>NW_028233276.1:30000000-40000000 GCF_057557595.1 Rhyacophila brunnea | reverse complement strand
ATAAATTTCAATATTTTAATAATACGTTAAAATCATAATTAATAATATGAAATTATATTACTACGCGAACACATCGCAAGTTGCCAAGTATTCTACTCATTAACCGGTGCGGAAATTTAGCGTCGGAAAATACTAAATTATTATAGAAAATAAAAGGAATCCAATGAAAATTAGTCTGTTTTTAAAACAGTTGGAAAATTTGCTAAAATTAAAATGGTGTAGAATCGCGACGAAGCGTTGCGTTGGAATTTATTATGCTGCATTTTATCAAAGGATGAAAATGATTTACTTCTCAAAACGAAATAAATTTTATTTCCTCAGTAATAAAGAAAGAGGGCATTAAAGCTTTACGAGGAAACCCATAGGTACTTACCTTAAAGGCATTTATATTAATGAAATGTATTTTTATACTATTGCTACAATCGATTTTTTTATTTTAATCCTAAATGATTTTTATGGCTAGAAGATAATATTATAATTAATTGATATCTGGTTCATACAGTGGGCGCATTTAAAAAACAAGTCAGAACCGGCATTTGACGGCAAATTAGCTTCAAGAATTTTATCAGATCGCTTGCCGATATAGTTAGGCAGTCCAAATTCCGGGAAGACAGGCCATGCCATACTACCTGTCGATACTCAATCGATTGAATTTTAATTCAACTGTAAACTTCATCAAGCTGTTATCGTATTTTTCTTCAATAAACGCCGTTCTGCGCTAAAAGCATACGTTGTATGTTTACTAAAGCTACCTTGACCTCATCTTAATAATACATACATCATAGGTATAACTTAGCGATAACTCATAATATGGAAAACCCTTAGAAAAAATCCTAGTTATAACCTTTAATTACAAACATATAAAGTCCAAAATAATGTATAGGTACAATATATGTTATATTATCTGTCCTGTAAACTGTCAAAGGTTTTTTCGCATAATTCGCAAGATACCCAGAGAGTCATAATTTGAAAAGTACATAGATACTAATTTGGTGACAAAATTTGTGAGGTCAAAACGTTGCCGATAATACAATGTACCTACCTATAGTCATAAAGCCCACCAAAGCGGCGCTCGGTGCGTTCTCTACGAAGTAGGCCCCCTCCCACCCGCGCATTACCCTTCACCCTTCACCTATGTAATAAGGGGCACAAGAAGCACAAAATAATTATTATTATCAGCGTCTCTCATAACAAAGCAATAAAAATATTATTAAATTTCTCGGGGCTTGTAATTAATATTCACGATGACATCATTCTACCAGCGAAATATCGGACACGCAATAACTAAACAATGAGTTCACTGTTACGAAATAATGCCTTCTCGCCCGTCTATCGACGACGCTTCCAGAAGCGTGATTTTGCTTGCCGTGTTAAATGAATGGACTACGTTGTATTTTCGTTAATTCGTGCCGCTGAGAAGCCACACAACGGTGAATCATGGGGCGGGCGGGCACAATGCGTCGTCAAATCCAGTGTGCGCTGGCGTATTTGATTACGTTGTATTTTCGATGATTTACGCGCCACTTGTGAAATTTTGCGCGAGTGCCTTACTCGCTGCGTTAAGTGGGTTTTACGCCTAAGTACATACATATATACTTACAACATAAGATTGCGATGGTAGGTAGGTACCAATATTTATAATAAACCGTTCAATCACAATATATTGTGTGACCGAACTATATTATAAACTATGGCTAGAATACTCAATGAAAAAATAAATAATAATGAATGAACCACCTGCAGTTATTTTGTTGAATAAGCGAACATGTCTCTATTGCCTGCTAAATATTTTTTACAATAAATATATTCGTACTAGGTATTCTTACGAATGTATTTTTATATGAAAACTTCATCGCCGCTCTTTGATAAGCAGTCACATAAAATTCGTATTAATTACTTCACTGCACTTCATATACGGCCAACGCCGGTCTTCGAGCGTCGTCGGTTATGGAAGACGGGCGTCATGTACAGTTAGCAAATTATGGTCACAAGAACGCCGGTTGGGTGCCAATTATTATTGGCTATGTCGCTGTTTAGCCAGGCGAAGGCGAACTGTATATATCAATGACAATAAAAGCAAAGTATCCTCGTGGAATGCCGCAGATGACTTTAATGATCGACGCCTTGTTTTGGAATCTGGCGACGCTATGACGTCGCGACGCTTCGCGCATCGATATTGTAAAATTGTTTTCTGTTGAATAGATTCAATTTATGTTTCGTGATTTTAACGGTTAATTTAAAAATGATAATATTAAGACTACGGTACTTCAGTGAAACGGCAAATAATTTCCAACTATAGGTGCGACGAAATTTCGGACTGGCTGGCAATCGGAGAGCGAAAGTCGAGTCGAGCTGTGAACACGTCAATTTGTTTTGTGATGGCGACGGGGGAATTAATTCTTCAATCGTGTAAAGATGACTAAAAAACGTTGCTCATTTACTTGAAAAAGAAAACATGTCAATGAATATATTATTATTATTAGTAATAGAACAATAAACATAACATTAATTGGACACATGTTGACTTTTTATGACAAATTATGTTTTGTTCTGCACGCGTCATTTGCACAATCTTCGCGTCGCGTAGTCACGATTGTTTTAAACCGTGCCCCAGCTGAAGTATAAGCCTTAATACAACAATATGATGTACGCTACCCCTTACCAGTCAAAGTAGGTAGGGGAAGATTGGGTTAGTTGCAACACTTTTAATGTTTCTATTTTTGTATTTTTTATTTTCAAACTTACCCAATGTATTCCAATGAAGATATAATAATTGATAATTAAAGTATATATTATTATGAATACACTAGTTCATTTATAGAAAATAAATACATATACGTATGTTTATATAAAATAGAGAATCGTTGTCAGGAGGCCCGGCATGGCAGGTCGACGAGATAAATGAAATAAACACACATCACAAATTTGCACTAATAGAAAACAATCGATTGAACTTCAAGAATATTAACATTTTAAGATAGGTATGTGATTGTGCGATGCAATTTTTGGCGACTGTCTGTCGTTACCGGACAACCCCGTAATTCAAGTTGATTTATTCATAATATTACTAAAATAGACTGAATACCCTTAATTTTACTTCAGGCACCTACTGTAAAGCGTCACAATGCCTTTTACCTTAGCGATAGGCAGGGTGGCCGCCAAAGACACTGGCCTGGAGGCCCGCTTCAGGATGAGGATGGGTAGTACTATCAGATCAATATCAAATTATTAAAGAATTCTTTAGCAAAAAATTTCAATTGACACAGTGGGGTAAAATCTATGGTCTCTATAAGAATACTAGCATGTTGTTTGTTTGAGAAACTCTGCGAATTATTATATTGTGAATTATATGCAGGGCTTTTATCGTCAAACATGCGGTAAGAAAGCTTATAATAAATACTAACAATTATTAATGTGTCCACGTTGTCTGCGGTTCCGTGGTACCAATTCGATGTTTTCTTTGGCATTATAAATCGCCTTACTATCTCAAAGATCGCATTCTTTTCACAGCTGCTCATACTAAGAATTCTTCACCTGACCAAAATTACTGGCCTATTTTTTATAAATCAACAGCGGAATGGTAGACATAGAGAAATCTATGGGTATTTATTTTAGGTACTTGCCTATGAATACAAAATCTACCCTACCTGTACCTACCCTATAAAAATATTTTATAATTAATGGCCCATCGGAAACCTAAAACATCATACGTAGATCGAAAATACCTATAAAATAGAACAGTAATTTATAGCGATGTGTCACAAGTTAGTAGGTGCACGGCCTTAAAAAATATCATAATCCTGCGTAGAACCTGTGATGGTGACCCGCCGTTGACTATTTTTTAAGAAAGTGCTTCAAAATCATGTTAAGCCTTGTTTATATAATAAATAAGCCCTAATTAGAAGAACACAAGAGAGAGTCAATATCGGATTTTGATTATTTCCACTACGAAGCAATATGATTTGAATTTAGTTTCATTGAAATCACCAAAAGACTTATAATATTACCTAAGTATGTTAACCTCACACTAGACACACATAGTTTTAGTGCGGAAGAGAAAATTAATGTCCTTCTCTTTTGTGGTGTTTTGTCAAATTGGGTGTAAATGCATTAGGCGTATTTTTTTAAAATCTTTTTTCTTGCATCCAAGCTCGCGGTGCAATGGGGCGAAGTGTTGATTTTATTTATGGAGAGGAGAGAATTTTAAGCTTACTGCATTTTCAGGTTTCAACAGCTGATACGAAAGCATGGGTGGTAGAAAGAATTATTATGTATTGATTATGTAATATAATTCCAAGCGCAGATAAACGCATTTGTTTTTTTTCCTCAAATATGTAGTGGCGCATGAAGATAACTAGATTGACTCCAGACCATTGGACTTCTCAGTTCATAACCAGACACTGTGGTTTTGCCCCAAGCTCTGTCAGCCTAATAGAATTTCGGACTAGCTTATGTGGCAAATTGCAGGATGCCCATGTGTGACATCCCTGGAAGTCTCCCCGTAATTTTGTCGTTTGAAAGGGAAAATTTTCTCAAGTCTGTCTGACCCTTAATTGGACTGCTCGGCCATTGCGACTTGGTATTTACGAGGGAGAATTCTCAGTTTTCAAAACGCGACATCTTACGGCGAACGAGAAGGTCTTTTCTCATCGAGAATAAAATTGACCGTAATGTCCGTAATATATTATATCAAAATAGGAATCACACACATTTTAGTGCACGTCAACAAGCCAATGTGAAGTTGCTCCTGAGACACTCTCAACAGAACTTGAAGGGCGCTCAACGTCCGTTACGTCATGGTAAACACCTGCATAACGGGTGTGAAGACGTGGTGGGTGTTTGCATAAGCCCCACATCCTGAAACGGCCCCCAGGCTACAATTTTGGCGGACCCCCCTACCTATCGCTAAAAAGCAATGTGACACTATAGAAAGCATTTTCCAAATGCCCCAAATGGTGTTCGAGGTAAAGTCATGGGTTTTTAGTGTAATTTGAAAACATCTACTTGAAAATAAATATGGAATTATCAAGTATTGACACACAATATCTAATCAAAAATTGTATCGTATAACCAAATATTTTAGAATGTCAATAGTCTTTTTTTGTTACTATTAGAGCAAATTTTTAATGTGCGTTTATCTCAATTATTTGATCCACCCGCCACACCCGGTCCCTACTGAGCCCGGGTCCCCAAACCAGAGCCTTGTCAGCCCTTGGGGGCCCATGGGTGGTGGAGGTAAAAGGAAGTGAGTAGGTATCTAACAATTTTATTGAATTAGCTTCTGAATCTGTCAGTGCGGTCAATTGTCCAAGTAAGGTATAGGTCAGCGGTGGCGAACGTATGGCACGCGTTTGAAGAGAAAAAATACCTATACCTAATAACAAATGACAGATCACATTGTATAAAAAATAGCAGTCAATTACTCTTCAAGAATAAGCATTACGTATAATGTAAGTATAGAATTGCACAGGTCAGTTCTTAGAATTTATGCGTCACATATAATATTATCACATTGACCTCATCAGGCGGCGGAGGATGCCGCGCCGCGTACCACTATTTTGATCGATTTACGATGCTTGAGAGCACTCTATCGAGAGAATGCCTCATCTGATCGGAGCGTCAATTTGTGCGATAAGAACCAAACTAATGAATACATTAACAAACTATTTCATTTCTACCCAAAAAAAAAATGACTGCACCAAATAAGGAACAAAAACTTGGTGAAGCTAGTGTTAGTAATTCTGGCACAGTTTCAAAATTGGTGGACCGAAATTTATGGCGTAATTGAAAAAAATGATAAAGCCTATATATTTGCTATGTTTTGTGTGTGGTATCTAGATTCTAGAACAACATTATTTCTTTAATAGAATTTTTAATTCCTCATGAAAAACTGCTCGGCACGTCAGTTGAAAAATAATATTGGGGAAATTTTGGCACACGTATGTACATAAAAAGATTCGCAAACCCTGGTATAGGTACTATGCACCTACTATAATATTATATTTTATTACAACGTTTTTATTAGCTCGTATTCTTATTTGTCAGGTGGTTGTTTATCCGGTACAAATCTTGCAATCAATTTTGAACTAACTTCCAGACTTACTAGACATTTGAAACTTTTAGATCATGTCAGAACACGATGCCAATGCATTTTTTAATACTTTTAGCCATATTTAAGTAGAATTGAATTCATTTTCAGTTAATTCTGTTTTGTATGAAAAATTATTTCGGAAGAAATCCGTAATCCAATCCACTATTATTTGTTGCTAACTGGGCCGTCCTGTCCTAGCAACTAAATTATTAATATATACGTGCGTTACTATGGAAATCAAAATGACATTGAAGTATTTGGTATTTCTATATTTGTATATCTTGTAATTATTACTTATTCGATTTCTTGTATACCATAAAGCTGTGCTTGCGTAGAAAAGATATTAAGTCAAACAAACGGATTGTTGTTGTGGTGCGTAATCAAATATGTCACATCAGAATCATCAGATTCCAATGACGGACGTGTAAGCATGCACCAAATTGGTGGGCAAACAAAAATCAATCATACCAAACCGAGTAAGTGCCCCAACCAAACAGTAAGTAAATAGAATATAGATAGTTGACCATATAAAAATATAGTCGTGTCAACATGTCACGATCGCATACCAGAGCGTTGGGTGTAACACCGCATAGCATGTGCGCTGATACCTGGTATTTAGATGTGCTGCTACTGATTGACTTGTAATGTTTATCTATCTGGTCGTTATGTTAATTTCACTGGTTCATTGTTTTATGCCGCAGACACGACCGCCAACCACAGCCACCGGTGGTACTAATGTCCTCTAAAGCAAATTGCCGCACTTAGGGCGCAAACACACGACACTGCAGTTTGCGTGCGACGACGCAGGTTTTACTTGATTCCAAATGGATCCAAATCGGTCATAGCCCACAACACAAACATAGACCCGTCCAAACCAACCGTCCCGCACCACACTCGGTCTAAATTAGTCAATATTCGAAGTGATTTAGTTGAACAGAGCTATTGCCCTCCCAATTGGCATTACCAATGGCGGTTTAGTTCTGCACCTTGAGAGAACAAGCAGCGGATGCCCTCGATTCCTAAGATAATTATCAGAAACACACAAGCCAATATCAACAAGAATGGCAGAGTTTCCATTTACGCCGCGTATAAGTCGGATAAAAGATGTAGCTGTAGCTAAATAAAGATCCCTTCTAAACTTTAGGCAACAGTATTTAAGCATGTAGCGCGACTACAAGACGAGAGATGGACAAAAATGATTACTTCATGGAACGGCCCAAACGGGAAACGCTATAGAGTAAGACCCCATGCGAGATGGCAAGACGACATCATAAAAACAGCGGGCCCAAATTGGCTACAAATAGCCAAAAACAGAGTCCAGTGGGACTCTTTGGAGGAGGCCTTCACCCGAAGAGGGGTTCTTACAAACCAAACAAACTAATTACATACCTCTGTCTAATTTATAAACATTATCTAATAGTATTATATACAAAATAAAAATAAAATCTTAATATAGGTATATACATTATTAGTAATTAATTTTATATAAACTAGAAAATAAGTAGATAATACAATCATAGATAGATATATATATATATATATATATATATATATATATATATATATATATATATATATATTCATAGATTATATATTATATATTCATTAGATATAGTCAATTAACTGTCATTTACTTTTGTTTGTAAGAAATAAAAAGGCTTTTTTATTTTTTATTTTATTTTATTACTATTTATTTAGGCATGTAAGCACATCCGTTTCTCGTAAAAACAAAATCTGGTAATACAAACCTCCACTCTGTGGAGACCCATATGATCATATTATTAGGATCGGACATGGTCAAAAAAAATGTAAGCATACCCAAGAGAAAGTCAATCGGGATGAGCCACGGATAATATCCATACAGCCGAAAGTAAAAGGAGTCTCAAAAATTTCTTCTGGACCCTCTCCGCTATAAGGTCGTACTTCAACTGATGCGGAGCCCAAACAATAGACCCACTCTTAAGTCTGCTACTAAGGAGATATAGAGAATTTTTAGCACCGTAAAATCTGAAAAGACTCAGGAAGTACGCAAGACAAAGCCCAACATTTTTAGCCCTTTTTACAAAATGGTATCCATATGACCACTAAATGCCACCAAGTGTGGGCTCAAATCAACGAAAATAAAACAATAAAGTTAGTGTACTTACCTTGCAGGGATCAGCAAGTCTGTAGTGTTTTTTTGGACAGAATCTGAAACAAACAAAATAAAAAACGTGGTTAAAGTTACAATAATTATTTACGATGAGTAGTGTTAACGTCCACGTAAAGTGCATATTGTATACATTGGCAATTGCTCATTATTTAGGCTAAATAAAATAGCAGTAATCACTGTGTAATCAAGGGGGTATGCGAGGGGTTACATGTAAATTGTACGTATTACATTTCGCCTTAACACAGTTTACCGTGAGCTACGAGGGTGGGTCAATAAGTCCTTAGAAAAGCCGACAGGTAGCGCGACTAGTACTGCAAGCGGTTTGTTTTCATGCAGCGGCACTACCGATTCAGTATGCTGCGAAGTTTCAATCAGATTGGTCGGGTTGTTGTGTGTTTCTCGTACATTTAAAAAAAAAATTTGCTTGTGGAAAATGGAAAAATGGAAAATGGAGAAAATTGAGTTTAGAGTTGTTATTAAACATTTTAATATAAAAGGGTTAACAGCAAAGGAAATAAAAAAATGAGTTGGATTTAGTTCACGGCATATCTGCTCCTTCACTTGCAACTATTTATAACTGGTTAAATGAATTTCAACGTGGTCGTACATCAACAAAGGATGAACCACGCTCAGGACGTCCTGTAGAGGTGACTACACCAGAAATGATCAATAAAATCCACGATATGGTGTTAAGTGACCGAAGATTAAAGTTGAGTGAGATAATTGAGGTTACAGGGATCTCAAAAGGTAGCGTCATTTCTATTTTACATGACAAATTGGGCATGAAAAATATTTCTGCAAGATGGGTGCCGCGTTTGCTCACAGTCGACAATAAACGCAGTAGGGTGGTGGCCTCTAAAGCCCTGTTGTCGCTCATGCAACGCAATCCGGATGAATTTTTTCGTCGCTTTGTGATTGTAGATGAAACATGGATACACCACTATACTCCCAAGACGAAAGAACAGTCAAAGCAGTGGATTGCGAAGGCAAACCATGTCCAAAGAAGACGAAAACCGTAAAATCAGCTGGTAAGGTTATGGCTACTGTATTTTGGGATGCACGTGAAATTATTTTCGTTGACTATTTGGAAAAAGGAAAAACAATAACAGGGGATTATTATGCATCTTTATTGGACCAGCTAAAAAACAAAATTGAAGAAAAACGGCCTCATTTAAACAGGAAAAAAATCCTCTTTCATCAGGACAATGCCCGTGTTCACACATGTTTACGATCAATGGCTAAAATTGAAGAATTGAAGTTCGAATTGGTCGACCACCCACCGTATTCGCCAGATTTAGCCCCCATTGACTTTTTCCTTTTCCCAAACTTAAAAAAATGGCTAAGTGGACAACGTTTTTTTTCAAATGAAGAAGTCATCGATCGGACAAATGCTTATTTTGAGGACCTTCCGAAAACTTATTTTTCTGACGGTTTAAAAAAAATTGAGAAACGTCTAACCAAGTGTATTGAGCTCCAAGGAAATTATGTTGAGAAATAAAAAAAAAATACAAAAATAAAACCTGTTTTAATGCTTTTTTCTAAGGAATTATTGACCCACCCTCGTATCTTACCGGAAAGAGATTCCCGTATGTATTGAGATAAAAAAATAAGCGTTTTTCGTGGAGCATTGCAGACAGTACTGTTACAATTTTAGTAGATTCAATAACAAAGAACAATAATTTGATATTTATTGGTATCAAATGTTTGATAATAACGTCCTAATTATAATCATATATTAGATTTTTGTACTACTTGATTCGAGAACTTATCAGAATTAATTTAAATATATTATACTGTATGATTGTATTTCTAATTATTTACTTATCTACCTATTTTCTTCTGTCTTGCAGATAATATATATTCCGGTGCTTTTTACTACGTATTTTTAAGTGGTTTATTTTGGCAAGGAATTGATTTTAATATTATACAGCATACAGCCATGTATTTCCGATACAACATCTCACGATTAACTATGTTACGGCCAACTTCCTTTGTACAAATTTCCGGACACGATGCAAGAGAGACGGCCGTTTTGGGCGCAAAACTGGAGTTTCGTTAAATACAAAAAAAGATTATATTAATATACAATGATAACTTAGTATTCTGAACCACCCGTTTACGAAACGAAACAGCTTCAATAGCTTCAATTGGACTTTATGATAGATATTATATGGACTTGACCACAGAATGTCGGTGTCGTATTTTTTTCTAGAAAATGATTTTTTCTAGTGTGTATATGCATGTGATGTTTTCAAAGTATGTATATTCAATATCTTATAGAATCACATTTCACACGAGAATTATTAGAACGAGAAGTATTCAATGTCTTATAGAATGTTGCTTTCTGAAATCTTGTGTCTTATTCCCGTTTAAGACGGGACACCAGTGTCGCGCTCGATATAATATAGGAGGCCTTTTTATTTGAATAAAGGGGCCTTTGTATTATGTTTAAGGACATATATGGACAATACAAAGGCCCCTTTATTCGAATACAAAGGCCTCCTATATTATATCGAGCGCGACACCGGTGTCCCGTCTGAAACGGGCCTTATTCGTTGAATAAAAGAAATAGTTTATTAAAGTAGGTAATTTACTTTATTGACCACTCAAAAAAAACCATAGGTCTCCAATCCGATTCCAAATGAAAAAGTTCCAGATCAAATACGTCACACTA
Source organism: Rhyacophila brunnea (assembly GCF_057557595.1). Taxonomy (NCBI): domain Eukaryota; kingdom Metazoa; phylum Arthropoda; class Insecta; order Trichoptera; family Rhyacophilidae; genus Rhyacophila; species Rhyacophila brunnea. The sequence goes on along the minus strand of NW_028233276.1, from coordinate 39,989,083 downwards.
TCTTTCATAATACAATAGGCTCTAAGGTGCCTACCATTGTGCAATGAAAACCATAAATTAATAAAACTTATGTAATAAATTGATGCGGTTATTGAGAAGGTATTTTTTAAAGTGTTGTGCCATCGGCAGAGGTTCGCGGCTCTCACGCTACGTGACTTGGGTTCGATTCCGTATCAGGCGTTCCGATCAAGATTATGAGAGGTGACATTAAGACATCACCATAAGGTTTGAAGGCAGGGTGAGGGGACTTTTGTATTCAAACCATACCTTTCGCTACCTGTCAGTTGCTTACTTGTCTTTGGAATTATTTATACTAAACTCTTCGTATTATGCGAAAAATCGATGTCTCTTAAATACAGATGCATGATTAATGCAAATTTTAGGCTACTGATAAACAACACCAAATATATGTTATGCTATTTTGGTATATTACATACTACATATTTCACTTTTTCTGGAATGGTCATACTTAATAATATAACTGTTGTCATGAAACTATTTCCGTATAATTTCAGCTATTTTTCTAGCCTGTTCTAAACTTGAAAAAATATTGTTTTAACATCCTAACTTCCTTGCATTGTAATGAAAATATTATTATATTATTATGTAATGATTTTATTACATAAGTATTATGTTTGTTTTTGAGGTGTTCCAAATTATATTTGTTAAATATTAAGAACTAACCTGACAAAATTCTTAGATACTGAGGCGAATACATTTCCGGAATTATACTTCATAGGTACATTATAATAGTTTTATAAGAAGATATTTTTACCTATTCCATTCTTCAGCAATAAAAACTACTACACCAGACTCGAGCGATGTTTGATTGAAGTCTATTTTACAACGTTTTTCTTAGCTCGTATTCTTATTTGTCCGGTGGTTGTTTGTCCGGTACAAATCTTGCAATCGATTTTTAACTAACTTCCCGACTAGCTAGACATTTGAAACTTTTAGAATATATCAGAACACGATGCCAATAGCCATCTTTAAGTAGAATTGAATTCATTTTCAGTTAATTCTGTTTTGTATGAAAATTTATTTCGACATAATTATTGGTTGCTAAACGGATGGTCCTAGCAACTAAATTATTTATATATAAGTACGTGCGTTACTATGGATATCAAAATGACATTTCAGTATTATTTCTATCAAGTACAATTTTTTTTGATCGTTTAAGCTAGCAAGTCAAGTTTACATGATTCAACAGAAAATTGAAAAACTTTGTATGTAAAAAGTTTTTTTTATCTTGTAATTATTTTATTAATTTAGGTATTTAAATCTTTAGTTAGATATTAAATATGTAGTTAATGCCCATGGTGAATAATAGTATTTAAGAAAACATTTTATTTGTAACATAGCTTAACTAAATAAACATACAATAATGGGACTCGATGGTCATCACCTGGGGTCAGGCAGGTCATCCGTTGGTTAGGGGTGGCAAATCCTAAAGGGTGTTATGTAAGTACATAATATAACATTTTAGAATAAATTCTGTGAAGACGAGAATATTTTACCTGCGGCGCTGACAGTTTCTCCTCGCTTTCAATTATAATGGATATTTAGATCAGAATGTCATTGTATTCATTCATTAAAATAATTAAGTATAATAAGGAAAGAATTTACACAAGCAGTGAGACAAAAAGTTGGGTACAGCTATTTGAGACACTTAACGAGAAGTGAATCGCGGCGATTACATATGTACGTTTCAATGAGGTCACATGTACCTGGAATGCGCACGAATTTTTACGCGCGAGTCAAATCGCGCCATCTGGATAAGGCCTTAAAATTGTCTGCGAATAAAAATAGATCCTCATGAATCAATTACTGGCCCAGGTCATACATCTAAACTCGTCTCGAATGCAATACGTCGAATACCTAATAATAATTATGACGATGTGATTTGGTTGACAAAACCTCAGCACACAGTTCGAATACGATATTTTAGTTTGGAAAAAAAACAGCTGACAGTTACCAATTTTAACCAATATGGGGTGCAGGTTACCAAAATGTCGCACCGGCACGTGTGCAGGAGTTGCTTTTGTATTCTATTTGGCTAGTCACTGTCCTGGCATGGCTCGCCTATGCAAACAAAAAGTTGCAACATTGCGCCCAGTTTTGATTTATAACTATATCCAAGTCGAGACGATTTTCAATGTGCGACTGGGCTTACTCTATTTATGTACGATTTTGAAGATATTTCAAGTTACTATAAGTATATTTTTTTATAGATCGTTTAGTTTTGATGAGTTTGCAAAAAATAAATGTTTTGTTATAATATACCTACGAATTAAAAAGTGTAAAAAGAATTGCTCACCTTTCATGATGCACGCAATAAATCTATAGTTTCATTAATAATTTATTCTTTTTTGCGTTTAGTATTTACTTGTGGTCATGTTTGTTATCCCAAGTAGCAGGCTACTTACAATTCAACATACGAGCCGCACTGTCAAAGCTTACGGCAAGCCAGCCAATCAGAATTCACAATATCACTCATAGATATTGAATGAATACCAAACGATTGACAATATCAACCGCCATTTTATTTCGAATTTATTATTGAGAATGAAGAATGTTTGATCGGGTGATAAATGAGCTAGAATAACATTTTTTTTCCTAACAGCAATTGAAATTTTTGTGGGTGTTATAGGATAAGTAGGTACATATATTATTTAGTAATGACCACCTGTATGTCCCTGATTACTATTTTCGAAATCGAAAGCATCAGCAGTTTGTTCTCCCGCGTTGCAGAACCAACCTATTGGAAGGTAATGCAAATTTAATTGAGAGACCAATACCTGTGCCCATGGCCCCCACATCCTGAAGCCGGGCCCTCAGGCTAGGATCTTTGACGGGCCCCCTACCTATCGCTAAATATAAAAGCAGTGTGACGCTCTACAGTAGCGTTTTCCAAATGATGTACGCGGTAAAATTAATGTGTATACCTATTTAGTGTTTTTTTTATATATTTGAATCCATCTATTTGAATTATGGAGTTGTCGTGTATCGATACACAATTTTTTTTTTACTATTCGATAGAATTTGTGATGTGTGTTTAAATCACTTATCTGGTCGATTCGCCACGCCGGGCTCCCAGGCTAGAGCCCTGTCAGCCCCCCTTTGTGGGGGACATGCCTGTGCCTAACCGCACTATTCTATTTTACTCTTCTTATTTCCATATAATATATAACATTATTAACATTCTTAGGTAGGTACTTACATATTTCTTTATTTTTTGTGTCTAAAATTTTTACCAAAGTATGAATAAAATAATAAAATATTAATTTCACGTAAACTTAACGATAAGTTTCCCTCTTTCTTATCAAGCAGGTAGATTTTCAATATGAGACACTACAAATCTCTTTGGACTCTACCCACAATTTTGAAGAACACTTCATCGTTCGTTACGACATGGCATACGTCTGAAACGGTGTGGAAACATGGCGGGTGGTAGAATAAAAACCAGAGTCGCATTAAGAGTTTGTGGCCCCTGGGCTGCAGATAATATCAGCCCTCTAACAATAATATTTTTAAAAGAAATAATAAATACAATATGAACAACAATCAAAATACAAACGTAATTTATGATTTGTGTAAGTAATTTCTTGGAAAAATATCTTCAATAATTTACTAAGTAGGTATATTGTAAATACTCGAAAATATCGCTTTAATTAAATTGACACGAGGGCACGTCTGTCTGATCATTTCTGTGTCATTCTCTATCTGAGCGCATTCTTTGTATGTTTCATCTCCTCTCATTTCTTCTGTAGCAAAACATAAGTCCGTATAATTATCATGATGATCCATTGTTTACTACATAGGTGTAGATAATAGAGGATTATGTATAGGTATAAGTGTAGATAATAGAGGCTAATAATATTATTTATTGTTAGGTACACCTAAATTGGTGAAATTGCCAAAAATTAAAATGAATAATTTATGATGAGAGTATAGGCTCGAATTTAGAGCTAAGAATTGAATTAGAACGGGGTCTGGAACATTTGATTCCAAATCTTGAGAACTCAACATCGGAACCGGAACACCGAGCTTGAGAGATTCCATTGTTGTATTATTTATTATCATCAGTCACTCATGCTAAGGGTCGGTTATTTAAAAAAAAAAAAAGGTAGGTAATTGATATGTTATTGACGTTATTAATATAAATTCCGACACAATAATATATTTTGAACAAATAGTAGGTATATATTTCTATCAAACGTTTGGGGGGGGGTCCATTTTGAAACTCCGAACCCGAAACGCACCCCACTCCTTGTGTACGCGCCGTCCCCTGTGGTATATTATCTCAAACCCCCATGCCTCAATTCGGCCCTTGTAAAAGTATGTGTGTGATAATAATTATTGTTTACGAAGAAAATGTTTATTAGGTAATTTTTAGTTATAATTAATTATATTATAATTAATTAGTAATATGTATTCGTAGATTATCATTCATCACACCTGATAATTTACAACTTATTTTGTACCATGGCAGCATCTAAATTCTAAGACAATGCGTTTATTAAAATGCACCCAAGTACGTTATTCATATAGGAATAGATTTAATGTAAGTCACGTCGCACACTTCATATAAAATATGACGACAAATTATTATGACAAACCATCGTCAGTTGCGACGGATATAACTTGACTTATTGGTAGGCTATTTTAAAGTCAATTTCAGTATGCAGTCAGCGATAAAGTGAATTTCTGACAAACGACAGAAGTTTGTAATTTAAGATTTTTCTTTTAAAGGGGGTGATAATTGGAAAGAATTTTTAATATTTATCGTTTCGTTTGAATTCAACTCGATACACGATACATTTTATTTCTTTTGATTCACATGGACGTTTTCATTTAATTTTGTTACGATCGAATTACAAAATTATTACGTATTACCTATTAGCACCTATTGTATACCAGACGTGGGCAAATGCGGCTCTTCGTTGGATTAAGTGCGGCTCCCAATATTTCTTGATAAAAATATCGATATAAAAATGTATATCCTAATTATAAATACTTGCTGAAAGAGGAGCTGCGGAATTAGAGTCATTAGAATTGAAAGAAAATCAGGTATTACTAATTGCAGCACAAGTAAAATATCATAATCCAATTTTGGAAACTTGTGCCAGAACTCAAATATCTTAATTAAAAGAAAGCTTCTCCCCGATTATTTTCCGTTTTCAGTACAACATAATTATAGTTGTGAATCCATTATACTCCTTTATGAAGTTTGTAAAATCAAAATATCGTTCACAGCTAACAAACGAGCATTTGACAGATTTGCTGCGAACGGCTGTAATAAATTTTACACCAAATTTTATAAATTTAGCTAAAAATGATAAATAAACTTTTTATTAAGTATATTTAATTTTATTAAACAAATTTTGAACTAAGTAATTATTTTTTGTTTTCTTTCTCATTTTTTTTATTTTCTTATATTACATGTATTTTTTATACTTTATAATATAGCAATTAGGATTTACGTAGAAATATAATTAAATTTGAATTTGTGTATTTAATACCACGTGGAACGTGACTATGGCGTGGCTCTTTATATATTATATGAAAATCCAGAATGTGGCTCTCGTTGACCTCATGTATGCCCGTCCCTGTATTATACCATCGGTGGCAAACTTTTGACACGCATGTAAATTCTGCTGGCACCCGAAAAAAATGTAAAACCTTAACTTTTAAAAGGAACCGATGATCGGTATGTGGTATGTGTCACCTGGCAACAGTGCAAAATCGACTATAGGTAAATAATTATTCTACAGTGGCACCATAGGCGATTCGCGCGTGTATTGAATTGCTTGCGACAATGCCTGTTTCAACGCTAGCAAACAATACCACTACAACTGCAAGCCGCATTTGCCGTACCCATGGTGCCACTGTAAAACGATTTACCTTATACGAATCTAGACATATTTATTTTCTCTGAAATACCTGATTGGGAGGAAACCCAAAAAAGGCTCAACGCAGGTAACGAATTACTTTTCGTAAGGAACCTGGATTTTGATGTTTTTTGCAGAAAAAGCTAAAATGGCTTTAATATTAAATTTGCCATGTCGTATTCAGCGTTGTAAGTATTTCTCAATATAGTTATGTGAATCTCTCTGTGTGTTTGTTCCATTATAATTAAAAAACTAATTGACCAATATTGTTAAAACTAGCACAGCTTATTGACCAAATTATCACAGTTTCATTTCAATAATTATTATTCTGAAGGTAAGATAGGTACAACTTTTCGAAAATAGCATGAAGTGAAGGTGAAGTGGTGAGGTGGAGTTATATAGGGGCCCGCGCCTAGTTCCGATCGTTGTTCACCCCATTAGCTAGAAAAATTCAAATCGAATCAGGCTATCTGTACTTTCTGTACTGCTATGATTTAAAAATAAAGATTTCATGATAACATGTAGCGATATCCTGAAATCTTATGGATAATATGAATATGATATGATATCAAAACATGAAAATCTAAAATTTGTGTTAAAAAATATTTAAGTAGGTACAATATTATTATCTCTCTTCACATAGTGAAAAATAGGCAGGTACAAGTAAATTTAAATCAAAATTTATTGAATGGATATTTAATATCCGTTTTTACTTAACAATCCATCAAAATGAAAATGGGTGAAAAATGTATTTGTATTTTCGCAAACGGAACCGATCATAATTATTGTTATTCAATTATGTTACGTACGACGTAAGAGATAATTACATTGTATTATATTTATAATTAAATAAAAGGAATATTTTATTATTTTATCGGTGTTTTGATTCATCGTATTGTAGGTAAGTAGGAATCAATTCACATATTATGAACAATGTATAATTATGATAAATTCATTCAAAAATCATTTATGACGATGAGAAAACGGATATATTCGTAAAGATTGTCACTTTGTTTTCACTCGTATTCAGGATGTAAGCCATCAATAAAAATCGTCATACACCAATAAATATTAAAGGATTCTACCCTTACCTACTGCTTAAAAAATGAAATTTCCATTTAGATCGGTACAGTATTGGGTATAATAACCCAAAGTTACGTGCTAAGTGGATCCGACGAAAATCGCTTGCATATAAATAAATATAAATTTCGTTTAATTGGGACCAAGGATTAACAAAAAAATATAGTTTAGAAGAAAAATATTCAATAAAATTGCAATTATTTGTACATATTAATAATATGTACTTACAAATTATTAAAAAAAAAAAAATGAGATAGGCATCTACTTAAAAAAAATATTTCGATGTCACAATGTCTTCTTTTTTTCACGCAAAATTTCTTCGTAGGCATTACTTTAAATGGAATCTGTTTAGTTAAGACTTACAATAACATTCGAATTCGGGTATGAAGTAGTGACCAAACCAGTCCTCAAAAACGATAGCTGTAACCCAAACTTTAGGATTTGACAAATTTGACAAAACCGCGTAAATAGTCCGAGTTCCCGTAAGTCGTAGGTATAAATTATTTAAAATTCCACAAATTTAATTATCTACTTACTTTTTTAATGATTTGGTTGATTATTATTTATCAATGAAAAGTTGATTACTCTGAATCATGGCTATGTCAACCGAAATAGCTATTGATTTAAAAATAAATATTACTGTTGTAATTAATATCGTCATATATAATTATATAACACAATAAAATATCGCCAAATAGTTACAAATTATAATAATATGAATTCATCACTTTAAGATCTATATAGGTGCTATAACAATTTCAAAACTAACAAAGGAGGTTGAAACTTTTGGTAAGTAATTGTAACTAACTGTTTGAATATAAATCATAGTATTCATAATAACCCGCAGTGTATAGCTTATCATTTAGTTTAGGATATAAGATGTCAGGTGGGGAAGTCGTTTGTTTGCGGTCAGGTGAACGCCCTTTAAAAAAAATCAAATGTCCCAATAACAACATATTTCATACTTATCTACTTTAACTTAACTAATACATACGTTGTTTTGCCGTAAGTAATTTAAAATACCAAGATTATGCATTAAGAGGACGCTCTACAGAATCGGCCTTGAGAATTGAAAATATGATTTTTTTACATGTGGTCCATAATAACTGGTCTACTAGTTAATATAAAAAGGTTGCCGCTAATGTTTGTCTCAATAAACTCCCTACAAGTGAAGCTTGTGAAGTGAAGCTATGGGGTGACCAAAAAATAGTACTTTCTAATAAAATTTATTTTCTAATAAATTTACTAATAACATTTAATGTTACTAAATTCAATATGTTTATCAGTTCTTTGGTGGGAAGTATTGCAACTGATATGATGGATATGATAACTTTTTTGATTATGTGTTGGCCACGATATAAACTTAATAATATATTAATAACTTTTTAACCTGAAATTGTCCGACAACTAAACATACGAAGGATGTTGACATACATATCAACCTACATTTTTATTTCATGTGCTATCCAAAAAACATTACTAATGAATAGTGCTTATTTGTAATGTTTAGGACCTACATATTAAAAATAATAGGTATTGTTTAATTCTAATGCATATTTTTTAAAACGTAGAATTTACTGTCTGCCTATAAAAAGAAAGTGACTTTTTATTGCCTGCGCAACTTCACTTTTATACTAGTGAAACAAGTGGTAGGTAAAGCCAATGGGCGAAATTATATATTATATTAAGAGTGCCTAAAAATAATTATTAACATACAGTCACTAGACACATTATTTTTTTATTAATCCATCGGACTGGCGGGCATATAAAAAATGACTGTCGCTAGAAAAAGTGTCTGACAGGGCTGCCGACGCAATTAATTATATTGTACTTTTTAAATTTAATTTATAATATATTTTATTTAAGTTTTGTGCATCTAATGCCGGGTCCACACTGGCGCAAAACAATGTCGCGCGACAACCTCGATAAATTTTACGATAATTATCATAATGGCTTAAAAATTTTTACGATAATTATCATACTTATCGTAAAATTTAACGAGGTTGCCGGCAACATGTTGCCAATTTGGACCCGGCATAATATCCACTGTGGTTCACGTAGTGGCATGTACCTGTTTTTCTGGGGTCAACTAATTCAAAAAGTAAACACCCATAATAGAATTTTTCCAGTTTTGGTTGCATTATATTCCAACTCATTTCCGATATTATTAATGGAAATTTCTCGGTGTACATAGTAAACAAACCTACGAATAAAAAAAGACAGTAAGGAACACAGTGATTCATCGCAGTAAAAACTGGCAACCAAAATGGATTATATAATATATTCCATCGTATTATTTTCTCGAAATCATAAAGATACTATAATTGTATTTGAGTATCAACCTATGTTCAATTTGAATTGGGTTATAATAATAATATACCCGTAGATATATCAATAGTATGTTTGCCACGATATCCACCCAAGTTATCAGTATGTACTTGCACAGGTTTGATTAAAAACTATGATGAAATTAACATTTTACAAATATTATATTATTTTGACAGCCCTGTTTTCTGATCAGCGGACACGTGCAGGTGGTGTTTATCAAATAATAATGTAAGATTGTCCACAATAATAATAATGTAGAAGGTCGACAATAGTAATAATACTAATAATAATGTTTTTTTTTTAAATAAAATCTCCGATGATTAGTGATTTTTGCCAAAAGATCGATTTAAATTAACGTGCGTACGACGCCGAGGTCGATTTCATACTAAATTATATTTGAATACGGAGCTCTTCAGCCGCCCCTTAAGGCAGATAACAAATCCGCTATAGGCATAGAGTTCACGACCCACTTAAATAGATACCATTTACAATCTTCGAATAGATGATGCATAACATGTAATAATATTATGTATACATATTTGTGTTAATACTGTTAACTGAATACCTACAACTTACTGTATTCCTTACTATAAATGTTGCATTTCTTTTTGTAGTTTCTACTTATAGTCCATGATCCCATAGACTTTTCGTATACATAATATGCGGAACGCATTCTGACAATTGGAATAGGTTCTAGGGGTCACAAAGATATATAATGTCGATGTTGCCAGGCGATATTAGTGGTATTTTTTTTTTATTGAGGTTTTAATTTTTTTTCTTATAATCCACCAAAAATTGTTCTGAGTTCTTCAATAAAACCAAGACCGAATCAGGGATTGATTGAAAATGCAATAATTGTACCATGCCATCAGGCCAAGGTTAATTCTTCGTCATTTTCATTATTATTTTTATTAAACAAAATTACCTACAGCAAATCATTTTTTATTATCTGCCTCTTCTCACTTAGAATTAATTTTAAGGCGAAAATTTTATAATGATAAAAAAAACATCCGGACCAGTGGAGCACTACAAATTTTCGGTGCTCCGGCTCCGCTCCTGCTCCGGGTAAAACCCCATTGCCCACTGCTCCGTGCTCCTGCTCCGAGCTCCGCTTCAACGCTCTGTTATATTCAACAGCCATATTTTACTAGTGAAAATAATGATCTACGTGAATTCTTCTAATTCTATATACAATTCTCCTCCGGTTGCCTCCGGACTCAGTTAAGTGGATTGTCGATACCAAAGAAGATCCGATGACATTCTCGATTCTATCAGTCATGCGAATGTTATTCCTTCTACTCTTTTAGCGTTTATGTCGCTAATCAGACTAGTTACTCATACGCTTTCGACACCACTAGGTAGTGCAATGCCGGTATTTAAAAACCGGTATTCAATTATTTATAGACACCGAATAACCGGTTTCATAAAACCAAAATACCAGTATTAAATACGTTTATGTTTTTCGATATTAAATGAAATTCAAAAACGCAAATATATTAACTGAAACCAACGAAAGTTAAAGTAAAATAATACACAATCCCTCAAATATACTCATAGAATAAAATTGTCGCGATGAATTAACATCTTTCGAAAAAGAAAAGATTCTTGGCAAATATTTCCCTATAACCTATAACTAAGCGTTGAATTTGAGGGATATTTTCGTGCATCCGGACTTATTAGCATCGAATACCTATATATATGTATATATTAATACCGGTATTAAATAAGAAATACCGATACATCGGTATTGATAATTATATTCATTCGGCATTGCTATCCCTAAACACCACATATAACAGCATCTATCTCTTTTTTAACGTTGAATATCTCGGGTTAAATTACCTATCTTCCATAGGATTACAGTCCAGTTAAACTAAGTATGTCATGTCTTATAATTAAAAATAGGTAATTAGCCATTAAGCCAAGAGAGTTTTTGTATGTTTATTAATATTAAAATAAAAGCAGTTCCAAAAAAACATGTTATGCATTCTTCACATAGTTTAGTAATTAATACATGAATATTTAAGTGTATTATTATAGATTCAAAAATGAATAATGTTGCATGAATTTACCTAAGAATAATAATTAATACTGACATTAACAGTAGATTGACCAATGACCGATTAGTCATCAATAATAATACTTAGCTATTACCTATGTTAATTCATTCTTTTTAGGAAAAAGAATGTAAATTTATTATATTGTGCTTACCTATAATCATTTATGTTCAGTAAATTTGACTTCGTGCGTTATTACCAGCCTCTACCCGCTACCGTGTCTGGAAATGTGTACGTATGCAGTTCCCCGTATCACACTTCACCGTGAATGTTGTATCGGACATATAATATGATCGTATATAACCTCTTTGGGTTGTATGGTAAGTAATGAGATAAAATTCATGTCGAAATAAAACACGGTTCTTGTCGGTTTACAGGAAATCAGCGGCTAACAAATTTTGAAAATAGCCGATATACTGTGTAGTATTCGTTAGGTTATGTTAGATTGTTAGATTATCACTCTTGGGATTTATTGGATTACTTGGGATTATCACTCTTGGGATCACATTATCATTTTGGGCCGCATTCGGTCCACAGGTCGCGGTTTGTGCATCACTGGTCTATAGTATCTATCGACACCCTTATGCATCTACTTTTGTTCATAATTTTTTTGATTGAAACTAAAAAGTGAGTGTGTGGAGATTATACCTACCGTATATGACTTATGTAGCATGGTATATTCTCCAGAGTAGTCCAGGGTATTTTGTAACAAAATAACACCAAAGAAACCAACACCCGGCACCGGCTGTGAAAACTGCAGTTGCTTGTAACATTCGTTATTTGTATAAAAAACCGTATCAAGTTACTTTGAAAACAAAATAACTCATCTAACGTTTCTTCTGCTACTGTGCTAGACAAATGGTTTAATTTTAACGGTCGGTAAATAAAATAGTGGTAAGTTATAAATTAAATTTTGTCGGCAATAAAACGTTAATGTGTATCACAGTCATTTTATTTCTTGGAATGACATTATTTGTTGGATTCTTTGTTTTTTATGGGTTTACTAAGTGCTAAAACTTAGTAATAATAATTAAACTCAAGAAATATGAACAATCCAAAAATAGTGTTTTCCGCATAATAAAATAATACATTTTGCGGCACTTGCCTATTATAGGGATAGCAATGCCGAATAAAAATACCAATTATTCTGATATTTCGGTATTTTATTTTGAATATCGATATTCATTAAAACATAACATGCAGAAAAAAAAACTGAAGAAGTGAATCAATGAATATAGAGCTATAAAAATCCTACCTAGGTACTTAAATAATATGTAAGTATTATACCTTCTACTACTGTATGTATTGTTAAGGGGGGACATGCTCAGCGTAGGTCAAATACTTGGTTACATGTAAGTTGTACGTATGCAGTTCTTCGTGGAACACTTATTCGTGTGCCGCAGTACGTGAAACATGAGTTCGTGCAACATTTTATCAAATGACTAGTTCTTCGTTGAACATTTCACCGTGGAATACATTTCACCGTGGAATACGTATTCTACAACACGTGGCTCTAGTTTGCTCTTCCAATTAGATTCAATACGAATTTTATGAGATGTCTTTATTGGTTTTAAATAATTTAATGTTGAAACTACATAAATAATATACCTATACGATGTGATTGTATTTATAATCTACTTACCTACCTATTTTCTAATGTGTGTTTCTTGTATTACGATGGTTTTATTATATTATATATATACGTATTTTTAAGTGTTTTATTTAGAAATTAAGAATAATTACAGAAATAGCAATATTTTGTTAAATATTATAAATAAATAATATTATATTATATTTATAATTCCCTGTGTAATATATTAGTATTAGCTAGTTGACGGGGCCTCCACTGCCGCGGCTAGTTCCAAGGGTATGGAAGTGAAGGTTGTCAATGCCAAGAGGAGTCACAGGCCAAGGTCTTCGTATGGTTGGAAGTCAGAATAAAAACTCATAGTTGGTAGGTGGTCCATATATTGTTCAAGTTCACAAAAAGTTCACAAGGTTCACAATGGTTCATCATATTATAATTATTAATGTTCAGAAAGTTAATATTATTCACATAAATGTTCAAGCACGGTATACGGTCATCCGTCAGATGATAAAGTACATTAACACTCGCAACAAAGAAATATTAATCCGAAGAAAAGTTCCACAATTATTCAAAAGTATTAAAGATTACTACTATCGAACTTAAGTCGACAGTCAGGTACACGATTCGGGGCCTCCGTTGAAGAACCGCTGTACGAAATTATACTTTTCACTCGAAAATTTTTAAAGTACCAGATAGGTATTTATATTCGAAAAATTATTCGCGAAATTTTTCTAAGTCGGGGTTAGGTATTTATAGACGATTACTCGCGCCGAAACGACAAAGTCCAACTTAGGTATTTTACCCGCAGAAGGAAAAGGGGGAGTTGGGTGGTCCCAAACTCCTGTGCAGACTTGCACAATTATATGAATTTGTATAATAAATCAGACCGACACCCGACGTGGGCCCGGTCTCGGAAGCAGTAGAAAACTGGATACAGAATTCGGAAATCCTGGGTTTTTATTCGAATCGGGAGATTTCATCCCCTCGGGCGAGCGTTCTACGGGTCAAAAATCCACATATCATTTTCACTATGAGATCCGGACTTAATTGATTGCCCCGCGAAACCGCAAGTCGCGAGGGAGCTGAAATCAACGGAGTTCGGTAGGCGCGGGCCGCCGGCATAAAATCTCGTTCGCGACATCCCGCTGAGAGCGCGATTTCACATAGCTCTCCTTACAATGAATGCGTTTTTTAGCTTGTATTGTACTTTTAGTTTTTAATTAACCAAGCGAAAACTCAGTGTATCAAAGAGTGTGATACGTCAATCTGCTCGTTACCGCTTACGCTAGCATTTGAGTATGCACCCCGTGATGTGAGTCTCCTCATGATTGAATGGCGGGAGCCACAAGTTCGGACCTATAAGCGGGCCGCCCACGCGCTACGTGTATATTTATGATAAAAATAAAAATTATTAAAATACTAGGTCTTATTCTCTACGTATACATATAAATGTTATATCTAATTAACTTATATTTAAGGCGCTAAAATTTAATGGAATCTGACCCGTCTCTGAGCTCTATATCTCGCGAACCTTTATGGTTACGCGTACTATAGAATAACTAAAATCTCCGCGGTCCGTAGACGCATATGTCATTTCAAGTTTTACGTTGATCGGACACGCGCAGCTCTAGCTATCATTAATAATGTGTTTGTATGGAGATCTCGCGGCTGTCATGAATTGCGTAACCGGGATTTCGCTCCACACATGAGCCAATCGGCTGCGGCCGCGGTCGGGATAGGGAATTGATCCAGTTGTGCGAGGGAGACAACTGTCCGGTTACCGACTGGCGAACGCAGCGCCAAGGCTGCTCATATGTTACACATGATCCGCGAGAAATTCCGCGGGGCAATCTCGCGCTGGATGCGCGGATCACGCGTATGGTATTAATATGGGAGTGATGAAAATTAGAAGCCAGAGGTATACAGTACCTCGTGAGTGGCTTAGATGCTATGTAGATGCTACGTACAGAGCCCAGGTCTAGACCGATTCTCGTCTAATTAAATTAATTGAAATATTGATTAATTATTATCTAGCTTAATTTCGTGGATCGAATTATGTCAACATTATACTCTAATTATAGGTACAGATTTATATATTAGTGTCGGTTTACAATTACACACGCTGACAATACCTAATCATCGCAATTATACAATATTAGATCCATTTATCTTAATTACATTATTATATCTAGTCCAATACAGTTATTATGCTAATTTAATATTTATATACCTATCAATTATTTATTTAACATGGTAAAATATCTATTACTAACATTATATACCTATTGCTACCATCTTAATTAGGACACATAATCTTCGTACTGCATCTTATTAATTGAATTTTAATTACTACCTTATTATTACTCCGTCGTTATTTACATTCTTACCACCACTCTTCATGGTCCTTATGACCGACTTATCTCATCTACAGTTCACCCTGAGGAGCAGTGGGGCCTGCGGGGCAACTGTAGGACTTACTCATACATCATATATGGCTTGTCTTCGTCGAGGGTCGCAAGCTTATTACTTTATAACCGGTGGTACATTGACTATTTTGATCAGATCGAGCGGTTGGATGGTACCACTCCTTATGGGAGCGTCCTCTCAGGGGCACACTAAACGTGTTCGTGTCATAGTATTAGTATATTAGTAAGTAATATTGCACTTAAATGGTATAAATTATCAACAGCTATTTATTGGTGATTGGTAAAATATTATATTAGGAGATTATCTTTATTATTAGAATATTATGGTTTCAAATGTTTTATTCAGATTTCTATAATCTTACCAAAACATTTGAATAACAAAATTATGTGAAAAATGTTCTCTTATTGTATTAATATGTATATTTATATTTGTGTATAAAAACAAATCAAATGTTTCTTATACACAAAAATTTTGCGTGTGGACAATGGACTAGTTGATTTGAAACCTTTTGTAAGTATGCATTATTGAAAATAAAAAGATGGCAATACCTACCTATTTTAATTTTAAAAATTAATGTATATAGGTACATAGGTGGGTATATGTAAATGCTGTTGTTTAATTCATTTTGGATATTATTGATTTTTATAGATAAGTACGTAGTACCTACTTTAATTTTAAATATATGTGCCCGAGTTGGGGGAGCGGTCGTTTATGAAGAGTGGGTTAGTTCGATCCCGCGGATGTACAAAAATACACGTTGTTTTTTAAATGTGTCTATTGTGGCTTATTGCGTTTTATTTTAATTAACTACCAAATATGTTGAAAATTTATTATAGTATGATAGAAAATGTGTGTTCTTATTATTATTTAAAATAATATTATGGACAATGTTGGTTTGAAACTTTTTGTAAATGGATATTATTGAATATACGAACTTAAAAATAAATATACCTACTTATATAGATGACTGCATTTATTGAATTCATTTTGGATATGATTGATCTTTGCAACTTTATAGATAGGTACTACTACATAGGTACTTTAACTTTAGCATATCCTGATAATACAGGTATGGTATCCGACTTGGCAGAGCGGTTCCATATAAAAAGTGGGTTCAATCACGTGACTGGATAAAAAATACATGTTGTTTGTTTAATGTGTGTTAATCCAACGTGAGACCAACACTTATTGTAACAATTACAATAAGATATTTGTAATTGTTGCAATAAATGCTATATTTTAACAGCAGCAAGATAGGTGCTGTTAAAATATAGCATACAAACCGACCATAAGTTCGATAATCATCATCATCAGCCTGAATCTATCCAATGCTGGATGAAAGCCTCTTCAAGCTGTTTCCACTTCTCTCGGTCCTGTGCGTTGCTTTGCCACGTACTTCTTCCGCAGAACTTGATCATTTCATCGATCCAGCGGCCTCTAGGTCTACCTTGCGGACGTTTTGTACTTCTTGGATACCACTGGACATGGCTCCCACAAAGGGAGAGCTGATAGGGCTCTAGCCTGGGGGCCCGGGCTCAGGAAGGGCCCGGCGTGCCGAATCGACCAGATAAGTGATTTAAACACATCACAAATTCTCTCGAATAGTAAAAAAAGACAAATAGATGAATTCAATTATACAAAAAACACTAAATATACACATTAATTTTACCGCGTACACCATTTGGAAAAGAGCATCACACTGTCTTTATCTTTAGCGATAGGTAGGGGGCCCGTGAAATATCTGTAGGTACATTTATATAAACCCTAACTCCGGATATTAGGTATGTTACAGTGGCCAAATATTTTTTGTGCACATAATAATAGAAGCACGTGAAAGTTAAAGGACACACCTACACAATAAACTGACCCTAATTTCTATACAAAATCATTAACATCTGGATACGTCTTTTGTCATTTTTATGAAATGCAGTCTCAGAAGATTCCACCAAAATACAACGGATTTGTAATTGATTTATTTCAAAACACTACATGAGTTATTGATGTTTTAATTATATTTAGGACATGTTGGTAGGTACTGCATACTTTACATATATAAAGATCGATATTATCCTAAATGAATTAAATTACAGCATTTATTTATATACCTAGGTAAAAACATTTACTTTTTTAAATTAAAGTAGGTATTGTATTTTCAATAATACCTACTTACAATAAGTTTTAATTCAATTAGTCCACTGTCCGCACGCAAAATTATGTGTAGGAGAAACATTTGATTTATTTTATTTATACTTATACCTAAGAGAATATTTTTCATATACTTAAGTACTTAATTATTATATTATTATAATATTATATTTATTATATTTTTTTGGTACTGTTCGGTTATACGAAATACAGCGGAAAACAAATTTAAAAAATACCCGATATACTGGAGTATTTGTTAGTTTGGGTTAGTTTAGGTTAGGTTAGTGTCACCACCTACCTGTAGGTAGGTGCCTTCGCACAATAAATTGATTAGTAATAAGCCGACATGTAAACCTGATCTCTAACTATACGGCTTAGTAAAACGCCTAAAAACGCTTCCTTGTCGAATCACATATAAATTGTTTATCTGTTCACAGGTTTTTACGCTACCCGTTCGGTATGTAAACGTATCGAACGGGGCATCGATTGCTACGAGCAGGGTAATGCAGTGTGAAAGAATGATGGATGTAAAATTGCCTTGTTCTGTACAATAAAAAAACCTGTGACGATGTTATTATAAAATGTTAGATATAAATGTATTATGTAACTGTATATTAGTATAAAAGGGGAAGAATGATTGTTAAATATAAAGAGACGAATGCAGTAGCGAGAGATTATTATAAGAGTGTAACATATTTAATATATTTTGTAATAGTATGAAAGAAGAAGAATAACTGTTAACATAAAGAAGAAGAACGCGGTAGCGAGTGATTAGTATTAAAAGTGTATATAATTAATTAATATGTCATGTGGAACACACTAATCGAATAGTATTTCGATTCGTAAACTCATTAATAGCAAACTAATAATTATAGAATCAATTATCCGCGAGTGGCAACACTTAAAATTATAACGCAGCAACACCTACCAACGCGTTGGTATGGGTGTGCCTCTGTGCGTGTATACGAAAATGTTACCGGCTAAAAAGTATCCGGCGCACAGATTAACTCAGAAAATAACGCCTTAAAGTCTCTAGAATTCAACTTTTCGGAAATATTATTTCATTATTGTGTTCCTAATTAGGGTATTTATCGTCTGTAATATAAAGCATGAGGAAATTCGCATATTTAAGAAAGAGTAAATTCTTGATAGCAACAGACGGGAGCTTCGCCGATTTCTAATAAAATACTACTTACTTACTTAGGGTATGTGCTTATTCATTTGGGCCACCTCGACGGTTTTTAGCGTCTATCCCCTTTATATGAAGTATCTATCTGGATTGAAGCATGATTGGAGTGAGAGGACCCGGTTTCGGCGGCTTCGCGACCGACCGAGACCAGGTTTAGGATCTGGGTGAAGGAGTCTCTAGTAAGTATATTTAAAAGTGTTTCTTCCGAACAAACAACAACAAGGACCGCCGCCATCACAGGCCCCCAACCTCTCCCCACCCCACGTCTCGCTTCTGTCCGGCTTTGCAGAGTCCAGCGTTCAGCCTGTGGGGTCTGGCGTTCGTCTAGTCCGAATCCAGAGTCGGGGTCATCTTCTTCCGCACCAGCCGGTGCTCCCAAGAAGACTGAGAGAAGGCCAAATAAGACCGGCATTCATAATCGCATCTTTATCGTGTGTTACTTCGGGTCTAGCCCGTTTGCTCATCAAAATTTGAGCCGCAGAGGGGGGAAAAACTCCGGAGGTGAGCAAGCCCACAACCGGCCAAAAACCCCTCCGCTGTGGTTTTAATCTGTAGGGAGAAAAAAAAAAATACAAGAAAAAGAGTATATTGGAGAAAAAAGGTGTAGGAAAAAGGATCTTTATTTAGGGGAGGGGGGATTTATTAGAATTACCCTCCTGGGTCATCCGGACATCTTGGGTGGTGGTCGGTCTAGGTTGAGTGGCATGGGATCTGTAATCATATGGAAAAGTACAGGCAGTAAAGAATAAACAAAGAGAGAAGTATATGAGGAAAAGGATATTTTTATTAGGGGAGGGGGGAGTTACTAGACGTGCCCTCTTGGGTCTCCGGGCATCCTGGGTGTTGATCGGTCTTGGTTGAGTGGCAAAGGATCTGTAATCATAGAAAAGTACAAGAAGAAAAGAGTATACAAGAGAGAGAAGAATATAGGAAGAAAAGGATGTTTATTTATTTAGGGGAGGGGGGCATTAGTAGAAGTACCCTTCTTGGTCGGTCAAATTGATAGTGAGCGTGTATGTCGTAATGTAGTAAGTCTTTAATTGTCGTGTTGGGATGGTTGTTGATGGAGCTGTAGAATTGCTTCGTGAGCTTGAGGATGTGGGTTTGGAGGGTTTCCAAGTTAAGATCGCTGTGGAGTGTGGAGTTCCTGACGAACCAGGGAGCATTGGTGATTGCTCTGAGAGTTTTGTTCTGTACGATTTGCAGTCTGTTGATGAATTTTAGGCCGGCGAATGCCCAGACGGGGCACGCGTAGGTCATAATGGGGCGAATGATAGCTGTGTATAATAGCAACTTGCTGCGATAGGCAAGTTTGCTCCTATGTCCTATCATGGGTTTGAGCTTAGCTAAAACTGTGTCGGCTTGGCGTCTTTTATCGCTAATGTGTTTTGAAAAGTTGAGTGCTGTGTCTAGCGTTAGACCAAGATATTCGACCGTATTGGTCCAAGGGATTTTAGTTTTGTGCATTACCAGGTGTGGAAATTTGCGCTTACGTTTAGGGGGTGGTTTTTTCCTAAAGAAGCGCTTGAAGCAAATGGCGTGACTCTTATCTGCGTTTATCTTTATGCGCCATTTGTCGCACCAGGCGGAAACCTGGTCGGCCGACCTTTGGACTAGTTCTGTAGCTCTATCCTGAGTCAGCGATCGGGAGAGGATCGCTGTATCGTCTGCATATTGCGCTATTATGCATGAAGCTTGAGGGGTGTCTGATGGGATCGGAATGTCTCTTGTGTAGAGGTTATACAGAGACGGAGCGAGAACGGAGCCTTGTGGGACTCCGGCGCTTGCGGGTCTGATTGAGGATCTTTCTCCGAACAGTTTGACTGCGAAGTGTCTGTCGGTGATGAACGAGTGCAGGATTTGAATAATTGGCTGCTCGATTTCGGCCTCTGAGAGTTTAACTATGAGGCCTTCGATCCAAACTTTATCGAAGGCCTTAGCAATATCTAAGAACAAGCCAACTGTAGATTTATGGTGATTGAAACCGTCTGTTATGTATTCTGTTACGCGCAGCAGTTGATGGTTCGTGGCGTGACCGGCTCTGAACCCGTGCTGAACGTCTGGTATGAGTTTCTTCTCATGGATAATGATTTGAAGTCTGGCATTTATGAGTCTTTCTAAGAGTTTGCTCATCGTAGGGAGGAGGCTGATTGGCCGGTGACTTTCGGGGAGAGTGTGATCCTTGCCCGGTTTTGGCAGGAGGATGATGTCAGCAAGTTTCCAGGCTTCTGGAAAGTATTGCAGCTCTAGGCAGGCATTTAAGATCCCTGTTAAGGCGAGGACGCCTTTCTCTGGTAAATTCTTGAGGGAGAGGTTGCTCACTCCGTCGTTGCCTGGCGCTGAACGATTTTTAAGTCGTGTGATTAAATATTCAACTTCCTGAGTGGAGGTTGGAATGATCGGAGGTGGTGGAGGCTCTATTCTATCGTGTATGATTGCGCTGGCCCTGTCTTCAATTGATTTTAGGTGTCGTCTGGTGGACCTTTTAGATGTGTCTATTTCGTTGGGTCTAAATTGATTTTGGAGGCTGTCCGCAAATACCTCGAGTTTTTCTCCAGTCGTGTAGACCATTTTATTATGGGCTTTCAGGGGAGTGATAGGACATTTCTTTATCCTCAAGGCTTTAGAGAGTTTCCAGAAGGGGTCACTGCCCTTAAGTAGCTCTGTGAGTTTGGAGTTCCAGGTCTCACTAGCGTGTGTGGCGTTTAGTTTGCGAACCTCCTTCCTTAATTTTTTAAACTTGAGGAAGGAGGGCTGGTCCCCCAAGATTTGGGAGATTTTCCTGGCGCGGTTTCTCGCCGTGATTTTACGTCTGGTGGATTTAGGCATATCCATTCTGTGGGTATCAGTCTGACTGATCAAAGTTGAAGCGGACTTGATTGCCTCGTTTATAGAGGCTGTCAGTTCCACTATTGCGGAGTCTATTTTAGGTGTTGATGAGAGATTTAATGGAATCGTGTGGTGTTCCTCCAGGTGAATGGCAAAGTCTTCCCAGGATACTTTATATCTTTGGGAGTCTGATGTCGAAGTTAATGGGTCTAATGCATCCCCGAGGTACATTAAGACCGGTTTATGATCGGAGTTGAGTTCATCTACCGTACGAATGATGAGGATGTAGTTGGTATTACGGATGATGGCAAAATCGAGAATACTAGGCATGCCTCTGGTTGGAAAGTTGGTGGGCGACAGAGGTGCGACTATCACTGATTGGCTAGATTGAATGAAATCGTATAGTAATACTCCACGTGCGTTTGACCTGCGGTTGTTCCAAGCGGAATGCTTGGCGTTGAAGTCTCCGGCTATAACTGTGGGAGTATTGTTGGTGTCCAATAAGTTATCAAAATCTGACCTGGTGGGTTTCTGTTTCGGAGGACAGTAGATAGCTATGAATTTAACTAAGCCGTAATTCTTAGTGGTTACTAATATCGAGGTGGATTCTATAGCCGGACGTGTGACGCGCGCGGTTGGCTGAGAGTGTGTTGAACAGTGCTCGATATGTGATTTTACGATGATGGCTGTTCCGCCACCTTTAGTGAGTCTGTCGGTTCTATGGATAGTGTAGTTCGGTATATTAATACGGTGCGAGGGTTTGAGCCATGTTTCATTGACGAGCAGTATGTCAATGTCGTGCTCACGCAGGAAGTGTCGGACTTCGTGTTTGTCTTGGAGGAGTGAACCTCGAGTATTCCAGATCGCGGTCTGAAGTGATGTTGGTTTTATTTTACCGGCCATAGAGGGTTGGGCAGATTAGCTGTAGAGAGGAGTGGACATCCTCAGTCAGGGCCTGCATCCTCTGGGACAGCATCAATAAGTGCTGTACCTGCGGATGATCCTGAGGGAGGGTGATGAAGTTGGGCGTGGAAGTTGAGGATTTTGCCACGGGGGCCTTTGTGGCAGCGGGATGAGCTTGAGCTTGGGGATGGGTGGCGTCGGATGCCTGGGAAGCCGTTCTCGTGGTCCAGGCGTTTGGACGCTGTACCGGCCGGCTCATTAGAGGTTGAGGCGGTTGGCGTCTGGGGAAGTTCTGGCTGCCGGGACGGCTTTGGCAGAACTTGTAGTTGGCGGGGTGAGGGCCCTGGCAGTTTGCACAGGTCGCTGGGCCCATTTCTCTAGTGTGCGCGCATGAAGAGGAGATGTGGTCTCCTCCGCATTTTACGCACTTGGGAGGTGCGTGGCAGTGCATGGCCGAGTGGTTGAAGCCCTGGCATCGGTGGCACTGCCCGGCGGAGGTTTTTCTTTTGAGGGGCTCTGTTTGGATGCGGACCTGGAAGAGTGAGGTGAGGTTGTAAACCTCTTTCCCTCTGTCCGTTTTCTCCACATTCAGGAGCACAAGGGGCATGGGGGTTCTGGATTGGCCCTTTTTCATCCTTTGGACGTTGGTGACCGGGTAGTCGAGGATTTGGAGTTCCTCTAAGATTTCTGCTTCCGAAAAGTTTGTGCTTAGACCTCTGATTACGATTTTGTACATTTTGTCGGACTGGAGCTCGTAGGTGTTGTATGAGGTTTTGTTGGATTGGAGGTGATTTTGGGCGTATCTGTACTCTTCCATTGTCGGGAATGTTACTTTCATGCCCTTGATGGTGTCTACTGCTTCCAGTATCGGCTTTCCTGCACGGAAGGCATCCGCTTGGAATGTTCTATATGCGGCCTTATCATGGATTATTATGGGGGGGACTTTTAGCGTCTTCTTGGCGGTTGCCGGGGGGGGGATGGGTGGAGGCGAGCTGGCGCTGGAACTGGCGCTAGAGTTTGCACTCGAGAATCTGGCCGGAGATGCCGTAATGGGGGTTTGTATTTGAGGATGAGGATGTTGAGGAGGAGCGAGCGTAGGGCTCGTGGGAGCCAAAGGCGAGCTTTTCGAGGAGTTCGAGGAGAGGCTCCTGCTGAGAGCGCGTGCCTTTTTTTTTCGGTCCTTTCTGGAGGTTGCCAGTGTGAAGGAGTCCTGTTTGTTTGGAGTGGAGTGGTTGGCCGGGAGGAGTGACTCTTCCTCTAAAATTGTCTCCAATTTGTTAGGAGTCTGGCTGGTCTTATCCGGGAGGACCGTTTCCTGGAGGGAGGAGGATGAGGAGTCGGAGGTATAAGTGCGGCCGTCCTCTTCGTCTTCAGAGTCTGAGCTGAAGATGCTGTTGGGGATAATGGTTTTTTGGGAGTCGGGGACTTCTGGGGGTGCGGGTTGGCTGGTTCGTGAGGTGCTTGAGGTGCTTCTCGTCTGTCGTCTTGAAGTTGGAGATGTACCTGGGGGAGAAGTGGAGATGTCAGCGGGTGCGCATTGTTTGATAAAAGTTTGTAGTTTATCCATGGTCTCTGCTTCGGCCGGTGAAACTTGAACGTTCATAAGGAAGGCCAGTAATTGAGTGATCAACGAGGGTTGGTTTTTTGTATTTTGGTTCTTCTTTTTGGCGGGAGCCATTTTAAGTGAATGCAAAGAGAGAGATATGAAAGAGAGAAAAAAAAAAAGAAGAAGGTAAAACTTAAAATTTAGTAAGAATTAAGAGAAAAAAAAATTAAAAGAATTAAAAATTAAAAGTTTAGAATTAATTAAAAGTTTAGAATTAAATTAATTAAAAGTTTAGGATTAAAGATTACTATTAAGAATTGCGCAATCCAAATTTGTGCAATGTTTGTAGTAAGTTGAAAGTGGAAAAATTATTAAAATTAATATTAAATTAAATATTGCGCAATTAAGTTGTGCAGATTTTAAGTGGTGACAATTAATTAAAAGTTTAGAATTAAGTTAATTAAAAGTTTAGAATTAAAAATTTTAGTTTAGAATTAAAAATTAAAATTAAAATTGCGCAGTCCAAATTTGTGCAATGTTTGTAGTAAGTAAAAAGTGAAAAAAAAAAATATTAAAATTAAAATTAAATTAAGTATTGCGCAATTAAGTTGTGCAGACTTTGAGTGGTGACAAGTCAGTAAACCAGGATGAGACAAAAATAAGAAATAAAGAAGATAAGGAAAAGAAAGAAGAGAGAAAGAAGAATTAAATAAAATTGAAAATTGAGAGAAATTGCGCAATCCAATTTTGTGCAATGTTGTGGGATTTAAGCTTGCTAATAGATGGCGCTAAGATGAGTTTAACATGATTGCGCAATGTGAAGGCGCGGTAGGTAGGGGGGGAGGGTTGATAATAATATTAATATTAATATTGCGCAATTCAAATTGTGCAAATTGAGATTATTAAGGGGCGCGGAATTAATTTATTTTAGAAGTCTACAAAATTTTATAAAAAAAATAAAAATATTGCGCAATGTTAATGCGTGGTAGGTAGGGGGGGAGAGTTATTATTATTATTGCGCAATCCTAGTCTGTGCAATAAGTAGAAAACAAATATTATTAAGGGCGCGAAAATTAATTTGAAAATATTGTGCAATGTCGTTGCACGGTGGGTAGGGGGGTCGGGGTAGGTAGGGGGGGAGGGTTGGATGGGTGGTTGGTAGGTATGGTGGAAGTTTTTCAGGTACTCGTTTAGGGGCTGAAAAAAGGGGCTGAGAGAGGGTCTCGTCGGCGAGCTGGGGTAAAAAGGTACGCGGCGTAAAAGGGTCAGACGGACCGAGCGAGTCTATTGTTATACGAGCAGGTAGGTGAAGCCTCTGTGCTTTTTGCGGATTTGAAAGAATTTTAACGTTAGTAGGTATTTAATTTATTCTATGTGAGCTGATGCATTTATAGTAAAATTGGTATGGGCGAGAGTGAAATTTAATTAAATAGAATAGACAGGGTGAAAGATTGCTTAGCTGCAGCCTCGTCTCCTGAGGCGCGGTGATCCGGTGGTCTCCCTGGGGCACTTGCGCTGGCTGGACCGAGCTGAACGGGGCCGCCGTCGATTTATGCGATCCGGGATATCGACGGCTCTGGTGAGATGAAGGTATACTCGGATCGCACACGACAAAAACACTGAACTGCACGGAACTGACAGCGTTGCACTCCACGGGTACACACGAAACACAGCACTTTGGAGCACACGAAAGCGGTGGCCCGCGGCTAAGCACTTCACTGGGCGGTGGATAGTAGGTAGGTATGTGATTGGGTGGGCGGGTAGGCGAGAGAGGCGCAATTCAGGTCTGGACACGTAAGACGGGTCGATTCTCCACTATGATGGCCCGGGCGAAGATTCTAGGTTGGTCGGCTGTCGGCGATTATCTTTAAAAAGACTATTCAGCGGCAGGTAGATGGCTGCTAGAAATCCTCAGGCTGGCGATGATAGCGGCGAGTCGATGGTATCTGGATTCCGGTGCGATAACAGTACAGAATAATCTTTGCAGAATTAATTCAGTAGTGAAGGCTGAGATCGGAGCGGTTGCAGAGAGGTGTTGTCGGTACGTGTGTCAGACGAGAATGAGATGAGAATGTGTCTCAGGTATTCCTCATCGTGATTTGTTTTGTGTTGTATCAGGTCGTCGGTGGCTGCTCGGATCTGTCTTTCAAACTCGTTTTCGGATTCCGATTCTCTGAGTCTTTTGGCTTGTGCGATCCTTTCCTCCTTGTAGAATTTTTCGTAGTCGAAATCCGGGGGATCTGAGTCAAAATCCGGGGGATTCGATGTTTCAGTTTCCGGGATCTCTTCGACATCCGATTCTGGGGTCTTTGTCTGTTCAGGTTCCGAGGTTTCTTCGGGTTCGGGTTCCTGGGTTTCAGATGTTGCGGTTTCTGAAGTCTCATTGAGTTCCGTTTCCGGTGTCTCGCTTGATTCATTTACCGGTGCGGATGTGGCCTCGCGGTTTTCTAGTTGTTTAAGTAATCTCCGGATTTTGTCCGTGCTGG
Organism: Rhyacophila brunnea; assembly: GCF_057557595.1. Taxonomy (NCBI): domain Eukaryota; kingdom Metazoa; phylum Arthropoda; class Insecta; order Trichoptera; family Rhyacophilidae; genus Rhyacophila; species Rhyacophila brunnea. The sequence goes on along the minus strand of NW_028233276.1, from coordinate 39,962,614 downwards.
TTTCAAAATCCGGGCTCTTGGTTACTTCGGTTAATGGAGCAACGTGTGTTTCCGCTTCCGGTGTCTCTGCTATGTTAGTTTGGGTTTCCGAGTTTTTGGTGGCGGTTTCTCGTGGAGTGTTCCGCTCGTAGATCTCTTCGGTTTTTTGTATAGTCTGTTTGGCTTTGGCAAGTAGTTCGTCGAGGGAGATTTTCATCTTTTTGTTGGCCAGATCAGCGGCGATGGTCGACTGATGTTGAGTCTGGTTGATATCCTCTGATGGTTTTAGTATGTCTGGCTTACTTGGAGTCTGTGTGGTTTGACTCCAAGTGATTTTATTTGGTCTGGGCTGAGATTTGGCAGTGTGGGCTGCTTGGAATTTCTTGGTTTGGTGGGTCGGTAGGGCTGGGCAGTCACGTGTCAGGTGTTTGTAGTTCTGACTGCGCGTGCATTGTCTGTCCGGGTAATTGCGTCGGGGTGTTTCAATTGTCACCCTTGTCTGTAGCACACGTCGGGTTGTAAATATTTTCAGCCCTTTGTCGGTAGATAAAAGCTTGACGAGGACGAGCGGCATTGGATAATTGCTCGTCCCTTGAGTCATGCGTGTCGATGTGATTATCGGCAGTCCTTGTTTGAGGAGGTCATCTGTGATGTCATCCGTTCTGACATGTGGCGGGATACCTCTGACGACGACCTTTAGAATTTTGTCTTCCATAGGTGTCGGAGCTGATGATTTGCGGAGGGCTGGGATCTTGTAGGCTTCCTTCTTGGCGGGCGGCAGCGAGGGTGCCTTCTTTGGTTTAAAGTCAGCATTCCTCTCCGCCGACCGGTGAGATTGGGTCTGTGTGTCCTTGCAAGGGAATTTTGGCGCTTTTGAATTGAGGGCCATTTCCCTGAGGGCTTTTAGGTCCTCATCATCGTCGTTCGTTTTGTGGTCGTCCGCTTGGGCGGGAGCGGAGGCTTGGGCTTTCGAGATTGTCAGCGCATGCTCTTGAAACGCAGCCAGCAACAAGATATGAAGCGGTAGGTATTCATGAAGCAGTGGCGCTTTTATGCTGGACAGCTTGCGCAGCTCCGCCTTGATGTCTGTATTGGTTTGATCCATGGTAGGTATGTGAGTGATAGCTCGCTGCTGGTGTTTGGTCTTGGTAGGTAGGTGCTTCACTGGTAGTGATGGTCTTTTTGTAGAGTCGCTGTGTGAGCGGCGTATCGGGCTGATTTTTTCTTTTTTGTTGGTAGCGCTGCTTGCAGAATGGTGCGATCGCAGCTTGATCGAGGCGAATATCGGTCGAGTCGGAATAAGTAGGTAGTTCACACGGAGCGGTCAGGAGCGCTTGACGTGCGACTGGTCGCGGCGAGTGCCAGTCAGCGAGTGTAATAAAATAAATTAAAATCACGACCTTTATGCAGCTGTGCGGTGTAAAGACAGCGGCTAAAAATAAGGCAATGCGGGGGAAATATCGCCGATCGATATACTCTTCGACATTGAATTGCGAATTACCTCTATGAAGAAGTAGTATTTTGCTATTTTTCGGAAATAGTAAAATATTATTTCGTATTACTATATAAGACGTAGTTTTAAGATTAAACTGTTATTATTATAAATGTAATATTGTAAAAGGTAAAGGCAACAGACAGGTTTTACGTCGTAAAATCACAAATGTTTATGTGAAGGTCGATGGATAATGATTACAGGGCCTATTATTATGTCAATAGGTACCTAGTAAGTAGTTGTAAATGCATGTAATTTAAACGCTAATCAAATCGTGCGTTTACTCCTGGCATAAGACTAAAACGGCGAGTTTATGCCGGAGATAGCTATTTAAATGCTCTAAATAAATTCATATAAAATCCATAGAATTAGATAGACGATATTTTATAACGTCAATATATCCATCCACGTGCACAGAATATATTATCTCTTGATACTTGGTCCTTCTGACAATCCAGTAAATTCTTATTAAATAAACAAGAGATATTACGCAGTACGAAATTAACGGACATAGTAGAATCTTTGGTCACCCCTTCTCAAACTCTTTGGACCAATTAGAATAAGGGAGGCTGCTATAAAAGAGGGCGCATCCGAGAGATTTTTATCAGTCTACCGGATCCTCCCTCGGGAACAAGTCTCATCTCTACTAGCAGCCTCTCTTCAAACACTCTGGACCAGTTTCACCAGTTCTCGCCGCGCATCTCTTCGCTTCTTGAACGCCGAAGTACTCCCCGGGGAGAGTTTCACATCCCGTTTACCTACGGGTGGGAAACATCTCTCGCGTTCGCAGTCATCGGTCGTCACGTATTCCTGTCTGCCGCCTTCACCTACATTTGGCCTGTAAAATTATTTACTAGACGCTACATACAAGGAAATAAAACCAAGTCATTACCGACTTTTCAAAAGGAAACATCGTTATTATTAATAACCCCTCCACCGACTGAGCTAGGAAAATACATCAACGAAGTGCGCAGTGGCGTATCGTTGAGGGGGTGTTGTTAATTTGGCGCCAAACGTTTACGGGCTCAGAAAAAGCTTCTTTTTCTCGAATCCACGACCGGACGACAGACACGAGGAATATATATATATATATTTCATATATATATTATATATATGAGAACTAGATCGCAGACAAAGGACCCACACACATCTAGCGAAGAGATGGCGGACCCTCCACTGATGGAGCCGATCCAGAGGAATGAGGAGATGGAAGAAGGTATACAAATACCTGAGCGCAGTATACCAGCGTTCGTGAGGAGCCCGGGCACGGAGTCATCTTTACCAAGCATTACTCAGGAGACTAGGACCGGGGAATTTCCAAAATACAAGGAATGGATGCATAAACCTGAACTAGAGGTGACGTTCAGCGGAGCACCTCAGCACAGAGTAGCCGAATTTCTTGAGGAGTGCGAGAAATATTACGCAGCCGCCAGGAGCCCGTCACTAAACTGGACGCGACTCGCTATACGCCAGCTCCGAGGTGAAGCCAAGACCTGGAGCATGAAAGTAGATCCCGAAGACGACTGGGAGTCCTTCAAAAGCCGGATGACCCGGTTCTTTGAATCTTCCACAAGACGACGAGTACAGGAAAGCGAGCTTAAAACTCGCCGACAGAAACCTGACGAGGACGTATTTCCGTTCTTGCTGAACAAGAAAGCGCTCGCCAAAGTTTTGATGCCGACTACGGGTGGAGAAGAATTGGCGGAGATTTTCTTCGACCTTCTTAACCCTCACGACCAGCTTCGAGTGGGCCAGAGTGGCTGGAAATCACTAGACGGACTGCTGGAGGTGGCCAAACGCGTTCGACCGATGGCACCAGACTACCTGCCTCCAGTACCGCTGTCACATATTCAGAGGCCAGCAACTAAAAGAGACTGCGCGTGCCACTGTACGTGCCAGCCGCCACCACGCGAAATAAACTATTCCACGAGGGAAACGCGCCCAGAAAACGTAGACCGGCATAGACCGCAGATGGAAGAAAACCTCACAGATAGAACACCGGCCGGAGCCTATGTTGGCCGAGGTGGATATTTCGTAAATCGAGGTAACTTCCGTGGTAGAGGCCGTGGCGACTACTTAGGGAACTGGCGCGGGGATTACAACCGACCGGAATATCAAGAAAGGACGACAACGGCTGAGAACGTCCAGAGGGAGCAATGAAGAGGACTTGCAGGAGCTAGACGTCACCCACGGCTCGACGGTGATGACTGGGGATCTGCAAGTGCCAGACATCATGGTGCTAAAAGTGGGAACATTCTTCCAATGTCCTTGAATACTAGTGTTAAGTGCGGAAGGCAGGACGTTCTTCTAACGGCTGACAACAGTGAATATGTGAAACCTCCTCAAGGTAATAAGAAAGATTATGTTAGTAAACAGTTTTACGTTCCATATAAATGTATAACTTCGCCTAACGACGCCGAAACAAATGGTGCTACCCAGATAAAAATACCTACTACGGGTATTACGTCAAAACGACGAAAAGTATTTGGCTCGGCGTTGTTAGGTGAAATAATTAGTAACGAACGTGGAAGACGTAAAACTATGGTAAAATCCGAGGAAAGAAAGGTGAAGAATGATTGGAAACAAGTTTTATCTACAAACAGAGAACATCTCTACGGCGCAGCTCATCCAGAGATCTCACAAAACCAAACCGTAAGTAAATATTTAGCTGACTCTGGCAAAATTATTAATTACCCGGCTCTTAAAGCACCCGTCAATTATCTCAAAGGCCAAAGTAATAAATTAACGTCAAATATTAACGTCAGGCCAGACGCAAAATTTTGTTGTTTAAATTCTTGTTATAAAGGCATCGATCCTATTAATAATAAAAACCAACCTTTTTTTAAAAATATTAACGTACTATATCAATATAACATTAATCAAGACTCTATTATGTTAAAGAACAAAGTAAATAGGGTATCTGAATTAAATAATAACATGTATATCGAAGCTGATATAAATAATACGGCAAGTGCGAAAACTCGGTTAGAAATATTGAGAAACAGTGGAATACCGGCAAACGCCGCGCGAGTTTCTAAAAATAGCTCGACAAAAACACGTGCTAACACGACCCAACCGGCCAGCCGTACAAATAATATCCAACCGTATAAACAAAAAGAAACTAACGTTTATTCATCCGATTTAACTAGAAATAATCAACCAAGCGTGATAAATAAATTAATTATCACCAACGATAACGCGAATGATAATAACTTAAGAAGAAAGAAAAATATAAAACCGAAATTACCATGTAAAAATAAAACTAAATTGTTGCCCGCACAAGATGGGGTTGATTTTAAAAAGGATTACAACAATGATAGTGATAAAATATATCTACCCAGTAAAAGTGTGAAAAATAATTGTGAAAGTTTGATATTAAATAAAAATAGGTATAATAATAGTGTTAAATATAAAAATATTATAGATAAAGTGAATAGTGTGGAACTTAATGGTAACTTGAAGTATGTAGTGTCGGATAACGTGATTTCTGCAGGAGCCTATTTATCTGGGGGGGGAGTAAACTCACAAGTAAATGTGAAACCTCTCCTCAGATTACCCCTGCGCATTGATGGAGTAACCGGGAGTTACGAAGCCGTTATCGACACCGGAGCTACACGGACCCTAGTCAGAAGAGACTTAGTGTGCCCACCATATAGAGTTAAGGGAATGTCTCAAGACCTGGTCACTGCCAATGGAGAAACTTTACGCACCGGGGGCGAAGTATTTATTCGCGGATATTTGCGCGATAGTCCGGTGGAACTGAACGCTCTCGCGTTTGACGGTTTAAGCGTGGACTTGCTACTGGGCTTGGACTTCTTGAGTCAACAAGAAGCGGTCATTGATCTGAAAAGGCGCTGCATGCACTTCGGTGACAAGAAGAGGCAAACCATTCATTGTCAAACCGCTAAACCGCATCGATCATGCGGACCCATAACGTTGGCAGAATTAAATCCGGGGATCCCTGAAGCAGCACGCATCTCTCTGACCAAGGTCATGAAGGACTTCGAAGACAGATTCGCTGATTCAGGCCCTCCAAGTAGAACCAGCGAACTTAAAATCTTTTTAAAAGATAAAGTACCTTTTCGATTGATGCCGTATAAACACTCGGAAGCCAAAAGAAAACAAATACAGGAAGACGTCGACCAAATGCTCGCTGATGGTGTGATCGAGCCGAGCACCTCCAGCTATAGTTCTCCTGTAGTATTAGTGGCCAAGAAGGACGGATCATCTCGATTTTGTATCGATTTTAGAAAACTTAATAGCAAAACCATAGAGGAAGCAGCGACTCTCCCACTGATACTAGACACCTTGAAGGACCTCGGCACGGCGACCATCTTCTCCAGCCTGGATTTGGTTTCTGGGTACTGGCAGGTCTTGCTGCATAAGGACACGAAGCCGCTGACTGCCTTTGCCACCGCTGATGGCAGCAGTTACCAGTTTCGTGTTCTTCCATTTGGCTTGAAAAACGGAGTGACGCATTTTCAAAAACTGATGTCCCAAGAGGTTCTTGTGGGTTTGATCAATAAATTTTGCATGGTGTACTTAGATGACATCATCATCTATAGTAAAACGTGGGAGGACCATGCAAATCACTTGAGATTAGTGTTCGAGAGGTTACAATACCACGGCCTACGAGTTGCGCCGGCGAAATGTCGAATTGGATGTCGCGAGGTGGACTATTTAGGCCACCGTATTACTGCCACCGGCAACGAACCCCAGCTACATCACCTTCAAGAGGTAGAAGCAGCTGCTCAACCAACAACCCGAAAGGAGGTGCGTAGTTTCCTTGGGTTATGTAATTGGCTTCGCGAATACATTCATCGTTTTGCAGAAATGGCCGTTCCATTAACACGCTTACTGCGTACCACAGTTCGGTTTCGGTGGACAGATGAGGCCACAGAAGCCTTTGAACTAATAAAAAAGGCACTGAAACAACCTCTGCGACTTGCACGACCGGATTTCGAACGACCTTTCTGCCTGCAAACCGACGCTTCGGGCCATGGAATTGCGGCGGTGCTCTTTCAAAAGAAAGATAGCGGATGCCGAGATGTTATAGCATATGCGAGCAGACGAGTTAACGACGCCGAAAGCCGGTATCACAGCAATGAGCTGGAAACCTTGGCCGCAGTATGGGGAATCACTAAATACCGGGGGTACCTCGAAGATAGAAGGTTCACCCTTATTACCGACAACCAAGCGTTAACTTGGCTTAATACAGCGAAGCATCAAAAAGGCAAACTTGCTAGGTGGGGAATGCTCTTGAGTGAGTTCAACTTTGACACAGAGCATTGCCCCGGATCAGAAAATCACCTAGCCGATCATCTTTCGCGGTTTCCCCAAGAACCCGCCGGTGATAATAAAAATCCTGATGAGGAACACGAACGAATGGCCGCTCCTATACGCAGACCAAAACCAGTAACGGCCATGTTGCTAACTACCGTAGCACTAAGGCAAAGGGTTATCGAACGTCAGCGAACTGACCCGATAACCAGAGGACTAATGCAACAAATTCGCTCCAACGACGGTTCGAATAGAGGACTTACAGGATTAGCTATTAGAAACGGGTCGTTGGTACGAATAGGCAGCGGGCAGAACTTACAACTCGTAGTGCCCGCCTCGTTAACTAAAGAGGTACTAAAAACTTTTCATGACGAAAATGGGCACCCAGGTGCTTCAGAAACCGACTACGCGATTCGTGAGGAATTCGCCTGGCATAAGAGACGAAGTGAGGTAGAAACTTATGTCCGGGCCTGTAGCATTTGCGCCACTCGAAAACGAGGCGCCCTACAGCCCAAAGCCGCCCAAACGACTCACGTAGAGGCCAAAAGGCCATGGGAAATTCTCGCTCTCGATATTATGGGACCTTACCCTACGTCGCGAAAAAAGAATCGCTTCCTACTAGTTGTAATAGACCTATTTTCACGATGGACGGAAGCTTTTCCGATGAGATCAGCTGTAGTGGGTAATATTATACCCTTGATCCATGATAATATTATCCTACGCTACGGTAGCCCAAGGGCAATCTTATCAGATAATGGAACCCAGTTCAATCACCCGGCCTGGATTGCGGCACTTGAACGCTGGGATTCCTTGCAATGGAATACGTCCATATGGATGCCTCGAGAAAACCCCACGGAAAGAAGAAATCAAGAAATTAAGAAAGGGTTACGCATTAGGTTGGCCGGTTTGGAACAAAATACATGGGATGAACATGTCACCGAAATTTTAGGCGATCTTAGACGCCGAAAAAACGCAGCTACGGGTTTTTCCCCAGCTGAAGTATTATGGGGGCAGAAAGTAAGTACGCCGGGCTACTGGTCGAACCCTCTGCGGGATATCGACAGTTATGAGGTAGCGCGAGATAGAACCGAGATGAATACGGCAGTGTTGGCCAACCAAGCAAGGTACGTGGAACAGCGTCGGCAAGAACGTGGACCCGAACCACCCACATACGGGGTTGGGGACTCCGTTTTTACAAGGGAATTCCCGAAGAAACGACCTGGTGCGTGTGCCGGCTTTGATCCTAAATGGAGCGGCCCGCATCGGATCATTTGGAAGGTCAGCGACGTAATGTTCTACGTAGATCGCCGTGGACGACCGTACAAATTCCACATCGATCATATCAGAAAGTATTACCCTCCAATGGAAGAGGAAGTTACCGAAGACAGGGATGACGAGGATGACAATAATGATGCAGGACGGATGGAAGCCATACTCGCAGAACCCAGTGCTTTAGACGGCGACCCCGCACAACTTGCGATACCGGAGGAGGTGGAGCGGGGTAGTATACGACCCCAAACCCCGTCACCGCGACGTGAGGAATCTGAAGACGAGTTGCCCTTAGCACAAGTTAAGGAAAGGATATGGAAAAAGATGCGCCCTCTCAAAATACTTCCCTGTATCTGCGAGGAGACTATGCCCTCAACTAGTTCGACACAAGTATCGATACCCGAAACAATTATCACCATAGGAGTAGATGTGGCCACACCTATTCCTATGAACGTGTATAATAACCGAAAGAAAGTTAACGAAAGAATAAATAACAAACGGTTAGCGGAGGGCACACAACCCCGTAAGGCTGGCACTCGGAGGAGTCGACGATTGCAATTAATAAAACTCTCTACCGAGCTGCAGTCAGACCAGTGAATTATAAATTGTCAATTGTAACTGTAAACTATAAACGAAAACGAAAATGTATATGGACCCAGATAAAAAAAAAAAAACAAATATTATATGTGTATGATGGTTAAACAAGGAAGGTATAGGCGGCCGATGAGGTCAGGCTGTACATGTCAGCTTTCATCGGAGGGGGCGAATTGTCACCACCTACCTGTAGGTAGGTGCCTTCGCACAATAAATTGATTAGTAATAAGCCGACATGTAAACCTGATCTCTAACTATACGGCTTAGTAAAACGCCTAAAAACGCTTCCTTGTCGAATCACATATAAATTGTTTATCTGTTCACAGGTTTTTACGCTACCCGTTCGGTATGTAAACGTATCGAACGGGGCATCGATTGCTACGAGCAGGGTAATGCAGTGTGAAAGAATGATGGATGTAAAATTGCCTTGTTCTGTACAATAAAAAAACCTGTGACGATGTTATTATAAAATGTTAGATATAAATGTATTATGTAACTGTATATTAGTATAAAAGGGGAAGAATGATTGTTAAATATAAAGAGACGAATGCAGTAGCGAGAGATTATTATAAGAGTGTAACATATTTAATATATTTTGTAATAGTATGAAAGAAGAAGAATAACTGTTAACATAAAGAAGAAGAACGCGGTAGCGAGTGATTAGTATTAAAAGTGTATATAATTAATTAATATGTCATGTGGAACACACTAATCGAATAGTATTTCGATTCGTAAACTCATTAATAGCAAACTAATAATTATAGAATCAATTATCCGCGAGTGGCAACACTTAAAATTATAACGCAGCAACACCTACCAACGCGTTGGTATGGGTGTGCCTCTGTGCGTGTATACGAAAATGTTACCGGCTAAAAAGTATCCGGCGCACAGATTAACTCAGAAAATAACGCCTTAAAGTCTCTAGAATTCAACTTTTCGGAAATATTATTTCATTATTGTGTTCCTAATTAGGGTATTTATCGTCTGTAATATAAAGCATGAGGAAATTCGCATATTTAAGAAAGAGTAAATTCTTGATAGCAACAGACGGGAGCTTCGCCGATTTCTAATAAAATAAATTAAAATCACGACCTTTATGCAGCTGTGCGGTGTAAAGACAGCGGCTAAAAATAAGGCAATGCGGGGGAAATATCGCCGATCGATATACTCTTCGACATTGAATTGCGGCGGCGGATGATCGGCGGGTGGAGGGATATCGCGAGGGAGGGTCCAGGTGGTCCGGGCGGTGGCTCGAATGGGGATGTTGGGGGGAAATTCTAAAATTTTTTCTTCTTGCTTTACTTAAAAGCACTTAACCTATTTTAAATCATAAAATCTTTCTACTTTACTTTTACGTAAAAAAAAAAAAAAACTACTTACAACAACACCAATTGCAGTCATGAGGATAAATAAACCTCACAAAGATCTCCTCAAGATCCGAACTAAAATCGCACACGTAAACTCAGCTAAACCTATACTAGAGATGAAATCCCAGAGATGAAGGGGATCAGCTACGAAAGTGCGGGAACCCCATAACCTAGGAATATCCAAAGTCAAAGTCAAGTCGAATTACCTCTATGAAGAAGTAGTATTTTGCTATTTTTCGGAAATAGTAAAATATTATTTCGTATTACTATATAAGACGTAGTTTTAAGATTAAACTGTTATTATTATAAATGTAATATTGTAAAAGGTAAAGGCAACAGACAGGTTTTACGTCGTAAAATCACAAATGTTTATGTGAAGGTCGATGGATAATGATTACAGGGCCTATTATTATGTCAATAGGTACCTAGTAAGTAGTTGTAAATGCATGTAATTTAAACGCTAATCAAATCGTGCGTTTACTCCTGGCATAAGACTAAAACCGCGAGTTTATGCCGGAGATAGCTATTTAAATGCTCTAAATAAATTCATATAAAATCCATAGAATTAGATAGACGATATTTTATAACGTCAATATATCCATCCACGTGCACAGAATATATTATCTCTTGATACTTGGTCCTTCTGACAATCCAGTAAATTCTTATTAAATAAACAAGAGATATTACGCAGTACGAAATTAACGGACATAGTAGAATCTTTGGTCACCCCTTCTCAAACTCTTTGGACCAATTAGAATAAGGGAGGCTGCTATAAAAGAGGGCGCATCCGAGAGATTTTTATCAGTCTACCGGATCCTCCCTCGGGAACAAGTCTCATCTCTACTAGCAGCCTCTCTTCAAACACTCTGGACCAGTTTCACCAGTTCTCGCCGCGCATCTCTTCGCTTCTTGAACGCCGAAGTACTCCCCGGGGAGAGTTTCACATCCCGTTTACCTACGGGTGGGAAACATCTCTCGCGTTCGCAGTCATCGGTCGTCACGTATTCCTGTCTGCCGCCTTCACCTACATTTGGCCTGTAAAATTATTTACTAGACGCTACATACAAGGAAATAAAACCAAGTCATTACCGACTTTTCAAAAGGAAACATCGTTATTATTAATAACCCCTCCACCGACTGAGCTAGGAAAATACATCAACGAAGTGCGCAGTGGCGTATCGTTGAGGGGGTGTTGTTATTAACCCAACAAATAATCCAGTTTATCGGCTATTTTCAAAATGTGTTTTCCTCTGTATTCCGTATAACCAAACAGTACCCATTTTAAATATCTATAGGTCATAACCATAGAACTGATTAATAAGATAGAAATGCGAAAGACAGTCACCATCGATCAAGAATTTGAAGCCAGCAACGCAAGAAATACTAAGCCCGTTTAGTGTCTTCAAATATTGCCAATATTGAATGCGCGTTTCGTTTATGTTAGAAACTTTATTGCATATTATGATATTGTTGTTTTAATTTAATAAAACGCATTTTTTGTAGTACTTATTCCACTTTTAATTAGGACCTGTTTCGTCCGCCTCGGAGGGACATTTTCAACTGAATACATTTTTTTAAACAATATTTATCAAACAAATTCCAAAGCGACAGAAATAATATAACAACAATGCAGTTCCACCATGAATTGACAGTTAACAAAATAAAACATATTATGATACTTACATAATGTAATTAACATATTCTTTATCACGTGGTAAATAGCTATAAGAACATTGTAGTCAATTTCAAGAATGTATGTTTTGAAACACACGTTGGTTCCGTAGCCATGACAATCTTTATTTATCTACACTTCTGATGCCTTCTTAATTTCCTGCATTATGATGGAGTACACAAGTTAAGTTATTATAAAAATAATATAAAATATACGTTCATAGATAAAACGGAAATAGATTTAAATTAGCATTAGGTATATTTGTAATTTCAGTTAACTTATCTGTACATATATATATATATACCTGTCTAAATTGTGAAATAAACATTAGGTACTTACCTAAATATTATTGTTGTGTTATAGGTATTTAAATTAATGATATACTTAATATTTTCTCATCAATACTAAACTTGATAGTTAATACCATTAATGTGCATTATGTAGGTATTACCATAGACAAATATACTATGTATATGGTTATTACTTATAAATAGCTCCCATTATCAATACAAATTACCAATAAACCTAGTAGGTATACATAATGAATTGTAAACATAACATAATATTATTTATTTACAATATATAATGAAATTTTAAATATTCATGTAAAAATATAATACTTACTTAAAAGTACGTAATCATTGTAATGCAAGGGACACAGCAGAAAATAGGTAGATAAGTATATTATAATTACAACCATATTGTACGTAATAATGTTTTTTTTTTAATAATATTAATTTCTAAAACGGTCTTTTCGCAGGCGACTTTTTTTACTATTAACGCTAATTTATGATGTGTGTTTATCTCACTTATCTGGTCAACCCGACACGCCGGGCCCCCCACAGCCCGGGCCCTCAGGCTAGAGCTCTGTCAGCCCTCCCCAGCCATGACCGACACTACTCCGGAATTCGGGTGGACATCGAGAATTTTTGACATTTCCATTAGGGATTGTGTTTCTAAAAAAACCTGATATTAGTGTTTCAAAATTTTTGTGTTCAAAATTAAAATCTAAGAAATTTTTCTAAAAAGGGTGCTGGAGAATTATTACAAATCATTTTTTTGCCGTGTCTTTATTTGTCTAAGCCCAAAGGTATAGTTTATTGGCTTTCAATTTCAATGTTTAAAATCATTCTGATAATTTTCATTTTTGGGGGGTGCCAGGGCCCCTTGCCCCCCCCCCTGGTTGCGCCACTGCACGACATATTGGGTCTTTACGCTGGATTGATCGATCCCACTTCTTGATAGACGACCACTTTACCAACTCAGCCACCATGAGTGTATTAATAGTTTTACTTATTAGTCTTATTACTTATAAGTACAATACATAATAAACGGTACTGAAATGATACCGATGTCTCAGGATTATAGGTTAACCTATAATATCCATGTGTGAATTGTGAAATAAACACTAACTACTTATTTTTGTGTTTTATTTTAATTAACTACCTTATAAAATGTTTTCCTAATTCCAACCAATAAATAGCTGTTTTTATAGTTACCATTAAGTGCACTTCATAATATTAGGTACTTAATACTTACACGATAATATCTATATTACACAAGGAATTATGAATCTGGATCTTGGTAAAATAAGTGCCAATATCAAAATTTGCCAATACCAAGTTAAGTGTTGAAAAGTTCTTAAAAATGTTCAAAAATTGCTTTATTTTTTGGTCTTTTCCAAATTATTTACTTGTATTAAAAACAACATAAAAATCTATCGTGCATATTATTATTTAAATTATCAATTAATAGGCATTAAAGAATCGTTTGTACTGGAAAAATGACATATCGACATAACCACTTCTTTTACGAAGGTAAAGAAATATAATATTATTTACTTACAATTTTGAAGTAAATAATGCTATTTTGGTAACATATAATAATCATGTAAAATTATAACACTTAAACCATCGGAGTATATGGGAAAGACGGAAGAAAATAAGTAGGTAACTAAATTAGAAATAGTTTCATATTGTAATTATATGTATGTAGTTTCAACATTAAATTATTTAAAACCAACAAAGACATCTCATAAAATTCGTATTGAATCTAATTGGAACTGCAAACCAGCGCCACATGTTGTAGAATACGCATTCCACGGTGAAATGTATTCCACGGTGAAATGTTCAACGAAGAACTCGTCATTTGATTAAATGTTGCACGAACTCATGTTTCACGTACTGCGGCACACGAATAAGTGTTCTACGTTGAACTGTTTACGTACAAATTTCCGGATACGCAAATACTTGTATGTGTTACAATACAAATATGTGTTAATCTAGCCAATTTTTTGAATAATAAAATGCCTAATTCTTGTCAAATTTAGGATCACAGAGATTATCAATATAATTTTTTATCGTAAATATTTTACTAAAATTATCTCGTCATAAATTATACTAATGGTTTTATAAATGCGTTTAAAAATTAATAAATGTAAAAAATCTTAACACCACTGCATAGTTATGTACCGAAATATGACTATATTCTAAAACATTAGAGCGAGAGGTTTAAAAGAATACTATTTTATGAAATAAAAATACTTTATGCAGTCATCAAATGTTTAAAATAAATATAAAGGCTTCAAAATTATACAAATAGATTATCTACAACGTTTAAGGTATGTCCAGGATCATGCTTTGAAAATAGAAAAAAAGCTCCATTTTGACCCACGCTGAGTACGTCCGCCCTTAATAATATGGACATATGAGAGAGTTGCTGATTGATGACTTGACCTAAAATATCCCCTCAAAAAAGGCTAGTTCATCAGGGAGAGTCTACAAATAAGTCCGGCTGCAGGAAAAACCCTTTCAGATTCAAAGTTTGTTGGACGTGAAATCAACTGTAAGTATAATAATTTGACAATTAATACTTGGCATCAATGCTTTCTGATTCGAGCTAGGAGCTACATATTATGTTGATTCATTGCGAACAATTTTACAAATATATTTGATGGATTTTGTTTTATTATTATTTCACTTATGTTGGATACTTTCCAATCTAAGTGAGTAAGAACGATATGATATACATACATGTTAGGTACCTATGGATTCGTCAACTCATCAACTAAAATAATGTATTAATAAATTTGTATTACAATAATATAACATGTATTATTCGTTGACAAAAAAACTCATATTATATGAATGTTCGTTCGCATGCTCGTCAGGTACTTTGCAGCTTCCGACGGCCGCACATTTCCTGCGGCAAGCTTTTAAAAGCCTCCGCCGCTCGCCGCAGCTTTCTCGATTCGATAGACCGCAGACTAAGTAGGTAGGTACATGAATTAGCGAAAAGAATTAGCCCATCAGGCAATGTTATTAATGCACATAAAATCCATGCGTATGACACGAACAAAAACGCCGACCTTCAGTTAGTGTTTATGGCAGAGTATGGTTTAACGACATAACTATACAAATCTAGCCTTGTAGTCAATTCTACTTCTCAATAGCCGTGCGACAACCTCACGACAAGGTACAAACAGAATATATAAGTCCCATGGTTCTAAACTATGGAAGAAGCAGAGAAGGAATGGTCGAAAAAGACCATGAACAGGTAACTAGTAGCGTAATCGTTTAGTATTAGGAAGTAAAATGTATGTTGTTTACCTTTTCTTTGTAAATGTAATAAAATTTAACGTAAAAAATTTTCGCCTCCGAAAATCAAGAGTGCTCCAGTGTAATTGGAACGCTGTGACCACAGACCTCGAAATGTCATGTCGTGAAATTCAAATCGATCTATTTTGGAAATAATTTCCGGGAAATCTCCATTAAACTTAGAAAATAAGTTATGGGAGAGATTGTTTACGTAAAATTTAGCAAGTACATGCTTCAATAACTTTTATAGCAATAATGGAAGTGTGTGAAAATTGAAAAAGAAAATTGAATATTTATAAATTTATATACTGTATAATTGTAAATAAAGAATTTTAATACTAATTTTATCAATACAAGATAGAAGCTAACTACCGTTATAAAAATACTGTAAACGCGTATCTATATCTATAGACGCGTAATTATAATTATAGATTTTGTTAATGCTATAACTCGCTAACTATAATGAATATTGTAAAAGTAACAATTGGAAAAACTTGAGATTCTGGTATAGATGGGTTTCTACCCATAAACAATAATAAATCTTAATTGCCTCCTAAGTAATAAAAGAATCAAATACTACAACTAAAAACACAAATTGACGCGTGACCTTGAACCTTAACTGAATTTTGTTCGACTAGAATTTACGACCCGGCTGTGTTGAGTTGCCAGATAAAAATAGATTCAAGGTTACGTTTAGATTACTATGGAAAAGCCACTAGTAAAGACTAAATAAATTTGTAGTCGCTTGTAAATAACATCTTGTTAGGATTAAGCATTTATATATTTAAGTTGAAATGTTAAGTATAATATTATAGTATTTTCACGTAATAATGTTCGTCCGAAAGGTAAATATCGAATGAAACGTTTTCTGCGGCTCCAAATAGTTTTATTAAAACTTAGTAAAATTCTATTGGCCTAAAAAGGCCAAGAGTGGTGGAAAGGACTAGTACGTGGGTGTCAACCTTTCATTTTGACATTTTAAATTTAAAGACTGCCATTCCCTTATTTAGTACCCGAATACTTATTCCGATACCTCGATGGAAAGCTAGAAACTTTCCCCTTCGTTTGAACACGAAAAATCATATAAAATTAACTATTTTGCTTACGTCATCGCAACGGCGTATTTAAGGGACTTGCTCTAGAGGGTGCTCGAAACACCCCTATTGAAACTTTATTTTGTGAAAATAAGGTAGAGTAATTTTAACCCGATTTAATTAGAAGATATCTCTATTAGAAAGTTGCCAGGAACGGGAGATATACGTAAATTTATCCCGTGAGAGAAAGATATACATCTGCTATCCCTTACGGACTGTTTCCTGTTAAACCTCTATCCGAAGGGTATAAAAGGCGACCACTTTTCCCGTAAAATCATTAGTTTCTACACTTCTCACCAGCGATCTCCTACTAAGCAGCAGTCCTTCCGCGGATACGAGATACGGTTCTCAGTAACATTCGTGAAATTTACCTACAATAAGTCCCCATCGACGGGCAAAAAGTAACGCGAATATCTCGTATCTGCCGGTCGTGACGTGTGCCGCAAAACGTAGCGCGAATAACACGTATCTGTCGGTAGTGACGTCGGCCGCTAAAACGTAGCTCGAATACCACGTATCTGTCGATAGTAACGCGCTCGCGGAGTAATTTCATTTTTCATTACTCATCATACGAGGTGACGTAATCGGGATAAATTACGTGATCGGATTTGTTTTATAAAAACAAATTAATAAACTCAGTTTGTAATAATAAATTTTACAAATCTTTTTCGGGATTATAAAATAAATTTTTGAAACTTTATTAAGTAAACATAATCATAAAATAAATTTTAGTAAACAAATTCATAAACATAAAAACAAATTTTAGTAAATAAATTTGTAAACATTAAGCAAACCTTTTGTAAACAAGCCTGTAAACACAAATAAATATTTGTAAATACTCTGTGAACATAAATAAACTTTATAAACAACAATAAAATAATTCTATTCTTTTATAAACCTAATACTGTGTGACCAAAGAATAATTTATATTTTCTTTCTTATGGGAAAATATTTCATGAATTAAAAATATCCAAAGAATATCGGCGTATACATTCTCTGAATTAGGTGTGACTTTTTGGGAACTCGTGAAAGATTTCACAGAGATCCTATAGTGAACAAATAAATAGTTTGCTGATACTTTAATGAGATTTAATTACGGGAACAATGACAGTTAACCTTATTGTGTGACCGTGAACTCTAGTACCTGAATAAATTCGGCACCACACCAGCTGAGAGTTTTATTCGGGAATTCAAAAGTTGTGATACTACAAAGGAGATCCACCTCTCCTAATTCATCACTAGTCTCCTCAGTGACGGCCCGGTAACATTATTGAGCTAGCCGTGAGCCGGGTCATGTCACGTACTTATATCAGGACTGTCTTTTTATAGTATAATATGTCGTATTTGCGCATTAGAAGGATACCAGTATTTCTGCAATACTATGTATATGCCAGGATATTGTGCGGAGCTGTATTTAAATTAATTATTTAAAGTGTTTGTGCGTTATCATTTCTGTGAGTATCATGGTAACTTAATAAACCCCATCGCATCTATTCTATACACAAGACTGCTATCGGCCGCTATCGGCAGCTATCGAGGGTAGTTTTGTATCAAAGTATTAAAACTTATTGTAACAATTACAATAAGTTAGTTGTAATTGAATATACATAATTTGAAAATACCTCATGCATATACACACTAGAAAAAATCGTAAACATACTGGCACATCAAAACCGCCACTGCTTTCAAAAGTTGCAATGATAGTGTGCATCCACCCCTAAGCAACGCATAACCTACCTACCCCCACGAGATGACACTGCGTACCTTATTTTAAGACCAACAGGATGAAGTAAATAAATAATACTGTCGCTTACTAAATCAATGAAAAACTGAATTTATTCAACTACATTGTCCGCGATTTATCAATTGGATAAACACGTCTTCAGTTTCTAATTTCTATTCAAGCAATGCAATTTACCAACAGACAACTGTGCGGCTAGCATCTGCGTATTGTTTATTGGATCGATCGTATTGTTAGCTTCATTGTTATAAGGACGAGGAAAGAATATGATAATCTATTAGGAATAATAATGTTTTAGTAAACTAAAATTTCGAAAAGAGCTTTATCAATAGATACTAAATTCAATTAGCTTCTCTGGTATAAAACTATACATTTTGATTCAATTCAATTCAATTCAATTCAATTCAATTTATTTATTTTTAACATATTGTGGACATTACAAATTATAAGTTTAAGACGTTCACAATATGACATTTAGAAACAAAGAAATATAAAACAGTATTACATAAAAAAAGAGATAGATAGTATGTTATTAAACAGTAGAAATATGTACATACAAAAATATTAATTAGATAGGTACATGGAAGTACACCGGATGAGTTAAGCAGACCCTATTTAAAAAATATATAAAATAACGTCCACCTATATTCATCGTCACGTTATTGATATAATATTATGGAGAACTGTGTTCTATTCTATAAACAGTATTAACAATAATACCGACATAATATTACAATTTAAATAAAATCATACCACAAATTTGTTAATTATTTTTGGGTTAGGAAGTGATACCATTTAATTAAATAATTAATTATAGTAAGTATTGTGATTCAACCTTGACAATAAGAACCAAAAATACTAAATAGCTAATACTATATTATACTATACTGCGGTCCTTTTCCAGCGGTGATGTTCTTTCACGCAGTTGACGCAAAATATTCGACAGAAAATCTAAAGGGGGCCTCGAACCAGTTCAAACCAGTCATACAACAATTATTAAATTATACGAATACCTTAAAAGGATACGTAAATATTACTCATCGGGAGCATAACCGCTCAAACAAATACGTAATTGTAAACAAAAAATTAACCACTAATAGTAATTGTTATATTATGTCAACATTTTTGATAAAAATATATTATTTTTACTTACAGGATGTTATTATAGGAAAGATTTAAACAAGGCTGATGTTGGAATTTATGCTTTTTACCGTGGGGGTCTCAAAATCAGTCAGTGCCTCGGGCCTTCATGTCCCTACAACCGCCACTGTCGATATAATTCAATTCGTTTAATGCAATTAACTCGTTACTAATCGTCGTGACATGCACCTTCTTCGTCACTAGTTTTCTGTAGTCGCTTGATCGTAATGACCGACAAGATAGTTTTAGAAGTTAATCCATTTTGTTGCAAAATGTCGGGACTCCTAAAAGGAAAGGGCAAAAGATTGGAGTATGCATAATATTAGAAATACTCTCGAGAATCGAGATCCAATCGTGGATTTCTATCCTGTAATTATTGTATAAAATTTGTTATATAATATATAATTTTAAATATTTTTCGCCAAACCCACATCTCGGAAGTGGATAAAGTAAAATTTAGAAAACACGTAAATTTATAATTGGCACACGTGAATATTTATAATATGTTAATGTAGATTTCACGGAAAATCTACTTCGTGGAAAATCGAAACTTTTTATTTGGCAGGCATCCGAATCTTGATAAACATTTTGCTTGGGAACGGATGTTTATTATTCATTACTTTGTTAGAAGGTTTATAATATATTATAAAATATAATAAGTACCTACCTACGCATTTTTTTTTGCCAAAGTGTGAAACAACTAATTGTTTATTACATTCAATTATTAATTTTCACCCTATGACGTCCCAGTGTCAGGAAAATTGTATTGAGATCAAATACATGTAAAAAAAAACACTTAAAACCACATGAATACAAGGGAAAGTCAGGAGAAAATAGCTGCATAAGTAAATTAGAAATACAATCTCTCTTTTCGATCACATATGGGCCTCCACAGAGTGGAGGTTTGTATTAACAAATTTTGATTTTACGAGAAATGGATGTCAGCCACTTGCTTAAGGGCGGACGTGCTCAGCGTTGGTCAAAATGGAGTTTTTTTCTATTTTCAAAGCATGATCCTGGACATACATTAAACGTTGTAGATAATCTATTTATATAATTTTGTAGCCTTGTTATCCTTTATATTTATTTTAAACATTTGATGACTGCATAAAGTATTTTTATTACATAAAATAGTATTCTTTTAAACCTTATGTTTTAGAATATAGTCATATTTCAGTACATAACTGTGCAGTGGTGTTAAGATTTTTCACATTTATAAATTTTTAAACGCATTTATAAAACCATCAGTATAATTTATATCGACATTATTATAGTGAAATATTTACGATAAAAATTATATTGATAATCTCTGTGATCCCAAATTTGACAAGAATTAGGCATTTATTATTAAAAAAAATGGGCAAGGTTAACACATTTGAAGATAATTCTAAAGATACTAATTATAAGCTATGTCTTTGACCATTCAAGTGTGATAAACATCCTAGGAATAAAGGATCCTATAAAGGATAATAAAGCTTCAAAATTATATAAATAAATTATCTACAACGTTTAAGGTATCATGCTTTGAAAATAGAAAAAAAGCTCCATTTTGACCCACGCTGAGCACGTCCGCCCTTAACCTATTAGGTATGTCCATACTCTGACTCATACACAATTTGAAAAACAATATAATGTACCTACTTCCCAGACCCAGGATTCGAATCTGGGACCCACGACGCTATAGGCCGACGCTTAAGCCGCGCGGCTATCGTGTGTGTTAAATACAATCATGTCCTGGATATTTAGAAAATTTGAATGTTTCAAAAGTATGTTAACAAGTTAGTAGTCGTACCTATCAAACATCCGATACCAATGACAGCGTTATTAACAGATATTTGATATCAATCAATATAAAATTAATGTTCTTATTGAATCTAATAAAATCGGAATATTACTATCAGCAATGCTCCGTTAAAAACGAGTTATTTATTGATCGCAGTGCTATAGGGTCATCTCTCTTTGGTACAACAGCTCATGGTCTACTGTGCTATGGCGTAATGTAAATCGTACAATAATTTACACGTAACCTGACTTTCCAGTATCAAAAAAACGTTAAATAATAAATCAGTATGTTATTAATATGTTGAAACGTTTACCACAGCAAATTCACAGATTGTGCGTAGGTACCTACTTTAATCTCTTCATTTAGTAAATTTATTTAATATTGGAAGATATTACTAAGCAATTAAGAATTTTATTTCGTAGACCTTTATTTTATTGCAAAACGCTTCCGAATAGTGAATGCCGTGTACTTACGCATTTTATTATGAAATGCCGTCTAAACGCATATTATAAAATTTACGATTAATATTACTGCAATGAGCAGAACTTTCATCAAATTTTCTTTGAACTTTATTGACGTATTTCAATAAACTCTACCTTTACAACGCATTCAACATTGGGGCGCCATTAAAAACGAATAAAATTGAGTCGTTTGAAAAGAGAACGTTCCATTTTTGAAAGCTCGCAGCCAACGAAAGTTTATGTTCGAAGATCGCACATGGCCTGATTTAAAATAAATATTCTTATTATCGGCATATGGACGTGTGTATGGGTATCGGTGCAACGCGCCCTATCTATTGCTTTCATTTATGTAGGTATGTACCCACGAAAAATGAATATCTCATAACATCATCAACCGGCTCGCTAAATATTTTCTCATACTAACAGTTTGTTCGGTATGGCAAAGGTATACCTACAATAATGTTATTCTTAATTTCTCCTTTCGATTAAAAATATTTAAACTATATTTTCATCAAAAAATAACAGTTGCTAAAAATTATAGAAATGCATGCATTGGTAACAACCGGGTCTGAGAAAGATTTATTATAAATACAGCGTTGCCAACATTGCTTTTTCTTGCCAGATTTAATATTTCTGAATTTCACACAGCTTAAGGTTTCTTATAAAAAAACTAAAATATTACACAAGATTTGCTAGAAAATTAATATGCTGGCCTTTTATACCTTACCTATGTTATATCTTACCAATAAAATAAATATTATAAACAATATTATACTAATTACCGTATTTCGTAACATCGTGACCACCCTCAGTCTTCTGAGTGACCAAAACTGTCCACTTTTCTCCATCCTTTGCTTTTCTCAGGGCAAAGTGTAGGCTGCCTAAGCTCTTTCAATTGGTCGCTCCACCGCGCCGACGCTCTTCATCTTCTTCGTATTCTTCAGGCTACCCAAAATCATCAGTCTCTCCAGGTTATTCGGTCCGCCCCCAAATAATACGTAAAAAATAATGCCTCAGGGTCTAGTTATATGACTTATTTATTAGTTGTGAAACAATACTTTCTCCAATCTTTATTCTGGTCAAAACAATGTTAATAACTGTGACATGTTTTTTTAAATGCTAGTTTCTAGACATGTTGAATATATCTAGCTAATTATCTTGCCCTATCTGGCATATTTTTGTGAATGGTAGTTGGCACCACCGTTCCTATATTACACATCTCTAATTAGAAAAGACGACTACTTAAGCTAACATACCACTTGGAAGAGAACTACTATAATTAGTGGTAGTCCGAAATTCTGAGACCTAATACTTTTACATTCATCTCGGACGGACAGTAAAATGGTAAATTATGCATTCTATTGAGTATGGACTCTTATATTCCACGAATCTGACTACACATAGTATTTTCCCACTTGACTACGTACCCTGACCTTTTAAGGATTAAAAATAAAAATATTATTAACTCTATAATCTGTAAGCAATTAAAATATTTTTAGCGACTACTTGTAAGTAGATACATAGGTATATCATATTTACATAACTCTATATAAATGGTAGTTATTTACATACGAACGTATTAACTAGGTACCTACCTAATTCGTTTTGAAAGAATGATACTATTGATAATAGTTACATTCATTATAATAATGGTATTTCAAAGTAATTTGTTGATATATTATATTATTATAAAAGCAGACAAAATTCGGCTCCGAGGCTTAATTCAACGATTATGTTACAGTAGGTACCAAGCAACGTTCCCTCTAATTTTTCTATTGTGTGTGCGGATCATCAACGCATCTGAGCAGTGGCGGAACTAGGGTCGGTGTCACCCGTCAGTGACAGCCCGTCAACCGGTGCGGTAAATTTAGACCACCTCCCACAAACACACACATACAATTTTTCAATAAAACTTATATTTTTAAGGTACATATTGTGTTATGTTGTACAGGTTTGTGCATGTGATGGTTTCGTACATTCGAGCAAAACTAAAATCTGGCAAAGGAAACTTTCTTTTACAATATTTTTGTGTGAGAACTGTGCGGGGGATGAAAACATGTGTGCGGACACATTTTGGTAGGTGTGCGCGTGTGCGTAGAGGGGACATTGGTACCAAGTATATAACGTTTACTTTATAAAGTAAAAACCGACGTTAGCTTTAAAATCTACGTCGTTGTGATTCATGTCCGGAAATTTGTACGTATGCAGTTCGCCGTATCACACTTCACCGTGAAATGTAATATCGGAAATAATACGGTATCTTTGGGTCGTATAGTACTGAGATAAAATTCATGTCTAAATAAAACACGGTTCTTGACGGTTTACACGAAACCAGCGGCAAACAAATTATCAAAATTAGCCGATATACTGGATTATCTGTTAGGTTATGTTTTTATTAATGAATTCATGATTTTTTGCCAAAATCGGCCAAGAAAATGCTACACGAATAACACGTATTTTTTTATCTCGATGCTGTAGAGATGACCGTATTGTTACTAAAACTCGCGGCGAACTGTTATACGGTGAAATGTAATACGTACAATTTACATGAAACCGTTGTGATTATGGAGTGGCACTAGAAAAATAAGGTTAAAATCAAAACCCAAATTAGCTGAAATATTATTCTTTGAGTACTTACCTAATTCATAAAATGAAATGTTTGTTTATGAATTGATTTATATATTATAATATACTTCGTTAGGTACTTAATAATGTGTACAGTGTTATTTATAAAAAGTGTGCCCGCTACATTTCAATAAAACCCTAATTTAGCTTTCACGATCATATAAAGTATACATATTATTGACATATTTTTATTGTTTGTATAAACTGTGATCTAAATAATATAAAAGTTTCCGTTATTATCAGTAAAGTTTATCCATGTGTATCACTCACTGTATCAGTGATTATAATTAACTATCGTTGTTTGAACATTTCCATGTAAGTGACTACCTAGTCTTCGAGTTCATCAATCGAATTGTTTATCTGTTTAGTACGTAAATTAGTAAGAGTGGATAAATTTAGCGAACTCTCGTTTGCTGTCGAGAAGTTAGTGCCGTTGTTTACGCGTCACTTCAATGATTACAAATGGTTAAATACGTTCAAAATGCGTATTCAAATTTGCTTTCCATGACTTTTGTGTATTGTTCTTGATTGGGTTCATTTACGCGAGCAGGCGCACCGACAGTGGGGTGTTTTCGGGTCTGCACCGCGATTTCCTAACTCTCGTCTCGTGTGGCACCAGGGGCTCTATGTTAGAACTTGCGAGTGCAAGCTTCCCGGTCGAGATGACGTCATATGACATCATTATGACGTACTACCGGAGTGATAATAGCATTCGAGAAAATAGCGAGTGGTCAGACAGCGGCGCTATTCATTGTCACCATACACATATAGGTGTATCATAATAAAATTTTCTATGGTTATTCTGTGCGCGGTCGGCATGCCTCGAGCGTGACGTCACAATTACGTCATCTCGTCTGGTGCCACACGAGACGAGAGTTAGGAAATCGCGGTGCAGACGAGATGACGTAATTGTGTCGTCACGCTCGAGGCATGCCGACCGCGCACAGAATAACCATAGAAAATATTATTATGATACACCTATATGTGTATGGTGACAATGAATAACGCCGCTGTCGGAGTAGCGTAATATTCTCGAGTGCTATTATCACTCCGGTAGTACGTCATAATGATGTCATATGACGTCATCTCGACCGGGAAGCTTGCACTCGCAAGTTCTAACATAGAGCCCCTGGGGCTTTATGTTAGCACTTGTGACATGAAGTCACCCGACAACATGACGTAATTGTGACGTAACCTCAATACACGCATCGAGGCGAGCCGCCCAAGCACACGGCTCACCATAGATAGTATTGTGCCGAAACACCTATTTGTGTATGGGGACAATGAATAACGCCAGTATTTGAGTAGCGTTAATTTCTCGAATGCTATTATCACTCCGGTAGTACGTCACAATGATGTCATATGACGTCATGTCGGCCGGGCGACTTCAACTCGCAAGTTACAACATAAGGCCCCTGGACGCCTCTCCAGAAACAGAAAAATTCAAATTATTTAAGTAAATTTAATATAACTTCTTCTTCGTCGTCAGGACCTCACAACTGAGAATCATGACCCGGATGATTTGACTATCGACTGTCGAACAGCCTTCTCAACGAGATCCTACTGTGCATCTCCGTAGAACTCATAAATCAGTGTTAAAGTTTATCTATTCTGCTTTATGTTAATGAAAAATCTGTTACACATTATAAGCTTTTCGGATTATTATAACAGAAAATAGAGTTGAGAATATTGTATAATTATATTCTAGTCGAAAAATTAGATAAGTAAGTATTTATATTATAAATTACCTAGTTTTATTACGGTGAGATGAAACGTTGACAATTTCCATAATGAAATTACGCACAGGTAATAATTTCGTTGAAAAACTCTCATAGAAGATGCATCAGAGAACTTCTAAGAAATGCCTATCAGTTACCAAATCACGTACAAAGAATCTTTGAAGCTTACAGGAAATTGTATCTTAATATAAAGTGGTTATTGTGATATCTGTTTTCATAAGAATAGACCACACAGCTTAATTATTAAAGTAAAAGCCGCCCTCTTGAACTTTTAAGTAATGATAAGCTTACTAATTTTAGGGTGAATGTTTTTACCCCTTTACCCTTTATTTCAGTGAATACTATTCAATAATTGAATAAGTCAAGTTAAAAAAAAGCACTTGAACTAGTCGTTTTTATCATCATTAAACCCTGTCAAGTGACATAAACAAACGATCAATAGATGATAATACTATTAATGCGATAACAGTTTCTTTGAAAAAATATTCAACCGCTTTTTAAGGGTTGTTTCTAAGAAACTCTCAAGTATTTAAAAAGTAGCACATACATCGGCTGGAAAGACAAATAGTTTACTATGGGAAATTTAAGTGAATTGTATAATAGATTTTTTTACAATGAATCGTCGCCCTTTATAGTACCGACCTACAGCTGGCGAGGGGTGGAGGTAGGCTTTTAAGATTCGACATTAATAGCGCACACTAAACTTTGTCAGTCATACTTATTTGTTTTCGTTGAATTAAGAATACAAGTTGCAGATGGTGCTGGTTAGTTACAAAATTCGTTAGTTAGCAAAAATTCATTAAGCCCTTTCTAACCAAACCATACTAAATAAAAAATATTCTTCTATTTATACAAATCTAAAATCATGTATTGCTCAATGGCATAATTTTAAATATTTAATAGATACTTATACGATTATTTTTTCACTATTACTTACTATGGTTTGGATTAGGCATGGTGTAAATGAATTTAAAAAACTAACAAACACTGTCTGCACATTGTTGTCTTAATTCATTGAAAACAAATACGTTTGACTGACAAATAATTTTTGTGTGCAATATTTATGTCGGATCTTGACAGCCTACCTCCACTCTTCGCCACTGCTACCTACTATAATAAGTAATAACAATATTATTAACCTAATCAAGCTATTTCATTATTTGTAGCACTGCTCACTCAACCATTCATGTACTTAATGTTTTTATATAAGTACATACCTAATTAAGTAAAGTTACCTAATAAGCACTGTGATTATTTTGAATATGATGATAAAACAGTAGTTATTCTTAAACTCATTCGTTGCTGACTAGATAATGATTTTTAAATTACAACCTTTAAAATGCACGTTAATTACATCGACCGGCCGCCTGGTCATTACGCGCCGGGTGCGTCTTCAGCGTTCAAAGTATTTTAATCAATATTTTTCTATGTATTATGTAAGTATTAAATTAGAATTTTATAATAAATTAATTTACATTATATAAAAGTTACCGAACGTTTAAATCTTAATAACAACGTAATGGAGTGTAAAACTAGAAATAAAAGACTTTTCGATGCTTTTCGTGAAAATTTATAACAAAAATGTCTGCCCCAGTTGGCGCGATGCCGAAATAATTACAATCAGCGGATAATTAATGGGCCCGTTTTCTTTTTATGGGATCAAGGGTGTCAAAATTATATCATTAACAATATGTAAACGGTAAGCCATCGCGTCTCGTAGTGGTGAGTGGTTTCGGTACTAAAGTCTTAGGGAAATATTATAACCATTAATCAAAACCTATGGACGATGGTACTGATACTAAAATGAAATTTAACAGCTGGTTTAAAATAAAAAAAATCACTATAGTAATTAATTTTAAATCGGTTATAATATAAGAGTGAGAGAGAGCTTCTTTAGATACGTTGTGGATGACAGATTAAATAGGTACTCTATTTAGAGCAGTAATTCTCAAACTAGGAGGCGCGCCCCCCTAGGTGCCCTGGAGTTTCTGCTAGGAAACCGCGAAATAATTCAGTATTTGAAAAAAATATATAAAAATGTGATCATTGGATGATACCTGATACAAAGCAATCAAAATCTCGAGATCGAATTTTCACGCAATCACAATACTTTATCCGATATGAATAAATAATCTACATTTTTATAAATTATTTAGATTTTTTAGTTAAAAAAAATATTATGCATAATTTATATTGACCTAATTGCGATAACATACCTATGCGAAACAGCATCAATACAGGTCGTCTTTTTCAATGGTGACTTTGGAGCAAACCCTGCGAATTATCATTTATTTTCAAACATTGTACCGGATATTGATGTATTATGTAAAAATATACAATCATTAAATTGTGTTTGTAGGCTGTAGCTAATTAAATTAATTTTTGTTTTTTTTTTTTTAATTTTGCTTTACTTCTTAAAATGTTCTATTATTTTTAATAAAAATGTACCTATAATAATAATTTTATTAATAGTAAATAAAGTAGGTACAGTTGGTTACAAAATAATACAATTTTTGGGGAGGGGAGCCTTAGATTTTTATTTTCTGATTTCGGGGGCCGTGGTAAGAAAAAGTTTGAGAAGCACTGATTTAGAGCATTTAATAATTCAATATATTGTATGTAGGTATATCGATCATTACATTTTTTACTTAGGGATTTTCATTACATCAAAGGTTGCGTAAAAGAGTTTAATCACTGACTGTAATAATATATTATCGAAATTGGCAAAATGACAGGCTTGAAAACATGGTAAAATAGTGCCATATAACAATGGATCAAATTTTACCATATTTGGGTCACAAAGAAAATAGAAAAGTTTTTGAGATAATACTAAGGAATAATATATAGGTATCAGTGGCAAAGGGTGGATGTAGGCTGTTAAGATCCGACCTAAAAATTGCACATTAAACTTTGTCAATCAAACGTATTTGTGTTCACTGAACCAAGACAATAATGTTTAGATAGTGTGTGTTATTCTTTAAAATTCAATTAAACCTTGCCTAATCCAAGCCATGGTAAATAATAGTCAAAAAATATTCGTTTAACTACTACAAAATATCTAAAATTATGCCATCAAAATAAGTATACATTATTTTTAATATTTTATATAATATGTACTTATAGAATATAGAAGATTAATTTATATCGAATATGATTTGGTATATGCAGGGAGTAATGAATTAAAAAAAAACTAGATATAATAAAAGTATGACCAAAAAAGTGTGAACTATTTCTGTCGCATAACCCATAGCACAGCTAATGGCTTGGTTTAGGCAGGGCTTAATTGAATTTTAAAATCTAACCAGCACCATCTGCATATTGTATTATTCGTTCAATGAAAACAAATAAGTATGACTGAAAAAGATTAGTGTCCACTATTTATGTAGAATCTTAACAGCCTACCTCTACCCCTCGCCACTGATAATAATTATACACGTGCATAATTATTATTTTTTTAACACTACAACAGAAAGTGACAACCAATTAATCTATTTTCACCGGTTCCATGACAAAACAGAACATGATAAAACAGAATATGGTAAAACAGAATTTATGACAAAACAGAACGGTTACAAAACCGAACATGAAAAAACAGAACAGCGATTCTCGGTGATGCCGGCAAGCTTAGGTATAGGTATTTCTCGTCTTAATCAATCTAATATGTTCAAAATGATTGGATGACTAGGTACAACGAAACAATGAGTTTAATAATTCTGTAGAAATAAAAAACGGAAATTTAGCTATTTGAATATGTATTATTATATTCTATCTATTAGCATCATATTAATAATATTTATTTATTTGGCCAACGGTAGCCTTTTTTCAGCATTCTTGAATACGCTCGAGTTAAACGTTCCCATATAAAAAGTGATTTATAACTAAATTTTAAAGGTTTTCCATTGAATATGTACAAAAAAGATAATTGTATAAAATTATACATAGTTTGCGGATACAAATCATTTCCAAAGCGCCATTAAATACATGCATTTTATAATCCGTAATTCCCAAATTTAATCATTTAAGTGGTTTTACAGTACTAAATGTAGCTAACCTACCTAAATCTAGCAGCTGCATAATTGCCAAAATGACAGTTTTGTAAAAAAATGTACATACCTATATACCTAATAAACAGTTGATGATTTCACCTAAAAATTGAAAAATTTTAAAATATTAAATATTTATAAGTAGGTAACTATACATTTAAATATTATAAATGTGTATGACAAAAATGAATGTTTCATTTTTCCCCTGGCTGTTCTGTTTTGTCACTGTTTTGTTTTTTCATGTTCTGTTTTATCCGGTTACCCCTCTCCCGTCGTTATACGTTGTCACAGAACCTATACTCCCCCGTTTATATTACGTCACATTTTTAACTAACTCTCCCACTTGTTAACATATTACACATTTGATATCAAGTAAGACCTCCGTCGACGCACTGCTGTGTGTCTAACCTCTAAACCCTAACGCGTAAATCTCACCCCGTCCCGCTTTTGCCTTCTTACACTACATACAAATCAATAGGCGCGTACTGACTACGCGAGCAGCCTCGGGCATTTGCTTCGCGAAAGTCACTGCGCCAGAGCCGAGGAGCGGGCCAGCTCCAAACAAAATTAACGCCACGAGAGGCAGCCGCGCGAAGCACCTTTGAGCATCGATAAACCCATAACGATTGGATCGGTCGTGGCAATGCTCGGGCGAGGCAGCGCGTGCGTTTGCCTCGGATGAGTCGCGTACTGACTGTCTGAGCATTTTTCCTCGCAAGGCTTTTACGTATATTATCTATGGCGAGGCTGCTCGATCAGTGAGTACGCGCCTAATGAAGTATCAGCCTCAATATAAAAATAACGTTGTATAATGTATTGTATTACATAGTATAGCAATCGGGCCCTGTCAGTTGGCAACGGCAGATCTGTTGGCGAATCCTTCTCAGGACATAAAACGCAAAACGGCGATTGAAGCCGTGTAAGGTAAGTCATCACTGTTATAGGATGTGCCCGAGAGAAGCGGAAGCGACACGTGTGAAGATGCCTCTTTTGACTGTGAATATGGAAACAACGTGCTCGCAATAATAATAACGTATCGCCATTATCGTTATGTCGTGTAAATGACTGCCATAATCAACACGGAATACTCGTTCAAGAGGAACAAAGTTTGAAAGGCAAACAAATTAGGTAAGTACCTATATTATCTATTTAGCAGTAGCGATGCGTGGAGGTAGGCTGCTAAGAACCGGCATAAATAGTGCACATTAAACTTTGTTAGTCATATCTACGTATTTGTTTTTATTGAACTAAGACTACAATTTACAGTTGGTATCGGTTGGTTTTTAAAAATCAATTAAATCTTGCCTAAACTAAACCATAAAAGTTTTGGTATGTACCTACTTTGGCCGATAGGACAAAATTGTGTAAGTACACTTTTCATTCATACGTCTTATTTGTTTTCGTTGGATTAAGAATACATATTACATATTATATTTTTGGTTAATTTTTTTTAAATTCATTAAGCTACCTAAACCAAATAATTTTCTATCTATAAAATATCCAAAGTTATGTATGATTTAATTGCAGAATTTTAGATATTTTAAAGATAGACGAGAATTTTTGGACTATTATCTATTATGGCTTGGTTTTCGCATAGTTTAATTGAATTTTAAAAACTAACCAAAACCACATGTAAATTGTAGTCTTATATCAATGAAAATAAATAAGTATGACTGACAAAGTTTAGTGTGCACAGTTTATGGTGGATCTTAACATGTAACTCCACCCTTCGCCAAAGTACTCCACCCTTAGGTAGGCATTATTTTATTTAACATTTCATACACAGATAATAAATATAATTCCGACAGGATATACCAATACAGTAAAGTTTGACGCAGGGTTTTGAATGTGTGAGTGCCCTAAGAAAATGAACCACCCGTATCATAACCCGAAATCAACAGGTTTTTAAGCTCTTCTTGCCAAAGAGAAATATTTCATCCATCCAAAACCAAAGTTGCGAGTTTTTTCGGTCAAAATAAATATATTAATATGGTGGATTTTTTATTATTTAACTTTTATCGGGTGATTCAGTTATTTAAAATATAGTATTTTTAATTTCTCTTCTTTCTTTACTGAAAATACCATTATTTTAGATGTAACCGATATTTCGGTTATAACAAATAGTGGGATCCAGTTTTCAGAATTCCGGTATTGCTACCCTAATAATAGTTTTTAAAAAATGAGAAAAATTCAGAAGTCTCTAGACAAAAGTAATAGGTACCATTTAAAATATAGGTAAGTAGATACTGAACATATTTTATGTACTTATTATAATTTTTTCGGGATAATATTACGTACCTTTGTATACAATAAATTAAGTAAGTATATAAAAATATTACCTGTATATACAATAAATTGTGTATTGTTATTATTTTTGAGTATGAATTATAATTTATAATCATTGTCTTCCATCTAACATTTTGTGGTCTACGCCACTGTAATATACTTATAGCGATTAGTCTCCAATCTATCTATAATCTACCCAACCATTGTAAGTGGTATTCCGTTCGATCAATTTGACATTCAGTCTACTGCGTTTAATTTCCGACTACAAGTTATATCTTTAATCACAGCAATTGGATTCAATCATTGTATTCAACTAAAACAGTTAAGAAGCAAACTTAATTATATTTTGTCAACCTTGTTCGGGCACAAAAATGATTTTTTTCATAGCTCTGTAGGTACAGTAATTATTTACACATATTTAACATACAATTAGATTTATACATTATTTGGAAAGCTTCAGAAACATACATACTTCAGAACAGATAATAAATAGAATATCGATAGGCTATATTATTCAATACGCCGCATCTTGATGCAGGGTTTTGAATGTGTGAATGTCCTACGAAAATGAAGCACGCATTATGCACGTGAAATAGTGTGTGTAATACACCATCATTAAATGAGCGTAAATGCATAAACCGAGAGCAGTTTTTAGTATTCGACGTAAAACGTATTCTTGACACGCGTGTAAGTTTAACCCGGATTCTTCCTTACTCGAGTCGGTTACCTGCTATCGTCTTACCCGTTATGTATTTCAGTTCCCATTATTTCTGAATTCCCTGATGCTTACTTACCGCATGTATGATTGGAAATTTCAGCGTTATTAGTGTTAGCTTATTAGTAGATTAATTAGTTAAACACGCCGCATGAATAGCGATTATTGGGGGTTCAAGTCAAATAAAATATGTTTTTTTTTTTCATTATTGTTCTAATATGTTTCGTAAATATCACAAAAGAAACCAATGGGTAAGGAAGCAGACAAAAGTATGCGATGTGATAGAGGTCGCTAAGCAAACGAAATGGCAATGCGCTGGACAAATTCTGCCATACAGTGATACTCAAGGGGCACTACACGCACTCAGATTCGCCCTAAAACCCGCTGGATAGGTGAGCTCATAAATTTCAGTGGATGTACGTGGCAGTAAATTACGAGGGACCGGGAAGAGTGTAGAGAGCTAGGGAAGGCTTTCATCTAGCAGTGGATTGGCTCCGGCTGATATATATGATGATGATAAATGTTCATGAGATGTTCCGATTCGTTCAATAAAGAAGTCAACATTCTGAGATATTGTATTAATTAAAAAAAAGCACATCTGACTTAATAATGCTATAATAATAGCTTGTTACAAATAAATAATAATACAATTCAACATAATATTTAAAAGTAAGATACCTCCTAATGATTATAACCATGGCCCCCTCATCGTAAAACGGCCCTCCAGGCTAGAATCCTTGGCGGGCCTCCCTACCTATCGCTAGGGTTAAAAGCAATGTGACGCTATACAAGCATCTTCCAGATGGTGTTAGATGTAAAATTAAAGGTATTACGTGTAATTTTAGCGATTTTTTGTATTTTTGAAAAAATCTACTTGAATTATGGAGTTGTCGAGTATCAACACAATATGAATCAAAAATTGTATCGCATAACATGTTTTCAAATGTTAATATTCTTGAAGTAAAATAGGTGGCGATTTTTGAGTAAATATAGTAGAGTCAAATGCGTTTATCTCATTTATCTGTCGTACTTAATAGATTCTTGGGTTTTCACAGCGTGTACTTCTTTCTTCTTTCCTCGACGTTCCGGGGTTGTTGCAGAGCCCATCATATCTCGTGATAATGGCCTCTGTAACTACCCCGAAACGTCGAGGAAAGAAGGAAGAAGTACACGCAGTGGAAACTCAAGAATCTATTACGATAAAAAACAACCGTGAAACTTTCAAACATTATACTCACTTATCTGGTAGACCCGTCACACCGACCCCCCAGGCCAGAGCTCTTAAGTATTATTTAGGTAATAGTAAAATTAATTCTGCCATAATTAATAATAAGTAGGTACCTATAATATTTTAGTACAGGTACAATAATAGGTGGGCACTGGGCACATATATAATATTATTTCAATAAAATTATTTCCCATCATGTCCCGTATAAATTAAAAATAATAAGCAACAATGTGTATTTTTATTACAACCATGTCAACATAAAACGTATCCAATATGCGTACGAGATGAATCCAATATCCTATTTCTGAGATAGTCGAATGCGGTGCATTTTAATTAAGTATTTCCTACGTTCAATTTTATTGGGTAGGTATATACAATCGTATACTTTATAAATAACCCTTTATGGAATGAGTATATTTTGAGATTATCATATTAATAATATGTTAGAGCGGAATGCAGAAACATTTGTCATAACTAAAATTTCCTTAGCAGAAAACACTATGCAGAAACATTGTCCTTAGTTAAGATCATTTCTATGGAAAATAATACCATATTTAAAAATTCTCTTTCCTATAGTTTAGGTAAATTATTTTATAATTGTTAAACGATGATAAAAATATGACAAATGCATTTTATAAATGCAATACCTATAAATACATATTAATATTTATTTATAATACTCTTATGTTTCCGTTATAAGTCATTATACGTGATTCCACAGGCACCGCAAGATATTTTTTTAACATGGTAACAGTAGCGTCAAGTGTTATTCTTCACCTGGCATTTTGTATTTCTGCGGGCAGGCGTATACAAGTAAAATAATATTCTGCAAGTACATGCCAAACTAATTAGCACTATCAATATCCATATTGAGATACATTGTTAAATGAATTTGAGTGTATGGACTGTTTTATAGACATGCGAATTTATTTTGACAGCAGCTGTCAGTGGTAAATGGTAATACAGAAGGGGGCATGTTCATAACAAAAGTAGTCTATGGTTAAGGATTCCTTAACTCTATACTCAGGATTGTCTATAGTTAAGTCATGCTTTTCAGCGACTTATCCTTAGGATCGAAATCTTAGATTGTGCATTCCGCTCTTAATTAACTATTTTTTTTATTCAACGTATAATTCACAAGATTTAAGAATGTAACATTCTAATTATTGAGCACACATAATTTTGAAAACACTTCTGAGAAAATAATATATTAATGTAGCCAATAGAAAAATCTTTTTGAAAAAAGTAAGACACCCTGCAGGATCGAACCTGCAACTCTCGGGTATCGCGCCCATGAACATAGACACTATGCTAAAGTATGTTCGGTTAGTAATAAAAGTAATACGTACAAACTTTGATTTAAAATACAAAAGCCGATCGCCAATAGTAGCTCAATTTGGAGATCGCTTCAGTGAATATTAAAAGCCATTAGTTAATATTTGTCGCAATTAAGTATGACTCCTTTAGCATAGTGGTCTATGTGCGTGGGCGCGATACCCGAGAGATGAAGGTTCGATTCCTGGTTCTATTGGTTATAAATGTTATAATATATTTTTTCAAAAGCGTTTTCAAAATTAATTGATATAAGTACTAAGCAGATATTGTATCTGTCGAGCCTCTAATATAATATTTTGTAATATACATTTTTAATAATAACATATTATATTATCTAATATGAGAAAGCTGATTTCAAAACCGAAAAATAATAATATGTAATACCCATAAGAGGAATAATCAATGCTTTATAAATATAAGCTGAAATTTTATGAGATGGTAAATTCAAGAAAAATTACTTTGCAATATTAAAATATACAATGAAAAGAAAATATCAATATGTTATTAAAAATATGGTAGGTACATACATAATATTTCGTTTGGGTTTGATATGTAATTATCTATCTTTCATTTTAATACATGGGTACTACTTTAAATTAATCTGTCATTCAATAATAAAAAAAAACACAAAACAACGCAGGACATTATAAACAGGCAATTATTTATATGTGGACATTGTCTACCTACTTGTCATACATAAGAATAGCCAACCAAATTAACACTTAAAGAGTTAAATAAACGCTGAACGGAAGTTCAACTACCGTACGTGGAGGCCAAGTTCCTTTAGCTAGCAAGTAAGTAATACAAAACGCATTTATTGAACGTGGTTAATATTCCAAAAAGGATGCACAAGTCGTAATTTTATTTCTTGGCGACAGATATTGGACGTGTGACGTTGAGATAACTCTTGGCTAAAGTCATAATATGAACTAAGCAATTGTGTAGGTTATTTTATTATTTTAAATTAATATTCATCACTGCTCTAGGAAGAAATTATTGTGTGATTGAAAGTTATATATAACTTATGCATTAATTCAAGAAACTACGATATTAAAATACATTGAGTACCATAAGTTTTATAACTTTGCACTTTTTTTGCACTTTTTACCACACTGATACTGCCTGATTACCTCGCATAAAATTAGATCAAACGATATTCACCTGTATTAATATAATATGTAGTAGTAAATAAATAAATAGATCTTATATGTAAATTAATATTTTAAGAATATGTATATATAATAGGTACTTACATCATTTTCGTCCTAGAGCCGGAGTGCAAAGTTATGAAGCATATTCTCTGCCTTCATACTATATTATTATATTGCTTTATTTGCAAATATTATTTACTTTTTGCATTATGCATTTCATTGAAATTTTGTTATTTTGTTATTGTTAACAATCAGGAAGTTCTCTTGATGACAATAAATTTCCTTATAATTCGTGAACATATCTCATATCTTGAATTATTGAAATATTAATAGGTACGTATTCATTTTATACAACTTAAGTACCTAGGTACCTACCTAAATACGATTAAACAAAAAATGCTTTCAGTAAATTTAATTGAATTATTTTTGAAAAGAGAATTTCTTAGGATTCTATTTAATTTTTATTCCAGCGGGTCTATTCTATACACAAGGCGACCGCTAAAGTGATAAATATTATCACTTTATCATATTTATGTATTGAGGTATCTATTATAATTATTACAATAATTAGTTAGCCGTCTGTCTAAA
Organism: Rhyacophila brunnea; assembly: GCF_057557595.1. Taxonomy (NCBI): domain Eukaryota; kingdom Metazoa; phylum Arthropoda; class Insecta; order Trichoptera; family Rhyacophilidae; genus Rhyacophila; species Rhyacophila brunnea. The sequence goes on along the minus strand of NW_028233276.1, from coordinate 39,925,436 downwards.
CTCTAAACAGTCAAAACTGTCTATCTCGCTCTAAATTTTAACACAGCCCAGAGAGGTGCTGTTAAAGAGTTAAAGTATAGCACTAATTGCAACAATTACAACCAACTTATTGTAATTGTTACAATAAGTGCTAATACTTCGATACAAACCTACCCTAGTTAGCTGTCGTAGCGGCAGAAAGCAGCCTTGTGTATCAGTGGCGAAGACTCCATACTAGGCGATTATTTGAAGCCTGCCTTCTTAGGAAAAATAGTTTTTTATTGCATATTGATTTATCTATATAATCACTTGATTATATTCTATAAAATAATTTATTTTGCCAACGAGAGATGCCGTATGTGTAGGAATGTATTACACAGATAATAACAAAACAATTTGCAAAAGGTTAAAAAAAAAATATACCACAGCGCGCCATCTGTCTTGATGTAAATAACGGTCGGATTATGTTTCAAATAATTCTCAATTTTTTTCATATGGACTTTACGTCACGTAGCCCCGCCCAGTCTATTGAATTGTATGAACTGAGGTAAGCTCCGATCGCAGAGCCTGAAACTAAATAATTAATAATTAGATAATTTAAAAAATATATTTCTATGGTGTTTAATCGAATATTAATACTTAAATATAGACTATTTTTAAAAGTAAAAAGAGCTTTTATCTAATGATTTTTGATGTGTATAAATGTTGAAAAAATGCGTAATTTAACCTGATCGCTTAATTTTATATCGTCAGTGAGTTTTTGAAGTTTCATTAAATTAGTGTGTCGTTGTCATTAGTTCGTAGTAATATCGTATTATCTTCTTATTTCTCGTAAGTATACCTGACAAGTGTGTTCTTTTTATCAGATCTCCACAGCCTACCTCTTTCCAAAAGTCACCCTTCGCCACTGTTGTGTATAGAATAGACCCGCATATCTTCAATAAATAATTTTTCCTCTAATATTTATTAGTATAAATTACCTGAATTATTGTATAATATACGTTGACAATTTAAACCAAACGAAATTGGTTCTAATTATGATTATTAAACTGATTGGAACACGTGCATGGAACGTATTTATCGTACTTACATAGCACTTGGTATTCATCACAAATATTTAATAATTATTATAATAATTATTTAATACCACACGTGTTTCGTTCAGATATTAACTAGCTAAACTGTATCTATTTATTTTTTAGAAAAAAGCGTATAATGTCATAATGTAATGACACAGCGATTGGCCAATGCGCCATAATAAATAATACATACAAAATTTAAAAATGAATAAATAATTACTAATAATAATAACACAACAATAAAGTATGCTCTTATGTAAATATTAAAGTAAAATTATAAAAAAACATTTAAGTATAAATTTAACATATTAACACCTTCAAAAAACCTTATGGTGCCATCAAAAAGGTTAACCGCACGATACACAGCATCACGAAACATCACATCCGTCTTGCGACGGGGTAGTATGAAGACCGCAGAGTTACGAGTGATATGAATTGGTGGGAACATGAAAATTAATATGTGCCAGTATAAACGGTTGTAAACGAACACACAAAGATGTAAAAAAGAAATACTTTATACTATTAGCGATAGTGCCCATAGAACGCGTCGAGCGGGCGAAGTCGGTGTATGAAGCGTTTATTCATAACCATAATCACTCGTCTCTTGCCGCGCATTACCCTTCACCTATGTAATAAGCGGCCCAAGCAGCACAAAATAATTATTATTACAGCGTCTCTCATAACAAAGCAATAAAAATATTATATTATTTCGGGGCTTGTAATTAATATTTACGACGACATTATTCAACCATAAGATTAAATAAAATTAAACAAAGAGATCGCTGTTATTAAATAATTGCTTCTCGCCAGTCGATCGACGACGCCTCGAGCAGCGTGATTTTGGTAGCCGTGTTCAATGAATGGACTTCTTTGTATTTTCATTAAATCGTATCGCCGAAAAGCGAAAAACGGTGACTCATGCGGCAGGCGGGGCGCAAGGCATCGTCAAGTCCAGTGTGCGCTGGCGTATTTGATTACGTTGTATTTTCGTTGATTTACGCGCCACTTGTAGAAATTTTGCGCGAGCGCCGCACTCGCTGCGTCAATGGGCTTTATGCCTTAAGTTTATAGAATAATAACGCTTTTTTTGTTTTCCTATACTAAAAGAACTGACGTATAGGTACTTGTCTACAATAGAGAACCCAAAATAAACTTGAAAACGTAAACAATTGGTTAAGTATAAACTGAGATTTACGTTTGGATATAACATTAATTTTATTGTATTATTTATTCATCGCATGCAGATAAGTGATTTACTACCTATACTTACATAATATTATAGTATTGCAAAGGAATAAGATGTTTAATATACAGGTATATGACAATTTTCAATATTAATTCATGAATATTAATTACTTATACGTATTGTGTATTCTATCGGTATCTCTAATTCACTTCAGAACGAAAGACGTAGGTACGTAGCACTAAAATGGGTAGGAACAAGGCATGGCTTTCAGTGGATAAAATGACTTATATAATGATTGTTAAAATAAGTAAATAATCTCCGAGTAATAAAAATAACCTATCGTCTTCTAAAGCTTGTATCAAGCCGATTATTATCAGCCCTTCATTCATGCAAGACTTGCAGCTGTGGAATGCACCAACTGCAATTAAATGAAAGCTTAGCATGAATGGACTCCTCAGACAGCTGGTCATCGTGGTGAAGTCGACGCCGATTAAACACCAGGTATTATTTCGATGACGCGTCAAGGCGTGGAGCTTTGCCAGAACTATTTTCCGACGCGCTAATTTCGGCGCTGCGAAAGCTTTTATAAGTTTATTTTATAACGTTCGCCGATGCGCGAAGCAAGGTTTGCTTACTTGATAAAATAGAAACAGGTAAATTTTAGTGGATACTTTGTTTATAATAAGGGGGGAAACGTAGCAATAGTACCTACTTACTTATATTATTATTATGTTACTATAACGTCTGTAACGCTGTGGGCCAGTGGCGAAGACTTCGTACTAAGCCATTATTTGACACTCACCTAATGATCCAGTGATCCGTTTACTGATTTCACTCTTCTTAGTCCCTAGTTCTTCGCTGCTATGTATATCTTCTGAACTTGATGAGTTTCATTGATTCAACAGATTTCATGGCGGTCGTTTAGTGCCCCTTGGCTGTCTTAGTATGACGGTATTTTTCTAGTGATTGACCAACACAGAACACCAAAATATTAATGATAATCTGTTCATCTGTTCATCAAGACATGGCTGGTTCGTCCTATCACACCATTCACATCACAGTTTTTTTTAAATTCCTCTCACATTAAAGAGCCATGTTTCACGTGCATACGTATACGTATATATACGTACTGGTAGTAAGAATTGGTTAGCCACTATGATGTAGGCATAAAATCTTTTTTAATCACTATTTAATATACTTACTTTTTTGTTCCCCAGATGCATAAATTTAGTTCTGCGAGCAATCACGCCATGCATCATAAGGTTAACTACAATTTAAAAATAACTGTCATTCTTTATTTATATTATGGTTCTTTCATAGGTGCATAAATAAATAAACTAAGCATTTATAAATAAAATATATAGGTAGGTACCTACATATTACACTTATAAAAAAATGTATTTATCAACAACAAAAAATTACTTAAATTTGGTGTAAGATCAATACTTTGAATGTCTGAAAATATTCGATTTAACTCCATAAAAGACAGACAGCATCTTTATCGACAAGATATTTTAACAATGTAATGTAAATATTAACTCAGCTGCTACTGACAAGAAGATACTAGCTTTTATTATGAAACTAATGTGGACAATCAATATGCATGTAAACCTAGAATCATAAAATTTGTCTATTAGCATTTCGAATGACACATTTATAAATAGAAAGTAAATCTGTAAACATAGACCATTTAAATAGAACAGAATTTTAATACATAATGGTGGTATTGACTATTGTAATTTTCCGTGTCAAAATTTGTCATCTTACTTTATAAAGTCGTAATATAGTTAGCATTGGTTCAAAGCAAATATGAAGATTTTGAACAAATAAGGGCCCAATGACCAAATTCATTATTTTGAGATGTGTGTTTAAAAAAAATAGGTACTTACACCTATAACTAGATAACATATATTACGTGATATTTTTATTTAAAAAAAATAAAATTTTTGGAAGAAACTCAACATGAAAAGTAATTAGGTACATACCTATATAACAATATTTATTTTATCTTTAAAAAATGGTAAACGTGATTTTAGAAGAAAGGGCCTCAATTTTAAATCTCTTAATGAAAAGTTTAATTTAGCATAATTATTAATATCATGCATAACGCAATAATAGTTGCATTAATATATGGTGGGAAGAAATAGAAATAAAAGCTGTATTAGAAAAATAGTAGGTACTTAAGTATAAAACGTTAATATTTTTTTATATAGTAGGTACTTAGATGGAAGCACGTTGAATGAGCTAAGTATACTCATCCTCACGTAAGTGGAATCTAAGAGCGGAATGCACAATCTAAGATTTCGTTCCTAAGGATAAGTCGCCGAAAAGCATGACTTAACTATAGACAATCCTGAGTATAGAGTTAAGGAATCCTTAAGGCCATTGGACCCGTTTTTTCCTGTCTTCTCGGAATCGCGGAAATGATAAGCATGTTTAAAACGAATTGATACACAATAAACTCTTTATTTATTTAAAATCTAATAAATAGTATTCAACTGAAACGTTCTGTGTCATGAAAATTTTTCGAATCGCTTTACTTTTTAAAATAAATGACAAATAGTAAGTCCTGTTTTCGAAATTGGTCAAAACGACTGTCACGCCACAATGAATGTTGAACTTAATAATAGTTTTGCAGGTATATATTGTATGAGAGAAATGGGTAAAACAATACATTTCATTGATTAACTCACTTTTTTTTTTAATTTCAGAAAAATAAAGATTTTAAAGCCATTTTAGTTTGAGTATACATCAGCCAATTTTGAATGATTTTTTCTCACAAAATAATATATACTGCACAATAAAAATATTTTTTTATTATAATTTAACATTTCCGTAATACTATAAATAATAATTTATAATAAAAAAATAAATAAAACCCCATAAATTCGGTACAATTAGTGACGCTATATTACCAAAACACGTCGTACATTTTCATGTATTTAACCTGTTTTCAGACAATTTAGAAATATAATTATTTTGCAAAATTAACAAAAAGAGACCATTTGATCGATTAATCTATACAGTTTTTCTAATTTCTTATTTCTAACGTTAGTACATGGTTAGTACGATCTGGAATTTCAACGGGTAAGGACGTCTTTTTTTTCCCAAAATTTAGTCCGAAGCAATATTATTTGACTCATGGAAAAATGACCTCTACTCTCTTCGCAGTAACAATCAAATTGGCAAGTCGCAATTATTTGTATCGTTCTATTCCGAACACAGGACGCATGCCAGGTGTTATAATTTGTGTTGACTAAAATATCAAACATCATTATAGTACCACTGAATGTCAAACTGAAAAAAATGTAGTTTTATTATATTTATTATATTATTTATTATCTCGTAATTGAAATGGTTGCAGCATGTGAGATATTGTAAGATAATTGAATCTAACAACCACGATGGCTACAAGGAAGTACTGAAGGTATTCGTTCGGTGACCCATTTATAAAAAAAAAATATTTTGATCTTGAGCAGTTTAGATAAAATATAGGTGGACTTTAATTGTTTTGATAAATATGTACCTACTTGGTTAGGCTTCAAGCGATTTGAAAAACTTTGCATGTACTTAATACAGTTTTTATGTACCTGGGTGGCCATGTTTTGTTATTTTCAAAGGGACGTACGTATCCAGCAGTATGTTTATTGGCATTATCAAAATGCGTCCCTCCTTTTCCGCTGTATCCGCTTTAACCGAACAGTACCGAAAATTTAAAGTAAAATACGTTTTCGAATGCTGTCATCGTAATGGCCACTGAAACATGTGTCACAATTTTATTAATCGTTAAAATAATAATAAAAAAAGTCTTTTGGGGCACAAAATCACGTATATGTTTTATGATATATGTATTTTTCAGATGGTTTGTGGTAAAATCTTTTTTTTCATACTGCCACAATTCAACTATTCATAATTAATTGTTTGTTAAATTTTTCATAGTGATCTTTGACTTAATAGGTAGGTGATAAAGTTGTTACCTTACTTTATTGTATTAATTTATTGTTAAGTGAGAATTAGCTGCTTTCGTTGTCAGTGTGTATTTGATGAGTGCGCATAGTGCCTGACGATGTCGAAAGGCGAAACCAGGATCGCATAAAACGACTCAAATGAAATAGTACAAAACTTAAATCCATTAGAATTTAATATATTTAATGCCGAGTTGAATTGAATGGAATCACCTTAGGCATTTATTAGTAATTATTTAACACAAGTAAAAAATATAATGAGGTAAGAACCTAGTTCATTGAATAATAAAAACAATATTACTCTTTACATCACAACTGACAAGATTTATATGAATTGTATATTGCCTGAACTCGTTGATCCTAGACTAACACGGTTGATGGATATAAGAAACCCTCAATATAATAATTATATTAGATGCTATCAATAGAGAAGAAAAAAAATTTAAAAAATAATAATTTATAATAGTTATTCTAATACATTACATACCGTTAAGCCTGTACACTAATTAAAGAACCAATTATCAATTTTCTATACACTAATGTTCCGAAATCCTCCGCGGCGACCAAAACGTACTGCCGTCAAATACACGTTATTATAATAATGGTTTCTTAAATCTTGATTGTTGCGTACTAAATTTAAAAAAAATTGTGCCTCGACAAATATTCATTGAATTGCTTTCTTTTATGAGTCATGTTTTTATAATTCAATAAAAACGCAATAATAACAGACATCTTTTATGCCATCTTGTGAATGTTTTAAACTTATAATTTGTATTGTTAGCTCATGAAAAAATGAATAACTTTTGTATTCATACACACCGATATATATAAATAATATACCAATTTGAAACACCTCAGAAACATACATAAGTATTAGATTTTTTTTTGAAAAATATTTGGACTGAATTTGAACCTACAATATGATAGGTTCAAGAAAAGGTGTCACTTCACAAATTCAGCATATCAATAATATGAGGTTTTTATTTGGAGGTCTACTATTTTTATTATTATAATTTATTCTACCTACCACAAAAATGTTTATAAAATATGTTAGAAAAAAAAATATTATTAATTCAACACTTTTAAAACCTCTGATTTCGTATCTACTCCCGGAGACGCCGAGCGAAGCGATTTTTGTTTTTTTGCTTTGATATGCGCTGAAGCTTATGGCTAATTGTTGAGGCGCTTACGTCAAATTTGATTCTTACGAATGAACCCATAGGCCTTAACCATAGACTACTTTTGTTATGAACACGCCCCCTTCTGTATTACCATTTACCACTGACAGCTGCTGTCAAAATAAATTCGCATGTCTATAACACAGTCCATGCACTCAAATTCATTTAACAATGTATCTCAATATGGATATTGATAATGTTAATTCGTTTGGCATGTACTTGCAGAATATTATTTTATTTTTATACGCCTGCCCGCAGAAATACAAAATGCCAGGTGAAGAATAAAGGCTCAAATAGACTATATGACGATCGGGCACATATATGCTAAGAGCGTTTTAGTGTCTATGATCAAATCTATGCCATTCCGACATTTATACATACATATTGTATGACAGCTATGACATCGTATTTACACTCTGTGACACCCTATGACACAGGACGCCAACATAAGAAACGGGTTTTTCGACATATATATGACCGATCGTCATAGAGTGTATTTGAAGCATAACACTTGACGCTAGTGTTACCATGTTAAAAAAATATCTTGCGGTGCCTGTGGAATCACGTATAATGACTTATAACGGAAACATAAGAGTATTATAATTAAATATTAATATGTATTTATAGGTATTGCATTTATAAAATGCAGTTGTCATATTTTTGTCATCGTTTAATAATTATAAAATAATTTACCTAATTTACCTAACGAGAATTTTTAAATATGGTATTATTTTCAATAAAAATGATCTTAACTAAGGACAGTGTTTCTGCATAGTGTTTTCTGCTAAGGAAATTTTAGTTATGACAAATGTTTCTGCATTCCGCTCTAACAATATAAAAAGCGATTCGGTTGAACAGAGTTATTGCCCTCCCAATGGATATCACAAATGACAGGTTAATTCTTCATCTTGGAAGAACACACAACTGATGCTTTCGATTTGTAAGATAGGGACACACGACATACGGTTCAATACTTCTCTCAATTGGAAAAAATACGTGCTCAAATATATAAATCTTCTAGCGTTAAGACCGCAATATGTAATCATACCTATCTAAGATAAAGTCAGTTGGATAAATCCACGGGTAGTATCCATACAGCCTTAAATAAGGGAATCTCAAAAAAATATTTTTAACTCGCTCCACCATAAGGTCCTACTTCAACTGATGCGGGGCCCAAACAATCGACACAATCTCAAACGCTTCGGCCAAAGTGTCATAGCATTATCCGAAAGGTCAACTTTGAAAGAATATTTCGTTGTTCCAATTATGGCGGGTATTTTTCGGATTTGATAGCGGAAACCAACTTGATCTTGCAGTGGTTTAAAAAAAATGCCGCTAAAAATGGGACCGAATATTATTAGTATCTCCCGAGAACCATTTAATTTAATAAACAAATAAATTGACAATATGAAACTGTAACAGTAGCCTTGTCTGTAGTGCTTCTGTTTCTTTTATAGTTAACAAACTGCCGCCATAAGAGTATAATACATATTGTAGTAGGTACAGCCAATAGGCCATAATTAGGCGGCTCTCGTGGTGCAGTGCGCAAGGCGCTGGCCTTCCGTCACGGAATTCTGGGTTCGATTCCCAGTGACGTCAAAATATATTTACATAATCTAATATGTAAATTCCTCAAGCCTGGGGGCCGTATGTATGAGATTCCCAAATTCTTTATAAGCTATTTAACCGATTTTCCATCGAATAGCTTATAACACTGTTTGTGACGTAAGCGATCTGACGTCACGCGTCATTAAAAATGGCTGCCTCAGCTGTCACTTTCAAATGTCATTTTAATTTTGCATTCATTGCAACAAATGTTTGGTTGAGGCCCTTGTTCGTTTTGTAGATTCTGTAAAACATTTGCGAACTTTAAAAATAGTTCCTAGTCATGCTGTTTACAAAATACGTATAATTTTGATCCCTAGTCTATAATCTAGATAGAAGGTAACTGATAAAATGCCTCGTACCTATTTCGCTTGCAATATTTCTCATGGAGACATAAGATGGACTTACGTAAGATTACGATAAAATATCTCCGCTAAACCACCGCAAAAATATGTACCTACTGCTGTATCTGGTATTAAAATATACAAGTGGAAGCATTCTGCGTTCTTCAAAATATTATGGTACCTACCTACCTAGTTAATTATTGTAAGATAACTGTAATAAACAAGGCACAACTCTCAAATACACTGGAAACATCAATAGTGTCATACGGGCGATTGGTATAAATGATAATATTATACAGAGATCATTACATATTATTCTCTAAATCATTTGCATTTTCTGTCATTTATTCTTATTCTGTTTTAACATCTCACAATTGAAGTGAAGTTAGTCATAATAATATTCAGTATTGCCACCAAATGTATTCAGTGTTGCCACCAAATGGAAAAAGTTTACTGGCAATACAACCTTTCGTACAGTAGAATAATTATAAAATCTCTGTGATAAAATAGCTGATAAATTATTTAAAGTTCATAATAATTACTCATGTATAATTATTAAATTTATATGGTACCGTTCGCACACTTTCAGACACATTTACAATTTCAAAATTTTGAATTATTTATCGGGGAATGAAATTTTATAATACGAACACCACGACACATGAGATGTCACATTCGTGACGTCACTTAACAGCTAATTACGTTTGTACTCATGCATACAAACGTGCAGTATATAGCCTATAAGGTTTTTGGGAATCTCATGTATACGACCCTGGGTGTTTTACCACTATTATTGGGCTTCACGGCCTGTTGTGGTGTTTAATAAAGAAACAATTAAAAAATAAATAATAGTTAGAACCTGTCTAATCTTACTTTGTGACCCAGACTTATATTTTTTCATACTTGTGCCTTTGTTGACCGTATTGCCCACAGAAAAGAAAATTATTTCTTAGTTCCCTGGTATTGCCGTTCGGTTTTAGAATAAATAGGCATGTACATCCTTATTCTTCATGCAGTTTTAGATTTTGTGGCGTTTGGATGTTGATTTAATTAAATTTTTCGTAATATATTATTTTATTATACTTAACTGTTAGTTATTTGTATATTATTTATTTAAAGTTCTCTACATATATTTAAGAATATTAACACATAAGTACATATAAGGTATTGGAAAATTTACGGAGATAAGCACGTACTTACGAAGTTCCTGTTCTCGGAATAAGAAATTTCTCTTCCTTTCATCTGAGGAAACATCTCATAGAACGGACGCACTTACCTCTTGACTGTAGATTTTGAATATTATAAATAAAATGAAGTCACTTCCTCTGAGAACACGATGATGATTGAAGGATTTTTCAACAGCTTAATCTAATCGCCTCAGTTCTCTTTGAGTAAAGTTATAGACAAGACACGACTTTTCTTTCAGAATAGATCTCAAAGTGTGGTACCGACTGAATATTTAATATTTTTACCAATCAATATAATTTAAAAAGTAGGAACAATGTCATACTTTATAATATATGTTTGTAGTGGAACATGTAGTGGTAAGGACAATGTAGAGGACATTGTACATTATATTGTTGTATAGGTATACACAATTTGATTGTCTTGTATTACACGTGACAAACTTAGAAAATATCACAACAAATTGGCAAATGAATACTTATTAGGTAAATAAAATAAGTTATAATTAAGGTTTCTAACTACCTACTGCAGTTTGGTAAAAATGTTAAATTTGGGCTTATTTTTTTATAATAAGTCAAGTATCAGTAAGTCGACTTGGCAGGAAAATATTCTATATTATGTATGTATAGTAATATTTAGTAGATATTCAGAATGACTAGGTAATTATGTATTCACAGTAGGGTAAAATTTTCAAAGGGAAATGGATGATAATATCATGTTTGGCTATTTGATTTGATTAAATTTAAACAATCAACTTGTTTAGCTCATTGGAAATAAAGTATGATTTACTCCAACTTATGAATCAGGGGGTGGGGGGGGGTAAAGGGCAGCAGAAGCGTAGGAAGAAGGAGATAGGTAGCTTAATGCCTAAAGCATTGTGGATCTGATACGACTACGCCCAGGATAGGGAGATGTACCGCAAGTTGGTCAACAATCTTCGATAGAAGACGGTACCAGAAGAAGAAGGTTAGTATCGAATTAGAATCCGCCCTACTCCAGTCTGTTGACCAAGGCATGCCAATAACTAATGTCCCGTTTCAAGCCTTATCAATATAATATAATTCCGCCAAATTCAAAATCACCCCACATGAGATTTGTTGTTTGGGTTTTAAATGTAATTCGTCTATGTACTTTTGCTGGTAGTCTTACATTATAAGCTGAATGAGCTGTTGTGTCTTGAATAGATGGTCGTATTATACTGAGATCAAATTCGTTTGTAAATAAAAATACGTCATAAAAACTAACGGAATACAAGGTAAAGTCAAATGAAAATTTAGATAAGTACATAAGTGAGTAAATTAGAAATACAATCATATCGTATATATTTATACTTACTTATAAAATTTTGAATGATTCAGAAGTAGCTTGGCAAGTAGGGTTTCGTAATTATAATGTCATATATATTAACATCAAATTAATGTTATTATTGACCTTAATAAAATTAAAACATAACTGTCTGCAATGCTTCACCGCTTCATTTTTTATCTCAATGGTATATGGCCATATCTTTTCAGTACGATAGCTCATGGTCAACTGTGGTACGGCAAAATGTAATACGTAGGTAGAGTATACGTTATATAACTTTGCACTTTTTTGCACTTTTATCTACACTGATACTCCTCTTTGCCTAATTGCCTCGCATAAACTTAGATCAAATGATATTCACTTAATATGTAGTAATAAATAAGTATGTAAATATATAATATATGTGAAAAACATAATATATTACATCAATTTCATCCTAGAGCCGGAGTGCAAAGTTATGAAGCGTATACCTCATACGTTTTTTTTCTACAATAACTTTATAGGTATGTAATAGGTATGTAACCCGGTACGAAAAACATTCGAGTTAGTATCAGTACGTGAACGTATTTAGTTGATATCTGTAAAGGGCGCACAGTATAAAAAATGTTAGAAGCTCTGCCTTAGGAAGATAATGAATCTATCTTCAATGGCCCAATGCGTCGGAAAACAAGCGTATCCGTTCTAGCGAGCATATCCGCTGTCTAAGTTCAAACCGTGCCGAAGAATAGTATCCGTGTTAAAAAAATAACAAGGGAAGTGAAATGAAAAGCTCGTTTGGGACTTATTAGCGGGGTCTTCCGACGGATGCTAGTTCCTGAGCTTTCACGGAATGGAAATAAATGCGGCAGTCGGTGCGACTACTGGAAACCAATCACGATTTCGAAATAAATTATTGCTTCCTTCATGAAATACAGGTAAAGAGTTTTAGATATTTTTATTTTTATTTTTCCGCTTTTCTTATTGAAAGCATTTTGTATTATTCATATTAAACAAATTGTATTATACATAATATTATTTGTTATTAAGATTTTGACTCATAATTTTTCGTTTGTATTGTTGTTTATCCATCAAGTGATATCTTTTATTTTGTTAACTGTCAATTCATGGTGGAACTGCATTGTATTGTTGTTTTAATTTAATAAAACGCAATTTTATTGTAGTACCTACTTATTCCACTTTTAATCAGAAATTGTTGACAATGTCCCTCTGAGGCGGACGAAACCGGTCCTAATTTATTGATTAAAAGTGGAATAAGTACTACAATAAAATTTCGTTTTATTAAATTAAAACAACAATCCATCAAGTGATAATATTATGTATTGTTTATTTTATTGTAAATTTTATACTTAAATGAATTTTTAATCAAATTTTATTGTGTTATTAAATATTGACTAATCGTAAATATTTGTGTTACTTTACTTTTAAGAATATTTTGTGTAGTATATCCTTAATGATGTACCTAGTTAGAAATATTAACATCCAATCTCATTAATTTTAATTAAATTGTTAGTGGCTATGTATTGGTACCTAGATTATTTGTGTCGCTTTTATGATTTTGTTTTGGTAAATACCTACATACCTGTTTTATGAATATTATTCAGTTGAAAATGTCCCTTTGAGGCGGACGAAACCGGTCCAAGTTTATTAAATAATAACAAAAGTGGAATAAGTACCTACTAAAAAAAATTGCATTTTATTAAATTAATCAATAATTAAACATAAACAAGTACGATTAACATAAAAAAAGATTTCAAATTATACTTACACGCATTTCATTTTCTAGAAAAAATTGTTTTTTTATTATTTAATTACACACCACAATTACATTCCACATTAAATCTAAGTAAGTACTTATTTATAAATATATTTTTTTTAATTTCTGAAATTGGAAAATCTCAAAGAACAGTTTAAAAGGAAGTGTGACTCGAGAATTACATCTTTTCAATGCCTGGATGACGGCTCTAACAGTCGAGCTATCGGCCTACCTATGACTCTATTAAATCTAATATCCGCGTCGTCGGATGTGTTCCAAATCTTTGCCAAAGCGAAGTCACCAGCTTTATTAAAAACTGTAGGAATCGGTTTAATACTCTCAAATCTTGCACATATTTCGTAGGTAATTAATTATCAGTAAAATTGTAAGTACTAAATTTAATGCTCAGTATTATTTCGCTAGATTTCCGTAGTACCTGCACATGTATGGTCATAAACAACTCAATCCGCGTCAGCATATTGATCTGTAATATTAAATATATTACCGAAATTACAAATTCTCTTCTAATAATACCTATCCATTTTCTGGAGTGTCAAAATTATTGTAAACTCAGGGCTCGAAATAGACAGGAACGCACCGGAGCGCCGTTCCGGTTCACACAATCCCCAAAATTATCGCTCCGTCTCGTGTAAATATTAATTTGACCGTCTGAGCGAGATATGTCATATAATAAAAAATCTAACACAATAGTTTTTTTTAAATACATATATGTATAGAATTAGATAAGTAACAGTGTTATTATTTTCGTAAAATTATCAAGTGCTCCGGTTCGTATAATTTTCCATTTCGAGCGCTGAGTAAACTCATTAAATAGCTTGTACTGACTACGCTGCAAATAAAACTTGCTCCTTCATCCGTCGGAGCAACCACCAAATCTCGAGTTGTCATCTCTCCTTCTGACGACCTCTTCATCACAATAACATGACTCCCACACATGTAACTTGGAATTAAATTAGTACCTATAGAAAGTATGTTTTATTTTTATAAATTAATAATATGCTAATAGGTACCGGAAGGCGCTGTTGTCGACTAAATGGAAGGAGCTCGTTTTAACACGTAGCCAAGAAAAAGTTTTTCGACTCAGTGACGTCCCGTGGGGGTAGGCTGATTGAGCGTCGCTTGGGGTGGCAGTTACTCGAATGGCGGCAAATCGAGGAGAATCATTTGGTATATATAGGAATAGCTACCTAAACTGAGTACTTAATAACGAAATTATCTTTCCTTTAAAAAAAATCAGCTCACTGGTTGGAAATAAAATGTATTAATTAACATAAAAGGTTAAACAGGGCTGTAATTTTTTTGTCGGGTTCGGAATGTCTAGTTTACTTCCGTTGCCCTTCGAAGTCCTTGGTGACCAGAAAAGACACAAGGACGGTGATAAAAAATATTGTATAAAAAATGGGGCGGCATTATGGCGCTTCCAAGGGGCGGCATTTTGTCTGAGGACGTCACTGTGTTCGAGTATAGGTATCCGTTTTCAGAAATGAAAACAAAGGTGTTTCCAAGTCACTAGTCAGTACATAATATTATGTACTTACTTACCCAAAACGCTCTTTTAATAAAATAATGCTTCGTAAAAACAACTTCTTCACGCGAAACACTGCCTGTTACAGTCAATTACGTTCGAAAACAACGAATGCCCAATGTTTATTTGATTATTCCCAATCACTATACAACTTTAAA
Source organism: Rhyacophila brunnea (assembly GCF_057557595.1). Classification (NCBI taxonomy): domain Eukaryota; kingdom Metazoa; phylum Arthropoda; class Insecta; order Trichoptera; family Rhyacophilidae; genus Rhyacophila; species Rhyacophila brunnea. The sequence continues at coordinate 39,910,153 of NW_028233276.1, read as the reverse complement.
GCAGTCAATCACGCCATCTGTCGGCCGACGGGGAATACAAAAATAATTAAAAAAAACTTTCCGAAGCGAAAAGTCGCTCTTACATTTCTTTGTGTCCGCCATGTCGCTCAGTCTTGTATCTGGTGATTGAAACAAATTGTTTCTTCAGACGTGTGTTTGTTTATTTTTTTGTTTTTTGAATGCATTGGCAGTCGTATTATACACTGGAAGATTTATTAAGGGGATTAATCTCTTATAAATAATCTGTGTTAACCGTGTGACATAAGCCACACAGTTTAGATATTATTTCTAACCGGAAGACATCTAAATAACTTAATAAATAATTACAAGATAAAAAGAAGTTTTTATATACAACGTTTTTAAATTTTCTGTTGAACCATATTTACTTGACTTGACGAGCATAAACGATCAAAAAAATTTGTACTTGACATGTCATATTGATTTCCATAGTAACGCACGTATATATTAATAATTTTGTTACTAGGACCCTAGCAACCAATAATGGTGTCGAAATGACTTTTAATACAAAACAGAATTAACTGAAAATGAATTCAATTCTACTTAAAGATGGCTAAAAGTATTTAAAAAATGCATTGGCATCGTGTTTTGATATATTCTAAAAGTTTCAAATGTCTAGCTAGTCGGGAAGTTAGTTAAAAAAATTGTGTTGTAAATTGCAAGATTTGTACCGGACAAATAAGAATACGAGCTAAGAAAAACGTTGTAAAATAATTAGCGTCCACAATAAAAGTCATGCCATGTTCAGATTCTTTCAAGCGACAGTATAATAGTAAACAAGATACAAGATTAACAAACAACTTTTTAAACCGACGATACCTACCTATAAGAGAAACAGGAAAATAAAGAAGCTTATAATTAGTAGTGTCATTGAGTTAATAATGCATGTATTGTGTAAATAATCTGAAGCTAAACAGCGTAAACGACCCTAGTCATAAACATCTGAAACTGCTCACACAACTTTCATTCTTTCTTTTATTATTTATAATCAGCGTTAATATCTTTTCCGAAGTCTGGCAAATATAAATGTTTATTTTTTACAATTTGTGTTTGGAGTCAGAGTATGGTCAGTATGGACTTTATGGGTTGAGCAAGAGGCTAACATCCATTTCTCGTAAAAAAAATGTTAATACAAATACATAATATGATCTTATTAGGATCGAACATGGTCATATTGTCCTATCCCGCTAATGGGGCTCCATGTGTACCTACGCTTTAATATTCTTACATAATCTTAAACCATTTATATAAACACATCTGCATATATAATAAAGTTGACAAAATAATACCAAAATTGCAGTAAAGCAAAATGCCAAATTCCGAAATATTCTACTAACTAATCCATTCTCATTTATTATTGAATGCCAATTACTAGCATTTTTAACTAACCAGTTTAACTAGTTATCAATAGGCAATTTATTGTTTTCCATAAATGGTGGAGAAATGTAACATCTTGAGCAAATTATTATCCAATATGTGACCCCCAATATATTTATATGGGAAAAGTTTCCAAAATTAACAATCTAGGTATACAGTGTTTACACACATGCAAAAATATTGGATTGGGTCTACTTTCGACGTAGCATAAAAATAATTATGTACAAACCTTTTGACAAGATAAGCCAGTATGAGTAGATATGTATTTCTCTAATTACTCTAATGTAAGATCGAATGTTGAGAAACACATTTTAATTTATTATCACTACTTATCGCCGGTTTTTCATAACCTAACTGGGTCTGGGGGTTAGATATCGTAGTTTTTTTCCAGTGGATCATTTCATGCTAAAGTACATATTATTATACAATACAATGTTTATAATTCAATGATCCAGCCCATCAGTAGTGTATACCGTGATGTCAGCGTGATCTATTAAAAAATAGATACGATCAATATTTAATATTCTCAGTATTGTTCGTCAATGTAACATAAAATAGAAATAATAGAAAATATCTACTAAGTATTACATTTAATATTTTAATCGATTTGAAAACTTGTCTGTGCTATATTTTACGAGTGGTGTTAGTACCTTAATATTAAGATAGTATTTAAAAACAAGTGATACAATACTTCGGCACTTCCGTGAAATCCGTCATAAAAACTTTAGGACCAAGCCTCACGAGAAATACTGAAGTGTACACGTATCCATTGTGACAGAGTTGGCTGGTGGCAAACCTTTATTGTCGTTTCTTGTTTCTTAACAACTACTAAAATATACTAATGGAGTGCGGAACTTGGTGGAACGATTCCACAAAAAAACAACTCATTAATGACCTCCAAAACTGATGACAGATATTACTCTAAAATAGTGGAATGTAGGTAGTATGGTAGAATCAATAGTGAAAATGCAGCTGTAACTAAAATGAATTATCAGATTTAGTTAGGTATTTTTATAGTACCGTGGGTAAGTACCTATATCATTTTATTTCATCCAACGTTTCTACTTTAATCATCCATAATATTCTTCAATCCTCATGTCTGTAATTTTCATCGTGCAACACATAGATGTCCAGCATTTATTTATTTAGCAGTAATTTTCTTTGACGCACATGACGCAATTAATTCGTCAGAAGATTTAAAAGGGGGCATCGAAATAGTTCTAATCAGTCATACAATCATTAAATTAGGTAGGTACCTACCAACCTATTTGTACAAAAATATTAAAAAGAAACGTGTAAATTATTTACCCAACGTAAGTGTCCGTTTGTGTCGTCGGCACCGTGCTGTTTTATCTTTTATACATGCCGCATGGAAATATTAACATACTTATCTTTCAAAATCACCCCGGTCAGACGAAACTGATATAGGTACATTCATAATACCTACTATGCAACAACCTAGTCTGCTCCTGAAAGACGTGTAGGTTGTTATTTCGTATATGTATGTATGGTTATCGCGGTTCTAGCATCTCTGATAAATATGAATGACAAAAATGCTAAATATGTCGAACCCACAACTAATTTGGAAAACAAAACACATTATCAAAACGACACAAATTCGTCTATTAGTATGATTTCTCGACTTCCTTATTAGTATGTATTTTATAGCACGGTTTAACCAGGCTGCTATAATTATCCAAAATCAAAATTAGTAATTAACGATTTATTTACTTAATTATATTATATTAGATTCAATTAATTGACAATTGTAAAATCTGGTGATTAACATAATTTATCGGTATGGCGTCTGAATCAGGAGTCTTGTTATATTGGCTACATGATCCATATAATAGGTATAGGTTGAATACTGAATAAGTATTTATTGTACTTGCGATATTATCTTCCAATGGACAAGGTCCAAGGGGAGAAATTAAGGTCCCATAACAGCAGATGCTCCACAAAACATCACAAACTATGGACTTTATGATGTGAACATTACAATTCATGATAAAACATATTCTACATTATTGTGGGAATACACCATAAAACTTAATCTAGACTAATCAGTTCTTTTAATCTAAATTTATCCCTTATTTTATTTATATAAAAACACCCTTGCATAAACATTTAATAATTATATAACATAATACTGTGGAAATTCGGTTAGTCATAAGTTTACTTATTAATTCGTATCTTAGGTAGGGTATATCTAATAATATTTCATAACAATATGGCTCCGAGACTTGGACAGTAGACACTAGACTCGATTTGAACTGTGTTACTGGAGGCAGTTGCTGAGAGTAGTTTTGTAGATGGTCAATCGAGTAGGATGTCACTTTCCTCAGTTTGCTGCGCCTGATTCTCCTATGTTTCGGTAATACCGGTAGTTCCGGTAACGGATAGTAATGTTTGGTATAGTCAACGTTATGAAATGGCGAGGAAGAGCTCACTCCAGATGGGAATGGGACGACTGGCCTCCGGACAATTGGATGCCGCACTGTCGTAGACACGTGTAGACGAGGTATTTTAATCAGTTTCTATCTACTACTTAGTAGTTTGAATTCATTTTACTCTTAACATAATGTATTCTTTATTGCGGATTGAGATAATATTAAATAAAAAACTCTTTTTTCGTTGGAACTTAAACATAATAATATGCACGATTAAATCATTGTTTACGTCTGCATATTTACATTCTTACCAACTATTAAATCATAATATAATCATTGAAGTATAAATAATAACATTGAATATTTTTTTAAAGTACCTATAAGTACCTAACGTCTATTTATTTTCGAATTCCGTGGCGTCCAGTTGTCCGGTGCCAAATCGTCCTAGACCCCTCCAGATGGACGACCAACATTAAGAATGTCACAGGATTTCTACTGACATTTCTTACGAGTCTCGAAGTGTCAAAGGGGTGGATCCAAATCATGAAGAAGGCTGCTCGGCGGCCAAATCTTCTATGTCACTATCCTCAGTCGCGAGGTTCTGACGAAGAATAAGAATACATAATATTCCATTCATCCAAATAAATCGTGATTTTTTTTCTTCCAGGAGTGGGTCCGGACTCGAGGACCTCCCTCCCTTATGTGCGCGTCTGAAATAATATATTGTAATACCTATATTATGTATGTATGCAACCGGCTACAATAAGGTAAACTATTGCTTTTAATCGGCTAGCACAGCTAGGAGTAATCGTCACTCAAAATTAAATGAATCAATATTATTTTATGAAAATACAAACAGTAGTTTACAGAATGATTTATGCGAGTAATAACTGACACTTACCTATTCAAATTACATTCGATTTAATAATACATGACTATTATATCGATTGGTAAAATGTGTCACATTAGCATTGTCAAGCAATGTACCTAGTCATCGCATTATTAAATAACGTAACGTAACACATTAATTACTACGAATGGATAATTAATGCAGCTATATTATGATATAGGCAGCGTTGCTAACGAAGCGTTTTTCTTGCCAGATCTAGCATTTTTGAATAGGCATACCTATTTCCAGTTTAGTAAATTCACATCTGGCATTAATATATGACGTTAAATCTAACGTTTTTCGACATCCCGAACAGTTTAAAACTTATCATAAAAATATTACATCAGTATAGTACCTATAGGTTACCAAAAAAAAATATTACTTATCTTATTACAATATTTGATGGGCCATGACCATATTTGGAACTGCATTGATGTTATTAGTTGTATGACTTTTTAATAATAATTTAATCTACAATCTTTGTTCTGGTAAAAACAATGTTAATAACCCCCTTTAAAGATTTTTTAAATTTGAGAAATTCTAGCATTTTTCTGTCAACTAGCTTATTTTTAATGCGTTGTCGGGCATATTTTCTTGAATTATAGTTGGCAACACTGGGTACAGGTGCACTAAACATCCACGGAACGTTTCGATAAATAATAAGTAGGTACGAGTATACTAATAATTAAATAAATATAATATAAATATAAAAAATTAAGTATACTAATAATTATTATTAGTTACGTAGTCAAAATATTTATGTAATTAAGTATATACTTAACTTATAAGCAGTGAACTGTCCCCCCCCCCTTAACCTACCCCCATCCCCTTCATAAAAACATTGTGTACCTAATGTTATAAAATATTAAATTATTAAGTAGATATAAGCAATAAATGTAAATTTATGACTGACCGAATAATTTATTATCACAGTATTATGTTATACCGACGTATTGTTAAATATTAAGCAAGGGATGTTTTGATATGAATAAATAAGGGATACCTTTTTATAATAAGTACTGATTAGACTAGATTTATTGTATAATTTTAAGATTTAGCTGTATTCCCACAATATTGTAGACTTATAGAGAGTGTAGTAACATGAATAATTATTGTAATTGTTCACATCATAAAATCTAAAGTTTATGATGTTTTTGTGGTCTGCTGTATCCCCTGTAAAGATAATTATATCGCTAAAGATTCTCCCCTTGTCCGTGGGAACATATTATCGCAAGTACGATAAATCTCTATCCAGCATTCTAGCTAGGATATAATATTATTATGTATCTAGTCACTCTAGTGAATGTAAATCGGACTGTTGTTTCAGATACCATACTGATAAGTGATAAGTTATGTTGTTATGTATGTTAAATACCTGATTATACAATTTGTCAAGTAATTGAATCCAATGAAGCATTTTATTAAGATAATAAGATAAAGTTGTTAATAATTACTAATTCTGGCTAATTATAGCAGCCTGGTTAAACTGTGCTATAACCCTATAATACTACATACTTAATGTGACCAGACGTCCCGTTGTCACCGGGACAGTCCCGTTTTCAGGCGGCGTGTCCCGGTGTCCCCGAACACAGCTTCGGGACGCCAAAATGTCCCGTTTTTGAAAAGAAAGAAACTTGTGACCAAGATACATAAGTATTTGATGAGTAGGCACTTTTTTCTAATTACATTACACCGCAAAAAGTGTCTGAATGGAACACTGGGAATGTTTCAACCGAAAGTCGTTGGGTGGAGTTGTTAAAACACAGCGCCAATAATTTGGATCACAAAAATTTTCGTGTAATTATTGAATATATTTTATGTCTGCCCTGCACTAATGCACAAGTAGAAAGACGTGTCTTCTCTCTTATGAATAAGTTGTAGACGAGTGAAAAAAACCAGTTGAAAGTAGATGTCCTTAAAGGGATGTTAATTATAAAAATAAATTCGAAAAAATCCTGCCAAAAATTTCATTCGTTTTGAAATCAACACCAGATATACTAAATTTTTCTTCGGAAAAATATAACATCAGATAATTTTTCATGTATTCATACCTGTGTGTACTTTTCATTAATAAATAAAATATGTACTATTAAAAAATATGTAGAAACTCAAGCGTTGTATGCACCTACTCAAACATACCTACCGATAATCTTCAAATAAATAAATAAAATAGGTAACCTAATATATTATGACATGAAAAATCATTTCTATCCTGTCAATTGTATTGTATGAAAGACTGAGGCGCCTAAAATGGATAAGTACCTACCCTTTTTTAGGTGTCCCGGTTTGGGGGAAAAATAAATGGTCACGTTATACCATTTATAAACCGAAATTCGGTCAAGGAATGACCATAACTTAGTGTTATCGCGATATCACTGAGCAGTGGCTTCATACAAGGCCATGCATTAGTTGAGGCACGGTCTAAAACTCTAAAAAGATCGTCGCTAGGCGATGCGCGGATTGCGGGTGGCGGGTGAAAATGACGCCTGTCAAACGAAATATTAATTGTCATATAAATCCAACATACGTCCATTTTATGTTCTGTTTATTGTTCTATTAGTAACAATAATAATATATTCATTGACATGTTTTCTTTTTAAAGTAAATGGGTAACGTTTTTAGTCATCTTTACACGATTTTAGAATTAATTGACCCGTCGCCATCACGCAGCAAAGTGACGTGTTCCCGGGTCAACATTCTCTCAGTGAATGGCAGCGAGTCCAAAATTTCGTCGCGCGTACAGTTGAAAATTATTTGGCGTTTCACTGATGCGTCACCTTAACGTTTTAATTTAAACAATATCAATAATAATTGTGTTATATTCCTATATGATACATTGTATCAATAATGTATACAATTCACACCTACATACTACGTAGAGATAATGCGACAAAAAATCCCATTTGTATAGAAAACCACATCCTGCACTATGAAGTTTATCTAACTTTGCAATTAATATATAATTCATGCTAATATTATTATATGTGTATTAAAAAATATATTGCTGGATTCATCAAAAAATATCGACCAATAAATAGATAGATAATTAGGTACATAGTGCATCTACTTTATCTTTTTAAATCGAGCCGAAGAAACATAATTATTATGTATTAGAAAATCCTAAAAAAAATCTTCGACCATATAAAATGATGATGTTACCTACATATCCCATGAAAAACACAATCCATAATAGTATATATTTTTACCATTGATATACTACTAGATGAGCAGTTCCCATACAAGTGTCATTTTAAAAATGTACCACAAAAGATATTACGAATATCGTCTTATAATATTTCCTTGTAGGTATAATGCGTTAAGACCGTTAACATGGATTCCCGAATTTCACCCGTATTGCCCTGGCTGTAAAACTAAATTTGCGTTCTTGGAATAGTGAACCTAAGGGTTTGCAACGCAAAACAGACAGAGCAAGTCGTCATGCGCTGACTATTAGTTAGAGTAAGATGCAAGCTAGAGCGGGCTTACTCAGTAAGTTTTAACAAAGGCCGAGTCGCTGAAAATCGGGCGTCATTTTAAGAAGCATATGATTCATCCAGTATTATATCAATGATTTTTACTATAAGAACATTAGGGGTGAATTTAAGGATCCGGGTGCCCTATTCGCCAAACCAATTATTTGTCTTACAGAAAAAAAATAACTACTTACCTATCAAAGTATGTTTAAATTTGCATTTCATAATAATTAGTCATTTTTAACGGACACATGCAATGTCCTCTGATAAATTAATTTAGCCTCATTAATATTACACGTAAATCAACAACTACTCAAATAATACAATAATCGATTTCGAACTAACGTATCACATATCAAGGCCAACTATGAAGGGCCTTATCACTCAGTTATCCACATCACAGACCGTATTATCTCCACAATATATTTTTGGTTGCTTCTTTTAAAAGTGATTGCGAGTTCTTCAGTATGAATTTACGTTTTGCTACACGCCTGTCTTTTGAATAGTTGTAATCGAGATTATCCATAAAGACGGTAGATTTTTCCCGATACACAAAAAAATCTTTTGTAATTAGACAAGTGTTTTGAGAAAAGATAATAAATACAGTCGTTAATATTTTATATTCGGGCATAAATTTACTTCTTCAATTTCATATCAATATTGTAAGAACATTTTCACTTTGATTAAGCTAAATTACCAAAGGTTTGACTCTTTTTGCTTTTTGATATTTTTGAATTTTGGAGGCTTAACGCGCAACTAGATTACCGCTAAATCCGCCCTTGATCAACATACTGAACTTGAGGAGAAACCGGTAATGTAGCTACCATCGAAAGACTAGGTATGCGAAGTAATGGAACCGAAACAGATAATGGTTCCTGGCTGTCAGCCCGAGAGTTGTTGGCAAATTTTATATTTTATAATATTGTACCGTTCAAAAAATACAAATTAAAAATAAATCACAAAGAAATCTAAAAAAATGAAAGGAAAGCTTGCTATCGGCATTAATTTTGGACGATTCTTTTTTTTTTTTGAGGATCATAAATGTTTTTTTTTGCATATGGGCTCAATATTTCTAGATACGCCACTGAAGGAAACACGGTCATTAAAAATCATCCCTTCAAGAGCTGTAGAAAAATCGTGTTTCGTCTTTCTTGTGAGTTTTTTTGGACAATTTTTCCTAATAAATTATCCTACTTTCATACCATACGAGCGTATGTATAATACAAATTGAGACACACGTAATGCGATGTCTGAAATTCGTCAAGCTGACAGATATATTATGCTTCGCAATGTCATGTAAATTGTCACGCTATTTTTATTACTTCCAACATACTTACACAATAATTGCCATGCAGATGTGTGGCGACATATTATTATTGTCAAAAATGCTTTTTTACTGCCCATGAAATTATCATAATATATTATTTACAATTTGCACATCGACAATGTATGTGTACCTATGGATAAAAATAAATTGCATATATTATGCACGATTTATTTTATCCGAGAAATAAATATCAGCTTTTATAATGATATAATATATATTATTATTATAATACTTACCTACTAAATTCCAATAAATTTCTCTAGATTTTTTTTCTTTTTTGTTTCGGAGAACAATATTAGTGTATTGTGTACTTAGTTAGTTTTAAAACCCAGGTAAGTAAATCAGCATAATAATTATTTTCCCATAATTTCTGTGTTCATCGCATATTATGTAGATATTACACGCTTACTTCGTCAAACTGTATAGTATTTTGCGTGCCTATGCGTAGTCGTCATGAGCAATTATTTAATCTCCATACATTAATGAATGTCTCTTTGTAATATGTACTTTGAATAAGGTTGCGTCACGGGTGCGTCGATCGAATGCGATGAACCAGCGCCATCTTGAGATACATCTGTAGATAATTTTATCTGTAGTAAAAACGTTGTGGTGGTTGAACGCATTAGTGAAATTTAAACAAATAATTACAAGATAAAAAGGACTTTTTATATAAAACTTTTTATTGTACTTGATAGAAATACTGAATAAATATTATAGAATACAGAAATATCATTTTGACATTTCATATTGATTTCCATAGTAACGCACGTATATATTAATAATTTAGTTGCCAGGACCCACTTAGCAACCAATAATAGTGAGTAGTAAATATTACTTTTAACCATTTTACTCCGAAACATACAAAACAGAATTAACTGAAAATGAATTCAAGGTACTGTTCGGTTATACCGGAGGCAGCGGAAAACGCATTTTGAAAATAGCCGATAAACTGGATTATTTGTTAGGTTAACCTAACCAAACCTAACCTAACCTAATAACACCAACATAAAATACCGTTTAAATATCTACTATAATATAATATATATTTGATGGCCCAAACATTGTCACCTAATCTTTACCCCGGCGGCTTTATAAAACTCGTAACTAAAATCCCTTGGAAAATAGTCAATCTATCTTTCTATTTCAGTTTAAGTCCTCGCCCTGTGTATGCACTGGTGTACACTAGGCGGGAAGAATTTGGTAAATTGAAACAAGTATGCGAGGTGACTAATGGAGTCAATAGATTAAGAAAATATTTAAATTGTTTAATTATGTTTTCAAATAATATGGTATGTACATAGCACGTAAGTTTTAAATAAAGAAATATCTTATTAATAATTATGTATACTCGTATGTGAGGAAGATGTAAAATTGATATACTATAAAGGAGATGAATGCCGGAGAGAATGAGAACTACGATAAATAAATATAAGCATTCATTAAAATATAATAATATGTATAACAAAATTACCGAAGAGGGTTACTATTAAACTCAGTAGTTTTGTTTTGTATAATTAAATTCAGTAGCTGCATTTTATAATTTAAAATAAATAACGTGTTTAAATAAAATCTGTAAATTTAAAATAATACACGCACTGCACTGCGTATTCTGTCAATCACTCGATATGCGTGAATCGGGACTATTTTGATAGTGTGTGTGCACCGCTCACACCGATTCTACACAAAGAGACAATTTTCGGCGGGAGATATGTTTTTATAATTTGGAAATTGAAATAACTTCTTAAATACTTAACTTTCTACATAGCTTTCTTCCGTAATTATGCTTTAAATAATTTTACCTAATTGTTTATAGATTAGAATAAGAGTTTATAACAAATTAAATGTTAAGGAATAATACGCGCGATCGCACTGCTAATTAGGTGGTGCCTCTGAAGGGGGACAGGCTTTAAAAAATAGGTCTTCTCCCGAAATAGAAGTAGTGTGATCAGTTCGATTCTGTCCTTCTAATAAGGTAGTAATGTAGTTCGATTTCGCTCTTCTGATAGGATAGTTGAGTTCGATTCGGCTCCTCTAGGAATATAGTATAAAACCCACGCTCCTTTATGGCGTGCCAGTTAATAACTAAATAAGTAAAAATTATCAATTGAATATTAAAAAATAAGTTCCTAAATAAATAATCCTTTTTATATAAAGTTAAAAATTAGATGTATAAACCCTGAAATGTTTTAAATGATAAAAACCGTGTTATAACAAAATAAATAAATAAACAGATTTTAATATTTTTTCAGGAGCTTCCTCTTCTCAATCATCTCCCATGTATGAGGTGACATCCAGTCCGGTCTGTGCGTATGCCGCTCTCCTAATGCAGTAGTTGCGGAGCTCATTATAGCATCCCGGAATAATATCCATTTTCCTTCCAAGGGATCCGAGTCGATGGAAGACGTGAGAGTTCTAGCATCATATAAGCGCTTCTGCAGCTCCAGCTCATAGGTTGCACGCACACGGGTACTTTTCAGTTTTTCCACATCGAGTCTGACCGTCCTTTTGGGTTTTGGGACTCGTTTGAGGTCTATACGGGATTTCCCGACCAAGAGTTCGTGGTCACTGTGGATGTCTGCACCTCTATATGTCCGCACGTCTAGCAGTTCATGCCGGTATTTCGCTTTGACCAAAATGTGGTCGATCTGGTTTCTTGTATTACCGTCTGGCGATGTCCATGTATATTTGTGGATGGTCTTATGAGGGAAAAGACTACCACCAATCACAAGACCATTCATTGAGGCAAAATCTACCAGACGGGAACCATTATCGTTCATTTGGCCAAGGCCATGTTTTCCCAGCACAAAGGGTCCACGCGAGGGGTCAGATCCTACTTTGGCATTAAGATCACCAAGGATAACTGCATGATCACAGCTGGGGATATTTCCAGCGGCTTCCGCCAAACTTTCGTAGAATGTATCCTTATCTGCATCGCTAGCAGCCTCTGTGGGAGCATAGCACTGCAGAAAAGTGATGGAGCCCGACTTGGTCTTGAAAGTAGCGCGGAGTAGACGTTCGGAGATAGGTTCCCAGCTGGTGAGGCACTTGCAAGCTTCCTTGGACATCAGCAATCCGACTCCACTACGTCACAATGTGGCGTGTCCGGAGTACAATAGACGAAACCCACGAATAAACTTCTCGCCAATGCCAGTGAGTCGACACTCACTGATCCCGAGAACATCTAACTTGTATTGAGAAAGTATTTCTGTTAGATGCTCGGCCTTTCCAGGGACATTGTAGCAGTATTATGCTTAATTTTAAATAGTAAGTAATTAGTAGCAGTATTATGCTTCAAAATTTAAAATATTTTACCGTATTACGCAGTGAGGACATTAGTGGTATAATCAGTTCTCTACAATAACTTATTAACTCGTTATTTACCTACGTCAACGTGTTGGTTCATTATGACTTCTTTCAGAGTAAAATTGGGAATACTGCTACTATATGATGTAGGTACAAACATTTAAACTAGGTACCTATCTAACCTAAGTAAGAACATAATAATATATTGATTTCTAAAATAAGAGTGAAGCATGTTAAATGTCATGGTTTGTTTTCTCACCTAATGTATACATTACGAAAATGAGAGAGGGATGTTTTATTTTTGCATTCGTAAAAAAATATTTTCAAGTACCAAGTTATCAGTGGCGTCGAAAAGATAAAATTTTCAAAGATATCGATTACAAGTTTGTATGTCTGTAAAATATAATCAGTGACGTCTCTAGACAAAATGCCGTCCCTAGGCAGTGCCAAAATACCACCACGTTTTCTTATACCTACAGTACTTTTTATCATCCTTTCATGACTCCAATATCTAAGAAATGTGTTGTATGGATAAACAAAATATATACCACTAAATCTAATTTAAATGCCATATCTGCTTCAATAGACAATATTGCGAGTCTACGATTTCAGATCATACGACATAATCTACGATTATCAGTCATTTAAAAATACGCCTGAAAAATTCCAAAACTCACGAGTAGCTAGTAAACATATTATTTAGATAAATTTTAAATTATGTAAGTATGTAGGTACCGACCTATATGTCAAATATTATTTGCAAATCTGCACGTGTTATTGCTGTTCACCATGGACGTGACGTCCAAGGACAACGGAAGTAAACAAGACATCTCGAACCCGACAAAAAAAATAAAGTCCTGTTAAAACTTTTATAGTAGGTAATTAATACATTTTGTTTCCAATCAGTGAGCTGAATTTTTGAATGGAAATATTTTTCCGTCATTACTACGTTTAGGTAGCTATTTCTATATATAAATAATGATTCTCCTCGATTTGCCGCCCTTCGGGTAACTACCGCCCCCAAGCGACGCTCAATCTGCCTACCCCCACGGGACGTCACTGAATATAATCATATTGATATACCTATTTAACAAACCGCCCGAATCGCATACGAGAGGGGTGGTATGTTTTTGGTATGGGGCTGCTTCAGGATGAACATTGATGTTCAAAAGCAGGTCTTGATCTGGCGGCTGAAAGGCGGATGCCGGATCGGGATACTAAACTATACTAAGCTATTATTGATTTAATTTAATAAAACTCAATTCTTTTTAGTACTTTTTCCATGTTTAATAAATAAATCTGGACCGGTTTCTTCCGCCTCAGAGGGACATTTTCAACTGAATAATCTTTACAAAACAGGCATATATCAAAACAAATTCAAAAGGCGACACAAATAATCTACCAATACATTAAACATCCGTCCAATAATACTTTGTCAATAACAATTAAATTAAAACTAATGAAATTAGATATTAATATTTCATACTACATCATTAAAGACACTAAACAAATTATTCAAAATTATTATTAACATAAAACAAAATATTAAGCAAAAGTACACTTACAATAACATTTCAGTATATTACCAAACAAATATGTATTATTAATAATTATTGAATAAGTAACACAATAGGTAGGTACATTGATTAATAATGGATTTATAAAATTCACAGTAAAAAATATAAACAATATTACCACTTGATGGACAAACGAATATAAACGAAAATTTGAGTAAAAAATAAAATAAAGAAAAAGTAAAATAAAATAATAAATATTGCTATAAAGTTATGTTTGGCGCCGAATGATTCGTATTTCTTGGACAGAACACAATAATGACAAACCAGTCAAACATCTAGAGACTTCAGATAAAGCAACGGCTCTCGACAATATGTTTGAGACGCATTCTACAGTTTTAAATAGTAAACAAGTAGTAAAAAATTATATAATAGTAGTAAACATATCATTCGACGCGGACCGGATAACCTGGAAAGACTTGTGGTTTTTGGGAAACCTCCAGGGAAGGCGAAGCACAGGAAGAGCGTGACAGAGCTTACTGAGGCAGCAGTCATTCTGCCCTGACAGAAAGGACAGAGAGTGGTGGTGAGGGACGGTCGCTCAAAAAAATACTGAATTTCAGGGTGGTAATGATCCTCAACACCCACGATGGCCGTGTGGCTTAAGCGCCGGTCTATAGTGTCGAGGGTTCCAGGTTTGAATCCTGGGTCTGGTAAGTACACATGTTGTTTGTCAATGTGTGTATGAGTCAGAGTATGGACCTAATAGGTTGAGCAAGTGGCTGACTTCCATTTCTCGTAAAAATAAAATCTGTTAATATAAACGTCCACTCTGTGGAGGCCAATATGATCATATTAGGATCGAATATGATCGAAAGAAAAATAAAGAAAGAATGATCCTCAACCATTAAGGAACGACCAAGAAGAGATGTAGAGATTTTTGTGATACGCTATGTATCTATTTTGTTTTTAAAACTCCCTTTTATTGTTTAATTTATATTTTTATTGAATTAAGTATTGTTTTTTTTTCCCTATACTTACTGTCATTTCCCTCCATTTTCGAAAGTGAGAATCACGCTGTCACTTTTATTTTTGTATGGTTTTTCGTCTGGATTCGGGATGTGGAGGTGGACAATTAACACACCGGAATCGTGATGGAAGCGGCGAGGTTTATTTAAGTTAATATTATATAATAGTTACCTTTTTAATAATTTATTTTACGGAGGACGAAATGTGCGTGTTTACTGTTTGGCTGTTTGCAGCGTATTACCCGCCATCTTGTGTTTCGCTTTCAACGAGAGCGTTGTCGAAAACGGTGACGTTGCAAATATTTTTCAACGGTCGTAATCTACGGCATTGCCGGCTCTATTATTGTTTATTTTCGTAATCAGCCCTTACTATTTGTCGGATTTGATACCGACTCGGACCTCTCCAGATACACAGAGACATCCCCAAATGGGGACCATTCGGGGGTGTAACATTACTAATATTATTTTTGGCTTATTTTTTTCTCTAAATACCTACTCACTTGATTTAGTGGTTCTTTTAATTCTAAATGTCATGTTCTGAACGTCTTGAATCAATAATTTGTTATGTACCTACACAACATGTTTTTTTTTTAAATAAATAAATAGTGTGGACATAAAATATGTATATGTACATGGATGATTAATGATTAAACTGGCGCTAAGGTCCATGGCCGACTGCACAACCATCCTCCAGGCGTCTCTGTCCAGAGCTTCTCTTTTCCAGTCGGTCACACCCAGCTTCGCTGCATCCCTGCTGACGGCGTCCGACCATCTCTTCCGAGGTCGGCCTAGAGGCCGGATACCCACTGGGACTCCCTTGTAAACCCTGTAGAGAGCTCTGCTTTCTTCGCACCTTACAACGTGACCGGCCCATCTCAGCATTCTTGCCCTCAGAATATTTCTGATCTTCGGCTTGAAAGACATGTGTACATGGATTCAAAATATAATGTATAAATGGTAAAACTCAAAATATTTGTGTGATCTCCTGTTATTTAATTGTCACTTTCGTCCTTTTGACTTAGTATAGATACCTGCTATAATACATATTTGATGTGACGTTCTGAACCTTAGAGCTTGCCCAGGTGATGCGTGTTACGTCGGGAATGCATGTGGACAGCTCAATGAGATCACTTCTACCTCGAACGTGCGCGAGAAGTGACACGTGGCGATTACATGTGGACGGCTCAATGATATCACATATACCAGGAATGCGCGCGAATTTTTACGCGCGAGTCAATTAATCGCGCCATCTTGTCAAGGCCTTACGTAAATGTAATGTTCGCTCATGAAATTAAATAAAATTGAATTAAAATTTTAAAAATTATTGATTCTTTTTAGCTGAACGGTTTTCCAGACTTTAGAACGAATGCTAGAATCGAAGATAATCGTTACATCAGTAATGTTTCACGGTTTAACATAAATCATTTCGTATTCATTGGACTTGAAAACACTACGTAATAGTGCATTGTGAATAATTGCATATTGTATAATTATTTGACCTCAAGCATCTTACCACTGACATGTGGATAACCTTTGATTTTATGATACAATATCAAGATACTATGATGATCGTTTAGTCAAGTAAATAAAGCTATGATTCCACACCTAATGGCGTACAACTAACTAATATTTATTTAATTTAGTGGCGTGCGGTCATTGATTATCAATGCGTGCGGTCCATAGATGCTGTGGAAGCGGCGCACACGGGGAACTCAGAAATAATGGGAACTGAAATACCTAACGGGTAAGGAGAAGCAGGTAACCGATCTCGAATAAGGAAGAACACGGGATAAATTTAAACACGTCTCAAGAATACGTCATACGTCATACGTCGAATACCTACTGACAACTGTTCTCGGTTTATGTATTGACGCTCATTTAATATTGGCGTATTACACACACTATTACACTAATGCATGTTCATTTTCGTAGGACACTTACACATTCAAAACCCTGCATCAAAATGTAGTGTATTGAATATTGCCTATCGGAATTCAATTTATTATCTGTTCTGTGTGGTATGCAGGTTTGCAGCCTATGAGAATTTATATGGCTAATATACAGGTGAGTCAAAACTGAAAATTAGCTCTGTACTAGTTTTGAATGTTAGAGCGTAATCATCCAGTGAAAAATTCATAGCACAGTGTAGTAACATCCACTAAATTGACTCCCCTTCGGGGTTTAGGCCGGAATCAGTTTATTGATTATGTAATGTGAGATGTGAGAAATACACGATGAGAAAGAATTTTCAGTCAGTGAGCCATTTTGAGAAAACCACACGGAAACTCGGCTGGTAGAAAGAAAAGCGGAAATGTGTGGATGATTAGAGATTATTGTCACTTGTCGCTTACCTTGACAGTCGGACCATAATAATATGCTTTAGCATGTCGGTGCACGCGTGACGGCTGATTTTATAGATTTACATTATTGTTAATTATTATAGTAAGTATATATACGTTGTAACTGGCCCTTTTAAATAAATACCTCTCCGCCGCAATTTGTCGTTAATTGGATTCATCCATCTCCAGCCATATGTACGAGTATAACAGTAGATAGGCTATTAGTTCGATAACGACAATCAGTAACGTTATTCGTGTTACTATAGCGTAGTTCAGGGGTCGGCAAACCTCAGCTCGCGAGCCACATGCGGCTCTTTGGGTATTGGCGTACGGCTCTTTGCCAAATTCCCAATTCACACTTTTTACAAAAAAAGGTATAATTGTTGCCGTTTTAAATCCGCCCATTGCAAAAGTCGACAAATTGAATTTTTCTCCATTTCATATTGACACGAGCACTTTTGAAATAGATTTTTTTGTGGATTTAACAAACAAAGAGTTGTGTAGCTCCAAATTTGTGGGTCTTGCCACCAAAATTGAGGATTTGGAGAGAGAAAAATGCAATTTAATTTCACAACACAGCGGAGCGCTCTAAATGATCCACATAATAAGGTAGATACTACGATTTTTAATACATGGTATAGCTTTCCGAACTCATATTCTAGTCTTCATAATATGTATGTGAACAATCATTTTCAAACATGATCAATAGCATTTAGAGAAGCCAAATTTAATAACCGATGAGAATTTGGAGTCGTGCTTAAATTAAAAACTACAAGTTACATACCAAACATACAGACACTCTCTAAAGAAATGCAAGGAAGGTCATTCATTGTTCACAATAGTTTTAAGGAATGCGTGAAAATTGTATGTAACTTATTTTCTGTAAAAATTATATTTATAATTTCAACAATAAAAAAACTTATATTCGCGTTAGTTTTATTCGGAAAATCTTCCTTACTTGATAAATAAATAAACAATAACATTCACTGAAATAAATCATATTTATAAAAATATATGTATGGCTCTCGAAAAAAATTTTAACCGTTGTGATACTCATATTTGGCTCTTTTGGTCCAAGAGTTTGCCGACCCCTGGCGTAGTTAATAAACTAAATGAACTAAACGAAGCAAATAAAAATAATATGACGTATAATTTATGCGAATATGGTCAATATGGTCGGGGGCGGTTTTACGTGAAATTAATATAGATACCTAAACCTAAGTAATAAAATTCGCAAGGTCAAAGTACGAGTACGGTAAACATCCAAAGGATGAAGAACATACGAACATAATATAATATCAATAGGTATAAATTTCATCAACATAATCAAATATTCAATGACAATCTACATAATATCAATTTTGGTTTCAAAGAACGTTCGCACTGCGATTATTTAACAGTAAAAGTAAAACAGTGAAGTAAGCAGGTCATACGTTCGTTGTTTAGATATTTATTTAAAAAACAAAACATTGTGGACAAATCTAAATTCAAGACGTGCACATGAGATTTACATTATAACAAATATTACTCTCACAAGAGAGAAGAAGAGAATATATAAAATAATAATAATAATAAATAAAATTTAAAAAAAAAATACAGAAATATAAAATTTCGAATACAAAACAGATCACGTCACCGAAAATGTTTACGTCTCTGGGGAGCGCATTGATTAGTCTAATAAATGGTGCCTGATAGTCTTGACACAAGGAAACGGTTCCGATCTAGAATAAATTATGGCGACCACGTAGGTAATTGACAAGCGCATGTAAATTCAAATTCATTAGGATATCAGGATTGGAAACCATCCCTCGCGATAACAGGCAAAATTGTTTCAAAAGTAGAATTGACCTATGAGATTCAAGAGAGTGGAACAGGGAACTCAGAAATAATCTGTTCTGTGGAGTGGAACGTAAACATGCCTTGTAAAAAGGCACTCGGAAAATAATCATTTGACGAATTATCGAAGTAAAATGATAAAAACAATTATAAATTTAGCCAATTCGATATAAAAAATCAATCCAGAGATTCATAGGCAGGTATCGAAAATTGTCCGGGATTCCCTAATCACGACTGTCCTAAATTGGAAGAAGGTTGTCTAAATCTCCAGTCGACCGTTTCAAAGATGTGTTCATTTATAGGCCAAGACAGCCGGCAATATAAATAACTCAAATATCATAGAATTAACAAAAAAATATATATATTTTGAGACCGTTATAATAAAGTGCTAGAACGTAAACGGTAGTTCAATTATCTAATATTATGTATGTTTTATCATATTGTTGTGTGCAAAAATATATCGGAATATTGGATTACCACAATAATAGTCATACATGATAACAATTAATTGTAATATAGGATAAAATATCTGAAAATAACTGCGTTTACTGATTAATTGACTATGATTTGGAATTAACGTGGTTGTCAAGGAAAATAATTATATAAGTGGAGGTTAACCTTTAATGGGAAAATTTCCATATGTTAAAGTTAGACGTAGGTGGCCTACCAGTGGCGTACGGCGGCGACTTTTACAGTAGGGATGCTGTTACCTTCGCTATATATTGCCTACTTAGGGTGTGTAACTAATTGAATATTGGCTAACGGTCTATGAAGTAGTATGGGCTGTAATAATAATTGCAGAGCTGTAGGTTTTCTATTTTCTAAACATATTTACGTCATGTAGTATAGATCATTAAGATTTAAGAAGAAATACCTCCATAATAATATTAATAAATACAATACTACTCTATCGATTATTTCTGGGGGTCCTCTGCATCTACAGTATCTATGGACCGCACGCCACTGGTACTAGTATTTGATACTTCATTGATTCGTGTATTTAGGCTTGTGGTGTTATCTGTGGCACTCAACCCATTTGGAGCAAGCTGTTCTTCGCAATCTCTGACTAAATACCACGTTGTTACCAATGTCATCTTCTTGACGATCTTGACCTTTGACTTTGGTTCTCAGTATTTGTCTCCAGCTCAGTGTTGCCATATTTTCAAAATAGAATTACAGTACAGAGCCTCCAAAATTATAGTATTTGGGGGAAAAATATAGTACGCGTTGTCATCTGTTGAAAATGTATAGGTTTTTCGTTTTTGAGAAACTCCGAGACCCCTTTTTATTTAGGTACCTCTTCCGACCAAAAATGCTTACCGACCGATATTCAAAATTATAGTATTTTGGGCGTACTATACCTGTTTTATATCGTACATAGTACGCGGTCCAAAATTATAGTACAAATACTATAATTATAGTACGGTTGGCAACACTGCGTCCAGCTCCACATTTCGAATAGATACGTTATGTGTTTTTTGTCTTGCCTTCGCCGACCAAATTTTAAAGATAATATGCATAATATATAAAGAGGAGACAACCTCGGATGAGAAGATCAGAGAATGAGAGATAGAATAATATTATTATTATGTATACCTACTTATTAGTGGGGCTGAAGGCCCAAACCGAATCATCTGGAAAAGAAAATGACACTCACTTTATTGTCGGGTCTGCCGAATGGCATAATCTGTTCTAACGCCATTACAATAAAGGTGATATTGCTATGAATTCTTCATGCTTTTTGTTGGGTCTGCCGAATGGTTCGGTTCGAATGGGTTCGCTCAAATGAAATTGGGTGACGTCTACCTATACATGCGAATGCGCGAATTTACTTGCTAGCTACTGCATTGAGTGCGTCGTCCATTAATAGTCTCTCGTCTGCCATTTTTATTGTGTTGATTGTATGAACAAACGTCAAACGCGATGACCAGCAATGAGCGAGCCATGATAGTGTAGACAGAGATAGAGACAGAAATGGCCGATGGCCGCGGGCTGTGCGCTTGCGCGGAGTCGACTTTTTTTAGATACAACATGCAGGCTGTAGCAGAATGCGACATGCAGAGTGCGACAGGATCGTCGCAGCGTCGAGTTGCATCAGCCAATCTGCGAAGCTCCATTTGATAACGTTTGTTTCTTGGTTTACGATGACGTCACATCGACGAATTCGTCGTAAGACGCATGCGGCGAGTTCTGATGTGCGAGCCCTCTTAGGTACTTAAATATTTCGACGACACCCATGTTTTTTTTAAATATTTTTATCTGTAAACCGTCATAAGGAATCGATTAGTAAATGTTTCAGATTAATAGTGTAGTAATGTAGTTATCAAGTAAATCCGTTTTTTTTAACGTATTTGGAGTACCACCGCCATCGAAATTGTATATATGTATCTACTATATTGCAGTGGCGAGGGGTGGAGCATCCTGTAAATTGTATTCTTAGTTCAATGAAAACAAAAGAGCATTCATAAGTGAAACGGCAAATAATTTTCAACAGTAGGTGGAACGAAATTTCGTAGTCGTCGCCAATCGAAGACTGATAGTCGAGGTGTGAGCACGTCAATTTGTTTTGTGATGCCGTCGGAGGAATATATTCTTAAATCGTGTAAAGATGACTAAAAAACGTTCCGCATGTACTTGAAAAAGAAAACATGTCAATGAATATACTATTATTATTAAGAATATTAATTCTTTTATAATACTGTATATAATGTGTTTGATGAATGTTTTTCAAGGAGGTCGCCATGTCGTGGTGGAAGGCGATACCCGAGGTGGTTTTCTCGAGAGATTATTGGGGATATTCAGATCAAGCATTGCTATCACAAAGCTTGGAAGGCTGAGCATGGTCAACGCGACTATGAAATGTTTAGCCTTTATCGCTTGAGAGTGAGGCAAGCTGTTCGAATGGCCTATCGAACATATATGGAATCGGTAGCAGATTGCATTCGTGAAAATCCCAAATCGTTTTGGGATTATATTAAATCATTAAGAAGGGATGGCGGGTATGCCGATTCGATGAGTTGGAAAGGCGAAGAGGTGACCGGACATGGAGTGGCAGAAGCATTTGCTGGTCACTTCAGGTCTGTCTACGCAGGTAGTATTCCTTATTTGGATGTTGCCTCTGCGTCGAGACAGTCATCATGCGGTGCCCAGTCCATTGATATTTTTCCAGTTGATGAGAGTGATGTGTTAAATTTTATTAAAAAACTAAAAAATACTCACTCTTTGGGACCTGATAACGTCCCTACATTTTTTTTTAAAGGGGTGTGTTGATTTTGTCAAAGGCCCACTTGCATATATATAATCTCACAATGGAGACAGGTATCTTTCCGGAAACGTGGAAGATGTCGAAGGTTACTCCAATCCATAAGAGTGGTACAGAGTCATCAGTGGAAAATTACAAGCCGGTAGCTGTTCTCTCTGCACCAGCAAAAGTTCTTGAGATGATAATGCACAACATGATTTTTCCAAAAATTGAGTCATTTATAATAAATGAACAGCATGGATTTAGAGCAGGCCGATCAACGGAAACTAACCTGATGGTATTTACCAATTATGTGTCATCGGCCCTGGATAGAGGCCACCAGGTTGACTGTTCTTACAATGACTTCTCGAAAGCATTTGACAAAGTCGATCATGATGTCCTGATGGAAAAACTCCAACTTATTGGATTGTCTGATCGATTTTTGAAGCTATTCGGGAGTTATTTTAGGAACCGTCAACAATACGTATCGTACGGCCTTTATCAGTCACAGACCTTTTACACATTTTATGGTGTCCCTCAGGGCTCAAACTTAGGGCCGTTGCTGTTCACGATTTTTATAAATGACATAGCATTGGTAATAAAAAATGATATGTTTTTGTTGTTCGCTGATGACTTGAAACTCTTTTTGGAAGTTGTCACCTTGGACGATTGTCGTCAGCTCCAACTTGATATAGATAATATATTAGATTGGGGCAGGCGTTACAAACTAGAATTCAATATTGATAAATGCAATCTTTTGTCGTTTACCAGAGCCTCAAAAGTGTTGTTTTTCCAATACTCGATGCATGGCAGAGTTCTGTCACGAATATCATCTGTAAGGGATCATGGCATTACGTTTGAGAGTAAACTGACATTTATTAGCCATATAGTTACCATTTGTAACAAGGCGCTTAAAATGTTGGGCTTCGTCATGCGTACTTCCCGGGTCTTTTCGGATGTTACGGTATTAAAACTTTTATTTAATTCTTTAGTTCGAAGCAGACTTGAGAGTGGGTCTATTGTTTGGGCACCGCATCAGTTGAAGTATGGCCTTATGGTGGAGAGGGTTCAGAAGAAATTCTTGAGACTCCTTTATTTGAGGTCGTACGGATACTATCCTTGGCTTTATCCAACTGACTTTCTCTTAGGCATGCTTACATACTGCAGTTTGCAATTTAGAAGAAATCTTTATTTAGCTATGTATTATTTTCGACTTATACAAGGTATAAATGAGAACTCTGACATTCTGGGCAGTGTTGACCGGTGTGTCCCTGATAACTAACTATCTTAGAAATAGAGTATATCAGTTGTTTATTCTCCCAAGGTGCAGAACCAACCTGCCACTGGTAATGCCAATTGGGAGGGCGATAACTATGTTCAACGAAATTGCTTCGGGTGTTGATATATTCCGCCTACGTGAGGATGAGTATAGGTGGACGTTATTTTATAAATTTTTAAAATAGGGTCTGTTTAACTCATCCGGTGTATTTCCATGTACCTATATAATTAATATTTTTGTATGTACATATTTCTACTGTTTAATAACATACTATCTATCTCTTTTTTTATGTCATGTTGTGAACGTCTTAAACTTATAATTTGTAATGTCCACAATATGTAAAAATAAATAAATTTAATTGAATTGAAAGAATATAATATTAAACATAACATTAAAAGGACGCATGTTGAATTTTTATGACAAATTATATTTCGTTCGGCTTGCGTCATTTGCACAATCCGCGCATCGCCTAGTCACGATCTTTTTAGACCATGCCTCAGCTGAAGTATAGCCTTAATGTGCACTATTTATGTCGGATCTTACAGCCTACCTCCACCTTTCGCCACTGCATTATTGTTAGCGCTGTGTACACTTGTGTACATAATTTCAAGTCACTGGGTGTAAGGAAAATAGGTTTATTTTACATTATAGAATAGATTACGTAGATAGATAATTAATTATTTCTTACTATTTTCCCCATTTTTTCGTTCTGTCACTTCTGTGTGGTATTTGATGAATAATAATTAATATAATGGTAATTTTAAAACGAGTTAAGTGTTGTCATTGTCTCGTTTTTGTGACTCACTATTATTTGTGACAGTATCTCTGTTGATTTTAAAGTTTCCAGTTCGTCAACATCGTCAAAATTCAACTACTTTTATCAATGCTAATAATAACAGCTAATATAAAATGCACCAATAAAGACTATTAGAACAGTGACAAAATATAACTATGACCAGTGGCGCACCCAGGGGGAGCTTGCCCCCCCCCCAAAAACATTGAAATTGAAAGCCAATAGATTAGACAAATAAAAACACGGAAAAAAAATGATTTGAAATTCTCCAGCACCCTCTTTAGAAAAATTTCTTAGATTTTAATTTCTAACACAACAATTTCGAAACACTAATGTCGGGTTTTTTTAGGAACTCAATCTCTAATGGAAATGTCAAAAAATTCTCGGTGTCCACCCGAATTCCGGAGTGGTGTACACCAGTGGCGCACCCAGGGGGGGGGGGGGGGGGCTAGGGGCCCTGGCACCCCGCAAACATGAAAATTATCAGAATGATTTTAAACATTGACATCGAAAGCCAATAAAACACGACAAAAAAATGATTTGTAATAATTCTCCAGCACCCTTTTTAGAAAAATTTCTTAGATTTTAATGTTTTTTAAGGTTTTTTTAGAAACCCAATACCTAAGGGAACTGTCAAAAAATTCTCGGTGCCCACCCGAATTCCGGAGTGGTGTAGGTCATGGCTGGGGAAGGCTGACAGGGCTCTAGCCTCGGGGCCCGGGCTGTGGGGGGCCCGACGTGTCGGGTTGACCAGATAAGTGAGATAAACACACATCATAAAGTAGCATTAATGGTAAAAAAGTCGCCTGCGGCGCGATTACACTTCGTGGCCATGAACATTTTCAATTACTTATATAATTGTGCAATATATTTTTTGATTATTATGTGTCGAAACTCGACAGCTCCATTATTAAAGTAGATGTATTAAAAATGGCCAATAATTCACTGTATAAGTACCTTAATTTGAACTAAAACACAATTTGAAAAACGTTAATGTAGTGTTTCACACTACAGTTAATCTTAGCGGTAGGTAGGGGGCCCGCCAAATATCCTAGCCTTAGGGCCCGTTTCAGGATGTGGGGACCATGTGCAATAGACAAAAGACCGATAAACGAGAAATTAAGCTGTGAAGAAGAAAAAAGGTACTGTTCGGTTAAAGCGGATACAGCGGAAAACGCATTTTGTTTGGGTTAGTAATAATACATAAGTATATGTATTTCGTTTAAAATTTAATTAATAAATAGATTCCACAAAAAATCATGTTTCATTTTTCCGCTGGCTGTTCTGTTTTGTCACTGTTCTGTTTTATCATGTTCTGTTTTGTCGTGTTCTGTTTTGTCACTGTTCTGTTTTTTAGCGCTATAACGCCATGGGTCCCAGGTTCGAATCCTGGGTCTGGCTAGTACACGTATTGTTTTTCAATTTGTGTGTGCGTCAGGGTATGGACCTAATGGGTTGAGCAAGTGGCTGACATCCATTTCTCGTAAAAAACAAAATCAGTTAATACAAACCTCTACTATGTGGAGGCCCATATGATCGTATTAGGATCGGACATGGTCGGAAAAAAATTAAATTTAAAGCAGTGTTGGACACACAGAAAATAATGGTTTGGGAGTGGTCCTTTAAAAAAAAATAGACGTGATATTTACATTCCCCATGCCCAGATACTCGGCATTTTGATTCAAGACCTGCATGTATGACTAAGGGTGTTCGCCTACGAGTTATTACAAGCTGTCTCATCCAAAAGTCTTAACATCCATTTCTCGTAAAATTAAAAATCTGTTCATACAATCTACTCCCCGTGGACATCCATATATTATGATTTATGGACCTTCTGAGGATCGTAGTACAATGTAGTAGTAGTATTATATGGTTGATGGTAGCCATTGATCAGTAGGTTATTATTTTATGTGGTCAAATCTTTAACTTTTATTGTACATATAAGTATTTATATAAGTAGGTACATAACATTAAAACAATGTAAGTATCATTTTTATATTATGTATAACATATCGATTTATATGAAAAATTACGAAATTAAACTACTAATTAATATACCTACCTAATACTTGAATTAAAATAAAATAAGTACTAAGTAGGGAAGTAGATTCTAGTTAGGTACCTGATAGGTACCCACCGACCTAAGCAATATTATTTGAGATTACTTTTTTGTCAAGATTTTTTCAGGCATAAAAATAACAATAGATTTATAATCAGTTAATCGCTACTTTCCAATCGAACTGCAACTCGAAACAGTTGAAATTCGAAACCAAATATCTGGCCTATCGATCTCTTTGGATCGGGGGAAAGACGAGTGGGGTAAAGAGGCATCGTCTGTCGCGACAGGTTTTCATTATTTTTATATTACAAACAGCACTCCACGCTCGGTTCGTTAGCTTGCAGCCGTTTGATTGCACAAAGCATTATTTATTATCTTCTCCCATGCCTTTCATTAATACCTAGTATTTTTTCCAACGGAGTAATAATAATTATTATAAATACTGGCCTCACATTATCTTGTCAGTTTATTCAAATTCAGTTGCCGCGTGGCCTTGCCTGTAGTCTGACGCGTCGTTCATTCCGCCCACGTCGACGCGCAACGTGTTTACTTTCTTTGAACAGTGCCAGATAAAAGTGTCAATAAACAACATGAGTTCCATTTCGCGCATCGCTCGCTAGAAACTCTCGCGCAATACTTCATTGAGACTAGAGTGAAGTGAGAATAGGTACTAAAACTGTGGCAACATGTCAAAAGTGACAGGGAGTTTGGCTTATGCCATATTCGCAGCTGTATTGGGAATGCTCCAATTCGGCTTCAACACGGGAGTGATAAACGCACCGCAATCTGAAATAGAGAAGTTTATCAATGAGTCATACATGGGAGAATCTGGCGAAGGACTCGGGGCACATACCGCGCAGACCTTGTTCTCGTTAGCTGTTGCCCTTTTCGCCATTGGTGGCATGATAGGCAGTCTGAGCGGAGGATGGGTGGCTAATTACAAAGGAAGAAGAGGCGCGCTCATGATCGCGTCTTCAGTTGGAATCGTCGGAGCAATTTTCATGGGAGTCTCTAAAGCGGCAAACTCTTATGAATTACTGGCGATAGGACGGTTGATCATCGGTTATAACTGTGGTCTTGCCACTTCAGTCGTGCCCATGTTTGTTTCTGAGTTATCTCCTGTAAATATACGCGGAGCTATGGGTACCATCAACCAGTTAGCTATCACGGTGGGCTTGGTCACAAGTCAAATCCTTGGGATCGATGTGATTCTTGGAACAGCTACTGGGTGGCCGTGGCTGCTTGGATTGGCTATAATACCGGCAGTTTTACAAGTAGTATTGTTGATACGATGTCCGGAATCTCCTAGATATCTTCTCATCACTAATAGAGATGAAGAAGGGGCCAGAAAGGTCTTGAGAAAACTACGAGGGCGAGTCGATATAGATAGTGATATTGATGAAATGCGCACAGAAGACAGATCTGAACGATCAGAGGCGCCGGTTTCACTCTGGGAGATTATTAACTCGAGTTCGTTAAGGACCCCGCTCATAATTGGAATCGTCATGCACTTATCGCAGCAGTTCAGCGGAATTAATGCAGTATTTTATTACTCGACAACATTATTCGAGTCTGCTGGCATAGAATTAGAAACAGCCAAGAAAGTAACAATTGGCATTGGAGCCACCATGTTCACGATGACTTTAGTAACCATTCCTTTGATGGATATCGCCGGTAGAAGAACATTACATCTCTACGGTCTAGCAGGAATGTTTATTTCTTCACTTCTCATGACTGTGGCTCTGTATACGTATAAAACCACTCCCGTGATGAGTGTATTTGCTGTTATTTTCACATTCCTTTATTGTGCATCTTTTGGGCTGGGTCCTGGATCGATCCCTTGGATGATAATGGCCGAGATGTTTTCACAAGGACCGCGACCGAATGCCATGGCTTTTGGAGCATTGATCAACTGGTTGGCCAACTTTATCATAGGATTAATATTCCCAAGCATGAACTCCGGACTTGGTAACGCATCATTCCTTCCATTTACTGTTTTGATAGCAATATTTTGGCTCTTCGCTTATTACAAATTGCCAGAAACGAAAAACAAGACAATAGAAGAAATAACAATGTTGTTTAAAAGATAAATTGTGATGACTCGAGATGTCATCTTGTTATTGTGTTAATAATGGTTAGCTCCTATGTCATTGAAACATATGAGTGTAATAGACAATAATTAATAGTGAACAATGTGATTTGATTACGTCTCCATGTTGCTTTTAATAAGTTACATAACACACTTGATGGGCTGCAATCAAAAACAGTATTTGCGAAATCGCTGACTGAATTTACTTATCTATTATACGAACATCCATTCATCTCGTTGTTTTTATATTAAAATATATTCGATAAGAGTTTTTTTTGTACTTTTACATACATTTATTAGACTAATCAATTTAATTATAAATTGATAATGTAATGGACAAGGTTATATTTTTTTAAAGACATTGAGAAATTTAATAAAACAAAAACCGATTGCCAAAGTAGCTTGATTTAGAAGAACGCTGATGAGTAGGTATTAAAAGACCAATAGTTAAAATTTGTCGCAATTAGTACGTCGCCTTGTAGCATAGAAGTAAATGCAACGGACGGGGCGTAAACCCAGGAGACGCAGGGTTCGATTCTCTGCCTGTGATTCCCTGCCTGCCGTGGCTTACTTTTTTCAAAAGGATTTTTTCTATTAATCATAATATATTTTCTCAGAGTGTTTTTCAAAATTATGTATTTTCAATAATCAGAATGGTACATTCTTAAATCTTGTGAATTATTCGTTGAATAAAAGAAATAGTTAGTTATAATTGTAATATTATAATAGTAATAGAATGAAATATCAAGTTGCCGTTCCTATCATCATAATTATCATTAAGTAGACCTATTTATTTCAATAATTGTGATAAAAATCAAAGTCTGCATCAGCTCAGACCCAATGTAGGTAGGCACTTAGATAATAAAATACGATTATGCAGATTTGGTACCTCTTTGTATATCTTTCAGAGCCAATTTACCTTTTGAGTACTGATACTTTTATATATTATAACAGACACCTCAAATTCTTAAACTTAAAACCAAAAAGCTGACAGTCCGTAGATATCAAGCGGCTGATAAATCCTTAATCTCATTTCCCTGAAAATGTTCTTTTGGAGATAATAATACACTCACTGGCTTTCAGATCCAGACATGCATTTTCGACATGTTATAGTCCAGTCAAAAAATGGGTTCAACTAGAAAGTTTCGTGGGAGTTTTTATACTTATAATCGGAAAACAGTTATATTAATCAAAAAACTGTTTAATTAAAGTACTCACTTATATATTTTCCGATTTTTTAGCCAATAGAGGCATGAGCGGAAAAAATCCGAGGTGGCAAGATAAAGATTCGAAAAAATCCCCACAAAATACATAAAAATGCAAACTATAAAAACTCTTTTATACTTTGGAAAGATTTTTGTAACTTTTACTAAAAAAGCCTTGTAATAAAATCGTTATCAGAAAATATATCGTTAAAAACAAACTTGGAAACAATGCGGTTTTTTTTTCATCATAAAACTCATAACATAACATAAAAATCACAATTCATAACTTTACTTACCAGCATACCATTCGGTAGGTTACCGTTAAATTAACATAAAATGTGTTGTGTTCAATGTCATGATGGGTGTGCAAAAGATAATAATGTGAACGTATAATATTTTTAAGTGTGCGTTCTGGCGCACTTGGCAGTCATGAGTAGGGAATCCAATCCAGAGACAAAATTCTGATCCCGGGATTTCGTGATTACAATTTGACAAACCCGGGATTGCCATTTTTTCCATTGTTAATATAAAAAAAATATATTTACAAATACCAATTTATTAAATAAATACTTTTAAACTTACTTAAATAGTATAAATAATAATTTATACTATTTAAGACGTGTATTGTTAATATTGTATACGTTCAATCTTGGAAATACATTGTTTACAAGATTGACGGAGTAAATAATATTGTAATATAAATAATAATGTGAATTTAATATGAGATTGCTGTTTCTGATAGTAAAGACTTAATTAATGGGTTAGCGAGATTTAAAATAGTAAAGCAAATCATGGTGTACTTATGGCTTTTCCGCTTCATAAATCTTATTAGTCAGCCAAATATGAAACTGCCGTAAAACGTATGAGATCATGGTGGAATTACTTTGATAATAGTGCAAAGCATTTTCTTTCCTCAATCTTTCTCATTTTTATTAATTTATGTGAAAAAATAAAATGAATCGACAACTTACACATGCGTATAAATCAAACTTCATTCAAACTCAGTTTATTTCTAATGTATTTATCTGTTATTAAAAGTATTTTTTCTGTTATATTTTCGTTTTCCATTTTATTTTCCATAAAAATTGATACAAAAAATCAATCCCGTAAGTTTCGGGAACTTATCAATCCCAGGATTCATAGGTATCGAAAATAGCTCGGGATCCCGGAATCCCGGGATTGGAATCCCTAGTCATGAGTAAATTACCAGGGGCGGCGCAGCGTTTGAAAAAAATTGAGACAATCTTAATGTTACTTCAAGCTGGTGCACTTCACGATTATAAGTTCGTATGATTCAGTGGCTGTTTATTACCGATATGAGTTAATTCAGTGTTTCCCAACCTTATTTGCGCCATGCCCTACTTCAACGCTTCAAAAATCTCCATGCCCCCCCCATAAAAAGTTCATAGTTTATTGAGAAACTCTGAAAAAAATGAATTGCTTCAAATAAAAAGTGCAAATAGGCAATACTACTTTTAATTTGTACCTATCTATATTAAGTGTATTAGATGTACAACTCGAAAGAAAATTAGTGCGATCCTTGTGCTTGATGTGAGCTGCAAAGGGTTTTTATGTGAGGTACTAATTTGGTCAATTTTAATCTTCAATTTCCACAGTTTGTGATATGAAAACGATTTCTTTTTTTTTTAGTAACACATCATTTATAGCGCTAAAGCGCCGCATTCAACTAAAGTTTAGTTGAATAGTAGAAGGTAACAGGGGTAGTCAACCTGGTCCCTATCACCCACTAGTGGGCGTTCCAGCTTTCATGGTGGGCGGCAGGGGTTTTAAAAACATTTTTTTAAATGTAATTTTTTCAGACTTCACGCTTCTATGTATGCAACGTAGAAATAAAAAGATAAGATTTAACTACAGTAAGTTGTTTTATAAAGATTTATTCTGCCAAACTTAACGAAAGTCTGACATAAAGTATTTGGTAAGCAATTATTATTATCTGCTTTCATTTGCTGTAACTCTGCTTTATAAATTTTATAAATGAAAGTTACATCCCTACTTTATAAATCATTATTACTGTGGAACCGGTGGGCGGTTAGAAAATTTTACTACTAACAGAGATACAAAAGTGGGCGGGTGGTATAAAAAGGTTGACTACCTCTGAAGTAAACTAAATATTATGATGAGAATGGCAACAGTAATTTTCTCGGAGAGTCATGGTTTCAATATCAAAAAAATATTTTCGAAAATTTATTTTTTAACAAACAAAACAATGTACCAAATATTAATGATTTGCACATTGCCCCCCAAAACATTCAAATTTCCCCCGGTGCACCGCGGTGGGGCGTACGCCCACGTTGGGAAACACTGAGTTAATTGAAATGTATCTTTTCTTATTGCAAGACATTCAATGTTGGATATGACTTCCTATGATAATAATATTACGTCGGTTCAAATCCCACTTGATCCAAAAGTTTTTTTATAATAATATGTATGTTTTTGAAGCTGCTTTAATGTATGTATACTAAATGAAGAATATCACACTTTCCTGTGAAATAATTTAATGAAATAAAAGAAATGATGATGGTCGGAAAAATTTGCTTCACTTTATGTAAGTATATATATAATCCACAAAAAACATGTTTAGGTAGGTAATAAAATAAAATACGTGCATTTAGTAAGTATTAATAAATGTTCCAGTACTATATTTTTTACAGAAATACTATAATTTTTACGCCTTTGTAGATACTATAATCAGCACAGAAAAAGATGACAACATTAACATGGCCTCTAAAATCAGGCATAATGCTAATTTCTTTGTACTTTATGCATGTACTATTATAATATATATCGGAAGACTTTCAATTTTTTCTAGCATACATAATTATATATAATATACACATTAGTACTCCGTTGTTAACTCTAAATGCTTAAATTATTGACTTTTGGCCAACTTTTGGCAGCGACCCCATGAAATAATATCTATACTTAGTTACGCAAAATCTCTCTAGCAAAATATTATTACGGGGTTTGAATTTGGGCATTTTGATATTCCACTATTCCATGAAGAACAGTAACAAGACTTAATAAATATTCTTAACTAAACGTTCAATAATAATATGTCTGCCACTGGTGTATTGTATAAAAATGCACAATAGAGAAAATTAATTTATGATAATATTGTCATTTTGAATATGGCTTCAAATTATTGGGTAAGTATATATATGCATTAACAGCAAGTATTTTAATAAAAAATCGAGCAAGTATTTTATTAAAAAGGTGGGAACTATTTAATATGAACAGCAAGTAAAAAATGATTATTGGTAAGTATTATAATATAACAATGGAAGTATTTAAATTATGATAAAGAATTATTTAAATAATTTCTGGGAATTATTTAAATAATTAATGGTAAGTATGAATATCAATTTGTCAGTATAAAATCTATTTTGGACAGATTTTTTCTTTTACAGAAATAACTTATTTAGTAGCTTCC
Source organism: Rhyacophila brunnea (assembly GCF_057557595.1). Classification (NCBI taxonomy): domain Eukaryota; kingdom Metazoa; phylum Arthropoda; class Insecta; order Trichoptera; family Rhyacophilidae; genus Rhyacophila; species Rhyacophila brunnea. Next base: position 39,876,542 of record NW_028233276.1, on the reverse strand, counting down.
TTATTATGTTAAATTTAGTAGGATAGTATTGTTCTTTCTATCTGGCTCTCCAGAACAGATTGTACTATTAGAATGGTATTTTTCTATTATTTCATCCCTTACGCCCATTTAGTGTAGCAGCATTTGTGTATCTATAAAATGGCTCAATGATGTAATGCGAGTCTCCTGAGCAAGATTCTAGTGCCTTTAAGATACTATTTCATTTTAACTATCAGCTGTAACTTAACTTAACTGCACCTTCCGAACCATCAGTTGTAGGTAGCTGTTAGGCACACACTCTTGATCTAAGCGCACTTCAAAGATATATGTAACCTTACTTTATGAGATTCAAACCCTTAATCTCTACTTCATCGCAAAGTTAAATAAATTGTAGTGTCTATTATATACATTTTCAACTTTGCAATAATAACAAGACATACTTCAGACTTGTATAGTGCTTATTACATATTATTTTCAGTATCAGAATTAAATAATAAGACAGACTTCAGTTGTTTACAATAAATGTATTTCTTTTGTTCAAAAATTCACAATAATAATCAATGGTAACAAACATATGACAGAATAAGACGTTTCCTTCAATGATATATCAATTACATACAACCTATTACTAAAGACGACCGATGTTGATCAATGTGAATGATTGAAAATGATAATTTAGAATACACACCCAGTCAAACGATAACATAAAAATCTTTTCCTTCAATTACGTACAACCTATTACTAAAAACGTTCATGAAATTCATAAAAGAAAACATAAAATTTGTGTTGTTTTTACTGTTATATTATTTTATGCAAGTCTACATATAAATAACACAACATTTTAGGATTATCGGAAAACATTCCGATAATCGCAACTTTTGACAGCTCGATTTTTTTATTCGTTCGTTGATCAGTATCAGAGCATAGACAAATCGGACGACTTATTAATTGTCCTCGGACTTTTGGCTCGCCAATGGCAATACGTTCCACGGTCTTGTTTACATTACATACTGCAATAAATTAACAATATTAAATTATTATCTGATTCGGCATTTACACTAATAGTAAAACTAATAATATACATATTATATAAATAATTAAGATACTTACTTAAATTAGTAATTTTAAAAGACGTTGAAAAAAACATTTTTTGTAGTGATGAGTAAAAAACATGTAAAATATAAAAAATCCACGAACCCTAACTAATTAATTTAGCATACAATTTTAATTGAGATAAATTTAATATCATACTATTAATTATTGTTGTACCCAAACTGAGATTAATTTTTTTTATAAAATTAGACAATAATAGGTAATAAAAATGTACTTAGTTTAAAAAAATGATTTCTGTAATATTTGTAGTACCTACCTAGAGAACCTATATTTTTGATCAATTATTAATTTAATCTTTGAGGTTATTCGCATTTATTTTATGAAATGTCCATCTAGCTCTTTTTTCTGCACCTCTGCGACTTCTTATTTGATCTTCTTTTAATAATAATATAATCATAAATAGTTTGTTCTTACCGATATTCATGAATGCATAGACTAATATACTTTATATGCGATAATGGTAACCCTAAAATGCCGTGCGCCCCATTGAATGTTTTTTACTTTTCATACTATCAAAATAATAATGGATATTGATTTTATCTATTGGCCCATGTCATTTAAATAATGATTATTTATTTTTACTACTGATTTTTGAATATTATTTCTTGCTGTACCAATATTTTACATTCAACATTAAAACTGGCGGGCTTATACCGATACTTTGAAATAAATACTTACCATTCATTTAAAATTCTGACAGTTGTTATTTAAAAACTTTTCAAAATTGTCTATTAATACTTGCTTCAAAAATGCACGCCTTTGAATATTATATGTATTCTATTCTACACATCCGTAGCTAAAGTTGATAGTAAACCACTGGGTCAAACTATGTGTCACTAGTTTGACTAGTTTAGCCATCATTATAAATTATCTATCTACCTATGTACTTAAATGTAATGTTTATTAATGGTTATTGTGATTAGAAATTACATACAAAAATATCATTGAATACAATACAAAGTAACCCGCTTATATTATTAAAATTTTAATTTAAATACAGATATGACAGGTAAATGACAGCTTATTTTATCGCCAAATTATTTCTTCTTTTCTTTCTTTCTTCTTCTTCTTCTTCTATAAATATACGTATTCATCAGTGGCGAAGGGTGAATTTTGGAAACAGGTAGGCTGTGGAGAAAGCACATTTGTTAAATGTATTTACGGGAAATAAGAAGATAATCCGACATAACTACTGATGAATAGATAGGTACACAAAAACCGATGAAATTTCAAAAGCTCGCTGATGGTATAAAATTAAGCAATTAATTTGAATTATGTATTTTCCTAAATATAAACGCAAAATACGCTCAAAATATATTGAAAATATCCGTTGTTGTGAATCTGTTCCATAAGAATTTATAATTTAACAAAACACAGACTTAGATAGTACAATATCAGATTTCAACTGACATAATTGGCTGATTAAATTGTCTTAGTCTATGAATAAACTAATTGACAAATAAAAATCACGAGATAAATTATTTATTATTTTTAACAACAATCAATATTTATTTATATGTGATTGAATACCATAGAATTTTTTTTTTTAAATTATCTTATAAATTATTTTGAATAAATGTGCACTTTACGTAATACGTAAGCGCTCGTTCAATAGCTTACTGATTTCCATGGGCGGCCGCAGACGTATTGAAATTATGAGAAACAAACTTCATATTAAAAAAACTTTCGATTCAATATGTCAATATAAAATCTTAAAAATATTTTTCTTAAGAAGGTAGGCTTTAAATAATCGCCTAGTATGGAGTCTTCGCCACTGGTATTCATAGTAAGTAATTGATTAACATTTATTATTCAATATTAATTACATACCCATACGCAAAAACGTGTATCTAGGGAACTCACACATAATGGGAAATGGCAGGTATGGAATAAGAGGCAATCGATCTCGAGTGTGGAAATATTTTGGATAAACTTAAGCACGTGATAAGAATACGCTCGTCGTTCTGTTCTGACAACTGCTCTCGGTTTATGCGCTGACGCTCATTCAATATTGGTGTATTTGAAGGTTGCAACACACACTATTGTACGGCTATGTTTGGTACATTTTCGTAGGATACTCACACATACAAAACTCTGCGCAAGATGTAGTGTATTGGGGTAGTTAGGAATTCTATTTATTAATCTGTTTTGTGTGTATCACATGATTTTTTTTATTCAATTACATATACAATATACCTATTAATTATTGTTAGCGCCTGCGACTTCGTTGACAAAAATACTTACTTCCTGCTGATCGCTTTCAAAAATCAACAAAAATGTGCATTCTATAAAATTCACTTCGCGCCAATTCACTATAATAGGTACCTACTTAATTAAGTATCATTTATTACCATTATTCGTGTTATTTACTAAAATATAATATGTAATTAGGATGAAGAATACTTCATTCTTTACAAATTTAAAATAAAAAAGTTTATATGACCTGTTTATTTGGAATAATTAGCAATACTTACTGCAAACTACAACCTACGAAAATATTTACTATTTATTCCTCCTGAAACATCGATCTATCAAAACATGATAATGTCAGTTTTTCTAAATTGTTCAAGAGAGCAATTTTAAACTTCGAAAGATATTCAAACAATGGACATAATATAAGTATCACAATATTATAATATAATATATTTTATTGACACAACTTATTTCTCCCAATCTATAAGACCTAGACATACCATATTTTGATATTATATTTTAGATGTCACTGAGACAAGTCTGATAACTCCATTTGCCAAAAAAACGGACATATCGTGTTTTGACATCTCTTACTACAGATATTATATACATACCTATATCGTGTGATTAGAAGCCGTATGAATATAATAAAATATGTTTAGGACGTTTAGGTTAGGTACCTGCTAAAAACATGAAAAGACATTAGATATGGCGACAGTGAAGTCGTATAAATGCATCCGTTTTACATACAAGGAGTGATAAGCGTGGAATCATTGTTTTGGTGTTTGTTTGGTTTTAGTACATAATATAATAAAAGAATTAACACATTTAATGTGTAAATGTAAATAAACGGATCACAATTTTTGACACACCCACGTAGCATAGAGATAGTAGTGGCGTGTGGTTTATTGGTACTGTGGATGCGGCGCATACTAAATTTACATAAAATTTCTATAAGACTGCAATATTCATCCAATTTGATATTTAAATTTTACATAACCAAAAATGGTTGACAAACATTGGTTTACACACTAACATGTATGTACTTAGAATAATGTATCGACTACGTTTTGCAATTGAACCAATTAAAAGGCGTTTAACGCTTATTAGAGAGGCGTTGAAACAATTGCTTAAATTGGTTAATTTCGTTAAAAAACGCTTTCAAAATTTTCGGGCAAAATTTATAAATCATGACGTTAATATGGTTAGCTCATTTCCATATTAAAAATTAAGTGCCTACACACTTCTAATGTTTTTGAAGTTATACTTCTTTTGGCGCGTTTGGGAAATCAGATCAGAGTGTATTTTTGGCCTGTGACATGTAACACATCATTTATTTTTTCACACGAAAAAAAACGCACTCGATTGGATTCGAACCACCGATTGTTCGGTTATCAGCCGAACGCACTACCTTTACGCCACAGTATGATACTGCAATCGTGACGATTATACAGTATAATATTATGCTTTAGAATTGTTCCGTTGCCTAGGCAGCGAATTTATTATTGTCGGCCATTTGCAATTACTTACGTAAACAAACGATTGAACGTCAGATTGACATTTCGTACTTTAAAAATAAAAACAACGAGAAACCATTATATAATTTAGTAATATAAGTTAAAGTGTATAGAAATAAACTAACGGCGTTCCAATAAGCGGTCCTTTTTCTTGAGTGTAATTTGACAAGATAATTCAGAGCTAGTCAAAGAATCTAGTTTATCATAAGTTTTGTTTTGTTACGCCAAAGAAGTATAACTTCTAACGCGCGTACATAAGTACACACCGATTTTTTTTTCCATATACCTACTATATATTATAGCTAGGGGTCAAGGCCAATCGTAACTACTATAATTATAGTACAGTAGGTACTAGGTAGGTAGGTACCTACTATAATTTTGATTCCGCGAAAAATGTGTGTACATACAGAAAAATGGTAAGGGGTGGTGGTTCACTTATAAAAAAATATCCATGATAATTTATTATTGTTTTTTAATGCGGATAGGTGCGACTTTTTCACTTTTCCGGGTACACACCCTATGGGTGCTTACCTATGAGTTATTGCGACCTGTTGCATTCACAAGAGGTTATGGAATGTAGCTATGTGGCCTGACAGTTAATATTATTAAAATCTTTTATGTCCGTTTGTGTCATCCGCGCTGTCTTATCATTTAGACATGTCATAGCATGACGAAGAGTTAAAATTACATTCACGTAAATTATTTATATTTGTTTCGTGTCTGGGGGGGGGGGTGGACACAACACCCCCTCTTGTATACTCGCTTATCTTCGTTTTTTAAAAATATGGGAATGGTATACACGGGTAGTAATAGATGCACAGATAAGAATAAGTCCGCGAACCTTTATCTATTTGATTCCAGCATACACGCATTTCATTTTCATATGAAATTACATTTGGGGAACAAACATCTGTCACCAAAGGGCAAAACACAATATAGTGAATAAGTAGTGAATTATTTATCAAAATTTTGTTTCTAATCATCGGCCAATCGTAATCAACTTTACTTATTGATCATAAGGATTGTTATTTTTCAGCTTTTAAAACATGTAGTTTTATTATCGTCTTAGTATCTATCAAGAAGATCATTTGAATGTCTCTAATCCCGATAAAAAAGCCGAATAAATTGTCTATCTCTTATCAGTCTTATCTTATCTTATCACTTACCTATCACAAAACCATATGGCAATATGACATTAACAAGCAGCAGCATTTAATAAAAAAAAATGTTTTCGCTTAGTATTCATTCATAATGCAACATAATTGAAATTCCACAATTAGTCCAGGATCCCATAGACTTTTCGTATACATAATATGCGGAACACATTCTGACAATTTGAATAGGTTCTAGGGGTCACAAAGATATAAAATGTCAATGTTGCCAGGCGATATTAGTGGTCATTTTTTTTTATTGAGGTTTTAATTTTTTTTATTATAAGCCACCAAAAATTGTTCTGAGTTCTTCAATAAAACCAAGACCGAATCAGCGATTGATTGAAAATGCAATAATTGTACCATGTCATCGGCATGGTCATAGAACGGTTCGTCCCATTTGAAAAAATAAAAATAGCGGGTAGTGCAATGTGTTCAAAATTATCGATTCTTTGGATCTTCCTTGGAAATTATTTTATTTAGCAGCATTTTTGTATAGAATCACCCAGATTGGTTTCTTTACCATATATATGTATATTTTATTAGTTTTAGCATTATGGTTAATCCAGAAACAGTGTAGGTTGCACATATAGGTAGGTGAATAAATGAAATAACGATAATCACTAACAACACTAAGTACACATTTATTAAAAAAAAAAAGAAACAACAAGTCAAGTGTTCAAACTGATTTAAGTATCATGATCACAGTTTTTACAAACACAAGAATCGATAATTTTGAACACATTGCACTACCCGCTATTTTTATTTTTTCAAACGGGACGAACCGTTCTACGACCATGCCGATGGCATGGTACAATTATTGCATTTTCAATCAATCCCTGATTTTGTCTTAGTTTTATTGAAGAACTCAGAACAATTTTTGGTGGGTTATAAGAAAAAACATTAAAACCTCATTAAAAAAAAATTTACCACTAATATCGCCTGACAACATCGACTTTATATATCTTTGTGACCCCTAGAACCTATTCCAATTGTCAGAATGCGTTCCGCATATTACGGATACGAAAAGTCTGTGGGATCCTGCACTAAGAAAAACACAGGGAACAAGGTCGAGGTGTATGGTGCATTGAACACCATTGGTATGGTGTCTCTAATCACTAAACTGATAAAAAACTAATATGACTAATAAGTCACTTTTCGGTGATTATCGATTAGATCATGGGCTCCCAACCGACATTATTGTCATCATGAGCACACTTATGGCTTATAGCCAAACATGGATCTTTTTTCCTCATTTAACTTACATAACAATAGGTACCTGAGACAGAAAATATAATTATATTAGACAAATAAATATTAATTCTATTTTTTTACAATTTTTATTCTAAATATTATTTAAAACCTTATTAAATATAATAAAACAGATACTTAATTAGATAAGTATGTAATTATTATGTTTTATTATATAAAAAAAATGAATGTTATAAGTGCAAAAATATACGTTTAACAGAATGTTAATTAAATTAGCGAGATCTTTGGCACTGGATTTCTTCGATCTATGTTTCACAATTAGAAATATATTATGTAGATATTACTACTCCTAAACAGTCATTTAGATTCACATCAGTTAGTCGCGGTCTGTATTAAATTTCGATTGTATTATGTTCATTGTTGAAAATAATGATTCGCATAAATAAGTTGAACCAAAGTACGATTTCATCTTACGTCTATGTCACGCTTTTTAAGGAGGTAAGTACATTTTTTTCGATCGATCAGATTCCAAAACAATTTTAGCAATATACGTATCATTTTGGAGGTCCTGAATAAACGTGGGCGCAAGCAAAAGTGATCGCGCGCACAGGTTTTGGAATCCATGGTTTATCGTTTATGTACGAGAAACGTGCATTTTTCCCCAAAAGTGGGGATTTTTTTACTATGGATATACAGTGGCTATACTACTATTGTCAATTTTGTTATAATTTGCTCTGTTTAGTGTTTAGAGCAGAGTTGGCAAACCTTTTTACGTGCACAGCAGTTTTTCATAGGAAAACAACGGAAAAAAAGTTTTTAAGAATTCGATTGAGAAAGTAATAAGAATTTGATTTATGGTTTGTCTCATAATAACTTTTTACTGACGAGGTTCTGCATATAACTGTTCCAGAATACAAAATGCATACTGCTCTACTGCACCACTCCTCAATCAATCAACTTTGAATGTCTCTGCTGCTTGATTCTAATAATTTTTGTTTTTTTTTCCACTAGTGTTAAATAGGATTTATTAAATTAAATTAAATACAATATGCACGTTTTGTCTTCATTGACACTGGATCTAATAATTATTGTAACCAATAACAAACATAACCTCCAATAATTAAAAAATATATAGGTGTACGGTAAGATGAAATAATATAAATGATGATTTGAGTTTCCCCATCTCCACCCGCCATGTATATATGCATGCAGCCGCGAATTATAAATAATGATGAGTCCGGAAATACTATGCATGCATACAGAATTGAATTTGTAAATCGTTCACGTGACAGCAAAATTTTCGTACGTGCCAGAGGTTCGCTAACCCTGCTAGAGGAATTAAGGACTATCCCTGTCGCTTTTGTTCTTCACTAAACTTGGCAAAGATTTAGGCATTATTAAATCAACAATCAATATAATAACAGTGCGACTCTTTTACACCAGGAGCGGTAGGTGGAGATGCATATTAATTTAGTTTTAACGGCCATCGCATCTTCCGTGAGCACTAGTAATAAGTCAGACTTTTTACAATAAAGCATGTGACCACAGTTCGGTGGTTTCCAAACTTCATGTTACTACGCTACCCGTTTAAAAGAATGTAATCTTGGCGCCTCCCCCTCCCTTTATTACATTAATAAATAATACATTACGTCTACAAATGTACTAATATAAAAAATGATTAAAAAGAAATTAAAAGAAAAGTTAATTAAGAAAATAAATAAGGTTTTACTATAAATATTCATTTTTAAATTGATTTGTTTTTCATGCGATTGATGTGTTTATTTGTTAGCACAAAATGCTCTTTTTCTACTAAATGGGCCTACATTGATTTATTCACTCAATTTTAACCAGACAAGTTTAGCAATAAAGTTATCGTTCCTAAACAAATTTGTTTCTTCAATATGATTTTACTATTTTATATAATTTTTTCTTGAGATAGCTAGCGCACTTCACCATAGTATAGAAGTGAGGTATAATAAAATTATTCTCCAGTTATCTTCAGACAGGTTTGCAAACAACCTGATTTTTATATGACTGTTTTTTATGTAGTTTATAACTAGCGGCCGTTTTATGAACTATGCACTTGCAAACTGCACACCTGCACACATTGTTTGGGCCCCGCATCAGTTGAAATATGACCTTATGGTGGAGCGAGTTCAAAAGAAATTTTTGAGACTCCTTTATTTGAGGTTATATGGATACTATCCGTGGCTTTATCCAACTGACTTTCTCTTAGGTATGCTAACATACTGTAGTTTAAGTACTAGAAGATATCAATATTTGGCCACGTATTTTTTTCGACTAATACGTGGTGTGAATGAGAACTCTGCCATTCTTGGTAATATTGACTTGTGTGTCCCTGATAACTATCTTAGAAATCGGGAGCATCAGTTGTTTGTTCTCCCGAGGAGCAGAACTAACCTGCCATTGGTGATGCCAATTGGTAGAGCAATAACTCTGTTCAACCAAATTGCTTCGGATGTTGATATATTCCATCTACGTGAGAATGAGTATAGGTGGACGTTATTTTATAAATTCTTAAAATAGGGTCTGCTTAACTCATCCGGTGTACTTCCTTGTACCTATATACTTCATATTTTTTGTATTTACACATTTATACTATAGAATAACTTAATATTGCATAATTACAATATTACATAATACTTTTTTAATAATATTTATTTGTTTCTAAATGTCATGTTGTGAACGTCTTAAACTTATAATTTGTAATGTCCACAATATGTAAAATAAATTAAAATTGAAAATATGTGTTAAACTTTTCGCGGCTCCCTCAGTAACAGACCGCGCCTCCCAGTTTGGAAATCGCTTCCATAGATTACTAGTATACCAGTGATAGCACTCGAGATGGTTTTGCATGGCACGCGAATGTTTTATTTGTCACAATAATGTGATAATAATATTATTAAGAATATTTCTGGGATTGTTTCACCACTCTGTAATCAGAATAGCCTGTTGTAGTCAAGATATATTAACCGCAACGGAAGTACTGGTGAACAAATTAAATTTAATATTATATTAAATCAAATAATATAGTGCATGCAAAATAACAGCGATTATTTTGTATGCAGTTTTTTGGATCCTTTTGCAGTTTGGCATGAATGCAAGTCTAGCCGACGCTCCATGCAGTCTGCTGCGACTTATTTACGTACCGGTGGACATAATGTTTTTATTGTTAAAGTATAACATTCATTCAAACTTGAAACCCTAATACCCACATAATAAATTAAGTTGTATTTGAGATATTACATATTAATCTTTTCTGTGGTTTTGATAATATTGCAATTATCTTAATTTTTTATGGTAAGTATAAGTTAGTTATTATACGGATCAGACTCAGGACAGAGAAACGAACAAAATACAAATAACTTAGGTGAATCAGAAATTTCTTCATCTTCGTCAGGACCTCATGACTGAGGATCGTAACCCCGATAATTTGGGTATCGAACAGCCTTATCAAATGGATTATTACCATATGAAATAAAATATCGGGTGGAATGATATAATTTTCAATTTAAAAAAAAACTCACCAACTGTACAACACTTGACTCCAACTATGTAGAGATGATCTTAAATCACCTGAAACAAAGCAAAAATATTATGAACAACTAGGCGAATTATTACATCATCAGCCTTTTTTAAATAACGCATTTAATTTTAGATATCGAAAAAAATAACTATGGACATTAATTTTGTAAATCAATATGGACCCGGTGCTTTGATCGAATTCGTAGGTATACATAATAAGGGAAACCATAGTATACACGGAAAGACATGGTGCCAGGCCAGTAAGTGACCGTGGCTATCACTCTTCATCTCCGTAACTTGGTAAATGGGTACCAGGTGCATGTCCCGGATTCGTCCACATCAGCGCATCTATTCTATACATAAAACCATGGCTCCCACACCCTGAAGCGGGTCAGGATCTTTGGTAGACCCCCCTTACTTAAAACTAAGTTTAAAGCCAGTATGGCGCTCTACAGTAACGTTGTCCAAACGGTGTTCGAGGTAAAATTAAGAGTATTTAATATATTTTTTAGCGATTTTCTACTACAACCACTTGAATTATTGAATTGTCGAGTATCGACACACATCAAAAATTGCATCGCATACACGTTTTAAAACCTTAATATTTGAAGTAAATTAGCGCCGCAGGCGACTTATTTACATAAATTTTATGTCAATGTGTAATGTGTGCTTATCTCACTTATCTATTTGACCCACCAAGCCGGGCCCCTCCTGAGACCGGGCCCCCGACCTAGAGCCCTCTCAGCCCCTCCCTTGTGGGGGCCATGCATAATACTGCTATCGGCAGCTATCGAGGGTCGTTTTTCATATGTTTGTATTGAAGTATTATAATTGTTACAATAAGTTAGCCGTCAAAACTGTCTTATCTCGCTCTAAAATTAAGCACTCGGAAGAGAGGTGCTGTTAAAACATAGCACTTATCGCAACAATTACAACTAACTTATTGTAATTGCATATCCATATCCTTCCACACTCGAGATTGGTTGCCTGCTTCTCCACGCCCGTTAGGTATATCCAGCGCATCTATTCTATACAGAAGACTGCTATCGGCCGTTATCGGCAGCTGTCGAAGGTAGTTTTTCATATTTTTGTATCGAAGTATTAGTACCTACTTATTGTAACAATTACAATAAGTAAGTTGTGATTGTTACAATTAGTGCTATGTTTTAACGGCACCTAAATGTGCTAAATTTTTGAGAGAGATAGACAGTTTTGACTGTATAGACCAATGATACTCAACCTTTTTTTTCTTCGGGCCAAATACATATATTTGTAAAGTAACGCGGGCCGCATCACTACTGGTGTGACGAAAAAATTCATGAAACCCCCCCTTTTTTAACAAACATTTTTGAGATTTAAAAAAATATGCGTGTTTTTTAAATTAATCGTGTGCAATAGCAACACTCTTATACCAGATCTGATGTGGACCATAATTACAATCCTCTTCGGTTGTCACTATCTGTACGTCAAAGTCGAAACTAATCTCAAGATATACGAAATTCCTGATAATAAATCTGTTTCGGGCCGCACATAAAAGCTTAAAGGGCCGCATGTGGCCCGCGGGCCGCAGGTTGAGTATCGCTGGTTTAGACGGCCAACTTATTGTAACAATTATAATACTTCAATACAAACATAATAAATGATAAACTACCCTCGTCAACCGCCGATAGTAGTCTTGTGTATAGAATAGATGCGCAGTTCCCATTATTTCTGAGTTCCCTGGTGTTCTCAATTTAACTTCAAAATTATTATTATTATCTGAATGATCAATATAGGTACCTATATTGTATAAGTAATACTAATCAATAATCATATTACTTGATCATTATTATTTATAATCCAATATAATATATAGCCTTACTGCTTTATATTATAAAGCAGTAAGGCTAAAAGTGTTATTAAAAACAAATAGGCCAATACTAAAAATATAATGTAATATGCACAACCAATAAGTATCTATTGAAATATTATATAGGTATGTAAAGATTTTTAGGCGCAGTCTGTTCTGCATGAGAAACAACACCGTGGGAACTTTACGTTGGCAGAAAAATAGGTTGACATTTTGATTAACAAGAATCATTAAAACCAAAACAAAGGTATGGTGACTCTAATCTAAATAATGATTGTATTATGTATTGTTTTAATATTTTATCATTTATCAATTATTTAAAAAGGTACCTACTTATTTTTCTGTTTTGTCTTTAAATTAATTATATTTACAACATAGTTCTCTTGGCAATCGGATCGAATTTCAATATAAACACTTGTAATATTATACTATCGACAGAGGATACTTGGAATTTAAATTAAAATCGATAATTTCGCATTCTCACAGAAACTAATTACCAGTTAGTTGATTCGTGTATACCAGAGATGGCGAACCTATGGCACGCGTGCCACTAGTAGCACGCGAGATAATTTTACATGGCACGCGAATGTTTCATTTTGAAGAGAAAAGAAACTACTATTTTATATAGGTATATATTTAAAAAATGTTTTTTTTAAGTTTTACAAATAAATATATAAGTAAGTACTTACTTAAGTATATAATATTTAAAAATAATGACGACAGCCTTATATTCAAATGTAATAACTGCTTGTTATTTTTCATAGAACATAATCTCTAAAAATGGAAAACCGTTCAGTGATGGAGAATAATAATATGAAAGAAGAGTGGTTTAAATGCTTCCACGTTCTATTTTGACTAGTTTGAAAACAAGTGAAAAAAAATCAATGAAAAAAGATATGCCTACGGCTAGAAATACGGTGAAAGATAGAATATCAAGAACTCAATTGTAATTTTTAAACTTTTTTAATAGAATTCTTAGAAACTATTTTTTTGAAAACTTAGCTCTCAGCTTTTATGCTATCTAAAAAGGAGTACAAATGTTTTCGGCCCCCCTCCCAAGAACGAAAACCGACAAAATTAAGTGTATGGAATATAACTTATTCTCAGGACTTCATGACTGAGGATCGTGACCCACGTGAATTGGCTGTCGAATAGTTTTCGGCATTTTGCGTCACACAAAGCGTGTCAGTGGAACTTATGAAGTGCAGTTTAACGTTACTAATATCCACTAGCATTCGATAACCACTCGTGATGGTACGACCGGTCGTATGTGAGTACCCGTATTTAAAGCTGGAGGCGAGCTGTCCATTGATAGACTCAAAGTGCGGAGTGTCTGGGTCTGAGGAATGTACCCGGAAAAGTGTGGGGTGTCCAATTTTGAAGCGACGAGAAGCTAGGTATACGTAGAAGGCGTGGTAATTGCGTCAACCAATACTACCACATAAAAGTAGGTACCTACGAGTCTGTTTATTGGAAGCCAGGTGGGAACAGCGGCAAAAATGATTTCAAGAATGATAACCTAACCTAACCAAACCTAACCTTGTTATGGAACGGCGGGATCATTTTCATATAAACACCTTTTATATTTAAACTGATTTAATTAAGGTAATTAATATAATATTTATAATATAGCAGATTATATTTTAGACAATAACTTATTATAGTATGGTATGGTACAGTAAATACAGTCGATGCGTCTTTCTCTAAGGTTGAATTTAAATTGAATTGAAAAGCTATTTTGATTCTATATAAAAACAAATAATAATATGGCATTCTTAGACCTTTATTTTGTTAACGAAAGTGGATACATATAAGTATAGTTGGGTATTTCCCGAGAAAATCTCAATCTCTAGATTCGGAATTTCCAAAAAAGAATTTTCGAAAATTCTCGAGATATCGGGATATTTAAAAAACCATTTAAAAATCTTAAAATCAGTGTAAAAATAGATAAATTCGAAAAAAATATGATTTTTTTTTTATTTATGTAAGAAGACAAACAAAATAGAAGTAGGAAAACAAAAATAATTCAAAACATTACTTCTTAAAATGAAATTTCAAAAAACACAAACTATCAATCGCTGTGTCTAATAATCGCGTACGCTTTTGAGACACAAAATTCCTTGATGTCACAAAAATTGCGCTTATTTTGAGTCGACGTTGGCTTAATTATGTTAAATGCCCCAATCAGTCTTTGAACGTTTTGTGTTTTTTATCCAGTTTTTCAATTATTATTTGATAATAAAGAAATCCCGAATCCCGAGAAAAGATTCTCGAGATCCGGGATTTCCCGAAATGTTAAAAATTTCAATTCTCGAGATTCGGGATGGAAAATCTCGAAAATTTCTCGAGAATTCCCGTCGGAAAATTCCCGAAACCCAACTCTAATAAGTAAAACAATATCCGTAAGGAAAAAGTTTGAAACAATGAGCGATAAAATGCATTGCATTCCGGACGTTTTAGATTGATAGAACAATGGTGCGATAAATCTAATCTTTATCAAATGCATAGCTAGACATTCATTATGCTGCTTATTAATACTTGATAAGAATTATATAATGATAGGCTCAAATTGCAGGGCTATAACAGCCTAACCAAAAAAATGATCCAGTATATCGGCTATTTTCAAAAAATGTTTGCCACTGGCTTCCACTAAGGAGACAAGAATAATAAATTACTATGGATATTTTTTCAAAATGGACCCACCCCCATATAATGTTTTTCTATGCGCGTCTGGCACAAACAGACAGCCTTGTGTACCAACTAATAAGTACCTATTTAAGTACCTAACTATTATTTTCTAGTTTAATAATTAAATAATCGATACACCAATATTACAGTATTATATTACAATAGTTAAATAGTATTTTTTACGAATAGCCAATAGGTCTTCACAAACAACGTTTTCAATAAATATAATAATGATTCGAGTTTAATAATTATTAAATTAATTTGATTTCACTCTTGTGAGAATCTTTCAGACATTGCAAAAGTCATGGCTAAAATTAGTCGTTCCCAAAGCTCTGATTTGTTTTTCTTTTCGGTATATTCAGTGCAATCTGCATCAAAATGCTACGCGCTGAGAAATAAAAGAATTATGATTTATTTGCATGGAAGAGTCAGGGTCTACTGGAGAATGTTTCAAAAATGTCACGAGATCGCTGGCATTTCTTAGAAAAATAAACTGTATTTTTTGTAGTAATAATTAGCATACCCAGAATGTGGCCATGCTCCACTCTTCAAATTTTATTATTCAGAAACTCATTAATTTAAATTTAAAAAAAAATCAATAGAATAAGTAAAAATAAGCAAATATTTAATTGCGAAGTAGTTTTTTTTGGGTTATGGTTTATGGCATCCAAATAATTTTATAGCATGTCATAAAACAATTCAAGCGGAAAAGGTGTGTGTAGGTCACAGAACAGATAAATAGAATTCCGATAGGCTATATCCCAATACAGTACATTTTGAGGCAGGGTTTTGAATGTGTGAGTGTCCAACGTAAATGAACCACACATTATAGATGTGCAATAGTGTGTGTGTTGCAACCGTCAATACACTAATATTAAATGAGCGTCAGTGCATAAACTGAGAGCAGTTGTCAATATTCGACGTATGACGTATTATTGACACGTGTTTAAGTTTATCCCGTACTCTTCCACACTCGAGATCGGTTGCCTGCTTCTCCACACCCGTAAGGTATTTCAGTTCTCATTATTTCTGAGTTCCATGGTGTAGGTCGTCTGCTCGATTGTACAACCAAGTAAATAACGCTAAATGACTCAAGCTTCTTCAGGTTTGCGAACTATAAGCTAAGAATCGCTGGAGAGATAGATATAACTAGGACATTTAAATATATTCGCAATCAGGTAACTAACCTCAGAAATAATGGAAGTGAAATACCTAACGGGTGTGGTGTAACAGGCAACCGATTTCGAGTGTGGAAGAATGCGGAATAAACTTAAACACGTGTCAATAATACGATCGTCTTTCGTATTGAAAACTACTATCGGTTTATGCACTGACGCTCAATATCGGTGTACATATTTGAAGGCCTAGGTACATAAATAATCTGTGGCTCATTTTCGTAGGGCATTCACACATTCAAAATGTAGGGTATTGGGGTATAGCCTATCGGAATTATATTTATGAATCTGTTCTGTGGTCGCGATCCTAAGTAGTGAGGAATACGAAAACAAAGAAGTTAAAATTTATACCTACCTATAAACCAGGAAAATGACGTTTCGTTACTTGACAAACTTTAATTTATATTATCATACATAAATGTAACTACTGAAAATAACGTGTTGTTTCATTATAGATATATCAATTTATCCCATTTTTACCACAATCGAGATTTAAGCGCTCATCCAGCGTACGCGCGTTCGGCGGAGCGCTGAGCGGAGCGCGCAACTAAACGTATAACCGTGTCGTAAATGTTCGTCGACAATGTCTTTTTGGTTATACATTTATACGGCTATACGTTTGAGTTGCGCGCGCCGCTCAACGCTCCGCCAAACGCGCCTACGTTGGACGGGGCCTAAAACTTGTAGGTACTAATTGGTAATACTCTTTGTTCCCTTGGCTCTGACGTCTGAAAATCCGACACCCACTCAAGCTCAGATTTCAACAATAAAAAAGTCTGAGATTTAAAAAAAAATTTTTATTAAAATTAATTACACATTCATAATTATTATTCGTATACATACGGATTATTTTAAAAAAAGTCCGTCGATTTCTGAGGACTCTGATCCAACAACACTTAAATAATATCTATAATAAATATAATAAAGCATGACTCCAAAGGCGGCGAAAAATTTATATTACCACTACCTCAAGAGTATTCAGTATAATATCAGTCATATCACATTCAGTGATTAGGACGCAAATATAATAATTTATTATGTAAAGCATTTACGCCAAACGTTACAAAAAATACTGCCCCATTGTTATTAGGCATAAGCTGGTAGTTGTACACAGAATAGATAACAGATTTCGGAGTTCCCTTGTTAATATACAATAATCGTTTCAGACGGTACGGAATCTTCGTGTAGGTATCTGATACAGGCAGCGGTGATTTTATTTGACGCATTTGATGCAATATATTCGTCAGAATATTTAAAAGGGGCCTTGTAACAGTTCAAACCAGTCACACAATTATTAAATCACAAATTTTGTATAAAATATTACCTACTTAAAGCATTACAAAATCCATGTATCCAGGCCTCAAAATGACCGGAGCGCTGTTCCGGTTCATGGTGTCCCCGAGATTATAGCTCCATCTCGTGGGAAAATTAAGTTGAGTGTCTGAGCTGGATATAATATAACAAAAAATCAAACACACTTATTTTTATAAAATCATCATCATCATCATCAGCCTGAATTTATCCACTGCTGGATGAAGGCCTCTTCAAGTTGCTTCCACTTCTCTCGGTCCTGTGCATTGCGTTGCCACGTACTTCCGCAGAACTTTATCATTTCATCGATCCAGCGGCCTCTAGGTCTACCTTGTGGACGTTTTGTACTTCTTGGATACCACTGGATGACTAGATTTGTCCAACGATTGTCTCTTCTTCGAGCTATGTGTCCAGCCCATCTCCATTTAAGGATTTTAATAAACTCTATTACATCGCAAACCCTTGTCTGCTTCCTTATCCACTCATTCCTCTTTTTCTCCTTTCGCGTTATGCCCAGCATGCACCTCTCCATACCACGTTGTGCTACTCTGAGTTTCTTGATCTCTCTTTTACTTAGGGTCCATGTTTCACACGCATATGTCATCACGGGAAGCACACACTGGTTGAACACTTTGCGCTTTAGGCACAGTGGAAGGTCACTTTTGAAGATATTATTCAGGCGGCCAAAAGCACTCCAGCCTAGCTTTACTCTGCGAACAATTTCATCAAATATACATCCATCTATAGACACTTGTTGTCCCAGATAGATGTAGCTTTTCACCTGTTCGAGCTGAGTGCCATTGATGACTCTTTTTGGCCTGCAAAGCAGTTGAACATGACTTTCGTCTTTGTTACATTTATTTTCAAACCTACTTTGTTGCTTACTTCAGCGAGTTCCTGCATTCTGCTTTGGAGGTCTTCTGAGTCGGCAAAGCGCAGATGACTCAGGTATTCTCCATTTATGGGGATCCCTTTGTCATTCCAGTCACGTTGCCTGAATAAGTCTTCAAGGGTAGCTGTAAATAGTTTAGGTGAGATTGTATCACCTTGTCGGACTCCTTTGCTGATAGGAAATCTGCGCGATGGTTTATGGAGATTTACAGATGCTGTTGCGCTACTGTATATATTATTGAAAATATTTATATATCGCCCAGGGATTCCTTGTTTTCTGAGTGCGTCGAGTATTGAACATTTCTTTATCGAATCAAACGCCTTCTCATAGTCTATAAAACCCATGCATAGTGGCAGTTTGTATTCCTGGCACCGCTCTATGATTGCTCTGAAGACTTGGATATGGTCCATAGTGCTGTATCCTCCTCTAAATCCGGGCTGTTCTCTCGGTTGGTTCTCGTCTAGTACATTTTGCAGACGGTTTGAGAGAATTTTTGTGAACGTCTTGTAGAGAATAGGGAGTAGACTTATTGGACGATAATTTGCTAGGTCTTCTCTGTCACCTTTTTTGTGAAGAATGACAATGCTGGCATTTTTCCATACCTCTGGGACATCCTCTTTGCATATGCAGGCTGTGAACAATTGTGCAAGTACTTCATTTGCATCCTTTCCCGCTTTTTTGAGGATATCTATCGTTAAACCGTCTTCCCCGGGGGCTTTCCCACTTTTCATGTTTTTATAAAATATACTTACATAAAATTAGAAAAATATTTTTAGAAGATTATCGAACGCTCCGGTTTGTAAAATATTCCATTTCAAGCGCTGATTACTGATAGTGTAATAGTGCCTAATAGTAAATAATATACAGTGTGTATTCCATTTCTTAAAAAAACGTGGCAAAATAATTAATGTATAGTACAATGAAGTACATATTATAGTTCAAATTGTATTTCATTACCAATAAATTTAATTATTCGTCAATAATCAACCCGACTCGATTCGTTCTATCGATGACAGATTAAGTAACATATGCAACAATGTTTATAGCGCAGAGATAGTGGATCAAGGAATTTCAATTGCCACAAAAATGATGCTTGTGCAAAATTCAGTTTTCTCCATATTTTTATATTTCGAGTCGTGGACCCTGAAGGCATGGGAGTGGAATGTAATTGATGCATTCTGGATGTGGTGCCGAATGCTTCGTATTTCTTGGACAGAGCACAGGAAGAACTAGTCAATTATCCAGAGACTGCAGACAAAGAAACGGCTCTCGGCAATATGTCTGAGACGCATTCTGAAGTTTTTTTGGATATATTGTCCGGCGCGGACTGGATAACCTGGAGGGAATGGTGGTTTTGCGTGATCTACAGGGAAGGCGAAGTTGAGGAAAAGCGTCGGCTCGTTGGAGCGACCAAGCGAAGGACCTGACTGGGGCATTCATTCTGCCCTGAGAGAAGAGGAAGATCGAAAGGGATGGAAATTTTTGGTCGCTCAAAGGAAGACAAAATTCCAAGGTGGTCACGATCCTCGGTAAGGGTACGACCAAAATGAAGACACGTGCATGTAACAATAGTGTGTATGTCGCGATAAGAGCGAATAGACTGGCTGTCTAATCTCATTCGTCAAGCGAAAGCGAGACGCAAAGTTGTCATTGTATACTGCTATTTGACAAGTGTGGACAGGTTCGTAGATTAATCGGTAAACGTGAAAATGTTATGTGCGGTGTAATTCGTATTTCTACCGCCAGGTTCGCCACTATGGTTATCTGCGCATGCGCATCCGCCATATAAGTACCAATTATTACGTGAAAATTCAAAAGCTTCTGAACTTCTTTGATCCATGCATGCAATCTTGCAACTTGCGCGGTACCTAATACAATTCATCGCTATAGGACTGGTTTGTCGAATATCCGTTTTTGTCGAAATCGACCTTTAATGCAGAATATTTTTTTGTATCTAAATGGACCAGAACTATCCTTTTCTTTAAATTGCTTTGTAATGAAAACAACATTCATATGCTGTAAAAACAACAATTTAAATACCTTCATGTATTTAAATATAGGATAATCAAATTTGTTTTTCGTTTCCTGAATATTTGACATTTGGTCTATTCGACAAACAGATCCTACAGCGACATGTTTACACCTGCATTTTTTGTTATGGTCGCAGTAATACGTTCTGTCAGCAGTAAATTCATGCACGAGTAAACGGGGGGTTCCATGTTCCAGGACACGAAGAACTGAACTATGACATTTCAGGAAAGATATAACATGCAGGTATTATTTAAATTGCCGTATCTCTATAGATTTTTAATAAAACAGGTTTTCAATACACTGTAAAAAAAAAAATTAAATAATTTCTGCATTCCTAATCGCTGGAAAGCCTTAATTAAACGGGACTCAACTCGGTATTGCCGACAAGCAATGTAGGTATATCTCGTCTTAATCAATCTAATATGCTCAAAATGCTAGGGTGACAACATAGATGTCATTGGACGTAGGTGACAAATACAACGAAATAGTGAGTTTTAATTCTATGGAAATGTGCATGATTATCAAAATCAAGCAGATAAATTTAGGTTTTTACGCCGAATGGCCAACATGCAGTGACATTGAATATATAATTATTATATTAAATATATATTTATTAGTATTTAATTAATAAATCGATACGACAAAAATTATTTTTTTATTTTTCCACTGGCTGTTCTGTTTTGTCACTGTTCTGTTATATTTGTTACCGTTCTGTTTCTCCATGTTGTTTTGCCCGGTTAAGTAAGTTTCTAAACCTACAAACATACCAAATCATTACACAATTTAGGTATTTAGTTAGTTACAATAAGTGTGTAGTAGACTTTAGTTCGTTTTGATTTCTCACTACGTACTCAAAAACGATTGGATAGGTAATTTAAAATCGGCCTTGCGTATTTCTACATTAAGGCTCAGTTGAGGCATAGTCTAAAAAGATCGTGGCTAGGCGATGCGCGGATTGTGCAAATGCTTCGTGCCGAACGAAATATAATTTGTCATATAAATCCAACATGTGTCCATTTAATGTTCTGTTTATTGTTCTATTAGTAACAATAATAATATATTCATTGACATGTTTTCATTTTCAAGTAAATGGGTAAAGTTTTTTAGTCATCTTCACACGATTTAAGAATTAATACCCCGTCGCCATCACGAAACAAATTGACGTGTTCACAGCTCGACTTTCGCTCTCCGATTGCAAGCGAGTCCAAAATTTCGTCACACCTATAGTTGAAAATTATTTGACGTTTCACTGAAGTATGCTCAAGATATGAATTTATTGCTTTTTTTCTCAAGTTTTCTTTAAACGATGCGGAATGCCTTATTTTCCATTGTTACATAATAATATGTACAATTTTATAACATCACACTTGGGTAGGTATTATGATTTTATTATGTTACGTTGTTGAAAACGCGTGACATTGGATTAATCGTGTTTATTTTATGTTTACAACATAATATAACAGACTTTAGAGAGTATAAATATTATAAGATACGAGTAATAAGATATATAATAATAAATATAATAATAAGATATTATATGATCCCTATGTAAATAATTTCACCAGATTTTCCCACCATAAAGAGACGAGAGCAGACGGTTTTGCTGTAAACAAGTGCACCAACAATAATAATTTAATTCTGCAAACCATTATTGCACTTAGATAAGAAAGTGGCTTCGGCCGATCGAGCGGACTTGATTGATTTGGTTCAGTGGCCAAGTGGAACAAACTGTTTAATTTCATTCCGAATTATGCGAGGGTTCGTTGACCTGTTGGGGCCAATGAAAGTAAAATAACATTGGTTGAAAGTGTTGAAACTCTGATAATATCGAATAGGTACTTTATTAAGTACCTATTCGATCAAAAAAATATACTATTATTGAAATCAAAATATTACACCGGAAGGCAATACTCACCATACCTACCTGCAATTAATTGACAAAGCGAAAGGTACATTTCTACATTGCTGTACGAAAAATCATTGATCGAATTTGATTATGTTCAGTTTCTTTAGTTGAACATATTGTGTTTATTTTTTATTTCGTTTTAATAAGTTGTTTAGTCATGGTCTCTTCAAGCGTAAATTCGGCCCTGTTGGTTATCGGTACTGATGCTAGGAGGAGGGGAGGGGTGTCTATAATATGCCTGTAGTGAGGGGTGGAGGTAGGCTATTAAGATCCGACATAAACAGTGCATACTAAATTTTGCCAGTCACACGTATTTGTTTTCATTGAACTTCACAGAAGAAGAAGACCGCAGTGTGTATATAGTTTTTGTTAGTTTTTAAATACAACTAAGCCCTGCCTAATCCAAGCCAAAGTAGACAATAGTATAAAAATCGTTTATCTATAAAATATCTAAAATTATGCCATTAAACCATACACAATTTTAAATATTTTATGGATAGAAGAATATTTTTTATCGATTTTGGTTTGGTTAGGCTCACTGTAATGTGTATTCTTAATTCAACAAAAACAAATAAGTATGACTGAAAAAGTGTGCAATATTTTTGTCGGATAGCAGCGATAGCCCATTATGGTTTGGTTAGGCAGAGTTTAATTGAATTTTCAAAACTAACCAGCACCATCTGCAAATTGTATTCTTAGTTCAATGAAATTAAATATGTATGACTGACAAAGTTTAGTGTGCATTATTTATGTCAAATCTTAACAGCCCTCGCGACTACCATTATTATGCTTCATTTAGGGAGGGAACATAGCGTCCGCTGAATGCAGAACTATTCTAACTTACATTTGAAATTTTTGTGGAGAGAGTTTTTTGAAACAACTTACTGAAGTTATTTATTATTTTTATGGTTAAATGCACGCATCATATTTTAGTAGGATTATTGATAAAAAAATGGTGCATACACTTGTCTATATAAATAATAAATACTTAACTGAAGTACGCTGTTTCAAAAAACACTTCTGCAAAATATTTCAAACGTGAGTTAGAATAATTCTGCATTCAGCTGACTGATTTGAAGAAGATAGTAGACATGGAAGTTGCTGTTGCAGACATGCGCTTCTTTCAAAACTAAGAAAACAATAAATATAATATTTATTACGTCTCGCTCTTATCCCTATAAAATAAAACCATCCCATGGCAATTGCCTAATCTGCATCGGTCATAATACGACCCTGTCTAATGCAAACAGCGTACTTTACAGATAAAATCAAAATATAATATAACGATGGCACCCCGTGGCGCTACCATACAATGATAATAATTGTACAATAATTTAACCCAATAAAGGTTATTACAGCTAGATGGGGTGGGGTCAATATTATTTCATGATAATATCCCCATATGCAGTGAAATATCATGGAGGTATCGATCGTATTTTTGTTCACACTGTGTCAGTAACTTCATGATCAGTCACAGACATTTGAAACATTTTCTGGTGTGCCTCAGGGCTCAAACTTGGGGCCATTGCTGCTCACGATTTTTATAAATTACATAGCATTGGTAATTAAAAATGCCATTTTTTTCTTATTTGCTGATGACTTGAAACTCTTTATGAAAGTTGTCACCTTGGACGATTGTCGTCGACTTCAACTTGATATAGATAATATATTAGATTGGGGCAGGCGTAACAAACTAGAATTCAATATTGATAAATGCAATCTTTCGTCGTTTACCAGAGCCTCAAAAGTGTTGTTTTTTCAATACTCGATGCATGGCAGAGTTCTCTCGCGAATATCATCTGTAAGAGATCTTGGCATTACGTTTGACAGTAAACTAACGTAGTGGTCATATAGATACCATTTGTAAAAAAGGCGCTAAAGATGTTGGGCTTTATCTTGCGTACTTCCCAGGTCTTTTCGGATGTTACGGTACTAAAAATTCTCTATAACTCCTTAGTTAGTAGCAGATCTGAGAGTGGGTCTATCAGTTGGGCCGTACTTCAAGGCCTTATGGTAGAGAGAGTTCAAAAGAAATTTTTGAGACTCCTTTACTTTCGGCTATATGGATATTATCCGTGGCTCTATCCGACTGACTTTATCTTAGGTATGCTTAGGTATATACTGTAGCTTAAAATTTAGAAGGGATCTTTATTTAGCTACATATTTTTCAGACTTATGAACTCGGCCATTCTTGGTGGTGTTGGTTTGTGTGTCTCTGATAATTACCTTAGGAATCGAGGGCATCCGTTGCTTGTTCTCACAAGGTGTAGAACTAACCTGCCATTAGTAATGCCAATTGGGAAGGCAATAACCATGTTTAATGTAATCGCTTCGGATATTGATATATACCACTTACGTGAGGTGAATTTAGGTGGACGTTGTTTTATAAGTTTTTAAGATTGGGTCTATCAAAGTTCACTCTGTGTGCTTCCATCTACTGTTATTTTATTTCTTATTTTATTACTTATTTTATTATTAACTCACATTTCTCTGTATTTTTATTTAAACAATTGTTAACACTTATTTTATGTCATGTCGTGAACGCTTTAAATTTATAATTTGTTATGTTCATTATATGTAAAATAAATAAATAAATTTGAATTTGAAATTTGAATGATTAGTGTGATAAAAAAAAGTTGTTATGACTTATAATTCGAAGTCCTGTAAATATCGCTGTCCTAGTACCGCACCCTACCTACCTTCAATAGGCACCCTTCGCCACTGTTATATACACATCGGGTAGTTATATGCGCAGTGTATGTGGTTTAGGCCTACGCAGCGCTCGAAATGGAAAAATTTACGAACCGGAGCGCTCAACAGTTTTCTGAAGATTTTTACATAGTAAAGTTATCAAAGTTTATGTGTTTTTTTCATAAAAATAAGTGTGTTAGATTTTCTATTATATGGCCTATCCAGCTCAGACGGTCAAATTATTTATTCCACGAGACGGAGCGATAATTTTACCGATTTCACGAACAGGAACGGCGCTCCGGTGCGTTCCGGTCCATGTCGAGCCCTAGGCCTACGTTGTATTTGCGAAGTAGTTGGACTCTTGGGAGCTCTATCATTAGGTCTATCACCCGATGGAAGATTCTTACCGCAGATGCCTGCCTTATACGTTGCCATCTTTGAACCATCTCGTCTTATCACTTCCCGTCGAATTTAAGAGGGAGAAATGTGTAGTTACTCCCTCCCGATTGTTAGGGCATCGGTAGACATAGTTTGTGGCTTAGTGGTCTTCGGAGCGAAAAAAAAAACACGGATGACGGTTTGAAGAAAACGGCGAGGTTTATTGATGAATACAATTACAGTAGTTGTTATATTTTTAATACAGGGAAGCACGGATCGAGCTAACGCTTTGAACGGCCAGGTATCTGACAAGACGCTTCACAAAATCTATCTGTAAAATTGGGGTTTGGGTCGAAATCCGGAAGGCCGAAATCCCGAATGCTGAAATCCTGAATGGCCGAAATCCCGAAAGCCGAAATCCCGAAATCCCGAAAAATAAAAACAGTAATAATTTTTATAAAAAGTAGTATTTTTTCCTTTCGAGTTGGTAGGTAGTTGTTGAGAATTATTACTGTTTTTGTATATTTTTATTTTTCGGGTTTCGGGATACCGGCCATTCGGGATTTTGGCCATTCGGGATTTCAGCATTTGGTATTCCGGCATTCGGGATTTCGGCCTTCGGGATTTCGGCATTCGGGATTTAGGCTTTCGGGATTTTGGCCATTCGGGATTTCAGCATTCGGGATTTCGGCCTTTGGGATTTCGTCTGGCACCCGGAAAATTGTACAGCATCTGGCTGCCACGTGTGATCAAAAGTATAGTATGAATATAAGAAAAATATCTATTAGAATTAGAGTATTGATCTACTAACAATATCTGCCGATAAGGACATCTGAAATTTCCTTTCTAAGACCGGCGTAGAAACATTTAAGTACTTATTATTAATTATTAGCCTTACAAATTATGTAAGAATGACTATTATTTAAAAATTATAAATATGTATTAATTAAGTTGTCAAAGGGTGGCTATAAAATCTTCTTAGTGCTAGAAATTGATCGGTTCATAATCTCCTTAGCCTCCGGCCTCTATAGGTATCTAGAAAGGACCTCCCCCAAATGGTCAAATTGTTGGGGGGGGGGGGGGTGACACTCTCCTACTATCCAGAAAGGGTTTCTACATTTTAGTTGGCTGACTACGTTGAAATTTTGTTTCGGATATCCTGCGACACAAAGCATTTAGTGCACATATTCTGATTTGGAGGTTGGAGGTGATGTACATTTGACCAAAAAGGTTGGATATTATTGAACGTGAACATGAACTCTTCTCGGTAGTTTCTACATGGTGCCGATAGTGAACACGATATGCACTTTTTCCCCGCAAAACGCTGCAACTGATGCTTTATTGGTACAAAATTATTGACTATTGAGTTAATCTATGGAATTAGCCGTAGGTACATGTCTAAATCAACAAAATACCAGCTGTTGGATTAACCTTTCACACATTTCCGCTAAACCCATGTGATAGGCAGTCTGCTTTTAAAAATAAAATAATATGTTGTACAGACATTTTTTTATGTTGGAATTTCATGGAATGTGAATTAGATGTAATGAATCATTATACACATCGCCACGTTGTGCTCAATTTTAATGGAAGACTGAAGACGTGTCTACATTATTTTAAGAATAACTCGTTCACACATTTACTACAAAGTTTTTTTTAGATTCAATTACTATGACGCATAGTTTACGATAAACAGTTGGTCAGATGTTAGTCCAGGATCCCATAGACTTTTCGTATACATAATATGCGGAACGCATTTTGACAATTGGAATAGGTTCTAGGTGGGTCACCAAGATATATAAAATGTCTATGTTGTCAGGCGATATTAGGGGGTCAATTTTTTTTATTGAGGTTTTAATTTTTTTTCTTATAACCCACCAAAAATTGTTCTGAGTTATTCAATAAAACCAAGACCGAATCAGCGATTGATTGAAAATGCAATAATTGTACCATGCCATCGGCATGGTCATAGAACGGTTCGTCCCATTTGAAAAAATAAAAATAGTGGGTAGTGCAATGTGTTCAAAATTATCGATTCTTTGGATCTTCCTTGGAAATTATTTTATTTAGTAGCATTTTTGTATAGAATCACCCAGATTGGTTTCTTTACCATATATATGTATATTTTATTAGTTTTAGTATTATGGTTAATCCAGAAACAGTGTAGGTTGCACATATAGGTAGGTGAATAAATGAAATAACGATAACGACTAACAACACTAAGTACACATTTATTAAAAAAAAAGAAACAACAAGTCAAGTGTTCAAACTGCTTTAAGTATCATGATTACAGTTTTTACAAACACTACTTACAGATTCGCACAATGATATACATGTCAAAGCCGATTTCTTTAGCTACATGATAATGTACAGCAGTTAGAATTACATTTACATGGTTTAACTAAATAATTTGGTAGAGGTTCATTCGTCATTTGTTTTGGATACAAATTATTTTCTCGTAACTCATAGCCAAGTTGTAGGAAGTCAATAGGCTCAATAGTGGATCAGATGAGCTTTTCCATAAATAAACTTGTGCTGAAGCCTTTAAACAGTGTAAATACAAGAAATCGGCTTTGACATGTATATCATTGTGCAAATGTGTTAGTAGTGTTTGTAAAAACTGTGATCATGATACTTAAAGCAGTTCGAACACTTGACTTGTTGTTTCTTTTTTTAAATAAATGTGTACTTAGTGTGGTTGATGGTTATCGTTATTTCATTTATTCACCTACCTATATGTGCAACCTACACTGTTTCTGGATTAACCATAATACTAAAACTAATAAAATATACATATATATGGTAAAGAAACCAATCTGGGTGATTCTATACAAAAATGCTACTAAATAAAATAATTTCCAAGGAAGATCCAAAGAATCGATAATTTTGAACACATTGCACTACCCGCTATTTTTATTTTTTCAAATGGGACGAACCGTTCTATGACCATGCCGATGGCATGGTACAATTATTGCATTTTCAATCAAGCGCTGATTCGGTCTTGGTTTTATTGAAGAATTTAGAACAATTTTTGGTGGGTTATAAGAAAAAAAATTAAAACCTCAATAAAAAAATTGACCCCCTAATATCGCCTGACAACATAGACATTTTATATATCTTGGTGACCCACCTAGAACCTATTCCAATTGTCAAAATGCGTTCCGCATATTATGTATACGAAAAGTCTATGGGATCCTGCACTATGTAGGGGTTTCCATTTCTCAATCCCAATGTTTTATTGTAAATATAATTAATATTATCATTAATATAACTAATAATATAAATTAATAGTTAAAGCAATATTAATATAATACCTATACCAATATGTAGGTATACCTAACAGAGTAAGTATCTAGTGTCGTACAAAGCTTCTTGCACAATAATATATTATATACCTACTAATTAATATCACCCCAATAAAGTCGTTGACTAGCTAAGTGGTTTATTGGGTGTAATATCAAAAAATAAAATTAATTGTTTATTTGTTTGAAATGTTTATTTGAATATTGTAGTGTTATAAATGATCGCAAATGTTCTAGATGATAATTACTTATACACTAACTTATATTAAATTTACTTAGTTTAACTTATTGTCAATTAACTTATTTCACTAGCTTAGTTATTCTCAATTTATTTTATTTTAGGCTTCCGAACATATTTTATGTTTATTTTATGAGACAATTATAAAGTTATTATTCTGTATCTCGATGCCGTATCAGTTACGACCTTTTTTATAATGAAACTAAATTTAGAATTATTAAATTACTTTCACGTTGATAACAATCGCGGAGTAACGGTCTTCTCGATCATAACGAAGAACCCGGACTCCCAGAGATCCAGAGAAGCTAAGCACCTTGAAATTATCAGGGACACACAGGTCAACACTGCCCAGAATGCCAGAGTTCTCATTTATACCTCGTATAAGTCGAAAAAAATACGTAGCTAAATAAAGATTTCTTCTAAATTGCAGACTGCAGTGTGTAAGCATGCCTAAGAGAAAGTCAGTTGGAAAAAAGCCACGGATAGTATCCATACAGCCTCAAGTAAAGGAGTCTCAAGAATTTCTTCTGAACCCTCTCCACCATAAGGCCATACTTCAACTGATGCGGTGCCTAAAAAAGAGACCCACTCTCAAGTTTGCTTCGAACTAAAGAATTAAATAAAAGTTTTAATACTCGTACCTTACCTTTTAACATCCGAAAAGACCCGGGAAGCACGAATGACGAAGCCCAACATTTTAAGCGCCTTGTTACAA
Organism: Rhyacophila brunnea; assembly: GCF_057557595.1. NCBI lineage: Eukaryota > Metazoa > Arthropoda > Insecta > Trichoptera > Rhyacophilidae > Rhyacophila > Rhyacophila brunnea. The sequence continues at coordinate 39,846,655 of NW_028233276.1, read as the reverse complement.
ATTTTAACTGTATGGCTAATAAATGTCAGTTTACTCTCAAACGTAATGCCATGATCCCTTACAGATGATATTCGTGACAGAACTCTGCCATGCATCGAGTATTGAAAAAACAACATTTTAGATAGACATTAAAGATACTAATTATAAGCTATGTCTTTGACCATTCAAGTGTGATAAACATCTTACGAATAATGATTGCTTTATAATAATTATTGACTTAAGGATAAGGTACTTAGTGTTTTTTTGAAATACACCATTTTTTTTGGCATTCCCCAGTGGTTAAGCTACAACATACGGCCGTAGCCATAAATTGACAAACTAAAACTGAAGTAGAGAGTAAGATCATGTTAACGCGCGTGTTTGAACATGTACCTAACCGAAAAAAATATATTTTTTAAACGGTGCATGTTCAAACACGCGCGTTAACATGACATTTCTGACAGAACGTAGTTCGTTTTTTTACCGGGAGGTTGCTACTGCGCAGACGCAGTAGGCCCACCCGCCGGCGTGTAGCGTGTAATGTCGACCGGCTTTCAACTTTTCTCGGTAGAGTGTTTACAATTTGCTTGTTAGCTTGTTCGATGATTACACTGGACGACTTTACAGGCAGATTGTAAATTCGCCAACAAACAGCTTGTAAAGTAGCTCAATGTAATTGACGCTTTAGTAACAAAATGTCAAAAGTCTAAAATATGATGGGTTATGTATGAAAATTGCTGTTACACATCGCGACACTTCAGTGACGTCCCGTGGGGGTAGGCAGATTGAGCGTCGCTTGGGGGCGGCAGTAACTAGAAGGGCGGCAAATCGAGGACAATCGTTAGGTATATATAAATAGCTACCTAAACTTAGTAATAACGGAAATATCCTTTAATTAAAAAATCAGCTCACTGGTTGGAAACAAAATGTATTAATTAACATCCTACATGCTTTAACAGGACTGTATTTTTTTGTTGGGTTCGCGATGTCTAGTTTACTACCGTTGTCCTTGGAGGTCACGTCCTTGATGACCAGTAATGACACGTGGAGATTTTTGAATTATAAGTAGGTACACATAATTTTATCCAAATATTTTTGCCAGTCACTCGCGACTTTTGGAAGTTGTCAGGTGTATTTTTAAATGTATCTGAAACCGTAGACTCACAATATTTCTATTGGAGCAGAGATGGCATTTAAAATTTTGTCGCTAATGTATCTATACAACACATTTCTTAGATATTTTAGTCATGAAAGGATAATGAAAAATGCTGTATAAAAAAATGGGTCGGCATTTTGGCGCTGCCTAGGGGCGGCATTTTCTCTAGGGACGTCACTGCGACACTTTAATCTCTATCTATGCGATGGTCGCCTGTCTTCGTTGCGGGCTCGCAAGGCTAGCTTTACGAGGAGATTTGAAGGCGGACAGCCATCGTCACCTCGAAAGTAAAGAACACCTTACTACAGCGGTTTTCAAACTTTATGTTACTATGCCTCCCTTTAAAAAAAATCTAATCTTGGCGCCCCCCCCTTTACTTTATTAAATAATACAGACACCTTTTTAAATAGTCAACAATGTAGTAATACAAAAATTTAAAAAAAAAATACTTAATAAAATAAACAAGGTTTTACTACTTATATTATATTCATTTTTAAATTAAGTTGTTTTTAATGCGCCGAATGTGCTTATTTATTAGCACAATAAATTTCAATAGTCGTCAATCCAAATTAATCATCGTTCATTGACAAATGGATTATGTCATGCGCCCCACATCCTGAAGCGGGCCCGCAGGCTAGGATCTTTTAACCACATTGAAAATATTTAACAGTCCTGAAACAAAGCAGCGCCGCGGGCGACTTTTTTACTATTAATAAAATAATGTGAAAAAAAGCATTAGCAAACTATCCAAGTGCTCAATAAATAGATTTTTGTTTGCTTCATTGCATCTGGCGTAGAAATCATTTAAAAGTGGAGACATGGCGAACTTATTTTTTTTGTAATTTTGATTTCCAAAGCTCGATTTTTTATGAATGCCTTCACTTTGTCTTTTTAAATCAGTGAAGGCATTGATTTATTCACTCATTTTTCTTTTAATTTCAAAATAATACACAAGTTTAACAACAAAAGTAACGTTCCTAAACAAATTTGCCTCAAATTTCAACATTATGATTTGAGCCTTTTATTTAATTTTTTCCGAGATAGCCAGCGCGCTTCACAATAGTGTAGAAGTGAGGTATTATAAAATTAGTCTCCATATTTTCAGTCAGGTTTGCAAACAACCTTTTATAGGACTGTTTTTTGTGTAGTTTATAACTAGCGGCCATTTTATAAACTATGCATTTGCAAACTGCAAACCTGCGGCTACATTAATTGTTGTGTTAAACTTTTCGCGCCTCCCTTTGCAACACTCCGCGTCTCCCCAGGGAGGCGCGCCTCCCAGTTTGGAAATCGTTTCCTTACTGTCTACCGGAATACTGTAATTAGCGATATAAGAAGAAGAAGATACGAGATTCATTCTTAACATAGGTAAGTATACTATAATATAGGATTGAGGCTTAATTATTCACAGATACTTAAATTATTAATATACCTATATTATACCTATAAAAAAAACTTCCAACATAATGGTTCGTTTACTGACTATTTTAAATAAAATACACACAAAACTTACACTAAAGCTAATTCGGTGAGAAAGAAACAAATCACGAAACTTTTGTCTTTTCTCAGAAACAATAGGGCGGCACTACAAATATATTGATATTTCGTTTAAAAATATGTAAATTTAATGACATTCTGAGAAACTATAATCCACGCAAGGCTTTTTGGATTCCAAGGAAACGAATTTTCATGTGTGGATTTATTGCCGTTCACTAAAAAAATATTGACATAATATTTAATGGATACGACGTTTTTATTGAAATTATCATTACTGGGTATAGAGTAGGTACCTAATTAAAATTAATAATAATCTGTGAAGAGTTTCATTCACTGGAAGAGAATCTTGTAATTGTTTAATTATTTATAATAACGTAAAGTCTGATTATCGTTTAGGTATTGTACGGTAGAATTCCGCCATCTCTGGTCAAGGTAAAGCATTATTTTAATATTGGCGCGAATTTTCTTTGCTTTGAGATTATATTATTATTATAATTTGCCAATGAAAACACAGTAGGATTAATTCTCTAATTGCTAATAAGATCTTTAAATCTATGATTTATGAAGCTTTCTACACTGGGTCCCGCCTGCAGCATTATAGTCTTCTACGGTGGCAAATATTCTAAAAACGGTTTTACCTACCCACCAATATGTGTTATACTATATTATATTATAACATATTAATATATTTTATTCTACAAGAAATTTCAGTCAACACGGTTATTAAAATACAGTCTATATAAAGATGTACAGAAGTCTGTCATTAATCATTATAAATTATGACGAATAAGTTACTTGCACTGTCGGGAATAGGGAATCCAATCCCGAACCAAAATTTTGATCCCGGGATTTCGCGATTACAATTTAACGATCTCAGGATTGGCACATTGATAAAATCGGTCAAAAATGTCTTCTATAATTTATACTATTTAAGACATTTTATTGTTAATATTGTGTACGTTCAATCTTGGAAATACATAGGTTTAATGGAGAAAATAATATTGTATGAATTTTCATCTTGTGTATTGAAAAAAAAGTGTGCACAGTCCTATGGAACTTCCCCCGTCAGTTTTTAACACCACACTACATTTTTTACAATTAGCTGTAACTCTATCCACTGATGTCAAATATTCAAATAGTATTTCTATATTGATTTGATATCACCATCTTTCTTGTAAATGTGAAATGTCAATTGTTTATCCTTGGGTGTCCTGTTGATTGAAATATAAAAGATTCTAGATTATTTATAGAAGGTATCTGAAAGGAGTGATTTTTTTTTGATTGGTCATATTTTCAAATTTCAGCATGCTATTATTTTAAAACGAGAGATAAAAAAATAATGTTTTTGTTGACGACAGATAATGCATTAATTTCCCCAGATGTTATGATCGAGTTTAGATTTTAATGCATTTGCCATCCATTAACACGTTATTTATCATCCAATTTAATGAGCTCTTTTTCTTTTTCGATGGCGCTACAGCTCAAGTCGAGCCCTGGCCTCCTCCACCGCCGTCCTCCAGCCGGAACGGTCCTCCGCACGTCTTTTCCAGTTCATGATTTTTAGCAGCTGGTTGGCATCTTTTGTAATGTTGTCACCCCATCGTGTGCGTGGCTTTCCCACTGACCTTTTCCCCCCTGGGTTTGCTTCGAGGATCTTCTTCGGTATCCGTGACTCAGGCATGCGCTAGACATGGCCTGCCCAGTTAAGCCTCTGGAGTTTTATGAAGGTGGAGAGTTTTGAATCTTGGTATAAGCAGTATAGTTCCGTGTTGTACCTAATTCTCCACTCTCCATCATCATTCATGGGTCCGTATATCCGCTTCAGGATTTTTCTCTCAAAGCAATCCACCATTTCAGCTGCTTTAACATTTAGCGTCCATGACTCGCACCCGACGACTGCGAAGGTTTTATAGAGCCGGGTATTAGTTTTTCTGTGGACATTTTGAATATGGGCAGCAATGAGAAGTACGATTTATTTGCAGCGGTTATACGGGCTTTTATTTCTTCCAGTTCCTCGTTCTCTTTTGTAATATTGGAACACAGGTATGTTAACCGGTTGACAACCTCAAATTGATGGTTTCATAAACTGGAACCTTGGCCCAGCCTACTCTGATTTTGTCGGCTTTGTACCATGACTTTAGTTTTGTTTTCATTTACTCTTAAGCCAATCTCTAGTGCGGCCCTTTGGAGGTGGTCAAATTCTTCGAAAATGATCGAGTTTAGATTTTAATGCATTTGCCATCCATTAACACGTTATTTATCATCAAATTTAATGAGCTCTACTTTTCCTATTTAATATTTTTCGTCCTCTAAATTCATTTAAATAAACTGATTTATTATTTTTCTAATATTACTACGATTGCATATTATGGCAGCAAAAATGGTTATTTATTATCCGTGAGCATCCGGCGAATTCCCCTGTGACATGTGGAGGTACATACATGTCACTAACATAATGATTTTGTAAGTACACGCACCAATTCTTTGTTATTGATAAAAAATCAATCGCGAAAGTTTCGGTATTATGTTTAGCAATCACGCGATTTATATGTATCGAAAATTATCCGGGATCCCGGGATTGGATTCCCTAATCCGGACTGTCGGCAAAGATATTCTACTGAAACGGAGTTTGTCACCGTAAACACAATGAAAATGGCTACAAATTGAACTATTCTTCTTGGGCGGTATGCTTCCGGTACTTAAAATGATTAGTTTCCTATACTCAGCTGGATTATCAACGGGGCTCGGTCTCTGACAGTTTTGTGTCAACTGTATAATATGACAGGTAACGCAACTCTAAGTTGTAAATTAGGTAATTAAATATATGAGTATAAGAAAAGCTCAATTTTAATTTGACCAAGCATTAAATTACTAAGTGAGATTTTCCCGAAAAGGATAATTATTGTAACTGACCCGTTTTCCTAAATACTTATGATTATGTGTGATTAGTAGAATGGCACTAAATACACGAAAAACAGTCGTGTAAAAAAAATGACTGAAAGTATTCGTTTTAGCGGCAATAATTATGCGTCTCCGGAAAATTGTACGTAATATGTAGTTCGCCGTATCACACTTCACCGTGAAGTGTTTATCGGAAATAAATGGCCGTATATTAAAGAGCGTCCAACCTCTTTGGGTTGTATAGTAATACTGAAATAAAATTCATGTCTAGATAAAACACGGTTATTGTCGGTTTACACTTTACAGGAAGCGAGCAGCAAATAAATTTTGAAAATAGCCGATATACTGGATTATTAATTGTAAGATTAGGTTAGGTTTTCATTCTTTTGCCAAAATCAGTTATGAAAATTGAGTTAATGTTCATATTGAATTTAATAAAAATGGAGACGGTATAGTATACGGTCATCTCTTTCCGATAAGAAAGCTCACGGCGAACTGTGTCACGGTGAAATGTTTTACGTACAATTTACATGTCACCATAATTATGACCCTAAAACGTTTTTAGAGCGGTCGTGGAGAATCATAGACGATTTGTTTTTCGAAAATAATGATATCCTACATTCTAGTAGAATACCATTTAGTTTAGGGTGAAGACAACCTTTTAGAATGACTAGGTATGTTATGTCTGCGGCAGAATTATAGGTACATTTCAGAAAAATCACTTGTCATAGGTACTTATTATATCGGACATCGTGCGTCAGGATTTTGGTTCATTCTAAAAGACGTTACAGAGAAAATACTTGGTTGAAATGTATTTCGTTGAAATGGACCCTTCCAGGTTGGCGGAAATTGCGATGACGCCCGTACCCGAATGCAAACGCCCACCAAGATAGCTTTCGGAAAGGCGGTGAAAATGCTGGACGGCTAATGCACTGCCCACGTAACTTACCATAAGTAGTAAAAATCTGCCGTAGTCTATAGCAAAATGCTATAATGTATATGCGGCAATTTGTGATATGTATAATATGTATACAACATGGCCCCCTCATTCTGAAGCGCCCCCCCCCCCCAACATGTCGCTAAAGTTAAGGGCAGTAGTGTTCCCCAAATGGTATTCAGCGGAACTCCAGGGTTCCATGTAAAATAATGGGTATTCTGTGCAGCGGTCGAAATGGAAAATTTTACGAACCGGAGCGCTCGATAATTTTACAAAAATATCAACAATATTAATTATACTATACTACATTAATTGTAAGTGTGATTTATAAAAATAAGTGTGTTATTTTTTTTATTAAGTATATTAAATATCTAGCTCAGACGGTCAAATTAATATTTCCACGAGACGGAGCGATAATTTTGTGGATTTTATGAACCGGAACGGCGCTCCGGTGCGTTCCGGTCCATTTCGAGCTCTGATTCTGTGTATTTTTTAGCAATTTTTGGTATCTATTTTTAAATAAATCCACTTGAATTGCCGGCACTCGGCATCATATAAGAAGCAATGATCGCCACCTCATTTTGTGATAGCCAAGTAACATGCAACCCTTCGCCATATTTGATTAATAGTCATTTTTATTAGTCGGGAAACACACTAAAATCATTATAAAAGAAAATTATATTCGTCAAATGGCGCCGCAGACGATTTTTTTTTTTTTAATATAAGAGTAAATTTGTGGTGTGTGTTTATCTCGCTTAACTGGTCGACCTGCCACGCCGGGCCCTCCCTAAGCCCTCTCAGCCCCCCATGGGGGTCATACAGGAGGGGGGATACAGCCTTGCACCGCGTGCGACGAGTCGCAGAAACTTGTAGATGAGCATACGAGAACTGGTTATACCTATCAAGTATTTATCGTTAAAATCAAAGTGTCCGGGTATGAGAAATGTACCCGGGAAAGTGCGGAAGTAGGTACATGGTGAGGCGCGGTAAGTAGTAGGTGGGGTAAAGAGTGGAGCTGTAGTCTTTCCTAGCGAAGCCGAATCTGGCCGTCGCATGTACCTACCTATTGCAGCGTGTGTGGACTTACCATACAAACAATACGGTTACCACCGGTGGTTATGGTTAGTGGTCGCGTCTGTACGCTGCGTTAAGCCAAGACAACCAGATGAGTAAAATGTGTACCGATATACATCGAATACTTATTGAATTTATTACATTCATAAATTGTGTATCTGATCATTCTAATATCTATACTTACCTAAATTTCTTGTTAGTAGGTATGTACGCCTTATCACCCACCATAAGGTCTCACCGTGTATGTCCAGAATCCAGACTGCAGGCAAATGCAGTGAATTGAAATGCAAACAAGTCAACCATTGCGAGTCTGGTTCTGATAAAATCTCTACCAAGCGTGCGACTTTTAACGTGCGTACAGTTAAGAATTAAGATTCCATGTAAACACACTTAAAGTTAATGACATCGTTTCAATTCCTTTGACTGGCATTGACGAATGTGATTGATAATTGCATTTATATAAAACTACAATCGTTAATTATTTTATTTATAATATATTAGGTATATCTATATAAATTTGAGAGAAGTAGTACCTAGATACCAAAATATAAAATATATATATTCAATCCAGTTCAACCGATATTCCCTTGAATGGTGATAATTACACGAACATTATTTTATTGAACATAGATAAATAACACTTCTGATAAATATATAATCAGTCGAAAAAATATTTTTGAAAAAAATACGACACCAAGCAGGATTCAAACCTGCGCCCCTCGGGAATCGCGCTCATGTTCACTGACCACTATGTTATAATCGCGACAATTTTTAACTAACGGCTTTTATAATAGGTACCTACTCTCAGAAGCGCTTTCTAAATTGCGTTACCAATAATTATTAACAATCGGCTTTTGTAGTAAGCGGGGTAAATGTGGATATCAGTGGCAGATGTTAGATTGTGTTTTTTTAGAATTGTTAATAACCATGTCCTTGCTTTTTCGTACGAGGTGGTTGTTAGTAATTTTGAGAAAAACACATAATTATCACCGTTATCAACGTTATCACCGGATCGAACCCAGAACTCTCTGGCGGAAGGCCAGCGCCTTACCCACTGCACCACGAGAGCCGCCTGTTAGATTGTGTTAACCCCGCCGCCATAAAATGATATTATGTATCTCGAAATGGACCCCTCCAAACCAAAGCTTTGTGTGTGCGCCTGGTTAAGTGAGTGTTATACAAAAAAAAAATGTAAAACTTTTGAAAGCACTTCTTCAGGAAAAATATTATGTTTGCTTTACTCACCCTTTCAGATACTTGTTGTGAATAATGATTTGATTTTCCTCGACTTGTATTCGTCACTTTTCTTCTTACACAGTGTTCTCTATTAATAGAGCAATATGTTAGAATAATAACTACTGCACTTCTATGAAAACATTACAATTACAAAGCACTGCTGTTACATTTACACCACATTCCAAAGTAGTCAATATTGGTTAGAAACAGGGTATTTTGGTTCCCACAAAACAGTGTTTATTATTATCGGCGAGAACTGCATGTATTCAACGTATTCACATTTAACACCCCACAAAATTCGCGTGCAAACTATAAACAAAACGAACAAATTATTTTTAGATCCATGACATAAGAAGGAATAATAAAGTATTCTCAATAATTCACTATCAATTCGTTCTGCGCACTAAATAAATATAATGTATTGAACTTAAATACTGATGACAACTCAACCAATTTGTACTTATTGTAATCAATAAATCATTGCAATATACTTAATATTGGGTTTAGTTTCGTTGAACAACACTACATGTATCTATCTGGTCACACTTTACTTTCAGACTACTGTAAAATCACTTCGTTTTTAGCTGCGATAACTAGATGTATTGGGGCTTTTATCTTGAAAGTTTTCTGACAGTTATCTATGGTTTGCTTTATTAAATAACAGTTAGATCAGTTGGTAACATCGGAGCTTTGGCTCGCTACTGTATGACGTCTTCAGATGGACGCCCAGCCAAAGGCGTCGTCCCCCTCTCTCCCGCCGCCGACGGCGTTTTCAGAAATAATTCTAATGCAGTGCTTTTACTCAGAGCTTTAACTATTCTGCAAAAGCAATATAGACAGTGATGAAATTCTACGAGCTTTCAATAAGGAATTCGGATATTTACGTGGACTTTGAGCTTTGTTGCACGTGTTTTATTGACAGATGATGTATGACCTATTTATACCGGATATTAATAAATGAATTCACAAATGTAATGCATTACGATATACGTGGGTACCTCATACTCCAGTGCGGAGTTACAATACAGAAAATATTGGATTAGAAATATATATTAAAAAAAGAGTATTTTAGGAACCAGCAATTAAAATTTATAGCAGTCATATTATTATTATTTTAATGATTATTGTGCTACAAAAACTTGATACATAATGGGTAGATACTTATATATTATTATATCACGTTTCACTAAAATCTCATTGATGTCAATATTTCAATCAGTTTGAAAATTTATTAGATTTAGGTGTTTCGTGTTGATAGAATCAAAATTCTATTATATATCAAGTACAATTCTATTATATAGTAGATAATAATAAATTTTAAGTTCGTTAATATTATTGGCTAATAAATAGGTAGCTTGAAAGAGTTCAGACTTTGCAATCATTACTCATTCAAGAATTGTTTAAGAATCTTCTATAAAACTAATATTATAATAATTACTGGAATAGTAAGTAAGTCTGAGAATGAGACGAGACATTTAAATTTAGCCATTTACATCCGAATTGGCCAATCACGCGAATGAAACATAATCACGCGACATCTGCTTATGATTTTTTTTATTATTTTCGTCTAGAATCGTAAATAACCAGACATATGACTAGATAGAAACGGAAATTGACTTTGATATGAACACCTACACTCAATAAACGCTTGATTGATTATTCAATGCTATGGTTAAATATGTTATGATCGTTTTTCAATAGAATAATTTTCTTCAAAAGAATACTTGCTTATACGTCATCTATCACTCACTTATTGGCATATTTTATAGTATATGAAAGAGTGGATGAACCTTGAAATATTATTTTCAATTAAACCACATAGAGCTCTTGAAGCTTCATACTTTAGATTGAGTTCGCAGCATATTAAAATATTTATATGGATATATTCTACATTCTACACATTCTTCTTCTTTCTGTGTCATAGAATATTACGCCAATGCTGGATGAGGGAGTCTCCCGCTTCAATATATTGGCAAACAAAGGCTTCAAATTCGCCGAAGACAGCATGATAAAGAAGTAGGTACATCGCTCTAAAGTCTAAGATAAGCTAATATCTAACATATACAAAAATATAACATACTACTAAATTACGGTCCATACGGCGCTATTTTTTACCCATTTTACCGTGAGTCCTGGAGTATCTCAACTGTATCTCAAAAATTTCCTACTCAAAATCTTTCTTTCAGAGATAGCTAGCTTCTTCTTATATTTTTTTATGAGGGGCAGCATTCTGATCCATATATAATATAAAGTAAATCAGTAGCGCACCCAGGGGGGGGGGGCAGGGGGCCTTGGCCCCCCCCAAAATATGAAAATCATCAGAATGATTTTACATATTGAAATCGAAAGCCAATAAACTATACCTTGGGCTTAGACAAACAACACGGCAAAAAATGTTTTGTAATTCTCCAGCACCGTTTTTTGTAATATTTCTTAGATTTTAATTTCTAATACAAAAATTTCGTAACACTAATGTCAGGTTTTTTTAGAAACCCGTTCCCTAATGAAATTCTCGGTGTCCACCCGAATTCCGGAGTGGTATAGGTCATGGCTGGGGAGGGTTGACAAGTCTAGCCTGGGGGCCCGGGCTGTGGGGGACCCGACGTGTCGGGTTGACCAGATAAGTGAGATAAACACATATCATAAATTAGCTTTAATAGTAAAAAAAGTCGCCTGCGGCGCTATTATACTTCATGACTATGAACATTTTAATTTACATAAATGTCCAATATATTTTCTGATTATTATGTGTCGACAGCTCCATTATTAAAGTAGATGACGTACTGAAAATCGCCAATAATTCACTGTATAAGTACCCTCAATTTGAACTAAAACACAATTTGAAAAACGTTAATGTAGTGTTTCACACTGCCTTTAATCTAAGCGGTGGATAGGGGGCCCGTCAAATACCCTAGCCCAGTGGTCGGCAAACTCATTAGTCAATAGAGCCAAATATCAACAGTACAACGATTGAGATTTCTTTTGAGAGCCAAATTTCTTAAACTTAAATTATATACGTAGGTAGTTTAGTTAAAGTCCTAATTAAATTATAGGTAGGTACACTGAATAAAACTGAATATCATACGTAGTAATGATCTTATTTATTAATAAAAATTAAATTGTAAGTACGGTATCCATACAATTGAATCATGACAATGACTGACAATTTCAATGTGAATAATGGCCTTGCATCTCCTTGTAAAGTTTGGGTAAGTCAGGTTCGTATGTTGTTGATTTAATTTTAAGCACGATTCCAGGTTCTCATCAATAAATCGATTTCTCAATTTACTCTTGATTTACTCTCTTGGAAATCTTTTTACTAACCTCAAAACTTGCAATATTAACATTGTTGAAAGATTTTATTCAGTACCTAATTAAATACAGAACTTTATTTTTCTTGACTCTTCTCCTCAGCTGTTTTCTTCCTTGCATCATCGACAGAATATTTAGCGCAAAATTACTAGTTTTTAGTTGTAGTATCTCTCTAAATTTGAATGCGTCAATTTTTCCCTACACATAAATACAGGTCGGGAAGCCATTTAAGTTTTGAATAAACGCGAAGTCTCGGTCTACTCAACATTACATTTACGGTTATCCTCTTCCATTTTCTTTGCTTCTTCTTTGTAGCCATGTCAAATATGACAGAGAGCATCTGTGGCAGAGCCGCACTCAAAGGGCCAAAGAGCCGCAGTTTGCCGACCACTGTCTTAGCCTGAGGGCCCGTTTCAGGATGTGGGGGCCATGGTGTAGGTACACTGAGTGCAATAGACAAAAGACCGATAAACGAGATATAATGCTGTGTTGTATTGAGTAGGTTGTGTATAATTTAAAGGCAATAATACTTTGTTTGTCCATTTTCAATTAATATGTGGAACCTAAATATTAAAATACCAAAAATCTGCAACATTCTGCGAAAAGAACGACTACACCCACTACGGTGGTGGTGTAAATCAAAAGAACATTTTTTTTTCGGTGGAATTCGGAATAAATATTGTATTGTTGTTTTAATTTAATAAAACGTAATTTTTTTTTAATACTTATTCCACTTTTATTAAATAGATTAGGACCGGTTTCGTCAGCCTCAGAGGGACATTTTCAACTAATTGAAAATGTCCCTATGTATATCGCCATGTATTGTGAAAATATGTAAAAATATTTATATGAAGAAGAAAAAGAGCCTATGGGACTAATTTACATTCTCCTTCTTGGCCCCCCCCAATAATAATTCCTGGGTGCGCCACTGAAGTAAATTACCATGTTCAATTTTATGCGGAGCAAATGGAGCTAAAATATCCGCCCTCGTGGCTCCGGATGAATATAATGGGGAATCGCAGAAGAGAAGAGGTGGAATGTGTTATGAAGAGAGGAGATATGGTCAGGCTGAGCACTGATTATGCAAAACTGATTTATTAAGTTATAGCAAAAGATAGGTACAAAGTTATGTAAGTATAAGGCATAAAACCCACCAAAGCGGCACCCGCGCCCGCGCATTACCCTTCACCAATGTAATAAGGGGCTCAAGGAGCACAAAATAATTATTATTATCAGCGTCTCTCATAACAAAGCAATAAAAATAATATTGAATTTCTCGGGGCTTGTAATTAATATTCACGATGATATCATTCTACCAGCGAAATATCGGACACGCAATAACTAAACAAAGAGTTCACTGTTTGTCAAACAACTTTTATTTTTAGACCAGCCATACCAGGCGAACTAAGTCCGCGTGGGTGCCAAGATAAAGACAATCCGTTTAAATAGTGTCAAAAATGGAGTAAACAATCGACATTTTTTTTTAATTTGTGGGATTGAATTTTATTAACCAGGCGCGCACACGCAAAGGGGGAAGGGCGGTTTCGAGTCCAGACTCCCCAAAAACGGAAAAAATACAATTTATTTAGGTTAATGGAATATCATTTATTCATCAAAACGTCATGACTGAGGATCGTGAACCAGATTATTTGGCTGTGGAATAGTCTATGAACAAGTTGGCTTCACTCCTTTCGGCATTCTATGACACGCAAGACCTGTGGCCGATGTATAATCATAAATTTGTGCAACTATCTGGGGCGTGGCCCCCACTTCCTGAAGCGGGCTCTCAGGCTAAGATGTTTGGCGGGCCCCCCTACCTATCGCTAAGCGTAAATGCAGCGTGTCAGAGACGAGTTAATTCATCAAATCATGTATGTCGCATCAGACCATGGACGAGTTAAATCGTGCGTTCTTGTAAATGGAACTTCCTTCGTGGAATAAACTATTTGTGTACCTATATTATTTTCTAAACAACATTTCAGTGACGTCCCTAGGCAAAATGCCGCCCCTAGGCAGCGCCAAAAAGCCGCCCCATTTTTTATAAAGTATTTTTATCACCCTTTCATGACTCCAGTATCTGAGAAATGTATTGTATTGATACATTAGTAAGAAAATATATACCAATAAAGCATACAAAATTAAATTTAGATATACAAAGCGAATAAATATAATAAAGTTAGACACTTACCCAAATCATGAAAGTCTGATGTCGTATTTGGTTGATATTTCTGACAGGTAGGTATAACATGTAAACAAAATATTTTTAGCTATTTCTATAAGTATACCAAATCTCGATTTGCCGCCCTTCGAGTAACTGCCGCCCCCAAGCGACGCTCAATCTGCCTACCCCCACGGGACGTCACTGAACATTTATATATAATCGTCACTGTTCTGGCAGAAGACACTAATTCGAAAAAATGACATATTGAGTTAGTTATACCAAAATGTTCCTTATTTCAAACTTTACCGTCTAGAAACCTTCTTAATAAATAAACAGTCATTATTGTAAAGTCATCCTTTTTACGATTACTTAATAGACTCACATGATAGACCATTTCAAACATTTTAAAAACTTCAAAGTCAAATTACTCAAAACTAGTATTCTCCAGTTAGTGTGTTCTGCCAGAACAGAGACGAATTATCATATATCATTTTTTGTGAAAACATTCACGATAAACCCGAGAAACATCTTGATTTGGTGAGTTTTCACAAATATTTATCATTCTGGTCTTATTTCATATTTTTTAAGGGATTCATTTTATTCCAAAAATAGCTGGACTATTATCAGTGTCCACCTAGTAAAAATAAGGTGTATTTTTAGCGATTTTTTGTATTTTTAATATGTTCATCAATTTGAATTATGATTTGTCGACTACCTACCGGCACACAGTTAAAAATTGCATCGTACAAATTGTATCTAGTATACTTCCGTTGTCCTTCGACGTTCTTGGTGACTAGAAACGACACGTGCAGATTTGCGAATAATTACAGTCTGATATTTTGTTTGTAAGGTATCCATACAAGTACAACTCATTTCTTAGATATGGGACTCATGAAAGGATAATTAAAATACTGTATAAAAAATGGGGCCGCATTTTGGCGCTGCCTAGGGCGGCATTTTATCTAGGGACGTCACTGTTGGCCTCAACTCTTGTTAACACATCTATAAGTGAATAATTAATTAAAGAATATTGGTGTTGCCCTCCCAAGTTGCAGTATAACTGTTGGAGAAGTTCCGCCTTTATTGTGTCAGATAGATAAGCAAAGTCTTAAGATCCGCATTATCTGGGAAGCCAGCAGGCGCCATGATTTTTATCTTTGGAGATGGCTAAGCCCCAAAAACATTCAACGTATTGCCAAACTAGAGTAACACAAACAAACTGCCCGAGATGCGAAAATTGAAAACACTGCAGACATGGTTTTGGGCTAATATTAGACGAAATAGCGTGGCAGCGCATTACGGAGTTGTTGTTCATAATGTGGATAGGTGCCTATATATCAGTATTTATGTCAGTATACAATAATATAAAGCTACACACATAGTGCGAACGAGTGTAGCGAGTTCTGCGGATAATGGAGATGGCGAATATTATAAAAGTTCAATGTGTCGGCTTAGTAAAGCTCCTACTATTACGGATAAAGCATATAATTATTTTCCCTATTTCATACTAAAGTGATAAAGATATCTATACCTCAGGCAACTTAGGCCCGTTTCACACGGGACACCGCTGCCAGACAACGAAGTGTCCAGCCACCGAATAGCTAATTTGTCTCTGACGTCATTACATGTCCACGTTTTTGTCACATGGTACTGAATCTGAAAAATATTGTTCGATTGGAGTGAGTCAACTTTATGGATTAATCCTGGGTACGCATCGTAATCCCATAATGTGCGGCGGACGGTTTTACGAGCGACTGCGGGGCATGCATTACGTACAGACAGTTGACAGTCCCTTTTTTGACAGGCGACCATATAATTGTATGCCTCTGCTTTGGTTTTGCAAGTAATTTCAATTCGCGACGCATTTGGTTTACAACACTAACCACGGATTCACAGAGTTCACTTCTCCAATTGAAAAGTGTTTTTATATTTTGGAGTATTTATTTGACGATAAGACGCGTTGTTAACTCAATACTCTCTACCGTGCACGTTTTGTACCTATACGGAGAGAAATATTCATAAACTGTTTCCCCGCACACGCGTTGTGCAAACAAGATATTAAAAACTAATTTGCAATTTATACTGTGCCTCAATAAATCAGTTTGCATGAACAGTTTTTAACTGGTCGTATCCCCCCCTATCATTAAACACATTCCACGCACTCTATACCGCGATTGCATACTATTCGTCCGGAGCCACGACGGCGGTTTGTTAGCATATACAGGTGCCGTCATAAAAACCTACGGATTTTGTACCTATATGTCAGACCCAATTTGACATTTTGAGTCTATTGTACAACAGAAATTTGAAATTCTTGAACATTAACATTATACAACTGGTCACTTATAAAAAAACCTATATTTTCCCTGAATTAATTTTGTCAATCTGTAAAACATTTAATTAGCGTCGGGAGAAGATATTTTAGTAGCTGTTAACATCATTAAAGGTTCAAAGCTTCATAAATATTCACCAAAGAATCTTGTCGCTTCCTACCCGCGCTATTATGAACTACTAAAAGAAAGTAAATAAATGCGGGAAAATACATTTTTATCTCTAGTCTTTCCGCCATGAAACCGGAAGGAGAGCTAATGAAAATGCTATTTATGTGGCCACATCGGCGGCATTCATGTTTTTGGAAACGATACAAATAAAGGAGTATGAATGACATTTCCTCTCGGAATATTTTTGATTCAGGAAAGATGATCATGCTGAGACTTCCGCGTTGGAAATCCTTAATCAAGTCGCTGGTGATCGAGCGCCAACGTGAAATTTTAACTTAATTCAGGATCGTATCAGGAGTATTATGGCAAATATGTTTTATTTAATTTATTAACTCTGCGTAAATTGGGGTTGTATTGTTGTAGAGAAAACTACAAATACTCGACTCATCGCTAATTTCAGGCATAATGTAATTGTAATACATCAAGTGTGCAGACTGTATTGAATTTCATTAAAATGTCGGATAGTGTAACGCCAGCCTAAATAATTATTCATAAATCTTTACTTCCTAATCGATATAGGTATAAGTATAAATAAGTAATAATTATTGTAAACTATCATTTACTTCGTGCATTTCAACGATAGAACGTTTGTTTATGCTCAGACTAACGTCATATTATAATATCGTTTATCAAGTACGTATCGTTTCACAATAATAACTATGCCAGCATTCGAAATGGAAAATTTTACGAACCGGTGCGCTCGATAATTTTACGAAAATATTTACTTACATTAAGTATATAAATATATAGTTTTCTAATTTTATGTGTATTTTATAAAAAAAAAAATTGTGTTATATTCTTTCTTATATGGTATATCTACTTCAGACGGTCAAATTAGTTTTTATTCAAGACCGAGCGATAATTAGTATGAATGGAACGGCGCTCCGGTCCATTTCTAGGCCTGACAGATGCTGAAACAACTATAAAACGTCTTTTGAGTGCGATATATTGGCATAAAGGCGAACACAGAATTATATAATGGGTAATTTGAATAAAAACGAATA
Organism: Rhyacophila brunnea; assembly: GCF_057557595.1. Lineage (NCBI taxonomy): Eukaryota > Metazoa > Arthropoda > Insecta > Trichoptera > Rhyacophilidae > Rhyacophila > Rhyacophila brunnea. The sequence continues at coordinate 39,828,897 of NW_028233276.1, read as the reverse complement.
AGTATTGTCTTCAAAACAAAACGATATGTTAGGAAATCATATTTAGGTAGATACCCTTTTCATAAACTAGTTACTAATGGATAAGAACTTGACAATTTGGATTCGAAGTTAGTCGTTTATGAAGGCCGCCAAATCAAGAGGCGGCTGGTGACCTGGTGCAGAGGGACAAATCACAAGGGTGCGACGACTCTGGGTCGTGATGTATTATTATAGAAAAAAATGTTTCAGAGGTGAATTTAATTCATTTAAGGACCCGTCTCTCTGTTTGGTAGTTCGAGGATCGCAATTACTCTGAGGGGCCAAATCTTCACCTCTCAATTAAACCTCAATTGTTAACACCTACCATTAAACTCAATAAACCAAAAAACCGTAAGGACTAAAGACTCGGTATAAATGGGTGGTTCACAATAATAAATTATGGATCAAGTTCAATTTTCATAAAATTCGATTTTTTGTTTCAGTGGCTAGATAAAACCGATTTCTATATTGTGTGTTTATCACAATCGTAGGCTCTATAATTTTCCTCATAAATGGCAATAGGTCATCGCTCGAAATGGAAAAGTTTACGAACCGGAGCGCTTGACCATTTTCTGAAAATATTAACATAGTCATCAAATTTTATGAAAATAAGTGTGTTAATTTTTTTGTTATATGGCACATCTAGCTCAGACGGTCAAATTATTTTTTCCACGAGACGGAGCGATAACTTTACCGATTGCACGAACCGGAACGGCGCTCCGGTGCGTGCCTGTCCATTTCGAGCACTGAATAGGTACTCTTATTGATAAGACATCAAATTGAATGCGAATCATGTCCATTTTGACAGTTCCTTCGGCAGTATAAAGAGGTATTTGCTAACATTACTTTGCTAATATTAATAAAGTCTGAATATACTTTATGTTTCGACTATTTATTTCAATTAATCCATGTATGTACTATCAAAATATGGTAAGTGTATAGTACAGTGAAAACATTCCTGAATTTTACAAAAGGACTTTTAACTTTACGTCCAAATATCTCAGGATCTATTTTGATGGACTAGATCCATAATTATTGTGAACCACCCAAATATTAATTAATTTAAGATTTTTGGCTAGTTTTATTGCCGCCATGGGTCCGAGGGCGTGAGGTGGAAGAATTCCAACAATTTTGTAATATTAAAATACTGCAGATTACTTATCTATCTTTTATAATATGAAGTGTTGATGCGCCTCTGCAATGAAAATACCTGTCAGATAGAAATTCACAGGAAACTGTAAGTCAAGTTGAATCGAGGCATGCCAGCAGTGAATTTGTCGAATATTTATATACCTATAGGTACCAAAATCATATTTTCAAAATAATCATTGGCATTCCGGATGCGGTTTTATCAACTAATATGCTGCCAAAAGTAGGTAAGTCGATAATTTTGGTACCTATTTAGAGTTAACAACGGATTATGTGTCTATATCTAAATATATATATATTGCTAGAAAACAAATCAAGGTCATCCGATATATCGTGGGTATTCTGCGAAAAAGCACTAAGTCAAAATTTTGCTGTTTTCACTTAATCATGAGGTAATCTTATTAAGAGTACGCTCTATAGTCTACAAAAACACACACAGTCATATCTATAAAACTGGCGAAGATAATTTATGTTATAAGTCAAAAAGACATACATCTATTCAGAGAAAAAGCACTAAATGGACTTAGTGCATTTGCTTCTCTCATTCTCAGGCTATATATTCACAAAATTCTGCGTGCGAAACTGCACTAAGTCATACTCAAAGCAATATCGCAGAAAGGAATTGCCTTTTATATATATAAAAAAAGTTAAGACCGTCCAAACTTTCAAACTCGATTATCTCAAAACTAGTATTTTTGACTTAATGCTTATTCGCAGAATACCCACGATATAGAACATGCAGATAAAGCATTAAGAAATTAGCAATATGCCTGATTTTAGAGGGCATGTCAAACTTAAAATTGCAATTACTCCACAACATGATTTTTAGACTTTTGGCAGTAACTCTAAATTATCAACAACCGGGCCGTCGATCTCTTAAAATGTAGACATTTCATTGACATTCAGAATAAATAATTCATATTGATAAGCTTTGACCAAATCAAAATGGATACAATTAAGAACTTAAATAAGTATATTTATATTCAGTAACATGGGCGTAAATATGCGAGTGAAGCTGACTAGTCAGTTCAGTTATGAAACGATTATTGGAAAACAAATTGCTTACTTTACTCCGATCTTTAGGATTCGGTCACTTCGATTTTTGTCTATCGATAGTTTTATTGTCACTGGTGTTATTTTTTTTTAAAGTAGGTATATATCGGTCGAAAAAGGGATATTTAAAAAATTACGGGGTTGGATTAGTATTTTTAAAAACAGTACCTACCCCGGCACTAGCACTATTTAACGCCACACCAGTGATTATAGGCATTTGATTTTTCAATTGTAAGAAACCTTGCATGATTCCAATCATTATTGTCAAATTAATCGGCTTATCTATAGATATTACATACTATAAAACGGTAGCTACACACACACACACACATAATATATGCGTAAGTATGTATCTACCTAACTCAGTATTGCCATCTTTAATGTAGGTAAAAAATAAATATTCCGCATATTTTCTGTACCTTTTTCTATAATGACGAGCATTTTTTGTCTTCTGAGTAGCTAATTGAAAATTTTCCCTTCAAAACCACGAAAGCTTTGTTTAGCTTTAACCTTTCCGAGCGGACAATAGAAGCTTTTACATTGAGAGTCGCATTTCACATTCTTTTCCCAAATTTCAAATATTTTAATATAGGTAATGTTTAAAAATACTTCAAGTAGGTTGTGATCTACTTAACTATCCAGTATCAAAAATGACCTCAAATTTATTCCACTCAAATTTAGAATTTTTTGTCTAGACACGAAATAATTCCAAAATGACTGTTCCCCTGCAAGTGCCTCTCTAACGTGAGTTAATATCTCATTTTGAAGAGATAAGTGTGCTCAGTGAGTAATTTCCACTTATTTATAGTCACTGCAAATTCTTTAATGTCCAAATCGGATTTGAATGTAAATGACATTACCTACTTACCTTAAAATTGATTATTTGTTTTGGAATTTACCAAACCTCTTTACGAACACTATAAACAGAACCAATTATTTAGGCCTTATACTTATCTGTTTGAAACAACCATTCTTCATCTTCCAACTGAGTGTAGTCATATCCCCTCTACTTCAAAAAGTGGATACTATTAAATTCACCCAACAGACAATATTATTCTGGTGTTTAAAGAGCTTCCTGCGCGACGGCAAAGAGAAATTGTGCCTTAGTTTAAAGCGCGAGGATTCACATCTTGTTTTCCTCGATCTCCTGCGGCAGGCTGTGACTGCTGAGTGACGAACCAATTTAAAAATTACCTTTACGTTGAAATAAAAAATATCGGAAGGGCTTCCCACTTAAATCTCAATGAAATTAAATTGTTTTATAACTGATTAAATTCAATTCAATTGCGTTGGACATGCCTGATTTAATATAATATTATGTAGGTAGATAGGTACTAGGTATCGTCGTCAATATATTATTATTTAATTAATATAATATTTTAACTTCATTCAGTATAAATTAACCACATTTATTATCCGCAACGTGTACATACAATATATCAATCTAAAATAGCTACCTACTTATAATGCAAATTTTAAGTAAATTCATGCCCATGACTTCCGTTAGCAAAATTATTTGGCGGGATTCATAGTAGGTGATAAGGTACATGACCGGTACATACCGGTAACTACCGAAAAACTAATTGGGCAATTAAATTTTGTATTCGTAAGACGGTGCCATTATTAATTAAATATTATTGATTTAGAAAACAAGACGTGGCAATTGAATAAAATTAATTTATTTGAATTATGACGTTTTGGTACATGACTGAGGATCGTGATCTGAATGATTTGGCTGTCGAAAAGTCTTTTAAACGGATTAGCCCTGCCTCTCAGCATTCTACGACACGTCAGTGGAATACCCATTGCATTCATGAATTGGTGCAATCATCTGAGGCATATTTGCTTGAATATTCTGACGCTGCATGTCTAAAAGACAAGACGGCAAGGTCGACACAGGCGGACATTAACAATCCAAATAATTATGACCGTAAGACCATGCGTATTCTATAAACACTTGTGGATGCGACAGGTCGCCATAAATCGTAAGTGAACACACACCCTAACGCTTTCGTTATTTGGGCTTTGATATTTTTTTTAATAATCTATCTTTATGATTGAAAAAATACAATATTCTTCTTATTTTCTGACGAAGCCTCGTCTATAATATTGTTGCCGATAGGTAGGTAGTTATTATCAGGTTACTTTGCAAAAATTGTAGGCACATAGGTACAGTGGCGCACCCAGGAATTATTATTGGGGGGGGCCCAAGAAGGAGAATGTAAATTAGTCCCATAGGCTCTTTTTCTTCTTCATATAAATATTTTTACATATTTTCACAATACATGGCGATATACATAGGGACATTTTCAATTAGTTGAAAATGTCCCTCTGAGGCGGACGAAACCGGTCCTAATCTATTTAATAAAAGTGGAATAAGTATTAAAAAAAAAATTACGTTTTATTAAATTAAAACAACAATACAATATTTATTCCGAATTCCACCGAAAAAAAAATGTTCTTTTGATTTACACCACCACCGTAGTGGGTGTAGTCGTTCTTTTCGCAGAATGTTGCAGATTTTTGGTATTTTAATATTTAGGTTCCACATATTAATTGAAAATGGACAAACAAAGTATTATTGCCTTTAAATTATACACAACCTACTCAATACAACACAGCATTATATCTCGTTTATCGGTCTTTTGTCTATTGCACTCAGTGTACCTACACCATGGCCCCCACATCCTGAAACGGGCCCTCAGGCTAAGACAGTGGTCGGCAAACTGCGGCTCTTTGGCCCTTTGAGTGCGGCTCTGCCACAGATGCTCTCTGTCATATTTGACATGGCTACAAAGAAGAAGCAAAGAAAATGGAAGAGGATAACCGTAAATGTAATGTTGAGTAGACCGAGACTTCGCGTTTATTCAAAACTTAAATGGCTTCCCGACCTGTATTTATGTGTAGGGAAAAATTGACGCATTCAAATTTAGAGAGATACTACAACTAAAAACTAGTAATTTTGCGCTAAATATTCTGTCGATGATGCAAGGAAGAAAACAGCTGAGGAGAAGAGTCAAGAAAAATAAAGTTCTGTATTTAATTAGGTACTGAATAAAATCTTTCAACAATGTTAATATTGCAAGTTTTGAGGTTAGTAAAAAGATTTCCAAGAGAGTAAATCAAGAGTAAATTGAGAAATCGATTTATTGATGAGAACCTGGAATCGTGCTTAAAATTAAATCAACAACATACGAACCTGACTTACCCAAACTTTACAAGGAGATGCAAGGCCATTATTCACATTGAAATTGTCAGTCATTGTCATGATTCAATTGTATGGATACCGTACTTACAATTTAATTTTTATTAATAAATAAGATCATTACTACGTATGATATTCAGTTTTATTCAGTGTACCTACCTATAATTTAATTAGGACTTTAACTAAACTACCTACGTATATAATTTAAGTTTAAGAAATTTGGCTCTCAAAAGAAATCTCAATCGTTGTACTGTTGATATTTGGCTCTATTGACTAATGAGTTTGCCGACCACTGGGCTAGGGTATTTGACGGGCCCCCTATCCACCGCTTAGATTAAAGGCAGTGTGAAACACTACATTAACGTTTTTCAAATTGTGTTTTAGTTCAAATTGAGGGTACTTATACAGTGAATTATTGGCGATTTTCAGTACGTCATCTACTTTAATAATGGAGCTGTCGACACATAATAATCAGAAAATATATTGGACATTTATGTAAATTAAAATGTTCATAGTCATGAAGTATAATAGCGCCGCAGGCGACTTTTTTTACTCACTTATCTGGTCAACCCGACACGCCGGGTCCCCCACAGCCCGGGCCCCCAGGCTAGACTTGTCAACCCTCCCCAGCCATGACCTATACCACTCCGGAATTCGGGTGGACACCGAGAATTTCATTAGGGAACGGGTTTCTAAAAAAACCTGACATTAGTGTTACGAAATTTTTGTATTAGAAATTAAAATCTAAGAAATATTACAAAAAACGGTGCTGGAGAATTACAAAACATTTTTTGCCGTGTTGTTTGTCTAAGCCCAAGGTATAGTTTATTGGCTTTCGATTTCAATATGTAAAATCATTCTGATGATTTTCATATTTTGGGGGGGGCCAAGGCCCCCTGCCCCCCCCCCCTGGGTGCGCTACTGCATAGGTACCTACTCACCTACTGTACTTATGTAAAACGTTATAGAAATTATTTTGAAGTGAACCTTTTTACATGACACGTTACACGATAATTATTGTAGACGCAAACCATTTTTTTTTATTTATTAAAAGGATTAGTTTGCGTTAGTAATAACAGATGGCGATATAACTTTTTTATCGATTTATTTTATTGAAGTCGCAATTATTTTTGAACGCGCGATTTATTTGAAAAACAGTAGGACATTCAAATTTTAACCCAGTTGTTGAATTAAATAAATAAAACGTTGATTAAAACAGTGAAAATATAATATACAGACCTACAAACTTATCTTAAGAATGGATGGGGGAGCCACTGTCGAAAACTACCCAATCAAGACTCGCAACTGGACAGAATCTGACATTCGAATGACGTTTTCAAAATGGCGTCCATATGTTAGTTCATAGTTCTAGTTTTGACCGTTCTAGGCAAGTTTGTAGGACTCAGGGTTCGAAATGGACCGGAGCGCACTGGAGCGCCGTTCCGGTTCATGAAATCCCCAAAATTATCGCTCCATCTCGTGGGAAAAATAATTTGACCATCTGAGCTTATTAGCCACATAATAAAAAATGTAAAACACTTATTATTCGAATTTGACTTTGAAGTCCTTGAGAGAGGGATTGCGTTTTCTTCTCCGCGTGAGGTTATATTCTACTAATTTATTTTCCTTTTTCTTGTCGTTGGTCATTCCTCCGTTTTTATTTACTGGTCATACCCGCGCGTCCATTTTTTATGTATGGAGTTTGGGACCCCTTTGTCTTCATTCTGGATTTGGTTTTCTTATTGTTTACATGTTGCGTTTGACAGTTCATTCTAACTATCAAAAAAATTATCTTGGACGAACGTTAAGTGATAGTTAAGTGAACGTTAAGTGATCAGTGATTATGGCGCAACATCTGAATGACCGTGAGGAGGATATTCTAAAAGCAACGGAAACCAAACGGCGAAGCAGAACTGCTACAGGAAGAAAAGTTCAACGTACGAGCGTCGATTAAGATGCTGATGTTTGAGGTATCCTCGTTACGTACCTTATTTCAGCAGGAGGACCAGCAAGGAGTGGCACATCGCCCAAAAAACAATTCTTGGCGGCCCCTACGGTCGTAGAGTTAGGTCTAAATGACAAGTTGCGTCAATGCGATGTTTTCCCAACGAGACAGCTTCTGAAAGGGTATGCAAGGGTTAGTGGATTGGGCAACCAATCCTCAAAACATCATAACAGCGATGAGCCTGTACCAAAAAATCAAAGATTTCTTTGGGTACAACGCATAATAAAATTTGCGAGAACATGACTCAGATCCTTACCGGAAGGATACCTTCACTCGGGAGGCATTATCAAGGATTCCTCCGAGCTGAGAGTCCCGGAACACTCACAATATGGCAGGGGCGACGTCTTGTGGGAAGGAAGTTCTCCATCGGAGGTTCGGGCTCCACCAGGGATCCGTACTCTAAGTGGAGGTGACCGCATCTGGACGACCAACAACATTGGGGGCCGCCTAAGAGACTTTCGGGGAGTCTGGATGGCGTAGTGTACCCCCCCCCCCCAACATTGGTAAAAATAATAGCCGTATCCCGCGTAAGTCCTTTTTTACTTTTACGGAAAGAATTTCAAACGCAACAATCAGCAGAGGTCACTCTCGAGATCGAGGGCTTAAAGAACTCAGGGGTTCTAGAAGAAGTGGGTCCAACCTCCAGTTTTCTCTCAACCCTGTTTCTGATCAAGAAAGAAGACGGGACCCTATGCCCTGTTTTCAACCGAAAGCGTTTGAATGCGTTCTTACATCCAAAGCAATTCAAACTAATTATTCACCATTACGAGGTTCCAGCCGTCTTACAAACAGGAGACTGGCTAGTAATAAGGGATCTAAGCCAGGCGTACCTCCAGGTACCCATGGTTTCTCAACATCGTCGATTCGTTCGACTAGCCTACCAAGCAGAGCTCCTGCAATTCACGTGTCTCCCGTTCGTGCTGTCTGCCACTCCGATTATGTTAGAATCCCTGACCAATTGGGTCGCCGAACGCCTACGAAAGAATGGCTGAGAATATTCTCTTACCTAGACGACTTCTTAGTAGCCAACCAATCCGAGAAACAGTCTCGATTCAGGTGAAATACAGGATAACCTTCCTACGATCTTTAGGGTGGTTAATAAATATTAAAAGATCCTGTCTGAAGCCAAGCCAACAATGAGGGTTCCTGGACATCACGTTGGACACACACAACAAGCGGAGGTTTCTGTCGCCGGAGAAGTGTGTAGCACTCCATCACTATCTGCTAATGCAGGTACAAAAAGGCAGTTGGTCCCTCAGACAGGCACATATCCAATCTCTTCTGGGGCGACTCAACTTCACATCCTACCTCCACGAGGAAGGTTGCATTGCCGACGGCTACAACGCTCCAGTCATCAATATGGCCGATGTCCCATTCTCGCTAATTGATGACAATCCTACCACAGGCCCAACAGGACATCATGTGGTGGCTCTAGGCGATAGGATCCTCAGAGTTGACACGACGCAGGTACAAAAAGGCAGTTGGTCCCTCAGACAGGCACATATCCATTCCCTTCTGGGGCGGCTCAACTTCACATCCTACCTCCACGAGGAAGGTTGTATTGCCGATGGCTACAACGCTCCAGTCATCGATATGGCCGAGGTACCATCCTCGCTAATTGATGACAATCTCACCACAGGCCCAACAGGACATCATGTGGTGGCCCTAGGCGATAGGATCCTCAGATTTGACACAACGCAGGAACAAAAAGACAGTTGGTCCCTCAGGCAGGCACATGTTCAATCCCTTCTGGGGCGACTTAACTTCGCATCCTACCTCCACGAAGAAGGTTGCATTGCCGACGGCTACAAAGCTCCAGTCATCAATATTGTCGAGGTCCCATTCTCGCCAATAGGCGACAATCCCACAGGCCTAACAGGACATCATGTGGTGGCTCCAGGTGATAGGCTCCTCAGAGCAGTGACGTCCCGTGGGGGTAGGCAGATTGAGCGTCGCTTGGGGGCGGCAGTTACTCGAAGGGCGGCAAATCGAGATTTGGTATACTTATAGAAATAGCTAAAAATATTTTGTTTACATGTTATACCTACCTGTCAGAAATATCAACCAAATACGACATCAGACTTTCATGATTTGGGTAAGTGTCTAACTTTATTATATTTATTCGCTTTGTATATCTAAATTTAATTTTGTATGCTTTATTGGTATATATTTTCTTACTAATGTATCAGTACAATACATTTCTCAGATACTGGAGTCATGAAAGGGTGATAAAAATACTTTATAAAAAATGGGGCGGCTTTTTGGCGCTGCCTAGGGGCGGCATTTTGCCTAGGGACGTCACTGCCTCAGAGTTGACACACAGAACGACATTCAATCACTTCCTGACGACAAACGCAGCCGACACAGGCTAGGGAGCCCAACTGAATGAACACCACCTATCAGGTACGTGGGAACAAGACCAGTTAGCATGGCATGGCATTCCAACAGGAAGGAAATGTTTGCAATTCAATCTCGGGTACAATCAATCATAGGATCAGCTCTGCTTCTGCAGAAAGACAACAAAACAGTGGTGGCATACATCAACAACGAAGGCGGCACAAAATCTGTCACCCTCCTAAACCTATGCCGACAGATACTAGTACCTATTTAACAGTCGAGCTAACATCACGTTTACAGCATAATACTTCCGCAGAAATTACAACTGCGTGGCAGATCATCTCTCCCGCAGACAACTTATTCCCGAATGGCACCTCATCAACACCACAACCACCCCCCTGTTTCAAAGATGGGGTGTTCCCGAGGTCGATTTATTCGCAAGCGAAACAGCACAAGTCATTGCAACGTATGTGTCACGAGACGTTACAGACAGTGGCGCGCGGTTTCACGACGCCTTCAGCTGAGTGTAGGACTTCAGACTGGCGTGGATATTTCCCCCACCAAACATACTTTCACGAGTCCTAGCGCACCTGAACTCAGCAAAAGGGAAGTACTTACTAGTGGCACTGAGCTGGGAACAATGATTTTTGGGAGTGGACTTACGAAAAAGAGCGATGTACCTCCGTATACAATGACTCACCTACATACGACACTAGTAGGTATGGAGACCAACCGTCCACCTCCAGGGACCCAGGAACTGTCCCTTTAACTATGGATAATTTCGGGTGGAGTGAAATAACATCAAATCAAATGGTGGAAAAAAGGGCACTCCTTACTTCCAGATGGCGGCCTTCGACTCTAAAAACTTACAAACCAGCTTGGAACAAATGGAAGACAATGACATGGTGTAAGCATGAACCTAATGGATCATAATAGCCCTCAACCAATGGAATTGGCCAGATACCTAGGCTACTTGCACAACATTGAGGGTTTGTCGTACAACACCATCGTGGTGCATACATAAGTCAGCCATAGCCACATTTTGCAAACCGATTATCATTGTAGATATCAGCATCAACGTGGTAGTACAACACAATATGTTACAGGCAATTTCGGTACATAAAACGAAACCCGTCAAACCACCGGTTTGGGATCTAGGACGAGTGGTAGATCATCTTAGGAAAACAACACCGGTGGATTACAACCTATTCGAAACGTCTCGCAGGACAACTACCTACTCGGCTGCTTCTCGCATCGGGACGAACGGTTCATGACCTCACACTACTCAGTAATAGTAGACAATGGATAAAAGTGACCACATAATTGTATGGCCAATGTTTGGCGCAAATACAGATACCGCGAAGCATCGTCAACGGAATGGAAGCTAAGCGCTTCCACGTGTCAAAACATCTACCCAGTATTCTGGTTACGGAAACTCGTCTGCATGTCAAGCCCAAGGAGAGAGGAAGGTGGGGATATTTCGGAATTATTTATATCTTCAAGAGGACCACCAAAACCAGCCACCAGGACAGTTATAGGGAATTGGATAAGGTCAGTACTGTTGGAAGCAGGGGTACAAGAACCACCAGGCAGTGTCCGCTCAGTGGTGGCTTCCTTAAACTGTACATATACCCAATAGATGATATCTTAAAGAGAGGTAACTGGCGTAATGAGTCGACATTTCACGACAACACTATCAGAGAACGATAAACACACCACCATCAGAAGGGGAAAAGAACCCATTAACTTCTCTATTCAACCATATTCATTGAAAGTCACGATGGTCTATAAATACCTCGTCAATGAATCATTGTCACATATAGGAATTTGGCATACCCAACACCAGGTGATAACAAACAGTTATCTCAAGGACTACAAAATCAAATTCGAATAATGAAAGGAGTTTTACCTACCAATAAAACTCTTATTATTCATGTTGACTTTGAAGTCCAGGTAACTTCTACCTGGTTCCTTGAGCCATATCGTAATGAAGACAAAGGGGTCCCAAACTCCATACATAAAAAAATGGACGCGCGGGTATGACCAGTAAGTAAATAAAAACGGAGGAATGACCAACGACAAGAAAAAGGAAAATAAATTAGTAGAGTATAACTTCACGCGGAGAAGAAAGAGCAAACCCTCTCTCAAGGACTTCAAAGTCAACATGAATAATAAGAGTTTTATTGGTAGGTAAAACTCTTATCATTTTTATAAAATATACATAAAATTAGTTAATATTTTCAGAAAACTATTGAGCGCTCCGGTTTGTAAAATTTTCCATTTCGAGCACTGGTAGGACTGTACCTACTCAATTAATTAAGCTATCACTGTTCTTTCGAGAATGGGTTGACATTAAGTATAGAGGAAAATAAAAATTTCACTTTTGTCGCGTGTCCTCGAAAGGGCTTTTAGTAAAAAACAATACAGGTTACTTTATTATGCTGATTAAGATGCATCTAAATTCAAAATTTCACAAAACATACATAATAATTTATTACATTTCAATAATATACAAGTATCCACGCTATGTTTATGTATTATCACTATTAAAACTTTTACTGGCCGTATATACATAATCATTTACAGCTTATCCGAGGCGTGTCGCTTTTAGGGTTGCTAATCGTACTGTAATTATAGTATTTGTACTATATTTTGGGTTCGCGTATTATGTACGATATTAACAATGTAAAGTATGCCCAAAATACTGTAATTTTGAATACTGGAAAAATGTTTTATTTTCATAAAGATTTAATTTTTACTTTACAAATTACGCCAAAATTACCGACTATGACTCTACTTTTGTTATTTCCGTAGTTTAATTCGGTGAAAAATACTGTATTTTCGTAAAAGAGGAAAATTTGGCGATAAGAAAAAAAATGATCGAGAAAGGTAAAAAAAAACGAAGCCCTCGACATTGATTTGAAAAAGAATTCCTCAAATTCACCGGTGAATTCTTTGGCCTGAAAAGGGATAAAAAGAAGCCTTGGAAAATCTCAAATTCTTTGTTATTTTTGTGAGAAACAAAAAACGTATACATTTTCAATCGAAGATAATGTGTACAATCCTACAAACTTTTCTGAAGAACAGTCAAAAATGGAACTACGAACTACCATAATATGGACGCCATTTTGAAAACGTAATTCGAATGTAAGATTCTGTCCAGTTGCGAGTCTAGATTGGGTATTTTTCGATTGTGGTTCTCCCATCAATTCTTTAGATAACTTTGTAGGTCTGTACTATATTTTTCTGAAATACTATAATTTCTTAGACCTCGTACTATAATTCTGTGACAAAAGTATGGCAACATCGGCCGCTTTCAACCAATTTCCATCTGACGCAGCGGACTGTCAAACTTTGCAGGGGTACATAATTTGTTATTGAATACTCCACGGAACGCCGAATACGCTAATTGTACGATCAATTAATCTTTCCTTTACTACTAAAAGGTAATGTTCATTTGTTTAATTCTGTTGGCCTCATTGGTGATATTTTCAATTGTATCGGAAGCGAGATAAGGATTATGTGATAGCATATTAAATTGTGGAAGTGGCTGGCCTACGTATGACTCAAAAATAATATTACTACATCATAAGAATTTGACACTTTTTAATAATTGTAAATATTATAATGTCTTGAAAAAGTACTAGCACACTTCTCTAAAATAATTTTTATCGAATTGTTTGCTACATAAGTAATATATATATTTTCAGATGTGGAAAGCTACCGCTGGTGTTGCGATTTCTATCGCTCCGCCAAGTAACGACGATGATTGGGAAACCGATCCCGACTTCGTGAATGACGTCACTGAGCAGGAACAGCGATGGGGCTCCAAGACAATCGATGGATCAGGCAGAACTGGTGCATCTGTAGAGTAAGCTACATAACCTCAATAATTATTATGCTTAACAATAGCTTGGCACAGTTCTCACGTTGATTGTAGTCTGTTATATCGATTTCTAATATTCAAGTTCACACAGAATGTGTTCTGTTTATTCAGTTATGATCTGGATGTAATCGAGTTAGCTGAAGATATCTTGGTGCCTGTAAACAATTTTTAAACTATGATTTCTTCTAAGTATGGTTACTTGTGAGTGAATATTATTATATTTCTTTATATTTACATAATGAATGTATTCACTTAATCAGCATTGTTTATAATAAGTTTATTTCATTAGGACATTTGACCAAGACTGCGATGGGAAAGTTGGAGTGAGAATAGTGATTGTAATTCCATTGATTGATCTAATTTTCAGTACCTAGTGATTGTTTATTTGTTTTATATCAGAAAAAAATATTATAATACACAAAAAAATACCGAGGTACCTATCACAGCATTGTCTGAAAGAATATTTGATAATGGTGCCGCAGATGACCGTATGACCTCTTGTAAATTTCTTTTTAGACCAAACCCAACCTAACTTATCCTACCTAACCTTAGTGTTGATAATGAAGTATTGAAATGTATGAACATATCGAACTTTAAATTAACAATTATTGGACTGAAAAGCATCTCCCCCGACAGAAACAGGTATTTAATATACAATACTCTCTCAGTAACCTGCCACCCCAAAAACCAGACAAGTGTCCAATTAGTGAAAGCGGCGGATTATAGTGCATACCTACATACAAAATATGGTAAAAATTAAAACAGGTATTTCGTAAAAATAGTTTTATTTTTGAGAAATTTGTACTAGCAAATTACGGTTATATTTTTAATCAAAATCAAGTATTTACTAAATTATAACTATTTATAAACTAAGTTTATTAACTAAATATTAAACAGTAAATCACTTGACACAACCGTTGTTCAGTGAGGCAGATATTCTTGAATGGCTTAGGATTCCTGGCTTTCCCTTTGCCTAAGCCAAAAGATTCAGTTTGTGTGTCTCGGTTGCATAGGAGTATGGCATAATTGTGATGCGGTCCTTGGGCACTTTCCTCCGTGGTACATTACTTTCTTCGTGATGAACATACGTTTTACGAAGGAGAAGTTTCCAAAATAAACCCGTCTCATTTGCGTTGTATACTTGTACGCGGCGGACTACTGAATTTGACAATCGAATACCGGCGAATTATAGAGCTTGATTTTGTGCTTTCAACTAGTAAAAATAACGGCGGTTTATAGTAGTTGTCGGATAATCGAGCGGCAGATTACTGAGAGTGTACTGTAATTGAGATAAACTGATTCCCCAAAAAAAAAATGATAAATGGTCATGCGATGATCTGCAGCATTATAACCGAATATTCTACTGGGTTATTGCAGGTAGCTCGGATTTGATAGCAGTTACCAAAAAGATCAGCAGTGAAAACCGATCACCGAGTGTAACTGTAACAAGTCTAACAAAGTGATAACATGGGAAACAAAAGTATTGGTCAATCCTTTTTTGACACCTTTTCTGATCTGCTTGTTATTCTAATGCATAGAACTTGATACGATTAAGTAGATATTAATTATAGTTTTAGGCTATTTTTACCACGTTTTTATTAGCTCGTATTCTTGTTTGTCCAAGATTTGTATTGGACGATTGAAGATTTTTAACTAACTTCCCGGCTGGCTAGACATTTTAAACTTTTAGAATATATCAGAACACGAAGACAATGCATTCTTTTAATACTTTTAGCTATTTTTAAGCAGAATTGAATTCATTTTCAGTTAATTCTGTTTTGTATGGAAAGTTATTATTGTTGGTTGCTAAGGGAGTCCTAGCAACTAATTTATTAATATATACGTGCGTTACTATGGAAATCAATATGAAATGTCAAAATGACATTTCAGTATTCATTATTTATTCAGTATTTCTATCAAGTACAATAAAAAGTATTTAATTAATACATAGAATAGTCAAGTTTATATGATTCAACAGGAAATTTAAAAACTTGGTATATAAAAAGTTCTTTTTATCTTGTAATTATTAATGATAACAATCAACTATAATTTTCTTTCAGTATGAAAAAGTTAAGAGAAGAAATGGTGGAAACTAATGCGGAGGGTAAGAAAAAAGACATGGAGGATGCCCCCCAAGCATCTTATGGGTAAGTTTTTCGTTCTGTTAACCAAAAAATCTTCTCTTCCGAACATTCTAATAGAAGACTTTTGCAATGACAGAACAACTAGGCCCCCTCCCTCCATCAAGGTATTGAGCGACCCCGTGTGAAATCTTAAAAAGCTTTAAGTTTAATCTGTAAAGTAAAATTTTTGATTTACAATATTTGCAATAAGACACTAAAACAAATAAACAATGTTTTTTATTTAGTCGTAGTATTTGGTGACATTTCTCATTAGCTAATTTTATTAAATTTCCACTTTACCTACTACTATGGATATTATAATGAGTACCTATCTAATCCTAATGTATCTACTATGGGTTTTTACAAACATTTCAAATATTCAAAATTTGTTTTTATACTTACTTAATCCTTTTTTTTGCGGGTAATAAAGTTCTTACTTTCTTTTATTCTATTAATTTATTGTAGAAAAGTTATTTTATTTGTTGTTACATCTGTTTTTGTGAGATTTAAGCATCTAATTACGTCTTTAAGTTGGTTAATTCTAATTTTGTTTGTACTAAGACAGTATTTGGCCACTATTTTACAGTAATCGCATACCTGTTATAGTTATTTGACATGCAGTCAATAAATGAACTGATAAAATTAGGAAAGTGAAATTTTGTAAAAATGTGTTTCGTCTTGAAACTCAACAAATTTTTATTTAAAATATAATCAGAAGATCTATCGGTTAATTGAGTTGCTAATACAAACACGTATTTTCAAGATTTTTACATGAGTTAGATATAAATGAGGTTTTGTCAGAAGTACCTGTTAGTAAATACCTAGTTAAAACTGCAGTCATATAAAGAAGAAGAAGAAGTTACTTATAGATTTGTCTTTAATTATGCCGACAAGAATTTAGATTGTATTATTTTGCAACTTGAAATTGTCCAATAGCTATATAGCACTTACCCCATTTTCTGTTAAGGCTATACCTCAGCTGAGGCATGGTCTAAAAAGATTGTAACTATGCAACGCGCGAATTGAAATAATGACGCGTGCCGCGTGGAACATAATTTGTTATAAACATTCAACATGCGACCATTTAGTGTTATGTTTATTGTTATATTAGTAATAATAATAATAGATTCATTGCATGTTTTCTTTTTCGAGTACACGCATAACGTTTTCTAGTCATCTTTACACGATATAAGAATATATTCTTACGACGCCATCACAAAAACATCGATATACTTTGACGTCCAAAGCGGTTGTGTGACAAACCGCTTCTGACGAATATCGACTGAGTATGGCATTGCGATGATTTGCTGTGTCACTTATGTACGTTCTTAATAGTAATAACATTAGAAATGGTTTGGAATTATATTTTACAAAAACTATTCATTGAAACAGGTAAATTAAACGATTGGGCAAAATATTAGGGAGCAAGAAAGGCTTATTTAGCATTAACAGCGAAATAGAAATGGATGAAATTACCTGTATATCGATTTTATCAATATTTCAGTATAATATTTTTCTTTCTAGATACGGTGGCAAATTTGGTGTTGAGCAGGACCGTATGGACAGTTCTGCTATGGGTCACGATTACATAGGAAAAGTTGAAAAGCACGGTTCACAAACAGATCACAGTACTGGATTTGGCGGAAAATTTGGTGTTCAAACAGATAGAGTTGACAAGGTGACTAATAAGTTGATATTTGGATAGCATTCCTCGTATAGGTAAGTGACATTGATTCTTGGAGGTGCCTCGTAGTGTCTATAAACACAATATAAAGAGAAGACATGGGTCATACAAGAAGGAAAGATTTGCTTATTGTTTTGATTTCTTAGTTAATAATCTATTTCGACCGTGTTTAGGTAAAAAGGGCGTAACCCACACAGAACAAATTTTACAGGAGAGGCAAAAAACGTTTTTTGAATGATTTTGGTTTAATGTTAATAAAAAAATAGGCACAGACATTGGGTGCATGATGATTGAAGATTTGGTGTGATATCTTTTTGATTTACTAATAATTAAAGAAGTTATTACAGAAAAATCATTAAAATTGAGCGTAAATGCTTTTTTTCCTTAAATTAAAACTTAACTAAAGTTCAATGAAAACCTGAATTTAGATAATAAATCGGCATTTGCGGCTTACTTCCTTTTTACAGAACATGTATTTAGTTGTATATATTGTTAATATCTAATAAAAGCACTTTTCGAAAAATCGAGAGTTACGCCCTTTTTCCTAAACACAGTCGATTCGTAATGGCACACATTTTGTTTTTTTTAGAGTGCTATGAATTGGGATCACAAGGAAGTTATAGAGAAGCATGGTTCACAAAAAGACTATAGCTCTGGGTTTGGAGGAAAATTCGGCGTACAAACTGATCGGGTCGACAAATCGGCCGTTGGATGGGATCACGTCGAGGAAGTTAAGAAACACGAATCACAAAAAGGTGACTTTATACTATTCAAAATTAAAATATATGACTCATAAAATGTTTTAAAATATTTTTAAATTGGAGTAGTTTTAACTGACAATTTAGATTTGTAACTAAATGTTATAGTGTAATAATTACTGTGTTTTTTGTAGATTATACTGTTGGCTTTGGAGGTAAGTTCGGAGTGCAATCAGACAGGCAGGACAAGTCTGCAGTCGGATGGGATCACCATGAGGCGCCTCAGAAGCATGAGAGTCAGCTTGACCACAAAAAGGTAAAATTTTAATAACATATTCGTTGATGTGTTACGCCTTTCATAGGAGTTAATCTCATAAATCTATATTTTTATAAATATTTTTCATTATCTCTATTATAGATAAAAGAAAATGATAAAACAGTTTCCTGGAAGTGTGGCAGACTGATAAAAGTGCATGTTTTTTAGGAACATGTCATGAACTTTTCACAAATAATGTATTTCTTATTTTAATAATAATAGATGATTCATGATTATTAATTTAATACCTATTAAGTTCAAATGGCCTATTTATGTTCAGTTTGTCTGATCTCTTTACCCACATTTATCTATTATTTGAAGATATTTTTAGATTATGATAGAGATTTTTAGTTTTATATTAGATACAGCAAATAAAAATCATATATTATTAGAATGAGAAAACTTTATGGAATTACGAATAGCTGCTACATTGGTGGGGTCATTTAACCTATGCTGATAATTTTTTTGTTTTGTTCAACGAGTTTGTTGTTCCACATGACGTGTAGTTTTTATTTGTTTACTGACATAAAATATATTATAGGTGAAGCTAAAGAGTAAAGGGGGGTCAAACTATATGATTTAGACCAGTGTGTTTCTCAACTGGCCCTTGTGTACCCTTTGGGGCGACAGTCAAAGTAAAATTTTAAAATTATACGAAAACTAATGAAAAAAAGTTTATGTGTAAATTACGGACATTGGATGTTGTGAGTTAATGCGATTTCCATCATTGGCGACTATTGCCATTGAAGTACGAGATGATGATCTTTTTGTGTATAATTGAGGTACAAAAAGGTTTAGACAACACAACATCAACATAAATAAATTTAAGAAAATCATTTTTCATCACATACTTTAATTTATTGATTACAGCAGTGGCAATACTGTGATTTTGATTAATTTATTGCGGCAGATAATTGAAGTATTTTATTAGTGCAGTGTGTAAAAAATAAAAAGGATATTATAACTTACCATGTCCATATAAACTTAGTCTGCCTAAGGCTGTAAACAGATGAAAAATGGACTTTATCTGAAAAAAGGCGAATTTGCAAATCTGCTGCAAATATCATTATTCATGTGCTGTCAGATATTTGTTGTAATACCCCGTTTACACGTGCATGGATTTGCTGTTGACAGTAAGTATTATCGCGGCGCGGCCATAACAAGAAAATGTTTGTATGCAGTTGGCAAGATTGCATGCATGAATCGAAAGAGTTTTGAGGCTTCTGATTTTTCATGTGGCAGTAGGATTTTTTCGATCTGGGCCTGTGCAGTAGAACGATAGTGGCGAACCTGTCGGCAAAAAAACAAACTACAAATGAATTTTCAGGTTGACCGATTTTCACTACCTGTCAAATAGTACGAAATAGTACCATAAAATGACAACATCGCGCCTCTCTCACTCTTAAAGAATGAATTGGAGAGACTGTCAGCACTTCTACGTGTAAACAGTTATTGTCACGATAAAAATACTCACTATTGCTGCCAGTAAATCCATGCACGTGTTCAGGCACTATAAAAATACTTAAGTATATATCGTCACTGTTCTGGCAGAAGACACTAATTCGAAAAAATGACATATTGAGTTAGTACCAAAATGTTCCTTATTTCAAACTTTACCGTCTGGAAACCTTCTTAATAAATAAACAGTCTTTATTTTAAAGTCATCCTTTTTACGATTACTTAATAAACTCACATGATAGACCATTATTTCACATATTTTAACAACTTCAAAGTCAAATTACTCAAAACTTGTATTCTCCAGTTAGTGTGTTCTACAGAGACGATATGTACTTAAAAATCAACTCTACCTACATCGCAATAAGGGTAATTTTCAACAGTTTCATCGAATGTCATACATATTCTATAAAACATATCTAATTTCCATTTTGGTGGGAGATTTTATATATCTTGTTTAACAATGCAGCAGGTGGATAATAAAACATTGGCTTGATTTTAGGGCTTTGGTGGAAAATTCGGTGTCCAAACAGACCGTGTAGACAAGTGCGCTGTAGGCTTCAATGATCCTGGAGAAAAAGTTGGGACAGCTTACACGAAACAAAAGCCTGATGTCAGCGGAGCCAAGCCGTCAGCTCTGAGAGCCCGCTTTGAAAATATGGCCAAAGAGAATGAAGAAGAATCCCTGAAAAAGGTTCAGCTGGAGAGGGAAAGAAGAATTAAGATTGAAAAGCATGAACGGGAGGCGGATGTTAATAGGAGCGATGTAAGTTATGTTTTATTTGTTTTGTAAATGTTTCGTTAGCCTATGATTATGAGTTGTACAGAAATGTAATTACTTTCAGAGAGTTTTAATATTATTTGTATGGCAGAATGAGTCTTGCAAGGATTTATACTCATTACAGCTAAAATACCATAAAAAGTTTGTAAGATCATATTGATGTCATTTGAGTAGAGACAGTACCTGTGACTATTTTAATCCGTTATTAAAAAAAACTGAAAAAATGTGTGATTATGTGAAATTAGTGATGGATTTGGCATATTATTGATTATATGCATGTCTTTGTTGTACATAGTCTTTGTAAATAATTAATGAATTGAGCTAGTGTTCACATAGTAGACAGCGATTCAGGCAATAATCCAACCCTCAGAACAATTTAAATAAATATAGTTAAATAGTAGTAAATTAGTACGCGCGACGAAATTTTGTACTCGCTTCGCATTCATTGAGAGAACGTTGAGTCAGACACACGTCACTTTGCTGCGTGATGGCGACGGGCCAATTAATTCTAAAATCGTGTAAAGATGACTAAAAACGTTACCCATTTACTTTAAAAAGAAAACATGTCAATGAATATATTATTATTGTTACTAATAGAACAATAAACAGAACATGCCTTAAGGCCATGCATTAGTTGAGGTACGGTCTAAAAAGATCGTTGCTAGGCGATGCGCGGATTGCGGGTCGCGGGTGCAAATGACGCCTGTCAAACGAAATATTATTTGTCATATAAATCCAACATACGTCCATTTTATGTTCTGTTTATTGTTCTATTAGTAACAATAATAATATATTCATTGACATGTTTTCTTTTTAAAGTTAATGGGTAACGTTTTTAGTCATCTTTACACGATTTTAGAATTAATTGACTCGTCGCCATCACGCAGCAAAGTGACGTGTTTCTGGCTCGACGTTCTCTCACTGAATGCGAGCGAGTCCAAAATTTCGTCGCGCCTACAGTTGAAAATTATTTGGCGTTTCACTGATGCGTCACCTTAAACATATGACTGTACAACTATTTTCGTTAACAATAATAATTTATTACAAATCAAAAGTAAAACATAGCCTATTTAATGGTTTAACTGAAACGTGATATTGGCTTTTGTGATGAAACCAATGGCGCACCCAGGGGGTGGGCCAGGGGGCCCTGGCACCCCCCAAAATAAAAATTATCAGAATGTAATTCACCAGCACATTTATAAAAAAAATTCTTAGATTTTAATTTCTAACACGAAAATTTCGAAAATGTCGGGGTTTTTTAGAAACCCAATCCCTAATGGAACTGTCAAAAAATTCTCGGTGTCCACTCGAATTCCGGACTGGTGTACACCGAGTACAATAGACAAAAGACCGATAAACGAGAAATTAGGCTGTATTGTGTTGAAGAGGTTTGTGTATAAGTTAAATGCAATAATACTTTTTTTTGTCCATTGTCAATTAATATTTTGGAACCTCAATATTAAAAAATCGACAATAAAAATTCGGCGAAAAGAACGACTAAAACCACCACAGTCGGCAGTGGTGTAAATCAAAAGAACATTTTTTTTCAGTGGAATTTGGCATACATATTGTAGCTCTTGAGTCTAGACCAGTGCTTCTCAAACTTTTTCATACCACGGGCCCCCGAAATTAGAAAATAAAAATTCAAGGCTCACCTCCCCAAAAATTTTAGTCTTTAGTGACCAACAGTCAGTGGCGCACCCAGGGGGGGGGGGGGGGCAGGGGGTCCTGGCACCCCCATTTTAAAACATTTTAAACTTTTACCAAACTTTAACAAACCCCCGTTTTAAACATTGAAATTGAAAGCCAATAAACTATACCTTTGGGCTTAGACAAATAAAAATTTCTTGGGTTTTAATTTCTAACACAAAATTTCGAAATACTAATGTCGGGTTTTTTTAGAAACCCAATCCCTAATGGAACTGTCAAAAAATTCTCCGTGTCCACCCGAATTCCAGAGTGGTGTAGGTCATAGCTTGGGAGGGCTGACAGGGCTCTAGCCTAGGGGCCCGGGTTATGGGGGGCCCGGCGTGTCGGGTTGACCAGATAAGTGAGATAAACACACATCATAAATTAACTTTAATAGTAAAAAAAGTCGCCTACGGCGCTATTATTCTTCATGGCCATGACCATTTTCAATTACTTATATAATTGCACACTATATTTTTTGATTATTATGTGTCAATACTCGACAGCTCCATTATCAAGTATCAGTATTAAAGTATATCCCGTTTCAGGATGTTAGGACCATGGTGTAGGTACACCGAGTGCAATAGACAAAAGACCGATAAACGAGAAATTTGGCTGTGAAGAAGAAAAAGAGCCTATGGGACTAATTGAGGCGTATATTATCAAAACCTGCTTAACTCCACGAACACAATTGTTGACAAAAGCGAAAAAACTGCTGTGGGCTTAATTATTGCAAAATATAAGAAATGATAAAATTGCCCTGCCGGGCTACTAATGTAAAAGCAACATTTAAAAAGTTATTTAGTGTTTAAAAATCAGCTTAGGTAGGTTTTGATACTTAACATCGGATTTGAATAGGTTTTGAAAGTCAATCATATGGATATAGGCTTTTTTGAAAGGAAATAAAGTGGATTAAAATAAAAATTTATGCCAGGGGTGTATGACGGAGTAAGCAATAATGAAAGATGTGTTATATTATTTATTTTGGAAAATTATTATTTTATCAAAGAAAAAAGAATATTTGGCGTAAAATAATTTCGACATTACAACTTTACATTATACGTTTTCATTACATACTTGCAATATGAAACGATAATACAATATAGTAATAGTGATTATAGTATATGTAATATAATGATTAAAACTAACAAATAAATGAAAAATGTAAAATTTAGCGATATGTACCTAACCTAACTAAAATTGTTGAAATACAATAATTAATATTAGTGATAATTAAAAAAATAATTTCCACATTAAAACTTTACAGTATACGTCTTCATTACATACTTGCAATATAAAACGATAATACAATATACCGGGTGCCGGACGAAATCCCGAATGCTGAAATCCTGAATGCTGAAATCCCGAACGGCCGAAATCCTGAATGGCCGGAATCCGGAAGGCCGAAATCCCGAATGGCTGAAATCCCGAAAGCCTAAATTCCTAAAGCCGAAATCCCGAAGGCCGAAATCCCTAATGCCGAAATCCCGAAAGGCCGAAATCCCGAAAGCCGAAATCCCGAAGGCCGAAATCCCGAATGCTGGAATCCCGAATGGCTGAAATCCTGAAAGCCTAATTTCCTAAAGCCGAAATCCCGAAGGCCGAAATCCCGAATGCCGAAATCCCGAATGCTGAAATCCCGAACGGTCGAAATCCTGAATGGCCGGAATCCCGAAGGCCGAAATCCAGAAAAATAAAAAAAATACAAACAGTAATAATTGCGCAATCTTAACACTTATCTTGAATTGCGCAAATTTTATACGAGAGACAAATACCATTTTTATGTAGAACAAATGGGTAAACGTAATTTTAAAAAATAATAATTTTTTTCTTTATATGTCCAATTCATAGGTTACCACTTATCACATTAAATTTTACACATTACATTCCATTATTTATACTTTATTTTACTTTATTTACCTATATTATATTATTATGTATTGTAGGTATAATGTGTATAAAATTTCGATGTATTTCGATTATTTTAGGCAGGTATATTAAATCATAACAATTAATTTGCAAAATATTATTATTTACACGTGTTCACCAATGGTATTTAAACTAATATGGCTAAATAACTTTACGATGCAGCAGCTAATGATAGCTAGTCTGACACTCAATAATAAAAATTAATACTAGGTATAAATACCCACAGTACCTATTCATGAATACAGTGCGGTAGGTAATGAATATGTTTGTTTTTATCAATGACTATCATAAAATTTCATAAGAAGTATGATAGTATGATAGTATGATCATAAGATTCATAAGAATCATAAGTATTCATGAATAAAGTGTGGTAATGGATATTTTGTGTATTTTTATCAAAGTCAATCATAAAATATCGTATCACGTCATTATTGTTAGTTTATATTTAACTGTCAAACATCATTCTATTTTTAGTAAATTAAATTTTAGTAAAGAGAATTTAGTAATACATACTGTCAATTAGTAGGTAGAATGTTTTCTGATTTTCTCATTTGTAAAAAAAGTAGGTAGGTACTTATTCCTATACAAATATTATATTCATATAATGTACATTTAGATACGTATTTATAAGGTACATTTTATTATCTATCTATACAAATATTTTATATTTATATACTTAATGAATTGATGATGATTTTTTAAAGAAAAATTTTATCACATAAAATAAAATCAAATAAATTGATACAAATAAGAATACACCCATGTTGGTGAAAACTTCAAGATAACTTGCCTGTCATTTTTTTGCAATCGACTTTTTCATCTTTCCGGATTCCTCTGGCGTTTTCTAGCTTTACCAACAGGTGCTAGTAGAATTGTTGAACACACTAAACCACCCATAGTCTTAAAAATCTCAAAAATGTAATAAGAATTCAATGAAAACACGGAGAAAATTACTGTCACAACAATCCTGAAGGTTGGACTGAAGGCAGTGACCTTTCCTTCTACGGTCTTAATTGGACAAAAAATCAAAATGGCGGTTTTTATCTCTGATGTCATTGGTTGTATGGATATGAGTCTATTTTGAAACTAAATCATTAAGGATTTGAGCACGATTTGATACTGAACATGATTTTCAACATGAATTATCCCTGTATTTAAAGCAGTTACGCAAGCGAATGAATATTTATTCTATAGGTATTGTCATAGAGAACAGTTTGGCATCAAAATTTGAAAAAAGTCGAAAATGGTCGTTAGGTATCTTTTGATAATAAGGTGCTCAATTTACATTCTCCTCCTTGGGCCCCTCCAATATAATATCCTGGGTGCGCCACTGGATGAAACATCATAATTATTATTGTCTTCAATTATTATAAACCGCTAATAAATAAATTGACATGGGATATATGACAAATATTATCCTAAACCGTAAAAATATGTATTTTTGTGTATGAAGTATCTAAATATTGTAAATTTACAACACACTATTGTTTGAATTATTTACCAACTCAACATTCACAAAATTTATTTATTGATATATAATTTTACTCATAAATAATACTTACATAAATATAGCCTCAAATCTTGATACACATCCTTTACAATGAAAAATAAATATACACTCCAATATAAATAAAGTTTTATGAATATAAATTAACAGCGTAGAATGTTAGTCTCCAGAAATTTGTTTATAAATATATATTTTTATTATGACACAACATTGGTTATGTTTACAACACGTGCTGTTTACTTGGTTGTAGGTATTGAACGACTATGCGCACGCTTAAAACCAAAATGAAAAATCATAATAAAAGTTTCAACATTCAGTCTTTACCCAACCGGCCCAAGCCACAGCTGAAAATTACAAACCTCCAGCATTTAGAACACCCGAACGTCGCCGCGCAAAATAAATTATGTCGCATCGGCGGGCAAAACTTCCGTCCCATGCCAGATTAATGCGTTACATTTGCGCGCGCAATTTTGTCACACGCCAAAAATACACTTTGATCTGTTTTCCCAAACGTGCCTAAAGAAGTATAACTTCAAAAATTCTTCATTATTAATACTACCCGTATTGTAACAATGTACGAGACGTTTCAATAATATAATAAAACCACTTACCTATTCATAGAATCCTTTTTAATGGTAAATTTAAACTCCTAGTTTCTTTAATAACAGTTAATTGACCGATAACATTTGAGGGCAGTAATTTACTGGACGCTTTTATTTGTCTGATAATATTGACTTGTACTGCATCTCCCATAATGCCAAAGAGCTAATTTTGAATGTGTTTTTTTTTAATAGGGGTCATGAATAACTATATTAGAAACACATTGTCTTCGATTTTACTGAAGGCACCATGATTCTACTGCACAAAGGCTTTTAGTATACCGTTTCATTTTTTTTTGTTTTCTTTTATTGCGACTACCGCAGTCACGAAAGCGCGAGGCCCAATCGGTCCAATCGCCCTAAGACAGATGACACACGAAGACTGATGACAGTGGCATAGTACCATTTCATTTTTTTTCACAACATCAGCTATGATGTTAAGTACATTCTCAACTTGACTTTACTATTACTCTAATTAACTGAAATTTTTCTACTATTTTACAGAAAGTAAACACTGATCAACAACCTAAAATGAGAACGAGCCTTAACCTTAGACAGCCTATCAAAACTGGAAGCGATGCTACTGTTCAGAATACCGCTAAACAGTTCACTACACCACGTGAAACTACTGTTAGTACTGGGGTTCCTTCCAAAATTAGGGTTGGTTTTTATCATTTTTACTATCAAAATAATTCAATACAGAGTGTGAGATTGTATAGGTTATTATAGCAAGTCATTTGTTTTAAATATTGTAAACTGCAGTGGAGAAGGGTCTGGCATTGGGCCTCATGACCTGTTGTAGTGTTAAAAAAAATATTATTCAATGTGGCCTTGGCAAATATATTTCAAAAAATTTTTGCTACAAATAAATTTACAATGTGTATTAACTAATTGTATCATCTTATGTATTTAGGTTTCATCTTAATAGGAGAAGGTTTTAATAAACTTCTTTGATTCTAACAATATGAACTGTTTCCAGATTTCTGATGAAGTGACAGAAATTCCAGCACCCAAGTCTTTACCATCACCCACGGCAGTTGCTCAGCCAAAGTTTGACACGCCTGATATAATTCAAAATACCCAAAAGGCGAATGTTCAACCGGTGAAAAATGATTCACCAGAAACTGAAGAAATCAAGAAAATTATTGAATCTGAACCTGAACCGGAAAAGGTAATAGAGAGTTGTACCTACTTAAAATGTAGCAAAACAAATTTAACGCATTCTCGACAATTCTTTACGTTAAATGTATTTCTTAAATAACATGACTGATTTTGATGGTTAAGTTAAATTAATACAGCATATAAAAATAGGCTGTATTAATTTTGGAATTTATACTATTGTCTGCCTAGTCTCAAGGTAGTACGATTCATATGAAGTATCACTATAAGGTGGTCAATAATTGACTGCTTCCAGTGGTAATTACTAAAAGCGAACGGCAAGTATAGACTGATTCATCGATTTGCGCAGTAAATACATTCCATAAAGAATTGCTATTTTCCACTTTCAATTGAGTATAATGAAGGTGTCATTTGAGGTGAGATATAAAGTCCAAATGGTGTCTTTTCCTCGTCTATCTATTGACGAAGAGCTCGTGGCCCTTGGTGCTTGCTTGCAACATTGAGTTAATAAATGAAATCTAAAATTGAGACTCATGCCAAAAGGATGTGGCTCATTTGTAATAAATGCAAGTTCCATGATTTATCCAGGCAATAGTTGTACATTTAATAGTTCATCATGGAATTAACTATTTGAGTGAATTAAAAATGTAGTGTGAAGTTTGCTACAAATGAATCTGCAGTCCGAATTGACTTGCAGCTATTTTCAGCATCAGTCAATGAGTCCTTTTTTTCACCTACAGTTTCAAATATTTTGGCTCTATCTAGTAGAGAATGTCTACTTCAACATCTTTGATACGTGCTGTCCTCTGCCTGTCGATAATTATTTGATGTCCTCATAGAAGGTGGTGCAGCCGACGATTGTTGCTTCGCCAGTCGGCTGGACGGACGGTGATGACGGGCAGGACGGAGACGATGGCGAGGGTTACACAGCGATTGCACTTTACGATTATCAAGCCGCTGCTGATGATGAGATATCCTTCGATCCTGATGACATTATCAAGAATATTGAAATGGTAAATATAGTCGATAGTTTTTTTCTTCTGGCCATTGTGAGACTTGCCAATGATACAAATTATATCTTGAAATATATCCTTTAAAAAGTAATTTATCATTCTCGCTACTAAAGCCTACAGATGTAACTACATACCTGAGCAGTATATTTGATGCAATTTCTTTGCACAAGTATACATGAATGGTGTCGAAATATG
This sequence comes from Rhyacophila brunnea, assembly GCF_057557595.1. Lineage (NCBI taxonomy): Eukaryota > Metazoa > Arthropoda > Insecta > Trichoptera > Rhyacophilidae > Rhyacophila > Rhyacophila brunnea. The sequence goes on along the minus strand of NW_028233276.1, from coordinate 39,800,136 downwards.
CGATGAAAAATATGCGACTTGTTTAGATTTGCACAAGTCTTCTACACAAGTTCAGTTATACTTGCGCAAGTATGTTTTCAGTTACAATACTTGTGCAATATTATATATACTTCTACAAAGAAATTGCATAAGTATATTGCTCAAGTATGCAGTTACGCTCGTACATATGATTTTCTAAAGAGCAATAGTGGATGTTATATAAACCCATTAAATACCGGAAGGTATTAACATGGCGGTACTTGGTGGGCTGCAAATTTTTATGAAAAAAAACATATCATTTTGGAAATCTATTAAAAGTATACCATAAAGACTAATTGTATTTCGGATAAGTATTTCACCATGATTCCAAGAGGCGGCAATGTGTAGAATATATTAAATTATATAAAACAATCAACAGGGGCTAGTATAATGAGTGTAAAGTTCAGGTGAGTTGGAAATACTGTCACCAGTTTGTGTACTCAAGTTTCGGATGAAACTACCCATACTAAGTATTTGTGGCCCAATAAACTTATTCCAAAAAACTTGTGATGATATCATCGCGAGTCGCTGTTATGTGCACTCGCCATTTGGTAGACTTTCAACACTATTGACATTAAATGCGCACGAACGAAATAGCACTTGAATATAGGTATATTTTAATTTATTAGTCTATTGCGTTTGAATAATAATAGGTCATAAATTTTGTGTCGCAGCTCAGTGGTGAGATGACGCACAGGCTTAGGCTTGTTATATACCGCTCAAAACATGTTTGAAATTAAAAAAAATCACTGTTATTCATTTTTGTTAATAATAATATTGTAACCTAACAGAAAAACATCTCATAAATTTAAAATTTTATAATAAATGGAACTTTTCGACAAGCGGAGATCAGCGTATTTTTAGCGATTATATTGAAGCCGATACACAGTCTGATTTCCCTGAGCCGATACGTATTTTAAAATACTAATAATATGGAGTTGGTTTTAGTTTCAGTTGAGTATGAAACTTTTGTCGCATACGCACGCCAAACAATCTATATAGTATTCCAAATACTAGTAAGTATTTTGGAACAAGTTTATATACTAAGTATTTTATTATACTGGTAGTAAGTATACTTATTCTTCAAAATCGACCAGTTTTCCCATCTCTAGTGTAAAGTACAGTGTGTATACACACTTAGTTTCTATGACCGGCAGGGACAAAGGGGACACCAGCTAAGTGTTGGGAACAGAAAACATAACCAATTTATAAAATATTGACTTGTTTTGTCCATCTATTCCACTCAATGACATTAATATGGACGAAGCATCTGGAAAAAAAAATGACACTCACTTTTTTGTCGGGTCTGCCGAATGGCATAATCTGTTCTAACGCCATTACAATAAAGGTGATATTGCTATAAATTCCCGATGCTTTTTGTCGGGTCTGCCGAATGGCATAATTCATATTTTAATATCAATATCGCTCGCTCAAATGATCCATGACACTAGAAACACTGTTCTTACGCCATAACAATAAAGGTGATATTGATTTAAATTCCCGATGCTTGATATTGCATAATGGAAATTGCGAAATTTTGTCACGTGACGTCTACCTATACATGTGCGAATGTCGCTATGCGCGAATTTACTTGCTACTGTACTGAGTGCGTTGTCCATTAATAATGTCATTGATTCCACTATTATTTTAGTAGGCACATTGCAATATCCTAATGTATCATAATTTAATCTGCTTTATTTTATCATTAATCCTGTAGATAAAATTATAAGAAATGAAAATATAATTAAAATTAAATTCTACAAGTTTTTAAAAGGTTTTGTCGATAGTTATTTCGGTTGTAACTCCATTATCGACTATCGTTATCGACAAAACCTTTTAAAAACCTGTTGAATTTAATATTAATTATATTTTCATTTCTTGTGAAATCAAATTCTACCAAGTAAATGCTAACTCAATTAATATAAAATTATAAGGTTTTTCTTTCTATAAAATGACAAATTATGGTATCAGATTCTTAATTTGGTATTATATTATTAAGTACTATTCGGAAATCGTTTTCTGGACAGACAACTATAAAAATTCTTTGTAGATATAAAAAAAATATTATCATTATTATGAATAAATTTAAATCATCGGTTCCTAACCCATGGGTGACGTGATTTCTAGGTGGTCGTCAGCTACTTTTAAATTATGATGAAAATGAAAAGTAACCTTTTCGTACATCAATGATTTATTTTTATTCCTTGAAAAGTAACTATTTTCTTTTGCGTAGGTTGTTATTATGTTGTGAAACCATGTAGTAGATCATCACACTGCCCTTAGCAATTGGTACCGGGTAATCTAGAAATTAGTAATTGAAAAATGCTCCATTAAGTGGCTTATTTCTTTTTTTCCAGATTGATGAGGGTTGGTGGAGAGGTTTATGTAAAAATCAATACGGTTTATTCCCTGCAAATTACGTACAGTTACAGGAGTGAATTATCAACAAAGAATATCAATTATATTACAAATAAATTGCCCATTTAATCCTAGGATTGATTATAATATTCACGCAAATCATGTTATTGTAATCACCGGATTGTTTTGTAAACATCGGAAATGATAGACTTATAATGTCACAAATCGTGTAGTCAAAATGAAGTGATCAAATTCATGTATTTTTGTTTATATTTCATTTAGGTAATAAGGTCATTCATTAAAAATATATCATGCATTTTTTGACAACGGCGATGTTAAAAGGTAATGTCTTGACGGGTACATCAATTCAAGATAGAACATATGTATGTAGTATCTCTCACCACATTGGGAATCAGCAGGTTCATAATATAAACATGTAATTGAAGTTCAAATATGTTATTGAAATGTTATAATGAAAATGTATCATGGGATTCTGACAATGTCATATGAGGTGTCAGCGCTCGAAATAGAAACGTTTACGAACCGGAGCGCTCTAACATATTCTGAGGATATTAACATGGTTATCAAATTTATAAACATAAGTGTGCTAGATTTTTTGTTGTATACCATATCTAGCTCAGACGGTCAAATTATTTTGTCCACGAGACAGAGCGATAATTTTACAGATTTCACAAACCAAAACGGCGCTCCAGGTGCGCTCCGGTCCATTTCGAGCCCTGTTAGGTGTCTAGTAACAAAAATCAATAAGTCCACAATTCAACCATCATCATTTTTGGCACTACAACCCTTGGCGGGTCTTGGCCTCTTTCAAAAACTTCCTCCATGCTGGACGATCCAGCTCCGACACTCTCCAGTTGCCTTGACCGAGCGTTCTTAACGTTCTTCTGTGTACGCAGCCCAGTCATCTCAATTTGGCCGTCCAGGTCTTCTCTTGCCCACGGGGTTTGCATTCATAGCCTGCCTTGCTGGTATATCCTCGGGCATTCAATATTAGTAGGAGATTATGTTTTTGAGTGTCAAGCGTAACTAGATGGTTTTAACGTTAGTTTCTCCTTACTATCGTATTTTATTTTTAAACTAGCTCTATTAGCTGGTTAACCAATAATTTCAATAAATCCATGGGAAGTAAAATTGGATATGTTAATGTTGTATTAATTTAAATAATCGGTTTCTGTAAATCATTAGGTTTTTAAATATTTTTTTCGTGTGATTTTGGGGTGTTTTATTCATTAAAATATTATGTGAACATAGAATAATATGGATGTATTTTTAGTAAGATTTTAACTATATGTGGATATATTGGTTTTTGTTATTATACACCTCATATCTACAAAGTAACTTCCTTAGGACAGCCAAAACAAAGCATTTATTTTAACCTAAAAGGTGGTTTTTTTTATCAATTGCTTTGAATTTATGTAATTTTTATAGTTCACATCTTTTTTTCCAATCAATAGCTATGTTAATTAATTAATATTACTATGCAGATATGAAAAAAATGATGCAGATGGTTAAAAAAAAAATAATTCATTACAAATTAATTACATGCAATAGTTGTACTACATCGATTGGCTACCTATCCATGCAAAATTCTACATAAATGTTAGATAGAACATAATATTGTCAGAATGCCCATGATATGTTATTTTATCATAATTGGATTTTTATATTAAGTAAATTCATAGATCATAATTCCATTCTCATCAATATTTATTTTCAGTGTTTTAGTCATGTTAAGGTGAGTTCACACATGGCAAGTCAATATACGATTCATGTGGTAAAAATCAAGTTATGTTTTTTTTTCATCTGTTTCAACATTTTTTTCTTCTATAATTACTCTTGCTATCACATTCATTTGGCCAATTCATTGCCGGTAATTTTAAAATAGTGGAAAAGTACAAAACTTTAAGCCTTTATTGTAATCTATGTACGAGAAAGCCTTTAAAATTTCAAGCATGTCTAGAGAGTATACTAGAAATCATTATTATAAACATTTTCTATTTTAGTACAATTCTACTGAGAATATGTTGCTGGTTTTTGCATTTTTTATATACCTATATAATATTGAAAACTTGTATTAAATGAAACTCTAAAGTACCAATATGTTGAAATGTTTTTAGCGCATAATATAGTAGTTTCAAATCTTTAAAACGGTCTACTACAGCAGTCAGTGTGTCAGTAACGTATGAATGAACTGCAGATTATAAAAAAAACAGATTTTTTGGGTGTTTGGAGGCACTATTACGTATTCAAATTGTAGGTGTTAGAACATGCCACCGGAGTCAGAAGATGTGATTTATAGTATTTTTGGCGGCGATTTAAAAAAAAAAAAACATTGCTGTAGGTGTTTATAAACATGTTTTGATGATATCTTTAAAGATTAAAAATTTAAAAAAAATACTCTACAGTTCTGCATACTATACGACTACATAATAAATGTAACCTTATTTATCAATATTTATTACCTGGGTCATCATTTAATACAAGTATTATATTTATCAGTCCAACACATCAAAATACTATACTTAAATAAAAAATATATAATGGGATTATATAAATTTAATACCAAAATTGACTCTTTTTCTGAAGAGTTTTTTTCCAATCAATAGGAATTAAAACACATTTTTAAATCTGTGCTCAACGTTTATAGTACATACTAAAATGTTATACATTATGTACATCGAATATAAGTTAGTAATTAATAATGAAATTATACTATGACAAGAAAAAAAAAAAAAAAAAAAAACAAAGTTTTTTTCTTTCTTTGCAATTATTATAATTATTTTAAGTTTTAGAATGTGCTTGCCTTCCATCAGTCATTACTGAATTAAAGAACACATTTTACTTTTAAGTATTGTAAACATAAATATAGGTATAAATTTTTACAAAATGTTAAGTATTTTATTATGCAATAATAGGTAGTACAGAAGAATGAATTCTATATTTTAAACACACTTAGGTAGAGGAAGGACAGATTCTTCTGGCAATGCGGCTACGATGAAATCACTTTGGAAGTAACGAAACACCTGAGTCACCTGCACTGCCACAAGAATCTGACGCCATTCTATTTTCAGTATAATATAAGTTTTATATTATTGTATTTTTACAGTATTTGAATATTTTTATATTGACTGAATATTATTTACGATTTTTTTACGATCGATTTGGACTACAAAATATTTTTAAGAATGTTTTTTTTTGTACCTATCTGATAAATATTTTGTAAAATCATTTTATTCATCATCTATTAATTGTTATCAATGAATTTAATATTTTTTAATGCACTGTAAAATTAATTATGTAATTTCCATTATTGTCAAATAGAAATTCATTTGTTTTCAAGATTGTCTAGTCCCAGAGACTATTCTGTACTTATTTTTAAGGTTATACTTTTATAACATTTTCAAATATATTACGCGTTAATAAAGATGTAATTTTACAAAATTGTCTTTTATTTTTATAATATTTTCTAATGATATCCTTTTTAAGTAAAAATAATTTATAATGGTTTATAATTTATAGATATACAGTTGAACTTGGTTATTACGAGAAAGATGGGACCTTAGACTATAGATACATCTAGACGCCACCCGTTGCATTGCTAAATGAAGCTGCGTGCCGTGCGTTTGGTTTGTGGGCGAGCGAACGCATTCATACACAAATGTTTGAGACCATAGACCATTTCGCTAGTACTCGCACTAGACGCTCAGAATTAAAATATAATTTTCTATTTTTTTACGTTATATAGTATTTTTAAGCGGTCAAAATGCAACCATTAGGTAAAGGTATCCATAATTTTTGTTATTTTAAAAAAACACTAGGTCACTGATATTAAAATATACAATAATATACAAATAAATGATCACGAACATGTATCAACTACCTATGAAACGTAATACCATCTTCTTGCTTATCTGTACGGCTACCAAATTTTAATACAACACACAGAACCATCTTTTCTACTTAATTAACTAAAAATATTTACCACTGACTTTATGTTCAACACAAAAAATATCAATTTTAGCTTAGCTTTAGTTAAGCAACAAACTAAGATTTGGCGGCGACACCACAGCAAATCATCTCACAAATCTGTAAACCTTTTATCTTACTCTAGCGCGTGTCGCAGAGATTATAAGGGTGCCGAATACTTTCTCACTCGCACTTATGCATCGTTTTTGTTCAGGCCTTGGATGGGACCGACTAAATTTGCTCGTTATAAGCATTACTCGTTATACAACATTTTTCGCGCTACATTCTGTTTAAGTATAGAACATAAAAATCTAAAACCATCGTAAAAATCACCGAAACAAGCATGGCAGTCATAAACTACAAAAGAAGTTGTTTATTATAATGAAGTGCTGAGCCGCCGGCGCTGGTAGGTATTTACTGACTTTACAAAGCTAGGATTTTTTACATGTAATTATTTCATTTGTAATTAAGTTAATTTCCCGGTTGTATTTTATTGCTTAGGGTCGAAAATGTTGTTTTTAAACCGTCGACACATTAACAGTTTTTCTCAGTATACCCGAGAAGTAGCTCGTTATAAAAGTGAATAAATGTATGGAGAAAATCATAAACTAAAATGTTAACGAATGTTTCCTCATTACATCCGAGGTCTCGCTATTTCAGTGATCGTAATAACCAAGTTCGACTGTATAATTAAAATAGTCACTTATAATATCGATGCTGAATAAATTATCTATGTGAAAGGAAAAGGGAGATAAGTTAGTTTAAAATCACTACTTTTAGAAGAGTCGAAAGAAGGTTTAGTTTTGGACAACTTTGATGGGAACTATGGGAACATCTATGTTTCTGTGTGAAATTTACTAATTCACCAACATCCCTCATAATTTTCTCATCAATACATTTTTTAAACCCCTCTTCCCATCTCACACTTGGTAATAAAATCTTTTACTACCCTCTCTAAATTAAGTAATTTTTTAACTCCCCTTCCATTTATTGAAGACAATCATCGATTTTAGTATAATGTTCTCACAGAATATTTTATTCTCAGAAAAAATGAGGGTGAATTATTTGATTTTATGATGTCACATAAAATATTACAACCACCCCCTATCCCCATCGTCACTTTGTCACAAATCATCACATTATGTCCATGTATTGCATATAAGGTTGATTTCTGATTTATCTGCTTATTTATCAACCATTCAGAATTATTCTCCCCATACAAATCTTTTTATTAAAACATTTTAGTAATAATAATGCAATAATATTTTCACTGCTTAATAATACAATGTTGGTCTTCATTTCTTTCAACACTAAGTAGAATTATTTCTAAAATAATTTAGTTTTTCGTTTTTCCCACAGTTTTTCTTTGTGTTTTAGGTGAGTATATTAAAAACCAATATAGATGACTTTATTTAACACATAAATACAGGGAAAACACATTTAAAAATAATATTATATTCATCAAAATTGTAAATCAAATTTGTGGTAGAAGGGTAGGAAATAATAAAGGTGTACCTAAATATACATTGTTAATTCTACCCCCTTCCCCTCTGTGGGTGAAAGATAAGGCCTATCTCCATGTAAGTCCTAATAAGAGGCTGGAGGCACCTGGATAAAGGATTGTTTTATCTTGATTCTATTGTCTCCAGAATATTTTTCCAACGCTCCTCAAACTTCGGTGACCTTCATTTTCTGTAATTTTTTTGACAGTTTAATTTAATTGTAAACAATAATACATACTTTTATGTATTGCCATTTCATTCCCAAAAATATTTCGGGGCCGGTCTTGGCCTTCTTGCATCTCTGGATATTAAGATTTTTGAGTAGATGTCTAAGTATGTCTAGTCGAGGCATATTTTAATCTTAAATAATATATTTTTTTTGGGGTTGAGTTATTGGGCATACACCATGGGTGGCCAACCCGAGGCCCGCTGCGTGTCAACTTGTGGCCCGTGGAGCAGTGAGAAAATAAAAATAATATCAAATGCTGCCGCTAGATGTGCTAATTTCGCAAATTGAGATTCGATTTTGGCTCAAGATTTTTGCTATTTGGAAACACTTACACGTGTGAACAGCTTTTTAGTCGGATGAAGCTTATCAAATCCCGAGTGAGAACACGAATCACTAATGTGCAATTGGAAAACTGTTTGCGCGTAGGAACAACCTCACTCGATATCGATTGATGCACTTAGTTCTGCCACACAAAATCAAACTTCTCACTAAAATTTATTATTTTTATACTATTTTGTTTATTTTTTATTATTTAAAAAAGTCTAATCTAATAAATATGTTTGATTCTCATTTTTGTTTTATTTTATTACCTAATATATAATGTACTAACAACACCCCCTCAACGATACGCCACTGCGCACTTCGTTGATGAATTTTCCTAGCTCAGTCGGTGGAGGGGTTATTAATAATAACGATGTTTCCTTTTGAAAAAGTCGGTAATGACTCGGTTTATATTTCAGTATGTAGCGTCCAGTAGATAATATTTTACAGGCCAATGTAGGTGAAGGCGGCAGACAAGCAAACGTGGCGACCGATGACTGCGAACGCGAAAGATGTTTCCCACCCGTAGGTAAACGGGATGTGAAACTCTCACCGGGTAGTACTTCGGCGTTCAAGAAGCGAAGAGATGCGCGGCGAAACTGGTGAAACTGGTCCAGAGTGTTTGAAGAGAGGCTGCTAGTAGAGAAGATGTTGTTCCTGAGAGAAGATCCGGTAGACTGATAAAAATCTCTCGGATGCGCCCTCTTTTATAGCAGCCTCCCTTATTCTAATTGGTCCAAAGAGTTTGAGAAGGGGTGACCAAAGATTCTACTATTATCGTTAGCTCGTACTACATGTTACCTCTTGTTTATTTAATAAGAATTTACTGGATTGTCAGAAGGACCAAGTATCAAGAGATAATATATTCTGTGCACGTGGATGGATATATTGACGTTATAAAATATCGTCTATCTAATTCTATGGATTTTATATGAATTTATCTAGAGCATTTAAATAGCTATCTCCGGCATAAACTCGCGATTTTAGTCTTATGCCAGGAGTAAACACACGATTCTATTAGCGTTTAAATTACAGGCATTTACAACTACTTACTAGGTACCTATTGACATAATAATAGGCCCGGTAATTGTCATCCACCGACCTACACATAAACATTTGTGATTTTACGATGTAAACATGTCTGTTGCCTTTACCCTTTACAAATACATATTACTTATATATTCATATAACAGATATATTTATTATGAACACAAAAATCGAATAATATTTCATAAAAGTTGAATTTAAGGAACTCTATGATGCTAAGATTTGTTTTCGCGCGTTTAATTCTTGTCTAGCGGGAAACATTTTTGCACACACACCGATGCACACGCATACCAATGGATTGGCCGACCGTTGGGTTTTTATTTATGCTTCAATTTGGCGGTTGCTACGCGCTCAGTTACTATGCAGTTTGTCGGTGTTGCCGCGTTATCATTTTAAGTAAGGCCATTCGCAGCATTCTCGCATACTTACACCGACGTGCACACATACCCACGCGTTGGCTGGTGTTGCCATGTTATACATTGATTCTATAATTATTAATTTAATATTAACGATTTTACGGATTGAAATATTATTCGATTAGTGTGTCCTACAAGACATATTAATTATTTATATACACTTTTAATACTAATCACTCGCTACCGCGTTCTTCTTCTTTATGTTAACAGTTATTCTTCTTCTTTCATACTATTACAAAATATATTAATTACACTTATACACTCTTATAATAATCTCTCGCGACGGCATTCCTCGTCTTTATGTTGGCAATCCTTCTTCCCCATTTATACTAATATACAATTACATAATAAACTTATATCTAACATTTTATATTACATAATCACAGGTTTTATTGTGCAGAACAAGGCAATTTCACATCCATCATTCTTTTATACTGTATTACCTTGTTCGTAGCAATCGATGCCCCGTTCGATATGTTTACATACCGAACGGGTAGCGTAAAAACCTGTGAACAGATAAACAATTATATATGATTAGACAAGGAAGCGTTTTAGGCGTTTTACTAAGCCGTATAGTTAGAGATCGGGTTTACATGTCGGCTTATTACTAATTAATTTATTAGGCGAAGACACCTACCTACAGGTAGGTGGTGACAGTACCTATATTTCTTTTTTGTTTTGTATAATAAAAAAAATCGGTTGTGCGGCCCGGTAGGAAATCTCATTTTTAGAATCTGGCGCGGCTGCTGAAAAGGTTGGCCACCCATGGCATACACTGACGTCTTGTCAGACCATGTTCCATGCATCGGCGATGCGAAGATCCATCTAGTTTGCCACAATGTGCGCTGTGAACGCGGCGACAGTTTGCGAGGATTTACAGCGATTTGCGTGCTGGATTTGCTGCACGTGTGTCTTGACTCTTAGTCCGCTCTCACATCTAAATTCGCCTCATCTGCTGCACGGCCATAAATCAAACCTTCCAAGAACGTCGATCCGGTGTATATTTACGTATATTATATATTTGCGCGCATATTTACCTAGCGACAATCCTACATAACCTTCGAAACGTATAGATATTTGGATGAGGCGATCGGCGAGCCGGTATATGAATGACCAATTCGTAGGTGTTCGTATGCGTTATAGCGTCTTCGACTCGCAGTACGAGAAGCATGTAACTTGTCGATTCCTACAGTAGATGTTTTTTTCAAACTAAGAAGTCACATTCGACCAATCTGCGGAGCTCCGTTTGGCAACGTGTGTTTTGTAAATAACGATGACGTCACATCGACGTTTTCAACACATTGCATGCGGAAGAATTTTGATATGAGAGCCGGCTTACAGTATTTAAACGACAATAGTCTGAGAAGCAATCAGAATAATCCAACAGTAGTTTGAAATTGACAGGTATGAATTAGATAATATATGTCCATAAATTTTAATTGTACTTACACATAATCCGTGGTAAATAAGAGGGAGAATAATGACTTCTGAAGTTCCTGGGCGCGATTTTGCATCCCGCATTTAGAAAATTTAAATTTTGGTTTTTGATCCAAAGCATCGATCTAATAGATTGAGCGAATGGCTTACGGTGATTCATTTACGCTAGTGTGCCTATTTACATTATTCGGAACAAATTTTACACATTTATTTTGTTTTAACGATTTTTCAATTTTTTGATACTGGTTGAAAGTTAAATTTTATCTAAAAAAAGAACATTGATAACAGTGGTGACTTTCTGATTTTCCCACCGAATCATTTTTTTAAATATCGTAAACCAGAACTGGAAGACGTGACACGAGACAAAGATGGGGAAAAATGGTAGAAGAGAAACCAAATCAATTAAAAAAAAGAATTATGTAATGTTGTAATGTCAGGCCACGCTAAAACGGTCTTCGCTCTCTTCCGAGCACTTTCATCAGTCCTCATCCATTGTTTTGATTGCTGATTGTGTAGTGATGGATCCAAGTTCCGTGAAAAGTCACGAATCGACGCAACAAGTTTTAGATTGCGATTAAACATCGCCAAATACTGCTGTGAAATATCCGTCGATAGTAAAAAATAGCAGCACCCATCACGCAGATAACTTTTTCATATCTAATCTCTATTGAAGGATATTTATTATCAGTGTTGTCAGTGATGTCCCTAGACAAAATACCGCCCCTAGGCAGTGCCAAAATGCCGCCACATTTTTTATACAGTACTTTTTATCATCCTTTCAAGACTACAATATCTAAGAAATGTGTTGTATGGATACATTACTAACAATACCACTAATTAATCTAATTTAAATGCCATTTCTGCGTTAATAGACAATATTGCGAATCTAAGATTTCAGATAGGTACATTTAATAATAAGCCTGATATCTTCCAAAACGAGTAACTAGCAAACATATTTGGATAAATTTTAAATTAATGTAAGTACTTATGTACCTATATACAATTCAAATATTTGCAAATCTACACGTGTCATTGCTGTTCACGTGACGTCCAAGGACAACGGAAGTAAACAAGACATCGCGAACCCGACAAAAAAATAAAGTCGTTTTAAAACTTTTATAATGGAAATATATTTCCGTTATTACTATGTTTAGGTAGCTATTTCTATATATAAATAATGATTCTTCTCGATTTGCCGCCCTTCGGGAAAGTGCCGTCCCCAAGCGACGCTCAATCTGCCTACCCCACGGGACGTCACTGAGTGTTGTGCACCTGTTTACTTGAGATTCTTAGAGTGTAGTCGCACATATTATATTCGTACTCTCACAACAACATGGACTTTTACACATCACTTTTAATAAATAAAATACGAACCGGAGCACTCAATAATTATATGAAAATATTAACCTAGTTATCTAATTTTATGTGTATTTTATAAAAATAAGTGTGGTAGATTTTTTTTTATAATATGGCCTATTTAGCTCTGACTGTGAAACTATTTTTTTCCACGACACAGAGTTTTAATTTTGGAGATCTTATGAACCGCAACGGCGCTCCGGTGCGCTCCGGCTCATTTCGAGCCCTGTTTTTACATTATTTTCTTCGCAATTGGACGTTCGTAGATGAATTCTTCGATGCTAGCACTGTCACGTGCAAGCTCATAATAAAAAAAAAATAAACAGTCAACAAACACCTTAACTTTGATCTGCGAAACCGTTAAGGCTATACTTCAGCTGAGGCATGGTCTAAAATTGTGCAAATGACGCGTGCCGAACGAAATATAATTTGTCATAAAAATTCAAAATGCGTCCATTTAGTGTTATGTTTATTGTTATATTAGTAATAATAATTATAATATATTCATTGACATGTTTTCTTTTTCAAGTACATGGGTAACGTTTTTTAGTCATATTTACACGATATAAAAATATATTCCTCCGACGCCATCACAAAACAAATTGACGTGCTCACATCTCGACTGCCGCTCTTCGATTGGCGACGAGTGCAAAATTTCGTCCCACCTATTGTGGAAAATTATTTGTCGATTCACTTATGTATCTATACTCTTAACGTCTTCAATAATTAATAAAGTACAGAAAATGTAGTATATCTACTTGTAAACTTCGAAATTCTCAACATCCCAATAGCACATAATATAATAAGCTCAGTGACGTCCCTAGATAAAATGCCGCTCCATTTTTTATACAGTATTTTTATCATCCTTTTACGAGTCCAATATCTAAGAAATGTGTTGTATGGATACATTACTAACAAAATATCAGACTGTAATTATTCGCAAATCTGCACGTGTCGTTTCTAGTCACCAAGAACGTCGAAGGGCAACGGAAGTAAACTAGATATCGCGAACCCGACAAAACCAGTGAGCTGCCGCCCCCAAGCGACGCTCAATCTGCCTACCCCCACGGGACGTCACTGAATAAGCTCGCTAAAGATCACAGATGTAATATAAATAAAGCAAATATCTCCGCCTGCAACGCTATTCCACGTATGATAAATAATTTATATTATATTCCACTGCTCTCTACTTCAAGTTCATAACAATAAATTATTATTGAGCATAAAGTGTGTTGTAAATTTTGGTAGGAATACTTGTTTTTTACACATGGGCGGCTGTATCCCCAGCGGCGGCCCTGTTCAGAACCCTTGAGTGTTTACTGCCAGAATTCGCGCGAAATGAAAATGAGTGGGCGGAAGAAGACGCTGCGCAGTTTTATTTGAGAATCACAGCGGTAGGTGTATTTACTTTTCAGTATATTTTTATCCGGATACATTAATTACTGTCAGCTTGTTTATTGTTCCGGCGAACCCGGCACTACTCCGTGTGACGGATAGAAATACACTCAACCGGGAACCGTAGTCGCGGGTACCCGCAATTTGGTACCTCAGGCCTCGGATTGTAGTTGGATGAACCGGTAAGGATTTTTTGTTTTGTATTTTGTGTGTAGGTATTCCTTTTTCCTATCGGGTGTTGCGGACCGCTTTTTGGATTACCCTAGCTAGGTCCTGATTAGGGAATCCAATCCCGAGCCAAAATTCTGATCCCGGGATTTCGGGATTACAATTTGACAATCCCGGGATCCCGGGACTGGTCCCGGGATTGGCATTTTTTCCATTGTTAATATAAAAATTTTACATTTACAAATAACATTGATAAAATCGGTCAAAAATAAATCTAATATAATTTATACTATTTAGGACATTTATTGTTAATATTGTATACGTTCAATCTTGGAAATACACAAGTTAAATGGAGTAAATAATATTGTAATAAAAATAATAATGTGAATTTAATAGGAGATTGCTGTTTCTGATAGTAAATACATAATGAATGGATTAGCGAGATTTAAAATACTAAAGCAAGTAATCATGGTGTACTTATGGCCTTTTCGCTTCATAAATCTATCTAATTGGTCAGCCAAATATGAAACTGCGGTAAAACGTATGATATCATGGTGGAATTACTTTGTTAAAAGTGCGAAGCATTTTTTTTTTCCAATCTTTTTAATTTTTAATAATTTATGTGAAAAATAATATGAATCGGCAACCTACACATGGGTACAAATCAAACTTCATTCGAACTCAGTTTATTTCTAATGTAGCTATTTTTTATTAAAAGTATTTTTTCTATTATATTTTCGTTTTTATTTTATTTTTCATAAAAATTGATAAAAAAATCAATCCCGAAATCCCGGGATTATGTTTATCAATCGCGGGATTCACAGATATTGAAAATAGCTCAGGATCCCGGGATCCCGGGATTCGGGATCCCGGGATTGGAATCCCTAGTCCT
This sequence comes from Rhyacophila brunnea, assembly GCF_057557595.1. Classification (NCBI taxonomy): domain Eukaryota; kingdom Metazoa; phylum Arthropoda; class Insecta; order Trichoptera; family Rhyacophilidae; genus Rhyacophila; species Rhyacophila brunnea. The sequence continues at coordinate 39,785,010 of NW_028233276.1, read as the reverse complement.
GATGACCTATGGCACGCGAGATGATTTTGCATGGTTTTTGAATGTTTTAAATTGAAGAGAAAAAAAATAGATATACCGACCTAATAATATAAAGAACTTTTTATATACTTACCACGTTTTTTAATTTTCTGTTGAATCATATAAACTTGACAATTCTATGTATTAATAAAAACTTTTTATTGTACAATAGGTATAATGATAGAAATACTGAATAAATATTATTCTATTGATTTCCATAATAACTGTATATTAATAATTTAGTTGATACGACCCTCTTAGCAACCAACAATAATAAATTTCCATACAAAACAGATTTAATTGAAAATGAATTCAATTCTGCTTAAAAATGGCTAAAAGTATTAAAAGAATGCATTGTCGTCGTGTTCTGATATAAGTATTCTAAAAGTTTCAAATGTCTAACTAGTCGGGAAGTTAGTTAAAAATCTTCAATCGTCCAATACAAATTGTGGACAAACTAGAAAAAAAATGTACTGGATACACAAGAAAAAATCGGTACCGGACAAACAAGAATACGAGCTAATAAAAACGTGGTAAAATATTCTTTTTTTCAAAAAAGTTTTACATATAAACATATATTATATAATATTAAAAAATAATGACGACACGATCATGCGTATTTTTTTTCGGATTTTAATAATATTTACCAAGCGATGCGGAAACTGAAATGACAAAATTCATGCATAATAATGACAGATCGCATTGTTTAAAAATAGCAGGCAAATACTCTTCACGATTAAGCATAACGTTTAATTTAAATTGCATAAGTCGGTCCATGAGTTTTATGCGTCACAGATAATATTATCGCACTAACCTCATCAGGCGGCGGTGGAAGCCACGCCTTGAACCTCTGATTTTGATTGATTAACAATCATACACGTACGATGGCCGAGTGGCTTAAACGCCGGCCTATAGAGTCAAGGGTCCCAGGTTCGAATCCTGGGTCTGGCAAGTACACATATTGTTTTTCAATTTGTGTATGAGTCAGAGTATGGACCTAATAGGTTGAACAAGTGGCTGACATCCATTTCTCGTAAAAACAAAAATCTTTCAATACAAACCTCCACTCTGTGGAGGCCCATACGATCCTATTAGGATTGGACATGGTCGAAAGAAAGAAGAAACAATCATTTTACAATGCATGAGAGTTGAGATCACTGTAGCGAGAGAATGCCTCATGTGCTCTGAGCAATTCTGGCGTCAATTTGTACGTAAAGGACCAAACTAAGTTATATAGTAATACTCAAGAATTATTATTATTAGAATTTTATAACCATTTTTTTAAATTTTTATAAAAAACTGCCAGGCACATCAGACAGTCAAAAATAGTATTTGGGAAATTTTGGCACGCGTACGTAAAAAGGTTCGCACACCCTGCCCTAGGAGGCGAGCAATCCCCAGTTGGTACCAGTAAGAAGAAAAATAATACTAGTAGTCTTATAATGTTTTATAATTTTTTATGTGTATTTTTATTTGATTTCCCCGCATTAGTCATACAAAAATTATTGCTCAACGGTTCAGCAACACCTACAAGCTCAGTTGAGATTTTGTAATAATTAATAATGTACCGGTCCCAGTAAAGCTTATAAGTAGCCATTATTCTCCATAAGTGACCAGTAAAGATGATACTTGTAAGTCGGTTTTCACATCCTAAACTCACCTCGTCTGCCGCAGAGCCACGTATCAAACCTTCCAGGAAAATCGCTCCGATGTTGAATATGAAGACCGCGCACATCTACCTGGCGACATTCGCGCATAACCTCTCAAAATGTATAATATATATGTGGATGCGGCGACCGGTGAGCCGGTATAGGAATGACCAATTCGTAGGTGTGTGTATGCGTTTTGGCGTTTTCGACCCGTAGCCCGAGACGCATGCGATTTGTTGCAACAGCACTAGATGTTTTTTTCAAACTAAAAAGTCGCATTCGACCAATGTGCGGAGCTCCATTTGGCAATATATGTTTTGTGAATGTGAATTGTGTTATGATTTGGTTTGTTTGTAAATTTAAAAACTAATTCTTACCCCGTTTTCGGTAACCGGACAAAATAACATGGAGAAACAGAACGGTGACAAATAGAACAGAACAGTAACAAAACAGAACAGCCAGTGGAAAAATAAAACATTAGTTTTTAATCATTGAAAACATTAATCGATTTATTAATTAAATACTAATAAATATGTATTTAATATATACCCACGGTGGCCACGCGTTAGACGATAACGCCGTGGGTCCCAGGTTCGAATCCTGGGTCTGGCAAGTACACATATTGTTTTTCAATTTGTGTGTGTCAGGGTATGGACCTAATAATTTGAGCAAGTGGCTGACATCCATTTCTCGTAAAAAACAAAATCTGTCAATACAAACCTCTACTCTGTGGAGGCTCATATGATCCTATTAGGATCGCACATGGTCGAAAGAACGAAAGAATGAATAACGATGACTTCACATCGACGCATTCGACACGTTGCAGACGAGACGAGTTTTGAACAGTTTTCCAACAGTCCGGCTTATATTGGTGGTGCACTATTTTTGCTACATTATTGGTGGTGTTTTGTACAATAGTTCATAGTACAGTTCATTATAATAATACTACTACCCGGTGTGGACCCTGGCTGTCCGGTTCCAACATCGGTTTTCATCACTATCTTTGCATTGGTCCATAACTCCAGTTGGACACAGCAAGGGTCTGAAGGTTTTTGTCTACTCCATCCAGCCAGCGGAGCCTTTGGGTCTTTAAACAATTTACGATATCTGGCTCATCTGCGCACAGCGGATACAGTATACCTAATATATGATTCGTGATTAAACCTACACTATCATAGGTACTAAATTTTCACAGATTGGCCCAAGAATTTTTAATAACACCATCACCCATAACAGTACTATCGTTAATTTTTATTTTATATTATGTAGTTTATCTGTTTTGGATAATTCTTATGAATTTAGACAAACATAATATTATATCGTCCATCGATATTGATACGCAGTGACGTCCCTAGACAAAATGCCGCCCCTTTTTTATCATACTTTTTATCTTACCAATATGTAAGAAATGTGTGGTATGGCCGCGTGGATTAAGCGCCGGTCTATAGAGTCGAGGGTCCCAGGTTCGAATCCTGGGTCTGGCAAGTTCATATATTGTTTTTCAATTTGTGCATGAATCAGAGTATGGTCCTAATAGGTTGAGCAAGTGGCTGACATCCATTTCTCGTAAACATAAAATCTGTTAATAGAAACTTCCACTCTGTGGAGGCCCATATGATCCTATTAGGATCGGACATGGTCAAAAGAAAGAAGTTTATCTGTTTTGGATAATTCTTATGAATTTAGACAAACATAATATTATATCGTCCATCGATATTGATACGCAGTGACGTCCCTAGACAAAATGCCGCCCCTTTTTTATCATCCTTTTATGACTCCAATATCTAAGAAATGTGTGGTATGGATACATTACTAACAAAATATATAGGTAACACTGAAAACAAAATTAAATCGTGGACGAAGAGCGGTATGTGGGACGCTCTGTAAGAGGGGGGTGCATCTTCAGTTTCGACGGCCAATGCAATTTCCGTGCGTACTGGTTAATAAATCAGATCGTTTCTGGTTACCAAGGACGTCGAAGGGCAACAGAAGTAAACTAGACATCGCAAATACGACGAAAAACAGTCCTTTTAAAACTTTTATATTAATTAATACGTTTTGTTTCCAATTAGTATTTTTTTAATGGAAAGATATTTTCGTTATTACTAAATTTAAGTAGCTAAATATGTCTACATAATACATATCAAATGATTCTCCTCGATTTGCCACCCTTCGAGTAACTGCCGCCCCCAAGTGACGCTCAATCTTTCTACCCCCACGGGACGTCACTGTTGATACGGATCAACCAGCGTTGGGTGGGTACATTTTGTGAGATTTTCCATGTCGAGTGCTGGAACCGAGCACCTAAGTATAAATACATACAAGACACCGTATTCTCGAATCGTAGCTTTTTAGAATTTCCAGTATTTTATTTAATTAAAGTTCCTTTTGTGCCAGCCTCTTAAGCGAAAAGGTATTGTTAATTATTCTGCTTTGTTTTTGCTCAGCACATTTTTATTTATCGCAAGGATAATTGTATTTCGCTCGTCTACGGAGGAAAAAGGTGAACTGGCAGTGCTTTATTTACCTGCTGGGACGAATGTCTATTGTCTCAAGAGTAATATTGTTTTGTTTCCCGTTTGAATAATGCGTGCGAAAGGTTATGGAATCAGAAAAACGTGAGATCACCCGACACTGTTTTCGTCATTGTATTTTTTATAATGAATTATGCTATCAACCAGTGACGTCCAGTGTTGGTAGGGAGCTGATGCACTGTTCAGAGGCGGCTCATTCTAAAGGGCGGCAAATGAAGGAATAAATGAGAATATTATAAGTTTTGAGAGTAGCTTTCGTGGAAATCATATCTTTGGCCACTGGTAACACTGGCAGGTTTTACATGCTCTAAATGTCAATACATGACGTTAAGGAATCCAATCCCGAGCCAAAATCTTGATCCCGGGATTACAATTTGACGATCCCGGGAAAGTACAAAAATTTTATATACACAAAACTTTAATAAAGTCAGTCAAAAATAAATCTAGTATAATTTATACTATTTAAGACATTTATTGTTATTATTGTGTAAGATCAATCTATGTGTACTTGCCAGACTAAGGATTCGAACCTAGGACCCACGGCGTTATAGTCCAAGTGGCTAACATCCATTTCTCGTAAAAAGCAAAATCTGTCAATACAAACCTCTACTCTGTGGAGGCCCATATGATCCTATTAGGATTGGACATGTTCGAAAGAAGAAAAGAAGTTCAATCTTGGAAATACGTAGGTTTAATGGAGTAAATAATATTGTTATATAAATAATAATGTGAAAGTAAAACTTTACTGTTTTATTTATTAATGAAAAGATAATGTAATAATATTGTTTGTAATGTATATATATGTTATTAAAAGTATTTTTCTGTTATATTTTCGTTTTTATTTTATTTTCCATAAAAATTGAAAAATAAAAAGTCAATCCCAAAAGTTTCGGGATTATGTTTACCAATCCCGGGATTCATAGGTATCGAAAATAGCTCGGGATCCTGGGATTGGAATCCCTACATGACGTGCATGTCAAAGTTTCAAGATTTTTAATATAAAATTTGTCGGGTTTGCCTAAGAGCGGTACTTTGCTTAAGGTTGTCACAGCTGTCAACAGTGGAGGTACGTCTAATTCTACCCCCCCCGCAAAAATACTGAGGTCATTATAGTATGTAAATCATAAAATGATAAATTATTTTTCAGATAATAAATTATTGTTTAAAAACAATATTATTATTTGAATAGGTATCTAGAATTATTGTTATTTCACAAAATCCATATCGGGTGATTAAAGATAACAATATTTACATAATATACAAAAGTTTGATCATTCAGTAAAGGTAACGTGAGAGTATGAAGGTCACTTTTATATTATTAGTATGTGTATGTACATTGTAAAATGTGTAGCTTTAACGGCCCACATGCTCGTCGTAGGTCAAAATTGAGTTTTCATTGTATTTTCAAACCATGATCCTGGACACTCCTTAATGAAACCTTAATGAGGACAGCTTATAATGAGTATCTTTAGAATTATCTTCAAATGTGTTAATCTTGCCGATTTTTTGAATAATAAAATGCCTAATTCTTGTCATATTTGGGATCACAGAGATTATCAATATAATTTTTTATCGTTAATATTTTACTAAAATTATCTCGTCATAAATTATACTAATAGTTTTATAAATAAGTTTAAAAATTAATAAATGTAAAAAATCTTAACACCACTGCACATTCATGTACCGAAATATGACTATATTCTAAAACATTAGAGCGAGAGGTTTAAAAGAATACTATTTTATGTAACAAAAATACTTTATGCAGTCATTAAATGTTTAAAATAAATATAAAGGATAATAAGGCTTCAAAATTATATAAATAGATTATCTACAACGTTTAAAAAGTGTCCAGGATCATGGTTTGAAAATACAATAAAAACTCAATTTTGACCTACGACGAGCATGTCCCCCATATTCATTGCCGTCTAAATTAAGCACGGCAATTTGTCCTCCACAGGTTAAACATTATATAAAAGACAAATTTCATTTGGTTGTCATTTTGACCCCTTTTCCGTTTTATTCACTATCAAGATTTCTCAAATCTCTGAACGTGTATTCTATGACATGAGTTTGGGTGAGAAAATACATTTTTAATATAATAAACATTAATAAATGTTGCTGAGGTGAAAAAATGCTTACTGAGTACGTAGTAATTCGATTGTGTGAAAAATGTATGCAAGGAAAAAGCACGTACTAAAGAATAGTAAAATAAATAATATTAATTTGAGAATAGGTCGTAATATCATGTATTTTGCTGACACTGGTTCTCACGGAACCATCAATCGCCACAGGAGTTATGTATTGTTATGATTCAATGCATGTTTATGTAATCTGTGATAGGAATGATATTAGATAAGGATATGGTATCAGAATTACTTATTTCTTAATTTACAAATTATTAATCTCTTTATATTTGCCTATATTCTTTATTTATGTTGTGGTTTTGTTAGATTCTGTTAGACTAAGAGTTAGAGCTTTCTTATTTGTTAAAATATTCCAACGAAATTTTTGCAGTAAAATGTTTATTTATTTACAGTTTTCGTGAACTATAAAGGTACCTCCCGTATACGGATCACACCTGATCCGAGTGATGAGGTAAGTGTGACACAGGTAATCACAAAGTAATTTAAAATTTTTAAATTAAAATCGGTTATTTTTTTTTTGCTACGTTATTGCACTAATCATATTCAAAAAATGGTAGGCACGTGGATCAATCAATATTATAAATAAATATGGAATGTAAGTACCAAATGAAAACCCGCTGGATGGAAAATTTGGTGGATATACGTGGCAGCGAAGAACTGAAGACCGAGAAGAGTGGAGGGAGCTAAGGGAGGCCTTATAATTTTAAGACGTTCACAACGTGATATGAAATATTATTATAAAGAAGAAAAATAATAAAAACGACAAAAATGAAAATATAAAAAGATAACATAATATAAACATACAAAAGCAGTGAAAATACAATTATACATCTATAGAAGTTGAACGAAGTAGGTACACCGAGTTTGCCAAGGAGACCCTATTTTAAGAATTTATGAAATAGCGTCCACCTAAGCTCACCCTCACGCAAGTGGAATATATCAACACCCGAATTAATTTAGTTGAACATAGTAATTGCCCTCCCAATTGGCATTACCAGAGACAGGTTGGTTCTGCACCTTGGGAGAATAAACAACTACTGATGCTCTCTATTTCTACGATAGTTATCAGGGACACTCAGGTTAACACTGCCCAGAATGGCAGAGTTCTCATTTATACCTCGTATAAGTCGAAAAAAATACGTAGCTAAATAAAGATCTCCTCTAAATTGCAGACGGCAGTATGTAAGCATACCTAATATTTCTATTAAAAGGGCATTTATAGACTGAAGCCGTATGCGGTTTAGAAACTTGTGCCATATTAAACTTATGATTTCTGTTCATGAAAATATATTTTCACTAAGTTTGTAAGTGTATGGTATAAACGGCAGTGGCGAAGGGTGACTTTTGGAAACAGGTAGGCTGTGGAGAAAGCACACTTGTTAGATGTATTTACGGGAAATAAGAAGATAATCCGACATAGCTACTGATGAATAGGTAGGTACACAAAAACCGATGAAATTTCAATAGCTCACTGATGGTATAAAATTAAGCAATTAATTTGAATTACGTATTTTCTTAAATATAAACGCAAGATACGCTCAAAATATATTGAAAATATCCGTTGCTGTGAATCTGTTCCATAACAATTTATAATTTAACCAGTAAACTAGTCATTTTAAAATACTTCTATATTTAAAACACAGATTTAGATACAATATAAGATTTCAGCTTACATAATTGGCTGAATAAATTGTCTTAGTCTATGAATAAACTAACTGATAAATAAAAATCACGAGATAAATTATTTATTATTTTTAACAACGATCAATATTTATGTGATTAAATCCCTAGAAATTATTTTTTTAAATTATCTTATAAATTATTTTGAATAAATGTGGACTTACGTAAAATGTAAGCGCTCCTTAAATAGCTTACCAATTTATATGGGCCGCCGCAGACGTCTTGAAATTATGAGAAACAAGCTTCATACAAAAAAAGTTTTCGATTCACGCGAACGTAATCCATACAATATGTGAATCGAAACGAGATGTCACTTATTTTTTTAAACCTTCGAGACATGCCATAAATGGTGCTTATTGAAATAGTGGAAAATATCGTAAAATTATTGTGACAATTATACGATAGATGTCGTTGTGCATATTGAATATATTATTATGAGATTATATTATTTAATGTGTCAATATAAAGTTAAAAAATATTTTTATTAAGAAGGTAGGCTTTAAATAATCGCCTAGTATGAAGTCTTCGCCACTTATAAACGGATAAGATCAGATGCTTACATATATTTCCATGAACGTATAAATGGCACACGGCATACGGTTTCAGTATAATATGGATTGCCTCTAAGGCGATGAGGTGTCTCAGCGGTGAACGTTACGGATATCGAATTTTCCAGATGCACGATCCGAACTCGCGATAACTACTCACACAAGGAATAATAATAAAAAACATTTTTTTTGAGTTTTCAAAATAAATTTATACCGGTTTCATTGCGCAAATTGAAAATTCTTGAATGTTCTTAACTGACTAATTTGTATTTACTGAAAATGTTGACTATGTTAAGTCAACTCAGTCAGTGTATTAAAATTAAGTACCTAACCTAATACCGTATACATAGAAAATGTTGACAACTTGATAACATATAATATACATAATATAATGCTCATAATTGAATTTACGAGTAATATTGAGTTGTTGCACTTGACGATTTTACTTACGTTTTTTTCACGATATTCAAGCAAGTCAACCAGAGTTGTCGATTTAATTATGTTGTCAATATAAATGTGTGTAATATCCTTAAATAAATAAAAATGCAGGTATGTGGTTAATATTACCCATTTGTCAGTATTAAAATAATATGTCATACTTTTAAAATATAGTTTGCTATATTCTATCATTGTTATTGTAAATTAATGACACAATAAAAATAATAAAAACATAATGTCAGTGCTATTCTTCATTGAAAAATAAACTCCCAGTTAACGCTGAGAAAAGAAAACGTCTGGACTTTTCTTCATCGTTTTCAAAAACATTTCCTTGTCTTCAGAGATTTTTTTTTTCATTAAAATTTCACAAAAAACAGTGTAGCTCGCGCGAAAGACCACGTTAATAGCTAATTATATTTTTTTGCAAGTGTTTTCTTTTGTCAACGGACTTCTTGTTAAAAATATTAATTTCCATATGAAAAGAAATACCGCTGAAAAAGAAAAAGTGCAATTTTCACTATAAGAGAGATTTTTGAGGAAAATAACAGCCCGTTTTAAATTGTTTTTGTGGCTTATATTTTAAAGTAAATTTGCTGGCTATGAAATAATCCATAGATTAAACGGATCATTTTTAATTGAATTTATAAAAGAAAGATAATAATATATACCTACTTACAATGACCCGACAATAAATAAATTATCGTAGTATATTCTTGGGTTTTCACCGTGTCTCCTTCTTCCTTCTTTACTCGACGTTTCGGGCTCGTTGCAGAGGCCATTATCAAGAGATATGTTTTATGATGAAATGTGGTGTAGGTATGTGAATGTAAACGTTGCTCTAAGAATGTCAAAAGGAATCCGATTATCTAAGAGCAAACGTTGCTCAGAGTAATCTGTCAATCATTACGACCGGAGATACTGGCTCGAATATTAGATTTTGCTGATAGTGCCGGAAGCCATGACGTTTTTAATCGTAATCCATCATCCCTATTAATGTTTTCAGGGTTTCTGTGGATTTCAATGGCCTCCTTTACCAAACGTGCGAAATATCCTTTATTACGACCCAATATCTTGGTCTCGAAGTCAAATTTGTGCCCTGTATCCATCGAGTGCTCGGCAATTGCCGACATCGTGTAATGTTTAAGACGGTATGCTCTCTCGTGTTCACTCACACGCTTCTGTACCGTTCTAGAAGTCTGGCCTATATACTTTTTTGGGCATCCACGACAGCTTATCTGGTATACACCTGCCGAGTACAAAGGCTGTGAGTCCTTTACTGGTCTTAGCATATTTCGGACCTTTGTCGATGTTGAGAATATTGTTTCAATATTATGTTTCCGAAGTATCCTGGAAATAGTATCTGTGGTGTTTTTGATGTAAGGTAGATAGGCCCGGCCTTTGAACTGTATCTTTTCCTCCTGACTGATCGGGTTAAGGTTGATTTTGCTTCTGGTGGCTTTTTGAATCATATTGTGAGAATATCCGTTTGCTTGAAGAGCCTTTGATACTTGAGATATCTCGGATTTTAAATACGAAGATTCGCAGATACGCCGAGCTCTTGTCATCAAAGTCGAAATCAGACCCATTTTTTGAGCAGGGTGGTGGTGAGAAGAAGCATGTAAATAACGATTGGTATGAGTTGGTTTCCGATAGACTCTGTGTCCTAGAGAACCATCCAATTTTCTGATAACTTCCACGTCAAGAAATGGTAGAGCTCCGTTTTGTTCCGATCAGTCAGGAGGAAAAGATACAGTTCAAAGGCCGGGCCTATCTACCTTACATCAAAAACACCACAGATACTATTTCCAGGATACTTCGGAAACATAATATTGAAACAATATTCTCAACATCGACAAAGGTCCGAAATATGCTAAGACCAGTAAAGGACTCACAGCCTTTGTACTCGGCAGGTGTATACCAGATAAGCTGTCGTGGATGCCCAAAAAAGTATATAGGCCAGACTTCTAGAACGGTACAGAAGCGTGTGAGTGAACACGAGAGAGCATACCGTCTTAAACATTACACGATGTCGGCAATTGCCGAGCACTCGATGGATACAGGGCACAAATTTGACTTCGAGACCAAGATATTGGGTCGTAATAAAGGATATTTCGCACGTTTGGTAAAGGAGGCCATTGAAATCCACAGAAACCCTGAAAACATTAATAGGGATGATGGATTACGATTAAAAACGTCATGGCTTCCGGCACTATCAGCAAAATCTAATATTCGAGCCAGTATCTCCGGTCGTAATGATTGACAGATTACTCTGAGCAACGTTTGCTCTTAGATAATCGGATTCCTTTTGACATTCTTAGAGCAACGTTTACATTCACATACCTACACCACATTTCATCATAAAACATATCTCTTGATAATGGCCTCTGCAACGAGCCCGAAACGTCGAGTAAAGAAGGAAGAAGGAGACACGGTGAAAACCCAAGAATATACTACGATAAAAAACAACCGTGAAAGCCTCAAACATTAAATAAATAAATTGTTTTCGGACGAACCAAAAATAAACATACAACGAATCGACCAACCGGAAGTTCTCCAATTATTGAAATAATTCAATATTTTGTTATCATATTTCTAATAATGTTAAAATTTCTCTAATGAGGTATTTTGGCTTACACATGACAATATTATTAGTTTTCCTACATGAGGCACTATTTAGGGGCGGATTAATGTACCCTGGGAAATATTCTAGTCAATTTAACCAAATCTTAATAATAATCGTATATAATAATATATTACTATTATGTACATAACTATTATAAGTTAGTTTATAATTATAATATTAAAGTTAAATAGTTTAAAAAAATCGTCCAAATTTCAGATCGAGACAATTTTATTAGCTTTCATTCCGAAAAGATTTTTACCGTTCCAAATTGCATACGGCTTCTTGGGTACGCGCGTGAATGTAAAAATGAAACTACTATATTTTTACTAAATATTAAAGATTAAAAATATTTTTTAAATATAGCAGGGCTATTTTTTTATTATGGCATAAAATTTACGTTTGATATGATGAAGTGCATTTTGACATAAATGATTGTACGGTATAATATGTTCGAGAATGAAGTAACGTTATTGAACTGGTTATTAAAATTTTCAACATTTTTTTTTACACATAGCATGGTTATTTATTTATTATGATATAAAATTTACGTTTTTGGTTAAGTTATTGAACTGGCAATTGAAATTATTAGCATTATAGACTTGTCTATCGTAAATTTAAAAGCTAAACAGGAAATTCTGGAGGTAATTTAAAAAAATGTATTGCTACTAATATTTTTTTCTTCGGTATCAAAAACTGTTTTACGACCTTGCATTAGCCTATTTACCAAGACTTTCCCAGTTTTGTCAAGTTGTACGTATCGCCGGTTGAGGTTTTAGGTACCCAGTGATTGGAAAATTGCATATGACTTCTTGGGTACGCGCGTGCAGTTCTTAACAAATACTGAATGTCAAAATGAAAATACTATATTTTTACAAAATATTAAAGATTAACAAGATTTTATACATATAGCAGGGCTATTTTTTATTATGGTATAAAATTTACGTTTGGTATGATATACATAAATGACATATATATACATATATGACATAAATGATTGTAGGGGTATAATATGTTCAGGAATGAAGTAACGTTATTGAACTGGTTATTAAATTTATTAGCATTGTAGCAAAAGGACTAATCGTATATCGTAAATTTAAAAGATAAACAGAAAATTTTGGAGGTAGTTTAAAACATGTAGACTGTATTGCTACTCAAATGTTTTTTTTCTGTGTCAAAAACTGTTTTCCGACCCTGATTATCCTATTTACCTCCACTTTCCCAGTTTTGTCATATCGTACGTATCGTCGGTTGCGATTTTAGGTTCTTTAATATGTGGAAAGGTGTCATAATTCTACTACCGCTGATATAGTATGTATTTTTATTTGATTGTCATAATTTAATTTGAGCTGTTCTTTTTACATTAATGAATACGTGTATTAAATAAGGCTCTAAGTACCAAAAAGTAGTATTGCCTGTAGTTACAAAATACCGAGTCATTGCAGTAAAATTTCATAAAGCAGACCTTTTGAAAAATGTAGTTTTACAGTGTGAAGCAATCACGGCAGCTTCTATAATTTTAGGTATTAAGAACTCGCAAGTATCAACACACCATCGTCAGCTATTTCATATTGAATGCCGTTGACCACTGCAGTGCTACTTACACCAATATAAATAAAACGCGCCAACGGACTTACAACGTCGACAGGTTTAATTATTTTGCTGTATTTTTTGACTTGCTTGAGGCACTTAGATTATAGTTGAAGTTATTGACGTTGGTATGTAGAACATTTTTCTATAAAAATGTCAGTTTTTATGTTTATGGTACTTATTTAATACACGTATTCTTATTCTCATAAATAAAATAAACGTAGATACTGAGCTAATCTTATACAAATGAATTCAGATTGTAAAAACACGTCCTGGATGAAATTAAGCAATTAATTTGGCTATATAATTTATTTGTTGAATCGGGAGCAGACCGTTGAAAAGGATGAGAGAGTGTTGGTGAGTAATGCAATTAGTTGCAGTGGCAGGTTTTCCTCTTACAAATTGCACTAAATTAGCCTCTACTCTAGTGAGGGATAACAAATAGCACAAAACGCAATATTCGACCTCGCGAGTGCAAGAAGCTTGTAGTAACGTATTAATTGGAAATCTCGAATATGCTTTAACATTCAGAAAAATATATATTTTTTCATATACGTAAGTACACAAGATTATAGAACATTACATTCTATTTTCTTTAATAATCATTACTTACATAAACAATTTTCATTTATTCAACGAATAATTTACAAGATTTGAGAATGTAACATTCTATAATAATATATTGAATATATATTATATAGATTATATTATGTTATATTTAAAATCTGGAGTGATCCGGGCGTCGGTTAGTAATTAGGGCAATTGCTTGATACCCTGATTTAAAACACAAAAACCGACAGCCAACATTAACGCATTTTGATAAGCAAAAGTGCTATTTTTTAATAGCCCCTCTCTCGGCTGTGTTAACTTTAAGAGCGATATACTTAGACAGTTTTGACGGCTAACTAATTGTAAAAAAAATCGGCGTGTGTACTTATGTACGTAAAACTTGTGATAACCTAGATTATTCGACTATCTCTTAATTATCTTGTCATAACAATGCACACAAATGCACATTCAAGAAAAAGGGCCGCTTATTGGAGCGCCGTTGGTTTATTTCTATACACTTTAACTTATATTATTAAATTATATATTAATTATTTCTCGTTGTTTTTATTTTTAAAGTAACAACTGTCACTCTGACGTTTAATCATTTGTTTACGTAAGGAATTGCAAATGGCCGACAATAATAAATTCATTACTCGGCAACGGAACGATTCGACTATCAAACTTGCGTTTATATATAGCTGACTGATTCGCAGCTAACTTCATACTGTCGTGCACTTTCGTAACGGTGTGCGCGCGCAGGTCTCAATTTCACTCTCTACCAAACGCCCTAAAAGAAGTATAACTTAAAAATTATAATACATCAATATATTATAAATATGTTACACTAACATCGATAGCCTTGTGTATAGTACTATAGACCCACTGATCACTGTCTAATTGATTAATCTGGCATCACAAAATATCAGTACACAGGATGTCAAAAGAATCTCCTATATATTATTATCCTAAGAGATTTTGGAAAATTCACTAACGGCTCATTTAAGCGACATTTTATTGTTATTTTTACATCTTCACTTCGAAATGTGCTCTACCGATTCATTTATCGTTTGAATTGACCACATTTCAGAAATTTTCAATGATTTTACAGGTACGTGACGTTTATATCCGATATTTTCTTACATACCGTATACGATTCGCCATATTTCATTTAACGTACAGCAGAATGACGTCTTCGTCGCTTAAAACCTTCTAATCCTTTATTTGACAAACGGATTCGATTATTTTTATTCAAATATCGTAATGTAGGCATTGGCGCACTTTTTTCCGGTGAAAAAACCATAATCTTGGTACAATTTACTACGTATAATATCTTTTGACAGCGGGGTACGCCACTGACGGCCATTTCATAGATAACGTAATATTCCAAATTTGATTTTTTTAAAATAATTTGTGGCTGTTCACTCAATCTTTTTTTATTGAATAATTACCTAGGCTACTAATTTCCATAGATCAGAATATATCTATCCATCTTATCATCATCGACTTGAACCAATCCACTGCTGGACAATGGCCTCCCTAGCCCGAATCTACTCCTTTCTGGCAAATGAATTGCTGTATTTATCAAAATCGGTGATACTATATTTATCTACATATTCATAATGTCATCATCATCATCATCAACCAGGATCAATCCTCTGCTTAAAAAAGACCTCCATAGACTGATTCTACTCCTTTTTGTCATATGAATTTCTGTATTTATCAAAATCGGTTATATTATATTTATCCACATATTCATATCGTCATCATCATCATCATCATCATCACATCGACCTGAACCAATCCACTGCTTATTAAAGATCTCCCTAGCCTGATTCTACTCCTTTCTGTCATATGAATTGCTGTATTTATCAAAATCGGTGATATTATATTTATCTACATATTCATATCGTCATAATCATCATTATCATCATCATCATCATCGACCTGAACCAATCCACTGTTTAATAAAGACCTCGCTAGCCTGATTCTACTCCTTTCTGTTATATGAATTGCTGTATTTATCAAAATCGGTGATACTATATTTATCTACATATTCATATTGTCATCATCATCATAATCAACCAAGATCAATCCTCTGCTTAATAAAGACCTCTCTAGCCTGATTTTACTCCGTTATGTCATATGAATCCCTGTATTTATAAAAATCGGTGATATTATATATTCTATCTGCATATTCATATCATCATCATCATCATCATCAACCAGGATTAATCCACTGCTTAATAAAGACCTTCCTAGCCTGATTCTACTCCTTTCTGTCATATGAATTTCTGTATTTATCAAAATCGGTGATATTATATTTATCTACATATTCATATCGTCATTATCATCATCATCATCATCGACCTGAACCAATCCACTGCTTATTAAAGACCTCCCTAGCCTGATTCTACTCCTTTCTGTCATATGAATTGCTGTATTTATCAAAATCGGTGATATTATATTTATCTACATATTCATATCGTCATCATCATCATTATCATCATCATCATCATCGACCTGAACCAATCCATTGCTTAATAAAATCCTCGCTAGCCTGATTCTACTCCTTTCTGTCATATGAATTTCTGTATTTATCAAAATCGGTGATATTATATTTATTTACATATTCATATCGTCATCATCATCATCATGGACCTGAACCAATCCACTGCTTAATAAAGACCTCCTTAGCATGATTCTACTCCTTTCTGTGATATGAATTTCTGTATTTATCAAAATCGGTGATATTACATTTATCTACATATTCATGTCGTCATCATCATCAACCAGGATCAATCCACTGCTAGATGAAGGGTTCCGCAACCTGATTCTACTACTATATTATACCTATTTCTATCGTCCTTATCATCATTGACCTGAACCCATCTACTGCTGGATAATGGCCTCCCAAGCCTGATTCTACTCCTTTCTGTCATTTGAATTGCTGTATTTATCAAAATCGGTGATATTATATTATATCTATTTATATTTCCAATATCATTATGAGCCTGAATCAATCCACCGGTGGATGAAAGCCTCTCTAAGTTGTTTGAATTTCTGTCGGTCATATGAATTGCTATATTTATCAAAATTGCTGATATTATATTTACCCATTCATAATATCGTCATTATCATCATCAACCAAGATTAATCCACTGCTGGATGAAGGTTATCCCAACCTAATTCTACTCTTCTTGGTCATATAAACTGCAATATTTTTTTAAATTTGTGATTTTATATACCTACCCATTTATATCGTCATTATCGTCATCAACCTGTATCAATCCACTGCTGGATGAAGGCCTCTTTAAGCTGATTCCACATCTTTAGGTCTTATAAATTCCTATATTTATCAGATATAATATGTATTGCTTCATTATTTATCAACATTTGTCTCGATATGAATGTCCCGCACCGGGAAACTATATTGTTTAAGGTTAATTTTTAAATCAAAATATGATTTTTAAAATATTATTCTATGGCTCCAAGCATTTATTTTTTAAAGACAATGAAACAAAATAATGTTTAAATTAATTTTTTATGCTGCTAACCTTTTTCTATTATGTAAATGGGACCCGAAAGAGATTAATATTCGCGTTATATTGGATCGCTATTTATGATCCGATTGATTTATGACGATTGAGATGTATAATTATTTATCATATTTAAATGCACATACCTACACATATATTGTATTAAAATTACAATGACAATGGTAGCAATCGGCGATTGCCAGCTGTTCTGCTAGGCCTAGCAGCCTGAAATGGTGTCAGATGATATTGAGAAGGCCAGACTCCAGAATAGACTACGCACATGACTCCAAATTTGTATTGGCAGTGACGACATGCAGATCGTAAAACTGACAAATCAGCTAAATTTTCAACTGTCTGACGTGAATGAAAATCCATCCCGAAGGGAAAACTATGGCGCCGTCTATACACGCTTTACAATTATTATATTAAAATCCAACACCAAGTCACTATGACGAAAAGCTGTCTGCAAGACCTAGCGAGACAGACTGGCGAGAGCCAGCTGGCTCAGCTAGTCGATACAATTATTACTTGTCACATGACATCCCTACTCATATGTATGGTTATGTATTGATATGTGTAATGAAATACAAAATTATACGACTCATATCTACGCATGTCCCTTAGGCAAATCAAATAATTACTACGTATTGAATTTCTCCAAGCTGCGTATATTACGTTTCGATCGAAATTATGATCACACACCCGTTAATAATATGAACAGAAATACACTGCGAAGGGTTGATTTTGATTTATTTACATCTCATTTGCCACTCAAATTGAATTCGAATGGTTATTATCAGATAATTAAATCGGGTGGTGAGCGATGAAAATACGAATTCAATTAAGTGTGTAAAAATATAACGAAAATGCATAAGATAATTTTATTACAAGAAATGAAAATATAATAAATATAAAATTCTAAAGGTTTTTAAAAAGGTTTGTCGATAGCTATTTCGGTTGTAACACCATTATCAAGACTATTCAGATAGGCTGTTTGCCTTTGCTTAAATACTATACGTGTATAGATAGAGACAGAATACATTTTTCCAGCAATATTATGAATTTGTACACTTATTATTAATTGTAATATTATTAATACTTTGATAACCCTAAGTGGGCTTTTGGGTGATAGTGGGTGATGATGGTGTTACAACCGAAATAGCTATCGACAAACCTTTTTAAAAACCTGTAGAATTTAATATTAATTATATTTTCATTTCTTGTAAAATGGAATTCTACCAAGTAAATGCTAACTCAATTAATAATTTTATTAAAAAAAAAAAAACAATCGAATCACAATCAATACTGGTTTAAATTAAACCAATAATAAAGAGAATTCATATATCAGGAATGTCCAATTTCATGTAGATTCTGATTTACTATCCAGAATTACAACTGGTGGTAATATACTAAATTCTCCCATTGTCATTCTTCAACTTGATTACAAGCATTGCTACTCCTGTAATCGTGCACGGATATACTTGCAGCAATATTGTGTATTTTAAACTATCGCGATAATAACGGTTAACACGTAAAGTGCTAACTGTCTGGCCAATTTCATTCTTCAAGAGTAAGCGAGAAGCGACGTTGTCATTTTATAGTACTATTTGATAGGTCGTGAAAATCGGTTAACCTCAAAATGAGTTGTAGTTCGATTTTTTACCGGGAGGTTCGCCACTATCGTTCTATGTACAGGCTCATAATATATAGAACAAATCCCAACTGTCGCGTGAAAAATCAGAAGTTTATGATTTACATCTTTTTTGATATAATACGTACTATCAGCAGTAAATCCATGCACGTGTAAATGGGGTACTACATTTGAATGAGGATAAAATACGAATGTTACAAATGACGTACTAACACGTCTTGTATTTCACCATTACAGAGATAAACTCAATATCCCATTCGTCGTGAAAATGATGAAGTTTTGGTCTTCGTTTGTATACTTATCGTTAACTATTCGGCTATTACTATGCAAAGAGCCTACTGCGCGACAGCAGAAGAAAACTACGCATCAGTTTAATGTGCGAAGATTCACATATTATTCTCTTCTCTCGACAATTTATATGTCTGAGACGTATTCTGCAGTTTTTTTGACTTCGGCGGGTCACCTTTTAGAAGAGAAGAGGCGATATGACAGCAAGTCGCAGTCAAAGCCTCGGTAAAATCACAATAAAAAACTAACTGTTAAATTTTGCATAATAATATTATACTATAAGGCCAGGTACAAGAAAATCTCTCTCAAATTCAACGTTTGTTAAATGTACAATCCAGAGCGTTGGAGCGGACCCTTTTTTGAGTTGCTCCGCTCCGGGACCTAATACTTGCTCTACTCCGCTCCGAGTAAAAAGTTTTAATAAGTATTATATGTAGGCAGTGGCGGCTCGATGACTTTCTAGGTGGTGGGGTTAAGTCATTAATTATCAAATATATGTACAAGTATGTACCTACCTACATTCTCATATTATTTCAGGTACATTAGGTACGAAGCTACTTATAATAATATGATTTTATTGATGAGGAAATGAGTAATTTTTCAGAATAAATAATATGATTATTTGAGTCGTTACTTAATCACATTTAAAAATTGTGCTTAAAAATATAAATTTAATTAATAATAGTAATTATTATAGATTTACCATCATCAGCTTTGAACAACAACATACAACGAGCGTTTTTACTCACCGATGGGGACATTCTATTCGGTCCCTAACATGCGTATAATAACGCTAATACATTCACATGCTTTGTAGAAAGAGATTTGTACCGCAGCAACGGGATGGGACAGAGTGACCCCTATTAGCGAAAAATATATGCCATAGCTTACTTAATTTGTACATAGGAGTCACCGTGAAATAGGGCGTATTTTAATACCGCGTAATTATTATTATATTATTACATAATTTAGAATTATTGCTTTATTTATTTGTATAATAATAATAAATATCTCTCTAAAATTGCGACGATGATACAAATATCGGATGTTTTTTACGCATTCTCCACATGATAACGATGTGGGGATGGTCCCTATGAAGCCTTAACGTAGAGCCGCCCCTGTATGTAGGTATACAAATCTTAAAAAAATAAAAAAATAAGAAGTTTTAAAATAATCGTCATTTTCATTATTAATTCTATTAAACAAAATTCCGGCAGCAAATCGTCTCTCATTATTTGCCTCTTCTGTCAAAAAAGTGAGGTTATTTATCACTTGGCAGTGTTGCCATATTTCAAATTATTCCAGTGTTGCAAAGTGTCAAAATATACTATTTTCATTGGATTTTAGGACGCTATGGTACTATCAACGTTGGATCAATAGTTAGATAAATTCATCGCGATAATTATATTTTAGGGATTTTGTTTTATTATTATTTAACCTTTGTTGGTTTCAGTCAATATGTTTGCGTTTTGGCAGCATTAATCTTATACACAAAATTTAATTTTCAATATAGTAGTAAGTAATGAAAAAATACCATTAAATTCGTTTTCAAAAAATATAAACGTGTATACTTTGTACAGAAAATACCGGTATTTTGGATTTTTGGAACCGGTATTTCTGTATCGATGAATAATTGAATACCGGTATTGTAATCCCCATTCACAATTTTCAGTCATATCATGAGGTCATATCAGTCATATCACCAACAAGAGAGCATTAAGTAAATCATTAAATGAATCTATTTTTCAGTCAATACAGTTTAATGCAATTCCATTACAATGCATCCTCTCAAGTACACAAATAATGCTCCAAAGACTTTGTTTTTATTTTAGATGATTTTCCTAAAAGTGATATATAATAAATATTCATTCCAATAATACATACTTGAAGGTCATACGCCATATATTTCGTGTCAAAAACTAATATTTATGCAATGTCCTAATATGTATTTCTAGTCGGCTCCCTAAAGGATGAAGATCCTTTGTCGCAGCGGGTAATACTCAAATATTTAGTATTATGCGAAAGTTCAGAGGAGATGTGACAAAAAGCATTCTCGGCAAGAAATGAAACTACATTTTCCTAAAAGAAAAATTGTGTTCTGTTTTACATAATAGCAGAAAAGAAAACGTGTATAATTTCTTGAAAAATACCAAGATACTTATGTACAAGTAGGTGTATGCTGTATGCACATCTCATGTCATATTATTTATTGTTAATATTTTGAATTAACTATTTTATTATTCAATGAATAATTCACAGGATTTAAGAATATAACATTCTAAAAATTGAGCATAGGTACATGATTTTGAAATCACTTTTGAGAAAATATATTACCAATAGAAAAAAAAAAATTGTTTGAAAAAAGTAAGACACCCAGCAGGAATCGAACCTGTATCTCTCGTGTATCGCGCCCATGCACATATACTACTATGCTAAAGGCGTCATACTTAATTGTGACAAATTAAAAATTATTTGCAAGTTCAAGTAAGTTACAACAAAAAATCTTGGAGTGATCCGTGACGTCGGTTAGTAATTAAAGTAATACCTACTTTGAGTTTAAATACAAAAGCCGATCGTCAATAGTAACTCAATTTGGAAAGCGCTTCTGAGAGTATTAAAAGCGATCAGTTAAAATTTGTCGCAATTAAGTATGACGCCTTTAGCATAGTGGTATATATGCATGGGCGTGATACCCGAGAGATACAAGTTCGATTCCTACGAGGTGTCTTACTTTTTTCAAAAAGATTTTTTCTATTGGTTATAATATATTTTCTCAGAAGTGTTTTCAAAGTTTATGTATGTTAATATTTTGATTTTATTAAATTTTCGCGTCTAACCAATAGTACCGCCTAACTAAAATTCAATGAATAAGGTATACCTACTCTAAGTTAGGTAGTTGCTTCATCCAATCACCATCCAGCTTTCGAGCATAGGGCAAGCATAAGACTACGCTACCTTAGGTTGATCAAAACAAGTATAGAAATAGAAGAACAAGTACGTACCTACAAGACAAGTTAGTGTCAGTGGTAGATCATAAGGAAATTAGAGGCCATGGGTTCGGTGGCTTGATTGATTATATATGAATATTAATGACCATACAAAACATTCCGCACCATACCCACTCTTAATCGGACGTATCATGGCGTCTTCATTCAGATGTGAAGCATCACAATTTTTTTATGACTTGGAGTCTTAGACTTAGAAAAATACGAAAAGACTAGCAAATAAACGGACAGAATACAAGAGTTTATTTATAGCAGTCGCCTAGGTGCATCCTGGGTTGTAGATTCAGAGAAGAAGTACAATAATAGCATTTTAATATTTACTTAACGAAAAAGTCAATGTATTGTCGATAGATTCATTACCACCACGTCAGTGATTCGCAGCCTTTTATTGTACGGTAGCCCTAACTAACTGATCCAGAAAGGAAAATTGCAAAATACATTAAAAATGCAACCACTTAATATATTTTAGTTGCAATTCGTACCTATGCAACATAATTAAGCAATAGATATATAGCACCGCAAAATACCATCATCGCTGGACTTTCCGAAAGCTTATATTAGTCGCATTCCTTCCTTAATTTTGTATTGTGCAACCTTAAAGCAACTCATGGGAAATTGTACTATTTTCATTAGTTATTATGTAGGTAGCTATCGATTTAATATTTGTAGAGATTTCATGTATTGCCTGCCTACATTTTGGAATTTACACGATTTATATTAACAAAAAAAGTCCACAAATACTTAGATCATCATCATCATCAGCCTGAATCTATCCACTGCTGGATGAAGGCCTCTCCAAGCTAATTCTACCAATTAGATATAACTATAACGTTAACGTGAAAAAAAAAACGGTACCAGAAACAAAATGAGCAGTGCGTAGTAGCGATGACAATCAATAAAGATAACTCATTTTTCCTACAAAAATGTCCCCCCCCCTATGTAAAACTCTCTCTTTGAACTTTGAGAAATTTGCAGCGTCGTATGGAGAGCAGGTGAATTGGGTTGATCCCGATTCCTCCGTATAATCATCATCGATTTCAAATCTTGATATTCAATATGTGGATACAGAAGATATTCAATGTCACCTACTCAACTAGTTGTTTTCTCTATAAATTCTTTCTTCAAGCACCACAGTGCATGGTGGTTGCATCAGTCTCGTGCGGCTCCGTATCGGGATAGCAGAGTGAGCACGTAAAATCTTTTCTTTCAGACACGTTTTAAACGTCATGGAAACTGGGCCTACATATCCACGGCTGTACATACATGACGGGTGGAGATGGGAAACCTAAAATCTCCATACTGCAATAATAATCTAACATAAAATTTAAAATTTTTTTAGTGTCTATCTAAACCTTGTACCAAAAAGGTTTCAAGTCGTACTTTTTTCCCGCAAGATTTTATGAGTTAGCGAAACCCCCTGGCACAGCTCGCGGGAACCCAGGGTTTCGAGGTCCTGGTTATGAATCGCTGCACTAGGTCGACCTTTTCCAATGGTATATCCAAGATTGGTTATATCAGAGAGTTTAGACATTTTACTTAGTACGCTGTATACATACATTTCGTGACGACACGGTGAATTTTTCAATCTTTCGGATTCTGTATTGTGTGCTGCCGGACTCAAAAAGTAATAAAACCCTTCAACTCTGCACTATTTTTTTTTTGAAATGCTTGATATTAAAAAAGTCCCTTTCTGTCAAGAGACGCCCACTGCTGAAATAAATTTCACAAATTCGTATCTTCAAAGAAATATATTATTGAAACGGGGAATAAAATCTCGTATCAAAAAAGTGGTAGTGATCCTACAAAGCATTGAGACTTGCACAAGCTCTTTTCAGTAGGTAATATGATTTTTTTATTAATACAAAAAATTATATCGTTTCAAATATTCCATAAAATTGTATATTGTACAGAAAGTCATATACTTATATAAATAATTCAAAATATGACTTATAAAATAAGGGTCCTCAAACTTTTTTTATCATAAAGCCATTTGAAAGATCAACCATATTTGGAGAGTCTCACATTAACCGCATTTATGTAATAATAATATGATAGCTAACTTTATATAAATTGAGGCACCTAACGTCGCGCAGCAGGATTTTTTCACAGAAGAATAGGTTTATTCAAAATTCAAATTATATTTATTTTTACATATATTGAACATTACAAATTATAAATTTAACACGTTCACAACATGACATTTAGAAGAAAAGAAATATTAATAAAAAACAGTATTTTATATAAAAAAAAAATAGAACAGCATAAAAAATATAAATTAGATACAAGGAAGTATATCGAATGAGCTAAGCAGACCCTATTTATAAAACAATGCCAACCTATACTCATCCTCACGCAGGTTTGATATGTCAATATCCGAAGTGATTTGGTTGAACAGAGTTATTGCTTTCCCAATTGACATCGCCAATGGAAGGTTAGTTCTGCAACTTGAAAGAACAAACATTACCGATTGCAAAGATAGTAATCGGTGACACACAGGTCAATATTACCAAGAATGGCAGAGTTCTCATTTTCACCGCGTATAAGTCGGAAAAAATACGTGGTCAAATATAAATATCGTCTAGTTTTCAAGCTACAGTATGTTAGCATACCTAAGTGGAAGCCAGTTAAATGCAGCCACGGATAGTATCCATACAACCTCAAGTAAAGGAGTCCCAACAATTTCTTTTGAATTGGCTTCACAATAATATGAATAATATGATAGTCAACTTTATATAAACGTCGTAGAGTCGTAGCCTCGCCTAACGTCACGCCGCGGGATTTTTTCACACGGGGAGAATAGGTTGAAGATGAGTACAATGTAGTGCCCAAAAGAAGACCAACATTTATAGTTTTCACGACGAATGGAAATTGACCATTTCTTTGTCATAGAGGAAGACAAGTGTTGTTGTTTCATTTATAACACCTCAGTATACTCAGCCAAATAAAATATGGTTGTTCAAGTGCAAGAATGATAGTTGGCGAGTGGGGTAGATCACTGCCAATTTTGGTACTGGATAGTACATCACAGCCTACTTGAAGTTAGACATATCTGGGACACACGATGGAATACCGTGGAATATACTCAAAAATTTGGAATTAAATGCTTATATTTATTCATACTGCGGTTATAGGTATATTATGCACACATACATAGATAAATGTTAATGTCAAAAACAGTTGCGAGGTAGGCTTAACATAGTGCACATTAAACTTTCTTAGTCATACGTATTGGTTTTAATTGAGTTAAGACTACAGTTTATAGATGGTGTTGGTTAGTTATAAAAAATCAATTGAACCCTACATAAACCAAACCATAATAGTTTTGGTATACTTTGGGTTATACGCAATTTTTCATTCATACTTATTTTTTTTGTTTTCGTTGGATTAAGAATACATATTATTACATAATATATTGTTGGTTATTTTTATAATAGATAAAAAGTATTATCCTATCTATAAAATATCAAAAGTTATATATGATTAAATTGCATAATTTTAGATATTTTATAGATAAACGAGTATTCTTTAACTATTATTTATTATGGCTTGGTTTCGCAGGGTTTAATTGAATTTTAAAAACTAACCAACACTATCTGTAAATTTTAGTCTTATTTCAATGAAAACAAATACGTACGACTGACAAAGTTTAGTGTGCACTATTTATGGCGGATCTTAACAGCCTATCTTCTATCTCTTCGCCACTGGTAAAAAGTACTCATAACTATATTTTTTTTAAATTATATGTCACTTGTTATTATTTAATCTTCTGCACCTTTATATTATAAAAAAAACCCTTTTAACACAGTTTTAAAACAGATTAATAGAAATAAAATGTAAAATGTCATCGAACCCCTTTGAATTATTAACAACTTGCATCAGCGGAGATAAATTAACATAGGATCTGATTGCACGTAAATATAACGAAAATTTAAGTGTCACATGTGCGCAACTAGGCCTTTGTGCAGTTTCAACATCGAATTTATTTTATAATTGGATTTCGGCCGATCGTTGAAAATTTATTTTATTAATTCAAGTGGTTAAATAAATTTACCTCAAATAATTATCATTACATCCTGATATAGCCACTGAAAGATTATTTGCACGGTATTAATTTATTAAATCATCCAAAATCGCGAAACACTCTAAAAATATAAGCTTATAAAATTAGAGTATCTGTATGTCTGTTTGTGTGTTCGGTATGATGAAAAAACTGGTAGAACAATATTAATAAAACTTGCACAGCTTATAGACCAGGGTTTGCGAACCTTTTTATGTACGCGTGCCAAAATTTCCCAAATATTATTTTTTGACTGTCTGACGTGTCGAGCAGTTTCACGGCGAAAAATAGTTACTTATAAAAATTTTACTAAAAATCGTTGAAAAATTATAATTGAGTTCTTGAGTATTACTTAGTTTGATTCTTTGTGCACAAATTGATGCCAGCATTGCTCCGATCAGATGAAGCATTCTCTTGCTACAGTAGTCTCAAGCATTGTAAAATGATTGTAAATCGATTAAAATCAGAGGTTCGCGGAGCGGCTTCCCCCGCCACCTGATGAGGTCAGTGCGATAATATTATGTGTGGCGCATAAATCTTATGCAATTTAAATTAAGCGTAATGCTTATTCTTGAAGGGTATCTGCCAGCTATTTTTATACAATGCAATCTGTCATTTATGCATGAATTTCGTCGTTTCCGTTTGGACATCATATTGGTAAATATTATTGAATAATTACAAGATAAAAAGAACTTTTTATATACCACGTTTTTAAATTTTCTGTTAAATCATTTAAACTTGACAGAATACTGAAATGTCATTTTGACATTTCATATTGATTTCCATAGTAACGCACGTATATATTAATCATTTAGTTGCTATGCTCAACCAATAATAGTGAGTAGTAAATATTGCTTTTAACGATTTTTTTTCCGAAATATACAAAACAGAATTAACTGAAAATGAATTCAATTCTTTTTAAAGATCGCCAAAAGTATTTAAAAAATGCATTCACTTCATATATACTCCATATATCAGAACACATATATTCTAAAAGTTTCAAATGTCTAGCTAGTCGGGAAGTTAGTTAAAAATCTTGGACAAACAAGAAAAAACCTGTACGGGACAAACAAGAATACGAGCTAATAAAAACATGGTAAAATCGAAGAAAATACGCATGGCTATGTCGTCATTATTTGTTAATATTATATAATATATTTATTTTGTAAAACTTTAATGGAAAATATTTTTTTTATATTATTAAGAAGGTAATTAAGCGGAGTAATAAGTCCGTATATTCAGCAGGCTTAAGGGCGTTCTTGTTGTCGTTATGTGCCCGTTAACGGCATTTTTCCAGCGGTTGTTCACTCGCCGAGCGACATGTCAGCCCATTGCCATTTCATCTGATTAGAAAACCTCAATGAAATCGCGTAATTTTGTTTGTTTTCTTATCCATTGGTTTCTTTTGTGGGCTTATGCCCTACATGCACGTTTCCATGTCATATTGCGCTACTCGACGATGACGAGATTGCCCGAAAACTCAAACTGACATTGGGTATATCTGGACGCCTGATTAGAAAACCTCAATGAAATCGCGTAATTTTGTTTGTTTTCTTATCCATTGGTTTCTTTTGTGGGCTTATGCCCTACACGCACGTTTCCATGTCATATTGCGCTACTCGACGATGACGAGATTGCCCGAAAACTCAAACTGACATTGGGTATATCTGGACGCCTGATTAGAAAACCTCAATGAAATCGCGTAATTTTGTTTGTTTTCTTATCCATTGGTTTCTTTTGTGGGCTTATGCCCTACACGCACGTTTCCATGTCATATTGCGCTATTCGACGATGACGAATTTTTCCTAAAACTCAAACTGGCATTGGGTATATCTGGGCGCCTGATTAGTATCTTCAAAAGTGACGTCCCATTGTTTTTTAATAGTAACGTGTTCAACCACCAATATACATGCTACCAACGCTCATGTATGTGTGTGAAATATGGACTCTTAATGTAAGAGAAATTAAATAATTACAAGATAAAAATAACTTTTTATATACAACATTTTTTAATTTTCTGTTGAATCATATAAACTTGACTTGACTAGCTTAAACGATCAAAAAAAATTGTACTTGATAGACATAATACTGAAGTGTCATTTTGACATGTCATATTGATTTCCATACGTATATATTAATAATTTAGTTACTAGGACCCCAGACCCCTAGCAACCAATAATGGTGTCGAATTAACTGAAAATTAATTCAATTCTACTTAAAGATGGCTAAAAGTATTAAAAAATGCATTGGCATCGTGTTTTGATATATGTGATGTCGGGAAAAATCGATTGCAAGATTTGTACCGGACAAAGAAACACCGGGCAAATAAGAATACGGCTAAGAAAAACGTTGTAAAAATTATAGTATCATAACGAAATGGTTTTATCAAAATACAATTAATATGTGCCTACTTATACAAATTAGATTACCAA
The DNA here is from genome assembly GCF_057557595.1 of Rhyacophila brunnea. Taxonomy (NCBI): domain Eukaryota; kingdom Metazoa; phylum Arthropoda; class Insecta; order Trichoptera; family Rhyacophilidae; genus Rhyacophila; species Rhyacophila brunnea. Next base: position 39,756,271 of record NW_028233276.1, on the reverse strand, counting down.
AAAACCAATGTAAGGTTTGATATTTATAATAAAAACGGTAAATATTCCTTTTCTACGTCTTCGATATCTGTTTTTTTTTTAATTAGAAAGCCTTTAGCATTTTTGCAAAATCGCGTTTCATATGTGACGGCATTTTTGCTATCACGTCACGACGAAGGCCGACATACGTCTCTAGGATAGACTTACTGTGTGCTTTTTTAACCCAATTCGCCAATATTTGAAGTTACAATAGTCAGCAATCAGTATCAAGCCTCAATGTGAGTTTACACTTGCCATTGGCAAGCTGTGGCAACTTTCAAGTGTGAGTGACGAGTGGAGACTGTTGTAGATGTCCAGCACTGTCTAGTGGAGATTGAACACTGCGTTAAAATCATTGGGATAACCTCTTATATGTAGATTCTAATAGAAAAGCCCAGTTAGTATAAAAAACAATTATTTTTCTTCATAGTATTTTTGTTAAGAATAATTTTCAACTGCATGTGGAACGATGTAAAGATGACTAAAAAACGTTCCGCATGTACTTGAAAAAGAAAACATGTCAATGAATATACTATTATTATTACGCATATAACAATAAACATAACATAAAAAGGACGAATGTTAAAGTTTTATGACAAATTATATTTAGTTCGGCTCGCGTCATTTGCACAATCCGCACATCGCCTAGTCACGATCTTTTTAGACCATGCCTCAGCTGAGGTATAGCCTTAAGTTACTGTACGACTATTATTTAAAAATCGTTAAGAGAATTTTCAGATGTGTTTTATAATAATATCTGTCGACAAAAAATATAACTAACGATATCAGTCGATAAATGAGTACTCGTCACTCGAACTTATCATACCTATTATATTGTATTAGATGTAGTGAGTAGTCGATATCAAACCTTTCAATCAAGCAGTTCACAAATAATTTCTAAATAGAATAATCGCTCAGCGCATACTGTGTTTGTCTGAGAATGACGTAAAACTATTAAATATAAATCAATTCACATACATAGATAACTAAACTAATATTATCTAAATATATACACCCTCAAAATGTAATACAGTGCACAAGTGCATACAATTGCATTGTGCATGGGCATAGAGTTGGCAAGGTACATTATATAAAATAAATCCAAGTATATGTAATATTAAAACCATGACCATTTTTTTAAAATTAAATATTTACAAAAAAATCATGTTTGTACAGCAGTACTTTTACTCTAATGTAAAATTTAAATACATCGAAGGTTTTAACAGCGTACTTACTTACTTAACCTGGCGCTACATACTATAGCTAACTACACAACCATCCTTCAGGAATCTCTATTACAAGCTTTTTCTTTTCAATCAGTCACACTCAGCCTCACTGCGACAGGGTTTCATTCAGAATCTTTATCCTTTACGTTTTAACAGACCAATCACGATATATTAAAATTCATCTTATGTTGCTTAAAATGAAGGCAAAAGTTCATTTAAATTTAACCGTTAGTTTTATTAATATAAAAAGGAAGTTGGTTGTTAATAAGAAAAAATAATGCATTAGGTATTAATTCATTTAAGAGCTCGGTAAATAATAAGTTACTATTAGAGTATCGTAAACAAACCCAAGATTAGACGTAAATGACTGAATGCTATTTATTACATCCATTAAAATATATTATTGTTCTTATAAACAGTACTGCGTTAGAGTAATGAGAAGCATTTTTATTGGTAGCGTGGCTGAGGGCGATTAACCATTAAGACTAAAGAATTTTCCCTCGAAGATAATATATGGAGAAAGAAGAAGCCTTCACAACAGATACAGTGACGGCTTAAGATACATCAAGGCCCATGGCATTAACTAATTTAGAGAGCCTCTACAATATAAATGAAACTAATCAACTTTTAGTGAAAAAAAAACAATATATTTTTTATGTAGGTAAGTATATAATTTTAAAATTTATTTTTATTACACTTAATAGAATATTATCTCAATTAAATTGAATTATGTAGGCCAGCAAATAATACATTTATCTTATTTATTATTTGTTGGTATTTTTTGGCTGGTTTGGAGGCTTAAAGATTAGATAATATATATTATTTGGAAACCTTGTTGCAAAATGTAATCTTTGCGATAAGCCACCATTGAGTATTAATAATACAGTAAGGTTTTGTTACGTTTAAAAACTTAGGATTATAAAAATATGTATCAGTTTAAGATTTTAGTACATTTTAACAAAGCGCATTCTGTGCTTCATTGGTAATCGTCACTGATTGGAGAGAGGAGAGGGTTCAGATGAGTTGGGGAAGTCCAAGGCTTCGATTGGGCAATAATAAAGAACCGTCGAGCTTTTCCTTAGAATCTATTACTTACCCTCGATTGTGGAACCAAAAATAACTATGTGAAGCGCCTAGTTTCAAAAGCCCCTAAAACGATTTTAGGTAGTACTGAGAAAAATGAGAAAAATGAGAAAAAATCATATCTATTAAATATGTGAACTTTATGTATTTATTTTTTCATTTGTTACATTCTAAAGAGTATTTTGGCTTTCCATTTTAGCGGTATTTGAAAAGCAAACCCACAATTTTAGCGGGTTTTGAAATTTACCCTAATTTTTGATCATACGTATTGACGAATTTTGGCGTTTTTTAAAGTTCAATCTTTGGCCATCATATAGGTCACAAAAATATCTATCTAACTCAAAAATTATCAAAAGCCGTTTTAGGGGCTTTTGAAACTAGGCGCTTCATGTATTTGGATATAGGCCATTGTAGTGTTTTGCACTTCTAATGTTTAAATATAATATGGCAGATAGAAGAACTAATAACAAATTACTCGTACGTAACCTCCTTTAGCACAGTTATTGGCTTATTATACTTATTACCTATATTAAGCAGCGAATATACTAAAATTAAAAACATTTAATTCTTTGATATTCTTACATGAGAGTGTAGCATTTTTAATCGAAATTGGAAAATCATTAGAAATTAGAAAACGTTTTGGAAAAAGTAAGATCCGAACTTACGTATTTCTATTGGTCGGCGAGGGTTCTTACCAATAACCTTTCAAACCAAGTACAAATGTTGCAGACATTACCCAATAACTACACCTTCTGATGTGTTTTACTTTTCTTAGTAAAAGTAAATAATATTCGAATATGATCATTTTCGTGGATAGTATCGTCACTGTTCTGGCAGAAGACCTATTGACATATTGAATTAGTTATACCAAAATGTTCCTTATTCCAAACCGTCTGGAAACCTTCTTAATAAATAAACAGTCTTTATTTTAAAGTCATCCTTTTAACGATTACTTAATAAACTCACATGATAGACCATTTCAAACATTTTAACAACTTCAAAGTCAAATTACTCAAAATTAGTATTCTCCAGTTAGTGTGTTATGCCAGAACGGAGACTGTATAATCGTTTTAATTAATTATTATATTTATATACAATGACATTAAAAATCGTTTTACGTTTATTATTAACAGTGTTAACTGTTATTGGCCAAATGAGAAATTTTCCAAGGTAGATTTGGCGTCTGACAATAATACGAAAAGAAAATTTTGTGATATGGAAAATGCAAAAAAAATATATATATCATTTGTCAGTTAAGTTTTCCATTTTCCGGCTTCGAGACGGATGCTATTGTGCTCGATCTTTCGTTTCATAGATCCATCGTTAAAATGGACCCGGCGCGAGTGACGAGGGTCATCAATGTGTCCCCGCAGCCCGCCAGAATAACAACCCTTATGCGTAAACCCACATCAGTGGTACTGGTTTTAAGGAGAAAAAATCCCAATGAAAGCTACTGGCCTGTCGAAAAAACCCCGGAAAATAACTGAAAGACAACGAGGATGAATTTATTTACTGTAACGGTGTATTAGCGAAATGGGACTTCCATGCGGATACTTTGACAAGTATATGTCTAATAATTATAAGTTAATTTTCACAAAACGTAACAAATAAATTACTATGCCATCTTAAAATTAACTTGTGATTCTCAACCTGGGTTGGGCGGGAAGAGCCAGGGGTTTTTACAAACTTTATAGTAGTAGTGTGAACATAGTAGAGGATTCTTTTTATCATAATGGATGATGGAATAAAATTTGGCGAATTTGTTTGAAAGTGTTCATTAATAAGCGCCATTGCATAGTATGCAATGCTCGTTTTGTTTATGTAAAAGCATTTAAAATGTGAACACTAACTCTGCAATTACAGCAAAGTGGCTATTGATTTACATATATTGCGACCAATACAAGTAATTAAATCATGCGTTTTAAGGGCGAAACGTTGTAGAGGGTGGAAAATTAAAGAAGGAATGCGAATAATACAACTTTAGAGTTGAGTCTGAGGAGATGACAAAATTTTCATTAATGAGTTTGTAAATCATAATTTGACTGTATTTATTTGGTAACAAACATTGTAGAAAAAATAAATCGTAGAGGTAATGAAATTAGATATAATATTTATTTTGAGGTTGTATAATATTATAATAAGAATCGGCAAATTTGTTTATCAGTAGAATTTTTTTGCTAACTGATTTACACGTTTTTTTTGTAATTTATCCCTCTGGATCTAAATATGTGTCATCTAGTTAGACTCATTAGAGGTTCCTTTCGCAAGATTCAAGGAGAAAGGATCCGCTAACCAAAAAAGGTTGAAAACCTTAAAGTTTGGTCGCAGATTCAATGTTTTTTTTGACGAATCTTATTATAAAAGGTTTATATCGTATCAAGATATTTTTATTCCAAATTTAAATATAAAAAATACTAATATTTTTTACAAAATTGATAGAACTCAGCTAATTTTCTTTCTATTTTTAAGAAGAATGAATATACAATACAAATGATTGTAAAGCTTTAGATCTAATGAGAAGACAAACCCACGATTAACATATTTCGAGTTTAGTTATGTTAGATGGAATCAAAAGTACAATTAATTTTACTATCCATTGTTAATTTATATAGTTTTTGTTTATTTTGATTGATCGAAGTATATCTATATTTTGTAAAACTAATTAGTTACCTACCTACACATTATAAGAAAATGATCCAAAATTAAACACATCTAGAATGTACAAGGTGAGTGAAAGAAATATATTTCAATTTTTAATATAAAACAATATTATGTACCTATTTTTCATCATTATATTATTTTCTTTTTTCAATACAAAAAAAATTCAAGGAAAATAACAAAAATAGCGAATCATAATGAAAGTCAGAAAATAATATTATGAAAGATGAATAAATTATGATCATTAATGAATATGGAATTTGTAAATAACCATGTTATTGAGAAAAATAATACATCGGATATCAGAATTATGAAAACAAAAGAAGCTTAAAATAATAATTACACTGATTGGGGGATGTTTCCAGTTTTTTTGTCTCAAATTACAACGTTATGCGAATATATTTCTTTTATAAAGCTCTCAGTTCGATGGGCTTTGAAACTTTTTTTGTTGTTGACAGGTAGGTATATAATATATTATTATGTATCTGCTACTAGTGGTGCTAATCAGCTCGCTCATACGAACCGGTTGTTCAAATATTCAAATGTTGCGACTAACTGATGATGATATGCGTTGATAATATCATCAATATAATATGTTTACCATTATTGTTTTAGTACGTGATGACAATATAACTATGTATCTAAAAAAAGGTACTTCGTAATATTATATTTTTTAACTAAATTTAATATCATAATTGTTATCGATTTAACTATGCCGCGTTGTTCATGAAAATACTATTATTATTATATAACTTACGGCATAATAAATAACTGCTGCTTTTCCATGCAATTTTTGCCCGTATATTTTTTATCACAATAATATCATTCATTACCCATACATTTAATTTGTCAAGGATGCTTATCATAATCCAGATCCTAATAAGATTAGATATATGTATATGCTACTGTGTTTAATTTTAAAACATCGACAGATAAATTTAATGTCAATGTGAATTATTTCTAGCATTAAATACAGTTCTTCAGAAGTTAATTCTTGACGGAATTACATGTTCGGATTGGATTGTCCAATGATCAATTGAAAATGTTCATAAAGACGAAACCGCTCTCGGATTTATATTAATATTTTGTGGAAGAAGTCCATATAAACCTATAATCATTAAACATGTGGCCGTCATCGGATTCCTGTGATTTGGATCTCAATTATAATATTATTTATTAATATTCATTTTTATGTAGAATCAGAAAATTATCCAATTATCGTAAAATCGACAAAACAGCTGACCTCAATAATATTTATAATATTACTTCTTAATATTCATTTCCCCCCCCCATTGACGCCCACGGTGGCCTCGCGGCATAAGCGTTGGACTACAAAGCCGTGGGTCCCAGGTTCGAATCCTGGGTCTGGCAAGTACAAAAATTGTTTTTCAATTTGTGTGTGTCAGGGTATGGACCTAATAGGTTGAGCAAGTGGCTGACATCCATTTCTCGTAAAAAACAAAATCTGTCAATACAAACCTCCACTCTGTGGAGGCCCATATGATCCTATCAGGATCGGACATGGTCGAAAAAAAAAAAAATATTCATTTCAACGACAGTCAGCGAAATATCCAATTATCGCACACGTAATAAAATAGCTGATACGTAATTTATTGAATAGTCATTTCAACATTTATTCAATAGTGCATCCGTCAATAAATATTAGATAATTGATTGGGCAAGTTACTCGATTATAACTTCCCCGTATACTAGTATCTCAATCTATGTATCGCTCCGCACAGCATCTCATTCTACCGAGCCTCGACCTCGGAACAGTATCATAAGTATTGTAACATAACTCTCTTGTACCAACTGTTTATGCTGCAAATAAAACACGCTCCTCCATTCATCGGAGCAACCACCAAATCTCTTGAGGTTTCCTCTCTACTCCAGGTCACCCTTACTACAGCGATCTCATCCTTCTACAACCAGACGGCCAAAAATATATATACTTTGAAAACACCTTAGATACCTATTCGAACAAATACTATACCGGGCGAGACTCGAATCCGCATCCATCGGATTCGCACCAGTGTGCTTCACCATTGATTTTTGAGGAGTTTTAAAATATATATCTTCATTAAGAATAATTCTACATACTCTTCTTTTTGAATTACGGATTTAAGAATCAAAAGTTTATTATAGTAAAACATTTTAAAAAGTTATTTGTTATTTCTAGTAAATATGATATATTATTCTTGACCACTGTTAAATATGCATGGCTTAGAGCAGTGTTTCCCAAAGTGTAGTATGCGTGCCCCCTACTAGGGTACGGGAAGAGTTTGGTGGGGTACGCGCTGTACCGGGCTTTGGCTACGCCTGGTGGAATAAGCATTAAGGCTATACCTCAGCTGAGGCATGGTCTAAAAAGATCGTGACTAGGCGATGCGCGGGTTGCGGGTCACGGGTGCAAATGACGCTAGCCGAACGAAATATAATTTGTCATAAAAATTCAACATGCTTCCTTTTTATGCTATGTTTATTATTATATTCGTAATAATAATAGTATATGCATTGACATGTTTTCTTTTTTAAGTACATACGTAAAGTTTTTTAGTCATCTTTACACGATTTAAGAATATTTTCATCCGACGCCATGACAAAATGAATCTACGTGCAGACACCTCTACTATCGCTCTCCGAATAGCAACGCGGCAGTAATTTCGTTCCACATACAGTTGAAAATTATTTGCCGTTTCACTTATGTACATTCTTAACAAGCACCAATACTACACCCATGCTAGCAGGTTTATCGCATGTGGAAAAAGAGCAATAATTATTGTTGAATTAGCTTCAGACGGATTCTTGAAAAATAAATATAAGGAGTGTACATTATTCTGGTTGCATATGCAACATATGTATCCAGTTTTAAGAGAAAAAGTCCTGAAATACATTCTATTTCATATCTAGGTGAAGTTGCTTTTTCAGCATTTGTAGACATTAAGTCAAAAAAAAAGAACAGGCATTTGGATGTGTAACCGCATCTCAGATTGAAATTAACAACCAGGGAACCAAATTATGATGATCTGTCTCAACATAAACAATTTCATCTTTATCATTGATTATAAATTAAAATGAATGTTATTTATAATATAACTTTTATTTTATTATGAATGAATATTATTTTTCGTTTGTTATTATTTTGTTTATGTAGTAAAAAGGAAAAAAAATGATTGTTATTAAAGTATACCTATGCATTTTTTGACAAGGGGTACTCAGTGTTACGAAAATTATATAAGGAGTACAGAGATGTCGAAAGTTTGGGTTAGTTAAGTTAGAGCAATGATTAACATTCGAGTAAAAAACTGCGCACCAGTTGTTAACCAACATACAATGTACCCCTGCTTACTAGATATACATATTTTTTTCAATGTATCTCTTAGTAACGATGTAAAGAAAATTTGAATGCCAAAGTTTGGCATGGTAGCTCCCGACTCTTACAATTTTATGTATGTGCTTGAATTTACCTGAAAAAAGGATAAAGAATTTCAATCGTTTCTGAGATTTCTTTGGTTGTTATAAAACTTTATCCATACGTATCTCAATCCTGGATATGTTGAGATGATTGGTTATTACGCCAATGCTGGTAGATAAATATATAAAATTTATCATATGAGAAAAATTTTACAAAATTTATAAATTTTACAGACATTTTTGCTTATTAAATTTATGTAAATTGAAATATAACAGAAACATAGTTTGGAAAAAATATTGTTATCGAATGGGACTCAAACTTATATCCATCGGATTACGTCAAAATTAATTACCAACGTATAAGGCGATATTAAATTTTCGTTAATATTGGCGGCCATCTTTATTGTCATTTTGAATCAAGGTATTAACAATAGTCATTTACCTGGGTTCCTAGATGGCATCAAGATCTCTCCAAAGTTTATTTTTAACAATTGATTTTTACCTTCAGATTATTTATTATTCATTTTTGGATATAGGTAGGTACTACATTCTGATAAATGAAATGAAATGAAATGTTTTGAATTCAATTTTGAATACAACGCATGTGTATAATAATATATTCTACAAATATTATACCACTCATATTTGAGACTAATAAATGGGATGATATGTAATAACTCCTTGCGCCTAAGCGCCTTGTTGTGTTGTCTTTATTATACATATATTATTATATTTTATTCTTTATTTTATTTTTATATTATATTAATTCATTATTCGGAAATAGCATTCATTCAGTTTCAATACTCATATTTTATTTAAAAAACGTATTTTCTGAATATTCATTGATAGAAGTATAATAATTACTATTATAATTATTACTACGAGTATTATAATAATAAACTATATAGTATAATAATTACTACTATATATAAAAATACTATTGGCTACGAAATGTCTTGGCTAATACATAATATATTGTACATTTTTCAGGTTGATCAAATAGTTAATAGTATCCATTTTGTAAGGGGGGACATGCTCGTCGAAGGTCAAAATTGAGTTTTTATTGTATTTTCAAACCATGATCCTGGACACTCCTTAAACGTTGTAGATAATCTATTTATATAATTTTGAAGCCTTATTATCTTTTATAGTTATTTTAAACATTTGATGACTGCATAAAGTATTTTTGTTACATAAAATAGTATTCTTTTAAACCTCTCGCTCTAATGTTTTAGAATATAGTCATATTTCGGTACAGAACTGTGCAGTGGTGTTAAAATTTTTTACATTTATTAATTTTTAAAAGCATTTATAAAACCATTAGTATAATTTATTATGAGATAATTTTTGTAAAATATTCACGATAAAAAATTATTTTGATAATCTCTGTGATCCCAAATTTGACAAGAATTAGGCATTTTATTATTCAAAAAATCGGCAAAATTAACACATTTGAAGATGAATCTAAAGATACTTATTATAAGCCATGTCTTTGACCATTCAAGTGTGATAAAAATCTTATGAATAATGATTGCTTTATAATAATTATTGACCTAAGAATAAGGTAGTGTTTTTTTGAAATACGCCATTTCTTTTGTCATTTCCTAGTAGTTAAGCTACAATATACGGCCGTAGCCATAAAATGACAAACTATAATTAAAGTAGGGAGTAAAATTATGTTAACGCGCGTGTTTGAACATGTACCTAACCAATTTTTTTTAATTTTTTTTTTAAACGGTACATGTTCAAACACGCGCGTTAATATCATTTTACTCCCTACTTTAATTATAGTTTGTCAATTTATGGCTACGGCCGTATGTTGTAGTTTAACCACTGGGAAATGACAAAAGAAATGGCGTATTTCAAAAAAACACTACCTTATTCTTAGGTCAATAATTATTATAAAGCAATCATTATTCATAAGATGTTTATTACACTTGAATGGTCAAAGACATAGCTTAAAATAAATATCTTTAGAATCATCTTGAAATGTGTTAATCTTGCCGATTTTTTGAATAATAAAATGCCTAATTCTTGTCAAATTTGGGATCACAGAGATTATCAATATAATTTTTTATCGTGAATATTTTACAAAAATTATCTCTTAATAAATTATGCTAATGGTTTTATAAATGCGTTTAAAAATTAATAAATGTAAGAAATCTTAACACCACTGCACAGTTATGTACCGAAATATGACTATATTCTAAAACATTAGAGCGAGAGGTTTAAAAGAATACTATTTTATGTAACAAAAATACTTTATGCAGTCATCAAATGTTTAAAATAACTATAAAAGATAATAAGGCTTCAAAATTATATAAATAGATCATCTACAACGTTTAAGGAATGTCCAGGATCATGGTTTGAATTTACAATAAAAACTCAATTTTGACCGTCGACGAGCATGTCCCCCCTTATACTCCGTTTTGGATGAAATATGGTTATTTACTAATTTATAACAATTTTAAAAATAGTTTCAGTCGTTTGGATATCTGTTTATAACTGCAGTCGCTAAACTATCAATATTTTATAAATTCGACAGATTTTCTAGCCGCTCTGTCAATTCAAGCGCATTTGTTCTGTTATATATACATTTATCGGAAGTGAGATGGAATAAGGAACAGGCAGGGTAGGTTGACTCTAAAATGGATAACTCAGAATTTGGTGCGTGAATGAAATGAACCCTGGTTTTATTATCTCCTTCCAAATAAATATTAATTTATTTATTACAGATATGTTTACAGATTATAAATAAGCGGGGTGAAATCACTAGTATGCGTTCTGATGAATTACGAAGTTCGACCGGGCGGAGCGAAACGATAACCTTACGGTTAAATCTTTGATAGCTGACTGACTATGTTGATTTCTTCTACTGAGTGTTTTATAGTGATTCGATACAATAGAAAATGTTGCTACCAACTAGGTACTTGAATATATTGATAATCATGCTTTATTGTGTAATGCATGATTCGTTTCGTAAAGTATAAATAATTGTTTTTAATTTGAACAATTATGCAGTTTTAATGATTGAGTAAGATTGATTTTCATACAAACAACTTTTGTGCATATCATAGCAAACTTAAATAGCATTATTTATTAATTTGCGATATTATTGATTAATTTAATTATTAAAATATTTTGCTAAATTAGCTTTCTGTTGAAATTTGATTGACTCGCATAAATCGCATGTTTTGCAATTTTAACAATATTATGTTGCAATATATATTGTAGTTATAAATTAATGGTTTCCTGCCAAGGTCATGCTGGATGGTAGGGTGACCCTACACATTCTCCCAAGTTTCAGAGTATGTTATACCTACCAAACTTTGCAAGTTTATAAGGGTTAATAAATAAAAGCCATGTAATATGATGCAGTATCTACAGAATATTTTAACTTGATAAACACAAGTGTAAGGACGTCAGACGGTCATTTGTCTATAAACATACGCTGAATCTTACTCACAAGACGTTAACAAACTAATCAAAATGTTATCATCAAAAATGTATAAAAAGGGGTACGCACCTGGCGCTCTTGTCTATTATTTTTAAACCATTGTAACGTGTATATCTTGTCCGCTGTATATGTACTCGCATTTCCGTAGAATAAACTTTAATGTTTTAACTTTCGTGAAAGCTTATTGTTTCCCGATCATCTTCTCGCCATCTAGTCTAAATACATCCTTAAAGGTAAATCACCTGATAATTACCTTTAAGACTACGGTCTTTAAACGTAACAGCTGTGAATACTACTCAGGTCTTTTGTCTGTTGTGGCTTGTTTAGCGTATTTATCAGCTTCCTCGTTTTCGGCTATCCCTGTGTGACTTCTTATCCAGAAGAATCTGGGGTTTGTTCCTATCATTCGAAGCTGTGTTGACAGTGTTAAAATGTCTCTTACAAGTGGGTGTGTCGATGATGGGTTTTGGAGAGCTACCAGACTGGATTGGCTATCTGAGAATATGTTTACATAGTCGTGTCTGTGGAACTTTAATCTTTTGAGTGTCCACTCGAGAGATTCTCTGATAGCAAATATTTCTGCTTGGAAAACAGTGCAGTAGCTTTCGAGCTTAAATTTTCGGGGTGTTATTAATGTTCCATTTTCGTAGGCTACAAAAGCCACAACAGACAAAAGACCTTTAACCTATACACACTTCCCTCTGAGTTACGCAAAACAAAAACTAAACGAAGATACCATAGAGCTATGGAACCACAGATACACAACATCCGCCACAGGATCAATAACGCAGAAATTTATTCCAAACATAAACTGTGCCATCACTCTTGCCAGGAACTTAAAAATATCACACGAACTCACACAGATACTAACAGGCCACGGATCGGTGCGAGCTTATCTAAAAAGATTTAAATTGAGGGATGACGACTGTTGTCCATGTGACGGCAACACATCTCAAACTGTGTGGCATGTCATCAACGACTGCCCTATACTAGAAAGGGAGCGATGGACTCTCAGGACTCGATGTAGACAACATAATCACGAAATTGACCTCCAAAAGCCTCACGAAGCACTAAGCAATAGAACAACACAAGAACACTACACAAAATATTTAATCCTGGCCATAAAGAAAATTAAAGATATAAATGGAGGCACCTAATTAGCCCCACATCAATGCAACTAACCCACCCAACCACCTTGTACGAAAAAGCAAGGGTATGGTTATTATAAAAAAAAAAAAAAAAAGAATACTACTCAGGAGTTGCATAAAAGTCCAGTCTTTGGTGAGGAGACGAAAGAAGATAACACCATCAAACAACATCAGGTTATTGTTAACCCAAGCTGCCTGTTTCCTTTGCCTTCACACGAGTGGAGAAAGCGGAACTGCATCGTGCTAGTTTTTCAAGATGTTACTTCATTATACGTTACTTCCAGGGCTCGAAATGGACCGGAGCGCACCGGAGCGCCGTTCCTGTTTGTAAAATCGATAAAATTATCGCTCCATCTCGTAGAAAAAATAATTTGTCTATCTGAGCTAGATAGGCCATATAACAAAAAATCTAATACTTATTTTTATAAAATACACATAAAAGTTGATAACTATGACGTTAATATCTTCAGAAAATTGTCGAGCGCTCCGGTTCGTAAACTTTTCAATTTCGAGCGCTGATTACTTCATTATACTATTTCACGATAGAATAGTAAATATCTACATGTAAGTATTATGCTTAGAATTTTATAAATATATTTTTTAGATTCAATAATAATAAATAATAATCGGTGTGTATTAAATTTAGTCTAAGCAGCACTCGAAATAGAAAATTTTACGAACCGGAAGGCTCATTAATTTTCTGAAAATATTAACATTTATGTGTTTTATAAAAATAAGTGTGTTTTTTTGTTATACGGCTATTCTAGCTCATGTGGCAAAATATTTTTTCCACGAGACGGAACAACAATATTGTCGATTTTACGACCCGGAATGACGCTCCGGTCCATTTCGAGACCTGAGTTTAAGTCACTAATTTATTATTTATTTATTACATAGCAACGTAATGATCCTAAACACAACGATATTGTTATTTAGTAAAACAATAGATTTAATATGCCTAATAATTTAAATTTAATTAAGTAACTACCTACTTGCCCTACATACTAATAATTACTTCGAAGTTCATAAAAGCTGAATTAATGTATGGAAATCTAATTTGAGTATAATAATAATGTATATTAATTACAAAAATAGCGATAGTATTTTTCAAAAAAAAAATAATCTAAAAATCATTTAAAATATAACGTGAGAAGAATATTGCCGAAATATAAAATGCTTTGAAAGTGGACGTTACAAAAGGTACAATACAAACTCCAATAAAATAAATTTCTTCCTGTCAGCTAAAAACAGTATTTTTTAATTAATGGAAAATGCCTACACCGGGGAAAAATGATACAGATGTTTTTGGGAAGAAAAAATTGAAACGGTAATGTAATATTTTCACGGGTTTTTCTTCGCAGCGCCAACGTAATTGTTTCGCAAATAAGCTTTTTTAATTCTACTGGCAGACGTACCACATTTCAAATTATTAATTTAATTTTTTTCGTATTAAAAAAAAATCGTATAAATGTTGACAATTTTACAATAAGTGTTACGATTTATGTCAGTTTTTGGATTTATGAACAAACGGATTATTAACTGTTAACTCATGTTTATTTTCCATGTTATGCGATTATGGTATTTATGTGCCAATAGTATTGAATCGAATATATGATACACACAGATGAATTTAGAACTCTTGGGCAGGAAATTTTAAAGTCAATAAGAATAAGTGAATCAGTAAGTTTGTTCATAAACGTATTGTTAATAATTTTAAGTGGCAGAACAAAAAAAAACAAATTACACATAATATCATTTTTATTTTAGAATTAGTTTATCAAACTGTACATACTGTAGTTAAACTATTTATTTGTAACTATTATATACATAATTGATAAAAGCAAATTATTTAATACTTTTTCATATATTTCATTAGGATACATAATCTAATGATGTAAATAAATAGAGCAAAGTGTTAAATAGTGAACTTACATACTAGGCGCGCACACAGAAAATGGTGTATAATTTGAGAAAATATGCATAACATAATAATTGATTATTGATTTATTTCTGTCTTGGGTAGGGGGGGGGGGTATTAACAATATCTAGCTGGTGCTATTGACTTTTGGATACATTACCTATATCCAGACACTTCATAATTTGAGTCCAGCATGAACAGCTGGCCTGTACCAGCTTTCTACGACCCGTAGCCACTGAAGGTTATGTTCTGTGTTATACAAAACTGAGCATAATTGCAACACAGGCAAGATTTTTTGCAAATAAAATTATTTTTTGAGAGAAGCGTATGAACATATAGATAATATTAATACATTTTTGTAACGCATACCTGCTTACTATTATATTACCACTAAGCTGTATTGAAAAATAGGCCGTATATACATAATATGTTTGATTAATATCTCTATGTGAAAAATGAACTATAGATATTAATAATATAATATACATATTATATTGTGTAGGTGCCTATTGAAAAAAAGTTTATTGTAGTGCATATTTTTACGTAACTAAGGGTCATAAAATGACAATATTTAATATATTACTATTTATTATCAACATGTGTCATTGTCATTACCTAGTTTCATTGTTTAGATTTATTAAATGTATTAACCATAGGTATCTATGTAAAATCCAACGTGAAGTTGTGAATTTCAAACACTTAGGATTTTCTACTTAAAATATTACTTAAAGCAGGGGGGGGCAAACTGCGGCCCGCGGGCCGCATGTGGCCCACCGAGTATTTTTTTGCGGCCCGCCATCATTAATTATACATCTGATTACGAATATTTAAAAAAAAATATTGACAATAGATTAAAATTTGTTTAGCAATAGTACGCGATTCATTTTCAATAGATATTGATAGTGTACCGACAGAGCTACAACTTGAGATTATTGATCTCAAAATTTTACAATCCCCTTAATTCAGACAAATTCGACCAAAGTAAAGATTATGCAAGAAAAATGTTCGTTATTTTTGGATCAACCTATATATATGTGAACAAACATTTTCGATCATGAACCTCAATAAAAATTCTTTACGGTCAAATATCTTCGATGCCCATTTACAAGCAGTTTTGAGAATATCAACTACAAAATTAACACCTGAATTTAAAAAAAATGTTAAAAAATGTACAACAGTTTCATTCTTCTCATTATTTTTTTTGTAATGTTTATTTTTCGTGTTAATAAATAGTGTATACCTAAAAATGGTATTTTACTTGAATTCTTGAATTTGGCCCACCATCCAAAAAGTTTGCCTCCCCCTGACTTAAAGTATTAATTTGGAATGTAAGCAAGAACAAACTATATTATTTGCCAGTATGCATTTACCATTGCTGAGCCTGCATTGTGCCCGATAAATAAAAATATTCAAATTGAATGGTACAAAACTAAAATCAATTAGAATTTGTACATCACTGTTAGGTAATTTAGTGACTTGCATTGGTTGATTTCTTAGGCCTACAAAATGCTCAGTGATATTCTGTCTTCTTTTTGTCCTGTTCTCATACATTTAACGTGTAGACAAATTTAATACATCTTCTTTGTATTGTATGATGTAAGTTCAATTCTTTTTATATGGACATACGTACCAGTTTAATCAAAATTTTGATTCAAATTGAACGTAATGGATTTTAAAATAATTAAATTATCAATTTCTTCGTTCAGTTCGTGGAAAATTTTAAACATACGTGCATTTTTTCTCATACTCACTGATTAAGTGTGAACAATTCTTAGAATAGAACTCGATTACTAAGTACTTATCCTAGAGGCAAAATTTCACAACGAGATTTCAAAGCCTGACATAAATTACGAACAAGTAATAGGTGAAATCGATACGTACCTATCTATCTATTTTACCTATGTTAATCTGTTAACGTGAATTAATTATATGCGATATTTTTTATTTAATTTAAAATAAACACCAATATTTTGAGTGAAGTAACATAATTTACTAAGGTTAAGAACATGACACACAATGGGTTAAAGTTTGATATCCTCATGTGAAGAAACGATTCGCAGCTCTGCGATGAATGTGATGTTTTGGAGGACTTTGTACATATAGCAGTACAATGCTCTAAATATGAACGACACACAGTATAGCTGCGAATTGCGGATATCTTTGAGAATGTCGACGAATTGAAGGGTGCCATGGCGGTAGGTAAGTTGGAAGAGCTTGGCAAAATCGTTAAGTTCTTTGAATTGGAGTGAGGACCTGATCGGCGGAGTCGCGGTGAAAGCCTCGGTAAAATCATATAAAAAAAGTTTTTTGGTAGGTATAATTTATATCATAGAGGCGTGAACCTTAAACTATCACTGTATCCATCACCGCACAGGAAAAAATAGAAATAAAATAATTTGAAATATTTCAAGGGCTCTGTCATGTAGAAGGTTTGGGCATTAGGATATCAGTCGGGTATCGCATAGCCATCGTTCAACTTGGGGGGGTGACACATCAAATATGAGGCTAATTAATAGCCAACGACACATTATGTTCACGATCTGTCTAATATCCACATGTCGAAACCGTCCCTGCATGGAACATGAAACTTGCGACTTCGATCGAGCTGTCATAACGTGCGGAGAGTCGCAATGCCAAAATTGAATCAATGCCTCCAAAACTAAATGTACATCGCATAATCATTAATTATATTCGTAGGTATACTGTATCTTCAACAAATGCGAATGTAGGCATGGTATAATTTAAAAGTTTTTTTTGTATGTAATTTGATTGTAAGATGCTATTTGTTCTTGAGATCTTAGAATTGTCTGCTTCATTATATGAAACGACTAATTCTTACAGCGACAACGCCTACTCACCTTTGTTGCATTAGTGTAATGACTATGGTATTTTTCATATAGTAAACAAAATCAGAATGGCATAAGTTTGCTTTCCGGTCGGACATCACCTTTTTGTAAAATATATATTTCTAAGAACTTTAATTTTAAAAGCCTTATATAGGCTTCGTATAACTTTTATTTCAGTGACCTACCACAGTCAGTGTTGCCAACTGTCGTTGACAAAAACATCCCAGACGTGGTACGAAAACAAGCTATATTTAGCAGGAAAAGACGCTAGATTTTGTGAAAATAAAATTGCAAGTAAATTTACATATTCCACCAAGAACGATGTCAATAGTTTTCCTTTCGCGTATCAAAAAAAGTGCAAAAATTAAAAAAAAATGTCTATACGTGTAAAGATCACATATTTAAACAGAAATATATTTCAAAATTAACAAAAATGCCTATATTGTGTCAATGGCGTTCAAGTTTTGTTTCATGTCATTCCAATAATCGTCAAACTAATGTCACATTACATTATATGAGATCATTTAACTATAAGGCGAATGCTCCTATTGTTTCAAGTGTAATTTGTTGTTTTATTTCTCACGCTACATTCTAAAATAGGTACCAACCTACCTACATTAAGTAAATATCTGATAATCAGAAATTTGATGCGCATGAAAATAAATAAAATAAATATCTAGCTGATTTTCAGCAAATTGAAAAGCTGCTGAACGCTTCAAACAATGCTAGTAAAAACGCAACAAGCCAGATGCGTTTTTTGCAAGTTAGATGCTTATCGAAAAATGTTAGATCTGGCAACAAAAACGTTAAATTGGCAACGCTGACCACAGACTACCTTCCTTCAACAGGACCTGTTGTAGTTCTGTATCTATTGTCTAAGAACAGGACCCTTTATCACTAGTACATAGTATGCATTATATGTACCTACGTTATGTGACAAAGAATGAGGGCACGTCATAGCAACAAAATAAGTAACCCCTATATCGGGGACAATTTTCGTGAAGGCCTCTCTATCTTCGTCAACTCGTCGGATATTTTAGTATTTCGACAAAATTCATTTGACAGCTGATTAGAGATTTGAATCCATCACCATAATATTCCGTCTCATACAAAATAAATGTTCACACAGTAAACGCCGGTCTTAAGGAAGACGAAGGAACTCGGCAGTTGGGGATGAATGGTATGATTAATTATATACCTACATACAATACCTGGTATATAATGGCGTTTACTATACAAAGACTGTGATTAATTCGCATTGTCTTGGCACTTACCTGTCATCATCTCAACCCCTTTTAACAATGCCATTACTTCAACCCAGTCAGAGACGTGGGGGGTTGCGAGTAACGCACTGCCTACGAGTAGCATATTCAGAAGGGCGGCAAATCATTAAATTTGAATCTATACTAAAATTTTTTTTTCAAAAGTGTCTGCCTGTATTTTTAAAATATTTGCATTTTGATCAGCGGTTTCATGAGGCACAACATATGTTTTTTGTCTGTATTTCATCACGACTATGTAAAGTGTTTAGATATCAGCGGGGGAGTTGTCAGATGATTATTTTATTGTTTAACTGTTAATTTATAGGAAAAATGCACTGAATTATTGATTTCATTTAATAAAACGCAAAAAAATTAGTACTTATTCCAATTTTAATAAATAAATCTGGACCGGTTTTGTCCGCCTCAGAGGGAAATTTTTAACTGAATAATCTTTATAAAATAGACATTTATCAAAACAAATTCAAAAGGCGACACAAATAATTTATCAATACATTGAATTATCCGTCCAGTAATACTTTGTCAATAACAATTAAATTAAAATTGGATATTAATTTGAACCAAATATTCTAAATTATTAACATAAAACAAAATATTAAGCTATAAGCACTTACAATAACATTTCAACATATCACCAAACAAATATTTATTATTAATTTATGATAATTTAATTTAGCACGATGCATTTGATTAATAATTCATTTATAAAATTTACGATAAAAATTACAAGATAAAAAGAACTTTTTATATACAACGTTTTTAAATTTTCTGTTGAATCATAAACTTGACTTGACTAGCTTAAACGATCGAAAAAAATTGTACTTGATAGAAATAGTGAATAAATATAGAATACTGAAATGTCATTTTGACATTTCATATTGATTGCCATAGTAACGCACGTATATATTAATAATTTAGTTGCTAGGACCCCAGGATTTCTTCCGAAATAACTTTTCATACTAAACAGAATGACCTGAAAATTAATTCAATTCTACTTAAAGATGTCTAAAATTATTAAAAGAATGCATTGGCATCGTGTTCTGATATATTCTAAAAGTTTCAAATGTCTAGCTAGTCGGGAAGTTAGTTAAAAATCGATTGCAAGATTTGTACTGGATAAACAACCACTGGACAAATAAGAATATGACCTAATAAAAACGTTGTAATAAAATAAACAATATTACCACTTGAGGATAAACGAATATAAATATGAATATAAACGAAAATATGAGTAAAAAATAAAATAAAATAATAAATAATGTACAATCTATAAAGTTTTGTTAAATCAATAAGACAATTCCCAACATTATACAGGATACAATAATGGAGACGACACACAATTCAATTGATCATTATTTAACAAATTAGAATTAGGCAACAATTTATATCTAGGATTTCCCGTTTATCCAGTTTTTTTTATATTCTTCATACAAATGTAGGATTTAAAATTTTTTAATGGTATTAAAAGAATGATTATTTAAAAATAAATGATTTCCAAAAGAAGAAGACTCATTACCATTATTTATATTATGTGTATAAATTGATTTGAAATATTTAAATATTAATGGTAAACAAATATTTATCTTAATCTTACAAGCTAACGATTGGCATTAAATGAATGCAATGACGCTTTTTTAAAAAATGATTCCAAATTCAAAATTATTTGAATATTTGCACTTCGTTTGTAAATACTGCTTCCGACTAATGATTAATATAGGAGGATACATTTCATGGTAAATTCTTTTATATATATAGATCAAATTGGAAAGACAGGATGACCCAAGAACGGCACGCTGCCTGGAGACGTCACTGTCCTTAGTTGATTCCCATTATAACAAGTGCCGCAACCTTCCAATCAGTGGGCGCTGTGGTTGCTTCACTATTTACCTCAGTATTAATAAAGACCAGATGCTTCAGCCAGGCTCATGATTGATGTTAAACGTACCCACGCTATGTTTATGATCCACTTTGAATGATATCAAACTTTTGGATTGCCGATGGAGGCATTGGATTTTTTTTATATTAATTCAAATTATATAAGCCGAGCATGCTTATGTTAAAATACGAAATATAATTTTATTATATTTAGTAAATTGTTTACAATGAATAATTAGCACGGGGATTGTACCAATTATGGGATAAGTTCCTAATAATCGATTTTTCGGAGGAATAGGCAGTATCTTCCTGGATAAAATTAACAAAAATACCTTCGCTAAAAGGTAACCAGCACGTCTTACCAAAATTTATAGAACTGTTGTAAAAAATGGTGGTTTTAAGCCTCAATTACATTGAGCTTCTTTACGAGCTGTTTATTGGCGAATTTAAAAGCGGGCGATTCAGCTACTGCGATTTGATGATTACACACAAAACTTTCCATTCGCTGAGAAGCCACAAGCCAGCGGCTATTTTGACGGAACGTAGTTCGTTTTTTTACCGGAAGGTTGGTACTGCGCAGACGCAGTAGGCCCACACGCCGGCGTGTAGCGTGTAAAGTTGACCGGCTTTCAACTTTTATCGGTAGAGTGTTTACAACCTGCTTATTAGCTTATTCGATGATTACACTGGGCGACTTTACAGGCAGATTGTAAATTCGCCAGTAAACAACTCGTAAAGAAGCTCAATGTAATTGAGGCTTAAAGCAATTTTTCATCTGCAGAGATTTTAAAATAGTAGATCTTTACACAAAAAAACCTCTCTGTCATATATACTGTTGTTTATTAGGTATCAAACATTTTCTTGTATAAATAAATGAATCCGTAATTAATTATTGAAACATATTTTATTTTTTCTTAGTGGTTCCTATTATTGGATAGTAGCTGTCTTGTAAAGAATATTTTTTTTCTCACCGTTTTAAATGTACAAAAAATTTAAGCTTCGTGTTTACGCTTTGATTAATAGTCTAACAAATACCATGTAGAAAGTTACATGTATGCAAAATTTTAAATTTAAATTACATATTATAATTTTTTTTTTAACAAAATGCACCCACTGATCGGCATAGTTCCCATATTATTTTAATACCTACTATCTATCGACTTGGTTACATGGTATTTTTTTTAATTTTTTTTTTTTACTTTTCCATAAAGATTGGTTTTTTCACGATCTCTTAATTGTAAACGAAAATCTATACATCATGGGGTAACATCAATAAAGCTTGAAGATGCTAAAAGATGAAACATGGATCACTACAACCGATCTTTATTGAAAAACACATAGTTTTAATTAATTAGCATTACCTACTAACAAAATAACTAAGTATTTTGTAAAGAAAAATGTCATTTTTAATGTTTGAAGCATCGAATTGGCTGTAAATTTGAATAGAATATTAATTAACATATTCAGTGTTGCCAACAATTGTTCATAAACATATGTTAGACGGGTAAGAAAATTGGCTAGATATCAAAAGAAATTAGTATTTATAATAATAAAAGTATAAACAAAAATAATAAAATATATGGAACATACATAATTTTGAAAACACTTCTGAGAAAATATATTATAACCAATAGAAAAAATCTTTTTTGAAAAAAGTAAGACACCCAGCAGAATCGAACCTGCATCTCTCGGGTTTCGCGCCCATGCACATATATGCTATAGGCGCCATACTTAACTGCGACAAATTTTAACTAATGACTCTTAATACTCTCTGAAGCACTTTCTAAATTGAGTTACTATTGGCGATCGGCTTTTGTATTTTAAATCAAAGTAGGTATTACTTTAATTAGTAACCGACGTCACGGATCACTCCAAGATTTTTTTAATTTTAATTAACTAACTAAGAAGGAAAAAATTAAATATATCAAAAAAATAAAAATAATTAATGAAGGTACGAAATTTAGCCATCATTTTGTATGTGTCATCTAGTTTATTTATATGTTATAAGCAAATGTCATCGTGAAAAGTAACATACCTACGCCTAGTAAAATATATTATATCTGTGAAGAGGTTTTTATATGTTGTAAGGTTGGGAAACATTATATATTTCTATCGAAAAGGATAATATTTAATACTTGGTCGGTTAATATCAATAAACAAAATGGGTCTGTAAGGAAGTAAGTACCTTCTTATATTATTAAAAATACAGCCTACTTATTAAACAAAGAAAATGGGTTCTTTAAATCGAGTGCCTACATTAAATTAATAAGCATACTTTATTTTTGAATATTCATATAAATTTGAATACTTATCCATTTTTTTAATAATATTTACATACGCTATATAGTCAGATGAAAATTTCAAATTATATATACGAAAGCATAATAAATTAATTTAATAAAAAAATATGGCCCAGTAAAGGTTTTCAAGCGTTTTTGGGATCACCATAATGTAAATAGTACAAATTTAAGTCACATTAAAATATTTATTGAAATAACACACATTTAAAACTTAATTAATATAAACATGTTACATCATTAAACGGCTTAATAGGCGTTATTATTCAAATATAGTATTAAATCATCAGTAGTTGGGATGGATCCATTGCTGGATGAAAGTCTCCCTGAGCTTATTCCACTCTTCTCAATCCCTCGATCCCTTCTCGATTCAAAGGGTTTAACGGCAAGTACGTGGTAGTTTATTATTTGAAACCTCCCCCTCAATAATGATCTATATTACATTTTGGCAGTTTTGAACTAAATATGCAACAATGATCTCCATCACATTGCCTTTGTTTTGGCATATTTATTTTTTTGATCTAGCGACATTAAGTCACTTGTTTTTGATCGGTTATGTTGGCTTCTCAACAATAATAATCTATGCATTTGTTAAAATGGAAGATGACACGAGAGTTTTTATTAGTCCTGCGGATGCAATAGACTTAAAAGAGAAAAATTCAGTTGGAAAATTGGAAGAAGAATACAAAAAAGTGATGTGTCAAAATGCCCAAATGTAACTTAGATAATTATTGAGGCAGAGGTTTCATTTATTGCATCAACCTAACCTGCGTGTAAAAACAATAATTGTATCAGGAAAATAATTATAGGTTACAGAGAAGATATTAGTTTATTAATATCTCGTTGTTTCTTATTCGAGTTGTTTATTGTACAGTTTTGTTTATACACACGCGATAAATATTTATCGAATTCTCGAGGATCTCATTTATAACTAAGTATAAATGAGAGTAAGAAAATAAATAAGTATTCCATTTTTGTCGTGAATTTTCGAACACAACTTCTATATTATTATATAAAGAACTATTTGATGTATGGTTTTATACATAATATAATGCCATGGAAATATAATAAATCATTAGAGAAAATCCGATGTTGGAAACAATAGAAAAATTAGATAATTGGATGGATACCTACTAAAACAGTTATAGTTCCGTAGTAAATAAATATCATAATAAAACGCCTGGTTTAGTTTAAACCAATTTTTACGACGCATGTTTTAAAATTTAATCATTCTAAAACGAAAATGTACTGGAAGAGCCATAAAACTTGGTCTTTCTATACTTTCAGAATTTACACATTTCACTGTATGATAAAAACAGAACCATATTGAGTATTTTTGTAATAAATAAAAGGTTTCTTTTTATACGACGCTTTGTATGGAGTGGTTTGATCCAAAATATCAACATATCAACAAGATGAATGAAGTTAATGCCTATCATGAATAAGTTAAAAAATATCTTTTTAGATAATTCCACACTTAAGAATTCCATATTATACTCATCCATGAAAATGAAACGACGATTTACCTTGTAATTACTATAGATAGGTACTTAAAGTACGTATCCTAAGTATTTTCTTTAATTTATTAAATTTATTTTTGGGAATCATTTTTTTATTTAACCACGTTTTTATTAGCTAGAATTCTTGTTTGTCCATTACAAATTTTTTCTTGTTTGTCTAAGATTTGTATTGGATGATTAAAGATTTAACTAACTTCTCGACTAGCTAGACATTTGGAACTTTTAGAATATATCAGAACACGACGACAATGCATACTTTTAATACTTTTAGCCATCTTTAATCAGGATTGAATTCATTTTCAGTTAATTCTGTTTTGTATGGAAAGTTATTTCGGAAAAAATTCGTAAAAAGTAAAACACTATTATTGGTTGCTAAGGGGGTCCTAGCAACTAAATTATTAATATATACGTGCGTTACTATGGAAATCAATATGAAATGTAAAAATGACATTTCAGTATTCTATATTTATTCAGTATTTCTATCAAGTACAAAAAAGTATTTATTAATACATAAAAATGTCAAGTTTATATGATTCAACAAGAAATTTAAAAAAGTGGTATTTGAAAAATTCTTTTTATCTTGTAATTATTATCAATTGAAGTCAGCATTTGATTAAATTATATTATTAAGTAATATTTATAATGTACAACCAAAAAAAAAACATTTTTTTTCACACGGTCGAGTATAGAAAAGGTTTAATAATAATAGTATTTTAAAAAATTCTGTAATCCACAGTAAATAAATCCGGAAGTAGGATGATATTTTGAAAAATCTGGAAACAATCTTTACGTTAAAATTCCTTATTTATATAATAATAAATATATACATATTTTTATAACGACCCCCCATTCTCCCGTTTCCACGTACATGAATTTACTGCTAACAGTATGTATTATCGCGGCCATAACAAAAAAAAATGTGAACACGTATAATCGTGCAAATTACAAGATTGCATGCATGGATTAAAAAAGTTCAAAAGCTTCTGAATTTTAATGTAACAATTATCTCAGTAAAACGATAGTGGTGAACCTGGCGGTAAAAAAAAATGAACTACACTACGCAAAGACTCATTTCGAGGTTAACCGATTTCACGACCTGTCAAATAGTACCATAAAATGACAACGTCTCGCTTACACTTGAAGAATGAGATTGGTGAGACAGTCAGCATTTTTACGCGTAAACAGTTAGTAGCGCGATAGTAAATTCATGTATGTGTACAGGCGCTATAAAGATAAAAATTATTAATAAATTAGAACAAGATTTTAATATATTATAGTACAGAAATAATCCTAAATCCTAAATAGATTTTTTTTTAAATATTTATCTAAAATCCCAGTATTTCACAATTTTTATTACCGCAATTTTGAAAGCAAGAAATTGACCGGAATCCCGGTATCGTCGTCCCTTATATCAATACATTCAATATTAGTTTTTCTTATAGCAGACTGCGCAATCTGAAATATGTTTTTGTGTGTTTAGCCTCGATGCGACTCTGTTGTTAGATGAACGGGGATGTTAACCTTTTCCCAAATAAAGAAACAATGCAAACACTGGAGCATTATTTTCATTAAATTTATTGCTGACACTAAAAGTCTTGTAAGTCTGTAAAGGACGTTTATTGGATTTTTCTTATTAATATGAGCGGAGCGCGTGCTTCCCCAAAATTTATCTAATATTTATATGGTTTCCTGTAAATATACAGGGTGGATTAGTGAACATTTAAAATTCGAAATTTAAAAATAAGTCTTATTTCTTATTCTGAGATGAAAACGCAAGAATGTATTATGTAGAGTTGTAGGCTATAGGCATACAGTATCTGCCATTTATTTTACCTGATGGCACATTGGGGAAAGGGGAATTTGTTTCGTGGTACACCAAATAAAAATCCCACTAAAAAATCATTATAAAATAAGTACAAGATAAAAAGAACTTTTTATATACCACGTTTTTAAATTTTCTGTTGAATGATATAAAGTTGACAATTCTATGTATTAATAATTTAGGACAAGTACGGCAATTGTCAACAAATCATTTTTTTGCTATTTTGCAACAAACAAATATAGAATACTGAAATGTCATTTTGATTTCCATAGTAACGCACGTATATATTAATAATTTAGTTGCTAGGACCACCTTCTTAGCAACCAATAATAGTGGATTGGATTACGGATTTCTTCCAAAATAACTTTTCATACAAAACAGAATTAACTGAAAATGAATTCAATTCTACTTAAAGATAGCTAAAAGTATTAAAAGAATGCATTGGCACCGTCTTCTGATAAATTCTAAAAGTTTCAAATGTCTAGCTAGTCGGGATGTTAGTTAAAAATCGATTACAAGATTTGTACTGGATAAACAGCCACTGGACAAACAAGAATATGAGATAAGAAAAACGTGGTAATAATACTGTATATCAATATACATAATATAATATACATATGGACTTAACAACGGTCGGTTGTTCAAACATGCAATCTAATATGCAGCGCATTCCTTATAATTCTAACATGAAAATGCTTTTTCTCATGTTTATTGTTTTTTAATTTACATTTTATATGTAAAATATATAAATCGTATAAGTAAATAATTCATTGCTTAGTTTAGTTTAACGAGTTTAGAATGTTAGTGGAAATTGAATTTCAAAAACTAAATGATTTATTGTTTGCGTTTGATCATCGATTAATATATAATTTTTATCACTATAACGACCCTAGAGCGCAATAAAAGTAGTATCGTTTAATAGTAGTGTATTTAGTAATATAAGTAAAACAAACACAAACACCGGGGTTTGAGAAAATCACATATTATATTGTATCCTCACCGGGATCAAACCCGGAGCTCCCGGATGAAAAGCCAGCGCCTTACGCATTGCACCACGAGTGCCCTTCACAGTATATATTGCTTCAAAAGTCACCGCACGCCGCTGATACTTAGGTAATATAATATATATTAATTGTATTAGTGAGAAAGATAGAATTGATTCCGAGAAAAAAATATGCGACAACGTGGTAATAAATTAGATTAAGAAAAATGTAACTGCTCATCTACCATCTATTATAATATTTGTCCATATGAAATTCGCGGTTCCATGACAAAACAGTACAACGATAAATATAACTATGACCTTTCAGGAAAAATATAGATTTAATATTGAAATTCACCTATCTCTATTATGTTAATAGATTTTTAATAGCACAGATTTTCAATACGCCATAATAAATCAAATTATATACCTTATTTCTGCATTCCTAATCACTAGAAAGCCTCAAATAAACGGGACTTTGCCGGCAAGCTTAAGATATCTCATCTTAATCAATATAATAATATGTTCAAAATGATTGGGTGACTAGGTACAACGAAATAATGACCTAACCTAACCTAACCTAAATAGATTCCACAAAAATTAATGTTTCATTTTTCCCCTGGCTGTTCTGTTTTGTCACTGTTCTGTTTTGTCATGTTGTGTTTTGTCATTTTCTGTTTTGTCATGTTCTGTTTTGTCACTGTTATGTTTTGTCATGTTCTGTTTTGTCATTTTCTGTTTTGTCATGCTCTGTTTTGTCATGTTATGTTTTGTCACTGTTCTGTTTTGTCATGTTCTGTTTTCTCCGGTTACCAAAATTTGAGTCTTTTACTACTTACTGGTACTTTTATTTTAGCAAATAGTATAATATGTAGTCGATTTATTAAATGTATTGTTAAAGATTTAATTTTTGTCTGTCCTATAAATTTATCTCTAGGTATACATTTTTGGTATTAACGATATCCATTTGAGTGGGCCAGTCCTGATTTTGTAGATAAAGGCGTATCATACTATAGTATTTATATTTTAATTAGAATACAAAACAGGTGAACTAATAAGTTAAAAGTATACGAAAATTAAAGACGATATTCAGGGATTGTATTTGTGTTATAATCACAACTCGAAAAGTCATTGAAATGTCACACAATAAAAAGAAAATCTCTCATTCATTTTCAAACGAATCTATTAACAGAATATGACATGGATTATTTGTATACGTATTTGATATTATGTTTACCTTCCGTGTTGTATTGTGACATCCACCCTGTATGATATACACTGGTATGTTTATAAGCTCAACGCTGTGAGAATTCATATCGTCTTACATATCAAGGAAAATGTGTAACACAGTATAATATGATTGTACGATGATTTTTATTACAGTTGAGATTTTACGTATACCTACGCTTTCCTCTTTATGCTGCGATGAAAATCTTTTTGAAGGAAAATCGGTTTTACTGGCATCGGAAAATTTATGTTAAACGCTAGGCACTTTTTAGAGGAAAACGAAAAGATTATTTTTTCACGTAGAAACAATTTTTTGAAAGGAAAAATGTTAGAAGGATTTTGTAATTATAATTATACTAAACATACATAATTTTAAATATTCTTGAGTACCTAATATAAAACATACAGAAAAAACCAAATTAACCAAATATTGACTTGGTGCCATATTTATCGCAATTCGGGCTTTAGAAATTAAGTTACAGAATCGAGCACAGTATATACAGAAATTTGCGCAGCTTTGCATTTGAGGCTGAGCGATTTACGCGTCGGCTTATAATATCGTAGGTCCCAGGCTCGAATTCTGGGTTAGGCAAATACACACATTGTTTTTCAATTTGTTTTTGGAGTCTGTCTATGGAACTAATAAGTTAAGGAAGTGGCTAATACCCATTTAGCGTAAAAACAAAAATCTGTTCCACTCAGTGATAAAATTCCACTCAGTGGTGGTCTGTTTGATCTTCTTAAAATCTAACATGGTATTTAAATAAAATATATATTATATATTCATTTTAACACTACAACACGCCATATTAAGTAGTGTAGTGAAACAGTAGTGTATTTAGTAATAGAAGAGAAAGATTGAAGTTAATGGCCCCACCAAACCACACCCGCCTCCGCACTACACCAGAATAGAAGAGAAACAATCACCCAAACTTTGAGCATAGTCATATAAATATATTGGTAACCTCACCGAGAATCAAACTCAGGGCCCCTAGATAAAGACCACTGCCTTACGCAATGGGCTACGAGGGCCGCCTTTAGTTACGTATTTATTTTTATAGGCATATAATGTAGATTATTTAATTTCACATCATATAATATATTAAATCAACACAATAATAACAATAAAAACTGTAAAATCTTTTAGACAAAAAAAATTATATTTTATAAAATTCTTAACATCCTAGCTGATGTTCTCTAGTATTTCGTTAGTTAAGACTACAGTTTTTTTAAATACGACACCCAGCAGGATTCGAACGTGTGTCTCTCAGGATTCGTGCCCACGTGCATTGATCACTATGCTATAGGGATGTTATCTAATTGCGATTAATTTTAATCAATGGTTCTTACAATACTCTCTGAAGCGCTTTATAAAGTGTGTTACTGTTGGCAATCGGTTTTTGTATTTTAAATCAAAGTAGGTATTAAGTTACCTTAATTCCTTTTTAGATTTATCTTAATTAGATTTTTTTTTTTAGATTAGATTTCTCAAAAGTGTTTTAAAATGATGTATGTTCAATAAAAAGAATGCTACGAATTATTCATTTGAATAAAAAAATAGTTATTTAGTCCTCGGACCGAGTAAATACATTACAAGAATGTAAAATAAAGTTTTTATTGATTCCCTTCATGATGCTTTTTTTTTTTTTAAATATCAATGCATCACTTAATATTATTTGTTATTACCACGTATTCTTGTTTGTCCGGTAGTTGTTTATCCAGTACAAATCTTGCAATCGATTTTAGACATTTGAAACTTTTAGAATATATCAGAACACGATGCCAATTAATTCTTTTAATACTTTTAGCCATCTTGGAGTAGAATTTAATTCACTTTCAGTTAATTCTGTTTTGTATGAAAAGTTATTTCGGAAGAAACCCGTAATCCAATCCACTATTATTGGTTGCTAAGCTGGTGGTCCTAGCAACTAAATTATTGATATATACGTGCGTTACTATGGAAATCAAAATAACATTTCAGTATTCTATATTTGTTTGTTTGTTGCAAAATAGCAAAAAGTGATTTGTTGACAATTGCCTTATTTGTCCTAAATTATTAATACATAGAATTGTCAAATTTATATGATTCAACAGAAAATTTAAAAACGTGGTATATAAAAAGTTCTTTTTATCTTGTAATTATTATTATCCAAAAGTCAAAATGTGGCTCTTACCTCATACTTATATAATTTTACATTAAACAAACAATCTGAAATGCGTACGGATCTTTTACACAGTTCCAATTTTAAAAATATTACTTTGAAGTGATGATGAATATAACAAAAGAAAATAGATTTTGTGTCAATCGCACAATATACTGAATAAATAGTTACTTAGTACAATTGTTATATTATTATATTGTGGTGGTTCCTTAAAATAATAGGGAATATTTTGAAAAGTATGACAAAGATGTATTTGAAGGTTTTAAAAAACACTTTGTCCATTTGGATGGATTATTTATTAATATGGTATACCTATATAATACTTTTACTTATGAAAAACATTCTGGCACTGGTAAAAATGATGATGTGATGCGATATTATGTTTATAGGGTGGCGTTAGGCTTTTTTCTTTTATTTTACATGAGAAACTTTCCTAAATAATTATAGACGCCTGCATAAAGTTTCTAATGATTAATTATTATTGACAAGAATTTTGATGTGTTTTTGGAAATCTTTGTATGGGGATTCTACATATTATTACCAAACTAAGTATATTTATGTAAACATAATATGTACATTTAATACAACAATATGCATGTGTTGTATTAAATTGTTTTTATATGTGGTGAGTACTAAGTTCATTTCATCATTTTTGAAAACACTTCTGAGAGAATATATAAAAGCCACTAGAAAAAATCTTTTTGAACTCGAACCTGCATCTCTCGGGTTATCAATAGAAAATGATTTTTTCTATTGGTTTTAATATTATATTTTCTCAGAAGTGTTTTCAAAAAATATGTATGTTCAATAATTAGAATGTTACATTTTTAAATATTGTGAATTTTTCGATGAATAAAAAAAGTCATTAAGTAATTAAAAATTATAATATATTATTTATTAGTTGTATTCTATTATTTTAAAATTTTATGATAGCACTTAAGTTTAAAAAAAATTAATATATCTTAGTAGGTATATGTTGATGTTATACTCTTTATAGTGTATACATATTATATTCAATATTAGTTATATTTACTCGTGAAGGGATGTGATTTATGTGAAAGATGAAGAATTTTGAATACGATTGCGAGCTTAGCTTTAGATAATTTGTAGAATTTGTAGGAAAACGTATACTTATGTTATTACAATACCTTGTCTTTTCCCATCTTTTATGTGTATTAATATATTATATGCGGTTATTTTAATGTCAATTTCTATAATGAGAGAAACAAGTTGTCATAATGACATAAGTAAACATTTTTTCTACACAGTCTCCAGATTATTTATGTATTTTAATTTTATTTATTAAAAGATAAATAAAAAACTGTGGATATAACAAGTGATTGAGATGACATTTAAATTTAAAAAAGCTGATTCTAATCAAACAAAGTTATCTAGGCATCTAGGGTAAACTCGAATAGATACCCCAAATTCTTCACAAAGCATTTTAAGCTTTCAGATAGATTTATATAAATTGATATAAACCTTGCATCATACTGAAATTATACGTATTTTAGCAGATAAATAATTGATAAATAGCTACATTTGTTAAAAATACAGTATTTGATTGATTAAACATAAATGAATCCTTGTTAATAAATGGTTATATTAAATTATATCGGCTTTCAGTTCGATAAATTCGTTTTAATTTTACATAACATTTTACCCAATTAAAATAAATGATTATTTCATTAAATAACCCAAGAGGCTTAAATAATATTTCACCTTGCCTCACCATTTTGGCTGGAAGGGAATTTATTAATTCAGATCGATAACACCCTTTCTTTTATTCTGCCGTAACTAGAATTTTCGTTTTATTATTATTTTAGCGAGACTGTAACTACGGATAAATTTAATTCATCGCACCTCATAAATCGTCGGTTCAATTTGGGTTCCCCGTGGGTGGTAGAGGGTATGTATCCAAGTGATCCCAAACCCCCCTCCCTACCCGTGGCGCACTCTATACGTGCAATGGCGTTCCTAGACGAAGCTGAGCAGCGTTTCTTTTCAGAAGAAAATAAGTGAAATTATTGGCGATCCGTTATTACACTTAAGTAACTGCATGTAAACTTATACACTACAACGAGAAAAGTATCAGTCGTTTTATTTAATTATACCGAAAAAATATATACGGAAACGTTGTTACATATTTTAATACATCATCATTAAATTTGATGGGGACGAGCCCTACTGCAGCGTTTCCCAAATGGGGATCCATAAAACAATATTAAGATATATATCGTAACGTCAATACTACAACTAGATAACTTTGATTAGGTAATTGTTGGGAAAATGAATTTTAAAATTTACTTGATTAATATAAATCCAGGCTATAATTATTATTTAAATTAAAAAGGGAAGGTTATGCTTGTCTAATTATTGGAAACAGTTAATTAATGTTCAATTGTATGAAAAAATATTGTAGATATATTATTTTATTCATTTAATGCATCTATGGTTTTAAAGTTATCTAATATTTTCTAACCCAAATTAATACAGTTCCCATTAAGTCCTGACTTAGAGTCATATTCAATAGATATCTCAAAAACAGTGAACATCAAGTAAGTTATCTAGTTGTAGTATTGAGGTGACGATAATATAGAAGAAAAAAGTAAACATTTTAATGCGACAAATATTTTTTATTTATTGTTTCGTAAGTTGAAATTTTGAATCACAATTAGATTATTTTCAATACATAGGAATTTTTTCAAGAATCCGACCATGATTATGATAGTATCAAAATCATCTTGCTGAGGCTCTGGATAAGTGATAACATGAAAACATTATAGTTTAATACATTTGTTTTAAATTAATATAATACGAACCATGCCATTGCTTTTCCATACAAAGTGGTTTTGCTGTATTTGTTATTGCGTATTTGCAAAATATTGATTTTTTTTACTAGATTAGAGCTTTATGTGAAGAATGTAGTGAGTTATGTTCGTCCATTTTTTTACATTTTTGTAATCGCCAGAATTAGATATTTTGTGTAGTGTTCGTATTGTTATTTTATTGTTTAATATTTCGTAAAGTTTTTGAGGAAAATTTAGTGATTATATTGTATGCACAGAGCTCCTTTTATAGTATTGGGTAGTCGTTAATGACATGCCACACTGTTTGACACGTGTAGCCGTCACATGGATAGCAGACATGGTCCCTCAAGTTGAATCTGTTTAGATAGGCTCTCAGACATTTGTGGCCTCTTAGTATCTGTGTGAGTTCGTATGATATTTTTATGGTCCTATTAATAGTGTTGGCGGAGATTTTGGTTGGAAGAAATTTCTGTGTTATTGATCCTATGGCGGATGTTGTGTATCTGCTGTTCCATATCTCTATTGTGTCTACGTTAATTTTTATTTCACGTAATATAGGGAAAAGTATGTAAGTTGAAACTATTTTGTTGTATCTTGTTTAGCATATTTATCAGCTTCGTCGATTCCGGTTATCCCTGCATGACTGCTTATTAAGAAGAATCTAGGTTTTGTTGCTATCAGTCGGAGTTATTTTGATAGTTTGATATTGTTAAAATGTCTCTTACTAGTGGGTGTATCGATGACGGCTTTTGGAGAGCTACCTACCAGACTGGATTGGCTATCTGAAAATGAAAGTTAAAGTTGCAGGATTTTAATCTTTTGAGTGTCCACTCATTTATTAAAATGTATGACGATATATCGATAGCCTAATGTTAATATCCCATAAGTGACTTTTTAAAAATTGTGCAGGAAGCCTAAAAAAACTAAATATTTAATATCCCGTATCTTACTGTTAATAGTTCACACATGTTTTAACTACATAGCATGCCAATAACCCGTAACGTAAAAAGTGGTAAAGCAAAGCATATAACGGCTAATATAATGATAACATCCAATAAAATGTGACATATCTATATATATATATAAAAGAAAGTCGGGTTAGTTACACCATTTATAACTCGAGAACGGCTGGACCGATTTTCACGATCTTTGATTTGTTGGATTTCCCTCAGCTCCGAATAGCAGAATAACTATTAAAACATCGGATAAATCACGGAAAAAATAAATTATGAAGAAAATTCATTTTCTCTTAAATTTTGTATCGAACGGCTTTTGACTGATATCGATGAATTTAAACGATGGAGCTCGCGCATACGAAAACAAAAGAAAATCACAAAAAATTTAAATCCGTATACAACGCTATCTCTGATACATGACAGAAACAATAAACAAGAAACAAACAAACAAAAGAAAGTATGAACATGGCGTTTTTGACAGTTGATTCAGTTCAGCCTCAGATAATACCGAAAGACTTTTTTGTAGACAAATAGCGATTTTGATCGTGATTTTCAAACGATAAGTTGCCTTCTAAAATGTTCACTTTGTGAGGTTATCAAATTAGTGAATGTGCGCGTATCGATAATTGCTTCATTATGTAATTTTGAATTGTGTGATTAATTTTCCAGTGTTATTTATAATGCCGCGAGCCAGAAGATTTAATCTATATAAAACAAAGTCAGGTTAATTACACCATTTATTTTATAACTCAAAAACGGCTGGACCGATTTTTATGATCTTTAATTTGTTGGATTTGTCTCTGCCCTGAATAGCAGAATAACTATTAAAACATCGGAAAATTTTACGGAAAAAGAAATTATGAAGAACATTCATTTTCTTATACATTTCGTATGGAACGGCTTTTTTGATGATGTCTATTGATAATATAGAACTGATTGACTGATTTCGATGATTTTTTTTGTTCGTCTCGGCCTCGAAAAACTTCCTCGCGCTTTTCCTTGGAAAAGTAAGAAAATCACAAAAAAAAATCCGTATACACCGCCATCTCTGATACATGAGTATTGCAATTCAGTAAAGTACATCAAATACATCTGCAAATATGTCACCAAAGGCAGCGATATTGTGGTTTTTGGCGTTCAAACTCCCAATACCAACGATGAAATCACGCACTATCAAGTTTGTCGATATGTGAGCTGCAATGAAGCAATTTGACGTATTTTCTCATTCCCCATTCATGAACGTCATCCCACTGCTGTACATTTGGCGGTGCATCTGGAGAATGGTCAACGAGTTTATTTTAATGCATCGAATGTTGCTCAACGTGCTGTAATACCTCCAGCGACAACATTGACCAGTTTCTTTTCAATTTGTCAAAGCGATCCGTTTGCACGAACGTTGTTTTACTCTGAAATGCCACGTTATTAGACTTGGAACGCTTCATCGAAGAAATTTCAGCATCGGAAGCAAGGCGATGCGGTTCCTGATCATCCGGATGTGCATTCTAATGATGCTCTTGGTCGCATTTATACAGTTCATCCGAAGAATGACGAATGCTTCTACTTGCGGTTGTTGATGGTAAATGTTTATGGGCCGACATAATTTGAATCACTTCGAACTGTCAATGGTGTAGTGTGTCCAACATTTCGTGCTGCATGTCAACAGCTCAATTTGCTTGAAAACGATATTCATTGGGGCATGAAAATCGCTGTAGCAATTGTTTCTGCATCTCCAAGTCAGATACGCACATTATTTGCTATCATTATTTCGACATGCTTCCCATCAAATCCACCTGAACTGTGGAACAAGTACAAGGATGACATGTCAAAAGACATTTGACATCGAATTCGTGTCAGTTCAGAGAATCCCGATCTCGAAGTGAATGAGGAGATACATAACCAGGCTTTGCTTTTGATCGAAGACATGTGTTATCTCATGTGCGGCAGTTTGTTAGTCAAGTTAGGAATGCCAACGCCAGATCGTGGAATGAATGACGCTTTTAATCAAAAATTGGAACGTGAACGTGAATATGATCGAGATGCATTGAACCAATCCGTTCGATCGAATGTACCAATGTTGAACCCCCAACAAAAGGAAGTGTATGATACGTTGATGCAGGCAATTGATGATGGAAATGGTGGTTTATTTATCTTCAATGCGCCTGGTGGAACTGGGAAAACATTTTTCATGTCATTGATTTTGGCCACTGTTCGTGCGAGATCCGAAATTTCTGTAGCAGTTGCTTCTTCTGGGATAGCGGCCACGTTGTTAGAAAAATGCTGAACGGCTCATTCAGCGTTGAAATTGCCGTTAAACCTTCAAACGACTGAAACACCGACAGGCAGTATTGCGAAACACTCTGCAATGGCCAAAGTTTTGGTAGCAAGTAAAATCATCACCTGGGATGAATGCACAATGGCGCACAAAAACGCATTGGTAGCACTCAATCGAACTATGAGAAATCTGCGCAATTACTCAAGATGTTTTGGTGGCGCAATGATTCTACTATCTGGCAATTTCCGCCAAACACTACCAGTCATTCCAAGATCAACCGCTGCCGATGAAATGAACGCTTGCCTCAAATCATAGACTCTGTGGCGCTATGTGAAGAAACTTCAGCTGACGACAAACATGCGAGTTGCATTGCTAAACGATCCATCTGCCGAAGATTTCTCTAAGCAATTGCTGACTAATGAATCGAACGGATTGATTTCGTTTCCGCTGAATTTTTGAAATTTCGTCTCAGCGAAGGACGATCTCATCAACAAAGTGTTCCCGAACGTCATTGCTAACCACAAAAATCACAATTGGTTGAGTGAACGAGCAATTTTTGCGGCAAAGAACAAAGATGTGGATCACTTAAACTTCACAATTCAAAATCAAATCGTTGGTCCACTGCATTCCTTCAAATCTATCGACTGTGTAATAAACGAAGACGAAGCAACCAACTATCCAACTGAATTTTTAAACTTATTGGATCTGCCTGGCTTGCCACCGCACAATTTACAACTGAAGATTGACTTGGTAGTTATCATGCTTCGAAATCTGAACTAACCAAAACTATGTAATCTATTTAATTTTGATTTGATTTTTGCGCATTTATTGAACTTAATTCATTTTGAATATTTTAATTCAGCTAATAAGTTAACACAAGATTATTGATTCTAAGGGGGTACGAAGTTCGCCGGGTCAGCTAGTTATATATAAAGATAAACATCAATTTTTTTTATATTATATACTGTTTTACCTTTTAAATATAATATATTTGAAAGTTACATTTTGAAGCTGAATTCAACACACGTCATGCAACACGCTTGAAAGTTTAGAGGCAAGATACTAAGGCTATTAAAGGTTTATTCCTGCAATGTTCAGATACGGAAAATTACTAAAATGGTTATATCATTTTTGAAATAACTACAGATATGGGAATTTCGCAGTCGATGGGCAGTATTTTTTTGTTTTTAGTACATCAAAAAGTCATTCTCTTCATATAAGTCAGATACGGGGTATTGACATTAGACCATCGATATGGTTTTTTTAAATCCCAAAAAAATAAACAATAAATCTGATGCCATAATCTTTGTCGTTTAATTAAGATTAAAATCGAATCACATTCTTATCTGAATGCTATACATTTTTTATATACTGAATTAAATATATTTAAGGGTTTTTATGTTGTACACCTCAGTTACTTGCGCTTTGCAGATGATATTGTTTTATTCTCACAAGACCCAAAGGACCTCCAAGGTAGAATGCAAGAACTCGCGGATGTCAGTCAAACGGTCGGCCTAAAGATAAATGTCTCAAAGACAAAAGAGATGAGGAACTGCTTTTCGAACCCTGCGATTATCTGTATTAATGGCACCCAACTCGAGCAAGTCAGCAGCTACGTCTATCTCGGACAGCAGGTGCCCATAGACGAAAGCATGCACGATGAAATTGCTTGCAGAACAAAGCTGGGATGGAGTACTTTTGGACGTCTGAATAGTATCTTCAAGAATGACCTACCATTATGTCTTAAACGTATGGTGTTCAACCAATGTGTGCT
The DNA here is from genome assembly GCF_057557595.1 of Rhyacophila brunnea. NCBI lineage: Eukaryota > Metazoa > Arthropoda > Insecta > Trichoptera > Rhyacophilidae > Rhyacophila > Rhyacophila brunnea. Next base: position 39,717,526 of record NW_028233276.1, on the reverse strand, counting down.
GCCCGTGCTCACGTATGGCTGCGAGACGTAGACCCTCAACACGAGAGATGTCGAAATGCTAAGAGTCACACAGCGAGGCATGGAGAAGTGTACCGTGAAAGGACCGTAAGAGAAACGAATGGTTTAGGAAGCAGACAGGAGTACGCAATATAATAGACGTTGCCAAACAGCTGAAATGGAGATTGGCGGGGCACATTGCTCGCCGAAAGGACGGCCACTGGACAAATGCCGTCATCCAATGGTACCCAAAGGGCACGAAACGGCCACACTCTAAAAGCCACTGGATTGACGAACTGATAAAGTTCGGAGGAAATACGTGGCAGTGAACGACACATGACCGAAAGAGTTGGAAGAAGCTTGAGGAGGCAATCCAGATTGACCCCGGCTGATGATGATATTGCACAAAAACACCAAACTGTTCTGTGACTAAATTTTAATGGGGAAAACTACCTTATTAAATGAACGCTTCTTTCAATTGTATGGGTCATAAACTATGTTCTGTAACGTATTTTTGGTATTCTTCTTTTTTATCAGCTATATCGAAGGTCGTGAATCATCAATATAAACTCCACCTCTGACACTGTTAACTATAATTACGCGATTGTACTGTAATGAAACCATGTATTTGTATTTTTTAGTCTTGAGATTCATATTCTGTCCGGTTCTCTTTTCCCTGTAGTTTCCCCCTATATAACAAAATTGTATAAAGTATATTGACCTCACATATTAAGGGAACAAGGGGGAATTGGAGCCTACAAAGGAAATTGTTGAAAAAAGTAACAAAATGTTCTAATCGTTTATTATTAAGACTTGAAATGAGTCCTTTGGTTACATAGTAATAATATTACTGCGATTTTCACTCAAAAATTTTATAACTAAGGCACAAAAAAAACGTTTTCCCAAAAAACACATTTGGCTCCAATTACCCCACATGTAGGTTAATGAGAGCCAAAAATTTACCAAATATGTAATGGGAGCTTCATATTTTAATATGCATACAAACACTTATACACATTATAACAGACATAGGTACAATATTTCGTTAAATATTTACTAATGTAATTCAACAAAAATATGCTCTGGTACTAAACATATCAAAAGAATCAACACGTTATGTTATGGAACTAAGCAAAAAACACAAATATAATCTTTCTGGTTTCGGAGGGCATTTTCCAACGAAGTCACCGTCCAACCAGCCTTGAAAGTTGTCAGCTTTCTATTTCTGGGCATCTGGAACAATTAAAATCTTGTCTACTAGTGAAAGAGGTGTGAAATTTATATAGGGGTAATGGGAGCCACCTAGGCTCCAATTACCCGAATGTCAACCACTTTGAAGATTGATAAATAACGTAACAAAACCATTTTAAACCTTGATTCTGAAACTACTAAACAAAAATACATGTATCTGGCTTTACAATGGACACAAAATATGATAAAATAAGTAAAATTTTAAGCACTTACGTTGATGTTTATGTATTGTAAATTTATATAAGCACCTGGCCCAAAACACACTTCCACTCGCCACGCGCGTGCACGTGCCACTAAGCAGCCGACAGCGATCGACGGGCTTAGCCGACGATTGACGAAGATGTTTTGATTATTTCCGAGTCATTTTAGTGTTAGATGGTACCTGTTTTTCAGTCGTTCCCATTACCCACCGGCTCCCATTACCCCACGCTCCCCTATCATGTCTAAAATACTTCAGTTTTCTCTACTTGTATCTGATACCGTGGCCGCGGGTTTGAATGATGCAATGATGGCAACAGTTATATGTTGTATATTCAATATAATATGGGAACAGAAAATGAACCAAAACTCCCACGATGGCCGAGGGTTCGAAACTTGGGTCTGTCAAAAAATACATGTTGTTTTGTAAATATGTATTTGGACCCTGATTTTCGATCGAATAGATTGAGAAAGTGGCTAAGCCAGGCGGGAACCGCGCTAATTTTCATAGCCAATTTTGGCAAAATTCATAAATTCAAGAATGAAAACCTAACCTAACCTAACAGATAATCCAGTATATCGGCTATTTTAAAAAATTGTTTGCCGCTGGTTTCCCTTAAATCGACAAGAACCCAAAATTATTTTAATAGAACATTCACTCCATGGATGCCCATGCGTTTTTCTTATGCTCGAACACTTAACAAAATGATTGCCAGATATATATTATATAGAAATATGGTTAGTCTAATTACCGGTGAAGCTAACTTAGTATTTTTTATTGCAGATATTTTAATAAATTTCTATAATAAAATTAACTGTAAAATTTTTGAAGTTGGAATTTTCAACCGCCCAAGTTGAAATCCTCGCGTGGTGTCTCCCTTTTCGTTGTTCTGTAAATGTAACCAAATACGAGAAAGGTTACAACTATTTAATAATTTTAATAACTATATTTTAGTAATATTGTTTACCCTTTATCGTACCACCACTGTGCTCGTGCCCCTAAACGGGTTTAAGCGACAAACACCTGGTGAATATGCGCGTATGTGGTAAGCTTCCAAACAGTCGCAAATTATAACGCCGTGTTTAAAACAATACGTGAATTTTAAATATGTATTTCACGCTGGAAATTATTCCTTTGTTTCGTTATTACTGAAGTACCAGGGTACTTCTGGGAAGCACATATTTATTACAGTACCTACATAGGTACTTGACTTAGGCCATCTTTATGAATACTCGTGCGATGATGGGGTTAAGATACTAACACATAATTGGATTAAATGCTTTCGAAATTGTTTAAGACCCGTAAAGCTCTTACTTAGTTTATTAAAATAGCTTTTGAATAATATTTGTAGAAGCAGATTTAAATTTGACTTGTGATCTAAATAAGAGCTGAACGTATTAAGTATGTAATTTTAATTATAAAGGGATAATAGATTATTAATAGTGAAATTAATATTTCTAACTGGTAATTCTTGATGAAATGGCATTTATAGTATTCACAAGAATTGTTTATCGAGTACATAATAATATATTAAAATAATATTGAAGTATGCAATAAGGTTAACATATATACAATGGTGATTATTTACATAATATATTATACCAAAAAGTAAGAAGCTAGGTATTATTTTCTGAAGTTTTAACGTTTAACTACTCGTCATTATTACAATACCGAAAAACGGGTCTAGGACGATTCGGCGCCAGGACAACTGGGTGCTACGCAATCGAATGAAATTCAAAAATAAATATACGTTCTTGAATACACTTTTAAATATATTATTATTTATTTTTACATTGTTATATTATCATTTAATTCTTCGTAATAATGATTTAATTGTGCATATGTTTAAGTTCCAACGGAAAGAGAGTTCTTTTATTTTTATATAAAGTCTCAGGCATGATAATTCTCAATCCGAAATAAAAACACATTAAGAGCACAATGAATTGAAATTACTAAGTAGTAGATGGAAACTGATTAAAATTTTTCGTCTACTTTCTGTATACAATCGTAACTAACGTCTATTTATTTCATTCAACAGTGCGGTGCCCAATTGTCCTGGCATCCAGTTGTCCCATTCCCCAAAACTCGATCTAAATAATGAAGCTTTCTAACTGAAAATATTTTTATTCTTTTGAAAAATCAATGTTTGTAAATTAAATAACTGGTTTATTAAAATTATAGATTATTGAAAATTCTCGGCAAAAAATTTTAGAAAAAATATCACAATTATATTTTAATCATAAAAATAACCATAATACATAAGTAATTTTAATCTGAAACCATTGAAAAAACTCTTTCTTGTAAAAAATCAAGTATTTTTGATGATTTCGACACAAATTTATGAATTAAAATAGTTAATTAATTGTTCTTCAATAAACTATATCGTAGAGATATTGGTCTCGATTTCCTCGATTTTTGAATCGATTGTCTAATTTATCCGATTATATCGAAATGAAATAATCTTTTTTCAAATTCCCTTTAATGGATATTGAGGAATTGTTATTATCAACTTGTGAATGTTTTATTTATATTTACCAAGTGATGTATTAGACAAATAACTATACCAATTTGAATAACATAATTGAAATCAGACTAAGATTCTAATGGATTCAAGCTCTGTACTATTCCATTTAAGTCGTTTTTTGCGACTCGTGTTTCGCCTCTCGGCATCTTCAGCCGTCGTGTACACTCACCAAAGGTAAACACACACTGACAACGAACACTCTTAACTCTAGCTTATATAATAAATCAATACAATAAAGTAGGTAAAAACTCCATTACCTACCTATCAAGCCAAAGGTCACAAAATACAATAAACAAATTATAAATAGTTTCAGTGTCAGTAAAAAACCTAATTAGTAAAAACCCTATCTTATTAAATACAATACACTCGATAGCATGTTATAATAAATCGTCAAAACCTATAATAGATCATTACTCTTTATAAACAATACAAATACTACACTCAAGAGGTGTAAATCGTCATAGTATTAATACGAAATCAGATTGTTTGCGATACAGCAGATAGAAGATAAAAGCAGAAAAATAATGTCCAAGGTTATTATTATTAAAATAATGGCCATTGATGTATAAATATTTAGGTACAAAGAATTGATTATTTACTTTCGTTTTTTGCAAGAATCGCATAATTAAATAGGTACGAAATGTTATATGCATTTAAATTATTCTATTCGTTAATTTCTCTATGACTAGTAGTAATTATCAAACTTTGATTGCTTCTACAGTTTCTATAACTAAGTAACAATCACTCGAAAATTATGAAAAAGGCATTAGAATTAGTTTCAGATTAAATGCTAATAAAGTAAATAGCCTCTATGTAAATTTTTCTTTAGTTAGGTACTTATTTTCGTACTGATATTAGCGATTTTACGTAATTGCTCATCTAAACAATGACGGTCATTGTATAAAAAGATCTTTTAGACTTGTAATATAAGACGTTTTATCTTGGCGCGACCCAAGAAAATAAATTTCCTAGTAGAAGTGTACAGTTCCTTACAAATGACGCTTGTAGCTAATTTAATTATTGGCCCTTCTAACTTTTTTTCAACATCGTTTTTTATAATACACTCAGGCTTCATATTCAGATTAGAAGGTTGTTTTTAATACCTTAGTACCAACCCTTGCAAGGTTTTCCCCTTATGAATTATATTTAAACAATGAAATTTATCACCATTTAATATAACAATAAATCAGAATGAATATACATATTTATAAATTACCCACCAATAAAGTCCTATTACATTTCATATCAAGTCAATAATATTATTAATTTTTGCATTTGAAATACTTAGGTAGCGTTTTTTTATAATTTTACTACATTGCATTAAATATGAAAATCTCAATTTACCAACGATAAATAATTTAAATTGTAATGGATTTAAGTTTTTAAGTTGTATAAATCCAAAACTTAACTCCATTATAATTTTAATTCAAATTCCATCAAGTATCTTTGGTCGATAGTATTAATATGATAAATAATTTCTTAAAGATTCATTTAATAAATAATAAATATAACTCATTGACAAATACATTTTGTTTAATTAAAAAAATAGCAACCGATCAAATTAAAAATCGTTTTGGGAATAAATGATTTGACTCCAATCCGAAAAGTGACATTTTTTAATACAGCCGGATGCTTAATATGACATTCATGTAGAAAAAAATTAGTCATCCCTAGTAGTAGAGTAGTAAGTAGAGACTTGAAACTATTATTGACTATGGAACTTGTTGACATGGTTTTGTTTCTCGTGTCAGGAGAATTGAATTTATGCAGTTAGCCATAGAACAGTTCAACGTGAGATGTTGTATCGGGAACCGAAGGCTTATGATGAGAGACTTGAAACTATTATTGAGGATGGAACTTGTTGACATGGTTTCGTTTCTCGTATCAGGAGAATTGAATTTATGCAGTTTGCCATAGAACAGTTCACCGTGAGATGTTGTATCGGGAACCGAAGGCTTATGATGAGAGACTTGAAACTATTATTGACGATGGAACTTGACATGGTTTTGTTTCTCGTGTCAGGAGAATTGAATTTATGCAGTTAGCCATAGCACAGTTCACCGTGAGACGTTGTATCGGGAACCGAAGCTTTATGATGAAACTTATGATTAGATATAATACTTAAAAATACATAATAAAAAACCGGAATATAATAGAATAGATAAATGAAAATAGGTAATTAAATAAAAAAATATAATCATATCGTATCGTATATATTAAATATAAAATTATGAATGATTTAAAAGAAGGTTAGCAATCAGGTGCTTGTTATTATATTGTCGTACCAAATCTATATCAAATTAATGTTCTTATTGAATCTAATAAAATTGGAACGTTACTGTCTGCAATTCTTAACGAACAACGCGTATTTATTTGTTTTCAATGTTATTCGGCTATTTATTTCCGGTACGACAACATGGTAAACTTTGATACGGTTAAGTTCAATTAGGTTGGGGTATTTTAATTGTTTTTTTAATACAAGAAGATTCCAAGCGAGATGGAGGGGGTCTGAATACAGAATTTCTGATGCATAATGAAGAGCTGCATAAGATTTGCAATGCACCCAGAATTTTCATATATACATATTAAACTACTGCAGCTCATGTGAGCACGAGATGTTTACCGTATATTAAACATACAGGCTGCAAAGATAATCACCATAATATAAACTATGGTAGATCGATTGAGTAGAGGACGATGAGCTGGAGCCGCTTCATTTGGAACATTTGTTTAGAAGAAAAATAATTACAAGATAAAAAAAACTTTTTATAACTATGTATTAGTAATTTTGGACAAATAAGGCAATTGTCTACAAATCATTTTTTCGCTATTTTGCAACAAACAAACAAAAATAGAATACTGAAATGTCATTTTGATTTCCATAGTAATGCACGTATATATTAATAATTTAGTTGTTAGGACCACCCTCTTAGCAACCAATAATAGTGGATTGGATTACGGATTTCTTCCGAAATAATTTTTCATACAAAACAGAATTAACTGAAAATGAATTCAATTCTACTTAAAGATGGGTAAAAGTATTGAAAGAATGCATTGGCATCGTGTTCTGATATATTCTAAAAGTTTCAAATGTCTAGCTAGTCGGAAAGTTAGTTAAAAATCTTCAATCGTCCAAAAGCGAATGCAAGATTTGTACTGGATAAACAACCACCGGACAAACAAGAATACGAGCTAAGAAAAACATGGTAATATGTCCAAAAGCTCCGTCTAGTTCCGGCAATGTTAATTTATCTTTAATTTAAACAAGATTGTATAACAAAAACCTATTTAAAATAGAGTAATAAATTATAATGGCTATCTGAAAAATTACATTGAATATTTAAGTAAAAATATATAGATTCTTTGCCCTGCTACCCAGCGTGATACACGAGATTTTCCGTCGATTTTTCATTTCAAGGTGTATATTAAAAAAATAAGAAAAAATATTGTCTTGAGTAAAAAATGAATTTATGGGCTACCTTTTTTCACGTAGAGGTTTTCGCCCTCTCATGCTTACCATCCTTTTCATTACGGCACCTACGTCAAGTGCCCGTCACCCCGTAAACGATATTGTACATTTTATCGATACACCATTAACATTACGCCGTGATTTATTTATAAACCATAAAGTATTTTTGGATTCTTTGTTTAATATGAAATCAATAACATGTCTATACAAAATACAAGATGTTCCAGCAATGTACGTGTAGACAATTCTTTCTTAGAACACATACATAATATATGTAATAAATAAGTAATAAAATATTTTTTTTTGATGAATATTTGAAATATTCTCACAGTATCCAAACAAAACTTGGTTACATGTAAGTTGTACGTATGCAGTTCATCGTGGGAAACTTATTCGTGCGCCGCAGTACGTGAAACATGAGTTCGTATAACATTTTATCAAATGACGAGTTTTTCGTTGAACATTTCACCGTGGAATACATTTGTACGTATCTTAGAAAATGCGGTGATAGTTTGCAAATAGTACTGTTCCAATGAAATTAACCCTAACCTAACCTAACCTAACATAACCTAATCTAGTCAAGACATCTCCACATGTTGTAGCATACGTACAAATATACTCCACGGTGAAATGTTCAACGAAGAACTCGTCGTTTGATTAAATGTTACACGAACTCATGTTTCACGTACTGCAGCGCTCGAATAAGTGTCCTGCGGTGAACTGTTTATGTACAAATTTCCGGATATGACAAAACTTAACGCAAACATATGTATCATTATTGATACCTTATCTTCTACTCCATTTCCATGACTACCTATGCTGTCAAGCATACTTCTATCAAAAATTTTAAGCAAAGAAAAATTCTCGCTATATGCTGACAAAACATTCAACCAACGAAGCGTCTTCGCTTGAGGCCTTCTTTCGAGGGTGCAAGTGAGGAACTGCTTCAGACTGAGAGAAAGCAGGAGGATGCCTGGTGACGTTTTTCATCAAATTGTGGATCCGCGGGACGAACATCCTGGCTATAGGTTTCCATGAAAACATGGCGTGTGTCTGAATTGAATCCGGTGTGGGCATTCCAGGTGTACTTATATAATGAATAAGCGAGGTTTAGGAGTTCCCACTTTGAGAGTGTGATGATATTCAAGTCTTGTTAGACGTATGCCTAAACCTCCGGAGGCGTTTCAGCCGTACACCAGGCCAAAGCGGAAGTAATTGCGCGGATTGATGCCTTAAGGGTTCCATTGTGACTTGTTATATGAGTGGTTATGTGATTTCAGTTACTAATGACATTTTTTTGCTTATTTTTTACTATGGCACATATGTTATATAATATATAAATTATATATAAGTAAGTATATTTAAAATATTTCAGAATTATACGTATTCAAATAAATTCCGCTGATACAGGGTTTCTGTTCCGCTGAATACTGAGAGGGATGGTGCTGAGGTATGGAAAGACTGCTGTCTGATGGCAAAATCATTTGGGTTATAATCCTCAGCCAAACAGTAAGGAAGGCAGAAAAAATCATATTAATATATTATATTGTAGGTAACACGAAGATTTCATGTTTGCCTACCATTATTCTAATTAGAGTTGGGTGAGTTTAAAAACAAAAGTCATAATTTTATTTATACAAGGATTATCGCTATAGTCGATATCGCATATAGAAGAAATCTCAGTGACGTACCTGTCATGGGGGCAACGCGTGTTTAAATAATGTATATCTTTTTAGATGCTACTCTTAACCAAAAGATAAATAATAATAATTCTAACATGATCGTTTTAGACATATTTTTATTTTAAATAGCATCGAATTACGTAATTTGATAGATCCGTCCATCACGGAAGCGTAAAATGAAATGATAAATTTGTGGGCGTTCCACATTTTTGAAAATGGAAGTGTGATTAACTGCACAGGAGGAGCTTGTTACTTCACAGTTTTATTACGTAACCAAGAAGTTCTTGTTCGACTATTTTTCATAAAAACAAAATCTTTTAATATGATTCTTTAAGGATCAAACATGGTGAATACATTAAAACAAAAATACTGAATAAAAAAATTACAATAATGTAATGTGACTTCGGTATAAAGCCTCCGGGAAAATACGGGAGTGATTTTATGCGATTACATTATACTTCGTCAATATGTTTCTTCTGTTAAGATACCTACTCGTATATAAAAAATGTTTTCCCTCTTCTTCAATCATGACTATTTTGTTTATTTAATCAAAACTGGTTTATCGGCACCTATACGAATTATGTAAGACATTTTAATTGATACAAATACTGAATATTTAAGAATGATGTGTTACGTTTACTAACATTAATACAAGTGATAATAAAATATCAATTGAAATCCCTTGCTGACGCATTATTATGTTGGTCACAATTAGAGACACATACAGGGAAGTTTAGGTCCGTACCTCCCGATAAACGGAAAAAATGCAAATACTTTAAATAAATGTAATACTACTTCTTATTTTTCATTAGGACCTCCTGAATAGGTTGGCTCCACTCTCGGTATTCTATGACACGCGCCACTGGAAGATTCGTGGTATTCATAAATTAATGCAACTATTTAAGGCATCCGATGTTTGCTTTAACATTCTAATGCAGCATGTTTAAAAAACCAGACAGCTCGGACAACACAAATAGACACTAAAAACCTAATAGTTATGATAGTTAAGCCACGCGCATTCGATATCTGCTCGAGAATGCAATAGCTCGCAATAACTCGTAAGTGAGCACCTATAGTCATAGGTGCAGATTAGGTGTTCATTGCCAAAATAAAAAAGATGAGTGTCTGGGTATGGTGAATATACCTGGATATGTGCGAGGATCGGTGAATTAAACGACGAAAAGTCAGTGGCACACGCTGGATTTTATTAACCTCGCTCTATCGTGCAGCCTTAAAAATCAATAATAAATTATTATTAAAATTTACCCCCAAACCATTTTTCTGTGTGTGCGTGGTCAAAATAGTTACGAAAGGTAAAGGTAGGCTGTTAAGATCCCACATAAATTGTGCACATTAAACTTTGTTAGTCATTCGGATTTGTTTTTATTGAACTAAGAACTACACTTTGCAGATGGTGTTGGTTAGTTTTAAAAAATCAATTAAAGCTTGAGTAAACCAAACCATAATAGTTTTGGCATGTTATGGGCGATTCCACAAAATAGTGCACAATTTTTCATTCATACTTATTTGTTTTCGTTGAATTAAGAATACATTTTACGCATGTTGTTGGGTAGTTTTTTGAAATTCATTAAGCCCTGCCTGAACCAAACCAGAGTCGATAAAAATATTATTATATCTATAAAAAATCCAAAATTATGTATAATTTAATGGCATAATTAATAGATAGACGATTATTTTTTTACTATTATCTATTATTATGGCTTGGTTTCGCAGTGTTTAATTGAATTAAAAAAAAAACTAACCAACACCATCTGTAAATTGTTGACTTAATTCAATGAAAACAAATACGTTTGACTGACAAAGGTTATTGTGGACTATTTACGTCATATCTTAATAGCCTACCTCCACCATTCACCACTGTGTCACAATATAATAAATAAAATGTATATATAATATATTCATAAACAAAAGTTTGTATTTTATACTCTCTTTAAAGTACATTAATGCTTAATTTATTATTTTCTATTCACCATTAATTAATCAAAGAAACACTGAAAGCGAAAAATGTTTTAACGCGATGTACATTTCCATCAGGAAAATCAAAAAGATTCTTTGTCTTGTATCTGTTTAAATACTTTTCACGAGTTTTACGAGTTAAATGAGTCACAAGTCATTTAAATGAAACTTTTCAATTACATTGTAACAAAAGTGCGGGTCGTTCTCATTCATTGCCTTAGTTGGCAAACTGAAGGAACATTTTTGGGACGAGAGGAAGAGGTAAAACGGAGAGAAAATGGCTTATGCAAAGAAGGATTCATATAAACGTATATATCAGCAGACATTTTAAGATTCAAATGCCAAATAGAGCACAGTGTGTTAGAGAAAATTACATAGTGGTTATTTTATATTTTGCAATTGAATTAGCATACATAGCATTTACATACTGCTTATTTACGTATAACACATACTATGTAAAATAATACTATCATAATCGTCAGGTAAATATTTATATTCGTAATTAAAATATTTTATTATTTAATTAATGATAAACAAGATTTAAGAATATAGAATTCATTATTTAACATACATCACTGGCGAAGGGTAGAGATAGGCTGTGGAGATTCGACCACGGAACAAATTAATAAATAGAAATGTAAAATTCATCACCATGGATCAAAGTTCTGAAGCAGGGTAGTTTATGGCTTGACCGCCACAAAACACAAGTAAAAAAAACCGCATCGACTATTCCCAAAGATCGAATGCACGTTACATTAACGTAACAAACTAACATGCGGGTAAGTATCCCATATTTTTCCTCACACGAGATATTTAGCCTGCTATATCACACCTAGTAGCTTAACATGCTATATCACCCACGGTGGCCGCGCGGCTTAAGCGTTGGACAATCACGCCGTGGGTCCCAGGTTCGAATCCTGGGTCTGGCAAGTACACATATTGTTTTTCAATTTGTGTGTGAGTCAGGGTATGGACTTAATAGGTTGAGCAAGAGGCTGATATCCATTTCTCGTAAAAAACAAAATCTGTCAATACAAACCTCTACTATGTGGAGGCTCATATGATCCTATTAGGATCGGACATGGTCGAAAGAACGAAAGAATGAATAACGATGACTTCACATCGACGCATTCGACACGTTGCAGACGAGACGAGTTTTTAACAGTTTTCCAACAGTCCGGCTTATATTGGTGGTGCACTATCACACCTAGTAGTGTAAGCCAGTTTCCATTAATTTTGTGTTCCCTGGTGCACACTAAACTTTGTCAGTCATACTTATTTGTTTTCATATATCTGAGAAAACGAATGGCTAATTGCGTTGGTAAGTTTATAAAATTCATTAAAACCATATCTAAATCAAACTACAATAGTTTAAGTATGTTGTGGATGCCCGAAAGAAATAGTGCACATTTTTTCAGTCATACTTATTTATTTTCGTTAAACTAAGCATACAAATTGCGATGGTGTTGGTCTATATAATATATCTATAAAATATCATAAATTATGTATGATTGATTGGCGTAATTTAAGACATTTTAAAGATATAAGTATATTTTATATCTATTACGGTTTGGTTTAGGCAGGGTTTAATTGAATCTTAAAAAAATAATCACACACCATCTCCAATAATTAATATTCATAGTTAAATGAAAAGAAATAAGTATTATTGACAAAGTTTAGTGTGCATTATTGATGTCGGATCTACACAGCCTACCTCCAACCTTCGTCATTGATATACATAATACCCCAATATCTCAAAAATACACCTAAAAATACATCAAATATAATATAATATGAATGAATACCTCAAAAAGATACACATTAGAAAAAAATGTTTTGTGACGTAATAATTGTAACGAACGGGACTTGAATCGGCATCCATCGGGTTTCGGCCAATGTGCTTTACCAATATAGCTATCTATACAATGGCTTGCACTCTTGAGATTGGGTCTAATCTTTAATTTTGCCTTTATAGTAGACATGCATTAAAAAAAATCTTTGAGCTTCCTTTCCTTGAGGTTGTGTATGTAGGTACTATCCGTAGCTCTTTTTGACTGACTTGTTTTAGGTATGCTTACATAATTTAGTCTAAAATTTAGAAGATATGTATACTGGGTCCTATACGCGGTGTAAAAGGAAACCATTCTTGATTAATCTGTGTCAGGAGCATCTGTTGTTTATTCTCCCAATGTGCAGAATAAATCTGTCATTGGTAATACCAATTGAAAGGGCAATAACTGTGTCAAATCAAATCGTTTCAGATAATAATACATTCCATTTACGTGAGTGTGTATTTAGGTGGACATTGTATTATAAGTTATTAAAATATAACCTATTTAGTTCACTCGGTGTACTTCTTACTCATATTTTACCGTGTCTTTTATTTTAATATTGTTAACGTTTATTTTTTTAATATTAATACTAACAACCGTAGGTACTTGATGGAATTTGAATATAAATTCTAATGGATTTAAGTTTTGAACTATTCCATTTGATTGCCTTTTGGTGAGTGTGCCTGAAGATGCCGAAAGGCGAAATCCGGGTCGCAAAAAAACGACGGAATAGTACAAAACGTAAATCCATTAGCGTTTATGTTTTGTTTTGTGTAATGTTATGAACGCTTTGAATTTGTAAATTATTGTCATATTCACAATAGGTTTGTAAAATAAATAAATTTGAATTTGAATGGACATATGACATCAGCATCAATGTATAATATTTATATAATATATAATAAAGTATGTTAAAATAAAATAGGCCACGAACTATATGCGTTGTATGAAGATCCCCCTGTAGTCTCACACGTGAAAGTGGGGCGACTTCGTTGGACAGGCCATGTATCAAGGATGGAAGACACCCAACCACTAAAGAGGCTTCAGTTTAACAGACCAGAAAGGAAAAGGAGGGTCGGGAGACCTAGGCTGCGGTGGCTGGACTGTATAGAAAGAGACACAGCATCCCTAAGACTAAGGTGGTGGAGGAAGCTTGCTGCAGACAGAGGGGAGTGGAGACGTTTCCTGGAAGCGGCCAAGACCCACATTGGGTTGTAGTGCCGATGATGATGATGAAAATAAAATAGGTATATTTCAGAGGTGATCCAAATTGTGTACTTTTATTTCCCCAATAATTATGAACTTTCACTGATACAGACAATCAAAGCATATTGATTCTAAAAAAATAATAAGCTTTGAAAAGAGACAGTCGTATTGGGAAAGTCTTGTAAATAAGAGGTAGAAAACGACTAAAAGATATACCACCAGTACAGATAACATTCTGTTGGTTTACAAGAGATCAAGGTAAACGAAATTGTTAACAGTATCAAAATTGTATGTACCGATATCCAATTTCTCGTGGTGCGACAGAGACAGGCAAATAAAATTATGTCAAGTCAAATAAGTCGTTAAAGCATCAATCTGAAGTGAATGATCTTGACATATTGTTTGACTCAATATTATCTTTTCACTCGCACATCACTTACCTACACAGCTTTATGTGCAAGTAAGCTTTGAGGATTATCATGAGACAAGCTAAGCCATTCAGGAATCTAAATGTGTTATATACGCGTTACGTTTCGTTAGTGCGTATTATTCTTGAATATGGCTCCACTATCTGGAATCCTAATGAAGTTTTCAAACTTATTTTAAAGTGGTTTCAGAAAAAAAATCTTCGATATCTTTATTATAATATTTTCTCTTATAATCTCTGATAATTTTACAAACTAGTATTTTCCGACAATCGTTCTTCAACGTAAACTCTCTTGAAGCTCAGAGATCATTATTTATGCTCTAAAATACTTTTTCTGCTCTCGCGTGACATAGTTTCCAATGATCCAGATGTTTTGGAAAAAAAAAATTGTATGCATATGTCGATTATATCATCATAGTAATACCAAGGGCTGCGCGGATAGTCAATGCGATCCCTAGAGACGTAGATATTTTTTATAAAATTATTCTTTGTTTGGTAATTTTATTATAACTTAACCTATCTGTTTTAAAAAAAATCTAAATATCATACTGTGAATGTCTTAAATTAATATTAAATAAATAATTACATAAATAAAATAAATTACAATACATCTTTTGGTTTCCAGTGCTAAAACTAGAAAGGTTGAAAAATGACCTTCCCAAGAAGCTGAATACATACTAGTAAGACTAATGTTAAAACAAGCTGCAAGACATTTTGGTCTGCAGAAATGACATGATAAAGCTTGGACGGAAAACTACCATGCCTGATTAAGAACTGTATAGTAAGTCCGAATGCAAATGAGTATATTTTAATAATTATATAAGTATTTTGGGATAAGTAAAATTTGAGAAATCGTATTTAGCGATAAACGATTAGCACTCCTGCGTATCTATTCTATACACAAGGCTGCTATCGGCGGCTAAATAGGGTAGATTATCAAATTTATATATTTTGGTATTATAATTGTTACAATAAGTTAGTCGTCTAAACTGTAAGAACTGTATCTCGCTCTGAAAGTTAACACAACCAAGAGAAGTGCTGTTAAAACATAGGTAACATTTTTTTACAGTTCAGATGATTAACTTATTATAACAAATAACCACCTCAATACATACATATGATAAACTATCATCGATAGCCACCGATAGCAGCTTCTTGTAGAATAGATGCTCTGGTGGCAAAATTGAACCTTTTGTGACACGCCATATAATATTCTAAACAGATATTAAATAAATACATTTTTTATGTCGTTTACTTGTTTCCAATAAAGTGAAATTGTTTTGAGTACTTACCGATTATCTCCACAAACAAGAAAGACTAGCAGAATAAAAAACGTCCAATTACTATATTCACACTATCAAAACTCGATAAACATCTAATTCAATAATAAATATAATTTAAATTAAAAAAATTAGTGTATATATTTATTGAATTAACCATTGATAAATCGACCATTACGCCCACGATGGCCGAGTGGTTACCGCATCGGCTTATAATGTTGAAGGTCCCTAGTTCAAATATTGGGTCTGGCAAAATTCACATGTGTGTTTGGACCCCGAGTATAAATCTAATAAATTGAGCAAGTGGCTAACATCTATTTCTCGTAAAAAAAAAAAATCGGTTGATAAAACCTTCATTCTATGGATGTCCATTTGAATTTGAATTTATAATATACTGTAGTTTCCATATTTTTACCATTGTATGTATAAAATTAAAAACATTTAAACCTAATTATGTACGGAAAGTAGTAATTTAAAAAATGGAAAAACTCCTGATCGAGCAGCAAACGACGTTGACATGTTAATGTTTGTTTTTCTATAATATGTCATGTATTCAAAAATTTCACTGTAAAGTAGTTAGTTTTAGATAACGTAGACATTTTATGCACCATGGCCTAAGTGTACATTTTTATTGATAAATAATTGACCTATGTATATCAGTTTATCATACCCATTTTACCTGTCAAGATTTGAAATAAATAAATGTATATTAGTAGTTTTTAAGTTATTTTAGAATTGCCTTCGATCGAAGTTTAACCGTAAACAACAACATAAATTACGATTTGTTATTTAGTAATTTTACTCTTAAATCAACAAATACACAGATACGCTACTGTGAGAAAGCTTTACTGCAGACAAAACAGAAGAAATTAGGTTCCCTGAGCTTGGCTTAGTAGAATAATAAAATTAATGTCGATAGTTGATTACTTTTAACAGTGCTTTTTTAAAAACAAAAGCTTCCAAGTTAAACTGTACAAAATCCAAGGCTAAGATGGATCGAGCTTTCCAACGGGGAGGCAAATGATAATTGGTTCAACCGCCGGAAGTTGTGGAGCGATGTAAGCGGAAAGCGGCGCGGGGAGAAGCTTTCGAGGTTGGCTTTGCAGGCGAAACCTCCACTCACTTTTATCTGATGACGTAGCCCTTTCCGTTGCCCGAATTTGCTTTTACTGCGGATTATTTGTTTGCTATATATATTTTAATAGAACACTTAGCAATAAAGCCATATATTATAAGGAATTGAGTCAATTATTGTATGTATTTCTCGTATTTGTATTGAGGTTTAAGGTTCGTAGTAATAAAGACTTGATCCTATATTGTAACGTCGAAAAGCTTTTAAAGTTTTTATGGATAATAATGGTAAGATGATTGTAGTTACGCTATAACTCTATTAATGGCGAAATATCAAATAATTTCCTTTAATCAAAATCCAGTAAAAAAGATAAATTCATGGTTGTAGTATGATAATATATTGTGTTATTTGCATTTGCATACAATGGCGTATTTTTTATACGGTAAAATGTATGAAAAATAAAATAACTACAAAATATCGTTTACCAAGAATCATTCCATAATAATTTAATAAATTAATTATTTATTCGCTGAATAAAAAAAATATCAATTGGTTGGACCAAATATGGTGGCCGTCATTACTTATTTCCCCACCTTACCTCATACCCTTATTTATTATTGTCACAAGACCAAGTGACTAGCAGTTACGGGTCATGAATCGACCATCTTTACAAATAACATTCAGTCAAGGCAAAAGAACGAACGGGTGCACATTGCCGCACCGCGTTATTTAGTGTGATTAAGAAGTTACTTCAAGACAGCCGTCGTGCGTTAGTTGTCCTAGTAAACGATCGCGTTGCGGGCTTCTGATAGCTTAACCATCGTTAACGACTGTGACTGAAAACGTATCTGTTCGACCTTCGTTGCACTATATATATTACGGGTTGAGTGAACGTTGCGCCTATATCATCCATACTGAACTTATCATCATCATTCATTAACCTCATATATTATCCATCAAAGTTTATCGTCTGTTTACCAGTGCGTGAATACCGAACTGGCCCCAGCGCGCCCCAGCCCTCTCAATATAATATCCTGGTATCCTGTGTAAACCCATCCTTTGTAAGTCCACTGCTAAATAGGCTATAATATTATGTAGCTCATTATTTTATTTAGTGCAAATTGAGTGTAAGTCGTTAGTGTATATTATGTTACAAGTTAAACAAAAATGGATTAATTTGAATATATATCAATATAATTGCCTACTCATTTTGTGCTTTTTGTATTTGTACACGCAATGTTGCTACCTTCGCTATAATTCAAAGTTGGCGTGTTGGTTGAATAAAACAAATGTCAAGAGAAGTCGGAAAATTAACGAGAAATTGATACATTGCTAAAAACTTAAGCCTAATTCACTACGTTGTAGAATTAAGCAATTATAATATATGTAGATTAAATTGGTAAACTTGTTACATGACTTAGCTTTTACTGTGGAGAATTCCATTTGTAATACATTATACATTTGGCCAACAATAATTTCGACCATTATTGAGACTACAATATGAATAAACTATTACGTGTCTTTGCTTAGTATATAGACATTAAAAAGTAGTAGCTACATAAAGTAATAATTACAAGATAAAAAGAACTTTTTATATACAACGTTTTTAAATTTTCTGTTGAATCATATAAGCTTGACTTGACTAGCTTAAACGATCAAAAAAATTTGTATTTGATAGAAATAATACTGAAATGTCATTTTGATTGATTTCCATAGTAACGCACGTATATATTAATAATTTAGTTGCTAGGACCCCAGAACCTTAGCAACCAATAATAGTGGATTGGATTACGGATTTCTTCCGAAATAACTTTTCATACAAAACAGAATTAACTGAAAATGAATTTAATTCTACTTAAAGATGGCTAAGAGTATTAAAAAAATGCATTGGCATCGTGTTCTGATATATCGAAATATAAAAATATCGAACTTCACGACAATGCGGTGTGGTGGTTCTCGTGGTGCAGTGCGTAAGGCACTGGCTTTTCAGCCAGGGCTACCGGGTCCGATTCTCGGTGCGGTCACAATATATTTAAGTATGTGATTTTCTCAAAGTTTGAGTGTTTGTGATTGTTTCACTTTTATTACTAAACACACTGCCATTTGACCTTTTGACATGTTAAAAGTATTATAAAGAGTATAATATATTATATTATAGGATTAATAATATGAAAAAAGTTTTTGTCTTTCAGTCGCAATGACTACGTAGTTTAAATATTGATGTCACACTCATATCGAATAAATTGTGGTTTTTAATAATCTTCCACCCTGTCAGGTCCCAACATTGGGGCATAGGGCAAGCACAAGTTGGCGCCATTTCCCTCGGTCCATCGCCAACTCTTGCGCCTCCCGCTATGTCAGAGCTGCAACACGTATGTCACTCTTGTAGCACCGCTGCAGGGTGAGGGAGGGCTGGCCACGGCGACGAAACCCTTGAGGCTGTGCCACAAGGGTACGAAGTGTCGCACTCTTTGGCGGCATCCGAAATACGTGTCCCAGCCACGTAAAGTGTCTCTTCCTGATAACTTCAATCACCGAAGGCTGTTGTGTCTGCTCACGAACTCAGGTGTGTGTAACGCGGTCGTACCAATGTACCCCTAAGATTCGGCGGAGATATCGATTCTCAAAGCGCAAAAGCCGAGACTCTTGAAGCTTAGTAAGATGCCATGTCTCACAGCCATACAGGAGCACAGGTAGCACGCACGCGTTAAACAAACGACATTTGATCCTCACAGAATACAGCCTTGACCTCCATGCGGCTCCAAGTTGGTTGAACGCAGAGTCCGCCACACCCATGCGGATTTCAAGCTCACTAGGAATACCACCATCATCGGCAATTGTGGCACCCAAGTATTTGAACCTGGACACCAGACGGGTAGACCGTAAACCCGCAGAGGAGTGTCGACGTCGACAATGCAGCACTGTACATTGATTTGGTCTTAGCCGCATTCAGATGAAGACCCACACGTTTCGAGTTCACGGCGAGCGTGTTCACGGTTACCTCCAACCGTTCGACCGTCGAGTCAGAAATATCAGAATAATATTTTTTAGAACTTTTCTGTGAATTTGCCCGCAATGATGTCACAAAAAATGTTTAATATTTATTATAAATAAAAATATACACATTCTAAACGTATAATATACCGTAATATACAAATAAAGTATGCATCTGAGATATTTTTAAATTGTTAAAGCAAGCAAACTTAAGCGACTATTTGTTTATAAAGCAATAAGAAAATGTACAGATAAAGTATTTCAAAGTCTACCTGATACGGAGTGAGCAAGTGGAGTTAATTTACATACGAAATAGATCTAGTTTTCTGTGTGACTGCTTTGAAAAACTTTTCCATGCACACTTCGTATGCACTATGCAGGCAATATCGAAGACACAGAGATTGGCACATTATTTTATTGAATCTCACATAAGTAGTTACACATTTAAAACATATTTACATAATATTGTGCACATCATATAATACATGCCATTTTATATTAATATCCATATTTATATTTGCTATTTATAAAATATAATATTTAAAGGATAGTGTCTTCCAATAATGCTTCATCTGAAATCACTGATGATTTTATTTTGTGAAATACTATTAGAATGGGTTCATCATAATATAATATACCAAGCATATAAAGTCGGTTGTAGCATGTATTTTGATCGATATAGACTGATAGACGACACGTATTACCACTATAATATGGAAGGATCGGGTAATTTCGATTGCTACAAAAATGATGCTTGTATAAACATTAGTGTTCTCTATATTTTTATACGGAGTCGAGTCATGGATCCTGAAGGCAAGGGAGCGGAAGACAATTGATGTGGTGTTGGTGCCGAATGCTTCCCATTTCTTGGACGGAATACAGGACGAATCAGTCACTCATCCAGAGACTGCAGATAAAGGAACGGCTCTCGACAATATGTCTGGGACGCATTCTGCAGTTTTTTTGACATATTGTCCGGCGCGGACCGGACAACCTGGAGAGACTGGTGGTTTTGCTTAGCCTCCAGGGAAGGCGAATCAGAGAAAGAGCGTCTGCACGCTGGAGCGACAAAGTGAGAGAGCTGACTGGGGGCACCTTTCATTCTGCCCTAACAGAAGCGGAGGATCGAGAAGGATGGAAAATCTTGGTCGTTCAAAGGATGGCACAATTAAAAAGTGGTCATAATCCTCAGCCATGAGTGTACTATCAAGTAGAAGAAAACTGACAGCAAATTTTTGAGAAGAAAGCATTAATTATTACTATTCCTATTTTCCAGCTTCCGTGAAAATCGTTTTCAAATTAACCACGATGGAACTCGCGTGACATTGTTGTATCACTTCATTCGTATTGAATCACTCACTGCAGGAGTGAGAGAAGGAGAAGATTTGAAACTATGCGCTTTAAACTGAGGCGTTCCCCGTCACCGTCACACAGTAGGCAATTTAACGATGAGTGCAATGAGCGCACAAAAGAAGATCAAAACATAATTTTCCCGATAAATGGGACAAGTGTCATCAGCCAAATATGAAACGTATGTTCAAGTTTAAGAATGTCAATGGTAGAGTGTAGTAAATAATTTTCATACTGTATAGCATATCACACCCTACTTTGAAGTTGGACATGCTTTATACTATATTATAATAAATAATTTAAACTTTGCTTTGACGTTAACCTCTCCATATATAAGGTAATATAATTTAACCACAAAATTATACGAAGCCTTTGACATAATATTGAAATAACATTTTGATAAAATAGTAACATTACAGTTCGCTTGCAGTTATATAACGTAGTAATAGTTATTTATGATACTTGGTACTAAAATGAAATAAATTATTATCTAGTTATTCTGCATAATTTAATAGCTACTATAACCAAAGATGATAAAGAAAACTTCATAGAAGAATCATTTCAACAACATCTTTAATTATAATGAATTTTATCTGATTATAAAAGTATTGTCAACTGTATTGGTTATGGTTAGGTTACTTATTAAGGGACCAATAACCGTTTTAAGGTCGAAAATGAAGAGTTTTTCTATCTCTGGGAGCTAAGCCTAAACTATCACTATATATAATATATGCCGTAATGATTTCCTATCTTTCCTCGACTACATAGACATCCCTTGTATCTTGAAATTTATATTTTGGAAAATAATCATAATAAATTTGATTGTGTTCGTGAAATGATAAATTCTAAGTTGAGAGAATACAGGGGATCATAATGACATGATATTTGATCTTCACACGCCATTTGGGTTCTTAAGGCCTCCACTCGTAATATATCGACACTCTTCAATCGATGAAAACATACAATGCTTCATCGTGAATCAGAAAAGTACTGTCGTAAGGTGTCTCAAACAATATAATATTTTGACCCACTCCTGGATTAAGGCTTCACCTTCCATTTTCCTCTTATTATGGATTTTTACTACTAAGTACATTTGCCGAACCGTGTGAGTTTGTCGTCCCTGTGGTCATTTATTGCCACTGTATAGCTGCAGTTGTCAACTCGCCGAGTGACATGTCCGACCCTTTGCCGTTTAATCGGTATATTGTAATATATCTACTCACATGTATTAACAAATTATTACTATCGCTTACTTGTAAATTGTGTTGCTGTTCTCTCTCGGTATATCACCGATTTTAAATCATTTTACTAGGTAGTAATTTAGGCCATAACGGACTATTGGTGGTCTTATAACTTGGAGTTAACTCAAATTTTATATGTAGTAATATTAGGATTTAGTTGTATTTCGTTGGCGTACAGGCAGAAGTCACTAACTCCAGTTTTCACGAAATTGAGATTTTAATGTCATTATATAGAAAAAGTAATGCTGCTTGACTGGCAGAAGTCACGATTTAAGATTATTGAATATATATAAAAAAAGTAATGAATAACTCAAAAAATAAAGATTTTACAACCATTTTAAGAACACCAAGAACACAAATCATTGATTATCTCAAAACTGTGTATTTGGAGTTAGTGACTTCTGCCTGTACGCCCACGATTTTATGTGTTTATACAACTTTGGTAAGATGTAAGATACTTTTACTTAAATGTTCTGCCAGTGAGCTATTTCCGAAGAGATCACATGCGCGTTAGTCAGCGATGGTTAAGGTAAAGAAAAAGCCATTGACGAATGAGAGGGGGCGGTGATTACATAATTTTTGTCATTTTACATTCCTCGTTACTGTAATAATCCTTTAAAAAATAAATACCTTTCGTATCAAGTTCTTGTTTATTGGATTCGTTACCCTCCCTCAATCTTTACATTAGCCTCTACGTTTCTTATGAATAAACACAGGAAAAGATATTAGATATCCCACTTTGTCACACCCTAGCTCGTTGCCATTAAGAAAATGAATCATTCGTTAATAATTGACCATCTCTCATCAGAGAATGTCTTTGTAAATTGAAACTATGATTAAGATTGTGACGTTACATTTGAAAGCGTGCGTAACACGGGTGTTATTTTGTCATAAACGGAAACTGCCTATCAAAATAGACAAGGACGCATTACGGATGAGCACTAAAATAGATTCAGAATTATCGCCTTTTCCAGCCTAAGAATTTCTAGCATAGATATTATTTGCCTCAGGTAAGAAGACTTCAAACGTCTACCAAAATATGACATCATTATTATATAATATTGTAATTTTTAACAAAAGCTCTGTCATGTAACTTCGTAGAAGCGGCGAGCATACAACGTACTGAGAGATTTTGAGGCCCCAAAATCGGTGTGTATACTTATATACTATTAGAAGTTATACTTCTTTGGCGTAAAAAAATAAAAAATAAAAAATAACAAAACAAAATATTATTGCAGAATGTACCTACTTTGGTCGAAAATAATCTCAAAACCTGTGTTTGAAAAATTTAGCAAACCGCTATTTCGACCAACTTTGCTTAAACAGATGACTGTACAACTATTTTCGTTAAAAATAATAATTTATTACATTTCAAAAGTTAAACATAGCCTATTTAATAGTTTAACTGAAACGTGATATTGGCTTTTGTGATGAAACATAATAATAATTATAATTGTCTTCAATTATTATAAACCGCTAATAAATAAATTGACATGGGATATATGATTGATATATACTTTTACTCATAAATAATACTTACATAAATATAGCCTCAAATCTTGATACACATCCGTTACAATGAAAATAATACCCAACCGGCCCAAGCCACAGCCTTCAATATCACAGCTGAAAATTACAAACCTCCAGCATTTAGAACCAGTGTGTTGGAGCACTGGAGCAATGGGATTTTACCTGGAGTAGGAGCGGAACCGAAGCACCGAAAATATGTAGATGTTTTTTTTATTATTAAATTTTCGTCCTAAAATCCAATGAAAATAGTATAGATTGACACTTTGCAACACTGGAATTATTTAGAATATGGCAACACTGCCGCGTGATAAATAACCTCATTTTTTTGATAGAAGAGGCAAATAATGAAAGACGATTTGCTGCCGAAAGTATGTTTCATAGAATTAATAATGAAAATGACGATTATTTTAAAACCACTTATTTTTTTAACATTTGTATATATATAATACTTATTAAAACTTTTTTCGGAGCGGAGCAGACCCCGGAGCGAAGCCGGAGCAAGTATTAGGTCCCGAAGCGGAGCTGGAGTGGAGCAACTTAAAAAAGGGTCCGCTCCAATGCTCTGTTTAGAACACCCGAACGTCGCCGCGCAAAATAAATTATCTTGCATCGGCGGGAAAAACTTCCGTCCCATGCCATATTAATGCGTACATTTGCGCGCGCAACTTCGTCACACGCTAAAAATACACTCTGATCTGTTTGCCCAAACGCGCCTAAAGAAGTAAAATTCAAAAATTATGTTCGATTTTTCACATTCCAAATAAATCTAAATAAATTATACACACATGGTTATATATAAAGAAGTCGGAAGTCTTCAATATATTTGCTTTAATCGCACTTAATTACATTTATTTGCGTAAATAGACTCCTTGTTTACAAGCCACAATACATCAGTGGCGCACCCAGGGGGGGGGGGGGGGGGCAAGGATTCCTGGCACCCCCCAAAAATGAAAATTATCAGAATGATTTTAAACATTGAAATTGAAAGCCAATAAACTATACCTTTGGGCTTAGACAAATAAAGACACGGCAAAAAAATGATTTGTAATAATTCTCCAGCACCCTTTTTAGAAAAATTTCTTAGATTTTAATTTCTGATACAAAAATTTCGAAACACTAATGTCAGGTTTTTTTAGAAACACAATCCCTAATGGAACTGTCAAAAAATTCTCGGTGTCCACCCGAATTCCGGAGTGGTGTAGGTCATGGCTGGGGAGGGCTGACAGAGCTCTAGTCTGAGGGCCGGGGCTGTGGGGGGGCCCGGCGTGTCGGGTTGACCAGATAAGTGAGATAAACACACATCATAAATTAGCTTTAATAGTAAAAGAGTCGCCTGCGGCGCTATTATATTTCATAGCCATGAACATTTTCAATTACTAATATAATTGTGCAATATATTTTTTGATTACTATGTGTTGATAATCGACAGCTCCATTATTAAAGTAGATGTATTAAAAATCGCCAATAATCCACTGTATAAGTAACATTAATTTGAACTGAAACACAATTTGAAGAATGTTAATGAAGTGTTTCACACTACCTTTAATCTTAGCGGTAGGTAGGGGGGGCGCCAAATATCGTAGCCTGAGGGCCCGTTTCAGGATGTGGGGACCATGGTGTAGGTACACCGAGTGCAATAGACAAAAGACCGATAAACGAGAAATTGGGCTGTGAAGAAGAAAAAGATCCTATGGACTAATTCACATTCTCCTCTTTGGGGCCCCCCCAATATTAAATCTTGGGTGCGCCACTGCAATACATACCTACATACAGAGGTACACATATAAATGAAATATATAACTTAGTACTTAATACTTAGCTTTTATATTAAACAATTAATAAAATAAATATAATGTAAGTAGGCGAAGGTAATTTTATTAAAATTCTTTAAAATCACATATATTAATATCCAGTAATGAAGTACGGATATAAGCGCTGCAGGCGAATAAAATGTACGTCCACAGAATCTACTATCAAAGTTGTAATTATGAAATGTTCCCAATTATTTATACCTTAATTTAATTTAACATTTTTTAACTACGCATGACTAGCCTACTCCTACGCGTGATGCAACGTCACTGATATTCTTGAATTATAGTTTTGTTATGTGAAATATAAATCGATATAAGAAAAAAACACAAATTTGTGAGATATCTTTTTTGATTTTGACATAATTTAATAATTTTCCTTTAGATAAGTTTAAACTATTTGAAGGCCTTCTTCGTAATTTTCTGGCGAATCAATTGTATCATTTGCGTCAAAGAAAATCACCGCTGCTTTGTACTGGTGTCAAATATAACGTTACACTGATTAAAAAATGCTGAAATGGTTGAATATAGAAGCTGTTTTTTTAGAAAGCTTACAAACAATTATTTATAAGATGAACGCCAAATAAAATGATGTATTGTTTAATGGTATAATTTTAGATATTTTATAGAAAATGAATATTCTTTGGACTAACATCTACTATGGTTTGGATTAAAAAGAGTTTATTGAATTTTATAACCATACAAATACTATATTATATACATTGTAGTTTTAGTTCAATGAAAGCAAATACGTCTGACTGAAAAAGTTTAGTGTACACTACTTATGTCGGATCTTAACAACCTACCTCCATCCTTCGCCACTGATAATTATTAGGCTGCCATTTATAACAATCACACCTACAGAACAGAATTAATTTTGTGTTTTCTGATTACACCGGTCGAGAGTCATGTGGTTAATTCCAAATGAAGAAATATTGAAAATGAAATATTTTATTGAAGTGTAGTTAGTACACGTAATCGATATCCGTTTGAAGAATTAATAAACAAATAATATCATTTAATAATTATTGTCATTTTACTTAAGAATTATGAGAAACATAAAAGGGATCTGTCTTCTTCTCTTCCACGGCGCTACATCCCGGGGTGGGATTTGGCCTCCTCCACTCACTCCGGTCTCTCGCCACACTTCTCCAGTTACCGAGTCTTTCTATATAAAGCCAGTCTACTTCTACGTTGTCAGCCCATCTTCTTCCGTTGGGGTAGCCACTTCGTCATGATCCTTGGCGCTCTAACTTCAGGCATTCTCTCCACATATCCCGCCCATCATAGTCTTTGGGACTTACAGTATCTTATGATTTTTTGCTGTTCAATCAGCTCTTCCAACTCGTGGTTCATTTTTATTCTGTAGTTCCCATTTTCCAACGTGGGTCCAAAGATTTTTCGGAGTAGTTTGTGCTCGAAGACAGCTAATTTATTTTCCTTGTTTTGAGTTAAGCACCAAGTCTCACAGCCATAAGTGACCACTGGCCTTATAATTGTTTTATATATTAGGGATTTCATAAAAGGGATCAAAAGCGTATATTTTATTTTAATAAATAAAGCCATAACTATGAAACCTCATACAAAAAACTTTATGGGGTCTCGTTCAGTTTGTAAATAATATCTTAATTTACAATCGGATCCCCCAGCTTTCCTGGCGCGCGTTAATTTCTGAAAACTCTAGCTTCAACACTGTAGTTACAGTTATGATATCGAACTGTTATTATTAATATTGTCTATCATAAAATGAATATTTTTTTTCCCGTCTACAATTTTTCTAAATCACGTCTCAGCATTTTGCAAGCACAATATCGCGTTTCAATTTCCCTCGCTCTAGCTTCACGGCTTAATGAGTGAGAGTCGGCTGCGATGATAGAATCTACGCGTATCATAAGCATGAGTAGTATCACACTCTCATGTTATGTGAGGCACCTCTTCGTAATCACATCCATCACCAATGACGTGGCAACTAACAAAACCCGAGTGTTCGCAACACGGTTGTACAAGATTTGGCGGAGATATTTATCCTAAAAATATCTTATTTAGGGGTGTTTGAAAAAGTAAATTTATTTAAGCACATTTTTTGAATTTCTATAATTTTATAAAATACTTGAAAATTCTTGTCATTTCGATTCTTATGTCTTTCAGAATTACTAAAATTTCATACGATATATTAATTAAATGTATATTTGGATACATGAGGTATATGAACTATCCATGGCTTTACCTAACCGACTTTCTCTTGAGTATGCTTAAATACTGCAATCTGCAATTTAGAAGAGATCTTTATTTAGCTACGTATTTTTTTCGACCTATACGAGGTATAAATGAGAGCTCTGCCATTCTGGGCATGTGTTGACCTGTGTGTCCCTGATAACTATCTTAGAAATAGAGATCATCATCATGTATTTATTCTCCCAAGGTGCAGAACCAATCTGCCACTGGTAATAGTACTAAGGGTGATAATTATGTTCAGCCAAATTGATTCGGGTGTTGATATATTCCACTTGCGTGAGGGTGAGTTTAGGTGGACGCTATCATATAAATTCTTAAAATAGGGTCTCCTTAGCAATTTTATAATAAAAAAACTTTATATACATATAAATATTTCTTGGCGTTGCCATGGTAACAATTTTATAATAAACAAACTTTTCATACATCGAAATATTTCTTGGTATTGCCATGGAAACAATTTTAGTTTTGTATGTGGGTATCACAGAACAGATAATAAATATAATACCGATAAGCTAATATTCAATACGCCGCATCTCGATGCAGGGTTTTGAATGTGTGGGTGTCCTACGAAAATGAAGCACGCATTGTGCACGTGCAATAGTGTATGTAATCCACCAACATTAAATGAGCGTAAATGCATCAACCGAGAGCAGTTTTCAGTATTCGGTGTAAAACGTATTTTTGACACGTGTGTAAGTTTAACCCGGATTCTTCCTTACTCAAGTCGGTTACCTGCTATCGCCTTACCCGTTATGTATTTCAGTTACCATTATTTCTGAGTTCCCTGGGGTGTATGTATATAATATGTATGTATGTATGTATGTGTGTATGTATGAATGTATGTATGCATATTAAAAGTCTTAGTATGATACACGTCTCATATCTACACACGAGCAACGGCAGCACACACGTTTTGAATAACCTACACGTTGATTAACAAATAATTCAAGGTTGGTTAACTATATACCCGCCATGCCCACGCGGAAATCAGGTTTTGTCGAAAGACAACGATCAGCCAACGCGACACTTATGAATTTAAACTTGGTCTCTAGTATCTACGATAAATAGACAAAAAACCACAAGAATGTTGGCGTCAGTGCGTTCATAAAATAATTCAATAAAATAAGGGTAAACAATAAACATTACAGTTGAACAAAGTTATTGATTCCCAACTGGAATCACCAATTGTCTGCTAGTTATGCATTATGGGAGAATAAACAATCCAAAATAATCATATGGCAGTGGCGCGTGGTTTTGGTATTATTTTTGGAACCTACTTTTTAGATGTAAATGTAATAATTATAAATATTAACCTTTTTGTTTTACAGATGTACTTAATATTCAGGATTAAGAGTAATACCCCGTTTACACGTGCATGGATGTACTGTGCACAGTAAGAACATATATGGCGAAACATGTATTATCCTGCAGTTGGCAAGATTGTTCGCATAAATCAAACAAGATTGGAAGATTCCAAATTGTGATGATTTATTGCACGCAAGTAAGATTATTTTAGATCTGCGCCTGCGCAGTAGAGCGATAGGGGCGGGGCGAACATGCCGATAAAAAAACGAACTACTCATTTTGAGCTCCGATTTTCAATACGACCTGTCAGATAGTAGTATAAAAATGACAACCTCGCGTCTCGCTTACTCTTGAAGAATGAGATTGGAGAGACAGTCAGCACTTTTACGTGTAAACAGTTATTGTCATGACAGTTTAAAATAAGCACAATTGCCGACAGTAATTCCATGCATGTGTACAGGCGCCATAAAACAACAAAAAATATAATAATATAATATTAACATATAATTATATATTTTTTTTAAATCTGGGTATAAGAAAGATGTGACTGAGAAATCAATAGTTCTGAACGTATGTGAAAACTAGAGATTACCGGAGAATGTTTTATAGAAGTACTTATTATACAGTATAACAACAAGAAAGATAATAATAACATTAAAATACAATTATATATTTAAAAAATCTGGGTATAAGAAAGAGGTGTCTAAGAAACCGATAGCTTTGAATATGTGTGAAAACTGGAGCTTAACGTAGAAACAAGAGAAGGCTATCCTTTTTCATCCGAAGAATACTTGAACTGTATAAGTAACACCAACGATAGAGAATCAGTATAGATCGCGTAACCAGAGTTGGTGCCAAACAGATACGAAGGTTTGTGTGTATTGGTGAATTTATGAAGAATACAGTATTCTTTTACGGGCTGTTCCTTTTTTGAATGTGTCTGTGTGAGTATTAGGCCGCTTCAACTCTGGTTGCGCGATCTCTACGTATGTTATTTTAACAAATTAAGTTAATTGTATTCAAGGTTCGAAGAATTATATCAGATGGTCACGTTATTCGATTGTTAGATTTTTACAACGTCATGATTTGAGTTACCCCATTTCCACCCGCCATATATATGCAGCCGAGATTTGTACACGGCCGCCTTCCATGACGCTATAAACATGTCAGAATGAAAAGATTTTAGTGCTACATTTTCTTGTCCCAAAACGATGCTGCATGGGACTGATGTAGCAACCATGCACTTTGGTGCTTAAAGAAAGAGTTTTAGAAAATAACTCTTGACTTGCTTTGTCGTTATTTATATTTAATGACATAAAGTGTCATCTGTACCCGTGTAATGAAACTCTGCAGAGGGAAACTAAGGGAAGTTTGACCGATTACAAAGAGCTTGGGATAGATATTCCTGGAGAATGGTTGTGCAGTAAAAAAACAAGTATTATATAAACATAAAAAAGTATTGCATAATATAAAGTTTGAAAACAGTCCACTGCTTATCGCCAAGTGTATCTAAAATAGCAAGCACATTATCTCTTTGGATTTACGTAATATTTTTTAATCGTGTCGATTTTAATAGAATTATTTTGGTAGCCATGAATACATTAGAAGGTACTAGGCGCTTGCTATTTCACCAACTTTGTCATTATACCATTAAGTCAAGACCCAAGTATAATATGGCTCAACTCGAACTATATTGCCAAGAGTACAGTCTCTTAAGTAGTACGTCCTTGGTAAAGCGATATGCCAAAGACGTCTGCCCCCAATTGTTTGGAAACAGCCATTAGATAGACACACGCGTAAATCATATTTAGGGTCAGATCCGCATGACTAACTGGGTGACTTAAGACGGTTTAGTAACTGAAATAACTTATGAAACTGGTCAACTAAATGATACCTCCCAAGGAGAGGCTAATGCTAATACTTATATCAAATTATTTTAGTTCCAATACTCGGATTACACATTTTGGCAGTGTGATATTCAATTATTTTATCGTGGAAAACATTGCTCGCAGTAGAAAAAAATAATCACCGCAGGAGAAATTTTATCATTAGAAATACAAACATTGTTTTATATACAATAATGTGACAAGTCTAATCGTTGATTATGTATGGAGAAAAGGACGATAGATCATTCCAGTGTATTATATACTTGTTTATCGAGTTTTAACTATTTCTTTTATTCAACGAATAATTCACAAGATTTAAGAATGTACCATTCTAATTTTGACATAATTTTGAAAACACTCATGAGAAAATATAGCCAATAGAAAAAATCTTTTTCGAAAAAACTAAGACACCCGACAGTAATCGAACTTACGTCTCTTAGGTTTCGCGCCCTGTACATTACCACTATGCTACGAATGCCATGCTTAATTTCGACAAATTTTAACTATTGGCCTTATTAATACCTGCTCATAAGCGCTTTCTAAATTGAGTCCCTAGTTCTTTACTGTGACGTACATTCACAGAACTTTATGATGTCATCTATCCAACAGGTTTTAGGGCATAGAGGTATTAAATAAAAAGAGGAGCAAGGAATCGGCTTTCTCATACAACTGAATGAAGCAGGCCAACAAAAGCTGACAACTTACGAGAAATAGCGACGCGATAAAAAAAATGCATGGCAATTATAACGTACCCATATAATATATTGTTAACGTGGAAAATGTGCCACAAAATGATTACCAGCCTGCCTCACCATACTTTTTCACCATACTTGCCGGCTTCACCATACTTTCATATAACCTGCCACCCCTAGTTTTAGGGTATCACTGTGGGCGTTTAATGCCCCTTGAATACCACTGAATGACGGCATTTGTCCAGCGGTTGTCCACTCGCCGAGCGACATGTCCAGCCCATTGTAATTTCACCTGCTTAGCGACCTCTATCATATCACCTAGTCTTGCCTGCTTTATATTCTATTGTTTTTTATGATATTTACGCGTTATGCCCGACATGTATGTTGTCATGTCATGTTGCACACTTTGCGCTTAAGACACAATGGGAGGTCACTTTTGAAGATACTATTCAGGGGCCCAAATAAGCACTCCATGTCAGTTTGGCTCTGCAAGCAATCTCGTTATACATAGTACTGTCATTTGACATTTCTCACCAAGATAGACGTAGTTGTTGACCCGCTTGATTTGAGTGCCGTATTGTATCGTATATATTAAATGTGTGATAATGATGTCAGCATTATTATTAGATATTTGCTATCAATCAATTGAATAAAAAAATAATATTCTTTATTGAATCTAATAAAATTGGTAGGTGCATTACTGTCTATAATGGTCTACGAATAATGCGTTATTTTTTTATCTCAATGCTGTACAGCTATTTATTTCCGATAAGCCAGCACAGGGTGAACTGTAATACGTAGAATTAATTTACATGTAACCGGTTTAACTATTTCCTTCTTTCTTTCGACCATGTACGATCCTAATAGGATCATATGGGCCTCCACGGAGTAGAGGTTTGTATTAACATATATTTGGCTTTTTACGAGAAATGGATTTCAGCCACTTGCTCAACCTATCAGGTCCATACCTAATAGGTTGAGCAAGTGGCTGACTAAAGTTAAACGGTTTAGTAGTTAATTAGTGGTTTAACTATACAGGAATAGATACAGTATCTTTCAAGCGAAGGCAGTGGAGAGACTTGCGATGGACAGAAAGATGTGGAGACGTTTCCTGGAGGTAAATAACACCAATATTAGGTTGTCCTGTCGATGATGATGATATCATACCTAAATATTTTAAAAATTGTAATATGTATGATACCCACGATGGCTTAAGCGTCGGCCTATAGCATCGTGGATCCCAGATTCGAATCCTGGATCTGGCAAGTACACATATTGCTTTTTAATTTGTGTATGAGTCAGAGTATG
Organism: Rhyacophila brunnea; assembly: GCF_057557595.1. NCBI lineage: Eukaryota > Metazoa > Arthropoda > Insecta > Trichoptera > Rhyacophilidae > Rhyacophila > Rhyacophila brunnea. Next base: position 39,684,261 of record NW_028233276.1, on the reverse strand, counting down.
GACCTAATAGATTGAGCAAGTGGTTGACATCTATCACTCGTAAAACACACAACATACACACAATCATACACAAACCTCCATTTTGTGTATGCCCATATATGATCATATTAAAATCGGCCATGGTCGGAAAAAATACATATTAGATTATTTATATAAAATAGCATTGTAGTGAATCAAGTCTGAGAATATGACCTGTGTTGTATATCTAAAATTTTCTGGCAAGAGAGGCTTCAGGCGATTTATTGAGAACCAATTCAGTGTTCACTTCATTACGTCAAATCAACTTGGAGTGCTTCATCAGAGTGTCGAGAGATGGAAAAAAATGATTGAGTTTCCATTCACGATGGTGTGAGTAGTAAAAAAAATCTTCACAAAATGTATATTGGAAATTTTTCCTTTGAGAAATATGCCTACAATCAATAGCTGGTATAATTCACTCGGGCCAATCCATTTAGATATCGCGTTTTGTTTATATTAATGTAAAAAGTTGAGAAAAAATTAACCAGAGAAGATGTAGGTACTCTAATATGAAATATTACTTTATATATTTTAAGTATTAACACTTTATACTGGAAAAGAAAAGCAATATTCATTGTAAGAATAGTTAGTTTAAACATGCTTATGTGGCTTAAATATATTTTTTTATTGAACATACATAATTTTAAATTAAAAATTAGAAAACATATTATAACCAATAGAAAAAATTCTATTTTGAAAAAGTAATACACCCCACAGAAATAGAACCTGCATCTCTCGGGTTTTGCGCCCATGCACATATACCAATATGTTAAAGGCGCCGTACTTAATTGCGACAAATTTTAACTAATAGCGCTTAATACTTTCTGAAGCGCTTTCCGAAATTGGGCTCCTATTGGCGATCGGCTTTTGTATTTTAAATCAAAGTATGTATTACTTTAATAACCGACGTCAATGATCACTTTAAGATTTTTTGACTTAATAACTTACTTGAACTTGCTAATAATTTTTAATTAACTATTTTTTTATTCAACGAATAAATCACAAATTTTAAGAATGTAATAATCTAATTATTAAATATACATAATTTTTACAGAACATACATTTTTATATTTTAAAATATATGTAATATGAAATACATACATTCAAGATACGACATCCAATCGAATATAGAGCATATTTACGACTCGTATTGCAGATACTCTGCAAAGGTCAAATTCGTGTTTCCATCGTAAAACATCTCTTTTAAAAAAATGTTTTTATACTTCCCTGCTTTTAAAGTTAACAGACAAGGTTATTTGAAAGTTAAACACACCTCTGTTTTGTTTAGTTCATATTGAAGTGTGTGTTTTGAATACAGTTATAAATTGCATGTGCGTATGTCCATTCATATCAATTTCAAGCCAAGCTGTCCCAAGTGTAACATGAAATTTCAATGGCTTGTCATTTACTGTGAGAAGATTAGGTACATTTCAATACCAACAATGTTCTATGTATACGCCATCTCTTGCAGGGAGAACGAAAATTTGAAAAAAAAACTTAGCGTAAGGTTGAAGTGTGATGTAAAGTTTATTGTGAGGTCGAAGGTCGAAAGTCGAAGTTCGGAAAAAGCTCACCAGAGCTTCTGCCAGATGGAAAAATTAATAAAACATTTTTTTATAATTGAATTGGAATTTATGTACTGAAGTTCCTTATAATAGTTTAATAACTCCATTAGCTAATTAAAATTCAGACCATTATTTAGTTTTCATAATGAACAGAAAATCGAAATAGATGTCGACTAAAAAACAACGTTGTACCTATATTTTAATATAATTACTTAGTCATTGTTACCAGACCGCGTTTAGTTTAAAGCTGTTTATGTATTGTGTAGTATTATCATATTTTAATAAACGATAATCAATTTATCAACAGCCAAATTAATGATTGTGCCCAGATCATTTTTCTTATAATTTTAGTATGATTCTCTTATGTTAATTATAATAACATAAACTATTCATAGTTCATACTTAATCTGATAATCGCTACATAAGTAGCGCAACGTAGCATGGAAAGGTGCATGCTGGGCATAATGCGTAAAGAATACAAAATAAACCAATGGATAAGGAAGCAAACAAGAGTACGCGATGTGATGGAGCTGGGCTGGCATGTCGCTCGGCGAATGGACAACCGCTGAACAAATGGCGTCATACAGTGGAAGCCGAGGTGCACAAAACGTCCACAAAAACACTCTAAAACACGCTGCATAGACGAACTCATAAAGTTCAGTGGATGTACGTGGTAGCAAAGAATTAGGGACCGAGAAGAGTGGAGATAGCTAGGGGTGACCTTCATTCAGCATGTATCGACCCCGGTTGATGAAGATGATGATAACGCCTTAATCTGCATAATTAATAGAAAATGTTATCCATCTAGATCAGAAAATACAAATTGATTTCGCTGGATGAAGCTTTGAAGTATTTTGTAAAATCTCAAGGAAAACTGAGCCACATAATAAATATTAGGTTCGATAGGACTAAATTAGTTATTAATATTTTGTTTGGTTAAAAACAAACATTATGAATTATTTTAAAATATCTAGCTTTTTAAAATAAACGTTATACTCGTACCATTATTTTGTTTCTCAGTACAGCTACCATGTTTAAACATAATACATCTTTTCTATTAAATTAATTAAAAATATTGACCAGTAACCCTACATAATATTATCACATTAAAAATTCGTATATTCCAGCAACACGTACTCCCCGGTTTAGCCATAAGCACATCAATCAAACCAATATTTATTGACTTCACGTCTAGTTTCACGTCGTTTATTCATGATTCTTCTATTTTAGGTAATCTAACGCATATTGTGGATATTATTTGTGAGCTGAATACTTTCTCACTCTCACTTATACTTTGATTTCGTTCAAGCCTTGATAATGAGACTTTAATCAATGTTTGGGCCATTTATATTCGCATTCCATCCTTACTTACTATCTCCTTCAAATCCCAGTATTATTTATACAAGCCCAAGTGACCGGCAGTCACTGTGATGCAAATAACATTCAGTTTCATCCACATAGCGGACGCGAGCGGGCTTCTGATAGCTTACCGTCGCTAGTAATTCAATTGAAAATACAGACTGATTCAGAAGTAGTTCGTCAACTTGATATTGTGTGACCGTCGGATACTTCTGAATACCTGCCAAGCCGTGATACCGGCTCTCATCATTCATATCACCAATCATCATCATTCATGAACCACATTATTATTCATAAACAGTGTACAAATGCCGCACACCGCGTAACCCAAATAAACAATGCCGCGTGAGTAACAGTGCAACCAGACCACTGAGCCATCATCAACATCATAAAAGGTCATTGTCTGGCATCCTGTTAAATTGCCCCCACTCCTAGATCCAGAATCTAGATCATCGTTAAAATTATACCAATAAAAGCGCTACCAATCAATATTCTACTGTAATTTTATAAGAGACATGTTTTAAAATTATTATTAACAAGCATTTAGATTTTTTTCGTATATTTTTGGAGGGGCTTTCCACCTTGCGTATTATATTTTCTGGCATTATTTATATTCAACGCGATGTTCATTTACGTACATGTATTATAGAATTTGGTTGGTGTCGACTCTGCTGAAACTATTCTCACGTTTTTTGTGCGCAATATAAAATGAGAAACGGAATAATAACACACCGACGCGGAAAGAAATATGCCGAAATGATATGAAAACGTTCGCGGCGGCGTTGCGGTCTGTGTGGAAAAAAGACGACAGATTGAAATGTGAAATTGAAAAAACAATCTTTTTCTTTTGACAAAATTCGAGAGCCGCGTCAGAGCCGAAAGAATCCGAAATATTCCTTATCGCTTATTGAATCAATAGACGAAATAGAAAAATACACATGACTGAACAATAACCACTCGAAAAAAATCTTTTTTCGCATAGGCTAATTGTATATTGTTCCCACAAAAAGGATTTTTGATATATATTGTATTGTAATATTTAACAAAGAGACCACGGTGTGTTGGAATATAATTTTGACGTTACATTTTATGTGCGAAAATCCGCGAACACACTGACAAAAAGTGACAACCACATAAAATATTTATAATCATTTATTTTATAATAAAATTCTTTTAAAGAGTTGATGCGATAACAAAAAAATATTTGTATTGCTTTATTCTGAGATACATTTTCTGTGTTGCCATATATATGATTCTCCCAACTCTAACATATACAGTATTTTAGTGTAAACTTCTAGAACAGTGGTTCTGACGTGTGGCCACTAGAGGATTTTGCTGCGGCCACAAACATAATTTACAGTATTCAATTTAATTAACTTGCCTAACGTTATATATGCATTATTAGAAATGAGTCATAACCAAGTACTTAAAAACCATTTTAGTAATACCACGGTTGAAAAAATGTGGTCGAAGTTATACGTTGACCAAGAATCATGCCAATTCAAAAATTTGTAACAATTGCTTTATTAATATTTTCGATTTTTCCTACTACTGTATACTGTGAAAGATCATTCAGTGTAATACACTTAATAAAAAACAGATATCAAAGCCAGTTGATAGATGTAAACTTAGAAGCAGCCATCCGGCTTGCATTGGAAAAAGGAGGAACTATTGAGAAATTTCCATTTGCAATACTTTTAAATAAATAAATAGGTACTAAAATGTTTAAATGTCTTTTATTAAATGGACTTGTCTATAAATTGATCCATTTTTAACTAAATAAAATTTAGCTTTCATTTTTTCAATCACAACAAAAGTAAAATTTGGTGCGGCCACCAGACGTTTCCATAGAACTGTCAATGTCGATTGTGCGGCCACGCTAAATTTCACACGAGAACCACTGTTCTAGAAAGATCCGCTTCTAGCACCGTGGATCGAAGGTTGAAATCCCGCACCTGTCAAATACAAAATATAATGATGTTTATAAATATGTTTATAATGAGAAAAAATACTGAATATAATCTCTTCGGAAGAAGCCAAGATCAACATTGGATTGTACAGCTAATGATGAATCCGATGCGAATTAGTGTGCGATGTAAAAGATGTTTTATATTTTATTGAAAAATAATCTAAATGTTTATTATTATTATTAATTAAAATGAGATGACGAGAAATCTATTGGCATATTATATTATGTGATTTTTATTAGGAATTTATAGGTTTTATTCCAACCAAAATACTAGAAATAAATATTCAAATATAGATTCAAAGAGAGATTAATAAACCTAATCCCAGTCTCGTTACTGCTACCTTTTAATTTTTAATAAGAATTCATCCCTAGGTTAAGCCATTTTCTTCTATTCTAATATTCGTTCCGATTTGCAAACGTGTGCGAATATTAAAACAAAGGGCTTAGACATTTTACAAATATATCCTTTTGGAGCTGAATCGACTGAATTTCAGCTCATTCTAGCTGGTGCCTAAATTAATTCCGATTTAGTTTGACAAAGGTAAGAAGAAACTTGAGAAGTAACTCGTCATAATGTAATTGTAACATATAGGTATTTACATGTATTAACATATATATCCATTATATATATTTAAAAAAATCGGTGTGTGTACTTATGTACGTGCGTTAGAAATTATACTTCTTTTGCGTAACAAAACAAAAACAAAACTTGTTTTAAATTACATACTCAAGAAAAAGGACCGCTTATTGGTTTATTTTTATACACTTTAATTTATATTACAAAATTATATAATTATTTATCATTGTTTTTATTTTTAAAGTAACAACTGCCACTGTGACGTTTAATAGTTTGTTTACGTAAGGAATTGCAAATGGCCGACAATAATAAATTCGCTGCCTAGGCAACGAAACAATTATAATTTATAATATTATACTGTATAATCGTCACGATTACAGTATCATACTGTGGCGTAAAGGCAGTGCGTTCGGCTGATAACCGAACAATCGGTGGTTCGAATCCAATCGAGTGCGTTTATTTTTGTGTGAAAAAATAAATTAAGTGTTACGTGTCACACACCAAAAATACACTCTGATATGATTTTCTAAACGCGCCTTAAGAAGTATAACTTCAAAAACAAATTTTTAAAATAGTAGCCTTATAAAGTTACCAAAACATCAGCAAACAGGAAAAGTTTTGACTAAGTGTAACTATTACTTATTGATTATAGAAAAATACACAATTTTGAAAAACCGCAGAGATATACATACATATTAGAAAACAACTTATAGAAAAAATGTTGAAACGAGTTGGACTCGAACTGATGTCTTTTATTTTCCGGGTGAGTACTTTTGATTCTAAGCTATATATCCAACTATCATTCATGTGAATTATTTCTTATAACTACATTTTAACAAAGATACATCAAATTAAACGAATCAGTGTTGAAAAATCTGTTTTATGATTAAATAAGGTAAACGACTTACCTTCTAACTTAAATATAACATATTATGTCTAGTGTTAGTAATTGTACTTATGCATGATTTTTTTAATTCTGAATATTCCTACATAAGGTTTAAGAATACTAGATTCTTTACCTCAGAAACACACATATTTAAAAAAAGTCAAAAAACATTGAACCGAATAGTAGATACCTACTCAAACTCACGTCTTTCACTTTTACGGTGAGTGCTTTCACCTTTAAGTTATCGATCGGTCTATCGCAGTGGTCGGCAAACTCATTAGTCAACAGAGCCAAATATCAACAGTACAACGATTGAGATTTTTTTTGAGAGCCAAATTTATTAAACTTAGTACTTAAACGTAGGTACACTGTTAACGTGATATCATTCTTAATACATAATGATCTTATTTATTGATAAAAATTAAATTGTAGGTAAGGTACTCGTATCTATAAAATTAAATCATATTGATAATGACTAACAAACACTTAATGTGAACAACGGCCTTGCATCTCCTTGAAAAGTTTGGATAAGTCAGGTTTGTATGTTGTTGTCTTTAATTTTAGGCAAGATTCCAGGTTCTCATCAATAAAATGACTTCTCAATTTACTCTTGATTAGGTTCATGCTTGAAAAGGATTGTTCGCATGAATATGTAGAACCGGAAAGGAAAAGAACAGCAAACGCTAGTTTTTTCAACTGATCATATGAGTCAGGAATACTATTCCAGGTATTAAAAATCATCATGTCTTCCTTCTCCAGGTCTTTCAAAGCAGACTACTAAACTTGTGCTGTGAAACATGGTCACATTTATTTTTCTCCAACATGTCCATATCAGCACAGAGATGTTCAAATTTAGAGCTCCATAATTCTGTATCTATAATAGAGTTGATAATCTTAATCACCAATTCCATAAGTTTGCAAAATAATGTCTGCGCACAAAGCTCTTCTTGACAAATGGTGAAATGGTAAGCAAGTATCTCGTGATTTATTTTTCTTTCAAAATAGCAACAACCCCTTTTTTTACACCGGTCATACTTAGTCTGTTGAAATTTACACAATTTTATCGAGTGGAATATGATGTTTTTCCATACACTCAATTACACCATTTGCAATATCCTCTCCATCTGTTTGAAATTTGAGTGGCAATAATCCTACAAGTTTTTCTTTGGGACCTGTAGATAAAATAAATCGTACAAAACGTGAAACTTGTGCTGTATAGTTTATGTCACAAGACTCGTTAACTGCAATTGATAAAGCTGAAACCAATTTAAGATCTTTGACTTGCTGGTTGGTTATATTCGATTGTTATATCTTTCACTGTTTTAGCCCGTATGTGGTCATTTGTAGCAGAGCCACACCCAAGGGGCCAAAGAGCCACACGTGGCTCGCGAGCCGTGGTTTGCCGACCACTGGTCTATCGAATTATTCTTTATAACTACGTTTTATGGACTAACACGTCTTGATTAGGCGGAAGTTCAACAAAGAATTCCGAGACATGTACAATTTTATTAGAATGGCTATGTTATTTTATTATTATTAAAAATACGTTTATGTACTGACACCTATTGAAATACTGTAAAATTTTTACACTTTATATTAAATCATGAAATACATTTTTTTAAAAAAGGAACGTTGATATTGTGTCAAAGAAAATCTCAACCATAATAATTTATTTGTTTGTGTCAGTGTTAGTAACATAATTTTTTCTTTTTCTTCACAGTATTTCCGACACAGTTGTTAAAAAAAGATATAAAAATAGTTAATGAAAAATTAACGTAAGTAAATAAGAATAGCGTTGAAATAGTCCGTGTAATATTAATGTAGTGCGCTTGGAAAATGATCACGTATAAATTCATAGTCTCTTCAATAGTGTGTCGTTTACAAAGAACGTAATTCATTTAAACGGTGATAGTTTTTTGACGATCTTCATATATTTGCATAATATGTATGCCGCAGTGCTGTTAGGAAGCTATACATTTTTATATTAGTATTCCTACATGCAGTAATAATTAAAAACGTCTACGTAATTCCATGTATAGCATTGTCACATGTCGGATTTTCTGATTCATTCCCCTTCTGAATGAAGTCAAGATTTTGCTCGCCAAAGGTTGAAAATAATACGTTTTAAAATTAAAAAATGTAGTTTTTGTTGAACATAAAACCTAGAATTATGTTTTTGAGGTAGTCTAAAGGTGTCATATATTATTATTGGTGTATAGCTTTTTACATTTGGATGGAGCTCCGGGGCTGGGCCCCCTATCTCCTTCATCTCTTGGTCATTGATATGAAAGCTTTGGCTGTTAGTAGTATTAGTTAACAAGTGGTAGAACAGATGTACATGATGATAACAAAAATATTATCTTCCTCCGATGTCCGATTGTATCACCCGAGCAGTATTTTATCTTTTATACATTACATCCCCCTAAAAAGTCAGGGGAGGAAAGTTCCTTCCGTCCGCGCAATAGCGACGGGCGGCAGGTTGCCCTTCATCTTTTTTTATCCTCGGGGAGGGGTCGAACATCAGTAATTGTCTTTTTAAAGGGTTAATACCGTTTAATTTAACATTAAAAGTTCTATTCCGAAGAAAAGAGCTTATCATGTTGATCATTGCTTTATTGAGTCCTGATTCTGATAATTTAACAATGAGACCTTTGATCCAGACTTTGTCAAAGGCTTTTGCGATGTCTAAAAAGAGTCCTGTTGTGAAGACTTTTTTGTTGTAGGATTTGGTTATGTATTCTATAACCATAAGTAATTGATGTTTGGTTGAATGCCTTGCTCTGAATCCATGTTGGGTGTCCGGTATGAGGCTTAATTCATCGATCATGATTTGAAGTCTGGATTTTACGACTCTTTCAAAGATTTTACTTAGTACAGGCAGTAAGCTGATAGGTCTGTGATTTTCTGGTTTGGTTAGATCTTTGCCGGGTTTTGGAATCAGTACAATGTCCGCTGCTTTCCAGGCTGCTGGAAAGTATTGGAGTTCTAAGCATGCGTTGATTATCTGCGTTAGGATTTCGAATCCTCTGTCTGGGAAATTCTTGACGGCTTGGTTTGATAGTCCGTCATTACCAGGGGCTTTGCGGTTGTTAAGCCGCTTGATAAAGCGTTCAATTTCATCAATCGTGGTCGGCTTTAGAAGATTTTCTGGAGGGTCTGACCTCTCTTTGTAAATAGCCCTGGCTTTCCTAGTGACAAACCGTACGTGTTCTGCTAGTTCCTTGTTGGACCTATCGTATGTGTTCGGAGAGAATTGTTTAGCTATAGAGTAGAGAGTGACGGTTTGTGGCTATTATTGGTGGGGTAGTAAGTTGGTTCTGAGGGTGCAGCTATGCTGGCATTTTTATCGCAGATGAATTTGTGTAGTAGTCTCCCTCTGGTGTTCGGTACGCGGCTGTGCCATTCAGGGTGTTTGGCATTAAAGTCGCCCGCGATAAATGTTGAGGGGGTTTTAGCGTCCAAGAGGCTGTTGAAATCTGTGTAAGATATTAGGTTGCGGTTTGCAGATGAGTACGGAGGTACATATACTGCGGTGAATTTAACGCAACCAGAGGTGAATGTTGAGACTACTACGGAACATGATTCTAAGATTGACTGTGAAGGGGGCACGGGCACCGCACAGTGATCTATATGAGTTTTTATGAAGATGGCGGTACCGCCGCCTTTATTGTTGAGTCTGTCTGATCGGTGAGTTGTGTAATTCGGGAAGTTGATATGGGAGGTGGGTTTGAGGTGGGTTTCGTTGACAAGGAAAATATCGATGTCGTGTAGGGTAAGGAAATTTAAGATTTCTCCCTTATCTTTGATCATCGTGCCGTGTGCATTCCAGATAGCCGTCTGTAAGGAAACCGGTTTGGTCTTAGTAGCCATTTTGAACAACTTTTGTGGCTTGAGCTAGCATTGCTGTCGCCTCCAACATAGTTTGTTGCATTTGGGAGATAGCGCGAGCTAGGTTGTTGAAATCTGGGTGGGAGTTGGATGGTGTGGAGTGGGTATTGGGGGATTGGTTGGGTTGAGCGACTAACCGGTTGTTATTGTGGTTGCTGGAGGTGTGAGTCGAGGTCTTGTTGAAGTACGACTCATTGTCTGGGGCATCGGGTAGATCCGGTTGTTGGTTGGAGCGGGCGTCCTTGTATGGGCTGGGCTGTCGGGGTTGCCAGCGCTGGTGTTGTTGTTGCCTCTGCCATGAGGGGGTTGGCCAGTACTATCTGTGTGAACTATTGCTTCGTTGCTGACGTTGATGTGGGAAGCTGGGGCATCCACGGAAGTTGGCGGGGTGAGGTCCTGAGCAGTTTGCACAGGTGGCTGGGCCCATTTGGGGGGTGTGGGTGCATTTATGAGTAAAGTGGGATTGTCCACATTTCACACATTTTGGGGGGGCACGGCAGTTGTTGCTGGAGTGGGCGAAGCCTTAGCATCGGTGGCATTGTCCTGTTGGTTGTTTTTTTTTGAGGGACTCAATTTGGATTCTCATGTAGTATAGGTTTTCAAGGCTGTAGATGTCTTTGGCGGCGTCGGTTTTTTCGAGGTCAACCAGAACCAGAGAAAGAGGCTCCCGACTGGGGCCGCGCCTCATTCTCTGGACCGATATCACCGGGAAGTCCAGTCTGATTAGTTCCTCTTTGATACCTTCTTCGTCGAAATCGGGAGTGAGGCCGCGGATTACTACTTTGTATGTCTTGTTTTCGTGCATCGTGAAAGAATGGAAAGGGATGCTTCGGTCTTCAAGGAAGGCTACTGACTTCCGGTAGGAGGTAGAATCAGTATGATCGATTTTGATTTCTTCCTTGGTGTTGGTGGCGATGCCGGGTTTGATGCCGGCTAGAGTCATGTCCTTGATAAGGGTGCGGTAATCGGCTTTTAAATGAAGAATTATGGGAGGGATCCTGGTTTTCTGGCTGGTGGTGTCCTTGTTCGGGTTTGTGGGTTTTTGTTGTCGCTGGTTTGGTTGTGTTTCATCGGAGGCTGTCCTTTTGCGGGTCGGATTTGAGGTGGAGGGGGTGGGGGATTTTGGCGAATTTTCGGTACATCTTTTTTTTTTGTGATCGTGGCGTATGAGGAGGAAGAGGCGTCAGAGTCGACGTTTTCTGTAGGGCGGTTTTGAGATGCGGAGGTTGTGGGCATGGAGCTTGTGAGGGATTCTTCAGATTCGGTTTTCTTGTGCACTTTTGCAGTTTTGGTGAATCTGGGGCGTTTGATCTTGAAGCTGAAGGAGTTCGGTTGAGATGAAGGAATCTTCTGGTATGTGGATGGGGGGTTTAGGATTCTGCATGTCGTAAGTATGGTGAGAATGGTTCTGAGCGTGGTCTGGATGTCTTTTGGCTCTTTATTTGTAATTAGTTCTGTTATTTTTTTAAAGGTGGTTCCCAGTTCATCGTTGGCGTGTGGTGGCTGGTGGATGCTGGAAGCAGACGATGGGGTTGTCTCCATTAGGGAGATGATATTTGGTTCAATTTCTTGTAGAATTTTCTCCATTTTGTGTTGTTGTAGTGGTTTGTGGGTGAATCTTGAGAGTAAAAAAAAAAAATTTTTTTTTTTTGGAGATCAGGTGTTGGTCTACTATGTGCTGTGGTGGTTTTGCAGAGAAGTTTCCAGTCAATCGGCCGTCAAATCTATCTTAAAAAAGACTGATTCTGTCGGAATAGGTCAATTTGGTGTCAACTGGGTGGGCGGTGGTGGCGGTGGTGCTGATTCAAAAGGTGGCGGAATGAATCGGCAAAGGTGGCGGAATCGTTTCAATGAATGTGGTCGTATTGAAATCGAATCGGCGAAGGTGGCGGAGTAAGGTGGCAAAATATAGCGGTACACGTACCAGTCGTAGAGTGTAAAGGTGTCAGTATGTAGGTTTTATATTTAAATGGTTCATTTTTGTTATATTTGTATGATGTATAGAAATTTTAAAGTTGAATGGTCCATGATGGATGAGCGGTTACCGCATCGGCTTGTAATGACGTAGATCATAGGTTTGAATCCTAGGTCTGGCAAATTCACGTGTTGTTTTTTCAATGTATATTTGGACCCAGAATATGGAGCTAATAGGTTGAGCAAGTGGCTAATATCTATTTCTTGTAAACAGCAAAAGTCTTTTAATTCAACCTCTACCAGTGAAGGCCCATATTATGGTCTTCTTAAGTACGAACATGATACAAATAAAAAAACGTGCTAAGAAAAAATGTATAGTATACATGTACCTAAATATTTTATTGTAAAACTATCTCGTTACCAATTAAAAATATGTGTATCGATGAAAACGGTCATGGGTATAAGATAATTAAAAAAGTAGTTTTATTTAAAAATATATTTGCAAGTGAAAGTACAAAAATGTGATATTTGTAATGTATTAAATAAATGTAAGTAGGTATATAAGATCTAAAATTTGGAGTGATTCAGACGCAATCTAGGAATCACAGTTAATTCTCTGATTCAAAATTATAATTACCAGAGAGTTGGAGCGGACCATTTTTTGAGTTGCTCCGTTTCAGATCAGCTCCAGGACCAAATACTTGCTCCAACTCCGCTCCAGAGTCTGCTCAGCTCCGGGTAAAAGTTTTAATATGTATTATAGTATGTACTTATATACAAGTGTTAAAAAAATAAGTTGTTTTGAAATATGGTATTCGTCATTTTCATTATTAATTCTATTAAACAAAATTCCGACAGCAAATCTTCTGTCAAAAAAGTGAGGTTATTTATCACTCAGCAGTAATGCCGTATTTCAAATAATTTCAGTGCTGCAAAGCGTCAAATATAATTTGTTCATTGGATTTTAGGACGAAAATTTCATAATAAAAAAATATTCGGAGCAGAGGAGCACTACAAGTTTTTCGTGCTCCGGCTCCCGCTCCTGCTCCGGGTAAAACCCCATTGCTCTACTGCTCCGTGCTCCTGCTCCTAGTTCCGCATCAACGCTCTGCCTCAGACACATAATTCATAGGAAATTTTGATGTGATCAGTATTGCACTAGTTACTTAATTGATAAAACACATTAGCTGAAATCTGATGGACTCAGGTTTTAGTATTGCCCGCTATAAATATATATTTTTAAGATATTTCGAATTATGTTACTCTTTAAAAAATATTATTTCGAATAAATCTTTAAAAAAATTCAGAGAGCCAGGAAGCTCCGCTATAATTTTCTCTATTAATGTCGCTAGTGTCCACTAGGTTTAGAATTTATTTTCAGGAAAGTAAGCTACTTCCCAGCTACCATTTCACAATAGGGTCAGTATTATAAAATATTAACGGCAGGTTTAATAATAATCAAAAATGGTGTACTGCCCTTTGCCGTGGTAATATATTTCTCAGATACATGTGGGTTTCCCTGCCGGGCTGGGAGGACTTTTGCTTTGAAATTTGCAAAGGTTCGCATTAATTGGTTTGTTACCTCTTCAAATATTCATAAGCTCATGATACTCGCATGTACGGTGATACGAAAAGGTATGCTTCCGAATTCACAGGTGAAAAAGCAATGCTTACCGGCGTAGAATTTTAGCGCTAACTCGAAAGAGGTGAGCCAAGACAATCAAATCACTTAAAATTTTAATCGTAACTATTTACATCATAATATAAGTTCGATTAAAGTTGTGATTATATTGAGATGCACGACGTGTACTGTCACTGCCAGCAACTTGTTGCCAATGTGGACAAGGCTTATGGTTTCGTCATTTTGCAGAATATTTTGAACGAACACGATCTCTGTAAATTCAATGATGGAGTAACCTAGTAACGAGTCTCTATAAATTCAATAATATTTTAAACAGAACCCAACCAGACCACAGATAGTATACAACATTATTAAAGAAAATACATAGAGCCAACCGCTAAAAACAAAAAACACGCGATTTTGACATGCGTCGAAAATGTGTAGGCATGTAGAACATGATAAAAAACGTTCATTGAGTCATGCGGGTCTCGATGCAGTGCGGTACGTGTGAGGTGACCTCATTGTTGTTCTGGTGATTTCGGCAGATTTTGCTAACTGACAATGTTCGTTTAAAGGTTCAAAATGTGCTACGGGATGAGAGCATTAGTCTAATAATATTTTAAATACAAAGAAAACGACATTGCACACTTTTTTCCCGTAGTGGCAGCTTACTGTGACGTCACGTGATAGTATGTGACGTGCATCTCAATATAATCACAACATAATCGTTCTATTTTGTATTCATTGATAGCAGTGTTAGATAATAAATAATAAACTACTGGCTGTATTCTAACCACTGATGTCAAACTATTGACTAAAATATATGCCAGATGGGATTAAAAAAAGTTACACAAAAAAAAATCCGCTAGAATGCATTGCGTAGACAATTTTTTGTTTGATGATCTGGTTTTTTTTAAACCCAAGAATTTAAAATAATCCGATCGAAATCAAAATTGGCTTTTAGGACAGGTTTAGGCAATAAAAAACTCAATAATTTCGAGTTCACAGACACTTATTTTCAAAACGGTCCCCAGCTTTTCTTGAATGTTTTAAAGCTCGTTTTGATGTATAAAAACGCAAGATTTGACACCATTAGCCAGTAACATTTTTACAAGCTAGATACTTAAAAGCTCTACATCTGGCAATACCTAACATTACTTAATTGGTAGAGTACTACGGATATTTGAAAGAATTAATAGTAATTGTGTTCTGTTACGTAAATGTTAATTATATAATTCAGTAAAATACATATATTCTTAATAAATAATTGTTATAAAGTAGATCGATTTGTATAATATATAGTAAATTGGTCTCGATAAAATTTATTAATAACCTCTATTTGATAAATAAATTACTAATATATTATATTATGTTTTTCTTTGTGAAACCTGCCATAGTTCAATATCACAAAACCTTAAACACCGTCAGTCAAACTTCAAAACGAACTTCTTAAAAAAATTAAGCTCAATCCAGTAATGATTTTTATTTTTTAGATTCAATTTTATCCTACTTATTGTATTGTTACAAATATCATGCCTTTTTCAAGATACCTTTTTTTTTACTATAGCATATTGTATATAATATATTAAGAACTAGCGGTCGCTTACGATTTTGTCCCCGTGAATGATGAAAAGAAAAAAATACAATGAAGAAAAACACTGATTCCTCTTATTAATGGTACGAATTTTTAGGCACGTGCTTTTATATTTGTACCTTATCTCATAATGTTACAAGTGCACTGTTTGCGAAAAGTTTCTTATGAAGTATAAAAAAAATTTAAGATGGAATGCAAGAAAAATATATAAACAAGTCTAGTGCAAGTTACATCAATATTAGTCTAATTGTGTTTGAGTTATAATCGAAAAAAAACACACAGACTATATTATTCGTAGAGGGTATGCTTCATAACTTTGCACTCCGGCTCTAGAATGAAAATTAGGTAATATATTCTGAAAATTTATTTTTTACATATATTATCTATTCATTTATTTATTACTACATATTATATTAATATAAGTGAATATAATTTGATCTAATTTTATGCGAGGTGATCAGGCAAATAGGCATGCATATCAGTGTAGTAAAAAGTGCAAAAAAGTACAAAATCATAAAACGTATACTCTATATTTGCAGACTAATTGTATATCTTTTAAGATGCTAAGAATAGCTTACAAATCAATTCTGGATAACATCCGGTAAACATGGTAGTTTTTTTAAAGTAAGTTTGCCTTTTTAAAAATACTAATTACATCTCTTCGTTTTAATAATAAAATCCATTTCGTGATATACCTATTATTAATTTAGTGTATATAATTTATTAATCGTCGTAGTTGCTATCCATCAACGCTGATGGTCGCTTTCCTCTGACAGCAACAGGTCCATTAACTTCAACGGACCTCTGCCATGCATTCCTACACTCTGCATTTGAAGGACAGTAGTCTGGAAGAAGCATATTATTACAGCACTCAACCATTTAAGCGAGCTGGGATCCATCATGTCCGACTTCATTGGTAAATACCTGCATCTTCAAATAAGTTACGCGCATGTAGGCAATATCGACATAGAAGCCGAGAATTCTTCTTACGTATAACGATGACAGCATATTATGTGTAGAGCAATGTGTCCTGGTGAGCAGGTCCTCAAGGATGAATGTGTTTACGTGAGTTGCCCATAGAATACGAAGCATCTTCCTCCATCTTAGTTTATTATATACGTTCAACTGTCTGTCTTTTGTCTAAAAAAAAAAAAAAGCTGAAAGTCTTTTGTGCTCATTTCCCATATCGTAAGGCACATATAGGAGGCTTTTTCATCTTGTGTCATACACCACAATCTTCAATTTATTATCTGGACCTATACGCATACTAATCATGGAGATTCTTAAGTCATGTGTCGAGATTTCCTTGGATAATAAGGCGAGTTGTTTTTGTCGTTTCATTGTGTGCCTGGTACTACAGTTATAGCTTTAATGGTACGAATAACTACTCTGTTATTTCCCATTCGTTAACGGTTATTAAAATTAGTCTTACTATCAGTCGAAAGGATTTTGAGTATACATCATTATAGCCACGTTATATCAAAGGCCTAAACTATCCGTGGTATTTACCTATCAGTGCAGTGTTTATACCTCTACGCTATAGAAAAGAATTGAAAAAATATATCAGTCAATCCTAACTTCATAGCAGGTCTAGTTAGGTTGACTTAAGGTCTTTATTTTTACAAAGGATGTATCTCAGTTTTAGGAATGCATTACGTTAATCTTTATTTTAATTTCTTGAGACTAATTCCACTTCTCATTAACCAATTTCCCCAGATACAAGTTATATTTATATATATATATTTTTTTTTGAATTATTAATTACCATATCTTTGCTTTTCCTTACAAGGTGGTTGTTAGTAATTTTGAACAATCACAAATACCCAGGCTTTGGGAAAATCACATAAATATTGTGTCCTCATCGAGAATCGAATCTAGAACTCACGGCGGAAGGTCAGCGCCTTACGCACTGCACCACGAAAACCGCCACAAGTTATATAATATTAGTTGTTTTTCATTAGTTTTAAATTCAAGACCTAATTGTATTACTTCTTCTTCGTGTTGCCGGGTCTTCAATAGCTACAATGTGTCACTCCTGTGGGTCTATTCTATAATTATCGACCGCTAAAGTGATAAATAGTATGAAAGGGTAGGTTTGTATCAAAGTATTAGCACTTATTGTAACAAACACAATAAGTTGGTTTTTATTGTTGCAATAAGTGCTATATTTTAACAGCAGCAAGATAGATTCTGTTAAAATATAGCACTTATTGAAGCAATAAAAGCCAACTTATTGTAATTGTTACAATAAGTGCTAATACTTTGATACTACCATAAGTTTCATACTATTTATCACTTTATCACTTAAGCGGTCGATAATTATAGAATTGACCCACAAAAGTTGGCGAAGGTAACACCATTATATTATTACTACACCGCCAGTACAAAGGATTGTAAAAATACGTTAATATAACCAATTTTTTTTTTATTTATTGTCACATTTCCAATTAGTATATATACTTAAATATATTCACTTAAAATACAAAGCTATCCATAATATTCGAATTAAATTATAAATTAAATGTTATTAAGTTTAAAATTAATTATTATCTGAATTGATACTGTACGGAAAATCAAATCTCCGAAAGCGAACCACTCTGTGTAAGTTCCCGTTTCAAACAAGGTGAGTGGATGTCTTATTCATCCCTACATTACGGTCCGATATCTCTGTAATGAAAGTGTGGATTTGCAAAGTTTTCACCAAAAGATGAATTGAAACCGGTATGATGGTTAATTATACAGTAATAACAAGGACGTAATCTGGATAAACTTTCACAAACGGAGCTACAAGTTTATGTACATTCCGGCGGTGGGCAGGCCACTAAATCACGGTTTGATGAAAAACGATACCACCGAAATGCGAATATTACGTGTTCGGTTTTTATGGATTTATGCGAGAGCCCGGAAAAAAGCATTTTTTTTTGTAAAAGTAATAAATAAAAAATACAATCTGCTATTTGCAGAGAATGAATTATTTCAACAAAAGGTAATTAATTTAGGAGTAATTGAAAAATGAACTTCCCAGGATTTCGACAATGTTTTGTAAAAAAAATATTTCTCTCAAAATTACATTGACAAACGGAATCGTGATAATAAAGCTGACAATGGGGGTGAAAAAGACATTGAAAAGTCCTACTATGAAAAAATTGTACTTAAAATTTTGATAACAGTAAAATATTTATATATATTTTTTAAACCAATTAATTAATTTAAAATAATTAAGTTACTATTCAATCAAATACTTAATGTAGGTCAACCCCAGGTCCTCATAATTATAGGCCAAGTTAGGCTTAGGGAAGTCCTGTGACTAGTTTAATACCCTGTGCCCTGCATTTATTCAATGGTTATCAGTTCGCCGAACGACTTTTCAACCCATAGCCATTTCATCACATAATAATATACTCGTATATTATACTTTAATAACATTGTTAATTTTTTACAACAATAAAATCAGTTAATCAAAAAGATATATAATATTTATATATATATATATATATATATATATATACCTAATTATAGTCTAAAACATATTAAAAATATTATATAATGTAAAATAACAACTGATTCTAATTTTTATTTAAATAATAAAAAACGTGAATAATTTGATTGTAAGATTTTTCAAATCTAAAAGCAAAATATGCAAATATTTTTCATCTTACTTTCAGTATTAATACTAAAAAAATAAATACCTACATTCGTATTTTCCTTTGTTACTTTTGAATGTAAAAAATATTATAATTTATAATAATAGAATTTCGAGTAATTTCTACGTTATAACTTTGATATTTAATAATATTTTTCAATTCTTGCGAGGTTGATTTAATCTTTTGATTAAAAAAACATGCACCCAAAATAAAGTCAAAGAATTTATTTTGTCACATTTTGACGGTGTTTTATAATCAATATAAACAAAACACGCTAGGACGTTTAAATATTAAACACGAAAGTAAATTATTGTTAAATATTTAAACAGCCAATAAAATGTTTCAATATAATATTTGGAAGTAGGTCATATAAAATGAAAAATCAGAAAATTGTTAAAATGGTGTAAACCGAACAGAATTCTTTATTAATGAATGACAGTGGCAAAGGGTAACTTTTGGAAAGAGGTAGGCTGTGGAAATCTGATAAAAAGAGCACACTTGTCGTGTATATTTACGTGAATAGTACGATATTTACTACTAATGAATAGGTACACACTAATAAATGACAACGACACACTAATTCAATGAAACTTCAAAAACTCATTGACGACATAAAAATGAGCGATGTGTTTAAATTACGTATTTTTCAAAACATGTATACCCATCAAAAATCATTAGATAAAATTAATTTTTATTTTTAAAAACAATTACTTATTTATTAATATTAGATTAAACGCCGTTGAAATAATTTTTTTAATTATCTAATTATTAATGATTTTGGACAAAGTGCGCAGTCGTGACAACAATATTATGCGCGAATGTTTTAGGCTCTGCGATAGGAGCTTACCTTATTTCGTACAAATCAGCAGACTTGCTGAGGTTAAGAGACGTAAAGTCCATACGAAAAAAAATCAGAATTATTTCACACATAATCGGAAAATGATTTACGTCGAGACGTCGCGGCGTTTATTATTTAATTTATGGCGCGCTGTGGTATATTTTTTAATACCTTTGCAGATTGTTTTGTAAACTGTGTAATACATTCCTACATATACGACATCTCTCGTTGGCAAAATAAATTATTTTTATATAACATAAAATAACGAAGTGATTAAGTATATAAATATGTCAATATGCAATTAAAAAATATTTTTCTTAAGAAGGTGGGCTTTAAATAATCACCTAGTATGGAGTCTTCGCCACTGATGAATGAACCCCTATGACTTTATGTCGTGATTACCGGCATATTAGCGGTAATTTGTGTAACTACAAATCCTTTTTCTCTTTTATATACATATTATATATGAAACCAGTCCCTGCTTCTTATACACAGTGATATGAAACTGCAGCCATGACATGTTGTTATTATTATTATTAATAATTTCGGTATGTTTACCATCGATATAATCATATTATTATTATATCTATAACCGTCTTTCATAGCACCTTGAAAATAAGAAAATAATATTTCTAAAACACTTCAAATTACCTAAAATTTGTAAATTTCCACATGGGTAATTGTTCACTACCCGGGTATCACCTTTAGACACAAAAACTTGTGGAAACTTAAAGGTGTCAATTTCAATGGGATTAATTTACTTCAAGTCCCCTTAGTTGATAGTATTCATATTAACAAAATATATCAAAATATACCCTGTAGGTGTAATATTAAACATAATAATTGATGTAGATTTACATATTTGTAAATATCAGAGATAATATTATTATGTGCCTCTGAATGTTATATATATAATGTATTTATACACAATAACTTTCAACACAAAAAATATCAAAATAGTACATAGGTATTTTCAATACTTAACAAACAAATTCTAATCTTGAATGTCGTTTGGACAGAAAAAAAATCTTAAATATAATTATGTCGAATAACCACCAAAACAACGAATTGGTAACTATAATAAATACATATATTCGTTTCGTTGACAGCGTCGCGTATATTATTTGTAAAAAAAATGGCGGCTTGTCGTTCACGTATTGCATAGGTTATTTACTAACTGTATAATAATTGTTATTTGCAATTTTATACAAAAAACCCCCCGTTCTTCCAAGGTGCAGAACTAACCCGCCATTGGTAATGCCTATTGGAAGGGCAATAACTCTGTTCAACCAAATCGCTTCGAATGTTGACATATTCCATCTACGCGAAGTTGAGTATAGGTGGGCATTGTCTTATATATTCTTCAAATAAGTCTGATTCCGTGTAGATACTTCCTTGTTTATGATTAAAATTTTTTGTATTTACCCTTTCTACTGTTTACTTAACGGCCCACATGCTCAACGTAGGTCGAAATGGAGATTTTATGGTATTTTAAAAGCATTAGCCTGACCATTCATTAGACGTTGTAGATAATCTATTTATATAATTTTGAAGCCTTATTATCCTTCATATTTATTTTAAACATTTGATGACTGCGTAAAGTATTTTTACTAATGGTTTTATAAATGCGTTTAAAAATTAATAAATCTAAAAAATCTTAACACCACTACACATGGATGTACTGAAATATGACTATTAGATTGAGAGGTTTAAAAGAATACTATTTTATGTAATAAAAATACTTTATGCAGTCATCAAATGTTTAAAATAAATATAAAGGATAAAAAGGCTTCAAAATTATATAAATAGACTAGCTGACCAGGCAAACGTTGTTCTGCCATATAAATTATTTCTAGTGAATATTTTGGTTGTTAAATAAAAAGTAACGAATGTATCGTAAGTGTGTGGGGATGGGATCTATGACAGAAAGAGGAATAGAGCACTGTAGACGATGACCGCCGATAAAAACAAAAAAACATCAACCATTCATTTTCTCAATTCAAAATGAGTAATGATGTTCATAATGAATGAATTACCTGTGACAGGATCTCGTTGTTTAATGTTTATGCAATATCCGTCTTGTCCGTATTGGAGAACGTCGTATGAACGGTGTGTGTCAGCGATGAACTCCAGATTATTGTTTCTTCTTCGAATCACGATTTCTCGCGTCGATGTGCGGTCGCCAACCATGATTCTAGCAATGTCGTCAACAACAGTCGCATTGAATCGACGTACGTGCTCTCCAGCTGGTCTTTTATCAGGATTGATAACAATAGCGTGATTGTCACTTTGCAATTCGTGCATGTGTGCTTTGAAGAATTTCAATAATTCATTGTGCTCATTTAACAGGGCGTCCAGTTCGCCGACGATGCGCCTGGCCTTAGGCAAATTGAGGCTATTGTAGCCGCAACGTGCATCCACATGATTGATGTCCTCACCGCCGCGCCCATGAAGTAGATTTGTAAAAATGTATGTGGTTCGTTTGGCATTAGCAGCAATGAGCCTACTTTGTGGTATACTTGGCCTTTGATTTTGAACGTAGAATGGAATTGTTGACCATTTGCCGCAGTATTGTGAACTATTTCTGTTGCTCCGGACAAAGTCATTTGGAAGCATGAATTGAATGTGCGAATGGACTTCAGGAAAAGGTTTGAATCTGGAACCGTGCCAATGAGCAAGGACATTGGGGACTTTTGGATGAGCGGAATATTCAATATCTGGCTCGTACTCGAATGCGATCGATACGTCGGTCATTTGCTCTGCGTGTGTTAACTACGAACCGGCGCGCTTGGCTCCGTTCCAATTGTCGTTGTTGATTTCGTTCAGCTCGTGCCTCTTGTGATTGACATGCACGCAATTGCGACATGCTTACACGCACGTTTTTGTTATCTTGTTGGATTTGTTCGTCTGTTCTTTCTACTCTACTATTTTGCATGTTTGTTGCTTTATTCGTTCGACGGCCCAAATGGCCCCCCTTGCGTCTTTCTGGCATTGTGCACTGTAATACACGCACATAAAAATAGATAAATTAAAATAAATCGTACAAAATTTTGCACGCACTGCGTTGGGATTTGTCGAATGAAATGTCAAAATGACGCGACGCTTCTCTTGAATTCTTCTCGGACGTAGTGCTATCTGTCATTCAACAACATAAATAATTTCGTTCTGTTTGAAATACGAACGACGGTTAAATTTGTTCATACAAAAATAATAAAATCACGATTAAAAAATGGGAGGATGGGGGTAGGAAAGTGAAAATTTGAGGTTATAGGTATTTTTTTATGCCAAATAATAAAAAAATACAAAAAAAAATTGTCAAAAAAATAAAAGAAAATTTTTCTGGATAGAGATACCCTAATCACCTAGCGGTATGAAATATACTTGTTGACCTATTTTCATACCTACAAAATATACATAAAAAAATTCATAAAAATCGGTCGAGCCATTTCGGAGGAGTTCGACCACAAACATCGTGACACGAGATTTTTATATATATAGAGATTATCTACAACGCTTAAGGAATGTCCAGAGATATGCTCTGAAAATACCATAAATCTCCATTTTGACCTACGATGGGCATGTGGGCCCTTAATACTGCATCTATTTTTTTTTTATATAAATACAATATTTAATACTATTTCTTTGTTTTTAAGTATCATGTTATGAACGTTTTAAATTAATAATTTGTAAAGTGCACTAATATGTAAAATAATTAAAATTAATTGATAGTTTTAAATAATCACACCTAACACAAAAGTGCGTATTTCTTCTTTTGTAGTATGTATAGACTGACTGCTTTTTGCATAAATACGTCCAACTATTGACGTTATAATAATTATTATGTAGTTAATTTATTCATTTTATTTTTATTTATAAAGAAAAACAAACAGTTACATACTAGATTATAAATATGTATACAAATAGAATAGAATAATGTTATTGCAACCAGCAAAGTTTCCATAATATATAAATTATAATATTTTAGTTAAGGCTAACAAAATAGGAAGTTAGAGACTATGAAGAACATAAAATATAGAGAAATTACATTAGATAAGTGAGAAAGAATATTGTATAAGGTATTTAAATATAATTTATTATGTGTGTTAAAAATTATTGAAATTTAAACATATTATGAGAAATCCAAGATACTCGTAGAACAAAAAAAAAGAATAATAGGAAAGGGAAAAACATACATTTAAGGTTAAAAAAAAGTTAAAACATACGTTTAAACAACACAGGTGAATAATAATTATTGAAAGGATCAACGGTGGAGAAATACATATTATAATTTAAACAAGAGCGCCGAATAAAAGAGTTTTGTGCATCATTAGAAACACTACGACTGACGTGGTACAAAGCTTGGTTTCGCGTAAATTTTGATGGACAATGGAAACCAACCCTTTCGAGTAGGTTTGATGAGTCAACAAAATAATTTTGAAAAGAAAATACTGATCAGATAGAGAACTTTCCAATCCTTGCCGCTAGATCGCACTGTCGTTTGAATCCAAACAACACAGCGCCCACAATTTTGCGAATGCGCCCGGTATATTCAATATTCTCCCTCACCTTAATCTCTTTTGGTTGAAAAATTGCCTTTTATTATTCGAGTGTGAGGCAACGTGAAAAATTACAGGTAATTTTGAACGGAGCGAGAGAGGCATCATTTATTTGTCGCACTTGGACTTTCCTGAATTATCAAGCAGTGAGATTGATATAATTCTAAGTAGGAAGGAGATAACAAATGTTCGCCGAAAGGACTGTTGAAATGTGTTTTTTTATCTCGATATTTCTCGTAGAAGTAGGTACAATTTTAGATTCTTTTGTCTTCCCAAGATTATTTTCTTCGAAGAAAATTACATTTTATAAATTAATTCTGTTGACCTTTTTGGCTTAGGAACATAATATTTTTATTTATAAATTATTTAAGAGTTAGTATATTTTAACAGTTAACGCCCTCCATGGTCGCGTGGCTTAAGCGTTGGCCTATAGCAGGGGTAATCAACCTTTTTTATACCCACCACCCACTTTTATATCTCTGTTAGTAGTAAAATTTTCTAACCGCCCACCGGTTCCACAGTAACGGTGATTTATAAAATAGAGAAATAACTTTACTTTATAAAATTTATTTACGCAATATTTGCCGAAAAATGATTTTTTATCCAGTCACACACCTTCAATTTCAGGTATTTTCTGTTGAGATAAATTCTTTTAAAGAGAGTGTTATTATTATTTCTCTAATATTTTGCTTCAATAGTTTATCTTTGTCACGGGGAATTTTATGAAAACATAATGAAAATGTTTTTAAAATTCCTATCGCCCACCATGAAAGCTGGAACGCCTACCAGTGGGCGGTAGGGACCAGATTGACTACCCCTGGCCTATAGTGTCGAGGGTCCCAGGTTCGAATCCTGGGTCTGGCAAGTTGACATATTGTTTTTTTAATTTGTGTATGAGTCAGAGTATAGACCTAATAGGTTGAGCAAGTGGCTGACATCAATTTCTCGTAAAAAAACAAATTCTGTTAACACAAATTGTGGAGGCCTATATTATGATCTTATTAGGATCGGACATGGTATCAAAAAAAATTAACAGTAAAATAATATGTTAATAAATTAATATAAAACTGGAATGTAGTTCACTTGGAATTCTGAATACAATATTAATTCAGAGTGACTTCTTAGTAATCCTGTTATCTTAAAATTATATTATTGTGTTCTGAAAAATATTTTTTATTTTTTGTTTCTCTCTATAATAAAATTAGTAGATAATAAGACACAACATCAAATATCAAATATCGAAAATTTTAATTAGATACTATTATTTTATTTAACCTCGCTCATTCCATGATGTCATGTCACGTTTCAAGGATTCTTAAATAATTTAAATTTCATTAACCTGATTTTTACTGACATTATATTGTAGCTTTTTCTAGAATCAGTGGTGGCCGGTTGCCTTCCAAATACCATTTTTTGTAAGTTCACAATAATATTTAAAAATAATATATACTTATCGTGTGTAAAACGTCTAACTTGCTCATTGATATCAGGGATTGTCTATACTTATAAGTTTTCTAACGATTAACACATACGTATATCGAATTATTGGAAAAAAAATGACAATTGAGGTGGTATCAGTGACGTCCCGTGGGGGTAGGCAGATTGAGCGTCGCTTGGAGGTGGCAGTTACCTAAAGGGCGAAAAATAGAAGAGAATCACTAGGTATATATAGAAATAGATACCTAAACTTAGTAATAACGGAAATATCTATCCATTAAAAAATTCAGCTCACTGGTTGGAAACAAAATTTGTTGATTAGGTACGAATAAGGATTTTTTGTCGGCTTCGCGATGCCTAGTTTAGTTCTTGGTGAACAGCAATGACACGTGCATACCTTATTTAAAATTTATCCAAATATATTTGCCAGTCACTCGCGAGTTTTGGAAGTTGTCAAGTGTATTTTTAAATGCACCTATCTGAAACCGTCGAGTCGCAATATTGTCTATTGAAGCAGAGATGGCGTTTAAATTAGATTTATATTGTTAGTAATGTATCCATACAACACATATTTCTTAAATATTGGAGACATGAAATAATGATATTATAAAGTACTGTATAAAAAAATGTGGCGGCATTTTGGCACTGCCTAGGGGCGGCATTTTGTCGAGGGACGTCACTGGATGGTATGCATGACGAGATTGCTCGCAGAACCAAACTGGCATGGATAGCATTTGGGCACGTCATGAATAGTATTTTCAAAAATGACCTTCCGTTGTGTCTTAAGCAAAAACCCGCTCTATTTAACTTCCTGTTCGAGATACGTCAATAACTAGGGATTTATTCTAAGTGTTTTCATTATATAGATCTTCTTTTCGTGCCATATCCGTTAACGGACGTCAGCGATGAGTTCAGCTATTTTCTCCCTGTCTATCTCTGCTCTAAATAGGGATGTAGTCCTGAGCTCACACCATTCTCTGTCTTGGACCGGGATGTTTTTCTTTCATCAAGGCCTCGCTTACGGGAGATCTTAACTTCAGTGATAAGATTCAGAAGTTGATATCTCACCAAAGCATGCCAACTCTTTTGTTTTTTTTTTTGGTCTTTTTAATTCTCGGTATCACCACGAAATTAGTAACTTTGTCTTGTCAGCTGATACGTAGCATAATAGTAAAATATATTATATATGTTCACAAATATAACATAAGTACCTATATGGAAATAAAGAAATCAAAAAATTAAACGATTTAATTCTATGAACATCTTTGCTCATTGAAATTTTAAATCTGATTATTATATGTTGTGAAAAATGAGCCAGGAAGATAAAATTTATCTTCACTTAGTTTATTCATTTCATAGTAGGTAACCCTTTTTCAGCTACATTTTCATATTATATTTATTCTCCATTTATATCAGTGGTGCACAAGCTTTTTGAAAGAAAGGCCAATTTATCCATTTTCTATTTTTTCACGGGCCGCAAAGGGTAAAAGTGTTGAAAAATAATGATATATTATACTAGATGAGATATACATTTTTGTGTTTTATTTTTAATTTAATAGTAACATAATTTTATCAGCAACTTAAATCACTCTCCACTTTGCATAGCGTGCATAATTGCACAAAGAAAATTAGTTCCGACACGATTAATTTGTTAGAAAACAATAAAAATACATAAAGAATACGAATAATACAAAGAAACGTACAGAAAGAATACACAAAAACGCACTATACATACATATGTACAGAAACAAATTTTTCATAATCGAACTGTATTTTTTCTGTTAAGACAAGCGATTTTTTAATATCGATTCACAAACGTCGGGCACTGATAAAATTCCTGGAGAATTAACACTAAAATGCTCGATTTTAAAACAATAATCTAAAAATAGACTGCACCTGCACCACAGATGATGTGACTCATTGTAAAAAGATGAATTTTGGTCGCAAAACTATACCCGTGAAAATATAATCATATTAACTAATAAAAAATAGCATTAAGTTTTCAATCAGTGATGATTCAGATTATATACCGTTGCTACTGCATAATTTGAACATAGATTTTATCATTTTCAATGAAAAATTTGGTGATGAAGTACTTGTTATTTTGGACCGCAACAAATGCCATTTTGGGTCGCGTTTGTGCACCACTGATCTATATAATATAAATGACTGTATTTGGTAGAAAGTATAAAAGTATGAACTCACCAAAATGACATTATTCCTTTAATATTTTAATGAAACCTGAAATTAGACAAATAAGTAAAGAGCCGAGGGGAAGCAAGGTTAGATAATTCAATTATTCAGCGTCCTTCGCTCTGTTTTTGTTTTTAATCACGATGAAATTAATCATAATAAAAGCAATAAAATAGAATAACGGGCGTTGTGTTGATTGAATACAAATTAAGTCACGATTTGATTAATTTCTTTGAAGGGGGGCACCGAATATCACCTATTGTATAAAATTTTAATGACGCGTCTCACAATCATCATTAGCTTGGCGATAAAATAAAATAATTTAATTATTGAACACATTTTTAAAATAATCTTGAAACAATACACTTTTTTTGTAAATGTATATCTAATAATAAAAATCAATATTTGTTTGTTTGTTTGTTTGTTCGTATTTTATGCGCTGCCATACCGTTCATCCGATTGCGATAAAACTTTATCAACTTATTGCTTGCACTTGCGCGAAGAGTATAGGCTATTTCTTATATATAAAAATGAATGTCTCTCTGTCTGTCTGTCCCGTATGCGTTCCTATACCATTCATCCGAATGCGATGAAATTTTGGTCTATGGTTGTATGCACACCCGCAAAGGTTTCTGAATTAGTATTATATAAAATACAAAGTTTGCTGTTTGTTTGTTCTATCCAATTTAGATTAGAAAATCATCATTTTCTTCTTCTTCTTCATTCTATTTTCTTTTATTCGCATGGTTCCTATACCATTCATCCGATTGCGACGAATATTTTGTACGCATACCCGCAAAGGTTTCTAAATTAGAAAAATCATCTTCTTCTTCTTCTTCATTGTATCTTCTTTTATTCGTATGGTTCCTATACCATTCATCCGATTGCGATGACATCTTCGTCAGTTGTTGTGGTAACACCCGCAAAGGTTTCTGAATTAGTCCAACCATATTCTTCTTCATTATATCTTCTTTTATTCGTATGGTTCCTATACCATTCATCCAATTGCGATATAACCTTCGTCAGTTGTTGTGGTAACACCCGTAAAGGTTTCTAAATTAGTGCAACCATCTTCTTCTTCATTATATCTTCATTTATTCATATAATTCCTATATCATTCATCCGATTGCAATGAAACTTTCGTCAGTTGTTGTGTCAACACCCGCGAAGGTTTCTGAATTAGTATTATATAAAATACAAAGTTTGTTGTTTGTTTGTTCCATGCAATTTTCGATTTTTTTACTACATATTAATACCATTAATAACGTTTGCATATTTTGGATTCGATTTTATTTAGTGTTCTTTTGTTTGACTTTTACTCCTATTAGAATTATTTTCATATCGCGATATTGTATTACAAAGATATTTTAATATTAAAAAGATAATAACTTATTATTATTTTTAAATATCTAAGATAAATGTGTCCACGAAGCGACCCTGTGCGAAGCCGGGTACTTCAGCTTGTAATATATAAATTAAGTTCATGGTTGGGCCTAATATGCTAGCCCTCATTCCTTTCTTCCCACCTACTTCTAAATCCCTTATTTATTATTGCCACAAGGCCAGACGACGAGCAATTACGAATCCTCAGTCGACCGTGATTGAATAATGTTCAGTTGGCTCAAGATAACTGGGTGCGTGTAGGTCTATTATCGTTAAGCTACATTTTATTGATTAATTTGATTATACAGACTGATTCAGAAGTTGTTCGGGAGCCACGGCCGGGTCAGCTTGATATAGTGTGACCGTCGTTCAAGCGGTACTTCTGAATATCTGGCAAGCCGTGATACCGACTCTTATCATTTATACAACCTTTCATCATCATTAATCAGCCTCATATCATCCATAAAAAGTGTACCGTCCATTTACCAGTGCATGAGTGAGTGAATACCGAACCGGCTCCAGCGCGCGCCAGCTCTCTCAACATAAAGGTCAGTGTCTGGCATCCTGTGTAAACCCCCCCCCCCCTGGGATCCATAATCCACCAATCCAGAATCACCCTCAAATTACAGTCCACTGCTAAAAGCACCACCAGTATAAAAATATAGAAATTAATATGGTAGATAAATAATTATCAATTTGTTTCTAATACATATAATAATATATAACAAAAAAGATATAAAATCGAAAAATTTATATAAAAAAAACTACAGATTGTAATTGCATCAAGTTTAGGAATTCAGCTTCCTCAACTTGATTCAGTTAAAATTCTAAATTATTTAATTGCACAAAACATTAAAAACAAATTCATAATACGGCATGAAAAAACAACGAAAATTTAATATTATTAACAAGATTTAAACGTAAAATAGCATAATAAGCAAAATACACAGAGAAATTATCAACAGTACAACGGAATATACCGAGTGAGCTAAACGCAACTAAAAGCAACTTCCACCTAAATCCACCATCTCTCAAGTGGTATCTAATGATATATATTTAAAATAAATGATTCAGTACTACACGTGTTTTTCTCACATAGTAAGCTTTATCAAGTAGGTGCACATGACGTGTCGTATTAAATATTTTGTACACGTCGTGGATAGCAAGTGATGAAAATGTAGATATATAATATTATATGTTCACCAAGAAATCATAATTTCAGAAACGATTTCTTATATTCTATAATATATTTTCAGTTTTAAATATTTTGCTATTGACGAATATAAAAATTAATGTAAAGCTTGGTATTTATAAGTAGGTAATAATATAAATATACGTTTCAATTTGTCTGGGTTCGATACAATTTATCTCAAAAGAAATAAATAGCTCAGAATTGAGAAACATATTTTATCAAACCACCAGAATTGAAAATAATTTTCTAGTAGACTAGAAGCACTATTTAAAGATATTTTAACCTCGCATATTTGAAATGCTTTAAAAAAATCTTTGAAACCATTAAAACTTTTGCGGGCGTAAAGAAAATTTTAAGATTTTTTATCGTCTTTGGCCCATTGTAAAGTCTGATGAAGCACGTGCCAGATTTTGGAAAATCATTTTTTTTCTCAGATCAACCTTGCTACTATTTCCTTTGAAACTTATGATTAATGCATCATATATTAATATCTCATCAATTATTATTATTATTATTTAAATAGAGGAAAAAGGCTAGGTAATTGATGAGTGCGTACTTTAAATTTACCAATACTCCTCTCAATATTGAACTATAAAAAATTAAATAATATCATTATCTAATTCTAATAAGATGTTTGCCAATAATAAGTCATAAATAATATTATACTAATTAAAACACAATATATTTAAATATTACAATTTATTATTCATATTCCTTATCCCAGAATCACGGGATTCAAAATATAATAAACTCAGTATTTATTTAATGATTGGGGTTTTTATATTTTTTCTATTAAAATAGTGTATTTCTCTGAAAATTATATATTCATATATATATATATACACGTGTCCAGATTTTTTATGGCCATATAACATTGAGATCAAATTCATGTCAAAATAAAACACTTACAAACCATCATAATATAATAAAGAAAAAAACATAATATAGGTAGGTAAGTAAATTGAAGATCTTGGCATAAAAACAGCAAATGTCACAAAACACTTTTTTTTCAGGAGAGGGTAAAAACATAATATCTTGGTTGTCAAAAGAAATTTTATTAATTTGACATTGAAAAATTATAGAGAAACCGTATATGCACTATATGAATGTAAAAAAAATATTAAATTTATTTCGGTTAAATAGATATTTAAAAAAGAATGAGTGTGACATTTGCTGTTTTTACACAATTTTTGGACATTTGTTGTTTTTATTGCAAAATTGAAAAGATCGAAATGTAAATAGTATGACTAAAACTATAATTTTATTAAATAAAATAAAGAATATATATTTCTGTTATTTTTTAATCATAATACAACTTTTAATAAGGTTTGGACATATTATTTACCTATTACCAAACGACTTCAATGTTTCTAAAAAATCAAGAATTAAATATTTGAAAAAATGTTTTAATCATGTGCGGGTTAATACTGATTAGCTTCATATTATTATTATTGATTTAATTTAAAAAAACACATTTTTTAGTATCTACTTATTCCACTTTTAATAAATAAATCTGGATCGGTTTCGTCCGCTCTGTTTTTCTGCCAACTGTTTTCAACAGTTGTAAATGTCCCTCTAAGGCGGACGAAACCTATCCAGATTTATTTATTAGAAGTGGAATAAGTACTAAAAAAATGTGTTTTATTAAATTAAATCATTAACACAATGGATTTCCACCATGAATTGATAGTTAACACGAAAAAAGAAAACCGATTAGCCTCGTCTGACACCTTCACTATCAGCAAATTAAACGATACATTTATTGGGTTTTGTAAATATTTAGCTAATTTAAAAATATTTTTTTATTTAGCTCCTTTCAATGGAACTAATCCACTATATGTTGTTTTAAATGCAATCGTGACTTGCATTTGATTTTTATTCACTACATTGAATCTATCCCACAGCCTAGAGAGAAACTGAAATGTTCGCAAAGCACTTCTCCCTTACTAGCCTGGTCTATTTTGTACATTATAACTAGCCTACAAATTTTTACCGAAAAATGCAAAAGTTTTAACCTATATTTCATATTAAAAAAATCTTTTACTCCGGTCTCTTTAGATTTTATAATGAAGGGCCCAGAATTTTCTTTATTGCATCCAGCTGAACAATAATGAAAGTCACCGTTATTTGGTAAAAACGTGCATGGTTTTGTTAATTTTTCTCTTTCGAGACGTTCCAGATGTCTATGCTAGTAATATCCATGATAAAATATAAAAACAATCATAAGAAAACGTTATAAAAAGCAATAATTAAACGAATCAAGGATAATTTGACAGCTCAGACACTAAATTGTATGAAATGTATACTTACATTACTAACGCCGCCTGGTGATAAAAGTGTAGAACTACTGGACATTTGCTGTTTTCACACAAAAATGCCTGGACTATTGCGGTTTTTAGAAAAGTGGCATATTTTTGAGAGCAGATTTGAGGGACTTATGATTTTTTTTTAAAATATATCTTTGCACAGTTGTATGTAATCATACACAGGGAATATAGAAATGCAATAAAATGAAAATGGAAAAAAGTGGACATTTGATGTTTTTATGCCAAGATCTTCAATTAGAAATACGATAATATCGTATATATTTATAAAAAAAACTGAATAATTCAAAAGAAGGTGCTCGTAAGTATCAAGTCGTGCCTATCAACTGTGTGATAATAATGACAGCGTTATTATCAGATATTTGATACCAATAAATATCAAATTAATGTCGTATTGAATCTAATAAATTTAAAACATTACTGTCTGTGCTCCATGGAAAACGTCTTATTTTTTGCTTTAAATACTGTACGATCATCACTTTCTGGTACAACATCTCACGGTGAACTGCAATACGTAAAATTTATATGCAACCATGTGTATATGTACATTGTATACACATATTCGGTGAAAACAATTTTTGAAAGAAAAAAATATGTTCACCAATCCCGGGGTATCTTGGGGTCGAGAATATCAATTCCGAAATCTTGGAATTGAAAATTTTAATGGAGATTTCAATCTCTAGTATGTTCATACGTAAAAGATAATCAGTCATTTTGTTTTATAACCGGTTAAGCTCGAATAAACAACCGTAATGGTTGGAATCACAGCTTTTGATTCAAATTGAATTACGCACAAGAGTAACAATAACACAAACTACAAGAATAACGAGAATGGTAATCGGCCTAATCTCGGTTTATTGTGTTATTTTTGCGTGGAAAATGCGATAAGCGATCCCGAAAATTATTAAACCATATCCAAAGTTGAGCTCCAAACACACAAACTTGAATGACATGCAAAACGATAATAAACACACAATAGAAATTATTCAAGTACATTAAGAAACTCATCAAAGCAAAATGCAAACAATAAAATGAAATGATTCTAGAGGGTGTTCATCTGTAGACTTTGGCACTTGCTCATTACACTGAATTTTAATAGGTGAGTGATGCCTATCATTTTATCCAAGTACGTTAAATAGTATATAATAAATATAGCTTGAAAATAATATACACTAGAACAGTGGTCTCCAAACACAATAAGAATGTGAGCTAGTTTTAGAAATTGAAATTGTCTGGTGAGCTACTTATACATATTCCTTCTTTATAATTTTTTATCATCGTCCTTTGTTTATCGTACCATATATAATATTTTTATATTACTTAAAATAAATTAGGACATCGGACTTTAATAAAACATAAAATAGGTTCTTTAATTGTTTATTTATAAACAAAATAATAGTTTAGAAATGTCTTGAAATAAGTGTGAGTAAAAGTAAAAATAATTACTTAATGAAAAGAATGGCATTCACTTTCCTCCACAATTTTTTCAACTCTCGTGTGTACCTTGTCACTCCCATCCGAATGCAATTATCACAGATGTACCTGTTTCTATATTTACTTTTCACCACCTTAACCCAATGCTTACGGGCCGCACAAGATTGTGTTTTTGCTAATTGCTTTTCAAATGCAAATTAACACGTTAATTAAAAAAATAATCAAAAGAGCCCGTAAACATTGGGTTTAGTGGAAAATTTGAGATTTACAAATATGATAAAATATCCGACGCGAGCTACCAAAAATGCCACGGCGAGCTACCGGTAGCTCGCGAGTGACCGTTTGGCGATCACTGCACTAGAAAAAACTTTTGAAAAAGACACCTGGCGGGACTTTAACCCGTACCCACTGAATTCGCGCTAATGTGTAATGTGTAACCGGAGCGTTGGAGCAGGAGCACGGAGCAGTGTAGCAATTAGGTTTTACCCGGAGCACCGAAAATTTGTATTGTTCTACTGCTCCGGATGTTTTTTTTTATTATCCTAAAATCCAATGAAAATATTATATTTGACACTTTGTAACACTTGAGTTATTTTAAATACGGCAACACTGCCGAGTGATAAGTAACCTGACCTTTTTTTGACAGAAGAGGCGGTTAATGAAAGACGATTTGCTGCCGAAAAATTTAGTTTAAGGCGAAGTCTTCACTGAGCCTTTTTTAAAGAGGCACCTAGCGGAAAAATACGAAGCTTGCAATTTGAGACATTTTTTTGATAATTTACAATTTCAACTGTATTAATGAATAAATATGTATCTGAAAACATTAAAAATAAAAATATTTTTTATTTTAAGTCAAAGACAAACTTACAATTGTAAAAAGTGTAATAAAATGTGAATTTGTTCTATCGGTCCGCACCCTATTATTACATATATTTTAATGTCATATTTATTATTAAAATTTAGTTTATTAAGTTTTCTAAGCATCACTTAAGCGATTTTTGACAATTTCATAGTTTTAATATTTTTTATATCTATTTTAAAAAACATCGATTTTTATAAAAAATATAAATGTGTATAACTTGAAATCCTTTTTATTTATATTAATATAAATATTTTATTTATATTTATAAAAATAATTGATTTGATATAAATAAAAAGGATTTCAAGTTATACACATTTATATTTTTTATAAAAATCGATGTTTTTTAAAATAGATATAAAAAATATTAAAACTATGAATTAGTCAAAAATCGCTTAAGTGATGCTTAGAAAACTTAATAAACTAAATTTTAATAATAAATATGACCATAAAATATATGTAATAATAGGGTGCGGTCCGATAGAACAAATTCACATTTTATTACATTTTTTACAATTGTAAGTTTGTCTTTGACTTAAAATAAAAAATATTTTTATTTTTAATGTTTTCAGATACATATTTATTCATTATTACAGTTGAAATTGTAAATTATCAAAAAAATGTCTCAAATTGCAAGCTTCGTATTTTTCCGCTAGGTGCCTCTTTAAAAAAGGCTCAGTGAAGACTTCGCCTTAATAGAATTAATAATGAAAAGGACGAATAATAAACCCTATTTTAAAACTATTACTTATTTTTTTTTATTCTTCAACATTTGTATACATATAATACCTATTAAAACTTTTTACCTGGAGCGGAGCAAGTATTAGGTCCCAGAGCGGAGCTAGAACGGAGCAACGCAAAAAAGGATCCACTCCAACCCTCTGATTTTAACAATAAAGTGAGCATCTATATTATAATTACTATAAAATTAACAAGAAAAACTCAGTCAAAGCACACTTGAGTATGTGGGCTCAGCTGGAGAAACCTCAGTCTTGGGAATCTGCTCCTGAGACATTCCCATGCGTGCGTTGCCAAACAACTGCTGATGCTTCATATCCAAATGTAGGACGTCGTGATACGCTTGATTAAGACCGAGTGTAGTGTGGGTGGGTTGGTTTGGAGGGAACTATTAGGTAGTAGTATTTTCATCTTGAAGCGTTTATCAAATTACGTTAATTTAATTATTAAAAAACCGTAAAAACCGTTTTTCAAAATAAACGCCATTTGTGACAACGCAAAGATAACCGCGCACATCTATCTAGCAATAGTGGCGAGTAGCCTTCAAAACGTACAAATATTTGAACGCGGTGATCGGCAAGCCGGTATAGGAATGACCGATTCGTAGGTGTTTGTATGTGACTTCGACTGTTCGACTCGGAGCCCGAGAAGGGTGTAACTTGTCGATTCCAACAGCAAGATGTTTTTTTCAAACGAAACAGTCGCATTCGACCAATCTGCGGAGCTCCATTTGGCAATGTGTGTTTCGTTGTTTGTGTTGAATAACGATGACGTCACATTGACATATTTGACATGTTTTAGGCGAGATGAGTTTTGAGACTTTTGAGACGAGACCGTGAAAGTTTCAAACATTTCACAAATTTATTCATAGCGTGAAACTAAAATGATATATATAGCCTATCAAAGAACACGATGGAGAGCCAATGCAGTATCGCATGTGTATTATTGCGGAAAGATTTTTGTATTGATATTGTCTCAATGAATAATGTTTACGTGAGTGAGAATTTTCCTATCATTACTCATTTGTCGCAAATCAGACTTAGTCAGTGTCCCTAATGCGACATAATGAAGTTGGACGTGTCCATTCTAGTACCGTGGCCCATTTCGCCGTAACAATAAAGTACAGGGCCCACCTAATGGAGGCATTGTCACTTGATAGGGGCTGCAATTCAACTCCTATTGGGCCATTGTGCCACGCTCGGAGCAGTGCCACACCGATTCATCACTGACATTTCTATGTGTTTCGTTTCAAATGAAATGAAAAAGAATTATTTTAAATTACTTTCGAAATCTGAAAAGTGTACATCCGCTTTTATTCGAACACATTATACTTTTTTGACAATAGAAAAAAATCCGTTTTTTCATTAATGAAAGTTTTTCAGTTAACGGATATTACCTACTTCATCTGATATTTCATATTTAATAATAAATGGATCACGGACGGTACTAGTTGCAATATCAGTTATCCATATATTCTGAAATATATTTACAGGTTTGTCATATTACTGCGTATTGAAATTTGGAATATAAAAAGTTATCTAAATACTGCTAAGATTAAAAAAAAACAGTTCAAGTCTGTTTACTGGAAGCCAGGTGGGAACAGCGGCAATTTTCATTCATGAATTCGGTATAATGAAAACGGCACAATTCATGAATTAAAGAATGATAACCTAACCTAACCTAACAAACGATCCAGTATTTTGGCTATTTTCAAAATTTATTTGCCGCTGGCTTCCACTAACAGAACAACCAAAAAATACATAATATCGTTAACTTTTTGCGAATATCGAATATCGAAAATCGATAATTAAATTTAGTCTTTGAAATTACACATGGAGCAAAATATCATTCAAACGTATTGACTATTTCACTTGCTTTGTAGTCTATCTCGGCCATAACGTTATAATATGGATGTCATCTTATTATCCTTAAGCAATTCATGACTTTGCGGATTATTAGCATATGTACTTCTTTCGAAAAGAAATCCAACGGTGCTAAATCGCACGACTTGATAACCAATAAAGTAGCTAATTCTTGTAATTAAACAGTCACCAACTTTCACGCAATAACAATAGTGTTTTACAAGCTGTAGTATAGCATGTAGACCCATCCTTTCTCACACACTTTCCTTTAAAAACCATCATCGGTTACCTACTCTTCCAAGACCCAATAAGCGGATCTGCGACGGTGCGTGTGGCCAGTTGGTTTTCGTTCTTGCATTAACTGGATCTGATGAAGGTATTTATACAAGATTCGTCATTAGGAGCCGTATTAGAGGCCAAGTTGCTGCAATCTTCTTGGATACAACATTTTTGGCTTTTTGGCTACACTTTTGCGTACAACAGCAATGTTTTTCAGTCTCTAATTTTTTTTAAACTTATAATTACAGCCATTGTGCGATGATTTATATAGAATTCTGACATTAATTTTTGCAGTACGACCGTCAAAAATTTGCCATTTTCATAGTATTATTGTACGATTTTTATGTAGGCTGTGTGGTGGAAAAACGATCGATTGTGTTAAATGGAAGATTTTCAATAATCGACGATATATAAATCATTCAACCAATGTGTGCAACCAACGCTCCAGCGCTCGAAATGGAAAATTTTACGAACCGGAGCGCTCGATAATTTTACGAAAATATCAACTATATTATAGGTACTATACTAGATTAATTGTAAAAGTGATTTATAAAAAAGTGTGTTATTTTTTTAATTATATGAAATATCTAGCTTAGACGGTCAAACTAATATTTCCACGAGATGGAACGATAATTTTGAGGATTTTATGAACCGGAACGGCGCTCCGGTGCGTTTTGGTCCATTTCAAGCCCTGCAACGCTCTCGTATGCTTGTTAAAAATTGACTCTTACCGTAAAAGAAATCCAAAAATTATGAGTAGCGGAACGTAGTATGTAAAAGTGCATGTTGGCCATAACGCATTAAGATCACAAAAAAAACCAATGGACATTTCTTTTAATGAGTAGACAACCGCTGGACAAATGCCGTCATACTATGATACCTTAGGGCCACTTAACGACTACAAGAACGTGCTAAAACTCGATATTTTCCACACTTAACCTAATTAATTAATTAAAACTTTTTGTTAAAACGATGTGGTATGTGACCACACTGAAGATATTTACAAAATCTTTGCTACTAGATGTACGTAATAATATATAATTATATGAACGTGTTGCTGCGAGAAATGATGGTATGCCGTTTCAATTAACTGCAATTACTATTGCATTGCGGATTAATTTGTTATAAACTCCACTATGTTTGTCTGCATCTTAGATTCATAGTGTTCACGTATATATATATATTTATATAAGACGGAATTCACGAATTTTTAATTTTAAATACTTATCTAATCGTGTAACTGTAATAACCCAGCACCCCTAATCGTATAAAAGTGGTTACACGATTAGGGGTGCAGCTTTTCTCAGAAGGAATCTTGATAAAATATCGATGATTTTGAGTGACGATTTAAATGTCAATTTTACGAACTGGCGTTTCCGTGATATAACTCCATTATAATAGTTTTGAATTAGAGGTTTTTGATGTTATTGATTCTATCATTAAAGATGAGTTCATAGCCCGCAAAAGCTGCCAACACATAGATAGTTCAGATAAAGTAGAAATAACAAATTGAATATTCTATATTCTTTTTAACTCTACAACAGGCCAGGCGACCCAATGACAGTGGTGTAATTAGTAATAGAAATGAAACAATAAAAAATGCAAAAACTTTGAAAAAATCAGTAAATATATATTGTGACCTCACCAGAATCAAGCCCGGAGATCCCGAATGAAAGGGTAGCGCATTATATACTAGACTACAAGGGCCGCACAGCTACAGATTAAATCTGTAAATACACAATTTTAATTTAAAATGAATAAGTAATAATTTTTCACTACAAAATTTGGCTACGATTAGTATTTGAGAGATATTTACAAATATTGTTAACAAATGGACATTTTCTAATATAAATTAATTCTATATTCTTCTTTATGACATGTATAAGTATATTTAACACTATACTATGATTGCTATCTCTTTAATTTTTGACTATAATATTATTAAGTTGTGGTACTTTAATATGTGCTTATCGACATATACCTACAGATAGCCACGATATATTTTCAATAATTATAAATCAAGCATGCAACAAACAAAAAAACAATGTCATCGGATTCATAAATTTAACTAGTATTTCTTTCTAGAAATTCGCTCAACAAATTACCACGGTTCTCTTTATACACCTACCTCAATCATAAAATAAATTAGTTTCTTATGGAAATAATATTAAAATTCATAATATCATACCTAACAGGTCTGATAACATGTTCAACACATCTCAATCAATTATTAAATAGTGCCCAATACAACTTGTATAATTATAACTATTATTCTGTATTATTGAATTCCTTTGTCTTAAATACAAGGTTTGTACCCTTAAAAATCTATTTTAGGTTGTAATGGAGTATGCTTTCGTAGTCAAAGTTATCGCCAAAAAGCGATGTCGATTCCACGGATAAAAGGAAATGTTTCATGCTCTTCCATAAAATACACATCACTTAATATTACTATTTCATACTTGAATTAATTTATCCATTACTACTGTATACCTACTACAATGTAAATTTTTTTGTTAATATTCCTTTACTCTGGATCCAAGCACCTTTAAAAAAACTTGTGAACTTTAGTTGTCCATGAGATTTAAACCCAGGATCGCAACTTATGACGTGGACTCAAATAACTTATATTATTAGAAATATAGTAAAAGTTAAATGGGCACCGTCAAGGTTCTATAATGGCATCCTTACTTTAACGTGACGTATAATGCAGATTTTTCAGTTACACAGGGGAGAAAATTTGTATAGGTATGCAAAAATTTCAGTACCTATGTCATTGAGATCTGCATAGTGTAAGTCTTCCCTGAAAAATTCTTAACCTTTCAGAGAACTGACAAAAACTCATCAGCACGTATTGAGGCTATTTATACTGATGCCTCTGTTATGATTTTGTGTTACTGTAACTGATAAACAGCTCAATCCGTGTCAGTATATTGATCGGTGATATTAAATAACTGACGGAAATTACAAATTATTTAATATCCATTTTACGTAGTGTCCAATTATGGCAAACTCAGTAAATAGCTTACTGCAATAATTATAATTTCCGCAATATCCATTTTTTCTGTGCCACTCCAATGACGCAAAATCCATATAGAACTGATTCAATTATAATAATTATTACACCCACGGTGGCCACGCGGCTTAAGCGTTGGACTATAAAGCCGTGGGTCTCAGGTTCGAATCCTAGGTCTAGCAAGTACACATATTGTTTTTCAATTTGTGTGTGTCAGGGTATGGACCTAAAAGGTTGAGCAAGTGGCTGACATCACTTTCTTGTAAAAAAAACAAAAAAAAATCTGTCAATACAAACCTCCACTCTGTGGAGACCCATATGATCCTATAGGATTGGACATGGTCGGAAAAAAAAATATTTCCTAAATATTCTTTTCAAGATATTATTTTGATTGTGAGTACACCAATAAATAGCGGATCATAATTCATTGATGTCATTTGAATATAAATTCCTGATCTGTTAGTATCTCAGTCTCTGCATCGTTCTGCACAACATCTTATTCTACCGAGACTCGGACCTCGGAACAGTATCACAAATATTGTAACATAACTACTGTAACATAGTCTTGTACCGACTGATTACGCTGCAAATAAAACTCGCTCTTCCAGCCATCGGAGCAACCACAAAATCTCGACTTCCTCATCCATCACATCATGACTCCCATAACTGTGACTGAGCATTTCTTAATGTTTATCTTAATACCGCCACCAATACCCTTTTCCCATACGTTTGAATGAAAATAATAGAAGGACTAAGGTGCACAGATTTTTTTATAATTATATACTGCTATGTAGAAAATATTTTTTGACGAATAATTTGATATAACACGTTATACGAAGGTACTAATGATGCATTCAGTTTTGAGTAATTTGTTTCGGTCAGCAGACGCGTAAGGCTTTGAAATATGAATTACGTATGATAAACATGTTCATTTACATAATCATGTACACTGTCTAAAGGACGTAATGTATGGGTGTAAATTTAAATGAAGTCGTTTTATTAAACAGGATTTCTGGTAAAATATGACAACATAAATTGGTGTAAATATAATAAAGATAATATAATAATATTGTTAACATTGTTATTTTCTTTGACTATAATTTATAATAAATAGTTTTTAAACATACATAATTTTGAAAACACTTCTGAGAAAATATATTATAACCAATGGAAAAAATCTTTTTGAAAAAAGTAAGACACCCCGCAAGAATTGAATCCGCATCTCTCGGGTATCGTGCCCACGCTCATATACCACTATGCTAAAGGAGTCATACTTAATTGCGACAAATTTTAACTAATGGCTTTTGATACTCTCTGAAGCGTTTTCCAAATTGAGCTACTGTTGGCGATCGGCTTTTGGATTTTAAATCAAAGTATGTATTACTTTAATTACTAACCGACGACACGGATCATTCCAAGATTTTTTGTTGTAATTTACTTGAACTTTCTAATAATTTTTAATGAACTATTTTTTTATTCAACGAATAATTCACAAGATTTAAGAATGTTACTTGGACGTATTTATAGCTCAATATTAAAAAGAAATAGTATAAAAAATAGTACCTTCTGTATCAATATTTGAGGTCTTTGTCGCCTTCTAAAGAGTGACATCTCGTGGCAACCCATGGTAAGTATTGGATAACAAAAGTTTGTTGGGTAATTAATATGTAATAAGTGTAGCAGACTAGAGAAAGATTACAGTAATTCAATAAAAATGATAAAAGCTTTTTAAAGAAGTCTGGGGGTAACACTTCGAATGTAAATATGAATGTAATCTAAAGAATAATTTCATTTATAAATTCTACATTATTGAGGTTTTTTACATTTTTGATAAATATATTAATATTATAAGGAAAGCTCAAAGTTAAAGGGATTATACTGTAACAAGGAAGTGACTACTTTACATTGAAATTCCGTGTTAGTTTTTAGCTCGTGCAACGTTAACCAAATTTCTCAAATTACCATTTTTTGCTCTCGTAATAATTATATAGCAATCTTGAGACTGCAAAATAATAGGATCACGGGAGAAGGGTAAACTTGGAAGTTTCCCTCGAAACTTTCAGCCAACTTCAGTCAATAAAGTTGTCACTGATGAAACCCTTTCCTCCTTGCTCGGTTGCAAATATTTGATTTCGGTCAAATAGTTAGCATCGGAGACATTCTCGTGCCTCATATTCTGTAAAGTTCCCCATTATAAAGTTCCTCCTCACCAAGTCACTTTAGACAAATAGACCCGTGCGGGTAACAATTCACTAGGGAAATAATTAATTACCGGATAGTAAATCTTGCAGTATACAAAATTGCATAATTTATGCGAAAACAATATGAATTTTCATAACGAATTTTAAGCAGTAACGCAATCATAAATTACCAAAATGCGTAATAAAATATTTTTAATTATCAATAATACACTGACTATTAAAATTGGGTAGGTATTTTCCAAAGCTATTTCCGTGCACCTACTCATACCTAAATTTTACCAGAAGAACCAGAAGCTATGATCAAAATTTATGGAAAAATAATGAAGAAATTTGACTGTAGTTTTTCAAGATACTTTTTCAGAAATTCTCGAGAAGTCATCATACGAAAATCTATAGAAACAATTGAAATAATGTTAGATTTTCTTTGCTGAAAAAGTCTAAAACACTTGTCGAATCGAACAATATATTTGATGTACTGGTGGATGAATGCTTTATCAAGCTATATTCACTCTTCTTCATTCGTTGTTCTTTGATTCCTCTTAATTTCACCGAACCTTAATATTTTGTTAATCCAGCATTCGGGCGACCTTTTAGTTGTCTTATCGGTATTTGGTTATCTATGGAGTATAGTTTTCATCCAGCGACCACTTTGTCTATGAGATATATGTCATCTAAATTCAAGGGGATTGGTATATTTAATTACTGTATATTTTTTATATAATCTCTTCTCATATATATAATATATATTACCTAATTTCAATCTTAACTTTATTCATTAATACTGCAAGAGAAAACTTAATTTATTGCAGCCTGATATTGTTTCAAAAATGTAATGACTATGTTTGACGCTTGTGTTACGTTGTCCTTAAGAAGGAGATGCCATATTAGAAATAATGATCCATATTTATAGACACAGCCACTCACGATAGAAGAATTTGCTTAGAATGGCAAAACTACATTTATCTTATTTGGAATTATAAGTAATTGGAAGCAATTGATTTTTTTAAGAGAGTCCACTAGTTTTTATTAATTATCCTTAAAACATCGGCGATGCAATTAGGAGTCGTTAAAAAGCTTATTTTGGTGTACTAAATTTATAGTGCCAGCACCAATGACATTCATTGGCCAGCACATAGTTTTTTAGTAATACTTTTAAATTAAAAAAAACCTAATTAAAAATTAACTTAAAAAAAACGTTAGCACAGAAATATGTGTTACTACTTTGGCGGACTTGCTTCGATAACTTAATTACGCAATCATTTATTAATATTTTATCAGTTATTTAATTACAATAATAATATAAAAAAAATATATATATTACGATAAAGTTAGAAGAAAAAACCAT
Organism: Rhyacophila brunnea; assembly: GCF_057557595.1. Lineage (NCBI taxonomy): Eukaryota > Metazoa > Arthropoda > Insecta > Trichoptera > Rhyacophilidae > Rhyacophila > Rhyacophila brunnea. The sequence continues at coordinate 39,639,572 of NW_028233276.1, read as the reverse complement.
GTACGATTTTCACTTTTATTTCTTCAATATTGACGTAATATTTTTATATTTTGTTTGACATGAGCTTGAAAAAAAATGTGAACAATTGATAACTAAATGAGAAATTAAAAAAACACCTTTAAGTTGCTAACATTAAGTTTCCACTCAATCATAAGACTAGATAATTAAATATTTTTTTGGCTTTTTATTTTATATTTAGAACAGTGTTAAGGGATATAATATTATGTATAAAATAATAATACTAAAAGTGCACCTCGTGTAACATTGATCCATGGAAATGGTCTGAAATATCACGAAGCATGTGAAAAATATACAGCAGAAGATTATTTTCATACCACATTTTGGCATAAGAACAAAGGAGGTATATGGACAGAGAATCATCCATCTGTACTTTGAAATATTCATAAGGGAGTAAAGTCACGTTGTTCCTTGGCCGTACTCGTACATTGCACGGATCGCGCATAGTTTATATATTACAAAGAACGCAAGTTGAATAGAAAAATGCACTATGATCTACAGAGCTATCTTTAAAATTCATTGAATCATTTCAAATATGCAAGATAGCATTGATAATTCCTACTACAATGCATATACTCGTAGTTCAAAGGTTTTCATCATTCATAATAAAAAAAATAAAAAATAATGATAGCATAGGTACATACTATTGTAATGGAAAATCACAATACACTCAAAGAGCGAGTTTGGAATGTCTCTTATATAAAATACTAGTCTAGTTCAGAGTTGTCAAAGTTTTAAGACTTAACCCGGGAGATGCAGGGTTTGATTCCCTGCCGGGGTGGCTTACTTTTTTCAAAAAGATTTTTTCTATTGGTTATAATATATTTTCTCAGAAAGTGTTTTTAAAAATTATGTATGTTCAATAATTAGAATGGTAGGTACATTCTTAAATCTTGTGAATTATTCGTTGAATAATAGAAATAGTTAATTATAAAACATTAATGTTTAAATGTGGCATATAATAATAAAACATTATTTTAATCTCTAATAACACAGACATGGCAGCGTACTAATAACAAAATACAATAATATAGATTACTGTGTGCCTCTCTGTTTGATAAGAAATAGTTTGTGATTATTTTGCTTTACAATATTAAAACTTTATGTACAATCATTTGAATTAAAACATGCAGATGTTTGTTTGTATTCAATCGAGAAGAAAATTTATTCTTTCTAAAACTCATGGCTGAAAATTATTGTTTGAAAATGTATAATATGCTTTACCCAAATGAATAAGCCATATTTTTTATAGGAATCACCAAAATCGTTGAGATTCTTTTCAAACTGAAGTGTATTATTATTTAATGTTTCTTATTAATTAATGTTGTAATTAAAAAAAATCATAGTTAGTTTGGATCGTTATTATAACATACCTACACTAAAAAGATTAAAAAAAAATAATTCTGAATATTCAGTGCATTTAATCTTGTGCTTACAGTCCACGTACAGCTGCGCAAGATTTTTTTTAAAACATAGGTACTTAGTTTAAATTCAAAACATTATAATATATCAAAAAATATTTAAAGTATGTGCCGCATATTACGTTAGCATCATAAACCATTCACGCGTCGCCGATTGCTAGATTTTACCAATAGAAAAAAATATGACGTCGTGTAATTATTGAAAGCTATGAATCTTATGAACTCAGTTAATGATAATAATATGTTGATACTGATTATAAATTTTATATTATACATGTATGGCTAACAGGTCGATTACGATCAATTTGTAAATCACCATGACATTATAGATTGCAAAGCTATTTTTGGTGGAACTGTTAAGTCAATTAAAGAAGAAGGTAAAGGACTCAGGTTAATTGTATTGAAAAGGACATGAAGTGGTATGATGGTATTCTCTTTCCGTTGTCGACTTACCGAAGACCAGATTTCTATGCGGCTCATGAATAGTTTGCACAGTTATCTTGTTTATAGACCGTTGACGTGACAGTAATAATTATTGTAAAGTGATTTATCTTTAAGGATAAGTTGTGGGTCGGTGGTGTTGTAGATGAAAGACGATCGTGGTTATTCGTGATGATGAGCTTATTTTTATGGTAACATAAGTACAAGGGTACAGTCGGTACAATAATACAAATAAACTGACAGTACATAGACTGAGATAGTAACGGACCAGGTACTTAGATTCGAGTGACATGTTCGATGAATTATTATTCGCTATTTATACAATCAAAATAATATCTACCCATTATAATTACGACTACGACTGGCGCGTTTGGAGTCGTTGGCCATTATATATAATTAGCGTGTTATTTAAATATGGTAATTAAAAGGTTAGCAGTGATTGTGCTTAAGAAATATTTTTTTGTGCTTAAACAGATGACTGTAAAACTATTTTCGTTAACAATAATAATTTATTACAAATCAAAAATAAAACATAGCCTATGCCCTATTTAATGGTTTAACTGAAACGTGATATTGGCTTTTGTGATGAAACATAATACTAATTATTATTGTCTTCTATTATTATAAACCGCTAATAAATAAATTAATATGGTATATACGACAAATATTATCCTAAACTGTAAAAATATGTATTTTTATGTATGAAGTGTCTAAATATTGTAAATTTACAACATACCATTATTTGAAATATTTACCAACTCAACATTCACAATTTTTTTTTATTTATTGATATATAATTCTACTCATAAATAAAAGTTGCAACAACCAGTCTTTACCCAACCGACCTAAGCCACAGCTCTTAATATCAGAACTGAAAATTACAAACCTTCAGCATTTAGAACACCCGATCGTCGCCGCGCAAAATAAATTATGTTGCATCGGTGGGCAAAACTTCCGTCCCACGCCAAATTAATGCGCTACATTTGCGCGCGCAACTTCGTCCTACGCCAAAAATACACTCTGATCTGTTTTCCCAAACACACCTAAAGAAGTATAACTTAAAAAAAACATCGGTACAAGTCTGTTTACTGGAAGCCAGGCAGGAACAGCGGCAATTTTCATAACCGATTTCGGCAAAATTCAAAAATGAAAACCTAACCTAACCTTACCTAAAAAATAATCCAGTATATCTCCTATTTTAAAAATTTCTTTGCCACTGGCTTCCACTAAATAGAATAACCAAAACATTTCTTTAATTTATTTTGCCTTTGAAAAATAATAATTGTAAATTATATTCTCATATTTTAAAAATAAATTAGTATGTCTCTAATGCGTTTTTCTCTATCTCTGATCTGAGATCTGAAACATGTTCAATGAAAATTTTCTGATTTCTTTTAATATTGAATCTTAGATACCTACTTAGAAAAAACCATATCAATGATTTAAATGTTTTCGGCGAATTCATCTAAAAATACTTGTGAACACCCATACTAGTACAATATTTGCCCATTTAAATGCTTGGGTTTTAATTTTAGTGTAGAACAGCAAATAATATTTCATTTTAAAAATCCCATCTAACGAAAATTGCTGTTCAACAGGATAATATAATTATACAGAGAATTGAATAAATAGTGTACCCACCTACTTGAATAACATTTATTAAATTCTCTTGCTAACATAACTTCAATAAAGAAGCAGATTTTCTTAGTGGTTCTCAATCTTTATAATATATATATATATATATTATTAAGCTATATTAAAAAGTTATCAAAACTGCATACATTAATAATTGTGATATATTTTTTAAAACGATGAGAATAAATTCGTGATGGTATTTAAAAAAAAATACTTTTTCCCCTACAACTAAATAAAAACAGGGTGACGATTTGAACTATAATTAATATTTTTGAAGAAAGCTATAATAAAGCATTGCATTGCATTAATTATGCAAGAAGAGTTGTTACGGAATAACATCTAGAATATTATATGTGTATACTTAAAATCAGTTGTAAATTCGCAACAAAGTAATGAACCAGAATTAACTTACAACGAAAGTAAAACTTATTGTATTTTTCTGACCTTTCTTAATGGCTTACAACATCCACGAGTTGCTTGATATTAATTATTCATATAACATTAAATGAATCAAAAATTCTGATTACCTGTGCTGTTTTATCAAAAATTTTAAAAGAAAATTAAGCCAAGACTTTTCTTTTGTTGCTTTTTCTTTTGATGGCCACAGACACTCATTAATTTGTGAATCTAATTAGCGTAAAAGTTTCGTGAACTAGTGTCTTCATAATTGGTCGGTGTTGATCCACTGTCAGATGAAAGCTTTCGCTATCTCTTTCTAATAATGTTATTCCACAATTATTTGCTGCACACACTAAATAATATGATACCATTTCACTATACGTCCATAAATGCTCTCATTGTTTCAAGTGTTAAACTATGTTGTTTTATTTCCACGCTACTAAAATAGGTGCCGATCTACCTGCATTAAGTAGGTATCTGATAGTTAGAAATTTGATATGCATGAGTACATTTAAAATTGTTGGAGGTATCGAAAAATGCTAGTAAAAACGCCACAAGCTAGATGCCCATCAAAAAATGCTGGATCTGGCAAGAAAAACGCTCAGTTGGCAACGTTGATAACATAGCATAATCAATTAGATATGTGCAGAGCGCCTAAAATAGAACTTTCCAAGACCCTGATTGTTAATTAAGTTCACTAAAGTTAGGACAGGATTACAAGTTCCATTTCTATTATTACTAGGTACTTTGTTCGTACTTTTATGAGAAGAGACTTTGTCTGTCGCCGTTATATGATGCTGCAAATTGACTAAAAGTAAAATAAATTTATCTTATAGATCCTACGGAGTTTAAGGCAGTCCTATAGTTATTTAGAGCCCCTTGGGTACCATTATATGGCTGCATTTGTCCAGTGATTATCTACTCGTTGAGTTACAAATCCGGACTTTTGCCATCCAGAAATGTATTTAGATATATAGATTTAGACAACGGTGATAGAGAGATGTATGGATATTACTTACGACATGATGCAATACTATTATTGTGTGTTAACCTACTACACGACATTAAATAAAAAAGTATACGTACTTGACTGAGATTACTATAGCTTATTAGTGTCGAATGCTGCATATGTATATTGTAATTGAACAAAATAATAATATGATTGTAGATAATACATTAACACAGTTGTGAGTGTATCTATCCCAATATTATAATAATTGTAGTGTCAGTGATTTTGAAATATCACCATTTGACTGTTTTTATTATTCACAAGTATAAAAATAATGTTATATCGACTGCCTCATTGAATAAACTAACTCAAAAATGTCAACTATTCAGGAGAGCAAAAAAAAAACCTGTAAGCGAATGATATTTAAATTATAAATTAAATATTTAAATTACGATAGTATATTCTCATCTTTATCATAATATTAATTTAGGAAACATAAATCAAAATGTGTATTTCTACGTTATATTTGAGTACTAAAATATTCTATATAATAATATCTAGATTTAGTGCGATTTTTCCTCTTTTTATTTTTTCATAATATGGTACGCAAGTATTTTTTTTATGAAAAACAGTATTGCATAACGAGACATGCACATCGATTCTACATACAAGATCGCTATATAGGCGGCTATCGACGGTAGTTTTTCATTTTTTGTATTGTAGTATTATAATATATTGTAACAATTACAATAAGTTAGCCATCTAAACAGTTAAAAGTCGCTCTAAAATTAAACACAGCCAAGAGAGGTGCTGTTAAAACATAGCACTTATTGTAACGATTACAACTAACTTATTGTAATTGATACAATAAGTGCTAATACTTTGATACAAAAAATGAAAAACTACCTTCGATAGCTGCCGATAGCGGCCTATAACAGTCTTGTGTATAGAATAGATGCGCAGGTATTTTTTCACAATTTTAAATTGACAATAATTATTGATTAAGATAGTTTGAATGATTACGAGGGATAGTATTTTTAAAAGAGAGTAGTTCTATATTGATAAATGCGATAGTCACAGGAAAAATCTCAATTAATGTGATATTCCACGTAGAAATATGATTTGACCCTTGCTGACCCGAGCCTAAAATTAAAGACTTTTCTTTCAAACATATCTAAAGAAATCAAGAAGATTTACTTAAGAGATATACTTAAATAATTTGTGTACTGAGTTTTAATTTTTTTACAAGTAATAACACATCTGAAGAGATATGCGTTTCGAGTCCAATTTTTGCTAAATAATACCCTTTTAGTAGTTTTTTTTAATGTATCGTCTGTTCTCTAGGGCAGTGGTTCACAACCTTTTTATCGCCGCGGACCGGTCAACGTTTAATAATTTTACCGCGGCCCGCTGAGTGGGGGGGGGGGGGGGTTGATTGTTTATATTTTAGATTGTTTTGATTTAATAATTTAAATTTAATTGTATTTAAACATCCCATCAAAATAAAATACAGTTACACCAGAAAATGAATATAAAGTGATTTAACATTTTAACTCACTAGAACACTAAATCAATGAGAACCCTGAGCTTGTTTCTTCCTGACGGTTCCATCTGGGGGTAATAGGATACAATGACACCCGAAATGTGTTGCTTATGTCCAGTTTATTCCGTTCTTTTGTTTTGGTTGCTGTCATTGCAGAAAACTCCGCTTCACACAGATAGCATGTCGGAAATGGCAATAAGGATTTAAGTGATGTGGTGGCAATCTCATGGTATTCCGTCAAGACTTTAATCCAGAACACCGGCAGAGTTTTTGTCTCGAACGTAGTTTTAAGGCCGCCATCATCTGCAATCTCCAGCAGTTGATCTTCTTCTTGCAAAAACATGCTAGATTCGCCTAGTTTGTTGACAAATGGGCCGCGGATCCATTCCTTACCAGGAAAGTCGCACAAACCAGAGAGAAATACACATCAGTAAATAAAATGGAAATATTTTAATGTTTTTTGGGCGGCCCGGTTTGATCCATGGACCGGGGGTTTGGGACCACTGCTCTTGGGTAGTAATTGACACGTATAATTGTGTATATTTATATTAAACATGTAATTAAATGATAATATCATTAAATATATAACTACACTTTAATAAATTAGTTGTTAATAAATTAAAAACATATTAGGAATATACAACCTCATTCATAGAACGTTAAAAATTGCATGCCAAATTTATTGTTATATAACATTTTTAACAATGAATTAAATTGACTTAAGATTGTATCCTGTGAATTCTTTTATTGAATATATAAAATGCTTTTAGCTATATAATAAATTGTTAAAAAAATATACACCTAAGTATTTCAAATTTGACCGATGACAGCTGCCTACTGAAAGAATAGAATTAAAACTCGAATTTAATATTGCTCAAAAGACCGGAATGCCGCATAAAAACACGAAAAATTTTTCTCATACAAAGCTCTGACACTTTGTTTTCATTTCTTTTTGGCAAAAAAAAAAGTGTCAAAAATAGGCTTCCCGCATATTATCATGCCTGTCTGGTTGCTAACAAAAATGAACGTAACTTAATTCATCTTGTGATACAATAAAACAAAAAATATCAGGAATCTAAGAAAAAACAAGCCCCTGGCGTATTATTAAGCGTGTTTAATTTTGTTTTGGATCACTCTAATTAAAAAATAACTACAGTGAAAAACCCTTTCTTAATGAAAAATTTTAACGACCGTAGTGAGTCAAGAAGAAAAAGTATAAGCGCTAATTGAAACCTTTTGTAAAAATAGACGTAATACGTACTCTTATTTTGCCTCCACAAATATAATTCAATATATTTAAAAAAAATCTTGTAATGAGAAAACAAAAAAAAATCTTCTAATATTTCACTGTAGAAAATCCGGCATGCTACCTTGCAAGTGCAAAGAATTTTGGGGATACGTCTAATACAGACATACCTAAGCATGAAATTTCTGGGTTACCTATGTTTAACATCTATAAGTAAAGTAAAACTCTTTTCATCTTTCACTGTATTATCCACCATATTGACATATTATGTCACCCAGCAAATAGAAGATTTTTCGATACAGTTCGGTTATCAGGAATACAGCGGAAAACACATTTTGAAAATAGCCGATAAACTGGATTATTTGTTAGGTTAACCTAACCTAACCTAACCTAACCCAACCTTACCTAACTTAAGCTAACCCAAACTAACAAATAATCCAGTATATCGGGTATTTTAAAAATGTGTTTTCCGCTGTATTCCTGATAACCGAGCAGTACCGATTTTTCTTTGGATACATATATACAGCACTGTAGTATAATGTGGTCCAGAGGTGCTGTGGATTCAGTGCATCCCTAAATTATTCCTACACGCTTATACTTGTATATATGTAATTATCGTATAACTAATTATTGGTTTGATCAATTAAATCGCTTTTTTAAAGAAGGTTCGTCTTCTTGGAAGTTATCGCACACCACTTGTATCTATCTGACCTCTCAATGTAATATTTGCCATACTGGCCTATATCACCCTCCTCACAATCACTGCTGAGCTTTTAATTAATTTTGAATTAGTACATTTAAATAGCATGTTAATTATATCGAATGGTCAGGTAACGCAAACGCGCCAGTCGCGGTGTCAGCACTAAATGAGTTAAGGGATTATGTATATAGGTACAGCCACATTAATTATATGGCGTTAATTATCCGTAGTAGTTAATAATTTTGCATAAAAACTACGTCACAAAATGAATAGAAAAAAGTTAGAGAAATTTTACTTAGCATCACACCTATAAAAGTAAATGAGAAAACAAAAGTAGGTACATAAATCTCCGTTCTAATAAGAGATCAATGGAATATGTAACAGGGAAGATGCCGCATTTTATCTCTTAAGAACCTCTGTATTTAGTACGGGTGTAGCTCTACTGAATAATTCCGGATAGTAGATGACGAAATAAAGATAGATTTAATAATATTAATACTATCGACCGAAGGTACTTTATGGAATTTGAATTTAAATTCTAATGGATTTAAGTTTTGTACTGTTCCATTTGAGTCGTTTTTTGCGACCCGGGTTTCGCCTTTCGGCATTTTCAGGCGTCATGTACACTCACCAAAGGCAAACACACACTGACAACGAACACTCTTAAATCTAGCTTATATAACAATAAAGTAGGTAAAAACTCCATTACCTACCTATCAAATCAAAGGTCACAAAAAATACAACAAACAAATTATGAATAGTTAAAGTGTCAGTAAAAACCCTAATTTAAGTATTTTTTGCTTTTAGCATAATATCATGATTTAATTTTGAGGAAACTCGATTCGTAAAATGTACAATATTATTTCACAATTTTCATAGAAAAAATCAATGTATTTGAAAGTCTTGGACATGCCAATCGTATAAAAAGAAATAGATCTAAGTTTGTATATACTTGAAAAAAAATCTTTCCTTGACAATAAATAATACTTGTCACATATTATATTAAGAAATAAATTGTTTCTTTTAAAATTTATTTCCAGAAAAAATAGTATTTGAATATTTCTCGAGAAGGTCGTTGTTATTTGATCAATTTAATTTAATTTTAACTATACTAACGAAATTTAAAACGAGGTTTAAAATAAGAATATTATCCTTACTCGATACACATTTTAATATTGTATATAAAACATGATATCTCGAATTATAATTTAATTTTCTTTGAAGCAACAATTTTTCTTTGAATTATGAATTATCGTATTAATTTGTTGTATTCTGTACACCATCATTTATGGCACTACAACCCTCGGTGAATTTTGACTAAGAATTCCAATCCCGGGATCCCGAATACCGCGATCCCGGAAACCCGAGCTATTTTCGATACCTATGAATCCCGGGATTGATAAACATAATCCCGAAACTTTCGGGATTAATTTTTTTTATCAAATTTTATGGAAAATAAAATAAAAACGAAAATATAACAGAAAAATACTATTATAACAAATAACTACATTAGAAATAAACTGAGTTTGATTGAAGTTTGATTGAAGTTTGATTTATACCCATGTGTAAGTTGCCGATTCATTTTATTTTTTCACATAAATTAATAAAAATGAGAAAGATTGGAAAAAACAATGCTTCCCACTTTTATCAAAATAATTCCACCATGATCTTATACGTTTTACGGCAGTGTCATATTTGGCTGACTAATCAGATTTATGAAGCGGAAAGGCTATAAGTACACCATGATTTGCTTCCCTATTTTAAATCTCGGTAACACATTCATTAAGTCTTTACTATCAGAAATAGTAATCTCATATTAAATTCACATTATTATTTATATTACAATATTATATACTTCATTACACTTGTGTATTTCCAAGATTGAACGTATATAATATTAACAATAACTCGATTTATTTTTGACCGATTTTATCAATTTGTAAATAATTTTATATTAACAAAGAAAAAAATGTCAATCCCGGGATTGTCAAATTGTAATCCCGAAATCCAGGGATTTTTGACGGAGCATTTTTAAATCTCCCTGACACAGTCTGGCATTCTATGCACGTGGTCGATCCAGCGTAGTCTCTGAATTTTTACTTGCCACGTGATCTTTTCACCCCTATAAATTGTGTTTAGCTCCTTATTATACTTTCATCTCCAAATGACATCTTCTTGAACAGCCCTAAAGATTTTTCTCAAAACTCTCTTCTCAAAGATATCCATACTTCTCTCATTCTAAACACATGGAAATTGGTTGAGCTTTTAAAGTGGAATGATGATGATGGATTCTGAATGAGTCTGTATCTAATGAGTCAATCACTTAAGCGACGGAAAGCTATTTAAAGCCCGCTCACGCCCGTTATCGAGATGCAACTGAATGTTCTTTGTAACATCGTCTCTCATGATCTGCAATTGCTTATTGATTGTCTGGTGATAATAAAACTAGGTATTAGGAGGTGGGTGAGGAGATACGGAGTGGAATGGGAACATACATGGCCCAACCAGACATAAAACAATAGAATTTCAATAGAGTGAGAAATATTATTTTATTCGCCCTGAAACAATGCGTTGCCAATGGTTGTTATTTTACATATGGCTTGCAGGTATAAGGTGCTCACATTATTATCCGTTTGGTAAACACTTGCGCATTATCACCCCCTCCTTGTCGGTTACTTCTTATAAAGCTGTCTGTACAAATAGCTCGAAATAATCGTTTGTTACCTCCCGAAGATTACACGCATTGTTCTCAAATTTACATACAAACGCCGAGCCAGCAAATTATAATCGAGATTCTAAGCCCGCTCCAGCGACTGTTATGAATATTTGTTTTGAAAGAAAATGTGCTGAAAGTTTTATCAACAGTTTTGAAAGCTTATGTATTTTTCGACTACATAGCGTTACTTAGCATATCTATTATCACGCTGGTATTTTTGTTGCACATGCTTTCTTTTAATTAGTGTACCTACATATTATATATAATATATATAAATATTTCACTATTTTTTTTATTCAACGAATATTTCACAAGATTTAAGAATGTTACATTCTCATTATTGAACATAGATAATTTTGAAAATACTTCTGAGAAAATATATTGTAACCAATAGAAAAAATCTTTCTCCGCACGAATCGAACCTGCATCTCTCGGGTATCACGCCCACGCACATTGACCACAATGCTAAACGCCAACGTAGCTCAATTTAGAAAGCGCTTCAGTGAGTACTAAAACTCATTAGTTAAAATTTGTCGTAATTAAATATGACTCCTTCAGCATTGTGGCCAATGTGCGTGGGCGCGATACCAGAGAGATGCAGGTTCGATTCCTGCGGGGTGTCTTACTTTTTTCAAAAAAGATTTATTCTATTATATTTTATATAAGTATTTAGATTTATTTACATATTGAATTTGTGGTTAAGATATTAAAAATTTTCTCGATTACAGTTTTTTGCGTAGCGTTCTTATGTTATTTTGTTGTTTAATATTTCTTGAGATAAATTACATGGTTATGTTGTCTACACTGTGCTCCGAGAAATAATACCACTTTTTTTTAAATATTGGGCAGTTGTTGATGAAATGCCGCACTGTTTAAAATGTGTAGCCGTAATATGGACAGCAAAAATCGTCCCTTTATTAATTTAAATCTGTTTAGATAGGCTCTAAATGCATCGTAACTACGAGTAAATAAATATTTTTACATAATCTTGCTATAGGCAAGTTGTTTAAATATATATATTACAATATAAATAACATTATGATAAAGAAGTATGCAAATGTAACTATATTTTTTTAATACTTGGAAAACTGTTACGCATTTTTTTTTTACTAAAATCCTTACATCTACAATATATTGTGATCACCACCATATTATCATTGTGTCTATACTTACTGTTATACCGAACAAAAAATAATCATTCTTTATGATAAAATTATAAGTTTATTTTTAAATTGGATCATAAAATATATTGTATGTAATAAGTAAATCATTGTATAAAAATTAAGCTTGGCATATTTTGGTACCAAAATTCTGTTTATTCAAAGAAAATGTAAACACTTAGATAATTAATATTCATAACTAACATATTGTATTAAATAATAGATTTTTGGCCAGTATAAAATGTGTAATTTAAACATCGAACACCCTAGAAAACACATGTCATATTTTTCACTTGTCTTTATTTCGAATAATATTAAATTCCAAACTTAACTTTAAACGATGCGAAGGAATATGTTCCACAGTGAATTGTGTGGCCACTTTTTAAAATAGTCCCTATACATATCTACACATTTAGCTTACATTTTAATCGGTGTAAATCGATTTCCGATGATGAGCGAGTCCGCATATAATTTACAACCGTTCCAGCTAACACTTAACTTGCCTATCAATTTGAATATGATAATAAGAATATATTATGTACTGTTCCTGAAAATAAGTATAAAGCTTTCCGGATCATAATATATTCAATTTTGAGCACTGAATCCATATCATTTGACAAGATTTATAATGGTTGTTCATGCTTGGTGACCGAAGGACAAAATGTGCACTGGAGTATTTATAGATCACGTTCACTTTAAAGCCTTCGAAGTTATCCGCCATCAATATGGATGGAAAACATTAATCAAGTTTCGGGGTATATTTTATATTGATGATATACCGTAAGATAAGGAATGCAAAAAAAAAACATAAAAAAGCCATGCTTAAGCCTATAGAAAGATCCAGCTGAGATTTTGAATAACTATTGTGAATTAATAATATATATATCATTGGTTACAAACATTGGTTGGCTTTACGATGTAATAGAGTTTAAAAAAATCTCAAATGAATTAGGGCAGAATATATAGCTAAAATAGATAAAAGCTAGATAGATTTAGTCATCTACTAGTAAGTACTTAAACGTAAACTTCTGAAAAGCTGACCTAGATGTCCCTGGTTAGGCGAAATAGTTATGTTGATACAATATTAATAATGCAACGTTCAGATATGGAAGGAATGAAATTAGCTTGTATTGCACCATACTGATAAACAGGATAATGACGATAAGAATCATGGATTAGTAGATGATTAATTATTGCCGAGTGGAGAAGGCTAGAGCGGGTTTAACATGACTGAGAAAGGTTCTGTGTAGCTATAACCTAAATATGAGAATCATAATGAAAATGATAAAATACTTTATTATTGTTAGTTTTAAGTTATGTGGCGTAAACATTGACAACGAGAATGGTCAGATGTGGATGTATGAATGTTGAGAATGAAAAGAGCTAAAGAATGTATCAGCAAAGTTGAAACAATGAAATGATGCCATATTTGGATTTATGATCCTGATTGAATGATATTATTTAAAGGCATTTGGTCGCGCTAATTATGGTGGCTCTCAATCCTTTTTTCCACCAACCTCAAATCCCTAGATATTTTCGCAAGCCAAGTGACCAGCAGTTACGGGTCATAAGTCGACCAGGATTGTAGAATAGCCAGTTAAATTCAGTTAATTCAAGACAGCGAATGCGCCTAGGCTTGTTAAAACTACGCCGTCGTAACTGATTAATTCGATTATACAGACTGATTCAGAAGTTATTTGTGGACCACGACCGGGTCGGTTAGATATAGTGTCACCGTTGTTCAAGCAATACTTCTGAATACCTGGCAATCCGTATACCGGCTCTTGTCATTCATCGAAAGTGTACCGTCAAGACCGTGCGCCGGGTAACCCAACAAAAAAATACCGCACGAGTGTTAGTGAAGCCAGACCACGAAGCAAGATCATCAACATCATAAAAGGTCAGTGCCTGACTTCCTAACGTAACCCCCCCCCAGCATCCACATCCACCATCAAAATCATTCCGCCACAAAATTACAGTCCATTGTGAAAAGCGCAACCAACATTTTTTTCTGAAATCTCAAAAGCTCAAAAATCAGAGACTGGTTTGAACTCAACAGTCTTATTTTGAAAAAAAACTGTAAAAGACAAGCGACAGCACCAACCAATATTGTCGTTAACATTGTAGATGTCTGGTAAAAATATACTTATTTAAAACTTTTACGTCGTTTTAAAGAATTTGATATTTTAAAAATCTTAAGAGAATGGATCCAGATCTTACTAACTGTAAAAGTAACACTAGGGAAAAAATCATTTGTAGGGAAAAAAAAACATTGATAAAAAAATATTCCTTACCATGAATTCCGATAAAACCATAGGCGATACCTTTCAAATATGATATAGAAAACGAACCTTTCAGCATCATTCAGTGATAGCATATTTTTTACAATTATCGTAGCGAACATAAACGTGTTTATTGTCAGCTCCGGACTCAGTCATCTCTCCCAGCTGGGCAATCTCACTGAAAGCCTCCTCCGGCCCTGCCTGAGACTCGGGTCTTGGGGATCGTAAACCAGCCCACAAATATTGTCTACCGTAAACATAAACCAGGGCAGGAGCGGACTTGCATGTGTAGGTAGTTATATCTTCAGAAAGAGAGTTTCTCATAAAGTATGTGTTAATATTAGATGTGACATTTTTTCACGCGGGAAAAAGCTATTTATATGGTGTTTTCGTATATAAAACAACTAGATATGTTCAGTATAAACGTAATAAAAAGTTTATTTTTGGACTCGAATAAGGAATTTTGACAGTGTAACAACAATTTACTATACCTTAGTATTTAGGCGAAGATTCATATTGCAGCTTTTATTTTATATATCAACTTACACATTTTCTTTAGTATTTTTGTTTTATAAAGCAACAGATAATATTGAGTATATTTTCAACAATGTATATTGATTTTTTTATATGCATACCTACTCGTAAAAACATATAATTCTCTTTTATATTCAACGTGGAATAAAAATTAAATATTTATTCGTAAGAATTATTACTATTAAAAATAAACGAAGTAGATTTTTTTAATGTGGTAAGTCCAGATCAAAATTTAGGAATTTTCTGTTAATGCCTAGAAATTAGAAAACAATGGAATATAAGAAACTCAGATTAAAAAGTTTTGGTGGTTGACTAGTGAAGTCAATCAAAGAGTTTATAAACGTATAACTACATTTTCAGCAAGGCAGTTCTGAGTGAAATAAGCGAACTTTTTTTTAAAAATTTTCTTTTGGTAATTGAATGAATGGATTGTTTTCAAAGTACACTGTAAACCTTCTGATTCGTTGAGAACTCGCAAGAGTTATCAGCATAATATGGCCGTCACAACGTTGTTATCAATGCTATATTCTCCATTTATCATTATTACGAATCATTTGAATTTTTATCTTGCTCTGTTAATTTCTTTAATAGTCATAATCCATTTTATTGTAGATTTTTTAACACATCATTACCGTGCGGTTGGCAACTTACCTTTTTGAATACAAAGGCGTAGTTCTATTTCAAAAATTATTAATATTTTTGTCGCGACATATTGTATTTGTGTACATTTTGGGAATAGGCTTAATACTTTTTCTATACGAAAGAATAACTTATGAATTCTTGAACTTATCTATTATAATTTATAATATATGTGTACATTTTCTAAAAAAATAAGCCCGGAATTTGCACGAGTCTTCTGTATAGTTCCAATTTTAATTTTAATAAGATTATTTCGAGGTCGATGACCGATAAACAAAACAAATAAAAATACTGTTTCTGTCACTTTCATTACAAACCTTACCTAAAAATAGTTACGTATTTATAAAATTATACTTGCATTTCTTTTATTTTATATCGACTTTGGAAAGGAAAAAGTGAGTAATCCACACAAATAAAATTTTACAGGGGGACAGTAAAGTTAAAATACAAAATAGACATAGGTAACTAGAAGTGCGTGATAAATTATATTTTGGTTTTTATATCTCTAAACTGATATTAATTATTGAGTTAATTAAAAAAACAACACAAATGATGGCTAAGTCTTAAGTCGTTTTTCAGTTTTTCAGTTTTTTTTTTTTTTTAATATTTTTATTTAAATTTATATAATATATAGGTATATAGAGCTTTATATTCATTGGACACAACATATATTTAGTCGTGTACAACTTCATTATGCGTTAAAACCAATTTTGAAAAACTGAGGGTTACGCTCTTTTTCCTTTCTAAAGTCGATATTATATTGATAGAGTATAGGAAATGGTTTCTGTTATTTTGCGTGAGAGACGTTCGTAAACTTTTGATGTCAGCATAAGGTTCCTAATAATTAATAAGAATTACGATATTTTTTCGTACATTCTTAGATGGGTTTTCCACATAGTAATAAATACATCTGCTTTGCCGTTTCCTTTATGAAAATTGGAAATTATCAAAATAATCCCTACCTTTTAGACCGCTAACTGGAACAACAGAGTTAAATGCTATTATGAAACTATGTGTTTAAAATCTTCAGCCACGATATTCTGTTTGAGTTTTCCCATTTATGGTAAGTTAGCATCATGCATAACGTATCCATAATACTCGTACTTCAGTTTCATATAGTTTATGATATATAAAGCTACACACAAATGAAGATTACTTCAATAAGTATATTACCTATAACTTTATTCAATAACTCTGCTCAACCAAATCGTTTCAGATATTGATAAATTCCACTTACATGAGATTAAGTTTAGGTGGATTTTGTTTCATAAATTATTAAAATATGGTCTACTAAGCTCATTTGATGTACTTTCATGTAACTTCTTTTAATACTGTTTTTTCTAATAATGCTGCGCTATTTCTTTCATTCTTCATACTTTTTTAAAATTATTTTATGTCATTTGATGAAGTCGTGAATTTGTAATTTGTAAAAATAACTATATCTAAATAAATTTATTTGAACTATATTGCACGGATGGTATATAATATGCTCCATATCTAAAGCATCCATAGACAGCACGCCACTGGTATAATACCGTCAATTACGTCAATAATTGACGTAATATATTTTTTCATAAGTATGTACACACAACACTAACTATAAGTAAATACTTAAAGCATTCCTATGGGAAAAATTCAAATTTTGATTACTCTTACGTTTATAATGTGACCTTTTTTAAAATACATATTTTAATCGTTGTTAATTTAATCTTTATAAGACATCTACTGCAGTTTAAAGTATTGTACAAAAAGTGTCCATTGTGTCGAGAACTACATGACTTGGGATATCCGCTGTATCGCCCCTATTCAGTCGCCCATCCCGAATCCGCTTCTGACCGTTTCCCGACAAAAGCGCGTCCCAAGCGGGTGCTGTGTTTTCACCAGCCAGTTGCGATAGCGCTCGAACAGCCAGTGTATCAAGAATACTATAACTTTGACAACACACTTTTAAAAATAATAATTTTGAATACATATTATATATATTATAGTATGTGAATAGAAAAGAGAGATAAGTCTTTTAAAAAAAGTTAAACAATAAATAGCATAAAAATCTAGCTTCAAATTATATAAATTGGTTGATTTTAACACAGCGGGAGTATAAAATGAAATGATAACTTTGGAGGCGTTTCTCATTTTTGAATACGGAAGTGCGATTTGCTGCACTATAGGGGATTGTTAGTTCACAGTTTCAACACGTGAACAAGAAGTTCTTTTTCGATAAAATATAAGTAGTAAAAATAGTAGTAAAATTTTTGAAGGTATACTTCTTTAGGCGCGTTTTGGGAAAACAGATCAGAGTGTATTTTTGGCGTGAGACGAAGTTGGACGCGCAAATGTAACGCATTAATTTGGCTTGGGACGGAAGTTTTACCCGCCGATGCAACATAATTTATTAGGCGCGGCGACGTTCGGGTGTTCTGAATGCTGGAAGTTTGTAATTTTCAGCTGTGATATTGAGGACTGTGGCTTGGGCCGGTCTGGTAAACACTGAATGTTGCAACTTTTATTTATGAGTACAATTATATAATATCAATAAATAAATAAATTTTGTGAATGTTGAGTTGGTAAATAATTCAAGCAATGGTATGTTGTAAATTTACAATATTTAGACAATTCATACACAAAAATACATATTTTTACAGTTAAGGATAATATTTGTCATATATCCATGCAATGTTAATTTATTTATTAGCGGTTTATAATAATTGAAGACAATAATATTTTTTATGTTTCATCACAAAAGCCAATATCACGTTTCAGTTAAACCATTAAATAGGGCATAGGCTATGTTTTACTTTTGATCTATAATAAATTATTATTGTAAACGAAAATAGTTGTACAGTCATCTGTTTAAGCAAAGATGATCGAAATAGCGGTTTGGTAAAATTTTCAAACACAAGTTTTGAGATTTTTTTCTTCCAAAGTAGGTACATTCTGCAATAATATTTTGTTTTGTTATTTTTTGTTTTGTTACGACAAATAAATATAACTTCTAACGCGCGTACATAAGTACACACACCGATTTTTTTAAAATTTAGAATTTTAATCTAGGTACGTCTAATTTTGGTTTATATTTATTATTGGTGTTAATAAAGCCTATGTAATAATGTTAATTTAGTTAGGATTAAAAGTCGATTTTCACCAAGAATCCTCAGTGAATTTATTAATACGCGATCACCTAATTATGATATTAAAATATTTCTTTTGATGGCAGAATTTATTTATTGAATAATTTTGGGTAATTGCTGGCTGACACGATGCTCAGAAAAAATATAAAGCAAAACTTGTACCTGTTCATAACATGTATTCAAGCATATTGCTGTTCTTACCTTATAACCTAATTAGGTATGTGATTTATATTAAGTTGATTATTTTTAGTTCAGCATGAAAGCGCCATAATAAGTCTGAAAATAATTTTGTGTGTGAATTAAAAAGAGAGATATGTCTAAAATCACTACTTATTATGAAAGCCAAGAACAACGTTGTGTGATGTTAAATTTATGCATGAAATTTACTAATTCAACGGCATAGTATCCAATCGGTATTTTATTGTTTACATATAATATACTCGATGTGATTATAATATTCATAAGTGGGGATTAAATATCTCTCATTTATGCGAGTACGGAAAAATACAAACCACTAAGCATTTTCGTTAAGACTTGCACACTGTATGCATTCCTTGTAGAATTCTCTGCCATTCTGCACTCCAGCCAAAATGCACTGAAATTAATAAAGGTTTAATGCTGACGATGTAATTTGTATTACTATGACTCTGCTTTCGTTAATGTATATTTCGATACAATTGCAGACATCCTGCTGCCATACGATTGAATTAATAACATAATGTATTGCAGCATTACGGTTATTATGGCTTATTTAATACAAATTTCCGATTTGTCTCCTTTCTATTATAATTATTTAATTACAAGATAATATAAATAAATACGTCATAATAATATATAAACATGTGAAAGTATTTTGTAGGTGTTTAATGATACTTTAATAGCGTTACAAAATTTATTTAGTTATATAATATATTTCGGCAAATAAACAATAATCAATATCGTAAAAAAATGGTCCGAAATTTAGATTTAAAAAAAGTAGAAATCGAAACGTCAGAAGTTTTTTCAACGACATGGAGTATATTACGAAACTGTTTTTATTTTTTTTTAGATATTTTTTGACCATGTACAATTCTAATATGACCATATGGGCCTCAACAGAGAGGAGGTTTGTATTAACAGATTTTTGTTTTTACGAAAAATGAATGTTAGCAACCTGCTCAACTACTTATTAGGTCCATGCTCTGATTCCAAACATAACTTGAAAAACAATGTGTATTTGCCAGACCCAGGATTAAAACTTGATACTCACGATACTATAAGGCAACGCGCAAGCCGTTGGCCATCGTGGTAGCAATAGTAAATTATACGTATTTGTAAGTATTTTCATATACCTATATGTGTGGTCAAATTTTCCTCATTCTGCTGTAATGCAACAATACCTACACGCTGCGGCCCTCGTACTCTAGTGTGTAAGTAGAGTTGGGTTTCGGGAATTTCCCGACGGGAATTGTCGAGAAATTTTCGAGATTTTCCATCCCGAATCTCGAGAATTGAAATTTTTAACATTTCGGGAAATTCCGGAACTCGAGAATCTCTTCTCGGGATTTGGGATTTATTTATTATCAAATATTTATTGAAAAAACGATTTTTATATGAAAAAAGTGGACAGAAAACACAAAACGTTCAAAGACTGATAGGGGCATTTAACACAATTAAGCCAACGTTGACTCAAAATGAGCGCAATTTTTGCAACATCTGGGGATTTTGTGTCTCAAAAGCGTACGCGATTGTCAGACGCAGGGATTGACAGTCTGTGTTTTTTGAAATTCTATTTTAACAAGTAATGTTTTAAAATATTTTCGTTTTCCTAATTCTATTTTGCTTGTCTTCTTACATAAATAAAAAAATCATGATTTTTTGGAATTTGTCTGTTTTTAGACTGATTTTAGGATTTTTAGAAGTATTTTTAAATTTCCCGATATCTCGATAATTCTCGAGAATTTTTTTCTGGAAATCCCGGATTTCGAGAATTCAAAATTTCATCATTGCGGGAAATCCTGAATCTCGAGATTGAGATTTTTTCGGGAAATACGCAACTTTATGTGTAAGGCGCTTGTTTTTTTTATCCGGCGGCTCCGAGTTTGATTATCGGTGAGGTCAGAATATATTAATATAATTTTCTCAAAGACTGCGTATTTGTGCTTTTTTGTCTTTTATTATTAGTTACACTACTGTTATTGGACCTCATAGTCTAATGTTCACAAAAGAATATATATATGTATATAAAATATTACTCTTTAATCTATATTACTTTTGTAGTTCAGGGCGTAAATAGAATTTGCTATACGGGATTTCTGGAGCATAGTGCGGTGAACTACTAGTAGAAATAATAGCCATTCCAACGTTAAATTAATTGAAACGAATTTATAACATTTTCTAAAAGCAGAGCACCGGGTTTACCATCTTTGCAATAAAATCTAAATGATGCTATTAAAACTTACCTACCTGACTACCTCACAGCTAAACTGGGAGAAGACATTAAATTCGAAGCACTTACATTTTGTTAATTACACTATAACTGGTCAAGATATTTTATTCCGTTAGGTATTTTATATAGTGTTTATAGTCCGTAAAAAGATAACAGTTTACGAATGCTTGTATTCGAGGTGAGGGCTTCTTTTACATGGCGCGTCGCGATATGGACGTCTTTTGTGTTCGACGCCCGATGGAAAATTTTGAAAGCGTCGCTGAAAATCGCTTTTGATCATCATCTTTACAGCGTCAATATCGTTTGGATTTTTTTCTCTTTTTTCACATATTTTAATAAGACGGTAGATTTTATCGCACGTGGTTTAGAAGTTGCTGCATTGATACGTTATAATATACGAAAGTTTAAGAAAGCAATCCTTTTTCAATAAACTATTTCTGGTTGAGCTATTTAAGTGGACTTTAATTATTTTAAGGAATGATGAGGAGGTCGGATCTAGATGTGGGGGCGATGGAACAGAATGCCAGACACTGACATTTGTGATGATGTTTGATGGCTCCGTGGTCTGGTTTCAACTGTCACTCGGGCGGTATCGTTAATTTGGGTCACCCGGTTCGTACACTCACTCACTTTGTGATACAGTTTATGGATTATATGTTAGGGTGTATGGATGATGATGATAGATTATGAATAAGTCTGTATATATTGAGTCAATCACTTAAGCGACGGAAAGCTATTAGAAGCCCGCACGCGTCCGCTATCGAGATGCAACTCAATGTCTCTTTGCAACACGGTCTTTCATGACGCATAATTGCTTATACATTGTCTGGTGATAATAACACTGGAGATTAGGAGGTGGGTCATGAGATAGGGAATGGAATGGGAATATAAATGGCCCAACCAATTTCTTTTATTCAAACGAATAATTCACAAGATTTTGAGAATGTAACATTCCATAATATATTGAACATACATAATTGGTTAATGCACAGATTGGCGCGATACCAATGGTCATACGGGTTCAAATCCCGTCGAGGTTCGTATTTTTTCAAATATGATTTGTTCTCGTAGGTATGTATCTGAAATATTTTCAAGTTATGTATGTTCAATACATTTTTAATTGAAATGAATGTATTCACATGATTTTTTATTTTATTATTTTATTTATTTTATCCATTTTTTTCATTTAATAAAGTGTCTATATATATATATAATATGGCTATAATACATTCTAAACCCTTCCAAGATGTATATATTTTTAGTGCTTTGTAAAATGGTCCGCAATATTTTATGGAACCATCACTTATATGATATTATGCACTAATGCAATAATTGAATTAATAACTATTTTTAGCACGTATGACGGCAACGATTTTTTCATCTGAAGCCGACTTCAAAAAAAAAATTTTTTTTACTATAACTTCGCAAGAAACCATTGCAAATTTCACGCTTATTTTGTTAGAATAGTACCTAAGTAGGATAAGTACAAAAAGTTGCATTTTATCTATTTTATATAAATTACAACCAATGTGTGCTGCCCGTGCTCACGTGTGGCTGCAAGACGTGGACCCTCAACACGAGAGATGTCCAAAGGCTAAGAGTCGCACAGCGAGGCATGGAGAGGTGTATGTTGGGCATCACGCGAAAGGACCGTAAGAGAAACGAATGGGTTAGGAAGCAGACAGGAGTACGCGATGTAATAGACGTGGCCAAACAGCTGAAATGGAGATGCACGGCTTCATTGATTAATATAAATTTATATTACTTAACGAAACATTAATAATTATTATATTCTTCAATATTAAAATATTTGTATGTATAGTAGATGTCAAAATGAAAATAATTCTGATAACCAAGTCGAACAAAAAAAAAAAAAAATCGAATCTGAATATATAAATTTTATCTGTTGTGAAAATTCAAATTGGAATTGGCAAGGAAAGTTATTTGAACAAACTTCTATTTATGTAGATGTCAGTTGAAGCCAAGTAGGAAAAGGAAATCAACAAACATAGTATGTATGTATGTTGACTTTTATATTATAATATGTATTCTGAATTTTCTTTTTCGCTAATATAATTAATGTGAAAAACAGTAGGTCACACAACAAATCTACTGCAATATTTGCAATTGTTTGCGTAATATTAATTACGTCTTTTGAATCTTTTGATTATAAAAATATATTCGTTCTTCTGACATGATATATCAGTTTTTTAAGGGGGAGGAGGTATGCCAACAGAGAACCTAGTGGAAAAAAAAGAAGCTTTCAATTTGAGATTTTTTTTGATAATTTACAATTTCAACTATATTAATTAATAAATATGTATCTGAAAACATTAAAAAGATTTTTAATTAAAAGATAAACTTACAATTGTAAAAAAATGTAATAAAATGTGAATTCGTTGCAGGATCACATCTTATTATTACATTATATTTTATCAAAATATTTATTATTAAAATTTAGGTTATTAAGTTTTAAATTTTTCGTCGGTTAGATTTTTGACTAATTCATCGTTTTGATATTTTTTATATTTATTTTAAAAAACATCGATTTTTTTAAAAATATAAATGTATAAAAATTGAAAACTTAATGAACTAAATTAAAAAAATAAATATGATCATAAAATATAATGTAATAATAAGACGTGACCCTGCAACGAATTCAAATTTTATTACATTTTTTTGCAATTGTAAGCTTATCTTTAAATTAAAAAAAAATAAAAAATATTTTTAATGTTTTCAGATACATATGATTTAATTAATACAGTGGAAATTGTAAATTAAAAAACAATAATCTCAAATTGCAAGCTTCGAATTTTTTCACTAGGTTGTCTGCTGGCGTGCCTCTCCCCCTTAAATAAAACTTGTCGAATATATTGAAAAAATGTGTTTCCAAAGTCAAACAACATGGAAATTATTGTTTCAATCATTTATTTACAAAAAAATGTTTAAATACGTAGTTACAATAAATAAATATGTTTCAGATTACCTAACTTATCTACTAATATAAAACAGGCTCAGGTTTTTTTACTTTGTCCGATCTTAAGAAGATCATATTTTGGGCATCGTCAGAGTGGATGTTGTATTAAGGGATTTTTTTTATAAAAAATGGATGTTGGCACCGTTAAACAAACATTGAAAAACAGCATGTGATTTTTTGCCAGACGCGGGATTCAAACTCACGAAATAATAGGCCGACACGTTTCCGCTCGGCTATCGTGAGTTATCCAGAAATGTAGCGATTAGAAAAAGAAATGAAACTAACTAACAGATATATCGCTTAATAAGCGGCTGATTTACAAATTAAGCTATCAACACCTGATTAATTAATTGTGCTTTAACATTACAAAAGCGTCAATTACGTTGAGCTACTTTACGAGCTGTTTGTTGATGAATTTAAAAGTGGGCGATTCAGCCACTGCGATTGTGATGATGTCACACAAAATTTTCCATTCGCTGAGAAGCCACAAGCCAGCGAATATTTTGGCGTGTAGCGTGTAAAGTTGACCGGCTTTCAACTTTTCTCTGTAGACTGTTTACTATCTGCTTGTTAGCTTGTTCAATGATTACACTGGGCGACTTTACAGGCAGATTGTAAATTCGCCAACAAACAGCTCGTAAAGTAGCTCAATGTAATTGACGCATAAGTAACTGCAAGTGACATACTATGTTTAAATCAAATAATATGTAACTTATTTATATGGAGAGCTACAATTAACTTATTCTTCGTATTTAACCCATGAAAATGGTATATAAAATATTGTTATAATTAAATTTATTAGCAACGTATATAATTTGAATATTTTTGCGTAACTTGTAGGTACTCCTTCAAATATTAAAAAAAATAACATAAAGGAATATCACATTTTTTGGAAGAGTAGTAATAATGGATTATTTAAAATCAAGTTCATATTTACATAGCATTAAAACCATTATTAGTCGAAGTAGAAGATAGGGTTGAGGATGCGTAATGTGAGGGATGTAGTTTTTCTTATGATTCGTCTATCTAATATGATAGTATGCGCTTTAAGTATTTATGTAATTTTTATGAGGTATGTATTTATAATTAAAATTATTTGCATTGTAATAATTGCGTATCTTGTATAAATCTGTATTTAAAAAAATATTTTTCAAATAAACATGAAACTGTTTAAAAAAATAAAAAATATTGTTTTTATAGCGTATTTATTATAAACGTGTTTTTATAAATATAGTGTTTGATATTTGCGAATTGATTAAATATTCTAAATTGTCCATTTATCAATTAAAATTAAGTAATAAAAATAAATGAAAAAAAAACAGCTATTAATAATTTGCGGAGATTTTTAAAATAATTTTATTGAATGCAATCGTTTGACATCGCCCGTCATCCATCATCGCTATTTCAATTTTCAAAATAAATTGAAATCAGCTAGATAATTAAAAATAAATTGAATTATCAATCAACTGCAGTTTGAGATCACGTCTCAATCAAGCGTAAAGTGTGCTGTGAAACCAAAAATGGATAATTATTTCTGTTAACATCGAAAAATTATTATTTAAAAAACGTATATTCCAATAATTGATTGGATCGTTATAACACGTCCGATACCGACTATATTCAGGCCGTCACACTGAATTGCGAATTATACTGGTAGTATTAGTTATCGATAATTTTTTAATGTAATGCGGTAACCTGTTTGCAATAAATTAAGACTTGATTGCATATTTCAATTTAATTTTTATATTTTTTTTTCGGTATGCAACAATCATCATTTTATACAAATAGTTTACTATATTGCATTCAAAGTATGAGCAATACCTAGCACTACATTCGAAGTTAATTTCGTATCATGGCCTGGCTGTAATAGTGGATCTTGGAAACTGTTGTAGTATTATGAACTAGCGGTAGACCATAATAATAGGTAAGTCTTGGGATTGAAGTCACCTACTTCTTAATATTTTTCAGTATGCAACAATCATCATTTTATACAAATAGTTTACTATATTGCATTCGAAGTATGAGCAATACCTAGCACTACATTCGAAGTTTATAATTTCGTATCATGGCCTGGCTGTAATATTGGATCTTGGAAACTGTTGTAGTATTATGAACTAGCGGTAGACAATAATAATATGTAAGTCCTGGGATTGAAGTTACCTACTTCATTATATTATATTGTTAATTTTGAAAAACACTTACATTATAACCAATAGAAAAAATCTTTTTGAAAAAAGTAAGCCACCTGGCAGGAATCGAACCTGCATTTCTTGGGTTTACGCCCCGTCCACGCATTGTCATCTATGCTACGAAGTGACATACTAATTACGACAATTTTTAACTATTGGCCATTTAATACCTCCTCATTAGCACTATTCTAAATCAAGATGCTATTGGCAATCGGTTTTTGTTTATTAAATCAAAGAAGGTACCTACTACTTCAATTATTAACCGACGTCACGGATGGTACATTCTTAAATCTTGTGAATTATTCGTTGAATAAAAGAAATAGTTAATTAAACATTACATTGCATTTTTTTTACAATAATTTCATCAAGTATTGCTTCTGTTAAAAACTATATGACGCTAATAGAGCGCACGTCTTTAATTACATAGTTTGCGGGTTTAAATCTGGTGGCTTAATAAAATTAACATATTGTTTGGATTAAAACCAATGGTTTCAGATAAAACATACTTACTTCAAAAAAATGACGCTCTAGTATTATTGCATATTATGACAAGAAAAAATGTCGAGTCATTTTCCTCGGTATCGCTCCACGTCTTGCTTCTACTATCAAGCGAGATATCTAGTGCGCAGATCGCTGTTGTAGCATTGCTGTAAAGTGATGTAAGGTTGGTCATGGTATTGGTAATCATGCAGCTGTGCCACAAGGGTATGGAGTAGTATAAATGTATACATACATTTCGGAAGCTTCAGGATCACAGAGATTATCAATATATTTTTTTATTGTAAATATTTCACTATAATAATGTCAATATAAATTATACCAATGGTTTTATAAATGCGTTTAAAAAATAATAAATGTAAAAAATCTTAACACCACTGCACAGTTATGTACTGAAATATGACTATATTCTAAAACATTAGAGCGAGAAGTTTAAAAAAATACTATTTTATGTAATAAAAATACTTTATGCAGTCATCAAATGTTTAAAATAAATATAAAGGATAATAAGGCTTCAAAATGATATAAATAGATTATCTACGACGTTTAAGGTATGTCCAGGACTATGCTTTGAACATAGAAAAAAAGCTCCATTTTGACCCACGCTGAGCACGTCCGCCCTTAATAAGTCAATTATCTGTAAAAATTTGTATGAAAAATATGCTCACCCATATGCTATCCATATACTGGAAATATTTTTGTTTAAATAAATGATGAACTCGATTAAATTTAGCAGCCCTGATTTTTTTTATTATTTAGATGCTTTTGGCATTATTATGACTTTTATGTAATTTTATTTCGCCATTCGTCTCTTATAATTATTTAATAATCTAAAACCATAAATAACTACTAATACAATATCGCGATAACGGCGCTTTGGTTTATCACCATGTTGAGTATTCTAGCTTCTAGAGTACTTCTAGCCATAATTATATATTTTAAGATTATAACTTTACTGTAGAATATTATGATATTATGAAGAAATATTTTATCGAACAACTAGTCCATTCAAGATATGTAGATACCTATCCACATCAAATATTATTTTCAAACTAATAAAAGAAAACATAAATATGAAAACCCAAGCAAACAAAAATATAGTTTATTTATTTTAAACGTTTATCTTCAATTATTTAGTTGACTCAAACTGACATGTTATATTTGTTATTTGACATAGACAAATCTAAACGTCAAATTTTTGATAGTTGATATAATATATTAAATATTATAAATAATAATACGAGTATAATAATTATAAATATTATATATACCAAATAATATATTAAAATTCGATCATCATAATATATTTTCCATTTAAAACTACAAAGAAATGTCACAATTTTATTTCACAATGAGTAGGTAAAAGTCCTCATCTATGCGACGGTGTATAGATTAAACATTGATAGTTTTTTTGTATTTAAAATGTAGTTTCATATTGGCATAGATTATTCTAATATTATGATCGTATTTACCCATTTAACGAGTTCTTTTTTATTAATAGTGCAATAGTATATAATGTTTGAGGCTTTCACGGTTGTTTTTTATCGTAGTATATTCTTGGGTTTCCACCGTGTCTCCTTCTTCCTTCTTTACTCGACGTGTCGGGCTCGTTGCAGAGGCCATTATCAAGAGATGATATGTTGTATTTTATGATGAAAACGTAGTGTGTGTGCTCTAAGAATGTCAAAAGGAATCCGATTAGCTAAGAGCAAACGTTGCTCAGAGTAATCTGTCAATCGTTATGACCAGGTATACCGGCTCGAATATTAGATTTTGCTGATAGGGCCGGAAGCCATGACGTTTTTAACCGTAATCCATCATCCCTATTAATATTTTCAGGGTTTATATGGATTTCAATGGCCTCCTTTACCAATCGTGAGAAATATCATTTATTCCGACCCAATATCTTGGTTTTAAATTCAAATTTGTGTCCTGTATCCATCGAGTGCTCGGCAACTGCCGACATCGTGTAATGTTTAAGTCGGTATGCTCTCTTGTGTTCACTCACACGCTTCTTTACTGTTCTAGAAGTCTGGCCTATATACTTTTTTTTGGCATCCACGACAGCTTAACTGGTATACACCTGCCGAGTCTAAAGGTTGTGAGTCTTTTACTGGTCTTAACACATTTCGGACCTTTGTCGATGTTGAGAATATTGTTTCGATTTCATGTTTCCGAAGTATCCTGGAAATAGTATCGGTGGTGTTTTTGATATAAGATAGATAGGCCCGGCCTTTGAACTGTATCTCTTCCTCCTGACTAACCGGGTTAAGGTTGATTTTGCTTTTGTTGGCTTTTTGGATCATATTGTGAGAATATCCGTTTGCTTGAAGAGCCTTTGATACTTGAGATATGTCGGATTTTAAATACGAAGATTCGCAGATACGCCGAGCTCTTGTCATCAAAGTCGAAATCAGACCCATTTTTTTGAGCAAGGTGGTGGTGAGATATAGCATGTAAATAACGATTGGTATGGGTTGGTTTCCGGTAGACTCTGTCTTCCAGAAAACCATCCAATTTTCTGATAATGATTTGCGAAAAAACGACCAACTGGTGGTTTTTACCCGCTGATAAAGGAAACGCGACAGTCGTTATGGATGCAACGGACTATGTTACCAAAATGGAAGAGTTACTGAAAACCCCTGTGTATAAACATGTAAAGCGGAACCCTACCGACAAGATTGATAGAACAACGAGGGAATTAGTTCGATCTTCCGACGACCAACTCGGAAACTTTTGGATTCAAAGTCGTCTGAGCGGACGAATGTTGGAGACCCAAATTGCGGTGATTCGATATCATGGCTCAGAATTCACGAGCAATCCGAATTTCAGATTATCGGAGTATTGCCTAGAATGTACTAGGTTGGGGGCTTGAAGATATCAGAGACCATCCCGGGCTGTTTTGTTAGGAGTGATTTGTGAATAATGATGATGCCGTGATATATTTGGTCCTGGTCATAATATATACAGATGACGTCATCCCCATTGCTCCTTTTTCTTTCTATCTCATGAATATTTTTTTGTGAGAATAGGTAATTATGTAACTAACATTTTTTAGGTATGCAAATATCTATATATTTTAGGACAGTTTAGAGCGGGCAAGGGAAAAAATAAAATAAAGATAATGATTTGAGTTACCACATCTCTATCCGTCATGCGTTATGCAGACGCTATTTATGTACGACCGCCTAAATGTGTCTGAATGAAAAATAAATAGTGTCACATTTCATTTTCCCAAGACGAACCTGCACGGGACTGTTGTAGCAACCATGCCCTTTGGTGCATAAAGAAAGAGTTTAAAAAATAAACAAAGAATCTTGACTCGCTCTGCTGTAATTTATTTTTAATGCCATGAAGTGTCCTCTGTACTCGTGTATTAGAGCTCTTGCGAAGCAGAGGAGTTGGAAATTGAATGTGATGAATGTAAGGGGGGATCAGAATTATTCTGTCTTGCATACGACGTAGAAAATTTGATCCAATAATGCATTATAGCAAAAGCACACTGCTATGACTTTCATCTGTTATTTATTTTAGATTAATGAAATTAGTCAATTTCATAAATTGTGAAACATAAAAAATATAGCGGCTATAAATAAGAGTTATAGATGCCATAATTTAAAGCACCGTTACATAACACAATAATATGTTATTATACCAGTAATTGATTTAATATTTATTCCAACTCAACCACGTTGCAAACGTTACGAAATCACCATTACGTATTGTTATCGCATAATATTATGATTACCTCTAATTTAATTAAAACCTCTATTGCAATGAATGTAAGTTTTACTATTATACTAACAAAGCAACAAAATAATTAATATTTCGTTTAATAATATAAAGTAACTTAACTAAACTTAAAATACCTACTAGTTATTTGAGTAAAGATTTTTTAATTGGTCATAGATAAAGTAAATGTCAATACTATCGTAAAAATTATCGATAGGATTACCGTGGCAAATTGCATCGGGGCAGCAAAGGACGGATATAAGAGAAAAAAGATGAAATATACTTAACTAAGAAGGGTAGAAAAATCAGCCACTTAAAAGGAAATTGAACGTAAGTAGATTGGAAAGATTTTTATTTTTAAAAACAACCGCTGCCGTAAATTTCTTTTGTTACTTTTTTTTTGAATTTAAATTATGATAGATTTAAGTTTTGTACTATTACATTTGAGTTGTTTTTACATACACACACATAAATATCCCAATACGTTTTGACGATTTATACTTCTATGTAATGTATTTGGTGGCGCTTTCTAGTCGACTGTAGGAAATAGATGATTTGGATGCTGGGGGGCTATAGAGGGATTCAATCCAGGCACTAAACTTTGATGTTGATAATACGAGTGCGCTGGGCTGGATCCGTGTTTTCGCACTCACACAACTAGTATGATCACTCTCACAGTTAGACTATACTTATGGCGGCTAGATGGTATAATTTATTGAATTACATTGATAGGCGCGGCGTGCCCGGCTATGTAATTGTCACTCGTAATACTCGTAGTTTTATGATGTTGACGCATTTATGTTCTGAAGGTAACTGAATATCAGTTATTTATTAATGTGTCTGGTATTACAGTGCCTGGATGACGGCAATAATTATGGACGTAGGTGGGGAATTTGTATGGGATTAGCGCTATAATAATTGGCCGAAACAGTATTATTAGTGATTTGATATCTAATAAGCTATGACGTAGGGTTTTTTACAAACATTACAACTATTCATATATTTTTATTTTTATACGTGTTCCTTTACTTAATAGATATGTAATACTTTTTTTACCTACTTTATTGTATTGATTTATTATATAAGTTAAAATTAACTGTATTAGTTGTCAGTGTGTATTTATCATTGATAAGTACGACGATACATGGGTTCCAAAAAACGACTCAAATGGAATAGTACAAAATTTAAATCCATTAGAATATAAAGACAAAAATCACTACGTGGTTTTTTATTTGTCAAAAAATCGAGGATTTTCCCGCGATAGTTGCGACACGTGAGGAAATCCCAGAGGATGAAAAGGAAAAATAAGGTTTTGATATCGACTCTATCCGATAGTAATATTTCATATTAACATTCTACTGTGTGGTAGTGGAAATGGAATGGGCGTGAAGTGAGGGAGGGTCGGGGTGGTTTACTGGCTGGAAAATTTTATTTATAGCGTTTTTGCATGGCTGGTAAAAGTTTCGGCACTGCCATGTGCGCTAATAGTGAAAAACTGCTTTTCCTGTGACGATTTTCATAATTGATGGGGGCTGTCATCCGGCTGCATTTTTCTTTATGATAGAGTACTCTTTTGCGTTGTTACTCACAGGTTTTTATGAACACAAAGCTTCCTCTTTAAATTAAGCAAACATCACAAAGTGCGACGACTAAACATTGTCTAATAGTTATAAAAAAAACTGTGAATTCTCAATAAACAATATATTCTAATGGATTAAAGTTTTATATTATTTCATGAGAGTCATTTTTTTGACCCGGGTTTCATCTTTTGGCATCTTCAGGCACTATGTACACTCACCAAAAGGCAAACATACACTGACTATTTATATAACTTATATAACAAATCAATACAATAAAGAAGGTTAAAACTTTTTCAACTACCTATTAAGTCAATAAAAATATACTTATATCAAACAAATTATGAATAGTTGAGGTGTTTGTAAGAAAACCCAACCTTATCAATAATAATACACTCGATAAGCATATACAGATAATACATATCGTCAAAACCTAATAATAGATCATTAGTAATTATAAACAATAAAAATACTACACTCAAGAGGTAAAATCGTCCATTCTGGGAACAATGGTAACGTATTTATTGGGAGTTAATGGAGTGTAATGAGATATATCCATGATATCAGTCTTTAAAAGTTATTAGTTAAACAATTAATATTAAATAATATTCTTACATGATACATACTTTTTTATTATGTAATATTATTTTTAAAATATAACAAATAAACCCACCTAATATAACACGTATACATACTCGTACCTACAACTCGGGTGACAAAAAAACGACTCAAATGGAATAGTTCAAGACTCGAATCCATTAGAATTAAAATTCGAATTCCATCAAGTACCCTCGGTCGATAGCATTAATAAAAAATATTTATTTAAAAAATAAGATAAATGGAACGCATTTGAATGCAAATTTGTAAATCCTTAACCAATGGACACGTTTTTTCAATACTTCCCGCTGATTTTTCACTGGTTGACCTAAAGCTTCCGGTGTTGATTCACATTCGTTGCCAAGTAGTATTCTATCTGCCATCAGCTGTTTTCAAACTGACGTATTTGTGCTGCGTTTATACTAGTGACATTCAAGTCGAGTACCTGGGATATAATACTTGGATGTCACATGTGAGTATCATACTAAACTCTTTCATCCTGCAATGATGCTACATGAGCGATCTACGTGTTGCAAGTCTCAAATAGCAGAAAATGCTGGACGTGATCCAGGACCGAGAATCTTGTAATCTGGTGCTGGCAAATGACAGTAAATAATATTTCAGTTTAATATAATATAAGAATGTCTGCTTTTAAAATTATATATCACGAGTTCAAATTACTCACCAGGAGATTTATATGTTTCTATTTTTAATGTATATTTGTATCCAGAATATGAAATAAATGCAACTACGCTAACAATTATGTCTTGTAAAACTAAGAAACATTTTCGGGAAGTAGTTAAAATTCATACCGGATTGTAGGTACAATTTTGTTATGATGGTGTTTGTGAAAATTTTAGTTACAATATATTTAACAAGTTTTATACGATATTTCCAATAATTTTCATTTAACTTTATTTATGGCTCATTTTCCACTTTTCCAAATCTTAGGGTTTCAAATGAATTTAAAATTAATTTTCCTTATGCGTTTAGATCTAGAATATATTTCAATGATTTAGTCACCTTATTATAACGTTTACAACCGACCAATTGCAAGATGTCACATTTAATTCCTACGTTTTGTTAAATTCAGCTTTGACATTTCAGCTGAAGCTATTTTACACCAAGTTAACTGATGTTTCTTAGCTAAAGTAAAGGCGTTAAACTGAATACCTTTTGGTTATATTTAATGCGGTTAATTCATTCCATGACTATCCTGAGTTTATGGTTATAAGCCAGTTTTGCGTTCCTACTTGACATGTTATTGCATTAATTTGTAATAAAATTCACATTGATTTCTTTAAATGAAACATTTTCATTGATAATTTTTTTTTTTAAATAATTTGTCCATTTAAATGGTCCATACCTCATTTTTAGGATGTCAAGCCAGTACTTTTAATATATTAGTGATTTTCATTGCTTACTTAATATAATATTTGTATTTATTTACCGTGGTCTTATATATTATAATATATTTATTTTAATCTAATTGAAATATATTATTGTATTTTACAGTTAAGATTTTTTTATCATTAGTTTTATAACAACTGAACAAAACATAATTAGCAACTTATTTTATTTCTTTCAACATTTATTTGAAAATTTTCACAACATACCTGTTTAGTTAAAATTTTGCTGACACATGTAATTATTATTTTGATAAGATATTTGTTATGAGTGAGACTACATTATTTTTAAATTTTAGGTAAAAAATAGCATTTAATATTTATAACTGATTTGAAAATGTTTGTATTCGCTGAAACCAATATCATTAAATATCGTTAATAATAATATGTTGAATATTAATATCTCATATTATTATGAATACTAGTATTTGACTGGGCATACTTGTACCATTTTGTGTCGAATTTATGATTATAGAAATCAAAATAAAAGAAAAAAAAATATTGTAATTTGTCAAAATTGTTTTCATTAGGGTCGTCATGCCGAAAAAAAAAGTATTAATACCTGGTATCGGTACTCGCAAGTAACGGTCTGAATCAGAATCGATACTTTTTTGACGGCCTTCTTATTTCATGTCGCGACACTACATCGTATGCCACCGTTGCCTATCACTGTAGTCTGTCGGAAGGGTAGCTTCATGGGGACACATTTTTTTTACAAATAATAACCTTTTCACGGAATTTAGGAAAGTCAAACAGTGAATTGATTAGACGTATTAGAAAAAGTGTTTTATTTTTAAACATCATCACAGTATTACATATAATATTATACAATATTTTTTCACAAATAATAGGTACCTACACATTTCATCACATAAGAAAAAAAATAAAACAAACGTTTAAAAATATTTATTAAAAAAAAACAAATGTTAATAAATTTATATTGAAACCCTACTTTAAGAATCTCAATTTTTTAAACATTGAAAATGAAAGGTGTTATATTATTTCTTTATTGAAAATAAATGCATTTTTAATTTACTGAAATAAGCTTTCAAGTTTATGGTTTTTATGGAATGATAAAAATATATTTGTGAAAATTCTAAAGTATCTATAAAAAGAAAATGGCTACATATATTTAAGTGTATATTATTTATTTATATTAAACGTAAGCTGCAAGAAAAACTTATATTTAAAATAACTGGGTTTTATATTATTACGAATAGATATATACAATATTCTTTGTCTTAAATATACAATACAATATTACATCTTAAGCGTAATGATCTTTTTAAATAATGTGATTCTTTTTTTAAAAGTAAATGACTTTATCAAATAATGATATACACATACAATAAACCAAAGTGAATATTTATTGCTAGTTAATGAGATCTATCTAAAGAAACCTATCGAAATTTGTAATTGATCGAAAATATGTACAGTCCTTTCAATGCAATTAGACAGGAAAGAATCAACAGGTTTGTTGAGCATGCCACATGATCTGAAAACAAACAGAATTATTAGGTTGAATAATAATACAGTACTAAAACAACTATT
Organism: Rhyacophila brunnea; assembly: GCF_057557595.1. Lineage (NCBI taxonomy): Eukaryota > Metazoa > Arthropoda > Insecta > Trichoptera > Rhyacophilidae > Rhyacophila > Rhyacophila brunnea. The sequence continues at coordinate 39,603,806 of NW_028233276.1, read as the reverse complement.
TCAAACTTGCGGTACAAATAACACACATTAATATAATATCCCCATACTATATTATACCACCCCTAAAATTCTTCGCAAACAAGTTATCGAGTAAAATAATTGTTCAAATATCCAATTTACCCAGAAGGCGGTCATAATAATGTATCAATTTATTATACAGGTTGAGTTATTAATTTTGATTATTTGATTATATATTTTTAATAAATGTATTAACAAAATTACAATACATTGATTATTATTCTGCTTATTTAAATAATTATAGGGATCATGCACTTTACGTGTTTCATGAGTACGTGTATTTATCTGACTAAATATACTTAATAAACAAACAACATTATAATTTTGAATCATTTGTAGTTTACACGTTGAATAGCTGAAACCACGGATACTAATTAACTAATTGACAAATGAACTGTTGTTAGAACCTTTATATTTATGTACTCATCAATTCATTCATTGATTCATTCGTTCGTTAGTTCGTTCATTTTTCATTTATTAATTCATTCCTCCATTGTCTTATTCGTTCGTTCATTCATTTAACCATAATTTATTCATTCGTTCATTCGTTCGATAATTTACCATTTATTCATTCATTCGTTTTTTCGTTCGTTCATTCCCCATGTATTCATTATTTCATTTATCCATTATTCACTCGTACGTTCATTCGTTTATTTAATCATAATTTATTAATTCATTCACTCGTTCGTTCATTCATCTATTCAGTCATTAATGTCTGTATTTAATAATGATTATTAATTAATTAATTATTTATTTAACATTACACTTTCAATGCAAACATTTCAAAAGCAAAAATGTTTTAGAAACCATCTTGTATGTAGCCAAAACGGATAAAAAGGGACCACTTATTTAATACCTATAACTACTAATTTTCATACAAACCCTGATAAAATGCTAAATAAGATACCTTTTTTTGTATACAAAAGTACCACTTATGTTAAAGTGAATTATTCTACAATGATATTTATAGGGAAATCACAGAAAGCATCTCACAGAAAAAGGTTCAGAATCTTTGCTGAAAAGTGAATTAAAACACAAATTTAATCATGAGCGTAAAAAATAATAAATAAAACATCAATATAAGAAAACTTGAAGGACCTGCAGAAAATTAAGAGCGTAGAAGCAATTTGTTAAAGTTTCAGATGATTTTTTTTATATTTTATACTAATTATACTAATAAATATTAAGACTACCAAATAAGTGATTTTTGATGGAGAATACACACGCAGAACTATATTTTGGCGGGAAATTCAACATTCAAAAGTAATTCCGGGTAGGTATAAAACGTGACCGATGGCCAATAGTTATATACGAGTGTGAAACCTTGAACTTAACGGAGAAATAAGAGAAGGCGATCCAAGTATACGAAAACAAAATTCTCAAATTCTCGGAGGAATATTTGAACCGGTTAAAGAAAACCAAAGGTGGCTAAATTTAAGGACAATATTGTTGATATATTGATGGCGTGTAAAGGCTATGATTAGTCAATCACGTTATTATTATGTGGTGAACGTATAGCTGTCTATAAGATTTATGAAGAAATTACAGTGAGAAATGGGTGGATAACGTCAAGAGAAACGCATTTATGCTGAGTGTGATAGACTGAAGAAAGAGCTCGGGATACATATGACTGGAGGTCGGTTATACTGTCGGCCATGTACCTGCATGGTATTTAGCTAGGGATTGAAATACCAGTATTTAAAAACCGGAATCCCAGTATTTTTGGATACCGAAATACCGGTTTTAAAAATCAGACGTTACCGTTATATTATTATTTTTTATTGAAAGTGGGAACAAAATCTATAAATTAACAGAAAAATTTTAATTTACAAGACAAACGTCAGCATCTCTATCATATCTTACCTTTATCTATTTTTTAAGGTTGCAACAAAATATTAATATTTTAAAGAGATATTTTTATATATATATTATTGGTAGATAATTTTGATTTTCCATAATTTATTTCACTAATACCGGTATTCAATAGGAAATACTGGTATTGGTATTTTCTTTCGGTATTGCAATCCCTATCTGTATTGCCAGATTAAATAAGTATAAGTATACTTATTAAGTTAAAATTTAAAAAAAATTTAGCAATTGTCTAAAATTCATAATTTTTTGAAATAAATTATTAAACATAGCACATTTTAAAAATGCAAATTTAGACTTAATATGTTTTGTAATTAACTATTTCTTTTATTCAACGAATAATTCACAAGATTCAAGAATATATCATTCTGATTATTGATCATAATATATAATTTAGAAAAACACATTCTGAGAGAGTATATTATAACCAATAGAAAAAATCTTTTTTTGAAAAAAGTAAGCCACCCTGGCCGGGAATCGAACCCTGGATCTCCCGGGTATACGCCCATCTACCGTATTTAACCAATATGCTACGGCGTGACATACTAATTGTGACAAATTTTAACTATTGGTCAATTTTAATACCTACTCATCAGCGCTCTTCCAAATGAAGCTACTTTGGCAATCTTTGAGAAAGTGTTTTTCTAAATTATATAATATGTTTTGGTATGCCACTTTCAAGTTATTAAAAAAAAAAGTTTTTGAATAATTGTATGAATGATACTTTTCCATGATTTCGGCAAGTTTATTGATAAGCGTTCAATGGAAAATTGTTTATTAAATTATTTCTTCATGTCGTTAAAATCAAATATCGACTCTCAAACCCAAACAATATTCATTTCCACGTCATGTCCAAAACAGGGGCGAGGAAAAATAAGTAAAAAAATAATTGTTCACAAGAAACAATTAATAGGTATAAATCTCTCTCGGTAAAGCCTCAAAGGAGTTTTGCTAACCCAGATATGTTCGTGAAAAAATTGGCTCCAGGCATTTCACAATTATATAGCGATGTTTTTATAACGGTGACCCCTTAAGACCTTCACAGAATTTCCAAGGCTGCTTTGCGGGGAAAACCCCTTATCGTCCATACACACCCCTTTCTATTAGCTTGAAGTGCGGGATAAGCCTAACCGACACCAATATTATAGCTAGCTGAACTATAATCAATTTCATACAAACTGGTAAACTGGTTACATTAAACGTATTTTATATAACATTAATTGCAGAATAGTACTATAAAACATATAAAAGAGGATTTGTTATTGAGCTATGTCAAGTAAGTATTAAAGGCAATGATTTACCGAGAAAGAATGCAACGCTCCTTAACTAATGTATACTAGGCAAATACTACAAATTTGATGGTTGCATTCCAAGAATGAACCAAATATATTAACTGACACGCAAGGCAACCTATTCTGTGGATCGCATTCTTAACACGTTTATAGCCGGCAACAAACTTAAGTATTTATTTGTTATATAAAATTCGGCTCTTACATTGCATCCGAACTAGAATTTGCGATCAAGATATTACGTCTCGAGAATTCTCGAGAAATAATCATAAAAAGCCAATCTCAAATCTCGAGAAATTTAATTTTCTGAATTTTGGAGAATTTTCATTTCTCGAAAAATTGTCACTAGGCTGAACTGCCGACCGTAACTGGAAAAAGTGGATGACATGTTGTAAACAAATTTGATTTCTCGGTAAAAAAAAGGCCTTGACTATTCGAGAAACTCGAGATTTTTCGAGAATAAAAATATTCTTGATTTCAAAAATTCTTGAATCTCGAGAAATGAAAAAAGGTTGAGAAATTACAATCTTTTTTTCAAACTATAATCAACTAGGAATGTTTTAAAATGTGTAAGGAAAAGAAAGAGTTGCCCAAGTCAATTAAACCTGGTATTGGACCTATCAGACGGTTTTGACCTGGTCGCGACAAAAGCCAATTTCATTGCTTGTTTGCGTCAAACGTTGTGTCAAATGGGAAACTTTATTAGATTCTTCAGTAGGTTTGAATTACCTTTTTTTATATTTCACAATTTTTATTTATGCCTATTTGAGCTCTTCCACTTTCATGGGCTCGCTTAGTTTCAGTCATAGATCGTTGTACAGTTAATTTTGCACATAACCGCTTTAGGGAAACTCAATAATCGATACAAAACATTATTATTTTGTACTGTTAGTAATGTAGTTTAATAATAATTGTCAAATCATCTGCGCATGATATCTGGTCAAAGAATTTCCAACAGTTATCCGGAGCTATAAATCTCAAATTAAACTGAACGATTCTCCCACTGATCGTGAATGTCACTTTGGATCGTGAGAAAAATAGAATGACTCAATTTTTTTTTGCTTAAAACTCAAGTGCTAACACCGCGACTGGTGCGTTTGGAGTACTTGGCCATTAGATATAATTAACGTGTTATTTAAATGTGGTAATTAGAAGGTAATTAAAAGTTCACGTTCGTTTTTCGTGACGGTTATCTTTTAGACATCGATAGGATTCACTCTATCGCTTGTAAAAAGTTTTATTTTAAAATGTGGGTTAAGTTATCATTTAAGGCACCTCAAATATAGCTTTGTACATACAGACCTGCGGCACTTGGCCATTTGACCAGTTTTTGATTGTCTAAGTGCTGCGGAGCGGCAAGGGTGGCGGTGACGTCAGTACTCCGAATGGTGCCAGGTATTCCGGCCAGGGTAGCGGAACACTTTATGCGGAGCAGGGTGCCGAGGAAATGACCCCTCGACAGAAGCAGTCTAAGCCTTGCTGACGTCACGAACATTTCTTCTTCGACTGCCTCTGTCGCACGGGATACGTATTTCTCATCCATCTATATAGGAATGAAATTGAATTTATTTTTAATCATACTGACTTAACCAGTATTCCAAAAAGATCTAATATCACCAATTTAAGGAGAATCAATTTGCAGAAAAATACTTTTTATATTCATTAAAAAAGATAATTTAAAAAATCATGTTGTAAAATTAATAGCATAGTGCTCAGTACACATGAGCTCGAATCCCGAAGGGTGCTGGTTTGAATCCTGCTAGGTGTCGTATTTTTTCAAATAAATATTTTTTCATGGGGTTAAATATTTCTCAGTGGTTTCAAAGTATGTGTGGTTAGATAAATATTCCCTTGGAATAACTTTTTGAATATAATGTAAAACGTTATTCCTAATCTGGTCACTGGTTAGTAATTAAGGTAATTTAATACTTTGGTTTAAAATACAAAATCCGATTGCCAATAAGTAACGCAATTTTCAGAGAGTATTGTAAAAACCGTTAGTTAAATTTGTTGCAACTAGATATTATACGCTTAGCATAGTCTTCAGTTCACATGGCCTTGAATCCCGAGAGATGCAGGTTCAAACCTGCTTAGTGTCGTATTTTTTTCAAAAAGATTTTTTCTGGTAGTTGTATATTTTAAATAAACTATTTCTTTTGTTCATCGAATAATTCATGTAATATGAGAGTTTAAATATTGAACACACATAATTTGAAAATCTAGAAAAAATATGTTTTTACAAATGAAATTAGTTTAGCTTAATAATAACGTTATTTGGTAAAGCACACTGGCGCACACCCAAAGGTTACAGGTTCAAGTCCCGTCGGATGTTGTATTAAAAAAAACATTTTTATAGTAGCTATATGCATGAGATGTTTTCAAATTATTTATCTTTAGATAAATATTCCCTTGAAATCACTTATTGAATTTATACAATATGTATAACCCTTTTCCATTTGATTAGCCATTGAGTCTTCACACTTTAATTAGCATACGTATACTGTGACATAACGAACGGAATGAACCCTTCAAACAAGTTTTAGGAACGTTCCAGGAAAAAATCCCAATACCCAGATTGTGAATTGAATGCTGTATTTCGAAAATTTTACAAGTCACAATTGTATGTTTAGTCAATATAGTGAAACAATCTCTTACCTATATAAAAATAAATAGTTTTTATGTAAAATATACTATTTTATAGCAAGTGTCAACTGTTGTCTTCAAAAAGGTACAAACAAGTTGCCTTACATTGTTTTGTGTATTTAGGTAATATGAATTTTTAAAAATTTAAATGTGACATATAACGTTTTCGAAATACAGCATTCAATTAGAGTGTAAATTGTAAAAGGTTCTTAGTTTAACTTATATTTCTGCGTATTTACCATATTAATATGACTTACTTACTGTACCATTTCATTAATCTACAAAATCCAAGATGAAAATTCAAAATGAGGCTATAAAGAAAATGTGCCAAAGTATGTGGATAGATTTTCACCAGAGGGCATCATTAGAAAAAGGGAAATGGAGTAAGTATATTCTACCACCACCACGAGAGGTGTCCTGGTTTGTAGAGTCTTCTTTAACGAGAAATGAGCTTAAGTTAATACTGAGGCTAAGAACAGGGCTCACCATGGGCAAAAGATTTGATGTCCTCATGGGAAGAAGCGAATCGCAGCTCTGCGATGAATGTCATGTTTTAGAGGACATTGTACATATAGCACTACAATGCCCTAAATATAAACTTCACAGAGTACAGCTGCAAATTGTGGATATCTATGAGAATGTCAACGAATTGAAGGGTGTCCTGGCGGTGGTTAAGACGAAAGAGCTAGGCAAAATTGTAAAGTTATTTAACAGAATAGGAGTGAGGACCTGATCAACGGATCCCCTTCTAGAAGAGAAGAGGCAATATGGCAGCGAGTTGCAGTCAAACCTCGGTAAAATCACAAATAAAAAAGATAGAAATCCTTTCTCGTGAAAATCAGGTCGAAATTACTGATTGGCATTGAAGAAATATATACATTAGTTTTTATTTTAAGCGATTTATTTACCATATATTTTTATTTATAAATTACCTGTATATCGTTAATGAAGAAATTACAAAACGCTGGAGGTGCCGACGGAGCTGTCCGGCATTTAATATCCAGCTGTTCCCCCACCGTATAAGCCGATCGTAGCCCCTCTATCCGTGGCTTTTCCAGTGGCAAAGCTGTAGGGATTAATATGTTTCATTAGAAAGAACGTACTAAGCTTGCGGGGTATTTATTTGAATTAATTTATTATTTAACTGGGGTCAAATATTATTTCGCATTTGAATACGCTTTTGTGCTGTTGTTATTCTTGCCTAATTTATTACCAAACGGAAAACCCATTAAATTTTAATTTACAGGGAGTTATTTTATTATGAGAATAAAATTAATAACTAACTCATCTAAGTGATTAATTTACTCATTTAAAAAATGAAGTTGTTTTAATGTGAATTAAAAACACAGTATTTGCATTATATTTACATTATTTAATGCTACAAGGTGCTACAATAAAAATGTGTCAGCGAAATTTTTTTGATAAAAAATAATTATATATTATATTATATCGAATTCGGAAAGTAAAAACGGCATAATCCACACAAATCAATTTTTACAGGAGGCATAAAAATGTTTCTGTTATGGTTTTCGTTCAAAGTTAGAATACAAAATATAGATAACCTTGAATTGCACGATAATTAATAATTTGGTTTTTATATTCCTAATCTGATATTAATTATTGAGTTAATTAAAAAAAACTCAACATAAATAATGATATGATGATAACTCGTTTTTTCCACGTTTCTCTATATATATTTTCCAAGCGTGGGATTTGAACTGACACTCTGCTACTGCTCGATCATGGGTAAGCACACTATTGACATTAGCTTTACTGTATTCGTTTCACGATAAGAAAATATTTATAAATGGAAATACTAGTTTTCAGCAAAATTTTATTAATATTTCTTTTCCGATACTTTTCGATAATTACTTTGGTAATAGTTCAATTGTGAAGTAAACATAAATAACAACAATACAAGATATTCAAAAAACATGTACAATTCAATTAGACATCACAGAACGGGAAAGGTTAAGAAAGAAAATAAATCAATCTTCTACTTAGGTACTAACTTTATCAAAGTTATGTTATTGTGTATTATGTTATACAGTGGTAAATATTTATATATATAAGGCTTTTCATCATAAAATGACATTTGAAGCACATAGTTTCAAAAGTCAACAAAAGGAAAAATGAGAAAAACAATTTTAGGTAGTTTTGAGAAAAATGAGAAAAAATCATATTTATAAAATCTGTGAAATTTATGTATTTATTTTATAATCCATTACATTCTAAAGAGTATTTTCGCTGTCCATTTTAGGGATATTTGAAAAGCACACCCAACCATTTTAGCGGGTTTTGAAATTTACCCTAATTTTTGATCATACGTATTGACGGTTTTTGGCGTTTTTTAAAGTTCAATCTTTGGCCACCATATAGGCAATAAAAATGTCTATCTAAATACATATATAATTCAAAAAAATTCAAAAACAGTTCTAGGGGCTTTTGAAACTAGGCGATTCATTAAACAACATCAAAGTTTGTTCAAAGCAAAATATTATTTTTGAATTTTAAATCTACATCCCGTTTAAAATTTAATTTCCGTGCTAAGCAAGCTTACCCATGACAGTCATATTTCTGGTCTCAATGGCTGTCCGGAAGGTGGGCGCTTCAGTGGAGACTTCGCAAGTGTATGCTCCGGATGCTGTCGGTGTAAGGTGGTCTAGCGTCACACTGCAGCGGCTCTTACCGCAGTCCGATCCCTCGTTTTCGTCTACCGTCGCACCGGTCAGAGGAAATGTTAGCACGCTCGGCTGAAAGTCAACAGAGGTAATTATTGTTTGCATGGAAAAGTTTTGAGTAGGTAATAAAGTGGGAGTCAAAAGAACTATTTGTCGTTTGAAAAGACTTTGTGATTCAAATTTCAGAAAAACAAAAGTAGTACATTGTGTGTAGCAAAGTCGATGCGCACTAAGATTGGGCGGAGATGAGATAATATGTGAATTTATCCGTGAAATGATTGGGTGGAAACACTTACAAAACCCTGAACGATCTACAATCTACATTATGCATATGCTCGAGTGAAAAATATGTTCGGCATGGTCACTGTATTAATGCACAAGTGGTTATGAACTATTCTAAAAAAGATTAAGAAAATTCATTCATTACAAATATTATTGATAACAATTTTTGAATACACAGTGAGTCGTAAAATAACTTGATGTTACCTTCACAATCATCACATATACTCATCGTTAATACATAATCATGATAATACTAATTAGACAAGCTATTTTTTTTGTTAATTTTATATTATTTAAGTAATTTATTTTAACAACTGTTTCGGAATATGCATCATTAAGAAGATTAAAATATAACTTAATCTAAAATTACAACGTGGACACGTGCATATGCAAATGCAGAGACTACGCTAGATCGACCACGTGCATAGAATGCCAGAGGATATACCGGCGAGGCGTGCTATGTACGCAACTCTTGTTGGTGAAATAAGACCTGGACAGCCGAAATTGAGAAGGCTGGACTGTGCCACGGGAGATTTAAAAATACTTGGTCAAAGCAATTTTTGAGCGTCGCCGCTGAATCGTCCAGAATGGAGGAAATTTTTGAAGGAGCCCAAGACCCACCAAGGGTTATGCCATAAATGATGATGATGAAATTTAAAACAGCATGTTTACCATGTGAGAAAAAAGATTGTACTATCTAAAATCTATTTATACCGTCTCTTGCACAGTTAAGGCAATTTAATAGTTTTCTCTTACTGTTTTAATTGTCATATATATTTTATTCCCGTAGAAATAAACCTTTCTACTATCCCAATTTCGCCCCCCCCATTACCAACCTTTTATTTAAAGCTTATATAACAATACATTAATATATATATATCATTACACTTATGTCTTGTGTGCTGGGAATAATGTCGTGAGTACCAGGTTTGAATTCCAGTTCTGGAAAATACACATATTGTTTTTCAATGTATGTTTATTGTCAGAGTTTGAACCTAATAGGTTGAGCAAGTGGCTAACATCTATTTCTTGTAAAAACTAAAATCTGTTAATACAAACCTCCACACTGTGGAGATTTATGTTCCTTATTGGACATAGTCTTAATGTAATAAAAATAATCATATAAAACTAGTATTCAATAAACATGGTAGTTGGTGACTTTTTGCAGTAAACTCTCGATTGTTGTTATATACTCCCTATAAGTGGAAACTTTACCAGTTAAAATACGTTTGTTTGGGGTGTGAAAAAATAGAAAGTTGTGTGTGTGTGTGTGTGTGTGAGCCTGCGTTGGAAGCTCTGAATTGACTGTTTTGAATAAAATGCAAATGGCGTCTTACTGTTGATGCTCTATGGTTATTTACTTACGTTGCTAGGTTACGTAAGAGTTAATTGTATAAAAAACATATTTTATCTATGTACTCGTAGTAATAATGCAGTCGTTATCTTAGTGTATGAAAAAGTATTTTTTGAAAAATAAATCTCACAGAGCAACACTGTAAAACTTACAACTACTGAATCTACAATTTGAACTAGCTTGCAGTTAATATTTTTTATGAAAAATTCTTCAACATCGTTTTTTTGTATAGATTGTGTATTTGCGTATAAATAGTAGGCATACATTTTCAATAGCGCATGTTCACCAGTAAAAATCACTGCAAAAGATAATAATACTGCTGGGTAGTGAATTTTTATATTTTTTTCGGTCGAAAAGTTTCAATATTTATTATGTATGGAGCACATATCAAAAAGTAGAAAGCGGTCTAAAAATGAATTTTGACAGATGTATTTAAAACTATGAAAAAATATTTTGAAAATAGAATATTGTGGTTAGTATTCATTTTTCAATAAATATATGATGTTTTATCAAATACTTTCATGAACATAAATATACCATTATTAAAATGTGAACAAATCGATAGTTATGCGATAAAAATGATAATCGATCGATATAGTGATACTTATACGTGAAATTCGTATATTCTTCATATTATTTGTGTACAATCGATACAATGATGGTTTATAAACTATCTATCCATATTAACACTGTCAATTTGACTAGTGAAATATAGGTACAGTATTGATCGATTTTATATTAGAGAGTTTTTATATTATCAATTTCATGTAATTATTTTTTGACCATATCCAAACTTCAACATTAGCATTTTTTTTTGTTTTTACGAGATATGAATGTTAGCCACCTGCTCAACCTATTAGCTATACATATTGTTTTTTTCCAGGTTCAGGATATGAAATTAGTGACAAAAATTTACAGTTGATTACTACTCTCACCATTACTCACTATTCTTACATACACAAAAACTTAGTTAAATGTGAAACTGTTGATGGATTTGGGGTAGTACATAAGTAAGTAATAACTAACTTTACGTTGAAATTTAACTGACTTAATTTGATTATTTTTACCAATTCTAATTGTTTACGAAATGAAAACAATAATAACCTGACAATGTAGGCGTATTATTTACGTATAGATGTCATAAATTTTCTTTTATTTTATTTCCGGTAAATTAAACGAAATATTTTTATAAATGCATTTTGGCTAAACAAATCTACAACCTGTGTACTCATTATAGATAGCAGAAAGTACGAATAAGGGATGACATTTTAATCAACCAGTATTTCACTTACGAGTAATTTGTAAGAATTAAAACAAATGTTACATTTATTTCAGAAATGTATATTGCAAAAGGGTGACGGTCCAATTGGATCGAAATAATATAATAAAATAATAATAGTTAGACAACATTATTATTAAATATTTTCTATTTGAATCTCTAATTGAAACATTATGTTGAAATTATCTTTATATGTCAAATAAAAGGCACGTTTTTTTTAAATTCGTACAAATTAGAGTATACGTTTTATAATTCTGCACTTTTTTGCATTTTTTACTACAGTAAAATGCCTCTTTGCCTGATTACCTCGCATAAATTTAGATCTCACGATGTTTACTTGTATTAATATAGTATGTAGTAATAAAAATAGATAATATATGTAAAAAATATTTTAAGAATATAATATTACATCATTTTCATCCTAGAGCCAGAGTGCAACGTCATGAAGCGTATACACTACCCGTCGGCGAAATGATGGTCGACGATAATGTCATTCTTAATGCTCTTCTACCATCTGTAATGGGTATAAATGTAATGTATTCAAATATACGTAATTTGTACAGATACGTTCATACAAATTTGACGTAACTGCCATATGTATGTAAAATTATGTTCGCGGCCAACGCTCAGCATTATTGACCCTTACTAAACTATGCTAGAATATCCGACTTGCTTATGTAGCGTGTGTGAGTGTCCACATATGTCAGTTGAAAAGGAAGAGCTTCTCAAGTTGGTCCGACTCTCAGTTTGACCGATCGGCTATTGCGACTTGATATCTACGAGGGAAAAATTCTCAAAAAGTTTACGGAATTTTACGGCGAGTAAGGCCTTTTCTCATTGAGAATTGACCGTAAAATATTATATGAAAATGGAAATCTAACTACACGTTACTAATCTAACAAACGTTAGTGCACGCTAACTGAGGTATTTGCTCTTGGGACACTCTCAATACACATTTGAAAGGCGCCTAATATTCTTTACGTCACGGTATATGCCCGCATTACGGTTGTTGATACGTGGCGGTAAAGGAAAAGAAAATGTTTGTAAAATTGTGTCAAACCGAATTTAAAAGTTGCTTATTTTATAAAAGCAGTCTCTTGTAAATTTATTAGATTAACTTCAACACCAATAAAATTCTGTGGGTAAGTATATTTTATAACTGACTACCATCTTTACAAATTATTATTTAAATATGTAGTAATATTTACAATATAGTTATAATAATAATATAATAGTTTCCTATCTAAAAAGATGTATTTATATTTTTTGCCTAATATTAAAATGTATGATGCAAAAACTTATTAGATAGGTACTCGTACTTTTATATACTGTGTTTTATTTGGGACGGAAAGTTATGTATTATGAATTTAATATAAGAGAAAAACAAATACTTTTTCAAATATCTAGCGATTTTATCATAATATTATGGCTTGGAAGGAATTTTTGTTCTCTGTCAATAAACGTTCAAGTTGGGTTCATAAAATTGCACTTTTATTATGTGCAGTCTTTTTATCTAAATTCATATTTTTTTTACATTTATGTATATTTTTTAAAATAAGTTTTTACATTTAATGTGTTTTATTTTCAAAAAAAGTATAATATATTTATTTTTTTCACTTGGTACTAATTTTTTTGGGCGCATACAGTGGCGTATAAAATAACAGTGCTTTCTGAAGTTATGCCAGAAGAACTTGATAATTAACGACTTCGCATGTCTAAAATTAAAATGACAACAGATGGAGAGGATATAAAGTCTTGGTCGCTTAAAAAATGGCAAAATTTAAAGGTGGTTAGAATCCTTAGCCATGAGGAAACGGCCAAAAATAGTGCAGGATGTTTAAAGACTTTTTTGTTTTAAATAATCCATTTGATGCTGAAAACGTGGAGAATTATTAGTCTATAGGTACCATTTCAAGCACACTAAAAACTGATTAAATTAAAAATATATTTGGATAATGAGAAATAAATATATATCAATTCATGTTATTTTAATTAATTTAATTTTTTTTAAATTTTATTTATTAAGGAAACATACAGTTACATATTATTGATTACAAAAATTAAAAATATAATAATGAAAAGTTATTGCAACCAGCAAAGTTTCCATGTATACATTATAATGTATTTAAGCCTAACAAGATAGAGAGTAAGAATAACGTAAATATAAAGAAATTACATGAGAAAAATGAGGAAGAATAATGAATAATTAAATTACATACAAAAAAAAGTAACATAAAAAATATGTTATGAATGATACATTAAATATTGAAAAGAATAATATGTAGTTCCGCTTTTAAGTAAAATTGACTCGAAGGATTTATGTTTTACTTATAGGTTAATAAAAATGTAAGACAGAGTCACTGTTTTATTGAATTCCTTTATCAAAATTCATTTCTTGGTATATAGAATGGGTAAGATGAAATCTTATTTAATCTATTCAAAAACAATACTTTGATCGAAATATCGTAAAAGGGTTTTGATTTTGTATGAAATATGTACTCATGATAATAAAATATCGCGAATAGAATAGTCCATGAATAAATATGGAATATTATTTTTGTTCACAATCTTTATGAAAACGTAATATATTCAATACAAAGATTTGCACTTCGCCGCATTTATATTTGCTTTCGCAGAATATCGTATTTTGATGAATATTAAACTCCACGTTCTGACAAGGCTCTACACATACGCAATTCGTCATAATATGATTTAAAAATATACCTCATAATAAATAATTGAAAACGAGAATTTAAGCAGACTTAATTATTTAATTATAATGGATGTGATTAATAATATTTGTGTATATTTATTTAACATATGTACTGACAATAAAATTTGGAAATCAAAAATAAAAGGTCGGGTATCCGATTTTTTTTTGAAAATGAGGTATGAATGTAGTATAACGTAGATTCTTTATTTATGTATTGGAAAACAATGAATTACGTACAATGAAAAATATCGAAATTAAGTTATTGTATAAAGCCTGATGTCCAAAGTTTTCTTTACAAGTTAATAGTTTGCAGTTATTATACATATATAAAATTTAAAATATGGCAATATAACAAAACAATAATATGTTGTTGGTGAAAATTTAAAAATATGTGATATCCTCAGAGTAATATTATAAAAAAGAGTGGATATTGTTCGGCAAAATGAAGCCGTGTTTCTTGCGTATAATGAACAGTAGAACCTCAATTTTGTTATTACTAACTTAACTATGCAACGTTATATCATCATGTTGCTTCTCAGTAGGTACGGCTACCAAATTTAAACACAAAGTAGTTAACCATATTTTGTACTAAATTAACTAAACTAATTACCAATAACTATTATACTAAATATTTAACACAAAAACAATAAATTTTAGCAACGCGTGCTCACAGTTTGTAAATGAATGTATTCATTCAAATCAATATTTACCGGCGACGCGACAAAAATATTTAATTCAGCCGTAGAAATTCTATCGTACTCTAACACATATTGCGGAGATATAAGCGTGTCGAATGCTTTCTCACTCGCTCTTATGGTTCGTTTTTGCTCAGGCCTTGGTGACACCCGATTTTATACTTCTGACATACGGAAATTATCTTTAAAATAACTAGGAACAGGTTAAGTTTAAATACTTTGATAGCAATTTCACAATAGTAAATTTTTATTGCTTTTTAAATTATATACAATGACTTACAATACAAGGGAATAATCTACACGGATATTATTGATAAAGATATGGTGGTAATTAAATGTTTTGACTCTTATGTGGTACAATATTATATTTTATATTAAGTTAATGTAATACAAAATTAGTTAATGTAATACAAAATTAGTTAATGTAACACAAAAAGCACATGCGCTCTATGAGGTAATGACAATGCGAGAGTTGCACTGTTTCACAGATGCATAACAAACACATTGTAGCGGCAAATGCAACAGCAATAAAAAATTAGCTGCATTTCTCTTTTCATAAATCTTAATACTGCGAACTCAAATGATAAAATCACATAATCTAGTAGTTTTATCATTGTTGAAAACATAGTAGGTATTATGAATTTCAATTGATGTTATGTGTATTTACATTTAATCGATTTTAAGTTATAATATGTCACGTTAGCACCAAAATAACAATTTATTACACCAATATGCAATGTGCTCATATTATAAATAAGTTTAGTTATGATATAAAATTACTTATAATGTTATGTTTACCTTATGTGTGGGCATATATCTGTAAAATTCGTGATCATCTTTGTACCACTTGACTGAAAAGAGTGCATCCTGGCCTGTGTCATAAGAGCATCCAAGACTTGCTGACTGACGAAGATCAGCTAATGCAGGTACAGCTACTCCGACTATTTTCAGACATGAACTGCTTCCTGTAGGAAAAAAGAGAACTTTTATAAATAACAATGGAAATAATACGTATTGATTTTCATAATGTTCGCTCTTCTGGAGCATAATAATTATTATGAAGGGTATAATACAGATTTTGACAAAACTCCTTAGGATCAAACTCGTGACATACAGCTGCATAACAATGCATTCTTGATGGCCTAGCTCAGTTTTTCCTAACCTTTTTATATCTGCAGACCGGTGAAAATAGAATAACTATATCACAGAGTACTATCAAATAAATAAAAACTGTTATTTATGTAGTATTTTGTTTATCAATTTTAAATCTATATTAATAAAACTGACAACATTCTGATTGCGAATATAAAATATAAATTCTATTAATAATTCAAATAATCAGAAACCGATCAGTAAATTAATTGTTATTAATATTTAAACCTACTGAAGTTTTGAGAAGTCAATATTTTTTTGGTTAAATAATGTGAAATCGGCTGTAACATGTATTTGAATTTTAACGGGTTTATTAACCTGCTGCAGTTAGTTAAGAGCATGGTATTGCTCTATAATTTATTCATTGATCGAAATTATAATAAGTAGATAGTAAACTAAAAAAAAATTAAAGTTTACAGCACGAATATAAGTGTGTATTAATTTAATTGTATAAAAATATTATTTGATACCTAACATGAAAAGCATTTAAATTAAATTTCCTTGGGTCTTAATTTATAGCGCTCTTTTTTTTTAAAATGATGTGCAGTTTTATTTTCTTATGTAAAACTTAATATATTATACTTTTAGGCCTAAGCTATGTCTTTGACTATTCAAATGTGATAAACATCCTACAAATAATGATTGTTTTATATTAATTATTGACATACGAATAAGGTAGTATTTTTTTGAAATACGCCATTTCTATTGGCATTTCCCAGTAGTTCGGCTACAACATACGGCCGTAGCAATAAATTGACAAACTATAACTGAAGTAGGGAGTAAGATTATGTTACCGCGCGTGTTTGAACATGTACCAAACCGAAAAAAATCGTCTTATAATCAATATCTTTAGAATTATCTTTAAATGTGATAATCTTGCCCTATTTTTGAATAATAAAATGCCTAATTCTTTTCAAATTTGGGATCACAGAGATTATAAATATATTTTTTTATCGTAAATATTTCACTATAATAATGTCCACATAAATTTTAATGGTTTTATAAATGCGTTTAAACATTAATAAATCTAAAAAATCTTAACACCACTGCACATGGATGTACTGAAATATGACTATATTCTAAAACATTAGATCGAGAGATTTAAAAGAATACTATTTTATGTAATAAAAATACTTTATGCAGTGATCAAATGTTTAAAATAAATATAAAGAATAACAAGGCTTCAAAATTATATAAATAGATTATCTATAACGTTTAAGGAATGTTCAGGCTAATGCTTTGAAAATACCATAAAAGCTCCATTTTTACATACTTTGGGCATGTGGGCCCTTAAACTCGGTACAACCAGCTGTTCGATTTATTGAGCCGTCCCATTTGGTAGTCACAAACGCCAATTGAAAAGCTTTAACAAAAATTGCGCTGCCATACTGCGAGCATAAAGATCTCTGGATCATATACCAGTGGCAAAGGGTGGATGTAGGCTGTTAAGATCCGCTATAAATAGTGCACTTTAAAATTTGTTAGTCATACGCATTTGCTTTCTTTAAAATAATAATACAATTTACATATATGGTGTTGGTTAGTTTTCAAATTCAATTAAACCCTGCGGACACCAAGCCATAATAAAATAGTAAAACAATACTCGTCTATCTATAAAATATCTAAAATTATGCAATTAAATCATACATAACCAACAATATGTGTAATATGTATTCTAATTCCAACGAAAACCAATAATTATGTGTATCATTAGCGAGGGGTGGAGGTAGGCTGCTAAGATCCACCATAAATAGTGCACATTTAACATTGTAAGCTATACATTTTTGTTTCTATAGAACGAATACTACAATTTACAGATGGCTTTAGTATATTTTGGGCTTAAAAAAGTGTACACAATTTTGTCGTACCGCCCAAAATATACCAAAACTATTATTGTTTGATTTTGGTAAGGATTAATTGATTTTTGAAAACTAACCAAAACCATCTTTAAATTGTAGTCTTCGTTCTATAGAAACGAATATGTATAACTAACTCTGTTAAATGTGCACTATTTATGGCGGATCTTATCAGCCTACCTCCACCCTTCGCTACTGATAAATACATAGTCCGGTTGCCAGTTTTGTATTAGCTTTGTTTAATATGTTTTATGTTTTACCTCTCTTATCTCTCATGGGTACTCTTAGATTGATGCAAAAATGAATTATGTCAAAGTATACGTGGCGACCTCAATCATGGATATCCCTGAAACATTGCCAGGCGTGAAAGTTGTATACGTTAGACGTCACCTATTTGCGTTTTGTGATTCTCCCGATTAAGAACGTGTGTGATTACGGAGGTGTTTTGTCAAATGGTAAGTTATATTAAATTATCAATGGATACTAGACCAAATTTAAATTCGGCGCCGCTTTTAAAAAACCATGTTAGGACTCGCTTATATTATACTAAAAAATGGTAACATATTTTTTCCGGATAGTTTTATTTACACTAAATTAAAATAAGTATGAAATTCTTTTCTTTTCTTTCGACCATCCTAATAGGATCATATGGGCCTCCATAGAGTAGAGGTTTTTATTAACAGATTTTATTTTTACGATAAATAGATGTCAGCCACTTGCTCAACCTATTCGGTCTATACTCTGACATACACAAATTGAAAAACAATATGTTTACTTTCCAGACCCACGATTCGAACATGGGTAAACCCTCGATACTATTTATAGGCCAGCGCTGAAAACTTAATATATATTAACTAATATATAGGAAAATAAGTAAACAAATGATTTAACAGTCTGATGCTGTGGGAAATATAAACGAATTAAATATAGGTGAATTCATAAAAACAAACTTTTAATTATTCAGGAAAATTCTGTGGATTATATCACGACAGCTTATTAATCCAGAAAAACCGTTTTGGTTGTCAAACAATAATTTACATACGTATTTCGAATAATCATTCGGTCAGATCAACAGGGTCGAGTTTACATTCAATTTAAATAAGCACTACTAAGCACTTGATTTTCGCAATTGTTCGTTCTTTGTAAACTGTTCAATATGACTAAGTATTTTATGAAATACTATAGTCGATTTTCTTTGGTGATTATATAGTCTAGACTATTTTTGTGATTTTGAAACAATGTTTTTTTGTTATTCTAAGATGTTTGAGTTATTTATGTTGCGCGCTGATTGGGGCTTTAAACCCATCCCCAGTACGGTCAACAATAACTATTTCTAAAAATTTAAACAAATAATATAGTATAACTCTCAGATAAACATGATATAGCGATAGGGTTTAATGTTAATAATATCTGTTTTTCGTCTCGTTTACAAATTGTGGCAGTCTTCATCACTTTTAAAAAAATAATTTTAGTTATATCAATTTATAGCACTTGTTTTAAACAAAAAAGTATTTATTTATACTTATTTAAATTGAGAATACTATTTAACAAGTAAAAACTACGTCACAATTTTAGAAAGCATATATCAACATATTAAACTTTATCGTGACCATCTAAACTTGAACATTAATTATGTTCCAAGTATTTATGATAAGATATCGTAAACCCAGGATTCGAAATGCACCGGAGTGCACCGAAGCATAGCTCCGGTTCATGAGCTCTCGAGATTATCATTCCGTCTCATGGAAAAGTTAATTTGACAGAGTGAGCTAGGTAGGCCAAATAACAAAAAATTTAATACAGGTATTTTTAAAAATAAAATATACATAAAATTAGATAAATATGTTAATATTATTGGAAAATTATCGAGCGCTCTGGTTCGTAAAATTTTTCATTTAGTGCGCTCCGTAGAATGTTCCAAGGATGTGTGTATAGCCCGAATCAGCCGTTAATATAAAAAGCTCAAATATCGTAGAATTAACCAAAATGTTTTAAGTATTTGGAAACCATTATAATATTTAGCTATCGCGTAAATGTCAGTTTAATTAAGGACTCTTATACAATTACAGGTCCAGAATTTCTAGGATATCCAAATATTCTTTGTGATATTTAACAATAATTATTGAGAAAAACATCTGGTTTATCTCACATAATAAATAAAACTGATTCACCTACTACAGTAAGTGCAACACCCTCACCGACCAGAAGTATTTTTTCTTTTTAATATTTTTACATCCGAATTAATCAAAACACTTTAAAATATAAATTATCAAAAAAAATCCTGAAATTGCAAGCTTTTTATTTTACCGCAAGGTGCCTTTTTACCTTAATACATAAATCATTTTCATACATCATACAGTGACGTTCCTAGGCAAAATACCGCCCTTAAAAAGTCTTAAAATGCCGTCCCCTTTCATTTGTAGTCTCAAATTGCATGAAAATTCGTTTTGACATCGTAAGGTATTTTAAACAGATACCTGTAACAAAAATCACGAAAAAATGACATACAAATCATCTACTGGCGATTAGGGCATTTCTTTAAAACACACTGTTAAACAGCGGTAATTTTAGGTATATATGTGAAGGTTTGAGGTTCTGACAAGTTTTGAGCTCCACTTGAGAAAAAAATATCTGTACAATAAACCGCTATATAGTATTCCGACGGGTACAGCAGTATGAGATTTTTAAGCTTTTTTATGTTTTAAACTAAGATATTGGTACTTTATAACGAAGTGACCAAATCATCTACTTCATGGAAAACCTCCACTCAATTAAAATGTTGTAATATTTGAATTCTTTCTTTCATTAAATTTGCCACCTTTTATCAAATGCCACACCGCACGACCTGACTAATCTTACGGGATTTCACTGCTTAATTGTATGTAATAAAAAAGTTTATATTAATCAGTGTTGTAGTCTTGCACCAAGTTGCCTTTTCTGTCAAGTTTATGACGTTGATGACGATGTATAGACATCTAAAATATTTAAAGTGTGTCTGTTTTAATTCAAGTATTGATCGTTTACACTTTACAGTGAAGTATTTTCATAATTAAAATCGCCTTGACATGAAATCTTCAAAATGTTTTGTTGATTAAATTTCAGTCGATGTCAAAATTGTTTTTGAGTCTATTGCGACAACCAGCGCTTTGATAATGGTATACAACACTTTATAAAGTATTCCTTTGTCACCGCTAGACTTCAACAGGATTACAAATATTTTACTTAATCAATGCTTATTATTCGCCAAAATTATCACAAAGTGTTACAGTACAATCAAAATAAATTTAATTAAACACTGCCATACTGGGGAAGGTAAAAACCGAAAAATTTGTTTTCCATCAAACGGAATGAGGAAATGTTTTGTAATAAATTAGTAATATTCCATTTACGAAATTGTAAGTCTTGTTTTTGAATCTTAAGTCTAGTAAATTTTCATTGTGTGTTTGGACCTATGGATGAATCTAATAGATTAAGAAAGTGATGAATATCCATTTCTCGTAAAAACTCTGTTAAGAAATCCTTTCATAAGTCGACTAAGATACCATTAGAATTGTGGAGCCAGTTGTCTCTCAAAAAATGTATGGTTACCCAAAAGTTTTATAGTCTTAAATTATAGTGAAAAAGTGTGAAATTAAAGTAAAAATTCGATAGACCTCACATAAATAAAAACAACTGTTTAAATTAAATATGCCTGAAAATTCAAAAAATATTTAGATAAATTATTTCATTTTTATTATAATATATATATATATATTGAACGACATAAACATTTTCATTTGCTTTGTCAGCAATTTTAAATAAATCGATGCAAATTTTAGACTTCATTTTTTGAAAAATTAAAAATTATAAGTAAGTTGTTTGAAATCCCACGATTTTTTTGTTGGGCCTTATATTCAAAATTAAATGAAATTTCAAAATATTTTAATATATTTTTTTATTTATATAATTAAGTACCATTATATAACATATAATGATATTTCATACGGTATGCACGGTGGTACGGTTGCTAAATACCTTAAATAATATAATATGGCAACATAATATGGAACGTTCGAAAAAGAAGGATCTAGGAACATAAGGAGCAGTATGGCATATTGCGTAAAGGTGCACACTTTGCGTGTCAAACAATGTAAACTTGGATAAGTAAAACCTAAAATGACAAGGCGCGAAGAAGAAACAATTGCTGGACACAATCTAGTCATAGTACTCGATAGATACAAAACATACACCTAAAGGCCGCTAGATTGACACAATTAAATCCAGCAGTAGTTTGTGGTTAAGAAATTCTTATTATCAGATAATAATGGAATAGCTTAGAGATGCTTTAATCTTATTGTAGATGAATCTTGAATTTTTATGTACAAATTCAAAATACTCAATTGGTTAGAATATTCAAGAATATTCTTCATAATTCGATTACTTATAACACTTACTATAAATAAGTAAAAACTAATATTGTTAAGGCAGTGTTGTCAAAAGTTAGTAAAGTTTTTAGACAAAGCGCCTGTCTCCATCTTCGTACTGGATTAAATTCATATGTTTTTTAGAATGCCTTTTTGAAAACAGAGCATGAATCTATGACGTAATAATTTGATCAAATTACCAAGAACTTTTCCTTGAAAAAATATATACTACAATACTATACTAGGACACAGTCGAGATAAAATATTGGCATAACTTTTATTAAAATTAGCCAATTATATAATAAGTAAATCATCAAGTCAATGAATATCCTTACCATAACATGGTTATGTTTAAAACTGTAAATTCAATTGATTGCCCCGAAGTATTGAGCATGAATCAGTAGACACACAAAAATTGAGATTTTTTGACATTGATTATTTAAAGCCAACTTCTCTTTATTTTCTTCAAAAGGTACGAAGAATCATTCTCCTTCAAACAATTATTCTATTGCCATGCTCAATACCTCCGTTCAAGGACCCAAGCACTGCGTATTTTGTTGTGTATTTATTATTGTTCTGTATGCTCAATTTGACTCTTTTATTATATTACCTATATACTTTCTCTTCTTACGCGCCGTTTGTAAATAAACAAATATTTTATAAATTTTTAATTTTGTTGTCAATGTAGTAAATTAATTTTCACACATAATACTAAATAATAATAACAAGTACCTATTCCATATTGAAATCACTACCCCATTTATTGTAAATATTTTTATGTTAATACATATTATTGTGTTGAAGAGTACTCAAAAAGATTTAACATTAATTGATGCACCCCTAAATGGCTGATATTCAAATATGTCTTACTGAAATACTGGGTAGCGTCATTATTTATTAATACGGATAGCATTGATTTTTATTATCAAACACACTTTGAGCTAAATGATTATATCAACAAACAAAATCCCGCGTTTTAAAATAGTAATGAGTAATTCATTCAAGATTATTAATTGTACACATAAAAAATAGCAGTTTGGTGTGGGATAACACCTTGATTGGTCGTAAGTGCATATTTGACTAAGAAATGCCGTTTAATGATGACTGCAATAGATAAATGATTTTAAAAACCGTTTTTACTTTCTGAACTAATAAAGCTAGCCATGAAAAACATATCGTTGTAACAGGATGGTATTATGAGGCCCACATAACTCGTATGACAATGGACGTACAAGTAGAAGTATAATCGAAACGCATAATCTTGAAACAGAGATTTAAAATTGCCGACGCGTTCATGGAATTTGTTAAGGCTATAAATACCTCAGTTGTAGCATGGTCTAAAAAGATTGTAGCTTTGCGATGCGCGGATTGTACAAATGACGCGTGCCGAACGAAATATAATTTGTCATATAAATCCAACATGCGTCCATTTAATGTTCTGTTTAAGTAACAATAATAAAATATTAATTGACATGTTTTCTTTTACAAGTAAATGGGTAACGTTTTTTTAGTCATCTTTACACGATTTAAGAATTAATACCCCCGTCGCCATCACTAAACAAATTGACATGTTCACCGGTCGACGTTTGCTCTCCGATTGCCAGCGAGTCCAAAATTTTGTCGCACCTATAGTTGAAAATTATTTGCCGTTTCACTGAAGTACCGTCTTAACCTCATACCTCTTATTTGGGACGATTTAAGCTTTAAGGTAAATGTATATATAAACAAACCAGTAATATGTAAGTCTTCACAAAAAAAAAAACATTCAAGATAAAATATATGTTCTACCACAAGAGACTCTGCGTACAGTTATAAAATATCTAAAAGGACTTGAATCTCTCAGTGCTATTTTCAAAACATAATAACGAACAACGTATTGTATTACACTTTGTATTTGTTCAAAGACTTTATACTAAAAAGAAACACATATTGTGGTGATTAATATGTTGTGACACCTTTGTATACAGCAGAAGTTTAATATTGTAAAAGTTGGCCAGAATAAATTTTCATTTATCTACTTATTTCAAAAGCCATTATTTAAAATGCTATACAATATTTCAAATTAAGTAATATCTAAGACTTTATAATAACGTGGTAAGCCAAAAGGTTTTCAAATAAGTTAGTGATTAAAACCAAACGCTTATTTTTTGGCTAAAAGTAGGCCAAGGATTTTATGAAATTTCGCCTTATTAATTTAAAAAAACTTTTCGACATTCTCAAAAATGAAACTCGAAACGCACCGCACGAAATAATCAACTTAATTTAGCTTCATATTATTTTAAACCAAAATAAAGCCTAAGCATATAAAATAATATTCCAAACCTTTTTGTTATACGATTCACACGTTTTTATTGTTTTGCTTTACTTTTGTTTGTTGTTTAAATAAAGTTGTTAAACCAACTTTTGCATTAACATGCAAATGGTTTCGGGCAACAAAGAATCACAATGTTAACACATACTTCATAACAGCAGTTTTCCCTTGCGATACCTTGGTCCAAAAAATTAAGTCGTTTTGGTAACCAGTGGAAATTGTTTCAGTGACGCACACACAAAGGCTATGTGATAACTTTTATTTCTATTTATAGGTTATAATACAAAGCTGTAAACGTGTCATATATATTTTCTCTTTGAGATTTTCCGTTTGAAAAAAGAACAATATTTTTTTTTATTAGAGATCGAAAGCCTGAGAGTGTACTATATGGATCACAAACATAATATTTCATTCCTTATGGATAGTTAAAAAAAGAATTTATTGTAACGACAGTTTTGAAAAAAATATACATCGTATTTTGCGATCAAATATATTTAAAAAAATATATATTTCTGTTTTCGTATTATTGTATTATAACATCATAATAGCTAAAGTATTTCTGTGTTGTCGGCATCATGTTTTATCTAGAAAATCAGTAGTAAATAATTACAAGATAAAAAGAACTTTTTATATATAACGTTTTTAAATTTTCCGTTGAATTATTGTGCTCAATATGCTCAAACTTGTACTTGATATGAACTAAATAAAAAACAAACAAATATAGAATACTGAAATGTCATTTTGACATTTCATTTTAATGTCCATAGTAACGCACGTATATATTAATAATTAGGCTAGGACCACCCCCTTAGCAACCAATATAGTATTTTACTTTTTACGAATTTTTCTGAAATAACTTTCCATACAAAACAGAATTAAATGAAAATAAACTCAATTCTGCTTAAAGATAGCTAAAAGGATAAAAAGAATGCATTGACATCGTGTTCTAAAAGTTTCAAATGTCTAGCTAGTCGGAAACTTAGTTAAAAATCGATTGCAAGATTTTTACTGGACAAAAAAACATCGGAGAAACAAGAATTTGAGCTAATAAAAACGTTGTAAAATGGGTGGTGATAATTAGTAAGCGGCTATAAAAAATTATCCGCAACCAAATCTAATGCTTCCTTGTTGTAAATAATATAATATTATTTTTGTAAACATATTTATAAAAAAAAAGAAAAACGTAAGATTGATATCTTTAAAATGTGTCATGGCAAAGAGGATAAAATATCTCCATTCTGAAAGAAATAAATGTCTAAAATCGAATCACAAAAATATGTCATCAAAGACTTCTGTAGCTCTAATACATAAAATAAGAGAAAAAAGGTTATCGCCAAGAAAAAATCAAGAGTTGATATAGAAAAGGGAGGTTGTTTATATGGTGGGCTGACTAAGTGATAGACGCTATGCGGACTTCAAAACCGGGACTCGTACAAAAATCTCATAGTATAATGGCTTACTTTTTAATAATTCAAAATTTAAGAGTAATACAATGTCTAACCACGTCAGTGTATGACAGGCATAACACGGGGTGACCACAAAAGAAATCAATGTATAAGGAGTCGGATAATATTAGGTAAATTTTTTTATTTTTATTGAACTAGTCACAATTCAGTTGGAAGAATTCCATTTTACAAAATGATAATATAAATTATATTAAATTCTATATGATATTGACGTTGATAGCTATTTCGGTTGTAACACCATTATCAAGACAAAAAATAAACGTTTGTCTATGCTTAACATAATCACTGCTGACATATTAATTATTATTTAATTACCACATTAAAATATCATGTTAATTATATATAATGGCCAGGTAATGAAAACGCGCCAGTCGCATTGTTAGCCCTAAATGAGTTCAGTATAAAACTCATAGAATGAGATGAAATGACCTCTCTTCCTTACTCTGGAACTATTCAAGAATAATACATAATATTTAAATCTAATCCGTATTAATTTATAACAACGAATTTATATTTCTACAGATTATGTGTAACATATTAAAGTATAATACGTACTTACATGGAAATCATATCGCGTTTGAATATGTACAACGTTTTATGTATACTAAAAATGATATTTATTCATTTATTTATAATATGAAACAATTTTAACATCTTTGTTATCATATGCTAATTGCAGATGAGGCATATGGTGTAAAAAAATAACTATTTTAGAATATACATCCTTTCATTCAATGATAGTAACAAAATATTAGTTTTTTTTTAATAGTATTGGCCAGTAAAAAATATTGTCGTTTCCCGTAAACCTTTAATTCCATTAATATAAAACAGGTATGGCCAGCAGTTTCCACCTTTCCATTAATAGTATATTCCAAATATACAAACTCATCGACTGTTTTTAGGTTAAGTAATTTACTTATTACTGGTAGAAGATTATCTCGATCAATAACCATTGATTGTTTGATTCAGACTTATAATAAATTATAATTATAAAATTATACAAAATTCCTGAGATTTAAATTATTAATTAAGATAGTAACATTTTTTTGCTATCCTACCAATAACATTATCGCGCACGCCACCGTAAGTACTGTAGCGTGCCGTTGGTGCATTTAAATTTTATAACTCGACGTAAAATTTTCTTTGTGTTTTTATTTTCTCAACAGAGTGATGGATGTTGCCATAAAAGACGGTTTCCTCGTATTCTTTTATACATTTTAACAGTTTTCTCGTGATTTGCTCGGCACAACAGAGTATAGGGCTGTTAAAAAAACGGAATAAAGGCTCATTAGGGTAAAATCTTGGTGGCCATCGTAATTTGGGCATTTATTTCGCTATTTAAACCACCAAAAATTATACAGCCATTCAAACATGGCTTGGACTAAAAAATAAATATTATGTAAATTTATTATCGATATACTGTTTATTTATAACAATTATATTGTACATTATGCAAACATGTTCGTATTGTAAATGTATAGAGAAAATAATAGTTCATAATATGCATTAAGTATAATGATAGTATTGCATGCCACCAATTCAATAAAAGTGTTGTGTTTTGTGAACTATAAATTGGTAATATTTTTTTTATTTAAAAATTCTGCCTAAAATTTCATATTCACGAGTATATAATAATTATGAGCTCTTGCTTGTTGTTTTATTATAAATATAAAATCAATGTTTTTTATGTTTTTTAACTAAAAAATCTCAATTGTCATTAAATATTTTAAAGTTGAAATTAATAACAAAATTCCCACAAAAAACAAAAACATTAAGTACCTAAGTATTTTGTGCTGTGTGGTGAAATGGAGAAATAAGAAACATTGTGCAATTTATAAAAATCAATTTTAAATTAAAATTTTTTAATTTTAATTTTTAATTACCTTTAAATCAAACTCGTGCGTACTGGCAGTTAATATGAACTATTTAGTAATGTTTAATTAACTATTTTTTTAATTGAAGGAATAATTCACAAGCTTTAAGAATGTATCATTCTACTTATTGAACATACATAATTTTGAAACTTTTGAGAATATATATTATAACAAATAGAAAAAATTTTTTTTTGAAAAAAAAGTAAGACACCTCACCCCGCAGGATCAAACCTGCATCTCTCGTATATCGCGCCTACGTACATTGACCACAATGCTAAAGGAGTCATACTTAATTACGATAAATTATAACTGATGGCTTTTAATACTTTCAAAATTATGTATATTTAGTTATAAATTTACGGTTACCTTATCACAGGCGAGGGATCAAATAATTATACATTGTCTTGAAAAGGAACAATTAATTAAAGTAAGACACAACATAGGTGATAAGTTTATTCACTGAGATTATGTAATTATAATAATATTCATGCATTTAAAACATTATGAGTTGAATTTATAAATAACCATAATTCCTGCATTAAAACGGTAGGTGTAATATCGTTATATTTTTCGATCAAGAATAATTTTAATGTAGGTGGATGAGTCTTATTTAATATTTTCAAAGCCACCCTTAACTGAGGGTTATTGCCATTTATTTTTATTTATTTATAATATACTCATTATTAACAATGTTGTTTGTACGCTATGACAATGCCAGTTATCGATTTCATATAGTATAGTACGTGTATTCATAGATAGCAATATCATAATATAAATACAATGACGTAGAATGATGTCCTTTACACATTGATATTCAATAAAACTGTTATGTTAAATTCGTTTATAGCTCATGAATAAATAAACATTATAAAAAAATGATTTCCATATTCCGTAATGTTTAAAAAGAAGTCCTCTAACGATAAATATCAAATCTAAACTCTTAAAAGTCGGCGAGGCGAGTGGAAAAAAACAGGTGTCGATAACTGCGTTCCGGCGGTTATTTTACCAGAACCACCCTCACTAACAAAAATGTACTTTTACATCCACTAACTCTCTGATTTACTTTGCTATTTAACAGTTATTTAAATTTCGATAGTCCTTAAAACTTAACTAAACAGTTTTGAATTGCCGGGCACCACTTGAACTTGCATCCATAGGCTTCCGACTAATGTGCTTTACCAATTTTGCCACCTAATTACGTCGATATTAACTAATAGTGATACGATTGAAGTACTATTTGGTCATTAGATGTAATTAAGATGTTATTTAAATGTGGTAATAAAATATTAATTAAAAGGTCCGCAGTGAATAGGTATTAGCGACTGAATTCTCTGATTTGAATCAAGGTACATGTACTTGACTTACCTTGATTACTAGCCAGCATCAGGAGCTTTACAAATTTCAGTCTTAATGTACTTGCATTTTCTAAATATTTTTTTAATCAACAAATAATTGACAAGATTTAAGAATGTAACATTCTCTATTGATCATACATAATTTGGAAACATTTAAGAAATATACACATTTGGAAAAATCCTGACAAAAATATGACGTCGATTCGCACGTTCGGTTTGAGTCCTGTCGGGTGTTAATCATTTTCAAGATTTTTTCGATTTTGAGATTTTTAAAAATTATGTATAACCTATCCAATTATATACAGCTATTTTTGGTTACGAATTATTCACCTATATTCAATAGGCAGTATTATTAAATAACTGGTATTGAGTATTGTCATATACAAATATATTTACATAAAATATTATAAATTTATTATAAGTGAGTAATTCAAATAAAACTTACCAAAAAGTATAATCACTGTGTAGGCTGAAAAAATAGTCCTCAAGTTTTGATTTATAGGCACCATTGTTTTTAGAAGAACGCTTTTAAATCACCAAACACAAATTGTTTTGCAAGAACTGTCTTACATTACTTTGTTAAATCACTTTTGAAATTATACACCATGACCTCTGAGAAAATTTATGGTCTGAAAAAATATGCTTCCTGTATATTTAAGAAGGAAAACACTAGGATAGGGAAAGCATCACAAATTAACCTAACTAAAACAACTGTTAAATGAATTGCTTACAACCACAAGTCATTAAAAAGGCTATTAAACTAAAGAATATTTATGTATGTTAGCTTACATTTTATAAACATTGTAATATTCTAATGTCGGCATATAATAAATGATATATAATTTATTTTTCTACCCAATAATAATTCATATTCTTATTTGTATTGTTGAATATTTATTTATTCCTTTATTTATTTTGAAGTATTGACTTTACTTTTTATATAAAAATATGGTTGCTCGTATATATTTAAATAAATTATTAGAATAAAAATATATAACATCATTTAAGAATATGATAGAGAATGTTTATGAATTATTTTTTAAGAACAAAGTACCAAATTTTTTAAATAAAATCATATTCTATGATACAAAATAATTTTACTTTCATTTTGATAATAACAAAAATTTAAATACTAAAAAGCTGTGATTTTACATAATTATTAATATATAGGTAATATATGAAAATTTTTTAGTTATATATATCGTTATATTGAGGTTAAGGTAGATTGTTTTGTGGGTATAAGAGCTGGTTTTTTCTTTTATATTATATAAAAATGTGATAGAAAATACCTTTATGTTAGTTACTTAATAATCACTTGTTATATCGCACATTTTTTTCGCAAAGTTTCAACGCAATTTATATTACTTTAAATCACATGAAATACAATCGTTACTAAACAATGCGTTTTATTTAATTTTTAATACAATGCAAATTACCCATTAAAAATCACATACTTATTACTAGAAATTTATTAAAATTATATTACTAAGTTTATTACATACCTATATCATTAGGCAAATAATATTATAATAAAATTCAATTTATACTTTAAGGATCTATAAAAAAGTCTATTATCTTTCCCCCTTATTTTCACACCAAGAGATATTTAATAAATTCCCCCTAGCATTTGTGAGTGTGGCGAAAAGCATTTCACGGAACTTTATAAGTTGATCGTTTTCCTTGAAAAAGCCATGTGTTGCAAGGCGTGTTATTGTGGCCCACCCTACAAAATGTCTGGATGATCTCTTATCGGATTCACAACTTCACATCTCTAATATTACATTACACGAAATAAAAATTATTGCCAAACTCCTTTTTAAATAAAAAAATATATTAATAAAATTTGTTTTTTCACAAAAGAATAATGTAAAAAAATATTATACACATAATTAATCCGAATAACAATAACCTTTATATTTTTTTTTGCCAAAAACGCTTGAATAGATTAAGAAAAATAAGGTTTCTAATGCAAAGTTATCTGAAAATATATGATTTTTTTTAAATATCAAAATACATAAGTGACTTTTTAATATAAGATATTTTTTGATATACACCAAAATCAGGAATCGAGCAATTAAAAAAGTATTGGTACAAAAATAAAACAGAAAATTGTGAAACTTTTATATATTATTTGACCATGTAGGTATGGTATCTTAAACGTGTTTAAAATATAGAATTTTCAGTGGTTATGGTCAACAAATATAATACTTGAGGTCAATATAGAATTCAGTGTTTCCCAACCGTATTTCTGCCAAGCCCCACTTCAACGCTTCAAAAATCTCCATCAAAATTTTATAGTTACTAAACTAATTCTGAAAAAATGAATCCCTTCAAATAAAAAATGCACATATACGATACTATTTTTAATTTATCTTTCGTAAGTAAATATGTATATTACGTTACATGTACAACTTAGAGCGATCCTTGTGCCAGTCTTCAAATGATTTTCAAGATGACCTTTTTGCCCCCCAAAACATTCAAATTAGCCCCCGGTAAGGTGTACGCCCAACGTTGGGAATCACTGATATAGATAATTTAATAAATATTTATAAACATATTTTTATATGCATTTTAAAAAACCGTGTTATATATTTTTTTAATTATAGATGCCTAATTAAAAAAATTAAGTAATTATTATGTTTTTATTTAAATGTAATAATTTAAAGTATGATATAACTATTAAAATAAAACTTAATGGATAGTCATAATAACAGTAATACATATTATTAAGAAACCACCTTGGAATTATGTAATTTTATAAATAACATTCTTGTGTAGGTATTACATTCAATATTGAATATAAATTATTTGTAAAAAAAACCAATAACGTAAAATAATAAAGTTGTTAACATAATTCAATCAAGCAAACAAAAAAAAACCGACCTTTCAAAATACACCGATGAAGAAATATCAAAGGGTAACGGCAAAAAAGCTACACACTCGTGCACTATATATTTTATTCATACAAAGAAAACTTCGAAAGCCAAGCACTTGAAATAAATTTCAGAGGTGATGTTCCAATAGTCGTAAAGAAAAGCTTTCTTCTCGATTCAACCACTCAAAGTAAAACTTTTTCCTATATGGATGGATAATGAACCATTCAATCCAGATAGTAATAGCCCAAGTTGGTTTCCCATATAAAATAGAGCCGTAATAGGCTCGAATGTGAATCCATCCAATGCGATACTTTGAAAGTTATTACCCAAAATTACATTATTGATCAAAGTTATAAATTATTTATTATATTCAAACTAATAGTAAAACACGGTAAAAAGCTATACATCTGCATTAACTTTTTATGGGCTTCACGGCATAATACTTGTGATTACAAAATGCGGAATTTCTAATTATTTTACTGTATGTAATGTAATATAATAATAATATGAAACTACATAATACATTTATATTTTTCTAACCGTCATTAGTATTATCATTGGCTGCACGTAAAACATATTTTTCAATACGTGGTAATTAATTACCAATTTATTTGTTCAAAGTATTTGGTCCAAACATAGATCGAATAATATCATGAAAATTGACTGATTTGGATTCGAATTAGCAACTCACAGTTTTAGAGACTGACATTCTGCCACTGTGGGTACTTTCTGTTTTCACACTGTCTTAAATATCAAATTTAAGGAAAAATAAATGTTATTCAAATAAATTATATAAACATATTTTTCACGATTTTATTGTGTGATGAGATAATAAAAAAAAATACATTAGTACGTTATTATCTTGATATATGTTTTAAATAAAAAGAAAAAAATCACACATTCAATTAATTTTTTTTTATTATAGTATAAAGATTTTATATAGTAACAACACAAAACAAAATTTACCTAATTTTAATATTTATAAAACAAAAAGGATTAAACAGAATATACATGGTGTCAACATTTTTACACAAAAGAAGAAGGCATTAATCCATATGAAATTATTCCAAAGGTTAAGTATATATTTTATTTTACTTAAAATAATATATTTCACATGAATTAGACATAAATTATTTTTGACCTGAATCACATTTAAAGAAATTTTGTGTATGTACTGCAAAAAAACATCACATAGTAAAGTGTTTCAAAATATTTTAACTCATTTAAATTATGTCATTTTATTCTAATAAAAAAAATGTATCAAAGTTAAATCGAAATTATTAATAAATAATGTTGTTTTTTTTAGTCATGACATACTTTATTTTGCCTTCAAAGATATCAATAAAACAAAAAAAATATTTACGACATTTTTTGCCAAGAAAATAATAATATTTTGTATAACATTTTTGTATGTATATTACCAATTTTTTATTAAGCAGTATATTATATCGATGTTAAAACTTTAATAAATATTAATCGTAAAATAATTGAATTCAAGTAACAAACATAATAATATAATACGCACACATATACTAAAACGTACACTTAAATTACAGAACATATTTTGCTATCCCTATTATTTAATTTTGAGTTATATAGGTTTTCATATTAAAGAACATATTATGAACACATAAAACAAATAATTTAAAATTAAAACGGTAAGTTAAATTGTGCTGCTTACTTAAACTAATCATTCTAAAAGGACATGGTGAAAAACTTTCCAAGAAAAGAATTTCCCCTTCCTTATAACCTTACCCACAAAGTGCACGTCACGAAGGAAATACACCAAATCTAATTATTCCCCTATCGTAGCGAAGAAAAATAATAAAATGATAGGAAACACTCGCACAGAATTTAATCAAGCAACACCACCCACCTCCAAAGTAAGGGTAGTTTAGTTACACTGCATTATGCACTTAACTTGTTGCAACTCACCCTCAAAATCAGCCCCAAGTCAAAGACATTTAACGACCCTTAGTTTATTGACCTCTCTTTTCTACTAACAATGTCTACTTTCAATATTATCCATATTCGCTTCCAGACAGTTAGTCATATCAAAAGAATCGCGAAAGTTATTCAATGGTTTTACTATAGGGAGAAATAATACACGTCCATGCAACTCAGTGGTTGTCTAGGTACTAACTGAGTTTTTAGGGGGCGCGTTTGCGCAGTATAATATTATTTATATCAAACTGCCCGTACAAAGACTTCAGTAGATAAGGCGGAAAAAGAGTAATTACTAATTAGATGCTTATAAACACTTTTTTTATATTCTACTGTGCTGTAGCAATCGATACAGAAATAACAATTTTAGATACATACTTAATTATTATTGTTTACGACTGATAATTATTTCAAAGAAGGTAATTTTATATTTTCGTGTTTCTTATCTTCAGACAAAGTTTCTACTGACTTTATTATAATTTTATTTTGGCATTATTATATTATTATACATAATATTTACTATTAACTTTTTAAATAATTATTTAATTTATTCCAATATATTATATTTAAATTTAGCTCTTTGCCAATATAGAAAATTATTGGAGTTATATTTTGTTATACGCTCGATGGTCGAGAGGCTTAAGCATCGGTTTATAATGTCGTTGGTCCTAGGTTCGAATCCTGGGTTTGGCAAATGCACATATTGTTTTTCAATTTGTATTTGAAGCCAGAGTATGGACCTAATAGGTTGAGTTGGTAAGTGGCTAACATCCGTTTCTCGTAAAAACAAAATCTGATAAAACAACTTCCACTCTGTGGAGGCTCAGATGATCACAGAAACGAACATAGTAATAACGAGTGTGCCGTTAATTGAATCTGTAAAATATATATTATCCTATATCCCATATGATAGTCCTCTAAGGATCAAACATGGCAAAAATGAAGTAAGAGTATATTTTGATTGAACCATTATAAATATTTATTTTATACTCCTATATTATAAATAATTAAATAATTGATTCTTAATTGTAATACATTGAATTTATATGATTTAAGTCAATATAAAACTAACAAAATATTTTAATATATCCTATTCTTCTAATTGATTTAAAGTTTTGTAATATTCTATTTGAGTCGTTTTTTGCGATCCGGGTCGCGCCTTTCAACATTTCCAGGCACTAAGCGCACTCACAACGTTAAAATACACCATGACAATCAATACAGTTAAATATCGTTTATATAACAAATTATTACAATAAAATGACGAGAAACCTTGGAAGAAGTATAAAAACTAATTTTGGAAATTCTTTTTAAGAATCCTCTCAAAATATTTCAATCCCTCTCTAAGTGCCTATACTCGGTCAATAGTATTAATTATCTTATTCTTTTTATTAGTTTACTTAGTCTCATTGTGTGGAATATACGAATACCACGCGTCGCCTCTAAAGATCGCTGTTACACGGAAATTTTTCTACGTCTTCATTGGTCGAAGCATTAAAATGAAAATTTTCAGTGTACCTACCGTGTAATAACACAAAGTGTCCTTTGTACTCATGTACTGAAACTGTGCTATAATAGAGGAGTTGGGAGTTGTTAGTGATTAATCTAATGAGAGATCGGAATTATTTCGTTCTACAAAATATGATGCTGCAAGCTTTTCAATAAACTTTATAAGTAGTTTATTAATTACTTACTTATCGTATCCAAAATCACACCACTTCTCATAAAATATCACTTTGTCGGCCTAATTCACTAGGTCATTTTTTATTTTATTAAATTTAATATTTACAAGATGGCAGACTCAAATTATAGTGTAGTGCATTTTGTCACATTTTCGTCAGACGTCCTCAATGATTATGTTGGTCCATATTTTCAGATTCGTCTTTCTAGAACGATTTATACTAGAACATAATTAAAATCGCGTGAGGTCACGGTATGAAAAAGTGTAATTTAAAAAATTATGGGACAAAAATGCTGCTTTGAGCCGAACTCAATAGTATAACTTTACTATACTAATGTATGCAGTGCCTTTATAACAGAGAAGAGAATTTCATATTGTACGACACGAAAACAGTCTCCAGGCGACATGAATGGAAAATTCCTGAAGATCAAATGCGTTTTATTGTAATCAAGCACCGCTTGTGAACGGAAGTACAATAACCTCGCCAAATAATCAAACATAAATACCGGTTTATTAATATACCATTTTTATCATGTTAATTAATAATTATTATTTCGTTGCAAATTTTACATCGACACATCAAAATCGATATTAAACCATAGTCATCATTAGAGAATCAAATCCCGAGCCAAAATTCTGATCCCGGATTTCGGGATTATAATTTGACAATCCCGGGATTGGCATTTTTTCCATTGTTAATATAAAATTTTTATATTTACAAATGACATTGATAAAATCGGTCAAAAATAAATCTATTATAATTTATACTATTTAAGACAATTTTATTGTTAATTAGTATACGTTCAATCTTGGAAATACATAAGTTTAATGGATTAAATAATATTGTAATATAAATAATAATGTGAATTTGATATGAGATTGCTGTTTTTGATAGTAAAGACTTAATGAATGGGTTAGCGAGGTTTAAAATAGTAAAGCAAATTATGGTGTACTTATAGCCTTTCCGATTCATAAATCTAATTAGTCAGTTAAATATGAAACTGCTGTAAAACGTATGAGATAATGGTGGAATTGCTTTGTTAATAGTGCTAAGCATTGTTTTTTTTCCAATTTTTCTCATTTTCATTAATTTATGTGTAAAATAAAATGAATCGGCAACTTACACATGGGTATATATCAAACTTAATTCAAACTCAGTTTATTTATATTGTAGTTATTTGTTATTAAAAGTATATTTTCTGTTATATTTTCGTTTTTATTTTATTTTCCATAAGAATTGATAAAACAATCGATCCCGAAAGTTTCGGGATTATGTGTATCAATCCCGGGATTCATAGGTATCGAAAATAGCTCGGGATTCCGGGATTGGAATCCCTAGTAATGATACGTAGGAACTACGAAATATAACATTTTATAATAATTTATCATGTTAACGAATTTTCAAACTTTGGTATATTTACTCTTTATTTAAAAATTATCGCAATCTTTTGTAGTAGTGCACATGAAAGTGAGGAACGTTATTCGAGTAAATGTGCTTTAAGCTCAAGAGAAACGCCTTTGAAATATTTTCTCACTTTATATTATACGATCGTGATAACATGCATTCATATTTTCTTTTTGAAGACTAAGTACCTACGTATTATGAGTGTTTTGCATACAAATTCTGACTATCTTAAAAAAATGCATTACTTAAAAAAACACTCACAAGCCACTTTATAATATTATGAATATTTACGGAATATATGAATCTACGGAATACGGAGTATATTTTTTTGGTAATAGTGCCGTAGATGCCCGCATGAGCTTTTATATAAACCAAACCTAACCTAAACTAGCCTAACCTACCCCAACATAATATAACCTAATATAATCTTAGTGTGTGATAATAATGCATCGAAATGTATGAAAATTTCAAAATTTAAAATAACAGTTATTATAGGATCGAAAAGCATCTGTGCCGACAGAAAAGGGTATTTAATATAATTGTCTACATGGAATAAACCGTTTTCGTAAAAAAATATATAAAAGCTCACCCTTTTAACTGAAATATACATAAAATTACAAGGGTTGGTTGTTAGCCATTTGGTCAGATAGGAAATTAAATATACGCATTGGATTAAAAAAAATGTACTTGACCTAGCTGTAAAACTTAAGCCCGCGACTCTCTGGTTAGGATCCAAATATGCTATTAATTTTATTAGTAACATGGTGGGCGGTAGTATGTATATATATTATATATCAGTGTCTAAGAGAGACTTTTTGGAAGTAGTTAGGATATATGGTTCATAGTATATAGGCAGGTATTTATCAGTCATATACTTACTGGACTTAAAAATGTATTACAGCCTTTGAACGCATATTAGTATGTAGTGTATCTGTAGGTAGATATTGCGACAACCATTACCACATATATTATATTTGTCTTGTTGCATCTTTGAGAGAAATCTTATGTAAATATGAAAAGAGCGAAACGGCGTATAAAATGGGGTAAGGTGAAAGAAAATATTCACGCAAACGCAAATTCTACATTTGAAAAATAAAAACTGGCATGAATATAAAGGAATAGTTTATTTTAATCGGGCTGTGAATGAAAACAAATGAGAGGATACTCTCATAATATTTTGACTGATACTACAGTGCAGTACAGGGTATAAAAAGACATTACAATTAATTTGTGACAGATCGACGGAAAGGTAAGGCAGTAATAAAGTCTAAATATGATTTTGATCAAAGTAATTAATGTTGCAGAACTAGCCCAAATTGTTCAATATTGGTAGGTGGCACTGCCATTTATAGTTACCATTATTATATTACGTAGCGATGCCTCTATTAGTCTGCGACAGTGTTGTGTGTTGTGGTTTTTTTGACATAATCTCTAAATACACACATCTGTTTAGAGATTATTAAATTTATGTCAAAACAATCTAATAATTTAACATAATATAAGAGAAAAAGTAGTTTAAAACTTGGATTCTCTGACTTCACTAAAACCAAAACACAGTATTTTTCATTAGCAGAGCAGTATAATATCGTATAAAAATATTTTTTATTAACTTAGGCTTTAAACCGCATAGTAACGAGTCTTTATTACTGACATAATATTATACATATGATATAATATATATATATTATACACACACACGCGCACGCACACATACAGACTAGAATAAATATTAGTTAGGATTTATGAGATGTTGCTGTTATTTATACTAAGAGCACTATTATAAAACATGACGGTAGATTTAACAATAATTCAAAACGATGTAATGCCATTTTCCGCTGTGACATTTAATGTATAGTGGGCGACACGGACAGAGGTATATAATAATTAATAAAAATATAACTTTTACAATGTATTGTAATATTTTCCATTACTATAATTTAGAGGGAGGCAAACTGCGGACCGCGGGCCGCATGTGGCCCGCCGGGTATTTTTTTGCGGCCCGCCATCGTTAATTGCACTTCTGATTACGAATAACTTTTTTATAATATACAAAAAAATATATTGATATAGATTGAAATTTGTTCAGCAATAGTACGCGATCCATTTTTAATAGATATTAATAGTGTACCAACAGAGCTACAACTTGAGATTATTGATCTGCAGTTTGACACTGATTTAAGAGAATCGCATCGTCGTGAAGAAATCTCCAAATTTTACAATGCCCTTAATTCACACAAATTCGACCAACTTAAAGAGTATGCAAGAAAAATGTTCGTTATTTTTGATCAACCTATACATGTGAACAAACATTTTCGATCATGAACCTCAATCAAAATTCTTAACGATCAAATATCTCCGATGCCCATTTACAAGCAGTTTTGAGAATATCAACTACAAAATTAACACCAGAATTTAAAAATAATGTTAAAAAATGTACAACAGTTTTATTTTTCTCATAAATTTTTTTGTAATATTTATTTTTCGTGATAATAAATAGTGTAATGTAAATCTTAAAATGGTATTTTACTTGCGGCCCGCCGCTCATTTTGAATTCTTGAATTTGGCTCTCCATTCAAAAAGTTTGCCCCCCCAGCAATAATTTAATACAACTTGAAAGCACCATTACAGTAGTATGTTATATAACTACCTGATTAATAAAGTAGCAGATTAAAAGAGACAGTACCCATTCACATTTGCTAAAAATAAAAAAAACAACTGACAGAGGACATTTAAGTACATTGAATTTGTCACGAAAGGAAAAAAATAAGGTAAATTCATCTGCAACGGAAACTAGATGCTAGACTGCATTTGACTGTAGTCACTCGTAACGTCGACAGAACATTAAAAGACAATGCACTGGCAGCGTGGAAAATGTATTATAGCATTAAAAAGCTTTATAGTAGGTGACTGAATTATTTTAGTGTTCAATTTCAAATTTATTGTATTCTAAACGGGAGGGAAACGGCTTTGGATATACTTGAATGGAAGCAGATGCTGGCGGAAGCCAATACCCATATATGGTTATCAGGAGCGAAGGTTGGGGATGTATGCTGTTAAGATCCGCCATAAATAGTGGATATCAAATAAACTCTGCCTAAACCAAACCATAAAAATTTTGGTAAACTTTGTACAAAACGACAAAATTGTGCACACTTTTTCATTCATACTTTTGTTTTTGTTGGATTAAGAACACATATTGCATATATTTTTGGTTCATTTTTTTAAATTCATTAAGTTTTGCCTAAACCAAACTATGATAGAAACAAATATAGGTATTATATCTATAAAATATTCCAAGTTATGTATATGAATGACAAAGTTTCATTTGCACTATTTATGTCGGTTCTCAACAGCCTACCTCTACCCTTCGCCACTAATGGCTATAGTTTGAGGTAGAAAATTTAATACACTCTGTATTTGAAAATTATGCACATAATCTATATTAATGAGAGTAATATACATATGGGAAGAAAGGGCGGGTTGTGTTTAAAATACAGGTACATAAATTACCAAAGTAGCTTAGTGTAGAAAGATGCATGCTGGGCATTACGTGTAATGACAAAAACTAAATAATTATACGAGGGAACAAAAGAAAGTTTTGAATCACATATACCTTGGATAAATTATGTAAATTAAATATCATAATTCATAGATTTGCTATTAGTGCCTATTTTTATATTAAGATAATTAATAAGTATGCTCATCTCACGGTGGCGAAGGGTGGAGGTAGGCTGTTAAAATTTGACATACATAGTGCACACTAAACTTTTTCAGTCATACTTGTTTTCAGTTTTCATTAAACTACGAATACATTTTGCAGGTGGTGCCGGCTAGTTTTTAAAATTCAATTAAAACCTGCCTAACAAAGCCATAATATTTTAGGCATGCTATGGGTAATAAGATAAAAATAATGCACACTTTTCAGTCAGTTGATTTAAGAATACATATTACAGATGGTATTGATTAGTTTTTCAAAATATATTTAGCCCTGCTTAACCAAACCACAATCAATAAAAAATATTCTTATAACTATAAAATATCTAAAATTATGGATGATTTAATGGCAATATTTAGATATTTTATAGATAAATTATTTTTTTTGACTATTATCTACTAATGGCTTGTGTTAATGAGTTAATGATAAATCGAATTTTTAAAAACTAACAAACACAATCTACGTTATTGTAGTCTTTATTCAATGAAAGCAAATACGTTTGATTGAAAAAGTTTAGTGAGCATTAATATTTACATCGGAGCTTAACAGCCTACCCCCATCTTTCGCCACTGTAATCTCACTACAATCATACCCATTAATATAATAAAAAGAGATTCTAAGTAAAGAGTATTCAAATGGACACTAAAGATCACGCAAATTACAGCCTAGTTCAATCGGATCTTTGATGACTCTCTCACGGCCTGGTCCGAGCCTTATTATTGAGACATATCAGGCTCCGTTAAGGACCCAATACCCACGGCAGTGAGTCGTGGAAGTAAACTTACCCTTATATTATCCAAGATAGTTTTGTTCAGGGCGCCACCAGATTCTTTCACATGCTGAGGTATTAATGAGAACTCTGCCATTCTGGGCAGTGGTGATCTGTGTGTCCCTGATAACTATCTTAGAAATAGAGAGTTGTTTATTCTCCTAAGGTGCAGAACCATGGTAGTTCCAATTGGGAAGACGATAACTATGTTCAACCAAATTGGTTCGGGTGTTGATATATTCCACTTGCGTGAGGGTGAGTTTAGGTGAAGGCTATTTTATAAATTTTTAAAATAGGGTCTCCTTAGCAAACTCGGTGTACTTCTTTAAACTTCTTGTATTTTCACTACTTTTGCATGTTTATAATAATATGTTTTCTCTTTTTATATTTCATTTTATATCATTTTTATTACTTTTCTTCTTTATAATAATGTTTCGTGTCATGTTGTGAACGTCTTAAACTTATAATTTGTAATGTCCAATGTATGTTAACAATGTATGTTAAAAAAAATAATTGAAATTGATA
Organism: Rhyacophila brunnea; assembly: GCF_057557595.1. NCBI lineage: Eukaryota > Metazoa > Arthropoda > Insecta > Trichoptera > Rhyacophilidae > Rhyacophila > Rhyacophila brunnea. The sequence continues at coordinate 39,561,651 of NW_028233276.1, read as the reverse complement.
TCTATAGTTATAAACAATAGGAAAAATTCAAATGAAAGAACTTTGAATTAAAAATAAACGAACTCTATATTCAAATGAGGAACCATACAGAGATGTGATAAGAATGACTACTTATTACTTACTACCCAACAAACGGGTGCGTTATTGTTTATAATATTAACTATAACTATCTTTAACTTATGTTAGAACGATACAAATAAATAACGAGTTTCCATCCTGGTAGTTATTGATTCGACATATTTAGATTTCACCGGGCTCTTCGGGTCGATAAATACAAGAGAAGCGGATGTTTCGTGCGACCGTCCTAATCAATTGTTGAATCGTCAGAGAGATAATTCCGATGTCCTTTTCAATGAATTGAATTCACCAAGATCGCGGCGCTCGATAATGATTGGCTGACGCAATCAGTCTAACCACAACACAAGTGACAGTCAAGCAAACACAATAAACGTCAGTGTTGCTATTCACGATTGATATAAAACCTCTTTGACCATGCGTAACGAAATGTGCAACATGACACTATATTAAATAAATCGAAAACCTTTGGAGAGAATACACTCGAATATAATATAATAAGGTGGCACTGAATGATAACACTAATAAATATAAATGCCGAAGAGTGTATTAAATTTTAAATGTTTGATTAAGGTACGTGACTTAAGCATGGGAATCAGAAAAATAATGATATAAGTATGTTTTCGGTCCTTCTGCACAGAGCGGAGGCACACAAATAATGCTAAAGAACTTGAAGCTTTTGAAATGTGAGTATAAAGACGTATTCTCAGTATGTTTTTCATGTATAAAGTTACAAAAGTCAAGCTGAGTCGTCATGAATGAAAATTTCCCAAGAAATAATGAAAGTTTAAACTAGAAAAATGGCATTCTTTTTCCAGTAGTTGATGTAATATCTTGAGAAGTATGAACTGCATCGTCTTATTATGGATACAACTGGTAAACAAGACCTTGGTAAGAAAATATATTTTGTATAGCAGGCTGAGCCGATTTAAATACTGAACTTTATTGCCATTCAGAGCAGTAGTATAAGATAACGATAAAATTAGTAAAACATTCACCGGCATTCCGGAAGCAGGACATAAACAAAAAATTTGAATATCGAATAAAATTTATAAAATGCGTTATCATTTGGTATTTAAAAAAATGTTAATTATTTTGGACGATCACTATCTCTTATAGATTCAACGATGGTGAGTGCCAACACTAATGAATTAGTATTTAGAATTATTATTCACTATTCGTGCTAATTTCAATTAATTTTAACAGCTGTACATATTGTGCGTACGTTAAAATTACTTTCGATATTACGAGGGTGGGTCAATAAGTCCTTAGAAAAGCCGACAGGTGGCGCGACTAGTACTGTAAGCGGTTTGTTTTCATGCAGCGGCACTACCGATTCAGTATGCTGCGAAGTTTCAATCAGATTGGTCGGGTTGTTGTGTGTTTCTCGTACATTTAAAAAAAAATTTTGCTTGTGGAAAATGGAAAAATGGAAAATGGAGAAAATTGAGTTTAGAGCTGTTATTAAACATTTTAATATAAAAGGGTTAACAGCAAAGGAAATAAAAAATGAGTTGGATTTAGTTCACGGCATATCTGCTCCTTCACTTGCAACTATTTATAACTGGTTAAATGAATTTAAACGTGGTCGTACATCAACAAAGGATGAACCACGCTCAGGACGTCCTGTAGAGGTGACTACACCAGAAATGATCAATAAAATCCACGATATGGTGTTAAGTGACCGAAGATTAAAGTTGAGTGAGATAATTGAGGTTACAGGGATCTCAAAAGGTAGCGTCATTTCTATTTAACATGACAAATTGGGCATGAAAAATATTTCTGCAAGATGGGTGCCGCGTTTGCTCACAGTCGACAATAAACGCAATAGGGTAGTGGCCTCTAAAGCCCTGTTGTCGCTCATGCAACGCAATCCGGATGAATTTTTTCGTCGCTTTGTGACTGTAGATGAAACATGGATACACCACTATACTCCCGAGACGAAAGAACAGTCAAAGCAGTGGATTGCGAAGGCAAACCATGTCCAAAGAAGGCGAAAACCGTAAAATCAGCTGGTAAGGTTATGGCTACTGTATTTTGGGATGCACGTGGAATTATTTTCGTTGACTATTTGGAAAAAGGAAAAACAATAACAGGGGATTATTATGCATCTTTATTGGACCAGCTAAAAAACAAAATTGAAGAAAAACGGCCTCATTTAAACAGGAAAAAAATCCTCTTTCACCAGGACAATGCCCGTGTTCACACATGTTTACGATCAATGGCTAAAATTGAAGAATTGAAGTTCGAATTGGTCGACCACCCACCGTATTCGCCAGATTTAGCCCCCAGTGACTTTTTCCTTTTCCCAAACTTAAAAAAATGGCTAAGTGGACAACGTTTTTTTTCAAATGAAGAAGTCATCGATCGGACAAATGCTTATTTTGAGGACCTTCCGAAAACTTATTTTTCTGACGGTTTAAAAAAAATTGAGAAACGTCTAACCAAGTGTATTGAGCTCCAAGGAGATTATGTTGAGAAATAAAAAAAAAATACAAAAATCAAAACTGTTTTAATGCTTTTTTCTAAGGAATTATTGACCCACCCTCGTACATCCATAGATAATATTTTAAACAGAACCAAACCTGCAGACCATAGATAATATACAACATTCTTACAACCGCTAAAAACAAAAAAACAGGTGATTTTGACATGAGTCGAAAATGTGTAGGCATGTAGAAAATGAGAAAAATCATTCATTGAGTCATACAGATAGATGTCAATGCAGAGCAGTACAACGTGAGATGACTTCATTGATGGTCTGGTGATATCGGCAGATTTTGCTAACTAACAGTGTTCGTTTAAAGTTTCAAAATATGCTACGGGGTGGGAGCATCAGTTTGATTACATTTTTTCCCCGTAGCAGCAGCTTACTGTGACGTCACGTGATAGTACGCGACTTGCAGCATAATATAATCACAACTCAACTCTCATGGTGAGGTTTCTCAAAGAGCAGTACTGAAATTTACCTTTTTTAAAACACCCAATTACCCATAAGAAATTTAAAATATATTTCGTCATCCCAGTTATATAGGATATTGGTATAGTATGCGGTAATGAAAAATACTGAGTAATAAGCACTTAGACCGATTAATAAAATATTGGAACGTCTAATGCAGATAGATTAAAACGACAAACATATTTTGTGATAACTAGGTTTGCCATACGTCTGAATTTAATCCGGACTATTCTCAGCAGTCCTCGTAATCCTGTTCGGATTCTTACCTTCGTTCGGACCTTTATCCTGTTGGATTATTTATCCTATTAAAAAAAAACATTATTAAGCATTTTACTATTAATTAATCCATTGTTTGCAAAATAACGCTGTCTGATAAACGTAAGGCCAAACGCAAATAAAAAAATCTAACGAAGGAGTTTTTATAGAAAATATATCGCGTTTTATGCTATGGTAATATTAAAACCTATTTGAATATAATATTATAATATTTAGTCCTATGGAAAAATAGTTTTTCAATAATTATGAAAAAGATACTTGATGAAGATGTGCTTTTCATTTCCAACTCCAATAAACATATTTTAATATTTAACTGTACGGACTTAGTTCTGAAAAATGATGATAGCCGATGGAAATATAAACAACTATTTTTCTTTATACCAGTGGTGTTTAAATTATTCGCCCAGGTACCCTAGGCCTAGGGCACTACAGCCTATTTTAAAAGAGAATAATTCTACTTTAACTTGATAACAATGGTAAATTATATCGTTGTATTGTTTCTAATGATTTCTCTCACGATATAAAATTGTTTTTGAACAGCATCTATTTTATCTTAGAAATGATTTTAAAAAGCTCTTTCTGGAATAATAATATAGATAAATTTACATGGATTCAATATCTGAGAGAAATAAGGTTAGCTTTGCCTCTAAGGTCACGTGTTTCTTGGGAGCAGCATATTGAAAAAATAAAACATATAATATTATTTTTTTGTATATCTGTTTTAAATACCTAACGAAATAATTTTGTACCGCTGCCGTGTCCCCTTTAAACGGCTATTAGATGCAATGTTATTTAAATATTGTAATTAAAACATAATCAAAAGGTACGAAGTGATTGTAATAAGTAAGTAGATACCTAATTGGTTTACATTTATTGTTCTGTCTAAAATACTAATGAGGCGGCATTTTGAGTAGTCTTAAGGGTGAGTTAATTCCAAAATTTGAGTAACTATGTGGAGAATAATAATTAGTGCATTCATCTCAAATATTAGTGAACATACATAATTTTGTATTTGTATGTATTATAACCAATAGAAAAAATCTTTTTGAAAAAGTAAGACACCAAAAGCAGGAATCGAAACATTTTCTCAGAAGTATTTTTAAAATTATGTATGTTCAATGCTTAGAATATTACATTCTTATCTTGTGAAATATTTGTTGAATAAAATAGTTAAAAAAAAATTATTAGCAAGTTCAAGTAAGTTACAACACAAAATATCTTGGAGTAATCCGTGACGTCGGTTAGTAATCAAAGTAATACCTTATTTGATTTAAAGTACAAAAGCCGATTGCCAATGTAGCTCAATTTTGAAAATCGCTTCAGAGTATTATAAAAGCCATAAGTTAAAATTTGTCGCAATTAAGTACGACGCCTTTAGCATTATGTTCAATATGCACGGGCACGTGACGATATGCAGGTTTGATTCCTGCGGGGTGTCTTAGTTTACTTATTGTACGTTCGTGTTACGTTCTCAAATTTTGTGAATTATTAAATTATTATAATTAGTATTATTAGGACGCTGTTTGAAAACTTTTGCCTTACATGTTATAAACAAGATGAAGATGATGATGATTCAAAAGCATTAAAATACAAAAGCAACGTGATTTATCATCTTGTGTGCAAATTATGGTTGACGTACAATTTTCACGCTAGATTATCTGTGGAAATGAGAAAAATGCTTCGCTGAAAAGATGAAATTACTCGCACACGCTGTATGCGGGTGCATACATTGGCGGTGACGTTTTGAAAAACAGCAACGGAAGAATGGGAAAAGTAGCATGTCGGGGTGCATTCTGTTTAAATTTAGTCGCGTCACGTCCCCACACTATTACTGAGAGCCACATTTTACGGATGGCATCTCGTTTGCGTAATGAAATTCGAGACTTTCTTCCCGCGAATGTGAAGATTCCTATGGTAAAGTAAGTGTTCGTGTCAGATAAAATGGCTTATCAAACGTCCCCTTGGCTATGGTTCGGTTTAAGGCGGTAAAAAATGACGTGCACGGAATTCGGTGCAATAAGGCAAAAGTCGATTATTGCATTTTAGATTTTATTCTTAAAAATATATCTTATTCTTTAACATAATTAATATAATATAATTCTGATTGAGAAAATATAGCCAATTGAAAAAATATTTTTCGAAAACAGTAAGACACCAGGCAGGAATCGAACCCGCGTCTCTTGGATATCGCGCCCTGTGCATTACCACTATGCTACGACTGCCGTGTTGATTGCGACAAATTTATACTATTGGCTTTTATTAATACCTGCTCATTAGTGCTCTTCAAATTGAGTTACGGTAGGCGATCGATTTTTGTATTCTAAATTAAAGTATTTATTACCTACTTTAATTACTAACCGACGTCACAGATCTCTCCAATATTTTCTGTTGCAACTTATTTGGACTTGCTTATAATTTTTAATTAAGTAACTATTTCTTTTATTCAACGAATAATTCACAAGATATAAGAATGTACCATTCTAATTATTGAATATACATAATTCTGTAAATACTCATGAGAAATAATAAATTTAAGATATTCACAACATGACATAAAACATAATTTTAAAGAAGAACGAAAAAGAAAAGCAATAAAAGGGATAAAAATGAAAAATATTAAAAAGAACACAAATATATAACATACAAAAATTTTTTAAAATACAATTATACATAATATTATAGAAGTTCAAAGAAGTACCTACACCGAGTTTGCTAAGAAGACCCTATTTTAAGAATGTATAAAATAGCATCCACCTAAACGCACTCTCATGCAACTGGAATATATCAACACCCGAAGCAATTTGGTTGAACATAGTTATCGCCCTCCCAATTGGCATTACCAGTGGCAGGTTGTTTCTGCACCTTGGGAAAATAAACAACTGATGCTCTCATAATAATTTAAAAAAGAAGATAATTTAAGAAGAGTTATGATATGGTATAGTAAAAATACATGAATTTCAGCAGAAAAACCCGGAAAAGTTGGATATAAGAGTCATTTAACAGGCGACATTAAATCAAAAATTTCCATTAACAGACAATGAAAATATAAAATGGACGTGTTATGTAATACGATTTTATCAATTTATCGATTAAAGACGCCACTGGTAAACATTTTAATATCTAAATTTTAAATCACACGTTTGGGGTTATAATAAAATGACCCTATCTCGACCCAACGAAATTTTAATTGGTCATTTAGAACTTAACACTTTTACTGATAATAAACACAAAGTGACCTTATCCGAATTACTTTAACGATGTGATTGTTTAATTTAATAGCAGACACAGTTATCTATAAAACGGTTTTTTTATTGTAATATGTTATTATATAGTAAAAATATACAATAACTTACTTATTACAAAAATTATTTTATTATTTTTAAAAGATTTTCTTTTCCAAATTTAAAAAAAACGGAACGTTTGCTTTTTTGGAACGTTGGATATTTGTATTCAAAAAGCTCTTTTGATATATCAGCTGTATATGTTGAATATTAAAACTCGGTACCAGTAAAAATATATAATGGCGAGCAATGAGAAAATCGACAGTTTCCATTTTTTATACGTCATTGAGAAAGGTCATTGGTACATTTCATTCGCTTGAGCAATACATAAGCTTGTCAAGATTTCGTTAAAATAAATACATAAGAATTAAATCATTCGTATAGTCATGCTACTTACAAAATATTTATAATACATTTTTCTGTATTTAATTTAAAATTAATAAAGGGTTATAAAATTAGTACAATAGATTTTTAAAACGTTATAGCAGTATTTTTTTCAGATTTCCACCAAAATTGACATTCATGTTCAGTATTGTTTAGTAAACCATCATGGAAAAATACACAGTTATACACCGTATATAAATCTATTCGAGTTACGTTTCGGGTATTATGTGAAATTTATGGTCAAAATAATCGACCTCCTACAGAGCTTACTATTAGTAATTTAATTGGAAAATTTGAGTTAAATGGTAGTGTTTGTAATGTCATCCAACTCGTCAAAAATAGCACTACATGAAATATTCTTCATAAAGTGCATTTGAAGGCGTGTAAAATATAGTTCACGCAAGAATTTACGCCGAATGACCATTCCTAGCCAAATGGTTGGTGCTGATTGGGCTTTAGAACAACTTCAAAAATAATATATTATATCTCTTATTTGATAAATGGAATACCTGTATTGTATATTATTATAATGTAATAAATCAATCACTATGAGTTTTTTTATATAGAACATTAATACATAATTAGTATAATATATGGAATATCGATAATATTATATAAATAAATAATTTACTGAAATAAGCAAACCATATTATATACTTTCAATTTATTAATAGCGATACCAATTAAAAGTTTTCTATTTGTGAATGTTTCAAATTTTAAATTATTTTCGTTAAATAGTATAACTAATCTGGCAATTGATTTGGGTAAATGGTCTTGTCAAAATCACTACCAAATTTATTAAAACCGCGTGAATAATAAAATTGTTAAAGAATTATAATGTATTAAATCGAATTGTATATTATGTTGTGAATTACTACTAAAATATTTTATAGATTTTATAGAAAATGAAAATACTTGTAATTTATACATAATTAAGAAATGGTGAAGACTCCATACTAGGCAATTATTTAAGCCCTTCCTTCTTATGAAAAATAATTTTTAATTGCATCTTGACGTATTTAAATAATCACTTGATTATTTTGTATTCCATTAAAAATAATTTAATTTGTCAACGACATCTGTCGTCCCTATAAGAAGGAATCTATATTATAAATATATACAGATTACAGAATCATTGATTAAAGGGTTATAAAAACATGCCACAGCGCGCCATCTGTTTTTAACATATTTATCGGATTATTCGACGGGAATGCTGATTTATTTTTTTGTATGGATTTTACCTCACGTGTAATTAGCCTGTCTACCGCAATGTATGCAATACGGTAGGCTCTAATGGCGAAGCCTAAAACATTTGCGCTTGATAATTATAGTGTATTGACTTTATCATAAATATACATATTAACTTCAATTTTAGTAGTAGAAATACTCAGCTTCGCACGTCGTCGCTTTATTGATGAATAGACATTTATTTAACTTTTTTGAATAATTACACTTTTCAATATAAATACAATATGTCAAAAAATTTTCTGACAGGAGTTAAAGTCTAAAAAAAGAACACTAAATTCAAATGGAATCCAAAATATGCAAAGTTCATTTTAATCTGAGGTAAAAATTCAAAATTGGGAGAAAGAACACATTATTTATATATTATGATATTTAGATTATTTTAGTTCATAATTTCTACAAGTCTATAATTAATTTTGTTACTTATCTTCTTGTAATAAATACAATTATTTTGCTACTACTATTATTATTTATCGTTTCATAACTGACTGATACATGGGAAAATTGTGTCAAAATGAAATTTTATAAACTATTCATTATTAGTGTTATCTTGTATAATTACATAAATTAATTTGGGCTCCATATAGATGTATCGTCACCTCAATTATGTAAGGTATTGAAAATGTGATTTATTAGTTTTCAGATAATCATGTTTGGAGATTGAATATAATTATAATAATATACTGTATAGGTACTATTTTTATAGTATTGGTACCATAGAGTAGAATTCCGGATAGCAACGACTATTGTTTGACAATGATTACTACTATAATAATATAGTGTAGGACACAATATACTACATACATAAAATGTAGATAATTATTACTGTAGGCAATTCTAAATATTTTTTCCCCTGACAATATGTTAGAAATAAGGTAATCATACATTAATATAAAATTAAGTCTATCCATAAATCTGCCAAAGGATTTGTTGGTCCTATGTAAACAGAGAATTTAAAGTCTGTAAAAATGTGCCAACCCGATTACGAAGAATTGTATTGAAAAATTTGTATGCGGACTCTCCAAACTTGTGTTACGATCAATACAAAGTAATTGCATATTTATATTAATTCACATTAAACAATTCTGTTTAATAATATCGAAAATGAATGAATGTGTCACAGTCATAATATTACTTTTTTAAGTAGATACGAATAAAACAATAATCGTCTATGAATTTTGTGATGGGTTTATCATTGAGTCATGAGTGACATTTAATGTATAGCGTGATTATACATTTAATTCAATTTGAAATTAACATTAAAAACACATTATGTTTCAATGATTCTCTATACATATGATCAATATATTTATTTATTATATTTTAGACCTTTTCAGTGGTTTATTTGTTTTATAGTGGACTGAAAAAATGAGTACATTTTTCAATAAAAATTCCATTCGAGAATATTTTTAGTGCAAAACGCACGCCTTGAATGCATCTGTCATTATTTGTAATTATATTTTTTTTTTTCAATAATCAACACAAATTCTGTGTTCAAAATATATATTTTATTGATGGTGGTGTTTCTTGTATTTTTGCGTTATTAATCTTTTATATACAAGTATTATAATATTCACAAATTTCATTAAGACATTGGTGAATATTATAAAAACAGGCATGAGCAACCGACGTAACTAACTTTAAATGCAGTAAAAAATAAATTACAACGCCACATATAGGAACTAGCGTTATACGATTACGTATTTATACAAAAATGGCTACTCTACCCACTAGACCAAATGGAGATTGCATATGAAATGGAACTGGGTTATTGGTTTTTGAAATTATAATTCTTTTGGGGCGTTTTGTAGAGAGTGAAATTGAGAGCTGCACGCGCACACCGTTACGAAAGTGCGCAACAGTATGAAGTTAGTTGCAAATTAGTCATCTGTATACAAACGCAAGTTTGACAGTAGAATTGTTCCGTTACCTAGGAAACGAATTTATTATTGTCGGCCATTTGCAATTCATTACGTAAATAAACGATTAAACATCAGAGTGACAGTTGTTACTTTAAAAATAAAAACAACGAGAAATAATTGTATAATTTAGTAATATAAGTAAGTTAAAGTGTATAGAAATAAACCAACGGCGCTCCAATAAGCGGCCCTTTTTCTTGAGTTTGTAATTTAACAAGATAATTAAGAGCTAGTCGAAGTATCTAGGTTATCATACGTTTCGTTTTTGTTTTGTTATGCCAAATAAGTATAACTTCTAACGCGCGTACATAAGTACAAAAACCGATTTTTTTAAAAAATATTTTGAAATCTAAGCTTATAAAATCATTATGAAATATTGTATAAAGGTAGTTTATTTCTTAAATAAGTCAACTTATAGAAGACAATAAATACAAGAAATTACTTAAATTTCACATTCATTTTATGACAAGTACCTACACATTTTAAAACTTTGTGTTGCCAAAATAAGATCATAGTTATTCAGCGTTGCCACATAGGATAGAAAATAACCCGTAGTGTAAATTGCGAAAGTGCATCGGCGAATGCTTTAATAAATAATGCATCAAATGGGAATATAAAATGTCGGCATTTGGATGTTAGGGAGCAGCAGCTGTCCCGATGCAATCGTATCAAATATTCTGCATCGGGAAGCGGTATTTTTACGCTATCGAAAAGTACACAACGTTGAATAAATACTGCCGAAAATGAGAAAACATCCCACACCGCTAGGGATCGATATTTTTATAACGGGTAAACATTTGCCCTAATGGAGTTTTGTCGTTGACTTCTGAAATTTGGTATTTTTTCGATCCAGAAGAGGGTTTCACCATATTTTTACGTTGGATTAAAAACAATTTAAATGTCATTCTGTTTTTTAATTCCACGTTCAGTTTAAAAAAAAGAACATGACGTGTTAAATAGTTTTATAATCACGAAGCATGGAAGCATTTAGGCTCAAATTATCTATTTATGTGTATTGAAAAAAGCACAAAATGATAATAAAATAATTACAAGATAAAAAGAACTTTTTATATACCACGTTTTTAAATTTTCTGTTGAATCATATAAACTTGACAATTCTATGTATTAATAATTTTTGACAAATAAGGAAATTGTTTTTTTGCTATTCTGCAACCAACAAACAAATATAGAATACTGAAATGTCATTTTGATTTCCATAGTAACGCACGTATATATTAATAGTTTAGTTGCTAGGACCACCCTCTTAGCAACCAATAATAGTGGATTGGATTACGGATTTCTTCCGAAATAACTTTTCATACAAAACAGAATTAACTGAAAATGAATTCAATTCTACTTAAAGATGGCTAAAAATAATAAAAGAATGCATTAGCATCGTGTTATGATATATTCTAAAAGTTTCAAATGTTTAGCTAGTTGATAAGTTAGCTAAAAATCGATTGCAAGATTTATACTGGATAAACAACCACCGGACAAACGAGAATACGAGATAAGAAAAACGTGGTAAAACATGTTAAAATATACTAAATTTTATAAGTTGTTTAATTAGTTGATAGCTATTTTTATTTATAACACCATTATCAAGATTAAAAAAATTAACAACTTGTACCTATACGATGAAGTATAATATTATGTAACCCATAGTAGAGACGGGATCATCTCTCTCCCTTTTCTCAGGACTATTAAAAACACACATAATAAATTTGAAATATTATTAATTAAAAATAATTAATTTGATTTTGAATATGTTAGTAAATATTGGTTACCTATGTAAATAGTAAATGTTTCTATTCATGTTCTAAAGTATTATTATTGTAAAAAATACCATAAAACATGCTATAATATTTGCCATTGATTAGCGTTATTAATAATGTAATGCAATCTAATGTTTTAAAATTGTATTTTTAGAAAATAGAATCAGATTCAAAATTACGTCATTCACTGTCTGGATAAGTACATTATTTATTAAACTATCGATCTGTGTATGTCTCAACTAAATTATCTCTCATAGCTACGTTGTCCGGGGTGCTTTGAATTTCGCCAATGAAAGGCTACTACGTAATATACAAGGTAATGATGCTACCAAACGATTTTTAGCTGTCATCAGGAGTGATCCAAATTTTAATTACAGCATCCTTGATTTATTTGCTAATATATATATTTTTTTTTATTATACAATACCCACTATACACAATATTTATGAAAATTAGATTTTTTTAAATATTCAAAACACATAATTTACCGATTTTACAGCTATTGGCAATACAATATAAGTATGAAATTATAAATTGTCATAAAATGAATAAAAAAGAGTTAACTACTTATAACAACCAATCTCATAATATCTCTCTTTACACTTTATAAAAAATATACTTATATTTTATCAGAAAAGTTTAGTTTGGGTAATGTACGAGTAACTGTAATGTAAAAGTAATGTAACTATATATATATTTATTATATAAGTAGGTAGGTACTATATTGTAGAGGTGTTTCCAAATTATATATATATATTTCTTTTTCATCGTTATGAAAAAGTACCTAACTCAAAAAATAGTCAATAATTAACTATTCATGTACCTATGTATCATTCTAATTATTGAACATAAATACTTATACACTTATGAGAAAATATATTATAACCAATAGAAAGAATCTTTTTGAAAAAAGTAAATCTTGCGAATTATTCGTTGAATAAAAAAAATAGTAAATTAAAAATTATTAAAAAAAAAAAACTTGGAGTGATCCGTGACGTCGGTTAGTAATTAAGGTAATACCGACTTTGATATACAATATCCGATCGCTAATGTAGCTCAAATTTAGAAAGCGCTTCAGTGAATATTTAAATCCACTAGTTAAAATTTGTCGTAATTAAGTATGACTCATTTAGCATTGTGGTCAATGTAGGTGGGTGCGATACCCGATCAATGCATATTTGATTTTTTACTTTTATCAAAAATATTTTTTCTCAGAAGTTTTTTCAAAATTATGTAGCTAGGACAATAATAATAAATTATTTATATTATACACTATACAGAATTAGTTAAATTGAATTATACATTTATTTTATATACGTACATATTAATTTTACATTGTTATTTCTTTTTATTGTTATTTATATGTGTATGTTAATTTTCTATGTTATTATGAATACAAATAGAGACTTTCCTTATGTGAAAAAACTATTGGAATAATAAATTACTATCTAACATTGTGTAAGTATTTTCTTATATTTATAGCATCTGTGAATATAATAATAATATTATTACTACGCATCGTGGATGTAGGGTTACTATGGCATGTTAAAAAACAGTCTACTGGGCAACCAGAATCTTCATAAAACGAAATAGCCAGCTTGAATTCATCATAAATTATAACGAAATAATCTGCCTGGTAAAATATGGCACTCTGCCAAATGATTTTGGTATCAAACACCGATTCTATGGAATTTATGAGCAGCCTACTAGAAAAAATAATACAATTCTATTGTAACTGACTTAACCGTAGGTGAAACTTCAGCTAAAATATTACAAAATGATTTGATCGTTTTTTAAAAACCCAACTTTTTAGAACACATAAATTTTCTTTACAGAAATGAAAATTAATTTTATTAAGATAGTCCACACAGTATAAATACCGAATCTTACCTACTCTTTATTTATTTACTAAAGTGAAATTTGGTTTAATTGAAAAACAATCTATTGCTTGCTTATAAAAACAGATATGTATTAACATAACAAATTAGATTTTTTATAAAGATCATACGGGCCTTTACAGAGTGAAAGATGTATTAAGGCTATACCTCAGTTGAGGCATGGTCTAAAAAGATCGTGGCTAGGCGATGCGCGGATCGCGGGTCGCAGATGAAAATGACGCATGCCGAACGAAATATAATTTGTCATATAAATCCAACACGCGTCCATTTAATGTTCTGTTTATTGTTCCACGCATTTTTTTTAGAGTTGCGACTGAACTGTCGAGCCGTGCGGACGTGTTTTTGCATCGCTATTATTTCGCTTTCGTTATCTTCAATTTTGACCCTGCTATTCACAAGTTTTTGATCCCGTTTCTTTATTAATACCTTTGCCTGCCCTTGGAATACGATTTGTGAAACTTTTGTGTGTTTTCCCCTTGGACTTTCCCAGGAATTGTGACTTTTAATTCATTTAAGAATAGTTACCTAATTATTGTAACAATAATATTTATTGTGCGATAAATTGTGTTTGAGTGAGTGACGTGTAACGAGTGTTACCTAGCGCCATGGTCAACCACAAAAGGGACCCCATGCAAGTGGAAGGAATGTCAACTAGGAAGCGGAAGTCGGACGTGGCTGAGGGTATTGGTGACGCAAAGCAGGCCCCCAAGGTCAAGGATAAAAGGCCTGAGAAAGAAAAAAAGAAAGACAAGCAGAGCGCTTCCACTTCAAAGGGCAAGGGCGTTAAGTCAAGGGCTGGTTCGGCCTCAGCATCTTGCGAGGAGATCAGTCCCGTGGCTTTGAGTATTCTCTCTGAGTCTCAGGAGAGTGCGTCCAGGGCGACGATTGCCATCAAGAGGGCGCTTGCCACCCTCGAGAACGACAGTCGTATTGCCAGAGCAACCGTGGACGCAGTAGCCGAGGAGCTTGAGATGGCAATCACTGAAACGTAGGCCATGGCGATAGAGCTGGAGGCGCACAAGGCAATTGTGAAGGATCGTGCCTCCTTAACGAGAGCCATTATCCAGGCTCCTTCTAATGCTCCTCCCAGGGCTCTCTAGAGTGACATAACCCGTAGAGAGGCTCAACCAACTGGAGTCTCCGAATGGCCACCAGTTCCTCCGAAAACTGTCGCCAGGCCGGGGGTGATGTTTTATCCGACTAAGGAGGGCCAAGAATCGACTGCCACAAAGGAAGCGGTCATGAAAACTATTGTGCCTGAAACTTTGGGAGTGCACATCACCGGGTTACGCAAGATCCGGGGAGGCGGAATCATCGTGCATCCCAAAAGTGACGACGAGGCTAAGCGGCTCATGGCTGCCCCTGGGCTGACTGAGGCCGGCTTAAAGGCCCAAGTCGCGGAGAGAAAGCTTCCCCGCGTCATAATTTTTAATGTACCCATTGAGACGACAAAAGAGAAGCTCAAGGAGGCAATCATAAACAATACCCAGGTGGCGTCTGGCCTTGCATCTGAGGGTTACGCTGGAACCAAACTGAGCCACAAAGCGGGACCAAAGACCGAACGTTGTCATATGATAATGTCGATCCCGGGAAAGGCTCGAGAGGCGCTGCTTAATGATGGTAGACTTTTCATGGGGTGGAATTCGTTCCCTGTGCGTGACTTTTGCGGAGTTATCAAGTGTGCAAAGTGCCACTTATACGGACACATGGCGAAGGGTTGCAACGCTAAGGTTACAACGTGCGGCCACTGCACTAGAGAAGGGCATGACAGAGCAGACTGCCCCACCGCTGACGAACCAGGCAAGTGCCCTGCGTGCACGCGCTACAAGAAGCCAAACGGCCACTTGGCCACCGATCCCGACTGTCTCGCGCGCCTACACGCTATTGAGGAGGAAAGAAGCCGCACTGATTACTGTCCGCAATGATTTCCTTCGCTCAGATCAACGTGGGCAGAGGTCGAGCCACATCTGCCGAGCTGCTTGAGGTTGCTCGGGATCAGAATACGGACATAATTATGATACAAGAGCCGTACGCCTTTGGTCCCAATCGGGGCCTAAGCGGTGGCCGTATCATACAAGCTACCCCGAAATCTCTAGCTTGCATATTTGTAATTGACACCGCACTGACTGTGTTGCATCTCTCGCATCTATCCAATGAGCTCTTCGCGGTGGCGGAGATTGCTAATAACAGGGGGCTCTCCATTGTAGTTTTATCTGTGTATTTTCAGTACAGTTCTTCTACCCTGTATTGCACAAAACAACTGGAGAAAATCTTATATGCTTGCAGAGGCAAGCAGATAATTGTTGGGGCGGACGTTAACGTCCAGTCCTTGCTCTGGGCCCCCTCTGGGCCCAAACGTAACAAGGACACACCTGAGCCACTCGAGGAGCTCTTGGCCGCCTTTGCTTTGACGGTGCTAAATGACCCTAACGGGCCGGCCACTTTCTCCACCAGAAATTGTGAGTCACATATTGATGTCACTCTGACATCCAGTGGCGTTGCCAGACGCGCCGTGGACTGGCAGGTCCACACGGACGCGGTGGCTAGCGATTACCGTCTGATCACATTTTTGTTCAGAGTTGCGGGAGATGCGGCCCCATTGAGTCAAACCGAGAGCGTACTACTTCCCAGGCGCTTTCGGACGAGCGGTGTCAATTGGGATGCTTTTGACGTCAAATTTGGTGGACTGGCCTCTGCCATGTTGGCTGACGATCTCCACCAAAGAGCCAATGACTTGACTGCGTTCATTACTCAAACTGCGGAGTCCACGCTGGGTAGAACCTTTCTGAGGCCACCCAACCTTGCGCCATGTTGAATACCAAAATTGACGTCTTTGAAAAGAACCATGAGACTTGCCCAAAGAAAATTGCAAAGAGCTAGAAGATCTCAGAACGACTTACCCAGAAATGATGAACCTACGGAGATTGCTTATAAATCCGCAAGGGCAAAATTAAAAAAAGAGTTAAATAAAGCCAAGAAAAAGCACTGGCGGGATTTTGTCTCTGAAATGGGGGGCTATGATCCGTGGGGACCGCCTTTCCGCGTGATAAAGCTGGGCTCAAGACCTGGTAAAGTCATGGCGGCTATACGGCGCCCCGATGCCACCTTTGCGATGGACAGCGCAGAGTCTGCATCCATACTGCTGGAAGCTCTAATTCCACAGGACATACCTACGGCACATGAAGATGACAGAACCTGTCAACTAAGACTATCTGCAATCTTGCCGTTGGAGACTCACCATTCTCCTGAGCTTACCCAGTCGGAGGTGGGATTAATTTTTGATGGCCTCAGGGCGGGAAAAGCCCCCGGACCTGATGGGATCAACAATGTGATTGCCAGAAGGGCGTGGCTTCGAGCACCTCATGAGATAGTCGGGCTGTATGCTGACTGCATGAGCAGGGGCATCTTCCCGAACTGTTGGAAGAAGGGTCTCATTAGGATTATACCTAAGATGAGCACACGACCACCGCATGACCCAAAAGCGTACCGTCCAATCACTCTTCTGCCAGTGCTGGGTAAGATATTGGAGCGGTTAATCAGCAGAAGGCTGGAGGACCACCTTTAGAGAATCTACCCTATCTCTGAGAGGCAATTTGGCTTCAGACCCGGCAAGTCTACTGAAGACGCCATCAGATTTGCACAGAAATTTGTTGAGGACTCAGAAGGAGTCATTGTGGCAGGCTTCTTTTTGGACATAGCCGGTGCCTTCGACACCGCATGGTGGCCATTAATTCTATCTAAGCTTCGGCTCCGACAGATCCCGGGGGACCTCTTTGCCCTAGTGCAAAGCTATTTTAATAAAAGGGAAGTTATATACGACTCTAGCACTGAATTGATTTACAGGGAGACCACCATGGGGTGTCCGCAGGGTTCCGTGCTTGGCCCCTTGCTATGGAATATAATTTTTGACGATGTTTTGACGTTACCTCTGCCACCGGGCTGCGCGCTCGTCGCGTACGCTGATGACCTTATTTTACTAGTTGGCTCGTCGAGCCGTCCGACACTCGAGCGCGTAGCTAATGACGCATTATCGAGAATCCTTAACTGGGGTAAGCTTAATAAGCTTGCATTTGCACCTGGCAAGACGGAAGCTATCCTCCTCAAGGGCAGCTCAAGGATAACCATAAATAAGCGATCACCCGCAGTGCGCTTCGGCGACTCTGCTATAAGGTTTTCTCGAGAGGTGACCTACTTGGGGGTCGTTCTGGACGAGAGGCAGATCTTTTTGAAGCATGCTAAAGTAATTGTGGCTAAGGCCAACTCAGCCTATCAGAAGGTTGCTCGCCTGGCGGGCAACAATTGGGGCCTAAAGCCTCGGGCCCTGAGAATCGCCTACGAGATTATATTCATGGGCATCGCTGGCTATGCCTCCAGCGTGTGGCACACCAAAGCCTCGCTGACAATTGTGAAGAGGGCTCTGCTTTGCGGACAGAGGGCTGCTCTGATTGGCCTTACTAAGGCCTATAGGACCACATCTTCGGATGCCCTGGCGGTCCTTGCGGGGGTCTTTCCCCTCGACTTGCACGTTCAAATTAGAAGATCGATCACTCTCCTTATGAGGAGGATCAATACAACTCTCGCCGGTGTCCCTCTGATACCGCCATCGAGAGTGGAGGGCGTGAGCTACAGAAAGATTGTATCTGATCTGGTCTACAAGACCGAATATGCGGCATGGCAGGCGAGATGGGTGGCCTCCTCTAAGGGCCGCCAGACTTTTCTATACTTTCCAGATGTCTCGGTGAGACACATGACGAGGAGACTGGTGCCGACCCACTGGACTAGTCAATTTATGACTGGCCATGGAAAATTTGCGGCCAAACTGCAGGGGTTTGGTTTGGCAGGACATGGGTCGGGTTGCTCATGTGGACACGACCAGCAGGACGCAGAGCACGTCCTGTGAGACTGTCCATTTATGGGCCCCGAACGAGCGGAGTTGTTTGCCCGGGTCCGACCCCATTCGGGCCCAATAGGACACGCGGACATGGTGGCAACCGAGGCCAATTTTGCGGCCTTTACTAAATTCGCCAGAGCGTACGGGGGGCGGGACACTCTCGACTCCCCTTGCGACTCTTCAAAATAAAGTCACTCTGATAGTTGTCATATAAATTAACATCATGCATTCGCACTTCGGTGCAAGGTTGCATCACCAGTCCCGTGCGACTCTGCTCGGGACAAAAATGAGGGCTTAAATTCTTTGATCTGGCACACGTAAGGGTTATGTTAGCCGGCCGCGTATGACGTGGCTGCATATACATAACGGGAGCGGAGGTGGGAGTTTTACACACCATGTTCTTTTGTGGCGTCGTCAAGTGCACAAGGTGTCATTTATACGGCCATATGGCAAAGAATTGTTCGGCGAGAAGCGCCACATGTGGCCATTGCACCGAGGAAGGACACGATAGGGCTGAATGCCCGAACATTAAGGCCCCCGGAAAGTGCCCGGCCTGCGCCAGGCACAAGAAGCCGCACCAACATGCAGCGATTGATCCTGATTGCCCAGCGCGCAAGTACGCAATGGCGCAGGAGTGGAAACGAACGGATTATTCGATTCAATGATTCGGTTCGGTCAGTTAAATGCGAGCAAAGGAAGGGCTATAACGGCGGAGCTGATCAAAACGGTTCGGGAAATGGACATCAATTTGGTCCTGGTGCAGGAGCCTTACTCCTACGCCCCCAACTTGGGTTTCAGTGGGGGTCGGGTAATGCACCACGGCCTGGGTCCATGGTCTGCATCTTCATTGCGAATCCTACCCTAGTGATGCTACACCTTGCCCACTTGTCGAACGAACTCTTTGCCGTAGCGGAGGTCTTCGACCGATCGGGGGACTCCATTGTGGTGATCTCTTCCTACTTTAAATTCAGCATAAACATTCTGAAATGCGTCGAGCAGCTCGGTAAAATTCTGGTTGCATGCCGCGGCAAACAGATTATAGTGGGAGCGGACGTCAACGTTCAATCATGGCTGTGGGCCCCCCCGGTCGGACCGAGACAATCCAGCGCCCCTCGAGAAACTCGTGGCAACTCATGACCTGATGGTGCTGAATAACTCTAATGGTCCAGCCACATTCTCCACCAACAATGGGGAATCTCACATTGATATCACTTTGATATCCACTGGTTCTGCCGGACGCGTCGTGAACTGGACTGTCCATTTGGAAGTGTCAGCAAGCGACCACCGTCTGATCACGTTTGCCTACAGGACCGAGAGGGGCTACGCGTCTCTCGCTCCACTTGTGAGCGAGTCACTGCCGAGGCGTTTCAGGACCAAGGGAACCGACTGGGTACGTTTTGACCGCTAGTTTGCTGAGGGTCTGGACAGGATGGCCTGGCGCTCTCCGCCAAAAGACATGCACGCTGCGGCTGAGGACTTCACGAATCTCATGATTGAAAAAGCGGAGGGCACTATCGGAAGGACGACCCCGAGACCGCCGAACCTCGCACCCTGGTGGAAACCGTGACTGACAAGACTGAGAGACGTAATGAGTAGGACCAGAAAAGCCTTACAAGCAGCGCAAAGATCGCTGGAGAGGCCGCCGCACGCGGACCATCTGCTTGCGGTCACCTACAGGACCACTAGACTCAAATTCAAAAAGGCAATCAGTAAGGCTAAGTAGGTTTACTGGAGAGAGTTCGTCACTGAAATGGGTGGAAATGATCCGTGGGGCCCCCCCTTCCGCGTATGAAGCTGGGCTCACGGCCCGGAAAAGTCATGTCGGCGGTACGGCGCCCCGACGGATCGTTCACCAATAGCTCTGAAGAGTCCGCCACAGTCCTGTTGGATGCTCTTATCCCGCAGGACAACGAGTCGCTCGAGATTGACAACGACTGATTTCAGCAGCTTCGCGTCTATGCGCTGCTCCCCTTAAACACTCCGCGATCCGCAGCCACTACCATGTCCGAACTAGGGATCCTGTTTGCCAGCCTCCCGGCCGGCAAAGCCCCGGGGCTTGACTGCATAGATAACGCGCTAGCGAGAAGGGCGTGGTCTCTTGCCTCACACAAGATCATGCAACTCTACAAAGAATGCATGAGTAGTGGCATATTCCCCGACTGCTGGAAGAAGGGTCACCTCACGGTAATCCTGAAAGCCGGTAGTTGCCCTCCTTGTGACCTGAAAGCATATAGACCGATTACGCTCATTCCTATCTTCGGGATATATAAGATATTGGAAAGATTGATAAACAGCAGGATTGAGTCCCACCTGTCGGAAAACTGTCCAATCTCGCAAAGACAATTTGGGTTTAGACCCGGAAAGTCTACCGAGGATGCGATTCGCTTTGTGATCAATTCTGTGGAGAGCTCTGGCAAGGACCTTGTTGCCGGGATTTTTCTCAACATCGTGGGCGCGTTTGATACTGCGTGGTGGCCCTTGGTTCTGGCAAAGCTTCGGCTGAAACAGATCCCCGGGGACCTCTTTGCCTTGGTTCAAAGCTACTTCAGCAATAGGGTGATAACCTACGACTCCGGCCCCAGCCGCAGACAGGAGGACCACCATGGGGTGTCCCCAAAGCTCCGTCCTGAGACCCCTTCTGTGGAACATACTGTTTGACGACGTTCTGTCCCTGCCACTGCCTCCAGGCTGCACGCTCGTTGCGTACGGCGACAACTTACTCCTGCTTGTTGGGGCGACGAGCCGACCGCCGTCGTTGTTGGACCGGCCGAGCCGACGTGCAGCCACGGACGCCTTTGGCAGAATCCTTATTTGGGGATTGCTGAACAAGCTGACCTTTGCCCCGAGCAAGACGGAAGCTGTCCTCCTCAGGGGTAGTTCTCGGGTCAACATAACTCGACGGCCACCCATGGTTCGTTTTGGCCAGACCTCAGTGCGTTTCTCCGAAAGGGTTACGTATCTGGGAGTAATTCTTGATTATAAGCTGTCTTTCGTTTACCACGCCAAGACGGCCGTCTCTAAGGCCAATTCGGCCTATCAGAGAATGGCCCGAATGGCGGGCAGCAATTAGGGACTTAAGCCTAGAGCCCTTAAGGTTGCATACGGCGCAATTTTCATGGGAATTGCCGGTTACGTCTCCAGAATCGGCATTCCCGAGTAAACTCCTTAACTCTCGTGAGACGCGCACTACTAAGCGGGCAGCGACTTGCGCTGATCTCGCTTACCAAAGCCTACCGCACAACTTCTACTGACGCACTTGCCTTACTCGCGGGGGTGCTACCCCTCGATCTGCACGTCCAAGTCAGAGGATCAATTACCCCTATCTTGAGGGCGATCAGCACAACACTCGCTGGTGTCCATCTGACACCACCGCAGAGATCCGAAGACGTTCCTTACAGGAAGACTGTAAGTGACATTGTGTACAAGACCGCATTTGCGGCATGGCAGGCGAGGTGGACCGCTTCCCCCAAGGGGCGGCACACTTACCGTTTTTTTCCAGACGTTTCTGCAGGCACCAAAATAGAAGACTCTAACCTTCGCACTGGATTAGCCAGTTCCTCACCGGCCATGGCAACTTCGCCGCCAGACTCTACGAGTTTGGCTAGAAAGTAGATGGGTCGGGTTGTACCTGCGGACATGACCACCAAGATGTTGAACACATCCTCTGGGATTGCCCGCTTATGGAATTCGAACGAGCGAAGCTGTTTGCCAGGGTCCGTCCTCACACGGGCCCAATTGGTCATGGAGATTTGGTAGCAACCGAGGCCAACTTTGCGGCATTTGAGAAATTTGTAATTTGTCCCGACTCTTCTGTAGACTCATCCATTTCAATTCGTGACACTCAGTATGCGGGTACACAAAGCGCTTAACGTCGGCGGACAGCAGAACCAGTCCAAAAAAAAAAAAAAAATCTTTCTTAACCTCTTCTTTAAGCACTACGGTGCATGGTTGCAGCATCAGTCTCGTGCGGCTCCGTCTCGGGACGGAATGAGCACTTAAAATCACTTTTTTTCAGACACTTTTAAAGCGTCATAGAAAGCGGCCGTGCATATCCACGGTTGTGCATATATGACGGGTGGTGGTGGGCACTTTAACGTATGTTCTATTTTTACCAATAATAATATATTCATTAACATGTTTTCTTTTTCCAGTAAATGTGTAACGTTTTTAGTCATCTTTAGCCACTTGTTCAATCTATAAGGCATATGATACTCAGAGTTCAACACATACATTGAAAAACAATATGTGATTTTTTGTCAAATCCTGAATTAGAATCTAGGATCCACGGTATTATAGGCCGACACGTCACCTTCTCAAGTATCGTAGGCAAGGGGAAGAAAGATACAATTTGTAAATAGTGAAAGAGAGAGTATTACTATCGCGCTAGTTCAGTTGTTAAGAAAAAGGTAAATATTGCACTATTAATTTTACGTAAACTGAGGCCTCTTCGAGAATATGTGGCTCAATTATAGATCTACTCTCAAAAATATTTGTACTAGCATGGTGATAGATAATGCTGACGTCCTAATACGAACTAATATAATCGATAAATAATAAAAGAAAAACATCGTACCAATTTTTCCATAACTAATTATCTAAGGAAAATCAACGGTAAAAGTAGCAGAGGCCGTATTTTGTTGCTAAAGAATATCCATAATTGGTGTGGGCATAGCTCTATCGAACTATAGTGGACGAAAAAAAATGATAAATCTCTCTGATGGTGGCCGACCTCCAGTGGGAGATGACATATTATGTCAAGAAGAAGATTATTTTCATTGAGTATAAATAAATATTTGACATTGGTATATAATGACATGGAGGGTGCGAATACTCAGGTGTACCAGTCGCATTGTTAGAAGCGATTGATCTAGAGCTCTAAATTATTAAGAAACCTCTATAGACACTCGGTATCTGAGCCGTCTCCGGAATGTCAAAAGAATGCAGAGAGGCTGAGGGTGACTAACTGAAGAGAAAGAGAGCTCGAAATACAGATTCCTGGGGGACAGTTGTGCAGTCGGCCATAAGCGTGAATGGTTCAAAGCGCTAAGTAAATAAGTATATTACGCAATTGAATTGTAACGTTTATAATTAGGTTAAATCATTTATGTTGTAATTAATTTATAAACGTTAAATAAATCCTATCAAAGCTTTACCAATATACGTAAGCTCGAAAATACATCTCTAAGTTCATCCTACAGTTTATGGAAATATTTGAAATATGTTGTCACAGTTATAACATGAATAATTTAATACTAAAACCACTTAAACTTTACAAATTACGCGATAATTTCATTTCTACTGTAGGCCCAAACATGTAATCTATTTTCAATTAAAGTAAAGTGTTGTATTATATTTTAAATAATTTATGACAGAAAGTTTTCGTTATATTTCAAAACAAGATTAAACTGTTAGGTCTCATTTAGAATTATATTTTTTTGAAAAGATTTCATCTAGTCTAGACCATCAATTACAGATGGTTATAAATAATTCGTTTTATCTAACGATTCAAGTTTTATTTTGTAAATTTTTCCACGCCATAAATATATTTTTCTTAATAAGCATTTTTTCTTTATTTGCGCCGACTAAATCGTTTTCTTTGTTTTTGTGTAAACCTAGACATCGTCATTACAGTAATGAATGGTAATAAAAATATTTCTTTATTTTGAATAATATTTTATGAACATACTTGGAATAAATTATTCGAAGAATTTGCAAATTAAAGAATATCAGCCTCAGGATAACGCTATGAATACATCGTTTTACGAATATATAGAGCAGTATTTAAATTCAAAGGTTTTTTCTTTTCATTATTATTTTTTGAGTAATATAAATATCTCTTACTTCATACCTATATGGTAGATATTAATAATATCAACATAATGAACATACGATAATTTCAAAATAAAATAAAATAAAAATATTTGTTATAATCATTAAAGTATTTATTGAATTTATGGATTGAATAGAATTCAATTAAGTAGGTACTAAGAACAGAGCCTTTCTGAAGTTTCTCGACTTTTTTCATTTCAAATCAAAAATATTTGTTTTCTCGAGAATTTGAGATTGGTTTTGTTATTTCTCGAGATTTCTCAAGATTCTCTATAATTACGAAATTACCTCTTGCCGATTTTTTTTCCATTTTTAGATCAATTTAAGAGATTTCGTTCGCAATGAAAATCTAGGTTTTTTTTACTGAGAAATTGATGATGAAAAAATGATTTCTTGAGAAATGAGAATTCTCAAAATTTCGAATAAATATATTGGCCTTTTTTAAATATCTCTCGATCACAACCCCTTGGTCTTTAAAAAAAATACAACTCCCCAAGTAACCGGTTTTAAAAGCCCCTTATTTTAAAAATCCAAAACTATGAGACATAAAATTATATAGAAAGTTTTGTTCGCGGTATTTTATATTATTCATTAAGACGAATCCAAGAATTTAATTAAAGTTTTTCACGATTTTTCACCAGAAAATTTAGTGATCGAACTAAGCAAAAATGCATGCAATTTTTCCAGTATAGTATTTAGTCGCTATTCACTCATTTCAATATATAGATAAGTCAGATTCTTCTTACAGTATAAGCATGTCAATCGGGTGTTACTTTAAAATTATACTAACATTGTTACAAACTAATTTCGTCATGACTGCAATGCTAGAAGAATCTATCCTTCATCTACACTAAATGATACTTCTCTATTTTTTACACTCACAAACATGGTAAAAAATATGATTTTATAGTAGGTAATATATCTGAGCTATTTTAAAATGATGTATGCAAAATAAAAAAATGTTGCAATTTCAAATCTTGTGAATTATTCGCTGAATATATTTTTTTTAATAAATATTTAAATATAATATTATTATGATGATATATAAAAATATGAAAATTTAAACCAACGGTCTTTTTTAAATCTCTTTTGTTCTATACTCCAGTGACACTTAAATAATATGTACTTTAAAAGTGACTGGGTGAGTGGGTGTAATATAAAAGAATTTTAAAAGAGAACATCTGTAATAACTTCATATCATTGACTATGGCTTCCTTGTACTAAAGTAATATTATCATTTGCCATAAGCCAATATCCCGCCTGTGTGATCGCCTTTTATGTTATTTTATACGGCGCCTGCTCAGGCCATCTCTAGTCATTTATTAAGTTGTAAATTGGCAATTTTCTTAAAAGCTTAACGGAAATTGCCATTAGGGGTGCATGCGCTTCCACGGCAATAAAACACCCCAATTGTATGGGGAGCTCCGTACAAAAAGCCTTACTACTAATATGGTTCAAAGAAGCTAAATTATTATAAAAATCAAATTAACCTTATTGTATATGAGTGAAAGCTCCAAATTTTATGTAATAATTCATATTATTATCTCGTTTATTGTATTATGCCAATTTTGCACACTAAAGTGAATAATTATCAAAGTAATACATAATATGTAACATGAGTAATAATTGTTTCATTAAACTATTTAATTATTAAAATTCATATTTGTATAATGCGCATATAAATATATATATATATATATATATATATTTGATTAATTTTATGCAATAAACTGTTATATTATTGGAGTGAATGAAATTTTGTTTAAAAACTTGCAGTTCTCTGAAATGGACAAAGTGTGCTGACAAAATAGTTTTTATAATTTTAAATAAATTTTTATTCACAGATGTCACTGATAATTTCGTCTCTGTTCTGGCAGAACACACTAACTGGAGAATACTAGTTTTGAGTAATTTGACTTTGAAGTTGTTAAAATGTTTCAAATGGTTTATCGTGTGTGTTTATTAAGTAATTGTAAAAAAAATGACTTTAAAATAAAGACTGTTTATTTATTAAGAAGGTTTCCAGACGGTAAAGTTTGAAATAAGGAACATTTTGGTATAACTAACTCAATATGTCATTAGTGTCTTCTGCCAAAACAGTGACGATTTATAATAATATTAAACATTATATGACGCTATCGATTACAAAAGTAATAAACACATTAAAGGGTTGTCATTATGCAGGGTTACATAAATCGTATGTAGATAAATCTAACAATAATTAATGAAAGATACTTTTATTGTAATAGTTTAGTCCAGATAACAATATATTCGTATGTGAACAAATGAACATAGTATCCAAACTATTCTAAGGTTGTATCAAAACTGTTTAATAACAGTTCTATCTCAATATTTACAAATATTTAATATTGCATTCTGATACAAAATATATATGTATTTTTTATATTCCAAAATATTGTTTTGGACTGGAGTAAGCGTATGTTATGCATGGAAAAATAAACATTGTTTAAAAACTGTCTGTAAAAACAATTTTATAAGATCATTGTTTTTTTGATAAAAATGTTATTTTTATGTATTCCTCTGCGGATGGAAAATATGTGCAAAAATACTGCCAGAGAATGTAGTGTAGTCATATTATTTGTATGGAAATTTATAGTGTTTCATTGGAAGTATCAAGAGATGGTCTTATGGAATGTTGTTTTGATTAAAAGACGCAATTTTTTTTGATCTAGTCTCTCCAAACTACCTTTAATTTGTTGCGAAAATGGACGGTGCACGGACATTAAAAAATATTTTTATAATTTGTCCATATAAAAATGTATCTTAGACTAGACAAGGCATACTATTTATAAATTTGTGACTTTACTACCTTTTGGCATGTCAATTTAATAATAGTTTATTATATGGCAGTTATATACATTGAAATATTTTTTTTCTGTATAGCTGTTCCTCAATATATGAAAATGAAGCTGAAAAAAGTTACTAATACTAATGGCTATAAACTATATTTCAAACCGTTAAAAAACAGGTTATTATTTGTATATCGTTACCAATTCAGTTACACTAAAAACATTCAGGAAACACTATCAATGCAAGCATAATATCGCAATTATATAATAAACACAATTTACTTCGGTCTATTGACACGTATTCCTCGCCTCCCGCTATGCAACACATGCAGGACGTAGGTCACTTTTGTAGCACCGCTGCAGGATTAGAGAGTGTCGGCAATGGCGACGGAATCCTTCAGGCCGTATCACAAAAGTACGAAGTGTCGCACTATTTAACTATGTACCTACTATAACCACGTTAATTAACATATACCTTAATTAATAACTATATTGAACATACATACCGTGGAAAATCTCACATATATAGACACTAGAAAAAAATCATATTTGAAAAAAATACGAAGCTCGACGAGATTTGAGCCCGTATAACCACTGGTATCGCGCCATAGTAATTAAGGTAATTGATATTCCTTGATTTAATACACAAAAACGATAGTCAATAATAACGCAATTTGATAAGCATTTCATGTATGACCCACTAGTTTAAATTGTCGCAATTAGACAGGGCGCTCATAGCAACAGTTGGCGCGATAACAGTGGTTATACGGGTTCAAATCCCGTCGAGCTTCGTATTTTTTTCAAATATATTTTTTCTAGTGGGTATACCTAAGTGAGATGTTTTTAAGTTATGTATGTTCAATATATGGAATGTTACATTCTAAAAATCTTCTGAATTATTCGTTGAATATGAAAAATAGTTTATTAAAAAAACTATATATTTTTTGAATGGCGTAGATCTTTATTTTTCAAATATCGTGTATGACTTTGAAATTAAAACACCAAATAAATAACGATAAAAAATTTAAAAAATGCCAGACACAGCGAAAGGACTGTAAAATAAATGCCCCATATGGGTAATATCTTTCTCGTTGCTAAACACTGTCAGACAATTCATGACCGCTGTGCTTCGCAGGACCTTTGACAATGTGACCTTTGTGTGACTCTCCTACAAAGACATAGCATGCAATTCTCGATACAAATGGAAACTTTGTTCCAACTGTATTTCCTCACTCTATAACATATAACACAATTTAGCATCTGGGTAAAAAAAAGATGGTTCTTGTAAATTACGAGAGTTATTCGGACTAATATATTTTAGATCTGTCATTCAAGACAACAGAAATTTATAAACATGCTGATCGGTGTACCTACCACGTAACATGATTATTTTTAAATTTGGACAAAAGTAACTTAGTCACATGAAAAGTTAAAACTAATGAATGTATTTTCTTATTATCTAAGAAAATAATATATACTTTTATAACACAGTAAGAAACAGCCTTTCGTAGCTTAAAAGCCTGTGTTAGATCAAAAATTAAGACTTCGAGGTATCTTTGAGAGCCATGCTCGAATAATCTGTAGACTTTGACAAACATTATATTATGTATATGTCGTCATAATTCCGTATTTTAGAATTTAACACTATTTTCATAATCTCATAAAATATATTATTAAAATCGTAAAAGAATATTTTTATAAAAGTTGTCGAACATACATAATTTTGAAAAACACTTCTGAGAAAATATATTATAACCAATAGAAAAAATCTTTTTAAAAAAAAAGCAAGACACCTGGTAGGATTCGAACCTGCATCTATTGGGTTTACGCCCCGTCCGCGCATTATCCACTATGCTACGAGGTGACATACTAATTACGACAAATTTTAACTATTGGCCTTTTAATACCTGCTCATCAGCGCTCCTCTAAATTAAGCTACTATTGGCAATCGGTTTTGGTTTATTAAATCAAAGTAGGTACCTACTACTCCAATTACTAACCGAGGTCACGCATTACTCTAATATTTTTATGATGTAACTTACTTGAACTTGCTAATAATTTTTAATTAACCATATCTTTTATTCAACGAATAATTCACAAGATTTAAGAATGTACCATTCTAATTATTGAGCATACATAGGTTTGAAAAACATTTCGTAGTAAATATATCATAACCAATAGAAAAAAGTAAGACACCCGGCAGGAATCGAGCCTGCATCTCTTGGGATTACCCCCCATCCGCGCGTTATTCACTATGCTACGAGGTGGCATATTTTTTCAAAAAAGATTTTTTCTATTGGTTATAATATATTTTTCAGAATTTTTTCAAAATTATGTTTGTTCAATAATTACAATGGTACATTCTTAAATCTTGTGAATTATTCGTTGAATAAAAGAAATAATTAATTAAACAATAAAAGTTGTCGTTTCTCTACGTGTTTTTTTTTTACTGTATACCAAAGAATGCAGCTTGAAACAATTATAGTTTTAAAAATATAATATAATATGACAAATTATAACCTATATTGTTTTAATGTCTACAAAATTACGAGTTAATTACAAACTCTAATATAAAGTTTACCGAATATACTTTACTGTATAATATTATTTAACAATAAAACTGATGATATACCTAATGACATAGTGATAAATTGATATTTTGAAAAAAATGTCATAGCCGCGGACATCTATCAAATTTTAATACGACAAAACTTACAATAATACAAAGAGTAGTAAGTAAGAAACAGAAGAGTATGGTATTAACGTAGTAGATTTTTGAGTTTCCACCATGACGTGTCCTTCTTCCAGCGCTCGAAATGGTAAATTTTATGAACCGGAGCGCTTGATAATTTTACAAAAATATTAACACTGTTACTTGTCTAATTCTATACATATATGTATTTAAAAAAACGATTGTGTTAGATTTTTTTATAATACGACATATCTCGCTCAGACGGTCAAATTAATATTTACACGAGACGGAGCGATAATTTTGGGGATTGTATGAACCGGAATGGCGCTCCAGTGCATTCCGGTCCGTTTTGAGCCCTGCCTTCTTCCATCTTTTTCTCTACATATCATCTCTTGATAATTGCCTCTGCACCGAGCCCGAAACGAAAGAAGGAAGAAGGACACACGTTGGAAACCCAAAAATCTACTACGTTAAAAAACAACCGTGAAAGCCTCAAACAGTATGGTATTAACATATTTTATGGAATCATACAATGTTTATTACAAGAATAAATGGAATCACAGTGACATAATATACATATCTATCTAATATATAAAAATTAATATTTGTGTGTTTGTGTGTTTGTTTGTTCGTATTTAATGCGCAGCCATACCGTTCATCCGATTGCGATAAAACTTTGTAAACTTATTGCTTGCACTTGCGGGAAGAGTATAGGCTATACTAATATATAAAAATGAATGTCTGTCTGTCTGTATGTCTGTCTGTCTGTGTGTCTGTCCCGTATGCGTTTCTATACCATTCATCCGATTGCAATGAAATTTCGGTAAGTGGTTTTATGCACACCCATAAAGGTTTCTGAATTAGAAAAATCATCATCTGCTTCTTCTTCTTCATTCTATCTTCTTTTATTCGTATGGTTCCTATACCATTCATCCGATTACAATGAAATTTTGGCAAGTGGTTGTATGCACACCCATGAAGGTTTCTAAATTAGAAAAATTATCATCTTCTTCTTCTTCTTCATTCTATCTTCTTTTATTCGTATGGCCCCTATACCATTCATCCGATTGCGATGAAACCTTCATCAGTTGTTGTAGTAACACCCGCAATGGTTTTTGAATTAGTACAACCATCTTCTTCTTCTTCTTCTATTCTATATTCTTCTATTCGTATGCGTTCCTATTCCATTCATCCGATTGCAATAAAATTTTCGTCAGTAATTGTGCCAACACCCGCAAAGGTTTCTGAATTAGTACAACTATCTTTTTCTTCTTCTTCTTCTTCTTCATTCTCTCTTCTTTTATTCGTATGGTCCCTATACCATTCATCCGATTGCAATGAAACCTTCATCAGTTGTTGTGGTAACACCCGCAATGGTTTTTTAATTAGTACAACCATCTTCTTCTTCTTCTTCATTCTATCTTCTTTTATTCGTATGGTCCCTATACCATTTATCCGATTGCGATGAAACCTTCGTAAGTTGTTGTGGTAACACCCGCAATGGTTTTTTAATTAGTACAACTGTCTTCTTCTTCTTCTTCTTCTATTCTATATTCTTCTATTTGTATGCGTTCCTATTCCATTCATCCGATTGCAATAAAATTTTCGTCAGTAATTGTGCCAACACCCGCAAAGGTTTCTGAATTAGTACAACTATCTTTTTCTTCTTCTTCTTCTTCTTCATTCTCTCTTCTTTTATTCGTATGGTCCCTATACCATTCATCCGATTGCAATGAAACCTTCATCAGTTGTTGTGGTAACACCCGCAATGGTTTTTTAATTAGTACAACCATCTTCTTCTTCTTCTTCTTCTATTCTATATTCTTCTATTCGTATGCGTTCCTATTCCATTCATCCGATTGCAATAAAATTTTCGTCAGTAATTGTGCCAACACCCGCAAAGGTTTCTGAATTAGTACAACTATCTTTTTCTTCTTCTTCTTCTTCTTCTTCTTCATTCTCTCTTCTTTTATTCGTATGGTCCCTATACCATTCATCCGATTGCAATGAAACCTTCATCAGTTGTTGTGGTAACACCCGCAATGGTTTTTTAATTAGTACAACCATCTTCTTCTTCTTCTTCTTCTATTCTATATTCTTCTATTCGTATGCGTTCCTATTCCATTCATCCGATTGCAATAAAATTTTCGTTAGTAATTGTGCCTACACCCGCAAAGGTTTCTGAATTAGTACAACCATCTTCTTCTTCTTCTTCATTCTATCTTCTTTTATTCGTATGGTCCCTATACCATTTATCCGATTGCGATGAAACCTTCGTAAGTTGTTGTGGTAACACCCGCAATGGTTTTTTAATTAGTACAACTGTCTTCTTCTTCTTCTTCTTCTATTATATATTCTTCTATTCGTATGCGTTTCTATTCCATTCATCCGATTGCAACAAATTTTTTGTCAGTAATTGTGCCAACACCCGCGAAGGTTTCTGAATTGGTACAACCATCTTCTTCTTCTATTCTATCTTCTATTCGTATGCGTTCCTATACCATTCATCCGATTGCAATGAAATTTTGATCAACTGTTGTGCTCACGCCGCAAAGGTCTCTGAATTGTTACAACTATTTTCTTTTTCTTCTATTCTATCTTCTTCTATTTGTATGCGTTCTTATACCATTCATCCGATTGCGATGAAATTTTGACCAGTTGTTGTGAGCACGCCCGCAAAGAGTTCTGAATTAGTACAACCATCTTCTTTTTCTTCTATTCGTATGCGTTCCTATACCATTCATCCGATTGCAATGAAACTTTGGTGAGTTGTCATGCGCATGCTCACGAAGGTTTCTTAATTAGAAAATCATCTTCTTCTACTATTCGTATGCGTTACTATACCATTCATCCGATTGCGATGAAACTTTTGTCAGTTGTGTGCGGTTTCTAAATTATTATTATATAACATACAAAGTTTGTTGTTTGTTTGTTCCATCCAATTTTGATTTTTTTTTTACTACATATTTATAACATTAATAACGTTTTCATATTTTGGATTCGATTTTAATTTAGTGTTCTTATGTTTGACCTTTACTCCTATTATAATTATTTTCATATTGCCATATTGTATTACACAGATATTTTAATATTAAAGAAATAATTACCTCTTATTATTTTTCAAATATCTAAGATAAATATAACCACGAAGCGACCCCGTGCGAAGCCGGGTACTTCAGCTAGTTTTCTGTAAAAAATACAGAATATTTAGGCTGAGCTTGAAAATCTACCCCAAATTATTAATTTTTGACCTTCTCACAGCACTTTGGCTCCTTGATACGAAAATAACTCTACCAAACTGTTCCTCGCGATAGTTAATAAAGTGAAGGTCGCTCCGACGGTGGTGTTCTCTGATGGTAAGGTTGGGTTAGAATAATAAAGAAAATTGTAGAATTAACAAAAAGTTTACATTTTGGTTATGAGCTTTTACGTAAATGCCAGTTATTTTAATATTACATAACCAGTCTCGTAAAATACTGTTTTGAATTTTTTTTTGCATGGAGTTGTCAGGTAGTATGATGAATATTTCTAGGTACTTAATTGATGGGAAAATTATGAATGAACGTAACAAAATGATTGATTGAATATTTGATATGCCAAATTCAATTTATAAAGAGCTGTATTTCTGTTTTATTTTGAAAATTGTTTGACCTAGTTTTTTTCCCAAATAATAATTTCAACAAAAGAAATCGAAGAGTATTAAATTTTCTTGTGAACTTTTCATAATAATTCCATCGAAATACGTACCAGATATAAATATTAAATTATTACGAACAACGTTTTCAATGTAAATTTTCTATCTGTTTTCAAATAGAAAAAGTCTGTTATTTGCAGATATATTATAATAATGTCGAACATTCAAGATTTAAACAACTTAATATATTCATAGTATTCAGAATATATTTAACCAAAGTTCATTTACGGTGCCTAAGCTAAAATGAACTTTTTGTCAACAAAAAAAAAACTTATTTCCCTGCGTAATCCCACTGTTTGGTTTAAAACATTTTGGGTAAAAACTGACTAAAACTTATACCAAGTTTAATTAGAAAAGCAAAGATTTCATCTTAAATAAAAGTTACTATTGAAATTTGGGTTTTTTTTAACACAAGTATTTCAGGAAAGATTTTCAATTAGAAAGTGAAATCAATCAGAAATTGAAATTTTAATCCAAAGCCGGGATCAAGGATCGTCTAGAGACTCAATTTCCATTTACCATTCATTTAATCGACAGATTGTAAAATAAATGCTCTTTACTGGAATCAATTTAAATTTATCTCTCAGACGAATAAATAGGTAACTACTATTTAAAGAGTAGACAGGCATCATAGAAAGCTCAATTAATATAAATACAAGAAATATAGGTACTTAATTTAATATTGTATTACATAAACAAATTTTTTATATAAATCTTTTTTGTATTAATTTGTATTAAAAAATAATTAGAATATGATATTTCATAAATTACAAAGATACTACAAAAAAGAAAAAAAAAACAATATGAGTCATTTAGTGCTCCTTGGCTACCACTGTATGACGATATTCGACCAACGGTTGCTCACTCGCCGAGCGATAAGCTAGCCAATTGCCATTTCATTTGCTTTGCGACATCTTTAACATCGCGTACTCTTGTCTGCTTCATTATCAATTGTGGTATTTTCGCGTTATGCCCAGGGTGCATTGTTACATGCCATGTTGCGCCAATTTTTGGATTTTTCTTACATTAAAACATTAATATGTAGTATATAAATATACATTGTATTCTTTTTAACACTACAATAGGCATAGAGGCCCAACGACGGTAATTTATTTAATAATATAAGTGAAACAATCACAAACATCCAGGCTTTGAGAAAATCATATTATAATATTGCGTCCTCATCGGAAATCGAACCTGGAGCTCCCGGATGAAAGGTCAGCGCCTTATGCACTGCACCACGAGACCCATGTTTCACACGTATACGTGAGCACTGGTAATACACATTGATTGAACACTTCATGCTTAATATAGAATGGGAGGTCACTTTTGAAGATACTATTAAGGCATAAATATTATGTAATACTAGTAAATACAAATAATATTTCAAGATACTTAATAATATACATTATATTAATTATATTATGTATAATATTATATTTTAATATAATTAATTATATTAGTATATACACGTGTATTAAAATTTTTGGTGAAGAATTCTAAATAATCATTGAATATAATTAATATCATAACAAAAATCGATAGGTAAACAAATATTATAATGTCATTATATTTTATCAAAAACGATTGCATATTTAATTTAAATAGAGATATTACCGATTCCGAAGTACTTATTATGCTTAGAAACAATAATTGAAAATTTTATTTTCCTGTGTAAAATGCAAACTAGACCGAAAACCAATGTTCATTGTGTAAATTGGTTAGAACATTCATTACTGCAGCATCTCGAAGCGCATTACCGTTTTCGAAGACCTGCAGATCGAAAGGGGAGGCATGCGGCGCCCAACCACCCTATTGGCCCCGCCCCGCCTTGCCTTCTTAGAAGTCAACCGAAGATGCCCGCTGGTGATAACTAACCAACCCTCAGGCCAAACAAGCCGCAGAGTCGTTTCCAAAGTGTGGGTTAGTAAAGTTGACTTACTCGACAAATCAGATTGCAATAAAAGAGCACTATGACAATTTTAAACTAAGTTAGTAGAGAGTTTCTGATAATAAACGCATTATCACGTTATGAAGTTTTCGAAAAACACACAAGAACTACCTTTATCAGATGGTTGACTTATACAGATTCATGGTTTAGATACCGCATACGAATTGTTTTTATTTGGATGACTCTACGTATCTTTTCATTATTACATGCAGCTTAAAATGGACCGGAGCGCACCAGGGCGCTGTTCCGGTTCATGAAATCGGAAAAATTATCGATCCGTCTCGTAGGAAAAATAATTTAACCACCCGATCTAGATAGGCTATAATATATTATAACAAGAAATGAATATATAAATAATATTAAATTAACTTAAATAAAAAAAAAACCTGTAAAATTTAATATTATTTATATTTTCATTTCTTGTAAAATGGAATTTTACCAAGTAAATGCTAACTCAATTAATATAATATATACCACAAAATCTTACAAACTTATTTTTATACAATATACATAAAATTACATGACTATGTTAATATTTTTGGAAAAATATTGAGCGCTCCGGTTCGTAAAAATATCTATTTCGGGCGTTGCATTATTATATTACTAAACTATTTCTTTTATTTATCAAATAATTTACAAGATTTGAAAATCTAGCATTCTATATATTGAACACACATAACTCGAAATATCTCATGCATATCCCCACAAAAAAAACAAACATTTTTTAGTAAAAAAAATACGACGCCGGACGGGACTTGAACCTGTAACTGATAGATTCGCGCCGGTATAAAGCACATTGAAATGTTTTAAAAATATGTACGTTCAATATAACATAGTTTTATTGTGGCATATAAATCATAAACGGGTATGATTAGGGGTGGTGTCCGATTGGAAAATATTAACGACGCCCCTGTATACGGGGTGCTAATGTTTAAACAAATAGTCAATAAGCAATCTCCTCCAATGCCACGTTACACGCCTTACAAGGGTTCATACACCTACTGTTCTAATACCAAATAATAATCCAATTGATTAAAAATTGGTGCATAGAGATAACCGGATTGAGTCCGTGAATTCTTCATTTTTAACCGGACACGATGGGTTTGTCTCCAAGGTCTGTCAAATTTGGTCTAAGACTATCAAATCATCCAAAAATGTCTCTGAATGTGAATTGAAAGGGAAAAGCTCATCAGTTAGTGTGATCTATAGATGGATCAGTTGGCTATTGCAAATCGATTTTTACCAACGGTTGATAGTTTTACAGTAAGCAAGGCAGTTATTTTTTATCACATTTATTTGATAATTGATTAAATCAGAATAAGAATAATACTTACTCTAGTATACGGCAACCGATGTTTCGATAAGTTGTTTCAGGGAAATAATTGAAATACATTTGAAGTCTTTATAATATGTGTGAAATGTAAAAAAGGATTTTTAAGATGACTACTAAAATTAAGATTGTAATCCTCGGACCCTTCTTGATTTCTTGACCTCGAAATTTATAAATCGAAAATGGTTGAATCCCGGGAGCAGTTTTGATAAAAGTATACCATAAACTTCATAATAATGAATTAATAACAGTTATCAAATAAGAAAAAAAAATGTATGAAAATTTTGATTAATGCATGTAATTATTAATGATGATGTAACATTAATCTCATCATATTGTAATAAATTAATTTAATTAATATTATTTTCTCTCTTTTTTATGTAATATTTTTTATACTTATGTATTTTTCATTATACTATTTTTAAATTGGAGATTAATGAATGAAACTTTTATATAAATAAAATTAAATTGTTATTAGGTGCGAATATTTTATTTATTCAGAATTGCGGACAATTTATTAAAGATATGTACATAGCTAGTTTTATAGTTAAGTTGTATAAAAAGTTTTCACTCCTTATATGAAAATGTTATTTAATAAAATTTAGAGAAATGTATGAATTTGAATATTTAATACGACATATCTCTTTACAGTTATTATAATGCAAAACATAACCGATCATCCGATACACAAAAAGACAATATAAAGGAACCCTGGACGCAACTAT
This sequence comes from Rhyacophila brunnea, assembly GCF_057557595.1. Taxonomy (NCBI): domain Eukaryota; kingdom Metazoa; phylum Arthropoda; class Insecta; order Trichoptera; family Rhyacophilidae; genus Rhyacophila; species Rhyacophila brunnea. Next base: position 39,523,917 of record NW_028233276.1, on the reverse strand, counting down.
CATGGGTCAGGGATAAAGCCAACATCAAAGCACAGGACCCATATATTGCTCAAGACTCTACCGAGTCAACACAGATCGACCTCTCCACAGTGATCAAAAATTTGCAAATGGAAATGGACTAGATATACATACATATAAAGAAGTTCGTGTAAAGATCAGTCAACGGGTCAGTAGATGTCTTTACGATAGTTGGAAAGTTCCTCGAAAGGATTGAAGCTGCCAAGAAAAAAAGGGAAAAGCCTGAATATACTAGATCACATAGACAGAAAAAAGGACATAATATATAACAGTGTAAATTAATTAATGTTCATGCGAGGGAATTAGACATTAACTCTACTCTACTATATGTAACTTTCAGAGTGTTGTGCATCATTCTCATTCAATAATATGTAACTATTGCATAACTGCTACTGGTTACAAAACCATGGATTTATTTAACTTAGCCAGCGAACCAATGGTTCAACCATTATGAAGAGAGAAGAAGAGGCTTCTAAGTGCCTCATAAATGCGGATTATCTTAAATGAAAATTAAATTAGTACAAATATTGAAAATAAAATAATGTACAATTTCAAGGTAATAAGTTCAGTCGGAAGCCAACAGCGGTGGAGTGAGGTTGTACAACTTCGCTTGCGTATTCGTGTCGCATTCGCCTGGTTACTCGCGAACGTTTATAAATACGTGATACAACAAAAATAATATTGTTTGTAAATGAATTTGACAATAAACTCAACATGTGTGGTCCCATGTGATTTTGACAACCAGTGCCAGTGCTTGAGAAAAAGTGAAAAATATTTATTGTTGCACGGATAGTGCACTTTGTGCGGGGAGTGCGTCAAACGCTGTGAAGCGAGGGGCTGTCCACACTGTTTTTTGTTCACACTGTTGCGCGAATTCCAAGACCGCGTGAACGGCAAAAACAATAAAATGGAAAACACCACAATGGAAGTGAATGAAACGAAAAAAACGAAGAAGAAAAGAAACGATGATGAAGAGGAAGTGGTTGGAGAAAAAGAAGAAGAATGGCAGACGGTGACCTCTGGAAAAAAACCCAGAAGAGACTCTGGGGTCACTCCAAAGGGAAACCAAAACATCGTCATGATAGCGACGGGAAGTAAAATTCCATTAAAGCTGAAAATAGCGCAGATGCTGCATAAGGCAGGAGTAAAAGTACAGAAAATTTACAATAAAAATTTAAAGACGTACATCCAAGTAGAAGACGAAAAAGAAGCAGATAAAGTGAAACAAGCTGGAGAACTCAAAGATCTCGGTTTTGTGACCAAAGAGAATGACTCCTGCTCTTATGGAGTAATAAGAAAAGTCGATATTGATATGGACCTCCAAGAACTGCAAATGGAAATCAAAAGTGATGCAAAAGTAATCAACCTTAAGAGGTTGACAAGAAAAGGTGATACAGGAGAGCTGACAAAGACCTCGTCAGTCAGTATTAAATTTGGGAAAAAATATTGCCGAGAACAATTTACATATATGGAGTCTCTTTTGCTGTAGAACCGTATGTATTCAGGGTTATGCAATGCTACAAATGCTGGCGATATGGGCATATCGCGAACAATTGCGGACGTACAGTAGAAACGTGCCCTAAGTGTGGTGAAAACCACAAAACCTGCGAAAAAAATGAGGAAATTACGTGCATCAATTGCAAAGGCAACCACGCGGCAAATAGCCAAAAATGCCCAAAGTGGCAAGAGGAAAAGAATTGCAAAGAAGCAATGAAAAAAATGAACATACCTTTCAAGGAAGCAAAAAAAAATATGTTAAATAATAGCTATGCTGACATATTAAAACAAAAAAAAATCGTAGGAAGAGATGAAAGCGAAACAATTCAAAAAACTAAGGAAATCAAAAAGAAAGAAGAAGCGGTGGTAGAAGCTTCAGGCTCAACAATAATAGCTACAGGTAGTAGCGTAAAGCCTACAAAAAATAAGAAAAATTCAAAAGGGAAGACAGAGGTTAACGCGATGGGAGAAATTATGAAAGTCTTGCTGAAAGGGGGAGATTGGCAGCAGATCATTAAACAACTAATAATTAAAGCAGTGGACTGGGTATGCAAACACTTCAAAGAAGGAAACTTAGGGGAAATTCTAGGGGAGGTTCTGCAGCAAAATGGATAGTAAAAAACAAATTAGGATTTTACAATGGAATGCCAGAAGTATGAAGCAAAAGAAGGATGATATAGAACTCTACTTAATAAGACAAAAAATTTCAATAGCATTAATCTCAGAGACTTGGCTGAGGTCTGAATTAGACTATCTGAAATTCAATGATTACACGATGTATAGAAAAGACAGAGGGGATGGTTACGGAGGAATAGCGATACTGGTGCATAAAACACTGGCGTCTAAAGAAAAGACCCTACAAGGCCTTCCAACTGAACTGGAGGCATGTCAAGTCGAAATCAGAGGGACACAAAAACTAAAATCAGTGACAGCAATATATTGTAAACCCAATGTTACCATTCGGAAAAACGCATGGAGCAGGCTCTTCGATCAAATGGGAGAAGGATCAATTATGGGTGGGGATTTCAATGCACACCACCCAATGTGGGATCATATACTTCGAGACGCAAGAGGAGAGGATGTCGCTGACGTATGTCTTGACTCTGACTTAGTAGCGATTAACAATGGACAAAGTACCAGGGTCGCCCCTCCAAATCAGAGAGGAGCGGCACCGGATATAACATTTATCTCCAATGAGCTGGTACTGGAAACCGATTGGAAAATAGACTCCGATACTATGGGCAGTGACCATTTACCCATTATCATCGAGTTTGTGGAAAATCAATGCCAAACAGAAATGATCCCAAGAAGAAATTACCCTAAAGCAAACTGGGAACAATATCGAGAAATCATCTCAAATGACATAGACAGACTTACAGAACCTACCAGAGATGTACAAGTAGAGTATGATAAATTGGAGGCAATATTGAATAATGGGGCAAATTCAAGCATTCCGAGACTCAAAGTATGCAGTCACCCAAACTTTAGACCAAAACCATGGTGGAACTCCGAAGTATCAAAGGCAATCGCTGAGAGAAGGCTTGCCTATACTCGCTTCAAAAAAATCAGTTCAACAGAAAACTACCTAGAACTAAAGAAAAAGCAAGCCACAACTCGAAAAGTAATCCTAAAAGCCAAAAGAGAAAGTTGGAAAGCATTTTGTGACTCCGTCAACTCGGAGACTTCCTACTCAGAAATGTGGAAAAAAATGAGTTGGATGAAGGGCAAATCGGGAAACAAATTCAAAAATCAACTGGATGAAAGCATGGCGTCACTCCTCCTTGAACAACTAGCAAGTAAAAGTGACGAAACGAAGGAAGAAATTGCAGAACAGGAAACATATAATCCTAATGATACATTGAATGAAATTCTTACAGTGGCGGAACTAAGATCAGTAACCAAAAATAAAGACACTGCCCCCGGCATGGACGAAGTTTCATATTCCATGATCGCTCAGCTGCCAGAGACCGGAAAAAATAAACTAGTGGAGATATTCAACTTAATCATGGAAACCGGAAAAGTCCCTAGGCAATGGAAGGAAACGATGATTATCCCAATCTTAAAACCAGGGCGAGACCCTACCCTAGTGTCGTCAGTCAGACCAATTGCACTCATATCATGCATGTGCAAAACGTTCAACCAGATGATTGCAAGAAGAATCGAATGGTTTGCAGAGAAAAAACAACTATTTCATCACAATACTACGGGATTCAGAAGGCAAAAGTCGACTCTGGAGAACATAGGCAACCTAGTACTAGACATCAATGCAGCACAGGTCAAAAACGAAGTAACTCTGACAACATTCCTGGACATCCAGGATGCGTATAATAATGTGCATGTGAAAGAAGTGTCAAGGGTGTTGAATGAATGGGGAATCGGTGGGAAGATCACTAAATATCTTAAGCAGTATTTAAATGAAAGAAAAATCACCATGTGCATTAATAATGAAAAGAAGAGTACGGTATGCTCTAGAGGCCTTCCGCAAGGAGACCCCCTATCCCCATTACTATTCAACATTCTTACAACTGACATATTAAAGTTAATAACAAGGGTCAACATTGTACAATATGCAGATGATTTTGCACTTTTTTGTTCGGGAAAAAGAGTAGATGAATGTCAAAGGTTAATGCAGAAGAGTCTTGACGAAATAAAATTATTATTGGAAACGCGAGGCCTCAAAGTAGCTCCCAGCAAAACTAAGGTGGTACTTTTTGCCAGAGGCAAGAGACAAAACCAGCTTAACTTAAAAATCGACGGCACTATAATAGAAAGAGTAGACACTTATAAATTTTTAGGTATGAACCTGGACTATAGACTAACGTGGAAGCATCATATTAGTCATTGCGCGAATAGCCTGACACAACCTCTGAACATACTCAAAGTACTGGCGGGAGGTGGGTGGGGCGTACACCCCATTCATATGAGAAGGTTATACACGGCACTCATTAGAAGCCGATTAGATTACGGGAGCATGTTTTACCACTCCGCTGCAGAAACTAATTCGGTGAGGCTAGATCGCATCCAGTCCAAAGCATTAAGAATATGTGGAGGATTTATCAGGACAACGCCCATTCACGTGCTACAAGCGGAACTCAGCGTACCTCCACTGAATGTCAGGAGATGGGCACTGGCTACCAAGACATGGATGAAGTGGAAATCTATAATAGATAACCCCATATTGGCAAAGGTGAAACTCCTATACGAGCTCGTTGAAAGCAATACATACTATGAGAAAAGAAAGCTCCCACTACTGGTAGGAATCCTTAAAGCCACAGAAAGTTGGGAGGTATTAAATACAAAATGCCTAGGTATGTATTCGCTGAGGAGGCCAGTTGGTACCTACGACCTCAGCTCTGTTATCCAACTAGAGGTCAAAGGAATAGACAAACCAAAACGGAGCATAGTATCCGATAAAGCAAGAGAGCGTGTCGAAAAAATGCTGACAGAGAGGTACGCAGGATGGAGCCACCTTTATACAGATGGATCCAAAGATCAGAATAGAGCAGGAGCAGCTCTTGTGATACCAGAAGTAGGTATAAACAAGAGCTGGAAGCTAAACCCAGCGATACCAATAATGACGGCGGAACTCATCGCGATAAACGAAGCAATTAAATACACTTTAAGCGATGATTTCTCGGCGCAATCCGCTGTCATTTTAACAGACTCCAAAAGCGCTTTACAACATCTTGCCGCAGCAACTCGCTCACATAACAGTAAAACCATAGCATACCACATCCTTGACCAGATCGACGCCAAGAAAAATAGAGGAGGAGATCTATGCCTTCAATGGATCCCATCGCACATGGGCATTGAGGGAAATGAAAGGGCAGATGATCTGGCAAAGGAAGCCGGCCATTCAGGGGTACCACATCAGTGGATACCAGAAAACCTGGACTGGAATGAGGCTATAAAAAAAATGTGCCATAGTATGTGGATAGATTTTCACCATAGGGCATCATTAGAAAAGGGGAAATGGAGTAAGTCAATTCTACCATCACCACGAGAGGTGCCCTGGTTTGTAGAGTCTTCTTTGACGAGGAATGAGCTTAAGTTAATTCTGAGGCTAAGAACAGGGCACACCATGGGCAAAAGATTTGATGTCCTCATGGGAAGAAGCGAATCGCAGCTCTGCGATGAATGTCATGTTTTAGAGGACATTGTACATATAGCACTGCAATGCCCCAAATATGAAATTCACAGAGTACAGCTGCGAATTGCAGATATCTATGAGAATGTCGACGAATTGAAGGGTGTCCTGGCGGTGGGTAAGATGGAAGAGCTAGGCAAAATTGTAAAGTTATTTAACAGAATAGGAGTGAGGACCTGATCGACGGATCCCCTTCTAGAAGAGAAGAGGCGATATGACAGCGAGTCGCAGTCAAAGCCTCGGTAAAATCACAAAAAAAAAAAAAAAAAAAGAAGGTAATAAGTTCAAGGAATCGTGATTACTAATACATAATGTTCGGATAGTCAATAACTAAGATGTTTAGGCAATGGAGAAAAAACTTTATATAATAGGCTATGTATATATCTATTGAATATCACTGCCTTTCAAACCAAACGCGTAATGAACGTTTCTTGTGAAAAAAAGACAACGAACTTCTCTAATCACCGATGCCAGCTATACAACATACAAGCATAGGTATCCTTTGCAGCTATTGACCGCCCTTTGGTGGCGAGAAAAGCAAACGAAAATAGAAAAACTAAAGAAAAGCTAGTCCAATTTTTGAAAACTACCGAGGAAAAATAATAATTGTAAAATCGATGTTTAGAAAGAGCTCATTTAGCTTTCTTGCGTGTTTTTCGTAGTAATACGAGTGTTTGGGTATAATAGTGTGTTTTATGATGGTTGAGTAAACAGTTTATTACGTTTTTGTTTTACAAATACTGTTTTGATTTCCACCATTGATTTTACTTATAATAATTTTTTTATTGGCTATATAACGCGACGTCGATGGCTGCCTCACGAAAAGCTTTCGTAACAGAATTTTGTTTGGTGAGAAATGGATTTTAGCTACTTGTTAAATCTATTAGATACATATTTAGTGTTCAAACACACATGATTTTGTCAGATCCGGGATTCGAACCCGAGATCCATGACTTTATTACTTGACTCGTTACCGCTCGGTAATTATGAATAATTACTGAGTATACATCTACTAATATTCGTTTAATAAAAAAGTATTAATAGATAAAAACAAAATTCACATCTCTGACAGACTTTTAAAATCTACATTATTCTTAATGGAGTATTTAAAATTAGATAATAATAAAATGAGTAGAAAATACATGACAGTATGTGCTTTAATTAACTTTACACTACATAAATCTTAAATAATAACAAGATAAAAAGAACTTTTTATATACAACGTTTTTAAATTTTCTGATGAATCATATAAACTTGACTTGACTAGCTTAAACGATCAAATAATACTGAAATGTCATATTGACATTTCATTTTGATTTCCATAGTAACAACGCTCGTATATATTAATAATTTAGTTGCTAAGACAATCTGCTTAGCAACCAATAATGGTGTCAAAATAACTTTTCATACAAAACAGAATTAACTGAAAATGAATTCAATTCTACTTAAAGATGGCTAAAAGTATTAAAAAATGCATTGGCGTCGTGTTCTGATATATTCTAAAAGTTTCAAAAGTCTAGCTAGTCGGAAAGTTAGTTAAAAATCGATTGCAAGATTTATACCGGACAAATAAGAATACGAGCTAAGAAAAACGTTGTAAAATAGCTTAAATAACAGATTTTACTAAATTTAATAAGCATAATGCAATTGCCATAAATAAAAATTTTCAATTTGATTTATTATTCAATACATATCTATTGAAATTATTCGATTAGAATATAGCTAACCAGATGTTTAATAAATATAATATAAATATATAAAAAAATATTAGTCTGAAATTGTGGCTAATAATTTTATATCCAGCTATAACCAGCGCCGCATTTTGGAGGAATAAAAAAAATTCAGAAGTTTGTATACAAAAATATTATTTAAAATAAACTAATAAATATGTATATTACTCATAATTATAAGTCAAATATGACATAGTAAATTGCAACGTGTTACTTGGCGTTGATATACTATTATTTATAGTGGTGGTATATTGAGAACAGTGTCTATGTGTGTATAATCATTTTTATTTATTTATTCAGTTACTTAGGACCAAAAAGCAATCTTTTGACTGTAATATAGACGTTTGTACGATTAAATAATGATTTAAAGTTAATACATTTAATAAAATTATAATTTTATAATAATTAATATATCTTTTCCATTGAAAACCAAATGTGAAGTTAAGTGTTTTAAATAAGAGATTAAAATAATTAAATCACATGACAAATTTTCCAAAATTAACATTATTATTTCTAATAATATAATTGTGTGCTGGATTTTTTATTTCGGAAATTGAAAGTAATACCTACTTATAATTTATGTCTAAAATTTACTACTTCGTATCGAGATTGGGCAGCATCAGTGCGAATTTTGTTTTATCATCTTAAATCCGAAAAAGTTTGGTGGAATTGCACCTATACCGATCACGGAAGTCTAAAATAATAAACATATATATATATTATTTAATATAAGAACAGTGAATTTATGTAGGCATAATAATATGTTTAGATATTATTATTAAACATAAGTTACACAACTGGAAAGTTTTATTATATACACACATCAGAAACGCCATGTTTTACCGAAACATGTTATTATATCCCAAAATTAATTCTATGTTTTCATAGAGGGACAATCTGTTCTTCGAATAAATTACTAAACGCTGTAATGGAAAATGTGGAGAACGACGATTGGCCCGCCTAGTAATCAGTGAAACTAAGATTTGGGGACAAATACGGCAATTCTCGCAGAGCCGGCGCGGCGTAGCCATTTGGGTGAGTCACCGTAGCACCGACCGTAGCAATAGTTAGCAATGTGTCGCCAGGCTCTACGCCATTTGATAATATGAACTCTCTACGTCACATGGCGTAAGCCGTGCTCTGCGGTAATGTAGATAGGCGGATTTCGTGGCTGAGCTATACCTGTTTGAACATCTTAATGTGTAGGTTAAACACTAAGTCCAATTAACAAATGAACCTAGATTACTGAAAGCTATTAGTATCAGATAACTGAACGCAAGTGGCTTAGTTTTAGTTTGTGGTTTTAAAACCATGTAATTTAGATTATTTTGAAATAAAATGACAATTAAAATAAATCTTATTTTATTTACATTACAAGTATCATATACAATCATCCTATTTAATCTATATTGATAAAAAATTGAAATAAAAGCTCAAGTAAATATAATATATTTGAATATTAATACTATCGACCGAAGGCGCTTGATGGAATTTGAATTTAAATTCTAATGGATTTAAGTTTTGTATTATTCCATTTGAGTCGTTTTTTGCGACCCGGGTTTAAACTTTCTTCGTCTTCGGGCACTGTCTACACTCACCAAAAGGCAAATACTCACTGACAACGAGTACTATTAATTGTTTCAACTGTGTGAACGTTTTCAACTTATAATTTGTAATCTCCATAATATGTAAAAAAAAAATGAATTGAATTGAACAAATCAATACAAGAAAGTAGGTAAAAACTTTATCACCTACGTATTTAAATCCATTAGAATTTAATATATTTTAATTTACATCATAAATCGGACGTGAAATCAAAGCTGCTTTTGAGATGATAAACTAAAAGAAAAAACCGCAACTCGTTATATATTGGTATAACATGTTAAAAACAGTTCAAAATCCAGGACAAGCTTTATATTAATAGCCACTTCCTTCAAGCGTGTCACTAGAAGATGACAACTGTCAGACTGGTAAACGAGTTTATCCTCTGAGGGTTTGGCAGTATTTTAGATAAAATGGGTATATTATGATGAACGCCGACAAGATAAAAATGAACAGGTAAAATAATTCACTGGACAATCAAAAACATTTGTATACGATTCTCGTCTTAATGTTAACAATTGAAAATCCGTATAGGGTTATCCCTTTTGTGGTAATCTAGTGACGCATATCAACATCTTGATACGAGTATATTAGAAATACTAAATAATTATTAAAAATACCAGGTTACTAAATGGCGGCGCTTTTCAGTGGACTGTAATTTGGGATGATTGTAGACGTAAATACTAGATGAGGGTGGTTTAAATGGGAATTACCCTTGGTATTATTAGACTTCAACAGGTCCCGGGTTATGCACTCACGTATTAGTGTATAAATATTTCTGGTACACTAGACTATTGAGGTTAATGATGACATTCAAAAAGATACTCGTTTGATGAGTCACCCTGTATGCGTTTACGGTTGATGAATCATGGTTTGTCAGGTGTTTTTAGTTCACGGAGCTCGTAATGTGACTCGAATTGAATTATTGCTTGGACAACTGTCACACTGTATCAAGTTGACCCCGTCGTGATCTACAAATAACTGACCTTGTATAAATCATGGGCGACAAATGACTCGTTAAATAGTTAAGTGCCTGGATAACAGCAATAAATGAGGATTATAGGTAGGGGAGAAATATTGGAATGAAGGCGAATATGATCAAATTGTCCCAACAGTGAATTATTAAATGGTTAATGGGGCCATTCATTTATATTTTGTCTCCTACTCGTCAACGTTGTATATTACTGTGATTGGTACTGTTGGTTGAAATTAATAATAATAAAAATAAAACACCAATACAAATAGCTATAGTAAGCGTGAAAAAAAATATAAAAATAACATCGCTGAGTTAGTATTGAACGTTAGACGTGACAGTTAAATTTATTGTATTAGTCTTATAAAATTTGCAACATGTTCAGTTTAAGTTAACAGAATGTTTAAAAAAGCTTACTTTTATTTTACAACAGTGAACAAACGAAAAAAAGTGAAATATTTATAAAAGACGGAAAATAAATCACCGAAAACATCGCAAGAAAAAACACACGAGAGCGTAAAATAAATAAGAATAAATCAGTTGAAGAGCGAAATACTCTTGTGCAGTGTGAGTAATGTAGTGAAAACAAAACGGCAAGTTGAATTTCTGGCTGCATTTATTTCGGAGAACTTCCACCGGGAAAGCCCAGGCTGGTGGCGATACCGTAAACTTAAAATGTTCGCAAAGCACTTTTTAAAGTCAGCAAAATTATTATGGACAAGTTGTCCGCCCAGCTAACTCGAGAGAAAAACGTAAAACAAATAAAAATATTTTTAACATTGCTCCAACGATTTTCAAAACAATCCATTATCGGATATAATATTATTAACTGCGTCCATTATTTCATATTAAATAATTGATATTTAATCCTAGAATCACTTTAGAAATAAGCGTTTTCGTTTTTCGACAATGTATATTAAGAGGTGTTTCTGGCTACAAAATCATTATCAGAATGACCTAATTTTTACTGAAACACAAACGTTTGGTTTCTGTCTTTATATCATGTCACCTCAGAAGGAATTCGTGTATTCTATGAAATCTTCTGCTTTTCTCTATGTACACAACAATGGTGTAGTTTGGTTTGATTTTTATTTATTTATTTTTAACATTATATAAAAAAAATATGTGATTGAGAATGGCAGCAAATTGACAGCGTGCTCATGGAGAGAGAAAGAAAATAGATAAAATGGAAAGGTTTATTGTGTTATATGAACTAACATATTATTATTAAATCATGTTTACGATTGTACCGTTAAATATTCCTACCTCAGTTACGAAATTGTACTTTGGGTATTTTGCCAATTGTTCCTTTCTTACATAATATTCTTAAATTATTACTTAGTATTTTTGAGCTGTAAATAATGCTTTATTTTTTTGATTTGTAATATTATATAATTGAGCAAAGCATAATACGCTATACTCCTGGTCAGTCAGGCAAAGCTTTAAATTTCACTGGTTGGGAAAGTTTTTTTTTCAAAAGGGATATTTATTGAATTAAGTATTGGTCTGCCTTATTGGCTGATTTTCGAAAATGTAGATGATTTTCATTTGTAATACCGTTTTTTTTATAAAATCTTGAAAGTTTGTAATTTTTAAATATAATTAATTAGTATAAAACCTAGGGACATTGCGATTGAATGTTATCGTTACGAATTTATAAGAAAAAAACTTAAACTTTTATAGTACATACCTATTAATTAACTTCCATAAAAATATAATAATAGTTTAAAAATTGTCATACAAACAAATTCATTGACAGCAAATTTTGACATTTCTTTTCAAAATTAATGGAAAGTATCTAAGTAATTATTGAAAGTTTATCCAGAAAATCATAGCTCAAACATGCAAAATAACAGAAATGTAAAAAATGAATTCTGTTCATTATCAAAGTATCATAATATTATGACAAATAAATGATATATATTTACCTATTCCAAAACTTTGAAATTGAGTTTAAAAATAATAATTTTGAAATCTCGGGATAAAATTCCAATTCCCGGTAGTAAAATCATCAATCAAATATACTCTAAGAAAATTTTCTACTTATTAAGATATATTAATAACTACAAAATAATAAGTTATTTAAATTTTGTAATAATTTCTACTATAATATTTTTAATAATAACCCGGAAGATATTATTATTTACGGCTTTTGATGTAGGTATTAATATTAATGATAATATAATAGGAATCTGATATGTATTTATTATTAACTGTAAATGAAAGCATAAACACTAAATATAATTACTTTTTAATCAAATCTTTCCTTTTGATTACCCTTTGAAGCCCCGCATAACGGGTCGTAGAACCATCTTTTTATGTCTGCAGAGAAGATAAAATTTTAATTTCAGTAATTGATGATAAAGATTTATGGGAGGGGAGAATTTTACGAGTGCTGTGGGGACTAAATATGAAAAAAGGGAACGAAATAAAAATTAAAAAATCTAAATCAATTAGTTTCACAATAAAAAACAATTTCCATGTTCGCATCGCTGAGTTATATTCGATTTACTGTTCGATTTTGATTTATTATTTATTATAATTTTTAAAAACAAAATTTAGTATTTTTTTTTGATAAATTTTTATTTTGGAGAATTGGTCAATATACTTACTAGATTGAAATACTTAATATCGACTTTTCCAAGCCAAAAATGCATTAGTGACAAATCGCTACTATTCAGGAAAACAAAAAGAGTGAAAAATTTCATGTTAATGAGAACAACTTCGTTTCTTAGTATTGGAGTTTTATTTTCTTTCATTAAATGGTAGAATAATTTTGCTTTGGAGAATGTAGTGTTAATTTATTTATTTAGTTATTTAAAATTAAAAATTTTAAATCACTTTTTGACTATCCAATAAAAAATACAAAGTTCATAAAGAAAACACCGAATTGTTTTTTTTCTATTATTTTATTCATGTTTTTGTTTGTATTTCTGTTATGTTTATTATAATCTTTTAATTTTGGTACGTTATGTTAGTAGTAGGTAAGTCAATTTTTATTGGCTTTCTGTATTTCTGTTTCACTTACGCCCAGATTGGAAAATCTTAATTCTATTTGAAATCATCTGAAGAACGCCCTTTTGCCAGCCTGTAGACATTTTTTTTTGTAATACCTAACCTCGTATTTAACTTAAAACCACTAAAATGTTCCTTAGCAGTCGATATGAATGTTTGATCAAATTGAATTATGATATTTACTTATTGTTTTTTATTGTTTATAAAACTGAAAATAAAAATATACACCCGACTAGGGATTGCAATACCGAATGAATATTTCAATACCGGTATTTTGGTATTTTTTATTAAATACCGGTATTTGTTAAAACATATAATAGAAAAAAAGAAGTACCTATCAATAAATATGGCTTTTCAAATCGACTTAAAACACTTTATAAATATGTATATATCATAATATTTTAGAACTGCTAGAATTGTTCTAATAATATTAGTCCAGGTAGAGGGAAATTTTTCTCAAACTCAACGTTTGTTGGATGTTCTATCTACGTTGGATCAATCGTTATAAAATAATTGGAAATATTTGCCACGAATGTTTTCTTTTTCGAAATATGTCAATTCATCGCGACAATTCTATACTTCAGTATATTTGAGGGATTGTGTTTTATTATTATTTAAATTTTGTTGGTTTCAGTCAATATATTTGCCTTTAGGCAGCATTAATGTTATACACTAAATTTAATATACACTATAGTAGTAAATAATGAAAAATAATATTAAATTCATTTTCGAAAACCATAAACGCGATGCTTGCTTAATATCGAAAATACTGGTATTTGGGATTTTTGAAACCGGTATTTCAGTATCGATAAATAATTGAATACCGGTTTTGAAATACCGGTATTGCAATCCCTACATTCCCTACATTGAAAATTATATTTTTCCCATTGTACGAGGAATATTAATAAAACTAAAATAATCCAACATTTAAAGACAATGCTAAACCAAAAAAGCATTAATGACAATTCGAAAAATTACAGGAGAGAAGTTTTAAAAACAGAAATTTATTGATTTCATAATATATAGTTTTCACTAATTACTCTTCCAAAAATCGTGGTAGTTAGACAAACTTTCGTCACAGAAAACGCTTATTAGTACACTTTTGGGATGCCAAAGATGATATTATATAATTTTAATAAAACCACGTAAATAATATATAATTTTAGTTATAATATCCCTAACACCATTTTAGCTTAGTATCTTTGTTATCATAAACATCGTATATGTAATAACCATGCTAATTGCAATAACAAAAGGTAGTTAGGTACAACGATTGGTAGATAGCATCAAAGCGTATTTATGCCATTAATATTAAGTATTGTTTATTTTCCAACTACATGCATATTATGTATTGATCTATTAATACAATGACATTTGTATGAGTACATCCTGACAGAGTAAAAATATATAAGTATGGTATAGTACGATTATATTATTAACACACTTCGTACATTTAATACGTCAATGACTGCACCCGATCCTTTGCTTTCCGTATCCAACTCAGTCGGCGACTCAGATTCAGATTTTATTCGTAAATCTGGCAGGGGGTGTATCAATACATCGATATCCTGTCTAAATCCTCTATCCTCCATCCTTAAACCTTTCTTCCCCCTGGTCATTTCTTCTACTAACGTGGCCAGCCTACTGCCGCTTAAGTATTTCGATATCTGTAAGTTGTATATATATAGACATGTTCTTGGCTGATGTTTATTCTTCAATATTTTTTTAAATTTGATTGTTTTTTCGCACGCTGTGCCGCTTTTCAGTATTAAGATATTGTATTATTCATTTCATTTACCAGAACACAGTATAGCAATATATTCATATTATAATATCTGTATTTAAAATTTTAATGGCATTTTTATACTGTTTCCCGTCTACTCATTGACATAAAACTCATTCCAAATGTAGATACTAATAATTATAATGGTGTGTATATATATGAGTTCTTCAAAAAAAATGCCACAACGTCATATTATGAAAAGTCGATACGATTAAGATACATTTGAATACATATCTCATGATCAATAATTAGAAAACAAATGAAAATCACTCTCCTATTAGTTTGACAGATAAGTACTGGTGTATTGTTTTCGTGGTTCTTAGTGAAGAAATATCCATTTGTTTGTTGTTAAATTTCATACGTACACCAATTTGCCAATTACAGATTTAAACAGTTTTGTAGAATAATAATAATTGTAATTTGTAATTATATTGAGTATAATTATTATAGAAAGTATTAAACGACATTACAATTAATTTGCGACACGATGGATTGCAAGATATACATGTGGTGTTCAATAGAAAACGCATTTTTGAAAATGATACATTTAATTATGTAATTTTTTTAGGATTTTGTTTGATTCAAATTGAAGTAATTTCGGGACTGTAAAAAACAAAGTGGATACGTTTGAAAACCAATAAAATGGCATTTAAAAAAGAAACTAATGTTTTTTTATTATTCAAGTGTTATTAATAGTATGATACTTACTTGTTTTAATTAAGTTTTTTACTGAATTTGGATACCTATATAACAGTTTATCGTGTTTATAATTTGTAAACAAAAACAAATGTTTAATCAAAACACTACTATTTGACTGAACACAAATTAGCCAAACATCAATGCGTGCGTCTATCTAAGTTATACCTACAATCAAATGCGGTCCATCTTACTTCAACGTGTAGTAAGTATTATGCTTTAATTCTTAAGTAGTTAACCACGATCCCTTACAATATGAGGCAACTATATTGCCATCACCTTGCTGGCTAACAAACTAACTTTGCCTTCATTTTCGTGAACACTATGTCGCTACTATTTTTTTTATTATCTGGACTTCGTAGTTTTGGAACCAAGTCTTAATCAGAGTCACAAAAAATCATGACTTGAATTTGATTTATATGGATACTAATAAAATTAATATAAGACTTATTCATATTAGTGTACCAGTCGATGCAAAGCTCGAAATGAAAAAAAAATCAACCGGAGTGCTCGATATTTAAAAAAAAATACTAAAATATTATCGATTTTTTTATTATACCTATACCAACCAAATGCAATATATTTTTGACATAAATATCTATGTATGATTATGCCAGACAAATCTTTTTGTGTCGTAAGGGAAACATCTAATTTCAATGAAATATACTATCAAAATTTAAATTATTCTCTTTTCATCCTTTATCTGACGCCCATAAACACTGCATAGTCTACTTAACCCCACGAAATGATACTGATGTATATTTATAAAATTATTAATTTATTACATATACCTACGTAATTGACCTAATAGGTTGAGCAAGCAAGTGGCTAACATCCATTTCTCGTAAAAAAAACCAAATCTGCTAATACAAAACTTCCACTCTATGGAGGCCCATATTATGCTCTTATTAGGATCGGACATGGTACAAAAATAAAAAGTAATTGGAAAGACAAAAATACAACCTAATACTATTATTTTCATTACCAATTCATTATTCAAGTCGCATGCTGTAATGCTGTAGTCGACGGCCGAGCGGCTTACACGTCAACTTATAGTGTTGTGGGTCCCATTCGAATCCCAGGTTTGGCAAATACACATATTGTTTTTTCAATTGTATTTGAAGTCAGAATATGGACCTAATAGGTTGAGCTATAATAAAGGCAAGCAGCTAAGTTTTAAAAGACACATTGGAAGATAAGTGAATCAAATAATAATAGTTTTAAAATACCAAACTTGGAACGACACAGAGGCCTCAAGCACTGCGGCTGCAATCGTGCTGCTTTAAGTGACGTCCATTATAAATGTTGGGTAAAACCAAAGCAGAGCACGACTATCCTGGATGACAGACAGAATCAAAAAGCCTGGTTGCTGCGTTCGCACCTTGCGACCTCCGTTGCGGCCGGAAATTCCAACAGCGACCTCTGTTATTAATCGTGTTGCTCCATCGACGTTACCATAGATCATCGTCGGGGTTGCCAGCGGTATAAATGTTGGTTATGTTCATTTTGAACATAACAGCCCATATTGTGCTCTTATTAGGATCGGACATGGTACAAAAATAAATAGTAATTGGAAAGACAAAAACACAACCTAATACTATTATTTTCATTACCAATTCATTATTCAAGTCGCATGCTGTAATGCTGTAGTCGACGGCCGAGCGGCTTACACGTCAACTTATAATGTTGTGGGTCCCATTCGAATCCCAGGTTTGGCAAATACACATATTGTTTTTTCAATTGTATTTGAAGTCAGAGTATGGACCTAATAGGTTGAGCAAGTGGCTGACATCAATGTCTCGTAAAAAGCTCAGTGGAGGTCCTTTTATTATCGGACATGGTCAAGAAAAAAAATCGGTGTGTGTACTTATAGTAGCGTAGTACAAGCGTTAAAAGTTATACTTCTTTGGTTAAAAACTCATCTTTGCCATACAGCGTTTCTAATCGTTTCAAAAGTGCCCATGATGAATTAATAAAAAATCAACTTTTATTGGCGTGTTATTATGATTATATTTATTTCGGTCTCAAGGGTATTTTATCGATATAGGTTTGATATAGCAATAATATTATGTATGCGAATAAATAATATGATTGCAGAATGTACCTACTTTGGAAGACAAAAATCTTAAAACTTGTGTTTGAAAAATTTAGCAAACCGCTATTTCGACCATCTTCGCTTAAACAGATGACTGTACAACTATTTTCGTTAACAATAATAATATATTATAAATCAAAAGTAAAACATTGTATATTTAATGGTTTAACTGAAACATGATATTGGCTTTTGTGATAAAACATAATAATTATTATTGTATTCAATTATTATAAACCGCTAATAAATAAATCGACATTGGATATGCGACAAATATTATCTTATTCTGTAAAAATATGTATTTTTGTGTATAAAGTGTCTAAAAATTGTAAATTTACAACATTAGATTGTTTGAATTATTTACCAACTCAACATTCACAAAGTTTATTTATTTATTGATATATAATTTTACTCATAAATAATACTTATATAAATATAGCCTCAAATCTTATTGAATAATTATAATAAAAACATAATAAAAGATGCAACATTTTTTGAAATACCCGAACATCGCCGCGCAAAATAAATTATCTTGCATCGATGGGCAAAACTTCCGTCCCACGCCAAATTGATGCGTTACATGTGCGCGCGTCACACGCCAAAAATACACTCTGATCTGTTTTCCCTCACGTGCCTAAAGAAGTATAACCTGAAAAAGAAAATACGATAATAAAGACTGCTTATTTCACAGGATATCTACTAAGTATAAAGATTAATTATTAGTAATAATTGTAATCCGAAAAAAAACAGAAATTGTATCAAAATAACAAAAACGCTCATTATTACTTGTAAAAATATGTCATAAAATAAATTTAACACGAACCAAAACCCATTTTTTATATTTTTCTATAAGGCAGAGTTTTACTTGGTCGATTTCAAACGCTGACTGTAAATACAATATGCGACGCGTAAAATGAGCTTTCCTTGTATTTAACTAAGTATATCCGTCATCAGTCGCATTATGAATCTCTCATTGGATTACTTGGCAAGAGTGCCACTATATCCATTTCACCGCGCTGTGTTATTTGAGCAGGCGTAATAAATGTTAACGAATCAACATTTGTTATCTTCCCATCACCTGCGGGGTGATTTAGTACATCATAAGCCGTGCGCAGGGGCCTCCCCGCAAAAATCCCGAAGCACTTTGGGCAAAAAGGCGTGCAAAAGTCGCCTACCACAACTGTTCTATATTAACCGCACATGTCGCTGTGATTAATGGGCCAGCGTTTATAAGGGAGGACAGAATTCGCCACACCCAGTGCCGACTCCTCGCTAGCAATATGCGGGGAATACTAAACTATATTATTATTATCAGGCTATACAATGAACTTTTTAAAAATTTATTTTTAATAATAATCAACCGGGGATGAAGGATTCCCATAACCCCTTACACTTTTAGCGGTCCTTAGTTGATCAGGAGATAAAATGTCGCTTGGATACCTCCAGGACACAAAAACTAAGTGGGTTATCTTCTGGGTAAAGCTGTTACAAACATCAGCTGGGGTCGATGCACATCAGGATGAAGTCCTCCTTTAGCTCCATCCAACTTTCTTGGTCCGTAGTTATTTACTACCACGTACATTTACCTATATACAGCGATTGTTAACTCGCCGAAGGACATGTCTAGCCCATTGCCATTTCATCTGCTCAGCGACATCTATTACATCGCGTACTCTTGTCTCCTTCCTTATATTCATTGATTTCTTTATATTAGGTTGTAAGAAGAGATAATTCTCGAATGTGGAGTAATCACTGCCAGACTCTAGTTAACTCGTCAAAGTATGTATGTCGCGTCAGACTATAGACAAATTAACTCGTGCATTCTTGTAAACTTCATAACTTCTGAATAAACTGTTTATGTATACTTTATAAACAATATTTATCATTTTAGTGTGAAAATATTCACGATAAACACGAGAAATATATTGATTTGGAAAGTTTTTACAAATATTATTTATCATCCTGTTCTTATTTCATATTTTCCATATTTAATTTAAATCATAATTTATTTTATTCCAAAAATAGCTGGCCTACCTAGTAAAAATTGGCTGGCAGTGAAATACAATTAGTTAGGTATAAGAATAATTTAAATATTTAGGCTTCAATATTATTAATACTTAAAAGCACTCAATGGGCTTTGAATTTCTTTCGTTTTATGGCGTAACCATCACTAAAACTGACTTCAAATTCTTGGTTTATGGCACTTGTTTTCGCTTTTCTTTCTCAATAATCTGTTCTGTGCGTACTCTTGTATGAATGCATCGCTTGAGAATTAGTATACTATGCCGTGCCTAGAAATATAGTTTTGAGGTAATGCTGGATACAATGATAAGATTTTGATATACAATGGGAATTTTAATCATTATTATTAGTGCTTAATGATTATTATCCAATTAAAAAAATATATAGTGTACTGCAAAAGAACACGTAAATGTGTGGAAAAGCGTTCAGTTTATCTGATGGACAAAACCGATAAAGGTGATACTTAGTTTATTGTATTAGTTCCAATTAAATATGCCAGATAGTATATTTGATTTTTCTGACAGAACCAGAAGTCATGGCGTTTTTAAAAGTAGCCTGTCATCCATTATTGTTACAATTTCAATAGTTTACTTTACCAATCGCAAAAGTAACCCTTATTTTGACGGGTCAGTAACTTTGTCTCAAAGTCAAATATACGGCGTTTACCTACATAGACTTTTACTACTTTATGTCTTGAAAGTGGCTTCTAAAATAAACTTTACACGCGGAAGAAAGAAAAAAGAATTAAGAAATCATCCCAAGAATCAAATACAATAACAATCATACGCGAATATATCCAACAGTGTAGAACATATTATATTTTATTTATCCGTATATAATAAATATATATATTATTTATTTTATGTCAACCAGTAGGATCAATTACAGAGAATAAGTATAATGAGAATATAAAATAAAATAATATGTTATTGTCTCAATAACAAGCGGACACAAAAAGCATAATATTATATCAAACATTTGCAGTTATAAAGAATATATTGAAAAGGAAAGTTATTGAAAATGATTAAAAAAGAAAAAATCATAAGTAGTAATTTCGAGAGAATTAACTATAGAAAAAATACTAAAAAAATAAAAAAGTTTATATAATTAAGAGGAGACTGGCAATATAAGAAAAGAAAAAAAACTAAAAAAGCAGTCGTGCAGATACAATTCGTGGAATTGTTTTTTTAATTGAAAAGAGACAAAAGAACAAAAAAGATCCACTCGATCACTGTGAAGATTCATGGTTCTGCAAAATCGAGCCACCAGACAATATAATATATATTATAGGTGGTCTTTATGACCCACATTGGAAAATGGGAACTACAGAATAAAAATGAACCACGAGTTGGAAGAGCTGATTGAACAGCAAACAATCATAAGATACTGTAAGTCCCAAAGACTACGATGGGCGGGACATGTGGAGAGAATGCCTGAAGTTAGAGCGCCAAGGATCATGACGAAGTGGCTACCCCAACGGAAGAGACCCAGAGGCCGTCCAAGAAGGAGATGGGCTGACGCCGTAGAAGTGGACTGGCTTCATATAGGAAGACCCGGTGTGGCGAGAGACCGGAGTGTGTGGAGAGTGGTTGTGGAGGAGGCCAAATCCCACCCCGGGATGTAGCGCCGTGGAAGAAGAAGAAGAGGTCTTTATGACCACCCCGCCATATAGATTAGCGATAACTGTGAAGTTTACAAATGATTTAAAAAATGTGTGCATGATTTCTATGTATGGCAAAAGTGAAATATCTTAGATATGAGTTCAAGGATGGCAAATGGTTATAAACATACATAGAAAATAGATCAATTTTTACCACGTTTGTATTAGCTCGTATTATTGTATGTCCGGTACAGATTTTTTCTTGTGTGTCCAGTACAAATTTTTTCTTGTTTGTCCAAGATTTGTATTGGACGATTGAATATTTTTAACTAACTTCCCGAATAGCTAGACATTTAAAACTTTTAGAATATATCAGATCACGACGACAATGCATTCTTTTAATACTTTTGGCCATCTTTAGGCAGAATTGAATTCATTTTCAGTTAATTCTGTTTTGTATGTTTCAGAAAAAAATCGTTAAAAGTAAAACACTATTATCGGTTGCTAAGGGGGTCATAGCAATTAAATTATTAATATATACGCGCGTTTCATAGTAACGCACTGTCAAAATGACATTTCAGTATTCTATATTTATTCAGTATTTCTATCAAGTACAAAAAAAGTATTTATTAATACATAGAATTTTCAAGTTTATATGATTCAACAGAACATTTAAAAACGTGGTATATAACAAGTTCTTTAATTATCTTGTAATTATTATTCTATTAAATCCACCGATTCATAATCTAAAAACGAAACAATTGGTTTATGATAACTAAACAATGGAACAAACATTCTTTTTCTAAATTGATTTAAATATTTTGAAAATTCCATGGAAATAGTTTTTCTGATCTCCTGGTTGATTGTCATTAGTCGTAATTAAAAATAAAATAAAACGATATAACGAACACTTTGTACTTCGAAAAATAGTGGATATTCTCGTCATGCGCCTACAGTCATGACCTACGAAAGATATAATCATAACTCATAATATACACTATAAAAGACACATATAGCTGGTGCATCTACTATGCCAGGGGTATGTGGCTCTTTGAGTATTGGCGTGCGGCTCTTTGCCAAATTCCCAATTTTTACAAAAAGTTTTGCAAAATTCACAAATTTTATTTTTCGTCATTGATTTGTACACTTATTACGTACTATTATATAATGACATTATTGCGAGCCTAATTTTTCCTCCGTGATGGTGGACGGAAAAAGGTATGATTGTTGTTGTTTTAAATCCGCCCATTGCAAAACTCAACAAATCAAATTTTTCTCTATTTGATATTGACACGAGCACTTTTGAAATACAATTTTATTGGTGAATTTAACAAGCAAATAGTTACGGAGCTCAAAATTTGTAGGTCTTGCCACCAAAATTGAGGATTTGGAGAGAGAAAAATGCAATTTAATTTCACAACACAAGTGGGGCGCTCTAAAAGATCTACATAAAGTAGATACTACAATTTTTAATAAATATTATGGAATAGCTTTTCGAGTCTACATAATAATATATATATAAACAATCATTTACAAACATGAACAATATAAATAGCATTTAGAGAAGCCAAATAACCGATGAGATTTTTTTGGAGTCACGCCTGAAATTAAAAACTACAAGTTACATACCAAACATACACACTCTCCAAAGAAATGCAAGGAAGGTCATTGTCCACATAAGTTTTAAGGAATGCGTAAAAATTGTATGTTATTCATATTCTGTTAAATTTATATTTATAATGTCAATAATAAAAACATAATATTAAGTATTTACGTTAGTTTTATTTGGGAAATCTTCTTCACTTAATAAATAAACAATTATAAAATGTAATTAACTCATTTAAAAAAATCATATTTATAAAAATATACGTATGGCTCTCGATTTTTTTTAACTGTTGTGCCACTCTTATTTGGCTCTTTTGGTTCAAGAGTTTGCCGACCCCTGTACTATGCTAATGAGAAGAGGCATAGGGACGGAATATGAGACCAACTTCTTCTGGTGGCTAATATTGAAGCAGTGAGAAACGTATGATATTCGTCACTAATTTGGTCTCGAATTTCTTTTCTTCAGATGATTTGACGCTACTGCTGCTAAAGAATTTTTCACTTAAAATATATAATACTACATCATGGCTCCTATATCCTGAAAAGGGACCCCAAACTAGGATTTTTGGTAGGTCGGTATTCTACCGAACGCTTATGTTAAAAGCAGTATGATGCTCTACAGTAGTATTCTCAAAATTATATTCAAGATACAATATTATGGGTATTCAGTGGATTTTCAGGGATTTTTTATTTTGGATTTTAAAATGGATCCTGAGACATTTGGACCTAAAGTTAAAACTCTTTTTGTAAAATTCAGGAATATTTTCACTGTATATACTGTTAGTACCTACATGGATCAATTAAACTATATAGTCGAAAGATAAAGTATATGCAAGCTTTATTAATATTAGCGAATTAATTTTAGCAAATACCCCTTTATACTGCTGAAGAAACTGTCAAAATGGAAATGATTCACATTACATTTTATGTCTTATCAATACTAGAAATGCCATTTATGCAAAAAATTGTAGAGCTACGATTGTGATATTAACACACAATATAAATCTGTTTTATCTAGCCACAGCAATATCGAATTTATAAAAATTGGATTTGATCCATGATGACCCATGGTGAACCACCCAAATGTCGAGTATCGACATAATAATATAATACTAAAAAAATCATCGCATATTTTAAAATGTTAATATAATATAATGAGTAAAGATTTTTTTTACTATTACAGTAAAATAGTGATGGTTTTTTATCTCAATTATCTGGTTGACTCGCAAAGAATGGGTTTTGTTCATTAAAGATTATTTTGATGCCGATACTATGAAAATATCATAACAATCATAATATATAATAAATTACATTTGAACCAGAATTAAAATATTGAATGATAATGACGTAGCAAGAATGTAATATTTGTATATTAGCAGCGATAAAATTTCTAGGAAATAATTTATATTAGATGTCTCAGACGGAAGTTTTCCCCGAAGCAATAGTATTAAGAAAAACTTTATGAAAATTCTTCAATGTATAGTAACCTATGGCGTGACATTCTCTGATCATTTACGGGCGTGGAAGCTCATTTCAACGAACTCTGTAACAATAACCGTCACACTCTGCTTATAAAAACAAAGGTTTGATTAAATTCTGTTTGAGAAATGAAAATTCAATTATTTCGAACTCAATAAAATTGTCAAATGAATGAGGATACCCGTTATCGTTATAGCTTTTGTCTTTTGCAAACAGTAACAATTATTTGTTTACCATTTTTTCTCAGCTTCATGGTTACATGCCGTAAAAACTATAATTAATCGAAACTTTGAAAGACCACACCTCGATCTCTAAAAGTGCCTCATATAAACTTTTTTACTCTGCCTTCCCCGAATTTAGCAGTTTCCATAGATTATCCGGCCCGAAACGTGCGATATATCTAAAAAATTGCAGAATGAATCTCATGTGCAAAGTCTACATCAAGCGGCGGGGAAATGATGCATGCATTAATGTTTTGAGTGATGAGACCACTTAACAAAAATATTACGTAATACAATATTGCAGAGTTCACATGAGACAGCAGAGTGGATAAAGTGCGTTGATCATTCAATTTAGTCTGCTAGACACTTAATTGAACCGGTAAGCTATCAAAGTTACTTTTTTATCATTTTTGTTATTAACTATACCGATCTTTTTTTCACCAATTAATTTATCATGGTAAGTTTCTAGATCCAGACAGAAATGTAAAACAGTATGACGTTGATTTATTTTCCGATATAACGAAAGTAAAATACAAGAGCGTGTGCATTTTGGATGCGCTGAGTAATGCCTGGTAATACTCCGCATGATGTTTACACGTACTATTATTGTCAACAGTTATTCTATTATATCCAGTACTTATCTGGATAACCAATTAGTTTATTCTATGCTCGTTCCAATATATTCAAAATTTGAGTATCAGAATATATTAATATCTCTGCGCTCTATTCATATATATTTCAGGATTAAAAGACACAACAATAAGGATACCAATGATTTAACAAGATACACTTTCGTATCAATTTCTCGATTGTTCTATAATATCGTAGTAATTTATGTGTCATCATAATTTTGGCAATCAGTGTGCTTTCTTCAATGACATTATAATGAGTTTCATACTTGAAATTAAGAACATTGTCGTTATTTGACGCATATTATGCAATAGATTCTTTAGAAAACTTAAAAGAGCGCTTCGACGCAGTTCAAAATGTTATAAAGTATTAAATTATACCATAATCTAAAAAAGCGTAAAATTATCCAAAGCATTATAAAATCCTTGAAACTAACATCAAAAGCTGGTCAATGCACTCTCTAGAGATGTAGACATTTTAGCGATGTATTATGCATTCTGTTTTTTCAAGTTTTTTCAAAATTCTATTTTATTGTTTAATGTATTTTTTTTTGAATTTTTTTGTTTTCTATTTTTTTAAATTTTTTTTCTATATATTTTTTTAATTGTTTTGTTTTTTTTCTCTACATTGTTTTTTCTCCAGTTGATTTACTTGCACTTTACTTTTTATTCTAAATGTTATGTTGTGAACGTCTTGAATTAATAATTTGTTACGTGCTCAAAGTATCTTTTTTTTTTAAATAAATAAAAGGTACTGTTATATAACCACCCCAACAGATACGCTATTATGCCAGATAGTTAAATTTATAATCTAATATATAAAAATCAATATTAATTGTTTAATGGTTTGTTTGTTTGTTTGTTCGTATGTTATGCGCTGCCATACCGTTCATCCGATTGCGATAAAACTTTGTCAACTTATTGCTTGCACTTGAGTTGCTTGCGAAGAGTATAGGCTATATCTTATATATAAAAATGAATGTCTGTCTGTCCCGTATGCGTTCCTATACCATTCATCCGATTGCAATGAAACTTTGGTGAAGTATCGTGCAAATGCCCACAAAGATTTCTGAATTAGAAAATCATCTTCTTCTTCTATTTGTATGCGTTCCTATTCCATTCATCCGATTGCAATAAAATTTTCGTCAGTAATTGTGCTAACACCCGCGAAGGTTTCTGAATTAGTACTACCATCTTCTTCTTCTTCTTCTATTTTATCTTCTTTTATTCTATCTTCTTCTATTCGTATGCATTCCTATACCATTCATCCGATTGCAATGAAATTTTGATCAAGTGTTGTGTTCACGCCCGCAAAGGTTTCTGAATTAGAAAAACCATATTTTTCTTCTTCATTATATCTTTTTTTATTCGTATGGTTCCTATACCATTCATCCGATTGCGATGAATCCATATTCAGTTGTTGTGGTAATACCTGCAAAGGTTTCTGAGTTAGTACAACCATCTTATTCTTCTTTTTCAATTCTATATTCTTCTATTCGTATGCGTTCCTATTCCATTCATCCGATTGCAATAAAATTTTCGTCAGTAATTGTGCCAACACCCGCAAAGGTTTCTGAATTAGTACAACCATCTTCTTCTTCTTCTATTCTATCTTCTTTTATTCTATCTTCTTCTATTCGTATGCATTCCTATACCATTCATCCGATTGCAATGAAATTTTGATCAAGTGTTGTGTTCACGCCCGCAAAGGTTGATGAATTGATAAAACCATTTTCTTCTTCTTTTTCTTCTATTCTATCTTCTTCTATTCGTATGCGTTCTTATACCATTCATCCGATTGCAATGAAATTTTGATCAACTGTTGTTCTCATGCCCGCAAAGGTTTATGAATTGATACAACCATTTTCTTCTTCTTTTTCTTCTATTCTATCTTCTTCTATTCGTATGCGTTCTTATACCATTCATCCGATTTCAATGAAATTTTGACCAGTTGTTGTGCGCACGCCCGCAAAGGTTTCTAAATTAGTACAACCATTTTCTTCTTCTATTCATATGCATTCTTATACCATTAATCCGATTGCAATGAAACTTTGGTGAAGTGTCGTGCGAATGCCCACAAAGATTTCTGAATTAGAAAATCATCTTTTTCTTCTAAACGTATGCGTTCCTATACCATTCATCCGATTGCGATGAAACTTTTGTCAGTTGTTGTGCGCACATCTGCAAAGGTTTTTGAATTAGTATTATATAAAATACAAAGTTTTTGTTTGTTTATTCCATCCAATTTTGATTTTTTTTACTACATATTAAAATAACATTAATAACGTTTTCATATTTTGGATTCGATTTTAATTTAGTGTTCTTTTGTTTGACCTTTATTCCTATTAGAATTATTTTCATATTGCCATATTGTATTACACAGATATTTTAATATTAAAAAAATAATTACCTCCTATTATTTTTTAAATATCTAAGATAAATATAACCACGAAGTGACTCTGTGCAAAGCCGGGTACTTCAGCTAGTATAAAATATTATGTAATATCATTTTACACCTTTTTTACTGTTATTTTATTTTACTCTTTTATTTTCATATTATATATTATTTCCCCATATAATTCTCTATGCAATCTATGATTCTCAAAACATTTACCATTCAAAATATTTGCGAGTGCAAGAACGTTGTAACTATCTTGAATTATAGCCATTCCATGGTGGATTTCTTTCGATCCTCGTAAAAATGATTTGCATGAGTCATAGATAGATCGATAGCTTAAGAGATGATTAAATAATATGTATGTTTGAGAGATTTTTCAAAAATTAATTTTGAAAACTTTGTAGTTTGAAAATTATTTATTTTTAATATACTTGATACAATTTTATACAAAGTCAAGCGCAGGACTTGAAGCAAAAATAAATGATAATATCATTATTATGTTATATTTTAATTATTATTTGTTTAGGGGTCGGGTACTAAATATATTCTCATCCCATATATTATACTATACTAATATATCCCTAAATAACATGAGTTTCCTGCATTCCTCCGTTTTGACCCACGTACGCATTTGCATAATACAACTTCTCTAACTCAATTTGTGAATACTGTTGCTTTCACTCCTGTCTGTTATATTAATGTAAGTTTTAGTTCTTCAGGAAATCGTGGCATATCATACAAATTATTTTGGTTAGCATTTCGGCTAACGGGAATGTTAAAATAATGAATTTAACTCACTGAATGGTGACCAAATTTTGACGGCAATATGGCACCAAGTAGCAGTTAAATTCAGTAATCGGTATATATCTACACATTATTATATTATGTACAAAACCAACAATAAGTAATGTTACATATTACAAAAAAAAACGAATAATCACACAAAGAATGAAAATAAGAAAATAAATAATTTGTAAACTAAACCTAAGTTTGTAGACAATTAACAGACTATATAAGAATTTGTCGCGCATTGACTTAAAAATAAACGCAAAGAAAACCACTGTTTTGTGCAATAAAACCAGTCTCAATCCAGATTTATCCATGATTAGCGACAGAAAAAACATCTCAAGTATTGACAGCTTTAAATACACGGGGTTTACAAATCACGGAAGTTGGATTCGAACCCACGCCAACAGAACTTCAATTCAATTTTTATATAATTACTGCAGCCCCAGACCGCTCGGCCACCGTGTTTGTCGCGATCTTGTGAAAAATTGTAATAAAATGCGTATCACGGTAACATTTTGCGTTACACTCAAATTTGGTGCACAGAATTTTATTTTAATGTCACAGCGATCGCTAAAATATATATATGTGTCGAAAAATCGGAATACCAACTAAGCCATGTTTATATTTGTGGAGTTAACCAAATTAACCATACTTCATTTATATTTGCTAAATAATTTCAAATGTTATAATGTAACAGAAATAAATAACGTATACGGCTCCTTTATAGTCCAAATTCTTTGCTTTTCATCTTCTCCGGGCGTATCTTTCTATCAAATGTTAGCGAATAATTTTCAGTTTTATTCCAGTTTAATCTTACACAATTATTAATTAACCATTTTTTTATTTAACGAATAATTCACAAGATTTAAGAATATAACATTCTAATTATTGAACATACATAATTTTGAAAAAAATTCTGAGAAAATATATTATAACATAGAAAAAAATCTTTTTTGAAAATACTAAGAAACCACCCCACCCCGCAGGAATCAAACCTGCATCTCTCGGGAGAGAAAATTGGTTTTTCTATTGGTTTTATTATATTCTGTTCTTCTGTATAATATATGTATAATTATATATTATATTCTGTTCTTGTTTTCTATTGGTCATAATGTATTTTCTCAGAAGTGTTTTCAAAATTATATAATTATGTTCAATAATAATTTGACTGTTACACTCTAAAATCTTGCGAGTTATTCGTTGAATAAAAAAAATAGTTAATTAAAAATTATTAGCAAGCTCAAGTAAGTTACAACCAAAAATCTTGGAGTTATCCGTGATGTCGGTTAGTAGTTAATGTATTACATACTTTAATATAAAATGCAAAAGCCGATCGCCAATGTAGCTCAATTTAGAAAGCACTTCAGTGAGTATTAAAAGCCATTAGTCAAAATTTGTCGTAATTAAGTCTGACTCCTTTAGCGTCGTGGTCAATGTGCGTGGGCGCGATACCCGAGAAATGTAGGTCCGATTCCTCCGGGGTGTTTTTTTTCAAAAAAGGTTTTCTCTATTCGTTATAATATATTTTCTCAGAAGTGTTTTCAAAAGTATGTGTGTTTTACATAATTTATGTTTTAAGTTTTGAAGTTGATTAAAAATATTTATTAATATATTATAAAGTGGAAACAATAATTATTATCGTGTACGATTATACGATTTTTAAGTATATATTTATGAGAGTCTCTTTCAGTTACGAAGTCAATACATCTTCGTCCAATATTGAAGATTATTACAGTTAGAAAATCGAAAGAAAAACTTGCCTGTTGTGAGAAAAACTTTACCCTGTTTTCTTATGTAACGAGACTAACTTTGTGCGGCTGATCTTTTTTTTCCTTCGCAAAGTAAAAATATATAATATTATATTTTCTAACAACAGCAATATTCTTCGCGATTCATGTCGCTTATTATTCCCCCGACAGTAATTTTTCTTCCAATATTTTTGTATTAAAAATATAATACAGTTAACAATAGTTTATGCCCATCATATTCTTTATTTATCTGTAGGTACGTTTACTTGAAGCCGTTTTCATTTTCGGAAATAGCTTTGAAATTTTTATGTTATCCAAAAAAGACAAATAGAGCACTGGGGTATTCTTACAAAATGTTTTGCAGAGAATAAATCTATCAATCAATTAGTTTCTTTTATTATTTTTGTTAGACAGAATAAACATTATTAACAATCGTTTATTTTTTTTATTAAACTAGCCCAGTTCCAGTGTACGAGTATTAACAAGTTGCCTCTTGTAGTGGTAGTTTTATGTCTCTCAGGTATTAAAGCAAATAAAACAGGTAGCTTGGGTTGACAGGAACCTGATGTGGTTTGGTAGTGTTATCATTCCTTCGTCTCCTTACCAATGACTCGACTTCAGTGCAACTCCTGAGTAGTATTCACAGCTGATACGTTTGAAGACCGTCATCTTGAAGGTAATTGTCAGGTGATATACCGTGAAGGATGTATTTAGACTAGATAGCGAGAAGATGATCGAAAAAAAATAAGCTTTCACAAAAGTTAAAACTTTAAAGTTTATTCAACGGAAATGCGAGTACATATACAGCGGACAAGATATACGCGTTACAAAGATTTAGAATTAATAAAGTGCATGTCCTTTTAATACATTTTAATTAGTTTATTAACGTCTTGTGTGTAAGATCCGGCGTAGCACCAATGTCCAATGACCGTCTCTGCCTTACATTTGTATTGATCAAGTTAGAATATTTTGTAGGTGTTGCATCATGTCACATGGCTATTGTATATTTATCTTTATAAACTTACAAAGTTTGGTAGGTATAACCTACACTGAGACTTGGAATAATGTATAACAGTACGATGTCTTTCATTCTTGATACAAGACCAGCCTAACAGTGTCAACTCACTTTCACATATACGTCAATAGAGGAATCACTGTAGTTTGAACTTGTACATTTTATATCACTCATTTTCATATATACTTCAAATACCCATCTCAATATTTTTTTTCCAATGAAATCCAGGTTTTTATATCTAGTTTTCCTATAAGCCAGGTGAAAATTTTCTAGAAATTTACTTTAGTATTTTCAGTGCACTTCCCAATCCAAATCGGTGTGGTAGGAATGCATTAAGCCATCTTGAAGTCTTGTGAAAGTCAGGGCTATATTCTGTTAGTATCAGATTAATGATATTGACTGAATGTGACACATGAAAACTTAGGAGGCTCCAAAGATCTCGATATAAGAATACATTGGTACGACCGCGTTACAAACACTCGAGTTTGTGAGTAAACATGTCAGCCCTCGATGATTGAAATGGTTACGAATAGACGCTTCACTTGGCTGGGGCAGTCCATACCTACCCTTTTTGAGGCTTCATACTGCCAACAATAGATTGTTTGACAGTTTTGTATTAGCTTTTGTTACTTATTTTAATTTTATCGGTACTGTTCGGTTATCAGGAATACAGCGGAAAATGCATTTTGAAAATAGCCGATAAACTAGATTATTTGTTAGGTTAACCTAACCAAACCTAACCCGACCTAACCTAACCTAAACTAACCCAAACTAACGAATAATCCAGTATATCGGGTATTTTCAAAATGTGTTTTCCGCTGTATTCCTTATAACCGAACAGTACCATTTTATCTCAAACGTGCTCCTCTCTCCCATTGATAATCTTAACTAAAAGTAATGTAAATTCAGTGAAATCACATTCGAGTGCATGATAACCTCAGTCTTGTGTAACTTCTCTTGAAATGTTCCTAGTCAAAAATATGATACTTCATACCAAACTTAAAATCTCGATTAAAAACTGGTGTGGTGCGGTGAAAGTGTGGTTTGGTGGAGGCATTAACTTAAATTTAGTCCGTACCCTTGTAGCACAGCCTCAAGAATACCGTGACCAACCCCCTCATATTCTACATAAGTGCTATAAAAGCTATCTCCGAGCTGCAGCTATCTCATCATGGGGAACGTGAGACGTGGTGATGGACCAAGGAAAAAAGCGCGATCTTATCATGCCCCAATGCTAGAACGTTACAGGGTGATGTAAATAGTTACTTTAGTTTTTTTTTTTAAGTTTTTATTTGAAGTGTATCAACAGAGTTAACCAGTATAAACCATAGCAGCATTTGTTTATCAGTATAATTCTTCCACTGCATTCTTGTTTGATGTCCTTTTGATGACTAATGATAATACCAGATATATGAACTCGTCAAATATTTCAAATGCATAGTCATTGATCGTTAAAGTTCTGACGAGCTCTAACGAACCTTATTCGCCGGTATCTATTTTATAGCGATATACGATAAGTCCCTTTATGAGGGCTAGTTCCTATCATGCGACAATTGAAATATCTACAAAATATGCCAACAATAAAAATAATATGATTCTTAAATATTAATTTTTTTATAAAATACCCACAATTTAAAATTTGATAACAATCCAAAGCTTCAAAGAAATAACCACTTGGCGATTGCGCATATAAAAAAAATATTATATTCATTTGTAATTTGATTTTTGTTTTTTTTTGCATTAAGTGCTTTATTTATTCAAAATATTTAGTTTCAATAAGTGCTATGGGAAACATTATTTACTTAAATATATTATTATTATTAAATAACATGCGATAGGTACATCGTCCTTGTCAGAAACATAAACGATTAAATTTGAAAAGTTAGCAAGTGTAAACTTATTTGACCAGAGTTGCTTTGTATACCCCATGTCACTATGTAAACATATTGTTGAAAAACTTTATCTCCGATATATTTAGACCCTTTTCCCAAAATGTCTCCAACCTTTCCTATATATTTCACGTGTCATCGTACTTGCTATATTCACACTCTCGATTTCTAGTGCTTATTTTTTGCAGTTACGCATGTACATAGTTTGCTTATACATGTTCAAGATATTTATAGTAGGATTATTTATTTATAAAAAATGTTATCTCAGTCAATTTGTGTCATACTCCATAATGCGGAAAAATAAATTATTTTTATGTAATTTTTAATCAAATACATTATAATATATTGTCAATAATAATAATATTTTAGTATATAATAAAAACTATTCTAGAACCTTTAGGTTAAATCCGATAACATCTAGGATTGTTTAAAATATATTTAAAAAATACTCGATAAATACAATTAATGAAGAGAAAATTGAATATTTACCTTATTAATAGTACATTTCTTGTTTGTATTATTATAAAATTGATCGTTTAAAAGTTCGTTTGAAAAAAAATTGTTCAAAAAGATTTTTTCTATTGGTTATAATTTTCTCATGAGTGTTTTCAAAATTATGTATGTTCAATAATTAGAATTTTACATTCTTAAATCTAGTGAATTATTCGTTGAATAAAAAAATAGTTAATTCATTTTTAATTAGAATTTAATAAAATACCTAACAGTAACATTAAAAAAAATGGAAATTTCCGTTTTTGCTTCAATTTGAATTATGAGTTCATCAATTACGGTTCGTCGATTGTATACGTATGAATACGCGGTTATCTTCTGCCAGGCATTTATCACGGCTCCCCATACGCACGCATACTATCGACCGACCGCATTATTGTTTCGTTTTTACTGTACCTACTTATTATACACATAGCAGAAGTTGTCATAACTTTACATTTTTTAATTGGGATAATAATAATTTATTGTTAACTGAAAATTTTAGTTGAATTAATTTAGTTGGCGTTATTCACTTATATAATTATACAAATAGAAAAAAAAGATGTTTGTTTAATCCAGTTGGATAATTCTTCCAACTTACGTGCGAGAATACATTAAAACATGCAAAAATAATACAATGTTTTGGAGCATTAGAATTTTTTTAATTAATTATTTATTTTATTCAACGAGTAATTCACAAGAATTAAGAATGTACTATTCTAATTATTGAACATACATAATTCTGAAAACACTCATGAGAAAATTATAACCAATAGAAAAAATATTTTTCGAAAAAAGTAAGACACCCGGTAGGAATCGAATCTGCGTCTTTTGGGTTTCGCGCCTTGTGCATAACCACTATGCTACGACTGCCATGCTTAATTGCAACAAATTTTAACTCATTAATACCTGCTCGTAAGCGCTCTCTAAATTGAGTTACGGTAGGCAATCAATTTTTGTGTTCTAAATTAAAATACTTATTACTTTAATTACTAACCGACGTCACGGATCATTCCAATATTTTCCGTTGTAACTTACTTGAACTTGTTAATAATTTTTAATAATATTATTAAATAAAATTCAAAAGGCTGTAATTTTTTTACTGAACGTGAAACGCGAGTCCAATATGTTTATTACTTTTGTTCTGTGGGTATTGTGACGGTTTGTTGTGGCCCTGTATACCGGATCGCATTGGGAAATTCTCTAACATGATGGATGAAATGCGTGCCGAACAAGATATTCGCCCCCCGGTCATATGACAAGGGTAGGGTCACGTACATTCGCGCAAAGTCCACGTGCGCCGTGGACATAAACTCGGCTAACATTAGCCTAGAAATTGTACGCAATCGTGAATAAAACAAAGTTTCGGAAGCCGGCCATGCCTTAAACCGGGGGATAATTCGGTTTTGTGTGCCTCATTAAAGGAATAAAGGCTTATATTGAAGTTTAAATTTTAGGTTGTTTAACGCTAAAGAGAAAACAAATAGTTCACAAAGCAAACGTTTAGAATAAAAAAAAATAATTCATGTAATGAATAAAACAAAATAATATGATTATTTCGTAAATGAAATCAAAATAAATATTTTTTTTTTCATTCAACGAATTGCTGAATAAAAAAAAGTTAATTACAAATTATAAGCAAGTTCTGCGCATTTATTTTATACACAAGACTGCTTTCGGCTACTATATAAAGTAGGAAAGTATCCAATTAGTATTCGCACTTACCTATTGTAACAATTACAATAAGTTAGTTGTAATAGTTACAATAAGTGCTATGCAACAGCACCTTTCTTGGCTGTGATAAATTTTAGAGTGAGATAGACAGTTTTGACAGTTCAGACGGCTAACTTATTGCAATTGTTACAATAAGTGCTAATGTTTTGATAAATTTCTACCCTATATAGCTGCAGTAGAGGGCAAAAGTAGTCTTGTGTAAGTTATAGCACAAAATCTTGGAGTGATCTGTGACGTCGGTTAGTAATTATTAAAGTAATACCTACTTTGCTTTAAAATTATGTATGTTCAAAATAAATATTATTTTATTAACATATATAATTTGAAAATACGTCAGAGATAATGTTTATAACTATTAGATAAAATCGTTTTAAAAAAAATCGACACTCAGTAGTAAACAAACCGTTAGGTTGTTAAGCGATTTTTACATCACTCTCTGAAGAGCTTTCCATATTTCGTTATTGTTGGCAAACGGCTATGGTATTTAAAATCAAAGTACTTATTAATTATGTATCCTTTTTAAGTAATAATAAAGTTTTAAGTAAGTAATCTTTTTTATTGTTCATCAATTTCTGTGAACTCTGAATAAATATTAAAACCAGACGAGTTTCGATTTTATAATAAACAATCTTATAAAGTTTTATTATATTAATATATAAGTGTACTCACTTATTTTGAGAATTATTTAATAGTGGAAAAATAAAACTATTTCATTTAATTTAAGCATTTCAAAAAGTACATTTTAATATTTACAATATAAAAAGAACTTTTCATACACAACGTTTTTAAATTTTCTGTTGAATTATTATGCTCATGCTACAAACAAAGAAATATAGAATAATATTATCAATACTGTCATTTTGACATTTGATTTTGATTTCGATAGTAACGCACGCACATATAAATAATTTAGTTGCTAGGACCACCCCCTTAGCAACCAATAATAGTATTTTACTTTTACGGATTTTTCTGAAATAACTGTCCATACAAAACAGAATTAACTGAAAATGAATTCAATTCTGCTTAAAGATGGCTAAAAGTATTAAAAAACATTCATTATATCAAACATTACATTAGCATCGTATTCTAATATATTTTAAAAGTTTCAAATGTCTAGCTAGTCGGGAAGTTAGTTAATAATCGATTGCAAGATTTGTACTAGCCAAACAACCACCGGAAAAACAAGAATACGAGATAATAAAAACGTTGTAAAAATAACATCACGTCGCATTTTTATGAATTTAATTATACAATGTTAAAAATACGCCATTAATGTGCACTTAATTACTACCGGAACATAAATACTCGTACTTAAAAGACTGAGCTGATGTTGTTTCATACAGGGAAAGGGCAAACGTTAACAATGCAGCTTTATCATGTCAAGAACAATATTACCTTTTAGGTATTATAGTGAATAGAGAGTCGTCAAATATTCATAGCAAGAAACAAGGCACTTAAAACAGAACGTCTTCTTCGTTGAAACTGTTTTCCTGGGTAAAGCTGCGGTTTTGCCAAATTAGCGCCAACCCGTTTGCACATAGACTAATGTTCCTCTCAAAGACAGGAATCAGGTGGATGTATTACAACACGTCGCTCGATTAACTCAATTTTTTTAAGAACGATAAAACTAAATCATAACACGAGAAATGTATTTCCACATACTGTTAAAATCCATAAATAAATATTTGTAGTGAACGCCGTTATTGTTTTTCAAGTATATGTATATACTTTAACGCCAGTTTCACATTCTATTGCATTTCGACCGTGTTTAGTAAAAAGGACATAACCCTCACTGAACAAATTTTACAGGAGAGGCAAAAAACGTTTTTTGAGAGTTTTTAGTTTAATATTTTTTTTTAAAATAGGCACAGACATTGGGTACATGATGATTCATGATTTAGTGTAATATATTTTCGATCTTATAATAACTAAAGAAGTTATTACAGAAAAATCATTAAAATTGCGGATAAATGCTTTTTTCCATAAATTAAAAATTAATTAATCTCAATTAAAATCTAAATTAAGATAATAATTTGGCATTTGCGGCTTACTTCCTTTTTAAAGAACGTGTATTTAGTTCTATACATTCTTAATATCTAATAAAATCACTTTTAGAAAAATCAAGGGTTACGCCTTTTTCCTTAAACACAGTCGATTTTATTTTCATATTATTTTATTAGTAGATGAACCTTTTATCGTAATGATCATAAGCTAAATTAAATTAAACAAAATGGCGTTTGAATTAATCGGTTTCTATAAGACATTAAAGTTTAAAAAAAAATATATGTTTTTAATGTATTTTGGACAATAGACTATTCTATAAAATTATACATACGTTGTTATGTACGTATTTTTTTGTAAATTCTAACCATAAGTGGAAAAATATTTTTTTAAACTGTGGCAAAAACACAGTATTTAAGCTTATCGAATGAATACTACACAAATGTTAATTATAAATAACTTTATTTTACTTTACTTTGAAAATAAAATTATCTCTGTAAAAAACCCTCCTTATAGATATTTAGGTATTATGTTACAAATATAATTACGCATTTCATTAAAAATAATGTAAAATTCTTCCTACTTAAAATTATGACTGATATAAACAGTATACAATGTATAAAAAGTGAAATGTTATTTTACCGAATAGATATTCAAGCACCTACTGCTTTCATATTGATTAATGTGGGGATGTGGGATTATAATTTATTCTGATAGGTTTCTGATGTTGTTGAAATTATTAATTATTATGTAAGTAAATATTTTCATATATTTTTCCAATTGAATTGGCCCCCAGGCTAGAGCCCTGTCAGTCGCCACCCTTGTGGGGGCCATGTTCTGGATATAGAGAGAGGAGAAGCAGGGGAATGCGTGAGTGTTGCTACGGGAGTAATAGAGGATCCCTGTACGTCGACAAAGTCTGGTGGTTAGCCCAACGACCGGCCGTATATGGGTCGTTGCATTGCATCGGCTGACCGTCGTCATAGGCGGTGGATTACGTTTATAAAACACAAGATTATTTCATAATTCTTTAAAAAAAATATTTGAACCATTATAAATGCAGTATTAATTAAAATCCGGAGTAATAAAGAATAATGATTGAATAGAAAAAAAAATTAAAACTCAAGTACTGTAAATGAATGCATGTTTATTCAAATTATCATTTAAATTTCAATTTTTATAAATAAAATATAATAAAAATTTTAGCTCTCAAGCAGAGCATACGACCTTCCGTAGAATGGAGGTTATTTTTTAGCAAATTTTTTTGGTGAAGAATGGTTGTTGTTCTTTTCCCAACCAATTAATTTATTGCTCTGGATCAAACATATATTAAAAAATAAATATGCATTTTTGTTAGGCCGTGGGATAAAATTCCCTATCATGGTTATATAGATAGCTACACTATCAACTAGGATAGCATCTATGCTATAAAATAGTGTAAGTCGCATACTGTTTTCTAATAAAAAATACATTTTTGGCAAATTCCACGTAATTCACCAAAACGGCACAAAACTGATTACCTAATATTGTCCTGATTTAGGATACGTGTTGAGAGCCGCTTGCTTTAGCTATATTCTATATGACTTAAAATCACAAAACAAATTATTAAATAAAAAATATAAATGTAAAAGCCATCGTTACGAAGTGATGAAGCAGGGTAGTTTATGGCCTGACCTCCATAAAACCCAAGTAAAAAAAACCGCGTCGACTGTTAGTTCCCAGAGATTGAAAGCACGTTACATTGACGTGACAAATTAAAATATATATTATTAACAATCGAAAATAGCATATTCTTTAACACTTGTTTAAGTTTATCCCACATTTTTCCATACTCGATATGTTTAAACTGTTATACCACACCCAGTACGGTAAGCCAGTTTGCATTACGTTTGTGTTCCGTGCTCAAAATGGAAGTTGAGTCTTCAGGTTGAGTTTGAATATGCTATATTGTATAGTTTAATATGGGGAATAGAGGAAATGAAACATTAACACTTAAAGCTGTTGCGATTTCTGAATGCAGGAAACTGCATCAAACAATGCAACTGCTCCTGCGGGTATGCGCATGCACTTGCACTTTATCATCTGAAAATTATTCCCATTGTTTCTCCAAACCGCTGCATAAGTTAAATAATATGCCTTAAAAGTGAAATAATAATAATACATTGCATCCTTATTGTGCAGAAGGCGCTGAAGAAGTTTACTATGAAGGAAAATGAAGAGGTTGTCATTAAAAAAACGTATAAAAGTCTTAAACAGTACACTATGAGATAAATAGGTCTTGAAAAATTTTAGTGAAGGTATTATTAGTTGCAAAGTTTGATACCTACAGTATTTTTATATATCTTGTTAATAAGTTTATACGTTGAGTATGTTTTGACAACGTTTTAGGTCACTGATTATCAAAATTTACCTACATATGCTTGTAAAATTTATATTTAATTAATCCTCATTCTTTCTTTTGGAAATTACGTCTGAAACGAATCAAAAACGACGTAGAAAGAAAACGCAATAACCACCTACAAATCTATTACGGCAAAAAAACAGTGAATAAAGGAATTAAATGACTTTGAGGTCTACATGATAAAAACTATAATAAAAAACAACAAATTTAAACTATCAATGTAGGTACCTAGTACCTAACAATATCAATGTATTTCTTTCCTGGAATCACATATTGTAACTAAAAATATTATTGAAGATGACAGTTTAAGTTATGACACATACTATTATTATTAGTAGTTTATTTTTATGGAGGTATAAGTACGTATCAAACAACACAACAATATTGTGTTGTTCTTTATTTTAAGTTAAGTAATACTATTTTATTTGATTTTGTATCACAATAGATATTTATGAATTATCAATTTCAAAACTTCTACAGATGAGAACCCGCCGGTTTGAATGGTCAAAGAAATAAATTATTGAAAAAAAAATATTAAAAAGATGACGATATTTTAAATCAAGATTATAAAAAGTAAATGTATGAAACGAGATCTCACTAAAATCGGCGAGTTTTATTGGTGAATTTGGAAGTACGAATTTCCCGGAATTCATTTCCAAAATTTCATCTCAGCTTTACGGTTCAGTTTCTTTATATTTTATGCGAGAGGTCGTGCACTAACCGGTCCCCCCAAAATAAAGATATTGATCGCCTTTGATAGCATTTGACTAATTTATCTGAAAGCGTAATAATTCGAAATGAAGTTTGCTCGTTGCCAAAATAATTCCAAGTGTCTCATAGTGAGCGCCTACGCTTAGAATTAAACATAAATTTCTCCGATTCGTGAGATATGAGCTAAAAATAGTGACAGAGAAATTCAAGTCTTATTATATTTGTCATGTTTGCATTAAATAGTTATATTATTTATTATAGTTACATTTTAAATGAAATATCCCATTTCTACGTAATTATCGGTATTTAAAAAAAACACCATAATATTAATTATCTTAATTTATGTAAATAGTGACGAAATTAATATTACACGTATATTTTACAACAGTTCTCCCTTATTGTAAGTGCGATTTATTAAGTGCGAGCTATTTACTTAACATATTATAAATGTTTACATAATAATATTACAATATTTAGGATGCTAAGCCAAAAGGGCGTAAATTATATTGTATACAATGGGTTATTTATGGGTTTTAGATTGTTCGTATTTATTTTATTTCCATTTACAAAAGTCTCATCCAGAAGAATTATTTTATTACGAAAACATATTTTTTAGCAAGGGGTTGAATATTTTTTTTAAATTTATTTAGGTCAACAAATAGGATAATTATTACAGAGATTAAGTAGAATTATAATACAGAATAAAATAATATGTAATGGTCTCAATAACAGACAAACACAAAAAACGTAATAAATTAAATTAAATTAGATCAAATATTAGGTACTGTAGCTGTAAATAATATACTTAAGAGTTATTATTGAAAATGGTTTAAAAAGAAATTCATTTATTAGTAGTAATCATAAGAAATAATTACAAGATAAAAAGAACTTTTTATATACAACGTTTTTAAATTTTCTGTTGAATCATATAAACTTGACTTGACTAGCTTAAACGATCAAAAAAAATTTACTTGATAGAAATAATACTGAAATGTCGTTTTGACATGTCATATTGAATTCAATAGTAACGCACGTATATATTAATATTTTAGTTGCTAGGACCCCAGATATCCCAGAGTCAATAATGGTATCGAAATAACTTTTCATACAAAACAGAATTAACTGAAAATGAATTCAATTCTACTTAAAGATGGCTAAAAGTATTAAAAAAAATGCATTGGCATCGTGTTCTGATATATTCTAAAAGTTTAAAATGTCTAACTAGTCAGTAAGTTAGTTAAAAATCGATTGCAAGATTTGTACCGGACGAAGAACCACCGGACAAATAAAAATACGAGCTAAGAAAAACGTTGTAATAAAATAGAGATAAAAAACTGAACAACATAAAAAAGTATATAAATAGAGAAGACAGGAAATATAAGAAAAGTAAAATACAATAAAAAAAGCAATCATCCAAATAGAATAGTTAGTCGTAGATTTTGGAGTAACTAAATTTGAAAGGGGCAAGAGAACAAAACAGATTCAATGTGAAGACTCAAGGTTCTGCAGAATTGAAAGACTGGAGAATTGTAACCTAGATTGGTTTTTTTTATGTATGATTGTATAGAAGTGAGAAAATGTGAGGACGACTATAAACTCTGAGTACATTAAATTTAATGTTAGATAGTAATTGTGGGCAATCAGAATGGTTATTAATTAATTTGATGATAAAAAATAAAGAATAGTACGGCTTATTTCTAAAGACTGGATTTTGCAATATTCCATTTGGGAAGAATAATTGGGTAACTTAAAATGAAGGTAATTGCTGATTTAAGAAACGTTTTTGCGCTCGTTCCAATCTGTTTTAATAGACTTATTATTTTCTTTATCTTTCCTGTAAAGTTACACATAACCCTTATTCCCTTTTGGTTAACTAACCTCGATATTGTACGAATTAAAAAAAATACACGATTATATTAATACAGATTAATGGCACCCAACTCGAGCAAGTCGGCAGCTACGTCTATCTCGGACAGTAGGTGTCAATAGACGGAAGCATACACGATGAAATTGCTCAAAGAACAAAGCTAGGATGGAGTGCTTTCGGACGTCTGAATAGTATCTTCAAAAGTTACCTACCATTGTGTCTTAAGCGTAGGAAAGGACCGTA
Organism: Rhyacophila brunnea; assembly: GCF_057557595.1. Classification (NCBI taxonomy): domain Eukaryota; kingdom Metazoa; phylum Arthropoda; class Insecta; order Trichoptera; family Rhyacophilidae; genus Rhyacophila; species Rhyacophila brunnea. Next base: position 39,481,523 of record NW_028233276.1, on the reverse strand, counting down.
AGAGAAACGAATGGGTCAGGAAGCAGACATGAGTACGCGATGTAATAGACGTTGCCAAACAGCTAAAATAGAGATAGGCAGGGCACAATGCTCGCGGAAAGGACAAATGCCGTCATCCAGTGGTGCCCAAGGGGCACAAAACGGCCACAGGGTCGCCCTAAAAGCCGCTGGGTTGACGAACTGGTAAAGTTCGGCGGAAATACGTGGCAGCGAACGACACAAGATCGAGAGAGTTGTAAGAAGCTTGACAAGGCCTTCATCTAGCAGTGGATTGACCCCGGCTAATGATGATGATGATGATGACACGATTATACTACATTAAAAACTTGCATATGAATTAGATATCCGCATGCATGTATATATTATTTCTCATAAAATAATCAAACATTCTCAAACTGTTTTCATAATCAAAATTGCTTTTTGAAAAATAGTTTAATAAAAAGTGGGTAGCGTTGAGAATTCGACGCTTATTTCTGGTGAATTTTCTGTTATCAGCGACGCGCGTCTTATCGAAAAGGCGGAGATCTCCAATTCCCTTTACGGGTCAACGATTTGCTTCAGGGTTTCTAAAAAAACAATCCGAAGGGACTTGTAAACGTACTTCGTTTACTTTTAACTGATTGCAAAGAAAATAAAAGAACAATAGTCTATTTTTAGTCTCCCTTCTACTTAAATTGCTGTAGGTAACAACAACCAAATTAAAATGTAATCACTGTTTTTCTTCGCAAAGGGAATGGTTTTTCCTTTTCTCGGTTTTCATGGTATTTTTTTTGTCATTAGTTCAAACTTTTTTAATTCTTTATTGAAACTCTGAAGTCTTTTCATTGACAGTTTGTCACGTACTTGTACGTTGACCACTACCAATGTTTATATATATATATTGAGATCTAGTTGGCAAATACTTACAGTATACTTATTATTATTTATATTCATCCTGGTACATGAACTACATGTGGGTTTTAGCCTTCCCATGCATCCACCTCCTTCAAAATGTATTAGAAGCCGCATTCTTCTAGTTTTGGATGTCAAAAGAATTTAAATAAAACTCAAAACTGTCTCCTCATCTTGTACGAGTTCTGTTTGGAATTTGTTCCTATCAACGGTGGCTATTAACTGAAACCCCACTAGTGTAATAATATAATTATTATAATATATGAATGTCTTCGACAAATGTAGCCGCGTACCTCGTGTGCTCGCGATGCAGCCTCGCCATAGATAATATACGTAAAAGCCTCGCGATGCAAATGCTCAGTCAGTCAGTACGCGACTCAACCAAGGCAAACGCACGCCGCGCTTCGCCCGAGCGTTAACGTGGCCGATCCAATCGTTGTCGGTTTGTCGATGCTCAAAAGTGCTGGGCGCGGCTGCCTCGCATAACATTAACTCTGTTTCGAGCTGCCTCGCGCAGCGATTTTTGCGAAGCAAATGCTCGAGGCAGCTTTGCGAGGCTACGCGCTCAGTCAGTACGCGGCTATTGACAAATAATTAGTAGGTACAAAATTTAACACATACCGAGCCTAGAATACTATTACAATTGCAAACTTCAATATGATTTTTCACCAATACTCTGAAATCTAGAAAGAGTGGACTAATTTTATCTGTGATCGACCATTAGTAGGTGTAAATGGCGGATGTGAAGCAGAAATAAAAAAGGCACACAGATTTCAAAAAATGTGATGACATGCATTACGACAAATGAGAGGATCGAGGAATTTCAATTATTGACACGAAGCTTGTGCAAACATTAATGTTCTCCATATGTATATACGGTGTCGATTCATGGACCCTGATGGCAAAAAAGCGAGCGGAAGGTAATTGATGCCTTCAAAATGTAGTGTTGGGAAAGAATTTTTCATATTTCTTGGACAAAGTTTCAATCATCCAGAGATTCAAGATAAAGGGACGGCTCTCGATAATATGTCATACGGAATACATAAATTATATACATAGGATATACTAAAATGTAATTACAAAGTGGTAAATATGCTTAGGTATTATTTATTTGTGCGTTTTATTTCGTCTGGAGTTTTTCAATTATTCTAATTATTATGTCTTTCTACCAAGAATTAACAGTAAAGAAATTAAATGATTATTTATTTATAAATCTACATATTTTTCGAAACATATATTCTAAGTACCTATTAGTTTTTTACCATATTGAGTATATCGCTGCCCCAGTACAAGGGTACACTATTTTACAAAAACCCGTTAGGAGAAAATGGCTGTCAAAGTTTTTGAATACTAATAAGAAAGTAATTAGATATTGTTATAAAGTATTTCAATATTTTTGTATTATATAAACATCCTAAAAAATGAACATTTTATCTAATATTATAAAGAACCACCTTAAATTCCCTACAATATTTAAATTAAACCAATTTATGTAATAAAGTGTAGTATTTATTATACAATTATTCAATTGGCAAAAAAATCAAAATGTAAAATACCCATCAGAAAATATAAGAATTCCATACACAGATTTAAAAGCCCAGTTTAAACAAACAATGAGCGAAAATAACGGTAAATATTTAGAAAATCTTGGGAAAGAAAAGGGAACACACTACTATCAAAACTTTTATAGTAGATCTCCTAAAACTTGGTTTAGTAAACATTGTAAAATAAAGCGAGATGTAATAGTGACAATAGCTAGAAGCAGGACAGGGCATTACAGTCTCAACGAATCATTGTACAAAATTAAAGTGGTAGATAGCGCTCAGTGTCAGTGTGGGCATCTCACTCAAGATCTTAACCACATTGTCTGGCAATGTGATGCCTATGACCAGGAGAGAGAAGTGTTATTGAATAAGTTGGGAAAATGCAGGTTATACCCTCCTTTTACGATTAATTCGTTCCTGGCAAAACCAAATATTTCAGTTATGAAAATTGTACATGAATTTCTCCAAAAATGTAACGTAAATGTCTAGTGTATAGTGTAACAAAAATGTAATTCTGTATCATTAATAATGTAACTATTTATGCCTGTCGTTAAAAAAAAATGTATGTATACTTTTGTAAACCATTGTAAAGCAGAATAGCCTTCCATTCAGAGAAGAGCTCAATTGCTTCCAAATAAAGAAAAAAAAAATTTTTCAACAAAAATAATGCAGCCTTACACAGAAACTTCAACTGATTCTCCATATCTTATAATTCATAAGTAAAAAAATATATATATATTAATATAATTAAAATATATATTCATAATGAAAAAATAACACATAAACTTTGATAACTTTACTATGTAAAAATCTTCAGAAAACTGTCGAGCGCTCCGGTTCGTAAATTTTTCCATTTCGAGCACTGTATTTATATATATATATATCATATATCGATATTTTTAAGAACTACTACATCATTGTATGTTTAGTATTTATTATACGTTTATATATAAATAAATATAAATACATATTATTTATAAATAACAAAATACTACTAGATGACGGTACCACCTATCAATATTCTAATACCTCTGCTCCTTATCTCACGCTCTCATACGCTTTTATGTATGTTCTATCTTCCTGTCTATCTCCTGGAATTTCCGACTCAATTATTTGTATGTGAGGTGATGCAACAACATGGCTGAATCTTTGTAGAGGTATCTTCTGACTTTGTCGAGCACGCCATGTCCGGAATCGTTCATTTGTTAAGGGCGGACGTACTCAGCGTGGGTCAAAATGGAGCTTTTTTCTATTTTCAAAGCATGATACTGGACATATATTAAACGTTGTAGATAATCTATTTATATAATTTTGAAGCCTTATTATCCGTTATATTTATTTTAAACATTTGATGACTGCATAAAGTATTTTTATTACATAACATAGTATTCTTTTAAGCCTCTCGCTCTAATGTTTTAGAATATAGTCATATTTCAGTACATAAATGTGCAGTGGTGTTAAGATTTTTTACATTTATTATTTTTTAAACGCATTTCATCAGTATAATTTTGTCGACATTATTATAGTGAAATATTTATGATAAAAAAATATATTGATAATCTCTGTGATCCTAAATTTGACAAAATTAGGCATATATTATTCAAAAAATGGGCAAGATTAATACATTTAAAGATAATTCTAAAGATACTTATTATAAGCTATGTCTTTGAATATTCAAATGTGATAAACATCCTGTGAATAATGATTGCTTTATAATAATTATTGACCTACGAATAAGGTAGTGTTTTTTTGAAATACGCCATTTCTTTTGGCATTCCCCAGTGGTTAAGCTACAACATACAACCGTAACCATAAATTAACAAACTAAAACTGAAGTAGGGAGTAAGAATATGTTAACGCGCGCGTACTTCAATTATAGTTTGTCAATTTATGGCTACGGCCGTATGTTGTAGCTTAACTAATAAATATAACGGATAATAAGGTTTCAAAATTATATAAATAGATTATCTACAACGTTTAAGATATGTCCAGGATCATGCTTTGAAAATAGAACAAAAGCTCCATTTTGACCTACGCTGAGCATGTTCCCCCTTAAGCAGTGTTGATTAGCTGATGGTTTTCCCTCATTCATAATATTTATATTTTTTGATTGATTGCGTATGTTGTCAACATCTTGACCCTATTATAATTACCCTTAAATGTCTTAGACAACATACTGATTTTTGATACTATATCGTCACTGTACACTTCAATTGATTGCGATTACCCTCACTTTTCACCAAAGTGAAATTTATATGGTAATAGACTTATTGCATATTCTTACACAAACTGGCCAAGTATCATAAATCCCAAAAAAATATTTCATATCAAAATACCAATTCAAAACTATTTTTAAGCCATTTGTAACTTGACAAAAAATATTCAAACCAAATGCTGTAACCCTCTCTAAACGTAAGCCACAGGGTAGGTAGAAAGTAGGCCACTCTATTTGTAATAAAATAATATATATAAAATAATTAATAAATAATATATAAAATAATAAGTAAATCCAATGCCCACAGTTTTTTCACTTCCTGAACAATTTGTTATTTGAGGGTTACGACAATTGGGCTATACAGTGAAGATATGCTATTACTGTACTGTTGGCATTTGTCAAACTATTATGAGAGTATCATTTATTTTCTTTCACGACCTGATTAAAATAAACGATTCCTCCAATTTTTCAAATTTAGAATTTTTATTTATACGTGTATGTTTAATACGTCTTATTCCTCCCTGTATCACTCTCTCTTACAGATTTTCATATGTTTTCTCTCATGCGTTACAAATAAATGAAGACAACTATGTATAAGGTTTTTAAATGATGGTTAAATGTGTATTTATATAATATTTTCAATAAATTATTTTATGGTATTTTTTTTTAAACTTACGAACATTTAACTCATTATAATGTAAATTAATCATTTTAATTCTTTTATACGATTTATTAATTTACTTTAGGTTTGTTTGGAATGTTATGAAAGTCACCCACATTGATTTATGTCACGTAATTCTCATTTCAGTACCAACCCATCTATACGAAAAGTTAGTCGAAATCATAAAGTCGATCACCCGATATTGAGTATCTCTGGTGACGGAGCGGTTCCGGCCTTTTTCAACCGGTTCGGAAGTGGTTATCATAAAGTTCAGGCGTTAATCTAATGGAGGGTCTGGACTCTTGTTCGTTCGTCTCACTTAATGACCGATGCTATCGTCAGTGATTTAAACTCCATTAAAAAGCCATACACTGCCAGATTCAGACATATAATTATTTGCATGTTTGGCATAAATAATTAGAGGCTGAAAGATTTTAATAGAGTTATTTAATAAAACAACAAGCATAAATAACTTGTTTAGCTGATTAATTTATCTGTACATACTGAAGACTTTAGACGCATTGCAAAGAACACTTTCAGTCGTGAAGCTGTTTCGTAATGCATTTGAAGGTCATTCCCCATAAGAATTGAATTGATTGAGAAAGTTTTGGATCAGTATCCTCCTGCCTGCTTGATATGTAAGACTCATTCTCCATACTCGAATTTTTTTTTCACACACGCGTTGTACCCATAAGAAAAAATATTATACATAATTTTTTTCATAAAATTTCTTCCGTAAAGCAATATTTCAGTTTTACTACAACACTGTTTATCTTGTCCAATCTCCACTTCCACAAAACATTCCTCTCCCTCACTTCCGTGATTTCCCCCCCCCCCATATTCTTCAAGAGCAAGAAAACGGTTCATTAATACCCAACATTTTCCAAAAAAGCGTTTACGTGATAATCAATGAATTCTAATATTGAATGCCTCGGATGACAATAAAATGTAAAAAATATAATAACGAGTCAAAATGCGTGACATGCGTACACGTTGCTTTTCAAATTCCAAATCAAGAGGATACTGATTTCCTGGTTTGGAACAATAACTTTTAGTATTTACTAATGTCTCAGGTAGACGAATCACAACATAAACTGTGTCTCTGAAATCATTCATATGAAACCGAGGTATGCGCATGATAACCATGTGACAAGTTACGAAGGTGGGAAGTGGGAGCTATAACCTTTCCTCTCTATACCGTCATCTCGTCACATCTAGATCAGTGTTAATGGGTCTAGGACGATTTGGCACCGGGATAACTGGACGCCACGAAATTCAAAAATAAATAGACGTTAGGTACTAATAGGTACTTTAAAAAAAATATTTAATATTAATTTAATATTATTATTTATGTTTAAATGATTATATTATGATTTAATAGTTGGTGAGAATGTAAATATGCAGACGTAAATAATGATTTAATCGTTCATGTTCCAACGAAAAAAGAGTTTTTTATTTTATATAAAGCCTTGGGCATGGTACGAGGGTGGGTCAATAAGTCCTTAGAAAAGCCGACAGGTGGCGCGACTAGTACTGTAAGCGGTTTGTTTTCATGCAGCGGCACTACCGATTCAGTATGCTGCGAAGTTTCAATCAGATTGGTCGGGTTGTTGTGTGTTTCTCGTGCATTTAAAAAAAAAATTTGCTTGTGGAAAATGGAAAAATGGAAAATGGAGAAAATTGAGGTTAGAGCTGTTATTAAACATTTTAATATAAAAGGGTTAACAGCAAAGGAAATAAAAAATGAGTTGGATTTAGTTCACGGCATATCTACTCCTTCACTTGCAACTATTTATAACTGGTTAAATGAATTTAAACGTGGTCGTACATCAACAAAGGATGAATCACGCTCAGGACGTCCTGTAGAGGTGACTACACCAGAAATGATCAATAAAATCCACGATATGGTGTTAAGTGACCGAAGATTAAAGTTGAGTGAGATAATTGAGGTTACAGGGATCTCAAAAGGTAGCGTCATTTCTATTTTACATGACAAATTGGGCATGAAAAATATTTCTGCAAGATGGGTGCCGCGTTTGCTTACAGTCGACAATAAACGCAATAGGGTGGTGGCCTCTAAAGCCCTGTTGTCGCTCATGCAACGCAATCCGGATGAATTTTTTCGTCGCTTTGTGACTGTAGATGAAACATGGATACACCACTATACTCCCGAGACAAAAGAACAGTCAAAACAGTGGATTGCGAAGGCAAACCATGTCCAAAGAAGGCGAAAACCGTAAAATCAGCTGGTAAGGTTATGTCTACTGTATTTTGGGATGCACGTGAAATTATTTTCGTTGACTATTTGGAAAAAGGAAAAAAATAACAGGGGATTATTATGCATCTTTATTGGACCAGCTAAAAAACAAAATTGAAGAAAAACGGCCTCATTTAAACAGGAAAAAAATCCTCTTTCATCAGGACAATGCCCGTGTTCACACATGTTTACGATCAATGGCTAAAATTGAAGAATTGAAGTTCGAATTGGTCGACCACCCACCGTATTCGCCAGATTTAGCCCCCAGTGACTTTTTCCTTTTCCCAAACTTAAAAAAATGGCTAAGTGGACAACGTTTTTTTTCAAATGAAGAAGTCATCGATCGGACAAATGCTTATTTTGAGGACCTTCCGAAAACTTATTTTTCTGACGGTTTAAAAAATATTGAGAAACGTCTAACCAAGTGTATTGAGCCCTAAGGAGATTATGTTGAGAAATAAAAAAAAAATACAAAAATAAAAACTGTTTTAATGCTTTTTTCTAAGGAATTATTGACCCACCCTCGTATTTCTCAATCAACAATAAATAATATATTATATTAAGAGTAAAATGAATTAAAACTACTAAGTAGTAGATAGAAACTGATTAAATACCTCGTCTACGTTCTGTATACGTGTCTACGACAGTGCGGCGACCAAATATCCGGAGTCCAGTCGTCCCATTCCCGTATTAATTGCTTCAAATAAAAAATGCACATAGTTAATTCTATTTTTAATTTAACTTTCTTACATAATTAAATATGTATATTACGTTACATGTACAACTCGGAAAAAAATTAGTGCGATCCTTGTGCTATGCTTCGTCATAAAATGATTCTCAAGATGACCTTTTTGTCAAACGTATATTTGAGCGACATTTCCGATGAATTATTATTCACTATTTATACAATCAAAATAATATTCTTTTAATTGAAATAATCGAGTCAGCTATTATCTGGCGTTTGCGTCAATAGATGACTGACTAAGTGAATAATTTGTAATTCTATATCTCTATATATTTGTGTATTTTTATTGAAATCCGTAGGTGTGTAGCACACTATTAAGGAAAAGTGTGTTTGGGAAAGCCATGAAGGCTTTATGGGCAAAGTTGCCTTCTATTGAAAACGTTCTCAATCGAAAATTCATTCATGAGTGTGCCACTTGAAACATGACGCACACCTCTGTCATGAATATGTTGACTTGAATAATTACTCCGCAAGCGGGACAGATTATCTCATCGAAAGTAATAACGCGGTGAGTGGCAAAACGACATTTCTGAGTGATATTTATATCTTTTTAAGTGACAAGGAGAAGATGATATCCTTATACATCACTGATGATTTACCCAACCATGTTTATGTCGCATAATTAACAAGTATATACTATATAAACTGATAAAAGTATATACTTATATTAATTTTTTGACGATTGGTAGGATAGTAGTTATCGTTTAAAGTACCTAGGTGCCGTAAATAATAATACAAAAAGAAAAATGAAAATCTGTATAAATTGAAGGAATTATAATATATTATATTATGTCATCTTATAAATTAATAATTAACTATTTATTTTATTCAACGAATAATTCACAAGATTTAAGAATGTACCATTTTAATTATTGAACATAAATTCAATAATAAGAATGGTACATTCTTAAATCTCATGAATTATTCGTTGAATAAAAGAAATAGTTAATTAAAAATTATTAGCATGTTCGAGTAAGTAACAACATAAAATATTGGAAAGATCCGTGACGTCGGTTAGTAATTAAAGTAATAGATATTTCTTTGATTTGATAAACAAAAACCGATTGCCAATAAATAGTAGCTTGATTTGGGAGAGCGCTGATGACCTGGTTTTATAAAAGCCAATAGTTAAAATTTGTCGTAGTTAGTATGTCACCTAGTAGCATAGTGGACAATGCGGACGGGGCGTAAACGCAAGAGATGCAGGTTCGATTCCTGGCGGGTGTCTTACCTTTTTCAAAATTATGTACGTTTTATAAATAATTAATTTTTATTTTTATGATCAAATTATACAATATCAATATGTATCATAAAATAGTATTAATTCATGCAAATGCCGTTGTTTTAAATTTAAAATAAAGCTATATTTTGGTACATGGCTTAGAAATTTTCAAATTATACTTTTGTCAACACATTAATAAGTAAATAAATTGTAAAATTTTGCTTTGTATATTTGCCATGATAATAAGCGTATACCTATATCCCAATTTCCACTCTTTGCAATTTAATTGATTGTTATATTATTATTAATTTTAGCATTTTCAATTATATCGCACGTGGGCCCGTAAGTGACAAGGATAATATGATACTAATATCTCCATCTTATATACCCGGACATAGATAATTATTAATATCTTTTCAAGTTCCTATTCTAGACTTAAGAATAATTTAGATTAATTTTGTTATTAATTATTATCAGAGTATTTATATGTTATAAATTTAGTTAAATATGAAAAGATTCTTTTTACCTTGCTACAGATTATTTAATATGTATCATTAAAAAAGTAAATTACAATTTCGCTGTGAAGCCTAGATGGAAGCGAGGTTATATTTTATTATTCAAAATATTAATATAAGGATTTAGTCAATATTCGTCGAGACCAAACCGATATTAAATATTAGCCTATGTATTTTTTTTTAGATAATGGATTGTAAGTAGTAACTATGATTTAAAACACGGTGCTCCGATAACTACTACATCGTGGAAATCAACAAATACAAAACAAACGACATATCAGGGCTAAGACACATGGTACTGCAGTTGCAGCGCGTCGAGGTAGGTGATTCCAAATGCATCCGATTAAAATTTCCAGTTGAATAAAAAAATCCAATTTGAGATTTCAAAAGTATACACTTTGAATCAAGAAAGACCGTGTCGTGTGTCTGAGCCCTTAGCCACTCCCGACCCGCTGTTGGATGAAAGTACCTCCTTGTTGTCTACACTCTTTTTGCTTTATAGTTTTTCTTTACTCCTTACTTTTGCTACACTTATATTTCTTGAATACCTATCACTGAGTGATATTATAAATTATCCAGTAATGATGAATTATTGTTGTCAACTTACTATAATACTATATTTTATTATATTTTTTTCTCAATTAAATTTGCACATATTATTATTTTACCACAGTAACAAAATTTTCCGGAAACCCTTTTTATTATTTAAAATAGAAAGGTGTTAAAACCCAAAGGTAGGTAGCATCATAAACGTTGAAAATATATGAATCAATCTCGCTTCAAAATCAATATTTGATCTAAAAAGGTAGTCATAAATAAATCAGTCACGGATTACCAATAAAATGAAAGCTTTCATTAGCTTTATTCATCAATCGGTAGTATTAAAAGGTTGCGGAGGTCATCAAAAGCTTTTCAACAGTGGTAAACTTTTTATAGAGTTTATATTAGGCCAGTCCTTGAATTTAAAAATAAAAATCGAATAGTAAATGAAACTAACGTGTAAATTTGATGCTATTTTTATGTGTTTTATTCGTTTTATTTACACGGGATGGAGAATTTTTAATTTTTGTTTAGTGATGCAAGTGCAGTCGTGACGGCAAAGTGGTAACGCATCGTATTATAAACTCATAAATATATATTATTTAGAAGAACACTAACTGAGAGAGTATATCACAACCAATAGAAAAAACTTTCTTTGAAAAAAGTAAGCCAACCGGTCGGGAATCGAACCCGGCATCTCCAACGGGTAAACGCCCCAAACTAGTCGCATTCAGCCATTATGCTACGGAAGACATACTAATGACGACAAATATTTAAGCTATTGGCTATTAAATACCTACCACTCAGCGCTCTTCGAAATCATGTTACTTCGGCAATCGATTTTTGTTTATTAAATCAAAGTAGGTAGTTATTTTACTATTACAACGATTACTAACCGACGTCTAGGAATTTCTCCAATATTTTTTAAGCAACTTCTTGTACTTGCTAATAATTTTTAATTAACTATTTCTTTTATTCAAACGAATAATACACAAGATTTAAGAATATATCATTCTGATTATTGAACATTATATTATTTAGAAGAACACTAACTGAGAGAGTATATCACAACCAATAGAAAAAACTTTCTTTGAAAAAAGTAAGCCAACCGGTCGGGAATCGAACCCGGCATCTCCAACGGGTAAACGCCCCAAACTAGTCGCATTCAGCCATTATGCTACGGAAGACATACTAATGACGACAAATATTATTAATTACGTATTTAATTAATTAATTAATAATTAATAGTAATCAGTATGTCTTCCGTAGCATAATGGCTGAATGCGACTAGTTTGGGGCGTTTACCCGTTGGAGATGCCGGGTTCGATTCCCGACCGGTTGGCTTACTTTTTTCAAAGAAAGTTTTTTCTATTGGTTGTGATATACTCTCTCAGTTAGTGTTCTTCTAAATAATATAATGTTCAATAATCAGAATGATATATTCTTAAATCTTGTGTATTATTCGTTTGAATAAAAGAAATAGTTAATTAAAAATTATTAGCAAGTACAAGAAGTTGCTTAAAAAATATTGGAGAAATTCCTAGACGTCGGTTAGTAATCGTTGTAATAGTAAAATAACTACCTACTTTGATTTAATAAACAAAAATCGATTGCCGAAGTAACATGATTTCGAAGAGCGCTGAGTGGTAGGTATTTAATAGCCAATAGCTTAAATATTTGTCGTCATTAGTATGTCTTCCGTAGCATAATGGCTGAATGCGACTAGTTTGGGGCGTTTACCCGTTGGAGATGCCGGGTTCAATTCCCGACCGGTTGGCTTACTTTTTTCAAAGAAAGTTTTTTCTATTGGTTGTGATATACTCTCTCAGTTAGTGTTCTTCTAAATAATATAATGTTCAATAATCAGAATGATATATTCTTAAATCTTGTGTATTATTCGTTTGAATAAAAGAAATAGTTAATCATAAATATATCTCGAATTCGAATCCTAGGTCAGGCAATTTTACATGTTATTTTTTAAAATCTGTGATTAAATTTAGATTATGGACCTCGTAGATTAAGAAAATGGCTAAAATTTCTTTCTCGAAAAAACCTGTTAAAATAACATCCACCCTGTAGAAGCTTATTTGGTATATTCAAGCCGTTTCCCGATCTATTTTTTTATAGGGTCGTATCGATTTGATTTTGTCACCAAGCGATTCTTTGTGGTCAGTTTCTAAGTAGGCATTTAAAAAAAAATATGCCATCGATCTACTTTTATAGGCAACGACAGGTAAACATTTCACTACCTATATCAGCGATTTCCTGACTGGGAGGCGCGCAGTGTTGCAAAGGTAGGCGCGAAAAGTTTAACACAAATGTAGCCATAAGTTTGCAGTTTGCAAATGCATAGTTTACAAAACGGCCGCTAGTTATAAACTCCATAAAAAGTCCTATAAAAGGTTGTTTGCAAACCTGTTTGAAGATATGGAGACTAATTTTATAATTCCTCAGTTGTATACTATTGTGAAGCGTGCTGGCTATCTCGTGAAAAAATGAAATAAAAGGGTCAAATCATAATATTGAAATTTGAGGTAAATTTGTTTAGGAACGATAATGTTGTTGTTAAACTTGTCTATAAAAATAAGTGAATAAATCAATGAAAGCACCCACTAATGCATCATTCACTGATTTTAAAAGACAAAGTGAAGGCATTCATAAAAAAATGGAGCTTTGGAAATCAAAGTTACAAAAAAAACAAGTTCGTCATGTTTCCCCTTTTAAATGATTTCTGCGCCAGATATATTGAGGCAAACAAAAATCTATTTACTGATAACTTGGATTGTTTGCACCATGCACTTTTCACATTATTTATTTATATAAAAGATCTCGCTTTTACAAATTTCGTGTGGATATAGAATCCATGGCCCTCACAAGGGGGTGGGGGTTGACAGGGCTCGGGCATGGGGGCCCGGCAAGTGAGATTAACACACATCACAAATTTACTCTAATAGTAAAAAAGTCGCCTGCGGTACAAATATTTTATTTTACACATTAATATAAATGGTAAAATCTTGTTTATTTTAATATTTTTTTTTTCATTTTTATATAAGTACATTTTTGACTATTTAAAAAGATGTAAGTATATTATTGTTCATGAAATAAAGGGGGGAGGCGCCAGGATTAGATTTTTTTAAAGGGAGGCATAGTAACATAATGTTTGGAAATCACTAACTTATATAATGCGGGAGGAGCCTCTGATTGGGATGGGAGGTTTTGCTTTGTGCAATGCCTCGTAAACCCGTGCGTCGTAGCTTCTCGTACACCTCAGAGAACACTCCTTGGCCCACTTTGCCAAATCTTTTCTATGAGTTTTTTCTAATATTATGTAGATATGTTTTATGATATATTTCATGAATATTTATATTATTGTTTATTATATATTCGTATACTATCAACGGTAACCTGATAAAACAGAACAGTGACAAATAAAACAGAAGAGCCAGGGGAAAAATAAAAAAATCATTTTTGTCGTATCTATTTATTAATTAAATACTTCTAAAACTTAAGTTTAAAAAAAATATATAATAAAATATTAATATAATAATATTATAATCACTGCATGTTGGCACGTAAAAAGCTCAATTTATTTGCTGATCTGATTAACAGCATAAGAACGAAGCTGATTATGTTCTTTGGTGGAATTTGTAATTTCACGGATAGTGTAGTTTTCATAATTTATAATAATTATAGTTAAAATGGCTCGACAGCTGAAAGCAGTTATTTTTTAGTATAAATGCGATAAATATAACTATGACCTTGTGTCTATTATGATTTATTTATTTGCGGCAATAACGCTTGTAATGTATGGACTATATTTGTATTTCCATAACTCGCTACTCATCACGAGTCCGGTCACTCGACACAGTCAACCATCATTCACTCCAGTCTCGCGGTTCGATGAATCTTTCGATAACGTCAATCTCATCAGTATATCCGTACCGTGATTATAACATACTCAGTTATCTTTATCATTGTATTGATTTATTCTTGAATCGATAAATGAAGCGCCTAGTTTTAAAAGCCCCTAAAACGGTTTTTGAACATTTTTAAGTTAGATATGTATTTAGATAGATATTTTTGTTACCTATATTATGGCCAAACATTGAACTTTATAAAACGCCAAAAACCGTTAATACGTATGATCAAAAATTAGGGTAAATTTCAAAACCCGCTAAAATGGGTGGGTGTGCTTAAAATTATAACCCCTAAAATGGAAAGCCAAAATACTCTTTAGAATGTAACGAATTAAAAAATAAATACATAAAGTTTACCGATTTAATAGGTATGATTTTTTCTCATTTTCTCAAAATTACCCAAAATCGTTTTCTCATTTTTCTCAGAACTACCTAAAATTGTTTTAGGGGCTATTGAAACTAGGCGCTTCAAATAAACTCTGTCCTTAAAACATCAAAGCACTATGACCTAATCTCCACACCGCGTCCGGAAACTTGTACGTATGCAGTTCGCTGTGAAATGTTATAGCGGAAATATCTGGCCGTATAATAAAGACCGTCCAACCTCTTTGGGTCGTATAGTACTGACATAAAATTCATGTCTAAATAAAACACGGTTCTTGTTGGTTTACAGGAAGCCAGCGACAAAGAAATTTTGAAAATAGCCGATATACTGGATTATTTGTTAGATTATGTTAGGTTTAAATTCTTGAATTCATGAATTTTTCCAAAATCAGCTATGAAAATTGAATTAACATTTATATTAAATATAATACAATTGGAGACCGTATAGTATACGGTCATCTCTTTCCGTTAAGAATGCTCACGGCAAACAGTGCCACGGTGAAATGTTTTACATGTAACCTCTCCACACCTCTCATCATTCCCAACAAAGGTACCTACTGATTTTACGAATGTACAGATAGAATCCAATATAAGTGCAACATTTTTTTTTCACAGCTAGAATTGTTATTATTTTCCCGACCAGTATTGCCAGTTAAAAAAAGTACATCTCACAAAATAGGGGATTCGTTCTCAGTTCTCACCACCACCATCGTCGCTTTAGTAAACAGTAGCCAATTTCTTCCATGGCTAGCTGTTTCGTTCAACGCCACCAAGAAAATTGAATTCTCTTACAATATGAACCCGCGAGGTGTACTGATACATCGCCTTATATGTTGATTCCGGTCTCTCGTTGCTGCTCAACACCAAGATACAAACTATTATGTCACACACATTTGTATGAAACTCAACATATGTGCACATTTGCAAACATTGTTATTAAATCAAATGCTGTTTGAAAACCACACATTTAAATTAGCGCGATTTCATCAAAACAACATTTTATGCAAGCATGCATCGCTACTTTTGATATAAATTGTGTCAATTCATATAAATATATACTTTTTAAATTATTAATAACCATGTCCTTCATTTTTAGTTCAAGGTGGTTGTTAGTAATTTTTAAACAATCACAAACATCCAGACTTTGAGAAAATCACATAAATAAATTATTTTATCACGGGAAATCGAACCCAGAGCACCCGAAAAGAAGGCCAGTGCCTTATGCACTTCACCACGAGAGCGGCATACATGTAAATATTATATTTTCCTTCCGCAATGGAATAATTACTCACTTCAGCCTGTCACCCAATAATGTTGGGGCATATACCTAGCACAAGGTTGCGCCACTTCCCTCAATCCATCGTCACATTTTATGCCTCCCGCCAAGTATACTTGCAGCACGTATATTTCTTTTGTAGCATCGCTGAAGGGTGAGGGAGAGTCGGCCATGGCGACGGAACTCTTGAGGTTGTGCGACGAGGATACGGAGTTACACACTCTTTGGCGCCATCCGGAACTCATGTCTCAACCACATGAAGCGTCTCCTCATGAACTCGATTGATTGTACCCCTAATATTTGGCTGAGAAATCGATCCTCAAAGCTCAAAAGTTCAGCCCTTTGAACAGTGACGTCCCTATGAAAAGTGTTGCCTTTAGGTAGACTTAGAATGTCGTCCTCTTTTATTATTATTTCGGAATTGTAAATTATATAAAAGATACGATGCCCAAAAAAGTTTATTTAATTATTAGCAAGTGTAAGTAATAAATAAAATTAGGAGTAAAATACGGGTTAATAATAATTAAGGCAATTGATACTTTGATTTAAAAACACAAAAACCGGCTGCCAGAATTAAGGCATTTTGTGTAGCGCTTCTCAAATGTAAAAACCACTATTTAATTTAACCGTAATTAATGGTAATAGTATGCACAATACTCAATTGGTAAAACATATTGGTGCGAATCCAATGAATATGGGTTCGTGTCCCGTTGGGCGTCGTATATATTTTTTTAAAAGATTTTCTTCTAGTAGATATATATATATAATATAATGGGGTTATTTTCAAATTATGTATGTTCAAAAAAGAATGTTGTATTTTAAAATCTTGTGAATTATTTGTCAAATTTCGAAAAAATAGTTTGATAATAATATGTTATATTAATTACATATACTTTAGTTAGAGTTTTTATTGAAAACTGGAATGTTTTAGTAAAATAAAGTCTACTTCACACACCCCTCGACAGTTCGTATGAACAATACCGCTGTAACAAGGGATAAAATGAGAATAAAAATATACAATGCTGCTGCTAGAAAGCGCTCTCAGCGCTAGAAGTAAAGGATTTATGAATAAGCTGGAGTTATATTTTTAAGGTTTTATAAAGGAAACGTAAATATGGCTTCACAAGATCAACAGTATTTTTGATTGCTTTACGGTTTTTTTTAACATTAGTAATTCTATAGCGGGTAGTGTATTTTGAAAAAAAAGTTTAATTATTACCACCAAAGATATTTTGACGTTATATACATACATGGCCAACATATGCAATATAAGTGAAACTTTTTGCTATGGTCTTCATTTTTGTTACCTAAATTAAGCAATTTTCTTATTGTTAGTCGAAAATTTTCGATAGTTTTCGGGTCTCGAGTCGTCGAGACTTTCCGTCAACGTTCGAAAATAGTTTGCTTTTCCTGACGACTTTGCGTTACAAATACATATTACAGAAGATTAATTTAATTAAATATATTTAAAAACGATCGGGAGTAGATTAATACGATTAAGAAGACATAATATTTATTTACTAAGACATACGACTGCTGAGAAATATTAGACAATTTGGATAAAATTTTCATTCAAAATATTATTATTATTAATTAAATAATATTAATTCTAATATGTAAATCATATCATATTATATTAACTATAATATTTAAAATCTATTAAAAAAATATAAATTCAAAACAAATATTAAAAATTATGTAGATGGCGAAGGCGTCGAAGGAAAGAAGTTGTGAGGGTATTAAGGGTTAGTATAGTAAGTAGTAAGACATTTACGCTCTAAACAAAAACTCCCCTGGAAAAAACCTTTCATCAATAATCAGGACAATAACCCCCTATTTCAAAAACGTCCGGACGTTAACCCCAAGTATAAAAATAAAATCTCTAAATAAAATTTCATTGACACAAAAAATACTGTACATGTATAAAAAGTTATTTGACTCGAAAAATGAATTCGACGGAATAAAAAAGTAATTGATACAAAATTAAAATTATACATACTAACTTATAATATTACATTTCAGAAATAGATGGGAAAAGTAATAACAAAAATATTGACATAAACAACAAAAAAATGTACATTATTACTAAAAAATATATCAACGCTACAAAAACGTGTAGAAGAATTTCACGAACTTCTAATGCAAAATGTACAAATTTTATTTTATTATTAATTCTTTTAATCATATTTAATTTGGTATAGTGAAATTTAAAATGGTGCGTTAATCTTCCGGGTTTTTATACGGCGGTTACTGTCCATGGGGTAATTTGCACGGTGGTTATTTTCCGAGGGGTTTTGATTGGGTTATTAGAGGGTTACTGTCCGGGGGTTTTTTGTCTAGAAGATAATACCTACTTATTGTCTTTTTTCCTTTCCAGATGGAACTATATTAAAAAGTGACTGGTTGAAACAACAAAATCAACATATACTCGTTCAACAGGGTAGGAAAATGTTGGCTTAATCTTTAATTTCAATAATAGTCATTCTCAGTAATGAGATAAAGTATAAAAAGACAAGGTAATATTTTTGTTCACAACAAATTTTTTCGTGTACATGTTGTGTTTATAAAATTAAATATTTCGATAACTAAAATATTTTAAACATTATGTATGCTTTTGTATGTAGCACTATAATATGTTGACAAAAGTAAATAAAACATCTCCAGAAAAGGTTATAGAGAGTTCTCAGTAAGTATATCCGACCCCTGCCGGTGAGTTTGTAAATTATAAATCATTTTGTCTAGGAAAGGTTTTTTAATCTGACCAAAGTAGGGAGAGACTTAGATTAACGGCATTTTTGGCTATTTCGAATCACGAATCTCCCATTTAAAAAGATAGATTCTCTGTTATATAACTGCTTATACTGAGATGATGTGTCATATTTTGCTACTAATGCATAGTAATAACTTACCTACGGGTTAAATAATAATTCAATGAGTACAAAAATAAAAAAAAACACCCATAATCAACTTTGCAAGGCGCTGGCCTTCCATCCGGGAGCTCTGGGTTCGATCCCGGTAAGAACACAATATTAACGTGATTTTTTCATAGCCTGGATGGTTGTGATTGTTTAAAATTACTAACAACCACCTTGTACGAAAAAGCAGGGACATGGTTATTAACTTAACTTTTGTTTATTTACTGAATTACTTGTTTTACCCTGTCACACCCCAGTATCGGGGCATAGGGCTAGCATTAGGTCTCCCGTCATATGATACCTGCTGCGCGTAGATCGCTTGTATAGTACCACTGCTCCCGCCGGCTGCTTTGTGGACTACAATGAAGTATCTGATACCCCTCACCGTGATTCTCTTTGGAAGATTCTGCTGGAATATGGTGTCCCATAGGAATTTGTTGCCATGAAAAGTGCTCTCTACACAAATACCGGGTGCCACCTGAGAGTAGCCGGAACAACTTTTATTTACGTGACTTTTAATTACGTTATTAAAATAAATCACATTTTATATCTACTACGAGTATATTATAAAATTATTATTCATAAACGATTATTATTTTTCTCCATAATTTATCCTAAACAATGCCGGTATTAAGGTTTTTTAAACAATGTTTAATTTCTAATCAATTTATTAAAATAGTTTCAAGAATTTTGAAAATTGATATACCTCTGTGAAAAAATGTACCTGTGGGAGTAAGAGTGTGGTGTTGTGGATGAATAAGTCAAGATTTGGTGGTTGCTCCGATGGATGGAGTTTTATTTGCAGCTTAAACAGTCGGTACAAAAGTATGTGACAGTAGTTATGTTACAATACTTATGATACTGTTCCGAGGTCCGAGTCAAGAATGAAATGTTGTGCGGAGCGACACAAAGACCAAAATACTAACAGACCGGGAACGTATATTCGAGTGACAAGTAAATTGAATTATTATCAGCTATTTATTGACGTACCTACTCACAATCAAAATAATATCTTGAAAAGAATATTTTTTTGGAAACAATTATTATAATTGAGTCAGCTACTCTATCATTGGATATGGGTGACTATGTGAAAAACAGATATTACGGAAATTATAATTGCAGTAAACTATTTACTGAGTTTGCCATAATTGGAGACTACGGGAAATGGATATTAAGGAATATGAAATTATGGTCAGTTATTTAATATCACCGATCAATATACTGACACGGATTGAGTTGTTTATCCTATATACCGATTTCACCTTTTATTTTAAATAAATTGTACTGGTATAAAAACATCTGGAAACATATGAGTGCAATACACCTGACATCTGATGACAACGGTTTGATAAAAATAGCGCGAGAATAAATACGAGCGACTGGATAAATGTTGTTTTAAAGAAAAAGTGACCTCTCTTTGGTACGATAATTAATTACTTACCGAGGAAGATTTAAGTGTATATTCTCTTAATGACAATTATGTACGTTCATATGTCTCAATCTCAATGGCCTCTCTAATGAGCCCAAAACGTTGAGAAAAGAAGGAAGAAGTACACGCAGTGGAAATCCAAGAATCTGTTACATTTAAAATTCTTTTTGACTGTTTTTGAGAGATAGTTTTTCACTATGATCCTCCGTTACCTAGAATATTTAAAACGCTACTGTAGAGTATTTTACATTAGGCATTCATTATCTCTATCCTGAGGTATTTCATTATTAGCAAAGTGTACCATAGACCCTTTTAAATATTATGATACGAACGTTATCGTCGAAGGCATTTTTATTGAACGTAAAAGTCGCAGACTTCCTGTCGGCCTTTTAATCTCCTGGCAGTAAACTTTTAAGTAACTCGCATTAATCTCGTGATATATACCTCGTAAAAATGTTGTAATGTGTTATCAGCTGGAAATATTGCGTACTTGAACGGTCTTTAATATTGGCAGCTCTGATCGGTTGATAAATTAGATTTTAAAAGATATTAAAGAGACTAAAGTTTCTCGATGGCAAAAAAATCGGCAGTCGTAATAAAATGGCTGTTAAAAATTACGAAATGTTGAAAATTTGACCATACTATAAAAAAAAGAATAAATTGTTTTAATGGGGTTTTCCTCCAACAATAGTTTAATTTTTATCGCCTTTATTCCAAGGGTAAGTAGAGCGTGTAACAATCGAGACATGGCTTGACATGTCTGTTTCGTGACACTACCTATTCTATATTTAAATATAGTAAAAAATCGTGTAGTGCAGCGGAAACAAACCTATGGCACGCGAAAGAATTGTAGAACCATGTCACGTAACATTTAGCACGCTAAACGTCCCGGTCGACGTAGCACCCAAAGCACCAAAAAAAGTAAATAAAAAACCTCTCAACTTTGTTCAAAATTTTCACTGTCTGTGAAAAAAATGTTAGGATTGGAAAGAAAACTCTAGGAATAATTTTTTGGTTCGGATTTAGGTTGTATTTATTATTGTTAAGAAACATTTTAAAAGTCAATAAAGTATATTAATGATACACACTTATAAATTTAAAAAAAATTGAGACTTTCACGATAGTTTTCTATCGTGATAGATTTTTGAGGTATTCTCATGTGTTTTTCCTCGATGTATCGGACACATTGTAGATGCAATTCTTAATAAAATCTTATCTCTTGTGAATCACTTCTGCAACGAGCCCGATATTTCGAGGAAAGAAGGAGGAAAAACATGCAATGAAAACTCAAAAATTTGTTGCGATAAAATATTAATTCATGTAATATTTTGCTTTTTCTTCTTCGCACCCTCTGAATAAGGGTTGATTAACGCTTTCGCTGCTGAAGAGATAATGAGATTTTAATTGCCCCCTTAAAAATGCACGTTAATTACATCGATCGGCCGCCTGGTCATTACGCACCGTGTGCGTCTTCCGCGTCCAAAGTATTAATGGCTGACAGTAAATATTTATATAATCATCTTAAAAGATACCCCATATGATAGTGGTTAATATCTTGAAGTGGTAATGGTAATTAATCTTATATAAATTGTATTGAACATAGTCATAATATGAAAACATCTCGTGCATACCCACTAGAAAAAAATCAACTAGAAAAAACAAAAATACGTCACTTGACGGGACATGGAATTACGCCAGTGTGGTTTTCTTTATATGCATGAGATGCTTTCAAATTATGAATGTTTAATATTATAAAGAATGTACGCACCCACAGAAATAGCGAAAGAAGAAGAAATTGATACTTTTTATACGAATGTAAACAAAGCTATTAACCAAGCACATAAAACTTTTATAATAATGGGCGACCTAAATGCAAAAATAGGCTAACCCAGACAAGACGAATACTTAGCTACGAAATCAAACGGGTATGGAGAAAGAAACCAGAGAAGCCAGAGATTAACACTTTGGAGAAGGCCTTCACCCGAAGAGGGGTTCTTACAAACCAAACAAACTAATTACATACCATTGTTCAATTTATAAACATTATCTAATAGTTTTATATACAAAAATAAAAAATCTTAATATATATATGTTTTATACAAAAATATAAAAATAATAATAATTAATATTATATAAACTAGAAAAGAAGTAGATAATACAACCATAGATAGATATATATTATACATAATAGATATACATTTTCAAAAATTGTGAATTATTCGTTGAATAAAAGAAATAGTTTACTTAAATGATATTGTAAAAAGTATGATAATTAGAGATGAGTGCATCATGGGTGCCTAATTATTATTTTGTATTTAAATCATAATAATCCCAACAAAATAATAACTCAGGAATAGCTGTCGGAGTAATTACAATGGAAAATTAATTAATATACGATCTTTATAGGTACAAAGCTTCACAACTATTGTGATTCTAATTAAAAACTTCTAAAGTAAACTTGTCTAGTATTTCAACTAGTTGTATCTACATAATTATCCTTTAAAAGTTTACAGCGATAATTAATATTTTGTAACAATTAAATGAAATTTCACAGATATTTTAGTAGACCTGTTATTCAGAATACAGTAACATTATAATATAAATATTGTTATTAAAATAAAAACAAATTAACTTATCTGGTGTTATTCAAATATATTAAAAATACAATTTGTATTCCACTAATGGATATATTTTTATATTTTTTTGGATACAACATAATTTAGTTATTATTATTATTTGTTATTTTGAGCTTTATGAGGTAGATACTAATAATTTCACAATAATACAATTCGTTAACTTTAAAAATAATAATTGTATTTTTTTTAAAGAAAATAATCTGAATGAGATATTTTAACAGCTAAATTATATTATTTTTAACACTAAAATGAAAAACAAAATCTCATTTTTTTGTTTTGTTACAAAGTATTAAACTGAATATTTAAGGAGTGGTTACCATATTATTAAGATAATAAATACATTATTTGCTAGATATTGAATTCCTAAAATACGTTTAAGCGAAGTCCCAAATACGTGGGTGCCAAATGCCAGTAATGATAATGGTAGCGATTTTTTACAGTGGACTGTAATTTGAAGATGTTTGTGGATTACGGATCAAGGGGGCGGGGGATGCTTTAAACAGGATGCCAGCTGATACTGACCGCAATCACGCTCTGGTAAACGGATGATTCGGAATGTCACTCTTACTGTTTCACGTGGGTTTTGGGATAAATGATAATGACAAGTTCAGGATGGATGATAGACGTGACGTTCGCTCAAACCGTATCAAACTTAGCACAACGAAGGTCGAACAGATGCGTTTTAGATGAGTTACTTTGTAGTTAACGACGGCTTAGCTTTAACAAGCCTAGGAGCGTCCGCTGCTTTGAAGTAACTTGAGCAAACTAGCTATTCTTTAATCACGGTCGACTGATGACCCGTGACTGGTGGTCGCCTGGTCTTGCGATGATAATTAGGGATTTGAGGTAGGTGGGAAGAAAGGTTGAAACCAACCATAATTGGCCCAACCAGATAATTATTATAGTAATTATATAAAATTCTTGAAAATATTTCGATTATTTCAAAGAAAGTATTATAAGTAAGGTTGGTTGGGAAGCAACGAATGTGTTAGCAAGAGAGGATGAAGAACGACGCAGGAGTACAGCCTGTTAAATGTTGAAAGTGCCATTGGAAAACGAAGAGCATAAATTAATATCATGCGGAATTTGGGGAAACATATAATGTTAATCATTTTTACCAAAATAATCCGTGAAAGATTTTAAATAGTATGCGGTGACATTAAATAAGCTATACAGTCATGTAGGGGAGAGAACACTAGATGTTTGTTTACTATTATGACATACATACCGTTAAGACTGGGAAGGCGACGTATTCATAATCATTTTTGGCACTACAACCCTTGGCGGTTCTTGACTTTCTTAAAAAACTTCCTCCTTCCTGGATAATCCTTGAATTGACTGAGCATTCATAAATTTTTTGTTGCCAGTCTAGTCATCTCTGTTACGGTTATACTGGTTTTCTCTTGTATTTAAAAGTTGCGTACATAGCCCACAATGCTGTTATTTACTGCGGAATTCTATGCACAATAGCGTATCCAATAATCAACAACTTGGTTGGAGAACGGTTTATATTTTACAGTGTAAGATTATAGACACCTTACTGTTTATAATATCCAGTGTACACTAATTTAATTATACAAGATTTAACGTTAGTCTAACTAACGCCTTCTTGTATTCATAAAATTTACATTTTTAAATTCTTACAATTCCTAAAACGAATCAAATCTTTATGGAAAATTTAAATATAAAATGATATTAATCTTAGATAAATTGCACCCAACTTCAGGTTAGAAGCTAGTTCCGGTCTAATCCTCCAAAAGGGAAGATTAGTGGATATTAATACTTAATAATAAATGCTTAACTAAAGTTAATACTATAATATACATAATTTTAAAACATTTTATGCATATACACACTAGAAAAAATCAAAAAAAATACGACACCCGACTGGACTTCAACCTTTATCTGCTGGATTTGCGTTTTTCTACAAAATGATTTTGTCTAGTGTGTATATGGATAAGATGTTTTCAAATTATATATATTCAGTATATAGAATGTTAAAATACTATTCGTTGAATAAAAGACATATATTATTAAAAATTAATACTATCAGTTTAGTAAACATATAATATAAATAACTCAAATTGCCATTAAGTATAGCGTGTCTCAGAGTCATGCTTAACTCATCCAAATATTTTTTAGAAATAAAAAATATATATTAGTTCTTATTTATAATATTTCATAAGCAATTTAATTATTCTACGATGACTCGTACAGAATATAAAAGGGTTAGTTAATAGCTTTTCATAAAAAAATCAAAACCACCCTCTTATAGACTAAAGTGCAAGCAATCATATATACGATCAACCTGTCTACACGCAAACTACATTCACAGTGGGCAGCGAAACGTGGCGGCTGGTAAAACCAATTATCCACTTGCATCCTGTGGGACGTTTAATTCATCCCCTACTAGACGCCAGTGTCGCCGAGACTCAGTAAGGGTGCGGTTTCAGGATGGGCCTTACCTCGGTTAAACAAGAACACCTTTGCGATACTACATACACCTGCTGTTCTAAGAAAATAATGTCGTGTTGTATATGATAAAAGAAAATTACACTGAATAATTAATGAAGAAAATTGTATATTGTGATTGGAATATATTTTTCTAATACTCTGTTATCGATAAAAAATAAGCTAAAATTAATTTATAAAACTTCAGATCGAAAAATATAGCTTGCGTTGTAGCCTATTGGTAATAGTATGAAGAAATTTAAATTTAAATTTATTTATTATACATAATAATGAACATGAAAATGTATAAAATCAATGCATTCACAATATGACATAAAAAACAATGAAAATAAAAATTTGTGTAATTTAAATAAAAAAAGTAGTACACGGAAGCACACCGATTGAACTAAGTAGATCCTATTTTAAAAAGTTATAAAACAATGTACATCTCAACTCAACTCACGCAAGCGGAATATATAATATATAATATCAATATTCGATGCGAATTGATTGAACACAGTTATACCAATTTCTTGTACTCACTCCTTTATTTGGTAAATTTATAGAAATAGTATTATAATAGATACATTAAATATATTAAAAAAAATAATTACTATGTTTGATTTTAAGTGGAGCACATGGGTTTCTACAGGAGATTATATAAACGGATTTTTATTTTACGACAAACATAAGCCACACGCCATAATGCCATAATAGGTCCAAAAATATGTTGAAAAAGCATCGTGTAAATTTTTCAAGCCCGGGCTTCGAACCTGAAATCCATAACTATATAACACGCTATATTGCTGCTCAGATATAGTAGATGTATTCTGTATATCAGTGGCAAAGACTCTATACTAGGCGATTATTTAAAGTCTACCTTCTTAAGAAATGTAAATAAAACCTTAAAATATGTACCAAGCGTGAACAGATATAATAACAGATATATATTTATTTTTTAAGTAGTAGAGCCATCCGTCTCTAATAGGATTGAAATACACATGTATATAGTAAGCATAACGTATACAATTAACTGACACATGCAAACAGAAGCTTGCTATAATGCAAAGTTTTTTCTTATGTAAATATTGATGGTGTTGGTTATTGAGGCCTGACGAAATATCTGCTTCAATATTTGAAATAGGTATGGCTCGTAAGGTAAAGGCTGTCTTTGTTTACTCTGTTTATATTATTATTTTGTGCACATCAGATAAACTTTGACTGGCTTAACGGATAGATCGAAAGTGCAACTAGCGTAGTCGCATTTTTAGTACATATTCGATTCCCGGTTCAGCATCGCTTTTATCGTCAAATATCTATTTTAATGCATGTCGTCTTTTTAAGTCAAATGAATTCCACGAAATAGACGCGGAATATCTTGAAAAGTATATGTTTATGTAAAATTAGTAGGGTTCCGCTCCCTTGGTCGTATTTGGTCCCTGCCCTAACCTCCACCCTCACCACAAGTGATAATCAACTTAATAAAAAATATAGTTACATACAAATGTATATTTTGTATTTTTACAAGGTTTATGTGCATTCAAAATAACCAAATAAGTCAGCGTTTTTTTTGCAAATAAACGAATGAAATATTACAAAGTAAATATTTGTCTTCAAAAATTATATTAGCAATGTTTTCGCAGACGGTATCAAAATAGTATATTTTAAATTGAAATGCAAACTAAAATTACCTACTGTTGTATGAAACAATTGAAATATATTTCAACGCCAGTGAAACGTATGGATGTTTGTGGCAACAGAGTCAATGTATTGTTTTGCCAATGTTTGAAGGCTTATTTTGAAATAAATATCCCAAACAAAAACCAATTCATTTGATCGCAAGCGCTATTTCAACACATGAAACATTGCTTACATGTTTTTCATTTATTATTTCATTTTGAAACATGGTTTATGGCATTGGTATTTTATTATAGTTGTTCATTATTCCTGACTAATTAATTAAAATGAATACAAATTTAATGTATTAATAACAATTGTTTAATCTATGCTAACTATTTATTATTGATTTAATTTAATAAAATGCATTATTTAGTCATTATTCCACAGTTTCGTCCGCCTCAGGGGGACATTTTCAACTGAATAATATTTATAAAACAGGTATTTACCAAAACAAATTCAAAAGGCGATACAAATAATCTACCATTACATTAAATTATCCGTCTAGTAATACTTTGTCAATAACAATTAAATTTAAATTAATGAAATTGTATATTAATATTTCATACTATATCATTAAAGACATTAAACAAAATATTCTAAATTATTAACATAAAACAAAATATGAAGCAATAAACACTTAAAATAACATTTAAATATAACATTATTACCATACAAATATTTATGATTAATCAATATTTAATAATACAATAAAATTTGATTATTAATTCATTTATAAAATTTACATAAAAAGATAACAATATTACCACTTGATGGATAAACGATTATAAACGAAATTATGAGTCAAAATTAAACAACAAATAAAACAAAATGATAAATAATACACTTACAATCTTTAAAGTTATGTTAAATCAATAAGACACTCCCGAACATTATATAGGATACAATAATTATTAACGGAGATGACACAAAATTCAATTATTTGTAATAGCTATTATAGTAATTCTAAGTGGGATTCAATCACAAAATATTATTATGAATAAAAAAAGTAGAAATACGAAAATATTTAATATTTTTAATAATTTTTGGATTAACACTCCAGGAAAAACTCTGGTATCCTTAGGCAGTAGACCTCAGGTTCAATGGTCTTGAACTTCTAAGCGCCATCCTGGGAAACAATTCTCAGAGAATTTGCGGTCACGTCATTAGCCTCTTAATGCCTTGAACATTCAACTTCCCTCCGCCCATTTGGAGATTCAAACATGATCTGTTTGCAGGCCTCACAGTTATCTAAATGCTGGCCAAGTATATTATGCTTCACCCTCAAACAAAGAGATATCAAGTAGTGCTATCAAATTGTAGAGTACGTATAATAATTAATTAATATTCTCTTCCTAATTCATTGAACTAAAATGAGGCATGAATTTATTGCAGTATTTATCTGCCAAAAGTTTTCATAGAATTTTTACTCATCTTATTAAATGTATATTAGTCGAAAATATATCTAAAAAAATATTAAATGAGTGTTTTCAAACCAAAACGTTAGTTTTTAGGGATACAAATTAGATCTTCGTCAGTAATACAATATACACGTTGACATTTTTTTTTAACTTGATTTCATTATTAGCATAAGTACCTAATTATTATAGACTGTGGCAAGTATAACGTGAAGCGTGGCCGTTTCGAGAACTATAATCTTCCCTAGCCCTTTCCTCTTCGTTCCTTCGCCGTGCAATTATTTAACGTTCATTATTTGCGCGTGCTGAAAGTTCGTGTAAAGTGTTTAAACATGTTAATAATGCAAAAAGTGTTGAAAAGTGGTAGCAGGAGGATTATAAGTCGTGTAATAACTTAATGCGAAGAAGAAAAACACAAAATGAGTTCACTGAGCCTATAAATAAGGTTATTAATAGAGTGGCTGCAATTTCAGGTAGATATTCTTTGACATTTCAGTGTTACCATGTAACTAAAATATTTGTAAATACTGTGGAAAAATATTGTCGTCTGGGTCATTGTAGGTAGATAGCACACTCTGAACCAATGTAGGGGGAAAAATCTCCTAATACTGGCAATCCTTTCATAATATATCGCAGTGCCACGACAGCGGCCATGACACTTCAAGTTATAATTTTTGCAGTCTACTTACTTTCAGACAAGGAACGTACAGCTACAAACTGTACGTATTATACTGTGATCCCCCTGCCATCTAAATATAAAACGTGACGAATCTGTTGGTTAAGCTATGTCTCAAGTATGAAAGACTCCCAGCCAATACAATAAGAGAATAATTGGGATACCTACTCACACTGAAGTAATCAATGTTTAGAGAAAAATACAAAGTATATCTAGGACTAATGCAGTAGAAGAAACTTGTGGTAGAGTGTTACTGTAGGAAGTAAAAATGTTTATTGGACATAGATAGCTAAAAATACAGTATGTTGTAGTACCAATGATGCATGAAAGTTAAATATTGTCCAATATTGAAGCACGATTTGATATAAATAAAAGGGATTTTAAGTTATAAACATTTATATTTTTTATAAAAATAGATGTTTTTTTAAATAAATATAAAAAATATTAAAACGATGTAAAATCTAAACAACAAAAAATTGAAAACTCAATAAACTAAATTTTAATAATAAATATGACCATAAAATATAATGTAATAATAAGATGTGACCCTGCAACGAATTCACATTTTATAACATTTTTTTACAATTGTAAGTTTATCTTTAAATTTAAAAAAAATTAAAATTCTTTTTAATGTTTTCTGATGCATATTTATTAATTAATACAGTTGAAATTGTAAATTATCAAAAAAAAACTCAAATTGCAAGCTTCGTATTTTTCCGCTAGGTTCTCTGTTGGCATGCCTCTCCCCCTTAAATACAAGTTGTTGGAAAATACATTAAATCTAAAAAAAACATCACAAATTTATATTAATCCATTTTTAGAATGATAGAAAAAATGTGAATATTCCCCTAACAAGTCAAAATCAGTGATCATGTAGAATGATTCACATGATCAACCAAAATCTTCATCCCGCTGAATTGATGGGTTTCCGATAGCATGACAAAGCAAATTTTTCAAATGCCCTTAATTTGACTTTTGCCGACGGAAAGTATATACTTACACAAAAAGTTAAGTATCTAAGTTGACAAGACATAGAAAAGATATAAATACTTAAGTAGTTTTATATTATGAACATGAATGGAAATGAACTATAATTCTGTGGCTATTTGGCAGAAGTACATATGGTCATTTCACCTATTTTTCAGGGGAGCAATTTGAATGTTGTGTGTCTGGTGATAAATACTGTGTAATTAATTATGAAGGAAAGTTAATGAAATATTATGAAGAAATTAACTGAATTTTAATCAATTATAAGAATTTTTATTTAAATAGCACAGTTTTTCTTAAAAATCACTTCAAAGAACATAGGTATCATGTTTTGGCAAATTCAATATTAAAAATAATGTACCATATCTTACACGTATCTAGGTTAGGCATATTATTATACATTATTATAGGTGGCTTAAAAATAACAATATCCTTTATTATTATTATGTTATTAGTTATTCATGCATAATCGTCTTTGCTGGCTTCAGCATCACCAATATTGGGTACAGAAGGTTGAATTTCAAGTGAATTATAGAAAGTATGATACACGGGATCTATCAAATATATCATGCTCAGTAAGTCCTTCTTTTTTGAGGATTTATTCGGGCAGGTGCCATAAATGAGTCCTTGGTATTCTAGAAATATGTGGACGCCCTCTGGAATTCCTTAATAACTTCATTGTTCTGAAGGGCTCCTCACCATTCATTGAATTTTATATCACCGAGTAGTTTTTCATACCGTAGCCACTTTATACTGTGCCAATTGATCGGTTGCCCTTCAACACACTTTAACTTCTTAATGAAAGTAGTTTTCAGTAAATCCGAATAAGAGAGAAAAGTTTCTGCTGACATTTCCACCGCATTGAACGGATTTTTGCCTCGTATAGTTCGTACAAATTGGTACCAGTCTTGTGGGATGTTAATGTTAAGTTAAATAGATTTTTTAGCTTTTTTTATGCGGGCATGATTCGTATCACATTCCATTCTGGTGTGTCCCACTTCCAAAAATATTGTGGTCCATAGAATGCACGTGTTCAAATTCACTGACAAAATAAGACGATGCTCAAGAAAAGTTAATGTTTTTGTTTTGCCCTGGACAGGAGTCTGAATAGGTTACTATATTAGTTACTGTTTCTGGAAGAATGCTGCATGAAGCACGATGCTATTTTATCAGATCCCGGACCAGCAAACCTTCATGCCACATGTAACAGCTTGCGGTATCTGTTTTAAAATATCTAATAATTGTAAAATTATAAGTCCATAGTTACTTTTCATAGTCCACTTTGTTGGTATTCACTATTCAAGGGAGGTGTGGGCAGGCATTTTTGCAAATCAAAAACTAGTATTCGAGTGGACTGACTAGTTTTAGATAACAATTTGCCGTGTTCTTTCTTCTTATATGATTTCGTTTTTTTTTCATTAAGTTCAGCTTTCCTTTCTAAAGCACACTTAATCTGATTGTTATATGTATCACATACTTTACAAGTGTCTATACTAGGACTTTTAAATTTGTAGTCTAGTTCACGAAAAATTGAAACCTACAAAAACGGTAACCATATCTTGTTTTGGCAAATATAAAACATTGATTATATTAAATACTTATTATTTTGCCAGAAGCAGATATGGTACCAGATATAGTACCATATCTTGTTTTGGCAAATATGACTTACTTAATTTTAAACATATTTGAAACTTGTTTCATTGATTATGAAGTCAGTAGAAGAGATAAACCATATCTGATTTTGGCAAATAAAAATATACACATAAAAGAACAAATCTGCATTTTTTATACCTCAAAACACCAAAAATCGAACATGTCTGCTTCTGCCAAATAGCCACAGAATTATATTATACCTATGTATTAACAATTTTAATTAAACTATTCAATCGCATACGATTAAATAGTTTGACTGTGTTAAAAAAAAGATATAACTATTATATTTTTTTAGTAATAAATCATTGTATACCATTTATCGAACACTTTGTTTTAATAGCTAGAGAGAAATATTTTTTTTGTAAATTGACGAATTGAAAATGAACAATGGCCAATGGCGAATTTACCAGCATCCCGCACTGTCAAATCCCGAAAACTTCAAAATTTTTAACAAAATAAATAATAAAAATAGTGAAATGATTGGCAACAAATTTTAAAAATCATGAAAATCCTTTTAATGCAATATTAAAGAAAAAGTTATTTATTAATGGTGGTAAAACTATTATATAAAAAATAAAAGTATTGTCGGATTAATGAAATATTTTTCGATTATTCAGGAACATGTAAACTAAATAATAGAACAAAGTTTATAGATAATCATGAATAAGTACTATTATATAAAAGACAAACATAAAATATAATCAAAGATATCGAAAACTTCTGAACTTTTTTAAAAAAGAAGAAAAATATATTGTGACACAGTTTTAATTGATTTAAGTTGTGTATTTGAGTCCAATGGACTTAAATCAATTAAAATTAAAATTCTATCATATCAGTCTATAGTATTAATTAACACCGTTTTCAACAATGACCTCCACGAAAGACTCACATTAATTATTATATCACGTCATATATTTGGAGAAGAGAAAATAGTCAATTACAGTGATATTGGAGCTAGTTCATGACATAATTATTGTACGGTTAATATTATTAATAAGACAAAGGAAAAAGGAGGGCAATAAAAAATCATTAATAAGTACCTACAGTCTCAGACGATCTTTCTTGTGTAGAATTAAAACAGTTGCAGATTTTCACCTCATATTAGATAGTGAGTTAAATTTTGTTTAATATACAAACATTCATTTTGTTTTATTTGAAGCCCCCAAATGGCCCAATACTTTGTTATATTTTTATATGAATGACATACGCGTTTGGCCCATTTGGGATTGTTTATTTCAATATTCTCATAATGTCGGCGACATTTGCATATATTCTGCAGAATCCTTAAATACCATGATTTTTACGAGTCAATTCCATATTGATAAGCCATTTCAAGTTTCATTTAGTAATTATTTATAGAATCGACCTCTTCAATGAATCTGAAATTGTGTTGAAAGCGTTTTAAAGTAAATTATGTTTTATAAATTAATATATTAAAATTTTAACTAAAGTAGTTACATTATCACTTAAAGACAAGTAAAGTTAAATAATTACTCAGGAATTTTGTAGAATAGTAGATATCAAGCCACATTAACTATTGGATATTATTTTTATTTTAGAAGAAAGAATAAGAATTTCCAAATATAGATTTACGCGTCAATGTTAACGTATTTTTAACTTTCATGAAATTCTATGACGTAGGTAGGCTTTTGAGTTGAATAGGATTTTTTTCTTATAAAAGGTATTCGACTTGAAGTGACGTCTATAAATTACGTATGCCAATTTAAGCCTATCACAAACTTGCTAGTGTGCCGCTTATTTCTGACGAAAATCAAAACGTCATCCATCAAGTGACGTTTACCATACATTCAGCCGCAGACGCGTGTCACCCTGCCACCCAGCGGAGGTGGCATTAAAATTTTTGCTCCAAGACATTTTTATTCATCGCGAGTGAAAGAGGCGCGGAAAAATGGAAAAGCCCGCGTCAAACACGTTCTTAATGCCTCGCCGTATTCAAATGTACTCCGTGACGCAGCGCGCGAGAATGATAAAGTTGCCAGAAAGTATAATGTCATTTCGCGCACAAAGCTGGATGAAATACTGCGCCATCTATGCGTTATTTTGTAAAACCCTGAAAAGGCCACCGCCGTAGCCGCTTTGCTGTAAACATCTGAATCGTATTATAGGCGCGACGTGGGAGATATCAATTTACTCCCCAAGGTAGTGGGATGATACCGCATTTCATTAATCATATTTTTTTCACAAGTCAATTAACATATTTTTGATCTTAACTATGCACCTTAATAACATATAGATATTCAAATACACTTATTTATCAGACGTAGTTGCCTATCGCTCAAGTTATATTGATGGTTCTAGGATAATTACCCCCTGATAAAAACCGCCTGAACATTAACCCCCGTATAAAAATAACATCTCATTTAATAAAATGTAATTGACACAACAAATAATTGACATACTTAAAAGTTTATTTGAGAATAATATAAATGTTTTAAAATGAATTTAATTGATAATTATTTATTTAAGACATTAAAATATGGATACAAATTTAAAAGTGTATGAACATCTAATATGGATAACAGATAGAGAAAGGAAGGAAAATTAATTAATGAAATCTTCAACAGAAAATGTACTTACATAGTTTAAAAAAAATTAAAAGACACATTATGTACATAAGAAATTATTAATTCAAGACGTTCACAACATAACATTCAGAATGCAAAGAATAGTTAAATCAAATTAGTAACTACAAAAAAAAAATAAGCCAAAAATAATATTATTGCAAAAACATAAAATAAAATAATTACAAGATAAAAAGAACTTTTTATATACCACGTTTTTAAATTTTCTGTTGAATCATTTATAAACTTGACAATTCTATGTATTAATAAAAACTTTTTATTGTACTTGATAGAAATACTGAATAAATATAGAATACTGAAATGTCATTTTGACATTTCATATTGATTTCCATAGTAACGCACGTATGCATTAATAATTTAGTTGCTAGGACCCCCTTAACAACCAACAATAATAACTTTCCATACAAAACTAAATTATATGAAAATAAATTTAATTATGCTAAAAATGGCTAAAAGTATTGAAAGAATGCATTGTCGTCGTGTTCTGATATATTCTAAAAGTTTAAAATGTCTAGCTAGTCGGGAAGTTAGTTAAAAATCTTCGATCGTCCAATACAAATCTTGGACAAACAAGAAAAAATTTATACTAGTGGGTGGGTTTATTTCATATACGGGGAGGTAAATATCCAGGGAGTTATTGTCCAGTCACCATATTGATAGAATGCGATGCGAATAAATAACTTAAAAAGGAGAATATCGCAATACGTCATGATGTGAATACAGATATACAAATATTATATTTCAATCGATTAGTTCACGTACCTATGTCAAGTGTTTACTGAAATTGCGTATTTTTACAAAACGTCCGTCGGCATTTTATTTGTAAGCTGTGAAAATAATGTACCTACGTCATAAACGTACGTAAATAAACCGCCAATTTTTAATATGACAAGAGTAGAGAATATTATATTTTTGAAGTTAATATACTTCTTTTGTAGCATTTGGTAGAGAGTGAAATTGAGAGCTGCGTGCGCACACCGTTACGAAAGTGCACGACAGTATGAAGTTAGCTGCGAATCAATCAGCTGTATATAAACGCAAGTTTGATAGTATAATTGTTCCGTTGTCTAGGCAACGAATTTATTATTGTCGGCCATTTGCAATTTATTACGTAAACAAACGATTAAATGTCAGAGTGACAGTTGTTACTTTAAAAATAAAAACAACGATAAATAATTATATAATAAATAAACTTGGGGCCATTGCTGTTTACGATTTTTATAAATGACATAGCAATGGTCATTAAAAATGCTATGTTTTTGTTGTTCGCTGATGACCTGAAACTCTTCATGGAAGTTGTCACCTTGGACGATTGTCGTCAACTCCAACTTGATATAGACAATATATTAGATTGGGGCAGGCGTAACAAACTGGACTTCAATATTGAAAAATGCAATATTTTATCATTTACCAGAGCCTCGCGAGTATTATTTTTCCAATATTCGATGAATGGCAGAGTTCTTTCGCGAATACCATCTGTAAGGGATCTTGGCATTACGTTTGACAGTAAGCTGTCATTTAGTGGTCATATAGCTATCATTTGTAAAAAGGCGCTACAAATGTTGGGCTTCGTCTTGCGTACTTCCCGGGTCTTTTCGGATGTTACTGTATTAAAAATTCTTTATAATTCCTTAGTGAGAAGCCGGCTTGAGAGTGGGTCGATTGTTTGGGCCCCGCATCAGTTGAAATATGACCTTATGGTGGAGCGAGTTCAAAAGAAATTTTTGAGACTCCTTTATTTGAGGTTATATGGATATTATCCGTGGCTTTATCCAACTGACTTTCTCTTAGGTATGCTAACATACTGTAGTTTAAGTGCTAGAAGATATCAATATTTGGCCACGTATTTTTTTCGACTAATACGTGGTGTGAATGAGAACTCTGCCATTCTTGGTAATATTGACTTGTGTGTCCCTGATAACTATCTTAGAAATCGGGAGCATCAGTTGTTTGTTCTCCCGAGGAGCAGAACTAACCTGCCATTGGTGATGCCAATTGGTAGAGCAATAACTCTGTTCAACCAAATTGCTTCGGATGTTGATATATTCCATCTACGTGAGAATGAGTATAGGTGGACGTTATTTTATAAATTCTTAAAATAGGGTCTGCTTAACTCATCCGGTTTACTTCCTTGTACCTATATACTTCATATTTTTTGTATTTACACATTTATACTATAGAATAACTTAA
This sequence comes from Rhyacophila brunnea, assembly GCF_057557595.1. Taxonomy (NCBI): domain Eukaryota; kingdom Metazoa; phylum Arthropoda; class Insecta; order Trichoptera; family Rhyacophilidae; genus Rhyacophila; species Rhyacophila brunnea. The sequence continues at coordinate 39,444,721 of NW_028233276.1, read as the reverse complement.
TATTGCATAATTACAATATTACATAATACTTTTTTAATAATATTTATTTGTTTCTAAATGTCATGTTGTGAACGTCTTAAACTTATAATTTGTAATGTCCACAATATGTAAAATAAATTAAAATTGAAAATTGAAAGTTAAAATATATAGAAATAAACCAACGGCGCTCCAATAAGCGGCTCTTTTTTTGAGTGTGTAATTTTTTTTTTATGTGATTTAACCGAGGCTTTGACTGCGACTCGCTGTCATATCGCCTCTTCTCTTCTAGAAGGGGATCCGTCGATCAGGTCCTCGCTCCTATTCCGACTGTGTAATTTAATAAGATAATTAATAGCTAGTCGAAGAATCTAGGCTATTACAAGTTTTATTTTTGTTTTGTCACGCCAAAGAAGTATAACTTCTAACGCGCGCACATAAGTACACACACTGTTTTTTTTTTCTATTGGTATCAATTATTGTTCAATTAAACCACATTAGAATGTCTTCCAGTTACCAAAGTATTTTTATATAAACAATTCTTAAAGATATCTCTAGTTATAGGCCAAATTCTTTGAAGTATCAGAATATGTTGATTATTCAAAAAAATATTATTACTTACGTTTAGTATGATCAATCCTCAAGCGTATGTCAAAAAAATACTGGCATTTTTTGATAATTTATTATGCTCTCGGTTTCTTTTCACCCCTAACTCATAGGTGTTCGGTGAATGAATACCACCTAAAATATATATCTTACATTCTGAGATCGCACGTTATTCTGATCACAATATACATGATATTAATAAAAATATATTATGTTTTCAAAAAAAATATCACACATTTTTAGTAACGAATAAATAAAATTAGTAATAGTAACATTAATGTATTAGTATGTAGAGAGAAGATGTTCTAGTTTGAGTGAAATTGCAAACTTGAAACGTCAATGATTTTCTTTACCTTTATTTTTTATATTTTACTCAGAGACTTACAATTCAGTTCACACGCGGTAACCTGGCGACAAAACTTTATATTACAGTTTGGGTATGGTCTGGTACCTACTTCAAATACAGTGTCACCAAATAATGTTATAAAACATATTTTTTATAGTGATGTCATCGAATTTTTCACCAATAGTTTTCTCGATGTTTTTAAATAAAAAAATATTTTAACACTGGCGATTATGAATACTTTTTCGAAATTATTTCAGACAAATGATTGAAGAAGAACATCTGTTCTGTTATATCCGATTTTATAATTATTGTAATAATGGTATATTGTCATGTGTAATGTTATTACACTTATTACCTATTCATTAGTGAAGTATGTAAAAAAAATAGAGAGGTTTCAGTGTAGGGTTTTTAACCTTCCCTTTAAGATGCTGATAAAATCCGTCTGTTACGGTGATGTCACCTTAGGTTACCGTAATAAATTGTTAATATTACAGTTAGTAAAAAAGAAATGCATATTTTGGCAATCAACTAAGGCTTCATTATCATTATTCGCTATTCGGCATGAAAAGGGCATTCAAAACTAATTATAATAATACGAGTATATAATATTTTTCTCACGTGTGAGTATATCTTTCTTTGTCGTGTAACTTTTAGATGTATGTAATTTAATGCGATGCTCTGTTTGCAATGTGCATTTTTATATTTTATGAGAGGTAAATTAAATCTGACGGATATCTATGAATTATAATATGAAGGTATTTACTGGAAAATGCTTTCGATTTAAAAAAAATTAACATTTTAATTATATGTAATATTGATAATTCTAAAAAATAGCTGAAATATGATTCGGAATTCATATGAACTAAAATATTTACAGTTTAATAGACTTGGTAACCTAAAGTGACATTAAAATAATGATCGTGTGAACTAAAAACATGCAAAATAATAAGTTTCCACCAAACCATCCAGAAATTATATTTATTTGGCTGCAAAGTGTATGTGTTATGTAAAATTTTCAGTCTGATTTTGACGTTATACTGATATTTTCAAAATCTAGTTCCACAGCTTGAACAGTTCTATAGAAACATACATAATTTTGATTACGATACGTTTGAATTCCTATAGAACTAACTATTTATTTTATTCAACGAATAATTTACAAGATTTAAGAATATACCATTCTAATTATTGAACATACATAATTTTGAAAAACACTACAAAATATATTATAACCAACAGAAAAAATCTTTTTGACAAAAGTAAGCCGAAGGTAAGGAATCGAACCAGCATCTCTTGGGTCCGCGCATTATCCTCTATGCTACGAGGTGACATACTAATTGCGACAAATTTTAACTATTGGCGTTTTAATACCTGCTCATCAGCGCTCTTCTAAATCAAGCTACTTTGGCAATCAGTTTTTGTTTATTAAATCAAAAAAGGTACCTACTACTTCAATTAGTGACCGACGTCACGGATTTCTCTAATATTTTTATGATGTAACTTACTTGAACATGCTAATAATTTTTAATTAACTATTTCTTTTATTCAACGAATAATACACAAGATTTAAGAATGTACCATTCTAATTATTTAACATAAATAATTAAAAAAAACACTTATGAGAAAATAAATATTATAACCAATAGATAAAATCTTTTTGACAAAAGTAAGCCACCCGGCTGGAATCGAACCAGCATCTCTCGGGTTTACCCCGTCCGCGCGGATTTTTTCTATTTTATATTTTCTCAGAAATGTTTTTCAAAATTATGTATGTTCAATAATTAGAATGGTACATTCCTAAATCTTGTGAATTATTCGTTGAATAAAAGAAATAGTTAGTTCTATAGGAACTCAAACGTAAACTTTTAATTCTTAAATATCACGTGTCGTAAAAGTACATTTGTATTTATTAAAAATAAGTTTATATTGGCTACAAATTTTTGAGTAGCAATAAATAAAATTCCAAAATTCATAAAATATATACATACATTCATCGTCATTTAAATCATTAGTCGGCGTCGTTTAATTGCTGTATAAAGGTCCTCTAGTTTTGTCGGTCAAAATTGATGATTTCGTCATAATATGACGATAAATATTATTTAACTTACATACGATATAAATAGTAGTAAGCACAATATAATATTGACTTTACTCTTCCCATTTTTTTAAAATATTATTTAGGAAAAAACACTCCTTGTCAGTTTGGTCTTGCAAGAAATATTGTTTCACAATTATTTTTTTGTTGAAGATATACGTAGATACTCGAATTGAATGCTATTACTGATGGAGGATATTGGGTTTGTTAATTAGCTTATGATTCATATTTCGACACGTTTATTTGAAAAATTGACATCTTCTAAAATAATACATTTTTTTAGCAAAAAGGCAGTATTTACAGCTATTCAATGCAGTTACTGCTTGTTTATTATTATTTTGTTTGTATTTTAACATCCTACTAATAAAAATTACCACCGTTTTTTTATAAATTTACATTACTAAAGTTTCAGAAAAAACACATTATGTCATTTATCTAGAAAGTGTGTGAGAGTCAGTTACTGCCTTCTTTCTAAGAAAGGCAGTATAGGAGAAATCATTATATTATTACCGTCCAATAGTTTACTGAAACCGCGCGCATTCTGTCTTAAAATTCCAATACTCCACCATTGAAAACCGTCATACATAGGTACGATATTGGCTGAAATGCGTCATGAACAGCGGTTTACCGTCAGAAATTTCTCCAACAACTTGTACGCTATCCGTTCATGAATGAAAATTATTTCTCCGGGCACAAGTATCACATGACACATACCTACCTAATCCGAATGTAAAGCAGCTTTACACTTTGCAATTCAATAGCTCTTTGAAACTTGTACGCTGTCATATTATACTTTAACTCAAATTATCCACATATATTCTCCAAGCTTTAAAAAGCTTTCCACCCTTACATAACGTATTCAAAAAGTTATTATTATCGTAGTTCTGTGATATTTTTGTACCTTTGTGTCATTAAATATAATGTTTTAGTAATAATGTTATTTATTAACGTAATATAATGTAATGTCACCTCAAATGTGCACTTTCTTACTACATAGTAAAATAAAACAATTCATATAAAGAGTGGTAAAATAGAAACCCGTATGCCGCTGAATGATATAAGACATAGAGCCTGACGGACAAATCATCTGAATCACTCTTTCCTTTATTGACGTTTTTTATGTGAGTATCAAAAAATATACTTAGTACATACAACTGTGTACGTTCAATAAAAATGTTACATTTTTTAATCCTGTAAATTATTCGTTGAATAAAAAAATAATTTATTGAAATTAAATACAATTTAAATTAAAAATAATATTAATACATAACATAATAATATGTAAAAACAACAATAAATAAAGGGATAAATTTATGTTTTAAGTTCAATGATTTTAATGAATATAACTATAGTATGTATTATATAAATTAGTGTTTATGTAGTTTTGTGATTAAAATGTAATTTAATATTAGTAAAGTTATCAACTATGCTACATCCGTGATGCGATATAGAATCTTGAAGATAGTAGAATTAAATAAGATTAGTGAAAGAAAATTGCAATATATGTACCTATAAGTATGACCGATCCTTCAATATTATTTTGTTATTGCAAAAAAATGTTGAAAATAATGATTTGTGATGAAAGTGATAATTTCAAGAAATGAAAATATAATTAATATTAAATATTACATGTATTTAAAAAGGTTTTGTCGATAGCTATTTCGGTTGTAACACCATTATCAAGACTATTCAGATATGCCGTTTACCTTTGCTTAAATACTATACGTATAGATAGAGACAGAATACATTTTCTTATTCGTTCCAACAATATTATGAATTTGTACACTTATTATTAATTGTAATATTATAAATACTTTGAAAACCCTAAGTAGGTTTTTTTTAATGGATATCAAAATTTATCAAAAGTACGATGTTCGAGTGCTTTGGTTATTTCTTGACATTAATAATCAATTAAAATATTATTAGTATAATTGTGTAAATCATGTGCTTAAATTATATTTAATAGTGGCGACGATTGCATTACCAAATTTTCATTAATTATGTGATTAATTTGGATAATTCGCGATTAATTTCCAACTGTTCGAGTAAATTTAATTTTAGACCTTTGTTACATATATGTAAACATTCTGGCGTTGTGTTATTACTGATGCTATGAGAATTTGATATCAAATGTTTAGCGAACTAAGAATCTGTTTTTTTCCGTTCCTGAAAGACCAGAGGTGTTCTTCGAACCAAGTTTTTATAGGCCTGCCAGATTGACCAATGTAGCATAGACCACATGCTTACTCAGTTAATGATAATTTTAAGATATTATTGTTAAATACTACAAGAGAATCTAATATGTCTTTAAAAATATTTTATTTATTAAAATCAGTCATACTTAGGAGAAAATATGATAAACGAACACATATCAATGTAAAATTGAATACATACAACATCGCCGATTTGCAGTAAAACGTCGCCTTTGTACTGCATTGCATTGATAAATGGCAAAGACACAAAGTTGCCGATGTGCCCGTAAATAGGGGACATTAGCGCAATGGACGGCGTCCTTTTTTGAGGACGGCGACGTCGGTGTTGACCGCATTTCCGGCTGGCGGGCGTCTCGGCAGGCTGGCCACAACACGGAATCCAAGCCCCACATACAGTTTGCTCTATTGCGCGAAATTCATTCGTATCTTTAACTAAAACACCAAGCAGTTTACAACGCTCTGGATTATTTCTTATGGCAGGTAGCTATAAAATAATACATATTATATGTTATTGTGTTTGGCGTTTCTATTTTAGTAAATATTAGTAGTATTATTTCATACAAGCATACAGTGCAATGGTTTTGCATACGAAAAAGTAACGCAACAATAAAATGATGAAATTTAATTATAATCTTTATTCAAATTTTCTTTAATATTATTATACAAGACACAGATGTCCAGGTTATGTAGATACGGAACAATAATAAATTGTAAAAATAATAACTTTAATTCGGTTATTATTACCACGTTTTTCTTAGCTCGTATTATTGTTTGTCCGGTGGTTGTTTATCCAGTACAAATCTTGCAATCGATTTTTAACTAACTTCCCGACTAGCTAGACATTTGAAAATTTTAGAATATATCAGAACACGCCATCTTTAAGTAGAATTGAATTCATTTTCAGTTAATTCTGTTTTGTTTGAAAAGTTATTTCTGAAGAAATCCGTAATCCAATCCATTATTATTGGTTGCTAAGGGGGTGGCTCTAGCAACTAAATTATTAATATATACGTGCGTTACTATAGAAATCAAAATGACATTTCAGTATTCTATATTTGTTTGTTGACAATTGCCTTATTATTTGTCCTAAATTATTAATACATAGAATTGTCAAGTTTATATGATTCAACAGGAAATTTAAAAACGTTGTATATAAAAAGTTCTTTTTATCTTGTAATTTTAATTGAGTTTAACTTTTCCGTTGCCTTCTCCACCCATCATAGTTTCTTATATGAAACAAATGAAGAGAAAGTTTTGCACTATAATAATATGTATAAAAGTCAGAGTTTAAAATTAATACGGGAAATATAATGGAAGTGAAGGTTATTATTTATATCTGTTAGCGATATTTATTTATTGTTACTAGCAACCGTGTATTATGCAAAATGTAACTTTTCTTTGAGATAATCATTGCATTAGTACCCCAAATGTATATATTGTTGAACATACATACTTTGAAAATACTTCTGAGGAATATATAACTAATAGAAAAAATCTTTTGAAAAAAATACGACATCCAGCAGGATTCTAACCTGCGCTCCCGGAATTCGCGCTCATGCAATCTGAGCACCAGACTATGTGTCCTACCTAATTGCGATGAAGTTACCTATTGATTTATACAATACTCTCAGAAGTGCTTTATAAATTGCGTTACTTTTATTGACAGTCGGCAAGTACATTAATTTCTAACCGGTAACAGGATCGCCCTAAAATTTTGTTATAATGTACTTGCACTTGCTAATAATTTAAACTATTTTTTTTGTTCAATGAATAATTCACAAGATGATAATGCATGAATATGAGATAAGTGCTTATGTAACATTTTCAAATCTTGTGAATATCTTGTAAACCTTCCTATTAGATAACTTTGAACCCCAAACTATATTACATAACGTTTTATTCCCATGATCGTCATACTGATCAAAATATATTGAAATTTAGTTTACCGAATCAATATGTTATGAACCTAATACCCCGTTTACACGTGCATAGATTTATTGCTATTATATATGTGATATATTGCGGCCATAATAAGAAAATACACGTGTAAATACGTATTATCGTGCAAGTTGCAAATTGCATGCATGGTTAAAAAATATCGGAAGCTTCTGAATTTTCACGCAATAAATGGTACTTGCATGGTGGGTGCGAATGCATAGTATAACGCTAGTGGCGAACCCGCCGGAAGAAATATGGACTATAACGCACAGAATATTTTGACGTCTACAGATTATTTATGAACTTGTCTGAACCTGATCAAAATTGTCTAAATCTGTCTGAATCTATCTAAGACGATGTCCACATATCTTCACACTTACGCTTGAATAATGATATTGGAGAGACAGTCAGAACTTTTACGTGTTAACAGTTATTATAGCGATAGTTTAAATTACACACTATTGGTGCAAGTAAAGCTATGGACCTATACTAGGTGCTATAATATTCAATATTATACTCATAATAATGATATTAGGACAGTTATAAATGAACTTAAGATAGTATAGTATTACCGAAATGGTCAAAAAGCTAGGTACCTACGTCATAAATATAGTCAAATTCCAATTGGTTAAAGTTTTGTTCTTTTCAATTTGAGTAATTTTTTGCCATCCGGGTTTCAGCTTGCAAAAAATACTAGTAATTCCGAGTACCAATACTTTTTGAGGGATAATCCGATACGTTTTATTATGATATTACGTCACTAACTATAATACATTAGATACTCACTGTTAATATATTTAACAAGCCTAATAAAACGCTATAACGTGTTGGAAACATATTAAAATTAGGTAATGAGAAATGTCACAAAATATTACATTAAATATTATGTTAAAATATTGCTCAAATATACACTATAGTTTGTAGTAAGTAAAGCAAATGTATCAAATGTGGCACAATAAATTCAGGTTTAAGAAGACAAACATATTATATTACACCTGTATTCTGTCCCCATAAGCACAAAGCATTTGCCAAAGCCACATTTTGAGATAATGAGACATTCACGTTTTTTATACTTTTCTTAGGAACATTTTCAATAATGTGGATGAATCTTTTGATTTATGGTATAAGCAAAAACCAGTATATTTTCAATTGATGCTGTGCTTTTGCTTCTGAATCTCTTTATACTACCTTCTTGGTTAGAATAGCTACCATTTTCGCGAAAAAATGAAAAACAATAATATGTAGATTTTTATACTACTTTTAATTTTAAGTCCAATGGTTCAGAATTTCACAGACATTCACGTGTTTTATACTTTTCATAGGAACATTTTCAATAATGTGGATGAATCTTTTGATTTATGGTATAAGCAAAAACCAGTATATTTTCAATTGATGCTGTGCTTTTGCTTCTGAATCTCTTTATACTACCTTCTTGGTTAGAATAGCTACCATTTTCGCGAAAAAATGAAAAACAATAATATGTAGATTTTTATACTACTTTTAATTTTAAGTCCAATGGTTCAGAATTTCACGTAGAGCATTATTCGTACACTAACTCAATTTATGATTGTATTAAAAAGCTGCATTTATCCTTGTGATGGCAGTAATTAAACTTTCCTAATAAGTAAAAATATAGTGTTTTTTGTTTAATTGAAATGAGAATCCAAGTTTTAAACTACATTTTCTATTATATTATGTATTGCATTGTTTTTACGGAATGTAGTTTTAAACTTAGGTTATTATTTCACTAAAACCAAAAACACTGTCTTTTTACTTAGCAGGGCAGTATATAGTTATAGTTTATTAATATTTGACAGCGAATAAGATGTTAAAAAACTTCATATATACTTATTTATATATTTTAGTCATGACGATATTATTTTAACTAAACAAATAACGTATTAGATAAATTTAACTCTATACACACTTTGTTTTTGATATAACTTGAGAAAAATTGTAAGTTTTAATTTTTTAGATCGTCTGTAAGCTTTAGTTAGATAGTTCTGTGGCTGAGTTTGTAGCCAGAACAGCTGTCAAAATTATAGAATAAACAAAAAATCTTCGTTTAAAAACTATTATAATGGAGTTTTTATGGTTCAATGGAAAGGAGGAAGGGTAGGGTAAGGATTAGGGATAGATAGGGATCTAGAGCATGTGTTATATTAATATGGGCCGTGGAATTTTTGGTTTCAATACAGAATCCGTCATCATCATTGAGGTTAGGTAGAATAAAATTGGTTATGGTCGTTGAACATAACAGTAATACCACGTAAATGATATTTAATATAATTAATTATACGATATCTATTCTTCTTCATCGTGCCGGGTCTCCAATAGCTACAATGTGTCGCTCCAGAAGTTGGCGAAGGCAACACCATTTTCCTCGGCTTGTAGGATCTCGTCGACATTGCAGTTTACTGGACAAGCCTAAGATGAACAAAGGTGCTCCATGCTTTTCATTTCACCACACTCGCAGTTTTAGTCATCGGAGAACCCTCACTTCACCATGTTGTCTCGAGTGCGCTCTACCATGGTTTTCAGTCTGTTAAGGGCTTTCCATGTACGGTACCCGAGACTGGCTCCGGGTGGGAGATGCTCTGCTGGCTTTACCCGATCTTTGAGACCCTCACAGGCTAGGTTATACCTATTTAGAAATCAATTATATTATCTATTAAGAAATAATGTAAAAAAATTGGTTGAAATTGATTAAGATAATATACTTTCATTGGAATTAAGTTTAAAAAGAACTGAATCACAAGGAATCTTCAAATTTGCTTCGTATACTAAACTCACTGAAATAAACTAAATTATTTTAACTCGCCACAATGATAACTCAGTGCCAAGAGATGGGTGTGTAAAAATAATGGAAAAAAATATGTTTCTCTGTGTGGCAGTGTCGGTGCGCATTTGTCCGGCCAGCGTTTTGATCGCAGCTGCAACAAATTCGCCGCAATCGCTTTTTCATACGTCTGGCGACGGGCCAAGTGGACCCGAAAAGTAGTGGCCAATCTTCGGTATCAAATTTAATGGTTATATTATAAGGGGATAAAATGAATTCGAAACTTGCAGTTCGAGAAATCGTTTATTGAAGATTGTACGTAATTTCACTCTATAAATAATTCATAATGACCTTAACAATATACTCTAAATAATTGAATGAATATCAAATAAAAAAAATATACAGATCGATAAAGTGTAACAGTATTTTGATAAAAAAAAAGGTTGTTATGATTGATATTAAATTGTGTTAATAACTTATTATACATAAATTAATTTAATTACGTTAATAGAAAATTTACTTTTGTTGAACGCAGACAAAACTTGTCAGATTATTTTTTTTATTCCAGGTATGTTTTAAAATTTACTACAATATTTCTCATTTCATTTAATATGATATTAATTTATCACAAAGCCGATTCTATATACGGGTCTTGATACTAAAATGCGTAAAACGATGGAAATGCAAGTTATTGATTATTAATTGTCAAATGCAATGCGGTAACCTATATTTGCAATAAATTAAAATTTTTGATTGTATATTTCATTCAAATTATTACCATTTATTTCAATATGAAAATATTATCATTATCTTCTGCTAACAGTTTATCAAAATATTGCATTAAAATTATGATAAATAACTAACGCTATCATCGAAGTTTACAGTTTCGTGTCATGGCATGATGTTAGGTGAAATTATTAAAGAAATGTGTAACACTAAAATAAGATTTTATCAAAATCAAAAAAAAAAATGTTTCACTCTTTAGTGAATTTAGCCATGTGTCCTGCATATATATTCATTGCGAATCTATTATGAGTAGTTTAATTATAATTATTGGTTGATACTGTGAGAATATACCATAGAGAGGATCGCGCTGGTTGACGAAAAGTTAAAAGGTCGTGAGAGGAGGAAATATCTATGATGTTGAAAGTAACTAAAAAAATAGCTGTATTATAGGTACAGTGGTTACCATCTCAAGCCACGACAGAATAATCGAAATGAAAAAATAAGATATGGTCAATAATCTTTCTGTGTCTTCAAGAGTCTGAAATAGTATTATTTTATAGACATAAGCTACCAGGCAGTTTTTATGGTAAACTTGGAGTCGCGTGAAGGTCAATGCCATATTTTGTGACGACCAAATTTAATGCCGTTTGTTCAACACGTGCGTGCTACCTGTGCTACGTGGATATACCCCAATACAATACATTTCGACGCAGGGTTTTGAATGTGTGAGTGTCCTACAAAAATGAACCACGCATCTTATACACCAATATTGAGTGAGCGCCATTACATAAACCGACAGCAGTTGCCAGTATTCGACGTATGACGTATTCTTGACACGTGTTTAAGTATATATAGTATTCTTCCACACTCGAGATCGGTTGCCTGCTTCTCCACACCCATTTGATATTTCAGTTTCCATTATTTCTGAGTTCCCTGCATGGCATCTTACCAAGCTTCGAAGGTCTCGTCTTTTGAGCTTTGAGCTTAGGGGTACATTAATACGACGTTGTTGAAAACACTCTGCAGACTTCGATGATTGAAGTAATCATTGTATAGACGCTTTATGTGGCGACACTCTGTACCCTTACGGCATGATCCCTAGGGTTCTGTCGCTGTTGTAGACCCTTCCTCACCTTTCAGCAGTGTTATAAAAGCGATCTATGTACTGCAGATCTCACATGGCGGATGGTGCAAGACGTGGTGATGGACCGTGAAGTAAAAGTACAGTAGTAAATACATAAACTCATTATCAGTATTTTTCAAAAAAATAAACGCAATGTTGTTATATAATAAAGAAAACTAAGAAGAATTAAGGAGAATTTATTTTCAGTTTATTTAAAAGAAACATAGGCACTCAAAGATCGCTTAAGGGAATTCTTATTTCTATTGCAGAAAATAAACAACTCCTGAATTTTCAGTGAAGCAGAAATTTAGTTAGTTGCCTTGCGCTAGCCAGAGTTGCGAAGAGTCAGCATTACACGTACACGGCATCTCAGTTTCAGTAGAAGCGAATGCCTTTGGGTTAAGAAGTGAACATACGATTGCTTCTTCTCATAATAAGTAGATAGCAGAAAGCGATACTTTACCTGTGAGGTGATTTTAGCAATAAAAATACTATTTGCACTATAAATCAGGTACAAACTATATAAAATAAAATATAAATTAGGTTCTTTAATCAATGGACTTCACACCCTATTTAACTCCAGTTGTGGAGAAAATGGTAAGGGCGTACTAAACTATGGTAGAGCTTTCTTTATATCTCTATAGCTCATCTTTATATGCTTAGTATCAATAATATATAAAATATTAATATTATAATATATTATTAATAAACGTTATAAAAAAGAAAATTCATTGTAGGGCGAGGCACCTAGCGGATAAATATTTAACTAAAATGAAAAGTACCAATAATAGGTACTTAGAGTATACCTACGTTTTATAACTTTTTTACACATTTTACTACACTGATATGCCTCCTTGCCTGATAACCTCGCATAAAATTAGATCAAATGATATTCACTTATATTACTATAATATGCAGTAATAAATAAATAAATAAATAATATGTAAAAGTATATTTTTAGAATATATTAGGTACATAATTTTCATCTTAGAGACGGAGTGAAAAGTTATGAAGCATATACTCTAACCTGATTCCTAGTCGGCATCATTATATCTCCAAATGCTAATAATAGAGCTTAGTTACTAAACATAATTGATTTTTATTCGTTGAATAATAATCTACAGGGTTTAAAAATGGGACATTCTTTAGTGAATGCATTGGCTGCATTCCTATGTATGCGGTTGAGGGTCCCGCCCGGCACCTATATTATTTTATTATGAACTTTTTTAATCATATATTTCAGTAAAGGATGTTAGATTTCTTTAAAGAAAAAAAAACGTTATTTTATAATCAATATTGTCAAATTTCATCTCATTGGATCAAACTTGGAAAACTCAGCATATTATGTTTTATGCTTTAACACAATTTATTAACGTTAATCTTTTAAATTATAGTATACACATTTAAAATACTTCAAAATTATATAAAACGTTTTTACTCTGGCCGAATAATGTTCGAAAATTAAGAACTTAGGATATTTCTGAGTAACTAAGCCTAAAAATCTGTAAAATTTTTAGGAACCATATTTATATATTATACTACTAGCTGACCCGGCAAACGTTGTTCTGTCATATAAATTGTTTCGAGTGAATATTTTGGTTGTTAAATAAAAAATAACGAATGTATCGTAAGTGTGTGGGGATGGGATCTATGACAGAAAGAGGAATGGAGCGCTGTAGACGATGACCGCCGATAAAAACAAAAAAACACCAACCATTCATTTTTTCAATTCAAAATGAGTAATGATGTTCATAATGAATGAATTACCTGTGACAGGATCTCGTTGTGTAATGTTTATGCAATAACCGTCTTGTCCCTTCCAGAAAATTAGCGGATATTGGAGAGCTTCGTATGACCGGTGTGTGTCAGCGATGAACTCCAGATTATTGTTTCTTCTTCGAATCACGATTTCTCGCGTCGATGTGCGGTCACCAACCATGATTCCAGCAATGTCGTCAACAACAGGCGCATTGAATCGACGCACGTGCTCTCCAGCTGGTGTTTTATCAGGATTGATGACAATAGAATCACGCTATTGCCATCAATCACTCAGTCACTTTGCAATTCGTGCATGTGTGCTTTGAAGAATTTCAATAATTCATTGTGCTCATTCAATAGGGCGTCCAGTTCGCCGACGATGCGCCTGGCATTAGGCGAATTGAGGTTATTGTAGCCGCAACGTGCATCCACACGATTGATGTCCTCACCGCCCATGAAGTAGATTTGTAAAAAATTATGTGGTTCGTTTGGTATTGGCAGCAATGAGCCTACTTTGTGGTATACTTGGCCTTTGATTTTGAACGTAGAATGGAATTGTTGACCATTTGCCGCAGTATTGTAAACTATTTCTGTTGCTCCAAACGAAGTCATTTGGAAGCATGAATTGAATGTGCGAATGGACTTCAGGAACAGGTTTGAATCTGGAACCGTGCCGATGAGCAAGCCGTTCAATGGTTCTGGTTTCTCAATTTCTGCTAGTTGCACTTTTTCTGATGCGCAACACATCCCGGCTGACTCATGTTTGAATTTGAGCGCATGACAATGGGGACATTCTTTGTCCATAGCACCAATCAGCACTTTCGGATGAGCGAAATAGTCAATATCTAGCTCGTACTCGAATGCGAGGCGAAGGAACGAAGCGGATGTAAATGCTCGATGTACTTGTTGGCGTTGTCGGTCATTTGCTCTGCGTGTGTTAACTACGAACCGGTGCGCTTGGCTTCGTTCCAATTATCGTTGTTGATTTCGTTCAGCTCGTGCCTCTTGTGATTGAGATGCACGCAATTGCGACATGCTCATACGCAAGTTTTTGTTATCTTGTTGGATTTGTTCGTCTGTTCTTTCTGCTCTACTATTTCGCATGTTTGTTGCTTTATTCATTCGACGGCCCAAATGGCCTCCCTTGCGTCTTGCTGGCATTGTGCACTGTAATACACGCACACAAAAATAGATAAATAAAAATAAATCGTACAAAATGTTGCTCGCACTGCGTTGTGATATGCTGAATGCATTGTCAAAATGTGAAAATGAGCGACGCTTCTCTTGAATTCTTCTCGGACGTAGCGCCATCTGTCATTCAACAACATAAATAATTTCGTTCTGTTTGAAATAAGAACGACGGTTAAATTTGTTCATACAAAAATAATAAAATCGCGATTAAAAAATGGGAGGGTGGGGGTAGGAGGGTGAAAATTCGGGGTTATAGTTATTTTTTGATGCGAAATAATAAAAAAAAAATACAAAAAAAAAAAAAATCAAAAAAATATAAGGAATTTTTTTCTGGATAGAGATACCCAAATCACCTAGCGGTATGAAATATACTTGTTGACCTATTCTCATACCTAACAAATATACATTTAAAAAATCATAAAAATCGGTCTAGCCGTTTCGGAGGAGTGCGACCACAAACATCGTGACACGAGATTTTTATATATATAGAGATTACCATTATGATATCCTAATTTTTTTCATTTTAAAAGTACCTAGCATAAGATAGTATTATTTTTAGAATCATTCTTTATTTAAAAATAAAGCCATATTTTGTTTGATAATTATTCTTTTGTTAAAAAATACATTGTGATACTTTTTATTTATTGTCCACTTAATATCATATTATAATAAAAT
Source organism: Rhyacophila brunnea (assembly GCF_057557595.1). NCBI lineage: Eukaryota > Metazoa > Arthropoda > Insecta > Trichoptera > Rhyacophilidae > Rhyacophila > Rhyacophila brunnea. The sequence goes on along the minus strand of NW_028233276.1, from coordinate 39,429,295 downwards.
ATATTCAGTAAAATTTTCTATTCGAGTTTTAAATTGACTCGTATTTTGGATATTTTGCATTCTGCATTTGCTATTCTATAAATGTATTAAAATTTATTGATGGTTATAGTATATTACATATTAAATTAAGATCCACACCATTCGTTAGCGGAATATGTTAGTTTATTTATTCGTATTGCTAATATCAATATGTACTAACATCATACTGGTATTAAATCTATTGATTCAATATTATCATAGCAGTTAAAAGCAAGTGAATATCGTAATCTTTGATCTTCAGTATATTCCTGAAGGTGTATCAATCCATTAGAATACAACTCTGTATATACCCTAAAGCCAGGTTTTTGAAAACATGTGTTTGGGCCAATTATTATTATAGCGCGAATCCCATATAAATTCCATACCCACCACGTCCATAATTATTATTGCCGCCATCCAGGCACTGCAATACTAGACAAATTAATAAATACATAGCAATTCAGTTATATTCAGACCATAAAAGCCTCAAGACGTGTACTCGTTTGACCCTAGCATCACCAAAAAAAAATATTCAACCATTAATTAAGTACGTCAATCACTGCAATTCAGAAACATTCAATAAACTACACAGTGACTCAACACACAGTTATAGCGCGAGAATGGTAGTGCTAGTGAGCGAGAACCAGATCACGGAGCAAGCCCAGCGCGCCCACCTCATCATCATTAAAGGTCATTACCTGAAATCCTTGGTATATCCCCTCAGCATCTGAATTACCCCCGACTATTACAACAGTCCACTAAAAATGCAGCCAAAAGATTTTGTCAAAAATGTTATAAATAAAGATTGTGTACTTTTCAGGGACAAAATTAATACAAATTCTTACTAATGCTGCATTCTTATTATTTAAATAAAAAAAAATCACATTAAACATATTACTAGCAAATTTTGAGTTATAATTATATCTGCAGAATATGAAAATTGCCCCAGTACGTGGGTGTATAAATAAATTCACAAATACGATTCTTGAGTCGGTACTTTAACGGTTATGTTCTGATATATAAATATTATGGTTATGATCCTTTTCAAAGCTATGCATTAACAATTCAATTTATTAAATATATAGTAAGTATAAAATCATTACTATACAGTACTTTAATTTAAGTTTACTGATTAAATAATATAATTTTAGAGTCCGATATAAAGAATGTTAAAATATACTTTATTATATACACATATATATTTGGTTATGTATACTTCATAACATATTTACATAGTTAATTAAGGTTAAATACCTTTCTCTTGCTTTTAACTATAGTCATATAAATACAATTACTTCAAATATTTATTTAAACTATCTTTATTATATGATATCATATTATACGAAACTGTATTACTAAAAAGGTGGATTACAAATTAAAACAATATGCGAACCTAGAGAATGTTTTAATTATATGTGTTTTTATGACTATTGACAGTTATTGTTCAACCCTCGTTATCTCTCTTGGTTCTTATCCGTAGAGTCCACGTTTGATTCCCGGTGAGGTCACAATACATTTTATTCGACTGTATGATAACTGGGGATTCATTAATTCCTCTAATTGTTTAATTACCACAATTAGTACTGTTCCACTAATACTATGTAATTGTTCCTCGTAATAAACTTAAACTTGCCGCGATTGAAAAAAAAAGAAAAAAAATAACAAAATATGAAGATTTTAGCTCCAGACATAAATGTTATGAAAATCTAATAATCTACATGGGTTAATCTGGAAAATTCGACTTATTTGGGATCATAATCTTTAAATATTGAAATCCGGCAGATGGTTTTATACAGTACTTATTTTATTTCTCAGTTTATAGGAGGTACCTACTTTATTTTATTCATATTTCGACAACTATCCATAAACGAGGTTCAGCATTTTATTTGTGTAAATTTATTTTATTTTATGAAATATAATAATATGTCACTTTTACTTGTTATTCACTACGTATAAAACAAATTACGATATGTTTTTTCTGTAAGTACTCATAACGGTTGATAAAACATACTGGTATAATGTCGTATATACCATTTTTTTTACAATATAGTATATTATATTTAAAAAAAACATCAATATAAAATTGTTCTATTTAATAATAAAGTGTGCATGTTACTTATGTTAATTATTATGTAACGCCCACGATGACTGAGCGGGTAATGCATCGGTTTATAATGACGTGGGGTCTCAGGTTTAAATCCTTGGTTTGGCAAATATACAAATCGTTTTTCAGTGTGCGTTTTGGAGTCAGAGTATGTACCTAATTGGTTATGCACGTGGTTAACATCCATTTCTAGTAGAAACAAAAAAAAAATACAAATCCATACGATATATTCTTAGGATCGGACATAGTCATGGTAAACTACACCTTATACTGTTAAGTATTGGGCAGGTGATTTTGACAAAATATTTTAATTATGAGAGTGGACCGATTTAGATGTAGATCCCAATTTCGATAGCAGGGGCGAAAAATTGCCTGTATTAAACAATGAGAGTGGTCACTGTGGTGGTAGGCTATGCGCAAGGATCTGAGCCAATTTCTTTATCAGAATGATTTTTTCATTCCTATTTGTGATTCCATTTGAATTCGACGTGCACGGATTAAAATTCTCTGTTTTATATTTTGGATGATTTTTTTGTGTCTATTATTAACCGGGACAAGCATATGTGGAACAAATCAACAACATTGTCTTTCTCAGTGGAGTCAAGAGTTTAACAATCCATTTTCCTGCTGTTTTGTGGGTTACGAGGGTCAAAAGCCCGAACCGATCCTTTCTTTGTACGATACTGGGAGCATGCGGGATCCTTCTTAAGATCGTAGCCATAATTAAATCCCTACACGAGACGTGCAAATGCTGTTTTGATGACAATATCGCGGAATAGTTTGGGGTCATGACCAGAGCTAAACAGGCCTAATGCCTTTGTTTTATTTATTTTAGTCACCTTTATTTATAAGATATAATTTAAAATATGATGTATGTTGATATTTTTATTAAAGTTTTAAGTAAGCACTAAACTTCACTGTGAAGCTTCCGGTACAATTTTAAGGGTCTAGTCTAAGACGATTCGCCGCCGGAACAACTGGGTGCTAGGCAATTGAATGAAATTTGAAAAAAAATACATGTTCCTAAATTATAGATACCTTTAAAAAATAAATTTAATACTTGTATATTATAACATTATTATTTAATACTTGGTGAGAATTAAAATATGCACTCGTACATATAGATCTTATTGTGCATTTGTTTAAGTTCCAACGAGAAAAGAGTTCTTTAGTTTTTATATAAAACGTCAGGCATAATAATTATTAATACGCGATAATAAGCATTGTGTTAAGAGAAAAATGAATTACATCTCCTTAGTAGTAGGTAGAGATTTATTAAAACTCTTCGTCTACTTTCTGTATCAAATCATAATGAACGTCTATTTATTTCATTCGATAGTGCGGCGCTCATTTGTCCTAGCGTCCAGTTATCCCAGTGATAATAGATTTAACAGGATTTACATTTATTATGGCACAATACAAATACCTGAAACGACATTATTCATGGTGAAAACAAATGTGTCGCTAGATTTCAAAATCAGCCAAGTCCATAATAGATGAATAGGAGAAAAACAGCTTTTTGTTTTCTCAAATACACAGTCACAGGGGTGAAAGTTTATATTATTTCGAGTATATAATATTTAAAATTAATAAATTCCACATTTTAATAATGTATAAATGTTAGAAAGCAGTAGTTCTTCAGCAATTCACAAAAAAGTCAAAAATACCTAAAGGTGGACTTGGCTGATTTTGAAATGTAGCGACACAAATAATGTATCAACATCGCATATTATAATATGATATAATGATTTATAACTTATATATAACTATATTAAATTTAAAACACTACTTTCTGTTTTCGTTCAAATAACAGATTTCTAGGTAAAGATGTTGAACGAAATATCAACACCGAGTACGGGTCTCGTGAAAACTTTTGCATTTAAATAGCAACAATGAACATTTTTGCGAGCGAAGCTTTCTGAAAAGTCTATAATATGCAGAGTACAGTGAACTTTTCCATACTAAACATTTCCACCAACTCCTCAAATCCGTAAAAATAAAAGCCCGATCTCCAAAAAAACCATTTAAACTTTCCGCTCATTTATATTTACACGTTTTTTTAGGAAGTTTGATACTTTCATATTTGAGAGAAAATATACGAGTATAATGAGTTTTTACTTCGTATTAATAAATAAATTCACAAATAATAATTTACATTAATTTTACTTACTTACCTATTTATTTTGTTTCAGCTAAGTAATATAAATCAAACTATTACAAAGGTAGGTATTATAATTTGTAATTATTTTACTTTCGCGATTTATGTAGGTATATGTTTTTAAATCAAATATTAAGGGCGGACGTGCTCAGCGTGTGTCAAAATGGAGCTTTTTTTCTATTTTCAAAGCATGATCCTGGACATACCTTAAACTATGTAGATAATCTATTTATATAATTTTGAAGCCTTATTATCGTTTATATTTATTTTAAACATTTGATGACTGCATAAAGTATTTTTATTACATAACATAGTATTCTTTTAAATCTCTTGCTCTAATATTTTAGAATATAGTCATATTTCAGTACATAAATGTGCAGTGGAGTTAAGATTTTTTTTATTTATTAATTTTTAAACGGATTTATTATACCATCAGTATAATTTATATTGACATTATTATAGTGAAATATTTACGGTAAAAATTTATATTGATAATCTCTGTGATCCCAAATTTGACAAAAATTAGGCATTTTATTATTCAAAAAATGGGCAAGATCAACACATTTAGATAATTCTAAAGATACTAATTATAAGCTATGTCTTTGACCATTGAAGTGTGATTAACATCCTACGAATAATGATTGCTTTATAATAATTATTGACCTAAGAATAGGGTAGTGTTTTTTTTGAAATACGCCATTTCTTTTGGCATTCCCCAGTGGTTAAACTACAACATACGGCCGTAGCCCTAAATTGACAAACTATAATTGAAGTAGGGAGTAAAATGATGTTAACGCGCGTGTTTGAACATGTACCTAACCGGTTTTTTTTATGAAACATAAGTCCTACAGATAAATATTAGTATGAATAATAAAAATTATGTAAATATAACACATTAATATAGCATAAACAGAATAGATAATAATATACGTGCATAAATAGGTAACAGATATAGCGTGCATTCGTTAAAATAGCAATATAAATAAGACGTATTTGGACGTACATTCAAAATTAATATATGCACAAAAATAATATAAAAATACATAAATTTCGAATAGTTTAACAGCACGTTAGACAGTACAATTAAACATAACGGGGGGATTATTAAAAATGTAATTGAAAGTAAAATACTTATTACATAATATCAACGAATTAATTACCCACACAATGTGGAATAAAAATAAAACATTGCCAATAATCTCATAATTAAAATTTTTGTTTTTGGTAATTTGAGATTCTTTACATTTTAATGAAAGATATTTTAAAGGTACTATTTGAAATTTTTTTGTGCTATATAACATGATACATCGAGGGCTTAGTGTCAAACAACACTATCTACAAAAGTGCAACTTTACTGGCGAGCCAAAAATCGTTATTTTAGATTCTTTTAACTCAACAAGGGAAATGTTTATTTAAAACCTAATGTTAATATTTTATAATTTATTGTGTATTGTACATTTTATCTTGCTTATGATGATGTTAAAATTTATAGGGATAGTTTTTAAAAAATATGAAAACAAGGGTAACTTATGTAGTTAGCGTTAAACTTTACTGACGATTTAATAAGAAATTAGAAAAGATTGACATAACGTTGTTTGACTATCATATAGCCGTAAATGTAAAATAACGTTATCTCAAAAAAAAAACATTTTTTGTAGATAACGTTGTCTGACTATAAGCACTCGACATGGCCTAAATTGTATTATTGCAAAATATTGAGATTAACATTAATAAATTATTTCGGATTTGTGAATCATGTGTCATCAAAATCATCATCTAAAAATAACATATATTAGAAAAAAATGGATATAAATTTTGTCCTATTCCATTTGAGTCGTTTTTGACGACCCGGGTTTCGCCTTTCGGCATCTTCAGGCACTATGTGCACTCACCAAAAGGTAAATACATACTAAAAACGAATACAATTATTAATTCTAACTTATATAATAAATTAATAAAATAGGTAAAAACTTTATCACCCACCTATTAAATCAACAAAAAATTAATAGTAATGAATGTAAAAATCCCTATTACAAATAATACAATCAATAGGCGTATAGGTACATCGTCAAACCCTAATAATAGATCATTAAATGATAATCAATAAATACTACATTCAAGAGGTCTAAAACCGTCAATACTAAGAATTTGATGAAGTTAACTAATGAGATATATCAATAATACCTATCAGTCTTTAAAAAATTATATTAGACAAATTTTATATTATTACATTCTACTATTTTTTTTAAATCGATAGTATTAATATTATTCTTTTTATTAAGAAATACAAGGTGTTTAAAGGTGAAAATCACTAATTTGTCTCTCCTGTAAATAACAACAAACCATAGTTTACCTCCCGCATTTACTAATTTATTTCATAAAGCTGCCAAGATTATCTTGAAGATTATTATTGTTTACAATAAGTGGAAGCCGTAAAGTAGGTTAAAATATTCAAAATGATTTTTATCTTTGTTCTATTCTACAAATTTCTGTTAATTGGTGTCCCAAAATTTATAATATTTGCTTTTCCAACCGGTCATTAGCGATAATGGTTTACCAAATCGACGAAATAATAGAACGACAGCGCTTAGTTGTCAATTAGATAATAAAATGTACGCCAGTACTAATTTGCCTAATTCCAATGTTGATGTATTGCACTCAATTGAATTCAGTTTGCCCATTCAAATAAATTGCTCCACCAAACCAACAACGAATTTACGACGATATTATCTACTTTGTCGAATATTTGCAATATTAACCAAACAAATCTAATACAACAACTATTAAAATAAATCATAATTGACACAATACAGTTTGATTGTCGCAATAGGTAAGCAGCTTTTATTTTTATGTGCATGCTATTATTACTTCTGTCATCTGTGTCATTTTTTAATGGCCAATGCAACGCTAAGTTATTACAAAATGTTTTAGTTTAATATAAGTTATTGTGAAAGAAAAATCGGAGATAGAAATATTATAAGTTGTATAAATTAAAAATAACTTTATTAAACTATTTATTTTATTCATGGAATAAGACACAAGATTTTAGAGTGTAACACTCAATATACCGAATACAAATAATTTGAAAACATCTCATGCATATAGGTACACACTAGAAAAAATCATTTTATAGAAAAAAATACGACACCCGACGAGACTTAAACCTGTATCTACTGGATTCGCGTCCGTATACTTTTTCAGCAGATACGGGTTCAAGTCTCGTCAGGTGTCGTATTTTTTCTACAAAATGATTTTTTCTAGTGTGTATATGCAGGTTTATTAAAATTATTAACAAATATAAGTACGGTATAAAAACTAAATAACGGAATGATCCGCGACGTCGGTTAGTAATTAAGGAATTAATTGATACCTACCCTAATTTAATATATTAAAACCGTAAGCCAATATTATAACGCAATACCAAAAGCATTTCATGTAACAAGCACTAGTTAAAATTGTTGATATTCAATAAGATTCCCGTAGCTTAATTCAAAAATCTTACTGGCGCGAATCCAGCAGATAAAGGTTCAAGTCCCATCGGGTGTCGTATTTTTTTTATAAAATGATTTTTTCTAGTGTGTATATGCATGAGATGTTTTCAAGTTATATAATATATTCAGTATACATAGCTATTTAATATTTATTCAAACTACATTATTTAGAATAATCTGTAATTAAAATAAATCATGCGCGAAGAACTTTTTATAATAAATGAATTGAAGATTTGGAAGGATTTTCGTGAAACCGTAAAACTTTTACTACTCCCACGCCATTTTTATTCAATTTGTCTACGCAATTTGATGGATAGGTTTGGGAATATCTCACGAGTGACAAAACACTTCTTTCGAGCGACAAGGATGTCACTTTGCTCATTCATTTCAATACTTTTAGTTCGGGTAGGAAACAAAGCACACACACACACACAGAAGAAAAAGTTTATTTCTTTCGCCACTACAAAACGCAATATAATTCAACGCCAAGCAACAAAACACATCCCCATTTCCGCAAAAGAAGAGAATAAACAAGAGGCCGTAAGTTTGCGCGGGAACCCTTCGCACTTCCGGGCGGGAACTTTTCCAACATGGCAGAATATTGAATTTTCAAAAGGTCCATGCTATCTCGTTCACTATCTGGTGAAGTCCTAAATGTCTTTGAACATGCAGCAAAAATATATAGATTTTACTTAAACAATATTAAATCATACAAGGATATAATATTATAGAAAAATCAGTATCATCATCCGGGGTCGATTCACTGCTGGACGACGGTTTCTTCATAGCTCCTTACAATATTTTTTTTGGTCTAGGTTTATTCGATACCTGCTTCTTACGACTTTTAGTTCCGTTTAGATACCACTGGGCGGCATATTATCATTTCACCAGCTTGAAGACTTCTAACATATCATAAAATCTTGTGGTTTTCTTAAAAAAAAGTTGTGTAGTATTACAAAACCAAAAAAAACAAAACAACATTGAACTCTAAAATATGTATTTTTATTTCAGTATAAAAGCTACTTTGTTATTAAATAGTTTATTTGAATTGTATCATATTTCAGGTTTTTATTTAATAGAATTTATAAAATGCCATTTAGTCGTTTTCAATTATCAAGTTTTTTTTTTTACTGATTTATTGAAAATACCACACAAATCATAAAAAATATATAAATTAGTTACAAGAAATTAAGCGCCGGCTAGATGCTCATACTTTACCACAAGCTTACCTGCACAAACCGGTTTGTATCGGGAAGTCCGTGTGTATGGACGGGAAAACTGTAACTCGCGCACACCAAAAAGCGCTGTAAAAGTAGTGTGCACAAACTATACCGCGCAGGCAAGTCGCTGCCGTCTAGACGGCGTTTTAGGCTTACAAATTCATTTTTTTTTTTTAAATACAGTGAGCATTACAAATTATAAATTTACGACGCTCACAATATGACATTAAGCAAAGAAATAGTATTAAACCAATGTAAATAATACATAAATATTATTATGCATTATCACAAAAACAGTATTAAAAGAAAATAGGTACAAAAATTATAAAAATTATAAAGCATGGAAGCACACCGAATAAACTAAGTGGACTCTACCTTACTTTTACTTATCGTATTTCACGAATTTTCTATAAAAAAAAACTCAACAAAATACTACGCGTCCCTAGTAGGACACAACTATATCTCTAATGTATTATGTATATCTATCAAAACAGAAACTAAATTATTCAAAGCTCACGATTCTATTAGCAATTTTGACTTATACCAATTCCTTTCACTAGATGCCGTTGAATTCATTAAAGATTTATTGATTGGATTGATTGAAGTTGAAAACTTTGGATCACGTCAAAACATTGTTGTAGTAAGTTAAGCAACTTTAAATTGTTTAGAAGGTTTCAGAAATAATACGCAAAGTATATATTATTGAAATCACATATCGCTTTCATTAACTTGACTGCAACACATCAAAATGTATCTCAAAGTAAAAAAAGATCAAGATAAAGATTCCCAAATAAAATAACTTTTAAGTTTTTACCATTCTTGAATTTACATACCTGTGATGTGAATCAATATAATTATACAATTGTACGGTTTTTAAAAAAATATTTTTTTCCAGTTAGGTACATGTTCAAACACGCGCGTTAACATGTTCTCACTCCCTACTTCATTTATCGTTTGTCAATTTATGGCTACAGCCGTATGTTGTAGCTTAGCCACTGGAAAATATGGCGTATTTCAAAAAAATACTACCTTATTCTTAGGCCAATAGTTATTGTAAAGCAAACATTATTCATAGGATTTGAATCACATTTGAATGGTCAAAAACATAGCTTATAATCAGTATCTTTATAATTATCTTCAAATGTGTTAATCGTGCCTATTTTTGAATAAAAAAAATGCCTAATTCTTGTCAAATTTGGGATCACGAAGAATATAAAATATATTTTTTATCGTACATATGTCACTATATAATGTTAACATTAATTTTACTGATGGTTTTGTAAATGCGTTTAAAAATTAATAAATCTAAACAATCTTAACACCACTGCACATGGATGTACTGAAATATGACCATATTTTAAAACATTAGAGCGAGAGGTTTAAAAGAATACTATTTTATGTAATAAAAATACTTTATGCAGTCATTAAATGTTTAAAATAAATATAAAGGATAATGAGGCTTTAAAATTATATAAATAGATTATCTACAACGTTTAAGGAATATCCAGGGTTATGCTCTGAAAATACCATAAAAGATCCATTTTGACCTACGCTGAGTATGTGACCAAATTACCACAGTAATATGATATATTGTAAGGTATGTTTTTATATAAATAAATAATATAGGGTTACGTTTTAGACTAAGTACCGATTATAGATTTGATTTATTATGTGATTTTAAAGAGTAGCTATATTCCCACAATGTTGTGGAAAGTAATAATATAAATTATTGTGATATATCATGGAGTCGATAGTTATGATGATTTTATGTAACGTTTGTCAATTAAAGGGACCTTTCCCCTAATCCTTGTCCATGTGAATATATCGCAAGTACAACAAATAATGTCTATTCAGTATCCAACATAATATATATTGAGCATATAGCCAACAAAACGGGACTTTTTTATCAGATCTCATACTGTTAAGTTATATAATTATGTTAACACCTTATGATACCTGTTTACACAATTGTCTAATAAATGAATCAAATAAAATATTTGAATAAGATCAAATCTAATAATTTTGGACTAATTATAGCAGCTTGGTCAAACCGTGCTATAACAACCTATTCATGGGTAAGTTAAAATAATTTATATTACATCTCAGTACTAAAAAACCGTATTATAATTATTTTTATATAGTGTATTATACCAAATGTGAAAACAAGCAAATAGAAGAAACTATGAATAATATAATTAATTATATAATGGAGTATTAAACTTAAAACATTTAAAATTGACTTATAGCAGTTTAGTCAAGGAGTTGCGGTATATTTAACAATTTGACTACACATGAAGCTATCGAATATATGATTGTATCTATACAAATAATATAATATCGTAAAAGTTGCAGATGTTATAATTATTATGTGAATTTTATTAAATTAAAATGACAAAAAAATGATTTACTATATTATATAAATATAGTAAGTAAATGAACAAATTACTTACAAAAAAATTACGGAGTAAGTAAGGCTTTACCTCTTCTGACCAAATCAAGGGACTCTGCTCATTGGCCGTCATACACGTTATTTTTATATGCATTTTTGATATAAACTTTAAATTTAGATTCTAAAGCAAGTATGACATGTTAAAATATCATTCAATATATGTCCTCCATAATCAATCATACTCAATTACTTGCCGCTGTATGGATACAATCTGTGGCTCTATCTGAATAACATTATATTAGGTATGCTCACATACTATAGTCTAAAGTTTACAAGAGATATTATAATGTTATGTTTACCTACATTTTGTTACGAGGTAGGTACCAATAAGTACTTGGTGTAAACGGAAACTTTCTTTCTTGATAGTAATGTCACGCGTGTCCTTGATAAGTTTCGTAGAAATATAATGAATCCATTGTTTATTCTCCCAATTTGCATAACTGACCTCCCATTGATAATTCCACTTGGAAAGTTAATGGCTGTGTTTAATTAAATCGTTTTGGATATCGATATATTTAATTTACGTAAGATGAGTTTATCTGGACGCTGTTTTGTAAGTTATTAAAAAATAGGGTCTAAACAATTCACTCTAAGTTTCCATTTACTTTTGTTCTTATTTTATAATTAAACAAGTGCTTTTAATTTGTCGTTTTTTATGTTCATTTTAATATAATGCAAAATAAATAAATGTTAATTTTAATCTATTTTTTAATTAAAAAAACTCTTGGTAGTTTACAATACCATTCTATTTTCAATCTACAAAGTTGACTAATGAAAATAAAAAAAGAGTTTTAAAATAGAGCAGTAGAAAGAAAGACTAGGTTACCACAAATGGGTTCACAAATGAATATTGTAATTAAGAAGTTTTAAATTGAATAAAGTAAGCTCAATGAGTGGTGCCTAGTAGTGGAGCTTTTTATCCAACTTTGAATACTACTAACTCTTCTTGGTAGATAAAGAGATTTGCAAAGGCATAATGGGATAAAAGCTCCCGGCTGTGACTCGGCCAGGTTTGGTTTGTTTATAAGGCATTATTCGTCTGCGAGGTTCAGCAAAAGTTTGCAAGGATGAGATGCATTAGCGTTCATCAAAAAGATAATTCACTTTATCGCAGCGAAAGTATAATGAGAACAGACATTACATTTTGAAATATTTTTGCTCATTTTCGTTGTAAAAGTAGTCCAGGACAATTTATTCATCGCATAGTTTAAAATGTAAGATAAGGGTTTAGTTTAAAGGTCGTGTAGAAATATATAAATACACAACATTAAGCTTACGTAGAGCTTTTCATCCTTTCCCTCTCATTAATGAAGAATTTTACCGCCATATTTTAACTCGAAAGCTTTAGTGACTTACCTGCTTTTTAACCTCTAATTTGAATTTACAAGTGGTATATTAATCTTAAAGGAGTTTTTCAACATACATAACAAGCATAAGATATAACATAATAATAAAGATAAAGTAACGTTGCAACACATAGTTCTGCAGTGAGTTTCAGTCGACAGTCAATATTTTAAATTAACATTTCTATTACAAATTCATACAAATAATACAGTTTTTTTTATTGAATTTTCAACATGGGTTTAAAAATATGAAAGTAAATTATTAAAAAATATTATTTTATTAAAAATAGTTAATAAAACAGTCAATCAGTAACCAATTTGGTCCTTACTCTAGAGATAAACACGACACAAAATTTGAAATTCACGCTTTTAGAAACAAAATATGAATATTTTTGAACAATTTTATAAATTCCAAGAGTTTTTAGTTTGAAAGCCAAAATAACAACATAATATTATTGTTTAAAATATAATAAAATAAAAATAGTAATCTAGTGAGTAGATAATGTTTGAAAGGTAAAACTAGAGTCTAGAGGTCACCGGATTGATGAAACAGTTATGTTATATCATGAGGTTTTGCATACTAGTTTGCATACTAGTTTGCATACTAGTAACACATAACGTAACGGAAGCCCATCAGAAAGGCCTTCATCTAGCATTGGGTAGCCCCAGGCTAATAATGATCAGTACTATGAATAGATCCAAATAATAATCACCAGTATTTTAAATGATCATATGTAAAAAAATAAATTAAAGATTATCTCGTGGTTAACATAAACGAAAAAAAAATAATGACTTAGTGAGTGATAAGTAACACAATACAAAAATAATGACTTATATAATATCTATATATCTTATATATCTTAATAAATTAAATATATCCTAATATTATATATCTTAATCACTATACACACAGACACCATTTTTGAGTGTAAGTTCTTAGTAATAAATGAAGTAATAAATAAATAAAAAGCTCTGTAAATGCCAGGAAGTTTATTTATTTTCTGCACTTAGTTTCAACCCCTTACATTGTTTTTGCCCTTTCACTTCTCAATCAATGAAATAGGTCACCGTGTCATGACCGGTTGAAACCCTTCCATTCGTTTGTTTAAGGGTTTCGAGAGAACCTTTTCTTGAAGATATTTGTTTCATCGGTATTGCATTACATAGTCTAGAACTAAATCTAACGCTAGTTCTGTTAAAAATACAATAAAAATACATTAAAATTTGTACAATAATAATAAACTATCATAATAACAATTAATTCTGCTCCAATCTATATAATGACGTTAACTAACATACCATTTTGCTCCTCATTATAGACCTTTAAAGAGTGAAGATTATAATTTAGAGTTTTTTTGAGGAATGTTAATTAAGCATTCACTCAACCGTATAATTATGTGTTCTGGGACATATATAATAATATATGTTAAAAAAAAACAACACGTATTATTTGTCAGACGAGAGGTTGATCACGTATATTATACTGATTTAGAGATAGGAACTCTACCAATTACGTCATCGTGGCAATGTCCCATGACGTATATATTAAACCAGATGGAAAATTATAATCATATATAAATTTATTGTTAAAGATTGTTTCAGATTATAAGAAATTAATACATTAATAATATAGGCTCCGATGGGACGGCCATGCAGTAAGAATGGACAGTGGTCAATTGCTGAGGGAAATCCTGGATACCAGACCGGGTTGGATGTCGATTGGCAGGACCAGTCTCTGGTGGTTGGACGATTTTAACAAAGATGTTAGAGCGGCCGGTGCAGACACATGGAGGAGGACATTTAGGAAGTTTATGAAGTAGGCTTGGACCCACTCTGGGTTATTGGGCTACTTACGATGATTATGATGAATTTATTATACCTATGGGATATTTTTACAACGTACCTGTTTTTTTCAGATGTGTCCTGCAGGCTTCAGATGAGACAACTAAAACCAACACACTGGGTAAGCCAGTTCCTGACCGGCTATGGCGACTTCGCAGCCAAGTTGCATGGTTTTCGTTTGATAGGACATGGGCCGGAATGCACATGCGGGAAAAACCATCGCTAAACACGTCCTCTGAGACTGCCCGTTGATAGGATTCAACCGAGTGGAGCTTTTTTATAGGGTCCGTCTACACATGGGCCCGATTGGCCACGTCGACTTGATATCAACCAAGACCAACTTTGAGGCATTTGAAAAATTTGCTGCGTCATATTATAGAGACCGGAATAATTCTGATGCCTCCTTAGATTAATCATTTTAAACTTCTCACTCCTCTGTTTCGGCAGAGTTTCAGTACACGGGTACAGAGGACATTTCATGTCATTAAAGATAAATAACGGCAGAGCAAGTCAAGATTCTTTTTGTTTTCTAAAACTCTTTCTTTAAGCACTATGGTGCATATTTGCTACATCAGTCCCGTACAGCATTGCTTTGGGACAAGGAAGTGTGGCACTAAAATCTTTTCATTCTGATACGTTTATAGCGTCATGAAAGGCGGCCGTGCACAAACCTCGGCTGCATAATACACGGAGGGTACACCGTGAAGAAGTAAAATGAAATGTTTTAAAAGAGTAATCACTCATCGGGTGAATAAGGATTAGATTGATAGAATATACAGAAGAAAACTATTCAGAAAATTCGTTTTACTATCATTATCATAATGAAAGAATCCGTATGTCTTTAAGCAGAAAAATCAAAAAAATCTATTGTGGACTCGATTCAACTTCAATGACTTTAACTTCAACTCCAAATGATGATAATACTATAAAATTTGATCTATTAATTATGATACCACGTTTTCTATCGATTTTTTTTCTGTAAAAAACCCCTAAAAAAGTATAGCTAACTGATTTAACTACCAATTAATGTCTGAAAAAATCAGTGGTTCTTAATACGAGTATATAAATGTGAAACTAATTACATAGCTACTTAAAAGCAATCAATAATAATTGATAACAAGTCATAGATTTTAACACTACAAAAGCTATTTCTCCGCTTACACTCTGAACTTTGAGAGTCGTTAGTTGCGCTACGGCTTGTAGTAGGTAGCATCCACCACTGAAAGCTCATTAATTTGACTAAGTGGGGCAGAAAATAACTTAGCCACTCACTTATAAGTCGCGCTGTTTAGAGCCGCTGGCTTCCCCATACAAAACATGCGCTCCTTTCCTAGAACATGTTTATTCTTTAATACACCCGTAAACTTCTTCATACAAGTTATAAATAAGCTCGTATGTAATAATGCGCGACTATCTAGTAGACTACCTATGTACTTATGATGTTGGAAGTATATTATGTTTGTCTCGTAGATTCAGTAAACTTTGTTAGGTAGGTATATACTTACGGATTATGGATAACTGTAAAAGGCATATTATTATATACAGAGAGATACATAAAGGAGTATTCTTATAAAGAGCATGCTATAATAGGTAACTACAATTATTTATTTAAAAAATGGTTTTATGATATTACATTTGTTAGCCAAAATACCTAATAAATCAGATTATACCATTCAGATTACACCTTGAAGAAAAGTAAACATTACATAGATAAATAATACTTAATTATTAATGACAATATGTATAAATAATTATTATAATAGCATAATTATAGAGAATACAAGTTCTTTTGTAATAATTGAAAATTGAATTATTAAAAGTAATTACAAATAAAACATGTCTGGTAAAAATTAATTAATTAAATAAAATATATTAACTTTTTGGTGCCATAAGATAGGGTAATCGCATTATATACAGCATTATGAAAGATCACATCCGTTTTGCGTTGGGGTAACATGAAGACCACAGAATCATGAGTGATATTGTTGAAAACACGAAAAAAATGCTTGTTTGTATAATATGCTAGACTGGTTGTGAATGAACTCACAAAGAAGTAAAAAAAAATTGAAAGAACAATCACTCTTTTGGAATTCTTCTTTCAACCGGAATTGCATTAATAATTATACCCAGAAGAAAATTTGTCGGAAAATTCTCTAGACTATAATTACCATAAGTAAATAAATTCATGGTTTTGATCAAAATTCATTATGTGAACGGACCTGTGGGGTCTTAAAATAATGCTGGCATGTTTGAGAATTAATACATAACACAAACTATAATTATTATAATATACGTAGCAATCGGATATTTTCGAATGTTCTTGAAACCCCCATAACAAAACCAAATATTTTGCTAGTTCTGGTACTATAATCAAGAAGTGAATTTACCTAAAACTTTACTATCGGCCAAGTACACGTGCATGGATTTACTTGCACCAATAGTGTGTATTTTAAACTATCACGATAATAATTAATTGTTTACACGTAAAAAGTGCTCACTGTCTCGCAGTGGCGAAGAGTCCATACTAGGCGATTATTTGAAGCCTACCTTCTTAAGAAAAATATTTTTTAATTGCATATTGACTTATTTATATTATCACTTGATTTTATATTCTATAAAATAAGAGTATAATAAGAGAATAATAAGAGATGCCGTATGTGTAGGAATGTTACACAGATAATAACAAAATAATCTGAAAATATTTTACAAAACAATCTGCAAAAAATATACCACATCGCGCCATCTTTCTTGACGTAAATAAAAGTCGGATTATTTTTCAAATAATTCTCAATTTTTTTCATAATATGGACTTTACGTCACGTAGCCCCGCTCAGTCTATCGAATTATATGAACTAAGGTAAGCTCCGATCGCAGAGCCTAAAACCGAAAAAAAGTATTTTTTATTGTGTTTAATCGAATATTAGTAAATGTAGGCTATTTTTAAAAATAAAAAGAACTTTTATCTAATGATTTTCGATGTGTATAAATGTTTTGAAAGAATACGTAATTAAAACTGATCGCTTAATTTTATGTTGTCAGTGAGTTTTTGAAGTTTCATTAAATTAATGTGTCGTTGTCATTAGTGTGTACCTATTTATTAGTAGTAATATCGTATTATCTTCTTATTTCTCGTAAGTATACCTGACAAGTGTGTTCTTTTTATCAAATCTCCACAGCCTACCTCTTTCCAAAAGTCACCCTTCGCCACTGTTGTCTTGCCAGTCTCATTCTTCAAAGTAAGCGAGACACGATGTTGCTATTTTATACTATTTTGTACTATTTGACAGGTCATGAAAATCGGTTAACCTCAAAATGAGTGTCTGCGCGGTGTAGATTGTTGTTTAACGGCAGTTTCACTAATATCGTTCTACTGCATATGCGCAGATATTGCACGGTCCAATTGTCGCGTGAAAATTTAGAAGCTTCTGAACTTTTTCACACATGCATGCAATCTTGCAATTTTATTTACACGTACATTTTTTTGTTATAGCCTGGGTAATACATACTGTCGGCAGTAAATCCATTCACGTGTAAACGGGGTATTAGTGGAAGTTGATTTTACAATGACAGCTACTTATTATTTTTTTTTCTGCCAATGGGTGAGTTTCTGTAAAACAAGATCACAAGTTCGGAAGCATAGATTGAATCGCCCATTCGATTTGATCATGAAAAAATAATACAAATGAAACTGTAGTTTGTGTAACTAATTATAGAGAAATAAATTACTTATCTTAATCGTAATAAATATTATTAAGATTTCCCTTTACGCATACGGGATGAAGTGCTCTAACTACAATTGACATCTAATAGAATCTGCTATCCAATGCAATCCGTACCACATCCGGTCTTTACGCCGGGTCACGCAAATATGTGACTAAGGGTTCAGATACAACACCGCAGTTGCAGCGCGTCGACGCAGGTATTACCTGATTTCAAACGCATCCGATAAGAATCTCCAGTTGAATAAAATAATCCAATTTGAGATTAAAATAAGATACATTTGGAATCAAGTAAGACCTGTGTCGACGCGTTGCAACTGCAGTGCTATGTGTCTGAGCCCTAAGGTGTCTGCAATTTTTTAGGCCTGTTAATATCTCGGGTGTCGTCTCCCAAGAATGAGGTCGTCACTAATTCAAGCGTGTTTTGACTGAGTTTACTTTAACTTTTACCAAAGTGTGCCGCTATGAGAGAGGATTAGTGATAAAAATAAAACAAACAGATCATTTCGATGGCAGTTTGACAAAGGAAATTTTCGTTTTAGTTTTAAAATAGGTATTTATGACAACAGAGTCGGATTGCTTGATGATTCCGACATTTAGTTATACTTACTGACTTGAATAATCATGCTTTACTTTTCGTACATATTTCAGGATATTCTTTTTTAAAGATACGTCATATAGATACGAGTAGGTCGATTAACAACAAAATCGAAATTAACAATACAATGAGATCGACAGAATGGTTTGACATTCCACATTGAGTTTAATACTGCTTGACTTTGACAAGAATATATGAATCATAATAATATTTTAACAACTTAAATAATTATAACTTGCTCATTAATTCGGCTAAGTACGGCATGAAATAAATGACGCGATCTCATACTTTAAAATCATGTAGCGTCTCAAAAATCGACCTCGATACTAACTGCTCGTACACTTTGAGTCGCTCGTGATTTTAATGAACACTTTATTTGTGTAATGCGTCAAACACAGCAGCTCAACGAGGCATAAAGTGGAAAAATATGTAAAGATTTTAATCTGTAGGTACCTAATAATTTTAACTACCTATTTAAAACTTCAGCTTAAGGATAGAAAACATTAAATTACATTATCCTTGATTAATTGTATTAAACGTGTGAAAATAAACAGAATAATTTTGTAATATAAACAAAAGATTTTACCACCCTGGAAAACTAACGTAATACAATATATAACATGTTACATTATCCCATTAAATAATATAATATAACTACCCTTTTTCTTAAATAAATACATCATTTTATTTAATTAAAATACTACATTGTATCTTCAATCTTTTATTATATTTTAAATAACTTAATTAAAGATAAAAAAATGATTAATATAATCATATTATAAACATTCATAGTTTTACGATATTCTTAATGGTATTTATTATTTATCATTCTTTTGAAATTTCCAGTCTTCTTTCATACAGTCAATCTTCCTGTCTTGTAGTACTCTTGTTAAAGCATTCACCTGGACAAGATGTCTTTGGTATCCTGTCACCTATGAATATGCTCACCAATTGAATGTGACTAGTAAAAGTGGTTGATGCCAATCTAACTAAAATGTACCTCTACAGAATGAAGAAACAAATAGATTTTTAAATTCCAATTGATTTAAGTTTTATATAACTAGCTTTTTTGCTACCCGGGTTTTGTCTTTTGGCATCTTCCAGCACTATGCGCACTCACTAATGGTAGATACACACTGTCAGTTTGACAGTCCGGTTTGCAATAAACGAACCAAAGCGAATAGTAGAAAACTTAAATTTAAATACCATCAAGTACCCTCGATAGATAGTATTAATATAATAGTTTTTTCATGAATAATAGAAGCATTCGCTCAACCTGTTTTGGTCATGCACTGGATCAAACATAAATTGAAAAAAAAAATATACATAATATATAATATAATATATTTTTTTTGATAACTGGAATTGATTCTGTGATTCACGCTTCATAGAGGTCGTTCTTTCAAGTCAGCTAAGATGGGACCGACTGCATGGTTATTATTTGTAAAAGTTTTAAACATTCGGTAGGTATTTCTTAAAAATCATATATAGTATTTTTTGTGTATATTTACTCATGTTTAGTATACCAACTTACATAATATTATTATTCTGTATATTTATTTTCCTACCGTAACCAAAAGCCTTAAACCAGTGAACCGATGTAACTGTATCATACGATAGCAAGTTAAGGTAACCCTAGATTAGAGTATAATCATATAAACAAACAAGTAGGGTGTAGTGCAAAGGATAGAGGTCTTAAGGCATATATATCTTGGTTGCTAAACTAGCTGCTTTGAATTATCGGTTAATTACGGGAGACTCTCAAAGATGCATTAGTGAGGTGATATATCACTATACATAATATATGTAAAGATTATGTCATATAACTGACAAAAGCACAGTACCTATTCTGTTAAATACATATTTATTATAAATAATGTACAGGTCCATGAATTTGATTTTTGATAGTATTTTTTGTTTGTTACGAGTATATAAAATAATTGAGATCTGTATATCTACAATTTAAATGTAATACGATTCCATCTGTGTTACTGTTTGAATAATTGGTAGTGGAACCATTTTTGTATAAATGCGAAGCTATGGTTGCGGGTTTGAACCCAGCACTGGTAAAAAAATGCATGTTATTTTTTATAAGGAATAGTTAAAACTATTTATCATAAAATCAGTTTGTCACAGTTTAGAGATCTATATCCTACACTTAAGAGTGTATTATAGTAAATTATCTTGTAAGTACTGAATTATAGTATTCGGGTCTCTCACACCACCTTGATAATATTTTCACTGCAACTAGCTCCAAGATCCCTTTAGATGAAAAAGGGAAGTCTTTTCTGGATTTCAAACGTGATGAATCCAGTGTATGTGCATATAATAGGGGGGCTGACATGGCTCTAGCCTAGGGGCCCGGGCTTGGGGGGTCGACCATTTAAGTGAGATAAACAGACACCAAAAGTTTTTTTTTTATAGTAAAAAGTCACCTGCGGCGCTATTTTACTTGAATAAATAATTTTACATTAAAAAATATGTGGCTGTATGATGTAATTTGATAAGATATGATTGCTATAATAAAATAGTAATTCACGCAAGGAATTTTATTTTATAGTAACCTGTGTTTCCTGACTAATAAAAATGTATATTTATCCAATATAGCGAATGGTCGCATATTATATGGCCACCATAAAAGAGGATTGCGATCAGTGCTTAATAATATAATGTCGAGTAAATTTTATTGAAAAATAGAAAAAATCGCTAAAAGTATACGGAAAACCTTATTTATTAAATTATTATACCTCGCAAAACCTTGGGGTTCCGCGAAATATTACTTGTAGAAATCTACTGTAGAACATCAAACTACCTTTAACCTTGGTGATAGGTAAGGAGTCAGTCAAACATCCTGATATGGGGGTCTGATTCAGTATATGGGGGCCATTGTCCACATAGTAGGTGTTATCCATCACACATCCGGGTTGTGCGATGTATATCTGTGGCTACTTATCTGTGGTCAGCAGGTAGTGCTATTCTAGAATAGCCAGATTGTGCACTTTTGCCAGTAGGATTCAAGTGACCCGTTAGTATGCGATAAGAATCATTGAGGGATGTATTCACCTCATAATATGGCGTGAACGTTTAAATAATATACTAAAAGGCATGCGTTTTCATCAATTGAAAACAATGATAAAGTAGTCGTTATGTAAGTTTTTTTTAAAAGCTTTTGTTGCTGTATTATTTTAACTCTAACAAATTTCTTATAAGTAATTACATATTTTGGTACTGTTCGGTTATCAGGAATACAGCGGAAAACACATTTTGAAAATAGCCGATAAACTGGATTATTTGTTAGGTTAACCTAACCAAACCAAACCCAACCTAACCTAACCTTACCTAACCTAACCTAACCTAACCTAACCTAACCCAACCTAACCTAACCTAAACTAACCCAAACTAACAAATAATCCAGTACATCGGGTATTTTCAAAATGTGTTTTCCACTGTATTCCTAATAAGCGAACAGTATCAATATTTTTTTTTATTTAACGAATAATTCAAAATATTTAAGAATGTAACATTATAATTATTGAATATACACAATAAAGCTTTTGGGAAGCGCTTCAGTGAGTATTAAAAAGCCAATAAAAACTTTGTCGTAATTAAGTATGACTCCTTTAGCTTAGTGGACTATGTACGTGGGCGCGATACCCGAGAGATGCAGGTTAGATTTCTGCGGCATGTCTTACTTTTTTTCTATTGGTTATAATATATTTTTTCAAGTTTTATCAAAATTATGTATGTTCACAAATTTCTTATATCCGATTTTTTTTTTAAATTTTTTGTCACGTAAAATTGATTAATTTATGGTACTGTTCGGTTATGAAGAATACAGCGGAAAACACATTTTTAAAATACCCGATATACCTACTGGATTATTTGTTAGGTTAACCTAACCATACCTAACCTAACCTAACCTAACCTAAACTAACCCAAACTAACAAATAATACAGTATATCGGGTATTTTCAAAAAGTGTTTTCCGCTGTATTCCTTATAACCGAACAGTACCCAATTTATTTTTTAAAAATGTGAATAATTTATCACACATAATTAAATAAAATCCATTCGAATAATGACCGTTACAAAAAAAAATTCTAGCTGAAAAGTGAAAATAAAAAACATTACTCTCACCGTAATTAGTAATAATTACATCGGGTTGGAAAAAAATTCGGTGATAAAATTGTAAAATGTACATAATTAGAGGGTGTTAGTGGTGTGGCCTATCATTAATCATGCGAAGCGCCTACCCGATGACCTGCCCACTGAGGTGTTAAATGAAACAGATTATAATTACTAATTATTATAACACTTTCATTTAACCTGATAACTAACTGCAAAGAGTATTATTTGCCACGGTCGTATATTTTACTTAGGTACTATACTAATATGGTAATTTATAAAAATATGAATGTTGTGAATAAACTTTTTATAAACTAAACAGATTTATATTAAAAATGTCTAGACGACTGTTTATAATAGTCATTAATATTAATTATTACAAAATTATATGTCATTATTCATTATTTTTTAAAACAAACTCGTATGAAACTTTTTAAATTACTAAGATTACCTCTAAGTGGATCATATTATTTGCATATTATATTTATATATTTGTGGCTCTCGTGGTGCAGTGCGCGAGGCGCTGGCCTTCCATCACGGAGTTCTGGATTCGATTCCCAAATGAAGTCAAAATATATTTACATAATCTAATATGTAAATTCCTCAAACTTGGGAGTTTTACCACTATTATTGGGCTTCGTGGTCTGTTGTGGTGTTTAATAAAGAAACAAATAAAAAAATATATTATTACGGGATAGAGAGAAAATTTAATTTACGTATTTTTACTACTTATTTTTTCATCGTGTCACGCCCTAGCATTGGAACATAGGGCAAGCACGTGTTCGCGCCACTTCCCTCAGTCCATTGTCAACTCTCGCGCCTCCCGCCATGCCAGACCTGCAGCGCGTAGTTCACTGCACTGCAGGGAGAGGGAGGGCCGGCCACGGCGACGGAACCCTTGAGGCTGTGCCACAAAGGTACAAAGTGTCGCACTCTCTGGCAGCATCCGGAACATATATCCCAGCCATGTAAAGCGTCTATTCGTGATTACCTCAATCACCGACGGCTGTTGTGTCCGCTCACGAACTCGAGTGCTTGTAACGCAGTCGTACTAGTGTACCTCAAAGCTCAAAAACTGAGACCTGTGAAGCTTAGTAAGATGCCATATCTCAAAACCATACAGAAGCACAGGTAACACGCACGCGTTGAACAAACAACATTTGATTCTCTTAGAATACAACCTTGACCTCCAAGTTGGCTGAATGCAGACCTCGCTATACTAATGCGGATTCCAAGCTCACTGGAAATACCACCATCGTCAGCAACCTAAGTATTTGAACCTGGAGGAGTGTCGGCGTCAATGCATGCATTACTGAATATGGATTTGGTTTTAACCGCATTCAGATCGACCCATACGTTTTGAGTTCGCGGCGAGCCTATTCACGGTTACCTCCAAGCGTTCGATCATCGAGTCAAACACGACTGCGTCATCTGCATACTCCAAATCGCACAGTCTTTATATCCAAATATGCCCCCCTAAATATTTTTTGATATTTAATTTCGTTATAATCCCGGCAATCGAAATCCAAAAGGTGCGAACGCATCTAATTGATTTCACTATTAAATATATTTCACACAATATTTATGTTAACTTTACCTATAAGGTAGAACATGCTAATTTTAATATAATAAGCTATTGTTGTGTAAAATCGAAGGTTATGATCATTAAGTTCACCTTCCCTAAACATTACCTAATCTAGGCAAACTAATATTTTAGGATTTTGGTTGTCAAAATTCTTTCAAGATGTAGCTTTATAGACGTAACCTCAAAATTATATAGATAGATACGGTGGTAATTGTTGACATATTCAAACGAATGGTAAAGGATCAAAATTAAAAAAAAAACTACAGTACTTTGCCCACACTATGAGAGGAGAAACATACAGCATTCTTTAATTCATTATCGAAGGAAAAATCAGCGAAACGTATGTACTCGTATTAGTATTACTTATATATATATATATATATATATATATATTTATTTATTTATTTGACTGTGTCTTATTATTATATACTATGTTAACGTTATATCACTGAATTCAATGCGTGACATTACATATCTAACCGTTATTTATTAACCTTTTTTCAACAAATACTTTTTGGTATTGATTCGTCCGTGTTCGATTCGGATAGTATGAAAAAGCAGAGATGTCACAAATCTAAACATATCTAGGACCTTATATGTATCTCTTTCTAAACCTTTTTCCCAGAGCCGGTCCTAGCAAGCTCAAGCCCCAATTGAAGCATGTGCACGAGGCTCCTAAGTATGGAGTGCGGATTTTATATTCTCCTCCAAAAAATATTGACTACAGAAGGTGGGTTGCTTAGCGACGGGAAAATTTTACTTGAAAAAGCCAAAAATTTTAACCAAAACTACTTAAATTTAATCAATATATGTTTGATATTTTTTGAGCATGGGTCTTCTTGCAACAATAGTGTGTATTTTAAACAATCACGATAATAACTGTTTACACGTAAATGTGCTGACTGTCTCGCCAATGTCCATTCTTCAAGAGTAAGCGAGACGCAATGTTATCATTATTTGGTACTATTTAATAGGTCTTGAAAATCTGTTGACCTCAAAATGAGTCTCCACGCAGTGTAGTTTGTTTTTTACCAGGAGATTTGCTACTATCGTTCTACTGCGCAGGCGCAGATATTGGACGTCCAATTGTTGCGTGAAAGTTCAGAAGCTTCTGAGATTTTTTGATTCATGCATGCAATCTTCTAATTTGTACGATAATACGTGCTTACACGTGCATTTTTTATTATGGCTGCGATAATGCGTACTTTTAGCAATAAATTCATGCACGTGTAAATGGGGTATTAGTGGAAGTCGATTTTACAACGACTGGATAATGGTTCTGAATATCCTTATCACATACATCTTGAAGATATTATATGGCCGTCAGATTCTACTTAACAAGTACAACGCATTATAAATATTTTATGATTAAATATTGACGTTAAAAAATACTGTTCTTTACTTTTTTACTGAAAAATCACCTAGGGCACGAGTCTACCAATTTGATTATACACTTTATAACTTTGATTTTTTTTTGCACCATTTACTACATCTCTTTGGCTGATTACCTTGCATAAATTAGATCAAATGATATTCACTTGTATTAATGTAATATGCAGTAATAATAAATAAATATAATATGTAGATATTTTTAGAATATATTACATCATTTTCATTCAAGAGCCGGAGTGCAAAGTTATGGAGTGGCAACTCTACGTGATGCTCAATTTTTATTGGGCCTGATTACTTTAATCGCCCTAAGACCGGGCCTGATTTTTCCATTCAGTTGTATTTTTGAAATATCCTGCCAAAAATCACATCGGCAATATCCATCGCGTCAATTCTGTTACAAATTTTTAAAAACTGCTATAACACTTATTTTGTTTTTTTAACGCTGAATATAAACAAGATTTGAGAATGTAACATTATTATTATTATTATTATTGAAAGAAAAAAATCAAAGTTTTTAATCAAATAACATAAATGTAACCCGAGGTAAGAATGACAGTCGGATTAGTAGCTTAATGTTACAAAGATAATATGTGTTCGAATCCCACTCAACCCATTTTTTGTGACTTTTCTAGAGAATTTTGAGATTTTAAAATAAAACAATGTTTAATTAACTATTTTTTATATTCAACTAATATTTCACAAGATTTAAGAATGTAACTTTCTAATTTTTGATTTTTTTATAGGTTATAATAATAATTATATTTTCTCAGAAGTGTTTTCAAAATTAGTTATGTTCAATAATTAGAATGTTCATTCTTAAATCTTGTGAATTATTCGTTGAATAAAGAAAATAGTTAATTAAAAATTATAAGCAAGTTACAACAAAAAATCTTGGAATGATCCGTGACGTCGGTTAGTAATTTAAAATTCAAAAGCCGATCGCCAATCTAGCCCAATTTAGAAAGTGCTTCGGTGAGTATTAAAAGCCATTAGTTAAAATTTGTCGTAATTAAGTATGACTCTTTTAGCATTGCGGTCAATGTTCGTGGGCGCGATACCCGAGAGAGGCAGGATCGATTCCTGCGGGGTGACTTACTTTTTTCTTTCTATTGGTTATACCTAATACATTTTCTCAGAAATGTTTTCAAAATTACGTATTTAAATTTAATTCAAACAAATACTTACAAAATAAAAAAAAACAAGGATCATTAATGAAAAAGGTAAACAATAAATTCTACGTAACTGATTTTAATCTGGTATTTATTGCATTAATAAACTTTCGATTATTCTTAAGCGTTAATCGGTAATTATATTATTATCTCTCGAAATTATTATTTCCCCTAATAATTGAACGCGTTAAATTTCGCCTGATAAAGCCAAAGTTTTCCCAGGTAAATGTTTCAGACTTTGTTTAATTAATTACTTTAAGTCAAAACTTTTTGCATTAATTACAATTCATAAACCACCGGATATGACAAATTGCTAAAACTTATATGCCGTAGGTACCAACATGCACTATCGCGTAAGAAAACTTTTGCTCACACTGAATATAATCAGAGAATGGTTCATTTATTTGTATTGTGCTCGCGTTATTCTAGAAAAAAGTTGTTTTTTTCAACTGAATATAAATATTTAAATTTAGAATATATATTTGAGTAAAATATTTGAGACTTTGACGTATAGATGATCGTAATAGATTTTTGGGTTTTCACCATGTGTACGTCTAACTTTTTTCCTAGAAGTTTTGAGCTCATTGCAAGATATGTGTTATTTTTTTTTATTATTATTAAGGAAACAAACAGTTACATATTGATTACAAAAATTGAAAATATTAAAATGAAAAGTTAATGCAACCAGCAAAGTCTCCATGTATACATTATAATACAGTTAAGCCTACAAGATAGAGATAAAGAATAAGATAAATATAAAGAAATTAGATGAGAAAAATGAGGACATCGAAGAAAGAAGGAAGAAGTACACGCGGTGCAAACCCAAAATTCTATTACGGTATATTTGAGTAGTAACTCATAAATGGGTGGTTCACAATAATTTTGGATCAATTCCAATTTTATTAAAATTCATTTTTTTTATTTCAATCGTCAGGTAAAACAGATTTCTATATTTTGTGTTAATTTATCACATCGTAGCTCTACAATTTTCCGCATAAATGGCAATACTAGTATTGATAAGACATTAAATTGAATGTGAATCATGTCCATTTTGACAGTTCCTTCAGCAGTATAATATTTGCTTATATTAATAAAGCCTGAATATACTTTATGTTTCGACTATTTATTTAAATTAATCCATGTAGGTACTATCAAAATATGGTAAGTACAAACAAAAGAAGTTTTAACTTTATGTCCAAATATCTTAGGATCAATTTTGATGGACTTGAATCCATAATTATTGTAAACCACCCAAATATTATTAATAGTAATATAAATATAAAACATCATATAAATAATAAATCCTAACTCATACCCTACAAAAATCAACTTTTGAGAAAATCGTATCGCCATCGAGCACTGAGTTTCCTATTACATTACACTTAATTGCTTAGTCACATATTATATGCATTTTACTCACACGTTTACTTACGTAAAATACACCGGCTTTATCGAAATAGATACTATATACTAGTCTATATTGGTATCGAAATCGACGAGTTCAAGCTATGAATAATGTTACCCCATAGTGTATACTATATAAAATAATATAACTGAACACATTTATTATAATGTTGACAGGTGGTACTGTCATCAGATATTTTTTTTCTATACTTGTATAAGAGTAGAATGAGCAATAAATCTTTTTGTAAAAACGATGTGTCATTATTAGATTATGTAATATATTAACACGTCTATTAATTTAAATATTCCCCGTTTGTCAATAGGCCTTTTAAAAAAATGGGACTCCCATGCAACCGGTATTTTTCAAAAATTAAAAAGTATGTGGTATATAATAAAAAATAAAAGCTTTTCGTGTTATTTAATACAAAAATTTAACAAAAGCTCTTCACGATATTGCAAAACAAAATAATTTATTGATTATTTTGGAATAATCAAAAAACGTGCAATCTCACCAGTTTACTTAGTTGTTCCCAATGACATTAATATGGATGAAGCATCTAGAAAATAAAATGACACTCACTTTGTGTAGGGTCTACCGGATGGCGAAATTCATATTTTGATATCGGTATCCTACGCTCAAATGAACATTCTGCTTGCAAGCGGTCTGGCGACACCGCTGGGTCTGCCCATACAAAATTTCTGACTGTCAGGTTTTGACTCCACCGTTATTATTGTGTTACAAAATGCCAATGTGCCTAGTTAAAAATTGTAAAAATATCTACTTAACACTCCAAGAAAGATGGGATATCACTTGTTATGTGTTAGTATTATTTATTATTTATAAAATGCCATTTTAAGATATTGATGAATGTTTATTCAATGCAATTGAATGACAGGAACCATTGGACAGTCAGTCGCCTGTGATTCGCTGGGCTCACTTGCGTCTAATCTTCGAGAAGTCGTAAGTAACCGAGAATCTGTTTCTAACGCAATGAGTCATGACACTAATACGCCATTACAATAAAGGTTATATTACTATAAATTCTCGAAACTTGTATCGCATAATGGAAACGGATACGTCATATGGTCACGTGACATCTACCTATACATCTGTGAATGACTTTCATGCACAATTTCTCGTGCGCGCCGGGTATGAAGAGAGTTGTCCATTTAATATGTCATTGGTTGTTCCTGACTCATTATTGATTTTAGAAAGTTTTAATTCTTTTCAGAATGTTTACTAAGTTGAGATGTCTAATTACAAAAATAATACAATATTAGCGGTCAATCAATAATGCTTTTATCTGTGAAGGAAAACTGGTTAGTTTTAACGTTATTTTCTTTTTATTGTATTTTGTTTTAAAATTAGCACACTATTGTGCTCATTTATGTTAGCTTATAAATTCCTCATTATAATATGTATATTACTTTATATTTATAATATAAATATAATACAATATAAAGTAATATACATATTAATTATATAAATATATTATATTTACTTATTTTTAATATCCATTTTTAGCACCGCAATATCCCATGAGATCCAATGACGGTACATAGTAGTACAAGTAGTAATATAATTTAAATAATAGGAAACACATAAACTTTGACAAAATCACATAAATTTACTGTGACTTCATCGGAATTCGAACTTGGAGCACCCTAACAATAAAACAAATGCCGTAATTATTGGACTACAAGGACTAAACGATTATTAGAAATAATCGATTTATTTAAATTGTTAAGTATTTAAGCATTTTTTAGTACGACTTTGGCGCGTTTTGGAAATTGTTTTGCACTTAGTATATATATATATATACGAATTTTTGTCATATTTTGACCATGTGTGTGGCGTAATATCGGTTTTAGATGGTAATTCCTCTTCTTATACACTCACACGCATAATCAAAAATCTAATTTTAATAATTAATTAATATTATGCGTTCATAGATATTTACAAAACAGTGAATTTTGTATGGACTTTTTGTAACAAAGTTGTAATCGCGAGGCCCAAAGCAAAATTATTTTCTTGCCCACCTCTGATGTAACCTGGTTATACATTTATAAACTCAAATAGTAACGATTTATTTCAGCTTAATAATTTTAATCTCAGTTTTTTTTAGTTTATTAAGCTTTTGTAGATTAGAATATTACAAACCAATGATATTACGATGATCCCTTTGTAAAATAGTTTAGAAGCCGATATGAAACAGATACAACTGCTACCTATTCGAATAGGAGCTTTAAAAAAAGAAAAGGATACACGTAAAAAATGTATAAAGTACGCAATAAAACTTATTTAGTGAATTACCAATTCCGATAGGGATCATGCAATCTGTAATGGCAATATTAGTTTTGACAGAAGGGCAAATGAGTTTTATTGCAAAGCCAGAGTTTCTGGGCCATTGGCAGACTAATGGAGCAAACAAAATGGTCGAAACAATATACGTCGCCGGAAAAATTTATAGCGGTTTTTTCATACAAATATAAAATATTATTTTCCTGTATTTATATACGGTGCATGCTTTTATCGAAATATATAAATACACTGTAAATATTTATTATATATCAGTACGCTAAATGAAAATTTGATTTATTTACTTATTTTTCTTCTATAAGGCTTTGAATCGGTATTCTACAGCCTATTATCAGATTTTAATATTGATTTGAAGCCTCACATAGTTTTTATACTGGGATCATTATCTTACTATATCTGTGACGTTTTGACTGACTTCATTTCAATTTTCTCACTTGGCTCTACAATCTGAAAAACATAATCTATGGATGACTTTCTTAATTTACTCAATCCATTGAGCACTTATAACACGCTTTGGAGCCCAACAACCTTCATATTCTTGATTTTAAAACCGGTTAACTGCCGTAAGCGTGCATACGCGCCGTAATTACACCAATTTTTACGTTAATTACTACCAATTAACTAATTGCGGCATAGAAAGAATTTAATCCATATATAATCCTTATGTAGTGGGTATGGTCGTTCATCAGTTATTGTCTTTTATCTTAAAAATATTGAAGAATAACAATATATATATTCAAACCTAACTATTATTTAAGCTCACGATGACCAAAACATAAACTTTAACAATAGAAAACATATTAGATATGATTTAACTATTCATAATGGTTCATACTTTATCTAGCAGTGATTAAGTATTTTTTAGGTAGTGCACTCGGCTCCTGGGCTGTTCCCAGAGAAGATGGGCAGATAATATTAAAATAGACTCAGAGAGACTGAGATTGATCGACTAAGGAGAGAGAGAAAGCTCGTGATAGAAATTCCTGGAAGACGGTTTTGCAGCAGCCAAAGACTATAATGGTCTATATCGCCAGCTTAAGTATATAATTATTATGAAAGTATAAGGCTTATAAGTATTATAAAAATAGTTTTGGAAATATACATAGTATAAAAAAGCTTTTACTACTAAGTGAAGCACCGGATAGCAAAATATATTGTTACAAATTGTATTCGGTATAAGATTTTTTAAAATAATTTATCTAATAGATTTATTTATTTCTGAAGCTTTCCATGTTGGTAATGAACAACGAATGTTACGTTCTTATAATATTATATTATAAAGATATTCTTATGTAAATTCATAAAATAAAAATTTTAATAAATTCAATATTTGACTTAATAAAGTTGTCGATACCTTCAATTACTTTGATTTTACTAAAAAATCATTAAAAAAAAGTCTTAAAAACAAAATCTTGTTAAATTGATTAACATGTAAATTTAATAAATAACAGAATGCTCTTCTTTAGAAAACAGAGGTAATAGAATTATGCCAAATAATTTCCAATTCAATCAATCAATCGACCCCCGCGAACGTAACAGCTGATATTTAATCAAAAATAAATAATTTAATTTGTACTCCGATACGTCTGAAAAATATTCTTCCCCCCAAAGGGCCAGAGGTATAGAGTATCAAAATAAATAAACGCGTATCGCTACTAACAAGGTGTAAGGGGCTGGGTTTTCAAACACAAAACAAGATCGAACTGGAAAGATAATCAAAACTTTTCGCTTACAAATAAACTCGGAATAAATATCTTCTTAGATGGCAGAGCTTTTTCCCATAGGAACACGAGTACATATCACGTTTCTACTTGCTCATAAATCTCAAGAAAAGCTTGCAACGCTATGCTTTTACACGGCCGTACTGAAAATAACAACACACGGTGGTTTTTTCAATACGGCAGTTAAAATGTAAGATGTCTACATTAAAAACCTACGTGGTGTTAACGGCGAATAAATTTAATGATGCTGCATGAATGGAAACATTGTGTTCTTATGAAAACTGTGAAGCTTATTTCTTTTTGATACAAATACAATGTTTTGGATAAATATATCCGTAATATAATGTAATGAAGTATAAAAGCTAATGATATTGTAACTTTTATTATTGTTTTGAATTTTATTAACATGATAAAGAATTTTAATATCATATGACGTCAGCACGTCTATTCTTAATGGTTAAAACTTTAGCACGTTTTCATTATTTTTATTGGTCCAAATTAACACGGAAGGCATTCCATACACAAAAAAGTTATCGGTGGCTACCTATAATTCGTAATACGGCGAAAATTTAGGTTGGCAGACATGTCGGTCAAATTTTAATATGTTCGTGTTACCAGTTACACAATACACAATAATTTTGTATTGACACGTCAGACATAACCTATTAAGTTATGACAGTTAATGTTCTTAGTTATGACAGCTAAATTAAGTTAGGACATAACCTATTAGACTAAATTTTACTAGTCATGTCATTGCGATTACAGCACGAATGTAAATTGCAATAAAACAAATATTATATTACTACTAACTGCTACTTGCCATTCGATATTTGACAGCTCGCAGGGAAGTATGAATTAAGACAGTGGCCGTGACGTTATCATATTTAAAAACAGTCGCATCTTGCATCTCAAACCTCAATATGTAAAATTGACATACTCTGTCTCGTTCTCAAAGTTAACACGACCAAGAGAGGGACTGTTAAAAGAGAGCACTTTTTGACAGTTCAAACGGTTAACTTGTATATAGAAATAACCGCCAGAATACGTAAAGTGATAAATGTGACATCAAGTGTGGCTTCAAGACATTGGTTCATGGCAACTGGTTTCAATTTTTTTTCCTAATGCGTCAATGACATTGAGCTACTTTACAAGCTGCTGTTGGCAAATTTAAAAGCGGCCGAGTAAGCTAGTGCGATTGTGATGATGACACACAAAACTTTCCACTCGCTCAGAAGCCACAAGCTAACGACTATTTTGACAGGTTCGTTTTTTTATCGGGAGGTCGCCACTATCACTTTACTACGCAAACGCAGATTGGCCCACATGCTAGCGAGTAGCGTGTAAAGTAACTCGGTTTTCAACTTTTATCGGTAGATTGTTTACAATCTGCTTGTAAGCTTGTTCGATAACGACACTGGGCGAGTTTACAAGCAGATTGTAAATTAGCCAACAAGCAGTTTGTAAAGTAGCTTGATGCTATCGAGCCTTAACTAATTTTTTTTTCTGTGACCACAAAGGGGTTATGGGAAATTTTCTACATATTGAGGAATACTTATTAATATTAGTAGAAAATAAAACAATTTTCTTATAATATATAATAAGGTTTGATCTATCCTAATATTTAATTTTATATTTATAATAATTGTATATAATTTAGCTTTTATGATTAACAAAGTTCTTTGACAATTTGATTGATTGATAATGTCTAATTTAGTTTAGACGAAACTGATCTAAGTTTTTTATAAATGCGAAATACGTTATATAAATAAAATTATTTAAGAATATATTTTGTAAGACATTTATAATCAACTATTTCTTTTATTCAACGAATAATTCACAAGGTTTAAGAATGTACCATTCTGATTATTATGTAAGACATTTGTTGTTATTTTTTCATTATTATTTCTCTACGTCAATAAATACAATTTATAATTATTATTACATCATGCAATATAAGAAATTTACTACGAATTGCACACTTCACTACGAAATATTGAAAAATTGTTAGAGATATAAACATCAAATTCGACTTCTCATATAAGTAAAATAAATATTTAATTTTCTAATTATCTACAGCTGAAATGTGCATGTTGTTTCCCCATAAATAACCAACGATTTTGTTTGCCTTTCCGTATTACTCAATTAAAATTTGATGAATGGTTTATGTGCATCCGAATTCATATAACATGCATAGCATAATACCTCCCCACTTATTTTATATTTCTACTAATTCAAAACTCATACATGGGTCATTGAAACGTGAGGCATCCACTACCCTTTGATTGTCTATTTGCATATTTGAATGAATTTTTATATGCAGTTTCGCACAAAAACGTATCAAATGAAAGAGCTTTTAGTAAATATTCCAGAGGGATTATAAGGTTTTTGATTCAGTATAAATTTAACAAGACCTGCATTTAAATTAAGTGCTAAAATATGTTTAACTAATGACGTTGAAAAAATCTTCGTGCTATAGACTGTATAGACCAGTGGCGAAGGGTGACTTTTGGAAAGAGGTAGGCGGTGGAGTAACCGAGCATGTCAGATATATTTACGGGAAATAAAAAGATAACCCTATATTACTACTGATTAATAGGTACACTAAATCGATGAAATTTCATAATCTCAATTAGTTTGATATACTTCGTTTATAAATAAGCAATTAGATTGAATTATGTATTTTCCTATAAACGTAACATACGCTCAAAATATATTAACTATCATCTTTGAAAATATCCGTTGTTGTGTATAATATGTTCCATAACAATTTATATTTTAACATGTAAAACTAGACATTTTAAAATACTTCTATATTTAAAAGACAGACTTAGGTATAAATAACTGATAAATAAAAATCGCGAGATAAATTATTTTATATCGCGATAACAATCAATATTTATATGTGATTGAATCCCATAGAAATTATTTTTTAAATTATCTTCTTATTAATTATTTTGAATAAATCTGCGGATGTAAGCGCTAACTAAACAGCCTATGATTTCTGAATAAAAAGCCAGACAGAGACTGGCGTCAGTGGCGTCACGTGACTAAAAACGCATACAAACCACATCTTAAATTCCCATCGAATATTTCATAACATAGTTGAATCCATGCGGCAGTAGTTATGGTTATAAACCTTAATAATTTATAAAATAAAGCAATGTACTTCAGAATTTTGACGATAGATGACTATCAATTATCTTGGATTTTTCAGTGTATTTTTTTTTTAATTTAAATTAATTGCTTGAAGATCTATTTTTCTTAGTAGGTAGGCTTTAAATAATCGCCTACTATAGAGCCTTCCCCACTGGTATAGACATAGAGTATAAAGTCTAAATTCTAAAAATGTTTCACAGGCGTATCGTTAGTTTAGAGCTGTCTAACTCTAACATATGAATTTGGTCAGTACTGGTATGACCTACTATTTTTACACGCGGTATAGTCTAAGCGGTCATCTATTCAATCACTATCCACTAATTAATACTGCTATCATTTGCTAGTTTAGATAGAGTAGTCATAAGTAATTAAATTTTGATTATTTTTAAATATATAATATATGAAGCGCCTAGTCTCAAAAGCCCCTAAAATGGTTTTAGGTAGTTCTGAGAAAAATGAGAAAAACGATTTTAGGTGGTTTTGAGAAAAATATCATATTATCTATTAAATCTGTCAACTTTATATATTTATTTTTTAATTCGTTACATTCTAAAGAGTGTTTTGGTTTTGCATTTTAGGGGTATTTGAAAAGCACACCCACCCATTTTAGCGGGTTTTGAAATTTACCCTACTTTTTGATTATACGTATTAACGGTTTTTGGCGTTTTATAAAGTTCAATCTTTTTCCATAACATAGGTAACAAAAATATCTATCTAAATACATCTAAATCAAAAATTTTCAAAAACAGTTTTAGGAACTTTTGAAACTAGACGTCTTATATATAAATATATTATTAGGTAGTTAGTTAGGAGTAAAATAAAGATATTATGGACAGAAAATATCTTAAATGCACAAATTTATACAAATCTTAAAGCTAACTATCAAACTCAAAAAAACTGCATATTTTGACTATAAAAAATACGATCCACTTTAACTCATCACAGAAGGAAAACTAGGTGGCAGCCGAGGCGTAAGAAGAGATTTATTCTCTTGGCAATTTATTATAAGATACTAATGATGAGTTAGATTATTTTCACCTTAAAACCTCTCCAAATTGTATATGCAGTGATATAAATAAAGATTTATGCGCTCATTCTTTGAAATTTTCCAGTCATGTTAACTGAAAAAATTCAGTACTTGACGCCTACAGATGTAATTGTTGTAGCCCAATTATTAAAATCAAAGTGAAGAAGTAAGGCAATTTTTACCTTTAATATCTTTTTATCAACAATTCGTAGTAATGCCAAACACATGTCAATTAGATAATACTGTAATTAACTATTTCTTTTATTCAACGAATAATTCACAAGATTTAAGAATATATCATTCTGATCCGC
Organism: Rhyacophila brunnea; assembly: GCF_057557595.1. Taxonomy (NCBI): domain Eukaryota; kingdom Metazoa; phylum Arthropoda; class Insecta; order Trichoptera; family Rhyacophilidae; genus Rhyacophila; species Rhyacophila brunnea. Next base: position 39,392,144 of record NW_028233276.1, on the reverse strand, counting down.
AATTAGTATGTCACCTCATAGCATAGTGGTAATGCAACGGATAAAGCGTAAACCTGGGAGATAGGGGGTTCGATTTCCCTTCGGGTTGGCATACTTTTTTTCAAAAAACATTTTTTCTATTGGTTATAATATATTCTCTCAGAAAGTGTTTTTCAAAATTACATACATATGTTTAATACTGTAATATTGTATTGTATAATGTTTTGCATACTCTTATGATGCACAGTTTTTTAAACTATTTGTTCATATTATGTGCAATATTGATGAAACCTTGTATTATTTAAGGTGATGCCCACCAGCCACCGAGAATACCAATTAGTATGGCAACAAAATCTCCGTTAATGACTAAAATGTACAAGGCATTGGTAATCTGACGAAACTGATCCAAAATAGGAAAAATTAATAAAATTTGGTTGAAAAATATTGATAGGAAACGGCTCCAAAAAATGAAGTGGGGTGTCTAACAAAAAGCCTGGTCAAAATTTAACAAATAATACTTTTAATATTAATATGATAACCGTCTTTAAAAAGTTATTAGTTATCATTGATATATTGGTAAACTCCATTAAATTCCCAATACGTTACCATTGTTCCCAGAATGGACGATTCTACATCTCTCGAGTATAGTATTTTTATTGTTTATAATTGCAAATGATCTATTATTAAGCTTTGACGATTTTTATACGCTTATCGAGTGTACTATTAGTGATAAGGTAGGAGTTTTTTACAAACACTTCAAATATTCGTAATTTGTTTGTTATAATTTTGTGTTGTGATTCTTGGCTTAATAGGTAGGTGATAAAGTTTTAACCTAACTTATTGTATTAATTTTTGTTATACATCTAAGTTAGAGTTAACTGTATTCGTTGTCAGTGTGTATTTGCCTTTTGCTGAATGCACATAGTGCTTGAAGATGCCGAAAGACGAAACCCGGGTCACAAAAAATGATTCAATTGGAATAGTACACAATTTAAATCTATTAGAATTTAAATAACACTTTCATATTAAATGTACAATTTCATACAATAACTTCTAAAACTCCCGGAACAATGTTAACGCAATCGATTTTATTTTTCATGGATGTTTTTCTATGATAGAAAAATTATGCTAACATGAAAACCAACTAGTAACTCCTGACCCACAAAAACGTAATTTCCCACTATTAGTGTAATTTTAGATCATTATTAGACGTCTTAGTTACAATCCATAAGTTTAATGTATTATTTGGAATTTTAATTAATTGCCAGGAAATTTACTTGACTCGTGTAACAATTAAACGCTTGATTCTTTCGGCGTCATTTATCATGCATAATATTGAAATAGTTTAAAGTATATTGGACTATCTTCAAGTATACTATTGTGAAGTAAATTGAATCATTCATCTATATATACTGAAGTAGGCACCGCTTTTCGATCTCTCGAGATTTCCACGATTGCCATATAAGACAGGCTTAAGCCTCCGCCAGGGAATTCGCTGCCAACGTTCTTTAGCTACGATAAATTGACAAACATGCCGGCTTTATGGCTCGTTTCCTACACAAAATGTGTGCAGTCAGTGCATTTTCGATATAGAAATAAGTTAAAATTTGACAAGATTGATAGTTGCGGGCTATTACCAATTTCGTACGGCCAATGAAATCGCCAAGTGGCCCGATTTAATATCATAGTCTTACGGTCATGTTTTTAGCATTGAGATTTACTAGCTTAGAAAAACAACTGATCAACAATTAATACTTCATCATCATTGGCTGGAGTAGATCCTCTGCTGGATGAAAGGCTGTCAGAATTGGACATCCTACCATCCAGCATGACTTGGCAGAAATCATTACTTCATACTTATAATCTATATATCGCAACACCATATTGTTTAAAATTGCTAAACAATACTTATGGCGAAACAAGCTATTTATGTAGATCAATTAAATTTCAAAATACAGCTAATTTAGCAAAATCAGCATTAAATTAGTGACACACTTTATTATGTTGTTTTTGTTGTTAAAATAAAACATTCGGACAATAATTATTGTCAGCGTTTCCTTAATAATAACTAGATCAGAAGTTTTTGTTTTGATTGAGAATTACGACAATATGTACTGTAATATGTTATGTACTAAATTAATATAAATATGAATCCTCACTAAATTCATAGAGTCCGTCACAAAACGTGCTGCTATTGTCACGAGTTTTTTACTCGACATAGTAAATTCGTTATTCCACTCGAATCAAGTCCCTCAGTGCATTTTTATAATTAATCGCTGGATCATATCGATCTCATCAGTATATCATTTCCTCGCACTTATAATCTCACGTCATCATCTTTATTATTGTACTCAGTGTATTCTTGTATCAATCAATAAACTATCATCTCAATAACCAAGCAACCAAAACTCTCCATTTACCACCACCTGGTCATACTTCTAAAGATATAAATACGATGAGAAAGTACTTACAGAATCAGAATCAGGGCATATATAAAAATAATTAGAAGATAAAAAGAACTGTTTATATACCACGTTTTTAAATTTTCTGTTCAATCAATTATAAACTTGATAATTCTATGTATTAATAAAAAAAAATATTGTACTTGGTAGAATACTGAATAAATATTGTAGAATATTGAAATGTCATTTTTACATTCCATATTGATTTCCATAGTAACGCACGTATATAATAGTAATTTAGTTCTTAGGACCCCTTTAGCAACCAACAATAATAACTTTCCATACAAAACAGAATTAACTGAAAATGAATTCAATTCTGCTTAAAAATGGCTAAATGTATTAAAAGAATGCATTGTCGTCGTCTTCTGATATATTCAAATAGTTTCAAATGTCTAGCTAGTCGGGAAGTTAGTTAAAAATCTTCAATCGTCTAATACAAATCTTGGACAAACAAGAAAAAAATGTACTGGACACACAAGAAAAAATCTATACCAGACAAACAAGAAAACGAGCTAATAAAAACCTGGTAAAATAAAAATGTAGATGACCAACTTTGAAGCCAATTGCCTCACTTCAGAGAAATATTAAAGTAATCCAATTATTGATGTCGTATAAAAAGTATGGTATATTGTATGAAAGGATATAGAATCGTTGACAAAAAATATTTTCTATGTGTCTGAATGTTAACTAATCAGGCGAAAGCATGTTGACTAAATCAGTCAGCGTTCAAACACCGACTGTGAACGCGGTTAATGATTGGATGGATGACCACGCAAGCTACACTGCGTGCCGTTGGTTTTAATCCACCAGTACGTATGCTATGAAATATGATTAATGATATCGAATTGGCTTAGTAGTACCTATCAGGCATTTTCAGGCGGAGTGTTTCAATGGACTACGGAGACTAATGGAAGGCCCACTCGATATAATATTGGACCGTATAGGAAGGGCTTTGCAGAACTAAGACTGTTTTGTTTTAAACTGAGTAGCAGTCAATTTTTCACGTATCAACATGAATATTTTTTACATTGAAACGGCTTTTCAAAATATTTGAGAATAGTAATAAAAAAATAATGATTTGTAAGTACATTACGAATATTCTTTATATTATTACAAGTTCTCAATCCTTTTCGAGCCATGACTGATGAATTAACCTGCGATCCCTACCACACTTGCATAAAAAGTAAAAATAATATACGCAGGTGGCTTTCGTGGTGCAGTGCGTAAAGCTCTGGCCTTTCACCCGAGAATTCTGGATTCGATTCCCAGCGAAGACATAATATTTATGTGCTTTTCTTAAAACCTGGGTGCTTGTGATTGTTCAAAATTACTAACAACCATCTTGTACGAAAAAGCAAAGACATGGCAATTAATCCTTATTCTAAAAATATATATACACAAGATAAAACACGATATTTATAAAGATGAAATTTTGGTTATTATTATAATTATTTTCTCTCGACTTACTAAAAAACTAATTTTGTTTACTATCAAACTTTATCATTAACCGCACGGGGTTTGCTTCTAATTTTAAATTAGAAAACATAACACTTACAGAATTACAAACTTAGCTGTAGAATGGCCAAAAAATGGAACTACGAACTACCATAGGACGCCATTTTGAAAATGTCATTCGAATGTCAGATTTTGCCCAGTTACGAGTCTTGATTTGGTAGTTTTCGACAGTGGCTCCCCCATCCTATTCTTCAGATAAGTTTGTAGGTCTGTAATTTCACTTTACTAGTCTTCATTTGTTCACTAATAAACATTATTAATTTTCTAGTCTTTTGAAGGTAAATTCTTATCTTTTCCATTGATAATTGACTGTGTATATATTGTTTTTTGCTTTTATCATATTGTTCTGAAACTTTTACAATTTCAGCCCATTTATCTGTTTTACGGTCGAAGGTTAATAAATTAATTTTATAAATACAACACTTTACACAATATTTTATAGAACTGTGAATAATAATTCAATATTTAATTTGTTGACTATTGTCACCATGCGACTTTTTTGAGATCGCGTCCCATGGGTTGGTGCTCCAACATAAAACAATCGAGAGAAAACATAGTGTTTTTTTATTATTATTGCAAAATAAAATATTACGAATGTCTACTGTAATTTTTTCAAGTTTGCAGGGACAATGAAAATTATAAATTTTCGGGCTTTTGTTATAATTTCCACTGCTGAAGACTTGCAAACTAATTCAAACTAATTATTCCATTTCATTCTGAATAGAAGTCTTGCTACGCTAAGACCTTAATAAATAATATTAAAATTAATTAATTGAGATCATTAATTAGTTGGGCTCTCCGGAGTAATTCATTATCATTTTTCTTTTCGTCTATTGCTGTTGACAACTAGGCATTCATTTGAACAATAATAAGTGCGAAAAAAATCTTTTTATAATATCATTTTCATTTATAATTTATTTTCCGTGCTTTTTTCCCGTATTTTCGTTCTTTTGTAAAGTTACTTTTAAAATAAAACCATTTTATACGGCAAAGTTATTTGTCAAAGACGCTTTAAAACTTCTGTTTTTAAAAAAATATGTTATTTTGCTTCGGAATTTATCGGTTTTCCAACTCGACATGTAAAAATTAATATGTTTGACATCCTAACTTTTTCTAACCGTCATTATAACATTATTTTTTTAAAGAATAATTTTTCTTTTTCTTTATCTTTAATACATTATATTTTTACAAATATACTACATTCTCCATTTCTTTTTTTAAATGTGTGTACATAATTAAATACAAATAAAAATATTAAATTTTAGTGATAACAGGTCATTTTAAATACTCTATTGTAACAATACTATTATAATATTAATACTATCGACTTAAGGTACTTGATGGAATTTAAATTAAAATTCTAATGAATTAAGTAGATTTAGTAGTAGATTTAGGTTGGATAGGTATAATTATTGATATATCGTATTAGTTAACTTTATTAAATTCCCAGTATTGACATTTTTAGACTTCTTGAATGTAGTATTTATTGATTATTATTTAATGATATATTACTATACGCATATTGATTGTACCTATTATTAGTGATAAGAAGTTTTTTTCCAAACCGTTCAACTATCCATAATTTGTTGAATTAATAGGTGGATGGTAAAGTTTTTACCTACATTATTGTATTAATTTATTATATAAATTAGAATTAATTGTATTCGTTGTCAGTATATCTTATCTTTTGGTAATTCACTTCCATCTATACAGCAGAGTGCTTAGCTTTATGCGAAGCCACTAAAATTGCACTTAATTACAAAAATAAAAATATCAATATTTTCAATGACTCCTTAAGTCTGATTCACTCGCTCGAAAATCCAAATTTCAGCATCAAAACTAATGACTACATTCTTAATATTAGAACCAACATTTCCAAATTTAGCAATAGTAACGAACACGGTACAAATATACTGGATTCCAGCACATAAAGGAATTAATGACAATAAAATTACTGATCAATTGCCAAAAAATCTGTAAAATACCCATCAGAAAATATAAGAATTCCATACACAGATTTTCAAGCCCAGTTTAAACAAACAATGAGCGAAAATAACGGTAAATATTTAGAAAATCTTGGGAAAGAAAAGGGAACACACTGCTATCAAAACTATTATAGTAGATCTCCTAAAACTTGGCTTAGTAAACATTGTAAAATAAAACGAGATGTAATAGTGACAATAGCTAGAAGCAGGACAAGGCATTACAGTCTCAACGAATCATTGTACAAAATTAAAGTGGTAGATAGCCTTCAGTGTCAGTGTGGGCATCCCACTCAAGATCTTAACCACATTGTCTGGCAATGTGATGCCTATGGCCAGGAGAGAGAGGTGTTAATGAATAAATTGGGAAAATGCAGGTTATATCCTCCTTTCACGATTAATTCGTTCCTGGCAAAACAAAATATTTCAGTTATGAAAATTGTACATGAATTTCCCCAAAAATGTAACGTAAATGTCTAGTGTATAGTGTAACAAAAATGTAATTCTGTTTTAATAATAATGTAACTATTTATATCTGTAGTTAAAAAAGTGTATGTATACTTTTGTAAACCATTGTAAAGCAGAATAGCCTTTCATTCAGAGAGGGGCTCAATTGCTTCCAAATAAAGAAAAAAAAACAATTATGAAAAAAATCTTACACTGATGAAAATTTTGTGGATACTTTTATTACTGTAAAATTTGATTTTGTCTATCTATATTAGGTAGGTATATTAATATAATAAAATTACCGGTGTAGACGTTAGCAGTGTATCCGCTTTTAGGCAGCTAATAGGTAGAGGGGATGCATAACATCTATTAAGATGAATATTCCGCCTACCAGAGACACCTAGTTAACAATTATAAAGTTTTCAGTATGAGAAATCTTTTTGATAATTTACATTTTTGAATATTCTATATAATAAATAATTAATGCCAAAGATAAACTTATTTTTGTCAATTAATTGATTATGAAATCCTATGTGGATCTGAGTCGCCTGACAAAAAGGTATTTAGCTGTATGTAGCTGACATATTTAGTTTAATACGTTTTTTCTATCGTATAGTAATTTTTTTTGACCAATTAATAGTTTTAATGTTTTTTTTATATTACATTAATAATTAAAAAAAACTTTATTTTTTATAAAAAAATGGGTACAATCTGAAATGCTTTTTATTTATATAAAATCTAATTTCGGTACGATGATAATATTGAAACTCGAAGCTATGTCGAGCTTTTACTGCCAAAACGTCCATCTGCGTCATACTTCGTAAAACCATTTATGTCCAGATAGTATATTTGAGGAGATATAATATTGTGTCATTCGAATAGATAGTATAAATAAAATAATTTAAAAATAATTACAAGATAAAAAGAACTTTTTATATATAACGTTTTTAAATTCTGTTGAACCATCTAAACTTGACTTGACTAGCTTAAACGATCAAGAAAAGTTGTACCTGACATGTCATATTAATTTCCATAGTAACGCACGTATATATTAATAATTTATTTGCTAGGACCCCAGACCCCTAATAACCAATAATGGTGTCGAAATAACTTTTCATACAAAACAGAATTAACTAAAAATGAATTCAAGTCTACTTAAAGATGTCTAGCTAGTCGGAAAGTTTGTTAAAAATCGATTGCAATATTTGTACCGGACAAAGAACCACCGGACAAATAAGAATACGAGCTAAGAAAAACGTTGTAAAAACCATGTATTCTAAGCCATCGCTATGCTACATTATACTGTGAAGTTCCATAGGCTACGTCTTGTATCGGTTATCATGATTAACTTTTGGAGTATTTGAAACTTATAAAGTTATACTGGGGATGATATAATTATTATGAAAATATAATATGACTAAGTGCCCATCTCGCTTGTCGTGCGAAGTCATTTTTTCAAGAATAAAGAATAAAACTATCTCTTGATATTGCAAAACTTAAAGACCACTTTTCAAGATATTATCAAAGTTTCATAAAATCGACAAATTGCCCTGCGCCATTCTCGGATGATTGATGACTGAAGAAACGCCCGACGGAGAAGAACCAGCGCAAGGACTTAGTGTCGTGAACATGGCCCAAATGCATCAAAATATTTAAATTATGAACATACATAACATGTAAACGAGAAAAGTAAATATTCTTATTTTTTTTATTAAATTATTTTTTATCTAATAATAATAAATATGCAATATTATAATGATGTAAAATTTGTTGAATATACATAATTTTTAAAACACTTATGAGAAAATATATAACAAATAGAAAAAATCTTTTTTGAAAAAAACACCCAGCAGAAATCGAGCCTGCGTCTCTCGGGTTTCGCGCCCGTGCACATTAACCACAATGCTATAGGTATCCTATCTAATTGCGACAAATTTTACAAAATGGCTCTGACAATATTCTCCAAAGCTAAACTCCATTAAATTACCAATACGTTGCCATTGTTTCCCAGTGTTGACGATTTTCCACCTCTTGAATGTATTAGTATTATTGATTATTATTTAATGATCTATTATTAAGGTTTTGAGAATATATATACCTATTAATAATTGTATTATTAGTGATTGTTTTTTACAAATACTTCAACTATTCATAATTTTAATATTAATACTATCGACTGAAGGTACTTGATGGAATTTGAATTTAAATTCTAATGGATTTAAGCACTGTACTATTCCATTTAAGCCAATTTTTGCGACCCGGGCTTCGCCTTTCGGCATTTTCAGGCACTGTGTACACTCACCAAAGGTAAACACACCTTTTTACTGACACTTCAACTATTCATAATTTGTTTATTGTATTTTTTGTGACCTTTGATTTGATAGGTAGGTAATGGAGTTTTTCCCTACTTTATTGTATTGATTTATTATATAATCTAGAGTAAAGAGTGTTCATTGTTAATGTGTGTTTACCTTTGGTGAGTGTACACGGCGCCTGAAGATGCCGAAAGGCGAAACTCGGGTCGCAAAAAACGACTTGGATCCATTAGAATTTAGTATTCATAATTTGTTTGTTTGATATTTTTTTTATTGTGAACCTTGGCTTAATAGGTGGGTAATAAAGTTTTGCCTACTTTATTGTATTAATGTATTATTTCATTTTTTTTTTACTTACTGTATTTAATTTACTGTATTCGTTGTCAATGTGTATTTACATTTTGGTGAGTGCGCATAGTGCCTGAAAATGCCAAAAGCCAAAACCCGGTTCGCAAATACGACTCAAATAGAATATTACTAAACTTAAATCCATTAGAGTTTATCGTAATAATTATGTTTATACAAAATGTCAAATGATGGATTTAAAAAAATCCGTCCTATTTAAACACACTTAGTATTTTATTGATGTAATGGTTATTAATTGTTTAATATGTAAAAAAATATGCAAAACTATTTTTGAAACCTTATGATAATTATATAAAAACAAAACCTTACGTAAATGATATTCAGTATAGTTTTATTTTTTGCATTATTGAACGTATTAGAGTAGTGGTGTTAAAGAAGTCATGGTGGGTCACACTGATAAAACAGTAGATAAAAAGAGTTGGTGGGGTCTCGTAGTGATGAATAGATGCTTTACAGCTGATTGAAGAGATCATTGAGCCGACAGCAAAGGCATTCGAGGATCGAGATTTGTACAGGTGCTTTTACAGACTGATGTCATGGAGGATTCACTGTATTCAGAAAAAATGGAATGCATTTATTTTGTTCTCTTGCTCAAGTGTATAATTCGGTGTTCAAAAAGGAAAATAGGGATGAATAATAATATGGAAAATTAACCATAATAACATGAGTAAGGGTCGAGTCAAAGCTATGCAATAAAATTAATACATGTCATACAGAAAAATAATAAATACACATACTAAGCCTCCCGAAAAGTAATGATTTTAGACTTATCTCATTGTCATTTTGTATGTATATAATATATAATTACTTACGATTCAAAATATTTCATCAGACTATTGCCCTCTAACAGAGTTAATCATTTCATTATTTTTTTTTGCTTATTAGTCACGGTACCTCGTTTCCAAGGCAGTTAGCAAATATTTTGAGAACATGTGAATACGTGTATTAATTAAGGCGCTAAGTACCAAAAAAAATAAAAACTGACATTTTTATAGAAAAATGTTCTACATACCAACGCCAATAACTTCAACTATAGTCTAAGTGCCTCAAGCAAGTCAAAAAAATACAGCAAAATAATTAAACCTGTCGACGTTGTAAGTCCGTTGGCGTGTTTTATTCATACTGGTGCAAGTAGCACTGCAGTGGTCAACGGCATTCAATATAAAATAGCTGACGATGGTGTGTTGACACTTGCGGGTTCTTAATACCTAAAATTATAGAAGCTGCCGTGATTGCTTCACACTGTAAAACTACATTTTTCATAAGGTCTGCTTCATGAAATTTTACTGCAATGACTCGGTATTTTGTAACTACAGGCAATTCTACTTTTTGGTACTTAGAACCTTATTTAATACACGTATTCATGTATTATTATATAATAAAAACATTATATTTGGCAGCGTCGTCTTGGTTTATTGAGTCACTTGATATAATAACCGAGGAAAAAGAGTTGCCTGACTGACATGAAAAATAAATTCAAACTCTTCAACATTAAATAAATAAAGGCTACGATCTCGCAATAAGAAAAGAATGATGTGCTACGATGGAACAAGCGTGTCACGAAGTATAAAACTACACAATATTTTATAAACAAGTTACTGCAAGCACATTGAAATACATTACCAAATTCCACTACTTATTTAAACTGGCTAAAACAAAAGTTCACTGTCGGCAGCTTTCCGATGCCTTCATTAAACTTGGTGATACTACCTACTATATCTTTTCGTTTAACATTCGTGTTTTTTACTACTACTCATGTGTGTAGCCCATAGATTTTAAAACATAAAATTAATTAAATCTAAATTTTCTATAAAGCGTTATCAATTCAATGACAATGGCGTGTGTACTCATTGTTTTAATTGATACATTTAATAAGAAATATAATAAAAATACGATAACTTCATGTTAAATCGACACTAGTGCAATGCACAAAAAATATCTTGTCTACAATGCGATGGGCAATGATAGCATGGTCTTTTTTTAAATTTTAGTCCTTTCATAAAGTAAGGTATTGGTTTGAAAAGATTTTACTATTTTATATAACACCCCAATAACATTCACAAATTGAAAAGTATGATAAATATATTATTGAAAAATATGAGAATCATTCATCAGATTTTAGTCAGTGTACTTTATCAATTGAGCAATATGTATTTACCATAATATATATAATACCCGTTTGAGGATTATCTCAAATTGCCTTAATATTGGCGACAATTTTGTGTCAAATTTTGCTTGTACTTCTTTTTATTCACATTGCCATCCCCTAGCAGAGGTCAGCTTTCATCAGATCAATCTAAGCTTTATCACCTGCTACCTGAAACAATTCGTTGAAGCTGCCACTCGTACCAATCACAGAGGTTGTTAAGTCACAAAATGCAGCGTCGTCCTCTACTACCATTACTGTTGATCCTTCCTTCAATATCTTTTGTCATCTTATATGTGTAGAGGTTTACCTAACCCTACAACCGACGTATTATTGTCTGTGGTCATTTGTATGGCATAGACAATAATACCAAGCGGAAATGACACCCAACAATTCAGTTGTATTTTTGGCCTAGGACAGTACAGTCAAATATTCACCCGCAGCTCAGTGAATATCCAATTCAATCAAAATCATAATGTAAATATTATGTAACATAATATCAATACCAAAGTGTCGTCATTATTTAATGCCGTGCATCAAACATCGATAATCTAAAATATAGTGCTACAATATAAATCCAAGAAAATATATCAATGTGTCTTATTTCTATTGTGCCCCGATCATATAAGATCACACGCACGACGCAACCTTCTGCATACAATTAATAGATGTTGGATCTACAAACCGAACAACAAAAGATCAAATATCTATATATTATGTAGCCGAGGTACTGTAGTATTTTGGTGTTGATATTATGCAGACCTTCCTGGTCCTCTTTTATTCGAATGTATGAGGTGTTTAAAATTATTATAGTGTATTATTCATTACAAACAAAAATTATTTAATGTTAATATTTATATTTTATTTCATTAAATATTACTGAACGGTAAAACTGAGTTAACTCACTGTTATTTAGCAATGATACATTTTTGTTTTATGTGTCTTTACTTGAATAAATAAAATGATACAATATTTAAAAAGTATAGCTCATAAATGAATAAATTATCACAAAGCTAGCACTTTTGCAATGGGGAAATAAAGAAAAACAATTTGAATAAACATTAAAATGATATTCCACAGATTTATGAAATCCAGTTTAAATAAATATATATATGTATTTTTTGTTATAAAATCCCTTTTTCTTTGTTTGAGGGTTGAAAGGTTCATCGGTCCTAAACAAACATTGCCAATCGCAAACAATATGGCGTATAAAGTTACACAAACTACAGGTCTGTATACATATAAAATGTATGTACATACACACATGTTGTATCATGCTGAAAATTGCTAATTGAATGAGGTCAGCTTGTTGTAAAATCTAGCCGTGATGTTAAGTAAAGTCCAACATTCATCCAATGAACATAGATATGTATCATTTTTGTTACCATACTAACGGTATATCTAACCCAACTAAATATATAAACAGATAAATAGAATAAAAAATAGACTGGTTTAATTTGAATTTTTTAATAATTGGGCCTAGATGCGCGCGCTTCTACCCAGTCGTTATATTTCTATGAGTAGCTATCCAATCGGTACCTTTCGTAAAACACACAAATAGTGTATTACCTTCTCGATGTGGCTTTAAGAAAGTATGATTATATGGCACAAGAAATATGAATTAACTTTAAAAACATGTTGAAGAATATTATATGATTTTATTAGCCTATATCGGCCATAATATGTATTTAAATTTGACACATAGACGCAACTTCCACAACATTAAGTCATAACTTAAAATCTTGGTCAAAGGCGGCTAGGTTTTGCATTTATTTTATATTACTTATCTTTTGTAATACCCATGCAGGGTGAAAGATGGTCAGCCACGGTAACGTATTAGGTCAATACTCTGGAATTTGAACCTGGGACTCACAACATTAAAAACCAACGCTTAAGTTGCACGGCCAGCGTCTGACTAATTTACCTATTCGTAATTGATTATTACAGGTCCTTTATTTTTGAGAAGTTTTATCTTTAGTTCCAGAACTACAAAAAAGGAGATACCATGATAAAACTGATGACAATTATATATTCTAGATGCTGTTATAAGATTAATCAATATTGATTTAAAAGTTTTTGTCTATTAAAATAAATAGACAAACAAAATTTAAAAAAATATATTTTAACGTTTAGGTATCACGGAAATAGTAAAATTTGATCAAAACGCAAATATTTTGACAGCCGGCTGAAGTAATATCTAACGTATTTATAATACTAACAATAAAATCATTATAACGGCCACTGAACCATGAAATATTATGAATATTACCTTTGGTTAGGTTCTATAATATTAGAAAAAGATAGGACTACGAGTACTATAGAATAAAGGGTTTTCTTTGACATCTTTGAAAATAATATATTTTCATAAAAGTAAATTTCGTTAAAATGATAATTAGATAAATCTTTTATATTAAATTCGATATATTATTAATAATACTTAGAATTTAACAGAATTAATTTAATTTTGTAAAAAAGAATTTAAATAAATATTTAATTAATTAATTAATTCGACAAAGCTTTCTCAGTAATTGTGGATATATACTACAGAGAGAATACCTATATTATAGTAGAAATTTAATACAATTGCTGTTTTTACATTATTTAGGTAGTATCCATAGCATACTTAACGTGAAGTTATCATCAAAGTTATGCTAGGAACGACCCAAGAAAAAAATCTCTAAAACCGTGGATGTGAAAATTTGAATTCTATCATTACTGCAGTAGATGAGAGTAATATATTTTATATACAGTTGAATATCAATTTATTAAATGAAAAATAGTTATTTCTACTAATTCATCTCATATAATAACTATCCTTGTGATTAAATTATTTATTTTATTCGATCTATTTAGAACAGGGTGAGACTCTAACTCACATTCACTGGATTCCGGACAATGTGTTTTACTAGTTAAGTCATTTATTTTGCCGATTTGAACATTTAGATAACTTTAATAGATAAGTACGAGTATATAAATATTTTAATAAAACGTAATTAAAAAATAACAATTGAATTATTTATCTACTACTAGCTGACCCGGCAAACTTCGTACCGCCTCAGAATCAATAATCTTGTGTTAACTTATTAGCTGAATTAAAATACTCAAAATGAATTAAGTTCAATAAATGTGCAAAAATCAAATCAAAATGAAATAAATTACATAGTTTTGGTTGGTTCAGATTTCGAAGCATGATAACTACCAAGTCAATCTTCAGTTGTAAATTGTGCGGTGGCAAGCCAGGCAGATCCAATAAGTTTAAAAATTCAGTTAGATAGTTGGTTGCTTCGTTTTCGTTTATTACACAGTCGATAGATTTGAAGCGATGCATTGGACCAACGATTTGATTTTGAATTGTGAAGTTTAAGGGATCCACATCTTTGTTCTTTGCCGCAAAAATTGCTCGTTCACTCAACTAATTGTGATTTTTGTGGTTAGCAATGACGTTCGGGAACACTTTGTTGATGAGGTCGTCCTTCGCTGAGACGAAATTTCAAAAATTCAGCGGAAAGGAAATCAATCCGTTCGATTCGTCGACAGGAACACGGCAGTTACCGATAGTCAGCAATTGCTTAGAGAAATCTTCGGCAGATGGATCGTTTAGCAATGCAACTCGCATGTTCGTCGTCAGCTGAAGTTTTTTCACATAGCGCCACAGAGTCTATGATTTGAGGCAAGCGTTCATTTCATCGGCAGCGGTCGATCTTGGAATGACTGGTAGTGTTTGGCGGAAATTGCCAGATAGTAGAATCATTGCGCCATCAAAACATCTTGAGTAATTGCGCAGATTTTTCATAGTTCGATTGAATGCTGCCAATGCGCATTCGTGCGCCATTGTGAATTCATCCCAGGTGATGATTTTACTTGCTACCAAAATTTTGGCCATTGCTGAGTGTTTCGCAATACTGCTTGTCGGTGTTTCAGTCATTTAAAGGTTTAATGGCAATTTCAACGCTGAATGAGCCGTTCGGCATTCTTCTAACAACGTGGCCGCTATCCCAAAAGAAGCAACTGCTACAGAAATTTTGGATCTCGCACGAACAGTGGCCAAAATCAATGACATGAGAAATGTCTTCCCAGTTCCACCAGGCGCATCGAGGAAAAATAAACCACCATTTCCATCATTAATTGCCTTCATTAACGTATCGTACACTTCCTTCTGTTGGGGGTTCAACATTGGTACATTCGATCGAACCGATAGGTTCAATTCATCTCGATCATATTCACGTTCATGTTCCAATTCTCGATAAAAAGCGTCATTTATTCCACGATGTGGCGTTGGCATTCCTAACTTGACTAATAAACTGCCGCACATGAGATAACACATGTCTCCGATCAAAAGCAAAGCCTGGTTATGTATCTCCTCATTCACTTCGAGATAGGGATTCTCTGAACTGACACGAATTCGATGTAAAATGTCTTCTGACATGTCATCCTTGTACTTGTTCCACAGTTCAGGTAGATTTGATGGGAAGCATGTCGAAATAATGATAGCAAATAATGTGCGTATCTGACTTGGAGATGCAGAAACTATTGCTACAGCGATTTTCATGTCCCAATGAATATCGTTTTCAAGCAAATTGAGCTGTTGACATGCAGCACGAAATGTTGGACACACTACACCATTGACAGTTCGAAGTGACTCAAATTATTTCAGCCCACAAACATTTACCATCAACAACCGCAAGTAGAAGCATTCGTCATTCTTCGGATGAACTGTGTAAATGCGACCAAAAGCATCATTAGAATGCACATCCGGATGATCAGGAACCGCATCGCCTTGCTTCCGACGTTGAAATTTCTTTGATGAAGCGTTTCTACAGCAGTGGAATGACGTTCATGAATGTGGAATGAGAAAATACGCCAAATTGCTTCATTGCAGCTCACATATTGACAAACTTGATAGTGCGTGATTTCATTGTTGGTATTGGGACTTTGAACACAAAAATCACAATATCGCTGCCTTTGGTGACATATTTGCAGATGTATTTGATGTACTTTACTGAATTGCAATACTCATGTATCAGAGATGCCGGTGTATACGGATTTTTTTTGTGATTTTCTTACTTATCCAATGCGCGAAGAAGCTTCTCGAGGCCGAGACGAACAAAAAAAAATCACCAAAATCAGTCAATCAGTTCTATATCATCAATAGACATCATCAAAAAAGCCGTTTCATACGAAATGTATAAGAAAATGAATGTTCTTCATAATTTCTTTTTCTGTGAATTTTTCCGATGCTTTAATAGTTATTCTGCTATTCAGGGCGGAGACAAATCCAACAAATTAAAGATCATAAAAATAGGTCCAGCCGTTTTTTAGTTATAAAATAAATAGTAAGTAATTAACCCGACTTTGTTTTATATAGATAGATACTCGTAGATTAGATCTTGTGGCTCGCGGCATTGTAAATAACACTGGAAAATTAATCACACAATTCAAAATTACATAATGAAGCAATTGTCGATACGCGCACATTCACAAATTTGATAACCTCACAAAGTGAACATTTTAGAAGCAACTTATCAATTGAAAATCACGATCAAAATCGCTATTTGTCTACAACAAAGTCTTTCGGTATTATCTGAGGCTGAACTGAATCAACTGTCATAAAGCCATGTTCATACTTTCTTTTGTTTGTTTGTTTATTGTTTCTGTCATGTATCAGAGATGGCGTTGTATACGGATTTTTTTTTTGTGATTTTCTTTTGTTTTCGTATGCGCGAGCTCCATCTTTTAAATTCATCGATATCAGTCAAAAGCCGTTCGATACAAAATGTATGAGAAAATGAATTTTCTTCATAATTTATTTTTTCCGTGATTTATCCGATGTTTTAATAGTTATTCTGCTATTCAGGGTGGAGAAAAATCCAACAAATCAAAGATCATAAAAATCAGTCCAGCCGTTCTTGAGTTATAAATGGTGTAACTAACCCGACTTTGTTTTATATATATAGATTCATCCTCTTTTGTTCGTCAAATCACTTAATTTTTTATTGAAATCTATTGTTTTCGATATTATTAAAACATTATTGAAATTAACAAACGAAAACACATAATTAATAATTTGATTGTGTAGATTTGAACATTTTGAAATGTACTTTGAATTTTGTTCACATCTTTTATAATCTAGAAGTTTGCACATTTGCAAAATTTTTCCAAAGGATTTTTTTTAAAGATTTTTAAATAATATTTTGTCGAATTTCGTGGCCTCTACTAATTTGATGGTCCTAGGCTAAAGTCTTAATCTAAGTTTAAGTCTAAAATCTTATTAGCCCATGGTAAATTCGAATTTTTGATTATTTTTTCGAAATTCAAGAAATCTACTGATATTTTGTGTTTTTTTATATTAGTAAGTTAACTGATGATCATTTTAATAATAAACTTGAAAAATGATTAACGCACACCTTTTTTATGTACGACGCTTCCAAATGGACAAAGAAAGCATTGTAACTCAAGAGTGCCATTTTACCCACTGATATCATTATTGTTTATAATAAAATAATTTTATTTATTAAGTATTGTTTTACATAAATAACAATATACTAATCTATGTCATATCAACAAATAAAATTTAACGATGTTGAACAATTATAACAAGATGAGTTAGGCCCGTTTCAGACGGGACACCGGTGTCGCGCTCATATATAATAAGGAGGCCTTTGTATTATGTTTATAAACGCCCCAAGCTAATGAGTCAAAGCGTGTCCAGTACACTTTTTCGTCGGCCGCTACATTCTCAAGCCGCCGATACACATGTTTTTATGACCGCAGCCAGTTTTATGTTCTAATTTAAATCCCGAAATTATGCGTTGATTCATTAGCTCTGGGCGTTCATAAACATAATACAAAGGCCCCTTTATTCGAATAAAAAGGCCTCCTTATTATATACGAGCACGACACCGGTGTCCTGTCTTAAACGGGGGCTATTCATAGGACAAAGGGCTCATGTGTACTGAATATTATAATTATTGTTATTTTTCATAATAATTATACGAGCATATTATGAAGTGCATGAAAAGCGTTATCTGCACAATGTGAGCTCTCTCCATATTTTAAAATATAATCTAATATATTGCATTTTCCCAAATCTACTGATATTTTAAATTTTGATTTGGCAACACTGCACAGCACGACACTCAACCACAAACTGAGCCGTGACGGAAAAAAGCCGTGTATAAACCGATAGACAAAAAAGTGAGCTGATTCGGATTTTGACAGTTCGATTTTCTGCCGGCCAAACCGTATAGTGTCAAAGGAGGGTTAGTCTCGGGGATCTTGTGTCACTTTCTGCAATACCGCAAACCTCCCACTCCACCTTATCACGTCATATTATATTAGTTATTGTTATATTAACGAAGAGCATATTGGATGGTTGAATGTCATCCATTCTTGAGACATATTCTGCCCAATAGAGTAACCCCTCTTTCACGTCGCACATATTGCGTTCTTTTTTTTGACCGTATAATTTATCTGTTTGAAAAAAGCTTACAAATTGTTAACAGTTTTGTACATCATAATATAGTTGAGAGATAGTAATTATTACTATGGATATATTTTTGTCACACAACATTTTCCGTACCTTCTACTTACAGTGATATATCATTTATTGTGCATGATTATTATTGCATTAATTCCAGAACACGTAATATTGTACTCGTACTTGCATGTATGATTCAAGTACTAAATCAACTGATATTTGCATATTTTATGGATTGTCAACAAAATAGTCTTATGTAAATCATTGATTCACAATTGATGGTATCGAATATATACATATCTCTTATAAATATAAGTACACTCTTTATATTAATTAGTATTTGCATATATTTACAAAAGTTTAAAAGTTTCTTTAATCTTTAATAATGATTGTAAATTTATAAAATAAGATCCGAGTTAAACTTTTCATACATTCTGCATGTGAGTAAGTTAAAAACAAAAGGGATACTTTCCATCGCCCACATATTGAGATATGCGGATTAAAATAATTACATAGTTTTAAGGGTTTTTTAGATTACATAATTGTGATTAAGAATACTGAGATATATTATGTATATATTGTGGGGATACTGCCAAAAGTTGGTAAATCTCGAAACGATGTTATGGAGAAATTGCAATTTGAATTTTACATGGCCTCTAAAATCAGGCATTATGCTAATTTATTTGTACTTTATGTGCATGTTATATATTATATCGGATGACCTTGATTTTTTTTTCAAGCATACATATTTATATATCAACACATAATCCGTTGTTAACTCAAAGTATCTAAATTATCGACTTACCAATTTATCCTATTTCAATATGGAAACAACTCAAAATTTCAAGATTTTGAGTTATTAATGTAATTCGACGTAGAAAAATCTTCTCTTTATAATTCAGCAAAAAAAACAATCAAAATAATTCTTCAATGTGTCATAAAATCGAATAACTCTTTCTGAGATTAAACATTAATTCAATTATACATATGCTGCAATTTCCGGGTTAATTCCTTATTAAACTGTAAAATTTCATTGTGAATTGCTGAATTTCACTAAACTAAGTTTAAAAAATATATATATATCCTCAAAATAAAAGTTTTAAAATAAAAATGAGAATTACTGGAAAAAAATTCAAACGCCATTATCTCGGGACAAGGTTTTTGAATAGTTTTTCTATTGAACTATGGTATCGAATTATTATAGAATGGGATTTGAACCTCACCATTCACTGTACGGATGAGTGCTCATAATCATTAACTTAATTGTTGATAACTACGCCATAACATGTCATTGTGTTCTTTAAATAATTTACAAGATGTGTACGTAGAGTGTGTACAACCTTTTTAAGATTATTTTCTTAGGTTTTACAAAATTATGTATTATCAGAATAATTGCATTTGTTTCTAGTTAATTGTAAGTA
This sequence comes from Rhyacophila brunnea, assembly GCF_057557595.1. Taxonomy (NCBI): domain Eukaryota; kingdom Metazoa; phylum Arthropoda; class Insecta; order Trichoptera; family Rhyacophilidae; genus Rhyacophila; species Rhyacophila brunnea. The sequence goes on along the minus strand of NW_028233276.1, from coordinate 39,372,034 downwards.
ATTTGATGTATTATATTTTGTGAATGTAACTAGATGTAATTACAGTTATAACCAAGTTTACAATCGATACTGATCCTGGCCATGGAGGCAACATAACAGTTGTTGGTATATAAACTAATTATTAATTTGGTCTACCCGCGGTATCTAAATCCACGACCGAATGATTTAATAGCGTAAATTCTGCCCACTACTCCACCACGATCGTTCATTAACTTAGTTGTGTCCTAAATCTCTAACCGCGGATCCGTGAAATAAATTTCATTTATTCGACCCAAAGTTAATTTGATCGCTGAAAACTTTCCAACATAATATTTATCTTCGACTTCTTCCACTCCCAGATAGCAGAATATTGCCAAAGTCTTGGAGTGTTTAACCAGATAAAGGCCGAGATAAAAAAGTACTAAACTTTCTTTAATTTGTGGGAAAAATGAGCTCGGAGTTTTTACACCTTTTAAAGTTCCGTCGCACCTGGGCGCGACATAAATTGTCACGCTCATTAATTTTACCGCTTTTACGGGAGGCAAGTTTTCTGTTAGTATAATTAGTGGATAAATTTGCTTTTCAACACTTTCCATTTTGTAAGTACTACTGACTTTTTGTTAAGAGCTAAAGACAGGTAATTTTTTAATATCATACTTATATTTTCTTAAGCTTCCATGATATTCTTGTTGAAACTTCCCCTATGGAATAATGCTGCCATAATTTTTAATGTTTCAGATATACAATTCGTTATCCATACACTAAAATATTAAAAATCTAATATCAAAAATACATCTGGGAGACAAATTATAAATTTATAAACTTATTGTTCGTTATAAACCAGAAAATCTACAGAAATCTGCGTGTTTTGAGTAACTTACAGATAAAACAAAAAAGAGGAATAACGAACGAAAGAAAAAAAATCATAATTATATATTTTTTTAAATTTCCACGAAACTCTTCTTACATCGTCTTGAAACATTAACGCTGTTATAATTTTAAGTATTGAAGTATACAATCAGTCATCCAGAGCTTAAAAATAAAAGCTCAGTTGACAACAATTAATTTGACATGCATACTACATGTTGCTCGTCATGCCATGGAAGGCGAAGTAGAGAAATACCGTCAGCGTACCGAAGAGAGTAGGTGAAGGAGCTTACCCTGCTTCTTTATGCAGAGGATCGTGATAGATAAAGAGTCACGTTTTTTTTTTAAATGGCTTCATATTGGAATTTTCAGCGATGAGCAACTACTGATGAAAGTGGTAAAATGATACAGCAAATAAATATTTTACTTATATGACATATTATTCTAACTAACTCACATTTGAATTATTTCAGAAGAGAGTTCTTTGAAACAACTTACTTAAGTTATTTATTATTTGTATAGATAAATGTATACATCATATTTTAGTAGAAATATTGATGAAAATAATAATGCATAAATGTCTCTATATAATTAATAAATAACTTAAATATGATGTTTAAAAGAAGACTTCTGTAAAATATTTCAAATGTCGGTTAGAATAGTTTTGAATTCAGCTATTGATATTTTTATCTTATTTTATGATTTCAATACAACAATGTTCACTTCATTAATTGATTTGGAAATAAATAATTTCTAACAAGCCTACGTCTTTCAGTTTGACATATTATATTTTTAAAGCACACAGCAAGTCATGATGCCACATAATTTTTTTTTTTTTTATATCGTGGTGACCAAATCCGCTGATAAGTCAAACTTTAAATGCATTTAATTATGGCATATTATATTCTTCTTGAAATAATGAATACCCGTTTATTACTATTGTAGATATATTAGAAATAGATTTTTCTCAATGTAAATGATAAGAGATTTTACTACGAGGATTGGTTGTATATTATCCGATGGACCTCTATTTAAAAAGTGAAAATAACTATATGTTAATGTTAGTCTACCTTCACTGGTCATATATATGCAGTAGCGGATTTTAAGCTGGTATTCTCCATAATCCCATAAACGTAGAAGAATGTGAAAAAATCATGCCTCACTTCCATGTACGTAACTGCACATCGTGTCTTAAACAATTGTGCATTATGGGGCTTAAAATATTTGAATTAATAATGTTAAAAAAACGTATTAACACGTGGTTAAATATATATAATTTAGAAAAACACTTTCTGAGAGAGTATATTATAACCAATAGAAAAATTATTTTTGAAAAAAGTAAGCCACCCCGGCCGGGAATCGAACCCTGCATCTCCACGGGTTTACGCCCTATTCCGTCGCATTTAACCTATATGCTACGGCGTGACATACTAATTGCGACAAATTTTAACTATTGGTCACTTTTAATACCTACTCATCAGCGCTCTTCCAAATCAAGCTACTTTGGCAATCGATTTTTGTTTCTTAAATCAAAGTAGGTAACTATTTACTATTACTTTGATTACTAACCGACGTCGTGAAATTTCTCCAATATTTTTTAGATGTAACTACTTGGACTTGCTAATAATTTATAATTAACTATTTCTTTTATTCAATGAATAATTCACAAGAGTGGTTAAATGTATTAATGCGTACGTAGTAAGATTTATTTTCTACTAATTAATGTAGTACCTACCCAAATAGTTTTTACAAAATTTTGGGTTGAGCATAGTATTTATAAAAATAAATGGAATGAAGTAGTATTTTGCATTCATTGTAAAGTCAACTATTTGGCCCGCAATGCAGTAAAAGCATCTCCCAGTAATCATGCATTCCAAACAGATGTTACAGCTATAAAATGCATTACGAACATTCCACTTAATTCATCACGACTTTTAATGCATTTAAAATATACAAAACTGGCAAAGTATTATTTCATTATGAGGCAATAGTTTTTTTAAATTTATATTAAGTATTTAAATTGTAGTTGTAGCTATAATATTATGATAAATGTGTACAAACATTCTAGTTTCTAGGCAGACGCATATTACCTAAGTCCTTAGTGAAAGATGTGATCACGTAGGTACAAAGCTTCACGAGGTTAGAATATATTGTATTCTGGTACGGGATTTACGTGGATTCCGTCGTCATCGATAAATCTCTCTGAGTCAAGGACGATTCGGCACCGGGGCAACTAGGCACTACTTAATCGAATAGAATTCGTAAATTATAGGTAGGTACTTTAAAAATATATATTTAATATTAATATTATTTAATACTTGATGTGAATTTAAATATACACACGTAAATAATGATATACTTGTGAATATTAGGTTGAAGTTCCCATATTGAGAATATAGTTATTTTATATTTATTTTATACAAAGCGTCAGGAATAATTTTATAATTTTTAATTCGCATTGTTAAGAGCAAAATTAATTAAAACTACATATATAAACTTATTAAACTTTCTCGTATACTCTCTGTATCAAGTCGTAACGAACATCTATTTATTTCGTTAATGAATGTTTTTTCATCCGACAGCTGGCAGCGCCCACTTGTCATGGCGTCCAGTTATCCCAGTGCCGTCTCTCTTACCCTGCAAGGATGCTATGTACATTAGATCCAAGGAATTAACATGATCATACGCTTGCTCTATGATCCGATGCTAGAACACGACTGCCTGTTAGTAGTTAGTAAGAATATGTAAGTTAGGTTTTAATAACATATCTATCCATCGCTTTACTGCATAAAATTCTTTATTTTTTTTTAAATTTTGTGACCTTAAAATCAACTATTGATTATTTACTGATAATAATTATCGATACACAGCCTGCAACACTGCGATCAACTTTATAATTATGAATATAAAAAATCCGAATACAAATTCCATTAGATACCTTATCAAATGTATATTGTTTTATACTACAAAATATTAATATAATATGTTATCCTAATTCAAGTCATAGATACAGGTATATCCTTTTTTCTATTGCTGTTTTATGAAAAGGGTTTAGTGAATTCTTTACAACCAATCCTGGTAAAGAGAGTCAGTTAAGCCACCTACCATTATTTGGCGTCATATATACTTATGAAGTAGAAAAAATGAGAATAACTTTCTGCCATTTGGTAAAGTAGACACTTTTGGAATTTTACGTATCTATATTATTTAAATTAAGCAATATTAAAAAGTATATTACTGGTTAATGGTGCACGTTCGTGTAAAAACCATTTTTAATTGTTTTAAAATTATTATGAAAAAAAATTAAACAAGTATGTAACCGTATGCCGAGTGGATCCCGGGTTAATAATAAATAAATAATTACAAGATAAAAAGAACTTTTTATATACCACGTTTTTTAAATTTCTGTTGAATCATATAAACTTGACAATTATATGTATTAATAATTTAGGACAAATAAGGCAATTGTCAACAAATCATTTTTTTGTTATTTTGCAACAAACAAACAAATGTAGAATACTGAAATGTCATTTTGATTTCCATAGTAACGCACGTATATATTAATAATTTAGTTGCTAGGACCCCACCCTTATCAACCAATAATAGTGGATTGGATTACGGATTTCTTCCGAAATAACTTTTCATACAAAACAGAATTAACTGAAAATGAATTCAATTTTACTTAAAGATGGCTAAAAGTATGAAAAGAATGCATTGGCAACGTGTTCTGATATACTCTAAAAGTTTCAAATGTCTAGCTAATCGGGAAGTTAGTTAAAAACGATTGTAAGATTTGTACTGGATAAACAACCACCGGACAAACAAGAAAACGAGCTTAGAAAAACGTGATAAAAGCTGTTGATAAAACCTCTTCTTTGTGGAGGTCCATATTATGATCTTACGATGATTAAACATGGTAAAAAAAACTATATAAAACAGCGTAAAAAAAGAGTAAATAGACCAATCATAAAAAAGAGAACTAAAACACACAGAATGGACCATTTTTGTGATTTATAAAAGAAGTCCTACATAAACTTACTCTAAGGGCCTAAGAATATTATTAGAGAAATACTATTATATCTGCAGCGATTTGGTAGAACACAGTTATTAAACTTCCAATCGGTATTACCAATGACAGGTGAGTTTTGCACATTGGGATAACAAACAACTGATGTTTCTGATGTCTAAGTTTAGAGACAAATGCACGTACATGTCAATACTACCATAAATATTAATACATACGACCAAGTTTGATAATTTAATGGCAACAATCTAAATATTTTTTTATTTTTTAAGGATATTTTATTTATATGATATTATTTTTTATATTTTAAATACAGCATGACATAATATGTCGTTATTTTTGAATGGGTATTATAAAATATGTGAAACAAAATCTGCCATAAACAAAACCGAAAAAACTTTCGGTTTTGGTTTCTCAAACCGGGTCTTCCCCAAAATAGTACACTTGAAAACAATGTTGTTCTGAAAATGTCTCTTGACAAAACTATTCAGTATTCAAAACATCTTGAACACTCGTGTGGTTTCTTTGTGCCTCTTATGAAAATGTTTCCTAGGAAACGCTTTCTTCTGGAAAAGTATTGTTGAGTCAAATTGTATATTACGTAGAACAAATACTACTTTGTAAAACAATGGAATTTTTTTAGTATGCATAATTAATTTAATCTGACAGATAAGTTGTGAAAGTCAAGCTTGATTGATTTCGCAGAAATTTTAATACCCAACAAATTTTCTCAAAATCTTAAGAGTTACCTAAGTAACGAAATAAATTGTTTTACAACATACAATCCTCAATATAATAAAGGTGGGTATATAATGAGCAATGTAAGTACCTCTTAATAATGACGTATACTGTTAGAATTTTTTTCTTTTGTGCCGGTTGTTTATCGTATATTATGCTATTACGGGAAGGAAGGCATCACTGCTTTTCTTTCTCTGGGGATCTGCAAGTCGACAATTATTACGTATATTATCTCGGTCAAAAAATGACAATTGACGAAGGCAAATATAAATATAGCAAGATTGCTTGTAGAATTAAATTAGCGAGGAGCGTATTTGGGAACCTGAAAAAGTGACCTCTCATTCAACCAATATGTGCTACTAGTGATTATGTATACATGTGAAAAATATACCCTTAATGTATAAAAAAAAACTACAAATGGCGCAACTTGGCATATTGGACATAACGCAAAAAGGCCATAAAAGAAAATAATGGACAAGGCGACGGAAAAGATTATGCGATGTGATGGTAATGTGCTGGATATGCTGCTTGGTAAGTGGACACCGCACCACACTCGGTCTTAATCAAGCGTATCACAAGGCACTACGTTTGATGTGAAGCATCTGTACAGTTGTTTACGTCTGGTAATGTCCCAGGAGCAGTTATCCGAGACAGAGGTCGCCACGCTCTCAAGTGGGGTTTACTGAGTTTTTCTTTAATGCAAAGTGCCGGGGAGAGAAAAAGCACAAGGAAATTAACAACAAAGAAAAGAATTTAATATATATTACAAAAAAACGAAGCTAACCATAGGGACAGAAAGAATTATGTGGGAGAGTTCTCACGCCCGCAGTAATATGCCGCAATTTTTTTAAAATGCAAGATAATTGGCCCATGTGGCGATCAGGTTCAGACATTCCCATAGGATGTGGGTTGCATCCTATTTTTCTCCTCCACATGGACATGTCGGTCGGGTAATGTGATTGACGTATGTGGCAGCGACAAACTCGGAACCGAGAAGAGTGGAAGAAACTAAAAGTAAACCTCATCCAGCAGCAGACCAACCTCAGTTGATGTCCACTAGCCATGCATGAATCATCATAGATTCAATCACCAAAAATTTATCATTTCTAACTTTTACCGTTCTGCTTAGGATTTTTTTAGAATTCCAATATACATACATGTGTCCCAAAGTGAATAAAACAAACTATTCTTAGCATAGTTGTATCAAAAATATTTAGTATAAGTTATTTACATTACTGTTGTAAATATTAATTTGATACTCTTTTACAAAACTAATATACATACATGTGAAAGCTTTGTATCAAATTCGCACAGCAAGCTTTTAGCAAAATTCGTCATTATTTTTTTCATCCCATCCTACTTAGACGTATTTTCGTATTGCGTATCGAATTTCTTCAAACGATAAACACATCTACACAAAATATTTCCATTTCATCAAATTTGAATGGGGTCACCTTTTCGTGCGTCCGCATTTTTCCCCCGAGATCCAGGTTAAAGAATTTTCCTTGTCCGTATTGTGTTGTTTTTCCATACATCTTGTTTAGAAACGTGAGGCCCAGGCTGCAGCGCATTTAAGAAAATTGCTACTTTAACGACGATAAGCTTCACTTTGTCAGAGAAAAGGTAACTTATTTGCCGCAAAAAATGAGAGCCTTTTTATGTCCCCTGATATAAATTTACGGCAACAGTAAATTCGTTTTTTCTTTCCTGTCCTACTTCCTCTGGGCAAACCGTACGGAATAAGTTCAGATTTGACTTTGGTCCGACGCACAAAATATGTGATCCATTCTATGAAATATTTAGCAGTTTATTTATATTAAGGGGTGTGTATTTCTTTGATGATAACTTTTTGAATATAAACGAAACACTTTTTTGACAGTCACTCTTAAATATTTTGACTGTGAAGAGGCAAAACCGTGATTTTTTGCCAAACCAACCTTTTTTACATATAATAAACATACTGTATCTATAAAACAGTAAAATAAATACTAAAATATGCTATTTTTACCACGTTTTTACTAGCTCGTATTCTTGTTTGTTCGGTACAGATTTTTTCTCGTTTGTCTAAGATTTTTAGCCTACTAGAACTTCCCGACTAGCTAGACATTTGAAACTTTTAGAATATATCAGAACACGACGACAATGCATTTTTTAGTACTTTTGGCCATCTTTAAGCAGAATTGAATTAATTTTCAGTTAATTCTCTTTTGTATGTTTCGGAAAAAAATCGTTAAAAATAATATTAACTAAGGTTGCTCAGTGGATCCTAGCAACTAAATTATTAATATATACGTGCGTTACTATGGAAATCAATATGAAATGTCAAAATGACATTTCTGTATTTTATAATATTTATTCGTATTTCTATCAAGTACAATAAAAAGTATTTATTAATACATAGAATTGTCAAGTTCTTAAGTTTCTAAAAGTTCTTTTTATCTTGTAATTATTATTAATTAAAGTTAAGTAATATTGTTATTTAAAACTGCAGTATGCTCCAAATTGTTTTCAATATAATCTGTAAGTTGTAATTTTGTTTTTCGTCCTATCCCACAATTATATTTTAACACCAAAATATTAGGTAGAAAAGTATTATTTATTCCTTATCTATGCATATTTACATTCATTATATTATAACATAATAAATTGTATGGAGGTCACGTAAAAAGATCAATATACCTGTAAATTAAATCTTTATAAATTCTAATGCTTTTTTACATGCCATAAACAATAATTTAAAATTAAAACCGCGCCATGAATCCATTCTTATGTTTGCTTTATTTAAAAGTTTGTATTACTCAATTATGTGGTTATGCTTTTCAACAGTCAATTTGTATAAACAATTGCTTATAATTTATTAATAATTCATGCATTAAGATATTTATCAGTAAAAATAAACTAATAAAAATCAAGTAATTCAATCAACAACTAGGGTTGGTGAGACAGCAAATAGATTTAAAAAAAATGTTAATTTTAGAAAATTATAATCAAGCGCCAAGGGACAAAGTACTAGTGCTCTCATTTGCTATTTTAGGCATACTTACTGCGTTACATGAGCCTCAATTTATTAAAAAATAAGGTCATATAAAATATTTGTCACAAAACTTATCGCTAATTTTGGATATTTATAACACTATAAAACTTAATGTTAACTGTCTGCGTTGCAACCAACTCCTTATGATAATACCATCAAGTCAGTTTTGACCTAAAGGGGGTTATTTAGTGGAAGTTAGTCTAGAAGTAACTAAATGTCCAAAGTGTTAGTGATATAAGATTGTTCTAGTATTATAGATATTATGTTGATCTAGTGATGAATAAGTTAAAGTTTTAATAACTTTGTTTGAGAAACACATTAAAAATGACTATTTAAAATGATTTATATTTATCCCATGATATGTACAATAGACATCTCAAGCTCAATTAAAATTTGCGGAGAGTGTGTGAAAACCAACAGAGAAAATGCATTTATATTACAGAACTCACTTTAACTTAAAATAATTTCATCATTAATACGAGTTGTAACGCCCTTCATGTTATATTATCTTCAGCAAATATACACATTTCCAGTTGTTATTATACTTGAGTACTTAATATGACTTTGCCAAACTAATATTATCTCTCAGGTAATACGGTTATCAAAATTTCTGCGAGTTTATAATCCCCCTTCTGTAATTTCTGAAAGGATTTGGCCTTCCCCTCAAAGCGTATTATGTGTCCCTGATAACTTCGCATTTGAGCAGGCTTACAGGCATATCGATTATTGAGTTATCCAATACGTCGAATTGTCCGTTGGAAATGTTCTTTAAACTCCGGCAAAAGTTTAAGCCATAAGCGGACGCTTATTTGAACATGGTAGGATATAAAACGCAATGGAAGTGTGGAACTTTATTCATTTGATGGCCGCGCGTTCGGATTTCATTTAGTTAAGTACAAATTACACTTTTGTCTGCTGCAATCCGTGATTCTAAGACTATCTAGGCTTTATTGAATCCATATGCAGTGGGAAGTGTTTCTCTAGTACATTTTATATACGTTTTACTAAATGTAGTTATATAAAATAAAAAGATAAATTTAATAAAGCCGTAATGTATGGTCTACTACCAGTAAATAGCATAGAATCTCAAAGTGGGTGCTATTGCTTTTATGAGGTGCAAAAAGGGGTATTGAAATATAGGGTGGAGTTCAAAAGAGACAACAAATATAAATCGATACATCTCTTTTTTACCCATATGAATCAATTAATATTTATTTTAGACCCATTAGACCCATTAAAGACCCAATAGATTTACCTCAGTATGTATAATTTTATTTGTTTCTAATTAAAACAACTCTTTTTAGCGGTGATATTTTTTGCGTGTATAATTATAGAATTAAGGTTTTTAATGGTTTGATTATTATTCAATATACTATTATCATTGACTGCTTTTAAAGGGGTAGTGTTGATGAAATATAATATGCTCAAAAAGGGTAGTAGTCTGAAATGCTTTATGAAACTCTCGAGTAGAGGATATCTGGAGGTCTCCCTAATATATTATTTACTTACAACGCTGGATTTCGATGTGTATTTCAACCAGTCACTAGAATTGAAACCTGGCTCAAACGAAATTAATGTCTACTTTATGGTAGCATTACTTAAAGTCTTAAACTGTTTAATTATTTATTAATTATTAATAAACTGAACAATATTTAAAAAAAAGATAAGTATACATAATTTTCTTATAAGAAATTTAAATGTGATAATTTGTTACTGGATTGGACTCAGAGTAGGTACTTTTCTTCTATCTTTCTACTATTAATTTGTAGAGTATTAGCAGTAATTTTTGACAATTTTGCTAGGAAACAAGATATGGTCGGCGCAGCACCAAGATGAGACGAGGTTGAAACAAAAGGCACGATCTTAACAGTCACGAAATCGTACCGAGGAAGAAATCGCATCGACGCATGTTAATGATAAAGCCTATGAATCCCTTCAAGGATTCTGTGAGTATTCAAAAAAGTTACAACTTGAAACAAATTTGGTGACAAAGTAAAAAAAAAGTTTTACGTAAAGTTTTAAAAGTTTAAATAACAATAAAAAAAATAAAATTATTGTCAGTACAGTACCACCTACTATGCACTGTTATTTTGATTCTGCCAAAGTGTTTAAATGATTTATTGCTGTTTTAAATACACTGAAAAGTATTTATGTTAATTTTCTCTGCCTTAGATAAAGCTATGTTAAAATAACCATACCATGAAAACGCCCGCTTCATTAAAACACTGTAGACTTTAATAATTAAAGAGCTTACTACATTACAAGTATATTTTATAATTTTCATATTTAAACCATATTAATATAATTATATGTCAACCAGATACATCTTCCACGACATTCAAGAAAATGTCCCAAGGATTCCGTCAAACAAAAAATGATTGAGAATCACTGGTTTACACGGTAAACTTATTGTAACAATTATAATAGCTCAATACTTAAATATGATAAACTATCGTCGATAGCCGCCTTGTGTACCTATATAATAAACCCCTTGTGGTTGTTTTATTATAAACTTAGATTTGCTTCTTTTATCGATTTAATTAACCGTATTTTCTATATTTTTCTATCAACCGAATATTCAGTCTATTATAAAAAATAATTACCACCTAAACACACGAATTAAAATAATAATTATCAATAAAAATAAAATGGTTCTTTTTTCAATCGCTCAAATATTGGAGTGGATATTTTTTCAATTGCTCAAAAATCTGGGGTAAATGTTAGCTGCCTCAAGATGCTTATTAAGTCCATGCTCTGAGTTCAAACACACATTTAAAAACAACATGCTATTTTTCCAGACCCGGGATTCAGACGTAAGGCCTTCATTTTACCAAGCGTACCTATTATCACTGGCCCATATTTGGCGCAGGAAAATGAATGTTACATACAAATATTATATTTTAAACTTACCCCTACTGGACCGAAAATAATCATTAGGCATTCTCACTATAATATTATTGTATATTGGAGAATTAATAGTAGTGTAAATTTTGTTTATGTAGGCGCCAGGTAATATACTAGTAATTAGCAAACATTCATGCATGGACGCCTAATTACCTATGTACTTCAAATAATTAATAATTCGCGTTCCTTAATCAAAAACTTGCTCCAATCACCCATTAATAATGACTTATAAAACAAGCTATCATAAATACGGGCTACATAGTGATCAGCATCGCACATCGTTGGCGGCACAAAGCTATTGAGCATTCACGGGTTCTATTCTCGATTTAATTAATTTCTGAATTCGTGATTTACGACAAGTACGTACTACTAACCGTACGCCGTGTGCAAACACAAACCTGCTGAGATTACTGCAATCTATTTGTGTTGCCGCCTCTCGATAATCTCGCATGGAGTCGATTGTATCGAGAGTTGTATTACATGGAAATTGTCCACGACCATAATCATTGAAATCGGGAATTGAATACAATAAAGGTCGATGGGTTAAATCAAAATACTATGTTAATTCCGAAACTGTCCTATTTAAAATTAAGGTGTAGAGTTTTGACGAAGAACTGTGTTAGCTCATTTGGTGTACTTCCTTATATTTAATTAATATTTTTTTATGTTTACACTTTTATACTGTTTATATACATATACTATTTCTTTTTTTATATATGGGTGGTTCACAAAAATTATGGATCAAGTCCAATTTTCATAAAATTTGATTTTTTTGTTTCAGTGGTTAGATAAAACAGATTTCTGTATTGTGTGTTAATATATACTATTTTTATTATTATTAACTATTACTATTAACAATTTTTTACTTTGTTTTTTTCTCTACCTTGTTTTTTCTCTAACTGATTACTTGTACTTTTTATTCTAAATGTCATGTTGTGAACGTCATGAATTAATAATTTGTTATTTACTCAACGTGTCTTTTTTAAATAAATAAATAAAATATATCAATCGTAGCTCTACAATTTTCCGCATAAATGATACCGATATGTTGATAAAAAATTGAATGTGAATAATGTCCATTTTAACATCAGTGTAAAAAGGTATTTGCTAATAAAGCCTGAATATACTATGTATGCTTAGACTATTTATTTAAATTGATCCATGTAGGTACTATCAAAATATGGTAAGTATATATACAGTGAAAACATTCCTGAATTTTACAAAAGGAGTTTTAACTTTAGGTCCAAATATATCAAGATCCATTTTGATGGACGTGAACCACTTATATTATAATACTATTTTATTAATATTACCTTTTTCTTCTAAATGTCATGTTGTGAACGTCTTAAATTAATAATTTGTAATGCTCACTATAATATGTAAAAATAAATAAAATATGAATTTGAATTTGAAAGTCAACTACATAATATATGTGTTCAAAAAAGTAGGTCGACAAAGTGCTTAATAATAATATCGAAAAAAGGATGATAACAAAATCACTCATAACTTTTAAATAGCGTGAAATAGATAACAAGAAATATAACTCGATAGCTATGTTCCGGCGGCCATTTTATGCACATAACTCCGTGAGATCTCAATGGATTTAAAAACTTACATTGTGCTTTATTTATTCAATAAACAAAATAAATTTAAAGAAAATACTTACGTATTCACTTATACCAAAACAATGAAGGGATCTTTACAAACAATCGAAGAACTATTGCGATAGATAATAGCATCTGGCATACTGGTCACCTCTTTCACACCGTCTGGTGAGAAGTTTGCAACACTAAAAAGGCTTGCGATCCCATTTATTCAACATTCTAACCTTGATCTCATACAGCTAAGGATATTTTTAAGTCTTCAGCAACGTATTGCTGAATAATTTTTACTTTAACGTGTACTCTCGGATAGTTTCCATATATATTCAGTTTATAATGTAACTTTTCGTTCAAAACTTTAATAGAGTCAGTTTAAAATGGAATGACGATAAAGGAATTCACCTACCAGCTAAGTACATTTTAACATTTCCATGTTTTAAATATCTTTAAAGTTTTTGAAAAATAAATATCACGAAGTCTAAATTATTATTAACCAGGCGATTATACTTACATTACATTTATATTATAACGTTTATAACATATATTTTAACGTGTATCATCTTGTTTAAATCACACTGTTTTCTTTTTAACAAACTGCATTACTAAATTGTATTTCACACTTAGAAGAAAGTACTTGACGCCCAAGTACTCACGTACATATTTGCATATTAAAAATATTCAATTTAAAACTACGTATTCATATCTATAAAGGTTTTTGTACAAATTACAGTGGCCCTTATCCGATTCTATAATCCCTACCTACCTACATACTATATTCATTGTCACCATCCAGGTACTTTAATCAATTAACATGTCGATCGTGATGGAATAAACACAGCGGTTATATTACGAACTCCATCACTTCAACATTGGCTACGATACAAGCGAAGAGACATCAAAACCACAAGGTGACTCATCCATAAGTTATCGTTCTACCTTCGTTGCGAAAAATCTGCTATGGTTTAAGCGGACATTGTATCTACCATCTATCATAAACTCACCATCTTCATCCCGAGACGAAAGTGTCACCGTGAGAGTGATAATCGAACAGCCAGCATACTAGTGTGTGAGTGCGTGAATTCGGGACCTTCTCCAGCAATAAAGTTGATCAACATTCATTTTAGTGCCTGGACTAAATTCCAAATAAACTGCCCTCATCAGCATCCAGAATCAAACCCCACATACAGTCCATATAAAAAGCGTCATTAAAAGGTAATACGATACTATTATCAGATAGCGCAATAATTCTTTTTCCAGATATCATTAGACAGTGTATCTATTTTTTTTTACCATTGAGCACTAATTTTCAATTTTTCATATTCCAACATACTCATTTTTCTTCCACAATAATTATTAAACCTATCAATTTTTATTTCCTCTAAATTTTCGCACTTTTTTATGTAACAGTCTATAAACATAATAATATGTATTATACTATGATTATTTGTGTCCAATTTAATGTTTTGAGTTAACAGTTCTAGAAGTCAGTGACGTGACATAAGATATAATATATTATATGTATATGTATTGCGTATATCACACCATAATGCTTCCCATTTTAGTCGTTGCGTGATCTGGGTTGATTGTGGTAATCTATTATTATTATTGTTATATTTATTTTATAATAAATTTATAGTACTGTACTATAATTTTAATATGTACCATAATATACTATGAAGCACATTACAGTACCCAAACATCACATTCTTTGAATAAAAAATATATAATAATTTTAGAAAGATGGTAAAAATAAGGGCCTAGTAAGATTTTTTGCCACCGACTTAGTACTACCATCTGGACGAATGCCAACTGCTCGCCGATAAAGATACACGAAATTCGTAAAGAAATATATTTGAAACAATTTAAACCAAAGTACTTACTCATTAACTTCATCATGGTCCAGAGTCAGAGTATAAGGCAGTGGCGAAGGGTTAAAGTAGGCTGTGAAGGTTCGAATTTATTGAAGCATACTACACTTTATCGGTAATATTTATTTGTTTTCATGTCTGGCATACAAATCGCGATTGGAATTGTTTAGTTTTTAGAATTCAAGTAAACTATGCATATACCAGACCATAATAGTAGAGATAGGCTGTGGAGATCCGATAACAACAATAAATACTTTTTCAGTAGGTAATACTTTTTTGTTTTTATTGAACTAAGAATACAAACTGCAGATGGTTTTTAAAATTCGATTAAACCCTGCCAAAACCAAAACATACAACAAATTCTTTATTCTATGATATTAAAATTGCATAATGGCAAGATTTATTTAAATTTTAAAAACTAACCAGCATAATCTGCAATTTGTATGGTTCAATGAAAATTCAATGAAATACGTATTTCTAACAAAATTTAGTGTGCACTATTTATGTCGGATCTCTACAGCCTACATCCACCCTTCGCTACTTGTATAAGGTGAGCATAAAGATACACTACTTCCTTTATTTCACCAGCACGTCCTGCACCTCCTTCCACTTGAGACCTGCAGTGCATACATCGCTGCAGGGAAAAAGTGTCGGAGACAGCCACGAAATAGTACTTATATTTATTAAATACTAAAAGTATAAAAAATAAATATTGTTGAATTGTCATAATTTTTAGTGAATTGTGTAACATTTAGTAAAATACATGTATGATAATAGATTCAAGCTCTGTACTATTATTCCATTTAAGTCGTTTCTCGCGACCCGGGTTTCGCCTTTCGGCATCTTCAGGCGTCGTGTACACTCACCAAAGGCAAACACACACAGACAACGAAAACTCTTAACTGTACCTTATATAGTAAATCAATACAATAGAGTAGGTAAAAACTACATTACCTACCTATCTAGTCAGAAGTTACAAAAAAGGAGAAAAAATACAACAAACAAATTATGAATAGTTGAATTGTCAGTAAAAATGTAATTAGTAAAAACGCTATCTTATTAATAACAATACACTGGATACCATATTATTATTATAATAAATTTTTCAAACCTAATAATAGGTCATTATTCTTTATAAACAATAAAAAAACTACACTCAAGAGGTGTAAATCGTCAATTCTAAGAAAATAATTAATGGAATTAACTAATGAGATATTAGTCTTTAATAATACTCTTACATGGTACCTACTTTTATAACATTATTTAAAAAAATATATACATATAAACTCCCTTAATATAATATATATAACTCACCTAATATAATATATAATACATATGTATGTATGATATTGTATGGATGAGGATTTAGGTATGTATAGGTGTGTATTATATAAATATATCTATGTCACTAAACTGACAAAAAATACGGTTTTTAAATATTCTCCTACCATATTTAAGTGACAGTATAAAAAAATGCTTCTAGTGACGTCAGCCACGAGTATAAATTAACAATCTGAAAATATCACCCAATATTTTTAAAATAATACTTTGGGACCCAAAGAGTGTACCTATCTAATAATTTGTAGACTAATAATTTCTATAAAAAATATATGTTAAGAAACTCTCTCGATAGGTGGCTAATAAATAAAAATACTTATGGTGTTTTAAATTAATTAAATTCATCCTTTACAATTTTTTTCATAAAACAAAAGTAATATAAGAAACATTTGAATGACAAACTACATAACCTAGATATTATAATATGTCTAATAATATCTCTAAAAAAGTAAACCACAAAAATGATTTTGTATCTTAGGTGTTTCACCTCACTTCACCCCTCGAGGGCTCAATCAATCCATACATCTGTACTTTAAATAATTTATTACTCACCTACCCATATCTCGTTGAGTGAGGTTACAGAAATACGAAAAAGCAGCCCTCGTTCTCTGACCTGAAACTTTTTTGGCGTCTTTATTCATAATGATATTCATAGATTTTCTTTTCTTCCTCACTCCGTGCGTACCATCTGGCGATAACTTAGTATCTTGTTCACTCCCTGTACTATTTTATGCTTACAAGGTGAGCTTTGTATTTCCTTATATATTTTTATCGAAATTTCTGTGAAAACAGAAATAGGTAAGTGAAAATTAATAATATTGTTAAGTATATTATTTTTTAAATTAATGAACAAATGTTATAATTCAACGACTTCTTATGCCTAAATATACAGCATGGAAACGATGTTTTATTATACATATCATAATATACATGTAAAGTTTGATAATTTTGACATAAAATATGACGTAGTTAGAGCGAAGCCGAGCGAAAAAAAATCAAAGTAAAAGAAATCGCAAACAGCGCAATTTTCAGGTCAAGTTGTTCCACTATAAGAATAAAGTTTAAACGTATTAGTCTTAAAATAAAAATTTGCAAAACTTTTTCTGTGAGTTGAAGGCATTGAGACATAGACGTTGAAATAACACTTAAAGTACTTAAATTATAAATAATACATAATCTAAATTACATTTTTTTTGTCCATATCCCCTCTTTATGTAATATAGGAACACAAACAAAGACCTCACACTACACTCGGTACTAATTGAGCGTATTATTACGGTTGACGGCAAGCATCAGTAGTTTTTTACGCCTGGGAATATCTCAGGAGAAGATACCCAAAACTGACGTCGCATGCACGCTGTAATATTTAAAATAAACATCACCTACAGTATTCATTATTATATTATTCCTAACTCTGGATTCCAGGAGCTTTCAGCAGTGTGAATCCCTTTCTTAATCATCAAATTCCAGTTATCAGTTGCGAGATTTCTGAAAGAGTAGCGGAGTTTGGCGTGGAAAAGATCAGGTAACTTCACGACCCGGTTTCATGTCTCATGCTCATGCACGCTTTAACTATTTTACTAGATACCGATTTATTTTGTAATTGTGACGACAAAAATCTCAATTACAAAATTTTATATAACATTGGCGCCCAACCTTGGGCGTTGTACTTGACAGAAACTATATTATTGCAAAGACAAGAATTTAAAATACATTAAATGGATATTAAGCAGCTCGATACTGAAATTTGAAATACTAACTTTAAATACAAGCGGCTAAGTTTGAAAAGAAATAAAGCAAGAATGGTGAATCAAATAAATAGTTTTAAAATACCCAAATTGGAACAATCAGAGACTCTTGACACGACGGCTTCATCGTGCTCCGGTGACGTCCATGATAACTATTGGGTAGACCCAACCGGAGCACGACTGTTCTGCCCGCAGACAAAATCAAAAAGCCTTGTTTCTACTGTCACTCCACGCGACCTGACATTGTCTCCGGAAATTCCAACAGCACCAAATTTATACACACGACTCGCGAAGATAGCTCGTTCAAAAACAAGTCAGTGTGACTAGTTGAATTAATGAATATTGTAGGTGATGTTATTTTAAACATAACAACGCAAATGTGCATTGACTTATTTTATAGAGACTTTCTAATAAAAGTGTCCATAGGAGATAAGAATACCGTGAATTAATAATAAACAAATAATTTTTATTAATAAATGTATAACTAACATGCAAAAAATAATATGAACACATAAAACTATTGTTATATATTTATATATATACGCCGCAAATTTTTGTTCTTTGTTAATATCTGACATTCGGACATTCCAGAGGATGTGGTTTGCTTACTGTAGTTCTCCGCCAGATGGATATGTTGGCCGGCTGACAAGTCTAAGTTCAAAAACCTTGGTAGCAAGTCAACCGTAACCAGTCAAAAATTGAGTGGTGTAGTGGTCAGGAGTTCCACCGGTTATCTCCAATCACCATTGAAAATTTGGATAAATAGTTATGTGTATCTGCTCTTGGTGGACGCATTCCACTTTCGACGCCACACCCATCGTCATTTGACGTATTGTCTACATCCTCAGTTATACTTTTTCAACATCAAGGAATATGAAACAGTTGAACAGCACACGGCTTCTCTAAGAAGTAAAGTCTACAGGAGGCTACGGGACGATTTTAACTGTTCGCATGTTTGTTTTTTGAGTGCTACGACCACTCAATAAAAATACAATGTGAAATAATATAGCTGAGTGTACCAAATGTGACATGGTGGGATAACGAGCGGGTCGTCCAATTGATGCCATTAAGGGCTTGGTTAGGGTGCGACGCAACCAATACTTATTGGTCCTGTTAATCTGAATTTTTTGCCAATCGACTAGTCTTCTTCTTTTTTCATGTATAAATATAAAAAAACATATGGCGTATATTTACTTTTCGAAATAACGAAAGGAAAATATTTCACTAATTCGCTACTAAAATGAAAATGGAAAACGAGGCCGTGTTAGATACAGAGTGATTTAAGAGTTAGTTGAAGACACTGGTGTGTGTGCCATTTAACGCTAAACCAAAGTCATTGATTAATTAAATCCTACAGACATACCTATTTTCATCAATCATACAACTCATAATCATTCATCAACCATAATAATCATCCATAAACAGTGTACCGTCAAGTGCCGCGCACCGGGTAACCCAAACAAACAATACCGTGCGAGTGATAGTATAACCAGACAACGGAGCCATCATTAACATCATAAAAGGTCAGTGTTTGGCATCTTGTTAAATCGCCCCCACCCCTAGATCCGGAATCCACATCACCTTAAAATTGTACAGTCCACTGCAAAAAGTGTCACCACCTGTATTTATGCATAATTGTATATATTACTGATAGTGTTTTGGATTCGAAATAATATTTTTTTTGTTGATTTGTTGATTTCCAGACAAGTTATTAAAGAATTTTGATAAACTGGTAGTTATCGGTAACGTTTAGTAAAAGAAAAACAAAATACGAACGATCATGTAAAGGTATTTACTGGAATAGTTTTCACTCCGTTATTAAAAAAAGCAAATGATCATGAAGAATAGAGATTCTTAATAGCGATAATTAACGATACTTATTTTAGAATACTCGCGATCATCAGACATGTAGGAATGACCATGAAAAGAGAAATTAAAATTCAGGTGCATATTTAATAAAATATTTTCAGATATAAATTATTTAAAAACATTAGTTGAGTGTTTCAAAATTGTGTGTACCTACAATAGAATTGTTTAATGCAGTGAAACTTCAGTGTGTTGGCACATACATAGGACACCCGAGAGTTGTATGAAAAACAAAGAGTTACGTACAGACCGCCAAAGTTTATTAAGACATGTGAGATTTCTACACAGACCAACAGACCATAAGAGTGAAGTATGTAGGTACCCATTTTACGTAAGTTCGTTATTTATTTGCAGCATTTAAGCAAATGGTTCATTGTTAAAAAAATATCATATTTAAAACTGAAAAAAATATTTTACTTGTTGAAAATTAGGCTTTTATTTTTTTTATCTTACATATTGTAATACAAATTTATTATCTAGTAGAACATAATATTCATTTAACAGTTATTATTTTTAATAAATTAAAATTTAATATTTTTTTTTAAGAAAATCCATGGCATGCAGTTGTGACTATTTTTGTATTACTATTATTTAAAAAAGAAAAAAATCAATAGATAAGTACTTCTTTCATAATAATATAATGTTTATGGTATCAACACTATAGAGGCAATACAAATTATAATAAAGATATTGCATAGTGTATAGAAGATAAATCCTTCTGTGGATTTCCTATCAAAATCTTTCCGGCTTGTTTTAAGTACCATTTTTTATGCAACATCCCTCCAAACTCTTCAATTACCATTCTTACTTATTTTGCAGGAAACGTTTTTAAAAGGGAGGCCCCTTTGGACCATATTTTTTTCAATATTCAGTTATAATAGAATAAAAAATATTTGAAAATAAATAAAATAACATTTAATAAACTGTTTTTTTATTCAGCACAAATATTATTCACAAGATTTAAGAATGTGACATTGTTTTTTTAAATATACGTTTAATATGTAGCTTTTTGAGGTATTTCTGAACTGTCTATAACTATATATTATTAAAAATGATTTTCTAATAATATTAAGAGCATACATAAGTGAAACGGCAAATAATTTTCAACAGTAGGTGGAACGAAATTTTGCAATCATCGCCAATCGGAGACTGACAGCGAGGTGTGAGAACGTCAATTTGTTTTGTGATGGCGTCGGAGGAATATAATCTTAAATCGTGTAAAGATGACTAAAAAACGTATTTGAAAAAGAAAAGATGTCAATGAATATACTATTATTATTACGAATATAATAATAAACATAACAGTAAAAGGACGCATGTTGAATTTTTATGACAAATTATATTTCGTTCGGCTTGCGTCATTTGCACAATCCGCGCATCACCTAGTCAGGATCTTTTTAGACCATGCCTCAGCTGAAGTATGGCCTTAAAGCATTTGAGGTCACCATTGACTTTCTATAGTTAATTACAAATTTGTTCTAAATTGGAAGGGTGTTTTTTTTGTGATAATTCTCGTAATTTGTTAATAATCGACTTTGAAACCAATAACCCTATTTTGATTATATTTTTTTACACCTTGATATTTATAATGATGAGTAAAATTAAATGACACTTAATAATAACTATAATTATTATAATCCCACTTGTGGTTACCTGCATAGGAATTTTAAGATGACTTTTGCAGGTGTCGGTTTTTATTCTGGGGACCTCCCTCAGACAATATCTTGTTTTAAAGTTTAACAAACTCCCACCTCGCTCGCCGGGAAAACCGCCCGTGGTAACAAACAAGAAAATATAGTTTTCACGGTGTGTTTTGTATCCGCAGATAAGCCCAACAAAAACAAAAAGTTTTCCGGTAAGCACCAACGCCCGAATTTTAGGCCATGGGACAGGGAAATTTGACGCTATGAAAATTTCGCTTCTTCGGCACGAATTTGATGCATAAAATTTTCACGTCGGAAAAGATTCAGCGGAAGTGGCGCTTTTTACGTCCTATTTACCGAACTTAGGGTCTTAACACAACTACTGATCCATGATTAGATGTTTGTTTTAAACATGTTTTGTATACAACTTTCAAGACGATATTTTTTAACAGTTTCTTATTTAGTATATAATACCAAAACTCATTTGACCATACAACTTTTGACCAAAAATAATAAAGACTGTTCAATTTTAATTAATTGTATTTATTAAGGAAGAAAACAGTTACATATTGATTACAAAAATTTAAAATATAATAATGAAAAGTTAATTGCAACCAGCAAAGTTTCCATGTTTACATTATAATAATTATAGTTAAGCCTAACAAGATAGAGAGTAAGAATAACATAAATATAAAGAAATTACATGAGAAAAACGAGGAAGAATAATGAATAATTAAATTAAATAAAAAAATAATACAAAAATACTAAATAATACAAAAAAAATTATACAAAATTTTGAATTATTAAAAGGATCAACGGTGGAGAAATACATATTATAATTTAAACAAGAACGCCGAATAAAAGAGTTTTGTGCATAATTAGAACTGCTACGACTGACATGGTACAAAGTTTGGTTTCGCGTAAATCTTGATGGACAATGGAAACCCACCCTTTCGAGTAGGTTTGGCGAGTCAACAAAACCATTGATAATTTTAAAAAGAAAATATTGATCAGATATAGAACGTCGACTTTCCAAAGATGGGGTACCATAAAAGTTGCAGTGGTCGAAATAGAATTAGATAAATCATAACAGTAAGCTTTATATAAGTAAGCTATATATATATATTATATAAACAATACACGTATCATCATTTCAGCAACAGTACAAAACCTTACTATGATATATGAATAAAATCCTATATAGTTAATATTTTTTTTATTCGACGAATAATTCACAAAACTTAAAATTGTAATAATATGCCTTATGATACAATATAATACATTATACTTAATTCAAAAACACCTCATAAACGTACATATCAGAATATTGAAAAAAATATGGTACCTACCTACCGGGTGGGACATAAACTATAAAAATTTGTTTATTGAATTATAAGATAGTGCAAATACTTATGTTAAGACTTAAATTTAGAGTGATTTAGACCAGTGTTCCTCAACATTTTACACCTTCGGACTACACCTTCGGACCACGGAAAATAGGAAAAACATTTTGCGGACCACTAACGCAGAAATAAAAAATATTATTTATATGATAACGTATAATAACATCTGATCACGGTTGATTTCGCCACGTAATATCATTAATGTATTTTAAAAACAAAAACACAATGCACAAACAGTTGCAGATGCACGGGTTTTGAAGATTTTATTAATTTTTTAGCATAATATGCATTTGGGCGTCAAAAGTTCGAGGAGCTCCAGAAAAAATCTGCAAACCATCAGTGATCCGCGGACCACCGGTTAAGAAACGGTTGCATAACTTATAGTTAATTTAATCTTAATTGGATAGTATAAAGATGACTAAACTGTTTTTTTTTTCAGAATTATGTATCACCCAAAATTTTATTTGGTATAAATGCGATTTATTTGTTGTCAAATTCGAATTTTCATGCCCTTTTACCATATAAAGGAAAGTGCAATATAATAATATATATTATATACTAACCACTTCAGTCGATTGATAAAGACAAGTTTGGTAACGCCTAGAAAAGATGGTCAAAATTACATAATATGTAATTGATTTTTCTCATATAAGTGCAATCCAAGAAAGTATTTTTTTTTACAATATTATGTAGTATGTAGGTATTTATTCCACCTAATTTAGATATTACCAGCGCATATATTCTATACACAAGACTGCTATCGGCTACTATCGGCTACTATCGGCGGTTATCGAGGGTAGTTTATCATAATATGTTTGTATTGAGGTATTATAATTGTTACAATAAGTTAGCCGTCTAAACGGTCAAAACTGTCTATCTCACTCTAAAAGTGAAGTAAAAAAGCACAGCCAAGAGAGGTGCTGTTAAAACATAGCACTTATTGTAACAATTACGACTAACTTATTGCAAAAATCTTCAATACAAAAATATGAAAAACTACCCTCGATAGCCGCCGATATCAGTCTTGTGTATAGAATAGATGCGCAGGATCGGTTTTATCTGTTAAAATAAGATTGAGATCATCAGTTGAAAATATTCTATTAAAGTGGACGAAACCGGTCCTGATCATTATGAAACCATTTTGTGGAATAGATACATTAATTTTCACTAAGAAATGAGAGTGAATTGTGAAAATTGATTTCTTGAAATAATAACACATTTGCACCAAAAAAATCGCGACACACCAACGTGTCGTAATACAAAGGTTGGGAAACTCTGAACTAGTGTAATACGTTCAATACTATTAAATAAGTAAAATATTCTACACACATTCTATTTAAATCGAGTATATTATGTAATATTATAATATAAAGGCATTTTACAAGACAGTATGTTAAATCTAGTATAGAGATAAACGTACTAATTTATATTTTATAACTTTACGTCTATATTGTGCTGCTATTATCATTTTAGTTTGCATTTTGCAAACAATGCCTTGGAGATAGAGGCAATATAACTTCGGAAAATAATCATCCTATATCAAGATAAATATTATAAAGCATGAAAGTTTCCATTGATCTGTAGTGAGCAGATAGAGCGTTGACTTGGAGCCTTTTGTCTTCATTTAAAGTTTATGCATTCCGCAAGAATAAGTAGACGCCAGAGAGACCCGATGCGGAGGTCATTTGCATCTTGACTTGGCAATCCGAATGCAATTATTATTTACATATAACTAGGTACTATACAATATTATACCAGTTTATTTGGTGTATAGTATTATTATAAATAAGCATTTAATGCAAATAAGCAAGAATGTATATTTTAATCGATATTGAATTTACAATTGTAAAGGAAATGAGTGATTTTTTCATCTTCATTTTAATTTGTTTTATTCACCCTATCTAGCGGTATTACCATACACACACAAACCCTTGTACATGAACTAAGCTTCACTTATATTACTTACTTACTATTTCATATTTATAATATTGTAAATGATTCTGATATCATTCAACTCGGACCATTCAACTTATTCAAACTAAAGAGCATACATAATTGAAACGCCAAATAATTTTCAACAATAGGTGGGACGAAATTTCGCATTAGTCGCCAATCGCCGAGTGGCATTAGAGGTGGGAGCACGTCTATTTTTTTGTGATGGCGTCGTAAGAATAGATTCTTATATCGTATAAAAATGATTAAAAAACGTTATGCCTGTACTCGAAAAAGAAAACATGCAATGGGTATATTATTATTATTACTAATATAATAATACACATAACACTAAAGGTACGTATGTTGAATTTTTATGACAAATTTATTATGTTCCGTTCGGCACGCGTCATTAGCACAATTCGCGCGTCGCATAGTTACGATCTTTTTAGACTATGCCACAGCTGAGGTATAGCCATAACTCAGCTCTGCTTACCGAGTTGTTTCACCGTGGATTGAACTCGCATGAGTTCTTTCCCTTTTATTTATACACCATGTAATTGTAAATTGAAAATTGACGAATAAACATCATTGAAGATTAACATCGATCGAGTATTAATACTGATATACATCTTCCACTGGACCACGTGAAGGATTGAGGACCGTTGGTAAGGATTTTCGTTGCATAACATAACAAGAGAGTATGATTTATTTTATTTCACGACCCTTTTAAAACAAACAGTTCCTCCAATTTTTTTAAATTTATAATTTACGATTATAAGTGTATGTTGAATACGTTTTCTCTTTGTGTCGCTTTCTCTTTCACATTTTTATATGTTGTAATGAAAACAAATGCCGTCGTACATGTTATTAAGCTATGGCAAATATATAGCACGGCTGTAGGTATTATTAGATTATATATTATGTAATATGACTATATGCGTATTAACTAATTAGGTACTACGAAAATATGCACTTGGGCGCTTCTCTCGTGTCAAATCAAACATTCTAGTAGAATTATTGAAAAATATTTAATAAGTATATAATGTAATACATTTAATTAGGTACGTCAATATTGGTTTTTGACAAATGAATACGAAGGTCAAGAAATGTATAAATTTAATTTATAAATGTCTTTAAAATATAATAATATGCTAATCAAGCGACAGCTTTTGAAGGTGTGCATAAATCAAGGAAAAGTGTAAAATAATCTACAAAAGTAATGTTTACATGTAATTTGATTTGATTTTCAGTCTTTTAGCGTTATAATATCAGTGATTGATATGAGGGTTTACTGTTATGCAAGAATACATAAAATTATTTTATTAAAAAGAACAAAAAATCTAACCTCATTATTTTTGCAATCTGTTCAAAATCGACGCCGATCTCTGGAAACGTCGCATTATATTATATTAAAATGGATGTCACCAATATATAGAAGTACTCGCAGCAAGATTTATGTGTCAGATAACAGCTCTGGACCAACTGACTTATTTTACAGTGGCTTTACGACAGTCCGGTACATATGTGAAGTCGGGGGTGTAAAAAGCACCCCTGAAAAAGCCGATAAAAGATGGGGTGGGATTCTTCACCGGGTCACAAAACTTGTGGTCCGATGATGAAATTGTAATCGTAAAATACAACCGTTAAAGTTTTATGTTATGACAACTGAGTGCCGTTAAGTTTTATGCATCTGTCATTTTTTACCTTCCCATTCTATTCAAACTACTGGCCGCCAGGCTTTGATTTAATTTTAGTGTCACGGTAAAAATAAAAGTAAAACTCCATACGGGATGAATTTATATTATTCATTATGTTAATGCTTTTATTTGCAACTTATTTAAGCAATATACCCAACAATATAATATATTTAGGGGCAAGTTGTGTTCCTCTGGACAATCTCCAGTTTTAAGCTTTCCTGATTTTTTTTCTCAAAAACTATAAATAAATTAGAAAAAAGGATTATACTATGTAGAGCTCAGATAAATGATGCATCACTTTTTATTTTTTGTTTCAGTGAATGTTTTTCAATAAGCGAGATATAGACACTTTTATAAAAATCCCAAAATTGTCCAGAGGAACATGTCCCTGTATGTTCCTCTGGACATAGGGTCATGTTCTTCTGGACAGTATTGTTCCTCTGGACAGCATATAATCAATCATTTTTAACTTAGGAATAACCTATTATAAAACGATATTTATTACTCAAAATGTTTTTATTTAAATTTACAATAAAAATAATACATGTTTTTTAAACATAAGTACTATTTAATGAGACAAACATAGTCAAATGTGATCTCTTTGTAAGTACATCTGCAATTAATAGTTACTCACTACTAACAGATTTGTCCGATTCATTATTTCAAATATAACACTTTTCACACACACAAAAACTTTCACGTCACTCCCGGGTGTGTTTTCTCTATGATTCTTAGCAACACATGACTTGTGAACATATTACTGGCATTTATCAATCACATTTTATTAGGTAAGCTAGCTTCAGTACCCAACCTTTTACAAATGCCACAAGTAACCATTAACTCATTACTTAAGATCTCTCGATGCATGTTTTATGGCATTTGGCTGATACCGAGATCGACAGAATCAATAATTATATCCTTTTTTTTCAGTTTTAGTTTTGGCTTAATATATCCCGTATAATTTTGTTTTTAGATTCCTTTTTTATGTTTCTTTTCAATGTCACTGATATTAATGCATTTTTCTCTGGTGTGTTAGTCAATATCCGGGATTTTCCTGGTTTACTACCACGGACGATTTACTTTAGGGGTGCTTTTAGGAAAGGACTAACAATTTCAAGTTTTTTGCTTGTATGCACCATTTTCCTGCAACTCGAGGTAAGAAGAAAATGTCTCGTGCACCTGCTCAGTTGGCATCTGAGCAACTTCGATTGACTCAGAATTCTTTGTTTCCATGACTGAAATAGAGCCGTCCTCCTGTTGGTTTATTATAATTGGTTCAAGATTTTGCGGACGATTTTTAACGTATGCTGATAAAAAATCATCTTCTGTAAAAATAGCATCGTTGAGAGGAGCGTTACCTGTTACTTAAAATTGCTTACGACGGATTGTAAGTAAGTTACGAGTATAATCCACGAGGTGATCCCTTGTTTTTCTAAGTGATCTGATGATATGATGCATTGTTCCTCTGGACGTGTCCAGAGGAACAATCAAATATTTGTCCAGAGGAACATGACATGGTAATTTTTAACGGTTTTTAATGTTATACTTTTTGGGGTTAAGTTATCAAAGAGGAAATTACCTCTAAAGCATTCTAAAACAATACACTATTATGTGACATTAAATAGTGCCATATACAAGGCGTCTCTACAATAAAAAAATCACTTGATAATAAACAAAAATACTTACTTTTTCATTAAAAAAAAAGACAAACACTATGATTGTCTTTCACGTTGAGACATGAGACTAAAAGTCAGGACAGTTTTACCTGGTGTAAAAATGTGCATTCGAATGTGTTTAAAGAAAAAAAATATGATTACCCGTTTACGATAAAACACCACTGTGCAGAGGAACAATCGTCCAGAGGAACACAACTTGCCCCTAAATATTTGTTTTTGTATATTAGCTACTGGTTGGGCCAAATATGGTGGCCGTCATCCTTTATTTCCCCACCTACCTCACATCCTTATTTATTATTGTCACTAGATCAGGCAATCAGCAATTACGAGTCATGAGACGACTGTGATTGCGAATAACATTCAGTTAGCTCAAGATAACGTGTGCGTGTAGGCTTGTTACCGCTTAACCACCATTTATTGAATAATTGAATTATACAGACTGATTCAAAAGTTCAGTTACTCCAAGACAGCCGACGCGAGTAGGCTTGTTAAAATTATTGCGCTTTATCTGATATGATGCGAACGAGGCTGCGTTAACTACAGAGTGTTTCATACAAAAGTTATCTGTTCGACCTTCGTTGCACTAAATCTGTTACGGTTTGAGTGAACATCGCGTTTATATCATCCATCCTAAATTTATCATCATCATTCATCAACCTCATATATCAGTGCGTGAGTGCGTGAACACCGAACCGGCCCCAGCGCGCGCCAACCCTCTCAACATAAAGGTCAGTGTTTGTATCCTATGTAAATCCCCCCCCCTACCTAGATCCGTAATCCACCAACTGGCATCACCATCAAATTACAGTCCACTGCAAAAAGCGCCACTAGCTACAAAAAATGAATTACTTAAAAAAATATTTGTTATTTTAAATCATTGTACCTACTATACAATGTAAAAAGTTGCAATCAAAAATCATCAGGCAGTAAATTTTGTTAGTTAATGATAAATTGCCATTAAAAAGAATTCAAATATTTACAGCAGGGAACTCAGAAATAATGAGAACTGAAATACCTAACGAGTGTGGAGAAGCAGGCAACCGATCTCGAGTGCGGAAGACTACGGCATAAACTGAAACACGTGTCAAGAATACTTCATACGTAGAATACTGACAACTGCTCTCGGCTTATGCATTGACGTTCATTTTAATATTGGTGTATTGCACACACTATTGCACGTATATAATGCGTCGTTCATTTATTATAAGACACTCACACATTCAAAACCCTGAATAAAAGTGTATTGGAATATAGCCAATCGACTAATATATATCGGAATATAACATCAAGAAAACAGTCGCGTGCAGGCTTGTTATAGCTCACCCGTCGCTAATTACAGAGTGATTCACTCAAAACGCATATTTTCGACATTATTTGCGTAAATTTGATACGGTTTGAGAAAGCGTCGTGTCTATCATCCATCCTGAACTTTTCATCATCATTTATCCCAAGACTAAGTGAAACCGTAACAGTGACATTCCCTGTGCGTGATTGCGTGAGTGCATGAACACTGAACCGGCTCCACGCGCGCCAGCCCTTTCAACATAAAAGTTCAGTGTTTGGCATCATGTGTAACCCCCTTGCTCTAGATCCGTAATCCACCACCATTACCTTCAAACTACAGTCCACTGCTAAAAGCGCCATCAATGTTATTAGATAATTTCATTAACATTTTATTTAAGTCGTAGAGTAATGTAAAAAAATATTCTTAAGTAATGAAATAATTTGAAAATAGCGTTATTTTATTTTTAAATAAATTATAAAGCGGAAAAATAAATTACGCAGTAGGATGATTAAATTCAACCGAGACTACTTCGGAATGAAATTTTCTCAAATAACTCTTTCTCGGTGAAGTAAATTCAATATAACCACTAAAGACAATTTAATTTATAAATACCACAGTTCTGCGGTCGAACAAAAAGGATTTCACTCAGTCAAAGGATATTCTTAAACAACTCACCCGTAAAAGAAAATGGCTTAAAAGCTATGAAGTATTTGTGTTGGTATTATAGAAACTGTCTGCTATAAATATAAATTCTTTTTTTCTCTTTTACGGATATCAGCTTTCACATTGGCCATCAATAATTTAATAGAAGCTTCAAAGAAAGTAATTTTGTGACTTATTACAATAAATTTGTTTTTATATTGACATATTGTAATTATTATTTTATTCCGATATCACTTTGGAGAAAGCAACGCCTCTCCCCAAATTTAAGTCTTAACATACTTGCATTTGCTAATAATTTAATGAACTATTTTTAATTCAAAGAATAATTCACAACGTTTGAGAATATAATATCGGCCGTCGTTTCGTAGTACGCAAAACGCTTACCTTTCATCCGCCAGCTCCGGGTTCGATCCTCGGTGAGGTTACCATATATATGTATGTGATTTTCACAAAGTTTGGGTGTCTGTTATTATTGATTCACGTATATTATTAACTGCACTGTTGTTTCACTAAACTGTCATTGGATCACATGGAGTAGTGTAGGTACTGTTAAAAAGAATATTTAAGTACACATTATATAATATATTGATATGGAAGGGTTTATGTTGAAGGGTTGGTTTCATTATAATTAACACCACAGATCCGGGGAGATTAAATATATCTCGCTTTTTATAGGAGATACAAGACATAAATATTAATTGAAGTAATAATAATCAATTTTTTAAGGGTACGCATACTTTGCGCAAAAGGGTGACGAATTAGATTCGGATGCACTAAAGCTATGGTCAAGGCTAGTTCCCGTTTACTTACTCTCTATCATTCCAGCCTCGCTGAGTGAAAACAACATTATTTTTTTCACTATTTCTATTTCAATGTCTCACTTTGTTTCATTTATTTAAAAGTCACAACTATACTAACATCACACGAGTTGGATATAACATTTTTTTTTCTAATTCTATCGATTACAGAATTAATTATTGATGGGGATTAAGGGATTTAATGCGTTATTTGGTATCAATAATATCAATATAATATACCAAATAAAGCATTAAATGCGTAAATTTTGCATCAATAATCAAATTATATTATTATACTAGCTGACTCGGCAAACGTTGCTCTGCCATATAAATTATTTCTAGTGAATATTTTGGTTGTTAAATAAAAAATAACAAATGTATCGTAAGTGTGTGGGGATGGGATCTATGACAGAAAGAGGAATAGACCGCTGTAGACGATGACCGCCGATAAAAACAAAAAAACATCAACCATTCATTTTCTCAATTCAAAATGACTAATGATGTTCATAATGAATGAATTACCTGTGACAGGATCTCGTTGTTTAATGTTTATGCAATATCCGTGTTGTCCCTTCCAGAAAATTAGCGGATATTGTAGAGCGTCGTATGAACGGTGTGTGTCAGCGATGAACTCCAGATTATTGTTTCTTCTTCGAATCACGATTTTTCGCATCGATGTGCGGTCGCCAACCATGATTCCAGCAGTGTCAATGCATGCATTGAATCAACGCACGTGCTCTCCAGCTGGTGTTTTATCAGGATTGATGGCAATAGCGTGATTGTCACTTTAGAATTCGTGCATGTGTGCTTTGAAGAATTTCAATAATTCATTGTGCTCATTCAACAGGACGTCCAGTTCGCCGACGATGCGCCTGGAAATAAGCGAATTGAGGCAATTGTAGCCGCAACGTGCATCCACATGATTGATGTCCTCACCGCCCATGAAGTCGATTTGTAAAAATTTATGTGGTTCGTTTGGCATTGGCAGCAATGAGCCTACTTTGTGGTATACTTGGCCTTTGATTTTGAACGTAGAATGGAATTGTTGACCATTTGCCGCAGTATTGTGAACTATTTCTGTTGCTCCGAACGAAGTCATTTGGAAGCATGGATTGAATGTGCGAATGGACTTCAGGAACAGGTTTGAATCTGGAACCGTGCCGATAAGCAAGCCGTTCAATGGTTCTGGTGGTATCTCAATTTCTGGTAGTTGCACTTTTCCTGATGCGAAACACATCCCGGCTGACTCATGTTTGAATTTGAGCGCATGACAATGGGGACAATCTTTGTCCATAGCACCAATCAGCACTTTCGGATGAGCGAAATATTCAATATCTGGCTTGTACTCGAATGCGAGACGAAGGAACGAAGCGGATGTAAATGTTCGATGTACTTGTTGGCGTTGTTGGTCATTTGCTCTGCGTGTGTTAACTACGAACCGGTGCGCTTGGCTCCGTTCCAATTGTCGTTGTTGATTTCGTTCAGCTCGTGCCTTTTATGATTGAGATGCACGCAATTACAACATGCTTACACGCACGTTTTTGTTCTTTTGTTGGATTCGTTCGTCTGTTCTTTCTGCTCTACTATTTTGCATGTTTGTTGCTTTATTCGTTCGACGGCCTAAATGGCCCCCCTTGCGTCTTGCTGACATTGTGCACTGTAATACACGCACATAAAAATAGATAAATTAAAATAAATCGTACAAAATTTTGCACGCACTGCGTTGTGATATGCCGAATGAAATGTCAAAATGACGCGACGCTTCTCTTGAATGCTTCTCGGACGTAGCGTCATCTGTCATTCAACAACATAAATAATTTCGTTCTGTTTGAAATATGAACGACGGTTAAATTTGTTCATAAAAAATAATAAAATCGCGATTAAAAAATGGGAGGGTGAGAGTAGGAGGGTTAAAATTTGGGGTTATAGGTATTTTTTGATGCAAAATAATAAAAAAAATATAAAAAAAAAATTGTCAAAAAAATAAAAGAAAATTTTTCTGGATAGAGATACCCTAATCACCTAGCGGTATGAAATATACTTGTTGACCTATTCTCATACCTAACAAATATACATAAAAAAATATATAAAAATCGGTTGAGCCATTTCGGAGGAGTTCGACCACAAACATCGTGACACGAGATTTTTATATATATAGAGATTTAGAAAAGAAAAATTATACTCTCAATTGAACATACCTACATAACAAAAGTATTCACTCCATAGACTCCAACTTTCACCAATATACTTTACCAATAATTGAACTACCTACATACTGTCTAATTATGATTAAATCAAAGTAATCCACTTTATCGATTATGTGTGTGTATCAAATCCTAGTTCAGAGTCCAGAGTCCAGACCAAGAATATTAATTATGTGAACAGTGTTTTTCATTTGCAGTGGAATACAAAAAAAAAGCATTTTAAATAATAGCATAAAATATTGCTAAATAATTTCAACATATTTTTCGAATATTTTTTTATAGTGTATTAATTTGTTATTGCACATATTTATTCTGGTCTCAACTAGGTATAAGTTTTCTCTAAAAATATACATTGTAGTCGTAAAGAATTAAAATTTA
This sequence comes from Rhyacophila brunnea, assembly GCF_057557595.1. Lineage (NCBI taxonomy): Eukaryota > Metazoa > Arthropoda > Insecta > Trichoptera > Rhyacophilidae > Rhyacophila > Rhyacophila brunnea. The sequence goes on along the minus strand of NW_028233276.1, from coordinate 39,338,386 downwards.
TATGCGGCTGTCAATTACATACGTGGTCGCAGTCATGACCGATTCTGGTTAGGACGGTTTTCTCGAGTCAAGCCCGTCAGGCACCATTAGCGAGAGGTGCAAGACTAGTAAATGTGCTCACTAAAGACAAAGACATTTTCAATATTTTATTTTTTTAAAGTATATTTTATCGTATAATATTGTAATTTTTTTATTATTATTTTTTTTCTCTTCTCTTCTTCATGTTGTAAACAACGTGTTGTATAATTGTACTAAATAATATGTAACTGTGCAAGCAATCGTATTGTTCACTTGAATTGTTTGTTACGTACACTGTAGATATTTATACCTACAAAAAAATAATTATTAATTTTGTATTATAAATATTTTAAGGAAAAAACATTGCTTTTTGGCACGAACACTTTTACCATTTAAAGCAGGGGGGGCAAACTTTTTGGATAGAGGGCCAAATTCAAGAATTAAAAATGAGCGGCAGGCCGCAAGTAAAATACCATTTTTAGATATACACTATTTATTATCACGAAAAATAAACATTACAAAAAATTAATGAGAAGAATGAAACTGATGTACCTTTTTTAACATTTTTTTAAATTCAGGTGTTAATTTTGTAGTTGATATTCTCAAAGCTGCTTCTAAATGGGCATCGGAGATATTTGATCGTAAAGAATTTTTATTGAGCTGCATGATCGAAAATGTTTGTTCACATATATAGGTTGATCCAAAAATAACGAACATTTTTCTTTCATAATCTTTAAGTTGGTCAAAATTGTCTGAATTAAGGACATTGTAAAATTTGGAGATTTCTTCACGACGATGCAATTCTCTTAAATCAGTGTCACACTGCAGATCAATAATCTCAAGTTGTAGCTCTGTCGGCACACTATCAATATCTATTGAAATCGATGTTCAACGTAGAAAATAGTGGTTACATAGTGTGAGACGAGACGCAAGGAAGACGTTCTGAGATAATACATTTACGAAACAATAAATTCTTCAAATTTTAATCTATTGTCAATATTTTTTTAAAAATATATAAAAAAAAGTTATTCGTAATCAGAAGTACAATTAATGATGGCGGGCCACAAAAAAAATACCCGCAGGCCGCAATTTGCCCCCTCTGATTTAAAGAATATTGTAAGAACTGTGATGCTTTTATAATAAAGACTACTATAAGACTGTACTGACAATGTTTCTTGCAATCTTGAAAAAAGACAAAGAAATGTAGAGGACCCGGCACATAGGTGGTCATTGATAAACATTAAAACACGTATTTTCTTTTCGTAGTGATCCTGCTTGACGTTAAATTTCACTTGCGTGCTTGCGTTAGTTGCACTTGACCTTCGCCTTCCGAGAAATGAGTCGAAGAATTGTGCACGTGTTTCGTGCATTCGAGCAAAACTAAAAGCTGACAAAGGAAACTTCCTTTTACAATATGTTCGTGTAAAGACTGTGTGGGGGATGAAAACATGTGTGCGGACACATTTTAGTAGGTGTGCGCATGCGTGTTATTTCCACAATGTTTTGTTTTCTTGAATAAATAAATAAATTTGTCGACTACGATTGGTAGCGCACTCGGCTGTCAACCGAAAGAATGAGAGGTTCAAAGCCAATCGTGGGGGTATTTTTTTAAAAAAAAATTGAATCAGCTATGATGGTTTTACGTTACATATTAGTCATTTTCATTTTACTATCGAAATTTTTATAGCGTGCATAAAAGTTCTAATTTTTAAAATGCTGTTGGCAATGTCTTAGTAATAAAATTTCTAAAGATAACAGCCAAACAACTCTCACAATAAATTTCCCATAAAACCCCAATGATAAATAAACGTCTGTGACTTTGGTATTTTGACACCATGGCTGGCTTACAAACAGATAAATCTCAAAAGAATAATAGAACGTCTATAAAAAAGTGACTTAATGTTCGCGAGTCGGCCGCATTTAAAAGGGTGCCGAGTAGCTAAAGAGTTTTATGATAATGATCGGCAGTCATCCCTCCACGGGATATATTAAAATGAGATTTTTATGTTATTTGAAAAGTGTGCGCGGCAGAGTATTCCACACAATGGCACCCTGGAGCCTTCGCATAGCTACGGATCTGTTGAAATGCAATTGTTTTTATTTTCGAAAATAATGATAGTGATTTTTTTAATAAGACCGGGGAATACTTGTTTGTGAAAATCACATTATAATAATTATTCACACACAAGAATAATCACACAATAGGGGGCTACATATATCGAGGATGCCACACTGAAAGATCGTTTGGAACGTTTTGACAAAAATGAGTAATTTGTGACGTTTGATTACTAAGAATGTAATTTTTGGTTCCAGATTTCCTTCTGATTAGCGTCGGACAAAACATCGTGAGTGTCTACAGTTTCAAGTACCTTGAGGTACATCACGGGAGATGGCATTTTGCAGAGAGAGCTCGCTATCCAAATGGTAACATTCAACTCAATGCGGAGTGTCTAGGACTCACGATTGTACTCGGTCAAAACCAAATACCGCCTATTCGACGCTTACATTCTGATGGTGCTGCTTTACGGTAGAAAATCATGGCACCTTACAAAGGCTCAAAGCAACCGTATACTGAGTTTCGAAAACAGATGTTTGGGTCGGATACTGGGTGTTCGGTGGTATGACTTTAGGAGCAACGAGGAGATAAAAGAACGCATCAAGCAGCCTCTCATCACCATCATCGACCTGGTTCGGCTACGTGATGCGGATGCCAGAAGAGAATCTCAACCTGGCTTGCCTGTTCTTCAATCCGATCAGATTCCGTGGTCCTGGAAGGCCACTAAATACTATCAATATAGTGTGTACGGTAGAGCTACAGGATGCTGGTTTGATTTAGGACGAAGCAAGAAGACTGGCGAGCGACAGGGATTCTTGGAGGCGCCGCATGGTGTAGGAGTACAAGTACATATGCTCCACACAGATTCACACATATGCTGCGAATATGGCTGAAGAAGAAGAAGAATTTTCAGTATTATAGAAGTGTTATTTCATGATGAAGTTAGATTACTTTGGTAGGGTAGTCACTACCAAATTTAATATAATTATGAAGACTACAATAAAATACTTATTGTCACTAATACCTTTTTGGCACAGAAATCTCGACATTATGGTATTGTATTTATACACGTAAGTATACAAAATGGCGATTTTTTCCTGAAGTTAAACTGAAGTAAGTATATTAAATTAATATCCGTCAGTACGTTTTCCATGTAAGTTTGATATTAAGTTAATCTAAACTAATAAAATTTTCGATGGTTATTTAATTTGCACCAAAATGCTTCACTAATTGACCAAACTGGGTTTCACCTAATTATGATGAAACTGGCTAGTATTCATTTATCCAAAGCGCTTTAGAATTTGTGTTAATTTGGCAATCGGCTTTATGTGGTTTGAATAAAGTTACTAATGATACGTAGGTACTTACCTGATTCTTAGCCAACATCAGGATCTCTAAAAAAATTGGTTTTAATGTACTTGCACTTGCCAATAAATTATAAACTATTTTTTAATTCAACAAATATTTCACAAGATTTGACAATGTTACATGAATAATTATTGTGATTGTGAATTAAGACGGTACTTCAGTGAAACGGAAAATAATTTTCAACTATAGGTGCGACGAAATTTTGGACTCGCTGGAAATCGGAGAACGAACGTTGAGCTGTGAAGACGCCAATTTGTTTCGTGATGGCGACGGGGGTATTAATTCTTAAATCGTGTAAAGATGACTAAAAAACGTTACCCATTTACTTGAAAAAGAAAACATAACAATGAATATATTATTTTTGTTACTAATAGAACAATAAATAGAACATTAAATGGACGCATGTTGGATTTATGTGATAAATTATATTTCGTTCGGCACGCGTCATTTGCATAATCCGCGCATCGCCTAGCCACGATCTTTTTAGACTACGCCTCAACTGAGGCCTTAAATCGATTGATATTTAATGATATTGCAAAACGTTTTTACTTGAAATTGACAATAGAGGCCTGTAGCCATATTATTTGGTTTCAATAGTAAGATGAAACATTGCATACATATTATCATAGAGCAAAATTTAACGCGACACATTTACTGGACGAATAATGTCAAAATATGGTAACATTTAAAAGTCCACCTCATTCACACGATTAAACAGCACTAGATTTAACAAGTCACATACAACATACGTAAAAAAAACGGTCAAATTACCATAAGAAATATGGAAAAATGTAATGATAAATGTAGTCAAAAGAGGGTGTAATTTTGTATCAGATATCATATTTCATCGTAATACCAAGAATTAAATAAATATGCCATTATAAGAACACGCTTTTTAATTATTAAAATAAATAGAAACAATAAGTACTCAACAGCCTGAATATAATGTTATATTTTTTTTTCTGTTTACTTATATCACTTGTATTGTAAAACAGAATTTTTCAAAAGAATTATATTTTTTTCCAAGATATTCAAGTAAGTACACAAGAATATAGTTTTCTGTTTAATACATAATTTGTAAAAAACTTCAGAAACAGCTATTACTATTATATTATTATATTATATTATATTATATTATAAGCTAGTATGAGGTTACTTTGTAGGAGTATAGACCAGTTAATTAAAGTTGTAGAAGTCATATTACATAATATCTGAAATAATCATTTTATTCTGATACTGAAAAATTACATAAGCAATCATGAAATTGATGGATGAATAAAACTAATTTTATTTTAATTTCCTTATTCTGTACGCTGAAATTCAAATGACATACCTGTATACCTGTAAAGTCCTTGGAGAATTTCTCGTAAAACTACACATTTTCTTCTTATTTCTTGTTATAAAACCTTCTATCTCAAAAATTTAAAACATTCATCTTCAACCATTTTGTATCAACGTAATATTTTATCTTATCTGTTTACTTAATATTGTAGTACACTCTGTCTGAATCTGAATTAGTTTTAGTGGTATAAAATATAACGACGTAATAAAAGCTTTGAATACCAATAATTTAGCTTCTTTTTTACTATTTTACAGAGAAAAACTCAATATATTCTCTCTAAGGTATTTTTTGTTTTTAATAAACAAAATACTAAACGTATGGACCATCTGAAATCATACAAAATGAATTAGAAAAAAGCTCATTGAGAAGAATACAAAGGTTGCTGGTTTGAATCTAATTCCTATTTATTTTCCTCCCTATTTTTCAAGACATATTTTCTAATAATATTGTGATTAGCTATTTATTGAAGTAGTCACAATTGAATAATGTGGAAAATGAATATTCAACACATTGTGGTATGCTATTATTGATGTTTGTCATAATTGAAAAACGTACATGCCGTAGATAAAATGACATGCAATAATTTGGTAAAGCGTTTGCTGACAAAGTTTGGGTTGTTGACCCTCACTGACGTATGTCACACTTGCAAAATATGCTGACAAGGCCTGTGGTCATCTGTACATGTCAATGTACCTCTAATAAAATTAAATATAAAAATAAGTATTGAAGAATCGCGTGAAACTTTGGATATTAGGCACAACGCAAATATAGACAAAAAAATAATAATGAAGCAACTAAGACTACGTCATGTAATAGATGTCACCAAGCTGAATAAATAAAATACTTCACGTCAGCCGTCAAGTAGACAAATTACGGTGATATACACGTAGCGACAGCGATAAAAACCCGCAAATCGTTCAAGCTCAGGGGAACTAATAACAGTATAAATCAAGGGATCAAAAGTAATGGAAGAAGCTACGTGAGGCTTTCATTCAGCAGTGGATCGACCACAACTATGATGATATAATATCTTACCTAAATTTCCATGAATTTACTCAATAGCTATATTTATTATATCGGAATTTTCCAGGAAACTCAGGACTAATGGCAACTAAGCTATCTAACGGGTAAGGAGTAGCGGGTAACCAATCTCGAGTAAGAAATAATCCGGGAAAAACTTAAACACGTATCAAGACTAAGTTATACGTCGAATACTGACAACTGCTCTCGGTTTATGCATTGACGCTCATTTAATATTTGTGTATTACACACACTATTCCACGTGCATAATGCGTGTTTCATTTTCGTAGGACACTCACACATTCAAAACCCTGCATCAAAATGTAGTGTATTGAATATTGCTTATCGGAATTCTATTTATTATCTGTTCTGTGAAATTTTCACTTCAAAACGATGCAATTAAACGTTTTTTTTATGATGATTGTTGCGTGTTCACCAAATATTTTTTCTTCTTGTTTTGAGTTTTTCAGGCGCAAAATCAAACCCATTTCCACAGTTTACGAAACCGTTGATCAACCAACGTTATTTATACTAAAATATTTATTAGAAGTATTGTGGAATATTTCTCCTCAGAACTGCCAATTCAACGGTTAAATAATATCCCAATTCGATGGCATTACCGTCGGCAAAGTTTTAATACAGCTGCATTATATTATTCTCGAGTACGTCGCAAGTCATGTCGGTCACGGTAGGCTTCCCTAAGTAAATCCTTTGACATTAACTTCCTTCGTATCCGAGAGCTTGCTCGGATTTCGCAAATTCAATGTCCTCGCAAAAGTTGATTCTCATAGACTATGTCGTAGCCCCTCTACGCCGTAGCCACTCTCCGCTGCCGTAGAAGGTTTCTCAAACGGGTATATTATATTTGATTCGTTTGAAATAAAGTATTTTCAAAGATATAAAGTGACCGCTTTCTTTTGCGATATGTTCAGTGATCAGGTTGGGAGGTCTAATCCTGAATTTCGAGTAAGTGGATCTGATAATATAATGTATTTACACTGTGTATTACATATAATATATATATATATATACATGTTTATCATATATATATTAAATAAAAAGAGGGGCAAGGAATTGACTTTCTCATACAACTGAATGAAGCAGGCCAACAATAGCCGACAACTTACGAGAAATAGCGACGCGATAAAAAAAATGCAGGGCATCACAGAGGATTTACTTTGGTCATTATAACGTACCCATACAATATAATATTAACGTGGAAATTTTGCCGCAAATTGCCTGGCTGCCAAATCAGCCTGCCTGACCAAACTTTTTCACCATACTTTCCTGCTTCACCATACTTTCATATAACCTGCCGCCCCTAGATATTTATGTTACAAAGAAGATATTAGGTTTTAATATTGATTTCAAAAAATTAATTAATCAATCCGTAGGGGTCGCCAATGTGGGGAACGTCGGAGTCACCAATGTGGAGTTCGATGTGAGTCGTCAATGTGGGGTTCGATTTTAGTTACCACTGTGGGAGTCGTCGTCGTGTAGTAGGTCATGGTGTTGAGGATGATGATGAAAAGTCGAAGATGGATGCAGGAGCGAGTTTTATTTGTGGCGCAATGGTCGGTACAATAGTATATAACATAAGTTATGTTACAATACTAAACTTATGATACGGATCCGAGGTCCACATCTCGGTACAATGAAATGTTGTGCGGGATAGTAACACACCGGAAACAAATATTCGAGTGACATTTCCGATGAATTATTATTTGCTATTATTTGTACAATCACTTATCTTGAATTACGCTAATTTTGCAGGAGAGACAAAAAACAATTTTTTGTGTAAAATTTAAACTAAGATATTAATAATTGTCAATATATATATATATATATTTTTTTATTGCATTTTATTTTATAAAAAGTAGTATTTTTTGCTTTCGAGTTGGTAGTTGTTGAGAATTATTACTGTTTGTATTTTTTTTATTTTTCGGGATTTCAGCCTTTGGGATTCCGGCCATTCGGAATTTTGGCCATTCAGGATTTCAGCATTCGGAATTTTGGCATTCAGGATTTCGGCCATTCGGGATTTCAGCATTCGGAATTCCGGCCTTCGGGATTTCGACCCAAAACCCTTGTACAGACGTTTACTTGAACCATTACATTTGCTCTAAGACAAGTTAATAAAATTAATATAAACACACAAATTCGGTTGGGGTAGTATATAATATTAGTACCTAACCAATATCTTTGGTATTAAGTGAGACAAAGCTTTAAGCTGAAACTACTTAGCGTAGTCCTACGTCGTAGCTATCATAATATAAATGCCAAATTGAATGCAGAATTTTATAAACCAGTTAACATTTACAAAATTGACCATGGTTTCTGACGGTTTTATAACAAGAAATCGGCTGCGACGCTGACAAATATTAAAATGACGTTTTATTTAAATAGTGTAATAAATCTGAAAAATTAGGTATCAGTGTAAAAAAACATCTTATTTGGCTTCATATTATATTTACTTGCATTAAGTTTTTTTCAATTTCAAAGTATTAAAGATAATGTTTTTATTACAACTATTACTGTAATGTTGAAAAATATAAAACACCGCCCACAATAGCTTCCTTATAATATCATGTCCCAGGTTCGAATCCTGTGTCTGGAAAATACATAATATATTGTATTTAAGTCTGTATTTCGAGTCAGAGTATGGACCTAATAGGTTAAACAAGTGGCTAAAATCCATTTTTCGTAAAAACAATAATCTATTAATACAAATTTCTAATTTGTGGAGACCCATAATCTTCTTAGAATCGGATATGGTCAAGAAAATATTGAAATTTATAACATTTATCCTTTTGGCAAAGCAATAAAAATATTTAATGAATTACTGAATAAAATAAAATAGATAACCATCTAGAAAAATATTATTTTATTAGGTAAAATAATCTTTGTTATAACTCATTTTTCTATATTTCCTAGTAAGGCTTTATTTCAATAAGAATAAAGAAACATTATCACGTAAACTGTGGCTAGCAGTATTGGCAACCGCAAAAAGCACTTTAATATTTTTGTCACATACTTTCTGATGTGTCATTTAATATTGTATGTATTCTCCTTACAATACAGTACCAGTTTAATAATAAAATAGACTTAAAATAATTTATTACCTCCAACAAAATTTATACGCTTTTGATTTCTCAAGCAGAATACTTACTTTATTGTGACGTTTGGAATATTTACGATTTATCAACTGAATAAGATATTGAATAAAAACTTGTTTTATCCATTTATTTTCGAGTAACTTTTCGAATAAATACCTTTTAGTCGGTAGTAAATAAAAATAGGTAAGTTGTATTATTTTATGACTATTACTACTTCTTATATGTGAATTTTGCAGATATAATATTTTTATTATATTCTTTATGCGAGAGATAAGCTAAGTAAAATTAGTTATTTTTTAAAATATAAACGTCTGGTTTTAATTTATCAATAAAAAGATTCAAAGCGATTCGTTATTTTTATAGACATATTCACTGTTTTGTATCCCTTTCAATTAAAAGGATTACGCTTATAATTATTTTTTTTAACAGACTTATGTGGTAAATAACCAGTGTACAGTAACCGTGTAACAGACTTAAGTGTTCCAATTAATGGGGAGCACCTCAGTCACCTGCGCTTTGCAGATAATATTATTATACTCTCACAAGACCCGAAGGACCTCCAAGGTAGAATGCAAGAACTCGCAGATGTCAGTCAAACGGTCGGCCTAAAGATAAATGTCTCAAAGGCAAAAGTGATGAGGAATTGCTTTTCAGACCCTGCAATTATCTGTATTAATGGCACCCAACTTGAGCAAGTCAGCAGCTACGTCTATCTTGGACAGCAAGTGTCTATAGACGGAAGCATGCACGATGAAAGTGTTCGCAGAACAAAGCTGGGATGGAGTGCTTTCGGACGTCTGAATAGTATCTTCAAGAATGACCTACCATTATGTCTTAAGCGTAGGGTGTTCAACCAATGTGTGCTGCCCGTGCTCATGTATGGCTGCGAGACGTGGCACCTCAACACGAGAGATATCCAAAGGCTAAGAGTCGCACAGCGAGGCATGGAGAGGTGTGTGTTGGGCATCACGCGAAAGGACCGTAAGAGAAACGAATGGGTTAGGAAGCAGACAGGAGTACGTGATGTAATAGAAGTTGCTAAACAGCTGAAATGGAGATGGGCGGGACACATTGCTCACCGAAAGGCCGCTGGACAAATGCCGTCATCCTATGGTACCCAAAGGGCACGAAACGGCAAAGCCGTTAGATTGACGAACTGATAAAGTTTGGCGGAAATACGTGGCAGCAAACGACACAGGACCGAGAGAGTTGGAAGAAGCTTGGGGAGGCCTTCATCCAGCAGTGAATTGACCCCGGCTGATAATGATGATGATGTGGGTGTAACTGCAGTGATATTTGAAAGAACTTTGTTATTGAAGACTTGTAATAATTTACAGTAAAGTTATTAATCATGATTTGCATACAAAAATTAAATCTCAATTTACTTCAGTTTACTTTACGTATACAGTATTATTAAACCAATTCGCATAAATAGTTTCTTATGATAGTTATGAGAGTTTTGAGGTAAAATGGTAATCTGTGTTTTATTGGATTATTATTTTTCAATATGCAACATAGTTTTCAACGATATATTCACTATATAGTACTATAAAATTTTATAAATATACCTACTTTGTTGCTTACTTCAGCAAGTTTCTGCTTGGAGGTCTTCTGAGTCTTGCGAGAAAATTACTATGTCAGAAGACTTCCAAACCAGAATGCAGGAAATCGCTGAAGTAAGCAACAAAGTAGGTTTATGTAACAAAGACGAAAGTCATGTTCAACTGCTTTGCGGGTCAAAAAGAGATCCTCATCAATGGCACTCAGCTCGATCTGGTGAAAAACGACATCTATCTGGGACAACAAGTGTCTATCGATAGATGTATATTTGATGAAATTGTTCGCAGAGTAAAGCTAGGCTGGAATGCTTTTGGCCGTCTGAATAATGTCTTCAAAAGTGACCTTCCACTGTGCGTAAAGCGCAAAGTGTTCAACCAGTGTGTGCTTCCCGTAATCACATATGCGTGTTAAACATACACCCTAAGTAAAAGAGAGATCCAGAAACTTAGAGTAGCACAACGTGGTATGGAGAGGTGCATGCTGGTCATAACGTGAAAGTACAAAAAGAGGAATGAGTGGATAAGGAAGCAGACACGGGTTTGGGATGTAAAAAAGTTCATCAAAAGACTCAAATGGAAATGGGCTGGACGCATAGCTCGAAGAAGAGACAATCGTTGGACAAATTTAGTCATCCAGTGGTATCCAAGAGGTACAAAACGTCCGCAAGGTAGACCTAGAGGCCGCTGGATCGATGGAATGATAAAATTCTGCGGAAGTACGTGGCAGCGCAATGGAAAGGACCGAGAGAAGTGGAAGCAGCTTGAAGAGGCGTTCATCCATCGGTGGATAGATTCAGGCTGATGATCATGATATATTTATATATATATATCATAATAATCATCTTTAGCCTGTATCTATCCACTGCTGGACGAAGGCCTCTCCAAGTCGATTCCACCAGTTAAAAATAATTTAATAAAAAAATAATGGAATCACACAAAGTAGTTATTGATTAATTATTTAATATATAACTCGATTTAACATAATTTGGAAACAAATGAATGACGTATATAATAAAGTGAATTATTCGTTGAATAAAAAAAATCTTTATTAAATTATAGTCCAAGTACGCTATAACAAAAATTTTAAGATATCTTAGCATTGGGTATGTTCGGTAAATTATATAAAATAAAATGATTTAAAATACAAAAACCGATAGCCAAATTAATAATGCAATTTAGAAAGCAGTTTATTGAGATTTGTAAGAACCACTAGTTTATTTTGTCATAATTAAAAAATGTGGAATATGTAGTTTAGCGGTCAGAGTACATGAGTGAGAATCCCAGGATGCGTGGGTTGATATCCCCCGGGTGTCATATATATATATATATATAGTTTTAGAGTGGTTATATTTTTCTAGTGGTGATATATTTTTCTGAGGTATTTTAAAATTATATATGTTCTAATATTTACGTTTTAACTAAAGTACATCAAACTACACCAATCAAGAGGCATTATTCTTTATAATCAATTAAAGTAAATGGCATTACTAACTTAATCGTAACATATGTCTAATAATAATCCAATTTGATTATCGGCTTTCTTGTGCTTATGAATAATGATATTATCATTTTTTATTCAGCAATTAATATGTATAAACAGGGCTTTAAATGGACCGGAGCGCACCAGAGCGCCGTTCTGGTTCGTGGAATCTGTAAAATTATCGCTCCGTCTCGTGGTTAAAATATTTTGACCGTCTGAGCTAGATATGCCATATAACAAAAAATCTAGCACATTTATGTTTATAAAATACCCATAAAATTTGATAACCATGTTAATATCCTCAGAAAATTTTTGAGCGCTCCGGTTCGTAAACTTTTCGATTTCGAGCGCAGTGTATAAAGTTTTAATTATATTAAATAAACAAATAATTATTACAGCCATGTTGTCGTACACGCAAAAATAATTATTTTATTTATTCATGTTTTCTGCTACAAATAATATGAATGTAAAATTTATGGCAGTGCCTAAAATATATTAAAAGCCTTGTCATATTACAATATTATGTATAATATGTTTAATTTTCCTTCGTTCTAGATAACGTTCATTTTCAAAATATTCCAATGTATATTTTATTATATGTTGCACTTTATACGCGAGAGCTTAACATATGCATTCAGTTGTGTCGCCGACCCGTTACTCCAAAAAGCCTTACAAAAAGCGTACAGCCACACTAATGCTTCTAAACCATCAGCCGAAAATTTATGTTAGCCTTTCGTTTCCTTATTTCAGGGGGAAATCTTTTCGAGGATCGTGCCCGCGCGCTCAAACGTGCATTTTACATACAGTGATTTCCCCCTTTTACGGGATCTCTGCTGAAAACTCTATTCCACTTTGAACGCATGCCCCCCCCCCGTCACTTACCTGTTTCGTTGGGCATCTAAATTGTTTGCAAAAATCTTTCCTTTGTTCCGAAAAAAATGTCGACTTTTTAAAAAATAAAATTAACTTTTGAACTACACATCATTCTTAAGATTCATAAAATTTGTTTTTTAATAATATCATACTTTATTAAATATAGAATATAATAATATTAGAAAAGTGTGTATGAAATTGCTTATATATTACTTAATAAAAATAAAATAGGCTTTGTAAACTACCCCACCTATCAGTGGCGAAGGGTAGGGTACATTGCGAGTCACATTTAGTTATTTTCATTGAATTAAGGATATAAAATTAAAGGATATTGTTGATTAGTTTTTAAAATTCAATTCAACCCTAACTAAAGCAAACGACAATATATATTAAATAAAAAAATATTCACTAATCTATAAAATATAAAAAATATGACATAATATAACTTTATATATTTTATAGTTAAAATAATATGTTGTATCTACTGTGTTTTGGTTAGGTAGAGTTTGATCAAATATTAAAAACCATCTACAATAATTGGTATTCTTCGCAAAATGAAAACAAATAAGTATTAGTGAAAAGGTATTTATTATTTTTATCGGATCTCCACAGCCTACCTCTACTATTATGGTTTAGTATATGAGAGTTTAATTGAATTTTAAAAACTGAACAATTTCAATTGCAATTTGTATTCTTAGTTTAATGAAAACAAATAAATATGACAGATAAAGTGTAGTATGTCTGAAAAATTGTAGATTATTGTGGTCTGATCTTCACAGCCTACCTCTACTTTTATGGTTTGGTCATGGTAGGGTATAATAAAATTTAAAAAACTAGCCAATTACATCTACAATTTGTATTATTAATTCAATATAAAAAATATATGTCTGTCAAAGTGCAGCGTGCTTTATTTATATGAAATCTCCACAGTTAACCTCCACCTTTCACCACTGATATAAAACATGATTTATTTTGTAAACATATAAATAAATGATTGTGATAAAAATAAGCTACGTTTCAATACAAAGATCATATATCAATAGTACTATTGTCATATTCTGCTGTATTGTATGATATTTACGATCTAGATAGAATGAATTATTAGATATAGTTTCATGTTAACCAATTCCTTGAAAATATTACCTATATGAGTATACGTTATACATAGCTTTGTCGTTCTCAATATTAGAGGAAGCTTTCATATTAGAGTCATAGAACGTTAGTGTGTCACTATTTGACATTTTCATTTATTGAAGTGCACGACATATGCTGTAAAAAGAGGTCAAAAACTTTTGGTATATTACAACTAAGTTGGCGTATTTCAAATAGAAATATTTTCGAGGAATCATCAAATAGAAACGAAAGTTTGTAGTTGCGTTACTAAAATTTCCAAAGAGGGTTTTTGTATCATTTTGCTAATACGATAATTGCCTGCTAGTCAATGTTTGTCATAGTCTATTTTTGATTTTATATTTAACGAATAAAACTTGAATACAAAAATTAATAGTTTATTAGATTATTAGTAAGTACCTACTTACATTATAACTAAAATTTGAAAGTTTCTGACGTCGGCTATGAATTAAAGTAAATACCTATTATTGATAACTTGATTCATATAACACAAGTCGATTGCCAAAATTAGCGCCATTAGGCGGCCACAGACGGACAGTTCTCGTGACAGGTTGAACATGGCACAGACAATAACTGTTCAATAACTGTACGTTAGTGGCCACACCACAGATCAGTTTAACTACCCCATTTAAATCTGTCGAACTGTCAACAGACGTGCCCATATACGTACAGTTATTGTCTGTGGCAGAGCAAGTGTCAAAAACTATGGAGGTTAAGTTCGCGGAGATATTACACAGGAGTATTGTTTCAATTAGTGTTAGGTAAGGTATACTTGAACGATGATACACGAATAATTTTACTTTGAATTTATTATGGTTATAATTGTTTTTATTAGAAACAAATTGACATAAAATACACACCTATGACGTTGGTAAAATAAATCATGATTTCGCTAGTGGATAATATAAAATATAATCTTCTCTTTTGAATAAATTATTCCCTTTAATGGACAGTATTAATTTAGTAAGAAAACGGTAATATTTATAAAGGTATTGATTTTATACACAATAAATTTAAAATGCCACAAAATTATATTTACATCAATCATCAGTATAATAATTAATAACTATGATATCATTAAAATATATACTTAAATTTTATTTAGATTTAGCGACATTGTCATTCACAATTAGGTAAGTATATTAATTTATGTTGTGAACGTCTTAAATTAATAATTTGTAATATTCACTACATACAATAAATAAAATTTGAGTACTGAGTTTTTAGTCTATATTTTCACAATAACTTAATATTTATAATGCTCTCTAAAATTTTAACATTTATATTATATTGTATAAAATAATATGTTTACATAAATAACTATAACTTTGATTTACTCTCGTAAAAATAAATAAAATATAATATTTGCGATCTCCGCGTACATAATATTATTATATTTTTAATAATAAATGAATTTGTATTTTATAACAAGCAACACCAGCCGTAGTTGTATCGCGCGGTATATTCTACTTTACGTTACCGACATCTAATGTCACTCGAGAACTTTCGGCTAGTTGAAATTCCAACAGTTTTACAAAAACACGGGAGTGGGGGGTCGCTGGCAGTTTGAACATGCCACACATCTGACAGGTCGAAAAGTGTCCGTCTATGGATTAAAGAAACTGTATGGCCGCCATTACGTATTAACTGGCATGTTCAACCTCTTACGAAAACTGTCCGTCTGTGGCCGCCTATTTGTAAATCATTAAGTTCTTCGTAATTAGGTAGGACGTAGGTAGCTCAATGGTAAAGCACATTGACATACATCGAATGAATGCGGCTTTCATTACAGCCCAGCGTAGTATTTTTTTTCTATGTTGATAATATCTGCGCATCTTTTGTACACACAAAGCTGCTATCGGCGGTTATCGAGGATAGTTTATTATATTTATGTATTTTTCTTATTGTGCCATCCCCTCGAGGTCGGCCACTATCAAGGCGATCTTATCTTTGTCGTCTGCTACCCGGAACAGTTCAGTGGAGCTGCACTTGTACCAATCACGGAGGTTCTTAAGCCACGAAATGCGACGCCGTCCTCTGCTACGCTTCCCATTGATCTTTCCTTGAATGACTAGTTTGGGAATGCTGTATTTTTGTCCTCTCATAATGTGGCCGAGGTACTGTAGTTTCCTGGTTTTGATATTACGTAGAACTTTTCGGTCCTTCCCCATTCGATTGAGAACTTCAACATTTGTCACCCGGTCAGTCCAAGGAATTTTGAGGATGCGTCTATACAGCCACATCTCGAAAGCTTCAAGTCTCCGTGACATCTTATGTTTTAGCGTCTATACTTCCATATCATAGAAAAGAATTGAGAGAACATAACAATGTACCATACGCAGTCTCAGACCTAGGTTAAAATCTCATTCGCTAAGGAGGCGTCTCATTTTGAGAAAGGCACTCCTTGCGATCTCAATTCTAGTTTTTATTTCCTGAGACTGGTCCCATTTCTCATTGATCCATATACCTTAATATTTATAATGGGTCAGACGTTCAATTCAATTTATGTATTGAGGTATTATAATTGTTACAATAAGTGAGCTGTCTATCTCGCTCTAAAAATTAACACAGCCAAGAGAAGTGTTGTTAAAACATAGCACTTTTTGATAGTTCTAATGATTAACTAATTGTACAAATTAACCGACTTAATACATACATATGATAGACTACCCTCGATAGCCGCCGATAGCAGCCTTGTGTATAAATAGATGTGCAGAGGTATTTTTAAATTATGTATGTTTGAGTTGTAAACTTATGCACCTATTTAAAAACTTACTTGAAAGCTAAAAAACTACTTACGTTATTACTTCACCCTATTACGTGACAGCATCGTAGAACAAGCCAAGTACAAGAACTAGCCTTTTCCACCAATCCATCGCCACGCCCCGTGATTTTTACCTAGTGAGGCCTACAACTGTAGGCCGTAATAATCCGTGTATTACTTTATAAGTAGGTAGCACTTCATGAAAAGAAAGGAAGATCACAGCGACAGAATTCGTGCTACTTTGCCACATGTTCGAAACGCATCTTCATGATTCTTCTCTATGTACGGGATAACAAATTTGAGTTTTTGTCATCACTGTACTTCTAAGTTTCTATAGAGACTTCGATTCTAAAAGCCCAAAACTTGAAACCTTTAGGGTATGAACATTTTTTTATAATTATTAATAACCATGTCCTTGTTTTTTCATAATAGGTTATTGTAAGTAATTTTGAACAATCATAATTACACAGGCTTTGAGAAAATCACATAAATATAGTGTGTCCTTACTGGGAATCTAACCACGAGCTCCCGGATGGAAAACCAGCGCCTTACGCACTGCACTACAAGAGCTGCCAATGAAAACTACGTTGACCATTGGCGCAATGTTAAGTTGGCTAAATCCAGACCTTGTCATGCCCATACAGATTGTAAGCTTACTAGAAAAAACTGCCATCGTCAGAATTTGCATTACTTAAGTATTTAATATTGATCATTATGTGATCATTTTATCAAGTTTCGGTCTACTCGTTCGCTTCAGACTCCAATTTCCTCTTACAAAACCAACCAATTCGGCAGGTGGAGGCATGAAGGCGGAAACTTCAAGCTACTTTACTCATTGATCAGTGAAGTGGACTGGAGTGAGTTGATATATAATGTTTTTAAAATATTGTATATAATATTTTTGATCAATGTTTTTCGAGGAAGTCGCCATGTCGTGGTGGAAGGCGATACCCAAGGTAGTTTTCTCGGGAGATTATTGGGGACATTAAGGTAAACCATAACTATCATACAGCATGGAAGGCTGAATGAAGGTATTAAAACAATTATTTAATTCTTTAGTTCGAAGTAGACTTGAGAGTGGGTCTGTTGTTTGGGCACCGCATCAGTTGAAGTATAGCCTTATGGTAGAGAGGGTACAGAAGAAACTCTTGAGACTTCTTTATTTGAGGTTGTATGGATACTATCCGTGGATTTATCCAACTGACTTTCTCTTAGGCATGCTTACATACTGCAGTCTGCAATTTAGAAGAAATCTTTATTTAGCTACGTATTTTTTTCGACTTATACAAGGTATAAATGAGAACTTTGCCATTCTGGGCAGTGTTGACCTGTGTGTCCCTGATAATTATCTTAGAAATAGAGACCATCAGTTGTTTATTCTCCCAAGGTGCAGAACCAACCTGCCACTGGTAATGCCAATTGGGAGGGCGATAACTATGTTCAACGAAATTGCTTCGGGTGTTGATATATTCCAACTACATGAGAATGAGTTTAGGTGGACGTTGTTTTATAAATTCTTAAAATAGGGTCTGCTTAATTCATCCGGTGTACTTCCTTGTACATATCTAATTTATCTACTGATCTATCTCTTTTTTATGTAATACTGTATTTGTATTATTTATGTATATCTTTGTTTCTAAATGTCATGTTGTGAACGTCTTAAACTTATGATTTGTAATGTCCACAATAGGTTAAAAAAAAAAAATTGAATTGAACTGATAGATCACAAACCTCGAGAGGGGTGTCGACACCAATGCGTTCATTATTGAAGATGGATTTGATCTTCGCGGCATTCAGATGAAGGCTCACACGGCTCGATTTCGTAGCAAGATTATTGAAAGTGACCTTAAACCATGGGTGGCCAACCCGCAACCCGTGGGCGGCGCATGCGGCCCACTGGGTGTCAACTTGCGGCCCGTGGAGCAGTGAGAAAATAAAAATAATAATAAATCAAATGCTACCGCTAGATGTGCTAATATCGTAAATTGGGATCAAATATTGGCTCAAGATTTTAAAAAGCACCGTGTGCTTTTTGCTGCATTTGCAACACCATTCTCCGTAGACGTGGATTAATTACCGGGAAATTTACAAATGGAACATTGTGAAATATGTTGCGATGAATAGTTAAAGGAGAAATTCCATCAGGTTGGTTTGGAAGAGTTTTACAAAACATATTTGGACAAGAAGAAATAACCTGCATTTTACAAACATGCTCTAATGATGAATTTGCTATTTGGAAACACTTACACGTGTGAATAGCTTTTTGGTCGGATGAAGCATATCAAATCCCGAGTGAGAACACGAATCACTGATGTGCATTTGGAAAACTGCATGTAGGAACAACCTCACTCGGTATCGATATTGATGCACTTAGTTCTGCCACACAAAATCAAACTTCTCACTAAAATTTATTATTTTATATTATTTTGTTTATTTTTTATTATTTAAAAAAAGTCTAATCTAATAAATATGTTTGATTCTCATTTATGTTTTATTTTATTAATATATATTTCTCTTTTGTTTTGTATAATAAAAAAATCGGTTGTGCGGCCCGGCAGGAAATCTCATTTTTAGAATCTGGCCCGGCTGCTGAAAAGGTTGGCCATCCATGCCTTAAACCATCTAATCAACGAGTTGTGAATGCCTATCAACTTTGGGTAGCTATTCCAAATAACATAGTATGTAATTTTTTACGTGAGTAGGTTAGATCGTTTTAAGGTCAAAGTCATGAATATATTTGTTTGAAAATTTTGTTTAACCAAAGTCAGAACTAACTTTTAAAATATATATTTTTAAACCAGCTCTTTTAGATCCATCTCTTTTACTACCAAAGTTGTTTGGTAGTTTGTACTGCCCTTCTCTAAAGCCATATAAACTACAACTAATATACTGTTATTTTATCAATGTACAGTTTGATCTACGATAAGTGAAGAAATGGGTTAGACAAATTTTCACAACCATTCCTCGTAAAAATCTTCAGAAATTGACATTGTTATTATTAATGGCAATATACGTAGAGTTTTTTTCTTTGCCTTTAATCATTAAATTAATAACAGAGTGACATTAAAGTAGTTAATTGAAAATATTTGTTGAATGCTTCTACGTTTAAAGTAAGTTTTTAAAGTAAAACATCAATCAAAACCAATAATCTTGACCTCATTTATATTCACCATTATACTTTTCTTTTGTCTTAAAGCAGATACAACAGAAGACTAAAATTTAAAGTCAAATAAGAAAATTGTTTAAACCCTAAACAAGCTTCCGATGTCAACAAACCGAATCCATTGGAAACGTAATGACTTCATTGTAAGTTTCTTAATCACTTTTCCATGAACTTAAGGGTTGTTAAGCCTTCAAATATTTTTCATTAATTAATAATATAAATGGGATTGCAACAAAACATTAAAGACTATGAATTAGAATTTTGAAGACAGAGAGAGAGAGAGAGAGAAAGAGAGTTGTGACACATTTGGGTTAACAAATGGCAATAAAAAATATTTTGTTTCTAAAACAACAAGTTATAAATACTGAGATAATACTAATGTATTGTATCTTACTTTTTGTTCCGTGTTGTATCGTATACTAATTAAAAAGTAATAAGAATCTGTAAAAAATCTAAAAACTTATGTCCCTTTTACAATAAAGTTAGAACCGAAGTGATGAAAAAATAGACATACTTTTGTAGCACATGAAAATATTTTAAATATTGATTAATTAATTTATTTAAAAAAACATAACATTGTGGACATAACAAATCTAAATTCAAGATGTTCACAATATGAGATTTAAATTATGACAAACATTACCCTCACAAGAGAGAAGAGAATATAATATATAATAATATAAAAAAAACATAAGTACAATTTATATAGAAATAATTACAAGATAAAAAGAATTTTTAATTTACCACATTTTTAAATTTTCTATTGAATCATATAAACTTGACAATTCTATGTGTTAATAAAAACTTTTTATTGTACTTGATAGAAATACTGAATAAGTATTAGAGAATACAGAAATGTCATTTGGACATTTCATATTGATTTCCATAGTAACGCACGTATATATTAATAATTTAGTTGCTAGCACCCACTTAGCAACCAATAATAGTGAATAGTAAATATTACTTTTAATGAATTTTTTCCGAAACATACAAAACAGAATTAACTGAAAATGAATTCAATTTTGCTTAAAGATGTCCAAAAGTATTAAAAGCATGCATTGTCGTCGTGTTCTGATATATTCTAGAAGTTTCAAATATCTAGCTAGTCGGGAAGTTAGTTAAAAATCTTGGACAAACAAGAAAAAATCTGTACCGGACAAACAAGAATACGAGCTAACAAAAACGTGGTAAAATAAAATTTCCAATACAAAATACATGGCAGGTCACTTAAAATGTCCACGTCTTTGGAGAGCGCATTGACTAGACTTGCACCCTTTACTAATGGTGCCTGATAGGTTTGACACGAGGAGAAATGGTTCCGATCCAAAATAAATCATGGCTGCGACAATATCGGTATGTATGTATTTATCCATATGAATACACTCACCAATGTGTACAGTAATAGCAAGAATATCAAAAAATAATGAGTTGAGAAAGCTTGAGGAGGCTTTTATCCAGTTGTGGATTAAATCATGCTGATGATGGCAGCTTATCTATAACTGTGACTACAATTCTAAGTTGTTGTAAATTTAATTGTGTTTTATATTCCTTTGAAAATATTTTTCAGTGAGTGTAATAAAACTTTTACTATTTTGAGATTTTTTTTCAATAGCGTTCTAATCAGCCACGCCGTCAAATTTTCTCTCACCGCTCACGTAATACGTACAAAAAAAAAGTTAAAATTGATCTTTTTTTCATTCGCCACGGTATTATTTGCACAAAGAATTCTTTCGCAGCAATTCGTAGGTGTCTTTTTAATCTCCCGGATTTATCCTCTACACATTGCAACTGAAACCGAGGGAGATATTCCACATATCAGAAATCGGAGGATTTGTTTCAGCGAATCGTTTATAATGGAATTTCCATCGCCTGTATAAGAAAGTAGGTATGTAAACAGGGATTGCGATCCCGGAAAGATTTTTCAAAACCAGGATTACGGAATCAATATTTTTGATTCTAGAAATTTTTGCGTGAGACATAGATAAATAATTACAAAATAAATAATTACAAGATAAAAAGAAATTTTTATAAACTACGTTTTTAAATTTTCGGTTGAATCATATAAACTAAAAAAAGGAAAAATAAAGCAATTGTCAACAAAGTCATTTTTTTGCTATTTTTCAACAAACAAACAAATATAGAATACTGAAATTTCATTTTGATTTCCATAGTAATGCACGTATATATTATTAATTTAGTTGCTAGGACCACCCCCTTGACAAACAATAATAGTGGATTGGATTACGGATTTCTTCCAAAATAACTTTTCATACAAAACAGAATTAACTGAAAATGAATTCAATTCTACTTAAAGATGGCTATCGTGTTCTGATATATTCTCAAAGTTTCAAATGTCTAGCTAGTCGGAAAGTTAGTTAAAATCGATTGCAATTGGATAATCAACCACCGGACAAATAAGAATAGGAGCTAATAAAAACGTTGTAAAATACTGATGAAGCAGAATTTTACTAAAGACTGTCACAACATATTCATCTCCTCGATTATATAAATACTTATATAATGTTATACTTTTATAATAAACTCATCTACTACATAACTATCTCGTTAAAATTTTTGTTAGCAATGTCATTTTTAGACAGTCACTGTGTTTGAATCCACGATCCACCATTTAGAATCAACCGTTACTATATTATTGACAGTAAAGCAAATACACTTCGTATAGTATTAATTATAGTAAGACACACATCTGGGGTGGAGACAAAGGGACAGCACATCATATCATAAAATGTTGTGATTAGATAGCTGCGCCATGTTCATAAAAAAACCTGACATTCGGAAGCCGGAAGGTAAACGAAGACCTGGTCGACCTCGTACAAGATGGAGGGCTAGTGTTGAGTTGGATTTAAAGACCATGCCCGTTATAAACTGGAAAGAAGCGGTATGGACACACCTAGATAGAGGCAGATCCGAAAAGAAGCCAATACCCAGACAGGGTTGAAGTGCCAGGAAGAAGAGTGTGCCCATTATTTTACTTTTAACATAAAGTATTATTTGTTATTCATTACTACAATGTTTGAGTTTTGGATGAAACAAAATTAATAAAATTAAACTTAAAACAGTTTAATAAAATTTTAACTTGATATGTCCCGTAGTTTATGACCGAACTACTTTTATTATAAATAAAACTGAGATCGCAAACCCTGTATGTAACACAAGCAGTGGCATCCACTTGGAGTTGCATTAGCATCGCTTTGACTGTCGCATATATATTCCAGTCACGAGATCATGGCTTTTGTGGAACAAGTATCTGCTAAATTCTGAGCAAATTAAGGATTTACGTCTTAACATATCCATAAACTAGTAAAAAGAAACAAATGTCAGATAATATATTACTTTTTGTTATCATAATATCATGTACCCATAACATAGAATGATTACATCATAATATTATATATCATATTATGATTTATAATAATAATTTCGACGGAAAATATTCACCAGAAACTACCACAGTTTAAAAAATATTTTGTATTGCTAGACATAATATAAGAATATTATTTCATACTGATTCATATTAATCATTTTAACTCATAGAATTAAAAATTATTACTATCGACCAAAAAAAATTAAATACTTGTTCTGAGTTTTTTAATATTCTAATTGTGTAATTTTTGCGACCCGGGTATGTCTTACCACCTTCAGGCACTATGCGCACTCACCAATGGCAAATGCGCACTTAAAGGCTGCGCCATTTCACCGTTGGCGCATACTGTCTAAGGTCCAAAATACTACTGAAAGGAATGGTACAAAACTTAAATCAATTAGAATTCACAGAATAGGGTTGATTTTAGCGAAAAAAGTCCACGGCATAAAAATAATAAATAAATAACGTACTTTAACGGGTGTGGTAGCAGTTTTAATGCAGTGTTAGCTATATTATTTAGCACCATAAAATCAAGACACAAAATGCTATCCATGTATGATTTCAAGATTGCTCCAAATTTGTAAATTTTTTGTATATTGTGATTAAAATTCTAATGGATTTAAGCTTTGTACTATTCCATTTTAATTAAATGAAATGGTACAAAGTTTAAATCCATTAGAATTTAAATTCAAATTCGATCATGTACCTTCAGTCGATAGTATTAATATTGTAATTATTATTTTAGACTGCATATTATTATGCTGACTGTGTTTTTATGCAAGTATATTCTTGCATAAAAACACATAACTTTAAAATCCTCATACACATACCGATTGTAAAGAATTCTAGGAAAAATTTGGAGCGAGATTCGATAAGATCTTTCTAAACACGTTAAGCTGGATTTCTTTAGAGCTTCAGCTAGATATCGTGTTTCTTGAAAACATATGAAAGCATCCAGAGCTTTTTAAAATCAAAAGACGAAAGCTGAAGTATCTGAGAGATATCACGCGATAGAAACTTCTGCGTTTTATAAAATGGAGATTATTGCTAAAACATAATAACAACATTTTTTTGTTAATTTGACGTTAAATTGATAAATTATAATGTCTTTTTACGTAGTATTCACCACATATCGTGGTCGCGCTTGCAAAATCCGCTATGTAATAAAACACAACTTTTCAGGAGAAGGAAAAAACTGATTTACTCAACAATGCCTCACGTTTTTTGCAAAGCAAATAAACTGAAAATTAGATAATTACTTCGGATTCAGTATAAATGATATTTTGTAATACAATATTTAACTCTTTAGTCGTAATAATTTTTTTTATGGGTAAAAGGCACATAGCTTGTTTTATTTGGGTCTTTAAATCCGTTTTGTGGTTGAGGCAGCACATAGCGGATTTAAATTAACGCGTATTTTAGCCACGATTTTGCCACGAGTAAAAAATGATAATTGCATAATTTAATGATATTAATTTTATGCGTAAAACATCTTTAACTAAGCCAATAGTCTGTATCGAACACATCTTTATCTTCCCAGCCAAAATTTGACATATAAATAAGTAATAATTATCGAGTGAAGGGGAAATAAAAATATCCAGAGTAGGATGGATAAATAATTAAACAATTTTATTATAGTACATTAAGAAAGTTACATTAGCTTATAATAAACAGTTGTATAACCTACCTACTTACCGGGCTTTTAAAAGTAACACTCTTCTTTAAGTAAACACAAATGATTGTGCAATGTAATGTAGTTTTACACTTTTTATTGCGTAAATATTATTTGTCGACAAATGTAAATAATCCGCTATGTGCACTAGCGCTGGTAGTAAAAGGCGCATTCTGAGGCAAAGGTCAGTGCAAACTCCGTCATGTGTGATTAACAGGCGCAATTAATAGTAACTTTTTTAAACTTTAAAATGCAATATGTGACCGGAATATTTATAGCGTATTTTGCAAGCCATTTTTAAGTGAAAATACATAGCTTATTTTGCATTTTTCTAAACTAGCGTTGATATTAAAAAACGGGTTTTACAGGCCCTTCCGTCGCGTCTCGTTCTATCACATAGCGTAAAAATGTAAAAACACAAAAAAAATGTTTGACGGATTTTGCAGGCGCAACGACGATATTAAAAAATATATGACAGGTATTTCGTGCATGATTCTACAGGTGGTGAAAAAGACGAATATCATAGTTTTAAAATAAATACACATGAGTGACCGGCTCTTTCAAAATATACCTATTAAGAGAATTTTTCAGTTCTTAAGCGCCGGCTAGACGCTCATGATTTACCACAAGTTTACCTGCGAAAACCGGTTTGTATCGGAAACCATATCAGCACGTCAGCATATCCGCATAGCAAAAACATCGAGGATTGACGTAGGTATAAAAGAGAGGTCCATACATGGTGCTACGATCAAATGAAGACAACTACGGGGTTTTGAAACCTTCGGCTATGTAGAAGCATCTATGAAAATATATCGACTGTGTTTAGGAAAAAGGGGGTAACCCTCGATTTTTCGAAAAGTGCTTTTATTAAATATTAACAATGTATACAACTAAATACACGTTCTGTAAGAAGAAGTAAGTCGCAAATACCGATTTATTATATAAATTCAGGTTTTAATTGAGCTTCAATTAAGTTTTAATTTAAGGACAAAAGCATCTACTCTTAATTTTAATGACTTTTCTGTAATAACTTCTTTAATTATTAGTACATAGAGAAGATATTACACCAAATCATCAATCACCATGCACCTAATGTGTGTGCTTATTTTTTTAATAATATTAAGCCAAAATCATTCGAAAAACGTTTTTTGCCTCTCCTGTAAAATTTGTTCTGTGTGGGTTACGTCCTTTTTCCTAAGCACGGTCGATATAATTACTTAGGAAATTTAAAAGGGTAGAAAAATATTTTCAAAAAAATGTATTTTTATTTTTCAAAAGCTTACGCGAATATTTTATGACCCACTGAAAGTGAGTTTCTTCCAAGTGCCAAAATATTTTCGAATTGTTAAACAATTAACATTCAACGGCCGGCATAAACGTAGAAGGTACCTACTTATTTAAAAATACACTTATTTATGCAAACAAAAATCTAGCAGGCGAGGATCCTTCTTGGAAATTTTCCGCTTTTTCAGGTTTTTAAAAATTCTGTTGTAAAGTAAAATTAAACGTCAAACTGGTAAAATAACACTCAGTAAATGTATTCAAGCAAACACAATGAGGCTTTTTATTTCATTATTTTTCTGGTTCGTTAAAAGCTCCGGTTTGTTTGCACAAAATTGATGCCCGCCCGCATTATGGCGATGTTAACAAACCATTAGTTAATTTAACCATAAGAAATAGTGGTGAACTAATGTAAACATTTTTCAGCGGTATTACAGTGAAAAACGCAAACAAACAAATTTATGATTACTTCATAATTTAAAAATAAGTCTTTGACACTGAAAATTAATTAAATTACTAAATTAACTTGAAACTTGAACTCTGCAACAATGAATAACACTAAGGGGGGACATGCTCGTCGTAGGTCAAAATTGAGTTTTTTTTTTGTATTTTCGAACCATGATCCTGGACATTCCTTAAACGTTGTAGATAATCTATTTATATAATTTTGAAGCCTTATTACCCTTTATATTTATTTTAAATATTTGATGACTGCATAAAGTATTTTTATTACATAAAATAGTATTCTTTTAAACCTCTCGCTCTAATGTTTTAGAATATAGTCATATTTCGGTACATGATTGTGCAGTGGTGTTAAGATTTTTTTAAATTTATTAATTATTAAACGCATTTATAAAACTATTAGTATAATTAATGACGAGATAATTTTAGTAAAGTGTTTACGATAAAAAAATATATTGATAATCTCTGTGATCTCAAATTTTACAAGAATTAGGCATTTTATTATTCAAAAAATGGGCAAGATTAACACATTTGGAGATAATTCTAAAGATACTCATTATAAGCTATATTTATGACCATTCAAGTGTGATACATATTTTACGAATAATGATTGCTTTATAATAATTATTGACCTAAGAATAAGGCAGTGTTTTTTTGAAATACGCCATTTCTTTTGCCATCCCCCAGTGGTTAAGCTACAACATACGGCCGTAGCCATAAATTGTCAAACTATAATTGAAGTAGGGAGTAAAATTATATTAACGCGCGTGTTTGAACATGTACCGTTTAAAAAAAATAAATAAAAAAAAATTCGGTTAGGTACAGTTCGGTAGTGTTGACAAAGTATACATAATATATTGATTGTATTATTATTGATAGGGGTTTCTTACAAATATTTCAACTATTCATAATTTGTTGTTTTAATTTATAAATTAATTTAATGTTTTTATTTCTTAAATAAGTTATAATTAATTGTATTCATTGTCAGTGTGTATTTTGGTGAGTGTACATAGTATCTGAAGATGGTGAAAGGCAAAACCTGGGTAGCAAAAAATGACTTAAATGGAATAGTACAAATTTAATTCCATTAGAATTTGAAATTAAATTCCATCAAGTACCTTTGGTTGGTAATATTAAGACTTTCATGTAGTTTTAACTCATATTATTGAGTACAGAGTATGACTTACTCCACTGAATGTTCTCAAAAAGGTTTTTAAATGTGTTATTTTACCCTTGGGATTCAGTTAAGTAAAATGATATGTACATGTAAGTTACCTATAGAATACATGATCGCATTTTGTCGAAACTGAATATTTACATGTATGCCAACAGCAAGTTTGGTTCATGCATATATTAAGACACGTCGGAAGAAAACGTGGGTTTCAAGCTCTCGTCTCGAACGTTGATAACTGACTCTTATCATTGTTACGTCACATGTAAATTTAAAAAAAATGTTTTTTTTAAACACAACCAGCCTTAAAATGGCAAGTGCAAGATCGTCATAAATAAATTTAGATCCAGACATCATTTTAGTAATATGATTAGGTAACATATTTTTTATGTTTGTAGTTAATTGAATTAATTCGATAGATCATAGACATAAGTATAAATTAATGATAAGAGCAATTATCCAAATAGTGAAAGGTGTGTGTTTAAATCCCATATAGTCAAACGATTTGCTTAGGATTTTTTCTATTATTGTATATTTAAAAGATTTTAAAACTGATGAATTTTTAATAATAACAATCAAACATTTTTTAATCTTGTAGATATTTAGAAGGTAGGTATTTAATATTTATATAATAGTTATGATGCATATTCATTACAGCTATTTTGATATCAAGGCTTAAAGAAACTAAAGGGACATATTATTATTACATTAGTTTTTGTGTATTATAAATAGCTAACTTTTTACGGGATTACAGATAAATTACTGTTTGCATCGATACCATCGCAGTAAGTATTGTATAGCCACCACCTGAATACATGCAAGGTTTTTCAGTTAGGAGAGTACTATAAACCACGTATGAGCCATCGGAGTAACCATTACCATTAATACAGGTTATTTGTGCCAATTACGTTTAACCCCTACCAAAAATTCCCAATCCAGACCCATTTATAATATATCTCATGGGCACTATCTAAACATTCTAAACCAATGCCAATCTGAGTACAACGTTAAAAAATCAAAACCAATAAACACCAAAACTGCAGGAGACTGCGCCTGTGCAAATCGTGCGCTCCAAATGAGCAATGTTGTGACTATCATTAAAGTGTGTTCGTGAGTGACTGGGATACAACATAGCTGAAGTTTCTGTAATTACCAATAACTAAAGGCTAGTGCCCAGAGTTCCCCAGATCATTCTAGCCATCCGGTCAACTATTATGGATTGCATTCTAAATGAATTATCGCCACTGGTTACAATATTTAAAATAGTTTATTATTTTTTGTTCACATTAATAATTATGCAGCTTTCTTGGATCGAAGCACATCTTTTGTACGTTGGAGACAAATGCTTGCAGTATGGAGACTTCTGTTTGTAACTTAAATATTCATAGCTTTTGGGAGGTAACGCTTATTACGGCTATAACGCTGAAAGTTTATTTGTATTTAACTTGTTTCTCTTTCGGACTAGCTGCATTGCCCTATGCATTACGTATATCTAGTACTTTAAATTTTATTTGCACGTATTTGCAAAACTATTCAATATTAAAAACAAACTAATTGAAAGACTCTACAATGCAAAAGATAAAGTAAACAGTTTATATCATTATTTTATTCTATAAGTTTCTTAATTCTGATTAAATGGTTATGATTTATTTGATATTTGCCCAGGAAAGTTTCACATATTTTTATAAACATGCAATTAATTAAAAATACTGAAGATTTATCATACTGATAAAATATAAATACTTATTAATAATAAAATTATTAATTAAAATAATTTAATTGTTATAGTATGTATATGAACCACACACACCTACAATATTATAATATGATACACGAATTAAACACATCGCAAAACTAATGTCTTAAAATAAGGCCTTAGTGCCACACTCAATATAAAAAAAACGAGGGACTAAGTCTCAATTATACATATTAACCAAACGGCACATAGTACCTATTTTTAAAATAATCACGCTGCTTTTTACACCCAGAGCCATCTTTGAATATTCATAGAAGCTCTAATATTTATTTTGGCATTTGTGTTTAGGATATTTCACCGCCAATAGAAAAATTCTGCATATTACTCACTTTTTTTCTATTTTCGGGCACTCGGTGCCTATTTTATTTTGTGTATTCAACAGTGATTTGAAGTCGATTGGTACATATAAATAAGTGTGTCATAACATAAATATTTATTTCAAAATTTTCAAAATCGAGAAACCCCTTCTTCTAAAAAAAAGAGATAATTATGCATTATAATGTATTCAAATGCTTACTGGGGCGGACGTGCTCAGCGTGGGTCAAAATGGAGCTTTTTTTCTATTTTTAAAGCATGATCCTGGACATTCCTTAAACGTTGTAGATAATCTATTTATACAATTTTGAAGCCTTATTATCGTTTATATTTATTTTAATCATTTGATGACTGCATAAAGTATTTTTTTAACATAAAATAGTATTCTTTTAACCCTCTCGCTCTAATATTTTAGAATATAGTCATATTTTAGTACATAAATGTGCAGTGGTGTTTTAAACGCATTTATAAAACCATCAGTATAATTAATGTCGACATTATTATAGTAAAATATTTACGATAAAAAAATATATTCATAATCTCTGTGATCCCAAATTTGACAAGATTTAGGCATTTTATTATTCAAAAAATGGACAAGATTAAGACATTTGAAGATAATTCTAAAGATACTGATTATAAACTATGTGTTTGACCATTCAACGTTTGAACATGTACATAACCGATTTTTTTTAAACGGTAAATGTTCAAACACGCGCGTTAACATCATTTTACTCCCTACTTCAATGATAGTTTGTGAATTTATGGCTACGGCCGTATCTTGTAGCTTAACTACTGGGGAATGCCAAAAGAAATGGCGTATTTCAAAAAAACACTACCTTATTCTTATGTCAATAATTATTATAAAGCAAACATTATTCGTAGGACTATCACATTTGAATGGTCAAAGACATAGCTTATAATCAGTATCTTTAGAATTATCTTCAAATGTGTGCCCATTTTTTAATAATAAAATGCCTAATCTTTGTCAAATTTGGGATCACAGAGATTATTAAATATATTTTTTATCGTAAATATGTCACAATATAATGTTAACATTAATTTTACTAATGGTTTTGTAAATACGTTTAAAAATTAATAAATCTAAAAAATATTAACACCACTGCACATGGATGTACCGAAATATGACTATATTCTAAAATGTTAGAGCAAAAGGTTTAAAAAAATACTATGTTATGTAATAAAAATACTTTATGCAGTCATCAAATGTTTAAAATAAATATGAAGGATAATAAGGCTTCAAAATTATATAAGTAGACTATCTACAACGTTTAAGGAATATCCAGGATCATGCTTTAAAAATAGAACAAAAGCTCCATTTTGACTTACGCTAAACATGTCCCCCCTTAACTTGTAGTCATAAATATGTTTTTTCATTCAAGCTTAGTTTCGTTTATAAGTAAAAGACAAGCAGTGCATTTATTACTAAATAAAAGAATCAAAAACGACCATTTTAGTAGCAGATTTTAATTAAATATCTACGTACTTTAGATAAAACTTTATCATTCCTCGGAAAAATTTAATAATAGTGAAGCGTATCACTTTAATTTAAGTTTTTATAATACAATGTGATACAATCTATACTTGGTTACTTGTATAATATTGTAATTGAAAAGGAAACATAATTTCAAATATACCACTTACTAGTTAACCCTGTCACGCCCCAGCACTATGGCATTTGGACTACTTCTCTCGGTCAATCACTAACTCTCGCACCCCCTGCCATGCCTATTAAAAATACACTAAATACCCTTAATTTTACCGTGCACGCCATTTGGAAAACGCTACTGTTGTACGTCACACTGCCTTTAACCTTGGCGATAGGTAGGGGGGTCCGACAAAGATCCTAGCCTTGGGGCCCGCTTCAGGATGTGGGGGCCATGACCGTGTCAGCTTACGAGCTCACTTGAGTATTTGTAGCACGGTCGTACCAATGTACCCTTAAGATTCGGCGGAGATACAATTTATAACATAAACAATCATAATTAAAATCACCAACTTTCTAATGCGTCAATTACATTGAGCTACTTTACGAGCTGCCTGTTGGCGAATTTAAAAACGGGCGATTCAGCTACTGCGATTGTGAAACCTACGACTCCGGCCCCAGCCTGATTCACAGGAGGACCACCATGGGGTGTCCCCAGGGCTCCATCCTAGGACACCTTCTGTGGAACATACTATTTGACGACGTTCTGTCCCTGCTACTGCATCCGGGCTGCACGCTCGTTGCGTACGCCGACGACTTGCTCCTGCTTGTTGGGGCAACGAGCCGACCGGCACTTAAGCGTGCAGCCACGGACGCCTCGGGCAGAATCCTTGATTGAGGGTTGCTGAACAAGCTGACCTTTGCTACGAGCAAGACGGAAGCTGTCCTCCTCAGGGGTAGTTCTCGGGTCAACATAACTCGACGGCCGCCCACGGTTCGTTTTGGCCAGACCTCAGTGCGTTTCTCCGAAAGTGTTACGTATCTGGGAGTAATTCTTGATGACAAGCTGTCTTTCGTTCACCACGCCAAGACGCCGCCGTCTCTAAGGCCAATTCGGCCTATCAGAGAATGGCCCGAATGGCGGGCAGCAATTGGGGACTTAAGCCTAGAGCCCTTAAGGTTGCATACGGCGCAATTTTCATGGAAATTGCCGGTTACACCTCCAGCATTTGGCATTCCCGAGTAAACTCCTTAACTCTCGTGAAACGCGCACTACTAAGCGGGCAGCGACTTGCGCTGATCTCGCTTACCAAAGCCTACCGCACAACTTCTACTGATGCGCTTGTCGTACTCGCGGGGGTGCTACCCTTCGATCTGCACCCTCCTCTTGAGGGGGATCAGTACAATACTTGCCGGTGTCCATCTGACACCACCGCAGAAATCCGAGGACGTTCCTTACAGGAAGACTGTAAGTAACATTGTGTATAAGACCGCATTTGCGGCATGGCAGGCGAGGTTGCCCGCCTCCCCCAAGGGGCGGCACACTTACCCTTTTTTTCCAGACGTATTCTGCAGGCACTAAACTAGAAGACTCTTACCTTCGCACTGGATTAGCCAGTTTCTCACCGGCCATGGCAACTTCGCCGCCAGACTCCACGAGTTTGGCTTGATAGTAGATGGGCCGGGTTGTACCTGCGGGCATGACCACCAAGATGTTGAACACATCCTCTGGGATTGCCCGCTTATGGAATTCGAATGAGCGGAGCTGTTTGCCAGGGTCCGTCCTCACACGGGCCCAATCGGTCATGGAGATCTGTTAGCAACCGAGGCCAACTTTGCGGCATTTGAGAAATTTGCAGCGTCGTATGGGGAGCGGGATAGTCCCGACTCTTCTGTAGACTCATCCATTTCAATTCGTGACATTCAGTATGCGGGTACACAAAGCGCTTAACG
Organism: Rhyacophila brunnea; assembly: GCF_057557595.1. Classification (NCBI taxonomy): domain Eukaryota; kingdom Metazoa; phylum Arthropoda; class Insecta; order Trichoptera; family Rhyacophilidae; genus Rhyacophila; species Rhyacophila brunnea. Next base: position 39,305,057 of record NW_028233276.1, on the reverse strand, counting down.
TCAGCGGACAGCAGAGCCAGTCCAAAAACAAACATTTTCTTTCTTAACTTTCTTCTTTAAGCACTACGGTGCATGGGTGCAGCAACAGTCCCGTGCGGCTCCGTCTCGGAACGGAATGAGCACTTAAAATTACTTCTTTCAGACACGTTTAAAGCGTCATAGAAAGCGGCCGTGCATATATGACGGGTGGTGGTGGGCACTATATAAGTTCGTCAGAACGTAGTTAGTTTTTTACCGGGAGGTCGCTACTACGCTCTACTGCGCAGACGCAGTAGGCCCACACGCTGGCGTGTAGCGTGTAAAATTGACCGGCTTTCAACTTTTCTCGGTAGACTGCTTACATTCTGATTGCTAATGATGACACTGGGTGACTTTACAGGCAGATTGTAAATTCGCCAACAAGCAGCTCGTAAAGTAGTTCAATGTAATTGACGCTTAATCTAACTCAGCGTTTATTTTAATGTAATTTTTTATATATATTTTTTAATATCGATATTTTTTTTCAATGATTTTTTCTGTATGTATATCTATGTGTCTATTCTATATGCAAGGCGGCTATCGGCGGCTATCGACGGTAATGTATCATATTTATGTATTGAGGTTTTATAATTGTTACTATAAATTAGCCGTATAAACTGTTAGAACTATCTATCTCGCTCTAAAAGTTAACAAAGCCAAGAGAAAGACTGTTAAAACATAGCACTTTTTGACAGTTTAGAGACAGTTAACTTATTGTAACAATTAACCGCCTCAATATATAAATATTATAAACTGCCGTCAATAGACGCCGTTAACGATTACCGTGTTGCTTATAGAATAGACCCACTGAGGTGATTTCAAATTTTGTATATTTAATAAAGAATGACACATTCTCAAATTTTGTGAATAAAAAAATAGTTTTTACCAATGTTATTTATATATCTATTATTTTTTTGAAGAACTATATTAATTAACTTTGTTATTTGATAATAAAAGTAGTCGAAAACTTGCAACACAAATATTTATTTTGTATAAAAGTTAAAACATTTATATTATTCACAGACTAGTTTCAATATTATGAAAACAATATAAGTACTCGTAGTGTATTTTTTTATACTCGAATATAATAAACATTTACTCTTGGTTTTGTTAACAAAATATCCCGTTGCAGTCAGTTTCGCTGTCATGTCCCTTTCACGGAAGTTTTATTTGAAGCTTTGGAAAATATCATAAGCAAGTTTCATTTTTCTCCAAGTTCGAGTGTCGCTTGCAACGATCGTTGTGACAACTGAATTACTTTGGACCAACTTCACTTCTACAGCGAAGAACTTTTTATGGAAGATACTGCAAAATGTTTTTAACCGTGAGGCAATGAAGAAAATAAAAACTTTGAAGTTTACTCAAAAGATGTAGGTATTTTAAATATGGATACACTACAAAATACGATATGCTCAATATATAATTTTGCGTGTAATATATAATTATTTATCAAGTGTTGTTTTCTTTACGAAGATTGGTCAAAGTGAAACCCAATTTTGATATCGCTAACCGAAAGAATTTGAGTAAATCATTATAAAGTAACTTTGTTGCAGTGGCGAGAAATGGAAGTAGGCTATTGAGATTCGAAATAAATAGTGCACATAAAATTTTTGTTAGTCATACTTATTTGTTTTCATTGAAATAAGAATAAAATTTGCTGATGGCACTGGTTAGTTTTTAAAATTAAACGTTAAAAAAAATTAAAAGTTTAAGTTTAAACCATACCTAAACCAAAACTATAATAGTTAAGGTATGCAATGGGCGATTCGGGAAAATTGTGCACAGTTTTTCAGTCATAGTTATTTGTTTTTGTTGAATTAATAATATAAATTATAGATGAGGTTAGTTAGTTTATTCAATTCTCTAAACTCTGCCTAACCAAAACATAATCGATAAAAACTATTCTTATATCTGTAAAATATTTAAAATGATGTATGGTTTAATAGCATAATTTTAGATATATAAACGATTTTTTTTACTAATATCAAATATGGCTTGAATTATGCAGGGTTTTATTGAATTTTAAAAGCTAATCACTATAATACACATTTTATTCTTAGTTTAATGAAACGAAATACCTATGGCCGACAAAGTTTAGTATGCACTACTTATGTCAGATCTTAACAGACCACCTTCACCTTTCGCTACTGGCATGTCATTAGATTAACTATTATAATATATAGCTTATTACATAGTTTAATAATGCATTCATTAGATCTTTTTACTAATAATATAATATGTCTACTAGTCCAGTGGTCGGCAAACTTATTAGTCAATAGAGCCAAATATCAACAGTACAACGATTGAGATTTCTATTGAGAGCCAAATTTCTTAAACTCAAGTTATAATTATTTAGGTACATTGTTTATTAACTTAATAAACTTAAGTTAAAGTTTTAAGTCTTAATTAAACTATAGGTACACTGAATAAAACTTGATATCATACGTATGATCTTATTTATTGATAAATATTAAATTGTAAGTATGGTATCCATAAAATTAAATCATCACAATGACTGACAAACAGTCAACGTGAATAATGACATTGCATCTCCTTGGAAAGTTTGGGTAAGTCAGGTTTGCATATTGTTGTATTTAATTTTAAGCTCGATTCCAGGTTCTCATCAATAATATGACTTATCAATTTACTATTGGAAGATTGTATTCAGTAATTAAATACAGTACCTGATTTTTCTCGACTCTTCTAAAGTTCCTAAACTGATTTTTTCTTGCATCACCGACAGGATATTTAATACTAAATGACGTGACTGGGTGTGTTTACTTAGTTTTAAAGTGTCTTACCAAATTTGACTTCTTGTTATGCGCCAATTTTTTCCGACAAATAATACAGATCGGTAGGCTATTTAAGTTTTGATTAAACGCAAAAGTCTCGGTCCATTCAACTCAATTCATGGGTTTCGTTTTTCATTTTTATTTGCTTCTTCTTTATAGCCATGTCAAATAGAGCAGAGGGATTAATGCGTATAATATAGATATTATTAACACGACTGATGCGGCGTTAAAGATCTGGCAGAAAAAATGGGATGCCTCCAACAAAGGCACACGTATTTGTTTTTTTTTTTGAAATATCAAAATTGGCGAATGGAGATAACCGCTTTGACTACAGATCATTACACCAGTCAATTCTTGACTGGACATTGTGGCTACGCTGACAGACTCTATGGGCTTGGATTTGGAATCTAATCATCATATCCATGTAACGGAGAAATATTGGATGCAAGCCACATCCTCTGAGAGTATCCATAAAATATGTACAGAAAGTGAAAAACTGCTAAAATCAGTTCAACCAGTTGTTAGGCTTATCGAACCGTTTAACCTAGCTAGTAATTAAAACCCACATGCTATTCTTGAAACACTTTTACATTCACAAAAATTAGCAGTTTGTATTTCTGTGAAAACGAAAATGGCAATGCAGTTACTGTCAATGGAGTTTCTATAGAATAAACATGATAACTGTTTTTTTTTCTGGCATAAATTAGAGGATTTTGATCTGGACGATATGTGGTTTTAAAAATATGGTGCAACACACTACACAGATCTTGACATAATCAACTTATTGAGATATAAATTCAATTACCGTGTAATCTCAAAAAATGATCATGTGATTTAACGCCAATGGACTTTTTTCTCTAGGGTTATGTTAAATTATTGGTTTACACCAATAAACCACAAATACCCAATGACCTTAAAACCAACATTATTCATGTTATTAGTGAAATAAGTGTAGATGTACCTATATGGAAAAGTGATTACAAATGGGTGTATAAGAATAGAATATTTAAGAAAACCAAGAGGCGGTCATTTATAATATGAAATTGTTTAGAATATGTTAATGCCATGAACTATTCTTCAAAATAAGAAAAATATTACATTGATATATTATATCGTTTTGTTTTTATTTAAAATTAAATATATTATAACCTCTTAATAAACTATTTATTTTATTCAACCAATAATTCAAAAGATTTTGAAAATGTAACATTCCATAATATATTGAACATACATAAGTTTAAAATACCTCAGATATATTAATTATACCCACTAGAAAAAATAGTCATCGTAATTACGAAAATTTAAACTAGTAGGTCATACATGATTAGATTAGTCTCGTAGCACAATATATAGTTAATGCACAGATTGGCGCGACACCAATGGTTATACGGGTTCAAATCCTGTCGAGGTACGTATTTTTTTCAAATATGATTTTTTCTAGTGAGTAAATTATATTTGAGGTATTTTCAATTTATGTATGTTCAATATAATCTCTTGTTTGATATTCCCATAGTATAGATGAAGAACGTATCGAAGAACATGTATCTTTCAAGTAAACAAGAGACGTTCTTTGATGCCATACTCTTCCAATCTTCTTTCTTTTCTTCTTTGCCCATATCCACTCCTTAATTGGAGCATATGGACACCACTCGGCGCCTCCAAGAATCCCTGTCGCTCGCCAGTCTTCTTGCTTCGTTTGCATCCCGTAGCTCCGCCGTATACACTCTATAGATTGTATTTAGCGGCCTTCCAGGACGCCGGAATCCGGTCGGCTTGAAGAACAGGCAAGCCAGGTTAAAGTTCTCTTCTGGCATCCGCAGCACGTGGCCGAGCCAGGTCCAACGTCGCCTCTTCACTTTCAGCGTGATGAGAGGTATACGGTTGCTCTGAGCCTTCGTAAGGTGCCAGGTGCCATGATTCGCTAAGTAGTATGCGCATTGGGACATATATAACTCTTCCAATAGTGTACAAAATATATCGAGTTAAATCGTACACAGAACTGAGTGATAAATGAACCGCCATTATTTAATTGTGGGGAAAATGCATCGCGCGTTGAATGACATCCCAACGGATGCAACTCTTAGCCGACGCAGGCGCGCCTCAACGCGCGAGGTCAGTACAGCATCGGCCGCCGGATTCGACGGGTGTTACATATCACTTATCCCGTGTTAAATTTCACATCTGACTGACGCCCCCTTACCAACGACCGGTCATAAACAAAGAATGCGTTGCGCGTCGTCGCGTGGGCCGGGGAAATTAACCATCATTTCGTTTTTATTAATGCCGCTAGTGAGCGTCTCATCTGTTGATTGAGTGATTAACTTTTTTTTAAACTTATTTTTGTATTCAGTGTATGTGTGTTTTAACATTTTATCAAAAAAAAAAAATATCAGTGATTCTTTGATTATCATGGTGCACTATTAAGATAATACGCTCGACGTTAGTATTGCTTAATTAAATTGGTAATCTGGTAGGTAATAATATTGTTTTATTAATTTCAAATTTTAGAGAGGTTCAGTAGAAATTCGTAATAATTATAAAATATATCACACTTCATCTTCTTTAAATATAAAAATATACTTAATAAAAATATGACCCGTGTTTCCTTCACATGGCAAGCTTTATCAAATATTGTAAAATATATTTTATATAATTTTAATAATGGCTAACTTCCATACGATAAGTCAAAATTTTCAAGTTTTGAGTTATGTTAGCCATTATAAATTCGTGTATCGCTCATAACAAATTACTAGTTTTCTTCGTAGGATCGATGTTTTTGCCACTTTTCTACAAGTCAGTATAGGTGAGTCAAAACTTTGATCAGCCATTACTCAAAACTACTACCTAATTCCTAGTTGTAGGAACACTATGGAACTGAGCCATCGAATTATGATGAATGCTAATTTCATGTATTTATATTTTTGTCTTAATTACCTAGTTAAAATTATAATATTTGCCTGAAAATAAAAACCTATATTATGTTATCACTGTACATTTTTAATTTAACAAAAATGCATGTGCTTTCAAATTTTATGTAGGTACATGACGTATACTCATGTAATACTGAAAGTTTATGATAAAGTTTATCTTAGACATAGAGATACGTTACTTGAAGTTTAACTATTGGAGATTTACCAGGAAAACGGTATATAACTTAATATGCAGGTAGTAAATTTATGTTATAAAAATATTAAAGGGATGGTAGGGATTTTGATATTGCATGCAATGCCATGATTATTATTATGAATATAAATAAGCAGAGAGTAACTAATATAAAACTTAAAGAAAGGTACTAATTTTATTATTAACTATATTCACAGTAAACTAATAAAAGTAAAAAATCAATTATGATAAGGTAGAGATTATCTTACAAGCCTTAAAATACGATGAATGGCTATTAACCTTTTGGCCAATTCACCGGGTTCTTTATCTGAATCGTATATTGAAAAATAAACATGCATTTCTTTCAAGACATCCTCTGAAATAGGAACATGCGATTAAGGTGATTTCCTAATTTTATCACTAATTTTAATAAGTTGATCTTCAAGCAAATCGATTTGATCAATTTGATTGAATATTTAAATTAACGTTGAACGATTTTAAACTTTAAAAAGTTCGAGATTCAAATCTGAATAATCGTTTAACCTAAAATAATACTCCTCATCATACTATAAGAGTAATGGATCATTATCATTTACTTATTAGATGATTTATTTATATTTGTTTGATTACAATATTTCGTGATTTATTATCTAATTTTTTTTTATATTTCTACGGCAATGGCAATAACTATATTTTGTAATTAACTATTTTTTATTCAACGAATAATTCACAAGATTTAAGAATGTAGCATTCTAATTATTGAACATACATAATTTTGAAAAAAACTTCTGAGAAAATATATTATAACCAATAGAAAAAATCTTTTTGAAAAAAGTAAGACATCTGCGAATCGAACCTGCATCTCTCGGGTATCACGCCCATGCACATATACCACTATACTAAAGGCGTCATACTTAATTGCGACAAATCTAAACTAAAAGCTTTTAATACTCTCTGAAACGCTTTCCGAATTGAGCTACTATTGGCGATCGGCTTTTGTACGTCTTTCTCTATTGGTTATGATATATTTTCTCAAAAGTGTTTTCATAATTATGTATGTTCTATATATTATTATAAAATCGATATTTTATTTTCAAATTTTCAGGATAGATCTATTATTATTTCATTTGCAAGAAATTACTGCACCGCGAAGAAATAATTCAATTGCTACAGAATATTAACTAAAATCATTTTGAATCCACGTTCCTTTTTGGAATTTAATATCATCATTCAAATTTTAAAATTATTTTTTGAAAACGCAAAGTGTTTTCAATTTTCCGTTCCATTTCCTCGTTTTGAAGCGCGCGGAAGGAAAATCAATTGTTGGAAACTCGCCGCACATTTTAATAGAAGCAATTTATTATGCGTAATTAGCATCAGAGGCCAAATCAAAAGTAAATTAATCAAACCAGGACGGAAGCTCTCCGTTATAACAAAAACTCCCTCGATGTAAATTGCCGTCAAACAATTGACTTCCCGTCATTACAGCTCTACGCAAACGGCGCGAATCCAGTATTCTAAGCTGCCTAGCACTAAATGAATAGCTCATACCAAAGGTAGGTGGGCACTTACTACAGTTTACAATTTACCCTTTTAATTAATTTTATGTAGAAATGAAAACAGAATTTTGAAGAAAGGTAACCAAGAATTTTTCATACATTTTTTTTATCAGAACTAAATTTTATTATAAACACATATCTGCAATCTTACGTACGCATAATTCAATGATTGAATTAGCATTTTCATAGTAGAATAATAAGTATTTCTAAGATTGACAAAAATGATACCCGGAGTTTCAAAACATTTTTTTAAATTGGAAAGTGAATATTTCTTTTTGCTTTTATAATCTTTTATAAATTTTTCACACTTTTATACTTATATCAGATTACATACTTCTACGTGATTTAAAAAAATAATATTACGTACATTAATAATAATATATATATTTATATATATATATATATCTTATTTTTGGTCGTACACTCATGGCTGAGGATCGTGACCACAGTGGATTTTCGTCATCCTTTGAGCGACCAAGACTTTCCATCCTTCTCGATCTTCCGCTTCTCTCTGGGCAGAATGGATGGTGCCCCCAGTCAGTTCTTTCACTTAGTCGCTTCAGCGCAAATATGCTTTTCCTCTGCTTCGCCTTCCCTGGAGGCCACCCAAAACCACCAGTCTCTATAGGTTGTCCGGTCCGCACCTGACAGTATGTCCAAAAAACTGCAAAATTCATCTCAGACATATTGTCGAGAGCCGTTTCTTTATCTGCAGTCTCTGGATGATTGAATGGTTCGTCCTGTGCTCCGTCTAAAAAATACGAAGCATTGGCGCCAATACCACATCTCAAAGGCATCAATTGCCTTCCGTTCCCTTGCCTTCAGGGTCGTTTACGTTGCAGAACTCAATTATAATGATTTTAATACAACGTTTTTTTTAAATTAAATAAATACATCTTAACAACAAAATTATAATGTTTACACATGTATTAATACGTAAAATTCAAGTTATATAATTAATGTCAATGCACATCTTATGTAACTTGGGGTGTTACTGTATTGAAATTTTATATATTAGTTCAATAGTCGATAGCTATTTTTTTTGTACAGAATTTAATATTCCAATTCATATTTACGTACAAATTGTACTTCTAAATTAATAATAACGGTACTTGCTAAAATTTTAATTTAAATAAAAATTGATAATATTTTTGATAACTACGTTATAATTATTTTTAACAACTTGGATTTCGACTTTAGACATTTTCAAGCTCTTCAATAAAAAAAAAACATTGGAAGTAGTTGTATCTATATTGTTGATTCGCAATAGTTTTTATGATTGATTCAAAAAAAGGACATTTTTTGCAAAAAAAAATATTGCCATGGAATAGTGCATATTGGGCATAACGCGGAAAGATCACAAGTGTTACTAATGCACAATAATATATATTATAGTATGATGATTATTATGTAATATGTTATTAAAATGTTCTAAATAATATTACAAACATAATGTTATGACGGAGTAAATAGAAAACCTGTAATAAATGACGGTATAAATAATTGGTGCAACGACTTGAAAAATGCTGGATTTACACATTAATTAAGTTCTAAACAGAGTTATGGCACACAATTGGTAGATTGACTTAAGTGATTAAATAAATGCATTATAATATAATATATCTGAATACTATAATAAATAAAAGCATTATACCATTACCGTTACAAGTAGTGTAGTTCTAAATATACAAAATGCTCTTTTAAATGTACATAAACGTGGCTTGAGATAAAATTAATTGAAACATAATAATAGTCTTCGTGATATAAATTCTGGCTTTACTACACTCAGTACACTCTATGTACAACAATATAATATACTATGTAAGCTTCCATATTACTATATTAAAACGTGAGTTCGTTATTGTGTAGTAACTAAGCACTTATGATTGTATAATATGCATATTATTTTATGTGTTCAACAAAATCACACATTAAGTCAACATTGAAACTTCACGGGATGAATTCTGATTATCTCTATAATCTTGGCAACGTTTAATATTAACTGTAACTTTATAAATGGATAAAAATACAGTTTTAGTAAAATATATTATCTAATAATATACATTATAATCTTTGTACTTAGGTGCGTTATAATTATTGGATTGGATATTATAGATATTATTATGAATATGAATGCCATTGCAATCATCATCATTATATGCCTGAATAAATTCATTGCTCTTCAGCCTCTGATTCACTTCTTTTTGAGGCGGCTTCAAGATTTACCTTTCGGACGGCTTTATCGTCTGGGTCATCACTGGATGAATAGATTTATTCACCAATTGTCTCTTCACCTGCCCAGATTTTTTGCAAACTGTAATAGTCCAACAACAAAAAAATTTGGGGATACCAGTTAGGTGCTGTAGTCGCATATAAGACTTCTCAGTGACGTATCTGTCATAGTGGCTTCGCGCGTACGGCTGGCATGTTTAAAAAATAATGTATCGGCTCTCTTTTTAGGTGCAAGTCATTTTCGTATTGACAATAATGCAAAATTTGACTAATAATAATTATATGATAGTGATGTTATCGTTTTAGACATTTTTTATTATAAAAAGCTAAAAAATTGTGTACATTGATAGATCCGTACATCACGGAAGCGTAAAACGAAATGATATTTTGGGGGCGTTCCTCATCTTAAAACGGAAGTACGATTAGTTATACTAGAGCGGATGGTTAGTTCACAGTGTTAACACATGGACAAGAAGTTTTTATTTGACAATATAATATACCGCAAACCTTATAACCAGGGAACTCAGAAATAATGGGAACTGAAATACATAACGGGTACGGCGATAGCAGGTAACCGACTCGAGTAAGGAAGAATCCGGGTTAAACTTACACACGTGTCAATAATACGTTTTACGTCGAATACTGAAAACAGCTCTCGGTTTATGCATTTACGCTCATTTAATGTTGGTGTATTACACACACCATTGCACGTGCATAATGCGTGCTTCATTTTCGTAGGACACTCACACATTCAAAATCCTGCTTCACCATGGGGCGTATTGAATATGGCCTATCGGTATTCTATTTATTATCTGTTGTGTGCTTATAACATTCAACAAGCACCTTTCCATATAATGTTGTGCTACGCTACGTTTCTGAATCTCTCTTTTACTGTTTTACAAAGACTCACTGATTGATAACCTTTTGATTTAAACATAATATGAGGTCACTATTATAGACAATATTAATGTACGTGGTTAAAAGCATTCCTGCAAAGCTTTTTTCTATGAACAATGTCATCCAAAGTCACTTATCTCAGATGTGTGTAATTTACTTTGTTAAATAGCTGTCATTAATAGAGATCTATTTTCAGATATAAAAGTAACATAAGTTTCCAATACTCGATGCATGGCAGAGTTCTGTCATGAATATCATCTGTAAGGGATCTTGGCATTAAGTTTGAGAGTAAACTGACATTTATTAGCCATATAGTTACCATTTGTAACAAAGCGCTTAAAATGTTGGGCTTCGTCATGCGTACTTCCCGAGTCTTTTCAGATGTTACGGTATTAAAACTTTTATTTAATTCTTTAGTTCAAAGCAGACTTGAGAGTGGGTCTATTGTTTGGGCACCGCATCAGTTGAAGTATGGACTTATGTCGGAGAGGGTACAGAAGAAATTCTTGAGACTCCTTTACATGAGGTTGTATGGATACTATCCGTGGCTTTATCCAACTGACTTTCTCTTAAGTATGCTTACATACTGCAATCTGCAATTTAGAAGAAATCTTTATTTAGTTACGTATTTTTTTCGACTTATACGAGGTATAAATGAGAACTCTGCCATCCCTGATAACTATCTTAGAAATAGAGACCATCAGTTATTTATTCTCCCAAGGTGCAGAACCAACCTGCCACTGGTAATGCCAATTGGGAGGGCGATAACTATGTTCAATGAAATTGCTTTGGGTGTTGATATATTCCACCTACGTGAGAATGAGTTTAGGTGGACGCTGTTTTATGAATTATTAAAATAGGGTCTGCTTAACTCATCCGGTGTACTTCCTTGTACCTATCTAATTTATCTACTGATCTATCTCTTTTTTTATGTTATACTGTTATATTTATATATCTTTGTTTCTAAATGTCATGTTGTGAACGTGTTAAACTTATAATTTGTAATGTCCACAATATGTTAAAAAAAAAAAAAAAAAATATAATCTTATTCATTACTTTGATGCTTAATTCAGTTCAAGTTCATTATTACATTCTTCTTTGGAGGTCTTCTGAGTCATTCTATGGTATGAACAAAGCAAAAATGACTCTGATACCCTCCATTTATGGCGGTTTTTTTGAAATTTTAATGGAGTAGTAATAAATATTTTGGGTGAAATTGTATCACCTTGTAGGATGCCGATAGGAAATCTGTACTATGGCGTTTACGGCTTCTGTTGCGTTGCGGTATTATTGAAAATATTTATAAAATGCGTAGGTGTTTGTCTGTTTGATCTAAATGTCATTGTCATCATTATTTTTTGTGCGCAATGCTGTTAAACATGGTTTTTGTTATTGGTATATTATTTTAACAGTAATAAATAAAATATTTATTTAACACTCTTTTAATTATTATGAGATTTTACTAAAAAAGATCAATAGCAACTGTATTCTTACATATTTTGAAAAACCTCAGAATCAGAAACATAAGTACCTACCGATTAAAAAATATAAATATTTCTACCGAGCGATTTAAACTACATCCATCGACTTATGGAAATAAAAGAAATAATATAAACATATTTGCTTTTTTAAGAACATGCCAATAAGTACTACTTTACCATTAAAACATAATAAGGAAATTGAACATTTCTTGTATTTGTGTCATTCAAGACCTGCTTAGCTTTGGCAGTATTATTATTATTTAATGTATCGTTTATTGCAAAAAGAAAATAATGATATTTGTTTCTTTGTTTTCTTTCAGCTTGTCAATAGCGCATATGCAACTGACAACAACTTTAAAGGTTGAAGCTTTGAAGAAAGCTTTCAACAATTTCACCTTTTGAAAATATCGACAAAGTTGAAATAGATGTCTGTTCATTAAAGTATATAACGGGAAAAATTTCTCTCAATATCATTTTGTTACGTAGGCTGATGTTATTCAATATAATCTTGCGGATATCATGTATAGTATATACATGATTTAACACTAATAATAGACAGGTACCATTAATTGTATATAAAATGTGAAGATGAAATATATTTTCCGCAAAACAGATTGATAAAATACAAATACTTGAGCCAGACGCTATAGACCAAAATTTTGATAGCAATTTTGGTTACTCGGCTTAATGGGGACATGCAATTAAACGCAATAAATATAAATAGCCCCCTGAATGTTCTCAAATACCACCAATATTTAATACGCATTGCTACGTAATAAAAATGTGAACATTACAAATATGAACACGTTTTTTAAATTTAGCCCTCATTTCTCCATGAATTGTACCATCTTACAATCACACCTAGAAGGTAACGCACTACTTTTTTACAACGTTTTTATTGGGTCGTATTCTTATTTGTCCGGTACAAATCTTGCAATCGATTTTTAACTTACTTCCCGACTAGCTAGACATTTGAAACTTTTAGAATATATCAGAACACGATGACTATGCATTACATTATTTAGCCATCTTTAAGTAGAATTGAATTCATTTTCAGTTAATTTTGTTTTGTATGAAAAGTTATTTCGGAAGAAATCTGTAATCCAATCTACTATTATTGGTTGCCAGGGGCTAAATTATTAATATGTATGTGCGTTACTATGGAAATCAATATGAAATGTCAAAATGACATTTCAGTATTATTTCTATCAAGTACAATTTTTTTTTGATCGTTTAAGCTGGTCAAGTCAAGTTTATATGATTCAACGGAAAATTTAAAAACATTGTATATAAAAAGTTCTTTTTATCTTGTAATTATTATTTTTATGTCCCATGATATTTTCCTTTAAATAATACAAAATATGTATATATTGAACATATTTTTTCCCGACCATGTCCTATTCTTATAAGATCATATGGGCTTCCACAGAGTGGAGGTTTGTATTAACAAATTTTGTTTTTTGACGAGAAATGGTTGTGAAATGGGTTGGAGAAAAATGGAACCAGTCTCAATGTATAAAAACAAGATATTAAAATAGCAAAGAGTGTTTTTCACTAAATGAGACATTTTCGTAATAATTGAGACTTCATCCTAGACTTGTGACTATAGATAATTTGTTATAATGGTATCTCAATATTTTTATATGACATAAAAAATGGTCGCTAAACTAGAAGACGTCACAAAGAGTTGAGGCTTTCGAGAAGCACTTAAATTGATGTATCATCAAACTCCTTAGACTGACATGGTGAAAAATGAATGTCCTCAAATGAATAGAAAACAACCTTAAAGTACTATATCAACAACAGAAAACTATAGTACGCACCTCAGCCATATGATGAGAGGACACATTTACTACATTTCGCAAATCGTTATTCAAGGAAAGATTAACGGTTGACGTAGCAGACAATAGGCTTAATATCTTTCGTGATTGGTACGGGTGTAGCTTTACCGAACTATTTCGGATAGCAAACGATGAAACGAAGATATTCCTGATGGTGGCTGACTTGTAATGGGATGGCACAAAAATAAAATGGTAAATTATGTTAAAAATATCTGAAAATTCAAAAAAAAAACACTTCCTATTTTTACACACTTTATATTATTAACTTCAATACGAGGGCTTAGTGTCAAACAACACTATCTACAAAAGTGCAACTTTACAGGAGAGCCAAAAAACGTTATTTTAGATACTTGTAACTCAACAAGGGAGATGTTTATTTAAAACTTAATGTTAATATTTTATAATTTATTGTGTATTGTACATTTATCTTGCTTATGATGATGTTAAAATTTATAGGGATAGTTAAAAAAAATATATGAAAACAAGGGTAACTTATGTAGTTAGCGTTAAACTTTACTGACGATTTAATAAGAAATTAGAAAAGATTGACATAACGTTGTTTGACTATCATGTAGCCGTAAATGTAAAATAACATTATCTCAAAAAAAAAAAAACACTTTTTTGTAGATAACGTTGTCTGATTTTAAGCACTCGAATAGTGCTTTATATATTGTGTATATAATATTATGTGTCTGTTGTATTGAAAATTTTTCGCATATTTCCGTGTATCCAGTCAATTGTAATTCAGTATACCGGTACTAATGTATTGATAATATATTACATTTAAAATTTGGGGCGATCAGATGCTTCAAACATTGATCCATATACAAAATTCTTTAAAAAATCTTGTTAATAATATTTTACTATTTACTATATTTTTTTTCTAGTTGTAATGTCGTTAATATTCAATCTACTTTTTAAGATAACTAATGGAAAATATTTATGATTTCTGTTATCCTCGATGGTTTATTCTAATATGCTGGCATGATTATATTATATTATATTATTGTAATGTAATATCTAGGTATTTGTAGTACTTACTCAATGTTAGCATATAATTTCTAATGACTTAAGGCATAATAACATTTTATGTATGACTTTTTTTTATAGTATATTCTCTTATTTACTGACAAAATATTACCAACATAAGAATATGTTCGTTTAGATACCTACCGGAAACGAATAATGAAATTCGCTGTTTCAATACATTTGAGAGGAATTCACGATTGATTTATTGTGACATAATATCGTCAGCCAAATAACGTGACATGATCGAGTGATGCTTTTTGATATTTGACATATTTGTATCTGGTGGAATTCAGAAAAAATATTCTTCATAGATATTACTCCTACCATTAAACTCATGGTTTTGGTTAAAATTAGAATGGAAATCTTACATAGTATTATTACTGAAGAAAAATTAATACCAAATAATTATCATAATGGCTAAAATCCATGATTATGGATATATACATCCATATATCGAAGATATTCAAATACAAACAACAATCGTCAAGCTGAATTTATATAACCAGCTATTTATTACAGTAAGAGGCCTTATGTTGTAACTTGCGAGTTAAAGTCGCCCGGTCGACATGACGTCATATGACATCATTGTGACAAA
Source organism: Rhyacophila brunnea (assembly GCF_057557595.1). Lineage (NCBI taxonomy): Eukaryota > Metazoa > Arthropoda > Insecta > Trichoptera > Rhyacophilidae > Rhyacophila > Rhyacophila brunnea. The sequence continues at coordinate 39,289,511 of NW_028233276.1, read as the reverse complement.
CTACTGGAGTGATAATAGCATTCTAGAAATTAAAGCTACTCAAATACTGGCGTTATCCATTATCCCCATACACAAATAGGTGTTTCAGCATAATAATATCTATGGTGAGCCGTGTGCTTGGGCGGGTCGCCTCGATGCGTGTATTGAGGTTACGTCACAATTACGTCATGTCGTCGGGTGACTTCATATCACAAGTTATAGTATAAGGCCCCAGTGTGATAACTTTTGTTTCACTGTGTGTGGCAATTTGTTTTAAATTTATCTCTTCAATTTCTTTGACTAAAATTAGAAACATTACGAGGTAACACAAATTGATAAAAATAATTAAAATGAGGAGGTAGGTGTTACTTCTTTCGCAAGTTATATTATTAAATATTAGAATCCCGGAAAAAAAATGAAATTCGATGAAATATGAACAAATTTTGTTCATATTTCATCGAGGCTAATTTTCTTACCGAGATTATATGAACGTATAAAAGACGAATCAGATATAGATATAAAAGTTAAATTTTATTGTGAATAGAGTAAAAACACCGGTTGCTGTCCATGGCCTCCATATCCTGAACCGGCACCCCATGTTCGTGTCCGAAAATTTGTACGTATACAGTTCACCGCGAACATTATTGTTTGCAAACTAGCCCCGCATGTTGTAACATGCGTACAAATATTCTCCACGGTGAAATGTTCAACGAAGAACTCGTCATTTGATTAGATGTTATACGAGTACGTCATGTTTCTCGAACTGCGACTCACGAAGAAGTGTCCCACGATGAACAATTTTTGTATTATATTATGCGGTGAATAATATAATAAATGATAAACTAATTTTATTCATAAGTTCTAATAAAATTATGTTAGGATAAATACCAAAATACCAAATTAATAAGTAATAAAATATGTTTTATTACAAAGTCAATTCATATTATAATCATTTTAAAAAAATACACTAGCAATGATAATGATATTGTAATAAAATAAATGAAATTTGTATATTCATACTATCAGCCAAAGGGACTGGATTGAATTTGAATTTAAATTCTAATGGATTTAAGTTTTGTACTATTCCATTTGAGTCGTTTTTTTATTATATAAAAAAAATATTAAAGTGGGTACCATGTAGGAGTATATTGAGTATCGGTTGTTTAACTAATGCCTAATATCTCATTACTTAACACCATTAATTTCCAATACGTTACCATTATTCCTAGAATTGACGATTTACACCTCTTGGTACTAATTTATTATTAGGCTTTGACGATTTATTATAATATGCTTATCGAGTGTATTATTATTATTAATGTAGGGGTTTTTACTAATTAGGGTTTTTACTAACACTTTAACTATTTATAATTTGTTTGTTGTATTTTTTTTATTGTTGACCCTTGACTTGGATAGGTAGGTAATGGAGTTTTTACCTACTTTATTGTATTGAATTATTATATAAGCAAGAGTTAAGAGTGTTGTCAGTTGGTTGCCTTTGGTGAGGGTACACAGCGCCTGAAGATGCCGAAAGGCAAAACCCGGGTCGCAAAAGACGACTCAAATGAAATAGTACAAAACTTAAATCCATTAAAATTGTATTTAAATAATATAAGTATTGTCAAGAAAAATGATTGAATAAAAGACTATTGCAGGTGTAAATTTCGCTTCTGAATACTGATTTCAATAGAACACAATCACGTCGTTTGCAAGTTTAATGATCCTCAAAGTTTTTCGGAATCCTCGTGTTGACATTCGTATGGTGAATATTTAAAAGGTCTTCCCAAAGGACGCGTTTCTCTCATCTTAAAGGCGTCTCAAAGGTTTGAGTGACTCTAATATTCAGAATGAAAACTCTTTGAAGTGAACTTAAAAATCGTAAATCTTATATTATATATTAATTCCATTTGTGCGTTTTGTGTACTAGAAAAACGCAGAAGCGTTTCATCAAAATTGTTATTAATGATACTATCAATATAGAGTTGAACAGTAGCGAAGGGTGGAGGTAGGCTGTAAAGATCCGCCATAAATAGTAGATATTAAACTGTGTTAGTAATACGTATTTGTTTTTATTGAAGTAAGACTTATAATTTACAGATAATGTTGGCTATTTAAAAAAAATATACTCTACCTAAACCAAACCATAACAGTTTCAGTATACTTTGGGCAATACGACGAAATTGTGTAGACATTTTTATTCATATTATTTATTTGTTTTCGTTCCTTTAAAAATACATAATATGTATTTTTAAAGGCTTAGTGTATTATATTATGTAATATTATATTATAATGTTGGTTTATTTTTTTATATTCATTAAGCCCTGCCTAACCCAAACTATAATAGCAAAAAATATTATTTTGTCTATAACATATCTAAAGTTATATATGATTAAATTGCATATTTTTAGGTATTTTATATGATAGACGAGTACTTTTTGACTTGGGTCGCAAGGTGTAATTGAATTTTAAAAACCAACCAATACCATTTGTAAATTGTAGTCGTATTTCAATGAAAACCATTTATGACTGACAAAGTTTTGTGTGCATTATTTATGGCAAACTTTAACAGCCTACCTCCACGCCCTTTGCCATTGGAGTTGAAACACCAATATATTTTTCATGTATGGTATCCAGATATAAGCGTAAAAAATGGGTATCGTCAATCTACTTTTATAGATAATAGAATATACCTACATAGACATTGTGTTATTGTTGGATTGTAGGAAAGATAAAGACTTTGATGGGGAAGTCACTAATAAGTGGTGAAGTGAATAAATAATATAATAAAAATATCCACGAATCGAAAGATTAAAATAAAAACGAAATAATTGAAATCTTCGGATACGTCAATACATGTCTTCGATCGCATTTATTCACAAAGAAAACTTCAATAAAATATTTCTTTGCTATTTTTAGTAACGTGATATGCGACATTCGCATTCAAAACAAAAGATACACATTGTTTAAATTGAAATAGTTTCGCTAGGATATCTCGTTACTATGTATTTTATTTCGGGCGTTTGCGAGACGAGACCCCTGAAAGTTTTATGAAAACAAAAATTGATATCTTTCTATTACGTGTTTACCTACGTACCTTTTCGTACTACTATTTTTATAACAAGCTTTATATAAATATAAAGTTTTTATAAGCGTAGAATCAAGTTTCGACCGAGTGGCCAATATAACATTATTTTCGTCTTGTACCATATTTAATTTGAATTCTGGATCCTAAGATTATATTTACTCTTTTACTCTCATCTCTCTTAATTTTAACGTCTGAGAGAATAGCCAATAATAACAAGTAATTTTATTTTTATTAAACTGGTCATATATTTATGTATATCAATGATTTCCAACTGAGGCTCCGCGACCTTCGCCTTTAAGGACTAATGAGAAAAAAGTGAATTAATAAAATCTTAACTGTTTTAAACATCATCATAGTACGTAAGGTACTGGCCTTCCATCCCGGAGTTCTGGGTTCGATTCCCAGTGAGGTCAAAATATATTTACATAATTTAATTATGTCAATTTCTCAAGCCTGGGAGTTTTACCACTATTATTGGGCTTCACGGCCTGATGAGGTATTTAATAAAGAAAAAAATAAAAAAATTAATAAATTTTTTTTTAGGCACATGTATTTTTTTCTGTCAAAACGTACATAGCAGTGGTAACTAATTATGGATATTTGATTTCAGACTAAAAATATTCTAAGACACAATTTTACGTCTGCTTAAGAGTGGTAGTTTGCTTAAATATGTCACCACATAGCTACTTTACACATATATTATATTCAAAATCTATACCTTTCCCCCAAGAATTTAAAAAAACATGCCAAACACTCCACAGAACAAAAAAGGTTAGGAATCACTGCTATTTATTATAATGAATAAAACATAATATTACCTTAAATATGTTATATCAATTAATGTAAATGGTGTAAAATTGATTCTAAACGATTATTCATAACGTTTAGCATGATTCGTAGAAATAGGTACCTAAAATAAGCATCTAAGAGACAATTCTAAATTAAACGTAACGCAATTGTCACAACTAGTGAAAATTAATTTATTACTTCAAACGTAAGTAATGAACTCACAATGATAGAAAACTAGTAATACCTCTAAATACTTGGTATTAAATCATTGCTTTATAATTTAAACTGATATTTATAATTTAATAACTTACTAATAATCTTAGCTACAATGATTTCTAACCAGGATTTAGTGAGAAATTTCAAAAGTTTGCTAAAAAGTACAATATAATATAATAATTTTGACAATAGAATAACATTATTTTAAGATAATACATGTACCTAACTAAAGATACAAATTAACAAATTTATCATATTGTATTATAATTTTTTGAAAAATATTTATTTTATAACATAAGATAACTTTTTAAAACAGGTTCCGCGGATATAAAAAATTGATAATCATAAGTTAATAAATTGTTGATATTTGTAGGTGTACATGTATCTACCTATGCAAAAATCATTAAATACCTATTATGGTAATGAATTAACATACAATGTGAGATTAAAAATAGTGTGTGGCGGCATTTTGAGGGTGTTTAAAGATGATAAATTGCCAAATTATGCAACTGTTTCCTACGTATATTTTGTGCTTTAGCTTTTTGCAACCTAATAATATGTGCCATGCAGGCAAAAGTTCCTCGAGATTTTACATAGTGCTTCGATGGTGCCTCCAAATAAAAACTGTTAAGAATCACTCCCTTATAAATAATTTTAAGGGCATTACTTTCAAGTCATTTTAATTAAATTACTATTATAATACGATAACAACATTGGTAAATGTACCGCAGATGCCCGCATGAGTTTTTATAACTATATTTTTGGACCAAACTCAATCTAACCTAACCTAATCTAATGTAATCTTAGTGTGCGATAATGATGCATCGAAATGTATGAAAATTTCAAATTTTAAATTAACAATTATTGGATCGAAAAGCATCTGCGCCGACAGAAAAGGGTATTTAATATAATTGTCTACATAGAATAAACTATTTTCATTAAAAAAAATTATAAAAGCTCATACGGGCATCAGCGGCATAATTACCACAATATTATTCAATACACTTTTTTAAATGAAATAATTTCTTTTTCAGAAAGTACACTGAAAGTCGTCTGTCAAATCCCAATGTGTTTCCAAAAATTAAGATGATGTCAGAGAGCTGTCAACTAAGAACCATTGTTTCCGCATATACTGTGATCATACTATTTGGTAAGAAATAATTCTATTTTCTGTACTAAAATAATTTACTATACCGAAAAATAATGTATTGTAGAACCAATTATTGCGGTTTATTATATTTATAGGAAAATAATCTCAATTATTGATTTTAATTAAATACATCAGAAAGTTATTATTAAATATACACTAAAATATCAAATTTGTAGTTTTTCGATGAAACACTGATTAAACTCGACCTACCACTTACGAGTCTAGACTTTGAAAGCAATATTAAGTTACGAAAATGTCCTATCATTTAAACCATAAACAAAAACATTATTTGAAGATACTTTGGTTAGTTTTAAGCATAGTTGTTTTGTCAAGACATACCATAGTTATTTTATGGTATTCATAATATATATATTATTGATTATCATGAACGTTAATATATCTATGAAACCATTATAAATCGAATAATTTGTCAAATTAGTCATAATAAATAATTATAAAAATGTACACCTACTATAATAATTAATTATCCATGGGTTATTTGAGATTTTAGGATGTAGTGTAGTACCATCACTATTGCCATAATACCTAAGCTTGATCAGTTAGTATATATAAATAAAAAAGGATTTCAAGTACGATACATTTTTTATCTCTTAATAATCGACGTCTTTAAAAAAACATTAGAACTTTGAATTGTACATAAATCTAATAAACTTTTACTAAAAAAATAAAACTAAAGTAATACATATAATCATAAAATAATTACAAGATAAAAAGCACTTTTAATATGCAACGTTTTTAAATTTTCTGTTGAATTATTATGCTCAATATGCTCAAACTTGTACTTGATATGCAGTAAATAAAAAACAATCAAATATAGAATACTGAAATGTCATTTTGACATTTCATTTTAATTTTCATAGTAACGCACGTATATATTAATAATTTCGTTGCTAGGACCACCTCCTTAGCAACTAATTATAGTCTTTTACTTTTTATAGATTTTTCTGAAATAACTTTCCATACAAAACAGAATTTACTGAAAATGAATTCAATTCTGCTTAAAGATGGCTGAAAGTATTAAAATAATGCATTGGCATCGTGTTCTGATATATTCTTAAAGTTTGAAATGTCTAACTAGTCGGGAAGTTAGCTGAAAATCGATTTCAAGATTTGTATCGGATAAACAAGAATACGAGCTAATAAAAACGTTGTAAAAAACATGTAATTTACTGAAATCGTCCAATGAGCACTCATTTCATGACCTTTAAAAAAATAATTTATTTATTTTTATTGTTATTGGATAGGTACGTACCTATTATTATTTTAAATACTTTTAAACATATTTTTTTAATAAATTATATTTAATTGCACATTAATTTAGTAATTAATTTACTATTGTATGCTTTTCGTAACATTGACGTAAATAAAACGTAATCTAAGAATTATCAAGGAAATTAATTGAAGCAATACAATTTAACATAATTATTAATAATGAATTAAAATAGTTTTATTTTAATAAAATCAAACCGATTTAACTGTTTTAGTTATAGTATAATATACATTTATAAATATATTACGTTATGTGGATAAAAATGGTTACTCAATTTCAGTATAATTATTCAAACAGCATTAATATTTTGAAAAATTGCCGTATTCTTTTGACTACTTATCCTTAAATATATATCAAAATGATTAAGTTTTGTTCACGAGATTTTATTTTTTCTGACATAACAGGAAGTAGCTCATGTCTGAAGATAGTTGGAGTGGAAGTTCCATCATTGGCGGACTTCCGACTTCCGGCAACTCTTGACTGCTCGTATGATACCGGGCAAGATGCTTTATACTCTGTTAAGTGGTACAAAGATGACCATGAACTCTTCAGATATATGCCTTTTCAAACGGTAAGTACCGAAGAACATACGTATGTTTTCACATTGCGAGATTTACTAAGTGTAAGCCTTATACCTTAAAATAATATCATTTATGTCCAACAGTCCAATTTTTGCTATACTTTTCATTTCAGTTACATAATAAAAGGTTTGATATTTGTAATATTATTTATATTTTTACATTGGGTGAAAAACACGTTCGTTGGTACCTACATAATTTTTATATTTTTATAATACACCAAATTAGTATATGTAGTATTTGGTAAGTTTATGCAAGTGAAATAGTGATAAGTCTTATAAGAAAATTTTAACTCTTATTCTAGAAACGAAAGTGATATGATATTTTTTATAAAGTTACTACGAGTATCAATGAATAATCAAACTAGCTGATGTGGCTTGTCTTTAGTGCTTCCAAATTACTATTTACTACATGTCAGTGTTAACGGCCGATTTCTGTGAGAGTTGAGCAATATACGCGGTTGGATGGCTCACTTGAAGTAAAGTAATCCACCTCGGCATCCTTTATACAAATTATCAAGTAGTATGTAGGTGTTTTATTTTTTTTTAAAACATTTTCCATAACTTCATTGGTGCATTTAGTAGCACGATTTTCTGTCAACCGAAAGGTTGACGATTTGTTGATGAACGTGATATACCGTGGGCAGTTCTTCTAAGAGTTGCAAATCGTTACACATCATGTAGAGTCACTCTACCGAGAAAATTAATATACTGAGCATAAACAAGTTTGCTAACATTAACATAAAATACTCGTATTATATTTAATACGATAGTATAGTTCCTATTCATAGTGTTGTGAATGAAATAATAGGATGACAAATTTAATAATACCAAGTCGCGAACTTTTTGAATGATACTTGACTTAAACAACTTTGACCTAATTGAAAATATAGTCAGTCTATATAACGGAGTCTGAATTTCTTAGAAAAATGAAATTTAATATGGACAGTTTTTGGCAAGTATAGATCTAAATTGATGTCTATTAACTCTCATCGAAATTGACCAATTTAATTTTTAAAACTTTGATATATAATATAATGTATAATTGACAGAAGCATGAGTCATACATTTTTATTGGAACGTCACTTTAAATTTAATCCCAATTATATAGTCAAATTAGTTCCATGCCCATCTGAAGTTTTGGACATTTGTTTTGACAAAGAGGTTTGACTGTAGAAAAAATGATTAATTTAACACACATGACGACAATTTCATAAATATTTTAGTATCAGGTTGAATTATAAACAATTTAAAAGATAATTAAATCAAAATGACGTCTTACTGTTAAAATTTTGCTTTGATTAGTTATATTATGCGTATTAATATTAAAGGTTTACGTAATTAGTTGTCTAAATTCTACTATATAAGTACTATAAGATTATTAATTTTATTTTTAATGCACGGTATTTTTATCGCTATAAACATTTTGTTTATATTATCGCCACACTTCTAACTTGTTGTGAGAGAAAAAAACTTAATTAATAGATTGGGTCTCTTTTCAGTAGCCATTATCATATTTTGCCTTTACTATTCGTAATACTGCCCTGCCTTATATACCAGGTATGCCCAACTTTAAATAGTCTGTGATCTATTATCCAGCATCTAAACTTGGCTGTGATCTATCACATTATATTTTTTGTCTGAGGATACTGAGACTTATATAACAGTACTCGTATTTTACCATCACAGAGGAATGCCAAATTTTCCATTCGTCGTCAAAAAGTTCATTTATGGAAAACTTTGCATAAGTTTAAAGCCTGGGATTCACATCTTATTTTTCTCTCACTCTTGTCGCAGGTCATTTGTATACTAATATGAATCAAATGATGCGAGGTAATGAGGGGGTTTTCATGGTTATTTTTAAAATGACTTTCATGTAAGCTGATTAATAAAATACTTTAATAGCAATAGTTATTGCTTCCTCTTCAATTTTTCAATGAAATCATAATATTATGTTACAACTAAATGTATACGCATTTTACAATTTTACGTCTAACTTTTTATGGGGTTACGGTGGGATTGACTCAAGCCCATCCCGTGATCTATCGGTTGAATGCGATCAACGCATTGGAACTGCCTATACTTGTTGTTTTTTTTATTGCATGCCTCTTACCTAAACAAATATTCTATATCTAATTCAAGATGAGAGTATAGAGTACAATAATAAATTACTATACTTAGGTGCTTTTAAATAATCTAGAACTTTTTATTATTATATTAAACAATCCGTGGAGGGAAAAAGATAATGATATTTGTGTTCATAAAGTGATAAGCTTAGACTGAGGGCACTAAAGTATATACAATCAATATATTTAAGAGTTTATATATTATTTAATGTTAAAAATCAATTAAACCATAATAAATCGCATTATCACAAAACACATCGCATAGCTTAAACTAAGGTAGCGATATTACTACGATTTTGATAAAATTTAGTAATATTGTAGGTCATTATTAATTTTAATAAAAACGGATTTTTTTGTACTGATTTTGGCATTTTTAACTGATATAAAATAAACAAAAACGTTTATAATATTAGAATTAAAAAAATATTAGGCACTCATATTCTGTAATTAAAATGAATAAATTGAATACTTATTAATAATTTTTCATTAGGTATAATTAATAGAACACTAGAAATAGGGAATCTAATCCCGAGCCAAAATATTGATCCCGGGATTTCGGGATTACAATTTGACGATCCCGGGATTGACATTTTTTTCGATAGTTAATATAAAATTTTTATATATTCAAAAAACATTGATAAAATTGGTGAAAAATAAATCTAGTATAATTTATACTATTTAAGACATTTATTGTTAATATTGCGTTCGTTCAATCTTGGAAATACATAGGTTTTATGGAGTAAATAATATTGTACCTAATATAAATAATAATGTGAAAGTTAAACAGTTTTATTTATTTATGAAAAGATAACACATACAAATACAAGTTAAATTAAAATAAAAAATAACATTGTGTCGACAATAAATACAATATTTAAAAAATGAAAGATTTAATTAGTTGAAACATTATTCTGAATATTACACCCAAAGTATTACCAAGTATTAGTTTTTTTAGTTTTTTCCGATATTGTTACAATTGCAAAAGGCAGCAAAAAATGGTTGTTTATTATCCGGTGATTCTACCTGTGTTATGTTATTAAAAGTATTTTTTTTTTGTTATATTTTATTTTCCATAAATAAATTGATAAAAAAAATCAATCCCGTATGTTTCGGAATTATGTTTCCGTCCGGGATCCCGGGATAAGAATCCCTAACTACAACAAAATTTCTAGTTATTAACAAAAAACAAAATTAAAAGAACATTATGAAGTAATAACCACTTACTTACTCACTTAATACAGTGCATTTCCACTATGAATTGACAGTTAACACAAATAAAGAAATTATTATATTTATTACATTGTACATTATTTATTTTTAGGCAAGGTGGATATACGTATATTACTATGTTATGTTAAATGTACATTATGTTCATTACAGTGTAAGCAAATACTATACATGGAGTTTATGATAAACGGCTAGTTTCATATTTAAATTTCAAGGTTTTCGTCCTTTGTAACACGTTTGAAAATTTTCTAACAATTTCCGAGGTATTTGAACAAACGTGAAAAGGTATTTTCTAATCGTACAAAACAATATGTTTTGTGATAAAGGAATGTCAATTCATATTGTCCAAAACTTTCCTATCTAGGCATTGTTCCAATATTGTTAGAATATGAAATATGAGGAATTGTGATAAACGTAAAAGGTTTTATTTAAAGGTTTACACATAATATAATATTATTCTATATGAATCATAACACAATAACATAATACAGCACAATGTGTTATTTATCTCACATACTTATATACAATTTAAACTGCCATCTTTTCAACTATTAATGATTAAAAATAAAATAAATTTAAATTAATGTCAGTTAGTAGAAGCAGCGATGATTTTCTTTAACGCATATAATGCAAACAATTAGTCAGAAAACCTAATAAGAGGCTTTTAAATAGTTTCAATCAGTCATAAAATTATCAAATCTATAAAAAATTGTTTGTCACAAATTGTGTGTAAAATATCCATTACCGACGTGAATAAATTTAATACTTGCAATCAAATCATTGTATTTATACAAAATAAAAATAATAAATTCTTTGAATTCATGAATTCCTTTAGTAAATAAAATTTGGATTACATTTTTTATCGTACGAGGCTTCAAAATCAGTCGGTACGTCACTGTTCTACGTCACTTAATGCACCACTGAGTAGAAATCAGAATTAAAATGTTATTAAATTATGATAACTTTTTAATGATAAAACAGGCTGTTTATAAAAGGCTTTTTATCGAAATATGTACATATTATTTCTATAAATTAAATCTTAATAATTGACCAATATTTTAAATAATGTATGCATATAATGGTCACGGTATTTTCCTTGGTCCAGCGGCAGATCGCGCGCCTCATTAACCGGTTAAGTGCCCAAAGCGTCTTTGGACGCCCTAATTACACCAATTCTTATGTTAATTACTATCAATTAACTAATTGCGGCATAGAAAAGATTAAATATTCAAACCTGCAACACCCGTAGATATTTAAAAAAAAAATCATCCGAATCTATACAGAGCGCCGTTGATTTTGTAATCGCTATCCCAATGCATATCTTCGCGAAATAGATTGTTTGTGACGAGGTCGTAACAGTTTATCTTAAAGAATCATAAATCGCATGATCTAGTTTTTGAACATATTATACTCTGACGTTAATGAAGTTATTGGGCAGGTTTAATAAACACAGAGATTCTAATCAAGAAATAGTATTATAATAAATCATTTCTGTATATTGTATAGTGTAACTACATTGTCGTGCAAATTTTAAATATTATGATAGAAATAAAATTAACCATGCCTTACTATACTTCATTGTTTAAGGTCAAACTCTTTTTAATTCTATTACCCAATTTTAGGTTAGAGCTTATGCGATGCCCCTAACACGCCTCGCGTAGCCCCAGAATTCCGCGGAGCCCAATTGGCAATCACTTGCCTAGGTCAATATATTGAGTAAAATATTTTAATGCTAATTAAATGGATGTGATCTTTTTTCAGCCAAGTGTGCTGACATTTCCGCTGAACGGAGTTGAATTTGTAATCAGTAATAAAACCGACTGCGGGAAAACCAAATGCAGAATCACTCTTGAAAATTTAACCCCGTTGGCCTCGGGTGCTTACACTTGTGAAGTTTCCACGGAGGGACCGGCCTTTAGAAATGTTCTTAAGACAAGTAATATGACCGTCGCCGGTAAGTGATACAAAGTTTATTTACCACTTTGAATAATTCCAAATGGTGGAGCAATAATAATATTCAACTCTAGCGTTAAATTTACGTTGCACTACAATATTAATTTACGTAAAAGCTTTCTCTATAAATACATAATATGCATAAAGTTACCTCGTAGAGCTTTATATATCTAAATTTTTAACATACCTGAAAAAGAGTAAAATGATGTGAACGCGCGTGTTTGAACATGTACCTAACCGATTTTTTTTAAACGGTACATGTTCAAATACGCGCGTTAACATCATTTTATTCCTTACTTCAATTATAGGTTGTCAATTTATGGCTACGGCCGTATGTTGTAGCTTAACCATTGGGGAATGCCAAAAAAATGGCGTATTTCAAAAAAACACTACCTTATTCTTAGGTCAATAATTTTTATAAAGCAATCGTTATGCGTAAGATGTTTATCACACTTAAATGGTCAAAAACATAGCTTATAATTAATATCTTTAGAATTATCTTTAAATGTGTTAATCTTGCCCATTTTTTGAATAATAAAATGCTCAATTCTTGTCAAATTTGAGATCACAGAGATTATCAATATAATTTTTTATCGTAAATAATTCACTATAATAATGTCGATATAAATTATACTGATGGTTTTATAAATGCGTTTAAAAATTAATAAATGTAAAAAATCTTAACACCACTGCACATTTATGTACTGAAATATGACTATATTCTAAAACATTAGAGCGAGAGGTTTAAAAGAATACTATTTTATGTAATAAAAATACTTCATGCAGTCATCAAATGTTTAAAATAAATATAAAGGATAATAAGACTTGTCATGGAAAAAGGATTTAATGGGGGTTAAGGAAGGATGGGATCAGGAACGGGATAGGGGATGTAGGGATAGGTTAGGGATATAGGAATAAGCATGAGACTCGGGGAAATGGGATGCAGGGTCGTGGGTGGTTTGACTTATTGCCTCTAAGACCTCAGTTACCTGTCCGGTCACTACACTCATTCGTTGGATGTTCCTAGATTAATAAAAAGGCATAATAAATGGGATAAATATAAATATCTCGGTTTGAGCGCCACTCTATGTTGATGCATAGAGACAATTGTGATAAGGAAAATTAAATGAAAAGCAAGTAGAGAAATTTCAACAATTGTATATTAATAAATAAGATAACTTGCGGGCTACAGTGTATAAAAGTGTATAATTACTTAAGTGATTCACGAGCACCTAATGCGATACAATATTTAAATAAATTAGAACAAAAACCCAAAAGCTAATTCGAAACAAAGACTAGTTCCGGTGGACCGTAACATAAAATAACAATAAATACCGATCACACAAAAGGCTCTCCAGCCTTTTCGCTGCCCTCGATTCCTTCCAGGACGGAATCGAGGAGTGCGTCTTCAAACGTGTGGGGACCGTTGAGTTACTCCGATCTCCTGGCGTGGGGGGGACGTCCTTCAGATGATCATCGTCCACGTCTCCAAAACGTCAGGAAATCGAAAGCCCTGTGCCCAGGGCCCGAGGCTCGGAACTGGCCAAGACGTCTGCTTCCTTCGAACGATCAGGACTGAGAGAACGACTCTCGCTTCGCCTACGTGTCAAAAGCCCGCTAGCTCCGATAGCGCCGGAAATAGTGTCACGAACTCCGTACAAACTATCCCGTGCGCAGGCGCGATCCGGTCGTACTTATGCGTAGTGTTGCCCTCGTAAAGACTTCCTTGACTTAGTGTGTTATGTTATAAAATAACATGACATTACCTCCAACCTCGGTAAGAGAAGGACAAGCCATAGCGAGGACTTCGACTGTCAACTTCTCGGGGGGGGTCTTCTGATAGCATCAATCCTCCCAGGGGTTGGGCATCATGGACGGCATGCTTAGAGATAGCGCGGCTACAGGCGAAGCGAAGGAGACATATAGATGAAATTTCCACTCTGTTATTTGGTGACAGAGGGAGAGGCTTATGAAGAATCCAAAAAACGAAGAAGATTATTTGCTGAAGAGTGAAGAGCTGGGAGAGGTCTCGTAGATTTACCCTACCTAACCGGTCCACCAATAATTTATAAATTTTGAAAAAGATCTAATAAATATAAAAACACCTAAGCTCGTGTATATAGAAATAAATAAATAAAATATAATAATTTATCACAGATAATTCACATCATAACAAATAGTGGGGATTCAACCCAGCAGTGTAAAACTGCAATATTTAGAATGTATTAAAATTGATTTAGATAAAGCTTCCAAAAAGATATGAAGAGTTGTATAATAATTATTAGTTTGAAAAGATTTGATATCAGTATAAAAAATTGAAATAATAGCCAAAAAATTTACATAAATGCACCTCAGATAATAATAATATATGAAATGGTATAATAAATTAATATATTGTATATAAATGAATTAATATTTTGGTTCAAGAAATTTAATTCAATTCATTAAATTGATAAAATTGCAGAGATAGTATAATATAATAAAGTAATTAATAGAAATTAAAATTGCTTCCATAATTTGAGTAAGTATATAAGCATTGAGTAATTAAGTTGAAAATAATAATAGATCAGTGAATGATTTAATAAATTGATTTCAACTGATATTAAGTTATTGAAAAAAAGATGAACCTTTAATAGTTGGCAAAAGTTATAAAGTGCACAAAGCAAAAAATATATAAATCCTCAATCGTATATGCCGTAGTTTTTGGCAAGTATACATAATAAAAAATAATAAATACAATAAATTCACCAACTTGGTTCGAACAAATAACATACTAATTAATAAACAATGAGTGCCAGTTTGCTTTTGCGTGAGGGCGTATCTGTCGGAAAGTAATAAATACTGTGCGTCAAGCACCGTCCGAATATTTAGAAAGAGCATTACTAAAATATACTACTTTCAGATGTCTAATCTGAATAAAAATAACAGTGTGGCTAACAACCAACAGCTGTGATGTGGATTCTCTGTTAAGCCTGAAAGAACAAATGACGTGTGATGGACCTCCAAGCCATGGTCCGGATCCCAAGCAGCGCTCCCACAAATAAAATAACGCGAACAAGGAGGAAACTAAGCTAGAAAAGAATTCCTAGTACAAAATATATCATTAAAATTAATCATCGATTTTAGTATACTACGTTAAAGTCTACAATGGTGTAGCAAGATATCGTCCGTTCCAGAATATACGGCTCTGCTTCAAACTACTCTAAAACCTCGCGATAGCAAAACTAGCCATATCCCTTTCATACACACTTAAAGCTAACTACTTAAAATACTCCGCCGCAGATTCTGGACCAACTCAATCCCGCCAAACCCGAGACGCCATCTCGAGACAACTCCCTCTTTGCTGTTAGAGCTCCATCAAGAAGAGAACTGATCCGGATGAGCTAGAAAACGAAGTTAAGGAAGCACCACACGAAAACCAGGCAACGACGAGGAAACCATGAACACATCGGAAGCTAAATGTAATTAAAGAACAACATGGTTCGCAACTGGTCCGACATTCAAGTTGGGGCTGCAAAAAATAAAAAATGAAAGGCTAAAGAGATCGTATTATAACGTCCACTTTCTTCCCTCAAGGAATTTTGATAAGTAGGTTGATTTCCTTCATACAGTCCAGGCCGCTGCACAACATCATCAGTGTTGACAGACGATCGCTTCTATTATTCGCATCACGCCTGCCAACTCACCACCATAAACATCAGAGTGCGGTGGAATCCACACAATCAGCGGCAGATTCCAACGCCAAAAAGAGAGGGGACTAACGGGACCGTCTTCAGCACCGATAGTTCAACCCAAATACCAAGAGGGTTGACTGCTAGGAAAAAAAATCAGACGCGTCCGAGGAACATCTTCGGCACCCCGGAACACTAAAACACACCGGACAGTAGTGAGACACCTTCAGTTCCCACGACTTCCAAGGAGCTAGCAGCCAACAAATAATAATAAAATCTCCCCGCAACCTGTACCGACAAAGATACATTGAACAGAACAAGTATAACCAATCACTACAATCAATAAAAAAAATATATTATAAAAATAGCAAACAAAACCGTCACGCAAAAACAAGTACAAAGGCAACTGGTATAAATAAAGATCACACGATCACCAGCGCGATGTACTTAATTAGACAATTGTAGGTAATTTTAAATATAGATATTATATCACTAGGTAACTAAACTGACAGGCCCTTCCAAACGCTAAGACAGCGGTTGCGTCTTCCGGGAACACCATAACTCTCATCCTGGCACTATGGTGGATTTTAGAACTATGCTTGTTTACCAAAAGTAGGTCCAGATGCTGAATGTGTGGTATGAATTGAGTAGGCCTCCTTCCCGAAAGGTCTGCAACCACCACCTTTGCGATGGACGTTCACCGGAACAAGGGTGTATTGCCATGTGCAGGAAAGAAGTCAGTAACTGAAATAGTTTACCATAGGTGAGTAAAAATTCACAAAGAAATTGAAATAAAGAAATATAGAATTTTATAATAGAAAATATTACTCAATGACATAATATATGTATAAAATTTGCGATAATTAATTCGATAAAAAGAAAATCAATCCAAAAAAGAAGCTTGTAAAAGAGCAAAAATAATAATTATAATTTATAAATATCTGAGGTGTGTAATAGACAAAAGACCAAACAGTACAAAATTCCTTCACAAAAAAAATTGAATATTAATAAATAGGCATTATTAAAATGCGGCCCTGACAAAATTCCAAAATAATTTGTTGAGTGTGACTAGCACGGAAACACACCTTTCCATAATAACAAAAGAAAAAATCTCTGACATTGTGTGTCATACTGAATGAAGGTTTGACAACTCCTAAAAGTTTCAAACATAGTTGATAATAAATAAAATATCAGCATTTTTAAAAAATATTTGCCCAGTAAAATAAGCACGCTGAACAAGCAAAAAAAATAATCAATTATTAAATTCAAGTTAAATTGAAAGAAAAAATAATTTAGTTAGTTCCAATGTAAATGTAATTAAATATCAATTCAAGATTGTATTTGAAAGAAAAACATTTTAATACTCAAAGAAAAATTTTTTTTTTCCAAATATCAATGAAAGAGAATATTCAAAATTAAAATGTACTCTAAATGCATATATGGAAGTTTTAAATAATAATTATTTATTTATATAAAAAAATTGCAAAATCAAAAAGAATGTAATTAATAATTTTAGTGAAAGTAAATTGAATGTTTATGAATAATAAATAGCTGAATGCTAGGATTTGAAAAGAGAAAAAAAAGAATTTAAAAATATTAATTAATGTTAGCTTATATGCTTTTTTAAAAAATTAGGAGAGGACGGAAAGTTGCATATAGTTGAGTGAAAGCATGTAGAATGAAATCAAAAAGCTTTAAAAAAAATATGTCTTTAAATTAGAAAGGATTGACAGGAGAGAAAAAATTAAATTGATTCAAAAAAATATGTAGACGGAAGTTTTATATAGGAATTAAGAAGGAAAATTTTATTAAAAATATTCACCTGTAAAAATAATTATTTATGTATAATAAATAATCATTCTTACGAAAGAACAGAATCTTGAAATTAAATATTTCAAATAAATTCTATGAAGGTGTCATCTAGCGACCGCAAATGTAAGCGCGCTTGACGTTTAACGTAAACAGAAATCAATTTGAAATATGAATATTGAATAGGAATTAAAAATGACTAAATTTATTTCAATGAACGAAAGATTACTTCAATTTTATCAATAATGAACGCGAGATGAATAATTTCAATTGTCTACATTATAAAAAGAACAGATTTGAAAAACTAATATCGAACTGTCAAACTAGTAAGAAAAACAATGTAGAAACATATTATCCGAAATAAATGTATTCTACCGTCGCAAATAATTAATTGTAATAGCAAAATAAAATGAATAGAAAGTTAATAATTAAGAAGAAATGAATTCAGAATAATTTAGTGTCAAATTTTAACAAGAATGAAAATATATCACTCAAATAATCGATGACAGCGCGACTGTCTACTAAATGGTGGAATAACCCGATAATGATTTTATTCGAGATATAGAAATTATTAATTATTCACAATATAGAAATGGAACGAAAGGACCTTTTGTAAACTCCATTCCATAATAAGGTTCATCCAGCTGTCCAATTGATTTGGTGTTACATCCACATAGTATGTTTCAATCCAATGGTTCTATCAAATTTGAGGTTAATAATTCTTGTCATCCAGTAGGTATATAAATGTTCATGTCGATATCGTCCTAGTTTAACATCCTTCCTTCTCCTTTGGAACTTTATTAAATCACTTATAGCACCATACTAAACATTAAACAAACTTTTTGCTGAAACAATCAATGGTTAACACAAATTCCGATGCCCAACTATTGACATTTCCATACCAATAATGTGGGTATCACATAAATTATAGAAGAAGTATGTATTGATGATAAATGTGCAAATTGTATTTCAAAATTAGGTGTAAACCATATATAACACTCTTAATATTAATTTGCGAAGGAATAATTGTAACTTACAACACAAAATTAAATAAATTCCACAAGGTCAATAATGAAATTGGCGTGACGTATTGATCTATCATTTAGATCCGTCCTTCTTCGCGTACAGCATCGACTAGTCTCACGTCTGTTGCAAGTACCGCGTAAGTCAATAAAAGACTATCTAAATATATGAAAAATATAACACACATAGTTACGACCACCGAACCAGAATAATTTAAGAAAAATATTACGCAAATAATACGTTTTAATTTGTCATTAATTAATTTATAAGTTTAATAAGTACTATGGATTAAAAAAAAATATCAAAATGCGTCTAAAATCACGGCCGATGCGGATTCGCTTGCAACTCCACGACGGTAAACCAAAAAATTTAAAAGTGAGCCGGCAAAAATCGGTATAATTAGAACTAATGACTCTGAAAACAAAATACCGTTACGGTAACAATTATTGTATGAAATCGTGACTAGCAAAATTTAAAGTTTTATAATCGGAACAAGTAAAATTTAGAACATTAGGACAAAATAACGAACGAGTTCATAATCCGAAACAAATAACTGCGAGTCTTTAAGAGGTAAGTCATCGTGTTTTGGAAAAGAAATATTCAAAAAGAAACACGATGCTTGTTGGGTGCCAATGTCATGGAAAAAGGATTTAATGGGGGTTAAGGAAGGATGGGATCAGGAACGGGATAGGGGATGTAGGGATAGGTTAGGGATATAGGAATAAGCATGAGACTCGGGGAAATGGGATGCAGGGTCGTGGGTGGTTTGACTTATTGCCTCTAAGACCTCAGTTACCTGTCCGGTCACTACACTCATTCGTTGGATGTTCCTAGATTAATAAAAAGGCATAATAAATGGGATAAATATAAATATCTCGGTTTGAGCGCCACTCTATGTTGATGCATAGAGACAATTGTGATAAGGAAAATTAAATGAAAAGCAAGTAGAGAAATTTCAACAATTGTATATTAATAAATAAGATAACTTGCGGGCTACAGTGTATAAAAGTGTATAATTACTTAAGTGATTCACGAGCACCTAATGCGATACAATATTTAAATAAATTAGAACAAAAACCCAAAAGCTAATTCGAAACAAAGACTAGTTCCGGTGGACCGTAACATAAAATAACAATAAATACCGATCACACAAAAGGCTCTCCAGCCTTTTCGCTGCCCTCGATTCCTTCCAGGACGGAATCGAGGAGTGCGTCTTCAAACGTGTGGGGACCGTTGAGTTACTCCGATCTCCTGGCGTGGGGGGGACGTCCTTCAGATGATCATCGTCCACGTCTCCAAAACGTCAGGAAATCGAAAGCCCTGTGCCCAGGGCCCGAGGCTCGGAACTGGCCAAGACGTCTGCTTCCTTCGAACGATCAGGACTGAGAGAACGACTCTCGCTTCGCCTACGTGTCAAAAGCCCGCTAGCTCCGATAGCGCCGGAAATAGTGTCACGAACTCCGTACAAACTATCCCGTGCGCAGGCGCGATCCGGTCGTACTTATGCGTAGTGTTGCCCTCGTAAAGACTTCCTTGACTTAGTGTGTTATGTTATAAAATAACATGACAGACTTCAAAATTATAAAAATAGATTACAACGTTTCGGGTAACGATCTACAATGTTTAAGGTATGTCCAGGATCATGCTTTGAAAATAGAACAAAAGCTCCATTTTGACCTACGCTGAGCATGTCTCCCCAAAAAATTACAATTACATATTTTTTTAAATAACCACGCCCTTGCTTTTTTGTGTAAGGTGGTTCAAATGAAAATTTAAACTGGAACAAAATTGGGACGATCGGAAAAATTTTGCATAGCTCTTACACCACAAAAACTATGCAGTATGTAAAGAATTTCTCTTTGATGCGTTGTTAATTGCATTTTAATTTTGGATTTTCTTTATTGATTACCTCCAAAAGTTTGTCATAATATTATTTGTATATCGGTAGGTGTGATTAATATTATGTATGTGATTTAACATTTTCACTGTCGGCCAATTTTTGTAGGTGGCTAGCTATTTTTGGAATAAAATAAATCCCTTAAAAAATATTAAATAGGAACAGAATGATAAATATTTGTGAAAACTTACGAAACTAAAATGTTTCTCGGGTTTATCGTGAATTCACACTAAAATGATAAATTAATATTATTTATAAAATATACACAAACAGTTTATTTAGAACTTATGACGTTTACCAGAACGCAAAAGTTAAGTCATCCATGGTCTGACGCGATATACATGCTTTGACGATTTAAATAATATTGGAAAAGCTCTCATATTAACAAGAATGTACGGCATCTCAGAGAGACGATATAAACTAATGTATTAACTATAAAAAACCTTAATGTGGTTAACTTTCTATCTTATTGAAAACTTTAATTATATAAAACACAACACATAACTATTAATGCAGCAGTTTATTAATAACAGCGACTATTTTTGTCCGCTTAAATTATATTATAAGAGTTAAATGAACAAATCTAGCTTTGATTGTTATCAAAATATCTTGAGTGATTAAAACATTTGTTTTGTTTTATTAACCACAAATAACTTAATACATCGTAGGTCTCTAATAAAGATGAATATTTTCAGATTTACCCCCTGAGCTCCCAAAGATTGAAGGGTTAAGGGACTCTTACACAATTGGAGAAATATTGGATGTTACTTGTACCCCTCCACTGTCATCAATACCACCATATATTTTAATGTATTTAAATAACGGAGAGGTAAATGCATGAATCTTAATAATTAAGTTATTTTATTTTGCTATTTCTTCTTTCTTTCACCATGTCACGCTCTAGCATGTGCGCTCGTACGTTAAATGACATGTGTTTTATGAATAACAATAAAATCACATCGATAAATTTGACATGCTGTGTCGAGATGAGTCTCTATGTATGACCGGACTTAAAATCATCTCATTATAGTGCCTGTACAGGTGCGTGGATTTACTTGTATTTTAAACTATCGCGATAATAATTGTTTACACGTAAAAGTGCTGACTGACTTGCCAATCTCATTCTTCAAGAGTAAGCGAGACACGACCTTGTTATTTAAAAGTAGGTAGTGTAAAACTTGCCAGGTAGTGAAACGAGTCTCTGCGCGGTGTAGTTCGGTTTTTTACCACCAGGTTTGCTACGATCGTTCTACTGCGCAGGTGCAGATATCGAATAAACCAACTGTCGCGTGAAAATTCAGAAGCTTCCGATTTTTTTTGATTCATGCATGCAATCTTGCAACTTGCATGATAATACATGTTTACACGTGCATTTTCTTGTTATGACCGCGATAATATATACTGTCAGCAGTAAATCCATATGCGTGTAAATGGGGTATTAGATTCAATTTATTTTCTTATGACTGTTTCAAAATAATTCAATTAGGTTGTGCCAAAAGTATTTTATTCAAATATTTTTTTTACTTGCACGTTTCACAAATTTTTACTACATAGATTATTATATTATTTATATTTGTTTAATATGTAAGTTAATACTTACTGTCACCAGAAGAAAAAGAAAGTCCCTGGTGCCCGACAGTTTCAAATTCCAGATCAGCGATTTAATCAAAAACACTATTGCCCCTGACGAATGTTTAGAACCGCTGACTTACACGAAAATATTACAAATAACATTTCGTAAACGGTCATTCAGAAAAGATACATCTTATTACCTGGCCCGCCCCGAAATGTTTTTCCCGTTAGTGACCTGCCCCTTTCTCTTCCCCACCGTAGAATAGACCCGCCAAAATTTAAAGATGCTTTTGAAAAAAAGTCAGTTTGGACCTACCTACCAAAGCAACAACATGAAATAAGTTTCACGCCGGAGGGGCGCGAGGCGTGCCCCCGCGCAATTAATGGCGCTCCCGGCCCATTTTTAAATCAATCGTTAATAATTCGTAATCGTTGTAATACCAATCGGTGACTCGCGCAAAAATCCAACGAAAGTTAATCGATTCCCTAGTGAGAGAAAAAATGAATCAGTGCTTAGTGCGCGGGATAATAATGATAAACCGACCCCTAATATAAAGACAGTGTGGTGACTAATTTAAGACCTCTTTAGATGTAAAAATGATGTAATATTATCAATGTTTGCTTATGCCCTAGAGTAAATAAATGCAATCCGAAGTGATGCCGGATCCCCACATCTACCCAGAAGACCTGTGAGTTCATTCTTTCCCCCCGGTATCATTACTTAAATATATACCAGCTGGATAAATCTCATGACTTAGGTGGGGTGACACCTTTCTTTGAGTTCAAAGTTCTTCGACCTTTAGAAAGTAAATACTCTTAACTAAACCGAGTTATCTTATCGCATCTCCAAGGCCATTTCTTTCTCGCCTTTGAGTCAACAGATTGATGTTATATTTCATGCCACCGCCAGCTTTTTATATATTTTTGAAACAAAGGAAACAACACAGTTTGTTTTTTTCTCATACATACCTACTGTGAAAACGCTTTGAGATTTTATTATACAAATAAGCTTTGTTTTACCGCTCATTTTTAACAACTCAAAATGTTGAGTTTAAATAAAACTCTTTTGTGTACCTTTCAGGATTTTTTAAAAGCCTGAAAATTTTACTAAAACAATGTTTAGCCAATATAAAATTATGGCAACCATAATGTGTATTTTACGGTGTTTCGGAAAGATTTTAAAATATTTAAGCTTTTTTTTAACCTTATTTAAAAACGCAATGTGATAGAGGTTATGAAACAGCAATGGGCTAGATGTATCACTTGGCGAGTGGACAAACAATCGACAATTGCTGTTATACAGTGGTACCCAAATAGTACTAATCGACGTCATAAAACCCTCTGGATAGACGAACTCATAAAACTAGTTAGATGAAAGTGGCAGCGAATGGCTAGAACCGAGAAGAGTAAATGGAATTAGGGGATGCCTTTCATCAAACAGTGGTTCGACCCCTTCAGATGATAATAATAATAATAATAGGAAATATTTTGAAATAGTCAAGCTTTTTTAAAGATTTTCTTTATAGTACCTATATATTTTCATTATGGTATACTTATGATACGAACGCTATGTGATAGAGGTTATGAAATAACAATGGGCTAGACATATCACTTGCCGAATAGACAACCACTAGATAAATGCTGCTATTATACCCAAATAGTACTAAATGACGCACTAAAACCCTCTGGATAGACGAACTCATAAAGCTCGCTAGATGTAATTAGCTACGAAAAACTAGAAACCGAGAAGAGTGGAGGGAGTTAGGGGAGATTTTTCATCAACAGTGGATCGACCTCTTCAGATGATGATGATGATGATGATGATGATGATGATGATGATGATGATGATGATGATGATGATGATGATGATGATGATGATGATGATGATGACGAAAAAAATAAGCTAATAAGAATTTATTGTCGTGATTGTCCATCACGGATGAATTAAGATTATTCTTAAATTATTTTGTTATCGTATAGCTTCGGTGCCGTCGAACTTGAGGTGTACTATTTGAATAAAATTGCTCTCTGATATTCTAATATATTTAATTTAATTATATAAATATGCGATTAATGAAGTAAAATTTTAACACAGGTTGATGAAAATCTTATAACTCGAAAAACAGACATGTTGGACGATAAGCTTTACCACACATCCGCACGTTTTGTCGTCACGCTCACTCTGGAACACTTCCAGTCACCATCTGCCAGCGCAGCAGGAGGAAATAATGCTGGGAATGGTGCAACACTTCACTTGAAGTGCTCTGCTGGTGTAGTCTCCATACCAGAGACAGTTGTGACTTCGGAGGCAGTGGCAACTCTGGTTGCTCCACAACTTCTGCTAAGGAATCAAAAACTGGTTTTGCCAAATTCCGCCGGTAAAGATTATTTTATTATACTGCCTTATTTATATTTTATAGAGCATGCACTTTTTACTTGAATATTATGTTGTAAAATACCTATTGAATAGAATAATGACGTGGTGAATTAAATCATGACGTATTTTTTCTTTGAAGTAGAAAATAGAAATTTGCAAAGTATGTTCATTTCAAGACATTTGAATATAATAAATAGGACATTTATTTTTATTAAAACTCTATATTATTAAAAGCAAAATGATGTCCCATTTCAATTTAAGACAGCTTCATCTCTATCAGTAATTATTGGTTTAAGGAGGTACTCAATATTTTTGCCGGAGTATGTTATAATAATATATTATATTATATGTTAAATTCTTAAGTTATTTTGATTTTTCTTTGACAAAATCTTACATAACACAACGTATTATTATCTTTAATAGATAATAGTACCTACTCACTATTAATGATAATCCCTCCAAACTAAAACCCGCCCCGCACCACACTAGGTCTTAATCGAGCGTATCACGGGACCCCACAGTGGTGATGTGAAGCATCTATTTCAATTTTGCCTAGGAATGCCCTGGGAGAAAATACCCAAGACTGAGGTTGCTACGCTCAAGGTGAGGTCAAGGTTTAAAGAATTTACTCTAATGCAAGGTGCCAGGAAGTGAAAACCACATGGAAATTACGAAAAATAAAATAAATTTAAGGTATATGAAAATGAAACTTATCATACGGACAGCAAAGATTATGTGAAGAGATCTTCACGCCCGCAGTAAGACGCCGCAAATTTTTAAATGTAAGATAATTGGCCTTAGTAGCAACCAAGTCAGACGGCTCGATGGGCCCAACAGCTAGTTGGACCAACCTGAGCATCTTCTCCCGTTCGGAACACGCACTCAGACATTCTAATAGGATGTGGTTGGCATCCTGTATTTCCCCTCCGCATGGACATGTCGGACGGCCTGCAAGTCCAAGCTCAAAGAGCTTGCCAGCGAACCCACAGTGACCAGTCACAAATTGACTGGTGTGATGGTCAGGAGTCAAATATTTGGTATCTCCAATCGCCATTTGATGCCTGGAACTAACTATTTGAATATTAAAATTTTAATTAATTATTATGTTTATTTTTGTTTTCAGATAAAAGAATTACATCACTCTTGTGCATAGTGCTGGCAGCTTATATCGTATTAAATGAATACTACTGATAACTTCACTTTCAGTCGGCTTAGATATTAAAAAAATAAAAGTAGTTTTAATTTTTTTACATTCCATTGTATCTAAAGTAAAACCAAATATGATTATGTATTGTGTAATTGTATTATTAGTGTAAAAAAAATTAATTGCATCACATTTAAGTTGGCAGTATTATATTTAATAAAGAAAAAAATGCACATGAATTTAAAATATTCACAATCTAATATTATAAAATGTATACTACACACATAAATAAGATAAATTACAACACATATTAATTATATAATGTAATTATATAAGCCAAAGAAGTCACCACAATGCCAAAACGTTAGATTTATCAACAAAAGCCTAGTCATAATAATATATACATACCTATTATATTAAAGCACATTTTTTAAATTTGAAATACATCACTTTTTGTGGGTTAGTAAAAGCATTATTATAATGATGATTGTATTACATTATAAAATGCTGACAGATCAATTTAAAAAAAATTATGTGTCAAATAAATATTTACAATGAATATATTATATTATTTATAAAAAAATATATAAGAATTAAAAGAAATTTTTAAAATAAATACACATGTAAATATTTAAAAAGCTCTTTTACTATTTGTGTTTATAGTTATTATTATATATAAATTTTCCTTTTTATTAATATTGTAAGTAAATTTATCAATAAAAATTACCATTTTATACTTACATACATGACGTGTTTCCACACATTCAGTCAAGCTATTTATGGCAAAAAAAAAATAATCTAAAAAGAAAAAAGCCTAATAGAATATTTTGACAAAATCTGTATGTGACATATTATTTGATGTGATTTTTAGGTAGACATAATATTATAATATAGGTGTATAGATTGGAAAATTTATTCACATATTGGTAACGTGAAAATTTAATAGAAATGCCATATTTCCCAAACACGTGTGTTCATTTTGACGTATTTCATTATAACATAATATTATTCCTGTTAAAATCATTACAAACCAATCACTTACTGTACATTACGTAGAAATCTTTGAAGTCTGGTGATAAAAAAATCTTTTAAAACTTAAGTGTTTATTTTTAGCATGTACGTCTCTTAAAATAATTTACGATAATATTATTTTTTGGTAGGTTTATTTTTTACAATGATGTTACTATTATTATTTTAATCAATTTTTCAATAAATAGTTGTTTTTAAATAAAGTGTTATACGTAAGTAATATCACTTAGAATTTGGAGTTAAGAAGAGTTAAGACCTTGGACTTCAAAACTGGAAGGAAGCAGTTTTGGACTGACTTTGTCGAAGGCAGGAGTTAGAGGTGGGCAACGCTTGTAGCAACAGAAGGAAAAATATGGATTTTAAAGATTGTGGTAAAATCAAACTAGCTTGGTGTAGTAACGAAATAGTATTATTTAATAAACATTCATTTAAAAAATAAAGATTTAGCGTTAACTGATACAGGTTACTACTCTCCAACAATAAGATTTAGGCAAAAGCCTGAAGGCGCTGTTGTCGACTAAATGGGAGGAGCTTGTTAGTTCATAGTTTTAACACATAGCCAAGAAGATACTGTTCGAATATACTTTCTGTGGTATTTATTATGTATATAATACGAATCTATTTAAGACATATATCTATCTATACTAATAATAAGGGTTGATTTTAAAGTTTTTACTCTTTGAGCATTCATCATTTTGACAATATTCATGATACCTAAGAAATTATTTTTAAAATCATTGTTTACCCGTTTAACTGTTTGTATATTCTGTTATTATATGAAAAGAACACTTAGTTTAACCAGTATCAATTTGAAAATTTAAAAGTTTTCTAAGTTAATAGATAATAGATACTATTTCACACGAAAAAATTCATCATAGATAGCGGTGGAATGATGAAGAGAAGTAGAAGTAGAGGGTCCGAGTAGACGATGCGCATCTAAAACAAACCATGGTCGATTACGCGGGTTCACTCCACCTTTCAAATCTTTATGTATTTCTCTAAAGTCATCTGACTGGATATTTATACACATGAAATATCTGGGTAGCGCGACTAAGCGCATCCATGCAATAATTGCATATCTCATTCATTTGAAAAAAATGCACTCAGTCGATATCCTCATTTTCGTATTTGGACGAAGATGCAGTCATGGGTTATCGCTAGTTATAAATACAAAATAATACAAATTATACGTAGATTCTACCACCGACATGTACTTGATAAAGAGTACGAAGATAAATTAATTTAATGTTCCGTTATAACAAACTCTGTTTGTGTATTCTAAATTGAAACTTATTAAAATAATGAATTTTAATCAGTTTAGCAAAAAATATGTAGTGTAATGTAATGAATTTTTGTGATTATTAAAAAATATATTAATTTTATTGGAAAACGATATCACAAATTAAGTATTAACCGCATAATGTAATTAACTTTGGTTGTAATTTATAATGAACAAGTATTGGTTTCAGATGTTTACAATTTTGATATAATATAATATTATAGGTATGCAAAATTAAATTTGGAGCTGAACGAAATATTACAACTGAATGAAACAACGGAAGGGTAATGGAAAAAATTGTTTGAACAAGCTAAAAGTATACACTAGAGTTATCAATTCTGGAATCCTGTATTTGGTGACTTTTGGTGGTTTTATATATGTTTTGACAACAGAGAGATTGTAATTTAAAATAAACAGTTTGTTTAATAATACAAAAAGTCCCAACATACACGGTTTTACTGAAATGACAATATTATTCGTGGTTTTATAACTTTTTACTTACAAAATCATTAATTAAGAGAGTGCTATAAAATTCAGATGTTTTGTAATTTTTCTATGACAAAATTTCACTTTTAATTTACTATTTCTTTTATTCATCGAATAATTCACAAAATTTAAGAATATACCAATCTAATTATTGAAAATATTACATAAATCTGAAAACACTCATGAGAGAATATAGCCAACAGAAAAAATCTTTTTCGAAAAAAGTAAGACACCCGGTAAGATCGCACCTGCATATCTAGGGTATCACGTCCTGTGCATTATCACTATACTACGACTGCCATCCTTAATCGCGACATTGGAGGGCGCTTATGAGCAGGTATTCAACAAGCAAATCGTTAAAGTTTGTCGCAATTCAACATGGCAGTCGTAACATAGTGATAATTTACAGGGCGTGATACCCAAGAGACGCAGGTTTGATTCCTGCTGGGTGCCGTACTTTTTTCGAATTTTTTTTTCTATTGACTAAATTTTTTCAAAAGTGTTTTCCGAATTATGTATGCTCAATATTTCATTTGTTTTTGTTTAACCATGGAATTGAATTATTGATTGATTAGGTAATTCATTTTACTAGAATAATTATTTCATTCGCAATTTTTTTATATTACTATCTTAGATAAATTCAATAAATAGTTTATATAATATGTAATATTCTAACTGTATCCATTATCAGTGTGCATTAACAGTGTGCTGCAAATACCAAATGGGGATATCCGAGTCGCAAAAAGCGACTTAAATAGAATAGTAAAAAAATTAAATCAATAATAATTTTAATTAAAATTCCATCAAAATTTAAAAATTAACACGATAAATACATAATATTATGGTATTTTTTTCAAAAATGACTATTCTCTATACGACTATGCCAATAGCTTAGTAAAATATACCACGTTTTCAATCAATCTATTCTCAGGAATTGATTGCCGCCAGCGTCGATAAAATGAGTCAATATAAGTAAGTATCTATCTATCTATCAATTGTATTATACTTGAAACCTTATTACGTATGGAAAGTATGTGAAAAAAAACACTAAGAGTAAAAGAAATACGGTGCCAAATCCCTATATACATTCATCTCTCGATATCATTCGACAAGAGTTCTGTTACTTTGCGCATTCTCTTTGCATTGTAATGAACAATGGTTCTACTGGGAAATCTGTCGCACGCCAAGCATCTTCAAGACACGTACAAATTGTACTGGGAGGAACACATTGACAGCGCATCAAACTTGAATCCCGCTCACTGAAAACTCGATGTGTACTCTTCGTAACTTGACATGTACATTTAATTTATTCTTTTGTACCATTCAAATCATCACGCATTACACATTCAATTCTATCATTATGTCTACGTTGAGTATGCTTATGTTTTTTATAAAAAAAAAATACCCAAAATAAGATTACACATAATAAAATAATTGTAATTTTAATATAGCAAACTTGAATAATATCTCTTATCGATGGCCTAATGTTAATATCCCGTAAGTGACTGTTTACAAATTGGGCAGGAAGCTAAAAAAAACTAAATATTTAATATCCCGTATCTGACTGTTAATGGTTCACACATTTATTGTAACTACATAGCATGCCAATAATCCATAACGTAAAAATGGTAAAACAATGCACATACTGCCTAATACAATGACAACATCCAATAAAATGTGACATTATTATATATAAAGATAAACATCCAAATTTTTTATATTAGTTACTGTTTTACCTTTCAAATAATTCGAAAGTGACATTTTAAAACTGAATTCAACACACGTCATGCAACACGCTTGACAGGTTGGTTAGAGGCAAGTACGGGCTATTAACAGGCTTGTTCCTGCAATGTTCGAATACGGGAAATTAGTAAAACGGCTGTACCATTTTTGATAAAATACTCGTAACTACAGATATGGGACTTTCGCAGTCGATGGGCAATATTTATATTGGTTTTCCTACATCAAAAAGTCATTTGCGTCATATGGGTCAGATACAGGGTATTGACATTAGAAAATCGTTATTAGACACTCGATGTGTATCCTTCAAAACTAAATACATTTTAGATGCATTACAGATCATACAATGAATACGTACGAATTTGTATAATGTTCGGCCTACAAATATACGTATGTAGTGTCATTTTTGGCGTATGGTACTTTACAGCGAATGGCAGGAAATGCAATATAATTTCGATTCGAGGGATAATTAATTGATAATAATGTACTTAATTTACAGTAGGGTCTAACCAAACACATTTATTTTGATACTATTTTATATCAAAACAAATTTATATCGTAATTATACATGGTACGGTTATGGAATTGATTTTCAGATTATTGGCGGGGCTCGAGATTACAACAGGCTCTGTCAACCCGAAAAATAAGCCTGTAGCTGATGTTGAATATTGAATGGAATCTTACTCATATTAGCATGGAATAAGAGCAAAATTTTAATGAACCCAGATATATGAATTCGGAAGCGCTTAGTTAAGTTTTCTCTGTAAGGCGGGAATTAAAACAACGTGGATTTCAAATAAAAATCAAACAGGCTCTCTGGTGGCCAATTATTTACGATTGCAACAATAATTCATCTTTTCAATGTGTTACCGATGTATATATTACGTCAGTAACAGTACATCCTTATATAAACATTTTAATTTATATATATGTACAAAACTTAAATCCATTAGAATATCTATATTCAATTTATATTTTATTTATTGTGTATAAAGCCGCAGAGAAAAATAATATTCTGGACGTTAGCGCATTGAAAAATATGTATCAAAAGTTATTTACCATTTTCACTCATAAGCGGAGGATATGGGCAGCCACAAAGTACTGTGCGAAAACATCTTCTTGGCTACGTAAGGAAGCGCTGTTGCCGACTAAATGGGAGGAGTTTGTTAGTTTATAATATAAGTGCGGTTAAAAATGGGAGGAGCATGTTAGTTCTAAGAAGATGTTTTTGAAATATAGAGGTCGTATTAATAAACATTTTTTTACGAGGAATCATTGTTAGTTATTCATGCAATACACAGGGTCTTTGCATTAAAAAAATAATACAAAATTTTTCTTCAAACGTGGGATCAAACATGCGAGTCAAAGTTTCACAGAACCCGACCACCGTGGGAAAAGTAGTGGAAAAGATAACATACAGTGACTAATGAGTCCAAA
The DNA here is from genome assembly GCF_057557595.1 of Rhyacophila brunnea. Taxonomy (NCBI): domain Eukaryota; kingdom Metazoa; phylum Arthropoda; class Insecta; order Trichoptera; family Rhyacophilidae; genus Rhyacophila; species Rhyacophila brunnea. The sequence continues at coordinate 39,257,654 of NW_028233276.1, read as the reverse complement.
TGCAGTTTGTTCAGTGCATGCGTACTACCTGTAGTCATGTATGGCTGTGAGACGTGGCATCTTACCTGAGTCCATAGGTGTCGATTTTTGAGCATTGCGACTCGATATCTCCGCTGAATCTTGGGGGTACACTAGTACGACCCTGTTACAAACTCTTGAGTTTGTGAGCTTATACGTCAGTCGTCGCTGATTGGCGTAATTACAAAGAGGTGCTTCACTTGATTGCACATCTAATCTGGATGCTACCAGTACTCCGTTTCCCAGTGGAGCAGCCTAGCCTACCTCGTCATTTATCTCAGTATTTTTTTTTAACTTTCTTACAGTCTCGGTTTATATGGAAAAGTTTTTTTTAACGTTTTTGGTTTTTCTTTTTTATTCTAAATGCAGATTTTGTATTAAAAAATATTATATGTTAAGTTATATAGATCTTCACAAAGTGCATTGTTTTGATCGTTATAATATATATTATAATTTGGGTGCTTGACGAAATCCCAAAAGCCTAAATCCTGAAAGCCGAAATCCCGAAGACCGAAATCCCGAATGCTGTAATCCCGAATGGCCGGAATCCCAAAGGCCGAAATCCCGAAAAATAAAAAAAATACAAACAGTAATAATTGTGCAATCTTAACACTTATCTTGAATTACGCAAATTTTACAAAAGAGACAAAAAAACATTTTTTGCAGAAACAGATTTTTTACTTTTTACGAGAAATGGATGGATCAACCTATTAGTTTCATACTCTGAGTACAAAAACACATTTAAAAATAACGTATGTATTTTCCAGACCCGGGATTAGAACCCGGGATCCACAATATTATATGCCTGATGCGTAAATGCTCCGACATCATGGGTTATATAAATAAATGAGTTGCCTAGAGTCATAAAGCATTTATTCCAAAAATCGAGTTTTGAGATAATACCAATAAACCACCAGAGTACCTACTGTTTTTTGTAATTAGAAGAAAAGTATTTAACTCCCTTGAATATTAAATAATTAAGTAAGCCGATTTAAATTACTTTTTACATATATATATATAATACTGCAGACACACAGCACAATATGAGAAATAGAGCTACCTGATTGGTCAGAAAGGCTTGATGACTAAAAAAAGTGTTTGTCAACAATATTCACATGGTTTAAAGAGATTTTTGATAGACAATTTTTTTTCTCTATATAGATTAATACCTTTAGAATCACTTGGTATATTTAACTAAAAAATGACAAAATTGCAAAATCTTAATTATAATTCTAGACAACTTAAATTAATTTAATGATTTCAAAAATTATTCTGCGTTAATATTAAAATATTTGAATGCAGAAAATAAATATCGCTATTATCATAAGTAGACGTGACATTATGCGTGAGATCACCATAATTTCCTTATGTAGGTATAACTCAATGAGCTTTAAATTAAATGGAATAGAAAGGTAAGTTTGTAATTAAGTTTAATTCAGTAAGCTTTATATATTATTCAATTAACACGTCAAGCTTTTATTACAAAGAAAAATATGATCAATTTCCTTAAAAATATTTTTGACATTTCAATACCTAGCGAAAAAGATCTTGTGGATGTTGATATTAATAAAAAAGTGAAAATACTTACACCTAAAAAATAAGCAGGCCTTTGTCAAACTTCATATGAAAAAAGCACTCAGAGAAATTGTGTCACGGGGAGCCATGCGGTGGTTGGACGCAAAAATGTACATTAGAAATAAATGAACAAACTATGCCAGCTTCGCTTAATATTACGAATAGCTATTACTTACAACATTCAGAGAATTTTCTTAAGTACGCCTGTGGTAATGTACACTTAGTAAATATATATTTTAATCAACGTTTTATATTGTCATGAGAGTTGTATTGAAGGGTAGTTTTTACGTCAAATTTTAATGGTGAAAAATACCATAATAATACGAATAATGAAAATCTAAAATAAACATAAAAGTACACGAAGCAAATTTACTTGGGAGTATAAAGTATAAAAGAGGATACATAAGGAAAATAATTAAGATTTGTGTTCATAATGTTCAGTCTTGATTAATTTATTGTTTTATTGAACACTGTATTGTCACCTTAGTTTAGCCAGTCCATTGAAGAGAATTTTTTTCAGTTAATATTCTCTTCGTCATCTTTATAGTTCAGCTGATTCTATAGTCATTAATATTACAACCAAATAAAATGTTATTGTTTTCAAAATTATTATAATTATCCAGTTAATACAGTCGTATAATTATTGATAGATATCCGTCAGATTTCATATACGTGTCATAAATTATTATAAATTCACACTGTTAATAGAGCGTCGCATTCCATTGCAAACAAAAGAGATAGATCTAAAAGTATGTATGACAATAAGCGAAATAAGTGTGGGATAAATATATGAAAATAAGGCGTTAGATCAAGATGACTTTTTAGATGTAAGTTTTGTTGCCTTTTTGATCATTTTATAGATTAAAAAAATAGCAAATAACGATGACGAAACCTTATTAGACCTTATTTATATTGCTATAATAATATGCACTTTTATTTCATCTACTGTAATATTATCAATCTCGTATGGTAACATAAGGTGACATCAAATTTTTTTCAGGCTGCTGACCGAATATTTGGAGAATGCGTCTCTTGCAGTTGACCTAAAAGGTTATTTGATGCCAAGCTATTCCAGAATATATATATTTGTACGCTTTGCCGTCCATCAAACACGGAGAATCTTCCACAATTTTGTTTACTGGCATTTATTTTCAGTAAAAGTCAATTAGACTTGGTGCAATACAAAATACAAGAGTTTATCAATTAAAGCACCGTGGGTTATATCGTACCGTCGACAAAAATATAATGTTATCATCATAATCAGGAATATGACCTAATATCGATCTTCGTTATCTCCTGGAAACTTTTCCATCATGAGACACCAGCGGCAAAGACTTCATTCTAGGTATCCACATATATGATTATTTATAGTCTACCGTCTTAAGAAATATGAGTAATCAGTCTATAATAGGATTCACATACATATATACATAATTATAATGTATAAATATAGTATGCAAACAAAGATTTGATATAATCCAAAGTTATTTTTATGAACTTTGGTGGTGTTTGTCCTTGAAACATGAAAACCGTCTATTTCATTGTATAACGGGCAATGCTTTTACAATAAACCCTAAATACCTACTTTTGTGCATTGGTTATGTTATTAAGTATATATTATACAGCAGGGAAACCTGGCTGTTTTATCGCATAAGAAGTCCAACTAACGAAGCCAATTTTTGTGCATATTGTATTTTTAGTAAAATATCTTTTATAAAAAATTTAATATATTATGTTTAGCAAATTGTATCAGTAAAATACTGAAGACAACAAAATATTCTAATTCATGTCGCGTAAAATATGATTGTCCTAAGCCTTTTTTTAGTTACCGATCACAGATTACCTTCCTTTAATAGATATTCTTCATAAGCTCATTTCACGGGGTTAGCTATGTAGCTGCTATGCCTTTTTTACACACCCCTACTACATCAGTTCATACTATTTCCGAATCTCTCATTTATCTCCAAGTCAATTGCAGACAAGCTTCTTGACTACTTGGATGCCTTTTATCCTTGAAATAAGACGATCCCAGTTCAGGTGTTCTACTCTATGAGGCGATAAAGGAATCACTGTATAATACATACAATCGTTCATATATATTAATTAAATAACAATATTGATTACTATGAACTGATATAGATTTAAAACAATTTATACAAACAGAGTTTCCATTACATAAAAAAAAATATGGATTTAAAGTTTCGTCAATTCTAAAATGTTAATTAAAAAAATAATTATATTGTTAGTTTTTTTCAAGCTAAAATCATGAATTTATTTATACTGCTTTTAATCTAACTCTACAGTTAAAATTATTCATTAAATAATCTACCTACAAGAACACGATTACATAATATCGTCAGCCAGTTTTTGTTATTGTGATTTTCATATATAAGTTTTGAATCAATCAAATTTGAACATTGAATCTAAATATATACAAATTTTCTATCTACAGTAGATTACAAATATAATAATTGATGAAATATGGCAATAACAACTTACTGAAAATTGAAACCAAACTATATACATTGACGGCAACTAATATAGTTATTTTCACCTATAATTTAATATTATAAATGGCTATAATCGATTTCCATGTAATCAGTCTGTCTCCTTCTGGTTAGGGTAGTATTAGTCCTTTTCAGGTTAGATAGCCACAGATATAGTTGTCACCTTAAAGTTTATCCTAGATGTAAGCTTTATTTTGCATATATTTTGCTACCTGAAGAGTCTAGAAACCTTACCTTGCGAAGTCTTCTCAACACCTGCTGCATCGTGGTGTAATATACAAGAAGGTGCAATTCAAGAGAGCACGCGAAGTTATGTGCAATGCGTAAATATGCAGAGTACAGTGATCACGTAGCTTATAATACGTCAAACTTTTAATACAAAATTTAATAACTTAATTCCATAATTTTTTCATATTGTTCAACAATGATAATTAAATTACAGCTTCTGTTTTTATTAAACTAACGTAAAATAAACAATAATTAGACTAAAAATTCAATTATTTTAAATTACAAATTTAATTACCGGTGAAAATTTATAGCCTAGTTATGTTTTGTAGAGAGTTTATTTTGTGTATTTTTTTCATGTAAAAATGTAAAGCACGCTAATTAAAGAACGTGTAGGTATATTAATTTAGATTACAGCGGGGTATAATTTATTCATCGTCGTTTGAGTTGTTTTTTTTCCACCCTGTTTTATAAAAGCACAAGTCATCCAATTATAACAAATGTAAGCACATTAAAACACACGTTTTATTAAGGGAATCATTTTTATTGGTTAATTTGCTTATCACAATTTGTCGAGACACGTATCACGCACGTGACCGCTAATTACATAGCCCGTCTCTTTTTGTCTACTTATATTTTTCGTGTGTGTAGTTTCACTCATATGACCTCAAAAAGCTGTATTCATTAAGTTTTATGAGTGACCAAAATTTAGATACTATACTTAATGAATTTTTTTTTATTACACAATAAATTTTATGAAAATAAATGTGGTACCGCTACAAACTAGGTGATAAATACTGTAGGTCTTGATTCAAAATATAGAAGTCAATTATCTATGGTATTGATGATTGTAATACTTATTTCTTATATATTTGCTCATTTTATTAGCGAAGGGCAGAGGTAGGCTGTTAAGATCCGCCATAAATAGTGCACATTAAAATCTCTTAAGTCATATTTTCATTGAAATAATACTGCAATTTACTGGTAACATTTTTTTGCCAATTAAACCCTGCGAAAACTAAGTAATATATAGTCAAAAATACTCGTCTATCAATAAAATAACCAAACTTATGCAATTAGATAATACATTATTTGGACATTTTATAGATAGAATAATATTTTGTATATATTATAGTTTGGTTAGATTAGTTAAGTTAGGTTAGATTAGATTATTAGGGCTAAATGAATTAAAAAAAAAAAACAGTATGTGTAATATCGACTGTGTTTAGGAAAAAGGACGTAACCCACACAGAACAAATTTTACAGGAGAGGCAAAAAACGTTTTTTTGAATGATTTTGGTTCAATATTAATAAAAAAAAATAGTGACAGACATTGGGTGCATGATGATTGATTATTTGGTTTAATATGTTTTCGATCTACTAATAATTAATGAAGTTATTACAGAAAAATTATTAAAATTGAGGGAAAAACTAAATTTAGATTATAAATCGGCATTTGCGGCTTACTTCCTTTTTACAGATCGTGTATTTAGTTGTATACATTGTTAATATCTAACAAAAACACTTTTCGAAAAATCGAGGGTTACGCCATTTTTCCTAAACACAGTCGATGTGTATTCTTAATTTAATGAAAATAAATAAGTATGACTGAAAAAGTGTGCACAATTTTGTCGTATCGCCAAAAATATACTAAAACCGTGTGGTTAGGTTTAGGCAGAGTTTAATTGATTTTTAAAAACTAATCAAATCCATGTCTAAATTGTTATCTTAGTTCAATAAAAATAAATACGTATGACTAAAAAAGTTTATTTTTCACTATTTATGATGGATCTTAATAGCCTACCTCCATTTTTACACTTGCGATATTAATTGAACGGAATATATATCATTTATATGAAAAATAATTAGACGAATTACAGATAACAAATGGCAGAACAACGTCAAAGCCAAATGGAATGCTTATCGATCAGGACTGTGTGAATTTATTGCATTAATTTGTGAGATTTAAAGAAAATACTCGCCACATACCCAATTTAAAATATTTATTTAAAAGCTAAATTAAAAAAAATTATTAAGAAAATTATTTAAAAATAAATATTTTATGATAATGAGGGTAATTTATAACGATAATAACTATTAAACCTCTACGCTCACCGATGTCCGATCCTAATAAAACCATATGGACCTTCACAGAGTGGATGTTTGTATTAACAGATTTTGCTTTTACGAGAAATGGATGTTACCCACTTGCTTAACCAATTAGGTATTTTACAACGTTTTTCTAAGCTCGTATTCTTATTTTTCCGGTGGTTATTTGTCCGGTACAAATATTGCAATCGATTTTTAATGAATTTCCCGACTAGATAGATATTTAAAACTTTTAGAATATATTAGAACACGATGCCAATGCATTTTTTACTACTTTTCGCCATCTTTAAGTAGAATTGAATTCATTTTCAGTTAATTCTGTTTTGTATGAAAAGTTATTATTGGTTGCTAGGTCTGAGATCCTAGCAACTAAATTATTTATATATACGTGCGTTACTATGGAAATCAATATGACATGTCAGAATGACATTTCAGTATTATTTCTATCAAGTACAATTTAAGATGGATCGTTTAAGCTGTCAAGTCAAGTTTATATGATTCAACAGAAAATTTAAAAACGTTGTATATAAAAAGTTCTTTTTATCTTGCAATTATTCGACATATTTTTAAATAGATACCTCATAATGTAATGTAAATAACCTCAAAATGATTAAAGATAAAGTCTTAGCAATATTGATACATGAAAATATGGACACTCTTATGTATACAAAGGAATGTCTGTCAATTAAGCAATGATAGCATATAATATGTATTAGTCTAGATAACATATATTTTTTGTGACAAATTTCAGCTAAATTAATAAATAATCATAAAAAATATTATATATAAACACTTGTGTTATTTTTTTAAATTTAGTTAATTTTATTAATTGACTGTATCATTAAAAACTGTGTAGGTATTTCTAATACCTATATTAATATGTTTTTTATTATAATACTTATCGAGACAGCATAATGAGAATTGTATTTGAATTATAATTAATAATTAACAAATGTAATTATAAAGTTAAAAAAATCATAGATTACATGGGAAATTAATAAATAGGTAATAAGTATTATTATTATGTTTGCTTTATTAGCAAATGTAAATATTCTATGACTACAAATTTGTAGAGATTTTGAAACCGGTTAGTAATAATTAGGATAAGTAATTGATACTTTCATTTAAAATAAAAAATCCGAATTCCAAAATCAATACAATTTGTGAAGTGTTTAATTTCGAAAAATATAAAAACTACTAGTTAATTTCGTCGTAATTAGTTAGGACGTACATAACTTAGTTGGTAAAGAACATTGATGCAAATTCAGTGAATATGGTTTAGAATCTCACTGGACATCGTATTTTATTCAAAAAGATTTTTTCTAATAGTTATATATTTTATCTCAGATTTTTTCAAATTATGTATATTATAAAAAATGTTCATTTTATGATGTAATTCTTTCGTCAATATTAAAAGAAAATATTTTTTTAGTAGTTACTAGAAAACGTAAAGCAATCTATAATTATTTTTTAAAATTACCAGTGATATTTATCATTACCATGTAATATTCTTCATAGTTTAATTTGTTTAGATTATTAACTTCGTACTATAATAGTCATATTTACTCATATATCACTACTGCAAAAATACTATATTCAGATGAAGAATAAACATATGGAAAACAAGTTCTCGGTATCCATTTTATGTTCCTATCAAAAATTATCCAAGAGCACAAAAAGGATAAAGCCAGCTTAACTCTTTTCAAACGCCAAATGAATTCACCTCAAAGGCAGCTGAAGCCAAACCTATTTTTTAGGTTTTTAAAAGGATAATGTCTGAAAAAGGACTCTTTGTCCAAATTTATTGCCGGATAATGGGCGTGCTCGTATATAGAGAAAAGCTATAAGTTATATAGATGAATACGAATCTAGAGTATTAAGAAAACTCATAAATACTGTGTATCTAATGAGAGAAATTTTATTTTTCTCTATTCTGTCTTTTTTTTTAAAACCTAAATACTTTTGTAAAAACGTACTTGTTTCAAGCCATTAATCGGATAATATACCTACTTATGTATTTAATTGGTCGAATTTATTTAAAAAGGATTTTTCGATAGAAACAATCCAATAAATAAAACTAAACATGTTTATTTCAAAACATATTATATAAATTTCCGTAGATAGTAAATGTTTTTCAAACGACATATAAAATAAAAGTATATTAAATGTGTTAGTAAAAATATCGGACAAATAATTGGGGTAGTGGTGTGTTTTATATTTAAAATATCGTGATTGTATTGAGCTAACCATTAAACTATTAGATCACTTCCGAATGTGTATCATATAAGGAAAAAAGAACTAATGGTACACAATACAGAAGATGAATATCACAGTCGAAGAATGTCAATCTTATTGTTTCAAATTGTTGTACTCTCAAGAGTAGATATCATTCTGATAAACAAGAATAATAAAGTTAATTTGTTTTTTATTCACTTAGAATTTAGATAGCAGAGCCAATATTACGCTTATCTCACAGGACTACGAGTATCTTCCATTGTTGTATAGTTCATAGAGTAGCCATTCATGTTCTTAGTTAAAAATTTTAGCTACGCTGCTACCAGCTTAGCGATGGACAAAAAATGTGTATCGCATTATTTTCTTTCATTTGATAGGAGTTATTATGGAAAAACATATTAAAAAACTCTATGCTTGCCCTTAAAAATGAAAGATATACACACACATTTACGATTTCAGAAAATTTCGTATTTCATCATGAGTAGTGAATCGCCTTGGCAGTGTTTTTAAACTACTAAAAGTTCGTTTTAAATAATATTATGTTACATGATTTTTTTCAAAAAGTTTGTGATTAAAAATATATTAATTATGAACAAAATACACCAATATAGGTATATTTACTATACGTTTTAACTTAATTGTATGATAATAATATGTATGGCTTTAAGAAATATCAACACATTTCACATGTAAATAAGACTATAAAAAAATGCATATTTGGGAGCTTAGTTTGAACAATTTGGTGTAAAAAATATATATATTGTGACAGTATTATGCCCACAACGGCAGAGCGGTTTACGTGTCAGCTTATAATATCACGGGTTCTAGGTTTGGATCCTGCGTCTGGCAAATACTCATTTTGTTTTTCAATCTGTGTTTGGACCCGAAGAATGGACTTAATTGGTAGAGCAAGTGGCTAACATCAATTTCTCATAAAAACAAAAATATCCTAATAAAAAACTCCACTCTTTGAAAGCCTCTATGAGACCTATTAGGATCGGTTATGGTTAGAACATAGTATTTTGCCATATAATTTTTCATTCTAGAAATCAACAATGCATGAAACAAAGATTTCATTATGATTTATACATTTTTCTAATAAAGTCTACAAATTATTCAGAACTAATGTAGGTATTGGAAAAAAATGGAATTTGGTCTATCTATACTATTATGCTCATCATATTAGTAATGAGTAATTGTTATAAACCTGACTGTAATAGCTATAAAAAATTCCAATCAAAAGTCGTTCTTGGTATAAAAAAAAAATGTTTTATCAAAATAATAATTTTGTAGTTAGTTATTTTTATTACGCTACCCATCAGAATTTGAGATGGATCTATTTCATACTTTATTAAACAGGTTTCAACTTTCCTCAGGCGGCTAGGTTATATTTTCTTAACAAAGTGAAAATTACACAAAATTGAAGGAGGAACCTTAACAAATATTTAAAGAAACCCCTCTAAATATTGTTTCTGTATTTTTTAAATTGAAAAGTGTTTTAGCTGATATTACAAGCATATTTTTTGACATAGATTTTTCAATATAATGCTTATATTGTTAAGAAAATACGATTGATTTGAATATTTTATGCTTCAGATCAGAAGTTATTTTGGTGGATTGGTATTTACCATAGAGAGCATATTATTTATTGGTTGCGCTTTTTGCAGTGAACTACAATTTCATACTAACGCACTGGTAAACGTTCGAAACGGTTCGAAATATCACTCTCATGGCTTAACTTGTGTTTTGGGATCAATGATGATGACAAGTTTAGGATAGATGATAGACGTGACGTTCATTAAACCCTTTCATATTTAGCGCAACGAAGGTCGATCAGATGCATTTTAGATGAGTCACTCTGTGGTTAACGACGGATTAGCTTGTATAAGACTAGGCGCGTCCGCGGTTTTGAAGTAACTGAATGTAACTTTAGTACGGTCGACTGATGACTCGTGACTGATGGTCGCTTGGTTTCGCTACAATAATTGGGGATTTGAGATAGGTGGGAAGAAATAAATTATGGCTACCGTAATTGGCCCAACCATTTATATGTTAGGCAACGATAATAAGGAATTAATTAAATCCTTAGGTTCTATTATTTTGTCATTTTCTTTTTCTGTAGAATGTATGCCAATAATCTAACGTATGTCTAGAAGAACTTATTAACTTATTATTATTATTATTGATACTTGAACCGGAACTGAATCTTGATAGCGCTTCAAGGTAACGTTTTTAATACCAGAGAGTGATCTATTGGAAGCTCCTGTTACCATTATACTCTCAGAAATGTTATATATTATCTTATATACGAGTACAATCCAACCAGTTTGGGGGTTGTGAAAAATCAGCTTAAGTATTCCTAAAACGAACCTCTAATAATGTAATAAAATTGTTTTTGGTACAAACATGAATTAAAATAATTTAAAATAGCATTTATTAGCTGTTTTCTGCATTATACATCATATTATGATTCGAATTTAATCATAAGGTTATGTTCATTAATTGCATATTCTAAGAAATAGTATTATTTATCTAGTGCACGAGACATTGTTTATATAAAATGCATGTTTGCAAATATTTTCGTTGTTTTCTCAGAGATGGATCTATTTCACGCTATGTTTACAACTGATCTAGAATTCTCAACATGAATCTCTTTAACCAAACAGTGTTCCAGACAGTTTAACTGGAGTCTAGTTAACCGTGTTTCGTGTTTACAGTTTCTATTCTTTGACAATTCGACACCGTTAATATTAAAGTCAGTCATCTGTAGAGTTTAAATAAACCTACTATTTTGAGTAAGATACAACCGCACTTATAATATTTACAATATTAAACTTTATAAAGTTATTAATTGAGTCAGAGTTTTCTTAATAGAATTCCATTTTACAAATGATTAAGAAATTATATTGTGATACTTAGATTTTTTTTAAATATCGATAGCATATTCGATTGCAAAACCATTATCAAGACTGCATCATGTAGACTTTAATATAATTGTAATACTATCGACCGAAAGTACTTGAGGGAAGTTGAATTTAAATCCATTAGAATTTAATAAAATTTATTCAAAATTTATATAATATAGGTAGAAACATGTTATGGATTTTAATTTATTTTATATCTAGACTAGTTTTATAATTTTACCATTACAAAAACAAACAATCTGTTAGTACTTATAAATTTTTTGAATACTATATTCTTAGGGTCTTGATTTTGTTATTATAACAGAAATAGATATGTACAAAAAAACTAATTTATCATACTTAAATATATTATATATATTTTTAAACGATGTCCGATCCTTATAATATCATATGGGCCTCCACAGAGTGAAGATTTCTATTAACAGATTTTTGTTTGAACGAAAAACAGATGTTAGCCACTCTGCTCAACCTATTAGGTCCATATACTCAAATTTAAAAACAACATTGTGTGTATGTATTTGCCAAACCCAGAATTCCAATCTGAGACCCACGCCGTTATAAGCCAATGCTTAAGCCGCTCTAATTCTATCTAGTAAATTATATTTCAGTTAATTGAATAACATAATGCACTGTATTTTAAGTACTTATCGTACCTAATTATGGTGTTTTTTTTAAAAACTTTGGGTTACTCTTGATTATGTTTAATTAACATAAAAATACAAAGTATACACTTCAGAATACCATAAAAATATGAGAGATTACATACCATATTTCGATTGGATGATATCGGTAGGTAAAATAAGTATAACACATGGAAATAATGCCAGTAATGAAAAAATGTTTGTAGGAACCCTTAAAATGCAGTAACAGAGTTCTAGATATATCGGTATACAGAATTAGCACTAAGTAACGAAAAATTTACTTTAAAGTGTTGTAACCCTTCATGGGTTAGGGATCCAAAGATGATGATAATCATACTTTATAATGAATTATTGAATACACACAGACACACATATTCAGCGATTTAAAAAGTTAAAAGACTTTTTTTATTTCATTATAATTCATAAAGATCAAAAGATTAAAATCGTACCCTCCACAGGGTGAATAAGGGCAAAGGTAGAATCATCCACAGGCGATTGGTCAGACCAGCGTTTCTAAAAATGTGATCTGCAGCCGTTTTGTAAGTCATGGTCTATTTTATGGTGGGATATGATTTGTATCTACTCTGGAAATATGATACAAAAAAAAATCCATTGACTTCCTAGTGGATTTAGTATTCGGTAAATAAAAATACCCTTATACATGACCCTGCTTATGGACATCTAGGATATGAACTTTTAGGCATCGTCCGGAATATACGTCCAAGCCACGTGAATCGCGTCTTCGTGATTACATATGTCACTTAAGACTAGCGTATCAGCTCACGAACTCAAGTATTTGTAATGTGGTCATACTAATGGGTCTCTAAGATTGGGCAGAGACATTAATTCTCAATCACAAAAGTCAATACCGTTGGAACTTGGTAAGTTACAAAATCTCACAGCCATACAAGATAACAGATCGGGAGCAATAGATAGATAGATAGAAAAAATGTTTAAAATATAATATATTCATGAATCTATATTATGGCTAAACTACTATAAAGGGCAGATGATCTAGCAAAGGAAGCTGGTCATTCAAGGGTACCATATCAGTGGATACCAGAAAACCTGGACTGGAATGAGGCTATAAAGAAAATGTGCCATAGTATGTGGATAGATTTTCACCATAAGGCATCATTAGAAAAGGGGAAATGGAGTAAGTCTATTCTACCATCACCACGAGAGGTGCCCTGGTTTGTAGAGTCTTCTTTGACGAGGAAGGAGCTTAAGTTAATACTGAGGCTAAGAACAGGGCACACCATGGGCAAAAGATTTGATGTCCTCATGGGAAGAAGCGAATCGCAGCTCTGCGATGAATGTCATGTTTTAGAGGACATTGTACGAGGGTGGGTCAATAAGTCCTTAGAAAAGCCGACAGGTGGCGCGACTAGTACTGTAAGCGGTTTGTTTTCATGCAGCGGCACTACCGATTCAGTATGCTGCGAAGTTTCAATCAGATTGGTCGGGTTGTTGTGTGTTTCTCGTACATTTAAAAAAAAAATTTGCTTGTGGAAAATGGAAAAATGGAAAATGGAGAAAATTGAGTTTAGAGCTGTTATTAAACATTTTAATATAAAAGGGTTAACAGCAAAGGAAATAAAAAATGAGTTGGATTTAGTTCACGGCATATCTGCTCCTTCACTTGCAACTATTTATAACTGGTTAAATGAATTTAAACGTGGTCGTACATCAACAAAGGATGAACCACGCTCAGGACGTCCTGTAGAGGTGACTACACCAGAAATGATCAATAAAATCCACGATATGGTGTTAAGTGACCGAAGATTAAAAATGAGTGAGATAATTGAGGTTACAGGGATCTCAAAAGGTAGCGTCATTTCTATTTTACATGACAAATTTGGCATGAAAAATATTTCTGCAAGATGGGTGCCGCGTTTGCTCACAGTCGACAATAAACGCAATAGGGTGGTGGCCTCTAAAGCCCTGTTGTCGCTCATGCAACGCAATCCGGATGAATTTTTTCGTCGCTTTGTGACTGTAGATGAAACATGGATACACCACTATACTCCCGAGACGAAAGAACAGTCAAAGCAGTGGATTGCGAAGGCAAACCATGTCCAAAGAAGGCGAAAACAGTAAAATCAGCTGGTAAAGTTATGGCTACTGTATTTTGGGATGCACGTGAAATTATTTTCGTTGACTATTTGGAAAAAGGAAAAACAATAACAGGGGATTATTATGCATCTTTATTGGACCAGCTAAAAAACAAAATTGAAGAAAAACGGCCTCATTTAAACAGGAAAAAAATCCTCTTTTATCAGGACAATGCCCGTGTTCACACATGTTTACGATCAATGGCTAAAATTGAAGAATTGAAGTTCGAATTGGTCGACCACCCACCGTATTCGCCAGATTTAGCCCCCAGTGACTTTTTCCTTTTCCCAAACTTAAAAAAATGGCTAAGTGGACAACGTTTTTTTTCAAATGAAGAAGTCATCGATCGGACAAATGCTTATTTTGAGGACCTTCCGAAAACTTATTTTTCTGACGGTTTAAAAAAAATTGAGAAACGTCTGACCAAGTGTATTGAGCTCCAAGGAGATTATGTTGAGAAATAAAAAAAAAATACAAAAATAAAAACTGTTTTAATGCTTTTTTCTAAGGAATTATTGACCCACCCTCGTACATATAGCATTGCAATGCCCCAAATATGAAATTCACAGAGTACAGTTGGGAATTGCGGATATCTATGAGAATGTCGACGAATTGAAGGGTGTCCTGGCGGTGGGTAAGACGGAAGAGCTAGGCAAAATTGTAAAGCTATTTAACAGAATAGAAGTGAGGACCTGATCGACGGATCCCCTTCTAGAAGAGAAGAGGCGATATGACAGTGAGTCGCAGTCAAAGCCTCGGTAAAATCACAAAAAAAAATACTGTCAAGTAATAAAACTAGTAATATATTGATATAAATAAATATATATATATATACAATAAGTCAAGTGAGATCGGTATAGTTTGAATTCTAATTGTATTAGGTATTTATATTTATTAATACATATTATGTATGTGTATACTTGTTGAGACAATAAAAGACAGAACTGAGTTTATTAACATACTAGCTAACAAAAAAAGCTAAAAACAAATTAGTTTGCATTTTCCAAAGTAGACCGCAAACAAAAACAAAAAACATTGAGAATCCCCAGTGTACAATATACGGGGCCTGGTCAGTTGCCCTCTGCTTCGTACGTTTCCACAAGCCTCTATCGTCATTATAATCATTTGGTTTTACGTGTTTTCCAACGCCATAACTCAATTCCTGCGAACCTTGCGACTACCGGTTCGCATCCTGTTAATCCTACCCTCGTAATGCCTACTTTCCGCAAAGTTTAGACTTATGGGTAAAAATAAACCTTCACTTGTTATATTGACTACATATCGCCATGGTATTTTATCCCCTTTTGTTAGCATATTTTAGAGCTTTATAATATATTATTATCATGTTCCCATTCTAATAATACTATATAGACAAACACTATTAATTTAATTTATGTGAGTCACGTGAGTGTGAGTTTAATGTGGAAGCTTTTTTATAAATTTCATTACTCAATTACGTTCTTGTAGTTTTAATGGTTTTGTTTACTTTTTACTTATTCGGTTTCATTTAAAAAAAATATTTTTATTTATTTGGTATTAACTTATAATATATTCTTTATTCTATCATGACATATATTTCATATAAGGTCGTAAACTATAAACTTCTGTTGCAGCAACTCTTTCATAAAGTTTCCTTTTTCATAGCTTTCCTCGGTACATAATAATTCAACAATCTTGACGCCATTAACATCTACCCTGTGCGTCCAATTAGTAAAATTTATTTTTAAATTTCAGGTAGTGACATTACTACTGAATTAATAATTTATCAATCACAAAATAACTTATATGTTTATTCACTATGGTAAAATTTTGTATATTATCAATTATTTAAACATTGTGGATTTTAATATATATTTATGATATCGTAACTGTACAGGCCAATAATAATTAATTCTTGTAAACCTCAAAAATCAAATTGTTCCGGAAGTGAAAAAAACTGTGGGAACTGATTTATTTATTATTTTATTACAAATTGAAAATGTTCTTCATTGACACACCAGTGGCTTACGTATAGAGGTTACATCATTTGGGTGGAATATTTTTTGTCAAGTTACAGATGGCTTAAAAATAGTTTTGAATTATTTTAATATATATTTTTTTTGGGATTTATGATACTTGGCTAGTGAGTGAGGGTGAAAGTGAGGTTATCGACAATTGACCTGTAGAGTGACAATATATTAACAAAATAATGTAACAACATGTTGTACGACAACACATTCTTGGCTACGCTTCTAGGCGCTGTTGTCTACTAAATGGGAGGAACTTGTTAGTTTATAAAAGAATTGCGGGTAAAAATGGGTGGAGCATGTTAGTTTACAGTTTTAACACGTAGCCAGAAATATGTTGCCGTACAATACCTACGGCATTATTTAATGGAGCCTGTGGTAAAATGCAATAACTGGTACTTTCAATGGAAAATAAGGTAAACTAGAAATAATTCTAATTCCAAAGACACATTAAGAATAATTGAATACATGGACTGGAATCATTATTATCACTTAATAAAATTAATCCAGTTCTAGATGAAGACATCTCCAAGCTGATTTTATTTATCTTGATACTGTGAATTATATTCCCAAATGCTAACACATATCGTAACTATCTCGTCAATTTGGTGGTATTTGGCTATCATATGCAAACTAGATTTTTCATTACCTTGTTATTGTTACCTACCCATGTACTTTTCATTTTTAAAGTAGATTTATTTAGTTAGATAATTAATACGTCTTTTTTTACAAGCAAGTTTATATTACACTATGCTACTTGTTTACTGAGTCTTAAAAAAACTTTTTAAAAAACGAATTTGGCTGTAAATTAAGTACTCATATAATTTTTACAGTCTGCTTAATATACAAAATGAATATTCTAGACTCTAGAGGACTGAAAACAATGTAATATTTTGAAATATTAAAAAGTATTGCAAGTAACTATTTAAGTAAATGGCTGACATTCTAAGGAAATCCTAAATAATATATTGTCCAAATGTATTTTTTTTAATTGGCTCTATATTCCAACGTGTATCTTGAGCGCCTTCTAAAATGATTTATATTAGACTTTTTAAAAGCAGTATTAATGTTATTCTGATTGATTAATTAGATCTACACAGTGAATCTAAACACATATTGAAAAACAATAATAATATGTGAACTTTTAAGAAACAAATAAATTTCATGAGCGAATTTTTAACCAATCGACCATCGTAGAGTCGTTGTAGTGTTGTTATCCAGAAAATATTGGAAAAATCAAAGAAAATTTATATAAAGCAAACTGAATTGTTACGATAGTAAATATTATTAAAATAACACATCTTATTTTTCTTGTGACAAATTACTTTTCTTGTTGTACGTAATTCTGTCAGTATTTTGAGATTGACTTTTAGAAAATTTAAAAAATATTAAATTAATTAATATTTAAAAGTATGTGAGTATATTTATTAAGAGATTGAAAATCGTGAATTATTAAGAGCATACTCCAGTGAAACGGCAAATAATTTTCAGCTATAGGTGGGACGTAATTCTGGATGCGTTGCCAGTCGGAGAGCGATAGTCGACCTGTTCGCACGTCAATTTGTTTTGTGATGGCGTCGGCGGAATTAATTCTTAAATCGTGTAAAGATGACTAAAAAAATTTACGTATTTACTCGAAAAACAAAACATGTCAATGAATATATTATTATTATTACTTAAATAACAATATACATAACATTAAATGGACGCATGTTGAATTTTTATGACAAATTATATTTTGTTCGTCACGCGCCGTTTGCAAAATCCGTGCGTTGCGTGGTCACGATCGTTTTAGAAAGTGCCTCAGCTGAGGTATAGCCTTAACACAAATGATTGATTTATTGATATTAGAACATGGTGTTGTGTGCATTAATTTTTACAACTTGGTTTTGGTTTGTTAACATAATTGTATTTTAAAACAAGTGGTTTTAAGTAAGATTGTAAAATCTCGTTAAGTCAATAAATTTGTTTTAGTAGATCATTATCATTTTAAATTAACTACTGATACAGCTAAAAATAATACATTTGAAAATCCTAACTTTTTTTCATCAGGATCTCATGGCTGAAGATTGCGATACGATAAATTCAATCATCGGCTAAACTTATTCATGGTAATACAAGTATTTAATGTAGTTATAACTATTTTAGAAATATTCGGTAGTTTTCTTTAGGGTCTAGGACAATTCGGCACCGGTAAAACTGGACACTACGCAATCGAATCAAATGAAATGAAAAAAAGACGTTCGTGAATAATATGTAAGCTTGTTCGATGATTACACTATGCGACTTTACAGGCAGATTATAAATTCGCCAACAAACAGCTCTTAAAGAAGCTCAATGTAATTGACGCTTAAGTAGTAGATAGAAACTTATTAAACTTCCTTGTCTACTTTCTGTATCAAATCATAACGAACGTCTGTTTATTTCATTATTGAACGTTATTTAATTCATAAGTGCAGCGCCCACTTGTCCTGGCGTCCAGTGAAATCATAACGAACGTCTGTTTATTTCATTATTGAACGTTATTTAATTCACAAGTGCAGCGCCTACTTGTCCTGGCGTCCAGTTGTCCAAGTGGCTTTCGTTATTATCTATTTTGGGATAAAATTTTAAAACATATTTGACGTTACTGATCTTGATCAATTGATTTTATTATAAGTTGGTACCTACATAACAGTATTTTATGTGTCACCTAAAAACAATATTTATCCATGTTGAGAGGTCGAATAAATGATCGATTTGTTTTAGATATACACCATATTCTTATTGTAAGAATTACAGTTTTGATATTTTTTAATAACTAATTCTTATGATATATAATATTATAATAATGTTTGTGCAAACCTACAAAAGAGATATCAGAGCCATATGCGATCGAAAGATTTTTTAAATATTGCCATAGATAGGACTACGTATTTTTCCAATGGTCCTAGATGAATAAACAAAGCTGTTATATATACTCTAAATTCAGTGGCAATTTTAAGTGAGTCACACCTTTATAAACATAGAATTCATTTGTTTTAGTTTTTGTCCAATTCGAATTTGTCTAACAGATTTTTTTTTGTTTATTAATCAACACTCTTTTATTGGACACAGAACAAATAACTGTTATATTATTATATTATTTTAACTTCTTAATTATAAAGTATCATGTGATAATATGAAAGAATATATCTTTTATTATCCAAAATTAATATTAAACATACTATTATATTTCTTTTATTGTGTTAACTTTCAATAAATTCATGGTGGAAATGCATTGTATTATTTATTTAAATTAATAAATAATCTGAATAAAGATTATTCAGTTGAAAATGTCCCTCTGAGGTGGACGAAAGCGGTCCAAATTTATTTATTGAAAGTGGAATACGTACTAAAAAAAATTGTTTTATTAAATTAAATCAATAATAATATTATAATATACAAATATAATTTCTGATCATTTGATATTCACACTTCAGTGAACGAAAAGGTTATGATAATTATTCAATTATATATCTATTTATGTTTTATTAATTTAAATAAAACACAATTTTAAAGTATCTACTAATTTTATTTTGTTAAATATTAAACTGGGCCAATTTTGTCCGCATCAGAGAGATATTGTTAATTAGTAAAGAATATACAAAAAACAGACGTCAATACTAATTAATTTAAAAAGAGACAAAAACACTCACAAATAAAATAAAACAAATACATTTAACTATGTAGCTTATCAAAAATATTATTATAATCATAATAAGGTACTTAATTGAAATGAATAAATTGAATATTAATATTTCCATGATCAATAGGAAATTGTTTTACGTTAACAAATTAGGATTTTCTGTTTTAGATTCATGTCTGTTTGCTGTGTATTCTTTATTAGTTGAAAATGTCCCTATGAGGGGGAAGAAACTTGTCCAGTTTAATATTTAATAGAAATGTAATTAGTACTATGCAATTGCATTTTATTTGAATTAATAATACAATATCTACAATTTGAAAACATTTCATGCATATAAACACTAGAAAAAATCATTTTGTAGAAAAAAATACGATACCCGATGGTACTTGAACCTGTATCTGCTGGATTCGCGTCAGTGTTATTTTCCAATTAAGCTACGGGAATTTTATTGAATCACGACAATTTTAACTAGTACTTGTTAAATAAAATGCTTAACGAATTACTTTATAATGTTGGCTATCGGTTTTAGTATATTAAATTAAAGTATATATCAATTAATTCCCTAGTTACTAACTGACGTCGCGGATCACTCCATAATTTAGTTTTTATAATTTACTTATACTTGCTAATAATTTTAATAAACTATTTCTTTTATTCAACGAATAAGACATAAGATTTTATAATGTAAACTTCTATATACTGAATATACATAATTTGAAAACATGTCATGCATATACACACTAGAAAAAATCATTTTGTAGAAAAAAATACGACACCCAACGGACTTGAACCTGTATCTGTCGGATATATTTCCACCATAAATTGACGGTAAACACCATAAAAGAAATATATTTATAATTCAATAAAACAAAATTTTTTATAACATAATATGTTACTAACCATTTTAACAAACGTTTATACAGAAAACTAATATTTAGAAAACTGTTTTATTACAATTATTGTATATAAATTATGATAAAATATAGATAGTAAATGTGATATATTTATGAAATGCTTAGTGATATTAATATTATGTATTTCAACTGAATGAAATGAAATAATATTATGATGTAAATTCAAATGTTTCAATAATTGAGCCGGATACAAAAATGACATTACCTACAAGGTATTTCCGTACAAAATGCAAAATATTAAATTTAATATACTGTATATATTTCAATTGTAAATAATAATACATTACAAAATAATTGAGGTTTTTTAATTAAAACCGACCGTGAGTATTTATTTTACCGAATTAAATCAGATTGAAAACACAAAATAGATTAAACATTTTTGCAAAAAGTCATCGCGTAATGGAATATTACCCACCGCATAAAAAGGGGGATGGAGATAATATAATTTATGGAAGACCTTCGAATACCATCCACCTAAACATACAAAATGCCTTCCGCGATTTCCCATTAATTCACAGAGAAGGAAAATCTTGCCAAAATTTTCCCAGCATCTGTACAACGATTTTCAATTAAATTCGACGCGATTATTATTAGTACAGTCGAGAAGATAAAACCTATAAATTTCATTTGGGACCAGCCATGACTTGAGAGGCGGGTTACTTCCAGATTTATGATTACTTTGGCATTACTGGGTCGATAAAAGCTTAAGAAAAAATACTAAAAAAAGTCTTCGCTCTGATATTGAAATCTAGAACAACGCCTATAAATTCAACGATTTACCATATTATTTCAATTACCTTACACCTAGCACATCATTTCAGGTTATTTATTCACCTATAAAATGGCATGCTTACTAGCTTTATTGCAATATTTTTTATATAATAATATTATAGATAATTCGTATCATATAGTATTACGAGCTGTTGTATACATACTTTCTGGCTAGGGATCTATATATTGTATATAATGTCAAATGATTGATAGGACAATATGCATAATGCATATTATGTAGCCAGAGAGAGACACATGTTTTTTTTTTTTTAATTCATTATTTTGACCCGGCAGTATAAACGTCGCTACATACTATTCTCTGTGCAATGTATTTTTCCCATTTGTTAACGTAAAATTGCCATAAAAACCACGATGGTTAAGTGTAATTAATATTGTATATAGATATAATAAAAAAATCAATTTAAATTTGACATAAAAATGTAACTTTTGGTTATTATGTATGATAGTATATTTATTTATTTAAGAATACAAAACATTGTGGACATAACAAATCTAATTTCAAGACGTACACAACATGAGATTTACATTATAACAAAATAGTGAATATAATAATAACAGAAAAAATTAAATCAAAACATACTTAAGTAGGTACAATTTAATAAAAAAATAAAATTTTGAAAACAAAAAACATACAATTTTATACAGAAAAATAAAGTTTCAAAACAAAATGCAAACAACATCATTGAAAATGTCTATGTCTTTAGGGAGCGCATTTACTAGTCTTGCACCCCTCGCTAATGGTGCCTGATAGGCTTGACACGAGGAAACGGTTCCGATCCAGATTTGCAAAGCCCAGCCAGATCCAGCAAATTGATTTTCAAGAACATTTGTGTAATATTCTACAGCTTTTTTAAGAAATTTTAAGCTGGATTTAAGCGAAATATAGCAGATGCGTATTTTCTGAGCTAGAATTTTGTTCGAAAATGCTAGATCTGGAAAAAAAATTCTAAGTTGGTAACGCTGCAAATCTATTGTAAAGTTTTGTCAATGTTGATAAAACTGAAAATTGAATATACATACCATGAATAAATGCCATATTTTTTTTTCTTATACTCATTCATCTTTATTATACACTAAAGCAAGAAATAGCTAATAGTGTTTTTATGATTGTGTTGCATTTAAAATATAGTATAAGCTTTATTTTAATTATTTTTGAATCGTAATCGATGAACTTTGAAACTTTTCATTGGTAGGTAGGTTCTGATTTCTTTTCCTTAAAAACTTATTCATGGCCAAGTTACCAAAGTTTTGGCTGGGATACGATAGGTTTTTGTAAAAATTTAGTATTATTATTATTAACTATGTAATTTAAGCGCCCGATAGACGCTTATGCTTTACTACAAACTTACCTGCGCAAACCGGGTTGTATCCGGAAGCCTGTATGTATGGACGGGAAAACTGTAGCTCGCGCAAATCAAAAAGCACTGTAAAAGTGTTCCGTATTTTTTTCATAAACCACAGTGCACAGGCAAGTCGCTGCAGAGTCGCGCATAAGAGTCATATATTAATTTTTCAAATCCATCAATAGAGAAAAAACTAAAATTCATACTTATTCCAAAATTATATGAAAATAAAATCGGTGTGTGTACTTATGTACGCGCATTAGAAATTATATTCTTTATTCTTTTAAACAAAAACAAAACTTGTGATAACCTAGATTCTTCAATTAGCTCTTAATCATCTTGTTAAATTACACACTCAAGAAAAAGGGCCGCTTATTGGAGCGCAACTGGTTTATTTCTATACACTTTAACCTATATTACTAAATTATATAATTATTTCTCGTTGTTTTTATTTTTAAAGTAATAACTGTCACTCTGACGTTTAATCGTTTGTTTACGTACGGAATTGCAAATGGCCGACAATAATAAATTCGTTGCCTAGGCAACGGGACAATTCTACTATCAAACTTGCGTTTGTATACAGCTGACTGATTGGCAGCTAACTTCATACTGTCGCACACTTTCGTAACGGTGTGCGCGCTCAGCTCTTGATTTCACTCTCTACCAAACGCCCAAAAGAAGTATAACTTCAAAAATTCATTTAACTGTATTACTAGATTTATAATTGTATATCTTTGAAAAAAAAATCTTTCTTAACTTTTTTCTTAAAGCACTACGGTGCATAGTTGCAGCGTCAGTCCCGTGCGGCTCCGTCTCGGAACGGAATGTGTACGTAAAATCACTTCTTTCAGACACGTTTAAAGCGTCATAGAAAGCGGCCGTGCATTTCCACGGCTGTACATATATGACGGGTGGGGGTGGGAACTTGTACTTGTACATCTTTGAAATTTAAAATACTCATTATAGATTTCAAAAAATCTTTTTTTAACCATTTATATATTTAAACATTACAAAAATTAAGATAATAGTATATCTACGTATTGAAATACCGTCGAGGTGTTATCTTTCCAAACAAAACTATTCCATGGACTAAAGCTATTAGTGCGTGGTCAATATAGGTATAATGAAATTGATCGGTACTCAACTTATGAAATTGATTATAAACTCGAACTAATCACCTATTACGAAACTGAATACCATATCTTGTAAGGTATTTTGAGACAAAAACTGCTCTGCTGGCCTAATACAACACAAGTTGGGTCGTAATCAGAACAAGGGGTTTGTTTTTTGATATTAGCCCCAAGCCATTAAGCCACAAATGATCTGAAGGCATTGCCCCATAGCGAATATCATTTGTTTTATGTCAAAACTAACGATCCGATCAACCCTTATTCTTGATTATTTTAGAATTCTCTTTTACGGTTCAACATCGGATACTTAACTTTTATGTATTTCCCAACTCGGCGGGGATTATCGTCATAACTTTGGAAATTTTTAAGTTTTATCATTTTAGTTGGTTAAAAACATTTCCTTTGTTTTTAGTAAGTGAAATTTCGTGTAAATTGAATTGGATTATTTGAATGGTAAGTACACATTACATGAAATTCCTTTCAAGTAAACATACATGAATAAATGTTTAAGTATAATAGAATGTCTTTGTACACACATAGTAATTCTTTACAGAAATCATTTCAGCTCTTCTCTAGGAGGTAAGTAATTCATTAAATTCAATTATACTTAGGCATATAAAACAAATTATTTTATCATGATTCCATACAAATTAATGCCTAATTATTAATCTTCTTATTTTCTTTAAACAAGTTTTAAATATCTATTTATAATTAATTATTATTCATGTCGTATTCTGTATTATTTAAAATTATTCACAACGTTATATGTATTTTAAATTTACTTAAATTAAAAATAATACGCATTTCTCAAAATGAGACGCCTCCTTAGCAATCGAGATCTTAACCTAGGTCTGAGACTGCGTATGGTACGTTGTTATATTCTCTCAATTATTTTCTATGGTATGGAAGTATGGACGCTAAACCAAGAGATGTCACGGAGACTTGAAGCTTTCGAGATGTGGCTATATAGACGCATCCTCAAAATTCCTTGGAATGACCGGGTGACAAATGTTGAAGTTCTCAATCGAATGGGGAAGGACCGAAAAGTTTTACGTAGTATAAAAACCAGGAAACTACAGTACCTCGGCCACTTTATGAGAGGACAAAAATACAGCATTCCCCAACTTGTCATTCAAGAAAAGATCAATGGGAAGCGTAGCAGAGAACGGCGCCGCGTTTTGTGGCTTAAGAACCTCCGTGATTGGTACGAGTGCAGCTCCACTGAACTGTTCCAGGTAGCAGACGACAAAAATAAGATCGCCTTGATGGTGGCCGACCTCCGCTAGGGGATGGCACAATAAGAAGAAGAAAAATAATAATATTAATTGTAACGGAGAATGAATATAATCTAATATACATTTCTTATTATTAATAATTAAATTCATATGTGTTGTTTACATTCAATTTGATTTGATAATGGTAAATTCTTAATAATATTGAAAATTGGTAACATCTAACGTCATCTATAATCATATTTATAATAAAAAAATATACAAAGCTGGTTGCCTTTTCATTAGCAGAATTTGAAATAATTGGATTACTCAGTAGTTAAGAGAGTAGTTAAGTCACATGACTCATAGATGAATCGATAATGAATGGTGATAAAAGCCACTCACACAAATAGTGACTTTAAATTCCACTCGGTCTAAGTATTTTTCTATGATTTTTCCAATCGGTATGATTCTGAGGATTTTCAAAATTAAAATAAAACACAATAAACAGTATTTATTCCACAACACTCAATAACGATAAAGACCAATTTTGTGGACCTTAATATGATACAACATAATAATGTATATCTATCGAGAGATATTTTTTTACGATTGGTATAGTAGTTCCATTTGATAAGTGGGATGCGAAGATTTCTTGATGAGACCACCGAAATCCTTGGTGAGACTTGACATTTTTTTTCGTCCCAGATAAACCAGTGTGATTGTTTAACAATATTGCCTTCGATGAGCATACATAAATCACTTCCGATTCGGTCCAACCATCTGAATTTCAGTTATCTGTCTTTACTTGCCCACAGGGGATGCTTATATATACATAGCCTGTCTTGCTGGTATTTCCTCCGGAATTATATGCACGTGTTTCAGCGCAGTCGGTGCATTTTAACGCTTGAATAAAGTGAGTACAGCTCCTCATTATACCCTGATATTCAAATAAAAAGTAAGAGGGATGAATATTTTCATTATCTGTGAACACTATCACCGACTGTGTTTAATTATGACTTGTTATATAATCACGTCTCCTTAGGGGGTTCTTTCTACTCTATATTGATTCCTGTCCAAACTATGAAACGTTACTTATAATTTAATACATGTATATATTATAATCTGCATATGATAATATACGATACCATACTAGAAGAAGAATAATGGCGTAATTGGTACGTCAACAACCACTTTCAAGTATAATGTATCTTCACATTCGTTATATTTGGTAGACTCCGATGGGCAGGTCATGTAGCAAGAATATACAGTGCTCAACCACCATTGGGAATCCTCTGGGGATGATTCTATTGATAAGACGGTGCCAACAAATATACTAGAATAGCCAATACCTGGAGAAGACTGCCCCGAGATAACGGGAGATGAAATAAATTCTCGAAAGAGGCTATAACCCACCCGAGATTGTTAGGCCACTAATTATGATGATATAATGTTGAATATAAGAAATAAGGACCTATTTACGGGTACTCTTTGTGTGTCATTTGATTCATTACCTAATATGGTGATGGTTTAAATTACAAGCGTTGTCTCTTTCTATATGAAGAAATTCTTTGCTGATCTTATAACTTCAGTCAATGTTCATTTTGTCTAGTTCAATTTTTTTAACATATTATGGACATTACAAATTATTAGTTTAAGACGTTCACAACGTGACATGAAACATTATTATAAAGAAGAAAGAAAAATAAAAGTAATAAAAGGGATAAAAATGAAAATATAAAAAATAAACGTAATATAAACATGCAAAAGCAGTAAAAAAACAATTATACATCTATAGAAGTTCAAATAAGTACACCGAGTTTGCTAAAGAGACACTATTTTAAGAATTTATAAAATAGCGTCCACCTAAAATCACCTCACGCAAATGAAATATATCAACACCCGAAGCAATTTAGTTGAACATAGTTATCGCCCTCCCAATTGGCATTACTAGTGGCAGGTTGGTTCTGCAGTTGCAAAGCGTATGGACAGCACGATCTCCTCCGATACTACTTAGTGATCTTTTTCTTCTATATAAAACCAAGTTTATTCTATTCTATGCGACCAAAGAATTGAAGAATGTGTCTCTTACAAGTGACCGAGAGACGTTATTTGATTCCAAGTTAATCCAGTATAGAGATATTTTTGTGCCTGGTCGTTCATGTACTCGTAATATAAAGTATCCTCCGTCAGCACCATATGTACATCGAAAGTTTTTAGTAAAGTATAGTAGTTTTTGTGATTTGAGAATTGACTCTTTACCTAATTTCTTTTTTGTGTAGCTACCCAAATCATTGAATTTTGAGCAAAAATATAATATAAAACCACTCAATTATACAAGTACACTCTAATAAGTAATTAATCTATAGTATTTCAAAGTAAATAACTTTCGAATAAACTTTATTAATGAGTGTGTTTTTTTGATACAACGAACTTACTAATATAGTTCATTGATTTTTGCTTGAAGAGCAAAGTATCAAATGAAAACAGATTCGACCAATAAAATAGTTAATCTGGTTTAAATACGAAATAGAAAAAAGCCTTCAGTCTATTATAAAAAATAAGTACTTCAAACAGAGCTTATTGGCATTTAGTTACGATTCGTTTACTTTCAAAGTGGAATCCTTAAAGTTTACCTTACAAGTATATTTAAGTGGTAGCATTAGGTAACCTCGAGGGCTTCATTGTATATAGCGGTTGATTTTTTTTGTCAATATTCAGGGTATCTCGATTTTCTTTGTAATGACCTTTTGAATAATACGGAAGTGTGATAAATAGACTAGAAACCCGCAAAGGTAGTATATTCAAGCGATCATTAGTTTCGCGTATGAATTATGACAGTGATGTAGTACCGTTGGAAACCTTTCCGTGCATTATTGGCTTGTAAAAGAAAAAAACGTAGCATCGTGCCCCGGTGAGAAATTTCTCATATAAAATCTTCTATTCTATGCAAATATTAGCTATTCAAATATAAATAATAATAACAATTATTTATATTATAGCTCAAGTATAATTGTGAGTATACATTATATTGGAAACACTTCTAGAAAATATATTATTATAACCAATAGAAAAAATCGGTACTGTTCGGTTATACGGAATACAGCGGAAAACACATTTTGAAAATACCCAATATACTGGATTATTTGTTAGTTTGGGTTAGTTTAGGTTAGGTTAGGTTGGGTTAGGTTAGGTTAACCTAACAAATAATCCAGTTTATCGGCTATTTTCAAAATGCGTTTTCCGCTGTATTCCGTATAACCGAACAGTACCAAAAAATCTTTATGAAAAAAGTAAGACACCCCACAGGAATCGAACCTGCATCTCTCGTGTATCGCGTCCACGCACATAGTCCACTATGCTAAAGAAGTCATCCTAAATTACGACAAACTTGAACTATTCGCCTTTTTCATACTAACTGAAGCGCTTTCTAAATTGAGCTACTATATTGGCGATCGGTTTTTGTATTTAAAATCAAAGTAAGATACCCGAGAGATGCAGGGTCGATACCTGCGGGATGTCCTACTGTTTTCAAAAAGAATTTTTCTATGGGTTATAATAAATTTTCTCAGAAGTGTTTTCAAAATTATGTTTGTTCAATAATTAGAATGTTACATTCTTAAATTTTGTTAATTATTCGTTGAATAAAAATATAGTTACATAAGTGTGAGTATTCACAAATCTTGTATTTTATTCTGATGGTCTCATATTTATTTATTTATTTTATGTACTAGAAAAAAGAAAATATGAAAATATAAATAGTCATGAAATTATATAGTGTAAAAATAAATCTCCTTTATGGCGCTATCAAATATGCTAGTCGCCCGGTGCACAGCATCATGAAACATCACATCCGTCCTGCGACGGGGTATGATGAATGAAGTTCCGAGTGACATTGACGGGGGGGTGGGGGGGTATGAAAATTAATACTTGAATAATAAACCCATGAAGAAACTGTTACAGTTTTTTGGTTTGAATATATCTATATTTTCTCTTAGACCCTGTCACAACATGAGTAAATAAATTAATTATCAATAACAGGTGTAATTATTGATCCACAGCTGAATAAAGATGCCCCATAGCTTCATACTGCTTGCCACATTTTTACAGTTCACATAATAAATACATTTTGAAGACATATTCGTATATTCTAGCTATTTCTTTTCAGTGTTTAAAAACAATAAAACATTACGAATTATGAAAAATCTTAATAACACATTCGAGATAGGTATAATAATATAATAAAACGTATAATGATACGATGACAATCTTCAGTGAACACTCATTGTATAATAATTGTTTTTCTTATTGTATATAATATAAAAACTAGAGTGATGAACTCATGTCTCCTACCATGCTTAACATATGCCTGTCAGACCTGGAGATACTCTAGCATAGTAAAGAACAAAATCACCAGCTGCCAACGCGGTATGGAACGTAGTATGCTAAATATCAACAAAAGACAAAAAATAAGACACACAAAAATAAGAAATATTTCAAAAGCCACAGACGCTCTAATCCATGCTCGAAGACTTAAATGGAAATGAACGGGTCATGTAGCGCGACTACAAGATGAGAGATGGAAAAAAATAATTACTTCATGGAACGGCCCAAAAGGGAAACGCTATAGAGGAAGACCCCATGCGAGATGGCAAGACGACATCATAAAGACAGCGGGCTTAAATTGGCTACAAATAGCCAAAAACAGAGTCCAGTGGGACTCTTTGGAGGAGGCCTTCACCCGTAGAGGGGTTCTTACAAACCAAACAAACTAATTACATATCACTGTTTAATTTATAAACATTATCTAATAGTATTATATACAAAATAAAAAATCTTAATATAATATATATAATATGTATTACACAAAAATATAAAAAATTAATAATAAGTAATATTATATAAACTATAAAATAAGTAGATATTACAATCATAGATAGATATATATACACAATAGATATATTTATAGGTAGTATATATATTCATTAGATATAGTCAATTAACTGTCATTTACTTTTGTTTGAAAGAAATAAAAAGGCTTTTTTATTTATTTATTTATATAATATAGAAAGATATCCTTAAATTAAATATAATATATATATAATTATAATTTATATATCGTGAGGTTACTGCCAAAAAATTGTGGAAGTCTCGAAATCGCGTTACGGAGTAATTGCATTTTGAAGTTTGACATGTCATCTAAAATCAGGCGTAGTGCTAATTTCTTTGTGCTTTATGTGCATGTTCTAGATATCGGATTTTTTTCTAATATACATATTTATATATAGACATATCATCATCAGCCTGAATCTGTCCACTGCTGGATGAAGGCCTCTCCAAGCTAATTCTACTTCTCTCGGTCCTGTGCATTGCGTTTCCACGTACTTTCGCAGAACTTATCATTGCATCGATCCAGCGACCTCTAGGTCTACCTTGTGGACGTTTGTACCTCTTGGAGACCACTGGATGACTAAATTTGTCTAACAAATGTCCTTTCCTCGAGCTATGTGTCCAGCATAGACACACAATACGTTGTTAACTCTACTCCACTTTTGGTGGCAACCCCACGAATTAAATAGTATTTAGATACAGAAGTATGTCGAAAACATCATTAAATCGTATGTAGAACTACAACATTAATTTTCCCCAATGAAAAATGTTAAATGCGCGTATAACTTTTGTACTATATATTAAATTTCTGTTCTTATTCTATTACAATATGTGTGTATATTATAAAAGAAATTTTAAACGGATTATATAATAATGCCACTGACATAGAAAAACCTTTCAAACAAACCGATTACACTATGTGATATATTATATTATCAAACACGTCGTAAGAGAACCATAGTGCGAGGGACAAGTGAGGGGAAAATATGAAGACACGTATATTGGCCATCAATCAAAGGCTTCTGTCACATCTATCTACGGCTCACAGGGCCTACGAGTTAAACAGGAAATATCGCTATACGTATACAGAAATCCAAAATAAATACTGGCTATTTTTACGTAATTGAAATAGTTTTTAAATCTTTCAAAGTTATTTCACTTAGCTTTCTGATAGGTATATTGTTATAATAATTAATACCTAATCTGGGACTGACATAATAATAATATGAGTTAAGAGCATGGCATGCTCGCCTTTCATTCTCTTGAAACTCGTAGGTCACTTCTGCTCTTAAAGCATTTTTCCTTGCGCTCACGTGGTATCATTTTCAATCCCAATATTCTAGGAAATTTAAATTTTTACGCACCCGTCAATTACATGCGTGGTCGCAGCCATGGCCTTTTTGGGTGAAAGCTGTTTCCTCATGTCAGGCTCACCAGGCACCAATAGCGAGGGCTGTGCGGTTGTTCAATGCACTCCCTAGAGATGTAGATATTTTTGGCGATCCATTATATATTCTGTTTTTTTAAATTCTATTTTATTGTTTAATTTGTACTTTTTGAATCATTGTTGTTTTTTTAAATTTTATTTCTTTTGTATAAAACTATTATTGCTTTCTTTTTTTCCTCCACTTTGTTTTTTCTGATTTTCCGAACTGATTACTTGTATTTTTTATTCTAAATGTCATGTTGTGAACGTCCTGAATTAATAATTTGTTTTGTACTCAACGTGTCTTTTTCAAATAAATAAATAAATACTACAACTAGGTTACTTAATTTTCACTGTTTTTGAGTTAGCTATTGAATAATATGATTATATATTTCCTTCTCTGCAAAATGATAAAACTAAGTAACTCAGAAGTTAATGGGAACTGTGTTAATTTTGTGTTTGAAAATATTAGATAACTTTAAAACAATAAAAATGAATTAAAGAAATAAAATAATATATCTACAATATTTAATTGTTCCCAATTAGACAAGCACAATTTTCCATTTTTATTTTAAATAATAATTTTAGTCTAGATCTATGATAATCAAGTGAAGTTTCAATTTCATTTTCCCAACGAAGAACAAATCAGAGTTATCTAGTTGTAATATTGACGTGACGATTATCATATTATATCACAACGTACATATTGTTTTTGCGTGAAAAATATTCAACCTTGTGTTGTATGAAAAGTTATACGTATTTTATACCTAATATTGGATTATATTCCTGAACTCCTTTATATAAAATGGTCTTTACCTATACTCTAATAGTCTAATGTACGAATTACAATAAAAACTAAGAAATATCATTTTTTTTCTTGACATTGAATTAATGTATTAACTTTTGGAACGTTGAAAACAGTTATAAACAGTTAAAACTCAATTCGGTTACTTGGTTCCTTTTAATTATGAACACATCAATTATTATAAGTTGTCGTATACGATAAATTATATCTCTTACAAGAACAATTTTAAATTTATTGTTAAACGTATACAATTATTCACTACAATCTATAAGTTATAGCTTCATTAATTCTGATAGTACTGTAAATTTAATTTAGCACTCAACGGATTCTATACCATGTGAATGTTCCTTTTATTATTATATACATGTTATTATGTATCATTTTAATTTTGATTTACAGTTAGAAAGTTTTAAGATGGCAGATGGTACAGATTCTATTAAATTTGGTTTTTGTAACCTCATTGTAACTAAAGACGCTCAAGAAAATCTTCCATGACATATAGTGCTAAAAATGCATAGAATATTAAGTTATTTAAAATTTAAATATTATCAATAGATATGCATACACTAAAAATATAAGAATAGCTGCAAAACAGCTTTGCCGTCTTTATCTTTGATATTTTTTTAAAATATGTTTTCTCAATAAGTATTAAAATATTTTCTAATTATAATACATCGCTATAGGTAAGCAAACAACATAATATAATTTGAATAATTTAAATTTATAATTAGTATCAATTTTAAATAAATAAATCTTTGCTTTTTAGTGGTAAATTTAACCAATTGACCCATTATGAATAAAGTATACCTAGTAAAGTACACTGGATATGTATATTTTTTATTGACATGGTAATAATTTCGTATTATGTGTTTAAGAAAGTAAATGTCAACATTGTTAATAATACAGTGAGATGTGTTCAATATTTCTAGTCGTTCATATTTGCGTATTTAATAACCGATATAAAATATTTGAAATGTTTACAAGTTCTTAAGGTTGTTTTTACATGAATAGTCACAACTCGCGAATCACAGATACTAATATGGTAACAGGCTTATATGCGCCGGCTAGACGTCAGTGACTTGCTTGCGAGATAGAGTTTGTGCAAACTACTTTTACAGAGCTTTTCGGTTTGCGCGTACTACAGTTTTCCCATCCATATACACGGGCTTCCCGATACAAACTGGTTTGCCCAGGTAAGCTTGTGATAAAGCATTAGCGTCTAGCTTTATTCGCATCTTCTTGCACGTTATACGTTAGTTCAGTTTTTTTTTATATTCGTTTAAAAATCGTTCAACGGTGAAATAGCGTTTCATGCATCAGGCTCTAAATTAGATGCAATTGATTTCAATATATGGACTCATTTGTATCAAACTTTATCATTTTCACCAACGCCACCAACCACAAGAATTTAAACTAAATTTTCACATACATTTTTATTTACTGTCAATTCCACATGCCTAAATCATAAAATTGCCAGAAACCTTAACCCCCAAAATGACATAAATTATGATAACGTATGGAAACTGTGATTGAAAATGCGAATTGAGAATTCTTAATTAAAAAAATATTATTTAAGTAGGTACTAAGAACATTCACGGATTCAGCAAAATATGCGCCAACATTTTTAGAGAAAATTTAGATATAATCAAATATATTATGTCAATCGCATAGGTATATTATTTCTATCGAATAATGAAAACAAGGTTTGCAGTTATAGATAAACCGCGTTGTTTCAATTCCGTTACGCTAACATACAAGTTATTATTATTCCTCTGACATGCTTTACTAAAACATTTAATAGATGCGATCAAATTTTATAACCCCTGCTAACATTATTATAAAGCTCCCTCTCAATCTATATTTATTTATATTTTTTAAATATTAAATATATACCTATAATATATATATATTGTTTTTAACAATAAAACACCCCATGTGACCTAATGATAGTAGTGTAGTAACAGTATTATGATTAACAATATAAGGGAAATAATCACAAATACACAAGCTTTGAGAAAATCACATAAATATATTGTGACCTCACTGATAACCCAACCCAGAGCCCGAAAGAGGCTACTGAACAATTTGGTGGTGACCAATATTATATTGGTTACAATCCATGATTATTAATATTGTAATTTTATGATGTACCATTACTACCATACTACCATATAGTACCATACTAAAACTTGAAATGTCATTCACAGGGTTTGCATAATTGCATATAATTAATTATATTAATAAATATTGACGATGCTCAAATGCAAAACATCTGTAGGTTTCATGATGTTATGTGGATGAAGAGATCGAGACAGAAACAGTTGGTACAAGAGTATGTTAAAATACTTATGATACTGTTCCGGAGTCCGAGTCTAGGTAAAATGAGATGTTGTGCGGAACCATATAGAGACTGAGATACTAACAGACCAGGAACTTATATTCGAGTGACGTCTCTAATGAATTATGATCCGCTATTTATTGACGTACTCACAATCAAAATAATATCTTGAAAAGAATATTTAGGAAATAATTAAGTATTATAATTGAGTCAGTTACTATATAGAGATTACGTCATTGGATTTAGCTGACTATGTGGAAAAATGGATATTGTGGACATTATTTTTTTTGCCATAATTGGACACTACGGGAAATAGATATTAAGAAATTTATAATTACGATTAGTTATTTAATATCGCCGATCAATATGCTGACACGGATTTAGTTGTTTATCCTCATGCATCAATCGTGAAAAATGATTGATTTGTTAATAGACAAATCTTAATAATTCTATGAAATACCGTCAGTCAAGAGTTAATGCAAATATTAGGTAAAATAATAATTTCTTTTATGACTCTTATGAATGGTACATTTGATTTTTAGCTCGTATTCTTGTTTGTCCAGTACAATTTTTTTCTTGTTTGTCCAAGATTTGTATTGGACGATTGAAGATTTTTAACTAATTTCCCGACTAGCTAGACATTTGAAACTTTTAGAATATATCAGAACACGATTACAATGCGTTCTTTAATACTTTTAGCCATCTTTAAGCAGAATTGAATTCAT
This sequence comes from Rhyacophila brunnea, assembly GCF_057557595.1. Classification (NCBI taxonomy): domain Eukaryota; kingdom Metazoa; phylum Arthropoda; class Insecta; order Trichoptera; family Rhyacophilidae; genus Rhyacophila; species Rhyacophila brunnea. Next base: position 39,222,058 of record NW_028233276.1, on the reverse strand, counting down.
TTTCAGTTAATTCTGTTTTGTATGGAAAGTTATTTCGGAAAAATTTCGTAAAAAGTAAAACACTATTATTGGTTGCTAAGGCGGTACTAGCAACTAAATTATTAATATATACGTGCGTTACTATGGAAATCAATATGAAATGTCAAAATGACATTTCAGTATTCTATATTTATTCAGTATTTCTATCAAGTACAAAAAAGGTATTTATTAATACATAGAATTGTCAAGTTTATATGATTCAAAAGAAAATTTAAAAAACGTGATACATAAAAAAATCTTTTTATCTTGTAATTATTATTTTAGAGTAATATTAATTATTAATACACATGATAAAATAAGTTAATTTACTGTTTTCCTTTAACGCAAAAGGCTATATTGCCATAAAAAGCGAAGAACAGAAATTTATGAAGTAGCCCATACTAGCTGGATACAAACTGGAGAAAATTACGAAAGTTATTCCCAGAAACAAAAAAAAGTACAGCATCTGTTCTTACTCAATGTTTCAAGAAAAAGTAGGGCAAAGACAACAATTTTTCTGCGCCTTTTGACATATCGCATTACATCATACTACCCAGCGAAGATATTGATTATATTGTGGAAGTTTTTTAGCGAATAAAGAAGGCACTATTTACAACACCACTGGTATAATTCATCATCCGAGTGATATTGAAAAATATTTTTTTTTTTATATAATATATTATATTTATTTGATTATCTGTATTTCTGGCACCCAACTCGAGCAAGTCAGCAGCTACGTCTATCTCGGACAGCAGGTGTCCATAGACGGAAGCATACACGATGAAATTGCTCGAAGAACAAAGCTGGGATGGAGTGCTTTCGGACGTCTGAATAGTATCTTCAAGAGTGACCTACCATTATGTCTTAAGCGTAGGGTGTTCAACCAAAGTGTGCTACCCGTGCTCACGTATGGCTGCGAGACGTGGACCCTCAACACGAGAGATGTCCAAAGTCTAAGAGTCACACAGCGAGGCATGGAGAGGTGTATGTTGGGCATCACGCGAAAGGACCGTAAGAGAAACGAATGGGTTAGGAAGCAGACAAGAGTACGCGATGTAATAGACGTTGCCAAATAGCTGACATGGAGATGGGCGGGGCACATTGCTCGCCGAAAGGACAGCCGCTAGACAAATGCCGTCATCCAGTGGTACCCAAGCCGCTGGATTGACGAACTAGTAAAGTTCGGCTGAAATACGTGGCAGCAAACGACACAGGACCGAGAGAGTTGGAGAAAGCTTGGGGAGGCCTTCATCCAGCAGTGGATTGACCCCGGCTGATGATGATGATGATATATATTATATAAAGTAACTTAATTGCTTTTCAAGATTATTAATGTGATAAATATGAGATAATTTTGCTTTTACATGACAATAATGACGAATCTTTGATCTATAATCAATTTTCAGAATATAATGTATTCACAATATAAATAAAATCTGTTAACTTAATTTTACATTACATTTTGGTAATCTTTGCTAATTATTTTCAATTCGTTTGATATATAAGTACTTCAAAAGACATCTTATTTCATTACGTAAATGTAAAATATCATTTAACAGCAAATATTCAAGACCAAATTCTCTCTTTATTTATAAATATATAATATATTTTGCCTTACACACGTTAACATATTATTATTATAATATGCCGTTAGATGAGAATCGTGATACACGTTTTCCTATCGTAAAGTTATATATTATATTGTATTTTCAATATAAGTTATATAATATTATCTACTTACGGCACGTATTTAGTGTTGAATAATTAAAGTTTATTCTTGCTTATATTATTATTACACTAAATTAGTAAATATCATAATATTACATTATTAATACCCCATTATAATGAAATAGCGTCACCTTACTATTAAAACCTCGTAAGACTGTTGAATGCTGAAGAGTGTTGAGGGGAAGGAAAAAACGTAATAAAAACAATATTTTAAACACCTTTATAATCGATGAATCTGCAAACACTGGTTGTGAAATACGAGGTTTTAATTCCATATTTGAAACCATGAAACGTACGAGTTTTTAAAATTTGTCGATTAAATGACAGCATACTAGTTTGGAGAACAGAGGTTTTGATATGATTTAAAATGTTTTTGTTGAAATTTTGTCGAGCAAACTTAATTTTTACATAATATCGGACTTACGAGGACTTAATAGTAAGGTGACGTATTGAAATTTTTTCAAATAAAATATTAAATTTCAGTTCATTAAATAGGTAGGTACCGATAATTCATACGATAGTTCTAACATAAATTGCTAAAAGGGCGGACGTGCTCAGCGTAGGTCAAAATGGAACTTTAATTGTATTTTCAATGCATGATCCTGGACATTACTTAAACGTTATAGATAATCGATTTATATAATTTTGAAGCTTTATTATCCTTTATATTTATTTTAAACATTTAATGAGTGCATAAAGTATTTTTATTACATAAAATAGTATTCTTTTAAACCTCTCGCTCTAATGTTTTAGAATAAAGTCATATTTCAGTACATGCATGTGCGGTGGTGTTAAGATCTTTACATTTATTAATTTTTAAACGCATTTATAAAACCATCGGTATAATTTATGTTGACATTATTATAGTGAAATATTTACGATAAAAAATTATATTGATAATCTCTGTGATCCCAAATTTGACAAGAATTAGGCATTTTATTATTCAAAAAATGGGCAAGATTAACACATTTGAAGATAATTCTAAAGATATTAATTATAAGCTATATCTTTGAACATTCAAGTATGATGAACATTCTACGAATAATGATTGCTTTATAACAATTATTGACCTAAGAATAAGGTAGTGTTTTTTTGAAATCCGCAATTTCTTTTGGCATTCCCCAGTGGTTAAACTACAACATACGGCAATAGAAATAATAAAATAATATAATGCCCAATTATTGTCAAATTTGGGATCACAGAGATTATCAATATAATTTTTTATCGTAAATATTTCACTATAATAATGTTGACATAAATTATACTAATGGTTTTATAAATGCGTTTGAAAATTAATAAATGTAAAAGGATAACAAGGCTTCAAAATTATATAAATAGATTATCTACAACGTTTAAGGAATTCCAGGATCATGCTTTGAAAATCTAATAAAAGCTCCATTTTGACCTACGCTGAGCATGTCCCCCCTTGAAAGTTACAATATGTATATAGCTACAATGTAATTAATTATATTTGGTATCCAAAATCTCATATCTATTGATCGAGCAAGTACTTCACTTATTAAGCCACTGAACTAATTGCTACTTGACCGATTGATTTAGAATAGTAGGTTCAAATTTCTTCATAATATTTCAGACATCCTTCTGAGACTGACAGAAGTTATATATTATTATGTTCAATAAAATAATGTTACTTATTATTAAAATCGTATGTACATAGTTAGTGTTTATTTTAAAATATTCAAATAAAATATACTATAATTAAAATAAAATATTAATCCTTAGATAGAAATAACTAAAATCACGAATAAAGGAAAAAAAAAAGTTTGATTTTCAGACAGATTTGTATTTAAAATTCGTTATATCTGCATAAAATTCGGCGACATTAATTCTCCCTTTGGTTAATTTTTTTTATTCCTTTATTTTTCTATAGCTTGAAGTAAATGACTGTTGATAAATAATGTAATCTCATCATTAAAAAGAGGTTAACTCTTCTCAACCTTTCACTTAAGGATTTTTTAGTAACTTTACATTGTTAAAAATATAATAACGCAAAATGAATTTTGCTCACGACTCTCGAACACTGCTGAAAAATTCCGACGATACACATGATTCGCTCATATGCCAGTTCAATCACATTTTGCAATGTAAAATAATATTTTGGATTGATTATTGAGTTGTGTCTACTTACTTATGATGAAATCAACCACATAACGATCGAAAGAGAATCTCGAAATAAAACATGCGAATATATATCTGAATATTATTATTATTAAATTACCAAAAATTGAACGACAGCGTATTTAAGGATGGAGAGTAAAATAAAAAAGTTTCACTTCTGTCTCATATACTGCCTGCATTCATTCATTTATTTAATCTACTATAATCTTCGAAGTAGTAGCGGAAGGTGGAGGTAGGCTATTATGATCCGCCACAAATAGTGCACATTAAACTTTGTTAGTCAAACGTATTTGTTTTTATTAAACTAAGACTTCAATTTACAAATAATGTTGGTAAGTTTTTAAAAATCAATTAAACCCAGCCTGAACCAAACCATAATAGTTTTGGTATACTTTGGGCGATACAACAAAATTGTGTACACCTTCTCATTCATGTCATTTATTTTCGTTGAATTAAGAATACATAATAATTATGTAATATTATTATCACTCAAATATTGTTCGTTTATTTTTTTAAATTCATTAAGCACTGCCTTAACCTAAATATAATAGATACAAAATATTAAATATAACTAATATTAATTTATAACTATAAAATATCCAAAATTATGTATGAATGAATTGAATAATTTTTGATGTTTTATAGATTTTTTGACTATTATGTAATATAGCTTAGTTTTGCAGGGTTTAATTGAATTTAAAAAACTAACCAACAACAGAATATGTAATTTGTAGTATTATTTCATTGAAAACATTGATACGTACCTATGACTGACAAAGTTTAGTGCGCACTATTTATGGCGGATCTTAACAGCCTACCTCCACTCTTCGCCACTGCATGAAGCTTGTTTAATATAATAATACTAACTATTGGTATCACTTTATGTGGCCTATTTGATTCTTATTTAGTATTAAAGTACTTAAAATTGAACGGCAACATATCAAAGGAAGGAGAGTAAAAAGTTTCAATTTTGTCCCATATTATACTGCCTGCATTCATTCATTTATTTAATCTACCTATACTATGAACTATAAAGCTTGTTTAATATAATAATATTAACTATTGGTATCACTTTATGTAGCCCATTTGATTTTTATTTAGTATTATAGTTTAATAGAGGTTACATTATTTTTATTTCTTCGTGCCATTAAATTCTATTATTCTTTTATAACAGTTATATTATTTCTGGGGAAGATTATTCGATTGGCATAATACTTTATTTCAAATAAATACTTTTATGGTCTATTAAGCATAAAAAACTCCAGCGAGGGCACAAATAAAATACACATGCCTATTTTGGTAGGCTTGACGTTATTGCTTTCTATAAAGATTTATAAGTTTCTTAGTTCTTTATGTCTTATTACGTGACATTTTGGGTAAGTAAGTAAAACAAATTGAAAGAAGGGATGTGATAAAAATACCAATTTCAAAAAAATACTTTCGTATGAAAGATTGATCATTAAAATTAATCATCCCTTAAAGATTGGTTCTATGCTGTTATTTTTTTTTTCTCTTTTGTCTGGCATGGCAGTACTCGTGATTGTAGTAGATGTTTTTTGGAACATCATTATAATATTAACAAAAAAATTTTTACCAATATTTACTTGTATACAAGAAATACGTATTTAAAATATATTAAGGGCTGAAGTGATTTATGAAGAACAAAAATGAAAAATAGGGTATATTTACAAACGTAACTATACGACAGATTTTAAAGCATATATGTAGATATATTATGTCGTTATGATTTCCTACCTTTTTTAGTCTTACAAATCAACATTCTCAATAATTATGTAAAATGTATTAATACCATAAAATAATATTATTGTAAGCAACGTTATGTTAAAATTAATAATAAAGCTATATGTGGGTAATATCATTTTTTCAAAATATTATTATTTTAGCAAAACGTGCATATCTTCAATTTCTATACTAAATAATGTTATTCAGTTCAGTATAATTGGTAATTTTTTCATTAAAGATTGTAATTGCCTTAATTTCAGAATAATTGAAACATTTTGTATTCTGCATTTGATAATACTATTTAATATAGATATTATTAATAAACCATTTCTTTTATTCAACGAATAATTCATAAGATTTGAGAATGTAACATTCCATATAATATTGAACATACATAACTTGAAAACACCTCAAAAATGTCCTTTAAACTGTTAAAAAAACTTTCAAATATGATTTTTTTTCTATTGGGTTTAATATATATAAATATCTGAGGTATTTTCAAGTTATGTATGTTAAATATTATATTATTATTCAATGTCCTTTCTTTCTAATTGGAAAAATTCTAAAATTAAAATTAAACCGTTTAAATTAAAATATAAAAACATGTAAAATTGAAATCGATAGATGGAATTTATGTCTGAAAGTATCCAATCGCTGGATCTCCAACTAAAAAATATTTTTGTTTATATTAATAATTATATTTTGAAAAACTGCTTCCAATACCAAGTACATCTGATTTACCAATTAATGTGACTTTATTCTCAACATAACCAGGATAATTTTAACAATAATACTTTTTTTACAATTTACGGAGATCAAGAAATTAATGTTAAATTTTAAGATGAAAAAAGATACGAAATTTTACGATACGGCATTATAAATATCTTTCGTACGAAGTCTACAAATTATTTAAGGATATATCACAAAGATACCCCGAATTCTTAATGATTAATCTTCATACAACACACGGGCCCTTAGCTATAAGCTAATTCCACTTCTTTCCGCATTGTACATTACATTGTGGTATACCTACATCCACAGAGCCCAAGTATCTCGACGACCCATAGGCTTTCTAAGTCTACTTATTGGATATTTGTACCCATTAGGTACCACTAAATAACTATATATATCCACAAATTGACTCGTCTTTAAACTATGTATCCTGCACAGTTAGGGTTTTTAGCATACTAATATAAGTATGCTACATGCCATTTTGTTACCTAAACTTATAAATATCGATCTATAAAAACAGATAATTTAATATTGAATTATTATAAATTTCGTTTATTTACTGTATAGGCAATAGCATATATCTTCGATACATAATTAAAACAAGCTGATTTATTTGAAAAACATATTCTTGCACCTAAAAGCGTGAAAGTGAAGTAAAAAAGAGAAACCTCTGGGACCTTATACAAAACTCCCAAGATTATCCACTATGTTATTTTTTTCTTCCATACAAAAATGGCTTTTATGTAAAACTGAAACTTTTTTTACTGATTTTTATAGGGAAACCACAAGACTCCATCTGGAAGAAGGTTTAACAAAACTTTAAATAAAAAAAAGTAAGGCAATTTAAATTTAAATCTAAATAGTCAGATTTGAATGCATTTGTTTCATAAAATAACTATCTACTACTACTTCACCATATTCGATTCATGGAGGATAATAACATTATGGGCCTCCATAAAGTGGAAATTTCGTTTTACGAGAAACGGATGTTAGTCACATGTTTAACCAATTAGGTTCATATTTTGACTCAAAGCACAAATTGAAAAAGAATATGTATATTTCCAGACCCAGGATTCGAACCCGGAACCCACAACATCATAAGCTGACGCTTAAGCCGCTCGGCCATCATTTCCTAAAAAAAATAAACAATATTTCTTGTGATAAACTGATGTTATCAGCACAAAGGTAGTTTAGGAAATAAAGTAGAATGTAATGTAAAAAATAATATTAAATTCATTTTCATTTTTTTTACGTAAGTATCTACTTTCTTAATTCCAAATAATTACAAGATAAAAATAACTTTTTATATACTACGTTTTTAAATTTTCTGTTGAATCATATAAACTTGACAATTCTATGTATTAATGATTTAGGACAAATAAGGCAATTGTCAACAAATCATTTTTTTGCTATTTTGCAACAAACAAACAAATATAGAATACTGAAATGTCATTTTGATTTCCATTGTAACGCACGTATATATTAATAATTTAGTTGCTAAGACCACCCCCTTAGCAACCAATAATAGTGAATTGGATTACGGATTTGGCATCGTGTTCTGGTTTATTCTAAAAGTTTCAAATGTCTTACTAGTTAAAAATCAATTGCAAGATTTATACTGGATAAACAACCATCAGACAAACAAGAATACGACCTAAGAAAAACGTAGTAAAATATCAGTATTTTTGATTTTTAAAACCATTTTTTCGATACCAATGAATAATAATGGAATTACGATTTTGAAATACCGGTATTGAAATCTGTATACCTTATATTATTAAGGTTTCATAAATTTGAAATTCTGTTAGTGGACATTGTAAATAAAGAAAAATAAAGCAATAAATAAACATCAAACCAATACTCCGTTGACATTCCTCTCGATAAAATGTATACGGTGCATATTACACTGTTTGTTTGTTCCCTTTTAGTACTATTTTGATGTTTTGTATTCCCGGCACCACGTTTCGGTAGTAATGACATATAATGCAAGCGGTAAACTACATCTGACTCCATAACTTCGTCTCCGATGGCTGTTTGCCAAGATTTTCCTCACAAATATTTTCTCTAAGTATATTGCTATCAATGAGTAGAATATTGCGCATTTCCATGACAAATATAAAAGATTGTCATTTATTTATATTATTGCCTATTCTTCATTCAGTACTTTATTATTATTTATTTATATAGTATTTTTAATTGGCTACTGAATTCACAATATACATACATCAATTCAAAGAATGTAGATTTTTTATAAAAAATACATAATTTGAAAAAGTCTCAGAAACATAACTACTTATTATAAAAGTCCTATATTGTTTTTAACCTTAAATCACTATGCTACCAACCTAAGCTAATTTAAACTAACTATACGCTTATCGAAATTTGTTAATAGCTAATATTACTAAATATATACAAGGTGTAAGAATGTTTGATTCTTAATTAAATAAAAAGACCTTAGAAAAATCTTTTAAAAAAAGTTGGTCCAACCGGGCATCAAGTTACTCACATCTTTAACTTTCCGGGTGATTGATCTCTCTTTAATAGTGAATTATCTCTAATAACTACGTTTTAACTGAAGTACCTACTTCAAATTTAGAACAGCTTTTTAATTAATTAAGGCAATATTACTAACTAAATCGTAACCGACGTCGGTTAAAATAAAAAAAAAATTATAAGCACTTATGAATATTGTTTTTTTTATATTTTGTGTATGTTTCTGAGGTTTTTTTATGTATTTCTTTATATATAAGAATACTTTATTGGAGACTGATACATATTTCTTATATTCGAATCTCATGAATTTCGTAGACTTTGATTGGTTGTTATCATATCTAGTTTTGTTGTTCTTCTAAATACCAAAAAACTGCTCAGAATAAGGCATATTATATTTGTGTACAGTTAGTAAAAGAAACCGCTGATATACACCAAACTCGCACAATATTAATAGAGATGACGAGATATGTTTAAAAACATTATGACCTCTGGTTTTTTCAGCAAAATCCAATATCCTATCTAGTATCTCTGGCACCAACTAACCCAGTAAACTATCACCCCCTTTAGTCTGAGCAGCATTCGCTATCAGATAAACAGAATCCTTTTCGATACACCATATTATTATACTCGTATAAGCGAGATCGTCATTTATACCTTGACCGTTCCGATACTATAGAATGACCTCTGAAAAGAGTCCAAAAAGTCGAGGAAAAACATACCACGAAAGCCCTTAAACTAATAATACGATAACCTATTTTTCACAGATTTTGTATAATTTTAACACATTTTTAGTTAGGACACCATATAAGACATAGTCCGTTCCACTTCTTTAGGTCTGTAGTTATTTACTGTCACGTATTTCCTGTAAATAAAATCATTTTTTTTCAATTCAGTGACAAAGGGTTTACTACAAATATCGATTTTATGATTACCATGGTACCATTATATTATTTGAAATAATCAAAAAATATCGTCACCTCAATAGTAGTACTACTACTACTAGATAATTTGATTTTTACTATTTTTGAGATAGCTATTGAATGTGATTCTACATTTCCTTCTCTACAAAATGATAAAACTATTCAAATCAGAATATAATGGGAACTGTATTAATTTTGTGTATGAAAATATTAGATATCTTTAAAACGATAAATGCATTAAATAAATAAAATAATATATCTACAATATTTTTTCATACAATTGTAGCACATTATTTATTTGTTCCCAATTTTCCAATATTATTTTAAAATAATATTCAAGTAAAGTTTAAATTTTATTTTCCCAACAATGGCTAAATCAGAGTTATATAGTTGTAGTATTGAGGTGGTGATATGCAAGTGATAAGTTTTCTCATTAAATCAACATGGTTTCAATAGTATTACCATAACCAGTATTATTTGATTCAATACTTTCGTATAATATGGTGTATTCACACATTGGAATCATTATTGACTAAATATCTATAAAGTTTGTCATAATGTAATATTTTTATGATAATAGCCATCCACTAAGGAAACTTAAAAATATATAGAAATAAATATAAAATCATTAACCAGATATATAACAATATTAAATAATATAATACTTAGAGCTTTGACAAGTATTATACATTTTTTGTAGATATTGTAGAATAGGTATTTTCATGACAATAAAAATCATTTTTTTGCTGCGTGGATATGCAAAAAAAATCTTTCCTCTAACAAGCCAAGGCAAATAAAAGAAAGTGCTTTCATTCAAACTTATTCAACAAGGTATATTATTATAATGCTGAAATAAAATATTACAATGTTTATTCATAATTGATACACATTTTGTAATCAAATCAAAAAATAAATATCCTGTTATCATACATATAAAAAACTTATTTCAAGTAGATAACAAAAAATCCAACTTTCATATTTCTAAGAATCCACTATGATTCATATTAAATTTGTATGAAACATTTTCGTATATATAAACGTAACAAAAAAGGCATGATGTTTACTTAATATACAGACATTAATATTATATTACTTATACGTTTTTTTATTACATGCTTCGATTGTACTCATGCTTAGCGTGAATTGTCGAAATGCTCTAATAATTTACATGACTATTTTATCTAAATTAATTTACATCTTATAGTATAAAATACAAGGTCTAAGAGCTTTACCAGGGCCATGGAAACTTTTCTCATTACGTTTAATATTATTTATTTTAATTAAATTAACTTAAATTAAAGATTTGCGTTCACTATTTACAAAACTATTTAACTCATTTAATTTGGACAATTATGATTTATGTAAATATAACACACTTAGTAGTATATAAGTATTCGGCTACCAAAATTTTAATAAAAATACAATAAACAGTTCAGACATATTATGAAATAATTACAAGATAAAAAAAAAATTTTATATTCCACGTTTTTAAATTTTCTGTCGAATCATATAAACTTGACTAGCTGACTAGCTTAAACGATCAAAAAAAAATGTACTTGATAAAAATAATACTGAAATGTCATTTTGACACGTCATGTCATATTGATTTCCATAGTAACGCACATATATATTAATAATATAGTTGTTAGGACCCCAGACCCCTAGCAACCAATAATGGTGTCGAAATAACTTTTCATACAAAACAGAATTAACTGAAAATGAATTCAATTCTACGTAAAGATGGTTAAAAGTATTAAAATAATGCATTGGCATCGTGTTCTGATATATTCTAAAAGTTTCAAATGTCTAGCTAGTCGGAAAGTTAGTTAAAAATCGATTGCAAGATTTGTACCGGACAAAGAACCACCGGACAAATAAGAATACGAGCTAAGAAAAACGTTCTAATCTAAAAAAAATCTAATCTTAATAGAATGTTCTTTTTTTATATTTTCAAAAAGATGGAAGTCTAAATTCAATTAAAAATTGCTTTAAATTGGGTCTAGGTACGTTTGAAATCAGTTTAATATATAATTATAATAATATACAAAAAATACACGGATTATAATTATTATATACCTGCATTATCTGTATTCGTTATTATTTATACTATCCGAATGAATTCATGTTAATTCTCTTAACATATAATAATAATTAAATTAGAGGAATGTACCGTTTTTAATTAGATTTACAATATATTCGCAAACAAAAAGACCCAAACAAAACACGTCATGTCGTCATAGCAATTTTTTTGTCAGATGCGACAATGTATTTATCGTAAAATGGGAATTTCTAAATTTTTGAGACGAGACGAGAAATTAATTTCAACCAAAAAATCTATGAATAACCGTTGTTAGGATAGGTGTCATGCTGTTTTTTTAATCTGTCGCTTCATCTAAATTTATTTGTTTTTCAGATATGGCATCGGAGTCGTATAGTCATGATATCGGTCATTCTAAAGCTCAAATTATACCGACAGACTCTCAAGCCGATTGTTTGCTCCGATCACCCACCCGATCGTTTGCCCCAATTTTCCCCATCCACAAAACGTCATGCTGGATATTATGATTCCCTAGAGTCGAGGTCAAAATAAAATAAATACCTACAATTTTCTGCGCAATCGATGATCGGCTAAGTTGACGATTGCCGAGAACAAACGATAATGGTCGACTCAACTGTCATCGACCTTTGATTGAGCCGTGTGCAAAAAACTGTTATATTTTAGCCACGACACAAAGATTGGTGCAGATAATTGTATTAGACGATTGGTATGAGCATCTGCCAGTGTAGTTTGGCCTTTAGACTACCAGTCCTGTCAAAATATCGATGTAGAGTCTGTCTTCTATAAGCTGGCGTTCACGTCACGTCGTTCGCGGACCGAAAGCATTGTGCCATCGCGTTCGACTGTTACAAGTTTTCAATGGGAGGGAACGAGAGGGACTGCAGTGTTAAGATGCTAAAACGGGGGAAACTACACGTCAGCTTATAGAAGACAGACTCTAGTAAGATTATCAACGATCTATCAATCTAGATTTTTTAGTTATTTTGTTATGTAATTTAACGGTAGGTAAGAGCTTGCAGAGAGTAATCATGATTAGCAGTATAAACATTGATAAATGAAGAGTACACATACGATAGTGCAATCAAATCAACAATATAATAGATTCTTCATTTATATCAGCAAACCCGTGTAGCTGAACACATAAATAAATGGAGAGGATTTGATTTACAAGCAAAAAATATATATTATATACACACAGTATAATATAATTAAATAATAAATATATATTATTTTCTTATCCCTGCACCAAAACAACGTTGGATGCTGTGTTTAAGTTAATAAACTGTAATGGGGCGTCATAAAATTGTCGCATAGCTACCCATTCGAGTACTTAGTTACTACATCGCGATATATGGAATGTTTCCTTCACATTATTTACAAACTCGCTAAGTACAAGAGTATTGTACAGACATAATACATTGTTATATAATATAAAGGGGTAGTTTGTTTTATTTATTTATTCTTCTACTGAATTATGATTAAACGAACATATTTTAATAACCTTAATGCCTTTGAATTATATGTAAACACATAAGTAATACTTACAAAATAATACATTATATTACACCGAGTACAAAGAAACAGATGATATGATAAAACTAGCAGACAAAAGATAAACATATACGTTTTCAGAAAGTGACTATATAAGACGTATATTGAAGATTATCACCGATAATATTGTTGACCGCTGCATGAAGCTAAATATTCCCAATCAGTGTGCCGTGAGCGATTATAAAGTGTGCCACAAAATATTGTAGCATACAGTAAAAATTCTACAATTTGCAATTACATAATATTTCTTTCCCGTAAATACTCACTATTTAATTAATGCAATAATAAACCTTTTCTTTTATTTAACAAATGATTCACAAAATTTGAAAATGTAGCGTTTTATAATAATATATTGAAGGAATTAATCCAAGTATTAGGTTTTAAAACGTACTTGCAATTGCTTATATCGTGACGTCGTTTTGTAATTAAAGCATTTAATTGTTAACTACCTTGATTTAATACACAAAAACCGATAGCCAACATTATTAATGCAATTTGATAAGCAATTCACGTAAGAACTACAAGTTAAAATTGTCGTTATTAAGTAAGATGCTCGTAGCTAAATTGGAAAAAATACATTGGCGTAAATTGGCGGGTGTCGTATTTTTTTATAAAATGGATTTTTTACCATTTTATAAATTTTATAAAACCATATGCATGAGATGTTTTAAAATTATGTATATTTAATTAATAATTAAAAAGAGCAATATTTCAATATTTATTATTGATAAAGAATTATTACGAATAGCTCTTTCAAGCATCGATTATGTAGTATGACAAAGTTTTGTTATCTAAAATATAGGAAGTATCTGATTGAAATAATTGATAAAGTACTTAGCATTTAACTTCTCAATTATGTTTGATGGTAGTCCAATAAAAAAACAATTGCATGAAAATTATTACTTTTCTGTACCTACCTACTTTTATAATGATCTAGCTAGGTATTGATAAACGTTCGTATTCAACATAATATGACACCCACGATAGCCCTTCGGCTTAAGTGTCGGCCTATAATAGCGTCATGGGTCCCAGGCTTAAATCCTGGGTCTGGCAAGTACACATATTGTTTTTGAGTCAGAGTATGTACCTAATAGGTTGAGGAGGTGGCTGACATCCATTTCTCGTTAAGACAAAATCTGTCAATAAAAAAACCTCCACCCTGTGAAGGCGCATAATAATAATATGATTTTATTAGTTTTGGACATGGTCGAAAAAAAAATCTATCATAACATTAATCAAAATTTACGAATATGCATATCTATATGTAATTTTAATACTTTTATATTACAGTTTTTTATATAATAATTTATTCTATTACAAAAATCTTTTATTCAGACTTTATTTTAATTATTTAAGCAGTGTGCAATGATGCAAAAAAAGGTTGGGAATTATAATATTTAGACTATCATACTGTGTTACAAAGTACAGTAAGAAAGTAATTTTTAACTAAAATTCAATGAGTAAGGCAAACTGATATACTTACATTTATTCACTTAACAGGGATTGTGGATTAGCTTTTTTCTATTTCGTCTACTCCATCTCCTTTTAAAAAGTTTGTGACAAGGCCTACCTTTAATCCTACGCAAAAAAACTACACAGTATAGGTACACCTCCGTGAGTATTCTTCGTCTGAGCTCACGTGTCTTATTCGTCGAATTTCATTCAATTTGAAGGTCACTTTAAAAATCAATCCTGTAATAATATACTTGCGTTCTACATACTAGAGTAGACATTCTTACATTGAAAGTACGTTCGGTTGGTGAAATTCAGATAATTTTTTCTAATAAATATGGATTACTTGCTTCTTCATCATTCATCTTTCTCTTATCATTGAGATTACTCTCATCGGGATCATCATGACTTGGATCTAAATACAGATAAGTATATTAAAATATAAAACTATTTATATTATATACTATTAATATAATGACTATATAAAATATAGATATAGGCACATGTTGAACCTTTAAACGAATATTGTCAATTAGCAAAATCTTCCGAAATCGCCAAAACAACAATGAGGTCACCTCACGCATACCGACTCAATGAGCGTTTTTTACTATGCTCTGTATGCTTACGCATTTTCGATTCACGTCAAAATGCGCGCTTTGTTTTTATTTTTTCTCTCTATGGATTTTCTATTAAATTATTATCTATGTCGTATGACTACGTCTATTATCTATGATCAACTGGCTGGGTTCTGTTCAAAATATTATCTATGGATGCAATATCGCAAGAAATTTTAACGTACTTATACGTAGGAGCTGTTAAAATTAATTGAAATTACCATGATCAATGAATAATAATTTAATATACTAATAAATTAGAGTTGAAACTTTCCATAATTGAATTTATAGATATAGTTATCATTCAAAATATTCTGCAGAATGAAGAAATCTTAGACTAAATTTGTCGCCGTATCAACATGTGACAGCACGTGGTGTGATCATAATGTAATCGCAGCATAAGAAACATAACTAGGTATTATAAAAAATTTCAACTAACAATAATATTTTTTTATTCAAATTGTCAATACGTCGTACCAATAAGGCGTACCACTATATGCATGTACCTATTTTACTCATATATATTTTTGTTGTTGATCACAATGCAGATAGATTACATGTAGAATAAAGTTCGTGAGGTGAATTGAAAAAAATCAGTAGCGCATCTAGCTGGAGGTATAAAATATAAATATACATTTTTTACATATTTATTGTGTCATATATATTGTTTCAAAGAAAAGCACAATGATAAAATATTTCTTTATATAGGTATATACAACAGCTTTCAAATAATGCAAATAAAATTATCAACTTTTTGAAAACAGATTAATTAATTGTACCTACCTGCAATATATGACGCTATAGTGTATGCATACTTTATTTTTTATAACATAATATAAGGCGTATATTTGCAAAACAATCACTATTTACGTAATTATACATATTCTACAAATGCCTTAAATAAATAATAATAAATCTAAGCCTCTTATTAACACTTTGATTATTGTAACATGTGATTAAAGGTTAAATTCCTAACATGTATGCAAAAATGTAATGCTTAATAATGTCTACTATTATTTTTAATTATTTTTCAACAAAAAGTATCCAGTATTCGGTACAGTTCCCCTATATTCTATATAATTTAATACGAGGTGAATTGATCTCTAATTCCCAAAAAAACTCCAAATACATATAATTTTAATGACTCATTATATAAATATAATATTATACCGACGTGCTCAATTATTTTCCCTTATATTACTAATCCAATCTGTTTTATATTTCACACCCCCAGGAACTTTTTAATCAATACTCAAACCCAGTACAAAAAAAATGACAATATAAGTCGATACCAGATAATGAAAACAAATCAGATTCCATGTAAGGAAGTTTTATATTTATAGTTCAAACTAGATGTGTATAGTATACATTAATAATATTATAGTATGATTATCTAGATTCTTTTTTCGACGAATTCTTTCTTACGTTTGAATTGAAACGTCAATTTGATAATGGTTTTATTAAATTTAAAAAAATGGCATCATATTATAGTACAGTACCTATGCCATAAAAAATGAGCTAATATTAAAACCAATCACTAGAGTTTCATAATCAAAAACGTTGTTTACCATACAATACATTAAACTGTTTACCTGATCGGTAAGTAAGCAATTCAATGTAAGTGTTCTCATATTATTATTATGTTCCTATATTGTTCAATATATTTAGGAATAATTATCGTTTAAAAATACTACATCACTGCCGAAACAACAGGCTTAGTTGCGCACAACCATTGCATAATAATCCCACGATATAATTCGTCACAAAGTAGTCATTATTCGATTCGACAAGCTTTTGATTAGATAGTTCGGCACAGGGGTATTACGTACAATCAGAGGGTACAGCACATGGGACCTCGCTAGCGGCGCGGCCCCCCTGTCCCATCGATTCGCCGATGCATTTGCGCTAACTGTGCAATCACCATTTGGCAATTGCGCTGGTGATTACCAGCTCGTCTGACAGTTACTGACAAGTACTGGGGATTCGCAAATAATAATTATGATTGGCGTTATGTTATTATTATGATCCTTTAGTAGAGTTTAATGCTCTGTTTCATACAAATGATGACACATTTCTATATATCACTGCTTCTCGAACTTATTCGGACCTTTATAGCATAATACTCCGTATATACGTGCATGGATTTACTGTTTACAGTAAGTATGATCGCGGTCATAACAAGAAAATGTATGGGTAAATATGTGTTATCCTGCAGTTGCAAGCTTGCATGCATGAATAAAAAAAGATACGAAGCTTCTGATTTTTTTTTGCGACAATAGAGTTTTTTCGATCTGCGCCTGCGCAGTAGAACGATAGTGGCGAACATGCCTGCAAAACAACGAACTACAAACGAATTTTCAAGTCAAATAGTAAGAAATAGTAACACTGTATAACACTGTAATAGTACAATGACAACATCACGTCTTGCTCACTCTTAAAGATTGGAGAAACAATCAGCACTTTTACGTGTAAACAGTTATTGTCATGATAATTTAAAATACGTACTATTGATGTCAGTAAATCCATGCATGTGTACAGGCGCTATAATCATCAGTCTGAATCCTTTCCATTGTTCGATGATATATACTTTTTTAAACTATTTTTACTGCCAGAACCTAGACTGTCAACCTAGATTATTTAAAGTTTAAATTAAGCATTAAAGAGAAAGTCAGTCGGATAAAGCTATGAATATTACCTAAATATTAATATTGCAGCCTCAAAGATTGAAAAAAACCATTTTTTTAAATCTTACAATTGGATGCGTACACCAATCAAAATAGTGTGATAACGGCAGTAGTAAAATAAACATATGTAGGGTATGATCACTGTGGGAGTCATGGTGTGGTGGATGAAGAAGTCAAGATTTGGTGGTTGCTCCGATGTATTGTGGACCTAGTTTTATTTGCAGCGTAAACAGTCGGTACAAGAGTATGTTGCAGTAGTTATGTTACAATACTTATGATACTGTTACGAAGTCCGAATCTCGGTAGAATGAGATGTTGTGCGGAGCAATACAGAGACTGGGATACTAACATACCGGGAACTTATATTCGAGTGACATGTCCAATGAATTGTGATCCGCTATTTATTGACGTACTCATAATCAAAATAATATCTTGAAAAGATTATTTAAGATATAACTATTATAATTATTGAGTCAGCTACTATATGAAGTTTGCTTCATCTGAAATAGCTGACTATATGGAAAAATTGATATCGCGGAAATTATCATTGCAGTCAGCTATTTACTGAGTTTACCATAATTGGACACTACAGGAAATGAATATTTATTATCGCCGATCAATATGCTGACACGGATTGAGTTGTTTATCCCATACATATTATAAACATCGAGATTTGATAAAACCACAAATATGTACTGTGACTTCATCAAAGTTCATTCGAGAGCGTGGTGACCTCAGCCTTGGGTATCTGCTCTTGAGACATTCCCGGGCGTAAACAACTACTGCTGATTCTCGCTCGATACGCTCGGTTAAGACCGAATATGATGTGAGGCGGAATGGTTTGGAGGGTCCATGTTTGTGTTGTGACTTCATAAGGGTTCGAACCCATAAGTCAGTGTAATAATCCAGTGCTTTAGGTATGCCATGCGAATTTGGTGGATATTTCAGATCGAACAAAAAATATGCATGCAGCGTGAGGGGCTCTGCATGCCACCTCCGTCACAGTTAGCTATGTCGTACATCTTAACTCGTCTCTGCTGTCGATGTCGATTTGATTTTGTTGGTATTCACAAAACACATGCATGTCAATGTACCTCCACATACAGCTCGAATGCGATATTTTAGTTTGAAAAAAAATAGGTGGTGTCGCAAGCAACAACTTTCACTCATCATGGGGCGTAGGTATAATGCCAAAATGTTGCATAGGCACATGTGTAGGATCTTTTTTTTTTCATCCGTTTCGGCTAGTCGCGTGATGTCACTGTCCCGTCATGGCATTATCTACGCGCACGGAAGAAAGTTGAAACATTGCGTCCAGTTTTTACAACGTTTTTTTTAGCTCGTATTCTTATTTGTCCGGTGGTTCTTTGTCCGGTACAAATCTTGCAATCGATTTTTAACTAACTTCCCGACTACCTAGACATTTGAAACTTTTAGAATATATCAGATCACGATGCCAATGCATTTTTTAATACTTTTAGCCATCTTTAAGTAGAATTGAATTCATTTTCAGTTAATTCTGTTTTGTATGAAAAGTTATTTCGACACCATTATCGGTTGCTAGGGGTCTGGAGTCCTAGTAAATAAATTATTAATATATACGTGCGTTACTATGGAAATCATTATGACATGTCAAGTACAAATTTTTTTGATCGTTTAAGCTAGTCAAGTCAAGATTATATGGTTCAACAGAATTTAAAAACGTTCAAACGACATAGCAGATCTACATTCTAGACGTACACAACATGATATTTACATTATAACAAGTATTACCCTCACAAAAGAGAAAAAGAGAATATTATAAATATATAATAATAATAGTAAAAAGTAAAATAAAAATATACTATTTCAGTACAATTTTATACTTTCTTTTCTTTCGACCATGTCCGATCCTAATAGGATCATATGGGCCTCCACAGAGTGGAGGTTTGTATTGACAGATTTTTGTTTTTACGAGAAATGGATGTCAGCCACTTGCTCAACCTATAAGGTCCATACTCTGACTCATACACAAATTGAAAAACAAGATGTTTACTTGCCAAACCCAGGATTCGAACCTGGGACCCTCGACTCTATAGGCCGGCATTTAAGCCACTCGGCCAGCGTGGGTGTTTTATACAGAAAAATAAAATTTAGAATACAAAATATATAGCACTATCTAGGTCTATGGGGAGCGCATTGACTAGTCTTGCACCCCTTGCTAATGGTGCCTGATAAGCTTGACACGAGGAAACGGTTCCGATCCAGAATAAATCAGAGATCAGAATAAATAAGTAATTGACAGGCGCATGTAAATTAAAATTTATTAGGACACCAGGATTGGAAACCATCCCTCGCGATAACAGACAAAAGTGTTTCAAGAGCAGAAGAGACCTATGAAATTCAAGAGAGTGAAAAGTAAGCATGCCTTATAGAAAGGCAGTCGGAAAATAATCATTTGACGAATTATCGAAAGGAAAATTGTTATGTCTTAAAATAAATACCTTAATAGAATAATTGTACATATACATAGTATGTCTCTTTATGACTGAGAAGATGATTTTCAGTGTGCAAACGGGTTTAGTGGTCTTTATTTTGATTACTAAGCTGCTGTTGTGACCTGACCCTAACATCATATTATTATGAATAAAGCTTAGTCAACGTATTCACAAACCAAACGCCTACGTTGCACACATTGTAACAGGTAGTCATTAAATCAGCAGACATGCAGTGTTATTGATACAGAGAAATTTGTAAGGCAATTTTGTAATTTAGCAGTGGCGGCGCGGCAGGCGACGTCATCGGTACGCCGGCTCGTATCAACGAACCCAATTTGCACCGCCGAACAATCTTTTAATTAAAATCTTCTTTGAAACATGCAAAGCCAGTCGCGCTTATCGCCCGACTCTACTGCACTATGGAAAATGTTGATCCGTTCAAACAAACAAATACGTTTCTGTTGGACGACCTCGCAAAGCGATTGGAACATTTTTACTATGGCGTGATATACTTTTGGGTACGAATTAATAAAGCATGCATATTCAACTTCAAGTGGGGTGTGATCTACTTTCCAGTATCAAAACTGGTAATGATCTATCATACTCACCCATTGTCAACCTTCAACTTAGACAAAATATATAGCTATATAATATTTAGCTGATGGTACTGATGCGTTACAAATTAAAAACAAAAAAGAACACTTGTCCTTTACCATCAGAAAGAAATATTCAGTTTTCCATTTGTTGTTTGTTGGTATTAAATTCCTAATACATTACCGTTGTTCCCAGAATGGACAATTTTACACCTCTTGAGTGTTTTTTTTTATTTTTTATTGTTTATAATTACTAATGATCTGTTATTAGGTTTTAATGATTTATAGACTTATCGAGTGTATTATTAATGATAAAGTAGGAGTGTTTTACTAACTTACTTACTTTATTTTGACCCTTGACTTGATAGGTAGGTGATGGAGTTTTACCTACTTTATTGTATTGATTGGTTATATATTATGTTAGAGTAAATAATATTCTTGGCCAGTGTTTATTTGCCTTTTAGTGAGTGTACATAGTGCCTGAAGATGCCAAAAGGCGAAACCCGGGTCGCAAAAAACGACTCAAATGGAATACTTCAAAACTTAAATCCATCAGAATTCAGTTTTCCATTTGTTGTGAAAATTATAAGTTTTGGACACTCATTATCAAACTATTCTTCCACTGTGCATAGAGTATATTGCGCAATGGTAAAGAGATACTACGCTTCAGGTTAAAGCATTGAGATACACATCCACACTCTCTTTCACTCTTGCGGCAGCATACAGGGATTTTATATAGATACACCTGTGATTGAATAAAGCAGTTTTGGCATTGAAATTAATAATAACGAAACATCACAAACTATAGAGACCTAAATATATGTTTAAAAGCTTAGAAGACATACATGTCATACACTTTTAAAAGGAAAAACAATTATGATTAATCTTTTTAGGTGATTTAAAATTAATTAAATTTAATTCTGTTATGCAAACAAGAACAAGAAACAAGAAGATGCAAACGAAGTTATGCAAATAGTAAATTACAAAAATCGATTTTAATTTTAATATAGCATTCTCGTATCTTTAGTAAGTTTTGTTTAGGCTAAAGTAAATAAACATCACGCATTAAACAAATTAATGTGCGCTTCGGTCACCTTTAGAAATCATACATAATAAATGTATCACATTACTTTTGATATCATTGCTCTGTTTTATTGTAAACAGTACTTTGAATATAAAATGTGATGTTATTAATTAATTATTTACATTATTATAATATCCAAATGTAATCAACAAATAATTATTATCACTCACTATTTTCATAAAAAATGTTTTGAAATATCACAAAAACTGTTGTTCAGTTAAATGTATCAAATTAATTTTACCGCTATTTGCTTCACTACCACCAATAATTAACAGTATAAATTGTGGCGGGGTTAATAAAATATTTTCCAATTTTTGCCATCCACTATAATACAGAGGGATACATTAACTTCCGGTAGCTGCAAACTTTCCATAAAGTACAGACTCTCTCCTTTATTATTTATAAAAAGTTTCTATGCTACAATATATAACTTATTAACTAACGGTTTGTTGTTGGTTTATTGTTAATATTCTAAATGGACAGTATTATAATAATTATGTAAATACGCTCCTTTGCTTTGTATTTTTAATAGATCCATTATACGATTACTCCAGCTTAGTCGGTGATCAATTGAAAATATAATATTTTTATATAGAGTAGAATTTCCTTAGTTATCGTTTAATTTTACAGTACGAAATTGTTAACTCTAAAATAGTAGAGTTAAAACTATCAAAATATGAGTATTCAGTACATGTATATTTTACTAAGCTATGACTAGTCATTTATAATTTTACAGTGTAACTGTCATTCACTACGAATAAATGTCAACATTAATATTATATTCATAGTCACCAATAAGAAACCATATTGTCTACCAATCATGATATACTTCTTCTTCGTACATAATATATCAAACGGTCGGCCTTTAAGAATTACTGTCGCTTGCAACTTAGCGTCCCGCAGTTATGGCGTATATTCCCTGTGGATGGTATTTAGTGGTTTTACAGAACGCCGGAGTCTGGTTGGAAAAGAACAATCAGGACAGGTTGAGACTTTCTTGACGCATGTGGCTTAATCTGTCTTTGACTTTCGATATGATGAAAGAAAGCATAGTTCCTCGTTACAGCATCCGCCATAAGCATATATTCCTAAAGCTCGGTGCATGGTTAATTTAAGCTTTCGTAAGGTGCCATGATATTACCATAAAATAACACCGTCAAAAATATACAACGGTCAATAAAAAATACGAGTAGTTATAATTAAATAATAACGATCAGTGTAGAGCAATTTATATCCTTCAATTGTATTCGATAAATAAGATTATAGATCAACTCAACTAAAATAATTCTTAGAAATATAATTTAAAGTAACAATTTTAACATTGTTTCATTGAGCTAATTTCTTTAGATAAATACAATTTTAATACCAAATTCTTTATCTGTTCACGCCTGATTAACAATGGTAATACATTTAATTTCTTTTGTTGGTTCTTTTTCGTAGAAATTTAGATAGCATCTTACAAAAATGTTTTTAATTAAATTTTTTACACTTCTAATGAATAAATATTTTAAACCAACCATTATTTCAAAGCGACTTTTTAAAAGAGGATATCCATTATGATCTCTATCGCATTTTTTACTCCTTACTAATTGTTTGGGGCATATTTCTTTTGCCCATTCAAGGCTAGACGTGAAAAAATCTGTATCCACCCTTAAAACAAATTATGATTGTTCTTCCTGAATACTAAATGCTTCTTATTCCTTTCTTGTGTACTTTTTCACTGTTATTACTTTTTAAAATACGCCTGGTCACTTTTGAATATCCAAGTATTTATTTAAGAAGACGTTGAAATGTTTTACTTTTGTGATTTATATATCTTAACATTCTTCAAATAACACTTCAACAAAATTACTACGGTGTAATTTTTCATATTCTTCTGTCTACAATCTACATAATTAATTATAATAAAAATAACAATTGGATAGTGTAATCATGACGAGATATTATCCAAAGAATATTATTATTAAAATATTTACATAACTTAGTGTTAACGTATTAGACATCACGTTGGGTATGCGGCTTAAGCGTCGGCTTATAGCGTCATAGGTCCCAGGTTGGAATCCTGGGTCTGACAAGTTAAGGGATTACAATACCGAATGAAAATGTCAATTCCGGTTTTTCGGTATTTCTTATTGAATAGCGGTATTCATACCAGTATTCGTTAAAACATTTAAAAAAACAGAAGTACTACTTATATCTATTAAAATTTCTAAACCGATATACCTACAGTTATTATGTTGACAATTAAAAACATCTATTGTTCATAATATTGTAGAACTCGTGATTTTCATAAATAATTTGAATGTATTGATGATTTTAATTAAAGCCTTCAAAAGGACTAGTTCATAAAGTGAAAATAAGTGTGGCTGCAGGAAAAGCTTCTTAAAATCAACGCTTGTACAGTCATCAATAATAACAGAATAATTGAACATTTGTCATTTGTGTACTATTTCGAAATTATATTAAGATAATTCATCGCGACAATTCTATAATTAATATTATATTTGATAGATTTTGTTTTTTCATTATTTCACATCTGCTGCATTTGCGTTTTAGCAGCACATAACTTAAATTCATTTTCAAAAACGTAAATTAGTGTGCTTTCTTAATATCTAAAATTCCGGTATTTTGTAATTTTAAGACCGGTATTTCGGTATTGATAAATACAGGAATACCGGTTTTAAAATACCAGTAATGCAATCCCTAGACAAGTACACATATTTTTTTTCAATTTGTGTATGAGTCAGAGTATGGACCTAATAGGTTGAGCAAGTGGCTGACATCCATTTATCGTAAAAACAAAATCTGTTAATATGAACCTCTACTCTGTGGTGGCCCATATGATCCCTTTGGATCGGACATGGTCGAAGAAAGAAGAAGTGATAATAGTATACTCATCTCACATAACAACTTGAGTTTATCCGGCCATTTGGGAATCTCACTAATCAGCTGATAAATGGCTCGGGCCCCATGTTGGGCGCCAGAATTATAATTAGAATAATACAGGTAGACGTAGGAATTAACTACTAGTTAAATAATTATATATTTCATTGTTATTGTAGGAAGACTAATTATTATTAGTGGAAATGGAGAAAAATGCTATTAATAAGGATTTCAATGTAGGTAAGGAGGTATCTTATATTATTGCTCGTCTTACACTCTACAGCAGCGGTTCTTAACCTTTTCGAAGTCACGGTGCATCAAAATCAAACGGTCAGAAAAAAATATGCGGACATACCTTTTTATTACAAATTAAACAGATTATATAACAGTCAAAGAAAAAAAATATTAAAGAAAAGATATATTTTACATATATGGAAAAAACTGGAACTAAAATTACCCTTAACAAAATGGAATTTATTTGATGTGAAAATCAATTAATGTGATACCTGAGCTTTTCGGATTTTGCAGATTTCAGAAATATTAGGTCGAATATTTGATATAGCTACCCTCAATTTCTTCATCTAAATTAGTAAGTCTTTCTCGTTTTTTTAGTTTTTATATTAGTTATTGTTGAGAAACCGAGCTCACACAAATATAATGTTGAAAACTGTACCAAAATTGTTAGTGCCCTCTGTAGAGAGCTGGATATTTGTCTTGGACAGAAATCTAAAATTCCTCCATAGTTATTTCAGAAATTTTAAGTTTTAGAGTACGATCCGTTCACAATATGGCCAATTCTTCTTCTTTTTGGTACAAAAATTTATAACACTATGTATCAATCGTAGCAAATCGATTTCGTATCCAGTCATAATTTTCTATATTTAAGGAAGGAAAGTAATGTGCAATCTTTTCCTCCAATAAAGTTAAATGTTCTATGAAATGTTCTATGTTAAATGAAATAATTCCCTTGGCAATGTTTTCGTTAAAGTCGATTCGAAAAAATCGAAATCACATTAGATCTTTGTCGGCTTTCACAATTTCGCAAAGGACTTATCGGTTTTCACTATTTCGCGGTTTTTCTGCTTTAACATTTTTTTCGCGGTACACTTGCAACAAGCTAGCGGTGCACCGGTTAAGAACCACTGCTCTACAGACTGGTAATCCAATAGAATCGCATACTAAAAACAATAAATATGAGAAAATTAACATTTGTATACTAAAGTATGTGACCATTAATAATCATAAATCAAAACATTTATTAATCAGTAAAAAGTTTACTAAATGTAAACTAAAAGGTGTATACCAAATTTATTATGAAAAATATTTCTTCTGTTAGATATTATTATAGTCTTTTGCAGTTACCCCGCCAAAATCGACGAACAAAGTTCCAGTTTGATGTTAGTAAGTTTAGACATAATACATCATAAAGTTAGGACTAAAATATAAATATAATATTTAAAAATATTTTTTATGTTTTCACTAATATCTAATAATAATATTATATTTTGACATCTTTAAGATACCACATTGTAGACTACACACGGTATTGAAAGATTTCGTAGTTCATTTTGTTGATATTTTTTATAATATTATTGAGATGTATCTATTTTACCACGTCTTTCTTAGCTCGTATTTTTGTTTGTCCTGTGGTTGTTTATCCAGTACAAATCTTGACATCGATTTTAAAATTTAGCCCTCATTTCTCCATTAATTATACAATCTTACAATCACACCTAGAAGGTAACGCACTTCTTTTTTACAACGTTTTTATTGGGTCGTATTCTTATTTGTCCGGTGGTTGTTTATCCAGTAAAAATCTTGCAATCGATTTTTAACTAACTTCCCAACTAGCTAGACATTTGAAACTTTTAGAATATATCAGAACACGATGCCAATGCATTCTTTTAATACTTTTAGCCATCTTTAAGTAGCATTGAATTCATTTTCAGTTAATTCTGTTTTGTATGAAAAGTTATTTCGGAAGAAATCCGTAATCCAATCCACTATTATTAGTTGCTATGGGGGTGGTCCTAGCAACTTAATTATTAATATATACGTGCGTTACTATGGAAATCAGAATGACATTTCAGTATACCATATTTGTTTGTTTGTTGCAAAATAGTAAAAAAATGATTCGTTGAAAATTGCCTTATTTGTCATAAATTATTAACACATAGAATGATCAAGTTTATATGATTCAACAGAAAATTTAAAAACGTGGTATATAAAAAGTTCTCTTTATTTTGTAATTATTTAAGCTGAGTATTCAATTTTTATCACCCAAATCAATGAATAAATTGTATTACTCTAAATAATAAAATTACTGCATTCCTTAATTCTTCTCTAAGCTTTTCATGAAAGCTTTGATACTAATGGAAAACAAAATATTCAGTGATTCAACATTACTATTCAAAATGTTAACATCTTAATGGTTGGGTAGTCGAAACACGTACCCATGTTACAATATAACGTATGTAGTAGCTATATAATACAACTCGATACGAAATTTCGATCAAAATAATCTCGCCGTATCAAAAACAACGACCAACTAAAACAAAACTATTTTAACTTTGAGATTATACTGGGGAATGAAATTGGGCTAGCTTATACTATAGGAAATCTCACACATTTGCTTAAAATATTTGGGGTTAAGTATAAATTTCCTGAAATAAATTGTAAGCATAATTTTCCTTATAATCCTATTTACCAGTTACGACAGAACAATGTAAAGAAAATATTATATGAAAAATATTTAATTCACATAATGTAATGACTATCAGAACCGGTTTTTGACCGAAAACATTATTATCTAAATTCTAAGTCTGAGGTATTTAACTTTTTTTTTTATTGAAATACATAGGTTACTTGAAAAACCTCATATTATATATATACCGATTATAGAAAAGTGAGACTGGACCGACATCTTTCAATGTTAAGCACTGAGGGCATAAATAAAAAAAAATAAACTACGGAACGGTGAGTATTATTCATGTGATGGCAATACGTCTCAAGCAGTGTGGCATGTCATCAACAACTGCCCAATATTATAAAAGGAGTGGTAGGCCATTGTAGCTCTGTACAAACTACTACATATAATACAATTACGATATTGACATCCAAAAAAAAAAGAAACACTTGGTATACAGGATATCTAATTCTAGCTAAAAAAAAAATACAAAATAAAAATTAAAAAATATAACATGGCACGGTACTCACTAGAGATCCCGTCTAAAATTCGTGATATAAATATATATTACAATAGCAATTTTTAATATTTTCCACTCAACCGAACAGTATAACTAAATATAATCTCTCAAATATGTAATTAACTTGGGTTTAAAGTTTAAACAATAAAAGTGTTCTTCTCTTCTTTTTCGGTCATGTCTGCCCCTTAGTTGGAGTATATGGACACCACGAGGTGCCTTTAAGTATTTCTGTCACTAGCCAGTCTTCTTGCATCGTTCTTGGTCAAACCACCATCCCATAGCTTCACCGTATACACTCTATAGATAATATTTAGCGGCCTACCAGGACGGCGGAATCCAGCTGGCTTGAAAAACCAGAAAGCCACGTTGATGTCCTCTTCTGGGATCCGCAATACATAGCCGATCTAGGTCCAACGTCACCTCTTCACAGGTGGTGACAGATTGCTTGATGTGATCTCTTATCTTCTCGTTACTCTTGAAGTCATACTACCGTACACACAATATCCATTCTCAAAACTTATTATAACGTTGCTCTGAGCCTTTATAATGTGCCATAATTCACTACCGTAAATCACCATCGGAATGCAAGAATGGATCGAATAGGCGGCATTTGGTTTTGACAGAGTATAATCGTGAGTCCGAGAAATTCCGCGTCGAGTTGAATGTTGTTCCAACCATTCCCATTCGTATAGTGAGCTCTCTCTGAAAAATTCCACCTCCCGTGATATGTACCCCCAGGTATTTAAATCTGTCAACGCTCTCGATGTTTTGAATCAGAGGAAAATCCGGATCCTAGGACAGGTGCTGTTATCCCGCACATCCTGATCCGTGCCCCCATGTTGGGATCTTTGGCGGGCCCCCCTACCTATCTCTAAGGATAAAGGCAGTGTGATGCTCAACAGCAGCGTTTTCCAAATGGTATACGCGGTAAAATTAATGTGTATATTTAGTGTTTTTTGTTGTATATTTTAATACATCCATTTGAATTAAGGAGTTGTCGAGTGTCGATACCCAATTTAAAATATTATCGTAAAACCATATAATTTTAAGTAATAACATTATTGAAGGAAAATAAAGCCGCAGGCGACTTTTTTTACTATTAAAGCAAATTTGTGTTGTGTGTTTATCTCACTTATTTGGTCGACTGGCCTCGCCGGGCCCCCAGGTTAGAGCCATGTCAGCTCCCCCCCTTGTGGAGGTCATGATGTAAGCATACATAACATAAAGTCAGTCGAATAAAGCTACGGATAGTATACATAGAGCATAATTAAGTAAAGAAGTCTCAAAAACTTTAAAAATCTATTAAACCCTCCTCATCACTTCAAATGATGCTATGTCCAAGCAATAGACCCACTCTCAATACACCACTGATGATCAAAAATTATTTCGAAAGTATTACTGTCATCAGAACACTTTTCCACATTTTCATTGCATAGGTAATTTACATACATAATACTATCGCACGATAACTTTTAAGGTCCGTAACTTGTTTGTGTATGACTATTTCTGGCTAGTCATACTAGAACAAGCCCTAACAATTTGACCCTAAGGCTTAAACTCAAATAAAGTGCTACTTTTTGCCATTGAAGTCCTGTCGTTAAATTAACTGAGTTTTCAATAACATAAAATATAACGTTGCTACAGGCACTCTAATTTATTTTAGGAGAGATATATTTTTATTTTAAATATTAAGGATTATTGTTTTTATCTTTAATTTTTATTTATTTAAAACGTAAAGATTAAGAAAGAACGTAAAATTTGGAGAGCTTCAGACGTCGGCCAAGGTAAGTATTTAAGTACTTACCTTGATTTAAACCACATAAACCGGTCGCTAATATTAATGAAATTTGAAAGTCGCATGGCTATTAGTTAGACTTTCGTCGTAATAAGGTAAGATGCAGGTGGCTAAATTGATCAAGCATAATCGCTGGGATTCGATGGATGCGAGTTTGAGTCCCACCTGCCACTGTTTCGAACAGTTTCAATAACACTTTTTATACATACTAGAAAAAATCTTTTTGGGACGGGACTTGAACCAGTAACCACTGGATTTGCGTCAATGTACTTTTCCAATTAAGCTTCGGGCATCCTACTTAATTACAACGAATTTAACTAGTGGTTCTTGAATGAAATGTTTGTCAAATTGCGTTAATGTTGGCTATCGGATTTTTTTTTTAAATCAAAGTATCAATTAAGTACCCTAATCACTAACTGACGCCCGGTAGGATGTATATATCTGAGGTGTTTTAAAAGTATGTATATTCAATATAATAAACAATGTTACATTCTCAAACCTTGTGAATTATTCTTTGAATAAAAAAATGGTTTATCAAAATAAATATGTTTGGTCGTACCCGACTGTAAATAAAGTACTTACAATTACCTATCCTTCAAATCGATATGATATTAAGCTTTCTGCTATCCCTCGTAAAGTGTCATAAGCCTAGTAATACAATTATTAATTGAGTTAGCATTTACTTGGTAGAATTCCATTTTACAAGAAATGAAAATATAATTAATATTAAATTCTACAGGTTTTTTTATAAAAGGTTTGTCGATAGCTATTTCGGTTGTAACACCATTATCAAGACTATTCAGATAGGCCGTTTGCCTTTGCTTAAATACTATACGTGTATAGATAGAGACAGAATACATTTTCTTATTCGTTCCAGCAATATTATGAATTTTTTACATTATTATTAATTGTAATATTATTAAAACTTTGAAAACCCTCAGTGGGTTTTTTAAATTGGATATCGAAATTTTCAAAATTTATCAAAATTACAGTGTTCGATGGTTATTTATTGACATTATTAATCAATTAAAATATTATTAGTATAATTATCTTAATCGTGTGTTTAGATTATATTTAATAGTGGCGACGAATACATTACCAAATTTTCATTAATTATATGATTACTTTTGGATAATTCGCGATTAATTTCCAACTGTTTAAGTAAATTTTATTTTAGACCCTTATTACATATGTGCAAACATTGTGGCGTTTCATTGTTGTGAACAGTTGGAAATTAATCGCGAATTATCCAAAAGTATTCATATAATTAATGAAAATTTGGTAATGTATTCGTCGCCACTATTAAATATAATCTAAACACACGATTAAGACAATTATACTAATAATATTTTAATTGATTAATAATGTCAATAAATAACCATCGAACACTGTAATTTTGATAAATTTTGAAAATTTCGATATCCAATTTAAAAAACCCACTGAGGGTTTTCAAAGTATTAATAATATTACAATTAATAATAATGTAAAAAATTCATAATATTGCTGGAACGAATAAGAAAATGTATTCTGTCTCTATCTATACACGTATAGTATTTAAGCAAAGGCAAACGGCCTATCTGAATAGTCTTGATAATGGTGTTACAACCGAAATAGCTATCGACAAACCTTTTATAAAAAAACCTGTAGAATTTAATATTAATTATATTTTCATTTCTTGTCTAGTAATACAAGAAATGGAGTAATTTAACCTTATAATGATTTTTTAAGCCCCGTTTATTCGTTAAATCAAATAAATCGTTTATTACTACGCTTAATGTCATTTATTTAATATATTAAAAAATCCAGACAGTATCCAAAATTAACCATCCATGAACTATCAAAAGTTATTATGGACCTCTATTTTACATTTATTACCCGATTTTCTATGGCCAAGTGATAATGTATTCACTTGGTAAGTCAAATGTAAAGATTCTGAATCTGGCAAAATTCACTTTTTATTACAACGTTTTTATTAGCTCGTATTCTTATTTGTCCGGTGGTTTTTTGTCCAGTACAAATCTTGCAATCGATTTTTAACTAACTTCCCGACTAGCTAGACATTTGAAACTTTTAGAACATATCAGAACACGATGCCAATGCATTCTTTTAATACTTTTAGCCATCTTTAAGCAGAATTGAATTCATTTTTAGTTAATTCTGTTTTGTATGGAAAGTTATTTCAGAAAAATCCGTAAAAAGTAAAAGACTATTATTAATTGCTAAGGAGGTGGTCCTAGCGACTTAATTATTAATATATACGTGCGTTACTATGGAAATGAAAATGAAATTTCAGTATTCTATATTTGTTTGTTTGTTTTTTTTTTATTTACTTCATATCAAGTACAAGTTTGAGCATATTGAGCATAATAATTCAACAGAAAATTTTAAACGTTGTATATAAAAATTTCTTTTTATCTTGTAATTATTTTAATGTGCGTTTGGACCTAGAGTAATGACTTCATATTATAGTGTGGTAAAAGGTGTCTACCATTTCTCGTAAAAAATTGAGGGGGCTTAGATCAATACCTGATTGTAAAGAGTCAAGTGGAAAAAAAACTATATACCATGAATTTTATACACAAGCACATACCTAACTGTCTCACTTGAAAGGGACCGACAGTTACATATAAAACAAAGAATGAGAAATATCATCAGAAGGTGCCTGCCTCTTTTTGCTAGACTGAACACGGAAAGCTATTAACAAACTGCAACACCAGGGTTGGGCGCATTCAAAACTACGTGGTGAAATGAGTGATCTCTGATGACCAAGCTTGCAAGTATTGAAAATTGCAGAGCGTGAAACAAATTTTTATGAAAGGCATACTTACTGGAATGCAACAAACTGCTGAAAATGGTATTGCCTTTAACAAATTTTGGATTCTCACATGAAGACCCGACACGACAAATAAGATTAAAAATAATAATTTAAAAGTTATGCTAAACCATCAGTACTACAATATGTGAAGACATATAGATTAAAACTATACACATTTATAATAACCGAGTGCATCTTTATACAAAGAAAAAACGGGTGATGATTTATTATTATTATTTTTTTTTTAAATATTTTTTTTACAGATTATAAATTGAAAACGTTCACTTTAAAAACAAACAAATGGTATTAAAACAGTATAAAATATATATATATAATTGAGTAACTTGCTATCAAAGTCGGACAAACGCCAAATCCCATTAAATCCATGTTTTAATAATTGATTATGGTAGTACAAGTGATGCTCTTTTCAAAAAATTCACAAAAAGTATCAAAAACGGTCGTTTTAACATAAATTTTGAGTTTAAAGTTACTACATGGTCCCACGATGGCCACGCGGCTTAAGCGTCGGCCTATCTCGTCATGGGTCCCAGGTTCGAACTTTGGGTCTGGTAAGTACACAATATTATTTTTCAATTTGTGTATGAGTCAGAGTATGGACCTAATAGATTGAGCAAGTAGATGACATCCATTTCTTGTAAAAACAAAATCTGTTAATATAGACATCCACTCTGTGAAGGCCCATATTATGATCTTATTAGGATCGGATATGGTCGAAAAAAAAACATGCTGACTTTAAACTAACATACTAACTTCATATTATGAAAAACACACATTATACACCTATGATTGCGAATGTCCTGTAAATTTTCGTAAAAGGTCATGTCCCACTTTGATTCGTATGTACCTAGTCATATATGCAGTATTAGAAAAACAGTAACCATATAATGTTTTATGGTTTTGGTATTTAACAATATAATATGTATTTTAAACTGTTTATATGTACCTATAGTATTTATAATACAAAATAGAGAAAAAAAATCTATACGTCCACAAGAATTAAATAATATATACAAAATAGATGTTAAATGAGTTGGAAACATTCATCATTGTATCATCTAAGTTATAATTTATAACTCATGTAACTATTTAAGCACTTCACTGGTTAATAAACCATTGTTATATGTATTCATATGAGTAGCCCTGAAGGTAAAATTTCCCTTTAAAATTTACACAAATATAACTAACGACACCTGCGAATCCGACTGAAACTTTACGCAATCCGGAAACTTGGGGGTATTAAATTTATCTGTTATTACAGTGTTCTCAATTCAAATAGAGTTATTCATATTATATTCGAACATATATTAGTGTATTATGTTGTAATATTGAGTTATAATGTCATAATTTCATTTCTGGGGTGGTTTCAAAGGTTAATATTATTTGTTCATATTATTAATGTCGTTTCGGTAACTCTTATATCCACAACAGTTTTAAATAGGCATGACTGTAATACAAACAAATGAATAATATAAATGAAATATATTATATTATTTTAAAGGTGAACACTTTGTATCAAATTCACGTGTTGTTTTTAAATATAAATGCGTTTGGTGCCAAGTTATAAACTCAGTCTATCAATACAATCTACCACAAAAGTATTGCTTTTTTAGAGCCTTTATTTTTACTTCTTCATGGGCTCATTTATAATCCGTCGAATATTGGTAAATATTAATTTTCATGTAACAACTAATATCATTCATAACTCTGCGGTCTTCGTGATATCCTGTCGCAGGACGGATGTGATATTTAATGATGCTGTGTATCGTGCGATTGACTTGTTTGATGGTACCGTAAAGTAACTATATAATGTTTGTGGATGTGTTAAATAAGTTAAATATATAATTGTTTTATCATTTTACTTTAATATCTATGTAAGAATATACTGTCTATTCTACTTTTTTGTTATGTTAGTTATTACTAGTAATTTATATATTTGAATTTATTACGTATTTATTATATTTAACTTTTTTTTCTAAATAAATAAACAAATAAGGCAAATTAAATAACTAGTCCAGATTTTTATTAAATAGCATTTATAAATTACTAGGTATATCAATAATATTGTTTTTCTTCATTTTATAAATAAATATAATATTATTCAAATTCCAATTGAAAACAAATTATTTTTTTTTGAAAAACTTAAAAACTAAAATTCAATATTTATCAATAAGCCAATATTTTATAAATATGATATTATGGTTCGCGGGTTCGAAGCCGCGGCTGGTCAAAAAATGCATACTGTGTATTTGATCCGGTGCAAGGACCCAATGTGTTGGGTGAAAGGCTAATAACTATTCATAGTAAAAGTATGTTAATATAACGTTCACATTATGGAGGCTTATAATAATATGTTCAGCTTAGTAAATATTTTTTAACTTTATTTAAAACTACAAGATATTAATTGACTACAAAATTAATCATACTTTTAACTTATTAAAAAATGTCTACTTATTAACTACATTAGTTTTTTCGATAGTGTACCTAGTATTTTTTAGAATCTTTGAAAAATACCACCACGAATAAAATATGTTTAATTATGTAATAATAAAAAGAATCCCAAATTCCAAACAGTTATAAGCACCGTATAAAAAATGGTAATCTTGTCAATGAATCTAAAAAGCTCATTTTCCGGTCTGTGAACTTAAAAATTCTGTTACGCGCCGGCATTACCTAAGCCTTAGTATGTTGAAGCCTCCCAAAAGTTTCGCGCTGAGGCCAATTCAATTATTTTTCTTGATGGAAAAACTGTATCTTTAAACTTTCCTGGATGCTATGAAGTCTTCTTTTGTACGGAAAGGAACAAAGTTTTTCTTTTTATTCAATAATTTGTAACGAAACTTTTTATGTGACCTGCTTTGAAACCGATAGATAAATAATTTAAGGCTCGTTATATATGGATTAATTTTTTTTTCTTGTTTATTTGAAAAAAAAAATGTTGTCGTTAAAAAAACTGACGAAAACTTTTTATTTCTAAGAAGACGTCTTTTGATATCCAATGCAATTATTAAATTTTATAATCTTCTGTGTTTTAAAATGAGCCATAATATAATACTATGGATTCAAATTAATTAAATATTGATCAGAACATTTTAGCTGTCCTGATAAACTGGTACTAATCTTTATTAAAAACAGTGACGTCCCTAGACAAAATGCCGTCTCTAAGCAGCGCCAAAATGCCGCCCAATTTTTTTATACAGTATTTTTTATCATTCTTTCATGACTTCAGTATCTTTCTTTTAATCATAAATACGTACACTTCTAATTAATAGTGTAATTATCAACCCTTCAAATAAAAAAAAAACTTGGCCTTTTTTGTTGCAAAGTCAGTAAATATGTCATCCAAATCTAATTTAAATGCCATCTCTGCTTCAATAGACAATATTGCGAGTCCAAGGTTTTAGATATATTTAAAAATACACCTAATAACTACCAAAATTTACGATTGTACCTATAATTCAAAGATAATTCGAAAATCTGCAAGTGTCATTTCTGTTCATCAAGGACGTGACATCCGAGGTAAACGGAAGTAAACTAGACATCGCAAACCTGACAAAAACACAACAGTCCTGTTATACCTTTTATGTTAATTAATACATTTTGTTTCCATCCAGTGAGCTGCTTTGTTAATGAAAAAATATTTTCCGTTATTAGTAACTTTAGGTTGCCATTTTTACCTAACGATTCTCCTCGATTTGCCGCTCTTCGAGTAACTGCCGCCCCCAAGCGACGCTCAATCTGCCTACCCCCACGGGACGTCATTGATTAAAGATATAGCATAAGTACTATAATCTAATCAAGATGATTGTCAACCTTTTCTGACTGACTGATTAAAAAAAATGAGGAACACCTACATGGTACTAAGTACATAAGTGCATAAGTACTGGTATATTTACATAAGAGACGTCGAAATTATTATGCAGTGTAGTCACTGATAAACATAGGAAAAGTGTCGTTTTTAAACAGTCTCAAAATACTGTCCCTATCAATTTTATGTAAATTTGTTACTTATATAGGTACTACATTTTATTGTCTCAAGCGGGTTTGTGCAAAGAATATAATAATATGTAACAATTCCAATTTAAAAAAACCGTTACAATTTTGTAATTCTGATACAATATTTTCTTATAATGATAGTTAAATACCGTACCTAAGCAACGGATGACTTGCTTTCCCGAATTCTTTATTTGAAAAAAAAAACGTGGCGTCAATTTTTTTTTAACTTTCGGAAGCTTTTGTGAATTCTTGTGGAACCCGGTCAGGAATCGGTGATCTAATTTAATGTTTGATTAATTACTTTTTTTATTCAACGAATAATTCACAAGATTTAAGAATCTAGCATTCTAATTATTGAACATACATAATTTTTGAACACTTCTATGAAAATATATTAAAACCAATAGAAAAAATCTTTAAAAAAAAAAGTATCGAGTAATCGAACCTGCATCTCTCGGGTTTCGCGCCCAAGCATATATACCACTATGCTAAAGGTACTATACTTAATGACGACAAACTTTTGTATTTTAAATCAAAGTAGGTATTACTTTAATTACTAACCGACGTCACGGATCATTCCAAGATATTTTAGTGTTGTAGCTTCCTTGAACTTGCTAATAATTTTTAATTAATTACTTTTTTTATTCAACGAATACTAAATATCTTGGAGTGACCCATTACGTCGGTTAGTAATTATTAAAGAAATACATACTTTGATTTGACTTAATATGTTTAATTTAATTTATTTTAATAATAATTATTGAAATATGCATAGAAGACCGACTTAATAAAAATAAATACAAGATTAAAAGAACTTTATATATACCACGTTTTTTAATTTTCTGTTGAATCGTATAAACTTGACCATTCTATGTATTAATAAATATTTTTTTTGTACTTAATAGAAATACTGAATAAATATAGAATACTGAAATGTCATTTTGACATTTCATATTGATTTCCATAATAACGCACGTATTTATATTAATAATTTAGTTGCTAGACCCCTTAGCAACCAATAATAGTGTTTTACTTTTTACGAATTTTTTCCGAAATAGCTTTCCATACAAAACAGAATTAACTGAAAATGAATTTAATTCTGCTTAAAGATGGCTAGAAGTATTAAAAGAATGCATTGACATCGTGTTCTGATATATTTTAAAAGTTTCAAATGTCTAACTAGTCGGGAAGTTAGTTAAAAATCTTCAATCGTCCAATACAAATCTTAGACAAACAAGAAAAAAATTGTACTGGACAAACAAGAATACGGGCTAAAAAAACGTTGTAATTTGGATGTTCTATGTGATAATGTTTTATGTTTTTTGATTATTTTAAACTATTCCAACGAAAATTATTTCGATTGGACAAAAACATATAAGATTACTAAAGATGAAAATATAAACAAACTCATATGACTTGTTTATTTTTCTTTAAATATAGTTTAGCACTTACGACTCTTCTAACCTCTTTGAATAAAACAATGTATTTTAACCACAAAATAACAGTTAATACCATTAATAATGTAAAGTGATGAATGTAGTTGTATTTAGAATAGTCGTTATACAAGTGGGTAGATAATTAGGCACACAACAGATTGGCATCAACAACTCGAAAATGATCGTTATATACCTCTTAATGATGACATCGATTGTCACGCTAAAAGAGCATTAGGTGTACTAGATGAGTGTTGATGTCATTTATACGTCATAATGCTTTTTTACCAGAAAATTTTAGATCAATAAACACTACCTATGCAATTTCATTAACATGTTGAAGAGTGGCACTTATCACGGGACTTAAAAAATCATTATAAGATCATTATTACTACAAATTGTATTACTACGGATTATGCCATTTTACGAGGAATAGCAGGAAGCTCGATATGATTCCGATTCTAGTGAAAGTTAATTGATAATAGGTACTTCATTTACGGTCGGACCAAACATATTTATTTCTATACGAATTTACATCAAGGCAGATCAATATGAGATAATTACACACGGTTATAGAATTAATTTTCAAGTTATTAGCGGGGCTCGAGATTACAACATGCTATCTCGACTCGAAAAAACAACCCTGGGGAGCACAGAACAGGTTAATAAATATAAATGTAAATTCGTCGCCATGGATCAAGCTTTTGAAGCAAGGTACCTTTATGACGGTCAGGCCATAAAACCCAATAATAACAAAACGTACCGATGGCCCTCAATATTGGATACGCGTTACATTTACGTGACAAACTTGAATGCATAATATGATAATCATACAAACGTAACTATTTAAAATCACATATTATTTAACACGTGTTGAAGTTTATCCCATATTTTTTCACACTCGATAGCTGTAATCTGTTATACCACGCCCAGTATGGTAAACCAGTTCCCATTGATGTTGTATTCCCTGCTGTGGAAGTTAGATTTTTACAATGACATTATTAATGGACAACTCACTCAGTACAGTAGCTAGCAAGTAAATTCGCTCATAGAGACATTCGCACATGTATAGGTATACGTCAAGCAATTTCCATTATGCGATATCACGCATCGAGAATTTATAGCAATATCACCTTTATTGTAATGGCGCTAGAACAGTGTTTCTAGTGTCAATGTTCATTTGAGCGAACCCGTTCGAACCGAACCATTCGGCAGACCCGACAAAGAGCATCGGGAATTTATAGCAATATCATCTTTATTGTAATGGCGTTAGAACAGATTATGCCATTCGGCAGACCCGACAAAAAAGTGAGTGTCATTTTTTTGTCTGGATGCTTCGTCCATATTAATGTCATTGGATTTTTAACGAAGGTTAGGTTAGCAAGAGCGAAGTATAACTGATCTTCTCAGATATACGAATTCGGAAGCATTTATGTAATTCGGCGTTAAAACGGCTCGAATTTAAAACAAAAATCAAACTGGCTTCTCTTTCGCTAATTAATTACGATTGCAATATTACACTGTTTCACACGTGTTACTGATGTATTATTACGATGATAGCAGTATATTGTATATAATTTTGACATACGAAATCGACGAAATCAATTTATAATAATAAATAACTTGCTGATCACAAATAAATGTATACAAATTGAATGTATGTGAACATTTCTTTCCCAAATTTATTATGCTACTACATACTACATACCTACGAGGTATTATGTACACTAGAGATTTCCAAACTGGGAGGCGCGGAGTGTTGCAAAGGGAGGCGCGAAAACAATAACTGTGATTATTAATGTAGCCACAGGTATGCAGTTTGCAAATGCATAGTTTATAAAATGGCGGCCAGTTATAAACTACACAAAAAAACAGTCCAATAAAAGGTTGCTTGAAAACCTGTCTGAAAATATGGAGACTTATTTTTATAATACCTCACTTCTATACAGTGAAGCGCGCTGGCTTATCTCGTGAAAAAATGAAATAAAAGGGACAAATCATAATGTTGAAATTTGAGGAAAATTTGTTTAGGAACGATCATTTTGTTGTTAAACTTGTCTATTTGATTGAAATTAAAAAAAAATGAGTGGTTAAATCATTGTAAGGACCACTAATGCATTCACTGATTTAAAAAAAAAAACAAAGTGAAGGCATTCATAAAAAAATGAAGCCTTGGAAAGCATGATTACAAAAAAAATAAGTTCGCCATGTCTCCACTTTTAAATGATTTCTACGCCAGATATATTGAAGCAAACAAAAATCTATTTACTGAGTTCTTGGTTAGTTTGCTAATGCACTTTTTCATATTATTTTATTAATATTGAAAAAAAGTCGCCTGCGGGCACGGCTTTGTTTCGGGACTATTACATATTTTAAATTTGTGGTTGAAAGATCATAGCCTGGGGACCCGCTTCAGCATGTGGGGCCATGATAGAATCCATTTGTCAATGAACGGTGATAAGTTGGGATTGACTACTATTGAAATTGATTGTGCTAATAAACAAGCACACTCGTCGCATGAAAAACAAATTAATTTAAAAATGATTATAATATAAATAGTAAAACACTGTTTATTTATATATATTTTTTTCATTATTGTACATTGTTGACTATTTAAAAAGGTGTCTGTATTATTTAATCAAATACTGGGGGGAGCAAGATTACATTTTTTTTAAAGGGAGGCGTAGTAACATAAAGTTTGGAAACCACTGATGTACACTTATCACTCAAGTCGATTCATGACAAATAACTGTTATATACATTTATTTTGATGTAAGATAAATATTTTATTTTTGCAATATAACGCAGAAAATCGATGGTGTTAATAAGTAGATATACTTAATTTGAAATTTAATAAAATTCCCGGGATATTTTCATACACACGATTACATTTCAGTCTGTTTTTATATTTTGTCGATAGATGGCACTGTCAATAATTCTGCATATAATATGGAATGGTAACAGATTATCTCTGTCTTAATTTGGGGGTGGTTCACAATAATTATGGATGAAGTCCAATTTTCATAAAATTCGATTTCAAGGCTAGATAAAACAGATTTCTATATTGTGTGTTAATATCACAATCATCGTAGCTCTACAATATTCCGCATAAATGGCAATACTAGTATTGATAAGACATCAAATAATAATTGAATGTGAATCATGTCCATCTTGACAGTCCCTTCAGCAGTATAAAGAAGTAGGATTTGCTAACAGTAATTTGCTAATACTAATAAATCCTGAATATACTTTATGTTTTGACTATTTATTTAAATTGATCTATGTACTATCAAAATATTGTAACAGTAAAAATATTCCTGAATTTTATAAAAGGAGTTTTTACTTTAGGTCCAAATATCTCAGGATCCTACTAATATATAAATCGCTGTTATCGCGATGATTTTCAATTAGATAGGTATTACAAAAAAATACTGATTGTAATCTGTAATAATGTGGTAAAAAAATATGTGCGTTGATAACTGAAAAATATCATAAAATACCAAAATAATGTATCTATTTATTAATGTAAGCGATGTTATGGAGACTCTCACTGTGGTGTAAAATGCGAGAACATAAAACGTGAATTATTTTTCGATAATTTTTATTTGCTACGAAATAATAAGCCGCATTCATTCCGCAGTTGTGCGCGTTATTAATGATTTCGTAGCCGCGGTGCTACGGTTTCTGTTGCGGCAAATAATTTTCACTTACCATCTATGTACGTAGTACGTACCTACGTTGCCATCTGTTGCCATACTGTAGTAATGCTACATTACACACTGTTGCCAAAATTATCGTCACACACTGCTGCAGTCATCAGAGCGTTACTTGTACTTACTAGAGTCATACTAGCACCTGACGTATTACTCTCTCATGTATTAGTACCTACCGAGAAGTGAACAGACACATATAATATTATTATGCTGGATATAGAGTTAAAGGAAAAACTCTCTGTTAATATTTAAAACAATATCATGACTTTTTCCAGAGGTGGTTTCAGTGTTACTATTATCATTATTCATTGTGAAAATTGAATTTCCGTCTTATCTTCTTCGATTTAGCTCTTCATATTTTGTATGCATTCAAATCCTGAAACAGCTTTCAATGTAAATGTCTCAATTTTATAGAGCTAGAAAAAAGTTTTCTTTTTGAACCATTGATATAAAAGTAGATGTGATGATTGTCAATTCACATAGCCAAAAATATGATGATTGATAACAGTGGAAGTTAACATAATCCTTGTATTTATCGTGTTTCTCTTTCAATTAAAATTTGTTAGTTACAAGTTACTTGGCTAATACCAAAGACGAAAAGGTTGGAAGTTAGTGGTTTATATGAATCAAATAGCAAGTTACATAGGTGAGGATTGGTCGATGAATTCCTGTCACACAACCATGACTTTTCGTGTATACTATGGTATCAGCTAAACGAATCACAAAATAAACTGTGTATGCCATGTTATGTAGAATGTCGATGAAAATCAACGTGCCCGGTGACGTCTTAACAAACGCTTCTTATCAGAAAGTAAGGCAGAGGTAATTTTATTGCTTTTGACGACTACATTTCAACATCGCCATACAAACTACAGCTCCAAACCTTACTTATCGAAATACATCGCAATAGCCTGTGCCTCGAATGTATAGATACCTTTGTTGACATTTCTAATCATAAATACCCTGCACCATAAAATATTTGTATTTATATTCATATTTACAAAAGTATGCTACAACTAAGCTTATCGTATAAATAAAAACATAAATATTATAAATACATTAGAATAATCCTTTAATGTGACCTATTTTGGTGTATTTAAAAATAAATTAAATACATCCATTGATTGAAACCGTATGTGGTTTTTAACCATATGCCATACTAAACTTATGATTCCTGTCCATTGAAATATATTTTCACTAAATTTAATATACATATTTCTATCTACGGTATTTAAACCGATATTGTCAGACGCTGAGATACTTGTGGAATTATGTATACAAATTTGGTCTCTTCGCCTGGCTTAATAGCACGTATGGATATATTTACTATAGTATTATTAATCATCACAATGATGTTACAAAATGTACATTGATATTTTTTTTTACCAAAAATATTAGATTTAGGAATACGAATTAAAGTGTCTCATTTATTATTTTATTATTTTGAATACCTCGTTTAAGGTAGAGTTTACAGCAAATTAAATGAATTAAAACACATCAATAGTATTGATATACTTTTTACCTATTCCTTAATAAAATTGTACATATTATATTATAGGACATGTCCAGTTTTAATTGTTAACTAGGGTGGAGGTAGGCTGTTATGATCTGCCATATATAGTGCACATTGCACTTTGTCAGTCATACGTAAGATTTGTTTTTATTGAACTAAGACTACAGTTTACAGATGTTATTGGTTTTTAAAAATCAACTAAACCCTGCCGCTCCAAACCATAATAGTTTTGGTATATTTTGGACGATACGACAAAATTGTGCACACTTTTAAATTCATATTTACTGTTTTCGTTGGATTAAAAATTCATATTACACAATATATTGATGGTTCATTTTTTTAAATT
This sequence comes from Rhyacophila brunnea, assembly GCF_057557595.1. Taxonomy (NCBI): domain Eukaryota; kingdom Metazoa; phylum Arthropoda; class Insecta; order Trichoptera; family Rhyacophilidae; genus Rhyacophila; species Rhyacophila brunnea. The sequence continues at coordinate 39,178,053 of NW_028233276.1, read as the reverse complement.
CATTAAGCCTTGTCTGAATCAAACTATAATAGATAAAAAAAATATTATTATATCCATAACGTAATCAAAGTTATGTATGATTTAATTGCATAAATTTAGTTATTTTATAGATAGACGAGTATTTTTTGACTATTATCTATTATAGCTTGGTTTGCGCAGGGTTTAATTAAATTTTAAAAACTTACCAACACCATCTGTAAATTGTAGTATTATTTCAATGAAAACTAATACGTATGACTGACAAATTTTAGCGTGCATCATTTATGGCGGATCTTGACAGCCTACCTCCACCCTTTGCCACTGTTAACTACTGATATATAATGGTAAAAAATCCTAGTGTGAAAACATATTATCTGCGGACCATTTCATTGTGTACGTGGTGAATTGTACATGAATCAATATATTGTATCGAAATTTTAACCGTTTATCGATTAATTCGAAAGTGGTTCCATCATTTGAATTAAGAACGCTTATCTCTTTCAGATATCCATGACCGGAGAAATGATTATAGTAACGGTTCGCAACATCTTAATTCCCAGCCATCGCATCGGGCTTAAGGGGGGGAGGCTTTGGGAGAGGGGGTATAAAGAAGATAAATTACAGCAGTACGTCACACCGAATAAATCATTTAATTTGACACCAGTGAACAAGGAAGAACGATGATGGTCGTTAATGTTTTCGTTCTGGCCACACGGCGCGGGCTCCATTTTTTAAAAAGAATAACATTTCACTCAAAAATAGAATGATGTATTTTTTGCTCAAATAAGAAATTGTTATTGATTGTGGCTTTTCCCGCTCGTATTCACTCCGGTATGGCAATGAATATTAAAAAAAACTGAATACATTTTATTTCTGCAGACAATATTATTTTCTGGCGAGAGATTCATAGCTCTAAAATACTACGATAACAAGAAATGGAATAATTATTATTAAAAAAGTTTATTTCCATCCAATTTGAAACGCTTTATGAAAAAATAATATATTATATTTCACTTTCTTTAGTTATAGATATTTTTGGAGAAGCAATGCATACAATACAATATAGGTTTTTATTTTTTTGCTCTGTGATAATATAATATTATTCACTTGAAGTTATTTTAATAACAATGTTTTATTAACTACTAAATATTGTATAATTTGAATATTGTCGAATTATTTTTTTAATTTTACAAAAAAACCGCATCGCTGCAAATTTTTAAGGCCGATGCTTATGCCACCAGAATACCAGCAGAGGCACTTAGCGGAAAAATATGAAGCTTGCAATTTGAGACATTTTTTTGATAATTTACAATTCCAACTGTATTAATTAATAAATATATATCTGAAAACATTAAAAAGATTTTTCTTTTTCTTAGTCAAAGATAAACTTACAATTGTAAAAAAATGTGAATTTGTTACATATTTATTTCACGAGTTACGTTATTATAACAGTTATGGTCATATCTAATATTAAAATTTAGTTTATTGAGTTTTATTTTTTTTACCGTGTATATTTTTGACTAATTCATCGTTTTAATATTTTTTATATTTATTTTAAAAACATCGATTTTTATAAAAATATAAATGTGCATAACTTGAAATCCTTTTTATTTATTAACAGTATGTAACTAATAAGATTAGTGACAATCGTAATATTATAAAATTTTAAAAAAATAATCCCATATTATTTATTTCTAGTAGTTATTTTAAATTCAGATAAAATTTTCTCTTCGAGTACGTATAACCAAAATTCGGTAAGTACGAAGAAATGCAAGCTCAGAAAAAGAGGAAACAATAAACAAATACGTTGAATCGGTATTTTTGCCAAATGCACGAATGCTTGCCAAAAGGACATTATGATGTCGTTTTATTGAACATTGCATATTTTATCTATGCAAATTATTCCTAACGACGAGCGATTCTACAGATTTATTCTACAGGTCTGTGCTACATTTGTTTTGTTGTATTTCGTGATTTTGGTATTTCTTATTTTAAGTAAAATAGCGCTTAAGTATACATGCAAGAGGCTATAATATTGATTACTATTAAACTGCCATGGAACCCCATAACGTAAAGTAAAATATGTATACCGAGGGTTCTCACTCAAATCTTATTAACTCTAAGCTTTATGTCGTGTAGTTTTCCTGGGAATTGGACAACTAGGCGCCAGGATAATTGGGCGCCGCACTGTCGAATGAAATAAATAGACGTTCGTTACGATTTTATACAGATAGTAAACGAAGAATTTTAATCAGTTTCAATCTACTACTTAGTGGTATTAATTCGTTTTATTTTCAACATAATATTTTTTACTGGGACTTTATATAAAAATAAAAGAACTCTCTTCTCGTTGGAACTTAAACATATGCACATTTATTAAATCATTATTTATGTGTGCATATTTAAATTCTCACCAAATATTAAATAATAATAATATAATAATTGAAATATAAATAATAATATTAAATAGGTATATATTTATATATATTTAAAATTTACATATAATTTACAAACGTCTATTTGTTTTCGAATTTCATTCGATTGCGTGACACTCAGTTATCCCGGCGCTAAATCGTCCTACACCCGTTTTCCTCTATCCTATTTCCCCGCGATAATTTTGATTAAAGTAAAGTTAATGTGATGTATTTATTAAAAAAAAAAGAATTACCTGTATGTATTTACTAATACTATCGTTATATAATATTGTCGCCACTGGTAATGCCAATTGGGAGGGCGATAACTATGTTCAACCAAATTGCTGCGGGTGTTGATATATTCCACTTGCGTGAGAGTGAGTTTAGGTGGACGCTATTTTATAAATTCTTAAAATACGGTCTCTTTAGCAAACTCGGTGTACTTCTCTGAACTGCTATCGATGTATAATTGTATTTTCACTGCATACATAGTATGTGGATAGATTTTCACCATAGGGCATCATTAGAAAAGGGGAAATGGAGTAAGTCGATTCTACCAACACCACGAGAGGTGCCCTGGTTTGTAAAGTCTTCTTTGACGAGGAATGAGCTTAAATTAATACTGAGGCTAAGAACAGGGCACACCATGGGCAAAAGATTTGATGTCCTCATGGGAAGAAGCGAATCGCAGCTCTGCGATGAATGTCATGTTTTAGAGGACATTGTACACATAGCACTGCAATGCCCCAAATATGAAGTTCACAGAGTACAGCTGCGAATTGCAGATATCTATGAGAATGTCGACGAATTGAAGGGTGTCCTGGCGGTGGGTAAGACGGAAGAGCTAGGCAAAATTGTAAAGTTATTTAACAGAATAGGAGTGAGGACCTGATCGACGGATCCCCTTCTAGAAGAGAAGAGGCGATATGACAGCGAGCCTCGGTAAAATCACAAAAAAAAAAAAAATAATGTTCTCTTTTTATATTTTCATTTTTATCGTTTTTATTAATTTTCTTCTTTATAGTAATGTTTCATGTCATGCTGTGAACATCTTAAATTTATAATTTGTAATGTCCACAATATGTTAAAAGTGTAAAAAAGTGCAATTGAAAATTAAACTTTTCGATTTTCGTTTGAGGATATTAACTGTATTTAAACTGCCAATCTATACAGTTTTAAGAATATGTGTATATATATACCTAAACACTTCGTTTTTTTAGGTTGGCATAGCATAATTAAAATGCAGGTTTTCACACCTTATTATTTAAGGAAAGATCAACAATATTAGACAAATGACGACCTCACATTTTGTGGCTTGTAAATAAATACTTTAGTAACAATGTAGCTATACCCAACTATTTCCAACAGTATAATATATTAAATTTTAAAAACATCCATGATGACAACTGACCTCTGATAGAGATTTTTCTTGCCTCACTAAGAAGAATAGGTATTCTATGACCATTGAAAGGTTAAACAACTTAGCAACACAAAGAAGCTAATAGAAAGTATCTCATTGGCAACGGACATACCTACAATATACAGTATATATTATATAATCTCTTGAGTGGTCTAGTTTGAAAAGTAATTTATAAAAAAATGGTCATGTCACAAGTCAGTGTGAATACTGATATCATTTCAGAAGAACACTATGTGCCGATGCCATCGGGAAACTTGGAGCTTTCTTGTAAGAAGCCAGTATTTTTTATTTATGGAACTAATGGGTTTGTCATAGAGATCTTTAATCATATATGAAGTTGATGCAGCGAATGCATAAAACTTTTATTACCTCTAAAAAGTTCAAGGTTAAAAAAATACTACCAAGGTCATGCCAACTGTCTTCTAAAATAATAAGAGTGAAGCTTAAATTACATAATACAACTATGGCTGTCATCGGATTCTTGTAACCCAGACCTCAATAATTATAATATTATTTATTAAATATTCATTTTTCACGTACAATTAGTCAGTTTATATAGATAATATGATTTCGTAATGTTATGAGATGATTATAATTTCATAACAGTCATTAGGAATTAATATTATTTCATAATAATTTCAATATATTTTACAAGTTTCCGTTAAAAACACATCGCACCGAATTACCGTTATATTTATTATATTATTGCATTGATTGTTACCCTTGTAGTTATTTGAAACAGTAAATAAATTTTCGCCACCTCAATCATCACGAACAACTTCTACCGTCTTTCATCTCTGCAACACTTATACTTCGCCGAACCAGACTACTACACGACTATCACATAAAAGTGTTGGGCTAGAAACATCACCGCTTAGCCCGAATTTATCACAATGAGACAGGCATGACAAACTCATGATAAGCGTTCTGGTGCATATGTCAACAAATGCTCAATATTTTATCTCATTATGTGGGTTTTTGCATATTATACACCACCCACCGAACAGTCCTCAGATCTGAGTCCGTTTGATTACTTCCTGTTCAGAAAATAAATTAATAAGACGGTGAATATTTTTTTAAAGCAGCAACGTTGTAGCATTAAAAGCAAGTGAAGTGCATTTAATTATGAACGAATCATATTGGAAAATAAAAATAAATAAATCGTTGTGATTTTTCATCAATTTCCCGCTGAGGTAAATAAATTAATAACCGTTCTTCATAACACAACCAAACCAGTGTAGCTTTTATTATTTATCAATGTTTGAAGTGAAATTGATATAAAACCAGAATGTTATTAGTAAACCTGAAATTAATATTACAGAATATTAAAAATGATATTGAATCTAGTTGATAAAATATTTGTTAATGAAACATGTTATGTTACTTACTTATTATGTAAAACTGCCAAATGCACTGTAGTAAATAATAGTTTCATTTCAACAACAACTAATTTCGAAAATTTAGCTTGAAATAGGCAGAGATTTTCACCAGAAAAATGCTAACAGCTCATTTGTTAACTTCAGTGAAAATTTGCCTAGACTAGGATGTTGTTTAATAGTTTACCTTAACATTGTATCCCGCTACGGAAACTGTAAACTAGACAGGTAAAAGCATAACATCATAGTGAAATAATGTATTGTGCTAACACTTTTTGAATAAACAAAGCTTCTATACACAAAGTTAACTAAGTCAATTATGTTCATATTTCATACTATCAAATTTTACTAAAAGTAATTAGTGAATTTCATTAGAATATTGCTATTGGTTATATTTATTATTTACATAGTGTAAGGTAAATCTGAGAATTAAGTAACTATAATCAACCACCTAGTTTTATCAATGCCAGTATACTGTAATTATTCTAGAAACATCTTAAATTTAAAGATTTTGACTGTGAATGCTAGATATCAGCGGCGAAGGGTGGAGGTAGGCTTTTAAGAACCGACATAAATAGTGTAGTGCACACTATACATTGTCGGTCAAACTTATATGTTTTATTGAACAAAGACTACAATGTGTAAGCAGTGTTAATTAGTTTTTAAAATTCAATTAAATAGTGCCTAATGCAATCCATAGTAGATAATAGTCAAAAAATATTGAAATATATAAAATTATACCATTTAACACATCATTTTAAATATTTGAATATTACATTGGACGCTAAAGACGCGCCCAGCGCGTAACGATTAAGGTGACCATTCGATATAATTAGCATGTTATTTAAATGTGGTAATTAAAAAGTAATTATCTAGTCAGCAGTCAATGTGTAGGTGAATATTTTCTATCGATTATGGTTTGGTCAGACAGCGCTTAATGAATTTAAACAAAAAATAACCAACACAATTTCTTAATTGAACGAAACAAATAGGTATGAAGGAAAAAGTGTGCACAATTTTGTCGTATTGCCCAAAATATAATAATTACTATTATGTTTTGGTTTAGGCAAGGTTGATCTGTAAATTGTAGTCTTAGTTCAATTAAAACAAATACGTATGACTAACAAAGTTTAATGTGCACTATTTATGGCGGATCTTAACAGCCTACCTCCACCCTTTGCCGCTGCCACAGATATTAGATTACGAGACTTGCGGTTATCAAATTGAGACATAAGCTTTAATTTCATCGATTTATTATCCTAATATTTATTTACAGTATTAAGTTATGTTTGAAAAATTATTTAGTCACGGAAAGTTATGCAATGAGTTATAGATAATAATGAATAAGTAAAAATTTTAAAGATTTAAACTAAAAAAATGACCATTAGAGCCAAAAACCATAAACTAAGTGAGGTGTTACCAGGTATTTGGTGTGAACGCTGTTTTTGTTGCCACACGCAAAAATATTACTCGTGCAAAAAATGCACAATTTCCAACTCACTACAATACATTAATTTGTAAAGCATCTGCAACACACACCGAGCGAGGTCAAGCGCCATATCTTCATTTTATATATTATAATGGGAGGCTGCATGGTGTGTTTTCTTATCTTCTCATTTCTGACAAAGCCGTACCACCATACATGCAGTATCTGCTATAAGAGGCTATTCTAAAAGCTGAGCATACCGTTACTCCGAGCTTTCGTGGAGTGCCGTGACTCACTTTGTAAATATTACATAATTATATTTTTCATATAATATATTAAAAATTTCTCCTGAAATTTATCTCAACAAGAGACTCTTTCGTATTAGACCCATTTACCTATAATATATTGTAGCTCACGTAACTAGGATATTATAAACACGAAGTATGCGCTTTACATTGATCCCTTGATCTCTTGAGGCTCTTCTTTAATAAATAAGAAATGATGATTGAAAAGATGAGGTTGTTTGACTGTGTAGATAGAGACAAATCTCCATTGTCGCTACAGCAGTAGAACGAGTTTTCAGCAAATAGAGAGGAGTCAAATATTTCCTTTGGGACCCACCATCTACCCTGAGCAGTAATGCCGTTGAAAATATAATAATATGATTGTTTCTAATGATTATGAATATATATATTTTGATCCATCACTTAGAGAAGCTTTAGAAATATATACATTAGAAAAAACCTTGAAAAACCTGAGAATGCCTAGAATTTTCATACACATCTTTCGCATGCTGGATAAGTGCTTTACCAATTAAATGATCTACTTAAAGATTATTCATATATTTTATGTATGTGCGTTTGTTGTCTTCAAATTCTGTCAGCCATGCTTACCATACTATTTTGTAATTTAAATAATATTATAAACTATAATAATTTATAGATGATTTCAGAATTTCTGAAAAATTATTTTTTATTATTATTATCTAATGTATAATGTATTTAAAGAAACTTATTGAATTTTTTTTTAACTTTGCACTAAGTGGAATAGAAAATATACACTTATATTGCATGCAGGGCGAGCGTTATACCAATTATTATGCAACATACACAAGTAATCTTGGATAAAAATAGTTTAATTAAAAAAAATAATACTTAAATAAAATAATAAATTTCTATTGAAAATAAACAATATAAATATTCAAAGTATTTATTGGTTTTCATCAACTTAGCATATTTTAATTGAAATAAAAGGATTTTTATCCATTTAAAGATTTTTTACTTTTTCTTTTGTATGATAAATTAGTTCAGAATTACTTAATACTCGAGCAATTTTAAGAGAATCCTTCAAATGAATTAACAGCGTCAAACAAAATGTCGTTAAAAGTTAAAAATCGCTTACATTTCGGCGAAAAGGTAATTTTTAATTAAACCGGTTTCATTATTTTTCTGAAATAGAACTTATATATTCCTATCAAGTCCGTTTTAAACGTAATTGGTGGTTTAAAAGTTAGTTAGTGGATGACTCGTTGTAAAATAAATAACGAACAAAGAATATAAATTCATTAGACTGAAAAATTCATAAGAATCATCCGAAATACACAAACAGGGAACAAAGAATTAATGGGAACAGAAATACCTAACGGGTGTGGAGTAACAGGCAACCGATCTCAAGTGTAGAAGAATATAGGATAAACTATAACACCTGTCAAGAATACGCCTGTCCTTTGTTCTGACAACTGCTCTCGGCTTATGCACTGACGTAATTCAATATTGGTATATTTGAAGGTCGCTACACACTATTGCACGTCTATAAAGTGTGGTTTATTTTCGTAGGACACTCACACATTCAAACCCCTGCGTCAAAATGTAGTGTATTTATAGCCTATCGGAATTCTATTTATAATTCGGTTCTGTGTACTCAAATCACTATATACAATATTGGATAATAAGAATAAAATCACTATATTGTACATAATATACCTAGGTATTTTTTTACAGCGTACATGATAACTAGGTGCAGACCATTTTTTAGTTTTCGAGACAACAGCTCACGGTGAACTGTGGTACAGCAAACTGCCTATCGACTGCTCAATTTGAAAACCAGCTAACTGAACTTTAGACCAAAAATAAGATTTTGATAGCATTTTGTTACAAAGCATGTTTTCTATGCTCCTAAACTATAAATAAATGCGTTATTGATTTTCACACAACATCCAAATTTACAATATCGTAAATGGAACAACTCCATTCTTAATATAAATTTTCTTTATATATACTTAAAACGGGAAGCCAAAATAGAATAATGCAGCTTATTTGTAAAAAAAAAGTCCAAGTGTATTTTTAGAATTGTTAAATTTCGCTCGATAGTTAAATTATTAAGTTTTTTCTCCTTCCTGAACAATTTGCCTAAATGGAGTTAGCCGGTTTGCAGATTAATTAAGCAGTCGATATGTAAAATTTTTCATGTAACCCTACTACTACCTACTTCGAAAATACTACTAATATATACTGTTAATATAAGTTAACCTTCTATCTTTTTCAATAGTAATTTAATATAAAAAGCAGCTATTAGTATTACGGATGACTTGACGGTATAATATTGCCTGAAATTGAGTGCTTATTTTCAAATGCCTACTAGGTATTCTATAAATAAATCAACATTACAAAAATATAATCGAAATGTCTAAACTTCACGTGCCGTTTCACTGTCGAATATCAGTGGCGTACCTATTGGCATTTATTTCGCAGGCCTTTAGAACTGTCAGTGCCAGTACGAAATACATAGGCAGCATTATGCTCATATTACACTGAACACCGCGATTGAAAACTTGTATATAATTTTCATATTAGGAAACTTTATGCTTCAGTCATGAGTATTGGTATGTCAGTATTTTGCACTACCTGTTACTAAAGCAAAGAGGTAGTATTACATACGTATGCAAGGCAACTCAAAAATACCAAATCATGCATGCAAAATTAGTTTGATGTACTAATTTCAAGCCATGTGACGTAGTTGACATGTAAAATAACAATACATTATAGTATTTAAAACTGGATTTCTCCAATAATCTAATGTATTTTTCATTGTGGCTATTAGTTTCTAATATAATAATATGCTAATTATTTTTTTTATTCAACGAATGATTTACAGGATTTAATACTTTGGACGCGGAAGACGCACACGGCGCGTAATGACCAGGCGGCCGATCGATGTAATTAACGTGCATTTTAAAGGGGGCAATTAAAATCTCATTATCTCTTCAGCAGCGAAAGCGTTAAGAATGTAACATTCTAATTATTAAACATACATAACTTTTCTGACAAAATATATAAACAATTATAATGTTACATTCTTAAATCTTGTGAATTATTCGTTGAATAAAAAAATTGTTAATTACAAATTATTACCTGGCAATTTCAAGTAAGTTGCAACAAAAAAAATCTTGGAGTGATCCGTGACGTCAGTTGGTGATTAAATTATTACATACTTTGATTTAAAATACAAAAGCCGATCGCCAATAGTAACTCAATTTGTAAAGGGCTTCAGAGAGTATTAAAAGCCATTTGTTAAAATTTGTCGCAATTAAGTATGACACTCATAGCATAGTGGTCTATATGCATATTAAAATATATTTTCTCAGGAGTGTTTTCAAAATTATGTATGTTCAATAATAATAATATGCTATAGTGTTGTGAAAAGGTTTAGGATATACGAATTTACGAAATCATATAATATTCAGTGGTAATAATGTTTAAAATAAGAGTAGAAAAAATCCCGATATTATAAGCTTTATAGTATTGCCTTTCGTTAAAAGTCTCTTTTGCTTTATTGATTTTGGATTATTTATAAATTCTATGTGAGTAGTCATTGTGAGATATGATATTATATATATTGTCTTTTAGTCAAGGTGAATTGAATAAGATCGATCAGTATAATATTGTCATTTTCCTGAGAAGCTCTGTGAAGACCTCCGCGAGAGTGTGGCAGACAGGCTAGGTCTATTACAAAAGCAATACATTATTAACCAATGTCCCAGTTTCACTAGCGGCCGTTTTTGCTCAGATATGGGTACTCTGGAGTTGCATAGTCATATTAACTCACTGAATGTAATCTCGTAAAGCATTATTACGGTAAGAACTGATAGGTATGGGTTTATTTAGGGTGTTGATTTATACTTTTACACTTATTAAAAACACAGATTCAGGGACATTAAGTATTACGTAAGTATATTTCGCATTTAAGACGAGTAACAATTTATTAATTATTAGCAACATTTGTAAACGCACGCTTTTGCGCGAAAAGGTAGAAAATTGTATTTAGATGCGACGTTCAAGGCTCTGGGGTAGGTTACCGACTGGCTGTACATACTTTCGGTCCTTCGTCCGCCCAGAAACAATTAATGGTATTTTTTTGTTTGTTTGTTTGGCTGTGCACCCTGGCCTGGCCTCGACTCATTTACAGTTACAAAATATAATATTATTATCATCCCAACTCTTTCGATTACAAGATTTTTGATAGAGGATTTAGGCATTTTAATATTTGGTACCAGTACTTAACTGAAGTATCAATCTAGAATATCTGCCTTTTTTGAAAGAGAAGAAATGTCCAGTAAGTGTTTGAAATGTTTTTGTGCACCTCACAAAAATTTAAATTGACTGTAGATTATCAAATAAATTTTCAATACAATGCTTTATTTATTAAGAGGTTGTCAACAGATATATTCCTATCTTGAAGTAAGCATCTCTGATAAAGGTAGATAATATGCAAAGACTGACATCAAAGAGAGAGTAGCAATGACAAAAACTCAAACCAATTTTGGAACAGCAAAAACATTAGCGAAGCGACTAAAATGCTTCTAGTACGATCCCCTGTCTTCTAAATTTGTATATAAATCTAGGAGACTTGGATAGTAAAAGCAAGAAAAGGGTTTAGGCTAGACGCTTTTAAATTATGGTGCTAAAGATGGATTATAAGAGTTTTGTGGATGTTCAAACGTACAAATTTTTTCATCATCAACGAACTTCAAATTTAAAATATACACTATCTGTCTACTTGTATATGAGTATCTTTTTTTTCATATAGCCATCAGAGGGGATAAAAACTTGGTATATAGAACTCACAATTTTCAAAGGTTACAGAGGATCAAAAAGAGCTTCGTGCAGATGGTTTGATTACATCAGGAATATCATGAGTTGTTATAATCAATGCATTGAGATGAATTATATTTCATATGCCCAAAGACTTTATTCATTAGTATGTACCAACAAAAAGTTGATGTGATAAGGCACTTCACACTCTTATAGTCTGCAACAACCCCGCGGACTTGGCTAAATGATTAGCATTATAAAAGGAATGTTACATTGATATGAACCCAACGATATATCACATATAGTCACGTGATTTTTCTATGCTCTGAAATCGTAGAGTGATTAGATAAGGTAAGAAGAACTTACCGCAACAAAAGTTGCTATTTTATAATACCACTGGCCGCCTTCAAACCCCTGTTCTTAACCTATATGAATTCCATCATCTTGAAAAGTAGATCAACAGCAACTATGGGGTGTTTTAATATGTTAAATGTATTTGGTATACAAGACATGCACGAAAATAATTTCGAGCTGGACGAAACACTGCCAATTTATAATTTATAAAAATGTTAAAATTTATTATTAAAAACAAACTTTTAGTTAGCGCTCCTGAATTTTGTTAGTTACCTAAGGACAAATATTTGTATATTAGAGATGCTGTAAAACACTGTACGTATCAAAAAGTTTTTTTAAATGTACTGTTTGTTTAAAATATCTGGATCAGAAACATAAGTGGAAAAATAAAAGCTTCATACATGCTGCATACATGAAAAAAATATGTTCTAAAACTTATGTAAAAAACGTACTTTCTGAGAAAAAAAACGAATGAAAAACATTAAGTGCTATTCATAATATATGTACAGAAACTGTAAACTCGCAGTTTTTATGTAGAAAATTCTCGGCGGACTAGTCCTAAAGAGCCCGTCTTTGAAACCGTACACAGCAACCGTACAGAGCAAGGGTAAAATAATATTTAGAAAAAAATGACTAAAAATTATTGTACACAAAATTATGTTCACATACAAAGAATGATATTATGCTCTGAAGTAAAAATGACAAAATTATAAGTATGATATGAAACGCTATGGTTTATTAGTTTATTGATTTTTAAACATTTTTTTTATTTGAATATCGAATTTTCCCAGACCCAGGATTAGAGCCTTCCACTTATCAAGTGGATACGTTGTCATTCATTTTATACGAGATTAAAAATATAAACAAATGAATGTCTCAAATACTGTCATTTGCATGCTATCCATAAATTTTATTACAACGTTTTTATTAGGTCGTATTCTTATTTTTCCGGTGATTGCTTTTCCGGTACAACTCTTGCAATCGATTTTTAACTAACTTTCCGACTAGCTAGACATTTGGAACTTTTAGAATATATCAGAACAGGATGCCAATGCATTTTTTTTATTATTTTAGCCATCTTTAAGAAGAATTAAATTCATTTTCAGTTAATTCTGTTATATATGAAAAGTTATTTCGGAAGAAATCCGTAATCCAATCCACTATTATTGGTTGCCTGGGGACTGGGGTCCTAGCAACTAAATTATTAATATATACCTGCGTTACTATGGAAATCAATATGAGTGTCAAAATGACATTTTAGTATTATTTCTATCAAATACATTTTTTTGATCGTTTAAGCTAGTCAAGTCAAGTTTATATGATTCAACAGAAAATTTAAAAACGTTGTATATAAAAAGTTCTTTTTATCTTGTAATTATTATAGAGTATTTTTTAAAAAAAAGGAACAAATTAAAATCGCAGATTCTGTAATTTGCGTATGTACAGACCTACAAACTTATTTGTAGATGGCCAAAGAGAGAACTACGAACTACCATAGGACGCCATTTTGAAAATGTCATTCGAATATCAGATTTTGTCCAGTTGCGAGTCTTGATTGAGTAATTTTCGACAGTGGCTCCCCCATCGCATTCTTTAGATAAGTTTGTAGGTCTGCACAAACTACGTTCATGTATAAATGTATTCTATATTGTCTCTCATTTGTGTGTATTGATTGTTACACATTTTAAAACCTATCAAACCACCTTGAGGACCCTGAAAAATGTATATATTCAGTTTTTTTGGCTAGTATACATTTAAGTGTTGAAGAATGCGTATGAATTTGGCAATATAAACGTTAATAACTTATTCGCAAATTATTTTTTAATATATTCCTGTTATATTATACCACTTTTCTGTAATATTAAAACCAAAATTTGAGATTTTGAATAGTTAATATAGGATATAGATTTATTTTTCATTAATAAATAGCAAATCTTACATCACAGCACACTTGTTCTAATAGGAAGTAGTTTCAGGCATCTAATAATATATTATTTATGATTTAAACATAAAATATACCTACATCTAGCTGTGATATTATCATATATATACGTATTTTATTTATTACTACTTCCTTTAGACCAATGATACTCAACCTTTTTTTTCTTCGGGCCAAATACATATATTTGTAAAGTCACGCGGGCCGCATCACTACTGGTGTGACGAAAAAAATCATGAAAGCCCCCCTTTGTTACAAAACATTTTTGAGATTTGAAAAATTATGCGTGTTTTTTAAATTAATCGTGTGCAATAGCAACACTCTTATACCAGATCTGATGTAGACCATAATGACAATCCTCTTCGGGTGTCACTACCTGTGCGTCAAAGTCGAAACGAATCTCAATATATACGTAATTCCTGATAATAAATGTGTGGCCCGCGGGCCGCAGGTTGAGTATCGCTGCTTTAGACAGTCGTCTTATACGTATGTTCCAGAACAATGAACATATCAGTTTCCGACGTAAATTATTCCATTTTCTGTTAGAGGGTGTGTCAATACAGCGACTAGTCACTAGCTAAGAGATCTTCGAGGAGAGATGTGGTTTCGCTTAGCCAAGTTTCTGCTCCAAAACATGAATCCTAACTCTGAGATATTCATTTGTTAATTAACTTATCATACTAAGATGCACACGAGGGTTCGTTCAATGAAATCATCATGAAAATCGTGATTCAGTTTCTATGGTAATTTTGAATTCCTATAGAATATAATTTATATTATAGTATTGTTAATTGATAATTTGATTACAATGAACACCAGCTTTAGTCTATCTATTCGGAGAAACATATTATCAGGAAGCATGTTTCAGAATATGATTTAGAAACAGAATCATTAATATTTATAGTTGTAGATGTAAAATTTTAATTACGCCGAATACATACATAATTATTTAAAAACACCTTACAGAATTATATAACCACCTTCTACAATAAATATTTTTTTAAAAAATACGACACCCAGCTGGTCTCAACCCTACATCCAATGAATTTGCGCCAATATGCTCTAACAACTAAGCTAAGTACATCACATCTAATTACGAAAAAATTAACTAGCTAGCTTTTTTTATATTTTTGAAGCGCTTCACAAATTGCGTTAATTTTGGCTATCGGTTTTTGTATTTTAAATCAAAATATCTCTACCGGTGTATCTCTCCAAATTTTAGTAACGTAAGTACTTATACTTGATAATCATTTAATAAACTATTTGCTTTATTCAACGTATAATTAACAAGGTTAAAGATGTAAAACATTCTTTATTGAACATACCTACATAATTTGAAAAAAGCTACTAAAAACATCGGATTAAATAATGAATATATGACGTCCAGCGGAACTCGAATCCGAGTTCACTGGATTCATTAACGCAATTTGTAAAACGCTTCAGAAATTAATAAACCACTAATTAATTTTATCGTAATTAGATAGAATGCGCATGGCTTAGTTGGTAGAGTACAATAGCGCGAATACAGTAGACATGGATTCGAATCTCGCTGAGCGTCGCACTTTTTTCAAAAAAAAAAAATTCTAGTGGTTATATTAATTTTTTTGCTTGGTAGTTACTTTCAAATTATAAAATAATATGTTCAATAAAGAATGCTAAATTATCAAATTTTGTGAATTATTTAATTATTCTTTGAAAAATATAGTTTACTATACATTTAAAGTAGAAATATAAATTGTTTATTGGATTGTAATTGTTTCCATCATTTTATTTTTTATAAGATCGGTTTTATATTAAAACAACAATAATAATAGAAAAAAAAGTATTAAAAAATAAAATAATAACTAAAATATAATATTGCTTGTTATTTATAATAACGTGTTTTATCTACGAAGTAGTCGTAAAAAAATAGTAATATTGTATAATAATGAATTTACTAAAACCATGCGTGGCTAATTTAAAAGATTTTGAATATAATTTATCTATATTCAAAGCATAGGGGTATTTTTTGTTGTTGTTTATACATTGTTTTATAGATTTTTAATTATTCAAAGCTTTATTCCAAAACTATGATAATATTTCTTCTGATAAAATAAAATATAAACATAATCTACAAGAAAAAAAAGCCAGACATAATAATAATAATAGTATGATACATTGTTGTTATACAAAATTTATCATAATTTTAATAAAAACATACAAAATCTATTATAGAACCTCAGTCAACCAATGGCTGGATTTTATAATTGTTACCTACGTTAACTATATCAATTAAATAATGCTAATTTATTTCAACAAATTTATATTTTAGTTTTGGTATTTATAACAAAATACAACGAAAATTTTCACCAAGAGCAGGAAAAATGCTTTATTAAAATCGACTCATAAAGAAAAAAAGGCTAAAACTACCCGCCCGTTAGCATTTACGCTAAGCTTTGAACAAGGGATAATAGCAGATTTTTTCCCGCGACTTTTGCACGGCGGATAGCTTTTACACGGGATTTCCCTTTGACTCGAACGTTTTCCCATTCAACCGATTGCTATCTAATGCCGCAGGAAACTGTTACCATGTGACCATACTGCAGAATATAACTATACTACTTAGACGACTTTAAACACGTTGTAAATATAAAAATTTCAAGTTTTTACGTGAGACTTCATTAGAAACGGTATGTAGTAGAAAATACAGTAGAATAACAAACGTCATTATCCCGACTACCAAGCGCAACAAAAATATGATAGCTAAATCCCTATCATAGAAATGAGTATAACTATACTAGGGGAAATGAAAAATATGGATGTGAAGCAGAAATAAAAAGGCACACACAGGTGACAAAAAATGAGACCATACGTCTTATATGGAAGGATCGGGGAATTTCAATTGCCACGAAAATGATGCTAACATTAGTGTCCTTCAAATTTTTGTACGGTTTCGAATTGGAATTTAATTTTGTGTTGGTACCAAATGCTTTGTATTTCTTGAACTGAGTTACAGTGCGAACCAGTCAATCATCCAGAGACTAAACATAAAGAAACGACTCTCGGCAATTTATATGTCTAAGATGAATTCTGCGGTTTTTGAATAGTATATTATTCGTTGCGGACCGGATAACCAGGAGAGACTGGTGGTTTTCAAGAGCAAAGGAAGAGCGTTGGCCGTTCACCATAAAGTAGCACTGTCAAAAGTCAAACGTAAGAGAATGGTAGTATTTGATTTAAATCGAATAATCGTGAGTCCCACATCAAAATTTCAATTCGATTCTATTTTTTTTTTTTTTTTTTTACATACAGTGAACATTACAAATTATAGATTCAAGACGTTCACAACATGACATTAAAAAAATGTATTAAAGCAGTGTAAAGAAGAAAGAAATATAATATGCAGTATCACATACACCGATCGAGTTGAATTTTGCTCCAACCATTGCCATTCGAATAGCGAGCTCTCTCTGCAAAATGCTATATATCGTGATGTGTACACCCTGGTATTTGAAGCTTCATATAAATAACATAATAGGTGCAATATTATAATAATTAATATTATATACTTTTAGTAAAGTAGTAGTTTTTTAAATAAACGTCGTATTATAACCTGAATAATTGGCTCACCACCGACCGAGACGAAAACGTATAATCACATTAATAAGGTGGTGTGTCAAAAATATTTAAGATATTTTAAAACTCATTTAGTGCTAACACCGCGACAGGCGCGTTTGGAGTCGTTGGCCATTATATATAATTAACGTGTTATTTAAATATGGTAATTAAAATGTAATTAAAAGGTAAGCAGTGATTAAAGAATCAAAATTTAAAATGTCAATTCTAATAATAACAACAGTATTATATATTATCTATTGTGCTTGTATATTGTACGTATTTTGTGTTGTTTTATAATTTTTATTCTCTGCCGCCATATGATTGGTCTGTATAAAAACTTAATGTAACAATAAAATAGGTTAAATCCAGCGCGTCTATTCTATACATAAGACTGCTATCGGCAGCTATCGATGGTAGTTTTTCATTTGTTTGTATCGAAGTATTATAATTGTTACAATAAGTTAGTCGTCTAAACTGTCTATCTCGTTCTAAACACTTATTATAACAATTACAACTAACTTATTGTAATTGTTACAATAAGTGCTAATACTTCGATATAAAACGACACTAGATAATGGCCAAAAGCAGTCTTGTGAATAGAATAGATGCGCTTGTTCGAATAATTTTGAAATACATTTTTAAATTCTGTCTATATTCGGTATTGAATAAAAAAAGCTTTGTTTTTATTAATGATTATTTTAATAATATGAAACGAAAATCACCTCCACGACAACCAATGTTTCTCAAACAATTATTATCCCCGACTTTTGAGCATCTGGACCGACGACGTCTCACTTACTAACTAACGCTTGGGGAGTGCGGCCTGTCTTATTTGCAAAGAACGCTACCATTTTAATGCTTTGGCACGATTATAAATCAAATAGACATTCTTATTTTTATTATCATATTGTTCGACTTTATTAAATAATTGTTGATACAACTTACTTTAAAAATGCTCCTTTTTAAGAAATTAAACTGTTTGTCTAAGATGGAATAACGGTGAAGTTAAGCTTATGAAACCGTGCATTTCGGATTATAATCTGACAAATTCACATATTGTTTTCAATGTATACTTAGATATAGAGCATATTATGGACTTAATAGGTTGACTAAGTGGCTACCACTCAGACTGGCTACCATCAATTATCTTGTAAACAAAATGCATGATTTAATTAAGGTGCAGGAATACCTACAGTGCGAAGGTCTAAAATGAAGAATTTGGTACAACTTTGCGATTTTAACGTAGATAACCTGTAAAATTTGTAGAAAAAAACGTTGATACTATAACGTATAATACATTGTACTTTCTCATCTTATAAATTAACATTTAAGGTAACATATAAGTATTAATACCATAAGGTTGGGCCGATTATGGTCGCCCTTATCCCTATATTTCCCTCCTACCTCAATCATCGGTATTGTTGCAAGTCCAGGCACAACTTGTTTATGGGTCATCTGTCGACCGTCATTGAATAACAGTTAGTTACATCAAGACAACGGGCGCGTCTAGGCTCGTTCCAGCTAGACCGTCGCGAGTAATTAAAAATAATAAATATTTTGCTCTTTAATGTCTTCAGATACATATTTATTCACCAACACAGTTGAAATTGTAAATTATCAAAAAAATGTCTCAAATTGCAAGCTTCGTATTTTTCCCCTAGATGCCTCTGGTAGGTAAAGATATCGTCTTAACACAGAGAATAATAAATATGTTATATAAAAATAATTGCTAACAGTATTTTATAATATTATACAGACAAATTTTATTGACTTTAATTTCTTTTAATAGTAATACGAAAGTAATTTTATCATTCACGAAAGGCAATGTCATCCTCATCATTTCCGAGTAAAACAATTTTGATAATGCGACCACATTTACGGCAGCACTTAACACCCTCAGACAGATATTTTCTTTTGAACGCTTTCTATAACAATGTATTTTATTCTAAAATAGACACATATGATTTATTATTTATATTTACCATGTCATTTTATAAACGTTATAATGCGTTATAATGTTATAGTGCTGGGTAATAAATATGAATATTTTTTTTCAATTTAGATAGTCAAATAAATGAAATGGAAATAGACCTGGAATAGTCAAGAAATCTAGAAGGACAAAAATACAGAAGGACCGGCTGCAATGATGACCCAAAAGAAAAGTAAGATAACTTATAAATATTGTAAACTGTGTTGACTTAACTA
Source organism: Rhyacophila brunnea (assembly GCF_057557595.1). Lineage (NCBI taxonomy): Eukaryota > Metazoa > Arthropoda > Insecta > Trichoptera > Rhyacophilidae > Rhyacophila > Rhyacophila brunnea. The sequence continues at coordinate 39,158,253 of NW_028233276.1, read as the reverse complement.
TAATAATTAATGAAAAAAGGACTAGTCAATTCAACCCACCTACATTAGTAAATTTCACACAGAATCTTAGAAATTCCTATATGTAGTCAAAAAAAAATGATCTTCAAATAGTAAATTTAAACTTATATCCCTTGTTCTTTTATGCAGTATTTAGAAATTATCTTAATCCATTGGGTTCAGATCAAATACACAAAAAATAACATGCATTTTTTTGAAAGTTCCCAGTTTTTAGAAAAGAAATTTTTCAACTGCTACAAAGAACACAGTGTCAACTATTTTTGTACAAATTATTGTTTACTACATTATAGATTGAGAATGTGGCTAACTTTTCGTAAACACATCGAATTGTACTGCCAATGAAAAAATGTTCATAAATATTACTGGGGATTTTTTTTGTACAAATTAATTGGTTACATAAATAAATTGTACGTATTATATTTCGCCATAGCACAGTTTACCGTGAGCTGTCTTACCGGAAAGAGATTTCCGTATAATAGGACTGAGAAAAAAAATACGCTTTCTTCGTGGAGTATTTATTTCAGACAGTACTGGGTATTACAGTTTTATCAGGTTCAATAAGAAAATTAATTCGATATTGATTGGTATCAAATGTTTGATAATAACGCTATAATTAAATTCAAATATTTAATACAAGAACCTACCAGAATTTGATATAAATTATAAAATATGATTGGTTTTCTAATTTATTACCTATATATTTTCTTTTGTCTTTCCTTTGTATTCTGGTGATTTTTATTACGTACTTTAAGTGATTTATTTAGGTAAAAATTTGATTTCAATATTATACGACCATCTATTTCCTATAGAACGTCTCACTATGAACTGTGTTACGGTCAATTTAAATTCAATTTTCAATTCAATTTATTTATTTTACATATTGTGGACATTACAAATTATAAGTTTAAGACGTTCACAACATGACATGAAACATTATTATAAAGAAGAAAGAGAAAGAAAAGTAATAAAAGGGATAAAAATGAAAATATAAAAAGAGAAATAATAGTAGTTCAAAGAAGTACACCAAGTTTGCTAAGGAGACCGTATTTTAAGAATTTATAAAATAGCGTCCACCTAAACTCAGCTCACGCAAGTGGAATATATCAACACCCGAAGCAATTTAGTAGAACATAGTTATCGCCCTCCCAATAATCAATACGTACAAATTTCCGGACACGATTATGACGTTGGTCCTGATTGTATTAAATTATCTGAATTAAGTCAGCACTATAAGATAGGTATATCTGTTTTTTTTATTTTGGTAAATACTTTTTATTATTATTTTTATAAACTTTGGGCTTTATGAGGTTAGTTAAAGACGTTTCCGCCCCTTTACTCTTGAATACCCACACCCCTTCCCGTTCGGCCATTTCATTCTCCTGGTCCTAAGATAAATTTTCCGTAAATTACTTGCGAAGCCCCACAAATGGAAGTTTAATAAACAGTTCATTTCACCCCTAATTGCTAATTGAATGAGGTGAAGGCGTGCGGCCCTGCAAAGATACCCAGCGTCCGCTTATTGTCTTGGCCAAAGTGACAGAACACAATGCGGCCCTGTTCACAGGAGACGCTAATGCTAAACGGTGATGGTTATAATCCTTGGGTCTGATACAAGGCTTTACAGAAGCGTTGTAAGACAAAAGATGATTTTGTTAAGAAAATAAGAATTGTGATTATCGTTAACACTGTAAAAATATTTTTAACTGACTGTTTTTATTTTTAATGCATATAGTATGGCCAACATAAAGACTTGAGAACCAAATAATGAGAAAAAATGAATTTACTAAACAAAAATATCGATGTAATAGTACGTAATTTCTTAGGCAATAAATCAAAACTTGAAACACATTTTTAAAAAATAATTATAATGTCAGTAGTTGTCACATAACATTGCTCGAAAAACTTGTGTATAACCATACATGTCGAAAGAGTAGTAGACTCATTTCAAGTTTGAAGTGGCAAAGGGTGGAGGTATGCTATTAAAACTCGTTCGACGCAGACGACACTGTCCCCGTTAAACGGCCATTAGATGCAATTAGCATGTTATTTAAATGTTGTATTTAAAATTGAATTGAAAGCTACGCAGTGATTGTGTTAAGATCCGCCATAAATAGTGTACATTAAACTTTGTCAGTCATACGTATTTGTTTTCATTAAACTGAGAACACAATTTACAGATGATGTTGGTTAGTTTTTAAAATTCAATTATTAAATACTGGAAAAAACAAGCCATAATAGATAATAATAAAAAAATACTCGTGTGTCTATTATAGTTTGGTTTAGGTAGGGGTTAATGAATTTAAAAAAAAACCAACAATATGTTTAATAGTATGTATTCGTATTCCAACAAAAACAGATAAGTATGAATAAAAAAGTGTGTACAATTTTTTCGTGTCACCAAAAATATACCAAAACTATTATGGTTTCGGTTAGGCAGGGTTTAATTGATTTTTTAAAACTAACCAATACCATCTACAAATTGCAGTCTAAAACAAATACGTATGACTAACAAAGTTTAAAGTGCACTATCTATGGCGCACATTAAACTTTTTTTACTTATTATACTCCACCTTTTGTTACTGATTTGAACAGATAACTTCAAAACTATTATTAACACATAAAAACATAAAGGTGTGGAAACAGATGATAAAATAACGAGCTCGATGAGTCCATAAATTACTGTGAAATCAACGCCTCACAACGAGTCACACATGGTAAAGAAACGTACACTCATGAATTTGGAAAGTAATCGAAGACTTTAGAAACCCTGTATAAGATAGAAGAATATTGCTGAGTATTATTTAAAGATGTTTGGTATCAAAAGACTGGGGGGAAGCGAAATTGAAAAGAATCAGATTATGCAGGAGAACAATTTGTAGGGTAATTGCACCAAAATAAATATTACCACCATGTTAGAGAAATAGTATAGAAATGGTTTAAGTAGTAATTAATAGTAAATAGAAAAAGTTTTACCAATTATTATTAATAACTATACATTAAACCCACAGTAAATTTTTCTGAACCACTCATAAGGTTGTCTGATAAAACAAAAATAATAAATTTCAGGCTTTTTTAATTAACATTTAAAACAAAACAAAAAATAACATCCAATAACATGTCTTACTGCGTTTTATTTAATAAACTTATCGTATATACCATTAGAATTATAGTGTAAAATTTATTTTCTATAGATTTATATAGTACGTCATTAAATTTTTTGAAATGAAAATGAATGAAACCATTAAAACTTCGAAGAATGAACGTAATGCTTCTGCGAGTGAATTTGAAAACTTTAATTTAAAATATTTTATTGACGATTTTAGTTTTAAATATTTAAATATTCAATATCTACGTACTAAAAAAGTGAGAGATTTTTATTTTTTTAAGTAAAAAATAAACTTAAATTTTATAAAAAAAAAATGCATATAATATGCATTCGTTGAAAGCTAGGTTATATCAGTTTATCGTATTCTATGAATATTTTATCCATTATAATTTAGTTTGATAAATTCTTTAGAACGTGATAAATCGATTTTTAAAAAGTATAAACATGAAAAACTTTTTATGCATAGCGATTGAAACTTCGGTATTGTGGACGCATCAAAACTTGCTTCGATATAAATTTAATAAATCGAGTTGTGAGCAATTTTTTTTATAAAATCAATATTTTTAATATTGTAAATAAATCCGTTAAACCTAAAAAAATCAAAAATAGTTTTGTCACCTTTTAAATAACTACATTATAACGTTAAACATATTTATGACATACGATGTAGATACTAATGAACACCATTTGGCCTCTAAATTAATGTAGGTACATTATAATATTATAATATTATATTAGTTTATTTTTTTCAACTGAAATATATTTTTTAATGTTCTTTGATGCGTATTAAATATTTAAAATAACAGTTACCAGTAAAATGTATCAAATTGCAGGTTGTGTTAAAAACGTTACTATCCGCCTTAAGACATAAAACAATAATGCATTACCATTCTCTACCGACGATATAGGTAGATACTATTATAGATGCACGGATATTACATTTTAATTGTGAACAGCCACACATATATATTCAAAACACTATATCTGTATATATATATATGTATATTGGCTTTTTGGTGCTAAACGAATGTTATATCACGAACTAGAGATGCACGCCACGTAATCGCGTCTCGAGTGTTCTTCCATAAAACTGCTCCCAGGAATAAATGCACCACGTAAATGCAATTCAGCGGACTAAAAACTACTAAGCCAGTTAGCTCCATAGGGTGCGATAAAATAATACAATTATTCGTCTATTAGGAAATATAATATATTAAATCTTTATATTATAGTGTTTGAGACTTTCACGGTTATTTGTTATTATAATAGATTTATGGGTTTCCATCGCGTGTGTTTCTTCTTTCTTTCCTAGAAATTTCGGGCTCGTTGAATAAGTAATTCTCAATATAGTATAATTTCTTGATAAAAATGTACTATAATGTTCGAAGAAGAGATGATTGCTAGACAAATCTAGCCACCCAGACCTGGAGGCCGTTGGATCGATGAAATGGTTAAGTTATGCGGAAGTGCATGGCAACGCAATGCACAGAACTAACATAAGTGGAACCAGCTTGGAGAGGCCTTCATCCAGCAGTGGAACGATTCAGGTAGATGATGTTGATTGATATTAATATTGATGTTAATAAAGAACAATTATTTAAAAATGATACAACAGTTTTCGGTATAATTAACAATATAATCGAATACAAAAAATCAATCGAATCAAAAAAAAAAAAATACAATGAGATTGTTTGTTGTTGTGTTAACACTATAATACATGATTATAACATATGTATATGACTATAACATTGATTTATTTGTCACCATTTTGCTATTTTAAGGGCTTCTAATTTCAAAATATCAAGCTCAACTTCAAAGTATTAAGTATTTCTTTTATTCAACGATTTAAGAATGTACCATTCTAATTAATGAACATACATAATTTTGAAAAAAAAATCGGTTTAGTCGGTTAGTCGGCAGTCGGTGTCATTAATTGTCAGTAATTGAAGTTATAGGTATCTACTTTGATTTTATAAACAAAAATTGATTGCCAAAGTAGCTTGATTTAGAAAAGCGCCGATGAGTGGGTATGAAAAGTGGCCAATAGTTAAAGTTTGTCACAATTAGTATGTCACCGCGTAGCATAGAGGTAATGCTCGGATGGGGCGTAAGCCCGGAAGATGCAGGGTTTGATTCCCTGCAGGGGTGGCTTATTTTTTTCAAAAAAAGATTTTTTCTATTGGTTATAATATATTTTCTCAGAAAGTGTTTTTCAAAATTATGTATGTTCAAATTATTAGTATTCAGCACCATAAACTGAAAAGCGATCAAGTAAGATTACTTAGGTAATTAATTATCGAAAATTATTTTTTTCCCCCATTTACCGGCTCCCATGATATTTTTTTAGTTGTTGAATATACCTATTCTTTAAAAATACTCTTAGAATGCGCTTATTTGTTCTGCCAACAATTTATACTTTTATACAAAAGTGCACATTTTTTTTAATTTTCCGAGCTATGCCGGTAGACTATATTGAGATTACGTATATGAAAATATATCTGCACATAGGTTCAGGTGTTACCAAATACAGATATAAATCTTCAATGATATAATCTTATTGGATCCCAGTCACCCTTAGAAGGTATTATAGAATTCAGTCATATATAATCTCTAGAAATGCCTTTTAGCATGTCATTACACCATAGACTAATGACTGCTAATTATTGAAAGTAGACGCTCCTCAAAAATTATACAGTCAAATGAACTTTAAAATATTAAAATATCTTCTGAAAGTGCATTATAATTAGAAAAACTATGCGTATAGTGTAGAAATTTTAATACTTTGTTAACATTTTTTTAAATATTTTTCGCTCATCGAGAGTCAAAGAAAACCACTCAAAATTATTGGACTTATTATTTAATTTGATATGTATATTGAAGCGTTCTTTCCGAAAGACTGATGGATTTAAAAGAATCCATTTTTCCTACACATATTTATTCAGCTGCTACAATCAAGTATAATTTTCAGTTTCCATGAGCCTTTGAGTTACCACATCTTCACCCGCCATGCATATACAGCTACGTTTTGTGCACGGCCGATGTGTGCTCTGTACCAGTATACTAAAACTCTGCTGAAACAGAGGTATCAGGAGTTGAAAGTCATGAATCTATAGAGAGATCGGAATTATTCTCTCCTCCATATGACGCCATAAATTTTTAAAATACTTCAAAGTTGACCTTGGTTGATATCAAGTCGGTGTGACCAATTGGGCTATTGTGCGGACAGACTCTGGCAAAGAGCTCCGCTCGGTTGGATCTCATCGGTGGGCAGTCCTAGGTGCTATATTCAGCATCTTGGTGGTCAAACTCGCATGTGCATTTCGATCAATGTTCTATCAGACTAAAACCATGTAGCTAGGCTGCGAAGTCACCATGGTCGGTAAGGAACTGGCTCATCCAGTATTTTGATCTTAATTAAATGTCTCAACTGAAGCCTGCATGGAAATAGCAGATACGTTTGTTGCCCTTTGGTGGTTGGCGACCACTTCGATTGCTATGTATCGAGTGCTATCCCGTAGTTAGCATAACGTACTGACAGTCTGCATTTAAGATACGTCAAAAAGAAGCAGATTAGTTTGTCGACCACTGTTGGCGCATATCAACCAAGGTCTTGTAAAGAGTTGCTCTTAGACAATCTCAGCATAAGATTGAACTGTGTCTAGCGTTAGTTTTGTTTATATAACGGGTATTGAAACGTGTCGATAGGTGTTAATGTGAATTCAAGTATGTATTATAAAAAAAACGTACGACATTTTAAAATTAAACGAATATGTTTGAAGGTTGTTTTTTTCAAGGCACTGTCAACAAAAGAAACGTTGGATAAGTTAAAGCTTATTCCGCTCAAGCGTGATTAAGCACGTATCTATTTGTTTTTCTTCTCCCTTTTCTTTTTCATAATTCTGTTAGTCTCCGTGTTGCTCGGTACCTACTGTTTGCCGTAAGAGGTTTACCTTGAAATTTTATAAAATAAAGAAATTTATTACGTGTTTTTTTCTCTTTATTTTAAGTAGTAACTCTTTTTTTGGTAAATAGTCTATGAAATTTGATAAAGTGTGTTTTCAGCAAAAATACACTTTTTTGTCTGTAAACGCAGATACATAAATAAAGTTTTAAAAGTATTCTTTTAAAAAAAATATATTACGAGTTTAAAAATGTTAAGTATCTTTATCAGATAAGATTTTTTAAGATCAAATATGCAAAATGTGATGAATATTTAATTTTTTTAATGTAAGCCTTTTGGTCATAAAATATTAAAAAAAAAAACAAAGCTTATTTATTTTATACTTAGCCCTTTTGTATAATATACAAAGTGGAGCAACAATGCCATAAAAAATGTCAATAGTTTGGTATAAGTATATTATTTTTTTATTATAATATTTAGTAAAAATAATTACTCTTTAAAAATAAATTCTTTAAAGTGGCCTTTGACTTTTGTAATAACCTTGCTTAGATAATAAGAATAAAATACAAAGTGCGGATAATTAAAAAAAACTAATAACTAAATATTATTATGTCCATTGTTTTAAATTTTTGTTTCAGAATATTAGCATTAAAAATGAAAATGGGAAAGATTATAAATGATCAACTAAGATGAGCATAGCAGTACTTCTGGTTGAACCCTGTAGTTGTAGTGCAACGGGCATTGAGGAATGAAAAAGTACGCGATATTTTCAATAGATCGAAAAGTTTGTCAACGCCTCGGGCCTCCACTTACCTACAACCATCGCTGTATGCGCCATACAATTTCCTGCGAAAGAATTAAATGTCACAGTCATATTTTAGTTTTACATTGTACAATTTTGTTAAATATAAATAAATATGAGTATCAATGATCTATTTTTTCCAATTTCCTATTATTTTTTTTTGAAAAACTTATGATCATGGTGTAATAACATTATTAACATAGTAAATCTGAGATCAAGCTAATTAAGGCTCATTAATAATTTTAAAAATATCATCGCAAAAAATGATTTTTCACCATACTTACGTAGGATCATACAAAGGCGTTTATATTCGAGCATACGCATGACGTAAGCTATTTTTAAGTTCGTCACTGTCACCTGATCATATCATAGAGAAATTCATATATTCCGTTCCTGACTCCTGACCACCACACCATGTCCAAGAATGTGATGCTCAAGTCGCTCCAACCAGCTATAGAGCCCATTGGGCCGTCCGACCTAGTCGCCACAAAGGCAAATTATATTGCATTTTAAAAATTTGCGACGTCTTATTGCGGACGTGAAGATATCTTCCTAAAATTTTGTTCGTCCGTATTGTTTTCGATTTATTTTTTGTATCTTATATATCATTAAATTTATTTATTATATAGTCTCCGTGCCTTTCTCTCCCATTGCACTTTTTATTAAATTACGTCTTTCATGAAACCTCACTTGAGAGCAGGTCTAAACAACTGCTGGTGCTTCACATCCAAACGTAGAGCCTCGTAATACGCTCTATTAAAGCAAAGTGTGGCAAAGAGCGGGTAGGTTTGGAGCGTCCATGATGGTGTTGTCCCTTTCCTAACATATATGACACGTGCATCAAATTTGATACGCATAGCATATTTTTGTTTTTCGTAAAAAAAAACTGTTTACATATTATCAAAAAAATATTCCATTATCTCGTATAACCTTCAACTTATGTATGAAATACGTAATATATGAGTTTGAATTTGGTGGCTGAAATGTATGAGATCGTTGTGTACAGCAGTTTTTGCCATATTTTTTGTTGTCATTTTTCAGTAGTAAATATCCACTGTTGGAACACGAAATTTTTGCGCGTCTGATGATTTCCCTAGAGGTCTCATCACGTCAAAAATAACCAAATCTTTTTCACTTATATAGGCATAAGTTATTTCACTATTGAGCGTTCGTTATAATGGTACGCTTTTCGCCAAATTTCAAAATAATTGTGTAATAATGTGGAAAACTCTTATCAATGCGTGATACAGGCACTACTATAATGAAGCCTCTCATTCTATCGTGCTTGTCAGAACATGAGCGTTTATAATCTAAATTTAAAATAATTACAAAATAAAAAGAACTTTTTACATACCACGTTTTCTGTTGAATCATATAAACTTGACAATTCTGTGTATTAATAAAACCTTTTTATTGTACTTAATAAATACTGAATAAATATTATAGAATACAGAAATATCATTTTGACATTTTATATTGATTTCCATAGTAACGCACGTACATATTAATAATTTAGTTGCTAGGACCCACTTAGCAACCAATAATAGTGAGTAGTAAATATTAATTTTAACGAATTTATTCCGAAACATAGAAGACAGAATTAACTGAAAATGAATTCAATTCTGCTTAAATGTGATCAAAAGTATTAAAAGAATGCATTGTCGTCGTGTTCTAATATATTCTAAAAGTTTCAAATGTCTAGCTAGTCGGGAAGTTAGTTGAAAATCTTGGACAAACAAGAAAAAAATTGTAATGCACAAGACCGGACAAACAAGAATACGAGCTAATAAAAACGTGATAAAATATATATAATATCTTAGATTATTCTGAGGATGGGTCAATAGCTCGAAAGAACTGTCAATATAAGTAACTCAAATATTTTATAGAAGCCTGAGTTACTAAAGCGGTTACTTACTTACTTTTTCTTATTAGTTAATATTACTCTACAGCCAAACAAAAATACAGTTTTCACGTCATCTGCGCATCTGTTCTATACACAAGACTGCTATCGGCCGCTGTCGACAGCTATCGAGGGTGGTTTTTCATATTTTTGTATCAAAGTATTACAATACATAATTTATTTTATTTATTTTATTTATAAAAAGAGTATTACGGCATTACAGCTATTGGCCAATGCGCCATAATACATAATAAATACAAATGTATAAAAATATCTTAATTACAAATAACAATAAAAAGACAGCATGTGTAAATATTAATGAAATATGATAATTTATACAATTATAAATTTATCCTATTTAATACGTCCACAAACATTATTTAGTTAATAAAAAACAAATCAAACTTTATGGTGCCATCAAATAAGCTAATTGCACGATACACAGCATCATGAAACATAAGTCGGCTCGCACATTGGAACTCGTCTCGCCTAAAAACGTATCGAATACGTCGATGTGACGTCATCGTTATTTAACGAAACAACATAACACGTGTTGCCAAATGGAGCTTCGCAGATCGATCGAATGCAACTGTTTCGTCTGAAAAAAACATCTGGCTGTTGCATTCGACATGTTGCATCCTTCTCGGGCTCCGAGTCGGAGGGTCGAAGTCACAAAGAAACACATGCGAATTGGTCATTCCTATACCGGCTCGCCAATCGCCGCATTGAAATATCAATACGTTTCGAAGGCTACGCGCGACTGTCGCTAGATAGATGTGCGAGGTTGTGTCATGCAACACTGGCCGCCTGTTCTCGGAAGCTTTGATTTATGGCGGTAAGGCACACGAGGCGAGTTGTGATGTGCGAGCCGGCTAACATCTGTCCTGCGACGAGGTATCTTGAAGACCGTGGAGCTACGAGTGATATTGGTGGGAACATGACAATTAATATTTGCCAGTATATACGGATTGTAAATGAACCCACGAAGAAGTAAAAAGAAATGCTTTAAAAGAACAATCACTCTTCGGGCAGACAAAGATTGCATTGATAGCATACCCAGAAGAAAACGAGTCGGTAAATTCATTTTATTGTCATTATCATAAGGAAAGAACCCGTATGTTCTTAAGTAGAGAAATCTAAGAAATCTATTGTGGACTCGATCCAACTTAATTGTGTGGATGGATCTATTAGGACTCCAAATAATGCTGGCATATTCAAGAATACTCAACACAAATGATACGTATAATGTACTACTGCATGTAATTACAATAAGTTAGTTGTAATTGTTACAATACGTGCTCTATTTTAACAGCAATCTTTTGGCTATGCTAAATTTTAGAGCGATATAGACTGTTTTGACTGTTTATACGGCTAACTTATTATAAAATTATAATATTTCGATACAAGCATATGAAAAACTATCCTCGATAGCTGCCGATAGCAGTATTGTGTATATAATAATATATGCGCTCAGTTGTGATCACGTTAGCTCACGTTATTGGCAAAAAGTATGCAGTGTGGTTTTACTTGCTATTTAAAGATATCAGAACCGTACAAAAGTCACTTCAAGCATATCACGTACCATCACTTCATATGAGTGATAGAGCGTTTTTATTTTCTGTAAATTTATATATTTTTACGTTTCCTTTTTTTTGGATTTGGTTCTTGTAACTTTTGAAAATTTATGAGATTATAATCGTCCGATTATCGCAATCAACATAATATTCATTGTACCTATATTACTATTAATTATGTCTGTTCCTCAAATCGATAAAATATATTTAGTTTTAATTATAATTGTAATTAGTTTTATCAAGAGGTATAATAAACTCTATTTACCATTTATACCTTTTAAACATGCAATTAATCATTATTCCATACTTGTTAATAGGTCATTAAAGTTGAGTTGTTTTTAAGTATCGCTATTAATAAATACTTGTATAAAATCATTTTTTCGGTCATTCTTGAAAATACATGTGGAAATGGCTTGGTTCTCTTCGTTATACTTAAATTATTCTGACTTAATTGCTAACTAAATTGACAACTTGCTGAATAATAATTGTAATATAATATATAACTAGGTATGCTTAGAGTATTCAAATACAAAGCGGAAAATGATAACTGAGGCTCCGTTTCTACAATTTTTCCTGTGTGCCTTTTGTGACATTTTACAATAATAATTTATTTCAGCCGGAAGACTTTACATTACCGCATGTATGTACATATTATAACATGTGAAAATATTTACTTGGAACGGGATGCATTTATAGTGACATGCGATATAATAATAATGTACTTTTCAGGGGTTTTCCACATTTTTTTCTATTTTTTATTGAATACAAGCTGAAGTACCCGGCTTCGCACAGGGTTGCTTTGTGGATACATTTATCTTAGATATTTAAAAAATAGTAATAAGTAATTATCTTTTTAATATTAAAATATCTGTGTAACACAATATGACAATATGAAAGTAATTCTAATAGGAGTAAAGGTCAAAGGAAAGAACACTAAAATAAAATCGAATCCAAAATATGCAAACGTTATTAATAGTATTAATATGTAGTAAAAAATTCAAAATTGAATGGAACAAACAAACAACAAACTTTGTATTTTATATAATACTAATTTAGAAACCTTCGCAGGTGTGCGAACAACAACTGACAAAGTTTCATCGCAATCGGATGAATGGTATAGGAACGAATAGAAGAAGATGATTTTCTAAGTCAAAAATCTTCGCGGGCGTGCACACAACAACTCACCAAAGTTTTATTGCAATCGGATGAATGGTATAGGAACGCATACAAATAGAAGTAGAAGAAGATAGTTGTACTAATTCAGAAACCTTCGCGGGCGTGCGCACAACAACTGGTCAAAATTTCATCGCAATCTGATGAATGGTATAAGAACGCATACGAATAGAAGAAGATAGAATAGAAGAAGAAGAAGATGGTTGTACTAATTCAAAAACCTTTGCGGGTGTTGGCACAATTACTGACGAAAGTTTTATTGCAATCGGATCAATGGAATAGGAACGCATACGAATAGAAGAATATAGAATAAAAGAAGGATAAGAAGCAGAATATTGTTGTACTAATTCAGAAACCTTTGCGGGTGTGGGCATAACAACTGACAAAAGTTTCATTGCAATCGGATGAATGGTATATGAACTATAATATGAATAAATGAAGATAGAATGAAGAAGAAGAAGCAGAAGAAGATAGTTGTATCAAAATAGAAACCTTTGCGGGCGTGAGAACAATACTTGATCAAACTTTCATTGCAATCGGATGAATGGTATAGGAACTATATGAATAAATAAAGATAAAATGAAGAATAAGCAGAAGAAAATGGTGGTTCTAATTCATACACCTTCGCGGGTGTTACCACAACAACTAGCGAAGGTTTTATTGCAATCGGATGAATGGTATAGGAACCATACGAATAAAAGAAGATATAATGAAGAAGAAGAAGCAGATGGTTTTTCTAATTCATAAACTTTCGCGGGCGTGCGCACAACTACTGATCAAAATTTCATTGCAATTGGATGAATGGTATAAGAACGCATACGAATAGAAGAAGATAGAATAGAAGAAAAAGATGAAGAAAATGGTGGTACCAATTCAAAACCCTTTGCGGGTGTGAGTACAACACTTGATCAAAATTTCATTGCAATTGGACGAATGGTATATGAAACATACGAATAAAATAAGATAGAATGAAGAAAAAGAAGAAGATGGTTGTACTAATTCAGAAACCTTTGCGGGTGTGGGCACAACAACTGACGGAAGTTTCATTACAATCGGATGAATGGTATAGAAACCATACAAATAAAAAAAGATATAATGAAGAAGAAGAAGATGGTTGTACTAATTCAGAAACCTTTGCGGGTGTTACCACAACAACTGACGAAGGTTTCGTCGCAATTGGATGAATGATATAGAAACCATATGAATAAAAGAAGATATAATAAAGAAGAAGAAGATGGTTTTTCTAATACAGAAACCTTCGCGGGTGTGCACACAACAACTCACTAAAGTCTCATCGTATTCAGATGAATGGTATAGGAACGCATAGGACAGACAGACAGACAGACTTTCATTTTTATATATAAGATATAACGTGTAATCTGCGCGCAAGTGCAAGCAATAAGTTGACAAAGTTTTATCGCAATCGGATGAACGGTAATGCTGGCCACAGACGTACAGTTTTCGTAACAGGTTGAACATGCCAGTTAATACGTAATGGCGGCTATACAGTTATCTTTGGTAGATAATCTGCTGCACCCATAGACGGACACTTTTCGACCTGCCAGATGTGTGCCAGGTTCAAACTGCCAGCGACCCCCTACTCCTGTGTTTTTGTAAAACTGTTGGAATTTCAACTAGCCGAAAGTTCTTTGGTGACGTTAGATGTTGGTAACGTAAAGTAGAATATACCGCGCGATACAACTGCGGCTGTTGTTGCTTGTTATAAAATACAAATTCATTTATTATTAAAAATGTAATAATATTATGTACGCGGAGATCGCAAATATTATATTTTATTTATTTTTACGAGAGTTAAACAAAGTAATAGTTATTTATGTAAACATATTATTTTATACAATATAATATAAATGTTAAAATTTTAGAGAGCATTATAAATATTAAGTTATTGTGAAAATATAGACTGATAACTCAGTACTCAAATTTTATTTATTGTATGTAGTGAATATTACAAATTGTCGCTAAATCTAAATAAAATTTAAGTATATATTTTAATAATATCATAGTAATTAATTATTATACTGATGATTGATGTAAATATAATTTTGTGGTATGTTTAAATTTATTGTATATAAAATCAATACCTTTATAAATATTACCGTTTTCTTACTTAATTAATACTGTCCATTAAAGGGAATAATTTATTCAAAAGAAAAGATTATATTTTATATTTACACGAATGTGTATAATATTGTTTCGGTGAATCGATAAAATACACAATCTACTAGCGAAATCATGATTTATTTTACCAACGTCATAGGTGTGTATTTTATGTCAATTTGTTTCTAATAAAAACAATTATAACCATAATAAATTCAAAGTAAAATTATTCGTGTATCAATATCGTTCAAGTATACTCTACCTAAAACTAATTGAAAGAATAACCCTGTGTAATATCTCCGCGAACCTAACCTCCATAGTTTTTGACACTTGCTCTGCCACAAACAATAACTGTACGTATATGGGCACGTCTGTTGACAGTTCGACAGATTTAAATGGGGTAGTCAAACTGATCTGTGGTGTGGCCAATAACGTACAGTTATTGAACAGTTATTGTCTGTGCCATGTTCAACCTGCTACGAAAACTGTACGTCTGTGGCCGCCTTATGGCAGCGCATAAAACACGAACAAACACATATTAATTTTTATATTATAGATTTAAAAAACATTACACTAAAAACAAAATAGTTGCTATATAAAATAGTTGTCACTTGGCATTCTCCACACATCTATAAATTTCTTGAAAAAAATTAACAATAATATTGATCAAGAGATATGTTGTTATATAAGATTTTTTAAAGTTCAGCCTTTGTCATTTGACGGAACCCTTAGTACGTAAATATACTGTCACGGAACCATAAATAATATGTATATTATGTATCACCCAATTGAAACTTTACTATTCAGAATCAATTTTGAGACCTATTTTTTACTATTCTGAGCAACCAAGTATTTTACGTTAAAAATCATATTCGTTAGGTTTTTTATTTGTAGTGTAAGTTTCATTGTTAATTATTCATTGTCAAATTCGATCCTGCATCGGCGCATTGAATTAAGGCGATGTCTACCTACCAGAGGCACCTAGCGAAAAAACACGAAGCTTGCAATAATTTGAGACATTTTTTTGATAATTTACAAATTTCAACTATATTAATTAATAAATATGTACCTATCTGAAAAATGGATTTCAACTTATATACACATTTTTTTTATAAAAATCAATGTTTTTTAAAACAAATATAAAAAGTATTAAAACTATAAATTAGTCAAAAAATTATAATATAGTATAATATAGAAAACTTAATAAACTAAATTTAAATAATAAATAAGACTATAAAATAATGTGTCATAATAAAATGGAATTCTTTAATAAATTCACATTTTATAACATTTTTTTTACAATAATTGTAAGTTTATCTTTGACTTAAAATAAAAAATATTTTTCTATTTAATATTTTCAGATAGGTACATATTTAATAATTAATACGGTTTAAATTGTAAATAATTATCAAAAAAAATTTCAAATTGAAAGCTTCGTATTTTTCCGCTAGGTGCCTCTGGTAGGTAAAGGCATCACCTTAAGCTTGCTGGAATTATTAATTTATTTAAAACGGCATGTGGTACCCCTGGGAATTATTTGAAAACGCTGAGGAAAAAGAAATTCCGACGATGATGATGATAAAATAAATAACGTTATACCACTGAAAATAATAACAACTCATGTATTATTATAATATTATGTGTCCACAATAATTCATTATTAGGCTTATTAGTCATATAATCACTGTTTACCTTTGAACAAGTTTATCTATGCACCACTGGTTTTCACTATAATATCGCATGAATTTTCCACTTTCTTCTGTGACACAAAATTTACCTAAATTTTATTCCATTCCTGACGCGTGACTTGATGTCTACTTGAACAGCATGAATATTACAGCGAGTGGCCAAGGAAATTTCCTGCCATCCATACAAAGAAGTGGTATACTATCTACAGATATATACAAAAACAATTCCCTGCATTTTATACTAATACTGCAGGGGTATAACTACGGAGTACAGGGGGCACTATAATATCATGTTGTATTTTATTTTAAATAAAACAATAATATTCCACTGTAAACTGACAGTTAAAACGTTCGATCATTTAAGACTGCCTCAAAGCACATTTGTATCTTCTTGGCTCTAAGAAAAAATATGCTTCATTACTTCAAATCAAATCAATTAATACCTACCTAATCTCTTTCAAACCATTGAAGTCACTTTTTTAGTACCGTTGCAGTGGATTTATCAACTTTTAATAAAACAATTTACAATAAACCATTCCTTTTATTTATTGAATGAATAGTTTACAAGATTTGACAATGTAACATTCCATATATTGAATATATATAACTTAAAAACACCTAAAATATAAACCTACGCTATAGCTTAACTAATACTTATAACTGATAGCCGGGCGTCAGTTAGTAATTAAGGCAATTAATATTCTTTGATTTAAAACACAAAACCGATAGTAAATAATAACGGAATTCGATAAACATTTTATGTAGGACTTACTAGCTTAAATTATCATAATTAAGTAGGAGGTCTGTAGCTTAATTGATTAAAGCATATTGGCGCGATATCAGTTGATATACGGGTTCAAATCCCTTCAGGCGTCGTATTTTTTTCAAATGTGATTTTTCTAGTAAGATATAGTAGGATATAATATTATTTCTGAAGTATTTTCAAGTGTGTTCTCAAGCTATTTATTATGTTCAAAACAATTTTTGTCGTGTTTATTGAATAACAACATAATAATTTTTCAATGACAGTGAAATAATATACTTAAATCAATCTCTAATCGCTGGTTAGTACTTTACGAATTTTTTCATTATAATAAATATTTTGCATATTTTAAAGGCTTTTCGATAACATAATATAGTATTCTCTTTCTGACGAAAGACTCGTATTCAAATGCGCCGTCATACAATTGGTAGATGTCCTCCTCCGCAGGGAATTCCGAAAGGTCACAAAGCAACAAGGATGACAGACGACCGATGGACCATTTTCAAAATGCAATGGTCCCCCCGAGACGAAAAAATATATACAACAAAAGGTGATCTCAAAGGCACGACAACACAATGGTACGGCATGAAAAATCGTTTGAGGAATTGAAGCGTGCATGTGATTAGATGGAGTATTTTTTTGAATAGAGTAAGTGGTTTTGATAAATTCAGAGAAAGTATAATACATAATGGTACAGGTACGTTAAAAGATTGTACTATTAGGTACATGGCAGTATATTAATCAAAATAACACAAAATTTTTAATAACTACTTCATCAGTTTAAGATGAATTTTATCCACACACAACCACACTAAACCAGTAATCTACAAACTTTTGAAACAAAAATCCTACTACGTAAATAAAAAGAAAATGGTCTCGCGATCGACCGCATTTGAGTTGCTTAAAGTCATAACTCACATATTCTAAAAATTGAGCTTTGAGATAATCGCAAAAAACCACCAGAGTACTATTTTTGTAGAGTAGATTTACATTATATTTCAAATATACATATAATACTCCTAAGTCTGCAGACTCAAAACACACTAGGAATAGAGCTCCCTGATTGGTTAGTAAAGCTTTGATGACAAAACTCACATTATTCAATAAAAAAATGTGAGTTATGACACCAACAGTCAACTTTGTCAACGATTTTTACATGGTTTTCCGAAATTTTTGATAGAAAACTATTTTTATATAGATTAATGCCTTTAGTGTCACTTGGTATAATATTTAACTCAAAAATTACAAAATTGCAAAATGTGAGTTCTCGTTTAGTTTTAACTTTATTAGTAAACATAAAAAATATTTAATTTGAGGTAGGTAGATACTGAGAATTATAGGAATATATTCAAATTCATTTTATTCCAAACATTGTATTACAATATATTATGATTTTCATTTTCTAGGTAAATATATTTTAGGGTCAAAAGGAATTTTGATGAATTCATGTTTTTTTGAAAAATAAGTGAACGATTTCTCAAATAAAGTATTTTATTTAAAATTAAATTACCAATTACATGAAAATATTTGCAAATTACTAGGACTAGAATATGTACTCTGATATTAGAGACCTAAACAAAAAAACGTTTGACTTCAGTCGCGTATGCACGCCATATACACAGTCAATTTTTATAATTATTATTTGGTTGTTAAAAAGAAATAGTGAAGTGCTATTTACATGTTTGCAATAAAAATGTTTTCAAATATGCTTAATGCCAAATGAAAATCAAATCAAACACAATATAATATACTTTTCGTTCGTAGAAGTGGAAAGTAATCATATTCCCATTTTTGATTAAAATAAGATATTTCAGATTTATTGATGGGTTAATTTTTTGTATTTCTATAATACTGTAGAGTCTAGACTATATACTACGTACTCAACTGCAGTCTCCTCGATAGAATATGATCGTTTGAAAATACCTACGATTTATGTATTATTAAATGAATCATAATTATTTATCTCATACGTTCTATAATCTATTATCATCATCATGAGCCGAGGTCGATCCACTGCTAGAGCTAAGCCTTTCCTAGCTCTCTCCACTCTTCTCGGATACTAGTTCTTTACTGCCCAAACTTTATGAATTCGTATATTCAGCAGTCTTTAATTTATAAAGCTGTTTGGTGCTATTGTATGACGGAATTTGTCCAAGCGATATCCAACCCATTGCCATTTATTGCCACTTAGCAACCTCTATCACACCGCGTACTCTTGTTTTCTTCCTTACCTATTGGTTTTTTGTGTGGTCTTTTCATGTCATGTCTAACATGAACCTTTCCATGCCACGTTATGCTACTTGCATTTTTTGGATTTCTCTTACATTAAGAATACATATGTTTTATACGTATACGTAAGCACTGGAAGCACACATAGGTTGAACACCATACGCTTAAGTCATAATAGAAGGTCACTTTTGAAAATACTATTCAGGACCCCAAATGCATTCCATGCTAGTTTGGTTCTGAAAACAATCTATTATACTACATTTATATATATAACATACTCACTGAAAATTAATGTGTTCTGTAAATTCAATTCATGCTATGCGAAAACATAGGGAGAGCAATGTTTGATAATACTGGTAGCTAGTCTAAACCATAACTTCTAAAATTTGCTCAAAACTCATTTTCATTTAGATGTAAACGATGTTAAAAAATTGAAATATCACACAATTTCTTCTAGCACGTGGACTATTTATGAATAAATAACTAAAATTTGGTCGAAATGGATATTTATATATTTTTCAGATTGATATTATAAAAAGGGTTCATTACTGAGCCTGAACGTAGGTAGCGTATGAATTCCGTATTGTGATTGTATTTAATAGATTTTTGCAATAATAATCAATGCCAGTGATTTGATCAACATCTATATTTCTATGGGTTGAACAGGTATAATATATTATAATGGAAACCATCACAAGCAGTGATGTCCCTAGAAAAGTGCCGCACTATAGCAATAGTTTTATTATTGTTTTTATTTTTAGTTTAAAATTGTTTGCAAATTTGTTAGGTACCGACTTACATATTGTATTTTATTATTTGCGGATATCTTAAACAGACAAAAACACAAAGAATTTATAATTTGACATAAACACTATTTATATTGATAATTAAATCAGTTCCACGAAAGATACACAGTGTTGGAGGTTTCAGGTGCAAGACCGCTTTAAAATAAATTTTATTGTTGCTGTCAAATATCCAGTAATTCGGCAGTTAATAAGTGGTAGAAAACGTCTAAAAGGTATACTGAGAGGCGTTGAATTAGCAAGATACTAAAGTTCTGCGTCAGTAACTACGTAGAAATACAGCGCAAATGACGAAAAATAATCGAATCAGCTAGATTAGTGGTCGGCAAACTCATTAGTCAACAGAGCCATATATCAACATTGCAACGATTGAGATTTCTTTTGAGAGCCAAATCTCTTAAACTTAGATTATATTATGTAGGTACACTGTTTATTAACTTAATAAACTTTAGTTAAAGTTTTAAGTCTTAATTAAACTATAGGTACACTGAATAAAACTTGATATCATTCGTAATAATGATCTTATTTATTGATAAAAATTAAATTGTAAGTATGGTATCCATAAAATTAAATCATGACAATGACTGACAAACACTCAATGTGAACAATGGCCTTGCATCTCCTAGGATAGTTTGGGTAAGTAAGGTTTGTATGTTGTTGTTTTTAATTTTAAGCACGATTCCAGGTTCTCATCAATAAGACGACTTCTCAATTTACTCTTGACATCTTCTCTTAAAAATCTCTTTACTAATCACAAAACTTGCAATATTAAAATTGTTAATAGATTGTATTCAGTACCTAATTAAATACAGAACTTGATTTTTCTTGACTCTTCTAAAGTACCTAAACTGCTTTCTTCTTGCATCACCGACATGATATTTAGTGCCAAAAATGACGTGACAGTTCGTGCTAAGTTGTAAAATGTCTCCCCAAATTTGACTTTTTGTTATGCACCAATTTTTCTAGGCAAATAATACAGGTCGATAGGCCATTTAAGTTAAGAATAAACGCGAGAGTCTCGGTCCATTCAACCTTAAATTCATGGTTTTTGTCTTCCGTTTTTCTTTGCTTCTTCTTTGTAGCCATCTCAAATAGGGCAGAGGGTATTTGTGGCAGAACCGCACTCAAGGAGCCAAAGAACCGCGGTTTGCCGACCACTGAGTTAGATGATCCTATGACCAATAATTGATTGATGGAGAATGACAGTTTTTTATGATAACAAAAAATTAACGTTAGCCACTTACTCAAGTTCTGAGTCTAAATACACATTCAATTTTCCAAACCTGTGATTTGAAGCCTAGACAAGCAACCGGTGATTCGATGAATAATCAAATTTTGCTAGTCTAATAAAAGTTTGAGATATGCTGGCAACAACCACATTTAATTCAAAACGTCGACCAGAATAATTTACTTATTTCAGTAAAATTTTCGTTGTTTTATCAAATAAATACACACATTTATTATTACTAGCTGAGCCAGCTGGCTCTCGCCAGTCTGTATCGCTAGGTCTTGCAGACGGCTTGGCGGTATTGGATTTTAATACAATATGCATAGTATGCATAGATGGCGCCATAGTTTTCTCTTCGGGATGGGTTTTTTATTCACGTCAGACAGTTTGACATTTCGCTGATAGTAGTAGAATGAGGTTGCGGAATCCTTCATCCAGCAGTGGATTGATTCTAGTTGATGATGATGATGATAACGATATGAGTATGTAGATAAATATAATATCACCAATTTTGATAAATACAGCAATTCAAATAACAGTAAGGAGTAGAATATGGGTAGGGAGGCCTTTATCCAGCAGTGGATTAGATCAGGTCAATGGTGATGATGACGATATTAATATGTAGATAAATATAATATCACCGATTTTGATAAATACAGCAATTCAAATGACAGAAAGGAATAGAATCAGGTTAGGGAACCCTTTATCCAGCAGTGGATTGGTTCAGGTCGATGATGATGATGATAACGATATAAATATGTAGATAAATATAATTTCACCAATTTTGATAAATACAGCAATTCAAAAGACAGAAAGGAGTAGAATCAGGCTAGGGAGGCCTTTATCCATCAGTGGATTGGTTCAGGTCGATGATGATAATGACAATATGAATATGTAGATAAATATAATATCATCGATTTTGATAAATACAGCAATTAAAATGCAGAAAGGAATAGAATCAGGCTAGGGAGGCCTTAATCCAGCAGTGGATTGGTTCAGGTCGATGTTGATAAGGATGATATAAATAGGTATAGTATCACAAATTCCTTTAACTGCTAGTAGTAGAATCAGGTTGCGGAACCCTTCATCCAGCAGTGAATTGATCCTAGTTGATGATGATGATGATAACGATACGAATATGTAGATAAATATATTATCACCAATTTTGATAAATACAGCAATTCAAATGACAGAAAGGAGTAGAATCAGGGTAGGGAGGCCTTTATCCAGCAGTAGATTGGTTCAGGTTGATGATTATGATGACGATATGAATATGAGGATAAATATAATATCACCGATTTTGATAAATACAGGAATTCAAATGACAGAAAGGAATAGAATCAGGCTATGGAGGCCTTTATCCAGCAGTGGATTGATCCTGGTTGATAATGATTTAAATAATATGTATAACACCAATTATTGTTGAATACCTTTTAAATATTTTTGGGTTATATGTGCTAATTGAATGTAGGTATATAAGTATCATTGGTTTTAAAAATTAACATTTAACAGCCATAAAAAAATGTTACGTTATCAAATTTTGAAATAATATTCTATGGTTGATCCAGTGTTGCCATGTCTACTGATATTTTTTGCCAATATACTGAATTTTTGATTTTTTTTCGAAATTCAAGAAATCTACTGATATTTGTGTTTCTCCATAATTGTAAATTAACTGATGATTCTTTTAATAATAAACTTGAAATGATTTACGCATGACCTTTTTTGATGTTGTACGATGATGCTCGAACTCTCACGGCTTCCATCGACTCGGATCCCTTGGAAGGAAAATGGATATTATTCCGGGATGCTATAATGAGCTCTGCAACTACTGCCTTAGGAGAGCGGCATACGCACAGGCCGGACTGGATGTCACCTCATACATGGGAGATGATTGAGAAGAGGAAGCTCCTGAAAGAATCGCGAGACAATGGTACATACGACCTACAGCGCAGCGTGGAATACCAGACAATGAACCGCGTGGTAAAGCGTTCTGCCCGCCGCGATAAGCGCCGACGCCTGGATGACCTCATTGCGGAATCTGCTGCCTGCAAGAATAATCCAAGTGCTCTCTTCCGCATCACCAGAGCAATTTGCGGTAGGAAACGTCCAGTGGTCACTGCATTACGCAACTCTGACAGAGTGACAGTCACTGAACCTGCAAAGGTCCAGGAGCTATGGTGCCAACATTTCAGTGATGTCCTGAATCGCCCACCTCCATTGCATCCCTTCGATATTCCATCGGAGATCACCGCCCTCGGAATCACTACTGCATCGGGATTCTGCAAAGATCCTCCAACAACTGCTGAAGTTAAAGAGGCTGTCAAAAGACTGAAGCGTAGGAAAGCTCCTGGAGATGATGGCATCCATGCAGAATTTCTGCTCTGCGGACTGAGCGCTGTATTGCCGTCCTTGTGTGACCTTCTGCGCGTGGTGTGGGAAAGAAAGCAGTGCCCCAAAGCCTGGAGGGATGGTACCGTTGTTACCCACAAGACTGTAATAATTACAGAGGAATCACTCTCCTCAGCGTTCCCGGGAAGGTGTTGGCGCAGATTCTCCTGTACAGGATTAGAAGTCCCATGCTGGATGTTTTGCGTGCGCAGCAGAGTGGATTTGTCCCGGGGAAGTCCTGCTCAGAGCATATTTCAACTCTCCGATGCCTCCTGCAACAGTACCAAGAGATGAATATACCTGTCGCCTGCTGCTTCGTGGACTATGAAAAAGCATTTGACAGTCCTCATCGTGAATCTCTGTGGTGAATTCTGCTAGGCTATGATGTCCCACGGAAACTGCAGCCGGAACATCCTCTGACCTTTTTGAAATCACGTCAGGAGTCAAGCAAGGATGTGTACTTGCGCCCTTTCTTTTTACCATCATGATGGATTTCATAATGCGTAAGACGGTTTGCCCCGACAGTGGGATATGCCTACATCATGATGGCACAAGCGATCTATGCGAAGAAAGACTGTGCGACTTGGCGTATGCAGACGACGCAGTCGTGTTTGACTCGACGATCGAAAGGTTGGAGGTGACCGTGAACAGGCTAGCCGCAAACTCGATGCGTGTGGGTCTTCATCTGAATGCCGCTAAGACCAAATCCATGTGCAGTGCTGCTTGCATCGACGCTGACACTCCTCTGCGGGTTTCTGGTCTGCCCGTCGAGCTGGTGTCCAGATTCAAATACTTGGGTGCCACGGTTGCCGATGATGGTGGTATTTCTAGTGAGCTTGGAATCCGCATGAGTGTGGCGGGATCTGCGTTCAACCAACTTGGAGTCGCATGGAGGTCAAGGCTGTATTCTGTGAGAACCAAATGTTGTTTGTTTAACGCGTGCGTGCTACCTGTGCTCCTGTATGGCTGTGAGACATGGCATTTTACTAAGCTTCAAGAGTCTCGGCTTTTGAGCTTTGAGAATCGATGTCTCCGCAGAATCTTAGGGGTACATTGGTGCGACCGCGTTACAAACACCTGAGTTCGTGAGCAGACACAACAGCCTTCGGTGATCTAAGTTATCACAAAGATACGAATTATGTAGCTGGGACATGTATTCCGGATGCCGCCAAAGAGTGCGGCAATTCGTACCCTTGTGGCACAGCCTCAAGGGTTCCGTCGCCGTAACCGGCCTTCCCTCACCCTGCAGCGATGCTACAAAAGCTACACGCTGCAGGTCTGACATGGCGGGAGGCACAGGAGTTGGCGATGGACCGAGGGAAGTGGCGCCAACTTGTGCTTGCCCTATGCCCCAATGTTGGGACGTGACAGGGTGAAAGAAGAAGACTCTATGTCTATGACTATGTCTAAATTGAAATAAAAAAAATTGTAACTCTACCCAAGAGCGCCATTTTACCCATTAATATCATCATTGTTTACAATAAATTAATATTATTAGTTATTGTTATTCTTATTAGTTTAAAATCATATCTAATAAACCACATTTTTCAAAATCTACTGATATTTTATGAAAACTACTGAATTTTTTGTCAAAATCTACTGAAATTTTAAATTTTGACTTGGAAACACTGGGTTGATCGCATAGTCAGTGTTGCCATGTCTATCTACTGATTTTTTAAATTTTTACTTGGCAACACTGGGTTGATCGCATAGTCAGTGTTGCCATGTCTACTGAAATTTCAGTAGATCTACTGAAATTTTTGTCAGGAAAAGAAGAAATTATGATTATGAGAAGACACTTGTGAGATTATGTCAATATGCACGCTTTCACCAAACACAATCGTTGAATTTCGTACATTTTTATCAATCTACTGATATTTTGAAGAAAAAATCAAAAAATCTACTGAACTTTGAAAATTTTAGTTGGCAAAACTGGTTGATGCCTTTTAAATATTTTTGGGTTATAATGAGCTAATTAAATGTATATAAGTTTCATTGGTTCAAAAAAAAATTCATTCAACAGCCTTACAAAAAAAAAACAAAAGTGACATCAAATTTTCAAATATTATTCTTTGCGTTGAAATGACGATACGTGCGCGCCCGCAGTAAAATGAAATAAACATTTTTAATGTGAATTCGTATAAATGTTATTGTTTATTTGAATAATTATAGTTATCTTTAGGTACTTGCTATAAATGTGAGTTATTATATAATGATGTGCATCTTTAAAATCATTATAAGACGTAAATAATCTCAGCTACAAATTCGCAATGATGCGATGACGGATGATAGTTTTTAAAAATAATTTTTTGTGACTGTGAGTTTTATAAAATTGTGCTCACTTCGAATTATAGCCACTCGAATGCATCCGATAAGTTAATATGTTGTGAGAGGTGTAGAAACTTAACTAAAAACAAAGAACATAATTCATAAAAATTTAAATAAACCAGTTCTAATATATTTATCGGTTTATCTTGTTATGATTAGTTTGTGAAAATTGATTGTATATATCGGTTAAAACGCATTTTAAATTTAAAGCGGCCATCTTTAGTTAGTTGGTTTAAGTGTTGCAAAAATTGTGAAAAAATAAATTCCCGACATAATCAGTTGTCAATAAAGTGGCGTGTCGCTGGAAAATGTATCGGGAAATGAATAAAAATCACCGACTTCGAGTGGAATTTCGTCAAACGGCTGTCAACTATGGAAACCCATTTTAAGCGATCCGAGAATCGATTTTTTTTTAACCCATCGGACATGACGAATAAGGCACACAATCGCTCGCCAAACACCGGGAAAGCTGTAGGATAATAATATATAGGAGATTATTTCTCATTTAAATTCAAAATTAGTAGTAGTTCTTAGAGTTCATAGTGTGCATACATAAAATATTTTGGACTATTATACGCGGTGAAAATAACAATTCTGCTATTCTAGGTAGTATTGACTTATATATATCCTTTATAATTGGTTATTATCTACAAGTTATTTAATGAGAATGATATTGGCCAGTAGCGAAGGGTGGATGTAGGCTGTTAACTCAGTTGCTGCTGAATATATAATGATTTTTTAATTAGCACCTTTAAAATGCACGTTAATTACATCTGCTCATTACGCGCATGTGAGTCTTCAGCGTCCAAAGTATTAAAACCCGCCATAAATAGTGCACATTAAACTTTGTTAGTCATACGTATTTGTTTTTATTGAAATAAGACTACAATTCATTTACTAGATGGTGTTGGTTAGTTCTTAAAAGAAAATTAAAACCTGAGGAAACCAAGACACGTGTTCAAGAAGGAAAACAGAGTACGGGTAAACCACGACATCGGTAGCTTGATGGCCTATAGTGAGATTATTTGACAGTAAAAGACCTTTCACAGTAAATCCTGGCAATATTTGTATCATCATCATCACCTAGCGTTGATTCCCTGCTGGATGAAGACCTCCCCTAGCTCTTTCCACACTCCACTAAATCTCGTTCGCCAGAAGTCTAAAATTATTTTGACCTCTCACATCGCTTGACTAGGGGGTCATGGTGAATATGTAGATACTTGTCAGTTATGCTTACGAGACTCAAGAAGATAATAACAATATGATGATAGCACTGATTATTAAATACGCAGTAATATCAACGTAGAATAATATCGTAGAGTTGAGTAAATATATGGTGTTATGTCATGATATTCTATAAAAAAAAATTAATACATTTACGTACGTAATATTACAGCCTTTAAACGCACGAATTTAGTGGTAAATATACGGCATAGCGTATCTGTAGCTAAATATTTTGCGATGATTATTACATAAAGTATATTATTACGTTTCGATACCTTTGGTAATCTGTTACTGATATAATGTAATAGGTATATAATATATTATTTATTAAAAAAAACCTTTATAATAATCACCTAGTAAGTTTTCGCTATTGATCTCTACCATAAAGCTTTAAATGAATTGATTTGTTGATCGGTTAAAAATGTCTTTTCGTGTATATTAAATTCATAAACTCTCTTAATCACTAACTTAAATAATATTTCGTCTAACAATCACTGGTATACTTTGATATGTAATCCAGTATTATGACAGATTTAGTAATGGTAATCAAAAGCAAGTGAATGAAATCTTGTAATTCAATTCCATCATCTAAGCTCAGTTGCGTATAATATTATATATAAAGACGCTCTCAAGAGATTTCAGTCTTATAACTAAAATCTGATCGAAAAAAAAAAAACAGAACGAGAGTAAATTATCTTTTAATATAATATTATTCTTACTTCTATGTTAGCGTCTACGGGATGGTTATATGAAAATATTAATTATTTTTCCAGGCACCTGTTGTCAAAAACTGAGCCTTTCCGACGTTTTCGTTCTCAAGTGTTGTCGGATTTTCTTTTTTTATCCTACGGCCTATTATATAATATATACCGTGTTATATATAATATATATATATATTGCGTTACGTATTATTTTTGGACAGACTGTTATTGCTGCTTGTTTTATATTAAGCATCAATAAGATTTAATCATCTTGTCTGATATATATATATATATATTATTAAATATATTACAGACCAAATATATTTACTGGATGTTGCTTTATATAAATATATATTATACTAGAATAATATTGAAATATGTTTACGGGCTTAGTACTTTTACAAAAATGATGTTATTAATATTTTGGGTAGCATGGGATTTATAAATATCGATATTCGTTTAAATAAGTGTCCCGAAATATTTATTAGTCAGTTCAATAAAGATACGGTTTATTAGTCAGTTCGATAAAGATACAACAAGGATTTGAGATGGTTGACGATTTTGTTTATTTTGAAACTTTCATTACAAACACTGAAGGATGCACAAAGGAGACACATCGCAAACTATATATTATCATACAACAAAATAGCAGTATTGTTATGGACAAGAATTGTTTTACAGAAATACATAAAATTTCACTAGTTCAAGACTCTGATCAAATCAGTGGTGAAGATTCCATACTAGGCGATTATTTAAAGCCTACCTTCTTAAGAAAAATATTTTTTAATTTTATATTGACATATTAAATAATATATTAAATATGCCCAACGACATCTATCGTATAATTGTCATAATATTTTACGATATTTTCCACTATTTCAATAAGCACCATTTATGGCATGTCTCGAAGGTTTAAAAAATAAGCGACATCTCGTTTCGCTTCACATATTGTATGGATTACGTTCGCGTGAATCGAAAACTTTTTTATATGAAGTTTGTTTCTCATAATTTCAAGACGTCTGCGGCGGCCCATATAAATTGGTAAGCTATTTAAGGAGCGCTTACATTTTAAGTAAGTGCACATTTATTCAAAATAATTTATAAGATAATTTAAAAAAAATAATTTATATATTTTCAATCACATATATTTTCAATATATTTTGAGCGTATCTTGCGTTTATATTTAATAAAATAAATAATTCAAATTAATTGCTGAATTTTATACCATCAGTGAGCTTTTAAAATTTCATCGGTTTTTGTGTACCTACCTATTCATCAGTAGTTATGTCAGATTATCTTCTTATTTCCTGTAAATAAATCTAACAAGTGTGCTTTCTCCACAGCCTACCTGTTTCCAAAAGTCATCCTTCGCCACTGGATCACATACACTCTTCTTTATTGTTTTGAAACTTGGATCATAAGAGAAAAAAATCAGATTATTTTCTTCGTATGATTCAACAGGATACACATGCCAAGGATTCCAAGAACGAAAGAAGAATGAATTTCTCCGTACCCACTAAACAAAATATAAATGGCCAGTTTTCTAAAGGATAACTCACAAGAGAAAGAAAAAATATATTTTTATAAGCCTATTTTTAGCGGTAAAATTGAAGGTCAAGACAGAAGAGGGAAGTCGCCTACGCAACGGATGGACCAAGTCAATGACGATACACATCTCACCATAGAGACTGCTGGATCTAGACATATGACTCAACAGCAAGACACATAAAACCGAAGAAGACCACTTCAAATAAATATATTTATTATGTATTCAAGGGCCCGTACGTTCTTCTATGGATATCTTCTGGTATGCTGACATTGCGGAATTAAAAATAATTTACCAATTATTATTAATAATCAAATAAACTTTACTTTAAACCGAACCTTTTAAGATAATGATAGTTATGGGTGGAGAAAAACCGCCTCATTTAGTGGCTTAACAAGTAAATGTATGCAACTCTATCGAACTGTTCCAGCAAGAAAACGATAAATTGAAATCGCTCTGATGGTAGCAGATATTCAATAAGGGATGAGATAATATAATTTAAAACGATTTTCAGGTTATTAATTATAGTATAAAATATACATATATTTGTATATTTGTATATGCTTGGTTACCAACTAAGGTCGAGCTTAAACTCAAATTTACTCATTTAAATTGTAATAAACCACAAGAGGTTGATAAAATATTTGCTTAATTTCCGTTTTTTAGCAGCACCGTCGAATTCAATTTTTTTCAACAAACAGTTTGTGCCCAGGGCATTGCCGAGTATTTACCAAAACTAATTGTGAAAGTTTGAAATGCGTAACAATTTCCGTGACTCTTGGTACTACATCCTGAATTTTGAGGGAGGTTTTTTTGCGTAAAGGGAAGCATTAAATTTGCATTTAGATTAGTATTTCGTATTCGTGTATGCTAAAATATATTTGCGACAGATTTATTATTTTCAATATACAAAAAACTCTTCATTACGTTGAAAATCGCTTTAAAATTATAATTTATTTGTCTATATTGCTTGAAATTTTCACGATTCGTCGATATTGTATTTATTTTGGAATTTAATTTTAATAACGTATTCATTTTCCTTCTTTAATCTACTAATCTAATTCATTGCAGAGGCCATTCTCAAAGATAGCTTTCACATATTACCAAAATCAAATATCATAATCTGAAATCCAAATAAGATATTTACTACTGGCGAGGGGTGGAGATTAGCTGTTAAGATTCGACATGAATAGTGCACACTAAACTTGTAAACTGTACTTTCTAAACATATTTATTTGTTTTCATTGAACTAAGAATACAATTTGCAGAATAATGATGGCGCTTGTTAGTTTTTAAAATTCAATTAAACCCTTCCTAGCCAAACCATATTAGTTTAGATGTGCTATGGGCAATCCGACAAAAATATTGCACATTTTTTTAGTAATAAATATTTATTTCGTTTAAAAATTAAGAATATATAGTATTATAGATGGTGTTTTTTACATTTATTAAGCCCAACCTAAACCAAACTATAATAATTTACCAAATCATAATTATATCTATAAAATATCTAAAAGTATGTATGGTTTAATGTCATAATTTTAGATATTTTATAGATAAACGAATATTTTTTTGACTACTATCTAATATGGCTTAGGTTAGGTAGGGTTTAATTGAATTTAAAAAAAAACTAACAAACACTATTTACACATTGTAGCCTTAGTTCAATGTAAACAAATACGTTTGACTAACAAAGTTTAGTGTGCATCATTTATGTCGGATCTTAACAGCTTACCTCCACTCTTCGCAACTGATATTATTTACCAGTTAATAAGTTGTTTTACTAGATTTTTGTTGGAGGACAATGGTCTAAGCCTGTGGTCTCCAAACTAAATAAGAATGTGAGATACTTTCATAAATTGAAATTGTCTTGCGAGTAACTTATACATATTCCTTCTTTATAATTTTTTATCATCGTCCATACATAATATTATATTACTTAAATACATATATTACTAAAAATTAATTGGGATATTGGACCGATAAAATATAAAATATGTACTTTAATTATGTATTTATAAACAAAATATTGATTGAAAAATATCTTGAAATAGGTGTGAGTAAAAGTAAAAATAATTAGTGAAAAGAATGGCATTCACTTTAATCTTTTTTTAACATAAAATCAATTCTAGGTCTTTAATTAATCTTATTTCCAATCTACACGACTCAGATTGTGCTCCCAGAATGTAAGTTTGTTGGAAAATGGCTCTACTTTAGAGTTTATTTCCGCGAGCGATCGTTTGGCGATCACTGGTCTAAACTAAACAATGGGTTTATGATTTACAAAATCTATAGTAATATAAACGCTCAGGAATATTCATTAATATTAAATACGCGTTTTAAATTTATTTTCATTTATAATCTAGACGTCATCTATTAATAGAAAAAAGACTGTCTGTGT
The DNA here is from genome assembly GCF_057557595.1 of Rhyacophila brunnea. Classification (NCBI taxonomy): domain Eukaryota; kingdom Metazoa; phylum Arthropoda; class Insecta; order Trichoptera; family Rhyacophilidae; genus Rhyacophila; species Rhyacophila brunnea. The sequence goes on along the minus strand of NW_028233276.1, from coordinate 39,126,359 downwards.
TATATTTATTGGAACATAATAAAAATAAGTTAAACAAATCAAAATGTTAGTTTGTAAGCAACAACAGTTCGGTGAAATTTAATTATCAAAATTTTCCATGAAAACCTTTTAAGTATGGCTAAAAGGCTTATTTGAGCACTATTATTTTATAGTAAGTTTCTGTCTTCTTCTTTTAAGTACCTTATAAGTATTTTCCTTAAATTCTACCCCATACTTTCGTAAAAATCAACACGTGCCCAGTTGAAGCATGATTGTTTTAAAATTACCGACAAAATTAAACAAAAAAGCATTTTGATGTGACCTTTGTAATAATAATTTAAAATTGTATTGTTATGTCAATGCGAAGGTTGAAAAGATTGTTATTTAAACTTAGTCATTAAAATGTTAATATTGTAATAGTACCTAATATTGTTAACAATTTCAACCAAAAAATGACGATTTATACATGTCATCACTTCAACATTATTAACTGGGAAGGTTGATGACTAAACTAGCTGTGTGTGTAAAAATGTCGAGATAAACAAATACATCAGAAGCAACTTCAGATAATATGATTTTTATTAGAAATATGTAATAATTTGTTTGTTTGTATGGGAAAAAATGCGGCGCGGTTTTAGCATCGGCCTATAGCATCGTGGGTCCCAGGTTCAAATCCTGGATCTGACAATATACACGTCATATTGTTTTTCAAATTGTATATGAGTCAGAGTATGGACCTAATAGGTTGAGCAAAATGCTGATATCAATTTCTCGTAACAACAACAAAATCTATTAATACAAACCTGCACTCTGTGGAGGCCTATATTATCGTCGGTGTTTTGTAAAAAGGGCGAATTAACCGAAATGCTACTTTACAGGAGGAGGATTTTTAACTTTTGACATTTATTTGTTTTTTACCTGTAGATGATTATAAATGTATAACAAGTTTATAATAAAGCTTAGAAAAAATACTGTCATTACAATAGGTACTATTATAATATAATATTTTAAAAGGCCTTATATGTCACATTTGCTTTTTATTTCGTAATTTTAATTAATTTAATTGTAGTCGATTATCGTTTTTAAGTACTTCCTGTAAAGATAAAAATTCGCCGTTTTTACACAACAAAGCTAGTAAGGTACATATTGTATTTTCATTAAAATCTGGATTTCGCCAAAATGGTTGATTCGCCCTTTTTACAAAACACCGACGTTATGATCTTATTAGGGTTGGACATGGTCAAAAAAAATTAGATATAGCGCCACTGTCGTGGATGAGAAGAGATGAGAAACGGATATAAAGATATTGACATATATACCGTCTCGTTCGATCACAGCAGCCCGAGAGTGGCAACAGGTTATCTGAATCTTTAACTTCAGTAAATTTTAGTCGATCGTTCCGAGAATGGGTTTATAGCCCAAAACAAATGCAAATATAAATTACTTAATTAACGTACAATTAACAAAAATAACTTTGTTACATGATAAAAAATACGCGTGTTTAAATCCCAATTTGTAAAAGTTACAAAGGCTTTACCAATAAATAAAATCCCATGTTATTTCAGGACTCTGAAAGACTGTAAGTACAAAATCTCTATCTTCTCTCGAAAACTGATTTATGACAAACTGGCTCACGAATAATATGGCTCATAAAAAAAATAATATATCCAGCCATATAAAAATACCACTTCAGCATCTAAATATTACATTGACTTAATATTATTGTAGTTACTGTTATATTGATGATTTCTATTATGAATAGTCTGAAAGTGTAGATTGCAACTAAATTTCAGCTAAATTTGACTTAAAACACTATGGTTCTGATGTACCTACATACAAATATTTTTCACATTCAAACTATGTCGCCGGTTTTGACATCGTAAGTTAGACGTATATCTTTTCTAATGACGTTTCTAACATTGATTCTTCATTATGCTCTTGGTTTGAAGTATAAATGATTAATTATAATAACAAAGTTATAAAAAATAATAATTAATATTAAAAAAACAAAAGACTGTTGTAGTAAGAGGTTTTTATTTTTACATCATTGGTCGTGAGTTTGGTAGATGTTTGAACTAACTTTGTATATTTCTACGACTTTTTCCAATGAAAAAAAACTCGCAAAAAGAAGCATGAATATTTCATAGCAACGTAATATATAATAAATAATTACTATTTAATACATTTCATGGTTGGGGTTTTCGGCCTGGTAGCACTTGAACATGTTCCATGCTGTCTCTTCATGGGTGGCTCCAACAAGTCCCATACATTTGTCCATAGCATCACTTACTGACTTTTGGTCTTTAAGCTCGGACATGGAGATGGCTACGTCCTTGTGGATGATTCCATCGTTGGTCATTATGCCAGCCTTCTTCAACATGCACAAGGTGTATGACTTCAGCTTGGCATCTTCCATGCTCCAGTCTCCGGTGCGTAGCTTCTTGATCATCTCAATATCGGCTCCAGTTTCTTCTACGCAGGCCTTGCAGTGAGACTTGATCATCTCCTTCTGTTCATCTGTCAGTGCCTGTAAATTTAGAAAACTATTTTTAATAATAGGTTATGCTGAGAACCACACGAATCCCGTGTATATTAAAAAATCATGTGTGGTTGTTTTTTTAACATACGTTAAAAAATTTTAATGTACAATAAGCACATATCACGTTGTGAAAATTACTTACAACCATTCCTCGTAAAAAGTATATTAGTTTAACCTTCAATCTACGAGCCCCAGTGTGCATTTATTAGGAATTAAAATCGTAATTTACATTTTCTTGAAAATACATATATATATCACCAACATAATAATACAATATATCACACAGCAATATAAATTATCGAAATAGCTAGACGTAGATATCAACATTTTTTAAAAAATATATTATTCACATATTGAATTATACGTAGGTAAGTATTAATGAATTGGTATTTACGTATTAGAGTTGTATTGTAATGGGCTTAAAATAAAACAAAAATATTTAAATTCCACGATACTTGAAATATTTTTATTGACATTTATTTTGGGCTATAAAGGCATGTTCAAAACGACAATAATACAACTAACTTTCAAAACTATCTTGAATATCGCATGCGTTCAGTTGTTAGTTTTGAAAATTAGTTGATTATTTTATTGTCATTATAAAAAATAATCGATCTCTGTGTATCTTGCTCCCATAACATAATAATAATATGATCTAATCGTTTCAAAAATCAATCGATTAAACCGTGTTATTATAATATGGAAAAAAATCAGATATTCTAAACATCAAAATTCGTTACCTTTTCGTAGAGAGAGTTTATTTTTCATTACATTTTTTTTTTGATTAGACGGTTTTTACTATCTACTGGAAATAAAGTTGTTTTGGTTTTACAAGGTTTATAATATAGAATGATTATAATGTGAACTTTAATACGCAATGTGTGTGTTGGATACGGAATATAAAAACTTTTTATTAATTATGTAGTTTTGAAAATGTTTTAGTTATTTTAAGTTTATTAATACCGTTTTAATATTAAAAAGGTACTTACTCTCATTTTTATTAATTTATATAGAATAACTAACATTAAGTTTTATCATTAATCTACTTAGAATTAAATATTTGAAAACATGATTTTATTACACCATTTGCTCACCCGTATTTTTAATATTCTATAGGTACCAGTGGCAAAGGGTGGAGGTAGGCTGTTAAGATTTGATATAAATAGTGCACAATTTTGTCAGACATAAGTATTTGTTTTCATTGAACTAAAATTACAAATTGCAGATAGTGTTGGTTAGTTTTTGAAAATCAAATCCTGCCTAAACTAAAGCATATTATTGTTGGTATGCTATGTGCATTCCGATAAAAACAGTGGACACTTTTCCAGTCATACTTACTTATTCTTATTGAATTGAGAATACATATTACATATGGTGTTGGCTAGTTTTTTAAAATTGGTTAAGCCCTTTCTTAGAAGTCAAAACATAATAGACACAAAATATTCATCTATTTTTTCGTCAAATATTTTTTGAATATTATTTCTATTATGGCTTGGTTTACGCAGAGTATAAATATTTAAGGTATGCTATGGGCGATCTGACAAAATATTGCACACTTATCCTGTCATACTTATTTGTTTTCGTTGAATTAAGAATATATAATATTATCACAGATGGTGTTCGTTAGTTTTTTTTTAATTCGTTAAGCCCCGCCTGAGCCAAACCAAAATTAATAAAAAAAAATTACATTTATAAAATATCTACAATAACATGGTTAAATGCCATAGTTTTGAAATTTTATAGATACAATAATATTTTATGACTATTATCTACGATGAAACGAATAAGGCATGGTTTAGTTGAATTTTAAAAACTAACAAACACTATCTATACACTGTGGCCGTAGTGCAATTAAAACAAATACGTGACAAAGTTTGCACAATTTATGTCGGATCTTAACAGCCTACCTCCACTCTTCGCCACTGATAGATACCTGATTGGTTTGTTAATTATTCGGTACATAAATTATAATGTCAACTATATAGGTAATAAATAAATATAATATGTAAGATGTTTGATAGATAAAGAAACGTAACATTCAATTGGAAAAAGAAAACTCTGTGATTTTCAGTAATTAATATTATTATTTTCTACTTTGTAATATTTGATTACAACAAGTGATAATACATTATTACTTTCTCAAACACAGCCATATCTCCAACATAAGGGTTCATAACCTTTCAATTACCGGGAAATCGCTACACTATTTAGTTATATTAAATAATTTGTGAAACTGTTGTGTTCTCTACGACTTAATAGATTATTTATAAAAATTAAATTTAAATTGGCAATGAATTTAAAATATAAATAACCGTCTTTTCAGATAATGATATTATAATAATCATTTTTTTTATATTTCAATGACGACCTACCTACTGATCTAGAGAAAAAAAATATAAATTGTGCCAAACTTTTGATTATTTTATTTCAACGTTAGGTAAGTACAATTATGCTAATATTATTTTTATGTAAACCAATTTAGTAGTAATGCAAAGGTTGATATATTTTTCCTGAGTTATTTATTTTTATAGGCAATCGAACTATTCTGTTACTAAAGCATTTTCATCCACTGTATTTTCCTAGTAGTCTAATTATTTTGTTTCATTTTTATTTCTGTAAGTAATTATGTATTTTTTCTACTGCGTGTCTTTTTTTTATTATTCATAATAAATTTTTGCACATTCTGCACTGTTACTGTATATAACGGTGCATTGGCTAATCACTATTATGTCACATTATTTGTTTTATGAATGAATTTATTATAAAAAGTAAAAGGTATATGAGGTACGTGTTATAATAAACAAATACTATAATTTCTATCGCGAAGCTGAAATTATCAAATGAAATAGGTACTTACTCATATAAAAATAAAATTATCAAAAACTATAATATACTCGTATAATTAGTGTATAATTAAAAAATGATATTTTAATATATTTAATTTAATTCTAATGGTAAAATTGAAAAAACGCGATTTTTTAAAATCAAAAATCTGCGAAAAAAATATAATATTTTATAATAACAACCGCATTAATAATCATAATATATACAAACAAAAATTTCCCTTTAGAAGTGGAATATTTTCACAGTAGTTCCTATTTGTAGTAAATATTGAATGATCTGAATAAATTTTTAATATCATTTCTTACAACATATCATATTTTACAACACTATAATATATTTAGAAAAAGTATCGTAATTAACTTAGTTGTATTTTGTAAACACTAAATATTATGTTTAAGTATATTTATATTCACATGTGTTTTATGATTAATAAATATTTTTAAATATAGGTATATTAATCATATATATATATGTAATATTTTAAATAATTAAGTAAGTAAATTCTATAATCAAATTCACAAAATAATAAAAACTGATAAATAATTTAATAAAATATGTACATGGTATATCTACCTATTTCTTTTTAATTTATTACTATACAACACTTTTTGTGTAGGGTAAAATAATATCACGGTCCCTTTTGCTTACGGCGTATATTGTATAAAAAAACCTCAAACCTGAACAGCAACGAACATCGCCAGGGCAACAACCAAAAAGAATGACTTCATGTTGATGGGAATGTGTTTTGTCAATTGAGAGAACCAAACTGACTTGTGACAACAGACGCTGACTTTTTATAGTGAGCAGAAATGATTATTGTTTTAATAGGGGAGTCGGTTTCAGATAAATACTTACTTGATTGCCTCAAAAACAGATGCGTAGTTTTAAAAATAATATGATTTGCCATAAGGCTCATTAATTTTTCCGCAAAAACATCATTCTAATTGTATGTATGTACCTAACTATTAACATTAAATGAGTTAATATTATACGCATGTTTTAAATAATTTATTTTGTAATATGTTTTAGTAGTACAAAAACTACACAATATAGAGATTTTATAACAATTGAAATCAAAGACAATACCATTATTTTTTCTTGTATTTAATCTGCATTGTTCAATAACGATCTGAACCGTTTTCGTTAAATGTTTTATGTATTATCAATCAATAGCTCACGTGTCATATAAATGCCGTCAATTAAGAATTTGTCAATTTCATAATTTGTCCACATCATGAGGTATTCCGAAAGATATAAACTTCTGCATTATATTATTGAAGGGAAGCAAGGCCCTTACAGAAGAAAAACTTAAGAGACTGATTTTTTCTAGAGAACTCTTCCCTTTTTACAACGATGGACAGGGAAAGAATGGCCGAACTCACCGATAACGGATATGGCAGAAAAAGAAGAAAGAAGAAAAAAAAGTCTATTGTAAAATATGAAAAGTATATACTTTTATATAATTACGATGCCCCATCTTTTCTCATCCTCGGAATCAACATTTCATGAGCACATAACATTGTCTCCGTTCTGGCAGAACACACTAACTGGAGAATACTAGTTTTGAGTAATTTGACATTGAAGTTGTTAAAATGTTTGAAATCGTCTATCATGTGAGTTTATTAAGTAATCGTAAAAAGGATGACTTTAAAATAAAGACTGTTCATTTATTAAGAAGGTTTCCAGACGGTAAAGTTTGAAATAAGGAACATTTTGGTATAACTAACTCAATGTGTCATTTTTTCGAATTAGTGTCTTCTGCCAGAACATTGACGACATAATATGTATTATATAACATAGTACTAGACACTACGAAATAGTATTATTGTAAATATCGTTTTTACAACGTTTTTATTAGCTCTCTCCTTTAAGTATTCTTGTTTGTCAAATACAAATCTTGCAATCGATTTTTAACTAGCTTTTCGACTAGCTAGACATTTGAAACTTTTAGAATATATCAAAACACGATGCCAATGTATTCTTTTAATACTTTTAGCCATCTTTAAGCAGAATTGAATTCATTTTCAGTTAATTCTGTTTTGTATAGAAAGTTATTTCAGAAAAATCCGTAAAAAGAAAAAGACTATTTTTGGTTGGAAAGTAGGTGGTCCTAGCAACTAAATTATTAATATATACGTGCGTTACTATGGAAATCAAAATGAAATGTCAAAATGACATTTCAGTATTCTATATTTGTTTGTTTGTTTGTTTTTCATTTACTTCATATCAAGTACAAGTTTGAGCATATTGAGGATAATAATTCAACAGAAAATTTAAAAACGTTGTATATAAAAAGTTTATAAGTTTATAAAAGTTTTATCTTGTAATTATTTTAAATTCATATATTAGATGTCTGTGGTAATAGTATTTTTTTAATATTCTTTTACCAACACATGCATTTAATCAATTGCTCACTTCAGTTTACATAAACATGCAATTAGGGATTGCAATAACGGTATTACGAAACCAGTTTTCCAGTGTTTATCAATACCGAAATACTGGTTTTAAAAATCATAAATACCGGAATTTTCGGTATTAATAAACCACAGTCGTTTACGTTTTGTAAATGAATTTAACGTTATCTGTCCATTAATTTGTACTGTATTGCCTATTAAATAGAATGTAAGTTATTTGCTGCTAAAATGAAAATATATTGACTGAATCCAACAGAGGTGAAATAACAACAAAACAAAATCCATCAAATATACATATTTATAAAATTGTCCAGATAAATTACTAGCCTTGTAGAGGGCTTTAGTTGAAATTATCATTAAATTGAAATTATTTGCGAAAATCACGAGTTCTACAATATTATGATCAATACATATTTTTAAATGTCAACATAATAAATGTAGGTAGGTAGGTTTTTGCTAAAACATATTGTTTTAAAGAGATTTTAATGTCTATATTTACTGTTTTTTTATGTTTTAACGAATAGCAGTATTCAATAATAAATACCGAAAAACCGGTATTAATATTTTCATTCGGTATTGCAATCCCTACCTGCAATATAATAAAATATTTTATATTCGGTAAAACGTTTCGTTGCCATTTACAATTGACTTTAGAAGATAAATCAATATTTCATATTCTATTGATATGATTAGTGTATTATGATTTAATATATTTTTATCTGAAGGTCAAATTATTATAACGATCAGAAGTTCAGACGTCAGTGGGCTTGTTGGAATTAATTTTTACCATTTTGTCATCAAAAATTGAGAAAAATTTTAATTGATTATTTGGATTGGAACTAGTACATTCGTAAACTTCAATGATACATACACGGCTTAAAGATTATTTCTCGTTGTGTCATAATTTTATTTTTAATATAAACAAGTATCTAGGGACAGGAGTGGTGAAGATAGAAAGGCATGGAAACTAGAAATGATTGGCGAAGAAGAGGACTCCTTAAAAACACTTTTGAAGAAAGCCAAATGACGTACTGGAATGTAAAACCGATAAAAAATCGATATAAACCTAATATTATTTTATAATATTTCTTTTATTCAACGAATAATTCACAATATTTAAGAATGTACCATTCTGATTATTGAACATACATAATTTTGAAAAAAGTAAGCCACCCTGGCAGGGAATCGAACCCTGCATCTTCTGGGTTTACGCCCCGTCCGTCGCATTTACCTCTATGCTACACATTGGCATACTAATTGCGACAATTTTTAACTATTGGCCTTTTTAATACCTACTCATCAGCGTTCTTCTAAATCAAGCTACTTTGGCAATCGGTTTTTGTTTTATTAAATCAAAATAGATACCTATTACTTCAATTACCAACCAACGTCGTCGATTTCTCCAATATTTTTTATGACGAAACTTACTTGAACTTTCTAATAATTTATAATTAATTATTTATTTTATTCAACGAATAATTCACAAGATTTAAAAATGTACCATTCTGATTATTGAACATACATATTTTTGAAAAATACTTTCTAAGAAAATATATTATAACCAATAGAAAAAAAAATTTTTTGTTCTATTGGTTATAATATATTTTCTCAGAAAGTGTTTTTCAAAATTATGTATGTTTAATATTATTTTGCTAAGATTTTTCATAAAAATTGCTATTTATTTAAGATGTCAGATGTTCTGTTTGTATATTAACCAACATTGCATAACAAAATCCTTATCCTTAAAGATCATAATAGAGGTTATATTAATATATTTTTGTTTTTGTGAGAAATGATGTTAGTCACTTGCTAAATCTATTATGTCCATATTTGAGTGTTAACACACATTGAAAAACAATATGTGAATTTACCAGACCTTGATTGGAACCCCGGACCCAAGACATTATAAATAGGGATTCCAATCCCGGGATCCCGAGCTATTTTCGATACCTATGAATCCCGGGATTGATAAACATAATCCCGGGATTTCGGGATTGATTTTTTTTATCAATTTTTATGGAAAATAAAATAAAAGCGAAAATAAAACAGAAAAAATACTTTAAATAAAAAATAACTACATTAGAAATAAACTGAGTTTGAATGAAGTTTGATTTATGCCCATGTGTAGGTTGCCGATTCATTTTATTTTTTCACATGAATTATTAAAAATGAGAAATATTGGGAAAAAACAATGCTTCGCACTTTTAACAAAGTAATTTTACCATGATATCATACGTTTTACAGCAGTTTCATATTTGGCTGACTAATTAGATTTATGATGCGGAAAGGCCATAAGTACGCCATGATTATTTGCTTTACTGTTTGAAATCTCGCTAATCCATTCATTATGTCTTTACTATCAGAAACAGCAATCTCATATTAAATTCACAATATTATTTATATTACAATATTATTTACTCCATTAAACTTGTGTATTTCCAAGATTGAACGTATATACAATATTAACAGTAAATGTCTTAAATAGTATAAATTATAGTAGATTTATTTTTGACCGATTTTATCAATTTTATTTGTAAATATAAAAATTTTATATTAACAATAGAAAAAAATGCCAATCCCGGGACCAGTCCCGGGATCCTGGGATTGTCAAATTGTAATCCCGAAATCCCGGAATCAGAATTTTGGCTCGGGATTGGATTCCCTAATTATAAACCAACGCGATAGAACCTCGTCCATTGTGGCGTACGTACATACGTGCCGTGGTTTAAAAAGATTTTTTATTTAGTAAGGCAAACTTTGATCTTGTGATTGAAGTTTTAACATTGTTTAATTTTATTCAATAAATAATATGATTATGTTAGTTGTCTCAGATTGGCACATGTAAATCACTTATTGTTTAAAAATAATTTTACAATTTATATTTTCCCATTAAATCTATTCACTTTAGTCAATGATATCTTTATCAATGAAACGTGTTATCTTATGAAATTATCGAACGATATTGTAAATTTATTAACTAATATTTTAAGCAAAGTTATTTCGACACCCGTGATTATACTATCTAAGAGTGACAGTATTTTGATTAACAATTTAAACTTACATTAGGTATTGTTTATTTATAAATTAATTCAGAAAACAGTTGGTCGGAATATACAAAAAAAAATCTGCATGCAAGACAAAGATCATTTGAGGAAAATCTTGCCTTTTGCCATCAATCCTATAAAATTGTCTAATTTTTATAAATTATTACCAAAACTGTTTTAAAAACAGCATTTACTTTGATGACCATTTAAATAGACTGGAAATAGATTGCTGCCATGTTTTATTTTTCTTTTTTATTATAATTATGTAAATAGTGTCTGGGTTGAGTTGTTTGGAAATTGTACTATGGTTACAATAAGTAAATCAGAATATGGATGTAACTTTATAATGTTAATTTTGAAGTTGTTAATCTTACCTCCGATAATATATATTGTTCAGATGGTTGCGTTGTGTAAGGGATATGATATTGGATGCATCTCATTTATGGGTAAACATGTGGGCGTTTAAATTGTTTTATATTCAGTATGAAGTACAATTACGTATTAAACGGTTAGATACAATGACAGTATATTAAACTATGTTTTACGTGTAAAGGTTTATAATGATACTTTTAAATGAAGATAGTATAATGAAACGGACGAGCTGTTCAGAACGTTTATATTTTGGAAACTTTAATTGACAGCTGTGTACGTTTTCGTTGTGTTATTATCTATGCTCATTATAGAGTCAGTTGTGAAGTTGTATAAAACCTCTATAACTTCGTGTTTGGGAAAACTTGGAGAAGCGAAATGCTGTTGCGAAATGAGCTGGTGCTCGACCCATTGTCAGGTGGTATCACAGTGGAAAAGAAAAAGAAGAAAAAAACTCGACGCTTTGCGCATCGCGGGGGGGGGGGCTTCGCCCCCCTGGGCCCTCAAATGATGGATACTGAAACCCTGACGGCTAAAATTATTAAACATGGAACGTGCTTTACCTAATGATTCTCTGAGTGCTGGTTGTCCAAATTCGAAAGAAAATTTATTTCTGAAAGTAACCGAATTTAAAAGATTCAAACAATTTTACTTTTCTGAAAATTATGTAATCACAATAATAAAACTTAAGAAGTGATAAAAACAGACGAACAATACGTCGCACAAAATGTAGGCTACTGAAAAACGTAAAATGAAAATAATCGGCGCGCGTAAGTAATTGGGGCGGGGTGCGGGCTGCGTGTCTATAGTTATTCTACGTCTATTTTTCGTAACGCTTTTGCGTCGGAGATCATGAGTAAAATAAGTTCCATGTTAAAACAAAGAATCCACCAAAAAAAGTCTGTGATTCTTGTCCACCGTATTAATCTCATCTACTTATTATATGATCTCAGTATATCCAAATATAATATACTTACCAACCCTAGGGTCTACGTCTTGTGTCCAAAAAACGAGACGACAATACTCAATCATCTGTGAATTGACTCGAATCACTTTTATTTTTATGCTTTCTTTTTTCCCTTTTTTCTTCTAACGAAAACTTCTTCTAAGGCCTGTATATAAATACATTCATTACGAACACTTGAGTAAGTACGATACTTGATGCAATTGCTCCGACGCCAATCTCAACCCTAAACAACTGCAGATACTTCACGCGACAATGTACCTATGCCTCGAGAGACGAAACAAACACAATAAAGACCAGGTATTCACAGGAGACACTGGGTGGTGATTGTTATTTAAAGTAGGTTCTTTGTAGAATAATACTACTCCTTATAAGTAGGTATATAAGTTCCTAATTAACCTAAAAAATCACAGGTTCTAAACCTCAGTCTGGAAAATACACATATTGTTTTTCAATGTGTGTTTGAATCCAGAATATGGGACTATTAGGTTGAGCAAGTAGATAACATCCATTTCTCGTGAAAAAATCTTGTAATAAAACGTTCACTCTGTGGAGGTCCATATAATCTTTTTAGGATCGGAAATGGTTAAAAAAAATCCTTATAACTTAGCTAGATGATCTTGAGAAATTGACAGACCAAAACTTCTGTAAATACGTACTCCCAAATATCTTCTATGCCTCGGAACAGTGACGTCCCTAAATAAAATGCCACCCCTAGGCAGCGCCAAAATGCCACCCCATGTTTTTATACAGTATTTTTATCATCCTTTCATGAGTCCAATATCTAAGAAATGTGTTGTATGAATATATTACTAACAAAATATCATAATGTAATTATTTGCAAATCTGCACGTGTCGTTTCTGATCACCAAGAACGTCGGAGGGCACGGAAAGAAATCGCAAACCCAACAAAACCAGTGAGCTAAATTTTGTAATGGAAAGATAATTTCAGTTATTATTAAGTTTAGGTAGCTAATCTTATATATTCCAAATGATTCTCCTCGATTTGCCGCCCTTCGATTAACTGCCGCCTCCAAGCGACGCTCAATCTGCCTACCCCCACGGGACGTCACTGCCTCGGAATACGCCCTAATAATATTGGATGTGGATGTGGCTGGACAGGGTGGGTATCTAAATACATATTATTGTGATATCGTTTAAAATTAATTAGTGAATTTTATTCAGCCCGAAAAATTCAACTTAAACATCGTAAATAATTTCAGCGGTACCAATAAAAACATTAAAAGATGGTTGGGAGTGAATCAATAACAACTCTTTCTCGTAAAAATATCTCCATAATATTATGATCTGCTAATATTAAAAGCAAATAATATATGCTGATTTTTTAAAAGTTTATAATAAAAAAATAAATAAACACTGAGTTGTTGTTGGGTAAAAATAAAACGCATACCTACTTACTAATATTCTTGAAAATTTATAATCTGTTATTAGAAACATACAATTATTAACTCTAAACAAAATTTTATGTACTGAATGGACAGTTTTCTATTACGATTTCCTGGTATATTGTGTATTTTTGTGTAAACATAATAAATCATTAATTAATTATTATCAATTTACGTGAACAATGCGAATCATTCCTATAAACAATTGTGTTGTTTTTTTCATTCCAAATGACCAATCGTAATTCTACCTTAATCTGTTTTTAAGATTGTTAAAATCGAATCATCTTCCTAAAAAATACCACAGTGTTTACAAAATAATTTGTTTTTTATGACAACTGCGACAAAGCTTTAACACAGTAATATTATATTTTTGTAATTAAGATATGAATCTCTCTTTTTCTGTATTTACAAAATTAATCCTAATGAATGTTTGGATAATGCTTGTTTATTCCGGTATCCAAAGTCTATTTACCACAAATAAATAGGTAATCAATTACACATAATATATCATATATAATATTATAATCATATAAGCTAAAATCTGTATTATTTTTATGAGACATTTGTTTTATCCCGCACAAGAAACCTATAATAATAATAAATAATAAATAGTGCACACTAAACATTGTCAGTTATACTTATTTGTATTCATTGAACTATGAATACAAATTGCAGATGGTATCGGTAAGTTTTTAAAATTCAATAAAAGCCTACCAAGATCACACTATAATGAAGAAGTAGGCTTTCGAGATCCGTTAAAAATTACGCACACTTTGACAGTCACACTTATTTGTTTTCGTTGAATTAATAATATAAATAACTAGCTGAAGTACCCGGCTTCGCACAGGGTCGCTTCGTGGTTATATTTATCTTAGATATTTGAAAAATAATAAAAGGTAATTATTTTTTTAATATTAAAATATCTGTGTAATACAATATGGCAATATGAAAATAATTCTAATAGGAGTAAAGGTCAAACATAAGAACACTAAATTAAAATCGAATCCAAAATATGAAAACGTTATTAATGTTATTAATATGTAGTAAAAAAAAATTAAAATTGGGTGGAACAAACAAACAACAAACTTTGTATTTTATATAATAATAATTTAGAAACCTTCGCAGGTGTGCGCACAACAACTGACAAAAGTTTCACCGCAATCGGATGAATGGTATAGAAACGCATACGAATAGTAGAAGAAGATGATTTTCTAAATCAGAAATCTTCGTGGGCATGCGCATGACAACTCACCAAAGTTTCATTGCAATAGGATTAATGGTATAGGAACGCATACGAATAGAAGAAGAAGAAGATGGTTGTACGAATTCAAAAACCTTCGCGGGCGTGCGCACAACAACTGGTCAAAATTTCATCACAATCGGATGAATGGCATAAGAACGCATACAAATAGAAGAAGAAAAAGATGATTGTACTAATTCGAAATTCACTTGATCAAAATGTCATTGCAATCGGATGAATGGTATAGGAACGCATAAGAATAGAAGTAGAAGATGATTTTTTAATTCAGAAATCTTCGTGGGCATGCGCACCACAACTCTCCAAAGTTTCATTGCAATCGGATGAATGGTGTAGGTACGCATTCGAATAGAAGAAGAAGATGATGGTTTTACTAATTCAGAAACCTTTACAGGCGTATGCACGACAACTCACCAAAGTGTCATTGCAATCGGATGAATGGTATAGGAACGCATACGAATAGAAGAAGATGGTTGTACTAATTCAAAAACCTTCGCGGGCTTGCGCACAACAACTGGTCAAATTTTCATCGCAATTGGATGAATGGTATAAGAACACATACGAATAGAAGAAGATAGAATAAAGAAAGAGAAGAAGATGATGATTTTTCTAATTCAGAAACTTTCATGGATGTGCATACAACCACTTACCAAAATTTCATTGCAATCGGATGAATGGTATAGGAACCAAGGGAGAAGAAGAAGATAGTTGTACTAATTCAAAAACCATTGCGGGTGTTACCATAATAAGTGACGAAGGTTTCATCGCAATCGGATGAATGGTATAGGGACCATACGAATAAAAGAAGATAGAATGAAGAAGAAGCAGAACAAGAAGAAGATGGTTGTACTAATTCAGAAACCTTCGCGGGTGTTGGCAGAATTATTGACGAAAATTTTATTGCAATCGGATGAATGGAATAGGAACGCATACGAATAGAAGAATATAGAATAGATGAAAAAGAAGAAAAAGAAGATGGTTGCACCAATTCAAAAACCATTGCGGGTGTTACCACAACAACTGACGAAGGTTTTATTGCAATCGGATGAATGGTATAGGGACCATACGAATAAAAGAAGATAAAATGAAGAAGAAGAAGAAGATGGTTGTACTATTTCAGAAACCTTTGCGGGTGTTAACACAGCAACTGACGAAGGTTTCATCGCAATCGGATGAATGGTATAGGAACCATACGAATAAAAGAAGATAAAATGAAGAAGAAGAAGAAAATGATGATTTTTCTAATTCAAAAACCTTCATGGGTGTGCATACAACCACTTACCAAAATTTCATTGCAATCGGATGAATGGTATAGGAACGCATACGGGACAGACACACAGACAGACAGACATACAGACAGACAGACATTCATTTTTATATATTAGTATAGCCTTTACTCTTCCAGCAAGTGCAAGCAATAAGTTTACAAAGTTTTATCGCAATCGGATGAACGGTATGGCTGCGCATTAAATACGAACAAACAAACACACAAACACACAAATATTAATTTTTATATATTAGATTTCAGGTAGGGTTTGATGGAATTTTCAATACTAACCAATACCACATGTTTTTGTATCATTATTTCAATGAAAATCAATAAGCATACTGACAAAGTTTAGTGTTCATTATTTATCTCGGATCTCATCAGTCTATCTCCACTCTTCATCAATGGTACACCCAGAGACTTTCTACTTTAGAAATTCCATACACAGCTAGTGCTAATACTATATGAATATTCAATTATAATGCAAAATTTTGTAGGCGGTCCAATATTATTTAAAAGAAAAAAAAACTAATATATTCCTTTTTTTTCAATCTGCTTTCGACATAATGAAAAGTTACATTAAATTATCCACGTTAATTTTTTGCGTGCGCACTCATATCATATACGAAAAAGTGCGAGAGAGAGATTTAATATTAAACGGGATAAGGTAAAACACGAGATACAAGTAAACTTACCTAAGAGAGGGAGACAAGGAGAAGGCGTATTAAAATGTGTTAGATGAGAGAAATCATTTATGTAAATAGGTATGCGAGAGAAATTAAGAAAAAATATATTAAAAGTGGATAGTATAATTGAACAAATTGACAATAATGATGACAGGTGGCACTGCTACTTGGTAATTTTATCTAGTTCTTAATAATATGTTAAATTGGTATATAAACAGTATGTAAATATAGATAGCATGTCAATATTTGTATAACAATTTGTATATTCATAAAATGCGTCGTCGTCCCGTGTTATGTTCACCGTTGATCATTACTTAGGCTTAGATAGACAATGAGTTGGGAAATGCTGTACATTTGCCATTGTATCTTACACTTAGATACTTACTTACTTAAGTTTGTACTATATGTCATTCAGGTTAATGGCTGACTGAGTAACCGTTCTTCAGATTCTCTATTCCGAGCTCTTTCTCTCCAGTAAAAAACAATGTTGACATAACTTCCGAACAGATTTCCAGACACTAAAATCGACATGTTACCGTACCTACATGATATGGCGTACATAGCACTAGATGAGACATTCAACGAAATATTCAATGCATGCATGCTGGGATCTATCCCGTATGTTCCTACAGCAATGTGACGATTTTTTGCTACCTTTAAAGCTCACAATTTAAAGAAACTTGAGAGTTGCAGCCGTGCTTAATGAGAAAGCATGTGTAAGATAGAAACATCTCCCGTTACCATCTATTCGTTGCACATATTTTTATATGATAGTTTGAGTATGAATTTTGATTCCAGCAACGCCTTACCGAATTTTTTTTAATTTTTTTTTAAACGGTACATGTTCAAACACGCGCGTTAATATCATTTTACTCCCTACTTCAATTATAGTTTGTCAATTTATGGCTACGGCCGTATGTTGTAGCTCAACCACTGGGGAATGACAAAATAAATGGCTTATTTAAAAAAAACACTACCTTATTCTTAGGTCAATAATTATTATAAAGCAATCATTATTCATAAGATATTTATCACACTTGAATAGTCAAAGACATATCTTATAATAAGTATCTATAGAATCATCTTCAAATGTGTTAATCTTGCCGATTTTTTGAATAATAAAATGCCTAATTCTTGTCAAATTTGGGATCACAGAGATTATCAATATAATTTTTTATCGTTAATATTTTACAAAAATTATCTCGTAATAAATTATACTAATGGTTTTATAAATGCGTTTAAAAATTAATAAATATAAAAAATCTTAACACCACTGCACAGTTATGTACCGAAATATGACTATATTCTAAAACATTAGAGCGAGAGGTTTAAAAGAATACTATTTTATGTACCAAAAATACTTTATGCAGTCATTAAATGTTTAACATAACTATTAAGGATAATAAGGCTTCAAAATTATATAAATAGATTATCTACAACGTTTAAGGAGTGTCCAGGATCATGGTTTGAAAATACAATAAAAACTCAATTTTGACCTTCGACGAGCATGTCCCTTAATTTTTTCTATCAACATATTAACTTCATTGCGAATGAACAATTAATCGGGCGATATTCTACGGCATTTTAGTTTTTAGTATTTATTTTCAATTGCGCGTGTTACTCATAATATGAGGTGAAATATGCACCGATGAAATTAGTGCTCCGCAACCTTTTCTTATTCACAGCACGCCAGATACCTTCCCAAAATCCAAAGTCATACCACAATTAAAAATAAACCTATAGAAAAAGTTTATACACCCAAATAACATTATACGCTTTTTATTTGATAAAAAATTAAATTTTTATAATATACGAGTAGAAGCACATATTTACACGTATTTGTATTATCAATACAATATAAGTTTTTATATTGTACATTTATACTATTTTTAGTTAGATGTCACGAAAGTTACCATAATAATAACTATTTTAGCTAAGAAAACAAAACATTGTGGACAAAACAAATCAAAATTCAGGACGTTCACAACATGAGATTTACATTATAACAAATTTAATATTACTCTCGCAAAAGAGAAGAAAAAAATACTTAACAATAATATACAAAAAAACAATTTTATACTTACAATAAAAAAAGTTTCAAAAACAAAATGCAAACTACATCATTGAAAATGTATATTTCTTTTGGAGCAAAGTTAAATATTTTTGAGTCAGATCCAAAATTAATGAAGTACCTACCAATTTGTTTTCAATCGTGGTCTGGCGGGTCTTTTAGTACATTTGTAGAAATCCTTGTCTTAAATTCTTCTGCCAAGTTTTAGTTTATTTTTGAATCCTAATTTATCGGAGTATGTTGATTTAATTTTATTCTGATTTTGCATTTTTTATAAAGTTCATCCACGTGCTCAAATATATTAGCCATGTACGCAACACTTTGGCCATTACGTAAGTATTGTATAATATGTATAACTATTTGCGTTTTTTAAGCAATGCACCGCGGCACACCTAACATTGTCTCGCGGCGCACAGGTGTGCGGTAGTTGCGGAGCACTAGATTAAATCATCGAAAATGCGCAGTCCGCATTGATCACCTAAAAACAATGACGACGTAGCGCACTCAGTCAGATGCGATCTATCGAAAACTGTGAAAAGATTCAAATTTTCGAATCGACGGTTTTGCGATCGTTAATCCGCGCTTTTCTTCACAAGGTCGCAGTCTTAACTACCCGACTATTGATTGGCAGGTTAATTAATTAGTTATGCGCTCTTAGCCTTAATATCTCAAGCAATTTTCCCGCAACTTTCAGAAATAGGTTTCATATGCTGAATCTCATCTGGCCACTACCTCAATTACGCTGATAGACGAAATGCTATGTCCAATACCAACTGCCCTAATATTGGTTCTGCCCAAGCAGAAACCGAACTAGTCATGGCCGGCAGCCAGCCATGAATAGAACCGCTATAATAGAATCACAAAATTTAATCTACAATTATTGTCGCTCAGATTGTGAATCTGCCAACAAGCAGCTTGCAAAGTAGTTCAATGTCATCGAGGCTTTAGAAAAGAAAACAAATAAAATTACGTTCAAGTACACACCTTTACATTTATGGAATATTTATAAACAATTGAATGCTGTTTTATTAAACAAAAGGAAGTAAAAACTAGCATAACCGTTACTGCTAACAATATTTTGAAACATATTAATAAACAGAAACCATCATGTAGTCTAAAATTTACTGAAGTGTATTTTTTATGTTTATCTCTGAGATAGTAGTATATAAAACTACATCGGATTCCTTGCCCTCAAAACACTTCAGCCATTCAAAGGCTGCATCCTCAGGAGTGACTCCTATGTGATCTATGCATTCATTGATTTTATTGATCACCTTCTCTTTGTCAGCATCACGAGGTAGTGATGCCATAATTATGTATTTATTGAAAGTACGATGCGAGGTGATAAGGCTACTGAGATTGAAAAGACAAAAGATGTAATTTTTCAGCTTTTCGTCTTCGTCTGTGAAGTCTCCATCATGAATTCGCTGGATCTTTTCAATATCAACTTTAGTTTTCCGTATGCAAAGTGCATGATGATGTCTTATTGCAGGATGATCGATGAGTGAGGCCTAGAATATGAATTGGAGTGTGATTAGATATTATATAACGAACTTAATCTCATTAAATGTGAAGGAATTTTTCCTTTCATGTGACTATTTTTTACGTAACTTTATGTGGCATTGAATCATCGTTTCTTGTTAATACTGCAGTACTGAGACCTTCACATTGACACCTGTTTTGCTATACGAACCCATCTTTAGAACGAATGAAGAAGATAAAGAAGAAAGCATAGGTACTCTTATAATTTTATATAATTTATGAACATTGAACATTGATTTGAGGTAGAATCTTATTATATAAACATCTATGGAAGTCGACCCACAGTCTAATAAAGACCTCCAATAGTTAAGTTTATCCGTTCTTTTAGTAACTTTGAATTTTCTGTGAACATTGTGCATAACGTGAAAAGGTCACAAAATAAACTAATAAACATAGAAACAATATATTCAAAAGATTTTACGATATAAAATATGTCGTCAAACCAGATACCAGTCATATGTCAGATAAGATTTATAGAATTTTCGATACAAATACCCTATCTCTCCCGCTTAGACCAAAAATAACGAGAATTCACAAAAAGTCGTAGTTTCTTGGATTTTATGAGGGGAAAGTTTATGTATCGATGCAAGAATACAATAAATACAATAATAAAGATGAGAGCATGAGGTTATAATCGCGGGTCTCCAGTAGAATGATGGTTGACTATGTCGAATGACTCTTGACGATAGTAGTGCGTCTAGACACGGACGCGATGAGTGAGTGAAGATTTATGGATTGTACTTCTTATTTATATTAATGCAGTACATATTACTAGAGAGATTGTCGAAATTAACAAATAATAACAGACCATTATGATTTTCGTTATACTATTTTGTTTTGACAACAAAATATACATATTAAAGTGTGCCACCCATATAACGCTAAGTGCTATGATTGCTACAGGTTTATTTTGGTTATAAATATCAATAAAAGCCACACAATTGCAATTAATAATGGTAAATGTTCAAAATTAACTAAAACATAGAATTTAGTTCGGTTAAGTAATTAGATCCAAATAATTTATTACTAATTACAGAACCACGTAGAAGGGAAAGTCTAAAAACATCTAAAAATCACGACTTATCAATAAAATTTTATCAAACACAACAAGAGTAACTTTTCGCGTTCATATATATTTTTTAATTATTATACTACACGTCTCGTCATTAAGAGATCTTCACGTTGACAGTATGATGACAAAAATTTTCTAAATGAAACAAAATTGTTCTTTGTGGCGACTAGGACGAACGGTCCGATGTGCCAACGAGCTAGTCAGTGACGTTCCTAGACAAAAAGCCGCCCCTAAGCAGCGCCAAAAATGCCGACCCATTTTGTATACAATTTGTTTTGTCACCCTTTCATGACTCCAATATCTAATAAATGTGTTGTATGTAGACATTACTAACAAAATATCGTCTCTGTTCTGGCAGAACACACTAACTGGAGAATACTAGTTTTGAGTAATTTGACTTTGAAGTTGTTAAAATGTTTGAAATAATGGTTTATCATGTGAGTTTATTAAGTAATCGTAAAAAGGATGACTTTAAAATAAAGACTGTTAATTTATTAAGAAGGTTTCCAGACGGTAAAGTTTGAAACAAGGAACATTTTGGTACTAACTCAATATGTATTTTTTTCGAATTAGTGTCTTCTGCCAGAACAGTGACGATATATACCTACCACTAAAACATACCAAATTAAATTTAGATATAAAAGGCGAATAAATAAGGTAATTATGTTAGACACTTGCCCAAATCATCAGAGTCTGAAATCCTAATTGGTTGATACTTCTAATACATTTGGTTTGTACCATTATTTAGCAATACACAGATTTATTATGTTCACATCTTTTTTACTATGCTATTATTGTACAACATATAAACAAAATATTTTTAGCTATTTATATATATTATCAATTATACCAAATGATTTTCCTTGATTTGCCGCCCTTCTAGTAACTGCCGCCCCCAAGTGACGCTCAATCTGCCTACCCCCAAGGGACGTCACTGGCAGCTAGTTGAACTAATTTGAGCAGATCTTCCCTTTCCATAGATATTTTAAGACACACCACGAAGATGTGGATCGCATCCTCTATTTCTCAGCCACTTGTACGTATTAAACGGGTAACACATCTTGGTATACAAAATATCACAAAAATATCTAACCAAATTATAAATCAAATAAACATAATAATGTAATAACGTGTACTCACTTCAACTTAGTGTATTTTTACTGCTTTTGTATATTTATAATTATAATGTCTACAATATGTTAAAAGTGTAAAAAAGTGCAATTAAAAATTGAACTTTTCGATTTTCGTTTGAGGATATTAACTGTATTTAAACTGTCAATCTATATA
This sequence comes from Rhyacophila brunnea, assembly GCF_057557595.1. NCBI lineage: Eukaryota > Metazoa > Arthropoda > Insecta > Trichoptera > Rhyacophilidae > Rhyacophila > Rhyacophila brunnea. The sequence goes on along the minus strand of NW_028233276.1, from coordinate 39,103,617 downwards.
GTTTTAAGGATAATTATGTATATATATATATATGTTACACCAAATGTGCGAAATTAACTATTTCATGAAATGGGCAAAATTTTGGCTAATTCATGTAATAGTCAAGCCTGTTGTCTTATTCATGAATTAGGTAAATTTTCTGCTGAGTACATGAATTCGCCAGAGTATGGAATTCTTGAACTGTCAACATGACAGAAGAAAAAGTAAATTTAATACGGATGGTTTTATTAGTTATAATTGGACATAATATAATATTATTATTATTATTAGGTTAGGTTAGGTTTTGTAATTCTGAATTAAATTATTCAACTGAATGTCCATTTTGAGGTTAGCTATCAAGTGTCAACAAACTATCACAAACATTCAATCGACCATTGCACGTTTGATACCCAAGCACGAATCAAATCGCGAAAATACTTTTCAATAAAATTCTTCCATTATCATATTATAGTTCTAGATGTTTTTTTGCGCATAGTAAATGGATATGAACGTCATTGTAGTTATTGATTGGTATATTTTTATATTATAATCAATGACATTATTTGACACATTTGTTTAGTTTGATTAGTTGCAAAAAACACCACTGGAGCGCGATCATCTATTTTGACCATAGATAATATATGTACATTTTGACCAATGCATGAGCATTTGATACATTTAGTTTAGTTGCAAAAAATACCACCGTAGCGTTACTATCTAATTTGTCCAATACATGAACTAGGCAGAAAAATTACTGCCGAATTTACGCACTCTTCAGATATTTTGTCTTATTCATGAATAAGGCAACGGGCTTGCATTTTCATGATTTAGGCAAAATTTTGCCCATTTCATGTAATATTCAATTTTGCACATTCGGCGTAACATAATATATACCTTAACTCTTCGTGATATTTCGTTTTTGAGGTTGGCATAGCATACATTAAAATGCAGGTTTTCACACCTTATTATTTAAGGAAAGATCAACAATATTAGACAAATGATGACCTCACATTTTGTGGCTTGTAAATATTTTAGTAAGAATGAAGCTATTACACTAAACTGTTTTCAGCAGTATATATTAAATTTAAAAAAAAAATCTATAATGATAACTGACCTCTGATAGAGATTTTTCTTGCCTCACTAAGAAGAATAAGTATTCTATGACCATTGAAAGGTTAAACAACTTAGCAACACAAAGAAGCTAATAGGAAGTATCTCATTGGCAACGGACATACCTACAATATACAGTATATATTATATAATCTCTTGAGTGGTGTAGTTTGAAAAGTAATTCATAAAAAATTGTCACAAGTCAGTGTGAATGCTGATATCATTTCAGAAGAACACTATGTGCCGATGCCACCGGGAAAACTTGGAGCTTTCTTGTAAGAAACCAGTATTTTTTTATGTACCTAATGGGTTTGTCATAGAGATCTTTAATCAAATGTGGAGTTGGTGCAGTGAATGCATAAAACTTTCCTTACCTCTAAAAAGTTAAAGGTGAAAAAAAATGCTACCATGGTCATGCCAACTGTCTTCTTAGATAAGTGAATGAAGTTTAAATCACATTATGGCTGTCAGCGGATTCCTGTAACCCAGATCTCAATAATTATATTATTATTTATTAAATATTAATTTTTCACGTACAATCAGTCAGTTCATATAGATCAGGGTTGGCAAACCTTTTTACGTACGCGTGGCAAAATTTCCCAACTAGTATTTTTCGGCTGTCTGACGTGCCAAGCAGTTTTTTTATGGCGAAAAAAGTCATTTAAAATTTTCTGAAAAAATAGTTTTTAAGAATTCTATTAAAAAAGTTTAAAATTAACAATTGAGTTCTTGATATTCTATCTTTCACCGTATTTCTAGCCGAAGGCATATCTTTTAATTTTATTCTTTGATATTTTTCCTTGTTTTGAAAGAGATCTTGGAAGCATTTAAACTTAAAACACTCTTCTTTCATATTATATTCTCCATCTGTGAACGGTTTTCCATTTTTAGAGATTATGTTTGAAGCAAAATAACAAGCAGTTATTATATTATTGAATGACTACCGATATAATATAATTTATAAGGTTTGTTGGTTGAATATTTTTATTTTTAACTCCTTGATTCTAAGGACTGACCTATGCGATTGTATATTTACATTTTAAACGTAATAATTATTCTTGAAAAGGATTTGCCTGCAATATTTATACAATGCGATTTGTCATATTTATGCATGAATTTCATCGTTTCCGTTTGCGCATCGATTTATAAACATTATATTATTATATAAAACCAAAGAAAATACGCATGGCTATGTCGTCATTATATTTAAATATTATATAAGTTAGTACCTACTTATATAATATTTATTTGAAAACTTAAAAAAAATTTAATATATATAATATAGTAATTTCTATTCTCTTTAAAATGAAACATTCGCGTGCCATGCAAAATCATCTCGCGTGCCGCTAGTTTTCGTAATGGTATGAGATAGCGGATCTACAATTTCATAACAGTCATTAGGAATTAATATTATTTCATAATAATTTCAACATATTTTACAAGTTTCCGTTAAAGACACATCGCACCAAATTACCGTTATATTTATTATATTATTGCATTGATTGTTACCCTTGTAGTTATTTGAAACAGTAAATAAATTTTCGCCTCCTCCATCATCACGAACAACTTATACCGTCTTTCATCTCTGCAACACCTATACTTCGCCGAACCATACTACTACACGACTATCACATAAAAGTGTTGGGCTAGAAACATCACCGCTTAGCCCGAATTTATCACAATGAGACAGGCATGAAAAACTCGTGTTAAGCGTTCTGGTGCATATGTCAACAAATGCTCAATCTTTTATCTCATTATGTGGGTTTTTGCATATTATACACCACCCACCAAACAGTCCTGAGATCTGTGTCCTTCCTGATTACTTCCTAATCAGAAAATAAATTAATAAGACGGTGAATATTTTTTTAAAGCAGCAACGTTGTCGCACTAAAAGCAAGTGAAGTGCATTTAATTATGAACGGATCATATTGGAAAATAAAAATAAATAAATCGTTATGATTTTTCATCAATTTCCCTCTGAGGTAAATAAATTAATAACCGTTCTTCATAACACAACCAAACCAGTGTAGCTTTTATTATTTATCAATGTTTGAAGTGAAATTGATATAAAACCAGAATGTTATTAGTAAACCTGAAATTAATATTACTGAATATTAAAAATGATATTGAATCTAGTTGATAAAATATTTGTTAATGAAACATATTATGTTACTAACTTATTATGTAAAACTGCCAAATTCACTGTAGTAAATAATAGTTTCATTTCAACAACAACTAATTTCTAAAATTTGGCTTGAAATAGGCAGGGATTTTCACCAGAAAAATGCTAACAGCTCATTTGTTAACTTCAGTGAAAATTTGCCTAGACTAGGATGTTGTTTAATAGTTTACCTTAACATTGTATCCCGCTACGGAACCTGTAAACTAGACAGATAAAAGCATAACATCCTAGTGAAATAATGTATTGTGCTAACACTTTTTGAATAAACAAAGCTTCTATACACAAAGTTAACTAAGTCAATTATGTTCATATTTCATACTATCAAATTTTACTAAAAGTAATTAGTGAATTTCATTAGAATATTGCTATTGGTTATATTTATTATTTACATAGTGTAAGGTAAATCTGAGAATTAAGTAACTATAATCAACCACCTAGTTTTATCAATGCCAGTATACTGTAATTATTCTAGAAACATCTTAAATTTGAAGATTTAGACTATGAATGCTAGATATCAGCGGCGAAGGGTGGAGGTAGGCTTTTAAGAACCGACATAAATAGTGCACACTATACATTGTCGGTCAAACTTATATGTTTTCATTGAACTAAGACTGAAATGTGTAGGCAGTGTTTGTTAGTTTTAAAATTCAAATAAATAGTGCCTTATGCATGCCATAGTAGATAGTAGTCAAAAAATATTGAAATATATAAAATTATACCATTTAACACATCATTTTAAATATTTGAATATTACATTGGACGCTAAAGACGCGCCCAGCGCGTAACGATTAAGGTGGCCATGCGATATAATTAGCATGTTATTTAAATGTGGTAATTAAAGAGTAATTATCTAGTCAGCAGTCAATGTGTAGGTGAATATTTTCTATCGATTATGGTTTGGTCAGATAGCGCTTAATGAATTTAAAAAAAAATTACCAACACCATTTCTTAATTGAACGAAACAAATAGGTATGAAGGAAAAAGTGTGCACAATTTTGTCGTACTGCCCAAAATATAATAATTACTATTATGTTTTGGTTTAGGCAAGGTTGATCTGTAAATTGTAGTCTTAGTTCAATAAAAACAAATACGTATGACTAACAAAGTTTAATCTGCACTATTTATGGCGGATCTTAACAGCCTACCTCCACCCTTCGCTACTGCCTAGATATTAGATTACGAGACTTGCCGTTATCAAATTGAGACATAAGCTTTAAGTTCATCAATTTATTATCCTAATCATAATTTACAACATTAAGTAAAGTTTGAAAAATTGATTAGTCGCGGAAAGTTATGTAATGAGTTATAGATAATAATGAGTAAGTAAAAATATTAAAGATATAAACTAAAACAATGACCATTATAGCCAAAAACCATAAACTAAGTTAGGTGTTACCAGGTATTCGGTGTGAACGCTGTTTTTGTTGCCACACGTTAAAATATTACTCGTGCAAAAAATGCACAATTTCCAACTCACTACAATACATTAATTTGTAAAGCATCTGCAGCACACACCGAGCGAGGTCAAGCGCCATATTTTCATTTTAGATATAATGGGAGGCTGCATGGTGTGCTTTCTTATCTTCTCATTTCTGACAAAGCCGTACCACCATACATGCAGTATCCGCTATAAGAGGCTATTTTAAAAGCTGAGCATACAGTTACTCCGAGCTTTCGTGTAGTGCTGTGACTCACTAGGTAAATATTACATAATTATATTTTTCATATAATAGGTATATTAAAAATTTCTCCTGAAATTTATCTCAACAAAAGACTCTTTCATATTAGGCCCATTTACTTATAATAGATTTTAGCGCACGTACTTAGGAAATTACAAACACGAAGTATGCGCTTTACATTGATTCCTTGATCATATCACATGTGACTTTGTTGAGCAGGGCATGTTTCTTGACTGGATCTAAACCAACCATCCAAGAGGCACTTCTTTAATATATAAGAAATGATGATTGAAAAGATGAGGTTGTTTGACTGTGTAGATAGAGACTAATCTCCATTGTCGCTACAGCAGTAGAACGAGTTTTCAGCAAATAGGAATATATTCAAATTCATTTTATTCCAAACATTGTATTACAATATATTATGATTTTCATTTTCTAGGTAAATATATTTTAGGGTTAAAAGGAATTTTGATGAATTCATGTTTTTTTGAAAAATAAGAAAACGATTTCTCAAATAAAGTATTTTATTTAAAATTAAATTACCAATTACATGAAAATATTTGCAAATTACTAGGACTAGAATATGTATTCTGATATTAGAGACCAAAACAAAAAAACGTTTGACTTCAGTCGCGTATGCACGCCATATACACAGTCAATTTTTATAATTGTTATTTGGTATACTGTTAAAAAGAAAAAGTGAAGTGCTATTTGCAATAAAAATGTTTTCAAATATGTTTAATGCCAAATGCAAATCAAATCAAACAAAATATAATATACTTTTCGTTCGTAGAAGTGGAAAGTAATCATATTCCCACTTTTGATTAAAATAAGATATTTCAGATTTATTGATGGGTTAATTTTTTGTATTTCTATAATATTGTAGAGTCTAGACTATATACTACGTACTCAACTGCAGCTTAGCCTAGCTCTCTCCACTCTTCTCGGATACTAGTTCTTTACTGCCCAAACTTTATGACTTCGTATATTCAGCAGTCTTTAATGCCTCTTTATATAGCTGTTTGGTGCTATTGTATGACGGAATTTGTCCAAGCGATATCCAACCCATTGCCATTTATTACCACTTAGCGACCTCTATCACACCGCGTACTCTTGTTTTCTTCCTTACCTATTTTGTTACCTTTTTTGTGTGGTCTTTTCATGTCATGTCTAACATGAACCTTTCCATGCCACGTTATGCTACTTGCATTTTTTAGATTTCTCTTACATTAAGAATACATATGTTTTATACGTATACGTAAGCATCGGAAGCACACATAGGTTGAACACCATACGCTTAAGTCATAATAGAAGGTCACTTTTGAAAATACTATTCAGGACCCCAAATGCATTCCATGCTAGTTTGGTTCTGAAAACAATCTATTATATCACATTTATATATATATATGTAATATACTCACTGAAAATTAATATGTTCTGTAAATTCAATTCATGTTATGCGAAAACATAGGAAGAGCAATGTTTGATAATACTGGTAGCTAGTCTAAACCATAACTTCTCAAATTTGCTCAAAACTCATTTTCATTTAGATGACGATGTAAAAAAATTGAAATATCACACAATTTCTTCTAGCACGTGGACTATTTATGAATAAATAACTAAAATTTGGTCGAAATGGATATATATATATATATTATTTTTTTTTCAGATTGATATTATAAAAAGGGTTCATTACTGAGCCTGAACATAGGTAGCGTATGAATTCCGTATTTTGATTGTATTTAATAGATTTTCGCAATAATAATCAATGTCAGTGATTTGATCAACATCTATATTTCTATGGGTTGAACAGGTAGAATATATTATAGTGGAAACCATCACAAGCAGTGACGTCCCTAGAAAAGTGCCGCACTATTGCAATAGTTTTATTATTCTTTTTATTTTTAGTTTAAAATTGTCTGCACATTTGAAGGTACCTACTTACATATTGTATTTTATTATTTTCGGATATCTTAAACTGACAAAAACACAAATAATATATAATTTGGCATAAACACTATTTATAATGATAATTAAATCAGTTCCATAAAAGATACTCTCAAACAGTGTTGGAGGTTTCAGGCGCAAGACCGCTTTAAAAATAACTTTTATTGTTGCTGTCAAATATCCAGTAATTCGGCAGTTAATAAGTGGTAGAAAACGTCTAATAGGTATACCGAGAGGCGTTAAATTAGCAAGATACTAAAATACTAAACGCAAATGACGAAAAATAATCGAATCAGCTAGATTAGTAGTCGGCAAACTTATTAGTCAACAGAGCCATATATCAACATTACAACGATTGAGATTTCTTTTGAGAGCCAAATCTCTTAAACTTAGATTATATTATGTAGGTACACTGTTTATTAACTTAATAAACTTTGGTTAAAGTTTTAAGTCTTAATTAAACTATAGGTACACTGAATAAAACTTGATATCATTCGTAATAATGATCTTATTTATTGATACAAATTATATTGTAAGTATGGTATCCATTAAATTAAATCATGACAATGACTGACAAACACTCAATCTGAATAATGGCCTTCCATCTCCTTGGAAAGTTTGGATAAGTAAGGTTTCTATGTTGTTGTTTTTAATTTTAAGCACGACTCCAGGTTATCATCAATAAGACGACTTCTCAATTTACTCTTAATATCCTCTCTTAAAAATCTCTTTACTAACCACAAAACTTGCAATATTAACATTGTTAGAAGATTATATTTAGTAATTAAATACAGAACTTGATTTTTCTTGACTCTTCTAAAGTTCCTAAACTGCTTTCTTCTTGCATCACCGACATGATATTTAGTGCTAAAAATGACGTGACAGTGCGTGTTTAGTTGTAAAGTGTCTCTCCGAATTTGACTTCTTGTTATGCACCAATTTTTCCAGACAAATAATACAGGTCGATAGGCCATTTAAGTCAAGAATAAACGCGAGAGTCTCGGTCCATTCAACTTTAAATTCATGATTTTCGTCTTCCGTTTTTCTTTGCTTCTTCTTTGTAACCATGTTAAATAGGGCAGATGGCATTTGTGGCAGAGCCGCACTCAAGGGGCCAAAGAGCCGCGGTTTGCCTACCACTGAGCTAGATGATCCTATGACCAATAATTGATTGATCGAGAATGACAGCTTTTTATGAAAACAAAAAATTAACGTTAGCCACTTACTCAAGTTATCGAGTCCATGTTCTGCGTCTAAATACACATTGAAAAAACAACATTTCAATTTTCCAGACCCGTGATTTGAAGCCTAGACTAGCAACCGGTGATTCGATGAATAATCAAATTTTACTAGTCTAATAAAAGTTTGAGATATGCTGGCAAAAACCACATTTAATTCAAAACGTCGACCAGAATAATTTACTTATTCCAATAATATTTTCGTTGTTTTATCAAATGAATACACAGATATATTATTATTATTTCTCAATCAAATTCAAAATCAAATGTAGTTCTTAGAATTCACAGTGTGCATACATAAAATAGCTTGGACTATTTATTATGCGCGGTGAAAATAACAACTCTACTATTCTAGGTAGTATTGACATATTATATATCCTTTATAATTTGTTATTATCTACAAGTTATTTAATGAGAATGATATTGGCCAGTATCGAAGGGTGGATGTAGGCTGTTAAGATCCGCCATAAATAGTACACATTAAACTTTGTTAGTCATACGTATTTGTTTTTATTTAACTAAGACTACAATTTTCGGATGCTGTTTTTAGTTTTTAAAAATCAATTAAACCCTGCCTAAATCAAACCATAATAGTTTTGGTCGATAAGACAAAATTATGCACAGTTTTTCATTCGTAATTATTTGTTTTTGTTAAATTATGAATACATATTATTGGTTCATCAAGCCCTGCCTAAACATAACTATAATAGATAAAAAAATATTATTCTATCTACGAACTATTCAAAATTATGTATATTTTAATGCCATAATTTTAGATATTTTATAGATAGATGAATATTTTTTGACTATTATCTAGTTATAGCTTGGTTTTCTCAGGTTTTAATTATCTTTTAAGAACTAACCAACACCATCTGTAAAAGAATTGTAGTCTTATTTCGATGAAAACAAATACGTATGACTGACAAAATTTAACGTGCACTATTTATGGCGGATCTAAACAGATTATCTCCACCCTTAGCCACTAATATTGGCAGATTATTAAATCCACGTCTAGATGAACAAACACCCTCACCAAGTCGCCTCACGTTTGGTGTTCAAGAAGGAAAACACAGGACATTGAAAGACCTTTCACAGTAAATCCTGGCAATATTTGTATCATCAACATCACCTAGCGTCAATTCACTGCTGGATGAAGACCTCCCCTAGCTCTTTCCACACTCCACTAAATCTCGTACGCCAGAAGTTTAAAATTATTTTGAACTCTCTCATCGCTTGACTATGGGATCATGGTGAATATGTAGATACTTGTCAGTTATGCTTACGAGACTCAAGAAGATAATAACAATATGATGATAGCACTAATTATTAAATACACAGTAATATCAACGTAGAATAATATCGTCAAGTTGAGTAAATATATGGTGTTATGTCATGATATTCTATAAAAAAAAATTAATACATTTACGTACGTAATATTACAGCCTTTAAACGCACGAATTTAGAGGTAAATATACGACATAGCGTATCTGTAGCTAAATATTTTGCGATGATTATAACATTAAGTTATTACGTTTCGATACCTTTGGTAATCTGTTACTGATATAATGTTATAGGTATATAATATATTATTTATTAAGAAAAACTTATATAATAATCACCTAGTAAGAAGTTTTCGCTATTGATCTCTACCATAAAGCTTTACTTGAATTGATTTGTTGATCGGTTAAAAATGTCTTTTCGTGTATATTAAATTCATAAACTCTCTTAACGGCCCACGTGCTCGTCGTAGGTCAAAATTGAGTTTTTATTGTATTTTCAAACCATGATCCTGGACACTCCTTAAACGTTGTAGATAATCTATTTATATAATTTTGAAGCCTTATTATCTTTTATAGTTATTTTAAACATTTGATGACTGCATAAAGTATTTTTGTTACATAAAATAGTATTCTTTTAAACCTCTCGCTCTAATGTTTTAGAATATAGTCATATTTCGGTACATAACTGTGCAGTGGTGTTAAGATTTTTTACGTTTATTAATTTTTAAACGCATTTATAAAACTATTAGTATAATTTATTACGAGATAATTTTTGTAAAATATTCACGATAAAAAATTATATTGATAATCTCTGTGATCCCAAATTTGACAAGAATTAGGCATTTTATTATTCAAAAAATCGGCAAGATTAACACATTTGAAGATGATTTTAAAGATACTTATTATAAACTATGTCTTTGACATTCAAATGTGATAAACATCTTATGAATAATGATTGCTTTATAATAATTATTGACCTAAGAATAAGGTAGTGTTTTTTTGAAATACGCCATTTCTTTTGTCATTCCCCAGTAGTTAAGCTACAACATACGGCCGTAGCCATAAATTGACAAACTATACTTGAAGTAGGGAGTAAAATGATATTAACGCGCATGTTTGAACATGTACCGTTTAAAAAAAAATAAAAGAAAAATTGGTTAGGTACATGTTCAAACACGCGCGTTACATAATTTTACTCCCTACTTTAACTATAGTTTGTAAATTTATGGCTACGGCCGTATGTTGTAGCTTAACCACTAGGGAATGACAAAAGAAATGGCGTTTTTCAAAAAAACACTACCTTATTCTTAGGTCAATAATTATTATAAAGCAATCATTATTCATAAGATGTTTATCACACTTGAATGATCAAAGGCATGACTTATAATAAGTATCTTTAGAATCATCTTCAAATGTGTTAATCTTGCCGATTTTTTGAATAATAAAATGCCTAATTCTTGTAAAATTTGGCATCACAGAGATTATCAATATAATTTTTTATCGTGAATATTTTACAAAAATTATCTCGTAATAAATTATACTAATGGTTTTATAAATGCGTTTAAAAATTAATAAACGTAAAAAATCTTAACACCACTGCACAGTTATGTACCGAAATATGACTATATTCTAAAACATTAGAGCGAAAGGTTTAAAAGAATACTATTTTATGTAACAAAAATACTTTATGCAGTCATCAAATGTTTAAAATAACTATAAAGAATAATAGGGCTTCAAAATTATATAAATAGATTATCTACAACGTTTAGGGAGTGTCCAGGATAATGGTTTGAAAATACAATAAAAACTCAATTTTGACCTTCGACGAGCATGTCCCCCCTTAATCACTAACTTAAATAATATTTCGTCTAACAATCACTGGTATACTTTGATATGTAATCCAGTATTATGACAGATTTAGTAATGGTGATCAAAAGCAAGTGAATGAAATCTTGTAATTCAATTCCATCATCTAAGCTCAGTTGCGTATAATATTATATATAAAGACGCTCTCAGGAGATTTCAGTCTTATCACTAAAATCTGATCGAGAAAAAAAAAACAACAGAACGAGAGTAAATTATCTTTTAATATAATATTATTCTTACTTCTATGTTAGCGTCTACGGGATGGTTATATGAAAATATTAATTATTTTTTCAGGCACCTGTTGTCAAAAACTGAGCCTTTCCGACGTTTTCCTTCTCACGTGTTGTCGGATTTTCTTTTTTTATCCTACGGCCTATTATATAATATATACCGTGTTATATATAATATATATATATATATTGCGTAACGTATTATTTTTGGACAGACTGTTATCGCTGCTTGTTTTATATTAAGCATCAATAAGATTTAATCATCTTGTCTGAAATATATATATATATTATTAAATATATTACAGACCAAATATATTTACTGGATGTTGCTTTATATAAATATATATTATACTAGAATAATATTGAAATATGTTTACGGGCTTAGTACTTTTACAAAAATGATGTTATTAATATTTTGGGTAGCATGGGATTTATAAATATCGATATTCGTTTAAATAAGTGTCACGAAATATTTATTAGTCAGTTCAATAAAGATACACTTTAAGGATTTGGGATGGTTGACGATTTTGTTTATTTTGAAACTTTCATTACAAACACTGAAGGATGCACAAAGCAAAAACATCGCAAACTATATACCATACAACAAAATGGCAGTATTGTTATGGACAAGAATTGTTTTACAAAAATACATAAAATTTCGCTAGTTCAAGACTCTGATCACATCAGTGGCGAAGACTCCATACTAGGCGATTATTTAAAGCCTACCTTCTTAAGAAAAATATTTTTTAATTTTATATTGACATATTAAATAATATATTCAATATACCCAACGACATCTATCATATAATTGTCATAATATTTTACGATATTTTCCATTATTTCAATAAGCACCATTAATGGCATGTCTCGAAGGTTTAAAAAAATAAGCGACATCTCGTTTCGCTTCACATATTGTATGGATTACGTTCGCGTGAATCGAAAACTTTTTTATATGAAGTTTGTTTCTCATAATTTCAATACGTCTGCGGCGGTCCATATAAATTGGTAAGCTATTTAAGGAGCGCTTAAATTGTACGTAAGTGCACATTTATTCAAAATAATTTATAAGATAATTTAAAAAAATAATTTATATATTTTCAATATATTTTGAGCGTATCTTGCGTTTATATTTAATAAAATAAATAATTCAAATTAATTGCTGAATTTTATACCATCAGTGAGCTTTTAAAATTTCATCGGTTTTTGTGTACCTACCTATTCATCAGTAGTTATGTCAGATTATCTTCTTATTTCCCGTAAATACATCTAACAAGTGTGCTTTCTCCACAGCCTACCTGTTTCCAAAAGTCACCCTTCGCCACTGGATCACATACATTCTTCTTTATTGTTTTGAAACTTGGATGATAAGAGAAAAAAATCAGATTATTTTCTTCGTATGATTCAACAGGATACACAATATGCCAAGGATTCCAAGAACGAAAGAAGAATGAATTTCTCCATACCTAGTAAACAAAATATAAATGGCCGGCTTTCTAAAGGATGTCTCACAAGAGAAAGAAAAAAATATATTTTTATAAGCCTATTTTTAGCGGTAAAATCGAGGGTCAAGACAGAAGAGGGAAGTCGCCTACGCAACGGATGGACCAAGTCAATGACGATACACATCTCACTATAGAGACCGCTGGATCTAGACATATGACTCAACAGTAAGACACATAAAACCGAAGAAGACCACTTCAAATAAATATATTTATTATGTATTCAAAGGCCCGTACGTTCTTCTATGGATATCTTCTGGTATGCTGACATTGCGGAATTAAAAATAATTTACCTATTATTATTAATAATCAAATAAACTTTACTTTAAACCGAACCTTTTAAGATAATGATAGTTATGGGTGGAGAAAAACCGCCTCATTTAGTGGCTTAACAAGTAAATGTATGCAACTCTATCGAACTGTTCCAGCAAGAAAACGATAAATTGAAATCGCTCTGATGGTAGCAGATATTCAATAGGGGATGAGATAATATAATTTAAAACGATTTTCAGGTTATTAATTATAGTATAAAATATACATATATTTGTATATGTTTGGTTACCAACTAAGGTCGAGCGTAAACTCAAATTTACTCATTTAAATTGTAATAAACCACAAGAGGTTGATAAAATATTTGCTTAATTTCCGTTTTTTAGCAGCACAGTCGAATTCAATTTTTTTCAACAAACAGTTTGTGCCCAGGGCATTGCCGAGTATTTACCAAAACTAATTGTGAAAGTTTGAAATGCGTAACAATTTCCGTGACTCTTGGTACTACATCCTGAATTTTGAGGGAGGTTTTTTTGCGTAAAGGGAAGCATTAAATTTGCATTTAGATTAGTATTTCGTATTCGTGTATGCTAAAATATATTTGCGACAGATTTATTATTTTCAATATACAAAAAACTCTTCATTACGTTGAAAATTGCTTTAAAATTATAATTTATTTGTCTATATTGCTTGAAATTTTCACGATTCGTCGATATTGTATTTATTTTGGAATTTAATTTTAATAACGTATTCATTATCCTTCTTTAATATACTAATCGAATTCATTGCAGAGGCCATTCTCAAAGATAGCTATCACATATTACCAAAATCAAATATCATAATCTGAAATCCAAATAAGATAATATTTACTACTGACGAGGAGTGGAGATTAGCTGTTAAGATTCGACATGAATAGTGCACACTAAACTTGTAAACTGTACTTTCTAAACATATTTATTTGTTTTCATTGAACTAAGAACACAATTTGCAGAATAATGATGGCGCTTGTTAGTTTTTAAAAGTCAATTAAGCCCTGCCTAACCAAACCATAATAGTTTAGATGTGCTATGGGCGATCTGACAAAAATATTGCACATTTTTTTAGTAATAATTATTTATTTCGTTTAAAAATTAAGAATATTTAATATTATAGATGGTGTTTTTTACATTCATTAAGCCCAACCTAAACCAAACTATAATAATTTACCAAATCATACTTATATCTATAAAATATCTAAAAGTATGTATGGTTTAATGTCATAATTTTATATATTCTATAGATAAACGAATATTTTTTTGACTACTATCTAATATGGCTTAGATTAGGTAGGGTTTAATTGAATTTAAAAAAAAACTAACAAACACTATTTACACATTGTAGCCTTAGTTCAATGTAAACAAATACGTTTGACTAACAAAGTTTAGTGTGCATCATTTATGTCGGATCTTAACAGCTTACCTCCACTTTTCGCCACTGATATTATTTACCAGTTTATAAGTTATTTTACTAGATTTTTAAATTAGTCTCAACTAGTATTTCCCTACCGTCAGTCCACAGTAACTCTCGGCCGATCCGCAAATAAATGTTTTTGTTGGAGGACATTGGTCTAAGCCTGTGGTCTCCAAACTAAATAAGAATGTGAGATACTTTCATAAACTTTTCATAAACTTTTATAATTAAAATTATTCATTGAATAAAAGATATAGTTAATTATAAATTATTAGCAAGTGCAAGTAGTTACATCTAAGAAATATTGGAGAAATTCCACGACGTCGGTTAGTAATCGAAGTAATAGTAAATAGTTTCCTACTTTGATTTAAGAAACAAAAATCGATTGCCAAAGTAGCTTGATTTGGAAGAGCGCTGATGAGTAGGTATTAAAAGTGACCAATAGTTAAAATTTGTCGCAATTAGTATATCACGCCGTAGCATATAGGTTAAATGCGACGGAATGGGGATAAACCAATACTTAACTATTGGTCACTTTTAATACCTACTCATCAGCGCTCTTCCAAATCAAGCTACTTTGGCAATCGATTTTTGTTTCCTAAATCAAAGTAGGAAACTATTTACTATTACTTCGATTACTAACCGACGTCGTGGAATTTCTCTAATATTTTTTAGATGTAACTACTTGCACTTGCTAATAATTTATAATTAACTATATCTTTTATTCAATGAATAATTCACAAGATTTAAGAATATATCATTCTGATTATTGAACATATATAATTTAGAAAAACACTTTCTGAGAGAGTATATTATAATCAATAGAAAAAATCTTTTTTGCATACGTTTTTAATACAAAAACTACATTCTTAAGTCTGTTGATATTCGGAATTAAATAAAAAATGAAAATGTCCTTCGAATCCATGATACTTACGGCAAATGCTCAGCCTACCAGAGACGTAGAGTAAAAATATATGAATCTTACAATATTAAACAATTGATTAGTACTTTATAATTTAATTCATCAATACATAATATCTAAAAACAATAATAAAATTAACCCAAAGATAAACTTAAAAAAAATTTAAAAGTTATAAAATATGTAAGTATTCGTCTTTTATTACATAATTTATGGTACAGTTCGGTTAAGAGGAATACAGCGGAAAACACGTTTTTAAAATACCCAATATACTGGAGTATTTGTTGGGTTAACCTAACCAAACCTAACCTAACCTAACCTAAGCCAACCTAACATAATCTAAGCTAACCCAAACTAACAAATAATAAAGTATATCGGGTATTTTCAAAATGTGTTTTCCGCTGTATTCCTCATAACCGAACTGTACCTACCCATAATATTATTAAATTTAATAGTTGATTTTATAATTAAAATTATTTTTATTACATTTAAAAAAATGTGTATGCACAACACTTTATAATAATTCATAGATGTATTCTTAAATAAAATAAAATATGATCAATATAGTAAACGGTAAGATGCTACGAATCAGTTGAAATGACGTAGAAGACCTACCCCAACCCTCTTGTGGAATCTATATATTATTTAACCTTTCATACAAATAAACTTAATAACTAAATTATATTGCATTAGGTGTTATAATTTTAAATGTGGAATCTTATTTAATGAATCAATAAATATTATCGATTATTATTGCTTCAATTATCACTTATAAGTGGTAGAACTTAATGATGGTGTTATCAGACAACTACTTTGTTTTTTAGAACCAACATTTTTTCCATTATTTCAATATATTCATTTTTTTCTGTAACCATATTTTAAGTAGATTAAGTGTATTTAAAAATAACTTATTTTAAATATTTATTGAGTTTGCTAACAGACATAAACAATTTTCTTCTAGACTAGTTTTAAAACAAACTGAGTAACATCGCAATTAATAATAAGTATTTAGTTAGTAAGTTGAAGTAACTAATGTTAAGCTTTTTAGACTTATTTAAATTTTACCAGTGATAAGTTGTTGTTGATTTTATAATACTTACAATGTGTATACC
This sequence comes from Rhyacophila brunnea, assembly GCF_057557595.1. Classification (NCBI taxonomy): domain Eukaryota; kingdom Metazoa; phylum Arthropoda; class Insecta; order Trichoptera; family Rhyacophilidae; genus Rhyacophila; species Rhyacophila brunnea. The sequence goes on along the minus strand of NW_028233276.1, from coordinate 39,086,857 downwards.
CGTCTAGGGGACAATAATTACAACTATACAACAAAAAAAGCTAAATGCTAACTAAAAAGCTAAAAAAAGCTAAAAAGCGCAATATAAAATGTGATAAGACAATCGTATCGGAAAAGGTGTCATATATCTTCATAATAAAGTATAATATTATACAAAACAGATAAAATATTTTGATTATATTTTTCAGAATATTTTGGTGGTAACCGTTAGTATCAGTACATCGGTACCCGAAAGTCAAATCTTTAAATAGTCTATAGGTACCAGAGAGCCTTTCGTGCCTATAATATTATTAATGGACTTCAGGGCTTATGGATTTCAGGACTCTGAAAGACTCTAAGTACAAAATCCCTACCGGTCAGCATCTAAATAATACATTTACTTAATGTTATTGTAGTTACGGTTATATTGATTTAATATTTTATGGTTTCTGTTATGAATAGTCTGAAAGTGTAGAGTGAATCTAATTTTTAGCTAAATTTGACTTAAGATACCCTGGTTCTGATGTACCTACATTAAAATATTTTTCAGATTCAAGCTATGTCGCTGGTTTTGGCATCGTAAGTTAGACGTCTATTTTTTCTAATGACGCTTCTAACATTGATTCTTCATTATGCTCTTGGTTTGAAGTATAAATTATAAATAACTAGCTGAGCCAGCTGGCTCTCGCCAGTCTGTCTCGCTAGGTCTTGCAGACAGCTTTTCATCATAGTGACTTGGTGTTGGATTTTAATATAATAATTGTAAAGTGTGTATAGACGGCGCCATAGTTTTCCCTTCGGGATGGATTTTCATTCACGTCAGACAATTGAAAATTTATCTGATTCGTCAGTTTTACGATATGCATGTCGTCACTGCAAATACAAATTTGGAGTCATGTGCGTAGTCTATTCTGGAGTCTGGCCTTCTCAATATCATCTGACACCATTTCAGGCTGCTAAGCCTAGCAAAACAGCTGGCAATCGCCGATTGCTACCACTGTCATTTTAATTTTAATACAATATATGTGTAGGTATGTGCATTTAAATATGATAAATAGTTATACATCTCAATCGTGATTATCATAAAAAGCGATCCAATATAACGCGAATATTAATCTCTTTCGGGTCCCATTTACATAATAGAAAAAGGTTAGCAGCATAAAAAATAAATTTTAACATTATTTTGTTTCATTGTCTATAAAAAATAAATGCTTGGAGCCACAGAATAATATTTTAAAAATCATATTTTGTTTTAAAAATTAACCTTAAACAATATAGTTCCCGATGCGAGACATTCATATCGAGACAAATGTTGATAAATAATGAAGTAATACATATTATATCTGATAAGAATAGGAATTTATAAGACCTAAAGATGTGGAATCAGCTTAAAAAGGCCTTCATCCAGCAGTGCATTGATACAGGTTGATGACGATAATGACGATATAAATGGGTAGGTATATAAAATCACAAATTTAAAAAAATATTGCAGTTTATATGACCAAGAAGAGTAGAATTAGGTTGGGATAACCTTCATCCAGCAGTGGATTAATCTTGGTTGATGATGATAATGACGATATTATGAATGGGAAAATATAATATCAGCAATTTTAATAAATATAGTAATTCATATGACCGACAGAAATTCAAACAACTTAGAGAGGCCTTCATCCACCGGTGGATTGATTCAGGTTCATAATGATAATGGAAATATAAATAGATATAATATATTATCACCGATTTTGATAAATACAGCAATTCAAATGACAGAAAGGAGTAGAATCAGGCATGGGAGGCCTTTATCCAGCAGTAGATGGGTTCAGGTCAATGATGATAAGGACGATAGAAATAGGTATAATATAGTAGTAGAATCAGGTTGCGGAACTCTTCATCCAGCAGTGAATTGATCCTGGTTGATGATGATGACGATATGAATATGTAGATAAATGTAATATCACCGATTTTGATAAATACAGAAATTCATATCACAGAAAGGAGTAGAATCAGGCTAAGGAGGTCTTTAAGTAGTGGATTGGTTTAGGTCGATGATGATGATGATGACGATATGAATATGTAAATAAATATAATATCACCGATTTTGATAAATACAGAAATTCATATGACAGAAAAGAGTAGAATCAGGCTAGCGAGGTCTTTATTAAGCAGTGGATTGTTTCAGGTCGATGATGATGATGATGATAATGATGATAATGACGATATGAATATGTAAATAAATATAATATCACCGATTTTGATAAATACAGCAATTCATATGACAGAAAGGAGTAGAATAAAGCTAGGGAGATCTTTATTAAGCAGTGGATTGGTTTAGGTCGATGATGATGATGATGACGATATGAATATGTAGATAAATATAATATCACCGATTTTGATAAATACAGCAATGCATATGACAGAAAGGAGTAGAATCAGGCTAAGGAGGTCTTTAAGTAGTGGATTGGTTCAGGTCAATGATGATGATGATGACGATGACGATATGAATATGTAAATAAATATATTATCACCGATTTTGATAAATACAGAAATTCATATGACAGAAAGGAGTAGAATCTGGCTAGGGAGGTCTTTATTAAGCAGTGGATTGGTTCAGGTCGATGATGATGATGATGATGACGATATGAATATGTAGATAAATATAATATCACCGATTTTGATAAATACAGAAATTCATATGACAGAAAGGAGGAGAATTAGGCTAAGGGGGTCTTTATTAAGCAGTGGATTGGTTCAGGTATATGATAATGATGATGATGATGATGACGATATGAATGTGTAGATACATATAATATCACAGATTTTGATAAATACATACATTCATATGACAAAAGGAGTAGAATCAAGCTAGGGAGGTCTTTATTAAGCAGTGGATGGATCCTGGTTGATGATGATGATGACGATATGAATATTTAAATAAATATAATATCACCGATTTTGATAAATACAGAAATTCATATGACAGAAAGGAGTAGAATCTGGCTAGGGAGGTCTTTATTAAGCAGTGGATTGGTTCAGGTCGATGATGATGATGATGATGACGATATGAATATGTAGATAAATATAATATCACCAATTTTGATAAATACAGAAATTCATATGACAGAAAGGAGGAGAATTAGGCTAAGGGGGTCTTTATTAAGCAGTGGATTGATTCAGGTATATGATAATGATGATGATGATGATGACGATATGAATGTGTAGATACATATAATATCACAGATTTTGATAAATACATACATTCATATGACAAAAGGAGTAGAATCAAGCTAGGGAGGTCTTTATTAAGCAGTGGATGGATCCTGGTTGATGATGATGATGACGATATGAATATTTAAATAAATATAATATCACCGATTTTGATAAATACAGAAATTCATATGACAGAAAGGAGTAGAATCTGGCTAGGGAGGTCTTTATTAAACAGTGGATTGGTTCAGGTCGATGATATAAGAATGATAGAAATAGGTATAATATCACAAATTCGTTAAACCGATAGTAGTAGAATCAGGTTGCGGAACCCTTCATCCAGTAGTGGATTGATCCTAGTTGATGATGATGATGATGATGATGATTATAATGACGATATGAATATGTAGATAAATAACATTAGAAATTAAATACTGTCAAGAATACAATCAACGTAGAGAGGCCTTCATCCAGCAGTGGATTTATTGAGGCTCGTGACAATAATGGCATTATATATAGATAGGTAGATAATAATATTATATCATTGATTTTGATAAATATAACAATTCATGTGTAAGTAAGGAGTAGAATAAGGCTGAGGAGGCCCTCATCCAGCAGTGTGTAGGTCAAGATTGATGATGGTAGGGACGAAAAAAATAGGTAGATATTATACAATATCACACATTTTGAATTCGTATTAATTTCTTTCATTGTTTGCAATGGCAACTTTTTTAGTATGGAAATTAGTAGCCTAGGTAATTATTCAAAAACAAAAATAGTGGGTGAACAGCCACAAAGAAGTATTTAAAAAAATCAAATTTGGAATATCACGTTATCTATGAAATTGCCGACAGTGGCGGACGCGCCTGTCAAATTTTTATTTACGTAGTGAATTGTACCAAAATAATGGTTTTTTCACCGGAAAAAAGTGCGCCAATGCCTACATTACGATATTTGAATAAAAATAATCGAATTCGTTTGTCAAATAAAGGATTAGAAGGTCTTAAGCGACGAAGACGTCATTCTGCTGTACGTTAAAAGAAGTATGGCAAATTGTATACGCTATATGAGAAAATATCGGTTATAAACGTCACGTTTCTGGCAAATCATCGGATATTTCTCAAATTTGGTCAATTCAATCGGTAGATAATTCGGTAGCGCACATTTCGAAGTGAAGATGTAAAAATAACAATAAAATGTCGCTTAAATGAGCTGTTGGTGTATTTTCCAAAATCTCTTAGGATAATAATATATAGGAGATGATTAATAATTATAATACAATGTTATAAAAAATAATAATTAATATTAAAAAAAACAAAAGACTGTTGTAGTAAGAGGTTTTTATTTTTACAACATCATTGGTCGTGAGTTTGGTGGATGTTTGAACCAACTTTGTATAATTTTACGACTTCTTCCAATGAAAAAAACTCGCAAAAAGAAACATGAATATTTCCATATCAAAATAATTAATATAATAAATAATTACTATTTAATACATTCCATGGTTGGGGTTTTCGGCCTGGTAGCATTTGACCAAGTTCCATGCTGTCTCTTCGTGGGTGGCTCCAACAAGTTTCATACATTTGTCCATGGCTTCTTCTACCAACTTTTGGTCTTCAGGATCATTTTTGGAGATGGCTACGTCCTTGTGGATGGTTCCATCTTCGCTCATGATGCCAGTCTTTTTCAACATGCAGAAGCTGTATGACTTCAGCTTGGCATCTTCCATGCTCCAGTCTCCGGTGCGTAACTTCTTGATCATCTCAATATCGGCTCCAGTCTCTTCCACGCAAGCCTTACCGTGAGTCTTGATCATCTCCTTCTGTTCATCTGTCAGTGCCTGTAAATTTAGAGTTGTATTTTGTTATAAGTTATGTTGGCAACGTATTCATTTCAGAAGCTGCGGATCCCGTGTCTGTCAAAAATCATTTGAAGTTACATATTTTTTTAACATACATTAAATAAATTTTTATTAACTACAAGCACCTAATATTCCTCATAAAAAATCTATAAGTATAACCTCCAGTCTACAAGCCCCAGTGTGCATTCCTTATTGATTGAACTTAAACGGTAATTTACATTTTCTTCATAACACATTATATAAAAACTATCTTTTTTATTAATTATATCGTTTTGATAATGTTTTAGTTATTCTATAGTTACCAGTGGCGAAAGGTTGAGGTAAGCTATTAATATTAAACATTAATCGTGCTCACTAAACTTTGCCAGTTATATTAAATTTGTTTTCATTGAACTAAGACTACGATTTGCAGGTGGTGCTGGCTAGTTTTGTTTAACCAAACCATAATCGATAAAAATTTCTATCTCTAAAATATTTACAATTACGTATGGTTTAATAGCATAGTTTTGATATTATATAGATAAAAGAATAATATTTGACTATTACCTACTATTGCATGGATAAGGCAGGGCTTAATTGAATTTAAAAAAACTAACAAACTTCAAAAAAGTTCAATGAAAACAAATACGTTTGACTGACAAAGTTTAATGTATACTATTTATTTTGGATCGTAACAGCCTAACTCCACCCTTTGCCACTGATAGGTACCTAGTTGGTTTGATGCATACAATATAATTTCAACTATATAGGTGAAAAATAAATATTATATGTCAAATAAACGCAACATTCAATTAGAAAAGAAAACTCTTTGTGATTTATAGTCATGTCTAATATTATTTTCTACTTTGTAATAAATAATCGTTAATAAAACATGAGATAACAAATTATTATTTTCTCAAATACAGCCGTATCTACGAAACGACGTGCCAAGTAACAAAAAGTAAATTTCAAATCATATCACAAATTGTTTCAATAACGAAGCCGAAACAAGAGTTCATAACCTTTCGATTACCGGGGAATCGCTACACCATTTAGTTATATTAAATAATTTATGAAACTGTTATGTTATCTACGACTTAATAGATTATTAATAAAATTTTAATTAAACTTGGCAATGAATTTAAAATATTACAACTGTCTTTTCATATAATGATATTATAATAACCATTTTTTTTTAATGATGACCTACCAACTGATCTAGAGAGAAAAAAATATAAATTGTGCCAAATTTTTGATTATTTTATTTCAACGTTAGGTAAGTAAAATTATGCTAATATTATTTGTATGTAAACCAATTTAGTAGTAATGCAAAGGTTGATATATTTTCCTAAGTTATTTATTTTTTGTAAATGTATTAAATATGCAATCGAACTTTTCTGTTACAAAAACATTATCATTCACTATATTTTCCTAGTAGTCTAATTATTTTGTTTCATTTTTATGTCTGTAAGTAATTATGTATCTGCGTGTCTTTTCTTTATTAATAATAATAAATTATTGCACATTCTGCACTGTTACTGTGTATTAGCCAATGCACCATGCATTAGCTATTCACTATTATGTCACATTATTTGTTTTCTGAATGAGTGAATAAAAATAAAAGGTATATGAAGTACGTGTTATAATAAACAAATACTTACTATAATTTATATCGCAAAGGTGAAATTATCAAATGAAATATATATATAAAAAATGAAATTATCAAAAACTAAAAAATATAATTAGTGTATAATTTAAAAAAAAAATAGATATTTTCAATACATTTAAATTAATTCTAATGGTAAAATTTAAAAACGCGATAACGATAACGCAAAATATAATAACTATATAATATTTTATAATAACTACCGCATTCATAATCATATACCTTGACAAATAAAATATCCCTTTGGAAGTGAAATATTTTCACTGTAAGTACCCATTTTAGTAAATATTAAATAAACTGAATAAATTTTTACGCATCATATTTTACAACACTATAATATATTTTAAAAAAAATATCGTAATTAACTTAAGCTGTATTTTGTAAACACTAAATATTATGTTTAAGTATATTTATATGGACATGTATTTTATGATTAATAAATATTTTTATAATACGTAATATTTTAAATAATTAGATAAGTAAATGCAATAATCAAATCTGCATAATTCTTTTTAATTTATTACTACAATACACTCAGTTGAATTAATAGACAAGGGAATTCAATTTATTAATAATTGTATCACAATTTTGTGTATGGTAAAATAATATCACTGTCCCTTTCGCTTGCGGCGTATATTGTATTAAAAAAACCACAAACCTGAACAGCAACGAACATCGCCAGGGCAACAACCAAAAAGAATGACTTCATGTTGATGGGAATGTGTTTTGTCAATTGAGAGAACCAAACTGACTTGTGACAACAGACGCTGACCTTTTATAGTGAGCGGAGATGATTATTATTTTAATAGGGGAGTCGGTTCCAGATAAATACTTACTTGATTGGCTCAAAAACAGATTCGTAGTTTTAAAAATAATATGATTTGCCATAAGGCTCATTAATTTTTCCGCAAAAACATCATTCTTATTTTATGTATGTACCTAACTATTAACTTTAAATGGGTAAAATATTATACGCATGTTTTAAATAATTTATTTTGTAATATGTTTTAGTAGTACAAAACCTACACAATATAGAGATTTTATAACAATTGAAATCAAAGACAATAACCATTATTATTTCAATAACGATCTGAACTGTTTTCGTTAAATGTTTTATATATTATCAATTAATAGCTCACGTGTCATATACATGCCGTCAATTAAGAATTTGTCAATGTCATATTTTGTCCACATCATGAGGTATTCCAAAATATATCAACTTCTCCATTATATCATTGAAGGGAAGCAAGGCCCTTGCAGAAGAAAAACCTCAGATACTGATTTGTTCTCAAGAACTCTTCCCATTTTACATCAGCGATGGACAGGGAAAGAATGACCGAACTCACCGAAAACGGATATGGCACAAAAAGAAGAAAGAAGAAAAAAATTTCTATTGTAAAATATGAAAAGTATAAACTATTATGTAATTACGATGCCCCATTTTTTCTCATCCTCGGAATCAACATTTCATGAGCACATAACATAATATAGTACTAGATACGAAATAGTATTATTGTAAATATCGTCTTTACAACGTTTTCATTAGCTCGTATTCTTTTTTGTCCGGTAATTGTTTGTCTATTACAAATCTTATAATCGATTTTTTAACTAACTTCCCGACTAAATTTGAAAATTTTAGAATATATCAAAAAACGTTGCCAATGCATTCTTTTAATACTTTTAGCCATCTTTAAGCGGAATTGAATAATTTTCAGTTAATTCTGTTTTGTATTGAAAGTTATTTCAGAAAAATCCGTAAAAAGTAAAAGACTATTATTGGTTGCAAAGGGGGTGGTCCTAGCAACTAAATTATTAATATATACGTGTGTTACTATGGAAATCAAAATGAAATGTCAAAATGACATTTCAGTATTCTATATTTGTTTGTGTGTTTGTTTGTTTTTTATTTACTTCATATCAAGTACAAGTTTGAGCATATTGAGGATAATAATTCAACAGAAAATTTAAAAAACGTTGTATATAAAAAAATTATTAGTTTATAAAAGTTTATCTTGTAATTATTTTAAATTCAGATTAATTTCATATATTAGATGTCTGTGGTAATAGTATTTTTTTAATATTCGTTTACCAACACATGCATTTAATCAATTGCTCACTTCAGTTTACATCAATGACATTAATATGGACGAAGCATCTGGAAAATAAAATGACACTCACTTTGTGTCGGGTCTGCCGGATGGCGAAATTCATATTTTAATATCGGTATCCTACGCTCAAATGAACATTCTGCTTGCAAGCGGTCTGGCGACACCGCTGGGTCTGCCCATACAATCTACAACGTCTAATCTCCGAGAAGTCGTAAGTAACCTAGAATCTGTTTCTAACGCAATGAGTAATGACACTAATACGCCATTACAATAAAGGTTATATTACTAAAAATTCTCAAAGCTTGTATCGCATAATGGAAATTGATACGTCATATGGTCACGTGACGTCTACCTATACATCTGTGAATGACTTTCATGCACAATTTTTCGTGCGCGCCGATATGAAGTGAGTTATCCATTTAATATGTCATTGGTTTACATATTATACATGCAATTAGGGATTGCAATAACGGTATTACAAAACCGGTTTTCCAGTGTTTATCAATACCGAAATACTAGTTTTAAAAATGCAAAATACCGGAATTTTCGGTATTAATAAACCACAGTCGTTTACGTTTTGAAAATGAATTTAACGTTATATGTCCATTACTTTGTACTGTATTGCCTATTAAATAGAATGTAAGTTGTGTGCTGCTAAAATGAAAATATATTGACTGAATCCAACAGAGGTGAAATAACAACAAAACGAAATCCATCAAATATACTTATTTATAAAATTCTCCAGATAAATTACTAGCCTTTTAGAGGGCTTTAGTTGAAATTATCAATATATTGAAATTATTTGCGAAAATCACGAGTTCTACAATATTATGTATGATCAATACATATTTTTAAATGTCAACATAATAAATGTAGGTAGGTAGGTTTTTGCTATAAAATAATGTTTTAAAGAGATTTTAATATCTTTATTTACTGTTTTTTTATGTTTTAACGAATACCGGTATTCAATAATAAATACCGAAAAACCGGTATTGATATTTTCATTCGGTATTACAATCCCTACCTGCAATATAATAAAATATTATATATTCGGTAAAGCGTTCCGTTGCCATTTACAATTGTCTTTAGAAGATAAATCAATATTTCATATTCTATTGATATGATTAGTGTATTATGGTTTAATATATTATTATCTCAAGGTCAAATTATTATAACGGTCAGAAGTTCAGACGTTAGTGGGCTTATTGGAATTAATTTTTAACATTTTGTCATCAACAATTGAGAAAAATTAAAATTGATTGTGTGGATTTACTTGGCAACTAGTACATTCGTAAACTTGAATGATAAATACACAGCTTAAAGATTATTTCTCGTTGTGTCATAATTTTAGTTTTAATATAAACAAGTATCTAGGGACAGGAGTGGTGAAGATAGAAAGGCATGGAAACTAGAAAGGTTTAGGAAGAAGAGGAGCCTGTGAAAGACACTTTTGAAGAAAGTCAAATGACGTACTGGAATGTAGAACCGATAAAAAATCGATATAAACCTATTATTATTTTGCTTAGATTTTTCATGAACATTGCTATTTATTTTAGATGTAAGATGTTCTGTTTGTATATTAACAAACATTCTATAGAAAATGTTTTATCCAGTACCGGTGTGTGTTGTAAATCAATAAATTTATCATTTGGAATGAATTTGTGAAGGATTTCGGTGAAGAAAAAAATATCTAGGTACCGTACCTATGTTCGATCCTAAAAGATCATAATAGAGGTTGTATTAACAGATTTTTGTTTTTACGAGAAATGGATGTCAGTCACTTGCTTGACGTATGAAGTCCATAATTGGGTCTAAACACATATTGAAAAATAATATGTGAATTTGCCAGACCTTGATTGGAACTCCGGATCCAAGACATTATAAAGTATAAACCAACGCGGTAGACACTCGGCCATCGTGCCGTAATATAATATATACGTGCCGTGGCTTAAAAAGATTTTTTTAAATAAGGCAAACTTTGATCTTGTGATTGAAGTTTTAACTACGTTAAATTTTATTCAATAAATAATACTATTATGTTAGATGTCTCAGATCGGCACATGTAAATTATCATTTATTTTATTGTTTACAAATAATTTTACAATTTATATTTTTCCGTTAAATCTATTCACTTTAGTCAATGATATGTTTATCAATGAAACATGTTATCTTATGAAATTATCGAACGATATTGTAAGTTTATTAATAAATATTTTAAGCAAAGTTATTTCGACACCCGTGATTATACTATACAAGAGTGACAGTATTTTGATTAACAATTTAAACAAGTGATTCTCAACTATAGAACCATGATATACATTAGGTATATACTTTATTTATAAATTAATTCAGAAAACAGTTGGTCGGAATATACAAAAAAAAATCTGCATGCAAGACAAAGATCCTTTGAGCAAAATCTTGCCTTTTTGCCATCAATCCTATGATTATCTGACTTTTATAAATTATTACCAAAACTGTTTTAAAATCAGCATTTACTTTGACGACCATTTAAATAGACTGCAAATAGATTACTGCTATTTTTTATTTCTCTTTTTTATTATAATTATGTAAGTAGTGTCTGGGTTGAGGTGTTTGGAAATTGTAGCATGGTTACAATAAGTAAATCAGAATATGGATGTAACTTTATAAGATTGATTTCAAAGTTGTTAATCTTACCTCCGATAATATATATATATAATTATATATTGTTCAGACGGTTGCGTTGTGTAAGGGATGTGCTATTGGATGCGTCTCGTTTACGGATAAATATGTGGGCGTTTAAATTGTTTTATATTCAGTATGAAGTACAATTAGGTATTAAATGGTTAGATACAATGAAAGTATATTAAACTATGTTTTACGTGTAAAGGTATATAATAATACTTTTAAATGAAGATAATACAATGAAACGGACGAGCTGTTCAGAAAGTTTAAATTTTGGAAACTTTAATTGACAACTGTGTACGTTTTCGTTGTGTTATTGTCTATGCTTATTATAGAGTCAGTTGTAGAGTTGTATAAAACCTCTACCACTTCGTTTTTGGGGAAAACCTGGAGAAGCGTAGTTGTTGCAAAATGAGATGGTGCTCGACCCATTGTCGGGTGGTATCACAGTGGAAAAGAAGAAAAAGAAATATTCATTACGAACACTTGAGTAGGTACGATACTTGATGCAATTGCTTTAACGCCAATCTCAACCCTAAACCACTGCAGATACTTCACGCGACAATGTACCTATGCCTCGAGAGACGAAACAAGCACAATAAAGACCAGGTATTTAACAGGCGACACTCAGCCGTGTGGTGATTGTTAGGTCCTTTGTAGAATAATACTAAAACATCCTTATATGTAAGTATATAAGCTCATAATTAACCTAAAAAATCACAGGTTCTAATCCTCGGTCTGGGAAATACACATATAGTTTTTCAATGTGTGTTTGAATCCAGAATATAGGATTATTAGTTTGAGCAAGTAGATAACATCCATTTCTAGTAAAAACAAAAATCTAATAATAAAACCTCCACTCTGTGGAGGTCCATATTGTAATCTTTTTAGGATCGGATATAGTTAAACAAATCCTTATAACTTAGCTAGATGATCTTGAGAAATTGACAGACCCAAACTACTGTAAATACGTACTCCCAAATATCTTATATGCCTCGGAATACGCCTTAATAATATCGGATGTGGATGTGGTTGCACAGGGTGGGGGTATCTAAATACATCATATTATTGTGATATTGATTAAAAAATAATTAGTGAATTTTATTTGGCCCGAAAAATTCAACTTAAACATCGTAAATAATTTCAGCGGTACCAATAAAAAACATTAAAAGATGGTCGAGAGTGAATTGATAACAACTCTTTCTCATAAAAAAATATTATGATCTGCTAATATTAGAAGCAAATAATATATGCTGATTTTATTTAAATTATATAATAAAACAATAAATAAACACTGAGTTGTTGTTGGGTAAAAATAAAACGCATACCTACTTACTAATATTCTTGAAAATTTATAATCAGGTACTAGAATCATACAATTATTAACTCTAAACAAAATTTTATGTACTGAATGGACAGTTTTCTATTACGATTTCCTGGTGTATTGTGAATTTTTGTGTAAACATAATAAATCATTAATTAATTATTATCAATTTACATGAACATTGCGAATCATTCCTATAAACAATTGTGTTGTTTTTTTCATTCCAAATGACCAATCGTAATTCTACCTTAATCTGTTTTTAAGATCGTTAAAATCGAATCATCTTCCTAAAAAATACCACAGTGTTTACAAAATAATTTGTTTTTTATGACAACTGCGACAAAGCTCTAACACAGTAATATTATATTTTTGTAATTAAGATATGAATCTCTCTTTTTCTGCATTTACAAAATTAATCCTAATGAATGTTTGGATAATGCTTGTTTATTCCGGTATCCAAAGTCTATTTACTACAAATAAATAGGTAATCAATTACAGACAATATTATATTCTATATAATATAAACATATAAGCTAAAATCTGTATTATTTTTATGACACATTTGTTTTATCCCGCACAAGAAACCTATTCACCTATTTACTGTATACCCCACCTCGGTGGCATGTAGAGATCTGACATAAATAGTACACACTAAACATTGTCAGTTATACTTATTTGTATTCATTGAACTATGAATACAAATTGCAGATGGTGTCGGTAAGTTTTTAAAATTCAATAAAACCCTACCAAGATCATTTTTTTTTTTTAGAATTATTAATAACCATGTCCTTGCTTTTTCGTACAAGGTGGTTGTTAGTAATTTTGAACAATCACAAACACCCAGGCTTTGAGAAAAACACATAAATGTTTTTGTCATGACCGGGAATCGAACCCAGGAACTCTCGGGTGGAAGGCGAGCGCCTTACCCACTGCACCACGAGAGCACACGATCAGCACCAAGCACCGAGCACCGAGCACCAAGATCACACCATTATGTAAAAGTAGGCTTTCGAGATCCGTTTAAATTACGCACACTTTGACAGTCACATTTATTTGTTTTCGTTGAATTAATAATATAAATAATTGCAGGTAGGGTTTGATGGAATTTTAAATACTTACTAATACCACATGTAATTTGTATCATTATTTCAATGAAAATCAATAAGCATTACTGACAAAGTTTAGTGTTCATTATTTATCTCGGATTTCATCAGTCTACCTCCACTCTTCGTCACTGGTACACCCAAAGACTTTCTACTTTAGATATTCGATACACAACTAGTGCTAATGCTATACGAATACACTCAATTATTATTCAAAATTTTGAGAGGCGGTCCGATATTATTAAAAAAAAACTAACATATTCCTTTTTTTTCAATAGGCGTTTTCAATCTGCTTTCGACATAATGAAAAGTTACGTTAATTTTTTGCGTGCGCACTCATATCATATATGAAAAAATGCAAGAGAGAGATTAACTATTAAAAGGGGTAAGGTAAAACAAGAGATACAAGTAAACTAACGTGAGAGAGGGAGACAAGGAGGAGACGTAATAAAAGGTGTTAGATGAGAGAAATCATTTATGTAAATTGGTATGCGAGAGAAAAAATATATTAAAAGTGGATAGTATTATTGAACAAATCGACAATAATGTTGGCAGGTGGCACTGCTACCTGGTAATTTTATCTAGTTCTTAATAATATGTTAAATATAGTATGTCAATATTTGTATAACAATTTGCATATTCATGAAATGCAGCGTCGCCCTGTGTTATGTTCACCGGTGATCAGTTGTTGGGAACAATAAGAGAGAGTTGAGAAAATTAGTTGGGAAATGCTGTACATTTGCCATTTTATCTTATATTTAGATACTTACTTACTTAAGTTTGTACTATATGTCATTCAGGTTAATGGCTGACTGAGTAACCGTTCTTCAGATTCTCTATTCCGAGCTCTTTCTCTCCAGTAAAAAACAATCTTGACATAACTTCCGAACAGATTTCCAGACACTAAAATCGACATGTTACCGTACCTACATGATATGGCGTACATAGCACTAGATGAGACATTCAACGAAATATTCAATGCACGCATGCTGGGATCTATCCCGTATGTTCCTACAGCAATGTGACGATTTTTTGCTACCTTTAAAGCTCACAATTTAAAGAAACTTGAGAGTTGCAGCCGTGCTTAATGAGAAAGCATGTGTAAGATAGAAACATCTCCTGTTACCATCTTATCGTTGCACATATTTTATATGATAGTTTGAGTATGAATTTTGATTCCATGAACGCCTTGTTAAAGTTGAATACCTATGTCTAAGAACAACTCAAAAGAGAACCTTTCAAGATACGTTTCCGTTTCTTTTTCAAAACATTGAGATATCCCACATTATAGGTAATACGTCATAGCTACCTAAAAAACTTACCAAAACCGTTTACGCTCGTTTGTGCAAACGAGATAGCTTGAGCGTTAGTCGTCGACCATGGGAAAGACTTTAAGACCGCGATGCAGAGCTATATTTAGAAGCGTCCCTAAAATAGGCATATATCTTTAGGAAGCCAATATGTCGACACAGTATCCATACACAATGTACGTCATATGGCAGGTAGTAAATATTCAGAAAAAAGTTAGTAGTCCAGAATGGACCCATTTATAATACAGTCACGATACGTCAAGTCAAGAAACTCTGGATGATGTTTATTGCCAAGTGCGACTTAATTAATCCAGCTGGTTCTACATCGCGCTCTGCTAAGCGCATATTAACGATTAATTATTAATCGGACGATCATATTCAGCTGATAGTAGCAACTATGGACCGTTTTTCTATCAACATAGTATTAACTTCATTGCGCATGAACAATTAATCGGGCAATATTCTACGGCATTTTAGTTTTTAGTATGTATTTTCTATTGCGCGTGTTACTCATAATATGAGGTCACTACACCGATGAAATTAGTGCTCCGCAACCTTTTCTCATCCACAGCACACCAGATACCGTCCCAAAATTCAACGTCATACCACAATTAAAAATATACTCGTACCTATAAAAAAAGTTTATACACCCAAATAACATTATATATTTTTTATTTGATAAAAAATTCAATTTTCATAATATACGAGTAGAAGCATATATTTACACGTATTTGTATTATCAATACAATATAATTAGGTATTTATATTGTATTTATTTTACTATTTACTATTTAGTTCGATGTCATGAAAGTTACCATAATAATAACTATTTTAGTTAAGAAAACAAAACATTGTGGACAAAACAAATCAAAATTCAGGACGTTCACAACATGAGATTTACATTAAAACAAATTTAATATTACTCTCGCAAGAGAGAAGAAAAAATACTTAATACTTTGGACGCGGAAGACGCACACGACGCGTAATGACCAGGCGGCCGATCGATGTAATTAACGTGCATTTTAAAAGGGGCAATTAAAATCTCATTATATATTCAGCAGGGAATGCGTTAATAATATACAAAAAAAAATATTTTATACAATAAAATAAAGTTTCAAAAACAAAATGCAAACTACATCATTGAAAATGTATATTTCTTTTGGAGCAACGTTAAGTATTTTTGAGCCAGATCCAAAATTAATTAAGCACCTACTAATTTGTTCTCAATCGGGTCCTTTAGTACATTTTGTAGAAATCATTGTCTTAACTTCTTCTGCCAAGTTTTAGTTTATTTTTGAATCCTTATTTATCGGAGTATGTCGATATAATTTTATTCTGATCCTGCATTTTTTTATAAAGTTCATTCACGTGCTCAAATATATTAGTCATGTACGCAACACTTTGGCCATTACGTAAGTATTGTATAATAACTATTTGCGTTTTTTTTAAGCAATGCACCCCGGCACACCTAACATCGTCTCGCGGCGCACCGGTGTGCGCTAGTTGCGGAGCATTGAATTAAACCATCGGGAATGCGCACTGCGCGTTGATCACTTAAAAACAATGACGTAAAGCACTCGGTCGGATGCAATCTGATGAAAACTGTGACAGGATTCAAATTTTAGAATCGACCGTTTTGCGATCGTTAATCTGCGCTTTTCTTCAGAAGGTCGCAGTCCTAACTACCCGACTATTGATCGGCAGGTTAATTAATCAGTTATGCGCTCTTAGCCTTAATAGCTCAAGCAATTTTCCCGCAACTTTCAGAAATAGGTTTCATATGCTGAATCTCATCTGGCCACTACCTCAATGACGCTGATGTACGAAATTCTTTGTCCAATACGAACTGCCCTAATATGAGTGGTGCCCCAGCAGAAACCGAACTTGTCATGACCGGCAGCCAGCTATGAATAGAACCGCTATAATAGAATCACAGAATCTAAAATTCTTAAACTCAAATTTAAATACAATTTTTGTCCTGTTAGCCCTGCTGACAATTTAATCATGTCTTCAGTAGGAAAAGTTGCAACGGCCAACAGCCATATTATGCAGAACACAATGAAGCGTTCTTACTATTCCATTAATTCGAATTATTAATACACGTGTAGTCTAAAAGAATTTACAATATATTGATGCATCGTATTGCAATATTTTACTTTTATAATTTTCTATTATTTATTAATTTTATTTATTTAAGAGAACAAAATATTGTGGACATAACAAATCTAAATTCAAGACTTGCGCACAACATGAGATTTACATTATAAGTAACAAGTATTACCCTCACATGAGAGAAGAAGAGAATAATACAGAAAAATAAAATTTCGAATACAAGATACATAGCACGTCTCCGAAAATGTCTATGTCTTTGGGGAGCGCATTGACTAGCCTTGCACCCCTCCCTAATGGTGCCTGATAGGCTTGCAATATCATGGCTGCGACCACGTAGGTAATTGACAGGCGCATGTAAATTCAAATTCATTAGGACACCAGGATTGGAAACCATCCCTCGCGATAACAGGCAAAATATCCTGATATAACGGCTACCTCGCAAAAATATTCCACCTCTTCACTTCCGCCAATCTTTCATATTCATTCGGAGCCAGGTGGTGTATTAGTACCTTATTAAAAAAAAATTACTAAATCCACGATTACAAAGTAACTTACTGTTAGAAAAAAGTATTTACTGAGTATATTGTATTCGTCGAACTATCTTGTAAAACTCGTAAATCCCGTTTTGGCCAACAATGAGATTTTGAGTAAATACGTTAGAATTGTTGAATATCTACGTATGTGTAAAACTTTTATATCCATAGTACGTTAAATAATTTCAAAAAGAAATCCACAAAAACCTCGTAAATCGTGTCCATACAACAATAAAATTTGCAAACCTCGTAAATACCGTAATCTTAATCTCGCCATTTCGTATGGAGAACTTTACTGTCAGAGAGTGTTGAGTATTACGTCACCTTCGTCTTGATTCGTTATAAAACTATCTTTGGGTATCATATTTTATAGTGATATAGATTACATAAATTAAGGTCAGCGTTTTATTTATAATGATTTCCCATAATGAAACACAATGTTTCATTTTAGTAGAACGTATAATTTGAGGTTAGAATTTCATGACATGTATTGTTTAATGATTTTTGGTTGTTTTCAATGGTTTTTAGTTTATTGGCACATACAATTAAGCCTCAATGACATTGAGCTACTTTACAAGCTGCTTGTTGGCGAATTTAAAAGCGGGTGAGTCAGCTAGTGCGATTTTGATGATGACACACAAAACTTTCCACTCGTTCAGAAGCCAAAAAGCTAGCGAGTTGAAACAATCATTTTCGGTGCTATTTTGACAGAACGTATTGAGTAGTTCGTTTTTTTACCGGGAGGTTGCTACTATCGCTCTACTGCGCAGACGCAGTAGGCCCATACGCCAGCGTGTAACGTGTAAAGTTGACCGGCTTTCAATTTTTCTTGATCGATTGTTGACAATCTGCTTGTTAGCTTATTCGATGATGACACTGGGCAAATTTACAAGCAGCTTGTAAAGTAGCTCAATGTCATCGAGGTTTTATAGCGCCTGTACACATCCATGGAATTACTGTCGGCAATTGTGCTTATTTTAAACTGTCATGACAATAACTGTTTACACGTAAAAGTGCTGACAGTCTCTCCAATCTCATTCTTCAAGAGTAAATGAGACGCAAGGTTGTCATTTTATACTATCTGACAGGTCGTATTAAAAATCGGAGCTCAAAATGAGTAGTGCGCAGGCGCAGATCTCACTTGCGCGCAATAAATCATCACAATTTGTATTCTTCTAATCTTGTTTGATTTATGCACGCAATCTTGCCAACTGCAGGATAATTACATATTTCCCCATACATTTTCTTACTGTGCACAGTACATCCATGCATGTGTTAACGGGGTATAAGATAAGAAAACAAATCAAATTACATTCAAGTACCCACCTTTACATTTATGGAATATTTATAAACAATTGAATGCTGTTTTATTAAACAAAAGGAAGTAAAAACTAACATAACCGTTACTGCTAACAACATTTCGAAACATATCAATAAACAGAAACCATCAAGTAGTCTAAAATTTACTGAAGTGTATTTTTTTAAATTTATTTTTTATGTTTATCTCTGAGAGAGTAGTATATAAAACTACATCGGATTCCTTGCCCTCAAAACACTTAAGCCATTCAAAGGCTGCGTCCTCAGGAGTGACTCCCATGTGATCTATGCATACATTGATTTTATTGTTCACCTCCTCTTTGTCAGCATCACGAGGTAGTTGTGCCATAATTATGTATTTATTGAAGGTGCGATGGGAGGTGATAAGACTACTGAGATTGAAAAGACAAAGGATGTAATTTTTCAGCTTTTCGTCTTCGTTTGAGAAGTCTCCATCACGAATTCGCTGGATCTTTTCAATATCAACTTTAGTTTGCCGAATGCAAAATTCATGATGACGTCTTATTGCAGGATGATCGATGAGTGAGGCCTAGAATATGATAGAATTGGAATATGATTATATATTATATTACGAACTTAATCTCATTAAATGTGAAGGAATTTTTCTTTTCAAGTGACAATTTTTTACGTCACTTTATGTGGCATTGAAACATCGTTTCTTATTAATACTGCAATATTGAGACCTTCACATAGACACCTGTTTTGCTATACGAACCCATTTTTAGAACGAATGAAGAAGACAAAGAAGAAAGCATAGGTACTCTTATAATTTTATATTATTTATGAACATTGAACATTGATTTATGGAAGTCGACCCACAGCCTAATGAAGACCTCCAATAGTTAACCTTATCCCTTCTTTTAGTAACTTTGAATTTTCTGTGAACATTGTGCATAACGTGAAAATGCCACAAAAGAAACTAATGAACATGGAAGCAATATATTAGAAATATATCACGATATAAAATATGTCGTCGAACCAGCTTTGTCAGATAAGATTTATAGAATTTTCCATACAGATACCCTATCTGTCCCGTTTAGACCAAAAATAACGAGAATTCACAAAAAGTCGTAGTTTCTTCGATTTTGTGAGGGGAAAGTTTATTTATCGATGCAAGAATACAAGAAATACAATAATAAAGATGAGAGCATGAGGTTATAATCGCGGATCTCCAGTAAAATGATGGTTGACTATGTTGAGTGACTCGTGACGATATTAGTGCGTCTAGAAACGGACGCGATGAGTGTGTGAAGATTTATGGATTGTACTTCTTATTTATATTAATGCAGTACATATTACTAGAGAGATTGTCGCAATTAACAAATAATAACAGACCATTATGATTTTCGTTATACTATTTTGTTTTGACAACAAAATATACATAATTATTAAAGTGTGTCACCCATATAACGCTATGTGGTGTAATTGCTACCGGTTTATTTTGGTAAGTAATGTCAATAAAAGCCACATAATTACAATTAATAAAGGTAAACGTTTAAAATTAACTAAAATATAGAATTTAGTTCGGTTAAGTAATTAGATCTAAACAACTAATAACTAATTACAGAACCACATAGAAGGGAAAGTCTAAAAACATCTAAAAATCACGACTTATCAATGAAATTTTATCAAATACAACAAGAGTAACTTTTCACGTTCATATATATTTTTTAATTATTATACTACACGTCACGACATTAAGAGATCTTCACGTTGACAGTATGATGACAAACATTTTCTAAATGAAACAAAATTGTTTTTTGTGGCGACTATGATGAACGGTCCGATGGGCCAACGATCTAGTCACTGACGTCCCTAGACAAAAAGCCGCCCCTAAGCAGCGCCGAAATGCCGTCCCATTTTGTATACAGTATGTTTTATCACCCTTTAATGACTCCAATATCTAATAAATGTGTGAGACAATACTAACAAAATATATTGTTGTTTTTATTTACAATACAATGCAGTTCCACCATGAATTGACAGTTAACAAAATAAAATAAAACAAAATATATACCTACCACTAAAATATACCAAATTAAATTTAGATATAAAAGGCGAATAAATAAGGTAATTATGTTAGACACTTGCCAAAATCATCAGAGTCTGAAATCCTAATTGCTTGATACTTCTAACACATTTAGTTTGTACCATTTAGCAGTACACAGATTTATTATGTTCACACCATTTTTACTATGCTATTATTGTACAACATATAAACAAAATACTTTTAGCTATTTCTATATTATCAATTATACCAAATGATTCTCCTCGATTTGCCGCCCTTCTAGTAATTGCCGCCCCCAAGCGACGCTCAATCCGCCTACCCCCAAGGGACGTCACTGGAATATTAGTTGCTAGTTGCTTAATATTAGTGGCTAGTTGAACTAATTTGAGCAGATCTTCCCCTTCCATAGATATTTTAAGACACACCGCGAGGATGTGTTTTGCATCCTGTATTTCTCAGCCACTTGTACATATTAAACGGGTAACACATCTTGGTATACAAAATATCACAAAAATATCTAACTACATTATAAATCAAATAAACATAATAATAATGTAATAACGTGTACTCACTTCGACTACTGTGATCACTGCGATCGCGATTGCGATCGTGATACATAATGCGAATGATTTCATGTTCTAAACATATTTTCAATAAACTTTTAGACTTTTATATCTCACTTTACGACTACTATTTCTATCAAAAATTCCTTACAGTGTAAATATACACGATAGGTAATGCATGTTTTAAAATTCCGATGATATCGAATCATACGCATGCATCAATATGCAGTGGTTCCGAAATTGTTTTGTTTCGTAAAACCGTTCAAATATATTTTAAATCTCGGGGAACCCCCACTAAACTAATACTCAATATTAAGGCAATTCTATCATAAATTAATTATTTATTTTATTATGGTTTTGGTCTCAGAACATCTAAATATAATCCACTTACCACTATCCAAAGAGAGAACGTGGGACCTTGGCCAATCATCTATGAAATGACTCTTTCGCTTTTAATGCCTATTCTTTCATTTTTTATGTCCTAACTACTCTGACTAACTCATACACATTTAGATTTTATGAATGTATTTATTTATGAACAGTGAACAGTGAGAATAGAACTTGGATTCTCCAATCCTTGGAAACTTTGTGCTAATTTATTGCGATTTTTTTACATTATAATATATTTGTCCTGATTATCTGTCCTGTAAAATAGATGGAGAAAAAATAATCATAATACTTACGAAAATATGCGAGATAAAGTGAGAAAGAGAATAAATATTAAAAGGGGTAAAATAGAGAGAAGATACACGTAAACGTACGAGTGAGAGTGAAACTTGGAGAAGACGTATTAAAAGGTGTTAAGTGAGAGAAAACGTATTATGTAAATATGTATGCGAGAGAAATATATATTAAAAGTAGATAATAATATTGAGCGCATCGACGAGAATGTTGACATGTGGAATTGTAAATTTATCTAATTCTTTACAATATGTAAAATTGGTATATCAGTAGTATGTAAACATAATAATATGTCAATTGTATAATCATTTCCTATGGCTATGGGAGAGATACAAAGTGCTTGAAGATGGTAAACGGCGAAGCCTCGACATTTAAAAACTTATAGAATGAAATTTAAATGAAGTAGAATTAACTCTTAATATCGATTCAAAACTTTACTATGTTAACCTGCTGTCAATTTAATTAATAAACATATACATCTCAGATTGTATTCAGTTTATTAGAAATATTTTTTCAAAGCGACACATGTTTTGTTAACTATTAAATATATGTGCCAATTATAAATTCAAATGTATTTTTTTCATGTCATCCTTTTACAGATATCGCCCATCATTATGACAAAATCCTTGCTATAGCATCTACTACCACGGATAGATAAGTGGAGCTGCACTAGAACCAATCATTGAGGTTCTCAAATAATAAAATGCGGCGTCGTTCTCTGTTACGTTCACCGTTGATTATTCCTTAGACAATGAGTTGGGGAATGATGTACACTTGTCATAATATCTTATACTTATCTTAGTTTGTACTACAGCTCATTCAAAGAGATAGCTGATTGCGCAACTGTTCTACAAGAATCTCTAACTTGAGTTCTTTCTTTCGATACAAAAATAATCTTGATACAACTTTCGAATAGTTGTTCGAAATTGAACACAATGTTCAATGTTCAACCAACCATATAACAATACAGCTTGGTCTAGACTAAGTATAAATCTGGTTTAATTGTGGCCATACATAACTTCATCATATATGATAAACCAATACGCAACTTCGGTTGTCCACTTGGTTATTTTTTCAGTTTAGTAATAAAGTATTCAAGCATTCATCTAGAAGCTCATAAATGATTTCATTGCCTATATTTCAATATAACTATTTGACAATAATAAAAACAATAAAACCACGTGGTTCCAATTTGATACCATAAGTTTAAAATAAAAATTTGGAAAGCTTCAAAACAAATAAGACCAATTCCAAGGGTGTTCAACAAAGAAACGTCCAGACACTAAAATCTTCATGCCACCATATCTACGCTATATTATGGCGTCCATAGCAATAGACGTCAATGCACACATCTTCTTCTTCTTCTTTTGCCATATCCGCCCCTTAACTCGAGCATATGGATACCACGCGGCGCCTCCAAGAATCCCTGTCGCTCGCCAGTCTTCTTGCTTCGTTCCAAGTCAAACAGCATCCCGTAGCTCAACCGTATACACTCTGTAGATTGTAATTAGCGGCCTTCCAAGCGGTCGGCATGAAGAACAGGCAAGTCAGGTTGAAGTTCTCTCCTGGCATCCGCAGCACGTGGCCGAGCCAAGTCCAACGTCGCCTCTTCACTTTCAGCATGATGGGAGGCTGCTTGGTGCGTTCTCTTATCTCCTCGTTGCTCCTAAAGTCATACCACCGCACACCCAGTATTTGTAGTAAATATCTGTTTTCGAAGCTCGGTATACGGTTGCTCTGAGCCTTTGTAAGGTGCCATGATTCGCTACCGTAAAGCAGCACCGTCAGAATGCAAGCGTCGAATAGGCGGCTTTGCCCGAATCGTGAGTCCCGGACATTCTGCAACGAGTTGAGTGTTGCTCCAGCCATTCCCATTCGGATAGCGAGCTCTTTCTGCAAAATGCCATCTCCCGTGTACCCCCAAGTAGGGAATCCAATCCCGAGCCAAAATTCTGATCCCGGGATTTTGGGATTACAATTTGACAATCCCGGGATCCCGGGACTGGTCCCGGGATTGGCATTTTTTTCCATTGTTAATATAAAATTTTTATATTTACAAATAACATTGATTAAATCGGTCAAAAATTAATCTAGTATAATTTATACTATTTAATACATTTATTGTTAATATTGTATACGTTCAATCGTGGACATACACAAGTTTAATGGAGTAAATAATATTGTAATATAAATAATATTGTGAATTTAATATGAGATTGCTGTTTCTGATAGTAAAGAAATGATGAATGGATTAGCGAGATTTAAAATAGTATAATCGAGATTTAAAAAGTAAATAATCATGGCGTACTTATGGCCTTTCCGCTTCATAAATCTAATTAGTCAGCCAAATATGAAACTGTCGTAAAACGTATGATATCATGGTGGAATTACTTTGTTAAAAGTGCGAAGCATTGTTTTTTTCCAATCTTTCTCATTTTTAATAATTTATGTGAAAAAATAAAATAAATCGGCAACCTACAAATGGGTATAAATTATACTTCATTCAAACTCAGTTTATTTCTAATGTAGTTATTTTTTATTAAAAGTATTTTTTCTGTTATATTTTCGCTTTTATTTTATTTTCCATAAAAATTGATAAAAAAATCAATCCCGAAATCCCGGGATTATGTTTATCAATCCCGGGATTCATAGGTATCGAAAATAGCTCGGGATCCCGGGATTCGGGATCCCGGGATTGGAATCCCTACCCCAAAGTACTTGAAATTGTCGACGCTCTCGATGTTTTGTCCGTCGCTAATCAGAGGGAAATCTGGATCAGGACAGGTGCTATTACACAAGACGTTGGTTTTCTTCGCGTTGATTTTCAAACCAACGCGAGAAGAGTTGTTATGCAACCTGTCCATTGTCTCTTGAATACCCTCGATTGAGTTGTTGAATAGGACAGCGTCATCGGCGTATTCCAGGTCGCATAGCTTCACCGTGGGGGCAATAGGTATGCCTCGGTTGGGTGGTATTGACTTCCGTAGTATGAAGTCAAAGAGAATGATGAAGAGAAACGGTGCAAGGACACAACCCTGTCTGACTCCGGTCGTGACCCCGAACCATTCCGTGATTGTGTCTCCAATCCTGACACAGCATTCGCTATTCTCGCACACATACTGGGAGCTATTCCATATATTCCAACAGTTAAGTAATGTGAATTTTTTTTTACTACCTCGAAAGTTCACGATTTAAAAAAAAACTAAAGAGTTCCAGCCGTGCTTCATGATAAAGCATGCGTATGATAAAAACATCTCTTGTTACCATCTAATCGTTTGAAATATTTTAAATGACACTTTGAGCATGAATTTTTATTCCAGCAATGCCTTGTTAAAGTTGAGTACCTACCTCTAAGAACAACTAGAAGGAGAACCTTTCAAGATACGTTTCGTTTTTTTTGCACCATTGAGACATCCATCCACCCACCAACATTGAGATCTCCCACATACCTAAAAAAATTACCAAAACCATTTACACTCGTCTGTGTAAACGAGACATTTTTAGCGTTGGTCGTCGACCACGGTAAAGACTCTAAGAGCGCGATGCAGAACCATATTTAGAAGCGTACCTAAGTTCTTAAGATAGGCATCAATCTTTGCGGGGCCAATATCTGCAACTTAGATTGCGTTATTTACAATATCCACACACAATGTTTGTCCCATGGTGGGTAGTAAATCTACCAGTAGCGCACGATGAAGGTAGGCTATTAAGATCCACCTTAAATAGTGTACATTAAACGTTGTTAAAGATCTACCATCGTAAGTTGGCAGCCGGTCGAATTTGAAACTAAAATTGTTTATCGAGGATAAATTTGTTATAAATGCCATTTAATTTTACAACATGTTTCTCGAATTATGGATTACATAATATTTGTACAGAAATCTACTACCAATAAAAAAATATAAATTACTATTTTTTTGTTAGTTATGGTAAAATTCTCAATGTCATACTAGCGCCCTCGCTGAAATGTCAATTTATGATGGTAGATCTATAGTCAAACGTATTTGTTTTTATTGGACTAAGACTACAATTTACAGATAGTGCCGGTTAGTTTTTAAAAATCAATTAAGCCCTGCCCAAACCAAAGCATAATAGTTTAGGTATAATTTAGGCGATACGACAAAATTGTGCACACTTTTTCATGCATACTTATCTGTTTTCGATTAAGAATATTTATATTACACATATTTTTGGTTCATTTTTTAATCCCTGCCTAATCAAACTATAATAGATAAAAAAATATTATTTTATCTATAAAATTTTCAGTCTTGTATGATTTAATTCCATAATTTTGGATATTTTATAGATAGACGAGTATTTTTTGACTATTATCTATTATGTCTTGGTTTCGCAGTGTTTATTTGAATTTTAAAAAACTAACCAACACCGTCTGTAAATAAATTGTAGCTTTATTTCAATGAAAATAATACGCATGACTGACAAAGTGTAGTGTACACTATTTATGGCTGATGTTAACAGCCTATCTCCACTCTTCGCCACTGAAATCTACGGAAAAATCGCAGTGGTTCAAATTGAACGCATTTAAAATACGGCCACGACACGTCTAAGTCTAAAATAGTCTAAGTCTATAAATTAGAAACTCTGGATGATGTTTATTGCTAAGTTCAGTGCGACTTCACAGAGAGGAAGTTTACATAATTTGTGTGTAAGTACTTACCTTAACAATCACACTTATGGAACGTTTATAAACAATTTGAATGCTGTTTTATTAAACAAAAGTTAGTAAAAACATAATAAGTAATTTAAAAAAAATATTTCAATATTTCAATTAATGAAGGCCTTTTAATAAAAATAACTGTTACTGCTATTTGGAATATTTCAATAAAAAATTCTGTAATCTAAAATTTACTGAAGTGATTTTTTGAAAAAAAAAAAAAAATATTTTTCTATGAGATAGTTAAGTATAAAAAACTGCACCCTATTTCTTGCCCTCGAAACACATTAGCCATTTAAAAGCCGTATCCTCAGGAGTGGTTCCTTTGTACTTTAAGCATTCATCGATTTTCTTATCCACCTTCTTTTTGTCAGCATGAGGAGGTAGTTGTTCCATAATGATGTGTTTATTAATGGTACCATGGGCGGTGATAAGACTACTAAGATTGAAAAGACAAAATATGTAATTTTTCAGCTTCACGTCTTTGTCTGAGAAGTCTCCATTACGAATTCGCAGAATCTGATTCATGTGAACTCTAGTTTCCCGTTTGCAAAGTTCATGATGAATCCTTATTCCGGGAATATCGATGATTGAGGCCTAGAATATGATAGAATTGGAATGTGATTAGTTATTATAATATAACGAAAATAAACTCTATAAGGTGGACATCCTAATGGATTGCCCTAGCTTTTCCCTCTACCACCCGCCACTTCTCCACACTCGTTATGCAGGTGTAAACCATGGCGTAATGAATGTTAGGTGCTTTTCAAAAATGTATCCCAGGAGCAACTTCCCAAGATCTTGTTAGCGTGCACTAGAGTGTGCGTGATTCCTACTCTAATTGACCGTAATAATGTATTACGGTCAATTCTCGATTAGAAAAAACCTTCTCGCTCGCCGTAGGCTGAAAAATTTTCCCTCGTAGATACCAAGTCGGAATGGCGACCGGTCCAACTGAGGGTCGGACCAACTTAAAAAGCTCTTCCCTTTCAACTGACATATAGGGACTCCCCCAGAGGGTGTGATGGACATTCTGTAATTCGCCATATAAGCTTATGTGCGTTGCTAAACTATTGCTAAACAATTTTTGATGCAAAATTGGTAATAAGCAAGATCACATTGAGAGAATTATTCCACTAGATATGACATCACAGATCCTGACTAAGAGGCTACCGCAGTGGAAGCGATCTAGAGAAAGTCTAAAAACATCTCAAAACCACGACATATCAATAAAAAAAAATCACATACAACAATAGTAACTTTTCCACGTTCATACATATTTTTTACCTACACAG
Source organism: Rhyacophila brunnea (assembly GCF_057557595.1). Lineage (NCBI taxonomy): Eukaryota > Metazoa > Arthropoda > Insecta > Trichoptera > Rhyacophilidae > Rhyacophila > Rhyacophila brunnea. The sequence continues at coordinate 39,058,455 of NW_028233276.1, read as the reverse complement.
ACTTACTTTACTTGAGAAAATGTTTTGCAGTAATTCTCATTTTAATTTTAAAGCCTTTATTTCGTTTTCAAAGTGCATGTTTTTTTGTATTTAATTTAGTAGAATTCATCAATGCATAATGAAATTGTACGTTTTAATAAGGAATTAACCCATAAATTTGATTATATAACGGAATTACTGATTAATCTCAGAAAGGGTTATTTGATTTTATGACACATTGAAGACATTTTTGACTATTTTTGCTGAATTATAAAGAAAAGACTTTTCTACGTCGAATGGCACTCTTAACTCAAAACCTTTAAATTTTGAGTTGTTCCCCTATTGAACTGTGGTATCTAAAATATCACAAAAATATCTAACTAAATTATATATCAAAAAAACATAATAATGTATGTACATGTATGTAAATAAACATAATAATAACGTGTATGTACTCACTTCGACTACAGTGATCACTGCGATCGCGACCGCGATCGTGATACCTAATGCAAATGTTTTCATGTTCTAAATATTTTCAATAAACTCTTCGACTTTTATAAAATCTCACTTTACGACTGCTATAGCTATGAGAAGTTCTTACAGATTTACAGTATAAATATACACGATATGTAATGCATGTTTCGAATAAACTCTGATGTTATCGAATAATACACATTAATATGCAATGGCTCCCAAATTGTTTTGTTTCGTAAAACCATTACAGCATTTATTAAATCTCGGAGAACCCCCACTAAACTAATACACAATATTAAGACTGAGCTGAACAGGACAAGGTCATTCATAGTTCATTCAGAGAGTAATCTCAGCGTTGAAAGGACGAAAGGGGATTTATTTTAAGAAACGCAATAATTATTATTTACAATTCTCGGTCGAATGAATAATCATTATTACTTAGGCGGCTCTCGTGATGCAGTGGGTAAGGCGCTGGCCTTCCACCCGAGAGTTCTGGGTTCGATTTTCGGTCATGACAAAAACATTTATGTGTTTTTCTCAAAGCCTGGGTGTTTGTGATTGTTCAAAATTACTAACAACCACCTTGTACGAAAAAGCAAGGACATGGTTATTAATAATTGTAAAAGAAAATAAAAAAATCATTATTACTATTATTATTATTACCTTCAAACATAATATGTATGCGACGTAGCCTGATGCCGGCCGACGGAATACAGGGCTGTCAAAAAATTTAAAGTTAAAAATAGCTTACTGTACAGATGGAATAATTACATACTTCCAAGCGTCAAACGGCATACAACATTCATCTAAAATAATTATGAAAAGACTAACTCATTATATTATGTTATTTTTGTATTGTTCTTATTTTTTTGCTTATCAAAATATTTCACATATTATCTGATGATGTGTATTTTGGATATATCGTAATATGTATCTGGTCTCATTAAAATTGCTATTTAGTTGATATAACATAGGAAAATCTGTAAATCATTATAATGTTAATTTCGTTATAGTTTTTAATTAAACCGGTGCAATTACATATTAGATTTAAACACTGTTGTACTGTGTGTTTATAATATCAGATAGCCTTACGCGAGATGGGCAAGATAAAAAATAAAACTGTAGGATGTCGGCAGAAGAGTAAACAAAACCCAGCTCATGGGATAACCGAATGGTAAGCAACTGTATATATTATATTTTTCCGCCAAATTGCACACAATTAAAAACAATTTATCATAAAAACAAGTAAGACGTCTTCGACAGCCCTGGGTGATTGATTCGATAAAGTCGGCAGTTTTTTTTGTCTTGTTCTCTGCGATCTGCTAGCTTTGAATAAAAAAAATCTGTGGGTGACCACGTTAATAATCATTTTTTATAAGTATAAATTATTTCTTGCATTGGCTTTACTTACCAACAAAATACAATAATTATTGTACCTACCAACTAAAAGTAAAGTTGCGTTACTTGTTTGTAAAAGTGTCAGACTAAATTAATTAAACTAATCGGGTAAGTAATAAAAAGTCATTAATTGAGTTAGCATTTACTTGGTAGAATTCCATTTTAAAAGAAATGAAAATATAATTAATTATATTTTCATTTCTTTTAATAAAAAGTCACTTTCTTTTTATAATAAACAGACATCACTATATTTTTTTTTAAATATGCATTAGAATTAAACAATATGTACCTATTTTTTTTTTTTAAATAATTATGTAATAGATCTTACACATTCAAAATAAATACTTCTCATTAATAATGTTTTTTGGATAGCACATGAAATAAAAATGTAGGTAGATATGTATTTCAACATCCTTCGTATGTTTAGCTCTCGGACAATTTCAGGTTAAAACGTTATTAATATATTATTATAAAGTTTATATCGTGGCTATCCATCATATTGGTTGCAAAATTTTCCACCAAACAGCTGATTAACAAATTGAATTTAGTAACATTTACGTATATTAGAAGATATCATTTTTTGGTCACCCCATATTTTATACACTTTGACAGTGTTATGATTTAAATTAAATAAGAAATCATTATTTACTTTAGACCAAAGCATTGTCGGTGACCTTTGAATATTACCAGTAGAGCAACAATTCCGGACCACATGTAAAGAAATCATATTTTCAATTCTCAAGGGCAATTCTATAGAGCGTCCCCTTAAGCTAATTATATGATAATTTAATTATTTATGTTGAAAATAATAAAATAACTGAAGACAGGTTCCGGGGAAGTCCGAAATACCTGTATATACCTATAATAACATAAATATTTTTAATATCGTAGATTTAGTGAAAGCTTTTGTTTTTAAAACTTTTATAATGAATTGATGGGAATTGTAGCATGGTTACAATAAGTAAATCAGAATATGGATGTTACTCAATTTTTGAGGAAAACCTAGGGAAGCGTAGTCTTTGCGGAATGAACTGGTGCTTGATCCATGCTCAGGTGTCATCACAGTGGAAAAAAGAAGAAAACTAAATAATCCACAAGAGTAAGTTCTTTGATTCTTGCCCACTATTTAAATCTCACTTACCTCTTCTAGGATCTCACAATATCTAAATATAATCCACTTACCACTATCCTAACAGAGAACGTGGGAACCTTGGCCAATCATCTATGAATGACTCAATCGCTTTTAATGTCTATCCTCATTTTTTTATTTCCTCATTAACTCACCAACTCTTTCTTCATCTAAGTAAAACATCTCATGCATATACACACTGGAAAAAATAATTTATAGAAAAAAATACGCCACCCAACGGGACTTGAATGTGTATCTGCTGGATTTGCGCAAGTATGCTTTTCCAATTAAGCTACAGGAATCTTATTAAATCACGTCAATTTTAACTAATACTTGTTACATGAAAAATGCTTATCGAATTGCGTTATAATGTTGGCTATCGGTTTTAATATATTAAATAAAGGTAGGCATCAATTAATTCCTTAATTACTTCCGACGTCACGGATAAATCCATTATTTAGTTTTTATAACGAACTTATACTTGCTAATAATTTTAATAAACTCTTTCTTTTAATCAACGAATTAGACACACGATTTCAGAATGTAACATTCTGTATACTGAATATACATAATTTGAAAACATCTCATGCATATACACACTAGAAAAAATGTTGTAGAAAAAAATACGACACCCGACGGGACATGAACCTGTATCTGCTGAATTCGAGCCAGTATGCGTTACCAATTGAGCTACGGGAATCTTATTGAATCACGACAATTTTAACTAGTACCTACTTGTTACATGAAATGCTTATCGAATTGCGTTTTTAAATTCTCTCATTAAATAAAATAAAATGAATTTAAAGGGTTTAAGTTTAATAATGCCATAATCGATTATTATCTTCTCTTCACAATTCAGCAAAAAATAAGTGTCGAAAATTTCTTCAATGTGTCATAAAATCGAAAAATCCTTTCTTAAATTAAAGCCGTGTATTGCAGCAACATGTCGCGGGATATAACGCTCAACCAGTGACTTCCCGTGGGGGTAGGCAGATTGAGCGTCGCTTGGGGGCTGCAGTTACTCGAAAAGCGGCAAATCGAGGAGAATCAATTAATAGGTATGTAGATATATCTAGAAATAGCTACCTAATAACGGAACATTTAAAAAACAGCTCACTGCTTGGGAAAAAAAGGTAGGTATCAATTAACATGCAAGGTTTAACAGGACTGTATTTTTTTTGGTTCGTGATGTCTAGTTTACTTCCGTTGTCCTTGGAGGTTACGTCATTGATGACCAGCAATTTCAAGTGCAGATTTTCAAATTATAGGTAGATACATACTTACCTAATTTAAAATTCACCCACATATTTTTGCCAGTCACACGCGAGTTTTGGAAATTGTCAGGTGTATTATTCATTGTATCTGAAACCGTGGAATCGCAGTATTTTGTTAGTTATGTATCTATACAACACATTTCTTAGATATGTTAGTCATGAAAGCATGATAAAAAATACTGTATAAAAATGGGATGGCATTTTAGCGCTGCCTAGGAGCGGCATTTTGTCTAGGGGCGTCACTGCGCTCAACATTTACGTCGATATATTGGGAACAATGTCACGGAACATGTTGCTTGTACACACCAGGAATCACATCAGTTGTCGCAGAAATAACGCCTTAATACGTTATGTTGGTCAGTGCTGCGAACATATTTATTATGAGTAGTTTATCGAAACATAAGAGAAAGAAAAGGTGATGGGTGCGGAACTACTTAATATAACGCGGGACAGACGCGCGGCCCGTGCGCTTGCTTGCGAAGCGAAAACATTTAACGTGTCCCTTGTCACGTAGTAATGCGGCACTATGTTGCGTGCAATGTTGGGAGACAATGTTGCGCGTCATGTTGCGGAACATTTTGTCCCCTAGTGAATACGAGGCTCTATGCATTCTGCATAGGAATTGTAGGGTGTAATGTGCCTATGTGTCATTAAAATAAATTTTAACAACTAGATTATCTAAGCTGTTTCGAAATCCGTTAATAGAAAGCAACCATATTTGTAATAAAACAATGTAAATTATATTAAATTATTGATGGTGTTAACCAAATTTATTAATAACGTCCTTTGATCTTGTGGATGTTCGAATGAGGAAATAATAAATTAATTACACATTTAGATTTGTTGTATGTATTTATTTATGACCACTAAAAATAACTGAATGTAAAAATGTACAGTAAGCACTTGGATTCTCCAATGCTTGGAAACTTTTTGCTAATTTATAATGAAATTTTTAACTTTGTATGTTTGTCTTGATTTATCTGTCCTCTACATGCAACCTAGATGGAGAAAAAACTCATTTCCGAAAATGTGCGAGAGAGAGCGAGACAGAGAGATGACGTATTAAATATTGCTAGGTGAGAGAAACCATAATATTATGTAAATCTGTATGCGAGAGGAGTCAAGAAAAAATATATTAAAAGTGGATAGTATTATTGAGCGAATCAACAATATTGTTGACAGGTGACACCGCCACCTGGTAATTTTATCTGGTTCTAAATAATATGTTAAATTGATATATCAACAGTATGTAAATATAATAATATATCAATTATATGTCATAGGGAGAGATACAAAGTGCTTGAAGATGGTGAACGACGAAACCACGGCATGTTAAAAACTTATAGAATGAAATTCAAATGAAGTAGAAAAATTTACTTTTAATATAGATTTAAAACTCTACTCCATAAACTCGAAGTCAATTTAATTTATAAACATATTATCAATCTCAAATTGTGTTTAGTTTATTTGAAATATTTTTGTGATACACTAATATAAACATTGAGCCAATTATAATTTAAAATCTATTTTTTTCTCATGCCATCCCTTTACAGATGTTGGCCATTATTATCATAGTCATTGCTATTTCACCTGCTACCAGGGATAGCTAAGTGGAGCTGCACACGAACCAATCATTGAGGTTCTCAAGTCATAAAATGTGGTGTCGTTCTCTGTTACGTTTACCGTTGAGCATTCCTTAGGGCTTAGACAATGAGTTAAGCATTCTGTATTTTTGCCATAATTTATTATACTTACTAACGTAACTTTGTACTACAGATCATTCAAGTCTATAGCTGACTGTGCAACTATTCTCCAGACTTCTAGACTTCTCTATCTCGAGCTCTTTCTTCGAGTCAACAATAATCTTGATACAACTTTCGAAGAGTTTGTATACAATATTCAATAATCAACAAACCATTATAAATAACAATATTGCTTGGTCTAGACCAGGGGTCGGCAAACCGCGGCTCGCGAGCCACATGCGGCTCTTTGGGTATTGGCGTGCGGCTCTTTGCCAAATTCCCAATTCACATTTTTTATAAAAAATGTATGATTGTTGTCGTTTTAAATCCGCCCATTGCAATAGTCGACAAATTAAATTTTTCTCCATTTCATATTGACACGAGCACTTTTGAAATACTTATTTTTTTTTGTGGATTTAACAAGTAAATAGTTATGTAGCTCCAAATTTGTAGGTCTTGCCACCAAAATTGAGGATTTCGAGAGAGAAAAATGCAATAGATACTACGATGAACAATATAAATAGCATTTAGAGAAGCCAAATAACCGATGAAAATTTGGAGTCACGCCTGAAATTGAAAACTAAAAGTTACATACCAAACATACAGACACTCTCCAAAGAAATGCAAGGAAGGTCATTGTTCACGTTAGTTTTAAGGACTGCGTGAAAATTGTATGTAATTCATTTTCTGTAAAAATTATATTTATAATGTCACCAATAAAAAACTTATATTTGCGTTAGTTTTATTCGCAAATCTTCTTCACTTGATAAATAAACAATAACATTCACTGAAATAAATCATATTTATAAAAATATATGTATGGCTCTCGAAATTTTTTTAACCGTTGTGATACTCATATTTGGCTCTTTTGGTCTAAGAGTTTGCCGACCCCTGGTCTAGACTAAGTAATTGGCATAATTGTGGCTACACCAGCGGTTTCCAACCTGGGAGGCGCGCCTCCCAGGGGAGGCGCCAAAATTTTTGAATAAATTATTTTTTATACCATAATATCTACAAATAAATAAAAGTTCATATCTTAACGTAACAGTGAAAATTCAGTGCATGAATGTTTATTTTAATATATAATACATATATTTAAATCATATTAAAAAAATATTTGGAGCGGAGAAATTTAAAAATGGCGCTTTTGCAAACGCTCTGTGTAATGCACAAAACGACCGCTGGTTGCATGAAAACAATAACCTCAAATTTAAATGTCACTCGTAGCTAAAGTGTCAACTGAAGCGTATAGGCAGGGTGTGATTTTTTTTTTTAAATTGTTTTTGACGTGATTTCTTTAATATAATATAACAATAATACGTGTCTCCACTTTTAAATGATTTCTACGCCAGATATATTGAAGCAAACAAAAATCTATTTCCTGAGTTCTTGGTTAGTTTGCTAATGCATTTTTCATATAATTTTATTAATAGTAAAAAAAGTCGCCTGCGGCGCTGCTTTGTTTCAGGACTATTAAATATTTTTAATATATGGGTGAAAGATCCTGGCCTGTGGGCCCTATTCACTATGTGGAGCTCATGATAGAATCCATTCATTTTTGTCAATGAACGATGATGAATTTGGTTGACTTCTTTTAAAATTGATTGTGGTAATAAACAAGCTCATTCGTCGCATGAAAAAAAAATTAATTAAAAAATGAATTTGATATAAGTAAGTAGTAAAAACTTGTGTGTTAAAAAAGTGTCTGTATTATTTAATGAAATAAAGGGGGGGAGGCGCCAAGATTAGATTTTTTTTAAAGGGAGGCGTAGTAACATAAAGGTTGGAGACCACTGGGCTACACGCAACTTCATAATATACGACTTATATGGAATTACCAATATGGAATTCCGGTTGTCCACTTGGTTATTTTTTCAATTTAGTAAGTATTTAAACATTCGCATAGAAGCCCATAAATGAATTCATTACCTATACATATTTCAATATAACTATTTAACAATACCAGTGGTTCCAATTTAATACCATAAGTCTATAAGAAAAATTTTGAGAGCATAAAAACAAATAAGACTCTTCCAAGACAATTCCAATGGTGTTAAACAAAGAAACATCCAGGCACTGAATTCTTCATGCCACCATACCTACGCTATATGGTGTCCGTATCAATAGACGCTTCATCCAAAGAAACATTCAATTCACACATGCTGGGAGCTATTACGTATATTCATACAGTTTCTTCACAGTCAAGATTTTTTTGCTATCTTAGCTATAATAATTATAATAACTTTACTATTCTCTTCGACTGAATTCTAAAAAAAAATATCATTATTATGTGCTTTTAATATAGTATCATTTTATATATTTATTATTTCCAATTCTAGGTCTTTTGTATTATTAATTTCACAATATGCTGAAATCATGCTGGGTATATTATTTTCAATAATATTAAATTAATAGATTTATAAAAAATCTCACCGCTGGTACTATTAACACTCTTCTACGATATACTGGATTATTTCTTAGTTTGGGTTAGTTTAGGTAAGGTTAGGTTGGGTTAGGTTAGGTTAGGTTAACCTAACAAATAATCTAATTTATCGGGTATTTTTAAAATGTGTTATCCGCTGTATTCCTGATAACCGAACAGTACCGAAGACTTTGTATGTACTTACATCATATTTTATTATACTCATAAAGATTATGGATTTTAACGTAGTTTTCTTCTCTAAAATTCTCAATAATATGTTTAAGATTTAGGAAATGTGTAACTAATGATTTTTTATTATCATTATTAATTTTATTTAATAAAACGCAAATTTTTATAGTACTTTTTCCACTTTTATTAATTAAATTTGGACCGGTTTCGTCCGCCTCAGAGAGACATTTTCAACCATATAGTTATAACTCAAGCTGGACTTTCAAGTTAAATATTTGTCACGGGACAACCTTTTGAATCATTTTTTTTACAAACCCATTTCTTTCCCTCACATAATCATTTTTTTATGAAATTGAACTTGTTAGTGGAGTGACAATTTGATGGTATCTTGAGGGCGCACTGGCACTCGCGGGCGCTGCGTTGCCGATCCCTGGTTATACACAATGTTAGTCCTATGGCAGGTAGTAAATCTACGGTAAAAAGGCATGGCCCAGACTGAACGCATTTAAAATACGGTCACCAAGATAAATGTATTTGAAACTCTGAATAATGTTTATTACCATATTTAGTGTGACTTTACAGAGATGTTTACATGATTTTTATGCATGGGCTTACCTTAACAATTACACTAATTATGGAATGTTTATAAACAATTGAATGTTGTTTTATTAAACAAAAGTAAGTAAAAACGTAATTAATAAAAAAATGTTTTAATATCTCAATTAATAAAGGGCTTTTAATAAACATTACCGTTACTGCTAATAATATTTCAGAACATTTCAATAAAAAAAACCATTCTTATATAGATTTACTGAATTTATTTTTTTATATTTTTCTCAGTAAAGTATACAAAACTGCATTGATTTTCTATCCCTCGAAACACCTTAGCCATTTAAAGGCCGTATCTTCAGGAGTGACTCCTTTCTCCTTTAAACATTTATTGATTTTCTTGTTTACCTTCTCGTTGTTAGCTTCAGAAGGTAGTTGTGCCATAATGGATTCTTTATTGAAGGTACCATGGGCGGTGATGAGGCTACCGAAATAAAAAAGACAAAATATGTACTTGTTCAGCCTTTTGTCTTTGTCTGAGAAGTCTCCTTTACGAATTCGGTGGATCTTCTTAGTGTGAACTCTTGTTTCCCGTCTGCAAAGTCCATGATTAACTTTTATTCCGGGACTATCGATGAGTGAGGCCTAAAATATTATGAAATAATTGGAATGTAACTAGATATTTTGATATAATGAAATTAAGCCGAACTTAAAACGAATTTAAGAAAAATAAACTATAAGGTGGACGTCTTAATGGATTGCCGTCGCTTTTTCCTCTACCACCCGCCACTTCTCCACACTCGTTATGCAAGTGTATCATCATTATCATCAGCCGGGGTCAATCCACTGCTGGATGAAGGCCTCCCCAAGCTTCTTCCAACTATCTCGGTTCTGTGTTGTTTGCTGCTACGTATTTCCGCCGAACTTTACCAGTTCGTCAATCCAGCGGCTTTGAAGGCAACCCTGTAGCCGTTTCGTGCCCCTTGGGTACCACTGGATGACGGCATTTGTCCAGCGGTCGTCTTTTCAGCGAGCAATGTGCCCCGCCCATCTCCATTTCAGCTGTTTGGCAACGTCTATTACATCGTGTACTCCTGTCTGCTTCCTAACCCATTCGTTTCTCTAACGGTCCTTCCGCGTGATGCCCAACATACACCTCTCCATGCCTCGCCTTTGTACATCTCTCGTGTTGAGGATCCACGTCTCGCAGCCATACGTGAGCACGAGTAGCACACATTGGTCGAATACCCTACGCTTAAGACACAATGGTAGGTCACTCTTGAAGATACTATTCAGACGTCCGAAAGCACTCCATCCCAGTTTTGTTCTTCGAGCAATTTCATCGTGCATGCTTCCGTCGATAGACACCTGCTGTGTATACCGTGGCGTAATAAATATTATGCGCTCTTCAAAAATGTGCCAAAAGTGTCCTAGGAGCAACATTCCAAGACCTTGATTGACGTGCAATAGAGTGTGCGTGATTTCGACTTCGATATAAGGTATAACCGTCAATTCTCGAAGAGAAAATACCTTCTGGCTCGCCGTAAATAATGCCGCAAACTTTTTGAAAGCTGAAAAAATTTCCCTCTTAGATACCAAGTTGCAATGGCCGACCGGTCCAACTGAGACTCGGACCGACTTGTGGAGCTCTTCCCTTACAATCGACATATAGAGGCACCGGCATCCTGCAATTCGCCACATCTTATGTGGATTGCCAAACCATCGCTAAATAGCTTTTGATGAGAAGCTGGTGATAAGCAAAATCACATTGAGAGAATTCCACTAGATGTGGTATCAAAGATCCTGACTAAGAGACTACCGTAGCAGAAGTGATCTAGAGAAAGTATAAAAACTTCTAAAAATCACGACATCAATAAAGTTGTATCACATACAACAATAGTAACTTTTCCACGTTGATATAATATATTTTTTACATTATTATAACATACTACACACCCAGCGCATTCTACATACATACTCATGAAGTTGCAATAGGAAAGTAAAATCAAATATTCCCATAAAATGGTGAAAACTCTTCTGTGAAATTCAAAATTATCAGCCATTTTGGGTTAGAAATCTTGGAATTTAAGAATCTCCCCACTAAATTACACTGCACCGCAAATCGGGCGTATCACAGTACCCTACATTTGAATGTAAAGCATTATTATTTTTTATGACGGTGAATGCCATAGGGCAGTTACCCAAAACTGAGTTCGAAGTGCGCTAAAAAGTGTTTTGACTAAATTAAATAAAATTAATTAAAATTAAATATCTAACTAAATTATATATCAAAAAAACATAATAATGTATGTACATGTATGTAAATAAACATAATAATAACGTGTATGTACTCACTTCGACTACAGTGATCACTGCGATCGCGATCGCGATCGTGATACCTAATGCAAATGATTTCATGTTCTAAATATATTTTCAATAAACTTTTCGACTTTTATATCTCACTTCACGACTACTATTTCTATGAAAAAATCCTACAGATTTATAGTATAAAGTATACACGATAGTTAATGCATGTTTTAGAATTCTGGTTTTATTGGATAATACACAATATGCAGTGGTTCTCAAATTGTTTTGTTTCGTAAAACGGTTAGTGCATTATTTTTTAAATCTCGGGGTAACCCTACTAAACTTGTACAAAATAATAAGGTTATTCTATGATAATTTAATTATTTATATTGAAGATAATATAATAACTGAAGACGGGTTCCGGGGAAGTCCGAAATACCTGTATATATTATGAGGAGCAAACATTCAAAAAGTGATTTGTCACATAGATGTTGAGCTGAGATTATCACGAAAAACTTATTGTTTCATAACCTAGCCCAGTGGTCGGCAAACTCATTAGTCAAGAGAGCCAACTATCAACAGTACAACGATTGCGATTTCTTTGAAGAGCCAAATTTCTTAAACTTAAACTCTATATGTAGGTACACTGATTAGTAACTTAAGTCTTAATTCAACTATAGGTAGGTACACTGAAAAAAACTTGATGTTTTACTGAAAATGATATTATTTATTGATAAAAATTAAATTGTAAGTAAGGTATCCATAAAATGAAATCAATAAAGTATATAAAAGTCTATAGGGATATAAATTACATCAATTCTCTTTAAATTTTAACAATCGCCTTCTATATCCTTGAAAAGTTTGGGTAAGCCAGGATTGTATGTTGTTTTTAATTTTAGGCACGATTCCAGGTTTTCATCAATAAGACGACTTCTCAATTTACTCTTGATAAGGTTCATGCTTGCAAAAGATTGTTCGCATGAATATGTAGAACCGGAAAAGGAAAGAACAGCAAACGCTAGTTTTTTCAATTGATCATAATAATTATGAGTCAAGAATACTATTCCAGGTGTTAAAAATCATCATGTCGCTGTGCTAGTTCAATACTGTAACAACTAAAAAAAATGAGTTTTTTGACTTATTATTGATTTGGATTCCAAGTATCGACTTTTAGCAGTGTAACCCTGTAACATAACGAAATTAAATATTATTATTGAGATATCCTCAACGTTTTTGTATAACACAGTGATAATTTGTTAGGATTCTCAATACAATACAATAACATATCAAAATATTACAGTATTTACTTCAGTGAAGACGTAGGCACTAGTTCAATACAATAACTTTTAGATTTGTTACGGTATTACACTCAGGAAACTACAACTAAAATGCGTTGCCCGCCCAGAATATAGTAACAAGTAACAATTCATTCAAGATTGACAGTTAGCGTGGTAGTGTTGTTAGTGAGTTTGACGTGTTTTAAATAGTTTTAAGACAAAAATGTCTTGCGATAGCAATAATTATGGATAAATTAATAAGAAGCTTACCTAAAAGCAGAGGGAAAATGATGTTGTTGGCCTGTACAGCTGAATCAATTGTAAGTAAAACATGCTCAATATTTAGTATCATAACCTCAATATTTCAATTTGAAAATTATATTTTGTCACTCTACGTTTTTTTTTTTTTTTTTGACCATGTCCGATCCTGATAGGATCATATGGGCCTCCACAGAGTGGAGGTTTGTATTGACAGATTTTGTTTTTTACGAGAAATGGATGTCAGCCACTTGCTCAACCTATTAGGTCCATACCCTGACACACACAAATTGAAAAACAATATGTGTACTTGCCAGACCCAGGATTCGAACCTGGGACCTACGGCTTTATAGTCCAACGCTTATGCCGCGCGGCCACCGCAGACTTTATTAAAATTATGGTTTTGGCAATAAATATGATGATAAAACAAACAAATATTATCAGTGCATCCATTCTCATAATATTATTTTGTCTATTTCCACTTTTAGGGTGAAACAACATCAACTGGCGATAATGTAAATATCGACAAATCAATTCAACGGGAGAATATTACAGTGACAGTAGGTGAAGAGCAAAACAATGTTGTATGTGATCGAGAAAATACTTCAAGTGACCCGATGGTGATTCTGGAATCTGATGCTGAGGTGATAGAAGATTTACTTATACTGGATATGGATGCTAACATGAACACGGAGGCACAATATTATGTGGCAGAGATGGAGGTTGATTATGCTTTTTTAAACAATGAGGCAATCACAAGTACAAGTGAGTTCGGTTACGATACAGGATATTCTGTATTATCGGATATAATTATCTCTCAACAGTCATCATCGGAAGAGGTTGTTGAACTTAATAATATACCAATTGAAGGATCCACTGAAACTTCTCCAACTGAGAGTCAATCGGAAATTAACATTGAGGTACTTGAAGACGCTCCTGCTGCGAAGCGTCCTAGAAAAGTTATTCCAAAGCCAGATACATGGAAAAAAAATATTAAAAAAAGGAAGGTTAATTCTGGTGAAGAGTATATAACCAAATCTGGTAGAATTGTTCCTGCGAAATCAATTAAGCCTGGATGCACTGAACGCTGTAATTTTAAATGCAACGAGAATATAAAGTCAACTATAAGGGAATCAATATTTAAATTTTTTTATGAAATGTGTGATATCACTCGTCAACGCGATTTTGTTTCAAAGTCTATTAACGTGATTGAGCCAAAGTATAGATATCAGAAAGAAAACAGTAACCGTTCACTAAATTACGCATTTCAGTTTCAAACCGAGGGTCAGCAATACAGAGTCTGCAAACAATTTTTCATGGACACACTTAATATTAGTTCCACTTACTTAACTACAGTAAAAAATAAAACAGATGATCACGGTAGTGTCTCTATTGACAAACGAGGAAAGCACCTTTTAAATAGAAATTCATTGCCTTCATCACTGAAAGATAGTGTAATTGAACACATAAACTCTTTTCCCCGAGTGCCCTCACATTACTGCAGATTTGATAATAATAGAGACTTCATCCAAGGTGACCTTAACATTGCCACAATGTACCGATTATACATTGAAAAATGTTATTCTTCAGGTCAGCGATTTGTAAAAAAAGAACAATATTCCCACATATTTTATTCAACACCCAGTTTAATATCGGTTTCTTCCAACCTAAAAAGGACCGCTGTGTATTATGTGTACAATGGGAGAATAGTTGTGAAACCGAACAGCAAGTTTTGAAGAGAAAATACGACATTCACTTGCAGCAGAAAGAACTTGCCAGAAAAGAGAAACAAGAAGACTCTGTTGCGGCTAAAAATAACACTAAGACTTTAAAAGTTGTGTGTTATGATCTACAGGCGGTCATTCCACTTCCTTGTGGCGAAGTATCTTCATTTTATTATAAAAGGAAACTGAATGAAACCAAACTTTGTACCATATCAGTCGTAACGGTTCTAATTATGCACAAAACTCCTTTATTCGGCGCTCTTGTTTAAATTATAATATGTATTTCTCCACCGTTGATCCTTTTAATAATTCACCTGTTTCATTTAAACATGCTATCTCCAAAATTTTGTATAAATAGATATATAATGTATTTACTTATACATATATATATATATATATATAGGTATATTCTTTTATTTTTTATGTTATTTTTTTATTTTTCTTTTTTTATTTTGTATATCATTTAATTATTCATTATTCTTCCTCATTTTTCTCATGTAATCTTCTTATGTAATTTTTTTATATTTATGTTATTCGTACTCTCTATCTTGTTAGGTTTAACTATATTATAATGTATTATATATGGAAACTTTGCTGGTTGCAATAACTTTTTATTATTATATTTTAAATTTCTGTAATCAAAATTAAATTAAATTAAATAAAAATAAATAAAATGTCGTTCCTGATATAACGAATATTCTCACAAAAACATTCAACCTTTTCACTTCATCCAATCTCTCATATATTATTTATTCGGAGCCAGATAGTGGTTTATTAGTACTTATTCTGACAAAAATAAATAACCAAATCCACGGTTAGAGATTTTAAAAATATATTTAATATTTTTAATATGCAGGTATTATACAAAACTCATACAATATGTAATTTCCTAGTCTGCTTTGGCCATAATTTATTTTTCACACAGAAGTTTACATGACTTTTATGCATATGACCTATAATTCTAGCTACATCACTATAATTATGCCATTGCAATGTTAATATATTTCAATATCATATTATTATTTATTTAATTTATGCCTATTTTAAAATCAAGATATTTATAAACAATTAAATGCTGTTTTGTAAAGATAAGTTAAAACGTTTTCAATATGATGTTTTTTTCATCTTTCAATCAATGAAAAGCTTTTAATAATCTTAACCGTTACTGCTAACAATATTTCTAAACATCGCAATAAAAAAACCATTATTTAGTCTGAATTTTACTAGTTTTCTTCTGTGTTTCTCAGAGATGGTAAGGTATAATAAATTGTACTGTATTTCGTTTCCTCGAAACACTTGAGCAAATTAAAAACTGTATCCTGAGGAGTGGCTCCTTTATTTTTTAAGCATTCATAGATTTTCTTCTTCACCTTTCGCCGTAGTTGTGCCATAATGGCATCTATATTTAAGGTGCCTTTGTCGGAGACGAGGGTGCTGAACTTGGAGAGACAAAATATGTAATTCTTCAGCTTATCGTCATCATCTGAAAAGTCTCCATTACGAATTCGCTCGATCTTCTTACTACTAACTCTAGTTTTCCGTTGGCAAATTTCATGATGAACTTTTATTCTGGAACTATCGATGATTGAGGCCTAGAATATGATAGAATTGGAATGTGATTAGATATTATAAAACAAACAACGCATGATTGGTTAAATATCTCAGTACAGTGTACAGTGAGATATTATAATATGGTACCCAATCTTTATCGTGTTGCAACCCTCTTTTGTACTAGATAAGTAACATGCACTTGTCTGCCTATCATCAAAAAGAACATACATTCTCATATATTTTATTATTTATGAACATTGAATAAAAATGTAGGTTGTGGTAAAAATAATAACTAATTCGCTGCTGAATAGATAATGATGTTTTAATTACCAAATTTAAAATGCACGTTAATTACATCAATCGGCCGCCTGGTCATTACGCGCCAGGTGCGTCTTTAGCGTCCAAAGTATTAATACATCAACATTATTAATTATGGAGTTCGACCATAGCCTAGTGAACTCCAATAGTTATGCTTATCCTTTATTTTAGTAGCCTCGTATTTTTTGTGAACATTATACATAAAGAGATGTATTCACTAGGGAATAAATGGAGCAATATGTCGCGGGACATGACGCTCAACATTTACGTCGATGTCTCGGAACAATGTTGCGAAACACTTTGTTTTTCCACACAGGACTCATATCGCCCATCGTATATCGAAATGTCGCCCGAGGAGGTTGTGTGTATCAGTGCTGCAAACATATTTATTCTAATGAGTAGTTCATCAAAACGCAAGATAAAGAAAAGGAGACGATTGCGGAAGTACTTACTACAAAAAGAAAGAGGAGTAGATATTCGATTGACATGATGCACACCCGTCTACACTTGCCAACATTTGACGCGGAACAGATGCGCGGCACGTGCACACGCTTGCGAAGCGACAACGTGCAATATGTCTCGCATCACGCAGACTCTATGTTGCGCGTCATATTGAAGGAGATATTGTTGTCACCTAGTGAATACGAGGCTTGACGTGAAAAGGTCATAAAAGAAACTAATGAACACAGAAACATAAAATAAAAATTGCTCTATATAAAATATGTCGTCAAACCAGCTTCGTCAGATAAGATTTATAGATTTTTTCCATACAGATACCTTATCTCTCCCATTTAGACCAAAAATAATGATAATTTACAAATAATTATTGGCATATTTTAGTGAGTAATGTCAATAAAAGCCCCAAAATCAATATTAATAAAGATAAATGTTAAAAACTAACTAAACTTTATAATTTAACTCAGTTTGCGCAAAGTAATAATTAGTTATTTCGAATTAATCTAAACAAATTATGACTAACTACAGAAGCACTTAAAAAGAAGGTAAAATTAAACCACTAAAATTAAGTAAAGGAAAGTACCCATTGAAAAGAGGACCATAAAGAAGCAAAATTAAAAATTGTAGTCAATAGCAAACGTTAATACAAAAGTTATGAAAAGTTAGGAGACCTTCACGTTCACATTATGGCGCCAAAAAACTCTAAATGCAACAAAATTGTCCTTTGTGGCCACCAGGACGAACGCTCCGATGGTAAAAGAGCTGGTTAACTAATTTGATCAGATCCTTCCCATACAATAAATATGTTAAGATAAATAGCGATGATGTGGTTTGCACCTTGGTATACAAAATATCTATCTAAATTTATTATAAATCAAATAAACATATTGACAATATCTAATAACGTGTACTCACTTCGACTACCGTGATCACTGCGATCACGATTGCGATCGTGACACCTAATGCGAATGATTTCATGTTGCTTGGTTAGCTCTAAATATATTTTCAATAAACTTTTATATCTCACTTTCGACTACTATTTATATGAAAAATTCTTAGAGATTCTCAGTATATACACGATAAGTAAAGCATGTTTTATAATTCTGATGTTATCGAATAATATACAATATGCAGTGGTTCCCATTTTTTTTTGTTTCGTATACACAATATTAAGATAATTCTATGATAATTTAATTAATTATGTTGACTTTCATAAGAAACTGAAGACGGGCTTAGATTCCGAAACACCTGTCCATATAATAACATATTTAATATTCCTAATATTGTAGAATTTATGAAAGGTTTTGTTTTTAAAACCTTTATAATGGATTAATGGGAATTGTAGCATGGTTATAATAAGTAAATACGAATATGAATGTAACCTAGTGACATGGCCACAAAATGCACGCCTTCAGCTGGCATTTCTTGCAATAAATTTGTGACGTCACAACTTTTCGGTCCGACCATGAATGTCGATTTTTGTGTAAAATTACGCGGCCTACCTCTAAACAAAGCTATAACAATTATGTAATGAGTCCCATAGTTCACTCTGAGCGACTTATAGCCACTCAGAGTGAACTATGGATGAGTTTTCTTTCAGGAAGACCGAACGGTCTTATAAGATAAAATGTAAGTAATTAAAATGTAGAGAATTAAGGTTAAAAATAAATAGTAAATTGTAAACGACTTATGTGATAGCAGTTGCTAAACATTTTTAACAAATGTCCATTCATAATTAATCCAATTTTGAATTATATAAAATCAAATTTTATTTTACGTAATTTGGGCGCGATCTATTTTCATCGACTAATATAAAATATCTTAAATAAATAAATTATGATATCAGATAACGTTGTAATTAAAATCTGATGATTGCATTTTGTAAGTATTGATTGCAAACACTTAATTTAAATAATAAATTAATGTTATCAATTTTAATAAGGTGCGTATAAATTTTAAGTACCTACTTTTGTAAAAGAGAGATGAAGGAATTTCAGAAATAGAAATTCTAACAATGTAAGTCTAAGGACACAATTATTTTTCTAATTAACAAATAAAAATTAATTCTTAGATCTGTCGATTAAGTCCGACAGATTATTTTCAAATTGTAAAAAGTTACCCTAAACAGGTAACTTTTAAACCTTTTAAGCTTTTCGTAGAAATCTAGTTTGAATCTAAAGTCTTATCCCTAAGTTAAAGTATCTTATAAATGTAATTAAATAAATTTTGGTTGTAACTGCTCTCAGCTGATTAGAATCAGCGCGCAAAGTTTTGGTATAAAAGAAACGGCTGAATTCGATTTTACCTCATTCCGTTTGCACTAATATATGCGAGCAGTGATTTTAATCATTCGCGTTAGCGATACGCATCGTTTCAATTAGATACTCGTAAATTTTCATTTTTCATAACCGCGATCCTGATAAATGAATCAGAAGATAATTAGCCAATTTATGTTAAAAGTACCACAGGGACTTTTACGATTGTATCAAAACTTGTACCACCTATAGACACCTATAGGCTGCTTATTTTTATTTAATTAAATGATCATAATTTTCCGAAAAAGCCGGGAAACGAACAGCTTTTCTGTAATTGGTCCAAGAGTCTGGCTCTTGGTCTCATGGAGGAGGTATAAAAACTGCCCTATTGGTCCACTTTTTGCGTGTGAACACGCCCCAAAAAGTCATGTAAAGCCTCAATTACATTGAGCTTCTTTACGAGCTGTTTATTGGCGAATTTACAATCTCCCTGTAAAGTCGCCCAGTTTAATCATCGAATAAGCTAATAAACAGGTTGTAAGCACTCTACCTAGAAAAGTTGAAAGCCGGTCAACTTTACACGCTACACGCCGGCGTGTGGGTCTACTGCGTCTGTGCAGTAGAGCGCAGTACCAACCTCCCGGTAAAAAAACGAACTACGTTCCGTCGAAATAGTCGCTGGCTTGTGGCTTCTCAGCGAATGAAAAGTTTTGTGTGTAATCATCAAATCGCAGTAGCTGAATCGCCCGCTTTAAAATTCGCCAATAAACGGTTCGTAAAGAAGCTCAATGTAATTGAAGCTTAAGACCTTTTTCGACCCTTTTCTGTATTTTAAGTTAATAAAATCCGTATTTCAATGACAAGTATTTGAACCTTTACACGTAAACGTAATTTCTTAATCAAAACTATGAATGATTCTTTAGTTATTCAAAGAAAACATAAATTTAGAGTGGGGGAAATTTGCACATGTGACGTCAAATTTTGGGAAAGTCCTTCTGGAGGGTATAAAGGAACGTGTTTTTCCGTACAAGTCAGTCGTCGATTTTCCTATAGTAGCGTTAAGTAATGCCGGAGCACTGAGTAAATTCGCGAAGTTTTGAAATACTCTCGCGATATATTTACGAAAAATTACGCCGTGTTATTAAGCGTGACGTCATCACGGATGACGTAGTAATTCGCGTTGACAGTCGATATTCGTAAACAAACGAATCGTCACAGCGTTGCGTCATAGATCCCTGCGATCTTTTTATAAATGGAACATGGTTCCCTAAAATTTTTAGGCGGCGACTCATTAGTATATAAGTGTGCAACATTACGTTAAATAAATATAAAAATAGTTATAATTAGTTATCTTTATATAATAATTAAGTTGAATAAGTTTATAAAATAATTAAGTAATTATTTGAAGCTAAAATAAATTGTTGAATTGTTAATAAACATTAAAATATAATTAATTTATTTATTGAAAATAATTTAAATAAATAATTAAAACTGCATTGTTAAGGAGTTTTTATTTCTAAAAATAACCCGCAATGTTTTCTACGGAAAACCATCTGACATAAGGGACAAGTGACAGATAGACAGCTGTCTTTGACATTTGCGTATATATTTACGAAAATAAATCTAAATTGGAGGTTAACGAAATAATTAACGATCCAGATGTCAACCTATTACTAGGTGGCGGTTCTTTTGAACAATTAAACTTAAATAATATTGTTGTGGTGTATTTAATAGTGTCGAACAGAACTTTAGGTGACTACCTCTTCCCATATAGGGCTGAGCTAGCTCAAGCAAAGGTACTCAATCTGGCCTAAGGGCAGGACCGGTTGAGGATAAAGTGCCTTTGTAGTAATTCCGGGACTGGGGTAACGTCACTAGGAAAGCGTGGTCTTTGCGGAATGAACTGGTGCTTGATCTATGGTCAAGTATAATCAGAGTGGAAAAAAAGAAAACAAACTAAATATTCCACAAGTAAGTTCTTTGGTTCTTGTCCACTATTTAAATCTCACTTACCTCTGATATGATCTCAGAACATCTAAATATAATCTACTTACCACTATCCAAACAGAGAACGTGGGAACCTAAAAAGTAGACGACTATGGCCAATCATCGATGAAATGACTCAATCGCTTTTAATGTAGGGTAAGAGGTACAATCGTGGGCCACCCTCCAGTGATGGGCCACTCAGCAGTAAAACACAAAAAATAGGTATTCAAAAACCTAAGTTATGGGCATTTGTTACTATATGTGACTCACAACATCATATACTTCGGTTCTAGCATATTATTTCCTGTATAGGTAGCAGTACTGACCCTATAAGTGACCATTTTGTATACCAAGTCACACGTTTTGCATTTTTTCTGACAATTGCTTAACTTTTTGTTAAGGAAATAACATACTTTGGAAGGTAAGATCTCTTTAACTATATTACTAATTATACTTTTTATTTAATAATCGTTATGCTGGATATTCAAACATATAATTATGTTAAGTCTACGATAATTTTAAATTAAAATGACACATCTAGCTGGGTGGCCATTAACTGCACTAAATACATATAGCAGTTATATGATGCGCCGGGCTGGCCCATGACTGAAAAAATGGTTTTTTACTTTTGGTTAACTTTTTTATGCTAAATACAATATTTATAATGCACTATGGTATCTGCCGTTTTTATTTTAATTTTATTTTAATTTTAGACAGTCGTTGGCCACGTGGCCGATCACTGAATTTTTACTGGCCGATCACTGTATTTAGAAACATTTAACTTCCCATTTCTTCCAGAATATCAAAATACTGAATAATTTAAGTTTAAATAATATGATGTTTAAACAATAGATGATGCTGTTACATACTTTTATAAAAATGGGGGATCACTATGTGAAGTTGCAAAAAAAAGTTCGGAGTGCCACAATACACAATACATTGGAAATATTTTCTATCCGAATCTGGTTACTCTGTGAATAGAGTTTCCTATATTATTTATTGAAAGGCATAAGTCACATCTTATCGACCAAGTTAGTGAGCTTTGTCTAAAATTTTATTTGAAATACATCTTATAGCACTATAATACCAATGCATCTAGGATTCTTCAGCCTATAGATAACTGTTTTCCCTCCAGTTAAAGCTGCAAAATATCGCAAAATGCTGTTTTTATCCTTAAAGATTTAACGAATGTAGTGGGCAAACAGAAACAGAAGAAAAGCTTAAAAATATTCAAAATACTAGCTGAGGTAAACAAATAAAACATTTTTATACCATACCTACCGATTGCGGAAAAACTTAATCAAATTAAGTCATTATCTGACAACAGCAAGAGCATAGAAAATATAACCCAATTAAATGTATCTAACGTGTCAGTGCCGTCAGAGAATGCAACATGTAAATAGATACTGAACGCATGGAAGAAATAAATGAACCAATGGTTAATATATCTACAGTTCTAATTCAAACATTATCATGGCCTCAGATACCAAAAATAAACGATAAACATGTTTTACAAAGAGTTCCATTCGCCATCACTTTGCAAAAATATAGAGATATTTAAGATCAAAAAATGGAAAACAAGAAAAGTGCAGAGGAAGATAAAAAGAATAAAGGCAAAAACCACACATTTTAATGAGGCAATTGAAAGTACAGGCAATTAAAAATAATAATGTTTAAAAAATGGCGGCCAAAATCGTTGTGCGATTTGTGAAATAATAATAAAACATCTTTTTAAATTAGAATTTTCAGTGTATAAAGATAGCTTACATTCAAAATCTCAGCAGGTCTATGTCCCAATTGAAATTGATGTTTTATTTAGTGACTCAGGTGATGAAGTATTCAACAGATAGGTCGATAATTTTCTAAGACCTTAGAATACACTCTCTATCACTCTATCCTCTTTTATTACATCAACGGTGAGATAAAGGAGTATGTTTGTTGATTATATCATAAGATTGGACACGTTGATTCAATATTTTATTGAAAAGTATGCCTTAGTTGTTTAATTTATGCAGAAAAAGACGGGTGGCCCATCACTGTCTGGAAAGTGGCCGATCACTATCTGAGCGTGGCCCATCACTGTACTTTTTGCGATTTTTTTTTCATTTATATTTTTTGTAATAACCATGTTTGGTATTATAAAATATGTACACATATATATCAATATACATGCTTTGTAAACACGAAAAAAATTGCATTTCAATAAAACCGCATTAATAAGCTTGTTCTGACCGATCAAAGCAAGCCATTCGCTTAACTGGGCCATCATTGTACCTCTTACCCTATATCCTTTAATTTTTTATTTCCTAACTAACATTTCATCTATGAGTTGTATAAAAACCGATCACCAAATTTACAATAAAAAATATAACTACATTAGCTAAAGGTAGAAATGCATCAGTAGCCTGATGCTGAGTACCTCCGCTACACGGAAGTATATTGAAACATGTATATGTCTGAGAGCGATTGAAGACACATATCCACATTCCAATATACTTCCATGCAGTGGCGACCGGTGAGTTATTTTACTGGGAGTTCACAAGTACTTTCATATTGTTATTGTTCATTTGTATGAGAAATCAATTCTTCTGTTTTTGTTGTTGTTGTTGTCGGCAGAACCTAGCTATGGCCAAACTGGAGAGGAAGTCCATCGTTCAAGAGGCGAGGATACATTACCTGGAAGAACTACTCAAAGACAGAACCACCGGCCTTAAACTCCAGAAAAGGGCAATAAAGGACCTGAAACGGAGGCGTTATTGTTCACCCCCGTTCTGAAGTCGAGGCCAAGGCCTTTATGAAAGCCCTGGAGACCTCGGAGGCTGCCCTACGAGCCGAGCTCGCCGGGAAAAAGCAGCCTCGCGTAATTATCTTCAACTTGCCATCGACTCTTACAGAACTCAACTCCGGGAAGCTATCTTCACCTCCACCAAGGAACAGACCGGCCTGCCAGAAACAGCATACAAAGAAATAAGATTAAGCCACAAAGCCGGGCCTAGAACAGGCAGATGCCACTTTGTGGTCTTCGCCCCGGCGGCCATCTGGTCTGCCTTACTGGCAGAAGACAGGCTGTACATGGGGTGGGAATCCTTCCCTCTGAGAGACTACGTTAGGGTAGTAAAATGCAACGTTTGCCATCTCTTCGGACACATGGCCAAAAGATGCTCAAATAAAACCCCGACGTGCAGCCACTGCGCCATCTCCGGCCACGACCGCGAGGACTGCCCCAACAAAGGAAACCCACCCAAATGCGTGGCCTGCCACAAACACAAGCAGCCGTCTGACCATTCCACCGGCAGTCTCGATTGCCCAGCAAGGCTACACGTTGAGCTGCGCGAGAGGGCGGTGGTGGACTACACTGCCACGCGATGATTACCTTCGCTCAGTTGAACGCGGAGCTAATTGAGACTATGCGGGCCACAGGCTTGTCTCTGGCGCTGGTGCAGGAACCGTACCACTGGGGCTCTGAAAAGGGCCCCAAGGTCACTGAAAAGGGACTCGGGTGCGCGGGCCTTGTCGTCAGCGCCAGATGTGTAGAGCCAAAGGCCTGCGTCTTCGCTCTTGACCCTCGCCTTGGCGTGCTGTCGCTCTCACACCTGTCAACTGAGCTAGTCGCGTGTGCAAATATAAGCTTTCCCGGAGGAGGCAGCGTGGTGGTTATCTCCGCCTACTTCAGCTTTAAGAGCACAAAGGAACACGTAGCATCAGTGCTCGACGGCATCTTACGCGCAGTTGGTGGCAGGGATGTCATCATCTGTGCGGATGCAAACTCGCAATCCCCCCTCTGGGCGCCCGTGGATATCCCCCTGTGCGACGCGGACGTCATCGAGGAGTTGGTTCACCAGCACAACCTGGTCGTCCTCAACGACCCCAACAGCATACCGACTTTTGTGTCGCACGCAAACTCCGGAAGCACCCACATCGACATCACCCTGGCCACTGAGTCCGTCGCGAGACGAATCAGCGGCTGGAGAGTCCATGAGAGCGCTTCCATGAGTGATCACCGGTTAATCACTTTTGAGCTGGCCTCTGACTCCTCGCACGATGGCGTCTCTGACGTAACCCTACCCCCGCCCACGCGATTTAGAACGCGCGACGGGAATTGGGAAAAGTTTGAAGAGGTGCTTTCCAAAAAGCTTGACAGGACATCTAGAACCCGATTTCCGAACCTACACTCGGCCGCCTCACGACTGACTGAAGACATCACCGGATCAGCCGAAGCTTCACTCGGACGCTGCAAGCCCAAGCCACCAAGCCAGTCGCCGTGGTGGACGCAGCATGTTTCGCGCCTGCGTGACCTTTTCAGAAAAGCACGCAAGGCCTATCAACGTGCACGCCTGCGCAAGCAACCACCTGCCTCCATCGATCCCCTTGCAACCATGGCCAAATCCACTCGAATGGAATACAAGGAAGCGATTACTCAAGCCAAAAAAGACTACTGGCGTAACTTCGTCACCATTGAGGGAGGTTCGGACCCCTGGGGTCCTCCATACCGTGCATTGAGGCTGGGACTCAGACCGACGAGCCTCTTGTGCGGCATCGAGAAACCGGGTGGCGGACTCACCAGTACTGAGTCTGAAACGGCTGCGGTCCTTCTCGAGGCCCTCATCCCACTGGATGATGAATCCAGGGATGACGACGCCATGAGGATGGCCCGCTTTGAGGCTTCTCTTCCCATCGACACGGATCACTCATCGTTGCCTTCCGAACAGGAGATCAACCACATCATACGCACGTTGATTGCTGGCAAGGCCCCGGGCCCGGACTGCATTGACAATTTACTTGTCAAACGCACATGGGCCATCGCCGCGCCAGAGATTACAGCCCTCTTCAGTGACTGCATCAGAAGCGGCACGTTCCCCGACTGCTGGAAGAGGGGCTTACTTAAGGTAATCCCCAAAGCTGGCAGCCGAGAACCGTCTAGCCCCAAAGCCTACCGCACTCTAACACTCTTGCCCGCTCTGGGTAAAGTGCTGGAGAAGCTACTGTGCCACAGGATTGAAGCCCACCTGGAGACACACTCGCCGCTTTCCGATAAGCAATTTGGATTCAGAAGAGGCAAATCAACAGTCGACGCCATAAGGAACGTGATTGCCATTGCTGAAAATTCTCGCCGTAAATACGTCCTAGGAGTTTTCCTGGACATTGCAGGTGCGTTTGATAGTGCGTCCTGGCCTCTTATACTTCAAAAGCTCCGGCTGAAGAGACTACCAGGAAATTTGTTCGCGTCAATTCAAAGTTACTTCACCAATAATAGATCGATCGAGTTTCGAGTTGGATCAACCATAATAGAGAGGAACACCAGCATGGGATGTCCCCAGTGCTCAGTCCTCGGGCCCCTTCTCTGGAACGTACTCTTCGACGATCTCCTTAGAATTCCGCTTCCAACCGACTGTACTGTCATTGCCTACGCAGACGATGCGCTGCTGCTGGTCGAGGCCGACAGCAGGGCGAAGATTGAGAGCACCGTTGGCGAAGCCTTAGCATCAATTGAGGCTTGGGGTAGATTAACTAGACTATCATTCGCACCTTCCAAGACAGAAGCCATTGTCCTCAAAGGACCGAGACGACTTAGCTGTTCGAGACTACCCACAGTCCGATTCGGTGACACGAGAGTGAAAGTGTCGAAGATCGTAACCTATCTAGGCGTCAAAATGGACACAATGTTGAATTTCCTACACCATGCCGAAACCCAAGTCCACAAGGCTGGGGTGGCCTTTCAGAGGATCGGCCGCATGGCTGGTGAAGGATGGGGCTTAAAAGTAAGGGCGCTCAAGTTCGCCTACGGCGCCATTTTTATGGGAATCGCGGCTTATGCCGCCAGTGCTTGGTGCCCGCGGATTCCCAAAAGTGTCAAACTTAGAATCTCTCTTTTAAGAGGACAGCGCATCGCGCTTCTGTCCATTACCAAGGCCTACCGTACTAGCTCAACTGACGCGCTCCCGGTCCTGGCCGGCATTCTCCCACTTGACCTGCATATTCAGGTCAGCGGCGCTTCAATATTGCTCCTCAGGGGCGAGGAGGCCGACGTTGGTGATTTTCACCTCGTCCCCCCCCCTCGGCTAGCTGGCGAAGGAGTAGCATTATTGAGGCGCAGAATTAGACTCATGTCGCTCAATGCGGCCATTAAGACCTGGCAGCGAAAGTGGGACGAATCGACCAAGGGCCGGCACACATATACGTTTTTTCCAGACATACAGTGGCGAATGGAGATAACCAAATATCTGACTCCAGACCATTACACCAGTCAATTTGTGACTGGTCATGGTGGATTCGCTGGCAAGCTCTTCGAGCTTGGACTTGCAAGCCGTCCGACATGTCCATGCGGAGGGGAAATACAAGATGCCAACCACATCTTATGGGAGTGTCTGAGTATGTGCTCCGAACGGGAGGAAATGCTCAGGTCTGTCCAACCAGCTGTTGGACCCATCGGCCCATCCGACCTGGTTGCTACTAAGGCCAATTCTCTTGCTTTCAAAAAATTTGCGGCGTCTTACTACGGGCGTGAAGATCTCTTCACATAAATTTTGCTGCCTGTATGATTAGCTTCGTTCTTTAATTTAAAAAAACAAGTAGGTTCATTTTCTTTTTAGTAATTTCCATGTGCTTTTTCTCTCCCTGGCACTTTGCATTAGAGTAAACTCAGTAAACTCAGTCAGAGCTCACTTTGAGCGTAGCAATCTAAGTCTTGGGCATCTTCTCCCAGGACACTCCCAGGCCAATTCTTAGATGCTTCACATCACCAATTGACGGGTCCCGTGATACTCTCGATTAAGACCGAGGGTGGTACGGGGCGGGTTTGGTGGAGGGACTTTAACTTCAATGTTGTTGTTGTTCACACGTTTGTCAATCACGAGACATGTAAAACAGAATAGTACATTTAATTTGTCACATCCACAATCCACAAGCCACGAAATTTGTTCATATTGTTTTATGTTGAATGTTATTTCGTACTTTTTAGTTTTTGAAACTCATTGTTGTTTTAATTTTAGGTTTGGTGCAGGTCTATTGCTATTTTTAATATGAAGACGTTCTTCAAAAGTATTAAGTTGAATGTTTTTTTAAGAATTCGACATCAAACGGTGCCATTTTAAAACAAAAACTAATGTACACAATAACTAAAAATATGATAATGAAAAATAATCACGAAATCACTCATTAATTATTTGACAGCTAGCATACGAAACTAATTAATATGTTGCAGAAACCATTTTTCTTCCCATGCGCATTTGTCGCAAAAGAAGTCAAGCTCGTTTTACATGGTACAATAGTTCTCATCGCGGGACTCGCGTGGACGCCCACTTAGTAAAGACCGTAGCTGTATCATTTTGAGTAAATCGAATTTTAAAATTTTAAACTCTGAATAATTGTTACAATTATTAATCTTTCACTATAATTTTTAAATGATTTTTATTTGTTATTATATTACATAATAGGACATTCACTTTAAAATATTATATTATATTTCCATTTCCTATTTCTGAAAAAAAATATTTTTCCAGTCAAATCATTTTTTGTTAGAAAAAAAGATTCCATATGCCTTTGTTGTGGTTAGATCACTAAGGGTAAATTTATTATTATAAATCCTTGACTTATCAATTTGCACATAAAAATAATAAACAATCATGTCTAGATGTGCCTACTTTATTCCAACAGTGTATTTACGGATAAAAATCTATGTATTAAAGTAAAAAAGTTAACATTGGTCAAAAAATCCTATATTTCAATTGTTTATTATTTAATTATTATATTTTATTGAGATACAATATTATTATTATGATACACTAATCTTCATCAGTTGTTAGGTAACATAAAAATATGATTAATAAACACTTTGAAAATGTTACTCAATTGACAAAAATACAATACATATTACCCAGTCTTCATGCACATGGAATGATCTTTCCCTGCCCACCTGTACTTGAAATACGCTTTTATAGGACAAAGATTTTTTTTGCAAAAATGTTTATAATCAGAAAAATATGTTAAAAAATTCTGCACAAGATGGCATTAGCAGTTAATTTTGTACAAAAAATGAAGTTGGAATTATATTTGCTTGTGGTCTGCACGTGTAATACAGGCAGTCTTGTTTTGACGCCGACGAAGATTAACGACAATATACAAATCCGAATTCGAACGTGAGAGCGCCGCTCCCAATTAGCAAATTAACATATAAAATATTATTTGACTATTGCTATTTCACTCATTCTCATTATCTCAAATCAGGATTACGGGTTCGCTTTGACTTGCGGACTGATACCCGACGCGTACGGTCACCTGCCAACGCTCCGTCCGATCAGATAAATTTAATTTCTGAATCAGATACCTACATCGTGTCCCAATCTACCACCTACAGATCTTCAATACCACCAGAGATTTAGAGCAACTTAATTCACCCGAATTACCTACTGCTCTCATCCACCGCCCGCAAGACCACCTAGAAGACCAAAAGGGCAGAAATAATTATAGCCGAGCATTTAATTATTCCTCCGCCCCACAAACCGCAAGACCGCCGCCATCATGGAGTTTGAGCCGACAGAATCAACCCTGGCCAAACTCTCTCATGAGTTGGGTAGCATCGCAAAGATCAAGAACCTCACACTACGAGACTGCCTGAATTTGCACAATCTTCTGCTGACGGCCCTCATGATATGCCCGATAGTGCAAACTGTCCGTACCACGCAACCGGAACGCACGTTAATGAGGGCTGTCAGCCCGGAGGATGAAGAACTGACTACCCTGCGACAGATGGCACTCAATTCCAAGCCGCCACGAAACACTTCACACACCGGAACGAGCCTGAAACACACACTCCATACTACAGTCACGCCCGCCAAGAAAGCAGACCCGCCCGCACACTCAAGATGCGAAAACGACCAAATCACAGTCGTTATAAGGGGCTTCCCGTTTGGCGTACACATCACCGACATCACTAACGATCTACTTCGCAGAGGCCTCCCTATTGTCAGCGTCCGGAGAATGACCCGGGGCTGGCGCCAGCAACCGATGCTTCTTGTCCTGGTCAAACTCCTGGACAACGACAGAGGGAGGCGGATCTTTGCTTTACAATACGCCTTGTACCACAAGCTAAAGATTGAAGCACCCAGACGCAGACCCAACAGTGGGATACAATGCAATAAGTGTCAAAAGTACAACCATACTACACAGAATTGCACCGCCCTTGCATCCCACCGCAGACAAACCGGACCTCCCGCCCGCTGCAGCACAGAGCACCGGAACCGCACACAGGAACACCACACACAAACTCAAACAGACGAAACTCTACCAGAAGCCCTCGAACAACGCCCGGACGTATTGAAGCCTGACATCCCGTCAGACTTCAATGAACCCATGCCCAAGATCAACCGTGGCGAACGCACAGATTTCCTCACAGACTGTGTGGAGGCCCCTTCTATTGCGGAGACCCTCACACGACCTGCCGAACCCAAAAAGAGGACGGAACAACCTATGCAAGACCCCGGAAGCGACAACGCCGAGACCACAGACTACAACGAGATTGTGTACAAACTCGACGAAAATG
Source organism: Rhyacophila brunnea (assembly GCF_057557595.1). NCBI lineage: Eukaryota > Metazoa > Arthropoda > Insecta > Trichoptera > Rhyacophilidae > Rhyacophila > Rhyacophila brunnea. The sequence continues at coordinate 39,027,629 of NW_028233276.1, read as the reverse complement.
TACAAGCAACCCTCAACCTTACTGATGAGCAAAAGCTTGACATGTCAGACCTCAACAAACACGCTGCCCCGATTGAACCACAGAAGGAACTTCAGACATATACTGCCACTACCTCAGACAATATGAGGGAAATCGAAAGATTACTGCAAGTACTTAGAAATCGCGAAGACCCACCCGTACCGGAACCTGAATCAACAGAGACTCCGGAAACTGAAACAACAGAGACCTCTGAAATGGAAATCGATGAGATCCCGGAAACAGAAACATCGGACCCCCCGGATTTTGATTTCGATAAATTCCCTGAAGAGGAAAAGATCGCACAGGCACAAAGATGCAGGGAATCGAAATCCAAAAACGAATTTGAACAACAGCTTCGAGCAAGTACCGAAGATATAATACAACACAAAGAAGATTACGATGAAGACCACCTGAGTTACCTTATCACATATGCAGAAGAAAGAAAAATCGAATTAGACTGCGAAAACTCTTACGAAGATCAAAGAAAATCGTTCTTCCTAGACGACTTCCTAACAGTAGCGACTAACCGCCTACACGAACTCGGCAAAAAACCAGATGAAACACCAAGCCATAAGAAAAGGAAAACAACAAAAAAGAATAATCGCCGATAAATAACAACCACCTACGGAAGCCAACAACCGAATACATACCGATACATGGCGGGAAAAGGAGGAATGAGCAATCGACGGACGGTGGAAGGGAGAATGCGCCAGCTTACAACAAATCAGCAGAGATAACCTAGTCCAGACCAAAAATTGGGCCTCGGTTCGGTCGCGAAGCCACCGAGGCCCAATGAACTCAGAAGAGGTAAAAAAAAAATACCCTAAGGCAACCCTAAAAATAGCCACTACAGATAACGGGGATGACTATCAATTAGTCGGCGCCCCAAAAAGTATTGCCAATATCCAAAGCAAGGGTTCGCTTTGAAAATTTGCTCCCATGGTCATTGTATATAGGATTTAAAATGGGTGGTTAAAACACATATTAGAATTTGTTTTTGTATATTATGAATTAATGACTAGGGTAATTAATAGATCAGAACACTGTTTAATAAATGAAATATTAAAAAAATATATATTTTCTTTTCTTATAAATTGGGTGTTCAGCGCTCTAGCGCTCTCAAGGGCGCATCTATCACAAAAAAGAGATAGGTGGTTTTGCACGTTGTGTAGAAAATAAAATAAGAACATTGCATAAGATTATTCACAAATATGTGTTTGGCACTACATACTAACATGATATTTTAGCATGTAGTGACAAATAACATTATAATAATGATTATTATAAAATGTCATTTATTTTATTAACTGTATTTGTTCAGAAAACAACCAAAATAACACTAACCATTAAAAAAACAATCAATTTCAATCTTGCAAAAGAAAAAGACTATACAAAATTAGGAGATACTACACAACACATACCTTCACGTTTTGACAGATAATAGATGCTATTCAATGAAGTCGGTAAAGAACGTAACTGCATTACCCTATGAACTTTCTGACAGCCAAATAGGCGTTAGGTCCGTTAATTACCATTGGGTTTCTGTACAGTTATCACTTACGCCCAAATTAAAAAATCAAAATTCATTTTGAGATCACGTATGAAGAACGCCGTTTTGGCAGTCTGTAGATGATTTTTTTTGTATGTTACAGCGTGAATTTCCAAAATTAATTGTATCCAAATGTATATTATTATGATATTTTATCATCAGCCGGTATCGACACACTGCTGGATGGAGGCCCCTTGTAGCTCCCTCCAATCTCCCTTATCTCTAGTTCTACGCTGCCACGTACATTTTCCAAACTTTAGGATACGGTTTGATCGAATTTTCAATACTAAACAATACCACATGCAATTTATATTATTATTTCAATGGAAAAGATAAGTGTGACTGTCAAAGTGTGCGTTATTTTTAACGGATCTCGAAAGCCTACATCTACTATTATGGTTTCGTTAATGTAGAGTTTAATTGAATTTTAAAAACTAACCGATTTCATCCACAATTTGTATTCTTAGTTCAATAAAATAAAATGAGTATGTCTGACAAAGTTTAGTGTGCACTATATGGTCGCCCCAAAAGCAAAAGGGCACTTGTGCAAAAATAGAGTTTTGAGAAAAACACATTTTAAGTTTTTTTGTGTGAAAAAAAATCGTGTGGAGGTTGTTTCTTAATATTTTGAAATGAAATTCAGATCACAGGTTTTCATATCTTCTGAAGATTCTCGTCACGGGGGCCCTTTTTTTCATCAACAAAATCTTTTTTTGACATTAAATGTCTTACCGCTGGCCTACAACCAAAAATTCTGTGTGACACATTCGAGTGTAAGGAATTTTATTATTAATATGTATTTATTAAATTATTAAGTTATATTAATTGTATTTTTTTATAATATGTATTTTAATTCATCAAGGCCTGCAAACAATTGACGATAAAAACATTTAGAAAATTATTTTAGATATTTAATAGATAAATGAATATTTTTTGACTATTATCTAATATGACTTGGATTAGGTGGGGTTTAATTGAATTTTAAAAAGTAATAAACACTATCTACATAATATTGTAGTCTTAGTTAAATGAAAGCACTATTTGTTGAATATTAACAGTATACCTCCACCCCTCCCCACTGAATTACAAGGTCACGAGTTTTTCTCAATTAAGTACCTATCATTTGGGCAGCCGATGATAATATATGACTCTAAACCAATCTGGAATTCCGGTTGTCCACTTGGTTATTTTTTCAGTTTAGTAATAACGTATTTAAGCATTCACCTAGAAGCCTATAAATGAATTCATTACGTAACGAATAATCTCACTAAAACATTCCACCTTTTCACTTCCTCCAATCTCTCATATATTATTCATACGGAGCCAGATAGTGGTTTATTAGTACTTACTTCTGACAAAAATAAATAACCAAATCCACAGTTAGAAAATTTAAAAAAGGTATTTAATATTTTTAATATGTAGGTATTATACAAAACTCATACAATATGTAATTTCCTAGTCTGCTTTGGCCATAATTTATTTATCACACAGAAGTTTACATGACTTTTGTGCATGGGCCCTATAATTCTAACTACATCACTATAATTATGCCATTGCAATGTTAATATATTTCAATATCATAATATTATTTATTTAATTTCTGCCTATTTTAAAATCAAGATATTTATAAACAATTAAATGCTGTTTTGGAAAGGTAACTTAAAACGTCATCAATAAAATGTTTTTTTTCATCTTTCAATCAATGGAAAGCTTTTAATAATCTAAACCGTTATTGCTAACAATATTTTTCTAAACATCACAATAAAAAACCATTATGTAGTCTGAATTTTACTAGTTTTATTCTGTGTGTCTCTGAGATGGTAAGGTTTAAAAAATTGTACCGTATTTCTTTTCCTCGAAACACTTTAGCAAATTAAAAACTGTATCCTGAGGAGTGGCTCCTTTATTTTTTAGGCATTCATCGATTTTTTTCTTCGCCTTTCGCCGTAGTTGTGCCATAAGGCGGTCTTTATTTAAGGTGCCTTTGTCGGTGACGAGAGTGCTGAGCTTGGAGAGACAAAATATGTAATTCTTCAGCTTATCGTCATCGTCTGAAAAGTCTCCATCACGAATTCGCTCGATCTTCCTACTACTAACTCTAGTTTTCCGTTGGCAAATTTCATGATGAACTCTTATTTTGGGACTATCGATGATTGAGGCCTAGAATATGATAGAATTGGAATGTGATTAGATATTATAAAACGAACAACGCATGCTTGGTTAAATATCTCACTATCCAAAATTGTTTGTAAAGTGAGATATTATAATATGGTACCCAATGTTTGTTGTGTTGCAACCCACTTTTGTACTAGCTAAGTAACATGCACTTGTCTGCCCATCATCAAAAAGAAAATACACTCATATATTTTATTATTTATGAACATTGAATAAAAATGTAGGTTGTGGTAAAATATTAATACATTAACATTATTTAATGTGGAGGTCGACCACAACCTAGTGAACTCCAATAGTTATGATTATCCTTTGTTTTAGTAGCCTCGTATTTTCTGTAAAAATTGTGCATAAAGCCATGTATTCACTAGGAAATAAATGGAGCAATATGTCGCGGGACACGATGCTCAACATCTACGACGATGTCTTGAGAACAATGTCGTGAAACATTTTGCTTTTCCACACAAGGACTCATATCGCCTATCGCATATCGAAATGTCACCCGAGGAGGTTGTGTTGGTCACTGCTGGCACGGCACTATCGAAACGCAAGATAAAGAAAAAAGTTGGTTGCGGAAGTACTTACTACAAAAAGAAAGAAGAGAAGATATTTATTGACATGATGCACACCCATCTACACTTGCCAATATTTGTCGCGGGACAGATGCGCGGCCCGTGCACACGCTTGCGAAGCGACAACATGCAACATGTCTCGCTTCACGTAAAAAATCCGCTCTATATTGCGTGCAACGTTGCAGCGTCACGTAGACTCTATGTTGCGCGTCATATTAAAGGAGATATTGTTGTCACCTAGTGAATACGAGGCTTTACGTGAAAAGGTGACAAAAGAAACTAATGAACACAGAAACATAAAATTAAAATTGCCCTATATAAAATATGTGGTCAAACCAGCTTCATCAGATAAGATTTATAGATTTTTCCATACAGATACCTTATCTTATATTTTAGTAAGTAATATCAATAATAGCCCCATAATCGATATTAATGAAGATAAATGTTGAAAACTAACTAAACTTTAGGATTAAACTCAGTTTCCGCAAAGTTATTTGTTATTACCAATAGATTTTTAAAAAATTATGATTAACTACAGAAGCACTTAAAAAGAAGGTCAAATTAAACCACTAAAATTAAGTAAAGAAAAGTACCCATTGAAAAGAGGAACATATAGAAGCAAAATTAAAAATTATAGTCAATAACAAACGTTAATACAAAATTGAAAAGTTATTAGACTTTCACTGTCACATTATGGCGCCAAAAAATTCTAAATGCAACAAAATTGTCCTTTGTAGCGACCAGGACAAACGCTCCGATGGGAAAAGAGCTGGTTGAACTAATTTTATCAGATTTTTCCCTTACAATAAATACGTTAAGATAAATAGCGATGATGTGGTTTGCACCTTGGTATACAAAATATCTAACTAAATTTATTATAAATCAAATAGACATATTAACAATATGTAATAACGTGTACTCACTTCGACTACCGTGATCACTGCGATCGCGATTGCGATCGTGACACCTAATGCAAATGATTTCATGTTGCTTGGTTACCTCTAAATATATTTTCAATAAACTTTTCGACTTTTATATCTCACTTTCGACTACTATTTATATGAAAAATTCTTAGAGATTCTCAGTATGTACACGATAGGTAAAGCATGTTTTATAATTCTGATGTTATCGAATAATATACAATATGCAGTGGTTCCCATTTTTTTTATTTCGTAAAACCTTTACTGCATTTTTTTAAATTTCGGAGAACCCCTACTAAACTAATACACAATATTAAGATAATTCTATGATAATTTAATTAATTATGTTGACTGTTATAAGAAACTGAAGACGGGCTTAAACTCCGAAACACCTGTCCATATAATAACATATTTAATATTTCTAATATTGTGGACTTTATGAAAGCTTTTGTTTTTAAATCTTTATAATGGATTAATGGGAATTGTAGCATGGTTATAATAAGTAAATCAGAATATGGATGTAACTTCGTTTTTGGGAAAAACCTAGGAAAGCGTAGTTTTTGCGGAATGAACTGGTGCTTGATCCATGGTCAGTTATCATCACAGTGGAAAAAAAGAAGAAAAAGTAATTATTCCACAAGTAAGTTCTTTGATTCTTGTCCACTATTTAAATCTCAATTATCTCTGATATGGTCTCAGAACATCTAAATATAATCTACTTACCACTATCCAAACAGAGAACGTGGGAACCTAAAAAGGAGACGACTATGGCCAATCATCGATGAAATGACTCAATCGCTTTTATTGTATATCTTTTCGTTTTTTATTTCCTAACTAACTTTTCATCTATGAGTTGTATAAAAACCGATCACCAAATTTACAACAAAAAATATAATTATATTACCTAAAAATGCTAGAAATGCATCAGTAGCCTGATGCTGTATGTCTGAGAACGATTGAAGACACATATCCATATTCCAATATACTTCCATGTACCTGAGCTGAGCTGGGTAAATACCCACTAACCAAATATTTTTTCAAAATTGATTGTTTTCCCATTCTATCAAAAGATTACCGACCAGTGATGTAGATAGTGTTTGTTACTTTTTAAAATTAAATTATACCCTAAATCCAAATCATATTAGATAATAGTCAACAAATATTCATTTATTTATTAAATATCTAAAATTATGCAGTTAAACCATAATCAATTTTAATTTTTTTATAGATAGAAGAATATTTTTTATCGTGAATTGTTTAGTCTAAGCAGGTCTTGGCGAATTATATCATTACCATATTATTAATAAAATGTAAAAATTGTCAAAATGATATTTTGCATATTACAAGACTTATTCACGTACTCAACATATATTTGTCTTACTAAGGTTAAAAATATAAACTAATAATTTAAATAATAATAAAATAAAATATTAAAATATTTGTCAGCTATGGGATTCGAACGTTCTCAGTTAATATTTATACCGTAAACAAGCGGGCACCCTTGAAAGTACTATCCGCGCGCAATGTTTCTTAACTTCGGTGATCGGACGAGAACCTTCAGCCGCTCGGCTGGTAACATTCTGCGTTATACTTGAATTTTGTGCACAGATTTTATTTTAATGCCAATGCCACGGCGAGCGGTAAAACATATACATGTTAAATATATTCATTATGAACACTTGAGGACGTTACTTGAGGCTCCTACGTAAATTTCAAACTTAATCAACCACATTGACTATGTGTGTCTCGAGATAAACATAATTAAGATCATACTTAAAGTATATGGGTTGAGAGAGGTTGTATGTAGTATTGTTAATTCAATAAGCCTTGTAGAAATAAATTAATAATATATCTAAAAGCTCCGTATATCTAAACTAGATGCTCCTTTACAACACCAAACCACTGCAAATATTCCACAATACCTTTGAAGCCACGAAATACGCCCGAATAATATCGGATGTGGTACAGCAATTACCGTCAAGCCAAATCCGCCCATATCAGTGCTCGTCAATACGGCTCGGACAAATCCGCATAGACAAAACCGCCCGCAAAAAATACAAAAATATATAAAAGAAGTGGTTTTTTAGTTTTTCGAATTGTGTATCGATAGAAATTTACATACTTACGATAATCAGTGTATTTTGAGATTTAATCCACTGCAGCTGTTAATAGAGAAATAACTTAAAAGCATCAGCTTTTAACAGTCAGGTAATGCCTTTGTATGGTAATATTACTAATTTAAAATATTTGCTAACAATAGCTACGAATAGTCCTAACCACACAATATTGAAATTTTATTTTACATAATTTATATTTGTTTATATCTTTCTTCGTATGTTTTTTTTTTTAAAAAAAAATTGTCTCATATCTCAATCTCAAATGTCCGGGCGGTTTTGGTTCGGGCGGTTTTGTCGGGACCCCATTCGAACGCTATTATCTTGGAACAAAGTTTTTTTAGTGGTTTCCCTCTTAAATCATAGTATGGCTATGATATTTCATCACCTGCCGGGATCGCTCCACTACTAGATGAAACCCTCCCCATAGCTCCCACTAATCTTTCCTGTCTGTAGTTCTATGCTGCCACGTACATTCGCCGACCTATATGGTAGGGTTTGATCGAATTTTAAATACTAACCTAGACCACATGCAATTTGTTCATTATTATTATTATTTCAATGAAAACAGATAATGACTGTCAAAGTGTGCGCTATTTTTAACGAATCTCGGAACCCTATGTCTACTTTTATGGTTTGGTCTAGGTGGGGTTTAATTGAATTTTAAAAACTTACCGATACCATCTGCAATAATTTGTATTCTCAGTTCAATGAAAACAAATGTGTATGACTGACAAAGTTTAGTGTGCACTATTTATGTCGGATCTCATCAGCCTACCTCTACCCTTCACCACTTCGCCAGAGATTTTCGACTTTAGAATTTTGGTACACAGCTAGTGCTAATGCGATAAGAATACATTCAATAATAATTGTCATAACACACAATTTTGTGGGCGGTCCTATAATATTTTTAAAACAGCTGTTTCAAAATCCGTTAAAAGAAAGCACCAAATTTGTAATCAAACAATGTATTTATTATATTATCGCCATATTTGTAGATGGTGTTAACCAAATCAATTAATGACATCCTTTGATCTTGTGGTTGTTCATTTAGAAATGATAAAATAATAATTTAATTACACGTTTAGATTTTTTGTATATATTTATTTATAAAGAGTAAAGATAACTTGATGTAAAAAAAATAGAGGACATGGATTATTCAATGAGTCCCGGTGTAGACGGACCCTGAAAAACAGCTCCACTCGGTCAGATGCCATTAACGGGCAGTACCAGAAGACATGTGCCCGCATGTGCATTCCGGCCCATTCTGTCCTATCAAACAAAAACCATAAAGCTTGGCTGCGAAGTCACAATGACCGGTCAGGAACTGGCTTACCTAGTGTGTTGGTCTAAGTTGTCTCATCTGAAGCCTGGAGGACACATCTGGAAAAAACAGATACGTTTGTCGTTCCTTGCTGGATGCCGACCACCTCGATAGACGTGGAGACTCGATGACAGTATGCCTGTAAAGTACGTCTTCAGATCTCGGCGGAGGCATCAAATGGATCCCCTCAATGGTGATATTGATCTCGCTAAAGATGAGGGTGATCAATCCTCGTACTTAGTCGTGCATGTCGAGGAGCAGCACCTCTACCAGAATAAAAAGCGCGTCTGATGATCTCGTGCTGTAGGCTTTTGTCAATGAGATCAGCGAGAGTCGCTGTCCGCTAATTAAAGTACTTCTTACTTTGGATAATGATTTTCTTCTAGGGTGCCATACGCTGGAAACGTAGTTGGCAATCCCCATAAATTGCATCATATGCGACCTTAAGGGCCCTAGCACTTAGTCTCCAATTTTCTCCCGCCATTCTAGCCACCTTCTAATAGACTATGTTAGCCTTCGAAGCGGCCATCTTGGCGTGTTCGATTAAATACAACTTATCATCAAGAATAACGCCTAGGTACTTAATTCTCTCCGAAAAACATACCGTGGTTAGACCCATACGACTTGTGGATGCCCTTCTGCGAATATTAATCCTAGAGTTTCCTTTCAGGAGAGCTTCAGTTGTATTAGGACCGAATACTAGCTTGTTCAGTTTGACGCATTCAAGTATTCTACCCAACTCGTTCGTAACAATGCGCTCAAACCCTCCACTGTTCGATGCACCCACAAGAAGGAGCGCATCATCAGCGTAGGCTATAATCGTGCATCCAGGCGGAAGTGGCAGTAACAGAATGTCGTCAAACAAGATGTTCCACAATAGGGGACAGAACCCTAGCGGCACCCCATGGTGGTGTTCCTGTGAATCAATGTGGAATCGGAGTCATAGATTATCTCTCTGTTACTAAAATAGCTCTGGACTAAAGCAAAAAGGACCCCAGGGATCTGTCTCAGCCGAAGCTTTGCCAGAACCAAAGGCCACCACGCGCTATCAAACGCGCCCGCGATATCAAGAAAAATCCCGGCAATGAGTTCTTATAATGATTTTCCACTGACTCGTTCACAAATCGGATCGCATTCACAGTAGATTTCCGGGGTCTAAACCCAAATTGTCTTTCTGAGATTAGGCAGTTCTCCGAAAGGTGAGACTCAATCCTGCTGCTCATCAACATCTCCAAATTTTTCCCATTATAGAGAGGACGGTATGCTTTAGGATCGCAAAAAGGTTGACTTACAGCTTTGGGGATCACCACTAGAAGACCCTTCTTCCAAAAGTCTGGAAATATGCCACTATTGGCCACGGTGGATCATAAAAAATAGTTTATCATAATTAATTTATCCCACAGAAGTTTAGCCCTATAATTCTAGCTGTAAATCACTGTAATTATGCCATTGCAACGTTATTATTATTTCCATATGATAATATTTTTTATTTAATTTGTGCCTATTTTGAAATCAAGTTACCTTTACAATTATACTTATGGAATATTTATAAACAATTGAATGTTGTATTAGAAAGCTTAGTAAAAACGTCATCAAAAAAAATGTTTTCATCTTTTAATCAATGATAAGCTTTTAATAATCATAACCGTTACTGCTAATAATATTTCTAAGCATCGCAATAAAAAACAATTATGTAGTCTGAATTTTACTAGTTTTCTTCTGTGTTTCTCTGAGATGGTAAGGTATAAGAAATTTTACCGTATTTCTTTCCCTCAAAACACGTTAGAAAATTAAAAACTGTATCCTGGGGAGTGGCTCCTTTATTTTTTAGGCATTCATCGATTTTCTTCTTTGCCTTTTCTTTGTCGGCACTAGGAGATAGTTGTGCCATAATGGCGTTTTTATTTAGGGTGCCATTGGCGGTGACAAGGGTGCTGAGCTTGGAGAGACAAAATATGTAATTCTTCAGCTTATTGTCATCGTCTGAAAAGTCTCCATCACGAATTTGCTCGATCTTCTTACTACTAACTCTAGTTTTCCGTTGGCAAAATTCATGATGAACTTTTATTCTGGGACTTTCGATGATTGAGGCCTAGAATATAATAGAATTATAATGTGATTAGATATTATAAAATGAACAACGTATGCTTGGTTAAATATCTCACTTTCCAAAATTATTTGTAAAGTGAGATATTATAATATGGTACCCAAACTTTATCGTTTTGCAACCCTCTTTTGTACTATCTAAGTAACATGCACTTGTCTGCCCATCATCATTTTATTCTTTCATGATAATTCAACTTTTTTTGTATTATGTGCTTTTGTGGCATGGAATTAATGTTTTTTGTTAATTCTGCAATATTGCAACCTTTAAATTGAGAGTTGATTTGTGCTATGAACCTATTTTTAGAATACGAGACAAATTGAAGAAGAGAAAAAAGAAAATACACTCTCATATATTTTATTATTTATGAACATTGAATACAAATGAAGGTTAAGGTAAAATATTAATACATTAAAATTATTAATTATGGAGGTCAACTACAGCCTAGTGAACTCCAATGGTTATGCGTATCCTTTGTTTTAGTAGCCTCGTATTTTCTGTAAACATTCATTGTACATAAAGCCATGTATTCACTGGGAAATAAATGGAGCAATATATCGCGGGACATGACGCTCAACCTCTATATCGATGTCTCAAGTACAATGTCGCGAAACATTTTGCTTTTCCACACAAGGACTCATATCGCCCATCGCATATCGAAATGTCGCCTGAGGAGGTTTTGTTGGTCACTGCTGGCACTATCAAAACGCAAGATAAAGAAAAAGAGATGATTGCGGAAGTACTTACTACAAAAAGAAAGAAGAGTAGATATTCGATTGACATGATGCACACCCGTCTACACTTGCCAACATTTGACGCGGGACAGATGCGCGGCCCGTACACACGCTTGCGAAACGACCGCATGAAACATGTCTCGCATCACGTAAAAAACCCGCACTATATTATGTGCAACGTTAGGGTACAGCGCGCAACGTTACAGCGTCACGTAGACTCTGTGTTGTGCGTCATGTTGAAGGACATATTATTGTCACTCAACATCATTCATTCATCAATACGAGGCTTTACGTGAAAAGGTGACAAAAGAAACTAATGAACACAGAAACATAAAAGAAAAATTGCCCTATATAAAATATGTCGTCAAACCAGCTTCGGCAAATAAGATTTATAGATTTTTCCATACAGATCCCTTATCTCTCCCATTTAGACCAAAATTAATTAAAATTTACAATTAATTATTGGCATATTTTAGTAAGTAATGTCAATAAAAGCCCAATAATCTATATTAATAGAGATAAATGTTAAAAACTAACTAAACTTTAGGTTTTAACTCAGTTTCCACAAAGTAATTAGATATTACTAATCGATCTAAACAAACTCTGACTAACTATAGAAGCATTTAAAAAGAAGGTCGAATAAAACCACTAAAACTTAGTAAAGGAAAGTTCTCATTGAAAATAGGACCATATAGAAGAAAAATTAAAAATTGTCGTCAATAACAAACACTAATACAAAACTTATGAAGAGTAAGGAGATCTTCACGTTCACATTATGGCGCCAAAAAATTCTAAATGCAACAAAATGGTCCATTGTGGTGACCAAGACGAACGCTCTGATGGGAAAAAGAGCTGGTTGAACTAATTTGATCAGATCTTTCCCTCACAATATATATGTTAAGATAAATAGGGATGATGTGGTTTGCACCTTGGTATACAAAATATCTTACTAAATTATAAATCAAATAAACATATTAATAGTATGTAATAACGTGTACTCACTTTGACTACCGTGATCACTGCGATCGCGATTGCAATTGTGACATCTAATGCGAATGATTTCATGTTGCTTAGTTAGCTCTTAATATATATTTCAATAAACTTTTCGACTTTTATATCTCACTTTCGACTACTATTTCTATGAAAAATTCTTAGAGATTCTCAATATGTACACGATAAGTAATGCATGTTTTAGAATTCCGATGTTATCGAATAATATACAAAATGCAGTGGTTCCTAATTTTGTTTCGTAAAACTTTTACAGCATTTTTTTAAAAATTTGAAGAACCCTACTGAACTAATACACAATATTAAGATAATTCTATGATAATTTAATTAATTATGTTGACTGTCATAAGAAACTGACGACGGGTTTAAAGTCCGAAACACCTGTCCATATAATAACATAAATATTTCTAATATTGTAGACATTATGAAAGCTTTTGTTTTTAAAACCTTTATAATGGATTAATGGGAATTGTAGCATGGTTATAATATAATAAGTAAATCAGAATATAGATGTTACTTCGTTTTTGGGAAAAACTTAAGGAAGCGTAGTTGTTGCGGAATGAACTGGTGCTTGATCCATGGTCAGGTGTCATCACAGTGGAAAAAAAGAAGAAAAACTAAATAATCCACAAGTTAGTTCTCACGCCTCATGGGACACCCACGGTGGCCGCGCGGCTTAAGCGTTGGACTATCACGCCGTGGGTGTCAGGTTTGAATACTGGGTCTGGCAAGTACACATATTGTTTTTCAATTTGTGTATGAGTCAGGGTATGGACCTAATAGGTTGAGCAAATGGCTGACATCCATTTCTCGTAAAAAACAAAACCTGTTAATACAAACCTCTACTCTGTGGAGGCCCATATGATCCTACCAGATCGGAAATAGCCAAAAAAAAAGTTCTTTGATTCTTGTCCACTATTTAAATCTCACTTACCTCTGCTATGGTCTCAGTACATCTAAATATAATCTACTTACCACTATCCAAACAGAGAACGTGGGAACCTAAAAAGTCGACGACTATGGCCGATCATCGATGAAATGACTCAATTGCTTTTAATGTATATCCTTTCATTTTTTATTTCCTAACTTTTCATCTATGAGTTGTATAAAAACCGATCACCAAATTTACAATAAAAAATATAATTACATTAGCTAAAGGTAGAAATGCATCAGTAGCCTGATGCTGAGCACCTTCGTTAAACGGAAGTATATTGGAACATGTATATGTCTGAGAGCAGTTGAAGACACATATCCACATTCCAATACAGTGGAGGTACTCAGCATTAACCCACTAACCAAATAATTTTTCAAAATTGATTGTTTTACCCAGTCTATCAAAAGGTTGCGACCACTAATGTAGATAGTGTTTGTTACTTTTTAAAATTAAATTATACCCTAAATCCAAGTCATATTAGATAATAGTCAAAAAATATTCTTTTATTTATTAAATATCTAAAATTATGCAATTAAACCATACACAATTTTAAATATTTTATAGGTATTTTTTAATTGTTTAGTGTAAGCAAGTCTTGGCGAATTATATCATTACCATATTATTAATAAAATGTTAAAAATGTCAAAATGATATTTTGCATATTACAATACGTATTCACATACGTTTGTTTGTTTACTAAGGTTAAAAATATAAATAAATAATTTAATTATTAAGTAATAAAATATAAAAATTTTGGTCAGCTGCGGAATTCGAACGTTCGCAGTTAATATTTACACCGTAAACAAGCGGCCACCCATGCAAGTACTATCCGCGCGTAATGTTGCTTAACTACGGTGATTGACGAGAACCTTCAGCCGCTCGGCTGGTAACATTCTGCGTTACACTTGAATTTTGTGCACAGAATTTTATTTTAATGCCAATGTCACGGTGAGTGGTAAAACATATACATGTTAAAATATATTCATTATGAACACTTGAGGACGTTACTTGAGACATTTACTCATACGTAAATTTACCACAGTGACCATATTGTGTGTCTCAAGATCAGTGGCGCACCCAGGATTTAATATTGGGGGGGCCCAAGGAGGAGAATGTAAATTAGTCCCATAGGCTCTTTTTCTTCTTCACAGCCTAATTTCTCATTTATCGGTCTTTTGTCTATTGCACTCGGTGTACCTACACCATGGTCCCCACATCCTGAAACGGGCCTTCAGGCTAGGATATTTGGCGGCCCCCCTACCTACCGCTATGATTAAAGGCAGTATGAAACACTAAATTAACGTTTTCCAAATTGTGTTTTAGTTCAAATTAAGGGTACCTACTTATACAGTGAATTATTGGCGTTTTATAATACATCTACTTTAATAATGGAGCTGTCCATTATAATCAAATATCAAATAATCAAAATATCAAATAATCAAAAAATATATTGCACAATTATATAAGTAATTGAAAATGTTCATGGCCATGAAGTATAATAGCGCCGCAGGCGACTTCTTTTACTATTAAAGCTAATTTATGATGTGTGTTTATCTCACTTATCTGGTCAACCCGACACGCCGGGCCCCCCATAACCCGGGCCCCCCGGCTAGAGCTCTGTCAGCCCTCCCAAGCTATGACCTACACCACTCCGGAATTCGGGTGGACACGGAGAATTTTTGGACAGTTCCATTAGGGATTGGGTTTCTAAAAAAACTCGGCATTTTCGAAATTTTTGTGTTAGAAATTAAAATCTAAGAAATTTTTCTATAAAGGTGCTGGTGAATTACATTCTGATAATTTTTATTTTGGGGGGTGCCAGGGCCCCCTGCCCCCCCCCCCCCCCTGGGTGCGCCACTGCTCAAGATACACATAATTAAGTTCATACGTAAAGTATATGGATTGAGAGATGTTGTGTGTAGTATTATTAATTCAATGAGCCTTGTAGAAATAACTTTATAATATAACTATAAGCTCCTTATATCTAATCTAGATGCTTCTTTACATAACCAAACCACTGCAAATATTCTACAATACCTTTGAAGCCTCGGAATACGCCCGAATAATTTTGGATGTGGTACAACAATTACCGCCAAGCCAAATGCGCCTATACCAGTGCTCGTCAATACCGCCAAAAAAATCCGCATAGACAAAACCGCCCGCAAAAAATACAAAAATATATAAAAGAAGTGCTTTTTTTGGTTTTTCCAATTGTGTATAATATAAATTTCGAAATTTAAACGAAACGAATAGAAATTTACATACTTACGATAATCAGTCTAATTTGAGATTAATCCGTTGCAGCTGTTAATAGAGTAATAACTTAAAATCGTCAGCTTTTAACACTCAGTTAATGCCTTTGCATAGTAGTATTTCTAATTTAGAGTATTTGCTAACAATAGCTACGAATAGTGCTAACCATACAATATTGATATTTTATTTTACATAATTTATATTTGTTTATATCTTCCTTCTTATGTTTTTTTATTTGTGTATCAAAAATATAATATTAGGTATGTAAAAATAAAAATTGTCTCATATCTAAATCGTTTTGGCAGCAATGTCTGAGCGGTAATGTCCGGGGGGTTTTGCTTCGGGCGGTTTTGTCGGGATCCCATTCAAACGCTATTATCTTGGAACAAGATTTTTTTAGTGGTTTCCCTATTAAATTATGGTATGGCTATGATATTTCATCACCTGCCGGGATCGCTCCACTACTAGATGAAGGCCTCCCCATAACTCCTACTAATCTTTCCTGTCTGTAGTTCTATGCTGCCACGTACATTCGCCGACCTTAATTGTAGGGTTTAATTGAATTTTAAAAACTTACCGATACCATCTGCAATAATTTGTATTCTCAGTTCAATGAAAACAAATGTATATGACTGACAAAGCTTAGTGTGCACTATTTATGTCGGATCTCATCAGCCTACTTCCACCATTTGCCACTTTACCAGAAACTTTAGAATTTCGGTACACAGCTAGTGCTAATGCATTCAATTATAATTTTTATAACACACAATTTTGTGGGTGATCCAGTAATATTTTTAAAACAGTTGTCAATCTGATTTCGACATAATGAGAAGTTAAATTAAATTATCCACGTCAATTTTATTCGTGCTGTATAGAAATAGTAAGAGATTATGCCTATGTGTCATCGAAATTAATTTTAACAACTAGATTATCTAAGCTGTTAAAAACTGTAAAAGCACCAGATTTGTAATCAAACAATGTATTTATTATATTAGCGCCATATTTGTAGATGGCGTTAACCAAATTAATTAATTACATCCTTTGATCTTGTGGATGTTCATTTACAAATGATAAAATAATAATTTAATTACACGTTTAGATTTTTTGAATTTATTTATTTATGAACAATAAACATAGCTTGATGTAAAAAAAATAGAGTACATGGATTATTCAATGTGTCCCGATGTCGACGGACCCTGGAAAACAGCTCCACTCGGCCAGATGCCATTAACGGGCAGTCCCAGAAGACATGTTCAGCGTCCTGATGGTCGTGCCCGCATGAGCATTCCGGCCCATTCTGCCCTATCAAACGAAAACCATACAGCTCTTGGATGCGAACCATGACCGGTCAAGAACTGGTTTACCTAGTGTGTTGGTCTTAGTTGTCTTATCTGAAACCTGCAGGACACATCTAGAAAAAATAGATACGTTTGTCGTTACTTGGTGGTGGGTCGACCACCTCGACTGTCATGTATCGTGTGCTATCTTGTAGGCTTACGTGATGATAGTATGCCTGTAGAGTACGTCTTCAGATCTCGGCGGAGGCGTCAAATGGATGCCCTCAATGGTGGTGTTGATCTCTTTAAAGATAATGGTGATCAATCCTCATACTTCGACGTGCAGGTCGAGGGGCAGCACCTCTACCAGAATTGGAAGCGCGTCTGATGATCTCGTCTTGTAGGCTTTTGTCAATAAGATCAGCGAGAGTCGCTGTCCGCTAATTAAAGTACTTATTACTTTGGATAATGATTTTATTCTAGGGTGCCATACGCCAAAATCGTAGCCTGCAATCCCCATAAATTGCGCCATATGCGATCTTAAGGGCCCTAGCACTAAGTCTCCAATTTTCTCCCGCCATTCTAGCCATCTTCTAATAGACTATGTTAGCCTTCGAAGCGCCTGTCTTGGCGTGTTCGATAAAATACAACTTATCGTCAAGAATAAAGCGTAGGTACTTAATTCTCTCCGAAAAACATACCGTGGTTAGACCCATACAAATTGTTGGTACCCTTCTGCGAATATTGATCGTGGAGTTTCCTTTCAGGAGAGCTTCAGTTTTACTTGGAGCGAATACTAGCTTGTTCACTTTGACGTATTCAAGTATTCTACCTAATGCGTCCGTAACAATGTGCTCGAGCCCTCCCTTGTCCGATGCACCCACAAGAAGGAGCGTATCATCAGCGTAGGTGACCCAGGACAGAACCCTGGCGTCACCCCATGGTGGTGTTCCTGTGAATCAATGTGGAACCGGAGTCATAAATAATCTCTCTGTTACTAAAATATAGCTCTGGACTAAAGCAAAAAGGTCCCCAGGGATCTGTCTCAGCCGAAGCTTTGCCAAAACCAAAGGCCATCACGTGCTATCAAATGCTCCCGCGATATCAAGAAAGATCCCAGCGATGAAGTTCTTATTATGATTGTCCACTGACTTGATTACAAATCGGATCGCATTCACAGTAGATTTCCGGGGTCTTAACCCAAATTGTCAATCTGAGATTAGGCAGTCTCCGAAAGGTGAAACTCAATCTTGCTGCTCATCAATATCTCCAAATTTTTCCCATTATAGAGAAGACGGTATGCTTTAGGATCGCAAGAAGGTTAACTTTCAGCTTTGGGGATCACCACTAGAAGACCCTTCTTCCAACAGTCTGGAAATATGCCACTATTCATGCATTTAATGTAGAGTTGCGTGATTTCGTGCGAAACAAGAGACCGCGCTCTCCTAGCTAATGTGCTATCAATACAATCAAGGACCTACCAGTCGGGAGACCAATACACCGTCCACCACCCGTCGTGTCTGTGAAGCCGTTAAAGTTCCCACCACCACCCGTCATATATGCACAGCCGTGGATATGCACGGCCGCTCTCTATGACGCTTTAAACGTGTCTGAAAGAAGTGATTTTAGGTGCTCATTCCGTCTCGAGACGGAGCCGCACGGGTCTGATGCTACAACCATGCACCGTAGTGCTTAAAGAATAAAGTTAAAAAAGGTTTTTTTTTGGACTGGCTCTGCTATCCACTGACGTTAAGCGCTCCATATACCCGCATACGGAGTATGACGAATTGAAATGGATGAGTCTACAGAAGAGTCGAAACTATCACGCTCCCCATACGATGCTGCAAATTTCACGTGCACGGCCGACTTTCACAGCGCTGTATTGTGACATAATGAATATTTAATTGCTCACATTTCGTCCCGAATGGAGCTGCACGGAACCAATTATTTGCAACCATGCACCTCTGTGCTTAAGACTGACTTTAGGAAAGTGAGAAAGTGAGGTCCAGCTCTGCTGGCCGCCGACATGATGCGCCTTGTGTACCCGCGTACTGATGCTCAAGATTTTAATCTGATTCTACGGAGGAGTCGGGATTATCCCGCTCCCCATACTTCGCTGAAAATTTTTCAAGTGCCGGAAAATTGGCCTCTGTTGCAATTAGGTCCGCTTGGCAAATTGTGGGCTCGGGTGAGGACGGACCCTGGCAAACAGCTCCGCTCGTTCGGATTCCGTAAACGGGCAATCCCAGAGGACGTGTTCAGCGTTTTGTTGGTCATTCCCGCAGGTACAACCCGGCCCATCTTTGCTTAGGCGAAACCCATGAAGCTTGGCGGCGAAGTTGTCATGACCGGCGAAGAACTGGCTAGTTCAGTGCGATAGTTGAAAACTTCCGATTTTTTGCATGGTAGGGGCGGCGGAATTCAGCGTATTTAAAGGAAGTAGCGCTAGTCATATTATGTTACGCGTGTTACCCATATGAGGTCACTACAGCAATTCAACCATCGGGAATGCCAGCGTGATCACTTAAAAATGATGATGTAATGCATTCGGTCATATGGGATTGGTCAAAAACTGTGACAAGATACACATGTTCAAACCGTTGGTTTTGCGATCATTCATACGCGCTTAGGCCTTGTCCACATGGTGCATTTTGACTCGCGCGTATTCCAGGTACATGTCAAATTGCGCCATCTAAACAAGGACTTAGTCTTTAAGCTCATCTAAGTTGCTCGCAACCTAGGGGTGGCAGGGTATATGAAAGTATGGTGAAGCAGGCAGGTTACATAAAAGTATGATGAGGCAGGCTGGTAATCAAGTTGCGGCAAAACTTCCACGTTAACATTGTTATATTATATGGGTAGGTACGTTATAATGACGGTCAAAAGGCCAAAGTAAATCCTCCGTGATGACCTGTATTTTTGTTATCGCGTCGCTATTTCTCGTAAGTTTTCGGCTATTGTTGGCCTGCTTCATTCAGTTGTATAAGAAAGTCGATTCTTTGCCCCTATTTTTATTTAATATCTTTATGCTCGCAACCTTAAATGGATTTGATATAATGATAATATGAAACACATCGGCTGGCTGTTTTAAAAGCCTTGAGCGTCACGTCACTACCACCTCAATGACGCAGATATCCGAAATTTTCTATCCAATACCAATTTCTCTAATATTGATACTTCCTTGAGTGGAGTGGAGCTGGAGTGTCGTGGCCGGCTGCCAGCCATATAGTGACAGCTATACTTAATAGAATCACAGAATCAAAAAATTTCAAAATCTTCTAACTCAAGTTTAAATACAATTTTTTTTTTTTTTTTTTTTCGACCATGTCCGATCCTGATAGGATCATATGGGCCTCCACAGAGTGGAGGTTTGTATTGACAGATTTTGTTTTTTTACGAGAAATGGATGTCAGCCACTTGCTCAACCTATTAGGTCCATACCCTGACACACACAAATTGAAAAACAATTTTTGTACTTGCCAGACCCAGGATTCGAACCTGGGACCCACGGCTTTGTAGTCCAACGCTTATGCCGCGCGGCCACCGTGGGCAATACTTAAATACAATAATTGAGTGATTCACAAGCATAGTGAACCAAGTCCATTCTGGTTATTTTTGGGTAAGCTAGCTTCAAACATAATATTTGAGTATTTCTAATTCTGTAAGGGTTAAAACATATCTCACAAAAACATTCCGCCTTTTCACTTCCGCTATTCTCGCATATTCATTCGGAGCCATAAGGTGGTTTGTTAGTACTTAATTATGACAAAAATTAATTACCAAATCCACGGTTAGAGGCTTTAATAGGGTATTTAAAAAAATTTTGTGTATTATACAAACCTCATACAATATGTAATTTCCTAATCTGTATATGCATGAAATGTTTTCAAATTATGTATATTCAGTATTATAAATAATGTTACATTCTGAAATCTTGTGTCTTATTCGTTGAATAAAAAAAATAGTTAGACGTCGGTTAGATTTTTAGTTAGGATTTTTTTTCTCGGTGTCAAAATGCCTTGTGAATGAAGGAAAAATAATATTTTTTTTTTTCGAAAATTCCATTAAATTTTGTATGTTACTGCGTGGTGTCGCAGATTTACGACATTAGGAAATCTTACATTTTAGTATGACAAAATACAAACCCAAATGATAAAAATTATAAAAAACTAATGTACACACATTATTTGATGCGTAGATATTTTTATTCAACCAATTTCAATCTTCTGTACATTTTTTATTAATTATTTACAAATGCGGATTTTCGCGTACATACGAATTCGTCAACTATCAAAGCAGAAATGCAAAGACTATAATGCAGAAATGCTTGATTTCTTGAAATGTCCAAACAAAATCAGTAAAGTAGGATTTTTATGGTAAAACAGTTTTCTAGGCATCGAAAAAGGATATTATTTAATAATTTACACAGATGGCATTGGCTATATCGAAATAGTTTTAAATGTCACAAATTTGCGACACTATGAAGTAAGGGGGGAATTAATTGATACCTACCTTAATTTAATATATCAAAACCAATAGCCAACCTTATAATGCAATTTGATAAGCATTTTATGTAACAACTACTAGTTAAAATCGTCGTAATTATCTAAGGCGCCCGTAGTTTAATGGTAGAACATACTGGCGCGAATCCAGCAGATACAGGTTCAAGTCCCGTCGGACGTCGTATTTTTTCTACATAAACGATTTTTTTGAATGTGTATATGCATGAGATGTTTTCAAATTATGTATATTAAGTAGATAGAATGTTACATTCTGAAATCTTGTGTCATATTCGTTGAATAATAGAAATAGTTTGTCATAATTTATTTATCACACAGAAGTTTAGCCCTATAATTCTAGCTACTTCACTGTAATTATGCCATTGCAACGTTAATATTATTCCAATATGATAATATTTTTATTACATTACAACGTTTTTCTTAGGTCGTATTCTTATTTTTCCGGTGGTTGTTTGTCCGGTACAAATCTTGCAATCGATTTTTAACTAACTTCCCGACTAGCTAGGCATTTGAAACTTTTAGAATAAATATCAGAACACGACGCCAATGCATTTTTTTAAATTTTGTTAGCCATATTTAAGTAGAATTGAATTCATTTTTAGTTAATTATGTTTTGTATGAAAAGTTATTTCGACACCATTAGGTATTGGTTGCTAGGGGGTCCTAGCAACTAAATTATTAAATAATATATACATGCGTTACTATGGAAATCAATATGAAATGACATTTCATTAATCAGTATTTCTATCAATGGGTCTATTCTATGCTTATCGACCGCTAAAGTGATAAAGTGAAAAATATTATCAAACTTAGGGTAGGTTTGTATCAAAATATTAGCACTTATTGTAACAATTACACGTAGCCGGTTTTTATTGTTGCAATAAATGCTATATTTTAACAGCACCTATCTTGCTGCTGTTAAAATATCGCACTTATTGCAACAATAAAAACCGGCTTCGTGTAATTGTTACAATAAGTGCTAATATTTTGATACAAACCTACCCTAAGTTTGATACTATTTATCAATTTAGTGTTCGATAAGTATAGAATAGACCCACAGGTACATTTTTTTTGATCGTTTAAGCTAATCAAGTCAAGTTTATATGATTCAACAGAAAATTTAAAAACGTTGCATATAAAAAAAATGTTTTCATCTTTCAATTAATGAGAAGCTTTTAATAATCTTAACCGTTATAGCTAACAATATTTCTAAATATCTCAATAAAAAACCATTATGTAGTCTGAATTTTACTAGTTTGTTTCTGTGTTTTTCTGAGATAGTTAAGGTATACGAAATTGCATCGGATATCACTGTCCCTCGAAACACTTTAGCAAATTAAAGACCGTATCCTGAGAAGTGGGTCCTCTATGTCCGAGGCATGCATCCATTTTCTTCTTCGCCATCTCTTTGTCAACACCATCAGGTAGTTGTGCCATAATGGCGGGTTTATTGCAGGTGCCATTGGCGTTGATAATGGAGCTGAGTTTGAAAAGACAGTAGATGTAATTTTTCAATTTAGCATCACCGTCTGAAAAGTCTCCATTCCGAATTCGCTGGATCTTCTTATTGAGAGCTTTAGTTTGCCGTCTGCAAAGTCCATGATGAATTCTTATTCCGGGACTATCAATGAGTGAGGCCGCCTAGAATATGATAGAACTGATTAGATGTTATAAAATTAACTTAACCTCATTAATGGGTAACGCATGATTGGTTAAAAATCTCACTTTCCAAAATTGTTTGTAAAGTGAGATATTATATGGTTCTCAATCTTTATCGTGTCGCAACCCTCTTTTGTAGTATCTAAGTAACCTACACTCATCTGCCACATAATCATAAAAAAATATTTTTGATAATAACACATTATACACATTATAGTGTTATTCTTGAATTATCATGTCATTATAATAAATCTTCCTTCACTCTGTTTCCATGAAAATTAGCAATAATTAGATTTTCTTTCATGATACAACTTTTTTTGTAGCTTATGTACTTATGTGGCTGGAATCAACGTTTTTTTTGATAATTCTGCAATATTGATACCTTTCCGTTGACATCTACTTGCGCTAAGAACCCATTTTTAGTATACGAGATGAATTGAAGTATAAAAAGTAAAAAAATCTATTTTTTGATTATTATGAACATTGAATAAAAATTTGGTTTGCTGTAAAATATTATTACATCAACATTTGTGGAGGTTGACCCTCAGCCTAATAAACTCCAATAGTTATGCTAATCCTTTCTTTTAGTAGCCTTGTATTTTCTGTGAACATTGTGCATAAAGCCATGTATTCACTAGGGGACAAATGGAGTGACATGTCTTAGGACATGATGTTCAACATCTACGTCGATGTCTCGGGAACAATGTCACGGAAAATGTTGCTTGTACACACCAGGACGCATATCAGTTGTCGTCGAAATGTCACCCGAGGAGGTTTGTTCGGTCAGTGCTGCGAACATATTTATGAGTAGTTTATCGAAATGTAAGAAAAAGAAAAAGAGGTGAGTGCGGAAGTACTTACTATAAAAAAAAAGAAGAATAAACATTCGAGTGACTCATATTGAATGACAAGTTGAACACCCGTCTACTGACACTCGCCGAAATTTCGTCGCTATAGGATTGGTTTGTCGAAAATCCGTTTTTGTCGAAATCGACCTATTGATGCAGAATGATTTTTTGTATCTAAATGGACCAGCACCATTTATAAAAAAAATTATATTTATTTCTAAACACTAAAATTGTCGAATAAACCTTGTTTATCACTAATTATTTTGTGTTGTTTTGTCGAATGTACGTCAATTCGACAGATCAGCATGCAGAAATGATTTCAAAAATACTACGTCAAATAAATTATTTCTGTCGAATATCACAGTTAATTTCGGGATGCTTGAAGAATCTCTTAAGGTTTTAATTGTCGAATATCACTTTAACCAATCAATTCCGCGGTACACCGGCCATCTCACTCCGTTATTTGCGCTTTCTCGTTCTACCAAATACGCCCATATTCAATCTTTGACGGTCGCTAGAGCTTTGTGTCAGATTAAAATCCGTTTACATTTTATTTTCTTAGTTTATACGTTTAATCTTACGTTTTTTTTCAAATTATTTTACTTCAGGGTCTGGGTTAGGAAGCAGACAAAAGTACGCGATGTAATAGACGTTGCCAAACAGCTGAAATGGAGATGGGCGGGGCACATTGCACGCCAAAAGGACGGCCGCTGGACAAATGCCGTCATCGAATGGTACCCAAGGGGTACGAAACGGCCACAGGGTCGCCCTAAAAGCCGCTGGATTGACGAACTGGTAAAGTTCGGCGGAAATACGTGGCAGCGAACGACACAGGACCGAGAGAGTTGGAGAAAGCTTGGGGAAGCCTTGATTCAGCAGTGGATTGACCCCGGCTTATGATATATATTTTACTTCAATCATGGTTAATTCATCACCGGTTTGCCCTGAACTACAGATGAGATATGGATGTGTGAATTTTAACTTGAATTACTATGTTTTGTACTGTCAGATATAGAAAAAATCCCAATGCTCGACTAAAATCTAAAGGGTGACTCAAAGAGTGCCGTGACTTAATATTTATTTTTCTTTATAATCATACTAGCTGACCCGGCAAACTTCGTACCGCCTCTGAATCAGGAAATCTTGTGTTAACTTATTAGCTGAATTTAATTCAATTTTTATGAATACTCAACATAGTACTTAATATAGAATCGAACAAATGTATCAATTATTTTTCGTATTTATTTATTACAGTATATTATATTATTTAATTTTTGGTTGTGTGACGTAAATCTACAGGCTGTTAAAAACGTGAATGTATTCCTTTTAATATTTTTATGATTACAGATTGAGAAATAAGCCATATTATATTATTATATTTGTTTCACGGTATTGATTGTAAAATAATTTGTATTTTTTTCTAAATAAATGTTTTCATATTTAGATTAAAAAATTTTACTACATAGGTACATAATTTCAGAATAATTACTATTATTGATATTTAATGAACAATCAGTTCTCAGTTCATTTAACAGACCAATATATTGTTTTATTTATTTCGAGGCTAGAATTAGGAATATTGTAATGACGATAAATTTTCGATTATCGGGTTAATGCGGTGAGTAGGTATAATATGGTATATATTTATGTATAAATTACGAAAATAAGTACTATTTTAAAAAATATTTAAATTACATTTTGCATAAAGATTTCGTCGCCTTCTATTTTAACATGAATACTTATGTATTTGTTAAAATAGATTAAACTTTTGAACCAATAACCTCAAATGCCGAAAATTTTATAGAAGCGCTTTTCCTATAAATTCGAGAGGAATTTTTTGAATTGATAAACAACGAGACGCTAAAACTGAACTTCGCCGATGTTCCATTGGCTATTTTCAAGATTTCAGTTAGTAAAAAATATCCTCAGATTTCCGACAAGGCTATCGCAGTTCAACTCCTATCTTCGAGTCAAAAAAGTTGCCTTAATATTTTAAAACATGTGATTGTATGATACAATTTATTATTATTGTGTCAATACTCGACAAATAATTATTCCTAACCCGACAACCAACCATAATTAGATTAATATAATTTATAGCCATACAAAAAATCGCTAAACATACAATCAATACCATTAATTTTACTTCAAACACTATTTGTAAAACGCTATTTTAGAGTATCTCACTATCTTTAACCTTAACAATAGGTAAGGGGGGTGCCAAAGATCCTAGCATGGGGTCCTCCTACAGAATGTGGGGTCCATGTTTTGGTGTATAAATTTATTTACGTGTGGTGTGCCGCGGAATTCTATAAATACATTTGGTGTGCTCAGGGTGAGAAAAAGTCGCGGAGCACTGCCCTAGTGAAAACGAGGCTTAACGTGAAAAGGTCACAAAAGTTACTAATGGACATAGAAACATACAAGAAAAATTGCACAAATAAGATATGTCGTAAAACCAGCTTCGCCAGATAAGATTAGATTTTTCCATACAGATAACTTATTTGTTCCGTTTAGATCAAAAATAATAAGAATTTACAATTAACTGTTTATTTTAATCAGTTATATCAATTAAAGCCACAAAATCGAAATAACTAGAGGTAAATGTTCTAAACTAACTAAAATATAGGATTTAACTTAGCTTCCGTGAAGCAATTAGTTATTACGAATCGATCTAAACATTTTTTTTCTAACTACAGAAGCACTTAAAAAGAGGTTCAAATAATATCACAAAAACTAAGTACAAGGAAAGAATGCAATACCAAGAAATTACGTGGAACATAATATGTCCACTGTGTGTATAAGGGGTTGACAATTGTATGTACTTGGAATCCGATTTGAATTCACAGAACAAACATTACTGTATAAGGGCTGAATATCGGCCTGATTTCAGGAAACAGGTGCGTGCACGCCTGCTGGATTTAAAAATACTGGGTCGAAGAAGCAATCTCAGTTTATTATACCTAACAGTAAAGATAAAACCATAATAATACCACCACCCAAATATGGTTGTGAAACATGGTAACTTAGAATAAAAAATATTGCGATGATTCTTTAAACCAACTTTAGAAAAATGATACTTGATCAGTGTTTTTCATGTGCGGTTACCAACATCATTTTCAGTATTTAATTTAATTAACTGGGCTAACGTTAAATATGCGTTATTGGAAATGAGTCATGACCAAGTAGTTAAAGACCATTTTAATAATACAACGGTTGAAATATTTAGGTCGAAGTTACACGTTGACCAAGAATCAAGTCAATTCAAAGAATTGGCAACAATTACTTTATTAATATTGTTGATTTTTCTACTACTGTATACTGTAAATGATCTTTCAGTGTAATGTACTTAATAAAAAACAAATATCGAAGCCAGTTGACAGATGTAAACTTAGAAACAGCCATGCGGCTCGCATTGGAAAAAATGAGTATTGAGGAATTTCCATTGGCATTATTTTTAAATAAATAATTATGTACTAAAATATTCAAATGTTTTTAATAAATGGACTTGTCTATAAAGAAATTGATCCATTTTTTAGTAATTGAAATTTAGATTTTTTTTTCAATCACAACAAAAGTGAAAATTGGTGCGGCTACCAGACATTTCCATAGAACTGTAAATGTCAATTGTGTGGCCACAGTTAAATTTCGCGTGAGAACCTTTGTACTAGATTATGGCATGAAAGATCCTGACTAAGAGGCTACCGCAATGGAAGCCATCTAAATAAAGACCAAGAACGAAATAGATTGAGTGTCCGTAGAAGGAATGGAATATGATGGGGAGGCGTGGAAATTGGAAAGGACTCTTGAGGGTTACAAATCGACGGAAACCTCTTGTGGACGAGATTAAAAACCAGCGTAGGATGTAGCACCGTAGAAGAATATTTCGTAAGTATACGCAAAGATAAAAGAAGTCCATAGCCTATGCTAAAGCTAACCTCTATGGAATATTACCGAACTATAATAAGTGTATAACAGTCGATAGTATAAATTAAAATATATGGTTAGAATACAGAAGCTCACTTCGGATAATAATATACGGATTCGGTAATGATAGTAGGGTGTAAAAAACACGACATATCAATAAAATTGTATCACATACAAAATAGTAACTTTTCCACTTCCATACATATTTTACTTATTTATTATACTACGTAATGTTTAAGGCTTTCACGGTTGTTTTTTATCGTAGTAGATTTTTGGGTTTCTACCATGTATTCTTCTTCACTCTTTCCTCAAAGTTTCGAGCTCGTTGCAGAGGCCATTATCAAGAGATGATGAAATGTAGTGTAGATATATGAATGTAAACGTTGCTCTAAGAATGTCAAAGGGAATCCGATTAGCTAAGAGCAAATGTTGCTCTGAGTAATGTGTCAATCGTTACGACTAGAGATACCGGCTCGAATATTAGATTTTGCTGATAGTTCCGGAAACCATTACGTTTTTAACCGTAATCCATCATCCCTATTAATATTTTCAGGGTTGCTATGGATTTCAATGGCCTCCTTTACCAATTGTGCGAAATATCGTTTACATTCATATACCTACACTACATTTCATCATAAAACATATCATCTCTTGATAATGGCCTCTGCAACGAGCCCGAAACATCTAGCAAAGAATGAAGAAGGACACACGGTGGAAACTCAAAAATCTACTATTATACTACATACTACTCATACCAGCGCATTCTAAATACATACATATGCATGAATTTGCAACTGGAAAACAATATCAAATATTCCGAGAAAATGGTGAGGCCAATTAAATATATTATCTTGCTTGAATTGAACGATGAACATAAATTATGAAAAATAAAACTATATAGGTACCATTAAAAAGCATTCAATAAGGAATCCCAACAAGTACCTATTTAAAAACTCTCCTGTGAAAATCAGCCTTTTTGTGTTAGAAATCTTTGCATTTAGAATGGCCTCACCAAACCACATTTACCATTTATCAACCAATTTTAATCACGTTGTATCACGAGACCCTACATATGAATGTGAAACATCAGTATTATTTTTATGACTGTGGATGCAACAGGAGCAGTTACCTAAAACTGAGTTCGGCGTGCACTCAAGTGTTCTGATTAAATTTACATATCTTTAAGTTCAAAGTAACCATTGAAAAAAGGGCCATGTAGAAGCAAAATTAAAAACTGTATTAAATAACAAAAGCTAATACAAAACTTTCGAAACGTTAGGAGTTCTTCACGTTGATAATATGGTGCCAATTTTTTTCTAAATGCAACAAAATTGTCCTGGACGAACGGTCCGCTGGGCGAAAAACATGGTTGAACTAATTTGAGCAGATTTTCCCCTTCCAATACATAATATGTTAAGATATAACACGGGGATATGGTTTGCATCCTGTATTTCTCCATCACATTGACATATTAAACGGGTAACACATTATTTTAGTATCCAAAATATCACGAAAATATATAACTAAATTATAAATCAAATAAACATAATAATAATATGTAATAACGTGTACTCACTTCGACTACAGTGATCACTGCGATCGCAATTGCGATCGTGATACCTAATGCGAATAAATTCATGTTGCTTGCTTAGGTCCAAATATATTTTCAATAAACTTTCCGCCTTTTATATCTCACTTTACGGCTACTATTCCTATGAAAAAATCCTACAGATTTACAGTATAAATATATACGACAGGTAATTAATGTTTTAGAATTCCGCTGTTATCGAATAATACACAATATGCAGTGGTTCCCAAATTGTTTTGTTTCGTGAAACCGATAAAACATTTTTTAAATTTTGAGGTGCCTGCATCTAAATTAACGATATTCAAAAAATACATCTTAGAATAAAATAACTCGTAGTGACATAAATAGTGTTATATTAAAACTATTAACTGATTAAAAATATAGTACATACCTACAATATTACATTAGATAGCATGAGATTTAAGCAGGGTCATGGAACTTGATTTTGCTCGAGATTAATGAAATGACAATTCCGCTGTTATCGAATAATACACAATATGCAGTGGTTCCCAAATTGTTTTGTTTCGTGAAACCGATAAAACATTTTTTACATTTTGAGGTGCCTGCATCTAAATTAACGATATTCAAAAAATACATCTTAGAATAAAATAACTCGTAGTGACATAAATAGTGTTATATTAAAACTATTAACTGATTAAAAATATAGTACATACCTACAATATTACATTAGATAGCATGAGATTTAAGCAGGGTCATGGAACTTGATTTTGCTCGAGATTAATGAAATGACAAAAAAAGAAATATAATACGAGGGTGGGTCAATAATTCCTTAGAAAAAAGCATTAAAACAGTTTTTATTTTTGTATTTTTTTTTTATTTCTTAACATAATCTCCTTGGAGCTCAATACACTTGGTTAGACGTTTCTCAATTTTTTTTAAACCGTCAGAAAAATAAGTTTTCGGAAGGTCCTCAAAATAAGCATTTGTCCGATCGATGACTTCTTCATTTGAAAAAAAACGTTGTCCACTTAGCCATTTTTTTAAGTTTGGGAAAAGGAAAAAGTCACTGGGGGCTAAATCTGGCGAATACGGTGGGTGGTCGACCAATTCGAACTTCGATTCTTCAATTTTAGCCTTTGATCGTAAACATGTGTGAACACGGGCATTGTCCTGATGAAAGAGGATTTTTTTCCTGTTTAAATGAGGCCGTTTTTCTTCAATTTTGTTTTTTAGCTGGTCCAATAAAGATGCATAATAATCCCCTGTTATTGTTTTTCCTTTTTCCAAATGGTCAACGAAAATAATTTCACGTGCATCCCAAAATACAGTAGCCATAACCTTACCAGCTGATTTTACGGTTTTCGCCTTCTTTGGATATGGTTTGCCTTCGCAATCCACTGCTTTGACTGTTCTTTCGTCTCGGTAGTATAGTGGTGTATCCATGTTTCATCTACAGTCAGAAAGCGACGAAAAAATTCATCCGGATTGCGTTGCATGAGCGACAACAGGGCTTTAGAGGCCACCACCCTACTGCGTTTATTGTCGACTGTGAGCAAACGCGGCACCCATCTTGCAGAAATATTTTTCATGCCCAATTTGTCATGTAAAATAGAAATGACGCTACCTTTTGAGATCCCTGTAACCTCAATTATCTCACTCAACTTTAATCTTCGGTCACTTAACACCATATCGTGGATTTTATTGATCATTTCTGGTGTAGTCACCTCTACAGGACGTCCTGAGCGTGGTTCATCTTTTGTTGATGTACGACCACGTTTAAATTCATTTAACCAGTTATAAATAGTTGCAAGTGAAGGAGCAGATATGCCGTGAACTAAATCCAACTCATTTTTTATTTCCTTTTCTGTTAACCCTTTTATATTAAAATGTTTAATAACAGCTCTAAACTCAATTTTCTCCATTTTCCATTTTTCCATTTTCCACAAGCAAATTTTTTTTTTAAATGTACGAGAAACACACAACAACCCGACCAATCTGATTGAAACTTCGCAGCATACTGAATCGGTAGTGCCGCTGCATGAAAACAAACCGATTACAGTACTAGTCGCGCCACCTGTCGGCTTTTCTAAGGACTTATTGACCCACCCTCGTATACTAAAAATCCTGGTCTAAAATAAGGGCACCATCCCCTAGCTAATGTAGAGGAACATAAACAGTGAGCAGGAAAGTTCATAATTAAATGAAAGACACTAATTAGTTCAACGATGTATAATATAATCCAAATTTTGATTGTTCCAAATTATGTAAAATTGTAACGAAGACGAGCATACAAATTGATTATAATTAAATATCTAAAATTATGCCATTAAACCATACACAGTTTTATATATTTTATAAACAAAAGAATATTTTTTATCGTCAATTTTTTAGTCTAGTATTCACTTATTAAGGGCGGACATGCTCAGCGTAGGTCAAAATGGAACTTTTATTGTATTTTCAAAGCATGATCCTGGACATTCCTTAAAAGTTGTAGATAATCTACTTACATAATTTTGAAGCCTTATTATCCTTTATATGTATTTTAAACATTTGAATACGTGTATTAATTAAGGCGCTAAGTACCAAAAACATAAAAACTGACATTTTTATAGAAAAATGTTCTACATACCAACGCCAATAACTTCAATCATAGTCTAAGTGCCTCAAGCAAGTCAAAAAAATACAGCAAAATAATTAAACCTGTCGACGTTGTAAGTCCGTTGGCGTGTTTTATTTATAATGGTGTAAGTAGCACTGCAGTGGTCAACGGCATTCAATATAAAATAGCTAACGATGGTGTGTTGACACTTGCGAGTTCTTATTACCTAAAATTATAGAAGCTGCCGTGATTGCTTCACACTGTAAAACTACATTTTTCAAAAGGTCTGATTCATGAAATTTTACTGCAATGACTCGGTATTTTGTAACTACAGGCAATATTACTTTTTGGTACTTAGAGCCTTATTTAATACACGTATTCATTGATGACTGCATAAAGTATTTTTATTACATAAAATAGTATTTTTTTAAACCTCTCGCTCTAATGTTTTAGAATATAGTCATAGTTCAGTACAACCATGTGCAGTGGTGTTAAGATTTTTTACATTTATTAATTTTTAAACGCATTTATAAAACCATTAGTATAATTTATGTCGACATTATTATGGTAAAATATTTACGATGAAAAATAATATTGATAATTTCTGTGATCCCAAATTTGACAAGAATTGGGCATTTAATTATTCAAAAAATGGGCAAGATTAACACATTTGAAGATGATTCTAAAGATACTAATTATAAACTATATTTTTGACAATTTAAGTGTGATAAACATCATATGAATAATGATTGCTTTATAATAATTATTGACCTAAGAATAAGGTAGTGTTTTTTTGAAATACGCCATTTCTTTTGGCATTCCCCAGTGGTTAAGCTACAACATACGGCCGTAGCCATAAATTTACAAACTAAAACTGAAGTAAGGAATAAGATTATGTTAACTCGCGTGTTTGAACATGTACCTAACCGATTTTTTTTAAACGGTTTTAAATTTTTAAGTTTATCTTTGACTTGTAAAAAAGTTTTTAATGTTTGCAGATACATATTTATAATACAGTTGAAATTGTAAATTATCAAAAAAATGTCTGGTATTGAAACTTATGTACTTAAGTAACGTATTTTTTCGCTAGGTGCCTCTGTAGGTACAAATCTCCCCCTTTTAACATATTTGTTTTACATAGGTTAAAAATATAAATTATTAATTTAAGAAATACATATGAGTAATAAAATAAAAAAAATAAATATAAAAATATTTGTCGGAAGTTGGATTCGAACCCATGCCTAACCGATTTTTTTATACAATTACTGCAATCTTATGCCGTGAAAAATTATAATAAAATGTTCCCAAGCGGTCACCCATCCAAGTACTATCCATGCACAATGTTGCTTAACTTCGATGATCGGACGACAACCTTAGAGACCGCTCGGATAGCGTGCTCGTCGTGATGACGTGAAAAATTGTGATAAAATAGTAATAGTAACATTTCTGCGTTACACTTGAATTTCTGAACACAATTTTAAAATCACGTCGAACGGTAAACATAATATTAAACACGTTAAAAAGTATTAGGAATATAGTTTATATTAGATTTCATAAATTCATGGATAATACGATTACAAGTCCAGCAGAATTTTAACAGAATAACAAAGTTATTTAATTTTTTTTTTAATTCTGTGACAATTTAATTATGTATATCGACTTTCATATGACTGAAGACAAGTTTAAAGTCCAAAACACCTGTCCATATTATAAATAAATAACTTGAATATCGATAGATTTTATTTACGGAAAAAAATGTTTTTAAAACATTTATAATGCATTAAATAATTTTATATTTTCTAAAAAAATAAAACCTTTAATGCGCACTCGTCGTCTGCGCTGTTTCTCGTTTACAAATATTATTTTTAGTCGATGGAAAATAAACAAAACAAATTAAAATATCGTTGCTGTCATTCGCATTACGCATTAAAAACAAAGTAATTGTTTTAAGGTTATAGAAAAAATCTGGCCATTTGAAACGAAAAAGTTTAACAACCTCAACCTTATGCAGTTTCAAAAATGTGTTAGTAATAGTCATTACAAGGTTCATAGTATTAGTTTTAATATCGTTTTCCAAGATTGCAAATACAGAAAAATTTAATAATTAAACAAAAAATGTGTATTCGAATCCCTCACCGTCCAAGTTTTTATTCTTGGATCTTTCTGTCCTGATGTTGTCCTTGCTACTTATCCTCTTATTTCATATTGTTCTTGACTAGATTAAATGTAAAAAAAAATACAATAACATTAGGTGGATGTTAATATGAATATTTTAATTCCTCTCATAAAATCGGTTGAAAAATATTTTTTTTGTTTGTTATTATGACAATTTTACTATCATATTATTAAATGACGAAATGCTTGCGATAAGTTCCAAATCAGCATATTTACTATCACGCCATATTATATACATACTGCAGGTTATTATTGACAACAAACAATGTTGTTACATTATTCGAGTAAGTATATATTATGAAATAGTGTAATATGTCAAATTTCATTTCATATTATCATGCATTCAAAATGCCGATGTCATATTGTTATTGTCGTGTCAGACTAAATATTTTGCTGACATTTTTGTAGATAATGCTATTACAAACAATAATAATCATTTGTTCTCAACGAGATAATTAATTATAAATAATTTTGACTGCGTAAATCAAAGAATTTTTAAATATTTTCAACATTTTTTTTATTTCCCCTGTATAATGATAAACATTAAAAAATGTCGACTATATAAAGCCTTCCGTCAGCTGAATTTGTATTATGCATCCGTTTTTTTAGTTTTTTAGCACTCATGACATCTTTACCTCGTTAATACGTCTATCTAAATCTGGTCTTTCGGTTCCGATTCGGAATTCCAATCGCTCCCACAAGCCGGGTCACACTATGGAACTGCCGCAATTTGGGACTCAATACGTCTCCACCCAGATGTATTTTCATCAATAACTCTCCGGCATCGTTGACCCATAGACCATCTTCATTCTTCGCCTCCAGATATCACTATCAGAATCTTTCGTTTGAATACTAGATAGTTAAGTAGGGATGACCCACCATTCTGAAACATCTGCATAAATAGTGTTTTATAATATATATATATATATATATATATATATATAGTGAGGGGTAGGGGTTTACGTAGGGTGTTGATTTACACTTTTCCACTTATTAAAAACACTGATTCATGGACATTAAGTATATTTCGCTTGACAAGTAACAATTAATTACTAACAACATTTGTAAACGCACGCTTTGGCGCGAAAAAGGTAGCAAATTGTATTTAAAGGCAATGTAAGAGGCTCAAGGGTAGGTAATCGACTGACTGTACCCACTCTCGACCCTTCGTCCGCCCAGAAACAGATAACGGTAACTTTATTTTTCTTTGTTTCGCTGTGCATCATGGTCTAGCCTTGACTCATTTACAATTACAATAATATCATTATATTCCCAACTCTGTCGATTGGAGGACTTTTGATGGGGGATTTAGGCATTATGATAATATAATAAATATTATTTGGTATCAATATACCTATATCTATTTTTTTGTATTCCAAGATTACACTATAGGTTTCAGATATTTACGGCAGTCTATATTTTTCTTACAATGTCTCTCTTCATATTATCGAGTAAATTCATCGGTTTGCTCGAATGACTCATTCCTAATAGATATAATATTTCCAAATGGCTGCATAAAGTTTACAGCTGCAGGTCTTCATATTTATTATTTTTAAATTATCTCACTACCATATCGATAAAATATTATATAAATAATGACTTATTTTATTTATCTAAATTTGCTACTGTTGGACGGGTTCAAAATTTTAAAATTTGGCAAAACAAATGCCTAATAAAGAAAAATAGTGGGGTTTTCTAATAGAAAAAAAATCTAAAAGACATCGCCTTAAACAAGGGGTTTTAATAAATTTATTATTAATAAGTCAAAACTAATAAATTAACTGATTAATGATAATAAAGTAATATTATAATATACGATAAGTATATTATATTATGTTAAATGTATTGAATATATTTAGTTAGAGATGACTTATTATTGGATGAAATTCAAAGATTCTGATTACGTCTCTATCCTCTCCAGTTATGTTGTATTTGGTGTTTTCCTTTACGAGGAAACCCCTTAGTTACCGCATGAAAAACTCGGCGTACCAACTCACTCTTCTTTTGACCGAAAATACTTCAAAGGTGAACAAAATAAATGAAGCATGTTGGAAAGGGCATCTAAGCAAAAAGAATTGCCAATCATTTCTTCACAAACCTTAATTCCTTCACTGACAGCTTCTATTAAGTCCTTTTTTATCAATCTGAAAGGGTTGAAATGTCAATGGGAACTAATAAAACACATGTTCAACCGTATTTAGACAGTTCATTCATCGATTACAATCATAACGCTTTCTTTCGCTGATTTTTTTTCAACGAAAGCTAATCAGAAAATTGACTTATTAATTAGTTTTCTATCTATTATAGAGTTTATCTTTATAATAAATGGTCGTACATGACCTAGACGAAACACGAGGCCAGAAAATTCTATAAGCACCTACATACTAGATGCGTTTTTTTCATATTATACACAAGTACTTATATGTAATTTTATATAAATTAACAGATATTTTTTTGTGTAGCTAAATATTTACAATTTTTTCGGAAGAATAAGAATATAACGTATTTATCCGACTTATACGCGGTGAAAATGAGAACTCTGCCATTCTTAGTAGTATTGACCTGTGTCCCCCTGATAACTATATTAGATAAAGCTTCAGTTGTTTGTTCTCCCAAGGTGCAGAACTAACCTGCCATTGGTAATGCCAATTGGGAAGGCAAATGTCATGTTCTAAGCGTCTTAAATTAATAGTTTGTAATGTTCACTATAAATAGGTATGTATTGGCATTATTTATCATCGTAAATAATCAAATCATATTCAAATTCATTAACATTCTAAAATGTATGATTTTTATCTCCCCATACGAATCGTATTTATCACGCCTGCTTTGTCTTTCAATATTTATATTAATGCTATATTTATATATATCAATGGTATAATTATATACAACTTAGGTTTACTTTTTACGGTATGGTTTGGGCCAATTATATTCGCATTGATCCTTTCTTTCCACCATCCTCAAATCCCCTATTATTGTCACAAGATCACCAGTCATGGGCTATGATCGACCGTGATGAAAGTTAAGTTAAGTTACTTCAAGACAGCAGAGCGCTTAGCCTTGATAAAGCTATCGCACCATATCTAATACGATACGAACAAGGACGCGTTAACTACAGAGTTATTCATCGAAAATTCAACTGTTCAACCTTCGTTGCACTAAATCTGTTATGGTTTGAGTGAACGTCACATCTATATCATCCATCCTGAACTTATCATCGCCATTCATCAACCTCATATATCATCCATCAAAAGTGAACCGTCCATTTACCAATGCGTAAATGCGTGAACACCAAACCGGCCACAGCGCGCGCCAGCCCTTTCAACATAAAGGTCAGTGTCTGTCATCCTATGTAAACCCCCTCCCCTCTAGATCCGTAATCCACCAACCAACATTACCTTCAAATAAATTACACTCCACTGCAAAAGCGCGACCACTGTATATAAGTATACCAAATCAGCAGTTAAAAACTTTAAACTTTGTCAACGTATATTTAAATATAATAATAATATATTATAGAAACTGAAAGGTGAATGGCAAAAACCTGTTCATTAAACGTAATTCATATGCCAAATAATATACTTAAACCTCACATCAATTAGTAGATAAATTTAATATCTACCAAGTAAGCACCCATATTCGATAATCTTATCATTTTTACTTTCATTTATTACAACTTACCTAATTATAATTAAGGTCAAGACGTTGGCGAAATGATTTATCGTTTATTCGACAAATAATTCACAAGATTTGAGAATGTAACATTGTTTATTGAATATACCTACACAATCTCAGAAAAATATGACGCCGGACAGGACTCGAACCTGTATCCACCAGATTTCGGTCATTACTGACGCTGGCTAGTAATCAAGCTAAGTACATATTATTAACACCTTGATTCAAACTACAAAATCCAGTTACTAGTATTAGTAACACACCCACGGTGGCCGCGCGGCTTAAGCGTTGGACTATGACGCCGTGGGTCCCAGGTTCGAATCCTGGGTCTGGCAAGTACACATATTGTTTTCCAATTTGTGGGTGTCAGGGTAGGGACCTAATTGGTTGAGCAAGTGGCTGAAATCCATTTCTCGTAAAAAACAAAATCTGTCAATACAAACCTCTACTCTGTGGAGGCCCATATGATCCTATTAGGATCGGACATGGTCGAAGAAGAAGAAGAAGTATTAGTAAAATTTGTAAAACGCTTCAGTTGCGTGACTATCGGTTATTCAAGACAGCATTCATTCAGATTCATTAATGCAAGACGAAGGTGGCTAAATTGGTAAAGCACATTGCTTAAAATCCGATAAATACAGGTTCGAGTCCTGTCCGACGTAATATTTTATTTTAATTTTTTTCTAATATTTATGTGTCTGGAGTGTTTCCAAATTATGTGTGTTCAAAAAAGTTATATCTTATTAGGTTATTTAGTTATTTTTAACTAAATAACAAAATATACTATATATTTAAAATCATTTTAGATGACTTATATTCGATACAGTGCAATAGATTATTTTTTGTCTTCTCACAAAGAAAGTTGTTTGATAACGAATAACGCATGAATTATTATTTATGCCTCATTATTTTTATCTTATCATTTTTTTTAAGTAATTCTACAATTTTTGCGGTTCAATAATTTCTCGTCATAGGATAAAAACTCAACGTCTGCAAAGTAATTTACACAATATTTTTAACATTCCAAATATGAGTATCGAAGTAATCTCGTATTCACAAAGAAAACAAATTATTCACGAGCTGTTAAACAAATTGAAATTAATTCAATATAGGTGGGTACATATTTAAAAATTGGTGATAACAGCTGATACATACGTATGTCTTTGATAACAGTAGGTATACAATTTGTTTCTAATGATAACCTATGGTATCAGACAATAATTAATAATTGAACTTTTATAATCTATCAAAAAAAAAACAGTGTTCTCGTATAAATAATTATAAACATTTATTATAAATGTTCTCACTTTCACTATTCACATAATATATACAAATAATTTTTAAAATAATCTTTATCTAGTATAAGTAATATTTTTTTATGTCTAGATTCATAGTATAACATCGAAGGTAATCCAACTCAAATGGCGTTAGCAGGGAACATGATTGGGAATAGTGTTAAAGATTTCGCGGAACATCTATTTAAGAGGAGTTCTTTCTTGTTAACTACATTATGGTAACAGAGATAATTTTTCATGTTCATGAATGATTCAATATAAAATATTAGCGCAATTCTAATTTAGTACATACTAAATTATATTAGCTAAAGCCTAGCACAGGCAATACAGAATTAATGGAAACTGGAATACCTGACGGGTGTGGAATAACAGGCAACTGACCTTGAGTGTGGAAGAATATGGTATAAACTTAAAGACGTGTCAAGAATACGTCATTCTAAGCTTATGACAACTGCTCTTAGTTTATTCACTGACGCTCATTCAGTATAGGTGTATTTGAAAGTTGCAATACACCAATGGTGAGAGGTGGAGGTAGGTTGTTAAGATTCGACGTAAATAGTGCACACTAAACTTTGTCAGACATATTTATTTGTTTTCATTGAACTACGAATACTATTTTCAAATGGTGCTGGTTAGTTTTCAAAATTCAATCAAACCTTACCTGAACCAAACCATAATAGTTTAGGTAGGTATGTTATGGTCGATCCGACAAAATAGTGCACACCTTTTCAGTCATATTTATTTGTTTTCGTTGAATTAAGAATACATATTATTACAGATGGTGTGGGTTAGTTTCTTTTAAATTCATTAAGCCTTGCCTATACCAAGTTATGATCGATAACAAATATTCTTGTATCTACAAAATATCTGAAATTATGTATAGTTTAATGGTATAATTTTAGATATTTTATAGATAAACAAGTATTTTTTTTACTATGTGGCTTAGATTTTGACAGGATTTAATCGAATTTTAAAAACTTAAAAACACTATTTACATATTGTTGAATCAGTTCAATGAAAACAATGACGTTTGACTGAAAAACCTTAGTACGCACTATTTATGTCGGATCTTAATACCCTACCTGGAGGTAAGTGAAGAAGAGAAGAGTGCACTCTTCGCCACTGCACATATTATTCTTGCTCGTTTATTATATGTTTATTTTCTTTTTTTTCCTTTTTTTTTCATGGGACACTCACACATTCAAAACCCTGCTTCAAAATATAATGTATTGGGGTATAGCCTATCTGAATTATATTTATTAATCTGTTTTGTGGGTGTTAACAATGCCATAGTTAAAATGAGTTGTGTACGCCGTTAGGTTATTTGAAATATTATCTAGCGTTCAGCTTATTCCGTAATGAAGCTACAAATATAAAAGTTATTTATTATTTATATAATATACACATTTATACATAATTATTTTCATCTATAGTCCTACTAAAATATTAAGAATAAATTTTTCAATACAAATAATAAATAATTGAATTAGGTTATTTCAAAGAACTCCCTTCTGTAATATTTCAAATGTGGGTAAAGCGTCAATTACATTGAGCTTCTTTACGAGCTGTTTATTGGCGAATTTATAATCTGCCTGTAAAGTCGCCTAGTGTAAGCATCGAACAATCTAACAAGCAGGTTGTAAACACTCTACCGAGAAAAGTTGAAAGCCGGTCAGCTTTACACGCTACACGCCGGCGTGTGGGCCTACTGCGTCTGCGCAGTAGAGCGCAGTAGCAACCTCCCGGTAAAAAAACGAACTACGTTCTGTCAAAATAGTCGCTGGCTTGTGGCTTCTCAGCGAATGAAAAGTTTTGTGTGTAATCATCAAATCGCAGTAGCTGATTCGCCCGCTTTTAAATTCGCCAACAAACAGCTCGTAAAGAAGCTCAATGTAATTGACGCTTTAGAATAGTTCTGTTTTCAGCTGACTTATTATTTCGTATGGTAGTTAGTGAAAAATATATGACGAAACCAATAAAAATGTTTATTCAAACCACTCACTCGTAAAATCGATTTAATAATAGTGTAAATCATATGTGATGCCAGGAGAAAAATAGTTACATAATATTATATACTGTGAGACAGGTGTAACTGGTAAATTTTCCAAATTGAATGTGACTAAAGAAGGTTCAGATTTTTTACCAGATGTTCTTTTCTCACATTATACTTATAGTATTTTTTCTACGTTTACTTCACCATATCCGGCACCAAAGCAATTTTCATCCGTTAACGTTAAACGATTGGTCGGTACTTGTCAACCCTTTTTTCTTTCTTCAAAGTTATTGAATCAATCGTGTTTATAAACCTTTAGTCATACTACAATAATATCTCTCAATTGTGTACTGTGTAAATCTATCATTTTTATAAAATGGTAGGATATAAATTATATGTTTTGTCATCTAAGGAAGGTAATATTGCACGCGTATAGTGATCGAATAGGTAACCATTAGTTATGCCACGTGTCGGAGGCTTTGAGTAAAAGTACTAGACAATAGACTGAAACCAGGTAACTCAGAAATAATGGTAACTGAAATGCATAACGGGTAAGGCGAAGCAGGTAACCGACTCGAGTAAGGAAGAATCCGGGTTAAACTTACACACGTGTTAAGAATACGTTTTACGTCGAATACTAAAAACTTCTCTTGGTTTATGCATTTACGCTCATTTAATGTTGGTGTATTACACACACTATTTCACGTGCATAATGCGTACTTTATTTTCGTAGGACACTCACACATTCAAAACCCTGCATCAAGATGCGGCGTATTGAATGTAGACTATCGGTATTCTATTTATTATCTGTTCTGTGACTGATACGTGTGCGGTTTTTTGTAAACTTATGATTTCTGTTCATGAAAATATATTTTCGCTACGTTTTTTAGTGAAAGTACCTATATTGTATAAAAGGATACGATCAGTTGCTTATAATATACTTTGTGAAAATATATTTCCATGAACAGAAATCATAAGTTTACTATGGCACACGGTTCTAAGCCGCAGAAAGTTTCTGCCTAAGTCATAATGAATTACATTGAATCGATTTAATGCCAGAAATGTGGCGCCTAGTTTAAGGCAGTTTAAGGTAGTTCTGAGAAAAATGGTTTTAGGTAGTTTTGAGAAAAATGAGAAAAAATCATTTTTATTAAATTTGTGAACTTTATGTATTTATTTTGTAATTCGTTACATTCTAAAGAGTATTTTGGCTTTCCATTTTAGGGGTATTTGAAAATCACACCCAACCATTTTAGCGGGTTTTGAAATGTACCCTAATTTTTGATCATACGTATTGACGATTTTTGGCGTTTTTTCAAACTCAATCTTTGTCCATCATATAGGTAACAAAAATATCCATCTAAATACAATTATGTAACTCAAAAATTTTCAAAAACCGTTTTAGGGGCTTTTGAAACTAGGCGCTTCATATTATGTACAGACGGGCTGTAATATTGATATAGCGTTGAAACTGCATTTTGGTAATGAAAACCCAAATCATAAAGATTCTTAGTGTAGTGTTTTTACTTTCTTTCAATAATAAAGAAGTT
This sequence comes from Rhyacophila brunnea, assembly GCF_057557595.1. NCBI lineage: Eukaryota > Metazoa > Arthropoda > Insecta > Trichoptera > Rhyacophilidae > Rhyacophila > Rhyacophila brunnea. Next base: position 38,984,860 of record NW_028233276.1, on the reverse strand, counting down.
GCGTTGCCTTCTGGATGTGGCTGTAAGAAGATACGATTTTAGAGTGTGAATAAGTATAAAATCAACTTAAAGAATGTGTTATTTTATTTATTTACGTCTGTTTTATAAGTTTGTCATGTAAACGAATCGCGAATTCAATATTAATAATATTTTAAGACATTCAGCGCATCTATTCTATACACAAAGCTACTATCGGCGGCTATCAGCGGCTATCGAGTATAATTATCACATTTATGTATTGAGGTATTATAATTATTACAATAAGTTAGCCGTCTAAACTATCAAAACTGTCTAAATCGCTCTAAAACTTAACACAGCCAAGAGAGGTACTGTTAAAACATAGTACTTAAGGCTATTTATAGCACAAACAACGCGTTCTGTGTGACAGAGCCTTTATTGTAATAATTACAACTAACCTATTGTAACAATTATAATAGCTCAATATATAAATATGGTAAACTACCCACGACAGCCGCCGATAGCAGCCTTGTGTATAGAATGGACAGGGGTATTTGTAAGTTGTATTTACTGGGCTGACCGTCTTTAAGTCATCATTCAAAACTGCTTTCAAAAGCACGGTCTATAGTGACAGGGTTTCGCAATGTTATCTTATTAATAATTTGTTGTGTCAATTTCCATTAAGAGAAAACTCTTTATTTTGTGCATGATTTAGTAATATCAATATAACGACATAGCATAATTGAAAGAACAATAAAATTCTATAAAATTTAGGCAGTTTTTTTTTTCAAGTTTAGTCAATATTTAGTTTTTCCTATTTTATTTATTGTTTTCAAATGGAGCTATTCGGATCGTGACTAATTTAATTCATGTACTTGACCTAGGCATCTAAGACTTTTATCTTGATAGGCTGTATATATACGATAGTATGAAAGCCTTTTTACATCACGTATATTTCATTGTTATATCTCTTTTTTATCTTGAATAAATGCCATGTCAAAGTGCATGCGTGGAATTCACAAGTGTGCATTAAATTTGATATACGCTAGCAAGTTTGTATGCGAAAAGAATTTAAATTCTTTAATAATTTCAAGAAAGTGAACACGTTTTCGAAAAAGAAACTTGATTAGTCGAATTTAGTTAAATACGAATGATAAGAAACTCATTATTAATAATACTTTAAAAAATCTAAACATAGAAATCACAATATTATTGTCATAACAAACAGTACATTAGACCAAAAAACTGTTTAGGGCGGCTGTTTACATAATAATATAAATCATTCAAACAATGAGAATGATTGCCAACAAGTAATACTTCAAGTATGAAATATTAATATATAAACATATTATTTGAAAACTAGCTTAAAATTGTCAACAATAATACTTAGTTTTCTTTCATAAGCAAAGTAATATAGTGAAACTATATTCATAGGTAAAGATCACGTCAATTTAGATACCAATGCGTATGAGGAAAATGTATATAATTAAGGTGAGTAAACGAATAAATGCAACGGCCATGAGAGGGATGCGACGTGGGTGTTCTATTTATGTGATCGCGCAACGAAGACGCATATTCATAATTTCTTTCCATTTGGCCGATTAAAAAACCGCCTTTCGCTCAAATCGCATAGCTGACATTCCTCCCACTTTCGTTTCCTGTTACTATTTTTTTTTCAAAAAACTGTGAATCAATAAAATATTTGTTTTCGATTATTAAAAGCTTTAAAACAGGGGTCACTAACCGGTGATTCATTTGGCAGCATCAATATTTTTTGTACCCCATAAATAATTGCAAATAATAATTTTGTGTATGTTTTCTGCATTCTTGTACTCCGCAAGACTTAACCGAGACGATAGCCTAAGTGCTATTCTTTTCATTATTGCATGATGGAGGTCATCGAAATTAGTGCTATGGTTCAACAATTTTAACTTGATGGGCGACGATATGAAACTCGTTACTGTCTACTGTACTTTCTTGCTCTCGAGCCATTTGACTCGTGCATCAAATACCGCAATATAAGCGGGCGTTAGTGAAGGGAGATGATTGACACACTATTTGGATGAAGTATGTGAATAATAAAATGATATCACACCCCACCTATGTTAATTTAGTACTTATACGCGAGTTTTTTAATACAAATTATATTCTTTCGGAATAAATGGATAAATACAGATGAAAGTGACGGAAAAATGAATTCTGTCTCCATTGTCCCAAGGGTCGGTTAAAAAACTGTGTTAAGCTATATACGCCATTATGGTTTTATTCTGCCCAACGAATCTTTAGCCATTACAACATGTGTTAATTGTAAATAAAATTATATAATATGCGGCATTTACGATCAAAAAATACAGGGACGAGTGCTGGAGTACTCTACACTACACCATGGCCTCCACATCCTGAAGCGGGCCCCTAGGCTAGGATCTTAGGCGGCCCCATACCTATCGCTAAGGATAAAGGCAGTGTGATGTTGTACAGTAGCGTTTTCCAAATGGTGTACGCGGTAAAATTAATGTTTATATTTAGTGTTTTTTTTATATATTTTAATACATCCATTAGAGCCAAAGTATGAAGCACGTATGACACTCACAGTAATCCAGTGGGTTAATCTAATGAGAAAAACCATTTTTCGTCAAATTTTTTATTAAAATATCAGTAATATGAGCGAAAACGATAATTTACCCCCAAAAGAGTTGTTCGTTATTTAAAATAAGTACGAAAAAAATATGAAATCGCCATTTTATATAATATTTTCATTTTGAAATATATACCGATAATGATTTAGAGTGTTAGAATTGTATTAAGGATACAAATTCTCTTTTATTTAAATATCCAAATGAATGTGACATTCTTAAAACAAGCTGTGAGACATATCGCCGCTCCCTTCTGCTGTCCAAGGAGTCACTTAAATTATTTAAAACCTGATATTTTATTCAAAACTTAAAAAGCTCTGTTTGCTTTGTTATTTTATATAAGGAGAGCTTTCATAAAAAAGGTCTTTTGTTTCATGAAATAATATAAACGAAGCAGGACAATAGACGAGCGATATTTGACATTATTAAAAATAATGTATTGACAGTATTATTTTAAAATGTCCATTTTCCATATCCCCCCCCTCCTTATTTTGAGGTAGTTTATTACACCACATGGCGTCTCTAAGAACCCCGAACTGATGAAAAAGACAAGAAAATTGTATTTTATCAATCTATTTAATGACATAATATTATATCTAAAAAAATACGATTTATATTGTATGCTAATTAATTTTCAACAAAGAATACTCTGCGCTCTAACAATGATCTTTCTATCACGTTACATGTAAAAGTGGGCGACTCCGTTGTGAGAGTATTCAATAAAATTATTTCAGACACAAAATAAAGAGGCACAGTATTTTTGAGACTAATGTAGTAGAGGGAGCTTACCACAAAGGTGAGTGGAAACTTCCCCTTAAGGTGGCAAATACTCTCACTGTGTTTTAGTTCATATGTTATTAACAATAATAGCGTTTAATTACTGTTATATATTACGGAATAGATTATTTTTAAATAGGGTGGTTGTTATTATAGAACCCATTATTTCTAAATATAAAATTAAACATCAATTATAAATGAACCTTGGCATATGTATTACTTTTATTATTAATGAAAATTGCTGATGGGACTTAAATGTAATAACAATAGTATTACATGCGATATACGACGAAAACAACGTGGATCGAATTCGAGTTCAAATCCTGGATCTGGCAAGTATACATATTGTTTTTAATTTGTGTATGAGTCAGGGTATGGACCTAATAGGTTGAGCAAGTGGCTGACATCATTCTTCGTAAAAACAAAATCTGTTAATACAAACCTCCAATCTGTGGAGGCCCATATGATCTTATTAGGATCAGACATGGTCAGAAAAATGTTAAACTCTATATTGATGCTATTTCAATTTTTTTTATAAATTTTGATAAAATTATTTTTTATTAGAACAGCACACTGAGTAAGCCAGTTCTTGACCGGCAGCTTAAGGTAACTCAAATCAGTTCAACCAAGAACATTTTGAAAGCTATCGAGAGAACTAGAAGCTAAGAACATTATTGTTGAATACAATAATATATACAAAATCAAAGAAAGTTGAATATGGTCTGAAATACGAGTATGAATAAGGTGGACACAAAAAGCATAATTAAGTTAATAATCCAGAAATTTGATTATTTTGTGGCATACGTTCACTTTCTTGTCAATATGTATATTTTTTCTAATTAATAATACTATAATATACTGTATTGCAGTTGCGAAGGGTGGAGGTAGGATGTTAAGATACGACATAAATATTGCACATTAAACTTTGTTAGGCATACGTACTCGTGTTAGTTTATATTGAATTTTAAAAACTAACCAACGCCATCTGTAAATTGCAGTATTAGTTCAATGGAAACAAAAACATATGACTGACAAAGCTTAGCGTGCAGTATTTATGGCGGATCTTAACCCATAGCTTACGGGCCGTACAAAATTGTGTTTTTGCTAATTACTTTTCAAATGAAAATAACACGTTAATTACAAAATTAATTAAAAGGGCCCGTAAGCATTGTGTTAATAGCCTACCTCCACCCTTCACCACTACTGTATTTGTAATATGTTCTAAATAACATTAAAAATATATATTGCTCATCTTCCATGACTGTAACAATATCTGAAGGGAGTCACAAGCCTGCAAGTCAAATAAAATAATAAATTCCACATAAAAAGCGACTCGTAAGAAAGCAAGTCAGTATTCCCGTTGTGTTTTTACACATTTTTTCGCTCCCATTTCTGCGGATTTCATGCTGACAGCATAGCTACAAAGTCTGGAGATGTTTTTTTGAATAGAATAATTGCGTTTTTCTTACGCGATTATTCTGCGAGTGCAGCGAAACATGTTCCTACACCACATGAAAGGGGGGAATTTAAAAAAGGGCTTAATGTAAGGTATAAACTCTAGGAGAAACCTGCTACCGTTGACTTATAAAGCAATATTGTCAGCTTACGATACGTACAACAATATAATTGCATATTTTAATTATAAGTAGTATATTCGTGTGCATCAGAACCAGACTTGTGCAATCCACAAAAATGAAAAAACTGAGTTAGACATCTCATCGCTATTAAATATTCATTTTTTATCACGTTTAAATATGACTATCACTAAAAATTGTCGTCTGATGATAATACCATCTACACTCATTTCTTGAAATCACATAAAATAATTCATTATGAGTGCCATATTAATGATTGTCTATTCCACATCAAAAATATTGGATTCGACAGTCGTGAAATAGTGGAAGAAACAGATGAAAATTTTTCAATAGATAACATTGAATACAAGCCTTCACGTTCTTTTTTTTTTAAATAAATCTATGACTTTAACACTAATTATCTCAGAACTGAATAATTGTGGGGTGGACAAGCCCGTTTCTTGTCCACAGATTTATGATATTATATGCTATGATGGTCTTCGTAGTCCAATAAATAAGACACCGGCCTCTCATGCCGCGGGTTTCTGGTACAATTTCTGATGAGGCCCAGTGTACAAAATGGAAAATTTTACAAACCGGAGGGTCCAATAATTTTCCCAAAATTTTACATATATATTTTATTTTATATTAAATAAAAATAAGTGTGTTTAATTTATTATACCTACCTTTTCAGACAGTAAAACAGAATAACAGAATTTAAAATCATGACATGCATTTTTTTAATGTTACGGGTAAATATCGTATAATTTATATAAGTATCATAAGTATCTAGTAGTACTTAACGAACATTACTCTCTGCAATGCTCTACGAACAACGTATATTTTTTTGCATCTCGATGCTATACGGCAATCTCTTTCCGGCATGATAGCTCACGGTGAACTGTGGCCATAGGCGTTATACGAATGTATTCAATCAATCATTCATAAGTCAACCATTAAATTATTGAAAATTTATATTATTAACTTTTGCAAACGATCATTCAATTTATATCTTGAAATTTTCATACTTACACTTATTATTGTATGTTAGTTAAAAAATATATTCATGATTTACGGAAAATCACGGAAAGCAACGTTGCCATGTTGATAAAATTGCATCTATGCATGGAAATCATAATTATTTAGTTTTACATAACGTCGATATTTTATCCATCAGGCCCTTAGTCTTTACCTAACTAAATGTGATTAGTGCTTACAGAACAACTGAAATCTGATTCTCATAATATATTGGAGATAATACGTGCTAGACACGAAACACAAACAATCATTAATTATTACTCCTGCAATTAATAAAATTTTCTATTTCTACGGAAAATTTTATTTAATGACAAATTAATGTGAATTTAATTGTAAGATCAATACAACTTTTGTCTTAAATGCGCCGAATAACATGATAACATAAATATTATATGTTTTTTTTAACTTAATTACAAACTAAGATCATCTTGTTTTATCAACCCTATCCCATTATTCCAAATTTTCTACTTCAACCGATAGAAGTTTACAGCTAGACATAGTATAGGTACTTCTTTTATTTCTTTACGTTTCATCTGGTCCTGTGACTTCTGCATCCAACTCAGTCAGATTCTTCTAATAGAATCTGTCAATATAGTCGGGATCTCTCAGTACTTTGATGCCCTATTTCAAAAACATTTAAAAAAAAGAATATATATTTTTCAATTAAAAGATATACGTATCATTTAAAAACTGTTGTATACTGGTATAAAACGTACCATTTGTTTCACGATTTCAATTATTTATTATTACTTACTTTAATTATTAAAATATATTATAGAAGAGATCTTTAACAGTTTATTGTACTTTTATTTTGTTTAAAAAGTAGGTACATTGTAAGAGTATTATTAAAGACTAATATCTCATTAGTTAACTCGATTAATTATTTTTCTAGAATTGACGATTTACACCTCTTGAGTGTAGTATTTTTATTGTTATAAAGAATTTTGACCTATTATTAGGTTTGACGATTTATTATAATAATATGCTGTCCAGTGTATTGTTATTAATAAGATAGGGTTTGTACTAATTAGATTTTTTACTGACACTTCAGCTATTCATAATTTGTTTATTGTATTTGTGTTGTAACCTCTGACTAAATAGGTAGGTAATGGAGTTTTTACCTACTATATTGTATTGATTAACTATATAAGGTAGAGTTAAGGGTGTTCGTTGTCAGTGCGTGTTTGCCTTTGGTGAGTGTACACGACGCCTGAAGATACCGAAAGGCGAAACCCGGGTCGCAAAAAACGACTCAAATGGAATAGTACAGAGCTTGAATCCATTAGAATTTAAATTCAAATTCCATCAAGTACCTTCGGTCGAAAGTATTAATATTATAAAAAACATAGATTTAAAAAAATGTTTTTTATTTTACTTAAATCCTTTTTTATTTACGAGTATATTGACTCAATCTTCAATGTCCTACACTATAGTAGTACAAAATTTTGCATTTTTTTCATTACTAGCTGCATCTTTATAAACTTTAATAAATAAGAACAACGTAAATTGATTTAAGTCAAATAGAGTGTATAAAACTTAAATCAATTAGAATTACAATTAAAACTCTATCAAATACATTCGGTCGACGATGTAAAAAATTAGCCAGTTAAAATTTAATTGTTTTATTAACAAACTGTAATCAGTAATCAGTCTAATCACTAATCATAGTTAAAATGTTTATAGCAATAACAATAGTTCTGTTTAACATTGACTTGTTATCGTATCGAATGACTACAGTTGAAACAAGCTGATATTGCTTGGTGAACTAGGTACTCAGATACGGCAATGATTGTGTGTTTAATTAATATTGGAACTAAGTACAATTAAACATATTTGCCATGCACGTTCATCTATTATATGCGTATCTTATTATATTATGATGTACCTTCTTAATATCATTCTTCTTCTTTGTCCATGTTCGTTTCTTATTCAGACGTGGACATCATCTGGTGCTTCCAAGAATACCTGTCTTTCTCTAATCTTTTTGAATTATAGTAGCATCCCGTGATGCCATCATATATAGTATACGGATGAATGAATTAATGGTTATTCAGAACTTTAGAATCCAGTTTACTTGAAAAAAGGCAGAACGGGTTAATTCTCTCTTTAGATATGAAAGCAATGTATTCAAAACAAGATCCAACGTCGCTTCTTCACCTCACATATTATTTAAGATTGAATTGTCCACTCTCTTACCTCTTTTTTTTTTTTTTTTTAGAATTATTAATAACCATGTCCTTGCTTTTTCGTACAAGGTGGTTGTTAGTAATTTTGAATAATCACAAACACCCAGGCTTTGAGAAAAACACGTAAATGTTTTTTGTCATGACCGGGAATCGAACCCAGAACTCTCGGGTGGAAGGCCAGCGCCTTACCCACTGCACCACGAGAGCCGCCTCTTATCTCTTTGTTAGGTACTATATAAGATATACCGACTATTCAGTATTCGTCGCATATACGCAGTAACGTCCCTAGACAAAATGCCGCCCCTGGGCAGCGTCAAAATGCCACCCCATTATACAATATTTTTTTATTATCCTTTCATGACTTCAATATCTAAAAAATACATTATTAACAAAATATATAAGTACCACAGAATTTAATTTAAATGTCATCTTCAATAGACAATATTTCGAGTCCACGGTATCAGATACATTTAAAAATATACCTGAAAACTTTCAAAACTCGCGAATGACTGGCAAAAATATTTGGATAAATTAATTAGGTACCTAAGTATCTACCTACTTATAATTCAAATATAATTCGCAAATCTGCACGTGTCATTGCTGGCCATCAAGGAGTGATGTCCAAAGACAACGGAAGTAAACTAGACATCGCGAACCCGAAAAAAATACAGTCCTGTTAAACCGTTTATGCTAATTAATAGTTACATTTTGTTTCCAACCAGTGAGCTATTTTTTTTAATGGAAAGATATTTCTGTTATTACTAAGTTTAGGTACCTATTCCTATATTATATATTTATTGATTCTTCTAGATTTGCCGCCCATCGAATAACTGCTGCCCCCAAGCGACGCTCAATCTGCCTACCCCCACGGTACGTCACTGCATATCCGTGACTAACTGATTAAGTTAAGTATGCATGAGAGGGATACAATGTGAGTGTTATATTTATGCGATATCGCAACAAAGACGCATCCGTGCATCAAAAAGACACAACTTATGCCTTAGAAATAGAGTAACTGTCGATGATTTATATAATCCGTTACTACCTACTGATAGTATGAATAATAATATAAATAATTATGACTGAAAAAGTATGCACAGCCTACCTCTACTATTATGGTTTGGCCTAGGGAGGGTTTAATTGAATTAAAAAACTAACCAAATCCATCTGCAATTTGTATTCTAAATTCAATTAATCCAAACAAGTATGACTGGCAAAGTTTAGTGTACACTATTGATGTCGGATCTCCACAGCCTACCTCCATTCTTCGCCACTGGTATGTATATAGGTACCACCCCGAACGCAAACAAAATGGTTACATGTTATATGTAAGTTGTACGTAAAACATCTCACCGTGGCACAGTTCACCGTGAGGTTTCTTATCGGAAAGAGATGAGCGTATACTATACGGTATCCAATTTTATTAGATTCAATATGAACATTAATTCAATATTCATAGCTGATTTTGGCAAAATTCATGAATTCAAGAATGAAAACCTAACATAACCTAATAAATAATCCAGTATATCGGCCATTTTCAAAATTTCTTTGTTGCTGGCTTCATGTAAAGTGTAAACCGATAAGAACCGTGTTTTATTTATACATGAGTCTTATGTCAGTACATATGTTTTCGATACAATATTAATTCACTGTGAAGTGTAAATACGGCGAACTGCATACATACTAGTTTCCGGACACGAAACAAAATATGTAGTTTTTTTCCACGTATGTTTTTTGTATATTTAAAACACTTGCTGTATGTAATAATAATAAACAAAAGGGAAAAAAAATAATATACATTTTTTTGTAATCGTCCGATTAAAACTTACTAGAGCAATAATGTATCTTTGCAATGTTCTAAGTATCTATTTGAGGGACAGCAGGAAAGTTAATAGAAAAAACAACATAGGTAATAAAATGGCAGTGAGAGAGCAAGAAAATCTATTCTTGAGTACAGGGGAGGAAACCATTCTTGATAATTAATGTTGAGCACGAAAATGCCAGACGGCAAGACTGACATGCATTGTGATTGAGGAAATCTCACTCAATATCTAATCAACTAGTTGCTAGTTACAAGACAAACGGTCGGACTTCCCCGAGATGTGCCTTAATCAAACACAATCTGACATATGCCCATTATGATGTGCAGATATTGTGATGAATAAAACAGGCTCTGTGGTAATTTAATATTAAGTATAATAGAACTGTTATTCGAGCTATTTTATTTACAAGAAGCTAAGGGTTAATGCATATGAACGTTTAACAGTTTTTTCGTAACATTTTATTTTGTTTGAATTAATGCATATAGAAAATTAGCTTAATATTCTGTACATTGGTGCATTGTAAACTGTGAGTGTTACTAACTGAATCGTAACTTGATCAAACATTCCATATATACAGCTTAAAAACAATGGTTAATATAATATTATTATTTAGATTCAGACCATACGTGAAAGATCATACTATATAATGTTCTATGCCAGTGTTATAATTGAAAGTTTACTAAAATAACTCCATATTGTGAAATCTGTAACATGCAACAGATGTGATCTATCTATATTACTGGATTTCTCGACGAATCTATTTATCGAGTATTTTGCAAAAAATTCTATTGTTATTAGATAATGCCATAAATGAATACATAATTGTTTACTTTATTTAATTATTTTACAATTAATACCTCTAACAAAAACACCAAATACATTAATTTTAGCTATTTTTAAGCTTTTTTTTGAAAAACCTATTAATTCATGTTAATTCGTAAATAAGTCGACGAAATCGTTTCATATCATTGTTCAATTATGAGAACTAAGTATGTAAGTAACAGTGGCGAAGGGTGGAGGTAGGCTGTTACGATCCGATATAAAAAGCGCACACTAAACTATGTCAGTCAAACGTATTTGTTTTCATTGAACCAAGACTACAATGTATAGATACTGATTATTAATTTTAATTCAATTAAACCCAGTCTAATCTAACCCATAGTCGTTAATACTAAAAAAATAGCCGTTTATCTATAAAAGATCTAAAATTTTGCCATTAAACCAAACATAATTTTAGATATTTTATACATAGAAGACTGCTTTTTATCGAGTATGGTTTAGTTATTCTTAAATAAAATTATAAAACTAACCAATTAGCTTTAATAATAATATTATAATATTCTTAGTAAAGTTCATTGAAAACAAATAAGCATGACTGACAATGTTTAGTATGCAATATTATTCAATTTCAATTTATTTATTTTTACACATATTATGGACATTACAAATTATAAGTTTAAGACGTTCACAACATGACATTTAGAAACAAAGATATATAAATATAATAGTATTACATAAACAAAGAGATAGATCAGTAGATAAATTAGATAGGTACAAGGAAGTACACCGGATGAGTTAAGCAGACCCTATTTTAAGGATTTATAAAACAACGTCCACCTAAACTCATTCTCACGTATTATGTTGAATCTTAACAGCTTACCTCTACCCCTCGCCACTGGTAAACAATCAAATTATACAACATTTTAATACAATCGATAAACAATCCATATTTCATTTCATAATAGTAGAATTGTGTTTATAGATTGCTTATAGATACGTTCTATAATATAGAACGTATTAAAAATATTATTTCGTCAACATGCATTTTATACAATTTATGTTAATGTTCACACTATTATAGGTAGGAAAAAATATTAGTTGAATTTTTCTAGAGTTAACAATTATTTAGAGTAATATTTAATTGTATGTTATACAATTTAAGTAATGGGGCGTGATTAAGACTTTCTTTAAAATGTTGAGTGTTGTGTAATTTGGTCTTGGAGGTGTTGAGCGGTGGCCATATGCTGAAATGGCAGAAGAAGAAGAAGAAGAAGAAGAATAACACAAGACATTGCTTACTCATAATTCAATTTGTGAGACCTTTTAATTCCGCGAATAATAGCGCACAAAGTTCGTATTCTATTATATCTGGGGTGATATCAACAGAACAAAGGTAAACAGTGCGGGTGGTGTGAGTGACCCGCTTACGGTGGCATTAAGTGCTCGCACACTATATCTTAGTCGACAAAAGACACCGCAAAAGTTTCCCGCCGGCAAGAAAATTGAATTTGAATTCAGAACACCCGCAAAGCTTTCGGCGGCGCACAAGCCTACCATAACGAAGCAATAAAGAGCCCGAGCTGGACCTGAATATATCGTTAGGGGCGCTTTCTGAATATAGTGCGGCAGCCCTGGAATCAGTAACGTGTCTGGATTGTACTAATAAAAGGATTTTATAAAATAATAATAATTATACTTAAAGAAAACATTTGAATTAGCGTAAAAACTAATCTTGCACCAGTGACAAAGACTGCGGTTGAAGACGATCTAAACGATTCGTAAAAATAAAACATCGGTGTATGTACTTAGAAAGAGAAAGTTTAGTGTACTTAGAAAGTTATACTTCTTTGGCGTAACAAAATAAAATAATCGCACACCGCGTTAGTCAAAATTCACATCAACCGAAATTATTCAAACAGTTAGAAAATAGTTTTCACCAAACAAAAGCAACGACAAAAAGGAGGCCAACAATAATAAATTCGTTTCCTAGGCAACGAAACGATTCTTCGTAAATATAAAAATAACAGTAAATACTATGACCAATACAATAATGTAACAGTTTGGGATGTGAACTGATTAATGTTTTATTATTATTATGACTTAATATAAATTTAAGGTTTTTTTAAATTTCATATTTTTCGCGGGGTATCAGTAATAAAAATCACGTAATTTTCATGTGTCGGCGAGGTTTGATTAAAATTAAAAATTTTATGTCATCGTTCTGTAAAACCGGTAAATTAGTATGCCATCTCCGCTCCTCAACCCCTTTTTCTGTATTATTAAATATATATTACATTAAGTGGTGTTTTTTTTTTTTTAAACATACATAATGTTAGCTATTTGACTAACCACGAGAAATTTTTATCGTCAATGAATGAAGCGAAATTATAATTTAAATCTCGCTTTGTAACCCTTTTCTCGCTTGTAATTACTGTCACAAATAATGTCAAACATGACCGTATGGTAGAGAAATACATAATACAAATCATACTCTCTGGAAATGTCCAAAAAAGTGTAGGGAAACGGAAGAGCTGCTCAAGTCGGTACAACCAAGTCTTGGACCTATCAGACCATGCGATAAGGCAGCCCATGGCCTCCACATCCTGAAGCGGGCTCCCAGGTTAGGATCTTTGGCGGGCCCCCTACCTATCGCTAAGGATAAAGGCAGTGTGACGCTCTACCGTAGCGTTTTCCAAATGGTGTACGCGGTAAAATGAATGTGTATATGTAGTGTTTTTTTTTGTATAGTTTGATACATCGATTTGAATTATGTAGTTCGAGTAACAATACACAATTTAAAATTGTATCATACAACCACATAATTTTAAATAATAACATTATTGAAGGAAAATAGCCACGCAGGCGACTTCTTTTTACTATTAAGGCAATTTTTTTATGTGTGTTTATCATACTCGCCGGGCCCCTCCTGAGCCCGGGCCCCCAAGCTAGAGCCCTGTCACCCCCCTCCCCTAGTGGGGGGCTGACATGAGGTAGTCACAAATACAAACTACCCTATACGCATTCATATTATCATACTATACTTTCAACGTGAACAATACGTAGTTTTTGTTAGGTCATTACATTTTTGTATTGTTAATTTAGTCAAATCACACTTGAGTACAATGCTGTCCTCAATCTTGAAAAACCCGACGCTTTACATATAAATGTAGAGTCCCGTCATACTCGCGATTAAAACCGGGAGTGGTGCAAGGCGTTATGGTTTGGTGGAGCAATTAACCTCATCGCCAAACAAAATAATACTATTATACTTATTGGTATTGATTAAACGGTTAATGAAATTAATAAAATTAAAGAAGGTCCCATATCAAAATACACAATTCGAAATACTTGGACTTTTAGCAAATAATATTATGTACCACCTCCCATGATCATGCAGAATCACGGATATAAAACGCATTTGGTCCTCATAATACAACACCGACCATATTTTTTGATGAATGAAGACCTTGCGATACCCTTTATTGAAGCCAACTAATAAATAATATCTTGGAATATCATTTTTTTTTAAAACCAATGAAATATAGATAATTCAACCATTGATTAATTGATAATTTTTTTCTGTTTTTAATAAACAGTTCAATGACCCTTTTATAAAAATCTTTGTAACATTAACTCCTACTTTGCACCCCAATGCCCATAACGCCAAAGTTCGCCACGAAATAACATTGTACGCCCTAACTATTTTTGGCCACTTCCCCCTAATGGACCATTTGAGAATATCGTCTCTGAGGATCTTGGTTGATCGATAAACGTTTATCTCAGTGCTTAGAGAAACATGCATAGCAGTAAAATACAATTATGCCAAATTACTTGCCCTTTGAGAAGGCGATGTTTTTTACGACATCCCCTCAAAGTTGTTAAACCAATTCTGAAACACTATTAAGTATTGATTACACAGCAATTTATTTGCGTACATAATTCTAATAATTTCATTATTTTTTTTACGATAAATCATTCAAAACTCATAAACTGTATGCTATTGTAACTACCAAAAACTTAGTAATAACTGTCCATATTATGTTGTATTCTAAAAATAAATTATTAATATGACAAACGATTTTTTTAAAGATTTGAAAACAGATACCTAGCATTATCATCATTAGTAACCTAATAACCTAGGGCAGGTCCTAGTCTACTCTAAGAATTTTCACCGTTTCATTACTAGACTAGACTAGCCGCTCCAACAGCTTTGTTCACACCGTTCAACAATCGATGTTTGGACTTGCCAGTCCACCTGCCATTATCTGGGTTACTATCCAGGATATCCCAGGAAAGTTTTGTTTACGATATTGTTTTCCTCTTACTTACTTACCTTACTTATACTTGGCTTACCGCTAAAGATTATTCGAAATCGCACAACTACCTTCCAAGTAAATCTATTTCAAACTCTTTCTCTCCAGTTGATCACAGTAAACCCCTTCCATCCCCTCGTAAAACGATCAAGAGCTGAATGTTTTACTAAGGTTCCTTCATAAACATTATGAAGAGTTCTAGATCCATCATATTATCTAATAACGTGACAGGCCTTCTTTAACAGTTTCCGTGATACTAATTATATTGTTCTTAAATTGCTCGAATACTTAACCTTACTCTTACTACAAATACTCTAAGTGTTCCTACCAAATCCGATAATTTGATAGTGTTTTTGAGACAGTTAATAATGTCATAAGGCCACTTTATAAAATATTTTTGAAATAATTTTATAATATAGATTATCTATGTAATTGTAATAACTAGATCAATGTGGTGAGATTATTAATACCTAGTTAGTAACATTAGTTTACTTCATGATAAGACAAATCATTATCTGACACAAAACGTTTGTAATTATTTCCCCAGTTGTATAATAATAATATAACCTCAGGATTAATATGTTTCTGCAGTGGCGTCACGAAATACTTTACATGATTATGTAATAATAATTTATTTGAATATTAAATAATCTACGTGGATTTTGACCCAATTGTAATTCTTTTATTTGTTTTCTCTCTAGCAAGCTCACACGTATTTACGCTTTTTTCACATTATTATTTTCTAGTCCGCGCATGGATCAATCATGGACAATATTAGTTAATAACAGTATAATTTACAATACAATTATGTACAATTTTTATATCTGTCTATAATGTATTTCCTGTATACTTATAATAAATTTTCATGCTGAATAGTTAACGTCTTTAAATAAATGAAACAAAAGCGGTTGAGCTTACGAGGTGTAAAATCTTCATGAATGCCCTATAACGTTATATTTTTTTTTCAGTTGATAATTTTATTAGTGGCAACCAAGTCGGGTGGCTCATGGGCCCAACAGCTGTCCTTATAATGTACACATTTCAGGACGGTTCCATAACAAAACAGAACAAAGATAAATATAACTATGACCTTTCAGGAAAAATATCAATTTAATATTGAAATTGTCCTATCTCTACTATAATGATAGATTTTTAATAGCACAGATTTTCAATACGCCATAATAAATCAAATTATATACCTAATTTTTGCATTCCTAATCGCTATTAAGCCTCAAATAAACGGGACTTTGCCGGCAAGCTTAGGATATCTCATCTAAATCAATATAATAATTATGTTCAAAATGATTGGGTGACTAGGTACAACGAAATAATGACCTAACCAAAATCGATTCCACAAAAATTAATGTTTCATTTTTCCCCTGACTGTTCTGTTTTGTCACTGTTCTGTTTTGTCATGTTCTGTTTTGTCACTGTTCAGTTTTGTCATGTTCTGTTTTGTCCGGTTACCAGCAGCTACAGAGAACCGGATATGTTCTACCGGATGGGGTATCGGTCTACCGATTATAAACAACATGATACTTGTACTAAAGTGGTAATTATCATTTGTATATAATTATTCTTTCGTGCGCTTGTAGTCCAGTGTCTTTTATGTTGCGGCTCCGGGTATAATTCTTGGTGAAGTTACAATATATTTATGTGATTTTCTGAAAGCATTGGCGTTTATGATTCACTTATAATAATAATTACATTACTATTTTACTACAGTGTTAGACTTACATTAGACCTCATGACCTGTTGTAGTGTTAAAAAAATAATAATATATTATATCTATATGTCATATTTATTTTTATTGTATTTTTGTATATTGCTTTAAGCCAGGGATTCACAAAGTGTGTCCAGCGTGGCTTTTTGGTGTGTCCCGCGATATTTATGTTAAATCTGTATTATTTTTTTTATTCTTCATATCAAATATTAAACATTACATTTGGAATTAAATATCCTCTGGCAATAATGAACTTTGATATTTTGTGTATGTGGATGTGCGATCAGAAAAATACTCCAGTATCATTCAATGTGTGTTAGAAGATTTTCTAATCGCTTCTTGGATTTTAAGAAACATCAAATGAGTTTTAATATTTTTCAAGATCCCTTTTCACTTAACCCAGACGCTGTTCCCGTAAATATGCAGTTTGAATATTAATAGATTTGAAAAAGAACGTGGAAGCAAAAGCATCTTATCGTGATAAGAATTTAATTGAATTCTACAAAGGACTTTCACGTGAGGTATATCCGAATATAGTTAAACATGCTCATCAAATGGCTTCTTTATTTGAAAATTTTTAATAAATCAAACTTTAGATTAAAATTAACAGGTATTTTACGTATTCACACTACAAAATTTGAGCCTAGATTGCAGGATTTAGTTTCAAACAAACAATTGCATAAATCACAATATGGTGACAAAATTTAAATATTATTTTTTAGTATATTAATAAGAATAATAATGATGTATATTTAGCTAAAAATATAAGTTTATACAATGAAATATTTTTTATTTGTTTGCCTTATGTTTTTTAAAAACAGAAAATATTTACAAAAAAGGGCGGCCCGCCAAATATTTTTGATTTTGAAATTGTCACTTTGACGATAAAGTTTGTGAACCTCTGCTTTAAACTATAGTCTGTCATTGTTATTATTATAGGCACCGGCTTGAAAATACCTTCTTTTTTATAATTGCGGCTTGTCTTAATTCGTTTAGGATTAGACAATCGGATTTCCTCTTGGTGTCCACCCTTCAGCCTTCTAACTAACATCCATTTAGGTTAAAATAAATAAAATAATCATCTTGCAGACATTTTCTGTTTAAAATTGAATTCCTTTTTAAATAATGTTTAAAACCTTTTCAGAAATCTTAAAAATATTAATAGTAAAAAAGCGTCCCCAAATGAAAATAAATTTCCGCTACGTCACTACAAATCGTACCTGTACAAGACGTCAATAGCCCACCGGCAATAATCATTTTGAATTAAATTAATCCATTATGGCTGATATCGTCTTCCTGTAATTAATATTGACATAGCCTTAGGGCCTATACAGCATTTTGGGGTAATGCCATTTACAGTTAAACTTACAAGAAATGATTAAGACTTTGTGTCCGTTGTATTAAATTCCTAATACAAAATCATTCATCCATAATAGTAGAAAATTGATTACAATATCTCATCCTCAAAACTTCAGTATGTTCAGTAAATATAATATGTAAATAAATGTATATTTATATTCAACAATTCATTCCAATAATTTATTCCATGTCGCGGTTTTAGTCAGTGCTCTATTTTCACGAATTATATAATATAATATATGATATATTATAGTATGTATGATATTATGTTTATCAATTGCCTTACATATCAAATTATGCAATAATATTATTGAAATATAATCAGTATCTCGATGTTATGTGAATAACGTTTTGACAGAAACATGAAAAAATCTATCAACATCATTATAATGGATAATCGTGTGTTCTAAATAATATCTAATATGCTAAAGGGTGTTTAATACTCCGTTTACACATGCATTAATTTACTGATGACAGTACGTATTATTGCAGCCATAACAAAAAAAATGCACGTGTTAATACTATTATCGTGCAAATTGCAAGACTGCATGAATAGATGAAAAAAGTTCAGAGGCTTCTGAATTTTCACGCGACAATTGGTCTGCACAGCGAACCTGCCGATAAAAAATGAATTACACCGCGCAGATACTCATTTTGAGATTAACCGATTGTGACGACCTGCCAACACCATATAATGACAACGTCGCGTCTCGCTTACTCTTTAAGAATGAGATTGGCGAGACAGTCAGCACTTTTACGCATAAACAGACAGTTATTAGTTAAAGCAGTTAAAAATACACACTATTGCAGTGGCGCACCCAGGATTTATTATTGAGGGGGGCAAGTAGGAGGGTTAAATAAAGTTTTCATGCAAATGAAAAAAAAACATTTAGTAGGATTTGAAAATTTTATTTACAGAACAAAATCAAGTTTTCTTTTCTTTTTACAAAGCTCTTGAATTACTTCTGATATAATTAGCATGTTATTTAAATGTGATAATTATATCAGAAGCAATTATCTAGTCAGCAGTCAATGTGTTTTAATCTCTCTGTGTATATAAAGTAAGGCCAGTCCATTTAATCTTGACTACGTCATGGTATGTCACCTTATGTATGTCACAATGTACATTGTACACCTTATATAATGTTGATATATAATGTAAAGGCGTAAGGTTAAAAATTATCTTTCAATGACGCATGTTGTGACGGGAAGTGTTTCACATATTTTAAAAGATGTTGGGGTAAATCGTTTTGTCGCATTTTGATATGGCATCAACAGCATTTCACCATGGAGTGACTGCATTTGTTTTATTGAACTTTTTATACCATAATTGCAATTCGGCATTTAAAATTGCAAGATTTGTAGAAGGCATATCACGGTCATAAAATTCGTACAGCTCACGAAATTCTTGCAATCCACTTTCGGTTGGAGCATCTTTTCTGTTTGGTAGAAGAATTATAAACTGCTTCAGTACTTCGCGATGTCGCATGAAACGTTCATTGAGCTGATTTAATATTTGGTCAATAAATAGAACAAAGATAGTTCTTCTGAAATAGTCCTCTACTGAATCAGCTGGAACATTATATACCTCAATGTTTGTTTCGATGTAGTTCGCCGCTTTTTTATTTCAACATTAAAGTTATTGGCTTTTGCACACGCTTCATCGCAATTGTCAAATTCAAACTGTGTGATGCACAATGAACATATAAAACTTGTGGGTATATGGCGGATATATGAGATTGGACACTATTAAACTTCCCGCTCATTGGAATGGCACGGTCGTAACCTTATCCATGTAAATATGACAAATCGATTCCATAATTATGGAAACTTTCCAATATTTTGTCAGATAAGTTTTCTCCTGTGGTGCTTGTTACAGGAACAAATTGAATGAATTGTTCACAAATTTTGTTGTTATTTTCATTGTCTATGTATCTAGTACACAATTATTGCGTTGTCGAAATGTCACAAGTTTCATCGTCAAGGATTGAAAAACACTTTTATTAAATTTTCTTAATTTTAATTAAACTTAATTCCTTCATGATATTTTGAATTGCTCTAAATATGAAGAAATATAATCAAAAACATTTTGTCATGTCATACGCTCGGTGAGTTCTCTGTGATATTGATTCACCATTTTGTTTTCATTTATGAAACGAAAACCTGTGAGAGCAACGGAAAATGCGTGCAATCGATTCGGCAACATCGAAATCACATTAGATCTTTCATAATTTCATGAAGGACTTTTTCGGTTTTCACCATTTCGCGGATTTTTCTGCTTTTATCATTATTTTGCGGTGTACTTGCAACAAGCCAGCGGTCCACTGGTTAAGAACCACTGGTCTAGAGCTACAATATTCGTGCCGAATTCTACCGAAAAAAATGTTTTTTTAATTTACACCACCACCGACTGTGTTGGGCATGGCCCCCACATTATGAATCGGGCCCTTAGGCCAGGATGTTTGGCGGGCCCCCTTACCTATCACCAGGGTTAAGGGCAATGCGATGTTTTACAGTAGTGTTCCCAAATCGTATTCCGTGGATTTATCTATATTTTTAAATAATCCCCTTGAATTATTGATTTGTCGGACCTCATATTATCATATTATCGATCGTTATCATACTATGAACCACTGGTCACGACCCCCTCTTGTGGTAGCCAAATAGCATTCGACCCATCGATATTGGATGAAATAACCATTTTTATTTTTCTAGAAAATCTAAAAATAATTGTAATGTAATGTGAATTATCATGTAGTTACGTATATTATATTTTCATCATAATATATTTTTTTTATGTTAATTTTGATGAAGTAGTATAGCGCCACATGCGATTTTTTTATAATATAAGAAATTTCTGGTGTGTTTATCTCACAATTGGACGAGCCACCACGCCGGACCCTCTTAAGCCCGGGCCCCCAGGCTGTAGCCCTGTCAGCCCATGGTGGCCATGTCAGTCATGGGCCATGGTGGTAGGTGTAGTAGTTCTTTTCGCCGAATTTTTATCGTCGATTTTGGATTTTTTAATAGTGAACTACCAAAATATTAATTGAAAATGGAAAAAAAAGTATTATTGCATTCAACTTATACACAAACCTACCCAACAGAACACAGCCTAATTTCTCGTTTATCGGACTTTTGTCTATTGCACTTGGTGTACACCACTCCGGAATTCGGGTGGACACCGAGAATTTTTTGACATTTTCATTAGAGATTAGGTTTCTAAAAAAAAACCGACATTAGTGTTCTCTAATAAATCTAATAAATTTTTCTAAAGAGGGTGTTGGTGAATTGGAAATCATTTTTCGCCGTGTTTTTATTTGTCTAAGCTATTGGCTTTCAATTTAAATGTTTTTGGGGGGTGCCAGGGCCCCTTGCCCCTCCACCCCTGGGTGCGCCACTGCACTATTGGGGCAAATGCACGTATACAGGCGCTATAAAGGTAAGCATATCATGAAACAGATATAGCAATTTTTCAATGTTGATAGGGAAGACAGAGAAATAATTTGAAATGCATGCGTCAAAAAGTTGTGCGACACTCCAATCCTACACATTCTGTTGCACGTATGATTTGCAGATTGCCACTGTCTCCCCGTCGGAGATCTCAGGAGACGAAAGAATAACCACTGGGACTCAACTTCGCAAATATCTGAATTAACATAGATTTAATATATAACAAGAAGTAAAAATATAAGCAGTTATTTCGTTTACAAATGAACCATAATATAGTCTAGCAACCAGCGTCTACTCTTTGGAGGTCCATGATATGATTCTCTTAGTCGTAAAACCCATTTAACGCAGCGAATGGGGCACTCGCGCAAAATTTCACAAGTGGCGCGTAAATCATCGAAAATACAACGTAATCAAATACGCCAGAGCACACTGGATTTGACGACGCATTGTGCCCGCCCGCCCCATGATTCACCATTGTTTGGTTTCTCAGCCGGACGAATTAACGAAAATACAACGTAGCCCATTCATTGTACACGGAAAGCAAAATCACGCTTTTGGAAGCGTCGTCAATAGACGGGCGAGTAGGCATTAATTAATAACAGTGAACTCATTGTTTAGTTGCTGCGTCTCCGATATTTCGCTCGTGGAATGATGTCATCGTGAATATTAATTACAAGCCCCGAGAAATTTAATAATATTTTTATTGCTTTGTTATGAGAGACACTGATAATAATAATTATTTTGTGCTTCTTGTGCCCCTTATTACATAGGTGAAGGGTAATGCGCGGGTGGGAGGGGGCCTACTTTGTAGTGAGCACACCGAGCGCCGCTTTGGTGGGCTTTTTGCCTTAGGATCAAACATAGTAGTATTTAATAATATTATAATAACAAAAATTGATAGACAGAACTAATAGTAATTTAAAAACAACGAGATTAATGTACGTACAAATATGTTAAATTTATTGTATTCTACTTGAGATAGACATTTTTTATCTTATTGGGATCATGCTCATAATATATAGTTACGATTATGAAATAATGAAACACTTTGAGATTTCTCATAAAAACTTTAATAAATGCCCACCTGTTGTACCATGGCCCAGAAGCGGAACCCAAGGCTAGGATATTTGACGCCCCTCCCCTACCTATCGCTAAGGTTAAAGGCAGTGTGACGCTCTACAGAAGCATTTTCCAAGTGATGTTCAGGGTAAAAGGGTATTTAATGTATTTTTAATACTTACAAACACTCGAATTATGGAGTTACCGTGTACATAACGACACACAATTAAAAATTTCACCACACAACCATATATTTAAAAATATAACCATTATTGAAAAGAAATGGCACCACAGACGATTTCTTTACTAAGGGAAAATGTGTGATATGTATTTATCTCACTTATCTGGTTGACTCACTACGTCGGACCCCCAGGCTAGAGCTTTTATATATTTTTTAATAATGTAAATGACATTTCGACTGCTTAATCTGGAAACCGGCTAACTCCACTTCTTCAAATTGTTCAGTAATGCGTCAATTACATTGAGCTACTTTACGAGCTGTTTGTTGGCGAATTTAAAAGCGAGCGATTCAGCTGCTGCGATTGTGATGATGACACATAAAACTTTCCATTCACCGAGAAGCCAGAAGCTAGTGACTATTTTGACAGAACGTAGTTCGTTTTTTACCTGGAGGTCGCTGCTACGCTCTATTTCGCAGACGCAGTAGGCCCACACGCTAGCGTGTAGCGTGTAAAGTTGACCGACTTCACACTTTTCTCGATAGACTGTTTACAATCTGCTTGTTAGTTTGTTCGATGATGACACTGGGCGACTTTACACGCAGATTGTAATTTCGCCAACAAGCAGCTCGTAAAGTAGCTCAATGTCATTGATGCATAAGGAGAAAAAAAAACAATTTAACTATTAAGCGGAATTTAACAATAAATTACAAAAATTCACTTGGATTTTTTTTTTTACAAATAAGCTGCACTTTGAATTAATTAATACACCATTTTAGCTTACCTCTTATATAAAAGAAAATTTGGGTATATAAAGAGCGGAGTTGTCTAATTTGAAATTTTTCGTGAGCATAGAAAACATACTGTATAACAAAATGCCATCAAAATCTCATTTTTGGTCAAGAGTGCAGTTAGTTGGTTTGTAGATTAAGCGGTCGATTTTCCAAACAACATTATATATTTTGCCTCATATAATAAATTGTATACATCGGCAATAGGAATAATATAAATATTCATAATCTTTTTCTGTGAATTATTTCAATAAAATATTTATATTTCTAAGAATCGCTTATTGTTTATGCTAAACAGTTTAGTTACTACAGTTACTGGTGTAAATATTATTGGTAACTAGAGCCGATTCAGATGAAATGCCGGATATTGGAAGTTTACGAAAGCTAATTTGAATCAATAGTACATGACAAAATATTCTAAAATTTAAAAAAATATCGGTAAAACCTTATTCAAATACCTACTTTGGCAGAAACGCCCGTCTGCTCTGAAATCGTGTGATTTCTTGGGAAATTATTTAATTTTCTTTATTCTGTCGCCGAGTCAGAGTATTTTTTTTTAATCAAAGATTTTATCACGAAACACGCTCTCGTCAATTTCAAATAAACTGGATTGGCACGACAAATTATTTCTACGGTAGGTATTGACATTTTACGTTATAAGCATCTTCGTCCGTTGAATACAATACGATTAAATGTATTTTATTTAATTGATACAAAATATTTAATAAAGTAACATTCTGTAGTGAATAGGCTTGGGCGAATCATCTGGGAATAAAAATGACACTCACTTTTTTGTCGGGTCTGCCGAATGGCATAATCTATTCTAACGCCATTGCAATAAAGGTGATATTGCTATAAATTCCCGACGCTTTTTATCGGGTCTGCCGAATGGTTCGGTTCGAACGGGTTCGATCAAATGAACATTGACACGAGAAACACTATTCTAACGCCATTATAATAAAGGTGATATTGCTATAAATTCCCGATGCGTGATATCGCATAATGGAAATTGCGTGACGTCTACCTATACATGTGCGAATGTCGCTGTGGGTGAATTTAATTGCTATCTACTGTATTGAGTGCGTTGTCCATTAATAATGTCATTGGTAGGCTTGCATATTTTTTTCTTGACAAAGAGTTGATTACAAATATTAGCAAGTACCTACATGTACGTTAAGGCGAAGTCTTTACCTACCAGAGGCACCTAGCGGAAAAATACGAACCTTGCAATTTGAGACATTTTTTTTTTGATAATTTACAATTGTTTTAACTGTATTAATAATTAATAAATATGTATCTGAAACCATTAAAAAGAAAAATATTTTTTATTTTAAGTCAAAGATATAAAAAATGTTGTAAAATATGATATTGTTAAAGGATCCCATCTTATTATTAAGTACATATTATTTTATGGTCATATTTATTATTAAAATTTAGTTTATTAAGTTTTCTATGTTCTATCTAAGAGATTTTTGATTAATTCATAGTTTTAATATTTATTTTAAAAAACATCGATTTCTGTAAAAATATAAATGTGTATAATTTTAAATCATTTTCATTTATATCAAATCGATCTTCAATATTGGGACCACACCTAAATTAATAAGAAAAAGTAAAACGGTAAGTATAGAACGTATACTCTACCCCGCTAGGCGGTAGCACTGCTGTTGGCCCTTTAAAAGCACGACACATATTATGCAGTTTTAAACATTTCTGAAGTAAATTAATTTGCTTGTTCTACCAACAAACACATTAATTTTCAATTGTATTTATTAATCGGTTTAAATCATTATAACAATTAAATTTTTATTTTAAATATAGGTACTTATATAAAACGCGCGCACGTAAAAGTGATCACGGAGGCTATTGCTCCTATAGTATAGGGCTAGGTATTCCTGCCATGTGTTCTGATAGTTTATTGATATTCTAAGATAAATCTACATAATTTTATTAACACGTATCCGAAATTGTATATTTATATAATTAATGATACATAAGTTTAAGATTTAAAATAGTCACTTATCGCATCGCTGTAACATTTTTATATCAGTACAATTAATTTATTGTATACGGAAAACTAAATATTATAATATGATAACATAAAAAAAGATTACTAACATAGCACAAATTACTAACAACCACGTGGTTATTAATAATTACAAAAAAGAAAAAAACATAAAAAGAGGAAAAAAATGAAAAATATATTGTAGATATCCGTAGAAAGAAAAGATAATTAATATAAAGATAAGTCAAAAATTCTTTTCATTTGTAAACGGTTGCATACAATAATATGTTTTCAACAATGTCGGAAGTGAAGTATAAATTAATTGACAACATTCCCCATTATTGTCATTACAAAGGAAACTTTTCGTCTGACTGAATTCTTAAAGGCCTTTCTGGCATACTTCCAAATTAGTTCTTAAGATCATTTGGCTACCGTACAATAGTGCTTGTTATTAAATAATTTCTTTTTAGCGAGTCTATAGTTTGCGGCCGCAAAAGTTTTCCACGCGAAAATGAGCCTTAAAGCCATGCAAATCTGTTTGAAAGTGCAATTTTATCTTTCATAATAGATTATGCAATCCTTAAGGGCTCTTAACTTCCTTTATCAAAAGATTGTATTAAAAACTTTGTCGACTTAACTTATATAATAGTAGAAAAATACATTTTTATTTTCTTCAATAGCCATTGTAACCACAAATTAAATTATTATTTATACACGTATAATAATAGTACGTTTTCCCATTTTTAATATATTTTTTTTATATTTACACATAACATTGATAAAATCGGTTAAAAATTTAATAATATATATAGTATAATTTATAATATTTAAGACATTTATTGTTAATATTGTATATCTACGTTAAATCTTGGAAATACATAAGTGTAATGGAGTAAATAATATTAAATATATATACCTATATATAAATAATAATGTGAATTAATACGAGATTGCTGTTTCTGATAGTAAAGACTTATCGAATGGATTAGCGAGATTTAAAATAGTAAATCAAATAATCATGGCGTACTTATGGCCTTTTCGCTTCATAAATCTAATTAGTCAGCCAAATATGAAACTGCCGTAAAACGTAT
Organism: Rhyacophila brunnea; assembly: GCF_057557595.1. Lineage (NCBI taxonomy): Eukaryota > Metazoa > Arthropoda > Insecta > Trichoptera > Rhyacophilidae > Rhyacophila > Rhyacophila brunnea. The sequence continues at coordinate 38,958,118 of NW_028233276.1, read as the reverse complement.
GAGATCATGGTAGAATTACTTTGTTAAAAGTGCGAAGCATTGTTTTTTTTCAATCTTTCTCATTTTTAATAATTTATGCGAAAAAATAAAATGAATCGGCAACTTACACATGGGTATAAAATATAAATGAAGCTTCATTCAAACTCAGTTTATTTCTAATGTAGTTATTTTTTATTAAAAGTATTTTTTCTGTTATATTTTCGCTTTTATTTTATGTTCCATAAAGATTAATAAAACAAATCAATCCCGAAATCCCGGGATAATATTTATCAATCCCGGGATTCATAGGTATCGAAAATAGCTCGGGATCCCGGGATCCCGGGATTGGAATCCCTATACATGACGTCTAATAAAGAAAGAAAAAAGAAACTTGATGATCATTCACTTCTCTACATATCTATTGAAGGTTGCGTATGTGCGGAAAATGTGGTAAGTTAGCCGGCTCGCACACTCGTCTCGTCTGCAACATATCGAATACGTAAATGTGACGTAATCGTTATTCACAAAGCACACGTTACCAAATGGAGCTCCGCACATTGGTGGAATGCGATATTTTAGTTTGAAAAAAAAAACATCTGGTGTCGCTAGCAACAAATTGCATGCAACTCGGGCTGTATGTCACTCGCCATCAGTTACGGACACTCCTTTTACATTATACGGTCTTGACCGTACGCCAAAAAATCGAACGCTAAAAATCGGAATCGACTAAAAGTTTACGCTCTTTAAACACTATACGGTTTATGCACGGTTTTTCTTCGGCACAAGCTCAGCTTGTGGTGCAGTTTGGTTATAATGAATCGACTGACCGTACGATTTAAAAACAGTTTAATATGAAAGCGTGCATTTGGTCACGTATACCACTGAGTAAGATGCCGAAAGGCGAAACGCGGGTGGCAAGAAATGACTCAAATGTAATAGTACTCTTCTTGGTCGTGCACTTATGGCTGAGGATCGTGACCACATTTAAATTTCGCCATCCTTTGAGCGACCAAGACTTTCCATCCTTCTCGATCTTCCGCTTCTCTCAGGGCAGAATGGATAATGCCCCCAGTTAGCTCTTTAACTTGGTCACTCCATCGCGCAGGCGCTCTTCCTCTGCTTCGCTTTCCCTGAAGGCTACCCAAAACTACCAGTCTCTTCAGGTTGTCCGGTCCGCGCCTGACAATATGTCCAAAAAACTGCAGAATTCTTCTCAGACATCTCATCGAGAGCCGTTCCTTTATCTTCAGTCTCTGAATGGTTGACTGGTTTGTGGTAATAGTTAAATTATTCCTAAATTCATGAGCTGCGGACCCCACGAAATGTTTCGTTAATCATCAATCCAAAGGGAACCATTACATACGTGCGAGAATCTAGTAAGTTTGTTTTGTTAATATAAATTTATATTAGTATGTCGATAATAAATACTAAAATGAAAATAATTAAATTTAAGTAAAAGTAATTTTTCATTACGCCTTACGTTGCGTAAAGCAAACGGAAAATCTTTTACGTAAGATTGAATCGAAGTTTTCTAAAAGTTTTTTACGTAAGGCAGTCCCTGCTGATTGCAAAGGTCAGTACTTATTAGGATTACAGAGAAACTCCCTTGAGGTACCAACTACTTCCATTCCGTTGTTTTTGTATGTTTAATTTAATACAGCGACTTCCGAAATACCCGATGTTAATAAATTTCATAAATACCTAGTAGCACTTAATTATTCATAATTAAAGTTAGATAATTGTACCTATCTCTTTAAATGTAGTCTTATTTCTACAGTCATATGCTATACATCTTTTAATATATTTATTTCTGTAAACAATGTGAATTATTGCCCTTTGTATTTCCTTTCGATAACAATTATAGTCCCACTGCTTCTATATAGGGCAGGGTTGGAGAACCTTTTTACGGTACGCGTGCCAAAAATTCCGAAAAAATATTTTTCAACTGTCTGACGTGCCGAGCAGATTTTCATTGGGGAAAAAATGGTTTTTGAAAATTCTATTTAAAAAACTGATGATGTTCCAGATGCCACTCATAGAACGTAGCACACATCGGTTTTATTCAATTACGCCATACATTTCGGTCCACCAATTGTGAAACTGCCAGAATTACTACCTTCACCAAGTTTTAGTTTCTTATTTGGTGCAGTCATTTTTTGTGGGTAGAAATTAAACTGTTTGTTAATGTATTGATTAGTTTCGTTCTTTACGCGTAAATTGACAGTAAAATCGCTCCGATCAGATGAGGTATTCTTTAGTGGTCTCAAGCATTGTAAATCAATCAAAATTAGAGGCTTGCAACACGACATCCCCCGCCGCCTGATGAGTCTATTTCGATAATAATATATGTGATGCATAAAGCCTAAGGACCGACCTATACAATTATGTATTTACATTAACCCAATGCTTATTCTTGAGGAGTATTTGCCTATTATTTTTTATACAATTCGATCTGTCATAAATAATATTATTATTTATAGGTATTTTTTTTTTCTTCAAACGCGTGCCATGCAAAATCATTGGTGACACGTGTGCCATAGGTTTGCCAGCACTGAATAGGAAATGCTCGCTTTTCAATCTTTTGAATCTCATATGTCACTTCTGCTCTTGGGACACAGCGAGAGGTGAGGGATGGTTTCCAATTCTGACTTCCTAAAGAATTTGAATTTATATGCATCCGTCAATTCACATACGCGATCGCAGCCATGACCTATTCTGAATCAGAATCGTTTCCTCGTGTCAAGCTTATCAGCACCACTGGGGAAGGGTGCAAAACTAGTCAATGCGCTCCCCAAATACATAGAAATTTTCAATGATACGCAGCACTATTTTGTTTATGAAATTTTATTTTATTGTATAACATTCCTTATGTTTTTTTTCTTCTCTGTTGTGGCGGTAATATTTGCTATACATTAGATTATTATGTATTTTATTTAACTTTTTCGAATAGAAACAGTTTTTATCAGTTTAAATATCATGTTGTGAATGTCCCGAATTCCGATTTGTAAATTATTTATAAGCTGATTCTACTTCTCTAGGTCCTGTGAGTTGCGCTGTCACATAATTCTTCAGAACGTAATTATTTCGTCGATTCAGCGGCCTTTATGTCTGTCTCGCCGACGTTTTATGACATTTTTATGTCCACAATGTTTTTTTTTTAAATAAATAAATAAATGTTTTTTATATCAATATTATTAATAATTATTGTTGAAGGTACGAGTACTTTCTAGCCATTAGGGATAGCATTTATTAAAAAAAGTAGCACAGCCTTCGTAGATGTCTGATTCTGCTTATACAAATTGAATTCTTTCTAACAGATAAATACCGATTTTTAGATACTACTTATACAGTAGGTACTTTATTATAATTATTTTTACTAAAAAAATCGTGATATTTTCCGCCTACCAGAGGCACCTAGTAGAAAATAACGAAGCTTGGAATTTGAGACAACATTTTGGAAATTTACTTTATGGGTATATTTTAATTAACCAATACGTACTCATCTAAAAACATTAAAAAAGAAAAAAAACATAGGCTTTTTAAAGTCAAAAAATTATTACATTTAATTTTACTATAATCTTATTATTTTATAAAATAATTATGTTGTCATGAAATCGACAAACTACTGCCATCTTTACAAAAATTATTTACACAGCATGTACTAGTTATGTAAAATGTTCCAGTCAGAAAAGTCAGATGCCGGTGTGAAATAGTAAGGAAAACGGGTTTTAAAATTAATATTTTTAGTTTTCAATAATAATAATAATATTATGATATGATATAATTATTTTTGATAAGTTTACTCACGGCCCCCACAAGGGGGGGGGGGGGAACAGTGCCCTAGCCCGGGGGTCCGGGCTCAGAAGGGGCCCGGCGGGACAGGTCAATCAAATAAGTGAGATAAACATACCTACATCACAAATTTGCTTCACTAGGAAAAAAAAGATATAAGATATTTTCCTTCAAAAATATTATTATTTAATATTATGTGGTTGTACAATATTTTTTAATTGTGTATCAATACTCGACAACTCCATAATTCAAATGGATGTATGTATTAAAAGTATAAAAAAACACTAAATATACCTACACATAAATTGTACCGCGTACATCATTTTGGAAAACGCTACTGTAGAGCGTCACACTGCCTTTATCATTAGCGATAGGTAGGGGGGGCCGCCAAAGATCCTGGTCTAGGGGCCCGCTTCATGATGTGGGGGCCATGTATTTACTTATCTTATTTTTACTAATCTCCTTTAGAGTCTAGACTCTAGAGGAAGCGGTGAAACCATAATGACTAAACACGTCATTGAATATCCTATTAATATCCATGTCCGCTTCTTAGGTAGTGCATAATATTATGGAGACCACACCACATATAATTATAACATAACCTCTAAAATAAACTAAGAATATCAGAACTTCAAACTGAGGATGAAACTTTTGTTTGTTGGACCCATAAGGATAATTAATATTCGGAGGACGGTTTTTCCTAACTGTTTTCCCTCGAAAGACATGTTTGAAAAGCCAAGGTGAATTTTAATCACACACCTCAATACCAACATGGCTAGATTGCAACATATGGGAAAGGGAAGATGTACTTTACCTTTACAGGACTCAACCGTAAAAATATAAATAGCCAAGAAACCAAGGTCTGCCTCTCAGACTTCATAAGGTTTTACTTTTAAATAGGGGATGGAAAATTCCCTGTTGTCAGAATTCTTGCGTCTTCATAAGCTATGTCAGCATCCCGCACAACCTTCGTATACATTCTGTGAGTGATATCAAGACAAGTAGCCTTTTATATCGTAGTAATTCACATGGATTAGAGCAGGGTTTCCCAAAATATGTTCCGCCGAACCTGAATAGGTGTTCCGCGACAATTTGGAAAGGTTTTATACACTTTTGCAATATTTTCTGAAAACTAGTTTGGACGATTCCTGGGTTCGGAATCCATTTTCCGTGACAGCTAAACCAGTAGGCTTAAGCGCAGGGGACTATAAAAATCTTATTGATTTAATTAGTGACTCTGATTTGAAGATCAGCCTTTAAATGATTTCTGGCCGAGTCTGTCAGAAGAATGAATATCCAAATTTTTCAAAACAAGCTATTATTAATAATTGTGTAATATAAAATGTGTATAATTACGTATTGATACTCGACAACTTCAGTTTCAGTTCAGAAAAAGTTTGGGAAACCCTGGCTTAGAGAACTACGTGAAAAAGTCATGTCGAGACTAATAACTCGTGTCTACGATCTAGTACAATTTTGTATATCGACTGCTTAATCTACAAACCGGCTAACTCTACTTGTAATGTTGTTTTTATTTAATAAAACGCATTTTTTTGTAGTAGGTACTTATTCCACTTTTAATCAAGAGATTAGGACCGGTTTCGTCCGCCTCAGAGGGACATTTTCAACTTGAGTTTCTTGATTGATTGATCTCTTGATTAAAAGTGAAATAAGTACTACAAAAAAAAAAATTGCGTTTTATTAAATAAAAACAACAATACAATGCAGTTCCACCATGAATTGACAGTTAACAAAATAAAAGAAATTAACTCTACTTGGGCAAATTGTGCAGGAAGGAGAAAAATCTTAATAATTTAACTATCCAGCGGAATTTGACAATTCCAAAAATACACTTGATTTTTTTTTTACAAATAAACTGCACTATGAATAATTAAAACACTATGTTAGCTTGCCATTTATATATAAATAATATTTATATAAGGAGCTGAGTTGTTCCATTTATGATATTGAAAATTTGGCACCTGCAGTTGGTTGTTTTGTGTGAAGAACGATAACGCATTTATTTATAGGTTTAGGGATTTCAATTTTTTTGTGAGCATATAGAATATGCTTTATAACAAAATCTCATTTTTTTCTCAAAAGTACAGTTAGCTGGTTTCCAGATTATCATCATCATCATCAGGGGCGCGACAACCCGGTGTGGGTCCTGGCCTCCTCCAACAGCTCCCTCCACCTGTCCCTATCCAGTGTGGCCGCTTTCCAATTTGGTACCCCCAGAATACGGTAGTCACTGGCAGCTCCATCTAACCAGCGAATCTTTGGCCTCCCTCTTCTTCTGCATCCTATTGGAATGCTGGACATCACTCTCTTTGCCGGTTCATTGTCATTCATACGGTGCACATGACCTAGCCATCGCAGTCTCCTAATCTTAATTGATTAAACTGCGCTGCAATCTTCGTACAGCCCGTAGAGCTCAGCATTATATCTTCTCCTCCAATTGGTGCCATCCCTGATCGGTCCATATTATATACGGCGGAGAATTTTTCTTTCAAAGATGTTCAGGGCTCGTTCATTTCGCAGAGTTAATGTCCAGGTTTCCGATGCGTAGGTGAGCACTGGCTTTACAAGTGTCTTGTAAAGAGTGCTTTTAGTTCGGCGAGATAGTAAGCGGGACTTAACATGTCTTAACAGACCAAAGTAGCATTTATTCGCAGACATGATTCTCTTGTTGATTTCTTCTGTAATATCATTATGTCGAGTTACAAGAGATCCAAGGTATATGAAACTGTCGACCGTATCAAACTTGTATGCATCAATATCTAACTTTGGTGCGACTTCTCGTGGTGTGACATAGACAGGCATGTATTTAGTTTCCAGATTAAGCCGTCAATATTATATGTAATGAGAGGCTGAATACTCCGCTTATCATTATCTTTTCGTTTCTGACCAAGATATACCTACTATCCATTGCAAATTATATCATTATTAAAACTCAGCATACATACGCTTGCTCTAGCAAATTAAGGCTTGTTTACATGGGTTTGGTACTAACAATCCATTTTATTCTAATAGAAAGCCATCGTATTTACTCATCGTTAGTACACACCCCACCATAACACTCCAGTCGCTATTCGAAACTTGTTGCAACGTATTATAGACCGCACAACTATTGGCCCAACTAGTGTTTATTGACAAATAAGAACACTTGTCTTCCGAGTATTTATTTTTTATACTTGCTATGGTGCGACTAATACACTTTTACTAATTGTCAACTCGTGAAAACTTCGCTCAGCATTTGAAGTAGCTTAGTAACTAGTTCGACTAGCGATTACTAATAATTAGTGCTAACCCCGTGTAAACAAGCCTTTAAATATATAGTATTTATTGACTTCCATAACATGGATAGGGAAGATAAAGGGAAAAGAAGAAAGGGCGCAACTTGGCCGGTTATCCAGTTATCCGAACCATTATAATATTATTATGATAATGTCACTAATTCTGACAGCATTCACTACTCTCATACGGGATAGGATATAATAAGTACTAGGTATAAATACTTAAATAAAAACATTTTTTAAATTATAACTAATATCACCATATTTAATAAATAATAATTTTCTATGTAACATTGCTACAATACTGTCATAAGAATTAAATTGAACTCAACATTACATTTTCAACACATTCACATAATATAAATGCATCAATTTCTCTTACATGAGAGAAACGTGATTAGGGGTAGCTTCGTAGTAACATTTGTAAATTTGGTAAGCCTTATCCGCGGGGTCAGTTCCTTCGACGTTCTTGCAGAGCTCCATCACCACCCTGGCGCCGAGTTTGTTAGCGCCTGGAGGAAGCTTTGCCATAACAACTTCCTCATTGAGTTTTCCTTCCGCCGAAACGAGATTGGCTTTCATCAAGAAGCACAAAGCAAATTTCTTCAGGGCGGGGTCGTCAGTGAATTCTCCCTTGCGAGCTTTCTTGACAAGCTCCGGATTGACCTTGGTTTCTTGCAGGCACGCTGCCTGATATTGCTTTGCTTTCGCTTTTTGTTCTGGTGACAATGTCAATGCCTAGAAAAGGAAATAATTATTATTTTAATTAGGCACCACCCTCTGTGATTTATTTTTTGTTTGTATTCCATCCGTTAATTCAATGGATGTTAAAATAGTTTTAATTTAATTAAAACTAATTAGAAAGAGAAATACGCATAATATAAAACGATGGTTTTATGTCATAATTCAATTTTATTAAATATTTGTAAATCAATGAAAACTAATTTTTATGAATACATAAGGTACCAACACGATATATTATTGGGTCTACGACGATTTGGCGCCGGGACAACTGGGCGCCACGCAATTGAATACAATTAAAAACCATAAAAACGTTCGTTAATTAAAGGCATTTTTATTAATTAAATTATTATTTAATACTTGATGAAAATTTAAATATGCACACGTAAAGAATAATTTAATTTGCATGTGCTTAAGTTCCAACGAGACGAGAGTTCTTTTATTTTAATATAAATCCTGACGCATGATAATTCTCAATCCACAATAAAAAAGCTTTATGTTTAGAGCAAATGAATTAAAACTATAAGTCGTAGATAGAAACTGATTAAAATTCCTCGTCTACTTTCTGTATAAAATCATAACGAACGTATATTTAAGTATTTTATTCGACAGTGCAGCGCCCAATTATCCTGGTGCCCAGTTGTCGTATTCCCATATTAATTCATGTTTTAAATATAAAACGTTTTAATACATTTTATAATGTATCTAATTATAATGATGTTTTCCAGTACTACCTATATATCTTATGATTATTTATTTACTTAAGGGGGGACATGCTCAGCGTAGGTCAAAATTGAGCTTTTGTTCTATTTTCAAAGCATGATCCTGGACATACCTTAAACGTTGTAGATAATCAATTTATATAATTTAAAGCCTTATTATCCTTTATATTTATTTTAAACATTTGATGACTGCATAAAGTATTTTTAAACCTCTCGCTCTAATGTTTTAGAATATAGTCATATTTCAGTACATAAATGTGCAGTGGTGTTAAGATTTTTTACGTTTATTAATTTTTAAACGCATTTATAAAACCATCAGTATAATTTATATCGACATTATTATAGTGAAATACTTACGATAAAAAATTATATTCATAATCTCTGTGATCCCAAATTTGACAAGAATTAGGCATTTTATTATTCAAAAAATGGGCAAGATTAACACATTTGAAGATAATTCTAAAGATACTCATTATATGCTATGTTCTTGACCATTCAAGCGACATCCTACGAATAATGATTGCTTTATAATAATTATTATTGACCTAAGAATAAGGTAGTGTTTAAATTCAATATTTCATTTGGCATTCCCCAGTGGTAGCCATAAATTGACAAACTATAATTGAAGTAGGGAGTAAAATGATGTTAACGCGCGTGTTTTAACATGTACATAACCGATTTTTTTTAAAACGGTATGTATAACGTTGTGTATAACATGTAATTCTAATTTGAAAATGATCGCAATATTGATAGAGATTATTAATTTAGATCTATTAAATATGACGTATTGGTAATAATTCGTCACCTCAATACTACAACTAGATAACTTAATTTTCACTGTTTTTAAGATAGCTATTGAATATGATTCTACATTGTCCTTCTCTACAAAATTATTAAACTAGATAAGTCAGAAGTTTGTGTTTTAAAATATTAGATAACTTTAAAATCATAAACGCATTAATAAATAAAATAATATATTGACAATATTTTTTCATACAATTGAACATTATTTAATTGTTCCTAATTAGACAAGCACAATTATTCATTTTTATTTTAAATAAAAATGTCAGTGTAGATTTATGTTAATCGTTAAAGTTTAAATTTCATTTTCTCAACAATGACGTTAATTAGATTAATTATATATAATTATAATATAATTATAATTAGACGCAAATTAGAGTTATCTAGTAATAGTATTGAGGTGACAATTTTTTTTTAGTTGATTATTTATTTCGAGTGAAAATTTTTTTTTTTTAAATCAAATAATATATGTATTCATTTAAACAAATAAACAACTGCGTCGACATTTTTTTACAAAAATAACCATCTACAGCCCAGTAATATTATTTTATTAGTTTTGACTTTAGATTGGCCAAACAAACGACTTCTCTGGACTTGTACAACTTGTTACATTTTTTGTTTTAATTTTATTATCAATGCGTCATTATTATAATTTGGAAATTGACTACATATTATTTTCACTACCTAGTTAAAAGTGAATAAGTAGTAAACTTACATTGACGGTAACTATGACAGTTAAAACGAGTAGACAGATCAAGAACTTCATTTTGGAGATGTTTCTTAGATAATCTTATAGATACTGATGCCAATTAATGAAAATGTTTTTCTATTTATACTAGATTCAATTTTCCGCATAGTCTTGCATTAAAACGCTCTGGAAGAAATCGATCAGTGGAGACTCGTGAACTTGGAATGATAAGGTCAGGGGCGCCCGGTGATAATTAAATGGAAATAATACACTACCGTGCTACTTCTAGGTACAACTAGTCAAACGATGCGAAAAAAATGCACATTACTATTAAATTAATTATTACGCTAAATTATTTTATTAGGTGACAATAATTTCCATTGTATTAGTCTAACAATAAATAAAAATACAATAATTAATGTACGAATGATTTTGACGATTGGATAACCTTGAAGCATTTCATGACCGCTTAATTTTTTTATTATAACTATGATATTTATATTATTTTTTCTACTACTTAATTGGAATATAAAAATTCTGACTGACCATGGCATATCAAGTCAATGGATATCAGTGGCGAAGGGTGGAGGTAGGCTGTTAAGATCCGCCATAAATAGTGCACATTAAACTTTGTTAGTCATACGTATTTGTTTTTATTGAACTAAGACTACAATTTATAGATGGTGTTAGTTAGTTTTTAAAAATAAATTAAGCCCTGCCTAAACCAAACCACAATAGTTTTGGTATACTTTCGGCGATACGACAAAATTGTGCACACTTTTTCAGTCATACATATTTATTTTCGTTGGATTAAAAATACTTATTACACATATTGTCGGCTTATTTTTAAAAAATTCATCAAGCCATGCCTATACCAAACCGTAATCGATAAAAAATATTCTTCAATCTATAAAATATCCAACGTTATGTATGATTTAATTGCATAATTCTAGATATTTTATAGAAATACGAGTATTTTTTGACTATTATCTATTATGGCTTGGTTTTAGCAAGGTTTCGTTGAATATTAAAATATAACCAACACCATCTGCAAACTGTAGTCTTATTTCAATGAAAACAAATACGTATGACTGATAAAGTTTAGTGTGCACTATTTATGGCGGATCTTAACAGCCTACCTCCACCCTTCGCCACTGATTGGATATATTTGTACTCTTACAAAAAAATACTATAAATCGAATTAAATCCAATGTGCATATAAATTTGATGTGTAAGTGATTTTTCATTATAATTAACTGTTGATTTAATTTAGTATTCGTTTATTGAATAGAACAAAGCCATACATCTATTAGGCCCAATTTTTCCACCGTATTTAATATCTAATTATCTATAGTAACCTCCTAGTCCATGTGACGGCTACACATCTCAAACTGTGTAGCATGTCATCAACGACTGCCCTTTACTATACAAGGAGCGATGGACTCTCAGAACTCTATGTTGACTGCATAACCATGAAATTGACCTCCAAAACCTTTACAAAATACTAAACAATAAAACAACACAAGAACACTACACATAATATTTAATTCTGGCCATAAAGGAAATTAAAGATACAAATGGAGGTACATAATTAACTGCACATAAATGAAATGAACCCTCAAAACCACCTTGTACGGAAAATCAAGGGCATGGTAAAAAAAAAAACCTACCAGAATCTTATTTGTCTCATGAAAAATACTATCATAACACACTGACAAACTATTGTTAGAATAATAATAAAAAATAGTTTTTATAAGTTGATTTATAAACATTAGTAATCTCTTCTCGTGTTCTCTGTTTTTTATATTAATAGGCAAAAAGCCCCTAGACGAGATTTCAATTTATTAGACGTTGGGTACATTAAATAACAACAAACGCTTCCAGGTGGTGGTTGACTGCTTTCCTCTTTTTGAAAAGTAGTTGGAAAAAAAATGCTTATTATAAAAGGTAGAATACGAGAGCTTAATAGTTATGATTAGTGAAGTTTATTAAGATTAGAGAAGTTATGATATTACACACATAGCAGATTAATATGATAGAAATGTGAAAGCTGTTCGCCATAAACCAAGGTTTTGAAGCAAGGTTCACTTATAAATATAATAAAAGTATGCATGGACGGATCCAGAAGTAGAATTCATATGCAAGGTAGTATATCAGAATCTTTTGAGGTGACAGCAGGACTAAAACAAGGCGACTCCTTATCACCCATGCTGTTCAACTTAGCTTTAGAGAAAGCCGTTAGAGAAGCTCTGAAAGCAGAAGGTGGAGTTACCCTGAATGGGTCCCATAAAATATTGGGCTACGCAGATGATTTGGTGGTGCTCGGAGAATCTGAAGAAGAAGTCAGAGATATTTTCACTCCTCTGGAGGACACAGCGAAAAGGTTGAACCTACGAGTAAATGTGGGAAAGACCAAGTATTTGAAAATGACAAGAGGCATTGAACCCTCTGGAAACATTGGAATAAGAAACTCCTCGTTCGAGAGAACCTCTCTCTTCAAGTACTTGGGCTCCAACATTACCTCTAAAAATGAAATGTCCCTAGAGCTCTCTGACCGACTGAGAAGTGGAAATGCAGCGTACTTCGCGCTGAGTCGTCTGTTCAGGTCCAAAATGCTGTCCATCAAAACGAAATTCCGGGTGTATAACGTGGTCATCAAGCCAATCGTCATGTATGGATGTGAAACGTGGGGTTTAACAGAAAAACAAGAAAAGGCGCTCCAAGTGTTTGAAAACAGAATCCTCCGGAGAATACTTGGACCCGTCAATGAGAACCACCGGTGGCGCATCCGCACAAACGCTGAGCTCTTCGACCGATACCAACCTAGAATCACTAATATTCTGAGGTCAAGAAGGCTCAGATGGGCAGGCCACGTTGTACGATCTGAAAGATCTAGAACTCTCTATAGGATTTACAAAGGCACACCAGCTGGCACTCGACCTCTTGGCCGCCCTCGACGGAGATGGGCGGACAACATTCAAAGGGATGCGGAAAGGCTGGGGATAGTCAATTGGGAAGAGAGAGCGCTGGACAGAGATGCCTGGAGAAACGTTGTGCAGTCGGCCATGGACCTGAACGGCCCCTAGTGCCAGTTTAATATAATAATATATTCACTTCACCAAATTTGTCAGTAAATTATTTTTCAACACTTTTACTCACTATGGCCCGTGAAAAATTAGAAAATTGATGATAAATTGTCTCTTATATCAAAAAGTTAGTCACCACTGCTTTAAGACCTTTATATCCCATATAACTGAAAGAGCACAAAGCGCTCTGACTGTCCTCAAATATTGAATACGCGTTTCGTTTATATAACAAACACTTTTGTCCAATATTTTTCTACACACGAGATCAGTACCCTATTACACCACATCCGGTACGATAAGCCAGTTCCCATTAATTTATGTTTCCTGATTGTACATTTTCAACTGACAATCCAATCATTGGATACAATTTACTCCTAACAAACATTCAATTAGTTAAATTCTTACATTGATATGATAGTCTTGTTCTTTCATAAGGAAGGTAAAGAATGGTGAAATCTTTCTTTTTTCGGAATGAGCCTGATGCGTTTCCACTGTACGTACCGACATCTAAGGAGATTTTATTTAAAAAAATAATAGAATTTAAAAAATATGCAATGTCCAAATAAGTAGGTAATATTAGTCATAAAAATATATACATCAGTTTACATCTCTAAACTTAGTGATATTATCTAAGCACCGATTTTCGCAGAAAATTTCAAAGTCTACAGTTCTCCTCCTATCAGATATTACAATATTTTAATAAGCCATTCAGGTGATCAGAATATAAAGATGCATGTTTATTTTTTTAAACAATAGGGAATAAAGATGCTTGCAACATCGACATTATTAATTAACAATTATAATGATTATACTGTTATATCAAGTACGCACTAAATTTGCATTCAATGAAAATAAATTAGATTGTCAATTAATTTATCCAGGCAATTTGTAGTTTTACAGCAAAATCTATTGTTATCATAAATAAAGCAATAAAGGTACCAGCGGATTTATTAAAGAAGTCCCTACAAACTACGTTTCTAATAATTAATACTAACGAACGTGTATTTAAAATAATAAGTAAGTATACATGTTGCTGAGGGTTGGTTATATTATAAGTTTTTACTGATATCTATTGTCAATTTTCAACGATTCATGATTTGTTACCATTTAAATGTTAAGGGGAGACTGGGGATCCAATATCTTATTATTAATGATAAAAACCTAAACAGTTCATTAGTTTTATCTTGATTTTTTATATAAAAACGTTAGTTAAGTTGGAAAATATATTTTTAAGCAAGATGATGATAGTTGTATCATAGAAAATTATCTATCCATTCCATGATACGAGGTTATATAAGGATTTTGTGGACAACGTAAAAAAAGAATATTAATACTGTCGACCTATGTACTTGGTGGAATTTGAACTAAAATTCTAATGGATTTAAGTATTATTATTATTTGTCATTAGTAAACTCCGTTAAACTCACAATTACGATTTTATGCCTATTGAAGGTATTATTAATAATTAATTAAGATTTTTGTTTATTTTATAAACACTTGAACACTATTCTTAATTCATTTGTGTGTTATATTTTTCATTGTGATCTTTGACTCAATAGGTAGGTGATACAGTTTTTAGCTAAGTACTTTATTGTATTAATTTATTATATAAGTTAGATTTAACTTTACTGTATTCATTGTCAGTCTAGGTATATTTACCATTGGTGAGTGCGCACGTGCCTGAAGATGCCGAAAGGCCAAACCAGGGTCGCAAAAATCGACACTAATGGAAATCCGTTAGAAGTAAAAAAAGAAGTTTGAGGTTCATCTCGTTCTTTTGGTAAATATTGGTTCCCAAGTACTTAAAAACAGCTGTCCTTTCAAATGTCGTGCTATCCACTAAAATTTTTCCTGAGTGTCTTGTAGTAATATAATAATACATGTAAAATACTAATAATGATATAAAATATATAATTTTGAAAACCCTCACGAGTTAAAACGAGTCTCACTTATTCCAACTTTTTTTCTATTAGTTTTTATAATAACTAAATTTTAGAGGTTTTTCAAAATTATGAATTTTCTATTCTTAAATTTTGCATGTATTTAGTAATGAATAAAAAAAAAAAATAGGACTAATTATGAAATATTTACACTTAAGATACTGCTTTCAATAATTATTCAGTTGGTCATCTTTTACAGCAGAAACGGTAAGTCATGTGTTTGGTAAAGGCCTTAACTGCAGAATAAATAAAACTGTTATGTTATGTCACGCAAGGTTAATTGGATTTTATGTATTTTTATGGTCACTTACCTTTGCAAATAGCAATGACTTGATCGTACAGTGCTATCATTTACAATGATTAAGCAGGTACCTAATTAGCAATATCGCACGATATTGAGATGGAATTTACATTTTATTCTTCAATCAGTCAGTGTCAACATTGGAAATCAAAACCGGTTTATGTTAATTGCAAATATGCACAGCCCTGATTTTACAATAATATAATGCATAAATAATTTATCGTTATTATTTTTATTAGGTAGTGCAATCCAGTCATGATGATTAGTATCATGTGATGTGATTCATATAAAGATGTTTTGTATGTTTTTATTAATTTTTAATTTATGTATTACTACTACCCTGTCATATTTCAACCTCGTAACATAGCTCAAGTGCAAGGCCGTGCCATTGCTCTAGCAGTCTGACCCAAACTTTTGACATCTGTGTACCCCTCGTCAAAGAAAATAATAAACGAAAAATAAAATTCATTCATAATAAAATATAAACGAAAATTATATTATAAATAACATTCATAATAATCAATGAGAAGGATGAAATTGTTTATGTTGAAACGACAGATCATCATAATTTGGTTCTAGAATCTAGTTAATCGCAACGTCATACACTATTTGCAACCTCTACCGTACTACGCGTAGATCGCTCTTGTAGCATCGTTAAAGGGTGAAGTGTTAGTCGACGGAGTCCATCATAATGATAGACGAGAATACCAAGTAAATTTGTGAAGCTTGTATAAAATAATTATAATATCATACATAGTCCAGACCAAGAAACATATGTGCATGAACATAATTATGCAAATGTTCATGCATACTCTATTGTTTTGAATATTTTAGGAACAAGACGCAATTAGTTTAGATAGTTGTAACTCATTCGCTGCTGAGTAGATATTGATTTTTTAATTAGCATCTTTAAAATGCACGTTAATTACATCGATCGGCCGCCTGGCCATTACGCGCCGGGTGCGTCTTCCGCATCCAAAGTATTACATCGTATAAATTCGCGCGCTTTAATCAAAAAAACATTCCACAAAATCACGTGACTCTACTTCTGATAAAAAATGTACCCCCCCCCCATGTGGCCACGATTGCTTGTGTATCCGTATTTTGGAAAATATGATGCCAGCGGAATACAATAAACATAAAAATTTGTTTGAAAAATATTTAAACACAAATATTTAAGAACAATTTTTTTACAGCTTCCACAGTTTTTTAGAAAACGTCAATTTGATCACGGCCAAATGACACAGTAGTATAATAGTCATGGTCCCCACATCCTAAAACGGACCCCATGGGTAAAACTTTTGGCGGGCCCCCCTACCTATCGCCAAGGTTAAAGGCAGTGTGACACTATACAAGCATTTTCCAAAACAAATGCTGTTCGAAGTTATATTATTTAGCGATTTTCGTATTTTTTAAAACATCTACTTCGATTATGGAGTTATCGAGTATTGACACACAATAATCGGAAATTGTATCGCTTAACCATATATTTAAAAAATATATCATTGTCGAAGTAAAATAGCGCCACAGGCAACTTTTTTACTACTATTAGTGCAAATTTTTATTGTGCGTTTATCTCACTCATCTGGTCGACCCATCACGCCGGGCCATGCCTAAGCCCGGGCCCCCAGGCCAGACCCCTGTCAGCCCCCCCGTTGTGGGGGCAATGATAATAGTGATAGTGAAGCAGTGGTAATTACAATTAAACAAACACGTGAGATTTCGGAAAATCTTACACATATGAATCAAACCCGGAGCCCCCAGATGAGAATACAGTACATTACGCACTGGATTACGATGGCAGCCACATTTTAGATATTATAATCGGATTCCAACTTGATTGAATCTCGATTTACTCAAAACTAGATAAGATAGAACTGGGTTGACGATATACATTGTAGATACATATTATTCTCGTAATTGATTGCCGAATTATCCAATTTTGTCACACATATATAATCATCGATTTTATGCAAATTCATTATATCACATGTTATATTTCTCAAAACATTATTACATGAAAATTAAATTAATATGACGTCTTAATAATTACCACGTACTTATTAAGGCCTATGGGTTCATTCGTAAGAATCAAATTTGACGTAAGCGCCTCAACAATTAGCCATAAGCTTCAGCACATATCAAAGTAAAAAAACAAAAATCGCTTCGCTCGGCGTCTCCGGGAGTAGATACGAAATCAGAGGTTTTAAAAGTGTTGAATTAATAATATTTTTTTTTCTAACATATTTTATAAACATTTTTGTGGTAGGTAGAATAAATTATAATAATAAAAATAGTAGACCTCCAAATAAAAACCTCATATTATTGATATGCTGAATTTGTGAAGTGACACCTTTTCTTGAACCTATCATATTGTAGGTTCAAATTCAGTCCAAATATTTTTCAAAAAAAAATCTAATACTTATGTATGTTTCTGAGGTGTTTCAAATTGGTATATTATTTATATATATCGGTGTGTATGAATACAAAAGTTATTCATTTTTTCATGAGCTAACATTACAAATTATAAGTTTAAAACATTCACAAGATGGCATAAAAGATGTCTGTTATTATTGCGTTTTTATTGAATTATAAAAACATGACTCATAAAAGAAAGCAATTCAATGAATATTTGTCGAGGCACAATTTTTTTTAAATTTAGTACGCAACAATCAAGATTTAAGAAACCATTATTATAATAACGTGTATTTGACGGCAGTACGTTTTGGTCGCCGCGGAGGATTTCGGAACATTAGTGTATAGAAAATTAATAATTGGTTCTTTAATTAGTGTACAGGCTAAACGGTATGTAATGTATTAGAATAACTATTATAAATTATTATTTTTTAATTTTTTTTTCTTCTCTATTGATAGCATCTAATATAATTATTATATTGAGGGTTTCTTATATCCATCAACCGTGTTAGTCTAGGATCAACGAGTTCAGGCAATATACAATTCATATAAATCTTGTCAGTTGTGATGTAAAGAGTAATATTGTTTTTATTATTCAATGAACTAGGTTCTTACGTCATTATATTTTTTACTTGTGTTAAATAATTACTAATAAATGCCTAAGGTGATTCCATTCAATTCAACTCGGCATTAAATATATTAAATTCTAATGGATTTAAGTTTTGTACTATTTCATTTGAGTCGTTTTATGCGATCCTGGTTTCGCCTTTCGACATCGTCAGGCACTATGCGCACTCATCAAATACACACTGACAACGAAAGCAGCTAATTCTCACTTAACAATAAATTAATACAATAAAGTAAGGTAAAAACTTTATCACCTACCTATTAAGTCAAAGATCACTATGAAAAATTTAACAAACAATTAATTATGAATAGTTGAATTGTGGCAGTATGAAAAAAAAGATTTTACCACAAACCATCTGAAAAATACATATATCATAAAACATATACGTGATTTTGTGCCCCAAAAGACTTTTTTTATTATTATTTTAACGATTAATAAAATTGTGACACATGTTTCAGTGGCCATTACGATGACAGCATTCGAAAACGTATTTTACTTTAAATTTTCGGTACTGTTCGGTTAAAGCGGATACATACTCCTGGATACGTACGTCCCTTTGAAAATAACAAAACATGGCCACCCAGGTACATAAAAACTGTATTAAGTACATGCAAAGTTTTTCAAATCGCTTAAAGCCTAACCAAGTAGGTACATATTTATCAAAACAATTAAAGTCCACCTATATTTTATCTAAACTGCTCAAGACCAAAATATTTTTTTTTTATAAATGGGTCACCGAACGAATACCTTCAGTACTTCCTTGTAGCCATCGTGGTTGTTAGATTCAATTATCTTACAATATCTCACATGCTGCAACCATTTCAATTACAAGATAATAAATAATATAATAAATATAATAAAACTACATTTTTTTCAGTTTGACATTCAGTGGTACTATATGATGTTTGATATTTTAGTCAACACAAATTATAGCACCTGGCATGCGTCCTGTGTTTGGAATAGAACGATACAAATAATTGCGACTTGCCAATTTGATTGTTACTGCAAAGAGAGTAGAGGTCATTTTTCCATGAGTCAAATAATATTGCTTCGGACTAAATTTTGGGAAAAAAAGACGTCCTTACCCGTTGAAATTCCAGATCGTACTAACCATGTACTAACGTTAGAAATAAGAAATTAGAAAAACTATATGGATTAATCGATCAAATGGTCTCTTTTTGTTAATTTTGCAAAATAATTATATTTCTAAATTGTCTGAAAACAGGATAAATACATGAAAATGTACGACGTGTTTTGGTAATATAGCGTCACTAATTGTACCGAATTTATGGGGTTTTATTTATTTTTTTATTATAAATTATTATTTATAGTATTACGGAAATGTTATATTATAATAAAAAAATATTTTTATTGTGCAGTATATATTATTTTGTGAGAAAAAATCATTCAAAATTGGCCGATGTATACTCAAACTAAAATGGCTTTAAAATCTTTATTTTTCTGAAATTAAAAAAAGTACGTGAGTTAATCAATGAAATGTATTGTTTTACCTATTTCTTTCATACAATATATACCTGCAAAACTATTATTAAGTTCAACATTCATTGTGGCGTGACAGTCGTTTTGACCAATTTCGAAAACAGGACTTACTATTTGTCATTTATTTTAAAAAGTAAAGCGATTCGAAAAATTTTAATGACACAGAACGTTTTAGTTGAATACTATTTATTAGATTTTAAATAAATAAAGAGTTTATTGTGTATCAATTCGTTTTAAACATGCTTATCATTTCCGCGATTCCGAGAAGACAGGATAAAACGGGTCCAATGGCCTTAACATGTTCTTCAAAATAGTTGCTACGTGAGGGCGAAAAAACGATAAAAACGATATGCTTCTCAAATCATATTCTGTCAAGAAATTCAAAAAGATCGCAAGAATAAAACTAAATACAAATTGTTTATCATAAAAATTCACCTTGATAAAGGCATTACTGATACTCGTAGTAGCTGTCCATTAATGTTGTATTCAAATATTTTTTCCATTAAAATTTAAACATGATTCAACAAAAAATACGACTTAACAATAACGTATAATAAATAGGGGTCGGGAAATTGGGTTAAATCATCCCAAATAGAATAAATATGAATATTTTAACGGTAATAAAAATTCAAATAACACAATAAAATTAATAGAAATCTATATATTATTGAAAATACTTTATTATCGTGAGTTTATTTTTCATTGTGGCAATACTCTTTCAGCATAATAGTCAATATAGCAAAATTACAAAAAAAAATCTCCATCTGTCGACGAACTTTTGTGCTGGATGATTCTGAAATAGTGGTTTTCAAACTCCCTTGCCTCGCATCGTCCTAAGTGTCTAAATATTTTCTAACGAAGCCATAAAAAATATCATTTAGTAAAATGAGTGAACCTGCTATACTCTAGGGCCTACGCAGTTTCGTAAACCTTAGAATCGAACTAAATACAGCTACCAAGTGGGTATCTAGGCAAAGTGTCACCCTTGAGTAGAATTATCGTTAATCAAATTCATGGAAATTATTCTCATAAGTTGTATTATTTACATTGTTTCCTTAATTTGCCATCTTAAACAGATCATTTTTTAACCCCACGGGACGTTACTGCCACTACCCTCATTTCTCTCAGACCTTGAATTCATGTAAACTTATCTAGGTATAATAATATTTACATTCTTGACTATATTTTTGAAACTAGTTGCTAAGGCTTACCTTAGAAGTGTTTTTCAAACAACAAAAACAAAAATTTATTCCGTGAGAGGAAGCATTAGAGGTCATAAGCAATGTTCTCTGTAAGGTGTGCGCATGTGCGCGCGCACACTTACCAAAATGTGTCCGCACACATGTCTTCATCCCCCGCACAGTCCTTACACAAACATTTTGTAAAAGAAAGTTTCCTTTGCCAGATGTTAGTAATAACTACAGGTGTGTTCAGTTTCAACAATTTCAAGTGAACAATACGATTGCTTGCACAGTTACATAATATACTTATAGTACAATTATACTTATTAATTAATTATAGAAAACTTATCCCCTAAAAATGTCAGAAAGGAGTGGATGTGATATTTTAAATGCGATCATTAAGAAGTAATCCTGCGATAAATTTAAATTGGAATGGTTCTCTGAAATCATCGAAACAGAAATGCCATCTTCAATGCATTCGAAAAAGTATGAATTGTTGATATATTTCTTCATTTGGAAACAGATGATTGTGTTAAATGCATCATATGCTCCGCAGAAAATATGCAAGGAGAATTCACGTCTGGAAATAAGTTGACTGAATGGAGGTTGTATCTTTCAAAAAGGCATTTAAATCAAGTACACCTGGATGCTATTACGAAATTGAAAAATTTGAAAAGAGGTGGACTTTTGAATAATGACGACGGAAACACCCGAAGAACGAAAGAATAGGATTGAGATTGCTGAGCGCAAAACATCTGGTTGCGATCTAGTCAATGTGTTAATTGATAATGTACTATTGGCTATCAAAATAAAATGCTCCTATGCTTTCTGTACAAGATATTCATAATCATGTATCTAATACACAGATATTCCCGAAAGCTGGCAAAGTAAAAATTGTGCGTTCGAATTTGTCGAATGCATTAATACAGTCATTAAAAAAGAATTTTTGACGAATTACTCTCGAACGTGAATGAAACGTGTGTTTGTGGGGGGGGGGTATAAATTTACCACACCGGGTGACGTGTGACACTGCTCAGCTGCGTTGATGATCCGCACACACAATAGAAAAATTAGAGGGAACGTTGTTCATAAAGTGGTGCACAAAATGAATTTTTCAACGCGTTCTATTAATTAAGCTTACCTGGGATTATCCAATTTTGTTGCGGCGCCACTGGGAATTCGTCTCAGTGCTACTATCTAACTATCCTAAAGAATTGACAGGTGCACTTCTTGTACTGCGCTCGAACAGTGATTCATGCATGGTATTGCAGAACTAGACAGATTTATTATACTTTTATGTCAAAAACTGTAAAGACTGCTGCATTTTTCAACAGCACATCTTTATGGGCAATAATGTTCAAGAAATGAAATACAGAAATGAGTTGAACTCCGAAGTCCAAATGTAGGCCCTAATATGAAATAATTACAAGATAAAAAGAACTTTTTATATACAACGTTTTTAAATTTTCTGTTGAATTATTATGCTCAATATGCTTAAACTTGTACTTGATATGAAGTAAATAAAAAAAACAAACAAATAATATAGAATATGTACTGAAATGTCATTTTGACATTTCATTTTGATTTCCATAGTAACGCACGTATATATTAAAAAATTTGCTGCTTGGACCACCCCCTTAGCAACCAATAATGGTGTTGAAATAACTTTTCATACAAAATAGAATTAACTGAAAATGAATTCAATTCTACTTAATGATGGCTAAAATATTAAAATAATGCATTGGCATCGTGTTCTGATATATTCTAAAAGTTTCAAATGTCTAGCTAGTCGGAAAGTTAGTTAAAAATAAATTGCAAGATTTGTACTGGACAAACAACCACCGGACAAATAAGAATCTGAGCTAATAATAACGTTGTAAAATGAAACATCTCCATTTTTTAAACCCAAAATGGCGATGAATGTTTCAAATAAAATACTTTATTTTCCAATCTTATTATTTCTTAAATCTAGAACTTGATATAAGTATATTCTTCATTTTAACAACATTAAGCTTATTTTTGTTTACTTCGAGTCTACGGAGCGGAGTAATAATTAATTAGCACAGATAAATTTGCGGCAATGCCCCAAAAAGTTCCTGATCTCTGACATAAGATCTAAAAATGTCATATAAGTGTTATTGTGATTTTATCACTCGTTGTGGGCGCCTAATAATAAAAATATATCCTTACATAATATCTAATTAACACAATTTTATGCATTTATATTAATTAAAAAAAATATTAAAGTTAATTATAAATATGTATAATATCTAATCGACCTATTTTTTTCTCCTCGTTTCATGTGAAAATTACATACTTACCTTATATTTTGGCTCCAGACAGTTGATTAACAAGTCATCCCATATCTATTGAACCCAACAAAGTGTATCTTGAATTTTGATAAAACAAAAATGTTATCAAGAATGCTTCTCAGAAATCCATTAATGCATGATTAAATAATTTATATAAAAAATATTATATAATTACATTGATATAGAAAGAAAAATAAAAATATTAATTAATGCAAATCGATTCATATTATATACATGAATAAAGGCACACATAGTAGATATTAGCAGCCTTCAGAACACATCTTTTTACTACCCTCTGTCAACCGCTTTACCCTCAGGAATGCTGTATTCCTTTCTACGCAGACTCCACTTCTCTTGTCTAGTCTGTCTTCTTCTTATTGTGCCATTCCCTTGCGGAGGTCGGCCACCATCTAGGCAATGTTATCTCTGTCGTCTGCTACCCGGAACAGTTCAGTGGAGCTGCACTCGTACTAATCACGGAGGTTCTTAAGGCCCTAAATGCGGCGCCGTCCTCTGCTACGCTTCCCATTGATTTTTCCTTGAAAGTTAGGGAATGCTGTATTTTTGTCCTCTCATAATGTGGCCGAGGTACTGTAGTTTCCTGGTTTTGATACTATGTAGAACTACTTGGTCATTCCCCATTTGATTGAGAACTTCAACATTTGTCACCCGGTCAGTCCAAGGAATTTTGAGGATGCGTCTATATAGTCACATCTCGAAAGCTTCAAGTCTCCGTGACATCTCTTTGTTTAGCGTCCATACTTCCATACCAAAGAAAATAATTGAGAGAACATAACAACTAGTCTGTTTAAGAGGAGTTTTTTGGTGGTAAGGCGTACATCTACGCATTATTTTCTAAAAATATCATTGGATCTTATTTTGTTTGTCGAGACCAATAAATTAACGAGATAAGTATTGCAATTTTGTTTTTATGAATATATTAAATGTTTGATTTATAGGTAGGTAGGTAAATATTTCTCAAATTCATTATTTGCTCCTAATATTTGAGCGGCTTAGAAACAATATATTTTCGTAAAATGTTGACTAGTCATTAAAAAAGTCTAACATCTTTCTTATATATATAATTTCTGAAGAAAGTATTTTAAATAATTATTTGTATTTTATTAGTAGGTATATAACATTTTATATTAGTACTTTTTTGTGAAATTATACCCATAAAAGAGAAATAAAACATTTTTATTGACTTCACAACATTTTTCAAAAATGGAATCCTGCGTTTTTGTTTCTAGATCACTAATTTATTAGGTAAGTGAAGTTTCTCTTATGTCATCAGCTAAGGGATGGGTTATTAATTAGACTTAATAAGTTATTCCTTTGATTAATTAATAAAACAATTCATTTTAAGGGTTGTAACAGATTTTATTATATGAACATGACATCACCTCAAAAGAGGAAATTCCTACCAATTTATACAGAATGAGTTTGTGAAATTTGAATTTAAGATGTTAAGTAATACTGATGTGCTCAGAAAAGGGCATGATCTGGCTTCTCAACATGATAGCACTTGACGTAGTTCCATGCGGTCTCTTCCTTGGTGGCTCCAGTATTGGCGAGGCACTTGTCGATGGCCTCTCCAACCTTCTCCCTCTTTTCGGCTTCAGTCTTAGCTAGAGCGACATCCTTGTGGAACTTGCCATCGTCGGTCATGAGGTCAGCCTTCTTGAGCATGCAGAATGCAAATGCCTTCAGCTTCGGGTCTTCCGATGTCCAGTCTCCTTCGCGTGTCTTCTTCACCAGCTCTTTGTCAACACCGGTATCTTTGATGCATTCCTTGCCGTAGTTCTTGAGTTTTTCTTTTTGTTCGTCTGTCAGTGCCTAAAAATAGAAACGAATAGTTAGATTTCGATCTCAATTTCAATGTTTATTAAAATGTATTGGTCAGAGATGTGGCAAACTTCTTTCTCCTTTAAATCTTTCAGGTTTAGAAGTAGGTAACTATTTCAAGCTATGAATTCATAAATATAACGCATTTTTCAAAACTAATATAACTTTTGAAATTATTACTTCTTGGGACTGATCTTTCCCTAAGTAAGTAATTTTCCTAAGAATGTTGTCAATATTATTTGTAGAAACCCATATGCTCCACATATAAGTAAACATAATATTTATTTATATATAAACATTTTAAAAATATTATTTACTTTCATCAATTCAATAATAAAAACTTTTTGACGAGATAATTTCAAAATTAAAAGTTATAATCGGTTGCCATATTCACTTAATTAGGCATAAATAATTAAAATTTTAATGTTTTACAATAATTAACCTTTATAATAATACAATAAATAACTGTTTCCTCTGTCTCAACTGTCCTCACTTTACAAAAATAATTGACAATTGGTATGCAATTTTCTGATGCATAAAATCAATAAAATGAATTCATAATTAATATATAAATACTACACAACAGCAAAAATTCAAATTACGTTATATTATTTCAGTAATATGATAATATATATTTCCTTTTAGTTTATTTAATTTTATTGTTAAGTTGTGTCTTTGTGATTTTAAATAAAGTTTCACCAAATTATTATTAACTATTAAATAAATATAATTTGAATATAATTAACTATATTATGATATACATACTTTCCATCAATTTTAATTTCAATTTACGGTAGTTACAAACATTACTATAACGATTATATTAGTGACTTGTGATATCTCATTATATAAGAAATATTATTTCTGATGAATTATGAGTGTAGTTATAAGTAATTTTCCAGCAATTAATTAAACATAATTAAGAAATTATTATGTTCAAATAAAGTTTGTAAACAAATGAGTACATAACTAATCTAATTATTTGTATTTCTCTTGTAGTGAACTAATAGAATATACCACGCCTACATAGTACCTACAAGCTACAAATAGCAGTTTTCATATTTTTTTTCAGTTCTGGTCTCTCTTTAGTAAGTAATTTGTTATATTATTATATTATCGATACAATTAAATATTTGCTACTAGAAATTTTACTCCGATACAATATTACCAATATTGATAAAATACTGATACAATATTGATACAACTATTTAAAATTAGAACGAAAATTTTGTATTACGATTACCTGATGAATTGTATATTGTTTTACAGAATATATTATATGAAGCTATAGATTGGCGATTGTCAAAATTTCAAGAAGGTATATGATTGATTTAT
The DNA here is from genome assembly GCF_057557595.1 of Rhyacophila brunnea. Lineage (NCBI taxonomy): Eukaryota > Metazoa > Arthropoda > Insecta > Trichoptera > Rhyacophilidae > Rhyacophila > Rhyacophila brunnea. The sequence goes on along the minus strand of NW_028233276.1, from coordinate 38,931,556 downwards.
TATGAAGATATTATATATTTGATATAATATTATGAATATAGTATGTTAGCTTATGATGGTGAAACAAGTAGTAACTAACGAAGTATGGGTAACTATTAATATACCATATCAAAGAACTAACTAAACTAAAAAGTATCAAGTATAAGACAAGTATAGACTTTAATTTGTCTTGAGAACTATAAATAATTAAATAAACTAATTTTCAGATCAAATTAAGGAGCGCTATAATTAACATTATAAAGTTCGGTAACACGTGTAGTTTTGTATGAATTATTCGTCTCGTTAAAAGATTTATTAAAATATTATATAGCAGTGTTAAAAATTTAAATGTCTGCGAATTTTAAACTAATTTCTATAAACAACCACAGGAACTAAAATTTATTTTTAAATTTAATTTTAATTGATTTATGAATTATAAATAAACCAATTATTTTGATTATTTTAATCTACGTTATATAAAAATATAGTTTGATATGAATTTGTTGAGTTAAAATGAATTATTAAAATTTAATACAAATATCTATAAACCACCCTCATCTGATATGTTATATTATCAATTATGGTCGGTTTAACCATTTATCTGCTTACCTGTACTGCAACGAACATCGCCAAAGCAACAACAAGGAAGAAGGTCTTCATTTTGATAGGAATGTGTTTTGTCAGTTGCGGAAAACAAACTGATTATTGAAAATACGAAATGATCTTTTATAGTTGGCTGTGATCTGTGGCCTGGTCAAGCGAGATGACACCGAAATAAGAGGGGACTATTGGCTGACTGCAAAAAAAAACATGTACACAATCGCGTATTCGATATGGGGAATTGATCCGTTATTAAAACTGTTCAATGAATTGATTAATCGCATTCTCGATATTTAAATAATAACACTGAATTATGTAGGTGTAGATTGATTGATACCTTTCTGCAGTAGAGCTAAATTAAATATTTTTTACATTAAAGCAAACAAAATATATTAAAAAAAAAAAACTAAGAACAATCTTTCATGAATATGATAATATGGCTATCTTCCTCCATAATACTCGTAGCCTGATAAAATAATTTATATTTATTTTAGTCATATATAAAATAAATGTACTCATTTTATATGCATACGTTAATAATTCAAAATAAAGTTGTATTAAATATTTAGTAATTTTTCAATAGGTCTGCGAATTATTATTAATATTTCTATACTTAATACACTGTTACTGTGTACTACCATTTAAAAAAATAAATAATGTTCAATATCAAGAAAATTTTAAGGTTGTGGTGCGTTCATTTTTAGCCATCTGCCTAATTATGTCAAAATTAACTAATAGTCATGCAAATAATTAAAACATATTGGCTGGAATCAGACGGATAAAGGTTTGGTGCTGTCTTTTGTAAGAAATTTTGTAATATGTACGTTTCTGAAGTCTAAATTATGTATGTTTAATAAACGATGTTTCATTTTCAAATATTGTGGATTATTGGTTGAATAAAAAAATGTTTATTATTATTAGAAAGTGCAAGTACGTTAAAACTAAAATTTGGAGAGATCCAGACACTGGCTAGTAATCAAGTTAAGTCTATATCTATTATTATTATTATTATTATTATTATTATTATTATTATTATTATTATTATTATTGGTACCTTAACACAAACCACAAAACGCAGTCGCCAATTTTAGTGAAATCTGTAAATTGCATAACTATTAATTAAATTAAGGTAGTAATTATATAGGGTAAATGTGGCTAAATTGGTGAAGGATGTCCACCAGAATTTGATGATGCAGGTTCAAATTCTGTTCGGCGCCATATTTGTTTCAAGTTTTATTGCAAATTTGTATGTTTCTAAGTGGACATAATTATATTAAGTCACTGATATCAAACAAAATGTTCTATGTATATATTTATATAATTTATTTGACATATCGATACCAGATAAATAATCGTATCGTCACCTCAATACTACAACCAAATAACTTGATTTTCACTGTTTTTGAGATAGTTATTGAATGTGATTCTACATTTCATTCTTTACAAAATGATAAATATACCTTCAATGTTTTTTAATATAATTTTACATTATTTAAGTGTTCCCAATTGGACAAGCGCAATTTTCCATTTTTATTTTAAATAATAATTATAGGCTCGACTATAACTCGTTAATCAAGTAAAGTTTAAATTTCATTTCCCCAACAATGACCAAATCAGAGTTATCTAGTTGTAGTAATGAGGTGACAATATTATACTTTGACCCTTCATTATTATCAAGGTGCAAAGGCAACATTATGTAGTTATAAACGGTATAGTGAAAATGAGTTTGTATAGGATTTTCTGATTTGGAATGTCATATTTGACGTCATATAATGTAAGTCAACAAGACAAGAGCTATTTCGTCACAAAGTTGCAACTAGAGTTGGGTATTTCCCGAGAAAATCTCAATCTCGAGATTCGAGATATCCCGAAATGTTGAAATTTTCAACTCTCGAGATTCGGGATTTCCTGAAAAGAGTTTTCGAGAATTCTCGATATATGGGGAAATTAATAAAAACCTGTAATAATCCTAAAATAAGTGTAAAAAAGGACAAATTCCAAAAAAATATGATTTTTTTTATTTATGTAAGAAAAAAAACAAAATAGTAGTAGGAAAACAAAAATAATTCAATACATTACTTATTAAAATAGAATTTCAAAAAACACAGACTGTCAATCGCTGCATCTGACAATCGCGTACGCTTTTGAGAGACAAAATTCCCCGATGTTGCAAAAATTGCGGTCATTTTGAGTCGACGTTGGCTTAATTATTGTGTTAAATGCTCCGATCAGTCTTTGAACGTTTTGTGTTTTCTGTCCACTTTTTTCATATAGAAAGTCGTTTTTTTTTCAATTACTATTTGATAATAAAGGAATCCCGAAACCCGAGAAAAGATTCTCAATTCTCGAGATTCGGGATGGAAAATCTCGAAAATTTCTTGAGAATTCCCGTCCGGGAATTCCCGAAGCCCAACTCTAGTTGCAAGTATTCTTTTTTTAAATTGATCTCACGTAAAGTTGCTAATTACACCTGTGGGTCTATTCTATACTTATCGACCGCTAAAGTGATAAAGTGATAAATATTATCAAACTTAGGGTAGGTTTGTATCAAAATATTAGCACTTATTGTAACAATTACACGAAGCTGGTTTTTATTGTTGCAATAAGTGCTATATTTTAACAGCACCTATCTTGCTGCTGTTAAAATATCGCACTTATTGCAACAATAAAAACCAGCTTCGTGTAATTGTTACAATAAGTGCTAATATTTTGATACAAAGCTACCCTAAGTTTGATACTATTTATTACTTTAGTGTTCGATAAGTATAGAATAGACCCACTGAAATTATAATGATTCGGCCTTTATATATCACCTTTATAATTAATTTACCTCACAGAGCAATATAAGAACTAAATAAGTAGGTATCTACCTGATGATTTTGTCTTGACTTTATTAATCCTTGTTTCATTATTTTCAGTAAATTTATATACAAAATTGAACATACCAGCTTAGTTTACAATAACATTCGGCGCATTAAAAGTTCTTTCACAATTCCATCAATGTATGGTTTGCTAAAAACTAGTCAAGTGTAAGTTCACTCAATAGATATATTTTAAAAAAAATAACTTCAATTACTTTTAGTAAACAATCTTCAAGGAGGTTTTTTCAAGTTTAACGGACAATAATAATTATTATCTTAAAGCCTTCATTAGAACTAATGACGTGTTTATTAGTCATTGTTGTGTATGCCTTTTGTTTGTGTAAGTTTAATACTTTTTAATGTAACGTAAATAATTACATAATATGTATAAAACTATTGTCATATTAAAATGGAACGAATTTAACAAAATTTAATTCTCGTTGTTTTTGTTGTTGAGACTGGAATATGAACGAAAAATAAATACGTACGATTGATATCTGAGATGTGGTGTAGGGAGGTGTATACTATGGATTAGAGAGACCGAGCCAAAATCTTGATCCCGGTATCCCGGGACTGGTCCCTGGATTAGCATTTTTTCAAAAATTAATATATTTTTTTTATATATAAAAATAACGTTGATAAAATCGGTCAAAAATAAATCTATTATAATTTATACTATTTAAGACATTTATTGTTAGTATTGTGTACGTCCAATCTTGGAAATACATAGATTTAATGCTTCCGCTTCATAAATCTAATTAGTCAGCCAAATATGAAACTGTCGTAAAACATATGAGATCATGATGGAATCACTTCGTTAAAAGTGCGAAGCATTGGTTTTTCTAATCTTTCTCATTTTTATTAATTTATGTGAAAAAATAAAATGAATTGGCAACACATGGCTAATAAATCAAACTTCCTTCAAACTCAGTTTATTTCTAATGTAGTTATATGTTATTAAAATAAATTTTCCGTTATATTTTCGTTTTTATTTGATTTTCTATAAAAATTGATAAAAAAAATCAATCCTAAAAGTTTCGGGATTATGTTTACCAATCCCGGGATTTATATGTATCGAAAATAGTTTGGGATCCCGGGATTGAAATCCCTACTATGGATCATTAGACCGCGAAGAATGCGAATATCTCCATTATGAAATATTTGCACGTGTTATATAGAGTTCTGCAGTTATTTGATAATTTAGAAGGGAAAATAATTTGGAAAGGTTCATCGTCAATGGAAACATTGCCAAATAGACAAATTTAATGACATTACAGGCCTTTAAATACCATTTACCATGCTGTTGTGGGCAACTAGGACTTCAAATGAGGCACAATATTCAATAGTGTGTAGCATGAAAACGATCAAATAATATATCTACAGTTAGACTTATATTATAATCGTATTATTAATATATGCAAATGCGATATGTAATATGCGATGCAAATATATGGTTATGAAAATACTCGATATTATAGGATTGCTAAAATAATCGATATTTTTCGCCCACTAAATTTAATCTTCTTGTAGTTTTCTATAATATTTTCATGCTGGGCCAAATATTTATTGGAATATTTTCTTTTCCGTCTAATTTTGTGATTAAAATTACAATCAGATGAGTGAAAACGTGTGGCTCGGAGTCAATGTTATACCTCTTTGCTGGGTGTTGCAAACTCAGTGTTATAGTACCTTGCACGGTCTAAAGAAGTATATTATTTTGACAAAATTAATAGAATCCAGGGTATTAGGATGTAAATGTCCAAATGAAAAAAAATACACAGGAATTCAACAAATTCCACACAGAATCAATCGCTCATTCAAAAAAAAAATCATCGGAAAATATAAGATTTTTATCTCCATATTAGGTTGGTTTCCCATTTTTAAATTATACATATTACGTGGACTCATATTATAGTACAAATACAATCATTATAGTGCAGTTGGAAACACTGGTTTAATTAATTAATCTGATTCAGGATTGATCAGTCTACATTTGTGGACGTCTCGCGGCGTAATACTTTAATTCTAAATTACAGAAATAGTGTCGCAATGAGCAATAATTTCTTTTTTTTAGCATGGATACATGCTTTAGTCTTGGCCTCTCGGGCGGATTCGTTACGAAAAATAAAGTCACAAAAGTAGCGCGGCCGCGAGAGATTCCAGTCGGACGCGAACGGCGCTTCGGGAATGACGCGTAAGCCGCGCCTCGCAATTTATTTTATTTTCTTTCGAATTTGGACAACCAGTATTCATAGAATCAGTGGGCAAAGCAAGTTCCATGTTTAATAATTTTAGCAGTCAAGATTTAACTTTGTAATACTTACATACCTACCTAATATAAACGGGTTTTTTCTTTCTTTAATTTGTATATTAATAACTAAATATTATTACGATATTGTAGGTGTAATAAAAATACGATTACCGCTTTTATTTCTTTAATATTTTGACGCAAAATTTGAATATATTATTTGACATCGATTTTAAATAACTTCTAAATATAAATAAAAATTCTAAATTATATTAAATTAGTTACTACTCACGCCTTTCTATCTTATATTTTATAAAGAATCATATTTCGTTTTTACCATTACCATACGAAAAGGTGACTCGAAATCCTGCATTTTTTTACGTTTCGCTTACTGATAAACTGACAATCTACAATAATAATTGTACTCCACTTGTCAAATTTAACGTACCATAATCAGTATGTTTGAATTCAACCTTGAACTCAATATTTACAAAACGTATCTTATGCTAAGTTACATAGGTACTGCAGTTGCGATTTGTTTTTATTAATGAGATTTAAAACGACAATCTTTGAAGATTCATCATAGTTAGTGGATAATAATTTTCCTTTCAAATTTAACTTGATAAATATATGCTTATTACGTTTGTTGTTTTTTACTGCATTTTTTTTAATGTTCCCAGAAACAGTTAAATTTTGTGATTGCGGTAGGTAGTTATTGTTGTAAAAATAGTCGCGTGACAGAAATTTATTTATTTTATGGTAAACTAAAATCTAATTTGATACGATTAATCACTTCTGGTATATGGTTTAATTGTGATCAAGGATATAAATAAAAAAAATAGTATTGTTTGCAAAACGGTACTTGAAAACGGTGTATTTTAAAACTAATATACCATTTCCTCTACGATAACATCATTAAAAGGTACTAATAATTATTATTATTAGTACATTAGAACTTATTAATAATTTGTTTGTTTGGACTAGTTACAAAATAATATTTTCTATTTTCAAATAAATATCAGTTTTCGTTTTGTTATTAAACCCAGCAGGAATCAAACCTGCGTCTCTCGGGATTCGCGCCCACGCACAACAAAATATCTTGGAGTGATCCGTGACATCGTTTAATAATAAAAGTAATTAATACATATGTACTTTGATTTAAAATACAAAAAGCCGATTGCCAATAGTAACTCAATTTGGAAAGCGTTTCGGAGAGTATTGTAAGAGCCAATAGTTAAATTTCTTTTATTTTGTTAACTGTCAATTCATGGTGGAACTGCATTGTATTGTTGTTTTAATTTAATAAAACGCAATTTTTTTGTAGTACTTATTCCACTTTTAAGCAATAGATTAAGACCGGTTGAAAATGTCCCTCTGAGTCGGATGAAACCGGTCCTAATCTATTGATTAAAAGTGGATTTTTTTTTCGACCATGTCCGATCCTAATAGGATCATATGGGCCTCCACAGAGTAGAGGTTTGTATTAACAGATTTTGTTTTTTACGAGAAATGGATGTCAGCCACTTGCTCAACCTATTAGGTCCATACCCTGACTCACACACAAATTGAAAAACAATATGTGTACTTGCCAGACCCAGGATTTGAACCTGAGAACCACGGCGTGATAGTCCAACGCTCAAGCCGCGCGACCACCGTGGATGGAAGCGACCACGCGACCAAAGTGGAATAAGTAAAATTGCGTTTTATTAAATTAAAACAACAACCAATAGTTAAAATTAGTTTCAATTATATAGGATAGCATTGTGGTCGATGTGCGTGGGCGCGAATCCTGCTGGGTGTCGTAATTTTTCTCAAAAAAGATTTTTGAAGTTATACTAATTCTTTTGGGGACGTTTGGTAGAGAGTGAAATTGAGAACTGCGCGCGCACACCGTTACAAAAATGCGCCACAGTGTGAAGTTAGCTGCGAATCAGTCAGCTGTATACAAACGCAAGTTTGATAGTAGAATTATTCCGTTGCCTAGGCAACGAATTTATTATTGTCGGCCATTTGCAATTCCTTACGGAAACAAACGATTATACGTCAGTGACAGTTGTTACTTTAAAAATAAAAACAACGAGAAATAATTATATAGTTTAGTAATATATGTTAAAGTGTACCTATAGAAATAAACCAACGGCGCTCCAATAAGCGGCCTTTTTTCTAGAGTGTATAATTTAACACGATAATTAAGAGTTAGTCGAAGAATCTAGGTTATCACAAGTTTTGTTTTTGTTTTGTTACGCCAAAGAAGTAGGTATAACTTCTAACGCGCGTACATAAGCGTGTACATAGTACACACCGATTTTTTCTATTGGTTATATTATTTTCTCAGAAGTGTTTTCAAAATTATGTATGTTCAAAAACTAATGTTACATTCTTAAATATTTTGAATTATTTGTTGAATAATACAAATAGTTATTATACATTTAAATAATATGAATTAAAGACTGTTTTTATCAATTTTATCAATCATTGTTTCGTCGTCTTAAACGACAAAATATAATATATTAGTAAACAATTTCAAAATGAATATCTTCTTTTGATCTAATGCCAGATTAAACCGCCAAATAATAACGTCGAAAATTATTACAGGGCTATTATTGTCTATTATCATGGTCTGGGTGTCAAATGGATCAACTTTTTTGTTCAAACAGTGTCACATGTAGGGAATCCAACCCCGAGCCAAAATTTTGATCCCGGGATTTCGGGATTACAATTTGACAATCCCGGGATTGGCATTTTTTTCCCATAGTTAAGGCGAAGTCTTCACTGAGCCTTTTTTAAAGAGGCACCTAGCGGAAAAATAAGAAGCTTGCAATTTGAGACATTTTTTTGATAATTTACAATTTCAACTATATTAACGCATTCGCTGCTGAGTATATAATGGGTTTTTAATTAGCAACTTTGAAATGCACATTAATTACATCGATCGGCCGCCTGGTCATTACGCGCATGTGCGTCTTCAGCGTCCAAAGTATTAATGAATAAATATGTATCTGAAAAAATTAAAAAAAAAAATTATTTTAAGTCAAAGATAAACTTACAATTGTAAAAAATGTAATAAAATTTGAATTTGTTGAATCGGACCGCACCCCATTATTACATACATATGTTTTATGGTCATATTTATTATTAAAATTTAGTTTATTAAGTTTTCTAAGCATCACCTAAGAGATTTTTGACTAATTCATAGTTTTAATATTTTTTATATCTATTTTAAAAAACATCGATTTTTATAAAAAATATAAATGTGTATAACTTGAAATCCTTTTTATTTATATCAAATTTTACTTATGTATGGTCCTTATATTGAAGCTTGATGGAGTTTAATGGAGTAAATAATATTGTCATACAAATTCAATAATAATGTGAATTTAATATGAGATTGCTGTTTCTGATAGTAAAGAGTTAATGAATGGGTTAGCAAGATTAAAAATAGTAAAGCAAATTATGGTGTATGGCTTTTCCGCTTCATAAATCTAATTAGTCAGCAAAATATGAAACTGCCGTAAAACGTATGAGATCATGATGGAATTATTTTATTAAAAATGCGAAGCATTGTTTTTTTCCAATCTTTCTCATTTTTAATAATTTATATGAAAAAATAAAATGAATCCGCAACTTACACATGGGTATAAAATCAAACTTCATTCAAACTCAGTTTATTTCTAATGTAGTTATTTGTTATTAAAACAATTTTTTCTGTTATATTTTCGTTTTTATTTTATTTTCCATAAAAATTGATAAAAAAATAAATCCCGAAAGTTTCAGGATTATGTTTACCAATCCCGGGATTCATAGGTATCGAAAATAGCTCGGGATTGGAATCCCTAGTCACAAGGATGCTATTCGCGTAATCACACAAGAGGGCCTTCTACAATATACCGGATAAAAAATTGGTTGGGAGAACTTTACTAAAATTTTTAGATTATGTACACTGAGTATTAATATCCTCGTGGATAAGGTACTGGAAGGAGCATGCGGAAATTGGTTAGTTGAAAAGTATCCAGGAGTCTGCCAATACCCATATTTGATTATTATCTATAGTGGTCATGATGGTGATCAATGGCGCATTGGTAGTAGAACATAGTATATATGAAATATTTGACGGCTCGGCCAGAAATCTCTTTCATCAATTTGAAATTTGTGCGACATCTTTATTTTGAATCTATACGTGCGTTTGTAATTAAAGTTTATAACAAAAAAAAATGATTTTTCACTCACCACGTTATCTGTACATTCAATCATAAATATATATTTATAACACTATGGTTAGCATAAAATGGATACAACAAATAATATATTTCAGATACTTACCTACTATTTTATTATCTAGTTTTTTTAAGTTTGTGAATGATTAGTTCTTCTTCACTTAATTTTTATGGACACTTGCAATCTACACAACAGGCATCGTTGATTTCCAGATTGATTTGCTATTGCCAAAGTAAGTAGTTCTAATAGTATAGAACACTAATATTAATCAACTTCTAATATTATAATAACTCAATAGCAAATCTACATTTCGACGATCCAAATAACTCAATAATCAATCTTATCGATATTCTTCCTTTCATTCAATAGGTACCTACCTCATATAATATTCTCTACTACAAGTACGTATTGATTTTTATAATACATAGTTAAATTCAATAAAATTATTTTTGGTATATTAATTTCATTATTATGATGACTTTATGTACATGTATGTAAAATTATCGAAGCCTTTTTTAAATCACTATTAGCAGTCTTTTGACATCAATCATAACACGTTCGCCTAACCTGTTATAGGTATTGTTTTATAATAAGGACTTTATACCAATACAAAATGACCGCTCGAGTTTTACAACAGAATAAGTTTAAAATGTAGCCTAATATTTGTATTGAATTACAATTATAATATTTAATTAGAAACATTTATTATTAGTTAAAAACGAGGAAAATATATTATTACAAACCTACATTTTTAAACCACTTTTTGTGCACAGGAATTTAGGTATAAGGTACACCAATCAATCGTTTGTTTATATTATATTGAAATGAATAGTTTGTTCAAGTATGCAGAATGTACTCATAATGAACATTTAATTTCTATATAAATATTGTATACTTACATTTTCTTTGCATATTCTTTATATAATTCATGATTTTTTATACAACCAGTATGTATAATGCACATAACTGGTCGTTACATTGATTAATTAATATTCAAATAAGCAAGATTCCATATACTTATAAAAAAATATAATAAAGTTCTTTTGAAATGTATATTATATTATATTATGATATTTGTACTAATTATTTAAATATAGTGTACATATTATTGTAGCGATTAGGGCTTGCAATTACAAAATCTTTCATACCACAATTATTATTTTGTATTATAATAGTATAACTAAATATATATACTTATATTTTTCTTTTCTTTTGACCATATTCGATCCTAATAGAATCATATTTTGGACCTTCACAGAGTGGAAGTTTTTATTACGCATATAGGTAAATATTGGAAAATAATTTTCGGGGTTATTTTAACGTGATTCTTGTATACAATATTTTATTTTTGTTAAATAAAATATATATATAGGTATATGTATATATAAGATTGAATTTGATTGTTTTCTGAATGAAATCAAAACATAAATAAGAAAATAAAATCATTTCTTAATAAATCCACGTTATGTTTAACGACGAGAATCATATTATATTGATATTTAAAAATCAGTTGTTGATTTATTCGGTCGTATGAAAAATATCATAAATAATAGTTTTAATTTTTGGAAAGGTAGTAATTTTATAGCAAAAATTAGTGCGTTTGTAGTAAATCTTAAATTATTATTTTTTTCATGATTATGGGATAATACAAAGATATACACGACTGTAATACTTCTCTTCTACTCATTTATATATGCCAATTAGGTATTGTAAAATTATTGATTGGATTTATTACAAGCGTAAATTCAGACGTAGATATATTTTCACTTCCATATTATGAAAAATTTCATGTTTCTCCTATGTTCTTCCATTGAAAACGTATTTTCTAATTCCAAGACAGCGATTATATAAGTATCGCATATTACCCTCTGCTATGTATTTGTATGCCTAGTTTTTTCATTTAATACATAACATAAGTTATTCCAATTTCGTTAAAGATTAATGTAAATTAAATCAATAATGTGAATTTACCTCCGCCGCGGGTTTCAAACCAAAAACCAATGAGACATACGTTCTAATTTCTGTTCCATATTAGATGTTAGATGCCTGTTTTACCTCTAATTCTATATTTATAACGATAATGATAATCAAAGATGACTTTATTATTACAATAAAAATGAAATACATCACATAGACTTGTATGTAAATTTTAAATATATTTTAATAATACAGAACTGTGCAACAATTGACAACGATAAAATTTATTGTTCATGTTCAATGCTTTAACCTTGAATACAGCCAATGTCAACAAATCGATATTTTTAGTTCTATTTTTTATTAAAAAAAAACCCATTGTTTCACAAGTTATTGATAATAATATTATAAGAATAACAATTGCAAGAAAATATTTACAATGTAAAATATCCGCTGAAGTAAATTTTTTACATTTTCCCATAGTCTATCTTTGATTTACACTATTTTCTTTATATTTAAATAACAACTCTTAATATACACATTTGTACCTACAAGATAATGTTACACTCAAATCAATAATAAATTTAGTCATAGAATTTTTTTTTATATTCTGTACAACAGCACATAAAAATTGCACCGCATGCAACATTTTTTTTTATTAATATTTGGATGTTTCAAAAAAAATCGTTTTAACGTATATTTTTTTCTACACAGCTAAGATCCACTATACTTAGCAACTTATAATATAGTTTTTATATTTTATCTCTCACATTAAGAATGTTTATGTTTTTCCTTCGAGTGATAAATTTAATATACTTCATATAATTTAGTGAATATAATATGTCGTTAAGATTGAAAATTTTGGATAACCATGAAAATTTTCTTAATCGAATCTACGATTCATAAAATTTGTCAACAGTTTTAATGAGGATTTGAGGAAGTGATGGACCGGACCACCGAACTTCGGAATGAAGAAGCAGGGTCGAGTAAATATTAGTCATATCTTTAAAATATAATTTCAGATAACCGCAATTATATTGCTCGATAAATAATAATTTTATAAAACAGATTTAAACGAATTAAGCTAGTCTCTTCATTCCACTGTCAAAATAATATCATACATTTTTTAAGTTTAACTTTTGGAACCCTATTCGAGAGACGCTGTCATATTCCATACAAAGAATACAATATGAGCAGCAAATACACGTCATGTTGATCAAAATTTAGTTAAAATTTTAGTCAAAATTTAGTTAAAGTTAAAATTTAGTTAACCTAACCAAACCAAACCTAACCTAACCTAACCTAACCTAACCCAACCTAACCTAACCTAAACTAACCCAAACTAACAAATAATCCAGTTTATCGGCTATTTTCAAAATGCGTTTTCCGCTGTATCCGCTTTAACCGAACAGTACCTAAATAATATTTGCATAAAATAATCGGATTTTGCTACACATTTTTTTGATTGTTTTTTTTGCTCTCCTGAAAAGTTGATAATTTAGAGTTAGTGTGTTATTCCATGAGGTAGTCGATATATTTCCATTAAAAAAATAAGCTAACTAGTTGGAAACAAACACTATAAAATATTTGACAGGACTTTATTTTTTTGTCGGGTTCGCGATGTCTAGCTTACTTCCGCTGTCCTTGGACATCAAGTTATTCGTGACAATGTTTCAATGACACGTGCATACCTAAGTTAAAATTTAACCAAATATGCCACTCGCGAGTTTAGAAAGTTGTCGGGTGTTTTTTTAAATGCACCTATCTGAAACTGTAGACTCGCAATATTGTATATTGAAGCAGAGATGGCGTTTAACTTAGATTAAGTGGTATATGTTGTTGGTAATGTATCCATACAACACATTTCTTAGATATTGGAGTCATGAAAGGATGATAAAAAGTACCATATAAAAAAATGTGATGGCTTTTTGTCTAGGGACGTCACTGTGATGATGTTATCTGACAGAACTTGTAGTTTATCAGAATTATTATTAAAAACGCAACATTCTGACTCTGTTACCTGACAAACTTAATCAATATAATATTTAAATTGGTTTCAGCATTTACACTCTCACAGTATAGAAAAATTCAGTTGAATACAACTGAATTATACAAAGAAAAAATCATTGTTAAAGATATAAGACTTTTAATTAGTATATTATTAAAAAAATCACTACAAAAGTGGAACATCACAAGATACAGTATACATTTAATATAATTTATTACACATAACACAATTTCGAATTTTGAAAAAATATAACTAAAATATGATAGGTACTAATTTTGTTCATCGGACAGTGTCATTAGAGCGAAAATCAAATCTTTGTGTTGTCATATTCGAGAAATTTACATTATAGCATGATCGGGCTTCTTCTCGTGGTAACACTTGAGCATCATGAAAGCCGATTCTTGGGGATTGGTTCCCTTCTCTCCCATGCAAGCATCGATAGCCTGTTCGACCTTCTCCCTGTCGGCATCGGCGGGCAGTTTGGACATGGCTACGTCTTTCTTGAAGGTGCCGTCGTCGGTGATGAGGTCGCTCTTCTTGAACATGCAGAAGACGTAGTTGTTCAGCTTGTCATCCTTGTCTGAGAAGTCTCCTTTGCGGACGTGTTGGACCTTTTCACCTTCGACGCCAGTTTCTTTCATGCAGGCTTCATGGTTGGCTTTGATTTTAGCTTTCTGTTCATCGCTGAGGGTAGATGACTGAAAATGATTAAAAGAAGTATTTAAAAACCGTTATAATAGTATATTAGTAGGAAGGTACACAATTAAATATGTCAGTAATGCTCAAATTACATTGGCAGATTGCGTCTGGGCCAATCGACTGCCACGATTGCCAAAATCTATTATCTATGGTTTTCCGGGATCATGAACGATCGTGAGTCAAAATTGGAACCTATCCTATTTCCGTCTGCCACGATTCACGAAGATTCAAGCGAAGATTGCCGAGAACGTACGAAAATATCCGAAGCTACCGCCCGCTTGCGAGATTAGATTTGACAGCCGAGTTTTGACATAAATTTTCGAGGGGAAACTGTTCAGTGTAGCCACCAATCTAACGAAGAAATAGTTTTAGGTCAACCTATATTTTTAATAAGAGCAACATTATGTTTATTTAAACCAATCAAAAGCAAGGACCAACGCGATCGAATTGTTGCGTGTAATTGCTTATAGTGTAAAGACGTTGGTCATGACTAGGGATTCCAATCCCGGGATCCCGAACTATTTTCGATACCTATGAATCTCGGGATTGGTAAACATAATCCCGAAACTTTCGGGATTGAGTTTTTTATCAATTTTTATGGAAAATAAAATAAAAACGAAAATATAACAGGAAGAATACTTTTAATAACATACAACTACATTAGAAATAAACTGAGTTTTAATGTAGTTTGATCTATTACCCATGTGTTGCCAATTCATTTTATTTTTTCACATAAATTAATAACAATGAGAAAGATTGGAAAAAACAATGCTTCGCACTTTTAACAAAGTGATTCCACCATGTTTTTTTAATGCATTTGTCATTTTTTATTTTAATTGAACTTGTATTTGTCATCTTTTCATAAATAAATAAAACTGTTTTACGTTCACATTATTATTTATATTACTACTTATATTATTTACTCCATTAAACCTATGTATGTATTTACAAGATTGAACGTACACAATATTAACAATAAATGTCTTAAATAGTATAAATTATACTAGATTTATTTATGACCGATTTTATCAACGTTATTTGTATAAATATAAAAATTTTATATTAACTATTGAAAAAAATGCCAATCTCGGGACCAGTCCCGGAATCCCGGGATCGTCAAATCGTAATCCTGAAATCCCGGGATCAAGATTTTTGCTCGGGATTGGATTCCCTAGTCACGACGGTCGGCGTGGATCGTTGGATCTGCACGTCTGCCAAAGCCTTAATGTGATATATAATAATATGCCTTATAATGTTCACCTGTCTATTCAATTTAAATTGTGTACATATTTCGTATATTATTATAAAAATAGATTTAAAAACTCTCACAATTGAATAATAAAACAAATATTTTTATGTAGTCCAGATATCTCTGTATATCTCCATACCGATTTATAAGATTGTCAAAAATCGGGCTTGATGCGGCTACCAATTTGGTCAAAATATATTGTACTAAAATATTATTGCAACCAGATATTTTTCAATACTGTTCATTGTTCATTATTCAATGATTGATTTAGAATTAATAGAAAATATATGTTTTTCAAATGCGTGATATTATAATTCAGCTAGGTACTGAATTGTGGTTTTAAATTGTATGGCTATGAATACTGAATACTCACTTTGACTGCAACAAAAGCAGCTGCGACAAGGAAGATTACGAAGGCTTTCATTTTCGCAGAATTTACTGTAGGTATCAAACAAAACTGTTAGAAATGGAACTCTTCTGAGTGAATGAATATTCCAAAAAATATTCTTGCTTTTATACTAATTTAATATTATAAGGGAATATTATTTATACATATACACGCTAATGCTTTTTAATTATCAGGTATTTTATAATTACGATGTCAAACTACTTGTTATACTTTCATAGATATCTAGAAATATTTCACTATCACTTTAAATATTTGTTGATACGAGTATTATGTTCTAATATTGCTCAAATTCATTTTATAAATAGTTTCTTGGTCAGGTTATAAAAGAATAATTATCTAGTAGGTATCTTGCGTGGTTAATTATTTTAAGTTTTATGCCACTGTATATCATCAAAAGTTTGGGTAGGTAGATTTAATGAAAATTTGTCACCATTAAATTCAGTTAAATAAACTTTAACTATAAACTTCAAAACGAAATTTCCGTCGAAATACATAATATATGTACCTACTATAAACCAGTGACGAAGGATAGAGGTAAGCTGTTAAGATTCGACATACATAGTGCATACTAAACTTTGTAAGACATACTACTATCACATTTTAATAGTCAAAGACATAGATTATAATCAGTATCTTTAGAGTTATCTTCAAATATGGTAATCTTGCCCATTTTTTGAATAATAAAATGCTTGATTCTTGTCAGATTTGGGATCACAGAGATAATAAATATAATTTTTTATCGTAAATATTTCACTATAATAATGTTGACATAAATTTTACTAATCTATAATAAATCTATTATCTAATAAAAACTAATAAATCTAAAAAGTCTTAACACCACTGCGCATGGATGTACTGAAATATGACTATATTCTAAAAGGTTAGATCGAGAGGTTTAAAAAAATACTATTTTATGTAATAAAAATACTTTATGCAGTGATCAAATGTTTAAAATAAATATAAAGGATAGTAAGGCTTCAAAATTGTGTAAATAGATTATCCACAACAATTAAGGAATGTTCAAGCTAATGCTTTGAAAATACCATAAAATCTCCATTTTGACCTTCGTTGGGCATGTGGGCCCTCAAGTCCATACTCTGACTCATACACAAATTGAAAAACAAATGTACTTGCCAGACCCAGGATTCAAATCTAGGATCCACAACGCTGTAGGCCAGTGGTGGCGAACCTATGGAATGCGAGATGATTTTGCATGGCACAGGTTTGAAGAGACAAAAATATAATAATAATTATAATAATAAATGACAGATCGCATTGTAATAGCAGGCAAAAACTCTTCAAAAATAAACATTACGTGTAATGTAAATATATAAATGCAGAGGTCGGTCCTTAGGCTTTATGCGTCACATATAACCTAACCTAACCTCATCAGGCGGCGAGGAATGTCGCGCCACGAACCCCTAAATTTGATCGATTTACAATGCTTGAGACCACTGTAACGAAAGATTGCCTCATCTGTTCGGAGCAATTCTGGTGTCAATTTGTGCGTAAAGAACCAAACTCATTAACAAAAAAAAACTATTTATACTTACAAAAAATGACTACACCAAATAAGAAACAAAAACTTGATGAAGCTAGTTGTAGTAATTCTGCTAGCAAGTTTCAAAATTAGTGGACCGAAATGTATGACGTAATCGAAAAAGGTGATACAGCCATATGTGTGATATATTCTGTGAGTGGTATCTAGAACATCATCTAATTTTTAAAAAACTATTTTCTCCATGAAAAACTGCTTGGCAGTCGACAGTCGAATTATAATATTTGGGCGTACACGCGTATCTAAAATGGTTCTCCAACCCTGCTATAAGCCGACATTTATCGTTGGTGTGAGTTATTTAATATAATAATTAGTAAAAAAAAAAAAACAGTAGGTATTATGACACAATACTGTTGTTTCTTAATAATTTCTAGTGGTATTTTAGAACAGTATTGACAAATTCGTCTTATCAACTCAATAATATAGTAATAGATACGTATTAAATTTACTTAATCTGTTAGTGTTGTTGGCACAAAAAATCCAAAATAATCATCAATCAGGATAGTAGAGTTTTACAATATATTTAATTACCCTATCAATAAAATAGTGAACACTTTTAAAATAGTAAACATTCATTTGGCCAATGATAGAATGTAGAATAATTGAACTGACAGCGAAATATTTCATATTATTATCTATTAAAATAAAACAATAGTAGTTTTACTTCGTAATTATAAAATAACTCATAATAGAAATTATTACTGTGTTTGACTATGATTCCGTTATCACAATAATTTTGTATATATAAGCAAGAAAATATGTCACATTATATCATTCACTCAGTAGACTTCCATTTCTGACAGTTTTGTTTTGAAGTAACAGCATTTTTGTGAAAATGAAAGCCTTCGTATTCTTCCTTGTCGCAGCTGCTTTTGTGGCAGTCAACGTGAGTTTATAATAATTATATTCATAAACAATTGCTGAAGTACATTCTTACATAAATTATTACAGTATAATACATCGGATCTAAATCATGAATTAAAAAATCAATCACTAAAATCATTTCTATTTTGTTGGGCATACCTACTTGTATTCTTTTGTGACATGTATAAACAATATACATATTTTTAGAAATGGGAATTGAACTATAATAGTTTGAAAAAAAATATAACTGAATAATATAAATATTGTACAATATATAATAATATATACCTAGAACAATTCCATTTAAATACTAAGTTTTACACATTTAAAATTGAATACTTACTATTAACTTCATGTAGATATATTGTGCAAATAAGTAGATAGGTATAATCATTATAATAATTAATTTTCTTACAAATAATTCAGATAAAATGAACGTAATTTTTAAATATAAAAGTAGATGAATTAATTAAGCAGATACGTGCCTAGATAGATAGACTAACATTTATATTAAGATATTTGGCCAATATGAATTATAGGAGAACCAATTTTCCATACCCGCACAATTTGGAACAAACTCAGACACAGAAAAACCTTTAAAAAAGGACTAAATCTTAAACTCACTTCATTGCTATATAGAGGATGAGTTTTACCTATTAAGCCAACAATAAAATTATTATCCATTCTTAACAACTATGGATGTGTTATTTCTAATCGACATATTGGTTTAAGCTCGAAACGTTGTTCCATTTTATGTATGTATGTATGTATGTTTGTTGAATAAAACATGTTACATCCTTATACTTTGTTAAATGTTTATTTCATTGAGTACAAATACATATATTTTTTTAACTTCACCGATGTTTACGTGACGGATTCCATAGTACTTTTATTTTTTCTTCTTACGGTATTTTTCATTAACACACAGTAGCTAGGTACATTCGCGGTTAGAAATCGACTGGTTCGTGGAAACCTCGAGACTGTCGCTCGATCTCGTGGAAAAATTTAAATTGCGTTGCTGCTTGTGAATAGTTAAATTCATCTAAGTACCTACTTTACATATTTTAATTAAAGTTTTATATGAAACATGTGGGTCGCATGGTAAAAACATATTTAATATGACATAATATCATAAACCCGTATTTTCACAATAATGAGTTTTTGTGTTATTTTGCTAACCAGATTTTTAGGCGATTAAAATCTCTATCCAATCAAGCCTTCAGCTATTTATGAGGTTTTACTCACAATCAACACTTACTAGCTAACTAAAATGTATCCTAGAAATATTAATTATTTATTGATATAAATACATCTTCATGGATGAATTAAGTGATGAGACAAATTCTAATAAATTAATGAGTGTTTTATATTATTCCATAAGATTTGAGTTTAAAGTTTTAATAAATGTTTATGGGTAATAGATAGGAAGGGAAATAATAATACAACATTATATTATAAATTTATTTTTGCCAGTATGTTCCATAGACATGATAATATTTTCGGCTACAGCGCTCACAACCTGTGTCTATCCAAATATTCAATTGATTTTCATGTTAGAATTTTAGAGACTTATTTTATTAATATTTTCAAAGTAGCTGGTAGATCGATGTAATTAGCAAAAAAATAAAGTAAAGATCTCTCGGAATAATTATCGAATGTTCCGGTGTGCTATATTTTATATTTCAAACGCGGGGCTGTCAAAAAAATCTGTTATACTACAAATACTTCTTTTAATTGTTTGCAGTCATCTACCCTCAGCGATGAACAGAAAGCCAAAATCAAAGCCAACAACGAAGCTTGCATGAAGGAAACCGGGGTCGAAGGTGAAAAGGTCCAACACATCCGCAAAGGAGACTTCTCAGACAAGGATGACAAGCTGAACAACTACGTCTTCTGCATGTTCAAGAAGAGCGACCTCATCACTGACGACGGCACCTTCAAGAAAGACGTCGCCATGTCCAAACTGCCCGCCGATGCCGACAGGGAGAAGGTCGAACAGGCTATCGATGCTTGCATGGGAGAGAAGGGAGCCAATCCTCAAGAATCGGCTTTCATGATGCTCAAGTGTTACCACGAGAAGAAACCCGATCATGCTATAATGTAAATTCATCTAAAAATAACTACCGATACATATTTCCACCCCTACGACCCTACAAATAAAATCATTAATTACCATCCGAATAGTATACTTATATCTTTTATTCAAAATTCAAAATTATATTATTTGTGAATAGCTTTATTATTGTATATTTGTGATGTTCTATTTTAGTGAGTTTATTTTATGTATTTTAATAAAAGTATTTTATTTATATCAACT
The DNA here is from genome assembly GCF_057557595.1 of Rhyacophila brunnea. Lineage (NCBI taxonomy): Eukaryota > Metazoa > Arthropoda > Insecta > Trichoptera > Rhyacophilidae > Rhyacophila > Rhyacophila brunnea. Next base: position 38,910,635 of record NW_028233276.1, on the reverse strand, counting down.
ATGTTTTTCATTTCGTTTCAATCGCATGCCTTTGGCTATCCTCGTATTTCAACCTGAAAGATTATGGGTTAGATTTCCGATGAATTCACAATAAGTCTATGACGTGGTGATCTGAAAACTAGGTGTTTCTATGTTGTGTTTCACTACTGCAATGGGGCCTCTTGGCCAGTGTGGTGTAAAAAAGAAGTCACCCTTTTCATGTAACGAGTATCAATCAAATAATTAAAAATCATTCATGATTGTCAGATACCAAAAACGAAACGATGTGTCCGCGATAAAAAAAATCCAGAACTGAAAGCTACGAGTATATCAAAAAACATCATATTATGACAATAACCATTGAATATTGTAATGACAACAAAATACTAGATCATACTTAAAATCAATGATGACACAGTATGAAGTAATGATAAAGGTACACTATATGTCACAAAAACAATTTAATTAATTTGTTTGTAAACAGAAAACAATTTTGTACTTAGGTACAATATGGAAGTACAAAATTAAAAAGATTTTATTGCATGTCGAAATAATTTACATCTATTTCTCAGAAAAATGATTTTTATGGATACCTACCTATCTTAATATCGCTATTCTGCTGTGCAATGAACAATAATATTTATTTAGTAATCACTAAAATAATATTGACCACACTCCGGGGATTGAAATTTAATTATAATTAACATTGTTTTATAATTTATGTTTATACACATACTCTATAAGCTTTACGAATTACAAACTGAAAGAAGCTATCTCCTGTTATCAATAATTGTTCTGTCTGAGGACAGCCGCAATACAATATCATGCGCTTGTTAGGTTAGGTTAGCGTCGAAGACCGAATCTATAATTGTTATTATTATGTACTGCTTCATGCATTGACGCCGACACTCTCATCTGCAGGTTGTCGATCTCCCGTACTCCGAACGAGAGGAAATGCTCAAGTCGGTCCAACCAGCTGTTGGGCCCATCGGCCCGTCCGACTTGGTTGCTACTAAGGCCAATTATCTTGCTTTTAAACTACTTACTTACTTTTACTGCGGGCGTGTAGATCTCTTCACATAATTTTTCTGTCCGTATGACTAGCTTCATTTTATTTTCGTAATTTCCATGTCCTTTTTTCTTCATGGCACTTTGCATTAAAATAAACTCACTTAACTCAGTCAGAGCTCACTTTGAGCGTAGCAACCTAAGTCTTGGGCATCTACTCCCAGGACGCTCCCGGTCAAATTGTTTCATATGCTTCACATCACTTATTGTAGGGTCCCGCGATACGCTCGATTAAGACCGAGTGTGGTGCGGGGCGGGTTTCGGTGGAGGACGCTTAACTTTATCTCGAGCTGGGGAGCTGATGATCAAGTTGAAATGGTGAAAATAAGATGCCAGTAGACTTGAAAATATGGTAGGATTTGGATTCAGGCGCGGAGGTCAACACTTTATTCTGTGAGCACCAAATATCGCTGTTTGTTTGACGCGTTCGTGCTACCTGTGCTCCCGTATGACTACGCGATATGGCATCTTGCCAGGGTCCAAAGCAGCGTTGCCATGTCTACTGAAATTTCAGTAGATCTACTGATATTTTTGGCAATATACTGAATCTACTGATATTTTCTGAAATCTACTGATATTTCTCCATTTCACAAAATTCCCACCAGCCGGGAAAAAAATTAGCCATCTTTGAAAACTTGGGAACTTCAAAATTTTTCTCCTAAAAAAACGAGCCGACCATGAAAAATAGGGAACCTGCGGCCCGCTGCGAAATATTTTTCCTAAAAAAAACAAGCCGACTATGAAAATCTGGGAACCTGCGGCCCGCGACGAAATAATTTTCAAAAACAAGCCGCCGATGAAAATCTGGGAACCTGCGGCCCGCGGCCTCCTAAAAAAAACAAGCCGACTATGAAAAATTGGGAACCTGCGGCCCGCGGCGAAATTTTTTTCCTAAAACAGAAATCTACTGATTTTTTTTTACACATTCTACTGAAATTAAAAATTTTGATTTGGCAACACTGGTCCAAAGGCCTCAACTTTTGAGTTTTGAGAATTGATGTCTCCGCCTAACCTTGGAGGTACATTGGTACGACCGCGGTACAGATATTCAGTTTGTAAGCGGACCTGGGTTCGTGTATTTAAAAATAATTAAATACAGCCAATAAATTGACATATTATTCTCATTATTAGATAATAGTTTAATGTACCAAAATTGATGCTGATCTGAAAATAAGGAGAAAAGTGAGATTAGACAAGAAAGAATTTGAAACAATTCTACTTATTTCTACCCAATGATCTAATAACTGAAAAATAGTATTCTAATGCCAAATGCATAGACATACTTGAGTGTTTATTAGTATTATAGTTATTGATCTGTTAAATAACGCTAATTCTAAAATCGGCAAATTAATGGAATGGAGAAAAACATGTAGGTACCTACTTAACGCGTTATTATTTTCACTAGAACGTCTTAGTTCCGACAAATGTAACGTCGACTTCTCTGCATTTGGCGATTAAAATGCTAATAGTAAACCAATTCACACTGTTTTAAAATACCAATATATATGAACAATACCAAATGGATGAAAACCTCAGGTTCTGTTCCGAGCTCATCTTCATTCCCTTTCTTCAAGAGCCTCTATAAAATCAATAATTTTGTCTTGTATGTTACGCTCCAACATTGGAGCATAGAGCAAGTACTCTGTCCTGCCAGCTTAATCGGTCAATCTCCATGTCTCGTGCCTTCAGCTACGTAATATCTGAAGCGCGTAGATCACTTTTATAGCACAGTTGCAAGGTGAGGGAATGTTCGTCACAAAGATGTAATTCTTGAAGCTGTACAACAAGGGTACGCAGAGTCATACCGGGAAAACCTTACTTATCAGAAGACAAGGTAGAGGTAATTTTTGCACCTACATTGATGTAGCTTTTGAAGATCTCATTTCAATATCACCCATACAAACTACATCCCAAAACCCTACTCAGAACATCGCAAAAGTCTTTGGCGGGAATATTTTCGCGTGCTAAGAGTATTCAGAAGTTAAAATAATGCGTAAATTATCTTATAATAAGAATAATGGTAATATTTTGGCTGTATTTAATTATTTTTAAATACATTAATACAGTTCTCATCTAATTCATATTCAAGTAATACTTTATAATACCTATACTAATTTTACATTTTGAAGTGCTTAACAAATTGCGTTAGTTTTTAAAAATACAAATATGTTTGACTGACAAAGTTTAGTTTGCACTATTTAAGTCGAATATTAACAGCCAACCTCCACCCTTCACCACTGAGTAATACAATATTTGGTTGAACTATAATAAAGAATCCTTAATGGAAAATTATTTTTAATTCTTGTGCCATTGTCGATCATCAAAAGTTAAGGTAGACAGATTTAATGACAATTTGTCACCAAATTATAAAATTTATTTACAGTTCCAACGAAATACATAAATGTACCTCCTATATACATAATAATATGTTTGTATTTACAATATTTGTCAGAAAATTTAATTCATTTGAGTTATGGAATTGTAATTCTATACTACCTACTTGTTTTTATTTTTGGTATGATAATACGGAATAAAAATATTCTAATAATAATGACAAATGACAAGTTTTAATTTTAAGAATCACAATAAAATCACTCGTATATCTGCGGTCTTCATGATACCCAATCCCAGGGAGGTGGTCTTTCATGATACTGTATATTGTGCGGTTAACCTGTTTGATAGATGTTGATATATTTCTTTTTAAATTTTGTGGATTTATCAATAGGTACGTTAAGTCCAAGTTTATTTTTATGTTTATTCATTGAATTTTCCTGTTGCTTAAAAATTTACTTTCACTATCATATTATACTGCACTATATATTGTTTTGTTAAGTACCAGTAATTATATTTATTTTCCTTTTATATTATTTAGTAAAGATTGGCTAACGTGGAAGAGGGGTACACTACATACGATGGACAGTTTGATAGTTTAATTTTTGAAGTTATACTTCTTTTGGCGCGTTTGGGAAAACAGATCAGAGTGTATTTTTGGCGTGCGAGGCTGATGTAACGCATTTGGCGTGTGACGTGGATGTAACGCCTTTGGCGTGTGACGGAAGTTGCGCGTGCCGATGCAACACAATTTATTATTATGATTATTCATTAAGATTTGAGGCAATATTTATGTAAGTATTATTAATTATATATCAATAAATAAATACATTTTTTTGTTTTTGTTTTGAGATTTTTTTCTTCCAAAGTAGGTACATTCTGCAATAATATTATTTATTCGCATACATAATATTATTGCTGACGGTAGGTACCTATATCAATAAAATAACCCTGAGACCGAAATGAATATAATCATAATAACACGCCAATAAAATTGAATTTTATTAATTCATCATGTGCACTTCTGAATCGATTATAACCGATGTATGGCAAATATGAGTTTTTTGTTTTGTCACGCCAAAGAAGTATAACTTCTAACGCGCGTACATAAGTACACACACCGGTTTTTTATTTAAATATTTATTGTTTGCTGTATTTTCTATTCGGTCTATTATATTAAAATATTATTCTTATCTTTCAAAATATACCCATAAAACATTAAAGTGTTTTTCATCTCTCCTGAAAATTTTTAATTTTACATATTTATAGACCCCTCTTTATAGAGACGCCTTCAATAATTATATATGTAATACTTTTTCAACAATGCATGTTTTTTTTTACTATTTACAATTTTATACTTATTGTATTTTCTGTACTTTTACTGTGTAACTGTGTATGACACAATACTGTTTTTTCTTATAATTACTAGTGGTATTTTATAACAGTATTGACAAATTCGTCTTATCAACTCAATAATATAATAATAGATCCGTAATAAATTTACTCTGTTAGTGTTGTTGGCATAAAATATCCAAAATAATCGTCAATCAGGATAGTAGAGTTTTACCATATATTTAATTACCCTATCGATAAATTAGTGAACACTTTTAAAATAGTAAACATTCATTTGATCAATGATAGAATGTAGTGTAATTAAACTGACAGCGAAATATTTCATATTATTATCTATTAAAATAAAACAATAGTAGTTTTACTTCGTAATTATAAAATAACTCATAATAGAAATTATTACTGTGTTTGACTATGATTCCGTTATCACAATAATTTTGTATATATAAGCAAGAAAATATGTCACATTATATCATTCACTCAGTAGACTTCCATTTCTGACAGTTTTGTTTTGAAGTAACAACATTTTTGTGAAAATGAAAGCCTTCGTATTCTTCCTTGTCGCAGCTGCTTTTGTGGCAGTCAACGTGAGTTTATAATAATTATATTCATAAACAATTGCTGAAGTACATTCTTACATAAATTATTATAGTATAATACATCGGATCTAAATCATGAATTAAAAAATCAATCACTAAAATCATTTGTATTTTGATTAGCATACCTACTTGTATTCTTTTGTGTCATGTTTAAACAATACCTATACATGTTTTAAAAATATATAATTTTTACAAAATATAACTGTATAATATAAATATTGTACAATATAGAATTTTAATGTAGAGTTTTACACATTTAAAATTAAATGTTTCTCTTAACTTCATGTAGATATATTATTATACAAATAAGCAGATAGGTATAATCATTATAATAATTAATTTTCTTACATATAATTCAGATAAAATGAACGTAATTTTTCAATATAAAAGTAGATGAATTAATTATTAAAATTAGCATAATATAAAAAGCAGAATTGCATAGTGCCTAAATATATTTATATTAAGATATTTTTGAGCAATATGAATTATAGGATAAGCAATTTTCCATACCCGTACAATTTGGAGAAATACAGAAAAACCTTTTAAAAAGTACTTAATCTTAAACACACATTCATTGCTATATGGAGATGAGTTTTACCTATTTAGCCAACAATAAAATTGTTATCCATTCTTAACAACTATGGATTTGTTATTTCTAATCGACATATTGGTTTAAGCTCGAAACGTTGTTCCATTTTATGTATGTATGTTGAATAAAACATGTTACATCCTTATACTTTGTTACATGTTTGTTTCATTGACTACAAATATATATATATTATAACTCCACCATGTTTACGTGACGAATTCCATATTACTTTTATTTTTTCTTGTTATAACAATATTCATACGATTTTTTCATTATCACACAGTAGCTTGGTAGATTCGCGGTTAGAAATCGACTGGTTCGTGGAAACCTCGAGACTGTCGCTCGGTATCCAATTGCGTTGCTGCTTGTGAATAGTTAAATTCATCTAAGACTTAGATTCTAAGTACTTTACATATTTTTATTAAAATTTTATATGAAACACGTGGGTCGCATGGTAAAAACATATTTAATATGACATAATATCGTATACCCATATTTCACAAGCAATAATGAATGAGTTTTTATGTTATTTTGCTACCAAGATTTTTATGCGATTTAAATTTGTATCCAACTAGCCTTCAGCTATTTATGGGGTTTTACGCATAATCAACTCTAGCTGACTAAAATTTATCCTGGAAATAATAATTATTTATTGATATAAATACACCTTCATGGATGAATTAAGTGATACAAATTCTAATAAATTAATGAGCGTTTTATATTATTCCATAAGATTTGAGTTTAAAGTTTTAATAATTAATGTTTATGGGTATTAGATAGGAAGGGAAATAGTAATACAACATTATATTATAAAATTATTTTTGACAATATATATTCCGAAGACATGATAATATTTTCGGCTACAGCGCTCACAGCCTGTGTCTATCCAAATATTCAATTGATTTTCATGTTAGAATTTTAGAGACTTATTTCATTATTTCATTAATATCTTCAAGGTAGCTGGTGTATCGATGTAATTAGCAAAAAAATAAAGTAAAGATCTATCGGAAAAATTATCGAATGTTCCGGTGTGCAATATTTTATATTTCAAACGCTGGGCTGTCAAAAAAATCTGTTATACTACAAATACTTCTTTTAATTATTTGCAGTCATCTACCCTCAGCGATGAACAGAAAGCCAAAATCAAAGCCAACAACGAAGCCTGCATGAAGGAAACCGGCGTCGAAGGTGAAAAGGTCCAACACATCCGCAAAGGAGACTTCTCAGACAAGGATGACAAGCTGAACAACTACGTCTTCTGCATGTTCAAGAAGAGTGACCTCATCACTGACGACGGCACCTTCAAGAAAGACGTCGCCATGTCCAAACTGCCCGCCGATGCCGACAGGGAGAAGGTCGAACAGGCTATCGATGCTTGCATGGGAGAGAAGGGAGCCAATCCTCAAGAATCGGCTTTCATGATGCTCAAGTGTTACCACGAGAAGAAACCCGATCATGCTATGATGTAAATTTCTCTAAATATAACTACTGACATAATATATTTCCACCCCTACGACCCTACGAACAAAATCATTCATTATCATCATAATAGTATATACTCTTTTTTCAAAATTCAAAATTATACTATTTGTAATTAGCTGTAGGTATTGTATATTTTTGATGTTCTATTTTAGTGAATTTAATTTACGTATTATAATAAAAGTATTTTATTTATATCAACTATGTTTTTCATTTTTTTTCAATCGCATGCCTTTGCATTTTTGCATGCATTTCAACATCACCCATACAAACTACATCCCAAAACCCCACTCAGTACATCCTATAAATACAATACAAATATAAATACTATCCCATAAAAGCCTTTTATTAATCTGTTGGTGTTGTTGTCACAAAAAAATCCAAAATAATCATCAATCAGGATAGTGGAGTTTTATAATAGTATTTAATAACCCTATAAATAAATTTGTGAACTATTTTTAAAATAGTAAACATTCAATTGATCAACTGAGAGTGAAATATTTCATGATATTATTTATTAATAATTACAAGATAAAAAGAACTTTTTATATACCACGTTTTTAAATTTTCTGTTGAATCATATAAACTTGACAATTCTATGTATTAATAAAAACTTTTTATTGTACTTGATAGAAATACTGAAATATCATTTTGACATGTCATATTGATCTCCATAGTAACGCACGTATATATTAATAATTTAGTTGCTAGGACCCTCTTAGCAACCAACAATAATAAATTTCCATACAAAACAGAATTAACTGAAATTGAATTCAATTCTGCTTAAAAATGGCTCAAGTATTAAAATAATGCATTGTTGTCGTGTTCAGGTATATTCTAAAAGTTTCAAATGTCTAGCTAGCCGAGAAGTTAGTTAAAAATCTTCAATCGTCCAATACAAATCTTGGACAAACAAGAAAAAATTTATACTGGACACACAGGAAAAAATAAATAAGAATACGAGCTAATAAAAACGTGGTAAAATAAAACAATAGTAGTTTTACTTCGTAATTATAAAATAACTTATAATAAAAATTATTACTGTGTTTGACTATTACTCCGTTCTCACATAAATTTAGTATATAAGCAAGAAAATCTGTCACATTATATCATTCACTCAGTAGACTTCCATTTCTGATTTGTTTTGAAGTCACAGTATTTTTGTGAAAATGAAAGCCTTCGTATTCTTCCTTCTCGCAGCCGCTTTTGTGGCAGTAAAAGTGAGTTTACAATAAACATATAAGTATATAAAAAAATTACTGAAGTACATTCTCACATAAATTATAACAGTATAATAAATACATCGGATCTAAATCATGAATTAAAAAATCAATCACTAAAATCATTTGTATTTTGTTGGGCATACCTACTTACATTCTTTTGTGTCATATTTAAACAATATACATATTATTTGGTAATTGGAATAAAACTATAATAGTTTGAAAAAAAATATAACTGAATAATATGAATATTGTACAATATTGAATATATATCTAGAATAATTCCATTTAAATACTAAGCTTTACATATTTAAAAAAAATGCTTACTATTAACTTCATGTAGATATATTATACAAATAAGTAGATAGGTATAATCATTATAATAATTAATTTTCTTACAAATAATTCAGATAAAATTAACGTAATTTTTAAATATAAAAGTAGATGAATTACTAAAATTAGTATAATTTAAAAAGTAGAATTGCATATTATTGTTTATACGTGCCTAGATAGATAGACTAACATTTATATTAAGATATTTGGCTAATATGAATTATAGGAGAACCAATTTTCCATACCCGCACAATTTGGAACAAACTCAGACACAGAAAAACCTTTAAAAAAGTACTTAATCTTAAACTCACTTCATTGCTATATGGAGGATGAGTTTTACCTATTAAGCCAACAATAAAATTGTTATCCATTCTTAACAACTATGGATGTGTTATTTCTAATCGACATATTGGTTTAAGCTCGAAACGTTGTTGCATTTTATGTATGTATTTTCAATAAAACATGTTACTTTCTTACACTCTGTGCATGTTTGTTTCATTGAATACAAAATATTTTTTTAATTCACAGAAGTTTACGTGGTGGACTCCAATATAGTGCTTTTATTTTTTCTTGTTATTACAAATTATTCCTACGATTTTTTCATTAAATAATACACCTAGGTACATTCGCGGTTAGAAATCGACTGTGGAAAAAATAAAATTGCGTTGCAGCTTGTCAATAGTTATTATATATAATATTATTTTCTTTAATGTTTAATAAATTAAGCTTGTCGGTCGGATGGTAAAAAAATATTTACGAAATATATCAGACGTGGGCAAACGCGGCTCTTCGTTGGGTTAAGTGCGGCTCCCAATATCTCTTGATAAAAATATAGGTACTTTCTTTCCCCATTATACTTATGTTTTCGCGAGTTTTCCTTTAAATCAATTAATTAATAACTAATATTTTTTCTTTAATTTAATAAAAGTTGAATTTTTGTATTTAATACTAAGTGAGAACGTGATTATGGTGTGGCTCTTTATATGCATGCAGTGTGGCTCTCGTTGACCTCACGCCCAACCTTGACATATATCGTAAATCCGTAAAGAAGCATTAATGAGCTTTTGTGTTCTTTTGCTACCAAGATTTTAAGCATATTTCAATCTCCGTCCAATTCAGCCTTCAGTGATTTATAGAATTTTACTCATAATCAAACACTAGCTAACTAAAGTGTACACTGGAAATGAAGCGTCTAATTTCAAAAAGCGATAAGTCCACATTTGGTCAAAATCGAGTGAAAAAATACCCACGTATTCTTTGTATAATTTTACACGATATGTATTGATCTATAAATTCCAAAACGCGACAAAACCCTACGAAAAAAATATTTTAAGTCTACAAAAAGCCCCAAGTCCGTGTTTCATATTATTTAAAGCTTGGTTGATTTCGCGCGTGTTTAAGTCAGACAATAAGGGAACGTTCAATGTTGGAAATGCCGTCCCCCATGCTGTAGCATCCGGTAAACTCTCGACAGTGCCACGGAAATATGTGCCTTATGCGGAATAAATTAAAAAGTGAGGTTCAAGTAGTGCTACGTCCAATTTTATTTTGCCTTTATTTATTACATTTAAGAGTTTATCGGCTGAAGCAAATTGCAATTTGGTTCTAAATTCGACATAGAATACAACGAAAAAAATAATCTCACGTTAAAACAAATAATTGAAGCTTGAAACATAAAAACGATTTTCCCCCCGCAAATATCGAATTGTGGACACGCTTTTTGTAATTAGACGCCTCAAATAATAATTATTTATTGATATAAGTATAATAAAAATTATAATTATTAATGAGAGTTTTGTACTATTCCATAAAGTTTGAGTTTAACGTTTTAATAAGTGCTTATGTGCAATGGGAAGGGAATATTATATTATAAAATTATTTTTGACAGTATATTCTGTAGAGATGACAATATTTTCGGTTACAGCGCTCACAAGTTGTGTCTATTTAATTATTCAATTGATTTTCATGTTAGATAGAATTTTGGAGACTTATTTCATTTAAAGTAGACATAATATAGCAAAAAAATCGAATGTTCCGGTCTGCAATATTTACTATTTCAAACGCTGGGTTACAAAAAAATTTCTAATGACTACAAATGCCTTATAAGCGCTGGTTGAATTTTTTACTGCACCAGTTTTAATTATTTCCAGTCATCTACCCTCAGCGATGAACAGAACGCCGAAATTAAAGCCAACCATGAAGCCTGCTTGAAAAAAACCGGCGTCGAAGGTGAAAAGGTCCAACACATCCGCAAAGGAGACTTCTCAGACAAGGATGGCAAGCTGAACAACTACGTCTTCTGCATGTTCAAGAAGAGCGACCTCATCACTGACGACGGCACCTTCAAGAAAGACGTCGCCATGTCCAAGGCGCCTGCCGGTGCCGACAAGAAGAAGGTCGAACAGGCCATCGATGCTTGCATGAAAAAGAAGGGAGCTAATCCTCAAGAATCGGCTTTCATGATGCTCAAGTGTTACCACGAGAAGAATCCCGATCATGCTATAATGTAAATTGATCTAAAAATAACTACCGGCACAATACATTTCCACCCCTACGACCCTACAAATAAAATCATTCATTATTATCCGAATAGTATATACTTTTTTATCAAAATTCAAAATTATATTATTTGTAATTAGCTGTAGGTATTGTATATTTGTGATATTCTATTTTAGTGAATTAATTATATTTATTTTAATAAAAGTATTTTATTTATATCAACTATGTTTTTTATTTGGTTTCAATCGCATGCATTTGGTAAACGAATATCTTAAAAATAATACTAAATACTTAACCATGCCAACGTGCAAAATTATGGATTAGTTTGCCGATAAAGTCACAATACGTATATGACGCGATGATCTCTAAACTATGTATTTCTATGATGTGCTTCACTACTGCAGTTGGGCCTCTTGGCCAGTGTTGTGTAAAAATGAAGTCACCCTTTTTACGTGACGAGTGTCAATCAGACAATCAAAAATTATTCAAGGTTGTCAGATACCAAAAACGAAACGATTGTGTCCTCGACAATAATTTGCCAGAACTTAAAGTTACATAAAAAAAACATCATATTAATAGCCATTGTATATTGTAATTTATAATAGATAAAAAAAAACGTGACCAGACTTAAAATCAATGATGATATCGGCACATACAATATATCACAAAAACAATTCAAATAATTTGGTTGTGAACAGAAAACGATTTTGTACCTTTTTCCTTTTTGTAATCGAAATAATTTACAAATATATTTCTCAGAGAAATGATTTTAATGGGTATGTCAATGACATATTATTCTGCTGTGGAATGAGCACTAATATTAACATGTATTCACTGAGATATTAACCACTCCGAGGATTAGGCCGGAACTGGCTTCTGACGGTCGTATAACCAGTAGTAAGCTGAAATTTAGCTAAGATTAATATTAATTTATACTTTATGTTCGATAATTATAAAACTATAACATATTCTATAAGCTTTAAGAATTGTAAAATGTATGAAGCCACCCACTGAAATCAAATGTTCTGTCTGAGGAGAGCCGCAATACTGTTTTATTATTATTAACCAATGACATTAATATGGACGAAGCAACTGGAAAAAAAATGACACTCACTTTTTTGTCGGGTCTGCCGAATGATCGGGTCTAACGCCATTATAATAAAGGTGATATTGCTATAAATTCCCGATGCGTGATATCGAATAGTGACGTCTACCTATACATGTGCGAATGTCGGTATGCGCGAATTTACTTGCTAGCTACTGTATTGAGTGCGTAGTCCATTAATAATGTCATTGTTATTAACCATGCCCTTTCTTTATCGTACAAGGTGGTTGTTGGTAATTTGAACAATCACAAACACCCAGGCTTTGAGAAAATCACTTAAATGTATTGTGTCGTCACCGGAAATCGAACCCGGAGCATCTGGGTGGAAGGCCAGCGCATTACGCACTGCACCACAAGAGCCGCTCTCAATTATATATTATGCGATTGTTAGGTTAGGTTAGCGACGAAGACCGAATCTATATTATGTAATGCTACATGCCAATATACCAACACTCCTCTGCGGGATGTCGGTCTCCTTGTCGAACTGGGTAGCTGGTGATCAAGTTGAAATGGTGAGAATAAGATGCGACGGTTATGGCCATCTTTCCAGTAGACTTGAAAATCCGCATGGATATGGCGGGTTTGCATTCAGCCAACTTAAGGTTGCGCCAAGGTCAACACTGTACTCTGTGAGGACCAAGTGCTGTTTTTTCAACGCATTCATGCTGCCTAGTGTGCTCCCGTATGTCTACGAGACATGGTATCTTACCAAATGCCAAAGGCCTCAACCTAGGGGCAGTAGGTTATATGAAAATATGGTGAAGCAGGCAGGTATAGTGAAAAAGTATGGTGAGGCAGGCTGGTAATCAAGTTGCGGCAAAATTTCCACGTTAACATTATATTATATGGGTACGTTATAATGACCAAGTAAATCCTCCTGCATTTTTTTTTCGCATCGCTATTTCTCGTAAGTTGCCGACTATTGTTGGCCTGCTTCATTCAGTTGCATGAGAAATCCGATTCCTTGCCCCTCTTTTTATTTAATACCTCTATGGCCTCAACTTTTGAGTTTTGAGAATCGATATCTCCGCCTAGCCTTGGGGGTACATTGGTACGACCGCGTTTCAGATATTCAGTTTGTAAGCGGACCTGTGTTTGTGTATTTAAAAATAATTAAATTCAGCAAATAAGTTGACATGTTGTCATTATTAGATAATAATTTACGTATTGTTATAATTTATCTATAATTATATATATATATATATATTATAAATATAATATCTATATATATAAATTATAAATATAATATCTATAGTTATATCTTCTATAATTAATACTCTGAGCGCGCGAAAATATTCGCGCCAAACGCTACTGCGATGTACTGAGTAGAATTTGGAGATGTAGTTTGTATGGTTGAAATGCGGTCTCCAAAGGCTACATCGATTTTGGTGTAAAAATTACCTCTACGTTGCTTTCTGATAAGGTTTGCCCGGTATGGTACTGTGTACCCTAGTGGGACAACCTCAAGAATTCCGTCCCTGTTATCGATCCAACCGTGCTTTAAGTCGCTAGATTTCAAAATCAGTCAAGTCCATAATGGATGAATAGGAGAAAAACAGTTTTTTGTTTTCTCAAGTACACAGTCACGAGGGTGAAAGTTTATATTATTTCGATAATAGTATATTTAAACTTAGCAAGTTCCATATTTCGATAATGCAGAAATGTTAAAAAGCAGTAGTTCTTCAGCAATTCACAAAAAAGTCAAAAATACCTAAAGGTGGACTTGGCTGATTTTGAAATATAGCAACTATTGATCTGCGCGCTTCAGATCTACGTAGCTGAAAGCACGGCATGACCGATTGAGCTCGCAGGGCATTATAGTTGCCCTATGCTCCAAATGTAAGACGAAATTATTGATTACATAAAATGCACTTGAAGAAAGGTAATGAAGATGAGCTCGAAATGGAACCTGACGTTTTCATCCATCCAGGAGATTCTAAACCTTAAAGAGCCCGATGTTCACCGCTCCGTTTACCGATCGTATGCAAATACATAGAAACTACAAACTGTATGTTAAATGCATTACAAATTAAAGACGAAAGAAATTCGCCATTGCAATATTACGGTAATTACGACTAAGTAGGTACTGAGAAATCCCGGGTCCTGTGGCTAGCTCGGGATGTTGGTAGGAGGACCCGGGATTCACAAAAATTAAATAAATAAATGATAAGTCTTTCTTTGTTGAACACGTGGCTGTATATTTTCAACGGTTATTTTAACAAAGAAACTTATGTTTAACAGTATCCAAATTAATCTTATATTGTTACGTTCCTAATGTTAATTATATCTTAACATCGCTTATATCCTAATTAATAATTATCTGAATTCGTTTTATTGTGTTTTTAGAGCGGGAATTCGCGAACTCAATTCCGCGTCCTCCCGCGACTATGTATTTTTTATGACTCCTGAGTCGTGAGGGCCGGTGCTCACACTTTAAGTGGCGACCCTAGACTGATTTTTTTATATCGAGCAGTGTCGCCATCTTTTTTTTACATGTTGAACATTTTGACAGTTAATCAAGGAATTTTGGACGTACGTACGCCCATCGTTGACTAGAGGTCAGGTGACATGGTTACACCTAATAATTACGTAATTTAGACTATCGGGAGAGGCCCAATAATCATGGGTGTAACCAGTGTTGCCAACCGTACTATAATTATAATACAATACTATAATTTTGATTCTGCAAAAAATGTAAAATACTATAACTTTACGCCAAATATGCCAAAATACTATATTTGTAAAGGATTTAAAATGAAGAGAAATGTTCTTGTACTATATTTTTTAAAGAAATACTATAATTTTTACGTCTTTGTACTATAATCAGCATAGAAAAAGATGTCAACACTGGGTGTAACAGTACCTACATACTTGCTTTGCATTCACAATCAATCAACTCGGCAAATTCTTCACGTCAGTATGTTAAAATATAATATTATGAATTCCAGAGAATTTGTGTAAATTACATAAATATTATAACATTATTATTGCGATAACTGACTGATAATAATTGATAACATAATAATTATTATTGCAACACCAAAATGACTTTTACTAAATATTATCACCGCAGGAAGTTTAAATGCGATATAATAATTGTTATTTAATATTTATTTAGGAGGTACAATTCATATCGTCGAATTCTTGAAAAAGTCACGCACACGATGAACTCTTTAAAAATACCTAATATTGTTTACTGCAACTGTATACAATAATTATAATATTATAATCTGTTTTCGACTGAAATACTTTATACACATACACATATATATTATGTTATCATATATAATTTTGAAAACACTTCTGAGAAAATATATTATGTATATCCAATAGAAAAAATCTTAAAGCAAGACACCCGCAGGAATCGAACCTACATCTCTCGGGTTTCGTGCCCATCTATATATACCACTATGTTAAAGGCGTCATACTTAATTGTGACAATTTATAACTAATGGCTTTTAATACTCTCTGAAGCGCTTTCCAAATTGAGCTACTATTGGCGATCGGCTTTTGTATTTATCGGATCGGATATATAAGTGAGTAGTGAGGGGTGGAGGTAGGCTGTTAAGCATGGCCCCCACATCCTGGAGCGGGCCCCCCTACCTATCGCTAAGGGTAAATGGTGGTAAAATAGTGTACGCGGTAAATTAATTCAGGTATATTTTTAACGTGTTTTTGTATTTTTTTGTATATTCATTTGAATTATGGAGTCGTCGAGTATCAGCACACAGTTAAAATTGCTTTGTACAACCAAATATTTTCAATTATTAATATCATTAAAGTAAAATAAGCAGACGACTTTTTTTTACTGTGAGAGCAAATTTATGATATAAAAAATATATCTCTGTTTACCTCACTTATCTGGTCGACTTGTCACGCCGGGCCCTTCCTGAGCCCGGGCCCCAAGGCTACAGCCTTGTCAGCCCCCCTTTGTGGGGGCCATGCTGTTAAGATTCGTCATAAATATTGCACATTAAACTGTGTCAGTCATACTTATTACAATGTCAATTAAACCCTGCCTAAGCCAAACCATAATAGTTTACTGGTATGCTACGGGCGATCAGACAGAAATAGTGCACATTTTATCAGTTATATTTATTTGTTTTCTTCGTATTAAGAATGCATATTACAGATGGTGTAGATTCGTTTTTTTTAATTCATTAACCAAACCAAACCATAGTCGATAAAAAAATATCTATAAATTATCTAAAATTATGTACGGTGTAACGGAATAATTTTAGATATTGTATAGATAAATTAATATTTTTTTGATTATTATCTACTATGGCTTGGATTAGGCAGAACTTAATTTCATTTTAAAAACTAAGAAACACCATCTTCATAAATTGTAGTCTTAGTTCATCATTGATTTGACCAGTCCAGAGTACTGTATATCCAGCAACTAGCCAAAGAATTATTGAAGAGTTCATATCAGATTAATCGTTCATGGGATTCTGGAACTACACCTCGGACACGACATCTCAAAACAATCGATAGTTTATCGACTCGCTGTTTCTATGACGTTTATGTTACCGCTGTTTGCATTAAGAAAAAAACAAGTTCAGTACGAGATGGTTTTGAGTCGACATTAGTTAACTCCATTTTTTCAAATATTAATCATACAATTTAAGGTTTAAGGCCATGCATTAGTTGAGGCACGGTCTAAAAAGATCGTTGCTAGGCGATGCGCGGATTGCGGGTCGCGGGTGCAAATGACGCCTGTCAAACGAAATATTACTTGTCATATAAATCCAACACACGTCCATTTTATGTTCTCTTTATTGTTCTATTAGTAACAATAATAATATATTCATTGACATGTTTTCTTTTTAAAGTAAATGGGTAACGTTTTTAGTCATCTTTACACGATGTTAGAATTAATTGACCCGTCGCCATCACGCAGCAAAGTGACGTGTTTCTGGCTCGACATTCTCTCACTGAATGGCAGCGAGTCCAATATTTCGTCGCGCCTACAGTTGAAAATTATTTGGCGTTTCACTGATGCGTCACCTTAACGGCCCACATGCCCAACGTAGGTCAAAATGGAGATTTTATGGTATTTTCAAAGCATTAGCCTGAACATTCCTTAAACGTTGTAGATAATCTATTTATATGATTGTGAAGCCTTATTATCCTTATATCTTATACCTTATATCTTATTATATTATTTATGACTGCATAAAGTATTTTTATTACAAAAAATAGTATTCTTTTAAACCTCTCGACCTAATGTTTTAGAATATAGTCATATTTCAGTACATCCATGTGCAGTGATGCTTAGATTTTTTAGATTTATTAATTTTTAAATGCATTTATAAAATCACTAGTAAAATTAATGTTAACATTATATAGTGAAATATTTACAATAAAAAATTTATTTTATAATCTCTGTGATCCCAAATTTGACAAGAATTAGGCATTTTATTATTCAAAAAATTGGCACGATTAACACATTTGAAGATAATTCTAAAGATACTCAAAGACGCCAGAACATATACGAACACCTACGAATTGGTAATTCCTATACCGGCTCGCCGAACGCCGCATCCAAATATCTATACGTTTCGAAAGGTTACGTGCAACTGTCGCTAGGTAGATGTGCGCGGTCTTCATATGCAACATCCGTTCCTAGAAATTTTGATTAATGACTGTGCGGCAGATGAGATAAGTTTTGATGAGAGCCGGCTAATTCTTTCTCTTCACTCCATCGGCCCAGTAAAGTAGTTATAGTCTTTCCACATTTAATTTCCCATCTGAGTGTGTGAAGATTATTTTCCGAATGCGTATGTTTAACACACGCACGGTACGCAAGTCCTCTCAACATGAACCGAAGCATTGGAGAGCCAGGATATATTGCACATATTTACAATCTATATATTATTTAACAAAGTAAACTAAAATGTCAACTTTCAAGCTAAGTATATTTACCTCCACAGGATGAAGGTTATAGTAATGGTTTTTTAGGACGATTATTATTTTAGCTGTTTTCCCAAGCCACAGAACAGATAATAAATAGAATTCCTATATATAATATATATACCAATACAGTAATTTTTGACGCAGGGTTTTGAATGTGTGAGTGTCCTACGAAAATTAACCACGCATTATAGACGTGCAATACTGTGTGTTATACACCTATATTAAATGAACGTCAATGCATAAACTGACAGTAGTTGTCAGTATTCGACGTATGACGTATTCTTGACACGTGTTTAAATTTATCTCGTATTCTTCCTTACTAGAGATCGGTTGCTTGCTTCTCCTTACCCATTGGGTATTTCAGTTTCCATTATTTCTGAGTGCCCTGACCCCAGCCGTTGGGATTAAACACGCGACCTGTGACACTATAGACTGCCGCTCTACCAAACAGGTTAACATTATGCTTGTTAATTAATTTGAGTGTATATAAGATTTGAGTCCGAGAACCACATATCACAAGCAGTGACGTCTCTAGACAAAATGTCGCCCCTAGGCAGCGCCAAAATACCGCCCCATTGTTTATACATTATTTATTATCACCCTTTCATGACTCCAATATATAATAAACCCTTATATGGATACATTACTAACAAACTATATATGTACTTACCACTAATACATACAAAATTAAACTTAGATATAAAAAGCGAATAAATATACCCAAAGCATCAGAGTCTAAGTTTCTATGTGGTTGATGTTTTACTCACATTTGGTTGTACCATTAAATTTACACCATTTTTACTATCCTATTATTGTAGGCATGTCCAAATGATTCTCCTCGATTTGCTGCCCTTCGAGTAACTGCCGCCCCCAAGCGACGCTCAATCTGCCTACCCCCACGGGACGTCACTGATCACAAGACTAATAATATACTCGTCTATGCTGTACAATACGTGAAAAATTTTAATATCTAAATATTTAGATTTTCACTTCTAACAAACAAATGATTATTTAGAAACGTTATCAAGGTTATATAACCTTTATTCCTCATAATTAATACCTAATAATATCATTATAGAAAACAGCTGTTAATTAATAATAATTCTAACAAGTGTGTTTATTAAATAATAATAATAATGTCCGTCTAGTTAGTATTCATAATATTATAGTTATATAATAATAAATATATATTCATTATTCATAATATGCAGTTAGTTACTCAGTCAAGGTTGCATAAAACAAGATTGCAATTGAATAAGAAATATATACAGTATTGATTTCAAGACCATTTTTGCAATAACTTCTGCGCAAACTTTCATGTTAACCTCACAATTTCTATAAGAAGCTAATAGTTGTCCTTTTTTACACCGACAAGCATTCAAGTGCCAATAGTAATATATTACCATAAAAACCTCTAGTGTAGGACATAACAAGTCAGGTGGAAAACTGTAAACGAGCTAATTCGGTGTCACAATATCCTTATTATGTGTACGGCCGAACAATAGGGTGGCACATAGACTATAGATACATCTAGACGCCACCCGTTGCATTGCTAAATGAAGCTGCGTGCCGTGCGTTTGGTTTGTGGACGAGCGAATGCATTCGTCTACAAATGTTCGAGACCATAGACCATTTCGCTAGTGCTCGCCCAGAGTGCTCGCACTTGACGCTCAGAATTAAAATATAATTTTCTATTTTTTTACGTTATATAGTATTTTTAAGCGGTCAAAATGCAACCATTAGGTAAAGTTATCCATAATTTAAGTTATTTTAAAGAAACACTAGGTCACTGATATTAAAATATATAATAATACACAAATAAATTATCACGAACATGTATCAGCTTACCTATGAAACGTAATACCATCTTCTTGCTTACCAGTAAGGCTACCATATTTTAATACAACACACAAAACCATCTTTCCTTCTTAATTAACTAAAAATATTTACCACTGACTTTATGTTTAACACAAAAATAGCAATTTCAGCAACACGAGCTCGCAGGTTATCGACGCTACGTGAAGCGATTCAGCACGATTTGCCGGCGATACTTTTGGAAACTAACTCACACGTATGTAGACTTTTTATCGTACTCTAGCGCGTGTCGCAGAGATTATAAGAGTGCCGAATACTTTCTCACTCGCACTTATGCATCGTTTTTGTTCAGTGGTATTTATGAATGATTCCTATACAAGTACCCAATCCAAAGTGAATGCATAGTGTTAAGATATTATTGGGTTTAATATTACCTATTATTAAAATAGTATTTAACGCCTTATTCTATCATAAGTGCAAGAACGTAGTGGTCGCGCGGAGGAGGTGCGGCGGCGTCTTGCGCAACTCAAACGTATAACCGTATGTGAAATGTTCGTAGACCGTGTGTTTTTTGGGGCATAATACACACGGTTATACGTTTGAGTTTTGCAAGACGCCGCCGCGCCATTGCCCGCCCGTCACTGTGGCCAAGCGCTGATAAACAGAGTAGTTAGACTTGGGCGTATTTATTTTTTTGAAACGTTATTTTTAACATGGAATATGTTTTACTCATGATATCCGACGCAAAAGCGTTACGAAAAATAGACGTAGAATAACTATACGCGCAGCCCTCCCGCGGCCCGCGCCCCGCACCGATTACTTACGCGCGCCGATTATTTTCATTTTACGTTCAGTAGCTTACATTCTGTGCGACGTATTATTCGTCTTTTATTATTACTTCTTTCGTTTTATTATTGTAATCACATAATTTTCAGAAAAGTAAAATTGTTTAAACCCTTTGGATTCGGTTACTTTGAGAAATAAATTTTCTTTCGAATTTGGACAACCAGCATTCAGAGAATCAGTAGGCAAAGTATGTTTCATCTTAAATAATTTTAGCCGTCAGAGCTTAAGTAACCATCATCTGAGGGGCTCAGGGGGGCAGAGCCCCCCCCCCCCCCGCGAGGCTCAAAGCGCCAAGTTTTTTAAATATATATATATATTATACAATATAATGTATTTTTACATATCACATTTTACATGGCATCGCCAATGGTAGGTGAGTTCTGCTCCTTGGGAGAACAAAAAACGGATGCTCCAGATTTCTAAAATAGTTATCAAGGACACATTACTACCAAGAATGAAAAAAATACGTGGCCAAATATTGATATCTTCTATCATTTAAACAACAGTATGTAAGCATACCTAAGAGAAAGCCAGCTGGATAAAGCCACGGATAGTATCAATATAACCTCAAATAAAGGAGTCTCATAATATTAGTCTGAATACAAACATAATTTAATTATTGAAGTCCGCGATGTTATTCATTGGTAATCTACGATTGACATTTATTTCCCGGACTTTTATTAGTAGACTATTTATGTTTTCGCACATAGGCGGTCACAATTAAGGTGGGAAAGGATGCTAGGAATTTGTAAAATACTTAACATCTCTTATGAAGACACTTCATAATATACCATATCCGCTCTTTAATTAGAGTATGGTTATTAAAGACAGCGTGCGGCTTATCTAAGAATCCGTATCACCTTTCGTACTAAACACAAAAAGTAATTATTTCACTATTTTTTTATTCAACGAATAATTCACAAGTGTTAAGAATATAACATTCTAATTATTATTGAACATACATAATTGAAAACACTTAAACAATAGAAAAAATCTTTTTGAAACAAGTCGCAGGAATCGAACCTGCATCTCTCAGGTATTGCGCCCACGCACATTGACCACAATGCTAAAGGAGTCGATGGAATTACGACAAATTTTAACTAATGGCTTTTAAATTGAGCTACATTGGCGATCAACTTTTGTATTTTTAATCAAAGTAGGTATGTACCTATTACTTTAATTCGACGTCCAAAAGTATGTTTTCTCCATGACGGAGTATTTAGCGAAATCAGACGAGTACTTGCCGACTAAACAGATTGTAACTATTTTCTCGGTATAAATCTAAACTTGCTAAATGAACTTGATTCTAGTGAATTAATTTTAAACAATAAAAATATTTCATGCTTCCTCGATTGTGTTAATGGTTATATTGTTTTGTGCCAAGGATGGTCAAAATTGTATATCTTGGTTAAGTCAACTGTCCAGATTCATTATAAATGTCGTAGTAAATGATTCATTGTTAAGTTACTTTTTTAAAACTTTTTATGTCGTTATGGGCTTCGATCACGCCGTTACGATATCGTGAATGTCCGTGTCAAGTTTACAATAAATAAACAGCTGATTGTAGTGCGTGTGGAAGTGATTCTCAAACTTATTTAGGTTTAAGGAACCTTTGAAATATTTTGTGAAACCTCGAGGAATTCAAATGTATTCATTTTTACATACGGTAAACATTACAAATGATAAATAATTTAAGACATTCACAACGTGACATTTAAAAACAATGAAACACTGGTGGTCCGCGAAGATTTTTGGGTGGGCCGCAACAATTTCCGCAGTTCAAAAAAAATAGCTAGTATCAATTTTTAAAAGCTTATATTAAATTTCAAGTAATAAATCTTTCAGAATTCGTGCACCTAAAAGGGTTCACAATGAATTGAATCCGGAATGAATGACACTATTTTATAGTATAGTCGTGGTATAGGACGGGGGCGTGGTTTACCTATAAACCCAACATTTGAAGTGGGGTTGTAATATATTTCGACAATTGTTTCAAAAATAGTGTAAATATAAATATTTATTATTTTATTGCAATGTTGATGGTCCGCAAAACATTTTTTTTAATTTTTTTGTGGTTCGCAGATGTAAAAAAGGTTAAGAAATATTTATTTAAACTACAGTATGTAAGCATACCTAAGAAAAAGCCAGTTAGATAAAGCCACGGATAGTATCCATATAACCTCAAATTAAGAAGTCTCAATCACGGCAAGTCAAATCGTTTTTGAAAATTTTTGCAAATTCTTTCGGAACCCCGTCACGACCTCGCGGAACCTTACTTGAGAATCACTGACGTAGGGCGACCTTTTTATCGTTACGCTCTAGGGCTTGCTGCAAAAAAAAGCCAAATGGTAATAAGTTACTATGAGATATACCTATACCTACTTATTTTAAAGTCGTATTATTTTCCTATACATATTCGTTGGAAACCTCTAGTTTAAGTTGAAAAAAGGATGATAATATTAAGGCTGTTTAGTGAAAACTGATGGGCATTATGTACTTGTATGTACTTATGTACTTGTACTAATATAACCAATTCAACTTTATAAATAAGCCACTTTAAAAGTTGCCGTTTAGTGGCAACACTTTATTTATAATCACGTAGGTATATCGTGTTAACTGGCAATAATTATTGGAAACACATTAAGGTGTCGCCACGTCTCGCGTATTCCGTATGTCAGAATTGCAGCACGTAGATCGCTTTTGTGGCACCGCTACAAAGGGTGAAGAGGAAAAATGGCCACGATGACGAAATCTTTGAAGCTATGATGTTAGGATATGGAGCTCTATCTCGCGGCATCATGCCCATACCACACGAAGCGTTTCTTCATTGTTAGGTACGTCAATTACCGAGGATTTGTCAAGATAATACTATATAGATGGCGTATTTAATATAGGTATTTTTTAAAAATAAATATCAGGATTGGCTTTTGATCATTGAAGAATGTCTTGGTAAGCGGACGAAACCGGTCATGGTCATTGTTTAATTATATGGAATGAGTGCCTTATATTATATTACATAATTTAATATTGTGTTTTATTTTAATGTCTAAATATGTAATACTTCTTCTTTTTAGTCCGTTTCTGCTCCTTAGTCGGAGCATATGGGCACCACACGTCGCCCCCAAAAATCTCTGGTTCCGGCGAATCTTATTGTCATCTTACCAGATCATGACAGCATCCCGTGTATCTTCCATATATACCACATAACTCAATTCCAAAATCAATAGAAAAGTGATAAATATGATAATGTCGTATTCAGGCAGTTAATTATCCCGGAAAGTTAACTGTCATGTTTTTTAACGGCCGAATATGACAGCGTTAACAGTTAGCTATCAAATGTTGTTAAGGCGAATTCTTCACTGAGCCTTTTTTAAAGAGGCACCTAGCGGAAAAATACGAAGCTTGCAATTTGAGACATTTTTTTGATAATTTACACTTTCAACTGTATTAATGAATACATATGTATCTGAAAACATTAAAAATAAAAATATTTTTTATTTTAAGTCAAAGACAAACTTACAATTGTAAAAAATGTAATAAAATGTGAATTTGTTCTATCGGTCCGCACCCTATTATTACATATATTTTATGGTCATATTTATTATTAAAATTTAGTTTATTAAGTTTTCTAAGCATCACCTAAGCGATTTTTGACAAATTCATAGTTTTAATATTTTTTATATCTATTTTAAAAAACATCAATTTTTATAAAAAATGTAAATGTGTATAACTTGAAATCCTTTTTATTTATATTAATATAAATATTTTATTTATATTTATAAAAATAATTGATTTGATATAAATAAAAAGGATTTCAAGTTATACACATTTATATTTTTTATAAAAATCGATGTTTTTTAAAATAGATATTAAAAATATTAAAACTATGAATTAGTCAAAAATCGCTTAGGTGATGCTTAGAAAACTTAATGAACTAAATTTTAATAATAAATATGACCATAAAATATATGTAATAATAGGGTGCGGACCGATAGAACAAATTCACATTTTATTACATTTTTTTCAATTGTAAGTTTGTCTTTGACTTAAAATAAAAAATATTTTTATTTTTAATGTTTTCAGATACATATTTATTCATTTATACAGTTGAAATTGTAAATTATCAAAAAAATGTCTCAAATTGCAAGCTTCGTATTTTTCCGCTAGGTGCCTCTTTAAAAAAGGCTCAGTGAAGAATTCGCCTTAAATAACACAGTTAACACGATGTCTTACTTAATTCGACATCCATAGCATTAGATAAAAAAGGTCGATTTAGAGATTCTATTCGAATGTATTAAATGAAATCAAGTAAGACGTGTTAACTGTGCTTAGAATTATTGTAGATAATCGCCTTATTTATGGAATTTCTCCGAGTGATATCCATGTTATTTTGAAGCAATAAAACAATGAAAACGTGTTCCCGTGTTAGAATAAAATTGCCCTGCTAATGTTTAGAAAAGCCGACTTTCAAGACCTTAGTAATGCCGGACTAATCTAATCACCTTGCCTCCCAATTAACAACGCGCTTCAGCAGCCTCGGATGACCACCGGCTATGTTTTAAAAAAATGTCACACAAAATAACGAAACAAGATACTCTAAGTTCTAAGAAGTAAAAGCAGTAACTACCTGTATGTATTATAGAAGATACATATTTTGAAATCTTCAGAAAAAATAGGTCCTGGTGGAACTCGAACTCGACTCATTGTGTATTTTCTATAACACATAATTTCACATTTTAAAATCTTGTATGTATTAAATAAAAAAAATAGTAATCTATCTATGATATGACCCCAAGATGCAATACAAATTAAAAATGATTGTTTTTTTCATTGACAATACGATATGATTCTTTAATGAGGTGTATTAAAGTATTTTACGAAAACCTTCATAGATGTCACTGGTGAGGGGTGGAGGTATAGGCTGTTAAGGCGAATTCTTCACTGAGCCTTTTTTAAAGAGGCACCTAGCGGAAAAATACGAAGCTTGCAATTTGAGACATTTTTTTAATAATTTACACTTTCAACTGTATTAATGAATACATATGTATCTGAAAACATTAAAAATAAAAATATTTTTTATTTTAAGTCAAAGACAAACTTACAATTGTAAAAAATGTAATAAAATGTGAATTTGTTCTATCGGTCCGCACCCTATTATTACATATATTTTATGGTCATATTTATTATTAAAATTTGGTTTATTAAGTTTTCTAAGTATCACCTAAGCGATTTTTGACAAATTCATAGTTTTAATATTTTTTATATCTATTTTAAAAAACATCAATTTTTATAAAAAATATAAATGTGTATAACTTGAAATCCTTTTTATTTATATTAATATAAATATTTTATTTATATTTATAAAAATAATTGATTTGATATAAATAAAAAGGATTTCAAGTTATACACATTTATATTTTTTATAAAAATCGATGTTTTTTAAAATAGATATTAAAAATATTAAAACTATGAATTAGTCAAAAATCGCTTAGGTGATGCTTAGAAAACTTAATGAACTAAATTTTAATAATAAATATGACCATAAAATATATGTAATAATAGGGTGCGGACCGATAGAACAAATTCACATTTTATTCCTTTTTTTACAATTGTAAGTTTGTCTTTGACTTAAAATAAAAAATATTTTTATTTTTAATGTTTTCAGATACATATTTATTCATTAATACAGTTGAAATTGTAAATTATCAAAAAAATGTCTCAAATTGCAAGCTTCGTATTTTTCCGCTAGGTGCCTCTTTAAAAAAGGCTCAGTGAAGAATTCGCCTTAAGATTCGGTATGCATAATGCATACTAAACTTTGTTACTCATTCTAATTTGATTTTTCTGAACTAAGTATACAATAGAAACAAATGATGCTGGTTAGTTTTTTTAAATTCAATTACACACTGCCTAAAGTTCAGTCATACTTATTTATTTCGTGGAATTAAAAATACATGTCACAATATTAATGGTGTTGGTTAGTTTTTTTTTAATTCATTAAGCCCTGCCTAAAGCAAACCGCAATCGTCAAAAAATATTTAATAGATAAATAAATATTTTTTGACTGTTATCTACTATGGCTTGGATTATGCAGGGTTTAGTTTAATTTTAAAAACTAACAAACACTATTTGCACATTGTAGTCTTAGTTCAATGAAAACAAATACGATTGACAGATAAATTTTAGTGTGCACTATTTATGTCGGATCTTAATAGTCTACCTCCACCCCTTGCCACTGGTAGGTAGGTACTTTTTTAAATTATAACTTTTTAATGAATTTGCTGATATATTATCAGCATTTTTATATCTAAACATCTAGTCATTTGTTTTCAAATTGACTTATCAGTAGTTGATTTGGAGCTAACGGTATTATTATTTTAAGAGGGCATAATAATTGAATACGTGTATTAATTAAGGCGCTAAGTACCAAAAAAATAAAAACTGACATTTTTATAGAAAAATGTTCTACATACCAACGCCAATAACTTCAACTATAGTCTAAGTGCCTCGAGCAAGTCAAAAAAATACAGCAAAATAATTAAACCTGTCGACGTTGTAAGTCCGTTGGCGTGTTTTATTTATAATGGTATAAGTAGCACTGCAGTGGTCAACGGCATTCAGTATGAAATAGCTGACGATGGTGTGTTGATACTTGCGAGTTCTTAATACCTAAAATTATAGAAGCTGCCGTGATTGCTTCACACTGTAAAACTACATTTTTCAAAAGGTCTGATTCATGAAATTTTACTGCAATGACTCGGTATTTTGTAACTACAGGCAATACTACTTTTTGGTACTTAGAGCCTTATTTAATACACGTATTCAATTATTATAAAATATGTCTGCCTCCAACCTTCTTTTAGTTAGTCCAAACACTTTGGAATACTTAAGTAGGTACATACTACATAACATTACCAATACATCATTTTACATTTTCCGAAAAATAAAGCCTGAAATGCGTACGGATCAAGGTCTAAGCTTACTATAAGTGCGAGTAAGCAAGCATTCGGCGCGCGTTTAAAGCTTCAATTACATTGGGCTTCTTTACGAGCTGTTTGTTGGCGAATTTATAATCTGCCTGTAAAGTCGCCCAGTGTAATCATCGAACATGTTAGCTTGTTCGATGATTACACTATGTGAATTTACAGGCAGATTATAAATTCGCCAACAAACAGCTCGTAAAGAATCTCAATGTAATTGACGCTTAAGATCTGCAGTACGCGTTAGAGTAAGATGGAAGATATATGAATAAACGACTTAAATATTGGATATAAGCCGGTAAATTTTGATTTGACTAATTTTCTAATGCCAAAATCGGGAGTACCTACACATTGCTGAAATATATAGTTTTGTGTGAAATATAAAGTTTGTGGTAAATATTTGTGTTTAAATGTTGCAGCTGTTCTTAAAAGCGAGATGATGGTACCTATAACGTTTCATATGTAAGTTAAATTAAAATTGAGGTTCTACTGTACGCCATATGCAAAGAAAATGACTTCATCTAGTTAGCTGGACAATAATATCCCCTTATATTTAGTATTCTTGTTTTGAAGTACGGATCCTTTGCGCAGTTCCAATTTTAAAAATTGATGACATTTATAAACAAAACAAACAGTCATTCACATTACGTACTGAAAAAAGAGTTTTTTAATACGTGTGTATTTAATGTAGTGATCCCTTAAAATAATGGCGAACATTTCGCTAAGCATCAAAAAGATTTATTGAGAAATATTAAAAAAACATTCGGGCATTTTGGTTGACTTGATCAATTATTAATTTATTATAGAAATGATACTTTAACATACGCAAGACATTTTCATTCGTGCGGTAACTTTATATGGAGACTTTAGGCAATCTTTTCTGTTAATTTACACCACGCACGTTCTTAATTTAATTATACATGCCTAGATGCCAAGCTAAGTTTCTAATAATTAACACGGGCTTTTTAAATTGTATTGATATAATTCTCTAAATCCCCTCTTTATACCACAGATTTATTTTTATGGTATTATGATATTAATTTATTTTATAATAGTACCCAACGTAATAATAAAATTGTAAAAAATTTAAAATATCAAAAATAATAATTAATAGACACAGTAACACAGACAATCGTTGGACAAATTTAGTCATCCAGTGGCATCCAAAAGGTACAAAACGTCCGCAAGGTAGACCTGGAGACCGCTGGATCGATGAAATGATAAAGTTCTGCGGAAGTACGTGGAAACGCAACGCACAGGACCAAGAGAAGTGGAATCAGCTTGGAGAGGCCTTCATCTATCAGTGGATAAATTCAGGCTGATGATGATGATGAGACACAGTACATACATTAACAAAAACTATCATGTTTGGTAAATCTTTTTATTTTTCACGGTTGATGGATAGGTACATTATGTAAATCAGCGCTGTTTCTTTTTTATTTTAAACAAAATTAATTCCACATTTTATAAAAATAAATGTAGAAAAAAAAGAAGTTATTTTTGTATTTTTCTGGGTTTTTTCTTGCGGTCATTTGTTGTTGCGACAGGACGTGCCTGGAGTATTAAATGCCCCATACTCACGTGTAAAAACTGAAGAAGACATTTATATATAACGAATAAAATTAAAATATTCTTCAGACTATAATCAACGTGAGATTAAAATCAGAAACTATATAAAATAAATCAATAATTCAAATAACTTTACAAGCTTGAAGAAATAGAATCAGTAAATATTTTGTATTCTCTTTGAGAATATATTAAAATTGAATGATTTCGTTTTTTATGTTATTTTATTTTTAGCGTATTGAACATAAAATTTACAGAATGGGGTGTTTTGGGTTCTTCTCGTGGTAACACTTAACATAATTCCACGCTGATTGTTCAGGAGTGTTTCCCTTGATTGCAAGGCAAGCATCGATGACTTTCTCTACAGCAGCCCTGTCTCCATCGACCGGAACCTTAGCCAAAGCAACATCCTTCTTGAACTTGCCTTCCTTGGTCATCAGCTCTGACTTGATCATGGTGCAGAGCGCGAACTTCTTCAGATCCTCGTTCTCGATCTTATAATCTCCAAGGCGTACCTTCTGGATTAGGCTCGGCTCTACACCGGTTTCGGCCAAGCATTCGGAGTGGTGTCTCTTGAGTTTTGCTTTCTGCTCATCCGTCAGACCCTGTGAACAAAGTTTAATCAATGTGTACAGTTTATTATTGTCAATAGAATCATGTAAAAATGACTCATAAATGTTTCTACAATTCTAAGTTTAAAGTCAAACAACATTATCTGTATGCTTATGTGAGATAAAAATTTGGGGACAATTAATAAACTTTTCATAAATTCAATGAACATTAAACTTGGGCATGTGTCTTCATGATTGTATACAAAGACGCAATACAATAGAAACATAGTTTCATGACCAAATTTATAAAAAAAATTGTGGGAAGCATAGAGACATAAAAACGAAGGGTTATAATAATATATCAAATATCATCATTAAACTTTTAAAACCTCTGATGTGATAATTTTGTCAAAATGTTGACGAATCACACACTCAATTATGACGAGCCCTCCGCTACGTATAATTAATACTACATAATCAAGAGTTATTAAGAGACTTTAAAAAACTTAATATGTACTTTCATTGATGTGCTTATAAATATAAATCAATTTTTGTATCTCCTCTGACTGACTATAATATACCTAGAACAGCAAAAAACACGTTTTAAGCTCTCGAATAATTGGTAGGTACTACTAGAAAATTACTGTGAACATTGCATAAAATATATCTAATACTGATAATATGAAATTAAATCGATGTCATTTAAAAATTTACATGTACCTACCTAATATAATAAACTGACTAAAAATATATTATCCATTTGAAACATGACATTTTCAATATAGCGTGCAAGATTATGTTGATAACCAATGATTTTTTAAAATGAAAGGTGCCCGATAGGCATAGTTGATATGGAATTATTAGTTAATATACAAAATAATTACTAGTATTATTATATAATATATATTATTGTGTTATATAATCTGTACTGTCATATTTTAAAGTAAATACGCTATGTAGTCCTACTGTCTAATTTACTATTATAATAGCCGTTTAAATCAAATTAAGATGTGCGGTGTAGCATCCATTTGTAAATATTAAAAAATAATAAAATTGGCATGTATTTTTTTAATTTATACTCGTACTTACCTGGTCACTTACACGTATACACATCCTACTCAGGCTGATGTATTGAACTTTGTTCTGTATACCTACTGATTTTGGACAAAGATATTTTTTACCTTTTCAAACAAGTAACCATGCAGAATTTTTGACTGATCGAAATAATATAATTGGATATCTGTCAAATATACAATATATTATTATTATTATTTGGTTGAATAATTAATATCGTTGAATGTATTATGCAATATCAGAAAGGCTGCTATACTAATTCTGGGAATCATTAATGTTGTATTGAAGCTGTAGAATAAAAAAAGCACTTATTGTTATTTTAAAATCGATATATATTATTATATATACATATACGTCATATAATATGATAATGCCCACAGCAGGGATATGTCGATAACTCGCAACGTGCATTACCTTGTTCCGTGTTTTTTATTCGCTACAATGTGTATGTTTTGTATTATATTGATATGATATTTATTGAACTAATGGGACTTCACACCCTGGCCACCTTCAGACCCCCGTTCGAAATCCCGACCGGTCTACCGTGGCGAAGAGTGGAGGTAGGCTGTTAAGATCCGTCATAAATAGTCCACACTATACTTAGTCAGTCATGCGTTTTTGTTTTCAATGAAATGATACTACAATTTACAGAAGATTTTAAAATTCAATTAAATTATGCGAAAACCAAGCCATAATAGATAATAGTAAACAAATACTCGTCCATCTATAACATTTTAATTCAATTCAAATTATGCAATATACCTACATAACTTTGGATTTTTTTATAGTGATATAACAATATGTTTTATCTATTATAGTTTGGTTAGGCAGGGCCTAATAAATTTAATAAAATGAACCAATAATATGTGTAACATGTTTTTAATCCAACGAAAACAAAATAAGTATGAATGAAAAAGTGTGCACAATATTGTCGTATCGCCCAAAGTATACCAAAGCTATTACGGTTTGGTTTAGGTGCTGTTTCGTTGATTTTTAAAAACTAATCAACACCATATTCTGTAAATTATAGTCTTAGTTTAATAAAAATAAATATGTATGTCTAACAAAGTTTAATGTGCACTATTTATAGCGGATCTTATCAGCCTACCTCCTCCCTTCGCCACTGCGACCAGAGCCCCTACCCTAGCCATCTTTCGCGACAAACGCAAAACGACAACGCGCATTATATAATTTTAATAAGTTACATTATCTTGAAAAGTAAATCGACAACACAAATATTTTTTTTTACGTTTATTTATATTTTTGAAACCGTTATATACATATATAGGTATATATAAATTGTTTTATATGATGTGGGTACATCAAATTTTTGGAATATATACCATTAAAACCTATTTCGACTTTCGAGTAGGTACCATTAACATCACCGCTTTAAAGAATTTCACGTCACAATGTATATGGGAAATAGGTGAAAAAGCTTTTTAGCAGGACAAAAAAATGTGACAAAACTGCAGAAAAACGTTAAAGATTTTAACCCATCTCTTAAATTAAAGTATTAGATATTTTAACATATAAATAATACAACTTTAATTTTGCAGTGATTCACAATAATAATTATAAAAATTGGTACTATCTAGATTATAGACTTTGTTTATCATTCTAGAAGCTACAGTGATTTATTTTGAATTTTGGCTTCGCTCAATGATATAAAAAGTGAACTAAGTATGTGATTGTTGAAATAATATAAAGAACAGTTTGCATTGTATTCGATTTGAAATCTAGCTCCACGATCCAATGTTAAAATGCTACAAAAAATCGAAAAAAAGATCGTATTCGGAAAAATATTTTTGAGAGCTTGTTGTGTTGGTGTCAGTCAATCATTTCACGTAAGTATCTTTAAAAAAACACTAAAAGACAGAAAATGCACGTCATCAACGAAAATTAAATTATCAATAGCATAAATAAACTGTACCTACCTACTTACCTAGTTATATTGAATGCCGTATGTCCTAATATACAATTAGGTATCTACAATATTACATAAGTTATCTCGGACCTAGTTATTTCAATTTTGCTACCAGCTTAACAGTTTATATTATACCTTCTTAGATATTATTTTTATGGATAAGTCCATAAAAAATATTATTTAGTTAATTTCAAAACGATTGTAAAATTGTCATTCTACCTAAAAAGTGGCATTCTATCAATGAAAAATAACAAATGTGGCCATAATTAAAAAAAAAAAATATTCAGAATAAGTACATATCGGTAAAGTTAACAAAGAGTGGTTTTAACTATATTGCATTTAACTCAAAAAGTTTGTACATCCGTGCAGGGCCAGGTTAAAACTTTGACTTAGAGGACCTATGATGTCTCTGATGTCGTTCTACTGATAAAAATACTGTTATGCTGTCAATCCAAAACAAATTTGAAGGTAGATATCGATTTTTTTTTTATTTGAAAGCACTTTATTTTACATAACTTATTATATTATAATATTGACACGTTGGGATCTTCATTCTGTGATACATAATATCAGTAGCGAAGAGTGGATGTAGGCTGTTAAGATTCGCCATAAATAATAGTGCACATTAAACTTCGTTTGTCATACATATTTGTTTTATTGAACTATGACTACGATTAATTTACAGGTGGTGATGGTTAGTTCTTAAAAATCAGTTAAACCCTACCTATACCAAACCACAATAGTTTTGGTATACTTTGGGCGATACGATAAAATTGGGCACACTTTTTCATTCATACTTATTTGTTTTCGTTGGATTAAGAATACATATGAATACGTGTATTAATTAAGGCTCTAAGTACCAAAAAGTAGTATTGCCTGTAGATACAAAATACCGAGTCATTGCAGTAAAATTTCATGAAGCAGACCTTTTGAAAAATGTGGTTTTAAAGTGTGAAGCAATCACGGCAGCTTCTATAATTTTAGGTATTAGGAAGTCGCAAGTGTCAACACACCATCGTCAGCCATTTTATATTGAATGAAGTTGACCACTGTAGTGCTATTTACACCATTATAAATAAAACAGGCCAACGGACTTACAACGTCGACAGGTTTAAATATTTTGCTGTATTTTTTTGACTTGCTTGAGGCACTTAGACCATAGCTGAAGTTATTGGCGTTAGTATGTAGAACACTTTTCTATAAAAATGTCAGTTTTTTTGTTTTTGGTACTTAGAGCCTTATTTAATACACGTATTCATATTATATTATTACACATATTGCTGGTTCATTTTTTAAATTCATTAAGCCCTGTCTTACTTAACCAAGCCATAATAGATAAAAAAACTCTATCTATAAAACATCCGAAGTTATGTATGATTTAATTGCATAATTTTAGATATTTTATAGGTAGACGAGTATTTTTTGACTATTGTTTATTATGGCTTGGTTTCGCAGGGATTAATTGAATTATAAAAACTAACCAACACCGTAAATAATTGTAGTCTTATTTCAATTAAAACAAATACGTATGTCTGAAAAAGCTTAGTGTGCACTATTTATGGCTGATCTTAACAGCCTACCTCCATCATTCGCCACTGCATAATATTATGAAGTATTATATAGATACTTATATTGTAATTTTAATTTAGATCTAATTATAATTAAGCATTAGTTATATTTATAAAACTCGTTTATTGACATTAAGATTATAAAACCAAATTAAACTTCGATTGCATAAAAAATATCTCTTTTGGTTTTTGAAAATATATTACCGAGGTGATTCACAGTAGATACGTGTAGCTCAGCGGTCTAAAAAGTCTCAATTCAGCCCAACATGGTGTGTAAATATAGACAAGTTAATCAATATTCGCACATTTATGATAATTTAGTTAGTAGTTGACGCCAAACCTGGGTGGTTCAAATTTGCAAAAAATCCGAATAATAAAATTTGCACAGTATGTATAATATTTTACTAGTAAGTATTCAATTAGGTATTACAATAAAATAAATTATTAAATCATAATGTAGGTCCTGACGATGTACATAATGATCACAAAAAATATACTCAGTGTATTTAGTTAAAGTATTCCAAGTATCAATCAGTTTGATTAAAGTTTAGTACTTAATAATAATTTAAAAAAAAACCTGGTAATGCAAAGCTCTACTCTGTGGAGGCCACAAAACAGATTAATAAATATAAATGTAAAAGCCATCGCAATGGACCAATGTTCTGAAGCAGGGTAGTTTATGGCCTGACCGCCAGCAAACCCAAGTTAAAAATTGAAAGGACGTTACATTAACGTGACAAACTAAAATACATACCAGTAACTAATGAAAATAGCATATTCTTTAACACGTGTTTAAGTTTATCCCACATTTTTCCAAACTTGAGATATTTAGCCTGTTATACCACAACCAGTAGCCAGGGATAGCCAGTTCCCATTAATTTTGTGTTCCCTGCATACGGGCCTCCACAAAAATAATACCTACCTACTTACTTACAATTTATAATAATATTTAATTAGGTAGATATTCTTTATTCGAGACACCAGAGATTAAAATAAAAATATGCTTCTGGAATATCTACAGAAATATACATATTAGAAAAATCATTTTTTTTTAATCAATTTAAGTAATAATTATATTAATAATGTAAGTAAACATAATATAGGTACCTACATACTTTTATTTTTCTTACCTCAACCACTATCAAAAAGCACGCAGCGAACACAACAACGAATGCCTTCATCTTGAATAACTGGTCCTAATCGATGGAACAAACTTGTGAGACGAGGTCCACCAGCACAATGATTAGTCCTTAAGGATCCCTTCGGCATTTATATGAAAAGGGGAGCAAATAATCGAAATCTTGATTGACGGCCAGGATCAACAGCCGGAGAATAAATAGTCAGTGGTCCGACTTTTGACACGACGATAAGAGATTAATCTCCAGTCCACGAATTGCTTGTTAAACAATTTATGGCTCGCCGCCATTATTGACAAGATATGGGAACGGGAAGATAAACTTCACCCACGATTCAACAACAAACATTCACTTAAGTACATTATATTATAGCAAGGGTATTTCAATCATATTTTATAATATTATGCCCTCTTAAAATAATAATACCGTTAGCTCCAAATCAACTACTGATAAGTCAATTTGAAAACAAATGACTAGATGTTTAGATATAAAAATGCTGATAATATATCAGCAAATGCATTAAAAAGTTATAATTTAAAAAAAGTACCTACCAACCAGTAGCAAGGGGTGGAGGTAGACTATTAAGATTCGACATAAATAGTGTACACTAAACTTTGTCAGTCACACTTATTTGTTTTCATTGAACTAAGAATACAATTTGCAGATGGTGGTGGTTATTTTTTTAAATTCAATTAAACCCTGCCCTTAACCAAACCATGATAGTTTAGTTATGCTATGGCGATCCGAAAAAAATAGAGCACACATTTTCAGCCATACATATTAAATATGTACAAATTTTGTTTTCGTAGAATTATGAATACATAATAATATTGCAAATGGTCTTGGTTAGTTTTCATTAATTAAATCATAAATTAATTAATTCATTAATCCCTCCCTGCTTAAACCAAAGCACAATCAATAAAAAATATTATTCTACCTATAAAATATCTAAAATTATGTATGTTTTAATGGCATAACTTGACACATTTTATAGAATAACGAATATTTTTTTACTATTATCTACTATGGCTTGGATTAGGTATGCAGGGTTTAATTGAATTTAAAAAACTAACAAACACCATCTACATATTGTCACAATGCACAAGCACAATGAAAACAAATACTTTCATTGAAAATGTTTACGTGCACTATTTATGTCGGATCTTAACAGCCTGCCACTGCTACCTAAGCTAAGTAGGAGGAACGGGCTCTGTGACGGCCCGGCGTGGTGGGTCGACCTGATAAGTGAGATAAACACACATCACAAAATTTCCCAAATTGAAAAAAAATCGCATGTGGCGCTATTTAACTTAAAGGGTGTTAAAAATTTTAAATGTCTAGTTGTGTGATGCATTGATTATTGTGTGTCGATATTCAACAGCTCCATAGGTCAAGTGGATTTATTCAACAATACAAAAAATCGTTAAAAATACACCGAATATCCTAAATTTTACCTGTAACAACGTTTTATATAACGATTTTGTGTAGAGCGTCCTATTGCCTTTAACCCTAGCGATTGGTAGAGGGCCGTCTAAGATCCTGGCCTGGGGGCCTGCTTCAAGATATGGGGGCTATTATTACCAATTATTATCATAAAATACTTCGATAACCTCTACAGGTTCAACCAATACAGGGTTATGGAAAAAGGTAGATACGATACACACCAATACTAATTATTAATTCCAGCAACCAGAATACTAACTCCACTAATTAATTTTACAATCAGAATATACTATATTGGTTGTTATTAAGTATTTTAACGTAAAAATAATAAATACAAATTCAATTTGAACTACCCTAACCTTACAAAGGCAATTATTATTCAAGACTGTTAGAGGTTAACCGATTTGTTTATTCGCTTAAAAATGAATCCAGCGTCTGATATTGTTTTACTTTTTTGAACATTGCCATCCTATGTTGCCTAACTTACATCCAGAACAGTTGTTACGTAAATAATAGTAGTTGAACAATATTTATTATGTAGGTACCTAATTGCACACTGCTACATAAAGGCACTTTTTATCAGTATGCTACCTCCAGACGAAACAAATCATAGGATGTGGATAAACCATAATATAAGTTTTATGAGAACTGTTTGTGTGAAAGAAAAAACGCACAAATGTCCCGGATCCAAATTGTAATGTGTTTTTAACGTGATAATTATTATCATGATGCGCGGATGGAAAACAATATTATTATTATTGAGTAAGCAGGCATAAGCAATCGAATATTGTTTATTATGGTGGACATATTGAAAGTCAATGACTGTAGGTATATGAAAACAAGTCCAAAAATTGGAATCCAGTAAGTGTCCAACTTGTTTGAGCGAAAAAAATCTTATTGCTTAACACGGTTATTCACAACATTTTTAAAAGTATCAGTATTAATACTGAAATTACTTCCGCAAGAAACCCTAAAAATGTTCTCGATTTTTTATGTTTTAAATAAATAATATCACTCTACAACAGTTTTCCATATTTTTTACACATCTACATTTTACGAAAAGTGGGTTAAAAATATAATACCTAGGTATTTCTGAATACACGGGCATTTTTCGGGAATGGGACAACTGGACGCCAGGACAATTGAACGCTGCACTGTCGAATGGAATAAATAGACGTTCGTTACGATTGTATACAGAAAGTAGACGAGGAAGTTTAAATCTACCTCTTAGTAGTTTTAATTCATTTTGCTCTCAACATATTTTTTGAAAATTATCATGCCTGAGGCTTTATATAAAGATAAAAGAACTCTCTTCTCGTTGGAACTTAAACATATGCACAATTAAATCATCATTTACGTGTGCATATTTAAATTCTGACCAAGTATTAAATAATCAATTAAATATAAATGCTTAATAAAATTAAACATATATTTTAAAAGTAAGTACTTAAGTACCTACCTATTATCACGAGTCTATTAATTATTTTTGAATTTCATTCGATTGTGCGGCGCCCAGTTGTCCCGGCGCCGAATCGTCCTAGACCCTATTTTTCGTATTGGAACTAAATTATTGTGTTTTGGCTTAAATAATAATTAATTTATAGTACCCACTTGTAACTTGTTATTTTAGGGGAAACCAAAAATACAATACGGTTGGCATATTATATGCCCTGCAAATTTTTGAATGATTTTTCCGATAAAAACACTAAATATGATTCATAAAAAAGCAATAATTATGCTAGTATAGTATTCTCTTCTGAGTATAGGAAATTAGTACCTACCTATTCGCGAAGATATAATTATACAAATGCTATACTGCCCTTCCAAGGAAGAAAGCAGTAACTCGTAAAATTTGTGAAATTGAGTTATGAATGCCATCCGTTAGGTTATTTTGAAAGCTATATATTCTGTTCACTTTAAAATCAGTATTATCACTAAAATACTGTTAAATCCTTAGTGAAAAAATAGACATCTTCTAAAATAATACAATGTTTTTTAGCAAAAAGACAGTAATTGCACCTATTCATTGCAGTTACTGCTTGTTTATTATTATTTTGTATTTTAACATCATACTAATAAAAATTATCACCGTTTTTTATTAATTCACAGGACTAAAGATTGAAAAAAAAAACACATTATGGTATCTATAGTCTAAGACATTATGTCATTTATCTCGAAAGTGTGTGAGAGTCAGTTACTGCCTACTTCCTTAGAAGTGCAGTATAGAGCTGTTCACTAAGTTGCAGCAAAATAAAATTTAAACATGATAATATTATCGGATAAAAGCATTTTAACATGATTAACTGAAAAATTCTAGTCTAGGTAATTATGAATTATTATGAAAGTTTTCCGTATAAGTAGGTAAAATCATTTCGTGGGTGTACTGCAATAAATGGCTAGGAGGATCGAATGCAAATGATTGACACCACTGGGTTAATGCAATAGAACAAAATCCTTAAATAAATAAGTGAATTAATAAATGTTTGATTAGTACATATTTGCCATGGTTATAATAATTATAAGCATACCTAAATCATCATCAGATGATATTATGACTAATTTTTCAAATATGGGTATACATACATACTATTAATAAAATTATCAGCTCTTTATTACTTACCTACTTCAGTTAGGCAAATATCTAAATCATAGTATCTACATACCTAATATATTATAAGTACACTACTTTATCTCTACAATAAATAGTCTCACAATATTGTGTGATATAATAAAATATTGATATATAATTATTGAGATTTGACCTTACCATTTGTTTAAAATTAACAAATAATCCTATTATTATCAACTGATATCAGATTGTAAATATTTATTTTTTGTTATATTTTTACAACACACATATTTATTTTCTGTTGTTATTAATGATGGCTCATTGGAAATAATTGTGTCAAAATGAGTAAAGAAACCCAATTTTACCTCTTAGACTGTCATCTTCTATCGAAAGTTGACTACCGAATTACTGTACCCCTGTCATTTCCTAGTTGCATTAATTCTCTAACATTCCCAATTCTCAATCAATTTCATCAAGTTGCAAAGCAAAAATAACCTAATTTTTACTACGTTTCTACCGTCTTCAATCTATTGCCAAAATCTTACCTAGTATCATAAACACAATATTAGAAGCATGGATAGGTAATAAATACCTACTATTTTACTGAAGTATTCATTGATTTAATTCACTGTGAAATAGACAAATCTGTATTTTACGTTTTTCTTAGCTCGGATTCTTATTTGTCCGGTGGTTCTTTGTCCGGTACAAATCTTGCAATCGATTTTTAACTAACTTTCCGACTATCTAGACATTTGAAACTTTTAGAATACATCAGAACACGATGCCAATGCATTTTTTAAATACTTAAGTAGAATTGAATTCATTTTCAGTTAATTCTGTTTTGTATCAAAAGTTATTTCGACACCATTATTGGTCGCTAGGGGGTCTGGAGTCCTAGCAACTAAATTATTAATATATACGTGCGTTACTATGGAAATCAATATGACATGTCAATATGACATTTCAGTATTATTTCTGTCAAGTACAAATTTTGTTGATCGTTTAAGCTAGTCAAGTCAAGTTTATATGATTCAACAGAAAATTTAAAAACATTATAAATAGTTCTTTTTATCTTGTATACTGTATATCTGGCATACGTTTGGAAGAAAATCTTATTCTTCATGTGCTGTCTTCTAAACCAGTGCTTCTCAAACCCATGGCTCGTAGGGTTTCTGCGAGGGGCCACGAATTTTTTTAAATAGAACTACAAATAATATTTGTTATGTAAAAACATTCCACTCATTGAATTGTTTTTGTAGGCTTTGCGTATAGTAAATTTTACTTATTTTATTTTGTTTGTGATAAATAATATGTATTACATAAATAAAGGTTTCGCTAACTAAAATGATTTATTTTTCGACAAGGGGGCAGGTGATTTTTTTTTAAATTTTGGGACCCGTGTTATGAAAAAGTTTCGCAACCCTATTCAAAAGAAAGGTTGAGTAAGTATATTTTTTTTTATCCCAAACTACTGATGCAGATTCTTCAGCCAAGAAATGTATCTTCTTTTTCCCTTTATCTTCCCATGTATGATTAAATGAATCAGTGTATATTAATTGTC
The DNA here is from genome assembly GCF_057557595.1 of Rhyacophila brunnea. Lineage (NCBI taxonomy): Eukaryota > Metazoa > Arthropoda > Insecta > Trichoptera > Rhyacophilidae > Rhyacophila > Rhyacophila brunnea. Next base: position 38,869,128 of record NW_028233276.1, on the reverse strand, counting down.
TTGTATGGATAGGTATGGCCAAATAATTTAAGTATTCATTTCTTCATATTGAATGAATTAAATGCCAGAGTTTAACACATTCCTGCAAGTAGTAAAACATTGTTAGGTATATCCTAATGATTCTTCGGTTAACCCGCATGAAGAAAAGTCAACGAACATAACTAATTTTCAATGCAAACATCTAAAAGAAGGATGAATAAACAGTTAAGTATATGAATAGGCAGACTATATTGTTACGAAATTGGTGATGGAAGTCATGGAATGGATAAAAGACTCACGGCCGGTCAAAAGCTTACTAGAATGACAGGATAAATGGGTCGGGTAGAGAAATCCCAGCAAACAACCAAGATGAATGATGTAACAGGTGGATATACCTGAAATTCGCAGAGGATGGAAGACAACCAAAGAAGATATAGAATAATACAGACAGTTTGTAATGTGAACAATATAATATATTTAGAAAAACATAACTTAGCACAAGGAATGATAAAATTTAAAAGCATGTTGTTTGATCAAATAAATCTCATAGAAAAATTATGTATAATATTGTTATAGGTAGTAAGGAAAAATAATGTTAACTGAGGTGCTGAGGTTTAAACGAGTTCAAGTAATATATAGTTAAAAAATTATAGAGTAGTTTTCACATCACCACATACTCCTTTATATGTGAAACAGGATTCAAATATGTAAGCAACTGCTTTGTATGAAAAAATATAAGCATTTTATTCCAGAGTATAATTTGAATTATTGTTCTTTTTCAAACTCTAATAACATTAATAAATTAAACATATTTTTTTTTTTTTAATATTTGGCACCGTGATAACTGGGTGCCACGTAATCGAATGAAATTTGAAAATAAATAGACATTCGTGAATTATAGGTACTTTTAAAATATATATTTAATATTATTATATATATTTAAGTTTCAACGAGAAGAGGGTTCTTTTATGTTTATATAAAGCCTCAGTAAAAAACATTATGTTAAGAGCAAAATGAATTAAAACCACTAAGTAGTAGATAGAAACTGATTACAATTCCTCGTCTACTTTCTGTATAAAATAAAATAAAATAAAAACATAACGAACGTCTATTTAATTCATTCGACAGTGCGGCGCACAATTATCCTGGCGCCCTGTTGTCGTCAAAGTAGGTTTACTCTACTTGGTCACTGATATATCCGTTCAATGTTCAGCACCTCAAGTTATTTGATCGCACTTTAACCTAAAACAGCAAACTAAGAAGTGGTAAGGAGAAATTATTAACGTACTATTAAAAATCAAAGGCCAATAAAAATTAATATTATTTTCTACATATTTATTAGGTATGTAATTGAGACACTTGTGGTAATGCTACGGAAATAAATAATTCAACAAAATGTATTGAATAGTCACTGATATTTACAGATTATTTTATTAATAAGTAGGTAATTAATTCTATGGTTTGCTTTGGAAGAAGCTAGAATATAATATTGATAGTCAGGAAATCCAATACAGAAACATATTGAAAATAGGTATGTATAATTATATTGGACAGAAAAAACACTTAACCTTTTCTATGTGTCACGATATTACTAAGGCAGTATCTGACAGGCCGCAGATTTTTAACGACACACGTTAAATGTAGAGCGAAGCTCTTACTTTAATCGCTAATACCGATAATTTGTGGCTTAGTATTTCATAACTATTCAAACAGATGTCACTGTGTGCTTAATTTTTTAGATTATGCAAATCTATCGACAGCGGCTAGTAATTTGAGTTTAAAGTCGAGCGAGATAATTCACAAAATTTGTATGTGCGGCCAGTCGATCACAGCCTCATAGAGCGAGATAACTCGCTGAAGGTATTGAACCGGTTAATAAAATTTTCTGAGGTCAATTAAAAAAAAAATGTAAGTAGGTATCATAATATTGGACTTGTTTTCAGATATCACAAAATGCATTTTTGTGGAATGGAACCAAAAGATTTTTCATTAAGATTAGATTAACACTTACAAACGTGTGATAATATTTAATATGCAGATCAATAATATTGAAATAAAACGTCTTAAACATAGTGATACGCAATAAATTATTATAGCCTACGAAATTCACAATGTGAGTTAGAAAATTCGTAAAATAAAATTTAGTCATAAAGAAATTTCAATAAGATTTAGATATATACAAAAGATATAAGTATAAATATAAATTATGTTGAATTGCAGAAGCAGCTCTTGGCTACGCAACCTCCATAAGTGGCTAAATGTTCACGATGTTGAAGATCTAGATTAGGGAGATGTAACGGAATTTGGTCACCAATCTTCGAGATGACTCCAGAAGTTAAATTTTATTATAATATGTATTACAACATATTACATAATATATTATGGTTATTTATTTAAAATATCTGGACATCTGTTTAAAGTATATGAAAATTGATTATATTATGTATATGTACACATTTTACAAACTTCACACTATTACACGATAATTAAAATTATCGGCAAGATTTTGTGTTATTTTTTTCTAATGTTAATTTTAAATCAATAATTATATAAGCACATTTGAGTAATATACCTATATTTCAAGAGCTGCATTAGCTACAAACTTTTTCAATGAACTTTTTTCGACTTGAAAATACTATCGTTTTCATTCAAGTGAGCTACTTGTGTATCATCTATATTAGTATGTACACCTTTAACATGATTTTGCAGATTAACAAAATAATGCCCTTGTACATACTAAAGTATTTTTAAAAAATTTCGCTGCCTGTACAACATAATACATAATATTATGAAATATATTTACAAATTTTAAATCTAGCACATAGCAAGTTAAATTAAACTGAAGAATAAGAATATACTATATTTTGAAAGTTGTACATAAAGAGTTCCTATATACAAATTCAGTGCAATCACAACTCGTCAATTTTGTCTAAGTAATTAAGTTTACTTTACATCCACAAAAAGCTTACAATCAACTGCACTGACACACAGTAATGTTTATTGTAAAAATTTGCTGTGTTGCCAACAAAATCAAACCGTGCTATAGTGTGTTTAATGCATATTGTAAAATTACAACTATTGCTTCTTCTTTTTAGACCATGTTCACTCCTTAAATGGAGCATATAGAATTGTCAAATAGGAGTGTCATTGGCGTACTCCAGGTTGTACAGCTTTACAATGGACGTGATAGTTAAGTGGTAATGACGTACGTAGTATAAAACCAAAGATGATGATAAAGAGAAGCGGAACAAAGATGCAACTTTGTCGACTCGTCGCGGTCCTGAACCATTCTGTGACAATGTCGCTAATACCGACCGACACAGCAATCACTATCCATATACAGAACCACTATTATGAAATGCAGTATGCATTACCAGTAATGTTCGATTATTTGGGGAGAAAACAACACATTATTGTGGGATGGGCACCAATTCAATACAACAGGCGTGATATAAATAGAGTCAGCAATAGTAACCATAGGGCATAGACAACATACACATTAGCCCCGTGCACCCTACTTCTTACACATGAGAAGAAAACGCATCCGTGCATATAAATGGTGAAGCGGCGGTTCCACTATTAGGGTTTTTAATTGTCATTCGTATTATTTTATACATTAATTGTGAGAGAACATTACATAGAAAATTAATGAAATACACATTATGATAATAATTATGAATGTATTCATTACTACTTTCTAGTGTCAGTAAAGGCATTTTGTTTACAATGAAATTATATTATTAGTCAATGTTGCATTGTTTCTCTGTATGCGAACTGCTTTAGATTCTTGCATTTTCATTGGAATATTAATATAATTCATTGACAGGGAAAATTTTCCGAAACTATTAAATACAGTTTTTTTAAATGGTAAAAAGTAATATTAATATTTACAAACCTACAATTGCCATTGAAAGCTACGTGTGTGACTTAAATTTAAATGATATAAAATATTAATGAGAATTTTAATAAAAAGATCATATTATCCAATGTAGCGAATGCAGAACAATGTATCAACCCTGTGTTATTGGAAGGATATAAGTTAATGCACACCATAATATGTATATACACTTAAATACCTGTAAAATATTGCAAAGTCCACTGCTTTACCTAGAAGCATATATTATGGTGGGATCAAAATCTATAGTGCTGGAGTCACTTTAATTAAAAATTTAGAAACTAATGGAATCAAAGCTTTGATACACATACTAAATTTAAAAGTAAACTTAACATAAATTTGATTCTGTCGTTTAAAAGAACTATATTATAAAAATCTCGTCTGAATCAAACAAAAAATACATGAAACAGTGAGTCTGTTAGATAATAAATTAATTACTTTGGCTTAATAAGAAAAAATACACAAGGTCTATAATTATACTCTATATTAGCAAGGCCCACTATAGTCAGGTTGGCCTTGGGTTTATTATAGTTATTTAAGATATTTAAATGGGTCTAGGATGATTTGGCGCCACGACAACAGGACGCCACGCAATTCGAAAATAAATAGACTTTAGGTACTTTTAAAGAAAATATTTAATATTATCATTTATATTTAAATTATTATATTATGATTTAATAGTTGGTGAGAATTTAAATATGCACACGTAAATAATGATTTAATCGTGCACATGTTTAAGTTCCAACGAAAAGAGTTTTTTTTATTTTATATAAAACCTTAGGCATGCAATAAAAAAAACATTATGTTAAGAGTAAAATGAATTAACGCAGTAGATAGAAACTGATTAAAATTCCTCGTCTACGTTCTGCATACGTGTCTATGACAGTGTGGCGTCCAGTTGTCCCATTCCCATTTAAATAAGATCGTTAGGAAGTTATTCCTTCGCTGCCAACTGTAGAGCAAAGGTATGTATTGCGTTTCTGAAAAAATGTGTCATATGTTCGAATCCCGTTGGCTGGGTAAAATTCAGATGTCTTTCTACAAAATGTGTACTTATGTACTTTGGTAAAGAGCTGCATCCAAACGATAGAGCGAATAACCAATAACCAATCCTCACAAAGTCTTTTATAATATTTCTTATATCAGTGAAATTTAAAATCTGCATTGCAGGTTGTTTGACTATAATAATAATTCCAGATATTCTTACTTTAATTTGCTGGTGCATGATCTCAGTGATAGATTAGTATGCTTTAGTGACTGTTATTTTAATTCTTCTTCTTCTTTGACAATGTCTGATCGAATATCATATTATTATGGGCCTCCACAGAGTGGAGGTTTGAATTAACAAATTTAGTTTTTACGAGAAATGGATGTCAGCCACTTGCTCAACCTATTAGGTCCATACTCTGACTCATACACAAATTGAAAAACAATATATGAACTTGCCAGACCCAGGATTCGAACCTAGGACCCACGACGCTATATACAGTATGCTTGACTTAACCTCTGAACAACTAATCACTAGTCCACATCTTTCAGAAAAGTTTTAAAAAAGCTGTTGAATATGATTCTGAAAGAAAAGTATTTTTTAGGCCGCCGTGAAATGATAAAATATGAAAACCACTGCATACAATATTAAACTTTATGTTACTAATGTAATGCTTATGACAATACAGACCTACAAACTTATCTAAAGAATGGAAGGGGGAGCCACCATCGAAAACTACCCAATCAAGACTCGCAACTGGACAGAATCCGACATTCGAATGACGTTTTCAAAATGGGGTCCATATGGTAGTTCATAGTTCCATTTTTGAGCGTTCTTTAGATAAGTTTGTAGGACTGTAAGTATTTTAACTTTTAAGCCAATGTTCAAACTTTTAACAACACATTATACCCAATTTACACATGCATGGATTTACTGCTGAGAGTACCTAAGTATTATCGCGGCCATAACAAAAAAATGCATATGTAAACACGTATTATCGTGCAAGTTGCAAGATTGCATGCATGAATCAAAACAGTTCAGTAGCTTCTGAATTTTCACGTGATAATTGGACTGTGCGATATCTGCGCCTGCGCAGTAGAACGGTAGTGGCGAACCTGACGGAAAAAAAACGAACTACACCGCATCATTCATAAACTCATTTTGACGTCTACCGATTTTCACAATCTGTCAAATAGAACCATATAATAACATTGTCTTGCTTACTCTTGAAGAATAATATTGGCGAGACAGTCATTATATATCTATTATAGTTATTATCGCGATAGTTTAAAATACATACTATTGGTGCGAGTAAATCCATGCACGTGAAGAGGTGCTATTAGTACATAATAATATAAGTTATATAGGAAAGAATTAAATAGAAAACAAAAGAAAATACAATGTAGTCTTTAGTACGCAGCTGTTATTAAGTATGAAGTGCCTATGCAACAAATTACAATTTAAAATATCTTTCACAAAACTCCTAAAAAATGATGTGATTGGTGTCATTTAATTTGCAGTAAGTGTATAATACTTTTACGAACATTTTTTTACAATTGGAGTGCCTACATTACGTTAATTACAATTAATTTATAGATCCCACGAGAAGAGATGATGCTTGACTAACATATCCCGGACGCCGTCTTTCAACGGCTGGCTCTGAGTCTCTTTCTTTGCTGGCAGCTCCCAGTCAGGATTAAGGTTGAATGCAAACTGGGATAGGATCCGGAGTTCACATTTTATTTGCACCCAACCAGGCGAATTCATAAATGACCATGGGTGATACCTGAAATGAACAGTATTAAGTTATTATTCAGCTTATAATATACAAGTAATATATCAGGATAATCTGAAACCTTTGGTTGTAATTTAGTTAAAATACATTAATGCTGCGATTACATTATGATCATGTCACGTGCCATCACATGCTGGTACGGCGACAAATTTAGTCTATGGTTTCATCATTCCGCAGAATATTTTGAATGATCACTATCTCTATAAATTCAATTATGGAAAGTGCCAACCTACGAGCGGCAGGTTATATGAAAGTATGGTGAAACAGGCAGATTATATAAAGGTATGGTGTGGTAAATTAAGTTGCAGCAAAACTTCCACGTTAACATTATTATATTATATTATGGGTCAAATGACGGTCAAAAGGCCAAAGTAAATCCTCCGTGATGCCCTGCATTTTTTTATCGTGTCGCTATTTCTCGTAAGTTGTCGGCTATTGTTGGCCTGCTTCATTCAGTTGTATGAGATAGCCGATTCTTTGCCCTTCTTTTTATTTAATACCTCTATGGTGCCAACTCTAATTTATTAGTTTTTTTGAATTATTATTCACTATTCATGGTAATTTTAATTACTTGCGATATTGCATCCATAAATAATATTTTGAACAGAACCCAACCAACAGACCATAGATAATAGACGTAAACACCAGACATAGATAATAATTTAATAGAAAATCCATAGAGAAAAAAAATAAAAACAAAGAGCATGCGTTTTGACGTGAGTCGGAAATGTATAGGCATGCAGAACATAATAAAAAAGTTGATTGAGTCATGTGAATGCCGATGTAGCGCGGTACGCGTGAGGTGACCTCATTATTGTTCTGGCAATTTCGGCAGATTTTGCTAACTGACAATCTTCGTTTAAAGGTTCAAAATGTGCTATGGCATGGGAGCATCAGTCTGATAACATTTTAAATACCAAGAAAAACGACATTACACACATTTTTCTTGTAGCGGCAGCTTACTATGACAGCACTAACGTGATGATAATGTATTTGAAGCATAAGTCTCGTCACACAGAAAGTAGCAGTCTAGGTGTGCATTTCAGGGACAAATAGACTATGGGAATATTACGTCGGGGTGTATTGCACACCTATCAATTCAGGGCATGATCAAAGAAACTGTTCGGTAGTTTTTTTCCAAAAGTCAATGTCACGGTCATTGTTTATGCCTTAAGTTCTTTATCGATAGTTAACCAATGACATATACTTTAATATGGAAGACAAAAAAACTAACAAAGATACGAGTGATTCAACACACATTTGAAAGTAAAATCAATAAATATGTATTTATATAATACTTAATTTATATAATATAATAATAATGTAATTGTACTTACCTACTTACTGGCTACATATTAAGAATTAAATATTATGGTGAAATATTATAGTTGACATTACTAATATTTTTCCCATGGATCGAATGCCCTCCCTTATACACCTATTTTGGATTATTTTCCCTTCAGTATCAGATTTTTGAATTAAAAAGTAATGTAAAAAGTAGCCCTAATATTTTGGGATTACAATATTTTCAATCACAATTTGATTCAAAATAATAAAAATACACAAGTATAAATAAATTGCTTACCACTTTTGAACGACATCAACACAGGAACAAAGGACTTCAAGCCAAAGATGCAGGGCTTGTTCGTTGAGCCCGAGACAAACCAATGATCTTAATTTAACATCCATTTGTGCGTGTGCGTTATCATGAGAAAGATTGATAGCCTGCACGCATCTATACAGTAGCTGAAATTTTTTTATTATTATTTAATTGGGTAAAGAGAAATGGTCACTGCTTGCTTTATTTGTTTGTTCAAAGGTGGAACAAGGAAGTGAATGGCATTGAAGAGGTTAATTTATATTCAGCCTCTATCATATCATAATCATTTCTCATTTATCTAAAACGATAATAGTCCAGAACGTTAAGTGGACGTATCATAATCGAATATTTAAAATAACTCATAATTTAGCATTATTACAGTGAGTATGACTAATTATCTAGCTTTTTTGTCACTAACAGCTATATTATATTATCATGATAATATAAAATCCTTCGGGGAAATCATTCAAAACTCATAAATAAAAGATATCAAAAATATGCATTATTGTGCGATTATGTTAGTATTATTTTAATGAAAACTGAAGAAAACTGTTCTGCAGGCGATATTTTGGGTTGTTGTTTTTATTTAATAAAATGCAATTTTTTGTAGTACGTATTCCACTTTTAATCAATAGATTAGGACCGGTTTCGTCCGCCTCAGTGGGACATTTTCAACTGAGGCGGACGAAACCGGTCCTAATCTATTGATTAAAAGTGGAATAAGTACTACAAAAAATTGCGTTTTATTAAATAAAAACAACAATACAATGCAGTTCCACCATGAATTGACAGTTAACAAAATAAAAGATATTTTGGGTGTTAAAAGTATAGATTATGAGAACATTGAATGAAAACCATTATTCTAATTATTCATAATAATTAATCATGGGCGGTTTCAAATATTTTCTGAGGATTCAAAGCTTCCGAGAGCTACTGGTTGGACATCACTAAACCTTTTTCAGGAGGTTATGAGAGAGAGCAGATAAAATTATATCATGAACAGAGATTTTACCACGTTTTTATTAGCACTTATTCTTGTTTGCCCAGTACCTACTAATTTTTTCTTGTGTGTCCAGTACATATTTTTTCTTGTTTGTCCAAGATTTGTATTGGATGATTGAAGATTTTTAGCTAACTTCCCGACTAGCTAGACATTTGAAACTTTTAGAATATATCAGAACACGACGACAATGCATTTTTTTAATACTTTTAGCCATAGCAGAATTGAATTCATTTTTAATTAATTCTGTTTTGTATGGTAAGTTATTGTTGGTTGCTAAGTGGGTCCTAGCAACTAAATTATTAATATATACGTGCGTTACTATGGAAATCAATATGAAATGTCAAAATGACATTTCAGTAAGTATTCTATATTTATTCAGTATTTCTATCAAGTACAATAAAAAGATTTTATTAATACATAGAATTGTCAAGTTTATATGATTCAATAGAAAATTTTAAAAACATGGTATATAAAAAGTTCTTTTTATCTTGTAATTATTTATGAATTTGTTTCCTTATGTAGAATAAAAAGTAAGTATCTAATGATCAATATTTACCTCTTCAGGGGTAAGGACTTTTCCATCTTCATCCAATCGGTACGTTTTACACAAAACCAATCTACTGTAGACGGAATTAAAATCTTTTTCAACTTCTCTTGATGCAGCTTCTTCAATAAACAGCCAAGGGTGACAAGGACCGCCTGAAATGATATGAAGCAATATTTTTATTACATAGATATAATTCACATTATTAGTACGATCAGAACTATGGTGAAATAAATCATTGATTAGTACCTACCAAGAAAACTAGGTCTCCGGATACCATGAAGTAAAACTCTTCTAAAAGCAGGAGCCAAAGTTCCTCTGACAAGATGCGTGATCCTCTGCGAGACCGCATCATCACCAGCTGTACAGTAGCGCTTACTTCTTTCATCCAACGGCTGAACAAAGCGAGCTGGAAACCAGCCTCGCAGGCCATTCAATTCACCGACCCAACAATGTTCGTCGCGGTGGGATACGATTGTGATTACATCATTTTTCCGGAATCCTAATTCATCGTCATCACTCCGTTCAAAATCTGAAATGGCAGTGACTATTGTCAGTCCTCTCTTATCTTTTGAAACTGTCAATAAGATAAGGTAATAATTTATTTTTTATAGTCATTCTTGGTGGGAAAAAAATGACAAAAAAAATTAATAACAACACAATTATTAATATTATTATACATACATAATTTGGAACACCACAAAAACATATGTATCTATTAGGGAAAAAAATAGAAAAGTATTTGTACTAAATGGGACTCGAAACTATACCCATCGCAATCCGTACGCTGTGCTTACCTATAAATGCAATAAATTTACAGCTTAATTTGTGAAGCACCTATATACTTACTTTCTTAGTACCTTCAGCGATGTTGAATATTATGAAAATGGAGAAAAAAATAAAATGTTTCTGAGGTATTTCAAATTATGAATGTTACATTCCTAAATCTTATGGATTATTCGTTGAATAATAAATAGTTTAATTAAAATATAATTATTATAATATTCAATTGATGTTGTAAGATGAAACGTATTTGGTATATTTTTATAAATGTGGAAAGGTTACATACTAACGTTATATTAAAATATTAATTTAACAGGCAGAATAGTAATTATTATTGTGTTGTTATTTCATTTAACAAGATAAGATAACTCAGCCAATATTCATTCATTCTTCAGTTTTACATTCCAACATTTGTATTTAAAGCTCAATTCAAAAATGAAACTATTTTGGCAAAATGCCAGACAGTTTTTAATTGTTTTCATATTTTTTTCAAAAACAAACAAACTCTTGCTTAATGTATCGAGAGGAATTTAAAACACTCTCTTCCTGTCAAGACAACGCTGACTCATAGGAAATTGTAAAACAATAAAAAAATGACAATTTTCTCAACACAATTTATGCGGTTGTATAATTTTGTCTGTAGTTGACGTTTAAAACTAAATTTTTGTACGTACCTAAGAGTGCTTTAGCTCGTCGTTTTCTATTCCGAGATACATTTATAAAATTGTCATGATCCGTTGTATGGCTCTGCATATTATAATCAGCTACAAGAGAAACTTGACTCGTCAACTGTGGTTCAACTGTCAAAAAATGCCTCGCCACCTATTCAAATAAACATAAATCGTGTATGTATGTCATAAAGTACGCAAAAATGTTTTTAAATCTATACCAGGGGCTTCTAACCTATTCTTTACCCCTCAGCAAATGTTTGATTAATGTCCGTACACTCTTCAACAATTGGTACATAAATTAATAAGATCTTCCTTTTGGAAAGAATTTAGATTCATAACACGTTCTGAAATTTTTAGGTCTTCACTTTTCAAACACAGTAGGAATGTTGAATTCAATATTATCAACATCTGAAGTGAAGAAATTTTTGAGAGATTGCCTCTTTCAAGCCATAACTAAATCAACCATCACCAAACACCAAATGAGTAACATTTTTTTGAAGCCTTCAATATGTTTGTCCCTTTTCCTTGAAGATTAACACTTAAAACATTCATACAAGTGAAAATTTAAGCCAGCAATTGGACAAATTCAGGCATTTCTAACACCCCAACCATATCACATTCATGCGCTTCAGAAAAACATTGATTTATTCTTGATGTTCAAAGAAACAGTTTAAAGATTCTCATGACAACAAATTGACTTTTATGTGGAAAATTAGTCAGATCTCCTGAAATGTTGTCTCGTATCACCTGGGGGATGCGGACCATGTTAGGAACCCATGGTTTATATGCTTGTTATCTTGGTACTATATACGTCAATAACCGCATCATTGTCATCCATAAACTAGGATTAAAGCCTAAGATTATGAGTAAAAATTAGGTTACCTGCAATATAGCTTCTCGAAGGTCTACGAGAACTTCTGTTTGTTTGACATTTTTACATTTAGCATCATCATCTGTTGTCTCATCACCAAATAAAAGCATCTGAATCATTGATTTGCTTTTCTTAACTTGTCTCCTAAAAAGTTTTATGATTATATTATTATAGAAGGCGTAAGTAATTACATATATTGATTGATTGATGTAAAATTTCTATACCTAGCACTTGTATTCCGTAAAGATAAGTACTATTTGTTTGATGTATATATGTACTATTTTATAGTAGTGTCACGCTAAATATCAAGGGATTGGGACAACTGGACACCAGGACAATTGGGCGCCGCACAGTCGAATGAAATAAATAGATGTTCATTACAATTTTATACAGAAAGTAGATGAAGAAATTAAATCAGTTTCTATTTACTACGTCATTGAGTAGTTTTAATTCATTTGCTCTTAACATACTGTGTTTTATTGCGGATTGAGAATTATAATGCCGGAGGCTTTATATAAAAATAAGAGAACTCTCTTCTCATTACAATTAAATCATTATTTACGTGGGCATATTTAAATTCTCAGTATTAAATTAAATATAAATAATAATAGTCTACAATTCACGAATGTCTATTTATATTCAAATTTCATTCAATTGCATGGCGCCCAGTTGTCCCGGCGCCGAATCATCCTAAACCCCATATCAATGGCTAAAAATAGCTTTATGCTGAGCTTGAAAGCATATCGGTAGTATGAAAATGCAACATTATAAAAAAATGTAGTCACAAGAGAACGGATTACACAGCCCATGAGATTAAAGATATAATATATTACTAGTCTTAGACGCATGCTATGAATGTCTTGAAGGGGCCCAAAAGAAATAAGAAGCCATAAAAAGAAGATGTGATCAGCCAACATGACAAAAGATTTATTTAATATGGAAACAAATATAATTTTACACAGTTGAATACTTTATAATGTAGAAAGGGGGGTCGAGGTACAAGACTCCGTCTCTGTCCTGTCTTTGCTACTGATAATAATGGCGAGAAGAATCTGCAAACCAATGTTACACTATTCATAGAATAGGTCTAGCCTGGTCGACTACCAAATACAAGTGTTTCCCATGTTTCTAGATTGCGATAATTTTGTTTATTTTAATCAGAACGTGCTCGCCGCCATTCATGTAAATTATATGAAACTTTTTTACTGATGACATCTAGGAAAAATTAAATTTTAACAACGTATGTTTAACTATGTAAATTTCTAACTATTATAACATGTACACATCACTTATATTGGTCACAGTTATATACCTTGCCAATTGCTGTTTGGGTAAATTAGCCGCTGCGGAAGGGTCTCCACCAAGAAGTGCTCCCTGGTCAGCCATCAAATAGGCGAGGTGTCTTCTTCTTTGGGTATCAATAAGGATCTGTGTAAGAGTTCCACCTCCGGACTCTTCAGACATTGAGATCAGCTGCTCCACATCATCTAACCGGCCGGGCAGATCGGATAAAGCGTTGAAGATTTGAGCGGAGTTTGACAGCTCTGTCAAACTTGGTTCCTACAACAAAATCACATAATTGTAATTGTAGTACTACAGATTTAGTGTATCGTAAGTCAAATAAGAACACATTCAGGAAAATGCAATTGAAGATTTTTCAGCTATTTGATTTTGGGAATTTCAGGTTTTGTTGTGAATATACTTAAAAGACGAATTGTCCTATGTACTTAGAGAACAACTTACTACATACGTACACTTAATTAATTTTTTGTACAATCATACATACAACACCCTGGCTACAGATAATAATATGATTGTCTGATAAAATACTATTACATACATTCAATGTTCATGCAAAAAACCATTTCATTCTTCCTTCAAGAAGTGATTGTTTATCCAACTATGTAACTGGACGATAATATATGAACCACAATGATACAGTAAGTTTAATTTAATATTAATAATCGAGTACACAAATTTGCGTAGTTGGTAGAGCCATGGATCGCAGATTCGATACCAGTGGTGATGTCTATTTGATCCAGTACAAGGATTAAATAGGTTGAACAAATTGTCATTGTAAAAAGAGTTTGTTAATGTAACTTCCATTCTGGAGGCCAGTATATTCCACTTAGGAGTGAAAACGATAATTTATTTATATAAATACCATATTTTGTAGACAAGCATTATTAAGTTTGTTCACTATGAATTGCAGAAAAGAAATAAAAAATTCACAAACCTTTATTTTGAACATTGCCAAGGTGATTTGAAATAAAATAATAGATCCATCCAGAAAGAACAAGTCCCATATCCTCAAAAGAATTTTCATATGCACAACATTGGCGAAGAGTGTAAGGAACCAATGCAGGGTGATGATGGACAGTTCGATATCGTGATTGCTGAGGACTTGGTCAACTGTCGGGAGGTAGCTGGTGATCAATGAACGTAATACCTTCTGATCAGCTTGAATCCCTGAAAATATAGAAAACATTAATAAAATGTGTACCTACAGATAACCTAGATTCAATAAAGATAACACACCGGATGATATGTGTAGAATACTCCATGAATATAACTTGAATGATAAGCATAATCCTAAGCAAAATAGTAGACAGCAAAACTATCAAAATTCTCTTGTCAACGTACCGATTAATGTGGATGAATAATATGACGCGGGCAGTAAGTCTTCAACAATTGTAGCAAGCATCCAAAACGCATCTTCCTCTTCCATCAACAATAGCAATGATGCAGCAATCATACCAGTTCCTTGACAGTACCTGATGAATAATCCATAAGTAATAGGAATCTTGTTTACTATTTGTCTGTTTTTTTTTTACAATAATTAACAAATCAATTACCCGATTTCCGGATAGAGCCATGCCAGACCCCTCAGTACCCGCCTCAAGCGAGGTATTCCGGTGCTGGTGAGATGTGAAAAGCAAGCGTTGCTGGGCAAAGTCCGCACCAGATCTTTTTCAATTTGTTTTGAAGTCATCAAACCATCATCACTCGAGGCCTTTTCAATATCCTTGTATGAAACATCAGATTGATTCTTTTTTTGGAGGGCACCTACAATAAAGATTTATCTCTGTTATTATTATTTAATAATCAAAAATACATACAAATAGCGTAGTGCGACAATCAAAACAGTTGCTGACAGAAAAAACTGATTTGTGAAATTTTGAATACAACTATAATAAAAAGAAATTCTACCATATCAATAAATTATACTTCTTGATTTAATAAGTCACTTAATATACACTCAAAAAAGAACGTATTAATATCTTCAATTCATTGAAGTATTAAATTAAGTTTAGAAGGAAATAGACCCTATGAAATTATGAATAGTGAGATATTGTTCTCCAGTCAAGATACCGTACCACTATCTATTTATTAAATTTATCCTATTAAATAAAATAATTCATAATCTTCATCATTTACATTACATATTGTGACGTTAAATCTTCATTACGTTTAAGTTAACATAAGACATGTAGCTACATAAATCGTCACACAGATTTCCCATCAGCTAAGATATCCTGCAAGGTGATACAACTTCAGCCAAACCATTCACTTCCACTCTGGAAGATCTAATCAGGTGACTTGACTACGAGAACAGATGAATTTCCATTAATGCCGAATATGTAATTATGTTAGGCATGCTTTTCCGATGACATATTATGTAGTTGTCTCTGAAAAAAAATGATAAACATAATTGACGATAATCACCTGAAAACCGCATCCACATTTGCGGTCGGAGTGAATGTGGTATTCCTTGCTTGACCATGGACCTTAGTTTTTCTGTTCGTGGCAGCCTGCCATCAGCGTTTTCTGTTGAGAGATCCATCTCTCTATTAGAAAACTCAATGTGCGCCAACCATTGCAATCTGTAATAGACAATCAAGTGTGATTACTACAAAATATAATATGCAGATACCTCATCCAGGTGAATGTACGGATAAAAGAAAGTCAAATAATTATATCTTTAAAGAGTTTTGCTCAGCATTCTGTCGGTGAAACATAAATAGAAGTGATCTTTCTCTGGTTATTTTAGAATTTATTGAATGACAAAGAATAGACGTCGATATTAGAACATGCAAAATCAATCCCAAATAGATTCTAAAATATTGCAATTTCTTTTAAAGTCAATTACAAACGCGAATAGATAATTTGCCAAATAATTTTGACAGGATAATGCGAAGTTAAAAAAAAATTTAAATTATAATGTTGGTGCTCACAAAAGAATAATTCGAAAAAATACAATAACAACAGGTATCTTGTGTATTGAAATATGGTTGTATTCAAAATAATTACAAGATAAAAAGAACTTTTTATATACAACGTTTTTAAATTTTCTGTTGAACCATATAAACTTGACTTGACTAGCTTAAACGATCAAAAAAAATTGTACTTGACATGTCATATTGATTTCCATTTTAACGCGGGTATATATTAATAATTTAGTTGCTAGACCCCAGACCCCCTAGCAACCAATAATGGTGTCGAAATAACTTTTCATACAAAACAGAATTAACTGAAAATGAATTCAATTCTACTTAAAGATGAATTACAATGCCTGTCACCCACAACATCAATATATTTTTTAAAGCAATTCCAGAATACCTTTTATCATAATCATTATATTTTTTTCT
Source organism: Rhyacophila brunnea (assembly GCF_057557595.1). NCBI lineage: Eukaryota > Metazoa > Arthropoda > Insecta > Trichoptera > Rhyacophilidae > Rhyacophila > Rhyacophila brunnea. The sequence goes on along the minus strand of NW_028233276.1, from coordinate 38,852,350 downwards.
TGGTATAGAAGGAATTATTATAAAATTTTTGGTGCAAAAAACCTATTTTGTGAAATTTATGCACATAGCCGATTTTGAAGGCGCAACGATGGTATACAATAATATTAAATTATGCCATTTTATATGGACATTATGTTGTGTTTGTATCATGGTATGATAAGAAAAAAGAGCATCATAATGAGAAAAATATTTTATGGATTTGTTTAGACTTTAACAATAAATTTATTATTGTGCTTTTTAATATTTTAGTCTTCATCAAAAACCTTGAAATAATTTACACTCCATATCGCTTTGAATGTCGTATGCACGACATAAATAAATCGATTTATTTAATCAAAGTAAATAAATACCGATGTTGATCATCCTCCTCAAAAGTAGTGGCCAGGAGTTTACTAGAATTCTGTTCGGGACCATCTTCCTCTTCAACACGGAAGCCGAATTCATCAAACTGGTAATCGGGCTGTTCATTGCCACCGTTTGCACCCTCACACTGTAAATGATAAACCACGAAGCATTAACAAAACGCGGTATTAGTAAAATTAATTCTTTTAGAATTATTTTTTGCAAGTTTATTTTACAGATCAACCATACTTACTTAAATGCATCAGCGATTGTGGTGATTTCGGAACTAAAAATTCACATCTATTAGTCTATCGGGATTCTCATATGACTTGCTTAAAGCATTATGTGGGACAAGCATTAATTGAAAGGTATATTATGTGTACTCGTTTAAATAACAAATGGGCTAACTACAAGTTTGATGAGTCAGTAATAAATTATAAACACTACCAAAGTTATGATAAGAATTTATTTCAATTGCATTAATTTAGTGGTCTGATTAAATTTATAAAATATGTATGGTGAGCAGGCTAAAAGTCTAGCTAAGTCTAAAATACAGTCGAACTTGATTATTACGAGGACGATGGGACCGACTGAATTTACTCGTTATAAGCATTTCTCGTTATATCAGAGAAAAGGTATTTTTAAAAGAGCGGTCACATAACACAAAAAGTCGCAATTCAAACAAAAATACACAATTAGAATTTTTTCCCGAAACAAGCACGGCATTCATAAACTACAAAAGTTTTTTATTGTAATGAACGCTGGTATGTACCACCTGACTTCAGCTTGGATTTTTTACATGAAATTTCAACCATATGCGTGGATACTTTTTCAATGATGTTGGCGAAAACACCAATCAGGTAGTTAACTAGTGTCATAAACGTAATCCGATCCCGGCGGCATCGGTCTACGGTCGGATATTATTGCTTGTTATATTAGTATTATGGGTCGAAAATATTTTTCAACGATCGACACATTTAAGTTTTACGACAAGTTTTAAGAAAATTTTTGACGATATTTTTTCTCGGTATATCCGATAAGTAGCTCGTTATAAAAGTGAATAAATGTATGGAGAAAATCATAAACTAAAATGTCAATGAATGTTTCCTCATTACATCTGAGATCTTGCTATGTCCGTGATCGTAATAACCGAGTACGACTGTTTGCCGTCAGTAAGGCACCCCGGTACCGTATATGAGACTTAAAGAATTAATGGTTCTTGTCGGTTTACAGGAAGCCAGCGGCAAACAAATTTTGAAAATAGCCAATATACTGGATGATTTGTTAGGTTAGGTTAGGTTAGTGATACACTCTCACATTAGCCTATTGCTAGTGCCTACACTGTAACTTCAAAAATGGCTGAAACATGTTACCAAATCTCAAAAATCGTTGGCTTAACAAAACATGCAACCAAGCTCCTTGATAACCCGTCAATATATTTTAGTTATTAAATAATTGTTTAGTAGATAAAATTTTAACGTTGTATTACCCTAATTGTTGTATTAAATGTCTAAAGTTGTAAATTGAATCGTATAAACAATAATATGTAAACAGTGTGAAGGATGCAGTGTGTGAGTTGTACCTGACGAATGAGATGTTAAATAATAGTATAATTAATATTAAGGTTATGTAAAATGTATATTAAATGTTTAGTTAATAAAACGTAAATTATACAGCGTAATGATCGAATATAATTTAAATTCAGTAGAATCGTTTGTAATAGTAAAATCATAATTCTAAATAATAAATACGCAGTAATATTAAAATGATAACACCATTAGATAATACATTGTAAATTTATTGTTTTGTCGTGTTATTAAATAAGGAGAACCCCGTCGCGTGTCCACTATTTTTTTCTTGACTGGGTACTGTGAACCCTGTCGAAGTTAGTTAGCATCTTAGACTCAACCGCTAAACACTTACTGTCGGGAAGTTTATTATATAAGAGAAAGCTCGTGCGAGCAACAAATAGCCAATTAAGAATAAATATAACTTTTAATTAATTATCTATTAAGAAAAGTTAACCCTTAACACTCGAGTGCCGCCATATCGGCGGCATTAGAAGTTTCCCGTATTACTCGAGTGCCGCCGTAGCGGCGGCACGCCAATAAAGTCATTTTTTGTAATATTTTCAGCAATTTTTATAATGCGATTTCAATCAAGTTAGAATGAATAATAATAGGTTATTACATTTATCTGAGAAAGAAGTCGGCAAAAGAATACTGCGTGCGTAATTTCTACATAGTATTTTTATCGGAATCTTCTCTTTTTTTATTCGTAGGTCGCTTGCTTGCAAGCAATGTTTTTTGTCACATAAATTTTATTTATTGAACGTTCCCAGACTAGAGTGAACTGAAGTGTTTGTCACGCATGATTTTGAAGTGTGTTTATATTTTTTATAGACTGTTTTTGATGACAATACTTACTAGTATATTATGCCGATTCAGAACCTTACAAATATAATGTGAAATACTCTAATGAGTCAAATGAAAATTATTACATATCGATTTATTATTTTTTGAGAAATCTTTTGATAATGTGTACCGCACTGGGAATGAGTTGTTATGAGCCCGAAACTAATTTAGAAAATTTACGAGACGGCCGCTTATATTACAAGTGTATTTGAAGGCAATTCATTTGGATCATATTTACAGTCATAACTATATGTATGGACGATTTACACTTTATAGCCACTTCTCTACATACCGCTATTTCATTACGATTCTGTGATAAGCCAGGATTACATATTGGAGATTGCTTTGTGAAATACCACACAATGAAGAATTATAAATAAACTAAAAATTAGTACAGTAGGTATATTCATTATAAATCTATTTTATAGAAATAATCAAAAAAAAAAAATTTTTTTTTTACATTTTTTTCACCAATTAAATGTTTTATATTGAAATTATGCTTTTTACGGAAAAAAGTCTAGAGTGGGTGGTATATACCTATAAAAAAAATTTCGAGTGGAAAAGGTTAAAATAATGTGCTCTTAAAAAGAAAAATATAATAAAAGTGAATCTACCAAAAATTTGTGTTGCCCGTAAATTACCTACTATCTCACCCGTGTCTCTTTATGACACTACAGTCCCGAATCTACCGAAACGAAAGTGAATAAATATAATAAAATCTTTGACACCTCGGGTCGCCCGACTGAGCAAGCCGAGAAAGACCCTGAGGATATGTCATTAGGTTTTCATTCTTGAATTCATGAATTTTGCCAAAATCGGCTATGAAAATTAGCGTGGTTCCTGCCTGGCTTCCTATAAACCGACTTGTAAGTACCAAATTAAGTAATAAAATGTTAATAGGTATTAAGACTATAATATTAATTAATAATAAGACAATGATTTTCCATCACAAAGATGTTGGGATCATAGATAAATTAATATTGTTAACAACTATACCTATTTTCAAAACTTGACCTCATTTTATCATAATTTGACTCAGGTGTTATACTCTCTCTACAATACAAATGTACGCCAATTGTGCAATTTCATAAAAAAATTTAACTCATATTCAATAGCAATGGATGTTTATAATAAAGGTTATTCAAAATATTACGAATGTTTCAGTTGATTGCTAGGCTTACCGCCATGGCAATTGCATGATATGTAATCGAGCACACTATGGTAGGTACCTAAAGGAATATATAAATGTCAGAATAAAAGTGAGTTGAGATCTACTCTCCGTAGGATAAGGTCAGTTTCAGAAATACATAATTTTTTGTATATTAACACACTTAAGTAAATAAATACCTGTCAACATTTTTCATAGTATTCTAAAAAAAATTATTAGGGTTTCTTTAATGTCGTACAATTTTACATTAGCGAGACAATGTTTAGACCACGCTAGTGTCCATACAAACCTATCTTACGCATAAGTACTTCAAACCTCAAAAGTAAATCAAAAATTATTATGGAGAACGCTCACCTCTGGTTGGCCTAATTTAGCTAAAAGATTTTGTGGCCACATGCTTGGAGTCAATGCAGAGAATGGACCACCAGGAGTAGGATGTATTTTTTCAGATATCTGCATCCCTTCAACCATGTCACAAAAATCTTCAGCATCTTCCTCGGAAAGTGCGGCATTTAGTTTACGCTGTAAATATTAAAAGGAATATAACATTAGAGTCTTAATTGTATTATTTCAATATGAATAACATTAAAATTGATGTTATTATTGATACAGCGAAAAATGTAAGCAACAAAATAACATATTGTATTTCACGTACATCATGATCTTCCTTTCCGACATAGCCTTCGTGGTCCCGTGAGGTAAAGAGGGATTTGGCGATATCCATTTTGTAGATTTATTATTGAATTGGTGGTAAATTTATATATACCATTATTTATATTATTAATAAAAACAATACTCTATATTATTATTTATATAGATTTTAGGTATCTATCTGACAGCAGTGACAGCGTAATGGAACGTCAAAGTAGTACTGCCAACGGTACCATTTTACATTATGTTGGCAACCGACTAGATTTATACTCAATGCCAATTTATACTTGTTCTACTGCGTAGGTAGGTAAATAAATATACCTATGTTTTATTTTACTATTTAAAGTATCAACCGCAGGATCGTGCATCATTTGCTAATTGTATTTTGATTGCTTGTTCAATTTTACAAATAAAATATTATAATAACAGCAATTTACGCTTGTAAGTTTGCAGGATTTTAATATTATGGCTTAGTATCCATAATATTAGATTTTTATTGATTTTATGCAATGTTTTTTACACATCGTATTTTTTGCATCTGTCAGCAACACCGTACAGACGTGAAGGGTGTCGCTGACTCGCTGCTCACGTCGAATAATAATTATGTAGCTGAAGCTGGGCTAATGTATTAAAATAGTTTCAAATGCGTGGATAGCGAGTCAGATTATCAGTGAAATATTGAAATAAAATGGCTTCGAGAGGTGGGCCTACGGTCCTCGGGACCGATGGCGCTGATTTTGAACATCGGCAAAGGGTGGCAGCTCAATATCAAGCCAGGTAAGAAAATAATTCATAAGCTTCAGCTGCCAGACATGAAATATGGATTTTTGCTAACGTGTTTGACAGTTGTCATGAATACAAGATACCCATGAATTCGCTCAATATCAAATATTTTTTCATTTCATCGCTTATTTTTATAAGTATCTTTTATGGCGTGTATTCTTTTTATTTTTACGATGTACATTTTCTCGTCGATCAAAAAATATCAAAGGCCAAAATTAAAAATATATTATATTTTTGCTTTTTCTGTAATGGAGTAAATGTAATCTTGTTTCAGTGCACTCAACAAATCCCGGCTAAAGTATTGCATATTTTTTCACTACCTTCTATTTTTTGTTATGCTTGCAAAACTGTCTGCTGACATACTAGACAAATTAGATATATTTGTATTAGAAATTGAAGAACTACAAATTCCTCAGGTAAAAATATTTTCAACATTACTTTTTATCATTATATTTTGTAGATACTCCTTATCTCCCAGTTATCCCAGTTTTTAATATCCTCCTTTAGGTAAATATGCCGTAGCCAAAACATCTCACCGCAAAACGATGGAAGATTTTTTCTCGATATGTCGGTAGATAAATAGAATCACACGAATTATAATTGTATAATCCATCCATAAAAGATTTTTTATCACCATTCAAATAAACAAGTAGGTATTGTACAATCAATAATAGCAGATAAATGATTTCTCATCTTAACTTACTTACTTAACAATGTTTCATGTTAAACATAAACCATAAATAATGAAAATAAATTTCCCACACATATTATACATTATTTTTTTACTAGACTTTTACTAGTATAGGTCGATAACCTTGTAGTTTATTTAGCAATTATATTAATTAACACAATGTCTCTCAATTAAAGAATTAAATTTAATAATAGTCTTATTAAAAAGTAGTCACTCGATTCATACATTGTTTATTTGCAGTGTTTACCTTTACATAAACATGCATAACAGAAAATATGTTGTAGTTGTACCAGTAGTCAGCGCATGATACCATTCCAATTAACGTGTTTTTTTTTTTTATAAAACTAACGTTACAATCAATAGAATCCATTTTTACGTTCTTGAGTTCAATACAAACAGTTTTCGTGCCTATTTTTTATCTCCGTGTGTAAATTTTTATGTGCAGTAAAATACTTTTCTTAGTTGGTTTCGATTTTTGTAGTCAGCATGAAATTTTGAATTTATTTGCCTTTCATATTAATAATATTCTGTAAATAAGACATGTATTTTGTGTTTATTAACGACTGCCGGAGAAAGAACCGAACTACCTTCATCGGTGCTGTGATGGCAAATGGATATATTATGTATCACATTAACTGTCAATTCTTTGTGGAAAGACATTGTATTAATTTAAATAAAACACAATGTGTTATACTTATTCCACATGATTTAATAATACAGCCTAAGTACTTGCTAACTACGATCTTATTAATGTTTTCTGTAAAACTAGGTAAATTCAATTGACATATTTGTGAAAAGAGAATTTCTTAGAATGTAGTATGTAATTTAAGTAGCGTTTTATAAATTTGATCGTATAAAATAGCTGTAAAAATGTATATATTATAAATAAACTAATAATTCACAAGATTTGAGAATGTCCTGTTTAAGTGGACGCAACCAGTCCTAATCAATATTAAACTATGTGCAATAAGTACCTGCTATACATACTATATTTTAATGTAATTAATAAATGGCTATGTCTAACTGGAACACCATTTTGCAGGAGAGCAAAAAGGTAGTCTTGGTCATCTCACCGTGAATGTAAAACCAAGGCATCTGCAAAATACATATTTTGGATATATTAGGGTTTGAAGTCTTAGTTTTGTTAGGAGAAAATAGAGTTTCTAAAAAAAACCATAATATTTGGTTTATATCTACATTATATTGCATGTTCTTTCAGTTATTTCACTTTTACATTATCAAGTTCATGACTTTTGCAGTTGTTTTGCATTTAATCTCGAAATTTAAAAATTTGCAGATACCTTGGTTTTACACTCACGGTGCTATAAGTATGTTCAGGGTTTTCAAATAGCATACAGAAAAATGTTTTCTCAGTTAGGTAAATACCAGTTGTATGCTTTTGATATCAAAGAGTATACCATTTGGAAAATTTCCTGTAAAGAAACTAAAAAATGACATTAACTTCATAATTTGTTATCATCTACCATCATAATACCTCTTAATAAATTATAATCCATATATATATTTTTTTTTATTTGAACAACTGTAATTTTTTCATATACAGTCGAACTCGATTATTACAATCTCGGATGTAATGAAGAAACATTCGTTGACATTTTGGTTTATGATTTTCTCCATACATTTATTCACTGTTATAACGAGCAACTTATCGGATATACCGAGCTAAAATACTGTTAATGTGTCGATGGTTTAAAAACATTTCGACCCTTAGCAATAAAATCCGATTGGACAGAATGCCGCCGAGGATGGATTACGTTTATGACACTAGTTAAGTGTCTAAGTACCTACCTAATTGTTGTTTTCGCTGACAATAATGAAAAAGTATCAACACATATGGTTGAAAAATCCAAGGTTTGTGAAGTCCGTAGGTACCTACCAGCGTTCATTACAATAAACAACTTATTTTGTAGTTTATGAAGGCCTTGCTTGTTTCAGGGATTTTTACGATGGTTTTCAGATTTTTTATTTTCAACTTTTTTTGTTATGTGACCGCTCATTTAAAAATACCTATTCTCTGATATAACGAGTACCGCTTATAACGAGCAAATCCAGTCGGTCCCATTTTCCTCGTAATAACCAAGTTCGACTGTATTTAGAAATCTCTATTGAACTCAATTTCTTCACCTGATCTTAGTATGTATAAACATTACATTTTTTTTGTATTCGTGTGAGTGTCATCTGTTTGTAATTAATCATTCTTTTTAACATAATATAATTACTTACACAGATGCATTTTTTTTAAATTTAATATTTAATTATTTTTTTTATATTTACATTTAATTGGTTATGAATCGTTCTAAGGAATGTAAGCACTTACAGGCATTAGTACATTCTTACAGTAAGAAATCAAAACTCCTTGTAGAAAAAGCTTTGAAAATTCAGGATCTATAATATTATTCAGTGTACTCTCAATATGATGACAGCGTTAGTTTGCACTTAAACATCCATGTCAATGTGCTTGTAATAATTCACTTATTTTGATGAGTAAAAACATATTCCATTCAGCAGTAGACCAGTTAATGACAGTGACAAAGTCAGATACAGCTACCAATCTTAATAATGAAGAGGAAAGACCGTTTGCTCCATAAAATGGTTTAGAAAAAATTCTACTTGAGTATTGAAGGGGCTATGTAAAATCAGTGGAATCAATTCTCACTCACACAATTAAACTTTCTGGGGTTATTAACACAATCATTCTGACATTCAACACATATAATTTATAGAAAATATAAAAAACACACAGCTGAATAAAAATACGTCAAAGCTTTCTAAAATGGCTATAGATAGATAATATACACATAGGTATTATAGATAGGCTATAAAGCAAAATATGAGATTGCACGCTAATCCAGCTTTGAATATCCATTAGAAGGGTTCCATTTATGTAAAATGAACCAAAGTAGGCCTTATTTTCTGTAGTGGATAGTTTTTCTGGAGAAAATTATTATAAAAAATAAATACTTTATGTTTTAGCCTCTGTTATGGGAATACATATGGTGCCTTTCCATATTATCGTCATTTCTGGGGCTGGCGGCGATCAAGCGTAACCGAGTTGTCGCCATGATGCGCTACATTATCGCAATCGTCGTCCTCGGTTATCTTCCTATTATGTTTTGCCTCATTTATTACTTCTCCGACTGTTGGCGTTATCTCACTGAAGATGTCAGCCAAGACGAAGACTCATCAGACGAAGACATACTCGACGAGAACTCGATAGTGCTATGGCAGGTAAACAAAATTATCAAACTTACCTATTCAATCAAAAGTCATATAGTAACCATAACCCTACGTAATTAAGTCTGCTTATGCGCTAGTCAGCCGAGTTTCAGATAAATAATGCATAAGATCAGATAAGTAAACGGGTGGCGAAACAATGAAGCAAAAGTGAGAGTTAAAAGTTATTAAAATTAGAAATACAGTATATAGAACAAGATTGTATTGACTATCTACCAATTATCTATGCAAACACCAACCAAGAAACAATGAATAATTTGCGGCATTTAATTGTTGAAAATTTTGTGAACATTAATAAACACCACATGTTGCCATTTCAATTATAAATAAAAATACTTAATACTGGGAATACTTTATTCACAGTGTATGCAGTATTCATTAAATTATTTCAAGTTCATATTAACTATTAATTTCTAATCATTCAATTAATATTGTGTATTTTGCATACCTTCTCCGTTGTATGTGAATGAAATATTTTAATAATTTTTGGATAATAGTGATTTCAAAACATTTCTAATCACAGGTAGCGACGTTGCCATATTAGTTGTTTGCTTATCTGTCATTCAATTTTCATCTATGATTAACTTTTTTAACCAGTTAGTTTTGCATAATGAAGACATTCATAATCATTTATACTTTAATATAGTTTCAATAAATAAAAGAATATTAAAAATATGTTGGTTAGGGGCGCAATTAGGTTTTGGTCATCTCAAGTACATAATTTTGTTTTCATTATATACAAAATATCATTTCTCACAATTCTATAGGAAGAACAAATAAATTATTACAGTATAACTTTATTAATTAGAACTCCAAAGAAAAAATATATTGCATTTGTATAATACACAAAGGAAATGATTAAAGTAAAATTTTGTTAGAGTAGGTATTCCAATGAATTTTTTTTAAAGGCACATTTATTTTAAATCTCTTATTGAAAATAGTTTTTTAGTAACCATTAAAAACTTTAATTTATGGGTAATATTTATGGAATGGCTAAATGTATCAGTAACTAAATTTATATGACATCTTTATGCAATGGTGTGAGTCTGGATCGGACACTGTTTGATTCTGCCAATATCCCATGTATACTTATATCATGGAGATTTTATTACACCCCTATGCTATTATACTATTTATGTAATAAACTATGTATTGTAATTGTTTCAGGGTTATCCATATGGTCTTCTCTGGTTTGGATTTGTCTTGTTGGCATCTCAGGTTCACGCCTTCTCTATATATTTTGCCTGGAACTTGATAAACGCATGGAAAGCGAGAGGGGCATTAAGGAAACAGCAATAAAAACCTTCCTACTACTATAATCTTTATTCTTTAAATCTCCAGCCACTCTCGAGCTTATTACAAATTTTACGAATAATAATCCTGCAGCCGGGTACCACATTATTTTAGACGAATCATTTGCTCTTATACAAATATTACTTGGTATTAGACCTGAGAGCATAATTTAGTCAAAATGAAATCTTGCCTTTTGTCAATTGTGTTAATTCTGTAAGCAATAACTTCTTAATTAGCTTTCAAATAAATGTTATACACTTAGTCATTATAAAACTGTTTTAAAAATATATATAACTGTATCAGAAAAACTGGTTACGAAATAATTTTGCAACATTGCATATGTAATACCTACATACATTATTTATTTGGTATTTTAATACAAATCTCATGGTAATGTACGCTGAATTGTCAAGTTAGTTGTTGTTAAAAGCTAGTTACCTATTCGATATAATTATAAATTAGTGGTATTTAATGAATATATTCAATACGTACAGTCAATATTTGAATTAAATTAACCTATCACCTTTTTTATTTAAATACATACTTTAATATGTTTTGGGACAATAAATTGATAATTGCAGAGCTTTGTTCCATTTTGAACGTTGGCGAGATAATATTGAATAGAAATATAAATACATAGCATTGTTAACTACATATTTTCAATAGTTAGCATCATCCTACAATGGCAGAATACATATTTTTCACCATTTGAAAAGAGTACACTTCCACTATGAATGAAAAGGTATCGTATTCTTGAATGTTTTAGCTTTAAAAATATTTATTCGTTACGCTAAGAGAAGTTAGTGTGAAATTTCAATAATATATTGTAATACTCCTATTTATAAATGGCAATACATAATTATATTTAAATAGATATTTTAATATTACGTAGTCTTAAATGAATACAAATATCCTAATTACACATTTCAATTTAAATATTTTGTGGACGAAAAAATATATTTAGAGTTTTGCAGTAATTTTAGTTATACATTTTTATTAAGAAGTAAATGCTCAAAGCATGTTACCATTTTTCAATCATATTTTGTAAATTAATTTAAATTTATGGACTTCCTTAAATTGTGCTCAAGATCTCAATTAAATTTTGATTAGATTCAGCTGAGCCTTATTAACTGTCAATATTTCATTTCAATTACGTAAGAAAAATGGCCTAAAACCTGGAAAAAATAAATTCACTCATTCTGCTCTACCTGTCTACTGTATCTAAATACATATAGTACAGTGAATAGCTGCTGTACGTGAAGGCATCTATATACCAATTTAAATAATTGTTCAATCGTTTGACTGGATAACCGTGATTTTTTATCAATTGACACAGAATACACTTGAAATATTTTTGTAGATCACTGTCTATGAAATCCTTAGCTTTGGCAAGAATTGCCCGACTTGCATAAAATCGTTGCTTTGGCTATATGAATAAAGTACAATAATACTTACTGCCGTAAATGTTGTCAATGTCTGCGCTTTAATATTTTATAGTAGTGTTTTTTTAATTAATTAATCAGTAGAGACAATATTCAAAGAACATTATTAGCCTATTGAAGATAATTTGTGTTCAAGTGTTTTTAGAACATGTGAATGTATTTATTTTGATATTGCATCGTGAATTTGTAATTTATATTGTATGACTGTATCAAGTAAGTGCAGCAAGAGTAGCCGTTCATCTGTGAATATCATAAACTATGTCATTATTGCTATAATATTAATATAAGAACGCAAGTGTTCCGCTATTTATCAAAATTATAATAATAATAATTATAATATGTAATTTTATATAACACCCCTTTTGTACAGATGATATAAATATTTATTGATGTTTTTTACTAAAATACAACTTAATTTTTTACCCACTGGAGCTAATTATTTTGTATGTTTCGAAAATGTAATTCTTACACACTTTTTTGAAATTATTAACACACATGTGTATGACTCTTTAATTAAAATATATTATAGATAAATCCTGATGTTCCTATTTCATGGAATTAATTTATTGATATTGTTACTTGGTATGTTTAAATTTTAAACAGCTGGTGTCCTTTTTATAGCTCCAGCTCTCCTCTCTCTCTTAGGATACTTAGATGTTAGGTGTATTCTTTTTAAACTTGTATCTATTAATGGTGGCAAAAATACTTAAAATAATTTTCATTTTAAAAGTTTCTTTTCATACGTAAACAAATTCGCCTATACTATTTTCACCAATTTTTTCTTGATGACATTATAAAAACCGTTTTCGTTAACCCATTTTTTCTCATTTCCTCAAAGCGTTAAAAACAACTAGAAATATCTAATATTCTTTTTACTGCATATGAAATATTATTGTTATAAAACTAGACACATCAGTGAAAATGAACGAGGCGAATTTGAGATGTAATGTATTTGCTCATTCTGTTTTTTTTTTTTTTTTACTTTTTTGTAATAATTTTCTTTATTACATAGTCAACTTGTGACTTGGCGTAAAGATTAATTTTAATTTTAAATGTGGTAAGTACTGCAATAGTTTTATAAATTGTCATAGAGCTGTTAATACCTCCTCCGATGTGACAATTTTGGCAAAATTTAGTATACTAAACCCTCAATATTCGATATACATACTGCCGAAATTAAAATACTTATAATTTACCTACTTAACATAAGTATTTCATTTTAATAAGACTAATAACCTTCAATTTTTGTTGTAATCGCATCAGAGCTATTAGCCGGCTCTCATATCAAAACTCGTCTCGCCTGCAACATGTCGATGTGATGTCATCATTATTCAAAAAATGCACGTTGCCAAATGGAGCTCTGCAGATTGGTCGAATGCGACTTTTTAGTTTGAAAAAAACATCTACTGCTGCAATCGACAAGTTGCATGCTTCTTGGGCTGCGAGTCGAAGATGCCAGGACGCATACGAACACCTACGAAATGGTCATTCCAACACCGGCGAGCCGATCACCGCATCCAAATATCTATACGTTTCGAAGGTTACATGTGACTGTCGCTAGGTAGATGTGCGCAGTCTTCAAATGCAACACCAGATCAACATTCTTGGAAGGTTTGATTTATGGCTGTGCGGCAGACGAGGCGATTTTAGATGTGAGAGCCGGCTTACAAACACTCAAATGACAAGCCCTTAACTAACCGTTATTTAGATAAATGAAGTTTATCAAAACAATCAAATGTTTGTTCTTACAGAGCAGTGTTTTGTCTCCTGTAAAATTGCAAATTTGTCTCAGAGGTTTTAGCAACTTAATGACAATTCATAAACCATTTTCACTTCTGTTAAGATTTTGTATTATATATTCTGTCTATTAATCGAGATATGATAATTCTTCTAAGGTCCCTTTTTGTATTTTTGCCACTTAGATGTTTGCTGTTGTGGTTTCTTTTTTCTTATCTTACTTCTATCTCATTACAGGGCAATGCCCCGCATTGCCAAGAATTGTTGAAACAATCAGTTGAAAGTAGTTTAGGCTCGTAGGCACTTGTTTTAGAAAACTGACCTATGTACTTGGTGTGCGGTAAGTATTCGTTTAGACTGAATCAAAAAACACACCAAGATTTCAGTTTTCTTTCTTGCGCAACTATATTTCTTTGTCACGAATGCGATTGATATGCTATTTAAAAATGAATTGAACAACGTCGTATCGATCGCATTGTGTGATGATCTATATTACTCTATACTTCTTAGCTCTATTGTCTATCAATGTTGTCTTGTAACAATAAATATCACTTAGGAATATTAATTGTATTTGTACTCTCGATGACAGCTTAGTGTCGATATCTTTAAATAGAGCTAGATTCAAAATATGTCAAGTATGCTTCTTCTCTTAGATCTGTACTACATATTAGATTTGTTTGGTAGTAGTTATTACTCACAAATATTTAAAACGCATAAATCGGTTGTGAAAGATTTTCAAAGAGTTATCAGAGCTAACTGAATGGGCAAAGGGTAAAAATGTGTACCTTCAGATGCATGCTAGTCTTATGAATATTTATTTACACATATTATGGAAATAAAACAGTAGTGATGACGAATAATTAGTAGAATTGTTACGTGACCCATTGTAACCTGATGTTTATCCTGAAATGGATGTTGTGCCTCTCTGTCTACCATGTAATGATTATATCTTTGTAATAATAATGATTGTGGATTCAATATTTATCACCAAAATTGCTGTATTTTTAACTAGAATGAAGACATTAAATGTTACGATTTAAACCCTGCAACGCATTTTATTTACAAAACTTCCATTCGTATACATAATATAAAGTAAACCTGTTCACAGTGTAGAAAATGAATTAAAACAAGATCTGAATTAATTTCGTGTATGTATGCGGATGTATAGATCGTAAGTATCTACCATAGGATGATCATGACCTCATACCAGTGCACTAAAATTAATAATGACACCGTTTATCGATTCATATTTTATTACTTTATTAAGTAGGTATAAATAACAAAATGTTTATAACATGTACTACAATAAATAAATTTCTATAACGTGCTGTTATAATTAATAACGTAAAATTATGAATAACATCATTAATAAAAACATTACTGGAATATTATAAAAAGCCTTAGTCTAAGTATGACTGATTATTTGTTTATGGCAGCATTTCCGGCAGCTGGTTGTCTATTAACTAACTTATTTAAAAAAACACACTCTAAAACTAGTTCATTTATTTAGTAAATCAGTGTCATTCAATATTGATTGTTTCACACAATGTAAATTATGTTTTCATTGGGAACTTGTATTTCTATAAAGACACTGATATACTTATAGGTGAATGTATATAATATTTGTTATCCTTGTAATTTTTTATTCAAATTTATTATTTGAAGAGTAATCAGGCATAAACAAAAAAAATATGATTCATGATATTATATTTATTTAGTTATATGCCTAAATAGGTATTTGGAGATTATTGTAATTTCCATGTTTATTGGGTAGTATTTATAATTTTGATTCCAATCTTTGTTTAACTTCAAATTATTATTATATTAAGGATTTTATCATTGTCCTCTAGTTATGTAGTACATAAATTTATTACAGTATAAGATGAGTGGAATACAATCGCATATGAAATAGCTTTCATTATCAGGTCCACATTATTTATGAGAAATAGTGTATTTTTCACCGATAGTCGTCATTCTTCCAAGGAGAGGGACACTGAAAATATCTTCTCATTGTGCCATCAGCCAAAATGCAATAGGTATGTCGTTTTATCCTGGGCAAATTGTTTTAATTCACCTACATTCTGGATTAAGCTGATTTCTGTGATTTCGTAACCAAGAAAGCTGTCACTTGGCAAGGCATCAATAATTGTCACTGTTGCGTAATTTGCTGTTTCGTAGACAAAGTTATTTCTCATTGCAGAAAATGTGACCAATTAACAGTTCTGATCAATATTTCATGTCACGTATAATACAGGACTGGGATGAAACTCTTTGTTGTGTAATTATTTACTTAAAAAACGAGAATATTAGCCTAAGAAAGTCTCTTTTTTTGTGCCGGAAACGCTTTTCATACTAGGAAGCACCGAAATCCTCCATCCAGCCATTGTATCGCGCAATGTCAACTGCCGATACTGTCTTCTTGCACTTGGCCATGGCATCTTGAAAGTCCGTCAGCGTGACTGGCAAATCGATATCTTCTATTTTGATGCGCTTTATTTCTTCAGGACTCCGTCCGGTTATCTTTCTTCTCATAGACATCATAGATGCATCCCTAAAAACAAGTAAATAAAATATTATGGATTTCGTGACCAATGAGAGACCTGTTAAGGCTATACCTCAGTTGAGGCATGGTCTAAAAAGATCGTGGCTAGGCGATGCGCGGATTTCGGGTCGTGGGTGCATGCCGAACGAAATATAATTTGTCATATAAATCCAACATGCGTCCATTTAATGTTCTGTATATTGTTCTATTAGTAACAATAATAATATATTCATTGACATGTTTTCTTTTTCAAGTAAATGGGTAATGTTTTTAGTCATCTTTACCCGATTTAAGAATTATTACCCCCATCGCCATCACGAAACAAATTGACGTATTCACACCTCGATGTTCACTCTCCGAATGCCAGTGAGTACGAAATTTCGTCGCGCCTATAGTTGAAAATTATTTGCTGTTTCACTGATGTATCGTCTTAAGAATTTTTCAAATAATATTGGTAACACCACAAGCATATTTCTCTAAATTTAAAATATAATTGGTTTTATGTCTTATAATATTTAGGTAAATATTTAAATTGTGATTTGTGCATATTCATTTGTATTTTATTGATAAGACATGAAATGAATTTTTATTCTGTTTCTTAGTTGGAGAAATAATTCTATGGTGTTCGTCCATATCAACTTCACATGAAAAATGAAAAAAAATACTCTTATTAGATGCAATTGTCCATAGAGTATAGGAAATTAGATACACCCATACCTACACATAACTGAGTAAAATGGTATTCCCAACTTTTTTTTGTAAATTGTAACACAACATACCTAAATTAATTTATGCTCAATGAGAGAATGGGTCTTTCATTCATTATAAAAATTGTCCTTATTGAATTTATTTATTTGAAACCCGAACACTACCGAAATAATGTTTCGAACATTTCTTTTTTGTGATAATTTTAAGTACCTAATGGGTAGCATAAGAGTCAAATTATCACAGATATATGTGCTATCGATTATAGACATTCTATTCACCTGCATACGTTGCTTATATCGGAGCCAGTGTATCCGTCCAATTTTTCTGACAGTGTCTTCATATCTAATCCTTCCTCAGTTCTGACATCTTGCATGCAGAGGGTTAACAATGCTGAACGAGTTTCGTCTGTATATGAAAAAGAACAGAGTTATTTTAGCATACTTGATTGCAGTGCTTTTTTATAGGAAAAAGTGGACAATATTATATTGTATTATAGGTGGGCACTATATCTTTTTTAACAAAAATGGATGTACATATTTTAATGGTCTTTTTTTAGCTTCAAAATCTTCAAATATTTCAACTGTATGGTCAAAGCTAGTTTTTTATGCAAATCTAATTTTAAAATCTTCAAGAACATCAAAACAATAATAATAGAAATTCAAATAATTAATTAATAATCAATTAAGAATTCTGAAGTTAACTTGAGTCAAAAAATAAAAAAATATTTGGTGCACAACAAGCGTATCACAGATATTAATTTGTATGCATTTATTCTAGGTATATCATGATTAAATCTCTTTTTGAATTACTGCTTTCATTGAGTATTTATGCTGAATTGATCTGGTGACATGTTATCATCTATCTCCTGTTATATACAAGGTATTTCCTTTCCTTAATTGTATGACTTACCATCAGGTAGTCCAAGATAGACACGCTTTTCGAATCTCCGTCGGAAGGCATCGTCAATATCCCAAGGGTGGTTAGTAGCTGCCAGAACCATGATGACTTTGTCGTCATTCCTTTTGATAAATTAGAAACATTAGCATAAAAATGACAAACCTTTTACAAAGTTACAGTTAATAATGTTTAAACAAAACTATGCTTATAACCTACTAAATTTGGTGAACACTCTAAAATAATATGTCTGTATTTATTTCATACAAAAGCTTTGCACCAATCCATGTTAGTTATAACGTCAGTATTTTCTTTAAAAACAATAGTTATGATTATATAGACTTTAGAGGATATTAATTAGATACAAAAAGTTTTTAAAATAACATTGGTCTTATCTCACCCCATTACAAGGTACATATCGTCACTGTTCTGGCAGAAGACACTAATTCGAAAAAATGACATATTGAGTTATACTAAGATGTTCCTTATTTCAAACTTTACCGTCTGGAAACCTTCTTAATAAATAAACAGCCTTTATTTTAAAGTCATCCTTTTTACGATTACTTGATAAACTCACATGATAGACCATTTCAAACATTTAAACAACTTCAAAGTCTAATTACTCAAAACTAGTATTCGCCAGTTAGTGTGTTCTGCCAGAACAGAGACGATATTTATTTCGTTACGCATAAAAAAAATAGATATAATCATGATATTTTCAATAAATGAACTCAAAACAACTGCAAAAAATTCCAACTAGAGAAAAGATACCGAATGATTTGACATTGAAAAAAAAATATCAATATCAAAGTATCGGTTAAAAGCTGTCGATGCTTCAAGCTATTGATAGTTTTTGACAGCATTAATGATTACTGAGGATGTTTATATATTGAATCATTCTACATTTGATTCATGGAGGGTATCTGGAGATAATCACAATAGTTATAATGGATTTCTTACAAAGAGGCATCGAGTCCATCCATTTGTATGAGGAGTTCGGCTTTGAATCTTCGGCTTGCTTCATGTTCAGTGTCTGTCCCTCGTGCTGCACACAGCGAGTCAACTTCATCGATGAAGATGGTGCTGGGAGCATGAAACCGGGCCTGAAAACATTACATATTTATTATTTATACATTTGGGTATGATATTTTACTTCCCAATAAATTGCAAATTACATAACGTTTCATTAAGCTATCAATTTGTAACAGTTAATTCAATAATATTTATTTCTCTTATAATATTTGTACGAAAGAAGAAGATAGTTAATAACAGTGTTTCGTCCATTTCTGCATCGAATATGCAAGAATGATATTGTAGGTCTAGAGAAGCGTGGCTGCCACAGGTTAGATCTACATGAAGCTACTTGCAGCTGCAACTACCTATGATATTTTTCAAAAAAACTAACTATCTTAATGATCCTATCGATTTCCACATTGGAATGTAAAAAAACATGTATGTTATTGATTTACTTTTCAAGCTAATGGAACTTAAACATTGTATCGCATTTTGGTAGAGACTTCGGCGGTCAAATGAACGCATCTAACCAGATAAAGATTTGGACATGCCGGTGAGTGAGTCATTTAAATCAGTTCTATTTATTAAATATCGCCCTACGGAAATGAATAGTTCGAACTTGGTTAAGTTGAAAAAATGAATTTAAATTTGAAATACCCCTTTGAGTAGAGTGCCATAGGGGCCTGCTATTATTATTTTATTTTTTTAATATTACAATTGATCACCATTTCAAACAGCAGCCTGACAAGTTTTTCTGATTCGCCTCTGTATTTGGATGTGAGTGTACTCGAAGAAACATTGAAGAAGGTCGTTCGGCATTCTGTGGCAACTGCTTTCGCCAGGAGTGTTTTGCCTGTCCCCGGAGGACCCACCATAAGAACACCTTTCCATGGTCGTCTTATACCCTGAAAAGAGATGTAAAAATACTATAATGAAGTGTCTAGTATAGACCAGGGATGGCGAACCTATGACCCGCGGGTCAGACACTGACCCACGCAGGCTTTTTAAATGACCCACGCGTTGATTTTTATAAACTTAATTTTTATATCATAAAAGAGAGAAGACAATCAAAAATATTAAAAACATAAAGTATATATTATATCTAATGTCGAATTCATAAAAAAATATTTCCATGTGGAGATTGGCTAGATAATTTTCTATCGTATCACTGCACCTGTGTATGAGGTATATGGTCGTAAAACGTCGTGTTTCGTCCTTTTGTCGCGAAGCGTGTATGAAAAGAATAAAACGACTGTGTGTGTAATTTGCCATATACTGCCTTTCTTAGGAAGAAGGCAGTAACTGCCTCTTACACACTTTCGAGATTAATGACATAATGTGTTTTTTCTCAATCTTTAGTACTGTGAATTAATAAAAAAACGGTGGTAATTTTTATTAGTAAGATGATAAAATACAAACAAAGTAAAAATAAACAAGCAGTAACTGCAATGAATAGGTGCAATTACTGTCTTTTTGCTAAAAAAAATGTATTATTTTAAAAGATGTCTATTTTTCACTAAGGATTTTAACGGTATTTTAGTGATAATACTGATTTTAAAGTGAACAGAATATATAGCTTTCAAAATTACCTAACGGATGGCATTCATAACTCAATTTTACAACTTTTGCGAGTTACAGCCTTCTTCCTTAGAAGGGCAGTATAAACAATTGTATCAAAATTCAGGACCGGAGTCGTCAGATTAAATGAACATTCTCAAATAAATCAATTGGTATACAAGTGGATAGTAACCAAGTCTAGTAAAGCGACTTTAATCATAAATTTGCATTTATTTATTTTATTCGACAACTATTTTAAGCAATCGGTAAATGAAGTTTGGTACTTAAATAATACATTATTCCTATATCGACAAATACTATTATTATTTCTTTATGTTTTTTAGTATTCGGAAGGGTACAAATAAATCTCCTCTAATAAAAAAACGTCGTGACCCACGAGCTAGTACTAAAAAAATAATGAACAAAATTTGAACCACTTCTCAAAAAGGTTCGCCATCCCTGGTATAGACTATCATATTTTTATACCATTATTTATATGTGCTTTATGGTTTTTTTCTTTCTTTAATCAGATGATATTATAGGTATTCATTATGGTTAATATATTATTCTAAGTACTCGTAGGTATATTACTATACCTACGATCAAGATAATATCTTAGTTTTAGGTACTGTCATAATATTCTATATCTTTATCTATTATTGTGTTTGGTCTAGTCATGATACATTCCTTGACTAAAGAAACTAGGTAAGAATCAATTCTGATATTTGATCTGTAATATATTAAATTATAATAAAATTAAAGTATTTTATACATGGACCTCCTATTCCAAGGGCAGACAAACGCATTTTTTTTTTCAAATATAAAGTATAAAGTTATTAATCGGGCACGGTGGTTATGCCTCCAAGTTCTATCAGCTTGGCGTAACAAAATCTCCGACATGCTTATGTGGCAAATTGCAGGATACCGATCCCACTGGGAGCTTCTCAGGTCGGTCCAACCCTCAGTTGGACCAGTAGGCCATTACGACTTGCTAAAATTTCTCAGATTTCAAAGAGTTTGCAACATTTTACGGCGAGCGAGAAGGTTTTTTCTCATCGAGAATTGACCGTAATTTACTATGAATATCAAAATAGGAATCACGCACGCTAACCAAGGTGTTGAGAAGTTACTCCTGGAACATTCTAAGTACAATTTTGAAGGGTGCCTAACGTTAGTTACGCCACGGTATTCGCATGCATAACGGGTGTTGAGACGTGGCGGGTGGTAGACGAAAAAAGCAAATATTTAATACGTAATGTAGGAGATACCTATTGATAATTAATAATCAAAAATCGACCACCATATTAATTAAACTGAGATGTAAGTATGTGGTAAAACTCTCATTAGAATTGTTTGGTAAAACCTTTTGTTATTTAATTCTATAATAATTATTGATAAGTTATAGTTTTACCCTCCTGACGATGGGTTTATAGCCTCAATAACTATATTTTTTCAAAACCACCAAGAATCCAGGTACGAACCGACAGTTATTATAAGTAGTTAGAATAATCATTTTATTTACCAACCTTAAAAAAATTTGGCATAATACTAGGCAAGACCATGGCTTCTTGCAGGATCGCTTTAGCTTCACTCAATCCCGCGACATCATTCCACTGGACCGCAGGATTCCTCTGCAGGATCTCCTTCTCTAGGGTCTCCACGAGATGCGCCTCAAACCCAGCCGGACTGAATATCCTCTCCTCTTTCTCGACTTCCGGAATGGTATCGCCATTACACGACGCCCCGGAAGCGTTGTCTTCTCCAGACGAGGATTTCTTAATGATTCCATGCCTGATTGGCAGCAGACTGGCTCCAATTCTTCTTTCCTTGAAGGCTTTAGGCAGTCGCTCGACCGATCTGGACTTGCGGGACAAGTTTGATGAGGTGGTTCTTCCGCGTAGGTGGATTGATGGCAGTGTTGGCTGGATTTCAGGGTCTCTCTTCCGGAGTGACGCGATCCATTTGTCAGTTACTGTGTCGGATTGTGGGGTCGTTGGCTGCTTTGATAAACCGATGTCGGCTTCCGGTGGAGGTGGAGCTTGTTGTTTTGGTTCTAAAAACAATATGTCAATATAAAATATATTTCTTATTTTTTTATTCAAACGAATATTACACAAAATGTAGTTTTTATTATCCCGCTCGGTACAGATTATTAATTGTACTATATATATTTCTTTGGTGTAAAAATATATAGGTAGGATTGTATACTTACATAATAAAATATCACTATTTTTGTTCTGTGATGAATTTCATTTTGTTAACTAGGAAAACGCATTATGTTGTAAATCGCGTTATACGACATAGTTTTTCAAATCTATTTTCTCATCTTAGTTTTTTTGTCGAGGGAAGGTTTTATACTTACTTGACATAAGTATGTACCTACACATTATTATTTCAATATTTCTATTCTAGATGGCCGGTTCGAATCCTGGGTCTGGCAAGTACACATATATTTTTGTTTTTCAATTTGTGTATGCGTCGGAGTATGGACCTAATAGATTGAGCAAGTAGCTGACATCCATTTCTCGTAAAAACAAAATCTGTTAATACAATCCTCCAATTTGTGGAGGCCCATATGATCATATTAGCATCGGATATGGTCAAACATTTTCTATAAGTGCCCCTATAAAATAAAACCTAACTTGAACTCTACACTGGGTGATTTGACCGAAGTTTTAGAGATAAAAATGGTCAAATGTCTTTAATATGCTATAAAGTCAGTGAAGGGGGTTATGAACTTAGAGGCCTGCGGCACTGACAGATTTTAAATGGTAAAAATGGTTTATGGTAAAAAAACAATTCAAACCCATAAATTCCAATAACCATCATAGTTAAAATATCAGTGTATCTCTTTCTTAAAACCACATCCAGTAACTAAAAATATTTTATATCAAAAATTCAGTAACAACACAATACTATTAATGTTTTTTAAGTATAAACGTACTTGATGAGTGGTTATGTTATGAGCACCTGTGATATTTATTTATTTATTATGGAATAATTTAATAATTATTGTACGACATATTTGAACTGTTTCGAGGCCTCCTTTTAAATATTATGACGAATCGACTGCGTCATCTACGTCAAAATAAATGGCAGTTTAATAAACTGATCGGATGAGATATTATGATTCCACTCTTTATAAATTAAAATATTTACAGTAAAACCAAAACAAATGATTCGGTTCGTGGATTGTGTGTACGAATACGTATAAGTACTGTCGTCAGCGCTACGAGTACATCGGCTGCCAGTTAATTAGTAGCTCCAGTAGGGGTAAACATCCGCAAGCACACCATTGACCATCCTAATCATTGTTTTGTTTTTACCTCGTTGATTAATGAAAAAGGCCAAATACATCTAATGAAATGTTAAAATTTCCCTAATATTTAAGGCTATACCTCAGCTGGGGCACGGTCTAAAAAGATCGATAGGCGATGCGCATATTGTGTAAATGACGCGTGCCGAGCGAAATATAATTTGTCATAAAAATTAAACATGCGTCCATTTAATGTTCTGTTTATTATTCTATTAGTAACAATAATAATATATTCATTGACATGTTTTCCTTTTCAAGTAAATGGGTAACGTTTTTTAGTCATCTTTACACGATTTAAGAATTAATACCCCCGTCGCCATCACGAAACAAATTGACGTGTTCACAGCTCGACTTTCGCTCTCCGATTGCCAGCGAGTCCAAAATTTCGTCGTGCCTATAGTTGAAAATTATTTGCCGTTTCACTGAAGTACGCTCTTAACATGTTTGATGAGCAGCTATAGTAAACAAACAGCACACATTGACTCAATTTGTCAAAAGTGAGTTAAGGCGTTTCATTCTATTAGACTGTTAGTCTTAGTCTAGTTAGTGTACTATTAGTTTGGTATCTACCTAATTGGTAAGAGACAGAATTGCATTTTGTTCTCTTTTTCTATTCATATGGATAGATACATACTCATTTTTTTTTATATCGTAGTAGGTACTTACTCCACCTGTAGAGACGATAAACCACCTTTATGTTGTGTTTTAAATAATATATTATAGAAAATATTTTTAAATAAATTCCAAGACATTTTTACCTTTATTAACATTCTTCGGTTGCTTCGGAGGAGCAGGCTGACCTCCGCCTTGTGCAGGAAAATTCCTCGACGCCGCTGAGGCTCCGTTCCTCTTTCCACCATTTGGGCGAGGTCCGCGATGCGTCGTCGTTATCTTGGTGAACGAAAACGGCTGCAGGTTGTCTAGGATCAATGAGTCCATCATGCGCGCCATGTGGTGCAGACCATGGCCTGGCGATGGGCTGAAATAAAAAGATAAATAAATGATTTTTTTGAGTTACTATTTAACTATCTATCTCCATACATTATCGGAATGTTAAATTTAATATTATATTATTAAAATATAAGATAGTCGCGATTGGTTACTTCTACAGTGTAGATCTAAGGTCCACTGTGTCATTTAGAAGAGATCTTTATGCTACGTATTTTAATCGACTAATACAAGGTATAAAATATGAGAACTCTGCCATTATGGGCAGTGTTGACCTGTGTCCCCCTGATAACTGTCTTAGAAATAGAGTGCATCAGTTGTTTATTCTCCCAAGGTGCAGAACCAACCTGCCACTGGTAATGCCAATTGGGAGGACGATAACTATTTTCAACCAAATTTCTTTCGGGTGTTGTGAGGGTGAGTTAGGTGGACGCTATTTTATAAATTCTTAAAATAGGGTCTCCTTATTAGCAAAGTCGGTGTACTTATTAGAACTTATATAGTTGTATAATTGTATTTTCACTGCTTTTTATGTTTATATTATGTTCTCTTTTATCGTTTTTACTATATGTTTCTTTATAATAATGTTTCATGTCATGTTGTGAAAGTTATAAACTTATAATTTGTAATATCCATAATATGTTAAAAAATTAAATTAAATTCAAATAATAGTTCTAGGGTATTTTAGTTCTCTTTATTGGGAAAAAAATACTTTTTTGAATTTTTCACTGGTTATCACAAATGTGTGCATTGTCATATTTTATCAATTAGCTATCACCGACAAAACTCTCTGCTACTTGGAATTATTTTACTTCGGCGGTCGATGCCCGCTACGACCAATAATCGCATTTATTATTTGGGTTCGATCTTCAGAGTCGATTAACCCAAAACATATAAATCGCAATTCCAACAAGTTAGAACTGGGGCGATGACTGGTTGAAGGTACGATATCGATTGTATATTATTGTAGGTACCTACTCAAAAAGTATAAGTGAGGGCTTTGGATAAAAAAACGGCAGATTATATTTTCATAGGTATTATCTCTGAAAGTTTTTTAAAATGTTATTTATTATTAAAATACAATTTTTCAGAAATTATATGTATAAGAAAGAAATGAGACATTTTTATTGACTTGCCAATAGGTATGTTACGTAATTACAAATCGCTATTTTTATTTACAATTTTCCCACTTGGCTTGACTGTAATATTATTACCTATATTATTTTACACATCCCTATTGAATTTTAACATTAAATTATATTATATTGGATATTATAGTTATATATTATATACTATCAATTACATAGGTACAGGGCTCAAAATGGACCTAAGCCAATCGGTAAAACTATCGCTCCGTCTCGTGGAAAAAAAATACTTTGATCGTCTGAGCTAGATAGGCCATATAATAGAAAATCTAACACACTTGTTTTTGTAAAATACACATAAAATTTGATAATTATGTAAGACTAATATCTTCAGAAAATTGCCGATCGCTCCGGTTCGTAAACTTTTCTATTTCGAGCGCTGCATAATTATGTAGGTACTCCTAATAATCGATTTTATTTTTAGAGTATAAGTACAAAAAATAATTACAAAGACATTTAGTCCGATACATTTAATTATATTTATTGCGCTAGTTATGACCATTATCAGTTACCATCCAAGATTGACGCGTCCCTGGTTAATGATTTATATAATATAAGTACTAATTCCATTTAAAATGCAAAATCTTTAAATATCATCTCCTGTTAAAGAGTGTCATATAGACTAGCCAAGCCAGAAACCATCTGTCATCAGAAAATCTATATTACAAAAATTCTAATAGGTACCTATATACCGTAAAATAAAAATTATCACATTTAAAAATCAATCATGCAGAGTGGTTTATTTGTTTGAACCCCTTAAAAGCCTGATGAGTGTAGACTCAACCATTCTAGAGAGGCATGGAAAAAAAATTGAATACACCTATGACATCACAGCCCGTCTTCTCGATATGTCATGGCGCGTGTTGTATAATAATTATAGCAGTAAACCTTTGCCGTGAAATGTGAAACAATCACCTGAAAAAATCAAAAACTGTACTAAAAACCAGTCTGTTTACGGTCTGTTGCCATGGCAATGTGCGAGCACACGAATTCAATGATATCCAGAGGCGTTCTGGCTAGCAAATCAACTGCCTACTGTGAAATTAAAAATTTTGTATTGAAAAAATATTTTAACTCAACAAATTGTACACCTACTGAAAATTATTACTTTTATTAATATTTTACGAGTGAAGTCAGGGTTTAGCGTAGTTAGTACAGACTAATTATTTAGTTGTAACTTAAGTTAACTAAAATATTAAGTGGTGCATGGAAATAATCAGATTGACTCCTTCCCAGTTTTTAACCGGACATGCTGGTTTTGTCTCCAAGCCATGCCAACTTGATCATATAGAATATCCTACTTGCGAATTGCAGAATGTTGATGTGTCCCCATATGTTAGTTGAAAGAGATGAGCATGGACCTCAGTTGGACCGGCCAGCCATACGAGGAAAAATGTATCAGCTTTCAAAATGTTTTCGACGTTTTACAGTAACCTAGAAGGTACTCTGAAAATGTATTACACACGCTCCAGCGCACGTCAAGAAAGCTCTTTATAAGTTGCCACTGAACAGAACAACAAAGGGTGTCTATCGTTTGTTACGCTACACCCTATTGTATACACACGCATAACGAGTGTTGAAACATCGCGGATGGTGGAGGGAAAATCAAGGTATATATATACGTAGTTTGACTATTGCTATCTTATAAAAATATGCATGTTAGGCGTAACGCCGAAAGACCATAAAAACAACGAATAATTACGCAGACATAAATACCCTATATGATAAAGGTCGCTAAATTAGTGAAAATGTTATTATAGAATCTGAAAAATAACTCTTTTAATTGTCTGTAAATTAGAATTGGTAACAATTATAAAGTAGATATTTCGATTTATATTATCAGATGATTACTTTTGGTGAAACAAAGTGTCACTATACAAGTATGTACTGTTTTGTAACGTCATGGTGATGATTATTTTTTTCCCAGATTACAGTGAATACTAAGAATATAATTATATTAACCATCAAATACTATCAATATTTCATTAATTTGAATTGACCACACGATACTCAAAACTGTGTAGTCATCTCAAAACTCAAAGAAGAAACTATCTATGTAGGTAGATATAAAATAAGTATGTCAATGGTTCGTTAAAGTATTTTTATTCGTAAAATAGTTATGAAACGGGAAAATTCAGCCGCATTCCAGACGGTCGATAGTTTGTCCCAATGGACGCTGGTCAAACACGTAAGTTTGTAGGGAGCTTTAAAAGCTTCTATATTTTCCCCCAGGACCACGTGTAAAAGTCTATGCACTAATAATATTCAAAGCTGCGACACGGAAAGGCTAGCTGGGCTACTTGTTTATACTTGCATCGCACGTGTGTTGGTAGGTTGTGTTCTTAGTCCCATTTTCGAAACCAATGGCTAGCGGGCCAATTATTTGTCAATATATATTTTTTTCATGTAAGCTAATAAATAGTTATTATAATTAATCCCTATACCAATATTATTTACTACCTTAAAAAGTATTGTATGTGTTACGCCGAATGTGCGAAATTGACTATTACATGAAATGGGCAAAATTTTGGCTAATTCATGTAATAGTCAAGCCTGTTGCCTTATTCATGAATTGGGTAAATTTTCTGCCAAGTAAGTACATGAATTCACCAGGGTATGGAATTATTAAACTGTCAACATGACAGTAGAAAAAGTAAATTTAATACGGATGGTTTTATTAGTTATAATTGGACATAAGATAATATTATTATTATTAGGTTAGGTTTGGTTTTGTAATTCTGAATTATTCAACTGAATGTCCATTTTGAGGTTAGCTAACAAGTGTCAACAAGCTATCACAATCGACCATTGCACGATTGATACCCAAGCACGAATCAAATCGCGAAAATACCTTTCAATAAAATCCTTCTGTTATCATATTATAAGTTATAGATTTTTTTGCGCATAGTAAATGGATATGAACGTCATTGTAGTTATTGATTGGTATATTTTTATATTATAATCAATGACATTTGACACATTTGGTTAGTTTGATTAGTTGCAAAAATCACCACCGGAGCGCGACCGTCTATTTTGACCATAGATAATATACGTATATTTTGACCAATGCATGAGCATTTCACACATTTAGTTTAGTTGCTATCTAATTTATCCAATACATGAACTAGGCAGAAAAATTACTGCCGAATTCACGCACTCGCCAGATATTTTGTCTAATTCACGAATAAGGCAACGGGCTTGCATTTTTCATGATTTAGGCAAAATTTTGCCCATTTCATGTAATAGTCAATTTCGCACATTCGGTGTAACATATGCACTATTAATTAACTGTACATGTCATGCTTAGATATACTATCTCCTCATTGTCTTGATCCAGAGATTTCTGAATTAAAATTATAGAATTCTCCGTATATCGACAGTGCTTTTTTTACATTCTTTTTGTCAAAGAATACATTTTTCAAATTTTATTTAAAAACAACGGCTGATTAAAAAAACATTAAATCTCAGAAACAATACCATTCATTTCATAACTCTCACTGCGTTAAGTTCATGATCAGAAATAATATGTAGTACCATTATAAATCTTCGTATAAACAAAATCATCAATCAAAATAGTGTTACTAAATATAATTTATGTCTACCTGTGGGTCTATTCTATACTTATCGAACACTAAATTGATAAATAGTATCAAACTTAGGGTAGGTTTGTATCAAAATATTAGCACTTATTGTAACAATTACACGAAGCCGGTTTTTATTGTTGCAATAAGTGCGATATTTTAACAGCAGCAAGATAGGTGCTGTTAAAATATAGCACTTATTGCAACAATAAAAACCGGCTTCGTGTAATTGTTACAATAAGTGCTAATATTTTGATATAAACCTACCCTAAGTTTGATAATATTTTTCACTTTTTCACTTTAGCGGTCGATAAGCATAGAATAGACCCACTGGGACTAATAAAATTTTTGATCTAAATTAATTTGAATTTTTAATTGAATAACCTATTAACCTACGAACAGAAACAATTAAGGTACTGTTCGGTTATACGGAATACAGCAGAAAACGCATTTTGAAAATAGCCGATAAACCGGATTATTTGTTAGTTTGGGTTAGTTTAGGTTGGGTTAGGTTAGGTCAGGTTAGGTTTAGTTAGGTTAACCTAACAAATAATCCAGTTTATCGGCTATTTTCAAAATGTGTTTTCCGCTGTATTCCGTTTAACCGAACAGTACCACATTTAATAAACTGATTTTTTTATTACATTTCACAATTTAGTCCATAGCTATTCCGGTTATCACCGTTATCACGGTTATCACTGTTATAAATTAGTCTAGTAAATACTCCTGAACTTGGTACGGCAACGGAACTATTCATTGACTACAAATTTTACATAACATTTAATATTTTAAATCCTATATTAAACACATTTACTTTTAAATATATTTTCATTGTTTATTGAGCAATTCGTATATTTTTGATAGATACCTCTTCATGACTGAAAGTTTTTTTATAAATACTCTTATAAATTAATAATAGTAAATGTGCCCATAAAAAGGTTGGATATCCCTGCTTAAGCCTTTGTTAAAGAGCGCTGACCGCTAGATCGATATGAAAACGAAAAATAACACTTGTGGACATTACGTGCGGGAAGGCATAAAGACTGTGCCAATTTTTAAATAAAATGATTTATTCGTTATGTATAATAACCTCCCTATTAAAAATATATAAATAATTAAATATTATGTTTGTGTGAAATTATTCGGCTACAAAGAAATCTTCACGTTCATGATGAACGTTCAATGTGAACAATTGAATATTTTCTTAAATTCTGTAAAATCCGGCACTCGATCACCTAGTCTTAGTCAGATCATAATTTATTTATTTTTAAATTACTAAAATACCATTTCTGCTCCAAAGCAAAGCGTATGAACCACCACAGTAATGAGGTTATATATTTACAGAATTATTGAGAGGAATTGCGGCACTGCATCGAACACACATTGAAAAAAACAACAGCGAACAGACTACTTATCACTATAGAGACAGACATATCAAAAGACTATTACCATGGGTTCTTTTATTTTAATTAAAAATTAATAAATGCGGTGCTGAAATTAAAACAATACTTAGGTACTACGCTATAAATACATAAATAGTTTCTTTTTCTCTGCAAAACTTGTTACCAGGGGACACAAAATTAATGGGAACTGAAATACCTAACGGGTGTGAAGTAACAGCCAACCGATCTCGAGTGTGGAAGAATATGGGATAAACTTAAACAATTCTCAAGAATGCGTCATTCTAAACTTATCCTTCGTTCTGACAACTGCTCTCGGCTTATGCACTGACGCTCATTCAATATTGGTATATTTGAAGGTTGCAACACGCACTTTTTCACGTTTATAATATGTGTTTTGTTTTCGTAGGACACTCACACATTCAAAAACCTGCTTCAAAATGTATTCTATTTGGGGTATAGCCTATCGGAATTCGGTTCTGTGCTTGTTACTTATTACTTTATGTACATAACATTTTTTATTTTTATTAAATTACGAATTATCTTCATACATACCATAGATTTTAAACCAACGCTGATCGATATAGATGTTAAACAATGAATACTTATACAATGGTTTGGGTGAATAGCGAACAATACTATTCTTCGTAAAAAAAAGTATGTTAAGACAAGCTCCACTCTGTGAAGGCTCATATTAATTATTATGCTCTCTGCTTTTTTATTTAATTATTACAAAAACATATTGTCTTAATATTAGGTACATATTATATAAAAGATTATTTGAAATAAGTTACCATTACTGAGATTATTAATTGTAAATATTGTTAAAAATACCAATAAGTACCCATCTTAAAAAATCTGGCCAATAGGTATACCTAGTCTTATCGAATTCGCTAAAATGAAATAATTTCCAGCATTGATTTATAAATTAGTAATTACTGTTGTTCCTTATTCAAATTTTCGGTAAGGTACAATAATATTCGGTGGCTTTGAACTCAGTGGATATTATTTTGACCTGTAGTTACAGTACAGATAGCCTACAAGCGGGCATGTTTCCAACCAATTTAGTAATTTGTGCTTTATTTAAAATTCAAGATTGAAAGATAACTATGGCCAACTGGGTATATTAAAAGACTTATTTCGAGGTTCATTGAACGTGATTCATTGCCAGACATTGAAAGGTCCGTCATTTAATTAGTTTTATGTTGCAACATGCAATTTTTAGGTGCAATGCAAAATGCGTTTACAGGTTTTTTGGCGAGACATGGATTTTATTTATTATTGCTGGGCTTTTGTGAATTAATTAAAACAGTATTAAGTATTACGCTCGTTTGACAGTCGGTGATAGTTAAGAAGATCAATGATTTCTAACCATGTCCGCGAGCTGTACCAGGGGTTTTATGAGAATTTTCAAAAGATTGCTAGAAACATCATTGAAATATCTTATCCAAGACTCCAAAGAATAGGCAATAAATCATTTATTTAAAAAAAATAGTAAATTGTTATTTTCTAAGCCTCCTGGTCGTGATATCCAGTGTGGATAGATAGATCATGCATCGTTTATGGGTGGAACATTCTAAAGGACATTAAATTAAGGCAGGAATTCTAGTAAGTACTAGATTCCGTGGAAATTACATTTTTTCATCCGTGGCACAATGGATACATAGCAATTATTGTCTGTTAGGGTGTATATCAGAAATTGAATAAAAGATTGTAACATTCCTAAATTTTATAAATTATTAATCGTTAAATATAAAAAAATACTTATTACATTATTAGCAAGTGCAAGTACCTACAATAAAATTAAAATATAGAAAATGTCTAACGTCGGTTATAAGGTACCTAATGAATGAAATCATAGCTTGATTTAAGTCACAAAAACCGATCGCCAAAAACTAACGCATTTTATTGATCATTTCAAGTCGTAAAAACTACTAGTTAATTTCGTCGTAAATCTATAGGATGCACATGGCTCAATTGTTAAAGTACATTGGCGTGAATCTAGTGGATGCGTAATCAATTCCCGCTGGGGGTAGTATTTTTTTCAAAAAGATTTTTTCTAATATGTATTGTATAAAATCTTGTGAATTATTCGTTGAATAATAAAATAGTTTATTGAATTCTATTACGTATTAAAACTACTAGTAGATATTACAACCATTGATATATTTAACTAAATATATCAATGATGATGGTGTATATCTAGTTTTTACTAAAATTATTAAACATAACCCTGCATCTACACCATACTTATATGCTGTACACATATTGTACGTCTGAATCTGAATGAATTTGAGGTGATCTTGTCTCACTCAAGATTATAAATAAACTCGCCTTCTTAATATCAATCAATTAAAATTTTCTCAAAACATACAAATCTAGCATATATATATATTGCTAATAGGTACCTTTTCTATAAATAACAGCAATTAATTAACTATATAGAGAATCTGTAGTAAACAACGTATATTATGTGTGTGTTAGAAAAACATCCAAGGTGAAAGTTTGTTTGGAACACAGCTCATCAAATATTTACAGGAAGGATGAGTCTCGTATACGATAGATTAACTCTCGGGTGATTCCCTACAGCCAATAAGCAAAGTGCTGCAATGGGTAGGAAAGAAAAGGGATGAGAAAAGTGTAAGTAATATGAAAAAAATACGTAAATTTTGCTCAAGGCGAAATATGTTAGCATAATAGCTTTTATGAAAATATATAATATGATTTATTATTTTCGTTTTTTTTTGCAATACGTCATCACTTATGTTATTAAATTGGTGTAAATTCTGTTGTTTTAAAAAGGAAAATAAAACACGTCAAAAACATTAAGTAGATCATATATTTTTTTAACATTTGTTTTAAGTTATTCGGTGATAAGTTAATAGAGTATTGTTTGAAAGCAGATAAATATTACTGACTCTGACATCTCCTTATTTTTTGTTACTAAATATTACATGGTAGTTACTATACATATTATCTCAGTTCACTGTTGTTTTGACTTATTCCTATTTTCCATTACACTACATTGTTTCAAAAATATTAGAATCAATGCTCGAAATGGACCGGAGCGCACCGGAGAGCCGTTCCGGTTCATAAAATCCCCAAAACTATCGCTCCGTCTCATGGAACAAATTATTTGATCGTCTGAGCTAGATAGGTTATATAACAAAAATCGAACACACTTATTTTTATAAAATACATATAAAATTAAATACCTAATTATGTTAATATTTTCGTAAAATTATCAAGCGCTCCGGTTCGTAAAATTTTCCATTTCGAGCGCTGATTA
This sequence comes from Rhyacophila brunnea, assembly GCF_057557595.1. NCBI lineage: Eukaryota > Metazoa > Arthropoda > Insecta > Trichoptera > Rhyacophilidae > Rhyacophila > Rhyacophila brunnea. The sequence goes on along the minus strand of NW_028233276.1, from coordinate 38,818,180 downwards.
GAATGCAGTTCTACCACATAAAAGCTAGTTCAATAATTGAAATTATTAATTATTAATATACGAGGGTGGGTCAATAATTCCTTAGAAAAAAGCATTAAAACAGTTTTTATTTTTGTATTTTTTTTTATTTCTCAACATAATCCCCTTGGAGCTCAATACACTTGGTTAGACGTTTCTCAATTTTTTTAAACCGTCAGAAAAATAAGTTTTCGGAAGGTCCTCAAAATAAGCATTTGTCCGATCGATGACTTCTTCATTTGAAAAAAAACGTTGTCCACTTAGCCATTTTTTTAAGTTTGGGAAAAGGAAAAAGTCACTGGGGGCTAAATCTGGCGAATACGGTGGGTGGTGGACCAATTCGAACTTCAATTCTTCAATTTTAGCCATTGATCGTAAACATGTGTGAACACGGGCATTGTCCTGATAAAACAGGATTTTTTTCCTGTTTAAATGAGGCCGTTTTTCTTCAATTTTGTTTTTTAGCTGGTCCAATAAAGATGCATAATAATCCCCTGTTATTGTTTTTCCTTTTTCCAAATAGTCAACGAAAATAATTCCACGTGCATCCCAAAATACAGTAGCCATAACCTTACCAGCTGATTTTACGGTTTTCGCTTTCTTTGGACATGGTTCGCCTTTCGCAATCCACTGCTTTGACTGTTCTTTCGTCTCGGGAGTATAGTGGTGTATCCATGTTTCATCTACAGTCACAAAGCGACGAAAAAATTCATCCGGATTGCGTTGCATGAGCGACAACAGGGCTTTAGAGGCCACCACCCTATTGCGTTTATTGTCGACTGTGAGCAAACGCGGCACCCATCTTGCAGAAATTTTTTTCATGCCCAATTTGTCATGTAAAATAGAAATGACGCTACCTTTTGAGATCCCTGTAACCTCAATTATCTCACTCAACTTTAATCTTCGGTCACTTAACACCATATCGTGGATTTTATTGATCATTTCTGGTGTAGTCACCTCTACAGGACGTCCTGAGCGTGGTTCATCCTTTGTTGATGTACGACCACGTTTAAATTCATTTAACCAGTTATAAATAGTTGCAAGTGAAGTAGCAGATATGCCGTGAACTAAATCCAACTCATTTTTTATTTCCTTTGCTGTTAACCCTTTTATATTAAAATGTTTAATAACAGCTCTAAACTAAATTTTCTCCATTTTCCATTTTTCCATTTTCCACAAGCAAATTTTTTTTTTAAATGTACGAGAAACACACAACAACCCGACCAATCTGATTGAAACTTCGCAGCATACTGAATCGGTAGTGCCGCTGCATGAAAACAAACCGCTTACAGTACTAGTCGCGCCACCTGTCGGCTTTTCTAAGGACTTATTGACCCACCCTCGTATTACTTTTACTACTTACTACGTAACGTAGGTCAGCTTGGGCATTCGGGCATATTACTCGGTCCAATATTCATTGAAAAATTCCAATGGTACCCAAGAGATACGAAATAGCCACACAGGAATCTGCTGAATTCTAAATAAGTACATAATATATGCTTTTTGGCTGTCAATCGATGTACAATGATTAATACGATATGTCCTTTTACGAGCAGTTATAAACCACAGTTTTGTATTATAATGTATATGTTACGCCGAATGTGCGAAATTGAATATTACATGAAATGGGCAAAATTTTGCCTAAATCATGAAAAATGCAAGCCCGTTGCCTTATTCATGAATTAGACAAAATATATGGAGAGTGCGTGAATTCGGCAGTAATTTTTCTGCCTAGTTCATGTATTGGACAAATTAGATAGTAGCGCTACGGTGGTATTTTTTTGCAACTAAACTAAATGTATCAAATGCTCATGCATTGGTCAAAATGTACATATTATATTATCTATGGTCAAAATAGATGATCGCGCTCCGGTGGTGTTTTTTGCAACTAATCAAACTAAACAAATGTGTCAAATGTCATTGATTATAATATAAAAATATACCAATCAATAACTACAATGACTATTTGACAATATTTTACAGTTACGGATAGTTTTTTCTTTAATCGTCTTAATTGTCAATTGTTAACATTTATTACCAATAAATTTAATGTTTTCTTAGACTATATCAGCCCCTTAGTTGGAGCGTATGAACACAACGCAGCCCGTCCAAGAATCCCTATCTGTAAATTTAATCTAACATACAATATTTAGGTGATAACAAAATTAGGTAACTTATTATTTTTTGATTGTATAACAGGTATTTATTAGTTGCAAAACAATCACTCTCGTTAAATAAATATACCTTGTTCTCGCAAAACAATGTTCAAAATTATAAACATTTTCAATACAATATATTTTTTTTATATATGAAAATTTGGGTTTTTTTTCTGTCAATTAACTTAATTTATATTCTTACATACCATTATCTGGCAATTTTTTGCCATTGGCAACACTGATTGAATTATGAATTCAAATAAAACACAATATGTAATACTTATTCCACACAATTATATGGAATGAGTACTAAATATAGTGTGTTTAAAGTTTTCAGATATTTAAGCTACGTCTTCTAGAAAAGATTTTATTCAACGCCTTGAAACCTTTAAATTGTATTAATTAACCTTAGAACATAATGACTCAATCTATCGACCGTAACGCTAAATGAAAGTAAGTGAATTCTAGCAAATTTTTCACCCCTGACTATTCGCGAGTGTGACGCACGTCGTGGTCACTATTGGAGGCTTTCAACTTCGCCATTTTGGAAACAGGAAGTTCCCTTGGCAAACCGGAAAAAGTAAGCCAGCGGTTTTGACCTCAAGAAAATATACGAGGCGTTTTCCACACGCAACGTCTTTTGCCTGCTTGCTGTGTAACTTATTAATTTCATAGCATTAGCCATTACAACAAAATAAACTGGCCGTTTTATTCGGATTACAGCATTCTTTAGAAAAAATCTTCATTATAATATTATACGAGATGTATAATACTATTTGAAGTCTTATAGGATATAAGCTTTATTTTTCAGAAAAGCTTTGAACATCTCAAACCACAGAGAAATAACTTTTTAATTGAGTGTACTATTACAATAATTATTGCAACATTTTTTTTCGACCATGTCCGATCTTCGTAAGATCATATGGGTCTCCACAGAGTGGAGGTTTGTATTAACAGATTTTGTTTTTACGATAAATGGATGTCAGCCACTTGCTCAACCTATTAGGTCCATACTCTGACTCATACACAAATTGAAGAACAATGTGTACTTGCCTGACTCAGGAATCGAACCTGGGACCCACGACGTTATAGACCGACGCTTAAGCCGCTCAATATACATTTGTACTCTAGATGTTGAAGGAAATCTTCTTCTTCGAAGATGTAGTATTTTCACATAAATTTGAAGATAATAAATAAGATTACTAATTTTAACATTTATATTATATAACATTTATATTATATGCAAGTTATTCTGTATTGCAGATTCATTTTATAATAATCTTAAGACATGTGCTCTGAGTATCCTTTACCACTGTCTCTCGCATTAGTGTTGTACACAATTTTAAATTACTATTATTATTATTATTTAGATAATCAATCACTTAAATATTGTAAATATTTTAATGTAAGAAAACAAACTTCAATACAAACAAAAATTATGTCTTTAATTCAAATTTAAGACAAATTAATCACTCTTAAATCGTTCTGGAATCGCTCATAATATTTTAATGAAAAATCATTAAATCATACAATAATATATATAAGTAATACATAAGTAAAATAAATCAAACACTTAGTGTCGTATTTTTTGTAGGTACCTTAATTCACATGAATCGATATAAAATATTTATGTTTTACAATATAGTTATTGAATGAAATGTATATACAAATAATAGTACCTACCTACCTACCTACCTAATGGATCTTATAGTAGAAAATAAGTATTTTTATATTATTCAACTTATTGTTAAATTCTAATGGATTTAAGTTTTGTACTACATATTCCATTTGAGTACTCAACCATACTCTAATGGAATAGTACACAGCTTAAATCCATTAGAATTTAAATTCAAATTCCATCAGTACCTTCGGTCAATAGTATTAATATTATTGTTAAATATTTCAAACGAAACCTTCCAGTTGAATGATGTAAAATAATATTAATAAAATATCGGTATGCATAAAATAAAAATTAATCATTCATTCATTCGTAATTTGCAGAACACGCATTGATGGCAAGAACTATAGTTTTTAAATTTAAATCTTTTATATATTTTAGATTAAAAAAATATAACATACGTACGATGCAATATTACAAATAAAATATAGTTATTGTAGAAAAATACTTAAAAAGTGATTAGTTAAAAATAGAAAATATACCAAAATATATTTTCAGGTCTGAAGCGATTTCATACCATCTGAATTATATTAGCATATCACTGATAAGGTAAGCGTTTTGACCTCTACGCCGACCGTAGAGGCGCTACGCGACTTTAAAAAAATATGCATACCTACACTCAACGTACGTAGTATAGATATAATTTTACTCTCCACTGGCTATTCAAATCGATAAAATGTTCGAAATTATACATTAACGGCAGTTGCAGTAAATGACACGAATGCACGACTGTATGATACAAACAGTACTCAATACAATATTTATGAAATGACTACGATGGCTGAACAAGGGGGATAAAATATAAAACGACTGCAATGAAATGGTTCTAACTATTTAAAAATTCTTTTATATTACCTACTGACTTTCTTTTTATGATTATTTGAAGTTCTGTTCTGGCAGAACACACTAACTGTAGAATACTAGTTTTGAGTAATTTGACTTTGAAGTTGTTAAAATGTTTGAAATGGTCTATCATGTGAGTTTATTAAGTAATAGTAAAAAGGATGACTTTAAAATAAAGACAGTTTATTTATTAAGAAGGTTTCCAGACGGTAAAGTTTGAAATAAGGAACATTTTGGTATAACTAACTCAATATGTAATTTTTTCGAATTAGTATCTTCTTCCAGAACAGTAACGATATTATCATTCGAATTCTAGAGGAAATACACCAAAGGTAATTTTCTGTAAGCAAGAATACAGTCATTAATACGATATTTATGAAATGACTACTTAACAAGGGGGATAAAATATAAAATGACTGCAATAAAATGGTTTAACTGTTTACAAATTCTTTTATATTACACACTAACTTTCTTTTTATGATTAATTGAGGTTGCTTATATTTTTTTTCTGTATTAATGTTTAATATTAGGTATCATTCGACTTCTAAAGGAAATACACCAATGGTAATTTTCTGGAAGCAAGCATACAGTCAATTGGTAGCATAAACACAGTTCACTGTTGTAAAAATCTATATAAGTACACCAATTTTATGCAAATTAATTCCTGGAAAAAGTAATTAAAATGAAGCCGTTGGCGCAACAACCAAAGAATTTTGACTATAGAAGGAGTCTTATACGATATTTCTGTTAAACTATTTTGCAACCACATAAAGTGCGAATCATTAAGTTAGTGAACTTCACAAATATTAAGATCGCTCAATTGCCATTCTGATTTCATTACGTACGCAATGGTGACCATTTTTTATGTTCATTGTTTTTACTTACTTGAGTGCACTGTTATAAACGGTTTTACATAAATTTTACATGATTTTTCAATTAAATAATAATTCCGAAGTATAGTATTATTGGCTGATAATCTATCCATCTTATCAGATTGTATTTTTTGATCAGTGAAAGAATAAAGTTTTTTCGATATGAAACTACTTATAATAATATTTTATGCGGTTGTCAACTTTTTCTCTGCGTGTACACGATTTTGCGCTATACAGTTCATGTAGTTCATGCATTAAAATATTTTTATTCATACTGTAGGTAGTATATAAAAATGTACAATGGATTAGTGGTAGGCGAATGGCTAATAACCGTAAAACTTAAAAAGAATTGTTATAAAACCACTCACTATGTCTATGAGGTCCGATAATTCTATTATTAAATAGTTAATTCAATTTTTTTAAGGCAGTGTTTCCCAAAATGTGATACACGTACCCCCTGGGGTATTAATACAACATCCATGCTAGAAGGTTTATCGCATGCGCAAGACGAGCAATTATTGTTGGAATTCAGACGGATTCTTGAAAAATAAATATAAGGACTGTACTTTAACACCATTCTGGTTGCAAATGCAACATGTGTATCCAGTTTTAACAGGGAAAATCCTGACATACATCTTGCCTTTTCCAACTTCATATCTATGCGAAGTTGCTTTTTCAGCATTTGTAGACAGTACGTCAAAAAAAAGGGAACAGGCTTTTGGATGTGTAACCGCATCTCAGATTAAAGTTAACAACCAGGGAGTTTTATTTATATTTTATTATGAATAAATTTTATTTTTTGTAAAATATTATTTTGTTTATGTACTAAAAAAGGTAAAAATAAATATTTTTTGATCATTATTAAAGTATATACATTTTTTTTGACGAGGGGTACTTAGTGTTACGAAAATTATAGAATGTCGAAAGTTTGAGAAACACTGTTATAATGTAATTTAACTATTTGTAACTACATGAAACATCTACTGTGAGTAAAATTATGCATAAGACGTGTTTAGATTGTAAGCTCTAATATGTGATATCATCTCGTTACATTTCAAACTAGACGTGATTAAAATTTGCGTAGTAATGACAACATCCCACAAAAAATTCAAAATTACTTCTAACTTAATGAAGACTAACAATAATGGTCATTGTGTCCGAATGTCGGTCAGTTAAGAATCTGAAAATTAAGAGCAATGTCATATTCTATTATTATTTTAACTAGTTTTTTTGATGGTGCAAAATTGAAGGTGTTAGCCATAAAGCCCATTGACGCAGCGAGTGCGGCGCTCGCGCAAAATTTCTACAAGTGGCGCGTAAATCAACGAAAATACAACGTAATCAAATACGCCAGCGCCCACTGGATTTCACGACGCATTATAGGCGCCCGCCGCATGAATCATCGTTTTTTGGCGAATCACCGCTTCTCGGCGATACGAATGAAAGAAAATACAATGGAGTCCATTCATTGAACACGGCTACCAAAATTACGCTGCTCGAAGCCTCGTCGATCGACGGGCGAAAAGCAATTATTTAATAACAGAGAATGATTGTTTAATTTTATTGCGTGTCAAGTTTATCGCTGGTTGAATAATGCCGTCGTAAATATTTATTACAAGCCCCGAAATAATATAATATTTTTATTGCTTTGTTATGAGAGACGCTTTAAAAATAATTGTTTTGTGCTGCTTGGGCCGCTTATTACATAGGTGAAGGGTAATGCGCGGCACGAGACGTGTGATTATGGTTATGAATAAACACTGCATACGCGGACTTCGTCCGCTCGATGCGATCTGTGTGCACCATCGCTTAAAGATACAGATCTAGCAACAGCTGCTTGTAAAATATTAAATAATTAAATTTAAAAAATCAAACGGAGATAGTATACGCACAAATGGCTTGTTGGTACAATATACATACTCTAAGAATACTATTGACTTTGCTTGTATAGTTTTTAATTTTATTTTTTTATAATATTTATTTTTGTTCTCATCTTGGGACCCATTCTTTTCATTTAAATTTAAGCTATTCATCAAATTCCGAAATAGGCTCAGCAGTTATCCCACAGTTTCGAATATAATACGGAATTTGCCGATTTAATATAAGACAAGGCGAAATTATAAAGATAATTCATCTTTATTTTAAGAGAAAGTCCCTTAATTTGTAAATGCACAACGCTGCCTTACCTTACCAACCTTTTAAGCAATAGGACTGATTTATTGTGAAACTGTACGAGGGCCGCATATATTACAATATTATATTCTTTCTGGTGTCATCAAACATACATCATATTTTAAACGACAGGGAAGTGAACAATTTTAGGTTTTTATTTTTTTAATTCACAATTACACACATTCGTCGTAATATGCGCCACGCATAAAAAAATTGCTAACGTAATATAACTATTTTACTATAGCATAGATCAATTATATACCTTTTAGCACAATAACCAATATAAGTTAGAGTTAGGTAATATATTTTTTTTATAATTTAAGCATAATGTACTGAATCCCTGTCTAGGTTATTAATATGTAAGGATTTTTCCACAGAGACATTGAGACATTGGGCCGCAATAAACAGTATGGAGAGCCGAGGGTTGTGCATCACTATAGTATAAATTAAGATAAATATATTCGCGTTTGAAATAAAACTTAAAGGGCTTTGTAGATTTTTTGGGGTAAATGGGGTAAATACTGTATCGTTAATATATTAGTTGACAATGTTGACATAGTTTTAAGAACATCTGTGAATGTTTTATTCGAATCCATTAACCCATTTTTCGCAATTATATGTTCGAAAGCTCACTTCACGTGAAAGTAAGTAACACAAAACGACTAAATAATTATCATTTTGTACTTGGTATCAAGGTTTTTGTAACAAACCCCATAAAAAATGTCTCATAAATACCTACCATTCAAAGTCAGTCATCATTGACGACTTTATAAAATATTAATTTGCAAATTAGACCAGTTGATTTTTTGAAAGCATACAAAACTGTACCAATAGATTACAATTGAATATAAATAGGTACAATATTGTAGATAATTATTATATAAAAAATAAATACATAAAATAAATTCAACTACAAATAATTAGAATAAAAAAATCAGCGATCACTTAACTAGTGGCATGGGATAGTGACTTTTCCATTAAAAGGTTGATCTTTTGCATTTAGAACATTTACTTCAAATATAATTTTTGAGTAGGTACCTTTACCACCTATGGATAGTTTGATAACTGAATATAATATTCCTGTAAAATAGTTCAATTAGATTAGAGAGTAAAATTGATTACCTCGGACAAGAAAACGAATTTATTATATATTATTGATTCCACTATTTTGTTATACAGATAAAAAAGAAAACTTCACTGGGGTAACTCATTCAATATGTTTTGCACACGAATTATAAAAAAATATAAAAGAAATATTCTAATTCATATAATAATATTATTAAATATTATTTGTGAATAAATAAAATTATCAACACAATTATTGTCATTGTAATTATTTTTCATCATCGCAGTGATTGATAGTGTTTTTAAATATTCTTGTACATCTGTCCGCGTAGCATTTATTCTATGAAAGTGGAAAAAGTGAAATGAGCTTAAAAGCTTTTAACGCCTTTTTTATATGATATATTAAATTGTATATCATATTGAATTTTAGTAAAATTTTTGTGTGAATTTATCAATGACATATTAATGTCATTGGAATTTATGTCTGTTTCTGTAGAAAATGTGCTAAATTTACAGTCAATCAAATCATACACTTTCGCATATGTATTATGGTTAATCCGTTATAGCCTCACATGTTTCAAAATTTCAGACTTATCTCCTTTTTTCAGTTACACACAAAAATGTTATTGATATCAATTGTCCCGATTCATAAACATTCATTAACAACTCACCAGAAAATGATTAAGAAGGTTATTGAACATGAATCTATATGCTTGATAGATATTATATAATATATATATATATATATGTAATTTGGGATAGCAATAAATTTTCCTTTAGGGACATAATAATATAAGTTATAATATAATAGTTTGTGTATTATTGGTATGTAGACACAAAAAATAAATTAGAGCACATGTAACCAACACAGGTACACATGATATCTTAATACAAATCATGAAAAAATGCTCTAAAATCTTTGAATGTTCACTCACCAGGAAAGGTCCCACAACGAATGAAAGGGTCCCCGTGCATGCATCCCGATTGGGACAGTGAGACACACCTGCAGTTGCAGTTCAGTGGGAGGAAGTTGGGAGGGGGCGGCAGAGTCTCCCGGAGGGACGCACTCTCCCTGCTGAGGTCCCATCGCGACTGCCCGCGGGTCACTAGCCCTCCAATGCCACGGCTAGCGGGGACTACCCCCCAATACCCCCTGGCTCGGACATGTGATATTGTGATTCCGGAAAAGTGAGCGATAGATTTTTAGACCGATTTAGACACCGGTAAAAATATTTACACAACATTAAAACCTCTTCTCTCCTTTCACTTCGCAGAGAGTGAGTGGATGATGATTTCAAGTTGAGGAGCTCAGTGTATTTACGATAAACGTAGATGATGTATTATATCAAAGGTTTTGACAATATTTTAATATGATTTTAAACTTAATTTATAAAACACAGAAAAAATGGCCTGTGAATAAGCGTCGTACTTTATTAACTCCGAAAATAATGATGCAATAAATTGACATGTTAAATTTTACTTGGAAAATACGTTGATAAGATTGAATGATTTGTGTGCACATAAGTCGATCAGATAAGTCAAAATCAAATATCGGTGACACCTATAACAGTACTGATCACATTAGTAAGTAAATGATTATTGCTTTTATTTGTATTCAGTACAATAGGTAAAAGGATTTTTTTTCTGAAATAAAAGATAAATACATAAATAGTGATTGACAAGTACAAAGATCTCAAAACTAAATTTGGAGACATTCTGAGACCATCTTTGAATCAAGTAATCTTGATAATCATGAAGATGGTAGCCATTATTGACGGAATTTGAAAATACTTAGAGGCAAGAGCTTAGAGAATGCTTACATTGCTTATAGAGAAAAGACGTTGAACTTTTTATGTATTTTCCTGGATAAAAATAATATAGAATCAAAGTTTAATTCTTACAAAAAAATTGTCAAAAGTATTTTTTAGCTTTTCTTTTATAAAACAAATGGTTTCGCTTGAGTACCTAATGGTTTTTAAGCTCTTTTAGAAATTCTTTCCGAAAGATCAACTTTCGCATAGAAAATAAAAATATGCACCGAGTTCACATATTTGTCAGTTGCAAGGTTTCCTCAGTACCCATTCAAATTCCTGTACGATTTTCTGCGTTCTGGTTGAGGTTATACAATAATTCTTTCGGGTGCCAACATGTCAACAACGTGCATATAACGTATTATAGGTATTAACTGAAGGATTAGTACGTGGGTTGCCTAATTGTGAGATCTCTCGCAGAATTTTTCTAAAACATTTTTCCATGTCATGTATGTACTTATATGTATTCACTTTCACACAACATAATTAACTGAAAATATTGTAAATATAAATATAGAAAACACATGTAGGTACATCGTAGTTCTAAAATAACTGCAATATAATTTTACTGAAAGTGAGCAATAAAAGCTTTATAGTATAATTATTATTGTATACTATTCATAAAAAAAACATCATCGTTCTCCATTGGCGAATCCGGTTATATACCCTACAAACAAATAATGGTTGACCGCTTATTAGCCCCCACCCGCAATCTAAACAGTGCCGTGCAATAAATTTTCGCATTGGATGTTATTTTTATCGATCATTTATTATCATAACTATTAATTGAATGTGACAGGTTTTGGTACTGTAAATTCGTCCAGTTAATGCTTCCATTGCACATTAATAATTGAATGTTGTTAGGTATTCGATATTTTATACTGATTTTTCCGTTTGTCGGATATCTATTAATTTGGTATTTTTCTGTATAGAGCTAACTTTAGTCAATATCAATCAACTTTCATGAGACAATTAAAGAGAAATAAACAAAACCTAAATTTTATCAACATTTTGTACACGAATTTTAAAAATTGAATATTCGTTATTGATTGTACCTACATGATTTGGAACATTTCGGATATATCCATTAGGATAAAAAAAAAAATGTACTGAGCAGGATACAAACCTTGCATCTATTGGATGCCTTCTAATGAAGTTTACAATATTCTATAAAATTATAAATAACTCTATCAATTTTTATATTATAGAAAAATATGTATGCAATGAATATCTGGGTCTCGGACGATTTGGCACCAGATAACTGGACGCCACGGAATTCGAATATAAATAGACGTTAGGTACTTATAGGTTCTTTAAAAAAAATATCCAATATTATTATTTATATTTAAATGATTATATTATGATGCAAAAGTTGGTGAGAATGTAAATATGCAGATGTAAACAATGATTTAATGGTGCATATGTTTAAGTTCCAACGAAAAAAGAGTTTTTAATTTTATATAAAGCCTTAGGCATGGTTATTCTCAATCCTCGATAAAGAATACATTATGTTAAGAGTAAAATTAATTCAAACTACTAATTTGTAGATAGGAACTGATTAAAATACCTCGTCTACGTTCTGTATACGTGTCTACGACAGTGCGGCGTCCAATTGTCCGGAGGCCAGTCATCCTATTCCCGAATATCTTTATAAAATCGCGTACATGTCAGTTACAGAACAGTTTAACTCGCAGACGATTGGATACGGGGTTATATTTACAAAATTGAAAATTTGTGTATTGACTATTTTTACCAGAAAGAACGTTTAATAAAACAGATTATAGTATCGCCTCTAATTTTGAGCAATTCTAATTACCATTAAATTAAATGGATACCAGTGACTTTTTTCCATCGATAAACGAAATATGAAACACGGAAAAGAATCCAGGAATTAAAATATATCATCTATTAGAAATTTCCTATAAACTATTAATTATAAGTCTTATCTGTATCTCAAAGTTTCTACGCCTTTGGATTCTAGTTTTTCCTAAAAATAGCATTGAAAGTGATGGTTAAGTAAAATTTATAGCCAATAAACCAAAAGAGAAAGTCTAAGCTATTATTGGAATGTTATTAAATCAAAAATCATCCATATGTCGTATTACGTATGCCAAAATTATTACAGTGTTTATTTTTGCTCAGCGGAAAAACTAATTTCAATTTACATCTTACGTCAAGGGTCTACAAACTTTTCAGACTTGAAGACTGCATACTTTTTAAAGTTTTAATAATAAAGTCGCACGTGTTTAACAGGATACAGGGTGTGTAAAAAATAATTGCAAATTATTATTAATGGTTTATGAAAATGAAACCGATTGAAAAATTATTTTATTGTAATATATTGTATGGGTGTGAAACTTGGAATCTTCGAGTATGTACTAGTCACGAAATGGATCAAAGAGTTTGAGAATTGGTACTACAGGAGAATTTTTCGAGTTTTAAAATAAATATATATCACAAGAATCCTCCTGAAAATGGCGAAAATATGAAAAATCACCTGCTTCAGATACTTCATGCTCTATCTAAGTAAGTAGATATAATATTCTCTGAAGTATAACTAAGTGGAAATTGTGGAATCACGATGAATATAGAGAAAATGCTTGCCCTGATTGAACAGCATGAGATACCCACTAGACTGGAATTAATTCAGTTGATGACTTTTCTACGTAGCCATGAAATACTCTGCCAGAGACAAGATGCTGACGCCTGAACCGGAAAAGTACTGGACAACGATGTAGACGTTGTAACATTTTTTATTCAATTTGAATTTATCAGATATGTTAAGTTTGTATTAGTGGCAGTAATTGTCACTAATTTCTCCCAACCTTCTTATCGGTATAGTCCGACCGTTTTGTCTGACTGTAGAGTATTCTTTTCTAGCAGTTGGCCAAATACATTTAAAGTTATGACAATATATTATTATATATTACGATGAACCAGAGTGATCTTATGATTTTTGATAATTAGTAAGGGAAGAAATATTTCAACTGATGCCATTTCAGTAGCCACTTAACACGGCTTAAATTTTCTTATCGGCTGTTGACAATGAATAAAAAATGACGTGAATAATCTGATTACGTCAGATAAATCACATGTTGTGTTATCGTTTTGTGTAAATAAACAAAACTTTTGCTACTGGTCTGCTAAAAATCTAAGAGACCTCCATCAACGTGCAAAAGTGACTGCCCATTGCGGAGTAGGTAGGTAGTGCACACGGAGAATTCGTAGAAATTACTGCAATTCCATAGCAAATTTTACTTCCCTTAATTGGAAATCTGAAAAACTAATTATAAGTATGTATGCGGAGAAAAGGAAAGCAACTAAGCGATTTTCTATAAATAATACAAACGGCATTCAAATAATAGTTGTACCTAGTTATTTATTTATAAAATTGTGCGTAAATATTGCTTACAAATTCATTAAACCCTGTAATTATATAATATACCTACATATAGAACCTAAGTGAAGTTAATATACAATTAGTAATAAAAAGATAAACCGCGCTGATTATAATATAGGCAATTGAAAAATTCTAGAATAGCTTAAAGCTTTCTAAAGCACAAATTATAATGTATTCTCATTGACAACGAAATTCCGACTTACATAGCTAGACATAATAAAACTAAGCGCTATCAGACTAGCGTGGTCAAGGTAATATATAATATAATTATATATACTTACTCACAATCGTCTATAGTATTAATGACAAATAGCACTGGACATAAAATCGAACTATCGGTCAATTTATCAGCCATGGATTCGTCATAGAATAAAATGAGTAATGTCTTTTTGATATCATTTTACTAATACGTTTTTCATTTCTAACAATTTTAACGACCGTGTAAAACTTCGCAGAAATATTTCATGTCAGCAGTAGTTTAAAGAAGATAATATATTATACAATTGTCTAAAAATGTTTAGGTGGAATTTGTTATCAAATATCGAAAGCTCTGGAATAAAAAAAAAAACCAAAATCTATTGTAAAAAGGATAGATTTTTAATAGACTTGTAAATGGAAAAATGTAAAAAAAATCAAAGACGTAAAATGGAGTCTTTTAGGTGTGATGGTGTTGGAGGCAGGCGCATGCTAAGGATTCCAGGGTCATCAAAGATGAGGAATATCATCGAGAAAAAATAAATGTAATTGACTGTTTTTCTAGACAAAGTTGTTGGTCACATACCCATAATATGAAATGATAATTTAGAAAGGCTAATCGTGGGTGAATACATTAAGGGTCAAAGACACCTTCAAACCTACCTATCCCGCAGCACACTCGGTCTTAATCGAGCGTATCACGTGGGTCAACGCAGAAGAGAAAGGTCACCTACTCGAAGCTTCGGTCAAGTGAGGGATACCACAGGTCTCTCAATATTTTCAACTATGTGGCCGGCCGATCGCTGGACTATGGACTTATAACTGAAATATTGAAAATATAAACGATCTGAAACAGTAAGGAACATAAAAATAAAGTCAGAATGAATTATTTGATATAACTTTGTTTCCGTATCTCTAGAAATACCGATTTGTAGTTCCTCAAAGTTTTTTATCCAAATAATTTTAACAAAGATCAGAACCTATTTTATCTGCTTTGACAGATGTTCTGCACCTTTTCTCTTAGTATAAATAAACACATAGGATGGTTAATTTATAAAATAGAAACACTTCCGGTTTAGTAGTTGTTCTGAGTTAACAGAGATTAATCAACAATAACAGAGAATACTTCAAACGGCACACATAAATAGGTTAACAAGATAAGGTGACTCTCTCGACCAAATAACCACAAGAACTCGCCAGATAATTAGTTCAGGTCAGGTAGGTATCGCATTTAACAAGTTGATAACCGCACTTAACAATAGAAACGAATCTCGTTAGTATAGGGTGCTTAATTTCAAAATAGAGGACCTGTATGATCGAAAAAGTCAGGGCTAATTAGACTAAGCCGAGGTTGTGAGATTGTGACAGTGTTGCCAAGTCAAAATTTTAAATTTCAGTAGATTTTGACAAAAAATTCAGTAGATTTTGGAAAATGTAGTAATTAGATATGATTTAAGACTAATAAGAATAACAATAACTAATAATATTTCATTTTTTATTAACAACTAATTATTATGTTAGTTGGGTAGAGTTACAGGTACAATATTTTTTTTTGTCAATGTAGAAGTGTCAGACATCAAAAAATGGCGTGCGTAAACCATTTCACGTTTATTATTAAAATAATCATCAGTTTACTTAAAATTATGGAAAAAAGACAAATATCAGTAGGTATCATGTATTTCGAAAAAAAAAACAAAAATTCAGTATATTGGCAAAAAATATCAGTAGATCTGCTGAAATTTCAGTAGACATGGCAACACTGGATTATGAGACGGATTTAATCTAGGCTTAAATCCTAATCCGTCAACATGACGCTTGCAACATCCAGGCAATGGCAGCGCCATCTGTGGGTCTCTTTTCGAAGTCATGCCGCTATAACACAGTATTATAATAATACAGACTAGAGAAATGTTTACAAATGTCATTGTAGAAACATCCAAGAACGAACTAACTAACTTCTCGCATCGTTCGGTACTATGTGACTTTTAAGTTTGAGAATAGAAGGAAAAGGAATACGCCTTATTTCTCAAATTCAATTAATAATGTTGTTTATATTGCTATGTCGTGCGTGCTTGTGAACTTCCAATGCTATCTTAGTACGTACCCAAAGTCTTGTTTAATGCCATCTAGGACGGGGTAATTGAAGGACTTTTATGTAATTAAAACAGTTACACTATAGCAAAAGGTATTTTCCTTAGGTAGAGCCTTAGTTATGAAATATAAAAGCCTTCTTATCATACTCTAAATCATTCAGTTACTGGCAGTTCGGTTTGAATGATCGCCTAAAGTTGGTATCCCACAATATGTTAACTCGCAAAATGTATGAATGCATTTTTTTTTTATTTATATGTGATGTACATGAATTCATTACCTATTTTTTGCACATAACTACCGACAAACATATACCTAACATTTATTTTACAAAAATAAAATTTATGTGCTTGTGTTCCAAAATGATATATTAAAAAACAATAGAAATAGCATAATGTATGTAACCATATTAATTAGTATTGTATTCAAACTACAATTATTAATATTTTGCGGTTTATATATTATTGAGCGTATAAAGGATAAAGGGCGTAACCCTCAGTTTTTTTAAAATAGGGTTTATTGCAGGATAACGTTGTACACGACTAAATAAACGTTTTGTCCAAATGATTTAGGCTGCAAATGCTGATTTATGAATAAAATTTAGCTAGCAATTAAAAAAAAAAAAAAAAGTGATGTGCAAAAAACGACATAACCATCATTTTTTTTTAATTTACTCAAAATTAATATCAGATTAGGAATTTAAAAACCAAAGTATTAATTATCATATACTTCGAGGCTTTGTCTATTTTGTATTTTAACTTTAACCGAAAACCGTAGAAAAAACGTTTTTATGCCTTCTGTAAATTTTTATTTGTGTTGATTACGACCTTTTTTCTTTCCATAGTCGTTATGTAATAAGCACAAAATCTCTGCCCGCTGCGGCGTGGTGTGGGTCGGGTTTCATTGGTGGACATCAGTTAATTGTAGACGTCCATACGTATGTTACGTTTATGAATTGTCTATTAAACATAGAATATTCCGTCGTCTGACACATGCTTTATTATTTCCACCACACGCCATTTCGACAGAAAAAAACCCATTTCCGTGTGACGTATACAACACTATAAAGAAAATGTCCACAGAATTTTCACAAACTTTTCAACTGCAGTACGGATAACAATCGCCGTAATTACTCTGGACTTGATGAACGTATTGTGTGTTTGACTTTATGGACAAGTTAAAGTAGTATCCAATTATGGTTTTACACTTAGGTCGTATTATAATGGAATTATGCATGATATATAAAAAACGACTGTAACCTAAATTTGAAAACCATTGAACTGTTTGAGTTCAACGATCTCATTCTAAAGTTAGAATACCATTAATGTTGATATCTGATAGTTACTATGCCTGAAAATGTAAAAGTGTAGACTGAGTAGATTCACGGGTTCTCAGCCTATGGGTCGCCAACGTAATAGTACATTGAAAAAACACTCGTCGACCGAAAATCAGAAAATTCTGTGTAAAGTGGGAAGGGACAGTTGAGTTGTTATAAAAATAATTACAAGATAAAAAGAAGTTTTTTTATACAACGTTTTCAAATTTTCTGTTGAATCATATAAACATGACTTGACTAGCTTAAACGATCAAAAAAAATGTACTTGATAGAAATACTGAATAAATATAGAATACTGAAATGTCATTTTGACATTTCATATTGATTTCCATAGTAACGCACTGTATAATAATAATTTAGTTGCTAGGACCCCAGACCCCTGGCAACCAATAGTGTTTTACTTTTTACGGATTTCTTCCGAAATAACTTTTCATACAAAACAGAATCAACTGAAAATTAATTCAATTCTACTTAAAGATGGCTAAAAGTATTAGAAGAATGCATTGGCATCGTGTTCTGGTATATTCTAAAAGTATCAAATGTCTAGCTAGTCGGGAAGTTAATTAAAAATCGCTTGTAAGATCTGTACTGGATAAACAACCACCGGACCAACAAGAATACGACCTAATAAAAACATTGTAAAAAAGAAACGAATACATACCTAATAGTATAATATCCACAAAGAAAAAGATTCAGTTGCCAGTGGATAACATAAAATATAGCTTTAAATATACTATAAAAAGTGAAAGTAAACAAATCTTTAATAAAATGAATAAAACTGTGGTGATTGATAAAGATAATTATTTTAAAATTATTTTTGCACTATTTGTGCACTACGGGGTCCCGATAAAACTGCCCGAACCAAGACCGCCCGGACATTACCGCCCAGACATTGCCGCCAAAACAATTTAGAAATAAGACAATTTTTATTTTGACATAATATTATATTTTAGATACACAAATAAAAAACATACGAATAAAAACAATAATTTCAATATTGTGTGGCAACCTTCTTGAATATTCTAAATTATATATACCTACTACCATACAAAAGCATTAACTATGTGTTAAAAGCTGATGATTTTAAATTATTACTCCACTATCAGCTGCAACGGTAAATCTCAAATTACAGTGATTATCGTAAGTATGTAAATTTCTATCGATACACAATTCGAAAATCCAAAAAAGCGCTTGTTTTATTTTTTATATTTTTGCGGGCGGTTTTGTCAAGGCGGATTTGTCCGGGTGGTTTTGTCGTATATGTGGCAATGGAGGCGCAGGTTATTTGACTATTATTAAAGTTGATAGACGGCTCGAAAAGGGTTGGGAATCCGTGTATTAGACTGATTCATATATTAACTTTTGTATTACGTGGCTTTATTGTTTTTCCAGAACGTTTTTAGTCTGGTTTCATTAATAGACAAAGACAAATTTATATTATATGCCTTAGCATCATTAAAAAAATACGGCAGAAACAATATGGCGGACTGTTTTGATGTTTTGTTAATCAAATCAAATCGTGAGCCTAATACTACAAGGTTCTAAGTGTTCATCCTTGAAAAAACAAACCCAACAAAGAAGTAGTATTCTAAGCTGCCTCATTGTTACTTTTGTTTCTCCAAGGACAAACACAAAAAAATATTTAGACGCCATGAAAAAAAAATCTCGGAGCACAGTGTGATGATTGGTAAAAAATAATTTCGCGGTTTTCTCGTCAAAGCCTAGTCCAGACTCTAGACCAATGTCCATATGCCAGCATATAAATTATACAAAAGTTTTCCGCCACACAAATGCACGTGCACAATCAGTTATTGCATTGAAACTTAACGAATAACAACACTTGCAAACAATCCTATAAAATTAAGTATGGTTCAAATAAGTGTAGACACTTGATAAGACCACGCGTCACTCCTTCTGATAAAACAGCATTTTTTTTCACAAATAAGGCCGCACTTGCTTATTTGTATAAGTTTTCCATTTGCGGTGGAATACAAAGAACCACGTGATTATACAAATGATTGCGCGCTCACGATTACCGAGCGGTTACGTATTAGACCTATAATGTCGTGGGTCCCGGATTCAAATCCCGAGTCTGGAAAATTCACATATTGTTTTTCAATGTGTTTGGACCCAGAATATGGATCTAATAGGTTGAACAAAAAGCTAACATCTATTTCTCGCAAAAAAACAAAAATATGTTAATACAACCTCCACATTGTGTACGCCCATATTATGATCTTCTCAAGATCGGACATGATTAAAATTGAAAAAATAAATTTGGCTCTTAATAGTATTTATAATATATTTATTTTTATCTGCTGACCCTTACGGGTGAACGTAATATATTCGTCTGAACTAGGCATCATGAGTCAGTATTTCTCGTGGTATTTGTCACAATATAGTCAGTATTTTATTTGGTCATCATAAAAAATATCGTGTAAATTAGGTGAATATTTCCTACATATTGTGTGTGTGTAACATAGAATTGATGAACAAATATACTACTACTAGTTTTGAATGTATGAGTGTCCTACGAAAATGAACCACACATTATAGACATGCAATAGTGTGTGTTGCAACCTTCAAATACACCAATATTGAATAAGCGTCAGTGCATAAACCGAGAGCAGTTGTCAGAACGAAGGATAAGCGTATTATTAACACGTGTTTAAGTTAATCCCATATTTTTCCACAATCGAGATCGGTTACCTGTTACTCCATACCCGTTAGGTATTTCAGTTCCCTGATCGTTGTATTTATTATTTAATTCATACAAGTTCTATCATCTGTCATTTTGTAAGAATTGAAAAGAAATATTACGCCAATTCCAGCAGCCGTCTTTAATTTACTACCTACATACTTACCAGTGGCGAAGGCTCCATAGTAGGCGATTATTTAAAGCCTACCTACTAAGAAAAAAAGATCTTCAAGCAAATAATTTAAATTAATACTTTGGACGCGGAAGACGCACACGGTGCGTAATGACCAGGCGGCCGATCGATGTAATTAACGTGCATTTTAAAGGGGGCAATTAAAATCTCATTATCTATTCAGCAGCGAAAGCGTTAAAAAAAATACAGTGAAAAATCCAAGATAATTGATAGTCATCTATCGTCAAAATTCAGAAGTAGATAGCTTTATTTTATAAATTAGTAAGGTTTATAACCATAACTACTGCCGCATGGATTCAACTATGTTATGAAATATTCGATGGGAATTTAAGATGTGGCTTGTATGCGTTTTTAGTCACATGACGCCACTGGCGCCAGTCTCTGTCTGGCTTTTTATTCCGAAATCATAGGTTGTTTAGTTAGCGCTTACATCCGCACATTTATTCAAAATATTTTAAAAAATAATTTCTATGGGATTCAATCACATATAAATATTGATTGTTGTTAAAAATATAAAATAATTTATCTCGCGATTTTTATTTATCAGTTATTTATACCTAAGTCTGTCTTTTAAATATATAAGTACTTATTTTAAAATGTCTAGTTTTACGGGTTATATTTATAAATTGTTATGGAACATATTATTATTTATACACAACAACGGATATTTTCAAAGATGATAGATAATATATTTTGAGCGTATGTTACGTTTATAGGAAACTACATAATTCAATCTAATTGCTCATTTATAGACTAATTATATCAAACTAATTCAGATTTTGAAATTTCATCGATTTAGTGTACTTATTCATCAGTAGTATTATAGGGTTGTCTTCTTATTTCCCGTAAATATATTTGACAAGCTTGGTTACTCCACAGCCTACCTCTTTCCATAAGTCGCTTTTTGCCACTGATACTTACGTAGTCTATTCTTATTGTTTTTATTCATGTTAAAACACATGGCCACTGTAGAACACCTATAGATTTTTTGTCTTTCGTGTGCACGAATGACACAAACGAAGTACCCATTATCAATTACCTAACCCCCGAATCGTGACTATATCCTGTTTACTTAAATTCCACGTAAATTAACATATGACCAAGTATCACAATACTTATCATGACAATTTAAAAATTTTGGCTCACTCATTTTTACCTTACTTCTCCCTTCACACATTAGGTACTAAACCTCTCAATGGTCATCGGTTTTAATTGATTTTTCAACTATTAGTAAAAAATTTGCACGTAAATAATTACTTCCTTTTTGGTCTTAGTCATCAAAAATTTTTTCTTGTACTCTACTATCCATACAAGTTTCATCGTCTTGCATTTAGAGGTTTACAAAAGAAATAGTACAACAAAAGTGAAGTGGGTCAGTACTAACGACCCACACGCGAACAAATGCGATGGACTGATGATTAATGTCAATTCGGCTTAAAGAAATGTTTGCATTTGTACAAAAAAAAATAAGTCATTTTTAATCTAAATGTACTCAAAATAATGTTTGTGTATTGTAAGAATAATAAAATATAAGTCAACCCTTTCTTCGACCATTCACTACAAAATCTTGCATTAATTTTTACATTGGTATATTTTTGGATGACCGGAATTTTTCAAATATTTGGGTCGTCGGTTTTTTTTCTTTATTGCACGTGAATATTTACGTTTTTTTCGTGATTACCTATATTTAAAGTTTTTTGAGCTTTTATTGTTTTAAAAGTGTGATTTGCATAGGTAAGGTATATATTTAAATAATACAGTGTTATTGGCTCAAAACACAAATTTAAATTATTTGAGTTCCTTAAAACTCCAAGTGTTGTAATTTTGATAACATATCCGTTATGATAATATTATTTGTATTAATTATTTATACATAATAATATATACAATATTTTCTTTGACTTATTTGTAAGCGTAATTGAGGGCAATACGTGCAAACCCGTTACTATTTAGTATTTGTCGGTTTAGAGCCAGCTAGGTACTTTTAACAAAATTGTATGATAATAATGCCACCACATGCAGACTTCTTTTATATGAAAGTGCATCTTAAAAACTTTATACTTATTATGAATGAATGTGATTGCAAAACGTTAAATAATTGTAGGTTCCCATCTCCACCATCATGATGTACAGCCGTGGATATGTAGGACTGCCTTATAATATGATGCTTAAAACGTGTCTGAAAGAAAAGATTTGACGTGCTCACTCTGCTATCCCGATACGGAGCCGCACGGTACTGATGTAACAACCATACACTGTAGTGCTTAAAAAAAGAATTTGGAGAGAAAAGAAAAAGGTTGCACTGGCTCAGCTAGTCTCGGTGATATTAAGACGTGTCCTCTGTATCTGCATACTGAATATTAAGATTTGAATCTATCCGATTAATCTGCTCTCACTTGCCTCAAAGTAGGGCTGAGTTAATATAATATCAAGTCTGCATGACCAAGTGTAGGGACGGACCCTGGCAAACAACTCCGGTCGCTTAAAATTCATAAGCGAGCAATCCCAGATAACGTGATCAACGTCTTGGTGGTCATGTCCTGTTTTTAAATGATGGAAATTATTTGGTTTAAAGTTAAACATGTTTATAATTTAAGGAAGCGGTATTCAAACTGTGCGCCAATACCTGGACCAATACCCAGGGTGCCTCAAGCTATTGGAAAAATGTAATTATTCCAGAAAATGTTAATATAACATAGTGGTGCACATTCATAATACTAGATGGCATTGTTGCACCAATTTTTGTCATCCAATGCTTCCTGGTACGATATAAATTATTCTTGAACAGCATATAGGTAACTCACCTTAGCAAGACGTGGTTTCAAAAATACAACTAATAATGCGTGGATTTGATATCTCATAGAA
Organism: Rhyacophila brunnea; assembly: GCF_057557595.1. Taxonomy (NCBI): domain Eukaryota; kingdom Metazoa; phylum Arthropoda; class Insecta; order Trichoptera; family Rhyacophilidae; genus Rhyacophila; species Rhyacophila brunnea. The sequence continues at coordinate 38,794,787 of NW_028233276.1, read as the reverse complement.
ATAACAGTAGCTGCCGTAATATCCTGCAAAATAGGAGGTCACGCTTTGCTCAAAGATGGAGGGAGTAAATTCCATGGTGCAGCGCTAATGACATTTGAATAATATGTATATCGGAATTTTAAAAATCTTCACTTGTATCCGTTTAAAATAGCGAAAATATTTGCTAGCCATACTAATAATATAGCGGGCATTTTGAGTTTACTCAAGTTTAACATTTTATCTTGGAATCTCACTAGATAGCTAGTAGAGATTTAAAAAAAATGTGTTGGTTACAGCTGGCTGACCCAATCGACTCTAATTGGTAATTTAGGACGTCGTTAGCAAATATTTAAAAACAAAGGGTTCCCGTGAGATTATTTTTTTTTGAAAACCTCTGATTTAATAGTTACATGTTATATTAAATTCTCTTTCCTCAAATATTTCGACGCCATTTATAAAACTATTCTATAACAATAATATCACTCAAATAAAAAAAAATTATAGTATTTAAGCTCTTCTAGTGATATCAGTAATACCATAAAATATGTGAATAAAATAAAACTATTTCCCTACATCACTGACCGCGTGAGTGTAACAATTATTATTATTATATTATATTTTTAATTACTTGTTCTTAGAATTTTTATTTCTCCTTAGAATATTGCCACTATCCTGCTGCATCTTCCTTAGTAACGTAAAACATCTATTCAACGTATCTAATTAGCAGTTCGTAAAATCGTCATTCCATTCAAAATAAACACCTGTTATGATGACGTTTTATTGCAGTCTTGTTTTTTTTTTGTTTTTATAGGATTTATGACAAAAATTGATTTTTTAATATACTTGTTTACATATTTAAAACATTTTGATTCATTAAAAATGGAAATATTAGTATAATATCAGTAATTTCACAATATTTAATTTATTATTGGATTGACATACTAAATTAAAAATAATTATTATAAAACTTCGTTTTTACCTAATCATAATAGTTTTCACGCCATAAATTCATATTATATCGGTAAAACAAAATTAGTTTCTGTCTTATCTAGTCTAATCCCGGGAATTAAAAAATACTAATCCGGTAATCACTGAATTGAATTTTCATTAATTCGTAGTCAAAACATAATCAATTGAACTCGACTACAGGTATCGGTACATTCGACAACTTAATAATCAATATTAACCAATTTATCTAAATCATTTAATAATTATTATGCGTACGACATTATAATTAGCCTCCTAGCCACATTAAAATTATATATATATATATTTCTACATTCATCCAATTACCTACTCGTGACGTATAGACATAACATACGAGGGTGGGTCAATAATTCCTTAGAAAAAAGCTTAAAACAGGTTTTATTTTTTTTTTTTTTTTTATTTCTCAACATAATTTCCTTGGAGCTCAATACACTTGGTTAGACGTTTCTCAATTTTTTTTAAACCGTCAGAAAAATAAGTTTTCGGAAGGTCCTCAAAATAAGCATTTGTCCGATCGATGACTTCTTCATTTGAAAAAAAACGTTGTCCACTTAGCCATTTTTTTAAGTTTGGGAAAAGGAAAAAGTCACTGGGGGCTAAATCTGGCGAATACGGTGGGTGGTCGACCAATTCGAACTTCAATTCTTCAATTTTAGCCATTGATCGTAAACATGTGTGAACACCGGCATTGTCCTGATGAAAGAGAATTTTTTTCCTGTTTAAATGAGGCCGTTTTTCTTCAATTTTGTTTTTTAGCTGGTCCAATAAAGATGCATAATAATCCCCTGTTATTGTTTTTCCTTTTTCCAAATAGTCAACGAAAATAATTTCACGTGCATCCCAAAATACAGTAGCCATAACCTTACCAGCTGATTTTACGGTTTTCGTCTTCTTTGGACATGGTTTGCCTTCGCAATCCACTGCTTTGACTGTTCTTTCGTCTCGGGAGTATAGTGGTGTATCCATGTTTCATCTACAGTCACAAAGCGACGAAAAAATTCATCCGGATTGCGTTGCATGAGCGACAACAGGGCTTTAGAGGCCACCACCCTACTGCGTTTATTGTCAACTGTGAGCAAACGCGGCACCCATCTTGCAGAAATATTTTTCATGCCCAATTTGTCATGTAAAATAGAAATGACGCTACCTTTTGAGATCCCTGTAACCTCAATTATCTCACTCAACTTTAATCTTCGGTCACTTAACACCATATCGTGGATTTTATTGATCATTTCTGGTGTAGTCACCTCTACAGGACGTCCTGAGCGTGGTTCATCCTTTGTTGATGTACGACCACGTTGAAATTCATTTAACCAGTTATAAATAGTTGCAAGTGAAGGAGCAGATATGCCGTGAACTAAATCCAACTCATTTTTTATTTCCTTTGCTGTTAACCCTTTTATATTAAAATGTTTAATAACAACTCTAAACTCAATTTTCTCCATTTTCCATTTTTCCATTTTCCACAAGCAATTTTTTTTTTTAAATGTACGAGAAACACACAACAACCCGACCAATCTGATTGAAACTTCGCAGCATACTGAATCGGTAGTGCCGCTGCATGAAAACAAACCGCTTGCAGTACTAGTCGCGCCACCTGTCGGCTTTTCTAAGGACTTATTGACCCACCCTCGTAACACAATACGACAGTATAATAATTAGCATTCTTTTTACACGTTTCAATTTTGTTTAATGGTGATATATGGAAAGCTAAATATGATAGATAACACATCTTATAACCTACATATATGTACGAAAGTATTACAATATCCGTTGTCATTATAGTATCATTTTCAAATAACTATCAATATAGGTAATCAATCAATTGTCTTTGACAGAATTAAACCAATGAACGACCAATAAAGAAATGAACTTTCATTGGTCAAAGTGAAAAGTAAATAAAATTATTCTTAGTTATTATATACTTACACCACAGGCGGCAAAAGCAGCCCCGATCGAAACTCCATGTGCTCCCTCGTTATGAATTCTTCTTGCCTCATTTTTATAGTTTTTTTTTTCAATTTAAGTTTCAGTCTTTTTTATCACAAGCTGTTCATCAGCTGACTTTGTACATTTCTAAAATATCACTAATTAAAAATTATTTAGCACATAATTGTTGTTCAAAAGTCATCACGACACTTGTTGATATTTGTATAATGTTTCAATGTTGCTAAAATACAACCAACTTTATAGTACACTCGCTAGACATATTTGATAAGATTTTAGAACTTACAATTATTATTATATTACCACCCCTTAATAATATATTAAGATAAGTAAATTTATTTTTTACTATGATTTGATAAATAAAATAATATAGGAATTCATATTTTTTTAAGAAACTATCCATCTCTGAACATTGCAAAAAATCAGGGACGTTCCGTGAGGGCGAGCAGGCTATGCGTTGTGTAGGGGCGGCACATAATAAAGGGCGGCGAATGAAGGAAAGAATACAATTATTACAACTTTTTGAATAAACTGGGGGTTTTCATTGAACCAGACGATGCGGTCGGTTCGATCCATGAGACAATATCGACATATTAGTTTAAAAAAATAATCGAAAACAACATCACTATATAATAAATGTTGTTATGGCGATTTATCGCACATATAACATTTTCACAAGAGTGCCTCCAAACCGGACAGCGCCACAGAACTCCGTGTACTTAAAACCACCACTGTTTGACAGTATGTTTCAAATACTCTAATTCTCAGTAGATGGTGTGTGTGTATCAATTTAAGATTTTTGGCGTACCTATTTGTCTGTTTAAGGTAGCCGAAAATACATAATAACATAGCTAAGTATGTACTAACAAAATTTCAAACAATTTGAAACAAAAAATACATAACATGGCATTCCACGTCCGCTTAAGGGCGGCCCTTTGCCTAGGGACGTCACTGACAATAATTATTCATCAGTTGACAGTATTCGTCTAAGTACATAATATATTTAACAGACTTATATTTTATTTAATATAATGCCTGTCTACCAAGAATTGACAGTGAAGTTAACTGCAATAAATTTGGTGTGTATAATCACTTCAGTGGTGAAGGGTGGAGGTAGGCTGTTAAGATTCTCCATAAATGGTGCACACTAAACTTTGTCAGTCATACGTATTTGTTTTCATTCAAATAAGACTACAAGTTACAGATGCTGTTGGTTAGTTTTTGAAATTCAATTAAATCCCGCGAAACCAAGCCATAATAATCCAAAATTATGCAATTAAATCATATATAACTTTGAATATTTTATAGATACAATAATATTTTTATCTATTATAGTTTGGTTAGACAGTGCTTAATTAATTTAAAAAAATGAACCATCATTATGTGTAATGTGTATTAATTCTTAATCCAACGAAAACAAATTAGTATGAATGAAAAAGAGTGCACAATTTTGTCGTATCGCCCAAAATATATCGAAACTATTATGGTTTGGTTTAGGCAGAGTTTAATTCGTTTATAAAAACTTACCAATACTATCTTTAAATTGTAGTCTTAGTTCAATAAAAACAAATACGTATGACTATCAAAGTTCAATGTGCACTTTTTATGGCAGATCTTAACAGCCTACTTCCACCCTTCGCTACTTGTATAATTTATATCTAAAATATGGTTTTACAGTCACAATAAATCAATTTATTTTGATGGGATTATTTAAACGGCAACCTGCAAGCAGCCAGTACGTAGTATGTATTATACACTCATAATTCTTTACGTAGGTATTCGTAAAAAAAGCATAACATGAAGTTTTAGGTTATGTTTAATTGTATGTAAAACATTTCACCGTAGCACAGTTCGCCGTGAGCTTTCTATCGGAAAGAGATGACCGTATACTATACGGGCTGCAATTTTCAATATGAACGTTAATTCAATTTTCATACACGATTTTGGCAAAATTCATGAATTCAAGAATGAAAATCTAACCTAACCTAACCTAAAAAATTTAATAATCCAGTATATCAGCTATTTTCAAAATTTGGTTGCCGCTGGCTTCCTGTAATCTAACAAGAACCGTGTTTTATTAAGACATAAATTTTATCTCAGTACTATACGACCCAAAGAGGTTGGACGGTTTTTGATACACTACCATATAATATTTCCGATACAGCATTTCGCGGTGAAGTGTGACACGGTGAACTGAATACGTACAAATTTCCGTTAATTTATATTTAAATTATAACGTCACTATATTTCATTAATTTCATAATGGAACCTTTTGATATTTTATGGAATCGTATGCTGGTTTCTCACTATGGTAAAATAAAATTATACTGCCTATGTCATATTTCATCCCCATGGTGGAGTAGTTATATAGTCTACCTCTGATGATATGGTTCCTCGTGATGTTTTTTCAATATATGCGTTCGGACACAAGATATTAAGTGAATTTATTATGAGCAAAACTTTGAATATAAATACTATAAATAATTATTCTAACATGCAATTTATTTACAATCTAATATTGTTTTAAAAAATATCGTAATGGCAGTTAAAAATTAATAATACTTTAATATTTAACACAAAATTATTACATTACAAAAACACGTGCAAAAATATCACCGCATCACAACAAAACAACGAACGCGCTACCTAGTTTTTTCTTTCAATTTTCACCGGGGTAAAATTTTCTATTGTGTTTCCTCGAAGCGTTATCGCTCCAGGAATATTTCCCTGTACTATTATTAATGACTCACGATATAAAATTTTCCTAAGTATAGCACGAAACGCGAACCACTCGAAACACGTCCGTCAGGTCGGGGAGGCGGTCGTATACTGAGGGTGTCAAATGGACGCCGGCCATAGTCTTGCCCGGTGTAAATAGTTATGGAGCTTTCGATAAGTTTTCGGCGAGGAAAAGCTCAATATATTTGCTTTATTACATTAAAACTACCGACTGTCTGTAGATGATTGTATTTAAATTTAAATAATTACTAATTGGGCTTAGTTTTTTTATTATTCTAATATTCTATAATAAAAACTATTCCGTTATTATTTGAACTTGTGTTTACCTGTTTGTATTTCTTGAATATTACGATTGGTTAATCTTCGTACCCCAAGACCATAATGAATATCCTGCTTTCTTTAAAATTGCTACCTTCCAATAAAATTTAGTGCTATGTTCGTTCACATTATCTTAGTCACTCATGCGTTTTGATTGTTATTATTCTGAATGATGCAGTCATAATAAAATTGAGTTGAGAAATATTCTTCAGTCGTTATATGCTCTGATCACCCCGATGATGGCCAACTTCCGCTAGGGGGTGACACAATAAGAATAAGTTATATGTCATACCCCAGCGACACCGGTTGAATCCTTGGTAATAATATTTGTAATGGTTTATTTTTCATTGACAATTAAATATTTCCAAATTCCTTTTTTCGAAGACAATATAGTAGGGATTTATTTTCTTAGAGGTTTTCAAAAATCAAATTTCAGATTACTATTCCTTCAAAGACTGTTGATCATTTTTAAATATAAATTAATTAGCAACATATAATACCTACCTATTATGAGTTAAAAATCTACAAATGTATAAAGGTTTTTACGACAGCTTAAGAATACAGAAGACATAGCTGTAGATCAATTTAGGATAGGTATTTGTGAAACTGTCGTAACAAGGAATTCTGCTTAATTCTGTAGTCACGACAAATTTTTCAATATCAATAAAATGATTATTAATTTAAAATTATCTACCTACATTTTTAGAATAGATTTTGAATGCATTAAAAGTTACGTTAATTTTTATCCTTTTGGCATTCTTTGATATTTATTAATTTTGTATCTATCTGAAAACGTATCATTCATAGAATACTTACACACATATTTGCATTTAATAAAACATACTCGTTTATAGGTATATAAATGAAATAAAATTTATTATCAAATAATACAAAATCTCCTTAGAGCTGTAAATCTTTAAATATAGTTTATTGTGTTTATTGTAAGAACCTGAAAATATGTATCTGTCAACCAACCGAACGCTCCTTTCAAATCACCCTTGATGCCACAAGCCGCTTTAAACTGCCTTGATACTTTTCTCAGGGACTGACCGCTTTATTAATAAATTTAGCAAAATTAGGTCAAAAGTGTATGACCAAACTATGACAAGTCTACGGAATCTCCAGTATATCATAAGTACTTAAAATGCGGGCCGTGAGATTCGGCTAAATTAAATAATTCAGTTTGAAATTACTTAATCGTGCTGATTTGCATTTAAATTTAAAAACTAAAACTACACATTTTTTAAGTTGTTCGCAGAATCGCATAATAATTAAGAGTTTTTTTTTACTGTTTATGATAAAATATAGTGTTAATATTAAAACAATTGTATCATTTTATATATTACCATTATTTTTAAGTTCAGCATTGTTCAGTAAGATTATTATGTTATTAAGATAATAACACAATGAAATACGTGTGTTATATGACGTGTATATTGTTTATTATTTTTCTTTTAGATTATGTTTATCTGTACAGTTCAGTTAAATTGTAGAAATACCAAAAATAATATTCATTAAGTGCATTCAAATTATCTAAAAAGCTAGATAATAAATATTGGAATACCTATATTGAGAAGACTTTTCGGATCCGTAAGCGATAGAAATAACATTTATTATAACGATTCAACTATACGGATTTTCCCTTTGTCGTCTCACAGTTGAGATTGGACTACTAAGTTAGTTTTCTCAAGAATTGAAAACACACAGCCACCCAAGAGGCTCCTCTTTTATAGACAAAAAAGGGAAAGCAGGTTTGGGAAACCTAGACTTTGTAGATAGAGAGGCATCATGAGTGAAGTGAAGATATGATGAAATGAACTGATGATAGTAGATGATGATGATGAAAAATAATACAATTTATGTCTTTTTTTTTAATTTAACTAAACTCACAATGATAATTAGTGTTAAATTGAGATTAATTATATAGATTTTACGTGACATATTCTTTTTCTAGAGATTAATAAGTTTTAGTAAATGTACCTACCTGCATAGAAAATAGTACATAATTTTATAAAACTTTGACATTTTTAAAAGCACTTGATTAAAGCATTTTAATTACATATTTTCACGCTGATTAATAAAACATAGAACACTTAATTAAATTGATAAACGTTTTATCTGAAGGCTAAAAAGAAAGTAGAGTATTAAACTCCGAAATTCCAAAGTTCGCATTTCACGGCCAAAGAAAGTGTTACAATATTCTCGCGAACCCAAAAATAAAATTCAATATACCGTAAGTTCACTAGGTCGCAAGTTCGATGATTCCGCTATATCATCATTATTTAAGTTTATTAATGCTAACCTTCCTTCTGAATGAGCTTTTCATGAAACGTAATCACATTAACGGCCATGACTTTAAGATATTAGACATAAGCTTTCTATCAAATTGGTTGGTAGATCTCTGTATATTACTGAAATATATATACGATAAGCATAATTATGAGTACATCGGCAGTGTTCAATTTTCTTTATTGAAAATGCTAATTTTTCACATTAAGGCAAAGTGCTCGTGTAATTTAATTTACTAGGTAATGTAAAATGTACACCAATTTGGTTGAAAAGTAATTTATAAATAGGTATTCTTAGTATAGACAATACCCGGTAGGTACTATTACAATAATTCTAGCTTCAAGTTCATATTTACCTGGTTTGGAATCGTAACAAGGTGACTGCCTCTAATTCCATGAATCATGGTTTCAAATCAAAAGCATGCTCAACCCTTATGTTGATTTTTACATTGTGTATCACAGAAGAAACAATATTGTCTTTAGTGAATAGTTAACTACCAAAAAGTATGTATACCTACTCCAAATTGAATAAGCAGAGAAAGATAGGTAAACACTTCATTTTTTCACGATGCATGTTCACAGTAAATAAGGTCATGGATGTAGGAGAAACACATTATCTTTTCCTCAGAGTGGTGTTACGTTATATGCATAAAGATGCAGATAGAAAGACGAAGTTAGTTAAACAGATGATACGGATGAGCTTCCCGAAAAAAATGATTATGTTTATAACGAGAATTATTTTGTAGCGTGTTATTGGGCGCATAACGCTTGCAAAAAGCTGATCATGTCACACATATGGTCTCAAAGTGTCAAACAAAGTGTCAGACGTTTAGTAGACAATAAAAATGCACGATTTCGTTGGCTTGCTAGTATCCAGAAAGACGATCATTGTGACTGAATAATTGAAGAAGAGCAGAAGTTCGAGCGGAATCATAAAAAAAAAATAAGTTCACTCTGTCATGATCTCTAAAAATTCATGGAATACCCTTAAATTTACTTCACAGAATCCTGGGGTTCCATGGAACACCATTTGGGACATGCTGTTGTAGAGTATCACACTTTTACTTAACCTTTACGATAGATCGAGGGGCCCGCCAAATACCTTGTCCTGGGAGCCCGTTTCAGGATGTCAGGGCCATCCACTTAGTTGTAATGTCACAAAAAATATATATAACCTACATCAAATACACTATTTTGTTTATCTCAGCACTCAGGTAGGTAATACATTATTATTCATGACAAGAAAAACATTTATTATTGGACAATCTTCCTGCGATCATCTCTTTCTTATAATTAATTCTGACAATTATAATGTAAGTATAATTATATACAAATATTTATGTTTCATACTTTGTATCTATTTTTATTTAACTTAACTTTACTTTTTAAGATACAACACTAACTTGCATGTCGGTGAAAAAATTACTCAGTTAAACTGTGAAGTTATTATACAGTTGCATTTTATTTGGGTCATTCAAAATTAGTTCTGTTTTATGATCGAAATTGTTTTATCGACATACGGCCAAAGGTACCGGTCATTTATAATGCGGGAATGTTCAAATATTTATGGACCTGCCTCTTGCGTTGGAAAATGGGCCACTGAACCTGTATGACCAGTTATCGTGAATACTTTGCTATACATTTTGAACTCGTTTTCACACAACCATCAATGTATTAAAAAATGCTTCAATTAAATTTGCAATGTAGTCAAATCGTGATACTTCAAATTTTGCTAACATTTACTTTATATATTGAACATATTACATAATTTGAAAACACTTCAGAAAAATATAAACAACTAAAAAATTTTTTGAACCTTTTAAGGCTATATACTTAAGTTGAGCCATGGTATAAAAAGATCGTGGCTAGGCGATGCGCGGATTGTGCAAATGACGCGTGTCGAACGAAATATAATTTGTCATAAAAATCTAACATGCGTCCATTTTAATGTTATATATATTGTTATATTACTAATAATAATAGTATATTCATTGACATGTTTTCTTTTTTAAGTTCGTACGTAAAGTTTTTTAGTCATCTTTACACGATTTAAGAATATTTTCATCCGATGCCATGACAAAACAAATCGACGTGCGGACACCTCGACTGTTGGTTTCCGATTGGCGACTAGTGAGAAATTTCGTCGCACCTACTGTTGAGAATTATTTGCCGTTTCACTGAAGTACGCTCTTAAGACATCGAGATGTATTACCTGTACTAGTCTCGAAACCATCGATGACATTAAGCTACTTTAAAAGCTGCTAGTCGGCGAGTTTAAAAGCGGGCGAGTCAGCTAGTGCGATTGTGATGATGACACACAAAACTTTCTACTCCCTCAGAAGCCAACAAGCTAGCCAGTTTAAATTCATCATTTTTGGTACTATTTGACAGGACGTATTGAGTAGTTCGTTTTTTTACTGGCAGGTTCCCCACTATCGCTCTACTGCGCAGACGCAGATCGGCCCACATGACAGGGAGTAGCGAGTAAAGTAGCCCGGCTATCAATTTTTCTCGGTAGATTGCTTACAATCTGTTTGGTAGCTAGTTCGATGATGACACTGGGCGAGTTTACAAGCAGATTGTAAATTCGCCGGCTTGTAGCTTGTAAAGTAGCTCAATGTCATCGAGCCTAATATTGGTTTAAAAGGTTTTGAGTTATAACAAACAAACAAAAGGACACTAACATAATATAGAAACTCCTATTTTAATAAGCACCTACCTAGTGCAGACGTCTAGATCGTATAGATAGATTATAGAATATAAAATAATATTGTTTTTCTGATAACTCACCTTTTTTATGAACACGATATTTTTAACAGTTATTTCGGAAGAAATCCGTAATCCAATCCACTATTATTGGTTGCTAGGTCCTAACAACTAAATTATTTAATATATACGTGCGTTACTATGGAAATCAATATGAGTGTCAAAATGACATTTCAGTATTATTTATATCAAGTACAATTTTTTTTGGTCGTTTAAGCTAGTCAAGTCAAGTTTATATGATTCAACAGAAAATTTAAAAACGTTCTATATAAAAAGTTATTTTTATTTTATAATTATTAAATCTACGCACCTACATGTTTTCTCGTGGTTTTTAAATAAACATTACATTTTTAAGTACTTATTGATTTAGAATAAGTGACTTTTCTTTTAAAGTACACATGTTATTTTTTTGTGTGGAATCATTATTTTATAATCCGATAATACTATACTAGCAAGTGATTCATTTTCATATTCCAACAAATGTCACGTCACAAATTCAACTGTTTTTAAAATACGACAGAATTTTTCTAGATGATTCTGTAGGTATATTACGGTGTGTAACATATTACTCGTATTACTTATTACCTACTTACTTTATTATGAAATGAATATTATTTAATCAAGATACGTAAGTGAACATCGTGTTCAATATCGTTTATAAGTAGTATCTACACATCATATTATGCATACATGTTGACGAATCACAGTGATCGAATGGAACTGTTTTGTTCACTTGCCTCTTTTAAATTTACTTGTTTAAAATTTACCACTCTTGTTTATTGTATTTGTTTTGTTATTATTCCTATCTTCTCTTTATACTCGTACTTATATATTTTTTATGTCTTTCAGTACCTATATTTTATTATTCACTCTCTTATAAATACCTACTACCTATGTGTTTTTTTTCTTTGGTTAATTAATCATTCATTAACTGTATTTAATATTTTATTTAATTTGATATAATTATGGTTTCTGTGTCGACTTGTTATTGGGACCATTACTTATTCTATTATTTTATGTCATATTGTATTTATCTCTCTGTGATTGATCCTATTGGTTGACCTAAATACATCTATAAATAATATATACGAGTAGATACCTAGGTGCCTGATTAAAACCCAACTAGTTCAGACATACTAGGGTTTTACCTGGAAATAATTCCTCTATAAGAAAAATTTTGCGTATGCATGATGCTATTTCACAATAATAAAAATCAACGCTGTGCTTCGGCCGCCATCTTGGAAAATGGAAGACTATTTTTTAGTTTTTTTTAACCATATTTCATTAATTATATTGAAAATTTTTGAAAAACATTAAAAAAAAATACACATCTTTTATAAGATTAAAAATTCTCCGTCTTGTTCCAAGATGGCTGCTGTAGCACATCATATTATACAAGTGCTGATTTTTTGTTTGTCGCATTAGGCACCAGCACTATGCATATACGAAATCTCCCCTTTATAGGAATTATTTACAGGTAAGCGGTTATAATCTAATTATAATCTAATATGGGTGGACAGCAAGTATGAAACAGCTATAATAATTATTGCATTATTACATAACGCATAACAACCTACATATCATTTAAATTTTAAGTTATGAAACAGATAAGCCTTGAAACATATTCAATCGTTAAATATGACGATACTGACGACAATCTGTGTTATACGGGCTGGAAATACCTAATTTAGGTTAATTGTATAACTACGTAAATGAATCCATAAAAAGCAGTCAGAAAAAAATCGATTGATTTTTTTAAAATTCACACACGATTGGCTTGTATTTATACCCATATTGAATTATAGTCACACGTATAATTAAGTCATATACAAATAGGTAAGTACTTACTTCTTTATTTTTCTTTTATTTTCGTTATTTACTGTATTTTGTTATTAGATTTTGGATACTTGCTTTTCCCTCCACCACACGCCACGTCTCCACACCCGTCATTCAGGCGTATACCGTGGCGCAACGCGCTTTTCAAATTTGTGCTGAAAGTGTCCCAGGAGCAACTTCCCCAAGATCTTGGTTGGCGTGCACTAAAGTGTGCGTAATTTCTACTTTGATTTATAATGTATTACGGTTAATTTTCGATAAGAAAAAACCTTCTCGCTCGCCGTAAAATGCCGCAAACTTTTTAAATGCTCAGAAATTTTCTCTCGTAGATACCAAGTCGCAATGGCTGACCGGTCCAACTGAGGGTCAGACCGACTAGAGAAACTCTTCTTTTTCAACCGACATATGGGGACACTCCCAGAGGATGTGATCGACATCCTGCAATAATTCGCCATATAAGCAAGTCGGAGATTTCGGATACTAAAAATATCTAATCCAGACCAACATTATAATGTTAATTGACAAATTATTATTTTTCATTTTCATTTCATTTCATTTATTTTTTTAACATATTGTGGACATTACAAATTATAAGTTTAAGACGTTCACAACATGACATTTAGAAGCAAAGATATATAAATATAACAGTATTACATAAAAAAAGAGATATATCAGTAGATGAATTAGATAGGTACAAGGAAGTACACCGGATGAGTTAAGCAGACCCTATTTTAAGATTTTATAAAACAACATCCACCTAAACTCATTCTCACGTAGGTGGAATATATCAACACCCGAAGCAATTTCGTTGAACATAGTTATCACTCTCCCAATTGGCATTACCAGTGGCAGGTTGGTTCTGCACCTTGGGAGAATAAACAACTGGTGGTCTCTATTTCTAAGATAGTTATCAGGGACACACAGGTCAACACTGCCCAGAATGGCAGAGTTCTCATTTATACCTTGTATAAGTCGAAAAAAATACGTAGCTAAGTAAAGATTTCTTCTAAATTGCAGACTGCAGTATGTAAGCATGCCTAAGATAAAGTCAGTTGGATAAAGCCACGGATAGTATCCCATATCAGCATTGCCAAACGTCCCGCTTTTTAAGCAAAAATAGATTGTCCCGCGCGGGAGAGCTAAGTCGGCTCGCACATTGGAACTCGTCTCGCCTAAAAACGCATCGAATACGTCGATGTGACGTCATCGTCATTTAACGAAACAACATAACACGTGTTGCCAAATGGAGCTTCGCAGATCGATCGAATGCAACTGTTTCGGCTGAAAAAAACATCTGGCTGTTGCATTCGACATGTTGCATCCTTCTCGGGCTCCGAGTCGGTGGGTCGAAGTCACAAAGAAACACATGCGAATTGGTCATTCCTATACCGGCTCGCCGATCGCCGCATTGAAATATCAATACGTTTCGAAGGCTACGCGCGACTGTCGGTAGATAGATGTGCGAGGTTGTGTCATGCAACACTGGCCGCCTGTTCTCGGAAGCTTTGATTTATGGCGGTAAGGCACACGAGGCGATTTGTGATGTGCGAGCCGGCTTAATGAACGATTATTCAACAAATACAAATAAGATGTTTAGATTAAGACCTGTTCGAGTTATTCCCGGAAAAGAGACTAAACATATTTTGAAGCTAATTTCATTTATTTTAAGCATACCAATATCTAATTGCTATACAGAACGGGTATTTTCTCAGATTAATTTAAAATAGTCAGATGCACGAAACAGATGTTCTATTGAGTTGATAAAATCGGAATTACTTGTTCAATTCAACACGATATATTAATGTGTTGAATTTTACCGATACATTAGCAGCAGAAAAAAGCTCTTCAGCCAAGTACAAATAGGCGAGTGCCGAATTTTTGTTAAATAATATTTTGATGGTTAAAGAGTTTTGTAGTTTGCGTTATGTCATTTATGATTGATATTATATAAATAAATATTGGAAAAATATTAAACTATGCGTTTTAAGTTGTCCCGCTTTTTGCTCCTAAATCCTGATTTTTTAATTTCACAATAATTTCACCCGCAAAAATCCCGATTTGGTTAAATAATTATCTGGCAACGCTGGTCTATATACAAATAATTCCTTACATTATAATTGTTTGTAAAATTTTGCATATAATCGTTTGTTTGAATCTCAGCAAATGTCAATATATGCAAACATTTCTATCAAGTTAAATGTAGTTTGGACAGTCCACATCGTACACTTTTGCGTGATTTAAACAAAACAGCTTGCCACGTGACCACGCGTTGCTACTTCCGATGAAACAGTAACATCTCTCCCCAACTATATGGCCATATTTGCTTATTTATCAGTGCATATGCGTAAGTTTTTCACCAGTGGCGGAATATTAAAAGAAAATAATACACTACTTTTAAACAGTTTTTTTTATTTAAAAATATTTGTTTCCTGACGGAAATGTATGTTGATACATATAATCAGTTGTGCCATTGCAACAAAGATTTTTTAAATATTATTTCACCATGTTCGATCCTAAGAGGATTTTTTGTTGCCCTTGCTTTTTCGTACAAGGTGGTTATTAGCAATTTTGAACAATCACAAATACCCAGGCTTTGAGAAAAACACATAAATGTTTTTGTCATGAACGGGAATCGAACCCAGAACTCTCGGGTGGAAGGCCAGCGCCTTACCCACTGCACCACGAGAGCCGCCTGATCCTAAGAGGATTGTAATATGAACCTCCACAGAGTGCAGGTTGTATTACTCGTAACAGACTTTTGTTTTACGAAAAATTGACCTATTATATATATTCTGGGTCCAAATACACGTTCAAAAACAACATGTGAACTTCATCAGACTCAAGATTTGAACCCGGGACCCATGACACTATAAACCGACATGTTACTGCTCGGCTATCGTGGACATTTATTATGAAATGGATAGGTATATCTAGATAAACCTACATACCTAAATCGAAATCAGATAACATGGATAACTATTTTTGTTTTTTTTTCTCCCATTGATAATAATTATTATTGTCTAGTACGTTTCTACTTATTCACTGTGTATAATATATAGAAAAATGTTTTTTTATCTATATCAGTTACCTTAATGATTTCCGGAAATAATTTCAGTCCAGTTGAATATAGTGTTTTGTAGAAAATGTTTTTCTAGCTAATTAATATACATTCTGTTATTTTAAACCAAAAATCACATGGATATAATAATAATATCATGTAAGTACACATTATTTTGTTTTTAAAATCTTTTTTTTACAACAGTGATTTGGTCACATTTGACAGTATTTGTTTTACTATTGAACTGCAGTAACTGTTATGTAACTTTTGTTGTAAAACATCGATTTACATGTGCAACAGAATGACTAATCAAGTATTTCTCTAATGAAAAGACCTACTTTCCTTTTCGATAACCTTTGAAAGGGGATTCACCCTAGAATGCGGGTCGACAACACTAAATAGTGTCAGGTAAAATGCGGGTATAAACATTTCACAATACAAAGTCAAATACAGTGAAGTCCACTTTGTTAGTAAGCAGTGAAAAAATACATAGAATCCGTCATAAATTCAGTAATTAGTTTTATAATTAAAGAATTAGCCGAAAAGCTGTGATTTAATTCAAATAATTAAACGTGTCTTTTATGGTTATAAGTTATAACCAATACAGTAAACTATTTATGAGTATTAATGTATCAATGGTACTGTTTGGTTATCAGGAATACAGCGGAAAACACATATTGAAAGTACCCGATATACTGGATTATTTGTTAGTTTGGGTTAGTTTAGGTTAGGTTAGGTTGGGTTAGGTTAGGTTAGGTTAACCTAACAAATAATCCAGTTTATCGGCTATTTTCAAAATGTGTTTTCCGCTGTATTCCTGATAACCGAACAGTACCATAAAATGGTTTTGTTGTTCTTATTCCAACTTCAACAATTTCAAATTCAAATTTATTTATTTGACATAATATAGTGAAATTTACAAATTATAAATTTAAGACGTTCACACCATGACATTTAAAAACAATGAAATGGATGCAGTATTAGAAAGACAGTATGAAGAGTAAATACAAAAATTATAAAGTAGATACATGGAAGTACACTTAATGAGCTAAGTAGAATCTATTTTAAGAATTTATAAAACAACGCCCACCTATACTCAACCCTACGTAGGTGGAATATATCAACATCCGAAACGATTTGGTTAAAAAAAGTTATTGGCCTACCAATTGACATCACCAATGACAGGTTAGTTCTGCGCCTTGGGAGAACAAACAACTGATGCTTCCGATTTCTAAGATAGTTGTATTATAAAATGTCTAATAATAAAGGCGGGCCTCGATTTTACAGATTTCTATTTGATCATCAGTTTGGTAATTAATATTGTAGGAAAAAAGTGAAAATTATAAAAATGTCAAGAAATAGCGCTATTTTTTATAATTGCTATTAAAACAGATTTATTCTGAACGTAAAATAGATGTTTTATTATTTATGTCTGGATAATCGAGGTTTTACTATACCATATTTGCTCCTAATTCAATATCTGAATCTCCACACAATTAAGGAATACTTCTGATTAACCTTAAAAATAGACGATATATTGATCTGAGTGTCTCCTGTATAAACCTATTATTTAAAAAAATAATTGGATTTGATTGAGTTATACGCGTGATTTTTTTTATTATTATTCATTCATAAATAGTGCAGCAACCATAAAATAAATCAATAAATAGCAAAAACAATATGGGAACCAAATACACATAACTTATTTTTTTGTCTTCACTTTGTTATCCGCGGTGGTCAATTTTCCAGAAACCAGTATGTTTGTTTAAATTGCTTATAGATACTCTCGCTTTTATAAAACATCTAACGTATGGCCCGTATATCCCGTCTCCGTGTATAAACATAATCAAATTAACACTCAAGCATGTGGACATCAGATTGATAGCATTCATAGACTAATGCGTAAGGCACTAACTTCTAATATCAGCGGTGCATGATTCGATTCCAGACGAGGTTATAATACATTTATATCATTTTCTCAAGCCTCGGTATTTCTGTGATGTATTTCACTATTAGTAATAAATTGACTCTTAGCCAGTTGTAGTTTATAAAACAATTAATGAAAATGAATAAACACAGAATTACAAATGCATGCAAATATGTCACGAATAACTTTAAAAGAATTATGTTATCAGTGAACTATAAATGAAAAATAAAACGACAGATTTAGTTTTTTTTATGTGTAAAATTTATTATTTTGATTTTATTCGTTCGTCTTCTCCTTTGCGCATATTATGCATTATGGTCAATCATTTAAAAAAAAACTCAGACAACTTTTCGCATGAAGAATAATTAATTAAATCCCGTTCTGCGTAGGTAAGTACGCCACTGAACAGGTGCAACGTCCAAAATGTGGTTCAAGAGTACGAACGTGCGTACTTGAACTAAATAATGTTCGTTGCAGTGACAAAATAATAATATAATATTGTTAAAAATCTTCACCTTGAAACTAGGGGAGGCTTACGAAAAAGCCTTGGAAATTTTATAATAAAATATTAATAAATTCCTTTGCGTGAAAATGAATAAATGCAAACATTGGAAAAATATACTGAAGTCTTATCAGTAGAAAGACATTGAAGGTCATGGAAAATAAATTACAAGAACCTTTATGTGAGTTAATGGTATTTATGGGAAAAAGAATAATTATATGGAAACGTTTTTAAAATGATTGTTTCAAGTATTTGAAACCCAGTGAAGTAGATAGATAAACCAAAAGTCTTTATTAATACTTTTTTATTTACACGACACTTATTACACCGTTTTTATTAGGTCGTATTATTATTTGTCCGGTGGTTGCTTGTCAGGTACAAATCTTGCAATAGATTTTTAACTAACTTCCCGACTAGCTAGACATTTGAAACTTTTAGAATATATCAGAACACGATGCCAATGCATTTTTTAATACTTTTAGCCATTTTTAAGTAGAATTAAATTAATTTTCAGTTAATTCTGATTTGTATGAAAAGTTATTTCGGAAGAAATCCGTAATCCAATCCAGCGACGTCCCGTGGGGTCAGGCAGATTGAGCGTCGCTTGGGGGCGGCAGTTACTCGAAGGGCGGCAAATCGAGGAGAATTATTTGGAATGTATAGAAATAGCTACCTAAACTTAGTAATAACAAAAATACCTTTCCATTAAAAAATCAGCTCACTGGTTTTATCGCGTTCGCGATATCTGGTTTACTTCCGTTGTCCTTCGACGTCCTTAGTGACCAGAAACGACACGTGCAGATTTGCGAATAATTAGTCTGATATGTTGTCAGTAATGTATCTATACAACACATTTCTTAGATATTGGACTCATGAAAGGATGATAAAAATATTTTTAAACAAATGAGGCGGCTTTTTGGCGCTGCCTAGGGGCGGAATTTTATCTAGGGACGTCACTGATCTAATCCACTATTATTGGTTGCTAGGTCGTAACAACTAAATTATTAATATATACGTGCGTTACTATGGAAATCGATATGAGTGTCAAAATGATATTTCAGTATTATTTCTATCAAATACATTTTTTTGATCGTTTAAGCTAGTCAAGTCAAGTTTATATGATTCAACAGAAAATTTAAAAACGTTGTACATAAAAAGTTCTTATTATCTTGTAATTATTTTTATCTATATAGTAGATAATAATATTGTCTACTCGTCAATAATTAAGATATCGTTGAGAATAATATTTTGATAGTTTCATTAAATTCTACTACTTAATTGTTTTTTAGTTGGTAGCTATATCGGTCTTTACACCATTATCAAGAAAAACTAATCCGACTTATGTTTTGACAGCCAAAATAGATAATAAGTACTAAAAAAATAAATCGGTAGTTTTTAGCATAGTAATCAAAAAATATTAGAATTATCCTATCTCCACCCATGTATATATTATACAGCCGCTTTCCATGATTCCTTAATTGTATCTGAATTTATATATTTTAAAATTCCATTTCTTATTGTGGATTGAACTTGGCTGATATTATCTACGATATAATAAAATTAAACCGAAATTCGAAAATAGTGAAAACATTCATCTATTTTTCGAAAATGTCATCCCAGGGCAGCGGTTTTCACGTCTAATATTTAAAATAGTTTATTACCAGTTCATTATAGGGATGTAAAGTAAGTTAAATAAAAGTTACCGGGGGTCATAGTTATTCATTTTTTTTCATACCTTAGACCAGTGCACACAGGCAATACTATTTTCAATTTAACTTTCGTAAGTAAATAATATGTATATTACGTTACATGTACAATTCGAAACAAAATTAGCGCGATCCTTGTGCTATGCTTCGTTTTCAAATGATTTTCAAGATGACCCTTTTGCCGACCAGAACATTCTAATTGCCCCCCAGTGGGGCGTACGCCCATGTTGGGAATCACTGATTTAGACGTTGGTATAATATTTTTCACATTCTTAGAAAATAATGCGTAACGATAATTAATATTTATACATTTATTCCTTCGCAAATAAAATAACGTAGAATCTAGAATCTAGATGATAATTTAGTAATATGTACAATTAAACTAAATGTCACTTCGTAATAGTATTTATTTTATTGAATTGTCCCAAAACAATTATTTCAAGCTACTCCTCATGCTCTCGAATAGATTTGATGTGCTTACTCGCTGTGGTTAGTAAACTACACTTAGTACTTATTTAACAAGTGAGCTCATCATTCTTTCATTTAAATAAGCACTATGAAAAAATTCCGGACTAATTTACGGGCCAGTCTAGACACGACTTCTCACAGTAATAATACCTGTTTAGAGGTCGCGAGTATTTTATTCACCAAGAAAACACTAATTTATTAGTACGTGAGAAAACGTTGGTTCAAGGAGACCGGAAACTAGTTCATTTACCCTTTTTAATATGTTTCCCATAACAGCCGTATAAGAAGAGTGTATAGATACAGCATAATATAAAGATATTTTTATTTATTTTTATTTTTACATACAGTGGCCAAATTATAAATTTAAGACGTTCTCAACATGACGTAGCAAAACATACTATTAAGACAGTGTAAAGAAGATTAAAAATAAAGCAGTATCACAAAAACAGTATAAAAAGTAAATAGGTACCAAAATTATAAAAAAAATAAAATAATTATAAAGCATGGAACCACACCGAATGAGCTAAGTGGACCCTATTTTAAGGATTTATAAAACAACGCCCACCTATACTCATCGTCGCGTAGGTAGAATAGAGACTTATTGTTGACTTTTCACAAAACCAGATCTAATTAATATTTATAGCGCACATAGAAAAAATGGTTGGTTTGGAGGGGCGGGCAATTTCGAAAAAATATCCATAAAATTTTTTATTATTATTTTGAAAGCGGCGGGATGGGTGGGGTTCACAAAATCTAGCAGATGCCACTTACTTCCATGTTTACGCCGCCTTCTACGTACCTATAGCTTCTCGGCGCTTCAACCATAGACCCCTCCCCGCACTTTTCCAGGTATTTTTTTTTCATACCCAGACACTCTGCAATTTGAGTCTAGTGATAAACGTCTGGACTGTAGATATAACTGATTATACTCTCCTAAGATATATTGCGAGATATCGCAACCACCAGTGGTTATCGAATGCGCGTGGCCCAAACGTTATAATTTTTACGATTCTTACTTCCTGTTTGTGTCATGCTTTTAGTCTTGTCTTTTAGACATGGCGGTTCATAATATTTAAGAAAACATTGAATTCCCTAGATAGCTTAGATAGTTGCACCGATTCATGAGTGCCATGGGTCTTCCACTGACACAGGTCTTGGGTATCGTAGAATTCCGAGAGAAGTGGGGCCACCGAGTTGAGAAGACTGTTCGACAGTCAAATTTTAATGATCTGAGCCGCGATCATTAGTCATGAGATCTTAACGAAAGGAAAAAAGAAATCATATTTCATCAACCAAAATAATTTATATTTTTTCCTTCCCATGTATGCACTTTTTAATATTCAATTCGTGAAGAAACATAGAGAATATAAAGAGGAAGACTCCATAATCTTTTATTTAGCTACTTCAATGGAAGAAAGTTTTTTTAACAATTTTGATATTTTGGTCATTTATGATGGCACATTATAATATTACCTATTATTACCTATTATTACTATGCTTTGAGACTTAATTTATCTTATTGGAAAGGGTCATCATCATCAAAATGTTTCAATCCACTGCCACCTCAAGCTCCCTCCACTCTTCTCAGTTCTTTGTTATTTGCTACCACGTAATCCCACTGAACCTTAACATTTCGTCAATCCAACGTACCTTGAGGTAGCCTTTCGGTCGTAAATCTATCGGTTTACTACTGATATATGTCATGCACATTTCAATTTAAGGGTTCTGTCATTTGTAATTAATTATATACAAACTCTTGCTTGCTAAGTATTAAATGGTTTAATGATTTTTTTATATACTTATAGTAATATAAGTATCTGGAATTCGAGATTGTCCCATATCAACTAGATTTCTAAAAACTCTAGATATAATAGGGGTCTGGTTAAAATTAGGGCGATCAACTGTGACGGTATTTTCAGAACTCTCGATTCATTCTCGAAACATTTCACTAAAAATCTATATTTATGTACTATTCTCAAAACTACGGCTTAGTACGTACGCTCATATTCTACTGAGGTCCTTAATTCACAAGGACCATTATTATATTATATACTCGACAGTTCGTAAATGCTAATGTATGTGAAAGCGCCCTCAGTCAAGGAAACCGGATACTAGTAATTTTCTTCTTTATATTAAGTAATGCATAAACAATTCAATAAAAAGGTTTCGTATATATATTATGCAGGTACATACAATATGTTTATCGTTCCTATCGATCAATTTTAATATATTGATCAAAAGTCATTAAAATGAATACATCTTTTATACAAAGATAGAGATTGATGTAGATATTGTTAGTTCGAATAATTCGACAAGGACATAATTTTCAATCAACTCATCAAAGCTCTGTGGAGCAACAAGTAGTTTTTTTGTAAACTAAACAATTATAAGATATATATTATATAAATCAATGATAAACTTACAAATGAAAATAGACTGTTTTAATTAATGAAACATTTCCTGAACCCAAAACTGAACAATATTTCTTAATTTTTTTCTAATTATTTTTAACAGTAAGCATTCTTATTGACTTTACAGTTTTGAATAATCTATAGTTTTTTATTCTTTAATTATCAAATTCAAGGAACATCGATTTTCGTTTGCTGGTAGCAATATCTACATATAAAGCTAAATTTAATTTTTGAAAATCATCATAAACAGTAGTAATATCCAAGTTGATCTCGGTCATATTCTGTAACGGTTTTTTAAATTGTAGGTATATATACCTACGTCTTTATTGTTTTCCGTTTTTCTTCTTAACGGCCCACATGCTCAGCGTACGTAAAAATGAAGGTTTTATGCTATTTTCAGAGCACATCCCTGGACATTCCTTAAACGTTGTAGATAATCTATTTATATAATTTTGAAGCCTTATTATCCTTTATATATATTTTAAGCATTTGACGACTGCATAAAGTATTTGATTAGATAAATTAGAAATAAGATCATGGTAACGCGCGTGTTTGAACATGTACCATTTTTAAAAAAATATTTTTTTTTCGGTTAGGTACATGTTCAAACACGCGCGTTACCATGATCTTACTCCCTACTTCATTTATCGTTTGTCAATTTGTGTGCTACGGCCGTATGTTGTAGCTTAACTACTAGAGAATGCCAATAGAAATAGCGTATTTCAAAAAAATACTACCTTATTCTTAGGTCAATAATTATTATAAAGTCAACACTATTCGTAAAATGTTTATCGCATTTAAAAGTTTAAAGACATAGCTTATAATCAGTATCTTTAGAATTGTTTTCAAATGTGTAAATCTTGCCCATTTTTTGAATAATAAAATGCCTAATTCTTGTCAAATTTGGGATCACAGAGATTATCAATATAATTTTTTATCGTAAATATTTCACTATAATAATGTCAACATAAATTTTACGAATGGTTTTATAAATGCTTTTAAAAATTAATAAATATAAAAAATCTTAACACCACTTCACATGGACGTACTGAAATATGACTATATTCTAAAACATTAGAGCGAGAGGCTTAAAAGAATACTATTTTATGTAATAAAAATACTTTATGCAGTCATTAAATGTTTAAAATATATATAAAGGATAATAAGGCTTCAAAATTATATAAATAGATTATCTACAACGTTTAAGGAATATCCAGGGTTGTGCTTTGAAAATAGCATAAAACCTTCAATTTGACGTACGCATAGCATGTCCCCCCTTAATGTTTTAGACTAATTATTATGTCTGTTAATAAGTACATCAAATGTCACTAGTAAGTGTTAAAATACTTCACAATAATAATTGATGTATCATCCTGTAGGGTTCCTTCAACCAAATAAGGTTAATATAACGCGTAAATACAGTAGCATTAATGTAATTTTTCGTGTTCTTTACCCATCATCTATTTTTCGACCTACAAAGTAAAATAACACAATATTACATTGTCTTTCATATTATCTGAGTTTCGAACCATAATATGAAAGTTTTACTGTTGGATTATTAGATGGCACTATCCGAAAACTTGAAAGAGTAGATTTTCCTTATAATTTATTGAAACTAATATTTTATTCTTATTTTTTAACTCGATAATAAACGTAACCAATATGAAATTAATATAATGTCCCATATTATAATATTATACGATACGGCTTTATGGAGTTTTCGCCATGTATTTTTATATTTACTAACATGTATAAAGATATGGAATGATTTTTTACTGCTACTAGTAATTGATGGATATACCTACTATTAGAAATTTAATATTTTTTGTAGGTACTTAATCCGAAAATTACATTTATTATTAAAACAAAGCTAACTAACTCACCTAAGTAAGTTTATAAATTACCCATTTTGCATATGCCATAGGCGCAACTTATTCTACTCCCACCACACGGTATTTTACATAAATAATTATAATATTACATTTATCATAATAAGTGCAAAATCCTGTAATTATACGAGGTAAAGTTTACCGTGTGAGTAAAATTCGTGTCACAATGCAATATTATCATCATTATCATCAGCCGGGGTCAATCCACTGCTGGATGAAGGCCTCCCCAAGCTTCTTCCAACTCTCTTGATCCTGCGTCGTTAGCTGCCTTGTATTTCCGCCGAACTTTACCAGTTCGTCAATCCAGCGGTTTTTAGGGCGACCCTGTGGCCGTTTTGTGCCCCTTGGGTACCACTGGATGACGGCATTTGTCCAGCGGCCGTCCTTTCGGCGAGCAATGTGCCCCGCCCATCTCCATTTCAGCTGTTTGGCAACGTCTATTACATCGCGTACTCCTGTCTGCTTCCTAACCCATTCGTTTCTCATACGGTCCTTTCGCGTGATGCCCAACATACACCTCTCTATGTCTCGCTATGCGACTCTTAGCCTTTGGACATCTCTCGTGTTGAGGCTCCACGTCTCGCAGCCGTACGTGAGCACGGGTAGCACACATTGGTCGAACACTCTACGCTTAAGACACAATGGTAGGTCACTTTTGAAGATACTACTCAGACGTCCGAAAGCACTCCATCCCAGCTTTGTTCTTCGAGCAATTTCATCGTGCATGCTTCCGTCTATGGACACCTGCTGTCCAAGATAGACGTAGCTACTAATCTATACCTACTTGAAAACAAAATACCAAATGTCTTTAATTATTTATATTTAGTATGTACTATGTAGGTACACACATATATACAAAATATTCACCTAAAGTACAGCGATTTTTCCTGATGTTAGCAATAACTCACAGTGCTGGTAAACGTTTTTACTTACTAGCGAGTACCCGTCATACATTGCAATGCCACTCAAAGAAATAAAGTGTTTGTGTTTTAATTCTGTTTATTGGCGTGCTTTTGGATACACAATATTTTTTTGTTTTTCCGTCTGGTGCATACACGAATAAATCAGAAGGTTTTCCAACGCGTGAGCAGGCAACACACGGCTATCCATGTGAGAAGTATGTATTTTCCAAATTTGGTATAAGAATCGCTTACGAATAGAAAAAGATAGAATATAAGAAGAAGAGGATAGTTGTACTAATTCAGAAACCTTCGCGAGCGTGCGTACAATAATTGACCAAAGTTTCATTACAATCGGATGAATAGTATAGGAACGTATACGAATAGAAGAAGAAGAAGATGGTTGTACTAATTCAAAAACCTTTGCGGGTGTGCGGACAACAACTCACCAAAGTGTCATCGCAATCGGATGAATGGTATAAGAACCCATACGAATAGAAGAAAAATAAAAGAAGAAGAAGAAGATGGTTGTAGGTACTAATTCAGAAACCTTCGCGGGCGTGCGCATAACAATTCACCAAAGTTTCATCGCAATCGGATGAATGGTATAGGAACGCATACGGGACAGACAGACAAACAAACATTCATTTTTATATAGATAGTAAATTAGCATAATATTAATTAATATTGAATAAATCTTTCTCATGTGATGAATAATAAGTTGGCATTGAACCTCGGGATCTTCTAGTCGTGAATTTGAAACAATATACAATATAATAATTACGAAAAATATATTTTATTTCATGCTAATTTAATTTTCTATAATGGTCAGTTAGAAGCGTTAAAATAATGCAGTCATCACTCATCACACCCGAACAGTGAGTGATACATGCTCATTTTTATCAGTAGTGCCAAATTAATCATTTTTAAATTCTTGTATTTCATAATATTATGGAAATTTGCAACTATAATAATTATTATGAAGAATTTGAAATAAGAATATATTAATTTCATCCAAAGATAATATCTTTTAATCTTAATATTATTAAACAATGTATGAACTTGAAGCAAAAAAGGATCTCTGGTCTACTGATTTAGTTAGCAATAACACTGACTTCGAATTTCAGGTTCATTTACATTTCTACTATGACATTCCCAGTGGTGGTTTTCTATGACGCAGATGACGCAATTGATTCATCAGATGATTTAAGAAGGGCCTCGAAACAGCTGAAATCAGTCTTAATTTTTCAATTATACCAATATCATAATACGTAAAGGTATCACCCAACGGATAATCTGAAACTAATATTAAAGGGCCCTATACTATAACCACTTAAACAGATACGTTATTTTACGTACACAAAAAATAAACACAATATTATTATGTGTCATCATTGTTATCTTCAATAATAATCATTTTAGTTCGAAGAAAGACGTACAATGTTATTTCTACCAAGTAGTTGGAATTAATAGGGTTTATTTTTTTTCATCTTGGGGGCCTCTAAGTCAGTCAGTGTCTCAGGCCTCCAAGTTCTCGAACCCGTGACTGGTCATTCCACAATAATTTCAGATAGATCCAGTTAGTTAATTTTGTTCCATACATGATTCTATATGCAGATTTATTACCTAAGCCGTTCAATTTATAGGATTGGATATTAATAAATTGGACTTCAATTTGACATTTCATCAATGCCGTTAATAAAACCGACATTTGAATATAAAAATAAGCTATAAACACATGGGGAAAGATACTTACCCATCAATGTTATGTAGGCAGCCGTAAACAATAGATTGACCATTATTTTTTAAGATTAATAATCAATCATGTATGCGTGTATAAACAAAAAAGCAACAGCTTCAAACACGGATGTATAATTTATTGTTTGTTTCGAAAATCGAACAGCCTGCAAAATTCCTAAATCGAATTTTGTATAAGACCCTACTTATATTTAGAGTCAAAATTCTTTGGTTTTGTTTGACAGATATTCTTCACTAACTATCATACAAAAAATAGCTGTATCTTCATATATATTGTCCATACATATTATATTGTGTATATCATGGCCCCCGCAAGGGGGGGCTGACAGGGTTCTAGTCTGGGGGCCCGGGCATCGACCAGTTAAGTGAGAAAAACACATATCACAAATATATACTTTAGAGGCAAAAAAGTCGCCTGCGGCGCTATTTTCCTTATTGATTATTAATATTTAAATATTATAAATGAATGCGATGTAATTTGAAGTGTAATGAATAATAATGGTTAATATAATTAAATGATAGTGTAGATTACTTTAACCGTGTTTCCTGACTTATAAAATATCCAATATGGCGAAGAACTTGGTCACCATAAAAGGAGGTCGCAATCAGTGGTTTATAATAAGCTGAGTGCCGACAACTAAATTAATCAACTGGATTAATTTAAAAATCACTAAAAATACATGGAACACCCTTAACCCTGGGGTTCCGTGGAAACCACTTGGGGGACATACTGTTAAAAAAAATCACACTGCACTTAACCTAAGCAATAGGTAGGGGGGGCCTCGATAGATCCTGGCCTGGGGGACCACTTCAGAATATGGGGCCATGGTGTATATACACATAATATACACTTACGATGGTCGCGCAGCTTAAGCGTCGGTCTATAGCATCGTGGGTCTCAGGTTCTAATCCTGGGTCTGGCAAGTACACATATTGTTTTGGCCATATGATCTTATTAGGATCGCACATGGTCGGAAGATAACTTTCTGAATTTCTGAAAATGTTGTATTAAAATGAAAAACGTGTAATTAATTAGAACTGTTTTTATAATGTGAGTATCACAAAGTAAGGCGTACTTATAATGTAAAATAATATTAAAAAGAACTAGGTTAATTGGCATTAATTATAATCAAAAGTATCTCGCGATTTGATCTGTTGCCGTGTTAATTGTCAACTATGGCAATGGTTAATATTCAAGTTCATAATAACTGAAGAAGCAAGGTCAAGGTGTTGCCGTCTTACTTTATCACACTCATTATATTATGTATTAATTACTTGCAACACCCCTCAGGGTCATAGATTGTTACTACTATTCTCAAGAGGGGACAGCGATACTTTATTTATTAATAGAACATTTTGATATGATATATATTTTTATATATTTTGACATATACTATGATAAATTTAATTGATAAAAGTACACTTTTTTGCAAAATAGTATACACTGTCTTAAAAAATGGGAAATATTGGCCAAAAACTGAATCTTTCTTAGCGATAATTATAAGGATTTTACTGTTATTTTCTAAAAGGTCGAACAATTTCATTCGAAGTTCTTTACAGGGCTCGAAATGGACCGGAACGCACCGGAGCACCGTTCCGGTTCGTGACATCGATAAAATTATCGCTCCGTCTCGTGGAAAAAATATTTTGACCGTCTGAGCTAGATATGCCATGTAATAGAAAATATAACACATTTATTTTTATGAAGTAGGTACACATAAAATTTGGTAACTATGTAATATCTTCAGAAAATTGTCGAGCGCTCCGGTTCGTGAACTTTTCCATTTCGAGCGCTGGTTCTTTATGAGCATCGACTCGCTTAGTTTAAAATGGTAATTTGAGTTTGATGTCATGATTCTCAAAGTCAGTGATGCAGTTATTGTATTTTTAAATTACCTGATACCTATGTTTATAACAGTTGTGGTGGGTAGTGGAAGTTAACGTAGTTGTGTTGTTGGGTGTTACGGTACTAAAATTTTTCTATAACTCCTTAGTTAGAAGCAGACTTGAGAGTGGGTCTATCGTTTGGGCCCCGCATCAGTTGAAGTACGGCCTTATGGTGGAGAGAGTGACTGTTCCTAAAAAAACGTTTGACAGAGTCGATCACGACATCCTGTTGGAAAAACTCCAACTAATTGGATTGTCCGATCGTTTTCTGAAGTTATTCGGGAGCTATTTTAGGAATCGTCAACAATACGTATCGTATTTCGTCTATCAGTCACAGACGTTAGATACATTTTCTGGTGTCCCTCAGGGCTCAAACTTGGGGCCATTGCTGTTTACGATTTTTATAAATGACATAGCAATGGTCATTAAAAATGCTATGTTTTTGTTGTTCGCTGATGACCTGAAACTCTTCATGGATGTAACCTTGGACGATTGTCGTCAACTCCAACTTGATATAGATAATATATTAGATTGGGGCAGGCGTAACAAACTGGACTTCAATATTGAAAAATGCAATATTCTATCGTTTACCAGAGCCTCGCGAGTATTATTTTTCCAATATTCGATGCATGGCAGAGTTATTTTGAGAATACCATCTGTAAGCGATCTTTGCATTACGTTTGACAGTAGGCTGTCATTTAGTGGTCATATTGCTATCATTTGTAAAAAGGCGCTACAAATGTTGGGCTTCGTCTTGCGTACTTCCCGGGTCTTTTCAGATGTTACTGTATTAAAAATTCTTTATAATTCCTTAGTGAGAAGCCGGCTTGAGAGTGGGTCGATTGTTTGGGCCCCGCATCAGTTGAAATATGACCTTATGGTGGAGCGACTTCAAAAGAAATTTTTGAGACTCCTTTATTTGAGGTTATATGGATACTATCCGCGGCTTTATCCAACTGACTTTCTCTTAGGTATGCTTACATACTGTAGTTTAAGTGCTAGAAGATATCAATATTTGGCCACGTATTTTTTTCGACTTATACGTGGTGTGAATGAGAACTCTGCAATTCTTGGTAGTATTGACTTGTGTGTCCCTGATAACTATCTTAGAAATCGGGAGCATCAGTTGTTTGTTCTCACGAGGAGCAGAACTAACTTGCCATTGGTGATGCCGATTGGGAGGGCAATAACTCTGTTCAACCAAATCGCTTCGGATGTTGATATATTCCATCTACGTGAGGATGAGTATAGGTGGACGTTATTTTATAAAATATTAAAATAGGTCTGCTTAACTCATCCGGTGTACTTCCTTGTACCTATATATTTTTTTTGTATTTACACATTTATACTGTAGAATAACTTAATACTGATCTATCTCTTTTGTTATGTACCTAATACTGTTTTAATAATATTTCGTTGTTTCTAATTGTCATGTTGTGAACGTCTTAAACTTATAATTTCTTATGTCCATAATATGTAAAATAAATGAATTGAATTGAATTGAATTGAATTGAGAGTCCAAAAGATTTTTTTGAGACTCCTATACTTACGGCTGTATGGATATTATCCGTGGCTCTATCCGACTGACTTTCTCTTAGGTATGCTTACATGCTGAAGCTTAAAATTTAGAAGAGATCTTTATTTAGCTACATATTTTTTCAGACTTATACGCGGTGTAAATGTGAACTCTGCCATTCTTGGTGGTAATGGCTTGTGTGTCTCTGATAATTACCTTATGAATCGATGGCATCCGTTGTTTGTTCTTCCCAAGGTGCAGAACTAACCTGCCATTAGTGATGCCAATTGGGAGGGCAATAACCATGTTTAATGAAATCGCTTATTGGTTGCTAAGGGGGTGGTCCTAGCAACTAAATTATTAATACATACGTGCGTTACTATGGAAATCAAAATGAAATGTCAAAATGACATTTCAGTATTCTATTTCAGTTTGTTTGTTTGTTTTTTATTTACTTCATATCAAGTACAAGTTTGAGCATATTGAGCATAATAATTCAACAGAAAATTTAAAAACATTGTATATAAAAAGTTCTTTTTATCTTGTAATTTATGTTTTACTTGTCCGGCG
This sequence comes from Rhyacophila brunnea, assembly GCF_057557595.1. NCBI lineage: Eukaryota > Metazoa > Arthropoda > Insecta > Trichoptera > Rhyacophilidae > Rhyacophila > Rhyacophila brunnea. Next base: position 38,763,336 of record NW_028233276.1, on the reverse strand, counting down.
GCGTGAGTAAATAGTACAAAATACTTAAACCAAAAAATGTCTTTTCATTTTTCATGTATGTAGGTATATTTTAGATATTTCAAAAAAAAAATAAGCTTTTATGATGTCTATCGCACCAGTCCCTATGGGAAAAGAGTCAATGTACAAAACAAAGAAAAATAGATTAAAATATTTTTTTTATTATTCACAATTATTATTCTTAAAATTATTTATTACATAATACAAAATGTTATACTCTTACAAATTAAAATGTATCACAGATTCTACCGAAATTGCACTAAAGTAGGTTCTAATTTAAAACGTCATACAAATTATTGACATTGTTTTATAATGAAGTTATTCCAATTTATCGTCTTAACACACATAAAATATGGATTGTTTTTTAATTAATGTTTTAATATTTTTTTCAAACTTTTATCAAACAACCTCATGGTTTTGGCCAGTTTTTCTTCGTACAAGTATTTTCCTACTATTAACATTTATACAAAAGACACAAAAGCGAGTTACGATGAGTTATCTACTCGACCAAGAAAATGTTTTTGAATGCGACTCTTTCCAAGATTCGTTTCGTGTACTCTTTAAAAATGGCACCGAATGCATCTTCTATTGACGGTTTGAGTTCATTGAAGATGTCTTGCCAATTATCATTCAAGAACTTATTCATGTTGTCTCCCAAGGCTTTGTCTCCGTTAAACAGATTTCCTAAATTCACGTAAAGCCTAGAAAATAATACAAAATAATTATATTTACCTATTTTAAAACATTGACAATAGACACAGTTTACTGATTCGTAACAATAGCAACAGATACGACTGTCTATCGCCAAACTATATTATCTGTCCCCTGAGTTTCGAGACATTCGGACCCTGCGGACCCGATGCTTTGAAGACGGTGGCTGAGGTCGGTCGTTGCTTGACTGATAAAACAGATGAGTACCATTCAAGTGAGTACCTGAGACAGCGATTAAGCTTATAAATCCAAAGAGATAATTCAGTTGCTATTTTGGGTATTCTTGAGATATCTAGGAGATTGGAGGAGATATGTTATAGGTATACTAGGAGAATCCTAGGATAGCACAAGTTTTATAAATATTAGTTTATATTATAATATAATGTTATTATATAGTCCAGTGGCGAAGACTTCATACTAGGCGATTATTTGAAGCCTACCTTCTTAAGAAAAATAATTCGTAATTGCATATTGACTTATTCATATAATCACTTGATTTTATTATATTCTATAAAATAATTTATTTTGCCAACGAGAGATGCCGTATGTGTAGAAATGTATTACACAGATAATTAAAAAATAACTGCAAAGGTTTTAAAAAATATACCACAGCGCACCATCTGTCTTGACGTAAATAAAGGTCGGATTATGTTTCAAATAATTCTCAATTTTTTTCATATGGACTTTACGTCACGCCCAGTCTATCGAATTGTATGAACTAAGGTAAGCTCCGATCGCAGAGTCTAAAACTAAATAATTAATAATTAGATAATTTAAAAAAAAATCTATGGTGTTTAATCGAATATTAATAAATATAGACTGTTTTTAAAAATAAAAAGAACTTTTATCTAATGATTTTTGATGTGTATAAATGTTTTGAAAAAATACGTAATTTAAACTGATCGCTTAATTTTATGTCGTCAGTGAGTTTTTGAAGTTTCATTAAATTAGTGTGTACCTATTCATTAGTAGTAATATCGTATTATCTTCATATTTCTCAGTATACCTGGCAAGTGTGTTCTTTTCATCAGATCTTCATAGCCTACCTCTTTTCAAAAGTCACCCTTCGCTACTTTATATACTTACTTATATTATTTAATTTTACACCGTTTCTCACTGTTATTTTGTTTTACTCTTACCCTAACCATTTTTATGTTATATGAACAAAATCATACCTGGATGTACTTATTTTCATTGTGAAATCAGTAATTTTCAAATATTCCTTTCCATTTTTCATCTGGGGCTCTCCTTTAATATAAATATCAGAAAGCAAATTGTCTGAAACAAAAAAAAACAAATCAAAAACAAAACTTTCATTGTAGTATTCCATTTATCTCGAAATATAATTCTATATTCATTTATATAATATTACACAACATCCGGAATAATTTCGACAATCTATTATTATTATTTTCTCCACACCCGTTATGGTGACACCATGGCGTAACAGACATTAGGAACCAATCAAAGGTATTATGAGAAGCTCATAATATGTGTGCCTTTCCGATATCTAGGTTGTCATATACTTGATTGTGCGTGTTTCACATTCTTATTAGATCTATTATGGTCAAGGCTTAAGAGCATACTTCACTGATATGGCAAAGTATTTTCAACTATAGGTGCGACGAAATTTCGGACTCGCTGCCAATCGGAGAGCGATAGTCGAGCTGTGAACACGTCAATTTGTTTTGTGATGGCGTCGGAGGAATTAATTCTTAAATCGTGTAAAGATGACTAAAAAACTTTACCCATTTACTTGAAAAAGAAAACATGTCAATGAATATATTACTATTATTACTAATAGAACAATAAACATAACATTAAATGGACGCATGTTGAATTTTTATGACAAATTATGTTTTATTCTGCATGCGTCGTTTGCATAATCTTCGCGTCGCGTAGTCACGATCGTTTTAAACCGAGCCCCAACTGAAGTACAGCCTTAATGAGAAGTGACCTTGCTCTCCGTACGATATTGCAATCTTTTTGAAACCCGAGAAAGCTGGCAGACTTTGGAAGCAATATTATCGTTTCCGGTTTAAACTTGAGAAGTCCAATGATCCGGAGTCATTTCGGTTACACCTGAGTGCATATAATGTGGCCATCAATACTTAAGGAAGAAACGTAGTGCCTATTTGGTTTTGAATGATAAGCCAGTAAACACTGAATTTCTTGATAAAATTGTGAGATAATTTTACAAGTCAAATTATGCTTCTCACACTTCGATAATATCGAACGTTTTGTTGCTTATTCAGACCATATTCATATAAAATTATTCAAAATTCAAACCATGCCATTCTTTCGATGCAAAACCTCGCGAGATATGAATTTTAAACAATGTAATTATTTTAATAATGAAAAACCTCTCTATTAAAAAAAATATTTTGTAATTATATGTAATTATAATTTATGTAAAATACAATATATTCTTACTCATAGTCAAGTTGCTTAATCCATCGCCTTGAATAGGGAGTACCAACACTTTCCCATTGATTTTGTAAGGCCCTTCTAACGCTAAGTGATCAGCAATCGCAACAGTTTTCATTTCAAAGTCTTTTGGGCTGGATAGTTTACCGCTAATAATAGAAATTACAATTTATTAATATATTGAAGTTTTTAAAATGTCAATTTTCATCATATTATTATTTTATTTAATTTTATGTAACTTGGACAAGAAAATTTTAAAAATTTTAATATGAAATATGTGGAATGGTAACATGGAGAGTATTCTTATGACATGAAAGAATCAACGTTTGAATTCATAAGAAGGCAAAAAGGTATTTTAAAATGTTATGATAATATGACAATACATGTAAAAATACTCATTAGTTTAAAACTAAAACTATATATTATAGGTATCTCATTTATTGCTGCCCACTCTTACAGTTATATTTTAAAATTAAGGTGAGTTTGTGGTTCTATCATAATTTCGTTTTCAGTGAGACACATTATTATAATGTGCATTAGGGGCTTTATATAGTTATTATGGAAGTTGTATCAATATTATTGTAATGGTAAAACTATGTCAATTATAAGAAAACGTATCAAATCGTTTAGTTTAGGAGATAGTACCTAGGCATATTGAAAAAATATGAGTGATTCATTGACAAAATATTTATGAATGATAAAATTTTTGTCATATTTTATTCTTTAGTTTTGTATGTTACGCCGAATGTGCGAAATTGACTATTAGATGAAATGGGAAAAATTTTGCTTAAATCATGAAAAATGCAAGCCCGTTGGCTTATTCATGAATTATGCGTGAATTCGGCAGTAATGTTTCTGCCTAGTTCATGCATCGGGCAAATTAGATATTAGCGCTACGGTGGTGTTTTTTTTGCAACTAAACCAAATGTGTCAATGCATTGGTAAAAATAGATGGTCGAGCTCCGGTGGTGTTTTTTGCAACTAATCAAACTAACCAAATGTGTAAAATGTCATTGATTATATAAAAATATACCAATCAATAACTACAATGACGTTCATATCCATTTACTATACCCAAAATATTCTAGAACTATAATATGATAACGGAAGAATTTTATTAAAAGGTATTTTCGCGATTTGATTCGTGCTTGGGTATCAATCGTGCAATGGTCGATTGTTTGTTTTCGATAGTATGATTTGATAATTTGTTGACACTTGTTAGCTAACCTAAAAATGGACATTCAGTTGAATTCAGAATTACAAAACCTAACCTAACCTAATAATAATAATAATATTATATTATGTCCAATTATAACTATTTTCTACTGTCATGTTGACATTTTAAGAATTCCATACCCTGGTGAATTCACGCACTCGGCAGATAATTTATCTAATTCATGAATAAGGCAACGGGCTTGACTATTACATGAATTAGGCGAAATTTCGCCCATTTCATGTAATAGTCAATTTCGCACATTCGGCGTAACATATACATTGAGGCAGTTTTATTACAATCTAGAAGGCAATGTTTTACATATTACAATATAAGTAAAAAATGCGAAATGTTTTTCACAGTGTTAACAATTTTCTTCTATAAGCAGTTACATATTATTATTAACATGCCTATATTTAATTTCTTTAAAATATTTTCAATATTGTGAACATTTATTATAAGAAAATGCTCGAAAAAATAGTGAAAAAAGTCACCTCATTATACTATAGTGATTTAAGACCGATAATAATATGTACTATTATATTGTTAATTAGTACAGAGTTTGAAAAACATATAAGACATGAATTATATACTTACTTATAAAAATATATTAAATATCGGCATGGATAATACTCGGGTCGGCAACTTAATTGGTAAATCACTCGTCAGCGATGCCACAGATGTAGGTTTAAACCCGATTCGGTCCAAATTATTCAGGTATTTTAAATGATATTTTTAATTTCATCTTTACTCAAATAATAAAATAAAATTCTACCAAATAATTTAGAAAAACCTCAGAAACATACATATTAGAAAAAATCTAGAAAAACAATTGGACCGAATGAACCGCATATCAGTCACATTCTTGGTGAGTGCTCCCGCCTGTAAGCGAACGATGTCAATTAATTTTAATTATTAATGTACTTGAGCATTAGCTTACCTGACAGACTTTATTTTGAGTTGTGAGAGTCCAGAGAAGTCGTTATCAGTAAACTCAAGCTTAATGGCAATCGGCCTGTTTTCTCCCTGCTCTATGTATATTCTGTTTACTTTCATCGGATCCAAATCCCCAGCCCCGAGTTCTCTATTCCCAGTGTTACTGAGTTGGTTGATTGAAGATTCGACTGCATTTCTTAAGCAGTCATTTTCTTTGTTGTCCAATTCCGCAGATACTTTGCAGCGAGGAAAACTCTGCGCTATATAAAAGAATTAAATCTGTTAGGAATCCTTTCTTATTACCTACATACTCGTAGCTGATAATATATTACATAAACGAACTCAAGGATCCTTTAATTAAATGTTGCCTACTTTAAAAGTTATGTAAAACTACTGAGAATGAGCTAAAAGCTATATTTTATTCTATAATAATATATAGAATAGTAATAAGTCGAATGAGTACTTTAAAATTACATTTAATTAAGTAGTGGTTTTACAAAGTTTAACATGAAACAGGTAAGATTATCACTTTGTTATAAATTATCGAAATATTATAAAAATTCGTTCATAACCAAAGTGTTATTATTAACTATTATTGAAAATAGGTACACAAAAATCAAAGTGAAAATTTTTTTCACTTGTTTTGGGATCTAGAATATTTGCATTGACGTACTAATTTATAAACATAAGGTAATATTATTACACCTGGCCATGCAGCAATTAATTAAATTTTGAATGTCGAACAAAATTTTATGTACTGATTTCAGTTTATATTTTTATTATTGTTATTTTTCTTTTATTTTATTTTTAGCACGTTTTTATTAGCACGTATTCTTGTTTATCCGTTACAGATTTTTTCTTGTGTGTCCAGTACATATTTTTTTTTGTTTGTCCAAGATTTTTATTTGACGATTGAAGATTTTTAACTAACTTCCCGACTAGCTAGACATTTGAAACTGTTAGAATATATCAGAACACGACGACAATGCATTGTTTTAATACTTTTAGCCATTTTTAACTAAAATTGAATTCATTTTCAGTTAATTCTGTTTTGTATGGAAAGTTATTATTGTTGGTTGCTAAGGGGTCCTAGCAACTAAAATATTAATATATACGTGCGTTACTATGGAAATCAATATGAAATGTCAAAATGACATTTCAGTATTCTATAATATTTATTCAGTATTTATTAATACATATTTATTAATATAAAAAGTTTTTATTAATACATAGAATTGTGAAGTTTATATGATTCAACAGAAAATTTAAAAACGTGGTATATAAAAAGTTCTTTTTATCTTGTAATTATTTAGTACTCAATGTCAGTTTCCCACAAGGGCCTTCATACCTGTCGGCGCATCGACCACGTCTTAATGTATCTAAAACCACCACTGACGTTTATGTGGTCATGTATTGACATCAGTAAGTACTAATCACTGCTATTGTGTATTGAGTGCCGATTTTTTATGGATGTTGCACATAATTGCTAAATCTATTATATATAATACTCATTTCACAGTATTTAATAACCATCAACACAGATCCTGAAACATTATCATTCTGTGTTGTTATGAATCATGTTGTAAATGTTAATTTATCACAAGAAGAAATCTGGATGATTATCTAAGTAATATTGTGTCGTTCTTTTACTGGCGGCTGTAAAATATACACATTTGAATAGTATATACATCGTTATGTCGAATCCACATGAATTGTCCAAAGTTAAAACTATCGCAGAACAAGGCGTATTTATAGTACATATTAATATGTTCTCATTGATTGTTTGTGTTAACACTAATCTGTTTCGAGATCCTGAATACTATATATCACGATGGTTTTATCAAAAGTTCCTGGTATTTTGAATTTCGAACGATATACTTAGATATCCAATGTGTAGGTATAAACTTTCAGCCATATCAAATGCGTTGTTTGTTTTTGACAGGTAAGTAAGAGCATTTTCGTTTGCCTGGCAATTATAGAATTTTGAAAATAATGTAGTGCGGTAGAAATATTGGAAAAGTCTTTTGGGGAGCTACGGAAAAAACAAGTATTTATGAGTGTTACAAATATTTTCAAGAGGGTCGTGAAGAGTCAAGACATAAACAAGCACAAATTCGATCAAATTAGTGTTTGGTTGATTAATGCAGTATAGTCCGCAAATATTTTTTACCGCGTGGTCAATAAAGAGTATTGCATGTGAGCTTCCGTCGCTTGCACTAAACAATTTAAATAAACGACTAGAATTGTGGAAAAACAACTTTTAAATATGGCACCAGGACAAACGCACCAATTTGCAAGCTTTTTTGTAAAGTTTTGGCAAAAAAACAACACTATAGTCATATATTTGCCGTTCTGTAACGTTTATCGTTCCTAAAGATGTAAGATAAACAAAAGAATAACTTTTTGATACAAATGAGATACATGTACCGCAAAGATATCGCTATGAGCAGTGGTGGCCGGTGGCATTCAGAATAGCATTTTTGGCAGTGCACAATAAAATTTACATTATATAAAAGGAATATAGATGTAAAACGACTAACTTGCTCATTGATGCCTGGAGTTGTCTAAGTATAAGTTTTTTTATGATTGATAAATACAAAATGAATTAAATCTAATTTTATGATTTTCTGATTCTTAAAAAATATTAGATTATAAAATATTGTTCGTGGATTTTACCTGAGTATACATAATATTGTGTAATATAAAACTATTTATTTATCTAGATTTTGTTTCTGCTCGCTAAATTATCATATAGTTATAGCAAATAAATCAATACTTATAATATTTAGTAGATAAATCTTTTGAAAAAAATGCAAGGAGTGCATGCTGTTTGAGGAGTCGCCGCTGGTTTTGGTGAGTATTTTATATCAAATGGGTACTACTTTGAAAGGAACCATATCAATATTGATGAATATATAAATATTTTTTGAAATAAATAAATAAAAATTCCAAGAACTTTTTGATCAAAAAAGTATACCTATACGAAACTTTGTTGCCACTAAAGAAACAGAAGACTTAACCAACAGCAACATAAACAAAATATTTCTTATAGCCAGTAATAAAACTTACGCAATTTTAAAGAAGACACACAGCTGATAAATAAACATAAAACCACAGCGAAGTTAACCTGACCCATCTTTGAATTCAACAAGTCAACTTTTATCTCACAAAACAATCAAAAAGCGTGAAAGAAGTGATCACAATAGCACACCCTGACTTAATGAAAACCCGCCTATCTTGAAACGATTTATATACCAGGTAATTAAATAATACCGTCTAATGAAGTGCTAGCGTGTCACTAATTAAACCCGTTGTCTTTACGGAAACTGGGTTATACTGGTGTTGACGCGCGACATATAAATTATTCTGCTATTTATGAAATAATATCTCATTAGTAAAAAGATTTGTTTTGTTAACTATATCCGAATATTATATGTTTTTCTACCCCATGAGAGTAGCAATTAAGGACCCGCGAGAGGAATAAAAAAAATATCGACCGATTAATCTGTTGCCAATTATGTATAAGGCTTTCACAAAAATACTCACGAACCGCCTGGAAATCGTACCTACTAGATGAGAACTAACTAAGAGCACAAGCCGGGTTTGCTACAACAACAGTATAATGGATTACTGGTTTAGTGTACAGATAGTTTATCTCCAGTTTTGTCAAAATTGAGTTAACCATGGCCCCCACAAGGGGGGCTGAAAGGACTCTAGCCTAGGGCCCCGGGCTTAGGAGGGACCCGGCGAGGCGAGTCGACCAGATAAGTGAAATAAACACACAAAAAATTTGCTTTAATAGTAAAAAAAAAGTTATTTTCCTTCACTAATATTATTATTTTAAATTATATAGTTATAGGTACGATACAAATTTTAATTGTGTATCAATACTCGACATCTCCATAATTCAAATGGATGTATTAAAATAAACAATAAAAGACTAAACATACACATTAATTTTACCGCGTACACCATTTGGAAAACGCTACTGTGGGTAGAGCGTCACACTGCATTTATCCTTAATGATAAGTACGGGGGCCCACCAAAGATCCTAGCCTGGGGGCCCACTTCACGATGTGGGGCCCATGGAGTTAACATACACAAAATGTTCGTCTGCATCGTGTCTTTATGCTGTAAAAATATTATACGTCTAAATAGGATATTTTAGAAGATACTGTATCATTCAAATACCACAATATGTCCATTTCTCATGCATCTCAAATTTTTAACTTCGATTTTCTCAAAAATACTAAGCTGGACTGGATTATAAAAATAATAGAGAGAAACTATGAATAAAAATTACCACACTACTCTGGTTTTATTGATTATAAAAAGATATTTGATTTCATTAAAATAAATTTCAGTTTTAGACGCCTTTTGCAACCAAGAAAATATTTCCATGCGACATATAAATATCCTGAGTAATACCTATATTATGATGAGTTGCAACAGTAAGTCTAAAACTGTATAAGATATCTTATAAGTGTCTGACAAGGCGATACGATTTCATCCAAAGCCTAGCATTCTGCGATTGTCATGTTTCAAAGCTACAATAATATGATTATTAGTTAAATATTTTTCTCCCTAATTATGTCATTTGCAGGATTTTTGATGAGGGATTTAACCATTTATTACCACTTCTACCTATAATCAAATGGGTTTACTGTTAGTATCTACATATCTCATGATTTGATATATTACCGTTTTGGTTGTTAACTTTACTGCGGCAATGGCAATGGCAATAATCAAGTTCAGAATAGCAGAATAAGCAAGGTCAAAGTGCAATTGATTTTGTTATATTATCTATCAATGACTGACAATGCCCTTCAGGACCAAGATATGATATGTATCATTCGCATACATAGAAAATGGTACGGAGGAAGAGCTCCGTTTCAAAAAAATAATCATGATATCGATTTTTCTTCCATAGGGGTGGATTAGGTATATAATAATTTAATTTTGATTCTAACGTTATTTTCATTTTAATAAAACAGTATGATTTTAATTTTTTTTTTTTTTTTTCGACCATGTCCGATCCTGATAGGATCATATGGGCCTCCACAGAGTGGAGGTTTGTATTGACAGATTTTGTTTTTACGAGAAATGGATGCCAGCCACTTGCTCAACCTATTAGGCCCATACCCTGACACACACAAATTGAAAAACAATATGTGTACTTGCCAGACCCAGGATTCGAACCTGGGACCCACGGCTTAATAGTCCAACGCTTAAGCCGCGCGGCCACCGTGGGTGATTTTAATTATCAATTTATAATTTTTGCATTCTGTACTGGGACCATACCATTGGAGGTAGGCCGTTAAGATGATGCGGAGCATGCCACCGTATACCCACATTTTGAAAGCATTAAGTTTTCTGATAGTTTCTTCTGCGAGTGTCACTGCATCCACCTCACTAATACATGGCATCCCACTATTTTCAATCCCAGATTTAGGTCGTGAAAACATGGTATTTCCGTCAGTCGTGTATGAGTACTGAGATATCCCGAGTTCTGTGATAGTTCAAGGTGTTGGTGGAACCCGGGATTCACAAAAAAATTAACTAAATTGAAATCTGTTTCATGGTAGGATTAAATAAAACTCGTTTTATTTTGGTTGATTTATATTCTTAGATTACCCATGTTAGTTATACTTCCAAATATTTTATGCTCTTAATTATTTTAGTTTCGTTATTAATAATTATTATCGTTCACAACTCTTAATCTATGGCCTTTCACTCCGTATCCCATTTTCACTTCCATGCTCGATTATGTGTTTGTTTTTGCTCTCCGAGTCGTGGGGCCGATGTTTACTCTTCAGATGGCGACCCCAGACTGACTTTTTTTTTATATCAAGCAATGTTGCCATCTTCTTTTACATACTCCTTAATATTAAGTTCCTTTGAATTTCGTCTCTTTTATTCGGCGCAATCACATTCTTCCCTGACATACTATTATTATAATTAGTTACAATTCTTACGTGCTAAGTACATGCGGAACATTTAGACAGTTAACCAAGGAATTTTGGACGTACGTACGTTCATTGTTGACTAGGAGGTCAGGTGAAATGGTTACACCTAATAATTACTTAATTTAGACTATCGGGAGAGGCCCAATAGTCATGGGTGTAACAGTACCCCAGGCTTTCTCGACTATGTATTGCAATACAATGGTACAGTGGTGAAGGGTGGAGATAGGCTCTTAAGATCCGACAAAAATAGTGTACACTTAACTTTGTCAGTTATACATATTATTTATTTTCATTATATTTAGCAAACTTTACCTAGTCCTCACTGACCTTGGACGACGTGAAAAAATACCACGGTTTTATGTTATCACCCTCCCTGAAGGCTATATGACGAAGCAATCGGAGAGTCTGTTGTAGGCAAACCAAGGATGAGGCATAGGTACTTGAGCCCGAATGCTGGTCAGGGAGTGAAAACCTGTGATGGGCTTTGAGAAAATCACATAAATATTGTGTCCTCGCCGGGAATCGCACCCAGAACTCTCGGGTGGAAGGCCAGCGCCTTGTGCACTGCACCACGAGAGCCGCTTTCATTCGACAATTACATAAAGTATTGCATTAGTAAATCAGTTACAGCAAGTACAATATAAAAATATCTTCTCCATTTCTCGTGTATTTTTTTTTAGTATCACATTGCAATAATTGTCTATTCACTATATCACGAGTTTCTTTGGAAAAAGGAACCAATAAACAAAACAGTGTAATATAATATATAAAAAAATCTTTATTAATATTTACAATTCATACAATGCTACATAATACCAAATGCAACACTCATACAAATTAAAATGTATCACAGATTCTGCCGAAATTGTGCCAACGTGCTAAATTAAAACGTCATTCAAACTGTTGATATTATTATTATCGTATTCCCAATCAAATTATTCCAGTTCATTGTCTAAACATACCTACATAATAATGGCTTACTTCCTAATTATTAATGTTGAATCGATAATTAATTAGAATGTTGATTGCACCTTTGTTTAGTTTTCTAATACATTCATATTATAATATATTTAATTGCATATAATATAATAATTATTAATATACCTGAAAAGCTTTCCCACAACGCGACAATATATATCTAAATACACTTCACTAAAGTTGTATTACGACGTGTCTGGTAATTAATTGTATGATAACACTTCTACAAAGAAAACTATCAAACATCATCAAAATGCAGAAACGCATTCAAATCGAAAAGGTTATTTATCGTTATTTCACATTATACTGTTTTGACCGTACTCCAAAAAATCGAACGGCGACATTTTTTTGTGGCGTGAAGAAGAGCAGGCCCTTTTCACATTACACGGCGACGGTTAAAAACCGAAAAGGCGCCATATAGCAGCCGTACATTGCCACTGTATTCACGGATGACTCAGTGGTGTACGTAACCTAATGCACGCTTTCACATTAGACGGTTTTAAATCTACGACACAGCACAACACTCAATCATAAACTGAGCATGTGACGGAAAAAACTGTGCATAAACGTATGTAAAAATAGTGTGAAAAGAGCGTGAACTTGCTGCAGATTCGGATTTTTACTGTTCGATTTTTTCCGTACTATTAAAACCGTATAGTGAGAAGTAAGAACTATTTGCCTATACGGAAATTAATTTGGCGTTTACGGTAGTTATAACAACATGTATTTTAATTATTTTTTTTCTACATGTCACTAAAATCTCACTAATATTATTAGAGAAATCAAAAAAAAAATACTGAAAGTAACTGAAAAGTAAGTAAGTAAGTACCCACCGTAATTATTAACAAATATAATACGTTTTGTGTAATGACTTGTTTCGGACAATTTTTCTTCGTACAACTATTTTCTTACAATTTACAGTTATCAAAGATGCAGCACTAGTACGTCAGTAACGTCAAGACATTTAGTAAGCAACGTCTTGTGTGTGTATAAGGGTGGAGGTAAGGCTAGTGCTTTTAGATGTATGGTGAATTCTTTACTCGACCAGAAAAATGTTTTTGAATGGAATTCGCTCGAAGATTCGTTTCGCGTACTCTTTGAAAACAGCACTGAAGGCATCTTCTATCGAGGGTTTGAGCTCGGTGAAAATGTCTTGCCAATTCTCGTTCAAAAACTTATTCATGTTGTCTCCCAATGCCTTGTCTCCGTTGAACAGGTTTCCGAAACCCATGTATAGCCTAGAAAATAATACAAAGTAATTATATTTACACATTAAAAACACAAATTCACGAAAGGTGGACCAAAATGGTATACATGTATAATTTGTACTCAGCATCATTTCCGCACAAAGAAAATCTTTAATAATAATGGACACATTAGCAGAATATGTCAAAGTCATTAACTCAGCATCGCAATTTAGAAAAAACGTAATTTTTTAGCTTCGTACTATAATTATTTGTATTACACAATATCAAACTTTAACACGATAGAACAACAATTCTGTAAAAATATAAACATGGATTTACAAGTATAACTCTTATTATAATATTTTTTCCGACCATGTCCGATCCTAATAAGATCATATGGGCCTCCACTGGGTGGCGGTTTGTATTAACAGATTTTGTTTTTACGAGAAATAGATGTCAGACACTAGCTCAACCATAGAGGTATTAAATTAAAAGAGGGGCAAGGAGTCGGCTTTCTCATACAGCTGAATGAAGCAGGCCAACAATAGTCGATAACTTACGAAAAATAGCGACGCGATAAAAAAAAATCAAGGCATCACAGAGGATTTACTTTGGTTATTATAATGTACCCATATAATATAATTTTAACATTCAAATTTTGCCACAAATTGATTACCAGCCCGCCCCACCATACTTTTTCGCCATACTAGCTGGCTTCACCATACTTTCATATAACCTGCCGCCCCTAGAGCTCAACCTATTACGCCCATACTCTGACTCATCCACAAATTGAAAAACAATATATTGTGTACTTGTTAGAACAAGGATTCAAACCTGAGAACCACGAGGCTATAGACTATATTCGCGCGGCCATCGTGGGTGTATATAATATGTATATATGCAGATATAATTATATTTCAACCGAGTTTATGTGTATGCGAAAGAATGAAATCGGTACGAGCAGGTCCATATGTATGTGAACATGGTAGTTTACGATGCTGCGTCCATTAGTAAGGCAATGCATACTTTGTTATAAAAATATGCTAGATAATTGGTGAATATGGGTATGTAGGCCGGAACAGCTGTCAATCCGAATAATAGAAGAATTAACAAAAACTTTTTTTCAAACCGTAAATATAATTAGTAAGTTAATTGCGTTGTGGAAATAATAATGCAAAACATAAATTGCAATTCCACCACAGTTATTTTTTTTTATAGAGATTTTCCTATCTTTAATTTCATTTTATTATTATTATTATATAATAATATATTATATCGAAACAAAAATTTTAATTATGAAAGTTAAACAATACCTGCTTGGAGTAAATATCATGTTAAAATCAGTGATTTTCAAATATTCTTTTCCATTTTTCGTCTGGGACTCCCCTTTCAAAACAACGTCTGCATGCAAATTTTCTGAAAGAAAAAAAATGTTTTCAATAAACAAGACTTCTACTATTTAGAAAAAAAAGTTGAACCGAGTGGGGACTATAACTCATATCTTTCGCTTTCTGTGTGAGTTTTTTCATCTTTAAGCTATCGATCCATCTATGATTCGTGCGAATTCGAGAGCTTAGTGTCAAACAACACTATCTACAAAAGTGCAACTTTACAGGAGAGCCAAAAAACGTTATTTTAGATACTTGTAACTCAACAAGGGAAATGTTTATTTAAAACTTAATGTTAATATTTTATAATTTATTGTGTATTGTACATTTATCTTGCTTATGATGATGTTAAAATTTATAGGGATAGTTAAAAAAAATATATGAAAACAAGGGTAACTTATATAGTTAGCGTTAAACTTTACTGACGATTTAATAAGAAATTAGAAAAGATTGACATAACGTTGTTTGACTATCATGTAGCCGTAAATGTAAAATAACATTATCTCAAAAAAAAAAAAAAAAGCACATTTTTGTAGGTAACGTTGTCTGACTTTAAGCACTCGAATTATTTCTTACAACTACTTTAGACACCTACATACTTCAATTTCCAAAAGTGTAGATCTTTTCAAGAAGGTTAGTAGGTATATTTCTGATGTTTTTCAAAAATATCTTTTTTTTCTATAATAAGGAATCAAACATTCTCAAACTTTATGTATATATTCGGTATTGAATAAAAAAAGGCATCTTATATTACAATATTCATGCAATCGCGAAAAATAATTCTAACTTTAAACACAAAAATAACATTACTTATGATTACGGAATTAACAAATGATAATCTTTTAATTTGACTTAATTTTTCCTCTTTATGCGGGCATATAACTTGTAGCAAAAGTTAGGCGCTCTTCGTAATTACGCATTACATTATTTAAAACATAAAATGGTTATATTGTATAACATTACTTCTTAATCATAATAACATTGTGCATTATTATGTTATGAGGCAGGTCATTTCATATATATTATAATAGTGTATATATAATGTGTCGCTACATTTCAAAATCAGCCATGTCCACCTTTAGGTATTTTTGACTTTTTTATGATTTGCGGAAGAACTAATGCTTTCTAACATTTCTGCATTATCAAAACCATCCAAATCCGTCTGTATAAGTAAATGGAAGCCAAAGATGAACAGTTTTTTTCAAACTTACCCATATCCACTGAAGTAATTATATCACACTCAACCATGTCCATTCAGGCTAATCAGTGAAGGCGATTACAACAACATGGCCGTCAGTTGTTTACGAACCGTTGAGTGAGTGAGTGTCAATAGTGTATTTTTCGACATTTTTTAATATAAATAATTAATAAAAATAATGTTTCAAAATATACAAAATAAACGAATTATTAAGGCAGAATCGACAAAACGCGCCAAACATAGGGACAATCAGTAAGTTTTATTCTGTCTAACCTGCATCCTAAAAAGCGTTCGGTGTCAAGCAGGGTCGCATTTGACATCTTTAGTCATAGTACTGAGAATATAATTTTGGTTTTATATAATTCTAATTTACGAGAGTTATAGAACCCTTTGTACTTATTAAAAAAACACACACATCGTACCTACTCCTTAATTAATTTAAATATTTTAATAATAATTATTCGTGCATGTTTATTTAAGAGCGTATTTCAGTGAAATGGCAAATAATTTTCAACATAAGGTGCGATGAAAATTCTCACTAGTCGCCAATCGGAGATGGATAGTCGAGGTGTCCGCACGTCGATTTGTTTTGTCATGGCGTCGGATGAAAATATTCTTATTAAATCGTGTAGATTACTAAAAAACTTTACGCGTGTACTTGAAAAAGAAAACATGTCAGTGAATATTATATTATTATTAGTAATATAACAATAAACATAAAATTAAATGGACGCATGTTGGATTTTTCCGACAAATTAAATTTTGTTCGGTATTCGTCATTTACACAATCAGCGCATCGCCTAGCCACGATCTTTTTAGACCATGCCTCAACTGAAGTATAGACTTAAATAACTTGAATGTAGTTTGCTGTTCTATGCATACGCCTATTAAGTTAATAATATTATATTGAGAAAATTTTCTAAAAATAAATTTATGTTATCATCAACATTTATTTATAATTTTGTCCTTTTTCATTTCCTAAGTCCAGCCCAAGAGAATGACACTATTATAGCTAGTAAAATCGCCGCCACGGAAATATCAATATAATCCAAGTCCGCGTGGACTTGGTTGATTTTGTGACAAACTAAGCCATGTCCATTGAAGAATCTATGAAAATTACATGAAAACTAATAATGTGGATCTTATTAATTTAAAACATTCTATAATCGCAATAATACAAACATTCACCTTCATGACCGTGTACACGAGGAAACAAAAAAGGTGTTTTTCTCCTTTTCATCCATTGTGGACATGGCTGATTTTGAAATGTAGCGTCACGTATATACTTGTCACCGAGTCGGACTACGAAAAAAACGATACACCCTCAAACAGTTGGAATGCTGCAATAGTGTATAATGGATATAGTACCTAATTATTATTCTTACCCAAAGTCATGTTACTCAATCCATCACCTTGGATAGGGAGTATTAATACTTTTCCGTTGATTTTGTAAGGTCCCGCCAACGTCATTTGATCAACAGATCCAGTCAATTTCATCTCGAAGCCTTTTGGGCTAGATATTTTTCCGCTAATAAGGGTAAAATTCAAATATGTATATTAATATTTTGAGATGTATAACGTATTCAACTAAATTATAAGAAAATAGTGGAATAAATAGACGGAAACCACTGGCGAAGGTGGAGGTAGGCTGATTCAACATAAATAGTGCACACTAAACTTTGTACTTAGTTTTCATTGAAGTAAGAATATTTTTTACAGATAGTGCTCATTGTTTTTAAAATTCAATTTAACACTGCCTGTGCCAAACCATAATAGTTTAGGTATGCTATGGGCGATATGACAAACAATAGTGTACACTTGTCCAGTCATACTTATTTGTATTCGTGGAATTATGAATACATAATATTACAGATATTGTTGGTTAGTGTTTTGAAATTCATTAAGCCCTACATAAACCAAACCTTAATCGATAAAAAATACTATCTATGAAATATCTAAAATTATGTATGGTTTATTGGCATAATGTTAGATATTATACATATATATATATATATATATATATATATATATATATATATATATCGTCGGTGTTTTGTAAAAAGGGCGAATCAACCATTTTGGCGAAATCGAGATTTTAATGAAAATACAACATGTACTCCACTAGCTTCGTTGTGTAAAAACGGCGAATTTGTATCTCTACAGGAAAGTACTTAAAAACGATAATCGATTAAAATTAAATTAATTAAAATTACGATTAAAAGGCGAATGTGACATATTAGGCCTTTTAAAATATAATATAACAATGCCTATTATAATGACAGTATTCTTTCTAAGCTTTATTATAAACTTGTTAGATATTTATAATCATCCGCAGGTAATAAACAAATAAATGTCAAAACTTAAAAATCCTCCTCCTGTAAAATAGCATTTTGGTTAATTCGCCCTTTTTACAAAACACCGACGATATTACTTGACTATTATCTACTATGGCTTGGATTAGGCAGGGTGGCTGCCAATGACGTCTTAAGATGCGAACTTTTCCGTGAACAGAACACTGCTCATACAAAAATGACGTCTTTGGACGTCCCGCTTTAAACAGGAAACGGGGGGTAAATCGGGAGATAAATCAATTATTTTAAACATAAATAATATGTTGAACACACAACGACATATATTTGGAATGTCGTCACATACTCAGAATTGAAATAGAATTCGTTTTTACCACTTAAACCGTAAATTAATTTTTTTTATTTTTGCAATAAAATTAACAAACACTGTCTACACATTACAGTATTAAGTTCAATGAAAACAAATATGTTTGACTGACAATTTATATCGGATCTTAACAGCCTACGTCCACTCTTCGCCACTGACGAATACCATTCTAATGAGATCTAAGGTGCCAAATCTGAATACTGTTACAAGTAGAATGCAGTCATGATAACATATTGTCAAACAATTAAATCGAACCGGTTTTATATTTCGTACACAGAAAATTACAGAGCAAAACGATAATTATCTTGTTCATGATCCCAGACTATCAAAGTATTTTATTATGTAAATTCGGAACAATATAGTATATACTTATAACATCGTAGTGTTCATATGTGCTTAACGTATTATAAAAACATTGTTAATCTTATGTTAATGTTTTTTTATTTAAACTGTGTGAATTATAAGCAAAATTATGTTAATTTATATTTCATTGATTCATTCATAAATAAATTAGGTTCGAGATTGAAGATGTATAAAAGTCTTTATTCATTATTTCCGTATGTTTGAAGCAGTTAGCGAAGTCAGTAAAGTGGATTCAAGATCAGGAAGGCGATGAAATGTTATTTAATATACTCGAATACGTTAAATGGTGGGAGAAGTTGTGATCGAGAGTCTTCGTCTCTATCGTAGATTTTTGATAAACGATAAGAAAAGTTGATTCTAGTTTCTCAAAAATTTCGATATTCAGTTTCTGTATTTTTATTTTAACAGGAGAATATAAAAACAATCTATGCAAGTAAAAATATAAGTCAACAAAATCTGTGATATCGTAAACAACGGAATTGTTCAATTTTATTCATCCCCACTGAAACTAAATTATTTTTCAAATGATTTTAATTAGATTAATCAAAATTTACAAACAGAACTACCAACATTCGAAAACCGCTAGTCGCTCAATTAAAAAGTTATGCCAAATAACATAATATGCTTCTTTTTTGAAGATTTTCAAGTTTACTTTGACATATTTCCAGAAGAATATCAAATAAAAATAGATTTTTGTTGCATGTAAATAATTACTAAAGTATATAATTATTTAATAAACTTGGGACACCATTTCTACAAATTCGATCAAACTAAAGCTTTACAAATATTATTTTGACTCTGTCTTCACTTTTCAATGTTGCCAAATATAAATAAAAATACTAAGTATAAAATAATGATGTAGATATTCACTTACTTCACAGACAAAACTTTAAGTTGCGAGAGTCCAGAGATGTCGTTGTCAATATACTCAAGCTTAATAGCAATGGGTCTGTTTTCTCCTTGTTCTATGTATATTCTGTTAACTTTCATTGGATCCATGTCCACAGCCCCAAGTTCTTTGTTCCCATGATCAGTCAATTCCCGGAGTGCAACGTCGATTGCATTTTTTAAGCAGTCATTTTCTTTGTTGTCTAATTCCGGAGATACTTTGCAGCGAGGGAAACTTTGCGCTATAAAACAGAATAAAATACATCTATTAGGAATCTATTATAATCACTTTATAATACAAAACTAATAACACACCCAAATAGCTTAAATATTGTATTATAATAATTAACATAAAAAATCGTACTTCAGTGTAAAATTATGGTAAATATGTATGTATAAAGGTGCTATAACCACGGACATCTGAATATCTGATTTACCAAAATATGACTTTAAACGTCACTGAAATAAGAATGAAAAAAAGGGCATTATAATGGCATATATATCTTTCTGCAAGGACGATATATTAATCAGACTTAGCTCTCAAAGATATTTATATTCAAAATTGTACACAACATGCCTGCCCTAAATATGTGATATAGGTAAATCATTATAGCAGTTTGTCATTGTAGTAGTGTTGTTTGGTAGCATTGAAACTGACATTGCAGCAAACAATTAAAAAATATCCATTGCCTATGGTGCCACTATATAACGATTTACATATACGTTAAAATCAGTGCCGCTTTTTTTGATGCCAATGACGTAACCGATTCGTCATAAAATTTAAAATGGAGCGTCCTACGACTTATGTATACTACTTAATACTTCTTATGACTATTCCTACTTATATAATATTATTGTGATTTGTCAGAGAGAAGTCTATTTCAATTAAACTATGTTTGTATATTTTTTACAAAATTAAAATGATAAATTGATTATGAATGCATGGATTTATTTGGAAAATTAAATATTGTTATATTTTAATTGTAGAGGACCTCGTGCGTTACTAAACGTGGCACTGTTTAAAATATGTGAAAAACGACTGAGAATAAACTCAAAGAAATATAAGATTTGATAGAAAGTCTAGATCGAACAATCAAAAGCCAATATAGTATGCTAAAATTAACAAAATCAACACTAGTTAAAAATAAAATCATCTATAATTATTATCTCCCGTTATATTCGATGGCCGCGCGACTAAGCGTCGACCTATAACATCGTGGGTCCCAGGTTCAAATCCTGGGTCTTACAAGTATACATATTGTTTTTAAATTTGTGTATGAGTCAGAGTATAGACCTAATAGGTCGAGCAAGTGGCTGACATCGATTTCTCATAAAAACAATATCTGTTAATACAAACCTCCACTTTGTGGAGGTCCCATATGATCTTAATAGGATCGAACATGGTCGAAAAAAAAACTCAGCAATAAAATAGCGTACATCTATAATATTATGCTGTTCCCAGCAGATTAAATTTTATATGTTATTATATTACTAAAATATTCAAATTGACGTTTGTCCGATCGTGATCATGTCAATACAACCTTTTTTTATCTTTGTAAATAATTTTCTAAAATATTCTACACATCTATTGAATGTCCGGGCTGAATTATCTAATGAGTACACAGAACATACTTATTTGGATGTATGACTTATGTAAGTATATGATATTATTATAAAAATCTATAAATAAGATTGTTATAATTAATTATATATTGAAGAAAAACTTTAAAAATACGATTCTACAGTCAAGTTATTAACAAAATGGGTTATTACTAATTACAATGGTGTTCACTTCACAAGCATTATATTAATTATTAGAGAATAAATATGGAAATGTATCAAAATAATATTATGTTGTACTTTTAATAGTAATGATAAAAACTATTCGACTAATATAATTCCCCTAATTTAAGTCACCCACGATGGCCGCGTGGCTTACGCGCCGGTGTAAAGTGTCGAGGGTTCCAGGTTCGAATCCTGCGTTTTACAAGTATACATATTGTTTTTCAATTTGTGTATGAGTCAGAGTATGGACCTAATAGGTTGAGCAAATGGCTGACATCCATTTCTCGTAAAAATAAAATATTTTCATACAAATCTCCACTCTGTGGAGGCCTATATGAACCTATAAAGAATCGGACATGGTCGAAGAAGAATATAATACAATGAATGCTGTAAGCATTCCTACTTTATAACTGATGATCTACTAAATTGTCCAAGACTAGAAAAAATCGCCAAAATTATCACTCAATCTATATCAATTAAGTTAAGAAGGTACTTTATTGATAATATAAACATCAAAACGTGTTTGTATTATTCATTGTCTATTTTTTATATAATTTTATAACGCCAACTTGTTTTGAGATCTAGAATATTTGCATAGACATACTAATTTATAAACATAAGATAATATTATTACATCTGGCCATGCAGCAATTAATTGAAATTTGAATATCGAACAAAATTCTATGTAGGTACTGATTTTAGTTTATATTATTGCTATTTTTTCTTAATTACTTTGCTAAAATGAAAATTTATTAACGTAAATCAAATTAATTATCACTTGAAAAATAATAAATGTCAGTATGGCCGGCTATGATTTTTCAATCAACTACTATATTCATTAACTCACATAAATGCATTGAATGATAAAAGAACTTTTTATATAGAACGTTTTTTAAATTTTCTGTTGAATCATATAAACTTGACTTGACTAGCTTAAACGATCAAAAAAAATTGTACTTGATAGAAATAATACTGAAATGTCATTTTGACATTTCATATTGATTTCCATAGTAACGCATGTATATATTAATAATTAGTTGCTAGAAACAATAATAGTGGATTGGATTACGGATTTCTTCTGAAATAACTTTTCATACAAAACAGAATTAACTGAAAATGAATTCAATTCAACTTAAAGATGGCTGAAAGTATTAAAAAAAATGAATTAGCATCAATTATCATGCTAATGCATCATATCAGCATGAATTATTATGCTCAATGTAGTCAAACTTGTACTTGCTATGAAGTAAATAAAAAACAAACAAACAAACAAATATAGAATACTGAAATGTCATTTTGACATTTCACTTTGATTTCCATAGTAACGCACGTATCTATTAATAATTTAGTTAAGTATTAAAAGAATGCATTGGCATCGTGTTTTGGTATATTCTAAAAGTTTCAAATGTCTAGCTAGTCGGGAAGTTACTTAAAAATCGATTGCAAGATTTGTACTGGATAAGAAACCACCGGACAAATAAGAATACGACCCAATAAAAACGTTGTAATTCTAATAAAAATATGTATAATCTTTATCATCATCCGCCGGAGTCGATTCACTGCTAGACGAAGGCTTCCTTTAGCTCCATCCATATAAAAATGTTAAATTATTTGTATGTTTATTAACGTATTCATTACCGAAAATAATTTATAAAACTCTGAAACTTACGCAATTTTGCAGCGGATACATAGCCAATAAACAAACACAAAACCACTGCGAATTTAACATGAATCATTTTTGAATTCAACGAGTCAACTTTTTTATCTCACAAAATAATCAAAAGGCACGTAAGAAGTGATCACAATACCACACCCTGACTCAATGAAAATTTGGGTATCTTGAAATGATTTATATACAGGCGATTTAAAAAAACACTTCGCCTAATGAAATCCTAGCGTGGTGCTAATTAAATCCGTTGTTTCGATGGAAACTTAGAAATACTTTTTTTGATGCGTCACGC
The DNA here is from genome assembly GCF_057557595.1 of Rhyacophila brunnea. Classification (NCBI taxonomy): domain Eukaryota; kingdom Metazoa; phylum Arthropoda; class Insecta; order Trichoptera; family Rhyacophilidae; genus Rhyacophila; species Rhyacophila brunnea. Next base: position 38,739,641 of record NW_028233276.1, on the reverse strand, counting down.
TAGACAGATAAATTATTTCGTTTTATTTAAACATCTTAAGTTTGAATTATTTTATATTCTTATATTTTACAGTTTTTTTTATACTTATTGATTTTAACTGTTTAATTTGATTTGGAGCTTCGGTATGAACAGGAACTGGGAATGTAATTTATTATCTAACTTAAGGGTCAATGTGCTGTGTGATGGTCGAAAATTAAGAATTTCGGATATATTTAAAATCAAAATGGAAAACGCAAAATGTTGCATTTTCTATAAAATCAGGAATCAATAATTATAAACTCCATTGATTTTTTTCCGAATATATTTTACTAAATAATGTTAAATCAGATAAAAATTAAAAATATAATATTGTGCATATTAACAAAATAATAATTTAAAAAATGCAATAACCACGGACATCTGATGTAGGTACCAAATATGTCTTTATTGACAATTTTAACACCTCGAGGTTTACTATAATACTGATATGATATTAACATATTTTTGTGGTTATCAAATATCGATTTTTCAGATGAGAAACGATAAGTTATTATTGTCTTTTCTATAAAGTCTACAGATTACCTAGGCCATCTCTTCTTATTCGTACACGCATGGCTGAGGATCATGACCACTTTTTAATTTTGCCATCCTTTGAGCAACCAAGACTTTCCATCCTTCTCGATCTTCCGCTTCTTTCATGGCATAATGAATGGTGCCCCCAGTCAGCTCTTTCACTTAGTCGCTCCAGCGCGCAGACGCTCTTCCCCTGCTTCGCCTTCTCTAAGGCCACCTAAAACCACCAGTCTCACCAGGTTATCCAGTGTGCACCGGACAATATGTCCAAAAAACTGCGTCTCAGACATATTGTCGAGAGCCATTCCTTTATCTGCAGTCTCTGGTTGATTGACTGGTTCGTCCTGTGCTCTTCGCAAGCTCGCAAATACATCACAAATTATTCATTTCTGTTCTTTACACAGAACCAGGGTTCCTAAGCTTTTCTTTAAACCCTTTTGAATAATTAAAATCAAACAACGTTATCTACAAAAAAGTGTCTTTTTTTAGATAACGTTATTTTATATTCTCGGCTATATGATAGTCGAACGACTTTATATCAATCTTTTCTAGTATCTTCTTAAATCGTCAGTAAAGTTTACCGTTAACTACATAAAGTTACTCTTGTTTTCATATATTTTTAAACCATACCTATAAATTACACCACCATAAGTAAGATAAAATAATGTACAATGCGCAATAAATTATAAAATATGAGTTAAATAAACTAAAAAAAAAGTTTTTTGGCTCTCCTGTAAAGTTGCACTTTTGTATATAGTGTTGATTGACATTAAGCCCTCGAATAGGTGGTTACCTAATAGATATTACTACATTAACCATTTTAACTAGTAAAATACAATGCTTGAGACACATCGAATTTTTCAAGAGCCATGTAAATAGATATATTTACATTATAAGAAGGCACCACGGCGTGAAAACTTAGAACGATTTGTCATGTATAGCAGCATAAATGGAAAAAATGGTATATCTGTATTCTGTAGATCTTTTATTGGCTATATCTTCATCTCTATTATCTATATCACGTGAAAATTTAGAGCTCCATATTTTTTTCCTCTCTGAGTACAGAAATAACATTTAAAAGTGCCTATGGCAATATCTATAAATGAAAAAAATATTTTTGTTATGAATTGGCATTTAGTAGATTTTGTAACAAAAAACTAGGATTTCTTTATCATTGATGAATACCAGAAACCTTCTTATAAATAACCCAGCTGAATTTAAATATGTTTCCTGAAATAATAAACGTAAGTATAAACATTGTTTTTTGCCGACAGTTTTTTGGCAAATTTTGGAAAAATGATTCTAAAAAAACGCACGCGCAATAAAGACCCAGATGTGACTCGTGAGCCGTAGTGTGTCAGTATTACATGCGTTTTCTACGATAATCAATTGATTCAGTGTTTGGCAAATTTTTCAGATATAGTGGCTACTTTTTAATTAGTATATCAGATTGACTAGGGGAAAAAAAAGTTCTATATTAATTAATAAAAATGTTTATTTTAAATAAAAGTAAAAACAATAATAGTATTAGATTATTAATAGTAAAATAATAACATAAGTAAATTGGAATTGAAACGAATAGTTCACACCCGTAGTTTTAAACTATGACAAGTCAATTCAAGCATTCTGAGATAATATTGGATTCAAAGATCAAAACTGTAAATCTATAAATGTATATATTAAATCGATTTTGTTTCTCAATGTGTATCAGGATGTATTATTTAATGAATTAATTCATACAACAAAGAACACTACACAAAAATTTTAGTAGTATTTTTGAAAATATGCCAGTCTAAAATTAAACGTTTTTGAGTAATTTGAGATAACCCATCATGCATATTAAGTATAAATTTAGCTAGTAATTGTCTTGTAAAAAATGTATGTTCAAATTATTTGCATTTTTAACTCAAACTCTAATTGATCGTAGTTATGCAGAATGTAGCCAGTCCATAATAATGTCGAGCTGAGATAATGGCACTTTAGTAACAATATGATTATTAAAAATGTATGTAAAATGCTAAATGTCAAATTGTAAATAGTATTTTAATTCAACAATTTTTTTTTGTGGCTTGGCTATTTTTAGCAGAATGTAAAGAAAACTTTCTCGCATCTGATCTATATCATATCTCATTTTTTTTATTTTTTGTGGATTGGCTACTTTCTGCATTGTACTAATTTTGTACGTGTTTTCGTCTAAAACAAGTGTTGCAAGTTGTCCTAGGTGTCATCAATTGGTTTTATCGGTTTTCATACGTAATCGGTCCTAGTTATTATTATACTATGTGGAATAAGTACTACATATTATTATAATTAATAGCATTACATATATGTTTTATTATTTGTGACAGATTGACGGAAAGGCATAAATAATAAATTATGGTGTCAAATAAGAAAAACGATTTTTAAAATAGTGTATCTCTGATAATGTAAATTTCTGTAATAATCAGCTGAATTCAAATTGAAGATATTTCGGGTGTAGATAAATCGAAGTGAAAGTGTACAAAAATCAACAAGGTGGCGTATTCATAAAAAAATAGTATTTAAATAAAAAATTAACAAATGGCCCTACCAGGTTCTAGTAATACTAATAGAAGTGTTATGTAATTCTAAAAATATGCCATGTTTGTCACTTTTTTTACTCTATTATAAACATTTCTCTGTAAGGAACGATGTTGAATATTCTTCTAGTGTACTCAGAAAACACTTCTGCAAATGCCCTTTCCACCGATGGCCGTATCTCTTCGAATATTATCTCCCAGTTGTCGTTTAAAAATTCATTCATTCGGTCTCCCAACACTCTGTTCAGGTTGAATAAATTTTCGTAGTGCGAATGGAGTCTGAAAATAAATAATTAAATTTACATTAACATGATATTTAAATATTAATTAGCAGATCAGCAGTGATTGTGTTATTAACTTAGAGGCCATCCATGTGGTTTTGTACCAGGTGATATACGAGGGTGGGTCAATAATTCTTTAGAAAAAAGCATTAAAACAGTTTTTATTTTTGTATTTTTTTTTTATTTCTCAACATAATCTCCTTGGAGCTCAATACTCTTGGTTAGACGTTTCTCAATTTTTTTTAAACCGTCAGAAAAATAAGTTTTCGGAAGGTCCTCAAAATAAGCATTTGTCCGATCGATGACTTCTTCATTTAAAAAAAAACGTTGTCCACTTAGCGATTTTTTTAAGTTTGGGAAAAGGAAAAAGTCACTGGGGGCTAAATCTGGCGAATACGGTGGGTGGTCGACCAATTCGAACTTCAATTCTTCAATTTTAGCCATTGATCGTAAACATGTGTGAACACGGGCATTGTCCTGATGAAAGAGGATTTTTTTCCTGTTTAAATGAGGCCGTTTTTCTTCAATTTCGTTTTTTAGCTGGTCCAATAAAGATGCATAATAATCCCCTGTTATTGGTTTTCCTTTTTCCAAATAGTCAACGAAAATAATTCCACGTGCATCCCAAAATACAGTAGCCATAACCTTACCAGCTGATTTTACGGTTTTCGCCTTCTTTGGACATGGTTCGCCTTTCGCAATCCACTGCTTTGACTGTTCTTTCGTCTCGGGAGTATAGTGGTGTATCCATGTTTCATCTACAGTCACAAAACGACGAAAAAATTCATCCGGATTGCGTTGCATGAGCGACAACAGGGCTTTAGAGGCCACCACCCTATTGCGTTTATTGTCGACTGTGAGCAAACGCGGCACCCATCTTGCAGAAACTTTTTTCATGACCAATTTGTCATGTAAAATAGAAATGACGCTACCTTTTGAGATCCCTGTAACCTCAATTATCTCACTCAACTTTAATCTTCGGTCACTTAACACCATATCGTGGATTTTATTGATCATTTCTGGTGTAGTCACCTCTACAGGACGTCCTGAGCGTGGTTCATCCTTTGTTGATGTACGACCACGTTTAAATTCATTTAACCAGTTATAAATAGTTGCAAGTGAAGGAGCAGAAATGCCGTGAACTAAATCCAACTCATTTTTTATTTCCTTTGCTGTTAACCCTTTTATATTAAAATGTTTAATAACAGCTCTAAACTCAATTTTCTCCATTTTTGTAAACAAGCAAATTTTTTTTTTAAATGTACGAAAATAAAAAACAACAACCCGACCAATCTGATTGAAACTTCGCAGCATACTGAATCGGTAGTGCCGCTGCATGAAAACAAACCGCTTACAGTACTAGTCGCGCCACCTGTCGGCTTTTCTAAGGACTTATTGACCCACCCTCGTATAAGCTCAGTGTTATCTGTTAACCTTCCTGTCGATACGCTCAATTATTTAATATCTCTATTTAGCTAACAATAGTACCTACTATTTTTATGTCATAATCAAAGCAACATAATATGGTTACAATCAATGCTCCCTGCAAGGTGTGCGCGCGCACATCTACCAGAATGTGTCCGCACATATGTTTTCATTCCCCGCACAGTCCTTATAGAGAATATTGCTTTGCTTGAGGCGTTGAATCGCCTAGGGCCGGTCCTGAGTATATACTGTATAAAAAATAGGTACAATAGAAATGCGACAAAATACCTACGGAGAATTTTACGTAGTTGAAAAATTAATAAGAAAAATATTTGTTGCATCAGGGTGAAAAGAAACACATTTTTAAAAATGTTTATTTTGCATAAAAGTATTTATATTTAACAAATACAACCCAACACGTAATATATAGATTTAATATAAATATAAAAAACGTTCTACAAGTTAACTATTTCATATATTTTATCAACGAATACGTTTTTTTTCTTTATTTCATATTTTTTATTTACTTGACGATCCGTATACACAATAGAAAAATTAGAGGGAACGTTAGTTACAATATTCATAGATAAAGAGCACGTTGAAATCTACCTACCAAATTAGATTGGTAGGTATCTATTTCGATAAATCCAGTGTATTTCAGAGTTTCATTAATATTGTCATAAAACATCGATTAAGTGCTGCGCGCATAGGAGGATGCAACATGGTTGTCCTGTTTATGTGACCGCACAACAAAGACGCAAACCCTTTCGAATGCAAATTTACGTTCGTCAGAGAGATACAGCTTATTGTTAGCTGTATATGCTTTTGACAGAGAGAGAGAGAGTGTGTATGTGTGTGTTGTGTCTTATTGCACTGAGTTACAGACGACAGACTTCTCGATAAAAGTATATTATAATGTTGTGTTCTGTTAATTTAAAAGGGTAAATTAATAGTAGCTTACTTTTTAATGGTCACTGATGTTTTCATGGAGGTCAATTTCAAATACTTTTCGTCATTTTTAATTTCCGACTTTGCTCTAATAATCGCCTTGACGTAGACATCATCTGTGAAAGAGAGAAAATGATAATAATTGCAAGCAATAATATATTCCTATATTCCGGAGCCAACTGTTGATGGCCAGATATCTCGCAAGATATTCGATTACTCATTGTAGTAGGTATTAAGGATAGCGGCATGACTATTTCTTGTAATATGTCTTTTCAGAATAATGAACAAAATTGGTAATTTATTAATACTGTTAACTTACTATATTATTAATGATTTTAATTCAAATAGCTCGGCTTCAAACAATACGGCATGAAACATGGATCGTGTACCGGTATAATTCTCCTTAAAACTAGTTGGCAAGCTTATGATACAATTTTTTGTCACCCACAATTCTCATAACTAAAGAATGTCAAGAAAAAGTATTTCAACACATAATATGTGGGCACCTACTTGTCCAATTCATGTATTTTATACGGAGGTATAGGCAGGTAATACAAATTATTTGACAAAAACATAGCTACATTATTATTATGCTTCGTTAATTCTAAATTTGAAATAATTACGAGATAAAAAGAACTTTTTATATACCTACCACGTTTTTTAAATTCTGTTGAATCATATAAACTTGACAATTCTAGGTATTAATAAATACTTTTTTTTAATTTTTTTGATGGATTATCTCATCAACTTGAAATAAAATGATCAAACGCGTAAGAAAGAGAGCAATTATAAGAAATTTTCAAACATTTTATTAATTGAATAACATATATGAGATTTTTAAAACTTGTACTTGATATGAAGTAAAAAACAAACAAACAAAAAAGAAGAAAGCGAGTTAATTATTTTTTCAAAATCGTCGAACGCCGTTACGCAAAAGTGTAAGCATTGAATTCTTACACCTTGCGGATTTTTTCCGAACTAACTTTCTATACAAAACAGAATTAACAGAAAATGAATTCAATTCTGCTTAAAGATGGCTAAAAGCATTAAAAGAATGCATTGGCATCGTGTTCTGATATATTCTAAAGGTTTCAAATGTCTAGCTAGTCGGGAAGCTAATTCAAAATCGATTGAAAGATTTGTACTGGACAAACAAGAAAACGAACTAATAAAAACGTGGTAAAATAAAGTAACACGTCAGATATAGGAATCATTTTCATTAAATAAAACAAATGGCAACACTATTCTCATATTAATCTGACAGAAAATGATAAGATTAAAGATTCGTCATAGTTTACTAAAATTACAACGATTATTTCGTCACTGTTCTGGCAGAAGACACTAATTCGAAAAAATTAAATATTGAGTTAGTACCAATATGTTCCTTATTTCAAACTTTACCGTCTGGAAACCTTCTTAATAAATAAACAGTCTTTATTTTAAAGTCATCCTTTTTACGATTACTTAATAATCTCACATGATAGACCATTATTTCAAACATTTTAACAACTTCAAAGTCAAATTACTCAAAACCAGTATTTTTCAGTTAGTGTGTTCTGCCAGAACAGATCTATATATTTAAATAATATGCACTTTTACAGTTATTATTAAAACGTATTATATGTCAGTGTTCTGTTGAAATATATAAATAGTTTGCGAGAAAACTGGTGAAATATCAAGTATTCAACGAAAACGACATTGCAATTAATTTGTGACATGAGTTAAGTCTATACTTCATCTGGGGCACGATCTAAAACGATCGTGACTACACGACGCGAAGATTGTGCAAACGACGCGTGCAGAACAAAACATAATTTGTCATAAAAAGTCAACATGCGTCCATTTAATGTTATGTTTATTGGTCTATTAGTAATAATAATAATATATTCATTGACATGTTTTTTTTTCAAGTAAATGGGTAACGTTTTTTAGTAATCTTTACACGGTTTAAGAATCAATTCCCCCGTCGCCATCACAAAACAAATTGACGTGTTCACAGCTCGACTTTCGCTCTCCGAATACCAGCGAGTCCGAAATTTCGTCGCATCTATAGTTGAAAATTATTTGCCGTTTCACTGAAGTATGCTCTTAATAAAAACGATGGTATCTAATAGGAAACACAATTTTGAAAATGATATACCTATCTCAGATTGTCCAATTGCTAAAAAATTCGATCTAATTTGAAGACGTCATGTTAAAAGTGTAAAAAAAAATAGGAAAGTGGCGTTTATAATAATAAATATGTTTGTTATCCATAATCTTATTGTTCAATAAATATAGGTAACGTTAATTTTATAAAATACCAGGAACTGAAACTGGAATATCTGTGACCATCTAACCTCTAAATTATTTATATTGTAGGTAACAAATATTTTATAGCAACTTGATTTTTTTTTCAATCAATACAACCCGACTTCTTCCAGGTAATTAACTCGTTACTAAGTTGCACTTTTTGGATATCATGGTAATGGATAACTTAAGAATTAAAAGTTGGGTGGGTACACAAATTTATAAATCAAAATATAATAAATATAATATAAACCTTACTGCCTTATTATCATTTCTTTGAAATAGATAATGATTTAATAAACTATTTCTATTATTCAACAGAATATAATACAGCGGAAAACATATTTTGAAAATACCCAATATACTGGATTATTTGTTAGTTTGGGTTAGGTTAGGTTAAACTAACAAATAATCCAGTTTATCGGCTATTTTCAAAATGCGTTTTCCGCTGTATTCCGTATAACCGAACAGTAGGTACCCATTATTTATATTAAACATTATTCTGTAATCCTAGTAATAAACCTAATATATAATTTTAAAATACCCAGAACTAACACCTACTGATTTCTAACCATTTTATGATTTCTATTCTTTCTACGATTTCTAACTCCCAATGCGACTTGAACGTGTAACCACTGGATTCGCGCCAATGTTGTTTACCGATTAAGCTACGTGTCCAGAAATTTGTGAAATTTGTACGTATGCAGTTTTCCGTATCACACTTCACCGTGAAATGGTATATCGGAAATATATGGTCGAATATTAAAGACCGTCAAACCTCTTCGTGTCGCATAGTACTGACATAAAATTCATATCTAAATAAAACACAATTCTTGTCGGTTTACAGAAAGCCAGCGGAAAAAAAAAATTTAAAATAGCCGACATACCAGATTATTTGTTATGTTAAGTTAGGTTTTCATTCTTACACTCATGAATTTTGCCTAAAACGGCGATAAAAATTGGTGCGGTTCCCGCCTGGCTTCTTATAAACCGACTTGTACCTAAAACACTTACAAAATACGTAATAAAAACTAGAAAAATACAGTAGAAAATAGGTATGTAATTTAATTAGAAATACAGAACAACGCGTATTTTTTTCATCTCGATGCTATAGAGATGACTGTATGGCATACGGTCATCTCTTTCCGATAAGAAAGTTTGTGGCAAACTGTGCTACGGTGAAATGTAATACGTACAGTTGACCAATTAAGCTACGGGCATCCAATCTAATTATTGAAATTAACTAGTACCTAGTCCTAGAGAAAACCTTGTTAGTTTATGAATATCAAGTACTTATTTTGTGGGTAAATATGCAAATATCTGTTAAATCTTTACTTTGAAGAGAGATATATTAGGGGTTAATATATATGGTTATCAAATAATAAAAAAATAAGAACTTTTCATCTTCATACCTAAATTTAATGTGCAATTACCGCCACCCGTTATAGGCAAGGCCAGAATTCTTCCAGCTGCTTCATACTCTCCGATCAGACTAAGATTGGTCAAGTTTCCATCTATCATCATCTTGAAATCATTTGGTATCGATAATTTTCCGCTAAAATCAATAATATTTATATCAACATAACTCGGTTATTATTAAATTTCATAATTGAAACCAGTATTTTATATGGATTTTTCTTCCGTGTTATTTTTACTATTTATCCACTAATTGGTAGGTACTGTTTGTCGAACAGTGATTAAATGTAAACACAATGACTTTGTAGTATATGACACATGTATATTATCATAAGATCAATAACATATAATTATTATTATCAAATGTGGCAATGGATAGAAAAAAAGTAATTACTGATTTACAGTACTTATATAAAAATATCGACATATAAAATATACATCATTTATAGTAACAAGTGAACACAAAACTAATGTATACTGGCTTATCATATAGTCAGAGTTGACGTTTTATATTTTTAACTTTTTTACACTTTTTACTACACTGATACGTCTCTTTACGTGATTCTTTTCTTTTCTTTCGTCCATGTCCGATCCTAATAGGATCATATGGGCCTACACAGAGTGGAGGTTTGTATTGACAGATTTTGTTTTTACGAGAAATGGATGTCAGCCACTTGCTCAACCTATTAGGTCCATACTCTGACTCGTACACAAATTGAAAAACAATATGTGTACTCTCTAGACCCAAGATTCGAATCTGGGACCCTCGACAATATAGACCGGCGCTTAAGCCACGCGGCCATCGTGGGCGTATAAATCACTTTACGTGATTACCTTGCATTAAATTAGATCAAATGATATTCACCAGTATTAATATAACATGTAGTTTTAAATAAATAAATAGATAATATAATATGTAAAAAATATATTTTTAGAATAATATTATATTACATCATTTTCAACCTAGAGCCGGAGTGCGACGTTATGAAGCGTATACTCTAGCACAGTGGTTCTCATGTGCGGCCACCAGAGGATTTTGCTGCGGCCACCAGCGCTTTACATGATAATATTTCAAAAATGTATTTATAAAATTATGAAATTGGTTGAATACACATAATTTATATAAATTATATTAACATAAATTAAATTTCTTTCCACGCTCAAATAATAATTTCTCCTTTTCAGATGATAACAAATGAACATTTCATTGAACTACAAACGAGATTAAAATCATTTTCAGTATTTAATTTAATTAACTGAGCTAACGTTAAATATGCGTTATTGGAAATGAGTCATGACCAAGTACTTAAAAATCATTTTAGTAATACCACGGTTGAAAAATTTTAGTCGAAGTTACACGTTGACCAAGAATCAAGTCAATTCAGAGAATTGGCAACAATTGCTTTTTTAATATTGTCGATTTTTTCTACTACTGTATACTGTGAAAGTGTAACGCACTTCATAAAAAACAAATATCGAAGCAAGTTAACAGATGTAAACTTAGAAGCAGCCATGCATTGGAGAAAAGGAGTATTGAGGAATTATTTCCATTTGCAGTATTTTTAAATAAATACATATGTACTGAAATATTCAAATGCCTTTTATTAAACGGACTTGTTTGTAAGTAAATTGATCCATTTTTTTTAGTAAATAAAATTTAGCTTTAATTTTTTCAATCACAACAAATTTCGTGCGGCCACCAGACGTTTCCATAGAACTGTCATTGTCAATAATTGTGCGGTCATAGTTAAATTTCACGTGAGAACCACTGCTCTATCAGTATATACAAGCAAGGTTTGCTTTATTATTTTAGACCATAAAACCATAGGACACAAAGCGAACCGACTGTCCGCAAATATTGAATCCATGTTATGTTTACGTGACAAACTTTAATGCATATTATTATGAGACAGATGATACAATTAAAAACAACATGCATATTATTATTCATTAACACGTTATTAAGTTTATCCCATATTTTTCCACACGCGAAAGGGTAAGACAGTTCCTATTAATTGTGACTTATGACTAGACCCAAGTGTAAGGAATGTAGCATTCGTTAATGGAGTATATATTTTTTTTTATTCAACGAATAATACACATGATTTAAAAATGTAACATTCTTTTGTTTGAACATATATACGAGTAATTTGAAAACACTTCTGAGAAAAATATTTTTACAATACTCTTTGAAATTAATGAAATACTTTCCAAATTGCATTACTTATTGGCAATCGGCTTTTCTGTTTTAATCACATGGGCGCAGGTTCGAACCTGCTGGGTGTCGAATTTTTTAAGTGGTTATATATTTTTCAGAAGTGTTTTGAAATTGTGTATGTTGAATATACATATTTTGCAATACCTCAAACATCAAGATATGTTCTATCTCCATTTATTGATTGGGTAGTTTTGAAATTATTTCTCAATACTTATTTTCTTACCTAACTGTTTTCCCGACCCATGTCTTGAGTCCAATAAGATTTACATTTTTCAAATCAAAATTGGACGACAGGACATTATTTTTATCCGATTGTAATATGTTCATCCTATTAATTCTCAGTGGATCTAATGGCAAAGCTTTGAGGTCTGGGTCGCCATTTTCCGACAAATAAAGAATTGCTTTGTTTATAGCATCTTTTAAACATTCATTCGGCTTGTTATCGGTCTCCGTTGATATTTTACATCGTATAAATTTGTCAGCTGAAATTAAATCAAAACACCCGTATTCATAATAATTATTAGTAGTTCACATTACGGAAAAAGTGACACTTGCTAAACGAAATACATAGTAAATAGTTACCTTTCCTACCTAGTTAAATTTTAAAATAAGGTACTGTCCGAAATAAATATAAACGATTTCAAGTTATACTCATTTTTATCCTCTAAGAAAAAACTATTTTTTTAAATTAAATACTTACATAATATAAAATATATTATTATAACTATGGTTTAATAAACCGTGAAACTTATGTGATAATAAGACGAAACCATTATTTAAAGAACACAATATATTTTTAAATAGTATTTTTTAACTTGAACTTAACCTGGCTTAACTTAAAAAAAATCATTTTTTTAGATACTAACTGCAAAAATCGATTTTTCTAAAAAAAAATTTATATCTTTTAGTTCTTGTCTGTTTAGTGGAAGCCAGCGGCAAACATTTTTTGAAAATAGCCAGTATACTGGATTATTAAATAAACAAATTTTGTTAGGTTAGGTTAAAATTCTTGAATTCATAAATTATTGCCGAAATTAGCTATGAAAATTGCCGCTATTTCCAGCTGACTTCAAGTAAACAGACTTGTACGCTTTTGTTAATTATACGTTTATCTTTTACTTCAAATAAGAAATATTTTTATTTCTACTGTTTTTTTTTAAATGTAAATTATCATGAAAGTGTCTCCAATTGTAAGCTTCATATTTTTTTCCGCTAGACACCTCTGGTAGGCGCCATTCACCTTACGAAGTTATGACTTGAGATAGGAATGAATTTTGTTAATCAAAATGAAAAAGAATACTTAATTCAATTGAAAAAACCAACGCGTTTAAGAACTTAAAATGAAATATTATACACAACAAGTTGTACGAAACTTTTCTATAGATTATTAAAACATAATAACTATAATAATATAATAACCAAATACAAAACTTACGCAATTTTAGCCCACTTGTAATAAAAAGAATGGTGAATATTAAGACACTTTTAAAATATAACATGTCGTCGGCTTGACGCACTCTATGAAATGACTGTTAAATCGAATAAAAAAATGTGTTTATAATAATATTTGCGTAGGTATTCTTATTTCAAATGTAATTTTTTGTAATTCTTCAAATCTTATTCACAGTATCAAAAGTAGAAATTTGCATAATCGAATGTCAGTTCATTACGAATTCTGATACTGTGTGATTGCATTTTTATAAGAACAAAACTTGATCTTGTTAATCAGATGTAGGTACATATTCGTCAAGGTTATTTAAGTTATATTTAATACATACAAGTTGTTTAAATATTATTTTAATTATATACGTACATAATAATAATTATTACAACGACAAATATTGACAATATTTGCGGGCATAATAAGTAAAGGTTAATGTATTAAACTGCAGTACAGCACAGAAAACAATAATTGAACACATCATTAGTATAATAGAGCTGTTAGAGTTTTAGCCTAATTATATACTTTCACCAGGCCCTTACTAATCTACGAATTGGAGTGTTTGCCCTTTCCAAAGAAATGTGATAGGTATCTGGACATCCTTGAATGGAAGATAATAAAAAATATGGTTACTTGTAAATTGTGCTTGACATATCACAGTTCACCGTGAGCTTGGTGAGTTGCCGTACCGGAAATAGATAGCTGTATAGCGTTGAGATAAAAAAAATCTCGCGTTGTTCGTGGAGTATTAACAGTAATGTTCCAATTTTATTAGATTCAATAAGAAAAATAATTTGATATTGATTGGTATTGAATATTTGATAATAATGCCGTCATTATTATTAAATATTTAATAGGTACGATTTAATACTTACGGATACTTATACAAGTCTTACAATTATAATTTTAATTTACTTAACTAGGTACCTACCCATTTTCTTCTGTCTTTCCATTGTGTTCCGGTGGTTTTTCCTACGTATTTTGTAAGTGTTTTATTTAGACAAGATTTTGATCGCAATACTATACGGCAATATACTTCCAATACAGCAGCTCTCGGTGAATTGTGATACGGCCAACTGCATATGTACAAATTATGTTAACTATTAGTGAAAAAGTTACAACGCAAACATATACCAAACGAACGAACCTGCCCAGCATCACATTCGGTCTCAATAATCACCTACGTTTGGTTGTAAAGCGTCAATTGTGTCCTCATTGTTGGCCATTCGATATAATTAGCATGTTATTTAAATGTGGTAATTAAATAGGTAGACGCAAAGTTTAAATTGTAATAAGTAACAAAATTCAATACAAAACTTGTTATCAAAATAAGTGGTGAGATATGTCAAAAAAATTTATAGATAAGTATGTTAAAGTTTCTAAATTAAGCGGACATATACATCTGGTTGAAAAGGCAATGAAACAATTGCAAAATGACGATGAAGTAATGAAGTAAGACCGATTGGTGACCCTTTGATGATAAGGTCAAATTGGTGATTATTTAACTTGGTGAAGACTTTCTGCCATCGTGTCGATTTATATGCTGTGAATCATTGGCTTGAAGACCTTGAGGTACTGATAAATAAGCTGAATACAAAGGTAAATATTATATTGTAAACTCTACATAACAGTTCCAAACACTGTATCAATGAGGCCCTGTTATCATATCGTCGCCGCGCTTGCAAAATCCGCTATGTAAAAAAACACAACTGTTCAGGAGAAGGAAAAAACTGATTTATTCAACAATGACTCACGTTTTTTTCAAAGTAAGTAAACCGAAAATTAGATCCTTACTTCGGATTCAGTATAAATGATATTTTATAATACAATATTTAGCACTTTGGTCGTAATATTTTTTTTTGTGGCTGAAAGACACATAGCTGATTTTATTTGGGTCTTTTAATCCGCTTTGTGGTTGGGGCAGCACTTAGCGGATTGTAAGTACGTGTATTTTAGACAGCGCATTTTACACCGGGTTTTTACAATGATAATTCCATAATTTAATGATGTTTGACTTTATGCGTAAAACATCTTTAACAAAGCCAAAAGTCTGTTTTGAACAAACCTTTATCTTCCCAACCAAAATTTGACATATAAATAAGTAATTATCAAGTGAAGGGGGAATAAAAATATGTGTTCAGAGTAGGACGGATAAATAATTAAACAAATTTGACAAATGACGTTTTATTTATCGAAATAAGAAAAAAATTGTAACTAGTATTACAAACCAAGTAATATTCTTAAGCAACACAAGATACATAATAATACAATAATAATCATCTTAACATTTTAACAAAACAAATCAACCTCTTAATAATGCCTATTAATAAACAGTCATAATGCCTACCTACTAGTAAACTAAACTTTATTCTTATAGCTATTGTTATATTTTAAAAAAATAAAAAAGGTAAGTAGGTAGGTACCTATGTAATTAACAAAATTAGTATTTGAGATTATCGTAAAAGAAATGATAATCTCGATGCATATATAACTTAAGGGATTGTAATTGTTCAAACTTAGACTTGTCAAATTCTTTCGGTTCTGTGTAAATTCACACTGTTTTTATAGTTTAAGAAAAGATATGAGTTCCCTGGCTGCAAATCACAACAAGACTGACCATAAAACGCGCGTTCTGAAGCAATACTCGGCACGCAAACTCCGGTATGTGTCATTAACAGGCGCAATAGTCAGTTTTTTTCCTTGAGTTTAAAATGCGATATGTGAACGGACTCTTCATAGAGTATTTTGAAGCCATTTTTTAAATGAAAATACATAGCTTGTTTTGAATTTTTCTAAACTAGCTTTGATATTAGAAAACGAGTTTTACAGGCCTATCCACTGTGTGTTGTTCTATCACATAGCGTAAAATACCAATTTTCGCAAAAAAATGTTTGTCGGATTTTGCAGGCGCAACGACGATATGATTACTATTCTAATAAATGTATAGTAATAAGAGTATATAATGTATTGCTTTTATGTAATTAGATACGTGTTTTATTAGATTTTTATTTTACTATTTTCGATCATGGCACAATAATTATTGTACTAAATATATTCGAGAAGCCCTGGGCTAGAGTAAAGTCAACCGTTCGGTGCCTTGCACTGTCAGTATTTGTCAGAGCGCGTGTCTGTGATTGCCTTCGCACTTAGACATCAACTCACGATAGCTGACTGATATTCGATTGCAGTATAAAAATATATAATAATTGATATCATAAATTAAGAAATTAATACATATCAATGTTCATTTTTACAATATTATTAAGAAAGACAGAAACCCTAAGAGGTTTCTAGTCGAGATGGTAAGCGGTATGACGGTGTCACGACACGACTGTACCTCAGGTAGAATGTTTATGAATACTGTACTATGTATTTATATTCAAATCAATTTATTTAAATGAAATACCTGCATAAAAATATACGTTCACAATATGGCAGGAATAATAAAAAATTAGAAATGTGTATTATAGTAATTTTTATAGCATGTCATTTTTGCCGAAACGAATGTTCTATCTCTAGTTCATGATGTGAGCATATTATATAAATAATAAAATTTATATGTGCTTTTAAATAATGTAGAACCTATTTTTTTGTCCGTATATTATTATATTAAACAATCCGTGGAGGGAAAGCCACAATGATATTATTGTGTATGTGACCTAGCTAGACTGTGGGGACTATACTGATATAAATACAATTCGGTGCAATTCGGTGGGAAACCTTTGGATGCATATGTCCCAGAAAACAAAATATACCAACTGGTGGTGTGCCAGGAGAATTTTTTATTCCCGTGTCCATTCACCTTCTGTATCCCTGTAATGTAACTTTCCTTATCAGATTCATCTTTCTTTTATAATTTTGCCAGGTATTATATTATTTTGTGAGTGAATAATATCGGGTTGGTGGCTACCAGTGGCGAAGACTCCATACTAGGCGATTATTTATAGCCTACCTTCTTAAGAAAAATAGTTTTTATTTTCATATTAACGTATTTATATAATCACAAATAATAATATATTCAATATGCCCCAAAGACATCTATCGTATAATTGTCATAATTTTACGATCTTTTCCCATATTTCAATAAGCACCATCTATGGCATCTCTTTAAAGCTTAAAAAATAAAACACGCCGCGTTTCGCTTTACATATTGTATAGGATTATTTTTGCGTTAATCGACGGGTTTTTCAATATGAAGTTTTTTTCTCATAATTTCAAAATGTCTGGCGTCCCGCATACAAATGTACAAGCTGTTTCGTTAGCGCTTGCGTCGTGAGAGCGCTTTTATTCAAAATAATTAATAAAAAGATAATTTAAAAAAATTATTTCTATGGCATTAAATCACATAAATAGTATTGATTGTTGTTAAAAATATAAAATAATTTATCTCGTGATTTTTATTTATTCATTAGTTCACTCGTTAGACAATTTAGATATCTGATATTGTACCTACCTAAGTCTGTGTTTTAAATATAGAAGTATTTTAAAATGTCTAGTTTTACGGGTTAAATTATATATTGTTATGGAACATAATACATATACAACGGATATTTTTATAGATGATAGGTAATATATTTTGAGCGTATGTTACCTTTATAAATGTTTAGGAAAGTACATAAGTAATTCAAGCTAATTGCTTATTTTTATGAACTAATTATAACAAACCAATTAAGCTTTTGAAATTTCTTCGTTTTAGCGTACCTATTCAACAGTAGTAGTATTGGGTTATCTTCTTATTTCCCACAAATATATCTGACATGCATGGTTACTCCCACAGCCTACCTCTTTCAAAAAGTCACCCTTCGCCACTGGTGGCTACTAAAATTACGGCACATTATGCGTCCCGGTTGTTCTACAATTATTTCACATGCCAGCAGTATTTTCGTATGATAAACGTGACACACGTGCCATAGGCTTACCATCACTGTTCAGATAGTGGATTAGTCTGTAAATACAAAAATAGAATGCCCCGTTGTTACATTAATTATATGTACATTTTGATTGATTAGTTCAATTCAATATTTAAAACAAATATTTTACAATTTAAGTGTAAGTATTATGTTATGCCATTTATTAGGTAGGTACTCAATTATTTTGAGGAAAAAAAAACTACTATAATAACAATAATACAATATACAGTTACGATTATAAAGCGAAATATTTGTTTAGATACGAATATGTGTGTTATTTTGAATGTCATACTCTTCGCTGTATAGGCTATGCATATTATAATATGTAACTGTACAATTTAAAATTTAATGTTACTAATACATTTTAATGTATATTATTATTTCAATTTGCTACGGGTATCGCTCGCTTTTCGTGTATCTGATAATATGTAAAAAGAAGATGCGATGCGCCTCGACAATTTATCGATCGGAAAACTGTAAATTAATATTTTAAAACAATTCTCAAACAGTAATAGGTACCTAAATAATATATAAAACTTCACTTAACGATTTATTTATTATTTTTTATACTTACCTACATATAAATATTTCATTCATTTCACTATTTTTTTAATTCAAATCTACAAGACTTAAGGATATACCATAGTATATAATTTAATAGTATTTTAGTTAGGTATTTTAATAATATTTTAGTAATTTTCTCGCAAGACTCAGAAGACCTCCAAATTAGAATGCAGGAACTCGCTGTAAGTAAACAACAATGTAGGCATGAAAATAAATATAACAAAGACGAAAATCATGTTAAACTGGTTTGCGCGCCAAAAAGAAATCTTCATCAATGGCACTCAGCTCGAACAGGTTAAAAACTATGTCTATCTGGCACAACAATTGTCTATAGATGGGTGTATATTTGATGAAATTGTACGTAAAGTAGGTGGAGTGGTTTTGGCCGCCTGAATAATGTCTTCAAAAGTGACCTCCTACTGTGCCTAAAGCGCAAAAGTCTTCAACCAGTGTGTGCTTTCCGTTTCCATTGGATTTATTGAAAAAATATTTTATAATATTGTGTATGTTTCTGATATGTTCAAATTATCTACTAATGCTCATGTATACTTCAATTTCTAAGCTGTATACCAAGTACCTACTAGTGCTCTTGGTCAGCCATTAGCTTGTTGACTAAAGTGGTTCCCGCTCGATCACCGAAGTTAAGTAAAATTGAAAGTCTTCACAGAAAAATAATTTGATGATTTCATTATTCATCCTCACGTATTTGCGGTATGATTAAAACAAGAAGTATGAGCTCTTTGGTGCAAGATTTTTACAGACGTGGTTGTAACAACAGAACGGCTGTGAACCACGCATCGAAAGAGAACGAAAAACCACGTAAGTATTTAAAAAATCGGTGTATGTACTCATGTACGCGCGTTAGAAGTTATACTTTAATGGCGTAACAAAACAAAAAATAATAAAACAAAATATTATTGCAGAATGTACCTACTTTGGAAGAAAAAAATCTCAAAGCCTGTGTTTGAAAAATTTAGCAAACCGCTATTTCGACCATCTTTGCTTAAACAGATGACTGTACTACTATTTTAGTTAACAATAATAATTGATTACAAATCAAAAGTAAAACATAGCCTATGTCCTATTTAACGGAATATTGGCTTTTGTGATGAAACATAATAATTATTATTGTCTTCAATTATTATAAACCGCTAATAAATAAATTGACATGGGATATACGACAAATATTATCCTAAACTATTAAAATATGTATTTTTGTGTATGAAGTGTCTAAATATTGTAAATTTACAACATACCATTGTTTGAATTATTTACCAACTCAACATTCACAAAATTTATTTATTTATTGATTATATATAATCTTACTCATAAAGTTGCACAATTCAGTCTTTACCCAACCGGCCCAAGCCACAGCCCTCAATATCACTACTGAAAATTACAAAACTCCAGCATTTAGAACACCCGAACGTCGCCGCGCAAAATAAATTATGTTGCATCGACGGGAAAAACTTCCGTCTCAGGCCAAAATACACTATATATAATCATAATTTTATATAGTATATATATTATAGATACTTACATAATTACCAATCTTTGCTCATGTGCCATGATTATAACAAGAAAAATATTCTAGTTTTATAAATCCATCTTTGGTTCATAGTTTTGTCAAGAGTGTGACAATAATGATCTGTATTTGTATCTGGAATTATTATATAGGTATATTCATAATCGAATATATAAAAATCAATATTTGTTTGTTTGTTCGTATTTTATGCGCTGCCATACCGTTCATCCGATTGCGATAAAACTTTGTCAACTTACTGCTTGCACTTGCGCAAACAGTATAAGCTATATCTTATATATAAAGATGAATGTCTGTCTGTTTGT
The DNA here is from genome assembly GCF_057557595.1 of Rhyacophila brunnea. Lineage (NCBI taxonomy): Eukaryota > Metazoa > Arthropoda > Insecta > Trichoptera > Rhyacophilidae > Rhyacophila > Rhyacophila brunnea. The sequence goes on along the minus strand of NW_028233276.1, from coordinate 38,719,191 downwards.
TTGTCTGTCTGTCTGTTCCGTATGCGTTCCTATACCATTCATCCGATTGCGATGAAATTTTGGTAAGTGGCTGTATGCACACTCGCGAAGGTTTTTGAATTAGAAAAATCATCATCTTCTTCTTCCATATATTTTCTTTTATTCGTATGGTTCCTATACCATTCATCCGATTGCGATGGCACTTTCGTCAGTTATTGTACGAACACCCGCAAAGGTTTCTAAATTAGAAAAACCATCTTCTTCTTCATTATATCTTCTATTATTCGTATGGTTCCTATACCATTCATCCGATTGCGATGAAACCTTCGTCAGTTGTTATGGTAACACCCGCAAAGGTTTCTGAATTAGTACAACTATCTTCTTCTTCTTCTTATATTCTTTCTATATTATTCTATTCGTATGCGTTCCTATTCCATTCATCCGATTGCAATGAAATTTTGATCAAGTATTGTGCTCACGCCCGCAAAGGTTTCTGAATTGATACATTCATTTTCTGCTTCTTTTTCTTCTATTCTATCTTCTTCTATTCGTATGCGTTTTTATACTATTCATCCGATTGCGATGAAATTTTTACCAGTTTTTGTGCGCACGCCCGCAAAGGTTTCTGAATTAGTACAACCATCTTATTCTTCTTCTATTCGTATGCGTTCCTATACCATTAATCCGATTGCAATGAAACTTTTGTCAGTTGTTGTGCGCACACCTGCGAAGGTTTCTAAATTAGTATTATATAAAATACAAAGTTTGTTGTTTGTTTGTTCCATCCAACTTTGATTTTTTTTACTACGTATTAATAACATTAATAACGTTTTCATATTTTGGATTAGATTTTAATGTAGTGTTCTTTTGTTTGACCATTACTCATATTAGAATTATTTTCATATTGCCATATTGTATTACACAGATATTTTAATATTAAAAAAATAATTACCTCTTATTATTTTTTAAATATCTATGATAAATATAACCACGAAGCGACCCTGTGCGAAGCCGGGTACATCAGCTAGTAATAAATAAAATTAAGCGTGAGGTTCGATAGTTTTGGCAGACAATATGACGTAGTTAGAGTGACGCCAAAAAAATTAAGCAATCTTCATATAAAAGCAGTGGTAATAATAAAATCTCCCCCGGGTAATTCCTGGGCTGTAGAAGAAATCGCAATCTGCTCAATTTCAAGTTAAGTTGTTCTATTATGCCTACCTAACTAAATAATTAAAGATTGTTCCACTGTAATAAAATAGCAATTCTTAACTTAGGATATATTTTAGGAAATGTAATGAAGTCATTAGTGTAAAAGATATATCTATTGCAACGTATGATTGTTAATTTTTAGTTTCATTGCATGTGGAAAAATGGAAGCGTGCTTTCAAAAACTTTTTTAATCGTCATAGTTTACAGTCACGGAATAGTGTATACAAATTATTTTATTATTTTTTTCGTTTTCAAAATTACAATTTATACTATAACTATTCATAATTTGGTACACATCAAAAACATACGTATTATAAAAAAAACGGTGTGTGTGCGCGTTAGAAGTTATACTTCTTTGGAGTAACAAAACAAAAACAAAACTTGTGTTAACCTAGATTCTTCGACTAGCTCTTAATTATCTTGTTAAATTACACACTCAAGAAAAAGGATCGCTTATTGGAACGCCGTTGGTTTATTTCTATACACTTTAACTTATATTTCTAAATTATATAATTATGTATCGTTGTTTTTATTTTTAAAGTAACAACTGCCACTATGGCGTTTAATAGATTGTTTACGTAAGAAATTGCAAATGGCCGACAATAAAAATTCGCTGCCTAGGCAACGGAACAATTCTAAACTATAATATTATACTGTATAATCGTCACGATTGGCGTATCATACTGTGGCGTAATGGTAGTGCGTTTGGCTGATAACCGAACAATCGGTGGTTCGAATCAAATCGAGTTTTTGTGTGAAAAAATAACTTATGTGTTACATGTCACACGCCAAAAATACACTCTGATCTGATTTTCCAAACGCGCCTAAAGAAGTATAACTTCAAAAAATATGTTTGTAATAATATTGGTAGTTACGGACTTAGCTCGACTGGAACCCGCACTCATCGAATGATTTATCGCTAATGCTACATTCTTTAATCGTAAATTATAATATTATTCATTGAGTACAAAATAGTTTATTTATAATTATTGTTAAGCATTAGGTACGTAATCATTTTTTGTGACGACAAAAAAATCATTTCTGAGAATATAATCACCCATCTATAATGGCACCTAAGTGCACTGTGGCAAAAACGTTTTAATTAAATAATATAATATGTACAAAAAGAAGATAATAAAAATAAAATATACACACAATACAATATTATGATAATATGACATGCAATTAATTAATAGTACAATATTGTATACTTGAGTTGTATTAGGTTCTATTGTGGATTTTAAATATACTTATTCACAAGGACGTGAATAATATATTGTTCCCCAATAGCGGACGCACAACTTTTGAAGTTAAAAAATACTCTTTTCACAAGAAACAAGATAAAAATGAATTACATATAAGAATAAAATTATCGTTAGCTCAATAAAGAATGACAACCGTATTCGATTTAATAAAGTGTGATAAAAATGTTAATGCAGAACCATTGCCCACTGAAGAAGTGAAGAAGAAGATTATTTTAACGTATCTTGGAGACCTTGGAGTTCATCTGATTTAGTGGTTATGTGTTTTTAATAAGTGGAAGTGACGATCAAAGTAAGTAAACTTCTTCTGTGTATAATAATATCATAATACACTAGGACGTTTGTCAATGTGACAGTCGATTCTAAACGACAATAACTAATAACTTATTTATACTCTTCAGTCATTATAGAATACCAAACTCTGCTTGCAAGTACGTTATCAATAAATAGTATGGCAGTGGACCACTCGTTGATGTGCAAAAAGTTATGCTCAGGCTTTATTAATCTAAAGATGGCAGTGGTAGAACACATAGATCGAGACAATTGCTGGAAATCCAGTCATCCAGTGCCACCCAAGACATAGAAGAAATCGCAGAACAATTCACAGGACCAAGAGGGAAAAAATCAGCTTGGAGAGGCAATCTTTCAGCAATGGACTTATCTGGAGTGATAACACTGATGACGATAAATATGAAATGTATTTAGTTATTATGTTTTTTTTAAATCTTCTCGATATACTAGTATAAGTTGTCTGCTGAGTGAGGGCGCTGCGTGCTAACATTTGGCATATTGTTCAGTATTTTTACCACGTTTTTATTAGCTCGTATTCTTGTTTGTCCGGTATATATTTTTTCTTGTGTGTCCAGTACAAATTTTTTCTTGTTTGTCCAAGATTTGTATTGGACGATTGAAGATTTTTAACTAACTTCCCGACTAGCTAGATATTTGAAACTTTTAGAATATATCAGAGCATGACGACATGGCCATCTTTAAGCAGAATTAAATTCATTTTCAGTTAATTCTATTTTGTATGTTTCGGAAAAAATTCGTTAAAAGTAAAACGCTATTATTGGTTGCTAAGAGGGTCCTAGCAACTAAATTATTAATATATACGTGCGTTACTATGGAAATCAATATGAAATGTCAAAATGACATTTCAGTATTCTATATTTATTTAGTATTTCTATCAAGTACAAAAAAGGTATTTATTAATAGAATTGTCAAGTTTATATGATTCAACAAAAAATTTATATATAAAAAGTTCTTTTTATCCTGTAATTATTTTTACTTTGATGAGCAAAGTTTCAAATTCGGATATCAGACGATTTATATTGGTATCGGTATCTATAAAATTTGTTATAGATACTCAAATCCAATTTGATTACAGTCGCATCATGATTTTCATCTCATCTCACGAAGAGGTTTCTCTTTTTTAGAAATGGATGTTAGCCACTAACTCAACACATTAGATCCATTTTCTGGATGGAAACACACATTTAAAAATGACGTGTGAATTTTCCAGACCCGGGATTCGAATCAGAAAACCGCGACTTCATAAGCTGCCGCTTTATCACTCGTCCGTCTCGGGAAATAATAATAAAATTAATATAACATACCTTCCGTGTTGTAACATTTATTTTGACTATGTACCGATACCTACTATTTTTATGGTGCTAATTGATCAGAAAACGTTTTTTGTTGTCGTGTTATAGCGTTTTTTGGATTCTGGTTATTGGTATATAAGTATGCGTAACTACACTTGATAATAATACAAGAAATGTGTTCAAGTGCAGTACAGGTTGTCAATAATGACGATTATTTTTTTTATAAAATTTAATGCTGACGGTTGGAACACTTCAAAATTTCAGGTTTTAGCATACCTACATTGTTGTTTATTTCTCACTCTTAGTTTACTCTTATAACATTCTTTTTAAACTTTTTTTACGTATTCTCGTCAAGTGTAAAAACGTGTTTGGTTTCATATACCTACTTAATACCAATATCACTATGCCAAAAGGTCGTAAATGACATTTTGGCACAAAAATGAGCAGTTTCATTGTTTATTGTGTTAAAAAAACATTTTTTTTATTCACCGAATACTAATAATCCTCAAGATTTAAGAATGTAATATTCTTTTATTGAACATACATAATTTGAAAACATTATTTTGAAGAAAAAAATACATCCTGCTCGGTGTCAAAATCATTAGTTAACTTTGTCTCAGTTAGATAGGACACGTATAATAATATAGCTTAGTCGTCAGAGCATATGGTCGCGAATCCCGGGGGATGCAGGTTCGCATTCTACTGGGTGTAATATAATGTTATCAAATTATGTATGTTTATTGTCTCGTCTACACTGCCGTGCTAAGTAAAAAAATATTAAGTTTTATTTGTTAAATAAAATTATTTTTATTAAACAATGTCTAATAATTAGAGATTATGCCAAAACAATCCAATCATTTTACATAATATAAGAGAAAATGGAATGTTGTTTAAAACTTTGGTTCTCATTTCACTAAAACCAAAAACACTATATTTTTACTTAGCAGGGCAGTACCTACAACTCTACACCGTTCCGAAAATATATCAGCAAGAGTCATTCCGCAAAGAAGTTAGAACTATTTTTTCAGGGTATGTATTTAGTAGCAAATATATGACAAACGAAATTGTTATTTATTTAGAATTACTCTCTAATCGGTTGCCAATTGTTAATTACGCCTCTTTGGCTTAGCACCCGACATACTGACACAGTGCCTACTGGCCTTGGTATCTACATTGTATTTATTTTTAACTACCTGTAAACATGTAGATAAGTACATATATATACATAATGTGCCTTATATTTTATTTCCTATTTAATAATACATCGATAGATAATAAATTATTTATCGATTTATCCTGTTGACAATCATTTTACATAAAAATATATGTAATTATATTTATGCCATGGAAATCAACGTAATACTTGTTTAATATCAAAGTTCTCTACTTATCACGTAATAAATTATTAACACACTTATTCAATTAAGTATTTTATTATTTGTATCCATATATGGTATTCAAATTAAATCATTATAATGCAACCAATTAACACCCAATTCTTGTATCATAAATAAATGCTTCTTCGATGCCAACAACTTCTTCGATTGTTTTTTTTCCCGCATTATATTTTAAATATAATGTTGGGTTATTGTTTGCCGGTGTTCCATTGACGAGCCAAAAGTCCTAGGACAATAACACGTCCAATTTGTCAATGCTCTGCAGCCCTATGTTATAACTTGTGACATGAAGTCACCCGACGACATGACGTAATTGTGACGTAAGGTCCAATACACGCTCGAGGCAAGCCGCCCAACGCACACGGCTCACCATATACATTATTATGCTGAAACACCTATTTGTGTATGGGGACAATGAATAACGCCAGTATTTGAGTAGCGTTAATTTCTCGAATGCTATTATCACTCCGGTAGTACGTCACTATGATGTCATATGACGTCATGTCGACCGGGCGACTTCAACTCGCAAGTTACAACATAAGGCCCCTGCTACTGACCAACGGACGATCAATGAATGAGTAAAAAAGTCTAACTTTGAAATATCTTCCGATAATCCCAAAATATTCTGTTATTTACATGCAGATTACCATAAAATATAGGAGTGAAAACAACACAAATTTTACATTTTCTTTAAAAAATATATTAAATCTCCCATTTTTATTAAGTAAATTAATAAACTAGTAAAGTTATAAAAATATTTATAACAATTACAGGGTTTTTTCGGCTTCAATGATTGCGTCGAATCAACAAATCGAATTTACGTATTGATTGACGGACGAATTCTGGCAACTTGGAGAGTAAAATATCAAACACACTTGAGGACCTGGCCTGCGGACTTCAAAGCCTGCAGAATAAATATATTGTGATCTCACCTGGAATCAGCTGGAAACGGCCATCGGTTTCCAATACAACAGCTCACGGTGAATTCTGATACGGCCAACTGCATATGTACAATTTTCCGGACACGTATACATTGGACCACAACCCCGGTTTCAGACGGGACACCGGTGTCGCGCTCGTATATATTAAGGAGGTCTTTGTATTCGAACAAAAGGTATTTGTATTATGTTTATGAACGCCCCGAGCTAATGAGTCAAAGCGTGTATGGTACACTTTTCCGTCGGCCGCTACATTCTCAAGCCGCCGATACACATGTTTTTATGATCGCAGCCAGTTTTATGTTCTAATTTATATCGCGAAATTATGCGTTGACTCATTAGCTCTAGGCGTTCATAAACATAATACTAAGTCCCCTTTATTCGAATACAAAGGCCTTCTTATTATATACGAGCGCGACACCGGTGTCCCGTCTGAAACCGTGGTAAGGGTCACCATTATCATATTTTGTTAAGTAATATATTTGGTGTATTATCTTGAAACCAGATAATCAACCGCAAACTATAATATTATTATGATCGTTAGTTTTGGAGTACCAAATGAATATTGGTTGACCACTTCAGTAGGTTTTTCATGTTGTATATGAGTACATGTAACATGAGTTATATAATTTAATAACCACTCCTGTCAATGATTTTCTTACAAGAATGAGTACGTTATTCAATTTGCCAAGTATTCTTGAATGTGTACCCACATCTTCAGTAATATTGAATCATCTCGTTAACTGACAATGGTATAGGATAAGATCTCCTCAAAATAAGCACTTATCGCAAATTTTTCCATTTGCCACTTTGGATATGCCGGAGTACCTTCTTTATACCCATTATATTATTTATTCCAATAACTACGTCAAGTACAAAAATATCTTATTCTTTTACATCATTTTGATTTGGACGTCAGTACTTAGGTAATATATCCAGATATACTGTAGGACAGGTCGGCAACCTTTTTATAATCGAGGTTGCAATATAACATTTTTGGAAACGTCCATGGGCGCACAATACATAACTTTTCAAACAGCATTGTCACTGCTATTTTACAACGTTTTTATTAGGTCGTATTCTTATTTGTCCGATGGTTGTTTATCCGGTACAAATCTTGTAATCGATTTTTAACTAACTTCCCGACTAGCTAGATATTTGAAACTTTTAGAATATATCAGAACACGAAGCCAATGCATTTTTTAAATCCTTTTAGCCATCTTTAAGTAGAATTGAATTCATTTTCAGTTAATTCTGTTTTGTATGAAAAGTTATTTCGGAAGAAATCCGTAATCCAATCCACTATTATTGGTTGCTAGGGGGTCTGGGGTTCTAGCAACTAAAGTATTAATATATACGTGCGTTACTATGGAAATCAATATGAATGTCAAAATGACATTTCAGTATTATTTCTATCAAATACATTTTTTTTGATCGTTTAAGCTAGACAAGTCAAGTTTATATGATTCAACAGAAAATTTAAAAACGTTGTAAATATAAAGTTCTTTTTGTCTTGTAATTATTTAACCATGATTTATGTTAGAGTTAAATACTAATAATACTATAATCATTATAACGAGTGTATTTTTGCTTAAATATAACTTACGATAGAGTTAACTGTCAAACTGAGCTGTGATACTTTTTATTCAGTATAGTCTAGCAAATTATTATGAATAGTGTCATGCTTGAACAACGCTACCAAAATTTGGTAGGTAGTTAAATTTAATTAGTCAAATTGTTTTTGAAAAGCAGTCGTCGATTCGCGCAACTTATAGAAGTTGTTTTAATTAGAATGTAAAATTGCATTCGGTAATTAGACTATTTTTATGGCTTAACGGGTTTGTTAATAAGGACTATTACATCCATAAAAATGCGTCGTTTGGTGCGTTTTACACGCTGGTGGCATCATCGAACCATATCTCTTCAAAAATGAGTCGGAGCTCGCGTTAGGGTCAATGAAGATCATTACCAGACCATAAAAATCTAGATGACATTTATCCAGACAAGATGTGGTTTCAACAGGATGGTGCAACGTGCCATACGGCGATAACAACCACTTATTGAAATCTAAATTTGGCGATAAGTTAATTTAAAGACACTGTCAATTGGTATCCATGACATATGCATTATTTCCTGTGGGTCTACACGAAGTTACTGGTTTATACTAATAAACCGGTAATAATTGAGCGTAGTTATGCACAAAGCAGCCGAGCCACACAAACCTCAAACAGAGATAGAAGCACTTTTATGTAAATTGTGTTTCTTTAAATCAGCAAAGCCTCTGTATACTGTGTATACTTTTTGAATGATAGATATTATATATCGAAAATGTCGTATTCAGTGATTTGCAAAATCTTTAAAACGCATTTATATGAGATGTTTGTATGACAGCAGCTTGGCTGATTTGTGCAGAACGTAAAACAAACGTGTGAGATTATGGAAATCACAGTAACCTATTTTTTTCAAAATTGTGGCTTAGCTACTTTGTGCATAACTACGCTCAATTTTTGTCCTGGAAGCCCATATTGTTTGTGTTATTCGTGATATACGACAAGAAATACTCGAAAAAGTGGCCTATAATCGGACGTCCAAAATGCGATCCGTCAAGAATAGCCCCGGTAGCCATATGCCCGAAATCATTTTGAACTATTAATACCATGTAAAGATCTTTCAAATAAGAAAAGGATTGTGTGCTATTTTACACTCTTTATAGTTTACTAACTTTTATAGACAACGTACCCACTTTAGTGTACAGATGTTATAAACGTTTACTGATGCACCGAATGGGGGCGTATTTTAAATTCTAATCTAGACACCGCGTAGTCGACCTCTGCTGATGTCTGATTTTTCATAACGAATTCACGGCTAACTAAAAAAACGTTACGTAAATGTTTCCTATAAGAGATTACAAACTCTGGTGAATCTTATATCACAGGATCACGAAATTAGTATTTTTAGGAAGTAAAAAATCATCCGAAAAAATTACTACATGGAGTCAACTTAAGTTGTTGATCCTCTAATACTGAGAAAACTGATTATAATTGGGCTAAATTAAAAACTCGTTATCAATGAGTTTATTTGCAATGTTCCCTTCGAGCTTCAATATGGGGACCACATCTACATAAGATTTTTTATAAATAAAAAGGATTTCAAATTATAAACATTTACATTTTTATAAAAAATGAATGTTTTTTAAAATAAATATAAAAAATATTAAAATTATGAAATAGTCAACTAAATTTTAATAATAAATATGACCATAAAATATATGTAATAATAAGACGGGATCCTTTGAGAAATTCACATTTTTTTACAATTATTATTGTAAGTTTATCATTCACATAATATAAAAAATATTTTTCTTTTTAATGTTTTCAGATACTTACATATGTATTAATTAATATGCTTAGTTTGAGTTGTAACTTATCAAAAAAAATGTCTCAAATTGCAAGGTTCGTATTTTTCCGCTAGGTGCCTCTACTAGGTAGAGGTATCGCCTTAAGATGGTTTATGGTATACTTATTGTATTTTTCCCAAACCCTTTAAAAATGTTAGCCTCAAATAATTTAGAAGGCCAATATCATAATATAGTTGAAGAACATACTAATATATTATTTACCATTATAAAGAATGAATATTAATTTTTATGAAAATAATTCAATTTTATTGGGCTTAGTATCCTCAACAAATGAAAAAATTACTACCTAAGTATTTAAGTAAAACATTTTTTAAAACATTGCAATATTTTGGATAGTTAACCTTTCAGAGCCCACTTTTATTTATTTTTGGTTAACTTATAATTTAATCCCATCGAAGGTTCAATAAAATTGTTTGTTAGTAAAATCCTTGAAAACGACCTTTATGTAGTAACAAGGTGTTTTTAATATTTAATGACACATCAATTATGAATTTAGATTACTCATTTGTTTTTATTTAAATAAACGTCATCGATATTTCAACGGAATAAAATTAATTCTTTATAAAATGTTATTCATTTATTAGTAAATTAAAATAATTGCACGGCAATTATTATTTTACAAATCATTACAATGTATAGCATCAGTGAATACTTTTTTCTTAATGATTATTTAATAATATTAATATTAATTTTTGTTATCAAGTTTGTGATAGTTGATAGTTTAGCATAATATTAATGTGTTATAAATAGCGGAGTTATGTATATTTTAAGTCACTAATTACTAGCTAATCGAATAAGTGGGTTCATTCGATTGCATGAAATTATTGGGCAATAGTTGAAGTTGAATTTTGTATGAAAATCTATGACAATAATATAAAGCGAACAAATAATATCAAAGTTAACAAACGCCACTAGCAAGTGGGTTTCCCAATGCATAGTATGGGAAACCGAATAATTCAAAATTTCTAACTATTCCCGGTAGATAATGGTACCATGTCTATTGAAATGTTAGTATTTATACCACATTTCTAATGGTATTGGTAAATGGCAAATGTGGTCATGTACGCATGTCACTGTATGTTGTATATACATGGCATGGAGTGACACAATATCATGAATATCTTGTCTAGATATATTTATAGAAACATTGTGTAATCTAGAAACTCTATAGTTACTTTCTATAGTATGACAGATTTGTATATAATCTAATGAACATTTATATTTTTTGCGTTTCCATTAGCCACGTAGGTACCTACCTAAAATCATCATATTCATAGCGTAGGTCAGGGTTGGCGAACCTTTTTACGTACTCGTGCCAAAATTTCCCAAATATTATTTTTCTGTCTGACGTGCCAATCAGTTTTCCACGGGGATAAAAATAAAAATAGTTTTTATGAATTCTATTAAAAAGGTTTAAAAATTGCAATTGAGTTCTTAGTTCACCGTGTTTCTAGCCAAAGCCACATCTTTTTCTTGTTTTCAAAATTTGCAAAGAGACCGTGGGAGCATTTTAACCACGCTTTTCTATAATAATATTATATTCTCTATCACTGAACGGTATTCCATTTTTAGCGATTATTTTCAAAGCAACATAACAAGCAGTAGTTGTTAAGTATATTTAAATGGTTGCCGATAAATTTCATTAGGTTTGATGACTTATTATTTTTATTTTCATTATTTTTTTAATATTTGTAAAATATTTTACATAAAAGTACTTATTTATTTTTACTTTAAAATAAAACATTCGCGTGCCGCAGGTTCACCATCCCTGGCGTAAGTAATAGGTATTTCATGCCACTCGTTTTATTGTATCACAATACGTACCTACTTTTAATTTATAGGTAGGAGCTTATATTTAGTGGGGATACTTGCAAAAAATAAATTATAAAATACAAATAATATATCCTTATGCAGTTTTACGAAATTATTACTGTTTCACGTTTATTATCTTATAAATATACATTATTATTATTTATTATATTACAACATTTAAGAATCAAAATAATTTGCCTAAAAGATGGATGGAGGATATTTTATTAATTTTATATAAATTTGTCATAAGTCTCAATTTGTGCTACGCTACATGTGATTTAATATTTACACAAAAAATCTTGTTAAAATATTTATTTTCAATCAAAATTAGGAACATTCAAATTTTGACAGTTACGAAATGGGTCCACAGAGTTTTGGCGCGAAACATTGTAAATACACTAGGACCTAGGACTATGTAGTAGAATTCGCAATAATTGAAACAACAATTAACAGTAATCTATTAATATGGATAAAACTTTTTAAGATGTACCTTTATCGTAATCACAGAACAGATAATAAATAGAAGGCAATACCTACGCTACATTTTGATGTAGGGTTTTGAATGTGTGAGTGTTCTACGAAAATGAAGCACGCATTATGTAGTGCAATAGTGTGTGTAATACACCACACAATGACAACGGGCATTTTAAATTATTTTTGTAATCAACGTGTCATTTGCATTTGAAAATTGATTAGCAAAAACACAATTTTGTGAGCCCCGCAAGCATTGAGTTGATCGTCAGTGCATAAACCGAGAGCGGTTGTCAGTATTTGACGTATGACGTATTCTTGACACGTGTTTAAGTTTGTTTATCCCGGATTCTTCCTTATTCGAGACCGGTTACCTGCTACTCCTTATTCGTTAGATATTTTAGTTCCCATTATTTCTGAGTTCCCTGATTGTAATGTGGATAGCGTTCTTGTGTCAACCATATTATTCAATATAGGTAGGTACTTACTTACAATTTTATTTTGGACTATGGTTTTAAGTCAGATGTCTATGGGCAGCAGTGATGCCAACCATGCTATAATTATAGTACAATACTATAATTTTATTTCTGCGAAAAATGTAAAATACTATAATTTTACGCCAAATATACCAAAAACACTATAATTTTAAAGGGTTCAAGATGAAAAATGTTCCTGAACTATATATTTTTTAGAAATACTATAATTTGTACGCCTTTGTACTAAAATCAGCATAGAAAAAGATGGCAACACTGATGGGCAGGATCGTTTACTAGGGCACTTGTATTCTTAAAATGCTGCATCCATGTAGATACTTACCTAATGTTTACTTGTAGTTTGCTATTCTTACAACTCATGTTCGATTCCTATATATTATTATGTCTTCCATGAGGTGATTCCAAGAATCTCTCGGGCTATCAGAGCTTCTTGCTGCTTCCTTCAGTATGCTAGTAGGTATCCGTAACGACGCTGGATTCACTTGTGGATATATTATAGTTTTTATCAAACTTTTTGCACCAAAACAACATATCATATCAATATTTCAGTTCCTGTATTATTTTCGTGTTTGTAATTACACCTCTTGTTTATCATCGTAAAGATACAATTTATTTATAAGCAATAACATTTTTTGTAATAATAAATTGTACTACTTTTTACTGACACTGTAAAAAAATGCAAATAAATTCATCAAGGATCATTGTATTATCTTGAGTCAGTTTAGTAACCAACCTTTGATACATTATACTAGTGGTTTTAAACCTTTTTTGCAACACACTATTGCATTAAAATATTATTTTTTTTCGATTCACTGAAGAATAGGCGATTACACTTTGAACTTTTAAATTAACACATTGTACGTGTTACAAATAAAACGATAACCAAAAGAAATTACATTATAATATAACAACGATTTTTTGTAGTAAGATAATGTAACGCATTATCTATTCAGTGTTGCCAAGTTAACGTTGTTCTTACCAGGTCTAGCATTCTTGAATAGGCAAAATTTTGAAATTATAAAATTCGCATCTGGCATATAGCGTTAATTTTAGCGTTTTTGGACAACACAAATACAAGATTTTCTTGAAAATCAACATACTGACTGTTGTACCCTATATCTTATAAATAAAATAAATTCTACATTCTAAATAATAACTTACTATTTACCTGCATTAATATTATGAATTACTTTATTATTTTTAATGTACGAAATTACCTTTATTTTTGAAAAAAACAATGTAAATAATTATGACATATTTATTTTGTTTTTGAAATGCCAGTTTCTCGACACTTTGAATTTTGAGAAAATCTAGATTTATTTTGCCAGCTTATTTTTGATATACTTATTTTTGTGAATGACTCGCATATATCAATATAAAAGAGCATATTGCAACAATTGCGGACATATAAGTATTTGTCTTGAGGTGATGAAGGCACATTGCACAGTTTCACAATCATTTCCTGCTGCACACTGGTTGGGAAGCTTCGCATAAAGAAAAAATATAATTGATTGATGACTTCGCCTGTTTTTTTTATTTAGTCGAAACGAAATGACGTTGAAAACTATTGTACTAAAGAAACATCTTTTTTGTGTTATTAACCTCAACCACTACCCTTGAAAATATCGTTTTGTTTCGCTGTAGGATAACAATATTTACAAAGCGGTATTAGGTACCTACAAACGATTATCTGAGAAACAATTTTTCAACGACCTGGCACACTAGCTCAAAATATTAACAAGTAGTTTTGTTAAAATGTGTGACTGGGTCCAGAGCAAGGACCGAATGAACGGAGCTTATAACCATTCCCTGTAGTTCTCGATAGTCTTCACTATGCGGGAGTATATTGATAAGAGGAAGATATGAAGCCATAATGGTAATTTTCGTTACCTATTATTTTGGTTATAGATATAGTATACTCTAATCCTAACGATAGATTCGGATTATACGGTATACTTTGAGACTGGAAAAATGTAACGTCATCTTCTGTCCCTGCTTATGTTTGCATCGGTGTTTCATACACACATTTCTACAGACTAACGGCGGAGGCAACCGATTCTAGCAAAAGTCACCGGTATAATACCATTAAAAAGATAATCTATATTCAATTAAAACATACAGGTACCTAGGTAGGTAATACATATTGTGTATGTTGCATTTATTATAGGTGGTAACTAATCCCGCCGGAGCTTGATTTTGTTTTACATCTTTTCACTACAGAAAACGGCACCAAAAATAAGAATGAGTAGGGCTGGAGCCAACCCTTTATTGAGTTGGTCCGGGACCTAATACTTGCTCCAGCTCCGCTCCAGGGTCTGCTCTGCCTGGGTAAAAAGTTAATAGGTATTATATATACAAAAAAAATAAAACTTAAGTAGTTTTTATATAAGGTTTATTATTCGTCCGTTTTTCATTATCTGCCTTTTCTGCAAAAGTGAGATTATTTATCACTCGACAGTGTTGCCGTATTAAAAATAATTCCAGTGTTGCAAAGTGTCAAATATAATATATTCATTGGATTTTAGAACGAAAATAAAACATCCGGAGCAGTAGAGCACTACAAATTTTCAGTACTCCGGGTAAATCTCCATTACTCTACTGCTCCGTGCTCCGTGCTACTGCTACGAGCTCCACTCCAACGCTCTTCAAAATACAAATACATATACAAATACACATACAAACCAAACCAAAGAATTTGGCTATAAATAAAACGAGCTATGTTTTATGAGTTATGTTATGACATTTGACATTATTTAGCAAACGCATGAAGCATGATTAAGTTGGTAATCTCCACCAGTTCGCATCGTGGCGGATTGGCTGTTTTTACGCCATGTAAATTGCCAAATAAATGTAATAGACTAATAGCAGTAGTGTGGAGTTCGCTGAATATGAACATGCAATGCGAAGTCACATATTATGTCTAATGTAATCAGTGTACCAGTCCAGAGGTTCTATCTCTATATAAGAAGTTTTTTTTCAACTCCGTTGACATTCAAATAATAAACAGTATGTATCGATTATATTCAAATAGAATTTAAATCGGCAGACTTGTATCCAGTTCATATATTATGATATTAAGTACCCACCGTAATGACAATGACAGGATCCGACTTGCGTGCCACAGACTTGTTCTTCGTTGCCATTCCGATGTACAAATATCTGTCGCATTTCAACAATGGCTTCTCAACCCATTCCAAAAGCATCGATGGGAAATGTTTTTTTTTGAACAGGGAAAAACAATCCAACATAATATAATGCTTTCCCGGGTCCATTTGGTGGATACTATTGTAAAAAAACTTCTTTGTAATTCCTTAGTTCAAATCATGGTTTAGAGTGGGTGGATTATTTGGGCCCATGAATTTTATTTTCAGGATACTCATTTACTTCAGACTGTATGAATATTATAAGCGGTTTATCTTGCTCACTCTCTCCTAAGCATGCCCCTACAAGGGGGGGTGACAGGGCTCTAGCTTAGGAGCCCGGGCTCAGGAGAGGCCCGATGTGGTGGGTCAACTAGATAAGTAAGATAAACATACATTACACATTTACCCTAATAGTAAAATAGAGGGCGGCTCTCGTGGTGCAGTGGGTAAGGCACTGGCCTTCCGCCCGAGAGTTCTGGGTACTATTCCCGGCGAGGACACAATATTGATGTGTTTTTCTCAAAGCCTCGGTGTTTGTGATTGTCCAAAATTACTACCTTGTACGAAAAAGCAAGAACATGGTTATTAATAATTCAAAAAAAAAGAAGTAAAATAGACGCCTGCGGCGCTAATTTACTTAAAATGTTAACGTTGATTATGGTTTTAAAACATGTAGTTATGCGATGAAAATTTTTGATGTGTGCCGATACTCGACAATTCAATAATTCAAGTGGATGTATTAAAAAATACTAAAACTCGCAAAAAATATACTAAATACTCATAAAACACCATTTGCCACCATACTTCACCATACTGCCTTTAATCTTAGTGATAGGTAGGGGGGCAAAACCAAAGATCTTGGCCTGTGGCCCGCTTCAGGGTATGGGGGCCATGCTCTTTAGTATGCGTATACTGTCGGGTAAAAATTTATCTGTATTATTAGGACTCCATAGAAATTCCTATTAGATTACAAAACACTGTCTTTGATAATTATAACTTTTTTTTATAGACTGACACTAATTTAGCTTTATATTAATTTATATACTGTTATGTTATTAAATTTGTAAATAAATATTATTCATGATGGTTAGATACATAATACCTAATACAATTTAGCTTTAATCATGCAGTGTGACAATTCACACTCGATTTACACTCTCTCAGAAACATTTGAATACACAAAAATGCTTTGATTTTTGGCTGAGCTATAAACATCTCAAGATTAAGTAAGTAGTAATTGATATACTTAAATTTTCAAGAATTCTTTGTCTTTGGCCATCATATAGGAGACATTGCCAAACAACGTGATTAATAATATCTTCATTATCACTTCCGCGCCGACACATTTGTTAAACCTAACATATAAATTAAGTATAGGTATTACATAATAATAAAAATAAGTTAAATTTCAAGAACCGATACTAAAGCGGTAGAATTTATATTTTCTTGACTGGCTCTACAATTTTATTATGTACAGATCTTTGCCGCCTCTCAAACAGTTGTCTTTGCAGATTTTTTTACGAGAAATGAATGATGGTCACTTGCTTAACTTATTAGGAGAGGTCCTTGCTCTGAGATCAAACGCACATTCAAAAAAACGTTTTTTTTTTTGCCTGATCCGGAATTCGAATCCGAGACCTACGACCTAATAAGTGGGCAGATTACCACTCATCCATCGCGGGCGCTATTAATATAGACAGCAATGGTGAGGGATGGAGGTTGGCTGTTAAAATTCGACATAAATAGTGCACACTAAACTTTGTTAGTCCTGCTTATTTGCTTTCATTGAATTAGGAATATAATTTTCAGATGGTGCTGGATAGTTTTTAAAATTCAATTAAGCCCTGCCTAAATAAAACCATAAACTATGGGCGATCCGATAAAAATAGTGCTCACTTTTTCTATCATACTTATTTGTTTTCGTATACTTAATTAAGAATACATGTTACAAAAGGCGTTAGTTAGTTTTTTTTCATTAAGCCCTTCCTAAACCAAACCACAATCAATAAAATATATTCTTCCATTTATAAAATATCTAAAATTATGATGGTTTAATCGTATAATTTTAGATATTTTATCGATAAACGAATATTTTTTATTAGCTCGGATTTGACGGAGTTTAATTGAATTTTAAAAACTAATAAACAATACTACACGTCATTGTAGTATTACTTCAACGAAAGCAAATATGTTTGACTGACAAAGTTTAGTGTGCACTATTTATGTCGAATCAAAAAACCCTACCTCCACCCTTCGCCACTGACAGACAGTATTTGAAAATATACCTAGATTTGTTGAAATTTACAAAATAAAAGTTTTGATATAAAATAATTTTAAAAAGTAGTGAAAAGTAAAAAATATATTTAAACGTAAATATATTATTATTATAAGGCTAAAATGTCTTTGAAATGTTTTGAAAGGGGTTGGGAAAGCTTAGAAAGTTCGCGTGACCTGAGAACTGGGTTGACTTGCTTAGCATATTAGATTTGATACAAAATTTCTACGGTACCATTTTCATAAGCTTTCACATAATCGCGCAGGCTGGTTACGTTGCGACAAGATAATTTTTTGCTCGTCTGCCCATTTTTTGTCGACCGGGACAAAGAAAAACTAAAGTCATTGAAAAATCTATATTTACGTACGGTGTAAAAAGATTATTAAAATTAAAGTTTTTAGTGAATTTTGGTTTTAAAAAAGTGCATAAAATGTAGTTGTTATTTTTAATGTTTGTGGTATTGCAGTTTTTTGCTGATTGTACCTATATTATATTACAATATTTGCTTCTTCAAAAAATAGTGGATAATAACACAAATAAACTAAAAATTAATAAATTATAAACACCATTTTAAAATAATACAGTTTTAAATAATATTGATTCGATAATATTGCGTATAAATTATATTCTATCGGATTTGAACATAAATTAATATCTGTTTTTAATATTAAACATTCATTTATTGGGTACCTACTTAAGTACTTAGTTGTTTCTATTTTTATAATTTTACATTTAAAACAAAGAGTTAACTTATTGATTATAATAAAAATAATGTACTTTATCCACAATATTTACTAACAATCAGAACCGGGATACCTATATATATTTTTTTTACATTTATACAAACAAAGAATTTAGGTACACATTATGAGATGTTTGATTAGTATCGTTAATACTTACTTACATATTTGTTTTTCATAAATAGTTGTTAAACTATGTTATTATAACAGTTTATAATAACTGATCTACCGGGTCTGTTTTGTTCTCTTGCCTCTTTCAAGTTACGTTGCTCCGAAATTTACGACCAATTATATCTGGTCGTGTGCTTTTTTATTGTATTTTTCTTTTCATATATTATTTCCTGTCTTCTCTACATTAAATTTATACATTTTTTATGTTTGTCTATATTTTGTCTATTTTTCTTATGATTACTACTTTTCTTTTTTAACCATTTGCAATTAATAAGTATCCAATATATTCTTTATACTTATCTGTTTTTAATATTTGATCTAATTTAATTTGATTTATTACCTATGGTTTTTGTGTCCGCCTATTATTGGGACCATTACATATATTTTTATTCTATATTGTCATTATTCTCTGTAATTGATCCTGTTGGTTAACCTAATTCAATAATAATAAATTAAAATAAATGTCCCTCTGAGTCGATGAATTCGGTTCTGACTGTTATTAAATTATGCATGACGTGGTTTGATTGATACATACATATTAGGCTTTTATTCTGATGTTGATCTTGATCTCTTCTCGAGCGCCGAGGGGGTGTCTTATCAGATTTTAGTTATTCATTGAACCTATTAGGTCTAGCACATGAATCCAAACACATATTGAAAAAAAATAATGAAAAAGTTACCATTTATTTTGTTTTATTTTAATTATTAATATTATTATTTCCTTCAAGAATTGACATTATTGAAGTATAACAAACATGCTGTCAACACAACAAGTCCAACCGAACAAAATGGCAAAGTTTACAGTTGAATCATTTTTATTACTTTAATGATTTTTTTTAAGTAAGTCCATGAAATTATTTGAATAAAATCAAATATGGCGGAAGCATCAACATCTGCCGTAGATACAAGATTCGACTTTTTGGGGAGCTACGTGACCAAGTCACTCAGGCTGAAGCCAGAAAAATGGACGAGGGTCCTGTCCACCGAGGAATACAAGACGATCCTGAAGGACTTTGTAGACAAGCCAACTGTTGTGATTCTCATAGTCGTCCTAACAAATTCAGCTCAGCTCATACCATGTTGTTCATTTCCTTGCGCCCTAAAGACGAAAGGGATTTTCTTTGTTAAGAAAAAAGCCGGAGTCGTTCCTTTGGAGAGGTGCAATGAGATGGTGATAGCAGGTGAGTTATCTATATTCTATGAATAATGTCACATTTTTAAATCATGTGTATTATTCATCCTAGAAAAGCAATGGCGATTTTTTTATGCTTACGTGGTAAAAAGAAAAAAAATTGCTGCTTATTTTTGTTCATAAGGTTACGCCACGCGATTTTTGCATACTGACGGTCATGGCCCCCACAAGAGGGGGCTGACAGGGCTTTAGCCTAGGGGCCCGGGCTCAGGAAGGGCCCGGCATGATGAGTCGACCGACCGATAAGTGAGATAAACACAGACCAAAAATTTGCTCTAATAGTAAGAAAAAGTCGCCTGCGGCACTATTTTCTTTCAATAATTATTAATAATTAAAATATTAAATTGTACAATGCAATTTTTAACTGTGTGCAGATACTCGACAACTCCATATGTATCTAATAATTATTTATGTTTATATAATATCTTCAATAATAATAATTTATTCAACTACTACTTGCAAGCATTGAGGTGGAGTAATATTAAATCTATGACATAAACAAAGATCACCTACTTAAATATAGGTACATAATATTCTGTTTATTTTACAATAATTATTGACTTCTAAATATAATGATGTAATATCATAAAAAAAATATTATATTGTACAATAATTATTATCAATAAATTTATCCAAGGTAATGAGTATTTTTTATAAACAATGCATTAATCGTATTGTGAATTTAATAATCAATAAAACTATTTTCTTCATTTATATTATGCTGTAGGTATTCTAAAAAACAAAAATATTAAGCAAACCCTACTACAAAAAAAACTTACAGTTGTTATTTTATATAATTTATTTTGTTGGACTAATAGATAACTGGTCAGAATGTTATGAGAAATAAGTTTACAATATAAAATTTAATACCATAAGTACAAAAAAGATTAATAAATATAATTCAGATAGGCTATATTCAAAATGTAGTGTATTGGGGCACTATATTTTGAAACAGGGTTTTGAATGTGTGAGTGTCCTACCAAAAGTAATCAGTAATCACACACTATAGACGTCCTCTAGTGACGTTTTCTTGACATTTTTTTTAGTTTATCCCATATTCTTCCACACTCGAGATTGGTGCCTGGTACTCCACACCCGTTAGGTATTTCAGACCCATTAACTCTGTGTTCTCTGATCCTAAGTGTCTGCATTGATACAAATATCATTAATTCTTTCAATGTTACTGATAGACAAATAAATAGTATGTACTTGTAATTTAAAAAAAAAATATACATTCAACCATATTATAGATTATATTATAAACATAAATGAATATTATTATTCCAAATGATACAATAAAATTATTGAAACCTATTTTATTGTAAACTTAAAAACAACAATATATTCAGAGAAATGTTTTATTTCTATATAATATTTTGTAAGTACCTACCTACCTACAAAATTAATACAGTTTTTGTGATTTGGGAAATTTATAGATGATAAACTACTTTAAATTATATGTGTAGGTTTAAATAATTACAATATAAAAAGAGCTTTTTATGTACCACATTTTTAAATTTTCTGTTGAATCATATAAACTTGACAGTTCTATGTATTAATAATTTAGAACAAATAAGGCAATTGTCAAAAAATCATTTTTTTGCTATTTTGCAACATCAAACAAATATAGAATAATGAAATATTATTTTGATTTCCATAGTAACGCACGTATATATTAATAATTTAGTTCTAGGACCACCCCCTTAGCAACCAATAATAGTGGATTGGATTACGGATTTCTTCCGAAATAACTTTTCATACAAAACAGAATTAACTGAAAATGAATTCAATTCTACTTAAAGATGGCTAAAAGTATTAAAAAATGCATTGGCATCGTGTTCTGATATATTCTTAAAGTATCAAATGTCTAGCTAGTCGGGAAGTTAGTTAAAAATCGATTGCAAGATTTGTACTGGATAAACAACCACCCGATAAACAAGAATACGAGCTAAGAAAAAAGTGGTAACAATAAAATAATACGACAAATACTAAACTACTGACTTTATCTAAAAACATTCTTCAAAACTGAATTATATCTGAAGTGTTGTAGGCCATTAAATCACACTTGTGTTCAATGGCATATTTATTATTTTGTCTCGATTATTGTCCCTTTGATCTGAGTGTGAAAACTCTCTATAAGATGGTTTGCAACCAGTAAAAAGAGTTAGTTCTTTATTTGAATGGGTATGGCTTGGATTAGCATTCAATTCGATGCGGAATGTCAATGCCTCCCAATTTTATTGAACTTAGTCAGAACAAATGACGGTCGCCAATCTGACGCTTGTTATGATATCATATGGATGGTCATTTTTCCTGGTTTGTATTTAGTATAATGCACAATTTTATTATTTTAAACTTCTAGTGAATATTTAGGTACATGGCAAGATAATATACAAGATTATATTTGTCGATGATGTACAGTTTATAATGATACGATCTATTTTTATACATTTAACAAAGGATGTATGTCTCGTAAGTATCTATATAATATTGAAGTCGGCTCATTTCTGACGTTTCCGTCTGCTTTCTTCCATGCTTCTTTTTAGAGCATAGATAGGCCAGTTGTAGAGTTAGGTAAAACCTCTACATTTCCATGTAGTGCCTAAGAAACTCCCAAGTTCTTGAGATCGTCGTGTATTTGATTGTTCTGGAATTTCATCCACACTTTGATTCACAACATTGATATTTTCAGCAGTACCTACGTTTACGTTTTTGACATGTTGAATTCTTAACATTACAAACATTACCATTTTACTCGAATTTTGAAATTGAATTACGAATAGTAAGCTCTGTAGGTCGATTATTTTATATTTTGACGTAATGCCCGAAATGAAGCTCGAATAGATTTGTACTACGGGATGCCGACATGATCTGGAAAGATGCAACAATACTGTTGATCGATCGGAATTCTAGTCACTGCATAGCTTCACCTTGAGAAAGTGAAATGAAAAAGCTTTGCCTTTTTTAAATGTAGATATGCTATCTGCATTGCACCGTATAGCTCAATTTTCACTAGATCAGGTTTTTCTTCCGTTTGATTTTTTCTTTATTTAGCTGTACACAACTTTTTACTTTATCTTGTCTGCCGTGATAAATGATAAATAACAATAGTACCTACATAGCATGCCCGTGAACGATAAATACACAATCAGTTTTTTTAATAATAAGTTGATTTAATCATAGTTTCCTTTAACCTCCGTGTTAAACTGAGTACACACGATAGTTTTTTTTATAAATTAATTGATCGTAATTGTATAAAATTAAACCAGCCATGGTCAACCCAATATATAATAATGAATATTTTCTTAATAATGATTGACTTAAAATTAACCTCTTAGTATTAATTATTTAGATTGAAAATTAAATTATGAGATCGATCATCATTATTTTTGGCTCATTAGAAGTAAGTGTGTGTGAGAGGTAGATATATTAGGCCCGAGACCCGATGTTACTGAGTGACAGTTCTCTACCAAGATAAAATGCGGAGTGTGATATTCATTCAATCGTGATAGCGTTTTTATTGCAACCCATCACGATTGAAAATGCTTACGCTTAGTATCCCAGGTCTTCGGTGAGAAAATGAAAAACAAATATTTAATTATTAGTTATATTGATTAAAATTTTTAAGAATCAGAACGTCTTAACCGTCGAAGACACCGTCGCAAATAAAAGTTTATTTTTTAAATTAGATTTGTTATGTGTCAATTTGCTCAAAAATATATTCAATTCAATCGGAAGGTCTAGCGACTGTGTATAAATTGAGAGTCTTAAAAAATAACAAAAGTGCGCATAAGCATTATGTTTATGGTTTCTAAAAATCAAAGTTTCTATAAATTATTTATTTATTTCTGGGTTCAGTACTATAAACGTTGCAGATACGCCAGTATAGATAGGTAGCTCTCGTGGTGCAATGCGTAAGGAGCTGGCCTTCCATTCGGGAGCTCCGAGTTCGATCCCGGTGAGGTCAAAATATATTTACATAATCTAATATGTAAATTCCTCAAGCCTGTAATTGGGCTTCACAGTCTGTTGTGGTGTTTAACAAAAAAAAACACATACCCTTTTATCATACATAATATAGAAACTATAATATTATAATTTTAAAAATAATAATATGTCTTATCATTGCCCCCTTTCAAAATACTTTATATTTTTAACACCCCGTCCCCATTATTTAAAAAAAAACGAGTACATTGAAAACAATGTTCAAGAGGAATATTTTATTCTCAGATTTTATTCTTCATTGACGTCAAACAATTTAGATTCTAGAACCTCCCCTACTGTCCCCTACGTCAGAAATCCTCAGAATGTATCAGAACTCACGCCCTTAAGGCTTGACATAAAATTGTTAGCTTTGCCTTTTGATATTTCGATAAAACACTTATACAACATTTTTTTAATAATTTACCGTCTCGGGAGTCGTTGGGTTTCCAATGGCTCGAATCGCTGATGTTCTAAAAACTGGTTCTAAATTCATGGCGTTTATTTGTAATATAATACCTACTGCCATATGTACAAGTACATTTTATTGCCACAAAGAATTGCGTGATTTAAAATATTCTAACATGTAAAGATGTAAATGATACTTAATACTTAAATATGAAATAAATTATAGGTATCGATAAAACGACCTCTATTCTAGAGCAAAGTAAATCTCTTTGACCCATATTCAATGTCAATAACGATACCAGAATATTTTTTCAATATTTTACAAATAATATAGGAACATTTTGTAATATTCAAAATCTCTACAATGAAATATATAGGTAGATACCTACTTCGTACCTACACCAGCCTGAATCTATCCATTGATGAATGAAAGTCTTTCCAAGAAAATTCCACTCCATATAAAATTAACTATTTCGTCATTTTAGCGGCCTAGCTTTCGGATTTTTTTCACGTTTTTGACTCCACTGAACGACTAGATTTTCACAGTGATTGACCCTTCTTCAATCTTTGTATCCAGTCCATTCCCTCGTAAGGTTTTTAGTGAACTCGACTACAACGCGTAGGTTTCTTATTTGTTCACTTAACCAACCATTCCGTTTTTTACCATGTTTTTCTTAGCTCGTATTCTTGTTTGTCCGGTGGTTGTTTATCCAATACAAATCTTGCAATCGATTTTTAACTAACTTCCCGACTAGCTTGACATTTGAAACGTTTAGAATATAAATATCAGAACACGATGCCAATGCACAGTGCTCGAAATGGAAAATTTCACGAACAGGAACGCTGTATAATTTTCCGAAACTAAGTACTTATGCTTATCCTTTCTTTACGTACGTACGTACTTTTGATATAAAAATGCAACAATAAACTTTAAACTTCTTACGCGGATCTATATTGGGCAGGTTGGTAAGGATTGTCAGCGCCGCAGGCGAAATAATCTTGTTTTAACAAAGTATACCGTCAAAAATTGTATTATTCTTTATTTTTACTTTATCTACCACTATAACCAGTGCATGATACCTCTACCACCACTCGTCACTGATTGTAACTTACTGTCTCATTTGGGATAGATAAGTTTGTAATTAATTAGTCATAATAAACAACATATCCACATAAGTACCTTATAGATTCAAATTAAAAAAATATTTACGTACTTATAGAAAATTTTACAAATTCCATTTAAATACGAGCACAGAATATCAAACATCAAGAAATAGTATTAAAATAGTGTTTAAAAAATAAAGAAATAGTATTAGAAAAAACAGTAATTTTACAAATTCCATTTAAATACGAGCACAGAATATCAAACATCAAGAAATAGTATTAAAATAGTGTTTAAAAAATAAAGAAATAGTATTAGAAAAAACAGTAAGTGCCTACCTATACCAAGAATTTATAAAATAGCGTTCACATAAACTCGTTCTCACGCAGGTGGAATATACGATTATCCGAAGCGATTTGGTTGAACATAGTTATTTCCTGCCCAATTATCATTAGCAATTATTGCACCTTGGCAGAACAAACAACTTAGATTATCAAGAAAGTTATAAAATAATATATAATAAAATCAATACTAAGTACCAATAATGGCAGAGTTCTCATTTGTACTGGGTAGATATAAGTTGGAAAAAGTACGTAGCCTAAATACCTAGCTCTCTTTTTAACTTTCAGAATACAGTATGTAAGCATGCGTCTTGAGAAATCAATCGGATAAAACCATGGATAGTATCCACTATCCACACAGCTTTAAAGGATTCTCAAAGATTTATTTTGAACCTTCTCCACTATAAGGGGCATAAGGCCGTACCTACATCTAATAAAAGTTTCAAGTCATCCAAACAACGTAAACATAGCATTATTTGTAATTAAATTACCAATGGTGTGTCATTTTCATTTATATAAGATAAAACATGACGGAAGGTGAAACTCAGGTTGCTAAGCACGATTCTTATAGAATAATATAAAATTATCATTAATTAGTACCTACTATATTCAACATTATAAGGACTAATATTGTATTGTATGCATGTTATGTTACAATGGTGATGCTTTGGTTACCATTATTGTAATATACATCTACCACCGTATTTATTTAATAATCTATGACTAACACCACCTAAGATAATTAGATGTCCGCACTGGACACATAGGTACCTAATTTGTTAGTACCTACTTATTCTAAACGATTCAATCTATGTTGTTTGTCCTTCCCTACTCACATTATTATTGCCATGGAAATGATAATAGGTACCTACATACAATACAGATATTATGATAGTCGTACATTTTTATTAAAGGATATTCCTATATTTTTTTTAAACAAATTTACAAACAAAAATTAAGTAAAAGTTCTCTCCACACTACCTATGTATTATTTCTATTATTTTTAAAGTCACAAGCTACAATGCATGTAATAATAATTGTAATACAATAGGAACGTCCCAAATAAATAAACTCTGCAGAAGGCTATTCAATATTTTCTGCCCAAACCATCAATGGCCCAAACACATTTTTGTAGAAAAAATCATTCATTATTCATTGTGAAAATTGGGGTTTACGACTTATCATAAATATTTTTTTAACACAAGTCAAGTTGTTGAGATGATAATAATTATTGAATCACAGAACAGATGTTGCCACTGTATTGTCCACCGGAAAGAATTCCTAATGTTTTAGCAGATTTACACGAAGTACCTACTACGTAATTAAGCCTTCATTATTTTTATAAATATCCACAAAATTATCAAATTGTGCGTGTGGCCAGAATTATCTTAAATCAGTTTGGATACCAGCGACAATAGTATATACTATATATGTAATAATATAATTATGTAAAAATGGCGAATTTGTATCCCACAGGAAAGTACTTATTAAAAACGATAATTGTAAGGGTGATTATCCACTTAGAAACACAAAACTTTTAAAACACAATTCATTCACCCGAAAATAAATGGCGAAGTAATAATTTTTGTCACTCCGAATAAAATAATATAATAAATTAGTAGGTAAGTAAATTAACAATGCGTAAGTCAAAGGCAAGATTGTATTGAGATTTGAAATGTTTCATCCTTTAGAAATTATTAAACAATGTATACTTTATTTTTTAAGGGGGGACATGCTCGTCGAAGGTCAAAATTGAGTTTTTATTGTATTTTCAAACCATGATCCTGGACACTCCTTAAACGTTGTAGATAATCTATTTATATAATTTTGAAGCTTTATTATCTTTTATAGTTATTTTAAGCATTTGATGACTACATGAAGTATTTTTGTTACATAAAATAGTATTCTTTTAAACCTCTCGCTCTAATGTTTTAGAATATAGTCATATTTCGGTACATAACTGTGCAGTGGTGTTAAGATTTTTTACATTTATTAATTTTTAAACGCATTTATAAAACCATTAGTATAATTTATTACGAGAGAATTTTTGTAAAATATTCACGATAAAAAATTATATTGATAATCTCTGTGATCCCAAATTTGACAAGAATTAGGCATTTTATTATTCAAAAAATCGGCAAGATTAACACATTTGAAGATGATTCTAAAGATACTTGTTATAAGCTATGTCTTTTAACATTTAAGTGTGATAAACATCTTATGAATAATGATTGCTTTATAATAATTACTGACCTAAGAATAAGGTAGTGTTTTTTTGAAATACGCCATTTCTTTTGTCATTCCCCAGTGGTTAAGCTACAACATACGGCCGTAGCCATAAATTGACAAACTATAATTGAAGTAGGGAGTAAAATGATATTGACGCGCGTGTTTGAACATGTACCGTTGAAAAAAAAAAAAAAAAAAATTCAGTTAGGTACATGTTCAAACACGCGCGTTAACATAATTTTACTCCCTACTTTAATTAGAATTTGTCAATTTATGGCTACGGCCGTATGTTGTAGTTTAACTACTAGGGAATGACAAAAGAAATGGCGTATTTCAAAAAAACACTACCTTATTCTTAGGTCAATAATTATTATATTGCAATCATTATTCATAAGATGTTTATCACACTTGAATGGTAAAAGACATAGTTTATAACAAATATCTTTAGAATCATCTTCAAATGTGTTAATCTTGCCGATTTTTTGAATAATAAAATGCCTAATTCTTGTAAAATTTGGGATCACAGAGATTATCAAAATAATTTTTTATCGTGAATATTTTACAAAAATTATCTCGTAATAAATTATACTAATGGTTTTATAAATGCGTTTAAAAATTAATAAATGTAAAAAATCATAACACCACTGCACAGTTATGTACCGAAATATGACTATATTCTAAAACATTAGAGCGAGAGGTTTAAAAGAATACTATTTTATGTAACAAAAATACTTTATGCAGTCATCAAATGTTTAAAATAACTATAAAGGATAATAAGGCTTCAAAATTATATAAATAGATTATCTACAACGTTTAAGGAGTGTCCAGGATCATGGTTTGAAAATACAATAAAAACTCAATTTTGACCTTCGACGAGCATGTCCCCCCTTAAGAGTTTTCAAATAGTGTCAGCAAGGCACATTTTTTTGGGTAATAAAGTAATTTACGCTTGCAGCTGGTTGTTTCTTGTTATTTAGACAATGCATTTAGGCATGAACATATCGACACAAAATAAGAAGGTTGAAAGAAATTTAGGGATGTCATAATTTTTATTTTTAACCCTTGCACGCCCGGCATAACATAACTTCGTTAATTTTTAATTTTGAGAAAAACTTTAAAAGATAGATACATTCAAATATAATTATCTCAATCTAACGAACCGCAACGCAATTTTAAATGAATCCACGAGCCGGAACGGTATATTTTGGAATTCCACGAACCACAACGGCGCTCCGGTGCGTTCCTGTCCATTCCGAGCGCTGCCAATGCATTCTTTTAATACTTTTAGCCATCTTTAAGTAGAATTGAATTCATTTTCAGTTAATTCTGTTTTGTATGTAAAGTTATTTCGGAAGAAATTCGTAATCCAATCCACTATTATTGGTTGCTAAGGGGGTGGTCCTAGCAACTAAATTATTAATATATACGTGCGTTACTATGGAAATCAAAATGACATTTCAGTATTCTATATTTGTTTGTTGCAAAATAGCAAAAAAAATATTTGCTGACAATTGCCTTATTCGCAATAGCGGCTGGTCCATTAGGTCAATTGGTCAATGACCCTCCAAAAATAAACATCTTACAATCTATGTAGGTTATAATCTAAGATGTAGGTACAATGTATTATAATAATTATCGGCTAACACGTCAAGGCGAGACGCACACGGACGAACGAACTGTGTGTATAAAATTCAAACAAAAGGAATCCGCTCGGTCGCTATAATTTGGGCATTTGGAAATATGCCGGAATAAAATATTTCTACCTATTTCTCTTTCTCTCTCATTTTCCATATGTGAAATGGAGAAAACACACATTTCGCCAGTCTTTTTTTTAATTTGTGTTTACGCTGCATAGGCAAGATTTTCGTCATTGTCCCAGAAAGAGATAACAATACATTTTTCAGTGTGTTAAAGGAAACAGGTATAAAACGTTGTTCTGTTATGAATTATTATTGCCTCGCGATTTCATCGAGCATGTATTATATTACCTACCAAACATGGTTTCAACCGTATTATTTTTTATATTTTTATTATTTCAAACTTCCTATTGTTGTCTGAAAGTTTCATATTATGCAATGTCATTGTTTGTTTTGTAATATTATAGTACTCAACCAAAAATAGCTTTTTAGTTTAGTTTAAATACAACCTTTGACTAAAACGCATCGACTGCATTCATTGTATTAAACAGTTAAACCATTGTATAAAAGTTACCCTTTAAAATATAATCTGCTATATTAATCGTAAAAGTTACCTTCTAATAAAATCAGTGGAAATATAAAAAGTGTTTATATATACATGATCCCGCCATTTCATAACAGTACACAACACTTTTTCTGATAGTGATAGTTTAATGAAAAAGCTACGGAGTTTTTATTAAATATTTTTGATTGTTTGATGTGAAAATAGACATTTTTTTTAAGGTTAAGTAGGTATCTATCTTTTTAATCTAACTATCTAACAATTTATATCACTTCTTTTATAATGTATAAAAAGCCAATTTGCTATACGTCTTTTAAGCGTACAACGAAAAGGCAAATTAAAATAATATAAAACTGACCTACCAAATCATCGAGCATAGAGCCGCCAATGCTTATTCGTCCAAAATTATTAATAAGTACATAGAATTGTCAAGTTTATATGATTTAACAGAAAATTTAAAAACGTGGTATATAAAAAGATCTTTTTATCTTGTAATTATTTACTTTTGCGTTATGCACATATCCATACCACGCTGGGTGTTTGTACCACTCAAGCTTCTGGATCTCTGTTTTACTCCCGAATGAAAAGCCAGCGCCTTCCGCATTGCACCACGAGAGCCGCATTTAATATTATATAAAATGGGTTTCCATCAGGAATTGACAGTTTGCAAAAATATGTTATATTAAAGATAACATTGTATACGTATAACACAGAAATAACAATTTAAAGTCGTTGTTAAATAATATATTTTTAAACATTAGCAAGTACTAGATAGATGGTAGTCATTTCCTTTGTAAGAGAGAGTTTCTAAAGAGCTACTGTGGTTATATTAAAATCAAATCTTTCGTATCTATTATTATAAATACAATGTATTGTCTTTGACATCAAAGTTTTTATTGATTTAAAAATAACAATAGCTGTTTTATTATCTATCATGTATTTTGTTTTTCTTTTTTTTGTAGATAATTAATTTTGCCAAAAAGTAAACTGTTAGATCAATATTACACACGTGTCACTTTGCCTGATCAAACATGCTCTCGTTACTATATCGTTCGCGAAAAATCGTTAATGTTGTTTAAAAATATCTCGACAAGAGAAGGGAAAGTTGAAAAAGCTCATATTGTCTTTTTTGTATAGGGTATCTAGGCATGTTAGGCAGTTGTATTATATTATATTAATTGGCTGTACAATCTAGGTTTTGGCTTTCTTACGAAGAGTAGAAGAAAAATGAATGTTAGTCACTTGCTCAACCCATTAGGTCCGTGCTCTAGTTTCAAACATACGTTGAAAAACAGTATGTTAATTTTGCCAGGCCCATTTGAACCCGCGACCCTTAACCATGGCCCCCACAAGGGGGGGGGGGCTGACAGGGCTCTAGCCTGGGGGCCCGGGCTCAGGAAGGCCCCGGCGTAGTGAGTCGACCAGATTAGTGATCACACATCACAAATTCTCTCTGATATTAAAAAAAGTTGCCTGCGGCGCTACTTTTCTTCAATAGTGTTATTATATAAAATTATGTGGTTGTAAGATACATTTTTTTATATTGTGTATCGATACTCGACAACTCCATAATTCAAATGGATGTATTAAAATATACAAAAACAACACTAAATAGGTATACTTGCACATAAATTTTACCGCGTACACCATTTAGAAAACGATACTGTAGAGCATCACAGTGCCTTTATCCTAAGCGATAGGTAGGGGGCCCCGCTTCAGGATGTGGGGGCCATGCCCTTGACTTGCCAAGTGGATACTTTACCACTCGACCATCACAGGCGCCTAGGTACGAAATATATATAAAAAATATATATTTCATATAAAAAATAAATAACTATGCCTATACGATACCTACAATGGATCTCATGGATATAATCTAACAAGAGATATGTCTTGTCATATTCCACCAACATATTACCTACATAAATTAAAAACATAAATGATATATTATCTTCCCGACATATGGAATAACAACCCTTAAAAATAAAAAAAATATATCTATCTATGTAGATCTATTGCGCAGACCCTGTAAGTATGTCGATTACTGATTTTATAGAAGTTTATACTATTATAGCAAGTGTATATTATTACTTATCACCTTTCTCCAGACGCTACAACCCTATGTGGGTGTAGGCTCCTATAGCACATACCTCCATTCAGAGCTATACAAAGCTGCTTCCCTGTCATTTTTGATGTTCAAGATTTTTAAATCTAACTCAAAACTATCCCTCTATATTAGATGAGGTTGATCAGGTCTTCATAATATTATATCTTCCGGCTTCCAAAATGCGTGACGCATGCCAATTTGATATTCTGTACGATATGCGGACTCCTGTACACAGCATACAGTCTGTTATTATAAGTATATAGTATGAATAAATGGCAAGTATTTTATCAAACGGATAGAATCTTTAATATAAAAAAATTGCGTGAATAAAAAACGAATAGTGAGCAGTTATCTAATAATTTAACATGCAAGTATTAGCAATTGTCACGTGAATTGCGCAAGTTTACATATCCTGTATTTGCATAGTTAGTTATTATATTCGATTCAGTACCACGGCTGACAAACTCCACAACTATCCTCCAGTTATCTCTATCTTGAGCTCTCTCTTTGCTATTGGGTACACTTAGCCTTCCCGTATTATTATTGATGTTGTCCGCCCATCGCCATTCATAAACTTTAATATGGACATCAAGATTCTTTACCTGCCTATCAGTCTTCTTGCCCTCAATATACTAACTATATATATTGGGCTTTGCTCAAAGAGCGAAACGTTAGTACGGTATTGCTTAATTTAGTATTTACGTAGGTCGTATTGAGTGGATTAGAGTTATAGTATTAATAAGAATCTTGTATTCTGACTAGCACTTGATACTTGATACAATTTAATGTAAATACTTGCCCTACGTTTTATAATACTTATCAAAACATTCTTAAAAACATATTATTATAATGTGTTTATATATTCATCAGGTGACTTAGCTCCGAAGACGATAGACCAACTGGCAGCATTGGTCGATGAGATATTTGTGCCTCTACTGTCAAACCCTCTGAACCATACATCATGGCCAGCAGTAGTAGCCATGGACATCAAGAAACATGTGCACAGTTTAAAAAGTACTGTTTATCAGGTACGAACCTTCATCATTGCTGTTATTTTAAAACTTCAATGAGTCGGAAACATTTGGTATAATAGTCTGAACTCTAAAATCGACTCATATTTTCATAATTTCATATTATAAAAATTACCTGATATTACAGTGCTGTTTTTTACGACCACTTTAAAGATTATTTTGAACTCTAACATGGCATAAAAAACGTATCATATTGCGTATAATTCTTCTACATTCCGCTAGAGACGTGCCTACGATAATTAAATTGCAATCAGCTCAAGTTTATTTCATTTATTTAGCAAAAAATAATAACGTATAAATATATAAGTACATAGGAACTTTGTGAGTTTTTTTATTATCATAGTCAAACTTTTATGGTGAAACATATTATAACAAATTAAACTATCTAGATTGGTGATTTTTAAAATGGGTTTCACCATCCCCTTGGGTGCAAAATGTATTAAAATTTAATTTTCAATGATTTTTTATGGGAGTTGTTGATTAAATACATTTTTTAAAAGGTAGTTGTGTTCGGGTTGTTTAACATCATTTAGGAAACTCTGATATATGTTTAAGTTTACAATAGTTTCATAATTTCTTTAACCTTACTCTTACTTTGCTAATAAATTCCGTTATATTTTGTGCAGTCACATTACGTCACCACATACGGTATGCGACAGTATTTAAAATGGAAATTCTAGATTTATAAATAGGTCATCATCATTATTCGCTATTTGTTTTTTCGATAATTCTAGAAATAGCTCAAAATCTAAATCTATGTATTGTTCATATATTATTATATATAACATATTTAGGAACCTGTGTAACATAGTTGACAACACAGAACGAGAAAGGTTAAAGGTTATTGTATCGTAAGTTTTATTAAAGCTCTACTTTCTCAATAAAAATGTGTGTTTGGATCATAACACATTAGAGTTTTTAATTTGATCATTCCGTTTACCCCTTGCGTTTCTTAAAATAATTATTTACCTTACTACTAGATATCTGTCAAAAATTAAAAATGTTTCTCTGATAAAATACTTACAGGTAAAAGGAAAAGTGAATGGTCAAACAGTTCTTCCGATGCCGGTGGGTGTAGAAAGAGTCCACGAGGTGGAGAGGGAAATCGTGGCAGGAGGAGAAGCAGACCTGTATCTAAAGAGCGCCGTCGAAGGCGTCGTCATCAAATGGGCGTCGCAGATCAATGACGTCATGCAAGAGGACTCGTCGCATGCTTTCAATAATGGCGCTAATCCGACGCCCATCGCCGGTGAGCTTTTGAAATAAACTGAATTAACTAAAATACTAACCTTACTTATTAATTAGGATTATCAGGTGCACATACAAAATGAGGGTCCTTGGGTGCGGAGACCCCATCATGTTAAATAAATCACAAATCATTTTAGTGAATGGAAGTACCGCGGTGATATTATTAAATTGTTTTAATACTGTCATGCCGTGTGTCTAAAAGATACGACAGCATGGTGCAGACCACACACAAAACAATGCAATAGACTTCATGTAAGAGCGGTCGCGAATAGGGTGGTAATATAATTAATTTCACCCTGCGTAATGCGTGTGCATTAAGTTCAAGGTTAAATTGTTTCACTATGACTATACCTACTACCAACTTTTGGTTACAGAAACATTTTCAATTTAGTATTCTTGTAAGGGGAGATAATAATGTTGAAAAATATAAATATTATTCATACAACTAATTTCTTTTCAGAGATGGACTTTTGGAAATCAAGATTAAGCAACTTAACATACATTTACGATCAACTTCGAAGCGAACGAGTTCGATGTATGGCTGTTATATTAGAACAAACTGATTCTGCATACTTCCCTTGTTTTAGAACTTTGTTCAGGAATGTTGTCGGTGGTAAGTGCTCACGCCTTACATAATGAGAATACAATCAAGTATCTAGATTTTAGATGATTATTAATTGTTTTTTTTATGTTTTAGATCTAGTTGGATAGTTTGTTTGTTTCCGTATAATACTTATGTATAGAACTTATTTTATATTTTTAATTTAGTTTTCTTTTTATTATTCATTTATCCACGCAAATGGCTTTTTTCATTGTTAACAAAATCTCTGCTGTCTCTAATGTCTATATTATCTACAAGTATGTACTACTATTATTATGTAAGTACTTATACAAATGATGAACAATCTTTCTTTTCATGAGCACCACATTAATAACCTAAAACTTCAAGAAAGCCGAATTTATACACATACTTTCAAAAATACAAAATATTTCGTAATCTAAAATCTTATTCATTCATTAACATACATTACATACTTACATTATAATAAAACACCCTACTGGGCTGCATGCGCCGCGCGGGCCATCGGTTTCTCGTGACTATTTTCTCTCTGTTTTAATCAGTTTCATGAAGATAAATGAATAGTTGACCATGTACCTCATTTAGGGAGCGATTAGAACACTTTACGACAATCGGTTGTCAATTTTTCATTCTTCCTTTATTTGTTATTGATAGTCTTAATTCTCATAATAATGTTATTTTATTAACAATAAAGATTAATTCCATTTGTCGGAATTTTCTTTCTCTCTCTATTTGTCTGTCTGTGTTTCTTTGGATCTTATATCGAACTTTTAATAATATTATAAATGTCACCTCAACTATTTGCAATTATTACATAGATTCCATGTTCTTATATGTTTATGTTATGTATTTATGCGATAAAACTATACCTACTTCAAAACTTTTCCGGTTAAAATCAGTATTTTTTTCTTTTATTTATATTTTTTCTACACGTAATAAAAAAGAACTAATGCTATTATTTTCACATTTTAGCTCTTACCGAGGCCAGAGATATTGATATGCATCTGAAAGGATTGCAAAAGCATTTTATGGGTTTAGAAGAAACTGATTTCTCAGAATTGATTCCATTATTCAGACCTATGTTTCATATTCTTTGTCTTGTATGGGGAGAATCAAAATATTACTGCCAAACATCAAAACTTATGGTTGTTTTGAAAGAGCTATGTAACATGTTAATATATCAAGTGAGTTAATAAAACACACGTACCCACACTTTCCTAAGTAGCAAGCAGTAGACTCCCCATGGGTGCAGTGACGTTCCTAATAGAAAAAATACAATTTGTAACATACACATCCTCTGACGCTTCGACCAGGCACATCTAGTTAGCGTCGCAGGCGAAAAAAATTATTTTTAGCGCTTAGTGAAAGCCACTCAGTGAGGAGTGCACAAATGATCACGTGAAACGGGAAACCACTGCACTACATTATGAAAGCAATTATGGAATATGAAAAAGTTAGAAGTTATTAAACTAGAGTTTGTGATTTTTTTTGAGAATATTATATATGTCCACCTCTGTCGTGCAAGTTTGTTGTGATTTCAGGAGGAAGAAAGTATGACTCCAAAATAACGAAAAAAATCTTTAGATGTGGTGATAATTTCTCGACTTACAGAGATTCTCATTTATAATTTATCAAGAAATAGGAGTCTCAAAATTTCATTAAAAAAAGTGTCGAGAAAGGAGATTCAAGAATTCTCATGACTTCTTGTGATAATAATTCTAAATCACGACTTTTAGAGTCCAGTTATAACATGTTTAATACACACTGGTTCTAATTAAAATTATAGGGAAAGAGATTTCTGGATTCAACGACACTATTTCACAGTGACATAGATGAAGCAAAACAAAGGATAAATTTGACAGTGAACATTTTGAAAAAATTTCGCACTACATTCGACCACTATAAGGAAAATCTGACTCCTTACTTTCAAGACAGAAAACCGGTGTACTGGTCGTTTCATCCGAATGCTGTGTTTGAGAGAATGAACAGTTTTTTGGAGAGACTGACAACGATTCAGGTAGGTAGATAATATTTTTTTAATTTAATATCCAGATGAAGAACTTTATGTAGATTGTTATCTATCTGAAAGCACTTGTGATAAATTTATTGAGCCGAGCGGCAATTAATACTGATTAGCGATTAACTACACACCCCAATTTATTTAGGATAGGTGTGACAAAGATCTTAAGTGGTTATTCGTCAGATACTTATGATTCACGTCTCAAATTAAATTGAACGTATACAATTTTTATCCCCCAAAACAAACAAGGGTTATTATTTTTTAATAATTATATTTAGTATTGGCTTCCTAGCGCAATAAGTAAGACGCCGCAGACAATCGATTCTCTATCAAAGCGCGCAACGTTGTGTATAGGTATATTGTATCGAATCAATTTCACAATCATATTATCCTCCGAGTGTTTCCTCATATCATGATTGAAAAGGAAGGATTACTCGAAACTGTCCAACCTTCAGGTGGGCGCATCGACTATTACGACATGGTTTCTGTGATGGTAAATCATTTTATCTTTTCATAAAGCAAACTTTCGCAAAATAGCTACTTGCAGTACTTACAGTTATCCATACGCTACACATGCCCTGCCTACCGACGTCATCCAATCTAGACATGGTGAAAATAGTCTTTCATATTTGCATGATAATTTTATTCATCGACACTTCTTCTGCCTCTATGAATATAAGAAACAGTTTATTTAGAAAATACCTAAATATCTTATTTCCAGTGGTTCTTTCACACAGTACTGGAGTTCATGAAACTAGAGAAGATAGAAATCGGTGGACTAAAAGGTAGAGTCCTGTCAGGCAGGATCACTGGAGTCTACCAGGAGTTCAACACCCTCTTCGCCGGCTTTGCTTCGAAGACTTACGATGTACTGGATCCCGATGACGACACGTTCAATGCAGACTTCCAGGTGTTCCAAGATGAGATCGTGGTGCTCGATACGAAGCTCGCCGCCATATTGTGCGAGTCGTTTGATAACTGTGCGAATTTGGAGTCGATATTCAAGGTAAGTGACTTCAACTGTTGTTTGATACCAGTGGCGCACCCAGGGGGTGGGCCAAGGGGCCCTGGCACCCCCCAAACATGAAAATTATCAGAATGATTTTAAACATTGAAATTGAAAGCCAATAAACTATACCTTTGGGCTTAGACAAATAAAAACACGGCAAAAAATGATTTGTAATTCTCCAGCACCCATTTTAGAAAAATTTCTTAGATTTTGATTTCTAGCACAACACTAATGTCAGGTTTTTTAGAAACCCAATCCTTAATGGAACTGTCAAAAAATTCTTGGTGTCCACCCGAATTCCGGAGTGGTGTAGGTCATGGCTGGGTAGAGCTGACAGGGCTCTAGCCTGGGGGCCCGGGCTGTGCGGGGCCCGGCGTGTCGGGTTGACCAGATAAGTGAGATAAACACACATCATAAATTAGCTTTAATAGTAAAAAAAGTCGCCTGCGGAGCTATTATACTTCATGGTCACGAACATTTTCAATTACTTATATAATTGTGCAATATATTTTTTGATTATTATGTGTCGATACTCGACAGCTCTAATATTAAAGTAGCTGTATTAAAAACCGCCAATAATTCACTGTATAAGTACCTTTAATTTGAACTAAAACACAATTTTACGTTAGTGTAGTGTTTTACACTGCCTTTAATCTTAGCGGTAGGTAGGGGGGCCGCCAATCCTAGCCTGAGGGCCTGTTTCAGGATGTGGGGACCATGGTGTAGGTAATAGACAAAAGACCGATAAATGAGAAGAAGGAAAAGAGCCTATGAGACTAATTTACATTCTCCTTCTTGGACCCCCCCAATATTAAATCCTGGGTGCGCCACTGTTTGATACCAACTAAGGATTGCAATTCCCGATATAATTATGAATTCCAGGATTTCACAGTTATAAATGTTTCCGATCCCGGAAGAGGGATTAAGATTTATTATTCATTCATAAACAGCGCACAGTGGCGGGCTTAGAGACCTGAGGCCCTATCTATATGATAATATAAAATCAAACCTAGTAAACATAACATTATAGCTCTTCCCTAGTGATAGGGTGACATAAATTATAATCATATTAATAGTTTCATTTTTGTGAACCATTATTACGTACCTACCTATCTATTTAAATTTAAGTGGTTATGTTATAGTTTTTTATGATGTCACTTGCAGGGATTTCGTTATGTTTTGAGTATAATTTTATACGCAATTTGTATAACGCATCTTTAAAATTTTTGTATTGGTACTTAGTTTAATAATTATGTGACCGGTTTGAACCGTTTCAAGGGCCCCTTTTAAGTTTTCTTATGAATCGATTGCTTCATATGCGTCAAAGAAATGCGCTGCTGATAGCGCATATATCTTGGAATGATAATTTAGAGTTTTCATTACAAGATACAAATAAAAATTATACATAAATATAGACATAAGTTTTTTCAATGTGTTTTTGCATCCATTTCTCGTAAAAAAACAAAAAAATGTTAATAGAACCTCCACTCTGTGGAGGGCCATACTATGAACATGGTAAAAAAGATACTTAGGTATATTTTACATAAAGTAATAAAAATTCGATACTGTGACAATACCAAAGATTCGATATAAATAAAAAAGATTTCAAGTTATACACATATTTCGAAAAATCTATTTTTTAAATTAAATATAAAATACACAATAATATGAATTAATTATCAAAAATTCGTTGCCTTAAAATATTATATTATATATTTATACTATTAATAATACAAATAACAATAATTGGTTTTTCAACAAAATCACATTTTACCTGGTAGGTGCATGATTTTTTAAATTTTTAGTTTATGTTTAAATTTTAAACTCACGGTGGGTACAATGGAATAAAGGCTCTGAATTGCAAACCCTAACAACTTCCAAGTATCAGTAAATAATTATAATATATTTTTTACTAAAACTGTCAACTACTGTCCAGCAAGATCTTCTTGGCTACGTGTTAAAACTGTGAACTAAGAAGCTCCTCCTACTTTTAACAGCACTAGCAACTTCCGGTTATTGCCTAGATCTTCTTCTCAGACAGTAGTAACTACCATTTAGTTTTTAGTTGAATACCAAGTACCTATGTATCAATGTTTGACCTATTTTTCAGTTAATAGACATTGTTGGTACGGTTTTGGATAGACCTCTGATAAAAAAGGAATTTACGGCAAAATATACCGACATTCTTGCAATGCTTGAAGAAGAAATCGACGTTTGTCAGGTAAACTGAAAGTATACATACCTATTACACATTATCCTTTTAATTAGGTAAAGTACTCCATTAACTATATATTATATTCTATCAACCGATCTTGACGTACAAAATCAAAACCACATAAGAAATCATCACAATAATCATATCGACAATATCTATCAATAAATCATCTTTGAAATAATATACAATTATATTAATAATGTAATAAATTGATTTTTAGACAATATTCCAAGAAGAAGCAACCCGCTTGAAGAGATTTGGTCATATGGAGGTGGATCTCTTCATGCCGCCGACAGCTGGGGGCCTTCTATTTGTGGATGCGGTCAGGAGACGAGCCACCGCACCCGTTGTGAGCTTCAGAGCCCTTCAGCATCCGTAAGTATGGTGACTTCATGACTTATGGTTACTTTCAATGTACAGCAGAAAGCTCTCAGGTTGGGATCTTATAGCAAAGGATGAGAGGTAAATCATAACATGTCATTTTTGCACATGCAGGCGGTATCACGCCAATCCATTCCAATAATTTACTTTATTTATGGAAGGAAGGACTTAAGATATATTGCTAATTTAACTTAATAATGAAGGTTAGAAGTATGGATATATGTCTCCCCTACTTCCTGGTCTCCAGATAACAAAATCAAGTGGCGTAGCTTTATGTTTTAAAATAATATATTATGACTAAAATACAATATGTAGTGACTAACTAAAAATCTAGCCAAGATGAAACTCTCTCGAGGAATCCGTATCATGTGATAGACCCAGGTCCAACATCGCATCTTCACATCTATTATCTCTTCATTTCTGACCTGCAGTCATTATAAAAATGGAAATACATATTATACACTTCTTCTACTATACTTTCAGGATAACACAATGCGAACATGCTCTGCAGATCTTGGAGAAATATGATAATCTGATGAAAGAAATGGATAAGTTCTCCCAAATGTACTTCAACCAGTGGACATTGGAAGTCCCTGCGATAATCGAAAGCAATCTCAAGAAGAGTCTTCTTCTTCGGAAGCCTGACAATCCTGAACTTATTTTGAACTTTGATCCAGGGGTCAGTTGAATTTCACATTGTCTACTAACATTCCCAATTTTTTTTCCGCAACGTAGATAGGTATACACACTCCCAAACGAAGCCACATCTTACCACCAATTACTAGGTATCATAAAACGGGGATAATGGTTAAAACATTTTTACGAGATTTGTTGTAATCCATTCAGTGGAGGATTTTAAGATGTGGCTAGATCAGCAATCGGGCCGGAATCGGATATCCTAGGCTGATTATACTGACAATGAGAAGTATTATTTACTCCAGCTCATAATGCAGGGAAAGATAGGGGGCAACAAAGGCGTAGGCATAAAGAGATTATCTTGGCTACTCAATGTCCAAAGCGTTGGTGATCTGATATAACTTAGAGGCAACAATACAAAATAATTATTCAACTTTTCTCAGGAAAGGAAAGAATTATAAAAGAAGGGTAAAATATGAAGCTTGCAGCATACACGGAGATGTAACATTTCCTGAGGTTATCTAAAATCCACAGATTATCAGATAGTCCGATTGCCATCTATGAATAAGTATGTTTTTATAATATTAATACATTTTATTGTATTCAAAAGGCACTACAATATTATGTCCATTCTGTGAATTATTATTTTATTTTTTCTATTATAGTCTAACACGACTGAGTACTTATTTATATCTGAGTGGGAGTGGTAACGTAGGGTGTGGATGGGCCACGCTAAAAATATGACGTCACATGCGTATTCTATAGAAACAAAAATAATAACTTGACAATTATTATGAAAATATCAAGCAACAAAGTATTCTTTTCAGTAATAATAATAGATAATTACAATACGAAATGTATGATTCCAGTTGGTTGAAATTCTTCGCGAGGTCCATTACTTAAAAAGGGACGCTGACCTCTTACCATTAATACCCGAAGATGCGCTTCTCATTTACGAAAAAGAGGACACCTACAGGCAGTACAGAATCAATTTGAACATCACAATTGAGTGGTACAACCAGATCAGAAAAAACAGTCACGATGTTGAGTTTGATCTGGTACGAAACGAGATTGAAGCGATTGATGAACAAATTCTGAAAGGTCAAACGGCACTCAACTGGAATTCAGAAGGTAAATGATTAATATGGAAGGTATATTGCTAACCTATTAATTGCATTCAGAGACCGCCATGTTACTAAGATACACACTAATTACATTTAAAGAATTTACCACTGTATTTTTAATATTTTTGAGTGCTTATAAAATATGATCCTAAATAATGATTCTGTATTTCGAAGAATCAAGCATCTTTAGCAAAAAAAAATAATGCCCCTTCACGCTCTGTTGATAAGGAAACACATAGATAATATCATTTACTGGAATAACATGCAGATTCACTAAGCGGTTTATTGAAATTAACGACTCACCACAAATCGGCGCCGTATTAGGATGATTCAAGTTTACTTGATAAATTCATAGAGAACATTGTTTAGAAAACATAGATGGTTAATTTTTTAGTCTATTATTCAATTTATATCTATTCCAATTCTCAACAACATATTATTCAATGTTATGTAGATTATTTTCTGATTAAGATTAATACAATTTTACTTATATGACTAGTACCTATGTATGTACCTAACTAGTCATTTGAAATTATTCAGATTAAAATCTTTATAATTTTATAGCCCGTTTATACGTGCATGAATTTACTGCCGACAGTACGTATTACCTCGGCCATAACAAAAAAGTTCAACGACTTCTGAATTATCACGGGATAGTTGCAACTTGCATGATGTATTCACAGTAGAACGATAATATGAGCATTTCGACGTTTACCAATTTTCACAACCTGTCAAACAGCACCATACAATGACAACAACCGTCTTGCCTGTGCTAGAAAAATGAGATTGGCGAGACAGTCAGCACTTTTGCGTGTAAACAGTTATTATCGCAATAGTTTAATTTACACACTGTTGGTGGCAGTAAATCCATACATGTGTACAGGCGCTATAAGTCATAAATTATTATTTATTATGTGTCATAAATTTCAGATGTTGTCTATGAATTATTTATTAAAGTGAAGAAAAACACATACCTATTATTTTAATTGTTGACAGCATAATCTCTTTTAATTATTACAAGACATTAATAATAGGGTAGCGGGGTAATCATTTTGAAATACGAGGGTGGGTCAATAATTCCTTAGAAAAAAGCATTAAAACAGTTTTTATTTTTGTATTTTTTTTTTATTTCTCAACATAATCTCCTTGGAGCTCAATACACTTGGTTAGACGTTTCTCATTTTTTTTAAACCGACAGAAAAATAAGTTTTCGGAAGGTCCTCAAAATAAGCATTTGTCCGATCGATGACTTCTTCATTTGAAAAAAAACGTTGTCCACTTAGCCATTTTTTTAAGTTTGGGAAAAGGAAAAAGTCACTGGGGGCTAAATCTGGCGAATACGGTGGGTGGTCGACCAATTCGAACTTCAATTCTTCAATTTTAGCCATTGATCGTAAACATGTGTGAACACGGGCATTGTCCTGATGAAAGAGGATTTTTTTCCTGTTTAAATGAGGCCGTTTTTCTTCAATTTTGTTTTTTAGCTGGTCCAATAAAGATGCATAATAATCCCCTGTTATTGTTTTTCCTTTTTCCAAATAGTCAACGAAAATAATTTCACGTGCATCCCAAAATACAGTAGCCATAACCTTACCAGCTGATTTTACGGTTTTCACCTTCTTTGGACATGGTTTGCCTTCGCAATCCACTGCTTTGACTGTTCTTTCGTCTCGGGAGTATAGTGGTGTATCCATGTTTCATCTACAGTCACAAAGCGACGAAAAAATTCATCCGGATTGCGTTGCATGAGCGACAACAGGGCTTTAGAGGCCACCACCTTATTGCGTTTATTGTCG
This sequence comes from Rhyacophila brunnea, assembly GCF_057557595.1. NCBI lineage: Eukaryota > Metazoa > Arthropoda > Insecta > Trichoptera > Rhyacophilidae > Rhyacophila > Rhyacophila brunnea. The sequence continues at coordinate 38,674,676 of NW_028233276.1, read as the reverse complement.
ACTGTGAGCAAACGCGGCACCCATCTTGCAGAAATATTTTTCATGCCCGATTTGTCATGTAAAATAGAAATGACGCTACCTTTTGAGATCCCTGTAACCTCAATTATCTCACTCAACTTTAATCTTCGGTCACTTAACACCATATCGTGGATTTTATTGATCATTTCTGGTGTAGTCACCTCTACAAGACGTCCTGAACGTGGTTCATCCTTTGTTGATGTACGACCACGTTTAAATTCATTTAACCAGTTATAAATAGTTGCAAGTGAAGGAGCAGATATGCCGTGAACTAAATCCAACTCATTTTTTATTTCCTTTGCTGTTAACCCTTTTATATTAAAATGTTTAATAACAGCTCTAAACTCAATTTTCTCCATTTTCCATTTTTCCATTTTCCACAAGCAAATTTTTTTTTAAATGTACGAGAAACACACAACAACCCGACCAATCTGATTGAAACTTCGCAGCATACCGAATCGGTAGTGCCGCTGCATGAAAACAAACCGCTTACAGTACTAGTCGCGCCACCTGTCGGCTTTTCTAAGGACTTATTGACCCACCCTCGTATATGTAATGTCTAGATACTATCAATATTATTTATTTTATTTTAATGATGCAATTAAATTATTAAAAGGCATATTATTATATATACTATATTGCGTTTTACTTTGCAGTTATCATTAAAATAATAAAATATAAAAGTATAAATTATCAATGTAAGAAATATATCTCAGACAACACATAGTAGGTTTATCCCATTGTGTTAATCCAAAACTAGATTGTTTTCATGCGGATGCTCGAATTCAGATCAGTTTGGTAATTAATGCTATCTAGAACATTATTATCATTTATGAATATAGGTAAAAATATTAATTTGAGGTATGGCGGCTTTAAGAATTAATAGTTATCAATGCACTGCCGATACTCACATCACTGTACTAGCACCACTAGTAATAGTTGCCGGGTTCTAGTCTTTTACTCTAAACTTGTAAAAGCGTTCATTTGATATCATAGTATATTTTACATCATACAATTAATTTTACATCTAGTTAGATTTTGTGTCACTTTTCTAAATCAGTGCTTTTTAACCTTTTCATAACTATCTACCCCAGTGGTTCCCAAAGTTGACTGGGCTCCGACCCATCTAACAAAAATTTCCAATCTTGGGACCCACCTTTTAGCTGTCTTAGAGAAAAGAGGGCATAAATATTGGTAATGCTCAGATTCCCTAGTGGCGAGTTGTGGAACTAAATAATGCTGTCTTATTTGTTCTAATTGAAATAAAAAAAATATTTTTTATAAGTTTTACCAATATGAATGAAAGACTGTTGAAATAAGAAACACAACTTAAATAAAAAAAAATTATTACTGAAATACCTACACCTGCAAGGTTTTTTTACAAAGTTATTTCAATGGGAAAGATGTATTTATCTCTTATTTTTCTTCATTAAAGTTTAAGCATTAACTTCAACTTTAGTTACTTTTAATCGCAGTGAGTTTGATATATCCAATTTATTTCGGTATTTAGTTTTAATGTTAACCATAACCGAAAATCCGACCTCACATAGATGTGAGGTAGTAAAGAGAAGAGGAGGAAGACTTTCATAGCTTCATCGAACAGGCAAGAGTAATTATCAGCAACTGAGAGCCAGAATTTTGTAACTTAAGTCAATATTCGCTCGCGACCCACTGGTGGGTCGCGACCCATAGTTTGGGAAACCATGATCTACCCTATAACATAAAAAGATTAGCTCAAGTCTACAACTTTTTCCATTACATCTTTCTGTCACTCACAAAAATCCTTTTCGCTTAAATCTCATTTATTCAGAGAGAAATTCAGTACCTACGCAGGTGCTAATGTGTGTTGGCTCTGGACAGGGTCCTCTAGTATTATAGTAAATAATTATTTATTAAATAAAGTGTCACATAGTAGTTAACTGCAATATTAAAGGGTAAAAATGTTCAATAAATAAATGTACATTATAGGATTAGTATTCGAAAAAATAAATGATAACCGGTAACATTTGTTTTAAGAGATATTATTCACTGTATTTACCATCAATGTCATCACGTTGATAAAATAAATGAATGTAATACAGTATAACCTCGTTTTTACGTGCCCGGAATTCACGTTTTCCCGGCAATTGCGTGTAATCTTTTCAGTCCCGATGTATTTCAGTACATTTAATACCCGCATTTACGTTTTTCTTTCCCGCGATTTACGTCGGAAATATTCAAAATATGCGAGTTACGTGCGCTTGACAATAATTGGGTCGTGACATTCGAACGGCGTAAGGTGTTTGGAGGGAAAACTCCGTGTCTTTAGAACGGCGCACGGTGATTGGTCTTTAAATAACAAAAAAACAAAAATGCAACAAACTAATATACATGATTTTTTAATAAAAAATAAAAAAAATTTCAACAAAATTTTTAATTGAACGTTTTTTTTTAATAAAACGTTATTTTTTTAGAAAAATGTTCTTTTTTTCAATACCCCCCCTTTTACATTTTCCCTCCAATTAGGTTTTTTTTCTTCAGTCCCTTAAAAAATGTAAAATAGGGGTTATACTGTAATTCCAGATCTCTGGCAATACCTTCAAGATTTGCACACCCTCGTTGGTAATCTTCAACGTAGAATGGTAAAGACTCAAGAAAATCTGAAAGAAATTCGATCAATTATGTCATCATGGATCAAAGTTCCAGTCTTTGAGAGGAAAGATGGAAAAAAGGTAAAAAATATGTCAAAATTATAAAAATCTAAATTCAGTCCAGAGAAGTCCATTTATCATAAAAGTTTACGATTTGATTCCTGGCGTGTTAGAGAATATTGTGTTATGTAATTAATTATTAGTGTTACTATAATGACATAATATCTTGGTAGCACATATCCACGTGGCCAGTCTGTAAATATAAAGATAAAGAGATATTAAATTCACAATTTCATTAATAGGACACGGTGTTGTGCATCGACGAGAAACAAGAACGAATCACAAAACGATATGGTGAGATAACAAATGCATCAGAAACAATCAAAAGACTTCTTGATGAGAACATGGAACTCTTCAACATGCAGGAATGTCAAGAATCTGATATCTGGCTCAATTATATCGCATTTGTTGATGAAATCGTCTCAGAGGCATTACTGAAAACCATTGGCTGCAGGTAATTATTTACTTAATGTACATGTTATCTCTTTCTATTTAGTCTTCTTTTTATTTGAGAATTCTCCTGACCCTGCCATATTGTGTCGAACTGCAGAAAAAGAATAATCTTTACGTTTCCGCTGTCCCACTATATAATACATGTATCATTATGGACAATGCTACCCCTAGGCGAAATGTTTCACGCGTAATATTCATATGTTTCAGTTAGCCTACTTCGCATACTGTTAAGCGATGGTAGAGACATTGCATTTTTGTATTCAGATATTTCACAACTTGTCTTATCATATGAATAGCGCCGAATCACTCCGTAGTTACTGACAAGACTTCACTGTTTTCGTCGTTCATATTCTGCAAATCGATAGTTATTATGGTTAGTAAAAGGGGGAGAAATTTTTGTGTCTATATTATTTTGTTTCACAATATACAGGTCCTCCAGACTCTTAATTATTAAGATTATGTATAGATTATAGGTACATAATATATAGATTTAGTGTTTCTTTGCTTCCAGTATATGTACAAATAATTATAATAAATCAGTATACCTGTTTAAAAAATATTTTGTTCTAATTGCAGTCTGGGATATCTCACAGAGCACATGGATCCTAAAAATAGTCTTGCAGCACTCTTCGAAGCCCAACTAGAATTAAGGGAACCGGAAATGGTATACACTCCTTCGCTGCAGATGGATGATCCGAAAGGATTCAACAGTCTCCTGATGGAGCTTATCGATGACATCCTCAAAATGGCCACATTAATGGAGCGGATATCAAAAGAGAAGACAATCACATACGGAGAGGAAGTCAAAGAAAACGCTGATATTCAGGATATGATTAAAGAAGTGTTGCATAGCGTCAATCAGGTATAGCAGCACTTCTATAGACTAGGGGTTGTAAACCATTGGTATGTGGATAATTTATACAATGTGCATTACTTATCCGGCACACAGGTAATAAAATGGTATGTGAGATCCATTAAAAAATATCTGTAAAATAATCTCCTATATATTATTATCCTAAGAGATTTTGGAAAATACACCAACAGCTCATTTAAGCGACATTTTATTGTTATTTTTACATCTTCACTTCGAAATGTGCGCTACCGAATTATCTACCGATTGAATTGACCAAATTTGAGAAATATCCGATGATTTTCCAGAAACGTGACGTTTATAACCGATATTTTCTCATATAGCGTATACAATTCGCCATACTTCTTTTAACGCACAACAGAATGACGTCTACGTCGCTTAAGACCTTCTAATCCTTTATTTGACAAACGAATTCGATTATTTTTATTCAAATATCGTAATGTAGGCATTGGCGCACTTTTTTCCGGTGAAAAAACCATAATCCTGGTATAATTCACTACGTATAATATCTTTTCACAGGAGCGTGCGCCACTGTCCGCCATTTCATAGATAACATGATATTCCAAATTAGATTTTTATAAATACTTCTTTGTGGCTGTTACGCACTATTTTTTTATTGAATAATTACCTATGCTACTAATTTCCATAGATCACAATATAGTCATATTAAACTAACAAAGTTGCCATTGCAAACAATGAAAGAAATTAATACGAATTGTTATAGTTATCAAAATGAGTCATATTGTATAATATCTACCTATTTTTATCGTCCCTATCATCATCAATCTAGACCTATCCACTGCTGGATGAAGGCCTCCTCAGCCTTATTCGACTCCTTACTTACACATGAATTGTTATATTTATCAAAATCAGTGATATTATATTATTATCTACCTATCTATATATAATACCATTATTATCACGAGCCTCAATAAATCCACTGCTGGATGAAGGCCTCTCTACGTTGATTGTATTCATGACAATATTGAATTTCTAATGTTATTTATCTACATATTCATATCGTCATCATAATCATCATCATCATCAACCAGGATCAATCCACTGCTGGATGAAGAGTTCCGCAACCTGATTCTACTACTATTGGTTTAACGAATTTGTGATATTATACATATTTCTATCCATCTTATCATCATCGACTTGAACCAATCCACTGCTGGATAATGGCCTCCCTAGCCAGAATCTACTCCTTTCTGTCATATGAATTGCTGTAATTATCAAAATCCGTGATACTATATTTATCTACATATTCATGTTGTCATCATCATCATCATCAACCAGGATCAATCCTCTGCTTAATAAAGACCTCCATAGACTGATTCTACTCCTTTTTGTCATATGAATTTCTGTATTTATCAAAATCGGTTATATTATATTTATCTACATATTCATATCGTCATCATCATCATCACATCGACCTGAACCAATACACTGCTTAATAAAGACCTCCCTAGCCTGATTTTACTCCGTTATGTCATATGAATCCCTGTATTTATAAAAATCGGTGATATTATATATTTTATCTGCATATTCATATCATCATCATCATCATCATCATCAACCAGGATTAATCCACTGCTTATTAAAGACCTCCCTAGCCTGATTCTACTCCTTTCTGTCATATGAATTGCTGTATTTATCAAAATCGGTGATATTATATTTATCTAAATATTCATATCATCATCATCATCATCATAATCGACCTGAACCAATCCACTGCTTAATAAAGACCTCGCTAGCCTAATTCTACTCCTTTCTGTCATATGAATTTCTGTATTTATCAAAATCGGTGATTTTATATTTATTTACATATTCATATCGTCATCATCATCATCATCGACCTGAACCAATCCACTGCTTAATAAAGACCTCCTTAGCCTGATTTTACTCATTTCTGTGATATGAATTTCTGTATTTATCAAAATCGGTGATATTACATTTATCTACATATTCATATCGTCATCATCATCAACCAGGATCCATCCACTGCTGGATGAAGGGTTCCGCAACCTGATTCTACTACTATATTATACCTATTTCTATCGTCCTTATCATCATTGACCTGAACCCATCTACTGCTGGATAATGGCCTCCCAAGCCTGATTCTACTCCTTTCTGTCATTTGAATTGCTGTATTTATCAAAATCGGTGATATTATATTATATCTATTTATATTTCCATTATCATTATGAGCCTGAATCAATCCACCGGTGGATGAAGGCCTCTCTAAGTTGTTTGAATTTCTGTCGGTCATATGAATTGCTATATTTATCAAAATTGCTGATATTATATTTACCCATTCATAATATCGTCATTATCATCATCAACCAAGATTAATCCACTGCTGGATGAAGGTTATCCCAACCTAATTCTACTCTTCTTGGTCATATAAACTGCAATATTTTTTTAAATTTGTGATTTTATATACCTACCCATTTATATCGTCATTATCGTCATCAACCTGTATCAATCCACTGCTGTATGAAGGCCTCTTTAACGGCCCACGTGCTCGTCGTAGGTTAAAATTGAGTTTTTATTGTATTTTCAAACCATGATCCTGGACACTCCTTAAACGTTGTAGATAATCTATTTATATAATTTTAAAGCCTTATTATCCTTTATATTTATTTTAAACATTTAATGACTGCATAAAGTATTTTTGTTACATAAAATAGTATTCTTTTAAACCTCTCGCTCTAATGTTTTAGAATATAGTCATATTTCGGTACATGAATGTGCAGTCGTGTTAAGATTTTTTACATTTATTAATTTTTAATCGCATTTATAAAACCATTAGTATGATTTATGACGAGATAATTTTAGTAAAATACTTACGATAAAAAATTATATTGATAATCTCTGTGATCCCAAATTTGACAAAAATTAGGCATTTTATTATTCAAAAAATTGGCAACATTAACACATTTGAAGATAATTCTAAAGATACTTATTATAAGCTATGTCTTTGACCATTCAAGTGTGATAAACATCTTATGAATAATGATTGCTTTATAATAATTATTGACCTAAGAATAATGTAGTGTTTTTTTGAAATACGCCATTTCTTTTGTCATTCCCCAGTGGTTAAGCTACAAGATACGGCCGTACCCATAAATTGACAAACTATAATTGAAGTAGAGAGTAAAATGATATTGACGCGCGTGTTTGAACATGTACCGTTTAAAAAAAATAAAAATAAATTCGGTTAGGTACATGTTCAAACACGCGCGTTAACATAATTTTACTCCCTACTTTAATTATAGTTTGTCCATCTATGGCTACGGCCGTATGTTGTAGCTTAACTACTAGGGAATGACAAAAGAAATGGCGTATTTCAAAAAAACACTACCTTATTCTTAGGTCAATAATTATTATAAAGCAATCATTATTCATAAGATGTTTATCACACTTGAATGGTCAAAGACATAGCTTATAATAAGTATCTTTAGAATCATCTTCAATTGTGTTAATCTTGCCGATTTTTTGAATAATAAAATGCCTAATTCTTGTCAAATTTGGGATCACAGAGATTATCAATATAATTTTTTATCGTGAATATTTTACAAAAATTATCTCTTAATTAATTATACTAATGGTTTTATAAATGCGTTTAAAAATTAATAAATGTAAAAAATCTTAACACGACTGCACATTCATGTACCGAAATATGACTATATTCTAAAACATTAGAGCGAGAGGTTTAAAAGAATACTATTTTATGTAACAAAAATACTTTATGCAGTCATTAAATGTTTAAAATAAATATAAAGGATAATAAGGCTTTAAAATTATATAAATTGATTATCTACAACGTTTTAAACGCGTGTTTGAGCATGTACCTAACCGAAAAAAAGATCTTTTTTTTAAAACGGTACATGTTCAAACACGAGCGTTATCATGATCTTACTCCCTACTTCAGTTTTAGTTTGTCAATTTATGGCTACGGCCGTATGTTGTAGCTTAACCACTGGGGAATGCCAAAAGAAATGGCGTATTTCAAAAAAAACACTACCTTATTCTTAGGTCAATAATTATTATAAAGCAATCATTATTCGTGAGATTTTTATCACATTTGAATGATCAAAGACATAGCTTATAATCAGTTTCTTTAGAATTATCTTCAAATGTGTTAATCTTGCCCATTTTTTGAATAATAAAATGCCTAATTCTTGTCAAATTTGGGATCACAGAGATTATCTATATAATTTTTTATCGTAAATATTTCACTATAATAATGTCAACATAAATTATACTGATGGTTTTATAAATGCGTTTAAAAATTAATAAACGTAAAAAATCTTAACACCACTGCACATTTATGTACTGAAATATGACTATATTCTAAAACATTAGAGCGAAAGGTTTAAAAGAATACTATTTTATGTAATAAAAATACTTTATGCAGTCATCAAATGTATAAAATAAATATAAAGGTTAATAAGGCTTCAAAATTGTATAAATAGATTATCTACAACGTTTATGGAATGGGATCATGCTTTGAAAATAGAATAAAAGCTCCATTTTGACCCACGCCGAGCACGTCGGCCCTTAAGTCATTTTGTTTATTATTCAATACATTTTTAGATATATTTATAATATCGTACTTTTCATAAATTTTGTTCATTTGAATCGAATTAAAAATGCATAAATAAGTGTATAATCATTATTGACGTATTTTTGTTGGTGATTGAAATTTTTGATATAAGTAGGCATGCATTTATCAAAAGGTTGACAACCGTACATTGTAATATGTAGACATACAACTGTAGATTTTTATTCATTGTCCACAAAATAAAGAGATATTAGAAAGACATTATTTGATACTTCAGTACCTTTTCTGTGAAGCGTATAGAAGAGATCATTGCTCAGTTGGCTGCAGTTAGATCTTGATTAGATTTTATCTTTATAGTCATTATATTGTTTTCATTCAGGTGTTTGAGGATGCAGCAGAGTTTTGCGGAAGCTTCGAAAACTACTCTTATCTCTGGCTGGAAGATCGTGAGAGTATCATGGAAATGTTCCTCTACTATGGCAGAACTCTCACCAACGATGAGCTAGATATCCTCGCAGTAGATGAAACTCTCGGACCTCAGCATAATCCGCCCAAAATGGACTTATTCAGGGAACAGATTGACAACTATGAAAATCTTTTTATGGAAATCGAAGAGATGAAATCTTACAAAGTATTTAATTCGTGGTTTCAAGTAAGAATACTATGCAAATGTTGTATTAATTATTTTACTGTTAAATAAAAAGTAATAATTTTATTCATCTATCATTATTTTAATGTTGTTTACAGGTCGATGTTCGCCCATTTCGTCAGGCTTTACTGAACACTGTCAGAAAATGGGGTAACATGTATAAAGAGCATTTGGTCAGCAACGTGACATCGAGTCTCTCAGATCTTGCAGCCTTCATTAGAGATGCTGACGAAGGACTATTACAGGTATTTCTTTCAAAAGTTTCGATTTTTCCCCTCCTTGGCTCTACAATTATTAGTGAATTTTGAAAATACTCATTGGGTCCATGATCCGAATATACACACAATGAAAAAAATAAACATGAATTCAATAAGGCTGTGGGATATAAACTTATTACTCAATTATTTGAAGCTGAGAATTTTGTCCATTACTCAATTCCATAGTTGGACATACCTGATCTATAGTATCAATGAAACATATCTAATTACAATAACGTTTAAAATTAAAAACTTACTGAATTTTAGACAGCTGTGGAAGGAGACTATAAAACATTGGTCAGCATCATGGCTTACCTGATGAACGTCAAAGACAGAGCAATCGCATCTGATGAGATGTTTGGTCCGCTCACTGATACGATAGAACTTCTAAAGTTTTACGATATGGATATCCCAGAAGAAGTCAACGTTCTTTTGCAGGTGATAATATTATTTTATTGACGCTTAGAAAGAAATTTGTTTATTTTTTATAGGTTCCTCCGATAGTTTACGCCATTCACTTACTATATAAGATAGGCTTTTAGGTACCTTGACATAGATTTGATGCGTACACAATTTCTGAAAGTTCGTAAAGCATTTGGGACTTTTTATTGGTCGTCGTATTGGTATTAAACGATATGCAGCCAATGAGGTATCGACTAATTAGTATAGAGCTACTTTCAGCCAAAGGAGATCTTATCTAACAATGATGCAGGTGACTCCAAACTGAAGGTGAGCAATGTACGACTTTCATTTGTATGTAAATCAAACTTTATTTAAGAAACCGCAGTTTTTTTGAGAGAAGACAAGAACAACGAAGTACTGAAAGTACTTACTACTGTCCTTTGCAACAACATACATGAATCAGGATTTTCTGCATTGAGTGTTATGAAATCCAAATTTCTAAATAGACTGCAGCCAGAAGAAGACGTGTCTAATATAACACCAAACTTTGATGACCTCTCAAAGCTTATCCAAAGCCTAGGATTACATTAATAGGATCAAAATGTTGTTTACCAAAACTGTATTTAGTATTATTAAAATAAAATATATTTTTTGTCAGTATGTACTTTAATTTATTTTATTTTGGGTCGCGAACCAAAAATTATTGCCCTAAATTGGGTCGCAGATCAAAAGGGTTAAGAAACGCTGCTATATACCTACAAATAGTGCTGCTATATATATGCTTCATCTGGTAAGAATATTTTGAAAAATAGTACCATTCGATAAATACTTTTGAGTATTGAATAACAATAAATAATTAATATATTATGTAACTGGATATGCTGATACACAGATATAGAACTGGGTTTCCGATTTTTGTGTTGGTGGAACTGAACCTCATTCAATTTTTTCACTCAAACCGAACCCGGAACCGAACCTTTAAAAAATAGGTCATTCTAACAGCTGTAGGTATTTAAAAGACTTTTAATTTGACCGAACAGGAGCTTCCAGAGCAATGGATTAATACAAAGAAACTGGCGATGACTGTTAAACAACAGGTGGCGCCGCTTCAAGCCTGCGAAGTTACCTGCATCAGAACTAAAATTATAACATTCGACTTCAATGTAAATTTCTACAGGGAGGTTTTCAAAAAATATGAGGTTAGTATTAGATTGAACAATATATTATTGAACATTACGGCTTACGTAATTCACCAAACATTTTAGTTAGGTAAGTATCTATTATAATCTTAACCCACAAAAGTACATACAAATTTATCAATAAGAATGTTTACTATTATAAAATTTATCTATCACTTGGTTTCCACCACATAAAAATGGAAAATACACGCCATCTTTTATTAGGACTGTTTATTAATAATTATCATTCTTTTGATTATCTAGTTTTTCAAATACGAATGTGAAGGCCCATATCTAGTCCTGGATAAAACTAATAATGAAATACTATTAAGGGAACAAGAAATGAAGAATATCCAGGAGTCTGGCTCGCTATTTGAAGTCACTGTTCCAGAATTTAAGCTCATCAAGCAATGCCGGAAAGAACTCAGATTACTCAAGGTGATAATGAAAATGCTTTATGGATTTACTTAGATAATTGTTTTAACATATTATATAACAATCTACAATATACACTCAAAACAATCACAAGCATCTTTAGTGCCCAGCCTACTCAAAATTAGATTCCAAGCTCGATGATCCTACGCTGCTAAATAGCTATCTTGAACACCGATTCGCTTAGTATTTACACTGACACCATCAATCAGCCCACCAAAATCTCGGATGCCCAATTCATCGGCGCACATTAAACTTACCACATGCTGCCGACTTAATTTTTCATACTGTTTGTATAGGATGTTTGTACATATTGGGTGCAACTTACTACAGTAATACTCGAGTCCGAAGTTTCTGCAACCACTGAGTGATCTCCCCCCCCACACATAATATACCTACCGTGCCTAGAGACTCATCGCTATGACATGAGCAGTGAATACTTGTGTTGTAGTGCAGCTGTGATTTTTTATAGCCACAAGTGGACTCTCAGGGTTTTCACAAAACACCTTGCATGGTCCATATCTACGGAAGTCTTCTGATTGAGATATTACGAAGGTGACGCTCACGTTCTTGTACAATGTACAATGCTACAATAGATAATTGTAATTAAAACACTCAAAATATTATTACATAAATAATTCTATTATACCTAAGTACTTAATCTTAGTTAATTCAACCGGTTTTTAGCATCTTTGGGATTATGCCCATATAGTTCAGGCAAGTATTGAAGATTGGAAAACAACACCGTGGAGAAAAATTGACGTTGAAAATATGGACATAGAATGTAAGAAGTTTGCCAAGGAAATCAGAATGATGGACAAGGAAATGCGCAGGTGATCAAATTTATAATTACGATATCATAATACTAATTTAATAGATAAAATACAAATATGAATTAATCTGCACCTGGGAATTGCAGTCATGATTTTATGTGGATGAAAACTTCTCTTTGCAGCAAATTTATGTGGCACTAATAGCGAATCCTGCAAGATTATGCACTCCATATTATAATCATGAACACTTTCACTAGTTTATACTGATCAATACTTTATTACTGATCAATATAGGCTTTAGGAATATTAAGATTACATTAAATTTGTTATATTATGTCAAACAGTGACAAGAGAAGAAACAAAAAAGCTAAGATTTGAATAAAAAAAAACAAAATAGCATCATATCCTTCAGAGCGGTGTTGCCAACTTTAATAGAACTATCATAGACACAGGAGTCTATGTTTTTTTCACCAATAATTTATTATTTTTTAAATTACCTACCTAACTCTAATTGTAAAATTATAAATATTTTGAAGTATATGTAAGAAATTTCATTGTCAAAATATAGATATGGCATGGCTATTTGTTTTACAGTTGGGATACATACACGAATCTCGAAGCTACTGTGAAGAACATGCTGACTTCATTACGAGCTGTGGGCGAATTACAAAATCCGGCGATTAGGGAGCGCCATTGGGACCAGCTGATGAGGAGCACTAAGGTAAACACCGGACAATTGACTTCCCGGCCGTTTTTTTTTCTGACACTAATCAATTATGAAAATATTGAATTTATATTAATACAATCTCTTCTTAAAAGAAACTAAAACATCATTGTCTTCTCCTCAACATATTATATTAACATACAGTATTAACAGCAAACATGGTAAAAACATTTTTTTTATATTTTCGGTACCTACTTCAAGTGACTGACTAGTCGGGAGCCTAATACTACAAGGATCTAAGTGTCCATTTTTTCACAAAACAAACCTAACAATGAAGTAGTCTAAGGTGCCTCATTATTACTTTTGTTTCGCCAAAAACAAACACTTAGAACCTTGTAGTTTTGCAATCCCTTAGTGGCAAAAGGGTATATCTACAAAATGTTTTTAGCTTTTGAATGTGCAATTAAAAGTCCTGTTCTTCTTCTTAATATTCTTATAATAAATAATAATATCGTCCCTATACAGGCAGACTTTCTCAAGTTCTATTCATTTTAAAACTAAGTACCTACTTTACAAGATTATTGTTTGACAAGTTTTCAAGTATAAAGTTATACCTACTTACTTTAATCTTAATTTTGAGAAATGTTTGTTGATAAGTTTGATGATGAAAAATTTTGAAATAACATGATAAACTCAAAATCTTTCGGATTAGCTGGAAATCATTCTGATGGTCGACTTCTAATAGGCAATGGTACAACAAGAAGAAGATTGTGAAAAAATGCCGCTTGATAATCTGGCTTATCTGGACAATAATATATTGCAATTTTCAATAGACAGTACAATTTTTTTATGATTGCATGAAAATATTTTTGTAGATAAACCCAACTGACACTACAATAAATTGACTTATTTTTAGCATGACTCTTTTAGAATTTATTAAATGGTTGTACATGTGTATGTAATAAAATTAATCAAACAAACTGAATATTACAATAATTGGAAGCAAAACGAGCAGGCGTTGTGTTACTTTAACATAGATAATAATATGTGTCTTAGAAAAATGAAACACTTTCAATACATTGTATATAATAAGCAAATAAACTCACACTTGGATGTGGCACATTATATTACATTTGTCAAACAGGACACGAATTCGGATTGGCATGTGCTGTAAATACATATATTGGTATGAGAAGTTTAATTACTTAATTAAATGTTAGCCGTTATTAGTGTTATCACAGCATGTGAATGAAATGCTTGGCTTAAAAAGAGAGAAACAGGTAACCTTACCATTTCTTTATGTCTTTTATAAATTCACCAATCTGGAATGTTTTCATTCATCATCCATTATTCATTGCTTTAACCCCTACTATATTTACATATACATATATATTATAATGTTTGTATTGGTTGATTGAGAAAATGAGATCATGAAAATCGATGGGGTAACGTTCCCCCTTTCTTAGCAGGATACTTTACCCAAAAACTGCAGCTGCAGTTTAATGATACCGATGTATTTGTCATCTGCTGTCTTCATTATCCAGTGGCGGAACTACATTACGCAAGACCTCAGAAAGCAATGGAAGGGGGGGGCGGATTTTTCATATCTCTGAGATACCTTTTTTGTAATCTTTACCGTCTATTCTAATCTATTTCCAGATTTTGTAGATGCCCTACAGAATCTACAAAATGAACGAGGGTCTCAATTTCCGCAGCAAACTCTTGTAATTAACTCATTTTTACGACACTGCTGTCACTTGGTTATCACTGATAGGACAGGAAGCAGCCATTTGCTTTATTTCTACAGACATGTCGCTGTACGCAGTGATGTCATATTATGACGTTTACATTTTTATGACATTAACTAATAACTGGATCAACCACCATTTAGCTTGAGTGACGTTGCGATATTTATTTTATGCATCCATATGACTCTATGTATGTGGGCTACCTTTAGTGTGTATACAACGGAGTATATATGTTGATATAATATAGGTCAAACGTTGCAAATGCTGTGCTTGCAGACGTCCAAGTGCTCGTGAAGCAATTGTGTCATTCTATTTCCCTTAGACCCGTTTCATACAGGACACCTGTGTGGCACCACTGGTGTAGCGATATTTCGAATTTACATATCAATGAACGCGACACTCGTCGTCTGAACGCGTCCATTCTGTTATGTGTAAATGCGGCCGCTCGCCACGCAGGTGGCGCCGCACAAGTCTCCCGTGTGAAATGGCTCTTACATCTTTTAAAATTCTGATCAAAAGTTACAACTTCTTAGACAACTTTTCATAAATTTGTTCCATGTAATTGCAGTGAATTACAGTAAACAATTTGGCACAATTTTGTTTAGTTGTATAGATTAATAAAATGAGTGCAATTTCAAGCTTTTTAGTTGACAAAATTATAAATGAAACTATTCAATTTTTCTTATAGTATCTGGGGTGGGCTTAGAAGTTCCGCTACTGTCATTATCATCTTCATTGTGTAATAATTCATCATTGAATTACTTTAATAATTCATAAAATAAATGCAAATATTGTAAATAAATCATGGCTTGTTTTATTTGTTCCGCAGAGTTTAGCTGAATTGCCAAAGGAACTCACTGTAAGTATAAAACACTCACTCGAAAGGCACAATTAGGTGAAAAATGTATATAAAATGCAATGAAATTATTATTATTTAGATGTTATTCACCAATACTCCCTACTTGCCTCCTTTACAAAATAATGGTAAAACTAAACGGTTTGAAACCGAATGTGTTCTTCTCTTGTCTCATTTATTAGGAACATAAGTTTATGCTTTTTTGAACACACTCTAATAATACATTTTAATAAATCTCACATTATTAAACAACCTAACATTACAATAAACAAAAACTCATAAGCATCAAATTTAATAGAATAAACATTTTTGTCACCCACGGTGTTTGTAGAGCGGCTGTCTGAAGACATCGATGATGGGCTCAAAATGGAGTCGGTAAAAATCCATGTTGTTTCTTCAATGTGTGTTGAGTCAACCACTTTCGCTCTATCACGGAGCATAAAAGTATATAAAAATTTTATAAGGATTGTTTGATAGCCATCCGCTCATATCTTTGAGTCCAGCCCTTGATACACATTGTTTTAAAAATAGGAACATCCAAATTTTAACCATCCATTGAGGTTTAAGCCCACAACATATTAATCAGAAGCCTGGTGCATTGGCTTTTCCTCCAATGCGAGTAGCAGGAAGGTATATTTTTTTTATTTTCCATTAGCAGATAGCATATTAATATACATTTAAATGTTTAAGGTGAGAATTGTTATGGATACGAGCACAACTCTAGCCGATTTATTAGCTCTGAATCTTCATGAGTGTGAAGAGGAAGTTAAAAATATAGTTGATAAAGCCGTGAAAGAGATGTCAATGGAGAAAGTACTGCGGGACTTGAATCAAACGTGGAGTAACATGGAGTTTGAACAGGAGCTACATCCACGAACAAGCTCTAATTTATTGAGGGCTAGTGAAAAGCTCATTGAGACGCTTGAAGAGAATCAAGTGAGTATGGGTACTTGAACTATAATTGAAGGAAGAATATCAAGTAACTGTTAATTAATAGTATTTTTATAATGGCAAGACCTTACTGGTGGTCTAGTGGGGGTGCAGAGTGCATAGTCATTGACCCAGACCCTTTATCCTTGCCGATGCATAGTCCGGCACTTTTACAAACAGTTATCATTAATACACGAACTTTCCCCTCAAATTGAACCAACAAACAAAGAGGAAATTATTTGATGACATCGGAATGTTACAAATTACAAATAAAAAGCAAATGAAGTACAATCGAATCAGACCATTTTGTATCTTATTCATACAAAAATAAATACATAGCTTCATGCTAACATGTCAAATTTTATTATAAGTATTGAAATTAAACACACTTCAAATACAGTCGAACTTGCTTATTACGATCACGGAAATAGCGAGATCTCGGATTTAATGAGGAAACATTCGTTGACATTTTAGTTTATGATTTTCTCCATAGATTTATTCACTTTTATAACGAGCTACTTCTCGGGTATACCGAGCAAAACTGTTAATGTGTCGATCATTTAAAAACAACATTTTCGACCCTGAGCAATAAAATCCGACCGGGCAGTTAACTAGACCGATGACGCCGGGATCGGATTACGTTTATGACACTAGTTAAGTGTTTAAGTACCTAATTGGTGTTTTCGCCAAAAACATTGAAAAAGTATCGACGCATATGGTTGAAATTGCATGTAAGAAATCCACGCTTTGTGAAGTCAGTAGGTGCCTACCAGCGCCGGCGGCTCAGCACTTCATTACAATAAACAACTTCTTTTATGAATGACATGCTTGTTTCGGGGTTTTTTACGATGGTTTTCAGATTTTTTATGATCTATGCTTAAATAGAACGTGGCGCCAAAAATTTTATATAACGATATAACGAGTAATGCTTATAACGAGCAAATTCAGTCGGTCCCATCTTCCTCGTAATAACCAAGTTCGACTGTATATGAGTGTATCTATCATTTCTTGCACAATAATTAAAGCCGCCAAAATAAATCAACTGATGATCTCAAAAACACCAAAATTATATTAAATGTCAATGCTAATGGTACCATAAATTTATGAACATGTTATATCAATGAATGACAGTTTCCGATCACTTTGGTCTAGTTTGGTCAGACTTTGTGATGAGGGAATCGAATTCATACCAGAAATCTGTCTTATCTTTGTTTTATTCCAGGTACAACTACAAAATCTCATTACGTCGAAATTCATCGCCCACTTCCTGCAAGAAGTTTCAGAATGGCAAAACAAGTTGTGCGTTGCAGACCAAGTGATCACAGTTTGGTTTGAAGTCCAGCGCACATGGTTGCATTTGGAGAGCATTTTCATGAGTTCCCAAGACATCCGGAAGCAGCTCCCTGAAGATTCAGATAGATTCGATAAGATTGACAAAGAATTTAAAGTAAACTGTTGATTTTATATTGAAAAAAAAATATTTTTATTAAAGATACTATATTACCATTATGAAGTAAGATATGGGAGATCGTATCAAAATATAGCCTTTTGTTTCATAACATTTATTCACCTTGTAATTTTAAACCACTTATAAATATATTTAATATTTTTAAATGGACGTGGGTGTATGAACCAGTTGGATTTACAGTAAAATAAAATAGAACAAAATAATTCGAACTACTCGTATAAGAAACCATAAGGAAAGTGACGCCAGATGAGGTTAATAATCATCATGAGTATTGGTCCGGTATTGCCAACAGCATGTGGGAAGTTGCTACCCCAACTTGCCGTGTAACTTTATCTATTGTTCTAAATTTGAGGTGGATTGACCACTCCAATTATTCCTGAATTTGTTAGACTACAGTATGACTTATGTATTCTTACCAATCTCTGAACTGATGCTCCGAAACGAAACAACCCTGACGTGGCTTTGCTGATTCGATCATACGTGAAGATCGATGATGACAATGTTGTAAGGATTGAAGGTTCCGAGTCATAAAAACGCAACAACAGGTTGTATAGAGCAGTGCTCCGCAACCTTTTCCCACCCACGGCACACCAAAGGTCTTCCCAGAATTCCGCGGCACACCACACGTAAAACAATTTATACACCAAAACATGGACCCCACATCCTGAAGGGGGACCCCAGGCCAAGATCTTTGGCGGGCCCCCCTACCTATAGCTAAGGTTGAAGACAGCGTGATACTCTAAAATAGCATTTTTAAAATAGTGTTCGAGGTAAAATTAATGGTATTGATTTTATGTTTAGCAATTTTTCGTATGGTTATATTATATTAATATAATTACGGTTATTTGTCGGGTTAGGAATAATTATTTGTCGAGTATTGACACAATAATAATAAATTGTATCCTACTTTTTTTTTAAATATTAATACTAGCGTAGTAAAATAGCACCGCAGGCGACTATTTTTGCCTCGAAAATGGGAGCTGAACTGCGATAGTTTCGTCGGAAATCCGAGGATATTTTTTATTAACCGAAATCCAGAAAATAACCAATGGAACATTGGCGAAGTTCAGTTTTAGCGTCCTGTCATTTATCAATTCAACAAATTCCTCTCGAATTTATAGGAAAAGCGCTTCTATAGAATTTTCGGCATTGGTTGCAAAAGGGTTTCGTATCCAGTCGCATTGATTGTATGAAAGTACTGATGAAATTTCTTTTGCAGCAAAGCTAAATGTTTTTGAGATTGATTGCTTGTTTTCAATGGTGATCTGGTAGTTCCTTTGGAATATTTGTAGAGATCCTTGTGTTAACTTCTTCTGCCAAATTTCGAGTTTATTTTTAAATTCTGCTAATTTATCAGAGCACGTCAATATATTTTCATTCTGACCATGCATTGTTTTATTAAGTTCATGCAGGTGCTCAAATATATTACCAGCCATGTACGCTTTGGCTATTGCACCGCGGCACACCTAGCATCGTCTCACGGCACACCGGTTGCGGAGCACTGGTATAGAGAACGGCGAGATTTATTTACGAGGTTGTTACAAATTACAGCATGTTAAAATTGACAATATTTGATTAAAATATTATGAAGGACTTTATATATACATTAATGGCTAAATGATTCTACTCAACTTTGATGTCGAAAGATGTCAAAGGGTGACTATAAAATTATCTTATGGGCTAGATATTGCTATGTCTCGTCGTTAACCCTGCTAATATTTCTATGAGTTTGCTCGATAATGATTCCGACCTCTTTAGAGTTCTGTGGAATTAGATCCGTAGGGTATAACACATTTTGGCGGTGTTAGTACTTTATAGTGTTGTTAAAGGCAAAATTTATGATAAAACCACTTATTCCCACAACACATCATGTGTCACACTACACTACTCAGGAACAGGAGGAAATAAGGACTTCATTGAGAGTAGAATGTAATAATTGTTGGTATCAATGCATGTGTTACGGGAAATAACTATATCGATTCGTTTTAAAAATATCCAAAATAAATTATGGCATTGTATCTAAAGAAAACCTAAACATTTTTAATGTAAAATGATCAAATTATGATGATTTATAGAACAATGACTTATCTTATGTTGTAGATAATGACGGAAGATATGTCGAAAACTCCAAACGTGGTCAAGGGAACCAACAAAGAAGGACTCGTTGCGCAACTCGGTGTTCTACAAAAAGAATTGACCTTATGCGAGAAAGCTTTGGCTGAATATTTGGAAACGAAGCGCTTAGCATTTCCTCGGTTCTATTTTGTCTCGTCGGCTGATTTACTAGATGTCCTTTCCAACGCCAATCAACCAGAGATGGTTTGCAGGTAAATTTCAATTACATCGGAGATAAATGTATGTTGTAAAATATTGCGTAATATCGCTGTGGTACAGTGCAATATTGGAATGTGAAAGCATACCATTAACATGAGTCTTTGCATAACCATAAGCCTTGCTTTATCATTGGTAGATATTTATATTAGGTTTGCATGTCTACTTCTTGGTTCAAGTTATAATTTACATGTAATTCGCATATTTCATTCATCTGTACAATGCCCAGATGTCTGTTGTCCAGTCGGTGGCATCTAATCGGCAGTGCCAAATCATCCTATATTTACTTTTTTATATATTTTTTTATCATTCTTTAAAAGTGGTAGTGATGTCAATATAAAAAATCAAGTTTTCATACTACGTCCACAAGTTATAAGTCTACTCCGGTTTCCATAACAAATAAACATTTTCAGGTGATTAGTGACTCTATGTTTCTTCAAATAATGCATGTTAATAATTATTATAATAAAATTATCATCACTTTTTTGGTTTCAGGCATTTGACTAAACTATTTGACTCTATGGCCAAATTGAAGTTCCAACCTGATTCAGGATGTACCTCTGCCGAAGGAATGATAGCAAAAGATGGTGAATTGGTTGAATTCTTCGAAAACTGCGATTGTAGCGGAGCTGTAAGTATTCATACCCTAAATATAGAAGATATTATTTATTATTTTTATATTCCATAGGATGAAGAAATTTTATTATACCTAACTAGAGGGTGACTTTAGTGTAGTTGAATTGGTAGCCATGAAAAATAATATTTGGTAACTAGGCACATTGAAACATGGCTGTTATAAACTATTGTTTTTAGCTGTTAATATTTGGCATATCTACATTATTTGGGTAATGTATGTATGGCATATGCGATTTTTATGTTTGTTCATCTAAATAATGATATTTCGAAGTATTCCTACCTATCTACACACAACAATTGTCACGGTCTGTCTTTTCACATGCTACATTATATTATGTATTTAATAATATAATGTGTTAATAACTTAATAATAACTTAGTAATATAATGTGAATGTTTTGGTTTTGGTAAAAGTCAACCATGCTTTGTGTTCAAAATGGTCAATGTATTTAATAATACCATCCATTCATAACGAATTCAAGTTATAGGGCTTATCTTGTCAATATCTGCACATTTAATAATTTATCATATTAATTGATTGGGAGAATTTAATATTGTGTTGCAATTTGACAAAAATTATAGTTATGTTTACTACCAATGAATCTGTAATGCGAAATAACTTACGTAATTAAGTAACCAAAGCAAGACGTTAACAGCTGGCTGCCATTTTTGTTTTTATTTAAAAACAATGGATTTAATGCTGCCAACACAGAATTAAAATTTGTTCATTTTTCTACACTCACCAATCCAAACTTACTAAATACTTCAATAATCAATCGATTTCTTTAGTATGGTATGATTAAACAAAGTTTTTCTAATTCTTCAGGTTGAAATTTGGTTGAACCGTTTGCAAAATGCGATGCGAGAATCAATAAGAAAATACTTCTCAGATGGTTCTTTATCATATGAAGAGAAACCGAGAGAGCAGTGGCTCTTTGACTTCCCGGCCCAAGTTTCCCTATGCGGAACTCAAATCTGGTGGACAACGGAGGTCAATATAGCTTTCTCAAGGCTAGAAGAAGGCTACGATAATGCTTTGAAGGATTATTTCAAGAAGCAAGTAGCCCAATTGAGTACACTTATCACATTGCTTATTGGAGAACTGTCAAAACAGGACAGGCAGAAGATCATGACGATATGTACTATTGATGTCCATTCTCGTGACGTGGTTGGTAAACTTATACAGTCAAAGGTTGAAAGCGGTTCAGCATTTCAATGGCAGTCACAATTACGACACAGGTAAATATTGAAATATTCGTTCACAATTTAAAGTTAGTTACCACCAATATTTACATTAATTATTAAATTTTCTAAATTTCTTAGGAATTAAACTTTTAATCAAAGTTATTTGTTAAAAATTACCACATAATTGTCATTTTTATTACAAAATAAGAAAAATCATTTCATACACACTACCTAATTGTGGGTCACTTAGAAGCAATGACATTATTAATGGACAACGCACTCAGTACAGTAGCTAGCAAGTAAATTCGCGCATAGCGACATTCGCAGATGTATAGGTAGACGTCACATGACGAAATTTAGCAATTTCCATTATGCGATATGACACATCAGGAATTTATAGCAATATCACCTTTATTGTAATGGCATTAGAACAGTGTTTCTAGTATCAATGTTTATTTTAGCGAACGATATTGATATTAAAATATGAATTATCACCTTTATTGTAATGGCATTAGAACAGATTATGCCATTCAGCAGACCCGACAAAAAAGTGAGTGTCATTTTTTTTCCAAATGCTTCGTCCATATTAATGTCATTGCTTAGAAGACACTTAGAGACAGAAGAGAAATACAAGAATCACAGTTGGCTATTACAGCTCTCATACTCAGAGCAATATGAACTTGTATAATGGATAACAAACATTAATATTGGCCCATAAATATGACAGCTTTAATAAAGCATTTTTATCTGTGGTACATTTAAAATATCAATCTGGCATAAACATGCAAAATGCAAAAAAAATCAGTTGGTGTTTTCATCTTGTAGAAAATCATCACTTTTCACCACCCTTTTTATAAATTTCAATAATGTTCTTTTCAAATATTCTTTTCAAGGTGGGATGAAAAAGAAAAACACTGTTTTGCAAATATCTGTGATGCCCAGTTTATATACAGTTACGAGTATCTCGGTAATACTCCGCGCCTCGTTATCACTCCACTCACCGATCGCTGCTATATCACCCTAACTCAGGTAACAATACAATATTCATACTGCATGACCTAGTAGATTATCCTTCTAAGTGTTTCTATATTATAATAGTCCAATAAAAGATAGCTTTACGCTGGGAGTCTAAGCAATCCATAAACTTTAAAAAAATACAATATTCTTTATATTATAGTCACTACATTTGATAATGGGCGGTGGCCCAGCCGGCCCTGCAGGAACAGGAAAAACCGAAACAACCAAAGACTTGGGGAGAGCTTTGGGAATCATGGTCTATGTTTTCAACTGCTCTGAGCAAATGGATTATAAGGTACAAACATATTAAAAAATTGATTTTTGATAAACTAATAAATACAAAGCTTGCCATATGAGGCGTCTAGTTACAAAAAGCGACAGGTCCACAATTCGATATTTGCGGGAAACAACATTTTTATGTATCAAGCTTCAATTATTTGTTTTAACGTGAGATAATTTTTTCGGTTGTATTCCATGTCGAAATTAGAACCAAAGGGCAATTTGTTTCAGCCGATAAACTCTTAAATGTATTAAATATAGGCAAAATAAAATTTGACGTTGCGCTACTTGTACCTCATTTTTTAATTTTTATTTTTACCGGATGCTACAGCATTGGAGACGCCATTTGCAAAATTGAACGTTCAAATGTGGACTTATCGCTTTTTTGAATTAGACGCCTAGAATAATTTTATTTAATATAATTAATTTGTAATTTTTTTTTTTAGTCGTGTGGTAACATTTACAAAGGCCTTGCTCAAACCGGTGCATGGGGATGTTTTGATGAGTTCAACAGGATATCCGTAGAGGTATTGTCTGTTGTTGCAGTACAAGTGAAATCAATTCAAGATGCCATAAGGTTAACTTATTTTATTGATTTAATGCTAACCACCATTTGAAATGCTTAAGGCTATACCTCAGTTGAGGCACGGTCTAAAAAGATCGTGGCTAGGTGATGCGCGGATTGCGGGTCGCGGGTGCAAATGACACATGCCAAACGAAATATAATTTGTCATATAAATCCAAAATGCGTCCATTTAATGTTCTGTTTATTGTTTTATTAGTAACAATAAAATAATATATTCATTGACATGTTTTCTTTATCAAGTAAATGGGTAACGTTTTTAGTCATCTTTACACGATTTAAGAATTAATACCCCCATCGCCATCACGAAACAAATTGACATGTTCCCAACTCGACGTTCTCTCTTCGAATGGCAGCGAGTCCAAAATTTCGTCGCGCCTATAATTGAAAATTATTTGCCGTTTCACTGATGTATCGCCTTAAGAGCATACATCAGTGAAATGGCAAATAATTTTCAACAATAGGTGGAACAAACTGAGCACGTCAATTTGTTTTGTAGTTGCGTCAGAGGAATATCACGCATGTACTCGAAAAAGAAAACATGTCAATGAATACATTATTAATATTACTAATATAACAATAAACATAACATTAAATGGACGCATGTTGAATTTTTATGACAAATTATGTTTTGTTCCGCACGCGTCGTTTGCACAATCTGTGCGTCATGTAGTCACGATCTTTTTAGACCATGCCCCAGCTGAAGTATAAGCCTTAATGTAAAAAATCATTCACACAAAAAATTTATTGTTTTATAAAAAATAGTATTGAAAAACATTATTCATAGTTACTTACTTTTTTTTTAACATTACAACAGGCCATGGAGGTGTAGTTGTTATGGGTTGGTTTTATTAAAAGATATTATTAATTATATTTAACGTGTTCTTTTATTCCGATTTATAACACAAAATCACATACAATTATTATTACTGAAGTTTTAATACAAAGTTGAATATTACAAGGTACACAATGCGTCTTTCTTGTGAGACGTCCAGCTGTAGAGTGTTTTGTTATTCTGAAATACTTCTAGGAAGGAAACAATAAATATGATGCAAAAAACTTAAGAAATGACAAGATGCAACATGTTTCAGCCTGTCGAACCCACAGGCTGACAAACTAACGGTACAAATTTGAATGGCACATAACACCTCCCTTCAAAAGAATAAACTTATGGTACACAATTTTTACCATGAGTTTGGTTAAAAGAAATTATAATCATATTAATACATTGGTTTTCGAAAATAGATTTTGTTGTGAACAATAGATTGTGATGTGTGACAAATAGATTTAGAACAATTGAAGTCATATTACATACAGGTATATATATATATATATATTTTTTTTTTACATTTAGAAAAATAATAAAATTCTTAATATTAGTACATATTATAATAAAGTAAATAATAACATAATCCTTTGAATGAGATTATTTGTTGTGAGGGATCTAAATTAGCTTGCTTAATTCTATTTGTGTGAACCTTAACTAACTTATTCTGAACCTTAATTGTAACATTTAACGGACTGTTAACCTTGACAATTTCGTAAGGTCCTTGGAAATTAGGAGATAATTTTTTTGATTTATTTATTTTAGAGGCGTTATTGGTTAAGTATATTTTATCACCGATTTCAAATGTTCTTAATGTTTGTTTAAGGTTATTTCGAGAGATTTTACTTTTCTGACAAGATTCACATTGTTTAATGGAATCTTTGATGTCTTTTTTCATAGTCGTCCATTGGTATTTTAGACGTATGCGATTTAAGGTTCTGTGATATCCGGAATGTTCGTTTATGGGAGACAAATGATATTTTTTAAGTATTTGTGGAATTTCATTGTGATTAGGGTTAGTTATCGTATTTATTTCTGAAGTTATTTCCTTGGATATTGATGTATCATTCGGAATACATTGTGCAATAGATTGTTTTTGACTTGGAAGGGATTCGTGGACTTCATTCAACTTGACATTGAAATTTTGTTTCTCGATGAAGTCATTGTATGAATATGAAGGATTACACGCTGAAGAATTATTTATGAGAACAGTACTTTGATTGTCGATTTGAGACAAAGCGTTAGTATTAGAGTTTGTAAAATCAACGAAACTTTCGTGTTCGTTAAATGGTTCGAGAGTTATTTTATTTGATAAGATATTGACTGACTTAATACTGTTGTTGACGATTGTGGCATATACTTTATTTCCTGGAAGTACCTTTGCAAGAGTACGTGATAAGTATACGTCTGGAAGTATTTGGATATTTGGTATTACACCTTCGTTAATTTCAGGATTTTGAACAACTAATTCTATAAGGGTTTTAGATCTAGGCTTTAAAGTATAAAAAGGATTGATTTTATTGAATATAGGAATAATTTCATCGTGAATATGTAATGTATTTGTTTCGTAGTCAATCTTTGCATTATTATTGACGAAAAAGTCATGACCTAGTAATCCGTCTAAAGGAACATTAGTGACATGGTTTGGAATAATGTGAATAGTATGACGAATTTGCATATATTTTAAAGGAAATGTTAAATTAACTGTTCCGATAGTTTTTACTGGATTCGGAGAGTTATCGATACCTTTGAGCGTGACGAGTTCAGTTTCATTAACAAGTTCGTTTCCATCTAGGGAACTTATTTTTACTAACGAAATGTCGGCACCTGTATCAATCAATAATTTTAGATTTTTTTTTTCTGTATATGGAAATTCAACATACGATGTATTTGGTTCTAATGAAAATATTCTGCCTGAATGCTTCGCACGTACCGGGAGGAGGCAGGTCTCCTGGAGTGCTGGGAGTTGATAATTTTGAGAATTTTGTGAATATTGCGAATTTTGCGGAGATTGATGGAAAGAAACATTTTGATTTGTTTGATTAGTTTGAAGCTGAGAAGGATTCGAATTATTTTTAAAACGATTATTGTACTGTCGTTTTCTGCACTCTTCGATTAAGTGTCCTGATTTTTTGCAATACCTGCACACTTTGTTTACTGAAGTTTTGAACTGATTTATGTTTTGATTATTGTAATTGAAATGATGCGACTGATTATGATAATTATTTTTAGAGTTTATGTGCATACCTTTGAAATCATTTAAAATCTTATCCTCGTCTATAGCCACGTTTGCTGCTTCTGTTAATGTTGTTGGTTTAGACAATCGAACTACCATAGACGTTTGAGGATGGATTCCTAGCATGAAAGTATTTAGAGCGCTATCCTCAATTTGTTTAATGCGACCTTTTAACTCGTCGTCATCCTTATGTAATAGTCTAATTGCGTTGATGAGGTTATTTCTGCAATTCTCTACACACTGAATAAATTTGATAATAGGTTCTTTATAATCCTGTTTGCAATTTCTGAGTTCTAATTCTAATTGTGATGTATGTTTATTTTCACCGTAAGTAGTATTTAGAAAAGATTTGAAATATTCATAAGATTCAAATTTATAATTTGAAATTGTATATTTGGCATTACCTACTACGCAGTGAATCATGTATTTTAACAGGACGGGTTTCAATTCATTCGGACATATCTCAAAAGCTGTATCACAGTCATTAAGAAATAGATAAAGATTTTTCTTTTCTCCATCGAAGGTTGAAATAAATTTCATCAAGGTATCTAAACTTAGTGACAACATTGTATTATTGTAGTGATTGATAATTTTCATATAAATGAATGAATAATTAATTTACCGTTCTGTTGTGGAGAATAAATACCTACACTTTACACTGTCACTGTTACATACACTAAGCACTTGACACTCGGAGATTATGTCTTGATGATATTGGAGATTTGAAGACTTGGAGACTTGAAGATCTGATGGACGCTTGAAGAATATGAAGCTGTAGCTTGAAGATTATGAAGCTGTAGCTTGAGAATATGAAGCTGGAGCTTGAAGATTTGAAGTTGGAGCTTGTAGAATTGGAGTTGGTGCTTGAAGAATTCGAGATTTGAGTTTGACGAATTCGAGATTGGAGTTTGAAGAATTGGAGATTATTCGTCGAATTCAGGAATTTGAAGATATTTGAAGACTCTTGATTTAATGATTTTGAAGATTTAGGAGAATATACAACTTTATATTATTAATTAGATTTTTAATTTCCGTTCGTTTTTCACAACGATGTACTTTAAAAAAACAATTAGTTTATACGTAATATTATTATGTGTTTTATTTTTAGGATTCTTGCTATTTTTAAAGAATTTGAATTCACCGTTAATTTATTTCACGTTATTTAGCTTTATCCACACTTCCTGACACCAATTTTATGTTATGGGTTGGTTTTATTAAAAGATATTATTAATTATATTTAACGTTTTCTTTTATTCCGATTTATAACACAAAATCACATACAATTATTATTACTGAAGTTTTAATACAAAGTTGAATATTACAAGGTACACAATGCGTCTTTCTTGTGAGACGTCCAGCTGTAGAGTGTTTTGTTATTCTGAAATACTTCTAGGAAGGAAACAATAAATATGATGCAAAAAACTTAAGAAATGACAAGATGCAACATGTTTCAGCCTGTCGAACCCACAGGCTGACAAACTAACGGTACAAATTTGAATGGCACATAACATAGTACCTAGTGAAATACATCACAAAAACACCCAAATATTGTGATCACTCTGAAACCCCTGGAATTAGAATCCATTGCCTTACGCTTTGGAATATTATGAGGTCTGCCATTAATTATAACATCTATAATAGATATAAAGTCATTATTTTCATTGAGTTTGTTGAATTTGACTTAAAGACCATGGGTATAGAAAACTGTAGGGATGCAGCTTTGAACAGACCTGAATGGATGCAGATGCCAGAGCAGAGCAAGACCTATATAGGGTCGTAGCGCCAAGAAGAAGAAGAAGAATATAGTTTTTGTGTTTTTAGCCCGATTTAATAACACACTAAAGCTTAAAATAAATATCTAATATTTTTCGCATAATTTTGCAGAGACAAGAAAAAAGAATTCAACTTCATGGGTGAACAAATAGCAATGGTAGCCTCTGTCGGTATATTCATCACAATGAATCCAGGATATGCGGGCAGGACCGAGCTACCAGAAAATCTAAAAGCTCTCTTCAGGCCGTGCGCTATGTGCGTTCCCGACTTTGAACTGATTTGTGAAATCATGTTGGTGGCGGAAGGTTTCCAAGATGCCAGGGTATTGGCTAGAAAGTTTATCACGCTGTATACACTGTGTAAGGAATTGCTATCAAAACAAGATCATTATGATTGGGGATTACGAGCTATAAAATCTGTCCTGGTGGTAGCCGGTTCTCTAAAGGTACCTATATAATATTATGAACATTATTTAGATTTAATCTAAATCTGCAAATATTGCCATGATGAACGCTAAAACTTGTGTTTGATATAAATAAATGGTGGATCCCCTTTTGTGGACTGTATGAAGGTTGGTTGAGGATTTGGGTGTTGGTGAGGGACAGCGGAAGCAAAGGTGTGTCCAGGCACTGACCTTTGATGTTAAACTGGTCCGGACTGCTGGTTTTTGGGGCACTAATCTGACTCCCGGGTCCTGCACGGACACACTTATTACTGATTTTTATGTATAGCACTCTCACTTTTATCTGAATTAAGAGGAACTTTCTTTATATGGATGATGACACTCAGTGGGTAATGAATTTATGATGGTGCATGGGGGTCTTTATTCAACGCGGTTGAACCGTCACTTCTGAGTTCTGAGAATGGAGTTCGTACTGAGAGTCCACGAATTGAATTATGGCGCGCACAACGGCCAAACTGCATTGGAGTCTTGACGCGATCGTGGTCTTGATTTAAACGACCCGTAATTGCGTTGAGCACCTGGACTTGCGACAATATTTGGATTAGAGGTAGGAGGGAAATATTAGGATGAGGGCGACCATAATTAGCACAACCAAATGGTATTGTTTTATTAAAACACATTGACTGCTGACTAGATAATAATTATATCGTTACGCGCAGCGCGTCTTTAGCGTCCAATGTATTAATTACTATTTTCATTACCTCAAAACATTTTTTTATTTTTTTATATTTTATTGTATAAATATAACTATAAATGCCTATAACAGGACAGACTGAGTCAATAATTGGAGACGTATGTCTCTCTAAAAGGTGTCTGTATGCAACTACAAAAATTTTACAGGAGAAATAAAACACACTAATAAATAAATAACAAAAATTTCAGTGATGTATAGTCATATTTTTAATCATTGAGATTAGTTTAGAATAAATTGTTTTCCTCTTTCCTGTGAGATTTAGTTTTTGCATATAGACCCCTTTTAGAGGGATACCTTTAATTGTTCATAGATAAGAAGCAAGATACTCTGAACCGTCATTATTTAGAATATTTAGATGAACAATCACAAAAATTGCATATTATGTCATATCTACATAGTATCTACTGATATGTCAACACAGCAGCTGCTAATGGTCATGGCTATAAGCATTAGTTTATAGCCGCCATGTGTTACGCCATACAGAATGTCAATTTTCATTTGGCTACTAATTCAACTAGGTACACTATGAATATGCCGAATTACCGTCAGATGTCGTACTAAAAGTTTCATTTTATTTTTAGCGCGGTGATCCTGGAAGACCAGAAGAAGAAGTTTTAATGAGAGCTCTGCGCGATTTCAATATCCCAAAGATTGTCACGGATGACATGCCAATATTTATGGGTCTCATTGGTGATCTATTCCCGGCATTAGAAGTGCCAAGAAAACGTGACTTGGACTTTGAGAGGACGGTCAAACAGGCTGCATTAGATTTATCACTACAACCAGAGGACAACTTCATTCTCAAAGTGGTCCAGTTGGAAGAATTACTTGAAGTGCGTCATTCGGTATTTATCGTCGGAAACGCAGGCACTGGTAAAACACAAGTTTGGAAAACATTATTTAGAACATATCAGAATATTAAAAAGAAGCCAATCTACAATGATTTGAATCCCAAGGCAGTTACAAATGATGAATTGTTTGGAATTATTAATCCGGCGACTCGTGAATGGAAAGACGGTTTGTTTTCTGTCATCATGAGGGAGCAAGCAAACCTCAGCGGTGATCATCCCAAATGGATGGTCCTGGATGGTGACATTGATCCTATGTGGATAGAGTCTCTGAATACTGTCATGGATGACAACAAAGTGTTAACTCTCGCGAGTAACGAAAGAATTGCTCTGACACCGGTCATGAGACTTTTGTTTGAGATATCTAATCTGAGAACTGCTACACCTGCCACTGTGTCTCGTGCCGGTATATTGTACATTAATCCTCAAGACTTGGGTTGGAATCCGTAAGTCATAGTGTTCTTAACAATATGTTATTTTTTTAATTGGATTTAATATATTATATTTTTTAATTTCTATTCAAGACCATTTTATCGACCCAATGTCAAAAGTATTTTTTTTTTTCATATTTTTTCCTGATGGGTAAGACTTTAAGTTTTAAGGTTAAGAAAAAAACAACTTGTAAAAAAATGGCTCCCTTAACAAGTGACTATTTCACATAACGAGTGACGCGGAAAGGGGAAGTCCCCTCTTCACGTCACTGACTTGTGTGCCGGGATATTTTGCGCCAATGTGTCAGTCTTTGTTTAGCACTCGTTCTGCTAGCATGTTAGTGTCGCTTGTGATCAAACATTTTTCCAAACTTGTGTAATGTGTGCAATAGGAGAAATGCTGATAGCATGGGAAACTGCTGCGTCATATATTGAGAAGCATCAACTTAATAAGGCGGTGACTATGAGCGCTACAAATTTATTCAATGATAATGCTGTGGTGTTACGTTTTCACTAAATTTTGAAGTGTCGGCAAAACCAAATGTCTCTAGACTGCTTTCTAGTAAAAAAGAATTCATTATTGTCATAAATTCATAAATAAATATATACACATAGGTACATATTTTCTTCGATTAAATGTTCCAAATAAAAAAATTGATTAATTTTTTTGGCATGGAACGCATTATCGTATTTTACATTAATTTATAGGAGAAAAATTGTTTCGCTGATCGAGTGTTTCATATTACGAGTAAGATTCTGGAACGAATTATGCTCAATATGAGAGGTTCCACTGTAGGTATATGTATGTTGAAGCTTAAATAATAATTTTAAACTTTAAATTACTCCCAAATATAAGGTCATAATATAGAAAAACTAAAGTAATCCAAGCAACCTCCCTCTATAATTCAAATTTTGATTACTTTCTTGATTGGAATATAAAGATGGAACCCATCAGCTGTTGATGAAATTTGAAAGAGATCTTCAGTATACGTAGGAAAACTATCAACAAGAAGCATAACTGGATCTATTACTTATCAGTGAGAGCAGTAACCCAACAAGCGGAAGACATACAGTGTATTTTCTCAACATGCCTGGTTCAGACCAAAAGCATCTGTATATAAACAATGTATTCCATAGACAGCAAAGCTGTCACGTCCTGTCAACTTTAATTGTTTTGATTATTGCAGGTATGTAACAAGTTGGATTGAAAGTCGTACAATACCTGCAGAGAAATCAAATCTTATCATTTTGTTTGACAAATACATTCCATCATGTCTTGAGAATGTACGCATAAGGTTTAAGAAGATCACACCAATTGCAGAAATGGCTCATGTTGCCATGCTTTGTCAACTGCTCGGATGTCTTCTTATTCCCGCTCATACACCAGCTGACTGCCCCAAGGAGTGGTACGATCTGTATTTTGTTTTTGCATGCGTGTGGGCTTTTGGATCTGCCATGTTTCAAGAGCAATCTGTTGACTATCGTATTGGTAAGTACCTATCATTCTTATTTACCTAGTAAATTAAAAACTACTTTTTACTAGGTAACTTTATTGATAATCACTGTCATGATATATTATTGTAATGGGTGATGGATGGATATATGGTTGATGAGACTATTGTTACAATTAATAGACAAAAATCTTGCCTGAAAAATATATCTTATTTTAATATATTTTTTAGAATTCACAAAATGGTGGATAAATGAATTTAAATCTGTCAAATTTCCAACTGGAGGGACCGTATTCGATTACTATTTAGATACAGAAACAAAGCAATTCTTGCCATGGACAGAACGATTACCTAAATTTGAGCTGGATGCTGACATGCCATTGCAGGTTATAATAAGATTTATTAATTTATTATTAGGTATATAAGAAGATGATAACTTTCAGGAGATCACATTTTTCATGAATTATAAAATAGAGTTTGGATGTTAGTTAGTTACACTTTCAGCAGTTTTGTTAAATCATTTTAACCCATGGGCCAGGTATGAAGCTCGAAAGAAACATGTAGATGAAACATAATATGAGACATGGTAGAAATATGAGACACACTAGAGACCTGTTTTACATTCATTTCATAAACATTGAAGGCCAAATATAGTCCAATCTAACTTATTTGATCACTTGATAGTGGTCCTACTATAATATTTGAGTACATGGACTATGCATTTGATTTAATCTTTCTTTTCCTTCCATAGGCAGTTCTCGTTCCTACTTCTGAGTCAATAAGAATCAGGTATTTTATGGATATGCTGATGGAGAAAAAGTATCCTGTCATGCTTGTCGGTAATGCTGGATGTGGGAAGACGGTGCTTGTGAATGAAAAACTAGCCAGGTATCTTATTTTTATTTAGTGAAGTTTTTTAATGTTACATTATAATCCTCTCTATCCATTCACTGCTACTACTATACTACTACGCTACTATCATAAGACCACATGGACAATTGCGTAGACTAATTCAGTTCTAGACTTAAATTGAAACCTAAGATGAAACGAATTATTTTGAAAGAGAGTGAATGAGTATTATGCAGCAGTGTTCCGTCAATATCTCATTAGATGTCAAATAAGTATGCTTCCTATAATATGCAAACATACTCTCAAACAGTGGTGGTTATAGGTACGTGGACGTCTCTGTCGCTAACAGGTTTGGAGGCACCGTTGTGAAAAATTTTCCACCATGCTAAACCGACATTAAAATATATAAGTATTACATTCGGTATTACAGTACAATAACAGTTATGTTGTCAGAAATTTTTACGTTTTGATTATTTTTTCAACTGAGATGTGGATACTTTCTAATGTTTCAATAGCACCGTCCGCTTCATTGATAACCATATAGTAATATTTATATTCAATTCTTCATTCGCTGCTCTTTATATATAATGTTCTGCCCCTATGGAACGCATGACCAGCCTCCCCCACGGGTCACTGCCTAATTATTAAAAAATGTATATTTTTCTCTCTTTCGTTATTCCATTTTTCTTCAGATATCGTTCTATTTTTAATGCTGTCCGTATTGTTTTATACGGGTATTTTTACTATCATGATATTATGTTATTAGTTATATTATATTGCGCATACTATCTGTGGAAACTTCACTGATTACAATACTTTTATCATAATATCACAACAATATCTTTATTTCAGTTTATCCGAAAACTATGCCATCGCAAACGTCCCTTTCAACTTTTATACAACATCTGAAATGTTACAAAAAGTTCTCGAGAAGCCCTTAGAAAAAAAGGCTGGCAGGAATTATGGTCCGCCGGGAAACAAAACCCTCATCTACTTCATTGACGACATGAACATGCCTGAGGTGGATGGATACGGCACGGTCCAGCCTCACACAATCATTCGCCAGCACATGGATTACAGCCACTGGTACGACAGAGGTAGACTTGCCCTCAAAGACATACATAACTGTCAATATGTCTCCTGTATGAATCCGACTTCAGGAAGTTTTACTATCAATCCGCGACTGCAGCGTCATTTCTGCGTGTTTGCTGTCAGTTTTCCCGGTGCTGAAGCATTGACAAGTATTTACCACTCGATATTGAGTCAGCACTTTGCTAATATTGAGTTACGGTTTCCGCCGACCATCACCAAACTTGCACGTAAGTCTTTACTAATATTATCTACAGTAACTTTTACATTTTGCAGGGTTATAGGTAAAAGATCACGACATCTAATTATCTATCTAATTAGCGATTATCTAATTACTAGATATTGAAATATAATTTTTTTACAAGAGTCATAAACAATATATTGTCACTGATTAGTCTGGAATCTAATTAAAATTAAAGACTCGATGTCACAAATTAAGGTGTATTCAAAAGCATATTGAAATCCATCACTATGAAAACATGTCAAAACTATGGAAGCTCAGAATCTCATTTGATTCCTAAAAACTTAATTCTAACACAATTCACACTATTGAGGTGAATGTTCTTAGAGTTATGGAAGGTTTTACGTTGTTTTTCTGTCCTAAATGACCACATACAAAACTGTATGTCAAATTAATCAACGCACAATAAAATTCACGACTCATAATTTAATATAGATATTCGCTACAAGTTACTTCGTGTTGCTCTGGACTATTTCACAAATGTCTACCCTAATTATTTTATCATCATAGGAAGGAGAAACTGGTGAATGCAATAGTTTCCTATTGTATTGTATGGCAGTGGCGAAGGGTGGAGGTAGGCTGTTAAGATTCGCTATAAATAGTGCACACTAAATTTTGTTAGTCATATGTATTTGTTTTTATTGAACTAAGACTACAATTTACAGATGGTGTTAGTTAGTTTTTAAAAATCAATTAAACCCTGCCTAAGCGAAACCATAATAGTTTTGGTCTAATTTGGGCGATACGACAAAATTGTGCACACTTTTTCATTCATAGTTGTTTGTTTTCGTTGGATTAAAAATACATATTACACATATTGTTGGTTCATTTTTTTTATTTCATTAAGCCCTGGCTAAACCAAACTATAATAAATAAAAAATATTATTATATGTATAAAATATTCAAAGTTATGTATGATTTAATTGCATAATTTTAGATATTTTATAGATAGACATATATTTTTTGACTATTTTCTATTATGGCTTGGTTTCTCAGGGTTTAATTAAATTTGAAAAACTAACCAACACTTTCTGTAAATTGTAGTCTTATTTCAATGAAAACAAATATGTATGTCTGAAAAAGTTTAATGTGCACTATTTACGGCGGATCTTAACAGCCTACCTCCACCCTTCGCCACTGTTGTATGGACACCAAAAGGTGTCTTTTTTGATTCTTTTTGCTTTAAAATATAGTTGTAGGTTATGACCTCTTTCAAACTAAGATATCTATAATACCACTGTATTACCACTGTAATGTATGAATATTATATGAATTTAAATATTTCAGCTAATGTTGTTGCATGTTCAATTGCCCTCCATCACAAAGCCAGTCAAATATTTTTACCAACAGCTATAAAGTCCCACTACATCTTCAATCTCAGAGATCTGTCTAACGTATTCCAGGTACATGATATTTTATATTCATCACGATTCTCTTTTTATTTTATTCCATAAGTAACGCACATGGTGCCTCTAAGAACCTCAATCATACTAACATTGTACCTCGTTTACACGTGCATGGATTTACTGTTGACAGTAAGTATTATCGTGGCCATAACAAAAAAATGTATGGATAAACATGTATTATCCTGCAGTTGGCAAGATTGAATGCATGATTAAAAAAAGTTTGGAAGCTTCTGGATTTTCATGCAAGAGTAGGATTTTTTCGATATGTGCTTGCGCAGTAGAACGATCAGTGGCGAACCTGCCGGCAAAAAAACGAACTACGAACGAATTTTCAGGTTGACTGATTTTAACTACCAGCTGTCTAATAGTACCATAAAATGACAACATCGCATCTCGCTCACTCTTAACACATTGATCGCCAACTAGTTTTACATAAAATAGTTAAAAAATGATTATTTGTCTCTAAGGTATTATTTGATAGGTAATGAAAGAATATAATGTTTTTTTTCATTTTGATGATTTTTTTACGTAAATATTGGTTTTTATGATGTGCCGGCCACATGTGTCCGTCTTGGCGCCAACAAGTTAATTTATTCTATTGCGCCGGGCCGGCCACTTCGCCGGTCACCTGTCCATATGTGTTGACGAGAGCATGGTGCCATTTCGCGGTCGAATTATATTTAGATTTAGATAGTATAATAAACAGAAAAGGCACAAATACGGAATAAAAGTTTTCAAATTGGGTAGTATAATACCTGGATACACATAAACTGGAAATATACGTATACATACCTTATAATCATTTTTTTTATTCTATTTTTTTATTATTTACATATTTTTTATAACTTACATTTTTATAATCTATTTAATTTTTATTTTTATATCAACAAAAACACATTTACAATTTAAAAGGAAAACTTTTTTTTTCATTATGTACATTCTTTACATTAGTGAGCCTATATTTTGTGACTGGGAAGACTTATTTTCAGGCCAAGTGGCAGTAATATACAGAAGGGCCATGCCGGTCACAGCGTATCGAAAAATGCACTGCGCGCTTGCCCGCCGGCGCTGTAGAACAACTCTAAGGCAGGTCTTCTTTGCCGGTCACCGGTGACCCCCATGGCCCCCTGAACGTAATCCAATGCCAGTCACCGGTGACCCCCATGGCGATCAACGTGTTAAAGAATGAATTGGAGAGACAGTACAGCACTTTTACATGTAAACAGTTATTGTCACGATAGTTCAAAATACTCACTAATACTGCCAGTAAATCGCAGTAAATGTACAGGCGCTATTATTCTTCCTAGATCACTCCTCTTAAAATATCTACTTATATATTACATGGTACTATTCTAAGACGTTTTGGTACTGTTCGGTTATACGGAATACAGCGGAAAACGCATTTTGAAAATAGCCGATAAACTGGATTTTGCATTTCCTGCCTTTGAATGTATTCTATGTTAAATCTTATTGAGGCATAACTATAATTTCAACTTTTACACCATTATCAAGATTACATTATTTTATTCTGCTTGATATTTTTTTATGTGATCAATTCGTTTCAGGGTCTATTATTCAGTAGCAGTGATTGCATCAGTACACCAAGTGACTTGATCCGTCTGTGGCTGCACGAGTCGCAGAGAGTATACGGAGACAAACTCACCGATGACAAGGATATTGATGCATTTTTGAAACTCCAGATTGATGTCTGTAAAAAGAATTTTGAAGTAAGCTGATTATTTTTCTGTCTTTGGATTAGATACTCAACCATAAACCTTGATACTCAACCATAAACAAAAGATGGAGACTTTGCACATATCTATCTATGCGAGAGCCCGATGCGACGCCCAGTAGGACTCGAACCCGCATCCACTAGATTCGCGCCAATGTGCTTATAAACTAAGCTCGGATTAATTAAGAAATTAAGTCCGGAAATATGTACGTATGCAGTTCGTTGTATCACACTTCACCGTGAAATGTTGTATCGGAAATTAATGGTCGTACCTATATTAAAGACTATCCAACCTCTTTGGGTCGTATAGTACTGAGATAAAATTCATGTCTAAATGAAACACGGTTCTTGTCGGTTTTTTGAAAATAGCCGATATACTGAATTATTTGTTAGGTTAGGTTAGGTTAGGTAAAATATCAAATTTAATATCTGATGACAATACTGATAGCGTTATTGTCAGATATTTGAAACCAATCAATATCAAATTAATGTTCATATTGAATCTAATAAAATTGGAACATTATAGTCTGCAATGTTTCACGAACAACGCGTAATTTTTTCATCTCTTTCCGATAAGAAAGCTCACGGTGAACTGTGCTACGGTAAAATGTAATACATACAATTTACATGCAACCATTAAGCTATGTGGGTTCTATCTAATTACGATGAAATTAATTAGTGGTTTTTACATCTTGAAGTGCTTTAATAAATTACGTTCATTTTCGACTATCAGCTTTTGCATTTTAAATTAATGAATCAATTCCCTTAATTTCTAACTAATTTGGAGAATTCCCAAGTGCTGCTGGGCATCACATTTTTTTCAAGTATATAATATATCAGAGGTGTTTTCAAATTACGTACATACTAGAAAGGTCGTGAAATCAATACCAAGAGTGTTGTAATATTAAAAGATTGATACACTAACTCTTTCTTAGATAATCCAAATTCTTTGGTTTTATCGATACTTGAAATTGTAGGAAATTGATGAAGCAGTAGTTTTTGAGAAGCCAAATGTGTACTGCCACTTTGCCGGTGGAATTGGTGAGCCAAAATACATGCCCATCAACTCTTGGGAGCAGCTCAACAACTTGCTGCAGGAGGCACTCGTCAGTTACAATGACCTGGTTGCCGCCATGAATCTCGTCCTCTTTGAAGATGCCATGATGCACATTTGCAGGTTAGTAAACATTATTTGTATTAATAGTAAAGTTTTATCCAGTTCCAAGCAAACAAGTCTGGTGTATAATCCTGACAACAGACTGAAACATGCATAGTGAAGTTACGATACAGTACGGTGGCTGAAGACAGAATCACGCTGGATTAAAAATAAAGCTTAATTTACTAACATAATAGTGACTATAAAATTCGCTCGGCGATTGAACAACCACTGGACAAATGCCGTCATACAGTGGTACCCAAGGGACACTAAACGCCCAAAGGAACACCTTAAAACCTGCTGGATAGACAAACTCATAATCTCAAAAAGTTCGGTGGATGTTGAGATCCCCGGGGTTCCAGCGGCTAGCTCAGGTGTCCATCGAACCCCGGATTCACAAAAAAAAGAAATTCAAATGGTTGGAGTATAAATAAAACTCGGTCTTTCGTGTTCGTGACGTGGTCTTATATTTTCTTATCCTTTTTAGTTTCACAAATTTATATCTGGGTTTTTACGATTATAGTCGCAGGTCCTATCCTATTGGAAAGGGGACGCTTACTAATTTTTTTTCTTTTTCAAACTTCGCGTACCCACGCCATTCCACAAAAAGGACTCTCGTGATTGGCCAAATTTTATCGCGTGATGTTTTTTGATTTCACGAATCACGAGGACCACCCTGGCGCAGGCGCGTCGAAATTTGGACGTTGCCGACAAGCGCGGCAAAATTTATTATTTTTGAATCCTTATATTTAGTCTTAAAATTATCTCTTTCATCCATCATCATTTTTACTTTTTAAATTAAAAAAAATACTTACGTGGTTGAGCAAGGAATCAGATTAGATGTTTTATGAAGCCGTTTCTAGAGATCAGGGTTACGTTTCGACTTGAGCTACTAAATGATTATTTTACACCGGGAGAAGCCCGCCTGTAACAGGGGTGTATCATTCGCCCCATCTGGATTAAAGTCGAAAGGTACGCCCTGATCTCATCGGCCACCCATCCAATTCCTTGTTCATCCGTTAAATACATGGCATGATAACAGTTTATATAAAAAAAATTCAACTACAATCTAACTATTCTAACAAAAAAAAAAAAAAAAACAACTAACTTTACGTATTGTTTCTATATTTATTTTAATTACTATTTTCCTGCTCAAAGCAATGCTCCTGAATAAGTCAGAGTTTGATTTATTTTCCTTTCTTATTATCATTTGTCATAATTTATTATTATTTTATTTTTCTCCTGTAATGTCGTGCGTTTATTTTGTTTTCGTAATGTTTTTGTTATTCTTCTCGTTCTTTTATACTGGTCAGCGGAGGGGTCGTGGAGCTGCAGTCTTCGACTCTTGGGCTGTCCAGTTTTTTTTGTATTCCGAGAGGCTACATTTGTAGACGTTTGGCCCTCGTTCGGAATTATTATTTCGCTAAGCACTTCTATTTTCTTTCTGGCGCTATAGGAGCGTACCTAGCCGGACGTCGTCTGCCTTCGCGACGAGGGCGAGATAGTAGCGTGACTACTGGGCCAGGCTCGTCCCGAGCAGCGGATATCTTTCTATGGAAAGTTTCCCACTCGTCTGCTGGTCTCTGCAGCATCACCTCATGGGTAGATACTGTGCTTGCATTCATTCCTACCGCTGTGGGCAAAGCGTCATTTAGCGGTACAACGGCCAGGCTCGTTGACGGCATGGCTTTCCCACCGCAAGCCGCTAGCCGCAAGTATTCTCTTCCACTTCCTCTTCTTGGATGGCAACACTTCGAGAGTACCTCCCGTTGTGCCACGACTTCTTTCAGGCGTCACGTCCCTAGCCTCCTCATGAACCTGCGACGAGAAAGGAGAGTGCGCACTCTCCACACCATCAAGCTCTGGTATCATAAGTTGCCCGGTTACGCTGCCTTCAGATTCGCTCACTTCGAGAGGAGACCCCCTTAGTGCTTCCAAATTATCTTCCTCGTCATCTCCTATATCGTCTTCCGCTTCCGTCTCAGCGGGAGGGTAATGTTTACGGATTTGATCTACATGAAATTTATAAGGTCGGCCACGCCGAGCTACGTAATACGTCACTTTGCCAACTTTCCAGATAATTTTATGAGGTCCTGTCCATCTAGGTTCAAGTCCCGCACTTGCTCCTGGTCTTGTTTTGGGATATTCCTTCGTGTATACCGATTCCCCAACTTGGTAAGCCGGTGGTTCAGCCACACGATCCTGTCTTCGACGTTGGAATTACCTTTCTTGATTTGCAAAGACAGCCTCATTCATACCTTCACGGTTCCGCTCAACTCCATTACTCTCTCTCGACCTTAGCGGGTTGGACCAATATCCAGGCCTACACATTTTCGCTCCCCAAAGTACTTCAGCAGGGGTGAATCCCGTGGCTGCATTGCGCCGGCATCGTAAATCACCCAGTACGTCTGTGAGATGGGCATCCCACGTACTTTGGTCCAAGCCTGCTAAACGAATACGCAACCCTTTCTTAATCTCCTGGTTACGGCGTTCAGTCGGATTCTGTCTGGGATTGTAGATGGCAGTTGTCCATTGTAAACAATCCCATTCTTCCAAGGCTGCGAGCCATGCCGGGTGACTAAATTGCGTTCCGTTATCCGTTAAAAGCGCCCGTGGACTTCCATAACGCAGGATGATCTGATCGCGAACTAACTGGATGATATTTGATACAACCGCTGATCGCAACGGAAAGGCTTCAACCCACCGTGAAAACAAGTCGGTGATTACCAGAATGAATCTATTTTTTAAGCGTGTGGTAGTATAAGGTCCCATCAGGTCTAATGCCAGGATCTCCCATGGCCGCTTAGCTTCCATATGAGAAGTTTCCGCTGCCCTAAGCTGCAACGCACCACGCTTCCGGGTGGCACATATGCCACAGGCCCGTACGTAAGCTTCCACTTCGCGTCTACGCCTGCGCCACACGAACTCATCGCGGATAGCGTAGTCCGTTTCCAACGATCCTGGGTGACCATTTTCGTCGTGAAAAACTTTCATCACCTCCTTCCTTAATGAGGCCGGCACTACTATTTGTGGTGTCTGACTTCCACTCAACCGTACCAGCAACCCGTTTTTCACAATCAAGCCGGCGGGTTCTCTACTCGGTCCAGCATTCGAATTTATGCGCCGTATTAATCCTTGTATCGTAGTATCCGTTCGTTGTTTATCCATAATCTTTTGTCGTAATGTGACCGTTGTTAGTAACATAGCGGTATGGGGCTCAGGTTTTCGCGTGGGCGCTTCCATCCGCTTGTTTATCTCCTCAGCATCCTTAGTGTTGGTCCCGTGTTCTTGAGGGAACCTTGAAAGGTGATCGGCCAGGTGGTTTTCAATACCGGGGCAATGTTCCGTATCAAAACGAAACTCGCTCAAGAGCATCGCCCACCTTGCCAATTTACCCTTCTGATTTTTCGCTGTATTTAGCCACGTGAGTGCCCGGTTATCGGTAATCAGCGTGAACTTTCGATCCTCAAGGTAACCTCGGTATTTTGTAATACCGAAGACTGCCGCCAGGGTTTCAAGTTCATTACTGTGATACCTACTCTCAACTTCATTCACGCGTCTACTTGCATAGGCTATGACATCGCGTCCACCGTCTTGTTTACGTTGAAACAGCACGGCCGCAATTCCATGTCCTGAAGCATCGGTTTGTAAGCAGAAGGGCCTTTCGAAATCCGGTCTGGCCAGCTTTAAAGGTTGTTTCATAGCTTCTTTTATTTGTCTGAAAGCATTTGTAGCTTCATTGGTCCAGTGAAATTTTACAGTGGTTCGAAGTAATTTCGTCAGAGGTATTGCTATTTCTGCAAACCTAGGTATATACTCCCGTAACCAATTGCATAAACCTAAGAAGCTACGCACATCTTTCCTGGTCGTTGGTTGAGCGGCCGCTTCTACCTCGCAGATGGTGTAACTGCGGCTCGTTTCCAGTAGCCGTAATGCGATGTC
The DNA here is from genome assembly GCF_057557595.1 of Rhyacophila brunnea. NCBI lineage: Eukaryota > Metazoa > Arthropoda > Insecta > Trichoptera > Rhyacophilidae > Rhyacophila > Rhyacophila brunnea. The sequence continues at coordinate 38,631,550 of NW_028233276.1, read as the reverse complement.
CAAGGTAGTCGACCTCTCTGAGACCAATTTGACACTTATTTGGTGCCACTCTCAGTTCATGGTATTGTAGTCTTTCAAATACCATTCGTAAATGGTTCACGTGGTCCTCCCACGACCGACTATATACAATAATGTCGTCCAAATAGACTAAGCATATATTGTTTATGAGTCCGACCAGCACCTCTTGGCTCATGAGCCTCTGAAATGCGCCGCAGGCGCCTTGCAAACCAAATGGTAAAACGTTGAAGTGATAGCAGCTACCATCAGCCGTAGCGAAAGCCGTCAGTGGTCGAGTATTTTTATCAAGTTTTACTTGCCAGTAACCGCTACGCAAATCTAGGCTGCTAAAAATGGTGGCAGTGCCTAGGTCCTTGAGTGTCTCTAAAATAAGAGGCAGGGTAGTAGCCTCCTCTTTAGTGAGGGCGTTAAGTTTTCGGTAATCCACACAAAGCCGGGTGGTACCATCGCGTTTGGGTACTAAGTGTACAGGAGACCAGTACGGAGAGTTGCTAGGCTCTATTACACCGTCCGCAAGCATCTGCTGCACGCTTTCTTGAATTTGTCTTCGCTTATTTTCGGATTGTCTAAAAGGTCCCAACCTGAAGGGTGTAGTATCCTTTAAATGAATCCGAAATTCCGTGGTTCTACTCGGTGGTCCGTGTTCGGCAAACCGGTCGCTAAAGTCCGTCATAACTTTAGTTAAAGCAACGCGCGCCCTTTCAGGGATGTCAGGTGACAGTTCTGCCAAGGTAATTTGTTCGCTAGGCAATGGCGGTCTCGTCGTTTGACAGTGAACAGTTTGTCGTATGTGGTTTCCAAAGTGTACACAGCGACGCTTCATGTCAATGACCGCTTCTTGTTTGTCCAGCCAATCCATGCCGATGAGAAGATCTACCTGCAAATTGTTCAAGGCGAGAGCATCGAATTCCACGGGGCTGTCACGTAAATATCCGCTGAGTAAAACGTCCCCGCTTGTGCTCAAAGCTTCGCCACTCGCGGTAACGAGCATTTGAGGAGCGCCCTTAACTTTGTATGGCGGGCATACCAATGCCTTCCGTACGAGAGTTCTCGTGGCTCCAGTATCGATGACGGCCTCGTAACGTCCGGTTACTCCGTGGATGCTCAAAGGCAGTTTGAGAAGGGGCGCACCTCCGTTATATGAGCTGACCCCATACCCAGACACACATACCCCAGCAGAGGCTACGTCGTCTTGTACCCCGTATTTTAAATTATTTACACTATTAAAACTATTTCTACGCAGTGTATTTAAATATATTTTATCACTATTGTCATTATCCACACTCTTATTACTATTATCAGTATGTGATTGAACACTATTACCGTTCACTTTTTTATTTAACACTAAATTTTCGTAATCATATTTCACACTTTTATCCAGTAAACATTTATTTAAAACATCTAATTTATCAGCTACAACATTATTATTATTCACTAAGGCGTCACTAAAACTATTGGCAATAGCGATCTTCTTTGGTAGTACGTTTTCGCACGCCATAATGTAAGTTGACCCGGTACTGCCAATTTCATTATTATTAAATTTCTTATCAAGACTTTCCTTATAACTAACATTTTTATTATTACTTATTTTACGTTTCTTATTATTTATCTTATTTATTACAGCTAGAATATTTATTCCCCCTCGATTGGATGAAGACATTCGTTTATTTAGTTTCTCGCGAGCATCGTCTGACGTTTGCGGCGACGCGAGTTTGCTAGCTGATCCTGACCTAGGCAATCTGCGGTAGGTCATGGTTTCGCTGAACGTTTTCGTGCTCACTACTTTATTTTTAGAACTCCCGTGCGAGTTTTGTATCGATTTATTCCCGATAATATTATTCGTTGCGTTTGAAACGTTTATGCACCTAATATCGTCTTGAGCCGACGTAGTTTTTGCAAATACATCTTTATATGTATCAGATTCGATTCGCATACAATTAAAAGGGCCAGTGGCGGCATATTTAAGATTAAATTTATTATCAATATTTTCAGTGTTTTTCAAAGTCAAATTATTTATTCGTAATTTACCGATGTTGTTTTTGTCAACATTTACAGATTCGAATGTTGAGTTTACAGTTAATGTTGGCGCGTCACGCATTCTTTGTTCATCCGTCATCTTTCTTACCTTTTTAATCCTAGTACAGTTTGTATCTTCGACGAGCAACACCAGCTGATTTTCATTCTCTCTTTGCGGAATATCGTTAAGGCCAGGATTCAAATTAATTGCTCCGCTATCGTACGGCGTACTATTAAATCCTATGCCATCAACTTTATTTTTAGAGCGAAATACTCTCGTTTTATGGTTAACCGGAAAGTTTACTTCGGAAAATTGTCCTGAATGAAAATCGGTGTTGCTTGACGACACATTTTTACAATTATTATCTAACTTAACACTAGCAACAATAGGCTTTATAAGAAAGTCACTATCTATAAACTTATCACTAGATTTAACGGGCACTTTAAGAGGGTCCCGATTAAAGCACTTGTCACTATTTTCTTCATTTTTTCGTATGCCATTGTAGGTGGCATCCGCAGGATCACGAGGTCTCCTCGAGAGCCCAAGTCGACTTCTCGGTTCTGCGGCGCCCCATCAATGTCCCTGCTCCGTTTCCAGTGGACTCCATTCTTGGTTGCGTCTCCATGCAGGGTAGTTCGGGCATGTATGGTTCTGGTGGTAACCGAACTCGCAGTACTGACACTTGCGAACGCCGTTTGCGTCATAAAGTGGCGTACGGTTTCCGCCATGGAAAGCACCTCTGCGTTGTTGGCCTCCTCGAGCCAGAAAGGCTCCGTTTGGGGTTCTGGCCTGATTATTATTTGTCGATTCCCGCGGTTGCGGAGGCGGTTCAGGGCGTGTCTCAGCCTTAAATATTTGTTGACGTGGTTTCGGGCGTGCGCTCGACTATTCTAAATTTTGATTACAGTCGCATAGGCAGCCGCATTCTTTTCGTCCCGATCGTTGCGTGGCTATCGCTACGGGAGGTCTAATCGTAGTTGGTATAAGGCGTTGAGCCACCACCAGTAGTTCGTCCAGGTTGGACCAGCCTGCTTGGCCCACTCGCAGTTGATCCCTTTCACTTAGCAGGTCGAAAAATAACTCGCCAAGTTCTTTCCCGGGGATATATGGTAGCAATATGGTCGCCAGATCCTTCTTATTCAACAGAAACCCGAAGACATCTTCATCCGGTCGTTGTACCAAGTTTTGTAGTTCCGTCCGTTGTTGGCGACGTTTGAGGGACGATTCGAATTGCTGGCGCAGCAGGTGAATAAATGACTGCCAGCAGGTATTCGAAGATATCGTCTTCCCCCATATTTTTGCCTCATCTCTTAATCTATTTAGTGCGAGTCCTGTCCAACTTTCGGGCGGGCTCTTAGCTGCGGCGAAGTACGCCTCACACCCTTTGATAAAATCTGACACCTGATATAGTGGGTGTCCCGTGTAGAAGACTTCAAGCCCCAAGGTTGATACAATTGTGGTATGACCGGCACTGCTTCTGACGTAGGCTTCAGGGCTGTTGATGACGCTACAGTCGGCAAATTCACGTCCTCGTGCGGCCTCATTTCGAACACCAGAGGAGGGCTCTCCCGGTTTGATGTTGGAGACAGCACTTCTTCTTCGATGAGGGTCACGTCGGAATCCGCTTTTTCGTGAGCCATTTCTTGGTTGTTCCGGCTCCTGGATCTCGTTAACATTTAATACACAGTATGTGATCTCAAACTTTTATTTAGCGTTCGCGGGTTCGGAAGAATTAATGCGATTCTTCACGCCTCATGTTGCTTGGGCGCCATTGAGATCCCCGGGGTTCCAGCGGCTAGCTCAGGTGTCCATCGAACCCCGGATTCACAAAAAAAAGAAATTCAAATGGTTGGAGTATAAATAAAACTCGGTCTTTCGTGTTCGTGACGTGGTCTTATATTTTCTTATCCTTTTTAGTTTCACAAATTTATATCTGGGTTTTTACGATTATAGTCGCAGGTCCTATCCTATCGGAAAGGGGACGCTTACTAATTTTTTTTCTTTTTCAAACTTCGCGTACCCACGCCATTCCACAAAAAGGACTCTCGTGATTGGCCAAATTTTATCGCGTGATGTTTTTTGATTTCACGAATCACGAGGACCACCCTGGCGCAGGCGCGTCGAAATTTGGACGTTGCCGACAAGCGCGGCAAAATTTATTATTTTTGAATCCTTATATTTAGTCTTAAAATTATCTCTTTCATCCATCATCATTTTTACTTTTTAAATTAAAAAAAATACTTACGTGGTTGAGCAAGGAATCAGATTAGATGTTTTATGAAGCCGTTTCTAGAGATCAGGGTTACGTTTCGACTTGAGCTACTAAATGATTATTTTACACCGGGAGAAGCCCGCCTGTAACAGGGGTGTATCAATGTACATGCGAAGAACTAGCGACTGAGAAGAGTTTAGGGAGCTAGAGGAGACCTTCGTTCAACAGCGGACTGACCCCTGCTGATGATGATGATAAAATAAGAGAATCATGTACATAAGATATTTTAATAATGCCTATGCTCTCAACGGATTGAGAGCATCCTTTACAAAGCATTTGCAAATTTGGTGCTCACCTCAGAAACCTGAACATTAACTCCGAAATATGATTGAAATATGATGAATATTTTCAAAAGAGAAATTCTCCACCAGATCAATAGATGAATGGTGTGTTCAACAGTCTGAAAAATAGTTTCAGTCAATCAAGATTTGAAGATTATGTTGGTTGGGTCATGTGCACCGCATAAATGATCGTGAACAGATAAAAAGAAAGTAAAGTCAATCAATCAATAAGGCGCAAGAGAAGAGGTAGGTCAAAATTTTTCTATCAATGTACGTCATATGCTTGGGTGCTTGAATTGGAAAGCAGCCACTTTTAATAGGAAAAGGTGAAAGTAGTTGTTGGAGGAAGCCAGGACCCACCCCCAAGTTGTTGTGAACTTGATAATGATAATAATGATAATGAAGACAGTACTCTATTAAAGGAAATTTGTAATACCTACTACACGTGTCACCGCGTGTCTTTAAATATATTCAAAAAGTTTTTATTTTTAATTTTCAGAATAAATCGAATACTTGAAAGTCCAAGAGGAAGTGCTTTACTTGTGGGAGTAGGTGGTTCTGGAAAGCAGTCTCTGTCTCGCCTTGCCGCCTTTATTTCGAGTCTTGAAGTATTTCAAATACAACTCAGGAAAGGCTACGGAGTTACCGACTTGAAGGTCTGTTTTTTAGCGCACAAAAACATTGTTTGTCACATAAATGGCCACTACTATGATACTTTTTACACTGTCAATTTCTTATAAAGAATATTTTTTCAATTATTGCTAAGAAAACTTATTGTGTTGTATTGGCAACAACTATAATATTATGATATTAAGTATGGGACTGTTATCGACGACATTTAAAAGATACATATTTTGCATCCATGATATAGCTGGTCGAGCGCCCGTATCTGAAGCCGTGGGTTGCGGGTTCAACTCGGAGGCTGGCGAAGAATGGATATGGGGATAAACAACTCAATCCGTGTCAGCATATTTATCGGCGATATTAAATACATTACCGCAATTATAAATTCTCTAATAATATCCATTTCCTTTAGTGTCCAAATTATTGCAAACTCAGTAAATAGCTTACTGCAGTTATAATTTCCGCGATATCCATTTTTCCACATAGTCAGCTATATCTGATGACGCAAACTCCATATAGAAGCTGACTCAACCATAATAATTATTTCCTAGATATTCTTTTCAAGATATTATTTTGATTGTAAGTACGCCAATAAATAGCGGATCATAATTCATTGGACTTGTCACTCGAATATAAGTTCCCGGTCTGTTAGTATCTCAGTCTCTGTATCGCTCCGCACAACATCTTATTCTACCGAGATTAGGACCTCGGAACAGTATCATAACTATTGTAAAATACTCTTGTACCGACTGTTTACACTGCAAATAAAATTCGCTCCAACATCCATCAGAGCAACCATAACACCACGACTTCCACAGTGGTGACCCCGACACGATGACTCCCACATGGATGTTGTTTTTTTTAATGTGTGTTTGATCCAGTATAAGAACCTAATTTTTTGGAAATCCATATAAGTACTCTACTTTCTTTCTGTGTACCTACAATATCCAATTAAATAGAGAAGTTGATTAATGCATAATTTTCTGTTTATTATAGAATGAAATTTCTGTGCTCTACATGAAAGCTGGAATAAAAAATGTCGGTTCTATGTTCCTGATGACTGACGCTCAGGTTCCTAATGAACAGTTTCTTGTGTTGATTAATGATCTCCTCGCATCTGGTGAAGTAGCTGACCTATTTCCTGATGATGAAGTGGAAAATATAATTGCTGGAGTGAGGAATGAGGTAAAATAAAAAAAAGTACAGTCAGCACATTAACTGTATTGTAAAAGCGACATGAACACGGTTCACATGTGTATGGTACAGATACAATTTTTAATTGGACACAGAAGCCGTTTGACATTAGATGTCAAAAAATTCCCAATAGCTATTGAAAACTTAAAAATGTTGGTTTGACTTAGTTAGCATTATTAACATTACGTTATTAGTCGCTTTAATTTATTGAATTATGTTAATATTTAGGTAAAAGGAGCTGGTATATTAGACACAAGAGAAAACTGCTGGAAATTCTTCATAGACCGTGTCCGCAAGCAGCTAAAAGTAGTTCTCTGCTTCTCTCCTGTCGGATCAACGTTGAGGGTGCGTTCGAGAAAGTTTCCCGCCATCATCAATAGCACGGCCATCAACTGGTTCCACGAATGGCCACAGGAAGCTTTGGTTTCCGTCTCAGTCAGATTCTTGTCGGAACTTGAAGTTCTTCCGGTAATAAACATTTTTTTATTGAGCTCTTTTACTATAATATTCTTAAATAATGACAAAGTCAATTGAGGGACTGAAAATTAAAAGGTTACAACATTAAAAACAGTGACATTATAATTTGTATAAAAAAAATGAAAACAATGAAAAAGGATTCATACATGTAACCGCTTTGTATGACTTAACATTGTCCTGTCATATAGCTGCTTAGGTATTTATAGTGGAACAACTTTACCTTGAAATCGCGCAGATTGCGATTTCTTAACGGTTAATTTTAATTATTGTTAACAGTTATTATTTCCGACTGCTCTTACATGAAGCCTATTGCTTCGTTTTTTCTTCTTCAACGTCGCTCTAACTATGTCATATTTTTTCTGTTAAAACTATCAGACTTCACGATTATGTGGTATGATTATAGTTATTCTTTTTAAGTCCACTTTTTTTTTAGGTCTATTTTGCAAAGCTAAATATTTAAAAACGTGAAAAACAAACAGATTAATTAGATAATTGTTGCATTTTTTTAAATACCTCCGACCCATGACCAAGTTCAATCCTAATAAGAACATATGGGCCTCCACTGAGTGGAGGTTTGTATTAACAGATTTTGTTTTTCCAATAAATGGATGTCAGCCACTTGCTCAAACTATTAAGTCCATACCCTGACTCAAACACAAATTGAAAAACAATATGTGTATTTGCCAGATCCAGGATTTGAACCTGAGACCAACAACGCTATAGGCCGACGCTTAAGCCGCACGGCCATCGTGGGACTGTGTTAAATACCTCAGAGACATAACATTTACTGAATGGAACTTGAAATCACAACTTTCTCAACACAGATGCTGTGCTTTACCAATTAAGCTATCCATGTAATCTAGCAGAAATTCTTCGATATACCTATGCAATTGAGGTGTTTTTTCTTATATTTCTGAGGTATTCTAAATTATGCAATAGTATTAATAATTCGTGTGTGTTATTCAATGAAATGAAAATAATTTAATTATATTCTAAGTAATAATAATTATTGTTGACCGCAGGCGACTTACCGTGATTTGGTGGCACGTTTCATGGCTTTTGCGCATACTTCAGTAAACTCTATGTCCAAAGCTTTTCTATCCAATGACAGAAGATACAATTACACAACTCCAAAAAGTTATCTCGAACAGATCAGTCTTTATTCAAAACTATTGAACCAAAAGTCACTAGAGTTGCAAGGAAAAGTAAAGAGGTAAATAAATATACTTATTTTGCAATAAAATTATTCCTGTAGTGTTTTGATCTTTAATATTTATGGGTATATCTTTAAAAACATGTTCTTGTCTAATGGTTTTTTTGTTTTCTTCAGATTGGAGAATGGCTTGGAAAAGCTACGGAGTACAGCCGACCAGGTAGAAGATTTAAAAGCTAAACTTGCTGTTCAAGAAATTGAATTGAAACAGAAAAATGATGCAGCAGATGCACTTATTGAAGTAGTTGGTGTGGAAACAGATAAAGTGCAAAATGAAAAGGCTCTTGGTAATTAAAATATATATTTATTGTAATAATTATTGGACTCTATTATGCAGCTGTAGATGTTGCAACATTTTTTTTATTGTCTATTCAATCGGTGGAATGGTGATTTCATGACACATAAACGTGTACGGGCAGTTAATTTTTTCATTATTTAATTTAATGACCCCGCATTGCGTACTGGACAGTGGCAAAGAATGCCTGTTGAAGGTAGGTAACTGAAAGAAAGTCCTAGGACAGCGATATTCGCTGGACTTTACCTTTTTATAATAGATGTTTCACGAGAAAAAGATTACACCCACTAAAATAGATAAAAAAAACTAATACCAACCGGATTCGAACTCGAGCTAGAAAATTCTGCTGTCTTGGTAATTCAGCATTTTGTTGAAAGCGAAACCCAATATGAAAAAATTAATAAACCTACAAAAATACAACACTGTAAAGATGTCATGCTTTTATACCTATAGCATCAGGCTTTGTAATTGTGTGACTGTCATTTTTACAATTCATGTAGGTATAAGCGTTTGTATTGTGTTGTATGTGTGAAATGTACCAAATTAGTTGAAACCTTTGTTAGATTGTATTAATTGTGTTATAGCTCGTTATGTATTACCTAGTGGAATTGCATCATGCCGTTGATTTCATACTACCGACTCCACTTCCACCTGAACGAGGCATAGCTGCTACTTCCACTGTAAAGCTTTGCGATCCAGAGAATGGCGATATCGTTGTATTATTTGACAATTCAATATTTACCATAACATATTATATTTTCGAAATGTAGTTAGAATTTATCATACAACTTTTACTAAGTTAGATCTTCACATTCCATTATTCTAGCTGATGAGGAAGAGCAGAAAGTGGGTGTGATTGCTGAAGAGGTATCCAAAAAGCAAAAAGATTGCGAAGAAGATCTGGTAAAAGCAGAACCGGCTCTGATGGCTGCCCAAGAAGCTCTCAATACTCTCAACAAAGGCAATCTAACTGAACTCAAATCTTTCGGCTCTCCTCCAGGAGTAGTTACCAATGTTACAGCAGCTGTCATGGTTCTGTTGGCACCTGGTGGGAAAATACCAAAGGATAGAAGCTGGAAAGCAGCCAAAGTATGTTTGATTGCAATTAGTTAAAAATATGTTCTCTCAAAGATTTTGACCAGATTTTGAGTAATTCAGTGTAAATAATGAAGTTTCTTAAAAAGAAAAATCTGTTCAACTCATTATTTAGTGCTAACACCGCGACTGGCGCGTTTGAAATACTTGGCCATTAGATATAATTAACATGTTATTTAAATGTGGTAATTAAAAGTTCAGCAGTGATTGTGTAAACTAAAGATCCTTATTAAATTTTAATTAAGCTCAGAGCTTTCTATACACTTTTCATTGCAATAGTAATCTAACAATAGCAGTAAACTTGAGTAAACGATATAAAATAATTTGCTTATATGGTTTCAGATCGCAATGGCCAATGTGAATGCATTCTTAGAAGCGTTGATCAACTATGATAAAGAAAATATTCACCCAGAAGTCACAAAAGCCATCGTGCCGTATTTGAAGGATCCTGAATTTGAGCCAGGTATAATTAAATTATTATAATAAATTGCAGAACAAGAAGAAGTTGAAAACTGCGGCAATGCAATTATTTGTCTCCAGTAGTCTCCAGCCTATGATACTGTTTGTGCACCTTGCTAATACTACTTCAAAAAGGACTTCCTCAAGGCTACATACTGGCGTCATCACTTTTTAACTTACATACTGCGTATTTTCTGTTATCTGAGTCATCTCAGGGAATAAAATTTATCTAGTACCTATGCGAACAATACTGTTTTGAGGTCTCAGGTAAATAAAACTACAAGCACCAACACAAAATCATACTGTCGAAATACCTAGTGCTCGCTCGAGAGACCAGTAGACGCTCAAACCATGCCGTTTGTAGCAGCTTTGTGGGTGGCAGAAAGTACATCAAAAAAGTAGTAGAGGGCAGTTGACTTTTTGATTTTAAACGGTATTCGGGTGAAGAGACCATTTGGCAATGAAGCAAGAGTTTGTAGTTTTGCAACACTTCTTTATACTCTCATAAGAGAAAGTGTTACTAGAGGCATCTAGTGACAACACTTCAAATCAATTCTATATGATTCAATGTAAATATACTTTAAAGTGTTTTAATTTATCAATATATAACTAACAACATTAAAATGAAAATACATACTTTTAAAATAAAAATGAAAAATATTTGAGTTAAAAAATCATTTTTATGTAAGTATATCAAATTGAGGTTCAGTACCTGTTTCATTTTCGTTTAATGCCTTAATTTTGCAATGTTACGCCTGAAATTTAATGAGAGTATAATAATATGTGCTGATATCGATCGGCATGGAAGTGGTTTGTCGGTTTTACTAAGTAAACTTACATTATAGTGTGATTGATATTTTCAGAATTTGTAAGATCAAAATCAGGAGCCGCCGCTGGTTTATGTGCTTGGGTGATAAACATTATCAAATTTTATGAAGTATATTGTGATGTGGAGCCCAAAAGAAAAGCTCTGGCGCAGGCAAACGCCGAGCTGGCCGCTGCTTCTGACAAGCTGAAGATCATCAAAGCGAAAGTTAATGTAAGTTGTTTCATTTTCAAATTTATTTGTTTACAGAGTGAACATTACAAATCATACTTATGCAAATAAGTAGGCCTATACGTTATGCATTCCAAATAACGCATAGGCCTATTTATCTATATAAGTATACCTATGCACAGGACCCTTAAAAATTAGAATTTAAATCCAATATCCACATCCAGTTGATAGAATTAATATTCCAATACGAGTAATATGTTAACATACATGATTCATTTATTATTGTGCAATTTCAGTCCTTAGAAGAGCAATTGGCTAATCTGACAGCAGACTTTGAGCAAGCGACAGAGGAAAAGATGCGATGCCAACAGGAAGCCGATGCAACCAACTGCACCATACAGTTGGCGAACAGACTCGTTGGTGGCTTGGCCAGTGAGAACGTTCGCTGGGCAGAGGCAGTCTCTAAGTTGGATTTTTTTTTACTTTTTAAAATAATCTAGTTCCTCTATAATTTTACATGGTTATACACAAGATATTGAAAGGAAGTGATTTGGTTCTGGAGGCAAATTCTGAAAGTCTTGTGGGCGGTCAAACTCCATATTCGAGACAAACTCTTCTGCGCCAGACTCCAGTTTCTTGGTTGTGAAGATTACAATTATTGATCATGTTAGAGGTCTAGATCAGTGATGCACAAACCACGGTCTGTGGGCCGCATACAGCCCAAAATGGCATTTGTGCGGCCCAAAATAACAAGTACCTACTTCATCACCAAATTTTTCATTGAATACAATGAAATTTTAATTATTTCCTATAATATATACTAAGTTCTGTGCTATCAATGTTTCTGTGAGAACCAAGCAGTGTCAGCAGAATCCATGACATATGAATCGCTTTCAAATTAATGTTATTCATTTAATTATTGTTAAGTACATATTATTGCAACTTCTGTGTGTACATTTTCACACAATCGAATTACTACTTAGTAAGCACTTTGTTTACCTCAGCGATGTTTATTATATATTTTCTCACCAAATGCCTGAGATACTGAGGTAAGCATTTTCCATCGTGAGTGATTCAACAAAAGGTTATCGGGAGGAAACAAGTTAGTCTCTCCGTAACATTCACTCGATAAACTTGTATCTTGCTAGAGAGCTTAGTGCCTCGGAAAATAATACCTACCTCTCTGTTATATTGTACCATTGTATAACTGTAAACTGTGTCTGTCATCTGTCAAATAAACTCGCCATCTCTACCAGCCTTCATACTTCAGTTCTTCACTCCTCCACATCAACCGCGACACCTACAGTGTATGATTTTTATCGTTTTCACGCTGAGTTTCTGGGAAATTGCAAATCGATCGGGCCGCGCAAATCACCGCGTTCTCCGTAACGCAGGTCCGTGAACTCTTTGACGTCACGATGACCATCACCAGGTCTGTCTCCGCGAGACTCCGCACCATGGTCGGGGACAACACACCAACGCCCGACCAACAACGGGAGGAACTCACCGCACCTGGACCAAGGATGTCGTCAGCAACACCGCCCCAGGACTCATCGCAGTATATGCCAGCTGCGTCACGATCCTCATCATCATTGTCCGAGGACAGCTACAACAGCTCCACCAGATTTGGCCCGTCCGACAGTCCAGACGAATCGGACAGCTCGTCATCAGCACCCGACTTCCACCAGACCATCATTGCCAGGATGGAGCAACTAGTTTCGGCGTTGCGACATGAGACACCGGACTGCAAACACCACCAAGAATCAATCCAGCACCCGTCAAAGTTAAAAGTGCTCGTGTCAATATGAAATGGAGAAAAATTTAGTTTGTCAACTTTTGCAATGGGCGGATTTAAAACGACAACAATCATACCTTTTTGGTAAAAAATGTGAATTGGGAATTTCGCGGTTTGCCGACCCCTGGCCTAGGGCACAAAACATAAGGCGGCACTTAAATGGAGAACTGAAATTAATTTCCATATTTTAATAATTTTTAATAATATGTTTTATTTTGTTTTTACGTTTTTATCTGTTTGTTGTAATTATTTGTCATAATGAGATATCCAGGGTTCAGTGACTAGCTCAGGTGTTGATAGAACGCTGGATTCACAAAAATTAAATAAAAAAAGTCTTTCTTGTTCGTACGTGGTCTTATTTTTTTATGGTTTGTTTTACAAAAGTTTATTTTCAGCTTTTTGCATAGTTACAGTGATTCAGGTCTGTTCGCTTTGACCAAAATACGCTCACTGCTCGCCACAGGGTTCTTCTACCACTCTTCAACCTAAGCCAGTTTTTTAAGGATGATCTTTTGATTTGACAATTCACGAGGTGGACCTCAGCGCCGGCGCGTGACGAGTTCAGCGTTGTGCAATGCGCGGCAAAATTATAATATTTGAATTTACTTCATTCCTTCATTTAAACTTTATAACTAAACATTTTATTTCTTATAGCTAGTGCATATTTTTTTTTTTATAAAACAAATTTTTTATATTCTTAAACTATTGACTGCATACATCATCTTTCATACTTTAATATTACCTTAACGTTTGCTTTTCATCTTCGTCCGGCATGTGACTTCTACATCAGCATATACCGGACGAAGGACTTTACCTAAGAATAAAACATTTACGTAGTTGAGCAGGGAATCAGATCAGGTGTTTTATTCAATTGTTTACAGATATCAGGGTAACGGTTCGGCCCGCTTTTATTTAATATTTATGAACACCAACAAAAGCCTGTTGATAACAGGTATGTGTCAATAAGTAGTAATCGGATTTGGAATCTGGTGGCGTTCCATGGCCAGCTTCAGGTATACAAACGATACAGTCAGATACAAATAGTACAAACGATACAAATCCCGGGGTTTTGTCATACACCTGTGTATTGTTTAGCCTAATTACTGAAAAGCGTTTACAAGGCGGTTCTGGGCCTCTCTCCACGAGATTCGGAAAACATTCCGATCGCTAATCAAAATTTTTATTTTCTATCAACCGTTTTTGTTAAAACTGCGACATCTCCAGGTAGGCGGTCTAAGCTAATCCAAGGTAAAAAGAAACCGTATACGTTTTATCTCAGCAATTTATATGAATATAGTTCAACAAATATATAATTATTTCTCTGGGTCGACACATCGTTGGAAAGTTTTATCTAACTGTATCCCAATATTTACTCTCAAACCATTGAGCGAAACAAGGTGGGAGAGATGAATTGAAGTTTTGAAGCCTTTAATTAAGATATAATCTTGGTGATATATATCGCACCGTGAGTGTAAAACGAAGGCATCTGCAAAAGACATATTTAGGGTTTAAAGTTAGAATAGAATAGAATTTCTAAAAAAACACCATAATATTTGGTTTATATCTACATTATATTGCATGTTCTTTCAGTTACTTCACTTTTACATTATCAGGTTCACGACTTTTGCAGTTGTTTTGCATTTAATCTCGAAATTGAAAAATTTGCAGATACGTTAGTTTTACACTCACGGTGCGATATGATGCATTAAGGGGGGACATGCTCGTCGTAGGTCAAAATTGAGTTTTTATTGTATTTTCAAACCATGATCCTGGACACTCCTTAAACGTTGTAGATAATCTATTTATATAATTTTGAAGCCTTATTATCCTTTATGGTTATTTTAAACATTTGATGACTGCATAAAGTATTTTTGTTACATAAAATAGTATTCTTTTAAACCTCTCGCTCTAATGTTTTAGAATATAGTCATATTTCGGTACATAACTGTGCAGTGGTGTTAAGATTTTTTACATTTATTAATTTTTAAACGCATTTATAAAACCATTAGTATAATTTATTACGAGATAATTTTTGTAAAATATTCACGATAAAAAATTATATTGATAATCTCTGTGATCCCAAATTTGATAAAAATTAGGCATTTTATTATTCAAAAAATCGGCAAGATTAACACATTTGAAGATGATTTTAAAGATATTTATTATAAGTTATGTCTTTGACCATTCAAGTGTGATAAACATCTTATGAATAATGATTGCTTTATAATAATTATTGACCTAAGAATAAGGTAGTGTTTTTTTGAAATACGCCATTTCTTTTGGCATTCCCCAGTGGTTAAGCTACAACATACGGCCGTAGCCATAAATTGACAAACTATAATTAAAGTAGGGAGTAAAATTATGTTAACGTGCGTGTTTGAACATGTACCTTACCGAATTTTTTTTTATTTTTTTTTTAACGGTTAATCTAATAAATTAATTAATAAATCTAAATTCTAAATTAATAATAAAATGCCTAATTCTTGTCAAATTTGGGATCACAGAGATTATCAATATAATTTTTTATCGTGAATATTTTACAAAAATTATCTCGTAATAAATTATACTAATGGTTTTATAAATGCGTTTAAAAATTAATAAATGTAAAAAATCTTAACACCGCTGCACAGTTATGTACCGAAATATGACTATATTCTAAAACATTAGAGCGAGAGGTTTAAAAGAATACTATTTTATGTAACAAAAATACTTTATGCAGTCATCAAATGTTTAAAATAACTATAAAGGATAATAAGGCTTCAAAATTATATAAATAGATTATCTACAACGTTTAAGGAGTGTCCAGGATCATGGTTTGAAAATACGATAAAAACTCAATTTTGACCTACGACGAGCACGTGGGCCGTTAATGGAGATATATGATGACCCAATATTGAATAATTCATGTGTAAATTCGTCCCGAATTAAAGCAAAAGCCCTTGCTGATGTAATTAGCAATTTTAAATTTATGGTGTCAATTGCCGCATGGTACAATATTTTTTTAGTTTAGACGTAAATATTGCAAGTAAAATATTACAATGAAAGGATACTGATATAATATATTCTGCTTCAAATCAATTAGAGCTAACTAAAAAATATTTACTAAGATGCAGGAGTGATGAAAATTATGAACAAGTTTTAATTGATGCTGCTGATATTGCAAAGATGCTAGAAACAGAACCAAAATTTAACACCAAACATGTTCGAAGAAGAAGACAGAAACGGCACTTTCAATATGAAGCTGAAGACGAGGCACCCCAAGAACCTAAACAGCAATACAAAATAGGTTTCTACTATCCAATTTTAGACATGGCTATGCAATCTATCGAAGAGAGGTTCAAACAATTGGAGCAACATAATATTTTATTTGGCTTCCCACCTGCAGATATACTTGTCGACTGCAAAAATTTAGAAAATGCTTTGACAAAGATATTGATGCTAACGATCTATGCAGTGAGCTTCTAGCAGTAGCTCGAAGACTTTCAAAATCCATGCCACCACCAGAAGTACTGCTCTTTATAGTGGAATAAAATATTGAAGATTGTGTAACAAATGTTTTGTAGCTCTAAGAATATTAATAACACTTCCTCTAACAGTGGTAAATGGTAAACATAGTTTCTCAAAATTGAAGCTTATTAAAACGTACTTGCGCTCAACGATGTCACAAAACAGACTGGTAGATTTAGCAACAATTTCAATTGAGTACGACCAAACTACGACAGTAGATTTGAAGGATTTGGTTAATTTTTTTTGCAAAAAAGAAGGCGAGAAAAATTTAATTTTAATTCTGTAATCATGTCTATTTTTTTTTTCTTAAATGTGCATTTTTGTTTATTATTTGGTTACAAATTCTTTTTATTTATTTAAATTAAGCTGTGTATTTGAAACTGAAAAATAAAGAGTTTATAATTATTTTCTTATGATTTTTCTCTTGTGCGTGTTTAATAATAATTTATTAAATTAAAATTTTTAGAAGACTAAAATTTTTTTTTAATAAGTGTCTATTATATTATTATGTCTAATAATCCCTAAATGTTTTTTATTATTTCGAAAAAAATGAGACAATTTGTTAAAAAGGGGGCACGCAAATAAACGTTGCCTAGGGCACCAAATAACCTCGCGCCGGCGCTGGCCATGAGTGCAGTTTTGAAACACGGATTTGGCAAAAATTACATATTGTTTTATCAGGGTGTGTATAACTTTGTTGAACACTTGAAATGGAATTGAAAATCTGAATTTGAAATTATTTGATGTGTTTAAAATGTGAAAAAAGGGTTATGTTAGGATAGACCCCAAGAACAAACAAAATGATGAAATAGTGTTCTACGTAAAACAAAAATTCACTTATGCAATTTTGCCTTTCGCTTTATCAGTCAATAATATGTTCTGACTAAAAGTGAAAATGGAAAATGGACATTGAAAAAAAAATGTCAATTTGAGACATCATTTGAGCCTTCGACCAATGGCTTCTATTCCACAGTGGGTATTCATCTTTACTAACAAGAATTAATTTACTTTCAGTTTCATGCAGCAGAGCACAACACTTCCTGGAGATGTTTTACTTGTTACCGCTTTCATTTCATACGTTGGCTGCTTTACAAAACAATACAGATTGGATTTACTCAACAAAATGTGGCTGACATATTTCAGGACATTAGATGTAAGGATTCATTTATCTTTAATAACATCGGAACATCATTTTTCATACTCTCATAATTTATAAAAATAAGTGTACTATAGATATAGGTACCATCATAAATCATCAGGTGTTGAAAGTTAGAACTAAGCTCACCACAGTATAAAAAATATTGAATGATATTATGTCAAATGTTAAACATGTGGCGCCTCACTCAGTGGACAACTTATACTGGTGGATCTATAATTGTAAAGACACTGCAAGTATACTACCAATAATATTACCTTAGTAATACTATAATTGATTTCATGCTAAGTATGTATTTTCTTCTCGAAAAATTAATGTTGAAATTTTCTTAAACATTCTTGAGAAACATGAGATAGAATAATTTCTCGAGAATTCACATATTATTATGTAACTCTTCTTAGAGAAATGACTATTAGTATGTAAATTAATTAATTAATTAATTAATATTAGTAAAGTTATTAAATGTTAGTAAGTATATAAAGTGGAAGTAATGTATTAATATCGTCGGTGTTTTGTAAAAAGGGCGAATCAACCATTTTGGCGAAATCGAGATTTTAATGAAAATACAATGGTACCCCACTAGCTTTGTTGTGTAAAAACGGCGAATTTGTATCTCCACTGGAAAGTACTTAAAAACGATAATCGACTAAAATTAAATTAATTAAAATTACGAATAAAAAGAGAATGTGACATATTAGGCCTTTTAAAATATTATATAATAATGCCTATTATAATGACAGTATTCTTTCTAAGCTTTATTATAAACTTGTTAGATATTTATAATCATCCACAGGTAATAAACAAATAAATGTCAAAAGTTAAAAATCCTCCTCCTGTAAAATAGCATTTTGGTTAATTCGCCCTTTTTACAAAACACCGACGATACAAGGATACACTTTTCGTCGTTGTAGGATTGGTTTCCCGAATAGACCAAATGTTCAGGAGACGAAAAACAAATTTCATAATCCTATATTTAAATACATGGAGATATTTCAATTATTATTTTTACAGCATATGAATGATGTATTCATTACCATTACAAAGTAATTTAAAGAAAGGGATGGTTCTAGTCCAATAAGATACAAAAAAACATTCTGCATTAAAAGGTCGATTTCTACAAAAACGGATATTCGGCAAACCAATCCTATAGCGACGTTTTGTCAAATATGATAAATGAGTGTAACAGAAGATCATTCTAATCAAAACTCTGTAATGTTTTAGCCGCCGATACCCATAACGGAAGACTTGGATCCTCTGAGTCTTTTAACAGATGACACGCAAATAGCGATGTGGCAAAATGAGGGACTGCCTTCTGACAGAATGAGCACGGAGAATGCAACTATTCTTTCAAACTCCGACAGATGGCCACTTATGATTGATCCCCAGGTAGGTACTACAAATAACTTCAAGATGTTTAACCAATCGAATGTAATGTATTTTTTCATTATATCTTCTTCATTCATTATTCATTCCATATTAAATATTATTGTGAAGTAAAAACACCAAAAGTAGTACACGTTTATTTTAACATATTGATTATTATAAAGACAATACAGTTGAATAATATTTAGATGATAGTAACAAAGATCGAGCAAAATAATTTTATTATATATTTTATAGTTACAAGGACTAAAGTGGATCAAACAGAAATATGGAGATAATTTGAAAGTTATTCGCTTGGGCCAGAAGGGCTATTTGGATATTATTGAAAAGGCTTTGAACAAAGGTGAAAATGTCCTCGTGGAAAACATTGGAGAAAATGTTGACCCCGTACTAGATCCACTTCTTGGGAGAAATCTAATCAAAAAAGGAAGGTAGGTACTAAAATATATATATAATATATTATATTAATTGAATTAGATTATTTGTAAAAACCCCAGAATTTAGAATATTAGGAAAAATTGGACCAAGTGGGATTCAAACACACATCTTTCTTTTGCCGGGAAACTGCTCTGACAATAACTAAAAGTAATTGAATCAGTTTTTATCTTGCGAATATGGCCTACTCTGACCATGATTTTTCTCTAAGATCTTTCCCAAAAAAAATCTCCAAAATTTTGAGAGATCCTTAGTAATTAAGGTAATTGATACCTTGCTTTAAAACATAACAACCGATTGCCAATAATATTAATGCAACTTGTGAATCGCTTCAAGATGTAAAAACTACTACTTAGTTAATTTTGTTGTAATTAAATGGGATACACATGGCGTAATTAGTAAAGAATATTGGCGCAAACTCAGTGGATGCGGGTTCAAGTCCTGCTAGGCGTCTATTTTATTCAAAAAGATTGTTTTTAGTATGTATATATCTGAGATATTTTCAAACTATGTATGAATAACCCTCTATCTTTTATTTTACTATGCCGGGTCAAATGATTTTATTATATTCATGTTTATTAAAGCAAAAATTGTTTACCTTCACTCTACCTTAGCTAGTTTGTCACTTTAGCTAACATAATTCTTTGTGCTGAAGGAAAAGGGAGATAAGTCACTTTAGGAGAACCTAAAAAATAAAATTTGTAAGGGAAAATTTTAAGATTGACCACCTAATTTAGAAATGTTGATTTGACTTGACTTGTTTTCAATAAATGCATTAATGTTAATTTGGCATATTCAAATTTTTTTTATTGAATTGAAATTTTGAATTTATGATTCTCTTGTAATTGTAATTTCGATAGAAGGATTTATAAAAAAACTAAAGAGGATTCTTGAAGTCACCATTTTGCAGAGGAGATTAAAAGAAGGGATAGTATTTAACATCAAAATGTTGAGATTTTTTTGCTTTATCTTGAAATTAATTAATTCCAAATGAACTTTTAGAGCTATCAAGATCGGTGACAAAGAAGTTGAATACAATCCAATGTTTCGTCTGATCCTGCATACAAAACTGGCGAACCCTCACTACAAACCGGAGATGCAGGCTCAAACAACTCTGGTCAATTTCACCGTTACGAGAGACGGTCTTGAAGACCAGCTCCTTGCCGAGGTCGTGAAAGCTGAGAGACCAGATCTGGAGGAATTGAAGGTGATACAATATGATGCACTTGTATTATATATTTCGTCATCTCAATACTACAACTAGATAACTCAATTTGGTCATTGTTGGGAAAATGAAATTTAAACTTTACTTGATTAACATAAATTTAGGCTATAATTATTATTTAAAATAAAAATAGAAAATTGTACTTGTCTAATTAGGAACAAGTAAATAATGTTCAATTGTATGAACAAAATATTGTAGATATATTGTTTTATTTATTTAATGCATTTATGGTTTTAAAGTTTTATAATATTTTCAAACACAAAATTACAACAGTTCCCATTAACTTCTAAATTACCTAGTTTTATCATTTTGTAGAGAAGGAAATGTTGAATCATATCCAATAGCTATCTCAAAAACAGTGAACATCAAGTTATCTAGTTATAGTATTGAGGTGACGATATAGTAATTAGATAGGTGACCGTTTTCTCTCTTATTCAGAGAATTTGAACCAATACGGAGTGAAGTTTATATGAACAGACATTTTTATAATGAATGGTTAATCATTCGTTCATGTCCTGGATTAAAAATAGATTGACAAAACAGCATGTAAATTTTCTGACACGGGATTTGGGGCGAATACTCTGCCATTACCCCAGGCCATTGTCATGGCCGAAAAAGAATATCTACTATGTCATTATTTTAATAAGCTCTTCTAATGGAAATCATGCAAAGAAAAATATTTATTTTTACAGGCTGAATTGACCAAGCAACAGAATGAGTTTAAAATTCAATTAAAAGGTTTAGAAGACGATTTGTTATCTCGGTTATCATCAGCCGGTGCAAACATCCTCGGTGATACAGCACTGGTTGAAAACTTGGAAACCACCAAAAAGACTGCAGCAGATATTGAAAGAAAGGTAACTCTTTGTAAACATCCTTTCATAAACGATTGGGGTCGATCAATATTTGAATAGAGGCCTCTTGCTATTCTCTTCCATTCAATTCTCATGAATGTTATTAATTTTATTTCTCAAACCAGCGGCTTTTAAGTAGATTCTGTAGGATTCCTCTTGATTATTGATGGATGGCACTATTTTCCAGTCCATTGTCATTTCAAGAGTTTAACGCATTGACAATCTATCATATAAAATAATATTATTGTTTGTGTCCTGTTCTTTTGACGTCGGAATATGTTGAGTAACTGTTTCTATAGAAGTTCACAATACTCTTGATATTAATGAAATCCTATATATGTAGGTACATAATTTAATAAAGTTTGTTACTTTTTTCATCTATCAGGTGGCTGAAGCTAAAATAACGTCTCATCAGATTGACCAAGCGAGAGAATTTTATAGACCGGCTGCGGCTAGAGCCAGTCTTCTATATTTCATTCTAAATGATCTTAACACAATCAACCCGATCTACCAATTCTCGCTAAAGGTAATACATCATACACTATCATCATCATCAGGGGCGCTACAACCCGATGTGGGTCTTGGCCTCCTCCAACAGCTCCCTCCACCTGTCCCTATCCAGTGTGGCCGCTTTCCAATTTGGTACCCTAGAACACGGCAGTCATTGGCAGCTCCATCCAACCAGCGAATCTTTGGCCTGCCTCTTCTTCTACGCCTGATTGGATTGCCGGACATCACTCTCTTTGCCGGTTCATTGTCATTCATACGGTGCACATGACCTAGCCTCATATACTATGTTACTAGTAATTTATTGTCTCTATATCCCTAGATATCTAATTAATTTAATTCAATTTTCATAGCTTGATATAACTTCTCCACGAAAGCAACCATTCTTGAGAGAATTACCATTGATTTAAGTAATTCATTGTCAATGTTCACTCCTTTCTATAATATTGATCACTGAGGAATACTGGAGGTAGGCTGTTAAGATCCGACAAAAATGGTGCACACTAAACTTACTCAGTCATAGGTATTACTTTTCATTGAACTAATACCCCGTTTGCACGTGCATTGATTTACTGTACACAGTAAGAAAATGTATGGGAAAACATGTATTATCCTGCAGTTAGCAAGATTGCGTGCATGAATCAAACAAGTTTGGAAGGTTCAGAATTCAACGCGCAAGTAAGATTATTTTCGATCTACACCTGCTCAGTAGAGCGATAGGGGCAAACATGCCGGTAAACGGTTAAAAGAACGAACTACTCATTTTGAGCTTAACTGATTTTCAATATGACCTGTCAGATAGTACTATAAAATGACAACATCGCGCCTTGCTTACGAATGAGATTGGAGAGACAGTCAGTACTTTTACGTGTAAACAGTTATTGTCATGATAGTTTAAAATAAGCACTATTGCCGACAGTAATTCCATGTACAGACGCTATTAGACTACAATGTGTAGATAGTGTTTGTTGGTTTTTAAAATTCAATTAAACCCTGCCTAATCCAAGACATAGTAGATAAGAGTCAAAAAATATTCATTTATCTATAAAATATTTTTTATCGTTTATGGTCAGGGCTTAATTGAATTTTAAAAACTAACCAGCACCGTCTGCAAATTGTATTCTTAGTTTAATGAAAACAAATTAGCATGACTGACATAGTTTAGTGTGCACTATTTATATTGAATCTTAACAGCCTACCTCTACCCCTCGCCGCTGATATAAATTCTATATGTGACTTCTCAAATGTATAATTAATTTGTCATTACAACTTATAGGCTTTCAGTGTTGTCTTCCAAAAAGCAATATCCAAGGCAGAACCAGCTGAGGATGTGGCGAGTCGTGTGAAGAATTTAATTGACTGCATCAGTTATTCAGTCTTCCAATACACCACTAGGGGTCTATTTGAGTGTGATAAACTCATTTTTTCATCACAGATGACATTCCAGGTACACCTTGAAATATTGCATTATATTATAATTATTGTATATTCCATAGATCAGGACCATTCCATAAACCAGTAACATGAGACATAACGTCGCTATAGGATTGGTTTCCCGAATATCCGTTTTTGTCGAAATCGACCTCTTAATGCAGAATATTTTTTTGTATCTAATTGGACGAGAACCATCCCTTTCTTTAAATTACTTTGTAATGGTAATGAATACATCATTCATATACTGTAAAAATAACAATTTAAATATCTCCATGTATTTAAATATAGGATTATGAAATTTGTTTTTCGTCTCCTGAACATTTGGTCTATTCGGGAAACCAATCCTACAGCGACGATAAGTTGCTGAAATATGATTAGAGAACTGTGCGTCAATTACATTTGATGATTTGTTATAACTGATTCAGTCATTTAAGTCATGAGTGAATAAGATCCCTTTACCTTACCAATTACTTTCACCTATCCCTGAGTAGTCTGAGTCACTGACTCAGCGATCGCGAACTCCTATCAATTGAACCCCTTTAGCCATTCGAATAACTTTTCCCCTCTTTCTGGTTCACGTCTGCACTTATCTGCAGGTCGCATGTTGCTATGGATATTGCTGTCTATAAAATTGTGCAAGGCGTAAATAATTTGTAAATGGCGAACAACCAACATGTAAGTTCACTGTCTGGATCATTCCATATCAGTCATTTGTGATCCACACATGTCTATGATATACTTGAGATAGCTTTTTTTATAATAGGTACAGTCAGTATGTACTTAGTTTAATAGCGTCTGTACATGTGCATGGATTTGCGTGCGCCAATAGTGTGTATTTTAAACTATCGCAATAATAACTGTGTTCATAC
Organism: Rhyacophila brunnea; assembly: GCF_057557595.1. Classification (NCBI taxonomy): domain Eukaryota; kingdom Metazoa; phylum Arthropoda; class Insecta; order Trichoptera; family Rhyacophilidae; genus Rhyacophila; species Rhyacophila brunnea. Next base: position 38,607,443 of record NW_028233276.1, on the reverse strand, counting down.
ATAAAAGTGCTGACTATCTCTCCAATCTCATACTTCAAGCGTAGACGAGATGCGATGTTGTCATTGTATGGTGCTATTTGACAGGTCCGAACAGGGTCGTATATAATCGGTAAACGTCAAAATGTTCTGTGCGGTATAGTTCATAGTTGTTCCGGTAGGTTCGCCTTTATTTTTTTACTGTGCATGCGCATCCACCATGCAGGTACCAATTATTGTATGAAAATTCATAATCTTCTCAACTCTTTAGATCCATGCATAATATCCTTGCAACTTGCACAATAATACGTGTTTACAAGTGCATTTTCCTGTTATGACCGCGATAATACGTACTGTCAGCAGTAAATCCATACATGTGTAAACGGGGTATAATAATAAATTATATCTTCATTTGCAGATCTTACTGATGAGTGAAGAAATAATGCCAGCCGAGTTGGACTTTTTGTTGCGGTTTCCATTGAAACCACACGTCACGAGTCCAGTTGACTTCTTAACTAATACAAGTTGGGGAGGCATTTGTTCTCTATCAGGAAAAGAGGAATTTAGGTAAACAATGTTTCTTTTAATTTTATGTTACATGTGTGCTTAAAAACATCCGGGTGTGCGGTTTAAAAAGCTCTAGTCTGGTAGTTACTTACATAATATGAAACTCTAAGGATCGAACATGGTGAAGTAAGTGGTTGTTAGATAGGTATAAATAAAATCAAAATTCTTATAATCATTATGTTAATAACAGAATAAAGAAGCCTCAGCTGAGACTTTGTAGATTAATAAATAAAAAACATTATTCAAAATAAAAGTAAAAAAAAATACAGTGTAATAATGTAAATCAAAATTTAATAGACCATTATATGATACTCCGCCAATGACATTAATATGGAAGAATCATCTGGAAAAAAAAATGACACTCATTTTATTGTCGGGTCTGCCGAATGGCATAATCTGTTCTAACGCCATTACAATAAAGGTGATATTGCTATAAATTCCTGATGCTTTTTGTTGGATCTGCCGAATGGTTCGGTTTGAACGGGTTCGCTCAAATTAATATTGACATTAGAAACACTGCTCTAACGCCATTACAATAAAGGTCATATTGCTATAAATTCTCGATGCGTGATATCGCATACTGGAAATTGCGTGATGTCTACCTATACATGCGAATTTACTTGCTAGCTACTGTATTGAGTGTGTCGTCCATTAATAATGTCATTGTACTCAGCAGACTTTTTGAAGTCAAAATCACAGCTACTACATAATGGGAATGTCCTATATTATATCAAACCAACAAAGCAAAGAAATATAATAAATGAATCTTTTATTATTTCAGAAATTTGGATCGTGATATAGAAACGTCATCAAAGAGGTGGAAAAAGTTGGTTGAATTAGACTGCCCAGAAAAAGAAAAATTCCCACAGGTAGCTATATATTTACATAATTATTACGTACCACTATATTAGGCTTAAGACGGCCTATAGCGTCGTGGGTCCCAGGTTCGAATCCTGGGTTTGGCAAGTAGACATATTATTTTTCAATTTGTGTATGAGTCATAGTATGGACCGAATAGGTTGAGCAAGTGGCTGACATCTATTTCTCGTAAAAACAAAATCTGTTAATACAAACCTCCACTCTGTGGAAGCCCATATGATCCTATTAGGATCAGACATGGTTGAAGAAGAAGATATTAGAGGATTTCGCTTTACTATTTTGTTGTAAAGATGCCATGTAATTGATTTTTCATTTTAAACATTTTTACAGGAATGGAAAAGTAAAACACCAATACAGCGATTGTGCATGTTGCGTGCTTTGAGACCCGACAGAATGACGTACGCGGTTGCGTAAGTATAAAGATTTGATTAAAAGATATTATGAGAAATAAGCAGATAAAAATCAGGTCAGTCACTTGTCCTCTTAGGGTGCAGAACTAACCTACTATTGGTAACGCAATAAAATTGTGAGGGTGATGGCTATGTTCAACAGAATCTCTTTGCATAATTACATATTCCAGGTGCGTCAGGGTGACTTTAGGTGGATGTTGCTTTCTTAAAATAGAATCTACTCAGTTCACCTGTGTAATACTTTGTATTTTTTTTATTGCAATGATATTTATTGAAATCTTGTTAATAATACTGCTTATAATTTTTTATTTCCATGTCATGTTGTGATAGTCTTGAATTATACTAATGTATTTATATTTACAATGGGTACAATTTCATATTGAAGAATACTATTGTTTTTTGAAGGGCCTTTATTGAAGAGAAGATGGGAGCAAAATACGTTGAGAATAGAACAATGGAGTTCAGCAAATCATTTGAAGAGACCAGTCCGTCCACACCCATCTTTTTTATCCTCTCTCCGGGAGTGAACCCGCTGAAGGATGTGGAGGCGTTGGGAAAGACGTTGGGCTTTACCTCTGACGATGGAAACTTTCACAACGTTTCTCTCGGTCAGGGGCAAGAGGTTGTCGCTGAACGAGCCATGGATACCGCTGCACAGAATGGTCATTGGGTTGTTTTACAGGTGGGAGATTTGACATATTGTTATATTTATTAATGATTATGAGATCAAGATCAGAAGTGAGATGGCAAGAAGCACTAATTGTGAAAAAATAATACATCTCCTCTGGAATTGAGACATAACTTTGGGTATTCGATGGAGGGCGATCAGGTTCTACATTATATCTATAGTGGTCCACGTAGTGGAAGCCTGGAGATTTAAGAAACTAACCAACAGAATACTAAGTTTTTCAAGATGTTGCTGTGTCTGTCTACGATGAAGATTTTTTAGGCTGGTTGAATGAAATTTTATTTAAAAACATGCAGTTCTGCTGAGAAAATAGTTATTGTTCACAGGTCACTGTTAATTTATAATTTATATAAAACATTAAATGTGATCGATTTGAAAAGTAATTGCAATCATGCATTAGGGGTCAGGGTGACTATAAGCCAAGAGAATTTATAGCTACCATTTTGTGTAGAAAGGCGGCATACTTCAGCTAGATTTTCCATTGATCAAAAAGTATGATTTACTCCATCTCATAATTCTGAGAAAGGTAGAGAGCAGCAGATGTATATGTCAAAGAATATGATGATCTGATACGATTGGCTCAGGATAGGGATATGAACTGCAATTTGGTCGCCGACTTTTGATGGAAGACAGCTCTAAAAGAAATAGAATATTGAATAATGATTATTAACAGAATATTTTTCTTCTTTTGACATTAATCTAGTATACAATCAAGGTTTTTTTCTATCTCATATGTGGTTGTTCTAAATTTTATCAATATATTTACTATGAATTAATTTCAGAACATTCATTTGGTAAAGAAATGGCTGCCATCTCTGGAGAAAACTTTAGAGTTATATTCTTTTGGGTCACATCCTGAATACCGAGTGTTCATGAGCGCTGAGCCAGCTGCCACGGCTGCTGCCCACATCATCCCTCAAGGCATCCTCGAGTCTTCCATCAAGATCACCAATGAACCTCCAACCGGCATGCAGGTACCTACATATACATCCACCTCTTCATTTTCCTATCTAGGTTTTGAATAAAATCACATATTATTATGTAACTCTTAGAGAAATGAGTATTACTAAGTAAATTGATTAATTAATTAATTAATATTAGTAAAGTTATTAAATGTTAGTAAGTATGTAAAGTGGAAGTAATGTATTAATATAATTTCAGGCCAATCTCCATAAAGCGCTAGACAACTTCAATCAAGAGACTCTAGAGATGTGTGGTAAAGAGGCTGAATTTAAAGTGATTCTTTTCTCCTTGTGCTATTTCCATGCTGTGGTTGCTGAGAGAAGAAAGTTTGGACCACAAGGATGGAATAAAGTGTATCCATTTAATGTCGGTAAGCAAATTTTTATTCCACATTTGATCAATAACAAAATTAACATTCTCATTATAGACATCCCCTCACTTTCTTGCCTCGTTTCTTCACCTGCAAATGTGGCATGTTGGGCATCCTACACTTTCTAATTTTTTTCATGTGTTTCAGGTGATCTTAATATCAGTGTGTCCGTCTTATATAATTATTTGGAGGCAAACTCTAAAGTCCCGTGGGAAGATCTAAGGTACTTGTTCGGCGAAATCATGTATGGAGGTCACATCACCGATGACTGGGACAGGAAACTTTGTATTTCTTACCTTGAGGAACTCATGCAACCGGATTTGGTAATCAAAATTATACGCTTTCAATATTAATATATAAGTAAGTAACTTTAAGTAGTAATATTAATTCTTAAATTACTCATAAATATTTACATATCGTCTTCGAAATTAAAGTTTACAATAATTATTTTAATCTCAATCTTTTACTCGTCAAGTGACTCAGTATTATCGCTGATACATCTTCTTCAGTTAAGCAATTCATCTTCTTTCTAGTCTTCATGTATTCTTTATTTTTCCCTATACGATTAACTGAAGCAGTGCATATTTGTCATTTCACATAATGTGGCCGAAGCATTGAACCAGTGTTTTTCAACCTTGTTACTAAATCAGCAGTACATTTGACCCTGTACCAAGCTCCCATGGCACTCCAAGCATTGAACAAAATAATGATTAGACGTGTTGCTCTATATAAATAAAACGTAGCAATCACTGACAACACTTGAAACGTGAGATTGGCCATTTTACTAATCGTTCGTAATGCTAAACATATTTCATTGAGCTACTAAACAATGATTAGGAACTTAATAAGCCGTTTACACGTGCAAGGATTTACTGCTGGCAGTACATATTATCGCGGCCATAACAATAAAATGAAAGTGTAAACACGTTGATACCGGATGAAGGTCTCCCACAGGAGACCACCTCAAAGGACGGACCGAACCATCGACTTTCCCATAACACCACAGCCTACGTCCACTCTTCGCGGTTTTCCCAACTTTCGGCCGAGCGGAGCCAGCCGCTCGTCAAATCCGACTTTCGAATTTGTCCACGCTCCCGCCAAAACACAGACGCGGTCTGTCGAAAATGGCTGCTCCCACCGCCACTAGTCAATCCATCGGTAAAACAGAGAGTGCGATGATGCCGGCAATCTGACAGTTGGATGCGCGCGAAAATCCCTTTCTCGCATCGGACGCCGGACAGCCAGCATCGCCTCGGACGCGAAGCCAAGCCAGTATCTCCCGCCAAAAAGACCGCATCGCCAAGCCGTAAGCCCTGACTCTCTCACATCAGACGCCGGAGAGCCAGCATCGCCTCTGCTCGCCTCGGACGCGAAGCCAAGCCAGCATCTCCATTTCTCCAGCCAAAAAGACCGCGTTGGCGCCAAGCGAGCATCCCAATCCACAAGATCTCAAGCTAACAGCCAGCGAAAACCGCCTCTACCCACCGCCAACGACAATATCCTGCGACAATATAATAAACTCCTGCCAGCAACCACAATGTGCGTTTCTCTCATTCCACCCCGCTTCTGGCCTCCTTCTCCTCTTCTCCTCGACGAAGAAGGCCGCTATCAACGTATTATTGTGCAAATGTCAAAATAATATATTAGAGCTTCTATGGATATTCAAAGATGGTTTTGGGTGTAAGAGGTAGGGTGATTATTTTAAAAATAGTCACTAAATACCGTTTGGTTTACATGTGTCATGTGACTTAGTTATTCGTTTTCTATATAAAGCGTGGCACTTAGTCCTTTTTTGGAGAAATTAGTATTGTAATGTAGTGCTTTTCTAAAATATCGTTGTTCAAACATGTTTTTATTACAATGTTTAATTATAAATTGTATTTTTTTTTCTTCTAAGGACATTAAGATTGCATGTGAAATCTTTTGAGAAGCTAATAAAATAGTGTTTTATGAAAAATAAACTAATTATTATTCATTAAAACTCCTATCTCTCAGATTCAGCTTTTTGGTACTTAGTGCCTATTTTATTATGTGTGTTGATATTATAACTTATTGCTTTTGTAAAAATTGATGAAAGAATTGTTTTAGGTGGATGGAGAACTACAGTTGGCTCCAGGATTCCCAGCTCCTCCGAATACAGATTACGTTGGCTATCATGCTTATATTGATGATGCCATGCCGCCTGAATCACCATACCTGTATGGCCTGCATCCGAATGCTGAAATCGGCTTCTTGACAACCACCAGTGAAAGCTTATTCAGAACTGTCTTTGAAATGCAGCCAAGAGATGCTGGGGCATCAGGAGCGACGACGGTGACTCGAGAAGACAAGGTAAAATAATTGATTATTTTTCTTCCTTTGTATAATATCTTCAACTGAAGATTAATAAATTGATCCATAATCATTTCACGTATTGTAACATTATCTATCTAATACTGTGTGTAAAATTCAGAAATAGGCAAATATTTTCTTTTTTTTATAGAGAAAAGAACATTAAAGAGGACAATGTGCTAATATATTTTAATATTCCAGGTGAAACAAATGCTTGATGAAATAATGGAAAAACTACCCGAAGAATTCAATATGGCGGAAATAACAGGAAAGGTTGAAGAGCGTACTCCGTATGTTATCGTTGCGTTCCAAGAATGTGAACGGATGAATTATTTGACAGGAGAACTCAAGAGGTCTTTGAAGGAGTTAGATTTAGGACTAAAGGTTCCTCATTGCTTTTTAAATAACCATATTTATGATATAGTCAAATCACTAAAAGCTAAATGCTTACTCTAGTTTCTAAAAAATATACAACAGCCCATCCTAGGCTTTAGCATCCTCTAAATACACCACCAGTCTGCCATCGATTTCTAATTAATACTTATGTTTCATTATTTAAGGGAGAGCTCACAATCACATCTGATATGGAGGATTTAGAGAACGCCCTATTCTTAGACCAGGTAAATTGTTGTTACATTGGTACTTCAGTGAAACTAAGATGCCTAAATACCATTTTTTCCGTGCACATCAAGTAGCTTTTCTATTATTCCTATTACTAATAGTATTTATGTTACGCCGAATGTGCGAAATTGACTATTACATGAAATGGGCAAAATTTTGGCTAATTCATGTAATAGTCAAGCCCGTTGCCTTATTCATGAATTAGGTAAATTATCTGCCGAGTACGTGAATTCTCCAGGGTATGGAATTCTTAAACTGTCAACATGATAGTAGAAAAAGTAAATTTAATACGGATGGTTTTATTAGTTATAATTGGGCATAATATAATATTACTAGCTGACCCGGCAAACGTTGTTCTGCCATCTAAATTATTTCTAGTAAATATTTTGGTTGTTAAATAAAAAATAACGAATGTATTGTAAGTGTGTGGGGATGATATCTATGACAGAAAGAGGAATGGAGCACTGTAGACGATGACCGCCGATAACATATTCATTGTTTGATCTCTTAAAAGTTAAATGTAAAGTGAAAAAAAATTATAATTTTTTTATCCTAAAGTAGGAAAATGAAATAAAGAAAATCAATATTAATTTTGAAGAGCAATTGAGTGTACAATATTTTTTGTCAGTCCGTCTTTAGCTAACACGGATAAGCTCGATGGTTTGCCCACGCGAGAACATGCCACGTACAATTGTCCGTGTGAAAAACATAGTGTGCCCAGATCTAAGCCGCAAACAGACATAGTTTGGCCTTGCGACTTATTGATTGTCATTGTGAATGCCAATCTAATAGGAAATTGAACGCGTTTTAATTCAATTGGCACGTCTGTAAGAATCATTGGAATTCGTGGCAGCAAAACATTTTCGGCTTGGAATTTGCCATTCAAAATGGTGGCTTCGATAATGTTTTTCATCAATTTTTTAATGACCAATCGCGTGCCATTGCACAGCCGTGGTGGGTTCAAATTCCGAAGTAAAATAACCGGAGATCCAACTTTCAGTCGTAGAAGGTGTGTTGACATGCCTGGTAAATCCAGTGGGTTCAAAAACTCTGTTGGATAATTTACAGCTTCGTTGACATCGCAAACTGTATCGATCGATTTGTATGATACCAAATCGCCTGGCAATGACTGCTGTATCTTGAAGTTTAAATCGTCAACGTCCACATTTTTTGCTGCCAAAATGGCTCTTTCTGCTAGCTACGCATGATTTATGTATTGTGTGCGTACATCGGGAAATATGCGGTCAATGAGAGCATTTTGCGAATCAACGATTCTGCAGAAATTAGTGGGCAATTTTATGCATCCAGTATTTTCATAGACAGCAACTTTTCCATCGCCGATATCTAACAATTGGTTCGAGAATGTGTCAGCAGATGGATCTTGTAACATTTGCACGCGCATGTTTATTTTTAGCTGGACCTTTTCAACATTACGCCACAGTGGCGATGATTTCAAGCAAGCGTTGATATCATCAGCGTACGTTGAACGTGGAATGATGGGAAGTGTTTGTCTGAAATCACCTGAAAGGAATAATATAGTGCCGCCGAATAGTTTGTCGTTGTTTTTTATATCTTTAAGTGTTCTGTTCAACGCCTCAAGAGAATGTTTGTGTGCCATAGTGCATTCATCCCAGATGATAATTTTGCATTGTTTTAGCACTGTGGCCATGGACGATTGTTTTTTTATATTGCACATTGCGTCTGGGTTATTATGAATATTCAGTGGCAGCTTAAATGCTGAATGAGCTGTTCTGCCTCCATCCAATAAAATTGCTGCAATGCCAGATGATGCAACAGCCAATGCAATGCCATTATTTGATCGTATTTTGGCGAGAATTAGCGAAATGAGAAATGTTTTGCCAGTTCCACCTGGTGCATCCAAAAAAAGAATCCACCTTGTCCCGCCAAAACTGCCAGCATAATGCGGTCGTAAATGATTTTTTGTTCATGAGTCAGTAGTGGGACATTGCGAGTAACAATCGCTGCCATTTCTGCAGTATCGTACTGCAGTTCACGATTCATTTCGGTGTCCATTAAATCAGAAGTACTTCGATTTGGCGAACTCATACCGAAATGACTGAGTGGTAAATTGGCAATGACAACGCAAAGATCCTCGATAGTAATCAATGCTTCATTGTACATAGCGTCACTGAATGTAATCGTTAGATCGTTGCACCGTGTATGAATTCGATGCAATATATCGTCAGTCATTGAATCTTTGTGCTTATCCCACAACGTGTCTGCTCGTCCCGGGAAACATGTAGTCAACACTATAGCGAATAGTAGACGAATTTGTGTTGCTGTACAGCCCAATGCTGCTTCAGCAAGCATATCGTCCCAGTGATTGTCGTCTTCGAGCAAGCCGAGTGCAAGGCATGCATCTTTATATGTTGGATACTGTTGCCCATTCACTTTGCGTATATCTTGAAATGATAATGAGCCGGTGACATTAACCAACAACAGTCGCAGATAGAAACACTCAATCTGCCTTGGATTGACTGTATATACTCGGCCCAAAGTGTTTGATTTGAATAGGCCGGGGCACGCAACAATTGGTGTGCCGTGCTTGCGGGGCATCCATTTTTTTGTTTGATTCCATGTGAAATAGCGAGGTACTTCGGAATAGAGTAATGTTCGTGCAAAGGCACCGAAAGTATCCGCACGATTACACAATTCGAAAAATTCGGTGAGTGTAGTTTTTGGTGGATTTATGGCACGCTCAATTGCTGTCTCGTTGGTGAAAAATACGCGCTGGCTGTTTTCAAGATGGACGGCTAAATGTATAACTGCTGGGTCCCGTTCATGAATTGGGAAACCAAAGATACGCCAGACAGCTTCATTGGAGCTGATGTACCGGCCAATTTGGTAGCGCATTATTTCGTCGTTGTCATTCAATCGAGGAGCATTCACATCGGTATTTTGAATTTGAAATACAGCCATATCGCTGCCTTTATTCACATACTTGCAAATGTATTTGATGCTCTTCACCGAACTGCAGAACTCAACATTGATATGAGCATTGAATGTTTTGCTCAGCAGAGGCGAATATGGTACCACCCAACGATTGTCAATGTCAATGTCTGCGTTGTTGATATTTAGTGTAAATGATTGTTCGCCATTATCAGTATTTCTTCGACGATACATTGGATATCCGTCGACATTTGTGATCGTGTCGTTGGTGAAATGTTTAGGAAAACGCTTTGTACATTTTCCATCTGCCATGCAAGGCGATAAACGATTCAGATCACCGCATGGGCCATGAATCATGTTTGTGGTAACAATATCGAACAGTAGTTGATCAGTAGACGAATCTATAATTTCCGCGGAAATTACACTATCGATTTCTTCAGGGCGTATTTTGTCGACTAACCAAATCAAAATGTGTGCATGAGGTAATCCTCGCTTTTGCCATTCTACCGAATACATCCAGCAACGTCTGGGACCGAATACGTGTAATTTTGTAATGAAGCTCATTAAAGACTTCAATTTTTGTTTGAACACACGTGCTGTAATATCATGACGATGTATTGCATTTTGGCCTGGCAATAGCAAAGATGTAATCTCCTGCCACTTTGGATTACATGTAAACGTTATAAATAAACACGGTCGTCCGTACTCGCGCACGAAAGTCATAGCATCCTGTATGTATTCTTGGATATGACGTGGACTGCCTACGTAGGATGTTGGTAGAATGATAGAGTTACCAATTTCGGCGGTGTCGGCGTCGCTCGCAAGTGAATGTATTCTTCCGCACGCAGCTTCTGTTGATTGTGTCGTAGGAATCGCAGTCGTTCGCTCTCTACCTTCGCGTACATGTCAACCATGAATTGTTGGCACAGCTCACGACATCGCAGAATGACGTTGTCCTGACCGCGTCGAATCATCATACGATACGCATAAAAATCCATCGAGCTCACTTTCTTGTTTGTTTTGGCTCCTGTAACAACATATTCAAAAATATTAATTCATTCATAAATATTAATTCAAAATGAATAATGATGTTTATAATGAATGAATTACCTGTGGCGGGATCTCGTTGTTTAATGTTTATGCAATATCCGTCTTGTCCCTTCCAGAAAATTAGCGGATATTGGAGAGCGTCGTATGAACGGTGTGTGTCAGCGATGAACTCCAGATTATTGTTTCTTCTTCGAATCACGATTTCTCGCGGCGATGTGCGGTCGCCAACCATGATTCCAGCAACGTCGTCAACAACAGGCGCATTGAATCGACGCACGTGCTCTCCAGCTGGTGTTTTATCAGGATTGATGACAATAGCGTGGTTGTCACTTTGCAATTCGTGCATGTATGATTTGAAGAATTTCAATAATTCGTTGTGCTCATTCAATAGGGTGTCCAGTTCGCCGACGATGCGCCTAGCATTAGGCGAATTGAGGTTATTGTAGCCGCAACGTGCATCTACGCGATTGATGTCCTCACCGCCCATGAAGTAAATTTGTAAAAATTTATGTGGTTCGTTTGGCATTGGCAGCAATGAGCCTACTTTGTGGTACACTTGGCCTTTGATTTTGAACGTTGAATGGAATTGTTGACCATTTGCCGCAGTATTGTGAACTATTTCTGTAGCTCCGAACGAAGTCATTTGGAAGCATGAATTGAATGTGCGAATGGATTTCAGGAACAGGTTTGAATCTGGATCCGTGCCGATGAGCAAGCCGTTCAATGGTTCTGGTGGTGTCTCAATTTCTGGTAGTTGCACTTTTCCTGATGCGCAACACATACCGGCTGACTCATGTTTGAATTTTAGCGCATGACAATGGGGACATTCTTTTTTGTCCATAGCACCAATCAGCACTTTCGGATGAGCGGAATATTCAATATCTGGCTCGTATTCGAATGCAAGACGAAGGAACGAAGCGGATAATGCTCGATGTACTTGTTGGCGTTGTCGGTCATTTGCTCTGCGCGTGTTAACTGCAAACCGGCGCGTTTGTCTCCATTCCAATTGTTGTCGTTGATTTCGTTCAGCTTGTGCCTCTTGTGATTGAGATTCACGCAATCGCGACATGCTCACACGCACATTTTCGTTATCTTGTTGGATTTGTTCGTCTGTGATTTCTGCTCTAATGTTTCGCATGTTTGTTGCTTTATTCGTTTGACGGCTCAAATAGGCCCCCTTACGTCTTGCTGGCATTGTACACTGTAACACAACACACACACACACACAAATAGATAAATTAAAATAAATCGTACAACATTTTGCACACACTGCCTTGTGATATGCCGAATGAATTGTCAAAATAACGTGACGCTTCTCGTGAATTCTTCTCCGCCGTACCGCCATCTGTCATTCAACAACATAAATAATTTCGTTCTGTTTGAAATACGAACGACGTTCGAAATACGAACGACGGTTCATTTGTTCATACAAAAATACTAAAATCGCGATTAAAAAATGGGAGAGTGGAGGTAGCAAGGTGAAAATTTTGGGTTATAGGTATTTTTTGATGCCAAATAAAAAAAAAATACAAAAAAAAAATTGTCAAAAAAATAAAAGAAAATTTTTTCTGGATAGAGATACTCGAATCACCTAGCGGTATGAAATATACTTGTTGACCTATTCTCATACCTAACAAATATATATAAAAAAAATCATAAAAATCGGTCGAGCCTTAAAGAAATTTTTTTCTGGATAGAGATACCCGAATCACCTAGCGGTATGAAATATACTTGTTGACCTATTCTCATACCTAAAAATTATACATAAAAAAATTCATAAAAATCGGTCGAGCCGTTTCGGAGGAGTTCGACCACAAACATCGTGACACGAGATTTTTATATATATAGAGATTATTATTATTAGGTTAGGTTAGGTTTTGTAATTCTGAATTCAACTGAATGTCCATTTTGAGGTTAGCTAACAAGTGTCAACAAACTATCACAAACAATCGACCATTGCACGATTGATACCCAAGCATGAATCAAATCGCGAAAATACCTTTTAATAAAATTCTTCCGTTATCATATTATAGTTCTAGATTTTTTTTTGCGCATAGTAAATGGATATGAACGTCATTGTAGTTATTGATTGGTATATTTACATATTATAATCAATGACATTTGACACATTTGGTTAGTTTGATTATTTGCGAAAAACACCACCGGAGCGCGACCATCTATTTTGACCATAGATAATATACGCAAATTTTGACCAATGCATGAGCATTTGACACATTTAGTATAGTTGTAAAAAATACCACCGTAGCGCTACTATATAATTTGTCCAATGCATGAACTAGGCAGAAAAATTACTGCCGAATTCACGCACTCGGCACATATTTTGTCTAATTCATGAATACGGCAACGGGCTTGCATTTTTCATGATTTAGGCAAAATTTTGCCCATTTCATGTAATAGTCAATTTTGCACATTCGGCGTAACATTTACATTACCCCTGTTTTATCATCTTGTCTCTGTTGACCTCCCTTCTTCCCCTTCCCCTTCTTGTTTGCCACCCGTCCCGATATATCGAATCTTATTATTTTCAATGTGGTATATTAATTATAACAATTATATCGCTACATATATTTTATGAAGTACCTACTAGATTATTTCACTACATATATTTACCTACCTACCTTTTTTAAATTATTCAATATATTTGTTTATTTATTAAAGGTACCACCAGTATGGTCATCTCGAGCCTATCCATCATTATTAGGATTGACTTCTTGGTTTATTGACCTGCTTTTGAGATTACGAGAACTGGAAACGTGGTCAACCGACTTTGTTGTAAGTCTGATCTAATAATTATATTAATGTTTACTTTCAATAATCGAGTCGCTATATTTTTGTATGTATGATGTGGTATCCCTGCTAGCCAGCGTTGCCAACTTAGCATTTTTCTTGCCAGATTTAGCATTTTTGAATAAGCATCTAGCTTGCTAAATAAGCACCGCAAACAGCTTTTATACCTACATTATTGTTTATCTTTAGTAAGGAAAGTATTTTTCATGATATATTCGATGGGTATCACTCTTTAAAAAACCCAATTGAATCATAAAAATTATCTCTTTTACATTTTATTAGTTCTGAAAAATTTACCGGTTTAAACGGCACAGATAAAAAATAACAATATTGCCTGCACCCAGGACAAAGTTTATGTTAACATTAGTTTAAGTTAAAATACAAATTTCGATGACCTTCCTGCCTTTAGGCTTCCATGTAAATGTAATTGCTTATATGATACATAAGTGGGGCTTGAAAGAGTCACCATATTACGAGTGTCATGAGATTTAGACAACAGAGCACATCGTGGAGTTATACATCATATATGGCTTCCCTGAAGGAGTTTCAGCCATACAACGGGTCAAACTGGAAGCTGTTGCGTCAGTTTATCCCTAGCCAATTCCACTATGACTTATTATGACTAGGCCTGTGATTTTGTTTTTACTATTGCCATATGAATATGTTTGTTTGTCTTATTATATCATTAATATAAGATTGTTGTTTTTATTTAATAAAACACAATTTTTTTTATAAATTAATATAAGATTTGATTTTTCCAGCTACCAGCTTCCGTTTGGTTGGGTGGATTCTTCAACCCGCAGAGTCTATTGACAGCCATTATGCAAAGCACGGCTCGCCGGAATGAGCTGCCGCTAGATAAGATGTGTCTGCAATGTGACGTCACAAAAAAGAATAAGGAAGACTATACGTAATTAATCCGCTGACTATCTACTCATTCTCTTTTTTTCTTACTGGGAAATATGGCCACAGTGCAGCACCTCCAAGGTTCTGTGTCACTTATGAGTCATACTCCACAAGTTCTTGACTCTTTAAGATAGGCACGTCCAAGCGTGGATCATGAACGATCAGTCGATGGAATCATAGGCCCATAGGAATTGAGTCATGAAAATGTGAAAAGCGTATAGATACGTTCAGTTTTAATACAATATGAATTTTTCATAACCAGCTTACGTTAAAGTCATCTTCAAATTAACCATGAGGAAGTCCGGATGACCGGATATTATTTTAAAATCCTGTCATCATGGCCCCCACATCCTGAAGCGGGAGCCCCCTACCTATAGTTAAAGATAAAAGCAGTGTGATGTTCTACAGTAGCGTTTTCCAAATGGTGTAGGTACGCGGTAAAATTAATGTGTATATTTAGTGTTTTTTTTGTATATATTAATACATCTAGTTGAATTACTTATGGAGTTGTCGAGTATCGGAACACAATTAAAATTTGTATCGTACAATCACACAATTTTAAATAGCGCTGCAGGTGACTTTTTTATATTAAATAGAGTTTTTGTGATGTGTGTTTACATATTATATCACTTATCTGGTCGACTCGCCACGCCGGGCCCTTTCTGAGCCTGGGCCCCCAGACTAGAGCCCAGTCAGTCCCCCCTTTGTGAGGGCCATGCCAGTCATATATCATCCTTTATCGTAAAAACTGTCGCGTGAAAGTTCAGAAGCTTCTGAACTTTTTTGATTCACGCATGCAATCTTGCAACTTGCACGATAATACATACTGTCAGCATTAAATCCATGCACCTGTATTATGACTGATATTTTGATACTTCAGCATCCATAATTTTTCTTTCAATACGACAACCATAGCCATGGCTTTGTTTATGTTAAATATTTTAAACATGATAGTAATGCAATGTATAGATTAAAAATGAGATTTGTGTAATATTCCTATGGAATACAAAAATTTTATCAATAAGAATGATACTTTGGTGCCAAAGCCATGCAGTGATGTGCCGAGATTAGTTTAATGAAGAATTTTTAGCCAGGTATTTTTACGATTGCAGGTCAGCACCAAAAGACGGCGCTTATGTTCACGGCTTACTGATGGAAGGCGCACGTTGGGACGTACAAGCCGGAATCATAATGGATTCGAGGCTGAAAGAACTTTTTCCTCAAATGCCAGTCATCAATATAAGAGTAATGTGCCATAATTTTTATCACATAATATTCATATCACTTTAGGTAGATAGATACTTAGTCATTTATTTACGCATCACTACATAATATTATTTAGATAACAATAATATGCTGGGATATTATTCATCCCTTTCGATTTTATATTATTTATTTAAAACAACATTATGACTAATTTTATTATCGTGAGTATTTTAATCAAATAGTACATTCATAATATACCAGTCAGTTGGCTAAGAGTGCCTATTGGACGTAGGTAAAAGATGAGTGAATAATTTTTCCATGCATTTCTGAATTGGGATTCTCTAGAGTTGGGTAATAAGCAGCCTTTCATTTCATCTTCAACACAGTTGAGTCTTTGCCTTTTTTGCATTTAATGCTCGTAAGTGTTGAAAACCCCAATTCGGATATTGTAAAATCTAAGTCAGATGAAACAGACACAAATACGTTCCTTACCCAGTCGTATCAGCTTTCTGTAGTCAAGTGACGTTCACCCCGGTCCTGGAATAGTCTCAAAGGTACTTTATCTACAACCGGTCCTGCCCTCGGACCGATCAAGAACCTTTGTTTGGCTAGCTCGATACTATTCGGGGAGAGGGTGATCAACTAAAGTTCTTGATTGACACTTTTGGAATACACTTGATCGATATTATTTAACTTTATATTATTTAGAATCGCCACCTAATAATAGGTAGACGTCAAGGTTATTAATTATCCAATTAACTTTTAGTTTGAATTTATTTTCGTAAATATTTACGTAAATGTCAAAGACAGCTGACCACCTGTCACTATTTTCAGATCAGATGTTTTCCGTAAAATACTTCGTAGATTATTTTCAAAATAAAACTCCTTGTGGTAATTCAGTTTAAATTATTTATTAAATTATTTGCAATAGTAAATTTATCTTCCTTTTATTTAATTGTTTATTAACAATTATACACTTTAATTTTAATTTCAAATAATTGCATAATTATTTTATAAAACTTATTTAAATTAATTATTAAATAAAGTTAATTAATTATAATTCTCTTATATTTAATTTATGTACGATCACACCTTATAACTATGAGTCGCCGACCGTAAACTTTGAAGAGCTATGCTCTTTCAAAAAAAAAAAAAAATATTTATCGCGGAAATAACTTCGCGAACGATGACGCGTCGCAGTATTATTCACGTTATCAACTGACAGCCCGAACACGTGTCGGCTGCGATGACGTATCAACTCGTGACGCGTCGGGAATAATCTTCGCGAACGAATTACTTCGCGAAAATAATTAAAACTATGTGAATTTGGTGCACCCTCGGGCACAACCTCACGGTGATATGAGAAGATCGACTACTAACGGTACATAAAATACAGGCCGTTATATAGATTCACAGCGGGAAAAACCCGAGATTTTGACGTCATTCGAAATATGGACCAATGGGAGATCGTTCTACCTCCTCCACAGAGCTAATGGCCAAAGTTTTGGACCAATCACAGAAAAGTCGTTTATTTCCCGGCTTTTCCGGAAAATTATGAACATTCAATAGAATAAAAATATATAATTAATTAATACCTATAGGCGGTACAAGTTTGATAACAATCGTGAAAGTCCTTATAGGGCTTTTGGCACAAATTGTCCAAATATCTGTTAGTTCATTTATCGAGCTAACGGAAAAGAAAAATGAAAATATTTTCGCTAAAAATAATACGCAACAGAGGCGTGAATCATTAAGACTACCGACTGGCTACGTATTTGCAAAGAGAATGGCAGAAAAACAAACTTGTCCGTTTCTTTTATGCAGAACTTTTGCGGGCTAATTATGGATGATCGGAAAGGGTTGCGGTTAAAATTTATTCAATTATATTTATAGAACACTTCAACTTAAAGGTATAACATTAGTTTCAATCAAAATTTCTATGACAAGCCTTCATTTATTAAGTTTGAAAATTACCTACTTTGGGTAATTTAATATTGATCTGTCGAGGTTAATTGACAGATCTAAAGAATAATTTTTATTCGTAAATTAAGAGAGCAACCGAGTTCTTAGACTTACATTGTCAGAATTTCTATTTTCGAAATTCCTTCATTTAACTTTTACAAAAGTAGGTACTTAAATTGGTACCCTTTTTATTATAATTCGAAATATTAATTCGTTATTTAAATTAAGTGTGCGTAATCAGTACTTACAAAACGTAATCATTAGATTTTAAATACGACAATATTTGATATCATAATTTATTTATTTAAGTTATTTTACTTTGGCCGCGGTGAAAACATCGCGACTCAATTTAGAAAAAAATAAAATTTATTTTTATATAATTCAAAATCAGATTAAATACAAATGAACATTTATTTACAATGTTTAGCAAATGATATCCCATAAGTCGTTTACAATTTATTATCTATTTTTAACCTTAATCCTATACATTTCAATTACTTACATTTCACCTTATAAGACCATTTGGTCCCCTTGAAAGAGAATTCATCCGTAGTTCATTCTGAGGGGCTATAAGTCACTCAGACTGCACTACGGGACTCAATACACACTAACTATAGCTTTGTTTAGAGATTAGGCACGTATTTTGCAAGTAAAATCGACATTCACGGTCGGATCGAAAAGTTGTGACGTCACTAATTTATTAAGGAAAAATGCCGGCTGAGGGCCTACATTTTGGGGCCGTGTCACAAGGATGGAAAGTAAAATTGCATATTGTGCCTCAAGATTTCTAAATGCTTTTTACCCTTGGTTTGCGTCTACTTACATTTTATGATTGTAATACTATCGGTTTAAACTATAATTTCAAAACATATGAATCTATTCCATAAAGATATCATATTAGCGGAGGGTTTAATAGTTTTGACAGAAAACAAGACATACTCAGAGCGGCGCCGACTAAGATAAAGTAATGAAATAGGCTCGATTGTTTGTCGACAATAGTAACTATAGCAGTGATATTATTTGCCCGCCTATTTGCTGCATAGTAGAAGAAATCTCGCATCTGCGCATTTTCAATGTGTAGTTGTTTCACTATAATAATAAAAATTGAAGTGTGATTTCGAACTATAGTTTTTTTAAATTTTTGTTTATTCCACTATAAGTCAAAAACTGCTAGAGAATATTTTACGAAATTTCCACAGCTTATTGAGTATACTGCTGGTACTTGTTTAGTAGAGATTCATCTTGATATCTCAAAAGGTTCTGAAGTTAAGATAAAACAATATACGAAAGTTCATTTATGCGATAAGTGATTCTGATGATTGCTTTCAACCGAATTGAATGTGTGCACTCAAATGGCTGTGATTTTACTTGTGCAATGATCACACAGCAGGTACATGAATTGAGGCGCTGAGTCGCTAAACTAGCTTCTGGTGATTTTTCGATAAAATTAGTTTTGAATGTACATATGTGCTCTATTGATAGATCTACCAACTTTTCCAGTTGAGAGTTTCAAATTCCTTCCAATTTTGTCAAGAAATCAAAATGAATATTGAGTCGCCAAGCGCGCTCTTTGAAAAAATAGCGAGTCCCTAAATTGTCTCTTCACAACCGACCAATCAGACGCCGCCATTCAAATGCTGATTTTAAACGTACTTTAAATTCTCTATACAATCGTGTCAAACTGGTCACGTGTATGCAGTGAGAAAGTCGTGATTTTGCTTCGTTTATTTGATTGTTTTTATTAATTAATAATGGATGTTTCATTAGTTACTGTAAGGGAATCTCAACCAGGCGAATCAAGGAAGCGTTTGAGAAATCCAGCTGGCTGGAAATGTAATGCGTTACGCCAAGAAAAGAATTTGAAAATGGGCATTCCAAACACTAATTTTTGCTGTAGTTGTTTGAATAATCCAGTGGTGTCACATATTAATTTTTAGTTTCGTATGCGTTTTTTCAAGTATGCCGTAAATATTGAATATTAAGCGTGATGTAATTAAGATTTTTAAATAAAAGTTTTTAACATAATTTTAGTTCGTGTCAAAAAATATTATTATTAACATTATTTATGAATCACTTGACGAATTTCTAAGCGAATCCATAATTATGATAAATTGATTAACATAGCCGCCAAAGGTCTTCATATATATTCACATATCTATATTAAATTCTGATAACCCGTGTATAGGTGTGGTTGAGCACTGCGCTACCCTAATATTGGTTTATGCCATAGACCAACTCAGATAATTTCAATAAGTAATGGGAAATGACTTACATATTGATATAATTACTCATAGGATTGCGTTTGGTTTAAAAACATACTTTTTGGGATGTATTTATTTAGTTTAAAGTAGACACATGTTTCGACTTACAACATCATCAAATTAGTTTTTTGGCTTTTCTCTAATAAATACCGAATAAAATTATTTTTCATTACCTATTTAATACTAAATAGTCACCATACAAGTTACGAAAAAAAAATATTTCGAAAAATTTAGTATATGACAATTATTGTTTATTCGAAATCAAATTTTGGGTTAACGAGATTATACTGTACCTACTAATATTTTATTTAATCAACTTATTTTCAATAATCCCCAGAAATCACTTATTCTTTTATTTTGTATACGTCTGTAATTTCTTGCTTGTTGCTCATTAATAAACAACAATTTATTATTCCGAAAAAATGCTTTTTTGTGTATACCACTTTAAAAGCTAAATAGGTGCAATGTAAAAAAAGATCTACCAGCTAGTAGGTAAGTATGGCTACAAAATATTTGTTTGGCAAAATAAATTATAAAATATCTATATTGATTGAAATAAATACGTACTACTACTGAGCTGTCATTTCCAGCCGACCTTGTTCCCGCAAGTGCCAAATTTGACTATATTAAAATGTGAGTAGGTACCTAACAAATTTTGCTCCTTGCGACAGCGAGTGACTCAAGTCCGCTCTCCGGACAATTAAAATGCATTTATTTGGAATATTGCCGCATATAAATTGAATTTGAGGTTTTATTTTACTTTTAATATTAACCTGGAAGATACAAAACCACTTAAATTACACATAAAGTTAACATACTGTCCATAACAGTTTTTCCTGATTTACTCAAAACTCAAAAAACCCTCAGGAGCCACTTTAGCGACTCAGCTCCTCAATTATAAGGCAAATAATTTGTAAAAATATTTTTTTTATTATTATTATACACACAATTTCATTCAGCAGTTGCATTGATCAAATAACAATAAAAGAAAAGGTTGAAAACAAAAATAGCAGTCTCCATTCTTGTAAAATAAAAATGCCTTATAGGTAGGCTTACCATAATTATGAAACTCTAAGCCGGGACAGGAACGGGAGATAGGTCAATGAAACAAATTTAACCACTAAAAATTGTTTTATTATTAAAAGTATGTACAAAAGAAGAATTCTGCCGCAGCAGAAACTTAAATTTATTTATTTATTGTACTAGTCGTACTTCTCGCTGGAATGAACTTTTTTCAATACTTTATCATTTTTTTTAAATTCTCTAATAAAAAAAGTTGCACGTAATGCCGAAGAGGCCAATTGAATTAATCGAACTGTGTAGATAGATATGAACATATTTAATATATCATATTCACAACAAGAGCTTCAAATTCGATTGGCAGACCATCCACAGCAGATTGAAGTATATTGTGCACAATATATGTACTCCACTTCCAATGCCGACGATATTAACACCAAGTTCTTGTTTGCGTCGGCTGTGAAAGATATTTTGTCCTCTTCTATGTACGCCTCCAAAATACATGTTACAATAATATTGTCACCACAAAATACAGCTATCTTTTTATCAATCTCATGGCGACGCAATGTTGAGATTATGTTTTCAGTCAATATTTCCGATGTCTCGCCGTGAACAGACTCAACATCCAGTAATTTTACGTGCACACCTTCCGATGACAAAAAGTATTCACCAACAACAGGCGCTAGTTTTACTTATTTTCTATTAGAAGTGTCGTTAGTAACACTTACAAAATACGAATTCTGTCTACGGCCAATCATGCCAATATTTATTATTGCCAAACATTCATATGCGGAATAACAGCCGGGATAGAATGCTAAAGCCGGCCGGGACCAATGTGTGAAACCGGGACGTATGGTAAGCCTACTTATAGGTATAACTTCTGAAAAAACTATATTAAAAATGTTTTTTTATTAGGTTAGTATATATACAACATTTTAGAATACTTTATTTAGAACATATTGGTAGGTACCTATATGAAAGAACTTATACAATTTTGTTGACTTGCCAAGATTTTATGAAAATAGAAATTGCCATTTTTTTGTTTCCAAAGCCTTCTAATGCAGTGAAATGATCGCATGAGTAAAATCACCACTTTATACAATAAAATTCATCGCAAGTAGATAAAGTAGTCGGATAGCAGCGGTGGAGTGGTGAGCTTTGGAGCAGGTAGTGGGGCATAGACGTTGTCCATCTAATTGATTTCATTTGATTTTTATTTCCATTCTGTATATCATTCTGTATTTGTCTACCTCAATGACATTAATATGGACGAAGCATCTGGAAAAAAAAATGACACTCACTTTTTTGTCAGGTCTGCCGAATGGCATAATCTGTTCTAATGTCATTACAATAAAGGTGATATTGCTATAAATTACTGATGCTTTTTGTTAGGTCTGCCGAATGGTACGGTTCGAATGGGTTCGCTCAAATGAACATTGACATTAGAAACACTGTTCTAATGCCATTACAATAAAGGTGATATTGTTATAAATTCCCGATGCGTGATATCGCATAATGTAAATTGTGTGACCTCTACCTATACATGTGCAAATGTCGCTATGCGCGAATTTACTTGCTAGCTACTGTATTGAGTGCGTTGTCCATTAATAATGTCATTGGTCTACCTGGACAAAGTTGTGGGTAGTCGATAGTAAAAAATAAATCAATTTGTACTATGTATAAAAAATTCAAACGTTAAATAATTGTTACAGACTCTTCGCTACTGACACGAGTCATCCGCTTATAGCCATTATCATTTAAATTATCATTGTGTTATAATAATAATTACTAATTAATGAGCAGTGTATTGAAAAAATTAATGATGCAATGATGGTCATTTAATTGTTTTTGAAGGCAATTACGCAAGATAAGCAGGATCTGCGCAACATGTACGAATGTCCTGTCTACAAAACTCGCACTCGCGGACCGACTTTCGTCTGGACATTCAATTTGAAGACCAAGGATAAACCGTCTAAGTGGACTTTGGCTGGTGTTGCTCTTCTTCTTCAAGTATAAATCATCATCATCCACTGCCGCATGAAGACTCCTCCTTGCTGTCTACACTCTTCTAGGTCTTTAGTCTTTTGTTACCGCATACTTTGGCTTAACTTGATTATTTCATCAATCTTAAGGGCTCTCGGGTACCACTGGATGAGATATCTTTCATACCTATATCTACTTTGAATAGGTATATACACGTTGTGTTACGTCCGATACTCTTGTTTGCTCCCTTATCCATTTATTTCCGACCTTAGTTACTTTTAGTTTTTGAACCTCTTGTGAATTGAAGGACCATGTTTCGCATTTTGCAAAAATACAATAGTAGGTACTAGAAAAACATGTGGAATGTCAAGAATGATAATTAATGAATATTAGGCATTTTATAATTAATTAATTAAAATGATGTTACATTGTAGGAAATCATTATAATGTAATACATAGTGAAAAACTAGTGTACCTATCTAAAATTATTTATTTTTGGGTAATTGATGTCTATAAATTGAAGAATGTCTGATAAAATGATACAATGATCTAATCTGAGATTAAGCATAATAATTTTAGAAAAGACAGTCGTCAGCACCATTCAAAAAATATAGCTCAATCTCTTTGCTCACATGATTCCTATGAAATGAAAATGTAAAATTCATAGTTCATATTTAGTAGGCACCCACTATAATAACATATATATACATTATAAAGTGTACCTGCTTACTATACTATTATTATCTAGGATAAGCGATCTTCTAGTATAAAGTCAAAGAGCTTACTTTTCAGGAGAGCATAAAAACTACACAAATAGGTACCTACCTAGGTACTATATTTAAAAAAAATAGTATAATCATTCCAAACAAAAAACAATGACAAAAGACTAGGTACAAGTAGGGCTGTCAAAAAAGTATCGATACGATACTATGTATTTCCCCAGTAGGACTAATTCTAATGGTTTTTGACGATACAATACATTATAATATGTGTAATATTTTAGCTACCTATCATTTTCAATGTAGTTTTTTTTAATGTATGCTCCAGATGGAGCATATAGATGTGAAATAGAAAGTGTTTTGTTTTAATATAGTTTGTTCGTTGTATGGTAATAAATAAACTGTTAAGGTTAATAATTTGACAGTCCAATCCAATCCAATCCCCACGGCATAATCAGTAAATATGAACTGTTTTTAAGGGCATAACGAAATAAATATGCACTGTGAAATGAGGCAAGATTAGACCAATACTATTTTCAAAACATTTTGTTCAAAATTTATGTTTTGAGCCTTAAATTTTAATATATTATAGTCAAACCCCGTTTACATGTGCATGGATTTACTGCTGACAGTACTTATTATCGCGGCCATAACAAGAAAACGCATGTATTAAAACTTATTATCGTGCAAATTGCAAGATTGCATGCATCAATCAAAAATGTTCAGAAGCTTCTGAATTTCCACTCGGCAATTGGACCGTACAATATCAGTGCAGTAGCGAACCTGCCGATAAAAAAACGAACCACAACGTGCAGAGACTCATTTTGAGGTTAACCGATTTTCACGACCTGTCAAATAGTAGGTGCCAAACAATAAAATTATTACATCGCGTCTCGCATACTCTTTAAGAATGAGATTAGCGAGACAGTCAGCACTTTTACGTGTAAACAGTTATTATCGTGATATTTTAAAATACACACTATTGCTGCAAGTAAATCCATGCACGTGTACAGGCTTTATTATGCTCAACAATGGTTTCGACATGTAGTACATGGATTTTAGTTGCACTATTTGGTATGAACATAAATAACTTAACTGTATATCTCTAAATATGCACTTTAACAGTTTTCATCAACATTAATTTGACTAATAAATTGTACCATTAAAGTGGCCCATCATACAAATTGACTTAATACCTGTTTAGAAAGTATAAAAACAAGTTGCTCATATATTAGTATAATATAATAGGTTAGGTGGAAAATAATATAATTATTATAATCTTAGATATTTGTTATAATTTATAATTACATTTTTATCATGTACGTTCTTTAGTCTAACACTTTCTAGTCACAGTGCTGTGATATTTTGATTTTTATAATATTAGGAAATTTTAAAGAAAACTGACAAACACTTCCCAACATGCAGTGCTCGAAATGGAAAATTTTGCAAACTGGAACAGTCGATAATTTTCCAAAAATTAAAAAAATAAATAATGTAAACGAATTTTAATTTTTCTAAATAATTCACGTACCGGAACGCAATTTACAAATTATACACAAACAGAGTGATAATCTCGAGCTGCATTCAACTCGGCTCAGGTCCATTTCGAGCCCTGCCAATATCATTGTGTAATCAACATAGTAATTTATTCGAGATACTATTTTACAATAGGTAGATATTATGATATAAGGATAAAAATGTACCTATTTTTAATTGAAATAAAAAAGATTAAAATAAATTGTAAGTATCTTGTTTATTTACATTGGTAATCAACCTGTGGCAGGTTTATAAACTTGAGGCCCTAGGCATTGACTGATTTTGAGTCCCCCCCCCCTTGTGCTAAAAAAATTAAATAAAAACCAGCACTCGAGATGGAAAATTTTACAAACCAGAACGCTTAATAATTTCCCAAAAATATTCACTTAGTTATTTAATTATACGTATATACTTATATATATAAAAATTAATGTTTGTTTGTTTGTTTGTCTCGTATGCGTTCCTATACCATTCATCCGATTGCGATGAAACTTTAGTGAGTTGTGCGCACGCCCGCGAAGGTTTCTGAAATAGTACAACTATCTTCTTCTTCTTCTATTCTATCTTTTTCTATTCGTATGCATGCCTATACCAAATTTGGAAAATCCATGCTTCTCACATGGACAGCCTGCTGTATGTGGCCTACTCACGCATTGGAAAATCTTCTGATTTATTCGTGTACGCACCAGACGGAAAAACAAAAAATATTTTGTATCCATAATCACTTCAATAAACAGAATTAAAACACAAACACTTTCTTTCTTTGGGTGGCATTGCAACTCATGCCGGGTACTCGTTAGTATTTTATAACTAATTTTGAAAAAACTCATTAGAAAAAATTCTAGAAAAAAGGTTGGACCGAGTGAGACTAAAACTCAAATCTTTCACTATCCGGGTGAGTGCTTTGGCCTCTAAGCTATCGATCCACCCATAATTCATCCAAATTATTTCTTACATTTACGTTTAAGCTGAAAGACTTCAAATTCCATCAATCAGTAGGCAGTCTACTTCGTGATCAAATCTGGGAGCTAGTTACATAGGTATTTATTACTTATTGACGTTCTTGTATTTATAAATACGAAAATTAATATTTTTTATTCAATATTGACCGCATTGTCTGCTTTATAGAACACCAACACTGCTCTCAAAAGTTGTAATATTTGTATTCGTTCCTTCATTCGCCGCCCTTTATAATATGCTGCCGCCATGCAACACATGACCTGCCTACTCCTATTGGATATCACACCGAATGAATTCATTATACGAAATAGAAAAAATACTGTAAGTATTTTATGTAATACAAAACTATTTTGTGATATTCCACAATATCAGTATGCAATTATAATATCAATTATCCTCATTATGCGTGACATTTTTATTATAAATTTAAATACTTATAGTGTAATCTTTATTTGGCAGCCAGCAAAAATAAATTGATAGTGTATACATGTGAAACATCACTATGTTACTATGTAAAAGAATAGATTAAACAATTATTACTGTTAACAAAACACAGAGAGAATATTTTTTAATTTTAAATGCAATAGTTTGTGGTTTGCATTATAATGTATTCTGACAAGAGTTATCTAACCGCAGAATAAATTGAAAGAGTCGTCGATATAAAAATAGTTTTAATGCATACTAGAGAACTTTTATCGAATTTATATGTCGCTATTAATAAAATACTCTATGAGTACTGATAACTCATACAGTTGTCAAGAAATAAATGAATATGTAGTGTTCGATGTGTGGGTTATGGTGTTGAGGATGATGATGATGATGAAGAAGTCGAAGATGTATGCAGGAGCGAGTTTTATTTGCAGCGTAACGGTCAGTATGATAGTATAAATACAATGACAGTACATATTACGTACTGAGATAGTTACGAGCCAGGTACTTAGATTCGAGTGACATTTTAATAAAACAGTATTCGTAATTTTCACAGTCGAAAGTAATACCTAAACATTATATTCCAGTACATAATTATATTGAACGAGTCAGCGGTTTAAATACGAGTAGCTGTGAATTTTATTTATTATTACAGTCATAATATAATATGATATTATGGGAATGGATATTAGACTAATTTTCCATTGCGATACCGTATTTAATATCGCCAATCAATTTGCTGATACTGGTAAACAGTTGTTTACCGGTATATGAGTCCCTGGGAATTTATTATTGCGATCGAATAATTTGATACATTAAAAATAGATATTTGGTCAATAATATACTGACAGCTACAAATATATTTTTCATTTTAAAGTACACATAAGAGTATTGTGATCAATAGGTCTGTAGTTGACATTCTTATGTGGACC
The DNA here is from genome assembly GCF_057557595.1 of Rhyacophila brunnea. Classification (NCBI taxonomy): domain Eukaryota; kingdom Metazoa; phylum Arthropoda; class Insecta; order Trichoptera; family Rhyacophilidae; genus Rhyacophila; species Rhyacophila brunnea. The sequence goes on along the minus strand of NW_028233276.1, from coordinate 38,579,956 downwards.
GAAACCCCCCCCCCCCCAACCTTTGTGTGCGCGCATGTACCGCTGTAGGATGATTCACCTTTACCTCAATAGGATCGAAGTACTCGTACCATGAATAAAATTGTTATACATATATATCAATCTTCATGTAAATTCTTAAACCTAATTAATAAATTTCAATAAGTAGGTATCTAGTATATAATTTTTCAAATGGCTTTACAATCCGATGTGCATCCTGGTCGTTTTCCGAAAGAAAATTCTTTCTGATTTTTACGACAAATGGATGTTGGCCACTCTGGATTCAAACACAATATTGAAATATAACATGTAAATTTGTAGACGCAGTATTTCGTTTTTACGCATGATTTCAGAAACTGACTCTCTCACAGCCCGTCCATTGGTGGCATTATTAAAATTATATTAAAGGAGTGTTCATTTAAATAATATAAACTCGTAGATGTCGTCATTTAAAAAAAGTTTCAAAAGGTAATGCTAATTTAACTTTTAAATTGACATTGTGTGGGATACAGGTAGGGGTCGAAATAGACTGGAGCGCCGTCCGGTTCATGAAATTTCCAAAATTATCGCTCTGTCTTGTTTGAACTAGATAGGACAAAAATAACAAAAATCGAACACACCTATTTTTATAAAACTTTCATATAATTAGATGTTAATACTTTCGGAAAATTATCAAGCGCTACGGTTCGTAAAATTTTCCATTTCGAGCGCTGGATCCAGGAATTTGTGGCGTAAAAATTGTTTAAAATAAAAATATACATTTTTCTTTAAAATATTTTATTATTACACATTTCTCATTGTAATATACATTGGATATTTATAAAATATATTATGCAAAAACTTCAGTATTTGTGCATAATAACAATATATTAGTTATACGAGATTTACCAATCAATAAATAATATTCTTAAATTAATAATTAATTGTTCATAGTAAGCAGGTACTACAACTCTGAATATTGTTTTTTAATCATATTGTCATGGTCTGCTTTAACTTATCATTAAATACTTATAAAGATTAGTCCTGAAGTGATGTAAATAAATCAATCGTAATTGAAAATACTAAATTTGAAACTAATATAAATAACGTGAAACAGATGTTATTTGAAAGCTGTTTTACTGATAGTAATAATAATATGTGCCCCTGCCCCCTACATCATGGAACATATTTTTCAAGCCTCCCAACTTTATCGCAATGCAATAATTCATTGGGCTCTGATAAAAAAATGATTTATATTATTTACCTTTATAGATTAGCAAATTATTTTGAAAAGATTATGATGTAGTACTTATATAGGTATAGATTTTTTTATCACTGATACATACCTAATCATAATTAATTATTGTGATCAATTAAAATTAACGATTTTTGTGTATTGTTCCTAATATCAATTTTTAGATAACAATATTATCTATGAAATTAAGTATCATTTTTAGATTTAAATAAGTACTTATTATTTTTAAATTGACAAATATTGCCCAATTAATAATTAGGGTTGTCCCAATCGTGTGATACTAATTGATAAAATATTAATTTACTTCTAAATAATAACAACCAAAAAATAATTTATTCTACAATAATAATTAAGACATGTACTTATACGAATTCACATCCAGAAAAATTACAATGACGCTCATCGGCGCAGGCTACTTATGTGTTTAATGGCTCAAATAGACTCTATGACAATAGGTCATATAAATGCAGAAAAACCCGTTTGTTATGTTGGCGTCCTGTGTCACAGGGTGTCACAGAGTGTAAATACGATGTCATAACTGTCATACAATATATATGTATAATATATCGGAATGGCATAGATATGATCATGAACGCTAAATCGCTCTTAACATATATGTGCCCGATCGTCATAGAGTCTATTTGAACCTTAACAGTTTAATAAATTATCACTGTCTTGAAAAGTTATGAACTGAATATTTGTTATTTTTTATTTATTTAAATGTAAGATCATGAAACAGTGCGATTTATTCACCGTAAAAATATTAATTCTAATGAATGAAAATTTTATATTATTTAAAAAGTGGAATAAACCAATCATTTTCTGGATTCGTAAACGCACTAGGTACTCAAAGGTAAAAAAAATAGAGGTAAGTATAAAAATAAATATATTATCATATCTAACATGTTTTTCACAAGTGTTTTAATATGTTATATCCCAATATTAAAATCATAGCAGTGAGAGTAGGTACCTAATTTAAATGCATTACCTATGTTCTATATAATATTATAATCTACAAACATTCTAGAGATTTCACTATCAGAGGTAACGCTGTATATTTCGACCACTGTATTACGTAGCACGCTACTGCTGCTAGATATTGTAAATAAATACACAGAATAAATGCTGTTATATTTCCTCACAAAATTAGGCAAACAATAGTTTCTATTTACAACATGTACATAAATTTAATAATAATACTAAGTAGGTACAGAATATTATACAAAATATAATAACTTTACAAAAAATGTTTTTTTATAAAATGTATAAGTCCACTCCGTATAGTAATTATAAATTATCTAACTATGATTAATTAATAATATCCACACAATGGATTCACTGATTTCTTGTTCAAATCAAGTTTTATGTAGTACAATGGCATAATATAGTCAGTGACGCCCCGTGGGTGTAGGCAGGTAATGTGTTGCAAAGGGGCGGCACGTTATAAAGGGCGGCGAATAAAAAACGAATACAAATATTATAATTGTTGTGAGCAGTGAAGCAGACGATACGGTCGCTTAATTATAAAGTCCCTATCGATAGCTTGATATAAAAAAAAATAATCGAACATAAATAATAATCCTGAGAACATAGCTATCATTGTAGTTTAATATCCACTATTATAAATATTGTAATGGTGGTTTATCGCACAAACATTTTTTACAAGGGCACCTCCAAACATGTAAGCGCCACAGGCTGCCACGTACTAAAAACCACCATTGTTAGAGAATAGGTAATTTTCAGTAAATGGTGTCAATGTAATTTTGAAGATTTTTGGTGTATTTGCTTAACGGCCCACATGCTCAGCGTAGTTCAAAATGGAGGTTTTATGCTATTTTCAGAGCATAGCCCTGGACATTCATTAAACGTTGTAGATAATCTATTTTTATAATTTTGAAGCCTTATTATCCTTTATATTTATTTTAAACATTTGATGACTGCATAAAGTATTTTTATTACATAAAATAGTATTCTTTTAAACCTCTCGCTCTAATGTTTTATTTGTCTAATATTTTACTATAATAATGTCGACATAAATTTTACTAATGGTTTTATAAATGCTTTTAAAAATAATTAATAAATATAAAAAATCTTAACTCCACTGCACATGGATGTACTGAAATATGACTATATTCTAAAACATTAGATCGAGAGGTTTAAAAGAATACTATTTTATGTAATAAAAATACTTTATGCAGTCATCAAATGTTTAAAATAAATATAAAGGATAATAAGGCTTCAAAATTATATAAATATATTATCTACAACGTTTAAGGAATGTCCAGGATCATGCTTTGAAAATAGCATAAAACCTCCATTTTGACCTACGCGGCGCACGTCCCCCTTTAAGGCAGCCGAAAAACAATAAATAAGCAGGTACTTAACGAATTTGCATATAATTTTAAACTAGAAATGAAAGGGGGTGCCATGCTATGTCTGCTTTGCTTATGGACGTCACTGATTATAGTACATTTCGTGTTCTTTATTTGTTCAATTCTTCTCTATAGTTTCAACTTCGATCTAAAAAAAGGTTCGGCCCAAGATATATTAACTAATTATTATATATTGAAAATATAAACGAGTACTTTCTTATCAAAGGGTAAGTACATGTTTCCAAAAAAATAATCATTTGAGATATTACTTCTGAGACCTACAATTCAATTGTTGTAATAAATAACAACACCTTGGTTTTACTATGTACTTCTTCAACGTGTGATATTAAAATAAAATGAAGGCATGATTCATGAAACCGATACTTAATCATTTTTAAATAAAGCACATGGGAGAAGTGATAAAATCAAAACTTTGTTGCTGTTTAATTGCAATTTATATAGATTTCCACCAACAATCAAAAATTAAAAAAAGCCCTTTAATTTCAAAGTAAAAAATAATGCATTGGGTAATAGAGAGGAGAACTCAGATTGATACAAATATTTAAAGTAAGTAGAAAGTTTACATTATTCTTTCTATCGCACTAATGAGAGAATTTGTAAAAACATTAGGTACCTACACACATAATAATAATACTTATATTGTTTTTATAAAAAAAACTTTATACTCATTATATTCGTTGAAATAAACTTCACAATCTTTGTGCCGACCCTGCCTCGTAAGGATAAGACAGTGTAATTGATAAGTCGTCACCCAACCGATATGGGAGATTGTCGTGGATTTTCATAAAATGCACTCCGATCTGGTGCGCTGGAAGAAATGTCTTCGTCCGAAGGTATATCGCTGTCAGGATCATCGCCTTCGGTGGATGGAAGATTGTTAGCGCGTCGCCATTTCGCTCTTCTGTTTTGGAACCATGTTTTTACCTGTCAATGAAAAAAAAAAACAAAATCAAAATTCGAAGATCCACAATTCTAATCTAATTTTACAGGCGAATTAAATCATTGCCGACTCAAGTAGAAAGCCGATACATTCACAACGACTGGTCTTACTTTTTCCGCCCCTCCCGTTGTTGTCGATGGATGACCTGCCATTGCCTGTCATTGTTCTATAGAGTGCTCATACTGACGCATCTGTCGTGTTCACACAGTGAATGGTTTGATTTGGATAAATGAGTTACATGATAAATAATAATACACTAGCATTAACACACCTTCTACAAATGTAATGCGTAGCTCAATGCTACATATTTTTTGGAAATCGATATTACCACCGGTTTTTGTGTGAAGGACTGACTATGACAGCTGAAGAATAACAGGAATGTATATTATTTATTATTAACACTGATAGTTAATATATTTGATGTGAGATTTTTTTATAATTCAATTTGAAACGAGAAATGGCGAATCAATATGTCAAGCAATCTGGGATCTGATTTTGACATCTGAAAAGTGGACCACTCGTTGCTTGTGCAAAAAGTTATGCTCAGGCTTTATTAATCTAACGATGGAGGTGATTAAATCCAATATGAGATTTATTAGATACATTGCGATTCAGCTATGCATTTTTAAGAATGCTAATCCCGGGGAAAATTACCTCTCCTTCTTTCACTTCCTGATTTGGTTTTGATATTGATTTATATCATAGAAACACAATCCTTTTTAGATATGAAATTGATCTACCACTTTGATAAACGCTTCCAAGAATGTATACTTATTGTTTGCGGCAGACCAGAATCCTGAAAACGATAATATTCTTGCCGGAAACATTCCTGCCTTTATACAATGTTGTGGTAACTATTATTTTGTATTCAATATCAATCTATTGTTTCTTCTTATCGTTCGGTTAAAAAGGGAATCCCCGTCTGATATGATACTGTAGATACATTGTTAACTGGTTTTATTTTAAGTTAATATCTATCGAAATATTAAAATAATAATATACACTCCCAACTTTGTTTAGAATAATATGATATTGTTATCATTTTGTTAAAACATTTATAACACTAACATTTGGGTTTTTTTCTAAATTTCAACATCACAATAAGAGGCAAGTCGTGTTAATTATGAATATTAAAATACGGTGTAGTTCTACTGACACATTTTAATGAACGAACTAAATCACTGATAAATCAAATCAAAACAAAAATATAGTGCACAGCGGTCAAAATGGAAAATTTTACGAACCGGAGCGCTCGATAATTTTACAAAAATATCAACTATATTATACTATACTACATTAATTGTAAGTGTGATTTATAAAAATAAGTGTGTTATTTTTTTTATTAAGTATATTAAATATCTAGCTCAGACGGTCAAATTAATATTTCCACGAGACGGAGCAATGATTTTGTGGATTTTATGAACCGGAACGGCGCTCCGGTGCATTCCGGTCCATTTCGAGCCCTGATAGTGCAACTACCCAGAGGCGGATTGGATGCCTGAGACCAATCGAGAAACTTATCCTAAAAGGCCATATTTGAAGCGCAGGAGAAAGCTTCAACGGGCTTAAATTTTCAACCCTGTTACAATAAATGGCGAATTAAGATAACCGCTTTGACTCTGAACTATTACACCAGTAAATTCTTGACTGAAGTCAGTGGCTTCGCTGGCAGATGAGCTTGGTCTTGTTACCCTTTCAACATTGTCAATAATATGGTGGAGAAATACGGGATGCAAACCACATCCTCTGGGAATATTGAAGAACCGTTCAAGTCAGTTCAACTAGCTGTTGGGCCCATCAAATCGTCTGACCTGGTCGCTTCAAAGGCCAATAATTTTGTTGCATTTAGAAAATTTGCTAACGTAAAGATCTCTCCAATCGTATTTAACGGTAGTTTTGGATAATCTTATATTGTTTGCCTCTACATGCTCTTCTCTCCCGTGTGTACTTTAAACTTAAAACACACTTTAGTGCTTGGGTAACTGCTCCATAACTATAAAAAAGGATGCTTCACATCCAAACGCATGGTCCCGTGATACGCTCGATTAAGACCGACTGTGGTAGGAGTCGAATATGGTTTGGAAGGCCCATTAACTTCAATGTTACAATAAATACATAATTTGTGTTAGAAATGTCATGCTTTACAAAAAAGATAATCAATTTATGCTATCAAATTTTTGTTAAACCATTATGCTTTCCCAGCTCCCGACTGTAGTGTCTGTAGTCTACACTCTACCTTACCGTTTCTGAAATAATCTCGAGCTCTCTGAAGAAGAGAACTGGCTAAAGCTGATAAAGGTAGAAATTGAAATGTTATTTTTTTCTGGCAGTGCAGGTGACTCAGTTACGTATCGTCACTTTCAAAAACATTAGTAATATAATATCAATGTTCAAAAATGACACAACCCGCAATATCAGCAGAATTGTACTTCCTCTACAAGCCAGATTAAGCCAGTATAAAAGTTTTAGTTTGTATTCGCAGTGCTCGAAATGGACCGGAACGCACCGGAGCGCCGTTCCGGTTCGTGCAATCGGTAAAGTTATCGCTCCGTCTCGTGGAAAAAATAATTTGACCGTCTGAGCTAGATAGGCCATATAACAAAAAAAAAATAACACACTTATTTTCATAAAATTTGATGACTATGTTAATATTTTCAGAAAATGGTCAAGCGCTCCGGTTCGTTAACTTTTCCATTTCGAGCGCTGTGTATTCGTAACTAATATTCGCAGAAAAATGGCTATGTGGATAATTATTAGAAAATAATCTAAAATTCTACATAATAACAATATTAAAACAAAAAAACATTTTCATTACTATCTAATTTAAATAAAGCTATAAACAATATTATATAACTCAGGCATGTTCAAAACATAGGTATAAAACTGAACTAAAAAATAACCTCTATAGGAACTTACTACTCACTTTTATTGTTTAAGAAGTTTGGAAGGTTTCACAGAAATACTTACAAGATAAAAAGAACTTTTTATATACAACGTTTTTAAATTTTTCGTTGAATCATATAAACCTGACTTGACTAGCTTAAACGATCAAAAAAATGTGTACTTGATAGAAATAATACTGAAATGTCATATTGATTTTCATGGTAACGCACGCATATATTAATAATTTAGTTGCTAGGACCCACTTAGCAACCAATATTAGTTTTACTTTTTACGGATTTCTTCCGAAATAACTTGTCATACAAAACAGAATTAACTGAAAATGAAATCAATTCTACTTAAAGATGGCTAAAAGTATTAAAAAATGCATTGGCATCGTGTTCTGATATATTCTAAAAGTTTGAAATGTCTAGCTAGGCGGGAAGTTAGTTAAAAATCGATTGCAAGATTTTTACCGGACAAATAAGAAAAACGTTGTAATAACAAAATGGCACTTGCTTGCTAGAGGTATATTGATAGGAGATATCTACGAAGGCTCTATTTTAAATCTGCAATATCAATACCAAAAGCCGCATGCAGAATCTAAGAAATCGTTCCTAAGGATAAGTCGCCGAAAAGGATGACTTAACTATAGACAATCCTGAGTATAGAGTTAAGGAATCCTTAACCATAGACTACTTTTGTTATGAACACGCCCCCTTCCGTATTACGCATGAGTGCAGGACCGTAACAAAAATATCGATATTTTGAAGTATCAATACTTTATGAAAGATACATCGATATTTTGCTATTGATAATTTCTTTCGATAACGATGGATATATAATGAAATTATAAATAATCCTTCGCAAACAACCATAATTTGACAACGATATTTACAAACATGTCCCCCGCAAGGCGGGGGCTAACAGGGCTCTAGCCTGGGGGTCAATCAGATAAGTGAGATAAACACACATCACAAATTTGCTCTAGTACTAAAAAAGTCGCATGCGCACTATTCATTTCAACGATTTTAACATTTTAACAATAGTAGTACGATGCATTTTTTCGTATGTCGCGATACTTGACAACTCCGCAATTCAAATAGATATAAATTCTAATAGTTTTAAGTTTTGTACTATTCCATTTGAATCGTTTTTTGCGACACGGGTCTCGCCTTTCGGCATCTTCGGGCACTATGCACACTCACCAATGGTAAATACAATTGACACACCGACCCGGGTCGTATAAAAATGACCCATTCACTGCGTCCAACGCAACTGGTGCGTTGCCCATCAGGTGGACATTAGATATAATTATCATGTTATTTAAATGTGATAATTAAATGAGCCGTTGCCCGGAATAATGTTGTATCCAACAAAATTGTCAATGTTGAGTTATTGATGGAATAATGTTGGGTATGTTTTTATGCATCGTTTAAGGTAGGTAGTATGGCAAAGAAAAAATATTTAGGCTTGTGGCAGCATTTTAAAGTTATTGGTTTGTGGAAGAACGTTGTATATTTTATTGTCAAAATGGCGTCGCCGTCCGTCAATATCACGGAGCGTGGTATAATTCACTTGAATAAAGGAAGAAAACGAACATCCAATGTTTTAAACTGGACAAATATCAAAGCTAGGAAGCTGAAGGATGTAGGAAAAGAGTATTTATCCAGAAAAAATATTATTAAGCCTGCAATTTACCCGTCGAAACAGTTTTGTGGAATAATGTTGTATACCATTTGACAGTTCTGTTGATCTCATGAATAAAATTATTACGTTCGACATATTATTAATATGTCGAACGTTAATCGATTGTATTCAATTGATTTATCCATATTGTTATTTGAAATGTTGTTTGATAATAATGCTGGCATTGTAGTGCTCTATATATTGTAACTTAATCTAATACCGTTTCAATTTTTTTAATCGTTCCTAGTTCTATTTTGCAAGGTCTCGTTTGTGCCAAAAAAAATTAATCCTGGATGTGTTCTCTATTTTAATATAAAGACAAATATTCAATTAGCATTCAGGTTACTGAATCACAATGGACAAAGTCATCATCTCGTCTCATGTATTGAGAGTCGAATGTCGGACGCTATGTTCAGAAAGCAGACGAAGATAATTCTAAGCTCAAAAACCTCAATGACATGTGTGAATTCATGTAAGATGAGCATGCTGCCTTTTTAAAGACACTATTGAGTGAAGCAGAATGAATAAAATACATTTTGCGGAATAATGTTGTATGTGAAATTTTCATATACAACATTTTTCCACTAATTTACTATATTTTTTTTTAATAAATCCAAATTTAATTGCCTTTCTTCACAACTTTACATTTAAAACTCTTAATAATTGTATGTTTATTGTGTTTAAAATATAAAATGTAACAAAACATAACTGGTTTAATTTTTTCCATTTTTCTCAAAACAAGAATATTGTTGGATACAACGTTATTCCGGGCAAGGGCTCAAATATTAATTAAATGGTCCGCAGTGAATGGGGACTGCGGACCTTTTAATATAGAAATATTAAAAAATACACAAAATCACTAAAAATACAGTGAATATCCTTCATTTTACCTCGAACACCATTTGAATGCTGTATTTCGAAAACGTTGCTTGACACATTTTAAAAAACAGTGACATAAGTTGCAAAAATCTTCATATTACCTAAATACACAAAAGTTAGTAGTTTTTTTTAAAGACAACGGTTAACATTTGCTATAAAATAATATATTTTACATCTACCTACCTATTTATTTTTATACCTATAGGATTGTTTTCACTATTTTGACTAAAACACAATAGTGACTGGTAACGTTTTCAAAATACAGCATTAATTTTGAAAACGCTAATATTGAGCGTCACATTGCTTTTAACCCTAAGTAAACTTAAAAATCCTGGCCTGGGAAGTGGGGGCCCGGTTCAGGTTGTGTGGGCCATCCTATCCTTAAAGGACGATATTTTCTTTCGATACGATACCCATTCCATGTATCGATACTTTTTCAATGGATAGACAGGCCTATTCTTTTTTTTGCTCCCCTTCTCAACTTATGTTCGCCTGATACCGCGCAAGAAACAAGAGTGTTACCATGTTAAAAAAAATATCTTGCTGTGCCTGTAGAATCACGTATAATGACTTACAACGGAAACATAAGAGTATTATAATTAAATATTAATGTGTATTTATAGTTGTTGCATTTATAAAGTGCAGTTGTCATATTTTTGTCATCGTTTAAGAATTATAAAATAATTTACCTAAACTATAGGAAAGAGAATTTTTCAATATGGTATTATTTTCAATAGAAAAAACGACCGAAGCTTTAAGACGAAGTGAACCATAGACAACATGATCTTAGCTTAGGACGATGTTTGTGCATAGTGTTTTGTCCTGAGGAAATCTTAGTTAAGACAAATGTTTCTGCATCAGGCTCTAAGACTATAACTTTATAATTCAACATGCAAGTACCTGTCTATCGCTGAGTTTCAACTGCCCAGCTAGAACTCGTCTGTCTTCTGGACTCAAGTATTTATGGGATCCAAATCTTCTCTCCAGATTTTGTGTTTGCTGAGGTGTGAATCTCACTTGTCCTCCTTTGCGCTTGGTGAACGCTAAAGGCAGAGAATGCATCTGGCGGCAGTAGTGAGCATAATTGATGGGTGGGTAGCCATTCATATGGTGACTCTGGAGGCCATAACTTGAGAGAAAAGTGGGGGAGAGAGGCCATTGTGAGGGGAGTGAGGCAGCTGAAAAGAAGATAAAATGAATGTTAAATCAGTTGCATAGCAATTGGGTGGGCATGGGAACCACATCGTGAAGTGGGCCCCTAGGCTAGGATCTTTGGCCCTCCGACCTATCGCTAAGGATAAAGGCAGTGTGTCACTCAACAGTAGCGTTTTCCAAATGGTGTACGCAGTAAAATTAATGTGTATGTTTAGTGTTTTATTGTATATTTTAATACAGCCATTTGAATTATGGAGATTTCGAGTATTGATACACAATATTAAAAATTGTATCGTACAACCACATAACTTTAAATGATATTTTTTTTACTTTTTTTTTTACAATTAAAGCAATTTTTTTATGTGTGTTTATCTCACTTATGTGGTCGTCTCGCCTCGCCGGGCCCCTCCTGAACTTGGGCCCCCAGGCTAGAGCCCTGTCAGCCCCTCCCCCCCCCTTGTGGGGGCCATGGGGGTGGGCGAGCGGGGTAACCATCCCGGGCTCATCCCAGAAATGGACAAGTAATAATAATACAATTAACGTCGTAAACACTGTTAATTTAACATTAATATATCGGTATTGAGACTCGCTGATAAGTGAAACTTTTTCAGAAGAATATTAGCAAATAAATTTGTCTATATTTTAAAGAAATGGCACTTTATTACATTGACAATTAATACAAAAATGTCGTTGCAAGCAATATAACGATGCTTCTAAACCACTAGACCACTAGGTGGCCTGAAATGACCAAATTATGAGGATACGATTCTTCATAATATAATTACGAACAATGACATTATTAATGCACAACGCACTCAATACAGTAGCTAGCAAGTAAATTCGCGCATAGCGACATTCGCACATGTAGACGTCACGCAATTTCCATTATGCGATATCACGCATCGGGAATTTATAGCAATATCACATTTATTGTAATGGCGTTAGAACAGTGTTTCTAGTGTCAATGTTCATTTGAGCGAACCCGTTCGAACCGAACCATTCGGCCGACCTGACAAAAAGCATCGAGAATTTATAGCAATATCACCTTTATTGTAATGGCGTTAGAACAGATTATGCCATTCGGCAGACCCAACAAAAAAGTGAGTGTCATTTTTTTCCAGATGCTTCGTCCATATTAATGTCATTGATTACGAATAAAAAAGGTGTTTATTAGGTACATAAATAGTTTTCGATTATTCTCTATGTAGAAAATTTATAGTTTTTCATGTACTTATAATAAACGAAGAGTTCTATAACTTTTATAGTACCAAAAAGATGTTACTTAGATTATAAGTATGATACACGCAGTGTACTAAATAAAAATTTAACAAAGAAAAAAATGGAAGGAAAGCTAGGTTTTCGAATTCAAAAAAATGCTAAAAACCCTATTTATATTATAATTACTTTTAAATCTCTTCGATAACATACTAATTTCTCGAGAAACTATTGCCAGAATTTCGTTTGTTTTATTTCTCAACCTAATTAAATTAAACGATTCTTCCGATTTTTCAAATTCGGAATTTGCGTTTATCCGCGTATGCTTAATAAAAATCGTATCCCTGTCTCTTTCTCACTTACATATTTTCATATTATGTTTTCTCTCACGCGTTATTTATAATCTAAGACAGATATATCATAAGGTAATACCTATTATGATATATCTACTTAATAATAGCCTGATTTATTTTTTCATAATTACCTGATTAGTGAATCCGTACAAAATCTATATTAGGATATTAAAGTAATTTAACCGTGTATTATTTATACTGATAAACAGTGATAAATGAAGTTATCTCATAATCCCACTTATTGAAATTTCTCGTATCTTAATCTGTAAATGCCAATTTGATCAATCGACGTTAAATGGGGTACATGAAAATAGGATTAAATCACTATTTCAATAGTGTTAATAACTCCATAACTACATAATAAATTAAGATGAGTATTAGATATTCACCTAGTCAATCAGTTTTGATAACTTTTGTCAATAAAATATGGCAGACTGGAAATTAAAAGAAGACAGGAAAAATATGGAAGATTTCCCGAAAATAAAAACCTAATAGGTATTATATTATTATAGCACGCGTGTGCAATTTAGTAACATATTATGTTTTTGTTTATTAAAAGTAATTTATTAAATGGAATTAAACCAGATTGTAATGTCGTTAATATTATCAACCGTTATTTTTTTTTATATTTTCCAACTAACTTTAAACATTTATTAATTTTAATGACTTTAAGAAGATTTTATTTCGCTATTCACTGTTTATAATTGTTGACTAATATATTTGCAAAAAAAAAATATTTTATTTGCAGCCCTAATTAATGTACTTAACGGTTTTTTACGATTATCTCAAAACGGCGAAGTTTTGAGGTAACCAGCCTTGACACTAATAGAAATAGTCTCACTTGTTGATTTTTTTATCTTGCTCACACTGAATGTGTCATTTGATTTTTGGCTCCTGTTTTATGAACCCTGACGTGTGCATGTAAAATATGGACTCATAATGTATGAGAAATCCAAAAATTATGAGCGGCGCAACTTGGCATGGAAAGTTAGTTGTGCATGTTGGACATAACGCGTAAAGATCACAAAATATTACAATTGGCCAATGAGAAGCAGACAAGATTACGTGATGTGATAGAGGTCGCTAAGCAGATAAAATTTGAATGGGCTGGACATGTCGCTCGTAGAGTGGAAAACCATTGGACAAATATATATATATACAAGGGGCACTAAACGCCCACAGAGACGTCCAAAACCCGCTGGATAGACGAACTCATATAGTTTGGTGGATGTACGTGGCAGAAAAGAACTAGGGTGGAGGGAGCTAGGAGAGGTCTTTATCCAGCAGTGGATTGACCCCGACTGATGATGATACCATCAAATCATTCACGTCCAAATTTATTAATATTTACAAAAACTTAATTACAACAAAATGGTATAAAGCCTCATATTTTGAAAAAGAAAATTCTCAGCTTAGAGAAAATATTCTAGAAAATTATCTTGAAGATAATTCTCGATAATTTCGTAACACTAATTTTAACAATAATAATACATAATATCTACAAGGCAGGTTTATCTATATTACACAGAATTTGCGGTCATTTCAATGTAAATAGTAGGTGCAGGTATTTACAATACAAGTGCCTCTTATCAAATATTATTAATATATTAGGTATTAATACTTGCTTAGATTAGGCATGTTATCAACAATACATAATGATCGGTTCTGATTGATTGCAGAAAATAGGGTATTAAATAGGTTATAGATATTAATAGAATTAGCGTGGGGCTAAAATTATAGCTTAAAAACATAGAGTGATATAAACAGCATTTTTTTAAATTCATTTTATGAGTAATTATATAGATAGGCGAGTATTTTTTTTATTATCATCTATTATTGCTTGGTTGTCGCAGGGTTTAATTGAATTTTAAAAACTAACGACACCATCTGTAAATTGCAGTCTTATTTCAATGAAAACAATTACGTATGACTGACAAAGTTTAGTGTGCACTATTTATGGCGGATCTTAGCAACCTACCTCCCTCTACCCTTCGCCACTGCTAAATAATAATATAAACAAACAAAAATTGAATACTCAATTCAAACACTTGAGAAATGAATCAGCTCAACAATAAAAAAAAATATTATCAACGTTGTTTTTAATAAATCCGATTAATTTTACACACAATCTACGCCCATCCACTAAACGTGCTTACGTGTTAATTGAACATCCGTTTGTATTTGATCCAGATCAAAGTAAGGTCTCACAACCATTCCTTGTAAAAACGTATGTTCTCGATATCGTATCAACACGTCCTGATAGAGTACGATGTTGTATCTACTCAAATCATTTATATGGCATTTAGTTATTGTACACGGAATGAATTGAACTAGTAAATATTATCATTTAAACCATTGATATGTCGTAGCTACATGGATAATGGACGTATAATGTACTCAAGATCATTTTTACTGATAGACGTAAGGATGACTATTGCTGACGTCATTAAACGAAGGGAAAGTACCGAGAAGTTTTAAATGATATTTAAAATATAAGCCGGCTCTCACATCTAAACTAGCCTCATCTGCAACGTATCGAATACGTCATCGTTATTCACGTTGCCAAATGGAGCTGCGCAGATTGGTCGAATGCGACTTTTTAGTTTGAAAAAAACTTCTAGTGCTGCTAACAAATCGCATGCGTCTCGAGCTGCGAGTTGAATACGCCAGAACGCATACACACACCTACGAATTGGTCATTCCTATACGGGCTCACCGGTCGCCGCATCTAAATATCTATACGTTTCGAGAGGTAAAGTGCGACTGTCGCTAGGTAGATCTACGCGGTCTTCATATGCAACACCGGATCGACGTTCTTGGAAGGTTTGATTTATGACTGTGCGGCAGACGAGGCGAGTTTAGATGTGAGAACCATATAATAGATACGGAATTACGAGTTAGGTTCAGTTCCAGTTTTGCAACTTTTTCTTATATATCCCTAATTTAGTACGGCCCAGAATTTCGATTCAATTAATAAGACGATGCCTGAATACTAAGTAAGTATATATTCTATAATGCCTAAAATAAAAATAAATGATGCTTCAAATCATAGATTGTTTAAGATCCGTATCCTATCGGTGAGTCGACATAAAGTCATCGAACAAAGTACAAAATTTAAAAGAACAACAAATGATGATAACAAAAAATATGTGCAATGAAAATTAATATCTAATTATCAACAATTCACATAAAATAAAATTACCTTAAAGGCTTTATGTTTAATCCAAAATTACCAACAATTAATTCACTGGCGTTAAATAATTCAAGCAAATAGGTATCACGTAGGTAATAAATAACCATGGAAATATCAAGATCTGAAGATTTTCATAATAGGTACTTATGTGTTTACTTTAAAAAAAAACACATTGAGCACATAACAAATTATTAATTCAAGACGTTCACAACATGACATTTAGAATAAAAAGTACAATTAAATCAACTAGAGAAAAAAACAAAGTAAGAAATAATTTTATAGACAAGAAATAAAATAAAATAATTACAAGATAAAAATAACTTTTTATAAAGGTACAACATTTTTAAATTTTCTGTTTAATCATATAAACTTGACTTGACTAGCTTAAACGATCAAAAAAAATTGTATTTGATAGAAATAATACTGAAATGTCATTTTGACATGTCGTAGTGATTTCCATAGTAACGCACGTATATATTGATAATTTAGTTGCTAGGACCCCAGACCCCTAGCAACCAATAATGGTGTCGAAATAGCTTTTCATACAAAACAGAATTAACTGAAAATGAATTCAATTTTGCTTAAAGATGGCTAAAAGTATTAAAAAATGGATTGGCATCGTGTTCTGATATATTTTAAAAGTTTCAAATGTCTAGGTAGTCGGGAAGTTAGTTAAAAATTGATTGCAAGATTTGTACTGGACAAATAAGAATAAGAAATATAGAGAATAAGAAAACGTTGTAAAAAACAGCAATAATTCAAAAAAAGAATACAAATTAAACAATAAAATAGAATTTAAAAAACAAAATACATACATGGTGCATCGCTAAAAATGTCTACACCTCTAGGGAGTGCATTGACTAGCCGCACAGCCCTCGCTATTGGTGCCTGGTGAGACTGACACGAGGAAACCGCTTTCACCCAAAATAGGCCATGACTGCGACCACGCATGTGATTGACGGGTGCATAAAAATTCAAATTTTCCAGAATATTGGGATTGGCAACTATACCACGTGAGATAAATTACCTCAATAAGATCAATAAATACCATTAAACGTGTTAAAGAAACTATAAACTTAACAATGTTACATAACATACCTACTTATTTAAATTTAGTTAAATATTTGATTTATTTTAGTTTACGTAATTATATGTATATACCTATACCATATTGTTCGATTATCATAATATGGACAACCACAGAGTGTAGGTTGGATTAACATTTTTTTTTGTTTCACGAGAAACAGATGCTCAACCTTTTAGGTCCAAAAATTTATTGAAAAAAAACATAAGAGTTTTACAGACCCGGGATATGAATCCGGGACCCTCGGAATAATAAGCTTACGCGGTAATCGCTCATTAACTACTAATTGTTATAACTGAATACCTACATCCGAAATCCTAAATCCAAAAAGAAAAATAAATTTGAAAAAAAAACATGTAAAAAACACATTAAGGGAGGGCTGAAAAGCTCGACATTCAAATATAATTGAGTATAAAAAGGACCTTGGGGTCGTAAGTACGTTAATTTAAATCGATCTTTTCGCAAAAATCACTAATCATCGGAGATTTTATTTCAAGAAACATTATTATTATTATTGATATTGTCTGCAGCTGAACATTATTATTATTTTATAAACACCTGCAAGATGTACGCCGATCAGAAAACAGGGCTGTCAAAATAATATTACGAATTAATATTTTTAAAATGTTAATTTCATCATAGTTTTTAATCAAACCTGTGCAAGTACGTACTGATAACTTGGGTGGATTTTGTAGCAAACATACTATTGATATATATACGGGTATATTATTGTTACAACCCAATTCAAATTGAACATAGGTTGATACTCAAATACTATTATAGTATGTTTATGATTTCGAGAAAATAATACGATGGTACAATTAATCCATATCAATTATTTGAAAACATTACATTCGCACTTTGCAAGATAACATCAAAATGTGTATATACTTATCTAAATGGCGAATGACATTCATGAGTGAGCACGGCTAAAAGCTTGGAATTTTTTCTATTTCAAAATCTTTTAATTGTGTATTATTTTATTACAGATTCAAGGCCAACTTCATATAACTAATAAAAAATACTGTTTGTTTCTACGAATAAAAAAAGACAGGAAGGAAGATGTGTACAAAACACGGCAATCAGAAAGGCCGGCAAATATGGCCGACAATGCGTGATACACAAACATAAAATACACAAAATTACAAACACATTCGAAGTTTGCCGCACACGTACAGACCACGTGATATTTGTTTACGCAAAATCGTCGCTTTTCAAAATAGCGAATTTGATTGCCAGATTTTACTGCGATGAATCAGTATGTTCCTTCTTGTCTTTTTTTATTCGTAGGTTTGTTTACTTTGTACACCGAGAAATTTCCATTTATAAAATCGGAAACGATTTTTACAGAAGAGTTTTGCAATACAATGCAACCAAAACTGGAAAAAATTTTGTCATGGGTGTTGACTTCCTGAATTAGTTAACCCCAGGTCCATGCCACTACGTGAACCACAGTGGATATTAAGCCATTTCCACACTGGCAACAAGTTGCTGGCAACCTCATTAAATTTTACTGTACTTATCATAATTGCTTAAGAAATTTTACGATAATCATCATAATTATCGTAAAATCTAACGAGGTTGCCAGCAACTTAACTTGTTGCCAGTGTGGACCCGGCTATTCGGATTCATAAATAATTCATAATATTCAATTGCATTTACATACCTAAGTTTATTATTATCTATTTAGGGCCGTATGTATGAGATTCCCAAATTTTTTCTAAGCTACTTAACCGATTTTCCATCATAATATAGCGTATAGCACTGTTTGTGACGTAAGCAATCTGACGTTACGCGCCATTCAAAATGGCTGCCTCAGCTGTCTCTTTCAAATGTCATTTTAATTTTGCATTCGTTTTCTTGAGGCCCTTGTTCATTTTGTAGACTCTGTAAAACATTTGCGAACTTTAAAAACAGTTCCTAGTCGTGCTGTTTACAAAATACGTATAATTTTGATCCCTAGTCTATAATCTAGATAGTAGGTAGGTATCTGATAAAATGCCTCGTACCTATTTCGCTTGCAATATTTCTCATGGAGAGATAAGATGGACTTACGTAAGATTACGATAAAATATCTCCGCTAAACGACCGCAAAAATATGTACCTACTGCTGTGTCTGGCATTAAACTATGCAATTGGAAGCATTCTGCATTCTTCTAAATATTATGGTACCTACCTACCTAGTTAATTATTGTAAGATAACTGTAATAAACAAGGCACAACTCTCAAATACACTGGAAACATTAATAGTGTCATACGGTGATTGGTATAAATGATAATATTATACAGAGATCATTACATATTATTATCTTAATCATTTACATACAGTTTATAAACATGTTTAGGAATCTATCTCAAATAGGTTATTATCCATGGCAACTACGTTTTTATTATTCACTAGTTAGTTTAAAATTATTATTGTAGAAAATTATTGAATGAAAGCTTTCAATTTAAATTTGTTTTTATTTTTAATCAAAACTAGAAATGCACAATGTAACATTATTTATTGTATATTTTAAATAGAGAATGCGAAATTTTATAATCTTGTGTACCCACAAAGATGTCACAACTAAATTTTGAGCGATCCTGACGCTGAATAGTAATCAAATGTAATAATGGTATTTATTATAAGATAATAGCCATAATAATTATATGAATCAGTCGAAAACGAAAGCTTTGTGTTCTAGTCTCTTTAATATTATGTACTTTTCTGATTAAATAATATGCAATGCAGTACCTAATGGTAAACTACTCGCAGTAAAATAGATTTTGATCGTTATTAAAGTTTAATTTTTCATAAAACTATGAACGGTTCGGTCAGAAAAGCTGCTCATAAATTATTATTTTGAAAACACAGCTTAAAATCATTCGACTCTAGTTAGAAAACTGCACACGTGTAACGAAAACGACAAGAGTTATACCTTTCCTGTTATATACGTCTGTATACCTTGTTTAACTTTTTAATAACTAGTAGGTATTATAATAATACATTTTCCTCATATACTATCATTGAAAATTAACCACATTTATATTAGTTAAGTATATCCTTGGTATATATTATGCAATTATACTTATGGGTATTAGATGCTTAGATAAAGATGGTTATAAAAATAAAATTATATGACATTTGTAGTGATATTATCTGTTGAACTAATTACATTACTAAGATTATAATATACCAAGGTTTCAAAATGATGATGTAATATAGAGATGAACCACTATAATATTGGGAGTAATGCGATAGTTTTTATTGCAATATTTGATAGCAGTTCTAGTATTTATTTTAGTATGGTTGAACAGTACCTATAATACATAAGCAACTTAAGATAGATGCCTTTCCAGCATTACACGCATTGTTTGAAAAAAATCGAATGGTCGTTAACTTAGTTAGATGCTCACCATTCGAGTTGGGCTTAGGGAATTTCCCAACGGGAATTCTCGAGAAATTTTCGAGATTCTCCATCCCGAATCTCGAGAATTTAAATTTTGAAGATTTCGGGAAATCCCGGATCTCGAGAATCGGGATTTGGGATTTCTTTATTATCAAATATTAATTGAAAAAAACAATTTTTCCGTATGAAAAAAGTGAATAGAAAATACAAAACGTTCAAGGACTGATCGGGGCATAAGCCAACGTCAACTTCAACTTCAAATGAGCGCAATTTTTCAACATCAGGGAATTTTGTGTCTCAAAAGCAAACGCCATTGTCAGGCGCAGCCATTGACAGTCTGAGTTTTTTGAAATTATATTTTAATATGTAATGTTTTAAATTATTTTTGTTTTCCTACGTGTATTTTGTTTGTCTTATTACTTAAATAAAAAAAAAATCATATTTTTTTGGAATTTGTCTGTTTTTACACTTTTGATTTTAGGATTTTTACAGGTTTTTTTAAATTTCTCGATATCTCGAGAATTCGCGAGAACTCTTTTCTGAAAATCCCAAATCTCGAGAATTCAAAATTTCATCATTTCGGGAAACCCTGAATCTCGAGATTGAGATTTTCTCGGGAAATACCTAACTCTACTCACCATTTATGAAGTGCTAAATAGAATAGTGTCAGATCGTTGTTTTTAAAAATCATTATAACTCCCCCCCTCTCGCCTTCCTTTTCTAACGGAAATTTTCTTTTAATATTTTGACGGATCAAAAAATTATTGTAACAGCAATAATTGCGGATATACATAAAATCTACTCACTACTAACACGATGCCAATGCATTCTTTTAATACTTTTAGTCATCTTTAAGTAGAATTGAATTCATTTTCAGTTAATTCTGTTTTGTATGGAAAGTTATTTCAGAAAAATCCGTAAAAAGTAAAAGACTATTATTGGTTGCTAAGAGGGTGGTCCTACCGACTAAATTATTAATATATACGTGCGTTACTATGGAAATTAAAATGAAATGTCAAAATGACATGTCTGTATTCTATATTTGTTTACTTGTTTGTTTGTTTTTTATTTACTTTATATCAAGTACAAGTTTGAGCATAATAATTCAACAGAAAATTTAAAAAGTTATTTTTATCTTGTAATTATTATCATTCATTTCACGTGATTGTTCATGGGTTTTGTAAACTTTGCCGACTCACCTCTCCATTTTAGAGGATATATTTAATTACTGAATATTATGAACAATAATTCGGTACTTTTTTTATATTATTATCGTATATTACGTTAAGTATATGTTATTGTGGGCCATATCAGGTGAACCAAAAAAGCTTGTTTTTGTGTTTGATTTATCAATAAATTATTGGATAATCTAATAATAAATTGTTCTATACGGAGTACGTACACCCAGGGGTTGTGAGGCACAGGGGCTTTTAAATGTGTCTCACTGCACTAGCCGTACCTTGATTTCGCTATCTTAACGATTGATTCATTCAATAATTTTAATATTATACAATATTCACAATATTATACAATACTACACAATATTATACAAATATTATACAATATTGTATAAGTAATGTTATATTATTATTTAGTATTTTGAACATTAATTGATTCCCCATATTTGATATTGTGAAAGAATATTTGATGTGATATATATATATATATATAAATAAAAATGACGCCAGTCTGAATACAAACAAATTAAAAAGAAAATAATTCGTATGACGTTAGTGATAGGTAATATATGTAAAAATTATGTCTTATGTGCGGAACGTACCCCATCAATTACACAATAAATACATCATCTCTATATATATAAAAATCTCGTGTCACGATGTTTGTGGTCGAACTCCTACGAAATGGCTCGACTGATTTTTATGAATTATTTTATGTATATTTATCAGGTATGAGAATAGGTCAACAAGTATATTTCATACCGCTAGGTGATTAGGGTATCTCTATCCAGAAAAATTTTCTTTTATTTTTTTGACAATTTTTTTTTTGTATTTTTTTTTATTATTTGGCATAAAAAATACCTATAACCCCAAATTTTCATTTTCCTACCCCCACCCTTCCATTTTTTAATCGCGATTTTATTATTTTTGTATGAACAAATTTAACCGTCGTTCGTATTTCAAACAGAACGAAATTATTTATGTTGTCGAATGACAGATGGCGCTACGTCCGAGAAGAATTCAAGAGAAGCGTCGCGTCATTTTGACATTTCATTCGGCATATCACAACGCAGTGCGTGCAAAATTTTGTACGATTTATTTTAATTTATCTATTTTTATGTGCGTGTATCAAATTCACAATGCCAGCAAGACGCAAGGGGGGCCATTTGGGCCATCGAACGAATAAAGCAACAAACATGCGAAATAGTAGAGCAGAAAGAACAGACGAAGAAATCCAACAAGATAACAAAAACGTGCGTGTAAGCATGTCGCAATTGCGTGCATCTCAATCACAAGAGGTATGAGCTGAACGAAATCAACAACGACAATTGGAACGGAGCCAAGCGCGCCGGTTCGTAGTTAACACACGCAGAGCAAATGACCGACAACGCCAACAAGTACATCGAACATTTACATCCGCTTCGTTCCTTCGTCTTGCATTCGAGTACGAGCCAGATATTGAATATTCCGCTCATCCGAAAGTGCTGATTGGTGCTATGGACAAAGAATGTCCCCATTGTCATGCGCTCAAATTCAAACATGAGTCAGCCGGGATGTGTTGCGCATCAGGAAAAGTGCAACTACCAGAAATTGAGATACCACCAGAACCATTGAACGGCTTGCTCATCGGCACAGTTCCAGATTCATGCTTCCAAATTACTTCGTTCGGAGCAACAGAAATAGTTCACAATACTGCGGCAAATGGTCAACAATTCCATTCTACGTTCAAAATCAAAGGCCAAGTATACCACAAAGTAGGCTCATTGCTGCCAATGCCAAACGAACCACATAAATTTTTACAAATCTACTTCATGGGCGGTGAGGACATCAATCATGTGGATGCACGTTGCGGCTACAATAGCCTCAATTCGCCTAATGCCAGGCGCATCGTCGGCGAACTGGACGCCCTGTTGAATAAGCACTAGAATTATTGAAATTCTTCAAAGCACACATGCACGAATTGCAAAGTGACAATCACGCTATTGTCATAAATACTGATAAAACACCAGCTGGAGAGCATGTGCATCAATTTAATGTGCCTGTTGCTGACGACGTTGCTGGAATCATGGTTGGCGACCGCACATCGACGCGAGAAATCGTGATTCGAAGAAGAAACAATAATCTGGAGTTCATCGCTGACACACACCGTTCATACGACGCTCTCCAATATCCGCTAATTTTCTGGAAGGGATAAGACGGATATTGCATAAACATTAAACAACGAGATCCTGTCACAGGTAATTCATTCATTATGAACATCATTACTCATTTTGAATTGAGAAAATGAATGGTTGATGTTTTTTTTATTGGCGGTCATCGTCTACAGCGCTCTATTCCTTTTTCTGTCATAGATCCCATCCCCACATACTTACGATACATTCGTTATTTTTTATTTAACAACCAAAATATTCACTAGAAATAATTTATATGGCAGAACAACGTTTGCCAGGTCAGCTAGTATTATTATAATATAGTGATATATCGAATATCATGGGAATGTTACATACACATCGACTGTATTTATTAACCGCACGCCACTGCAGCAAACCTACCGTCATAATAATATTAACTTTCCGGCTTACCGGTTAACCTTTTTATCTTAAATTATACGATTACCCGCTCAATGCAAAGTGAGGATAGATGCCCCACGTTAGCTTTTTTGCCAATCTAATTATCAATATTATTGTCAATTCTCAAACTACTTTCGAAAAGTTTGCATTACTATTATATTACAAACCAAAATATGTTAGATACCTATCTTTATCCTCAAGGGACTGTTGCACAACAGGATGAATTCAATTATAACTTCCATAAAATATATTAAATTACTACTTAAGTACTTGTTATTTTTTTATTACAACGTTTTTCTTAGCTCGTATTCTTATTTGTCCGGTGCTTCTTTGTCCGCTACAAATCTTGCAATCGATTTTTTACTAACTTCCCGACTAGCTAGACATTTGAAACTTTTAGAATATATCAGAAGACGATGCCAACAGTGGCGGCCGGTGGTTTCCAAAATTGCTTTCATTGGGGGTGCACTCAAAATTTTCTTACCTTATTTAAAAAGCATATCAATTCAGCGTTGTTTCTGTTTAGCGAACACCTCAATCACTTCTCATTAAAGTCTTAAACTGTTTGTAAAAGTTTTTTCTCAATGCTTAATACAGGTAGACATGTTAAATCAGTCCTGATTCATGGTAAGTATTTATGAAAGACGATTTAATTCTTTTATTGGTTGAAAAACACTTTTCAATTTCCACAGATGTCATCAGACCATCCTTTTTTTATTTTGACTCTTATTATTATTATTGATAAAGTCTACGTTTACCGACATCATTTTAAAACACATACACTTCACTGATTGAACTATAATTATAAGTATTATAAATTTTTTATTCAAAATTTATCGTTTTAAAACACATGCACTTCCCTGATTAAACAATAAGTATATATATTGTTATGAATTTATTTTTATGAACAAAACTATCGAAATAACGTGACAAAACACCTAAAAAAGCCGACTATAACGACGACCGCAGAAATCATACTGAATTGTATGTAAGAAATAATATTTGAAGAAAATATTAAAAAAACAAAACTATCGATTGTTTTGAATAGGTAGGTACGTATTTTTCGACTCTCGACAAATCGTCAGTTTCTTCGTCTACAAAAAGCAATAAAACTCCAGCAAAATGCCTGCATTGTTAAAAATATGACATCATGTTATACATATTCACTCACTATGAGAAAGAACATGGTAACTGAGATTTTATTTTTTTATAAATTATATTCAAATATTTGCAAATATAGAAGGAATTAAGGATCGATCCAAAATATTTATGTTGATAATCAATTTTTATTCAATATCAGCCTATTTTCAATGAATTTATATGAGATTTAAATAAAAAAAATCTATTTTTTTATCAATCCTGCTAAATCTCAGTTACTACATTTTTCCGCGTAACTTTTGAGCTGCGTCCCTAAAGGTCATAAAATTTTATGTATTCATGAGTTATTTATCGTTTTCACGTGTCGGCTTGAACTGTTATTACCCAATGTAATATGTACGGCAAACTAAGATCCATATTTGTGCGTTCCGATGAGCGCACGAATTCGGTGACTGTTTACTGAGTATATGCTTTTGGTATAAATTTACATGGATTAAATTGCGATAAACGAGTGATGACTTATGAATAGCATTGTTGCACATTGAGTGATGTTTAGGAAAAAGCAGTGCAGCGCACATGCATGGTGTTAGAGAAGCCGCCGCTGGATGCCAATGCATTATTTTTAATACTTTTAGCCATCTTTAATTAGAATTGAATTCATTTTGTTTTGTATGAAATTTCAATTCTGTTTTGTATGAAAAGTTATTTCGATATCATTGTCGGTTGCTAGGGGTCTAGGGTCCTAGCAACTAAATTATTAATATATACGTGCGATACTATGGAAATCAATATGACATGTCAAGTACAATTTTTTTGGATCGTTTAAGCTAGTCAAGTCAAGTTTATATGCTTCAACAGAATTTAAAAACGTTGTACTTATATAAAAAGTTCTTTCATCTTGTAATTATTTATTCTTAAAATGCAGTGTATTCAAATATTTTCAATCGAAAAACCCATAAATAAAAAGGTGATACGATTTTGTTTTTATATTGTATTTTATTTTCTATAATTTAGTACCAGCCACATAATACATTTAACTAACGTGTAACATAAAGTGGCGACTGTAAGTAATCTTGATTTACAACATAAATAAAAAATAACGTTATAATCATCTGAAAATAAATTCATGAGTTATTCAAAGTTTCTATCCTTCTCAAATTCAGGACAACTATTCTCACCTTACCTTATAAAAATAATGAGTAAATATTCCATTCTTACAATCATCGGACATATTGTTTAGTCAAAGTATGGTTAGTTATTTTGATCTCCCGCCAATTCAATGGAGTTCTATCATGTTAACGGTAGTTTAATAAAACCAATTAACACAGTTTAAAGTAGCTCATTTAAATGATAATATTAATTGATAAATAACATACAAAACGATATGACACGTCTGAATATGATACAAATGAAGTAATTTGCCAACGTAAATCCCAAACCAAGGCGGAAGTGATATACCGGAAGTGGCGAATAGCTCCACACTTGATAACGAAATATCTCTCCTTGCGGGGAATTGTATGATAGTTAAAACTGTGGAATGCCAATCGCGAAGGATAATTAACTGGAAGAGAAACGAAACCGCATACCTATCATCAAATGTGGTACATATTATCATGATATCAAAAGTGTCAAAGGTAATCAGGTAATAAAGAAGGGTTTTTCCCTTTTTCCAAGGGATTACTAGAGCTTGTGATTTCTTAACTTTTTTCATTTATCAAGATTGATTTTTTGGTTTCTTGAGCAATCATCGTTATTACGAAATTACAGTCCACATTATTTGTAGTTCTTCCGGCAAAAAAAGTGACCGGAAAATTTAAAAAAATCGATTAGAAAAAAATCCAATTTTCTTGAGAAATTCTGATTGCGGTCAGTAGATTGATAATTTCTCTATTTCTCGGGAATGTTATTATTGATGATTTCTTGAGAAATTAGAATAATCAAAGACCGGGCCTGGACAGACGCACCTTTAGTATTTTTAGCGCACTATAATTATATCGTAGGTAAAAAATAGTAATAAGACAAAAATTATAGTACAAATATTATAATATTAATATAATAAAGATAGCAAAACTGTTATTAAGTGAAAAGTATGTGGGTATTCCTTCAAAAACCTTCCACCAAAGTTCTTCTTTATAACTAACTCTCTGGTACGATCGCAAACTCGAATACTGCAGTTCAGTATGTAATCCTTACTACACTATTCATGTCATTGGGACGAGTGCAAAAACGTTTTTTAAATCGTCTATCTTTCAAAAATTACCTTAATATAAACTTACCCAATTATTCTAATTTCAAAATCCAATCTTTTGAAACGCAGCGTATTATTTCTGTCCTTTTATCTTCAAATTAATTAATAACCATTCAGATTCCCCAAAATTACTGTCTACCAAAAAAAATAATGTACCCAGAGTAAATATTCGTCCTCACATTTTCTCCCTTTTATACATTCATACATAATATTATTATAAACTTAATCTAGATTATAGTTTATCCGGTGGCTCGACTCTGCAGAGCCCTGAATCTTCCATAGTGAATCGTTTTTGTTCTCTTGTCTCCTTCAAATTAAGTTGCTCCATAAACTAGGACTAATTTCATCTGCACGACTCCATTTTTATTGTATTTTTTTTAAATCGTATTTGCCTTTTTTATATTGTCTCTCTTATATAAGTATATTATACTATTTATGTTTTTCCGTTTTTTTCTCTATTCTTTTTATGATAATTACTAATGTGTTTTTCTTTTTTAAACATTTTCAATAACTCTCCAATTATATTCATTACAGCTGTATGTACTTAATATTTGATCTAATTTAATCTGATTTATTATGATTTTTGTGTCCGCCTGTTATTGGGAATATTACCTACATAATATTATTTTATTATATATTATAATTATACCTAAGCTTAGAAGTACTTATATTAGATATTATTGTATGATTATACTGAAATTAAAACATTACTTTATACGAAAGTTTTGTATTATGTACACAATTTGATAATAATTTATACAAACACATTTTAATATAGTTCAATTGATTACTATAGAACAATTAATATTCTCTGTTTTAGCAGACTTATAATTTTTTTATAAAATGAAAAACAAAATAGCAACGTGGTGTATTATTGCTATGGTTACTTACCAACAGATATACAGACCTACAAATTTATCTGAAGAATGGGATGGGGGAGCCGCTGTCGAAAACTACCCAATCAAGGCTAGTAACTGGACAAAATCTGACATTCGAATGAAATTTTCAAAATGGCGTCCTATGGTAGTTGGTAATTCCATTTTTGGCCATTATACAGATAAGTTTGTAGGTCTGTAGTTATTAGAGTGATCATTCTTGTAAATAATTGAAGATTTAAAAAAAGAATGTTAGAGCTTTTAACAACAACTTTTTATATCAGTGCGAATAAATTTCATAAACGAGTGTAAATTTTACAACAAAAGTATTCGAAAATAATTTCTTATTTGCAAAATAAGTTGTAGCTAATTTAATCATAATCCTTATATCCCTATTATCAGCTTCATTTTCATATTATATCAATGCTCCGTCTTCATAGAAGCATAGAAGTGTTTTACATTACATAAATGTGCCAAATGCAGTACAAAATTAATTTCAGTTAATCTATTGATTGATTATATCACTCAGTTATCATACACACCTTCAAAATATAGTATTTATATTAATTCAAATATTTGGATAACGTTTTATTGATAAAAAATAAAATAATAAGCAGTTTAATGTTGTTTACTTATAAACACTTGGTATGAATTGGCAAATAAAACCAACCAAAAATAATACACAATGTTGGCACCTACTGAATTATTTATTTACATGGGGAACGAATAACCTGGCTAACTGTATTGAAAAACATTATCAGTATTAACTTGAGATTAACCGTGTAAACGAAGATAATTCGTAACAAGCCATAATTCGTTTAAAAATTTAAATAAAACCATTTATTTTTGGAGAATTTTTAACTTAAATAATATGAAGGTATATGTACCTATTATACTACTACTTTACCATGTTTGCTCTTATATGATCATATTATGGACCTCCACAGGGTAGAGGTTGCATTAACAGATTTTGATTTTAGGAGAAATATATGTTAGCCACTTGTTCAACCTAACAAAATATTGAAAAACAATATGTGTATTTGCCAGACCCAGGGTTCAAACCTGGGATGCACGACATTATTAGCCAACGCTTAAGTCGTTCGGCCACCGTGGGTATGTACCTATAGTGCCTACTTATTTATACCTATGTCGTGGGTCCCGGGGTTGAATTCTGAGTCTGGCATAAATTCACAAATTGTTTTTCAATGTATGTTTCTACCCATTATGATCTTTTTAGGATCGAACATGGTAATAAAAAATGTATTTTTTTTTTGACCATGTCCGATGCTGATAAGATCATATGGGCCTCCACAGAGTGGAGGTTTGTATTGACAGATTTTTGTTTTTTACGATAAATGGATGTCAGCCACTCGCTCAACCTATTAGATCCATACCCTGACACACACAAATTGAAAAAACAATATGTGTACTTGCCAGACCCAGGATTCAAACCTGGGACCCACGGCTTTATAGTCCAACTCTTAAGCCGCGTGGCCATCGTGGGTGAAAAATGTATAGATACGAGATAATTGCATCACTAAACCTACAAAAATACATATTTTGAAAAAGATCAAAAATATACCCGTTACTTATATCACATCTTTCACCTTTCGAGTGAGTGATCTTATCATTTGAGTTAACAATCCGCCTTTCATTCATGCAAATTATTACTAACAATTATTCGGTATATGAAATGTCTAAAATTCGATCAAATGAAAGTCGACCAGCTTTTCATTTAACCAAGGAAAATGATATCACTAACATAATTAGAGATGACATCCGAACAAATTTTAGTTTTGACGTTAGGTTTTTTTATTAAAGCATGTATATAATAATAGAATATTAGATTCATTGCCGCAGAAAATACATCAATTTGAAAACCTACAGAAGCATATTATAATATATCAGAAAAATTCTAGAAAATAAGTTGGACCGAGTGGAAGTTAAACTCATGTCAAAAAATACTATAACAACGTTAGACAATTAATTATTAAAAATAAATTTAATATACACAATTTAAATTGTAGAAACCTGACATTACTTACTTTATTTAATAACATTTAATAACATTTAACATTTAATAATATTTTAATAACACCTAAACAACAATTAATAGAATGTTCAAAAACACAATAGGTAATATATATTTGGGAAAAACAATTGAAATAGTTTTATGATTGCTGCAGAAACCTAAATTTTAAAAAGGAAAGAAATTTTGTAACTCATTATCTTGAATATAATATTATAATGACGCGTAAAATTGTCCATGTACAAAATACCTAATTTCAATTGTATGGAATGAATCGTTAAGAAATGTGATCTAACCTTTTAAAAGCTAAATTCATATTATATAAATAAATGATCATATTATTATGATAGGAAAAGGTAAACACACATTAAAAACTAAATAAAAGATAATAACAATTTTAAAGCATATACTTATTATTGTATAGTTAGCTCACCGTTCGCATATGCTGCTCCATACGTTGAATCTGGATACGTTGGACTTGGAGGAAATGAAAATCTCTGACCGTAATTCACTGGATAACTACAAACCGATCTCGGCATACTGTACTTATCTATGCTTGAAAAAGCAGATTGCCTCCCAGCATGCCCGATCATTTTTCCTCCGTGCACTTCATCTACGGATCTCAATCTCAAATCGCCCCGATAGTGTGACAAGTCAGTTGGAACACCAGACAATCTGTCATCATCCATCGAAAAACGAGATTCGTTCGTCTTGAAGACGCCAGTTGTTAAATTTCTCCGCAAGATTACGCTGTCGTGAAAACTTTGTTTTATCTGCTTTTCAGCATCATCGCATTGTTTACCGGCGACTATGGCTCTATTGCAAAGCTCCACTTGTCTTTTATCCTGTGGTTGTTGGTTTTGGTTGTTTGAAGCTTTTCCGGTTTTCAGGATGTCATCGATCCTGAAGGATGACTTTCGTCCTGGCGCGGAACACATCTTCTGCTCGC
The DNA here is from genome assembly GCF_057557595.1 of Rhyacophila brunnea. Classification (NCBI taxonomy): domain Eukaryota; kingdom Metazoa; phylum Arthropoda; class Insecta; order Trichoptera; family Rhyacophilidae; genus Rhyacophila; species Rhyacophila brunnea. The sequence continues at coordinate 38,548,605 of NW_028233276.1, read as the reverse complement.
TTGGTTGACTCTGTACTGATGCATTATCGTGCGGTCGTGCGGAACATATATTAAAATATTCAGGACGGTTATTATTAATTCACGCGATACTATTGTTATGATTGTAGCATGCGTTGTCAAATAGTGGTTTATGAATCATTATTAAAAAATAAAATACTATCGACTATGATGGAATTTGAATTTGCCTAAATTATAATTGATTTATATATTGTACTAATCCAGGGATGGCAAAAAGGATTTGATCGGCGTGTTAAAACAAGCCGATTTTTTTTAATTCGTGGCGCGTGCCATTCCTTTTTAGGTATGTACACATGATATTCTAATCTAAATCATATTTATTGAATAAAAAAAACAATTAGGTACACTGGTAACTATATTGTTTGTTGAATATATTATAAAAAGATGATACACATAAAATGAAAGAAAATAAGGAAATAAAAAAAACATTTAATAAGACACTCATTTTTGTTTCAAGTTTTTTGTTTCATGTTTCTCAAACCTTTGTAAAATATTGCATTAAACTTTGTAATGTATTCCTTTGTATAGATGATGAAATATTAATTTATGTTAGTTATTTCTCGTAAATCTAAAGATATCAAAAAACACATCTCCAATTTAAAATGTAGTAAGTATTAGTTTTAGTTTAAACCTGATTATATAAGAAAACTCAAATAAATACTAATAATTATTTTTTTGCGATACAATAGATTGTTACAACGTATCCAAGTGCCTTTGAACATGTACCGTTTTAAAAAAAATTCGGTTGGGTACATGTTCAAACACGCGCGTTAACATCATTTTACTCCCTACTTCAATTATAGTTTGTCAATTTATGGTTACGGCCGTATGTTGTAGCTTAACCACTGGGGAATGCCAAAATAAATGGCGTATTTCAAAAAAACACTACCTTATTCTTAGGTCAATAATTATTATATAGCAATCATTATTCATAAGATGTTTATCACACATGAATGGTCAAAGACATAGCTTATAATCAGTATCTTTAGAATTATTTTTAAATGTGTTAATCTTGCCCATTTTTTGAATAATAAAATGCCTAATTCTTGTCAAATTTGGGATCACAGAGATTATCAATGTAATTTTTTATCGTAAATATTTCACTATAATGATGTCGATATAAATTATACTGATGGTTTTATAAATGCGTTTAAAAATTAATAAATGTAAAAAATCTTAACACCACTGCACATTTATGTACTGAAATATGACTATATTCTAAAACATTACAGCGAGAGGTTTAAAAGAATACTATTTAATGTAATAAAAATACTTTATGGAGTCATTAAATGTTTAAAATAAATATAAAGAATAATAAGGCTTCAAAATTATATAAATATATTATCTACAACGTTTAAGGTATGTCCAGGATCATGCTTTGAAAATAATACAAAAGCTCCATTTTGACCTACGCTGAGCATGTACCCCCTTAAGAATATGCAAAAAATAGTACATTTACCCAATCTAAATCGATTTTTTATGCGTATTTATTTAAATTAAAAAGTATATATATATATAATTTCAATAAAATATATGTAATATTTCAATTGTAATCACATGTTTTCAAGCAAATGCTACGTATATTAATTATAATATATTTATGTTTATGGTGTGAAGCTTTTCAAATGTCAAAGATTTTGTATGTTTTGGATTTATTAGGGCAAACAAACATGATCAGTCCCATATGATACAAAGATAATTAGTAAGTAATTGTTCTAATAACATGGGAAACAGAAAGCATTTAATCATGCGTAGAATGCGACGTTTTAAACAATACAGTTTTTGAAGTAAGTCTGACAATAAACGTATTTTAAGTTTAAAATACAATTATTATAATCGTATGTAGGTATAACCGATAACCTATTTTCATCAATATCAATATGAAAATATTATCATGTTTTATAGTTTGGTACCAATTTAAATTAGGTTCCATCAGTGACGTCCCTAGACAAAATGCCGCCCCATTTTTTTACAGTATTTTTTATCAACGTTTCATGACTCCAATATCTAAGTAATGTGTTGTATGGATACATTACTAACAAATTATATACTATGCGAGGTATCCATAAAAACACATAGAAAAAAATAAATATAGGTATATACTATATACTATATGTACCACTAAATCTTATTTAAATGCCATCTATAAGTACTTCAATAGACAATATTGCGAGTCTGACTTATTGGACACCTGACAATTTTCAAAACTCGGGAATAATCGGCAAAAATATTTGGATAAATTTATTAGGTAAGTATGTAAGGTACCTACTTATAATTCAAATATAATTCGCAAATCTGCATTTGTCATTACTGGTCATCAAGGACGTGACGTCCGAGGACAACATAGTAGATTAGACATCGCGAGCTGACAAAAAAATACAGTACTGTTAAACTTTTTATGTTAACTAATACATTTTGTTTCCAACCAGTAAGCTGAATTTGTTAATGAAAATATATTTTTGTTATTACTAAGTGGAGGTACCTATTTATATATATTCGAAATGATTCTCCTCGATTTGCCGCCCTTCAAGTAACTGCCGCCCCCAAGCGACGCTCAATCTGCCTACCCCCACGGGACGTCACTGGCTTCCAATAATTTTACTATGAAAGTGTGTAGGTACCAGAGGCATGTGGTGAATTTTAGTTGGAGGAATGCTAATTGTCAATTTTACTACCATGGAACCATTAAATAAATTATTATGGTTATTAGGTCTAACCAACGGTATAATTGTACAATATTATATTATAGTATTTTATCGATTATTTTTGGGCATAATCCGCATTTACGTCATCGATGGACTGCACGCCACTGGTTGCTACATATTATAGTTAAAATACAGTTAAAATTCGTTAACTTCTCTACAACAAGCAATTTTTGGCAGAATTTTGGTACGCTTAAAGTATGTAAAAGGTAAAAATAATAACACAAATTTAAAAAAAAATGTGGTAGACCGCTTATAAAAAAATGATAATGTTTTATCGAGTGACAGTATTGGCACAGGCCATTATGACTCAATAAACATTTACAGATAAGAAAAATTGTATGTTTATCTCTTTCGTGTTATCACTTGTCTATATTTTGGCAACATTAACAGAAAAAGAGGCAATTTACTAATACTTTTATTTTGTGATAAATAAATGAGTGGCAAGGTGTCAAAAATCAATTAGGCACTATATTAAGGTATCAAGTCGAATACGGTAGTTGCTTGTATTAATAAAATGTACCTACTAGGTGAACTGAAACATTCGTGGTATGTATATATTTAGAGCATATTTAGCTTTAGATTTAGTGGGGATAGTGGCAAATGCCTTACGCTGTCGATAGTGAGATCGGTAACAGGTCATATTATAACCGCTGGACGAAAACCCCCGTCAATACCCCCCCAAACAAAAAACCGCCTGTTTAAGCCCCCCGTCCGAACATTAACCCCTCGCATAAAATATAAACCATTTAAATACTTACAATTTTCCTTGGTCCAATAAACCTGTATCTTAGAATGAACCACCTGTTAACATTATTAGATGTAGGTAATACCGAAAATTCTTTAAACATCTGTCAAACTATTATGAGAGCATCCTATCAATTGTTTTCTTTTACGACCCGATTAAAATAAACGATTACATACATACTCTATTTATTTTCCCTCACCTTACCCCCCCCCCTATCAATATGTCTTTTTTCTCTCGTGCCCTCTTCTACACATTTATTATATTGTAAGATGCTAAATGATTTCGAACGATACAAGTCTTATTTTCTATTAATACGTTTACAGGATTTTTTAATAATATGATATCAAACAAATATATATATATTAGGATCATCCGAAGCAACCTAAATTTGTATAAACCCTATAATTTTTTCCCCCCATATCAAATCTTTGGGGATTTCAATGATATTATAATAATATGAACATCAGGTGGAAAAATCATTTGGATCATCCAATATTTACATAAAAATGACATGATAAAAATATATATTGGGTACGTACTGCGATAATATAATGGTGCTTTTTATGTTGACATGTCTCCTGTTGCATTAAACACGGAAAAAGAGTGGTTATTTGACGTTATCATTGTATACAGATGTACTATGTATATATTTGAATAAAAAAGATTAAACAAAATATCAAAATAAATATAATAAACAACTTATGAAAAAATTGCATTTGTAATCTAGAATCTAGATCACGAGTTCTCAACTTATGGGTCGCGATCCCAAGTGAGGTGGGCCACCTGCTGAAATACTCGTAGTAAACAAAAAAATATTGTATTATTAACTATTTCTTTTATTCAATGAATAATTCACAAGATTTACGAATGTACCATTCTGATTATTGAACATACATAATTTTGAAAAACACTTTCTGAGAAAATATATTATAACCAATAGAAAAAATCTTTTTGAAAAAAGTAAGCCACCCTGGCAGGGAATCGAACCCTGCATCTCTTGGGTTTACGCTGTATACTGAGTAGACTAACTAATATTAGGTGAATCTTGGGAATTAAGCCACCTAGGTGGATCGCGTAGTCAAGAATTTTTGTATTACTATTATTAAAAACTGAATATACTTATACAAGATTAAAAAATAGTAAATTATTCTTATTGAAAATAGATCAGAATAGATGCACAGAAATCCTAAAAAAGAATGACCAAGCAAAACTCGAATCCCAGATCTTTTATTGTCCGGGTGAGTGCTTTTATCCGTCAAGCTATCGGTTTACCTATTACTCAAAATGAAAGGTTTGAGTCTTACTTAAAATACCACTTTCTACAATGTCTGTATGTCTTCGGTATTTCAAAATTATATATTTTCAAGACAGTCTATTTCTGTGGCAATTACTTACTATTCCTGAAGACCTAAAATAATATGAGATTTTACATATTACAACATAACATGATTCATCATTAACATATTATATTATAACATACTCTGAAAATATATGAATAATCTACATTAATCTACCTACCTAAATTAAAAAAAAAAACAGTTTGACAGACATGCTTTTATTTTATTTGTGATATTACTGCATTCTGGTATGTCAGGTGAATAACTTAGCTACAGTATTAAGTGTTTAACTGATTTTACAATGTTTTTTTAGCTCGTATTCTTATTTGTCCGGTGGTTTTTTGTCCGGTACAAATCTTGCAATCGATTTTTAACTAACTTCCCGACTAGCTGGACATTTGAAACTTTTAGAATATACACGATGCCAATGCATTTTTTAATACTTTTAGCCATCTTTACGTAGAATTGAATTCATTTTCAGTAAATTCTGTTTTGTATGAAAAGTTATTTCGACACCATCATTGGTTGCTAGGGGTCTAGGGTCCTAGCAACTAAATTATTAATATATACGTGCGTTACTATAGAAATCAATATGACATGTCAAAATGACATTTCAGTATTATTTCTATCAAGTACAATTTTTTTTGATCGTTTAAGCTAGTCAAGTCAAGTTTATATGATCCAAAAGAAAATTTAAAAACGTTGTATATAAAAATTTCTTTTTATCTTGTTATTTTATTATTAGTACTTGTTACGATATTGTAATTGGAACACCACTGTCTACAAAAACAAAATGTAATATTACCTATAGATATGTGAAAGATATATTAGTTTTGGTTTGTCGGCTAAAATTCTGGGAATATAATATTAACCACCAAATTTAATAATGATAATATTACCACAACTATTCAATAGGTAACCACATTTTTTAAAAGAAATAGTTAGTGACGTCTTTACTTTAAATTTTCATATACGAGTGGCAGTGATCGTTATCGTACTGTAGCAAGAATTGTTCTCTTCAATGGCTCTAAAATACACACGTCTCGAGGCAGCATCAGTTTTAGGGCGATTTGACCCATCGGGCACAATCAAGCCTCGCACTCAAGGATTTGGGGGGGGGGGGGTCGTGTCCTAAGATCTAAGTGACAAACAATAAAATGATACATTAACGGTGAATTTTAATTGTTGTAAAATATTTAAATAACCATTTAAAACGCGATGCCCTTGTGTGATCAATATATTTATCAAATAATTCCCGGGAAAACCGAGTAAGACGTATTATTAATATATTCAGAAACCTATTTAAAGTATAAATTACAATTGATTTTTTTTTTAACATATTCAAAATCTAGTACCAATTATGGAAAATGCAGTACAAAATAATACTGTTAAACTTCTCTGTTACCGAAAACACTGGAAGCTTATATTTTGAATAATTATGACTAATTTGTCGATTAATGAAAAAAATTATCTTGTTTCTATAGGTAACTTTGTTATAGGTATTATTACAGTACTCTCTCAGCACTCCGCCACCACAAAAACAAGACAAGTGTCCAATTAGCGAAAGCGGCGGATTATAGTGCATATACCTATACAAAATATGGTAAAAATTAAAACAGGTATTTCGTAAAAAAAACTGTTTTTTTTTAAATTTGTACTAGCAAATTACGGTTTTATTTATAATCAAAATCAATTATTTACTAAATTATACATATTTATAAACTAAGTTTATTAACTAAATATTAAGACGGTACTTCAGTGAAACGGCAAATAATCTTCAACTATAGGTGCGACGAAATTTTGGATTCGCTGGCAATCGGAGATCGAGCGTCGAGCTTGTCAATTTGTTTCGTGATGGCGTCGGGGGTATCAATTCTTAAATCGTGTAAAGATGACTAAAAAACGTTACCCATTTACTTGAAAAAGAAAAGATGTCAATGAATATTATATTATTATTGTTACTAATAGAACAATAAACAGAACATTAAATGGACGCATGTTGGATTTATATGACAAATTATATTTCGTTCGGCACGCGTCATTTGCACAATCCGCATATCGCCTAGCTACGATCTTTTTAGACTATGCCTCAACTGAGGTATAGCCTTAAACAATAAATCACTTGACACAAGAGACAACCAGTTGTTCAGTGAGGGAGATATTCTTGAATAGCTTAGGATTCCCTATGACCAAAAGCTTCATTTTGTGTGTCCCGGTTGCATTGGAGCACGGCATAATTTATTGTGATGCGGTCCTTGGGTACTTTCCTCCCTGGTACATTAATTTCTTCGCGATGAACGTACGTTTTACAATCGAATACCAGCGAATTATAGAGCTTGATTTTGTGCTTTCAACTAGTAACAATAACGGCGGATTATAGTGGTTACCGGATAATCGAGCAGCGGATTACTGAGAGTGTAATGTAGGTATATGTATATTTGGAGTGGAATAATAATAATCCTGGCCCATATCTAGGGTCCTCGTGCATATGCTCTAATAGAGCCTCTCACTTGTTAGGACTGCCCTGCTTCGAGGTAATTAATCTTTTCCTACAAAATAATGAAGTAAATTGACTAGAACATTCATGTCAATACCCATTGCCGACTCAAGTAGAAAGCCGATACATCCACAACGACTGGTCCTACTTTTTCCGCCCCTCCCGTTGTTGTCTACGGATGACCTGTCATTGCCTGTCATTTTTCTATATAGTGCTCATACTGACATACACACAGGGAATGGTTTGATTTGGATAGATGACTTACATGATAAATAATACACTAGCATTAACACACCTTCTACGAATGTAATGCGGAGATCAATGCTACATATTTTTAGGAAATCGATATTACCACCGGTTTTTGTGTGTAGGACTAGTCTGACTGACTGTTGATGAATAACAGGAATGTATATTATTTATAAATAACACTGATAGGTAATATATTTGATTTGAGAATTTATTATAATTCAATTTGAAACGAGAAAGGGCGAATCAATATGTCAAGCAATCTGGGAACTGATTTTGACAGCTGAAAAGTGGACCACTCGTTGCTTGTGCAAAAAGTTATGCTCAGGCTTTATTAATCTAAAGAAGGCGATACAATGCCCCATTTCAATAAGGAAATAACTAAAAGTTTGAAGGTTTTGAGTTAATAATGCCATTCGATGTAGAAAGGTCTTCTCTTTATAATTCAGCAAAAAAAAAGACCCAAATGTGTGATAAAATCGAATAACCCTTTCTGAGATAAGTCATTAATTAATTCAGTTATACTTATACTAAAAAATATGGTTTAATTCCTTATTTAATTGTAAAATTTCATTGAACATTGTTGAATTCCACTAAACTAAAAATATAAAAACAACATTTTCATCAAAATTATGTCTATAAAATTGAAATGAGATATTCTGCAAAAAATTCAAACAAGGTTTTTGGAGTTGTTTCCCTATTGAAAAGTATTATCTTCTCTCTTTGATCTGATATCTGATCTTTTACTCTTTCCTTTTTTTACAATAATCCTTGGTAGACTGTAGACTGTAAATCAATAAAAAATTCTGTTGAAACGAGTTATATTAATATATTTTAACGAAATTAGCTCTAGCAAAATGGACAATTTGTAAATAAAAATCTGCGAAGCTTTTGGAGACCACATTTTAATCTAGCCCATACAGACTACAGCGCCAAACCCTACTTTTGATCAGTATATTGCAGGAGTCTTTGGTGCGGCCCGCACATATTGCAGTCCTGTACATGTATGTACAATGTTACATTTCAATTTCATCATGTACCTATAATATTTCCTGAAACATCCGTTTTCCAGTGACTGAAATATTCTGAAATCTACCTTATATATTAACAAAATAATATGATTCATAAAACCGTAATGTGTCGATTAAAAATACCCGCAAACATAATCAATGACTAAAATACTAATTTTAAATTTAGAATGTTTTAATTAAGTTCGTTTTTATCATATCATACAATATACAGCATCCAGAGAAAATTATCGTTCGTTTAGCCGAGCGGATAGGCGTGTCTCGTTGGCGACGAATATCCACTACGAATACTTTAAAAACTCGTTAATCTGAGTAATAAATTGTATGCTCCTCCCACCCGCCGGCTAGTTCATGCAATACAGTTTGTCACTGGCCTTTAAATAAAAATTATTAATTTAATTTAATTACATTTAATTTTTATAAATCACGCCAGTTATTGGTTATTGAAAATTTACCTATACAATTTGTTTGTGTTTTTATGAATTACTTATAACAGAGGGGTTTTTTTTACCATTCATAGCTAGTCTAGCATGGTAGGATTGTCAACCATATAAAAAATAATATGCCATGCGTTGCCAACGTTATAAATAAAACAAAATATCCTGGCAATGGTCCATTGCTTTGATTTTCTTAAAATAAGGTACCTATCTGGACAAACTTCGCAATGTTTCTAATATATTCGATAGTCTTGTTTCATACCTTTTTCTTACTTATTGTTTTTTTTTTTAAGAACATCAAAATGTCATAATATTGTGAACGTATTAATATGTCTACAATATGTTAAAATCAGACTACAGATGTAAGCATACGTCTTAAGAGAAATCAATCGGATAAAACCATGGATATTATTCACACAGCTTCAAAGGATCCTCAAAGATTTATTTTGAACCTTCTCCACTATAAGGGCCATAAGGCCATACCTACTTCTAAGAAAAGTTTCAAGTCATCACCAAACAACGGAAGGTGAAACTCGGGTTGCTAAACGCGATTCCTATAGAATAATATAAACTTGTCATTAATCAGTACCTACTATTCAACATTATAAGTACTAATATTGTAGTGTATACATGTACCTATATTATGTTACAATGGTGATGCTTTGGCTACCATTATTGTGTAATATACATCTACCACCGTAGTTATTTAATAATCTATGACTAAGCAGGCTAAAGGCTGACTATGGCCTCAATGATGTATACTGATGCCAATAGGTATACTTCTAAAAAATGTTGAGACGCCACTGTCCAAGAAAGTCAGCAAATCCTATCTCTAGCCTCCGCGTGGCGTCCCCCGGGCAATGCAGATAATGTGCTGTATAACGCAACATAATATCTGTAGCTAATAGAGAAGGGTGCAAGGCGAAACTCTGGCGCCTTAAAACGAGAGACCTTTGGCTACGGGAAGGATCACCCAGACAGAAAAACCACACACCAACCCGTCTGGACAGCGTGGTGTGTTATGTCCAAAACCTTCATATGAAAACAAAAACTTCTAGAACCCGGCCCTCATTCTCCGGAGGCCAACCTGATACTGATCACGGCAGCGATCAGCGAAGGAAGGCAGAGGGTGCTAACAATCCCCGGAGACCCGGAAAAGGCTGCCAACAGATGACCATTGCTACATATAAGTGAACCGGAAAAAGAACCGATGAAGGACGCACGAGCGGTGTTGGATTTGTTGTCAACAAAGCCTGGAGGGACCGCATAGTCGAGTTCAACTGCATTTCTGACAGGGTCGCAAGCGTGATACTTAAAATCAATGCTAGGTACCGGATTCAGATTTTGCAAGTAAATGCTCCGACACAGAGCTATCCTGATGAAAAAGTGGAAGAGTTTTACGAGGAAATAACATCCTTGAAAAATAAAAGTAAATGCCACTTCAACATCATAATGGGAGATTTAAATGCACGTATTGGATCATACCAAAGAGATGACGTAGCGGTCGGACATTTCGGACATGGCTCAAGGGATGGTAGAGGGGACATGCTTGTGGAGTTTGCTGAAACCAACAATCTTCACATCATGAATTCCTTTTTTCAACATAAACCTACACGTAAATGGACGTGGAGAAGCCCGACAGGAAGGACCAGCAAAATCGATTACATCCTCACTGACAGAAAATATACATTTTTAAACTGTAAGGTGACCAATCAGTTTAACACCGGCAGTGATCACCGGATGGTGAGATGTAAGATAAGATTGAACGTCAAATCAGAAAGATCCAAACTGCAGAATAAGTCAAATGCTCGCGTATACCTGCAGAACAATACTGAATTCCAAAATGAACTCAAAAATGCACTATCGGCTTTCTTAGATCAGAACGAAACCGTTTCCCTATCCAACGCGGAGGATATAACGAATATTATTCTACAATGTGCAGAAAAAACAGGCGTAAAAAGCTCAGAAGTTACACCTTCCACCAAGCTTTCGAAGGCAACATTGAATCTTATGGAGCAGAGAAGGAAAACCAAGAGCGATAGACAGGCACAAAACGATATGGAGTTTTCATCACTTTGCAAAACCCTCCGAAGGAAGATTAGAGAAGACCTTCGTAAATTCAATGTAAACCTCATACAAGCAATTGTGAAAGCAGGCAGAAGTTTAAACAAAAACAAGCAATGCTTGTCGATAGGAAAACGTCAAATCACAGCACTAAAAGCAAAAGATGGTTCTATCGTCAGAAATTGGGAACACTTGTTAAGCCGAGTTGAAGAGTTCTACAGCGATCTCTACAGTGATGACACTGACAATACGACTATAGACTTAGATCTTTAGAGAAATAGAAATTCGGAAGACCATACTCCCGAAATTACATCCTGAAAAGTAACCCATGCTTTAAATTACATGAAAAGTGGGAAAGCCCCCGGGGAAGACGGTTTAACGATAGATATCCTCAAAAAAGCAGGAAAGGATGCAAATGAAGTACTTGCACAATTGTTCACAGCCTGCATATGCAAAGAGGATGTCCCAGAGGTATGGAAAAATGCCAGCATTGTCATTCTTCACAAAAAAGGTGACAGAGAAGACCTAGCAAATTATCGTCCAATATGTCTACTCCCTATTCTCTACAAGACGTTCACAAAAATTCTCTCTTACCGTCTGCAAAATATACTAGACGAGAACCAACCGAGAGAACAAGCCGGATTTAGAGGAGGATACAGCACTATGGACCATATCCAAGTCGTCAGAGAAATCATAGAGCGGTACCAGGAATACAAACTGCCATTATGCATGGGTTTTATAAACTATGAGAAGGCGTTTGATTCGATAAAGAAATGTTCAATACTCGACGCACTCAGAAAACAAGGAATCCCTGGACGCTATATAAATATTTTCAATAATATATACAGTAGCGCAACAGCATCTGTAAATCTCCATAAACCATCGCGCAGATTTCCTATCAGCAAAGGAGTCCGACAAGGTGATACAATCTCACCTAAACTATTTACAGCTACCCTTGAAGACTTATTCAGGCAACTTGACTGGAATGACAAAGGGATCCCCATAAATGGAGAATACCTGAGTCATCTGCGCTTTGCCGATGACATAGTAATTTTCTCGCAAGACTCAGAAGACCTCCAAAGCAGAATGCAGGAACTCGCTGAAGTAAGCAACAAAGTAGGTTTGAAAATAAATGTAACAAAGACGAAAGTCATGTTCAACTGCTTTGCAGGCCAAAAATAGATCCTCATCAATGGCACTCAGCTCGAACAGGTGAAAAGCTATATCTATCTGGGACAACAAGTATCTATAGATGGATGTATATTTGATGAAATTGTTCGCAGAGTAAAGCTAGGCTGGAGTGCTTTTGGCCGCCTGAATAATGTCTTCAAAAGTGACTTTCCACTGTGCCTAAAGCGCAAAGTGTTCAACCAGTGTGTGCTTCCCGTGATGACATATGCGTGTGAAACATGGACCCTAAGTAAAAGAGAGATCCAGAAACTTAGAGTAGCACAACGTTGTATGGAGAGGTGCATGCTGGGCATAACGCGAAAGGAAAAAAAGAGGAATGAGTGGATAAGGAAGCAGACAAGGGTTTGCGATGTAATAGAGTTTATTAAAAGCCTTGAATGGAGATGGGCTGGACACATAGCTCGAAGAAGAGACAATCGTTGGACAAATCTAGTCATCCAGTGGTATCCAAGAAGTACAAAACGTCCACAAGGTAGACCTAGAGGCCGCTGGATCGATGAAATGATAAAGTTCTGCGGAAGTACGTGGCAACGCAATGCACAGGACCGAGAGAAGTGGAAGCAACTCGAAGAGGCCTTCATCCAGCAGTGGATAGATTCAGGCTGATGATGATGATGATGAACTACCACCTACAGCTACACTGTGTCCGCACTGGACACGTAGGTACCTAATTTGTGAGTACCTACCTATTTTAAACGATTCAATTTGTGTCGTTTGTCCTTTCCTACTCATTATTATTGCCATGGTAATGATAATAGGTACATACAATACAGATATTATGATTGTAGTGTTTTTTTTATTGGAGGATATTCCTATTTTTTTAAACAAATTTACAAAGTTATTAACTCACTATATTTAGGCACGTACCTTATTTTTATTAATGTGTAGGAACTTGCAAAAAAATAAGTGTCTCGTTTTATAAATTAATACTGCAATAATAATATTATGTACTTACATTCATTCCAATGTAAAATAGCCTCGAACCTTACCTCATAATCCTATTTTTTTTTTCAATAGACATTATTGTGTATATGGGACAATGCAATAAATCTTACCCGCAACCGCAGTGCATTTTTTTGTATACAATTTTATTGTTTTATCACCATTGACGCAAAAAGGGTATATTTGTGCATTTTGAAGGCCATACAGTATTGTCTTGAAAAAAGGTTATTTATCAAATAATATTTTGTCTTATACTATCATTATTTCAAAAAAACTTAAGTAGGTACATAAATAAACGGGTCATTGGAAATCCAAAGATTCTAAACAAGTAAAATTATTTTTTAATAATAAAAATATTAATTTAAATTTATGTTTTTATTTATTTATCAATTCATTTTCCTCAATTTTAATTACATCTGAACTGGAACGTAATAATATTAAGTAGGAGGCTTGAGGATTTTACGAACCGGTACGCCATCCTCGGGGTTTTTACGAACAGGAACGCCATCCTCGGGGAATTCACGAACCGGAGCTACGCTCCGGTGCGTTCTGGTCCATTCCGAGCGCTGATTAAAATAAATAAAATTAAATGTATGTAATTGCTCGTTTAAATAAAGATAGTTCGTTTAATAATGTAAAGCGTTTTATTTCAGCAAAAGTGTTTTATGAATACTACAAATTAATTTGCAGTGGGAAATGATTGACAACTTTCTTTACTATTAGCCTCAGGAACCTGTTTTTTTACTTGACTTTCAATTAAGTATATAGGTATTGTTTTATACACCTACATATTTAAATACGATAAGCAGGAGCAGAGTAATCTCAAACTAAAAGAGTTCCGCTGTGCCTTATAAAAGCTTTGTTACCGGATACAGTTGATATAGCCGGCTTGTACCGTCGGAGTTATTTACTTTGAGTTTGTCAGGGCCGGCCGGGTATGATCGCAAGGTGACCACTCTTTAACCACAACTATTTTTATTATCTAGGTAGGTATATTCAGTGCTTGAAATAGAAAATTATACGAACCGGAGCACTCGATAATTTTCTGAAAACTGAAAACCTAAATTGGATCATAAGTTAAAAAAGTACAGTAAAGTAGTTAAGTAGAGTAACTAATAGTTGAAACCTAGTAAATCTTCTCCAAAATCTATAATATCTTTATTCTCATCTGTAAAGTGCCTACCTATAGTAAATATATCATAGAGCATTGTTCGGACACGTATCACCTGTTCATCGATTTTAAGGCAGCTTATGATAGCATTAATCGATACCGGCTATACGAAGCAATGCGAGAATTTGAAATTCCGACGAAAATAATTAAATTTGTAGAGATGACAATGACACCAGTACAATGCCGGGTAAAGCTTCAAGCGGAAATATCTGAGCCATTTGTATCACTGAATGGCCTAAGGCAAGGTGACGCTCTGGCATGCCTTCTTTTCAATATTGCGCTAGAAAAGGCGATACGGGATGCAAAGATTGATGCCCGTGGCAGCGGCACGATATTTACTAAGCCTGTGCAGCTGCTGGCGTATGCCGATGATATCGACATCATTACCATATCAGAATTGGCGCTGAAAAGGGCATTCACAGCACTAGAAGCCTCTGCCAAAAGAATGGGTTTACAAATAAACGAGGCAAAAACTAAATACATGCCTGTCTATGTCAAACCACGAGAAGTCGCACCAAAGTTAGATATTGGTGCATACAAGTTTGATACGGTCAACAGTTTCAATACCTTGGATCTCTTGTAACTCGACATAATGATATTACAGAAGAAATCAACAAGAGAATCATGTCTGCGAATAAATGCTACTTTGGTCTGTTAAGACATTTTAAGTCCCGCTTACTATCTCGTCGAACTAAAAGCACTCTTTACAAAACACTTGTAAAGCCAGTGCTCACCTACGCATCGGAAACCTTGACATTAACTCTGCGAAATGAACGAGCCCTGAACATCTTTGAAAGAAAAATTTTCCGCCGTATATATGGACCGATCAGGGATGGCACCAATTGGAGGAGAAGATATAATGCTGAGCTCTACGGACTGTACGAAGATTGCAGCGCAGTTCAATCAATTAAGATTGGGAGACTGCGATGGCTAGGTCATGTGCACCGTATGAATGACAATGAACCGGCAAAGAGAATGATGTCCAGCAATCCAATATGACGTAGAAGAAGAGGGAGGCCAAAGATTCGCTGGTTAGATGGAGCTGCCAGTGACTGCCGTATTCTGGGGGTACCAAATTGGAAAGCGGCCACACTGGATAGGGACAGGTGGAGGGAGCTGTTGGAGGAGACCAGGACCCACACCGGGTTGTCGCGCCCCTGATGATGATGAGGAGCAGAGTAAGGTGTTTAAGCGCCCGGGGCAATACAATACTAGTAGGTACCATATGCATATGTACTAGTATACATAGTAAGTCCATCTGTGTTCGATTACAATTAACGTATTTAAATATAGAATAAATAATTCATAATAAAAGTTTTTAATAAAATGTCTACACCTTAAGGGGGGACATGCTCGTCGAAGGTCAAAATTGAGTTTTTATTGTATTTTCAAACCATGATCCTGGACACTCCTTAAACGTTGTAGATAATCTATTTATATAATTTTGAAGCCTTATTATCCTTTATAGTTATTTTAAACATTTTATGACTGCATAAAGTATTTTTGTTACATAAAATAGTATTCTTTTATACCTCTCGCTCTAATGTTTTAGAATATAGTCATATTTCGGTACATAACTGTGCAGTGGTGTTAAGACTTTTTACATTTATTAATTTTTAAACGCATTTATAAAACCATTAGCATAATTTATTAGGAGATAATTTTTGTAAAATATTCACGATAAAAAATTATATTGATAATCTCTGTGATCCCAAATTTGACAAGAATTAGGCATTTTATTATTCAAAAAATCGGCAAGATTAACACATTTGAAGATGATTCTAAAGCTATTTATTATAAGCTATGTCTTTGACCATTCAAGTGTGATAAACATCTTATGAATAATGATTGCTTTATAATAATTATTGACCTAAGAATAAGGTAGTGTTTTTTTGAAATACGTCATTTCTTTTGTCATTCCCCAGTGGTTAAGCTACAACATACGGCCGTAGCCATAAATTGACAAACTATAATTGAAGTAGGGAGTAAAATGATATTGACGCGCGTGTTTGAACATGTACCGTTTAAAAAAAAATAAAAAATAAATCGGTTAGGTACATGTTCAAACACTTGCGTCAATATAATTTTACTCCCTACTTTAATTATAGTTTATCAATTTATGGCTACGGCCGTATGTTGTAGCTTAACCACTGGGGAATGACAAAAGAAATGACGTATTTCAAAAAAACATTACCTTATTCTTAGGTCAATATTTATTATAAAGCAATCATTATTCATAAGATGTTTATCACACTTGAATGGTCAAAGACATAGCTTATAATAAATATCTTTAGAATCATCTTAAAATGTGTTAATCTTGCCGATTTTTTGAATAGTAAAATGCCTAATTCTTGTCAAATTTGGGATCACAGAGATTATCAATATAATTTTTTATCGTGAATATTTTACAAAAATTATCTCGTAATAAATTATGCTAATGGTTTTATAAATGCGTTTAAAAATTAATAAATGTAAAAAATCTTAACACCACTGCACAGTTATGTACCGAAATATGACTATATTCTAAAACATTAGAGCGAGAGGTATAAAAGAATACTATTTTATGTAACAAAAATACTTTATGCAGTCATAAAATGTTTAAAATAACTATAAAGGATAATAAGGCTTCAAAATTATATAAATAGATTATCTACAACGTTTAAGGAGTGTCCAGGATCATGGTTTGAAAATACAATAAAAACTCAATTTTGACCTTCGACGAGCATGTCCCCCCTTAAAACTCAAGACATTGTTAGTGTAAAAGCATAGTACTTACCTACTCTTGATAATATTATAATATTATCTACTTGCTAAAAAGTGAACAATAGTGAATTTTAATATAAAATATAAGAAAAACAATATTAAAAGCGATAAATATAATATAATAAATAACAATATCAACCCGAATCGAGAACTTATTTGTAAATAATATACACAATGACCATTTGGGTCGATTTTTTTAAAACAATAATACATTTTTTATCGAAGTCGTAAAAAGATCGTTCTCTCTATTCATAATTATTATTTGTTTATTTAACTATTATATTTTCCTTTCAATATTTCCGCCTTCTACTTTTAAAATTTCAGACGATCTGAAAACACTGCACTGATGTTAGGCATGACCCTCAAAAAGGGGGGGCTGACAGGGCTCCAGCCTGGGAGCCCAGGTTTAAGGGGGCCCGGCGTGGGGGTCGACCAGCCGAGTGAGATAAAACAGACGCCACAAATTTGCCCTAATAGTAAAAAAAGTGCAGCGCTATTTTACTAAACAATATAAACATTTAAAAATATAAAAAATGGCTGTGCGATGCATTTTGATGAGTTATGATAGAATATATAAAAATGATAATTCACTCTAATTTTATAATAATGTGTTTTTCCTGACTAATACAAATGGTTATTTATCCAACATAGCGAATGGTCGCATGTTACTTAGCTACCATAAAAAAGGGTTGTGATCATGGACTTTATGTTTAACACAAAAAATAGCAAATTTAGCAAGACGAACAACACGCTACGTAAGCGATTCAGCACTATTTGCCGGCGATATTTTTGGAAACCAACATAAAAATATGTAGACCTTTTATCTTACTCTAGCGCGTGTCGCAGAGGTTATAAGGGTGCCGAATACTTTCTCACTCGCACCCATGCATCGTTGTTGTTCAGGCCTTTGTTGTGATCAATGCTTTATAATATTATGATGTCGAGTGCCGACAACTAAATAGTTTAAGTGGTTTTATTGAAAAATCGAAAAAAACGCTAAAATTACATGGAACATCTTTAATTATACCTCGCAGAACCATGGGGTTCCGCGAATACTATTTGGGGAACTCTACTGTAGAACATCAAACTTTCCTTAACGCATTCGCTGCTGAATAGATAATGAGATTTTAATTGCCCCCTTTAAAATGCACGTTAATTACATCGATGGGCCGCCTGGTCATTACGCGCCGTGTGCGTCTTCCGCGTCCAAAGTATTAACCTTGGCGATAGGTAGGGGGGCCGCCAAACATCCTGGCCTGGGGACCCGCTTCAGGATGTGGGGGCCATGATTGTTAGGTGAACAATTATTTAGGATCTATAACAGCATGTAGACGGCGGAATCTCTTTTCTATATCGATTTCGCTAATTACATATTTTATTTTTTGTAAAATATAAATTATATTTTTTTAAATGTGCAGATTTAAAATAATTGTGGTAATTTTAAACATAAGTAAGTAGAGTTTTTCCAAGTTCTGAAATATTTCGCGCCTCAATAAAAAAGCAAACTGTGTACACAATTAGGTAGGTACATAGTAATATTATTCTGAAAAACGTATCGTTGACCACGTCTTGTCAACAATCAGTGGATATGTATATATTAAAATTAAACTATCACTAGTTTTCGGCATATTACGAAAGCTGCTAAGTTTTATATTTGCACGTTAAACGAATCCCCAACTGGATTGCGCCTGGGGCGGCAGGTTCGCTCGCCCACTCCTTGCTACGCCACTGACGATAAGTGTCTAAATTATAAGCTAACTTTCAATCTTATGTACAAACAGATTAATAATTAAAATCACCGATTTAACAAAATATTTTTTGATTATAATTAATATCGTTATTTATTTTGTAGACAATACTCTGTATTAATCCTCATTAAATTAGCAACGTTATCTATAATAAGTATGTACTAAGTAGGTACCTACATAGCATTTGAAACAATATTTGAGTCTCTATCACTGATAACTAACTTTTATGTACTGAATGCACATTATAAAGTTAATAAATAATGTAGGTAAAATACCCACTGTAATAGCCATAGTGAACCCACATTATAATATCAAGACACTCGCATAAACGCTTAAAAATTATTTTTTTTTTTAAAAAATAATGGAAACATATACAAATATTAGTATTATTAAATATGTAGATTTCAAAACTTCGTGAATACAATGTGTAGAAAAATGTTATCGTTCATGTAATATTAATGTAATGTTAATATTCACTGTAAATGATTATTACGACAGTCAAATATTTTTTTTACGTTTATAGGAGATGTTTCGACATGATTACAATACCAATGAAGATGTTTATAATAATTATTAATTAACTAGGTATAATATACCAAATATGAACTATTCAATAATCTCATTGTAACTTTCGAAATAACTCATTAAATTACACGATAATGATAAAAATAACCATAAAATAATACGTATATAATTAATGAAGGGTGTATTTTCAAAGTGAGCTTATTCCACTACTTGAAAATTATGAATGCCAGAATTTAAAGGATAAAATTTGGAACAAGTATTTTTTGTATATTATAGACGAACCTAATAGCATTCACTCCTCTAGTATAAAAATCAACTTCAAAATCGGTGTTAGTTACAAAAGTAAGTTATTTCAATACAATACAAAAAGCATAATTAATATTATGTAACATCGACACCGTAAACAGTTTTTTAGCTTTTTTGCCAAAAAAATATTGAAGTGGAATAAGTTCACTGCACGCCTCAAATATAATAAAATGAGACCCTGCAAAGGACGCACATTATGGATTTTTTGTTAAAATGGTTTATCTTTGAATTTAAAAAAATATATGTTGATTACCGATTAATTAATGAATCACGCGAATTTTCTTACTCAGACCATAACGCCCATAACTTATCAAAGTTCTGCAAACCCGACTGAACCCGTTTTTTATATTCTTTCAGGTTTTTAATCATTTTAACCAGCCCTCCACATATATAAAATTGTTATTGAACAGTACCATCCCACCCTAGATTAATTTCGGGATGACAATATGAAGTTAAATTGTGAGAGAAGTAAATATAGTTATAGTGACATCCGAAAGTGGAAAAAGCTTTCCACTTTCGGCAGACAAAGGAAAATGAAGACTGGAGACAACAAATCACATTAGACTGAAATCTTCATAGTACCGATGACAAGAATGTGAAAATATAAAACCTATTTTGTGGTTGCGCCTCAGATATTCTAATATGTTCTAACCATACCCCCCCATAAGGTGAGGGGCTGTCAGGCTGGGGGGCCGTGGTTCCAACTTTAGTAAACAAATGACATTCATTCAAAAATTCACCACAATGTTCTAATCTGAATCTCAAAAATATTGTAACGTGTTCATTTGACAGAGGCATCTATTGGAATAATAAATATAACATTGGAAAATATTTTAGGTTTGCGTCCATGCTTTTTAAAAAAATTGAAAAACTGTGCTAGGTGTCAGTATAACGGAAAAATCTGCTGGAAAATGTTTTGAGGGAGAGTTAGTTGGGAATAAAATATTGTATAAATAAATAAACTATAGTATGTACACATTGGTCTTCAAATTGATTAAAGGGCGCGTAGGGCAAAATATTATGATCTATGTACAGACAATAATATGAAGTAAGTTCCTACTTCTCACACTCCTACTTCAAAATAGCTTACTTACCTGTGTATTCAATACTATAATATTCTCATTTTTAATTTGTAAATAACAATAGTATTCAGATCTACGTCATTTAAATTAAACCTAGAAAAGATAGAATATAGCAAGGATATTTATTTTGCCTTTTTATGCCATGGCAGCATCATGTAGCCTTATAGAATACATCAGTGGGTCTATTATATACACAAGGCGGCTATCGATGGTAGTTTATCATATTTATGTATTGAGGCGGTTAATGGTTGCAATAAGTTAACCGTCTAAACTGTCAAAAAGTGCTATGTTTTAACCATGGGCCCCACATCGTGAAGCGGCCCCCCAGGATAGGATCTTTGGCGGCCCCCCTACCTATCGCTAAGGATACAGGCAGTGTGACGCTCTACAGTAGCGTTTTCCAATTAATGGTGTACGCGGTAAAACTAATTTGTATGTCTAGTGTTTTATTGTATATTTTAATACATCCATTTGAATTATATTGATACACAATTAAAAATTGTATCGTACAGCCACATAACTTTAAATAATAATATTGTCGAAGGAAAATGTATTTTACTATGCTAAAGCAAATTTTTTATGTGTGTTTTTCTCACTTATCTGGTCGTCTCGCCTCGCCGGGCCTCTCCTGAGCCCGGGCCCTCAGGCTAGAGCCCTGTCAGCCCCCCTTGTGGCTGCCATTGTTGAACAGTCCCTCTCTTGGCTGTGTTAACTTTTAGAGCGAGATAGACAGTTTTGACTGTTTAGACGGCTAACTTATTGTAACAATTATAATACCTCAATACATAAATATGATAAACTACCATCGATAGCCGCCTTGTGTATAGAATATACCACAGATGATTGCAGCCTTCCTAGATCCACCAACTTGTTTGTCTTGTAGAAGATGCAGGCCACTAAAATCCCCATTGAAACTCTCTAGCAACATCCATAGCATGTGGTCGAGTTGTCAGATCGAACGTCAAATCTTCATTTTAGATTAAATGAAAACCTGCACGGTTCTCTCTTCATAACTTACCAAAAAAGGAAAGCATATTGCAAGCCAAAGCAAGAGTATGGTTCAAAATTAAATAGTTTCAACAAAAATATGTTTCTGTAGAGAATGTGACGAAATGGTGGCGACGACTAAATTACGCCACCAGAACGCAACGATAACTGGACGACGGACACCTTGTCGCCGCTGCAGAAGAATGAAATGCGCGAAGTAATATATTATGTACGCATACATTAATACATGCGAGGCTATTCTAACTTATAACTTAACTGCAAAAGCAATAATAAAGGTGCTAAACATATCACATTTACCACTTTCGTATTCGGGCAGTTAATCATTACGGGAAGTTAACCGTCAAACGTGCTTTTAACACGACCTCTCATGAGCATGGCCGTGCTAACTGTTTTAGAGCGAGATAGAGTATGTCAATTGAATAGTGAGAATAATTGAGTTGCAACTATTTTGAATATTTAATAGATACTACCTTCCTTCGTCTCGGCCAGCTCAACTTAAAGTTACTGGTGTGTTGTCAAATATTGTAGGTTATGTTCGATTATTGTTTGAAGTTTGTAGGTTAGTACACAAAAATTCGCTTAGGGTAGGAAAGCCATACACGAGCAGTGAGCACACACAAACTTGACCGAGTTCGGCAAAAAATCAGATGTCGTGCGTATTTAACTTTTCGCCGCGTTACGAATTATCTCTGTGATACTTACCAATGATTTTAGATAACCGCATTGTTTATAAAATCACTTTCATGTTGATTGTAGGAATAAAAATAACGAAAGTGTGTGTTTTTGTGAAAAATTACCTATTAAGAATAGCTCTGTTAAAGTAAAAAGGATTTCATAAATCTCTAGCATTTGTCGTTCTAAATAATTCATCTTTGTGATATGAGATAATGAAAAATAGAAATATTTTTTTGTTAAACTGCTCTTTTACGTTGACGCTTGTAGCTTTATATTATGTATATGCAGGGCTCGAAATGGACCGGAACGCACCGGAGCGCCGTTCCGGTTCGTGACATTGATAAAATTATCGCTCCGTCTCGTGGAAAAAATATTTTGACCGTCTGAGCTAGATAGGCCATGTAATAGAAAATGTAACACATTTATTTTTATGAAGTACAGATAAAATTTGGTAACTATGTAATATTATCAGAAAATTGTCGAGCGCTCCGGTTCGTGAACTTTTCCATTTCGAGCGCTGTAGTATATGGCTAATTTACTTCGTTGTTGTACGATTTTTTTGAAGCAAACGAGGTTGTGAGCTATCCGTACAAGTATTGTGAAAAATGTTGCAATAATGTTAGCTCATTGAATATAAATTCACTGTTAACACGTCAACGTCATATGTGAGAATTTTTTCCACACAATGAGTCTATTTAACATAGGTATAATGAAATTGTGCAAGTTTACCTAGCATTAGCACTGTATAATGGATATACGGCAAATATAAGAAAAAACTGTTGACAGTTAAGCCCCCAGATGAATTACATATAGACAGCGGTGGTGCTAGATACGTCGTATAGACTCGAGGCATTGATGGGCTTGGAAGGGAAAATCAAATGCGATACACCGCCACTGAATGTTAATATAGTAACCGGACAAAACAGAACATGACAAAACAGAACAGCCAGGGGAAAATGAAACATTAATTTTTGTGGAATCTATTTAGGTTAGGTTAGGTTAGGTTAGGTCATTATTTCTTTTTACCTAGTCACCCAATCATTTTGAACATATTATATTGAGTAAGATGAGATATCCTAAGCTTGCCGGCAACACCGAGTTAAGTCCCGTTTATTTGAAGCTTTCTAGCGATTAGGAATGCAGAAATTAGGTATATAATTTGATTAATTATGGCGTATTGAAAATCTGTGCTATTAAAAATCTATCAACATAATAGAGATAAGACAATTTCAATATTAAATTTATATTTTTCCTTAAAGGTCATAGTTATATTTATCGTTGTTCTGTTTTGTCACTGTTCTGCTATGTCATGTTCTGTTTTGTCATTTTCTGTTTTGTCCGGTTACTATAATTATTAACATTCAGTGGCTGTTACTATATTAATATTCAGTTCTGTTTTGTCATGTTCTGTTTTGTCACTGTTCTGTTTTGTCATGGAACCGTTAGGCATAAAGCCCACCAAAAAAGCGCTCGATGCGCTCACTACTAAGTAGGCCCCCTCCCACCCGCGCATTACCCTTCACCTATGTAATAAGAAGCACAAAATAATTATTATTATCAGCGTCTCTCATAACAAAGCAATAAAAATATTATATTATTTCGGAGCTTGTAATTAATATTCACGATGACATTATTCTACCAGCGAAATATCTGACACGCAATAAAATTAAACAATAAGTTCTCTGTTATTAAATAATGGCTTCTCGCCCGTCGATCGACGACGTTTCCAGAGCGTGATTTTGCTCGCCGCGTTCAATGAATGGACTACGTTGTATTTTCGTTCATTCGTATCGCCGAGAAGCAAAAAAACGATGACTCATGGGGCGGGCGCGCATAATGCGTCGTCAAATCCAGTGTGCGCTGGCATATTTGATTACGTTGTATTTTCGATGATTTACGCGCCACTTGTGAAATTTTGTGCGAGAGCCCCACTTGCTGCATTAAGTGGGTTTTACGCCTTAATATACAGCAAGTCACGTTTGTAGGATATTTTTACACTTTGATTTGTGTACGCTTTAATTGATTTTATAAATTGGGATTGTGAAAAATACACCTCATATGAGTCTTAGAAAACCCCCCACTAGTTAAATTAATATTATAAGATTAGTACAAATAATATATTCCACCGTTTGACTACCATTTCAACCCCTGACTGATGAGTTTACAAATGAAGGCTTAATTAAAGTTCCACCACTGATAGTGCAGTGGTGATATTAATGCCTACTTAAGCGCAGATGTTGATAATTTTCCGTCAAACATTTCCCATATTTCACACCCACAAGTTTGCTCGAATCACGTAATAAAGTGTTAAACGGGTATAAGGTAGGTACTATTCGCGTCTGTATAAGGGCCTGTATCACCATTTACATAATAGCCGAGAAGCGCTGCCTCTGACATCTACCGCCAGTTTAAATAAGTAACTTTGGGAAAGCTGTTTTCCATGCAGCTCGGCCGGAATCACTTTGCAACGCTTTAAAAGGGGTGAACTTTACTAATAATTTGTTGCATTTTGGAAAAGCGTTTTGCATTCTCCGTTCGTGCCGAGTGAGTGTTTGTGTGACGAGAGATTTATTGATTTTCGTCTTATTGTATTTAAGTAGATATATTTTTATACGTAAAAACACAATACTTATTGTAAGTGGATTTTATTATTTTCTTCATAGATTTTCATTAACAGAAAAACAGAAACAAAATTAAAAATATACTAAACTTGTTAATAGTAACTATGTACCAACATATGAAATAATCTTACATTTACATTTAGCCAAGATGATTTTAAGTCAAGCAAATCAGCTATTTTTCTGATTTGACTGTTAATTTACTGCTTAGCTATCTAGTAAATTTAATAACCATGCTACTTTTTTCTTCATATTTGCTTCTTTTTTGTATGACGGAACCCTTAAAGCATTTTTTTAAATCTCGTGGAATCCCTACCTAGTTAGTACAGAATAGAAAATTTACAAAATTATATCAAAATATCACCTACATAATATGTAAAATAATTAACCAACACAACAGCAGGCGAAAAAAATATCACCAACACGAAATCTACCCCAAGAAGTTATAAGTCGCATTCCTCACATTTTCGAAGGCATGACCTGACAGTTTTTAAGTATTTATTTTTAATTAACTATTTTTTTATTCAATGAATAATTCACAAGATTTAAGAATGTAACATTCTAATTATTGAACATACATCATTTTGAAAACACTTCTGAGAAAATATATTATAACGAATAGAAAAAATATTTTTGAAAAAAGTAAGACACCCGCAGGAAGTATCTCTCGGGTATAATTATAAGGTAGGTAAGTACCAATTAAATATATATAAATTAAAAAAAAAAACTTATTTCATTTATTGTCTAGACTTCAAATACACGAGCTATATCGACATACTTCCACGTTTTCCAAAACCAATGGGATTAACAAAACAAAAAAATAATAATTACATCAATACTTTGCTCTACCTATAACGTTAACATGCAAAACTTTGACATTAACAAAATAAGCAGTGCGCAATAGGCGATGATGTTCAATAATGACAACTATCATGTTTTATTCTTTCATTCATTATTGGTACAAAAATGTAGGTACCTTCCAGGTAAAGCAGGTAAAGCTGTCTCTACTCCAATAATATATCCGGCGTTATATCTAACCTAAAATTTCAAAATAGTATAGTATTATAGAATAGGACAAGGTAAACCTTGTTTTCACCCCATTACCAAAAAGGTTTCAAATTTGGGAATTCTAAGCAAATCATGTTAGCTTCCACTGAGTTAAAATTATATGAATATTACTTATAATTGCGCCACCGTTGAACAATGCGTAACTTATTTCATATTATATGTGTATTTCGACGTGTCAATGGATTTAGAAGTTTGACTATCACTGTATTACTATGTAAAAAGAGACGTGCCTAATTATTTTAATGTTATCAACTATCACTTTATGTAGATACACTTTGAGCGCTTGGTCACCCCGAAGTCAAGTTCAACGTCTAACTAGCTTGCGATAGGAAACAATGGATCAACTGGAACGTCGGGGTTTGGGAAGGTACGTGAAAGCAGTGGGAGAAGGGGTGATTCGTTTCCATGGCAACGCCCGACGCTCTTAGCTACCGTCGCTGTATTAGCGTCGGCTCTGTGGTGACCATTATGAGTATTCATATATTATATACACAACAATTGATACTATATTAAACGTCATCATCATCATCATCATCAGCCGGGGTCGATCCACTGCTGGTTAAAGGCCTCCCCTAGCTCCCACCACTCTTCTCGGTCCCCAGTTCTTCACTGCCACTTACATCCACCGGACTTTATGAGTTCGTTTACCCAGCGTCTATTCATATCAAATGAATTAGGTACCTATATTGAATTTAATGGTCCTACCAAACCACACCCGGTATTAATCGGCCGTATTAGGAACCCGTATTATCAATAATCAATATCTTCCGATTTATTAGTAGCTATTAAAACTCTCGATATTTAAATCTGACTATATGTTTCTTTCCTAGCTTTCTTATTTAAAGTTTGTTAGGTACCTCCATGAACCGCCATTACGAAATAATCACAAAAATTGCCAAGCATATTTTTTAGGATTCACAACAGAATATTTTTCTTTTGCAAACATATTAGTAAACATAATTAAAGATAATAATAATAAAGCATTTGATAAATTTAATTAGCAAGTAGATACGGCCAAACTTAAATTTGAAAAAATCCAGACGGTACATATAATATCTATATTAAAGTTAATAAGTTTAATTATAATTATATAGTGTTGTCATTGATGGAATGTGAAAACACCTCAGATGTCGTAGTTTTTAGGAAACATTAGCATGGATAGTACCAAAGCCCGGTAGTTCCAATTTATAAATAATATATAACTATGAAAACAATGAATTTACTAACGTCGTAGTGTAGGTACATATTTAAATATTAATCTGTTTTTTTTTATATAATATTATCTAATTTTTCACAGTGTCACCCCAAAGCCACCTTTAAACGGCTATAATAACATCCAGCTTACAGTCAGCGGTACGACGTTTAATGGATCCCTGTTTTGCAACCACACTGTATTATCATAACATAAAATACGATTAACCCATAATTAATTACTAACGTAAAAGTGGTGAACTTTCTATTCAACCTACTACATTTAGCCAAGCATGTATTGTGGTTACTGGGGATTATTGGTTCAATGCTTTAGTAAGTTTAGTATACCTATTGGTATGTTGTTGTAAGAACTACGATGTTACTAAATTTATTAGTTTAGTATTTATTTTCTACACTTTTGTAAAGTGTCGTATATGGAAATTTGTTTGAAGGATCATTAGAACGAATCACAAAAGCTCACGAAAAGCTTCCAATCCGAAAGGAATTTTCATCGATTAGCACTTTGCCGAAGTGTTAATTTGTACTTATTTTGAAAAAATACTTTTTAAATCAATATAATGGTTTACGAATTCTTGGTGAAATAAGTAAAAATAATATTGGATTGATAGCTTAACCCATTTGCTGTATAAGACACATCATCCAGAAAGCAGTCAAGCCGAATGAAAATTGTACCAATCAGCACTTGACCAAAGCGGTAATTTGCAAAGGGTCTGTTCCGCTCCGGGTAAAAAGTTTTAATAGGTATTATATGTATACAAATGTTAGGTACACAATCAAATAATCAGTAGTTTTGAAATAAGGTTTATTATTCGTCCTTTTCATTTCAACAAAATTCACGGCAACAAATCGTCTTTCATTATCTGCGTCTTCTGTCAAAAAAGTAAGGTTATTTGTTACTCTGCAGTGTTTGACGGAGTTCTTTTTTTCTATTGTTGCCGGATTAAACGTAATTATAGTTCTATCGAGAGCTTAGTGGATAAGAGCCATCAGGAGGAAAGTGATACAGGTGTGTGATTTAGAACCCCATTTGGTTCAAATTTTCTTTCAGAATACTAATAAGTACTTAGTATTTTTCTGATTCTTCAATAAAAAAATATTGAATTAATAATAAGGCAGTATTTGTTTGATGATCGACGTAGGTTTGATTTTTAAAAAATGGACATCAATTCGAAATAATTTTAGCAATTCCTAGATACCTTCTTACTTAAATTTTAGTTATTCTGAGTAGATTGCAATTGCACGATTCGTACAAATTATCGCTTCAGAAATGTGCTGTTCGATAAAAAAAATCATTCGACTTGAATGATTTTCTGCCACTTGTCAAGCGGACTAATAGCTTCGGCTAATTTTCTTTCGTACAAATGACGTGTAACCATAAATCACACTGAATGACACAAAATACTGTGCTTGAAATGGTAAAATGCGCTTCCAACCATTTAATTTGGTTGCTTATCACCCCTCCAAACAGCCACTTCTATCCAGCTCCGCTGGTTCAAATATCTTTTGTTTTATATCCATATTATAACAAATTACAACGACGACTTATATAACTGAGCAACTCGAGGTTGAGTTATGAACAAGTCTAAGGTATTTCTATAGAGCGGTGTATTTTAAGATTTCGCAGACACTGGGCCAAAATAATTATTTTAATAATAAAAAAAATCAACGATTTAAAACCAAAGAGAATTTTACCTTGTCATTTGAACAATAATACGAGTATATTGGAAAATTGCTATAATAGTAGCTGACTTTTTTAAATTTGGCGTCAATGAAAATTGACACACGTAGTGCAGAGGGTCTAGGACGATTTGGCACCGCGAACTGGCCTCCGCCGATTGGCCTCCGGTAATTGGCCGCCGGTACAATCGGACGCCGGCCCAATTGGACGCCGACCCAATTCGACGCCGACCCAACTGGCCTCCGGGAGATTGGACGCCGCACAGTTGAATTAAATGCGCAAAGGAATAGACGTACGTTACGATTTATTGGAGTAAATAAGCAAGTCAGTTTAATATGCTTCTATCTTCTCAGTAGGTGTACCTTATACATTTCGCGCTTGACACATTTTTAATATAGATTGAGAAAAATTATTATGCCTGTGGGTCTATTCTATACTTATCGACTGCTAAAGTGATAAAGTGATAAATATTATCAAACTTAGGGTAGGTTTGTATCAAAATATTAGCACGTATTGTAACAATTACACGAAGTTGGTTTTTATTGTTGCAATAACTGCAAAATTTTAACAGCACCTATCTTACTGCTGTTAAAATATTGCAGTTATTGCAACAATAAAAACCAACTTCGTGTAATTGTTACAATACGTGCTAATATTTTGATACAAACCTACCCTAAGTTTGATACTATTTATCACTTTAGTGTTCGATAAGTATAGAATAGACCCACTGATGTTGTTTATTAAAAGAAAATAATTCTTCCCTCGCTAAAACTTAAAGATGTGCATAATCAATTAATTTATTGTCTATACATGGGTACTTATTTATATTTGCAACAAATATTTAAAATAATTTTAGATGTTAGAATGAAAATTACATTATATTTCAGCGTTTTATCGACTTAATATTATAATAAAGCTTAAACATGTATATTATTATGCATAAATGCGTATTTTAAGATAGTATGAAATTACAAACAAAATATTAAGTAAATTATCTGCTAAGTATAAATGTTTTTCAGTAGTTTGATTGATAAACTACTTAGGTACTGGATGCCGGATGAAATCCCGAAGGCCGAAATCCCGAATGCTGAAATCCCGAATGGCCGAAATCCCGAAAAATGAAAAAATACAAACATCAATAATTGCGCAATTTTTGCAAGAGAGACAAAAACCCATTTTTTGTGGAAATATAAAAAATGTAAAATACAAACATCAATAATTGCGCAATCGTGACCGCAATTTTTGTAAGAGAGAAAAATCCCATTTTTTCGGAAAATGGGTTTTTCTGATTGCGCAATTTTTTTCAGGAGAGACCATTTTGTAGAACGAATGGATTTTGTGCATCTCACAAAAATTGCGCAATCCACGATTGCGCAATTATCGATGTTTGTATTTTACATTTTTTTTATATTTCCACAAAAAATGGGTTTTTGTGTCTCTTGCAAAAATTGCGGTCACGATTGCGCAATTATTGATGTTTGTATTTTACATTTTTTATATTTCCACAAAAATGGGTTTTTGTCTCTCTTGCAAAAATTGCGCAATTATTGATGTTTGTATTTTTTCATTTTTCGGGATTTCGGCCATTCGGGATTTCAGCATTCGGGATTTCGGCCTTCGGGATTTCATCCGGCATCCAGTACCTAAGTAATTTATCAATCAAACTACTGAAACATTTATACTTAGTAGATAATTTACCTAATATTTTGTTTGTAATTTCATACTATCTTAAAATACGCATTTATGCATAATAATATACATGTTTAAGCTTTATTATAATATTAAGTCGATAAAACGCTGAAATATAATGTAATTTTTATTCTAACATCTAACATTATTTTAAATATTTGTTGCAAATATAAATAAGTACCCATGTATAGACAATAAATTAATTGATTATGCACATCTTTAAGTTTTAGCGAGGGAAGAATAATTTTCTTTTAATAAACATCATCAGGCATAATAATTTTTCTCAATCTATATTAAAAATGTGTCAAGCGCGAAATGTATAAGGTACACCTACTGAGAAGATAGAAGCATATTAAACTGACTTGCTTATTTACTCCAATAAATCGTAACGTACGTCTATTCCTTTGCGCATTTAATTCAACTGTGCGGCGTCCAATCTCCCGGAGGCCAGTTGGGTCGGCGTCGAATTGGGTCGGCGTCCAATTGGGCCGGCGTCCGATTGTACCGGCGGCCAATTACCGGAGGCCAATCGGCGGAGGCCAGTTCGCGGTGCCAAATCGTCCCATTCCCTAGTGCAGACCAGGAAACTACCGGAGGAAACTACGGCCCGCCAAGTATTTCTGTGGGACCCGTGAGCTGTAATCGTATTTCAGAAAAATGTTAACTTTATTTACATTTTAACGACTTTTTTAAAATAAAATTTTAATAGGTTTTCATGAATTGCACTGTTGAGAAGAAATCTAAAAAAATTACAATACTTTTAATTCGGATAAATTCGAAAAACAATTTAAAGATTCTGCTCAAAATATGTTGTTTATTTCTGGATTAACCTACATATTGTTATATGAACAAACATTTTCAATTATGAATATCAATAAAAACTTTATACGATTAAGCATCACCGATGATCATTTACAAGCAATTTTAAGAATCCCAACTACAAAATTAACATCTATAATTTAATAAATTGTTAAAAAACTTATAACGTTTCATTCTTTTCATTAAATTGTTATTAGTTATTGGTTATTAATTATTAGTTATTGTTATTGGTTATTAGTTAATGGTTATTAATTATTAAATATTGGTTATTAGGTATTAGTTATTGACTATTGGTTATTAGTTATTACTTATTACTTATTTTTATTGGTTATTGGTTATTGGTTATTAGGTATTAGTTATTAGTTATTAGTTGTTAGTTATTAGTTATTGTTATTAGT
Source organism: Rhyacophila brunnea (assembly GCF_057557595.1). NCBI lineage: Eukaryota > Metazoa > Arthropoda > Insecta > Trichoptera > Rhyacophilidae > Rhyacophila > Rhyacophila brunnea. Next base: position 38,516,635 of record NW_028233276.1, on the reverse strand, counting down.
TATTAGTTGTCAGTTATGAGTCATTGTTATTGGTTATTAGGTATTTGGTATGAGTTATTAGGTATTATTTATTAGTTATTGGTTATTAGTTATTAGTTATGAGTTATTAGTTGTAAGTTATTAGTCATTGTTATTGGCTGTTATTTATTGGTTGTTGGGTATTTGGTATAAGTTATTAGTTATAAGTTATTAGGTATTAGTTATTGGTTATTAGGTATTAGTTATAAGTTATTAGTTGTTAGTTATTAGTTATTAGTTATTGTTATTGGTTATTAGTTATTGGTTATTAGTTATTGGTTTTTTTTTTTTTTTTTTTAATTATTAATAACCATGTCCTTGCTTTTTCGTACAAGGTGGTTGTTAGTAATTTTGAATAATCACAAATACCCAGACTTTGAGAAAAACACATAAATGTTTTTGTCATGACCGGGAATCGAACCCAGAACTGTCGGGGGGAAGGCCAGCGCCTTAGCCACTGCACCACAAGAGCCGCCTTTTAGTTATTGGTTATTAGTTATTAGTTATTAGTCATTGTTATTGGTTATTAGTTATTGGTTGTTAGGTATTTGGTATTAGTTATAAGTTATTAGGTATTAGTTATTAGTTTTTGGTTATTATTTATTAGTTATGAGTTATTAGTTATGAGTTATGAGTTATTAGTTAGTAGTAATTGGTTATTAGTTATTGTTATTGGTTATTGTTTATTGGTTATTAGTTATTAGTTATTGGTTATTAGTTATTGGTTATTAGTTGTTAGTTATTGGTTATTAGTAATTAGTTATTAGTCATTCGTTATTAGTCATTGTTATTGGTTATTAGTTATCGGTTGTTAGGTATTTGGTATTTGTTATTAGTTATTAGGTATTAGTTATTGGTTATTAGGTATAGGGTATTAGTTATTAGTTATCAGTTACTAGTTATTGGTTATTTGGTATTAGTTATTAGTTTTTGTTTATTGATTATTAGTTATTAATTATTAGTTTTTAGTTATTGGTTATTAGTTATTGGTTATTAGTTATTGGTTATTAGTTATTAGTTATTAGTTATTAGTTATTTGTTATTGGTTACTAGTTATTGGTTATTAGTTATTGGTTATTAGTTATTGTTTATTAGTTATTAGGTATTAGTTAGTAGTTATTAGTTTTTCTATGTTGAAATTCCGTTTTCGTCATAATAAATTTTAATAATGTATGGACTAAAAATAATATTTTACTTGCGGCCCGTCGTTTCTTTTATTTATTACTAATATAGCCCTTAATCCAAAAAGTTTACCCAGGCCTGGTCTAGAAATTAAGTTAGGTTTTTTATGAGTGCCTTCACTTTATCTTTTTAAATCAATGAATGTATTAGTGGTCATTGCGTTGATTTATTCACTCATTTTTTTTTTAAATTTCAACCAAATAGACAAGTTTAACAACTAAATTATCGTTCCTAAGCAAATTTACCTCAAATTTCAACATTATGATTTGAGCCTTTTATTTCATTTTTTCACGAGATTGCCAGCGCGCTTCACAATGGTATAGAAGTGAGGTATAATAAAATTAGTCTACATATTTTCAGAGAGGTTTGCAAACAACCTTTTATAGGACTGTTTTTTGTGTAGTTTATAACTAGCGGCCGTTTTATAAACTATGCATTTGCAAACTGCAAACCTGTGGCTACATAATTGTGTTAAACTTTTCGCGCCTCCCTTTGCAATACTCCACGCCTCCGGTTTGGAAATCGCTGCTCTACAGAGACGTTTCCCAAATGGTATTCCAGGTAAAATTAAGGGTATTCAGTGTATTTTTAGTGAGTTTTTGTATTTTTAATAAATCCACTTGAGTTATGGAGTTTTCAAATATCGACATACAATAATCAAAATTTGCATCGTACAATCACATATTTTAAAATGTTAATAGTCTTAAAGCAGGCGATTTTTTTGCCATTAGAGAAAACATTAGAGAGTACATTTCTGTCACGAGGTTTTTTTAAATATTGATTTAGAATATTACTTGTGGCGTAAGGTGCCTTTTTCTGATGGGGATACTTTTGAAAAAAATACACAATAATACCATCCAGTGGCGAAGGCTCCATACTAAGCGATTATTTAAAGCTTACCATCTATTTTCAAGTATTTAATTTAAATAAATAAATATCTATATTGTCTAGGACTAGGTAATATAATAAAAATATTGAGTGTCATCTATCGTCGGCACTTAGAAGTAGAGCGTTTAATTTAGTCAAGTTTCGAATCAAAAATAAATGACAGAAGTTCACAGACGTGAGTGCTATTTTTAGAATTATGTCGCTATAATTGCTATTCCGTCGCCAACTTCATATATGTCTGCATATTTGTTCGAGATTTAGAACGCGCCGCCCATATACAACACATGACCTGACTACCTCTACGAGATATCACTGTATAAATATTATAACGATTTTTTTATCGTTCATCGGTTTCTTCCTATGTAACCCAACTAAACGTCAGAATTACGATGACGAATGAGGCGGGGGTGTATTAAGGGGTCGTGGAATGATCCCCTTGGCAACGAGAGCTCATCGTTTTTGCGAACAAGCCGTAGGAATTATGCAAATTGCGACGACTTTCTGCATAGCTTTTGATATTATGCGCTTTATGAATCTGTTACCCGGAAACGTATGCAAAATGTGATAACTCATTAGTCGATGGACACGTAAATTTAAGCGATTTATAACACTTTAAAATATATTTTGATGTTCACATAATGTAATATATAGTACAATCTTGCCATATGATTAAAACATAGAACTCAGAAATAATGGGAACTCTAATATCTAACGGATGTGGAGTAGCAAGCAACCGATCTCAAGTGCGGAAGAATACGGGATAAACTTAAACACGTATCAAGAATACGTTATACGTCGGATACTGACAACTGCTCTCGGTTTATGCAATGACGCTCAATAATTAAAATTGGTGTATTAAAGGTTGCAACACACGCTATTGCACGTATATAATGTGTGGTTCCGTGATTCCTTTTCGTAGGATACTCACACATTCAAAACCCTGCGTCAAAATGTACTGTATTGGGATATAGCCTATCGGAATTCTATTTATTAGTGTGAGTAGTTATAATACCTAATATTCTAACTTACGGAATATTTTTTTTCGTTTGCAAGATTTTGAGCATTTTTCATGCAACAGCCAATAGTTTAAATCATCGTAATTTAATAAGATGCCCGTAGATTATTTGGAAAAGCATACTGATGCGAATCCAGCAGATACAGGTTCAATAATTAGTCCTGTCGTGTGTCGTATTTTTTTCTACAAAATGATTTTTTCTAGTGTGTATATGCAAGAGATGTTTTAAAATTATGTATAATATTCAAATCTTGTGTCTTATTCGTTAAATAAAAAAATACTATATTAGATTTTAAAAATGATTTTCGAGAACCTATCATTTTTTATATCCCATTTTTAATGTAGATTGGTATGAAGTAATAACATTGAGATGAAATCATTTGTAAAAGTATTATAAAAGCAAAATGGCACAGAAAAAACTCTGCTTGCTTTTTATAAAACCATGTAACACGATGTAGGTAAACGTATAACTTGTTTTATCGTTCCTTCTGACTGCCACCGAACGCCTGAGCTTAACAGATTAGGCAACCGGTCGAACTTCAAATACACTTTCATAGGACTAGTCACTAGTCGAAGAATTTCGCTATTAGATACTTTTGTACAAGTAACAAAATACAAACGAAAGCTTTGATGTACATATTATATATGTATTTTAATACGAGAAATCAGTCAATACAAAATGGGGTCGACCGAATATAATACTCCCTATGTGCGGTTTCACAAAGAGGATTCACGTATCCGATTCGGATATGAATGATACAGAGTTTAATAATATGTTGAAACAAATGGAGAATTTCATACGGAGATACAAGTGCTTCGTAACTAAATTCAGTACCGCCATACTTGTATCGGATAGCCGTTGCTAGGTACATTAGTAAACTAAAGTACCAAAATTACTAACCGGCCCCAACTTATGCACACCAGCGGCGTGCGGTGACTTGTGCTTGTAGGGATGCTGTAAAACACATATTATATACCTGCTATTTACTACATATTATCTACTGAGGGCTTGTAACCAATTTCACCGTGACGGTCGGATGATGTAGTTTGGTAATATCAGTGGTGAGGGGTGGAGGTAGGCTGTTCAGATTCAATATAAGCAGTGCACACTAAATTTTGTATGTCATACGTATAGTATTTGTTTTCATTGAACTAATAATATTAATTTCAGATGGTACTGAATAGTTTTTAAAATTCAATTAAACCCTGTATAACCAACCTATAATAGCAGTTTAGGTATGCTATGGGTGATCCGACAAAATAGTTCACACTTTTTCAGTTCTTTTTATTTGTTTATGTTGAATTAAGAATACATATTACAGATGGTGTGGGTTAGTTTTTTTTTTAATTCCAAAACCACCCATAATCCAATACCTAACCATAATCGATAGAAAAATATTCTTCTATCTATAAAATATCTAAAATTATGTGTGGTTTAATGGCAAATTTTAGATATTTTATAGATAAACGGATATTTTTTTATTATTATCTACTATGGCTTCGATTAGGCAGGGTTTAATTGAATTTTGAAACTAACAAATACTATGTACATATTGTAGTCCTAATTCAATAAAAACATACGTTTGAGAGATAATGTTTAGTATACACTACACTACACCCTTCGTCACTCGGTAATATTATGGTATGTGGTATTGCAGCCCAGTAGATCTGATATATTTAGAACTTACAAATATTATCACCTAGTATTATTTCGATTATTTCTATGGATGCTGAGTATCTACAGCATCTATGAATTGCACGCCACTGATACACACGTGGGTACATAAATTCAATAGACCGTCCCAAAATATGAAAAGAGCGTACTGACATTATTACGAGAAGTTACGTAGGTATAAAAAAATCAAATAATAACAATATTTTTACTTAATTTACTAAATACAGCCAGCCGCATTAAAAATAACCTTTACTTGTCCATAGTTCGGCGGTAAACTTTTTAAGTTATTGCGACGAAAACAGAAATCGAAAAAAGTTACAATCATAACGTCAACATTATAAATAAATATTCAGTTTTCATTCTTTAAAAGACGTATCCGTTTACAAAGCCTTTTTCCGTCTGGTGATCAATGAAAACTCGTCGCTCGAAAAACGCTCCAAGACGAAATTCAATGAATTTTCTTACTTACCGTCTAAATTTAGTCGACCTCTGCAATTACATCTACTGTTGGTAGCGGAGGTAGGTACTCAGTAAACACTGCCGATGTACGTACCCGTTATATAAAGTACAGGAGTTGATTTTATAGGGTGGGTTTTTTTATGAAATGCGGGGGGGTAAGATTATTTGAAGCGAAGTTGAACGGCGTAGGTACTATGTATATCTACTCTTATTAATTGTTGGGTGACCAAATATCAGAAGTATTAAATAAATATATGCTTACTTATATTATTATTTTTCAATTTCATCCACATAACAATTAAAATTTCTCTTTTCACTATTTTAACTTCAGAAAGAGCATACTTATAAAACTCCGAAAATATAGAAGGCATTGACTTACTTACAAAATATTATTATTAATGTGCTGTGGGACATGGGGTATGGGCAAGTAAATTATGTGCAACTATGGAATTTTTAATATAACGCGATTTACGTTAACCTTTGCCAGTGATGGTGAACAATAATGTACAGTAAAAACAAAACAATGAATCGGTTTGTCGATGGTGTGTGTGTGTGTGGATGGTGAGCCGTACTAAACTCCTGCCAGCTGATGAGTGCGTACTCGTAAGCCTTCGTATGTATTCGTACGCATACATTCCACGAACCGAATCACTGTTTTGTTTTTACTGTAAGTGTGTTTATAAATGTATAAAGTATCTTTGATTTAAATTCTGTTGGATTTATGTTTTGTACTATTCCATTTGAGTCGATTTTTGCGACCCGGGTTTCGCCTTTCAGCATCTTCAAGCACTATGTGCACTATAGAACAGATTTATTAGTTCCCTGATGTGCACTCACCAAAAGGCAAATACACACTGAAATAGTGTGTATTGCCACTATGTCAGTATGTATTTGCCTTTTGGTGAGTGCACATAGTGCCTCTAGATGCCGAAAGGTGAAACCCGGGTCGCAGAAAACGATTCAAATGGCATACTACAAAGTTTAAATCCATTATAATTTATATTCAATTTCCATCGAGTAGGTACCTTCGGTCGATAGTATTAATATTATCTTTGATTTAACTAATTCTTATTATCATAATCATACCTATCGATTCAATTAGCAAAGATATCCGTTATCATAGAAACGTTTATGTTTCTGATTTCTTAGTATAATGTCTTATAATACGAATATGTTTAAAAACGTTTATCTTAAAAGACGCCTGAGTTGTCTTTCGCGGAAACAGCGTATGGTTACCATGAAATACGAATCTACGTGCCCTCTTTATCGACGCCTTAATTGGGGTGCGTCGTGCGTAGAGCAGCGTCGGCGACGTCGTTCCACTCAACCACCTGTAGGCGAATATGTTACCAGGATAATAATATTATAATAAAAATGTCACGCAGGCTTTATTAAAAATGCCTGCTGTGAAAGTAGCACAATGAAGCTCCGGCGCCAATTTTAAATTTAATTAACTCAAATTTCGTCGTAGACATATTACGGAGTAATAAGCGTGAATATAAATAACTCTCTTTATTCATGTACAAATCAGTTTTTAACAAAATAACACAATAAAATGGAAGCATGAAAATTGTTTATGTAATACCTACTTTCTGCTTTTCGATGTTATTGTTTAACAAAATTGATAATTGTTATTTAAAATTGAAATAATGATTGTAAGTTTTATATAACCATCAATTTAGTGCAGTTTTTTTTGTAATATAATGATTCAAACTTCCCCAACATAATAATATATTTGTTACGTAAATTGATTAAAGTCCATAGAACATAGTTTAATATATAATTATTGACCTTAACTATATTATTCTTCTTCGAATAAGCAAAAATTTAATTCTAGCACTGCCCTTCACCGTATCATTTTATATTTTTGTATAAGAAAGCGTATAGATTTTCTATTTCTTACATCTCTCAGTTTAACCATATTTTGCATAGTGATTATAGTATAAATATGTAACAAATATAGTATGTATTTCTGAAAATGATATAGTACAGGAACATGTTTCGTCTTGATTTTTTTTTTAATTATAGTTTTTTTAATTTAAAAACCTAAGTTATATTGGTTTGTTGTGTTTGTTGTCTTATTAAGTTATCAAAACTTTTGTTACAAGGTTTTTTTTCATAGAGATATAGATACATGTCGTAGTTTATTAAATATTATTTCGAAATTAAAAATATTTTATTGGAATCTATCAAAGAATTAAGTCTATACATAGAACGAGTCGTATATTTTATTTCTGTTATGAAATTTGACATTATTTTCCAAGCGCATGAATCATGGTTAAGTTGGTAATCTCCACACATATTAAGATCGCTCAGTTGCCATTCCGATTTTCTTACATACAAAATGGCGGTAATTTTGAATTTTCATTATCGAGTGCTGTTATAAACGGCTTAACACAAATTTTGCATATTGTTTCAACTAAATACCTAATAATGCCGAAATTTAATAGGTTTAGGTAGTATCATTGGCTGCTTATCTACTCATCATGGCGGATTATCTTTTTATACAGTCTACAAATTAACAAATAAATGTCACTAGCAGTAGTGTGAAGTTCTCTGCAGATGAACCTGCAATGCGATGTCACTTGTAGCTTACTTAATCAGTCCATGTTTGCTATAATTTCATACATTTAGGCTCCATCCTTCAGTCAGAGACACCTGCTAGATTTTATTAACCCCACCTTCTCCAGCCGACTTCGAAAAAAAATCGATAAAAAAAATATTATGGATTTTTTTCAAACTGGACCCCCCCCCAAATATTTTTTCTGTATGCACGCCTGAAAATAGGTACCTAGATAGGTTAGGGTTAGAAGATAATGTATGCCAATTCGAAGAATTGGTAATGATCAAGAGAAGGAACTGCACAATCATTTTTTTTATTATTTCAATACGGACGAACCGTCCAGGATCTTGCCAATGGCATTATAAAAATTGTCACGTGTTTTAAATCGATCTTTGCTTCAGATTGGTGAATAAAATAATATCAAGAATAATAGTGTTGTTTATTAATTTCAAATTTAGAACGATTAAATTAATAAGCCGAATATTATGAATTACTTCAAAGGCTACTTTTACGAACACAATGCAAATTCAATGAATAATTTTTATTACGACAGCATTTAAAATTATTCTACGAAAACAATATTCCGAAAAATAAAGCCACTTACCGTAATGTCAAGTAAAATCCGGAATCATGTCGCACGTGCTATCCTTCTCTTTAGTACTTTAGATGATCTGATGCCTCACGTGCGATAGAGAAAGTTACGAATTGATTTAAACGGGCGAAAGCGAGATGACATTAGAAGAGTAGGATAAACAATCTAGTGTCATAATAACAAAGAGCGGCTGCTACAAATAAATCAATGGTAGACAGAGGAGCACTGCGTTGAGAAAGTATAAGTGATTGTTTTATGATTAATTTTATTTATAGAAAAAATAATAAAATTACAGGTTACTAAAAATGGAAATGGGCGCTGTATAAAATCAAGTATAAGCCGTCTCGCACATCTAAATTCGTCCGACTGCAACACGTTGAATATGACGATGAGATTTTGTTGGTGTTCACAAAACACATGTAACTAAATGTACCATTGAAGTTAATGGCCCCACCGAACCATACTCGCCCCGAACCATACTCGCCCCGAACCACACCCGGTCTTAATCAGGGGTATCACGGGACCCTACGTTTGATGTGAAGCATCAATTTTTTTGTGACTGGGAATGTCTCAGGAGCAGTTACCCAAGACTGAAGACGCCACGCTCTCAAGTGAGCTTTTACTGAGTTTACTGATTTTACTATAATGTAAAGTGCCGGGGGAGAGAAAAAGTAGATAGAATTAACATAAAGAAAATGAATTTAAAATTTTATATATAAAAAAAGAAGCTAATGATACAGACAGCAAAAATTATGTGAAGACCCTTCTTCTTCTTCACGCCCGCAGTAAGACACCGATTTTTTTTAAATGCAAGATAATAATTGGCCTGTGCGGCAACCAGGTCGGACGGCCCGATGGGCCCAACAGCTGGATGGACCGACTTGAACATCTCTTCATCATCTAAATGTACCGCCATACACAGCATGGTTTCAACCTTTTACTTTGAAAAAAAAAAAACAGATGGTTTCGCATACAACGAAATTTCACGACATACATCGCAGGTATAATTCTCAGATGTCACACTTCGTCATTAATTTTGGCCTGCTGTGTGACGTCACTGTCCCGGTAAGACCTCGCCTATGCGCACGGAAGAAAGTTCCACCGAGTTTTGAATTATAACTATATCCCAGTCGAGACGATATGCGATTGGGCTAATAGTATCTACGCGATAACGATAGGAAAGGAATGGAATCAGCTCAGTAATGAATTTACCAGGTTCGTTGACAAGAGGAGGGAGGGTTTGAGTGCAGAACCCCCCAGGAATAAAAAAAACAAATTATTTAGATTTATGGAATAGAATAACATTTTACTTATTCTTTGTTAGGAAACTATAATTAAGAACTGAGGATGGTGACTCGCATGATTTGACCGTCAACAGATTTCACAAAAGATGTCTACACTCCTCTCAGCATTCTACGGGACGAATAGCCGGTGACATGTAATTTAATGCTTCACAAATTACCTATAAGCCGGCTCTCACATCAAAACTTGTCTTGCTTACAACGTGTCGAATACGTCGATGTGACGTTATTGTTATTCATAAAACACACGTTATCTTATGGACCTTCGCACACTGCCGGAATAAAACATTTTAAAACATAAAAAAAGATGCATGTAGCTCTCAGTTTTGATTTATGACTATTATCCCTGTCGAGACAATTATAAATGTGCGACTGGGCTAACAGTTAAGCTACGCGCATTCTATAACCACTTGTGGATACGACATAATGCAATAATTTGTAAGTGAGCACTCGTAGTTATAGTTTCAGGCAAGGTATTCATCACTAGACTCAAAATTCAAACTGCGGTCTGTGTGTAGGGAATGTCCTCGGTAAAGTGCGGAGGTCCTCGGGCTAAATGTATAAGTCAATGGCATCTGTTCGATTTTGATAACTCCGTATTAAAAATTAATACTTTAATTTAATAAATAAATTAATATTTTTTTTCGAAATGAACCCCTCTCTCCCTTTTTGTGTGCACACCTGCCTTTCACCCAGCAGTGGAGGGTCTAGGACAATTTGGCGCCCGGACAACTGGACGCCACGCAATTCGAAAATAAATAGACGATTGGTACCTACTTATAAAACTTTAAAAAAAATATTTAATAATATTATTTATATTTAAATTATTATAATATGATTTAAAAGTTGGTGAGAATTTAAATATGCACACGTAAATGATGATTTAATCGTGCATATGTTTAAGTTCCAACGAAAAAAGAGTTTTTTTATTTTTATATAAAGCTTTAGGCATGGTAATTCTCAATCCGCAATAAAAACATTATGTTAAGAGTAAAATTAATTAAAACTACTAAGTAGTAGATAGAAACTTATTAAAATTCCTCATCTACGTTCCGTATACGTGTCTACGACAGTGCGGCGTCCAATTATCCTGGTGTCCAGTTGTCCCATTCACGCAATGGATACCTGAAAATGAATATGAGTTGCAAAATCAATTAAGAATCACTATAAATTTTTATTAATTTTATTAAAAAAATAAGCTGAATATTTTGTTTTAACCAACATAATTTAAATAATTGGAAGAATGTAGGTACATATTATAGTAATTACAATAAACGGAAATACATTATGACTATCGAAATACCATAATTTTCTATTGACGAAATAATCGAACACCATTTACTTTATAGTTTGTAGTAGAATGTAGGCAGATAGTGACAGTGGCGCACCCAGGATTTAATATTGGGGGAGGCCCTAGGAGGAGAATGTAAATTAGTCCCATAGGCTCTTTTTCTTCTTCACAGCCTAATTTCTCGTTTATCGGTTTTTTGTCTATTTCACTCGGTGTACCTGTACCATGGTCCCCACATCCTGAAACGTGCCCTCAGTCTAGGATATTTGGCGAACCCCCTACCTACCTACCGCTAAGATTATAGGCAGTATGAAACACTACATTAACGTTTTTCAAATAGTGTTTTAGTTCAAATTAAGGGTACTTATACAGTGAATTATTGGCGATTTTTAATACATCTACTTTAATAATGAAGCTGTCGAGTATCGACACATAATAATCATAAGATATATTGCACAATTATATAAATAATTGAAAATGTTCATGGCCATGAAGTATAATAGCGCCGCAGGCGACTTTTTTTACTATTAAAGCTAATTTATGATGTGTGTTTATCTCACTTATCTGGCCGGGCCCCCCTCAGCCCGGCCCCCCAGGCTAGAGCCCTGTCAGCCCTCCCCAGCCATGACCTACACCACTCCGGAATTCGGGTGGACACCAAGAATTTTTTGACAGTTCCATTAAGGATTGGGTTTCTAAAAAAACCTGACATTAGTGTTTCGAAATTTGTGAAAAGTGCTGGAGAATTATTACAAATCATTTTTTTGCCGTGTTTTTATTTATCTTAGCCCAAAGGTATAGTTTATTGGCTTTCAATTTCAATGTTTAAAATCATTCTGATAATTTTCATGTTTGGGGGGTGCCAGGGCCCCTTGCCCCCCCCCCCCTCTGGGTGCGCCACTGGATAGTGATGTTGCCGACTTCAAAACTAACTTTGGAAATTAATCAAACTCGGGGAAGTAACGGATGTGATAGTTAATGAATTAATATATTTCAGAAAAGTAGGTACTTGCTCACAGAACTAACTTCCAAATAAAAGTTTAAAAAAAAACATAAAGTGGACGAACTGAAAAAACTGAAACTAAAAACTGAATTTGCATCTACATTGAGCATTTGGTTCTGAAATTCTGACTGTAATACCTAATCGTTTGATCCCAAATCGTCGGACAAGCAATTTTGTTTCTGAAGAGCTTTGAGTCCAAAAGTACAGTGTCTGCCAAACTTTTTTACCTGACGGCACACTGGGGAATGGGAATTTGTGTCGAGGTACATCAAATAAACATTCTCAAAAAAATAGATATGGTTACATTATGAATAAAGTATTTAAGGGTTCGAACCCTGAGGTCAAAAACGATTTTTCTAGTGCGATGTTATGTTACATTCATAAATCTTGTGAATTGTTCGTTTTATAAAAACACATTTAGTTTATTAAATAAAATAAAAATAAAGTGCAAGTACGTTATAACAAAAAATTGTAGAGATCCTGATATCGGTTAGTACCTAATTAAGATAAATTATTAGTACTTTGATTTAAAATAAAAAACCGATTGCCAAAATAATAACGCAATTTAGAATGTAGGTACTTTAATGAGAATATTGTAAGAACCGCCAGTTAATTTCGTTACAATTAAATAGGATACACGTAGCTTAGTCGTCAATGCACATACTTGTTGCCGTATTTTTTAAAAAAGATTTTATTTGTTTTTCAAAAGGTGTTTTAACAAGGTAACGGAGGCCTGTGGTAAATACGGTCTCAATCTGAACATTAAAAAGACAAAATACATGAGTGTAAGTAAGCCCCATATAGATGACAGAACGTGCACAGTGAATGGAGTCCCATTAGAGAGAACACATTCCATTATATACTTGGGTTGCACTCTGGATGATGACTGGAACCATACCACGGAATTGAGATGCCGAATCGAGAAAGCCAGGATGGCGTTTACTCGTCTAAAAAAAGTATTATGTAGCCATGATATACACCTGGGAATCAGAACTAGAATGATGAGATGCTACGTCTTCTCGGTCCTCTTATATGGAGTAGAGGCTTGGACGCTCACAGAAACGATTCTCAAAAAACTTGAAGCTTTTGAAATGTGGGTGTATAGGCGCATGCTTCGTATCAGCTGGAAGGATAAAGTTACAAATGTCGAGGTGATGTCAAGGATGAAAAAGACCAAAGAAATAGTCAAACTAATAAAAACCAGGAAACTGGCATACTTTGGCCACATCATGCGGCATCCCGAAAATTATCGCCTTCTACATCTCATCATTCAAGGGAAGATCTCCGGTAAGCGAGGCCCTGGTAGAAGAAGAACGTCCTGGCTCAAAAACCTCAGGGACTGGTTTGAGCTCAGCACTCCATCCCTATTCAGAGCAGCGACGGACAGGGGCCAAATGGCCAAATTCATCGCCGACGTCTGATAACGGATATGGCACAAAAAGAAGAGTTTTAAAATTATGTATATTAACTAAGATATAGTTGAAATTTATTTTAAGCCTCCACTTTAAAAAGTTACAAATAAGTATAAAAACCGTATTTAATTAACTATCTATTTCAAATTACGTTTCAAAGGTTTTATTTTTAAACTACTCTCCTATTCAAGTGTTAATATTCCAAGAAAACACAATATTTTATATTTGCATGAAAGTTTGGTACTTGCTGATCACCTGATGTATTTGTTATTTTATGCAACTTATTAAAAAAAAATGTAAAATATGTAAGATTGTAAACGCCTGAATACAAATTATAATGACGAATATCCGATTCATGTCATTAAAATTCGCAAATGCTTCCCTCAAAGAACATCCTATCAAAAAATATTCTTTTCTGAAAGTAATCAATGCCTAAGGTAAAACGCTGTAAATATGAAATATCACGTAATTGGCTTCATTCAAAATGCTTAACATTTAATCGAATATTAGGAAATTACGGAAAAGCATATTACGTATGTACCTACTTAAAAACGTTTCAAAATATTTCAATAAATATGGATAAAAAAAAATATAATCATATTCTGGCTCTACAAAATGATTTCCAAACAAAGGAACAATAAGCAATAAGCGTATTTAAAAAAATATTTATTAGATAATATAAAAACCGTTTCACGGTTTCATTTTTCCTCACCCACCCAGTGACGTCCCGTGGGGTAGGCAGGCCATGCGTTGCATAGATGCGGCACAGTATAAAGAACTGCAAATGACGGAACGAATACAAATAATACAAATTCTGAAAGCAGTAGCGGTCTTCGATGAAGCAAACGATGCAGTCGCTTGGTAGGTACCTACATATCGACATCTTAGTTTAAAAGATATTCGAAGCATATATAATAATCCTGGCAACACAACTATTATTGTATTGTAATACATGTTATAATATTATCGCACAGGCAAAACTCCTGTCAGTACCTAATGCTGTTTGAGTGTAGGTTTTGTGAAAATTATATAATTCTCAGTAGATGGTATGTAAGTAAATTTAAATTATTTTGTGTATTCGTTGAAGGCAACCCAAAATAATTAATATAATAATATGTACCTAAGTAGGTAGGTGTCCAATGAATATGCGGATAATTGGACACTAAAAATTAAAGGGGATGTCACTACATCCATCCGATGGAACTCAGGGTGGCCTAGTTGACAAAAACCCCTTCAAAGTTATATTAAATCTATGACCTTCAAGTTGTCGCAGTTTCGATCCCATGGCGGGAAAATGTGTATGTAATCCGGTGTAAGGGCCTAAAAATAAAGCAAACACCTTCAATGATCATTTCTTGTTAAAAAAAAAACTGTAAATCTGTGGTGAATGGTGACCTACGTATAACGCTGAGGAACAAAAGTAATAATAACTTAATTTTTATTTCGTAGGTGAAAAATCACAAGCTTACATATTTTTTTGATATAACGGTAACATCAGACTATTGAATGTTGGAATCATTCTACAGTGGCACCATGGGCGATTCTCAGAAGTATATTATGTTGTATGGTTTGAGTTCTTGCACACTAATCTCTAAACTTTTGCCGTATTCATGGTGCCATTGTAGAATGATTGCTGCAGTCCAGGAGCGCACACAGAAAATTATATAAGGGTTGGTAGGGTGGGGGGGTGGAGGGGTTTACACTGTGTAAAAATATCCATATAAATTTATTATCATTTTTAAGGCGGTGAGAGATGGCGGGTATACTAAAATCTAGCAGGTGTAGGGCTAATATCCCTTACTTACATAGTTTGGGTCTAGCTGCAGCTATAACTAAAGATGCTCTTCTAACAATTATTGCGACACAGCGCATCCACGAGCGGTTATCGAATGCGCCTGGTCTATATGTTATAATTATTAGGATCATTCATGTCCGTTTGTGTCGTCCACGCTGTTTTATCTTTTAGACATGCCATATCAGAATATTAAAGCAAACATTGGATAGCTCCGTTGACTCCACCACTTCATAAATGGGACGGGTCTTCCACTGACACGGATCTTGTGTGTCGTAGGATGCTGAGAGGAGTGAGTGCAACCCTTTGAGAAGGTTCTCCGACAGCCAAATCATCCGATCATGTTCCTCAGTCATGCAGTCCTGACAAAAAATAAGTAGGAATTATTATTCTATTCATTTGAATAGTTTGTATTTTTTTTTGTTTCTGGGGGGGTCCGGATCTGAAAACCTCCCCCTTATGCACGCACCTGTTCCAGTTTACATACCTTATTATTATTAGGCATGTAGACTGGAATACAAACAATCACCAAAACCTTGCATGCCGGAAAAATACTTACTTGATGAGAAAAATATTATGACAATCTTTTACAATACAATAAAATATTTTCTGCTCTATAACTAAACACGCTTGCTTAAAATAAGGGCAAGTTATGCAATTATTTTCTATTTTTAACGTCTCGCGCTGGTATACCGTTTATGTTTTAATCTAAATCAGTGGTGCACAACCTATTTGTCAAAAGGGCCAATTTATCCATTTTCTAATTGTTCACGGGTAGTGCTTAAACGTGTTAAAAATAATGATATCATTATTATACTAGACTAAATGGACACTTTATTATTTAAAATTTAATAGTTACTTACATATCAGATAATCAAATCACTCTCCACTCTGAATTACGTGCATATTTGCAAGATGTAATTTAGTATCAATTCCACCAATCATATTTAATCTTCATTCGGTGATGAAGTAACTTGGTGAACTATACGCCTACTTTGGATATTGATATATTCCACTTGCGTAAGTTGCGTTTTGGTGGAATCGACTCATTCAATGTACTTCCGTTTAAATACTTCGTGGATTTTGTATTTATTTTACTCTTTCCATACCGACTTTTTAATATTCTTTCCATGCTTTGTTTGTTTCTTGTCACCTTGTGAACGTCTTGAATTTGTATTTATTTTGTAAAGTTCAATATATTAGGCGCCCAGTGTCAAAGTGGGCCAAAGGTACCTTGATGTTTTTACAGGAATGGCGAAAAACTGTAGTTATATTTTTGACAACGTACCTATATTTAAGTATTATATTTTTCTTAATATACGAAAACTTTTTCTGAATACTTTTAAATAGTAAATTTAAGTGTAACTTTATTAAAAAAGCTCAATTTGACATCTAAAGTATGCTCTCGGCCACTTTTGATACTGAATGTTCAGTTTGGCTGTTTTTTATAATAAGTGATGATTTTTTTGCCAAGTTTCAAACTAACTATGCAGATGGCCGTATTAACACGGTTAAAAATAATTTTCATTTCCAATTATTGAAACATGACAGGTCTTGCAGACGAAAGATGTGCTATGGCGGCCATATTAGGTTTTGTATATTTTTAGGTCTGTGTTTAGTTCGTCAATTCTTTGGCCGTTTTTGATATTCATGCACATTTTAAAAGTCGATTTAGCATATTAGGTTCTGGCTGTTTTTGATGCACGAAAATTATAAGAGTGGTAGATTTTGATATAAAGAATGTTTTGGCATGAAAATGTAAAAAAACGCTAAAAAGTGTCTTTGGCCTTTTAATACTGGGCGCGTCATATTATGTAACATGTATAAATTTGAATAAGTTGAACATGTTTTCACAAGATTCATTTGATTCTTGGTTTCATGCTCTGGGTTTCCAAACACATATTGAAAAATAGCATGTGAACTGCCAAGTCTGGAATATGAACACGAGACTCACGATTTCATAAGTGGACAAATTACTACTCATCCATTGCGTGTGGCAAGATTTGTTATTAAGGTTCTCAAACAATTTAAAAGGTATGTAGTTACTTACCTATCTACGTATCAGTATTGAGTACCTACTATTCTTTTAAGTATACACTGAGTGTGCATAATAATAATATATACTGCTTCAATAAGAAAACAATATTATTCTTTAGGATCTGATAGGAAGGAATATAACATTCATTTTCTTTAAAAAATCGAAAAACGTTTAATACAGAAATCACGTACATGTTTGTATGCGAGTATTCGTACATCTGTACGTGAGGACGTGTGTGTTTTTAAAGCTTCCTTCAAATCAGCAAAAAATACAGATATGCGACAGGGCTACCGGAAAAAAATATTATTATAATACATCATATTTGGTGCTTGTTAGGTAAACACATTATATAACGAGTTAATATTTTTATTATAATATATATATTATCATCTCTTTTTTCATTAAAGAATATGGTACTTATATAATATATCACACTAATCGCTCCTGATGAAAGAGAACTCACAGAGCTGCTACACCGGGTAGAGGAAGAGAGTCGCAAATACGGCCTCCTTATTAATAGGAATAAGACCAAGTTAATGGTTGTTGATCGGGCCAACCTTCTACCAACACCAAGTACCTACACTCCAAAACCTCAAAACAGTCGACGAGTTTGTATATCTGGGATCGACCATCAGTGGAAAGGGCGGATGCGAAGCGGAAATAAGAAGGCGCACACAGATTGCAAAAAATGCGATGACACGCCTTACCACTATATGGAAGTATCGGGGAATTTCGATTGCCACAAAAATGATGCTTGTGCAAACATAAGTCTTAGTATTCGTGTCGTGGACCCTGAAGACAAGAGAACGGAAGGCAATTGATGCCTTTGAGATGTGGTGTCGGCGCCGAATGCTTCGCATTTCTTGGACGGAGCACAGGACGAACTAGTCGATCATCCATAGACTGAAGATAAAGGAACGGCTCTCGACGATATGTCTGAGAAGAATTCTGCAGTTTTTTGGACATATTGTCAGGCGCGGACCAGACAAACTGGAGAGACTGGTAGTTTTAGGTAGCCTCCAGAGAAGGCGAAGCAGAAGAAGAGCGTCTGCGCGATGGAGCGACCAAGTGAAAGAACTGACTGGGAGCACCATCAATTCTGCCCTGAGAGAAGCGGAAGACCGAGAAGGATGGAAAGTCTTGGTCGCTCAAAGGATGGCGAAATTTAAATGTGGTCACGATCCTCAGCCATGAGTGCACGACCAAGAAGAAGTATTATTATAAGTAGCTTGGTGCATAATGTTTAATAATTATTATGAGAAAGTGGGTAGGTATGTTTATTTAATAATTAATGGCCAAACCCCACCACCCAGGAAGTTGTCGAGCCGATTAGAACTTGTAGATAACATTGTTTGACTTTAAGCACTCGATATTAGAAAATATATTGAAAAAATATATAAGACAATACTAATTCATCGGATTCCGGCTAACATGATTTACCAATATAGCCACCTGCACCTTACCTTATTACGACAAAATTAACGAATATCCCGGTCGCACATAAAAAATCGTCTTGCCTAGGACATGTTCATAAATCTAAGCTGCCGGTAATGTTGTTATTCTCTGGACAGTGACATCAGGAGGCCAGCCGAAACGAATAAAAACCAAAAGCTGTACATCCTTCAGTGCAGCATTTTGCAATTCTACTTGCGGCCCATGTCAATTTTTTTCTATCAAAAGTGTTGCACCGATGCTATGTGCGACAAGTACAGTTACATGATTGTGGTTGTTTATAAAATCACATCGAAAAATTCGACATAATGTTGCAATAGAGACGAGATTATACGTGTGACCGGGGAAAGTCATGTAATTGAAGTGCTTATCAATTTTTGCTAATATTGGCAACTGGGATTTTTAGTTTGAATCAGGGTACCAATAATAGATAATCTTTGATTGGTAGCCTCAAGCCTATATCAGGATCACTACAAATTTTAGTCTTTTCATGACTGTTCTTGTTAATTAATAATTTGTTGGTTCATTATCATGCGCCCCACATCCTGAAACGGGCCTCCAGGCTAAGATCTTTGGCGGCCCCCCTACCTATCGCTAAGGATAAAGGTAGTGTGACGCTCTACAGTAGCAGTTTCCAAAATGGTGTACGCGGTAAAATTAATGTGTATATTTAGTGTTTTTTGCATACACAATTTAAAATTTTATGTTATTTATTTATCGTACAACGACATTATTTTAAATAATAACGTTATTGAAGGAAGCAGGCGACTTTTTTTTTTACTATTAAAGCATATTTTTGATGTGAGTTTATCTCACTTATCTGGTGGACTCGCCTCGCTGGGCCCCTCCTGAGCCCGGGCCCACAGGCTAGAGCCCTGTCAGACCCCCCCCCTTGTGGGGGCCATGTTCATTATAACAAAATCATGAATCTACCTAATAAAAAAATTAAACTTACGACCTAGATACTAGAAGTGTTTCAGTCATATCCTAAGATTTTTACCTCTCAGATTAGGCAACCCTGTCCATGCCATATGTACAATGTTCTCGTATTATTAATATGAATGTAGAGAGTATGAATGTACCTAGTACTATGCTATGTATACAAACATATACATTCTCACGATCTGTGATATTTGTCATATTTGCCAAAAAATATCGCTATCCATTCTTTTGTGCCTTATTCGATTTCGAATAAAACTTTGGTAAGCAAGTTGTGATTGCAGGAGTGAAAGAGTTGGCGCTCTACAAATTTACATCCATTCCATTCCCTCATTTGACAGGATTATTGGATGGATATAACTCAAAGCAGGGGTCGATAACCAGAGCGGTAACTAAGTTTAGGACGTTCTATAAAGGTAGGTACATTAAATAAAAATAAGTACTTATATAAAATAGAAGTAGGTGCCTACTTATTGGGCGATATTTATTGCGATAATAACTATATTTTATATGTATAGGTAAGTAGGTAGGCAGGTACCCGAATTGGCAACTAATATACTTACAACAAAATGTATTGACTCTCACTCAACTGGAATACCTGCATAAATATCCGAAATTATTTGAACGACTGACTTGAATAAAATAAATTATCTATTCGCCTAAATCAGTGAATTTCAAACATTTCGTTTTCACAGCTCCCTAAATAGGTATTAGTAATTGTGCAAAAAAATAAAAAGTAGGTACGGTACTTACACGTTTTCTGCGGGTTGCCTTCTTGTATTTTTAGCGACAGTTCTTTGTATCTCCTAAATCGCACATTTTATTAGCATGTGAAGCCGTTTTTTAAGTTTTTCTGATCTGAAAATCGACCATTTTCCATTCAGATTCACATTAGAGAGTTTTTTAGCTTTTATGATAGGTGTCGAATGTCGTTCGGCCATTCAAAAGTGATATCATATCATATTATTATTTGGAGCATCTAGGATAAGGGAAGAAAAGTTTAAACTTTGTAACCATATAAAAAAATCAGCCACCAAAACATAGGTGGAAACTACTTTATCATAGTGATCTTTATCAACGCATCGAATTCAGATTGTTGGAATTATTATTTTTTCCACCAGCCTGCAGCCAGAATGTTCGGGCCCGCAGTTTGAATACCACCGGGTTATTGTTATAATAAATTCAACGAATAATTTTCCAAAATACATCAGAAATAAATACTTACTTTTGTGTAATAGGGAAAATAGTATATAAGCATGCATATATTTTTATATAATCTAAGCATGCATACTTCATGCATACTTATATTAAATATTTGCACCCAATGGGACTTACACCCACCTCAACAGTTAGCTGCTGAAACACGTCGCACGTACGATAACACCCTCATCCCCCGTGTGACCTCATGTCTACCTTACCTCGCTTCCTCTCTCTTCATACCCAGATTTGGTAGATTGACTGGCTGTTGTAATGGGTGAATAGGTAGGTACCTATGTTTGTAATGTGTTCAGTTGTTCTCATCAAAGAAACTTACCTACTTACTTCCTAAAGCTGGCGCTAGAGACTGTTCAGGTCAATGGTCGACTGCACAACCGTCCTCCAGGAATCTTTATACCGAGTTCTCTCTCTCTCTCCAGTTATTCACGCTTAGCCTCTCTCTTGGCCCATGAACCGAGTTTCTACAGTGGTTACTTAAAAAAAATATGGAGAGCTCTACATATTATCTACATCGCATCTAACAACGTAACCTACCCATCTGAGTCTTTGCGACCTCAATAAAAAAGTCAGATTCTTTAATCTTGTGAATTATTCATTTGAATAGAAAATAGTTTAATAAATGACTGTTATGGAACGGCGGGATCATTTTCATATTATATTTAAACTGATTTTATTTGACGCTAATTAATATAATATAATATAAAGCAGACTACATTTCAGACAACTTGTTACAGTATGGTGTGATACAGTGAATGCAGTCGATGCATTTTTCTATAGGGTTGAATTTAAACTAATTAACTATTTCTTTTATTCAACGAATACCTAATTCACAAGATTATAAGAATGTACCATTCTAATTATTGAAGATACATAATACTGAAACTCAATTCGGAGAGCGTTTATGAGCAGGTATTAATAAGGCCAACAGTTAAAATCAGTCGCAATTAAGCATGGCAGTCGTAACAAAGTGGTAATGCACAGGGCGCGTTACCCAAGAGACTCAGGTTCGATTCCTGCCGGGTGTCTTATTTAAAAAAAAAAAAGATTTTTTCTATTGGTTATATTATTTTCTCATGAGTGTTTTCAGAATTATGTATATTGTAAAGCTATTTTGATTAAGTATATAATAAAACAAACATAGGCATTCTCAGACAGCAATAATCCTTTGGAAGGAAGATTGAAACAATAAGCGATAAATAAAATCGTTATCAAACGCATTGCTAGACATTCATTGTACTGCTTATTAACATTTTTTGCTAAGAATAAAATACATATAAAGATAAGCTCAAATTTCGGGACTTTAATATAAATCCATACCTACTTATTAATCTTTAAAATTTAGACGAATTCCTGTTTAAAATTTCCCGCCAATAACACGTAACTAAAGGACGCATCTCCGTGTGATATGATGACTACGAAAACTGTCCCGCAAACAAGCGTGAAGAAAACGCTTGCAGTCTAAAAATCAAAATCAATCGAAAGAAAAGTCGTAAATCGGGAATGACGATGTAAGTGCGTCGTTGCGGCGCGGCGGGCGGCGCGGGGAATTCCCGCCCCGACAAAGTGACAAAATGACTATAAATTACCCGTAATGGAGTGGCGAGGTGATTCCTAAAGCAATGATGTGACGGCCGCTTTACGAGCGGGCTACTGCGCCGGCACACGGCGCAGCCTTGCACGTGCGTCAACAGTCGCGTTATATTTCATAAACATCGGTGCAATCATAATGAATAACATAATAAAATAATAATATGTATTGTTAGCTATTGAAATATGAAATGCCTGGCTGCCCGCCTGAGTGATATTTATAATATAATATATAGTTCTAAATGCTGTTATAGCAGTGATTACTGATTAGTGATTGTGATTACTGATTGATTATACAAATTCGGTTCAAGTATAGAAGTATGTACCACATTTTTGCAGCAATGAATATGATAAATATTTGAAAAATAAAAAAGAAACATGCACGTTAATCAACGACACATGCGAATTTCTGCCGGCAGTATACGTTCAGATATTTTGACTGCGTATACTAAGATTAAATGTAAAACCACAGCTAATTATTGGTTATTAATCACCAATATTAATTTTTTTGCGCACGAAATATGCAAACCGTCTGTGCAACGTCAGCAACAGTACAATATCTAAGCATGTAACGCCGATCTCAATGATCCAGCATTGATACAAAAATAATAATCGTATACACCAAGTAATTCAGATAAAATATTACATAATGATTACGAATGAATCATTCATGAAAACCGCCGGAACAAGAGACATCCGTCTCATGGTTCGGCTACTTGTGTACATAATATTAGGAATATAATAAAGATGTGGCGTCTTTCCATTAATATATTTATTTATTCTTAGTAAAAATTCAATAAATAACTCGCTATTTTATGTCAGAACGCCAGAGAAAGTTTTATGGAAAATTCAATAATGTTTGCAAAATGTAATAATGTACTTATATAACGGGCAACTTCCTCTTATAATTAGTTACATAGAGTAAATTATGGATGTAAATTATACATATCTACATAATATTATAATGCAATTTAACTTGACGGAAAAATTGAACTGATTCTTAGTAAGTAATGAAAAGATTCAATACTAAACAAATAACCATAATATAGTATTATAATATACGAAGTTAAAAAATATACCTACGTTGTATGCAGTGGTCCGTCTAAGCCCCGGTGTGCTTTTATTTGTGCGTCACATAGTGCACTTAAAATATAAAAAGAGACGTGCAATTTTTTTTAGTATAAAGCCAGTAAAATAAAATAAATAACGTCTATTTTTCGAGGATTTAGTGACTGTCTGCCATCTCAATTCTGGATTTTCCTAGTTTGCCTATATTATAATAAAATTAAGACAGTTACGTACACAAACGTTATAGAGTATACTGCCTGGTTTTTTGTATGCTCCATATAAAGGAAAGTTGTTCAAAAAATCTTATTCTATATACCTAGATAGAATTTGAAGAGATTGTTGTACTAGAAAATGGCACTAACTTCAAATTGTAACTTATTTTAGCGAATTTGGTAGGAAAACTACAGATGATATCTACAATCCTCTATAGGCAACAGTTTTTGGGTTGTAGGCGTATTACAAAGTAGTATTGCGTAGGAGGTTTTTTTTATATAAGTGTCTGCCTGTCTGTCGATTTACGTTTGTTAGGTTACAATTTAAAAACTATTTGACCAATATTGATAACGAGCACAAATTGTTGTTATCAATTTGGTAGAGTTTCATATTCTTTCTTTCAAACACTTTGTCTCCATACATTTCTTTCAAAAAATTAACTTTCAATCATAGATTCCTCTCGGACAGCTTCCAGATAAACTACAGAAATGAACAAAGAATGAGTTAATTTGCTTTGAATATTTATTATTCGATATCTCAAAATAAATTTTCGATATTTTAAAATAAACAACATATTAATTTAACAAATTAAAAGCGCGAGACGGTTAAAGTATTAACTACGCCGTAGTAAAGCCAGGTACTTCTGCTCATATATCTAAATTATAAATAATTAGTTCTATATCTATCCGGATTACGAATATTTTACATTAATTAATATATTAATAGTTATCAGTGTGCACATTTAATTTACCCTAAGTTTTGTGATACCTATTCAAATTTAGACATTTTCAATACCTAATAATACTCATTTTTCGAATTTAAAACTTAACATCATTCCAAGTATAAAGTATGTTCAATTCAATTTGATTGCGGTTATATTATTGCACTAGACTATTGAATGCTTTTATTCTTTAAAAATATCTTTCTATGAAATATTATTGTAAAATCATTGATTTGTGGATAAAACGCGAAACGATAACGAGAGTATTTAAATACATCACAAACGAGATAATCCAATTAACCAGACAGCGTGACGCACGTGCAAGCATACCGTCTGCTGCTACAAGGGGGTAGAGAAGGCAACAACTCATAAAATTAAGCGATTTGGATGTTAGTCCAACTCAGAAGATCGGCTCGCTAACAACTCGGCCGTTCTCTCCACGCGACGCTATTCAATGTTGCATTTCGTTCAATGTTTGTTATTGACATTTCACTCGCAGCTCGTTCTTTTGTTTCCCCTATTAAAAACAGTTGACAAGTTGATACAGTGAAACACAAATAAGCGGAACTGTCAAATGACTTGTAAAAGTGTTGGTTCTCTTTGATTTTGTGTTTTAACCGCGGTTTACGTAGGTGTTTCCGATCTGTCTGTCAGAACAGAACTCGGATAGGAAGTCAGTGATAACGGTTGTACCATTAAATAGTGTTTGTCTCGTATTTTTATGTCAAAGTTTATATTTTATTCAAATGTATTAGACGTTTAAAATTTGACAAACTAACTGCTAATAAATTTAGAGTGAATAAAAAGTTCTGTGAAGTTTATTAAAAGAGTTTAGTGAAATAAAAAAAATAACATTTTGTTGGTAACACGTGTAAAGTTACTACCAGTTGAGTGAACTATTTTAAAATTTCTTCCTTGGCAGGTAAATAAAATACTTTGAAATTTAATATTATATCTCTGGCTTCATGAGTTTTTTAAAAAAAAAGAACTTATTACTTACTTAAGTGAAATTGTACAATATTATAATAATACTTAGGTAGGCATGTTTGTCGTTTCTAATGAAATACCGTTTGGGCAAGGTTTGGGCATTGCATTTTCGTAGTAGAGAAAAATAGTGTTTAAGTTTGTCAAAGGCTAGCTGCTCTGTTAAATAAGTACCTAGTATGAAAACAAGACATCGAATTATTAGTTTATTTTATCGATTGATTTAATTTATTATGGATTAGTTTAGATTTTAAAGATTGACTTAACAAGTAGGTACCTAGGTACCTATCTAATATAAATTATTATAAACACTAAAAATACTAAGTTGAAAATAGATGCGGAATTTATGTAGAATCGTGTCAGATTCTTGTGGCAGTGCAGGCGACTCATTTAGGTGTTGGTATCGTTACTTTCAAATGACACTAATCCGTGTTAAATTTATTTCGTCGTGGACGCAATACCAGAAGAATATGTCCTATCTATTTATCAGTGCAATATTGGAAGGATATCTACATAATATGTACACCCACATAGCTTTGTCATCCTAAGAAGAATAACAATATAGATACAATATTGGTAGGAAAATACCTATCCATACATAATAATATTATGTACGTTCACGTAAGGTATCTAACGTGTCATCTTTCTACTCTAATGTGATCGAGTTTCAACAATCATACTTCGTCCTAACACGCTCTAGTCACATGCAAGCACACGATCGCGTCATTTCTCTAAAATGTGATTTTCTGTAACTTAAACCAACCCCGTTTACTTTAATCGCCACTACATTCCCCGCGCCGTTAAAACAGTGTAGCTAGGTTTATTCAATATCACGTGGGGTTTTATTAACATTAAATGCCTAAACCTTTGCGTAAGCAGACGAAAAGCATTATTTCGAATGTATAATTATTGTGAGGGAGAAGAAACAGAAAAAACCGCTTTCAATAGTCCTAGAGATGGAGTATCTGCTACTACTGTGCGAAAACATCTTGGCTACGCTTCTAAGCGCTGTTATTTACTAAATGGAAGGAGCTTGTTAGTTTATAATGGAAGTGCGGTTAAAAATGGGCGGAGCATGTAAGTTCACAGTTTTAACACGTAGCGAAGAAGATGTTTTCACACGTAAACACGCAAATATCACGTGACCTAATAGTATCAGCGCGTAAAAATCACGTGATGTAACGGTTTCAGCGCATGCAGCTCTGTGACGTTGAAGACTTGATATAAAAGTCGCACTGTAGGTACAGCGCCAGGATATTATCCTACACCTCCTGACATGCCACCTGAAGCATAATTATGTTGCTATACTGCAGGATGAGGCAGTTTGGTAGTCTACCGTCATCCGGAAGGCATGCCCGAGTCACGTGATTTTTATTAACGGTCGTCACCAAGGATTTACCTACACTTTGTGTTTAGTTACCTACATAATTTTATTAAGAGTTAAGATTGCATTAAAATACTAGGTATGATATAGGTACTTACCTACTTCTTAAAATATCACACTTTTTAGGCGGGTAATATTGTTTATTGATTTTTAATAGGCAGTGTTGACTATAAATAATAATAGTGAATACTTAATATTAAATTCGACACCTGAACAAAAGAAAACAATTTACGAACGTGTTGAAAACATTCAAATTTGCTTTGTGCGGGAAAATTTGCGACACCGTTATCAAATTTGTAGTTCTTGGTAATTCTATATTATATTACTAGGTATATCGTTTATTCAATTCAATATGCTTACTTCGATACTTAAACATTGTTGTTATAGTTGTATAGTTATAATTTATAATGTTCCTATCCAACCTATTTGTAACAGTGCAATACGATGCGATGCCCGTGAAATCATATTTCACAACATATAGGAATACTAATTAGTAATTATTACGTTTTTATTGTCTCTCCAATTGTGCACTGTTTTTATACTCAGGCTAATAAAGTAATAATTTTGCATGAAGTTAATAAAATAAACAATTAGACAATTTTAAGCTTAGGCATTGTTTAGGTTTACATGCTATGATCTCGGATGTAATGAGGAAACATTCGTTGACATTTTGGTTTATGATTTTCTCCATACATTTATTCACTTTTATAACGAGCTGGTTATCGGATATACCGAGCTAAATATAATAGCTAATATATCGTCAAAAATTTTCTTAAAACTGTTAATGTGTCGATCGCTTAAAAACATTTCGACCCTAAGCAATAAAATCCGACCGGACAGGATGCCGCTGGGGTCGGATTGCGTTTATGACACTAGTTAAGTGTCTAAGTACCTACCTAATTGGTGTTTTCGCCGACAATATTGAAAAAGTATCCACGCATATGGTTGAAATTCCATGTATAAAATCCAAAGTTTGTGAAGTCAGTAGGTAGGTACCTACCAGCGTTCATTGTAATAAACAACTTCTTTTGTAGCTTACGACTGCCATGCTTGTTTCGGGGGAAAATTCTAATTGTGTATTTTTGTTTGAATAGCGACTTTTTGTGTTAAGTGACCGCTCATTTAAAAAAATACCTATTCTCTTATATACGAGTAACGCTTATAACGAGCAAATTCAGTCGGTCCCATCTTCCTCGTAATAACCAAGTTCGACTGTTTTAAAAACAGCTATTTTAAAGACACCATAAAACACTTATAAGTTATAAGAAGTTAAAAAATAAAGCAATGTTTTGTTATAAGTATGGTAAAATAGTCTAGTTGACAAAATTACTTCCCGTCGGACGTTGAATGACTATCAAGATACCAATACCAAAAATACCTAATTGTTGATCCATGGTTTACCTAGTTATTATTTAAGCAGGCATTGCATAGTTGTTAAAGGCTCTATTATCAAGTGTATACTGCCGAAAGCACATAGTAACATCTAGCGATCTGATTATATACCTATCTTATAGGAATGTTTAGCTCTTGCGGTATGTATATTATCGACAGGCTTGAATTTACTAATAATTATTAGGGTTGCTGCCAAAAGTCGGTAAGTTGATAATTTCGGTATTTATAGTTAACAACGGATTATGTGTCCATATATAAATATGTGTGATAGAAGTAAAATAATTCAAGACCATCCGATATGGATATATGCACACAAAGCACAAAAAAATTAGCATTATGCCTGATTTTATAGGGCAAGTCAATCTTTCAAATTGCAATTATTCCATAACATGATTTCCAGATATATCAACTTTTGGCAGTAACCCCACAATTGTACAATGAACGGTGACCATCTCTTATTTATTTAGGAGGATAAGTTTTTTTATTTGAGCTTGATTTTTTTTGTACTTTGTTTTAAAATTGTGACGAACCCAATCCGGTACCTTATAAATTGATATATTTGGGAAAATGATTTTAGAAAAGTACATAGGTACCCACATAATAAAAAAAGGAAGGTTCTTGTCGGTTTAATTGAAGCCAGAGGCAAAAAATCGATAATAATTGCTGATATACTGGATTATTTATTAGGTTCGGTTAGGTTTTTATTCTTGAATTCATGAATTTTGACGAAGTCGGCTATGAAAATTACGCGGTTTAAACGGTGTAAACCGACGTGTACCATTATGAATCTTCTGATTGTATAGACTTTTTCCAGAATCATTTTTTGATAAGAAAATAAAGCTAGATGGAATAACTTTTTGGAAATACCTAACTAGAGCTAAAAAAGATTCTTGTGTTGGATCACGGACGAAATTTTCATGTTGGGCGTAAATCCTGATCGTGGTATTTTCACGGAAAACAATGTGAAGATGAGCTAATTTTCAACAATAAAAATCATAAAAATGTAAAAAAAAAAAACAATTTATCCGCTGTTTCCGCTGAAGAAGTATGGTCGACATAACGTCCATAACCATATGTCTAAAGGAATTGGAAGCGAGGACTCCATACTAGGCGATTACTTGAAGCTTATTTTCTTAAGAAAAATATTTTTTTAATTGCATATTTATATAATCACTCGATTATTTTATATTCTATAAAAACAAATTAATTTTGCCATCGACAGATGTCGGTATTGGTACAGATTACAAAACAACTTGCAAAGGGTTAAAAAATATATACTACAGCGCGCACATCGCGGCGTGTTGACGTAAATAATTGTCGGATTATTTGTCAAGGAATTGTGATAATTTTTCGTATAAACTTTACGCCACGTAACCTCAGTCAGTCTATCGACATACTATTGTTGTCATGACTGCACTTTGTCCAAAATAATTAATAATTAGATACTTAGGTACTTACTTAATTTAAAAAAAAAATCTATGGCGTTTAATCGCATATTACTAAATAAATATATGTACCTAGATTGTTTTTAAAAATAAAAAGAAATTTCATCTAATGATGTTTGATGTGTATAAATGTTTTGAAAAATGCGTAATGTAAACTCATCGCTCAATTTTATGTCGTCGGTGAGTTTTTAAAGTTTCATTCAATTAGTGTGTTGTTATTAGTGTGTACCTATTCATTAGTAGTACCCAATATCGTATTATCTTCTTATTTCTCGTAAGTATACCTGACAAGTGTGCTCTTTTTCTCCACAGCCTACCTCTTTCCAAAAGTCACCCTTCGCCACTGGTATAAGGTATTTAGCTAGATGTGACAAATTTTATATACTTAGTGATAGCTTCATGTCAATTCATCATATTGATCAACGATGTGATAAAGTGTTACTCAACCAAAACAGTTCACAATGTATACCTAAGTAAAATAACACAATAATATGAACGGTGATATTAATTGTAACTATTTATCACGTGCCAGCATTTAATTTTTAGCACTGTCAGCTTAAGCGTTTAACGAAGAAAATTTCATAAAAATTATAAGCAACGTTTCAAAATTCAAAATTCCCACGATGCGCAGTTAGATAAATATTTCTTAGAAACTCAAATCGACTATTATTAATTAAATTATTGTGTTATGAATTTGACACCCTTCCGTATTCCTGAGAATTCTTTATTATTTTGTGAATTATATTTTTTTAAGTAAGTATGCAATGTCTACTTGCTAACATTTGATATTTTTTATTCCGATAAATTTGCTGATAAACGTAGATATTAAGGCTATACTTCAGTTGGGGCACGGTCTAAAACGATCGTTACTGCGCGACGCGAAGAATGTGCAAACGACGCGTGCAGAACAAAACATAATGTGTCATATAAATTCAACATGTGTCCATTTAGTGATATGTTTATTGTTCTATTTGTAATAATAATAATATATTCATTGACATGTTTTCTTTTTCAAGTAAATGGGTAACGTTTTTTAGTCATCTTTACACGATTTAAGAATTAATTCCCCCGACGCCATCACAAAACAAATTTACGTGTTCACAGCTTGACTTTCGCTTTCCGATTGGCAGCCAGTCTGAAATTTCGTCGCACATATAGTTGAAAATTATTTGCCGTTTCACTTATGTACGCTCTTAAGTAATTAATTATTACTTAATATTTTTTATCTTCGGTTAATCTTTGCTAATGCAACAGCAGCGAATAATAATATGTAGTTTTGTGAGCTTTTCATTTAGTCAATCAAATTTATTGAAATGTTAGACGACAGTTAAGTATTAAGTATGGTTAGTTTAATAAAATTAACAATTATTGCAGTGTCTTTTTAATTGGGATTAGAGTAGGAAATTAAAGCTTCAATTAACGTTTCTAAAGACATCTCTTTTGCACTTCTTATAAATTGATCAAGGACAACACTTATTTAAATACTTAGAAAACTTAGATAGTTGATGTTTTCCCCCATTCAACACAATTCGAGTCTTACCATTCATTGATTTACTGTAACCACCTTCGTCATGTGCGTCCATTTCTTGATTCTGAGCAAGCCTTGCAATCTTGCACATAAATACGGCATTCAAGATGAGACTATAGGGAATTATTATTGGGATACTCCGAACACAATAGTGCCTCACGTTTGCTACGGCAAGATATCTCTATTACCAAAGGCTGTGAAGGCATTGCGATTGACTTGACACCATCTTGACACTATGTTATCAGTAGGTACTTATATAACAAATGTCGCATTATTGGCTATCACTGACGCCAGACCGCTTGGGAAGCTCTGGTGTAAGTGACCATCGCCAAATATTGCTCGCAAAGATAATATTTGGTGGAAAATGGTAGAAGAGTATTTTATTTACCTACTTCTTTTTCTCCAATCGACGGAAACTGTTCTTTTCAGACAACCAGATTTCTTGAGGTACACTTTCCAATCGCTCTCGCCACACCGGTTGGAAAGCTCTGGTCTGGAAGCTCAATCGATGAAAAATACATTGACGTGGAAAATCCTTGTATTTATTTCAGTTCATTATATATTATGATAAATAGAGGCCCGAAGCGATGAAAATAATATTTTGCATTGGGTACAGGTAATACCAATCAATATCGATGTATGTTTATAACCAGCTATGTCCTGTGGTTTTGGCTATTTAAATTAGTAGCTATATATCAGTAGATATGTATTATTATATATTTGTTGCAGTCATCCGTTTTAATGCCTGGTGCTATTTTGTGCTCAATGAACTGTCAAATTGACGTCATAAACGCTTTGAACATTATTTTATGCATTTTCCGCAAACATTTCCTACAATTAAAATACTGGACATGACGAGAAAGTATATTAATTTATAATTTACAATAAAATATTATTTGTAATAACATAAGTATGTAAAAGTAATATAATATAAATTGAATGCAGGATAAATGTGAAGTGATCAAATCAAATCAAATTTATTTATTTTACATACAATGAACATAACAAATTATAAATTCAAAGCATTCACGACATGACATAAAATAAGTGTTAATAATTTTTAAAAATAAAAATAGAGAGAATTAGTAATAAAATAAGAAAATAAATAAAATAAATAACAAAATAAAAGTAGATGGAAGCACACAGAGTGAACTTTGATAGACCCTTTCTTAAAAACTTACCATTACTAATGGCCGGTTAGTTCTGCACCGTGGGAGAACAAACAACGGATGCCCTCGATTCCTAAGGTAATCAGAGACACCAAGAATGGCAGAGTTCACATTTACGCCGCGTATAAGTCTGAAAAAATATGTAGCTAAATAAAGATCCCTTCTAAATTTTAAGCTACAGTACGTAAGCATCCCTAAGAGAAAATCAGTCGGATAGTAGTTGCTTTGGTATAGACAGACACCTTTATGTTTTTTGTGACAGTCAATGTTAACTTTTGCACCCATCAATTTATATACCTACATATTATTTTTCATATGAATTTATTATTCCTGGCATAAGTTAATTTGCCTACTAGGTTAAAAGCTCTTGTAAAAAAAATATTTACTTGAATTATTGTTGTTAATTATTATGAACTTTATACTTACTGGTATATATTATTTACCAACGTTCCAAAACCAATAGAAAGGATTGCCTTAAGTCACCCTGTAAAGTTGGTACCTAATCCTATCATCATTTTTTTATCACTACCAAGGAAAATATCTAGCTACAAAATTAATATAAGTAAAAAGTATACAAATATGTTAATAATCATTTCTGCAGTGCGAAATGCGAATGACAGTAACACTATTTTCATATTTTATTTTGTTCATCTGTCATCGTAAATTAATAATGTTTTTGAAATTAGAACTGCGTATAAGTGTGCAATTCAGGCTTCAATTTATGGATTTTACATAAGTAGGTACCTACATTAGATTTTCAGTTAAGTAGACAAATTCATTGTTTATTGTACTTATTGAGGTACCTACATATTATATGGTTTTAAAGTGCGCATGAGGAAAAATTGAATGGATTAGATCTACCAAAAGTTTGACAATGTGACACCAGCTGTTATATGGAGGGCGAAATTCTCCGCTTAAGAGTGAAAGTTGTAATTTACTTTTACTTCAATTTTACTGCCAACAGATATTTTACTACTTTCCATGTAGGCACCATGGCACTTTATTGAATCATTACAGCTTTGTTAATGTAATGCAATGCATACGTCATGGATAACTTCGAGAGCGAAAAAACAAAACTTAGATAGATTTGTTAAGTCAATGCGCTAAGAAAAGCCTTCATCTATCTATCACAAATCACAATGCGTATTTGCGATGGGTTAGGGTTAGTCATTGGTTTACATATAAAGTGTCGGTACATTAAAATACAAGTATATTCAAATTATGTTCTGATCATAATCGTACCTATTTATTTATTCAATGGGCATTTAGTTGACCGTAGGGAACTCAGAAATAATGTGAACTGAAATACCTAACGGGTGTGGTGAAACAGGCAACCGATCTCCAGTGTGGAAGTATACGGAATAAACGTAAACACGTGTCAAGAACACGTCATACGTCGAATACTGACAACTGCTCTCGGTTTATGTACTGACGCTCATTTAATATTGGTGTATTGAAGGTTGCAACTTGCAACACACACTATTGCGCGAAGGTATATAATGCGTGGTTAATTTTCGTATGACACTCATACATTCAAAACCCTGCATCAAAATGTACCGTATTGAGGTATATTCTATTTATTAATTTGTTCTGTGGTTGACCCCGTGTATGCCGCGATTTTTTTTAGAGGAAAGTGCACTTTTTGACGAAAAAACCAAACTTTGTTTTCTTCATATCCATAACCATTATCGACGTTTAGAAAAATAAGCCATCTGAAATTTATCCCCTCAACAATACGGCGACCATGTTTCCCAAATTACCCTTCATACATTTTAAATTATTTCAATAATTATGCAAGTTAGGTTAAACATTATAAAAGAGCAATTAAAAATGACTCTAATAGTCTAAAATGTTGTTTAGAACTCCATGGGACGAGATATCCAGCATTGCATTGCATACATAGGCGTGTAAAAATTATAATGTTATACTTTATTTTTTATTCTTTCCCGACTGAGTTATTTTAAGAAAATCAAGCAACCTTTTTCATATTCATTGCTCACATTTTCCTACTTATTATTTAGTCCCTTCATAAAGTTAGTTAGTGTTTTTAAACACGTTTTTTTTATAAATCTACACAATGATTTGTATTGTGCATGTGTGGGAAAGATCTTTAAATAATAGCACGTTCGCTGTAGTGAAATAATATAGTTATGTAAATTTATTTCAATGCACTAATAGCTAGATGTACCTACACTTTTATAGGTGGTAATTAATCAAACATTTCCATTTGATTTAATTAACTTCATCTTGTAATGCATTCAATATTTAACGGGTAATATGCTATTTCTCACACTAAGCATAATGAATAATGATAAATTGATTAATAATATATGCGTATTGTAAATACATACAAACCTATTACACTACCTATAAGCCTCAGGCCTTCAGAAACAAATCGTTCTCAAACTTGAAATAAGTATCAACAAAATAAATAATAATTAAAATTAAAAACTAATTTAAAATTAATGATATCGCCATTCCCATTATAAACTAAGATACATCACTATCAGTAATAACCAATAAACACACTTTTAAAGATGCATTTTTAAACATTTCCGTAATTTCGTTCTACAGACAGTTGAAAATTATTTGCCGTTTCACTTTTGTACGCTCTTATTGTTCATGTTTTTTTCTGTATTTCGCCGCGAATGGGAAATATTGTTCACATACAAATGTATCTTTATTTGCACTGAGTAGAAATAAATATTTACGCCGTTTGCTGTGCACATGGATTTTTTAAATTATTATTTTGAATTTGTTTGATTGATGTATATTATAGTCCAGTAGCCGGGGCCGAAAAAGAGAGCTTACAGGGCTTAGAGGGCGCAATAACGCCGCCATCTTGGAAAAATGGCGCAAAAATCGTTTTTTTTTCACAATATCTCTTCACCAGTATGATAATCACTAATAATGGTTATTATCAATTTTGTAGAAAACATAATTGTCTACAACTCTTTCCAGAATTATTTTACATAGGTAATTAATTAAAAAAATTTAAAAAACGCCACATTTTGCGCATATTTTATGGTACTTATTGTTTATTAATTATTATGAAAATAAAAGACATTAATTTAATATGATATTGATCCATGCGGCGCAGTTTGCAGCGCCGTGTATCTTAGCCTTTACACATAATTCACACTAAAAATGCAAGGGGGCATCAATTCTGCGGTGGGTTAAGGGCAGCACCAGGGAGCTCAGAAATAATGGGAACTGAAATACCCAACGGGTAAGGAAAAACAGGCAACCGATCTCGAGTAAAGAAGAATACGGGATAAATTTAAACACGTGTCAAGAATATGTCATACATATGACAATTGCTCTCAGTTTATGTATTGACGCCCATTTATTATTGGTGTATTACATACACTATTGCACACCTATAATCGTAGGACACTTACACATTCAAAACCCTGAAACAAAATTTACTTTATTGATGGTCTATCGGGATTCTATTTATTATCTGTTCTGTGAGCAGCACTTTGTCTCTAAATAATAGTTGTAAATAATGCATAAAACATAGATTGGGGAACATTGTCTAATTACTTAAGTAAGTAGGTATAGTAGTTTTAAATGCCAAATGACTGCGGAAACAGTTTTCGACCGGTTTTCTTTAACTTTAAACAGCAGTACAGCTACACAATAATGTTTAGTTTCATTTTATAATTCATTTCTTATGTTCTGCGAAGTCTATTAAGTATTTTCAGCAGACATTGGATAAATCATAAATCTGTCAATCAACATTCGATGCTCACTCCTTAGTTTATTATTCCTGTATTCCACTAATATTTTAGATAGCTACCGAGCGATCAGTCGTGGAATAATGTATTGCTGCTCGTATGCTGGACTTGCCATTAGCTATATTTTTAATAACGTGGGAATATCAAAGTTTGTCGTAAGTACCTATTTTGTGGTTACCGCAAAAGATGTGAACGTAGAAATCTAGACATAGGATAATATACATGTGAAATCTGCTTAAGCAATTAAAGCTGTCAAAGCAAATAAAACTATCGATAAATAGAGATTTCCCTGCATATTAATTTGTCTGTAAACACACTTTGTTTACATTAATTTAACTGCATATTTAGTTGACATAATAAATATTTTTCTGTACTGCATGTATATCGTACACATCTACTTAAAATGCCGTACGTATCTTTAGAATTGTTAAAAAAGTTATGTAAATAAAACAATATTAACTATTAGTTTGTATAATTATTGGTCACCCTATTTTTAAACTAAAAATCATTTAAAATTATAGTTACACATTTTTATGGCAGTGTTATTATTATTAAAAACCTTATGTAGGATAATATTCATTACGATGCTCGTTAACTCTAGTGACAAGTATAATAATATCTAGTGCATTGTTTATAAAACAAAATGCGATGCTTATGTTGTTATGTGTATTGGAGTAAGAAGGCAAATAATATATGTAATAATGTAATATTATTTATATTCTCTTCGAGGAGTACTTTCCTTTACATTTACATTATATCTGTTTCACCATGCGCATATCAAACATAAAGATTTTTCCCACTCTTATTTTATAGTATTTAACTCCAACTGAATCAGGTTATGAAACTATGCCTAATTGATAATAATAATTAATATTGATGTTTCCGTCAGTTGCAAATTCCACACAAATGTATTATTATGTGAAAAATATCTACAACCTGGGCTGTCCAAACTACCTACATTTAAATGATGCGATAGCAATGTTTGCAGGCGTAGGTAGACACACGCTGAGTTTCGAACAAGCAACAATAGCGCAAGTAGATTGAACGACAAAAGTTTACAAATTATTGTACAAGTATTCATAACTTACTTCCCTTGATACTCGGTTAAATTATAAAGATGCCAGAATGATATGTATTTTAATTTCTTGCAAACTTACGTTTAAGGGCCAGGATACACGATAAGGCAGATGGCATTAACGCATGTCTTAATTGATTCCGATTGGATACATTTGGAATTAAGTAAGACGTCTGAAGAGTGTGTCTTAGCCCTTATATTATATGCAAGATAATATCAGTTGTCAAATTATCAGCATCAACACAAATATCGGTTGGAAATCAACCAAATGAGATCTACATGGTATGTACCGTTTTGGTACATAGGTAATAATAAAATAACTCAATATGTGTAACATAGCTATTTCAACCATGTGTCCATTGCAAGAATTTGAAAATTATTATATGTTCCGAAGTAGGTATTTTAAAGAGCCAGCTGTCATTCTGCTAATGACTTGTCTTTAACGAGAATGAGTAAACCTAATCACCACTTAATTACCAACAGTAAACAAAGAATAAGTCCAGGGGTCTGCAACTTTGACACTGGGTGCTTAATTTAGAAACAGTTTGACTTAATGTCTCAATCATGTAATCGTTGACTAAAAAAACAGAACGAACCACCCACGACTGGTTAAAATAATTCGTAAAGATTGGTTTGAAAATTGTAAACTAGTCATAACGTTATAATTACAAACTATTTACGAGTGGTATATATACTCTAAACGTGCCAATGCTAGTAGTAAATACATTTCCTTAGTTTTAATTATAAATATATTGGCTGGCCTCATAATGATGGATACTACTATATTTTTAATCAATTAATTAGTCGGTTAGTAATTACGGAATTAATTGATATCTACCTTAATTTAATATACTAAAACCGATAGCCAACATTATAACGCTATTCGATAAGCATTTCATGTAACAACTACTAGTTTTAATCGTCGTAATTTAGTAAGATGCCCCTAGCTTAATTGGGAAAGTATACTAGCGCAAATCAAGCAGGTACAGGTTCAAGTCCCGTCGGGTGTATTTTTTTTCTACAGAATGATTTTTTATAGTGTGTACCTATATGCAGGAGATGTTTTCAAATTATGGTTACTATTTTGATTTGATTTGGTTGTATGATTTCTGATTTTAGCACGGATATGACTAAATAATATTAGGTATTATACAAAAATATAATTAATAAAAAAGCTATTTAATAAATCTGTAGTGTCAATAAAAAATGAGACAAGTGAAAAACATAAAATTGATTTGTATTATTATGGCATTTTAAAAAGTAATAAAAGGATAAGTCACCTTTATATGCAGAGTGCTTAATTATATGTTTAGTTTTCCCTTTTATATAAGATACATTTTTTCATACAATAATATGTAAACATTAAAATGGGTAGGTACTTTTTTTCAGAACAGGTTATAGATATCTCATAATCGGAAGGAATCGCCCTTATTGCAATATGGGTGTATTTTAGTTTTAAGTAAGTACCTACACACAATAGGTATTTTTAAAATAAGCATCTGGCGTTCGGTTACACGGTTACAAAAAATATAGCGACGTTTACAAATGAACGTAGTTTGCTAATTGACCCTTATTACAATATAGGTAGAGTTAACTTTTCCATCACTTTCATCTGTATGTAAGTATATTTATGTTTCTTCTTAGGCCATATCCGCCCTTTAGTTGAAGCATATTATGGACACCACGCGGCGCCTCCAAGAATCCCTGTCACTAGCCAGTCTTCTTACATCGTTCCAGGTCAAACCAGCATCCCGTAGCTTCGCCGTCTACACTCTATAGATAGTATTTAGCAACCTTCCAGGACGCTGGAATCTGGTTGGCTTGAAAAATAGGCAAGCCAGGTTGAGGTTCTCTTTTGGCATCCGCAGCACGTGGCCGAGTCAGGTCCAACGTCACCTCTTCACTCTCAGCCTCTCGTGTTATGTTTATTACGAATGAATAAAATTTTTACCACAGGATTTTGGCAGTCTACAATGTATACGGTTTGGTATTATTTTATACATCATAATATAAGTATTTAATTTGCCCATTTAATTGAAAAAAAAAATAGTGGATAATCAGATATGAATGAAAGAATTATTTGATCTGTATATTTGAAGTTCCAAACTTCTCCGAGATTAGAAAGAACAGATTTTTGTTTTTACGAGAAATGGTTTGCTCAACTTATTAGGTCCATACTCTCACCCATGCATAAATTGAAAAACAATATGTGTACTTGCCGATTGCCGAATTCGAACCTTGGACCCCCACTTATACATATATGTTTTGACGTACGATTTTGATTTTTTTTTTTATAATGCTCAAGTAAAATAATTTTACATTGTACGAATACCATATGTCTCAGATCACTGCATTCGACTTAATTTGCTTAATAGCGGCCGAACACACTTTATACTTTCTTGCTCGGGGAACAATCGCTTCATAGACATAATATCAGCGAGATTGTATCTGACAAAGTGTTTGTTCATTATTGCATTGAGGTATCATATTAAATTATTTCCTGTTTATTGTAATAGGTTTTAATTGGGGCTATTAAT
Source organism: Rhyacophila brunnea (assembly GCF_057557595.1). Lineage (NCBI taxonomy): Eukaryota > Metazoa > Arthropoda > Insecta > Trichoptera > Rhyacophilidae > Rhyacophila > Rhyacophila brunnea. The sequence continues at coordinate 38,476,954 of NW_028233276.1, read as the reverse complement.
GAAGTTAATACATGTAAATTAAAGTTTAAAACATTTATATGACAAGAAAGAAACACATGCTTACCTACCTTATAAATGTCAATATTAATACTTATATATGTCAGCGGTGAAGGGTGGAGGTAGGCTGTTAAGATCCGACATAAATAGTGCACACTAAACTTTGTCAGTCAAACGTAAGTATTTGTTTTTGTTGAGCTAACTACGATAACTAAGACTACAATGTGTATAATATTTAAGTGTTTGTTAGGTTTTAAAATTCAATTAAACCCTGCCTAATCCAAGCCATAATATATAATAGTCAAAAAATATTTTATAGATAGAAGAATCTTTTTTATCGATTATGGTTTGGTTTAGGCAGGGGTTTATGAATTTAAAAAAAACTATCTAACACCACCTGTAAGTCATTCTTAATTCAACGAAACCAAATAAGTATGACTTCAAAAGTATGCACTATTTTTGTCTGATCTCCCATAGTATACCTACACTATTATAGTTTGGTTTATGTTGGGTTTAACTGCATTTTAAAAACTAACCAGCACCATCGGCAAATTCTATTATTAGTTCAATGAAAACAAATAAGTATGACAGACAAAGTTTAGTGTGAACTATTTATGTCGAATCATAGCAGCCTACCATTGCTATATAATATTTTCTAATGAATAACGAAAATAAATTATTTGGAAATTGCTATTTTATCGCAAGTTTTGTTTTTAGTTTCTAGCTTATTTACAAATTAATTAATAATATTTAAGTTTAAGTTTTTAATATAAAGTTTATTTTATTTTTAGGTGCCTGGAATGGACTCAATGAAGACATATTATCAATTCGAAACATTAAGGAAAATTAAGTGCGTCCGATGAGTTTAGTGCTAGAATGTCCGCATAACTCGGACAAATGGCGTAGTGATCTCGTGATGTACCAAAATGCAACAATCAGACACGACAGTGCCATCTTCCGATTCTATACAAGACATGCCAACGGCAGTGAACAAGCTGACCGCGTCTGAAAACAACAACACAGTAGTGTCACCAGGAGCTTTTCTTAGACCTGGACATCCTCGAAGAAGTCCGTGCGTTCTATCTTTACCATTTGCAGACAGTGAAAGTGACAACGATATTAATAAAATCATGAAAGACAATTTCAAATTGACGTCTGATTTCACGAACTCCTTTGTCGCGGATCTATCTAACGAGTCCAAACAAGTTTTCGATGTCAGTCACATTCAGGAAGTGAAGGGATCAGTGACAGTACAAGAAGGCGCTATAGACAGCTATGAGATATCCATCGCGGAAACTATTGTCAATCCATCATCACCTTTAGAAAGAGCCCACGAACAAAACAGCGAAGCTGATTATTATTATAGAAGTTCTCCAAGTGGAAATGAAAGCGATACAGAAAACAGACTTAAAATAGACTTGTCAGATGAGGAGGCTGAATTTGCAGACGATGAAACGATCGATAATAATAAACGAAGAAGAAGTCAAGAACGAGATGATTATGATTTTGCACCTAAGTATTTTAAGAAAGACTCACCTGGTGACGATAAAGAAATGCGATCGCCTACATTTCAGGATAACTTTATAAATTCTATGAAAATCAGTTCTCTTTCTGGGGGATCAGAAGAAAACTTCACAAGCAATTTAGAAGAAAAAGTTTCAGTGGAAAATAAAGCACGGTATTTTCAATATAGAGATGCAAATAATCATGACAATATACAACATTCTTATCAAGACGGCGAAGATTTCTCATGGCATCCTCATGTCTATGCCAAGCCTCCAAAAGTACCAACGCCACACTCTATTATTGATATTCTTGGATGGGATTTAAAGAATACATCCTTGAATACACCACCTCCAGTTCGACTTCTTAGTACACCGAGTCCTATCTACTCTCTAACTAGCCTAACTACCACCCCAACAGGCGTTTGTAGAATAAGTCCAGACATTGGTATAAAGTGTGTTAACAATACTAGCAAAAACTCTTCTGATTCCGTTGAAAGTCAAGCATCAAAAACGCATGTTTTGAGTCAGCTTATGAACGTTAGAAAAAAAGACAGTTTTAAATTTAAACCAGAAAACAAAGTGAACAGTACTGATTTAGTGAAACTTCGGGACACTTCCAATTCGGTTTTGTTGCAACGGTTAGAGTCGCGTGGCAGTTTTCCGATTTCCAAAGAAACGGTTGTAAGTGCGACCCTTGCGATGAACTTTGTTAGTTGTACCCCGGTCGAGGGGCCTCATGGTGCAGTGCTCATGGCAGGAGGACTTGTGGCATCTAGGGAGGGCCTTGTCGAAGGAGGGTTCGAGCAGCCTCTGGATTTGTGTGTGGCGCGCGGTAGGACAGTTAGTACTTCATCCATAACCAATACGCCTGCTTTGGGCCAGCCCCATGATCTCAGCAAATCTTCAAAAAAAGGTAAGCGTATTATCATATTATCTATCATGCAAATTTCTTATATGTTTTTTTATAATTATCTGATCATTATATATATAATATACCTGGGGTGTGAAACTCCGATCTGGCGATACGACAAGACGTAAGACCGGAGCATGGATTGATTGAAATTGAGGGAACTTTTGGTATGCCATTTGAAATGACTGGTACCTAGAGTCAGAGATCGAATTGTCCATTATAAAAAATACGATGGATACGATCACTGGGCCCAGAATTAGCCAAAATTCCTTAGCAAACTATTTCGCAGGATTTTTGTATTGAAACACACTACTTATGTATCTGTTTATTATACTTAATCTAAGACCCGATGGAAATTTGTATAAAATATAAAGCTAATAATTTTGGAAGCCAGTAACATCCATCAGTTGATATTCATATAAGTACATACATTTATTATTTTTTGGCAATTAATCGTAAAACATGTTTTTTATGAAAAATCAGTAAGTAATTAGATTGCGCTTTAATTCTTAATAAATTGTCAATTGCATCTATATTGGTGTATGACGTAGGCATGTTTGTTAAATCGAGTTTTCTTATATGTATTTAAAATCTTTTGTGACATGTTTTTTTTAATTCTTTGGAATAAATGTAGGTACCTATAATATTGCAGTAGCGAAAAGTGCCCATCAGAGGAAGGTAGGCTGTGGTAGTAACGGAAAAAACGTCCCATTTACGGGACTAAAATTGAATTTTTAGAAGGTATTTCATTGATACAATTTAACATTTTGTATTTTATTTTTTTATAAAAAATATTTTATTAAAAAAAGACAACATGTACTTAAGCATAAGTATATATTAAAAAGTGATGCCCAACCAGATCGAACTTGCGCTAAAAATCTATGACTTTCTATCTATCTAACACATCCGTTAGTAACTGTTCGAATATCTCCAGGACAAAAGGCATAAAACTACATACAAAAAACTTTGCATAATCGCAAGTCTTTGTATGCAACTATTAGTAGAAGATTCTATAAAATTGGATAGAGTATATCTGTGTATTAAATTCAATACTTAGAGACAGATGTTTCTGTTGGTATTTGTTTTTACATTTGGAATGTCTTTAGATTACTTATTTATATTTATTTGTTTTTTTAGGTGTTTAAATAATCGCCTAGTATGGAGTCTTTGCTACTCTAATAATGCTGATACTAATTGGTCATTAGTATCAGTAATATTATTATTATATAAATAATACCTTATAGATAAAAATAAAGAATCTATTTTTGATAATACGAGCGAATATCTTCATTGATTTTTCATAATATACATATTATTCGTACACGATATAAATAAAAATAAATTTAAGTACATAGGGAGAACATGAGAGGGTTTTCTATTCTGCAACTTGTTCGTAAATTTATTTTATCGCAACATGCAGCAGTGCTCTTCAATATTGACAATGCACCGTACATAATAATAGCATCTCTGAGCCGATTACATTTGTTAAAGTTACTTGAAAACCCAAAATATTACAAGTGTTTATATATATATTTTTTATTTTATATTATATTTATATTATATATTATGCGGTGATTTTTTGCGACGGTATGCCGTACCTACAGCTGGTTTTATCAATAATCAGTGTATTGTATTATACCAAGGAATACAGTATTAATTGGAACTAAAATACCTAACGGGTTTGGAGTAACAGGAAAATCTCGAGTTTGGAGGAACATGGGATAAACACGTGTCAAGAATACGTCATTCTAATCATGTTCTTCGTTCTGAAAACTGCTCTCGGTTTATCCACTGACGCTCATTCAATATTGGTGTCAATGTGTGTTTCATTTTCGTAGGACACTCACACATTCAAAACCGTGCTTCAAAATGTAGTGTATTGGGGGTATGACCTATCTGAATTCTATTTATTAATCTGTTTTGTGTATTATGTTCAGCGCCAATATGTATTTGAAATCTTGCAAAAAAATTTCACAAGTGCTAACAAGCTAACTAGAAAATTCGTATATAATATACATTCTGAACAAATAAATAGAATTCCAATACAGTAAATTTTGACGCAGGGGTTTGAATGTATGAGTGTCCTACAAAAATGAAAAACGCATTATAGACGTGCAATAGTGTGTGTAATACACCAATATTAAATGAGAGTCAATGCATAAACCGAGAGCAGTTGTCAGTATTCGACGTAATAATATAACGTATTCTTGACACGTGTTTAAATTTTTCCCGTATTCTTCCTTACTCGAGATCGGTTGCCTGCTTCTCCTTACCCGTTAAGTATTTCAGTTCCCATTATTTCTGAGTTCCCTGATTCTGAATACCTATTACTGTTTCTGAGATTTTTCTCATCGCCGCATAAATCCGTCTCTTATTACATTACACATAATGTAATAATACCTATAAGTAATACCTGGTATACTTTATTCAAACTTAACTTCCGCGTTATTTATAAAGTAATATTTTATAAAACAATTCTTTTTCAATATAAATAATACAATAATTATGGTATTTTAGTAATGTCTACTTCGTGTAAACGACCCAATAAAATAAGACGGTGTTCAGTGCGTTTGTATTCCGTTCGATAAGTAAAATAATCCATGCAAAGTGATTCCTCCGACAACGAGTAGATTCGACGAATTGATGGAAATAATGGTCGGTGGGGTGAGAGGCAAGTCGAAATGAAATGGGGGTGACTGGTAACGGTATCGAGGGGTTAACGAGTACTTGGATAATAAAATCATTACTATGAATTTGTTATGATTATTGAAGATGTTTTATATGAATATAATATACCAACACAAATTATCCGCCGTTCGAATTTGGAACTAAGCTCGTCATAGCATAAAAGAACAGAATGATTAGTCAAATGTTAGTGTGCAGCGCCATTACACAGAAGACAATTTAATTAATATACTATAACCGATAGCCAATAGTATCTCAATTTAGAAAGCGCTTCAGAGAGTGCTATAAGAGCCATTAGTTAAAATTAAGTATGGTACCTTTAGCATAGTGGTTTATGTGCGTGGGCGCGAAACCTGAGAGATGCAGGTTCTATTCCTGCGGAGATTTTGTCTATTGGTTAACATAACATATTTTCTCAGAAGTGTTTTCAAAATTATGTATTTTATACTATAGTGTTATTTTCCAATAATTTTAAAACATTGAATGTAATCTCACCAAATTATTAATAAACTTAGGAAAGTATTCACTGGTGATTTTAAAAACAAAGTGTTTTGTTAATTCTACGATTTTTGAGTTATTTAAACTGACAGTAAAATTGTCTCGGTCGTAGTTAAGTAGGTATGCCTCCTTTAGCATAGTGGACTATGTGCATGGGCGTGATACCCGAGGGATGCGGTTCCTGCGGGGTCTTACTTTTTCAAAAAGATTTTTTTATTGGTTTATAATATATTTTCTCGGAAGTGTTTTCAAAGTTATGTATATTTGTATAATTTGGTAGTATTTTTAAAGAGTGACTCTATTCATGATGATTTGTCAGACTATACTGATCATAAATGTCAAATAGTAAGCACAGCATCAGAGCTTGATTTGACAATAATTAACCCTTTCGTAAGTTATATATCTAAACAACAAATAAAAAAACACCTTAATAGCCGCAAAATTAAATTTAATCTGTGTGAGGCGCACCTTAGATCCTCACGTTTACTTTCACTGGTACAATAGTACATTATCAATAATTATCAGATTGTACAACTCATTGTATGTTATTAAAGGCTAACGTCTTCTAATACAGTACCTCATATTGTTAATGAGGCTATAGTAGTATAGGTAATAATGTAATCGAAAATGCATAATATAATTTATTACAAAAACTCTTGTAGAACCAGTTGTTGAAACCAGCTCATAACCTCTTACGGAGATTCGATTGTTATCTATTCGATTGGTGCTTATTTATATATAGGAATAAGGAGCAGTAAAAATATTAACCTATATAGATGTATCGGTTTATGTATCTAGGTAGCCCAATGGCGAGGGGTGGAGGTAGGCTGTTAAGATTCGACATAAATAATGCACACTAAAATTAGTCAGTCAAACATATTTGTTTTCATTGAACTAAGACTACGATATGTAGATATTGTTTATTTTAATAGGTTTTAATTGAGGTGGGGGCTATTAATGAAGTTAAGACATATAAATTATAGTATGAAACATTTTATGTGACAAGAAAGAAATACAATACTTATGTAATAAATTTTAAAATTAATATATTTATAATATATCAGTGGCGAAGGGTGGAAGTAGGCTGTTAAGATCCGACATAAATAGTGCACACTAAAAATGTCAGTCAAATGTATTTGTTTTCATTGAACTAAGACTACCATGCGTAGATATTGTATGTTTGTTAGTTTTTAAAATTCAGTTAAACTCTGCCTAATCCAAGCCATAGTAGATAATAGTAAAAAAATATTCATTCATCTAAAAATATATCTAAAATTATGCCATTAAACCATAGATACTTTAGGATATTTCCTATATAGATAGAAAAATATTATTTTTTCTGTTTTGTTTTAGGCAAGGCTGAATGAATTTAAAAAAAAAACTAACCAACACCATCTGTAATATGTATTCTTAATTCGACAAATACAAATAAGGACTAAAAAAGTGTGCACTATTTTTGTCGGATCGCCCATACCTAAATTATTAGGTTTGGTTGAGGCAGGGTTTAATTGAATTTTCAATTCGTACCAGTACCATCTGAAAATTGTTTTTTTAGTTCAATTAATACAAATGAGTATTACTGACATAGTTTAGTGTGCTCTATTTATATCGAATCTTAACAGTCTACCTCCACCCGTCGTCACTGATGTAGGTACTTAGCTAACAGAGTTTATTATAATTTTAAAATTACGTTCGATTTATCACCTGATGCTCTCAATGCTCCCGGTACATTAAGCGTCATTATATTTCCGATGCCATATAGGTTAAAACTATAAAATGCTCCTTCGGTATTCCAGTCGCTAATTATTTTAGTCAACCGTGGACGATGATGCCTGGCGGCAAAGATGCAAATTATTGGCAATGGCGATTCTGTCACTTTTTAAACTTAAACAATTTGTGAAAGAAGTATCGGCCAATAAGGTTGTGTCAAGATAAAAAATGTAGGGATGACAAAATGTCAAAATAAAACGTATTTTTTTTAAAAAGTAAATTCACTCGAGATATTATTGTATTACGAGTAGTATCTACAGTTGATTTTTTGCATGTTCGGAAACTTGTACGTATGCAGTTCGCCGTATCACACTTCACGGAGAAATGTTTTATCGGAAATATATGGCCGTATATTAAAGACCGCCCAACCTCTTTGGGTCGTATAGTACTAACATAAAATTCATGACTAAATAAAACACGGTTCTTGTCGGTTTATACTTTACAGGAAGCCAGCAGCAAACAAATTTTGAAAATAGCCGATATACTGGATTATTATTTGTTAGGTTAGGTTTTCATTCTTGAATTATTCATGAATTTTGCCAAAATCAGATATGAAAATTGAATTAATGTTCATGTTTTGAATCTAATACAATTGGAGACGGTATAGTATTCGGTCATCTTTTTCCGATAAGAAAGCTCACGGCGAACTGTACCACGGTGAAATATTTTACGTACAATTTACATATTGTAACCGATTTTTTGATAGATTTTTATTTAAGAGCATACTTCAGTGAAACGGCAAATAATTTTCAACTATAGGTGCGACGAAATTTCGGACTGGCCGCCAATCGGAGAGCGAAAGTCGAGCTGTGAACAGATCAATTTGTTTCGTGATGGCGTCGGGGGAATAATTCTTAAATCGTGTAAAGATGACTAAAAAACGTTTCCCATTTACTTGAAAAAGAAAACATGTCAATGAATATATTATTATTATTACTAATAGAACAATAAACATTAAACGGACGCATGTTGAATTTTTATGACCAATTATGTTTTGTTTTGCACGCGTCGTTTGCACAATCTTCGCGTCACGATCGTTTTAGACCGTGCCCCAGCTGAAGTATAGTCTTAATGTACTACGAAACGAATACCCAGTGGCCCGTCAGGCTAAAAAGTTTGGAAGACATTGAGTTAAATAAATTGTGAATTATTTGATTAGGTGTCACACTAATAACAATGCACTATTTTACTAAGTACGTTAGGACTTATTAATTTTAATGACTGCAGATACCTACGTAATTGTGTGCAATAATGACAATACTATTTTACGTGTTTATATTATTGTTTATTCACTTTTGTTAATTGCTACATTCTTCACCCGCTACGCACATAATTAAACCAAAAACCAAATGTATCATAATTAAAACTGGGCCAATGCAACTATACGTTATCATCCGACCGAAGTTGCTCATCACATTTATACACTAGACCACTGCTTCGCAATTATCATACCACGGAAATGTTATGCGAACCAGCAGAATAGTTGAGTTTTATGCTAAATCAGGGCTTGCGAACAAATTAATACAGACATTTTGATATACAAGTAGAACTACATATTTCTTTGCGACTAGATAAAACATATTTCTATATTGTGTGTTACTACCACATGTGCCCCACATCGTGAAGCGGACCCCCAGGCTATGATCTCTGGTGGGCCCCCCTACCTATCGCTAAGGATAAAGGCGGTGTGATGCTCTACAGTAGCGTTTTCCAAATGGTGTACGTGGTAAAATTAATCTGTATATTTAGTGTTTTATTCTATATCTTAACGGCCCACGTGCTCGTCGTAGGTCAAAATTGAGTTTTTATTGTATTTTCAAACCATGATCCTGGACACTCCTTAAACGTTGTAGATAATCTATTTATATAATTTTGAAGCCTTATTATCCTTTATAATTATTTTAAGCATTTAATGACTGCATAAAGTATTTTTGTTACATAAAATAGTATTCTTTTAAACCTCTCGCTCTAATGTTTTAGAATATAGTCATATTTCGGTACATAACTGTGCAGTGGTGTTAAGATTTTTTACGTTTATTAATTTTTAAACGCATTTATGAAACCATTAGTATAATTTATTACTAGATATTTTTTGTAAAATATTCACGATAAAAAATTATATTGATAATCTCTGTGATCCCAAATTTGACAAGAATTAGGCATTTTATTATTCAAAAAATCGGCAAGAATAACACATTTGAAGATGATTCTAAAGATACTTATTATAAGCTATGTCCTTGACCATTCAAGTGTGATAAACATCTTATGAATAATGATTGCTTTATATTAATTATTGACCTAAGAATAAGGTAGTGTTTTTTTCAAAAACGCCATTTCTTTTGTCATTCCCCAGTGGTTAAGCTACAACATACGGCCGTAGCCATAAATTGACAAACTATAATTGCCTCGCCTCTATAATAACTCGCCTCCTGAGCCCGGGACCCTAGGCTAGAGCCCTGCCAACCCCCTCCTGGTGGGGGCTATGATCACAATCGTAGCTCTACTATTTCCGCATAAATAGAAATACTACGCATAAACAACAATACATAAATAGTATTGATAAGACATCAAATTGAATGTGAATCATGTCCATTTTGACAGTTCCTTTAGCATTATAAAGAGGTATTTGCTAATATTAATAAAGCCTGAATATGCTTTATGTTTGGACTATTTATTTTAATTGATCTATGTACTATCAAAATATGGTAAGTATATAAAGTGAAAAAATTCCTGAATTTTACAAAAGTAGTTTTAACTTTAGGTCCAAATATCTCAGGATCCATTTTGATGGACTTGATCCATAATTATTTTGAACCGCCCTTATCGCATTGGGTAAAGTGGCATTGCATAGACAAGAGATAAGAGGGCTCGCACATCAGAACTCGCCGCATGCGTCGCATGACGAATTCGTCGATGTGACGTCATCGTAAACCAAGAAACAGACGTTATCAAATAGAGCTTTGCAGATTGGCCGATGCAACTGTGACGCTTGAAAACAATATGCCGTTGTCGCATGCGTCGAGTTGCGTTTGCTAGAGCCTGCATGTCGATAACGACCAATATCGACTCCGCGCATGCGCACAGACGCACAATCGGCCATTTCTCTCCAGACTGTCGCCGCGCTCGGAACAGCGGCGATGCGGGGAATGTCGATGTCGCTAGGCAGATGTGCAAGGTTGTATCATGCAACACCGGCCGCCCGTTCTCGGAAGTTTTCATTTATGGCGGTCAGGCACACGAGGCGAGTTGTGATGTGCGAGCCGGCTTCAAGTGACAATGCATGCGTTTCTGGCAACGGTTTGGGGAAAGGGGACGATTATATTACGCAATCGAAGACATGAATGTCGTAGTCTAAACTATTGAGGAGTCAAACGACTCGTCTTGAATGATCGTGTATATAACATAAAAATCATAATCAAAAGAAACATGTCATACAGAAAAAAAAACTCTTATAAAGTTAGTGAATGGAATAAAAATTACCCGTCACTACAGTTGGTATACTATTCTAGAGAAAATATTTCTCGACAGAGAGAGAAAAGGGAGGTCGCTCGCGCTGACAGCGATAATACATCACCTTGACCACTAACATCGGATGTTGCAGACTTCAACCATCGGGTTTAATCGCTTATATTAATATGTACTTTAATCCTTCACTCCAATCTCATTACCTGATATTTAACATACATGATAGTTCTACGACAAATTCCAACAACTGATACCGGCCAAACATTGCCATCGCGATTTTACCCCTTTTATTCCATGGTATCTTCTTTATTATTTATTTTCATGACTGTCACTTGGGTAAAACACGTAGATGACACGCGGTGCTTTCTTTCATATTCCTTGATCATGCAAGAATCCAGCAGATCCGCCGTATACACCCTGTGATGCTAAATAAAGAGTTTTTAAAATAAAAAAAAGAACCTTGACTATTGCTCTGCTGTTATTTACCGTTAGTGACATTAAAGCGCCGGCTAGACGCTCATGCTTTACCACAAGCTTACACGCGCAAACCGGTTTGTATCGGGAAGCCCGCGTGTATGGACAGGAAAACTGTAGCTAGCGCAAACCGAAAGCGCTGTAAAAGTGTTCCGAATTTTTTGCAAAAACAATACCGCGCAGGCAACTCGCTGCCGTCTTGCCGACGCATAAGGGTTCTATGTACCTGTATACACTTTGCTAAAGCAAATAAGTCAGGAAGGAATTATTGACAGTGATGTGATTTGAATTAACGCGAAAAACTTTTCAAATATTTTAAATCATATTTCGACGGACCCTGGAAGATAGCCGCTCGATCGGATCCTATCGTCTGCTCTCAGAGGTAAAACCAGGATAGTATCTTCATTGTGTAGATGTGACGCTAAAGCATAGTTTCTTAACCCGTGGTCCGAAAAGATTTTTGGGCGGGCCGTAAAAATTTTCTGCAGTTCAAAAATAGTTACCTACCTAGAAACCCAAAATTTGATGTGGGGTTGTTTTATATTTCGACAATTGTTTCAAAAATAGTGTAAATATAAATATTTATTATTTTATTATTTTATTCCAATGTTGATGGTCCGCAAAACATTTTTAGATTTTTTTGTGGTCCGCGGGTGTAAAAAGGTAAGAAACATTGCGCTAAAGCATGTGCCCCGATGACATAAATAGGTAGTTTGGGCCTTAGACTATGAAGAGCGCATATTGGTAACTGCTATTTCAAAGGTTTTCCAGTACTGAGCGTTGATTAGGTACCTACATAATATATACCTACCTTTCTAACAATTGCATTCGTAAAGTGCATTCACAATGCCTGCGCTTTAATATAAACTGGTCGCTGGTCACACAAACGCCCGGGGCTCGGATTGCGCGCTTCTATTTACCAGCCTGTACTGAAATTAAAACTCAAAGGCCGCTTTTCCAGTGGCATATCCTACAGTAGATATCTATACATATATTATAGTCTAAGATTCTAAAGGCATGCCCAGATTTATAAATGAGCGGTGTAAATATAAATTAAAGTCTCTATCAATGACGTTGAAGAAAAGCTTCTTTATTTTATAGATATACGAAGTCTAAATATATAAAAATCCATATCAGATTGCATATTCATTTTACTGCTATTGCTCGCATCTGCCAAACCTTAAACATTTAAATTCTATCAATTTAGAAATTATTAATTGCCAAGATTAACATACTTATGTATTCGTGAATTAATATAAATTGACAAATGGCTGTAACTGAGTGTGAAAGGACAGGCTCTCATTGATTTTATTATTTTTCTGAATAGATATGCAACCAATCCGTTTATTTAGAATATTTACATGAATAATCACAAAAAACGACATCAATACTATGTACCTAATTCTGTTAAAAATTGTGGCTTTAAACAAGAGTTGAGAATATAAATTTGTATATGTAAACTAAAACTAAAAACTAAAATATTATATATTGTAATACAAAGCGTTTATTACAGTAGTCCAAATTCTTAAATCATAAAATTAGTTTACACAATATCATAATCTTTCGTATTTTAATTACCTAAGTAGGTACTTATCACTTTTGTGACTTGAATTTTGCTATATATATGATGACCAAGTATACCTACAAACAGGCACCTACTGCAGTTTTATAAATAATTTTGATATTCTTCTACTAATTTTACCTTCTTTTACAATCGCCCATTCGCACAGCTAGCTCCGCCACTGTTCTCAACTGTGGGCGAAATTCAATTTAGCGTAAAGTCACTACTTAATATTATAAAACATGCACGGTGTGTTCCGGAATGTTTAGTAATGGTAAATGGTCAAATCACAATTTTACCTACCGAGATTCGATCACTCATATTTTTGTTGATACAAACACATTTTGATAAGGACCGTCTAAATAACAATTATTTAAAAAAAAATGTATATTTTATAGTACTTAGGTACTTTTTCCGAGGACAATAACGGTTAAACACAGTTTTGTCCGTTTCAATGGGGCATTCCCAAATTGTCATCAGTTGGGATAAAACCGCTCCTGCTCAGCTACTCTTAACAGTAAGTAGCACAAGAAGGCATTCCATATACAAGGCGGTTATCGACGGCTAACGGCGGTTATCTACAATTATTGGTAAATTCGTAATATGACAAAAATTTACGTTGCAGGACTAGTCAACGCGCTTCCCAAAGACGTTGAAATTTTCAGTGACGTGCTACGTAGGTATTTTGTATTCGAAATTTTATTTTTCTGTATAAAAATGTATGATTTTTGTTTTCAAAATTTCATGTATAAAATATTGTATTTAAGTAATTTTATTTTATTATATATATTATTATATAATATATTATTAATACGCAATTTCCACATTCGGCGTAACATATATTATATTCTCTTCTCTCTTGTGAGTAATATTTGTTATAATGTAAATCTCATGTTGTGAACGTCTTGAATTTAGATTTAGAAATGTTTTGTTTTCTTAAATAAATAAATAAATAATAATATGTAATGTTTTCTTCAAAATAAGTATAAATAAATATATAAGTATATTATAATATACGAGTATATTCGAAAATATTAATATTAATAATGAATAATATATTTCTGTACATTAGAGGATTAACCACGGAAGTCCAGTTTTTACCGTTTCTGAGTTAAATATGCAGAAAATGTTCTTTTATTTCATTACACAAATGAATGAAACACTGAAGTCCATAAGTAGTAAATTAACCGTAATAGCTAATTAATAAATCACTGAAGTCCAATTCACTTTAGTGCATAAACAACGGGTGTCCTTTTTACGATGTTTATGCTCTAAGAAAAATGTTAATAAACCATTATAATAATTCCATAAACACGGAAATCCAACAAACGTTAGGTAGGGACGTATTATCTATACTATAATTTTCGTTTTTCTTTGTAAAAATCCACACGCGCAGTCGGATTTCGACATAATTTAGACAGTAGACGGGGGCTGACGAGCCGGAGTGCGTGATTGGGGTCTCAAATTTCAGATTTTTATCCGTTGCAACCCGGGGACAGTTTTACGGTTTTTGCGGAAAAAAGCCGCCGCGTACAAGGTCTTGAAACGCGGAAGTTAATGCTGCAACCCCCATTTTTTATTGAAAATGTCGCTAGGATGTGTACATTTAAAAAATATTGGCGTTTATTTCAGCTTGTTCGGAGGTCAAATGGCAAAGTTAGATTAGAAAAACTAATAACCGCCAGGTTGGCGCGGGCGACTTGTTACGCGTAGATCGGAATGCTTCACTCACGGACAATAATTGTATGTAGTGGCATCAGAGCCGGAGTGCGTGGTCGGAGTCCCGAATTTCAGTTTTAACCCATTGCACCCCGGGGACGCATCAGAGCCGGAGTGCGTGGTCGGAGTCTTAAATTTCAGTTTTAACCCGTTGCACCCCGGGGACAGCCCGGGGGCTTGCAACAGAAAAAAATTCCAGTATGAAAGTAGTACTGGTTGACTTGGAGAAGTGTTTACCTACTCCATATAGTTTCCATCTGAGAAAATTTTACAATTTACGATGATGCAAGTGGTGAGTGAGACACAACACTGATGTGGATGAAATAAAAAGTGGAAGGGGTGGCACGGCTGCTGCTTGATGAAATGGGCATCTAGCAATGTTTTAGCAAATATTGAAGAGCTGACGATTTGGTATGATAATTAATTGCCCTGGCCAAAATAGGAATATCATGATTGTTTTTTCATATACTTACCTGGTTTCTGAAAACCATTCTTACGCTGAAAACCATAAATCACAAATTCCTATTACGAGGCCATACACACATGGAGATAGACACTGACCACTTTATAACAGAACGTCAAAAAAGATGCTATGCACGGTATGCAGATTGTTACTCTATGGGATTGGTTTCAGTTTGTAGGGACATGTAAAAGAAACAAGTCTTTTAAAGTTATTAACATGGAGTTAAATGATATAAACAATTATTGCTCTTTGTATGCATCATCTTCAGCTCCTTTTGTGGCTCGAAAAAAGAATATTGATGGCACACCTTTTTCTTTCTTTTTTATTTATATATTAAGATGGTGCTGGTTATCTACGTTATAAGGCGAAGTTCTCCGATGACGATTTCCAAACTGTGGACCTCCGACCTTCTCGCTCGCCGTAAAACGCCGCAAACTTTTTAAAGCTGACAAATTTTCCCCCGTAGATACCAAGTCGCAATGGCCGACCGGTCCAACTGAGGGTCAAACCGACTTGAGAAGCTCTTCCCTTTCAACCGACATAATATGGGAATACTCCCAGAGGATGTTATCGGCATCCTGCAATTCGGCACATAAGCAAGTCGGAGATTCTATTAGGCCTAGAGTTTCGAGGCAAAACCACCGTGTCCGGTTAAGATCGGCAAACTATAAAGCAATGGATTTCTCCAGAATTTCAAGAATTTTATGATAGAATTCTACATAATTCCTCATCAGCTGATGTCCCGGAGAACGACCAGGTATAATTCTCATTGCGTTGATTTTTTTCTAGAGCAATAATAAATTTCAAATAATCTTGTACTTATGTAAATTAAAAAATATATTTTCATATTTAGACTTACTGAAATATTTTGTGTATTTATAATAAAATAATTACTAATAATATGATGCACAGGAAATAAAAATAATTTATACCAACCTATATGGACTTCCGTGTATTATCTATAGGTGAAGTATTGCTTAGTGGTACTTCTACATTATGTGTTAGAACATAAAACACGGAAGTCCATTAATTTATTAATTCTAAATAATTTGGTTTTTCTATCTATACTATGTTCAAAAATAAATTTAATTATGAATAATACCGTTTACAGACCCTAATTACTTTAGTTATTTAAAAAGTTATAGAGTTTCAAACATTGAACCTACACTAAAATCACTCTCCTGAACAAAATTCCAAACGCGACTTCCGTGGTTCATTCTCTAACGTATTGATTTATGCATCTGGCTGTACCTACATTGTTCATCAGTTGAACTAAATTTCCGTTTTAGTAGTTATTGTGTCGATAATTATTATGAGACGTAAGTAAATTACCTTGCTCGTAAAATACTTACTATTATGTATTTTTTTTAAATACTAGGTACCTAATAGTAGATAATTAGTAGTAAAATTTAACGCAGCGTACCATGGATAAATATGTTAATACTAACAATTAATTAAGATATTATCTATAAGACTAACAAATAAACTAAGACAATATTATATGTAGTGATGCATTGTAATGAATGTCTTTATAAATTAGACACTGGGTGGACACTGTGATTAAGCACTGCCGAAATAACAATCAGGGTTTCGAACCGGAACTGAACCGAAAACCGGAAAAACTGTTATTTTGCTGGAACGAAAACGGCTTTTTTTCCGTTCGGTGCATGATCAAAGACGCGCGTTAACATTATCTTACTCCACACTAAACTTCAGTTGTCGTTCAGTTATCGTAGGCGCAATACGTCTTACGTCTTGGGTCTTGGAACTTGGACTTTAAGACCCTTGGGACACTCACTTCCATCCACTCGGAGCTGAACCAAAAACCGGAAATACCGATATTTTTTCCGAACGACAACCGAAACCGAACCGATATTTATATTTTTCTTCTTGAACCGGAACGAAAACCGAAACGAAGAAAACTAACAGCTCGAAGTCCTGATTACAATGCGTTAGGCATAGGTGTATCTCGCCAAATGGATAAAAAAACTTCTATAATAAAAATGCAATATTGTGGTATCCAAAAGACACTGTATTTATAACATCGTCCTAAAAAGAGCTGAATCAGTGAATTGATTTTAATTTTTGAGGTAATATTATGTGGCAGTGAAAACCAGGCCTGCTTGACGAAATAATTAATTAGTATGATATGGGGATATGTCATTGGTCCGGTATAATGTTAATTCAAAGTTTACGGGAAATGAAAACGTTTATTATTTCCCAATGCTATTTGGGTAAATATTAAACGTAAAATATTGATTCATATTGTAATAATATGATTTATTTTACCATATTATATAGGTACCACATGGCCCCCACAAGGGGGGGGGGGCTGACAGGGCTCTAGCCAAGTGAGATAAACACACATCACAAAATTTCACTAATAGGAAAAAAATGTCGCCTGCAGCGCTATTTCACTTTAAGCATACTAACTTTTCAAAGAATGTACTTGTGTGAATTTTCGATTGTTTGTTTATCGATATTCGACAACTCCGCAATTCAAGTGGGTGTACCTATTACCTAAAAATACAAAAAAATCGCTATAAAATACCCTAAATTTTACCTTGAACACTAATTGTATTATACAACTGTAGATTGTCACAGTGACTTTAACCTTAGCGATAGGTAGGGGGGCCCTCACATCTTGAAGCGGGCCATGAGGTACCACATATTGACCACGCAGCATAAGTAAGTAGGATTTGGAGAAGTTATTACATTGTTATTAAACGAACCTTATTAACCTCGTTAATGAGGAAGTGAGGTGGAATAGTGTAGTGAAACAGTAGTGCAGTAATAGAAGCGACACAATCACATAAATTTGGAAAACTACAGATATATATTGTGACCTCACAGGGAATCGAACCCGGGGCCCAGTGCCTAACGCATTGGACTACGACGGGTAACGAGTTGGGCTACCCATAACTTTCATTAAATGAATATAAATAATAAATTTTATCGCATATCTTACACTTTGAATGTCGCAAACTGGTGTAATAATGCGATCTATCTTTAGATTATGGCCATATTATATTGATGAAAGATTTTACATAAAATTTTAGATCTTATAAATTAACAATCCGTGTTCTGATGTATAATGTAAAGATAATATTATATAATATGTAGAGGTATTAATTGTAATCTCTACTATAAATCAATACCATTCAGGTACACTAACAAGGCGAGTAATTATTACAACAAGGTTACTGGTATTATTGTCATTTAGTTACCAACTATCTCAAATTAATTAAAACTATTTGATATTTACATATTACATTTATATTAATTAATATTAATTTAGCATATTAAAACACGTTTCTTGCCAGGTTGGTGTGGCGCCTGGCATTTCAACCAGTTTCAGTAGATTTGATCTTTACAGTTTAAACTATGCAGTTTTATAATAAAGTGCCGGTTAATCGTTGTCATTGTGAAGGTATATCTGCATATATGTATATACTTACTTTGATATATTTACAATAATTTGTTATATAATATTAAATGAACTTATCATGGACAATGGGTACTGTGTGTTGAAATTATTAATAGCAACGTTCTCTACCACACAACTTATTTAATCAGGGTTGCCACAGTGAAATTTAATAGGTAAGTATATTGAATGGTGGCACCTATTGATGGTACACATTTGGTATAGATATTTTTTTTTTGTGTGAAGTAATGTTTTCAAAACACCTCACAAAGGAATTAAATCTTAAGCCTAAAAAGATTTTAAGCAATGAGCATAATATTACTAATCAAATCAAAATTGTTATATCCATTTAAATAAAAATTTAGATACAGTTTAAACAAATAGCAATAATTATTAACCCATCGTCGCATAGATAAGTGTTGAATTTTGATAATTAATCAATGTATATCATCGTAGTATATGTTATAACTTAAGTACATGGCCCCCACAAAAGGCGGGCTGACAGGGCTCCAGCCCAGGGGCCCGGGCTCAGGGAGGGCCCGGCGTGACGAGTCGAACAGATAAGTGAGATAAAAACAGATCACAAATTTTCTTGAATAGTAAAAAAAAGTCGCCCGAGGCGCTATTTTACTAAATTTTACATTAATTATTTAAATATTTGGTTGTAGATACGATGCAATTTTTAACCGTGTGCCGATACTCGGGTACTCCATAATTCAAATGGATGTTGGTACATATTATTAAACATACAAAAATCGCTAAAAATACACATCAATTTAGCGATAGGTAGGAGGGCGCCAAACTTCCTAGCCTGGGGGCCCGCTTCAGGATGTGGGGGGCATATTTAAGTATATAATAAAATCATTTGCTAGAAAGAAAATCTTGATTCAGGTTAGGTTAGGTTAGACCTGAATCAATGTATATATGCATCCTTTTATACAAATTTGTTACACGTTCTACATTTTAACATATTTTTTTAAATAATATTACCCAGTTTTATGAAATTATTACTTTTCTATATTTTTTCTTACCAAGTACAGTGTACAACATAATAGGTAAGAAGTCATAAAATATATTATTATTAATTTATTTCAAAAGCTTCCCTTTTTTTTACATATTATGCTCTGACTTAATATAAATTATGTGTTTTTTTTACTAAGTATCATCAAATTAGTAATTTTTTTAAACGAAAGTTTCAATTTTGTACATTTTGTAATTATTATACAAATAATCTCGCTTTACTATTAACGCTCAATTAAAATTAAGTTATTTTTTTTGGGTCTAGGACGATTTAGCACCGGACAACTGGACGCCACAATAAATAGACGTTAGGTACTTATAGGTACATTAAAAAAAATATTCAATATTATTATTTATATTTCAATGATTATATTATCATTTAATAGTAAAGTTGGTGAGAATGTAAATATGCAGACGTAAACAATGATTTATTCGTGCATATGTTTAAGTTCCAACGAAAAAAGAGTTTTTTATTTTATATAAAGCCTTAGGCATAAAGCCCATTGACGCAGCGAGTGCGGCGCTCGCGCAAAATTTCTACAAGTGGCGCGTAAATCATCAAAAATACAACGTAATCAAATACGCCAGCGCCCACTGGACTTAACGATGCCTTGCGCGCCGCCTGCCGCATGAGTCACCGTTTTTTGCTTCTCGGCGATACGATTTAATGAAAATACAAAGAAGTCCATTCATTGAACACGGCTACCAAAATTACGCTGCTTGAGGCGTCGTCGATCGACGAGCCAAAAGCAATTATTTAATAACAGAGAACCCATTGTTTTATTTTATTCCGTGTCATTATATTTCGCTGGTTGAATAATGTCGTCGCAAATATTTATTACAAGCCCCGAAATAATATAATATTTTTATTGCTTTGTTATGAGAGATGCTGTAAAATAATTGTTTTGTGCTGCTTGGGCCGCTTATTACATAGGTGAAGGGTAATGCGCGGCGAGAGACGTGTGATTATGGTTATGAATACGCCGACTTCGCCCGCTCGACGCGTTCTGTGAGCACCATCGCTTAGGCATGGTAATTCTCAATCCGCGATAAAGAATACATTATGTTAAGAGTAACATGAATTCAAACTACTGAGTAGTAGATAGAAACTGATTAAAATACCTCGCCTACACGTGTCTACGACAGTGCGGCGTCCAATTGTCCGGAGGCCAGTCGTCCCATTCCCATTTTTTTTGATAGCTGCGAAATAGGTCTACTGAAATTTGGCGTTTATTTTTGTGTTTGGCTTTGTACAAAAACATGGCTATGACACAACGGCTTTCCACTTGTGTACACTTTTTGTTTTTATTTGTCGAGAGTCGAGTAATATTCACTTGCATTGAAATAGTTTTAATAGTACGTATTTTTACTATAGGTATAAGTATTTGATATTTTAAAAATCGGTAACATTTAGAGGAAGTTGTATTGTAGTTGATTTTGCTCACTGCTTCTCCTTGCAGGGCTTGCATTGTTCACGCAGCGAAGACAATTGTTCTACAGGCCGGGAAGTGCTATTATAATGTCTTCGCCCACGCTTTTCATTGTTCGCATTGCTTTATTCGCGTGCGCAAAAAATTATGCTCATTGCAGCGATCACGGCTTGTTGCGGTGAATGTTTTGCCGCCATTTTACAACGCACCAAAAACTACAACTGAGTGATGACCCTACCTGAACTTTAGATGTGCATTAATTTAGATTATTCACTGTGACGATTCATTAATACTAGGTACATACCTACATATTTTAAATTGATGTGTACAAGATCAATTCGCTCCATTTCATTTCATCTATGCTTACACATTATTTTATCACGTTTGTTTTATAAATATATAGTTACATTTACATTTTCCGAAATTTGAAGCCTACTACCACAGGTTGACAGTAAGAAAATGTATGGGTAAACATGTCGACATTATCCTTCAGTTGGCAAGATTGCATGCATGAATCAAAAAAGTTTGGAAGCTTTTGAATCTTCATGCGACAATAGAATTTTTTCGATCTGCGCCTGTGCAGTAGAACGATAGTGGCGAACCTGCCGGCAAAAAAACGAACTACGAACGAATTTTCAGGTTGACTGATTTTCTCTACCAGTCAAATAGTACGAAATAGTTCCATCAAATGACAACATCGCGTCTCTCTCACTCTTAAAAAATAAATTGGAGAGACAGTCAGCACTTTTACGTGAAAACAGTTATTGTCACGATACCTAGTTTAAAATTCTCAGTATTGCTGCCAGAAAATCCATGCACATGTACAGGCGCTATAAATGCACAGATATTCTGTGCAATTCCAATTAAAAAAAAAAAATCGATATATTAGTTAATTATTACTTAAACAGGTTGAGCAAGTGGCTGACATCCATTTCTCGTAAAAACAAAATTTGTTAATACAAACCTCCACTCTGTGGAGGCCCATATTATAATCTTGTTAGGATCGGACATGGTCGGATAACTTATTTATATGGGTATATTTTATTATATTGTGATGATTCCTTAAGATAATGGGGAAAATTTGGATGACTTCAATAATAATTGTGTAAAAAAACTTTTACATACCGCTACCCAAAAGCAACAGTGGGTTATGTAAAAAATACTAGTTTCGAGATAATTGAACTTTAATGTTTGTGTCATACAAATTAATTAGAAAACTATATTTTTATATTATTTTTTTCCCTAGTTTATTAAAGGTAAGATTTTTTTGTATGACATTATTAACAGTGGGTTATCTCACTGTTGCTTTGAAGTTACAGGACAATACTTTAAATAAATGTGGATTTTTTTTGTTTAAAGGCTTAATATATTAAAAAATCAAAAACTCAGTGATTCATTGTGTAGGTATAGCTTTCAGCAATCGATTAGCATACTTATCTCAAAATCGACTTTTTCCACTTCATCTCGGTGTTGCTTTCAGGTAGCGATACGCAATATATTTTCACGTGAGGCGGTGTTAAAAAAATGATGGGGTTAGGTCTTGTCTCTTACCCCCGTTTCAGACGGGACACCGGTGTCGCGCTCGTATATAATAAGGAGGCCTTTGTATTCGAATAAAGGGGCCTTTGTATTATGTATATTAACGCCCAGAGCTAATGAGTCAACGCATAATTTCGCGATATAAATTAGAACATCAAACTCGCTGCGGTCATAAAAACATGTGTATCGGCGGCTTGAGAATGTAGCGGCCAACGGAAAAGTGTACCATACACGCTTTGACTCATTAGCTTGGGGCGTTCATAAACATAATACAAAGACCCTTTTATTCGAATACAAAGGCCTCCTTATTATAATATACGAGCGCGACACCGGTGTCCCGTCTGAAACTGACCTTAGAGAGAATTATGATTAACATTTGCAAGTTAATTAAGATACTTAAATGTCCATTACATTGCATTACAACCAGAAGACACTACCAAATTGTCAACAACAGCAAGGATAAGATTAATAATAAGAAAAAACTGGAAGACATATATTTACTATAATATGTATACAGAGGTTAAGCCAAGCCGAATGAAAAATCGAATAAAATGATGATTAGGACATGTTTTAATGTACTTATTAAATTTTATTTATTTTACATAAGTATATTATTGTTTGAATTTACATTCTGTTCGCCACTTTATTCATAACCAGAACTTTGAAATTGTTTCAAAGTAAATTAATCGTAATCTCAGATTTGATTCATAGCTCATGTCTTTTGTTTTGTTGTAGGTACCTACAATACTTAACAATAACAGAGCGGGCTAATAAGATTGGTAGAGGGTCGTGGATTCAGACAACGCCTTTTAAAGTTCATGCTCACTTAAAAACGAATAAATTTATCGACAAATGGGCGCTCTGATTAACTGTTGCAATGTTGTTGCAAATAGTAAGTACCTACGATAATTTTATAAGACTGCATGACAGTGTTGTTAAATCAGTATGCCATTTTAACATTGGCACATCAGTGACATGCTTACAATATAATTAATGAACACATCTACATACAAATCTACGAATATTGATATAGGTATAAAGTATTTTTGTGTTTAATTTATAAGCATGAGAATGCCTCTGAATATAATACTCGTAGATACATATTATTATGTACAGAAAGAGAAATGCTAATTTACCTAAAACCATTCAAGTACTAAGTGTATACTGTACATGGCCCCCATATCCTGAAGCGGGCCCCAATGCTAAGCTCTTTGTCGGCCCCCCTACCTATCGTCAATGTTATAGGTAGTGTGATACTCTACGGTAGCGTTTTCCAAATGGCGTTCACGGTATTAAGATAGGTATTTAGTGTATTTTCAAAACTTACATCCACTTAAATTACCTATGGAGTCATCTATATATAACCATAATATAACCTTTACTAAAGGAAAATAGCGCCGCAGGCGACTTTTTTTTACTATTAGAGCAAATTTGTGTTGTGTGTTTATCTTACTTATTTGGTCGACTCACCACGCCGGGCCCCCCATGAGCCCGGTTAGACCCCCTTTTGTGGGGGCAATGATACTGTATATTGTGTTATTTGGTGTAATGGCTCTAATCGTGAGTAGAATTTTCAACTGCTGCATTATGGAAGGTACCTACTAGTATTTTATTTAATACCAAGATTATACCTACAACAAAATAGATACCGCTATAATATGAATTTATATCAGCAAAAAATACATTGGCAAGGATATACTTATTATTTAGTAGTTTGATTGATTGACGATATAAATGTAAGTAGGTAACTACTTATATACATATTTTTGGATCCCACAATTTATTCTGGTAGGGGAAAGGTGTACACAATGGCATAGGGTTTTGTTTATTGAGAAAAAGAATATCAAAATATGTAATTTATTATAAAAATGGAGCATGACTGTAAAGTAACACTAAAGTAAAGTAATGTTTCTAAAATGATATTTTTAGTTAGTTGAAAAAAAAAAATTATTTGTCAAGAATCATATAAAAATGCCTTCCGAAATTCGAGATTTTAATTTGGGATTGTAATACAGATATTTCAAAATCGGTATCCCAGTATTTTTCGATACCGAAATACCGGTTTTAAAAATCAGATAATACCGATATAGAAAGTGGAAACGTAAACGGTTTAATATGGCTGTATCTTTTTCTCGGGTTACGCGATGCGTGGTTTACTTCCGTTGCTCTTCAATGCCCTTGGATACCAGCACAAATAACATATTAATATGTTTTAGAGATTTATATATAAGTATATATTTATTAGTAGATAATTCTGTTTTTTTTCATATATTTCACGAATAATGGTATTAATACCGCTATTCAATAGGAAATACCGAAATACCGGTATTAGTAATTTCATTCGGTATTGCAATTCTTAATTAAAATATTATTTTAATCCTCGGATCTTGAATATTAAGTAATCGGTCAAGGATTGCACTTCCCAATAATAATATATTGGTACCTATTGCCGTTTTTACAACATTGTTTTAAAGGATCTTTCTAGTGAAAAGTGTCCAATCAATTTAAAATTCCTGCAACATGAAACAGTAGTAATTTTATTTAAAGTCACTTAACACTTAACATGAAATTTGTTTCGTAACATTCGACATGATGTGCGTGTTAAATCGAGTAGTGATTTATGCGAGATACGTATCAAATAATGCTAATGGATACAGGTATTGCCACGCACCTACAGTATGCAAACTCTTAATAATTTTATTCTACTTAATAATGCACTTACAATGTTCAGTTAAACCATTAGTGTAAAGGCCCTGTCCACCAGTGTTACTCAAATGGCGCCACGTGAACCAGTGCCGGACCGTGGACTATAACCACCGGTCCACGACGAATGACATATTTAAAAAATAATAATAAAACAATTGAATCGCGTATCTTCTTTCTTATTAAGAATTTATGGTGTTTCTTTTAATGAGTAGGTACAGGTTATTGTTAAGTACCTACATATTGCGCCATGAATCTCGTTTATCCAGAAGGATTGGTTTTAGAATTGATCCTATGAGGTGACCCATTCCTAGCTACTACAGTTTATTGGTTTATTCAGTGTATGTGGAACTATGCCGGTGGCAGAATCCACCAGAAACTTATAGATACTCTTATGCATAGTTTGACATGCCACATTTTATCCATTTCATCAGTGATGTTAGTATTAACATGGAAAAAAAAATTATGCGATGATTTTTTTGATACGTCTATGTTTTATTTCGAATGCAGTGCTTTTTATATAGTATATTAAATTATAGGTTTATTTATTTAATAAAAATCACAGTTTAATATTATTTATAATTACATAAAAAGGAACACATTTTATTATGGGTTGCAATAATATCATTTTACTGACAATTATCAAAATAGTATAATGCGATAAATGATTTGTATGCATGTATATATAATCTAAGTTTGTACGTATAAAAAAATGCTTAAAATTTCTGATTAGTCCATACAATTGTTAATATTATTATTTATTTTTATACCTAATACATACCGGTCTGCAATACAACAACGTTCGAGCAACACTGCTGCACATAATTATTAGTAGGTACTCATAGTATCAGTTATTTTACTGTTTCGTACTTATGTACTAAGTAGGTATCTAACAAGCAAAGTAGTTTAGTATAGTCAACATTACTTTTATTAAAAATCATTAAAATATATGACATTTGACATTGTGGTATATAGGTATTTTGATTGTCTCATTTTTTACATAATGATAATATCGTCGCCCCAAAAGCAAAAAGGCACATGTGCAATTTTGACGGTTTTGAGTTATGAATGCAGTTTTCTTCGTATTTTTTTTCTCTACATTATGGGCAAAACGGCATTTGTGAAGTCAAACCCATGAATTCACAATTGAGCAAAGAAAATAAAGGTTACTTGTGTATTTGTAAACTGTTCTTCATTTAATGTATAGGAAAAAGGTAACATGTACACGATTTTAGGAACTATGTGCAATGTTTACAAAAATAATATAAGAAAAAGGTAATAAGTGTAATTATTTAAAAGTGAGTAAGGGCCTTTCTACAAAAAATATAATTTCGTTGCAGAAAAAGGGTACTTGTGAAATTTGTGAAAAAATTAAAAACATGTTGGCAGCGGACAAAGAGGCCCAAATAAATATTTTAGAAGATCACAATAAGCGTAAAGTGGACGCTCGCAAATCAAAAGACGAAGATAAAGCTATTCATAAATGCATATAGGAGAAAGGTAACATGTGACTTAAAACCTATTAAAAATCAAAAATTGACAAATTATAAAAAAAATAAAAATTGCATTTCAATCTTGAGTAATTAGGTCACATGTGTTCCAAATTTCATTTCAAAATATTGAGTAATAACCTCTCCACCATTTTTTTTTCACTCCAAAAACACTTAAAATGCGTTTTTCTCAAAACTCAATTTATGCACAAATGCCCTTTTGCTTTTGGGGCGACGATATACTGTTGTGATTTTGGCACAACTTATAATAATAGTATAAATATGATCCCATCATTCATAAATAATAATATAGGGCAACTTACGCAATTATTGTGTATGTTGCTTTGTTTCATACTGAAGCATAGTCTATTTCTTCTTTTGTTTCTAAACTGGTTTGTCTATTCCTATTGGTTACATTGTGTGAATTTATTTCAATAATCACATTAGATATACGTCTTGATCAATATTTTGCTTTGTATCTAACATGCGGTTTTAATTAAGATTATCTTATCTTGTCACTCACATGTAAGTAAAGTGTATCTATTATAATTATTATTTATATTATCACTTACTATAGGTATTAGGTAGGTATATACATAAAAATGTCATTTTTACCTCATTAACCTCAAATAATATGCAATCGAAAATCAATAATACACACACACACACTGCCTAAAACCCTCACATTAATAATTAGCTAATTAAAATAACATTTTAGTTCACATATCTATATGAGAAAATATTTTCCGAACTCGTTTTTTTAAATCCTAACATAGGTAGATACCTACTCGTAGTTGTGTTTTTATTTATTTATATGTATGAACGTACATATAGGTATTGTGTGATTTTATAAAATTAAGTCATAAGTGCTACCAATGCTCACGTATGCATGTGAAACGCACGGACTCTTAATGCAAGATAAATTCAAAATTACGAGTAGCGCAATGTGGCATGGAAAGGTGCATGTTGGGCATAACGCGTAAAGATCACAAAAGAAACCAATGGATAAGTAATTTGATAATAGTGACCGAGGTGATAGAGGTCAGATGCCGTCATACAGTGGTATCCAAGGGGCAGTAAACGCCCACAGGAACGCCTTAGAACCCACTGGATAGACGAAATCATAAAGTTTGGTGGGTGTACGTGGCAGCAAAGAACTAGGGACCGAGTACAGTGGAGGGACTTATGGGAGGCTTTCATCCAGCAGTGGATCGACCCCGGCTGACGATATAAAATCAGTTATGTCGACTACCTTTTTACCTATGACGGCCGAGCGGTTACGCGTCAGGCTTATTATGTTTTTAATTTTTAATGTTATTAATGTAATTAAAAATTCACATGTTTTTTATCAATGTGTATTTCCACCCAGAGTATGGACCTAATAGGCTAACATCCATTTTTCTCATTTAAAGAAATCTCATAATACAACCTCCACTCAGTGTAATATGGGCATAGTGTGATCTTGTTAGGATCGAACATGGTAAAAAATATCACCAAAGGAATTTGAATGTACATTTTATATTTATACGGTGTTCTAATGCCTGCTTTGTTTTTTTTATAATGTAAGAAATTACCTCAGTACATATTATTTTCTTCGGTAGTTCTTAGGTTTTTTAATGTCGGAATCATGCCTGATTTCGAGATTGATATTTATATTATTTCTGACAAGACATTAGTGTAATTTTAAGAAACTGTCTGGGTTATAATTAAATAATGACATACCTACCACTAATTTTCGTACTTTTGGAGGATTCAAGAATCGAGAATTATACGTGATTATTATTCTTATAAGATAACCATAAACACCAATCAAGATAGTGATAGTAAATTTAATCTATTATCTCACAATGTTTATATGAAAATGATCCAGATCTTTATTACATCATACGAATTAAAGAAGTATAATAGCAGTTCGAAAACCAAAAATACGTGTCTATGTCAAACTAAATAGGTATTGCCAATAATATGTATTTAAGTATACAGTTGTAAAATATGATTCCACTAAGTACATATTTAAATGATATTCTAATTAAAATGTATGTCCACCGACAATAAAGTTGATGATGTTAACATCATTATAAAAATAATTTAATTATTGTTCTACTGCTACTTACTGTGATTTTTTTATTAGGTTGACATTATTTAAAACTTACTTATATTATGTAGTAGTGCAGGATCCCATAGACTTGTCGTATACATAATGTGCGGAACGCATTCTGACAATTGGAATAGGTTCTAGGGGTCACCAAGATATATAATGTCGATTTTGCCAGGCGATATTAGTGGTCATTTTTTTTTTATTGAGGTTTTAATTTTTTTTCTTATAACCCACCAAAAATTGTTCTGAGTTCTTCAATAAAACCAAGACCGAATCAGGGATTGATTGAAAATGCAATAATTGTACCATGCCATTGGCATGGTCGTAGAACGGTTCGTCCCATTTGAAAAAATAAAATAGCGAGTAGTGCAATGTGTTCAAAATTATCGATTCTTATGGTACGTTTACATTTGACACTAATATCGTCATATTTATGTATGACACCATATTCACTTAAGTGTAAACAGTAAGTATATTTGTATCTGCCACTTATTTTGCGTGTGTCGACTCTCACCTACCACTTATTCAATCTACTTATATACGCAAATGTAAACACCGCGTATTCGACAAGTTCGAACTTGGAGCGATATATCACCGAAGTTGGACCACCGTCTACTTTTATGTCAAGTACCTGACACAATATTCGTAGTTTGACAGGTACCTAGTGAATTGCATATGTATATTTCTAAAACAACGGACAATCAATAATCATAGGTACACCATGAATGTATGCCCAACGTTTACGTTAATAAATGTACTGTAGCGATCTGTCAAAAATCATAGACAATGAGAAATAAATCGGATGTGCCGTGTTCTATGGATTTTGTTCGAAAATAAAATATCGCTTGTTCTCGGCACATACGATTAATTCTGATGCACTCTGTGAAGAAAAAATGCGCTTCAAATAGTATTACCTAATTCATTTTGGCCCACACCTGCACTCGTATTAGGTACGATAATATTATATTGAATATGCAATGACGATCAAGTGCTAGATATCGCAATGTTACTGTTAATCGTTCTTCTACGCATTTCTGAATTGTGTGTCTTGTTTTTTGGCAAAAGGTCCAATCTTGCAAACTAAAGTTCACAAATTGAGTTGGATCTTCGATTTTAAACTCTGACATTAAACGGAAGGCACCTAGTTCTTCTCGTCGCTGAATCCATTCCCGCACCCATCTAGACCATTTTTTCCTCCTTTTTGTTGCCAAAAGACTTAAAATAATAACACTCGCTGCTTTCTTTTTTAACATTCCCATATTGACAACTGACATAACGTTTTTGAGAAGTATACAAAATAAGTGTCCGAATAAATTACAATATCATATGTAAACACCGCATATATTTATTCCAATGTTGCCATTGAATAAAGTGTCGAGACTTTATTTCAACGAGAAGTATACCAGAATTTTATGTCAGATCCATGCAGGTGTAAACAGTAAATGAAATTTTACGTCCGACACATAAAATAAGTATAACGGTATAAGTGTCAGATGTAAACGTACCATTAGGATCCTCATTGGCTTAAATTATTTTATTTAGTAGCATTTTTGTAAAGAATCACCCAGATTGCTTTTTTTACCATATAATATGCATATGACATTAGTTTTAGTATTATGGTTAATCCAGAAACAGTGTAGGTTGCATATATAGGTAGGTGAATATGGATATACATTGCAGTACCCGCTATTTTTATTTTTTCAAATGGGACGAACCGTTCTACGATCGTGCCGATGGCATGGTACAATTATTGCATTTTCAATCAATCCCTGATTCGGTCTTGGTTTTATTGAAGAACTCAGAACAATTTTTGGTGGGTTATAAGAAAAAAAAATTAAAACCTCAATAAAAAAAAATTACCACTAATATCGCCTGGCAACATCGACATTATATATGTTGGTGACCTCTAGAACCTATTCCAATTGTCAGAATGCATTCCGCATATTATGTATACGAAAAGTCTATGAGATCCTGCACTATAGGTAGATACGCCTGATGCAAAGATCTCAAAGAAATTTATTACCTCTGGAAATTTTATTATTATCCACTATAAAATAAATACGACGTTAAGATTAAGAAATGATTGTGTTTCAATTTCACTCGTCGATAGATAACCATTTTATCGGTTTCGCAAAATCGTTCTCGGCGACCAGCCTGACTTAATCTTGCCTATTTATGAATCCGGCCGTCAGTGCTCGTCGTCTCCTATTTATGGAGGGATTTCGTAATTAAATCCAATATAGGATACGACGTCTCGTTTGCCCGCCGCTCCCCGTCTTGCACTATGTAAAGTAGTCGCTTCGAATGTAATTGCGTCTAATAAACCCGCATGCTGGTCCTCGGCCAGGGGGAGAGAGAGGTTAAACGGGACGTTTTCATTTGAATTGATTGAATATGTAAAATTCTCGCGATTAAGAATCTACCGAAAATATTTTGAAGTATTGCAACTTGCGTGGTTACTTTTTGCAGATTTTTTTTGCTAAATAAACCAATAAGAAATAAAGTAGATACATCACAGAGCTAGCCATTGGCACAGGGATATATTGCTAAAATTCCATTGGTTAGGCGAAATACAGTTTTTTTGTTTAATATTTGTATTTAAATGAATAGAAAATACACACTTACCTATGAGCAGTCTTATTATTCGTGTTAGGTATTCAAGGGCTACAAAAAGTCACTGCAGAAGTTGCCAAAGGCGACGCCATTTTCAAAAGCTTGTATGAAATTATATTGAAATTTCCCTTGATTTCCGGGTTGATGACCATGTTGTCTCGAGTAGGTACGCCATACCATGATTCGGTTTCTATGTTCGGTACTCAGTTCTGACTCTGGAAGCAGACGTTCTGTTAGTATTATCATTCTTACCCATTCGCCGAGACCCGAAGAAGATAAATCCTATTTCCATGCGGATAGTGCATCCTCTGGTGACACGGTCTGACAAGTCTAGTGATTGTCAATATTACATAAGAAAAACCACCCAAAGAAGTATTAGTGTATGTACATCAGTAGCGAAGGGTGGATGTAGGCTGTTAAGATCCGCCATAAATAGTGCACATTTAACTTTGTTAGTCATACGTATTTTTGTTTTTATTGAACTAAAACAACAAGTAACAGATGGTATTGGTTAATTTTTAAAAATTAATTAAACCCTGCTCAAACCAAACCATAATAGTTTTGGTATATTTTGGGCGATACGACAAAATCGTGCACACTTTTTCATTCATACTTATTTGTTTTAGTTGGATTAAAAATAGATATTAGGTACACATATTGTTGGTTCATTTTTTTTTTAATTCATTAAGCCCTGTCTATAGAAGAAGACAATATTATTCTATCAATAAAATATTCAAATGTATGTGTTATTTTAATTGCATAATTTTATATATTTTATAGATAGGCGAGTATTTTTGACAATAATTTTCTATTATGGCTTGGTTTCGCAGGGTTTAATTAAATTTTAAAAACTAACCAACACCATCTGTAAATTATTGTAGTATTATTTCAATAAAAACAAAAAAATACGTATGACTGATAAAGTTTAGTGTGCACAATTAATTTCGGATCTTAACAGCCTACCTCCACCCTTCGCCACTTTTATACATACCGAAGAAAAAGTGCTGTGGAATAACGGAAATACGTCTTTTTTATATATAATTTGTAAATAATTCAGTAAAAAGAGAAACACGAGGGCAGCTGCATTTGATTTTGTAATAATTGTTGCTTTTCTGTAAAATCTATCTTTTTCTGTGAAAAAATGTGACTTTTAATATATAATTATTCTTTGGCCGCCCACGTAACATATCCCCCGACTTGCCTCGAATGATACAAAGCTCATTGAGAGACATTCAAATTGTGTAATTGCTATGTAAGGGAGAGTGGATAAACAAGCACAGTGACAGGTGAGATAAAGCGTTCCTCGACTGAGGATGTCGGGCTATAATGAATGCATATAATTACGTCATGTCTTATTAAATTAAACTCGGCACTCATTATAAGATGCCGTCATAAATTATTGGCTTTTGTCAATAATTTATATCGATAATCCATTACTTGCAGCTACGCGTATATTCCTACAATATACACGCAATTATTGAGATTTAGTGCTATAGGTCGTAGATTGCTGTTATGTAAACTGGTTTTTGTCTCGATACGATTATTAATTTGATACAACATTATATTATAGATTAAATAGCACGACCCTATATTTTATTTTCGTTTGTTTTTAGAACATAATATAAAGGATACTACGTACCAGTAGCGAAGGGTGGAGGTAGGCTGTTGTAGTGCACATTAAACTTTGTAAGTCATACAAATTTTCTTTTATTGAACTAAGACTACAATTTACAGATTGTATATTTTTGGTGATATGAAAATATTGTGCAAACTTTTTCATTCATATTGAATTGTTTTCGTTGGATTAAAAATACATAGGTATTATTACACATATTATTGTTTCATTTTGTAAAATTAATAATTAAGCCCTGCCTAAACCAACATATAATAGATAAAAAATATTATTCTATCTATAAAATATCCAAAGCTATATATGATTTAATTGCGTAATTTTAGATATTTTATAGATAAGTAGACGAGTATTTTTCGTCTATTATCTATTATGGCATGGTTTCGCAGAGCTTAATTGAATTTTTAAAAGTAACCAACACCATCTGTAAATTGTAGTACCTACCTAACATTTCAATGAAAATAGATACCTACGTATGATTGACCATTTTAGTGTGCACTATTTATGGTGGATTTTAATAGCCTACCTCCACCCTTTGCCACTACTACGTACCTACCTACCTATATGGAAAATTTATCAACAATTTCCATTACATATTGAAAGTTACCTGCAAGGTATATCGGGGTAAGTGTGTCTATAAAGCATAACTTATTTTAAAGAACTTAAAAATCATGTTTTGAGATTAGGCGATCTGTAGTGTCGACCTACGATGGCCGCGCGGCTTAAGCATCGGCCTATAGTGTCGTGGATCCTAAGTTCGAATCCTGGGTCTGTCAATTACACGTATTGTTTTTTTCAATTTCTGTATGAGTCAGAGTATGGACTTAATAGGTTGAGCAAGTGGCTGACATCCATTTCTCGTAAAAAAAAATCTGTTAACACAAACCACCTCCATAATGATCTTATTAGGATCGGACATGTTTAGGTTGGTTGATGTGTAGTGTTACTGTAGAATTGTAAATCTACTAGAGACATCCAGCCATATAATATGAAGCACTTAGGTACAATTTAAAGAAAAAGATTATAAAATTCTCGAAGGCTTTCATCTTATTCTTATGACGTACTAGCAGAAACGCTAGCCGACGTTGGATTGTCTTGCTCTGACAACATGGGAGTGGTGAGGTTAATTTTTACAATTAATCAAAATTGTATTGTAAAAATTTTGAAAATATACTATTTGGATAAAAAGATATAGAAAAAAGCCAATCCTCAATTGAATGCATATTACACCACCACGAATCGACAGGCACATAATAGTTAAATACATGTAATCATTCACTTAGCAAACGTTGTAAAACGCAGAAAAATATTTTTTAAACTGCTCTAAAACTTTTAAAAGTTTAAAATCACAATACTTAAATTTCATTGACATAACCAACAGTAGGTAGTATATTCTCTGATTAATTGAGATGTCTCCTAATTTTTTCCACTTTCCCTTTACTTGACAGATAATAATATCAACTGTGGAAAGGAAAAAAGACGTAATCCACACAAATCAAATTTTACATGAGACACAGAAGCGTGTTTGTTATGGTTTTCGGTCAAAGTTAAAATACAAAATAGACATTACCTTGAAGTTCATGATAATTAATAATTTTGTTTCTATATCCCTAATCTGTTTTAAATTATTGAGTTAATTAAAAAAAAAATGAGTGAGAAAGTTATCTTATTTTTTCCCATGTTATTATTTGCTAAATTTAGATAATAAATCGGTATTTGCAGCTTACATCCTTTGGACACAACGTGTACAACGTTAATATGCAATAAAACCCATTTTGGAAAATACTGAAGGTTTCTTTCTACAGTCGATATGTAAACATTCTGCATAATGCCGGGTCCACACCGAAAACAAGTCGCGCGACAACTCGTTAAATTTTACTATAAGCATGATAATTATCCTAAAATTTCTTAAGCAATTATGATAATTATCGTAACATTTAACGAGTTGTCGCGCGACTTGTTGCCGGTGTGGACCAGGCATAAGGTTTAGTTTGTGCCAATTCCACTTATTATCAGATAGTTAAGTCTATAGTACTAACTAGTTACTTACAGTCTAATAAATAAGCCCCGATCACATTATTATTATCGATCAAACTTAATAAAGTCCTTTCTTAAAGTCTTCTCCGATCATCATGCATCGGTGCATCGAAGACCTAATTGATTATCCCCCATTACAGTGATATTCTCCCCTTCAACACTGAAGCAAAAATCATAATGACTAGAATCTAGAAAGTTTTCGACCATCTTATATTGTAATAATAATAATTATTATTATCATCCAGGGAAGGCAAACTCTATGAAAAGTTTGTGTTGGGGAGCACAACTCAATCGCTAACGAGAGAGTAACAAATTGTTTGTTCCCTGCTTTGTAATTTACTTCGCGACAGAAAAGCCGAATCTGTGCTTAGCAGTGAAGTGCGCAATGTGAAAATAATTTTATCCAAGTCGCATTTTTGTTGTTTTATTTGAGCAGCTTAATATTATTGTGTTCATATCTCATTACTTATTGTTTATGAATTTTACAATACTTTACATTGTTTTGTTGTTTAAGAGTTGGTAACGAAATTTTGATAGGCTGGTTGATTGTATTAAGTATTTTCAAAACATCTCATGCATATACACACTAGAAAAAATCATTTTGAAGAAAAAAAAATACGATACTCGACGGGACTTGAACCTGTATATGTTGAATTCGCGCCAGTATGCTTTTCCAATTAAGATACGGGCATCTTATTGATCAGTAGTTGTTGCATTCCATGTAATCTAGTAGATACAGGTTTAGTCCCGTCGAGTGTCGTATTTTTTCTGCAAAATGATTTTTTCTAGCGTGTATATGCATGAGATGTTTTCAAATTATGTATATTCAGCATATATATTGTTATATTCTCAAATCTTGTGTCTTATTCGCCAAGTAAAATAAATAGTTAAGTATTGGTCAACATTGGGTACCTACCTATCTATGTTAATGTAGGTACGATGTTTCCAAATACTCCCAAATATCCAACACTTATAATAATGTCGTCTGTTGTCAGGGTTTTTTAATATATTAAATTTGTATATATTGGTCGTCAGGCGCGCACACGATGGAGTTCGGGTTGCGGACCCCCCCCGCAGGAAAGTAGAAAATACAAAATATTTAGGCAAATGGAAGATTATTCCTCTTCGTCAAGATCTCATGACTGAGGATCGTGACCCGGATGATTTGACTATTGGCATGCTGCGACACGCAAGGCCTGCAACCACATGGAAAACCCATGGGACTCTAGAATAATGGATGCACCCATCTGGGCATACAATGATTGCCTTAATATTCTGGTGTGGTATGTCTAAAAGACAAAACCGCGCGGATGATACAAACGGACACTAACGATAATAATTATAACGGTTAGGCCACGCGTTTTCGATAAATAGTTGTGGATGCGACAGCTAGTATACGACTATACGTGTGCTTTTAGTTATATTTGCGGGCTATGTATGTATCGTTAGACCCAAAGTACGGATTGTATGAGTATGAGGAACGTACCCATAAAAATACGGAGGTCCGCGGTTGAAGCTACGAGAAGCTGTGCATAATATGTGGCTGCCTTCAATTAATAGAGATAGTAATTTATTTATTTATTTAATCATTTATTTATTTAAGACTACAAAACATTGTGAATATAACAAATCTAAATTCTAGACGTACACAATATGAGATTTACATTATAGCAAATATAACAATATAGAAAATAATAATAATAATAACACAGAAACAAATTAAATCAAAAATAATATCGTAATTATATAAGCTACATAAAAAGAAGGATTGTCGAAGTTACGAGGGTGGGTCAATAATTCCTTAGAAAAAAGCATTAAAACACTTTTTATTTTTGTATTTTATTTTTATTTCTCAACATAATCTCCTTGGAGCTCAATACACTTGGTTAGACGTTTCTCAATTTTTTTTAAGCCGTCAGAAAAATAAGTTTTCGGAAGGTCCTCAAAATAAGCATTTGTCCGATCGATGACTTCTTCATTTGAAAAAAAACGTTGTCCACTTAGCCATTTTTTTAAGTTTGGGAAAAGGAAAAAGTCACTGGGGGCTAAATCTGGCGAATACGGTGGGTGGTCGACCAATTCGAACTTCAATTCTTCAATTTTAGCCATTGATCGTAAACATGTGTGAACACGGGCATTGTCCTGATGAAAGAGGATTTTTTTCCTGTTTAAATGAGGCCGTTTTACTTCAATTTTGTTTTTTAGCTGGTCCAATAAAGATGCATGATAATCCCCTGTTATTGTTTTTCCTTTTTCCAAATAGTCAACGAAAATAATTCCACGTGCATCCCAAAATACAGTAGCCATAACCTTACCAGCTGATTTTACGGTTTTCGCCTTCTTTGGACATGGTTTGCCTTCGCAATCCACTGCTTTGACTGTTCTTTCGTCTCGGGAGTATAGTGGTGTATCCATGTTTCATCTACAGTCACAAAGCGACGAAAAAATTCATCCGGATTGCGTTGCATGAGCGACAACAGGGCTTTAGAGGCCACCACCCTACTGCGTTTATTGTCGACTGTGAGCAAACGCGGCACCCATCTTGCAGAAATATTTTTCATGCCCAATTTGTCATGTAAAATAGAAATGACGCTACCTTTTGAGATCCCTGTAACCTCAATTATCTCACTCAACTTTAATCTTCGGTCACTTAACACCATATCGTGGATTTTATTGATCATTTCTGGTGTAGTCACCTCTACAGGACGTCCTGAGCGTGGTTCATCCTTTGTTGATGTACGACCACGTTTAAATTCATTTAACCAGTTATAAATAGTAGCAAGTGAAGGAGCAGATATGCCGTGAACTAAATCCAACTCATTTTTTATTTCCTTTGCTGTTAACCCTTTTATAAAAATGTTTAAAAACAGCTCTAAACTCAATTTTCTCCATTTTCCATTTTTCCATTTTCCACAAGCAAATTTTTTTTTTAAATGTACGAGAAACACACAACAACCCGACCGATCTGATTGAAACTTCGCAGCATACTGAATCGGTAGTGCCGCTGCATGAAAACAAACCGCTTACAGTACAATTCGCGCCACCTGTCGGCTTTTCTAAGGACTTATTGACCCACCCTCGTAACTCAATGTTTTTTCAGTATATCGAAGATGCTACTCGTACGATCCATGGCGTTAGATCAATTTTTAAAATGCATCCAATACTGATAGAACCAGGTGGCATGTATAGGTCGAAAACCTGGTGCATGATCAAAACAGCGCTGAAGTCATTTGGAGTGAAGTACGCTTTTGAAGCTCTTTCCTTTCAACCAACATATGGAGATACTCTTGGGATAATGATTGGTATATTGAAATTCTCAACATTATCGGTAAGGAGATTAGCCAACCTGTCACTATTATAGTATTCCTAAAAGTATGAATTTGCTCCAGTGAATATGATCAAAAAGCTACATTTAATCGCTGTTGGAATATTTGTTGTTTTATGAAACATAGAGAAAATTGAAGATGAAATAATTAAAATATCGCTACCGAGTATTTGATCCCTTATCGATGAGAACATGGCAACGCCATTGGTTTATAGTGTTTCGTTCGGTTATGATTAAAAACATTGTTGAAGGGTAAATCCATGGCGACCGTGATTCACCGACAAAGCCCAGCCTCGGGGAAATGGCAAAGCTCTCTCTGGGTAACATCAACCCCTGCCTACATACCCCTGAGATCGCGATGACGTCATCAAACGGTACAGTAGATAATAACAGTTGTGTTTGATGGAACAGCCCAGCTTAATTTGCAGCAGAAAAGCTATGCTCGGCGTCACCACTAGTAGGTATTTTAAAGACACGCCACTGAGATTTTACAAAATAAGTAGGTTGGTTTGGAATTTTTGATCATTTTTACAACGTTTTTATTAGCTTGTATTCTCGTTTGTCCGGTAGTTTTTTGTTCAGTACAAATCTTGCAATCGATTTTTAAATAACTTCCCGGCTAGCTAGACATTTGAAACTTTTAGAATATATCAGAACACGATGCCAATGCATTCTTTTAATACTTTTAGCCATCTTTAAGCAGAATTGATTTCATTTTCAGTTAATTCCGTTTACTATGGAAAGTTTTTTTCGAAAAAAAAAATCGTAAAAAGTAAAAGACTATTATTGGTTGCTAAGGGGGTGGTCTAAGCAACTAAATTATTAATATATACGTGCGTTACTATGGAAGTACTACTAAGTCAAAATGACATTTCAGTATTCTATGTTTGTTTGTTTTTTATTAACTTCATATCAAGTACAAGTTTAAGCATATTGAGCATAATTATTCACCAGAAAATTTAAAAACGTTGTAAATAAAAAGTTCTTTTTATCTTGCAATTATACTTTATTATGATTCAAATATAGGTACATAATGGTACTTGTCTTTACTTAACTATTTCGAATATTTTTTAAGCGTATTCTTCATCTATTTCTTTTGATGCCGTCTTTTATCGAAGGACTTTTACCGATAATTACTATCGTTACATCTATCTCCTTATCCTGAGCTCATCGTA
This sequence comes from Rhyacophila brunnea, assembly GCF_057557595.1. Lineage (NCBI taxonomy): Eukaryota > Metazoa > Arthropoda > Insecta > Trichoptera > Rhyacophilidae > Rhyacophila > Rhyacophila brunnea. The sequence goes on along the minus strand of NW_028233276.1, from coordinate 38,437,423 downwards.
TCAGATAGCCAACGCTTCGGTATTTAGACAATAATTACAGTTGTGCAGCTAAGGAAATCTCTTTCTTCGTACGTCTCTGCTACCTTCCATCTATCTCTGGTTTATAAGTTGGAAGTCTTATTTATGAATGTGGTAAATATTGAAAATTTCTCACTTTCGTAAAGTGTTACGTATCATTCTAAACTGCTTAATCGGGTTGGTCGACCCATTTTAAGATTCCACTTTAAGATACTGGACTTATTTTAGAATATAACTTAATTATAACGTATCTGCTTATGGTTATAGAGTTGTGGGTATCGGGCTAAAATCATGGGTCTGTAAAAATCACATATTTTTTAATGCGTGTTTGAATGGTTGAGCAAGTGGCCAACATTAATTTTTCGTTATTAAAAAATCTATAACAAAACCTCTTGGGCCAAGGTCCAATAAGTATTCATATCGAATTGTAGAACCAATTTTAAAAAAAATACATAAACTAGGCAAATTGTAGTAGCACCACGCAATTAAAATTCAATACAAATACATACTTCTTAGTAGGTAGGTACCTATTCGTTATTTTCTTCAGCTAAAATTACACAAATTACAAATGGCATAATTTGACCAGCGCGTAAAAACTCGCTCGCATTCCAGGTACATGTGACCTCACTGAGCTGTCTACATGTACTCGCCACGTGTTACTTCTCGCGCGCGGTTGAAGTACATATGACCTCATTGAGTTGTCCACGTGTACTCGCGGCGAGACACGCGTCATATGGACAAGCTCATAGAAAGTGACATGATCCAAGTGCAGTTAATCGGGGCAGCCGATCGACGTGAGAATCTAGCAATGTACTTTGCTCTTCATCATGTGTCTTATTTATTTAATTTAGATTATGGAGTGCTTCTAATCTTTAGATGATACCTGGTGCATAATTAATTTTCATTTATCTAATTTGTTTGATTACACCATTAGCCTTTGGTACATTAGATATTATTAAATCTGTTTTGTCGAAGAACTCGTAACGTAATACAATAATATTGTTAAGAAATTTTATTGTTTCCAGCGAAACGAAGCAGTTGCTCGATCTCTTGCCTCTGGTAGAAGCCATTAATCTTAAAAACACAAAACGCCTGGTAGAAATAATTACGCTTCACTAACTTTCAGTAAAACAAGAGATGCAAGAAGTCAGTATTTTTTGGTTTACATTATCAGTTACTATTATATTTTTATATATAAATATAGATATGTACATAATATATACACTGACTAGATAATAATTGATAGTAATAATAATTATCAAACTATCGTAGCATCGTGTCATATTATTTAACTACGTTTTATTATTTTTGATACCTAAATAAAATAGTGTTATAGGCAATGGCATTATTAATGGACGACGCACTCAATACAGTAGCTAGCAAGTAAATTCGCGAATTCGCATGTATAGTAGGTAGACGTCACGCAATTTCCATTATGCGATATCACGCATCGGGAATTTATAGCAATATGACCTCTATTGTAATGGCGTTAGAGCAGTGTTTCTAATGTCAATGTTCATTTGAGCGAACCCGTTCGAACCGAACTATTCGGCAGATCCAACAAAAAGCATCAGGAATTTATAGCATTATCACCTTTATTGTAATGGCGTTAGAACAGATTATGCCATTCGGCAGACCCGACAATAAAGTGAGTGTCATTTTTTTTTCCAGATGATTCGTCCATATTAATGTCATTGGTTAAAGGGTTGTCATATCGAAAGAAAAATTATCGATACCAGTGTCGATATAAAATGAAGCTAGTCCACGAGGGATTATCTGGAAGAAAACCTAAAACCAGTATCACCATCGAAAGGAAGTATCAATATTTTTGACGGTCGTATAATATATAAGCTGTATTTATAGCATTTTTCCTTCTCATTTTTAAAATATACCTACACCCTGATTTTTCTATAAGGTACGAGGGTGGGTCAATAATTCCTTAGAAAAAAGCATTAAAACAGGTTTTATTTTTGTATTTTTTTTTTATTTCTCAACATAATTTCCTTGGAGCTCAATACACTTGGTTAGACGTTTCTCAATTTTTTTTAAACCGTCAGAAAAATAAGTTTTCGGAAGGTCCTCAAAATAAGCATTTGTCCGATCGATGACTTCTTCATTTGAAAAAAAACGTTGTCCACTTAGCCATTTTTTTAAGTTTGGGAAAAGGAAAAAGTCACTAGGGGCTAAATCTGGCGAATACGGTGGGTGGTCGACCAATTCGAACTTCAATTCTTCAATTTTAGCCATTGATCGTAAACATGTGTGAACACGGGCATTGTCCTGATGAAAGAGGATTTTTTTCCTGTTTAAATGAGGCCGTTTTTCTTCAATTTTGTTTTTTAGCTGGTCCAATAAAGATGCATAATAATCCCCTGTTATTGTTTTTCCTTTTTCCAAATAGTCAACGAAAATCCACTGCTTTGACTGTTCTTTCGTCTCGGGAGTATAGTGGTGTATCCATGTTTCATCTACAGTCACAAAGCGACGAAAAAATTCATCCGGATTGCGTTGCATGAGCGACAACAGGGCTTTAGAGGCCACCACCCTACTGCGTTTATTGTCGACTGTGAGCAAACGCGGCACCCATCTTGCAGAAATATTTTTCATGCCCAATTTGTCATGTAAAATAGAAATGACGCTACCTTTTGAGATCCCTGTAACCTCAATTATCTCACTCAACTTTAATCTTCGGTCACTTAACACCATATCGTGGATTTTATTGATCATTTCTGGTGTAGTCACCTCTACAGGACGTCCTGAGCGTGGTTCATCCTTTGTTGATGTACGACCACGTTTAAATTCATTTAACCAGTTATAAATAGTTGCAAGTGAAGGAGCAGATATGCCGTGAACTAAATCCAACTCATTTTTTATTTCCTTTGCTGTTAACCCTTTTATAAAAATGTTTAAAAACAGCTCTAAACTCAATTTTCTCCATTTTCCATTTTTCCATTTTCCACAAGCAAATTTTTTTTTTAAATGTACGAGAAACACACAACAACCCGACCAATCTGATTGAAACTTCGCAGCATACTGAATCGGTAGTGCCGCTGCATGAAAACAAACCGCTTGCAGTACTAGTCGCGCCACCTGTCGGCTTTTCTAAGGACTTATTGACCCACCCTCGTACCTTTTGAATAATAAAATTATTTTTGTACACGTCAAACGTTCACTCAATTTTCAAAGTTCATAAAAGTTTAAAGAACAATATGAATATAATTTGAGTATGCATATACATCATTTTTGTATTTACGAGGTCCTCGGTTCGCGGTTCTCGTAGTTCAGTGCGTAAGGCACTGGCCTAGTCATCCGGGGTTTCCAGGTTCGATCTATGTGATAAGACTGATAAGAAGGTTATCCACGATTTCCGACAAAAAAATAACGTAAATAAAATATGAAAAAAAAAACATAGTTTGTCATAATTTTACATTACTGGTGAGACGACGACAGTGATACTTTCCGAGTGCCCTCCATCTTAGGTAGATGCCGTAGGTAGGTCGGTACTTGTTCAGCGGGTAGCTCTCCGAGCAACCCTCCAACAGTTGTTCTATGCAAATTAGAACGCCCCGTCTTACTAACTGTAACTGGCAGCAAACCTGGTAATGTGATACGACTTATTAAAAATATTCCGACAATTCATCGACATCTACATATTACTTATATACGTATTTTTAATTGAAAAAAAACTAAATACCTATATATAAAAGTTTTATTAATCAATTTAATTATTCACTGTTAGGATATGGTATCATTATAAATTTTATCCAATAAAATATTTGTTGTATATTTTTATCTGTGTGATTCTCAAAATAAGAATGATATCAACGCTATCATAGATTTTTGGGTTTGCACCGCGTGTACTTCTTCCTTCGACGTTTCTGGCTCTTTGCAGAGACCATTCTCAAGAGATATGTGTTATGATGACGTGTAGTGTAGGTGTATAAAAGCAAACGTCGCTCTAAGAACGCCAACAGGCATCCGATTAGCTAAGAGAAAACGTTGCTCTCTGAGTCAATCTTTACGACCAGAGAAACGTCGAGAAATCAAGGAAGAAGTAGGTACATGCTGTGGAAATCCAAGAATCTATTACGTTATAAAACAACCGTGAAAGTCTCAAACATTATATTATACATTAACCCTAGTTTGTGATATTCACCCTTATTGAAACGTAAGTAAAGATAATTTTTCAACTACTTACATTCAATTGCTCCTGAAAGAATAAATTTGTACGACCAAATATAAATATTTATTAACAAAGTTATTTCATAGCCAGCAACCGTAATATAGCACGAGTACGTGTGGACGGCTTAATGAGGTCACACGTACCTGTAATGCGCGCGAGTCAAGAGTGGACAAGGCCTTAACAACTAGTTGGGTAGTCGTCCAATATTTTTGTTTGTTCTGTTCAAGTTTCAAGTTTCTGTTGAAGTTTCAAATACGTCAGTCCGATATATTATTTTGTAATTTAAATTAAATTCGGAAATTATGTTGTCCGGCGACGAATCGTTACTCGTGATATAAAGCAGATATAAGCAGGGATGCGCAAGTCTTATTAAAATTTATCGTTTCATTTGTTTTATTTGCAGATGTTTGTAAACTTCGCACGCTGTATATATAATATTTGGTTTCTTTAATCGATTATCGTCTCAGCACCACCGTGGATATGCAAGTGATTAACTTACATAGTTCCATATAATATAAGTGCATTCAGAAATGCAGATCATTTAGAAAAAATAATATGTAATAGGTATCTATATAATAGTTTCAGTCAAAGTAACATCGTACTGCAACATACAAAATTCAATAAATAATACATTCTGATAGTGTGTACGAATATTAAATAATATTTTTATCACGCTATGTTCTAACAAGTCATTATAGCGCCTGTACACATGCATGGATTTACTTGCACCAATAGTGTGTATTTTACACTATCGCGATAATAATAGTTGTTTACGCGAAAAGTGCTGACTGTCTCTCCAATTTCATTCTTCAAGAGTAAGCAAGACGCGATGTTATCATTGTATGGTACTATTTGACAGGTGAAAATCCGTAAACGTCAAAATGAATCTCTACGCTGTGTAGTGCGTTTTTCCCCCGGTAGGTTTGTCACTACTGCGCAGACGCAGATATCGCACAGTCCAATAAAATTGTCGCGTGAAAATTCATAAGCTTATAAACTTTCATGTAGCGGCTCTCGTGGTGCAGTGGGTAAGGCGCTGGCCTTCCACCCGAGAGTTCTGGGTTCGATTCCCGGTCATGACAAAAACATTTTTGTGTTTTTCTCAAAGCCTAAGTGTTTGTGATTGTTCAAAATTACTAACAACCACCTTGTACGAAAAAGCAAGGACATGGTTACTAATAATTCTAAAAAAAAAAAAAAACTTTCATGTAACTTGTATGATAATACGTGCATTTTTTTATGACCGCGATAATACGTACGGTCATCATTAAATCCATGCACCTGTAAACGGAGTATAATTATAATATTATAATATCATGCATTCAAATGGGTTATCCCAATTTCTAGTGTTTTATTTATCGAAGTTTAGTTGCTGCCTCCTATTAACCTTTTGGTTGGTACTATTATAATATCTTGTTTAAAATAAGGTGTTTCCTTTATTGTAGTACTTAAGATTGTTTGTAAACCTTTCTACTGTAGGGTTTAGTCGTTTAGTACCACTAGGGACATCCAGTGACTGACTTACGTAACATGCAATTAAGTAATATTATATGATTTACAGGTTACATTTAGGTATTTCAATCGTCTAAATTTAAATAAAATTGATGTTCATTATTACATAAAATGAGATATACTCTGATACGGCAAATAATCGTAAGATCAGTTCAGAACAAAGAGCATTTGGTATATGCGGTATATTCGGTTTCACACCTTACATACATATTCGGTTTCAAACCTTCGATTGAACTTATTATATTTTAATTCAATGAAAAAATAAGCAATAACAAGCTGAATGATGGCTCATCTTAAAACGTTAAATTTCGAAGTTTATTTTTGAATTAAAACAATATTTTGTTATTGTTTTTATATTATAGGCAGTAGGCGCAGTGTTTTGATTTATTGAAACACATTTAAAAGTAATTTTACAATAACAAAAAAAATATTGGAATGCTTCATAATTCCGTCAGTAGGTAGACTTCCATAACAATATCGACTACAACAGTAGGTACCTAATTGATGCTTGAAAACTGTGGAAAATAAAGAAATAGGATTTTCTTTCATTTTCTTCTGCAACGTAGTTTCACAGCCATACCGTTAGTACAACCCCACATGTGCGACGGTATCTGGTAATAGACTAATGTTCGTCTTATTCCTGAGACCACTATTCGTGGAAGTTACTGCGCTCAGAGCTAACGGTACGCGGTTTGGTTTTTGTTTAGTTATAAGATATTACATGTATTTTACGTACATTTTAACGAAGTTTATTTCTGATAGAAACCGCAGTGTTTTGTGTAAATAATATGACGATATAATTATGTATGTAACGGCGTCACTTTGAAAAGAGACATAGATGTCGCGGCCCATTGACTGGACGCAGCAAGTGCTATGTAGACGGATTAGGATTTAACTCTATCTTGACTCCATAATTGGTATCTCTCACAGTCTTACAGCCAGTCAGCTTAGTCTGATTAGCTCTGACCCTTTTGATCATATATGTCCTCTTTTTTGAAACTAAGCACCTTACATTATCGAGATACGTTTCTAGTGATAAGTGTGGTTTCTAGTTGTAAAATGTGATACCTACCTGAACTGAACTAATCCTTTGGCAAGTTCATCTGGTTATATGATCGAGCGAGTCATCTTATGTTGTTAATCTGTTTTCGTGTACCGTTTGAAGTATTCTCCGTTATTGTTGATTGATCTCTGTGAACTCTGAATAAATACTAAAACCGGAAGTGTTTCTATTTTATAAATAAAAAAAACATACCATAGTAGGTATGTCATATTATTTTTTCTGTCTTTTTTGGTTTTTAAATGGACAATACAAATTAATAAAAATTTTAGTCGTACTTCATTGTATTGTGAGCTGTGACTGGTGTGAGCTAACATGCCGTTTTGAATAATGTATTGTATTTATACATGTGTAGGGTACATGTAAAAAAATCATTTGAAATCCATCTGTCACCTTATATTATATTACTCATCATCTGGCATGAAAGTGTTAATATCAATCAATGAATCTTCATTCATTGTGCATTTATGTAAATATAGCTTAACACATTACTGCCCAGCAGCCGCGGTCAGACTAAATTAATATAAACGATTCTGATGTTGTCAGTGATGTCACCACTTCTTCTGAGAATGCTATTTGTTTTAAACATTTCAACTTCAAGCGATCCTCTTACATATCCATTGACGTAGTAATCCATTTAGTTAAGTAGCTATATCATTATTTTATGTAAATAAAATGTGAATAAACTACACTTACATATTAAGTACCTATATGTAATGGAATTAATCCACAGTAGCATCATGGATAAATGGCAAAAACCATAGTTGTATTGGTATTGTTTAATCTGAATGCATATTGCAATGCTATCAAGCAAAACCAATTCAACTGCGAATAGCTTCTATCGTATCCATGCTGTCATTGTAGAATGATTCCAATATATAGTACTGACTAGGGAATCCAATCCCGAGCCAAAATCTTGATCCCGGGATTACAATTTGGCGATCCCGGGATCCTGGGATTGGCTTTTTTTAATAGTTAAAAATAGATAATCAAAAATAAATAATCAAAAATAAATCTAGTATAATTTATAATGTTTAAGACATTTATTATTAATATTGTGTAGGTTAAATCTATGTGTACTTGCCAGACCCAGGATTCGAACCTGGGACCCACGGCATTATAGTCCAAGTGGCTGACATCCATTTCTCGTAAAAAACAAAATCTGTCAGTACAAACCTCTACTCTGTGGAGGCCCATATGATCCTATTATGATCGGACATGGTCGAAAGAAGAAACGAAGTTCAATCTTGGAAATACGTAGGTTCAATGGAGTAAACAATATTGTTATATAAATAATAATGTGAAAGTAAAACAGTTTTATTTATTTATGTAAAGATAATATAATAAGATTATATCTCATGTATTTATATGTTATTAAAATATTTTTTTCTGTTATATTTTCGTTTTAATTTCATTTTCCATAAAAATTGATAAAAAAAATCAATCCCGAAAGTTTCGGGATTATGTTTACCAATCCCGGGATTCATAGGTTTTGAAAATAGTTCGGGATTCGGGATCCCGGGATTGGAATCCCTAGTACTGACCATGGCCCCCAGGCCAGGATCTCTGGCACCTCTCTATCTATCGCTAAGATTAAATGCAGTGACACTCAACAATAGCATTTTCCAAATAGTGTTTGAAGTAAAATTAAGGATATTCGTGTGTTTTAGCGGTTTTTAATATATCTACAAGAATTACGAAATTGTCGAGTATCAACACATAACAATTAAAAATTGTATTGCACACCCATACATTTAAAAATGTTAATACCCTCGAAACGAATGAAATAGAGCGCAGGCGACTTTTTTCTTATCAGAGAAAATTTGTGATATGCGTTGTTTACCTTACTTATCTGGCGACTCAACACGCTGGGCCCCAAGGCAAGCCCTGCCAGCCCTCCCTTTGTGGGGCCCATGGTTCTAACACATAGGCGATTGGAACGATGAGCCGGCTCGCACATCACAACTCGTCTCGTGTGCCTGACCGCCATAAATCAAAACTTCCGAGAACGGGCAGCCGGTGTTCCATGATACAACCTCGCACATCTGCCTAGCGATATCGACATTCGCCGCATCGCGGCTGCTTCGAACGCGGCGACAGTCTGGAGAGAAATGGCCGATTGTGCGGCTGTGCGCATGCGCGGAGTCGGTATTGGCCGATCTCAACATGCAGGCTCTGGCCGATGCAACTGCGACGCTGCGATGCCGCATGCGTCGAGTTGCATTGGCCAATCTGCGAAGCTCCATTCGATAACGTTTGTTTTTTTGTTTACGATGACGTCACATCGACGAATTCGTCGTAAGACGCATGCGGCAAGTTCTGATGTGCGAGCACTCTGAACTCCAGCGGTTTTTAGTGCATTATAGATAACTTCCTAACATTTATCGCTCTTTTAGTATTTATGATATTATATTAAAAAAATATTTTACACGATGCATATCAAGACGTATAAATAAGATCTCTATCTGTGCGTACTTCTAGCGATATGTCGTAACGTCCAATGATTATTGTGTGCGCGCGGCCTAAGTAATAATATGATTACCAACCTAATCTAAGTTTGCCAACGTAGCGTTTATCACGCCAGAACTAACATTTTAAAATATAAATCTAACTTGAAATAATTACAAGATAAAAAGAACTTTTTATGTACAACATTTTTAAATTTTCTGTTGAATCATATAAACTTGACTCGATCAAAAAAAATTGTATTTGATAGAAATAATACTGAAATGTCATTTTGACACTCATATTGATTTCCTTAGTAACGCACGTATATATTAATAATTTCCTAGCAACCAATAATAGTGGATTGGATTACGGATTTCTTCCGAAATAACTTTTCATAGAAGACAGAATTAACTGAAAATGAATTTAATTCTACTTAAAGATGGCCAAAAGTATTAAAAAAATGCATTGGCATCATTTTCTGATATATTCTAAAAGTTTCAAATGTCTAATTTAATTAAAGATCGATTGCAAGATTTGTACCGGACAAACAACCACCGGACAAATAAGAATACGATCTAATAAAAACGTTGTAAAAACGTTGTAATAAAATACGCATTTAGTGTATGGAGTTAAATCTAGAATTTATAGACAACATAAACAGCAGTTCCTCATGAAAAAGCTAGAATATTATACCAATTTCCACTAAAATCAATATGCCGGGCTCTTGTACCTTATATTTTTTTTACCATTATACTATTATAATTAATTATTGTTCATCAAAATTTTTTTGGTCTCAAAAAACAATGTTAAGTGATAGTATCTATCTAGACATATTAATTTAATTATTCGAAAATCCAGCGTTGTTTCATGCCAATTAGCTTATTTTTTTATCCAGCAAATTTTTGTAAATACGAGTAGCATCACTGAATATTATGATGACACCCATAAACTTACCGTGGATAACATATTTATATCTAACGCAAAGATCATATGTATATCTTTCATTGATGTATTAAATCGATTTAATAATTGATTGTTTATAATGTAATTATATAATCTTGATCCTCTCTGTTCGCAAGCCACTGTTCACTCGTGTGATTTTATTCAAGGAAAAGTACTGCCAGATGTGAACATTCAAATGTGACTGATATTAATGAATCTTTAATAGCCTGCTTTTAAACGTTTATGCAATCCATTTAATTCATAGAGTGAGTGTTATTTTAATACTCGCTCAGACAGGAAGTCTAGCCGAAAAGAAATCATGTCTTTTAATATTATAATAATATTAGAATAAAACTTTATAGCTCCGTGAGTTACTTTTGGCAGTGTGAGTGTCACGTGTAGATTAACTCTATTATGAACTTTCAGATGAACCTGAAAAAATTTTACTTATCTACTGAAAACATATTGCTTGAGACGTTTTAAGCTTTCAGTGTTATTTGTATTTATTTAATATTGTCACCGTATATTCTTAAAAAGACCATTGTCAGGAGATAATGTGGTAAATACACTACTTTAGTGAAACCGTTACCCTTACATAGTGATTGTTGTTACGGTTGCTATTTAGTTCTGGTGAAGAGACCGAATCTATATACCTACATAATACGATAGACGCATTTTCTTTTGTGGTTCGTCTAATTGAGACAATAATATATAGGTACAAGAAAAGTCAAGGTTTCTCCAGTCTTCACCACCGTAACTTGGTTATTGATGGGCACCACGCATGTACCTCGAATTCTTCTACACAATTAATATGAGAGACGCAGTATTTTTGTGATTCGTTTAATTGAGATCGTAGTATAGATGAAAAGTCGAGATACCATTCCAGGAAATTGACGTGGCTCATATTATTTATTTATTTATTTATGAAAACAAAACATTGTGGACATAACAAATCTAAATTCAAGATGTTGGTTCACATCATGAGATTAACATTATAACATATATTACCCTCACATGAGAGAAGAAAATATATTTAAAAAAAATACAATTATATGCAGAAAAATAAGTTTCTAAAACAAAATACATAGCGCGTCACTGAAAATGTATATCTTTGGGGAGCGCATTGACTAGTTTTGCACCCCTCGCTAAAAGTGCCTGATAGGCTTGATACGAGGAAACGGTGCCGACCCAGAATAGATCATGGCTGCGACCACAAGTAATTGACAGGCACGTGTAAATTCAAATTCTTTAGGACACCAGAATTGGAAACCATCCCTTGCGATTTACACGCTAGACCTACCTGAGACTATATTATACATGAAAAATCATGGTGGCAGCACCGGAAGTGGTCGTGGATCCAACTCCTATGGCCTTAACTTGGAGTTACAGTGGTACTATGTGAACGCTTTAGTTTCGTAATATGTATATGAGGGACTTAGTTTGAAAAAGAAAAATACGGATTGTACGATAGCAACCCAAAAACAAAGTACAACAACTGACATAGGGATTAACGGAAAATTGGCTATGGCAGGTAATTAATTGATCACAAGGCCTTACACAGGAACTCAGAGGATTAGTCTCTAAACAGACTGGTATAATATAATTCAGTATCTCATCTGTTAATATTCCCGGTAGTTTTATCAATTATTATCCTCGCGATCTATTTTCAGTGCGCCCAATCGTCCATGCTGGCAATTCTCAACAGCAATAAATAGTGAAAAATAAAACGGACATAAAATTGTTTAGTATCGCTGGATCTGTAGTTTCTTATTCTTGGTAAGAGTAGTATTTTGTAGTCCTGACTAGAAATTCCAATCCCGGAATCCCGAGCTATTTTCGATACCTATGAATCCCGGGATTAGTAAACATAATCCTGAAGATTTCGGGATTGATTTTTTTATCAATTTTTATGGAAAATAAAATAATAACGAAAATATAACAGAAAAAATACTTTTAATAACATATAACTAAATTATAAATAAACTGAGTTTGAATGAAGTTTGATTTATACCCATATGTAAGTTGCCAATTCATTTTATTGTTTCACATAAATTAAGAAAAATGAGAAAGATTGGAAAAAAAACAATGCTTCGCACTTTTAACAACATGATCTCATACGTTTTACGGCAGTTTCATATTTGGCTGACTAATTAGATTTATGAAGCGGAAAGGCCATACACCACGATTTGCTTTACTATTTTAAATCTCGCTAACCCATTTAATAAGTCTTTACTATCAGAAACAGCAATGTGATATTAAATTCACATTATTATTTATATTTCAATATTATTTACTCCATTAAACTTATGTATTTTCAAGATCGAACGTACACGATATTAACAATAAAAATGTTTTAAATAGTACGAGGGTGGGTCAATAAGTCCTTAGAAAAGCCGACAGGTGGCGCGACTAGTACTGTAAGCGGTTTGTTTTCATGCAGCGGCACTACCGATTCAGTATGCTGCGAAGTTTCAATCAGATTGGTCGGGTTGTTGTGTGTTTCTCGTCTATTTAAAAAAAAAAATTGCTTGTGGAAAATGGAAAAATGGAAAATGGAGAAAATTGAGTTTAGAGCTGTTATTAAACATTTTAATATAAAAGGGTTAACAGCGAAGGAAATAAAAAATGAGTTGGATTTAGTTCACGGCATATCTGCTCCTTCACTTGCAACTATTTATAACTGGTTAAATGAATTTAAACGTGGTCGTACATCAACAAAGGATGAACCACGCTCAGGACGTCCTGTAGAGGTGACTACACCAGAAATGATCAATAAAATCCACGATATGGTGTTAAGTGACCGAAGATTAAAGTTGAGTGAGATAATTGAGGTTACAGGGATCTCAAAAGTTAGCGTCATTTCTATTTTACATGACAAATTGGGCATGAAAAATATTTCTGCAAGATGGGTGCCGCGTTTGCTCACAGTCGACAATAAACGCAATAGGGTGGTGGCCTCTAAAGCCCTGTTGTCGCTCATGCAACGCAATCCGGATGAATTTTTTCGTCGCTTTGTGACTGTAGATGAAACATGGATACACCACTATACTCCCGAGACGAAAGAACAGTCAAAGCAGTGGATTGCGAAGGCAAACCATGTCCAAAGAAGGCGAAAACCGTGAAATCAGCTGGTAAGGTTATGGCTACTGTATTTTGGGATGCACGTGAAATTATTTTCGTTGACTATTTGGAAAAAGGAAAAACAATAACAGGGGATTATTATGCATCTTTATTGGACCAGCTAAAAAACAAAATTGAAGAAAAACGGCCTCATTTAAACAGGAAAAAAATCCTCTTTCATCAGGACAATACCCGTGTTCACACATGTTTACGATCAATGGCTAAAATTGAAGAATTGAAGTTCGAATTGGTCGACCACCCACCGTATTCGCCAGATTTAGCAGTGACTTTTTCCTTTTCCCAAACTTAAAAAAATGGCTAAGTGGACAACGTTTTTTTTCAAATGAAGAAGTCATCGATCGGACAAATGCTTATTTTGAGGACCTTCCGAAAACTTATTTTTCTGACGGTTTAAAAAAAATTGAGAAACGTCTAACCAAGTGTATTGAGCTCCAAGGAGATTATGTTGAGAAATAAAAAAAAAATACAAAAATAAAAACTGTTTTAATGCTTTTTTCTAAGGAATTATTGACCCACCCTCGTATAAATTATACTAGATTTTTTGACCGATTTTATAAATTTTATTTGTAAATACTTATAAAAAAAATATATTAACTATAGAAAAATGCTAATCCCGGGACCAGTCCCGAGATCCCAGGATTGTCAAATTGTAATCCCGAAATCCCGGGATCAGAATTTTGGGTCGGGATTGGATTCACTATTCCTAACTCCTGAATAGTCCTGAAGTATGCGGCGTAGTTTCAGCGGGCATGCGGGGTTATTCAAGTCATATTTTTGTCTAGCTTCTTTACTATCTACCTTTTAGTAATTTCCGTCACTTTGTTCTAACCTAACAACTTATCTAGTTGACAATATGCCCCTCTGAAGTGGACGAGACCTGTCCAAAATATTAAAAAAGTGAAATTACTATGTACTATATTTTGTGTTTTATTTTACCAAAAACAATACATTTTCACCATAAAAGAAATTAACAGCTTATTAATACAGTAGGTACTCTGTACTAGGGATTCCAATCCCGGGATCCTGAATCCCGGGATCCCGAACTATTTTCGATACATATGAATCCCAGGATTGGTAAACATAACCCCGAAACTTTCGGGATTGATTTTTTTTATCAATTTTTATGGAAAATAAAATAAAAACGAAAATATAACAGAAAAAATACTTTTAATAACATATAAATACATTATATTATCTTTTCATGAATAAATAAAACTGTTTTACCTTCACATTATTATTTATATAGTAATATTATTTACTCCATTAAACCTACGTATTTCCAAGATTGAACTTATTTTCTTCTTTCGACCATGTCCGATCCTAATAGGATCCTATGGGCCTCCGCAGAGTAGAGGTTTGTATTGAAAGATTTTGTCTTTACGAGAAATGGATGTCAGCCACTTAGACTATAACGCCGTGGGTCCCAGGTTCGAATGCTGGGTCGGACAAGTACACATAGATTGAACTTACACAATATTGACGATAAATGTCTTAAATAGTATAAATTATACTAGATTTATTTTTGACCGATTTTATCAACGTTATTTGTGTAGGTATATAAAAATTTTATATTAACTATTGAAAAAAAGCCAATCCCGGGACCAGTCCCGGGATCCCGGGATCGTCAAATTGTAATCCCGAAATCCCGGGATCAAGATTTTGGCTCGGGATTGGATTCCCTACTCTGTACCTAAATTTTAAATGAATACAACGTAACTTTATATTTTAATTAAATAATAATATATCAAAATTCAATAAAACGACATCCTACAAATTAACAAATAGCTAGCAGCTGCAGCATGTAAGAATGTCTGCTAAGAAAATTGTTTCCTTAATTTAAATTGATAACACTTTAAGACCCGTAATCGACTTGCTCGTTTGTCACGCAGTGTTTTTATTAGGCGTTGATTTATTATTAAGAATGACAATGACATGCATGCAGAATTAAGCTAACATCAGCTCAGTGTAAGAACAAAAACTGAGCAATGTAGCAACGTCGACGCCTTCAGTCCCAGTGAAATGGACATAATAATATTTACAACATAATATTATATATTATGCCCATGAAAGAAACATAGATTTTACACAATTATTATAACCATGGCCCCCACATCCTAAAGCAGCCCCCCTACCTATCGCTAAGTTTAATAGCATGTGTGATGCACAACATAAGCGTTTTCAAAATTGTGTTAGAGGTAAAAGTAAGGGCTTAGCGATTTTTTGTAGTTTTAATACATCTACTTGAATTATGGAGTTGTCGAGTGGTGTACAAAATAATCAAAAATTGCATTTTACAACCTCATTTTTTTAAATGTTAACAACCCCTTCGTGATATAGCTCTGCAGGCGACTTTTTTTTACTATTAGAGTGTGCGGTGATCAAATTTGTGATGTTTGTTTATCTCACATATCTGATTGACTCTCCACGTCGGGCCCTCCCTGATCCCGGGCCCCTAGCTCATTAGCTCTGGGGCATTCATAAACATAACACAAAGGCCCCTTTATTCGAATAAAAAGGCCTCCCTTATTATATCGAGCGCGACACCGGTGTCCCGTCTGAAACGGGCCTTACTCGTGTACATTGGCGACTCCTCTCTTAGGTCAATTGGTCAATGACCCTCCAAACTCCAAAAATAAATATCTTACAATCTATGTAGGTTATAATCTAAGATGTAGGTACAATGTCTTATAATTATCGTCTAACGCGTCAACTCGCGACGCACGCTAACCGTGTGTATAAAATTTAAACAGAAGGAATCACGATCGGTCGCTGTATAGTCGGGCTCGGGCATTTCAGAATCTGCCGGGATAAAATATTTATAAATATTTCTCTTTCTCTCTCATTTCTCATATGTCAGACGAAGAGAAGCACAAAGTCTTTTTCTTTTTCTTCATATTATTTTGTCGCCGTATTAGGCGTCATTTAGGTCATTGCCAGAAATGAAAGAGATGTAAATTTTCAATGTGTTAAAATGAAACAGGTATAAAATGGGCGAGCGTGTTTTGTTTTGGTAAACCTTTTTATACTTATTTTTTATCGCTTCCTATTGTTGTCTGAAATTTTTATATGCAATTTCAATGTTTGTATGCAGTTTAGTTTAAATCCAACCTTAGAGTAATACGCATCGACTGCATTCATTGTGTTAAACCATTGTATACAAGTTATCGATTAAAATGTCATCTGCTATATTAATCATAAAATTTACCTTCTAATAAAATCAGTGGAAATATAAAAAGTGTTTTATATATATAAATGATCCCGCCGTTCCATATCAGTACACAACACTTTTTCTGACAGTGACAGTTAAATGAAAAATGAAGCTAAAAAGCTACGGTATTTTATTAAATGTGTTTGATTGTTTGATGTGAAATGGACATTTTTTTGAAGAGTAAGTAGGCACCTATCTATAACAATTTCTAGCACTTCTTTTATAATGTATAAAACCTAATTTGCAATACGTTTTTTAAGTATACAACGAAAAGCCAAGTTCAAATAATATAATTACTTATTTAAAAATGACCCACCAAATGGTCAAACAAAGGGCCGCCAATGCTCGTGTATTATTTCTGCGAGGACCATCATCATCGGGCAATGTCAGACTTTCTGAGAGATGCATTCTTGCTTATAAAACAATGGCTACCAAACTGTGTTGCAATAAATTGTATCAACAAACCCAATTGATTAGTTATTAAATATGATGTATTATATATTAATGAGTATTGTGGTCCCATTGTGCCTTAGTTTGTACGGCGCCATTTTCTGAAGCCGTGGGTGCAAATTAGAAAATTTACATGTTGAGCAAAGATCCAATAGGTTGGGCGAATGACGAGCATCCATTCTCCGTAATAATCTCTTACTGTAATCTCAACTCTGTAGAGTGTAGAGTAGTGTTTCCCAACCTTATTTACGCCATGCCCCACTTCAACGTTTCAAAAATCTCCCCTATCAAAATTTTATAGTTACCCAACAAATTCTGAAAAGAAATGAATTGCTTCAAGTAAAAAATGCACATAGCCAATACTATTTTTAATTTAACTTTCATAAGTAAATATGTACCTATATTATGTACAACTCAGAAGAAAATTAGTGCGATCCTTGTGCTTGATGTGAGTTGCGAAGTGTTTTTATATATGAGGTATAAACTCAATCTTAAATCCACACGGTTTGTGATATCAAGACGATTTCTTTTTTTCAATAACAAATCATTTACAGTGCTAAATCCGCATTCAACTAAATATGATGACGGGAATGGCAACAGTAATTTTCTTGCTAAATCTGTCATAATTGGGTATTTTGTTTCTGTCTCAACAAAGCCACGCCATTGTATTTTTTATGTTGAATAGTGTTTTAAAAGATTCATCATTTTTCATTTCTAAGAGTTTTCTTGATACTGCCACATCAGTTATATCTACCAATATGTAATATATATAAAATGTAACAAATATAAAATTAAACAAATATTACTAATTTTCGCATTGCCCCCCGGTGGGGCGTATGCCCCACGTTGGGAAACACTGGTGTAGAGTATCAAATGCTTCGCTTAGGATTTACTGTATAACATATTATAATTGATATAACTAACGCTATATATGTATAAAGACATCACCGAAGTGATGTATACGAGAGCTCGCTATCCGAATTCTAATGTCTGGAACAGGATTGAAATCAATATAGAATGTCTCGGACTTCTAGTTATTGTCATATGTAACCAAATAAATGCGTGCTGACGGTCCTGATCCACGGTAGTGAGTCATTCAATATCACATATTATACACATAGAATAGGTGAAGATCCGAACCATAATTTATTATAACCTCTCGTTAGAGATTTACACCTGGCTCTACCATGTGTTACAATTACAAGAGAATCTCAATCTATCCTGTTTTTCTTCAAGCGTACAGAATTCTTGGTGTCCCGGACCAGTGACGTTGCCACTGTTAAGCAGACTAAGGCCCTCCTCCCACGGCGCAACTGAAATCTGGTGGAACTGGTTGGTGATGGTACTCATAAACTGACCAATGTGATGATTCGCACACGGCGCTACTGAAACCACTTGAAATAATAATCACATAAACTGGACCATCAGCTGTTTTGTACAAAAACCAACAACTCGCACGCTGCCGCGTTTACTTGAATAAAATTAGGTTATTTCAATTTTGCTTGTCTTGTACTTTTGACGTCTTGGGTTGTAAATGATTTTTATAGCATGACACTTGTTCGCAGTGCTACCAATTTTGGTAAGAAAATATGATTTTTCATCGAATCTAATGATGTTGGTACCACTGATTTACGGTGATTGGAAACTTGAGAGACCGCGCGACCAGCATGTCGCATCTCTTCGCGACCGTTTTGAAGCCGAGAGATTCCAGTCTCGCCGTCAGCGAGCCGCCATTGAAATACATTAGCTAGATACTGCTGGAATTTTAGTTTCAGTTCCGACGGACATAAGTTGCGCCGTGGGAGGATGGCCTTAGAATACCGTCCCCCTTAATTTTTAGTTTCAGATTGTCTGGAAATTCGTTAAGTAGATCTACTTACCAATTTTATTATTTATTTTTGGTTCTTAAAAATAAACCAAAAATCTTTAAATTTACATACACACTACTGAGAAAAGAGCATTTCCACGAAACATAACCTTAAATAGTAATGATTTTAGGTACACGTGGAGGTTTGTTTCGTTGACAGGTTTGGAGGTTATCTCGATATATACTTTCTAATGAAGCGACCACATCGCCTGCTTCTGCAACACTTGACCTGCATATCCCCGCGGGACGTTACTGTCCCGAACCAAATGAAGGTAACTAATAGTGTAAGTCTTACAAGAAACGTATACACTAGCATACTATACTATAGAGACAATCTCTCTGGTGTCCGTCGAGGTTGCCTTTGAAATAATAAAAGTCTGCAATGCCTACTTGAATAATTTTATTGAACTATGTTTCAATACACAAAATATTTCTCAAAATTTTCACGAAATAATATATTGATCCATGAATGAATAAACATTATTCGTATTTCTAAAATTTCCCCTCGGAAAAACCGCACGGCCAATAAAATGCTCACCGAAGTAACTTAAAATTCATTAACAAGTTCAACCCGGCTCCACTTACATCGCCAAATTTTTATTATAGCCCGTTTTATTAACATCTTTAAGTGAGCCTTAACATTTCCAGTGCGTCATAAAACACGTTAAGGGCTCGGTTAACTGTCCCGATGAAGGTTAGATCGCTTGCTAAGCACTACTTAGCGCTTTCTATGTAAACGCCCACAATCCGGGTGACCACAAGTATTTTTCATTTTTCATCTATTATTACTGTACCATCAATAATACAATCCTAAGAGGACGTTCTACAGAAATGGCCTTGAGAATTGAAAATATGATTTTTTAACATGTGGTCCATAATATCTGGTCTACTAGTTAATATAAAAAGGTCGTGTCAAAGTTGTTTGTGTTAATAAATTTGCTCTGTGACTGATCCGACTCATATTTCACATTTATTTCATCAGGGCTGTCGAAGACATAAATCATAATATATATTTTTAATTTTAAATTTTTATTTATAATATATATTATTTAAGTTTTGTGCATCTAATGCCGGGTCCACACTGGCAACAAGTTAATTTGCTGGCAACCTCGTTAGATTTTACGATAATTATTGTAAAATTTCTTAAGCAATTATGGTAAGTATCGTAAAATTTAATGAGGTTGCCAGCAACTTGTTGCCAGTGTGGAAATGGCTTAATATCCACTGTGGTTCACGTAGTGGCATGGACCTGGGGTTAGCTAATTCAGGAAGTCAACACCCATGATAGAATTTTTTCCAGTTTTGGTTGCATTATATTCCAAAACTCTTCTGTAAAAATCGTTTCCGAGTTTATAAATGGAAATTTCTCGGTGTACATAGTAAACAAACCTACGAATAAAAAAAGACAAAAAGGAACATACTGATTCATCGCAGTAAAATCTGGTAATCAAATTCGCCATTTTGAAAAGCGACGATTTTGCGTAAACAAATATCACGTGGTCTGTACGTGTGCGGCAAACTTCGAATGTGTTTGTAATTTTGTGCAAAGTGCGAATGTAATGTTTTCAAATAATTGATATGGATTAATTATACCATCGTATTATTTTCTCGAAATCATAAACATACTATAATAGTATTTGAGTATCAACCTATGTTCAATTTGAATTGGGTTATAATAATAATATACCCGTATATATATCAATAGTATGTTTGCTACAAAATCCACCCAAGTTATCAGTACGTACTTGCACAGGTTTGATTAAAAACCATGATGAAATTAACATTTAAAAAATATGAATGCTTAATATTATTTTGACAGCCCTGTTTTCTGATCGGCTTCATGTCGCAGGTGTTCATAAAATAATAATAATTCTCCGCGCGGCAGAAATTATCAGTAATAATAATAATATTTCTTGAAATAAAATCTCCGATGATTAGTGATTTTTGCGAAAAGATCGATTTAAATTGACGTAGCTACGACGCCGAGGTCCTTTTTATACTAAATTATATTTGAACGGCGGGCTCTTCAGCAGGCCCTTAAACTTTTTGGTACAAGCCGGTTGGTTATCCTGGATACAGCGGCAAACATATTTGGAAAATAGCCGATATTCTGGATTATTTGTTAGGATAACCTAACCTAACCTAACCTAAACTAACCCAAACTAACAAATAATCCAGTATATCGGCTATTTTCAAAATGTGTTTGCCGCTGTATCCAGGAGAAACGTAGAGAACAGACTATTTTAATAATTATAATATTACTTTAATAAAAATTTATTATTTAGCAAATAGGTACATTTTCATATTTTATATTTATTTTTATCTAACTTTAAATGCGTCCATGATGTCCAAGCGGTAGCGTCTTGGTTTATAATGTCATATGCATGGCCCCCATAAGGAGGGAGGGGACAGGCATCTAGCCTGGAGGCCCGGGCTCAGGAGGGGCCCGGCGAGGCAAGTCGACCAGATAAGTGAGATAAACACACTACAAATGTCATTGAAAAGTACTTAATTGCTTTAAGTTATTTTCCTTCAATAATGTTATTATTTAAAAATATGTGGTTGTACGATACAATTTTTATTTGTTTATCGATACTCGATAACTCTATAATTCAAATGGATGTATTAAAATATACTAAAAACACTTAATATACACATTTAATTTATTAATTAATTTTACCGCGTACACCATTTGGTAAACGCTACTGTAGAGCGTCACACTGCCTTTATCCTTAGCGATAGGTAGGTGGGCCTGCCAAAGATCATAGCCTAAGTGCCCGCTTCAGTATGGGGGTCAAAGGTTATAGGTCTCGGATTCGAATCGTGGATCTGGCAAAATTTTACATTATAATCGATTTAAGTTTTTTACTATTATATTTCAATCGTTTCTTGTTACCCGAATTCGCCTTTCGACATTATGCGCACTCACCAATGGTTAATGCACACTGACAAGGTGTTATAAATCTGAGCTTATCTTTATATTATTCTTGTCAAGTGTTAGTGAGCGGTACAATGAATGTTTTGGCACTGCGTTTGATAAAGATTTGATTTATCGATCATCGTTTCAAACTTCCTTCTACCGCTATCCGATATTGTTGTCGGAAAATGCCATATGTAATAAGTAATAAGTAATAAGTAATAACAATAGCAATGTTTGTTTTATAATACACTTAAGTATGTAATCAAAATAGCTTTACAATTCAATTTAAATTCAACCTTCTAAATTCCATTCCTTAAATCCTTATTACCTACTAAGTATATAGTGGTGAGTAGGTGTATTATTAGCTATTACAGTGATGGCGAACCTATAGCACGCGAAAGTTTTATTTTGAAGTGAAAAAAACTACATATAATAATAATATATGACACATCGCATTGTATAAAAAATAGCAGGCAAATATTCAAGAATAAGCATTACATTTTATGTAACATATATAATTGCATTGGTCGGTGCTTAGGCTTTATGCGTCGCATATAATATTATCGCACTAACCTCATCAGGCGGCTGGAGAAGCTGTGCCGCGAACCTATGATTTTGATCGATTTACAATGCTTGAAACCACTGTAGCGAGAGAATGGCTCATCTTGATCGGACCAATTCTGGTGACAATTCGTAAAAAAACTAAAATAAGTAATGCGGTAATTAAAATTTCATCTATATCCACAATAATGGCTCCAACTCAACAATAATTCCAAATAAGAAACAAAAACTTGGTGGAGCTAGTTGTAGATAGTAATTTTGACAGACAGTTTCAAAATTTGTGGACCGAAATGTATGGTGTAATTGAAAGTGATAAAGCTACATGTGTAAGTACTATGTTCTGTGAGTGGTATCTAAAATATCATCATTGTTTAATAAAATTCTAAAAAACTTTTTTTCCACCATGAAAAACTAGTCGGCATGTCAGACAATCGAAAAATAATGTTTGGGAAATTTTGGCACACGTATGTAAAAAGGTTTGCCAACCCTAATCGATTAGACATGGGTTTATACGAATATTACAAATATTGAAAATTTGTTTTTTTTCTACTTGATCATTTCCGATTATTCTTTTAATTCTTTAAGTAATGTCCGAACAATGCTCTATGACAGTCTATGATACGAGTATATTTACTATAGGTAGGCACTTTACAGATAAGAATAAAAGTACGAGGGTGGGTCAATAAGTCCTTAGAAAAGCCAACAGGTGGCGCGACTAGTACTGTAAGCGGTTTGTTTTCATGCAGCGGCACTACCGATTCAGTATGCTGCGAAGTTTCAATCAGATTGGTCGGGTTGTTGTGTGTTTCTCGTACATTTAAAAAAAAAATTTGCTTGTGGAAAATGGAAAAATGGAAAATTGAGTTTAGAGCTGTTATTAAACATTTTAATATAAAAGGGTTAACAGCAAAGGAAATAAAAAATGAGTTAGATTTAGTTCACGGCATATCTGCTCCTTCACTTGCAACTATTTATAACTGGTTAAATAAATTTAAACGTCGTCGTACATCAACAAAGGATGAACCACGCTCAGGACGTCCTGTAGAGGTGACTACACCAGAAATGATCAATAAAATCCACGATATGGTGTTAAGTGACCGGAGATTAAAGTTGAGTGAGATAATTGAGGTTACAGAGATCTCAAAAGGTAGCGTCATTTCTATTTTACATGACAAATTGGGCATGAAAAATATTTCTGCAAGATGGGTGCCGCGTTTGCTCACAGTCGACAATAAACGCAATAGGGTGGTGGCCTCTAAAGCCCTGTTGTCGCTCATGCAACGCAATCCGGATGAATTTTTTCGTCGCTTTGTGACTGTAGATGAAACATGGATACACCACTATACTCCCGAGACGAAAGAACAGTCAAAGCAGTGGATTGCGAAGGCAAACCATGTCCAAAGAAGGCGAAAACCGTAAAATCAGCTGGTAAGGTTATGGCTACTGTATTTTGGGATGCACGTGAAATTATTTTCGTTGACTATTTGGAAAAAGGAAAAACAATAACAGGGGATTATTATGCATCTTTATTGGACCAGCTAAAAAACAAAATTGAAGAAAAACGGCCTCATTTAAACAGGAAAAAAATCCTCTTTCATCAGGACAATGCCCGTGTTCACACATGTTTACGATCAATGGCTAAAATTGAAGAATTGAAGTTCGAATTGGTCGACCACCCACCGTATTCGCCAGATTTAGCCCCCAGTGACTTTTTCCTTTTCCCAAACTTAAAAAAATGGCTAAGTGGACAACGTTTTTTTTCAAATGAAGAAGTCATCGATCGGACAAATGCTTATTTTGAGGACCTTCCGAAAACTTATTTTTCTGACGGTTTAAAAAAAATTGAGAAACGTCTAACCAAGTGTATTGAGCTCCAAGGAGATTATGTTGAGAAATAAAAAAAAAATACAAAAATAAAAACTGTTTTAATGCTTTTTTCTAAGGAATTATTGACCCACCCTCGTATTATAGATTTTGGAGAAGATCTACTAGGTTCCAACTATTAGTTACTCTACTTAACTACTTTACGGTAATTTTTTAACTTATGATCCAATTTAGGTTTTCAGTTTTCAGAAAATTATCGAGTGCTCCGGTTCGTATAACTTTCGTTTTCGTTTAACGTGGTTAAAGAGTGGTCACCTCGCGATCATACCCGGCCGGCCCTGACAAACTCAAAGTAAATAACTCCGACGGTACAAGCCGGCTATATCAACTGTATCCGGTAACAAAGCTTTTATAAGGCACGGCGGGACTCTTTTAGTTTGAGATTTTTTAAGTTTTCCGAGGCATTTGACTTTTTAAGTACCTTTGATGTCGAATAAGCTGCGTTGTCAACGCGAAACCGTATTGCTTTCATTTGACAAAAATTACTTAAACTTTGTCGTATTGCATACGTCAGCAGTCTTATTTTTGTTGATCCGTAATTTTTGTTTTGTTGTTTTTTTCGGGCTTACGAAATTGCTTGCTTCTCAATTTTGGCCTCGAAACTTCGAATCAGACCAAATTTTATTTATACACTGTCACTTAGAGCTTACAGCTTTGATTATTTAGGTTCACTTGACCAGTATAAATGACGAAAAAATACATGTAGCGCATGGTAACAACAAGCAAACATGGTAAGGTACATGTTGAAGGAGTACAACATAAACCAATGGATAAGGCAAGGCGGTAGACAAGAGTAGGTACGCGATGTGATAGAGCTCGCTAAGAAGTGACGTCCCGTGGGTATAGGCAGGTCATGCGTTGCATAGGGCGGCGAATGGTAAAGCCGTGTTAGTTTCCCATGAAACAGATCATGCGGTGGCTTCATTATAAAGTATCGACATATTTGTTTAAAAAATAATCGCAGCATAAACAGTCCTGACGACACAGGTAACTATTGTTTTATTGTAATGGTGGTTTGTCGCACAGGCATTTTACAAGGGTACCACTGAACCTGTCAGCGATACAGATCTTCACGTGCCTAAAACCACCACGAAATCCACTAATTCTCAGTAAATGGTGTGCATATCAACTATATGTAAGTGGATACCTACCTACATATTTTCAGATAATTTGAAACTAAAAATGAAAGGGGACGGCGTTCTAAGTCTGCTTAAGGGTGGCACTTTATTTAAGGATGTTTCTGTCGCTAAGTATATGAAATGGCAATGGGCTGGACATTTGGTCGGCGAGTGTACATATGCCGTCATAAAGTGGGACCCAAGAGACGATGACAAGAACGCCCTAAAACCTTCTGGATAGACGAGTTTGTAAAGTTCTATGAATGTACGCGGTAGCGAAGAACTAGGAACGGAGAAGAGAGACCTTTGTCCTGTGTTTGGACTTCGTCTGATAATGATAATGAATGTTTCATTATGATGCTCTGTCTTTTCTCATTATAGAAATCAACATGCGATGATCACATATTGAATGCAAAATAATGTACATTGATATAAAAGATTACTTCTGTAAAATTTAAATTCAAGCCACATTACCTGTCAGTCATCAGCAGACTGGATCAATCCACTGCTGGATGAAGGTCTCTCCAAATTTTTTACATTACACTACATCTACATTTCTGACGTTTTCTACGTCTTGGGTATGACTTGTCCTGCGCATTTAAGTAAATTCTATTACATAGCATACTCTTGTTTGTTCCCTTATTTAACGGAATTATTTGTCCTTACACGTTATAACCAACATGCACCTTTATATGGAACTCTCTTATACTTTGCATCTAGGTACATGGCGTGATCACGAAGAGTAAACACTGTTTTGTTTTACCCGCAACGTGAGGTTACTTTCGTTGACATTATTCAGGTATCCAAAAACACTCCAGTCCAGCTATATATCATTATACCTACAGGTCAAATGATAGTAGTAGAAGTGAAATACTAATCACACTTGTGACATAAATAGTGTGTTATATGGCCACTAGAAATATAATACATGTACAAATTTAATTATCCCCTTTAGGGGAATTATTTCTAGATAAAACCTTAAATATGATTGGACAAAAAGTGCAACAGACTTTATTATCTACCAATAAGTATATTTTTTAACGTTAGCGAAAAAAAGTATTAGGTTTTTTTTTCTATCGATTGATTCCAATAACTTAAGTTGATTATTTATTATATTTTATCATAAATTATTGTATTATATTAAACTGTTTTAATGTTTAATGTTAACATGTTTATTTTTTCCGAAACTCGATGAGTCGAGCAGAGGTTTCGTTTCTATGATGTTGTCAACATGACGTGTGTGTACCATTGATATATTGTGTCTACAGTTTTTAAGAACGTATTTTTCGTATCAGTTGAGTATATCTTGCTTGGCGGACGAAACCGGTCCTGCTCTTTATTATGTTATGTGGAATTATATATAGTGTTAGTATTGATTGTAAAATACCGTGCAATATAGTGTAGGTATTGCTTATTTTTATAAATATTAAAATAATACGTATTTCGATGAGTAATAATAAATTTAATATAATATTATTTGGTTCATTCTATCGATCGATTTCAGTCACTTAAGGGGGGGACATGCTCGTCGAAGGTCAAAATTGAGTTTTTATTGTATTTTCTAACCATGATCCTGGACACTCCTTAAACGTTGTAGATAATCTATTTATATAATTTTGAAGCCTTATTATCCTTTATAGTTATTTTAAACATTTGATGACTGCATAAAGTATTTTTGTTACATAAAATAGTATTCTTTTAAACCTCTCGCTCTAATGTTTTAGAATATAGTCATATTTCGGTACATAACTGTGCAGTGGTGTTAAGATTTTTTACGTTTATTAATTTTTAAACGCATTTATGAAACCATTAGTATAATTTATTACGAGATAATTTTTGTAAAATATTCACGATAAAAAATTATATTGATAATCTCTGTGATCCCAAATTTGACAAGAATTAGGCATTTTATTATTCAAAAAATCGGCAAGATTAACACATTTGAAGATGATTCTAAAGATACTTATTATAAGCTATGTCTTTGACCATTCAAGTGTGATAAACATCTTACGAATAATGATTGCTTTATAATAATTATTGATCTAAGAATAAGGTAGTGTTTTTTTGAAATACGCCATTTCTTTTGTCATTCCCCAGTGGTTAAGCTACAACATACGGCTATAGCCATAAATTAACTAAATATAATTAAAGTAGGGAGTAAAATGATATTGACGCGCGTGTTTGAACATGTACCGTTTAAAAAAAAATAAAAAAAAATTCGGTTAGGTACATGTTCAAACACGCGCGTTAACATAATTTATATCCCTACTTTAATAATAGTTTGTCAATTTATGGCTACGGCCGTATGTTGTAGCTTAACCACTAGGGAATGACAAAAGAAATAGCGTATTTCAAAAAAACACTACCTTATTTTTAGGTCAATAATTATTATAAAGCAATCATTATTCATAAGATGTTTATCACACTTCAATGTTCAAAGACATAGCTTATAATAAGTATCTTTAGAATCATCTTCAAATGTGTTAATCTTGGCGATTTTTTGAATAATAAAATGCCTAATTCTTGTCAAATTTGGGATCACAGAGATTATCAATATAATTTTTTATCGTGAATATTTTACAAAAATTATCTCGTAATAAATTATACTAATGGTTTCATAAATGCGTTTAAAAATTAATAAACGTAAAAAATCTTAACACCACTGCACAGTTATGTACCGAAATATGACTATATTCTAAAACATTAGAGCGAGAGGTTTAAAAGAATACTATTTTATGTAACAAAAATACTTTATGCAGTCATCAGATGTTTAAAATAACTATAAAGGATAATAAGGCTTCAAAATTATATAAATAGATTATCTACAACGTTTAAGGAGTGTCCAGGATCATGGTTTGAAAATACAATAAAAACTCAATTTTGACCTTCGACGAGCATGTCCCCCCTTAAGAAATATAACTTTTCCATCGGGAACGATTTCGGTGTTGCCAGCTCTTCAACCCATCGTCTTTATTGACTCAGGATTTTC
This sequence comes from Rhyacophila brunnea, assembly GCF_057557595.1. NCBI lineage: Eukaryota > Metazoa > Arthropoda > Insecta > Trichoptera > Rhyacophilidae > Rhyacophila > Rhyacophila brunnea. The sequence goes on along the minus strand of NW_028233276.1, from coordinate 38,409,122 downwards.
GAGGGGTGTAAAAATAAACTCTCCCCGAGATAAATCCGCCGCTTGGGGTTGCCAGGAGTAACGCCATCATATCTTTAACGTTTGACTAAGTATAACTTCCTCCCCCGCGCTCTCTGTACTGTTCTGATTCTACTCGACTCGAAATAATGCAGGGGATATCAAATATAATGTAATCTATTTCTATTATACGCCGACAGATATTAATAGCTCAGTTAATAAATAAAAAAATCTTAGCTATTACATAATATTATATTCTATGAATGAAGTAATAATATTTTATGTCTATCAGTTGCGTGGGGGGTGGTGGGTGAGTCGGCGCCATGCCGAACACGTAGATCAACCCTATAAAATGTTTAAGCATCATAATATATCATCATCATCAGCCGGGGTCAATCCACTGCTGGATGAAAGCCTCCCCAAGCTTTCTCCAACTCTCTCGGTCCTGTGTCGTTCGCTGCCAGGTATTTCCGCCGAACTTTACCAGTTCGTCAATCCAGCGGCTTTTAGGGCGGCCCTGTGGCCGTTTCATGCCCCTTGGGTACCACTTGATGACGGCATTTGTCCAGCGGCCGTCTTTTCGAAGAGCAATGTGCCCCGCCCATCTCCATTTCAGCTGTTTGGCAACGTCTATTACATCGCGTACTCCTGTCTGCTTCCTAACCCATTCGTTTCTCTTACGGTCCTTTTGCGTGATGCCCAACATACACCTCTCCATGCCTCGCTGTGTGACTCTTAGCCTTTGGACATCTCTCGTGTTGAGGGTCCACGTCTCGCAGCCATACGTGAGCACGGGTAGCACGCATTGGTTGAACACACTACGCTTAAGACATAATGGTAGGTCACTTTTGAAGATACCAGTCAGACGTCCGAAAGCACTCCATCCCAGCCTTGTGGGATCATTATATATATACAATTTCAATTGCACAAAATTATGAATGTCATGGATCTAAAATTCTAAAATATTGTTTTCCTTCGAAAATTTTAACAAAAACGAATATACTTACTTAGTAGTGAACGTAAACCTACATGCAGTGTAATAAACCTACATATAATACGAACATTTATACAGATTTCACACGATGATTCACTGATCACATGGCTAACAACTGACTTATTTGAATCTGCCACAAAATAAATTCTTCATGTCATTAAATTAACAATATAATATTTAGGTACAGTGACATCTCTTGACAAAGTGCCGCTCTTAGGCAGACTTAAGATCTATAGGATTAATACCTACGTGGGGTTTAGGTATTCAATTTTACGTCATAGATACAGTATTTTAAATAAACAGCTTATATGCGCGATAGAACTAATTTTCGATACAATTCACCATACTGTGTTTATAAATAGTATTATTATCGACCATTGAATTATAATATTCACACTAATATCACACCGCGCTATTTGGCTGATCACCGATCATTGATAAAGTAGTTTCTCGGGAGTCATAATAATAAAATTAGGCATATATTCCAGTTTATTCTATCTATCTTTAAATCACATCTTTATCACGATAAGCTTTCGTAAACTTTCGCTGTGCACCCACATGTCGATTTTTTCAGACCTCGGTACCTTATAAAATATTTCACATCTGCCTATATATTTGGATTACATTTAACCATCAGAGTTGTCTTTTTAATTAATAATAATAATTAATATTACCATCTGGAAGGCTTTCATATTTTATTTAATATAACCAATAATATCTATATTTTATTAACAATGATGAACAGAAATAAAGCTTTTGAGCAGTGGAGCTTTCGAAAGATGTATATCTTCTTCGAAATACTCTGCTAAAGGTCAAATATACTTTAACAGTCGAGGAGATACACTAGTGTGTACTTATAAAAGACTTTTGCTCCATTTCTTTCGATCTATCCATTCTCCGCTCGTTCGCATTTGGACACTTTTGTCTTAAACCCCTATCAATTTAGAGATGCAAGCAATACTTGAGTATTGTAGCTATCGATACTTGGGTAACTAATGTATTACTGTTTGAATTATTATTTAAAAATATGTTATGATATACCTAGTTGAGGCGACAATTATTCGCAAAACCCGCTCTGGACATCTTTAACTCTACATGATTTTTTTGTATTTGTCATAATCGTTTCGTCTGTAAATATAATAAGTAAATAAAATTCTATATATTAACGTATTAAGTATAAATTGAAAACCATTTTTTGTGATTTTTTATTAAATATAAAATAATCTAGAGTGCATTTTGTAAAAACAATCTTACAACTTCCACTCTATAGAGCCTGGTTACATGTAAATTGTAAGTAACACATTTCACTGTGGCACAGTTCACCGTGATCTTCAGATCAGAAAGAGATGACCGTATACTATACGGCTATGAAAATTGAATTAATGTTCATATTGAATCTAATAAAATTGAAGACCGTAAAGCATACGGTAATCTCTTTCCGATAAGAAAGTTCACGCCGAACTGTGCCACGGTGAAATGTTTTACGTACAATATACATGTAGCCTGGAGATTTAGTCTAGGCAAATATTCTTCGTCGTCTCAACTGCATATTGTTATCTAACGAAGAATCTTTTGTTGCTCACAGACTTGACTTTTCTTCCTACAGTTTTCTTCTTTACCTACAGTTATTATTCATCACTTAAGCGGTGTGAACTTTCCGTAAGGTGGAACCAATAAGTTTTAAATATGAGTATTTATTCAATTAAATTGTATATAAAATTTCCGTTTATTTCGAAGCCACAGTCTTTGTTTTATGACAACAAATTCAATAGTTGGAAAACTATTGATATTTAGGATCATGACTATTACAAAGTATTGAAATATCCCGTTAAATATCGCATCTCTATCACTCATACCATTTCTTTGCTAAACTTCCCTTCTTCACTTTGATCTTGTTTACAAGGCTCTTACGTCTTCTACTGCCGGGAACAAAATGTATACGAGCAAAGATGTTAAAGTGTTAGACAATCACTTTGTCGCGTATTTTTTATATCATAGTACTGAATGTCGTACTTACGTTGCGCATTAAATAATATACTAGTGGCGAAGACTTCATAGTAGGCGATTATTTAAAGCCTACTTTTTAAGAAAAATATTTTTTAATTGCATATTGACATATTTATATACTTAATCACTTCATTATTTTATGTTGTATAAAAATAATTTATTTTCCCAACGAGAGATGTATATGTAGGAATGTATTATAGTATTACACAGTTTACAAAACAATCTGCAAAGGTATTAAAAAATATACGACAGCGCGCCATCTATCTTGACGTAAATAAATTTCCGATTATGTGTGAAATAATTCTGAATTTTTTTCGTATGGACTTAACGTCTCGTAACCTCAGCAAGTCTGTTGATTTGTATGAAATAAGGTAAGCTCCTATCGCAGGGCCTAAAACATTCGCGCATAATATTGTTGTCACGACTGCGAACTTTGTCCAAAATCATTAATAATTAGACACATCGCTCATTTTTATGTCGTCAATGAGTTTTTGAGGTTTCATTGAATTAGTGTGTCGTTGTCATTTATTAGTGTGCACCTATTCATTAGTAGTAAATATCGTACTATTCTCGTAGTAGGTATACCTGACAAGTGTGCTCTTTTTATCAGATCTCCACAGCTTACCTCTTTCCAAAAGTCACCCTTCGCCACTGTAATATACGTATTGTTCTCACTAAATATTGAATAAAATACTTCGGTAAAATAAATGACTATATTAGCATACAGATGACTATCAATTTTTAATATAATTCATAATATATAACTCAAATGCGTATATGTGTGCATAATCCCACTCCTTGCTAGCACCATGCAGCTCCACTGTGGATTTATCATCGAACTTCTTCTTCAAAATCGAAATCATCGAAACAACAATAGGTATGTGGACAAATACTAATAATTTTCAGTTTTAGAAATTAAGTACCCGAATGCTTCAATTATTTTTTTTTATATTATACATTTTGTGCACAAGGCTTTCATTTTTATGTTGAAAATAAATTATTAATATAAAGTATTATTAAATCTTAATATAGTTCATATATAACTATATGCATATATCTGCCAGTGACGAAGGGTGGAGGTAGGCTGTTAAGATCCAACATAAATAGTGCACATTAAACTTTCCGTTGGTCCCTACCGCCCACTGGTGAGCATTCCAGCTTTCATGGTGGGCGGTAGCCGCCTCTTTTAGGCTTAGGCTTTAGTGCTGTTAATCATATTTTGACTAAAGAAAGAAACCACCTTAATATTTCCGAAACAGGAGACCTTCTTTTGTTCCTCACAAAAAAACGCCAGATATCCGGTATTTAGTTTCGCAGCATCGGCTTCAGGGATCTCATTAATAATTTAATTTACTTCCCTACTTTACAAAAAATCACCATTACTGTGGCACCGGTGGGCGGTTAGAAAATTTTACTATTAACAGAGATACAAAAGTGGGCGGTAGGTATAAAAAGGTTAACTACCCCTGCCTTAAGGTATAGGTCAGAGATTCAATGGTTGTGTCACATTGTTTTATTTTAATTAATATTAAATAATCATTAAAAGAAACACTGGAATGATCATCTTGTATCTTTCTACTGTTGTCGGAATGTCAAAATCAAGTTAAGTACAAAAATACTTAGCGATAATTAAGAAGCTAATTTCAATGTTTTTTAAATAAGTAAATACGCTTAACATATTTTAATGATCATCAATGTTGCTTCCGTAAGAAATGTTTTCATTTTGAGTTATAGACCAATTAAAAATATATCCGTTAACACTTGAATTATGATTAGCCAGATAGGCACCTAATTAAATCTCGCAATTATTTCTCAGGTGAGTTAATTAAGATGCCGATAGAGAAGGAAAATATAACGTAAACCTACTCACTAAACATTAGTCTCACGATAAACAACTCAGTTCCTGGAATTGTTGATAAAATTTAATCTGTGGAGTATATATAAACGAAATACCTACACTTGGTATTATTATTTGCCCGTGATGATAAATAAACTATAACTCGCGATTTTACGCCTATCATGTAACAGATGTTAGAACGCTGATATTAGTGATATTATTCCATGAATAGTTTTCGTCTATTGGAATCTCAAAGCAATATCAAAGATAAAATTTTAGGTCGTCACTTGATTTAATTATAATTTTTCAATATATTCATTTTATCATTAGGGGTGATTGGACATGGCATACAACATTGTCTGGGTGGGGTTAATAATATCGTATCCGTAAACAGTTCACCGCAGGACACGTATCGTGCGCCGCAGTACGTGAAACATGAGTTCGTGCAACATTTAATCAAATGACGAGTTCTTCGTTGAACATTTCACCGTGGAGTATATTTGTACGTATGCTACAACATGTGGCGAATTTTATGAGGTGTCTTTACTAGGTTAGGTTAGGTTAGGGTTAATCTTATTGGAACAGTACTATTTGCAAACTATCGCCGCATTTTGTAAGATACGTACAATTAATGTATTCCACGGTGAAATGTTCAACGAAGAACTCGTCATTTGATAAAATGTTATACGAACTCATGTTTCACGTACTGCGGAGCACGAATAAGTGTCCCACGATGAACTGCATACGTACAACTTATATGTAACCTATGTGGTTTTCTGTCTAGTTCTTTTTTCCTGTGGCCAAATGTTTATTGTTCTTATTCGAGCTTTGCTTTTTCTCTTGGCTATTAGCTAAGGGTTGGCTGTACTATCATGGTAAACTGCTTTGCTGAAGCAAAAGCGATCCTCATCAATGGCACTTAAATCGCGTGGGTCAATAACTGTGCCTATATCGGACAACAAAACTATCAATAATGAGAGTGATGACTGACTAAAACTAGCGTGGAACGCATTTGAACGCCCGAATAGTATTATCAGAAGTAAACTCCCATTGTACCCGAAGTGTTATTTTCAACCAATGTTTGCTACAAGTGCTCGTGTGCACCTACATGTAAATCATGTACCCTTAGGTAATGTAAGATCAATGCAAAAATTATGAGTAAAGCGACGTGGCATAGAAATGTGCATGTTGGGCATTGCACGCAGAGACCGCAAAATAAGCCAATAGATAAGAAGGCAATAAGAGTACGCGATATGATAGAGATGTCGCTCAGCGAGGGGACGCCGGATGTACAAATGAAGTCATATAGTTCAAATTTAAATGTGTTTATTTAAATATATTAAACTTTACAAATCAAAAAATCAAGACGTTCACAATATAACATTTAAAAACAAATGGTAGGCATAAAAAACAAAGAAATACTTATACAGTATTAGAAGAATAGTATAGAGTAAATACAAAATGTATAAATGTAGGAAGTGTCGCCAAATGAGCAAAGTACCTAGACCGTATTTTAAGATTTTTTTCAAATAATGTTCACCTATTATACTCATCCTCACGTAAATGGAATGTATACATATATGTTACCCAAGGAGTACTAAATTACTGCAGGGATACCTTAAACTACGCTGTATCAATGAAGTAACAAATTTCGGCGGATGTACATGGCAGCGAAGTATTAGGGCCCAAGAAGAGTGGACTGCGCTAAGAGAGGCCTCATATAGCAAAGTATCAACCCCAGCTGATAATAATTAATATCTACTTACTTTACCTGAACACAATCTGGTCAGTATGTCGGCCACTTTCTGGAGAGGTTGCAAAGATTTTTTTTTTTTCACTAGAAATGATGACTTACCTATTAGCCATTCGCCCAATCTGTCAGGCCAGATACCTATCTATCTATTACTACTACTACATTCTCTATCTATACGAGAAATAACTTATATTAATTTACAATATTTAGGCCTACTTGACCCATCATTTTCTGTAGAAGCAGGTATATAATACTTAATCATTTTTATTTTTCCGTCCAATTAGCCATTTAAAAATGTGGTATAATCTCAGAGGTCACCTGTTGTTATTTAGAAAAATATGTGTAGGTACCTACCTTCCTCATATATTTTATATTGGTTATGTAATTGATATTTGACACCCACCCTGGCCGCGTAACTTAAGCGTCGGCCTGTATCGCCGTGAGTTCCAGGTTCGAATCCTGGGTCTGGCAAGTATACATATTGTTTTTTTTAATTTGTGTATGAGTCAGAGTATAGGTTGAGCAAGTGGCTGACATCTATTTCTCGTAAAAATAAAATCTATATATACCAACCTCCACTCTGTGGAGGCTCATAATATGATCATATTAGGATCGGAAACGGTCGAAAAAAATTGATATTGTTGTTTTATATTCATGCTAATTTTCTTTTTGAATTTTCTTTTTCAATACAATAGATTCATGTCGCAAAGATGTTAAAAATATTTTTAAAACATAAACTAGAGATTTCCTAAGTTTTATTTTTCCCACGGCAGCTATTGAGTACATAAACGCCATTGCAACAATAGGTAGTGTACTAATATAATTAATTATATCGAAAATATTGACAAATTCATCAATCTGTCGTTGGAACTGTTGGAAGATATGTGCATGCGGGAAGAGTAATTACCATTATCAAATATACCGTTTAGCCTCTAAAAAACCGCTGCCAAAAAACTACAGTATCTACTTTACCTTTGTAATAATACTTGATCTATCTTGCGTAGTATTCACAAATTTTGTGATTTTATCTCACATCTTTAGATATAACTAGAAAACATGATGTCTCCATAATAATATTATGTAATAAACCAAACACAATTTGGAGAAACAATACTTTACTGCTGTTGTCCAGATATGGCATCGGGAATAAACACTTCCTCAGCACTGTAGTAAAATAAATGAATCCTCATAACATGTTAGTGTTAATTTCCGTTTCCGCTTCTGTTTTGCGAAGTTGCATTTGAAGTTTTGCATAAAACACTTTCTGAACGTATGTTCTAAGTAGTAATTGTAGATATTGGCCCACTCGAGCTTGTCGGTTTCGTTTGTGGCGAGCTTTCGCTTGAAAGCTCAATAGATAATCTCTACTTTTTGAGTCTCTCAGCGGGAAGTTTGTGCGGTTAAGTGCGCTTTTAGCGTTTGCGCACCTTCTTTTGGGATCCCCTATTAATTGATCGCCAGACTGGATTTTTCGAACTCTATCTTCATATTGTATCACATCAGACTTTTATATAATTTTATTTAATGTATATCTTTCCAAAATGAAATTAAATGTATTTTACTTCCGTAGTACCATTACTCAGTACTTATATATTCAATATATTATTATTGTTGTTAAAAATATTGGGCTGCTAAATGTATTTTATGAATCAAATATGTGAGTATATACCTAAATGGTTGAACAAAATACTTAACTGTACTGGTGTATTTAATCGATTGTGATAATTGAATTGAAAACTCATGCCATAAGTATTTTAGTTTTGACGTAGAAGTATGGCTTTATACTTGGCAAGGTATTTCGCCAAAAATAATATTTTATAACGACTTTTGAGTACTTAAATTAATATAGCGAAACAAAAATTATATCACTCTATAGAATATAGATTGTGGATAATGGAATCTCTGTATAAACGGATCGGACCCTCCAGGTCGTTGAGACTGATGGAGGAAAACAGGCTTCGATAACAGTGTCACGGCGGGCATTTTATGCGGATAACTTCGTGAGATATCAAACGATCCGAACGTTTACATTATATTTTTTAATACTTTAATTATTCATTCAATATTTTTTCCCGCCAAATTTCACTGAAAGCCGCGCTTGTTGGCAAATATACTTACACGCAGGTACTTACTTTAAAAGTTAGAATACGTAATACACGTGACAGCTGTTGTATGCGTCTTAATTATTTAAACTATACATAAAACTATTTCCAAAGTTTCTTAACATCTCGTCGACGAACTGTGGCTGAGCTTTTACCTTTCTATAAGCTTTGAATAACTTCAAAGCTCGGCGTCGGGCTCGACTCACAAAGGTGAGCGATTGGGTTTCCCTACTTAGAAGGTGAACACGTCTTGCCTGGGTTCGCGCGTATTTCTTACGATTGCCTGCCTCTTATCTGTAATTATTATTAGTTTATTACTATTATTAGGTGTATATTATATAAGGTATTATCATACATGAGGTGTGCGTCTAATTACATATTGTTTGTTCTTTAGTTATATCTTTGAATGACATTGAGTGACTTTTTGAGCAAGCAAATGACAAATAAAAGTACACCCTTAAACGGCCTTTCACAAAATATTATACTTTTGCGTCTTCTCATATTATTTTCATTCTTTTGTATATGTACAAATAAAAACAAAATATGGAATAAAGATGTGTGTGTTTATAATATATTTTCTGCATTGATTGCATATTCTGCTAAGTATTCTGTAGTTTTCCATAAACCTATTATTATATTCTACAGTATAGTTATAATGTATGGAATGTAAAAACCAAATCTACTAATGTTGTAATAACGGATATTATTGCAAAGTTGTGTTCATGCAATTGTTATATTCTGCTAATGTACTACTAATCATGCTATCAACATGAAAACCGTAGTCATTAATAGATTCCTAATGAACGGTTTCATTATAGAAATGTAAAAAAGGGGGGATCACCGATCCACTTTTCGAGATAATGGAACTTAATCATTGCAATATTTATAAAAGGTAACTTTCTTAATGATCCTTCATTAATTGATTTCCCATAGTGTAATAGAACTTAAACGTTGTATCAATTCAGTTCGTCGTTGTGCGCATGTAGCAAATGTGGGCGGCGTCTGACGCCTATTGGAAGAGGGAGATGAAGGCGGCCAAGGGGCGAATCTTCACTAGTTTAGATGTGTAACATAATATATAAAGTATTATAATCCTTGTAATATTAGCATCACGTAATGTTAGTTTATTTGACACGTTTACTATTGCTGATTGTCTTAACGTATTAATAAATTTAAAAATTCAATAAAGACTTACGTACTCGTAAGTAGTTATTTGACTTCATTTCAATATTATGTATTCTACTTTAATTTTAATTGAAGTATAATTCTTGAGAATAGAACGTACCAATACACGTATTTGTTTGCAATGTATCTCAAAGGGCTGGCAAACTTTCGACTCTTTATTAAAAAGTTTTTGCGTAACCCCCAGGCACCCTAAATCAACGTAAATTTACTACCCTTTACAGACGGTTTGTTCTTGACAAGTAATGCACATTATTAAGAATGCACTACCAGATTATAATATAATTATATATTATGTTATAGATGAAACCACAATGTTAGAAAATTACCCACAAACGATGAATTTAAGCTGTATTTATATTATGTCGTCTTCTATACAAAAGTTAACAGATTCGTCGAGTCTCAAAACCAGCTCTGCAAATTTTGTACACCTGATCTAAACATTTTTAAAACCCATATAAATTATGTGACATTTCCTGGCGAAAATATTATTATAATGTATTGACTTAAGCAAGTATAAATTTAAAATTGCTTTCTGTATTGTTTTTCATAAGCCGAATAATTCTCCAGTGCAAATTTTGTGATACGACAACTCAGTCTTCAATTGCTGTCTGTCTGATCGTATCATTATTTCAATAATTCAGCTCTGAAAAGTGACTGTGTTTCGGTTAAATCATTGACAAATACTTCAGTCAAAAAACCTGCTCCCCTCAAGTTACGTACATTAATTATTGATTATCATTTTATATGTAGCATCATATCGACGAGAGAAAAGGTTCCTTATATTACAGAATTCTTGCGCTCTATTGCATGCCATTCACAATCAGGGTATTGGAAATGATACGCTTCCATAATAACTTTGATATGAGTTTCTCGTTCGTTATGCCACAGTCGAAAAGCACGTGTAGTCAAGAAACGCGTGTTCTACCTGGTTTTCATCAGCCAATCTTCCAACGTGCGTATTTAATTAATTAAAGCAGGAAATACCAATACATCTTTTTCTACCCAATAATTTTGAATTTTCTTTTTCATAATTATGTATTTCTAAAAACTAAAATTCACTGCTTATAAATTAATAAAGGTACCTACCAGTGGCGCAGGGTGCAGGTAGACTGTTAAGATCCTCCATAAATAGTGCACGGCACTCAACTTTGTCAGTCATACGTATTTGTTTTCATTGAAATAAGACTACAATTTACAGATGTTGTTGATTAGTTTTTAAAATTCAATTAAACCCTGTGAAACCAAGCCATCATAGATAATAGTGACAAAATACACGTCTATAAATTATCTAAAATTATGCAATTAAATCATTCATAACGTTGCATATTTTAGATTGATTTTTAAAAACTAACCAACACCAGCTGTAAATTGTAGTCTTAGTTCAATAATAACAAATACGTATGTTTAACAAAGTTTAATGTGTATTATGTCTGATCTTAACAGCCTACCTCCACCCTTCTCTGCTGCTATATACGTATTTGAAATGATATTGCATATCTCGTTATGCAATCATAAATTATTGTCGCCAATATCAATTAACCCTCGAATTAACCCAGAAAACATGAGAAAATAGCACTTTACTTACTGGCGTATGCATATAACAGCAAACTGCATTCATGCTATTTAATGCAAATTTGCATGCATAAACCGAAATAGAGTCCGTTGAATAGTGACGTCACGTCGGCGTCGTTGGCGTAATACGCGTCATGCGTGACTATTGTTATCAACTTTTAAATTTTGAACTTGTGAATAGGTGTAAAAATGTGCAAACGGTACCATATAAATTTAATAATTATAAATGAATAATTATCATGAACTTTAAATAATTTATTTGATATAATATCAATTATTTACTTTATACTTCTTAATGCACAAAAGGATAAAGTATACACAGTAAACATTTCCATAATATGCCGATACAGCTTAGCAGGGTCATTGACAATGATAGTATTGACATTTCCATCGATCCTCGATATCTGTACCTATACATTTTTAGCATTTTTACCATCTTGGATCCATCTATAGCCTTACGACGACGAGCAGTTAACTTCAATCAAGACGAACTAAACCTACTAAACGCTTGTTGTGATGAACTCATTTTAGACGTATATTAAAGTGACACTGACAGATCGCGCAGATCGCTGCCATTTTAAGGTTGGTGCGCATTACTGTACGCATCTTTGTGACGTATAAATTTTTTATAGTTTTCTTATTCGGCCGTTAAATCACTAACTGCGTTGAGTGCGGTTCGAGACTGTATGAATACGGTTGTAAGACTAGAAAAGTTGCATTGCCCAGTAAGTCATCTATCCAAATTTATTATTGTCAAAAATTCTTCTCTTCTCTACAAGAACATTTCATTTGCAGTGACTCAATAATTGATAGTAATGCTTCAAAATCTTCAACACACCTATAACGTTTTATCAAAACAAATTATTGCCTTGTTAGCTATCAGATGTGACCTTTACAAAATTAATTAATTTAACTAGGCAGGTATTACTATACAAACAATTTCACTCGCGATTAACCTATCAATTAACACGCAGGAAAAGTGGCAAAAGGTAGGACTAGCTGCAAAATAAAACATATTATTTCATATCATAAACATAAAGCGTAGGTGGATTTTAATTTGTTATAATTACGTATTTTTGTTTTAATAAAAAATACATGTTACCTATCCTAATAAGTAGGTAGGTATATGTATATACAGTAGAGGCCGGTACCGCTTTCCCCATTGATGGCGCAATACAAAATTTAAAATTTATCACTCCTTTAAATAAAATTTCACCGCAGACGATTTTTTTACTGTGCTTGAAACATATGGTATATTTTTGTCGAGGAGAGCTGGTGAGGGTCCATCAAATATCCTCCCCGAGCGCATTACTGATTATTCATACACGGTGTCGTATGAAGTGTGATAACTGATAACAATGAAATGACACTAGAATGAGATATAGTGAGGTACATGTAAAATTTATTAATCCACATTCACTGCTGACCAGTTAATTGCTAATTAATTACCACATTTAAGTATCATGCTAATAGTATCTAATGGCCACGCGTAAAGACTTAACGATATATATTTCAGGATACCACCGTTATGAGGTCTAAGAAATATTTTTTTTCCAAAAAAGTAGTTGTCATATTTTTCTGAGACTTTCACGGTTGTTTATTATCGTAAGTAATAGATTTTTGGGTTGTCGTCGCGTGTTTTTCCTCGCCGTTTTCGAATCATCAAAGTTGGCACAGTACCTACCTATTACTTTTTTATTCTGAGCAACGTTTGCTCTTAGCTAAATAGATTCCTTTTTTATTTACGAGCGGCGTTCGCATTTATACGCCTATAGTACACCTTAAAACATCGAAGAAAGGAGTAAGAACACACGGTGACAACCCAAAAATGTATTAATTATGAAAATTAGTTGGCAATTTGGAGACATGCATACTAAATGTATGTCATAAAAATGAGTCCAAAAGAGAAAAGTTATCGGTATGACTGTTTGAATTTTTCAGATAATATTAAATACATACCGCACACTTAGACCTATAGGGTCATAACTGCAAATAACATGATATTGCGTAATTTGAATGTTAAATATTTAATTGCAGTAGACTGCTGAAAAATACGGCGGTGTAGCATAATAAATATTGTACCAAAGATGAAATATTTTTTAGGCAGAAGTGCCTCATGGTGTTGGCTTGTGTGTCTCTGATAATGACCTTAGGAATCGAGGGCATCAGTTGTTTGTTCTCCCAAGTTGCAGAACTAGCCTGCCATTAGTAATGCCAATTGGGAGGGCAATAACCATGCTTAATGAAATCGCTCCGGATATTGATATATTCCATTTACGTGAGGGGGAATTTAGTTAACTCTCATTTCACTGTATTTTTATTTTGAAAGTTATTAACACTTATTTTATGTCATGTTGTGAACGCTTTAAATTTATAATTTGTGACGTTCATTATATGTAAAATAAATAAATTTGAATTTTAATCTAATATAATAGCTCTAAATTAAAAATGTTAATATATAAAATAACCATGGACACAATTGTGTAGGAGGCCACTGCTTTGAAGTAGCAGTTGATGCCATATATGGCATATAGCACAAATAGATTTTTTCTATCGAACTGCATTCATAAGTCATTTTTGGGTTTTTTGTAGTTATGACCCTATAGATCTCAGTGTGCGATACATCGTATTAATTGTTGTAATATAAACAGAACGTAATATCAAGCTCATATCTTGTAATAATATTTGCCTCCTATTGCAGTAAACAGCATGTCGTAGGTGGCATTTCTCTTGCTTTCGTGAAAAATAGCTTTGTAAAACGAGTGTAATGTGACTAATACGCCATAAAACAAGTTGTAATACGATAAATACAAGCGGTTAAAAGGAGATTACATCAAACTCGGTTTGTACGTTAGGTGGCTGGCTGGTTTTACTTACTTGTACACGTTCAGCAAACTGGTAAAATGCCTTTAAATAAACGTTGTTTTGTATGTTTAGTGAAATATTAATTTGAGAGGTGTAATTGTCTGAATGAAACCAAAATTCTCTCCGGGATGAATGGGAAAATTGAGAATGGTACTAATTGGAAAATAAGATAGGTACAATACAATATTCCTTAGACCTGTACAATTATTGCAGCGTATTGCAATCAATTAATATTGTGAGGATAATTCAATTAGGTACAGAAGCAGGGACAGGCCAAAAATTAACTGGCTAGATAGAATTTCCAATGACTGCTGTGTGTACGTACATTCTTGAACCAGAAACGACTACTTCGGGTAGCGACATATTATGTAAAGGTTGTTTGAGTAAGACAGGATTCATTTCTGATGATAATGATGACATATTTAATAGGTAAAAAAACAAATAATAATATAACAAATATAATATTATAATATGCAATATTATGTACAAATTCCTCACATCGTAACCTATGTTTATTCCTTTTTACCCATATACGTTCCTTAGGACGAGCATATGGACACCAATCGACACTTCCAAGATTCCCTGTCAACAAAAAAAGTTTATTAAAAAACAATGTCGCTTGATCGAATTTTGACCCGAATATTAATTGCATTATGACACCATATTAAATATTTCTTACACATATAAGTCGTTGTGAAAAAGAAGAAAATATAATTCATAGACCAGGCGCGCACACATAAAATGGTTTGGGGGCAGTTTTTAAGATGGCTGGAGGGAGTGGGGTTAAAAAAATCTAACATGTGCCACTGACTTCCACATTTATTCCACTAAGTACTTATAACTTCTCTGAATTATAAGTGGTGTTCTTGTCGCTTCAACAGCGAAATACCGCACTTTTCCCAATAAATACTCCATACTCAGACACTCCACACTTTGATTCGAGCGATAAATACTTGACCCGCAGATATAACTCTAAGGGTGCTCACCTTAAAGTTATTGCGAGCTGTCGCATCGACAAATGGTTGTCGAATTGACTTAACGGTCATAATTATTAGGATCGTTAGTGTTCTTTTGTGTCATCAGCACTGTTTTGTCGTTTAGACGAGCCGCATCAAAATATTAAAGCAAACATTGGATATCCCATATAGTTGCACCAATTCATGAATTTATCGCTCTGCGTGTCGTAGAATGGCAGTGGGGACAACCCGTTGGGAAGACTCTGACAGCCAAATCATCCGGGTGACGATCCTCTTTTTTGAGGTCCCGATGAACAGGAAGAAGAAGTTATATATTATTCACATAAATAATTAGTATTTTTTTGTTCCTTTTTGGGGAGGAGAACGGAACCGAAAACCTCCCCCTGTGGGGACGCCTGTTCATATTATATTATTTATTACACCTAATTAATTTGCCTAAATTTTTGTAAAAGGTTTGTAAAACGTTTTGATTGGGACATTTTGTTTTGCTATTTTAAATAGGCGATAACAGGTGAGCACTTAATATTATATAATGCATATTCATAAATCAGATTATCATGTCGAGGTAAAAAAAACAAACCCCATAATGGCAGTCAAGTCAAGTTTTACGCAATCACCTGGTGGCAAGAAACACGCAAGGATATAATTTTGATGACGCGTATAGTTTCAACAGTTTCTTACTCTATTTTACGGATTTCCGATAACATTACATTACATATTTTCATTTTAAATGTTGTTAAAATGTGGCTGTTTGTTTCAAAGTCGGTAACCTACATTTTTATTAGGTCGTATTCTTATTTGTCTGGTGGTTGTTTATCCGGTACAAATCTTGCAATCGATTTTAACTAACTTCCCGACTAGCTAGACATTTGAAACTTTTAGAATATACCAGAACACGATGCAATTTTTTTTTAAATACTTTTAGACATATTTAAGTAGAATTGAATTCATTTTTAGTTAATTCTGTTTTGTATGAAAAGTTATTTCAGAAGAAATCCGTAATCCAATCCACTATTATTGGTTTCTAGGGGTCTGGGGCCTAGCAACTAAATTATTAATATATACGTGCGTTACTATGGAAATCAATACGAATGTCAAAATGACATTTCAGTATTATTTCTATCAAGTACAAATTTTTTTGATCGTTTAAGTCAAGCCAAGTTTATATGATTCAACAGAAAATTAAAAAACGTTGTATATAAAAAGTTCTTTTTATCTTGTAATTATTTTCATTTTATATATTATTTTCCATCGTTTGTATATTCATAAAATATTGATTCTAATGTCGTTTCTATTAATCAGCCGCCATTTTTTATGTTTTACATTTACGACTAACTTCAAACATGATATTTATTGATTTTAATCACGTTAATGGCATTTTATTACGCTATTCGCTTTTTGTAATTTTATTGTTAACAAACATTTTTTGCAAAAATAAAATATTTAGGTACTGTAGAAATATGGTTTTTTGCGATTATCTCAAAGTATCGAAATATTGAGGTTACCGGCTTTTAAACCAACACCCTCAAATTATATAATTTCCAATTTCATTTCTTTAGATGCAGTCGATGTACATACGTGTTAGTATTGATTTTACATCAGGATAAACACCCTCACAACACATCTTTTAACAGATCAGCTCACGTCATGATCTCAAATTTGCAATACCTAATCGCTGGTATTGGAATACAGGTAGAGCTCATTTTCAACCACGTTCTTAATGTACCAACATAACCGCAGATTTTCAATGATGCATCATATTACAGTATTATATTTTCTCATTATTTGAAAATATAACCACCCTGAAATTCAGTCATCTCTTCTGAGCGACCAATATTCTCCATCTCTCCCGGTCGTCTGCTTCTATCAGAACGGAGTGAAGGCTGACCCCAGTAAGCTTCTTCACTCCAGCGCCAGCCATAACGCTTCCCAGGTCATCCGGTATGCGATGAATTATATATCCATAAAACTGTAGAATGCATCTCAGACATTATCGACAGCCGTTCCTTTATCTGGAGTCACGAAATGATTGGACGATTTGCCCTGTGCTCTGTCCAAGAAATACGAAGCATTTGACGCCAACACCACATTTATTTTCGAAGGCATCACATATTGTCCACTCCCTTGCCCTCAGGGTCCTTGATACGACACCGTACACAGATATGGAGAACACTAATGTTTGCATAAACATAATTTTCGTGGTAATCGAAATTCCTTGATTGTTCCATAAAGTGGTAAGACGTGTCATCGCATTTTTCACAATCTATGTGCGCCTTCTTATTTCTGCTTTACATTTTTATTACAATAAAGGTAATGTTGATTTTTCTGCCACATTCATCCATGAAAGACATGACATTCATTTGTTCAGATGTATAATGTATGTGAACAGATTCGTTTACCAGTTGTTTTTATACTTCATTTGTTGGGTTCATTAGCCTTCTAATGACGGTTAGTTTAAAAGTTAAAATTCGTAGTATGTACCTTTCTAATATTTACTTACCTACATTTCAAATAAATGCTTATTATTCTGAACGACTCCAATTAAAATTACATACGCTTAATTTTAATTAAAATATAATGGTAAAAAAATGTACTTAACTTGAAATAAAACAAAAATTATATTTTTTTCATTATTAAGTTTATTTTACAGAATACCCAATGGCAAAAGAATGAATATTAAAATTACTTTTTTACGTTGTATTTTTTTTTAACAATCACACTTAAATAAGTTCCGGAGAAAAAAAATACTTACATAAATTATTATGTTATAATAACAAAATGTAAAAAGTCATATTTTTATTTCCCGAGACTTGTTGGAAAAAGCTCGCACGATAAGAACTTTCTGTTTGTAATAGAAACACAAAGCTCGAGTCTTGATGAAATCAGTGATAAATAATATGAAAACTAAACTCCTTTCATAACAGCAGTTCATTAGGGATTTACGTAAGATTTCAGAATTGTTGTATTCGTGGAAGAATTTCAAATATAAATTTATCGGATAATATAATTTGAATTGTAATGGTCCGATGTAAACGTACATGGACATCGACGTCCGCTGAAAATTGCACATGCGGATAATGTAACAAAATTCTTCTAAAACATATTTATTACCCAGTAACGTTAGTAAAAAAATTAATAATCACTGTGGCATAAATATATAATATTATATTCTTTCGACCATGTCCGATCCTATTAGGATCATATTATGGGCCTCCACAGAGTGGAGGTTTGTATTAACAGATTGTATTTTTACGAGAAATGGATGTCAGCCACTTGCTCAATCTATTATGTCCATACTTTGACTCATACACAAATAGAAAAAACAATATATGTACGTCTTGCTAGACCCAGGATTCGAACCTGGGACCCTCGACACTATAAACCGGCGCTTAAGCCACCGGCCATCGTGGGTATGTAAATAATAATAACATAATATAGTTCACGATTATAACTCTGGCTGTGTTTTTATAACAAATAATTTTTAACAATACGAATTGGATTGCATCTTTTAGAATATTAAATAACTATATGACTTGACAGCTAACAAAAGAAATTATTTCGGTGAATTTTTCATCGTAAAAAGCCAAAATGCGGTCATCTTAAGATAAACAAAGAAATTAAAAAAATAGTACCAAAGTATAATTAAAGTACAAGATAATGAACTTTGTTTTTCGCCTACGGTCATTTTTTAGTAAACGAAATTTAATTAGATACCTAAGTATAAATGCTTGCTGTTTTTGAGTGCTATTTTTCTAGAAAATGTGCTATGAAAAAACTATTTTTTGTGACATCTATATAACAATAAAGTAAATTAATCTCATACTTTATACTATAATATACAATATCTTTATATATGTCACACCGAGTACCTACCCGTGGTGAGAAAATTATGGGAAGATACTTGATCATTTCAGATCATAAAATTATTTACCTTAATATTATGTACACTGTCTTGCAGGCTTTAGAATTGTTGGAATCATTCAAAAAAAAAAGTAATGATATTAATTATTAACGCAATAAATGCCTAAATTCCCCATCAATAATCCAGTAATTGACCACATTAGGAAGAAATATATTATATCTAACTCGTATGTAATAAATAATCTGTTGTAACTTTTAAATAAGACGAACAAGAGACCGGGATGCATAAGAAAATAAATAATTCTACGAATCATGGTACCGTTGCTTGACTGCGTGGCTGGAAGGATAGGGTAGGTAATAGAGAAGTAACCCTTGAAACCGCCTAACCTAATTCGCCATCATTTTTTTTCACGCCAATATACGCATACCTCGTTTTAATAATAACATGCCAAACGTTTTGTTTCTTCAATCAGTATCTATGTCTTATATCTCGTGTGAAGAGCAAAACATACTTAATCTTTAATTTCTCCGAATCCGTGGCTTTAACTAAAGTGAATACAAACCCTCCCACATAAAACCTTCCGTGACATCGAAAATCTTGAAAACATAATTAATTGAACTAATGCTAATTCTAATTGAAGGAATATAAATTCATTGGTGAACAAGTTGACAATCGTCACAAAGTAAATATTATACGGTTGTAAATTCTAATCACTCGTATTAATTATATTATATATATATATTAAATATGGCCTTGTATTACTATTCCTAGAAGAAATATTGATGTTTCTTTATGTTTTTTTTTAAAAAAAAATTTTGTAGGAGGACAAGTTAGGCATTAAAACATTGAAAATTAATACGTCATTATGAAACAAACTAACAATGACATTTTATACACGAGGTATTGTAATTCAATGTTAGGAATAAAATGCGTCCAGAAAACATTTTCTTTAAACATACATTTTACATTGTTTAAATCCTGTTTCACGTATAATTATATTTTTTGTTCCTCGGTATCAAATCTTATTTGCATATAAACTAATAAAAAATATTTCCCTGGTGATACACCAAATTAATATCAACTAAAGGTAATTGCTGGGAAATGAATTAAATCCATCTTATTAAATGATTTATGTAGTATATAACATGGTTACATGTAAGTTGTACGTATGATATATTACCGTAGCATAGTTCGCCGTGAGCTTTCTTATCGGAAAGTATATCGGGTATTTTCAAAATTCGTTTGCTACTGGGTTCCTGTAAAGTGTAAACCGGCAAGAACTGTGTTTTATTTAGACATGAATTTTATCTCAGTACTATACGACCAAAGAGGTTGGATGGTCTTTGATATACGACCATATATCGTCGGTATTTTTTAAAAAGGGCGAATCAACCATTTTGGCGAAATCGAGATTTTGATGAAAATACAATGTGTACCCCACTAGCTTTGTTATGTAAAAACTGCGAATTTGTATCTCCACAGGAAAGTACTTAAAAACTATAATCGACTAAAATTAAATTAATTAAAATTACGAATAAAAAGCGAATGTGACATTTTTGCCTTTTAAAATATTATATAATAATGCCTATTACAATGACAGTATTCTTTCTAAGCTTCATTATAAAATTGTTAGATTTTTATAATCATCCACAGGTAATATACAAATAAATGTCAAAAGTTAAAAATCCTCCTGTAAAATAGCATTTAGGTTAATTCGCCCTTTTTACAAAACACTGACGATATATTCCGATACAACATTTCACGGTGGAGTGTGATACGGCGAACTGCATACGTACAAATTTTTGGACGTAATATAACATATTAGCACTCAATTAAGTAGAATTAATGTAGATACAAGTGATACTTTCAATTCGTGTGATGATTTCGATAACGTTTATTCTCTCCCAACTTTAAATACGTCAACTTTTTTAAAAGCTTTCATTTTTTAATACATGGTTATTTAATTAACGGTTTATTTCTGTTATCTTGTCAGTTTATGGGGTTACAATTATTAAATCGTGCATAGTAGCTGTTGCTACGACATTAAGGCTCTACGCTTTGTCGATTAATGGGGAGTTGTAGAGCTTCGTGTAGCTCAGTAATGCCGAATCTTTTAAACTTTAAGTGACTGTATCGAAAGATCCGTTATATCCGTTATAAAAACTAATAATATAAAAATAATAAAATAAATAAAAAACATTGTAGTTAGGTAAGAACCTACCTATATTATAATACTTCCTTACCAATCGTTGAGTTTAATATTAATTAGTATTTTGTAGATTAAAAAAATGGTTAAATAATGAAATATGAGACGATTTGCTATGATTTGTGATATATTATAATGTATACACATAGTACATACGCTGCATAAAAGTTTTTTTTTTAATTATGTAATCATTACCACCCCTAAATGGATGATGTGGGTCTCCACATGCACAGAGTAGAGGTTATCTTAATTATACTTGACATTTTAGGAGGAATGATTGTTTCATATAGAATATATATGTTTTCATATAGAAAGCATGTCTTCATGTCAATAGTACTGTATTTTTTCCAATGTGTATATTTCTGATGTCTAATAAATTATGAATAGGTATTTATTATAACCCTTTTTTAATTATTGTAATATTCTTTTTAATCAACGAATAATTCACAAGATTTAAGAATGTAACATTCTAACCATTGAACATAAATCATTTGGAAAACATCGTTTAGTAATTAAAGTAATAATTACATTGATTTAAAACACAAAAGCCGATCGCCAATAGTAGCTCAATTTGGAAAGCACTTCAGTGAGTATTAAAAGCCATATTTGTCACAATTATGTAATACTGCTTTAGTTATAGTGGTTCTATATTCATGGGCGTGATACCCGAGAGATGCAGATTGGATTCCTGTGGGGTGTCTTACTTTTTTCAAAAAGATTTTTTATATTGGTTATAATATATTTTCTCAGAAGTGTTTTCAAAATTATATATATTGTAATATTCAATTTGTATACTGAGAATAATTGGTTCTCAATCACTCAAACAGGATGCGAGAGCTTAAATCTGGGGTGTGAGCTTTAGGGGGTTGGCAAACGCGAGTCTGTCACAGTAATGTAATCAAAGGTTGTGTTAATTCGCGAATGCCTCTCCCGCACGGCTGCGCCACGCTCAGGTACCTACCCCCACCCACAGACAGATTCCAGAATTGTACACACTGTTATCGATAAACCAGCTTTCCAAACTGTCTCATACACAATACTTGATGTGATCAAATTAGTTTTGCGATGGAACGATAACCCATCTTGTGGCCAATAAATTAAATTATTAACTACCCAATCAGCATTACGCATATTAACCCATGGCTACTAAAAACCATGAAAGTAAATATGCTAGGCAGGCAATTAATAAAATTATTGTATACTTAATAATGCGAAAGATGGTGTCGATCATTTCCAATTACATAACAAAATATCTGAATAAAACCCAATTAGGCCTACAATAATTACAATCATCCCCTTCACAAGAGGGGGAGTGACAGGGTTCTAGCCTGGAGGCCCGACTAGGCGGATCGACTAGCTAAGTTAGATAAACTCATAGGTATCACAATTTTTCTAAAATATACATAATGACATTTAAAATTTTTTAGTTGTGCTATACAATTATTTGATGTGATATGTCACCTCATCAGCTGTAAAATTTAATTTTTTTACTATTTTTAGTGTTTCCTAACTTAAAATAATTACAAGATAAAAATAACTTTTTATATACAACGTTTTTAAATTTTCTGTCGAATCATATAAACTTGACTTGACTAGCTTAAACGATCAAAAAAATTTGTACTTGATAAAAATAATGAATAATGAAATGTCATTTCATATTGATTTCCATAGTAACGCACGTATATATTATTTAATAATTTAGTTGCTAGGACCCCCTATCAACCAATAATGGTATCGAAATAACTTTTCATACAAAACAGAATTAACTGAAAATGAATTCAATTCTACTTAAAAATGGCTAGAAGTATTAAAAAAAAATGCATTGGCATCGTGTTCTGATATATTCTAAAAGTTTCAAATGTCTAGCTAGCCGGGAAGTTAGTTAAAAATCGATTGCAAAATTTGTACCGGACAAACAACCACCGGACAAATAAGAATACGACCTAAGAAAAAACGTTGTAAAATAGCTATTTATCCAATTTGGTGAGGGGTCGCACGTTGCTTGGCTACTAAAAAGGGGTCGTGATCAGTGCTTCATATGATTCCGAGTGTCGACAACTCAAAAATTCAAGTGGATGTACGGGGTATGATTACAATTATATATAATTTTATTCCATAACACAAAATTTTAAATACATACAGGACTTATCAGCAGTTTCAACTTTAAAAATATTATTTTTATGTCGATGGCAGATGAACAAAACAAATGAAAGGAGTGTTGCTGTCATTTGCATTACGCACTGAAAAATATTTATATTATTATAATATTCTGGTGGTTTCTTAAAATATTTTGAAGACATTTTGAAAAGCATGAAAAAGAATATTTATTGAAATGTATTTAGAAGCCTGGCTATTTTGATGACTTAATTAATAATTAAATTATTAATAGTGAAAATATTAATTTTACACGCGCCAGTTACATAAGAGATTTTCATTGGCAGTGGTAAAAAATGATTAAGTACCAAATTTATAGGCAATCTTCTTCTTTTAGACGTACTAAAATGCCAGTATATGAATTTCTATATTTAATTAACGAAAGTTTAATATTTTGGATAGGTTTTTCACCTAGTCGAGTATAATTGACTATTAGCACGAATTTGACATAGTTTTGTATGGTTGGTAGCATTGTGTAAACTTTATTTTAATAATAATAATAGTATGTACCTATGTAATATTCAAAATATTGATAGTATAGTTATGGAAGAAGATACTTAACTTACTTTACTTATTATTTAACATAATTTTGTTAATGCCAGTGATGAACTTTCAAATATATTTAAATAACATTTTTTATATCAGCGCATATTTATAGTAACTACATCCTGTACCATATTCTGCATTTGTTTGTCGTGTCATTATGGGTGATCCACAAACTTGCTTAATTCATTTTTGTAAGTCAAAGATAGTATGTTGCATTTTTACCTTTTTTATAACTGCACAGCACGCACGAAATATTTAATTAATATATCCACGTGACGCCCCTGCAATTGAAGGTTTCATCGCGCACAATTTATATTTTTAAAAGCAACAGTAACAATTATAATTTAAATGCTCACAGTTTGACATGATGGAGATATGTCGAAAACACCTTGCAGGCTCGCAATAATATTGAACCAATGTTCACTGTTCAGCCATACGAAACACCTCGTCATCCCTGAAGATTCAATAGAAACTTCCAGTAAATCTATCTACCGGATCGTATTATGTTATTTAAAATTAAATGTGTTTAGGTAAGTAGTGATAGGTATGGGTTTACGGAGGGTGTTGATTTACACTTTTCCACTTATTAAAAACACAGATTCAGGGACATTAAGTATATTTCACTTGGCAAGTTACAATTAATTACTGACAACATGTGTAAACGCGCGCTTTGGCGCGAAAAAGGTAGCGTATCGTATTTAGAGGCGACGTAAGGGCTCAACAAATAACAATGGTAGGTAGCCGACTGACTGTATCTACTGTCGACCCTCCATCCGCCCAGAAACAGACAACGGTAACTTTATTTTTCTTTGTTTCGCTGTGCATCATGGTCCAGCATTGACTCATTTACAATTACAATAATATCATTATATTCCCAACTCTGTCGATTGGAGGATTTTTGATGGGGGATTTAGGCATTATGATAATATAATAAATATTATTTGGTATCAATAGGTACCATTGATTAAGAATTTTAAAACATTTTATATTTTAAATTACCATTACGTTAATTATTGTAATACATTTCATGCTTCGTATTCTCTCGCTAGCAGTGGCGAAGGGTGGAGGTAGGCTGTTAAGATCCGACATAAATACAGCTCACTAAACATTGTCAGTCAAACGTATTTGTTTTCATTGAACTGACTACAATGTGTAGATAGTGTTTGTTATATTTTAAAATTCAATTAAACCCTGCCTAATCCAAGCCATTCATTTACCTACAAAATATATGAAATTATGCTATACATCATTTGAGATATTTATCGATTAATGTTTGGGTTAGGTAGGGTTTAATGAATTTAAAAAAAAAATAATCAACATTATCTCTAATATTATGTGTTCTTAATTCTACGAAAATAAATAAGTATGACTGAAAAAGTGTGCACTATTTTGGTCGGATCGCCCATAGGATACCTAAACGATTGTGGTTTGGTTGAGTAAGGGCTTAATTGAATATGTAAAACTAACCAGTACCATCTGCAAATTTTATTATAAGTTCAATGAAAACAAAGAAAATAAGTATGGCCGACAAAGTTTAGTGTGCACTATTTATGTAAAATCTTAACAGTCTACCTCTACCTTTCGCCACTGCCTCGCTAGATACCTCTAATAGCATTACACTTCCCTTTTATGTTATTGCAGAAATGTGACTATTCTTGTTATCTTCAATTTCATTACCTAGATTATATTTGCACATTATGACGTTAATTTGAAATCTCTTCTTCACTTCCTAGTAGGATCTGTTTGATTATGTTACAAATTGAATTCGTCTAAAATAGAACATGTGCCAACGTTTGTGATACATTAATTTGTCGTCAGCAGTATCAAAATAAATGATGTAGATAAATTAGTTGGCCGCTCGAGCGACAAACTTAAGCGCCTTGTTCTTACTTATAATTTAAAACAAGTCCTGTATACCTCAATTCATTTCAAACGGATATACTTATAGCTTCGTACTAATTATATTATTAATGACTAGGTGGAAAGCCCATCCAATGACGTGCGAAAACAGTCTGTAGGTAGATACTCTCCACTAATAATAAAATTAAGGTGTATGTCTCACTGTTTGTTCGGCTGTTACTCAAAAACTACTTGACCAATAGTAATATAACTTTCAGAGCTTTCCAGTCAATGAGTGCTCAAAAGATGGGTGTAGAGTGCATGGAATATGCGAGAATTTTTGACTTCAGGACTTTGTTAGGAATAGTTAGTAAGTAAACATACTAAAAGTCCCCGCCCCTGGGAGGTGAGCTAAAGGCGAAAGAGGGGTCGAAAGATCCCATTATTTGGTTTTTCACTTATATCTCGGAAACGGTGCATGTAGAACAGGGCTCGAAATGGACCGGAGCGCACCGGAGCTTCGTTCCTGTTCGTGAAATCGGTAAAATTATCGCTCCGTCTCATGGTAAAAATAATTTGACCGTCTGAGCTAGATCGGCCATATATTAAAAAATCTAATACACTTATTTTTATAAAGTACGCATAAAATTTGATAATTATGTAAATATCTTAAGAAAACTGTCGAGCGCTCCGGTTCGCAAACTTGTCCATTTCGAGCGCTGATGTAGAAAAAAAAATTTTTCAAGTGTAAATGAAAGCTAATTAAATTGTCTCGATTCACATTTGTCGAATTCCCAACGGTTTCCGAGATATACGTTATTGAAAATCGATAATTTTCGACTGTCTCCTCTCCTGCCCACTGCCCATTTGCTCGTTGGCTGCCAAGTATCGTTGGAAATTAAGTAGGTCTTTTACAATGGTTATTTATATCTCATAGCGCCCACGGTGGCCGCGCGGCTTAAGCGTTGTGCTATGACGTCGTGGGTCCCAGGTTCGAATCCTGGGTCGGACAAGTACACATATTGTTTTTCAATTTGTCAAGTCAGTGTATGGACCTAATAGGTTGAGCAAGTGGCTGAAATCCATTTCTCGTAAAAAACAAAATCTGTTAATACAAACCTCTACTCTGTGGAGGCCCATATGATCTTATTAGGATCGGACAT
This sequence comes from Rhyacophila brunnea, assembly GCF_057557595.1. Taxonomy (NCBI): domain Eukaryota; kingdom Metazoa; phylum Arthropoda; class Insecta; order Trichoptera; family Rhyacophilidae; genus Rhyacophila; species Rhyacophila brunnea. The sequence goes on along the minus strand of NW_028233276.1, from coordinate 38,382,063 downwards.
GGTCGGAAAAAAATTATATCTCATTCATTAAATCCTTTTCACTGATGAATAAGGAATAAACATTAAAAACACCGTCCGGGATTGTATCACAGGAAATCGTATTCAATTTAATAATCACTTTTATTTTTCTCTAAAAAATATAATGTGATGATTACGCTTTACATTGATAAATTAATTTGGAGTCGGTATTTTTGTATTTTTGTTTGAACTAGACCAAAAGAAATGTCTTGAGATTTTGACCACTTTATCATTGCGCTATGATGCGGCGGTGCAATATTTCAAGTTGTCAAATTATCTCGCGATGCACCCTCCCTCCTTTAACTCTACATCGCCCCTTCATATAATACTTAGCCACTCACTTATTTTAGGGGGTGAGAAAACGGTAATCCGACATTTCCTCAGCGGAGTATTTATTTCCCTTTTCATAATAATTATGTATTTGTATATAAAAACAAGTTAATTTGTAAAATTAAGTATGTAGAATTGGAAGTCTAATTAAAAAAAAATGTCTTTCCGTTCCTTTTCAACTCCTTTCTTTATATAAAAATAATTTATATTATATAATATATTGCTCGACGATGGCGCCCAACTCTAAAGCTGTGGGTGCGGGTTAGATTCTGAAAAGTATATATTATTTTAAATGTGTATTAGATCCAGAGCAGGGATCAGGGAACATGGTTATATTACGGGGAAAATAGTGGAAAATGTGAAAGTTTTAGCGCTAAAAATAATATTAAAATGCATCTTATATCAAAACGACAAAACTTTTAAAATTGCGTCCATGGACGCTATAATGTTACTGCTATATTTTGCAATAAGACATCAAGCATTTGCAATCTTTATAAACTTGAAAACTAAATACAAAAGTTTCTTGGATCCCAAAGATAGCGTAGCGTATGACATTAAAAATTCTGTTGGCAATTTTGTAGATATAATTAAAAATTAAATAACACCATTTTTCCAAAACGAAGATGTTATATTGAAATTCTTAAGTTATTAAACTTTTATAAAAATGTGGATTTTTAAGTATTGTTTAATGGGCGGGGTAAACATAGTTCAATTTAAAAAAAAAAATGGTTAATATCCAAAAAAATCTAAACCACTGCTTTAGAGCAAAGACTGGGTGAACGGGTAATTACCACGTCCCGTTACGAAGTAGGCATATTAATATAACCTTCATCATTTATATGCCCATATGTATAATGCCTCGATTATTTTTTAAACTAAGATGTCGTCTGCTATATTGAAAATCTCCTATGCGCCGAAAAGTTGTAATACGAGGGTAGCCGTTTATATTTCGGGAATAACAAACAAAAACGAATTTTTATCGATGAAAACAGTTTTATTGTTTTTCAAAATATCCTCCACGACAATTTATACACTTTTCCATGCGTTTGAACCAATCTGAAAAGCATTTTTCCCACTTTGTAGAAGGTAACTCCAAAACATGGTTTTTGAATGCTTCAACCCCCTTTTGTGGTGTAGAAAATCAATGACCACGCAATTTATCTTTGACTGTCGGGAATAAAAAGAAATTATTTGGTGCCAACTCGGGTCTGTATGGTGGATGACCCATCAATTTGATGTTTTGAGTGCTCAAACAGGCGCTTTTTTGAGCCGATGTGTGAGAGCTCGCATTGTGGATTAAAGGATGATTTGACGCCGAAGGTTGCTTTTCCTCATTTCACCGAAAACTTCTGGAAAACAAATGGGTGTGTTCCGTTCAGAATTGACTGTTCTATGATTCTTTAAAGGCACAGTTGCAACATGGCCCGTTTTTCCGAAAAAACAGGCGACTATTTTCTTCGAAGTGCTTCGAGCGCGAGCAACTTTTGTTGGTTTAAACTCATTTTGGAAGACCCATACGGTCGACTGCTGTTTACTTTCGGGCTCATACGTATAGATCCAAGATTCGTCATCTGTAACAATCTGATTAACGATTTTTGAAACACCTCGATCGTATTTTTTGAGTATTTCCTTGCACCAATCGACACGCGCCTCTTTTTGTGCGATTGTCAAATTATGCGGGATCCAACGCGAACATAGCTTCCTTACGTCTAAATATTCATGCAAGATCATATACACGCTAGTGTTGCTAATGCCCATAGATGCTTCATTCTCACGGTATGTTACATAACGATCTTGCATTATCAGTTTACGCACAGTATCGATGTTTTCTAGAGAAACAACTGATTTTGGACGACCTTCACGCGGCTCGTCTGTGAGCGAACGACATCCACGATAAAATTCGCTAAATCAGCGATATACCGTAGTTTTTGATGGTGCTTCATCTCCATATAAAGCATTAAGTTCAGCGATGCACTGTTCTTGTGATAATCCACGTCGAAAGTTGTTAAAAATAACCGCAAGAAAATTTTCACGAGTTAATTTCATTTTTTGGCCGAGATAAATTTTTCAAATAAATTTAAAAAAAAAAACAAAAAGCGTCCCGTTTGTTAAAACGTTCTGAGTACTTTTGCCGTTAAAAATGTCAAACTTTAAAATACACTAGTCAAATTGCACCTAGCAATACCAGTGTTGCAAATTCCCGAAATATAAACGGCAACCTATGTATTTGTAATTATTCCCTCATTTGCCGCCCTTTATATTGTGCCATCCCTATACAACGCATGGCCTGATTATCCTCACGAGATGTTTTTGTATGCACTTCATTCACATGGGTAGATAAAGTATTTTAATTTTTAATAACTAGTAATTTTCCTATTTCTTTGTTATCAAAATATATAATCATACAATACAAAAATATTAAAATAATCATTATTTTTAGTAAAAATCGGCAAACTGTTTATCAGTCAAGTGCATCATTGAGGGTGATTTTTACTACCCTCCTTGATGGATGACAGACAGACAGACAGGCAGTCGGTAAAGCAGATCGCTTGTTTTCCAGACCGACCCTTTTATGCTAATGCACATTTTGTCAACTGTGCCTTGTTGGAATTAATAATAATTGAAAAGTACTGCTAGGCAAAGAATATTATTATAATTGTTTAATTGTCCTTATTTTACAAAGATGTTGGCATAAGCAGGTTGAAATTTGGAATATTGAATTTAATTTAATATAAATATATTTAATATATCTATATATATAAAAGAAAGTCGGGTTAGTTACACCATTTATAACTCAAGAACGGCTAAACCGATTTTTACGATCTTTGATTTGTTGGATTTGTCTCAGCCCCGAATAGCAGAATAACTATTAAAACATCGGAAAAATTCACGGAAAAGAAAATTATGAATATAAAATTAATTTTCTCATACATTTTGACATTTTGAACAATGAACCATTCGCGCATTCGAAAATAAAAAAAAATCACAAAAAATTTAAATCCGTATACAACACCATCTCTGATACATGATCGAAACAATAAACAATAAACAAACAAACAAAAGAAAGAATGATAGACGGAATGTCTAACTGTCAATTGTGTAGTGTGCCCAACATTTCGTGCTTCGTGTCAACAGCTCAATTTGCTTGAAAACGATACTCATTGCGATATGACAATCGCTGAAGCAATTGTTTCTGCATCTCTAAGTCAGATACGCACTTTATTTACTATCATTATTTCGACATGCTTTCCATCGAATCCACCTGAACTGTAGAACAAATACAAGGATAACATGTCAGAAGACATTTTACATCGAATTCGTGTCAGTTCAGGGAATCCCGATCTCGAGGTGAATGAGGAGATACATAACCAGGCTTTGCTTTTGATCGAAGACATGTGTTACCTCACGTGCAGCAATTTTTTAGTAAGGAATGTCAACGCCACATCGTGGAATGTACGATGCTTTCAATCGAGAATTGGAACATGAATGTGGATATTATGATCGAGATGCATTGAACCAATCAGTTCAAACGAATGTACCACTGTTGAACCCCCAACAGAAAGAAGTGTACGATACATTAATGAAGGCAATTAATGATGGAAATGGTGGCTTATTTTTCCTCGAGGCGCCCGGTGAAAGTATGAAGACATTTCTCATGTCATTGATGTTGGATACTGTGAGTGCGAGATCTGAAAATGCTGTAGCAGTTGCTTCTTCTAGGATAGCGGTCACGTTGCTAGAAGGATGCCGAATGCCTCATTCAAAGTTGAAATTGCCCTTAAACCTGCAAACGACTGAAAAACCGACATGCAACATTGCGAACCACTCAGTAATGGCCGAAGTTTTGTTAGCAAGTAAAATCATCACCTTGAATGAATGCACAATGGCGCACAAACGCGCATTGAAAGCACTTAATTGAACCATGAAAGATCTGCGTAACGACTTAAGAAGTTTTGGATGCGCAATGATTCTACTCTATGGCGATTTCCGCCAAACACTACCAGTCATTCCAAGATCGGCCGCTGCCAATGAAATAAATGCTTGCCTCAAATCATCGACTCTGTGGCGCTATGTGAAGAAACTTCAGCTGACGACAAACATGCGAGTTGCATTGCTAAACGATCCATCTACCGAAAATTTCTCCAAGCAATTGCTGACTATCGGTAACGGCCGTGTTTGTGTCGATAAATCGAACGGATTGATTTAGTTTCCGCTGAATTTTTGCAATTTAGTCTCAACTATGGACGAACTCATCAACAAAGTGTTACCGAATATCATTGCTAACCACAAAAATCACAATTGGTTTGAGTGAACGAGCATTTTTGCGGCAAAGAACAAAAATGTGGATCACTTAAACTTTACAATTCAAAATCAAATCGTTGGTCCACTGCATTCCTTCAAATCTATCGACTGTGTAACAAACGAAGACAAAGCAACCAACTATCCAACTGAATTTTTAAACTCATTGGATCTGTCTGGCTTGCCACCGCACAATTTACAACTGAGGGTTGGCTCGGTAGTCATCATGCTTTGAAATCTGAACCAACCAAAACTATGTAACGGAACGCGTTTGGTGGTGAGAAAACTCATGGGCAATTTGATTCACGTGACGATAATCAAAGGAATGTTCAAAGGTGAGGAAGTTCTCATTCCGAGAATTTCGATGATTTCAACCGATATGCCATTCGAGTTAAAACAAACTCAATTTCCAATTCGTCTTGCATTCGGCATGACGATCAACAAATTACAAGGCCAATCCTTGAGTGTTTGTGGCCTGAATCTATAAAATGAATGTTTCTCTCACGGACAATTGTACGTAAAATATTCATGTGTCGGCAAACCATCTGCTTTATTTGTTTTCGCACCTGACAACAAAACGAAAAATGTCGTATATCACAAGGTGCTTCAATGAAGGGAATCGACCTGAGTGCAACCCATCCAGCAAATAGTTTAACAGAAAGTAGTGCAACAATGCTACGCGAATCATTTCGAAACCTTGCTGCCACGTGAATTACATTCTTTTTTTTTCTTTTAACCATGTCCGATCCTAATAAGATCATATGGGCCTCCACAACGTAGAGGTTTGTATTAACAGATTTTATTTTTACGAAAAATGGATGTCAGTCACTTGCTCAACGTATTAGGACAATACTCTGACTAATGCACAAATTGAAAAACAATATGTGAACTTTCCAGAACCAGGATTCGAACCTGGGACCCTCGACACTATAGACAGGCGCTTAATCTACGCGGTCATCGTGGGTGTACAGTGTGTACAGTTTATTGTAATTAAAATACTTTTCATTTTGATTTGATTTTTGCACATTTATTGAACTTATTCATTTTGAGTATTCATTTTATCTTAATAAAAAACTGAATATAATTCAGCTAATAAGTTAACACAAGTATATTGATTCTGAGGCGGTACGAAGTTCGCCGGGTCAGCTAGTATATAATAAAATTTAATAAATTTTATAATAATAAATTATCATGACAGTGCCGATAGCTTTCGGACCAATAATAAAACGACAGTCAACTAGCCTAGGTAGCTATGCCCTTTAAAATCAAAAAAATTGGCAACGCAAACTTAACGGAAGAAAAATTACGCGAGCGCCGTCGCCTTCTATGAGCTTTATGCTTTAGACATGCCGTATAGATGACCACTGGTCGGTGTGACATGTCGCATGTTGATAGCTCGTCTTTTTACTCGTGCAACACGTCCATGTGGCGGAGAAATACATGATACAAACCACATCCTCATTGCTCTGTAAATGTGCTAAAACGCGTGCGGAAAGGGAAGAGCTTCTCAAGTCGGTTCAATATGCTGTTGGGCCCATCGGACCGTCCGATCTGGTCGCCGCAAGGGCCATTTGTGTTGCATTTAGAAAATTTGCGGCGTCATATTTCCTACGCGTTAGATCTCTTCATTTAGATTGTTCTGCAGTTTTATATTAGCTTTTATTACTTACTACAATTTTGAATTTTGCTTTCTCTTATGGGTACTCTCAACTTAAAAAGTCATGTTAATTCAATCAAAGCACATTTGAGTGCATGGCGACCTCAGTCTTGGGTAACTGCTCCCGAGACATTCCCAGTCATAAAAATGGGGTCCCGTGATACGCCCGATTAAATCCGGGTGTGGATTGGTGGGGCCATTAACTTCAATTTCGATTGGTTATCGGTATAGATCTGGGATATTGAATGATACTGGCCCCAAATCCGCATGGCCAGACTGTCCTGCAATGTACCTACACCTGGGGGTATATTCTATAGTTCTCGACCGCTAAAGTGAGAAATATTATCAAACGTAGGGTAGGTTTGTATCAAAGTATTAGCACTTAATGTAACAATTACAATAAGTTGGTTGTAATTGTAATTGTTACAATAGGTGTTACCTAATACTTTGATACAAACCTATCCTAAGTTTGATAATATTTATCATTATCATTTTATCACTTGAGCGGTCGATAAGTATGGAATAGACCCACTGACAGGGGTTGTCATGTGCGCTCAATAAGCAAGTATCTTCTTCCGCTAAAGACCATCCGCCATAAGTATATTTGAAACAAAACAAAAAAATATTTTGCTTATTTTTCGCGCTCTTTTTACTTGAATGAGAATTAAGAACGGCTTAGTATTTTTTTCTGTGATGCATTCTTACAGTTTACATTAGCACTCGTATTCAATCCTTGTGCTCCCTAGTCTAAACAACATAACATTTCCATAAGAAGCTACCGGTGTTTTCCTCTGGGATTTGATCTTTTGCCTGTCACGCTTTGTGCGAATGCCTTCTTTTCATGTCACACACCAGTCAACACTACGTTAATCATGTACCTACCTACAGTACTACGTACAATACAGGAAATCAGTTTAAGTATTTTTATTATAGGTGCTTATCAGTGGCGTGCGGTATATAATATTGTATATGCGCAGCATCCCCAGAAATATTTGATAAATTATTATTTAGTAATAGTTTGTATTTCTCATGCAATATTATTTAAATCTACTTCTTCTAGATATTTTAGAACACACATATTATTCGAGACTTTGAAATGGCAATGTGGTGGAATGTCGCTCGACGAGTGTCATACAGTGGTACCCAAGGGACACTAAACATCCACATAAATGCCCTAAAACCCCCGGATGGACGAACTCGTAAAGTTTGGTGGATGTGCGTGGCAGCAACGATCTGAGGACCAAAAAGAGTGGAGAGAGCTTTCATCCTCATTCGCTCAATTTCAAATAAGCTATAGACTTTGATTTTGTCTGGAGTTTAAAAAAAAACAATGAGGACCATTGCATCATTTTGGCAGAAGGGGCCAGCGCAGCCAGCATTTATAGCTGTACATGTACAATGTCTTAAACATCACATTCATTACTGGGTTGCAAATTGCATTTTTTTGAGGAAAACATATTTTTAGCCCATTGTTTAGCCTGAGCTTAATCTCAATATTAACAATATAATCACCTTTCTATTCATATGCGACTATATAACCAGAAAACCTGGAATGGGAAGATAGAATTACTTACTGCATTTCCACTTTTCTAAGGATGCCCTGTTATAAAACTGTACTTATCAATAGTGTTCCAGTGATTTTGTAATTATAACATTAAGCGACGATATGCGTAATATGTATTCTTAATCCAATGTAAACAAATAAGTATGAATGAAAAAGTGTGGACAATTTTATCGTATCGCCCAAAATATACCAAAACTATCATGGTTTGGTTTAGGCAGGGTTTAATTGATTTTTAAAAACTAACTAATACCATCTGTAAATTGTAGTCTTAGTTCAATAAAAACAATACGTATGACTAACAAAGTTTAATGTAAACTTTAATGGCGGATCTTAACAGCTTACCTCCACCCTTCGCTACTCCTGAAGTAAGTAGGTATGTTACACTTCTCCCATATTGTGTGGAATATTGTTGTTTTTAGCGGTGTAAATATGTTTATTTACATCTTTAATAATATTTTTAAAAGTAACACGTCTTTTAATGTTTATTGCTTGGCTAACCCTATTATTGTGAGTGAGGATCGATTAGTATTCCAATTAAACCATCGCGAGAGTAGAATCTGTCTTCATAAATAATTCTAAACGAAACATCTGCCAGCGCTTGTCGTTCATTTACAAACAGACATTTAAAATATCAACTCTGTCGTCGTCCAAGTTTCACTTCATAACCAAATTCTATTATTGAAATTTATAAACGTAACAGAGTTAAGTAATTCAGTTCTACCGTAAAGTAGGTAGGAGACTATGGTCTTCTGTCGCTATTGACGCCAAGAGAATGTACAGTGATAAAAAAACATGAAATTAAATTATACCTACAATGTTTATAGTAAAAATTACAAACTATTTACTTATATAACCATCGATTTTATTATCAGCATCATGGCCCCCACAAAGGGGGGCTGACAGGGCTCTAGCCTGGGGGCCCGGGTTCAGGAAGGGCCCGGCGTGGTGACTCGACCAGATAAGTGATATAAACACTCATCACGAATTCTCTCTTATAGTAAAAAAAGAATGATGTTATTATTTAAAATTATGTGGTCGTACGATATAATTTTCAATTGTGTGTTGATACTCGACAACTCCATAATTCAAATGTATGTATTAAAATATCTGTAGAGCGTCACACTGTCTTTATTTTTAGCGATAGGTAGGGGGGCCCGCCAAAGATCCTAGCCTGAGGGCGCGGTTCAGAATGTGGGGGCCATGATCAGCATACTACAGAGTACAGCATCAATACAGACTACTCGATTCAATTTGTTATGGCTTTTAAAAAACCTCTGAACATGTTTGATGTTTAAACGACTTAAAAATTATAAATAGGTATATTTCTATTTTTGTAAATATTTATATTCTGTTCTATTTCTGTGTATATCACCATGTCCGATACTAACAAGACCATAATTATGGACCTCCACATATTGAAGCTAGGGGCGGCAGGTTATATGAATGTTCGGTGAAAAGGTATGGTGAGGCAGGATGGTAATCAATTTGCGACAAAATTTCCACGTTAACATTATATTATATGGGTACGTTATAATGACCAAAGTAAATCCGCCGTGATGTATTGCATTTTTTTTATCGCGTCGCTATTTCTCCTAAGTTGTCGGCTTGCTTCATTCAGTTGTATGAGAAAGCCGATTACTTGCTCCTCTTTTTATTTAATACCTCTATGCATTGAAGATTGTATTTATTAACAGATTTTTGTTATTACGAGAAAAGGACATTAACCTCTTGATCAAACTAGTAGGTCCATACTTTGGTCCAAATGCATAATTGAAAACAATTTTGTGAATTTTCCAGACCACCACATTATAAGTCGATGCGGTAACCTCTAGTATTTATATTGTATGTGTTAAATATAATAATAAAAGATAATTATAATGCGCCTAAAAACCACTCAAAACAGACAGTATCACTATTTTTATGCGCATATCGCAATCTGTGTGTTATGGCGTGACTTACCTACTCAATATTCAAAATGCAAAACGATGTGGTTATTTAATTCAATACAACGTATATACAGTGCGGTTTCTATGTACTTTTGCACTCTACTACTCGTATTTCATCAAGATTATATTTTTTCACTAATTTCACAAGCAACTAACTTATTCCAATAATAATGACATAAAGTCATAAAATTTTAACTGTTTGGCGCCAACCATTTGCAAACCATCAGGCAGCATTTTTAAGTGACAATGTATTCCGAGAAAAAAAGCGATAGTTGTCATCAAATTATTTAACCCGTGATAATATAGGCCGCTAGTGTCATTCTCAATGAAAAATATGTTTGTGTTGGCAGCTATACTTGTATTACATTGAAAATGCTATGTTCGTTTAACATTTAATTTTTTCACATCATATTTTCTACAATGTGGCACAAACAACATTTTTTTTATAAATAATCTAGTAAATACGTAATTATGTAAATAGGTAGGATATTTAATTTATATTTTATCGATCTAATCGGTCATCTCGAGAGATAGGTACTATAAATTAGTCTATGAAAACAACTACAACAACTCAAACTCTAAGGCCTTCTCCACATGGCGCATTTTGACTATCGCGCATTTCAGGTACATGCCACCTCATTGAGCCGTCCACATGCACTCGCGTCGTGACGATGGGCGCGCGCGGTCGAGGTAGGCTTTATCGAGGTGTCCACATGCACTCGCGGCGAGACACGCGCCATGTGGACAATGCCTAACCTAACTGAAACCATCCATTCAGTGTCGTCCCATGGGGGTAGGCAGGGCATGCGTTGCTTAAGGGGGAAATTATAAAGGGCGGCAAGTGAAGGAATAAATACGATCATTACAAGTTTTGAAAGCAGTGGTAGGTTTATATGAAGCGGACGATGCGATCACTTCGTTGGAAAGTAATGAAATCTCATTTTTTAAATTCGCAAGGAGTCTCCAAACTTTTTAGCGGATCTACTACCGCTGTTTTACAGTCGATTTCGTGGAAATCTTCTAATTCGCAATATATGATAATATACACATGTATTTTGTCAAGATTTTGGTTGGATTTGTTACATTTTACTGTTTAGGTCATTTAGGATAATTAAATGACTAAGTGTCCAGATTTTTGCATATAATTTGAGACTAAAAACGAAAGGGGACGGCATTCTAAGTCTGCCTAAGGGCGGCACTTTGCCTTAGTACGTCACTGCATCCATTCAATTCTCCATCTTTACCAATTGTGTCATTTTTTTGGACACGTATTTCTCCTTTCGTCATTTTCAGACTTGACGGGCAATACCTTTAAATTCTAAGCACTTCAGAATTTCCAACTCATTTTCTATTTAAGTCCTTTTGATAATGTATTAATTTTTGCGATAACTATCTAGTTATCTATATTATGTGCCATTGGTGAGTGAGCATAGTATAGTGCCTGAAGATGCCGAAAGACGGTACCCGAATCACAAAAAAATACTCAAATAAAATAAAATGCATTTCAGTAATAATTTAATTTAAAATATGTTTTGAATAAAAAAAACTTTACGCATAGGTAGGTACTATAATTATGGACTTAGAAAGTTTAAAGTTTCTATAAAATCATGTTAATTACAACGTTTTTATTAGCTCGTATTCTTGTTTGTCCGGTGGTTGTTTGTCCAGTACGAATCTTGCAATCGATTTTTAACTAACTTCCCGACTAGCTAGACATTTGAAACCTTTAGAATATATCAGAACACGATGCCAATGCGTTCTTTTAATAATTTTAGCCACCTTTAAGCAGAATTGAATTCATTTTCAGTTAATTCTGTTTTGTATGGAAAGTTATTTCAGAAAAATCCGTAAAAAGTAAAAGACTATTATTGGTTGCTAAGGGGGTGGTCCTAGCAACTAAATTACTATTATATTCGTGCGTTACTATGGAAATCAAAATGAAATGTCAAAATGACATTTCAGTATTCTATATATTATTTTGTTTGTTTGTTTTTTATTTACTTCATATCAAGTACAAGTTTGAGCATATTGAGCATAATAATTCAACAGAAAATTTAAAAACGTTGTATATAAAAAGTTCTTCTTATCTTGTAATTATTTTTAATTTATTTTTGTAGGTTTTACTGTTAGATATTTTTGACTACATATATGAGTGAGTGAGTCAATATGACATATAGTTATAATTATGTTTACAGTTTACACTACATGATAATATATTATATTAGTATTACAAATAAGGTATAGGTACCTAAATATATATGCACTAATTGTACCTTAATTCATTTCTTTGTTGTTGATACCAGTTTCTTATCACTATTATTATCAGCTTATCACATTGAATTTAATGTATAAAAAGCCAATCACATCTAAGAGACAAAGACAATCGGAAATCCTGTTTTCCTGCGGTTGTATGTGGTTTTGGATTTTTTCATCGAGATTAACCTATATTATTAGTTTATCTTACTTTGTGTTGGACACGATAATATAATATTATCTTGTTGTTAGAGAACACTAACTACGTACTTACCTACATCAAATTAGTTTTATTTTGTTTTTCATCTCTTGCAACTTTTTGTAATACATAATGTGTCCATTATAAAGTAGAGTTAATACACGATATCTTTGTAGGCAGGGATTGCAATACCGAATAAAAATGTCAATACCGGTTTTTGGTATTTCTTATTGAATACCGGTATTTATTAAACATTATAAAAAACAGAAGTAGGTGCTTATCAATAAAAATATAGCTATTAAAATCTTTTAAAAATATTATTTTATAACGAAAACCTACATACCTACATTTATTATGTTGAAATTTAAAAATATATATTGATCATAATAATTGTAGAACTAGTGATTTTTTACAAATAATTTGAATATATTGATAATTTTAACAAAAGCCCTCAAAAGTTCATCAAGTGCAAATAAGTCCGGTTGCAGGAAAAGCTTCTTAAATTCAACGCTTGTACAGTCATCAATAATTATTATAGAATAATTGAACATTTTTGTCACGGATGTTTTCGATTTTGAAATAATATTATGATAGTTAATCACGACAATTACTTATATATTATGTAAATATATTTTACAGTATATAGTATTATACAGTAAAATAAAGTTTTCAAAACAAAATGCACAGCACATCATTGAAAATGTCTATTTCTTTAGGGAGCGCATTGACAAGTCTACCTTACGCTAATGGTGCCTGATAGGGTTGACATAAACAAAACATTGTAGATATAACAAATCAAAATTCAGGACGTTCATAATATGAGATTTACATTATAACTAGGGATTCCAATCCCGGGATCCCGAATCCCGGGATCCCGGGATCCCTAGCTATTTTCGATAATGTTTCGAATGTTTAAAATAAATATAAAGGATAATAAGGCTTAAAAATTATATAAATAGATTATCTACAACGTTTAAGGTATGTCCAGGATCATGCTTTGAAAATATAACAAAAGCTCCATTTTGACCTACGCTGAGCATGTCCGCCCTTAAAGTATTATGAAAAAATGTGCGCTTATAAACAATGAAATTCGGTTATAAAAACTATTCTTTAAATTAATTATATAATGCGTAGGTACCTATTGTTTTTCTCCCTGACTGACCGCGTATTTTTTTATGTCATAAAAGTATCTTTAATAATATACTAGTATCTATTACAACAAAACATAGTTGGGAACCACTGATCTACACAACTACATCGTCTTAAAAAAATTAAGTGATACTTCAATAATTGCCACAACGACACACTGATGATATTATTTACTTTAATTGCTGTTTAAAAAAATCATGAGTTAATTTACATTTAAAATGTTTTAATGAAAACCGCAACCTTCGGATATGAAGTTACCAGATAAACAAATTATTGATAATAACATAATCTCCATTATAATTTATTATTTCACACCAATTCATGTTATGTCATGTTTAAACAAACTAATGCGTTTCATTAATAATTTATTCGATGCTTATCTTATACCTACCCAGCACTAGCGAAAGGTGGAGGTAGGCTGTTAAGATCCGCCATAAATAGTGCACATTAAACTTTGTTAGTCATACGTATTTGTTTTTATTGAACTAATTTACTAATACTACAATTTACACCTGATGTTATTGGTTAGTTTTTAAAAATCAATTAAACCCTGACTATACCAAACCATGCTTAATAGTTTTGGTATATGTTGGGCGATACGACAAAATTGTGCACACTTTTTCATTCATACTTATTTATTTTCATTGGATTAAGAATACAATATTGGTACATTTTTTGAATTCATTTCTTCTTATTGTGCCATCCCCTAGTGGAGGTCGGCCACCATCAAGGCGATCATGGATTTGTCGTCTGCTACCCGAAACAATTCAGGGGAGCTGCACTCGTACCAATCACTGAGGTTCTTAAGCCACGAAATGCGGCGTTAAATTCATTAAGCCCTGCCTAAACCAAACCATAATAGATAAAAAATATTATTCTATCTATAAAATATTCAATGTTATGTATGATTTAATTGCATAATTTCAGATATTTTATAGACAGATGAGTTTTTTTTACTATTTTCTATTATGGCTTGGATTGTTTCAATGACAACAAATATGTATGAATACTTGATTTTTTCTAATGTTATATTTTTTTTAAATTATATATTTTTAATAATAAGAACATTGTAAAAAATAATTATAAAATATTTCTATTTATATTTACTTGTTTCGGTTACTTGTGTAAGACGTTTCAAAGAATAGGTACTATTTATTAAATATTGTTTTAATCACATCGCGTAGGTACCATTTTCAAAACCAATAATTCTCAAAACAGCTTATGAAATATTTCACTTAAATTCGTCATATTATATAAATTTATATTGTAGCTCCTTATCAATTATTGAAATATTTCATATTGGTATCCTTTGTCACTATGCCGCATAAGACAACTATATAAATTGGTCGTCATGCCGTTGATAGGTAGGTATTTGTATTTAAAGATAGAAATATTACTTGGCCGGGTGAAAGGATATTAGTCCTTGTTATCTCTTTAGCCCGGTTATTTCTGTACTCAGATGATTTGATTCTTAACACTTGTTTTATAAAGATAAATTGAATAAGTTTTAGGTACAAAGGGAACTTTTGACTCTGGTCTAGTTAGTTTAGACATTTGACTGTGAATGTGACAGTTAATTTAATGAGTCTTTGAATGGTAAATATTTTAAGATTATTTACACTTACAGAAATATAATTTAACGATTATTTAATTTTATAGCAGGATCCGACTGACATTGGCATATTTTTGAAATATTTTCTCGACTTATACGGGGTGTAATTGCAGACTCTGCCATTCTTGGTAGTGTTGACGTGTGTGTCCTTGAACTGTCTTAGAAATCGGGAACATCAGCTGTTTGTTCTCCCGCGATACAAAATTAATTTGTGATTGGTAATGGTAATGCCAATTGGCCGGGAAATAACTATGTTCAACCAAATAGCTTCGGATATTGATATATTCCACCCACGTGAGACTGAGTTTAGGTAGATTTTGTTTAATAAACTCTTAAGATAGGACACAATTCGCTCATTCGGCGTACTTCCACGTATGTGCTTCATAATTTTTTTATGTCATGTGAACGTCTTGAATTTGTAATTTGTAAAGTTCACTATTTGTGAATAAATAAATTTGAACTTTATAATGTGTTAACAAAGGTTATCTTTTTATTTTACAGAACCCACCAAAACGGCCAAGCGGAAAAAGTCCACAGAAACACCTTTATCGAAATCGGGACTATCGCCTGTTGGAGTGCCACCGGCTCAGCATCAAAACCATCTCCACCAGTCGCAGACTCAGCCTGCTGACTCCATGCCGATCTGCGAAGACGCCTCGAGAGACTCCTCGGAAACTGACGCCGACGGCAAGAAGAAAAAGAAAGCGAGGACCACGTTTACTGGGAGACAAATTTTCGAGTTGGAGAAATTGTTTGAAGTGAAGAAGTACCTGTCATCCAGCGAGAGGACTGATATGGCCAAACTGCTCAATGTCACCGAAACTCAGGTGAGTCAATAATATTCCTATATCTACTTGCCTACTTTGTGTTTGTGCTTAATACTTTGGACGCGGAAGACGCGCACTGCGCGTAATGGCCAGGCGGCCGATCGATGTAATTAACGTGCATTTTAAAGGGGGCAATTAAAATCTCATTATCTCTTCAGCAGCGAAAGCGTTAAACCAAATGAAACTACATTTGCGATAGGTATAATATTTTACTTTTATCGTATATTTAGGTACATTGGCTTCAGTAAACACACGTTTTGTTTATAAAATATATGTTATAGCTTGATATCTACCTCATCACCAAATATAATATACCCAATATAATTTAAACATACCACCGATTGATTGTTTAAATAAAAATCATAGTTCTGTAATCAAAAAATCAGCGCTTAACTACGGACATGTAAATTTTACGTATTACATTTCACCGTAGCACAGTTCGGCGTGAGCTTTCTTAACCGTATTTTATTTAGACATGAATTTTATCTCAGTACTATACGACCCAGAGAGGTTGGATGGTCATTAATATACGACCATATATTTCCGATACAACATTTCACGGTGAAGTGTGATACGGCAAACTACATACGTACAAATTTCCGGATACGACCTACGGTGTCATTATGCTCCGATCATTGTTCGCCCTAGAAAATCATTTTGTACAACATGTTTAGTTGCAAATTGCAATATAACCATGTAAATTCATTCCGTAATGTTTTTCTGGAAAATATACGAACGTTTTAGCACCGCGTCATAGTTTAATTGTATATATTATAATATAATATAAGTTAAGTATAATATAAGTTATCGTAAACATTACCCATTTGTGTATTGGCAGGAAGGTTTATATCATCCTGTAACTTAGTTTTAATAAAATAAGGCACGCTAGAGTATATCTATCGATTTTAATTTGATGAGTTAGTCAAGTTAGTGTGTTTAAATAATGTACAAATTCTGCATATTATAGAAACACAACTTTTCTATTACAATCACACGGTTGGATTTATTAACGAAAAATAACGTAATGATTAACATGCTTAAGGGCGGACGTGCTCAGCGTGGGTCAAAATGGAGCTTTTTCTATTTTCAAAGCATGATACTGGACATACCTTAAACGTTGTAAGTATTTTTATTACATAAAATAGTTTTCTTTTAAACCTCTCGCTCTAATGTTTTAGAATATAGTCATATTTCAGTACACAACTGTGCAGTGGTGTTAAGATTTTTTACATTTATTAATTTTAAACGCATTTATAAAACCATCAGTATAATTTATATCGACATTATTATAGTGAAATACTTACGATAAAAAATTATATTGATAATCTCTGTGATCCCAAATTTGACAAGAATTAGTCATTGTATTATTCAAAAAATGGGCAAGATTGACACATTTGAAGATAATTCTAAAGATACTCATTATAAGCTATGTCTTTGACCATTTAAGTGTGATAAACATCCTACGAATAATGATTGCTTTATAATAATTATCGACCTAAGAATAAGGTAGTGTTTTTTTGAAATACGCCATTTCTTTTGGTATTCCCCAGTGGTTAAGCTTCAACATACGGCCGTAGCCATAAATTGACAAACTATAATTAAAGTATAGTTACAAAATGATGTTAACGCGCGTGTTTGAACATGTACCTAACCGATTTTTTTTAAACGAAATAATGAGTATCTTTACAATTATCTTCAAATGTGTTAATCTTGCCCATTTTTAGAATAATAAAATGCCTAATTCTTGTCAAATTCGGGATCACAGCGATTATCAGTATAATTTTTTATCGTAAATATTTCACTATAATAATGTCAATATAAATTATACTGATGGTTTTATAAATGCGTTTATAAATTAATAAATGTAAAAAATCTTAAAACCACTGCACAGTTATGTACTGAAATATGACTATATTCCAAAACATTAGCGAGAGGTTTAAAAGAATACTATTTTATGTAATAAAAATACTTAATTCAGTCATCAAATGCTTAAAATAAATATAAAGGATAATAAGGCTTTAAAATTATATAAATAGATTATCTACAACGTTTAAGGTATGTCCAGGATCATGCTTTGAAAATAGAATAAAAGCTCCATTTTGACCTACGCTGAGCATTTCTGATACTCAAGATCATTGCTACCTAATCGAATGTTTTTCGACGCTTACGACCAGTTAACTGTCAGTTGACCGTCCGGACGGATATTATTTGTGGTTGGCAATACAAAACGGCGCGAAATACAAATTTAAAAAAATCAACGGACATGTTTTTTTTAAATTAAATCCCGATCATAATATTTTATCGTTTCTGAAGCATTATTATATTGGTCACATTAGGTATAGCCATATTATGTACTACAATATCTAAATTATACTTAACGAAAACCGCAATAAACAGACAAAAGCATCATTATGCACTGTGGTAATCACGAATCCGCATACATTTTCATTTAAGTGAGTGTAGAGAGGCTCAAATCGTTGTGCGGGTAATTGACTCCTCTCGTCTGTTTTCCGCGCATAATTGCACTACTGGTCCTCGGGGATTTTTGGTTTAGGCCTATCCATCTCATCAGGGTCGAATCATGTTATTTTACTGTTCATTATAATTTTATAATTAATTATTATTAACCACTTAAAATAACCATTGAAACAATTATTATTTTATCTGTTTAGTTTGAATTTTCCACCCTCTATTCTTTTTTCATACAATAAATAATTTCCCAGTAAGTCGGGTTTTGAAGATGACTTGATAACCAGACATTATATAATAGTCACTGTGGGATTTAGGGGCGTAGCGACGCTAGGAATTAACTGATTTTGATGCCTCCACGAAAAATAAAATAAAAACCTTAAATTCTGACTACTAACAATTGAATCGATTGCGTCGTCTGCATTAAAAAAAATCGTTACTGAAAATAGGCATCATCATTATATCAGCCCGACTAAAGTTTCAGGCAGTAGGTACATCTAGAATCTAGATGTATATATCAATTTATTTTAAGGTGCAAGCGATGTTTATAAGCAAATAAGTAGTTAGATGCTTTCATAAAAGAGAGCCAGATATTTCCATAATGACGGTGAGATAATTTTATTCTAGATATCTTTTTAAATGAAGATAAAAATTAGTTATTTGATAGATCATTATCATTTTCAGCCTGTATCTATCCACTGCTGGATGAAGGCCTCTCCAAGCTGATTTCACTTCTCTTGGTCATGTGCGTTGCATTGCCACGCAATTCCGGAGAACTTAAGCATTTCATCGATCCAGCTGCGTCTTAGGTCTACCTCTACGGAAGTTTTGTACCTTTGGTACCCACTGAATGACTAGATTTGTCCAGCAATTGTCCCTTCTTCGAGTTATATGTCCAGTCCATTTCCATTTGAGGCATTAGATATTAGATTAATATTCTTATTAATCGGATCTTTGTACTCAGATGGACTTTTTAAGCTCAGATTACACTAAAACACTCTCGAGCCGATCGTTTGCTACGGTCGCCCTCCCGATCGTGAAATGTCATTTCGGATTTTTGTCTGGTATCTTGGCCAAAATAGAATAATTTATATTTTCACGCATGACTCAATCGACGATCGGTGACAGTTGGCTCGAGGATTGCTAAAATCTTACACTAATCGCCGGCACAACTGTCACTGATCGTCGATTGAGTCGTCAGCAAAAAATATTGATTCAACTTCAGTGAACGATTTAAAGGGCATTTGGGTAGACGATCGGTGTGAAAATCTGCCAGTGCAATTTGGTTTTTAGTATGTTCAGACTCTGTGTGCATTACATCTGTGTAGGGATCATCTCCCAGATGGGTATTTAGTAGGTCTATACAGATATGTATAAAGTCTAAAGATGCCTGCGAATCCCGGGTTCTTAAGATAGCTTCCTATACAGAATAGTACAACAATCTAGTCAGTTCAAATTTATAAATTAATAACTCTAACAAACAACCTAAATTTATAAAAATACCGTAAGACGGACTACACAATAAAATCTTCGTATCTATGAAGTAGGTATCCAATAATAGTGAATAATGTAACGGAAGATGCATTTCAAAGGTTGCTGCCTACATCATGTTTATTTGCAATAGCGTGCCAATTATTAGTGTAATATATTATTATCAAAGTCTTTTATGGAACTTAGATTCCATTGCCAAGGGACATATTGATATATGTAGGTACCTGCATTCTTCTCTACATTTTTAACTTTTAATTGGACCTTAATATTATAAAGCATTATTATAACTTATATACCTCTCATACCTGTAGTTTGTTATCTTAACGTCAAATAATCTAAACAATGATAGTGTGTTGGTATCGACCATTCTAGTAGGATTTTCATCCGCGAAGTTCTGATATTATTGTATTTCTAATAGAAGCATTTTTTTATTTGATACTACCACCTTGTTGCCAAAACTTTTATGGTTACATGTAAATTGTACGTAAAACATTTCATCGTGGCACAGTTCGCCGTGAGCTTTCTTATCGGAAAGAGATGACTGTATGCTATACGGTCTCCAATTTTATTAGATTCAATATAAACATTAATTCAATTTTCATAGCTGATTTTGGAAAAATTTATGAGTTCAAGAATGAAAACATAACCTAACAAATAATCCAGTATATCGGCTATTTTCAAAATTTGTTTACGGCTGGCTTTCTGTCAAGTGTAAACCGACGTTTTATTTAGACATGAATTTTATGTCAGTACTATATGACCCAAAGAGGTTCGACGGTCTTTAAAATACGGCCATATATTTCCGATACAACATTTCACGGTGAAGTGTGATACGGCGAACTGCATACGTACAAGTTTCCGAAAATGAACTCTTATATGGTCTTATAAAATATACTTAAGTATACATATTATTTTTATACAGTTGTGTTTAATCATTCACACCCTAAATTCCCTTCTGGTCTCTATTCTCAGTCCAGACAGGGAGGTCCGGGGCCGGCCGCGTTTCGGATTGACAAATATTTATCAGACCCTGTCCGGAACAACCGTTGTACGGTAGCGCCGCCGGATAATTGCGGCATAAATCTCAATTAATGGCATCACATTGCCATGATCGCTGTTCTGTAGGTGCTGTTTGAACGATGTAGATTGCAGAGTCCCATGTGAGTATTTCCAAATGCACTTGTGTCCGAGCTCTGGATTGGTTTTATGAATCGTAGGCCTTTGGACAATATTTACCTTAGTACTATCGTAGGCTTAGGACTGGAATTTTTATTGAATGTCATTAATAGATAATGTAAATTGGTACCTACCAATTCTTTGTAGGTACCAATTATAGGTAGTAGAAAAATAGTATTAACGATGCACCTTCTGATTCAGTGCTACTCAACCTTTTTGCGAGCCACAGTACACTATTTAAATTACACCGAAGAATAATTACGTAGATAGCGATCACTTCAATTTTGCACATTTATATAATTCATGAGTCCTAATTCACATGATATAAACTACCGATATTTTAGTTTAAAAAATAACCAAAGCATAAAAAATCCTGTTAGCATAACATTACTTGTACCTACCTATTGTAGTACCCTATGATGATACTTTGTCGTACGGGCATAATTTTTACAATGGTGCCTTGAAGCTTGTTAGCGCATCTGACCTCCACGTACCTAAAACTACTGCTGTTTGAGAGTAGGTTTCATGGAAATACTCTAATCATCATAACCTACCTAGATTATGTGTATGTAATTTTTTTCATGATTGTTGTTTCATTTATCTTTTTAAGGTAGTCTAAAATAAATAATAAAATAGGTAGAGTCTGTCTTCTATAAGCTGGCGTGCGGTTTCCCCCCCCGCTTCATCATTCGGCACTGTATTCCCTCTCGTTCCCTCCCATTGAAAACTTGCAACAGTTGAACGCGATAGCACGATGCTTTCCGTCGTGACGTGTACGCCAGCTTACAGAAAACTGACTCTAGGTAGGTATCTAATGAATTTGCATATAATTTGAGACTACAAATTAAAAGGAACGGCATTGTAAGTCTGCTTAAGGACGGCAAATTTTCCTAGGGATTCCACAGATAATGCTGATTAGTGATTAGCAATGATGCATCACGAGGACGTTTGTTTGTAAACTCAACTTCACAAATTTCATAACACATAATCTGCCGTTCAGTTTTCCGCCTGAAATTAGAATTTCGATTCAGTCAAAGTGTCGTTATTCATTGCAGCGGCACGTCACCGGTTCGGCGCACATCGCTGTAATAATATCCGAGACGGCCGCCGGACATGTGACAGCGCGTAATTAGTGTTTCATATTAGGGCACCCGCCTCCCCATGTCCACTTCTGCGCACCGATCTGTCTTGCGTCCTTAACCCATCGTCTACTTTCATTTTATGTTTCGGCAATTTCTTTTAACCCTTTAAAATCTCATCCGATTACACCACACGATTATGTTATTTCTATTCCGTGATACACCCATTATAAACTCTTGAAAAATAGGCGATAAACTGAACATATTGTGTTTTTCGTAAATTACCATTAACATTTATAAGGATGAATCAATCCACTGGTGGATGAAAGTCTCTCCGAGTTAATTCCACCTCTCTCGGTTAATTGCTACGCACTTTTTTCACTATACGAAATAAAAAGGATTTCAAGTTATATACACTTATATTTTTTATAAAAATCGATGTTTTTTTAAAATAAATAAGTATAAAAAAATATTAAAACTATGAATTAGTCAAAAATCTAAACGTTAGAAAATTGAAAACTTAATAAACTAAATTTTAATAATAAATATGACCATAAAATATAATGTAATAATAAGATGTGACCCTGCAACGAATTCACATTTTATTCCTTTTTTTTACAATTGTAAGTTTATCTTTGAATTAAAAAAAAAATCTTTTTAATGTTTTCAGATACATATTTATTACAAATAATTCAGTTGAAATTGTACATTATCAAAAAAAAATCTAAAATTGCAAGCTTCGTATTTTCCCGCTAGGTTCTCTGTTGGCATATAGCAGGGGTGGCCACACTTTCTTTTTGTAGGATCGACTAGTTGAACAAATTATTTATGGCGATCGACTGATATCACTTGAAATTATATCGTGCGAGAACAATAAACACCCATTTTTTATAATTCAAATATGTATCTGTGTATTTTAAAAACACATATTTTATTTATAGATATATATAAAAAATAACGATACAAAAAATCGAATTAAGGGGGGACATGCTCGTCGAAGGTCAAAATTGAGTTTTTATTGTATTTTCAAACCATGATCCTGGACACTCCTTAAACGTTGTAGATAATCTATTTATATAATTTTGAAGCCTTATTATCCTTTATAGTTATTTTAAACATGTGATGACTGCATAAAGTATTTTTGTTACATAAAATAGTATTCTTTTAAACCTCTCGCTCTAATGTTTTAGAATATAGTCATATTTCGGTACATAACTGTGAAGTGGTGTTAAGATTTTTTACGTTTATTAATTTTTAAACGCATTTATGAAACCATTAGTATAATTTATTACGAGATAATTTTTGTAAAATATTCACGATAAAAAATTATATTGATAATCTCTGTGATCCCAAATTTGACAAGAATTAGGCATTTTATTATTCAAAAAATCGGCAAGATTAACACATTTGAAGATGATTCTAAATATACTTATTATAAACTATGTCTTTGACCATTCAAGTGTGATAAACATCTTATGAATAATGATTGCTTTATAATAATTATTGACCTAAGAATAAGGTAGTGTTTTTTTGAAATACGCCATTTCTTTTGTGATTCCCTAGTGGTTAAGCTACAACATACGGCCGTAGCCATAAATTGACAAACTATAATTAAAGTAGGGAGTAAAGTTATGTTCACGCGCGTGTTTGAACATGTACCTAACCGATTTTTTAAAAAAAAAAATTTAAACGGTACATGTTCAAACACGCGCGTCAATATCATTTTACTCCCTACTTCAATTATAGTTTGTCAATTTATGGCTACGGCCGTATGTTGTAGCTTAACCACTGGGGAATGACAAAAGAAATGGCGTATTCCAAAAAAACACTTCTTATTCTTAGGTCAATAATTATTATAAAGACTATTATTATAATTAATATAGAGTCTACCGACTCGCCAAATTTCAAGGATAGGAATTTACATTTATTTTATTAATGTTTTCCTGTAGAATTTTTTCCAAGTATAAGCTCATCACTTGTGTTTATTCGCATGACTGTTTTTATTGAAAATAATACGTAAGAGAAGAGATAAGAACTAGCGGATTTTAAAAACTAGAACGTCGAGTAGTTTTGACTCGTTTGAACAAGATATAGTGAAATATATTATTATGTCCGCGATCGACGCACTGACCATCCCTGGCATATAGGATCCCCCTCAACCATACATAGGTACATTTAGTTAATTTATTGCAATTTTAACTCTCGAATGCTTATAAGTATGTTATATTTATTTCTAGTAAATGATTTGTTAGTTCAACGTATCCTCTAATTTTGGCATTCACAACAATGCAAAATAAACTTTACGACAAAGCTCGCGTCATTCAGCACGCCAATTAAAGCGGCTCCGCAAAGTTTGACATTCACAGTATCAAATAAATCCCTTAAGCAAGTTTGACATGCACTGATCTCAGTGGCGCACTGAAGGGAGTTGACGACCCTCTTCTCCGTAATGATTATACTTACCATGTTGGCATCATTAATCTAATACGCCATTTATGAAATGAAAGTGTTTTACGGGTGCTAGCAGGTTTGCCGTGTTATTTGCAGTGTTCTTGTCTACGATTTGATAACTGAGAGTAAAATTTGTTATGTACATTTATTTATTTATTTAAATTAGTAACGTTAAAAAATGTAGGTACATTATATTACTTGAAATAATTATCTACTTCGCCTTATCACAGTCCAGTAGCATCACGCGCAAGCTCAACATCGCGTTATTTCTTCCAGTCTAGCTCCTCATCTCGCATGTGAAACCTACAACGTGTAGATCGTAATTTTGTAGTATCACGGCAGGTTCTGCTTTGACATCGGAATCTATGTGGCAACATCGCAAAGGCACGTAGCGTCGCAATCTACATGACCATAAGTAGTAGAGACGTGTCCCAGCTACGCGAAACTCCTTTCAGTAATCATATTATTATCTTTTGCCAAGAATTAACATGTTTGCTTACGAACTTTAATGTTTATGACGTGTTCATACCAGTGCACTCTCAAGTTTGGGCGAATGCATCGATTCTCAATGTTTACTGTGCCAACCAGCCATCAACACAAAACCGCGTGAATCATTATCTGGATGCTTGAGTTGAAGATACCTATATTTCACAGAAATATAACAAAATAGTAGGTTGGTACCTGATATATTATTCCTAATATTATAATAAATATTTTGCTTTGTACACGCTTCAAAAATCTTGACATTTATTATGTACTATGTATGGGTAAAGTAAAAATTACGGTTGTTTAGGTATGTTAACTCATAAACGGTATTTCGAAACAGGGAATTTGTGACACGCCGGTATTCTGTGATTAGTTGGACATTGCGACCCACAAGCTTTCGTCCAAACTCCAATACAATATAGGTACCTATACTAATTCAGTTTAATGAATCATAATAATTTAACCATAAGCATATTTTTTTAAATATTTGAAACAAAAGGGCACTGAATGCCCACAGACCTGCTAATTACTGATTAAATTTGACAAAAATACGTTACAGAATAGAGCCAAGGAATACCTATAGCTCCACTACTTTTTATGATTATAATATTAATAAAAAATTTGTTGCATCAATTTGTTAAAATAATATGTACCGACGCCACTGCGTGCAGTAATCTCATTCAAAGCAAAGTGATCACAGTGATCACAAACTACTGGTTTATGTCACGGCTAATAAGACATTTCCTGCTTTTACTCACTTTTGACTTTTTTCAGGACTCTTTTTTTCACTTCGACCTAAGCACGTCGTTTGTCGCTAACTAATGTCTGGGGTAAAAACAACTTAAAACACTCTTCTCATAATATTTTACTGATCATTTAATGTTCGGTATGTATTCACCAGGGAACACAAAACTAATGGGAAGTGTATTGCCTTTTGGGAGAGGCTGAAACAAGGTTTAATTTTCGAGTGTAGAGAAATGTGGGATACCTTGAATACGTATTAAATAATATGTTAGCCCGGTCGCACATTGAAAATCTTCTCGAATAGAATATAGACATAAATCAAAACTGGAAGCAAAGTTGCAACTTTCTCCCATACGCATAAGCGAGGCCATGCTGGGGCAGTGATAAATGAAAAAGCAGTTTCTGCACATGTGCTGGATCGACATTCTGGTATTATACACTATTTATAGTTACGTCTGCATCATAATATGTATTAAAGTTTGTCACGTAAACGAAATGCGTAGTCAATATTGGTAATATTTGAAAACATTCAGGCAGCTTTGTATTTTTTGGGTTTTATTGCCTAACCATCATTAAGTAAAGATGGCTTCATATTTATATTTTATTTTTCTATTCTGTAGTATCCACTCATGGCTGTGTTTATATTATTTGCCGGTGCTCTTTATAAATGCGAATCTTAGACTATAGATACATCTAGACGTCACCCATTGCACACATAACCATCTTTTCTACTTAATTAACTAAAAATATTTACCACTGACTTTATGTTTAACACAAAAATATCAATTTTAGCAACACGCGCTCGCAGGTTATTGACGCTTAGTTAAGCAAAAAACTAAGATTTGGCGGCTACGCCGACAACAAAATCTTCTACGCATTTGTAAACCTTTTATCTTACTCTAGCGCGTGTCGCAGAGATTATAATGGTGCCGAATACTTTCTCATTCGCACTTATGCATCGTTTTTGTTCAGGCCTTGATCCTAATGGATATATTTTATAACTTTGATTTTTAAATTAGAAGTTAAACAGACCATCTGTTTTGGTCAGGCGGTTTAGCCGATTTGATCACATCAGATGTGATATCTCGTTATGTAGGTATATGTTCATCGTCTGATATAATTCTGTCGAGTTAGGTCAACCAAAACAGATAATCTGTAGCGTTATCAATACTTGACCAGTTGACAGTTCAACACCTGTCCATCAAAAACGTTGGTACAAGTAAGTATATTATTATGTAGATATGTAGGTAATTGATACATTTTTGGTATTTTTTTTAGAACATTTTTATTTTTCATATAAATTCACATTCAGTGTTTCGACAGAAAAAAATAACTGACAACATTAGGTGATTAGTCAGGAAAATTGTAAGTAGGTATACTAATATATATCTAGGTACTACATGTCGGGTTGACTAAATCAGTACATGTGTGTGGCAATTTATTTATATATTTGTTCATGAGTATGTAAGCAATTATTGTAAAATCTATGAACATCGACAATAAGATATAGGTACTTATATCAATCTAAGCTTTCATTAATATTTGTTATATTATGCCACGAAGTTGATTTACGTTAGGTAACGTAAAATCAGTTACCTACTTGGCAGAATATTCAGATAACTAGTTAATTAATTACATACACAACACTGTCAACCAAAACCGTATCTCATGTCATAATAAAATATGAAAATGTTCATTTGATACAACATGCTTGTCCGATTATATACATTGGTATTACTAGTACCACAAGTTTTGTATGTAAAAATTTGCTGATCTCAATTTATTGATCATGGAGTAATTATTCCCAACGCGTTGTACACAATAATTTTTGAACAACATAAACTGTCAGAGTAATCATATTAGATACTTATTTATAATTAACTATTTTTTATTCAACGAATAATTCACAAGATTTAAGAACGTAACATTCTAATTTTTGCCTATATAAACATACATAATTTTGAAAACACTTCTGAGAAAATATAATATTATGACCAATAGAAAAAAATCTGCATCTCTCGGGTATCGCGCCCACGCACATAGTCCACTATGCTAAAGGAGTCATACTTAATTACGACAAAGTTTAACTATTGGCCTTTTTAATATTCACTGAAACGCTTTCTAAATTGAGCTACTGTATTGGCGATCGGCTTTTGTATTTTAAATAGTGTATACATTAAAAAATTACTAATTATTATGGAATACGGGTTTTCCTGTCGTTATATTTTCGGTAGGTAGGTTAGTTATTAATACATACTTAAATAACTATATATGTAGATATATTTATCTATGTCGGCTTTAAATAATGGTCTCTGGCGAACAGGGCTCCCGACTAGTTAAAACCATTCCCGGGATCGTCTCCGCAAACTTATACCTACGTATGTAGTTCGCCGTATCACACTCACCGTGAAATGTTGTATCGGAAATATATGGCCGTTTATTAAAGACCGTCCAACATATTTGGGTCGTATAGTACTGATATAAAATTCATGTCTAAATAAAATAAGGTTCTTGTTGGTTTACACTTTACAGGAAGCCAGCAGTAAACAAATTTTGAAAATAGCCGATATACTGGATTATTCGTTAGGTTAGGTTAGGTTTTAATTATTGAATTCATGAATTTTGCCAAAATCAGCTATAAAAGTTCAATTAATGTTCATATTGAATCTAATAAAATAGGAGACCGTTTAGTATAAGCTCATCTCTTTCCGATATAAAAGCTCACGGCTAACTGAGCCACGGTGAAATGTTTTACGTACAATTTAAATGTAACTCCCTAGTATTACCTATCCTAAAAACATTTTCTTCCCTCAACGAGAATCGTTCATTTCTGTTTTGTAATTAAGTACAAGTACTTAAGTAGGGTAAGTTTACCTATTTCAGTGTTGGATTTAAGTTTCGTCTTAGCAAGTTGTAAATAGTCCGGCGTCTGCCCAGCGAGATACGGCGTCTCTTGATTCCTCGAAATAATCGATCCCATTAATAAATTGTCATCGGGCTTAACCTGTCGCACCGTGTCTAAATCATATTAATTGGCGACAGGTATTAAACTCGCGTTCAACTCCCGGATTGGCGAGTAACTCACATTGATGTGTTCGCGTTGGCAGCGCGTCAAGAATTACGTGAGATAATCAAGACTCCGCTGCGTAATAGGTATTTAACAGACGTATGTATAAGGTTGTCAAAAATATGATTTGTATTAAACCGATAATACTTATGTTAGTATTAGCGGTTAGTTGGAAATACTGTCACCAGTTTGTGTACTCAAGTTTCGGATGAAACTACCCATACTCAGTATGTGTGGCCCAATAAACTCATTCCAAAAAACTTGTGATGATATCATCGCGAGTCGCTGTTTTGCGCACTCGCCAGTTGGTAGACTTTCAACACTATTGACATTAAATGCCCGCGACCGAGATAGCACTTGAATATAGGTATATATTAATTTATTAGTCTCATGCGTTCGAATGCTGTCGCAGCACATTGGTGATATGATGCAAAGGCTTAGGCTTGTTATATGACCGCTCAAAACATGTTTAAAATTAAAAAAATCACTGTTATCCATTTTTGCTAACATATTGTAACCTAACAGAAAAACAACTCATAAATTTTAAATGTGTTTAAAATTTTATAATAAATGGGACTTTTCGACAAGCGGAGCTCAGCGTATTTTTAGCGATTCTATTGAAGCCGATACACAATCTGACTTCCCTGAGCCGATACCTATTTCAAATACTAATATGGAGTTGGGTATAGTTTCAGTTGAGTGTGAAACCTTTGTCGCATACGCACGCCAAACGCTCTATATAGTACGAGTATTCCAAATACTAGTAAGTATTTTGGAACAAGTTTCTATACTAAGTATTTTTTTATACTGGTGGTACCTAAGTATACTTAGTCTTCAAAATCGACCAGTTTTCCCATCTCTAGTTAGTATACTAGGTAACAGTGACAAAGGGTGGGGGTAGTCTGTTGATCCGTCATAAATAGTGCACATTAAACTTTTTCAGACATACGTATTTGTTTTCATTTACAAAAAACTACAATAATTTACAGAAGGTGTTGGTTAGTTTTTAAAATTCAATTAAAGCCTGCGAAACCAAGCCATAATAGAAAGTAGTCCAAAAATACTAGTCTCACTATAAAATATATAAAATTATGCAATTAAATCATACACAAATTAGAATATTTTACTAATAATATTTTTTATTTATTATAGTTTGGTTAGGCAGAGCTTAATGGATTAAAAAAATGAACCAAACATATGTGTAATAATACCTATGTATTCTTAATTCAACGAAAACAAATAAGTATGAATTGAAATGTATGATCTATTTTGTCGAATTGCCCATAACATACCAAAACTAGTATGGCAAGGTTAAATTGATTTTTAAAAACTAACTAACATCTGTGTAAATTGTAGTCTTAGTTCAATAAAAAAAAATACGAATGACTGACAAAGTTTAAGGGGGGACATGCTCGTCGAAGGTCAAAATTGAGTTTTTATTGTATTTTCAAACCATGATCCTGGACACTCCTTAAACGTTGTAGATAATCTATTTATATAATTTTGAAGCCTTATTATCCTTTATAGTTATTTTAAACATTTGATGACTGCATGAAGTATTTTTGTTAAATAAAATAGTATTCTTTTAAACCTCTCGCTCTAATGTTTTAGAATATAGTCATATTTCGGTACATAACTGTGCAGTGGTGTTAAGATTTTTTACATTTATTAATATTTAAACGCATTTATAAAACCATTAGCATAATTTATTACGAGATAATTTTTGTAAAATATTCACGATAAAAAATTATATTGATAATCTCTGTGATCCCAAATTTGACAAGAATTAGACATTTTATTATTCAAAAAATCGGCAATATTAACACATTTGAAGATGATTCTAAAGATACTTATTATAAGCTATGTCTTTGACCATTCAAGTGTGATAAACATCTTATGAATAATGATTGCTTTATAATAATTATTGACCTTAGAATAAGGTAGTGTTTTTTTGAAATACGCCATTTCTTTTGTCATTCCCCAGTGGTTAAGCTACAACATACGGCCGTAGCCATAAATTGACAAACTATAATTGAAGTAGGGAGTAAAATGATATTGACGCGCGTGTTTGAACATGTACCGTTTAAAAAAAAAATTAAAAAAATTCAGTTAGGTACATGTTCAAACACGCGCGTTAACATAATTTTACTCCCTACTTTATTAAGAGTTTGTCAATTTATGGCTACGGCCGTATGTTGTAGCTTAACTACTAGGGAATGACAAAAGAAATGGCGTATTTCAAAAAAACACTACCTTATTCTTAGGTCAATAATTATTATAAAGCAATCATTATTCATAAAATGTTTATCACACTTGAATGGTCAAAGACATAGCTTATAATAAGTATCTTTAGAATCATCTTCAAATGTGTTAATATTGCCGATTTTTTGAATAATAAAATGTCTAATTCTTGTCAAATTTGGGATCACAGAGATTATCAATATAATTTTTTATCGTGAATATTTTACAAAAATTATCTCGTAATAAATTATGCTAATGGTTTTATAAATGCGTTTAAATATTAATAAATGTAAAAAATTTTAACACCACTGCACAGTTATGTACCGAAATATGACTATATTCTAAAACATTAGAGCGAGAGGTTTAAAAGAATACTATTTTATGTAACAAAAATACTTCATGCAGTCATCAAATGTTTAAAATAACTATAAAAGATAATAAGGCTTCAAAATTATATAAATAGATTATCTACAACGTTTAAGGAGTGTCCAGGATCATGGTTTGAAAATACAATAAAAACTCAATTTTGACCTTCGACGAGCATGTCCCCCCTTAATGTGCACTATTCATGTCGGATCTTGACTACCTACCTACCTCCACCCATCGCTACTGATAGTCAGTCATTTTACTGCAACTACTCGTAGATACCAGTTAGACCTCAGACACACGACACACTACACTGCAATTTGCGTGCATCGATGCACCAATGAAACTAATTATTGAAGATACGCATCGGATGCCAGATAGCGCCAAAAAATAATGTAGCGTGCCTGTAATATAGGAAAGTGGCGAAGGGTGGAGGTAGGCTATTAAGATCCGACATAAATTATGCACAATAAAGTGTGTCAGTCAAACGTATTTTTGTTTTCATTGAACTAAAAATACAAATTGCAAAGGGTGCTGGTTAGTTTTTAAAATTCAATTAAACCGTGCCTAACCAAACCATAATAGTTTAGGTAAGTATGCTATGGACGATCCTACAAAATAATATAATTTTTCAGGCATACTTATTTATGTTTTTGTTGAATTAAGAATACATATTACAGATGGTGTTGGTTAGTTTTTTAAAAATCCTTATCGAGCTCTGACTGCAATTCTTCTATCGATAAAATATCTAAAATGATGTATGGTTTAATGGCATAATTTTAGATATTTTATAGATAAACTAATATTTTTTTACTACTATGGCACAGATTAGGCAGGGTTTAATTGAAATTTTAAAAACTAATAAACACTATCTATACATTGTAGTCTTAGTTCAATGAAAACATATAAGTACGTTTGACTGACAGAGTTTAATAAGCTCTATTATTTATTTTGGATCTTAACAGCCTACCGTCACCCTTTGCCACTTTTCTATATTATAGTCACCCTACATTCTTCCTTTCTGGCGCTAAGCTCGGAGTGTTTCTTGGCCACCTCTGGCTTATACCTATTGGATTCATATTTTGCAATTGATTTTTATGAGCCCAGGTATTTATAATATGATATGCTGGGAAGCAGTTATTCGGTGATCGTTTCACGTGCTCGTAATTTTAAGATTTGGCACGCTACCAAATGTACATTCGTTATTTTATAATATTAACACACTAATAACTTACTATCCTAGAAGGTATCGACTAATTTATTTTGTAAAGTCTCATTTGAAAAATCTAATTCATATTTCCAACTCACCTTTAATCTCGGAGAATTAAATCCATCTTCCAGCAATAGATCATAATATTATTCTGTCTCTCCAGTGGCGCACATTTAGTAAAAAAAAGTTTTAAAGTAGAATTGTATATTAACATCCTCCTTAGGTATATGGCCTATCCAGTGGCAAACCTTTGGCACGTGAAAGAATTTAAAAAAAACATGTCAAAATTCAAATAGTGGCAAGAGCAATGTCCGATTTCTTTAAACAAACAGAGATAATTTTTTCTCCCCGGCCGTTAAACAATTAACTGCTATTGACAGTCGTCTAAATATTTCTATACAGTGTCCTATATTTATGTGATTGAAGCTGTCGATATGATTAAGGCTATACTTCAGTTGAGGCATGGTCTAAAAAGATCGTGGCTAGGCGATGCGCGGATTATGCAAATGACGCGTGCCGAACGAAATATAATTTGTCATAAAAATTCAACATGCGTTCATTTAATGTTATGTTTATAGTTATATTACTAATAATAATAGTATATTCATTGACGTGTTTTCTTTTTCAAGTACATACGTAGAGTCTTTAGTCATCTTTACATGATTTAAGAATATATTCATCCGACGTAATGACAAAACAAATCGAGGTGCGCACACCTCGCTGTCGGTCTCCGATTGGCGACGAGTGCCAAATTTCGTCGCACCTACAGGTGACAATTATTTGCCGTTTCATTGAAGTACGCTCTTATGAGAAACGTGTCGGTTTATAATGTTTATATAGTCTTGGGTCTTGATATCTAATCCTGGGCCTAAGAAAATAGATGTCCATTCAATATGTGTTTGACCTAATAGCCAATAGATCAGCAAGTGGCTGATATTTGTTTCTCATAAAAACAAAAATCTGTTATTACAACCCTCAGTCTGTAGAGGCCCATATGCCCCGCCTTGGAACATACATTACTAGCAATAAAATTAAGTAAGTACATATTAAACCCAAACACTAACTGAGATTGTTTTTATCTTATTGTAGCCCTGAACAAAAATATGAAGCTTTATAATGAATTTGCTATTCGAAATGACTCTTTTTAATCATTTACTTTTGTTTCCGTTTTTTTCAGGCTTATTTTCATGGAATATGTACCCATCTATATAAAACTTGATCTGCATACCTATATGGTTTTTCTTCAACATCTTTGTAATGTAGATACCTATATATAATAAAGGTAGATACTACTTGTCTTCTACGTGTTTTAATTCTTATTTTTACTGGTTTCGCACGTAATTACTAGCACACAATAAAATATTCAGTGTTAAATTGGCCTGTAGGTACATACGTACCTACTGATATCCGCTATCATACCATGTTGCTTCCTCTTCTGATGATCTTATAACTCTGAGCAGCTTAAATGTATCGGAGATTACTATTAACTTAAATGAATTAATTAATATATTGTGTTTCGCTCCAAATGTTGCTTACTCGAGTGCTAACGTAGCCGAGGTAATTCTAATGGTACGTTTACATTTGACACTAATATCGTCATATTTATGTATGACACCATATTCACTTAAGTGTAAACAGTAAGTATATTTGTATCTGCCACTTATTTTGCGTGTGTCGACTCTCACCTACCACTTATTCAATCTACTTATATACGCAAATGTAAACACCGCGTATTCGACAAGTTCGAACTTGGAGCGATATATCACCGAAGTTGGACCACCGTCTACTTTTATGTCAAGTACCTGACACAATATTCGTAGTTTGACAGGTACCTAGTGAATTGCATATGTATATTTCTAAAACAACGGACAATCAATAATCATAGGTACACCATGAATGTATGCCCAACGGTTAATAAATGTACTGTAGCGATCTGTCAAAAATCATAGACAATGAGAAATAAATCGGATGTGCCGTGTTCTATGGATTTTGTTCGAAAATAAAATATCGCTTGTTCTCGGCACATACGATTAATTCTGATGCACTCTGTGAAGAAAAAATGCGCTTCAAATGTATTACCTAATTCATTTTGGCCCACACCTGCACTCGTATTAGGTACGATAATATTATATTGAATATGCAATGACGATCAAGTGCTAGATATCGCAATGTTACTGTTAATCGTTCTTCTACGCATTTCTGAATTGTGTCTTGTTTTTTGGCAAAAGGTCCAATCTTGCAAACTAAAGTTCACAAATTGAGTTGGATCTTCGATTTTAAACTCTGACATTAAACGGAAGGCACCTAGTTATTCTCGTCGCTGAATCCATTCCCGCACCCATCTAGACCATTTTTTCCTCCTTTTTGTTGCCAAAAAACTTAAAATAATAACACTCGCTGCTTTCTTTTTTAACATTCCCATATTGACAACTGACATAACGTTTTTGAGAAGTATACAAAATAAGTGTCCGAATAAATTACAATATCATATGTAAACACCGCATATATTTATTCCAATGTTGCCATTGAATAAAGTGTCGAGACTTTATTTCAACGAGAAGTATACCAGAATTTTATGTCAGATCCATGCAGGTGTAAACAGTAAATGAAATTTTATATCCGACACATAAAATAAGTATAACGGTATAAGTGTCAGATGTAAACGTACCATAAGAAAAGTACACGGCATTCTAGTTACGAGAGGAAGCTGGGTAAGTGAGAGGAGGGTGATGCTTACATTGTCGTCACTTTCCGTTTACCTGAGGTGGCGTAGGGAAGAAGTTACTCGGATCCTGTCCTTTTAGCACGCCGGCATAATGTGCCAATTTTACATTTTTTTTTGTGATTTTACCGAGGCTTTGACTGCGACTCACTGTCATATCGCCTATTCTCTTCTAGAAGGGAATCCGTCGATCAGGTCCTCACTCCTATTCTGTTAAATAACTTTACAATTTTGCCTAGCTCTTCCGTCTTACCCACCGCCAGGACACTCTTCAATTCGCCGACATTCTCATAGATATCCGCAATTCGCAGCTGTACCTACTCTGTGAAGTTCATATTTAGGGCTAAATTTACATTATTACTAATTATTGTAGGTATATGTTGTTATTGTCAAATAAAATATTTCTCCGCAGCAAGTCCTTGTCATTTATTGGATACGTCCACATAAAACTACATACCTTTCCACTTCATATAAAATTGATAATTGATAGGTACTTAAGTATTTGTTTCTAGTAGAATGATAAAAAATTTTGCCTTTCAGACTTGAGTGTAAGTAGGTGTATTTTTTTAAACTCTTACCATATCTACAAACCGCTTTTATATCTCCTGTCACTGCTTCGCACTTCTAACACTTCCAATCTTTCGCAAGTTTAAAATAAGATTGCAACTGGATCCCCATCTCGCTTATGAATTCTTAATGCTCACAGTCAGTCGGGCCTTTTGTATTGATCAGTTCTGACAGAGCTTTTCTGAGCTTTCGTTTTGCCTCTCTGATTTGTTGGCTATTTCCGAAGTGCTTTCGCCATCTGACCAGGACGATGGGACTGTTTCTGTCATTCAAAGTGAAATACTTTGTATTTCATGCATTAATATCATTCAGAACACATTGACTGCTGACTAGACAATTACTTTTTAATTAAGTACCACATTTAAATAGCATGCTAATTATATCGAATGGCCACCTAATCGTTTCTCGCGTCCAATGTATTAACTTTGACGTTTTCAAAGTGTGTGCTTTAAAAATGGTTAGGTACCTACTGTAATAGATTTGTATACCTACCTACTTACACTCGTATCCGAAAAAAATATATAATAAAAATATTAAGCATAGATACTGCTCTTTCCTTATCGCAGAAACCAAGGGACACAAAATTCGCCGTCTGTCCTCAAATATTGAATGCCCGTTATGTAAACTTTACTGCATATGACACAGTAACTATTAAAAATATTCGTTAACAAGTATTTTTTAAGTTTATCCAATATTTTTTCATACTTAGTCGTTATAGCTACCCTGTTATACCATACCCGGTAAGGTGGCCAGTTCCCGTTAATGTTGGCCTAATGGCAACGTTGGGCATGTGGGCCGTCAATGTTTTAAAGAGACTTTTATAGCTATATTAAATTTATTGATTAGTAAGTATGTTATAATATCGAATACCTACCGGTATTACAACCGGTATCATAAGCAGTATCATAACCGGTACCTGTCATAACCGATATCTACCATAACCGGCTTTATAACCGATATTGATATTTTCATTGGTTATTGCACAACGTATTATACGAGATTTTAAATCAAATTAATGATATTGTAAATACCTACTAACTATTTCCATTTCTACAATAAAAGAATCTGGATTTGGTTATCATTCATCCATAAGGATCGACATCAACTAAATATATGACTTATGCATTGAATATGAAATTTACGACAAAATAAAACTTCCGCTATGTTGAACGATGAAACATGCAGAATGTGTTTCGTCTGAGGTAAAATACAATTCATTCAAATATATATTGTATAACGCCATACAAATTAAAGGAATGCGACTTCTGTAAATATGTCTCCAAGAATGAATGATATCCTATGAGCAATATAATAATATACTAATCTCGAGCAAATGTTAAAGGAAACGCTTAAGTGGCCAATGATAATAATTACTAAAATAAATATTGTCATTGGGGTTCCAACACCTACCGGGAACATAATATTTCTTGTCTGCCGTGCGGTCTCGCTCGCACACCGCATACGGATAACGGCGATCGGGAAGGAGATGGACGACTGGGATACAGAAGACGTCCATTAATTATTTTCCGGATGACAGTTTTATTGGTGAGGGCTTATGATGACGTTTGAGCGGCTGCCATGCGTACAGTCGACCTGTTGAATATAATTTATTCATTGCCGCTTCTGTATTGTATAAATTGTGGCCTAGCCCAAATACTTCGAAATTTATTGTTTTTTACGGTATCAAAAATAAATATTTTTTTTTCGTGAGGGAACTTAGTTATTTAAGAAAATATTAGGATGTCATAATATTGAAAAATCTAAACTTTAGTCGATATAAGTAATAAGGTACTAAGTGTAGGTAGCAGTGGCGAAGACTCCATACTAGGCGATTATTTAAAGTCTACCTTCTTAAGAAAGATATTTTTTTATTGCATATTGACATATTTATATACTTAATCACTTCATTATTAAAATTTTATGTTATATAAAAAAAAATTAATTTGCCAACGAGTGTTGTCGTATATGTAGGAATGTATTACATAATTACACAAATTACAAAACAATCTGCAAAGGTATTAAAAAATATACCACAGCGCGCCATCTATCTCGACGTAAATAAATTTCCGATTATGTGTGAAATAATTCTGAATTTTTTTCGTATGGACTTTACGTCTCGTAACCTCAGAGAGTCTGCTGATTTGTATGAAATAAGGTAAGCTCCTATCGCAGAGCCTAAAACATTCGCGCATAATATTTTTGTCACGACTGCGCACTTTGTCCAAAATCATTAATAATTAGATAATTAAAAAAATAATTTCAACTGCGTTTAATCGAATATTAATAAATAAGTAAGTATAGATTGTTTATAAAAATAAATTTTATCTAATGATTTTTGATGGGTATCTATAATGTTTTGATAAATACGTAATTACAAAATATACAAATAAAAACACATCGCTCATTTTTATGTCGTCAAAGAGTTTTTGAAGTTTCATTGAATTAGTGTGTCGTTGTCATTGATTAGTGTCTACCTATTCATTAGTAGTAAATATCGTACTATTCTCGTAAGTATAAGACCAAGTGTGTTCTTTTTATCAGATCTCCACAGCCTACCTCTTTCCAAAAGTCACCCTTCGCCACTGGTAGGTAGGTATATTAGGTAGATACTTATAGAATATAAATTAATATTAATTAATAATATAAAAGAAAAAAATGGGTACAAGTCTGTTAAACAGAGGGGAACAGCGGCAATTTTATTTTCATAGCCGATTTCGGCAAAATTCATGAATTCAATAATGATAAAACCTCACATAACCTAACGTAACAAATAATCCAGTGTATCGGCTATTTTCAAAATTTGTTTGCCGCTGGCTTCCCACTAAACACACAAGAACCAAAAATGAAAAAATGTGATGGGTGACACTAAACTCACAGTATTATTAAAGAATATTGAAGATATTTTATTGGCTTATTTTCGTTTTATTTTTATGTATCTAATAATAAAATTTATGTTTAGGTAGCCGTTTAACAAAAACGAGATAATGCAGGTGACACAAATTCTAGATTGCAGAT
The DNA here is from genome assembly GCF_057557595.1 of Rhyacophila brunnea. Classification (NCBI taxonomy): domain Eukaryota; kingdom Metazoa; phylum Arthropoda; class Insecta; order Trichoptera; family Rhyacophilidae; genus Rhyacophila; species Rhyacophila brunnea. The sequence goes on along the minus strand of NW_028233276.1, from coordinate 38,343,125 downwards.
AGATCAGTTACCAATCGGTCAAACAAGATTTCGTATTTATGAGTAGGTAAGGTACAATATTATATTTACATTATTTATTTCTAAGCGGAACATACCTACCTATCTCGAAAAAGTGGAGGTTATAATATCAAGAGAATTTCTCCCAATCTATTGGATCCTTGTAGTGGAGAAAACACTCCTTGAAAATAAATCCAGGACTCACAGCCTTGTAACTATCTATCTATATTATATACCAAGATGGCTGCTATTCCAACTAGGCCAGCGTGGGTTTTAAAGCAATCTATAGTTAAATACAAAATGAATATGCATTTCAGAAATGAAAGCTGTAACGTGTTTTTCATTCTAACCACTGAACCACTAAAACTATTGAAGTATCTATGATTCTACTACATATTATATTCTTATTATGACTTTATGATTATTAAATATATTAAATATTGCGAATTGCCCGAAATATTTGAGATAAAAATGTGATAGCTACTTATATTGTGTTAAAAATCGTATCTGGAAGATTGTACTAATGCAGTTGACCGTATAACAATTCACCGCGAGGTGTTCTATCGGAAATCGATTGTCGTATAGCATTGAGATCAAACTAATGTCTGAATAAATCACTTCGTAATAAAAACCACCGGAATACAAGGAAAAACAGAAGAAAGAAGGTAGGTAAGTAACTTAAAAATAGAATCATTTCGAATGTATTTTTATAAAATTCTGAATCATTCAAATGTAGGTTAGCAAATAGGTACTCGTAAGTATCAAGTTGTACTTATTAATTATCTGAAATATCTTTCCGGCACGACATCTTACAATGATCTGTGATTCGGAAAACTGGAATACCTATGTACAATTTATATATAACCGTTAAAATATACACTTACCTACTTACTTAAATAGTAATTTAATTTTATAAAGTTTATGCCTAGTATTAACAAAAATAATTAACAGTAGGTTAGTACCTACCCATTTGAGAGGATCGTGTTTCGATTTAAACTTGGCTGACATTACTCGATCTCCCAAGTGAGAAGAGGCCGTAAACCAAAAAGTGAAACATTCCTAAAAGGGGACGCTCTAAATAGATATTATAAAAAGCACGCCGAAAAATTTCCCGCCATTAACGGCTTTGAGAGGATACCAACCTACCGGCCAAAAAAACACTGAGAGCTTAAAGTTCTAAAGTTAAGTGTCGGCCTCACAGATCACTCCGGGGTGTACCCTTGTGGACTTGCGCCGGCTCGCGCGAACTGGTTGATGAAATCAGTTGTTTTATAATATGATTTAATGTAAACACGGAAAACCACCTTTTTCTCTATTTTTACATATTTACACAAAACTAAGTGATTCTCAAGCTACAGATTAAACTAAATACTGTTGTGTCAATTCCGGCAGTCGCTGGTTATTTTTTAGATTTTCGAGCGTAGTTTTTCCTTCATCTAAATATAGTATCAATCAGAGTTCGAAATGGAAATGTTTACGAACCGGAGCGCTCGACAATTTTCTGAAGATATAGTTATCAAATTTTATGTGTTTTTTAGAAAACAAGTTTGATTTTCTATTATATGGCCTTTCTAGCTCAGACGGTCAAAATATTTTTTCCACAAGACTGAGTGATAATTTCACCGATTTCACGAACCGGAACATCGCTACGGTGCGCTCCGGTCCATTTCGAGCCCTGGATCAATTGAGATAAAATATTTGGTTCAAGTCGGTTTATGGGAAAGCCAGGCAGGAACCGCGCTAATTGTCATAGCCGATTTTGGGAAAATTCATGAATTCAAGAATGAGAACCTAACCTAAACTAACCCAACCTAACAAATAATCCAGTATATCGGCTATTTTCATAATGTGCCGCTGGCTTCTCCATAACCGACTTGTACTGTCAGGTCTTGTCGGTTTACAGGAAGCCAGCGGCAAACAAATATTGAAAATAGCCGATGTAGGTACCTACTGGATTATTTATTAGGTTAGGTTACGTTAGGTTTTTATTCTTGGATTCACGAATGTTGCCAAAATCGGCTATAAAAATTGTGCGCCTGGCTTCTTGTAAACCGACTTATACCGGAAAGTCTTTTTTCATGATTTCTTGGTTTTGCTCAACTTTTAAAATCATAACATATCACCACGATGCTTTTTGAAACATTTCATTTTTGATTTAGGTAAGTTATGTTTATTTTTATTTGTTCTTGTTTGGAAAAAAGTCAGTCGTTGCGTCAGTGAAACGGCAAATAATTTTCAATTATAGGTGCGACGAAATTTTGGACTCGCTGGCATTCGGAGAGAGAACGTCGAGCTGGGAACACGTCAATTTGTTTCGTGATGGCGACGGGGGTATTAATTCTTAAATCGTGTAAAGATGACTAAAAACATTACGCATTTACTTGAAAAAAAAACATGTCAATGAATATATTATTATCGTTACTAATAGAACAATAAACAGAACATTAAATGGACGCATGTTGGATTTATATGACAAATTATATTTCGTTTGGTATGCATCACTTGCACCCGCGACCCGCAATCCACGCATCGCCTAGCCACGATCTTTTTAGACCGTGCCTCAACTGATGTATAGCCTTAATAAATAATACAAGTCTAATTTCAATACATTTTATTGTCAATTACAATGTAACAATGTTTGTGTTTATTTTTGATATTCCAATCATCTCTATAGGTATCATGTCGTCAGTGAATGACTCATTTTTTTTAATAATCTGTATAATTTGTAACAAATGATCTATTTCATGTCCGATCCAGTTGATGGTTAGTTCTTTTTAAAGGGGTCACCAATGTCGCAGCGGTGGTAGGTAAATGGAGCAATTATTAAAAGTTGCCGACAGATGTCATTAGTCACATGCGCCTACGAAATTAGTCAGCCGGAGCTCTTTTGAAGGTGTGGGACATTATTTCTCGACTCTTTTGACAGAGCCATTGCCAGACTTTCCGTTTGTGGAGCTTTTGCGCGATTCACATGTTTCTGTTTTTTAGTATTTTAACAATGCACAATATTACAATATTTATTAAAAAATGTATTTTCATTAATGATTTTCATTACAAGTAACGATTTTGATAATAAGTAACGATTTTGATAATAAGTAACGATTTTTATAATAAGTATGTTATCGTATAAATACTTTTAGATAATAATTATTTTGCAATTTGAAATTTGAGTTACCATTATCCAGTTGCTAACCAAACTTTTTTGAATTACGATCTGTTTTTTTTTTAATAATATAATATTTGAAAAGAGAACCAGCCTACTTTCGGTATTGAATTATTAACCGTCATAAAATATTCAGTAGGTAGCTATTGTCATATTTCTGTTTTCAAATTAGGAACCCCCAAATTTATCATTTCATTTTATGCTTCCGCGGTGTACCTACGGATCTATCAATTTACGTAATTTGACACTTTTTATAATAAAAATATCTAAAACGACCATGAGTGATGTTAGAATTATTAATAGTAAATTTTTGGCTTATTGCGAAGAAGAAAATGAGTCGTATCTAAAAAGAGACCCGATACATTATTTAAACACGCGTTGCCGCCATGACACGTACGTCATTGGACTTCTATATGCGACTACAACGTATCGAACAGTACCCACCTACCAGTTTTCTATGAAGCAAACTAAACATTCAATTTATTAGCTTAGTAGAAAGTACCTTAATCGTATATTCATATTTTCGGACCTACGTCAACCTTACTCCGCCACTGAAAATATAAATAATTATTGATATAACTTTTAAATGAAAAAAAAAACCTTACAACATAGTAGGTAGCTACTCAAATAAATTATTTGCAGGCAAAAAGCAACTGTTGAAATGGAAACATTCCAAACTCGTTTACTCAAAACTTTCAGAAACATTATGCTCATTTTATATTTAAATAATATTGTGTTACAATTTTATTTAGATGCCACGACTGATGCTCTGTACCCCCTTTCACACCCACATTCCGAGGCCTGATAATAAGTTAGACAGTTTTTTTTTCAAACTAATTATTGCCAAGGTGACATTGTTATGCATTAAAAAATGTTTACGGAATTATTGGCAAAAATCGCTTATTATAACTATGATGTTCACTTGAATTACGGTTATTAAAGTTTGAAATACCTATACGTTTTTGATATTTTTTGTTTGTTTTTTGGTCTAGGCCAAGGGTCGGTAAGCCGCGGCTCGCGAGCCACATGCGGCTCTTTGGGTATTGGCGTGCGGCTCTTTGCCAAATTCCGAATTAACATTTTTTACAAAAAGGTATAATCGTTGTTGTTTTAAATCCGCCCATTGCAAAAGTCGACAAATTAAATTTTTAACAATATAAATAGCATTTAGAGAAGCCAAATAACCGATGAGAATTTGGAGTCACGCCTAAAATTGAAAACTACAAGTTACATACCAAACATACACACACTCTCCAAAGAAATGACATTGTTAACATTAGTTTTAAGGAATGCGTGAAAATTGTATGTAACCATTTTCTGTAAAAAATATATTTATAATTTCAACAATAAAAAAACTTATATTTGCGTTAGCTTTATTCGCAAAATCTTCTTCACTTGATAAATAAACAATAACATTCACTGAAATAATTCATATTTATAAAAATATATGTATGGCTCTCGAAAAAAAATTTAACCGTTGTGATACTCATATTTGGCTCTTATGGTCCAAGAGTTTGCCGACCCCTGGTCTAGGCCAACATATTTCTGTCTAGACCACCGTTGAGTGTAAAATAGTGGTAGTAGCGAGGTATATGTAGTGGATCAAATCGGTCGGTGGTGGAAGTGGTAAGGCGTGGTAAGGTAATGTAGTGACGGAGGTCATTCAGTAAGGTGCGGCATAAATTTTTCTCACAGCGACACCCTGCGTTTAAAAGCTTGTCCAGATGACGCGTGTCTCGCCGGGATTCGCCACAATTTACCGCAAGTGCATGTGGACAGCGCAATTAGGTTAATTGTACCTGGAATGCTCACAAGTTTTTACGCGCGAGTCACGCGAGCGTCCCTTAATCCGATTTGACTCGTGCGAAAAAATTCGCGCGCGTTCCAGGTACATGTGACCTCATTGAGCTGTCCACGTGTAATCGTCGCGTGTCACTTCTCGCCCACGGTCGAGGTACAGGTGACCTCATTGAGCTGTAGACACCCACTCGCAACGTATCGCGGCGACACACGCGTCATCTGAACAAACTCTTACAAAGCATGTGTGACGTCAGCTTTCTAACCGCGCTTTAGGCGCTTCTCCTTGCCCAAACAGCCTGTGCTTTGAGTCTTGCAATGAACATTTGACACAGCTAAAACCACTGACATCCACGGTGGCCGCGTGGCTTAAGCGTTGGACTATCATGCCGTGGGTCCCAGGTTCGATCCTGGGTCTGGCAAGTACACATATTGTTTTTCAATTTGTGTGTGAGTCAGGGTATCCATTTCTCGTAAAAACAAAATCTGTTAATACAAACCTCTACTCTGTGGAGGCCCATATGATCCTATTAGGATCGGACATGGTCGGAAAAAACCACTGAAGGGATGATCAACTTTTATGCGTGATTATCGTGTGCTCGTGGCTTTAGTATTTGGTGTCATAAGAAATTGTCTACCGTTGCCTGTTGGGTAGGTACTCATTACCATACCCAAGTGTAAATAAAATAAAATAAAATCAAAAGTAAAATAAAATTACAAGCATAAGTTCAGTGAGCAAACACGGTGCTCACCGGAATGCGATTCTCCAATTAAAGGCGAAATAATTAATACGGCCGCTGAGTTATCTGCCGCCACCTGCGAGCACCCACGTTTACCTCAGACGGGGAGGGGGGTGGGTCGTGGGCGGAAATGAAATGCATAATTGAAAACGAAATCTGGAAAAGGTAACAGATACGGGCGGCGATCGACTTTTGCGAGCGGCCCGCGAAAAGATGTCACTCGATTTAGTTAATCTTTCCCTATCTCGAATCGATACATAATTGTTGCCGAAACCAATCAATTAACTAAAAAAGCTACCGTGTGGCTTTTAACTTTGCGTGGTTGGCCGTTACTATCTATCAACAAACTGTTTTATTGACTTTATCTTTTATATATTTCATTCAATAATCATTAGTACACTAGTTAATTACGCAGGTACATTATTCATTAGAATTTTTGTTTGACTTTTCAGTCAACAAAATAATTATAGTTTAAAAGAAAATTTAGAATTTTAAATATGGATTATCCAGTGACGTCCTGTGGGGTTAGGCAGATTGAGCGTCGCTTGGGGCGGCAGTTATTTGAAGAGCGGCAAATCGAGGAGAAATAGCTACCTAAACTTAGTAATAACGAAAACACCACTAAAAATCCAGCGTAGCTACCGTTTGGAAACAAAATGTATTAATTAACATAAAAGTTTTAACAGTACTGTAATATTTTTGTTGTGTTCGCGATGTCTAGTTTACTTCCGTTGCCCTTCGGCGTCCGCGGTAACCAAAAACGATAAGAGCAGATTTGCAAATGATTATAGTCTATATTATTTTTTTAGTTATGTATACATTCTTCTTTTCTTTCGACCATGTCCGATCCTAGTAGGGTCATATGGGCCTCCACAGAGTAGAGGTTTGTATTAACAGATTTTGTTTTTTACGAGAAATGGATGTCAGCCACTTGCTCAACCTATTAGGTTCATACCCTGATAGACACAAATTGAAAAACAATATGTGCACTTGCCAGACCCAGGATTCGAACCTGGGACCCACGGCGTTATAGTCCAACGCTTAAGCCGTGCGGCCACCGTGGCTGTATACATACAACACATTTATTAGATATTGGAGTCATGAAAGGATGATAAAAATAATGTAAAAAGATGAGGCGGTGTTTTGGCGCTGCCTAGGGGCGGCATTCTGTCTAGGGATGTCACTGGGATTGTCCAATGGTTAGGTAAATCCGGTATCGATATCTGAAATGGCGACCCCTTACAATGATTAAGCTTATTTGCTCACATAGTTTCTTACATGATCGGCACTCACCTGTTCTGTACTCTAACCAAGATGATTGGTCTTTATTATACCGTCCGGCGTCCTCAAAGAAAGAGGAAGTCAAAATTTTTAGAAAGTCAGAATAAGTAAGAATAGAGTTTTCTCTTAAAATTTGCTGGATTCTGATACCTATGTTTTCGCTGCAAATCTATGATGCTGAAGAAAAATAAGATGACGGGTAAACAATATAACGAATGGTCACGTTGAGGCCATATGCTTTACTTAAAAAATAATAAAAATAACGAATATAAAGTAATTATTGTCATCCTTGTGTATTGGATAAATACCCTCTGATTTTGAGGGTGGTCCTTAATTAGCTGAGCGTCCAGTCACATTCTGGTGTGGCTTCATTTGCATTAACACGTACAAGAATGAATGCGAATGTACTAAATACAAACAACAACGGTCACCTCTTTGGATTACGCAGGATGTGGGATTAATGTATTGAAAGTGGAAATCTGTGTGGGTGCAGTGGGCAGATACTTTATAACAATAGGAATTTGACAAATAGTTTACTTTGGATATTTAAGTAGATTTGGCACATAGGTACTATTTTTTAATAACTTTGTCTTATAATTTGTATCATATTAAAAGAGTGGTATTGTTGCGAGGCGGTGTTGATTAAGGGTGTATTAGAATACCGTCCCCTAAATATCCTGCAGTGCCAAAGAGTGCTTGTAAGTACCTAAAAGCGACTATTTAAAAAAATATCAGTTAATTATTGATTTTATTTATAATTCATATGCTTTTCAGTGTTTATTTATTTTGCCTCGCTTCTATGGGCATTCATGGTTCTAGAGTAAACTCAGTCAAAGCACACTTTTGTGCTTGGCCACCTCAGTCTAACAGTGTAAACTGCTACTGAGACGTTCCGAGGGATAAACTGAAGATGCTTCACATCAAAATTCGGTGTTTTGTGAAACACCCGATTAAGACCGATTGTGGTAGGATTTTGGGTGCAGGCACAACATATATAATATGAATATCTAGGTACATTATAATACTGGTAGACTAAGTTTACAGGTTACAGTTGGTCTTTGTATACATATATACGTTAATTCAGAAATATTCAGTTTCCCATAGTATGTTTCAGAAGTTCACCTTGCTAGGAATCGACGCTCTTAATATTGTCCACTAGGTAGATGGTGTCATAGACTTTCGTAAAAAATTTAAACTCAAATATTCCCAATAATCTAATCATTTTAATACATCGACAATAACAAATTGTTCAATTAATGACATCTATATACATAGCTAACGTTGATTATCGCAGTTATTTCAAATTGACACACATCACCTGAGATACTTATGATTCTTATAGTGTTAACAAAATAAATGTGTCAAGATAAACATTAAATAATCATTTACTAATATGTCTTCACCAATGATATTATATCGGTCTGTTTGTATGTAAATAAGTAGGTATATCACAATAAAGAAATCAACTATGTGCCTAGTAAGAATGAGATATTTTTACAATGGGTACCTTAGTGCAAGATTTCAACTAATCATTCTAATTCTTTCCTTTCCAATATTAATGATTGAAAAGACAAAGAAACATAATTTGCATACATTTATTACACAAAATAAAATATAACATTTTTCATGTGATGATTTTAAAAATCAAATATTTATGCATTTATTTTAACAGGAGGTGAATTAATTTGTAATCCAACCATTAAAAAGCAAAACAAACATACATTACAAATGTCATCAGTCATCGTTTTACATATTTATTAATGGCCATAAAGTTTGTTTGTTTCGTATATAATTAAAATCATACGAAACATTTACAAAATTTGGATTTCAAAATGAAATATTCATTAATAATTGTTATTACTCTCTGATTCAATGTAGCGTATCAAAAAATATTATTGCATTGGATATCACTAAAATTTCAGTAGGTATTTAAATTGTATACTTACCTACTATAATATTTGGTGTTTGAATAATCCGTTAAGTGCACTCTGCTCGGGAGTTAAAATAGTACAATTTCGAATTTACCAACTTTTGTATTAAATATTGAAAATAACCATAAACTATTGTAGATTGTACCTATATAGTACGTATATGGTGCACCTATCAATATATCATTATTAATATATTTAATTACATACAGATTTTCTTCAGTGTATGCCTACAAGTTATCACATTAATTTGTTACAGGTATGGATAGGTATATAGGTAATTCGTGATGCAGTGTCAATTTGTTATACAATATTATTTTATGGTACAGTATTTGTGTTTTGTCTATGATAACGTTGGGTATCATTTAGCTTGGATTAATACACCGATTGATGAAGGTCTTATTAAGGCTAAACTATGTCGTCGATCCAGCGACCTTTCGAACGTTTTGTACTCATGAGTTGATGACTACATTTGTTCAGATATTTTCTCTTCTTCGAATTATATATGTCTAGTTCATTAAAATTTTTTTGACCATGTCTGATTCTCATGGGCCTCCACAGAGCGGAGGTTTGTATTAACAGATTTTTTTTCTTTCGAGAAATGGATGTTAACCACTTGCTCAAACTATTCGATTCATACTCCGATTCCAAAAACAAATTGAAAATCAATTTGTATATTTGTCAGACCCAGGATTTGAGCATGGGAACCACAACATTATAAGTCTCTCGGCTATCGTGGGCATTATCTTTCCTCATATAGATAGGTACTTTTTTCTATTAATGGAACAAATTTGCAAAAAGGATATAATATAATATAAAAATGTTATTTTTCATCAGAATTAAAAAGTAGTTGGCAACTCCCTTGAAGTCATCTCGCAACCCACGGCTTGGCAACCCGTGTTCTATAGCTACAAATTTAAATACCTTTAAATGTTCTAATAGAACATCCATAACAAGACCCTTATCGTCTAATTATATTCATAGATCTCTGTCTCGTTTTTGAATCAATTACAGCCTTAAGAGAGCGATAAAAAATTAAGTCTCACTTGGGTCGATCAAAAAGAAAACAAATAATAAAAGTCCATAAAATCAATTAAGCCTCCTATCAAGAGATTCGTTTGTCGGCCTCTTGGCCTTTCCGCTCATACGAGTACAAAATAAAACCAAACAAGTAGACACTTACTTGCTAAGATATCTAGGTATGTGGACCACTACCTTTCAACTTTTAACTATTTTTTGTATATGTACCTTTATACAATTGGGATATTTTAAAAATTGGTAGGTACACGTCAACAACAATAAATTATATGAAATTTAGTTATATTATGATCATACAAAGGATTGATGGAATCAGTTCGTAAGCATAAGCACCCTCATCCAGCATTGGATTTATCCAGGCTGATGGTTATTATGATAAGCAGTAACATCCCTTTAAAAATACTTCGAATGCTATTCCCTTACATTTTGAATTGAAAATTGTCCGAAAATTCCTTAGGTTGGAGGTAAATTTTATATTTAAGACGGCCACTAACAGCAACATAATATTTGTAATCCGATAGAATTTGCTTGATATATGTATACATGCAGTCTAGCTCCCTCATTGGCTGAATTCAAAATTGTTAGTAATATAACAACGTGTCCTAAAACAAAGCGCTATTTCAACTACCTACGTTAATTTTTATTATTACCAGTAATATCTTTATCCGCATATTTCTACAGACAAAAAACCGTCCCCATTTATGACGATGGTGTATTTATTATAGTATGCATGGCCCCCACAAAGGGGGGGCTGACAGGGCTCTAGCCTGGGGGGCCGGGATCAAGGGGAGTCCGGCGTGGTGGGTAGACCAGATAACTGAGATAAACATGCATCACAAATTTGCTCTAATAGTAAAAGAAGTCGCCTGCGACGCTACTTTACTTCTTGACCATTAAAGTTTTAAAATAATTACGTGATGGTGCGATATAATTTTTGAGTTTGAGATTATAAGTGTGTATCGATACTCGACAACTCCACAATTATTCAAGATGATGCATTAAAATACAAAAATCGCCAATAATACACTAAATTAGAGCTCGAAATGGACCGGAACGCACCGGAGCGCCGTTCCGGGTCGTAAAATCGGCAAGATTGTCGTTCCGTCTCATGGAAAAAATAATTTTACCATTTGAGCTAGAATTACCATAATATAATAAAAAATCACACACTTATTTTTTATAAAACACATAAAATTAGATAACTATGTTATTATTGTCATAAAATTACCGAGCGCTCCGGTTCGTAAAATTCTCCATTTTGAGTGTTGCACTGAATACCGTTAATTTTAACTTAAACGCCATTTAAAAAAACACCACTGTAGAGCGTCACACTGCCTTTAACCATAACGACATGTAGGGGGGCCCAATAAAGAACATAGCCTGAGGGCCCGCTTCAGGATGTGGGGCCATGATATTGTGTTAAACATTATTTTAAGTAACCTTATTCTAAAATCATAATAATTATTGTGCGAGTAGGTATATCCATTCAGTTATTAGTTTTTTGAATGATTGATTTTATTTTGTATTTTTATAGATCAGTTTTTGGCGTAGGCATATTATGTTATTATATAGATTGTAGGTTCTTGTGTTTTAATTAAGTTTATAATAATTTACTATATTTACATGGTTGTGTTCCCAGTTATATTTACTACGTAGGTGCCTATCTACTCAGTTCCAAGAGAAGTTACGAGTTTACACACGAAAATTCTTAGACCGCACAACTCTCGAAACGTCTAGGCGGGCACTTTGAAAACTGTCGAACAATTTGAGTTCATGAAAGCTTTGTAACTGTAACATAAACGGTGTCAATTAAGTCATTCACAGAATTGAGGAAACAAACCATAGTAAGAAACTGCCAACTTTGCTAAGATTGTCAAACCGCTTCTAGAGTAACTATGTATTATGTTGGTAGGTAGATACCTACATACAGTGGCGTATGAAAGCTTTTACGCACTGAGAAAAACGTTGCCAACCTAATAAAATTTGTCATCATTATTATTCAATAAATATTATTTTAACACTGAAATTTTCTCTTGCAAACTCTATCCTTGTTTCAGAAATTAATGCCATCAGTTTCATTCGTGTTTCCGATTTTAAGTACGGTATTGTAAACCCGAGATATTTTAGATTAATCCAGCGCTCGAAATGGAAAAGTTAACGAACCGGAGCGCTCGACAATTTTCTGAAGATATTAACATGCTCGTAGTTTTCAAATTATATATAAATTAATCAGAGTATTATGTAAAAAAAATAGTGTTAGATTTTTTGGTATATTTATGACCTATCTAGCTCAGAAGGTCAAATTATTTTTCCACGAGACGGTGCAATAATTTTACCGATTTCACGAACCGGAACGGCGCTCCGGTGCGCTCCGGTCCATTTCGAACCCTGGATTAATCATATCGGCACTGTCAAATAATCAAAAAAAAAACAAATTTTGAATCAATCGCATAATTACACACCTAACGTTAAATTAGTTGTTAACTTATATGTTGAAGTTGATTTACTCAAAACTAAAAAAAAATTAGATAATAAATAAGACATACCTACTCATAGTAAGTAATCAACCCCGACATTTCCTTATGGCCTATAAAGAATAAACTATTTAATTTTATGACGCACTCAAGAAAATCTAGATTTATTTTGATTTGAAGAGTAAATGAAGGAAGAATTATAATATCATCAATCAAATGGCAATATTAACTCAAACCTTGTAATTTTGAGTAGTTTTCGTGTATAAGTGGGGTATCGATACACACGATTTACAGTATTATATACCCTTATTGCAATATAGGTAGTTCAATATAAATATTTCAACCGTGTACAATAAAATGTAGTGTGATAAGCGTACACGTTAGCAAAAAACACGACCACAACGCGGGTTTGAAATTTTTCATTGTAAAAATTTTATAATATAAAAAAAATCATTGGAAACAAGTAAAAACAATATTTATACATATACCGTATAATATATAAAACGTATACTCTATGATTAGTAAATTCAAATGACCGTATGTGCATGTTTGTAGAATAATAATATCGAGGTAAAAAAAATTCCAGGTGAATAAATATTTATGGAATTGCTAATATCTATCTTAATTAAAGCATCTAACTGCTATTAAAATATAAACGAATATGTATTTAAGTAAATATAATAATCTATAGGTACCTACCTCAGAGTCAGTGTGTAGTATTTTTTTCAGAAAATAGGTGAAGTAGAAATTTTGTACCTAAGTGAGTATCCATTATAATATATACCTATAATGGTTGATCAATAAAGCTTTCTATCGGTATGTATATTAATTTTCAATGCACGCCAATGGAAAAGCATTTTCGTTTGAAAGGGTTAACTTCTAACCGCAGCTGCTTTACTGGTAACAGAGCTTAAAATAAGTCATTATGTAACTTTAGCCCTTTTGATACTGATCTGATCGGGAGTATACTTTCAAGGAAGAACGTCTGTATGTGTGCTAAGTATTTCATTACTAATGTAATCTTTATTAAATTCGTAGATATTAAAATATTGATGAAAATAAAGCTCTTTTAATTCTATCCTAAAATGGAGTAGGTATATTGTAGGTGTGCTCTTCTAGAGATCAGTTTTTCAATGAATAGTAAAGTTGTTATGCATTTCATTAATAAATTGATTTGGCTAATGGATATAAACACATGCAGATTTGAACAACGACATTGCGACGAACCGTCAATCTGTAGATCAGAGAGCGAGCATTATAGTTTCTGTTCTACTACCTATATGTCACAATAATGAACACCATAGCACAATATTGTCAACCAGTGTTGCCACCTTTGACATGCGGGGAAGTTATGTTTTATATTTGTTTGTTTTTTTGACATCTCAGTATTAAAAGCTTCGCCAATCCCGTTGTAAAGTAATAATACTTACTGTAATGACATATGGTTATGCAGTTTCTACCACTCTTTAGTGTTCTTAATAATATGATTTGACAAAAGCATGCGCTGTGAGACGCAATAACTTTGAGATTGCAAATAAAAGATGATGCAACATCTTGTTAATAGTAAGAAATAATATAATGTAAATACCTCAGAACAATAAAACTAATGATAGAGAGAATTATCCGGCTATATGAAGCCGTTTTCTTTGCGTAATATGACACATCTCAATTATATTATTAGTAACTTACCTATGGAACGCTATATTCTCAGTACAGCTATTAAAATGTAAACACAACACGGTGTACCTTATTTTTTACTACATAAATTGACTTTATATTAATATAACCAATAACTTTATATTTTATATAAAAAACTATATATTTCAGCAATACGTAGGACCTATTCCAGGTTTTACCCTAAGCACATAAGTCAACCCAATATTTACCGGCTACACTTCTAGTTTCACTAAGTTTATTATGCATACGTCTTCTATCTTTCTCTGACGCATATTACGGATATTATACGCGTGCCGAATGCTTTCTCACTCGCACTTACAGTCAATTTTTCAGGCCTTTGTAAATACATTTAAAATGAATACTTCGAGTAACTAATGTATTTATTAGGTATTATTTCGATATAAAGAACTTTTAATTTTGATTTAAAAAATAGCTATAACTTATCAAACAGACTCCTCCACTCTGCCCGGTCCCCTGCTCTCTTCCTCAGTCCTACTGTCCGCTAAGACTAAGTCATCATTCATCACACTACCGAAATATAGATTTTTTAAAAATTCCCAGAAGGACGTGTACCTACCCTATACGCATTTCCTGGACGATTTCTCGCCGTCCACGAGACTAATCCTAATGCCTTTGCATAGAGGGTCTACTGGCGCTCTGTGCAGTATTTTAAATAATGTGACTTTCTGTTTCTATAGGTATATATTTGTATGTAGAGTTGGGTTTCGGGAATTTCCCGACGGGAATTCTCGAGAATTTTTCGAGATCTTAGATCCCGAATCTCGAGAATTGAAATTTTTAACAGTTCGGGAAATCCCGGATCTCGAGAATCTTTTCTCGGGATCTCGGGATATATGAAAAAAGTAGACAGAAAATACAAAACGTTCAAAGACTGATCGGGATATTTAACACAATTAAGCCAACGTCGACTCAAAGTGAGCGCAATTTTTCAACATCAGAGAATTTTGTGTCTCAAAAGCATTCGCGATTGTCAGACGCATCGATACAGTCTGTGTTATTTGAATTTCTATTTTAATTAGTAATGTTTTCAATTATTTTTGCTTTCCTACTTATATTTGTTTGTCTTCTCACATAAATGAAAAAAAAAACATATTTTTTTTTGTAATTTGTCTGTTTTTAAGTACACTGGTTTTAGGATTTGTACAGGTTTTTTTTTAAATTTCCCGATATCTTGGGAATTTTCAAGAATTCTTTTCTTGAAATCCCGAATCTCGAGAATCCAAAATTACATCATTTCGGGAAATCCCGAATCTCGAGATTGAGATTATCTCGGGAAATACCCAACTCTATTTGTATGTACTTATATCATTTATAGTCTGTATATTACTAGCATATGAATAAATAAATACGAGTAATACACAATGTGGAAATATTATATGCAAAGTTTGTCACAGCTAAAATTCTGGGGTGAGCCAATAGACTGAAGCTAATTAGGTTGTCTCCACTTTATTACTACAAAATAATTGTGAGAATAGATTGCCAATAAAAAAAACAATAAAGCTGTCAAACATTTTCTTGCCAAACTGTAAAACAAAATATCGATTCGTTCCTAACCGTTATTAAGTAACTGACCCTTTCAAATAAAAGTGTTCCGATTTTATTCGCCGAACGGCGATGCAGCACCTAAAGCACTTTGCTCTCTCTCGGAGAGTTTATCAAAAACCAACTCCCCATTCTGTCTTCCAAACATAATTTCGGCACGTTCCTCATTTTGGCCACCCCATCGTATCGCTGTCTCGCTCGCGCTGGTGTCTTCCACCCCAATTTCGGGGGTCTCCCGTCTCGCTCGTTCGCTCGCCACTCACAAGAATAAAGCTTCATTGATCGTTACAAACTATTATTACCGCTTGTTCAGAGTCACTTTATGAGAGACGGTGACCTTACTTTCAATGAATATAGATAAAACAAATCGTGAAATTCTCATAACACTTCTTACTTATTCGTAATCCACATCCGCTCCTAAGGTGGAGCATATCGCTCTCGGCTATGATAAAAACCTATATCGCTCATCAGGATCATGACACTATCACACAGCTACGCCGTATAAATAATACTAACATTATAATACACCTAAAGCAATCATACCATCCATTAAATGAGTGACACACTTTAATATGTACCTATGTTTTGTTGTCAAAACAAAACAAAAGAGCGATAATATTCGTCAATCATAACTTGATCGATAGGATCTGTTATGATTGGTAATTGCGACAATATGTCGTGTAATATTTATATACTGTATTTGTATAAATTGGAAGGGAAATGCAGGAATCCTCATTCAACTCATCGAGTCCGTCACGAGACGCACTACTATTGTCACGAGTCCTTCATCCGATACAGTCAACGTCAATCCACTTGAATCAAGTCTCTCAGTTCATTAATATAATCAATCTCTTGATCACATCGATCTCACCAGTACATCATTAGCCGCGATTATCATCTCACGCTGTCATCTTCATCATTAAATTATTGTATTCACGTATCAAGTATCAACAATAAACTCTCTCCTCCAAACAATTAAGCAACAACGACTTATATCTCTACCTCATCATCGACTTCCAAACACCCATTTTAAATCGAAAAAAACTTTAATTTCCATCAATCATACTGAGTTATTGGGATCTTATAATTTTTTTTGTTAATTTTTGATTTTGTTATAACAGGTATTTATTTTCACCTGTAATTTTAGCAGCTTTTTGAGCGATCAAGCTGATCATTATGTGATTTAATTTGACTATTTAACTAGCTGAAAGCAAGGTACCTATGCCAGTTGATTGCTGAAAGCTATACCTACATAATGAATCATAATGAATCAAAGATTTTAAAAAAAATGTTATGCTCTATTTAAAAGAAAAAATGCCGCGGTTGCATTAATTATTAAAGTTCTCATGTAATTTCAAAGCAACAGTGGGATAACTGAGATACATCACTGTGGGTTAATAATGGTATACATATATACAAAAAATCGTACCATTATCATATATTATAACCGAAAAAAAAACAGAATAAACATATAACTAGTTAACTATGTATTTCATTTGTATGACACAAACATTAAAGTTCAACTATCTCGAAACTGTTATTTTTTATTTATCCCACTGTTTTAGCGATTTATTGAATACTCTTGCATAACATAATCGTATTATGCCTAGTCATGACCAAAATATATAAATAGGTTCTTTTAAAAAATAAAAATTGACTACATGTTCGAAAGTTGTACCAAATTGTTCCGAACATCATTCCTTTCGATCATTTACGTACATTTTCGGACATTGAATAATATATTATGTTCTGATACAAATGAGTAAGTATTTTTTTTTCCGACGCGGATGGAAAACATTGTTAATATTTCATATACAGATGTTCTTTGGCTGGACTAGGTTTTACATATTTATTGGTACTGTCCCGGTGCTGATCAATATTTCGATATCTACTTAGAGCGGAATGCAGAAACATTTGTCATAACTAAAATTTCCTTAGCAGAAAACACTATGCAGAAACACTGTCCTTAGTTAAGATCATTTTTATTGAAAATAATACCATATTTAAAAATTCTCGTTAGGTAAATTAGGTAAATTATTTTATAATCGTTAAACGATGACAAAAATATGACAACTACATTTTATAAATGCAATAACTATAAATACATATTAATATTTAATTATAATACTCTTATGTTTCCGTTATAAGGCATTATACGTGATTCCACAGGCACCACAAGTTTTTTTTTTAACATGGTAACACTAGCATCAAGTGTCATTCTTCATCTGGTATTTTGTATTTCTGCGGGCTGGCGTATAAAAATAAAATAATATTCTGCAAGTACATGCCAAACGAATTAACACTATCAATATCCATATTGAGACACATTGTCAAATGAATTTGAGTGTATGGACTGTGTTATAGACATGCGAATTTATTTTGACAGCAGCTGTCAGTGGTAAATGGTAATACAGAAGGGGGCGTGTTCATAACAAAAGTAGTCTATGGTTAAGGATTCCTTAACTCTATACCTACTCAGGATTGTCTATAGTTAAGTCATCCTTTTCGGCGACTTATCCTTAGGAACGAAATCTTAGATTGTGCATTCCGCTCTTAAGTCATAATCCCGACAAAGTAAATTAAAATAGTATTGAAAAGTTAAAGTAAAGACCGATTTCTATAAGCTGGCGTACACGTCATCTTGGTTCTTTTATGAAACAGTGGAAATAAATTCCTCAATTACCCCCGATTCAGCATCTTAACACTGCATTACGTCCGCCCCCCGCCAACTCCATCATCAGTGCGACGCTAGCAACGCAATGACATACATGTACGCCAGCTTATAAAAATGGGAGTCTAATACCTACTTGGATTTAAAAGAGTATAAAAGCCGATCGCTAATAGTAGCTCAATTTTGAAAGCGCTTCAGTGAGTATTAAACGCCATTAGTTAAAATCCTTTAGCATAGTGGTCTATGTGCGTGGGTGCGGTACCCGAGAGATACAGGTACGATCCCTGCGGGGTGTCGTCCAAAATTATATTATATTATTAGTTATAATATATTTTCTCTAATAATATAATTATTATTCTATTAATATAATTTTTATTGTATTAATTTTATTACGCTCGTATAGGGAATATCCATTTTCAGTCGCACATTTTACCGTCACTTTAAAGTATCGAAACGTGTATGTACCTATATTCAGTAACGTGTTTAGTATTTCCGTACAATTCTTAAACCGGAGGTACCGTTAAATACTCGGGCAGGTATTAAGTTAAATGAATTAATACAATTTACACTGGGTGGAATAATTTATCCCGAATTGTGTGGTCACAACATTGAACGCGGGGAGTCCTTCCGTAACGAGCCGAATTGATAGTCGATTTAAATTTTAAATAATGAATTATTCATTTTTCAAAGTTATCAACTACTTAATCGAAATCGATTAAGCGTACGAGAGCCGACGTTTCGTCTTAATTGTCATCAATGCGATTCGATAAATATACAAGCTTTTATCTTAATAAATTGATTTTTATGTTATTCTTAAAGCGTTTCTTTTATTCTGATATTTTTTGAGATAGTATTATAGTAGTCTACTAAATTAAATATTATGAATGGTACATTTCAAATAAAATTGCGACAAATATACTATTAAGATGGGAAAATTTGAAACTATTGCGAGTTTCAATGGTAGTGCTAATAAATGCTTAACATAATGCAATACGGTGACCTGTAAATGAGAGTAAATGATTATTTTCGATTTCATATTTCATTTCATAACGTAATACCATTTTTTTTTATCTGAACCAATAGGTAATTATCATTTTCTACAAACAATTTACCATATTGCATTCAAAGAATAAGCAATAACTAACACAACGATCTAAATTCACAGTTTCGTGCAGCGGCCTGAATGTAGCGGATTTTGTTCCATTCTATAAAAGATGCATGATATAATATGTCCCTGACAGGACGATAACTGTGTGATGATCAAGACTTTGATAAAAAAGACAATATAGAAAGAGATGACAGGAAGTTGTGCTGTTTTGCAACTGTGGGAAAGCACCGGAAGACCAAGTATTGTGACGGCCAAGGCGCAATTTGGGCTGTAGTGCTATCTAAATTTTAGAAGAATATGAGTAATAATATAACGTACCTATGTCACTATCTACACTACTACACGGAGCGTACTTATTAGTTTTTATGATATGAGAATATTTTATCGGTTTTGTACGTGGAATGGGACTTTAAATGTGAACTTTCTCGTTCACTTGCTTACATACTGTAGTTAGTTAGAAAAAATAATCTTCATTTTGCTTACGTTTTTCCGAGCTGCGATAGATATGTACCTATCCGTAGTGTAAATTATTCTCTGCAATCCTTTTTTATGGTTACTGATAAGAAGACAATTTTTATGTTAAATGAATTGGTTAGAATATTGATATGTTCCACTTGCGTGAGCGTCAGCTATAATAAAATGCTCATTAACTTCACTGTGCTTACTTTTCTCTTAGTAGGTATTGCGTGTAAGTTTATTATCATATTGTTTTCTCGATTCGTTTAATTATCTTTTTTGAAAACGTCTATAAGTTGTAATATTAGTTCACGTTAACAAGCTACTGCGTTTTCGATCCACACACTCAGTTCTATACTGATTGGCCTAGTCTTCGGATTTAAGTCTTAAATCCACAGATCAGAAGTCAAGTGTTATAGTCTGATATACATTACTGTAAATCTTTTAAGACATGAAACAGTTTTTTTTTTTAAAGAAAGCAGTAATTATATTACCTGATAAATGCACATTTAGTAAAAGTTGAAAATATGCATTTAATATAGAGACATTTATGCATTTAATAATTAACATGAATATTCATCTTTTAAACTACGCACTACATAAGGTTCTGTCGTCTAATCCGTTCTCAGATAAAACGTAATAGGTATATCTTAATAAAACAACTAAAAGATACTTTACTCGGATTGGTCGTTAACTAACCAGGTAGGTATTCAATAATAATGCGGAGGTGTAAAGAGGGAGCGAGTTTATAAATATAAATAATGGCCTAAAGCTAAAATAATTATTGCTTACTTTATGCATATGTAGGTATATATTATTATCTATATAACCTTTCAAACACACTTATGATGAACAGTATTTGAGAAAAAATCGGTTTTAAATTTTAGCTTACTCACGCTACATAATAATTTATTATCTGTTTACATTTTGCAAATCCCTTTTGCCTCAATCGCCCACAGCTTCCTCCCGACTCCCATAATACCAAGGCAATAATAGCAGTGTAGTTACAATCACACAGCTCATATAGCCCCCTTGGGTGGTAGGGTAATACGGCCTATTTTCGCCCGCGGTCCGAAACGAAAGCTGCACAGTTCGGGCGGGCGTTTCCGCCCTTCCGGCGCCGCGACGCTCGCCGGGCGTCGTTAACTAATTAGACGCTCAGAGGAACATTGTTTTGCGATTAGGAATAACGACGTGGCAAAGGCGGCGGATTTAACGATTTCTGCTTCCCTTTTTATCTAACCTACCTACGCAGTATCCGTTTCACGGAGATATTCCACTACCGATATAAAAAAAAAACTTTACTCTTATTAAATACAGTTAAGCGATAATACCAAATTTAAATTAGAAGTGAATAAATATACGAACCAGAATTAACAGTAATATATATTCTCCTTTAAAATATTTCACATTGCTTTCATATTAATAATGAATAAGTGTCAGTCATTGGAATCATTACGTGAAACTTTGTGTACAAAGGGAATGGCAACTGCGCGCAATAATTTTGCTGTACCTACTTAGTGACGAGTACAATAATAATATGATTTTATTACCTAGATGTCTTTGTCAATATTTCTAGGAACATATTATTTAATAATAAGATATTTCAATGTGAAAACAGCTTTGAGGTTTACATGTCAATTACCATCATGACCCGTTAAATGCACCTCATCATTTCCTTATTTTTTTTTGCTGCCGTATTTATGGAATGTATTATAAATAATAAAACACAAAATCAATATTTTTCTCATTGTTTTACCTGTGGCTTCCACTTAACAGTAAATATAATATAAGGTGACACCTCAGAACAGATTGATAAAATGGACATGTAAAATCTAGTCGGCATAGACCAAGGATTCAGTTTATTACTTTATGACTGTCAGGCTGTAAAGTTTCTCCAAATATTGCCAATATTTAATGCGCGATTCGTTTATGTGACAAACTTTAATTCATACTGCCTATTGAAAATATAATATTCATACATAAAACCAATCAATAATTCAATAATTCAACAATTAAAACACTTCACAATATTTTTGGTTTCCCTCTTTGGCACACAGTGATGTATCTAGTGGGCCGGAGCACTGTCCAATACTTCTACAGTCCCCATGAATATTCAATATAGTTACATACATTTTTTATTAGTTAAAATATTTTTATCTTCTTTAAATTCCCAACAAAAACATAACCTAAATAATATGTAGATACTTATTATAATTTTTCTCTTTTGCAAACCATCGCATTAATTTTTTGCCTATCGACAGTCGTAATTCTGTTACAAAAAATTCGGTACCTAACCATTAGAAGTATAAATATAGGTGCTGGGCGGGACTCGAACCCGCATCCATCAGATTCCTTCTAATATACTTTACAAATTTAGCCACCTGCACTATGTCTAATACCTATTGAAATTAATTAATAGCTATGCAACTGAAGTCTTTATAAAATTTCGTTAATATTCGTGACATGTTTTGGTGACATAATTGGTAATAAACGCTTAAAATAATGATTAACTCCGTTATGTTTGAAGTTCAAATTCAATTTTTTTTTTACATTGAAGGTGTATTTGGCAGTCTGTATCTATATCGTTTGCCACAATTGAACACTGCGAGTGCGTGCACAATTTCTCCGATGTGCACAATCGAGTTATTAAGAGTTATGTTCATCATAATGAATACGTGTATTAATTAAGGCTCTAAGTACCAAAAACAAAAAAACTGACATTTTTATAGAAAAGTGTTCTACATACTAACGCCAATAACTTCAGCTATGGTCTAAGTGCCTCAAGCAAGTCAAAAAAATACAGCAAAATATTTAAACCTGTCGACGTTGTAAGTCCGTTGGCCTGTTTTATTTATAATGGTGTAAATAGCACTACAGTGGTCAACTTCATTCAATATAAAATGGCTGACGATGGTGTGTTGACACTTGCGAGTTCCTAATACCTAAAATTATAGAAGCTGCCGTGATTGCTTCACACTGTAAAACCACATTTTTCAAAAGGTCTGCTTCATGAAATTTAACTGCAATGACTCGGTATTTTGTATCTACAGGCAATACTACTTTTTGGTACTTAGAGCCTTAATTAATACACGTATTCAAATTATAACTTTCAACCAAAACGACATGGCACATTGGATGTTTTTGTCAACGATAAAGATAAAATCAAAGAATTTTTTGACACCAAAAACTCATTTTCGCAAAATTGGCACATCGGAGGTATTTCGCGTGCAGTGACATAAATGGTAGACAACCGATTCCCTTGAATGCCCGTTATACGTCTTATATGTCGAGATATGCACGCTTCATTTTAATTGGCGAAAAGGGAGATGACTTTTATTTATTTTTAATAATTATTAATTGACTTAAGACTACGATTAATAAAACTGATTAATAATTAATAATCTTGAAAGTACTGCAATGTCTTTAAAGTGGTATAAAACTATACCGCTTTCAAAGGGATAATGGTCGTTAAATGCAAACGACCAAAATAAGTTAATAAATATTTTATTTGCGTCTCACGTTTTATCTATAACCTGCAATATAATGTCATGTCAAGGCAGAATTTATTTATTAATTAATTATAATCGGAATCTACTCATAGAGCAGTTATTGAGTAATATTTTATAGTGTTGATATAGTTTAAACAACATACATAAACGTTCAGAACAGCCTTCATAGTGATATAAATCAAGCTATTAAAGTTACTGCCAGCAATATAAATATGCTTATTTTTTAAATGTCTGAAACAGCTGTCTCCAATACGTTGCATAAATCTTCCTAAATCATCATATCCATCATAACATAACCATCCTTCCGTTATGCGTTGTTGTTTTTACGAAACCGTAAATACGACTCTTGCGGCGGATTTGAATCTTTTAACAATCCCAAATATGTGAACGAGTCATCGTAACATTCATATCGACATAGAGATGGACCCACCGACATGAAATCAGTCGAGTAAAAAAATCATATTTCCCATAGGGCTGGACTGGCTGAAGTAAACCGCAACCAGTTAATCGGGTAAACGCGTGTTTATAAAATAACCAAAAACGGGTAATTTCATTCGGTTAACTGATCAAATTCTGTTACTATAATTCAGTGGCGAAGACTTCTTAAGATTTTTTTATTACCTTTTAACGTAAATAAATAATTTGCTTACCTATTTATCAATGGCATGTATTTAGTATTTTTAGGTATGTATTATTAATTGATTGTCGTCTTACTTACCCATAGTGAAAGGATTAGCAAGGCAGGCTTCGATAAAATTGTAGTAATTTACGCATACAAAACATACTTACAAATATTTAGTAAAAATTATGCCCACGATGTCAGAATCAGTGTCATACTATCGCGTACTCGGAATTGTGGGTATTTTAGCCTATCGGTTATACCATAAATATTGGACAGTAAATGTATGAAATCAAATTATTTTGATATCAATCTTGTCAAACGGTTTTTAATTTGATCTCTTTTACAGCGATATAAGTTTATGATATAGGCATTAGGTAGATACGTTATTGTACACGTGGCAAATTCTGTTCTGGCAGTGTATTGGAAAAGAATGTTGACTAATGAGACCGTATTTTTTTTTTTTTTGTGAAAGTTCGATTTTTAGTCTGGCATCACTTGTTTTTAGTTAAATATTTCTTATAAAAAACTAAATAATATTTTATTTTCAGTAAAATACTGAAAATGAAACAAAAATTAGGTAATATTCGCGTTCTTGAAAATTCGAAGTCCGATAAAAAAGACAGTATTTTTGTATGAAATAAGTACCGAAACATATTAAATGAAATAAGTACCTACTAATAATCGCTTTGATTACAGTCAGTTTTTTTATCTTCATTGTGTAATGTGCAACCAATAATAAAATTACTTATTTATAATTTTACACACAGTTCCAAATAATTATAAACGTTAATATTTTCTAAGTATTAAATATATAGATATGTAAAAAATACTGACAGTTTTAACCGGTTAACGGTTTTTCACAAATAAAGCTTTATTTGTGAAAAAACGATAACCGGGTAGTATTTTACCCTGGTTACTCGGAAAACTACGTACCTACCATAATATATTAGTTTGTAAAAGATATGCATTGCTCAGGTTTTGTACCCGTCAGGTTTCATGGCAGTGACGTGGATATATGGTACTTGATTAATTTACGTATGAGTTTATGACTCTGCGGCCGGAGAGACAGCACCAGCAATCAGGATGAGAGTCGGTAAGGAGTGTTTGTTCAACGCGGCTGTGAAAATATTAAAATATACTGCCCGTGTTGCTTCAACGTATTATTTTTATTTATCTCAGTCAGTGGCGGATTCACATTTTATTCCAGAGAGGGGCATTATTTACTTTTTTCATATTTTGATTATCCATTTAATAATTGTGTTTAATTAAAAAAATCTCAGTGATTCTAATTGCTTGAAAGGTCTAAATAATTACAAGATAAAAATAACTTATTATGTACAACATTTTTAAATTTTCTGTTGAATTATATAAACTTGACTTGACTAGCTTAAACGATCAAAAAAATTTGTACTTGATAGAAATACTGAATAACGAAATGTCATTTCATATTGATTTCCATAATATCGCACGTATATATTATTAATAATTTAGTTGCTAGGACCCCCTAGCAACCAATAATGGTATCGAAATAACTTTTCATACAACACAAAATTTACTAAAAATGAATTCAATTCTACTTAAAGATGGCTAAAAGTATTTAAAAAAATGCATTGGCATCGTGTTCTGATATATTCTAAAAGTTTCACATATCTAGCTAGTCGGGAAGTTAGTTAAAAGTCGATTGCAAGATTTGTACCGGACAAACAACCACCGGACAAATAAGAATACGTCATAAGAAAAACGTTGTAAAATAAGATAAATCAGGCGAAGAATTGTCAAACATTATGTTATTAAAAAAGAGCTGAAAACGAAATGAGCATTTTTGATCTTTTGATTTTTTAAAGTTTAATAACAAGTTGATAATTAATGTTATTAATTTTGAGACTTTCATGGGTGTCTGTTATCGTAAGCCCAGTCGCACACTGAAAATCATCGCTACTGGTAATAATCATAATAATCTATGTTTTTGTTGTTTGCTGACGACTTGAAACTCTTCATGGAAGTTGTCACCTTGGACGATTGTTGTCAACTTCAACTTGATATAGATAATATATTAGACTGGGGCAGGCGTAATATTGCGTTGATAAATGCAATGTTTTATCGTTTACTAAAGCCTCACGAGTATTGTTTTTCCAGTACTCGATGCATGGCAGAGTTCTCTCGCGAATATCATCTGTAAGAGATCTTGGAATTACGTTTGACGGTAAACTGACGTTTAGTGGTCATATAGATACCATTTGTAAAAAGGCGCTAAAGATGTTGGGCTTTGTCTTGCGTACTTCCCGGGTCTTTTCAGATGTTACGGTACTAAAAATTCTCTATAACTCCTTAGTTAGAAGCAGACTTGAGAGTGGGTCTGTCGTTTGGGCCCCGCATCAGTTGAAGTACGGCCTTATGGTGGAGAGAGTCCAAAAGAAATTTTTAAGACTCCTTTACTTTCGGCTGTATGTATATTATCCGTGGCTCTATCCGACTGATTTTCTCTTAGATCCCTAAGAGAAACTTACATACTGTAGCTTAAAATTTAGAAGGGATCTTTATTTAGCTACATATTTTTTCAGACTTATACGCGGCTTAAATGTGAACTCTGCCATTCTTGGTGGTGTTGGCTTGTGTGTCTCTGATAATTACCTTAGGAATCGAGGGCATCCGTTGTTTGTTCTCCCACGGTGCAGAACTAACCTGCCATTAGTAATGCCAATTGGGAGGGCAATAACCATGTTTAATGAAATACGTGAGGGTGAATTTAGGTGGACGTTGTTTTTTAAATTCTTAAAATAGGGTCTGCTTAACTCATCCGGTGCACTTCCTTGTACCTATATACTTAATATTTTTTGTATTTACATATTTATACTGTGCATAAAACTGTTTTAATAATATTTCTTTGTTTCTAAATGTCATGTTGTGAACGTCTTAAACTTATAATTTGTAATGCCCACAATGTGTAAAATAAATAAATAAATTGAAAAAATTGAAATTGAAAATTGAAATAAATCAAAACTGGGCTCAATATTGTAACTTTGGAGGCCATGTCGAGACAGTGACGTCACGCGGCTAGCCGGAACGAATAAAAAAGTAACTCCTGCACATGTGCTGATGCGACATTTATAAGAATATAAGAAAACATATATTATGACGAAACTACTGTCAACAGTTTCATTAAACCTTTAAGTAGTTTGTACCTAAGTGAAAAAAAATGCTTCTAAATTGGAACTTCAAAAGTGAGGATTCGTTAGCGTATAAGTTAGGGACGCGTGTGAGCGTATTTGAGCATTTCCGTACTATAATTTGTAATGTCCAGAATAATATTTGGTAAATAAATAAAGTCTCCATATTCTACTCATTATGAAAAGGTCATTTTAATGTCGAGTTTGATTATTGATTATAATAAAGGCTTCTTATCATGTATCAATTTTTAGATAGTATGAGCATGCCACTATTTTTATTTCTAAAAGTAGCTATATTTTTGATAATCTATACAAAATAATGAATTCTTCTATTTGGGTTGTGCATTATCTTTTATTTGATGTGTATTTTAGTTGCTTAATGTAAATGTAAATGAAAATTTTCACAGATTGGTTTTTTTATGTCTAGATTTTTAAAATTCCAATTTTAAATTTTTATTAGCAGACGACATTCTAAGTTTTGTGATAGTATATCGTATCTTTAATTTTTAATTTCTTCAATTTAAAAATAGATTTATTAATACTTTAATAATATAATTATATAAGCTTCCTATTTATTCCCTTGTGAGGCCACTGGATTCTTCAGGACCGTTTCGTGAAATACATTTTGATTGTTTCATTTTTATTGGTTCGTAAAATATTTTTCGGTCATTTTTAAGTCCGCGGAGGCGTCTTTTATTTACTGCCATTATTATTGCTGGCACATTAGTGGAAATATCATTTTTAGAATGTATTTTTTACGTTTATTTAATTTTTCGTAGTGGATAATCGTTTTACGATTCAAAATTAATGGCGGGCATTCTACATTAATTTAATACGCACAGATTGCAAGTAGTTTTTATTGCATTTAGTTATTATTTTATAATTAGCTTGATCGTAATTAACGTTAATTAACAGCACTGTGGTTAATCCATTGCAGAAATGTTTATATTTACAACAAAAGGCTTAAACAGTTCGATATTTATTTTATACAACTACATATTTTTAAATAATAATATTATAAACGAAACACTGGTAAAAGAATACTACAGACATTAATTAACCTTGCAAAAATTAAACTTAAAAACTTAATAATTACAAGATAAAAAGAACTTTTTATATAAGTACCACGTTTTTAAATTTTCTGGTGAATCATGTAAACTTGACAATTCTATGTATTTAAGAATTTAGGACAAATAGGGCAATTGTTAACAAATCATTTTTTTTACTATTTTGCAACAAACACACAAATATAGAATACTGAAATGTCATATTAATAATTTAGTTACTAGGACCACCCCCTTAGCAACCAATAATAGTAGATTAGATTACGGATTTCTTCCGAAATGACTTTTCATACAAAACAGAATTAACTGAAAATGAATTCAATTCTACTTAAAGATGGCCAAAAGTATTAAAAGAATGCATTGGCATCGTGTTCTGATATATTCTAAAAGTTTCAAATGTATATCTAGTCGGGAAGTTAGTTAAAAATCGATTACAAGATTTGTACTGGATAAACAACCACCGGACAAACAAGAATATGAGCTAAGAAAAACGTGGTAAAAAAGCCTCAGAATTAAGAGAACTATCTACAAAGAAAGGTAACATGGTGAGGTCAAACGAACTCTTTCTGTGAGACTAGCTTGATTGCGTAGTACGAGACATATTGTGAAGTCAAACACTATTGGCAAATTACAATAATTTATGAAATTGATTTTTATACAAAAATATCGAGTAACATCTTCACAGATAATACGAGACACAAACGATAAGATAATAGTTCAAAAGACATTTCGCGTATTATAGTGTTAAATATTATTACAGTGATAGACGAACACGATGCGATCGTGTCTGTATACACAATAATAATAATTATGTCGACGTGTTCATGAACATATTATCTAAAATGGTTACATGTAAATTGTACGTAAAACATTTCAAAGTAGCACAGTTAGCCGTGAGCTTTCTATCGGAAAGAGATGACCGTATAATTTAATTAGATTCAATATGAACATTAATTTTATTTTCATAGCCGATTTTGGCAAAATTCATGAATTCAAGAATGAAAACCTAACCTAACCTAACTTAACAAATAATCCAGTATATCGGCTATTTTCAAAAATTGTTTACCGCTGGCTTCCTATAAATCGACAAGAACCGTGTTTTATTTAGACATGAATATTAGCCAAAGAGGTTCGACGGTCTTTAATATATGACCATAATATATTTCTGATACAACATTTCACGGTGAATTATGATACGGTAAACTGCATACGTACAAATTTCCGGACACGATCTAAAATAATAGGCAGTACCTATAAAAAAATTAAAAAACTCCAAATTTTCTGACATGGTGTCAGAAAAATTGTGATGTCATATCAAATTCGCGCATAGCGACATTCGCACATGTATAGGTAGACGTCACGCAATTTCCATTATGCGATATCACGCATCAGGAATTTATAGCAATATCACCTTTATTGTAATGGCGTTAGAACAGTGTTTCTAGTGTCAATTTTCATTTGAGCGAACCCGTTCGAACCGAACCATTCGGCAGACCGACAAAAAGCATCGGGAATTTATAGCAATATCACCTTTATTGTAATGGCGTTAGAACAGATCATGCCATTCGGCAGACCCGACAAAAAAGTGAGTGCCATTTTTTTTCCAGATGTTTTGTCCATATTAATGTCATTGTGTCATAACAATAATTATGTTATATCAAAGGTTGCCAATTAGAAAATGCCTTGTCTAACTTTTAGGCAGATCATTTAAATTCTACAAAACAAAAAAAATAGATTTTTTTGTGGAATTTTTAAAATAAATAGTTTTATTATTTAGTTGTTTCGGCATGAGTCTGAAAACATAACGAAATCTAAGATGATTTAGTATAGGCAGACTTTCAAGATACCAATCAACCGCTTCCTAAAACGTAAACCTTCTTGTTTGAAATGTTAACCGGACACGCCTCAACTTCTTAATAGTTTCATCGCACTGAAAGTACATTACCCTATCTCGAACACTTATCTGCTCGGTAGGAAACTGTTTTATCGTCATTAATATAATACTTAATTTATGATCTTCTTCTGACCAAACATTAACGTTTTCAACGGCTTTTGAAATTTACGTACCTTTTTAATAATTTGTTACTGATCACGATAAATTATAATGTAATGTAATATTAAAGAACTAATCGTAATATATAATCAATATATAATATATTATACAAATTAAATTGACGGCTCTAGAAACAAAAAACGGCAGTTTCCAGTTTTAAAAAATGTTGGCAAAGTCAATAAAATTGTCGTATTTTACAATTACACCGTTTTTATTAGGTCGTATTCTTATTTGTCCGGTGGTTGTTTGTCCGGTACAAATCTTGCAATCGATTTTTCACTAACTTCCCGACTAGATAGACATATCAGAACACGATGCCAATGCATTTTTTTAATACTTTTAGCCATCTTTAAGTAGAATTGATTTAATTTTCAGTTAATTCTGTTTTGTATGAAAAGTTATTTCGACACCATTATCGGTTGCTAGGGGTCTGGGGTCCTAGCATAATTCTACGTGCGTTACTATGGAAATCAATATGACATGTCAAGTACAATTTTTTTTGATCGTGTCAAGTTTATATGGTTCAACAGAAAATTTGAAAACGTGATATATAAAAAGTTCTTTTTATCTTGTAATTATTTCTCTTATAGGACTAAATAATTATTTTTAAGTATTATTTACACAGAACAGATTAATAAATAGAATTCTGATAGACTATTCCTCAATACATTACATCTTGACGCATGGTTTATAATGTGTGAGTGTCCTACAAAAATGAACCACACATTATAGGCGTGCAATAGTGTGTGTTGCAACCTTAAATACACCAATATTGAATGAGCGTCAGTGCATAAACGAGAGCAGTTGTCAGAACGAAGGTCAAGCGTATTCTTTCCACGTGTTTGAGTTTATCGCATACTCTTCCACACTCGAGATCGGTTGCCTGTTACTCCACACCCGTTAGGTAATTTCAGTTCCCTGCTTATACATCATTAGTAAGTATACAAACCAATTTTCAAAAATTATACCTTTAACAAAGTTGTGAAAATTAGTATATCTATATAACATATTTCGCCCACATGCTTCTTAATCAAGAGTCATACCACCAGTGACGTCCCTAGATAAAATGCCGCCCCTAGCCAGTGCCGAAATGCCGCCTCATTTTTTTTATACTTACAGTATTTTTATCATCCTTTCATGAGTCCAATATCTAAGAAATGTGTTGTATGGATACATTATCAACAAAATATCAGACTAATTATTCGCAAATCTGCACGTGTCGTTTCTGGTCATCAAGGACGTCAAAGGGCAACGGAAGTAAACTAGATATCGCGTACCCGATAAAACCAGTGAGATGGTTTTTTTAATTTAAAGATATTTTCGATATACCTACCCACGATGACTGCGCGGCCTAAGCGTTGGCCTATAGGCCTATAAAAATTCGTTATTACTAAGTTTAGGTAGCTATTTCTATATGTTCCAAATGATTCTCCTCGATTTGCCGCCCTTAGAGTAAATGCCGCCCCCAAGCGACACCCTCGGGACGTCACTGCATACTACGCAATCGGCAGTTAAATTATTTAATTTATTATGTTTTCCACAAAGCTTTCTTAAAGAATTTTGATACCCATATGTAGATAGATAATTATCTACTACTGAAATACCCGTACTTACAGATTTTTGAATGTGTTAATGGCCCTTTCTGAATTGTAACATTCGCCGACAGCTGATAGAGGCTTCAATCATTTTTCTCATTAATTGATGACCGTTACAGATGCCTATCTCTTCGGATATTTCAATCAACATTCTTAATAGTATTAAACTAGGTAAGGTAGTGGCTAGATATGTAAGTAGGTATTCATACAGAGGTGTGCCAAGCACGACTGTTGTCGGGTTAATATTTATACATTTTATTTTGTTTGAAAATTGTCTGATCGAAAGCTAACGAATTACATGCTCAGTTAAAGACAAAATTGATTAAATTGATATTGACCGATAAAATTCATGTCTAAATTAGTAGTACATATATTATATACAATGTAGTTTACAATGCAACATACTTTTATAGGAGTATTAGTTGCTATCAGCTTTACTTGCTAAATTCATTCGTATTGCACCCAAAGATTCGGGAACGAAAATATCTTCTAATCCTGGCAAAGTATTACATAATAGGATTAATTAAAATATAAATCTTGCATACTGTCACGCTATTCACAACCAGGGTGTTAAGTTGTTTCTGGGACTCTCCCATCATAACTGCTGCTTGGTGCTGTCGTTCGTTATGCCACAGTAAATATATGCAAGAGACGTGACGGGTTGTGGAGAGAAACTATGCAGAATAGAAATATTATATGAAAGTGTTATATATTATGTTTATTTTTCAATATGATTTAATACTCATTATTTACACATTTTGTTTTCAATATTAACTTAGACGATAAATATTGTCGTATGTACAAACGTAATAAATCTACAATATTTATTTGTATAGAAAAAAAGTACACAAGATGTAGGTATATGTTTTAATTTTCGATAACAGCAGTTTTTTTACAAGATTACCTACGTATAAAAATCATAATTTTTCTGTAGGCACTTACATACTTAAAAGTTCTTTACAGACTAGTGCAGCTTTTGCGTTTAATGAAAGACTTTTTGTACTCTTTTCCGTATATAACTATTTATTAAAAAAAACAGTATTATGACATACCAGTGATTGGCCAATCCGCCATAATATACAGTAAAAATTTTAGGTAATACTTACAAATAATACTAATGAAAAAAACATGCAATAGAGTATAGAGAAAAAATTACATGATTTTGATACTAATTACAAACAATTAATATGAAGTAATATTATAACTGAGTATAGCAGAAAGTAAAAGTTTTAGCAATAGGAAAATTCCATCGATAAACATAATTATTAAAAAAAAAACCTAATAAATACATCCGCAAAAATTAAATCATATCTAAAAATATGTTAACCGCACAATATATACCATCATGACTGTCCTGCAACGGGATAGCATCAAGACAGTAGATTTATAACTAATATTTGTGGGAATATAATAATGAAAACTCGCTTTTTAGTGAAATAATCATGTTTAAAACAGAGAGCTTTTAATTATATATTAACTTTAATGTCACCGGCTGTCCTTGGAATAAAATATGTGTGTTTGCTGTGGTGTGGTGATTCAATAACAGGATTATTAAAAATAGTGGTATCAATACTGTTCCGAGAAGCTCAAAGCTTTTAATCTCCATCTATCATAACGCATTAGATCACACTAACTATCTACGACAGTCTAACTTTTTTTCTGAACGTGGCCAAAATAAATTATTAGGCTATATTATCTACATTTAACTAAACCAGTAGGTTGGCATACCTAAGTATCTCGACTTGAGGAAGTTTCGTTTATATTGAAATTCAATTTATGTTACATACTATTATTATAATGAACATGACAAATTAAAAATTCAAATACGGGTTAACAATATTTAAATAATAATGTGTGCCAATATGAGTAAACAAAAGTAAAAATGTATCAAGTAGAGTGTAGACCCTATCTTAAAAACTTATGGGGTCAATCCACTGCTGGACGAAGGCCTCCCCAAGCTTCTTCCAACTCTCTCGGTCCTGTGTCGTTCGCTGCCACGTATTTCCGCCAAAGTATACCAGTTCGTCAATCCAGCGGCTTTTAGGGCGACCCTGTGGCCGTTTCGTGCCCCTTGGGTACCACTGGATGACGGCATTTGTCCAGCGGCCGTCCTTTCGGCGAGCAATGTGCCCCGCCCATCTCCATTTCAGCTGTTGTGGAGTATATCAACATCAAGAGCGATTTTATTAAACATAGGTTTTGCCCTCACAATTGGCATCACCAATGGCAAGTTAGTTATGCACAGACGTGGGCAAATTCGGCTCTTCGTTGGGTTAAGTATGGCCGCTAATAATGTTGATAAAAATATAGGTATATTCTTTCCCCATTATAGGTACTCATATTTTCACGAGTTTTCCTTTCTAAATGTTGTAAGTGACAAGATGCGCGTATTAAATTTGAATTTGTGTATTTAATACTACGTGAGAACGTAACTATGCATGGCTCTTTATATATATGAAAATCCAGAAGGTGGCTCTCGTTGACCTCATGTTTTCCCATCCCTGGTTATGCATATGAGAACTAACAGTGGATGCTCCCGATTTCTAAATAATCTTCTTCTTCTTCGGCCATATCCTCCCCTTAGTTGGAACATATGGACACCACGTGGCGCCTCCAAGAATCCATGTCGCTCGCCAGTCTTCTTGCTTCGTTCCAGGTCACACCGGCGGCATCCCGTAGCTCCCCGGTATACCCCCTATAGATAGTATTTACCGGCCTTCCAGGACGCCAGAATCCGGTCGGCTTAAAGAACAGGCAAGCCAGGTTGAGATTCTCTTCTGGCATCCGCAGCACGTGGTCGATCCAGATCCAACGGCACCCCTTCACTCTCAGCGTGATGAGAGGCTGCTTGGTGCGTTCTTTTATGTCCTCGTTGCTCCTAAAGTCATACCACTGCACACAATGTATCCGTCGCAAAGATCTGTTTTCGAAGCTCAGTATACGATTGCTCTGAGCCTTCGTAAGGTGCCATGATTCGCTACCGTAAAGCAGAATGCAAGCGTTGAACAGGCGGCATTTGGTTTTGACCGACTACAATCGTAAGTCTCGGACATTCCGCACCGAGTTGAATGTTGCTCCAGCCATTCCCATTCGGATAGCGAACTCTTTCTGCAAAATTCCATCTCCCGTGATGTGTACCCCCGGGTACTTGAATCAGGGAAATAATACCAGGGACAAATTCATGCCGAATTTTAGATCCATATCTCGGATAACGACTGCTAGTCTTATCCAAACTGCTACATTAACCTGTTATCATTCATGCTAAAACTGTGACATAGTACCTACCTACGCAAAAGCTACGTAATTAACAAAATGTATCCGTGTTACTTTGCTGAATTATCGGCACCGAAAGAACAACTTGACAAGGTGACAAATTTAAATAATTTATTTCGGCGCGGTTTCCAGACAGACGTCAGATTAATGAGGGGTCTTTTGGAAAATTAACCGCATTTTTAAACGCAAAGAAAAGTAACAGACTGATTATTCACGGCGTGAAGATGGATAATAACTAATGATTGATTTGTTCATTAAACATCAAAAGATGACCCAATATATTTATTCATGTTATTTTTATATTAAGTATATTATTACTCCTCGTTACTTCAAGGGGGTCTTGGTTATAACATTTCGATAAATTATTAGTTTATTAGTTTTTTTATGAAGTTAATACATCGACTAAATATCTACTTAATATAAATGGAATCTGTCTTAGTAAATAAACACTAGAATCAAGATCGCAAGGAGTGCCTTTCTCGAATGCCTCCTTAGCGATCGAAACCTGAACCTAGGTCTGAGATTGCTTATGGCACGTAGTAATGTTCTCTCAATTATTTTCTATTGAATGGAAGGTATTGAGGCTAAACTAGGAAATGTCACAGATTGTTGAGGCTTTCGAGATGTGGCTGTATAGATATATCCTCAATTTTTTTTGGATTGACCGCGTAACATTAAATTGTTGCCATTCTCATTCGAATAGAAAATACCGAGAAGTTTGGCGCAATATCAAAAACAGAAAGATACATTAACCTCGGCAACAGTACGGCATAGTACAGCATTCCCCAATTTGTCATCTAAGGAAAGATCAACAGTAAACGTAGCAAAGGACGACGCTGTATTTCGTGGCTTAAGAATGTCCATGATTAGTACGACTGCAGTTTCACCGAATTGTTCCAGGTAGCAGATGATAAAGCAAAGTCTGCCCTAATGGTGGCTGACCTCCGTTAGGGGATGGTACGATATGATGAATATTAAAATATAAGAGATTATGAAAACTTTTCGGTTCTTAATGTATTGGCATTTTTATACATACAATTATGTGATCGTCACTATCTCAGTTACTCTCGATTTACTGCTAGATAAACACTGTCTCTAATCCTCTTGATCCCTTGTCTTCGCTGCCACGTACTTGATTGCCCAATTGATCCATTTGGCTCTTGGTCGTTATTTAAGCCCTATTTATCGATGGCACAATAGTGTATTGCCAAATGGTATCTACTATAAATAATAAGTAAAACCATTCTTTATAATATTTGAAAAATTAAACATTCTAAATACGAAAATAAATTATAGTTGAAAAACTATAGGAGCATTTTAATGTCGGCGAGAGGGAATTTTTGATATTAGGCAGTTTCGCTACTAGATAGTTATGGATTTTACAAAAAAGTGAAAAAAACTTAAGTAGATGACACTTATAGCTTAGTGGACAGGGCATATGAGCGCGAATACTACTCAGTGTCGTGTTTTTTCAAAAAAAGATTTTTTTCTATTTGTTTTTTTTTGAATTGTAATTTTAGAAAAGACAGCTACAGCACCGTTAAAAAAATATAGCTCAATCTCTTTGCTCGCATGATTCCTATGAAATGAAAATGTAAATTGATAGTTCATATTTAGTAGTCACCTACTATACTCAGAAGTGTTTTCAAATTATGCATGTTCAAATAAAAATTGTTACATTCTTAAATCTTGTGAATTATTCGTTGAATAAAAAAAATAGTTTTGTTAAAAATATAACACAGTTATAAATAATATTTTATTGTAGTAATACTAGTAGAATTTCTCAATTGATTTCTAGAGTAAATTAGTTATTTAGTTGCATATTCCTTGTTACGCGTGGGGACTTTACCTCAATTATTTTCAAACTCTACCTTTAATTTAAGGGTGGAATTGAAACGGGTTCGAGGTAAGTGGGCGTTTATAAACTACTGAGGGCAAGTTTCATTATCGAATGTAACCCATTCTGTGTAGGTACCAACTGATACGTCCTGGTCTTACGTGTGGTTTTATTTTACTTAGACTTGAAATGAAACATACTTAATATGCATTTATTTTATCATCGTTATGGGTGAGTCATTGCAAGATTGAGGTCTCAATAAGTCTTCTCTATTAATTCTTCCGATCGTGTTCACGTTTGCCATTTATATTTCGTCAAAACTAAATTATTTTATTAATTTAACGACCTTTAGGGTTGTCTTATAATATAAGTTTCTGGTACGACTGGGATGATTGTATTAATTGTCCAGAGATAATATTAATTTTCTTATAGTCTTAATTTAAATTTATTTTGTTTCACTCACCACTCCAAACAATCTTTTAGATACGCTTTTTTATGAATATCGGTTCCTTTTTTATTCCAGCGTATGCGAAATATCGACTTCCAATATAAAACAGTTCTATAAATGAGTGGCATATTATTAATATATCGAGGAAATGTCCGTGTAGACAATAACGTATAATAACGGGAAAATAACCAATGTAGTTATTTATTTTTTTGTGATATTAGACAGTTAATTATACACAATACTTACATGCTTTGTTCTAGTTGAGGCATGCAGAACGTTGACATTGTGGAATATATTGAGTGACGTTTGTAAGCACTAGTTGGTGGTTGTTAACTATTCGTTTGTCTTCTATGCAAGGGATGATTATAGAGATAAAATTGTTAATATCCATCCTCCCGAAAAGAATATTCGCTATATCTTCAGACTATGTTCCTAACTACATAATATGGCATGTTAACAATTGACAAATTATCGAATTAGTAACTTATAACTAACGTAGAAGATATTGAAAAACAAATCTTTGCCCACTAAAACCCCTGTCTAATAGTACAAAACAAAAATTAGATATTATTGTTTAATTTAATAAACGCATTTTTTTGTAGTACTTATTCCACTTTTAATCAATAAATTAGGACCGGTTTCGTCCCCCTCAGAGGGACATTTTCAACTGAATAAATACTACAAAAAAATGCGTTTTTTAAATTAAACAATAATACAATGCAGTTCCACCATGAATTGACAGTTAACAAAATAAAATGAACAATAATTATAATTTAAATTTCATTCCCTTATTTTTAGTAGGTACATACCCTTAGTCATTAATTGAAATAAAATTATTGTTATTAATTATACTGTAATCGAGTCATTTACGTTAACAACTGTTTCGGGCTTAAACCCATTTTCGAAACTGTCGACTATAACTGTTCCAAAAATGGGTTGATATCCCGAAACGGTAGATAATCAACGTAAATGACTCAATTAAAGCATACTTTATTAACAAACATAATTTTGTTACAAAATCATTATCCTTTGTCAACCGTATTAATAATATAATAAAAGTCAATATGACACGTATTATACTATATACTAGAAAACGAATCTTTAATTTTTAAATTTTATAGTATGTAAAGCGTTAGGGGGTCGTCCATACATCACGTCGCACGATTTGAAATATATTTTTTAACCCCACCGCCCATCCGTAAAAACAAAATCGTTGAAAATAGTCGAAAGTACTCGTATAATGTTCTCACAGAATATTTTATTCTCTGAAAAGGTTGAGGTTTATATTCTGTTGTGACATCACATCTGGATTTATATGGTATTGAAGATTTTTCTCTATTAATTGTAATAATTAAGTATAATTATTATTGTATATGCATTTTAATGGTCCCTTCTGGTTTAGAATCGTCTGCGTTGCCATCAGATACGGTGTCCATGGCATGACAAAGTGAACAAGGGTAAATTAATGGGGTGGTGAGGGTGGTGAAAACGAGGGATAAATGATTTGAGGACATGCTGAATAACCATGAGGGGGTGGAATTTCCTTCATCGATTTCCAACTATGCAAAGCTCATAATAACAAAATAACGTAGGTACCTGGGCAATTAATACTGATGGACGCGGATAGATTTACGAGTTTATTTAAAATATTAACTTACTCAGAATGACACTGAAGAATTTAATAACTATTATAAAATAACAAAAAAAATGTGTATTTGCCATCTTTACTAAAAATAAGTTTTACTGCAGATGTTGGTGATTTGATTGAAGTATGGATTGCAGTAAAATTGACTTCGTTATAATTTTGAATAGGTAAATAAACCGAGTTAGAGCTACTAATTGAGTCAGGATATACCTGTAGATTTTTCAATTATTTATTTGTTCCTGAATAGTGTAGTTCCTATTTGTAATTATCATCATTATCAACTGTGGTCAACCATTGTTAGATTTAGCTGTCCCCATGTCCTTTAGCTCCCTTCAACTCATTTCGGTACCTAGTTGTTCGCTGTGACGTACCTATATCCACCGATCTTGATGAGTTTGTCAATTCAGCGTGTTTTAGACGTCGTTTGATTACATTTATCTAGTGATTGTCCACTAGGCCGTTGCCATTTCATCAGCTTGTCGATATCTGTCACATCACATGGTTTTTTTTTGCATCCTTGTCGATTGGTCTTTTGTGTATATAAAAATATGTACAATAATGTAAACCAGTTGCAAAAGGTGCCTGTTTGAAGGAAGGACGGTTGTGGCATGTTACTAAATTTTGTTTTCTAGGACGTCCATATTTACGGGACTTGAATTTAAATTTTGTTTCAACCTTAGTATTTTACTGAAACAATTTACTAAACAATCTTTTTTTATATAAAATATGTTTTACAAAAAAGCGAGACGAACCGGGAGTCGAACTTGCGCTAAACATTCTACATCTTCATTCTAAGAATCTAGCAAGCCATCCTGAGTTTGCCTACTGTACGCAAAATATCATAGCCAATGCGCAAGTTAAATGTAGACATTGTCATACAAAAATTACCCATTTCAAGTTACAACGAGCAAGGCAGTCATTCGATCTCAAGGACAAACACCATCAAAGTTCATACAACAAAACTTTGGATTATACCAAGCCTTTGTTTGCATGTGTTAGTAGAAGATTCGATAGACTTAGATACAGTATAATATAATGTGCGTAATTAAATCATAAATTATGAGAGAATAGCCAAGAGAATAAATATATCTCTGTTGGTATTTTTATACTTTTGAAATGTCTTTAGGTTATAAAATTTATTTTTCTTAAGGTAGGGTTTCAATAATTAGATTTAAATAGTATGAAGTCTTCATTCTTGACATAGATAAAAAAATAAATGTTATAATACAATTCATTAAATGGGATAATATATTTTAAAACTTTCTTATAAAACTGTTTTTGGGAGGAAGCTAGGAATTCCAGTCTCCCACACCTCAAATACAAATATAATTAATGCATGAAATATGAATGTACAGTAATTATTTACATAAATGAATTAGTATTGTATTAAATTAGACTAGGAACAGAACAATTAGACAAGAATAGACCCCGACTCATTTGAGCACGCCTGTTTCGGGGGATATTATTGTCCTGTAGTATCACATCGCATCGTTTGATGAGGGTGCCCACCGCTCCGAGCGAATTAAAGAAGGCCCTGCCAAAACGAATGATAACAAGTGAAGCGGATCAGACCAGCATCCTCCCTTTATCCGAAATTGTTATGCTTGCATCTCCGGACATTTCATTGTGCGCGAAAAGACGAATCTTTTGTTGGAACTTTTATACATGAATGATTTTTTTTCACGACGTAATTTTTTGCCCGCGTCTTGTGTCCCTCGTCTTCATTGTTTTGGTTTTTAATTCGCGCGAATTAAGATGTTGGAGTTATTATTTTTGCTTAAGGAAAGTAATCGACATTCTTTTCGACAATAATATTATAACAACAATGATGTACAAACTAATTTGGACAAATAATACGTTAGGAACCTTAAGAATATAGCATTTTTCCCCCCTATTAATTTTCAATTTTGTTTTCGGTTTTCCTGGGTGACAGATTTTAGTTAATTCCTTAATTTAATTTTTTGCAGCTTTCTTTCAATTATTGATCATGAAACTAGACCCGGATTACGTCACAAATCATACTTAATATTCATTGCATCTACAATACAAATTCAGGATCATTTATATTTAAGTACAGGTAGACCATTATCTTTTTATCGAATTTAGATCAGAAAAGCTTATTGGTTAAAGCTCAAATTATTACATTGGCAGATTGCGTTTGGTCCGATCGTCTGCCACGACTGTCAAAATCTATTCTCTATGGTTTTCAAGGATCGGGAGCGATCGTGAGTAAAGCGGGATAAATTCTATTTTCCGTCGTCCCGATCCAAGCGAAGATATCCGAACACCGCCCACTAGGTTTGACAGCTCAGTTTTGACGTAATTTTGCGCGGGAATACTGTGCAGTGTTGCCACCAATCCAGAATGAGGATATCAATATCTTAATTATACATCTTTCTCATCGCAGTACGTAGGTACTTACTGCAGAACACTGGATTAGCTTTTACCAACTCTTCTTAGTATATAGAGTTTTTGTGAAGTTATTCATTTGGTTACTAGATACATCTCATCGGTGTTCGCCCTCTGGCCGTTTTACCAAGCAGACTGCCAAAAATAATTAATCTTTTGAGGCTTTCTGTGCTGCTAAAATGCAGGCACACAGAAGAGAGTCTATTGCTGATCCACTGGTCGTGCAGTATCGAAGCTTTCATTCTGTGTTCATTCCAGGAAATCTTCATCAGTCGTTGCCAGCACCACATCTCGAATACGTCGAGCATTTTTTTCATTGACCCCTAACGTCACTCATGAAACATATCAATAATAACGTAAAAACAAGGGCCAAAATGGTAGAAAATAGATTTGGTACAAATTATTTTGTTAAGTATCTAAGTTCAATCTCACCATAATTTCGTAAGTAATTCTTAGAGGTGTCACATTGAGCACTTGTATATGTGGACACTTGTAAAAGTATACCTATCAAAATCGGTATTAGCAATAATATCTATGTCTGCTTGGATTCTCGTTTCCAGTTCACGTGAATGGACGCAAAGCAACTCGTGGGCATTGGGCAAACATGGGGCTGTTTACGTAACGTAGATGAGAGAAAGTGGTGGTGTAATAGGGGTGTATTAGGATATATTATTATCAAATTTTCTAGACGAAAAATACTTAGAAAATTAATACCATCAACCAATTTGAATTTAAGTTTTAATTGATTTAAGTTTGTACTATGCCATTCGAGGAAATCGGCATCTTCAGGTACTTCGACAGTGTATGTATGTAATACATAATATGTAGTGACTTATGTATTCATACAGAAATAATTCTCATTTATATATCAAATTAATACAATTCAACAACGTAAAAACCTTATTAACTACCAAGTAAAGGAGCAAGTATGAAAACAAATTTAGAAATTTGTTTCTAAAAACTCGTAGTAGATACAATATACTCACTGTTAATACATTCAATATCATACAGTTGTATTTTCTATACGCATCCACATTTTCTCCCCTGGCCTTGTTTGGATCTTCACAAACGTCCTAACAATCAGCACATAGACACTTCGTGATTAAGCCAGTGTGTGCCGCCATACTTAGTTTTCACAGATTGGGCTAAAATCCTTCTCAAAAGACTCGTGGATTACAATACACATACTTACTCATTTTAAGTTGCCCATAACAAATTGAGAATGCAATTTTTATTATCAATTTGGATATTCATATATTCCACTTAGGTTAGTGTAGGTTTACATGGATGCTATTTATAAACGTTTAAAATGAGACTGTTTGACACACTCTGTAGATTTTTAGTGCAAACATCGCCATTTCCGCGTCTTTTGCCATCTAAGATCTGCAGCGCGTAGATCATTCTTGTAGCAACGCTATATATTGAGGCAGGTTCGGCCATGCTACCAGAATCTTTGAGACTGCGAATAGGGTGCTATAAAATATTACCAATAAACATGTGAAAAAATATTTTTTAATGAATTAATAATTTATTGACACCTAAGTAGCTATACACCTACGCGTGTTTTTAGAATTGATTATCTATTTTTCTAATGAAAATTATTAAGCAATAGGTAATATGTCCACCTTAATACCACTCTGGTGAGAATTAGGGGTCTCGAAGGCTTTCACGCGTGGAAATCGCCGGGAAGAGGGTGGCGATTAAAATTAGGCAATCGTTGCTTTCCTATCCCTATGTCGCAAAATATATTAATGGACTCTATATTGTAATGTCTCTGTTCTGAATAACAGTGCAGTGGCACTAAACATTTTTTTTAATAATAAGTTATTAGGTATCAAATAAAAATAATTTATCGTAAATATTCTGTTCATGATGTACCTACTTACGATTTTATAAAAAAATACTTATTCAATTGTATCTCTATTATCGTATCGCTAGTATCGCTACACATAATGTATGAACATATAATTTACATCCTCAGTAACTTACCTTATAGTAACATCCAAGAAGAAATCTTGAACTGAGTAGAATTCGAATACCTTCATATTTTCCCATTGACGAGCGTTGACTGTAACAATTGAGATACCGCCGCTAGTACCAGTCAAGCAGACTGCAGATATTATAGGCGACATGACAGTGGGTAAAATTATAACAAAAACTAATCAAACTCAGTTGTTTTTAATATCCAACATTAATCGTTACCGTATTTATAAGTAGTGAATATACATTAAATACTAATTTGATTTATAGATCGCGCCTGCATTTACTAAAATTTTGTTGTGATTTACTAATAATAAATTGTTATTTATAGAATAGATACTAAATATAAGGTTTAATAATGTAGCATTCTTTAAAAATGCATTATAGTTTTTATTTTTTTTTAGATATATATATATTATAAGCAAACCATAATGATTATTAAATTATTGATACACTACTTTACAAATATATAAAATACCTTCTCCAGTCCCCTGAATACCTCAAGAGTACCTAAAATGACGATTGCATTACCTCTTTGGATCTCTGTGCTTATTGCTGTTTCAGGTACCCGTTTGAATGGCACTCACATGTTTTATCAGTCAAGTGACGACCAATCTCAGCCACCGTTTTCATAAGAAACGGTTACTGTGGTTCAAATATCTTGAAACCCAGGGGAGAGACAATATAATTTGATGAATCTAATTAAGTTTCACTGGTTAAACTTACGCATTAAACGCGAAAATACCAATACCGGTATTTCCTATTGAATACCGGTATTTGTGAAATATA
The DNA here is from genome assembly GCF_057557595.1 of Rhyacophila brunnea. Classification (NCBI taxonomy): domain Eukaryota; kingdom Metazoa; phylum Arthropoda; class Insecta; order Trichoptera; family Rhyacophilidae; genus Rhyacophila; species Rhyacophila brunnea. The sequence goes on along the minus strand of NW_028233276.1, from coordinate 38,298,838 downwards.
TTATGCAAAAAACAATCTACCAATAAAAATCTATTAAAAATAATAATATTTAAATATAAAAATATCGAAATATTTATATGAATTGATGTAACGGTAAAATTTGGTAGAGGTGCTGATATTTGTCCTGTTAAACATATTATGTTAATTAACGTATTTTGTTTCCACTTTCAATAAAGAATATACCTGTCGGTATTGTCTGTTTTTTAAAGCCGGTATTTTGGTATAGAAAAATACTATAATACCGGTGTTGCAATCCCTAGTTAGACAGTCAATCATTGAAAACAGCGTATAATTTCAATGAAGTACCTACTCACCTGAAGTAAAGCCACAAGAGACGCATTTATTGCATAGTTTATATTGATACCTCCACGTTTCCCAAACCCAGCTTCGATTGACCGCCCTGAACAATTTACGTCACTGAGCTAGTCGAAGGGTGGAAGCTGGTCGTGTGACTCACACGTATCGACCGACGGCACGCTACCAAGGGCGTCATTAACGTCAAGTCGACCGGAGAGTTGAGCGCGGAGGTCGGATCGGGCTGTGCGGCCCCGACTCCCCTCCCTACCCGGACTTCCGGGGTGTCAATATTATATCATGTGACAAACTTAATAATACCCTAAATAGTTTTACTAAATATATATTTAGCAACGTTAAAGAATGATTTTTCGATTTTTATGAATTCCGACTAGGTACCTTGAATTGTGACCTATCCGACCACACATCCATAAAATTGAAAAGCCGTATTTAGGCAGGCAGGTAAATTTATTATAATCGTACAGAGTTAATATGGATTCCGTTTTTACTTTATGATAATCCATTATTAAAACATAAATTATTGAGAGAAATAATGCCAAAGTATTTAAACTGTGAATTCTTTATTTATGTTTTAGGGCATTTTAGGCTATTGATATATGAGACAAAATAATAACATACTTACGTAGGCAATAAAATAACGAGGCTCCGAAAATAAATATGAGATTCATCTAATCCGCAAAACAAGAGCGTGGGTGGGTGGGGAGACTGAGTAACCCCTTCTTCGTGTTTACCTGTGTCAACCGATTCGTACTTTGGATCCCCCCCCCACCCAGTAAACTTCAGAGCAGACGACGTTTCAGATATCACAGATACAAATTATACAGTGATTTTCAAAACGTTCTATATTCTTTGCATTTGGGTATATAAATATGGTTTCAATTTTAGAACACTTATTAGGTAAATGGGTACTAGTATAAACCTACTATAAATGATGGCTGCATGCGATGAGGCTAATTTGTTACACTCGCCTATTAATTCATAGTTATAATTTCGTTGTCATCGTATTTTTTTATTATGGCGGTAGAAATATTTTCTCTCGCGATATACCTACCCACTATGTCTATATTTATATAAGTTATAAACAATAGTCAAATAACCTCTCAGACCACAGTCAAAACGAAACCAATACAAAACTGCTTTAAATACGATTATAGATAACGAATTACAATTAAATTAATGAAAAATAATTTTAAAACACACGTAATTTACTACGTTATTGATGTATTTAATAGAACGCAATTTTTTTAGTACTTATTCCACTTTTATTATTTAATAAATCTAGGCCGGTTTCGTCCGCCTAAGAGGGACATTTTCAACTGAATAATATTTATAAAACAGGTATTTACCAACCCAAATTCAAAAAGGTGACACAAATAATCTACCTATAACCTATACTAATCTCACCTAATTTTGTGTAGTGTCCTTAATAATGTAGTACCTATGAAATATTAATATCCAATCCAATCAATGTATTGGTAGATTATTTTTGTCACTTTTTTTGAATTTGTGTTGGAAAATGTCCCTCTGAGGCGGACGAAACCGATCCAGATTTATTAAATGATAAAAGTGAAATAAGTACTAAAAAATTGCGTTTTATTAAATAAATCAATAATACAATGCAGTTCCACCATGAATTGACAGTTTACAATAAAAGAACTTTACTACTTTGATTAGGTGTATTAATTATAAAATGTTCGTGTTAACTGAAAAGCAACATCACTATTTTTTATGTGATCCCTACACAAAGTTAATATTTTCGCTTTGTAGTCGGTAAAAATAATAGGAAGAGAAATCATCAGATAGCTAATTGTTTGCAATGCATGTTCTGTCAGTAATATACTGCTGTTATATTATATAGATATAAATATCATAAAGACAAGACATTTTAAAAAGAAAAGGCTTTTTACCGCATGCAAATTATGCAAATATGTGCGGCTGTGTATTTATGTTATCCGCATCCGGCGTTCATTTGTGTCCAGTGCGTTTATGTCCGGTGTGTTTATATCTGGTGCGCTTGTGTCGGATACGCGTATGCTGGCACGGTTATATTATGTGATGCGTTAATGACCGACGCGCTTATGTTCGTTAAAGTGCCCACCACCACCCGTCATATATGCACAACCGTGGATATGCACGGCCGCTTTCTATGACGCTTTAACGTGTCTGAAAGAAGTGATTTTAAGTGCTCATTCCGTCCCGAGACGGAGCCGCACGGGACTGATGCTGCAACCATGCACCGTAGTGCTTAAAGAAGAAAGTTAAGAAAGAAAATGTTTGTTTTTGGACTGGCTCTGCTGTCCGCTGACGTTTGTTAAGCGCTTTGTGTACCCGCATACTGAGTGTCACGAATTGAAATGGATGAGTCCACAGAAGAGTCGGGACTATCCCGCTCCCCATACGACGCTGCAAATTTCTCAAATGCCGCAAAGTTGGCCTCGGTTGCTACCAGATCTCCATGACTAATTGGGCCCTTGTGAGGACGGACCCTGGCAAACAGCTCCGCTCGTTCGAATTCCATAAGCGGGCAATCCCAGAGGATGTGTTCAACATCTTGGTGGTCGTGTGCTTTTGTCCGGGGTTCTTGTGCTGGTACGATTAAGTATGTTTGGTGTGCTTATATTTGGTGCGCTGATGTCCGATGCCCGCATGCTGGAGTGTTTATATCCAGTGCGTTTTAGACCGGTGCGCTTTTGTCTTAGTTCCTTGTACTGGCATACTTAAGGATGTTTGGTGTGTTCGACTCAGCAATATTGTGTCTATCACGCTTAACCCCTGTGCGTTTATGTCCGAAGCGCTCACACCTGTCATGCTGATGTCCGTTGTATATTTGATCAATCATCGTTACTTTCCTATTTCTGTATATCATGATTAAGATGATTATTTTAATAAACACAGCAAAACAAGATTGACTACAATTTGTAATAATATCAAAGCAGCTGTTCTCTGGCAGTATCGTGATAGGCTTTGATGCATTGAGTATCCATGAGAAGTGGCCCATTAAACGAGCTTAGATAACTCAATTAAGCGTAGCTGAAACACGAGAAAGGGCAATATACAGCCATGGGAAATCCAAGAGAGGGGTGGGGCTTATTACAGAGATTGAGAATCATTTTGCTCACAAAAACCTGAAAAAACTAACTACATTAAGTAATAATTGATATGCTGAGGATTGGACAAAATATCACCGATCACCATGTTTGATAAATTGAAACATGTGATTGTAAATATTGTCTTGTCCTCAAAATGAACCATTAAGTAATATTCTTAGATAAAATATATATTTTTTTAAGTAAGAATGCAGGAAGAACAATCGTAATTGTAGATATTATCCATGTCCGTTTAATACTGTAATACTTACAATCCAATGTTAGAAATACAATGCTTATATTTTTTCTTAAAATGCAGTTACATGACGTTTGAATGTTATTTCACACATTGTACCTACCAATGCACCCACATTGTGAATTAAAATTATATAGTGATGCGTAAATTGTTCTTATTTTTTTTTATATGTAACTTGTAGGTACTGATTTAATCCTCAGCGCCTTAATCGGAACTCGTTAGTATTTATCAACGGTCAACGTGATATTCATATTACTGTTGTGATTTCTCGACTTTTTTATTTTTTAAGAATTCGACATTGGTTTGTTTCGACATTTCTAGAGAATTCTCAAAAATCTCGAGAAATTATCCCTTGTTATTCAAAATAATTCAGATCTTTCGGCCAAAGAAAAATTTTCATGTAGAAATTTAAGAAATTCGGTTCAGATTTTTTTTTTTTTGCTTAACGATTTTTTTTTAAATTTCTATTGCGATTGGCAGTTTTATTTTACCTTTGTCACAATTTATAGAAAGCTCGAGAATTAAATGATTTCTCGAGAATTTTTGAGACGAGATTTCTAGATGAAAACAATTATAAGGGTGAACCCTAAAATGAGCTGATGACATCGATTCATACATAATATTATGTGTAATGGGTACCGCACGAAAACAATAATATTGATATTGTAACTAAATAAAAATTTATTAAACAATGTATTTAATGCTTTGTTTTCTTTTCTTTTCATATGTTTGCAATTATTTTTAAAGACATGACTGATAATCTATATTCTTCTTATAATAAATATATTTTACATACCTACATATTTTGAAAACACTTCTGAGAAAATGTATTATAACCAATAGAAAAAATCTTTTTGAAAAAGGTAAATTACATTCTTAAATTTTGTAAATTATTCGTTGAATAAAAAAATAGTTAATTAAAAATATATTTTAGTATAACTACAATAATATTGTAGAATTGTAGAAGACTCATTTATGAGCTGAGAATAATAACTAAATTAGTTAAAGGATAAAGGGAAATCATTACAAATACCAAGTTCTCTGGATCTCACTATAAAAAAACGAATTAAGTGTATATTTTTTTAATTCAGCTATGATTTTAACACAAAATCAATTAACAGAGACACCATTGATATCAACAATTGCCTGTTAAGTAAGTACCACTACCGACTGAATAATCTGTTTGCTTGTAATTGTGTTACTAAGCATACGCAGACCATAAGCTTTTCATCCCCGTTCTATGGGGTTAATGGGGTATATGGAGGTTGCCTTTGATGTGGATTTGAGATACTCGAATCGTATCTGGATGAAATCTTCGAAGCGTTATATTGTGATGATGATAATTGCGAAGTGTCTTTGTGTGAATTAGATTCACTGACCAATCGTATTTTTGGTCATGTGCATTTCGGATATATGTAATAATTTTATCCTTTTCAAATTAAACAGTGTTATCCTTTCACAAATGAGTATATGCCTATTGGATGGATGTAAACGACAGATAAAAAAAATAGTACAGACGTGTACAGCAGTGGCGAAGACTCCATACTAGGCGATTATTTAAAGCCTACCTTTTTAAGAAAAATAATTTTAAATTGCATATTGACGTATTTACACAATCACTTATATTATATATAAATAATTTAATTTACCAATAGCATCATTCTGTAGTATATGAATGCAGGAATGTATTATAAATATATACAGACTACAGCACCACCTGTGAAAGGTTTAAATAAAATATACCACAGCGCACCACCTCTTTTCAACTATTGTATATATCGGATTATTCGTCAAAGAATGCTGATGTTTTTTCCTTACTTTATGTCACGTGACCTCAGAATGTCTGTCAATGTATCCAATACTATAGATTATAGAGAATTTGAAAATATCTTAGATAGCGTAGTTATTAGGTAATATTATGCAAGGTTCGTACATACTTGGGTCGGCAGCCTATTTATAAAAGGCCTCACTCGGCAAGTGAAAGACGTGGATTCGAATACCATCTAGTTAAAGACTTTTCTAGGATTTTTATATTATATTTATTTCTGCTGATTTTCTATGTTATGTAAGAAAAATATTATCTTTAAAACGTTAAAAATATATAACATCTTCCAAGTATAAATGTATTATATTTTCAATAGATCCATGGATCTAGAAACTAGATAGATAATATTGTGATGTTTTCTTAAAAGCGAAATAGGGTTATATTAGGCTTTAAAGATTCCAATTTTATGTAAGTAAGATATGGAATATCACATAATAATGACGGTTATGATGGTGGTAACTTGCTAGTTACATTTATAATACAATATAGCGAAAATAGCGATCTTTCTTACGATGCATGTGACAGCCAGCGAAATGTTCAAATATTGATTGATCAAACTGTGCAATCAAGGTAAAAACCGTAGAGCTCAGAATTGCAGCCCCTTCTGATAAGCCTTTTGAGAACTCGGATAACTTTGCTTTCAAACATATTAAAGTATTTATTTCACAGAGGCAATGTCCAGGTTTCCGAGGCCTCAGTTAGCACGTTTTACAAGACACTTGTAAAGCGTGCAATTAGAGCGTTAAGATAGTAGGCGGGAATTTAAATGTCTTATAGAATGAAGTAGCATTATTTTTCGTTGATGTGTTATCTTGTTAATTTCATTTGTGCTTTTACAATTCCCATGTGAGGTTTAAACACACCCATAAGATCAAATTGTCAAGCCGTAATAAACAGCTTTTACATCCCAATTATTGGATCGTATTTTTTTTTTGATAAGACAACCTTGTCACCTACAACTGTAATCTTTGGCCAATTAAATTAACGATATGGCTATTGAGCATACTACAGAACTCTTAACAGTCTTTAGTCCGATGAATGAACTTTCAGATCAATATTTGACTATAAAACTATTATTAAATTATAAATCTCACTTGGTCCAAGAATTGTTCTCTCCCAATTAAAAAAACAAATACGACTGTATGCGGTTACTACAAAAAGTGTAAAAATTACTTACAAGGGTTTAAAAAAAGATTGGTTTATTACCTAATTTCAATAGGTACATTTGTTTTCGATAGGTAAGACAAGGAAACGCGTGCCCAATCGCATGACATAATAATATATGCGGGTCTATTCTATACATAAGGCGGCTATCGATGGAAGTTTATCATATTTATGTATTGAGTATTATAATTGTTACAGTAGGTCAGCTAAAAGCAATGAAAGTTAACACATCAAAAAGGGGGGCTGTTAAAACATAGCACTTTTTGACAGTTTAGAGTTTTAGACAGTTAACTTATTGTAACAATTAACCGCCTCAATACATACATATGATAAACTACCGTCGATAGCCGCCAATAGTCAAATTGTGTATTAGACCCAATGAAGTTAAATTTATATTTTTAGAACTTGATAATGAAAGTAGTTTAAATAGATAATTATTAATTTTACATATTTTTTCATACATACATAATATAGGTAGGTATATATCGATTCTAGAAAGGAAAAAGAAATTAACCCTCAGTTTTTTTTAAAATAGGTTTTATTGGATACCTAATAACATTAAATACGACTAAATACATAATGTCCAACGGATGTTAGCTGCATAAGCCGAATTATTATTTAAATGTTGCTTATATTTTTTGAAGTGGGGAAAAAAGACTTAACCATCAGATTGGGATCATAAAACATTAAAATAATTATCTTAATACACTTAAGGTGTATGTACTTAGAGCGGAATGCAGAAACATTTGTCATAACTAAAATTTCTTTAGCAGAAAACACTATGCAGAAACACTGTCCTTAGTTAAGATCATTTTTATTGAAAATAATACCATATTTAAAAATTCTCGTTAGGTAAATTAGGTAAATTATTTTATAATCGTTAAACGATGACAAAAATATGACAACTGCATTTTATAAATGCAATAACTATAAATACATATTAATATTTAATTATAATACTCTTATGTTTCCGTTATAAGTCATTATACGTGATTCCACAGGCACCACAAGATTTTTTTTTAGCATGGTAACACTAACATCAAGTGTCATTCTTCATCTGGTATTTTGTATTTCTGCGGGCTGGCGTATAAAAATAAAATAATATTCTGCAAGTACATGCCAAACGAATTAACACTATCAATATCTATATTGAGATACATTGTCAAATGAATTTGAGTGTATGGACTGTGTTATAGACATGCGAATTTATTTTGACAGCAGCTGTCAGTGGTAAATGGTAATACAGAAGGGGGCGTGTTCATAACAAAAGTAGTCTATGGTTAAGGATTCCTTAACTCTATACTCAGGATTGTCTATAGTTAAGTCATGCTTTTCGGCGACTTATCCTTAGGAACGAAATCTTAGATTGTGCATTCCGCTCTTATATTGTATATTTTAACTTTACTTGTACCGAAAACCATAACAAAAACTTTCTAGTGCCTTCTGTAAAATTTGATTTGTGTTGGTTAAGTCGTTTTTCCTTTTAAGCTCAATAGGTATATATTATGAATACTTATTACATATACACTTTAGCATCGAAACATATGGGAAGCATAAAGTCACCCTTCCGTTTCCGTTTCTCTCTGTCCATGGCGACGTCCCGTTCATCTTGCGATGGACATAACATTGATGTCGCCGACATATGTGTAGACTGCAGACCAAGTGACGGTTGTTCAATGCATACCTGTCACCTGTGCTTCTGTGCTCCTGTATGACTGTGAGACTAATGCCTATTACGTGACCTTAAAAGTTTCTAAAAGATAAATTAACTATTCTGTAAAAAAAAAAAAACTACTATTGAAAGGTGAAATAAAATAGTAGCTATAACATAAAAAAGTGTATCTATTCACACGTAACTTTAACACCCCAGACAGATCGTATCAGATATAAAAATCTTCCGATGTATTTGCTCATTGATCAACCAAAGGAACAGGCTTTTTATCAATTACAAAACCAGATTTAATTTCGAGAAATTAAAACCTGTAAGAGAACTTTTAATTTTATTATTTGTATTAATTAAAAGAGTTGAGGACATTGAAGTAAAGACTCAATTCCTCATAAAAGTATATTATAAAGAATCTCACATTTTAAAGTAAGAATTACAAGGATATATTTTTAAGAATACCTACGCTACTAACATCGTACAATAAAATAATCATTAGAATGTAAATTTACTTGCACGCTAAAAAGACAAAAACCGAGTCATCTTTTTATCTGCGATCTTAGGTGAGCGGCAAGTGACGACATCATGTCGTCGCTGTAGGATTGGTTTCCCGAATAGACCAAATGTTCAGGAGACGAAAAACAAATTTCATAATCCTATATTTAAATACATGGAGATATTTAAATTGTTATTTTTACAGCATATGAATGATGTATTCATTACCATTACAAAGTAATTTAAAGAAAGGGATGGTTCTAGTCCAATTAGATACAAAAAAACATTCTGCATTAAAAGGTCGATTTCGACAAAAACGGATATTCGGGAAACCAATCTATAGCGACGGTATCTAATCATCACCCCCTCTCACTTTTATCGTTGTCTTTCTCTTTACAAGTATGCCATCGCTGGCTGACGTCCGTGTGATCTTTTTTACAATTTTACAGATTGTCACAGACATAATATAGGTACATACAACTGAATCTTAATACTATTACATATTAAATTAAAGATAACTCCTAGCCCCAAGTCGGCCTAATCCCCGAATGCGAATCAATATAGTGGATGCCACTACATGTTTTTTTTTTTTTTCATTTTGTGGAGATTTTTCTACCAAACATCGTTCTTCATTCTCAGAATTTATTGAATTGTTTAAAGGGTAAGTATTAATTAATAATAATTGTTTATTTTAGTGAATAAAATAAATAAACATATTATATTTAGTTTCAACCCCTTCTGGATACACGTAGACATACCTACATATCAATTTTAGTCATTAATTACGCCGCTTTCAATCGCCTTTGATACTTTCCCGTATAGAATTTATGACATATTAATCTGTTATTTCGGAATTAATTACCGTCCATGGCAAGCTATTACGTGTACCCCAATAAAACAAATATTTATTCAGATAAACGGTCGTATTATTTATTTCCCGGCCTCTTATAATATTATTTTTTTCAGGCTACATTTTATAATAAAGCGATTGCCTAAAGCGCCAATTAACGAGAACATGCTTCTTGATATCGACCATCCTGTGTCCATATAATATAATCAACAAAAAAACCTAACCTCAATAAAGTATATCAGCCGTTTACCTGTTGCCTATCGGCTTACTTTGATCTCGCAAATCAGGGATTGGAAATATAATGTTCCTTTTATTTTTATGATAACACATTTTTGACTTCCTTATTCTCTTAACTTACATGTTATGTTAATACAAGACAATTCATCAGTTCTTGTACCTTAAATCACAGGTTAAATAAATAAAAACATGATGTGCCCGCAAATGCATAGTTACAGCGAATGCACCCTCGACAAGTTTTACACATTTCTACTTGGAGTCAGTAGTTTTGGCAAACACGAAAGATTTCGCTGTTGTAGTGTGAATGAGCTAAATAACACGAAGCGAGTATTATACCGTTATGACGTGATTCCTGGTATTCTTATTGAGGTCCGATTGCTAAAAACTGATATTATTTGTAGCGCGCTTGTTGGTCGTTCGTTGGGTGCGCAGGAGAAAATAATGTACGCAAATGTCGGATTTCGTAGGTATTTACGAGGAAAGCAGAAAAGCAAAGCGCTCATGAGAAAACAATATCTCGTATACAACAAAATACGAGTTGAACAAAACTGTCGATAGTCACTATTAATGCGTAAAAATTCTTTATTTTTTGTATCTCACTATTAAGGTTAATAGTAGAATATGACAAATACGTGATAAATTTGATGGACTCGTAGAGATTATATAGATTTTTTTTCATCTGATGTATAATTAGTGTCATGTGGCACACGAGGTATTGTTTTCTCATGAGTGACAGGGAAAAGAAGAGTGGGAGACTAAACAGGAATCCGTTTCAGGCAGCGAATAAGGTTATAGTACCTATCTGCCTACTTTCTACTTACTTTCTAACAAAAACTGACCGCGCGTTCATTTTTAATGATATTACACTGTAATCATATTATTGTAAGCAAGTAAAGTGTCTATTATTTTCTTTATTTTTTTTAAATCATTCATCCATCACGTAGTTTTCGCAACTGTATTATAAGTTTATAGGTAGGTACCTACTTTGTTTTGAGCGTAAAAAATTAAAAGTAAAAAAAAAACAAAAAATCAATTCACCTTTTCAGTCATTGACCACCACTGCACTGGGCAAACATACCAATTCATTATCATCCAATCAGGAGGATGGAGCGATAAAATTTTAATGCGTCAATCTAGCCTCATCGCGAGCGACACCTCTACGAACAGTTTAAGTTGAAAATTTAAAACCAATCGCAGGCAATTAGAGAGAGACTGCCTACGCCGGTGGTTTAGATCCGTCGAGGAGATAGTGGGTTCGGCTCAGCTCTGACCACATCTGGATATGGCCCGCCCGGAAACCAGTTCTTGAATTGACTCTCTGCATGCCGGTGGTGTTGTAGTAAATAATCACGATACATCAAACTAATTTTGAATAAAGAATCATCTTATACTATAGAGAGAATCATATATTTTAAAGTTTGGCGGCACTTTTAACGCCAATGACCATCATCAAGGTTTCTCACACTGAGAGTGGGGTTAGAAGCCAGGCTTCCGTTATGGTCACGATACGAATACATAATACATACTATTATATAATATTATTATGTTATTTTCTCAAGCCTGTCTATTTCTGTGATGTGTTTCACTACTGTACATATTCATATCAAAAGTTGATTAGGTCGGTTAGAAATAGTGGTACTGTTCGGTTATACCGGAGGCAGCGGAAAACGCATTTTGAAAATAGCCGATAAACTGGATTATTTGTTAGGTTAACCTAACCAAACCTAACCTAACCTAACCTAACCTAACCTAACCTAACCTAACCTAACCTAACCTAACCCAACCTAACCGAACCTAAACTAACCCAAACTAACAAATATTCCAGTTTATCGGCTATTTTCAAAATGCGTTTTCCGCTGCCTCCGGTATAACCGAACAGTACCGAAATAGTTAATAGAAAAAATATTTTTGAAAAAAGTAAGACACCCCGCTGGATCGAACCTACATCTCTTGGGTTTTGCGCCCGTGCACATTGACCACAATGCTAAAGGCGCCGTACTTAATTGCGACAAATTTTAACTAATGGCATTTGTAATACTCTCTGAAGCGATTTTCAAAATTGAGCTACATTAGCAATCGGATTTTGTATTTTAAATCAAAGTAGATATTATTTTGATTAGTAACCAACGTCACAGATTACTCCAAAATATTTTGTGTTGTAATTTACTTGAACTTGCTAATAATTTTTAAACAACTATTTTTTTATTCAACGAATAATTCATAAGATTTAAGAATGTAATATTCTAAGTAGAAACACTCTTTTTGAGTAGTAGTTCAGAGAGTAGATATTATAAGAGCTATTATTCAAAAAAAAATCGACCCATCGCACATGGGCATTGAAGGCAATGAAAGGGCAGATGATCTGGCAAAGGAAGCTGGCCATTCAGGGGTACCATATCAGTGGATACCAGAAAACCAGGACTGGAATGAGGCTATAAATAAAATGTGCCATAGTATGTGGATAAATCTTCACCATAGGGCACCATTAGAAAAGGGGAAATGGAGTAAGTCTATTCTACCATCACCACGAGAGGTGCCCTGGTTTGTAGAGTCTTCTTTGACGAGGAATGAGCTTAAGTTAATACTGAGGCTAAGAACAGGGCACACCATGGGCAAAAGATTTGATGTTCTCATGGGAAGAAGCGAATCGCAGCTCTGCGATGAATGTCATGTTTTAGAGGACATTGTACATATAGCACTGCAATGCCCCAAATATGAAATTCACAGAGTACAGCTGCGAATTGCGGATATCTATGAGAATGTCGACGAATTGAAGGGTGTCGTGGCGGTGGGTAAGACGGAGGAGCTAGGCAAAATTGTAAAGTTATTTAACAGAATAGGAGTGAGGACCTGATCGACGGATCCCCTTCTAGAAGAGAAGAGGCGATATGACAGCGAGTCGCAGTCAAAGCCTCGGTAAAATCACAAAAAAAATAAATCGCAATTAAGTACGGCGGCTTTAGTATTGTGGTCAATGTGCACGGGCGCGAAACACAAGAGATGCAGGTTCGATTCCTGCGGGGTGTCTTACTTTTTTCAATTTTTTTTCCCATTGGTTATAATACATTTTCTAAAAAGTGTTTTCAAAATTATGAGTACCTATTATCTAAATTGCAAATGTGAAGAAAATCAATACGTAATACATACATTTGAAATTTCAAAACAATACTAATTGTGTATTGTCAGGAATAGTTCTAAAGAGACAAAGGTTGAGCTTCAACCTATTCCCGGAGCCCGGATGATTAACCACACTGACCATTACTCTTGCCGATATATTCACAAGCTTATATAAAAACAAAAACGTAGATATACCTACTCATTGTAATATTTAGGATGATAATATCTAATCATTTTATCTTTTTGACTTCCTACATACATACACTGGGGATAAGACGCAAGTCTAATAATATGAGAGGCAGCCAATGTGTTTAGAATGATAATATTATTCTATCCTAAGCTACTAGAGGCAAACAAAACTAGGCATAATATCTTCATCGTAGACCTGATGGAAGAACATGCTTTAATAGCCTTTTATGGTCTTCAATTAATAACTCTGAGATCCCGGATTTGGACCACATTGAAATTCAATCCATACTTAGGCAGTATTAGGCATCACATATTATAATCCCCAGTGGTTCTAAAGTACACAAATAATAAACATTAATATTTTAATTTTAATTGTTTTTATTATGAATACACGTCATGTTGCCAATAATGATTACTAAACGGTATTCTACAGTTAATAGGTACTTCAAAGAAAAAGTTTTAAATTTAAGACATACTTTTAGGGAATTGATGTCTGAATGGTAGACCAATAATGAGTACCTACATAGTATTCATTAATACTATTTCCTATGTCACAGTACCTACCTAGAGCGGAATGCACAATCTAAGATTTCGATCCTAAGGATAAGTCGCCGAAAAGCATGACTTAACTATAGACAATCCTGAGTATAGAATTAATGAATCCTTAACCATAGACTACTTTTGTTATGAATACGCCCCCTTCTGTATTACCATTTACCACTGACAGCTGCTGTCAAAATAAATTCGCATGTCTATAAAACAGTCCATACACTCAAATTCATTTAACAATGTATCTCAATATGGATATTGTTAGTGTTGATTCGTTTGGCATGTACTTGCAGAATATTATTTTACTTTTATACGCCAGCCCGCAGAAATACAAAATGCCAGGTGAAGAATGACACTTGACGCTAGTGTTACCATGTTAAAAAAATATCATGCGGTGCCTGTGGAATCACGTATAATAACTTATAACGGAATCATAAGAGTATTATAATTAAATATTAATATGTATTTATAGTTATTGCATTTATAAAATGCAGTTGTCATAATTTTGTCATCGTTTAACAATTATAAAATAATTTACCTAAACTATAGGAAAGAGAATTTTTAAATATGGTATTATTTTCAATAGAAATGATCTTAACTAATGTCAATGTTTCTGCATAGTGTTTTCTGCTAAGGAAATTTTAGTTATGACAAATGTTTCTGCATTCCGCTCCTAGTATACTTAATTTTGCAAGAGTAATGTTTTAATTTCGGTTGCATGTTTTTTGAATTTGATAGCGACTACCAAATTTATCATTCAAAGAAATCAAAATAAATGCCGCCAAATAGTGAGTTCGAAGATTGCCACTACAATCTCCCTGTTTAGGTTCTTCCGTTGTTTGTGTGCGGATAATGGTAGGTACGAGTATATTACTTACCTCTTTTATTATGGGATATTGCAAATGGCAAATGCAAGCACTAGGCATGCGTTGTTTATGTACGACTGATTTAAAACATGTGAGTCAGAAGCTGCCAGTGAAACAGTCGAGCACCAAGTTTTATTCGCGTGCATCAAGCCTGATTCAGGTGCCATGGCTATAAACTACATTTCCATCCGGCCAACGTCTTTCGTGAACGCTATGCAGATAGGAATGAGTCATTGTGTATTTCGTGAACGTTGCGAACGTAGAAGACAGGACCGAGTCTGAGACTTCTCCGTAAATGCATTTGATGAGAATTTTTGTTAGTCATGACTCGAATGACATAATCAGTAAAAATGAGACGTGGGTTATTGTAATTGACGCGAAGAAATTTAAGTGATTCGTTTACCATGAGAACCACACCACATTCCGGAGTAAAAATATTATCTAGAAAAACGGTAGGTACAGACCTACAAACTTATCTGTAGAACGGCCAAGAATGGAACTACAAACTACCATAGAACGCCATTTTGAAAATTTCATTCGAATGTCAGGTTTTGTCCAGTTACGAGTCTTGATTGGCTAGTTTACGACAGTGGCTTTCCAATTCCATTCTTAAGGTGAAGCCTTTACTGAGCCTTTTTTAAATAGGCACCTAGCGGAAAAATACGAAGCTTGCAATTTGAGATTTTTTTTTGATAATTCACAATTTCAACTGTATTATCTAATAAATATCTATCTGAAAACATTAAAAAGAAAAATATTTTTTATTTTAAGTCAAAGATATACTTACAATTGTAAAAAATGTGAATTTGTTAAATCGGACCGCATCTTATTATTACATATATTATTTAAATTTAGTTTATTAAGTTTTCTAAGCATCGCTTAAGAGATTTTTGACTAATTCATAGTTTTAATATTTTTTATATCTATTTTAAAAAACATCGATTTTTATAAAAATATAATATAACTTGAAATCCTTTTTATTTATATCAAATTTTATTTATGTATGGTCCCAATATTTAAGCCCTGATTAGCTTAGACTTAAGATAAGTTTGTAAGTTTGTACACGTTTATTTTATTATTTTCGACAAATCGATTAACACTAAAATTAATGCACTTTATTATACCTAACTTTATAATAAATACATTTTATTGTTATAAACACATATTTCTATATTATTTATATAAATAAACTCAAACGTTTATTTTGATGATCATACAAGATAAAGTTTACTATATTGTGATATTACCACCAAGTGCACGTTGAATCTCGTGTAAAGATTTTTTTGCACTTTCAGATGTTCGTTTAAAGCTTTTTAGTAGTCCCAATAATTTTTATCATTATTACTTATTAAAATTATGACATAACATATTATTATTATTATCTAATATATAAAAATTAATATTTGTGTGTTTGTTTGTTCGTATTTAATGCGCAGCCATACCGTTCATCCGATTGCGATAAAACTTTGTAAACTTATTGCTTGCACTTGCGGGAAGAGTATAGGCTATACTAATATATAAAAATGAATGTCTGTCTGTCTGTGTGTCTGTCCCGTATGCGTTCCTATACCATTCATCCGATTGCAATGAAATTTTGGTAAGTGGTTGTATGCACACCCATTAAGGTTTCTGAATTAGAAAAATCATCATCTTCTACTTCTTCTTCATTCTATCTTCTTTTATTCGTATGGTCCTTATACCATTCATCCGATTGCAATGAAACCTTCGTCAGTTGTTGTGGTAACACCCGCAATGGTTTTTGAATTAGTACAACCATCTTCTTCTTCTTCTTCTATTCTATATTCTTCTATTCGTATGCGTTCCTATTCCATTCATCCAATTGCAATAAAATTTTCGTCAGTAATTGTGCCAACACCCGCGAAGGTTTCTGAATTAGTACAATCATCTTCTTCTTCTTCTTCTTCATTCTATCTTCTTTTATTCGTATGGTCCCTATACCATTCATTCGATTGCAATGAAACCTTTGTCAGTTGTTGTGGTAACACCCGCAATGGTTTTTGAATTAGTACAACTATCTTCTTCTTCTTCTTCTTCTATTCGTATGCGTTTCTATTCCATTCATCCGATTGCAATAAAATTTTCGTCAGTAATTGTGCCAACACCCGCGAAGGTTTCTGAATTAGTACAACCATCTTCTTCTTCTTCTATTCGTATGCGTTCCTATACCATTCATCCGATTGCAATGAAACTTTTGTGAGTTGTCATGCGCGTGCCCACGAAGATTTCTGAATTAGAAAATCATCTTCTTCTACTATTCGTATGCATTCCTATACCATTCATCCGATTGCGATGAAACTTTTGTCAGTTGTGTGCGCCCACCTGCGAAGGTTTCTAAATTATTATTATATAACATACAAAGTTTGTTGTTTGTTTGTTCCATCCAATTTTGATTTTTTTTTTACTACATATTAATAACATTAATAACGTTTTCATATTTTGGATTCGATTTTAATTTAGTGTTCTTATGTTTGACCTTTACTCTTATTAGAATTATTTTCATATTGCCATATTGTATTACACAGATATTTTAATATTAAAAAAATAATTACCCCTTATTATTTTTCAAATATCTAAGATAAATATAACCACGAAGCGACCCTGTGCGAAGCCGGGTACTTCAGCTAGTTAATAATAATAAAAAGCGTCGTTTCTGTGTAATAGGTACAAAATGAATTAGTACATTTTTAAAAGTTTGTACCACGTTTGAAAATGTTAACCAGCCACAAAATAATATATAAAAATAATATCTACTTTTAATATTATGCAGATTTGAAATCACTGTATCTGCCTACTCGGTCGGCTAATTCAAATTGGACATAGCGCCTCGATCATCGAGTTAATTATTCTTCCTCGGTCTTATCTCCAATATTTTTTTTACTACTTCGATTACCTGCGATTGATCGTTTCTCTCCAGCTTTAAATGCCGATAATAAAAAATGGCGTTTTATATTCCATTTAAGATCAGAGCTTTTTATGCGTTTATGTAATTCGGTAGCAACTTCTTTTTCAAAGACAGGCGTTGCTAACATTTTTAATAATTTGAATTACATATTATTTCATATTTTTAATATTACCAATCGACTAAATGAATTTCTCTTTGTCTGTTTCTTTTTGTATCCTACTATATATCTATTAGAGAGTAAATTACCCTGTCCGCTCCTAATCGGATGATATCCCTGGTTACATGTAAATTGTACATAAAACATTTCACCGTGGCACAGCTCGCCGTGAGCTTTCTTATCGAAAAATGATGACCGTATAATTTTATTAGATTAAATATGAAAATTAATTCAATTTGTCATTGCTGATTTTGGCAAAAATCATGAATTCAAGAATGAAAACCTAACCTAACCTAATAAATAATCTAGTATATCGGCTGTTTTCAAAATTTGTTTGCTGCTGGCTTCCTGTAAAGTGTAAACCGACAAGAACGGTGTTTTATTTAGACATGAATTTTATGTTAGTACTAAACGAACCAAAAACGTTGGACGGTGTTTAATATATGGCCATATATTTACGATACTACATTTCACGGTGAAATGTGATACGGCAAACTGCATACGTACAAGTTTTCGGACACTGTTATGGCTATGGCTCCATAGAGTGAAGATAATTTTTTATCAGGTTCATCACTAAGTACCCAATTCATTCTTTAAGTATCATTAATTATTGTTCAGGTTGGGTGTGATTAATAAATGAATTAAAGTGACATTTAATCAAAAAATGAGAGAAGAACCATTTTCATATCACATACCTATTTATACTTTACTGCTTTGTATAAAAACATATACTTAAGCATCTTAGTCTTAACATTGGATTATATTCCATAGATGTATTGGTATTACTTTCATATACCTACACATCATGTTTTTTTTAATGTCTTGGCTTATCCATTTTACTTTTACTTACTCTAAATTTGTATCAGTTATTAAATCAATTAGAAGTGTACATATCTGCAAGTTTTTTTGCTTTTGTTTTTCATTTAAATAGTGACTTGATAGAAGATGATAATTAATGTACCTACCTTCCATCCTGCTGACGTTATTCTCTCATTCTAACATCAGAATAGCTTCTCACATTATACTATTTTGACGTAAAAAAGAAGATCCAAGTACAACCCCTTACAAGAAATGAATAAACTCACATATTCTCGTATTTTTAACATAATATTTAAACTGGTAGCCTCGTCGTTTGACCTAACATAGTATTATCATCGAAGTTGCATGCGAGAGACATTCTATAACAATGTGTTAAGAGTCTATGACCGAATAATAAATTATTCATTAATTTTATATGACAAATATATTATTATTATAATGACCTACTACCCTACTTATCTTTTTCGTCATATAAATACTGTTTATCCTAAAATTTATAACAAAGAGGTTTAAAAGAATACTATTGTTTGATGTAAAAATATTTTATGATAAAACATGTTCATTACGAATAATGAATTACAACGTTGACTGAGTTTTCATTTTCAATCTACCACACGTCCCTGTTGAAAATCGTCGACATGCATTTTTCCGTAAAAATATTTCGTGGTACTTATCTATAGGTTAATATTTTATGGTGTAGTTTGTATTTTTTTCGCTAACTACGTATTAATTTTTCGTAACTATATTGAGTATTTTAAACAATAAATACTGTATATTTTTGAGTACAATACCTACCAATAACAAATGTACCTATATACCCAATTGTTGTATATTATATTACTTACTTACTTAACCAAGTTGGATTCTAGGAGGATCATACCTCCACAGAGTGAAGATTGTAGAGATTTTTGTTTTTACGAGAAATGGATGTTAGCCTACGAACCTCTACCTATTAGGCCCATACTCTGACTCCAAACAGAAATTTTTAAAACTTGTCGGTTAAAGGGAGACAGTGGCAAACAAACTTTGAAAACAGCCGATATACTGGATTGTTTGTTAGGTTAGGTTTTCATTCTTGAATTCATGAATTTTGCCAAAATAGGCAATGAAAACTAGGGCGGTTCTCGCTTGGCTTCCTGTAAACCGACCTGTACCAAAAATATATGAGAGGTAAGTAGGTATAACCTGCAATTACATACTTTTATAGTAATACATATAGGTACTAAATGCAGTAGGTAAATACATAGGTATTATCTGGCATTGCTGTTGTCATATACTTACCTACTTAATACATTTTAATGATTATAGTATGGAGGATAAACATAATAATAGATGGTCACTTAAATACGTCATAATAACACTGTTAATCCACTCTATGCCACTTAAACATCACTTGTCACAAACTTTCCCTCTACATTAAAGTAAATGCAATAAACTTATTGGAAGCCATTTTGATTGTGTTTATTTCCTCTGTTAGTAAAATCATAAAGTTTATACTGTTTTTAGGTACCTACAAAAAGTCTATTTACACGGTATTCATAAAATCTTAATATATTCTTATTAATGGACCCTACTAACTAACGTTTTTCGTCATTATATAACTTTATTGACACCGTGGGACAGACCTTAGAACACACGCCCATTACTGTTTGAGTCGCGGGTTTTAGAGTTCTACACAGTGGGTCAAATTAACACATTTTTTTCAATCAATATGTAGAGTATGGCTAATACCTAATTTTCCGAAGCAAGGGTCTTACAAATCAATTGAGAACGTCCTATTGAAACTTTTAGTTAACATCTTTCGTTGTTATGTATCTTCATAAACACTGGACAATTTACTGTTATTATAAAATTAATTTTTTTATTATCAGTCGATCTTTATCTATTACATGGTGATTCCACTTTGCGTTGCTTTGCCACATCATAACATAACTATCTAATTGATCCAGCGGCATCTAGACCTACCGCTTGGAGATTTTACGAGTGATTATATCCTCGAACTATATTATGTCCGATCATCAGTGACGTCCTGTGGGGGTAGGCAGGTCATGCGTTGCATAGTAGACAAGACATGTCTTCCGTATACCAAATACACGAGTTTCAAAAATAGTTTGGAACCCAGGGAAAAAATTGGGAACTGAAATACCTAACGGGTGTGGAGGAACAGGCAGCAGGTCTCGAGTGTAAGACTATGGGATAAACACGTGAAAGGAAATTGCCTTGCCTTCGTTCTGACAACCACTGTCGTTTTATGCACTGGTGTTCATATAATATTGTGTATTTGAAGGTTGAACACACATTATTGCACGTCTACAATGTGTAGTTCATATTCGTAGGACAACTCTGAAAACTCTGCGTCAAAATGTAGTGTGTGGGGGGAATAACCTATCGGAATTATATTTCTTAATCTGTTCTGTGCTAGAAAAACTAGAACAGTTTAATAAGAAATAATACATTGATGTGCAGGAATGAATGGCCTACAAGAATGGAGGAAGATAATCGAGAAGGCCAAATTTTGACTTCTACTGTGGCGCCATTGCAAGAAAAGGAGTGCTCAAATTTATCGTTATCGTTGTGCAATTCTGTCATAATGTATATTATGTCAATTGTATTTTATATGAACTCCCGAGTTTGCAATCACCCTGTACAATAAATATAAATCCATTATTTTGTGGAGCTTATAAGATGTAGACATCCACTTGAAGAGCTTTTATTGTCCCGTATTAAGTGTTACTGATATTTCTTTATATCCATGCCAGTTTATATGAAGAGTTTACGATTATTCGAGAGGAATATTATTATTTATATTGGTACAGGGTACAGGACTGTATGATTGAGATTCTCCATTTGAGTGGACCCTTATAGACCAATTAATTAGTTATTACTCTCGTGAAAATAAGATGCACCATTGTTTAATTATTCATTATATCCGGTGCATTGACTGCTTGTGCTTTTTGAATAAAATATATATAATGGTCAGCACAATGTGTTCAACTTTTAGCATTATAGATTCGTTAAATTGGGTTAAGGCTATACTTCAGCTGGGGCACGGTCTAAAACGATCGTGACTACGCGACGCGAAGATTGTGCAAACGACGCGTGCAGAACAAAACATAATTTGTCATAAAAATTCAACATTCGTCCATTTAATGTTATGTTTATTGTTCTATTAGTAATAATAATAATATATTCATTGACATGTTTTCTTTTTCAAATAAATGGGTAACGTTTTTTAGTAATCTTTACACGATTTAAGAATTAATACCCCGACGCCACCACAAACCAAATTGACGTGTTCACAGCTCTACTATCGCTCTCTGATTGGCAGCGAGTCCAAAATTTTGTCGCATAGTTGAAAATTATTTGCTTCACTGAAGTATGCACTTATATTCCCTGGAAAACTATTTTGTTGTAGGTACTACCTGTTCATTTATAGAGACACTTCATATGATTATTTACTATATCTATTATTATATTGTATTGCAGTGGAAATGAGCACCTACCTAGTGTACGAAACTAAACGTCGAGTACCTTCGTAAACAAACAAAAAATGATAATAAATTGTGCACATGTACATAATATGTATGTAAGTCAGGTACATAGTGATTTTGGGTAAACGCTTTTATGTAGTTTATTTTTATTTTGCCGTAGTGCGGCGCGTATCCGGAAATTTGTACGTAAACAGTTCACCGCAGGACACTTATTCGTGCGCCGCAGTACGTGAAACATGAGTTCGTGTAACATTTAATCAAATGACGAGTTCTTCGTTGAACATTTCACCGTGGAGTATACTTCAGGAACAGTCTACTTCCACCCTTTGCTACTGGTACCTACTTACGTCGCAACATAGAAATATAATCACAGATTATAAAATTATTACACTCAACAATATTTGTAAAAAAAAATTGTAAAGTATTAACACTTGATAATAATATGGATAGTTTCGCATCAAGGGACTCAGCCGCCCTGTATGCAATCACCAAAAAGCCGCCCCCTCCCATTAAAATAGACAAGTAGTATTTTTTTTTTTTTGTATTCTCAGTATGATTTCAAATATGACTAACAAAGTGTGGTGTGCACTATTTAAGATGGATCTTAACAGCCTACCTCCACCCTTCGCTACTGGTACCTACCTAAATTACGTCTCAACTTAGAAACTAAACACAGATTATACAATTATTGCACTCGAACAACAATATTAATTGTAATGAAATGTAAAGTGTTAACACTTTATAATAATATGAACAGGTTCGCCTCAATGGACTTAACCACCCCGTATAAAATCAACAAAAACCCGCCCCCTCCCTTTAAAATAGACAAATAGTATGTTTTTATTTTTTTAGTATTTTCAGTATGATATGAATAATTCTACAATTGAAAATATTCGGCATGGCCCACTTTTAATATGAAGCATCGAAATTGTGTCCAAAGCTGAGACCACATCTCAGTATCTAATGTAGAATCTAGTACCTACAGTATCCGTATTGGATGTTACGTGTAAATTGCAGGAACATGAAGCTATATACTTAACTGAAACCATTTTAAAGTGTTTACTAGGAATAGCTGTGAGAACACTGCGGCGGTTGCCAATCTTTTATAATCAAAGTTAAATTTAAGAAATCTGATATTTTAACCATCCCTGTAGGTACAATGCACAATCGATATGTAGTCCTAGATATAGAAATAATATAATACTTTTTTTGAACATTGACAGTTTGACAGTTTTTCTTCAAGAATAATAATTTTATCCACAGGAACTCAAATTTCAATACTTCAATATTAATTATTTATCAATAACTATTTCTTTTATTCAACGAATAATTCACAAGATTTAAGAATGTACCATTCTAATTATTGAACATACATAATTCTGAAAACACTCACAAGAAAATATAGCCAATAGAAAAAATCTTTTTCGAAAAATGTAACTTATGAGCAGGTATAAAGGCGAATAGTTAAAGTTTGTCCCAATTGAGCATGGCAATCGTAGCATAGTGGGTAATGCACAGGGCGCGAAACCCAAGAGACGCAGGTTCGTTTCCTGCCGAGTGTCTTACTTTTTCAGAATTATGTAGTTATTAATCAATTATGTATTACAAGTGATTACTGATAATAAATACCTAGATATTCATTTATAAATGTTTAAGTTATTTAATTATATCTAATAATAAATAATCTATTTTGAGTGATCTTATATTTAAAACGTGTAATATGCTTTCAATCACAGCTAACGATCATGATGATAGTTATACAAACATCTTCTTTCACTGAGAAAATAAAAAGATTTAATAGCCCGAACAACCCCCTCAAATTGGTGACAGTATTTTCGTCAGCGGCCGCGCCTTCAAGATTTATGGGCTATGGCTGCAAACGACAGAGGAATCCAAATCATTTGCACCGTTTGACTTGTCGCATTTCGCGATGCACCGCGAATGCAGGTCTGGCACTGTCTCGCCAGGACTAATTGATCACTGCACACGTCTCTATTTCAAGACCTGTATGCGGTATATAGATACCTACATTACCTTTTTTACAAATGGTGTCGCTGAGGAACGTTTAATAGATAAGTATAAGTACGTTAAATGTATTGTCTATTGATTATCCGGATAATTTAATATTTGTGTATTTGAGTATTTAGGTATTTGGTTATCCCTGTATTCAATTTTATGTAAATACGATATTTTAATTATCAGGACATTTTAATAATTGACTATTTGATCATCCCAGTATTCGATTGGATTCATTGTGAATAAAATAATGAATTAGTGAACTATCAACTCTTATAATTATTATCATTAAATATACTTACTTTCAATTGGATATACAATAACATAAGTAATTGTAAAACATATACTTTTAACTAAATGGAATTTAAATTATTATTTATTTAAGCTTGGTGTACTTATTTCTATTTTAATCGTGTTTTGCGGACGAGGTTTCGCTTTTTGACATCATCATGTGAACTGTCATTGTACATACGTTTGCTATTGGTAAGATACGTAGTTCATGTAGATCCAGAAAGGTGAAATTTGGATGGTAAAAATATATTCAAATGGATATGTACAAAGTTATTAATCAATAATTAGAACATGTAACTAATTCTACGCTTATTTCTGAAAATAATATGGTTTAACTACTTATTTAAGTACCTACCAACCTACATGATTTATTGTAAGTCAAGATCAGATATGTGCTAAATTCTTTATCCCAAAAATTAAATATAATTTTAGATTTAATTAATTTATTTTTGCGTATATTACACAGATAACAATTCAGTTGATGGGTGTTGGTTTTGA
The DNA here is from genome assembly GCF_057557595.1 of Rhyacophila brunnea. Taxonomy (NCBI): domain Eukaryota; kingdom Metazoa; phylum Arthropoda; class Insecta; order Trichoptera; family Rhyacophilidae; genus Rhyacophila; species Rhyacophila brunnea. Next base: position 38,274,031 of record NW_028233276.1, on the reverse strand, counting down.
TTTTGATATTTATTCATCAACCGTTAAACATTGTAAACGTTATAATTTGAGTTGTATTTAACTTTTTAAGGATTCATTGTTTATTGTTTTACTATTAACCAACAACATAATTATTGTATTTCAAAATATCTCATCCTGGAATTGAAAACAATCCCATTTAGAATTATTATATAAAAGTAAAATAACTAGAAATGATTTCTGATTAGATATACAGACAGTACAGATAGTCTCTCAATGTCATCATTCTGCATGGAATATAAAAAGATTCTTTTATACAGCTTTAAAGAATCGTTAAAATGTAGTTTTTCCTGTTATTTTTGGCACTAGAGACATTAAATTTGAACGTGTAATAAATTAACCGATAGCACAGTGTTTAGACATCAGTTTGAAAACAAAAATATTCAAATCGCATTCTTAACTGAATTATTATTATGTTCTCATCATTTTGAATTCAATCGTTATATTTCTTTTGTTTCTATGGTTCTTTTGTTTTTGTTCAAACTCTTTCCAAATTTGAAAATTTATATAATATAGATTAAGAAACGGATTTTTGGACAACTTTTTAAAGGCAGTTAGATGGATGGAAACAGTCTCTTTTCTATCGATGTTTCACGTATTTTTTGTAGGTACAGTTGCATTCATAAACGAAGACCTAAGATTGACCAATATGATTTTTTGGTTTATATTATGCATCTTATGTGCTTCTTTTGTGCGCCCACTTCTGCAATACATTTTCTACAATACGGTCACCCATTATAAAAGTTCACACCCAAACTACTGAAAAATGTTTTGTTGACATTAACTTTATATTCCAGCTGAATCTATTATATTATCATACAGTAACTAGAAAGAGGTAAGTAATCTATATACGATAAAATTGGTGGGACAATTAACTGACCTTTTGGTTATGTTTAAAGCTGTAAATTCAGTCTGTGACTGGCTCTAATTGTTGAGTATGATTCAACTTCAGGTCTCCACTAGGCAGATAAAAATTGTGACCCTTTTACGTTTATTGTTTGCCAAATTCTCTATTAGTGGCTTCAATAAGAAAATTCTCTGTCGAATTGTTTTTCAATTGACATGTTCATTACCACTGGTCAAGCATATTTTTTTGCTATCTACCTAACCAACTAGTTTTTATATATTATATATTATTGTAATTTTTCTTTTTTTATTTAAACTTTTATATTTTGTTTTTTATTATAGTATAATTTGTTGTGAATATTATTCTCTGTTTTACTGTTGTATTATGTATATATAATATATATTTTTCTTTCATATGTGTAAAGTCAGTGCATTACTACTACAACTGCGTCACCCTGTCACGCCCCAGCGTTAGAGCATGAAGCAAGCACAAGTTCGCGTCTAAGGCCAACTGCAGCGCGTACGTCGGCTTTGTAGCACCGCTGCAGGGTGAGAGAGGGCTGGCCACGGCGACGGAATTGTTGCACTCTCTAGCGGCATCCGAAACACATGTCCCAGCCACGTGAAGCGCCTCTTCGTGATTACCTCAATCACCGAGGGCTGCCGTATCCACTCAAGAGCACGAGTATTTGTAACGCAGGCGTACCAGTGTACCCCTAAGATTTGGCGGAAACATCGATTCTCAAAGGTCAAAAGCCGAGACCTTTGAAGCTTTGTAAGATGCTACGTCTCACAACTATGGCCATTAATACAAACATTTAAAAATACATAAGTATTAATAAATAAAATATTTTCTTTTTAATGAAAACTGAATATAATCAAAGACCGAGAAGTTCTGCGTAGTATTAAAACCAGAAAATCACAGTACGTCCACATTATGGCAAAAGAAGTACAGAATTCCCCAATATGCCACCCAAGGAAATATCAACGCCGCATCTCGTCGTTTAAAACCCTCCGTGATTGGTATGAGTGCAGCTCCACCGAATTATTCTGGGTAGTAAATTATAAAGCAAAGATTACCCCGATGGTTGTGGATTTGTGGTAAGGAGATGGCATGCTATGAATATAATCATCATCAGTATCCACTGCTAGATGAAGAAATCTCCTCTCGGTCATCTGATTTGCATTTCCATGTACCTACCTACATATTTCGTGTTCTGTGTGTAGTTTTTCTAATAGTGGAACAACCATTATGGAGTATGATACTTTGACAGCGTTCTAGTTTTGCCCCGTTTATCTTCGGCCAGTCATTGATCAAAGAATGCGACGAAATTTCATAGACAACAAGTCCAGTTTCAGCTTGCAATCCGGTGGGTGGGCGGCAATTAAATTCAAAAAATACTGATCAAAGAGTACGCCATTCTTGCCGGGTGACAGAAATATGCGCATTTATTCACGAAACGGCAAGCTCAAATAAAATAAATTAATAATAAAAAAAACTAACATAAAGTGTTAATTAAAATGTAACTTTTTAAAAAGAGAATAAAAAAACTGGAACTGTTTCAAAACGATCGGCGGCCATTAATTTAATTGGTTTTTCATCTCTTTGACAAGAGCCACGCTGAAATGTATTTTCTCGAGTGGCTTGTGTTTTCAATTTAAACGCTTTTTTTATATTCTTTATAGTATTCGCTGTGGGTCTAGTATTTTAATGCATGATTTAATATCTTAAAAGCTTTTCTGCGAGAATATACACGTTATTTAAGGGCTATTAACCTAAAAATGTGCACGCTTAACATACCAAGCCTAAGCTGTGTCTAAAGAAAAATAATGTTTTTTCCAAATAATTTAAAGCTCAGGCAAAATAAAATTAAACACGCATTTTCAATTTTGTCAGAGTAATATTTAAAAAAATCATATTAATACATATTGTGGGTTTTTAAATAAAATATTTTGTATTCAATTTATGCATACGTTTTAAAAATGTAACATTTTTCATTTAATATACATACTTAGGAATAAAATTAGATATTAAATTTATTAGATATAAATAATTGTAGGTACCGACTGTGACTTGAACCTATATCCATCTCTATATTCGGTCGGTGAGCTTTACCGATTACTAGGGATTGCAATACCGAATGAATATCAATACCGGTATTTCTCATTGAATAATCCAGTATTCGTCAAAATATATTATAGTAAAAAAAAAGAAGCACCTATCAATAAATAAAGCTATTGAAATCTATTGAAAACACAATTTTATAACAACTTTAAGTAGATACCTACATTTATTATGTTGGCCCTCATGAATATGTATAGATTATAATATTTTAGAACTGCTATTTTTTACAAATACAAGTACAGGAAAATTTCTCTCAAATTCAACGTTTGTTGAATGTGCTATCAACGTTGGATCAACAGTAAAGTTATAGAATAATTGGATATATTTTCCACAAATGTTTTCTTTTTCGAAATATGTTAATTCATCGCGATAATTCTACAAGTAGGTATATTAATTAAGTGATTTTGTTTTATTGTTATTTAACCTTTGATGGTTTCAGTCAATATATTTGCATTTGGCAGCATTAATCTTATAAGTACACTAAATTTAATATAGGTACAATATAGTAGTTGGTAATGAAAAAATAACATTAAATTCATTTTCAAAAAATATAAACGTGTATGCTTTTACAATACCGAAAATACCGGTATTATGGATTTTTGAAACCGGTATTTCGGTATCGATAAATTTGACTACCGATTTTTAAATACCGATATTGCAATCCCTACTGATTACCGATACAATTTCTAATCACTCCGAAATTACATATGAATCTATTTTGGTCATTATGATTGTTATCTTCGATCCTTTTATTACAAATATATTGTATTGCATTATAAAAATTATTAGTTTTTTAATGAATTTTCCCCCCAGGGATAATTTTCCATTCGTTTATACAATTTTCACACCCTTTGAAAATGTCAAATACTATGTATAGTTATTAGCAACAGTTCATAAACAAATTGAAAAGTTATATTTTATAATAGGTACTATGAATTTTATTTTCTATTACTATACATGCTTATTTTTTATTATCCTTTTGTAGAATCAATAAAATCGTTTAGTTTAATTTGTTGTTTGTAAACTTTTATTACTGAATTATAAGGTTGAATACTCCTCCATTTGCTGAAGGAGAGAAGCAAGTACATTATATTTTTAATTACATTCTAGTATTATTCCCATATAAAATTAGATATTTTATTAAAAACATGCTAATCATTTACACTTCTTTTCCATTATATTCTATAGAAAATGATTTTGAGTCGTGTGGAAAAGAGTTATTTTGCTGATGCAATGCAGTCAACAGTTCAATATTAGAACTTGTATAATTGCCAGGTTATTCTGGTATTATAATCAAACATATAGAAAAGATTAGTCATTCGACACCTTTTAACCCTAATTATTATTATAGAATCTGTCCCACGGAGTAGTTTCAATTTAATTTGAATCATTAAAATCCCTAAGAGATGAGCTAAAACAAATTGTATTAAAATAATCAAGTTCGAGAATCAAAATAATTGACATCTTTAAAATGTGGTACTGCATAAAACTGTGCGAAATTTTAATACCATGCACGAAGCACATCGCATCATTATTAACTGATACTTACCGTAAAAACCCAAAAAAATGTATTTCAATTTAAATCAAAGATCACCTCTTGTTAGCAAGAAAACTGTTTTCTACACAAATTCTCACCTCTTAGAATTTTCATCATTTAAATGAAATAATGTCGCATGGCTAGAAAATTATAGATATCCAGAGAGAGAGAGTATTAATTCTTTCGTCACTTCGTTATGCTTAATTGAATAACATCGCAGACACAGATTTTATTAATTTCCAACATAACTACACACATAAATATAGTGATATAATAATTTATTTTGAAAAAGAAAGGTGGAAATTTCTACTGCGTGAGTCAGATCATCCGAATGATCGTATCTGAATCAGTCTACCAGAAATTTATTCGATAACATAATAATCATATTATTACCTAAGTGTTTGTTATTACATTATTTTATAGGTAAAATGTTTTTCCAGCGACAAATAATAACAGTGACAAAAGATACATAATAATTCGAACGAGTTGATTATCGGTATTGTTTACTGTCAATGTTTAGAAACCATCAAAGTCTTCATAGTATGAGATGCTACTGAATCGAATTTGTTTAATATTTATTATTTTTTACTGATTTATAAAATATATAAAACAAATAAATTAAACATGTCATATAAAACAATAATAACATATTATTACATTTAATATACTTATAGTTATATATCACAATACAATTTAGCAATAAAAACAGAAAAGTACAATAAAGTCAACATAGTTGAAAAAGTTCATTTAGAATTTTTGATGCATTATTAAATTTGAGTGCCTGGAAAGTGTTGAAAATGTAAATACAAAAACACCATTCGAAAGATAATAAATGAATCCTTTGTATTGAAGTGCAAAATAGAGAAGTTGTTTTGAAAAAAATCAACCTGAAAAGTGTCGTTTTTTTTAATTTTTCGTTTATCTAGCGGAGACACGAAATTGGATCATACTCAATCGAAGACGTCAGAAATGTCATTTTGTAGTCTTCTTTATAATTTGCGTTTTTGCATCTTATTTTTCTCAAATTGTCGAAAAAGCATATCAGAGTCCTCATCTTTATTTAACACATATTTAATGCAATTAGGAAATCATCAATAAGTAAATCACTATACTGTAGAGTAAATAATTGTTCTTCGCTTCAACGTAAAACATGTTTCTCCGGTGAGTGAAAGTTATCTTAATGTTTACCTTTTATACAAGGAATGGAAGTTAGGTAATCGCATTCAGGATCCACAGACTTAGAATGTCACATATTATAAATAACCTAAATTTAATATAAATAAAAAGGATTTCAAGTTATACACATTTATATTTTTATAAAAATCGATATTTTTTAAAATAAACATAAAAAATATTAAAACTATGAATTAGTCAAAAATTTGTACGAGGAAAAATTGAAAACTAAATAAACTAAATTTTGATAATAAATATGACCATATAACGTAATAATATCGTAACTGTGCACATACATAATATTTAACAAATTCAGATCTTTTTTTACAATTGTATGTTTATCTTTGACTTAAAAAAATATTTTTTTCTTTTTAATGTTTTCAGATAAATATTTATTAATTAATACAGTTTAAATTGTAAATTATCAAAAAAATGTCTCAAATTGCAAGCTTCGAAATTTTCCGCTAAGCTCTGGTAGGTAGAAGCCTCCCACTTAACGTCCGATGTAAAAATTTCGTGAAGAAAAGAATGAATTCGGTCACATCGGATGTTTCAACAGTAAAGTTAAATGACTAATAAATAGTATACAATACTTAGATCGGTTATTATTTTATTGTAAGAAGCTCATTATTTATTATACGTTCATGTTTATATAAATAGAGAAAAACTTACTATGTAATTAACTAAATTAATACTGTTAGAGTTTCTCTAGCTTAACCACAAGGAGTTTTCTCAATCTTAGAGGTCACTGTTTCGCCAGACCGTGCCAGTGTTGACGGATCGTAACGGGAGGGTCGCGGTCGGCGTCCGGCTTGCGTGGTGGGCGTGACCACTCCTCTTGCGACCGCTTTTGGAACGCGGCCCACATTTCATTGCGTTGGCGCGTCTGCTATTTGTCGATTCTTGAGCGTACATACGCCTCTTGGGCCAATTTCCGTTCGGAATACATCTGCCTTATCGATGATTAGCCAATGCCGATCTGGCGCCAACTGCTTACAAAAATTATTTAAATAAAAACAAATATTTGCTAATAATAAATGCCGCTTGTGAAACATAACATATAAAGGCGCTGGTACAATTCACAACATAATATAGTAAATACATTTCATTTGAAACAACAGAAATATACCTACAACTATTTAAAAAATGTACCGAATGTATCATGACCCCAGACCTATCCGATACAAATATTTTTGTAATAGGTACCTATGTATGTTCATGAGATTGTTTACACTCAATAAAGGATTCCACATTCTTAAATCTGGTGTATGATTCATAAAATTAAATTTAATATTAAGATATTAAACAGTAAATACATACAAACGAATGTGATTGAAAATTAACTGTACTAATAAGTATATCAATACAGTCCGTTATTATATTATATTATCTGCCTCTATGTCACCTGCATATCGTCGGTGTTTTGTAGAAAGGGCAAATTAACCAAAATGCTACTTTACAGGAGGAGGATTTTTAACTTTTGACATTTATTTGTTTTTTACCTGTAGATGATTATAAATATCTGATAAGTTTATAATAAAGCTTAGAAAGAATACTGTCATTATAATAGGTATTATTATATAATAATTTAAAAGGTCTAATATGTCACATTTGCTTTTTATTTCGTAATTTTAATCGATTATCGTTTTTAAGTACTTTCCTGTGGAGATAAAAATTCGCCGTTTTTACACAACAAAGCTAGTGCGGTACATATTGTATTTTCATTAAAATCTCGATTTCGCCAAAATGGTTGATTCGCCCTTTTTACAAAACACCGACGATATTATATGGTATACTATATATTGCAAGTAACTTGTTAGAAAATAACTATAGCTAATTGTAATAAAGGTGATTATTGCAAATGTGCATTAAAAGTATTCTTAATTAACATACAAAATTTGGTGATCATATCACGTAACTACCAGAGTAATGAGGTTAGTACCTAATAGAAAATGAAAATTATGCTAATTAAATTAGATGTACCTATGGAAAGAGGAACTTTTGCCAGGAACAACGGTACAATTACAGTAGATGCACTGTTAATACGTCGTAAGTCTGTATTTCTATTAAAACAATGTAATTTTTTAATTTTCTATACTTTTTAGCCCCGTCGCACATAAAAAGTCGTCCGACTGCAACGCGTCGAATTTGTCGATGTGATTTTGTTGTCATTCAAAAAACACACATTGTAACTTAATGTGTTTTCGCACTTAACGATAGTAATTACTTGAGACATTTTGGGCAGAAAAATAAGCTTGTCGAATATAGAAGATAGACAGGTAGAATAGTAAAATGTTGCATCGTCGCGTGTGCAGAAGCTGCTTTTTCATTCGTTAGACGTCACTGTATCAGTATGGTCTCATATGTGCGCGTGGAAGAGAATTGCAACATTGCGTCAGTTTTTTTTTATGACCATATCCCAGTCAAGATGATTTTCTATCTGAGACCGCGCTTAACGTACTTAACGTTACATTTTCAAACTTCGCAGTTTTATCATTGTTGATAGTGGATGTGACATTATACATTATGTGTATATAAATGAATACGGCGAAGAAAATAATAATATTACTGCACTACAGGTATGCTTAAATGTGTTGATAGTAGGTACCTACACAATAAAGTAGGTATTTAAATGACGAGTAGCTGAGACAGTGTCTAACCAAGTTTTTATGAAATTCATCACTACAAAAATTCATGGGCGACGATACCAAAATAACAAAAACTCCCAAAAACCCGTTCCATGTTCGAATATAATCTCAAAGCATTTCAATTCTAAACGAAAAAGGTTTTTTCCCAAAACATATGAATAAAATGTAGCAGAAAAAGGGTAAACAAAGATGCGATGATAACTGAATTTTTTTGATATTTAAATAGAAACATTTTACAATATAATATGATATCCTGACAAGTTTCCTTGTAACATATCTGAAGGAAAATCAAATTTTATAAATAAATAGGTCATCTACCACTAATATGAAAAAATATTTTTAGTGTATTCTCATGTAATTCATAAGAATTAATAAATTTGTATTGTTATAGTCACTTGCCGAAACGAATTATCTTTCTCTGGTTCATGATGAGATTCTCTATAAATAATAAAATACTATAGGTGCTTTTAGATAACATATAACCTATTTTTTTGTCCATAACATATTATAATATCAAACAATCCGTAGAGGAAAAGCGACAATTATATTCGTGTTTACGAAGTACCTAGCTAAGCTTTGGGGAATATTACGTGTTGATTGCAATCTTCATTGATTTTTATCTTACACAATTCACTTACTTCACCCTGTTACGCTCCAGCCTCGGAGTATAGAATATGCGCAGGGTCATCATGTTACGTTCCTTCATCCAGTATCATGTTTCGCTCCGTTTGCCAATTCACTTCGATAGCGAATCCCTATTGCATATCAAAAAAGTCAACCACGGCCAATGATGGCGAAATCCGGTAAGTGCTGCAACTCCGGGATGCATTCGTCACCAAGGATCAGTGTTACAATATATTTCTATGCTGACTATAAATATTATAATAGTTCAAAGATGTAAAAAATAGAGTATTGTGGCAATTATTATGGTATGATTGGCAACACTGCCAAGGTCTCAAGCGTTCGAGGTCCGAGTGTAACGTTAGGTAACCCTTTTGTTATGAAGATTGATCCAAAAATCTGCATAACAAAAGGTCTGATACACTTGTGTTTTATCAAAAATGTCACGTCTCACAGCTACGCAGCAGCACCGCCATTTAACTATAATTGATTTGTATTTTTAATTAAATCACGTAAACGATACTATGTGGCCGTACGGATTACTGAGTTTTACTAACTGGTAGATGATAAACAATATTATTATTTGCTGTTAAATAAGTTTTCACACCAATCAATCACTACACCTACATCACGAATGCCAGTAGGCAGGGGCGGCTCTACCTTAAGGGTTCGTAGGGACCATCCCCACATCGTTATAATATCAAAAATATACGTCCGATACTAGGTACTTAATTATATGATTAAATGAACTATGTATTTAATTTATTGTATCCATCTAAACCCGTCGCAATTTTATAGAAATATTTATTATTATTACTTATACAAATAAATAAAGCAATGATTGTAAATTATGTAATAATATAGTAATGATTACTCGATATTAAAGTAGGTACCTAATTAATTAAAATAAATACGCCCTATCTATACCTATGCAGTGACATATATTTATAACATCTATGAGTGACACCTATCTATATATAATTAAGAAAGCTATTGTGTCTATTTTTCGCCGACCGGGGACACTCAAGTCCCATCCCATCGCCTCAGTACAAATCTTGTCCTACATAGTATGTGAATGCATTTAGCGTTAGTATACGCATATTGGGGAGTGAATCAAATATCCCCATGGCGAGTAAAAACGCTCGCTGTATGTCGTTGTTCAAAACTGATAATGTTAAGTCTATAATAATAAGTAGAATTAATTGTTAATATTTTTAAGCACGCTTTTTAGATGTGATTAAGTAACGACTCAGACAATAATATTATTTATTCTGAAAAATTACTCATTTCCTCATCAATAAAATCTTTAGCTTGGTACAAATAATGTAGGTAGGTATGTATATTTAATAATCAATGGCTAAACCCCACCACCTAGAAAGTCGTCGAGCCGCCACTGCCAGTAGGTACTACTAAAAGTTACTTATTTAGACACCTCTTTGTTATAAAAACAATCATGGGAAGCCAGAGATTCCGTTTAATTTAACTGCGAGTTCTTATTCCAAGAAATTAACACGAAACGCTACTAAATGAAATGAGAGCTCTGAACGTAAGCAAACGTCATTAAATACGGTGGAATGTCAGCTGTTCATTTAACGATTTTGAAGAATTTTTAAGAATCACACTCATTATTGACAAACCTATTGAAATGAATTTAAGATCAATAGTAAGTAGTATAAATTTAAACAACAAGAATTATTATCATTTATTATACTAAACTTTTTGTTTGTTAACCAATTAATTAGACACAAGATATGAGAATGTAACATCTATACTTATAATATTGAACATACATAATTTGGTGTCGTCTTTTATTTTACTAAAATGGATTTTTTCTAGTGGGTATATACCTACATGAGATGGTTTCAAATTATGGAGGTATGTTCAATTATGATCATCATATTTGGTTCTCATGCGTGACTTACTAACCTTCTTTTCAATCATTCAGAATTCTATATAAATTCATGGTATGATTGTTTTTTTAATTTACTTATTTATTTATTTTATCTGTCTTTCCATTGTGGTTTTTATTAAGTATTTTTAAGTGTTATATTATGACATGAATTTAATCTCAATAATATCGTCACTGTTCTGGCAGAAGACACTAATTCGAAAAAAATACATATTGAGTTAGTTATTATTTATTATTTCAAACTTTACCGTCTGGAAACCTTCTTAATAAATTTTAAAGTCGTCCTTCTTACGATTACTTAATAAACTCACATGATAGACCATTTCAAACATTTCAACAACTTAAAAGTCAAATTACTCAAAACTAGTATTCTCCAGTTAGTGTGCTCTGCCAGAACAGAGACGATATAATATGGTTACCCATTATATGGTAACCAAGAATGATAACCTAATCCAGTGGTCGGCAAAATCATTAATCAATAGAGCCAAATATCAACAGTACAACGATTAAGATTTCTTTTGAGAGCCAAATTTCTTAAACTTAAATTATATACGTAGGTAGTAAGTAGGCACACTGTTTATTTACTTAATAAACTTTAGTTAAAGTTTTAAGTCTTAATTAAACTATAGGTAGTTACACTGAATAAAACTGAATATCATACGTAATAATGATCTTATTTATTAATAAAAATTAAATTGTAAGTTAGGTATCCATAAAATTGAATCATGATAATGACTGACAAACACTCAATGTGAATAATGGCCTTGCATCCATAGATAATATCTTGCATCTCCTTGTAAAGTTTGGGTAAGTCAGGTTCGTATGTTGTTGATTTAATTTTAAGCACGATTCCAGGTTTTCATCAATAAATAAATTTTTCAATTTACTCTTGCATCCCTCTCTTGGAAATCTTTTTACTAACCACAAAACTTGCAATATTAACATTGTTGAAAGATTGTATTCAGTACCTAATTAAATACAGAACCTGATTTTTCTTGACTCTTCTCCTCAACTGCTTTCTTCCTTGCATCATCGACAGAATATTTAGTGCAAAATGACGCGTTTTTAGTTGTAGTATCTCTCTAAATTTGAATGCGCCAATTTTTCCCGACACATAGTACAGGTCGGTAAGCCATTTAAGTTTTGAATAAACGTGAAAGTCTCGGTCCGCTCAACTTTAAATTTACGGTGATCCTCTTCCATTTTCTTTGCTTCTTCTTTGTAGCCATCTCTGACCACTGACCTAACCTAACCGAACAAGTAATCCAGTATATCGGCTATTTTCAAAATTTGTTTGCCGCTGGCTTCCACTAAACAGAAAAGAACTCTCCTTAAATATTGCTTAAGTATATAATATTTAATTTACTATAAGTCCATATATTTTGTTTTAATGTTTTTAAGTTTTAATGTCACCTAACCTAACATGATCTAACAAATAATCCAGTATATCGGCTGTTTTCATACTTCGTTTGCCGCTGGCTTCCACTAAACATAAGAACCCTCCTTAAATCTTGTTTAAGTATCTAATATTTAATTTACTATATATTTTTTTAATGTAATTCCATCCAATGCATTTTTATAATCGTGGTTTGCATTGATTTCACATTATATGTTATTAATATGAGTCTTTTAGACAAGGAAACAGCATTCTGATTATAGGCAGGTATTCAAGTACCTACCTAGGTACCTACTAACTACTTCATGTAGACGCAGAGGAAATTCTTTTACATTATTAGTTTATTTTATATAGGTAGGTACCTACATATCGTAAAGCGTGAACACATTAAGTTTATTGCGGTTCTAAGTAGCGAGATCTCGGAACAAACATATTTTAATATATTTACTGCCATTTGATGCTACAGTTAATGTAAATAATCGTGTATGCGTTGCTCAGTGTATTAACATAACGGTGTTTTGAAAGCAATTTTCAGGAAATTCCTAATTCCAGTCAAAGCAATTAACTCACGACCACTACTTACCCTCTTACCGACACTTCAGTGTACCTATAAAATATTATTATTTCTAGACCAGTGGTTTTTTAAGTTTTTCGTTTCACGTCGCCCTTAGTATGTACAGATTTTTTCATGCCGCCCAAACAATTATTTATTAATATAGGTACTTAACTCATTCGCTGCTGAGTAGGTAATGATTTTTTAATTGCCCCCTTTAAAATGCACATTAATTACATCGATCGGCCTCCTGGTCATTACGCGCCGGGTGCGTCTTCCGCGTCCAAAGTATTAACGAGTTTCTCAAAAATTAGAATTAATTAAACTAAAAACAGTTTTTATCCATTTTGTTCCCGCGTTGAATTTTGAGAGATGTTTAATTTTTATTACAACTACCGACGAGAATCTATACCTAATATTATATCGTAATAATCTAATTTCTATCGTAAACCAGCTTAATGAATCCATTTGAGCTTCTCCATAATATTATCTTCATTAAAGCATTATTTCAACCCAACGAATAAAAAAGAAAGGCAGGAACATCCTGATTCATTGAAGTATAAAAACGGGCAACCAAATTCGCCATTTTGGAGAGCGACGATTTTGCGTAAACAAATATCACGTGGTCTGTACGTGAGCGTAAACTTCGTATGTGTTTGTAATTTTGTGTATTTTATGTTTGGGTATCACGCAATGTCGGTCATATTAGCCGGCCTTTCTGATTGCCGTGATTTGTACCATTCTCACTCATTCCTTCTTTTTTTAATTCGTGGTTTCAACCAGTTAATAAGCTTTTTAAAATCATTTTTATCAACTTTCATACAACTTCACTGGATTTTTTTTTAATTCAACCACTTTCACAACATATTCCAATATTGAACCAGTCAGTGAAGGGTTTACATGCTTCCTTGTGAGCGCTTCCCTGTGAATAATACATTTTTTAATATATTGCAACGTCCCAGAGCGCTGTGGCCTGCGACCTATACTTTGAATACAAAATAATATCTATATAAATCTATCATTAGACAATCAATGTTATATATTCCTATGTATTATAAGATATTCCTCAATATTATTGATCGTTTCGGTAGTTATATTAATATTTTTGGAATACATTGGTCATCAAAAGTGGATAACTGCGAGCCGTGCTGGCATAGGTATATTTTACGAATCTTACTAAAAAAAATTCAAATTAGTCTTCTTTCCATAAATGATGTTGCACCTTTTTCGGTATTTTTGACACCCATCGTCACAATTTGTCACAGATTACTCGCCAGTCTAAATTCACGTTACATTTTCCACAACCATCCTTATCCAAGTCATCTCAAATCATAACATTATATCACCCCTTCGTAGGTCGTGACGTCATAAGTTGCAAATTGTTACTAACGTCCTTTTAACAATCGTTATTATTGATATTACACAGTTCTCTCATGAATGGTTTTACACAGGTAGCAGCCTGCTTTTTTTTATCTTGTAGCCTTAATATTAAATTCAATTTAATAATTAGGCAGTAGTCTATGTTTGAGACTACTTTCTAAGACAACAGTGAAGGAACGTGCATGAAGACCATAAAAATCACATAAAATGATAAAATTAGATTTTATGGTCGGCAACGTCATTGGGAGGGCAGATTGACATCTCCAAATGTGACAACTTTTCATGTCCTATGAAATTAACGTCAGCGTGTAAATGCTTTATGAGTCTTTGATGTAATGTTTCGAAGAAAACGCACTAATACGTATTTATTATTAATGTTTTATACAGATCATAAATCTATCATCATAAGCAACCTGGATCTATCCACTTCTGGATAAAGGCCTCTCCAATCTGATTCCACTTCTTTCAGTTCTGTGATATTTCAGATATTTCTATTTTCCAAAATTTTAATAACCCTGCCCTACTAACAGTCTACAGCTAATTGATTGGATCTAGTTTTTCATCTGCCGTTAGTAGTCTGCTGCATTCAAAAACACAAGTACACCTTTCATACGGGCTGTTTATGAATGAAACTCGAAAAACAAGGGCGCTTTAATATTGTTTACAATATTATGCGTAGAAAAGGAAAAGGGAGATAAGTCTTAAAATTGAAGGAATAGTCGAATATGTGTAACAAACCGTATATCGAACTAGCGCCGCTAACCTGGTATATTTCACACAAAATCATACAAATACACAATATGTCAATAATGTCATTAAAAGTTTTCCAAAACCAAATATAGGTATTCAATTATTTTCCAAATAGAGCTTTCTGTTTTTATCCCTGTAAAAATCAGTTTAGAAAATTCAGTTTGACAACTGTATTTGTAATTGTAATATTAACAGTGTATGACGTGTAAGCGTAAAGCTAAATAAAACTCAATTGAGACTTCGTAGCTTCTTTTCCTTCTTCTTGGTCGTGCACTCATGACTGAGGATCGTGACCACATTTAAATTTCGCCATCCTTTGAGCGACCAAGACTTTCCATCCTTCTCGATCTTCCGCTTCTCTCAGGGCAGAATGGATGGTGCCCCCAGTTGGCCGCTCCATCGCGCAGACGCTTTTCCTCTGCTTCGCCTTCCCTGGAGGCTACCCAAAACTACCAGCCTCTCCAGGTTGTCCGGTCTGCGCCTGACAATATGTCCAAAAAATTGCAGAATTCTTCTCAGACATATCGTCGAGAGCCGTTCCTTTATCTTCAGTCTCTAGATGATTGACTGGTTCGTCCTGTGTTCCGTCCAAGAAATGCGAAGCATTCGGCGCCAACACCACGTAGCTTAATAATAATAATAAAAAAAGTAAGCATATTTCTTGTATGAACGAAAGAAATACAAAGATTTATAATAAGAAGGTTGTCTTCAAAATTGTTATCCAAAACACAATCATATTTTTTGACCCTCCTGAAAAGTTTTCCATTTCGACACGAAGAATATTTCTACTACCCTGATAATATACGCATACTTATTCATATTAGGTACTTTTAATAAATTATTGGTGATCGTTTAAAATTGCATCGAATTCAATAAAGCCGCTGCAACATTTGAGATAAAGCGCCTCTGATCTTTAACCGTTTTGCTATTTAGAGATTTAATGGCCGCCGAGTCTGCGTTTTAATACTCATCACGTAAATGCTTTCTCACGACACTCGTGACTTTCTTGCTGCGACACTAAATTGTCTCCGAGATCATTTCATAATGGCTTAACTAATTGCTCTCCGTGCACAGTGCGCAAGAAATACAGTACTTGCCGATATGAATCTTAACTGCTGTTCACATTTGGGTGATGCGGAGGGGTAAACTGTCCTAATCAAAAATCGCAACCATTAGGATTTATATATTTCTATTTCGACCAATGTAACTTTTATGGTACCATCTTTGGAAAGTCGACGTTCTATATCTGATCTATATTTTCTTTTTAAAATTATCAATGGTTTTGTTGACTCGCCAAACCTACTCGAAAGGGTGGGTTTCCATTGTCCATCAAGATTTACGCGAAACCAAACTTTGTACCATATCAGTCGTAGCGGTTCTAATTATGCACAAAACTTTTATTCGGTGCTCTTGTTTAAATTATAATATGTATTTCTCTACCGTTGATCCTTTTAATAATTCACCTGTTTCATTTAAACGCGCTATCTCCAAAATTTTGTATAAATATATATATATATTTTTTTATGTTACTTTCTTTGTATATAATTTAATTATTCATTATTCTTCCTCATTTTTCTCATGTAATTTTCTTATGTAATTTCTTTATATTTATGTTATTCTTACCTACTCTCTATCTCGTAAGGCTTAACTATATTATAATGTATACATGGAAACTTTGCTGGTTGCAATAACTTTTCATTATTATATTTTTGTAATCAATATGTAACTGTATGTTTCCTTAATGAAAAAAAAATAGAGAAATTCGTATGATTGATTTTATTCCGTATCAGGTTACTATTATCAATATCACTGAATAAATGATTGGCCGGAATATACATTGATTTATTTTTTTGCTTTAACTGAAGAAACACATTTTATAAGCCACTTGCTCAGAGTATTGATATATAGAGAGCGCCAAAATGAAGCCGTGTTTCTAGCGTATAACGCACAAATCGGTAAAAACTCGATTTTATTCTTATCAACTAAAGAAACTATGAAACGTTATACCATCGTGTTGCTTCTGAGATTTAAACACAACATAGTTTACAATATGTTTTACTAAAATAACTAAAAATAATTACCACTAACTTTATATTTAACACAAAAACAATAAATTTCAGCAACACATGCTCGCAGTTTTTAAATGAATCCATTTTCACCGGCGACGCTTTGAAAAAATATTTAATTCAGCCGTAGAAATTCTATCTTACTCTAACGCATAGTGCGGAGATTAAGTGTGCCTAATGTTTACTCACTCGTACTTATGGTTCGTTTTTGTTCATGCCTTGGCCACCTGCCACGACTCCACACCCGTTATACCTACAGGGCGTATACGGTGGCATAACGAACGTTAGGAGCTCTTCGATGTTGTGCCAAAAGTGTCCCAGAAACAACTTCCCAAGACGAGATTCCTATTTCGATATAATGTATTACGGTCAATTCTCAATGAGAATATCCGGATATATAATATTATTTAAATTAAAATGTGTAGATATTTGTATCAATGGTATTTGTGTTTGTAATACTTTCTCCATATTCATCTCTCTGCCCACTACTTGAATAGGGACAAAGCAAATAAATAATAGCAAATTCTTACAAAAGTCCACATTAAATAAGGAAATACATATTATTATTATTAAATTCCTTATCGAAGGTTTATATTATATATGTATATTGACACTATTTACTAGATGAAAATGTATAACAAATTTTTGCTGCACACTGTACAACTATTGCAAAATTTATTTGTCTTATCTTGGCGTTGGTGCATATTCAATTAGTAGATGCGTGGAATGTTAATTGATTTAGTTATAGGTGAAATGATGTGAATTTCCTTACAAAAGGTTAAATGTACCTATTCGCGGTCTTTATGTTGGTTTTGAAATGCATACAATTCGACATTATCTTAACAATACATAAATATGCATTTTAATAATGAGCCCAGTTTATTTTGTTGTCTACTTTTTCGTTCATAATCGATAGTAAAAGTTCAATCATGTCTAAATTATCTAATAAAGATGCACTTTGTTATAGAGAAAGTTTTGTTTTGTTCGGATTATAAGGAATGCAGCTCAAACTTGAACTATAAAGGAATGAAAAAAGTGGTCAAAGGTCTCCATTGAATCGTTTATTCCTACTAGAATAAACTTCTCCGTCTTCCAATAGGTACAATATTCATCTATTCTGTTTGGTAACATATTCATGAGGTTATTTAAATATAATCATTTTCAATTATAGCTGCAATTATTACATTAACCTATCACACGTAGATGCGTCTATAGATAGAGTCCGTATTCTTTATGCTGGCGTTCACGTCACATCGCTCGCGGACGGAAAGCATTGTGTCATCGCGTTCGACTGTTGCAAGTTTTCAATGAGAGGGAACGAGACGGAATGCAGTGTTAAGATGCTGATGCGGGGGGGGGGGGGAACTGCACGTCAGCGTAAAGAATACGGACTCTACCCATATTGATAATATTAAGCTCTATATAAGCCACATCTAGACTTGTAAATGAATGTTCAATTTCATTAACTAATGCATATTTGGTAGGTATATAATTTTTTATTTAAAATTTCTTTCGTCGTCCTGTCTAATTTTTGTGACCTCTTGGGTTTTTCCAGTGATGCTTATTCTGGCTCGAAGATCATAATACTATATAATATACCATGTGATTGCTCAATACTTATATGAACACAAAGCCAACGTTAAGATAGAAAAGGGGACCATCAGTTGTTTATTAACTAACTTTTTTATTATGATTTGTTTCTTTATTAAACACCACAACAGACCGCGAAGCCCAATAATAGTGGCAAAACTCCCAGGCTTGAGGAATTTACATATTAGATTATGTAAATATATTTTGACCTCACCGGGAATCGAACCCAGAATTCCGCGATGGAAGGCCAGCGCCTTACGCACTGGTGGTTGCAATTGGGAGGGCAATAACTGTGTTCAACCAAATTGCTTCGGATACCTATATTATATTACTTGCATGAGATGAGTTTAAGTAGAAGTTGGCTTATTATTTATTACTTATATTCAGCTCATTCGATCTAACATCTTCCACTGTATGTAGGTATCAATTTTTTATCACATTTTTGTACGTGGATGTTAAATGGGCCCCAACAAACCACACCCGCCCCGCCACATCTTGCCTTAAGAGCGTACATAAGTGAAACGGCAAATAATTTTCAACAGTATGGGGAATGAAATTTCGCAGTCGTCGCCAGTCGGAGAGCGATAGACGACCTGTTCGCATGTCAATTTGTTTTGTGATGGCGTCGGATGAATATATTCTTAAATCGTGTAAAGATGACTAAAAATCGTTCAGCATGTACTTAAAAAAGAAAACATGTCAATGAATATACTATTATTATTACGAATATAATAATAAACATAACATTAAAAGAACGCATATTGAATTTTTATGACAAATTATATTTCGTTCGGTCATTTGCACAATCCGCGCATCGCCTAGGCACGATCTTTTTAGACCATGCCACAGCTGAAGTATAGCCTTGATCAGGCATATTTCGGAATGCTATGTTTCGATGTAAGGGCTCAGACACTCGATACTGTCCTACTTGATTACAAATATTGTATCCTATTTGAATGTCATTTTTGAATAACCATTTTTCTTTGTACATAGTAGTTTTTTCATACATTGTGGATGTAAGTAGGTACTTGTTTTGTCTTTCAAGATTCAACGCCCCACCATAGTTTTATAACAAAGCTAAAAATAATTCATGTTTATTTGTGTTTAATTAACACAAATTCTTTTTACATGGTCTCATTAATTATGAATTGTTCTCGGCTGTCAATCCCATTTTCATTCATTGAAGTATTTATAAAAGAGTCAAACAAGAATATCCAAGCACCGTAGCATAAACCTCGTCCTCCCGACCGTATTAAATCTAAATTTAAGTTGTGGCATTTCGTCGAGAGATGGCAGCCTGCCCGTTGTCATTATTACGAATTGTTTTGAATATTTCGCCTCTGCAATTTATTTTATTTACTTTGTATTTTATAGTGTATTCATATTGCCGCGGTATCTTAACTTTGACAAATGTTTTCAAAGAGCTATCAATCACATCGAGTTTTAAATTATCATCTTGGCTATCAGCGCTTCACATTTTTAAGAAAATATTGTTGGATTTTTTTTATCGCTACGTCTAATTAGCGAGATAGTGAAAACTTGAAAATTTTAGATATGATCGGTCATACATAGAAAATCATCTCGCCTGGGACAATGTTGCAACTCTGCAACATTTTGCTATTCTTCCTGCGGCTCGGAATATCGAGAGAAATTTGTTGCACGCGAAAAGCAGAAGTTTTTTTCTACCAAAATTTTTGTAGATACCGTCACTATATAGTGCGGCAGTACATTAAGTTAAGTACCTACACGTATTTAGCGAATGAAAACAAAATCACATTGATAAATTCGACGTGTTGCAGTAGAGACCAGTTTCTATGTGTGACGGAACTAATATAAACGAATCTAAAACATTATTAATTTACAATAATTCAAGTTTAATAATTTACAATATAAGGCCCGTTTCAGATGGGACACCGGTGTCGCGCTCGATATACCTAATATAGGAGGCCTTTGTATTATGTTGATGAACGCCCCAGAGTTAATGAGTCAACGCGTGTCCGGTACACTTTTCCGTCGCCCGCCACATTCTCAAGCCGCCGATACACTTGTTTTTATTACCCCAGCCAGTTTAATGTTCTAATTTATAACGCGAAATTATGAATTGACTCATTAGCTCTGAGGCGTTCATAAACATAATACAAAGGCCCATTTATTCGAATACAAAGGCCTCATATATTATATCGAGCACGACACCGGTGTCCCGTCTGAAATGAGCCTAAGTGTTTGTGATATCGAAATACTCATTTTCTTTTTGATCACCGTTATTTTTTCACAATATTTTCTGTCCGTCTGTTTGTTCCGTTTAACTCAAAAACTACTACACCAATACTCACAAAATTTACATTGCTTACAGATTTTATTATTAATATCTATGTATCAATTTCTTAAGGCTATACTTCAGCTGAGGCATGGTCTAAAAAGATCGTGGCTAGGCGATGCGTGGATTGTGCAAATGACGCGTGCCGAACGAAATATAATTTGTCATAAAAATCCAACATGCGTCCATTTAATTTTATGTTTATTGTTATATTACTAATAATAATAGTATATTCATTGACATGCTTTCTGTATTAAGTACATACGTAAAGTTTTTTAGTCATCTTTACACGATTTAAGAATATTTTCATCCGACGCCATGACAAAACAGATCGACGTGCAGACAACTCGCTGTCGGTCTACGATTGGCGACTAGTGAGAAATTTCGTCACACCTACTGTTGAAAATCATTTGCCGTTTATCTGAAGTACGATCTTATTCAATTTATCTTAAAATTCTTTAAAGATGCAACATAAAAAATCGTGATTAGATAGAAGTGGTAGAGTGTGAGGTAAGGCATGTGTAGAGGTTTGCGCACCTACATCCAACCGTTGTACATCTGAATATTTGTATATCTGTATATTTAAAAAAAATCAAATCGAATCAATCTATTTTTTCGTTCTACCTATTATTTTATTTTCGTATTTTATGCAGACGAAGTCACGCAGTATCGGTAATTAATAGTCAATATAGATAATAATTAAATGTATCAAGTAAAAGCACCTGCGATGGTCCAGTAATAGAATATTTCAGCTTGAAATCATGGGTCACAGCACGAATCCTACAATTAGCAAATTCGCAATGTTTTTTTTAATTTTTTTATTATTACAACGTTTTTATTAGGTAGTATTCTTATTTGTCCGGTGGTTGTTTATCCAGTACAAATCTTGCAATTGATTTTTAACTAACTTCCCAATTGACATTTGAAACTTTTAGAATTAATCAGAACACGATGCCAATGCATTTTTTTTAAATACTTTTAGCCATCTTTAAGTAGAATTGAATTCATTTTCAGTTAATTCTGTTTGGTATGAAAAGTTATTTCGGAAGAAATCCGTAATCCAATCTACTATTATTGGTTGCTAGGGGTCTGGGGTCCTAGCAACTAAATTATTAATATATACGTGCGTTACTATGGAAATCAATATGAAATGTCAAAATGACATTTCAGTATTATTTTTATCAAGTACAAAATTTTTTGATCGTTTAAGCTAGTCAAGTCAAGTTTATATGATTCAATAGAAAATTTAAAAACGTTGTATATAACAAGTTCTTTTTATCTTGTAATTATTTATGGTTGAAGTCAGGTAATGGACTTATAAGTTGAGCAAATGACTAAACATTGATTTCGACACCCCTTGTATGAAAGAGATAATTGCTTTTGGAACTTCCATCAGTGGCTACTTACCACATAACGTGTATAGTTTGCTCAGTAAACATTGTGATATTGTATAACGGAATTCTACCCCACGGGATATTCAATTTTCAAATTCACTTTACCCAAAATTAATAAATTGCATTTTATTTTTTTACGTAGGCTCTTATTATATACACGAGAGCGTTTCATAATTATTTGTATGATAGATTTAAGGCTATACTTCAGCTGGGGCACGGTCTAAAACGATCGTGACTACGCGACGCGAAGATTGTGCAAACGACGCCTGCAGAACAAAACATAATTTGTCATAAAAATTCAAAATGCGTCCATTTAATGTTCTGTTTATTGTTCTATTAGTAACAATAATAATATATTTATTGACATGTTTTCTTTTTCAAGTAAATGGTAACGTTTTTTAGTCATCTTTACACGATTTAAGAATTAATACCCCCGTCGCCATCACGAAACAAATTGACGTGTTCACAGCTCGACTTTCGCTCTCCGATTGCCAGCGAGTCCAAAATTTCGTCGCACCTATAGTTGAAAATTATTTGCCGTTTCACTGAAGTACGCTCTTAAACAAAGAATCAGTAAACAAAGGATTTAGGGGAATTACTATCTTTTGTTCCACTTATCTGTAACGTAAAATACTCGTATATACTTATCAAAATATTGCGATTTACTAACAATATGTCGTAAGTATATTTACAAATATACGGTTTTTATTAGTGTTTCATTGAAAGATGTACCTATCTATTACATACGGATTTATTAAAAGTTTTAATGTATTCTTCATTTCTCTGTTTCAGGTAAGGGTCTTCTGAAAGAAAATCATACAACGTGTGATACAACATTCAAATTCAATAAATATTGTAAGTTTCCAATAATTATTACCCATTTGAGAACCCATTTAACTAAAAATTGCATAGTTTTACCATGGGATTGGGATTATAATAAAAAGATGCGGCTTTCTCACGATGATTGTAAAAAATATAACTATACTTACTATAATATTTTGACATTCCATTACACATTTTCTCTGCCTAGTATTATTGAAAATACTAGTTGCTTTTTTTCGTCACATTCGCGTGCCACCAAGTCTCACATTTCACATTCACATTCGTTTACTAATTACTTGGCATTAGACCAGAGATAAATTACGTCCAAAAGACAAAAAAATAAAATTTAATGTAAACAGTTTTGTAACAAGATGCATCTCTCATATATTTTAATATTATAAACTGCAAAGGTTATTAAAATTAAATTTATTTTAAAGTGATTAAAATTGTGATGATTTTTTTAACAACCCACTTAGGTATGTGAATAATGTTCTTAATCTAGACTCCTTATGAAAACTTGAAAGAAAATGAAAGAAATCAGTTTTTCTAACAACATAAAACCTTGATGTTAATGGCGTTTCATCAAATATTAACACCATTTTCCAAATCGAATGTTTGAATATATCTGCCGTTACTATTCTACCACTATTTCATTAAGTGTTGACCATTTCTTCTTCATTTTATAAACAATTAGCTATTTTTGTTTTATTGTTGAAAATTTTTTCGACCCCAACTATGTAACACTAGACACATATTCATTCTAATAGCCTATTGCTTTATCCAATCTGAGATTTTACATAAGAAACTTTAATTTTATATATAAGTACGGTAATGATAAAAAAACTTTACTTTTAATTACTTAATATGTTTAACTATTATCTTTATTAAAGATTGACATTTTGGTACCACAGCTTATGCATCCAGTTACCAATTATGGATTATATTATATTATAACTTAACATCGTTTATTTATTTAATAGTTAGTTATGTTAAGTGACATTTCTCATGCCTAATTTCATTAAATTCACAACACATTACATTAGTTATGATTTGTTATGAATAATGACAATATAACACCCACGTTGGCCGCGCGGCTTAAGCGTTGGACTATCACGCTGTGGGTCTCAGGTTCGAATCATGGGTCTGGCAAGTACAAATATTGTTTTTCAATTTGTGTGTGAGTCAGGGTATGGACCTAATTGGTTGAGCAAGTGGCTGACATCCATTTCTCGTAAAAAACAAAATCTGTTAATACAAACCTCTACTCTGTGGAGGCCCATATGATCCTATTAGGATCGGATATGGTCGGAAAAAAATGACAATATAATAAGCTTACTGACTGCACAAATGTATCTACAACGAGTGTTAACAAACACCTACAATTTCCAAAATTAATTTTATACTTGCTACTTTACTTAGTAGATATATAAACGATAATTAAGTGTATTTGTTGTCAGTGTGAATTTGCCATTGGTGAGTGTAGATAGTGCCCGAAACGAAACACGAAACATGGAACCACAAATGGAATAAGTAGTATAAAACTTAAATCAATTAGTAAAGTATAAAAAAATTGGAATCGAAAAAAATACATGAACCGGCTTAGCCAACATTCAATGTCTTAAACGCTATAAATAAAATTATGTTTTCTTCGCGATTTTCATCTCAACCCATTACTGGCATTGCCTTGATTTGCTTCGATCCGGAATTGCTTTGTTTATTTTACTGCCATAGAATAACGCGTGAATTCCCAGTCAATTACTCGCTGGAGCTTTCTACCGTAATTCGATTTACGAAGCTGTTAATCAGCGCCTACAAAGTTCATACTACTAAGCCCAAGTAATGAAACATTGCTTTTACGTCTATTTCGAATCGTTTAAAGTTGTTCACTGACGATTAGTTCGTGATATTATTACAGTATTGATTGGACACGATATGTAACTTGCTATTTCGCAAATATTAATTATTTATAAGTACTTTATTTGACCATGTCTGATCCTAATAAGATCATATGGTGGAGGTTTGTATTAACAGAGTTTTTGTGTTTTTTTAATGAGAAACGGATGTTGGTTGAACTAATTCCACCTATTAGGTCCATACTCTGACTTCAAACACAAATCATCAATATGTGTATTTTCCAGACACAGTATTCGAAACTTGGACCCGCGACATTATAATCCGACGCGTCAGCTGCTCGGCCAACGTAGGCGTACTAACTTTAATAACCATAATATTCTAGCCAATTCAACAAAACTTTGGTAAACTATCTCTTCTTCTTGTTCTCTTATGGCTTAGGATTGTGACCATCAGAGGGTTGGAGTGGACCCTTTTTGATTTGCTCCGCTCCGGGTACAATGTTCTAATATGTATTATTATCTATACTAGTATAGGTACCAATTTAAAAAAATAAAAAAAATCAAGTAGTTTTGAAATAAATTTATTATTCCTCCTTTTCATTATTAATTTTATTAAATAAAATTTCCGACAGTAAATTGTCTTTCATTATCTGCCTCTTCTGTCAAAAAAGTGAGGTTATTTATTACTCGGCAGTATTGCCGTATTTCAAATAATTCGTGTTGCACAGTGTCAAATATAATATTTTTATTGGATTTTATTACGAAATTTTAATAATAAAAAAAAAACATTCGGAGCAGTGGAGCACTACTAATTTTCGATGCTTCGGGTAAAACCCCATTGCTCCACTGCTCCGTGCTCCTGCTCCTAGCTCCGTTCCAACGCTCGTGTGACCATCTTAAAATTCAGCCGTCTTCTAAGAGTCCAAAACTCTCCACCCTTATCAATATGTTGCTTCTCTCGGGGCAGGCTTCCCTTGCTTTGGTTTCGATGGAGGCTATCCAAAACCACCAGGCTCTCCAGGTTATTCGGTCCGTCGAGATATTGTCGAGAGGTTGTCCTCTATCTAGAGCAGTGATTCTCACATGAAATTTAACAGTGGCCACACAATTGACATTTACAGTTTTATGGAAACATCTGGTGGCCGCACCAAATTTCACTTTTGTTGTGATTGAAAAAAATTAAAGCTAATTTATATAATAAAAAAATGGATCAATTTATTTAATTATAGACAATTCTATTAATTTTGAAAATTTTTGTACATATCTATTTATTTAAAAATAATGCAAATGGAAATTCCTCTTTCCAATGCGAGCCGTATGGCTGCTTCTATGTTTACATCTGTCAACTGGCCTCGATATTTTGTTTTTTATGAAGTGTATTATACTGAATGATCTTTCACATTATATAGTTGTAGGTAAAATCGACAATATTAATAAATCAATTGTTGCCAGTTCTTTGAATTGACTTGATTCTTGGTCAACGTATAACTTCGACCATAATTTTTCAACCGTGGTTTTATTAATATGGTTAAGTACTTGGTCATGACTCGTTTCCAATAATGCACATTTAACGTTAGTCCAGTTAAATAAATTAAATACTGAAAATGATGTTAATCTCGTTTGTAGTCCTATGAAATTTTCATTTGTCATCATCTGAAAAGGCGAAGTTATAAAAGAAGTTTTAAAAAAATTCAATTCTTTGAATCTTTTATCAAGTTCCAGATTTAGATATCGAAGACACTACTCTATTATTTTAAGCTTTAATTTTAATTTAGAAATTGTACCTATTTTTCATTTTATTTATGAAATCGATAAAAGAAGATAAAATAGAAAAATTGTCATTTTCAACTTCTGATACGATATATAATAAATTTTGAAAATTTTATTCTGGAAAGCGCTGGTGGCCGCACATGAGAACCACTGATCTAGAGTCTCTGGATGATTGACTGATTCGTCCTGTGCTCAGTCTAAGAAATACGTAGCATTTGACACCAACACCACATTTCTACCAATCTTTTGTTAAACACAATTTGAAAATACATCGAACTAAATAATATATCGTCCCTGCATATTAAAAATATCTAATATGTGGTGATTTTGACGAAAATGAGTTATTGATGCCACGTGATGCGCAATTTTTTCTCTACCATCTGTATTATATCACTAGTGGAATGACCCAATAAAATCAATATTAAATTAATACTACGTGAGAGCATCGAAAATCATGCACCGTATTAATCCTATGTGAGCGTCCGCCCCAATAGGTCAGTATTAAAATAATCTTTTTTAAATATGAACACGACATGTTCACATATTATGATACAACGTATTCAAAACGGTGCGTATAAAATGAATCCCTTGTGATCAAAACATGGAAAAATCTACGATTTTTCTATTAAATAATAAATGTATAAAAACATGATTATCCAATTTTAATTTGTGATTTTTTTTTCGACCATGTCCGATCCTCATATGATCATAAATGGGCCTCCACAGAGTAGACTGAGTAGAGGATTGTATTAACAGATTTTGTTTTTTTACGAGATATGGATGTCAGCCACTTGCTCAACCTATTAGGTCCATTATCATACCCTGACTCACACACAAATTGAAAAACAATTTGTGTACTTTCCAGACCCAAGATTCGAACCTGGGACTCATGGCGTTATAGTCCAACGCTTAAGCCGCGCGGCCACCGTGGGCGTTTTATGATTAGGATCTATAAAAAATGTTATAATATATTATTATTTACGACTGTTCTTTAAAACAGATACCTACAGTGACGATGTATTAATATATATTATAGTTCAATAAAAGAACATATAGAATAATTAAATCATATAGGTATACACCAAGGGCACTTTAAATTCGCTTACAATTTTATTGTATTGTCGTTTGAGACATGTCGATTAAGCGACAAGCTATATCGAAATAAATTATAAAATAACCTCACTCTCACCCAAGTAGAATTATATTGATATTCGAGGAGAATAGTGAGTTGTTACCTCCCAATTGGTATCACAGATGTCAGGTTAGCTCTGCATCTCGGAAGAACAAACAACAATTTCTTCTGACTTCTTAGACAGTTATTATCGATACAGAGAGAAACACTAGCAAGAAATAATTCATATTTGAATTATTGCTACTATGGATCAATATAAAGATTTAGTTAATTTTATTAAAATAATAACACTCATTTTAATTGCGCGTTGTAATGTATTATTATCACTAGATATCGATGTCTATCAAATAAGTGACAGGTCAATAAATCATTTATATGATTTCATTGTGCTTTGTTCGACTAATTATTATAGCTTTGTTTTAATTTTTTTCATTGTTTCTCTGCCTACAAATCAAAATGCAATCATCCCCCAGTGGTGAATGCGATCGCGAATACATGTTGTGCAGTTGGGCATCACGTCAATAATTAGGTCTGCGTACTAATTAGCAGACATCACAGAGGCAGTGCAACGCAATTGACGTTTCATGCGACTGGTATAAATACATAGATTGCTAAAACCAACTACGCTTAAGGGCGTCGCATCGACGAATGATTTAGGGCTGTAAAGAAAATGATTAATTTAATTGAAAACTCATGGATACGGTCAAATAATATTCAGAATAATATCAAACGCGTTACGCGAAGAAAAAAAGAAAGGCTTTAGCCATCTCATAATAACATTTCAGTCAATGAAAATATCACTTTTTTTTCACTACCAAGACGTGTTTTTAATAAAATATTATTTATTTTTTATTTGTTTAAAAAGACACATTAAGCACATAACAAATTATTAATTTAAGACGTTCACAACATGACATTTAGAATAAAAAGTTCAGGTACATCAAATTAGTAAAGAAAAAAAACAAATCAAAAAATATTTTTATAGCAAAAGAAATAATTCAAGAAAAAAACAAATTAAACAATAATAAAAAATTTTATAAACAAAATACATATTACATCTCTAAAAATGTCTACATATCTAGGGAGTGACCTCCGCAGCCGCACGACCCTCGGTATTGGTGTCTGGTGAGCCTGACATGAGGAAACAGTTATCACTATCACCCAAAATAGGTCAAATTATATTCAGTTAAAAGTGTGTTTGTTACTTTACAAAATTTGTTTTACTAGTTTTAATAGTTAAAGTTATTGAAAATAACCCTCGAGTGGGTCTGACTTTACATATAAGGAGAATATTTTCACAAATTCTTGTAAACTATTTTTAACATAATATATAATTACTATTATGTATATAAACCACAGAGCACATTTAATAACAAATACAGTGTGCCTGTCATCATCACAGACTAATACTAATGCTTTGACGCTAGCTTCGGCCTAATACAAAGCCGCCTTTAAATAAAATTAATATTGAATGCGCGTTTCGTTAACAACTTAACAAACTTTAATATTATATTGTTAATCACTACTCATAAAAAGTCAAGATCATGAATAATTATTTTCAATAATATTTAATATTTTCCTTTCAAAATTATACCATTACACTTCAAATACCTACCTACTCACAAAAATATTTCTACCCAATAAGCGTAAATTGGGTTATTCGAAAAATGTAACTCGTTCAGTCGCAAAGAATATTAATTTTATCATTTGAAACACATGAGCTCTTATTTATGTGTAGTGAGTAACAATTTATATACCTACATACAATTTGAATTCATTATAATATTTTCAAGCATATTTTATCATCTTTTTGTTGTTGGCAACCCTAGTCGTTTAAACAGATTGCACTGTAACGAAGCATTGCGCCGCGATATGAAAACCATTGAAAATACATTTCCCGCTCGCGATTCCGGTTGGCTCGGACGCCTCTAGTCGGAGCTTAATCCAGGTTTAGCGTATGGCACCCACTCCGCTAGTTCCAGGTTTAAATCATCCGTGAATGAGCCGGGGGGTAATCAAACAATAGCAAACCATTAGGCATTTTCATTGGGGATGTTTGGACAACTACTCGTAATTCAGTGGTTCGTAAACTGTTTTCGTTTTTTAAACGACTAGGTACCATTATTTAATATGAATATGTAAGATTAGTATTCAACATATTGTTTGTCCTGTTAAAATATTGTGTATAACTATTGAGAGAGGCTGTGGAAACGCACCCCTCTAAACGTTCCCTCATGCGCTAAGTATAACTTAAGCAAACTAATAGTACGATCTTCCTCATATGTGAGGTATTTAACTGATTTTTTATTGTGTTTCCATATAGTGCGTCGAATCGGTTAAGGGTGATGCTTCTACCTACCAGGGGCACCTAGCTTAAATATTGGGACCACGCCTAAATAAGATTTCATACAAATAAAACGGATTTCAAGTTATACACATTTATATTTTTATAAAAATCGATGATTTTTTAAATAAATATTAAAAATATTAAAACTATGAATTAGTCAAAAATCTTTACAAGGAAAAACAGAAAACTTAATAAACTAAATTTTAATAATAAATATAACCATAAAATATAATGTAATAATAAGATGCGGTCCTTCACATTTTATAACGTTTTTTTACAATTCTAAGTTTATCTTTGACTTTAAATAAAAAATATTTTTCTTTTCAATGTTTTCAGATACATAATTATTAATTAATACAGTTGAAATTGTAAATTATCAAAAAAATGTCTCAAATTGCAAGCTACGTATTCTTCCGCTAGGTGCCTCTGGTAGGTAGAAGAATCACCCTTAACCGAATGGCTAACAATAAATCTTCGTAAACAAATATTTCAATTTAACCACCACTTTGTAGGTAGTATCACTCCCCTCCATTTTGAATGTTGAAATTCACATGTGAAATTCACTGTCACTTTTATTTTTAGTATCTGGTTTTTCGTCTGCATTTTAGGATTTGGAGGTGGACAATTAACACACCGGAATTGTTTCGGAAACGACGAGTATATTTTTTTGGCGTTAATATATACTAGATTACTACATTTTATATAATTTATTTTTCGGATGACGAAATATGCGTAGCGCGAGCGAACAGTGTTTTCTGCGTGCTGTCAAAGAAGCTTCTCTGCCGCCAAAACAAACGGTCACACTTGCGAGCCGTGCAAAAATGCGGCGTTGCCATTCGCATTTTTTTTTGACAATGTTGCCGGTCAGATATTTATTAGACAGATATTAAACATTATTTAATTATTTTCGCAATCAGCCGTTACTATTTGTTGGATTCGATACCGATTCGGGCCTCTCCAGATACACAAAGACGTCCCCAAATGGGGACCATACGGGGTTGTAACAGTAGGTACCTACTTACAGTGACATACGGTTAATTTTAACTTATGTACCTACATTAAATTAGATTCTCGATTTACGATAATGCGATTCATGTCAAAATTCGATATATTCTTCCAATATGCAGTTGTAATCGTTATTATCATTGAATTTACATAAGTTGATGGATTATCAAAATTTCTGGATTTATTGAAGTATCCGTAAGTAATGTACATGCACTTATACTGTATTGTGACGGAAAATGCTTGCACGAACAGTTTAAAAATCACTGCTTTGCCATTTTCATTTGGGATATTTGTACACGTACCTAGTGGGACATGCGAATTCCTCTTGCAAACAAACACAAAACGCCCTAAGCAACGCTTAATCCCTCACGGTACAACGGTCATTATTGCCGTGTAACAATTCAATACGTATCCCATTGTAATTGAATAAGCGATTAGGGGGCATTATCCTCCGCCGCACTTCTCCTCCGGATGTTGCCGACGAAGCTACTAAACGCTTTTTAATTGGCAAGCGATAATGCACTTTATAGCACCGCCGTGGATTGATGAATACAGCACGGAAATTGAGGGGGTTATTAAGGTTTATTGTTTCTCAACAATGGGGTGGGTATCGGGGGTAACGCTGGACTTTCAGGTCGCTGTCGACGCGCCTGCGCCTTTTTACCTCTCTTCAAATATTGAAATTTCAATTATGTATCAATTTTGCGAGCGAGGTATTTGAATGTAAACGGTATGTTATAAAGTAGATACACAACGTTTTTCCGATTAACACATCGGTGAGTTGAACCGAGTTTCCCGTGAATTTGCTGTTTGTAAATAAATTATTATTATGCTGTATTTTGTGGTTCTTTAATATCACCATTCCAGTGGGTCTATTCTATACTTTATCGACCGGTAAAGTGATAATGTGATAAATACGACGGGTAACTAGGGTAGTTTTTTTTATCAAAGTATTAGCACTTATTGTAACAATTACAATAATACGTTTGTAATTCTTGCAATAAGTGCTATATTTTAACAGCACCTCTCTTTGCTGTGATAACATTTAGAGCGAGATAGATAGTTTTGACTGTTTAGACGGCTAACTTATTGTAACAATTATAATACCTCAATACAAATATGTAATAAATACTATCACTTTATCACTTTAGCGGTCGATAGTCGCCTTGTGTATAGAATAGACCCGCAGGACCATTTAACTGGATATCGGTACATAAAACAATATAGAAATGGTAGGTACATAAAAAGTTATAAAATCTTCACTATAATAATATATCAGTGGGGAAATGTGCCTATTGAAGGTATGTAAGCTGTGGTAATGTAACTGAAAGAAAGGACTGCCATATTTACAGGAATTGAATTTAAATTTTGTACATCGCATACATGTAAATTGTACGTATTACATTTCACCGTACCACAGTTCGCCGTGAGCTTTCTTGTCGGAAAGAGATAATCGTATATAGGTACTATACGTTCATTTTTTAATAGCACCGAGATAAAAAAAATTACGCGTTGTTTGTGGAGGATTCCAGACAATAATGCAACTAACCTAACTAATAATCCAGTATATTGGTTATTTTCAAAATTTGATTGCCGCTGACTTCCTGTAAACCGACAAGAACCGTATTTTTATTTAGACATGAATTTTATCTCAGTACTATTTATATGACAAAGGGAGCGTTTTGCATCGAATCCAGCGCAAAAAAGCTGAATATATTACAACGTTTTATTGAATAGCGGTTGGTTATTAAACTCTTTTCACTTTGGTTCGTTTATTCTTTTTCTATTGTCAAATAATAATGATAAATTAAATTTACTTACAGCGAATATATTATAATCTAAATTTTGTATTCTCGACTCAACGTCAATTCATTAACTGAAAATGTAAATACAAATGTAAAGTGTATCATGATTAAAAAAAAGTGAAGCACTGGAATGCAATTTAAAATAATATAAAGTAGACAGAAAAACTGCTTTGAATCTAGAAGATACTTATAATTGAAAACATTGTAATGTCATTACATTGAAAATGCAACGCATTTCTTTGTTGTGGCAGAATTTAAAGATACATCGCACTCTCAGTGAAATGTGAGCATGTCAAAAAAATATTTTCTTATTTGTACACTTGACATGGTACAATAACAGATTGATATACTTATGTTTGAATTATTTGTCGTGGTAAGTTTTTTATGAAAATTTTGGCAAAAAATACATATAATATAGTGTATGGTAAGTATCGGTTGCTACTTGTGGGTCTATTCTATACTTATCGACCGCTAAAGTGATAAAGTGATAAATATTATCAAACTTAGGGTAGGTCTGTATCAAAATATTAGCACTTATTGTAACAATAAAAACCAACTTCGTGTAATTGTTACAATAAGTGCTTATATTTTGATACAAACCTACCCTAAGTTTGATACTATTTATCACTTTAGTATTCGATAAGTATAGAATAGACCCATTGGAATACTCATGCTACTATGAGTTACAACGTTTAATGTACAGTTTTATTTTCCTGGTATGCTGCATACTTCTGCTGCATCGTGTACCCATATATTTTTGTTTATGATGAACGTCGGCGTATTTGTTTAGACTGTGAAGGTGTTGAATAGGCTTGAATAATCCTGACATTTCAATGTCGTCTGGCAGATGTCACTGCT
The DNA here is from genome assembly GCF_057557595.1 of Rhyacophila brunnea. Taxonomy (NCBI): domain Eukaryota; kingdom Metazoa; phylum Arthropoda; class Insecta; order Trichoptera; family Rhyacophilidae; genus Rhyacophila; species Rhyacophila brunnea. The sequence goes on along the minus strand of NW_028233276.1, from coordinate 38,240,116 downwards.
TGATTTAAATGAGCACTAAAAATTTTATTTTTTCTACAACTTTTAATAACTATCATGATGACCAAGCAGTTTACTTATCGATTTATAATGTCGTAGGTCCCAGATTCAAATTCTGGGTCTGGAAAATACACATATTGCTTTTCATTGTGTGTTTGAAGTCAGAGTATAACCTAATAAGTTCACTACTCTGTAGAGGACCTTATCATTTTCTTAGGATCGGATATATATGGTCAAAAAAAAATTGGTTGTTAATAAATTCTCTACATTGTTGCTTAGTATGGAATCTTTGCCACTGGTAGTTACCTACTGACCATTATTTATTCAATACTATCCATTCAGCATAATATACTTGTCGATTTCTTAACAATACTTACCAATCCATCAAATGTGTACTGACCAAATAATTATAAGCATTTTGCTATATCAAGCGATACATCTCTATCAAATTCCCAGCATTAATCGCTCATTGTGGACATGTCAAGAGTGCGATGCCATTATAATATAATAATACGTATCTGCGCATACTTGCAATGACATATCCAATGCATTACTCAATTCGCTTACATGCCCGACACATTCTGGACTGTACCGCGACAATACTGAAGCGGCACATTACCCCTCGCTCCTCTTACCAAAATAACTTTCCTACACAAACAACCCACACCTCCCCTTTTACCTGGCGGATTTTATACAATTGTTTTACTGAAGATATAATATTTAGAATAATATATCATTTAAAACATTGACTTACTGATGGACGCAACGTGTAAAGGGCTAATACAAATTTTATTCTTTCATAAATATCGGTATAAGTAGATAATATAACATGAATGTAATTAATTAAAAAAATACATTTACTTTTATTGTAATAATGCTCATTATTAAATGCGTTTATGTTTTTACATTATTGTGGTCTTATTTTACGACTGCAGGTGATCGTTTAAATAATTTATTTAATATGTAGCTAAAAATGAACTCGCCTACATTACAATAAGAGCAGAGCGTTGGAACGGACCCTTTTTTGAGTCGCTCCGCTCCGGGACCTAATACTTGCTCCGGCTCTGCTCCAGGGTCTGCTTCGCTACGGGTAAAAAGTTTTAATAAGTATTATATGTAAACAAATGTTAAAAAAATAAGTAGTTTTAAAATAATCGTCACTTTCATTATTAATTCTATTAAACAAAATTACCGGCAGAAAATCGTCTCTTATTATTTGCCTCTTCTGTCAAAAAGTGAGGTTATTTGTCACTCTGCAGTGTTGCCATATTTCAAATAATTCCAGTGTTGCAAAGTGTCAAACTATACTAGTTTCATTGAATTTTAGGACAAAAATTTAATAATTTAAAAAAAAAAATTCGGAGCAGTGGAGCACTACAAATTTCCGGTGCTCCGGGTAAAATGCCATTGCTCCAGTGCTCCGTGCTCCTACTCCGAGCTTCGCTCCAACGCTCTGAATAAGAGTGAATATTGCAAATTCTTTGCTGCGCGTTTTATATCGTGTATATTATTTACAAGCAGCGTTATAACTCTTGTTTGCACGGGAAGGCTGGTCAACCTGCTTGATTTGCTTGGTAAAGTTCAGTCAGGTCACGTCATTACGGCGTTAGTTTTTAAAGTTTTTGAAAAAAGAAATGAATTATGAATATCAGATTCATATAGGTATATATTACAATTAGTAAATGCATGTTGGCTTTTAAATGTGTATTTGATTCGGTACAATGATTCGATGGCTTGAGCGAACAACTAATTCTCGTAAAAAGTTTGTTAATACAACCTCCACTCTGTAGAGGCCCATATGGTCCGATTATAATTTACCTTTTACCTGAAATCGGAAAGAACTTAATTATATAAGAAGATTGTACCTATATTAAATTATACATGTCGAGAGATCTTTAAAAATATTTTACGAGGATTATTTGTTATACTTTTACTCTGCTATTAAAGTACGTAACCGGGATCCAACGTGAGCATGTATTAGATTAGATTATTAAAATGAAAATAATGCAATTAGTTCAAACTCGCCTTGTAACCTCGTAACGTACCGCATTGGAGACATGTTCTTGCTTTTTAGTACAAGGTGGTTTTTAGTAATTTTGAATAACCACAACCACCCATAGGTACTTTGAATAAATCACATAAATATATTATTGTGTCCTCACTGGGATCGAACCCAGAGCTTCCGGATTGAAGGGCAGAGCCTTACGCACTGCACCACGAGAATCGCCTCTAATCAAAGATTGACTGTAATATATTATATCAAAATAGAAATGACGTACCCAGATTATAATATTGTTATCATTATGAAACTGGAGATGTTAGTTAATTATATGCAGTTATCCCAATCTGCATCCACAAGTACCTACTTTAACTATAAATACACACATGTAGGTACATACCTATACTTCAACGTATATTATAATACAAATAGGTTCACAGCAATATATCTACTATACAGTATACACGCATGAGCATTTGCTATGCAATAAATCATATCAATGTTTACCAGCATATCATAGTCGACCGACGCTAAATAGTCAGGTGATTTAAAGGTAATTTTGTGCGCGTATCTTTGGAATCTGCGTTATATTAACAATGCCGGACCACTAGTCGCAGTCGTTGACTATAAAATGTAGTACAATGTGTGGTATTAGCAGAAGTGACCTTTCAATTGTATGCATCTCAAATCGTATGAGGTGTAGGTATGCAGATTAAACATGCTAATTACAATTCCAATATTGATATGATTTAATTAACTCTGTTTTTTTCAACGAATAATTCACAAGGTTTAAGAAAGTTACATGCTTCTTTTATATATTACTAGCTGAAGTACCCGGCTTCGCACAGGGTCGCTTCGTGGTTATATTTATCTTAGATATTTGAAAAATAATAATAGGTAATAATTTTTTGTAATACAATATGGCAATATGAAAATAATTCTAATAGGAGTAAAGGTCAAACATAAGAACACTAAATTAAAATCGAATCCAAAATATGAAAACGTTATTAATGTTATTAATATGTAGTAAAAAAAAAATCAAAATTGGATGGAACAAACAAACAACAAACTTTGTATTTTATATAATAATAATTTAGACACCTTCGCAGGTGTGCGCACAACAACTGACAAAAGATTCATCGCAATCGGATGAATGGTATAGGAACGCATACGAATAGTAGAAGAAGATGATTTTCTAAATCAGAAATCTTCGTGGGCACGCGCATGACAACTCACCAAAGTTTCATTGCATTCGGATTAATGGTATAGGAACGCATACGAATAGAAGAAGAAGAAGATGGTTGTACTAATTCAAAAACCTTCGCGGGCAAGGGCACAACACTTGATCAAAATGTCATTGCAATCGGATGAATGGTATAGGAACGCATACGAATAGAAGTAGAAGATGATTTTCTAATTCAGAAATCTTCGTGGGCATGCGCACGACAACTCACCAAAGTTTCATTGAAATCGGATGAATGGTGTAGGTAGGCATTCGAATAGAAGAAGAAGATGATGGTTGTACTAATTCAGAAACCTTTGCAGGCGTGCGCACGACAACTCACCAAAGTTCCGGATGGATCCAAAAAAACGGATGAATGGTATAGGAACGCATACGAATAGAAGAAGAAGAAGAAGGCAGTTGTACTAATTCAAAAACCTTTGCGGGCTTGCGCACAACAACTGGTCAAAATTTAATCGCAATTAGATGAATGGTATAAGAACGCATACGAATAGAAGAAAAAGAAGAAGAAAATGGTTGTATCAATTCAGAAACCTTTGCGGGCGTGAACACAACACTTAGTCAAATTTTCATTGCAATCGGATGAATGGTATAGGAACGCATACGAATGGAAGAAGAAGAAGATGGTTGTACTAATTCAGAACTCTTTGCGGGCGTACTCACAACAACTGGTCAAAATTTCATCGCAATTGGATGAATGATATAAGAACGCATACAAATAGAAGAAGATAGAATAGAAGAAAAAGAAAATAGTTGTAACAATTCAGAAACCTTTGCGGTTGCAATCGGATGAATGGTATAGGAACGCATACGAATAGAAGATAGAATAGAAGAAGAAGATGGTTGTACTAATTCAGAAACCTTCGCGGGTGTTGACACAATTACTGACGAAAATTTTATTGCAATCGGATGAATGGAATAGAAACGCATACGAATAGAAGAAGAAGAAGAAGAAGAAGAAAAAGAAGAAGAAGAAGATGGTTGTACTAATTCAGAAACCTTCGCGGGTGTTGGCACAATTACTGACGAAAATTTTATTGCAATCGGATGAATGGAATAGGAACGCATACGAATAGAAGAATATAGAATAGAAGAAGAAGAAGAAGATGGTTGTACTAATTCAAAAACCATTGAGGGTGTTACCACAACAACTGACGAAGGTTTCATTGCAATCGGATGAATGGTATAGGGACCATACGAATAAAAGAAGATAGAATGAAGAAGAAGAAGAAGATGATGATTTTTCTAATTTAGAAACCTTTATGGGTGTACATACAACCACTTACCAAAATTTCATTCCAATCGGATGAATGGTATAGGAACCATACGAATAAAAGAAAATATAATGAAGAAGAAGAAGAAGATGATGATTTTTCTAATTCAAAAACCTTCATGGGTGTGCATGCAACCACTTACCAAAATTTCATTGCAATCGGATGAATGGTATAGGAACGCATACGGGACAGACACACAGACAGACAGACATTCATTTTTATATATTAGTATAGCCTATACTCTTCCCGCAAGTGCAAGCAATAAGTTTACAAAGTTTTATTGCAATCGGATGAACGGTATGGCTGCGCATTAAATACGAACAAACAAACACACAAATATTAATTTTTATATATTAGATATGTTACATAGGTACATAATTTTGAAAACACTTCAATAAAAATAATGCTACATTCTTAAATCTTGTGAATTATTCGTTGAATAAAAAAAATGTTAATTAAATTATTAGCAAGTTCAAGAAAGTTACAACAAAAAATCTTGGAGTGATTCGTGACGTCGGTTAGTAATTAAAGTAATATTTAACTATTTGATTGTTGATTTAAAAATACAAAAGCCGATTGCTAATAGTAATTCAATTTGGAAAGCGCTTCAGAGAGTATTGTAGGAGCCATTAATTAAAATTTGTCGCAATTAGATAGGATACCTATAGCATTGTGGTCGATGTGCGTGGGCGCGAAACCCGAGAGACGCATATTCGATTCATGCAGGGTGTCGTATTTTTTTTTTTTTTTCAAAAAAAGATTTTTCATATTGGTTATATATTTTTTTCGAAGTGTTTTCAAAATTATGTAAGTATGTTCATTGATATTATGATTTTTGTTAAAACGTTAAGAACATTCTGGCGTCAATAGAAAAAAAAACGTTAATGCCTAATCTAAATGCCTAATCTAAGCTAATAATATCTGTACGTCAACGATGTTGTCCATCCGTGGGGGAACATTAGCAAATACAAATTTCATTTGTGCACATATTATAAATCTTCTGGAATAGTAATTTACCTACTTATCCTGATTCTGTATTTACAAAGAATATTTTAAAGCGTTTAATCTTCAAGTGACTTCTTTACAAAATGGCACTTTTTGACATACTACAGTATTTTACTGGAGGTACGATATCATTTTAGGTTCTCCATCTCAACCCGTCATTTATGCACAGCCGTGGTTATGCAGGGCCGCCTTCAGTGACGCTTAACATGTGTCTGAAAGAAATGATTTTACGTGCTCACTCTGCTATCCCGATACACAGCCGCACGGGATTAATGTAACAACCGTGCACAGTGGTGCTTAAAGAAAGAACTTAGAGAGAAAAGAAAAGGGTTGGACTGACTCAGCTAATCTCGATGACATTAAGTAACTTCTGTATATGCATCCGTGATGGTTAATTCAAGATAAATATATATTCTAAGCGCGAATGTAGTGCTGGAGGCGTATGGCGAGAGTCTTGTGGATGGCCGAACAGAATCAGCGAGCTCCAGATTCAAGACCACTCCCCTTAGTTTGTCTGCGACAGATTCCCCAATTTTTGATCATATTATAGTCTGCAGGAAAAATACTGTCATTGGGCCTCACGGCAAGTTGTACCTAGTATTAAAAAGAAAAATATTCTTAGAAAATGATTTAATAGGTTGCAGGGAACTATTTAATTAAGATGGCAGCCGTGACGTAATCATATTACAAAACAATGATTTGAGTTTCCCCATCTCCACCCACCATATATATATGCAGCCGCGGTTTGTGCACGGCTGCCTTCCATGACGCTATAAACGTATCAGAATGAAAAGATTTTAGTGCCACACTTCATTGTCCCGAAACGATGCTGCACGGGACTGATGTAGCAACCATACACCTTAGTGCTTAAAGAAAGAGTTTTAGAAAATAAAAAGAGTCTTGACTTGCTCTGCCGTCATTTATCTTTAATGACATGAAGTGTCCTCTGTACCCGTGCACTGAAACTCTGCCGAAACAGAGGAGTCAGGAGTTGAAAGTAATGAATCCGAATGGAGAGAACGGAATTATTCCGTCCTCCATATGACGCAGCAAATTTTTCGAATGCCTCAAAGTTGGCCTTGGTTGATAATATCAAGTCAGCGTGGCCAATCGGGCCCGTGTGTGGATGGACCCTGGCAAACAGCTCCGCTCGGTCGGATCCCATCAACGGGCAGTCACAGGGGATGTGTTCAGCGTGCATAATTAACCGCCTAAATACGTAAAGTGATAAATATCACAATTAGCTCTTTTTGGATGTTAATTAGAATAGGCCTGCATATGTGATACAATACAACGTGTTATAAAATATCATGACGGAACATCGAGTATACTATTACGCTGGCAATATTAAAATTATTAATCGATTATCTTAACAATTCAATCAGTTATAGGTACATGTTATTACAATGTTGTGTAATACCAATATTGTGTTGGACTTATTTTTGCAAAAATGTACAGCTCGAAAATTTCGGTTCGCTTTGTCACAATTTACATTGTGTTTTAATCATTTAATTGCATCCTTTCAGCTACTATCAAACTATATTTTATGTTAAGCATCAAAAGCCAACGAGTTACCTAAATCCGTGGGTCAGTATGACGTATGTATTTAAACTGTGGCTCTCCGTTTATACATCGATAAATCATATGTTTACGTGGGGTGTTAGCGAGCCTCCCTCAAACCGTGGGGAAAATAATAAAGTGCGTAGTATTTTGATGGAAATTTATAGATTGTAGCAAAAATGTTAGTTTTTGTATTCATTTTATTTAGAGACATGATGGATATTAAATAGAAATATTATTTAAGATAATTCCAAGAATATTGATATTGGTGCGACTAATTATTTTATTGTTAGGATTAATTACGGGCTTGATAAACTTAGTAGCTATTGCAGGTTTTTTTAGATATCGAATATATTATTTTATATCTATCAAAAATGATAATAATATTATCCGTATTCTTGTTTGAAACGCGTGAAACTTTAATAAGTGTTTTCAAACTATGTTTATTTTTAATTTCTACTTTTATTTAACAACGTTTTTATTGGGTCGTATTCTTATTTGTCCAGTGGTTGTTTGTCCGGTACAAATCTTGCAATCGATTTTTAACTAACTTCCCGACTAGCTAGACATTTGAAACTTTTAGAATATATCAAAACACGATGCCAATGCATTTTTTAATACGTTTAGGCATTTTTAAGTAGAATTAAATTCATTTTCAGTTAATTCTGTTTTGTATGAAAAGTTATTTTGGAAGAAATCCGTAATCCAATCCACTATTATTGGTTGCTAAATTATTAATATATACGTGCGTTACTATGGAAATCAATATGAGTGTCAAAATGATATTTCAGTATTATTTCTATCAAATACAATTTTTTTTTATTGTTTAAGCTAGTCAAGTCAAGTTTATATCTATGATTCAACAGAAAATTTAAAAACGTTGTATATAAAAGGTTCTTTTTATCTTGAAATTATTTCTGATTAAATCAGTTAAACATAAAACATTTTAATGTATGCCTATATTTATTATAATTTGGTTTTTGGCTATTTATTTTCAAATGACACATGTCAGAAGTAGAATTTAATTATTTTTTTTGATTTTGAATTGTAATTTCAGTTGGTTATAAATTAGTGAAGATTTTCATTCACACGTTAATTATTGATGTAGTATCGTTTTATGATTTTCAGTTTCAGAAGAGTCTCATGCTGGTAGTAATGTTGTACCTATTATTAATTCTAATATTTTGGAAGCACAGGACGTATAACACCCCCGCCTCGTGTGTGTATAATATATCTGCGCAAGTATGTGTGTTATGACAGGAAACATGCTAAACTCACTAATTGATACAACCACTGTGCATCGTATATGGATTGCTACAACGGTCCTCCGGACATTGTGCTGCGTTTGTATTGGTAAGGGATCTATAGAAGGGATCGAAAAACTTTTTGGTTTATATTCATAAGTCTATATATTATCTAAGATAGGGGAAAATAAAAAATGGAAATTCGTCCAAGAAAAGCGGAAATGTACATATATATATACGAAGATTTGAAATAATAAACTGATTTAACAGCAGAAAAAGCTCTTATTTACGAGGACATACTCCTGGAAAACCTCAAAATCTTTACAGCAAATGATTGTTAAAATGCTAAATTAACTATTATCATCTTTATAAAATAATACAAAGTTTACATTAAGTGCTGAATCCATATATACACAACTAGGATCACCACTAAATGATTCATATCGATTATGACTACATATATGGATAATTTCACCTGATGTCTAGTGAATATCTTATTTTATTTGTATAGAAGAAATATAAGTAATTTGCAGTAATTGAATGCAAATACTATAACCATTATGTACCTAATTAACTACTAATTACCTACTAGGAATAACACCATCTATCTTTAAAAAAGTGTTATAAATATTGTGGAGTGTCATAAATTCATACTTAACTTTAATGTTTATTTTGACAACATAAAATTGAGCAATGAGTTCAAATAACGTACTTATTTTTAAAAACAATCTGTATTTTATTAAAATGCGATCAAACGCCATAGATTTTTTTAAAAGTATATAATTATTTTGAACAAATTGCATTCATGACAACAATATTATGCGCGAAAGTTTTAAGCTCTGCGATAGGAGCCTACCATATTTCATACAATTCGATAGATTGACCGAGGTTACGTGACGTAAAGTTCATACGAAAAAATATCACAGTTCCTTGAGAAATAATCTGACATGTATTTACGTCAAGACAGATGGCGCGCTGTGGTATATATTGTTTAAACCTTTGAAGATTGTTTTGTAATCTGTATAATACATTCCTACATATACGAAATCTGTCGTTGGCAAATTAAATTATTTTAATAGAAGAAAACATATTTTAATATGTCAATATGCAATTAACAAATATTTTTCTTAAAAGGGTAGGCTTTAAATAATCGCCTAGTATGGAGTCTTCGCCACTGTGCAGTACTTACAACACGTATAAGTCAATTAACCTGAATTATTGTGAATTAAAACAATTACTTTTTATGGTTGGTAATCGGTGGTGAATTAGTCTATAAGTATACCTACATACTGATCGTAATATATCTATATAGAGTGGATATTATGGTTTATAGTTCACGTCATGCATTACAACCTGTCGTACATCTAAATAACATAGTGTGCGTGGGACATATTCAATATCGCTCGGACGCCCCCTGTTAACATACATACTAAAAAAAATCTAATTGAGTTTAGCAATAAAGCATACAAATTGAATTGAACTTCTGTCATACAAACGACTCTTATTCGATACATTACCGAATTAAATTAGTAAACAACATTCTAAATATATTTGTATATTATTTAATATAAGTATAGAATGTCAATAATAACAATATATACAAAAAGTCACCAACAATGTATAAATAAAATTATAAAACCATTCGAAGCAGTTTAGTTTAATAAAATCTACCATTAATTTAATTGATGGTAATTTATCAGATATTTCTGGGGGTGTCTTGCATAATATATAGCATTTACGAACCGCACGCCACTGGTAGGTACCTATACATATGAGATTATGAGCTGAACCTCGTAATGTAACAAAGTAGGTAATTATAGGAAAATTTAAAATTCAACACAACAACATTAATATGTTTGAAGATGGGTTTATTTATTTTCTTGATTATGTTGTTTATTATCAATTATGTTTATATGATTATCTTTATTCTACCTATTAAGTAATTATAATTATCGATGATTACGAGATAACTAGCAAATATTACCAGGTGGCAGTACCACCGGTCAACACTCTCTAACGTCTTCTTCCTGTCTCCCCCTCTCACACATTTACGTGTATGTTCTGTCTTACTGTCTATGTTATCGTGTTTTAGACTCATTTATTTATTTGTGAGCTACTGCTCTAGTCTGGCGAATTCTTTAGTCTCCCAACTTTGCCGACCAAGTTATCGCTGAACTTCTTCATTTGTCAAGCGGCTACGTTTAGCTGACGATTCTTCCACATCCATAATTTTTAGTGATTGTATGCCGCCTAAGGTAACGCCTATATGTAGTAGATTACAGCATTCTATCACTATTATAAATACTCTTAAATAACTTGGACAACACACTAATTTCTTATCTAAACGCAACTTTGTTGATTTTTACCACGTCTTTATTAGCTCGTATTCTTATTTGTCCGGTACAGATTTTTTCTTGTTTGTCCGACATTTTTAACTAACTTCCCGACTAGCTAGACATTTGAAACTTTTAGAATATATCAGAACACGACGACAATGCATTCTTTTAATACTTTTGGCCATCTTTAAGCAGAATTGAATTCATTTTCAGTTATTTCTGTTATGTATGTTTCGGAAAAAAAATGTTAAAAGTAATATTTACTACTCACTATTATTGGTTGCTAAGTGGGTCCTAGAAACTAAATTATTAATATATACGTGCGTTACTATGGAAATCAATATGAAATGTCAAAATGACATTTCTGTATTCTATAATATTTATTCAGTATTTCTATCAAATACAAAAAAAGTATTTATTAATACATAAAATTGTCAAGTTTATATGATTCGACAGAAAATTTAAACACGTGGTGTATAAAAAGTTCTTTTTAACTTGTAATTATTATCACTTATCCACACTTGAATTTTCTTCAACAATCAAGTATATTCTCAAAAAAAAAAGTACATTTCAGGAGATATTAGATAATTTTCAGAATATTCGATGCCATATACATCATTATACTTTTCCTTCAATCTGTCACATATTAATAAAATTGTAATGTTTTTTAATACTTTCTATATTCTCGATATTACCACAGTGTAAGCAACAGTTAGTAGATAGGCACCAATTTATTTTTATAAGTACAGCTAATTATTATAGGTAGATATTTACATCACGTTGCGTTATGTAAGCATTTACGGGTAAATAATGAATAATACCTACTGTATTTAATAATAAGTTAGTGCAGGCAAGTTATTGCGCGGTTGTTTAAGTATTTTGTTCGTTGAGTAAAACAAGCTTAGTTAGTAGTAATCAAGTGATCTTATGTGTCCATTGTTTTCGCAATGTACCGTCGACCAAATAATCACTAAAAGCGTATTTTTTTATTATATATTTAACGGAAAATATTCTAAAATTCCTTAATAAGGAGTATTTTTATACCCATCTGTTTTTGATAGGAAAGTAATAATAACACAGTATATTATTATTTAAACACCAGAAATTAGATTGACACTTCGAACTAAAAAATTAAATTTGATGACGTGGACGAAATTTATCAATTTTTTCAAGACAAAATTTAAGACTTTTACGGTTTCCATCTATATACTTATATAGGTGTTTTAAAGATTAGAAAAAATAATCAAATTATTTTACAGTTTATAACTTGAAAAAATACACAGGTACGATTTAAAACTAGAAGTTTAGTTAATTATTGTGAGGCAAGTAAGTATTATGCTCTATGATACCCTATGACATTATTTAATTTAGTTTGTACGATGTCGGAGGACATTCCTTTTGTTATATAAAAATAAACCCATAATCAAAATATTTTAAAATGTGACGAATGATTTAGTAGTACGGATAAAGTAGATGCAGGTAAATCTTTTCTATATAGATTGTTCGAGAAAACTCGGGAGTTAGGAATATTTAATCAGGCCTATTCTATTCCAGCGCATAGCAGATTGTAGCTCTCTGACCTAAAATGGAAATACGTGGTACAGATTGACGGTTTAATTAGAGGTGTTTCAGCATATTGATTTTAGTCTCGCTGTATCGTGCGGGGGATATTAAAATTTTAAGCCAATCAGCCATATTATTTTACGAACCATCTCGTAAGGATTATACACCAATATTCTCTTGAATTTCATATATACGACTCATTGAGTTAATAATTAATTATTGCTATAACTTAAAATCTTAGTTCAATGACCGTTAATAATAGTTTTCCCACGATATTTTCTTTTTGTTTAAGTAAATTACTACTTCTTGTCATCGGCAATTTGTTTGACGCAAATGACGCAATAGATTCGTCAGATAATTTAAAATGGGGCCTCAAAATAGTGCAAACCACTCATACAAATATTCAGCTGGGGCACGGTCTAAAACGATCGTGACTACGTGACGCGAAGATTGTGCAAACGACGCGTGCAGAACAAAACACAATTTGTCATAAAAATTCAACATGCGTCCAGTTAATGTTATGTTTATTGTTAATAATAATATTATTCATTGACATGTTATCTTTTTCAAGTAAATTGGTAACGTTTTTTAGTCATCTTTACACGATTTAAGAATTAATTCCCCCGACGCCATCACAAAACAAATTGACGTGTTCACAGCTCTACTTTCGCTCTCCGATTGACAGCAAGTCCGAAATTTCGTCGCACCTATAGTTAAAAATTATTCGCCGTTTCACGCTCTTAAACTAGACCGAAATCTTCAAAATGTCTGCAACTGACATCGAATGTGATTCTAGGAAAGAGGTAGGTACCTACATTGATTTATTTTTAAGTAGGTATGTACAACCTACTTATGTAAATGTGTTTGTAATTAATTTTATTGAATGAATTGAAGTTGTTGAAGTCACATTAAACGATTAAACCAATAAATACAATTCCAAATGTTGTTGGTGATATAATTTTCTTGTAATTTTCAATAAGTAATTGAAATTTATGATTTTTAATTACTTTATTATAAATACTTACCTACTCAAAATCATTCAGTGAGTGTCGGGCCTCCACGCCCCAAATCCAGCCACTGCTTCTTGTCGCAGATGTAGCACTTGATTGTGTTAGGATTTTTCGGTAGACACGTATCCGTCGAATTATTAAAACATGTACTTTACAAAAAGTGTGGATTAGTTAGGGGGGTCGGGGGTATAAGAATTTTTAAAAACTGCGATCTGACACTTTAGAATACTAACACACTAGAATATTTATGACGTGGAAATTCGGTATACGAGAACCTACTTACTACATAATTATTTATCATTCATTGTCTTTGTTATTGATAGAGTAATGTGAGAGTATATCTAATAATATCTTTACAAGATTAGGTATTAATTTTATAAAATTTATCATTCCAATATAAGCAGGCTATATGACATCTAGTTTACATAAAGCTAGCGATGCGATCAAATCTGGCCAGTATTCTCTATTCAAGTTAATTTATTGAGAGTAATCGTCGAAAACATCAATTCCGATACCTCGCGATACTTATTCACATACGTGATCATATTTCCTAGAATGAATCAGCGCCAACAAATCATCGACATCATATTTGCCGCTGAGATAAAAAGAAACGTATGAAATCACCAGGGTCGTACGTATGCGTTATTAAAAGAAAACCCTCCACCCCCCACTAACATAATAAAGGCCGGTAAGCACTTATCACATATTATCTGCGTATCGTATCAGTGAGGACCAGAATATGTTGCACGATTGCGTGTCAAAATGTGATACAAGTATTCGCAATAGGTGTGATCAGCTATTTGTCGTGTACTTTTTTAATATGTTCAAGTCAATGTGGTACAGATACGTAATAATGACAGAATAAAAATCAGACACTATTACATCCTATTATATCACTAAATAATTTACTAATGATACAATAAACGGAAATGAAAAACGTGGATACTAGCTATACCAGCGAAGCTATTCTAATATATCACTTTAACACCCAAAAGAGCTAAATGTGATAAATATATCACATTAATCACTTTATGTATTCAGGCAGTTAATTATTACAATAAGTTAATTGTTCAAAGTGCTTTATTTGACCACCTCCTATTTTGGCTGTGTTAACTTTTAGAGTGAGATAAGAGTACGTCACTTACGTATTGAAAGTTGAGATGCGAGATGGGACTATTTTTTATTAAAAATAATCTTCGTCGCGGGTGTCAATTATGTATAGTCCCCCTCCGAGCTGTCAAATGACATGTCTACCAACTTAAATTTTCGCCGTATTACGTATGTCCGTGCGCTGAGATTCTTCGTCTTCCCAGCCATGCCACCACCACCGTGTTGGCTGCGTCAACTAATAATTAATCGTGAAACTGGTTAGAACGAGCAGGCAAACCATCGCAAGTTCCAGAGATTCCTCGACGCCACATTTGCATTTCAAAGGATTATCTGAGTATCCCCACTTCTTCATACTGTCCTTGGTCCTAGTTACTCCAGTAACATACTATAACTGGGGACTGTTATTAATTTAATCAATATAAAGTCGGAGTATATGACAATTGTCCAAGGTGACAACTTCTAAAAAGATCTTCTATTCATAAGCGAATACAAAAAATATAGCATTTTAGAATTATCAATAATAAAATCTTGAACAACAATTTTATCCAATCCTTTAACTCATTCGCTGCTGACTATATAATTATTTTTTAATTAGCATTAAAACACCTTTAAAATGCACGTTAATTACATCGATCGGCCGCCTTGCCATTACGCGCATGTGCGTCTTCAGCCTCCAAAGTATTAAGCCCCTGTCCTTGATCAAACATAAATTGACTAAACAGCATACCTGAGAATTTCGTCAGACATGTGATTCCGGAACCCACATCTTTAAAGTCGGACATACTGTCACTACTCCGCCGAAAGTGCACAACTAACTTACTCCATTCCAAATGAAAAATAATTATAAATTGAACCAATTTATTATATGTGTTATTCTTAATAGCTATGTACTTAACTATAATCGAGTTACTTACATGATTTTTTGTAAATAAAGTTGTAGGTAATAAGTTGATATCTACCCACCGGTCGAAATCCTTTTGCAAAAATAACATCAGCAATACGTGTGAAATAGTTTTAGAAACACTATTAATATATCGAGTGCTTAAAGTCAGACAACGTTATCTATAAAAAAGTGTTTTTTTTTTTTTTTTTTGAGATATCGCTATTTTACATTTATGGCTACATGATAGTCAAACAACGTTATGTCAATCTTTTCTAATTTCTTATTATATCGTCAGTAAAGTTTAACGCTAACTACATAAGTTACCCTTGTTTTCATATTTTTTTAAAACTATCCCTATAAATTTTAACATCATCATAAGCAAGATAAATGTACAATACACAATAAATTATAAAATATTAACATTAGGTTTTAAATAAACATTTCCCTTGTTGAGTTACAAGAATCTAATTATCATGTAAAGTTGCACTTTTGTAGATAGTGTTGTTTGACACTAAGACCTCGATATTATAACATAAACATAGTGCATTTTAGAAAGTCATTAAATGAGATTAACAATATTTAAAATTTTCTTTTTGGAGAGGAAGTCCTGGCATAAATAGCCTTTGCATATTAGTATTCTTACATATGTAGGTATTGTTAATTACGTTGATATAAAACAGTAATGTAACTTTTTTTTGTAATACGGTCCTGGAAATGTCGAATCCGTCCCTTACGAGATGTTTGCACCGCAGCGCAACCGTTTGCTCATAAATATCAATGCGATCGTCCGCCTTTTTACCGATGGGCAATAAACTTACTCATAATTTCCGAACCGGTCCTGTTAAATCATTTCCCGTCCGGTCCTGTAATGGAAGATGACGTAAATCAGCTTCGTTGCAAAACAAACTACTGATTCTCATTTTTTCGCGAGTCGGCATCTTTTGCTTTTCCGAATTCGGTATCCAAATATCGACACTGGAGATTTCCACATTGTACATGTGTACAATGTAAAGAATGGAAAAACATACTTTATACCTTTTATATAAAACATAGAAATGCATTTTACACGAACTGGAGTTGTCTCACTGAAGTTTATAATATGGGTAGAGCTTATTCATTTCGTCCTAAAATTTTGTGTCTAGAATAATTATTGTTAATCAATAATTAATGTTAAGCAAATCAATAAAATTTGTCTCACCTACCCAAACTATTCGTACCTATATCAGATTAAATTAAATACACAGATCTATTCCTTGTATACAAAAACACTACGAAATATTTTGCTAGTAAATTTAAGCCAATTCTATGAATCAATAAATTAGACTACAACGCTATTCTAACGGACAATTCCTTCTACGACTATAAATACCAGTCATTATATCTTCTTCTTTCACCATGTCAAGACCCAGCATTGGTGCACAGGACAAGCACAAGTTCGCACCACTTCCCTCGATCCATCGCCAACTCTTGCGCCTCCCGCCATTCTAGATCTGCAGCGCATAGATCGCTTTTGTAGCACCGCTGCAGGGTGAGGGAGGGCCGGCCACGACTACATAACCCTTGAGGCTGTGTCACAAGGTTACGAAGTGTCGCACTCTTTTGCGGTATCCGGAACACATTCATTCCATATGGCACATTAAAATTTATCTCCTTTTCAATTGATATAATATGCTCCGGAATTTATCTTCACAAAATAAAGTTTTTGATAAATTCGACGGATAAATGGCTGAACGCTTCTCTCTACTTCCGAAATCATCTGGTTCTATGACTAATCATACGAGCTTACTTACCAGCTTTTCCCTCCACCATTTTCTTCGAGCTATCCGGGTCATTTCGGTGTAAGATTTTTATCAAATACTAATCACATTGCCGGAATTACTTTGTTCCCTTATAGATATTTTTCGTTTTTACTTTTTACGCATTATGCCCAGTATACATCTTTCCATGCCTCGTTATGTCGGTTACATGTTAATTGTATGTATGCAGTTTGACGTAGCACAGTTCACCGTGAGTGTTGTACTATACACATATGGCCGTAAAACAACCATCGAGGAAACGAAACAGAAGAAAATATGTAGTTAAGGAAATTAGAAATACAATCATCATACAATAATGTACGGTAATACGGCTATCTGTATACGTAAAATTTTCCAGACACGCGTCACACTAAATTTCTAGTCCTCTCTTTTACTGGAGGGATATGCTTTCTATGCGACTTTATCTAAATTGATCGATTCCATTAAAAATCGTATACCAAACTCCGAAAAATCGACGTAATCAAAATCTAGAATCGGTAAATTCTCTCATAATTTCGTATATTTAGGTATCTAAATAAAATAAATTAGATTTTAAATTCCAAATGATTAAAAATAGTTGCTTGGTCTTACTTAAATGGAATTTAATTGAACTTAATTTTATTACTTATTCACTAGTCATATTTTTCACAAAGTGGTTTTTAAACGTTTAGTAGATGATTAATTTCGCAAACGGACAACCCAATATTATCTCTGCTAATAGAATGCTTAATGACTACTTTGCTTTTTACCTACAGGTGTTACATACCTTCTTGTATATATATAAAATAATAATATATTAAGGTTTCATATTAGTCGTTGGGCAAACAAGCAGTCGCCCACGCCCGATCGACAATTCAAGTTAATATTCTTTAAAAGCGGCGAGTCACTTAGTGCGCTATCACACGATAGCCGCAAATAGCAGGAGATTTGCGATCGCCGAAGGGGGAAACCATAGGCGTGTAGTACTAAAAGGTTTAACATTCATTATTAAAATCACAAAATATTCTATTTTTCACTTGTACAGACGTCTGAAGCCAGGTGGCCATGGTACAATGACCCACAGAAGCGATGGCGGTTTTAAATCCATTCTACACTATTGGGTGAAATACCGCAGATTACCGACTACTATTCTCACTATCAAACAGAAACCAAGGGTTTAAAATGACTTTGCCTAGATAAATGTTTTGACAGCCGTAAGGGGGGGGAGAGGAGATCGGAACGCGTCTGGAGCCGTTAGCGAGTGGTTTTTTGTTCTACCGATTACGTTATGACATTGCAGTGTTTGTGTTTTCACGTTTTGACACATTTTCATAAAATTTAGAGGCGGTCGGTGACCGGTGTCTCGCGTGTTTTCTCCTGATCGTCTGGATTGGCCTTTAGGTACGTAAAGGGCCAAGACTCTGACAGGTTTGGAGGCCCTTTTGCGAAAATTTTAAGCATGCATATGCCGCTATTAGATGTTTAAACATATAATAATATATTTAAGATATTTTACACTCATTTTGTAAAAAATGCGTCTTTCAAATCTTATCTTTAGATTTCAATTCCATGATAAAGATATGTGATCATCTTGACCAGTTTTAGTCCTGATGAAGTGACTTTTAAAACAAACAGTGCTCTATAATTGAGGTATTATTTAAATTATTTACTTTATTTAATACGTGGTGGTCAAATTATTCATGAGACTCGATTCTTCTTGTTTTATCCTAGATAAAGACTGGACTCCTAGTCTTTGTCACATGTCTACTATACTGTTTTAATCTTTCAAGCTCTTTATCATCCACGTCAAAAACGTGGAGATATCGCGGGTACTATAGGAAGATTATGTGTGCATATTAAACATCATTGAAAATTATAGAAAATGTCACCTACGTCCCTGGGCAGGTCAAGTTTGGCCAAGACCACTCGCTGACTCTGAGATATTGATTTTTTGATATGTCGGCGTTTCATATTATAGATACAGGGTGCCCCATATACAATACTGTATGCTTGCACGTTTACACACAGTGGTATCCAATATTTTCCATAACACTATGCCATCCAAAAAATATTGTTCTTTTATTAAAGACTGAAAAGAAATTATTCGAATAGGAAGGGAAGCGATTCATTATACGGAAGAGCTTGCTATTTTGGTCTGTAATTAAAATGTCTACAGTTTAAAATAGAATTCGAGATTTCAAGACGGTTTCTACAATAATCTGCAAAGGCGAGGTTTGCAGTTCCATCAAGTTGAAAATCAGAATTCCACCCCGGATTCAGGGGCTGGTTCCGATTTTTTAAAAAACATGTATACCTACATACTTACAAAATTACAATCATAGCTACCGTAAATTAGAAAAAATCTTCCTTTGGTGTCGTCTTCTATCGATGGATGGTGAGATGAAATTTCCCCATTCTGGGCAAAGGCACATCAGATCATTAAAATGCCTTCGACATAGAGCCACTTACGGAGGTTGCGTAGTTAAGATAATTTCATACTGCCTCGTTTCTCTAGCTTTCCCTGCATTAGTTTTTTTTTTCAAAAGTCCTTCTTGCCACCTTAGTATGATCTCATGATCTGGAAAATATCATTGATAGTATTAGGCATGGCCTCCACATGGGGGGGAGCTGACAGGGCTCTAGCCTGGGAGGTAAGCGTGACGGATCGACCAGTTAAGTCAGATAAATACACACCACAAATTTTCGATAATAGTAAAAAATGTCGCCTGCGGCGCTATTTCACTTAATATAATTATATTATAATATAAAAATATATGGTTGTGTGATGTAATTTAATATGATATTATGATCGATATAAATAAATAATAATTGTATTTGCTGACTAAAATGGCTACTTTATCAAATATGGCGACGGGTCATGTCAAATTACTTGGTTTCTTGGCTACCACAAAAAGTGGTCGACATCAGTGCTTCATCATATGATGCCGAGTACCGACAATTCAATAATATATGAAGTGGATTTATTTAAAAATACAAAAAAATCGCGGAAAAACACGGAACGCCCATAATTTTACCTTGTGAAACTCTGGGATCCGCGAAATACCATTTAAGGAACACTACTGTAGAACATCACACTGCCCTTAACCTAAACGATAGGTAGGGGGCCCGCTTCAGAATGTGGGTGCCATGGTATTAGGTATAAAAGGTACTAAGTATAGGTAGTTAATTTAATATACCTAGATACATTAAGTTTAGTGTCTACTTATGCAATTCAATTGATAAAGAATGTTTGTTTTTCCTGAATCCCTATAGTAACGGGTAGTAAATACCTAATCATAGAATTATTACCTTTCAATACTTACTCGCCTGATAAGCACTTTTTATTTTTTATTGCCTATTATATTTTAGGGTAATAAAAACCGAGAAAAACCATTATTTGGCAGTACCTATATCAAAAGCCCTGTTTCCATATATATATGCACACAATATATCTATGAATGTTAACCCCACAATGATATACGAGGGGTGCGCTTATGGATTTGTTGAATCCATTTAATGCATTATCGATAGATATATATACTTCCAAATATATTTGTGTAATATATTATACGTTTATGATATCTTTGATGCGATTTCGCTAGGTGCATTGTGTTATCATAGAAAAGTTTGTTACAATCCGTATTTACAGCATATTACTCACCAAAGTTAGATAGATACTTGTTCTGAATTACTGTACTTAATGATATAAGTACTTACATAATAGCAATATCCACTAACATAAATTATAATATTATTATTACCCATCTCAGGAAATTTAATTATTAACATAAATTGTGTGTTTTATTATGACTGTCATATTAAATAATAATAAAACTTATAATTAATATCCACCTCACATATCTGCCAATAAAAATATTTACACAATAATTAGTACTAACAGTACGCTCATTTACTGCAGTAGCTACCTTAACACAATTTATCGGTCAGTGACGTCCCTAGGCAAAGTGTCGCCATAATGTGGAATATTATCTCCCTTAATTTTAATTTTTTTTTAATGTCAAATTTCAAACAGATTTTTTAAGTACATTCAAATTCATTTTATGATCTCTTTAATTTCGGCTATATTAAACAGACAAATGCAACAATACATACACACCATATACAGAGAAATTCTACGAAACCTACTTTCAAATCGTCGCCTCAAAAGCGAAAGGGCACTTGTGCAAAATTAGAGTTTTGAGGAAAACATTTTTTGGTGAAAAAAAAATCGTGTGGAGGTTATTTCATATCTTTAAATAAATTCAGACCACAGGTGACTAATTACTCAAAAATTATTTTTTTTTAATTTTCATATCTTGTGAAAATTCTCGTCAAAGGGCTCTTTTCCTTCAACAAAATCTTTTTTTGTATAACGGCCTCTACACATTTTAAAATATGTATGTACCCTTTTCATATATTATTTTTGTAACCGCTGCAAATAGACTGACAAAATTGTGTACCTACATGTTACGTTTTTATAATACATTAATAATAATTGAAGATTAGTTTACAAATACAGAAGTGACTTTATTTTCATAATTTCACGGAATTAGCTCCAAAAATGGCATTTTGCCCATAATATAGTGGAAAAAATAACGAACTACATTACATTACTACATTCATAACTCAAAATCGTCAAAATGTCACAAGTGCTCTTTTGATTTTGGGACGACGAAATAGTGTTGATTTTAAGTACCTACCTCGATTTTTTAAGTTGTAGTAAGAAGTTTTAAAGCCTTGTGATTTTTTTAATCGAAGGTGTCGGTACTTTCTAACGAACCAACCGCATAGTCATCTGCGATAATATCTGTAATGATCGTATTCGTTTCTTCATTTGGCGCCTTTTATAATACGCTGCTCCTAAGCAACACATTACATGCCTACACCCAAGGGACGCCACTTTAAGTCATTAAGGTTGCTTTTACAAAATATGTTGTACGAATAGGTACCTAATTATTACACATAGGAAATGACAAGGTTGTTTCAATTCTTGTTTATAGTAAGTTAATCTATGGCACGTTTTATTTAAAGATAATGCTATCATGCATATTATTTTTTATGAGTCACTTATTAATAAATAATAAAAATAAGTAAGGTAAATAAGTACATACCTACCCAACGACTCCTTTATGCGCTGAAATAACAACATCTTATACTAGTAAAAAAAACAATTTGTTCTTCTTTTTGTGCCATTCCCTATCGAAACGTCGGTCACCTTATTATCTGCTTATAAGTTCGGTGGAGCTGCATTCGCACTAATCACGGAGATTTTGTAGCTACGAAATGCGGCGTCTTGAATAATGAGCTTGGGAATGCTATAATTTTGTCCTCCCAAAATATACTTAATATATAGGTATTATATACTTATGTGTAATTCAACGGTAAATTATTGTTATATGATATGACCCTCTGCAGAATTTTATAACTTATAATTATATTATGATAATATTATATACTTACTACACTTGTAAATAAATCCACCATCATTTAATTCAATTTTATTTTAAGCTACGAAAGTTTAATTAAATGTTGCCCGGATCCGCACACTTGTGAAATACACAAAGAAAAAGTAGTAAAAGAAATATACATACTGAAGAATTATACTGATAATTTTTTTTTTCAAATCTGGTAACGCACCCATGTACTCGCATCTCACCTCACCGTAGTGGCGAAGGGTGGAGGTAGGCTTTTAAGATCTGCTCTAAATAGTGTATTAGTTAGAGTTAGTCATACGTATTTGTTTTTATTGAACTAAGACTACAATTATTTACAGATGGTGTTGGTAAGTATTTTGTCAATTAAACCCTGCCTACACTTAACCATAATAGTTTTGGTACATTTTAGGCGATACGACAACATTGTGCACACTTTTTCATTCATACTTATTTGTTTTCGTTAGGTTAAGAATGCATATTATAATACATGCCATATTGTTGGTTCATTTTTAAAATTCATTAAGCCCTACCTAACCAAACTATAATAGATAAAAAAACATTATTCTATCTATAGAATATCCAAAGTAACGTATAATTCAATTGCACAACTTTCATAGATAGACGAGTATTTTTTTTACTATTATCTATTATGGAATGGTTTTCGCATGGTTTAATTGAATTTTAAAAACTAACCAACACCATTTGTATATTGTAGTCTTATTTTAATATGACTGCCAAAGTTTAGTGTGCATTATTTATGGAGGATCTTAACAGCCTACCTCCACCCTTCGCCACCGCCTCACCGATCCACCGCTGCTATCTGACAACTTTGCAACTTTTTGAAATAAATAGAGATGAAACTTTATGATCTACTATTTTAACCAATAATGTATTCTATGAGTTGCGCGAGTTTCATAAATATTTGTCTAGCAGTAACAAGCCAGACACGAAACAGAACTATAATTTATGTTTATCAAAACGGCAAATAATATATATTATATAAACACAGGCAGACATTTCGATTCTATTATTAGTATAGATCAGTGGTCTCCAAACTCAATAAGGATGTGAGCTACTTTCAGAAATTTAAATTATCTGGTGAGCTACTTATACAGTCATATTCCTTCTTTATATTTTTTTATCATCGTCCTTTATCCTTCCATACATAATATATTACCATATTACTTACTTAAAATAAATCATCAAAATAAAACATCGGACTTCCAATAAAACATAAAATGCGTACTTTTTTTTTCAAATTTGAATTCAAATTTATTTATTTATTTTACATAATATAATTAACATAATAAATTATAAATATAAAGCGGTCACGACATGACATAAAATAAGTGTTAATAATTTTTCAAATAAAAATACAGAGGAATGTGAGATAATAAATTCACCCTCACGTAGGTAAGTGTAATATATGAATATCCGGAGCGATTTCATTAACAATAATAACAGCAAAACTTGGTTATTGCCTTCCGAAACAAAATAATAATTGAAAAATATCTTGAATTTTGGAGTCCAATAATAAAATTTGAGAAGCAAATATTTATAAGTATGATAAAATATCCTACGCGAGCTACCGAAAATGCCACCGTGACCGACCGTTTGGCGATCACTGGTCGTCGCTATAGATTGGTTTGTCGAATATCCGTTTTTGTCGAAATCGACCTTTTAATGCATAATGATTTTTTGTATGTAAATGGACCAGAACCATCATTTTCTTTCAATTACACTGTAATGAATACATCATTCATAATATGCTGTAAAAACAACAGTTTAAATATTTCCATGTATTTAAATATAGGATAATGCAATTTGTTTTTTGTCTCCTGAACATTTGACATTTGGTCTATTCGACTAACCATTCCTACAGCGACGTGGTATAGATTGACACTTGCCTGACGCGTATTCTCGATCATATTTAATCGTATAATAATTGTTAAATGATTAATGATTATTTACCAATCATTGTACGATTGAAATAAATTAAAATGATATAAAACGGTCGTGATACCATTCTAACGAATTAATTATTGAACACGTTTTAATTGATTCAATCAAGTTGGTTCGTGATTACTTAAGTACTACGTGACTTGTCATTTTTGTAACCTTTAAATACAGCGATACGGAGAACTTTAAACGCTTTGGTTTGACGAGTACAATGTTTTTTTTAATGGGAGAATAAATTCTTGATATCGATTAAGCATTCGACAAAAAAGCGTTTAAGACTTTTTGCTATCGAACGTAATTCGTTTAAACTAAATAAAGCAAACTAGGAAGTGAGGTGATTATAAATTATTCGAAGTACACAAAAACCATTATAAATGTATTTGTAACTGATAGCTACTGTTGAATAAAAATAATTCATTGAACAAATAAATCTACATCTACAATAATTCAGGATGAATTAATCTGCGAGAAAATTGAACATAACTTTTTTAAAATGTCGCAGTCTATGTAGATTGTGTAATCGGTATGGAGAGAGATTTATTTATTTTAGAAAACAACACATTGTGGACATAACAAATCAAAATTCAGGACGTTTACAACGTGAGATTTACAAAAATATTACTCTCACAAGAGAGAAGAAGAAAAAAATAAAATAACATAAACCATATATACAATAAAATTAAGTTTCAAACACAAAATCATCATTGAAAATGTCTATGTCTTTGGGGAGCGCATTGACAAGTCTTGCACCCCTCGCTAATGGTGCCTAAAAGGCTTGACTCGAGGAAATAGTTCTGACCTTTTAAAATAGGTCATGGGCTGCGACCACGTAGGTAATTGACAGGTGCATATAAATTTTAATTCATTACGCCAGGATTGGAAACCATCCCTCGTGATAACAGGCAAAAATGTCTCAAGAGCAGAAGTGACCTACGAGATTCAATCGTAGATAGTTATAAAACTAGAAGCAGCTAGTTATCGCTAGAATCAAATTATAGAGGAATGTTCGGGGAAAGTTTGAGGGTCAGTTGTGGAAGCGACGAGGCTTGGTAAGGCAATAAGTCAGCTTACGATCAGTGTTAATAGCCTGACCTTTTTTCCGAAATCATCACCGAATCATCTGCTTCCGTCGTGAGCAACTCAGTGTGTGCAGACGTCCCATATAATCAGTACTTATTAAAAATGCAGTCCATATTGTTTGGCTACCTCGGTGGTTGTGTTTCTTCAGTGTTTCCAGCTAATTACATAATAGAAATAGATAAACAACAATACGATCATGGTAATCATAATTATTACTCTTGTATTTTGATTCCGTTAAAATTTTGTTTAGCTAACTGTTACAATATGTACCTTATTTTTATCATAGTATCATCGAATGAGTTGGTAATATCTACTTAGATTTTAATACATATGTGAATAAATATTTTTTATATTATCACTTGATATAAATTAATATAGTATGTATAGTTCGTTCACAGCATCAAGTCAATTTACAATGTCCAAAAGCATGTGTGTGTATAAATAAATGAACCATTCCCAGTCGGCGAGGCGCGGTAGGACGCGAAATCATTGATCATATTATTATGGACAGCAGCCGATAAATCGTCGGCGGAATTCCGGCCCGCCACTTAGCAGATACGCATCTCTAACATGCACATTGGTAATTCACGATCGACGGACTATACCCCTAAGGACCAGACAAGAGCGGCTCGTGGAACTTATTAAAAAAAATATTTAATGAATATCTATAAAACGTCCTGAATAAAGAAGTTGACATGCTAAGGATTCAGTAGTAACATCTTTAGTGTACCTACTCATGAAGAGAATGTGTTCGAATCCCACGATTGGAATAAATTTGGGTACCTGCCTACATATTGTTTTTTGATTACTTGATTGGATTTAGAGCATGGAACTAATGAGTTCATTTTAGATCTAAATAGTAATTTCTCGTATAATATGTCTGTTAGGATAACTTTCACTACGTGCGGCTCCATATAATTCGCTTCAAATATTATATAGATTTGTAGATATAGTATATAGACATTTTTACCGAAGTTATAAGTAATGGAAAAAAAAGAATTTCAAGTTGTACACACTTATATTTTTATAAAAATCAATGTTTTTTAAAATAAGTATAAAAAATATTAAAACTATGAATTAGTCCAAATCTCTATGTTAAAACATAGAAAACTTAATAAATTTTAATAATAAATATAACTATAAAATATATGTAATAATAAGATGAGATCCTGCAACAAATTCACATTTTATTACATTTTTTTACAATTGTAAGCTTATCTTGACTTTTTTTTTAATGTTTTCAGATACATATTTATTAATTAACACAGTTAAAATTGTAAATTATTAAAAAATGTTTCAAATTGCCAGCTTCGTATTTTTCCGCTAAGCGCCTCTGGTAGGTGAAGACATATTTGTAAAAAAAATACTTTTTTAGTGATGCCCTAGATTTGGAATCTAATTCAAGGCTAAAGTAATATAAATACCGCAACTTTTTATTATATTAGAATTAGGTTGACGCTGATGCAACGAGCAAGGAGAAGTTCTAATCTATTATGATCGGTTTATCAAATCTTTATATTAAAATTTTATTTTTATCTTGATTTAGCTAACTGTGACATTGTAATATCGTAGCTATTGAATCAGTGAACACTTTATAAACTAAATACTTTCTGATTCATTAGTCATCATTATACAAGTTGCGATTTTCTTTTGATATTTTTACAGGGTTATAAAAAGTGTCTGTATAGAGTGAATAAATATAACTAATGTACCACGCAACTTTTTACATTATTAATCGTGAAAAAAGCTTTTGTTCCTACGGCGATAAGCTTTCAAACTTAAAATAATATATTTATAATATATAAATTTATATTTTCTATTAAATACCTACCTATATCTTATTAAATTTGTATACCCCACTGCTTAAACGGTCGCGCCACCAAATTAACAATGACTTCATACTTACTATTGTCTGATTCTTAAAAAAAGGAAAGTCTTACCATTGAAATATTCAAACGGCTCATTTTTTATTCGAAATGATCACGTTACAAAATTCATCTTCATATGTCATATCGCAACATAAGTACATATAACATTATATACCATCACAAAATATGCTAGAGCGACTGAAGTTCTGCGAATAAGCGATATTTTTATCTTCTAGCTTTGTCTAACATACAATTTTCAGTTCCAAGAAAGATTTCCTTCAGGGGTCGCCTACAGTTTATCAAATTAATTTGTATTAAATAAAATAAAACACAATAATATATAAGTAGTAAGTACCTATCTACTAATTCTACTGATTTTGAAAATGTCCATTTGAAGCCGGCGAAACCTTTGAAACTACGTGGAATTAGTACTACATTATATTGTGTCTTATTTTATAAAATACAACGCATTTCCACCAAGAATTGACAGTTAATACCATTAAAGACAAAGAAATTATTTGTGATACAAATTCAATTAATCTTTATTCTGTGATGGGTATCTACGATGCAGTGGCAAAGACTCCGTACTAGGCGATTATTTAAAGCCTACCTTGTTAATAAAAATATATTTTTTTATTTATTAATAAAGTATTTAAATAATAACTTCATTATTTTGTATTCTACTAAAATGATATTACAACAACGTCACCGACACAATGCAAGGATTTAACTTATTTTGTACATTTCACGTAAACAACACAATATACGTATTGATCATACACGTATTGTAAAAACACACACACAATGTCAAAACCAGTAGGTATCATTCGTCTCTGTTCTGGCAGAACACACTAACTGGAGAATACTAGTTTTGAGTAATTTGACTTTGAAGTTGTTAAAATGTTTAAAATAATGGTCAATCATGTGAGTTTATCAAGTAATCGTAAAAAGGATGACTTTAAAATAAGGACTGTTTATTTATTAAGAAGGTTTCCAGACGGTAAAGTTTGAAATAAGGAACATTTTGGTACTAACTCAATATATAATTTTTTCGAATTAGGGTTTTCTGCCAGAACAGTGACGATATATTATCACGTGACCTGAAGCTGTAGGTATTTAAGTCTAATGGACCCTCCGGTCTATACAAGGATGTAAAATACGGAAACAGTCTCGCGCTCTAAACGCTCGACTGCGGTGATAGCACATTTTTCGGTTGAGTATTATTTTTGTCTTTTTTATGTAATATATATAAAATATAGACTATGAAAAGGCGTTTGATTCCATCGAAAAATTCTCAATTATAGACGCCCTTAGCAACCAAGGAATTTCCAGACGCTATATAAACATATTGAACAGTATATACATTATACAGTGATGCCACAGCATGCGTGAAACTCCACAAACGGTCGTGTAAATTCCCTATTAACAAAGGTGTCCGGCAAGGTGATACCATTTCACCTAAACTATTCACCGCTACTCTTGAGGACTTATTAAGGAAACTTTGGGAGGAAAAAGGTGTTCCAATTAATGGGGAGCACCTCAGTCACCTGCGCTTTGCAGATGATATTGTTATACTCTCACAAGACCCGAAAAACCTCCAAGGTAGAATGCAAGAACTCGCGGATGTCAGTCAAACGGTCGGTCTAAAGATAAATGTCTCAAAGACAAAAGTTATGAGGAACTGTTTTTCGGACCCTGCGATTATCTGTATTTCTGGCACCCAACTCGAGCAAGTCAGCAGCTACGTCTATCTCGGACAGCAGGTGTCCATAGACGGAAGCATGCACGATGAAATTGCTCGAAGAACAAAGCTGGGATGGAGTGCTTTCGGACGTCTGAATATTATCTTCAAGAGTGACCTACCATTATGTCTTAAGCGTAGGGTGTTCAACCAATGTGTGCTACCCGTGCTCACGTATGGCTGCGAGACGTAGACCCTCAACACGAGAGATGTCCAAAGGCTAAGAGTCACACAGCGAGGCATGGAGAGGTGCATGTTGGGCATCACGCGAAAGGACCGTAAGAGGAACGAATGGGTTAGGAAGCAGACAAGAGTACGCGATGTAATAGACGTTGCCAAACAGCTGAAATGGAGATGGGCGGGGCACATTGCTCGCTGAAAGGACGGCCGCTGGACAAATGCCGTCATCCAGTGGTACCCAAGGGGTACGAAACGGCCACAGGGTCGCCCTAAAAGCCGCTGGAATGACGAACTGGTAAAGTTCGGCGGAAATACGTGGCAGCGAACGACACAGGACCGAGAGAGTTGGAGAAAGCTTGGGGAGGCTTTCATCCAGCAGTGGATTGACCCAGGCTGATGATGATGACATATAAAATATAAAAAAATGGTTCAGTAAAACACTGAAGATGAAAAAAAACAAAATCAAGTTCTGTAATTAATATGGCTATCTTAAGACTTTTACAGTCATCTACCACATCCTACTTACCTTCAACAACAGGAACCCTTTGCCACTGATATATTCATAGCTATAAAAAAACTATTGACATTTTATGAAATATGTACGCATTTAAAAAATGTTTTAATACTTATTTGTTTACATAATATACGAAAAATCTTCTTCTTTTTGTGCCGTCTTTTGACGATCAATTTGTAGTACATACACTTCCCTATCCTGGGCCAGTCAAATCATATGAAAAGTATCATGTTAATACTATAGTAGGTACTCACAATTCCGTTTTATAACAGTGAACATTATAACATATTATATTTAGTTCTTATTAGTTTAGTATAGTTTAGTATTTTGAAATCCATTTTCGTTCAATCATAATAATGTAGTCAATTGTATAGTCCTATAGAGCTGTTCGCATATGAATACATAACTTGTGCGGCATTTGTCACATACGTGTCCATTTCAAATATTTGGTTCACTACCACTGTACACCCCAGGCCGGATTATGCACATATTGAAAAATGCATTGATTTATATACAACTGCTTTGCAAGAGATAAAATGAAAGTTGGAGGCACATAAATATGAAAATTCTCTATAGGCCGAGTAAGTAGTAAGTATCGATTGAAATAATATTATTAATATGCACATACATAACATGTAGATATCTAAACGGCATTATATTTAATATTTAAGAGGCCCACTTATATAAATAGTTGTCGTATTGTTAGGGTCAGTTCGCACGAATCGAAAATTGCCACAAAAGCGTTATCCTGCGGAGTTCGAAAACATACTCTGCAGGCCCTGTCATACATACTCCATTGCAGTATTTCCATAAGGAGGGGAAATATTAATTAAATGCACTGGTGCATAACGATCGATTCGTATGATTTAATAAATCTTTTTTTTCTTGCGATTTCAACAAAGAATACTGCTCTTCCCTTAGCGAAGACTTTATGAACGGAGTAGGAATCGAATCTAACTTCACGACTCTCCCTCTGTGTAAAAAAACATAGATACATTCACATGGATTCAAGAGTCAATCAGGGCCCAAACTCGACAGAGGAAAATAGTGAAGCTGTTTTACGAAAGTACCTACATTACATTCAAAATTTGTTAATACATATTTGTAAAGATGAATATTATTCTTTGCTGAGTTTTAAAGTTCAGTGAATTTCGCCGTAGCACAGGTCATTACAAGCTATCTTGTCAGAAAGAGATGGCCGTATAGCATTGATATTTAAAATATATTTTTATGGTAATAATATATTTTATATGATCATAACAATATGTTGATTTCTAAGATGAAAAAAGACACGCCATTTTAATGCTATTTATCTCTTTCTTACAAAGCCTAGGGAGATTTTCAGACTTAGCTGTCAAAAATACCTCAAACTCCTAATTTTCGACCGTTATACGGCACCCGGTCCCTTAACTAATTTTATGTGTAGGCGAATACGGCATAATCTAACTGTATAATAATTAATAAATTATCATATTTTAACATCTTTGCTAGCATAAGTATTTATATACAATCTATGTAGTATAAAATACACATGATTACTTGCAAATTCGATGCCTGTAGAGATGTCAGGATTGAGTTTCTCCATCAAACAACAAATCGCTTTTATAGACAGTTTCACGAAAGTTGAGGAGTTGTAAATGACTTAATTTTTTTTTCGTTAGTCAAAATAAAAAAAAAATTCATTTGATTTATTGTTTGATATTTTCTCTCTATATAAAAATAGAAAAAAAATATATTATCTTATTCGATCGTAAGCGGTACATATTATGGACATAGGACAGATTTTTTAGAGGAATCAAGTGGATTAGTATTCATGCAATAACAGCCGCTGTATGTGCCAGGGCGTCAGACCAGCGCCGTTATATCATTGTACAGTGTAGGCATATTATATTTAAATTATATCTATGGATTGAAATCATAGCTGAATTCTGCAAACATTTGTATAAGGGTTTTTATTTTACTCAGTCTTTGGCCAGTATTGATGAGGACACTAGAAGGTTTCCATTAATATTATTCCCTCGATCAATTTACTTCAGAAATTTCAGGTTCGTAAATAACTACTGACAGACAAAATGGTAGTATTTTACTTCCCTTAAGATAAAAAGCTTTTCTTTAAATCTTAGCTTCCAGCGGGAAAATCAGCGAATTTTTCGTCATTACGACCGACCATCCATCCCATGCCGCGCAGCGATAATACGATAAGGATCGATGTGTTACACTTTCTACAGGGTTGGTTTGTCAAATTAACAGTTAGTGTGAAGTGCTAGACCGAAATAATTCCGATTAATTCGAATTATTTTGTGTCCTACGCTATATGGTAGAATGCTGATAGTAGGAAACAGCAGTAACTGCACAATTTATATTCGAGGAACTATCGTTGAAATATAATGTAATAATTGGTTGAAGCGCATCAAAATGTTTCTTTACAAACTATTCATTTCAAATTAAAATTTCTTTATTTTACATATAATGAACATAATAAATTATAAATTCAAAGCGTTCATGACATGATAATAATGTATGTAAATAATTTCTGTAAGTGTTGTTTTAATGCAAGAGTTAAACATATGATACGTTATCAATTTTACCAGTGACACCGATTTAATTCAATTTGTTTATTGCAACATATAAAAAATATAAATCAGTAATTCAAAATATTGACAACATCACATTTACATTGTTTAAATATGTGATATTATTACATATAACAAATATAGTAGGTACCATAATATTATTAAGTTTATAATAAAATTGAATTCGTACACCGACAAAATATAAAATGAATTTACGGTTCTTGTCGGTTTAAAGAAAGCCTGAAGCAAACAAATTTTGAATATAGACGATATACTGGATTAATTGTTAGGTTAGGTTTTCATTCTTGAAGCTCCGTTTCCGCCTGACTTCCTGTAGACTTGTACCGAATTTACTTATCTACTTATATATTTTATTTATTTCGACTGTATACTGATTGATGTCATATACTTAGAAGAAACTATCGATTTTGGAACAACAAAACATATTTGTTTTCTTTCATTATTATCATTTAATTGTTACCGTGTATTATCCTCTTGATCCCCTATGGTAGAGCCACCACTGCCAGCAAGAATTGCATACTTTTAATTTTCACCACCTATAAATAAGGTAATATAAAAAGTGAGTACCAATATTAATATTTCGTCTAAATAGTTCAGCGTCAAGGAATCACACTCTAATCAATTCATTCAATGGCTATAAAAATAACCATCGACAGGCCCATACATATAAAGCGACCTGACATGTCGATATTAATAAATAATTATTGTTAATGTCATTTCATTTCTATATTCCCGATACCGTGGCAAGTACTAAAGAGGCATAATATACATAAAACCGTTCAACGGACTATCGCGACATAATCTTAAGTGGCGGGTTGCATAAATCACAATGCAACGAATGCAACTGTTACATTCAATTACCACGTATCTGTCAGACGTCAACCTTTGCGACACGAACTGGAAATTATTCATTACATATAGAATTATCACAACATAACAACTCGAAAACTGTATTTTATACAACGTAATTTTCTTCTCTTATAAATGAAATTAAAAAATGTTATTTTTATCAAATTTTAGTGGTATAATTTAATATTTAAATAGTCTTGTTATGATTGATGTTTTCACATATACGAGGTATTGCGTTGTCGAAGAGGACAATATGCAGTGTGCCGCTGACGGACGGGACTGGACAGACATAACGGGTGACTGTATCGATTTTTAATGCCAGTGCGGTCATTTTGATAGTGACCACGCGTTATAATTTAAAGTACAAAATATAATTTAATTAATTTCTTTCCTATAATGGATTTCAGCATCAGATAAATGATATATTATGCATTAAACTGTCATACAATAAATATTTCATGGCATATAAAGAACGCAAAATGTTGCAATTTTACTGAAATTACAAATCGATTATAAACTCTAATAAACAACCGAATATATCTTAATATATTACAATGTTAAATCGAAGGTATAGATACACTTGTTGACAAAACAATAATTTCAAAAACGAGAAAGTTATCATAATGAAACATACGTCTTTCCTACAAAATCTACATATTATTATTTAAGCCATTGATATACTACTGGATGAATCATATGCTTCTTAAAATGACGCCCGATTTTCAGCGACTCGGCCTTTGTTAAAACTTATTGAGTAAGCCCGGTCTAGCTTGCATCTTACTCTAACTAATATTCAACGCATGACGACTTGCTCTGTCTGTTTTGCTATGCAGCCACCCTTAGGTTTACTATTCCAAGAACGCAAATTTAGTTTTACAGCCAGGGCAATACGGGTGAAATTCGGGAATCCATGTTAACGGTCTTAACATTTAACTTAGCATTATACCTACAAGGAAATATTATAAGACGATATTCGTTATATCTTTTGTGGTACATTTTTAAAATGACACTTGTATGGGAACTGCTCATCTAGTAGTATATCAATGATTTAAGCTAAACTTACACAGCTACTCCTAGTTCTTCATTTTTCGACCTTCACACAGTACATTCGCCCAAATTATATAAGTACACAATTAATTAACAGAGGCCTTCATCCAGCAGTGGATAGATCCAGACTAATCACTTTTTTTTTTTTTAAATATGTATTAAATAAATACTCGAAAAAAACTGGCCCCTCAGATGATGGTTACTTAAACCCTGACGGCTAAAATTATTAAACATGGAACATGCTTTCCCATACTGTTTCTCTGAATGCTGGTTGTCTAAATTCGAAAGAAAGTAAAATAAATTGCGGGGCGCGGGTCATACGTCGCTCGCGGCCGACTGAAGCCAGTGCGGCCCGCGCCGCGCTATTTTCGTGACTTTGTTTTTTTGTTTTCGTTACCGCTGTCTGTGCGATGTTTTAACGTAACGAATCCACCCGGGTGGTCAAGTCAAAAGCATGTTCCATGCTAATATTCTGGACCGAGTGGGAATCAAACACGCATCTTCGGCTTGTCTGTCAACAGGTCAAGACCAATTATTATTAAGCTATCGACACACCTGTCCTTCTTACGAATACTTATAATAAAACTCAAGTGTTCAAATTACGTAAACAAATAGCTGCAGGTTTAATAATATCACAGCTTCCCCTAACAAGAGTACGTAATATAGATAACAAATTTATCTGTTGTACTTACTGCCTATCAATAGGTGCCTCACGTAATCCCGAATGGTCAAATGTTGAAGATCGAAATCATGAAAACCGAAATATCATAATATATCATATTGTATGTTACATTATAATGTCAAATTGGACAGAGAACCTAAAATTGTTATTTAATTACTTACCCAACTATCTTTATTTTGACGCAATATCTACATAAACATAGTTTTAACCTCGTTTCAACACACTTGTTTGTAGAATAGTTAATTTCGAACGATTTATCTAACCTATTGACATAACGATTTGAGTACTACGCTCTATTTAAAAAAATGATACGATGCAAGCCATGTCTCAAAGATTACATACACCAGAATAGAAATGAAGTTTCGGTAGAGCTGTCAATTGACCATGTAGAAAGAGATACAGTATCTTCGAGTTTAAAGCAGTGGAGGGAGCTTGCAGCACACACGAGAGAAGTGAAGAGATTTACTACGTGCGACCAACACAAGCCAAGACATTGAGTTGCAATACCGATTATGATAACGAAGAAGAAACGTTACTTAAAGTTTTCAGTGAGCACCTAGGAAAAAGCTGCTTTAGGTTCTTGTGTTGAATGGTGTCCAAGTGGACATGTAGGATTGTAAGAATGCACCAAGATAAAATTCAAATTTAATTTCTAATACTAGTTTCCCAATTAATTTTACCCACATTGTGGTAACCGTTCAGTGACATCGAACCGTATGCAAATCCAATACAATTTATCGCCTCACTCTGTTATAGCGCCCGAGTTTGATTCAAATGCATCATATGAAGTGAGTATATCTGGCTTCATATTATTATCATACTATCTGTGTATCATGCACTCGCTCGAAAGAGATGAGATATTTTAGATTTATTATTGAATTCTTGCACACGTCAATGCTATAAATATACTGCCATAGCCCATAAAACTATATTTTGAAGTAGGTGGATTGGTAGGTAACCAAAGATTCATACATTAGTATTTGTGTATTTAACAACATATTAAGATATAACAAGAAAATTACCTTTTAAATAGTATAATATCTACACTAATACAAAATATATTATTCAATGCATTTTTCGAATAATTTGTAATATACCTATACTTAATAATATAATTGTGCTAAAGTGCAAATTGTTGATACAAATAAAGCAGATACTTATCTTTCAAATATTAGAAATGCATACACAATATTATATGCTCACTTAACTATTTGACTATTAACAAAAACAAAACTTTTTATAACCTAAATTCTTCGACTAGCTCTTAATAATTATCTTGTTAAATTACACACTGAAGAAAAAAGGCCGCATCTTGGAGAACCGTTGGTTTATATCTATACACTTTAACTTATATTACTAAATTATATGATTATTTTTCGTTTTTTTTATTTTTTAAGTAACAACTGTCACTCTGACGTTTAATCGTTTGTTTACGTAAGGAATTGCAAATGGACTACAATAATAAATTCGTTGCCTAGGCAACGTAACATTTCTACTATCAAACTTGCGTTTGTATACAGCTGACTGATTCGCAGCTAACTTCATACTGTCGCGCACTTAACGGTGTGCGCGCGCAGCTCTCAATTTCACTCTCTACCAAACGCCCCAAAAGAAGTATAACTTCAATATCTACAATCTGCGATGAGTTTCTGCTAATAAGTTGTATTCGGCGGGTCGCTGAAGGTGGTCAAAGGAGCGAAAGTCCATTAATGATATATATAAAATTATATTTGTATTGGTTATTACCCAAATATAAATATATGGTTGACTATGTTTTATTTTCGTACTGAAATCTTGTAAATATTACTGTGACAGTTGCTCGTTGGTTGTAAATCTGATATATTATCCACGTGTCGGGAATGCCGAGATCGGGAATGAAATTTGAAAAACTAATATCGAAATATCGGCATTGCAATCTTTTCTACAAGTTACTCTCTCACAGTATCGCGTAGTTATGAATACTAGACAGTAATATCATAATATAGGTATCTATGTAGGCAGGTAGTTAATATTATATTAACATTATTTAAAACACGATTATTTTAGACTCGTCATATTATATTATGAGTTGATCGATCAAACAACATTAAAATATGTAGTCATCGATTAAATCGCTACAAGACACATTTTAATGGGCCCTAAAATTTCCAAGAACTGCGATCAATGATCATTGCGCCGTGTCGACTTTGACGTTTCTCTGAGAACCATTACACCATACATTTTATTATTAATTGTGTTTTATGGTAATGCGGATTGTTTATAGACAGTGGTATTAAAGCTTCATGCCAAAGCTCACGATCAAGCTTTTGAATATTTATCATCAATTACCGTTTGCATTATCAATAAAATCATTTTCATCCACCATGGCCCCCATATCTTGAAGCGGGCCCCCCTACCTATCGCTAAGGTTAAGAGCCGTGTAATGTTCTACAATAGTGATCCCCAAATGGTATTCTGCGGAACTGTGTGAACTGAACAAAATAAGAGATTTTCCGAGATATTTGGCATTTTTAAGTAAATTAACTTGAATTGTCGGCACGGTATCATATTATGAAGCAATGATCGCGACCCCTTTTTGTGATAGCCAAGTAACATGCGGCCTTTCGCCGTATTGGATAAATAGTCGTTTTATTAGCCAAGAAACACACTAAAAATAATTATAAAATAAAAATTTACTAGTGAAATAGCGCCGCAGGCGACTTTTTTACTATTCGCCCGAAATTGTAGTTTGTATTTATCTCACTTAAGTGATCGACCCGCCACGCCGGGCCCCTCCTAAACCTGGGCCCCCAGTCTAGAGCCCCCTTGTGGGGGCCATGTCCTCCACTATCCACCATGTCTCCACACTCTTTCGGAAATATACTGTGGCATAATAACTGAAAAGCACCGTTCAAATTTTCACTTTGGCTATCCTAGGACTACGACTTGATTGTGAATAGAGTATGGAGGATTTTTAGTTTGAAATCTCCTAATTTTATTTCTGAGTATGCACAATGTACTCCCACGATGATCGAGCTGTTACGCGCCATGCTTATAATATCCCGTGTTTAAATCCCGGGTCTGACAAATTCATATGGTATTTTTTTAATATTAATATTAATACTATCGACCGAAGGTAGGTACCTACTTGATGGAATTTGAATTTAAATTGCCTTTTGAAATTGAAAATTTGCCTTTGGTGAGTGTGCACAGTGCTTGAAGGTGCCGAAAGGCAAAACCCGGGTCGCAAAAAACGACTCAAATGGTATAGTACAAAACTTAAATCCATTAGAATGGAATTTGGACACAAAGTATGAATCTGGGATGAACAAGTACCTATCGTCGAATTCTCGTAAAAATGTTGATACAACGTCCCCTCTTTGTAGGTCCATATTCTGATGTAACATGGTGAAAACATATATAATTATATATATTAACCCTTATAGAAATCAGGTCGCAATAGCCAATTAATCGCATTGAAGGTCGGACAGACTGTAGTAGCTCATCCCTTTCAACTAACAAGCGGGTTCATTTACTGAGGATGCGATTGGCACCCCGCGATCTGTCATATAATCATGTATGGGACGGACTCTGGAGCAGTTTGGTTATCACCATAATTATTCCACTTAATATTAGCAAAGAACGAAGTTCGTAATAACTGGAGACAATCGAATTGTGAATGAGAGATTTCCCAAGCTCCGTCAGCTCCAAACTTGGTCAATATATCAATCTTGGGCTTTAGTGCTGTACTGGGTCTATTTGGGGTCTTTTGGGTACCAATTTATGATTTTCCATTTTCCAAAATTATATAAGTATGACATTTCTATAGGTTGACATAATCTATACCTCTAACTGATTGTTATCTGCTGCATTATTCATAATTCGTTGCATGAACTTTTCATATCACATTGTGCTAGTCCATTTGGTTTTATATAATTTAATTGTAAATCCTTTTTTTGGAAAGGTTCGCTGAAAGTAAAATATGTATTGAACTTTTAAAGTTGTAAAGTTGCTAGTGGCCAGACTCGAAATGATAGCATCATAAAATCTATTAAATCAATAATTCTCGGAAAAGAAATAAAAAATAAGCTATAGCCATTTACTTCAATTATGATAGGATGGGATTGGTAACAGAAAAAAACTATTTAAACTATGCATATTTAGTACTATTCATAGTATGACACATTTTGTTAAGTTGACTCTCGATGCGTGAAAGTTTGAACGATTAAGCTTTAATTTCAAATGAAATGAATAAACATAATTGACTGCATCTGCATTTTATTTAATCGGGTGCAATCATCTACAGCGCATGCACAGACCGTTTGATTGGCTCCAATACAAATAATTTAAGCGCTTAATAAAACATTTGAGTGATTTAATAGTCTCAAGACCATCATTCCGCACTACGCCGCTGCTTTTGACATGCAGATTTCTGTCTAAATATTTGCATTGCCTATAAAATGCGGTGTAGGCATATCTTGCCAGTCTCTCGAAGACATGTCAGTAGGTAATTTTCAATCTTTACTGGCAATGCTAGATTACTCTGATAAGAGTGCTTGACATATTGTTATTTTCAGAACTCGCCAAATTTAACATCGAATCTTTTAAAACCCTGCTAAATATAGGACTCATTTTCAATAATGGATAAATCCAGCAGGTTTATTTTTAAACACCGTTAAATCCATTTCAACCAATTACGTCATTGTAAACACATACGTCATTTTTCTAAATACCATACATTATGAATGTGATTAAATATACAAGGTGTTTGTTTTGTTGCTAGTAAATACAAATAAGTGAAAATATCGTATCTTCTCACTTTGTTAAAAAGTGGATTTGACCTAATTTGAAAATTACTTTCGGATTTATGTAATGTTGTGAGAAATTGACATCAGTTTTTTAGCTATTCAATCAACTTATTAGGCCCATGATCTGAATGACACATTGAAAAACAACATTTGTCAAACAGATACCCACGCCTTGAGTGACGGATAGTTTCATCATTATGCTGGATGTTCCGCCGTAGAGTAATGTACCTATACATGTATATACCCAATATGTTATGTATGTAATACAGAAGTTAATTTGATAAAACCACTTTTAATATAAAGCTATTACTTTTAGATAATACATTATTGTACCTACATGTAAAAAGTTAGGTAGGTACCGTATAAATTCGAATGCGCTTCCTAAAACGGGATAGGGAAGATTCTGCAGCTTTTTCATAGTTTATCAAATATTAACTTGAACTTTACAATAAGTAGGTCATGACATTTCAATCATATATTAGTAATCCTATATCTGGACGATAATATGACATATCTATAATATTACCAACTTTACTGGAGAGTGGAGAGTCAATTTTAATCGACTTAATCTTATGTTTTGTAACTTGAGATTAAGTCTATCAGTTGCATTACATTTAAGTAAAATCTTGTAGGTAGGTACTTTAAAATCTCGTGTATCAATCGATCAATAATCATCAGTGACGTCCCGTGAGGGTAGGCAGATTGAGTGTCGCTTGGGGGCGGCAGTTACTCGAAGGGCGGCAAATCGAGGATAATCATTTGGCTTATATAGACTATATATAGGCTAAAATTATTTTGTTTACATGTTGTAACTATAATAATAACATAGTAAAAATGGTGTGGAAATAATAAATCTGTGTATTGCTAAATGGTACAAAACCAAATGTGTCGGAAATATCAACCACATAAAAACCTCAGACTGATTGTATGTGTATGCTGATTTTGGCATATTTATTCGCTTTTTATATCTAAATTAAATTTTGTACGTTTTAGTGGCATCTAATATTTTGTTAGTAATGTATCCATACAACACATTTATTAGATATTGGAGTCATGAAAGGATGATAAAAAATACTGTATAAAAAGTGGGGCGGCATTTTGTCTAGGGGCGTCACTGATAATCATTCAAACTTCAAATGCAGATAAAAATGATATATTTTTCGTGTTTTATAAAGTGATCATTAGTACTTACCTATATTTAATAATCAAGGATACTGAATGTATTTGGAGGTAGGTAAACAAACGTTTTCTGCATTTAATTAAAAACCGAAAAGAATACAAAACAAAAAATAAATTTTGAAAAACATAAAATAAGTGTAAACGGTTACCTACTTTAAATCATATTTAAAGTTGGAAATATGGATTTACCATAGTTTTTCTCTCGGATACCTATAGAAAATATTTCAAGTGTTGTGATAAGATAAATTTATTTTCACTAATAGGCCAAGCAATATTTTTAGCACATACGACTGAAATCACAGTTGCAAAAAGTGCACCATACCCATTTACCCGTGCAAAATATATATTTATTTTAACATAAAATCCAGATAGGATATTTTAATTAAATTATATATCCTAATAATTTAGTATGATTTTGACATTTTGACCGATATGATATTATATATTTGGGTGGTTCACAATAATTATGGATCAAGTCCAATTTTCATAAAATTCGATTTTTTTATTTCAGTGGCTAGATAAAACAGATTTCTATATTGTGCCTTTTACTCCTAACTCCTACCCGATTTAGTAATAACATATTATGTGAAAACTCCTAAGCGTTTTTAGCCAAAAAAATATCGATTTATTGTTTTTTTCAATATCACAAATGTAGCTCTACAATTTTCCGACATGAAATTGCTCCTTCAGCGTATAAAGAGGTATTTGCTAACATTAATTTCCTAATATTAGATAATAAAGCCTGAATATACTTTATGTTTCGACTATTTATTTAAATTGATCCATGTACTATCAAAATATATACGTATAATAAGTATATACAGTGAAAACACTCCTGAATTTTACAAAAGGAGTTTTAACTTTAGGTACAAATATCTCAGGCATGGCCCTCACATCCTAAAGCGGGCCCTCCGGCCAGGATCTTTGGCGGCCCCTCTACCTATCGCTAAGTTTAATAGCATGTGTGATCAAAACATAAGCGTTTTCAAAATTGTGTTAGAGGTAAAAGTAGAGGCTTTCATCTTATTTTTAGCGATTTAGTGGAGTTTTAATACATCTACTTGAATTATGGAGTTGTCGAGTGGTGTACAAAATAATCAAAAATTGCATTTTACAACCTTATTTTTTAAGTGTTAACAACGCCTTTGTGTTAAAGCGCCGCAGACGACTTTTTTTACTATTAGAGTGTGTGATGATCACATTTGTGAAGTGTGTTTATCTCGCATATCTGATTGACCCGCCACGCCGGGCCCCTAGGCTAGAGCCCTGTCAGACCCCCCCCCCCCCTTGTGGGGGCCATGATCTTGGGATCCATTTAGATGGACTTGATCCATAATTATTGTGAAACCACCCATTTATAAACTGAAATAATAGGTAATTTTGAAAGCAGCACTTAATCGGGAGCGTTAATTTGGTCTAGTTAGTCAAATTAGTGCATAAATTGAAACTACGGTATGATAATACGTAACAAAGAGCAGGACAAATGTTGTGTTGACACAAATCTAAAAAGTGGCAAAGCACTCACAAAGTGAAAACACATTTAATTAACGATGGGCATTCTGTCAAAGGCAAACACAACAGTATCTACGTTCAACATTGCAGGATTTTGTTTATTTCTATTATGCAAGTGCTTATGAGAGATGAATTATATCTTAATAATAATAATATTAATATATACAGCATAAATATGTTATAATATGATTGTCCTCCGATGTTACAATTTTGTCAGAATGTTTATTTTTACATTTCTCAAACAGCATAGTTTTGTTAAACTATATGCTATGCATACACCATCAAAATTATTATTTAATTAATTCAGTATATAAATCTCCGATTTACATGTCACTATATTTTGGGTAAAAACTTTTTCCTCGCGTTTTTTTCTTGCCTAATAGCTTATTTTTGTAGGTACCTCGTCTGACATGTTTTTGCCAACAACAGTTGGGAACACTGCTCACCAGACAGCAATAGCGAGGGCTGTGCGGCTGGTCAATGCACTTCCTGGAGATGTAGACATTTTTATGTACTATG
The DNA here is from genome assembly GCF_057557595.1 of Rhyacophila brunnea. Lineage (NCBI taxonomy): Eukaryota > Metazoa > Arthropoda > Insecta > Trichoptera > Rhyacophilidae > Rhyacophila > Rhyacophila brunnea. The sequence goes on along the minus strand of NW_028233276.1, from coordinate 38,197,171 downwards.
CATTATGTTTTAAAATTCTATTTTATTCTTTAATTTGTATTTTTCTAGAATTATTGTTTTTTTTTTATTTCTTTTGCTAAAAAGATATTTTTTAGTTTGTTTTTTTTTGATTTACCTGTTGTTTTATTCTAAATTTCAAGATGTGAACGTCTTGAATTAATATTTTTTTATATGCTCAATGTGTCTTTTTTAAATAAATAAATGTCACATTTTAATAAGACCGAAATACTTCTAGTATACCTATGTGGTCATCATTTCAGAGATATTACAAATACGCGATGATGATAATGATGAACAGGGAGCGGTACTATATATTATTATTATTGATATGCTATTTAGACACTTCTTCTAGTCTAAAAAGTCTACCTTTATTGTTGTACGTATGAAACAGTTTTTTGTCTATCCTGTAAAATTTAAATTTTGTCACGTCAGAAGTTTAAACAGCTCAACACCGATACTTGTCACTAGCTTGTTAAGTATTTCAGATATTATTAACAATCTTCAAACACATGTAATTCTGGATAACTATTTTAATGGGATCATTAAAATCGGCAATTAATTGGTCACTGTATTAATTTATTGAAGTAAATAGATGTTTTTAGTACCTCCCTGTCAGCAGCTTACTGTAGCACAAAATATGACGCGATCTTCTGCATGTTCAAAGGTCCAGGGCTCAAAATTCGTTAACAGAGATATTGATGTTGATATACTACCCCGTCGTCATAGCACTCATAGGAATATATTGGTTAACGAACGATCCTTCAAAATTTAATGTTTATTTCAAAGTGTGACGGATTGTTTCTGTAAAAATACTGTAAACCCCGTGTTTATAATGCACAAAAAACGCTAGTGCCATCCAGTGTCCAGATTTATATAAAATTTAAAACTAGAATTAATATTACGAGAAAATATTTGTTATCTTATAGTCAAAGCCTTTGATGACCAAACTATCAGTTTAACTGTTTTAATAGGTACTGAATATGGTTAGTATATAGATGTATTTTCAAGAAACTAATATATTATATACTTGACTCCTTGTAAAAAAATATATACCAATAAAAACAACTGTCAATAAAGATGTTTTTCTTCAAAATAGGTAGCCTAAGTATATTTTTTTTCGTGTCCGGGAACTTATACGTATGCAGTTCGCCGTATCACACTTCACCGTGAAATATTGTATCGGAAATATATGGCCGTTAAAAACCGTCCAACATCTTTGGGCCGTGTAGTACTGACATAAAATTCATGTCTAAATAAAATACGGTTATGTCGGTTTACACATTACAGAAAGCCAATTTTTGAAAATAACCGATATACTGGATTATTTGTTAGGTTGGGTTTTCATTCTTGAATTCATGACTTTTCCAAAAATCAGCTATGAATTTAGGTACATGTAACCATTTTTTTAACAATCGGAATTATTTTTGAGGTAACATATAACATAATTTACCTACCAATTTTAGCATTGTGCTAATTATTTATTAGTTACATTGCTACCAACTATAAACAATTTAGTACTTGTAGGTGTTTCAATAAATTAATACTTTTATGTTTAAAAAGTAATTCTCTAGCGTTTCTGAACTGTAAGTAAAATTTTAATAGGTCTTCTATAACGAATCGCCAAAAGCTCGCTCGGGGCACATGACCCGCTTCACAAGCGCTCACTTGCAATCTGTGTCAAAGCGTTTGCCATGTTCTATATCAAGTGCACCATCACTGCGATATTATATCATATTTCATACTTATTAATTATTTATGTATAATGGCAACGTACCTTGAAACTTTTCATAGTAATATAATTTAAAGCTTTCGTCAGTATTAAATCTAATTATTGACTACATGTCATATTGAATTAACTATTTTTTTACTCGACGAATAAAAATCACAGGATTTTAATAATGTACCATTCTTTTTATTAAATATGAAAATATATGACCAATAGAAAAAATACGACACCCGGCAGGTATCGAAACTGCGTCTCTCGCCAACGCACATTTGATTTAAAATATAAAAGCCGATTGTCATTAGTAAATCAATTTGAAAAGCGCTTCAGAGAGTATTGTAAGAGACTTTATTTAAAATTTTTCGCAATTTGATACAACGTTTTTGGTTTTTTTTCAACGTTCAATATTCAATTTTCAATCCGTTGAGATATAAATAGTATTAGGTATAATAAAATATATGACTAGCTGTCCGGTACTGCTTCCTATGGGAACAAATATATGGTGTAAGTGTGGGACTTTCTTTTTGGTGGTGAAAAACAAAATATTACGTAGGAACCTACTACTAATATTTAGTATTTTTGTAATATTTCATTTTTGATAGCGTTATAAATAATTATAGAGCAATTTATATAAGCCAATTATATGTAACTTGCCCACCTTACGCCATGCTTAGACATGTTGTATAACATTAATATTGAAATAATTTTACATAATGCATATTATATGTAGTTCGATTTCAATTTATTTTACATATTGTGGACATTACAAATTATAAGTTTAGGACGTTCACAACATGACATTTAGAAACAAAGAAATATTATTAAAACAGTATTATGTAATACTGTAATTATGTAATATTAAGTTATTATACAGTATAAATGGGTAAATACAAAAAATATTAAGTATATAGGTACAAGGAAGTACACCGGATGAGTTAAGCAGACCCTATTTTAAGAATTTATAAAATAACGTCCACCTATATACCACACGTAGATGGAATATATCAACATCCTAAGCGATTTGGTTGAACAGAGTTATTGCCCTCGAATTTGGCATCACCAATGGCAGGTTAATTCTGCTCCTCGGGAGAACAAACAACTGATGCTCCCGATTTCTAAGATAGTTATCAGGGACACACAAGTCCATACTACCAAGAATGGCAGAGTTCTCATTCACACCACGTATAAGTCGAAAAAAATAGGTGGCCAAATAATATCTTCTAGCACTTAAACTACAGTATGTAAGCATACTTAAGAGAAAGTCAGTTGGATAAAGCCACGGATAGTATCCATATAACTTCAAATAAAGGAGTCTCAAAAATTTCTTTTGAACTCGCTTCACCATAAGGTCATATTTCAACTGATGCGGGGCCCAAACAATCGACTCGCTCTCAAGCCGGCTTCTATATAATATGTACGAAAAAAGTTACATGTATACATCTAAAATACCCCATATGATTTTAATATAATATATTATAGACAATTAACACAGCCTTCTTAAAAATAGATAAGGGTTACTCGAATCGGGGGATTAGAGTATAAATAGTTCTCAAGTTTTCGACATAACAATCATCATATTATTCTAATGGATTTAAGTTAACTGACTTAAATGGAATAGTACAGAGCTTGAATCCGTTAGAATTTAAATTCAAATTCCATCAAGTACCTTCAGTCGATAGTATTAATATCATCATATTATTATTTATTTATTTTACATAACATACAGTTAAGGAATAAGATACAAATTTGAACCATGTATTGATCAATTAAAATAAAAACACATTATTGTTGATAATTGAATATTGATGAGGAGTAGCTTCCTTCCCTTAAAGCCACATTATCATTAACTATTTATAGAAATAGATTTTCTTTCAAATTGTGATAACATTCCTAATATCAATAATATTTTTGATAAGTATCTAGTAAGTATTGTAAATATAGAAAAAGACAACTTTTTGCGTTAACTAAATTTTGACAAAAATGTCAGTGGTATATATTTTTAGATAGAAGAATATTAAAATTAGTTTACACAGAATTAGCAGCGTCCTATGAAAAGGCTGATGTAAATACGTCACCACGAAAGCTCTGTCCCTAGCGAAGCTTGCACCAAATGTGTTAAAAACGCATTTGGCTTTCTTAATTAATTAACATTCCTCGAGCCTTAATTTGAAATGGAAATGTGTGAAAATAAAAATGCGCTACAAGCAGCTCGCAGCGTGTTGACTTGTAACTTGTACCAATGGTGATAGTCTTTACAAAACCTTGCAGCTTAACGTCATAAACCTGCGGTTCTATAACATTATGAGCTATTTATTCATTAGCATATATTTATTATACATACCTACAATAATTATAATCCTAGATTACTTATGCTCAGTTTACATTAATTTTATATTAATATTACTTTCGTAGTTTGAATTTTGCATGAATCGTCGACGGGTCGATAGCTCAATGTGTGAGTTGAGTGACCATATTATTTCTATAGGATTTTTTTAATAGGAATTGTTCGGAGTTTTTGAAGTTATACTTCTTTTGGCGCGTTTGGGAAAACAGATCAGAGTGTATTTTTAGCGTGCGACGAAGTTGCGCGCTTCGATGTAACACATCATTTATTATGATTATATTCATTTCGGTCATTTAGTTAGTCGTTCAATACAACCACGTAAAGAGCACGTGTTGTAAACATAACCAATATTGTGCCATAATAAATATACTTATATGTCTATAAAAAAATTCTGGAGACTAACATTACACTGTTAATTTATATTTATAAAACTTTATTTATATTGGAGTGTATACTTATTTTTCATTGTAAAGATTGTGTATCAAGATTTGAGCTTATATTTATGTAAGTATTATTTATGGGTAAAATTATATATCAATAAATAAATAAATTTTGTGAATGTTGAGTTGGTAAATAAATCAAAAAATATATTAAAATTTGTTTTTTTTTTTATTAATTCATCATGGGCACTTCTGAATCGATTATAACCGCTATATGGCAAAGATGAGTTTTGTTCCAATACAATTATTAAATTACAATTATCATGTGCTATATGAGACACAGATGAATCGCGTACGTTTTCATCAACCTAATCCACTGTAATATTAACAGACTCAGGTGACGGCTTATTTTATTTTGTTACGTCAAAGAAGTATAACTTCTAACGCGCGTACATAAGTACGCACCCCGATTTTTTAATACCTGTTGATAAAAAAATTGAAGATAGACACCGAAATCAACGAAAGAGTTTATCGATGATAGTGTTGATTGTATTATAATCTTATGATATTTGAGAATCATGGGTCGATGTTCATAATAGGCAGTAGCAGGCAACTGAACACATATCGATGTAGGGCGGCAGCTTAATAGCTTTTTCATGTTATATTCAGGCCACTGTCCACTCCATTTAAACGACCAATAAAGCACCGGCATACCTTTTTAATGTACAAAAAAAATAAGCTTTGCTGCGCTTACCTGACAAACTGAAGTACCTTGGCAAATGCAGTATCTACCTTTGTCTTTAATAACACGTTAAACAATAACTAACAACTTTTTAAAACCATGATTAATAAATACTAGACAAATTATAAGATCTGCATTATAAATTATTTTCAATCTTTTCAATTTGAATCAAACATAATTATATTCTTAAATAAATGACATTTTCAGAGTAATATCGTTTTCGAAATCATGTTTTCTATCCGACAATATACTTATTTGTACCTTTCAGTGAATCTGTAACAAATTTTAAGTACTCAATATGCTAATGCTATACTGTAAGCATCATTCTGTCACTCTATTATGAGAGTATCCTATCATTTGTTTTCTTTCACTGACCGATTAAAATGATTGACTACTGTATTTGCATGTCAGTTTATTTTTTCGTTTTTATGTTTTCTTTCGCCTTACCGCGTTTAATACATCTTATCTCTGTCTCGCTCTCTCTTACGAGTACACATTTACATAGTATGTTTTCTCTCATGCGTTACAGACAGGCAAATAGATAAATCAAGATAAATAATATTATACCTTATGTAATTTGTGGAATTCTCTGGTCCAAATGACGGTTGCCAACTTAGCGATTTTCTTACCAAATCTATTATTTCGTGATAGGCATCTAATTGTTCATCCATCCATCATATTGTTATCAAATTTTATAAATTACACTTAATTTTTGGGTAAATATTATTGCCATATTATTTTCAATCTATTATTACTTACCTTTATATTATTATATACGAGATTCGTTTTAGTAAAAATTATTCATCGATTTAAAAAAAATACTCTGACAAAGGCCTAAATAATTGTATAGTTACGCCACTAGCTCAGTAGTAGGGTATTAATTTGTTCTGCTCGTTACAATTAGATGGATTTATTGTTAGGCAGTTTCAGCTGATTAATATTGTCAAGCGAGCTTTCGATTAAGCTCTTCCAACTTGTACTAACTACTTACTTACTCGTATGGAATTTAATGTTTCAGTTTGAGCTTTGAACTTTTATGTGGCGTAGTTAAAATTTTATGTGCAATAAGTACTCATGGAAAGATAGTTTTTACGTACCGAGGCACTTGATTATATTATTATGATATGAAAATGTTGTATGCGCGTAGGCATCGAAGACATCATGTATAATTTATAATTTACTATACTTAATTAATTCAAATTCTTATGTCTTATACAATAATTTATTTCAGAAATCATTTACAATTATTAACGTATCGAGTCAGAAAACATAAATCAAAATATATTGTACCTACTTAATTCATATAGATATTCAGAAAGACATTGTCAATTGCCAATAAAGTATATTTTCATATTATAAAAATAAAATCGGTTAAAGAGACCAATATTCACTTATTTGTACTTGTTGTCAAAACCCTCCTCTTACTTAAGTATATTTAAGTAAAAGGTAAACTATGGTAAAAACTACACTGTAAGATAAATACAGTACACTTCATCAACACGTCATTATCTCTTGAGAATGTATTCTGCTACGAGCCCGAAACGACGACGAAAAGAAGAGGAAGTACACGCGGTGAAAACCCAAAAATCTCCTACAAAATTATTAAGGGGTATACCCAATTTAGTGATAATATTCACATACTACATACACTCATCGAGTTTATCACCATTGTTATTTGCCGTACGGTCAAGTCATGATTACGTCAGTAGTAAAAAAGCACAGCTGATAAAAAGCTACATTGCTAGATTTATCTACATACAATAATAGGCTGATCATTACTAGGTAGCTAGTAGAGTATACACTTTATAACTTTGCACATTTTTGCACATTTTTGCACTTTTTACTAAAGTGATACGCCTTTTTGCTTGATGACGTACCTCACATAAAATAAGATCAAATAATATTAACTTTTATTAATATTACCGTGGGCATTCTGACAATATGGCCTATCTGACACTTTTACTGAAATTCAATATGTTTTATATCCATTCAATGTCAAATGCTCTTGCGGATCTTTTTCAATTTTTCCCATCTGTTAAAAAAAATATTTCCAAAGTTATAAGGAAAAAACAATTTGTCCTATCACAACATTAAACAAAATTGACGGCAACATGACCTTTGAAGATGCCTTGTTGTGTGCGTTTTCTAAACCATAATAAAACACTAACTAAATAATATAGATTAAAAAAACTGATTTTTTAATTAGTTTTTTCGTTCTCCCGCACAGTTAACAATTTTGCAGATAGGACTTATTGTCAGAATGAATTATGTAAAAATAAATAAATAATATATGTAAAAATATTTTTTAGAATATAATTACATCATTTTTATCCTAGAGCCGTAATGCAAAGTTATGAAGTAGCAACTCTACAGGTGACAGATAAGTTAAAAAAACGATTCAGGAGCAGTTTTTACACCACAGACCCATTTTTATGCACGAGAAAGGATTTACATATTATTTTGTAACTTCATTGCATGAAAATTATATTCTAATATGCGATATGTTCTCAGTAGGTAACACTAAGGTGATTTACTCAAACTTAGTCATCGTTGCACTTGATGTCCTTTAACACATAGTTTTCTTTGTTTCAATATAACCTATTAATAATACAACTATTTAGTTATACAATACTTATAAGAATAGTATAAAATATAACACTTTCTTCCATTATAATATTATTATGCTAATTATTATAGTACATCAAATATAATTTAACAATGTTTATATATATATTATATGTATACCTACTTGCATATTATGGACATTCCAATAGTTTCAATGCACTAAACATCTCAGAGGCAATGTCTGTTCAGCCAATTAGCATGAATCAGATGTAGTACTATAGGTATTGTATACAAACATAGTTTGTCAAATGAAGCAAAACAGATTGTATCTTATAACAATGGCTCTCAAACTAAGTAGCACACAGATTTAAATGTTAACTTAACCTTTAAGTCATTTATTATATGATAAATAAAATAAAAATGTTGTACCTAGGTACATTTTGATGCAATTTAAGAGTGAATAGGGTCATTTAGGTTTATGTTCTATATTTCGACGTGGAACCTGTACTATCTCAACGTTTGGCGGAAAATGCGTCGAGTGTTTTGTATTCTAACATGGCTTTCAAACAAAATTTTCCACTATCGTTAGGGTCGTAGAAAAATGAATCTCTTAATTTTTTTGTGAAAATTAATTAAGGAAAAATAGTCAGATTCTGTAACAAAAACGATAGTTATTACCAGCTATTATAATATCATAAACAGGTAGGTATGTTCTTAAATTTGACGTTTGGGCCATATAAAGCTCTAAAGGACTTCCCTTCAATTAAAATATGACACGGATTCCACATGTAGGTACATTAGTAAAAACAAAATAATCTTAAATCAATAATATTTCATATAAATTGGATTAGCCTTTCATATAACAATTACTAATTAAAATTGTCGTAATTAATTAGGATGCCCGTAGCTTAACTAGAAAAGCACAGAGGCGCTAATCCAGCGGATACAGGTTCAAGTCCCATCGGGTGTCGTATTTTTTTCTACAAAAAGATTTTTTCTAGTGTGTATATGCATGCGATGTTTTCAAATTATGTATGTTCAATATATAGAATGTTACATTCTCAAATCTTGTGTCTTATGCGTTGAATAAAAGAAATAGTTTATTATATAAAATCTCCTTTAAATTTATATGTTGTACCTAAAATCATTCTTCATCGATTATCTAAAAAATTTGCTATTGCTTTAAAGAGCTTTACATTGCCTACTCATTGTCAAATTGCGTTTATCAAATCGTCTCTGTTCTGGCAGAACACTGTAACTGGAGAATACTAGTTTTGAGTAATTTGACTTTAAAGTTGTTAAAATGTTTGAAATGGTCTATAATGTGAGTTTATTAAGTAATCGTAAAAAGGATGACTTTAAAATAAAGACTGTTTATTTATTAAGAAGGTTTCCAGACGGTAAAGTTTGAAATAAGGAACATTTTGGTATAACTAACTCAATATGTCATTTTTTTCGAATTAGTGTCTTCTGCCAGAACAGTGATGAAAAACATACCTGCCCAATTGCATTTTCTAAATAAATTAAACACAAAAATCGTGAACAGGTAGTATGAAAGTTGTTTATAAAAGGCTGATCATAGCCGTTAACAGCATTCTACTTAAACAAGCATATTATCTTGAAAAGTCAATTATAATACTATGTACCTACTATTAAATTCAATTTCCAATGTAAATCTTTGTTCTCTGCTTCGTGGGTCGCTCAGTCATCCAAACAATTAGTATGAATTATTGCCGCATTCGATTGTCTGTCGCATGATTCAGCCGAGACACGAACCCTCGATTATTGATTTTCAATTAGGAGGCCACTGTGCAAGTGAAGTGGCTCGGTGTGCACTGGCCGTTTGTCTTATTCATCAAAAAGGCAGTGACGTACCATCTTGGTGGTGCCAAGGAGTGTCGTGTACATACATATTATATATTATGTATTATTATAGTAATGTATAGTATATGTTGCTTGTAAAAGTCGAACTACTCAAGTCTGTTCGAACACTTCGAACATCAGTTGGGATGATAATTACTTGGCATTTAGTAGATTTGCGGCGTCATATGTAAGGGTTGACTGCGGTAACATAATATATGCTTGACGAGTTAACGTCAGAACAACCTAGAAGATGTAAGGAAGTTGTTGTATGATATATTTGTTTTGATTTATTAAATGCCAAAAGGAAAATATTTAGATAGGTACATTTATTAACTAATGGACGCACTATTTTAAAAATAAAAGGACATTCGTAAATGACCCGATCATAGACATCTGCGCCTGCTTATACAAATTTCATTATTGTTGAATATGGTCCTGCCCACGATGGCCACGCGGCTTAAGAGCGTACATAAGTGAAACGGCAAATAATTTCCAACTGTATGAAAAACGAAATTACGGCCGCGTTGTCATTCAGAGAGCGATAGTCGAGGCGTCTGCACGTCGATTCGTTTTGTCATGGCGTCGGATGAAAATATTCTTAAATCGTGTAAAGATGACTAAAAAAACTTTACGTATGTACTTAAAAAAGAAAACATGGCAATGAATATACTATTATTATTATGAATATAATAATAAACATAACATAAAAAGGACGCATGTGGAACTTTTATGATAAATAATATTTCGTTCGGCTTCCGTCATTTGCACCCGCGACCCGCTTTCCGCGCATCGCCTAGTCACGATCTTTTTAGACCATGCCTCAGCTGAGGTATAGCCACAAGCATCTACCTATAGCGTCGCGGGTCCCTAGTTAGAATTCTGAATTTGGCAAGTATACATATTGTTTTTCAATTTGTGCATGAGTCCGAGTATGGACCTAATAGGTTATGCAAGTGGCTGACATCCATTTCTCATAAAAACAAAATCTGTTAATGCAAACCTCCACCCTGTGGATGCCCATATGATCCTATTAGGATCGGACATGGTAAAAAAAAAGAATATGGTTTAAAAACAAACTCAGACCTATATTACAATGAGAAAGCCTATTGAAATATCATTTGCTACTGAAATATCACTTGCACTGTTCTATTTTACTAATATTTATACATTATTTAATTTACATCTTCCTTTCTAGTTACCTACCTATATGGTAATTTTTTTAAGGGTGCATATTGCGAATTCGAATACATGTATTTGACCTATTCTACTTATGTGTAATAGTGAGATTTTTTGTATGTAAGGTTATGTCATGTAAGTCAGGTGGTATTTTTATATAAGCAACTTTTTTGGAGTACTTACTTAAGCATCAAGATTTCAATAAACACAAATGTATAATGGCACTGCCATCCTTAGTTCACCCTCAAAGCATATATATATAATATTATAACATGTGCAATTTTATGATTTATTATAAATTGTCTAAGTGAGTGAGGTTGTATTTAAGTATATTTAATTAATAAAACATCAATAAACATTTTACGTACCGCACTGCGTAGATATTGTAAGTGAATAAATAATGCAAAGGCTTCATCAATTACAGTTACCGTCTTTGCCATCCGCGCGGGTAGCAGTTGCCGCCATTATGGTGTCATAAACACTTCGAATAAGCTCCAACTTTGAGCGGAAGCGCCATTTCGCTTTTCATTTGCATAACACGAAGCTTAGCGAGGAAACAAACCAGAGTAAAAAATGTAACTGCCGGAAAATCTGCCCACAGTTTGCAAGCTCGCCGCCACGCGTCGCTAAATTCTAAATTCTAAATGGAAATTGTGCGCTGGATTTTACTGGCAAGCTTTTTTAGTGAACTGCCAAAGTTTTGGTGTTTTTAATTTTTGTTACAAGCCTTTTGAACCCAAGGCAAACGAATTCTATACAAGTTTAATGAATCTATTTAATACCTACTGTTTGATTAATAAATGCTAAGAAAATAAAAGAATAACATTATCATGTTATGAGTATTTATCCAATCCAATACGTGGAATGTGTAATGAATGTAATGATATCCAGCGAGAATGATAAATCCCAAATTAAATTAGTACCTATGATCATGCAATTTTGGAAAATCATTGTTATTAATATAATATTGTTATTGCATTCCAAAAACGTAATATGTTTGATTATCCAAACATTCAGTAGGAAACTAAATTTAACCATGGAATTCGACTGTAATAAAGGACATCTATATATTCCAGGGATGGGCATACATGAGGTCAACGAGAGCCACATTCTGTATTTTAATATATATAAAGAGCCACACCATAATCACGTTATGACGTAGTATTAAATACACAAATTCAAATTTAATTACATTTCTACACAAATCTCAATTGCTATATAAAGTATAAAAAATACATATTATATAAGAAATAAAAAATGAGAAAAAAAAACAGAAAATAATCGGGAAAGAAATTACCTATCTTTTGATAAAAGATCGGGAGCCGCAGTTAACCCAACGAAGAGCCGCATTTGCCCACTTCTGGTATATTCACATTCAAGTTTATAAATAATAATTACAAGATAAAAAGAACTTTTTATATACAACGTTTTTAAATTTTTTGTTGAATTATTATGCTCAATATGCTCAAACTTGTACTTGATATGAAGTAAATAAAAAACAAACAAACCAACAAATATAGAATACTGAAATGTCATTTTCATTTCCATAGTAACGCACGTATATATTAATAATTTAGTTGCTAGAACCACCCACTTAGCAACCAATTATAGTGGATTGGATTACGGATTTTTTCCGAAATAACTTTTCATACAAAACAGAATTAACTGAAAATGAATTCAATTCTACTTAAAGATGGCTAAAAGCAGGGCTTTTTTTTTAAAAAAAAAGGTGCCGGAACTCACTTCATGTCAAGCTTTTTACTAAATAAAATTATATTCAAATGTCACTTAAATGAAATTTAAAGGAGCTATGCCACGAAGCGAACAAAAAAAGGTTGATTTTTACGATAATTTTTTATTTTAGTCAAAACAAAGCTACAGAAACAATAAAATACATACATTATATTTGAAATATATTGTACAAATAAGACTAAATAAGACTAACTTTAAAATATAATTGTAAATACATATGTAATGTATTTATTTATGAACTTGAATAAAAGTTTAGAGTGATTTCCAAAGTTTTTTCCAATTCTCGTCTGATACATCATCTCGATTCCTTTTCTTAGTGTTAGAGTCTAAGGCCGAATGTCTTCCTTTAAGTAACCACCTATCAACATATTTTGAAGGATCGAAAAGTGTCAAGGGTGGTCCCACGAGTTTGATGAACAAGAGTGCCGAAACTGTTTTAGTGTTTAACGAAGCTCTTGTTGGGGTAATAATAAGATTCATTTGCGAAAACCCCCGTTCACATTCACTTGAAGAAATGGGAATAGAATTCAGAGCATATACCAAACGCAAGAGTTTTTCAGAATATGTCTTTTCGAGAATGTATTCGCGAAATCCACGAATCATTTCTCGTTCATCTAGTTGTAGCCTGATCGAAATGTTTCTAATTTCCATCTCTCCAAATGTCAACCGATTATCAATGTCTTCAGGCCAATATTTTTGGTCAAGTACGCGAGCCCAAAGTGCAAACTCAACATCTTTATTATCTAGCAGCCTTTTTTCAATTGACGTTTTCAACGTGGAATAAAATATTTTCGGATCAATAGGAGGATCATTTTTAGAAACTTTTTCGTGAAGTAAAACTCCACGAAAATGCAGATTGCTTATAGCAGCTGCAGCACATTTATAATAGGGTCCAAAATTCTGTTTTCTTTCTTCAAAAACTTGAACGAGTTCATTTATTTTTCGATTTGCAATGTAAAGGTTCACATTGCGATTTTGTAGGTCCAAACTAAGTTCCGACAATTCTTGGAGAGCGTCGCACATCAATGCTAGATCCAATAAAAATGCTGTTGATGTTATTTTGTTCTTTAAGCCACTGTAAGTACACTTTTCATTTTTATCTCTTGTAGGGTCATTCATCGCTTCTTCAAAATGACGCACAAGGGATTCATAATTATTCCACACAGCCGAAACTGAACGAAAACTAGATGCCACCCATCGGGTACTTAAAACTCTTCCGATTTTCAGTACGTCAACGCCTAGTGATTCTGCACATAAATGCAACTCTCTATTATTTTTCGGCGACGCGTGGTATAAAACATAAAGTTTATCAATAAATGATTTGAATCTATTGATCCCTGAAATTTTTTTTACAACATCACTTACTGATAATTCTAATCTGTGATTAGTACAATGCCAAACTATAATTGAAGGAAATTTTTCTGTCAGCAATTTTTTCACTCCATTTTTAGAACCTAACATCACAGCAGCGCCGTCGCATGCAACCGAAACTAAATATTTTTTTAAATATTCTTCTGTCATCCCATATAAATCAAGAGATTGGAGTAATGATTCAAATATTCCTTTTGCCGTTACGTCTTTAAGTTCAATCAAATCCAAAAACAAATTAATTGGTGAATTCATTCCAACACTTTCGACACAGCATCGAACATACACAATGAGGGTGGTTTTTTGGCTTATGGTGGTAGACTCATCAATTATCAAAGAAATTATATTTTTCGATTGAACAATTTCTTTGAAAACATTTTTTCTCATTTCATCACATATATGATTTACAATGTTAACACATGCGTTAGTGGAATGGAGAATATGACCCATTTCGATACCATTTAGTTCTTGGAGATTAATTTCACTTTCAAACATATTGAATGATTGATTTTCCTTAGCTACTTTATATGCAGTTCGAAAAATGTTTGCTGTTATTACTTTTTCGCGAGATAACGATTTTAAAAAAGTATTTTCAATCTGCTTTTTTTTGGCTTCAGAAATGATTTTTAACGCTGCTTTGTGTGCAATAGATCCTCTGTGATCGAAAATTTTTTTTCGAAGTGACCCCAATTGTAGCTTCCTCTCTTTCCCAGAATACGTGATTTCATTATTGGCCCATTCTTTGGATATTTTCATTCCCATTGTCGTTTCAGTTCCAAGAGTTCCAACGTTTCTGCAAATTGTGCAGCCAAGTTTCATTTTGTGTACGTTCAACCATTCGTTTTTTGAGCAAAAATCGTTTTTTTGATCTAATGACCAGCAGTCTGGCCAATCGTTTTGAGTTCGACCTTGATCCCCGAGATCAGCTAGAGATGATTCAGGAACATCTACATGTACCGATATTTCCATATCTTCTGTCATCGTTTCTGTTTTGAGCTTTTTATTTGCGGAATCGGCGCCGCTGCCGGTGGTTGAGAAGTAACAGGAAATTTTTTTCATATTTAAACTTGGGGTTGCACTAAATAATATATAAAATAGTTGCACAACACGTAATCGTAACACAAACTGACTAAACAAACGTAAATAACAATATACGCAGATGCTGCCATGCGATAAACGTCAAACTGTCAAAATCATAATACGCAGCATACGTATGAAGCTAGTTACATACGCATGTTTGCTATTTAAACTATACGGTTACTTCACTAACACTAACACGCCAACATTCAAAATGGCTTCCACCTGTACCTTATTTTATCATTTTAACGAATTATTATTGTAATTACTTAAGCGCAAATATTTTTTCGTTTAATTGATTTTGAAATAAAACCGTGAAAAAAGGTGCCGGAACGCCGTTCCACCGCGTTAAATGGAAAAAAAAGCCCTGGCTAAAAGTATTAAAAGAATGCATTGGCATCGTGTTCTGATATATTCTAAAAGTTTCTGTCTATCTAGTCGGGAAGTTAGCAAAAAATCGATTGCAAGATTTGTACCGGGCAAACAACCATCGGACAAATAAGAATACTAGCTAATAAAAACGTTGTAATAAAATAATATTTTTCTATATAAAAATTCACTTGATTACCACTAAATACTCTTCAGAAAAGGGTTTATTTCTATGGGTAATTTTAGGAACAAGAATCAAACCAGTTTTTATGACATAATCTTACAATATAGGTAATTTGTCGTACACGTGCAATATTACGTTAAGTACTTCAATTATTTTTTAAATCAAAGCTTTTTAGTATAATCGCAAGCATACTCTGAATGATTACTGTTAAAAATATATTTGAAGATTATATCTGATATACTTTCTTGATAAACAAGTAAAGGAAAAGAAAGATGGCTTTATTTTTAACTGCAGTATAAAATATGTTTTATTGCCCGAAATTACGACTGTGCAAAGCAATGTGTGGCCATATGCGGCCCGCGGGCATCAGAATAGATCAAATACATCAATGTACATTTAGGTAGGTAAGTAGCAGACTCAGATATCTACGAACAAGGTCGTTTACCAGAACCAGAAGAAGTCAATGAGATCGCTTAAATCATTAAAAAATGTACCCCCTTTTAGTTTCGAAATTGTTCATCTTGTTACTGAGATACTCAATAACTAAAGAGTTTCTTGAGCTTTATTGTTTCTCTCAAACAACGATTTGAGCGAATTTAGAATGATAGGAATTCAATTACAAACGCAATGCTCCTGCAAATACGATAAGGTTGTTATTCTCTTGACTTGGCTGATTCTGCTTTTGTCGTTATATCCATCGAAGGGGCAATAATAATTGAATCAGACGTCTATAAAAATATCCCGCGCATGAGAATTTTAAATAGCGCTGATTCTCAAACTGTGGCGGATTTTGATTAACATGTTTCTAAATATGACATGACAATATGACATTTGGATTAACATGTTTCTAAATATAAATCACATAATAATATATAATGATTTAAAAGGATCGTAACATATCAAGTTGATTTTATGTAGGTATTTACTATTTACACAGTTATATGTGGTGTGTTTTTTTTAAATTTATTTTCTTTGTTTAAATATAGGTATATACATATTCCTTTAACCGTTAAAATATTAAAGACCCATAATATAACGGTCAATAACGTGTACCATTTAGTAGCGATTTTCTGAAAATATAACCATACAAAAATTATCTGTACAGGCGCGCATACAGAAAAGTAGTATGGAGGGCGGTTCATTTCGAAAGAAATATTCATAATAAATTATGTATTCATGATTTTCTAATCCGTCACACTTCTCCGGGTATATACCCTATCTATACCCAGACACTCCATAATTTGATTTTAGCGGTGTGCATCTAACTTTCAGCTATAACTATAGGTGCTATTATGAGTGATTGCGATCTGTTACATCCGCAAGTGGTTATCGAATGCCTAAGCGATGGTGCCCACAGACGCGTCGGGCGCGCGAAGTCGGCGAATGCAGTGTTTATTCATAACCATAATCACACGTCTCTTCCCGCGCATTACCCTTCACCTATGTTATAAGCGGCCCAAGCAGCACAAAATAAATATTATTACAGCGCCTCTCATAACAAAGCAATAAAAATATTATATTATTTCGGGGCTTGTAATTAAAATTTACGACGACATTCTTCAACCAGCGATAAACTGAACACGCAATAAAATAAAACAATGACTTCTCTGTAATTAAATAATTGCTTTCCGCCCGTCGATCGACAATGCCTCGCGCAGCGTGTTTTTTCTCGCTGTGGTCAATGAATGGACTCCATTGTATTTTCTTTCATTCGTATCGCCGAGAAGCGGTGATTCGCGAAAAAACGATGATTCATGCGGCGCGCGCGTATAATGCGTCGCCATATCCAGTGGGCGCTGGCGTATTTGATTACGTTGTATTTTCAATGATTTATGCGCCACTTGTAGAAATTTTGCGCGAGTGCGGCGCCTGACGCGTTCTGTGGGCACCATCGCTAACGGTTATAATTATTAAGATCGTTTGTATCTGTTGGCGTCGTCCGCGTTATAATGTCTTACACATGCCGTGTTAGTATATTATGAAAGCAAACGTTGGACGCCCCAGATGAGTGCACTAATAAAATTCATGAGCGCTGTATGTTTTCCACTGACACAGACCTTGCGTGTCGTAGAATGCCGAAAGAAGCGGGGCCAAGCCTTTTAGAATGCTGTTTGACAGTTAAATCATGAGGTCCTGAAGTATTTATAATTTAATTCGTTCCTGGGGGGGGTTCGAACCCGATAAGAGCAAATAAATATAAATTATAAAAAATATTTTGATATAGATAGCTTAATGTCATACTTAATAAATGTTTTTGTACTGTACTCTTTTCTTTGTTCAACCCAAAAATTGAAATAGTAATAATATTCGATAGTTAATTTTATAAAATTCATCATGGCTATATTGCTAAAGAAAAAGATAATTTATTTTACGATAATATAGCCAAGGAAATATAAATACTTTTTGAGAAACTTCAGTAAACGAAAATAAATGTTGAGAAGTACAATCGGATATTACGTCTTCCCGTCTACTCCCAAAAAGATGAAAAAGATGTTTATCGTCTGTAAATCTTCCTTCCTTTTCAATTCTCATATTATGTTGGGGACTGTGATCTATGATCCAAGAAACATTTTCCGAGGTTATATTATTATGTAATTTCCCGAAAAAAATACCGAATCCCTAATTTATTGTAACCGCCGTTGTGAATAGTATTTAATGTTGATTTCTATTTTCTGTTTCAGGTGAAAATCTGGTTCCAGAACCGGCGCACAAAATGGAAGAAACAGGACAACATAACGAACGCAGAAGCAGCAGAGCACAAGACCACACACAAAGGTGATCCAGAGAAACCTGACTCCAAATCACCTGGTCTTCCATCCGACTCTTCAACTCCCGACGCAACCATAGTCGACATGACTACGAAAAAAACCGAAAAAGTCATCCTCCAAACACCAAAAACGCACAAAATCACACCGCCCACTCCAAAATTACTTCCAATATCCAGATCTGGAATCTTGGATATGACAAAAAAGAATAAAAGCCCGCCTTTATCGTTGATAGAACATTTACAACAGGGAGAAAACGATATTGAAAATAGAATATCGATTACAAAGATATCGAACAAGTCGCTACCTGTTTTACCGACTGAGGAAGTTTTGAATGATAATTTGGGCGGCGAACGGCGGATAGCTGTCAAAGTCAATCTCGATAGTAGGGGAACAATGGAAATGTCAGGGTTTGAAATGCAAGACGATTGTAGGAATACTTCTCCTGCGTCGCTTGCGGCTCACGAGTTTTAAAAAATTAAATTGATTCTTATTCTAATTTTAAAATTTTCTTTTTCCATAAGTAACAACTTTTCTTTATTTCTTGCTCGTACAGATTTTGGTTAAAAAAAGCCATACTTGTGCTTATCTACGTTCCTACTTTCTAACTGTATACGAATAATTAATTAAAAGTGTACAATATATTTATTTATAATATAAAACAATGTTTGTATTTTTGTTGTGTTATATATTATATTATAATTAGTTACCTACGTATACCTATAAATTATTTTGATTCATAAAAACTCCACTGGGATTTTTTTGTCCATCGGAAGCATTACACAATATCATTTATTATTTACACAAAAACCCACAACCGGATTTATCTAAAAAATAAATACCCCGTTTTTTATAAATAATTAATATTCTTCATTACAGCTATGTGATACATAACGTATTATATTATTATTATGATACGTAAAAATATTTGGTTTAAAAAACGTAAAAAAAATAAACGGCCGATCTGGTGTGACCCCACTGGGGACATAACTGGTTTTTAAATAAATATTTTTTTATATTGTACAATTTTCAAATTATTGATGTTGACAGATATATCGGGTTATAAGTTATAATTACAAAATTCCTTTTATTACATTCATTTAATTTTTATTTTTTGTTTCATACCTTGTTTGTTTTAAGTAAATACATATTTATTGTATGACAGTTTTCTATACCCCCCCCCCCCCTATTTAACTTGCGCGATAAGGTGCTACTAAGTCATTTTTTCAATGTCTATTCTATTCTAATAGGCCATCCATGGACTGAAACCGTATGCGGTTTCGAACCGTGTACCATACTAATCTTATCTTTTCTGTTCATGGAAATATATTGTCACAAAGTATATTATAAGTATCTGATCGTATCAGTTTATACCATACATTTACACTTACAAATTGAGTGAAAATATATTTTCATGAACAAAAATCATAAATTTAGTATGGCACACGGATCTAAACCGCATACGGTTTCAGTGCATGGATGGCCTCTAAGTCTATTAAAATACAGTGCTAGAGAAATGTTGAACATTTTTTTCTTCTTTAAATTAGTATACATTGGGATCGCTTCACTTTCATACATTTAGCATCCATCTCCATTGGAAAATGTTTTTTCAACACCTTTGTGATAATTTTTCTTCAGATTATGAAAAATACGCATACATATTTATTTTTTGAAACTTTCTGTAAAACCGAGTGCCTTCTGTAAGCACGGGACAACTGTCACTAAATAAAATGATTTATATATTTGTTAACTCAATCCTTCAATTTTATAACCTTTTCATATAATTGAACAGTGATTTCCAATATTTTTGATTGGCAGACATTTTGGGCAATCTTATTGAACGCCTTCCTGGTACATATTGAGGTAGATAGGTATATTTACTAAAGAAATGTGTAAATAAGTAGGCAGTGACAGTCCTAGGAAAAATACCGCCTTTAAACAGACTCAAAATACCGTCGGTAACTATTTTTGCTGTCAAATTATATTTAAATTTGAAACCTACAAACTACATTTTATTATTTAAACAGATGTGTGCAAAATAACATAAGTATTTCAAAATTAAATATTTAAATTGACAAGAATTTTGGATGTTGTAAGGCTAAAATTTCATGTAATCTTTTCTCAAAATATGTGTTAAATATCGTCTGTAAGCAACGCTTGACTTGTTTGCCTGCATTCATTATTAAAAAAACATCACGACAAACATTTTTTAACTTGACAACCAAAATGGTTAATTTTTTTTCCGGAAGCTTTTGAAAATTCTTCCGGACCCCCTGGCATATCTCGCAGAGCCCCAGGGTTTCGCGGTCCAGTTGGGAATCACTGTTCTAGTTATTTGAATAAAACCGCGACTTTCATTAGATCGTTCTGAACACGGGTGTAGGTATGGCCCAAAATAGCTCTAAATAAATCTGTCAACAGCATCAGTAATAATTGCGCAAATTAATTTTGTTTAAAACCATTTTAATGAAGTTTTACAACGTAAACGTTAGTTCAATTATTAATATACGAATAGGTTTTATTAATTATTATTAGAGAGTTACAGTGCAATATTCAGTAGTAAACAATGTAAAGCAAATGTTACTAGTTACAATATTACCACTAAGCTAATAACATCTATAATAACCC
Source organism: Rhyacophila brunnea (assembly GCF_057557595.1). Lineage (NCBI taxonomy): Eukaryota > Metazoa > Arthropoda > Insecta > Trichoptera > Rhyacophilidae > Rhyacophila > Rhyacophila brunnea. The sequence goes on along the minus strand of NW_028233276.1, from coordinate 38,176,235 downwards.
AAAAAAATGTTGTCAATTTTATTTTTGATTTTTTTTATGCCTTTACTTACTTATTATGTAATTTCTTGAAAATGCAAGTAATTTGCAAAGATTGGTATACCGAACGTACCATTTTATATTTTTTTTATTTAATTGTTTCACAAAAGTTGGATACAAAAGCTTTTATTTTAAAATGAACACTGCCTTAATATACAGGCACATTATAAGACATACGAACATATAATTATTACGACTAATGTGAGTCAATGGGATCAGATACATCCACTATAAAACGAGGTCCATCTCGATCTGTCATATAATTCTCTCCTATCAAAGATACTGTCGTGGGCACATAGCGTCATTTTCTAGTCGCTGTCGACCGCATTTTTCGGCTAGTGTGCTACCGCCCTTATCTAAATTTGTTTCCATATAACAAAATAACATTAGTTTCCCCAAAAAATTGTATACGCATGCGTATAAATTCTGTAATATTCAACTACTGTTCAATACTTGTAATGTAGATAAAATTGTATAAATTAAAAAAAAAAAAAGTGTATAAAATTGACTGCCGCCGACAATGACAGACGACAAACAACGTTGTTTAGTCTTATATTTTAATTCAATGATTTTTTAAATCATATTTTCGTTTATTTTACGTTTTACTGCATTATTCAGGAATATATTATTATAATATACAATATTGAAATTTCTTTTAAACTAAATTCGCAGTCAAAATTGTCTCTAATTTTGTTGTATGATGAACGTGAGCGAAATGAAGTTTTAAAAAGCAAAACACATACTTATAATTATTTATCACTAAGCCCCGAATGAAGTGTTTATAATAAAATTCCACAAAAAAAGAAATCCACCGGCGAACCGAGTGCATTTATTGTTTGTGAACTCTTAAGTATTATCATTTTTTTTTTGCAAAATGGTAATAGCGGCTGTACACGTGCATAGATTTACCGACACCAATAGTGTGTGAATTATACCATGGCGATAATAACTGTTTACACGTAAAAGTGCTTTAAAAGTGACAGTCTCGGCAATCTCATTCTTCAAGCGTAAGCGAGATGCGTTGATGTTATGGTGCTATTTGACTGGTCCTGAAAATGCGCAGTGCAGTTAGTATTTTTTCCGGCAGGTTCGCCACTATCGTTCTACTGCGCAGCCGCAGATATCGCACAAATTCCATCAGTCGCGTGAAAATTCAGAAGCTGCTGAACTCTTTTGATCCATGCATGCAATCTTGCAACTTGAACGATAATACGGGTTTACATGTTGTGCATTTTAGTTGTTATGACCGCGATAATACGTACTATCAGCACTAAATCCATGCGCGTGTATACGGGATATAATGCAATTGATATAAATGTATTTATTGTCTCGCAATGTGATTGCGCTTAATTTTCTCTATGTAATGTTATTTTGAAGATGCTTGTGAATATACTCATGTATGCAATTGTCCGCGGCGGTTAATTATCCGGGTACGAAAATATAATATAGTTATTTAAAAAAAAAATACTTCTAAGAGCTCGATATATTATATTGTATACGTTTAGTCAAAATATATTTTCATTTCAACGTGACTGTATAAAGTGCCATCTCTTTCCATGTAGTCATATAATTTTTACGTCATCGTACAATTTTGTGTTTATCGTGCATATATATATCATACCAATATAACATTGTAGTGTTAAAAAATATATATTATGAATGTAGGTATGTTGTGTTTTAGATATAAGGTAAAAACTAGTTCTTGAAAATTGTGCCTGCCATGACTTACCCAATAATTCAGTGATTGAGATAAAAAAAAAAAACATTCATACATTTTCTTCTAAACATTATATTTTTAATAAAGCTTTTATTATTATCATTTTAGTAATAGATACAAAGCTTCATTTAAACTGAGCATTGAGTTGCACTAGCTGCAAAATATAGTCCCGCTGACGCACGTACCGGTTTTTTCGGCTGGTGTGTCTCGAGCCTTACATCTCTAAATAGCATAAATATATTTGCCAAAATAGGGTATTTTTATTGTGATTATTCGTTTTTAAATAAAATATAATATGAATAATTATATATTAACCTTTGTTTCTAACTGCTACCAACAAAGAAAAAAGATAATAATTTTATTGACAGTGTCTATTGTTGATATAATATCTTATTCAAATTATTTAAAACCCACCTATAATTATTATTAGGTATTTTATTCATGATAATTTTTGTCGTAATGTATGTGCCATTGTTTATACCTACATACTTTCACTTTGTATTATCATACATATCTCAAAAACTGAATTCGTCCAGTAGATTGTTTAAAATTAACCTTTAATAATATTATTACTGAGTCCTACTTCTTTCAGTGTTTTAATTAAAGTAAGAAATTTGAAAATAATATCACTATTTTTAATAAAAATAAAATACTTAACTTAAAACGTGTCTTGTTTTGATTACAAATTCAGTAATACTTTCCAATTACCTAATACTTTTTTCTGTTTTCTTGATGGGTATTAATTATTTATTACCTAACATGTTAGATAATGTCTTGTTAGTTTTTCTCTTCATGCAATTTATTGACTCATTTTAAACGTGTTTATTCATAAAATAGATATTTTTATTTAGTTAGTCATTCATAAATGTTATATTCAATGTAAGTTCCATAGAAATGAAAAATACTGATAAAAGTACATAAATTAAAGATTTCTTATAAAACAATGTGTTTCTTTATTTATTGCTTTCTTCAAAAATATGTCAAGTATTAAGAAAACGCATTTCCATTATGCATAATTATATAATATTAAGGTAAGTTATATATTATTTTATCATCAGCACCCCTTGTCAATCCGCAGCTGGATGAATACCATCCGTAGTTTTTTTTTCAATGGGGTTTTTAGGCCCGTACTCCCCCAGAAACGGAAAAATACAAAATAATTAGCTGAATGGAATATTACTTCATGATTGAGGATCGTGACCCGGATGATTTGGCTGTGGAACAGCCTATGGACGAGTTGGCCCCACTTCTCTCAGCATTATACGACACACAATATCTGTGACCACTGGAAGACCCGTGTCACTCATAAATTATTGGTGCAACTATCTGGGGCATCCAATGGTTGCTTTAATATTCCGATGCGGTATATTAAAAAAAAAAAACAAGACAGCGCTCACGACACAACCGGACACTAACCTAGTTATACCTACTGTTAAACCACGCGCATTCGATACACACTTGTGAATGCGATACTTCGCAATAACTATAAAAAGTAAACAGTCTTAGTTATAGCTGCAAACCAGGTGTTTATCGTTAGACTCAAATTGCGGAGTAAGTGGGTATGAGGAATGTTTTAGGAAAGGTACCGTATTCCACGATTGAAACGTCGAGAAGCTATAAGTAGGCTGAGTGAATGTGGAAGTCAGTAGTAAAATGGACCCTCCCAAATCATTTTTCTATGTACGCACCTGGTCTTGTTTCATATTCTTCTATTTCCATGTATTTCTGCTATATTTACTAATGTATTATATATTGCAACCGGTGGCGTTCGAAGATATTTGTTATTAAGGATACTGTTGATAAAAAAACATACGTACTATTATTCCGCTAATCAGAATTTTGTAATTTATACTAATCCAGGCGGGTGACAGATAAAGTAGGATGTATGTTATTTATTGCAGAAGGCATCTCTCCGATATTCTGGACATATTTACGTAATATTCATAATATAAATCACAGAGAATAAAAATCAACCGTGAAAGTCTCAGGTATCATAATATAGTATAAGACCAGCGCTCGAAATGGAAAAGTTTACGAACCGGAGCGCTCGACAAATTTTCTGAAGATATATTTACATAGTCATCAAATCGTATGTGTATTTTATAAAAATAAGTGTGTCAGATTTTTTATTCTATGGCCTATCTAGCTCAGACGGTAAACATATTTTTTCCACGAGACGGAGCGATAATTTAACAAATTTCACGAGCCGGAACGGCGCTCCGGTGCGTTCCGTTCCATTTCGAGCCCTGTATACGACTATAAGAAGTAGGTACCTACAGTTAAATATTTTTTACATAATAATATAAAATTGCAACAAACACATTAATGTATCGAATATTTATATAGGGATGCTCCTTATCTACGGCATTTATGGACAACAAACAATTGTAATGTCGTTGTTGAATAATATCTACAATTTGCGGTGTTCACATAATCCATCAATACCCTGAAAAATAATTATAAATGCCTTTTGAGTGTGTACATATTGACATTCAAATAAAATATTCATAATATATCTAACTATTACAGGATATAGATAATATTTGTCTATGTCTATAAGTATCTAAGTACCTACATAGGTTTTTGAAAGAACGGGGACTCGATTTTTCAACTAGAACATAGCCCGGTACTGAACTTTTACAAAATTGTTGCGCATGTACATATTCATCAGTACAGGAACTTGTAAACCCACCAGCAGGCACGAGTTGCATAGGTACCTACGAAACTAAACAATAATTGAACGTAGTTATGCAGAATGTCGCCAGTCCAGCTTTTATAGAAAGTTGTACTAGCAAATTACGGTTTTATTTATAATCAAAATCAAGTATTTACTAAATTATACGTATTTATAAACTAAGTCTATTTATTAACTAGAGGCAAATATTCTTGAATGGCTTAGGGTTCTTGGCTTTCCCTATGACCAAAAGCTTCATTTTGTATGTCTCGGTTGCATTGGAGCACGGCATAATTGTGATGCATTCCTCGGGCACTTTCCTCCCTGGTACATTACTTTCTTCGCGATGAATGTACGTTTTACGAAGGAGAAGTGTCCAAAATAAGCCTGTCTCATCACTTGGTCTACTGAATTTGACAATTGAATACCGGCAAATTATAGAGCATGATTTTGTGCTTTCAACTAGTAAAAATAATGGCAGATTATTTATGGTAGTTGTCCGATAATCGAGCGGCGGATTACTGAGAGTGAGAGATATTAAAATTGAGTTAAAAATCAATTCGATGTGCGTCAAAAAATTTCTCAACATTGGCACCACTGTCATATCTCTCGTAATAGTAGCTTATCTATGGCATGACATCATAGAGCAAGGAAAGACAATACGAAGGCGGGAGATCGAACTCTTGGTGGGCATGAATCTGATTTTTGATGAAGTAACAATTCACCATTTTCTAATTATACTCACATGGATTCCTGGGCGTCTTAGGCGGATTGGAGGGCATCTCTCCCCTCTTGATGGCCTGCATTCTTCTGCGGGTAGTGGGACTGAATAATGCAAGGTTCGGAGTCGACAGTGCATTGTCCATCGTCGGGGTGCTGAATGTTTCATCTGGAACAAGCGTAATCAAAAAAATAGGTTATGTAAACAAAGTGACAGACTTCAAACCAGAACGCAAAACACCATTTTGTTTTTGGAGCTGCCAATAGAAGAAGAACATAATAAACTTGTTACCAATACAATCACACATAATATAATCGTTTGAATTGAAAATCGAACTGTCTTCAAAATTCCTAATATACAGAATGTGTATACAAATTAACCACAAGTAATGTGCCTTTATGCAATCATATTATTTTACTGGTGTTCTTATTTGGATCGGACATGGTGCAATGTCGAGCTGAGATAATAGCACTTTAGCAGCAACATGATATTAAAAATGTATGTAACATGTGAAATGTAAAATTGTAAATAGTATTTTATTTTAAGAATAATTTGTTTGCGACTTGGCTATTTTCAGCAGAACGTAGAGAAAACCTTCTCACATCTGATCTATATCATATCTCATTTTTTTTATTTTTTGTAGACTGGCTACTTTCTGCATAACTATGTCCAATTAAATAACCAATAATAATTGAGAATGTGCATCTGGCCGAAACGAGCCTTGGATTTATGGTGGAATAAGTAGGTATAAATTAATTAATGATCTAATAAATAAATATTTTTTAAGAGGAGTTTGTTATTTCTCAACATAATAGTATATTGTGACATTAAGAATTAACAGTGAAAATAAATAATAATATTAAATTTCAAAACTATCAAAAAATCATCATTCAGATAATTAATTCTTCATTGTTATTCATGCTAGGCTACCTGCCACAGGGCATATAATTTTCATGATGACATCTGCTATCGTATTGCTTAACTAATATGCACTATCAAAGGTTCTAACCTTAGAATGCCACTTCAACATTAATTTACACATATTTGTAGAGATGTCAGTAGTCAATGTAATATTATTATTTTTATTACAATATAATATATTATTATGTAGTAACACGTCATACTAGTGAAAATGTTAAAATAAATTTAATATACCTAACATTATACTAAACAATTTCCAAATGTATGGCAAAATATTAAAAACTACAATCATCCATCAAACTACATCCAACAACCCGGGGAGAGGAGGGGGCTGACAAGGCTTTAGCCTGGGGGCCCAGCGAGGCAGGCCAACCAGCTAAATGAGATAAACACACATCACACAATCTAATAGTAAAAAAAAGTTATTTTACTTCAAGAATATTAAGATTTTAAAATATTTGCTTGTGTGATGCAAGTTGATGTACTTAATACGATTATTCATATCATTACTTAAATGATAATTCAGCTGCAAATTTGGGAAACTCTACTGTAGAGCATCACACTGCCCTTTTGGCTATAAATAGGGGGGCCGCTTCAGGATGTGGAACCATGGCTACAATTATTATTGACTTTGTTATACATGAATCATGAATACATACACCAGTAATGAAAGAAACTCCGTAAATAGCACAAATGCGCAGTAAGCAATGTTCCCTGTAAGGCAGAGGGGGGCAAACTGCGGCCCGCGGGCCGCGTGTGGCCCGCCGGGTATTTTTTTGCGGCCCGCCATCATTAATTTTACTTCTGATTACGAATAACTTTTTTATAATTAAAAAAAATATATATTGATATAGATTAAAATTTGTTTAGCAATAGTACGCGATTCATTTTCAATAGATATTGATAGTGTACCGACAGAGCTATAACTTGAGATTATTGATCTGCAGTTTGACACTGATTTAAGAGAATTGCATCGTCGTGAAGAAATCTCCAAATTTTACAATGCCCTTAATTCAGAAAAATTCGACCAACTTAAATATTATGCAAGAAAAATGTTCGTTATTTTTGGATCAACCTATCCATGTGAACAAACATTTTCGATCATGAACCTCAATAAAAATTCTTAACGATCAAATATCTCCGATGCCCATTTACAAGCAGTTTTCAGAACATCAACTACAAAATAAACACTTGAATTTAAAAAAATGTTTCATTCTTCTCATTATTTTTTTTGCAATGTTTATTTTTCGTGATAATGTATATGTATGTAGTGTATATCTAAAAATGGTATTTAACTTGCGGCCCGCCGCTCATTTTGAATTCTTGAATTTGGCCCTCCATCCAAAAAGTTTGCCCCCCCTGCTGTAAGGTGTGCGCGAGTACGCGCGCACACCTACCAAAATGTTTCCGCACACATGTTTTCATCCCCCGCACAGTCCTCACATAAAAATATTGTAAAAGAAAGTATACAAAAAGATGATACGTATTTTAGTGTTTCTCAATGACCACATATGTGCCGGGTCCTCTACATTTCTTAGTCTTTGACATGTTTCAACTTGCAAGAAACATTGTCAGTACAGTCTCATAGTAGTCCTTATTGTGAAAACATCACAAAAAGTAAGAATTGGTGATATATTTGTTTATTCGGAAACAGATGATTGTGTCAAATGCATCATATGCTGCGAAGCAAATATGCAAGGATAATTCACGTCTGGAAAGGGGTAGATTGACTGGAAGTTGTATTTTTTAAAAAGGCATTTTAGTCAAAAGGTTGAAAATAATGACGGAAACACCCGAAGAATGAAAGAATAGGATTGAGATCGCTGAGCGCAAAAAATCTACGTGTGTTAAGTGTTAATAATTAATATTGTACTATTGGATATACAAATAAATGCTTCTATGCTTTCTGTTTCAAAAATCATCGTTGTTAGTGTTATTATTATATAAAATCACTAAAATTAATAAATTTCTTAAAAATTTTGAAAGTTTTAATGAAAAATTGTATGTGTGTGTTTGTGGGGGGGGGGGGGTGTAAATTTACCGCACCGAGTGATGGGTGACACCAACCCTAGTTACGCCACTGCTCAGATGCATTGATGATCCGCACACACAATAGAAAAATTAGAGGTAACGTTGGCACGTTGGCAGTAATGAATGCCTATATAATTCCAGGAGCCATTCCATTGACACCTTGTACATTTAAAAATGATTAAAATTTGTGACCGTCGCTAGTCGCAACCCTAAAAAAAATTTCTTAGTCGAACAAAAACAGCCATAAAAGTATTATATAAATGGAGGAACACCTACCAGAAGCACCTAGCGGAAAAATACGAAACTTCCAATGTGGTCCATTTTTGATAATTTATATTTTTAATACGTTATAAAAATAATATTACATTAAGTATATTATATTATGAAAATTTAGTTTAATAAGATTTCTCTAATAGATTGAGAAGATTGTTCACGAATACATAATTTAAATATTTTTTATACAAATTTAAAAAAATTAAATGTGTAGGTATATTTTTTTTATTTATATCAAATTAATATAGTTTCAGTATGGTCATAATATTAAAACTCGATAACCCGCAAGTATTTTTTTTTTGCTTTCTTTTCAATTTTTATACGCCCAACCAGCTATCCTTCAATATTTTCCCGGTCCGAGCACACTCTCCTCCAAAAAAACATCTCCAACCGTCTCGTCGGGAGTCTTTTTGTTTTCTGATTCCTGCTCCCAAAACTTTTTCTACTTCCCACCAGTTTTCCTCCAAAAGTGTTCTTGGTCTATATTCCAAGGTAAGCCATTCACTCTAAGCTTTTCTTTCCTATTTATATGTACGGAGACACGGAGAGTTTTTCCATAAAAAAACCTTCAAAAATCCAACATAAATTATAACATAAAATATTTTTTTTTAACATAAATTTTCCGTCAAAATTTAGTTTAGGATCAAAAGACATAAAGAATCGTGTCTATTTTAACATTAAACAATGTAAATTGCACCACTTAAATAGATCACTTACCTAATGGTCACCGTACGTATTGGTAGGTATTAGCCATAGATAAGTATTAGCTATATCTAGTTTTTCGTACACTATTTTCTGATTTATACTTATATATGTATGTTTTGTTTGGAAATTTTTTAATTCAATTTTTATATGAGTTATAAATAATTGTATTGACAATTCGATGAACTGAGAACGTCGCGAAGCAAAAATACTAATCAACGTCAAAACTTTCCTTACTATGAATATTCAGGTAAGTATTGTAATTTGTCGGCTATTTTTATATTGGATGTTGTATTTCTGAAAGATACAGGCTATTCAAGAAGTAAAATACCAAATTTTGTATAATTAAGTTTTCCATCGACTATCTCAAAAATACGAATTTATTGTGAACGTTCTGGCTTATTTAGGATGCATTTTATCAACCAATGACAATTACTACTAAATCTGTTTTCAGCACTAAGAAAAATATGTATTATGTATGTACTAATACTATCGACCGAAGGTACTTGATTGAATTTAAATTAAAATGGATTTAAGTTTTGTTTTATTCCATTTGAATCATTTTTTGCGACCCGGGTTCACTTTTCGGCATCTTCGGGCACTGTGTATACTTACCAAAAGGCAAATAAACACTGACGAACGAATATAACTTATATAACCAATCAATACAATAACGTAGGTAATACTCCATTACCTACCTATCAAGTCAAGGGTCAGTATTTTTTTCATATAATATAGGTAACTATTATAACATCCACGAAGGGGGAGAGGCATGCCATCAGAGAACCTAGCAGAAAAATACGAAACTTGCAATTTAAGATTTTTTTTTGATAAGATTATTCTCAAGATAAACTTACAATTATTGTAAAAAAATGTAATACAATGTGAATTCGTTGCAAGGTCACATCTTATTATTACATTATATGTTATGGTCATATTTATTATTAAAATTTAGTTCATTAAGTTTTGAATTTTTCGTCGTGTAGATAATTGACTAATTCATCGTTTTAATATTTTTTTTAAAAAACATCGATTTTTATAAAAATATAAATGAGTATAACTTAAAATCCTTTTTATTATCACTTCCATTTTACTGTCAAACCTCCAGTCTGTGGAGGCCCATATGATCCTATTAGGATCGGACATGGTCAGAAAAAAACTATTAAGAAATTTATATTACATTATAGGTACCAATAGCGTGCGGTGTCTTCTGAAATGGGTATACTCCAATAAAGCATTTTATGTCAATCGAAATTACAAGTGGTATTTTAAGATACCTACCGAGATAATAAGATTTGTAATATTTTGAAATGTACATTACTTCTACTGAATACTACTATGACAGATTTGTTTGAACGTGGTGGATTAGTTCCTATTTTCAATACACGTTTTCACCCATATCTGAAAATAATTGAGAAATGTTTGCAAAGCATGAAAAAGATACTATCAAATAGTAAATCTCATACCAATATCACATTTTCTCTCATATGAAACAGTACCTTGTAACTAGTATTTCATTCAATAGACTATAAATACATCTAGACACCACCTATTGCATTGCGAAATGAAACTGCGTGGCGTGCGTTTGGTTTGTGGGCGAGCGAACGCATTCGTATACAAATGTTTGAGACCATAGACCATTTCGCCGGTGTTCGCCCAAAGTGCTCGTACTAGACGCTCAGAATTAAAATATAATTTTCTATTTTTTTAACGTTATATAGTATTTTTAAGCGGTCAAACTGCAACCATTAGGTAAAAATATCCATAATTTAAGTTATTTTAAGGAAACACTAGGTCACTTGATATTAAAATAAGTATATAATAATATACAAATAAATTATCACGAACATGTATCAACTACATATGAAACGTAATACCAGCTTCTTGCTTATCAGTACGGCTACTACACTTTAACACAACACACATAACCATCTTTTATACTTAATTAACTAAAAATATTTACCACTGACTTTATGTTACACAAAAAATAGCAATTTTAGCAACACGCGCTGGCAAGTTATCGACGCTTAGTTAAGCAACAAACTAAGATTTGGCGGCGACACCATAGCAAATCATCTCACACATCTGTAAACCTTTTATCTTACTCTAGCGCGTGTCGTAGAGATTATAAGGGTGCCGAATATTTTCACACTCGCACTTATGCATCGTTTTTGTCTAGGCCTTGATCCACAGGTATGGCACGCCACTGTTAAATAACACGAAAATAAATAATAAATAAGTAGGTACAACAAATACTTTCTAAGCTCATGAAAATGTCCACTCCTTTGTGATTTTTTATGTGGATAATACCCAATACACTACATTTGATACAGGGTTTTGAATGTGTGTGTGTGTCCTACGAAAATGAAGCACACATTATAGACGTGCAATAGCGTGTGTTGCAACCTTCAAATACATCAATATTTAATGAGCGTCTGTGCATAAGCCGAGAGAAATTGTCAGAACGAATGACAAGTTTAGGATGACGCATTATTGACATGTGTTTAATTTTATCCCTTATTCTCCCACGCTCGAGATCGGTTGCCTGTTACTCCACACCCGTTAGGTATTTCAGTTCCCAATAATTCTGTGCTCCCTGGACGAGTAGAATAGAAGGAATCCAAATACACGTAAATAGGTAGGTACCTATATAAGTATATACACTGAAAAAATAATTCAATGAAATAGGTACATAATTTGATAGCCCACGGCAACTTAGCAACATGTTTTTGATAAAAATATGTACTTTAAAAAATATGTTTTTATGTAGGATAAAAAATCAAATTCTTATTTCTATGTACATATTTGCAAGTAAATACGAGTATTCCAACAGTGAAATGTAAATAGATTTTTTAAATATACCTCAAAGTAATAAATATTTTTCTACATTATATTTGATTACCCCCACATTATCTCTTTTATTTACTCTTAGTAGGTAGAGTGTATAGAAAATAATTACTCATATTAAGTTGGTAGCCTTCCATAGGCGAATATAAATATTGTCATGAATAATTTGTAAATCTCAAAATAATTCTTTCCACCAGCAATTGCTAGACAACCTCATTCTTCTTCTACTTCTTCTCTGTAACAGCGCGGAGTGGATTTTATTATTATTATTATTAAACTGGCGCTAGGGGCCGTTCAGGTCCATGGCCAACTGCACAACGTTTCTCCAGGCATCTCTGTCCAGCGCTCTCTCTTCCCAGTTGACTATCCCCAGCCTTTCCGCATCCCTTTGAATGTTGTCCGCCCATCTCCGTCGAGGGCGGCCAAGAGGTCGAGTGCCAGCTGGTGTGCCTTTGTAAATCCTATAGAGAGTTCTAGATCTTTCAGATCGTACAACGTGGCCCGCCCATCTGAGCCTTCTTGACCTCAGAATATTAGTGATGCTAGGTTTGTATCGGTCGAAGAGCTCAGCGCTTGTGCGGATGCGCCACCGGTGGTTCTCATTGACGGGTCCAAGTATTCTCCGGAGCATTCTGTTTTCAAACACTTGGAGCGCCTTTTCTTGTTTTTCCGTTACACCCCACGTTTTACATCCATACATGACGATCAGTTTGATGACTACGTTATACACCCGGAATTTCGTTTTGATGGACAGCATTTTGGACCTGAACAGACGACTCAGCGCGAAGTACGCTGCATTTCCACTTCTCAGTCGGTCAGCGAGCTCTAGGGACATTTCATTTTTAGAGGTAATGTTGGAGCCCATGTACTTGAAGAGAGAGGTTCTCTCGAACGAGGAGTTTCTTATTCCAATGTTTCCAGAGGGTTCAATGCCTCTTGTCATTTTCAAATACTTGGTCTTTCCCACATTTACTCGTAGGTTCAACCTTTTCGCTGTGTCTTCCAGAGGAGTGAAAATATCTCTAACTTCTTCTTCAGATTCTCCGAACACCACCAAATCATCTGCATAGCCCAATATTTTATAGGACCCATTCAGGGTAACTCCACCTTCTGCTTTCAGAGCTTCTCTAACGGCTTTCTCTAAAGCTAAGTTGAACAGCATTGGTGATAGGGAGTCACCTTGTTTTAGACTCCTCCATTCTGCTCCTTTTCCAGTTGACCACGTTAAACATGATGCTCTTTATCTGTGCATTCATCCATACTAATAATTGTCTATCCAAACAGAATAGTTCAATAAGATAGAAATGCAAATTGAATCCAGGTTTGATTTATTACTTAATAACACGACAAGAAAAAAAAAAAGGAAACACGCATATTTTTCCACACTCGAGAATTATTATACCTACCCACCGTCGGCTTCACCCAGAAGGTAACCCACTTCCCTTATATTTGTGTTCCTTGGATAAACGCGCTATCTCCAACAGTCTTGTCGGTATACGTAATCGATCCTAACCGAAATTCAAAATGTATGTCTTTCCTCTTTCTTTATTATTTCATTTTTCTCTTCTCTTCGCTTAGGTTCAATATTGGGACCATACCTAAAATAAAATTTGATATAAATAAAAAGGATTTCAAGTTATACACATTAATATTATTATAAAAATCGATGTTTTTAAAATAAATATAAAAAATATTAAAACGATGAATTAGTCAAAAATCTACACGACGAAAAATTGAAAACTTAATAAACTAAAATTTTAATAATAAATATGACCATAAAATATAATGTTAATAAGATGTGACCCTGCAACGAATTCACATTTTTTTACAATAATAATTGTAAGTTTATTTTTGAATTAAAAAATCGTAATAAATTGTAAATTATCAAAAAAAAAATCTGAAATTACAAGCTTCGTATTTTTCCGCTAGGTTCTCTGGTGGCATGTCTCTCCCCCTTAATAGGATTACAGTTTTATAATTTTCCTTTACTTTATGTATGTTTGATAATCAAAATATAATAAAAAAATAAATGAGGGTTGCATAAGCTTTTCAGATTCTCATGAAAAACAGTAATATATTTTCTTTTCACGGTGTACTCTGACCTTAGGAATCGTATAAAAATGCAAATATTTAGTAGGTAAATTATGAAAACACGGATTGTGGATATTATATTTCCTTCATCTCTTCAGACCAGATTACTCGCGTACATATCACAGATGAGAATGAAGGAAAATAATTATTTAAAAAAAATGTATTTAAGTACAATATTAATTATGATTAATATATTTTGGATTTGGTGACATATTATATTTTAACATTTACTTCTAAGAGTTTCAAAGAATCTTTAAAAATACATTTTCTATTTAATAATAATTATACTTATTTACAATTATTAACTATTTTTATCCATTTACTCGCAATTAAGTTATACCAGCGGACCTGTGTGATAAAAAAATTATATATACTTAGTAATAATTAATAGTTTAAATGCACCGTCTTCATTTTTTTTTTCTAAATCTGTTATAAATCATTACTACTTAACATATTTTACTTTTAAATATTTTATACGAGAAATGTTCTAAAAACAGAAAAACTTTACTTACATGGAATAATATTAGGTAGTCCTTCTTATTCTTTATCAGGACCTCGAGCACCCTATGGATGGATTGGCTTCACTCCTCGATTGCGAGCTAGAATTCCACCTCTGGCTAATTCACATATTGTATTTTAATCAGTGACGTCCCGTGGGGTTAGGCAGATTGAGCATCGCCTGGGGGCGGCAGTTACTCGAAGGGCGGCAAATCGAGGAGAATCATATTTTGTATATATAGATAAAAATAGCTACCTAAACTAAACTTAGTAATAACTAAAATATCTTTCCATTAAAAAATCAGCTCACTCAAAATGTATTAATTATAATAAAAGGTTTAACAGGACTGTAATTTTTTGGTCGAGTTTGCGATGTCTAGTTTACTTCCGTTGCTCTTCGACTTCCATGGTGACCAGAAATGACACGTACACGGATGATACAAAATACTGTAAGTATACAAAATGGGGCGACATTTTGGCGCTGCCCAGGGGCGGCATTTTGTCTAAGGGCGTCACTGATTTTAATATGATGTGTTTAGATCCATTGCATGTACCTATGTATACTGGATAATATAGAAAATAATGGCAAATATCCATTTCTCGTAATAAAATGCTAAATTTTTTTTAGGAAAGCTGCCAAGACTCGAATCGGATTGTAGGGCTAGAGTACGATTTAAATAAAAGGTATATACCCAGCGCTCGAAATGAAAAATTTTACGAACCGGAACGCTCGATAATTTTACGAAAATATCAACTATATTGTACTATACAACATTAATTGTAAATTTGATTTATAAAAAAAAAGTGTGTTATTTTTTTAAATAAGTATATGAAATATCTAGCTCAGACAGTCAAATTAATATTTCCACGAGACGGAGCGATAATTTTGTGGATTTTATGAACCGGAACGGCGCTCCGGTGCGTTCCGGTCCATTTCGAGCCCTGTATATACCTATTTATTATCAATGTCTTAGATTTGATGAGGTAAGGACTAAAGCGACCGAAGTTCAAAATAAATAGTGTTTACCGGACCATTTCCTGAGCAGTGATGTCCCAAATATGCCATTTTTCAGCCATTTATTGTCAGTTTCTTAGTTATCTACAAAGTTATACGGTTGGAACTGCAAGTTGGTAGGTACTTGTATGACTAGGTGCTAGTGGCGAAGGGTGACTTTTGGAAAGAGGTAGGCTATGGAGATCTGATAAAAAGAACATAGTTGTCAGGTATACTTACGAGAAATAAGAAGATAGTACGATATTACTACTAATGAATAGGTACACACTAACGACAACGACATACTAATTTAATGAAAGTTCAAAAACTCACTGACGACATAAAATTAAGCGACCAGCTGTTTAAATTACCTATTTTTTCAAAACATACACATCAAAAATCATTAGATAAAAGTTCTTTTTATTTAAAAAAACAGTCTATATTTATATTCGATTAAACACCACAGAAAATATTTTTTTTAATTATTTAACTATTAATTATTTAGTTTTAGGCTCTGCGATCAGAGCTTACCTTAGTTCATACAGTTCGATAGACTATGCGGGGCTACTTCCTTTATTTACGTCAAGACAGATGGCGCGCTGTGGTATATTTTTAAAAACCTTTGCAGATTGTTTTGTAATTGTCTGTGTAATACATTCCTACACATACGGCATCTCACGTTGGCAAAATAAATTATTTTATACAATATATAACCAAGTGATTATATAAATAAGTCAATATGCAATTAAAAAATATTTTTCTTTAGAAGGTAGGTTTCAAATAATCGCCTAGTATTGAGTCTTTGCCACTGCTAGGTGCACAATTATTATTCTTTAACAGTTTAACTAATATGATTCTCTTCGACGTCTCCTCCAATTTCGTATTAAGTCAGTAATGCAACCAAAAAGAAAGAAAAATGCCACAGCAAAACGTAGAAATACCTATGTATATCATAAACATCCCACTGCTTCCACCTGTATAAAACTTTACAGGGGTGAAAAGTATATGTCGAACCACCCCTTCAAGTTTGTATAAAAGCTAGCACCGCGAAAGCTTTCCTCATCAATACATCTTCAGAATCGAAAGCTCGTCATAACTTTTAGCAATCTCAGTATTTTTATAACTTGCGTATTTCAAGTTTCTATTAATCAAATTATTTACTATTAACTAGTCTTAATCTAATGGTTAAGTGATATTTTCAATAATAATAACAATAAATTATTTTAATTAACTTTTCTGTTATTAATTATTTTCTAAAAAGTTTCGTTACCTGTGCGATATGGGGTTTATAAGGTAAGATTAACAATATTCATTTTGTAAAATGTAACTCGATTTCGCCGAAAATTAGTTAAGTAGGTACATATTATACTTTCTGTACCTGGCTAAGTTAACATATATTTCAGAACCAATTCAGTTTTTTAGTCTATCATAACAGAAACGTGAAATTTTCAAAAATATTAAAGTCATAGGTTCACTAATATTAAGGGCATGTAGAATCTTCATGTCTAGGATAAGAGTGTGAATGTGAAGTATGCAGATGTGCCCACAAAGCCATGTACCTACACGCTAACATAAATAAATATAGAACAATTTGTGTGAATATATATCTTTTAGAGATTTTGGTATAATTTTATTAATTAAGGATTGATGGGATTGAGCTATTTGGAGACCTCCTTTTATTTTTTATAACGCATTGCATCATTTGCGTCAAAGAAAAACTGCCGCTGGACATAAAAGAAAAGATTGACACTTTCATAAAATATTTAATATACTTAGATATCCTATCATAATTAAATTTACTATAAGTAGGTAAGTACATAATATTGTTTGTAAGTACTAACAATAGTTTGATTAAGTGTGTTTTTTGTTATGCGTATAGTCTTTAAGACAGTACCTACATACCTAGTTTTATTTATGTGTATTTTTTAATGATAAAATAAATCCACCGAATAAATTCTATGGTCTTGTAGTATAAGTATCTATATAATTAATGAATTAATAATTACCCAATTAATATTATTGTAAAATGGATTGTTTTTTAGATTATCCTTTTTAAAGTTCATCATCTACTTACCTACCTAATTTAAACATTTCCAGACTCTGTGGAAACCGATATTATGTACTACTTTGTAGAAAAGTTGTACCTGTAATACGTTGAGTCTTGTTTTTAGAAAGTTCGTGATTTTTCAGAATGTCTCGCCATTTCGCCGCCGCTTTTCTCATTATCCTTGTGGTGGTGACCTTCAACTCGAGATGTTGCGGAGCCCAAGTGACCTTCAGCAGGGACTGGAATCCTGGGAAGAGGACTACTGGAGGACAGTCGAACGCAGATTGTGGGGACGCCGCCAAATCAGCGGCCAACGTCTGCCATATGCTACTGGTAAATATATTTTTTTAGTATGTAAGGACAGCTTCTTCTGGCATTGCGACTACGACGAAATCACTGTGGAATGGTATCACTGTCATTTAAAATTAACAATACCTACCAACACCTAAATGAGTTGCCTGCACTGCCACAAGAATCTAACACCATTCTACAAAAGTGAGGATTGATTTGCGAAAATTTATATTTTGGAAATGGAAAACTTGAAATAAATAAAACATCTACCTACTCAAAATAAAAAAAAAACTTAGATATGTATGGACGTTTTTATACTTAATTTTTTTTTTCTTAATTTAAACACAAGACCGATTTTATTACGATAAATATTTTCAATAAATTGGTAGGTATCTACCTCAGAATATTTATAAATTTATCTGTTACTTACATTATAATTATACTGTATAGGTATTATATTACAATAACTTCAAATACCTAAGTGAAATTGATAATGGTGTTTTAGTGTGCGTTACTAGGGACATCTACTATTTAGTGACGGAATTATGTACCTATATTAAAATAATGAATTACCTAAATTAATAATATGTAATAATAACGTAAATGATTTCAATGAAATCACATTTAACTTATATTTTTTTCCATTCGATTAAATGTAGTGACATCTGTGAATCCCTACAAAAAGTAATACGAATATGTCGGTAAGCCAGTTCGCTATAATAGAGTAGCACAATAAAATTAAACTGTTCGTACGTCGTTAGAGTTACTAAAAATAAAATATTATCTCAAATTTATTTTTTAAATATTTTCTCACTTTAGGATGAGCTTCGAAAGTTGGTGGCGTGTGAATCAAGGACAATGATGCATGTCCTTCAAGTTAAAGACCAAGAAACCAACCCGATGCCAATTTTTTTCACCAGACGATAAACAGATGGCAGTAAACGACTAATAATGTATTTGAAGTACAAAATAAAATAACAAGATAGGCTCAGAAATGGAAATGATTTGATGAAACTTTTAATAATGTTTTAGTTTCATATATAACAAAGAAAATGTGATTTTCACACAAAAAAAAAACAGTTGATTGCTATCATCTTTTATTATGTAGATTGTAGAATGTAATAAAATCTCAAGAATATGTTTTTTATATTCACAATTTTTGTCAAAATAACAAAATGCATCCTAAGGAAATTCAAAAAAATATATTATTATATACCTAGTTTAATAAATAAAATGATTACTCTTACATCATAACAGTATTTATTTGCTTTATATTTGAAGAAGGAGCACAGAATTAATGGGAACTGAAATACCTAACGGGTGCGGAGTAACGGGCAACCGATCTGGCGATCTCGAGTGTGGCAGAATATGAGATAAACTTAAACACTCCTTCAATATTGGTGTATTTAAAGGTTGCAACACACACTATTGCACACCAATAATGTGTGGTTCATTTTCGTAGGACACTCACACATTCATAACCCTGAATAAAAATGTAGTGTATTGGGGTACTTATAGCCTATTGGAATTGTATTTATTAATCTGTTATGTGGGCTACCTCAGGGATCGAAATGGATCGGAACGCACCGGAGCGCCGTTCCGGTTCGTAACATCTCCAAAAGTATCGCTCCGTCTCGTGGAAATATTAATTTGACCGTCTAAGCGACATATGCCATATAATGAAAAATCTAACACACCTATTTTTTAAATATACAATTAAATAATAATGTTAGGTACTATTTTCGTAAAATTATCGAGCGCTCCGGTTCGTAGAATTTTACATTTCGAGCGCTGGCCGCTACCTACATAACTAAGTAAGTTAACCAACGTACGAACTCTCTAAGATTTCACTAAAATACAAAGAACGAACAAATAGGTATACAATACAATGTATTTGAGGGGATTTGATGATGATTTTCCCTTAGAATAATTACATTATTATGTAATTACCTATTGTTTTTAAATTAACTACTGTAAATTAATAAAAATATGCTCATAGTAGATAAGTACCTACCTACGTGATTCAAAATACTTTCATATTGATTGGTCCTTTCATACCGGGTTTCGCATTTTGGCATTTTCAGATTATACATGAATAAAAGAATGCACAAGTGTATACCTTTACTCATAAAGCCTGTAAATAGTAAAAGCTAAAAATCCGGGTTGCTAGAACTGGTCTTTATAAAAGTGAAAAATTTTGGCATTTCACTTAGGTACATATTTATTATGAAGGAAAAATACCGCTTGATATAGTGGCTGTATACGAGAATATTTACCTAAGTATTATGCCTATTCCAGATATTATAGATACTGGCTTGTAAATTTTTGCCACCGCACAAAATGTAAGTACGTTTTATTTAATTACCTATTTTTTATTCAACTAATAATTCATAAGATTTAAGAATGTAATATTCTAAGTATTGAACATGCATCATTTTTGACAGACTTCTGAAAAAATGTATTACAACCAATAGAAAAAATATTTTTGAAAACAGTATGATAACCCGCAGGAATCGAACCTGCATCTCTCCAGTTATCGCGCCCGCCGCGCAAAGACCACTATGCTAAAGCTGTCATACTAATTACGACAAATTTTAACTATTGGCTCTTGTAATGAAAGCTGATAATGTGTGGTAATGAAAGTAATGAATGCTCTCTGAAGCGCTTCCCAAATTGGTGTACGATTGGCAATCGACTTTATTCAAAACTGCTATCCAAAAAAACACATGTCACTACTTCCGATGAAACAGTAAACATTTTCTCCCGGTATGGCCATACTTGGTTGTCCGTCAGTCAGTAGGTACGTTTGCACAAGTTTTCCATTCGCTGAGTAATACAAAAAAGGTTAATTATTTAAACACATTTCAAATAATTATATACTAATTATTGACTACAAATTAGTTTACAGAGAGATGCCTACGAGTATACGTATAGGTACGTATAATATGTATGTTGGTCTGAACTAGGCACTAGAGCTATACTGTGTAATACAAAAATAAACATTGCATCAAGTAAGTTAATTGTCTACTACATGGTTTCCCAAACTATGGGTCGCGACCCACCAGTGGGTCGCGAGCGAATATTGAGTGGGCCCTCGCCACTGTATACATGAATTTAAAAAAATAGAAAGTGATAAATTTGATATTTCATTCAGCTATTTAGAATTCTTAAAAATTGAAATAAACTTAATTTACGGAAAATATTGTGATAAAATAATAATAATTTGAATTGCCAATGCACTACAGATGGCTTGATTCGTTGCGTTGGATTTGTAACCCATTTCAAGATGACTTACCAACTAGTATGTCAACAAAAGCAAGTGAAGAACTCATTGATTTATCAGAAGATACGTCACTGAAAAATAGTTTCAATCGTAAACAGGTAACGAAATTCTGGCTCTCAGTTGCTGATAATTATCCTTGCCTGTTCGATGAAGCTATGAAAGTCCTCCTTCTCTTTACTACCTCATATCTATGTGAGGTCGGATTTTCGGCTATGGTTAACATTAAAACTAAATACCGAAATAAATTTGATATATCAAACTCACTGCGATTAAAAGTAACTAAAGTTGAAGTTGATGCTAAAACTGTAATGAAGAAAAATAAGAAACAAATACATCCTTCCCATTGAAATAACTTTGTAAAAAAACCTTGCAGGTGTAGGTATTTAAGTAATATTTTTTTTATTTAAGTTGTGTTTCTTATTTCAACAGTCTTTCATTCATATTGGTAACACTTATAAAAGATATTTTTTTTATTTCAATTAGAACAAATAAGACAGCATTAAGTAGTTCCACGACTCGCCACTAGGGAATCTGAGCATTACCAATATTTATAGATACCCTCTTTTCTCTAAGGCAGCTAAGAGGTGGGTCCCAAGATTGGAAATTTTTGTTAGATGGGTCGGGGCCCAGTCAACTTTGGGAACCACTGGTCTACTACTTAAATCCTTCATTATTTGTCGTGATTTATAATGCTTTTCATATAATTAAACATCCAGATATTACGTTTATTAAATCGTCCCCATTCTTCACGGTCCATTGAGGCATTTATTAATTGCATTATATTTATTATTATTATGAAGGGTGCACATATTTTATTTGCTAACATTTACATTTTGATGTAGGTGCATATGGGGACAGTGCAAGCGATGCACGAATTATGTATAATATGTTTGTAATCCGTAAGAATAATGAGGAGCTTTCGTCTAAGTAAACACACTGAAAAAACAAAAAATAAAACTCCGACGTTTCGTCATAGAAAATGATAATAGGTACCTACTCGTTATTAATGTTTACTTGAAACAACTTTTTATTTAACTACAAACATTTAACATTGAATCCGAGTGACCAGTGATGTAGTAGGTATGTAGGTACTAAATAAAATAATGCCGGGCCGCTGGTTTTTTAAACATCCAAATCACAAAAACAAAAAGCAATATTTCAGTAAGTATATGGGTAGATACCGACAATAAAAATTGAACGTAGGTATTAGATTTCACCGTAGCACAGTTCGGCGTGAGCTTTCTTATCGGAAAAAGATAACCGTATACTATACAGTCATCTCTATAGCACCGAGAGAAAAAAAATGAGTTGTTCGTGAAGCATTGCAGACGATAATGTTCCAATTTTATTAGATCCTAACCTAACCTAACCTCAGCTAACTTAATCTAACCTAGTCAAACTTAACATAACCTAACAAATAATCCAATGTATCGGCTATTTTCATTTTTTTTTTGCCGCTGGCTTCCTGTAAACCGACAAGAACCGTGTTTTATTTAGACGTGAATTTTATCTCAGTACTATACGACACAAAGACGTGGGACGGTCTTTAATACGAGTATACGACCATGTATTTCCGATACAACATTTCACGATGAAGTGTGATACGGCGAACTGCATACATACAAATTTCCGGACATGGTTGAGAAAGTGCTAGGCCACGAACACGGCATGGAAATAAGTCCCGGTTGCCAATCCGATGCGCACAAGTTACCTAAATTATTTAATTCATATTAATAAAGCGTGTCTAATTTAAATGACATATATAACTAGTGATAATCGAATAAGTTTTTTTATGTTAGTATCAAAATTATTAGTGCTATAACTGAGTTCAAAGAGACTGTGGAAAACTTATGGTAACATCTATCGGATAATTATTAAATCAATACGCCTTTCTTATAAGAGAGTAAGTAGTGTCTATTAGCAAATGTTATTATGTAAATATACAACAGTACAGAAATTGACAGATATTTGAAGCTGTGATTAAAAATAATTATTAGTTGTGCACATTGATAGATAATACCTGGGCTACATCTATAGCTACGGGTGCTCAGATACGATATATTGCAACCTGTTGCACCCAAAAGTGTCAATCGTTAGTGTACATTTTTGTCATCTACGCTGTCTTCTCTTTTAGACATGCTGCGTCAGAGTACTAAAACAAACATTGAATGCCTCAGATAGTTGCACCAATTGATGAGTGTCACGGCGCTTGTCAAATAATGCCGAGAGAAGAGGAGATAACTCGTTGAAAAGGCAGTTTGACAGCAAAATCATCAAAATCCTCAGTCATGACGTCTTGACGAAGAGTCATGACTAAGTCAGTATCTAAGTTTTTATTTTTTTTTGTTCCTGGGGGGGTCCGGACCCGAAACAACCCCCCTCCCCCCTCTCTGTGTGTGTATGTATGTATGTAAGTATGTATATCACACAGCACCAGACTGTGACAAGACACTTAGGCCCGTTTCAGACGGGACACCGGTGTCGCGCTCTTATATAATAAGGAGACTATTGTATTCGAATAAAAGGGCCTTTGTATTAGACGGAACCCCGAGCTAATGAGTTAAAGCGTGTCCGGTACACTTTTCCGTCGGCCGCTACATTCTCAAGCCGCCGATACACATGTTTTTATGACCGCAGCCAGTTTTATGTTCTAATTTATATCGCGAAACTATGCGTTGACTCATTAGCTCTGGGCGTTCATAAACATAATACAAAGGCTCCTTTATTCAAATACAAAGGCCTCCTTATTATATACGAGCGCGACACCGGTGTCCCGTCTGAAACGGGGGTTAGTTTCGTCTTTGTTAAGTGTATCTATTATAACTACCAATTTACATTATTTCTCTGAAAAAACATATGTAGTTATCTGTTAATGTGGCTCAGTAATGTGCAATTTTGATTGATATGTACGTTATTCTGATACTTTCAAGCTGTATCAAGAATTTTAATAAAATCAATATGGATAAAGCTAACCTAAATAAAATTCCAAATGCATGAAGATCAACATGCATTGTGTGAATTCTGTTTCCCAAATTTCATGCATCGATAATTTTTTCGCACAATCAGAGCAAGCTGTTTATGAGATTATGGATTGGTAAATATCTACGGTGTGTAACAAAAATTTTGCACCCAAGTACTAAATTTTAATTAATAAATATACATTTAAATATATCTGAAATAATAAAACATATACATCTTAGTTTATAGACGCAGCGTGTAAAAAAAGAACCCTCGTATACGACCTATAAACATATTTTTTCCTATCACGTTTTCATGAAGCATACGAGGAAGTCCCTTCGTCAGACACAAATTTAAAATTTAGATTTAAATTTACATGAATGAGACCTCATAGGTGATCGAGTCCGGAACTTCTGGGTGAAGTCAGTGCTTTAAGTATTACTTCTAATCTACATAACAGTGGCGAAGCATGGAGGTAGGCTGTTAAGATCTGACATAAATGTGCACAATAAACTTTGTTAGTCATACGTTTTTTTTTCATTGAACTAAGACTACAATTTACTTATGGTGCTGGTTAGTTTTTAAAAATAAAGTAAACCCTGTCTTAACCAAATCATAATAGTTTTGGTATACTTTGGGCGATCCGACAAAATTATCCACACTTTTTCATTCATAATTATTTATTTTAGTTGAGTTAGGAATATATATTATACACATTGTTGGTTAATTTGTTTGAATTCACTAACCCCAGCCTAAACCAAACAATAATAGATAAAAAATATTGTTCTTTCTATAAAATATACACAATAATATATGATTTAATGGCATAATTTTAAATATTTTACAGAGAGACGAGTATTTTTTGACTATTATATTATATTATGGCTTGGTTTAGCAGGGTTTAATTGAATTTTAAAAACTAACCAACACCATCTGTCAATTGTACAAAGTTTAGTGTGCACTATTTATGGCGGATCATAACAGCCTACCTCCACCCTTCGCCACTGCTATATAATATCAGGGCCATAATTGAGTGGTTCGCAAGCATAGTGAACCAAGTCCATTCTGGTTATTTTCGAGTAAGCTTGGGTCAAACATAATATTTGAGTATTTCTTATTCTGTAAGGGTATGATTTCCATTACATAATAACTTAAATGTATTCAAAATAACATATTAGAATAATTGTAATCATACACAATTAGAAATACTCAAATATTATGTTTGAACCTAGCTTACTCAAAAAAATCCAGAATGGACTTGGTTCACTATGCTTGTGAACCACTTAATTGCAAATATGTGTTCATATCATTACAGCATTCTTATTTTATCCTACTAATATATTGCCAAATTGGAAACTCGAGGCCTCTAAGTAGCTCCCAGCAAAACTAAGGTGGTACTTTTTGCCAGAGGCAAGAGACAAAACCAGCTTAATTTAAAAATCGACGGCACTATAATAGAAAGAGTAGACACTTATAAATTTTTAGGTATGAACCTGGACTATAGACTAACGTGGAAGCATCATATTAGTCATTGCGCGAATAGCCTGACACAACCTCTGAACATACTCAAAGTACTGGCAGGAGGTGGGTGGGGCGTACACCCCATTCATATGAGAAGGTTATACACGGCACTCATTAGAAGCCGATTAGATTACGGGAGCATGTTTTACCACTCCGCTGCCGAAACTAATTCGGTGAGGCTAGACCGCATCCAGTCCAAAGCATTAAGAATATGTGGAGGATTTATCAGGACAACACCCATTCACGTGCTACAAGCGGAACTCAGCGTACCTCCACTGAATGTCAGAAGATGGGCACTGGCTACCAAGACATGGATGAAGTGGAAATCTATAATAGATAACCCCATATAGGCAAAGGTGAAACTCCTATACGAGCTCGTTGAAAGCAATACATACTATGAGAAAAGAAAGCTCCCACTACTGGTAGGAATCCTTAAAGCCACAGAAAGTTGGGAGGTATTAAATACAAAATGCCTAGGTATGTATTCGCTGAGGAGGCCAGTTGGTGCCTACGACCTCAGCTCTGTTATCCAACTAGAGGTCAAAGGAATAGACAAACCAAAACGGAGCATAGTACCGATAAAGCAAGAGAGCGTGTCGAAAAAATGCTGACAGAGAGGTACGCAGGATGGAGCCACCTTTATACAGATGGATCCAAAGATCAGAATAGAGCAGTGACACCAGAAGTAGGTATAAACAAGAGCTGGAAGCTAAACCCAGCAATACCAATAATGACGGCGGAACTCATCGTGATAAACGAAGCAATTAAATACACTTTAAGCGATGATTTCTCGGCGCAATCCGCTGTCATTTTAACAGACTCCAAAAGCGCTTTACAACATCTTGCCGCAGCAACTCACTCACATAACAGTAAAACCATAGCATACCACATCCTTGACCAGATCGACGCCAAGAATAATAGAGGAGGAGATCTATGCCTTCAATGGATCCCATCGCACATGGGCATTGAGGGAAATGAAAGGTCAGATGATCTGGCAAAGGAAGCCGGCCATTCAGGGGTACCATATCAGTGGATACCAGAAAATCTGGACTGGAATGAGGCTATAAAGAAAATGTGCCATAATATGTGGATTGATTTTCACCATAGGGCATCATTAGAAAAGGGGAAATGGAGTAAGTCGATTCTACCATCACCACGAGAGGTGCCCTGGTTTGTAGAGTCTTCTTTTACGAGGAATGAGCTTAAGTTAATACTGAGGCTAAGAACAGGGCACACCATGGGCAAAAGATTTGATGTCCTCATGGGAAGAAGCGAATCGCAGCTCTGCGATGAGTGTCATGTTTTAGAGGACATTGTACATATAGCACTGCAATGCCCCAAATATGAATTTCACAGAGTACAGCTGCGAATTGCAGATATCTATGAGAATGTCGACGAATTGAAGGGTGTCCTGGCGGTAGGTAAGACGGAAGAGCTAGGCAAAATTGTAAAGTTATTTAACAGAATAGGAGTGAGGACCTGATCGACAGATCCCCTGCTAGAAGAGAATAGGCGATATGAGAGCGAGTCGCAGTCAAAGCCTCGGTAAAATCACAAAAAAAAAATATATTGCCAAATGTTGCTGTAAAAATACATATTATTTTTATTTAAAGTTAACACTACTTCGAAATATTGCAGATTTTCGAACATATTTTTGACATAATATTCTCCTAACGTGTTAAATTGAATATTGACATTTCCTATATGATAAATACCCAATACCTATATATTTATCATACTTATTTAAAGCTATTTTTAGTTCATATCTCTTTGTCATCGTACCTAATCCTCGTGACTGAGAATAAAATTGTAATTATTCTGAAATTAGTAGTGTGGAATTCTGGATTAGATTCCCCCAGTTTTTACTATGGAAAACCTTGTGGTGGGTGCCATCGAATGTTTAGTAAAGTCCTTCAATTGGTCACCCCCTTTGCCTCGTACTAATTATAATAAGTTAGATGTAATAAGTGTTACAATACGTGCTATGTTTTAACAGTACCTCTTTTGGCTGTGCTAAAATTTAGAACGAGATAGACAGTTTTGGCTGTTTAGACGACTAACTTATTGTAAAAAACTTAACATAATGTGATAATCTACCCTCGATAACCGCCGATAGCAGTCTTGTGTATAGAATAGATGCGCTGGTTATTATTAAACTAAGTAAGTATATGGAATAAGTACTTCATAATGTATTTTATTTTAATTAAAATAATGTAAGTATCAATCATGACGTCAATTACCTATTTACTTCTCTTAGGTATATTTTCGGATACAAATTGAGCAGTATTATATTCTGTACCAGTCTGTACATACGAAACGGTTCAATGAACAGGCATGTAAGTACAGAGCCAGGCAATATGTCTAATTTATCACAATAACTCCCCAAACATCGAATCGTTTGTGAGCGCTATTCAATTCTTCGATAATAATTTACCATCGCTGAGAGATTCAAACACTATTTACAATAATAACCGATTTGATATTATAGTTAAACACATGACTCGTGACCTACAACAGGCTTTCAATATATCTTGTAGATATTAATAATCGAGGCATCAATAAAATAACAGAATATGTTCTATCCATATTTGGTCAAAATCTAACAAAAACTGCTTCCATATTTTTTGTGATTTTACACAATACATTGTAATTAGTGAATTCAATCCCGAGCTTAAAATCTAGATCTCGGGATTTCGGGATTACGATTTGATGATCCCGGGACCATGGCATTTTTTTCAATAATTAATATAAAATTTCTATATATACAAAAAATAACGTTGATGAAATCAGTTAAAAATAAATTTAATATAATTTAAGACATTTATTGTTAATATAGTGTATGTTCAATCTTGGAAATACATAGGTTTAATGGAGTAAATAATATTGTAATATGTATAAATGTTAATGTGAAAGTAAAACAGTTTTATTTATTTATGAAAAGATAACAAATACAAGTTCAATTAAAATAAAAAAAAATGACAAATCCATTAAAAAACATGGTAGACTCACTTTGTTAAAAGTGCGAAGCATTGTTTTTCCAATCTTTCTCATTTTTATTAATTTATGTGAAAAAATAAAATGAATTGGCAACACATGGGTAATAAATCAAACTTCATTCAAACTCAATTTGTTTCTAATGTATTTGTATGTTATTAAAATTATTTTTTCTGTTATATTTTCGTTTTTATTTTATTTTCCATAAAAATTGATAAAAACTAAATCCCGAAAGTTTCGGGATTATGTTTACCAATCCCGGGATTCATAGGTATCGAAAATAGTTCGGGATCCCGGGATTGAAATCGATAATTTTAATGGTATACAAATTTATTTTATTATAGAATTGCACGAAATAGATGTTTAAAAACCTAAACGTTATATAAATAAATGTTGACATGCGCTATTTTATTTTTCATGGCGCTATTGCAAAAAGGCGTTAATTAGCTAATTAATAAAACTATGCGTTTGGTCTAGTTTAAAAACAAATTATGACATAAAAATTAGACTAACGTTAAAAACAACCAATTACGATTGACGTAATTTCCCATTGATATTGAATTGTGGACTGGAATTGGTTATTAGACGCCATAAACAGCCATAGGGCATTAATATCGTTTCCGGAAACTATACGGAAACGTACACCATGAGATGATGGGTCGGAAACCGATGGCCGTATAGCATTGAGATGAAATGTATGTATAAAAGTTGGTAAACAACTCAGTGCACATAAGTATCAAATTAATGTTCTTAATCAAATTAAATTGGAAGATTACCGCATATAATGCTCCACAAACAATGCATCATTTCTTATCTTAATGCTACAAGGCCCCATCTTTCCGTACGGCAGTTTAAGATGAATTGTAATGCCATTAAAAATCTGTCAGATAGTGAAAAATGCGCTGCTGGCGGAGTGCCTCCATCAAAAACTGTCTTTTTTTAAGGTTTGCTGGAAATATTTATGAGATTATGATATTTGTTTTTTTCTCATCTTGTCCAACATACGAAAAATATATAATTTTATATATAATGCCATAAAATAGTAATTCTTTGGCTCAGATGATGCAATCGATTCAAGAGATTTAAAATGGTGCATCGATACCATTAAAACCTGTAGTACAATTATTATTAGATACCAAAATCTGAAGACTCGTAATTTGAAAGAAAGTACAATATTTTTTAATACTCATACTATATTGTTCACGTTAATAAAGTTCTCAGTTGATTCTCTATATTGTTATCCGAAAGCGGTTACCTATACATAAAAATCGTAAACTAATTATAAACTAGTTTAGTGCGCAAAAGTACCTCATGTCCCCTTGTTTGTGCTATAATATTATGATATATATACATAGGTATACAATGTAAAGCATTAAACATAGAAATATTATATCAAATGGAGCAATTGGTCCATATTTTTTATCAACAATAAAATTACTATCAATTATATAAATATATCACTAAGCTTACAATGATGTTTAACAGATTTATTATTGGAAGCACTTTACT
Organism: Rhyacophila brunnea; assembly: GCF_057557595.1. Taxonomy (NCBI): domain Eukaryota; kingdom Metazoa; phylum Arthropoda; class Insecta; order Trichoptera; family Rhyacophilidae; genus Rhyacophila; species Rhyacophila brunnea. Next base: position 38,146,127 of record NW_028233276.1, on the reverse strand, counting down.
ATATTAAAGTAGACCAACCTATTTATTGAAATGTAATTATTTATCCTATTGAATCACTCTATAACAGATGGTATTATAATATATTAATTTTAATGACATACTTATACATCGTCTCTGTTCTGGCAGAACACACTAACTGGAGAATACTAGTTTTGAGTAATTTGACTTTGAAGTTATTATAATGTTTGAAATGGTCTATCATGTGAGTTTATTAAGTAATCGTAAAAAGGATGACTTTAAAATAAAGACTGTTTATTTATTAAAAAGGTTTCCAGATGGTAAAGTTTGAAATAAGGAACATTTTATAACTAACTCAATATGTAATTTTTTTGAATTAGTGTCTTCTGTTAAAACAGTGACGATATAATGTTCGTATATTTAGATAGATAATACACAATTATTATTTTAAATAATGTAATTCTCCCCAAAATTTAAGTATTATTAAGTAGATTCTCGATCGTGTCTAGTATATTAACAAAACACATGTTGCATAAAATAAAAATAAATATTTAAATGGACACATCATAATGCAAAGAATCGCAGGGTTTTGACAAATTTCTCGCATAGTAAACTTCTAATGAATTGGACAAAATATAAATATTTGTGAAATACATTATACCGTGTCCACACTGGCAAAATATTGCTAGCAACCTCATTAAATTTCAGGATAATTATCAAAATTTGTTTGACCAAAAATTATTTTAATCTAAATTTAATGAGGATGTCAGCAATTTGTTTCCAATGTGAACACGACTATAAATACATCACCTAAATCCTAAAAACCTAAAATCCTAAATAGATCATATGGGCGTCCACAGAGGACAGGTTATAGGTATTAACGGATTTTTGTTTTTACAAGAAATGCATGTTATCCAGTTGCTCAACCTATTAGATCCATACTCTGGATATAATCACACATTGAATAAACAAGATGAAAATTTTACAAACCCGGGATCCTCTATATTACAATCCGATGTTGAGTATATTTATTTTATTGGAAGCTAAATATTTTTAAATATCGATTTTCAGCTTAGCTTTTGAGTTCAAGCCACCTCAAACGAAATATCAAAAGTTTTTATCAACATAAAATCGGATGTTTCTTTTATTTAATACTTACTCTATCGTAATAATATTTAGCCATTTATACCTGTAATATTTTTTTGATTAATTTTAAAATTAAATCGTTGATATATTATATCAATTGCTATATGACCGGAATATTATCTTCTTTGCAAAAATAATGGGATAATAATAAGTCAGAGCAGGTCTACCTAAGCGGTAATATATATTTCTGTACTAATTTAAAGATTTTAGAGTGAATTTCAAAAACACTACTTAGTAAATAATTCTATACTAGCACTGAAAAAATAAATCATTACAATCAAAAGTTTAATCAACACGAAAATGTATAAAAACATGTTCAGATTAAATAATATCATAACGATTGCCTTTTTTTATACATTCGTTCATTTATGCCGGTCACGATTACGAAGGTATTGATACTATTTTTCAATAGGGAAACAACTTAAAAAACCTTGTTCAAAGATAATGGTTTGATTTTGAAGAAAATATTGTTTTTAAACCTAGTTTAATGGAATTTAGCAGTGTACAATGAAATTTTACAGTTTAATGAGGAATCAACCCAAAGATTTCAGTATATAATTGAATTAATGATTAAAAGGTTATTCGATTTTATGACACATTGAAAAAATTGCTGAATTATAAAGAGAAGGTCTTTTCTTAAATCGAATGGCATTATTAACTCAAAAACCTTTACATTTTTAGTTGTTTCCTTACTGCATCGGTATGATTTCGCGCCAAATTTGAAAATATCTCAAATATTTTAATTAGTCGCGCGAAATTATTTTTCTTTATTCACAATATGATTGATAACAACCTATTATTTGTATTAATTTGATATTCTGAAAGTTTAAGTTGAATGAATGGCAGCTTTTATGAGAAAAATTATTCCGCTGGAAATATTTTTGTTTGTTTCCCTGTTAACAAACAGATTTCTAGAAAAGAGATCGTCGTTTATTTTGAGTAATATCAAATTTAAATCGCATATTTTTCACGAAAACGACAAGGAGAGTGGGCGTCACTCCGAACGCAATCCATTTTACTTAGACCTGCTCAGATGGTTTTTCTCTTCTCGCATTCTTATGCTTATTATTATTAAAATACAAAAGGAAAAATCTTGGCAAGGAGTGACGAGATGGGATTAAGTCTTGTAATAAGGATATCACACCCAGTGGCGCTTGACCATTATATTAAAACCATTTACATAATATAATTAATATATAGTGAAATAAAAATACATATATTATTAAAAAAGTCAATCTTTTTACCATTAACCTACATCAGTGGCAAAGGGTGGAGGTAAGCTGTTGAGATCCGACATAAATAGTGGACACTAAACTTTCTTAGTCATAATTATTTGTTATCATTTAACTAAGAATACAAATTGTAGATGGGGTTGGTTAGTTTTTAAAATTCAATTAAACAAAGCCATAATAGATATTAAATAAAATCGATAAAAAATCTAAAATTATGTATGTTTAAATCACATTATTTTAGATATTTTATAGATAGAAGAATATTTTTTATCTAGTATGATTCGGTATAGGCTAACATGATTGTTAAAAAAACTTACTGATAACATCTGCAATTCAATGAAAACCAATGAGTTTGAAAAAAAAATATTCTTCTTCCTCTTCGTCAAATTCTCTTGACTATGGATCGTTACCTGAATGATTTGACTATCAAGCAGCCTTTTTGACGGGTTATTTCTACTCTTCTCTGCATTTTTCGACACCCAAAGCCTGTGATCACTAGAATGAATTCGTGCAACCATCTGGTTCATCGAATATTTACTTTAATATTCTGACACACCTTGTCTAAAAGAAAAAAACATTTTTTATGTGCACGCTTGCCTACAATATTTTGAAAAGAGAACTAAATATGAAACTTATACCTACGGAAATCAGCAAAATAATTAGTGATAGGCTATAACAATACCAGAAAGAATAAAAATAAAAAAGTGGCACTATCACCGTCAGCTGTCAATATTCGCGCTCAATAATATTTTTTTATAATATCATAAGCGAAGCATTAATAATAGGGTAAAAATATTCATAAATAAAGAACGGGTAGATTTTTATAAACGACAGTATAATACCTATATGTGTGAAATTTAGGCGCGTTATAGACACATTGAAGTTAATGGATCCACCAAACTACAGCCGCCCCGCACCACACCCGGTCCTTATCGTGCATCCTACGTGCGGTGTGAAGCATATTTTTATGACTAATAATGTACCAGGAGCAGTTACCCAATACTGAGGTCGTCATTCACTCAAATGTGCTTTAACTGACTTTGTGTTAAGAGTACCCATTGGAGAGAGTAGCACGTAGAGGTAAAATTAAAAATTGTAACAAAACTGCCAAATAATCTAAGGCCTTGTTCACATGGCGCCTGTCTCGCCGCGATTCATCGCGAGGTAATGTGGACACCTCTATGAGGTCACCTGTTCCTAGGCGTCGCGGTTCGAGTGCTTGTGGACGGCTGAATGCGGTCACATATAGGTACCTGGAATGCGCGCGAGTCAAAACGCGATATGTGGACAGGGACTAAGTAAAGAGACCTTTGCGTTGGCAGTACGATGCCGCAAATTTTCTAAATACAACAAAATTATTGGCAAAATCGACCAGGTGAGCGGTAACGTATTGGGTTACATTGTCGTGGATCCTGAGTTGGGTAGGTTCAACAAACGTTTACAGTGTTTACACCCAGAATATAAGCCTAATACAATGAGCAAGTGTAAACATTTTTATAATTTCACATGATATGTATTTCATTTCAATAGAACAATATTATCAGCTATTTTTTTAAAAGTTTATTAGTAATTTTTCTACAGTTTGCTCATTTTGAAATCTTGATGGTTGATTGTGACACTATTCAAAAAAATAAAATCAGGTACTTAACTTACAGGTTACTTACGAACGATATTATTTATTTGTAAATGATTATCGAATCGCGCCTCAATCCCACCGCCATTTGAATAAATCTTCGGCAATCGTTCGGCCCTGCTCGTCCAGATGTTCTCTCTCTGGCGCGAATGACAAATAATGCGCATTAGGCGGGAGACGGTGGTGGAGATTCTGACACACCCTGTACCTTACACCCCCGCCGCTTGCACCCTGTCACACACCTTACGCCCTGCCACCCCATTCAAAACTTACGCCGCTCACTCTGTTAATTTTTTTTCGTTGACTCTGGTTTTTCTGGATGACACTGTAGACACTATTGAATGATGCTAAATTCTAACAAGGTAATAAGTTAAACTGTTGGACATACATGTAATTTTGTAAGTAACCATGGAGTTAACTAACTATGTAATAAATGATAGGTTGTTTATTTATTATGTACAGTAGCTAGGTGTGGTTTTATGGGGGAGTGCTTGAGACAACCATTATTGTCAAAACTACGAAACATGCAATAAATAAAATTAAACGAAAATTTACTTGAAAACTGTTCACTCCTTAAAATGACATTAGCCAAGAAGTTAGTAGAATATATATTACAATGGTAAACAATTTCTACTACGGCTTGTAGAAACACTTCTGTATAAAATTATTTTCAAAGAAAACTAATTAAAATAGGTACTAATCCCGTAAGTATTACATCTTTGGATTGAAATGATTGCTGAATATAGTTGAAAAAGAAGCATTGAGAAGTGTCTTTAGAGCTGTTTGTAGATCCTCCTGTCGTCACACTTCATACATACATTGACGCAGATGACGCAATTAATTACTGAAGCATATTTAAAAAGCGATTTTGAAACGGCTCAAACCAGTCATTCAAATATTAAATTATACTAAAATTTTAAAAAGACGGGTATTTCTCTATTAAAGAATAAATTATTACCCAAGGCATAACAAAATCCCTGCAACTAACATATAATGGACCCATAACACAATTCCTTTAGCAGATTTCAATATATAGGTACCTACGTTTTTTTAGTGACAAGATGTAGAAAAGGGATTAGTACTGACATTGATATTTTACCACGTTTTTATTAGCTCGTATTCTTGTATGTCCGGTACAGATTTTTTCTTGTACAGTACAAATTGTTTCTTGTTTGTCCAAGATTTTAACTAACTTCCCAGCTAGCTAGACATTTGAAACTTTTTGAATATATCAGAACACGACGAAAATGCATTTTTTAATATTTTTAGCCATATTTAAGCAGAATTGAATTCATTTTCAGTTAATTCTGTTTTCTAGGGAAAGTTATTTCGGAAAAAATTCGTAAAAAGTAAAACACTATTATTGGTTGCTGAGGGGGTCCTAGCAACTAAATTATGAATATATTCGTGCGTTACTATGTAAATCGATATGAAATGTCAAAATGACATTTCAGTATTCTATATTTATTCAGTATTTCTATAAGGTACAAAAAAAAATATTTATTAATACATAGAATTGTCAAGTTTATATGATTCAACAGAAAATTTAAAAACGTGGTATATAAAAAGTTCTTTTTATCTTTTAATTATTTACTAGTTACGTTAGTAGTTAAAAAAATATGTTTTTTTTACTTGATTTTTTTTATCATGAGGGCCTCAAATTCAGTCAGTGCGTCGGGCATAAACTCATCACTATAAATACTAAGGATTAACACACACTATTGCACGTATATAATGCGTGGTTAATTTTCGTAGGACACATTCAAAACCCTGCGTCAAAATATACTATACATATAGCCCATCGGAAGTCTATTAATTAATCTGTTATTGGTTGAAATATTCGTATTCGTTTCTTTATTTACCGCCCTTTATAGTTTGCTGTCCCTAAGTAACGCATGATCTGCTTACACCCACGCGACGTCACTGCAGATTGAGCATATCTAAGGTTAAAGTTGAAAGCAGAATGAAAATGCTATATGGAGGTGGCTGAGACCCATATTAGGTTATAGTACTAACTAGTATTACAATGATTTAAGGAACATACGATATGTAGTTACCTGCTCTAGCACTTTAATGTATTATTTCCTTTCATAAACCATAAAATTTTTAACAGAACTAGAAACTTTTCCCAAGAAAGGTAATCCAAAAATATCCTGCATAAACATATTATAGCACATAGCGTATTAAACATTAATATTGTTTTTCGTTTTCATATGTTTAAAGTAAGTAATACATACTTCTTGAAAAAATACAAACAAACGTCAGCAATCAATTAAAACTTATTTCAACATGATGGAAAATTGTACAAAAATAATATAAAACTCAGCTTTCATTTTTGAAGGATTCATTTTTTATCACAGAGCTTTACAGTGTGCACCAAAACTTAATTACCTACTATTTAAAATCATTAAAGTTCTTTATACTTTTTGTGAAACTTAATAAACACTACAGTCAATATAAAAAAGAATTTAATTAATTGTGAAAAATGGTATGTACCTAAATCTAATTTTTTTTTTCTTTATGAATAGTGAAAACAAAAAATTTTCTCGCAAAATTTATTCGACTTCTGGAAATGAAAGTAATTATTTATTGTGTATGTATATTACGTAATACATAGATATAACAAAATACTTATTGTGTTTTTTCCACTATATTTAACTAGACCGCAATATACTTTTGCAGATTATGATATTTTTTTTTTGAAAAACATGACCAATGAGCAAGAATGATCAACTGTAAAGCTGAAAAATATTAAATGTATTAATAAATCAATAACAATTGAATTCTTATATTCAGGTAGCAACTGGTTGTGACGTACGATACCTCAATTATTTAATAGATCTTTGACGAGGACAGTAGGTTTTATCGACTATAATGCTAAAAACACATTAGCATCACGTCACACGAGCGCTCGTGAGTTCACGGTTAACTTGTGCTATGGGCAAAAAGAGTTCAATGTTGTTTTGGTATATCAGACAGATGCTTCCATCGCGTAGCATATTTTGAGCCTAAAACTAGTGTCGAATATGAAAATCTACCAAAAATTAACTACAGTAAAGTCATCTCACGTGTATCATACCATACATGATAGAGCATTTGTTCTTGCAAGTTAACACATTTTTAGGTACTTTTAGAGGTAGCGAGAATACTTTGAGGTCATTTTACATATTTTTATTTTTTGTGGTTTGGAAGGGATATATTTTTTAAAAATTTGTTTCTTTATTAAACACAACAACAGGCCGTGAAGCCTAATAACAGTGGTAAAACTCCCAGGTTTGAGGAATTTACATATTAGATTATGTAAATATATTTTGACCTCATCGGGAATCGAACCCAGAGTTCCGGGATGGAAGGCCAGCACTCACGTGATGTGATAGTAATATATTTCTAGCATAATTTTCAAATGGACGCGCACACAAGAGGAAGGAGTCGGGTCCGACCACCCAGGAAATACCTACAATTTTAATAAAATAAGAAATAAGTTTAGGCATATAAAAATGGGTTATATTAACAAACGTTTCAATATTCGAGTAGCACTGTAGCAAATTCGAAATTTAAACACATACACCTCCCACTCCTTTCATGAAGATCCCCCCACGCCCCCTACTCCCACACATTTTCTCTGATCGTCTAGTTGGCGCGTGTTCCTTCTTGTTTTTATATTCAAAAGTAAAGCTTTCCTAATATTTTATTCGCCAGTCACTTTTAATAGGGAAACGGAGATTCGACATGAACACTTTGCTATATTTGTTTAATATTAATAATAATATGCCTAAAATTAATTTAAATAAAATATAATATAACATACTTAATCCACACACCATACATTTTATTTCAGGTCCTATATTTATTATATTAGACTATTAGAGTGTGTATTATTATATATTTTTTTTTAATAATCATACTTACTGTCTTTTCACCAACAATAGGAAACACTATTAAAGTGATTAATTTTTTTTCGACCGTGTCTGATAGAGGTTTGTCTTAACAGATTTTTGTTTTTTACGAGAAATGGATGTCAGCCACTTGCTCAACCTATTAGGTCCATACCCTGACTCACACACAAATTGAAAAACAATATATGTACTTGCCAGACCCAGGATTCGAACCTGAGACCCACGGCGTGATAGTCCAACGCTTAAGCCGCGCGGCCACCGTGGGTGTCTTAAGTAATTAATAATATAATATTAAGTAAAATTTAATTTAAAAAAACATATTTTGTTTATATATTTTCATTATATAAACATAAATAGGTATTACTATACAATCTGTGTGTTTATTTTACTCACAAAATAATTGAATATGCGCTTTTTTTATTAGTGAAACATTTATGTGCATATTAGTGCAATCTTTCAAAAGGACGTGTTTTTTTTAACGAAAGGGTAAATTTTAGTGGTATTTTTTCTGTGATGCTGATTAAATATACACGTTTCATTTTTGAATAGTTAGGGAGTAGATATTGTAATCATTGTAAGTATAGATCGATGACACTTATGAATCGATGAATTGTTGTAATTATGATCAATTAACTGACCGAAAATAGAGGCGGCTTGATTTTGTGTCTAGTTTCTCGATATTTCCCGTAAAGTACCATACACTCTAGTATCACAGTATCGTAGATTATACGATTTATAACTCTGCACTTTTCACTACACTGATACGCCTCTTTGCCCAATTATCTCGCATAATATTAGATCTAATGATATTCACTTGTATTAATCCTTTCTATGCCGCAATTAGTAAATTGATAGTAATTAACATAAGAATTGGTGTAATTAGGGCGTCCAAAGACGCTTTGGGCACTTAACCGGTTAATATAATATGTAGTAAGAAGAAAATAAATAGATAAATTATATATTTAAAAAGATATATTTAGAATATATTACATTTTCATCCTAGAGGAGTGCAAAGTTATGAAATGGCAACTCCAACATACTTCTTACGAGTTTTGGTTGTTAGCAATTCCTCTAGGCTTCGTATTTAGTAACATATCGAAAAACACATTGAAGATAACGAAAATAATATGAAAAGTGTATATATTAGACGAGATGATGCATGATGAAAAAATGCACCTCAGTGCAATATTGTAATGTAAAATTACAAGATCGACATGAGACTTTGTCAATAACCATACCTCTTGTTTTATTATAACTAGGTATTTTACATTATATTAGAATTTATTGTCTACTTCAAGACACGTGTATTTTTTGCCCATGTCGTTGATTTGTGTGACACCCAGAATGTCCGTCGTCCAGTTGACGGCATCGGATCGCCTCATTTGCAATGTATTTGTACTAGAAGTAATAGACTGACTATCCAAAATATGTCACATAGCCAGAAGGAAAAATGATAATTTTGAAAAGATCATTGCTTATGAAGACATCGAGTGTCGTGTGTAGAACGGTAAGGGTCTCTCAATACCCTCAGCTATGGACGGCGGAATGCAGCAATCATTAGCGAGTTTCAAATATAGGGATTTTTAAAAAGAGTACCTAACAATCATTAATAGTTTAACGAAAACGGAAAGGGGTTATTCCAAAACCAGTTAATTAAATTAACACATGCTCACGAAGTTAATTTTTCCATTTACGTGCAGAAACCTCACTTCCGGGCGCTTCAGCTTTTCCTTGCAAGATTGTTGCAAAAAGAGCTAACTGCCTGACAAATGTCGTCCGATTAATCTACACCTCCTCCTTCTTTCTTCCACCTGAAATCCCATTCCTTTCCCATGAAATACATCCCCTCCCCATTCTTAGCTCCGTGCATATTGAATTTGCCTTCTTCGCATTTCTTGTATTCCTTTTTTTCTGTTTTCTCGAATTTACAGCAATATTTTATTGCTTGATCGGAATAAGGTGGTCAAAAACAATTAATTTCTTCAAAATTTGAATATTATAATATTAATCACCGTTTTTAGGTGTGAACTAAATTATAATATTAAATCGACTATGTATATTAAAAATATAAAATGAAGCGCCTAGTTTCAAAAGCCCCTAAAATGGTTTTAGGTAGTTCTGAGAAAAACGATATTAGGTCAGTAAATCATATCTATTGAATCTGTGAACTTTATGCATTTATTTTTTAATTCGTTACATTCTAAAGAGTATTTCAGCTTTGCATTTTAGGGGTATTTGAAAAGCACACCCACCCATTTTAGCGGGTTTTGAAATTTACCCTAATTTTTGATCATACGTATTAACGGTTTTTGGCGTTGTATAAAGTTCAATCTTTGGTCATAATATAGGTAACAAAAATATCCATCTAAATACATTTCTAGCTCAAAAATTTTCAAAAACCGTTTTAAGGGCTTTTGAAACTAGGCGCTTCATATAATCATCATCATCATCGGTAGTCTAATCCAATGGAAGTTTTGGCTACGACTAGGAAAAGTGTCCACTCTGTCTGCTACGAGTTCTTTCCACTTTATTAGATTCGGGGATACTTTTTGGTGGGTGTTTCTTTCCACACATATTTTTTTTATTTGACATAATATGGTAAAAATTACAAATTACAAATCCAAGGCAAATCACAATATAATATAAAAATAAAAAAACAAGTTTTAATCACATTTAAAATATAAAACATAATTAGTGGATTAGGAATCTAGGCGGGTTTAACCAGGATGCCAGAAACTAACCTTTTATGTTGAGAGGGCTGGCGCGCGCTGGAGCTGTTTCGGTGTTCACACACTCACGCACTGGTAAACGGACGGTTCGGACTGTCACTCTCACGGTTTTACTTTTGTTTTTGGATGCATTATGATGAAAAGTAAAGGATGGATGATAGACGCGACCTTCGCTCAAACTGTATCAGATTTAGCGCAACGAAGGTCAAATATAATATACGGTTTTAGTCATTGTGGTTAACGACGGCTAAGCTATAATAAGCCCGCACGCGACCGCTTTCTTGATGTCACTCGAGCTAATTCAATGTTATTCGCAATCACGGTTGTCTCATGACCCTTAACTGCTAGTCGCTATGGTCTTGCGACAATATTAAATAAGGATTTGAGGTAGGTGGGTAAATACGAAATGACGGCCAATATATTTGGCTCTACCAATAATTATAAAAAAAGTAAAAAAATACATGAAAGTACACAGGAGTGGAACACTAAGTTGACCATAATTTAAAAAAATATGTCATCCATCTAATCACATTCTTACACAAGTGGAATATAAAAAAACCGAAAAGCGATTTGGCTGAACACAGTCATTGTCATCCTAATCGGCACTACCAATAAAAGGTAAAGTCTGCACCTTGTCAGAACAAATAACTGATGTTCCAAATTTATAAGATAGTTATCAGGGACACACAAATCAATTTTACCAAGAAATTTCCACCAATTACTTCAGTCAAGGTATCTCTGAACTCATTTTATACTTCGGTCTATAGAAGAGGAGTCTCTTGGGTGGTTGGGTGTCTTTCATCGTTGAGGAATGGCCTCCCCACTTTTAGTGTGAGTTGATTGGGGGATTACTACATGACGCGTACAGCTCACGAGTGTACCTTCCTTGTCACGTGCCATTTTCGTCGCATACAACTCTGAAGATCCTTATCAATATCTTAACAACATATTAACATTTTTTTTTAATTTTTAATAAAAAAGTAATTTTATTTTCATTTGTGACTGTATCTCAAGTTTTGTACAGATTTTGTATCAAAAATTATCAAATCTTTAAGAGCCAATTTACTTTTCGAGTGTACTTATTCACAACAAAAACAAAAAATCCAACTTAAAATTATTAGTATATCAGTATTAAGTGCATGAAAATTTTATACTGCGTTTTCCTGAAAGTGTTATTTTTTAACATATAAAGATATGCTTGCTCTCTGGTAAATATATATGAATATATTTTACAAGAACTTACTTTATATTTATGAAATTAAATATTTAAAATTATATTAATCGTATAGCTGAAAAATAAAGAGGTACAACATATTATTATTATTACACAATATACATAAAAAATAGTTATGAATTTTTATGCCACTACGTACCTATTTAAACATGTGAAAATATTCTCACAAAAACCTGCTTTGTATGAAAAGTTATCTCTTCTCGGTCGTTCCCTCATGGCTGAGGATCGTGACCACCTTTGAATTTTGACATTATTCTTTTGAGCGAGCATGACTTTCTATTCCTCTCGATCCTCCGTTTCTCTCAGGGCAGAGTGAATACTGCCCCCGGTCAGCTCCTTCATGTAGTCGCTCCAGCGCAACGACGTTCTTCATCTGCTTCGCGTTCCCTGGAGGCCACCTAAAACCACCTGTCTCCCCAGGTTGTCCGATCTGCACCGAAAAATATGTCAAAAAACTGCATAATGCGTCTCAGATAAAGTTATAAATATAAATAATATTATTAAAAAGATGGTCAAGAAAAAGTTCCTGTTAAACACTAACATTGAAATCAATTTACTTGATCATATGTTAATCTTATTAATTCTCAGCTAGTTAATGTATACATCAATATATCACAAAATACTGCGTTTTATATGAAAATTTTAGTAGGTAGGTATGCGGTGCAACATACAGTTATACAATGCCCACCGAACAAAGCATTTACAACGTATAAAAATATTATAGTCGCATGATATATTGTAATATTAGGTGCGCACAAATATATGTTTGTATAATGCACACACCTAATGCCGAAAAATATCAAGAAAAATATTAATAAAAGAAATGACTTTGCGAGATTTACACTCGACGAAATGCGACACGCGAGGGGCTGGATTGGTGAGACATAATATTAAATATAAATATTTAATATATTAATCCAAATAATTACACATCGGCAGTAAATACCATTTTAAGTATATAGAGGGAGTCATTCTAATTTTTACCACGTTTTTATTAGCCCGTATTCTTGTTTGTCCAGTACAATTTTTTTCTTGTTTGTTCAAGATTTGTATTGGACTATAGGAGTTTTAAGTAACTTCCCAACTAGATAGACATTTGAAACTTTTAGAATATATCAGAACACGATGATAATGCATTATTTTAATACTTTTAACTATCTTTAAGCAGAATTGAATTCATTTTCAGTTAATTCTGTTTTGTATGGAAAGTTACTTTGGAAAAAATCCGTAAAAAGTAAAATACTATTATTGGTTGCTAAGGGGGTCCTAGCAACTAAATTAATAATATATACGTACGTTACTATGTAAATCAATATGAAATGTCAAAATGACATTTCAGTATTCTATATTTATTAATACATAGAATTGTCAAGTTTATATGATTCAACAGAAAATTTAAAAACGTGGTGTATAAAAAGTTCTTTTTATCTTGTAATTATTACATGTTATTACTATTAGAAATTTTAGAACATTTTAAATACGGTTGTATTTTTATATAGAAAGATAGCTGATATCCTAAGCATTGATGGCATTGAATGTAGGTATAATAATCTATCAACAAACACTCTTCAAGTAATGATCTCAGACGATAATTAAGTACTCAAACTTATCATATCGTCTCTGTTCTGGCAGAACAGACTAACTGGTGAATACTAGTTTTGAGTAATTTGACTTTAAAGTTGTAAAAATGTTTAAAATGGTCTATCATGTGAGTTTATTAAGTAATCGTAAAAAGGAAGACTTTAAAATAAGGACTGTTTATTTATTAAGAAGGTTTCCAGACGGTAAAGTTTGAAATAAGGAACATTTTGGTATAACTAACTCAATATGTATTTTTTTCGAATTAGTGTCTTCTGCCAGAACAGTGACGATATTATATTATTAGATTATAATATTCAGTCGATTTCAAACCTTTCAATCGAGTAGTTCACAAATCATCAGATACTGTGTTTATCCGAGAATGACGTAAAACTATTAATTCACATATACAACTAAATTAATATTATCTAAATATATACATTATCAAAATGTAATATAGTATGTAGGTGTATACAATAAGCAACCATTACAAACAATTATGTCTATAAACCAATAAAATTATGTATCCACAACTACAAATGGCGTTAAATGAATAAACAACTACAAAAAATGCATTGTTTGTAAATAAAAAGAGAAATTGGCATCCTTTTATTGACGTTTTAATTTGGTTACTTAATTATGTATAATAGGTATACTGATATAATAATGGTGGTTAATCTAGATAAACTAGAGTGAATTATACAAAAGTTTTTATATTTTTAACACAGATGCATGGCATTTGTATATGTGCGGCATTGATTATAATAATTTCATAATCGTAAGTGTTTGGTATTTAAATGAATGTTGTGATGGAAAACGATTTCATTGATTTATACATATTAAAAGCATTCTTAGCCGTGAGTTAATTGCGTCTTATTTTCATATCTGTGGTCTTTGGTAAATTTATAATACGTGCAAAATTAATATTTTTCTTTACATGAATGTAATTATTATTTAAATAGTTTAAATGTGCCTACTATATGACGATTTTAAAATACTTCGTAAAATTATATGCCTAGCTTGCAAATAATCCTGTAAAATTAGTAAAAGAATTTTTTTTTCTACATTTGGGTAGGTATTAATTACTGTTGATTTTTGCTAGTGATATATTTAAAAACTTAATATATTTAAAAACGTAGAATAACAAAATATAGTGGCCTCAAACTTGGGAAAAATAATTTAATAAAATATTTTTTGGAAATATCATATCTAAAAAATCATAAATAGGGTATTAATACATGATAGTAGATACCAATAATATTGAGTGATTTTATTAAATAAATTTTAGTTCACATAAATTCTTTCGACCATGTCCGATCCTAATAGGATCATATGGACCTCCACAGAGTGGAGGTTTGTATTAACAAATTTTGTTTTTATGAGAAATGGATGTCAGCCACTTGCTCAACCTATTAGGTCCATACCCTGACACACACAAATTGAAAAACAATATGTGTACTTGCCAGACCCAGGATTCGAACCTGGGACCCACCACGCTATAGTCCGACGCTTAAGCCGTGCGGCCATCGTGGGAGTAAGCTAGTAGAGTAAAAACGACTAGATATTTAGTATTGACTACACAATTTCATGCTGATTTGCTCTCTACAGTTGAAAATGACGGTGTAAGTAGACCAAATTTAATGCGACGTTGTTAAATTATGTAAAAATAGTATTGACAAACAACATATCACCCTGCAACGGAGATACAAGAGTGACCTATAGAGACAGACCTAATGTGTAGGTCATGGCCCCCACATCCTAAAGGGGGCCCTCAGGCTAAGATTTTTGGCGGCCCCCCTACCTATAGGTGTCAGCAGTGTCACGCACTATATTAACGTTTTTCAAATTGTGTTTTAGGTCAAATTAAGGTTGATACAGTGTATTATTAGCGATTTTTATTACATCTATTTTAATCATGGAGATGTCGAGTATCGATACACAATAATTAAAAATTACATCGCACAATTATATAAATTAAAATGTTGATGTTTGCGACTTTTTTAATATCATTAACGCTAATTTATGATGTGTGTTTATCTCACTTATCTGATCAACCCGCCACACCGGGCCCTCCCAAAGCCCGGGCCCCCAGGCTAGAGCCCTGTCAGTCCCCCCCCCCTTATGAGGGCCATGGTGTAGGTACTCGCCATGTGTCAAAATTTTGAATTACATAAATGTTACTTATAAGCACTGTTTGACTTTACAGTGCATTATTGAATAAATTGATATGAGCTATTTATTTGGATACATTCATATTTTAAACGAGGATTTTATATTAGTATATTAACATAAATACATATATTTAATTAATCCAAAATATAACTGCCTACCTTTAAAAGCGAAATGCAGCTAATTAACTGGACTTGGATTAAGTAATTTTACGTACAGCAATAATAATTATCAAAGGCTAAATACAGATGTCCCTTTACAATCCGGTCCAATATTGGCGGGATTATGTAGGCAGCAGCTCTAACCCCCAACTAATGAGGTTCGAGACCCAGCTGCGTCAAAAATATCCCATTAAATGACCCAGATATAAAATAATATTATGATTTGTTTTATTTTGTACGCTCACTCATTCGTTTATGGCGAATTTCCGCCGACAGGTTCGGATCACGGCTAAAGCTTTCGGAAAATGACGTGAGGGTGAATTTTGATACAAAGCATTTTTTTTCGGAGGAAAATATACAATCGTAAAAAGTAGGCGTATTTATTTGTATTTATTCAATTCATTATCTTTCGAAATGTGGTATAACTTTTGGCTCATAATAGCGTCATTTTTAATCTAATATTTAATACTTACAAGTTTTAGCCTGAAAGCGGTTTTTGTTTTTTTTATTTGTTTCAAAACTGCTATATTGATTTTCTGTCATATAAATAACAGTTAAATGATGTGATCAGTGCATTTATAGTTAATTAAAAATGATCAAAAACTGAAATGAATAAAAAATAATTTAATTGATTGGTTTCTATTGAGAGTCACTCCGATAAATATGAGAAATAACTATTCTACTATCTATATTATAATATGATAATCCAAACATATAGGTAGCCATTTAATTGAATGGTCGGTATCCATATATGTATATGAAGGTGTGTTATCTTTATGTTTAAGTCATAATTTGAAATACGTGATAAATAATATTTTAATATGTTTATACCTAATAAAGAATTTAATTAAAATAATAATTTCGCGTTCTTTCTTAACTTAGCTAGAAGAATTATAGCTTATTATAAAAAAATGTGGATTATTATTATTTTTAAATCCGATACTCTTACCAAATTTAAAGTAAATTGAAAAATGTATCACAAACAAGAAATATTTTATTCTAAAACTGTTTTTTTATCAAAATACCGCTTTATGACTAAACCAAAAAAGTTCATAAATCTATTTTTGTACCTTCAGTTAAAAAGAGATAAAATCAAGCTATTCATAGATTCTCCGCACAGTAAGTGTCAACCTTTTTTGTATATACACAAATAATATCCAATTTAATTTATCTTATACAAAACAATAATGATAAAAGTTAAAAATTTTATTCACATAAAATTTTAATTTATTATACTCGTATCTGCTATGTGACTGTACGATATAATAATATATCCGCTAATTTTAATAAAAATAAATAAATTGATTTTTCGGGTATTTATTACGTAAATTGGGCACGAAATTATGCAATAATAAATATAAATGTATTGATCAAAACTGTTGTCATTTTGTCAACTTGATTATTATTATAATATATCCCTGTAGGTAAAACCTTGCATATATCGAACAACCGGTTTTCGGCTAAGATGCGTCTTTTTGCATTGTGTTAATTTACCAGTGTTATTTTTTGAGCGAAATTTCGAAATCGAGCCGGCTGTCAACTTCGAACATCTTCAAGCTTCACACGTAAGAAATGTTGAATGGTGAAAGCCAGTATGTGATTTATTAACAGAGAGAAAGAGAGAGAATATTGGAATTATAAATTCAATTTTTATTATTTTCCCTCAGTCTCAAATATCATCATTTTGAACGAAAGTAACTAGAAAAATCGGCTTATTAAAAGTTGTCTCCTGAGAGTTGTTCAGTTCTATAGCCACCTAGTCAGAAGGGAAATCGATAATTTTAAAATGCTCGTCAGCAAAACATTGAAGGTCGACATGGGAGGGGTAGGTACGTCACCTACAGTCTACCTTCACGATGGCCAGACGAATAAGGGGTCCTCAGGCCTCTTATTACAGGAATTGCTGAAGAGGCTTGGCTTTTTAAAGGGTGTCACGATTGTCAACACTGAGGAATGTATAAACAAAGTAGTCTAAAAAGATAATGACTAGGCGATGCGCGGATTGTGCAAATGACGCGAGCCGAACGAAATATAATTTGTCATAAAAATTCAACATGCGTCCTTTCAATGTTATGTTTATTATTATATTCGTAATAATAATAGTATATTCATTGACATTTTTTCTTTTTCAACTAACAAAGTCAACGTTTTTTAGTTATCTTTACACGATTAAAGAATATATTCCTCCGACGCCATTACAAAACAAATTGACGTGCTCACACCTCGACTGTCGCTCTCCGACTGGCGACGACTGTGAAATTTCATTCCACATACTGTTGAAAATTATTTGCCGTTTCACGCTGTTAATCTATCATGCCTAATGATTATTTATTAATGTGGTATAACTTCATTATAATGGTTTTTAAAACGAAGTTGGTAGGTCGGGTATAAATCCATCTTCAGAACGACTAGTAGAAAACTCATTATCAATATTGTAGAAACAACAAAAATCTTAGGTTTTAAAACCATTATTATTGAAATACTTACCTGAATAATAATTCATGGAATTCATATATTATAACTAGTATATTTAAAAATAGAGCCTCACCAGTAAGGCTTTCGAAAACAATGAAGACTATACTCCATATTATTAATTAACTATTTAAATAATAATATTTGTAACAATCCTTCAAATGCATAATGTTTCTAGTCCCTGGTTCAAAAATCGTCAAAAATGGACCCCAAAGATTAATAATAAAATAGGAAAAGATCAGCCGGATGTTGGCTGTCTTTCAAAGAGACTACATTAAATAAAATTCCGGCGGATATTCGAAAAGTCGTTCGATTCAAAGGAATTCTTCTACACACACTTCAATGGCCAAATGGACAAATGATTATTTTTGATCGATGGATACCGACTCCACCGTATTATAGAGTCAAACGCTCTTGTGCGAAAATCTGCCATCGGGTTATTGTTAACCCTGTATTGATGAATTGAATTGGACTGGGGTTTACTGAAGTACATATGTACAGATTTATTAAATTTAATGTAATCGTGTTTTTGGCAATTGTTATAATATTTAGTATTAAATAAAGAGTAAACTCTTACAAATCAGTGGTTATTTTTGAAAACTGGACATGTCCACTGTTCACTCTTCAGAGATAAATGAACTTTTCAAATAAAAACACAGAGCGAAAATACGCACGCGACAAAAACCAAACTGTCAGATTGTATGACAACATACATGGTCACGTGACTCAATACAGTCCCGCCATTAGCTGAAAGTGACATGTCTCATTTCGAATGTCAACAACGTTGGACGTGTCCCTATTTGAATGTCAACCTACTTTTTGAAACCTCTTTTCAATATGAAATTGGTGTTATGTGGCTAATTTTGAAAGTCAACAAAGTGAGTATGAGGTTATAGAATGATATTCCGATAATAACTCATTTTCGGCATATATGGGACATGTCCAGTTTTGAAAGTTAACCACTGAAATATAGAAGTATGTTTTGCATAGTTTTGAAACAAACGGTAATTTTTAATTTATAAGTCGTTCTTATAAATTTAATTACGATGCATAAAATATATATTCAACTAGATGATTTGATACAGCTTTTAAAATGTCTGTATTACGGATTAATTATAATATGAGCCAAGGAGAAGTCGAGTGAGCCAACCGACATTTTTGAAAAAAAATAGTTAGGTGCGTTATGGTATTCTACATGTCATAAACTATCATAAAAGTGAAGTGAGATAAGTAAATATACACTAACATAGTGTTTTATTGTTAAAATAAAAATATTCATTGAGCTATCGTATTAGGTATATTGTCAATGGTGAAGTGAGCTCACTTCACCGTTCTCACCAACTGGTTAACATGTTGTTATCCTATAGAAGTGAACACGGCTAACACGCATGTTGCTATGGTAACATGCTTGTTAGCTGTGTTCATTTCTATGCATTCATGCAAGTTTCCCACGTAATGGTGAACATGACTAACTTATCTAAAAGTGATCCAAGTACTATTAGTATGAAGAGGTGAACACGACTAACATAGGCTAAAGTGAGCCAAGTGACAATAATAAGTAAAGTTGAAGTAAATTTACCCCCATTATTATCTTATTACAATCAATATTATCCATAAATACTTTTTTTTCTATTTTTTTATGTAATAATCTTCCATTCAATACAACAAAATGAATACAGCTACATACAACAAATTATGTAAAAAGTTCATTAAACTAAAACCTTCAATAAGAAAGTTTCACCATTTTGTCACTTGGCCTACTTCACTTCTTGAGGGCTCATATGTATCAGTTTTTGCCTCATTATTAAGAGTCTTAGTCCGAAAGAGCAGCAATAATTATTATGCTTACGATTAAGACGTATACTTATGTTGTCCCGGGACTTAGAAGCAGTGACGGCTTTATGGATGTAGATGTCTGAAGCACTGAATGATTTTGAGACCCCTACAATATAAAACTAATTTTTACCATAAATTCTAAGTACAGTAGAACCTCCGATATAACGGACTAATTCGGGTAAGTGGGTGTCCGTTAAAGCCAAAAGTCCGTTATTTAAAAACACAAACAAAATCCTGTTTATTCGTCTTAGCGTAATATATCCAGACAAATTTGTTATAGAGTGACGTTACTGTTCGATGTCGACGCGCTCGCTTTCGTTAACCGTGCTTAGAAAAAAGAATCAAGGTTTGTTTGCAATTTTGAAGTCTGCTATTTTTTTATACTCTCTAAAATTACAAAAAATGCATGTAATATTAATTATAATTGAATTCTGTCATCTTACGAATGGCCAATAAATGCTATTAGACAATCGGATTTAAACATATATAACATGGACATTTTAACAGGACGTTTTAAACAATTTTCACATTTGACCTGATATTTTGTCCGTTATATCCGAAGTCCGTTATATCGAGGTTCTAACTTTTGCTTACGAAAGTATTATATATCTTTCACTAGAATCATATCCTATAACTAATAATAATTATTACATAATAGTATAAGTGGTTTATTTTATTATCTACAAGTACTTACATATTTATTTCAATGTTAATGTTAGTTTTAGGGATTTTTTTATGTCTGATAATAATATGTTATATTTAATTAACGCATATTTTAATAAAACTGCCCCTTTCAAATATGTTGATGAATCGATTGTCTTATTTGCTTTAAAAAATCCGTAGATTGCTGATTGTCGAAAAATATACAGTAGCATTCTTGATTTGATTGATCCATTGTGCATGTGTTCTTCATCTTCCTAGTTTATCTTTCACACTTCTAATCATTAGCAGCCTCTCAAAGCTGTTACTCCCTTCTCTCAATCGATACATGTCGCCAAATAACTGAGAGTTCGTCTCAGTCATAATATGGAATCATCGAATCTCTTGCTTTAATACATAACTAAAAATGCTACAAATAAAATAATTAGTTCTTTCAAATGCACATAGTATGGTCATACCATTGTCTACGTATATGAAAATATATATTTTCCAATAAAAAGCGGGTATCATTACTAATTGGGGACCCTAAATACCCCATTAAAATATTTTATGAGTTTATTTTTTAAATGTAAAGGTGTACAGTCTCTTGAGTGTTACCTGTAACTTAAATGCTCTAAATTGGATACCAAAGTAGGTACATATTACATCGACAGTTAAACTGTTTGTCAAATTGAAAACGATACTGTGCATAGGTGTGTTGTATGTGTGAAGCAAAGTTGACATAAAGCGAGTCAGAATAACTGACGGCCTGCACAATTAGCCATTGTAATTTGTCGACTGGAGAAATCTATTGTGAAAATGCACTTTTCGCTGCCCCTGTAGTATTATATTCAGGGTTGAATCGGGAAACTATATTTTTTTAAGATAAAATTGCGAACAGGTGGTATGGAGTAGGTACATCAGAAAACGGTAGGTAAACCTTTATTTTAAAGCAGGGTATTAATTTATATATTATTCAAAGATATTCTGCCAAAAAATCCATACCAGATAATTCCTTATTAGGCAAGGTATTTTTTTCTACCAAGTTTGCTATTCATTTTTTTTGATCATGTCCGATCCTAATAAGATCATATGGGCCTCCACAGAGTGGGGGTTTGTATTAACAGATTTTGTTTTTTACGAGAAATGGATGTCAGCCACTTTCTCAACCTATTAGGTCCATACTCTGACTCATACACAAATTGAAAAACAATATGTGTATTTGCCAGACCCAGAATTTGAACCTGTGACCCACGACGTCATAGGCCGAAGCTTAAGCCACGCGGCCATCGTGGATGACATGGGTGATCGCAGTTACCCCAGTATTAATAATTGATTGAAGTGCGTTGGGATCTTCATACTGACCGTCAACATTTACAATATATTTTCTCCTTTAATTATAGCCATCCCTGATTGACGTCATATGTCAGATAATTTTCCGTTAAAAAATACTTCCACAAATTTTACAATACGGTATTGATGTAATATCTGTACTACTCGTACCGTATTAAAATAGTTACAAAGAAAATCAATTCTCCCCTGTCTGACACATAATTGTATGAGTACGTGCGGGCTGCATTTAAAACCATCCACCCCTCTGATTCTCGGCATATGGAAAGGTATGAAATCCCCGCGACTACGCAGAGGGAGGAGGTTGAAGCTTTTGTCCCCATAATAGGCTTAATAACATCGTCAACATGCCGTAAAAATAACTTTGCTTAAATACCCTAAATCAGCTGTATCAATGTCTCTGACAAATACCTTGCATAACCTTTGAGCTCCGGATACTTTTTACATTATTTTTATTTAATTTTACTATAATATTTTAATTAATTTGCGTTTTGTACTATTTATACCATTTGAATAATTTTTTTCGACCAATATTTTGGGTTTTTAAAAAACAAATAAACAATAACTGTAAGATATATTCTATATTGGCAAACTGAAAGCATCAGTCACGTCTAGGGAATCCAATCCCGAGCCAAAATTATGATTCCGGGATTTTGATATTACAATTTGACAATCCCGGGATCCCGGGACTGGTCCCGGGATTGGCATTTTTTACCATTGTTAATATAAAAATTTTATATTCACAAATAACATTGATAAAATCGGTCAAAAATAAATCTAGTATAATTATTTATACTAATTAAGATATTTATTGTTAATATTGTATACGTTCAATCTTGGAAATACATAAGTTTAATGGAGTAAATAATATTGTAATATAAATAATAATGTGAATTTAATATGAGATTGCTGTTTCTGATAGAAAAGACTTAATGAATGGGTTAGCGAGATTTAAAATAGTAAAGCAAATCATGGTGTACTTATGGCCTTTTCTCTTCATAAATTTAATTAGTCAGCCAAATACGAAACTGCCGTAAAACATATGAGATCATGGTGGAATTACTTTGTTAATAGTGCGAAGCATTTTTTTTTTACAATCTTTCTCATTTTTATTAATTTATGTGAAAAAATAAAATGAATCGGCATCTTACACATGGGTATAAATCAAACTTCATTCAAACTCAGTTTATTTCTAATGTAGTTATTTGTTATTAAAAGTATTTTTTCTGTTAGGTATTCGTTTTATTTTGTTTTCCATAAAAATTGATAAAAAAAATCAATCCCGAAAGTTTCGGGATTATGTTTATCAATCCCGGCATTCATAGGTATCGAAAATAATGTAAGGTTTTTAGAAGGTAAATATATCAGTTAAACTTACTTTTTTATTTTTATTATCAGATATCTATAATACTATATAAAATAAATTATTATAATAGTTTGATATATTAAGTCTCAAATCGGATAAATTAATGGGCTATTAAGGAAGGTCAACTGTGCTCTATTTATCTCTATTTTTTCTTGATTTTCACTTAGTGGGTAGGTGTATTTAGTGATATATCTCATTAATTATGTTCATTAAATTTCCAACACGTTATCTAGTTTCATTATTAACGAGTAATAACATTTTAATGTGCTTACCTACTGAAGGTATTAATAGTATATAAGTTATTTATTACGGGATTTTACAACCACTCCAAATATTAAAAATATTGGTACGTGATGCTTTACTTAGATAATAAGGTTTTTACCTTCTTTTATTGTATTAATTTGTTATATGAACTGTAATTAACTGTGTTCATTGTCGGTGTATAGATATTTGTCATTGGTGAGTGCGCATAGTGCCTGAAGATACCGATGGGCGAAACCCAGGTCGTTAAAAATAACTCAAATGGAATAATTGTACAAAACTCAAATCAATTAGAATTTAAATTCAAATTACCTCAAGTACCCTCCGGTCGCTAAGATTAAATTATTAATTGAAATAGAATATTTAAATAAAATAAATCATATCTAATAATTTAATTATTTTCTGTTTATATAATATAATTTTATGAAAAACTAACAAACAACTAGGTACTGAAATAAAAATGATGAAACTATCTATCTATACAGTATAAATCAGCGTTTATTATAGTTCGTAATTGGTATTCAATATCAAGGGTAAATTCAATGGTGTCAACCAAGTAATAAACTCATTTTATAATAAATTGATAAAATATATTTTTATATTTATTTAAATTATTAAAATATATTTTATAATAAATTTTAGTTACAACTCGAATAGGTTAAATAGGTACCTTTGACTACATTGTATTCGTGTCAATTACACACATATGTTTTATTCACACATTCAAAGTCCCAAAAGTCACACTAAAAACCTATTCAATATTCCGATGAATGGGGAATTTCAGATTTAGGGAATTATAAAACGAGGGATTATTACAAAAATAGCAATTTCGAAAACCTTTTGAGCGATCTTTCAGATAAATGGCTTATAGATTAACTTTTTCATTGAAAACTGTTTTCCAATCAAGTGGCATTACGATTGGCAGTGCTATTTTCATGAAAAAAACTGACATATAATCTATCCAATTATGAATTTAGGCCATATGAAGGATTAAGCTGCAAGTTTCAAAATTTTATTAAATTTATATAATCATCCATCAATATTTCTAATTGCTACGACTTTTTAGATAGGTGGTCCTCAACCATAGAAATAATAATGAATATAAAAGTACTTATGTAAAAGTATATTAAGAAAGATATTTTTTAAGTATGACAGTTCCTATATAACACTAACGCCTTAGTAGATCTGGTTTAGCATCAAATATTTTTTTATATAACTTATTATTATCAATCTTGATTTTTACTTAATTTTCAAAATAGCTGATGAAATTTTACGAATTTAAACAAGACTGAAGATTATTTTTAATGTTGGAATATTCGTATATAAAATACATCAGTTTGAAAATCTTCAGATATATCCGTAATAGATAAATAAAGGTGATGGCATTTATTTTATGTTTCGAAAAATAAATCTACTTAAATCTACTCGATATTAAATGCAACACACGAATAAACTAAAATTTAAATTAGGTAATTTATTTAGTGATTACATATTTTAAATTTGATAGAAGGTAGCTATTTCTTGACGATTATTTAAAATAACTTAGATAGTGTAGTTATTAGAAATTATTTAAAATATGGACACTTAAACCGATATTATAGTTAGTTAAGAGCACTCATAATCGAAAATGAAATAAATGTGTTAAAAACTCACCACTCACCAGTACAAGAGTTTTTAAATATAATTGTGGTATATTTCTGTGGCTTTTAAAAATCTTGTATTATCGAGAGCTTTTTTAAAAACCACCACAATAAAACTCTATTACATAAAAAAAGTACCGATTTATAATAATTAACTAAACGAATATGTTGAAAATAACTGAAGGGCGTGTTTCCGCACAAGGAAGCTTCCATTTCTTTGAGCTTTTTAAGCCAATCTTTGAAGTTGCTACTACATTGTGGCGTATTTTCTTGATATCCTTATGATTTTCCATTAAACTCACATCTTGAAAGCTTATTATTATTGACCAATCATGATTTGTATCAGCCTAAAAAATACTTAATTAATTACAAAATAGGTTATTGTATAACCATAATAATATTTTAAACATTTAATTTTTTTTGTTTAACCCCCGAAAACCACTGATAATATTATATGTATGATCACAATACCATTATTTTAACAAATTTAAACAGGGAAATGGAGAAAATTGTCACTTAAACAAGGGAAACTAGGGAACATACCGCTCATAAAAAATAAGCAAAACAAAGAAAAAACACCGGCTAATAATACTACAGTGATATGAAAGCAATCTCAAACTGAGCTTAGACTGAAAATAATGAAAGCTCATACAGAAAAAAGCTCAGACTGAGGAAAATCCGGGCGTGGACGAGAAGTAGTCGAGGAATTATTCCACATTGTGTAGGACAAAGATTCTTTTACGTAAGTAATAGCCAACGCAAAGTAACCTGGCATAACACAAAAAGAAGAGGATACCCATAAAGTATTCTAGTATCATGTTTTTTCATATTCTATATTAATAATTACTTTCAAGCATATAGTTTATTTTCCTTTATGATATAAAATATAATTGATTCATTTTACATATATACATATTATTATGTGATTTTCCATAAAGGTTGGAGACCACTGACGTAAACACGTTTAACTTTTTAATAGTATGACATTCGTCTACATGATTTTATTTATTAAAAATCAATTTAAAGTCATGGGAAGTATTTTAAATGTTAAGAAACATACCAATGTATTTTAATGAAATTAATTCACATTATTTAAATATCACAATTCTTTGCTTTTAACAGAATGTAATAAAATGATATCTTCATGTGTATAGATAGAACCTTTTTAATATAATATGTATTAGTCATTTAAAAAAATATATTATATACGTATTATTCAAATGTTATATAGGGTAGGTACAATATAATTTATATCAAATAAAATTTATTACACATCGTTTATAAACTGAATTTCATGCAATCATAAACTCCCTTTTATCATTATTTGTCAACAAATTTATTTTCCTTTTATTGAATCTATTCAAGCTTCTGTCCTTTTTTGTCCCATTACTCAAATAATATAACACGTTACGTCTCTTTCTTATATGTAGGTATATACACTTTGTATGGTTATATATTCTATTCTTCTCTCAAAATGTAACTTCAATTGTTATTTTGAAACTCCGGATATATTTCACAAAGATTATAAAGTCAGAGTTTTCTTGTGGAACAGATAAATAAATAAATATGCGGAACAAATTCGATTTATCGGATGATGTCACATAAACGAGGCGATATTTGGAACTTTTATTTCCATCTAAACTTCTAAACCATACATAATATTTCGTTGCATCTACTGTCCGTTCCGTAATAGTTTATTTTTACAGTAGTTTTTGAAGTTATACTTCTTTTGGGGCGTTTGGTAGAGAGTGAAATTGAGAGCTGCTCGTACACCGTTACTAAAGTGCGCGACAATATGAAGTTAGCTGCGAATCAGTCAGCTGTATACAAACGTAAGTTTGATAGTAGAATTGTTCCGTTGCCTAAGCAACGAATTTATTATTTTCGGCCATTTTCAATTCCTTACGTAAACAAATGATTAAACGTCAGAATGACAGTGTTACTTTAAAAATAAAAACAACGAGAAATAATTATATAATTTAGTAATATAAGTTAAAGTGCATAGAAATAAACATACGGCGCTCCAATAAGCGGTATTTATTCTTGAGTGTGTAATTTAACAAGATAATTAAGAGCTAGTCGAAGAATCGAGGTTATCACAAGTTTTGTTTTTGTTTTCTTACGCCAAAGAAGTATTAATTCTAACGCGCGCACATAAGTACACACACCGATTTTTTATTGGCTCTACAATCTGATGTGGGTCTTGGTCACCTCACGAAAAGGTTTTTTGAATTTTTTTTTACGAGAAATGGATGTTAGCCACTTAACTACTCAGCCTACAATATTGATAGGTATGCGCTAAGCCTAGTCGCACATTGAAAATCGTCTTGACTTGGATAATTAGCCATAAATCAAAACTAAGCGCAACATGCAACTTTCTTATAGGCCGTACGAGGACAGTGACGTCACTCGGCAAGCCAAAACGAATGACGAAGTGTGATATTTCGGGAGTATACATGCGCTGCATGTCAGGTGAAAATAGTTGCATTTGCCTCCAAATGTTTCTTTCAAACAAAAATGTTTTATTCCAGCAGTTCGGTAGTTTCGTTTTTTGTTATATTTATTAAATTCCTTTCTTTTTTGTTAAAATTTTTTTTTAATGTTTTCAGATACATATTTATATTAATACAGTTAAAGTTGTATAATATTATCAAAAAAAATCTCAAATTGCAAGCTTCGTATTTTTCCGCTAGGTTCTCTGTTGGCAGAAGGATCCCCCTTCTCAATTATTAATGGTTATTAATGGCTGACATGAGATTTACACATTATATCCATAATTAATGACAGTATATATTTAATGGGTTATAAAAATATGCTAGATATTGATAGGTAATTATAAAAATAATAACAGGCTGACTATAACAATGAAACGATATAAATATTCAATACAAAAGTGTAATGAATTGAAAACGGTTTTCATCTAAAACAAAGAACCCTTTAAATAAATCCTCACCGATTGACCAGCAATCTAAGGGTTGTCCGCTCCTTGACCGGATATAAAAGACCAATATTTTATACTTGAGGGCTATTTCAACCCCTGTTTTTGTTGCGGTAGATTGAACTGTTTTTAGAATCGATGGCTACCCTTTTATCAATAAGTCTCCCCATAAAAAAATAAAAATCAAAAGGAACTTTGATGCACATATAACTATGTAAGTGTTTTACCGGCTGTGATTTATATAATGTTCCATATTACAATTTAATTTTATTGTTCCTGCTAATATATTGTCATAATACCGTTTTTCATGAAATTTGAATATACATTAATAGTGAAACATTAAATTCGTAAGAATATTCTATTGCATTTAAGTTTTGTACTATTCCATTTCAGTTGTTTTTGCGCATTAATATTAACTAGCTGAGCCAGCTGGCTCTCGCCAGTCTGTCTCGCTAGGTCTTGCAGACAGCTTTTCGTTATAATGACATGGTGTTGGATTTTAATATAATTGTAAAGTATGTATAGACGGCGCCATAGTTTTCTCTTCGGGATGGATTTTCATTCACGTTAGACAGTTTGACATTTCGCTGATTTGTCAGTTTTACGATTTGCATGTCGTCACTGCCATACAAATTTGGAGTCGTATGCGTAGTCTATTCTGGAGTCTGGCCTTCACAATATCGTCTGACACCACTTCAGGCTGCTAGGCCTAGCAGAATCGCCGATTGCTACCAATGACATTTTAATTTTAATACAATATATGTGTAGGTATGTGCATTTAAATATGATAAATAATTATACATCTCATTCATTCGAATATACAGCAATAATATGTGATTATCTTAAAAAGCGATCCATTATATCAAAATATTAAGCTCTTTCAGGTCCCATTTACATATTAAAAAAAGGTTAGCAGCATAAAAAACAAATTTAAACATTGTTTTATTTCATTGTCTATATAAAAAAAATGCCTGCAGCCATAGATAATATTTACAAAATCAAATTTTGAATTAAAAAAAAACCTTAACCAATATAGTTTTCCAGTGTGGGACATTCATATTGAGACAAATGTTAATAAATAATAAAACAATACATATTATATCTGAGAGGAATAGACCAATTCTGATAAAAACAGGAATTTATAAAACCTAAAAATGTGGAATCAGCTTAAAGAGGCCTTCATCCAGCAGTGGATTGATACAGGTTGATGATGATAATGACGATATAAATGGGTAGGTATATAAAATCAGAAATTTAAAAAAATATAGCAGTTTATATGACTAAGAAGAGTAGAATTAGGTTGGGATCCAGCAGTGGATTGATCTTGGTTGATGATGATAATGACAATATTATGAATGGGTGAATATAATATCAGCAATTTTTATAAATATAGCAATTCATATGACCGTATGACTGACAGAAATACAAACAAATTAGAAAGGCCTTCATCCATCAGTGCATTGATTCAGGCTCATGATATAATATAAATAGATATAATATAATATCACCAATTTTGATAAATACAGTAATTCAAATGACATAAAGGAGTAGAATCAGGCTAGGGAGGCCTTTATCCAGCAGTGGATTGGTTCAGGTCGATGATGATAAGGACGATAGAAATAGGTATAATATCACAAATTCGTTAAACCTATAGTAGTAGAATCAGGTTGCGGAACCCTTCATCCATCGGTGGATTAATTCAGGCTCATGATATAATATAAATAGATATAATATAATATCACCAATTTTGATAAATACAGCAATTCATATGACAGAAAGGAGTATAATCAGGCTATGGGAGGCCTTTATCGAGCAGTAGATTGGTTCAGGTCGATGATGTTAAGGATGATAGAAATAAGTATAATATCACAAATTCGTTAAAACAAACCCTTCATCCAGCAGTGGATTGATGATGATGATGAAATTCAAGACTATCAAGAATACAATCAACGTAGAGAGGCCGTCATCCAGCAGTGGATTTATTAAGGCTCGTGATAATAATGGCATTATAAATATAGATAGGTAGATAGTATAATATCACTGATTTTGATAAATATAATAATTCATGTGTAAGTAAGGAGTATAATAAGGCTGAGGAGGCCTTCATCCAGCAGTGGATAGGTCCAGATTGATGATGATAAGGATGGTAAAAATAGGTAGATATTATACAATATCACAAATTTTGTTAACTATAACAATTCGTATTAATTTATTTCATTGTTTGCAATGGCAACTTAATATGACTATATTGTAATCTATCGAAATTATTAGCCTAATTATTCAATAAAAAAGAGTTCGTGAACAGCCACAAAGAAGTATTTAAAAAAATCAAATTTGTTATTAATTAATAGAAAACTCATCTTACAATAAAAATGTCTTGATTGAAATTGATTATTTAACATGCTAATAGAAATGTCACATTTTTCGATTGTTTCTGCAAATTGTAAATTTGAATTCTGACACGTCAAATGAACTTGTTTATATCACAAAAGAAAACAATTGAAAATCGATCATCTATTATTTCAGTTTGACAGATAAGTGGCAGTGAAGTGGTTTTGGATTATATTTTTGTAATAATTAGTGAGGAAATATGCATTTAATTCTTGTTAAAACTCAAGAATACGCCAATGTGCTACTTACAGATTTGAATAATTTTGTGGAATATTAATTTAGATATTTTGCAATATTGATTATATAAAAAGTATTAAGTGACAATATAATCAATTTGCCGTAGATGGCTAGCAAGATGCGAAAATGTATGGTGACGGATGTAAAACGCGATTTAAAAACGATATTATCTGTGATTGTGTCGAGTTATATCAAATTTGTGCCCGATTCAAATGAAAGTAGATTCGGGACTCTAAAAATTGAAGTGAATTCCTTTAATAATCAACAAAACGGTGTTTAAATAAAAAAGTTGACGTATTTTCCAAAATCTCTTAGGATAATAATATATAGGAGATAATTGCTTAATTATGTTGTGTATGTATGTGTTTGTATATGGGTATGAAATAAAAAAGTAGCATTTAAAAATGTTTGTTTAACTAATATGACTTTTTAAAGACTGATTGGTATTATTGATAAATATCTCATTAGTTAACTCAATTAAATTCCCAATACATTGCCATTGTTTCCCAGTATTGATGATTTTACACCTCTTGAGTGTAGTACCTATTTATTATTAGAGTTTGACGATGTGTACGCCTATTGATTGTGTTATTTGTGATAGGGGTTTATTTACAAACACTTCAACTATTCATAATTTGTTTGTTATGTTTGTATTGTGATCATGGCCCCCACATTCTGAAGCGGGGCCCCAGGCTAGGGTCTTTGACGGGCCCGCTACCTATCGCTAAAGACATAGGCAGTGTGATGCTCTACAGTAGCGTTTTTCAAATGGTGTACGCGGTAAAGTTAATGTGTACCTATATTTAGTATTTTTTTGTATATTTGAATTATGGAGTTGTCGAGTATCGATACACAATCAAAAATTGTATCGTGGCGACTTTTTTTACTATTCGAGAGAATTTGTGATGTGTGTTTAAATCACCGGGGCCATCCTGAGGCCGGGCCCCCAGGCTAGAGCCCTGTCAGCTCTCCTTTGTGGGCGCCATGATTGTGATCCTTGAATTAATATAGAAGTGATATTTTTCACCTACTTTATTGTATTTAGCAATTATATAAGTTAGAATTAATTATATTCGTTGTCATTGTATATAATATGCCTATTTGTGAGTGCACATAGTGAAAGGCGAAACCCGGGTCGCAAAAAATGACCGAATTTAAATTCAAATTCCATCAAGTACCTTCGGTCGATAGTACCAATATCATAAAAATACATTAATTGTAGGTACTGTTTTTGGCTAATAAACTTATCATTAATTATATATTATAGAGTTTTAAGTTCGAGCATTTGCATCATTTATTACATCTCTGGTGTTAAGGGACATATAATATGTAAGTAATCATACGCGTCCTTTTGTTAATATATTAAAGAAAGAAAATAATTAAACCTTATTGACATAATATTGTCTCATTTCTCGTTAATAAATTAAATCAAATGTGGTTAATATTACAAGTTGTTGACTTGTTTCCCTTGACTTTAACATTGCACTCATTGCAGATACTATAAAATTATATAAATATAAGACAAAATCATAAAATTTGGCGGATGTACCTACGTGGCAGCGAAGAACTCGGGACAGAGAGGAATGGAAGAAACTTCGGGAGGCCTTTGTCCAATATTAGATAGACCCCAATTAGGATAGTGGTGATGATGATACGTTTCATCTTCAATATACAAATCAGTTCAAATAATTATTATTTATTATTATCTTCATAGTTAAAATCTTGAAACTGGATTCACCACAATTTAAACCACTAACCATATTGTGCTAAAATCTTATTTTGTCGATCAAAAGGCTTCCAGTACATATAATATTATACGTTCGAGTTGTCCCTTTGAATTTTTGTCCAGGTGTGTTTTTTGTTGTGAGCAATTACTTTACGCCACCATTATTACGTGATACTAAACTGTTACCACGTGATCACAAAGCCATTGTTAAAGGTGTCCAGCAATTTATACTAAGATGAACCATTTAGGTCTGCCTTTTTCATCAGATTATTTCATTTTGTAAAACTAGTTATAGCTCTTATAATAATTTATAATCACAATATAATATTCGAGTGCTATTATTGTACAGTATTATTAAACTAAACAAATATATTTATAATTTAAAAATAGTCGTAATTAATTTTAAGTATGTAACACAATAATTTCGTAATGCCCTTAGTATATATTATTATAATTTAATATAATATTAATATGATCTGTCACTTATAATAATTATGATGTTACCTTTTTTACCTGGTAGTGATTTTATGCCAGTTTCTTAATTTATGATACCTACCAATGTCTAGTCCGGCCGTGATACAAAACTATAAATTTCAATCGTAATGCTCATACATTTTAAAATGTTCATTATATTGAAATAAATGGTAATACGTCAATAATTGATTTGAACAAAATATACAACCTAAAGTCTTCATTTACTGTAAACAGAACGCACTGTATTTGAAAATAATCAATAACTAGCATTTTTTTCAATTATTAATAACCATGTCCTTGCTTTTACGTACAAAGTAGTTGTTAGTAATTTTGAACAATCACAAACACCCAGGCTTTGAGAAAACACATAAATATTGTGTTCTCACTGGGAATCGAACCCAGAACTCTCGGGTGGAAGGCCAGCGCCTTACCCACTACACCATGAGTGCCACCCAATAACTAACATTACCATCGTAACTCGCAGTTCAGTGGTCAATGTTATAGTGATGTGAAAAATGTGACCAGCATGACAAATGTTACTAAATGGGACAAATGGGATAATATTATAAATGAAATCAATGGAGATAATTTTTCCCGGAATCCAGGACCCATCCTTTCCTGACTATGTTCCGAGTTTTAAAAATGACTGTAGATATAATTTGGAAAATAATATTTTATAACCAATATAAAAAATTGACGACTCCAGTATGGACTTGTTTACTCGAATGATCCAATAAAGCGTACAAATTGTGAAGGTAACATATTTTATTTTCTTAAAACCGTTGCTTTTTTTTGTCAAATCAATAAAAATTTACTACACCAGTGGAATCTAAATTGATAGATACTAAGTGTCTACCTGATTTTTATAATTAGATTATGCACTTAAAAATATATATTATCATCTCCTTCTTCTTCCACGGTGCTACATCCCGTGGTGGGATTTGGCCTCCCCCACAACCGCTCTCTACTCACTCCGGTCTCTCGCCACACTTCTCCAGTTACCGGGTCTTCCTATATGAAGCCAGTCCACTTCTACGGCGTCAGCCCATCTCTTTCTTGGTCGGCATCTGGATCTCTTCCGTTGGGGTAGCCACTTCTTCATGATCCTTGGCGCTCTAACTTTAGGCATTCTCTCCACATGTCCTGCCCATCGTAGTCTTTGGGACTTACAGTATCTTATGATTTTTTGCTGTTCAATCAGCTCTTCCAACTCGTGGTTCATTTTTATTCTGTAGTTCCCATTTTCCAACGTGGGTCCAAAGATAATATATATCAACTGTGAGTTTAGATCCATACAATGCTATATATTTTTATTTTTTTTGTAAATCATCCTGTTGACAATAAATTATTTCTGGCTATAACCCATCTTTAAAACAATATATCATTAATAATAAAACAACGATGTTAACTATAGATTATTTTGAAGATATTTTTAAACCCCAAAAACATTGTTGTGATGATGTGAGTGTGGACATGATAATTGCTGATGATGTGTGGTGGTCGATGAGCGAGCCATGAAGAGAGGATTGTGAAGACACGTAGTTGCTAGAGGAGATGGCGAGTTTAATTTTGGATTGACAAATGCAGCAATAACATTTGACCCGAAGCTTGGCGATACTGAGTGACTGTTACAGGTTCAAGATAATAGTGGAGTGATATATTCATTCAATCGTGATAATTTTTGAACTCCTCACGATTGAATAATGCTGACAGTGAGTATCCCATGCCTTCTATGAGAAATCCATTTTATTATTATTAAACTGGCGCTAGGGGCCGTTCAGGTCCATGGCCGACTGCACAACGTTTTTCCAGGCATCTCTGTCCAGCGCTCTCTCTTCCCAGTTGACTATCCCCAGCCTTTCCGCATCCCTTTGAATGTTGTCCGCCCATCTCCGTCGAGGGCGGCCAAGAGGTCGAGTGCCAGCTGGTGTGCCTTTGTAAATCCTATAGAGAGTTCTAGATCGTTCAGATCGTACAACGTGGCCCGCCCATCTGAGCCTTCTTGACCTCAGAATATTAGTGATTCTAGGTTGGTATCGGTCGAAGAGCTCAGCGTTTGTGCGGATGCGCCACCGGTGGTTCTCATTGACGGGTCCAAGTATTCTCCGGAGGATTCTGTTTTCAAACACTTGGAGCGCCTTTTCTTGTTTTTCTGTTAAACCCCACGTTTCACATCCATACATGACGATTGGCTTGATGACCACGTTATACACCCGGAATTTCGTTTTGATGGACAGCATTTTGGACCTGAACAGACGACTCAGCGTGAAGTACGCTGCATTTCCACTTCTCAGTCGGTCAGAGAGCTCTAGGGACATTTCATTTTTAGAGGTAATGTTGGAGCCCAAGTACTTGAAGAGAGAGGTTCTCTCGAACGAGGAGTTTCTTATTCCAAGAAATCCATTTTAACATAATAAATATTACTGAGGTAAAAGTTCTTATTTGCAATAATTGTTAATTAGATTCATGTAATTTTTTTATGCTAAAAATGTATGTACTAAACAGTCTTATTTTTACCGTCAAAGTTTCTCACTGAGTAAGCACTAACCAATACGCTGACGGCCTGTGAAAAAATGTATATAAAAAGAATTAAATAATATTTTCGCGATAGATTCGAATGTCACGGTTTTTGCTGACAATGCTTGTTCTCACGGGACTTGTCGATCGCCACAAAACTATCAGTATAAATGAAATTTTAAAATAAATAGTGGAATTAACTAACAATTATTTTGTTCACAAAATCTTTTAATCTATTTTTTACCATTAGGTATGTTCTATTAATTTATATAATTTACTTTAAAATGTTATAACTTCATCGTTTCTGTTGTATATTAATAAGATGCATATACATTTAAGTATATTATATTATTATGATTGTCTGGTTATATTATTTATTTGTCACGGAAATTTATGATATGGTAGCTCTTAATTATATCGGCTTATGATCAGGTTGACCATTCTCTGCTATTTACCATTGAATTGTATGCACAGCGTTCCTAAATACAGATTACCTACAACTACCCTTGCTACTACGCAATATGGTCGTTTCAAATAAAGATATTTCAGGTTATATTTAGAATAATTTGTTAACCGTCAAACCAGTCTATGTAATTTTAAGTACATTTGACGTAATATTTGAGTGAGTTTTCGTTTTTTTGTGGGGTGCTGTTTTATATAGAAATATATCCGTTTAGCAGTTATATTTATTGAAAGAAAAATAAATAAAAGTACTTATTTATATTATATAACATAATAATACTAGTAATAGCTCATGACTTTCAGATACATTCATAAAAAGTAAAAGAATTAAATAATTAATTAATATTAAATGGGGAGTTTTATATGCATTCAAACTTGCTACTTATTATTTTAAATTAGTTATTACATACGCAGTTCTAATTTCAAAATACTCATTATTGTATTATGTAAAATCGTAGTTAATTTAAATAAACTTTACAAAAGTAATTAAAAGTTTGTTTTTTCTTCTTTTTAACACAACAACAAGCGATTAAGCCTAATGGAAATAGTGTAATGAAGCAGTAGTAAAATCAGTAACATAACTGAAAAACAACAAAAAAAACACCCAGGCTTTCAGAAAATCACATAAATCTATTGTGACCTTACCGTGAATCGAACCCGGAGCCTCTGGATGAAAGACCAGTGTCTTACGCACTAGAGACTAGACTACGACGTTACTACATTATTACATTCGTTCATCCGATCGGTTTTATTCTCTGTATCTACACATTTAAAAAAAAAAGTATGAATTTGATGAAATCGCGGGATTCGAACAGCGACCCAGTGATTTGGGGGGGGGGGGGGGCAGTCTTCAACTACTTCATAGCAGATACAAAGTAGGCATATGCTTACATAGACTTTTTTATATTATTTTGTATAGATAAATCGACCATATTTAAATGCTGTAACTAGAATTTAGCCCTTATAATCGCGTACACTGATTGCGGACCGAATTATTCTAATTTATGCATCATCATTAAGTATCTACTATTGGGGCTTAAATGCAATCTAACCAGGATTAGATTGGCTTATGCCGTATAAAATAACTAATATTTTATAAAACATTTAAAAAAAATATCCATATAACTTTTATATATAAAAATTAAACAGGTTTTCGTTATAAAACAGATTTTAATGTAAATACGTCAGTCTAACTAAGTCCCATATAAATGGCAGAATGTGTGAAGTAAATTGAGTGCCTTTGGGGAGAAATACTTAATTACGAGTATTATATAGTTACTATAATAATAAATAATGTATCCTGGATACATAAATCATACTATATTATAATATAATGGATACATTCTGGATGACAATTGGGACTACACCATAAACGTGAAATCTTGAGTTGAGAAGTCCACGGCAGCTATTAATTAATAGACTGAGAAAAAAACATGACCTACACCTGGGAATTACAACGAAAATTATGACATGGTATGTGTTTTCGATCCTCCTCCATGAAGTCTCCAATATAACATCTTTGGATACATACATATACATAAATTATACGTTTTACATATACAGTTCACCGTGAGATAAAGAAAGATATGGCCGTAATGCGTTGTTCGTGGAGAATTCCACACGGTAATTTTATTAGATTCAATACGAACGTAGATTTGTTTTGACTGTAGAAAGGAAAAAGAGCGTAACCCTCAGTTTTTTTTTATTAATAATAAGTTATATTGGATATTAACGTTGTACACCACTAAATCCACGTTATGTCCAAAAGATATAAACTGCAAATGCCGATTTATTATCTAAATTTAGCTTGCATTTTTTATTTTAAAAAGATGGAAGTGAAGTGGAAAAAACGACTTAACCATCATATTTGTTGATTTTTCTTTAATTAAATCAATAATTAATATCGAATTAGGAATATAAAAACCAATTATCATGCACTTCAAGGTAATGTCTAATTTTTACTTTAACTTTCACTGAAAACCATAACAAAAACGTTTTTGTGCCTCCTGCAAAATTCGATTTGTGTGGATTACGCCATTTTTCCTTTCTTTAGTCGAATTTAAAATTTTTTTTTTATTGGTAACAACTATCATATAATAAGGCTGCCATTATTATCAGATATTGTATAGGTAAAACTTGATACTTACGAGTACCCACCTACTTGATAACCTACTTTTGAATCAATTAGAATTTTATATAAATATTATATACGATATGATTATATTCCTAATTTTAAAACGTACCTATTTTCTTGTATTCTAGTGGTTTTTATTATGTGTTTAAGTGTTTTATTTAGCTCAACGTGGCATGAAAAGGTACATGTTGTGCATAACGTGTAAAGATCACAAAGAAACCAATGGATAAAAAAAACAGACAAGAGTACATGTGACAGAAATCGTTAATCAGAAGAAGAATTCCATGGGTCTTAACTGCCTTAAATTTATCACCCCATGCTTGTTCATAGCAGCAGTATATTATAAGGAAAAAGCGATAATTTCTTTCCCAATATCTGGTTACGAATATGGCAGAGAAAGAAGAATAAAAAAAAGATTTATATATTTAGTAAAAACATAAATAATTCATTTGTATTTATCATGGATGATTATTTATATTTTTTGAATCAGATAAAAAATAAAGAAAATAATTTAAGTGTAATATATTATAATATCATACGCCTAAGTGTAAACCTATAAATTTGATTATTTTAATATTTTTACATAAACAATTTGGGGATACCTATAAATGTTGAAAAAAATATTGAACAAATACAGGTGTAGGATTCGAACCCGCATCCATAGAATTTCGACAAAAAATAATGTGCTTTATCAACTTAACCACATACATACACCATACTTAATTTCGACAGAAAATATCGTTTATATTGGCGACTAAATTTTGTGGTTTGAATAAAGGTCGGTATGTACCAATAATAAGTAACTACTTAGGGTACTTTTCTAATATGTGTTTTTCCAAATTATGTTCAATTAAGAATGTTACATTCTTAAATCTTGAGAATTATTCGTTGAATAAAAAAATAGCTTAATAATATCTTGTGTATTGCAATTCGAAAGTAGGCACTACCACTGTGTGACAATTATGATACGCTGGTAGTACCTACATAGATAGTATATATTGTGGTAATTTTAAAATATGGTCCATTATTTCACCTGGTGACAATTCGTCCCTGGGCACCGCTTGTACATCAGGCTGCCGGATTAACTGCCCTGTTGTTAATTTGATCGGGGGCCCTAGATTGGGCACCTAAATCAACCTATATCAACCAGATGAGTAGATACAACTAACCGGATGTGACGTCCAATACGACCAAAGTGGCAGATTATGCTTTTTATGGCATGGATGCCTAATCATTTAGTATTTAATGACATGCTACCGTTAAATATGTACACGGGCTTCAATGCGGTGATTGCATCTTGAACGAATAATAATTAATAGCACCTTATGTCTGGCATATCTACATGGATGCTTCATGATAATAAAAATAGTTTAGTAATTATTTTAGACATTAGATTCGGGCATGTTTTTTTCAACCATAGCATGCAACTATTATAATTAATTTATCTATATTATTATATAATATGTAAAATGCTACGTTCATTGCTGGAATACGCAAATACCTAAGAGGATATTTATTGCAAACAGATAATCAGATAATTACATAAAACAGATGCTTATGGCGGATACTGAGTATGAGTTTTTCAGAACCTAACTAGAAATTAAATAATTACAAAATAAAAATAACTTTTTATATACTTACAACGTTTTTAAATTTTATGTTGAATTAATATGCTCAAACTTGTTCTTGATATGAAGTAAATAAAAAAACAAACAAACAAATTAATATGGAATACTGAAATGTCATTTTGATTTCCATAGTAGCGCGCGTATATATTAATAATTTAGTTGCTAGGACCACCGCCTTAGCAACCAATAATAGTCTTTTAGTTAGTACGGATTTTTCTGAAATAACTTTCCATACAAAACAGAATTAACTGAAAATTAATTGAATTCTGCTTAAAGACGGCTAAAAGCATTTAAAGAATGCATTGGCATCGTGTTCTGATATATTCTAAAAGTTTCAAATGTCTAGCTAGTCGGGAAGTTAGTTAAAAATCGATTGAAAGATTTGTACTAGACAAACAAGAAACGAGCTAATAAAAACGTTGTAAAATGTGAACCATTCAGCCTCTCGTCACATTTAAGATGAATGTGTGATATTGGAACTAGTTCAAAAAAGTCTCCATCTAGTCAAGAGCTTGTGATTTCTCGACTTGTTTCATTTACCAAAAAAATGGTTTTATCGAGAATTCGAGATTGGTTTTATTTCTCGAGAATTTTCGATTACTTTTAAATTCCGGTTGCGGTAGGCAGCTCTTTAGCCTAATGACAATTCCTTGATTTCTTGAGATTCTCACTTCGACTTTTTATTTTTCGAGGTTCGAGATTACCTTTTCTGAATATTTTTTAGAGTATTCTCGTTTTGAGAATTCCCACAACCTATCCTGCATCCACCGTCCTGCAAGGCCACTAAATATTAATCTGCAGCATGTACGCGGTAGACCTACTGGAAGCTGGGATGACTAAGGAAGATGCAAGAAACTTGGCAACTGACAAAAATTTTTATAAGCTCTGCATGGTATCCATATCATTACAACAAGGATTGATATGATGTCAATCATGGATGGAGATGGAACTACTAATAACGGTGTTGATCTTAATTTTGTTTTAGATGGTAGTAAAGGTGACTTTGTGGCGTTTGAGGCATCCACAATATGTATTTCTGTCGGTTATAATTATTATATTTCCGCTATTCCACCGCTGGCCAAACGATTGACAATGTTGAAAACGATCGCGATCAACGATTGATGACTCAAACTGTTGCAAACCGACAACGGCAACCCCAGCATGTACAATTATGAATGAATGGCTAATGTGTCATGGTGGATCATGGCTCCTACAAGGGGGGGGGGGCTGACAGGGCCCTAGCCTGGGGGCACGGGCTCAGGAGGGGTGAGGCGAGTCGACCAGATAAGTGAGATAAATACACATCACAAATTTGCTTCACCAGTGAAAAAAGTCGCCTGTGGCACTACTTTCTTTTAATAATATCAAGTATTATTTTAAATTATGTGGTTGTACGATACGATTTTTAATTGTGTATAATATTCGACAGCTCCATAATTCAAATGGATGTATTAAAATATACAAAAAAAACACTAAACATACACATTAATTTTACCGCATACACCATTTGGAAAACGCTACTGTAGAGCGTCACACAGCCCTTATCCTCAGCGATAGGTAGGGGGGCCCGCCAAAGATACTAGCCTGGGGGTCCGCTTTAGGATGTGGGGGCCATGTGGTGGATAGAGAAGAAAAGAAGATGGTAGCGTTGAGTAATCGTCTTGTAGAGTAGAAAAATTAATACATAAAATGAAAAACCAAAGTTAAAAGTTTTGTACAATTTAATAATAATGATAAATATTATTTTACTTTAACGTTAGTGATGACTATCATAATTCAAACGTAGGGTTGAACAGCCTTACTCATAAAAATAAGCCACTTACTAAAAAAGGTAGCATTTTAATCCTATAAAACATATTTATAATGGTGGCTACTTCAATAAGTATTTTTTATTGAATTATTAAATGCAAACTATTCAAAATTAATAATAATAATAATAATAATATTACAAGTCATAAATGATTTAATAAAAAAGTGTTCGGCTACCTGTAATTATATTAATGATCGGATTTGATCAGAACCGGTTTTCTTTGTACGGATCATAATTTGACCCTAATGATGTTTACCACACATCATGAGTGAGAGAAATCATTCGTTTTCACTAATATACGACATACATTTTACCAATTAAAGTAACACCCACATAGTATCGATTTCACTTTGCATATTAAATTTAGTCATTAAAAAAAATATTTAAAATATCATCCTTTTACATTTCTAAAACAAACATG
The DNA here is from genome assembly GCF_057557595.1 of Rhyacophila brunnea. Classification (NCBI taxonomy): domain Eukaryota; kingdom Metazoa; phylum Arthropoda; class Insecta; order Trichoptera; family Rhyacophilidae; genus Rhyacophila; species Rhyacophila brunnea. The sequence goes on along the minus strand of NW_028233276.1, from coordinate 38,104,089 downwards.
CATTAGATTGAGTGAATAAAATGACATACCCAATATTAAAAGGAGTAACTAACTACTTATTTATTATCTTTACTCTATCATGGTTCAGCACAATAAAATAGGGTAACCACAAGGTTGCGCTTTCTTTATAGATACATCGCGACGTTTTGCACCTCTGCCATGTGATCTGGCAGTGCATATATACTCGTAGCTTTTGTAGAATCACAGTGGGTAAGGGAGTACGTATCACCCACGTCAATGGAACCCATGTGGTTAATCTAAAAACATACTCCAGCATTTAGAGCATTAACAACTCCTATCAATATAGTAGCTGTTGCCGTATTGCTCAATGAGGTTTATCGCGGACGGTAAAGACGGACTTCAAACAAATCAGCGCCACCACTGGCAATAAGTATAATTTGTAAGCTTTATTAATATTTTATTTGCAGTGGTTTAATCAGATATGAAATGGAATTTAATTGTTCAAATCCAATCCCGTGCAGCATCGCTTTGGGACAAGGAAGTGTGGCACTAAAATCTTTTCATTCTGACACGTTTATAGCGTCATGGAAGGCAGCCGTGCACAAACCGCAGCTGCATATACATGGCGAGTGGAGATGGGGAATCTCAAACCATTGTTCAAATCGTTTTTTGAAAATAAAAATGATATTCAATATTTACTATCGAGTTTTCGATTTTATCACCCACTCTAAGCCGTGAGCGCCAAGAAAAGTTTCCTTACGTAGAGGCCCAAGGCTGTTATAATTTTGAACTCCCTTAGAAGCACTGACAAGGATTGGAGGCCTTAAAAATGCCTATACTATAAGTATAAACCACAATAATGGAATGTTAATATCCAACATAATAATATGTTTTATGCTTTGATTGTTTATTACAATATATTTTCAATATTTTGGTACTTTCTGACAAAGCGACCATTTCATCTGTGTTGTTTTTAAAGCCATTAAATAGGTAGATAATTATTTTTATTAAAATATATACTATAAGGTGCCAATTTATATTCTTGATAGTATTGACTTGTGTGTCTTAAAATCTTAAAAATCGGGAGCAACAGTTGTTTTTTCTCCCAAAGTGCAGAGCTAACCTGCCATCAGTGATGCCAATTGGGAGGGAAATAGCTACTTATATTTAATCAGATATTGGTTCGGATATTGATATATTGTTTTATGAGTTTTTAAGATAGGGTGCATCAACCTTGTTCACTCTGTGTGCTTCCATGTACTTTTATTTTTATTATTGTATTATTTACTCATATTTCCTTGTATTTTAATTTATGTTTATGTCATATCGTGAACGCTTTGAATTTATAATTATTTGATTATGTAAAATAAATAAATTTGAATTACCTAGCACGTTTTTGGAAAATATTCTTATTTTTTCTGACCCTCCGTCAAATGCATCCTTGTAAAATATTTGTCACAATAAAAATTGACCACTCCATTGTTAGTAAAGAGACATTATGAAAAACAAATATAAAAAGACTTTCATGGGTGAGTCAAATAAAATATGTAGAATTTATAATATGTAGGAGTAACTAAATTACAGTATTTATTTTAAGTCTCTATTTGCATTATCAAAGAAAAGTAACGATAAATTAAACTGATACGTATTGTTTCGTACTTATCATATGAAAAGTAATATTTATTCCTTCTGATGCGGACCGTAAATAATGACCAAAATCATATTTCATGGTTTTTATATAGCATTTTATCGCTTCAAATTCCAGGTATTTTCAATGCGATTTTTTTATCAAAACAAATATTATTGCTGTATCATCTTTAAAGATATTAATTATAGATCACTGAGTTCAGTTATAAATAATATATTATACGTACTAACTACTATTAGAAAAAAAATATTGCCAGTGGCAAAATTCAATTAAATGCAAAATAGTATATAATATTATTTCAATATTTTATAATAATACACAAAATTTAAGAATGTAACATTCTGATTATCAGACGTCGTGCACACAGAAAGATTATATTATGGAGGGGTCCATTTTGAAAATTTCCATATATTTTTAATTGATTCCTAATGCAGCGGCAGAGAGCGGTGTTACAAAATATGGCAGATGCCACTTACTCCCACATTTACCCACCTACTAATATTATAGCTTCTCGGCGCTTTAGCTTCGGAATATAGCATTTTACAGTGACATTCCCCATACCCAGAGTATCCAAACTTTGTTAGTCTATAGATAAGCAGCCTAAAGATGCATTCAAGGCAAAACCCGGATCTCAAAAATGACTCAAAACTTAAATCAATCGGAACATATATACGAATTCCATCAAGTACCCTCAGTCAATAGTATTAATTATATGAATTAATGTTTATTTATTAATATTACGTCAAATAATTAATACGGGTTCCTTTGGTTGCTTGGTTCTTTTTCACGAATTTGTAAAGTACAAAACCTTAGTAGGTACCTATGAGTTCTTCTTCTTCTTATTGGTCATGCACTAATGGTTGAGGATCGTGACCACATTTGAATTTCGCCATCCTTTGAGCGACCGACTTTCCATCCTTCTTGATCATTCAAACATTATTTTTTTCTTTTCAAACAATTTGTTATAGTTTTCCTTATTTTTTCGAATAAGTACTGACGTTTGTCAATGATTATTAGTAAACATATTGTTTGTATAAATACTTAAACGTTTACGTATACAGATGAAACAATATAAAATAGTTTGGGTTTAAATAACTATTATATTATGCCACAAATTTTTAGTTTCTAATAAGTAATAGAGAGCATAGTACCTAATATTAATTTATTATCAACACCACTTAGGTACTATTAGGTAGTATTTTCTATATAATGTATATCTGTTTTAACTTTTCTAGATAGTTAAAATTTGATTTAGGTAAAAAAAAATCAGACAGGTTTTCTCACCTCTGGTATAAGCTGAAAAAATAAAATACAAAACTTCTACCGAGGCAGTTATTAAGAAGTATTATTAAACAAGGTGCTACCGCACGATTTTTCTGCCAGTTAGCGGGAGTTAAGTCGGTAACACTTTAAATTACTATCAAATGATATTATTTTTCGAGTAATAAAAGCACACCTACGTCCCACCTTCAAAACACGACTCCCCACAAAAAAAGACGCGCTGCACAACACACAATAATAAAATGAATAAAAAATAAAATCGAATGAATTAAGTCCGGAGTTTTATTAATATCGCATAAAGGATGATGCTCAGTGTGAAATATCGGGAGATGAAAAAGTCAGTAATGATGAGTAATGTATTTATTATGATCACATATGGTAGCAGATTCAGTGTTGGGCTTATGAATTCGTTGTTTCGTTTGACATTGGCGTCGTGATATTGTTTAAGCGGAATTTAAAATGTTATATTATTTTCATAGCCCCCGCATCCCGAAGCGGGCCCCCAGGCTAGGATATTTGGCGCCCCCCTACCTATCGCTAAGGATAAAGGTTGTGTGTCTACAGTAGCGTTTTACACGGTAAATTAATGTGTATATTTAGTGTTTTCTTTTTGTATATTTTAATACATCCATTAGAATTATGGAGTTGTCGAGTATCGATACACAATCAAAAATTGTATCGTACAACCACATAATTTTAAATAATAACATTATTGAAAGACAATAGCATATCAGAGCGAATTTGTAATGTGTGTTTAGCTCGCTTATCTGGTCGACTCACCACACCAGGCCCCTCCTGAGCCGGGCACCCTGGCTAGAACCCTGACAGCTTGTGGGGGCCATAATTATTTTACTTAGTTTTTGTTGAATGATGTATTCACTAATCACGAAAAGACGCTTCACATGACTCAGAGAGTGCAACACTCCACACAATTGTAACATAGCTATTTGGATTCTGTCACCATAGTCAACCTACCTAAAAAGCTGGGTTGGAAGCCTAAACTGGTGATTAAGCTAAGTCGTTGGAGAAAAGTTGTCACAGAGTGGAACAAGATCAATATTGGGGTGTAATGCCAATGCTGATGATAACCTTCACATCATCGATGTATGCATTTATATTTATAAGCTATATTTTTTAATTGCTCAGTTCTTTCACAATATTATTATTTAAATTTAAGTGAAGATTAACACGTTATATAAATAAATTGCTGTGACAACATAAATAGCTATCAACTAATCTGTAATATTAAAATTTAATGTAGTTAATAAACTAGATTCTGATAAATATAATTTACAAAATAAATATATTTATCAGAATCTGAGTATATAATTTTAATCAACTAGTTTTTGAACCATTCAAATGATGTATAATTTTTAAATTACCAGCTTCTTTATCTTTGTTATTGATTTTATATCATGTTTAATTAATACTAAGAAGATCATTATGGGTCTTCATAGAGTGGAGAGTGTACGAGAATTAAAATATTGTTGTTTTAACGATGAATTTAGTCACTTATTAGTTAGATTAGTAAAAACAACACCACGACATTATAAGCCTGGCGAATGACCTCTCGGCCACCGTGGGCGTATTTGATACGAGTATGTCAAAGGTAAAAAACTAATCAAATTGTAACATATTAGTTTAGTTAGATATTAATGAACATACGTTTTAACTGTATGCTATGTTTTCAAAATTTGTACGCACTTCACTGCATCCAATACAATATGCAGTGCTTCGTTCATCGGCCGTCAGAGGGTAACACAGTAGCGATAGCAGGTTTGCTACCCAGGTAGCCAAGATCACAACCGCTCGCTGTCTATTTGAACGCGCATCTCAGATTACTTACTACACAGAGTCTATCGAAAGTTTGGAAATGATTACATATCAATATATTTTTTAATTAAAATCCTACTGGCTACAAGGACATGGTAGATATGCCTTACTACTTTCAAGGAAACAGACACACAGTGATAAATATTAGCAATTTTGATACGTAAACCGTGGTTATCTCCGTCTATCAGAAAAATGTTTTTTGATTTCTAACATATTTGATTTATACTAATCATATTATAAAAAGTAAAAAGAAAGAGTGAAAAGAAATATAAAGCGCAGGTTAAGAGCCGTTTCACATGAGATAGTGGTGTCTAGACACCGGTGTCTCTGGACACTGCATATGCATATAAATTAATGCGACACACGTGACTCATGTGAAATGGCTCTAATAGATATTTTACGCACAATAGTTGTTAGCCTTTCGCCCAACCCATTGGGACCTTGCACTGGGTCAAATAATACAAATTAAAAAACAGCATGCATTTTATGTCCAGCCGCGGGTTATTATTTAATTATTTAATTTTATACAAAGATAACCGCTTTGACTATGCAAATATATGCATTAATTGAATTGGCATTTATGTGATAGACATTGACGTTTTTTTCTTTCATTCTTATTGCTATATATATATATATATATTATATAGTAAGTAAAGATCAACTTCCACGTTCACAGTGGCCCAGTAGTTACGCGTCTTGCTTATAATGTCGTTCAGATCATGTTTTTAAATATGTGTTAAGACCATTGATATACTACTAGATGAGGAGTTCTCATACAAGTGTCATTTTAAAAATGTACCACAAAAGATATTACGAATATCGTCTTATAATATTTCCTTGTAGGTATAATTTGTTAAGACCGTTAACATGGATTTTCACCCGTATTGCCCTGGCTGTAAAACTAAATTTGCGTTCTTGGAATAGTGAACCTAAGGGTGCTACAACCCAAAGCAGACAGAGCAAGTCGTCATGCGCTGACTATTAGTTAGAGTAAGATGCAAGCTAGATCGGGCTTACTCATAATAAACAGTAAGTTTTAACATTGGCCGAGTCGCTGAAAATCTGGCGTCATTTTAAGAAGCATATGATTCATCCAGTAGTATATCAATGGTTAAGACCCAGAGTATGGACGTAGTAGATTGTGCTTGTGGCTAACATCTAATCACGATGAGAGGCTTCACGTGGCTGGGACACGTAATCAGTATTATTTGTATTTGTTGCCGTAGCCGCAAGAGTTGGCGAAAGACCGAGAAAAGTGGCGCAAATTTGTGCTTGCCCTATGCAATGCTGGGGCGTAACAGGGTGAAAGAAGAAAAAAAATCGTAAAAACATATAATTCTCGTAAATACAAAATAAAACTGTTAACACAACCACCACTCTGTGAATGTATAAATAATATTATGATCTTCTTAGAATCGAACATGATAAAAAGATCAATTACATAGTAATATGTTACATATTTCAAAGGTTATACATTAAAAATTTAATAATATTGTATAAATATAAAAAGAAATGCTAAAGTAGTGTCTTTACATTACACGTTTTAGATGGAGTCTGCAGTGAATACTTGCCGTTTTATTATTATGTTTCCCCATTAACTTTTTTAATTTTTATGGCCAGTATGCTGTGCAGTGGATCCAGCAGTGCATCGTTCCCAGCTTATTATGATATAAAACATCGCTTGGTTTCATCAAAACTCCACTTGGTCTTATTAATAATTCAAAGCAATAAACGTAGGTAGTAGTTACTAGCCAACAATGACTTCTTGACAACATGTATGCTATCGATTACCAAATTTATATGTCGTATGTAATTAAAATTACTTTTAGAAATTCAATACAACTTTCTTTCAATAATTCTAAATAGTAGTTACATGCTTATGTGTGATCATCATCAACCCAAAATAAATAGATCCTTAAGTTAATTATATTCTCCTCGATCATGTGTATAGTATAGCTACGTACTTTTGAAGAAAATAATTTGACTATATCATTGACCCAGCAGCTACGTTTCAGACGTTTTCTACTTATCAAGTACCATCTGGATGATTAGATTATTGTCCAGCGATTGTCTCTTCTTTGAGTCGTGTTCTACAAAAGATATCGACTACTAAAGAAAAAGGGCGTAACCCTCAGTTTATTCAAAATAGGTTTTATTGCTTAATAACGTTGTACACGACTAAAAATACATGTTGTGTCCAAAAGATGTAAGCTGCTAATGCCAATTTATACAATGCCAACTAGCTAAAAATTTATAGCAACTGACGTGAAAAAACGACCTAACCATCATTTTTGTTGTTTTTTTTTTTAATTAACTCAATCACAAAAGGGATATAAAACTCAAATTATTAATTATCATGCACTTCAAGGTTATGACTATTTTGTATTTTAACTTTGACCAAAAACGTTTTTGTGCCTCCCGTAAAATTTGATTTGTGTGGATTAAGCCCTTTTTCCTTTCCAAGGTCGATATCAAATAATAATTCTAAAAATTTAAAACCTTAATCATATCATAATGAATGACTTGTAACAATAGATATTGTTTGCTCGACATGTAGAGACACCCGGCTTATGCCGAAATACATTGGTCGGTCTATAGCTATAGGAGCTATGACATTGTTAAAAATATATAAACACTTAATTATGTATGTTAATTATTATATTTTAATTTTATTACTATTCCCATAATTTTATTTACAAGCTTCATTAATCTTTACAACATTTCAATTAGAACGAAACAAGTCTTGGAATAATTAATATTGTTAAAATAGTATAATAATACAATAACTAACATAATTGTAAGTAAAACCATTTAACGATGAATTTGCGTAGATACGATTTCTTCCAGTGCGCAGGGCGTAAACAGGGTTAATCTTGTATATGTATATTAAGCCCGGTCGCACATTTAAAATAGTCTCGACTGGGATACACTCATAAATCAAAATCTCACGAAATGTTGCAACAGCTGTCTTCTGTGTGCATAAACTAGAATATGCAGGGACAATACCGTCACACGGATAGCCAAAACGAATGAAAAAGCCGCATCTACATATGTGCCGATGCAATATTTTTATATTATACCTGCGCCCCATGTTGAGTAAAATTTGTTGCTTGCAACACAGGCTATTTTTTTTTCAAACTAAAATTCGAGATATTTGCAGATATTGCATGTGTTTTGTAAATACCAATAAAATCGCATCGACATATTTGACGTATTGCAGTCGAGACATATTGTCACTGTAATGTGATACTAGGTTTATAAAGTGTTCACTATGTCTTAAAGTTATAATACTATTAAAATTATACATAACTATATTTAACAATTTAATATTGAATAATTGTACTAAGAAAATTTTGTGTGTTGTACAGTATACTTAATAATTTTGCAATATCTGAGCCACCCCAGTAGGACTTATTAACATTAATTATTTATTTATACTGGCCCGTACTATACGAGGCACAATGAAACAGGATGTCTCAGCGTTTTATCAGGTTGTTCACAATGGAGTCTGGTTGGCTGAGCTGATCGGCGTCAGGCGAACCTCGTGCTGGACGACTCCTAAGAAGATGCACCAAAAAAGCTGTAGTTATTTCTATATAACAGTATGAACATACTATTATGTTATATTGCTACCTGTGAGCACCTGTATCGTGTTTATTAATTGTGCAAAGCATCTCAAATATTTATGGCTGACGACGTAAAAATATATTTTAGCAGTGGCGAAGACTTAATACAAAATTTTTATTTTCCGTTTAGAAACTCCGTTACTTGGAAAACATAATTCAAATTTGAAAAATCTGCTATATACGATAATATAATAGGTATTTGAAAATTGATGTTTTATTCCATCTGTTAGTAATGAAAAAACAACGTAAACAACTGGCGACATCTATAAATAGGTACCTACTCTTAAATTACTGAGATTGTAATCGTAACAAATATTTGCATGAACATATTATTATGTAGTAAAATTGTTTTTTATTAATATTTTATGAAGTTTACAACATGACATTTAGAATAAAGAACAATAGCACAAACATAATCCCCTCCAAACCAACCCGTTTCGTATCACACTCGGTCTTAATCAAGTGTATCATGAAACCCTACGTTTGGTATGAAGCATCAGCAGTTTATCACCCAAGACTGAGATCATCACACACTCAAGTGTGCTTTGACTGAGTTTACAGAGACTTTCTTATGAAAAGTGCCCATATGAGAAATAAGTACCTAGCTACATTGAGCTTACAAAACAATAAATTTAATATTTAATATTTAGTTAAAAAAAATATAGCCAAAACAATACAACAAAACTATGTGAAGAGATCTTCACATCCCTAATAAGAAGCATGTGGTGTAAACGAGCGACATCTATAAATATTATGAAATTATTGGTCAGCAATTCCTAAATAAAAATAAAATGTCAACAACTAACGTTATATTTTGGTGAAATAAGAATTAATGGAAGATTTCAATAACAACATTTTTTTTAATTTCCTGAACATAATAATATATTCAGTTTATCGACAATAATTTTCCAGCGTTACCTTTTCTGTAAATAACTGTATTTTTTTTTATTGATCACTTTCTATGTGTGTATTGTTAATTTAGTGATTTATTGTAGTCGTTTACCACCTTGTAATAAGTAATCTTTACCACTATATAAAAGTAAATTAGCATGTTTACTCCAACTTGTATATTAAAAAATTATCACGCTTGGTAGGCTATAATGTTTTTTTACTCAAATGGTATCAAGCCGAAAATTGCAAACCTCTCGTAGAGCACATCAAAAATACGGCAGTCAATTCAACTGTCAGTGATATATGACTTAGCATATTTTTTTCAAAACTGTACCGTTAGTTCAAAGACATTAGATTTATTAATTTCGTTATCAAATTTACTGTGGGAGATTATATTATTAGCTATGAAACAGTTTGAGAAATTTGATTAAGTGGTCGAAGGCTTCGCTGCTCGGAATATAGCCTTAGTTGGTACTCTGCGGGAAATACATTAACACATTAACTGGGATTAGCCCCCTTCGCCCGGCCAGCCTCCTCACATCTTCCCAGTCCAGCCAATAACGACGGCTTCACAAGAAACTACTGCCACAACTATTAAATGTATTGTTTTAGTAAATTTTAGATATTTATATATGAGAAACAATAAATAGTGTTTAATCGCGACATTTTCATTTAATACTCGTGTACGATAGCGTTAGTCCTTGCTGAGGATGCAATAATGAAGAGGCGGGCGTGATACGAGTACAAGATCCTGTGGCAGTAAACACGGATTCTGGTATTTATGGTATGGACGAACATCCTTATTACTGCAGAATTACTATATAAGCTATTTACGTGCAATAGGTTTGACACTACTAAAAAAACAGGTGAGATCTTGTGTCTAACCCCTGCTTGGAAACTGGAATGTGACAAGGTGAAGTAAATAAAATGTAAGCTTACTGTAATTTTTTAATGATTGCATGTTTATTTAGTCATAAATTCTTTTGTTATGTTAATTATTAATTCATGGTGGAAATGCATTGTATTATTAATTTAATTCATTAAAACGCAATTTTTTTAGTACATTTTCATCTCAAAACTGTCCCTTTAAGGCGGACGAAACCGGTCCAGATTTATTTATTAAAAAATGGAATAAGTACTAAAAAAATTGCATTTAATTAAATTAAATTAATAATTAGTCGTAATTCTTCAAATAATATAATACATATAAGTATTTTAAATTCTGTCTATAAAAAATATTTTTTGGTGTTCAAAAAAATATTTCATGTAAGTGACTTTTAATAATTTTCAGAAATAAAGATTCATGAAATTAATTTTCATTCACCAAAAACATGATTTTATAATCGCACTAAAAAGCACGTCATATCGAATTGACTACATATTGGTTAAAAAATTCATGGATTAATCAAAATAATACCAAAAAGGAAAAGGTACCATAGGTACTAAAGCTCGCAGTGTTGATTGAACCAAAAAAATCATTTGTTTCATTTCATCTCATTTAACCACAAGTAGATAAATCACATAATTAAAATTATATTTTATTTCAAATGAAAATACATAAGATTATTTATCATGACAACAAATATTGTTAATTCTGAGTTGTGTCAGTTGTACAGAGCAGTCGCGATTTCATTACATCAAATAGTGATTAATGAATATGAAAAGCTACAAACGCGTTTTGATTTTATTTTCTGGTAGCATGAGAACTGAAAACATATAATATATAATATGCCTATAACTTTAAATGTAACAAATCATTATGGATTTAATGAGATGGGAATTTATAAAAATTCTTTTGTGGATTATTGAAGTTAACTACACAACTTTAAATTTCGATAAAACACATTTATTTTATATAAGAAGTAAACGTCCCATTAAACATGAAATCATTGCAGTTTTTTCTTCATTAAATTGAATGTTGTTACTACAGCGTGTAAATAAATTTTCATGCATTTTTTTAGATGATTTTTATTAGAGGTAGCAGGAATGTATCAAATTATAGACACTTGCATACAAATGTTTCACAGTATAATTACATCATTTGAGTATGGATTTGATTGTCTTTTTAAAATTATGGGTATAATATTATATTAAATAAAAATATTTCTATAATCCAATAAACATTTTTAACGTAATATGTTATCTGCAATTTATAATAAGAACTACTTACTTTATTATTATTTTTTCTTATTATTATTACGTATATCCTAAAAACCCATGAATAGAGTTGAATTTTTGCAGGTGTTTTGATACTCGAACAAGCGTGCTCACATACTATTTGATGTTTATTAAAATTTTCATCAATAATGAAAACCATCTTTACAATTTAAGATATTAAGTTAGGTACGTTATTACATACTTCAATAATAGATGGTGTAAGGACCACTCCAAATTTAGTTGCGCATTTGCCCCGGTTTGACGACGGGTACCAAATTCCCTGCAGGCCGAAAAACACTATAAAGATTATTTATAAATGTAACCAAAAGAGACAATATGATATGATCATAATATCACATGAATAGTTTGCATATTTGTTATTGTTATGACAATTAAAACTACAGCGCAAAAATGAGGTTGTTGAACATTTTTGCTTTTTCCATTGACATGTTATTTCAAATTCAATTGTTTTACATAAGTACGATGAACATTACAAATTATTAATTTAAGACGCTCACAATATTACCTACATTTAAAAACTTAGAAATAGTATTAAAACAGTGTAAAGAATAAAGAAATATTTTATGCAGTACCTATCACAAAAAACGGTATGAAAGGTAAATAGGTACCTACAAAAATTATAAAAAATATAATGCGTGGAAGCACCGAATGAGCTAAGAGTACCTTATTTTAAGAATTTATAAAACAATGCCTACCTATACTAATCCTCACGCAGATGGGAAATATCAACATTCGAAGCGATTAGATTGAACAGAGTTATCTTGTTTTGAGATATATAATTTTTAATGATAAGACAATAATTAATGCATACAAATAAATTGCATATTTACTGATGCTAAACAACAAATATAATTGTGTGATATTTACCATTTCTAAGTGTTTAAAATTAAAAATTTATGTTTTTTATCATTACAATTGTCATTTTTTTTTCAAGTTTTTATTATATTATTTTCCTAGATATTATACTATAAGTTATCGTTATAGCATAGGTACGTCGTATATATAATTTTGATAGTTATTATCTACGCTTTTGTAAATTGGAAATATTGAAATGAAAGCCAAAGATTATCATAATAATATAAAACGTCATGAATGAGCAAAGTGGGGAATGTGTCACACGTCTCTTTGGCCGCTATTTGTTGTCTTTTCAAAATGCAGCACTTTCAAAATAAACTCCTTGACATGGGATCTGTTAATCTCTGCTAGTGAGATATTTTGAAACAGGTGTTTCGTATATTGGACTCGCAAACACTTTCAATTTAATAAATAAAATAAAATATAATAAATAAATAATCAAAATACATTAAATGAATTATAAACGTATACTAAATTAACACTCAGTGACCGAAAGAATATAATATTTATTTACTTAATAATCATGTGGCTAAGTACAGGAAGCAATTATTGCAATTTTTAAGAATATACTTGCACAATTACTATCACAGAGAAAATATAAATATTCAAGCATAAACATTAATAAAATAGATCATGGTCATGAACCATAACTTTAAATAATAACCCTCATAGTATAAATAAATAGTTATATTATGTAAATATAATATATATATATATATTATGCGTACATTTGCATACACGTTAGTAAAACAATACTGATGTAAAAAAATGAACGCTGCAATGCACTCATGACATGCATCTGTCTTTATATACAGTAGCGGATTTAGAGACTTAGAGGCCTGAAGCACTAACTAATTTTGAGAACCCCTCACTACCAATGTATACGCAAAATTTTTATCTCTATCCTAGAACCAGAAAAATATATATTATTGAAAACGACAGTGATGACACATAATTATAGTAGTGGTTTATTTTTGATATTTGAGTAGTTATGTTATATGCCCCTCTGATATTAGTTTCAAATTTCACGTTTTTTACAAAGGCTTCTTTATTATTCAGTTGTTGCATCCATCAATAAGACAATAATTTGCTATGAACTGTCCGTTAGGCAAATCAAGATTTGACTATTGATATTGAAGATTTCAAGTACCTAATGTGGTATTCGAACGAAAAAAAATACGATTTTCACTCCCAGATGAAGCATAAATGAACCTTTACAGTGTGCATGTGCCTACTTACGAAGAGCTGTTTCTTACAATGGTTGATTATTAGCAACTTTCCTAACCAATTATTGGTATCATGCAGTGATAGCATGTGATTTGATTCGAGAGTCGAGCCATCTACCCTCTAATCTCCTTATTAAATTAATTACCTAATTACCACTGTTGACAAATTGTTTTATTTTTATATAAGTACATAAGTTCGTGGTGAAGAATATATTGAAATATACAACAGGAGATTTGGCTATAATAATACTTCATTTAGTTAAAAATAAGACATAACTTTAATTTTTAACTGAAGTATGATCTAGACTTATGGCGCCAGAAAAACCGTAAAGATTTTTTTTATATAAAGTAGTTTATTTTTTTTTAGAAAAAAATAAAGATAAGCAACAGTAAATTGTTTTTATTTGCGTATTTCAGAAGCATCAATGCATACTCCTAATGAGATCATTAAACCGGAGGCAAGAAAATATTTCTAACAGTCAGTCATTATTAATTTTATTCAGAACCAAAGAGGTGATTTACTTGAAACTTTGTAATGATTGATGGCAGTAATGAATTATGTTTTTATATTATATATTAAAATAGTGACACATATGGCTTTGGAATTCAGTATAATGAAGCTAATTAATAATATAGTAGATACCTAGTTATTTATTGTAAGTATAATATATAATATTAATAAGATAAAGCTCACTGTATAAAATAAAAGATTGTCTCTAAATGATTCAATTTTAATTATGAGTATTGTATAATTGGTGTTTTTCTAACCAAATGAAGCTAAACAATAAATTAATAAAAGCTTTCGAAAATTTAGTGAGCTTTCAGGAATTGCCCCTTCCTTTATTTGACTACAAACTGCAACATGAATCCATTGAAATCTTGAATCCAGGAAAAGTGTTAAGGCTACGGTTGTATCGTACCTCATCCAAAAAGGACCAACTATATATATGAGAAATGAGTCTAGTCTCTTAGGGTCTTGACAAATCGGTAAAGTCAGCAGAGCATTTTCCAGCCTCTAATATCGAATATGGAAAGCCCTCAATATAATTAGAATCATAACATGGCTTTTCTTATTACAAAGCCTGGACATGCAGTGAAGTGCTTAGAATATTACACATCTTTTCATGCAAAACATGCCAAATGAAGTGCAGTTTCAACGAGACACTACAAGCTGAGAGAAATTGTATTGACTCTGCTGATTTCTGAAGCGATATATACCTACTGTAGTAATTGAATGAAATGGCGAAGAAAAAGTTACAAGAATGCATACTATGTAAAAATATGACTTTGTAAATTATGTAGGTGTGTATTATAATATGTTTGATTACCAAACTTACTCACAAATATTCGAGGGTTTTGAACAAATTTGAATCTACAAAATTTAAAAAAAAATATGCCAAGTAAACAAAAGTAAAAAAATAAGTAAAACAAACAGTTACATAATATTGATTACAAAAATAGTAAAATATAATATTGACCGCCCCAGTGTATACCTTTTGACTTGTCTGCTCTTAGTAGGTACCTACTTCATGCTGATAAGACCAAAAATAAGTACCTATCCGTATTATTTGGTAGGTATTAATTTATTTATTTTTATATCATACAGTTTTTATATCAGTGATAAATATGTCAGTTACCTACCTACATGATTATTAACCTAACCAAACCTAACCTAATCTAACCTAACCTAAGCTAACCGAAACTAATAAATAATCCAGTTTATCGGCTATTTTTTAAATGCGTTTTCCGCTGTATTCCGTATAACCGAACAGTACCTTTATTTTATATTGCTGTGAGTTAAATGCCATTTACTATAAATATACTGACGGTCAACAATGTTCAAAATTACAAACATTACCAAGCAAATTAACATCAATAATATTAACTTACTAATTATCAAGTAACAAATAAATGCGCTCTCGTAAAAGATCTTGCTCTCGATAATGAACAAATGGATTCAAACGAATATGGCGAAAAATAACTATATTTATATTATAATACAGTGTATTATTGCACACACCTATCGAACCTACCGAACATGTTATGGCACATAATAATATGCAAAGAATAAAAGCTAATTGAAAATCTTACGCTATCTACATTGTAATTATAGTAAGAATTGCTTCATGTCTTACATATTTTGATAACGTGATAGCCTAACTATTGAGATTTAGTATGCATATATTGTAGGAGTATCTTGTTATACATAATGCAATAAATTAATTTATAAGCAGCCATATAAGGTAATTTTATATAAAGCTTAAATAAAACTACCTGATCGGCAAATATTAATTCGGTAAACATCTTGTCAATAGTACCTACTTAATATGTAGCTAAAATATTTTTTTAATTTGAATATCCGCCTACAACATTCAATAAAACCTCAAGGTTTTCAAGAACCCTGCTTCGGATCACTAACTAAAGATCCTTTGGTTTTGACTTCACGCTAAATACAAAGAAACGGATGTATACCTTCATTCCTTGAAGCTTTCCTTGCATATCACCTTTTGGAATTATTATTATCCTTGTGCAGGTACAAAAATTATAACCTATTCATTTTTAAAAGCGGCCTAACACTCTCAATATTTAGTTCTTTGACTCAAATTAGTTAGTTTCACCCGCAATTCGTCACCAAAACAATTATTATTTTTGTTATAAATATTCTTCTTCTTTTTGTGCCATCCCCTAGCGGAGATCGGCCACCATCGAGGCAATCTTAGATCTGTCGTCTGCTATCCAGAACAGTTTAGTGGAGCTGCACTCATACCAATCACGGAGGTTCTTAAGCCACAAAATGCGGCGCCGTCCTCTGCTACGCTTGCCATCGATCTTTCCTTGATAGACAAGTTGGGGAATGCTGTACTTCTAAAGATATAGTTACTACTTATCATTATAAATGAAGACCTGTTGTTTATTTCAATTTCAATTCAAGTTTTCAGTATAGAGGACTAAAGAAATGAAAGCTTTACTGTTGGATGTCTGTTCCTTTTAAAATAATAACAATTGGAATTTGAAAATATGCCTGGATACCTACCAAAATTAGATCCAGATCAAATGACGAAACACTTGATGCTTTGATATTACTTCGGGCATATTCAAAATAATGGGTTAATGACTTAAATCTTTAATTATTTATATTGTATTTATTGTCAACACAATAGGCTATTTTTTATTTTAATTGAACTTGTATTAATTGTTATATTTTCATAAATAAATGAAACTGTTTTACTTTCACATTGTTATTTACTCCATTAAACCTATGTATTTCCAAGATTGAACGTACATGATATTAACATAAATGTATTAAATAGTTAAAATAATTATACTAGATTTATTTTTGACCGATTTCATTAACGTTATTTATTTGTATATGTAAAAATTAAATATCAACTATTAAAAAAAATGCCAATCCCCGGACCACGTTAAATTGTAATCCCGAAATCCCGAGATCCAGATTTTGGCTCGGGATTGGATTCCCTAGTTATAATATATTTTCTCAGAAGTGTTTTCGAAATTATTTACGTTCAATAATTAGAATTTTACATTCTTAAATACTTGTGAATTATTCGTTCAAAAAAATAGTTTATAAACATTTTAAAATAGTTGTTTTAATATATTTTCTAATAACATGCCATTTCAGCAATAATTAACATAAAAAATAATTAATATTGACGTAATATTTCAGGTAAAATAATTTCTTTTATTTTAAAAAAAAAGATACAGTAATATTTTTTTGCAATATAATATTGGTGACGAGTTGTCTCCATCGTGTTTATCTCCCATTGTAAGCTAGTTTTGAGTCAGATAAAAGCAGGTAGATATAATAGGTAAGTGTATGCAGGTACCTACACACGTATTACAGTTAGTGGCATGCTTTAATTGCCCTGAGAGTCAAATTGAATAATGAGCCGACAAGGTGTTTAAAAAACAAGTGTAATAAAATTAATTAGTCACCTGTCAAACTAAAAAAAAATGTAGGAAAAATAAATGATACTTTGAATATTTTGAAGGTCAGTGTAGTAGTGCATAATGACTAATTTATTATCCGTAGCATTAAAATACTATGTACTTGTATACCTACACTAGATGTTGAAGAAAACTTTCTTTTATATAGATACAGTCTAAATAAAATAAGGACCAATATCTTTTAATTACCATACCAACCGCTAAGACCTAAAGAAAAAGAAAACTAAAATTACATTACTATGTTTACTTATAAGCAAAGCAAATGGGTATATCTACAGTAGAGTGGCGGTTGCATTAGCAGACTTTTTACGAGAGATAGTAATTATTGTTAGTCATTCGCCCGAATCATTGTGTCCTTTAAATTGGTTCAAATACACACTGAAAAAACAACAAGTAATTTTTGCAACCTTGCTACCCACGGTTACATATCTGTACGAAGACGGCCGCTCCACGAACTACACCAACGTGGGTATATTATATAGCACTTATGGAAGAACAATTATTCAACCCCATATATCTGCAAACCTGATTATTGTAACTTTGCTATTGTCGACTAGGTACTATCAACAATTAATATAGCATCACTTTCTTCACTCAACGCCCCTCCAACTAGGTATGTCTTGTTTTGTGATAAAACTATTGAACCGCTAACCATTATGGTATATTTATTATCATATTACTAACTGTATATACCTATACACTTGGGCTCGATATGCACATACCTATAATATCTTTATTATAAACTTCCAGCATAAAGGCTTTTCACTTGCATCTGGTATGTTCACAGATTTGAAATTCAGTACAAAGATTTAGATTTTAGTTTAAAGTATAATAAAATATATCTAATAAAACTGACTTGATTTTTCGTAATCATTTTCGATAAAGTTCTCATGAAAGCAGAAAATAGTATAAATTCCGATTCAATATAAATGTTACATAATGTTTTAGTATTGAGCTTTTGCAAGAAATTATTATTTATTTGGGTATTATTTATTTAAATAATTTAATAATAAAAGTATTTCTAGTAGCCTTGTATTAAAGAAGCACAAACGGCTAATGTTCTTCTTCCTTTTTCACGCCATTGAAGTGTTTCTTGAAAATATTTTTATGATTTCCTCTACCTGTTGGAGTCTATAGAAAAACTCTATGATGATAAAAATGTGAGTTCATCTCATGTCGATTGAGTGAGTAAAGATTTAAATATTGTTCATATTACTTTCCTCAAACACAATATCATCTTGGAATTAATATCGTGAAGCATTTCATCGATTTCTAACATAAGATATTGTCAAAAAAAAATTTGGTTAATTTCAATTAGTGGATTGAATGTAACATAAAATTTTGATGTTTGTCCATTTTGTCCTTTGGTCACAATTTTTAAATACTTTACAAAAAAATCAAACTTTTTATAGTAATTGAAAAACTGAAGTTAGCCTTGTAAATCTAAAAAAAATAATTTCAATGAGTGGTCACAAGATTTAGAAAGGTTGTGTCATAATTGTTTTTAATAATGTACATTACATTAATATTATTAATATTTTAAAGTAGGTAAGTACTTTAACTTACAATGAAAATCTTATTTGCCAAGACAAGACTGTTGGTTACGTGTAAAGTGTACGTATTACATTTTTCCATACCACAGTTTACCGTGAGCTGTCGTACAGAAAAGAAATAGCGCTATAGAAATGAAAACAAAAAAAATCCGCGTTTTTCATTGTATATTGCAAACAATAATGTTCCAATTTTATTAGATTAATTTGATATTGATCGGTATGAAATAGGAATTTGATATGAACACCGTAATTATTATAAGATTTCTTATACTTACGAGTAACTACATGCTTACCTATTTTTGAATCATTTAAAATGTTGTATACATATATATGATATGATTATATTTATAATTTTCTTACACACCTTTCGTATTTACGTATTTTCTATGAATTAGACATGAATTTGATATATGGCCATCAGTTTCCAATAAAATATTTCACGGTGAACTGTGATCCGGCCAACTGCATTCGTACAATTATTTTCCGGACACGAAGATTGTTATCTGACTAAATAATATTATGTAAATAAATATCACAATATTTTGGAAGAAACAATGTGTTAGATGCGAATTAAAATAATCTCTCATGGGCACTCTGTAAAGTCCCTGTAAACTCAGTCAAAGCACACAAGACTTGGGCATCTGCTCCTGAGACATACCCAGGCGTAAACAACTGGTGATGCTTCTACGCAGTAGCGATGTGTATTGAAAGGTATTTTGTGAGTAACATTTTAAATTCAGGTGTTAAACAGGATCACCTGTTCTAAATTGCACTATACCTAGACACAAAAAGAGAAGAGCAGTGTCACATTTCTATATGAATGAAAAGGATAGAAGGCATTGATGGCAGACAGCCTGGCACCAAATAATTGTTGTTCATATGCACAGGAATGTTGAATGTCTGTGTGCATTTTTTCTTCATATTTTAGTCGACAATTCTTCCCAAAGTTTACCTACCAAATTATTATTTGATATTTTTTTTTACTTTAAGTTTTTTTGAAATGGATTAAAAATGAAACACTGATAATTATTAGTAAAAGTAGCAGTATTACGAAAGCCGAACTTAATTATTATTTATGAAAATTAACGAATTTCTAAAATAACCTGTATTTAAAATCGAATTTCGAAGAGTACATGCTTATTCTAATAATTATTAGTCATTGGTGACGTTAAATGAGATAAAGTAAAACACATACCCCCCAATGAAAGCTGACTATATTTTTACTATATTCAGCCCATGGAACAACTGAATTGCGAATTACAATCAATGGTAGTGTTAGTTGTTAATTATCTTCAAAATGTAATGCAGTAACCTGTTTTCAATGAATGCATATACGTTAAAATTATTACCATTTATGTTAATATGCAACAATAATCATTTTCTATAGACAGTTTACTATAATTATTGCATTCAAAGTATGAGCAATAACTAGCACTGCCATCGAAGTTTACAGTTTCGTGTCACGGCCTGACTCATGCTCCCCGCATCCTGAAGCGGGCCCCTAGGCCTGAATCTTTGGTGGGCCCTCATACCTATTGCTAAGGTTAAAGGCAGTGTGATGCTCAACAGTAGCATTTTTCAAATGATGTTCGAACAATACTATAAATTTAACTAGCTTATGCTTGGTTTGGTTTATGTTTTTATCTATATTTCGGAAACCTGGACATTAATTCTACAAAATTTATGAGCTCTAAGTATTACCCCCGTTTCAGACGGGGTACCGGTGTCGCGCTCGTATATAATAAGGAGGCCTTTGCATTGAAATAAAGGGGCCTTTGTATTATGTTTATGAACGCCCAGAGCTAATGAGTCAACGCATAATTTCGTAATATAAATTAAAACATAAAACTGACTGCGGTCATAAAAACATGTGTATCGGTGGCTTGAGAATGTAGCGGCCGACGGAAAAGTGTACCGGACACGCTTTGACTCATTAACTCGGGGCGTTCATAAACATAATACAATGGCCCTTTTATTCGAATGCAAAGGCCTCCTTATTATATACGAGCGCGACACCGGTGTCCCGTCTGAAACGGGCCTTATTGAAAGAATAATTCTCCGTCGTATCTATGAGACAATATAGGACGAAAATAGTTGGTCGAAAAATTACTATGTCATGCTCTCTGGTCTGTACGAGCATAGTTCACTCAATTAAGATTTTTAGGCTGCATTGACTAAATCACATCATACACAGAAGAAGACATACTTAGGTCACAAATTTGATAGTTAAACGGAACGACCAATAACTGCCAAAATACTTGGGGCATACAATTAAAATAATATGGCCACTTTGGTAAGAGCTAGGTGAAAAGAATTGATGGAGAAAACCAGGACCCACCTAATGTTGACACCCTAATGATAATAGTATTTACGTGGTACAACACCATTACAATTCACATATATTACAAGACATATCTGCATCACATCAATAACTCAAATCAGAAAATTTTTACTATTTTCATTTCAAAATTAAGCTTATGAACCTCCACAGCTGAAAAATATAATTTCTTCATTTTCTTGTGATTAAATAGTTATTTTAACTATTAGGTCAAAAGTAAGGAACTCAAAAATAATGGATATCCTGGCCATGGTTGTAAGAAAGTACAATACTTATCGAGTGTAAGATAAATGTGGGATAAACTTAAACATGTTATGTTAACAAATATATTATTTTCAACATTTACGTCGTGCATCTTACATAACATAATAATTATGTAAGTATTCAATTGTGTCACGAAACGAATCGCGGATACAATATTGTTCGTATTTAACGACATAGCTTTGAATTTCAGGCGTATAATTCTAATGGTATGATTGTAATTTCGTCATAAACTAAAACTACCGCCAAAGCTTGGTCGCGATTCATATTGTCCTTTTGTTGTAGCTATATTTGTATCCACACTTTGAAAAACAACTTTCATTTATATAGGTATAATGCATTTTTTTTCTTTATAAAACGTGTTTGGGGGACGCGATAAAGATCTTATTAATTTTCGTTATAAGATCAAAGGACATAGGATTTGGTGCGTAAGATGACATGTCTAAGAAATAATACGAAGATTTCTCAATACATTCATATCTTAGCAAACCTTTTCCTGTGATTTTGATCGTAGTATAAAAATACCAATGCTAGATTACTTAAAATTCTTATTTAAGTATATCAAATCGATAAATCTATGTTAACTTAGTGCCTTATTTATTATTTGTTACTAGTGTCAAAAATAGCGACACCAAACACCAACATAGCTATTAACAACGAATCAATTAAACGTGTTGTTTTTACGGACTCCCATGTTCAGAGTATGTTATACCTACCTACCAAACTTTGCAAGTTAATAAGGGTTAATAAACAATAGCCATGTAATGTGATTCAATACCTACAGAATATTCTAACATGGTAAACACAATCAGTGTGGGGCATCAAACGATCATAACACTATGGATCCACACCGGATATCACACATAAGACGTCAATAAACTAATTAAAATGATAACCAAAAATTTATAAAAAGAGACACGCACCTCGCGCCCTTCGTCTATTATTTTTAATTCTTTATAACGCGTATATCTTGTCCACTGTATTTGTACTTTCATTTGCGTTGAATAAACTTTAATGTTTTAAGTTTCGCAAAAGCTTATTGTTTACCGATCACCTTCACGCCATCTACTCTAAATAAAGCTTTGAAAGTAAATTACCTGATAATTACCTTCAAAACGACGGTCTTTAAACGTAACAGCTGTGAGTACTATTCAGGAGTTGCACAGAAATCCAGTCTTTGGTAAGGAGACGAAGGAAGGATAACATCATCTCACCACATCAGGTTCCTGTCAACCCAAGCCACCTGTTTCGTTTGCCTTCTTTGCTGAGGGGAATAACAGTGTGACCCATTTTAAATATTTAGATCCATGGGTCAGCGAGAAATGGGACCAGTTGCAGGAAATAAAAACCAGAATTGAGATCGCAAGGAGTGCCTTTCTCAAAATGAGATGCCTCCTTAGCAATCGAGACCTCAACCAAGGTCTGAGACTGCGTATGGTACGTTGTTATGTTTTATCAATTATTCTCTATGATATAAAGGTATGGAGGCCAAAACAGGAGACGTCACGGAGAGTTAAAGCTTTCGAGATATGGCTGTATAGACGCAAAATTCCTTGGACTAACCGGATGACAAATGTTGAAGCTCTGAATCGAATGGGAAAGGAAAATCAATTTTCTATTATAGAAGGTAGCTTTTCCGACCTTTCAATCTGTCTGTACATGAATACAGCCCTTTCAAACTCTTATTAAATACATTTATCATTTAAAACCATCGTTATCAATCAGATGTTAAAATATACATATAAAGCAAATCTACGTTATGAGGATCTGAACGGTTTAAGACACCAGAACGTCTTCCCAAACAGGGTAAACGTAAAGTCCTAAATATACTGACAACAATGGTAGGATGCACTCAAGACAGTATGGTGAATTTGAGGTTATCTGATGACTAAGCATGCCATATTTTCATGCACAACAGGTTTACTAAAATGCAATTTCAACAAAAGCTTTAAAGCTGGGGAATATGTATAGTATAGTATCAATAGATAACCGGAGACAACAAGGAAATAAATTTGAATTTTTAATGGAATTTAATATATTATTTAGTGATATTGGAATATTAATGGACACTGCTTTAGGTGTGAAAGCTCAATATTACATGTTAGACGAATAAGTCAAGCAAATGAACGCAAATTTGCAATATGAAACTATATTCGTATTGTGCCCAATTTGTATGGAATTCACCATACACAATAATATCAAATATAGCCATATTGTTTGAATGAATGAAGACATGAGCGCGACTTCAAGTAGGTTAGTAGGTATGTATCTTTATCGCAATATATAGGTATATGAAGTTTAAACCACATTAGTTTATATTCATATGTTTAAGTTTATGAAATAACAAAATGTGGTTCTTGTCGGTTTACAGGAAGCCAGCGGTAAACAAATTTTGAAAATAGCTGATATACTGGATTATTTTTTAGGTTAGGTTAGGTTTCCAATCTTGAATTTTGCCAAAATCGGCTATGAAAATTAGCGCGGTTCCCGCCTGGCTTCCTGTTAACTGACTTGTATGTATACCTACATCTAGATGTCTATGAGTTGTTTTTTGAGGCCCCTTTATACATCAGATACTGCATCCATCGAATACGACAAGGTTTTTGGAAGACCAAATTTATTCATTTCTTATAGATACACTAAACACCAATATGGTTAATAATTAAAGACACTAAGAACTTTTTTGGCAATAAGAGATATCGCATAAGTATCAAAAAAAAAATACCAATAAAAATAACAAATTATAACTTCCGTTGACAATGAGAATGCTTAGATAATATTTTGTTAATAAATATTACGTAAATAACAGACTGTAATGATATATTCCACATTTTGCGGTTTGAAACGTGAAATGCATTTTGTTTATTTATTTTCATGTATCAATGACTGACATGATTTCATTTATTTCCGTTACGACAAAATAGATACAGACCACACGTGTGTCTGAAAAGTATCACTACTAAGAATAGACAGTGGCTTGCAATATATTAGAATTGGTGGAAAATGTAATATGGGAATTTGTGAAATAATTACATATAATTCAGGAGCAAGGCATGCCTTTATCTTACATTGGATTGACGATGATTGTTGGCGATTATTTTTTAATTATTACAAAATATGATATATTATTAAAAATGAAATTTTAAAATGAATATGAAGAAATAAATACAAATATTAATATATTTTTACACTGACGAACTCGGTACCATAGAGACAAAAACTGTTTATGCTACCGTATTATCTAATATATAAAAATTAATATTTGTGTGTTTGTTTGTTCGTATTTAATGCGCATCAGTTGTTGTGGTAACACCCGCAATGGTTTTTGAATTAGTACAACCATCTTCTTCTTTTTCTTCTTCTTCTTCTTCTTCTTCTTCTTCTTTTATTCTATATTCTTCTATTCGTATGCGTTCCTATTCCATTCATCCGATTGCAATAAAATTTTCGTCAGTAATTGTGCCAACACCCGCAAAGGTTTCTGAATTAGTACAACTATCTTCTTCTTCTTCTTCTTCTTCTTCTTCATTCTATCTTCTTTTATTTGTATGGTCCCTATACCATTCATCCGATTGCAATGAAACCTTCATCAGTTGTTGTGGTAACACCCGCAATGGTTTTTTAATTAGTACAACCATCTTCTTCTTCTTCTTCTTCTTCTATTCTATATTCTTCTATTCGTATGCGTTCCTATTCCATTCATCCGATTGCAATAAAATTTTCGTTAGTAATTGTGCCTACACCCGCGAAGGTTTCTGAATTAGTACAACCATCTTCTTCTTCTTCTTCTTCATTCTATCTTCTTTTATTCGTATGGTCCCTATACCATTTATCCGATTGCGATGAAACCTTCGTCAGTTGTTGTGTTAACACCCGCAATGGTTTTTGAATTAGTACAACTATCTTCTTCTTCTTCTTCTTCTATTCTATATTCTTCTATTCGTATGCGTTTCTATTCCATTCATCCGATTGCAACAAATTTTTCGTCAGTAATTGTGCCAACACCCGCGAAGGTTTCTGAATTGGTACAACCATCTTCTTCTTCTATTCTATCTTCTATTCGTATGCGTTCCTATACCATTCATCCGATTACAATGAAATTTTGATCAACTGTTGTGCTCACGCCGCAAAGGTCTCTGAATTGTTACAACTATTTTCTTTTTTCTTCTATTCTATCTTCTTCTATTTGTATGCGTTCTTATACCATTCATCCGATTGCGATGAAATTTTGACCAGTTGTTGTGAGCACGCCCGCAAAGAGTTCTGAATTAGTACAACCATCTTCTTCTTCTTCTATTCGTATGCGTTCCTATACCATTCATCCGATTGCAATAAAACTTTGGTGAGTTGTTGTGCCCTTGCCCGCAAAGGTTTCTGAATTACTACAATCATCTTTTTCTTCTTCTATTTGTATGCGTTCTTATACCATTCATCCGATTGTGATGAAATTTTGACCAGTTGTTGTGCGCAAGCCCGCAAAGGTTTTTGAATTAGTACAACCATCTTCTTCTTCTTCTATTCGTATGCGTTCCTATACCATTAATCCGATTGCAATGAAACTTTGGTGAGTTGTCATGCGCATGCCCACGAAGGTTTCTGAATTAGAAAATCATCTTCTTCTACTATTCGTATGCGTTCCTATACCATTCATCCGATTGCGATGAAATTTTGATCAACTGTTGTGCTCACGCCGCAAAGGTCTCTGAATTGTTACAACTATTTTCTTTTTTCTTCTATTCTATCTTCTTCTATTTGTATGCGTTCTTATACCATTCATCCGATTGCGATGAAATTTTGACCAGTTGTTGTGAGCACGCCCGCAAAGAGTTCTGAATTAGTACAACCATCTTCTTCTTCTTCTATTCGTATGCGTTCCTATACCATTCATCCGATTGCAATAAAACTTTGGTGAGTTGTTGTGCCCTTGCCCGCAAAGGTTTCTGAATTACTACAATCATCTTTTTCTTCTTCTATTTGTATGCGTTCTTATACCATTCATCCGATTGTGATGAAATTTTGACCAGTTGTTGTGCGCAAGCCCGCAAAGGTTTTTGAATTAGTACAACCATCTTCTTCTTCTTCTATTCGTATGCGTTCCTATACCATTAATCCGATTGCAATGAAACTTTGGTGAGTTGTCATGCGCATGCCCACGAAGGTTTCTGAATTAGAAAATCATCTTCTTCTACTATTCGTATGCGTTCCTATACCATTCATCCGATTGCGATGAAATTTTGATCAACTGTTGTGCTCACGCCGCAAAGGTCTCTGAATTGTTACAACTATTTTCTTTTTTCTTCTATTCTATCTTCTTCTATTTGTATGCGTTCTTATACCATTCATCCGATTGCGATGAAATTTTGACCAGTTGTTGTGAGCACGCCCGCAAAGAGTTCTGAATTAGTACAACCATCTTCTTCTTCTTCTATTCGTATGCGTTCCTATACCATTCATCCGATTGCAATAAAACTTTGGTGAGTTGTTGTGCCCTTGCCCGCAAAGGTTTCTGAATTACTACAATCATCTTTTTCTTCTTCTATTTGTATGCGTTCTTATACCATTCATCCGATTGTGATGAAATTTTGACCAGTTGTTGTGCGCAAGCCCGCAAAGGTTTTTGAATTAGTACAACCATCTTCTTCTTCTTCTATTCGTATGCGTTCCTATACCATTAATCCGATTGCAATGAAACTTTGGTGAGTTGTCATGCGCATGCCCACGAAGGTTTCTGAATTAGAAAATCATCTTCTTCTACTATTCGTATGCGTTCCTATACCATTCATCCGATTGCGATGAAGCTTTTGTCAGTTGTGTGCGTTTTCTAAATTATTATTATATAACATACAAAGTTTGTTGTTTGTTTGTTCCATCCAATTTTGATTTTTTTTTTTACTACATATTTATAACATTAATAACGTTTTCATATTTTGGATTCGATTTTAATTTAGTGTTCTTATGTTTGACCTTTACTCCTATTATAATTATTTTCATATTGCCATATTGTATTACACAGATATTTTAATATTAAAGAAATAATTACCTCTTATTATTTTTCAAATATCTAAGATAAATATAACCACGAAGCGACCCCGTGCGAAGCCGGGTACTTCAGCTAGTTAGTTTATAAAAATATTGATTTTATTTCAGTTCTCGATATTTTTATTGTGGCTTTTAGAAATAATTATCATGATATGAAAAAAGATTATTATACACGAAAAATTATTTTTGTACATTGCTATCTATAGTTTATCTTGTATTTTATAGTATATAGTGTAATATAATTATATATCATGAATATCTAAACATGCGAGGTTAAGGCTAGTGTCCAAAACAAGCCACTATAGTTAATATATAATTCTAGTGTCAGTGGATGAATGTAGACTTGAAGAAAATGTTTGCATATCAATATTAGGTTGGAATGCTTTTGTTATCTGAATAATGTCACCTGTACATAAAAGACAAAGTATTCAACCAGGGTGTCGGTACTTAAACCCCATAAAGACATGTGTATGGACAACAAAACGTTATGGTATCAATTAATACGTGTTGTGGAAAGGTATGTACTGACTGTTAAGTATAAAGCATTTGAAAAAAAACGAAATACCTAATTGAATAAGATTTTAAACAAAAAATTTTAAATAAAAATTGGGACAATACTTGGTCTACAACTAAATAAATCGTTTCTAAGTAAAAACGCCACTGGCGTGATGCATTACTTGAGTGGTTTGGTGTGTGATTGTTTTCTTTCCCGCCAAAGTTTGTTGATTCATAGATTCACATCCGGAGATGATGCACCGGATCTTCAAGACGACATATAAATGCACTAGAACTTAAACACACGGACATGACAATGGATTATTAATAAAAATGAAAAGCTATAATAATTCATTCACTTGAATTATTTTGCACTACTGTTTTAAGAGATACAATTAAATAAATTTGTATTTTATAATAAAAATATAAAAAAATAACTATCATTTTTGATATTTTGATCCTACTCCGATAATCGCATATCCTAT
The DNA here is from genome assembly GCF_057557595.1 of Rhyacophila brunnea. Classification (NCBI taxonomy): domain Eukaryota; kingdom Metazoa; phylum Arthropoda; class Insecta; order Trichoptera; family Rhyacophilidae; genus Rhyacophila; species Rhyacophila brunnea. The sequence continues at coordinate 38,075,453 of NW_028233276.1, read as the reverse complement.
TATGAGACTTAATTATTTCACTGTTATCTAAAACCAACTTGCATTTATAATGTATTTTAAAAGCTTTTACCATTTTTTTTTATGTTAATCCCAAAATGAATTGAATATTGTAGGAACGGCTTAAAGTAAACGAAATACTATATTTGGTACTGAACATATATGATATACGTAGGTAAATACTAATTAGTATGGTCCAGGTTCAAAAATATTTTTCATAGGGACCTAAATATCTCGGAAACATTTTTTTGAAACAATCTATTTTGTCAGAATGATACACGGATAACTCAATATATTGTAGCCTTGCAGGATCTAAGCTTGCAGGTAAGAGAACATCTTGATAGATCATAATAATTATATCTTATTAACTAAACGATGCATTTATTAATATAATACAGTTAAATAAATGCACGAGAAACTTTCTTTAAATATATCTAGGAACAGATTTAAAATGATTAGATATTTTTTCTCTTGAAGATCGGATCCTTTCAAATATTTTAAATGTATGTGGAAAGGTGTTATTGGTCCCATGGGATGGTGCATTCATTGCATCACAGCCCATATCAAGTGTTCAAATAAGGAGAGCCAGACAGCTTGACGCCTGTCGGAATCCTAGATTTTTTTGTAAACCAAAATATTATCGTTAAATAAAAATCTTCATTTGAACAAGCCTGTCATATTTTAATGTTGCAGTAAGCATGAATATCATAAAAAATTAAAAATTAAAAAAACAGTATATTACATTTACATATTAATTAAATTGTAAACCGATTCTAAACACGTTATCGTAATAAATGGCTGCTATTTTTTGTGTATTGAGCCAGTGTCAACTTGATATTGCAACATTTTTATCTCAATAGGTACCTATAGTTCCATGTTCATATTATAATATTAGAAAAAACAACGAAGTAGGTATTTAATATGAAAAGCAATCAAATCTCTACTGTTCATTTTATAACTTTGTCAATTTTTTAAAATTGTATTTAAATAAAAAAAATATTTAAATTATATACTTAGATACTTACCCTTTACAGGTTTAATAGTAAATTAAATTATTTTTTAATACAACAATAAAGATTACCTTCATTTGCGTGATGATATCTGGGAAAGTAATTTTCCTAACGAAAGAAACGTACCAAAATATATAGTGTTCATTTGCTACTTATATATGGAAATTTGATATATTTATATCAAAATAATAAAGTGATAATGTATTGTGATAAAATAACTACCTATAGGTATCAAGTTAATGTATTTACTTAATTCATATAATATTATTCTGATATGAATCAGAATTATAAATATTACTTAAAAGATACTTAGATAAAGCACTAAGATGAAGTAGCTAATTAGAATATTTTTTATATCTAATTTACTTAATTACAAATGTTAAAATGTTATTATAAATATTAATTTTGATTGAAATCTTTTCGGAGTTAAATTTAGTGTTTTAATTTAATTAGTGAGTGCCTACCTTAGAAATTAACAAAAACCATTCGGTAAAAAAGAGCTCCAGTATTTGATACAGCGTAGTGTAGAAGGTGCATGATGGGTAGAATGCGTATAAAAAATACGAAATAATTGGATGTGGAAACAAACGGGTTTATGTAATAATATCATAGAATTTGTTAAAATTTAAATGAACAGGAAACATAGCTCGTTTATTGTGTAATTATAAAAATTACACTGTTAATCATAAAAATAAATGACTTTCAATAAAATACCACATAATCAAGCGTCGGCTTACAATGTCGTGGGTATCAAGCTCGAATCCTGGGTATGGCAAATACACATGATGGCATGGCCCCCACAAAGAGGGGGCTGGCAGGGCTCTTGCCTGGGGGCCCGGGCTCTGAAAGGGCCCGGCGTGGCGAGTCGACTAGATAAGTGATATAAACACATTTCACAAATTCTCTTTAATGGTAAAAAAAGTCGGGCGCTATTGTTCTTCAGTATTGTAATTATTTAAAATTATGTGGTTGTACGATTTAATTTTTAATTGTGTATCGACACTCGACAACTCCATGATTCAAATGGATGTTTTAAAATAAACAAAAAAAACACTAAACATAGACAATATTAATTTTACCGCGTACACCGTTTGGTACACCTACTGTAAAGCGCAGTGGCGAAGGGTGACTTTTGGAAAGAGGTAAGCTATGGAGATCAGAGAAAAAGAGCACACTTGTCAGGTAACTTACGGGAAATAAGAAGATAATACTTACGATATTACTACTGATGAATAGGTGCACACTAATGACAACGACACACTGGTCATAGGTTTCACCGCTGAATTTGTCAAATTATTTAAATCACTTATGGCAGTAGAATTCCACGCATACTTTTTTTACCAAACAATACGCATCGCCAACAAAAAAGTTTGTTTAATGTATAACTGCCAGTTAAAAACAAATATTTATCATATAAATTGTTGTGAAACTGTCTAATATAAGTTTTTTTGCTGTATTCAAATCTAAATGAACCCCTGGAAGGTCAAGCTTTGATAATTTTTAAATGCAATCGTTCGCACATTTTCTACCGGGACACTACACAATTTAATAAATACTTATATATTTAAAGCACTGGCGAATGATTTCGGTACAATATCAGATAATTTATCCACATTCAAAACACAGTAACACAATGAATTTTGTATTATAAAATAAACCTTTATCACCGCTTTGAAATGTCAAAATGACATAAACTGTGAATAGCATGTTATGTTTGTCTATGACTGAAGTAACCTAAATAATAATCGCGAATTAATACAATATTTATTTTTAATAACAATTTATAAATTATATGTGATCGAACACAATAGTTATTATTTGCTTTTAAAGATAAGCATAGACAATAAACAAATCAACATTTCGAATAAGCTTGTCTGTTTACGCTTCCGAGTCTCGAACAAAAACGCAGACATGCATGAAGTTGGCAACTGAATTTCGGTAGAAAATTCGGCTTGGATTATCGTTGAAATAATTCTAAAAATAGCACTCACGTTGTGACATTCCGTCATTTATTTTTGATTCGAAACTTGACTAAATTAAAAGCTCTACTTATAAATAACGACGATAGATGGCAATCAATATTTTTATTAGAACCTACAATGTCCTACAATATAGATATTTATTTATATAAATTAAATACTTGAAAATAGAAGGTAAGCTTTAAATAATCGCTTAGTATGGAGCCTTCGCCACTGGTAAAGCGTCACACTGCCTTTATCTTTAGCGATATGTAGGGAGGCCCACCAAAGATCCTAGCCTGGGGGCCCGCTTCAAGGTGCACGATGGTATTCAATGTGTGTTTAAAGTCAAAGTATGAATGGACCTAATAGGTTAAGCAAGTGGCTAACATCCATCTCTCGTAAAAACAAAAATCTGTTAGTATTTACAAGGTGGGAGTTTATAAAAACCTTCATCATGTGTATCTTCTTAGGATCGGACATGGTAAAAAAATATGCCTCTTTAGTATTTTGGAAGAAAAGTGTGTGTGTATATCATTATTGACGATTGGTTTATCCGTTATTTATTATGACATATTGGTTGAAAACTGCATGAAAAACGACAGGATTTGGTGTAAGTTTACTGAACAGATTACATGGAAATGGGAAGGATGCATAGCACGAAGAAAAAAATAAATCTAGTAATTCAGTAGTAGGTACCAGTAATAAAGTTCGGTGGATGAAATAAAGTAGCAATGTAGCATTAATATGCGAATGGCTAATAACCGATCCTGCAACTAAACACACTATTCTATAATATAGTATTAGCTTAACTACCAAATAGTAAAATTGTATAGCCAATTCACTCAATAATGATTGGAGTACCTACCTACGTAATCATTAAAAAAACCAATAGTGATGTATACAATAGCACAAGTTTATGGTCATCTTATTTCATTGACTGTGCTATAGCTCATTCATAAAATTTACTACAAGAGATCTCTCCGATTTATCAATGAACGTTTAAATAGTTTAAATGAACCATTGAGAAAGCTCACCTATTTCCGCTAATCCGCTTGTCTCGTCGGGCATTTGTATAAGAATACTTTTCATGCTTTCAAGTTAAGGTAACGTACACCTCTCCATAGGTGGCATGTTGCCATATTTTTCATCGTAAAAGCGATTCTTCACAATGAATGCAGTCTATTCATACTGCATACAAATCGGATTTTAGAAATCGATACTTCCGTACCAAACACATCGTTTTTTTTTTTGTTGTATTATTGGCAACATATAATATTCTATCATCTGCTTAACTTAAATATAGTTATATTTGCAATAGAAAGATAATTTTACTATAAATTGTATGGTTAGGTACTTTGTAATAAACTTATAAGTATGTCCTGATTGGGAGAATATAGGCAGTTTCCAGGGAACTCAGAATTTATTTTCTTTTCTGTGGCAGTTTCACATCGTGACTGGAAACTTATACGTATGTAGTTCACCATAACAAACTTCACCGTGAAATGTAGTAAGTATCGGAAATATTATATAGCTGTATACTATAGTCCGTCCAACCTCTTAGGGTCGATATACTGGATTATTTGTTAGGTTAGGTCAGGTTAGGTTTTCATTCTTGAATAATTCATGAATTTTGCCGAAATCATCTATCTACGGAATGTTTACGGAAAAAGTAAGTATTATGTAGAAACGTGTAGGTATCTTCTTACTTCTTCGTCCATGTCTGCTCTATAATTGAGACAGAATACCATGTAGTGCCTCTAAGAGTCCTGTCACTCTATTATAGTAATCTATACAATAATATTTTCTATTGTCTTCTTCATACAACACAAGTCAATACTACATAGCCTACCTAGAGCTTTTACGCCCACTTAAATGTATACATAAAGGGGGCTGTTCCGATCCAGACCCCCTCGAAATATAGCTTGTTTAGGTAAAGGAAAAATTAATTCTTCTTATTCTTCGTGAGGACCTCATGACTGAGGATGATTTGGCTGTTGAATAGTCTTCTTAAATAGTTGCGATGTTACGATACGCAAGGCCTGTTTCATTGGAACTCATGAATTGGTGCACCCATCTGAAGCATCCAATATTCTGTCTAAAAGACAATACAATGCGAATGATACGAACGGACACTAACGATACTAATAATAATTATGACCGTTAGATAACCACCCGTAAATGCTACAGATTGCAATAATTCGTAAGTGAGCACCCGTAGTAATAGCTTCAGGCCAGGTGTTAATCGCTCAACTCAAAGTGGGCAGTGTCTGGGTATAGGGAATGCACCTGTAAAGTGAGGGGAGGGACGAAACGCAACGACAAGTTATGAGTAAAGTAGTAACCGAGGTAAATTTGGAATCTACTAATTTTTTTTGACTCCACAACCACCCGCTAGCAAATTAGTATGCATATTTTTTAGAAATGGCCACCCCTTTTACTCTAAGTAAACCATTTTTCTGTATCCTGTATAACTTGGAAAACATTGATTAATCTGCTTTTACAAAAAGATATGAATAAGGACATTTAGGTACTTTACCATACTAAAGCTTTTATTAAAACCGGTTCGACCTTACGGTGTTGCTATGTTATGTTTTCTTACAAAATAAGTTGCAACTCCTTATAAAACGAATTGTGTTCTAAATTCAAACGTTTTTTATAGACGATTTTATTTTTGTTAAAATGATTATAATCCACATACCTACTTAGGTGATTCATTTAAAAAAATATATTTTTTGCAAAAACTTAATATAAATATTTCAGTGGGTACGTATAAGGAGATCATGATTCAAAAATAAATCAATACAATAAGCTGACAACCGTATAGTCGAACCGGAAGACGTTTTAAGTTGTAAAATGATTTTAAACCGACTAATATTGGTAAATCGATTGGGAATGCGTCTATCAATGACCCATCTCAATGCATTTTTTGCTTTCAAATGAAATCTCAGGTAAAAATATCCTTAAGACGCCAAGCAGTCTAGAAGCTTCAATAGTAAACGTCTGCCAATTCATTCAATACTCTGACAAGTCAAAAAAATATCCTGCATTCATCTAATTCAGTAATATTATTCAGATTTGAAATACTCTTAACATTCTATTCATTTTTACATTCATTCGGACATCACTAAACGTATAATTAATTCAGCGGTCGAAATGAAAAATTTTACGAACCGGAGCGCTCGATAATTTTACGAAAATATCAATTATATTATACTATACAACATTAATTGTAAATGTGATTTATAAAAATAAGTGTGTTATTTTTTTATTTATATTAAATATCTAGATCAGACAGTCAAATTAATATTTCCACGAGACGGAGCGATAATTTTGTGGATTTTATGAACCGGAACGGCGCTCCGGTGCGTTCCTGTCCATTTCGAGCCCAGAATTAATTATCTTGTAAGTATTTAATAAATATCGAAGATGGGTAGATACTGTAATTTTATTATGCATTTATAAGAGAACGCACCAAGCAGCCTCTCATCACGCTGAAAGTGAAGAGGCGACGTTGGACCTGGCTCGGCCACGTGCTGCGGATGCCAGAAGAGAACTTTAACCTGGCTTGCCTGTTCTTCAAGCTGACCGGATTCCGGCGACCTGGAAGGCCGCTAAATACAATCTACAGAGTGTATACGGCGGAGCTATGGGATGCTGGTTTGACCTGGAACGAAGTAAGCAGACTGGCGAGCGATAGGGATTCTTGGAGGCGCCACGTGGTGTCCATATGCTCCAGTTAAGGGGCGGATATGGCCAAAGAAAGTTTTTTATTAAATTATAAATTTGTATAGGTAGGTACTAATTTATTAGGGTAGATAAATAGTACGGATAATATGATTGCACATAATATATTAAACAAATATATTAGTAGGTATGTAGGTACCATAAATATATAATAATATTGTATAAATACACAATTATATTAATGAAACAGCAAAATAAAATAACAATGAGTAAATGTATTAAATTAATATAAATATAGAAGACAATATGTTAATATAGAAATAGTTGAGTTGGTTTTTAAACATTTTAATCTACATAATAAAATGTGATATAGTAATTATTCACTATTAAATTTAATTATTATGTTTACTCCGAAGTTAAGCACAAGCAAGTAAATAGGTACATGGAGTATTCAGATCAAATTAGCATTTTTTTACAGGGATCGAATGTCAGTCATTCGCTCACCCTGTCGGGCATTGCTCTGTGTAAGCACATGTTGAATGAAATATTACGTATTTTTTTCCAGATACGGAATCAAACTCGCACCCACGGTTTCAGAGACAGGTGCTCTATCAACTTCCTCACAGTAAGGAAATTGGACGCGTAGAAAGCCCATTATTTTCATATACAATTTACAAATTCTATTATATATTGAAATTACATCCACTTCAATTCATGCCTGTAACTAGAATTACTTACTAGAACTACCTAAAACTACAATTTATACAATGTGTAATACTTGCCAGGTACTGTTAGTTAATATATGTAGTTTATTATTATTTCTTTTTAAAACCAATTAAAAACTACCCCTTTTAGTAAATGTATTACGTCTTATTGTTATATAATGTCTAAAAATTGAATGATGCAACACACAATAATATTTAAAACTTCTAAAAAATGCATTATTATTCGCTACAAAAATTTGCCTATCGATATCATCACGATTTAAGAATACACGCAATAGTTATGTAGACGTCTACTGGATATATCATATTATAATATACTTACTTATTCTTTTTATCTCTAAAGCAGACCAGTAGTAGAACTGTAACAATCACATATTAAACACCCGGTTTTTGAGAAAACCGCATCACCAGAAATCATCGGAAGATGCCGAAAGTCAGAACGAATATTGATGTGCATAACTTATATACAAATAAACATTTAATACCTACTATAATACCTATTATTGAATGTTTTGTATTTTATAAAACACGATGGCACTGAATACTGTACTTAGTAAAAACATCACTAATTCCTAGGATTAAGAAAATCGAACTCGGAACCACTGGTAGGTATATATTATGAAGTCAGTGCCAAGCATTGGACTAGGTATGTATCTTAGTATGTATTGTATTGTCAAGCTTGTTATAACAGGATACGTGAAGTGCGCGACCTTTTGTTTGCAAATGATGATGGCACCAGTCTCGATATAGTTTAAGATAATATATAACAGATCAGTCATATTGTTAAGAAATGTAGATATTCTTTTAAAAAAATGTTAAGTTCCTACTTAAGTATAAGTAGGTTTACTTTAAAATAATAGGAAAAAATCACAATCAGCATACTTACTACTTATTTACGTATTTATATTATAGTTGTATCTCTTGCATTCTCAAATTATCTGTATAAAGAAGGCGTCTGATTTTTTAAAATGTAATGTGAAACTGAAAAATCGTTTATTACATTAATTACCATAATTACTTTATTTTAAGAAAGTTTATTGACTCGAGAATAATTATGTGAATTTACAATATACATAAGTGTGAAAATGAAACGTCAAACCTACTTATCGCGAAGAAAATAATATTAATAAGAAGATTATTATAATATTCTAGGTTTACTTTTATAAACGATTATTGCACAGGCATGTTAAATTTTGCTAATCTTTCTATGATTTATGGCACAAAATTTACAATGTCAATAAAACGTATGCCAAATTAATAGGGGTTTATCCAAACTTCTGTACAAGCGAAAGCTCATCTGAATTTTTAATCATTAAAATCAATTTATGGATTTACAAGGCATTTAAATAAGCCGACCTGAGTTCGCACATGTCTCAGGCAATTATTTATTAAGTATCCAGATGGAATTCTGGCAATATAAAGTTATCGGTTATGAGCCGAATAAAATAAATTAAGTTGTAAAAATTTCTTTAATTGAATGTTTCATATGCACTGCCATAAATTTAACCATCAAATCAATACAAATTAAAAATGTATTTTATTGATATTTTACTGCCAGAGACGTCAGACCAATAACGTGAATAATTGTCGTTGCCATAACATAACAACGACAGGGCGTAGTTAGTAGCTTTTAAAGTCATTTCCGATAAAGTGGAAGTCTAACATAAGGATACCATTATTTTTCAGCGAGTAGAGCCAAGATACTGGACCAGCTTGAAAAAATACTAAAATTCAGAAATATATTAAATTAATTACATTTATTTCCATTAAAAAAATTTATTAATTTTAAATGAGCCCCAAGGCCAACTGTATTCATGCCGTGGCATGGAATTGCGAATTAAGATGATAGTGCTGGTTATTGATTACCTACTAGTAAATATAAATTTTCGGTTGCATATTTCTTTAAAATTCTTTAAATTTCTTACTATTTATTTCAATAAATGCAACAATCATCATTTTCTACAAACAATTTGGTTACATATAAATTGTACGTAAAACATTTCACTGTGGTACAGTTCGGAAAGAGATGACCGTACACTATACGGTCTCCAATTTTATTAGATTTAATAATAATATGAACATTAATTCAATTTTCATAGCTAATTTTGACAAAATTCATGAATTTAAGAATGAAAACCTAACCTAACCTAACCTAACAAACAATCCAGTAGGTATATCGGCTATTTTCAAAATTTGTTTGCTGCTGGGCTCCTGTAAAGTGTAAACTGACAAGAACCGTGATTTATTTAGACATGAATTTTATGTCAGTACTATACGACCCAAAGAAGTTTAACGGTCTTTAATATACGGCCATATATTTCCGATACAACATTTCACGATGGAGTGTGATACGGCATAGGTACGTACAAGTAGAGTTGGATTTTGGGAATTTCTCGAAGTGAATTCTCGAGAAATTTTCGATATTTTTCATCCCGAAACTCGAGAATTGAAATTTTTAACATTTCGGGAAATCCCGGATCTCGAGAATCTTTTCTCGGGATTTGGGATTTTTTCATTATCAAATATTAATTGAAAAAACGATTTTCTATATGGAAAAAGTGCACAGAAAACACAAAACATATAAAGACTGATTGGGGCATTTAACACAATGAAGTCAACGTCGACTCAAAATGAGCGCAATTTTTGCAACATCAGGGAATTTTGTGTCTCAAAAGCGTACGCGATTGTCAGACGCAGCGATTGATAGTCTGTGTTTTTTGAAAGTCTGTTTTAATAAATAATGTTTTGAATTATTTTTATTTCCCTACATCTATTTTGTTTGTGCTCTTACATAAATAATAAAAAAATCATATGTTTTTCGAATTTGTCCGTTTATAAGTACATTGATTTTAGGATTTTCACATGTTTTTTTTTTCAATTTCCCGATATCTCGAGAATTCTCGAGAATTCTTTTCTGGAAATCCCGAATCTCGAGAATTCAAAATTTCATTATTTCGGGAAATCCCGAATTTCGAGATTGAGATTTTACTCTACGTACAAGTTTCCGGACTCGAATCAGCAAACGTTATTCCATGGCGAAGATACATTATTTTTTCATAATAATTACCTAATGAATGATTTCTGAAACAATGTTTTTGGCCAGCTATGGTTTATCTTTAGTTACGTGCTATTTCATCAAAAATATTAATTAACAAAATTCATCACTCAGTTTTCATTAATTTATTTATATACTCTATTAAATACATCAAAATTTTAAATGCTTAAAAATCGTGTGTAGTTATTTTTGATACTAAAGATTTTAATGTATTTTTTTTAATATTACCCATTATATCAGCTACCAATCCGTGTCTATGACTCAGTGGTACAGGATTAGCTTTTGGGAACCTAAGCAATCTAGTGGCAAATCCGGGAGACGTAAATCATGTAAAGTAATAATTAAATTTAAATATTTTTTATGATATATAATAATACTTTCTTCAATAATTGAAATAACCGTTTTCGAACTTAACGAATATATTACCAAACATAATTATTTCCAGGATTTCAAGATATACCTACAGTTTTATTTTCAGAAAAATCTGTTTTTAAATTTTATAAAAATTAAGTTAATTTTTCCATTAAATTAATATACTTATACAACTTAAAATCCTTTAAAGCATGAATTATTTAATTTGGAAAACACATTCAAGAGAAGGAGTCATAAATAAGAGGATTTTTTCTACGAAAGCACATTACCTTACACGATAAGGCCTGTGTATAGGTATATTTGTATTGATTTATCTGAAATGCTTCGGCCACATAGCAGGTGCTTCGCTAGTCCTGAGCTAGATGCTAGGCTTGTCTACTAAAAACACTACTGCTACATTGCACGCTACGTGCTTAGGTAAAAATTCATTTGACATTTGGGAGCGCTCAAGTCAACAACGATATGTCACTCTCAAAACTAGCCAGAAAGCTACATCTCACAGAGAATTTAAGTTTAATATTTCGAAAGTCTCAGATTCGAACTTGTTGGATGCATTCATCCCATGCGTCATTATTCATAACCTCAAAATATACGGTGTTTGACGTTTGTCATACTGAAGAAATATCCGCCATCTATCGACAATGGCAAAATCACTAGATGACACAATCAACACGTTTGTTCGCCGGGAGACTCACGAGGTGACTCATAATCACGTAACGAGGCGCGAAGCGTGCAGGGTGGCCATTGCGATAGAATAGTGCGCGTTCGTTCACTAGGGTATGTCGCCTACCACGTAGCCACCAAACAAGTCACCTGCCTATGTGGCCGAAGCTTAACGAATGATAGAAAACACAAATATTAATTTTTAGACGAGAGAGAGACACTAGAGAGAAGACGTATTAAATAGAGTAAGTAAAGTGAAAGAAAAACGTAAACGTAAAATTGAAATTTGAAAAATAAACTGATACGACAATAAAAATGAGTCATTTATTTTAATCAGGTCGTGAAAGAAAACGAATGATAGGGAACTGTTTGATAGTTCGACAGATACTTACAAGGCAGTACTAACATAAGTACTTTTATAGAAAGGAGTGAGAAAACACAATATTACATTGCAATTAAATTATAATAGATTAACGAAAAGTTAAGGCAGTGATGTCTAAATGTGATTTTTGTTGCAGAGACTCGTAATTATTTATTTAAAATACTTAACATATTATGCACTTCTATGGATGTATCAGATACCGAGAGAGTCATAACTGCATTCAACTTTTTCTCGTTTATATCTGAATAAAAATTCATATTTAAAAAAAATGCTATTGTATCCACATTAGAATGTCAGCTGCTTCTAAACAATAAAGCTTCGGATAATATAAAAATGACAAATTTACGTCGCGTTGTAAATAATGGCATTAAAGAGGCAGCTATTCAAATGATGTTTTATTTGTGGCTTGTAAAATGTTGCGTTATGTTTTTTCAAAAGGTATACCATATTTATATACTTACTAACTATATAAAAATTTTTTTTTAAAAAAGGCGTCGCATGGTAGGACACAATAAAAATATTCTTAAATAAAGAAATGACATAATAATATTAATAATCTGATACGTGTATATACAATATTATAATACCCTGTTTTATAACAACTGAGAATAAAAAATATCATTTAATAACCACACAAAACCTGACCCAATATTGTTTAATTTAATTGTATAGTCATTTTTATTAATTAAATAACTTTTTCATCTCCCCCTACCCTGGACCAAAGTCGTCCAAGTATCATTGTTGACACCATCCAACCACCGGAATCTGGGCCAGCCAGACAACCTACAACCGTTCGGTCTGGTATGAAGGGATCCCCTCAGCTGTTATCCATTCTTACTACATGATCCGCCAATCGGAGTCTACCAAGTTTTGAATACGGAAATAGGTAGATACACACTTCTTGAAGAAGGTTGTAGTTATCCAGCTTATATCGAATACCTACGGCATTCGTCTCCTTCCAGGCGAGCACACAAGGGGGGGGGGGGTTGTATTCGGGTCAGGACCACGGCCACGACAATATCACTTTGGAATGGTGTACATTTGAAAGTAACGATACCGACAACTAAATGAGTCGCCTACACTTCCAGAAAAATCTGACACTATGCTACTAGAGGCAGGTTTAGGAATGTAGACGCCCGATGCATTCATTGACTGATTTTGGGCCCCCACAATAAACAATAAAATAAAAACTATATGATGCAACTACCAACGTGCCTAGTAAAACTAGCAAAGTATCTCTTCCTCATCGAATTATTATTAAACATGTCAGTGATGACATATAGCAATATTCATATTTTTTTGTGTATAAATATTTGAGTGGTTATGTTTTAGGTGTTTTTATATTAGTTGCAGGGATTTAATTATCCTTTTAATAAACCACTCATATAAATAAATAATGATATGACAGGTTTGAGCTGTGTCGAGGCCCCTTTTAAAACTTCTGACGAATCGAATACATCCTCTGCGTTAAAGAAAATTACCGCTGGCAAGTACACTTCATTGGGCGTAATTTCATCGTCGGATGATACTCTCGTAACATTTTTTAATTACACTTATACCTACCTATTATTGAACCAGTAGATATCTTATTGTTCGTTGCAATTTGACAATATTAAAATACCCACGTACGATAAATATTCCGTTTATGCTATTATTCAATCGATCAATTTACTTGAGCAAGTAATAACTTGCGAATAGATCACGTTTAATTGATTCGTATGTTTTGTTTTCTTCGGTTAGTACGCCTGAGCAAAGTAAGTACTAATATTTTTTGCCACACAACAATGTATTTTGTTACGGGTTTTCCAGAAAGTTTGATTTTAATGCATAGTAATATTTACTTACATTCGGATCTATGGCAAATTATACCATTCTCAGTATCTCTTGACGTTTTCCACCCCTTTGATGGCGGCCCAGATGCCTTATTATGGATAGTAATAATATTAATGCCCCCACACCCTGAAGCGGGCCCCAAGGCTAGAATCTTTCTCGGGACCCCCTACCTATCGCTGAGGATACCGGCAATGTGACGCTCAACAGTAGCATTTTCCATAGTAAAGTTTTTTTTCAGAACAACAAAATTTTCAGTAGTTAAATTAAGGATACCTTTTAGTGGATTTTTAATACTTACATCCACTTGAATTATGAAGTTATCACGTAACGACGCAATTAAAAATTATATCGCACAACCACATATTTTAAAATATAACCCTCAATAAAGGAAAATAGCACCGCAGGCGACTTTTTAACTGTATTAGAGCAAATTTGTGATGTGTGTTTATCTCACTTATTTGATCGACTCGCCACGCCGGGCCCCCCATGAGCACGGGCCCCAGGCTAGAGCCCTGTCAGCCCCCCCTTTGTGGGGGCCATGAATATAATATTATATTATGTAATAAAGGTTTTGTATACATTGATCACTACTAATTTTTCATAATTTTTGCCAAAATTTTCATTAAATTTAACAAGATTTAATTAATTAAGGGCTTTATGTAGATACTTACAACCATGTTTAATAAAAAAATTATATATACGATATTGGTACACATAATATAATCCTGGCCCCAGATGGCTCTGTATGGATTTGACTCACGCGTATAAATTCACACGCTTGCGAAGTATAGGTGACCTATTGAGCCGTCCACATGCACTCGTGGCGTATCACTTCTTGTGCGCCATCTGGGCAAGCTCTAAAACCGAGTGTGAAACGGGGCAGATTTTTTTGGTGGGTCTATGTTTATATCGTATATGCGACTATGACTAAAGCCTAAGTATGTGAACAATAAATAAGCACCTTTCTATAATCTGCACTTTTTGAACTTCTTTCAAAAAAAAAGGTTCGCCTTCAAAAATATTTCTGATCGTTGATTAGATACTCAAATGTATTTTGTAACAATTCTGATTAACCTCTAGATCTTTTTTTTTTAAATAACATAAATAGATATTAGTTTTTATCTAATAAAACATATTCTGATATATTTATATAATTTTTGAGGCAGTTTCGATAGTGTATGGTTTGAAAATGTGTGGCAAAGATTTTAAACGGGATTCCAGGGCTCGCACCTAAGTAAATAAATAAGGTTTGACTGATGGTCGCATTAACAATCTCCGCTCTCCTATTGACAGTTATGACTTCTGATGTGACCTGTGCCAAACAGGGCCGCACCAAGTATTATTTACAATAATATTGTTTTTGAAAACAGTTTCAAATTTTCATTTAACAGAAACGTAATCACAGCATTACACATTAATGAATTTGTCATATTGAATTATTTACCATCTTTAAAATGTCCTATACTTAATTAATATTATAACGTATTATTATTAATGCAAATAAAATCATTATTTTAAAATTAGGTTAAAGCAATTAATAGTCTTCATAATACTTAAAAACTAAAATCTTATACTTACAGCTATAAGCAATTGATATTATAATTATATTAAGATAGCCGTCATTATAAAGCATTTAGTGAAATAAAATAAAATACAATACGTAATAATATATTATAGTATAAACATATACGTACCTAACTAATTGGAATAAGGACTAACTAATAAATATTTGTTTGGTGATGAAATGTGTTATTGTAAGTGCTTGTTGCTTCATATTATGTTGTTTTATGTTAATAATTTAGAATATTTGGTTTAATGTTCTTAATGATGTATTATGACATATTAATATCAAATTTCTTTATTTTTAATTTAATTGTTATTGAAAAAATATTATTGGATGGATAATTCAATGTATTGGTAGTTAATTTATGTCACCTTTTCAGTTTGTTTTGATAAATGCCTGTTTTATAAAGATTATTTAGTTGAAAATATTCCTATACTATAATTATAATTAATACAATGTCTTTCCATTAAGAATTGCCAGTTAATTCCATTAAAATGCTATATTATAGTTGGTATTGGTTTCAAAGTCTGTTACCACAGTAAAGGGCGATTTTGAAATACTCACAAGTGCGTTGCTGCAAATTGAATATTTTATTTTTGGAATATTAATAAATACTTAGAAAAGCGAACGGTGCAATAAAATTATTTAATTAACATTAAAATTCTTAGAAAACTATGTTTGTTAAGTACAAGATAAAAAGAACTTTTAATATACCTACCACGTTTTTAAGTTTTCTGTTGAACCATATAAACTTGACAATTCTATGTATTAATAATTTAGGACAATTAAGGCAATTATTGTCAACAAAACATTTGTTTGCTATTTTGCAACAAAACACAAATATATAATATTGAAATGTCATTTTGATTTCCATAGTAACGTACGAATAAATATTAATCATTTAGTTGCTAGGACCACCCTCTTAGCAACCAATAATAGTGGATTGGATTACGGATTTCTTCCGAAATAACTTTTCATACAAAACAGAATTAACTGAAAATGAATTCAATTCTACTTAAAGAGGGCTGAAAGTATTAAAAGAATGCATTGGCATCGTGTTCTGATATATTCTAAAAGTTTCAAATGTCAAGCTAGTCGGGAAGTTAGTTAAAATCGATTGCAAGATTTGTACTGGATAAACAACCACCGGACAAACAAGAATATGAGCTAAGAAAAACGTGGTAAAAATGGCTTCAGTTGAATATAACAGACTTTGGAACAAACCTTTATTTTAGTACTACTCAACTATACTGTTAATACAACTACTATACTATAGGGCCTATATGCTCCAAGCAGGAGCAAAATTCCTAATTTAACTACCTAGTGCCAATATGACGTGTATTATGTATCTAATTTTCATATAAACAATGCAACGTTATACATAATTTAATAAACGCATGATTATTGGTTGTCAGCCATGGGTGATTTTATTCCTTAATCCATCTCTCACCATCGCCGTTTTAAATGCTGATAAGATTTGTGTCGGCTGTCATAATGGTTATTGTCGTGGATGCATTTATACAGCTATCACAAAACTTCCACATAAACCGATCGGCAATAAAGCGTGCCATTAAACTGATTTTAACTTTTAACTCTATGCTCGGGATTCGAACCAGCGACCCTACGGTCCTGCCGAGAAATCGTGCGGGGGTTGGCCACAAAAATTGATCACCGCAGAAGACTATTAATAATACATTTTTATTAACAGTTTAATAATCTTCAGTTTGATATGTAATTAATTAATTTAAAAAAATAAAGCACACTTATTTAAAACAAAAAATTAATTTAATTGAAAATTTTTACCTTCCTACATTATTGAATCAATATTAGCTGGTGCTGATCAACTATTTTATGAAGGCCTCCAGTAGCTTTTTTCACTATTATCGCTCCCTAGCTCTTTGTTGCTACATACATTTTTGTCGAACTTCGATCCAGCGGGTTTGAGAGCGCTCTTACGGTCCTTTAGTACCCCTTGGGTACCACTGTATTTTTCTAACGGTTGTCCACTTGCCGAGTGACATGCCAGTTTATTTCATCATATTTGTGACCTCTATCACGTCTGCCTATTCTACTCATGTCTGCCTCAATATATATTTATGGTACTGTTCGGTTATCAGGAATACAGCGGAAAACACATTTTGAAAATACCCGATATACTGGATTATTTGTTATTTTGGGTTAGTTTAGGTTAGGTTAGGTTGGGTTAGGTTAGGTTAGGTTTGGTTTGGTTTGGTTAGGTTAACCTAACAAATAATCCAGTTTATCGGCTATTTTCAAAATGTGTTTTCCGCTGTATTCCTGACTGTATTCCAGTAGGTATATCGGGTATTTTCAAAATGTGTTTTCCGCTGTATTCCTGATAACCGAACAGTACCCTATTTATTTATTTAATGGTATTTCGGTGGTACGCCCAACATGCACCGTTTCATGATATGTTGTCGTATTCGTAGTTTATTTATGTTGTTTGGAGAGTCCATGATTCACATGAATACGCGAGCACTGGTAGCTCTCATGGATTGAACCATGGAAGGTTGTGATTGAGAATGTATCAAAAAAATTATGAGTAATTTAGATTCTCGTTTCTCGAGAATAGTTTTTTCAGAAATTTAGAGAACCACATTTCTTTAGAAATATCTAAAATTCTAAGTTTCAGAGAAATAGAAGCTCTAGTTGAACGCTTTACCGTTTAGGCACAATAAGAGGTCATTTTACTATTCAGGAGCCTAAGTGCTCTCAATGACAGTTTGGTCCTAATACCAATCTCACCATGAGAAGTTTGTTGTCGGATATAATATATATTATACGTAATATATATATGTGACATAAAAAGAATAATACAAAACATATTATAAATATCTATATTGCAGTGGACATACTAACAGATTTATCTGTGAGCATAGGCGCCGTCATTGTGGTGGAAGCATTCAAAATTTAAATTTCGAAGTAAATAGAACGACAGCGTTCCAAATATAAATCACTTTTCAGCGCGTGACCGTATCAAAAAATTGAGAAAAAATACAAAACCCCCATTGGGTGGATAACGATCGAACTCGAAGGGTGGGTGGAGGGCAATACCTATTGCGCATATTTGGAAAATGTCATTTCGCTGAATGAGTGACTTTTTTCGCTTTTGTTGTATCCGAAAGCAATTATTATTATGACCGGAATTTGCATTTCAAATTTCAAACGAAATGGTGTTTTTTTTAATCATGATGAAGGGTTGTTAGCTTATTATCTGTATGGCCGGGCAAACGTTCAATTTGCATTCATTAAATTCATGCTTGATCGTTTGCAATTAAATTGATAGAATTGCTAGATAACGGCATTTTTTGTTATTTTGTTAACAATACACCGTTTATATCGTCAGTTGTTTCGTGGTTATATGTGGCTTCTCATAATGGGTAGGATAACTGGTTCAATTCCTGATGTTTCAATACTCACATAATATTTGTTATTTTCACAAACCCATGCGACCTCGACATGGACGGGAGTGCACCGGAGCGCAGTTCTGGTTCATGAAATCGAATTGACCATTTAGTTATGTAGGCTTTATAATAATAAAAAACAAACTAATTTTTATAAAATATACAAAAAATGTTTGTAATAAAATAAATTTTTTTTTTTAATATTTTCTGAAAATTATCAAGCGATTCGTTTCGTAAAATATTCCATTTCGAGCGCTGGACTTTTTATGATGCGTTTCACTTCTGTAATCGGTGTTTCTTAGCCTGTTGACAGTAATTGTATAATACATATTATTAGAAATAATATGAAATTTTGCGTAATAGTTGTATCTTATACATTATATTGTCATCACTTCAGTTCTAACTAGTTGTAAATACGATTTTTAAAGTTTTGAGTAAATTGTGGCTGAAGGTTTAATACAAATTTGTAAATGTGATATTGTGTACTAGTTATATAACAAAACAAAAAACTACGCTTACCGACTCCTCTTCGTATTCTTATTTGTCACTAAAAACTATTAGGATCAGAGTTGGTCGGTTTAACAAGAGTGCAAGTGCAACTGGAGTTATGGTGAGGGTAGGTTCTAATTATTGGTTAATAGGATAGGTGTATATTTACTCGCGATCGAATTTTTACTAATACATATTAGCATTCAGTCTGTTAACACGTATCAGTATTGGTTCGATTGGCGAGTACTAATTACTTGTAACACTAAGCCCCTGTAAACACGCCTTTAAGAAGTGATGGTTTCACAAACAAATCGATGGCTCAGTTTTATAGTAGATACAACTAAGAATAATTAGTAGTTTTGAGTAATGGCTGATCAAAGTATTGACTCACCTATTAATACTGACTTGTAGAAAAGTGATAAAAACATCGGCTAATAATTTTTCGGAGTTGTAATTTTTTAGAACTGAGGATGAGCGATATACCTATGAATATAATGGCTAACATAACTCGAAAGTTGAAATCTTTGACTTATGGTATTAAAGAGCTGGGCTATCGAAATATTGTGTGTAATTATTAATTATCATAAAACTGTATCAGTATTAGTTCGACTGGAGATTTGTACTAAACCCATGTAAACAAGCCGTTACAATAAGGGTGATGGTTTAATCGTAAAATATGTATATTGTGTAATTATAAATTATTATAAATAAAACGGTGTTCTGTCTTGATGAATAACCGAAACTACACAGATTGTAATTTTCTCCATATAATAAATTAGAAATGAAATGACGATTTGTCATGCAATTAATATTATGTCATATCTAAATAGTTCATTAATATGTATAAGTTTAAAGTAATAGTGATATATCTATTTGTACGGTAGGTACAAAACTTTAAGGTTGCTAATTGTGTTTCAAAGACTATAAAAACAATGATGTAAAATAATTATTACGTCCGTATAATAACATATTATTCAGGTTGCCACAAAAGCCAACATATTAGTACCTACTGGTAGAAAAAATTCGAAGAACTAAATAATTAAATGCAGATCATTAAACAAGCTATTTGAGGAACGGTAAGAATTTCCAATCACAATACGATTGGTCATTAAATATTGTCGTGCAATAAAAATTGGAAACATTTTATTTACAAGGCGATGGAATGTTTGTTAAATTTTTAGCTGCTTAGCAATTAGGTGTTTCTTTGAGATTTATTGCCTTGTAAAAGGATGAGTCCGGTCAAATCCGTGCATGCAGGGTGTAAAACAGAAGTCGAAAACATTCTCATTATTGCATTATAATTATATTATCAAACAAAATAATTTCACTGTCATCATCATCATAAATAACTTTACCTACTGTAATATTTTGACAATCAATTGAGCGTAGTTATACACAAAGCAGCCAGGCCACAATTTTGAAAAAATGAGTTATTGTTATTTCCATAATCTCACACGTTTGTTTTACGTTCTGCACAAATCAGCCAAGCTGATATCATACAAAAATCTCATATAAATGCATTTTAAAGATTTTGCAAAACGCAGAATATGAGATTTTCGATCTGCGTAAAGCGACCAAGCTGCTGTCATACAAACATGTCATATAAATGCGTTTTAACAAATATGTCATTTTCGATCTGCATAAAGCAACCACATGTTAATATTATGTACTTAATTATTAAAATCCTGACTGTAAGGTGTATTTTTCTACATTCAATTAAAAAACATTATTTTCTCAATTGCATTATATGTTTTTAATTATTTATATATAATATATATTTTCATGTAAAAAATTAGTGCCAGGAAGCTAAATATTAATTTATAATTATTTATAAGTTTTTAGAATTATTTTCATAACTTTGAAATTCCCATAATACTTGAGTAATTTAGAAGGTTTTTTTTAAGGAAACAAATAATAAATAGAAAATAATAAAGATTTTCTTACAAAAATAAGAGTTAGGCGTATTCCAGAATGAATATTCTAAGAAACGGTTTTGCACAATACAGCCTGGACCGCTAAAATAGCAAAATTTTATAGATTTTGTGATTGTATCTCTTTAAAAGTTACACAAAATTATATATATAATATCTATCATTCAAAAAGTATAAACATTATACAGAGGCTTTGTGGATTTAAAGAAACACAATTTACATAAAAGTGCTTCTGTCTCTGTTTGAGGTATGTGTGGACTGGCTGCTTTGCGTATAACTACACTCAATTAACGTCTACATTTCAGACGAGTATCACGAGTTCACTGATTGTCTCTTCTTTGAACAGTGTGCTCTGCGGATTATATTTACAGTTTTTAGCACATGCGTATTTGGTTCCATATATATTGTACCAAGTATATATTCCATTATTGTTTTTACGCGTTATGCCCAGCATGTACCTACATATTCTTATCACTTACAAAGGTACCTATCTATATCGCTGTTGTTTTGAAGTGTTTTGAAAGTTGTCAGGTGTATTTTTAAATGTATCTGAAACCGTGGACTCGCAATATTGTTTATTGAAGTAGAGATGGCATTTAAATTGGATTTATTGGTATATATATTTTGTTAGTAATGTATCCATACAACACATTTCTTAAATATTGTGGTCATGTAGGATGATAAAAAATACTGTATAAAAATGGGGCGGCATTTTGTCTAGGGACTTCACTGGACGAATGCGTTGTTTATAAAGTCATATTATAATTTAAATAAATTAAATACATACAATAATATAAAAAAAATATACACACCTCAATCCAAATATAATAATATAAGTATTAAATATAATAATATGCTTCTTATAAAAGTTTGCCGTCCCATGATGCGTTCAAACGGTTCTCCCGGATTGCTCTGACATAAAACTAACCACGATACGTCAATCTGTCTGTGTATATATTATAACACAGGTATATTCAAATCACCTTAGTGTGCGGTACACAAAAATAAATTTCGGTTCACGAAGCAGGCTTTAAAATTTAAGTGTAACTTAATTTATGTTCCCCACCTTGTTACCAGTGCTTAATATTTTGAGTTTTTTTAGGTGAGCGGCAATAAACGTGTTTTCATTACATTTTTATGAGAATCTTGTTTTTAGTTTTGCATTAACACGGAGAAGGCATGTTATTTTCAACACTTGGTTTTTATTGAAATGTCTATCGAATTGTATTTAATTAAATTAGTAATAGCTCTATAGTTCAGAGGTACTACTTGTAGTCATGTTTTTTATTTTTTTATTTTGAATAAAAAAACTTCGACAGACGTGTATATACACGGTGACGACTCATGGACCACATTAGACTAATATCGTCACCTCAATACTTCTTCGACCATGTCCGATCCTAATACGATCATATGGGCCTCCACAGAGTGGAGGTTTGTATTAACAGATTTTGTTTTTTACGAGAAATGGATGTCGCCACTTGCTCAACCTATTAGGTCCATACTCTGACTCATACACAAATTGAAAAACAATATGTGTACTTGTCAGACCCAGGATTCGAACCTGGGACTCATGACGTTATAGGCCGATGCTTAAGCCGCGCGGCCATCGTGGGTGAAGTAAACTTTTGGTCTTCTCCATCACTTTTATTAGACAGGCAAAATCAGTAAAATTTTCATTTTTTTAGTCATCTATACTGAAAACTTGTAGGGTATGTTTACTATACCAATCTTTTGATTCCCAAGTTTTTTATGGCTTAAGCCGCGCGGCTATAACTAGATAACTAGATTTGGTCATTGTTGGGAAAATAAAATTTAAAATTAACATGATCAACGTAAATCTAGTCTATAATTATTATTTTAAATAAAAATGGAAAATTAGTTGTGATTTGTCTAATTGGGAACAATTAAATGAAAAAAAATTGTAGATAATATTTTATTGTATTTATTTAATGCATTTATGGTTTTAAGTTATCCAATATTTTCTAACAAAAAAATAATACAGTTCCCATTAACTTTTGACTAACCTAGTTTCATCATTTTGTAGAGAATGAAATTTAATGTAGAACCATATTCAATAGCGATCTCAAAAACAGTGAGAATCAAGTTATCTAGTTGTATTATTGAGATGACGGTATAATACTATAATATAATCAATTTTATGTTTATTTTTATAATAGGAAAAACTTGTAAATGTGGTGTTTACTGTTTTTTTTTTAGACGCCAATGTTGAATATGGAAGGAGGTAGCATCGAGGATGTCCAAGGCTGCAAATAATGAGGGACCGAGAAGAGTGGACGAAATTAGGATGGGGATCGACTCCATAACACGGTAAAAAAAGTAAAAATCAGTGCACCGAATCAGTTAAGTAGACCCTACAAATGTTTAAAATTGAAAAAAACGATGTCCACCTGATCCTAAACGACCTAAACTCATCCCCCCCGCATTACATGGACATAATATTATTATCTTTACGAATGAAACCAGTCATCGTTGATCATGCAAAAAAATAAATACTTATTGGAAATTATTATCATTACATACATATTATTATGTAATGATAATTATTGTATTCTTATGTACCTACTCAACTTTTCACTATGAATTTTATTGTCAACTAACAGTATAGGTATAGAGAACATTAATAAATAATGCCAAATAATAAGCTCCAATTCTAAATTAGATTTGTCGATTTTTCATTTGAGTATATCTGACCACAGAGTATAATAATATGTTGCCTTACCATACCGATTAGAGCATTAATTATAATTCGGGTGTCCCAATAAAGTCACTGCCGCTATGCATGATGACAATTTGATGCCGGGGTCGAAATAATTACCAGAGGCTAATTTAAATTTGAATTTGTTAATGCATTATCATTGCATTTGATTTCATGCGTTGTTAATGTTATGATGAGTCTGCATTTGTATTCTAATTCAATCATCATAAAAAAGACGAACTAACGTTTAATACTAATAAAGTTTTAAATATAAATACTATGTTGTTTTACTTAGATGGTTAAGTACAATGAATTATTATTATTAATTAAGTTATTATTTTTTTATTCAACACTTAATATTATACAAGATTTACGAATGTTCGATTCATATTAATGAAAATTTATCAATTTTAAAATCATAGAAATAAACGGAAGATAGACTGGTTTAAACTTACACCTTTCACTGTCAAGGTGAGTGGTCTTGTTCGTTGATACGAGTAGTAATCCATAATATTATAACCATAACCCCCTTAAGGGGCGGGGGGCTGACAGGGCTCTAGTCAGGGAGCCTGGGCTCAGGTTAGTCCCGGCACGGTGGGTCGACGAGATAAGTGAGATAAACAAACATCATAAATTTGCACTAATAGAAATCGATTTTACTTCAAGGAAAATATATTATGTGTTTGGATAATTAATTGTCTGTCTATACCGGACAACTCCATAATTTAAGAGGATATATTGATTGAGGTCCCGTACAATTTTTTTCTTGTTTGTCCAAGAATTTCAACTAACTTTCCGACTAGCTAGATATTTGAAACTTTTAGAATATATCAGAACACGATGGGAATGCATTTTTTAATACTTTTGGCCATCTTTAAGTAGAATTGAATTAACCCTACACTGCATAGTGATGCCATTTGGCATCATGATATTTTAATGCAAATATTACTAACCCCATCTACGAATTCGTTTTTGAAATGTTTTACTATGTTTCATTAGTAAATATACTAAGTAATTAGTAGTACAGTTAATTAGCAGATGTCTCCAAATTTTTACAAAACTTCAAATAAGCTCTGACGGAAGTGAAAATGGTTAAACCTGAAATTAACCTGTTTCAAATATGCTTTTTAGCCAAAAAAAGTCCATTTAAGAACATAAAAAAAAATATTTCGTGATACTTTTCTACTACATTTCGTGGTACTTTATGATTCTATTATCATTTTAATGCTGAATATCAAATATATAGAAATAATTCGAAAAATGTTTGTGATGCCATTTGGCATCATCATGCATTAACGTACTGCTTTTTGCGTGTACTGCAGTAATGATTTGGTTCTCAATTTCTAATTTCTTAACCAGAATGAATTTCAGAAAACGAGCATTGAATGACAAGGAGAAGACAAAACAAAAACTGTTTGAAAAATTGTCATATCTTTAAAAAATCAAAAAAATGTACTTCACCTTATTGCATGCAGATGCCATTTGGCATCATATTGTTTATTTGAATAAAAAAATACAAAAAGTTAATATTTTTTTTTTAATATTTTTCCTATGGTTTTTATCATAATTCACAACACATATATTTTTTTCGTTAAAAAAGAAAATGTCATGCAGTGTAGTTACTTAATTCTGTTTTGTATGTTTCGGAAAAAAATCATTAAAGGTAATATTTACTACTCACTATTATTGGTTGCTAAGTGGGTCCTAGCAACTAAATTATTAATATATACGTGCGTTACTATGTAAATCAATATGAAATGTCAAAATGATATTTCAGTATTCTATATTTATTAATACATAGAATTGTCAAGTTTATATGAAAAACAGACAAGAAAATTTAAAAACGTGGTATATAAAAAGTTATTTTTATCTTGTAATTATGTATGTACAATTAACAGTTCTGAAGAATTATGTTTGAAAAAAATATGTAATTATTAATATATAGTACATAGCATTAAAAAAAGAAAATTACCTATTACACCAACTCCTGAGCAGACCTTGAGAACTCTAGAGAGTGAAGATTATAATAAAAAACTTTTTTTAGAAGAATCATTATTAATTATTAGTTGCCTAATACATTGAGCACTTGCTCAGGATCAAATACTCATTGATAAATTTTACGTTAATTTTCCTACAACCCTGGTTTCAAAGACGTGCACTCTTAAACTACTACTGAACATATATTTTCCTTCATTACTTTAAAAGATTTTTTACTGTAATGTATATCACAATATAACTGCAATAATCAGAATTAATAAAATAGGAAGATAATAATATTATTATCATCTATTGATCAATAGTAAAAATAATTCAATACATAGTAAGTGATTGAGTTATATAGCCAGAATTATTTCCCAATAATTGAAAAATACATAGTTTTTTGTCTTCAAGGATCCTCTCTCAAAAAAATATTTATTACAAAACATATTTATTCTCGTATCTATCATTTGTTGAATTAGAATAATATGTACATATTTTAATATTAACATGGAAATATTTAATACATCCTTCTAGATGTATTAAATATTTTATTAATTAGCTATTAATTAGGCACTTACATTGCTGTATCATTAAAAGCTCAAAATACCTTCTTTACTATACAAATAATATAATACTTAATAATTATTAAATTTATAACTTTCAGTAACAACATTAGATCCTTGTGTTTAATTTTGATTTAAGCTATTTAAAGCTCATCATAATGTTAATGCTGGAATTACAATTAGCTCCAATTGAAGTCTCATAAATCAATTTTGTATGTTTGGTTAAGTGAAGGCGCCATCATATTTTTTATTACCTAATAGAGATTTAATGGCATGCTGATTATATCAACATTTTGGTGCTTACTGTATTTTCTTTGTTAATAATAATTTCATATCGTCAGCGGTCATTCCCATACCATCCATTACAACCTCATAATTACATTAACACCATCATCATATTTCATGGCGTAACAGCAACTGGTGGGGTCTGAACTCTTCTAATTATCATCCTCATTCTGTTCTTTCCTCCGCTATCCCTCTGCATTACGAGATGTTGATTGTTCATGTCTCCTGGATTATACTAACCAACCACCGCAACGCCAACCTCTCAACAATCATCCAACCAGACGGTATTGCATCAATAACTTTTCAGGCTGGTCGAACCAATTTCATTCATTCCACAAGAGTACCACATCTTAGTCGGAAGTCTGTTATTTTGGCAGCAGGCGCGCACACATAAAATGGTTTGGGGGGAGTCCATTTCGAAAAAATATTCATAATCTATTATGTATTGGCGACTCTCGTGGTGCAGTTCGTAAGGCGTTGGCCATTCCACCCGAGAGTTCTGGATTCGATTCCCGGAGAGGATATAATATTTATGTAATTTTCTTAAACCCTAGGTGTTTGTGATTGTTCAAAAATTACTAACAACCACCTTATACAAAAAATCAAGGACAAGGTTATTAATAGTTATTCTAAAAGAAAATCTATTATGTATTGATTTTAGTGCGGCAAAATGAAGCGGGATTAATAAAATCTAGCAGGTGCCACTGATTTCCACATTTACTCCAGCTAAAATTTCTTACTAGCTTCTCATCGCTTTAACCGCGGACCGTCACATTTTCCCGGGTACATTTCTAATACCCAGATACTTATTTTTAGTCTAAAAATAAACACCAGAATTGCAGCTTTAACTAAGAGTGCTCACCATGGCGGGCATTTTTAAATAGAATTATGTAAACTCTACGTAGGTAACTATACTATATCCTATTCTTATAGCTTCCCATCGCTTCACCCACGGGCCTTTTTTCCACCCTCATTTTTTTCATCTCCATTCCCCATACCCAGAGACTCTGTACTTTGAGTCTAAAAATAAATACCTGGACTGCAGCTATATCTAAGAGTGCTCACCAACAAGTTATTGCATACTATTTATCGAATGCGCATGGCCTTAACGATCGTAATTACTAAAATCATTAGTGTCCGTTTGTATCATATGTGATGTTTTCACTTTTAGATATGCCGCTTCATAATATTTAAGCAACAATTAGACTCCCCGGATTGTTGTAATAATTCATGTGTATCACGGGTCTTCCAGTGGCCATAGTTGTAGAATGACAAGAGGATTAGGGCCAACTCGGCCAACCCGTTGAAAAGGCTGTTCGAGAGCCAAATCATTTTGGTCCTGACGAAGAAAAAGTACCTAATATTCTATTTTTTACCTTAATATAACAATCACGCGATGCTCTTAAAATCCCAAGTTAGGATACAAGGATTCACGATCATTTTTGAGGATGACAAATTACGAAAGAAACACACTACATCTATCATTTTATTCAAATAAAACTGCGGTGAGTGCACTTGGTTCCCATCAACTACCAAGTTACGGATGTGACGAGTAGGTTTCAGGAAAACTTCCGGACTAGAACTATAACTATGACTTTTCGTGTATACTATCGTCGCAGGTAGACCAATCACAAAATAATCTGCGTTTTTAATATCAAATATACGGTAAGTACTTGAATATCTATAAATTTACTCCACTGATAAAAATAGTTATGTACCGCTGATTAAAAGCATGTCCGGAAACTTGTACGTATGCAGTTTACCGTATCACACTTCACCGTGAAATATTGTATCGGAAATAATATATGGCCGTATATTAAAGACCTCTTTGGGTCGTATAGTACCTACTGACATAAAATTTATGTCTAAATAAAACACGGTTCTTGTCGGTTTACACTTTACAGAAAGCCAACAGTAAACAATTTTTGAAAATAACTGATATACTGGATTATTTGTTAGGTTAGGTTAGATTTTTATTCTTGAATTTTGCCAAAATTACCTATGAAAATTGAATTACTATTCATATTGAATCTAATAAAATTGGAGACCGTAAGTGTAGTATACAGTCATCTGTTTCCGATACGAAAGCATACGGCGAACTGTTCCACGGTGAAATGTTTTACATACAATTTACATATAACCGATTAAAAGCACACATTAAATTTAAAAAAATGAATTTGACCTAGCATGAAAAAAATGTGACCCCACAACAGTACGTAATGTTAAATCTTTTATTACTCTATTAAAAAAAGTTTATTCGAATTCTCGCGGAGCCAGGATTCCGCAAAATTCCAACTGGGAATCACTGATTTAAATAAATTATTTAAAAAAATATTTTTTATTTTCACATACTAAATGATTTCTGTCTACTGAAGGTAGTAGGTATATATGGAAAATTACATCTCATTCAATCCAGTTTGTAAGCCCTGAGCAATTGTAACCTTTATCAATTATAATATATGTATACTTACATATAGGTAATCTAAATAATATGCCAAGACTCTAAACATGCATCAAGTAGAATTTTATTTAAAACTTTAAATCCATATGTATAAAAAATTAACTCCACTTCGAGATTCTATGATAAAAAAATATAGATCATGTAGGAGTATAAACATGTTTACATATATGTGTCGGTATATGTTTAATATATGTATGAAGCGGCAGACGACGGAAGCGGTGCAAATCTTACGCGCGTTTTCCGCCACTCAGATTTCCGACATTTCACCCACTAGACTTTTCCACCCTTATCTCGATCCCTTCCACTCCCCTCACCCTGTCTCCCTCCCTGCGACGCTGTTCCCACACCGACGATCCGTGTTTAACATTTATAACTACATCCTAGAAAGTGGAACCTACATCCTTTCACTTCATCAACCGGAAATGGGCCTTGGGTGCCTCATTATTAAGGGTTAATATCCCGCGGCGAGGGCTGAGAGCGCCACAGGGGGTGCGGATTGAAAGGTCCCCACCGGAAGCGGTTGCCATGGTTACCGGGAAAACTCAGGGGTAGACCTCCTTCCCTCTGCTTCTGTGGGATCACGTGATAACGACTGTCATGGCTTCTTTCGACGGAAAGTATCGCTACATTTATAAATGGGAATGTATCCATAATACACAGACACTGATTTTAAAATATATTATATTTTGATACATTTAGCATAAGTATATTATGCAAACTGTCCAAAAATATGATTTGGTAGATTGACTAGAACTGTTTATCTTTTAATTAAAAGCGTTATTTTTATAGATTTTATTTAATTATTACATTTTTTCAATTCATATTTGGGTAAAATATTTTCAAGGAAAATAAAATAAAAATCTTCTTTCGGAACATGGTTTTCATAGTTTTATTAATTTACAAATATTCTTAAATATATAGTTTATACACACAGCTACTTATATATTATGTATATATATAATATTATAGCGATATTAATATAATAGTTGTATAAGAAGTGTTTTGTGGAGTAGAGCAAAATAGTACATGCAGCGTTTTATTATGCTTAAATGGGCGAAATTGTAAGATTTATTTTATTAATGAAGATTTGCAATAAAACCAAAAGAAAGTTTTGATTATTATTAAGATTAAACTGGGAAGTCATATTATTTTGATCAATGACAACATCTTTATTGAAAGGATAGTTGTTTTAATGGCATTTCAATTTAAGAGTTTAAAATTAAAAAAATATAAGGTCTTTAAAGACAATACTTATATTTTTTTCGGATTTTAAATTATAATCAAATGTGTTAAAATAAATTTTGTTTTTTGAATAGTGTGTAAGTAATTTATTAGTATTTGTATTTTTTCATAATGGTTTTTAATTAATGTATTTTTTTACCATATTAATTATCAATGAAAGAAGACCAATACTAAAAGCGTAATTACTAATGGGACCAGGTGTTTTAATTCGTCTAGAAAAAATATTATTCAATGAAAAAATTTATTAATTTTTCTGATCCAAGTTTGTTTTACTAATAATCCAAGTCATCTTTTGTGGGTGAAATGAATTTTAATTAAAAATTATTAGAAGGCGTTTTAGGATTTTTTTAAAATAATTCTCAAGTATCTACATAAAAAAAATCTCTTATAAATGCTAGATTATTAAAGATCATAAATACATAATTATTTCTATGATTGCACTGGACAAACTTAAATAAGTAGATAGGTAGGTATACACAATATATTGTATCAATGTTAACGAAATCAGAAACATTTTCGTTTAATAATTATACTTTGAAATCACTTAAATTACTGAGAAAGAATATTTAAAAAATAAAATATTATAAATTGTATTGTTAATTTGTAATATCGTGGCATTACCGCCAAAAGTTGGTAAGTCTCGAAATAATATTATGGAGTATGCCCTCTTAAATTTGGCATAAAGCTAATTTCTCTGTGCTTAATGTGCATGTTCTATATATCAGATGAACTTGATTTTTTTCTATCATAAGTAATATTTATATAATATAGATACATAATCCATTATACAATACCATCATAAATCGTCAGTTCAAATTTAGAACTAAACTGTCAGTATAAAAAGTATTGAATGACATGTCAAATATTAGCATGTGGCGCCGTCACTCAGCTGACAATTTTTATATACTGGTAGATTTATAGCTTTAAATACCTAAACTATCGACTTATCAACATTTGGCAGCAACCTCACGATGTACTTTATGGAAGGTAAATGATATTTTAGTTTTGTATTCGTAAGAGGTGGAGTATTAAATTTGTATGAAAATAATTAAATAATCAAAAGTAACAAAAATCTTTAAATAATCGTGGCTGTACAACATCGAAATTGAAGCTTTTATAATAGTTAAGTTTATAATATACTTTATTGTAAATTTAATATAAGAGACAGTTAAAAGATTTTTTTATCTTACAAAATGCCTAATGAAGAAATTCTCTAAGCACAAATAACATTATATTGTGTCTTATTTCTTAATTATTTCTAATACACAAATTAATTATGCTTAATTTTTACATAAATTACTTATCGTTATATGGTTTGATTATTTTATTATATATAAATACATAACCTGAATAATTATTTGACAAAACCATATTATAATAAGGTATTCAGTAAAATGTCGATATTAATAAAGACGAGCAAATTACAATATTTAATTATTATTTATAGTAGATCACAATATTTTATAACTAATTAAATAATCTCAGCATCACTTTTATTATTCCTATACATAAATAATTTAAACTCACAATATAAACTAAAAGTGTCTTTATCACTAAATTCATTAAATATTGTTTTTTTTAAATCACTGAGGTTTTTTAACCAATGTTTTTCTTATCAGCCATTATAAATACATAAATTTCATTATTATATAAATCTGTATGCGGAAGTCAAAAGGTGATAAGTCTAAAATCACTACATTTCTTGAGACCCAAAATAAATTTGATTTCAGCAGCGTTGACTCATTTACTCGAATATGAATTATGGTTAATATACGTGTTTATAAGCACAGTAACTATTTATAACAAAATCAGATATATCTACCTTTTACTTTCACACACAGATATATGACTATAATTTTTTTAATGCACAGAATTTCATTTGACTTTAAATTATCTTTTTCAAATATACATGAATGCAGGCATATATAAATTATTTGCTCGATGAGATATTACTTAAATCCGCTGTTTTATTATAAATATAACGTTTTATTTTAACTAAGCGAATTATACAGCATGTGGCAGCCTTTTGTATCATATTTCAAAGAGTGTATTAAACTACGATGTCAATGGTATTTATTACATTAAAAACCATTTTGTATGTAGATAGTATTGATTTTACCAGTAAAAATATTTGAAATATTTTTTAAGATTTAAAAAAACTTTTAATTAAAATATTTTTAAATTGCGCTGTATTTACAATAAATTCAAAGTGCATTTTTATTAAATGTATTATGTGGCTATTTATTAATAACTCGCAATACTGTTAATTCGTACACCAATAATGTATTGGCGTGATTGTTTCACATTCACTTCAAACACCATTTTGTCGTATAAAGCGTCCCAAACGGTGTCTGTAGGACAAGTTTTAGTCTTTATTTGACACTTTTTAATGCCAATACAATTCGCGTTCCATTTTCAAATCGACTTCAGATTGCGCGACTCAAGAGCGCTACGGCCTGTGATGGTGCAGTTCCCTCCTCAGTCGCTTAGCGGCGCTGTCGTCGTCGGGCTCGCTGCTGTCTCTGCCGCAGTCATCGTCGTCGATTGGTTGCTCATCACACTCTTCGCCAAGTTCCTCTTGCTTGCGTTTCGCGGTCGCCATTTCAGCTGCATGTTTCTTACGCCATTTTGTCCGTCTGTTTTGGAACCATACCTGTAAGAAAGAAAAAAGAACATGATTAATATTCTATATTTTAGCCATTTTTCTTGACCTCCCAACAACAAACTGAAATACGTATATTGATGATTTACCGCGGTATAGACATTATAATTATGATGAAAATCCTAAGTGGGAAAATCGTGAGAGCCTTGTCGGATACAGGATTTAAAAAAAAAAGTTCTCTAATGCGCTAGTTAGATAGCAGAGTAGCTTGCGCGGTATAGTTTGTGCAAACTACTTTTACAGTGCTTTTCGGATTGCGCGAGCTACAGTTTTCCCGTTCGTACAAACGGGCTTCCCGATACAAACTGGTTTGCGCAGGTAAGCTTGTGGTAAAGCATGATCTTGTGGTAAAACAAGCCGGTGCTTTAGACCACGGAACGCCTGAAATTATGGCAATCTTTAATTGCGTAATGCCTATTCCAATTAGTACAAGCTGTATCTTTAAAAAAAATAACAATGAATGTTCCGAGTCTATAAGGTAAAGACGAAAATATGGGAATGGGATGACTGGCCTCCGGACAATTGGACGCCGCAGTGTCGTAGACACGTATACAGAACGTTGACGAGGTATTTTAATCAGTTTCTATCTACTACGTAGTAGTTTGAATTCATTTTACTCTAAAACTAATGTATTCTTTATCACGGATTGAGAATTACCATGCCTAAGGCTTTATATAAAATTAAAAGCTCTTTTTTCGTTAGAACTTAAACATATGCACGATTAAATCATTGTTTACGTCTGCATATTTACATTCTCAACAACTCTATTAAATCATAATATAATCATTTAAATATAAATAATAATATTGAATATTTTCTTAAGTACCTATAAGTACCTAACGTATATTTATTTTCGAATTCCGTGGCGTCCAGTTATCCGGTGCCAAATCGTCCTAGACCCGAAAATATCTATTCCGGGACAGAAAAGTTTTTCTTTATCACAGGGGTTGATGAGTCATAAATATCGACGATGATATTTTTTCATATTTTCATGGATTAGAATCATACCTAATATGAAAGGATGTTTAGATTTGAGTGAACAGGTTATCTACCCCACTGCTTCTCTTAGGGAAATGTGGGGACTGCGCCAATTCGGCTGCTTTTGATGAATTCGGTTTTGTGATAATCTTTTTTTTGCTGACTTTATCAGTGGACCGTCACCTAGTTCAAGAACATCAGCCAACTCTCCTTATAGTGGCTTTCAGATGTCTGCTCTAATATCCTTGTTGATACCGTCCAACCAGCCAAGTGCAAGACTGCCATTCGACATGAAACTGAGTCTACCAAATCCAACAGAATATAGAAAAAGATACATTTTTCTTATAAAAGATTATACAGCTCTAGCTTTTATCGTATGCTGTAGGGGTACCAAAATATATTCACTTTGCAGCAAGCTTTATATATTAGGATTTTGCCACTGCATCAAAAGCCTGAATATATATGACAGTTACAACATAAAAACACACAAAAAAAACACCCTTATTTACTATTCCACGTTGATTTTTGCAGGTCTCTTGCTTTTAATCACAATATATTTACGGGAAAACGTCTGATTTTGTTTTGGGTAAGTAACTGGATGATGATAATTCGGTGGCATTTGGGCATAATCTGTTAACTGCAAAATGTTGAATTTACAGGAGAGCCATTTTAAGCTTTGAATTGCCCACATAAATTTCAGTTCATTTTTTTGTTTAAAATTGAAAAAAACATTTTAAAATAAATAACTGAAGAAGAATATGACAATACTTAGATTGTCAATTATTTCACTAATTAGGAAAATAAGGTCACTTATCAGTGATCAAACTATGATAAGGTCTTTGGTCATGTTTTGACCATACTAACCACTGTGTTTGTTTACATATCATCATATTATTACAATAGCGTTTTGAACATTTTAAGTGAAATATAGATATCGGGTTATGACCAAATGGAAGATAATACTATAGTGACCCAATTTTTACTCTTAACATAAAATGGCCAAAAAAGCAGTTATCAGGTTATGCCCAAACGCCACCGAATATATTATAATGTGTACAAAACTATGGATATTTAAACGGTTAATTGAAAATATTGGAATACTACACGGCGCCCCTGAAGTCAGTCGCGACTCGCGAGGCACACTGAGGATTCATTAGTATACGCCACTTACCATCTTCTAGCAGTGACGAAGGGTGGAAGCAGGCTATTAGGATCCGATATAACTAGTGCATGCTATTTAAGTCGGATTTTAATAGCCTACCTCGACTCCTCGCCACTGTGGTCTAGTAAACACATATTTTTTGTAAGTAGCATACTATTATAAAAAATGATTATGAATGCATTATTTTAATGTTTCGTGGTATGTACAGTGGTTTTATATTATTTTTGTCTTATACTTTAAACAGTAATATTTTTTCAATATTATTTCAAACCTTTTGTCAAAATGAATTACTTTTCAATTTAAAATAAGGTACAATGACTTGGCGACTTTGATTAATTGAAGCTATTTTATTGGTTAGTAAATTTCAATGCGGCAAATAAAACCATGATGATTATTTCAAAACGAAATAATTTAAAATAAAACTCAATTAAACAAATTCATCTGCGTGCGGATTACAGCCCGCCCATCGTGGTGGTGCCGCTCTCGTCTTTCGGACTGTTTGCCGCTGACTAAAATGATATTCCCCTTGAGTTGTTGGAAATTAATTTTGCGAGGATTTAGTTTGTTGAACCGACACGGGGTGCAAAAGGATTCCTGTGAATTAATTGCGTATTAAATATTAAATGCTACTAGATAATTAATTTTGAAATACGAATCGTTCAATTTGGCGTCGCGCCCGGTTTTAACGGATTTTTGTTTTGGTGGTGGTGTACTAAAATTAGTTATACAAGGCAATTAAATAAAATAAATCTTTTGAAACGATAGGGAAACATTTTTAATAAATATATAACTGAATCTTCGTGCTTAGTATAACTAATGCTGAGTTTCACGTCACACAATCAAAATCGTAAATAAATGTAAATCAACAAAATATATTGATAAGATTATTTAATTTACTACATAAAACTTAGAATAATAATGTATTTGTTTATAAAAATACTACTTATTCTATAACGTAGTGATTTGTAACTTCATTCAATTGGAGGATGTATTGATATATTTAATTGATTGAGAAGGAGAAGTCACACTTTAACATACAAAACGTAAGCAATATAATGAGATTTATTTAAGAAGATTTCGGGTGATACAACCGAGCGTCGGTGGAAGATTATATACACACTGTGCAGATGAAACATGCATTCTGTTGTATTATTTTGTATTGTGCTGTGTCATTATGTATGTACACTGTGTACTACGACTATGTTATAACTAACACAAAAAAAAAAACAAAAAAAACAGCCAAAGCTTACCAAGAGGACCAGCCCCGGAGCTCCATTTATACGTAAAAAACTATACACTAAGAAAAAGAAGATTTGCTGATAGAGCAGGATATCTATGAATATAGTCGCTAATGAGGGCCCGTTTATTTTTCACATGTATGTCTATAGTATAAAATTTTTCAATAAACCCCTGCCCGGCTAGCCCATATTAGGGTAGATTGAGGTAAAATTTAATAATGATAAATATTTTCATTTTATGTTTGCTTTAATAAATATTCTGATATTATATTTAATCGTTATGACTAAGTATTAAATAATATTTTTTAGAAAAGTTGTTCAATGTACGGTTTCAAAGTACTTCATTGTTTTATAAAATATTTATCTTATGACAAATGTATTAAACGTATTATATTACGTACTCAATTCAAAGCCCCCGTAAGTGGAGGCTGACAGGGGTCTAGCCTAGGGGCCCGGGCTTAAGGGGGTCTGGCATGACGAGTCGATCAGTTAAATGAGATAAACACACAATAATTTGTCTTTAATAGTAAAAAAAAGTTGCCTGCGGCACTATTTTACTTGAAGACTGTTAACATTTAAAAAAAAATGTGGCTGTGTGACACAATTTAATGATTGCTATAATTCAACGATAATTCGTTTGTATAAATTGGTTTTATAATAATTTTAATGCGCTTCCTGATTAATAAAATGGTTATTTATCGAATATGGCGAAGACTTATATGTTACTTAACTACCACAAAAAGAGGGTCGCGATCAGTACTTCATAATATAGTGCCGACAACTCAATAATACAGAATGGCCTTAATTTTACTATTTGAGGAACACTACTGTAAAACATCACACTGTCTGTAGATAATCTTAGCGATAGGAAGGGGGCCGCCAAACATCCTGACCAGAGGGCCCGCTTCATGGTGTGTGTGCCATGACTCAATTAAGTACAACACTAGTGGCAAGTTTTAATTTTTTTTGCAAAGCTATTCTATGGTAATAACTATAATTTGGTAATACCTACCCATTAGTTTAGTAGATATCTATTATTATGGTACAATAATTTATTAAAATGCCATATATTTTAATAATGATTCACACAATTTTCTTTTACGACAATAGCAAGCGAAGCTACAATGGTGTCTGTTTATATTTTGAATCCATGCTTTTGTGTCGTGTTTATTTTCCCCTTCATATTATGAGATGATGAAGTAAAAGTAATATCTCATGAAATCTTCCCATTTACGTTTTGATGGAGCATTATGGTTTATTGGGGATTTATCATGTTATTATAAAGACGTGTATTTGTAAGTGATTCTATAATTTAATGTTAAGATTAAGTATAATAATATAATGTAGTTCATTATTTTTTTAACGATATAATTTAGTAGGCTATACAAATTATTGATTAATAAAAAGCTAAAATATTTTAATAGAAGAGTGATATAATAGTATGATATTATAATAATTATTCGTTCAATGATTCAAAAACACATTAAAGATTAAAAATATTTCAATGTTCTCCTAGTACCTATGTATCAATTACTGTATTATACATAGTATTTAATAAAAATAGTGCGCTTATTGCACCAATAATTGCAAAATAAGTAATTTATTATGACATGTACATTAGTAAGTGTTATAAATTCAACTAATTTATACTTATGATAGTCTTTGACAAGGTAAATAATATTACCTTAAATTATTATGAATTATTAACTCACAATATCAAATTTTTTACTTGTCTTTGTCTAAAAAAACTGGAGGTGCGATTTTCATAAGCAAATATTTAAATTTTGTAAATCATTAGCTACCTATACAAAACAAATAATCAAATCATAGACAATAATTGAGAATAAACCGGAAAATTGTCATTCAAATGTTAAAAATATATCCCTATTTATAATATTAATACTTTCGACCGAAGGTACTTGATTATATATATATATATATATATTATATTAGGTGAGTTATATATTATATTATATTAAGCGAGTTTATATGTATAATTTTGTTTTTGTTAAAAAATAATGTTATAAAAGTAGGTACCTTGTAAGTAGTATTATTATAGACATCTCATTAGTTAACTCGATTAATTATTTTTCTTAGAATTGACGATTTACACCTCTTGAGTGTAGTATTTTTTATTGTTATAAAGAATTTTGACCTCTTATTAGGTTTGACGATTTATTATAATAATATGCTGTCCAGTGTATTGTTATTAATAAGATAGGGTTTTTACTAATTGGGTTTTTTTTACTGACACTTCAGCTATTTATAATTTGTTTATTGTATTTTTTGTTGTAATTTCTGACTAAATAGGTAGGTAATGGAGTTTTTACCTACTTTATTGTATTGTTTTACTATATAAGGTAGAGTTAAGGGTGTTCGTTGTCAGTGTGTGTTTGCCTTTGGTGAGTGTACACGACGCCTGAAGATGCCGAAAGGCGAAACCCGGGTCGCAAAAAACGACTTAAATGGAATAGTACAGAGCTTGAATCCATTAGAATTTATATCCCTATTTATTTGTCCTTAGTTTACAGGAATTATAATATGAATTTTTGGCTCTCGGGTTTGAATCTTAGGTCTGAAAAATTATCATGATGTTTTTAGACCCAGAGCATACACCTAATATTGAGAAGGGGACCTACATCATTATTTTCTTTTAAAAAAATGTTAATAAACCTTTACGTTAGGCCAACAAGATCCATAACGGATTTTAGACCCAATGAAAAGAAACTTTATCATAATTAAATAGTGCTAACGTGCTAATATGCCATATAATAATATGTCTGGGAGAGTTTTAGAGGAATGGGGCATAGCCTTTTACCTGTTATAGATTCATGGAGTAAGAAAAAAGAGATACATATACAACTAGAAAAACATTATGTCATTCACTCGTACAGGTGCGTTAACACTTTTAACGGCATCTGCCGCGGACACCTGCACTTTTCCGTATACATTCTCCAAACTCAGACAATCCGCTCTTTGACGTAAGCGATAAAGACATAGCCTGTAGATGTAACTACGGATGCACCAATTCATGAGTGCTACTGGTCTTCCGCTGATACAGGCCTCGTAGAATGACTCGTTTAAAAGAGTATTCTATAGCCAGCTAATCTGGGTTACGATCCTCAGTAATGAGCACCTGACAAAAATAAAAAAGTTAAGTGTATTCCATTCAATCGCATAATTTTCACTTAGTTTAGTTCCAGGGAGGGATCCGGACCCAAAAACCCCACCTTGATACATCGGATATTTGTTGAAAATATTCAATGAATCCGCTGGCCTACAACGCATTATTTCAAGGAGTATCTACCCAAACCTTTGATATTCGGTGGGTAAAAATCTGTATCAAGTAATTTAAAAGTCAGTATAAAATTATTTAATAAAGTTGTGATTAGATATTATAATATCAGCATTAAATATATTATTGGGTATTATAAGCGTCCATTATTAATAATTAATCGAGTAAATGTAATGTAGTATTATAAATTGAATAATCTTCATGTACCTAAGCAAAATGTGTTCAATAAAGCCAAGCGTATTTATTTACTGTAAACAAACTACCTTTGAATATAAAGTATGAACAGAGCAGAGCCTTAAAATACCGCTTCCGTTATAGTGGGTGGTGTATAAAGTCTACGGATATAGGAACGAGTCGTAACAGGGGGGCTAATGATTAATGAACATTATATGGCCGGCTAAGTACCGTGTAATTTGCAAATACAATGCATAATTACCCTTGATTACTTTCTCTCTCCTCTTACCAAGGAGGTACACTAACAAAAGCGAGATGCCTACACACACCCATACTCTCTTAAAATATAAAATTTTCGCTTTACAAGCTCGCCTTGGGCTAATACAACCGTCTCGTTCTATTATAATGTTTATGCGGTTGGTTGGTGTTTGTGCATCTCTTTTGTTCCTCAGTTATTTGATCATATTAAAACAATGAGGTTCGTTTAACGTGGAAGCAGTCCGTTGAATCTTTCAGTTAACAAAGTTGAGTCGGGGCTTAGAGAAAATTTATGAAAGTGATGTGAAGATGGAAATAATGTTAATTAATGGTGGATTAAAAAAGAGACTTTAATGCATGATTAATAATGTCGTTTTAATATAAACATGACATTGCAATAATTTAATTATTATTGCCTTTATGAAATAACTTCCAACATTTATGAAATATCTGTGGAAAGTTGTCGCTTTATTTCAGTTATTAGACAGTATTAAAATATTTTTGTTTCATTTAATAAAAAAGCTCTTTTTGGTAGAAGTCTGTTTACTGGAAGCCAAGCGGTAATTTTCATAGCCGATTTCGGCAAAATTCATGAATTCAAGAATGATAACCTAACTTATCCTAACAAATAATCCAGTAGGTATATCGGCTATTTTCAAAAAAAATTTGCCACCGGCTTCTACTAAATAGACAAAAACCCTTTTTTTATCACAAAACAGCTATGAAAGATAGTTTAATTTGATATTATGCATATAGTCAGCGGCGGTTTTCTTTGCCGCAAATGACGAAATCGATTATTTGGAAGATTTAAAGGGGGGCCTCGAAACAGTTCAAATAAGTCATACAACTATCAAAATAATGTTACAAGATGCGTATTTCTCACAAACTGAGTATAAAAAATATTACTCAAAACATACAAATATGAATGCAAAGGGTCGCATAGGTATTGTATACCAAAGAAAATCCACTAATATTTTGTTACGTGTAATTTTTTGTTTGTATTTTATTTTTTATCATGAGCGACCTCAAAAGCAGTCACTGTTACGGGCCTTCACGTACCTAATCCCGTTACTGCGTTAAGTAGGTATATACAATTATACAAATCATGGTAAGATATTTTTTATCTTTATTGTAAACAAAACATGTGTGTATTAAATGGAAAATTGGTAGATAGCTGTCAGTATTTTTTTCTATTATAATAATAAATATCTCCTGCCTACTAATATAATAATATGAATTCAACCAAGCCGTTAGGAAGAAATACTAACTAAATTAGGTACTACTGTCCCACACCACTCCCCAGTGAATTATAAAATAATATGCAATGAACTGCACAGAAAATTAAATTTCGAGACCCTTTTATTATTAAAGTAGGTATCTAATTAATTTTTAGTAAAATGTATAAATGTATTATATTATATAGATTTAGTAGTTTATTATTTAATTTGCCTAAATAGATCGGCGTGCCTACTTACATACGATATTATTTTATTAGTGTTTTATTTTTCCCCCTATGAAATTTATTCGGTAGGCACAATAAATCACCGTTTTAAAATACAGCGATAGAGTTGTACTGAAAATATTTTTATACAATCAAGTATTTCTACATACCCTTTTTAAAACATTCTTTAAAAATCGAGTGCCTTTTGCGCTTGAATGATAACTAGAAACTAATTAAAAGTATTTATATTTATCAAATAATAAATTAATTTAGGTAACCTTTCATTCTAACAAAAACCTCACACAACTCATAACTAAAATTAAATGTTATTTTATATAACTAACTTACTGTTTATACAAACTTGTATCTACTAATTTAAACTTACAATTCGTGAATTTTGATATAAAGAATACACCCATCAAAATATCCTCGATAAACCTAAAATATGACAGCTATCAAACATTATCTTTATTTTATGTACCAGGGCTTTGAACTGGAACTGAACCGAAAACCGGAAAACCGTTATTTTTTTCGGAACGGAAACCGGAACCGAACCGATATATATTTTTTTACTTGAACCGGAACGAAAATCGAAAGGAAAAAAAATAACGGTTCGAAGCCCTGGAAGGTACTTACTTGAATAGTTAAGTTGTTACGAATTTTAATTCAGGTAAACCTAACACACCTGTCATTGATGTGTACAAATATTAGATATTTCAAACATAACAGTAATAAGCTGTGTAGGTATACAAATGAAATTTAATTATTTAGGAAAATTGCTAATTAATATAGGTGCCCAATATTTTAAGTTGAAATTTCAAACACTTATTAATGATCGTGGCGCTCTGCGTCCGTGCTTGTAAACTGTGGAATAATGGAGATATATGTACGGAGAGCGCCATCTTATGTCTATTAGTAGTATTAGTGCGGGGTGTGAGTCGTGGGGGAAGACCTTAAGGGGTGGCGCGGTGCAAAACAGGCGAGGGACGGTCATTAAATGTTCTTAGGACGAATTATTATCGCCATCAAAACATGCTTACGATCTCGAGGGTATTCAAATGTTCGATTTCGCAATTAAATGACATTCAAACCGTTATTGTTTGTATTAAAATGATTGTTGGGGATCATTATATTGTTATATTAATAGTTTATGAATGTATGAACTTTACGCATTATTGAGTATTTAATTGATTTCAAACATTAACAAGTTTTTAGTACTAAAACTTAAGGCGTCAATCAATTTGTATACAGGAAATGTGGTTTTGAA
Organism: Rhyacophila brunnea; assembly: GCF_057557595.1. Taxonomy (NCBI): domain Eukaryota; kingdom Metazoa; phylum Arthropoda; class Insecta; order Trichoptera; family Rhyacophilidae; genus Rhyacophila; species Rhyacophila brunnea. Next base: position 38,032,637 of record NW_028233276.1, on the reverse strand, counting down.
TTATCCACCCTACCTACAATCATAATTATTGTCATCAATCCACTACCGAAGAAGAAAGATCTTTTCTAACCTTTTCACTCTTCTTAGTCCATATTTGTTGTTCAATAAGTTGATTCAGCGGATTTTAGGTCAACCGTGAGGTCTATTAGTGTCCGTTTGGTTCCAATGTATGACTATGTACCTATATCCGGTAATTTTCTTATTTCCAATCGATATACCCGGTCCAATTACATGACATTAGCTCTATTGTATTTTCTTCTTTTTTTTGACCATGTCCGATCCGAATAATATTATATGGACCTCCACAGAGTGGACGTTTGTACTAACAGATTTTATTTTTACGAAAAATGGATGTCAGCCACTTGCTCAACCTATTAGGTCCATACTCTGACTTAAATCCCAAATTTAAAAAATTATATCTGTAGTAGTGGCCACATCTAGGATTCGAACCTAGGACCCACTACATTATAAGTCAATGCGTAAGCTGCTTGGCCATCATGAGCTACTAGCGTACACTAATAATATAAATACAACGTATTAAGAAATTGTAAATTTGACATGTGAATCTCCATTTATGTTTTGTTAGTGCTGTGGTTAGTCGATGGGAAATATAAAACAAAGTAAACCTTGCAATCTCAGAAACTATAAATCTATTATTATCTATGCCATTGACCCTCAATTTCATCATTTACCCTATATAAAGTGCTATGAAGTCATAGCCATGACATATCGGTTGTTGAATAATTCTTGAGTTGGAGGTGATATCGAATCAAATTTTTAAATTTACGGAAAATATTCTATGAACTAAGTGCTTAGTTGGAAATTTTGAACTACTAAATGCTTATCAATCTAAACCATTTAAATAATTACTAAAGATCACGTATATAAGTTTTTATAAACGTTATAAAATAAAACTAAAATAAAGTGTAATTAATACCAATGTTAAAATAGTCGATTTATAAACAAAACCAACTTGGATAGTATCTGCACAATGCCTGAGGTACCCAATTCTAAAGTCATAACTTTGGATTGAGACAGGCGGAGAGCATATTTGGAAAATGCCAGATTATACTCCTTGTTATTGTGCTTTTGATAATAATGATGGTGTCATTCACCAAGATAATAATTCAATAATATGCATGTACCGTTTCATCGTTTAGATACAATTATATTTCTAAACCATCTTGAGATACATATTGCTTAAAACTTTCACGTTTTGCTTGTATTTTTAAGTTTTGTGCTCCCATTATATGCTATCCACATTTCAGGCTAATTTTAAAGGTAATTCAGAGGTGGATAATGCTTTTTATCAATGCCGGGATTACCACTATAGGGGTGCCCTCTACACTTTTAGAGATGAAAGTCTGATTAGAATTTCTCGAATGAATCAATTTTTATTGTAGCGTAAACAGGAAACAAGTGGTACAAGAATAAATTATGCATGATAAATGTTACCTGTCCGATGGTCGGAGGCACGGTAAGAGAATGGTTTCGGGCGAAATGTGGCGAGAAAGTGCGCTGGTCCGAGGCTGGGTGCAGGTGAATAATATGCGATGGTACTGGTCATGATACTAACACTGAGGGATTGCCATCAACTATGATTCGCTATTTATATAAATGACTATTCGGTAAATTGCGACAGTCGTTGTTGATGTAGTTCACAATTGGCAAATCTGCTGACCGCTGCATCGTTACAACTTCGAAGCATTTCGATGAAAAAGCCCAAGGTAGTCGACCTTCATCGAAGTACCTATGCCACGCCTGTAAAATGTACTGATCGTAGATGTGGTGATTGTGCGATAGTTGAATGAATCGCTGATTCTTGCGTTGTCGTAATTACGTTGACATGACCTCATGTTGTTGCCCATTTCACTTATGTGAGTAGACAACACTATTATTGAAGTATATCGATTGATTACGTACCTACTAGCTATTTATTTATTTTATATTCTAACATGATAAAAAAACTTACATTTAAAATCACCAGTAACTAAGTATGCATGATAAATTTAAATTTGTTGGTTTGATAAAAAAATATTTCTTGTGGGCTGTACCTACATATTTTTGATTCTTATAAAAATATTAACCTAACAGTTTCCCAAAATACGCGTCCAACTAAATGAGAAAATTAAACTTAAATTTAGAGAACATCACTTTATCTCTGGAAAATCTTATTTTAAAACAAATTTGCATCGAGGATTAATTTTAATTATTTTAAGGGCGGTTTTGGTTGGCGCCAATCACCCCATATAATTTGCAAAGTAATTAAGGGAACAGCACTTAAGGGTGGCGATAGTGCAGGGGTGTGCCAAACAGAAAATTTTCTGTTTGTATTAAAATGAAATCTTTTTACATATATCATATACATTTTATATTTAAAAAATATGTTTTAAACAATGCATAAGTATAAGCATTATTCTGAGAGATTATTTTCGTTCAATTTAATGATTCCATAATATATAATATTTTTTTTTAATTCTTACTTATTATTTTATACTTAATACAATTTGAATTTATAGCCAAACATCCTAATCTTCTGTGAAGTTTTTCATTTACAAGTGCAAACTGAGATACTGTATAATATTATCCCAAACATTAAATGAGTAGGCATAGCACAGTCCACAGTGTATTGACGAACTGCTTCTTTTAAACTACCACCTACCCAAATTCTTGTAAATAATAAAAATACCAACAACCCCAAACTAGAAGAAAAAACATATTTATAAAATAATGATGTTCTTGATACTAATTTATAGCACCATCAGCCAAAATAATTTGAAAAATTCTTGATCAACTACGTTATTCACACGTTTGAATCTCTTTAGATAGTATTAAATTGTTTTTTGAAGTTTTAAAAAATAATAAGGATTTACTAATTTTTATGGCTATATTAATGACAAGCAAATCTACAAATAGATAAGTACTATCAAGAATTATTATTGTATGGTGTTTAATATATCCTTGCATATGTATTGTTAATAATGTATTATATCTGCGTATCTGCGCTGTATAATAAATATGTATCTTAACAGAATATTAACGAGACTAAGAGCCGAATGCATAGTCGTACTTACGTGTTTATTTAGCTTTATACAACGCTTAACATTTCGCAGCTTGTGTAACAGTGAACATTTTAAGCGTCGTGTTTAGAAAAAAGCGTTGTAGTTAGGTTAACTTTACAATGAGATCTCTGCATTGGGCCACTAGTAGATATTCGTCGATCAACCCGTAATAATTAAACAGTTCAAACAAGTAAAAATAGAAAATCTGAATAAAAAAAACTATATTGTATGTTCAGATAAGTAAGTAGGTATATCTATAATATTATTGTACCTACCGTTAAATATATCAATATTTAAATTAGTCGAACTGGACAACAAATAAGTACATAGTAGGTAAATATATTTTCTACGAAAATACTACCAAATATCTTCATTTTGTGGAAATAAAATAAATGGAAAATGGCATTGTTGCAGAATAATGTCTGGCGCGGGAAATAAAAAAAATCCCATCACAGCCATACATAATGAAAGTCTAGAACCGCTTGCTTTTATGGTAAACAGATTCTGTACAAAGGCTTAAAGTGTAGGCACACCGTATGAGGACATTGTATAAAAAGAGGAGGGGGTCGCGACCCCCTCCGCCCTCACACCCCCAGGGGTTCTAATGACTGGGTTTTATGTTGCAAGGGTTGTGGTGGTCATTTATCTGCGGCGCTGGAATGAAGTGGCAGAAAGTTTTAGATAGCGAAAAAAGGGGCACGGAAATATCTGAAAACATACTCGACGGAAAAAGAATAAGAAATGGGGCATATATTATTACTCTGAAAATTTTAATATACCACTATGTTGCCGGAAAAGTGTCACAAATCAAAATATGTTTTTTACATTAATTTATATTAATACAGTTTTGATATGATTATTTTCATCATAATGTCTTTAATAATGAAGCTTTCAAAAATTAGGTACATAAATTTTTCACAAACGAAACAATATAGCCTGCATATTTTATAATCTCAGGTTTCACTAATTATTATATAGCTGCCTACCTATCTAAATAGCACATGTTTCAATGGGAAATCAATGTTGATATATTATACCGATGAATCAGACGATTGCTTAATAAATTGTAGTGATCCTGTGATACCCAATAGGTAGAAAACATCCAGAAAAGATACCAATAACTGGATATAGGTACCTACATAATGCCTCAACGCCTTGGATTGAGAGGAATTAAATTAGTGAGTTGATTCAGGCTGACGACGATATCATTAGAACCGTAGAGCTTGATAATCTACCAAAAATATGAAAATATTTATATAATTTTACTTATTAATTTTAAATAAAAATAAGTGTGTTAATTTTTTTGTTCTATACCTACCTACCGACAGTCTTTAAACTCGTGGCGTACAAGATTATGTTATGTAAACATTATCGACCACCATGCTTATGACACGACATAAATATTCATATTTAACTTAAAAAATATATATAAAGTAAGTGAATTTAATTTCTTACTTTTTTAATAATTCAGCAGGCGGAAAGCAATAGCGATAATCACAAAGATTTCACGAATCGAAGCTGCGCTTCGGTCCATTTTGATCACTGATATCAACTGATAAAAACTACATACCTTACAAAAATTGTCTAATCAAATTATATAATGTAAATTAAACCTATTTTATATCTAACTACTTTTGTTATCCATCTATCTATATGAACCTAAAAACCATATAAACCTTTGTATTTTAATATTTTAGCTTATCTAGGTATTCAAGAAAGTATCTAGGTAATTATAAAATCTGTAGATATCGATTTAATGGTGTTTATTAAACATACATATTTTTGAAAAACACTTTCTGAGAAAATATAATTATAACCAATAGAAAAAATCTTTTTGAAAAAAGTAAGCCACCCCGGCAGGGAATCGAACCATGCATCTCCTGAGTTTACGCCCCGTCCGTTGCATTTACCTCGATGCTACAAGGCGACGTACTAATTGCGACAAATTTTAGCTGTTGGCATTTTTAATACCCACTCATCAGCGTTCTTCTAAATCACGCTGTTTCAATCATCAAGTATCAAGCAAGGTGTTTATTACCTTTTATTTCATAATAAATAAGAGATACATATACATCATCAAAAACTTATTAATAAAGCGGTATTTTATTAAAAGTCATATTCTTCTTATAATAATCAGAATTTAATTTATAATTTCACTCAGAAGAACCATCGACACGTTTTCTATACTTATTATATTTTCGTAATTGATGTCAAAATATTGTTCAGAAAAAATCCCATGATTACTTTTTAAACTAATATTGAATTAAAATTCAGAGAAATCGTGATGTTATTAGATTATTTTTCATTTGGCTCCACGTCACACGGGGGCGGTCATTAAGAACGCCCCTTATCAAATGAAGCGCTGTAAACTCTCGTTTAATAGTATTAACATTCACTGGACGGCGAGGCAGCTCATGCTTGTAGCGTTTTACACCAACATCGAGCGATACACTAATATTTCGTAATTGTTTGACTATAATTGATTTATATCTAAATTAAATTTTCTGCGGTTGTGTGAGGTGAATTTGTGATTTTGTACAACCACCGATACAGCTTATTCAGTAAAGAAATGCATATTATTCTTTATAGACTTATTTTGTCTTGTATCTTATCCTAAAACAATGGTGGTTAAAAGTACAAAAAAGCTCAAGAAGGCCCTCTATTATATAAATTAGGATAAAGTTACTTTCACTGTACTCATAACGTATATACACAAAATGTACATGCTTCGTGTATGATTCACAGATTTACAATCACTGAATATTATATAAAAATCAGATTGTATTTAAAAGCTTATAATTTACATGTAACAATACTAATTTGCAAAATGATAATATAAATTATATTAAATTCTACAAGTATTGGATGGCAATGGTGTGACAACCGAAACAGAAACATAAACCAACTTGTAGAATTTAATATTATACCTATATAATATCATTTTTTTATTATTAAATATATTGCTACAATGTATTTACTTTTCGTTTGATTGTTTCTATAATATTCATAAGACTTTCCGATAAGTTCGCTTCTTCAAGCAATATCTAATAGTATTACTACTGTAGACAGATGACGGTAAAACTTGATGAAAATTAATTTACAAACCATTTAAAAATTGTACATTTTCATATATAAATAACGATATACACCTTAGACTATAGATACATCTAGACGCCACCCATTGCATTGCTAAATAAAGCTGCGTGCCGTACGTTTGGTTTGTGGGCGAGCAAACGTATTCATCTACAAATGTTTGAGACCATAGACCATTTCGCTAGTGCTCGCCCAAAGTGCTCGCACTAGACGCTCAGAGTTAAAATATGATTTTCTATTTTTTTACGTTATATAGTATTTTTAAGCGGTCAAAATGCAACCATTATGTAAGAATATCCATAATTTAAGTTATTTTAAAGAAGCACTAAGTCACTTGATATCAAAATATATAATAATATACAAATAAATTATCACGAACATGTATCAACTTACCTATGAAACGTAATACTATCTTCTTGCTTATCAGTAGATACGGCTACCACATTTTAATACAACACACATAACCATATTTTCTACTTAATTAGCTAAAAATATTCACCACTGACTTTTTGTTTAACACAAAAAATATCAATTTTAGCAACACGCGCTCGCAGGTTATCGACGCTTAGTTAAGCAACAAACTAAGATTTGGCGGCGACACGATAGCAAACCATCTCACACATATGTAAACCTTTTATCTTACTCTAACACGTATCGCAGAGATTATAAGGGTGCCGAATACTTTCTCACTCGTACTTATGCATCCTTTTTGTTCAGGCCTTGAATCTTGATATACACGGACTAGGTTGCATAATCGTTATGATGCAGTTTACAGTAACAAGATGGCTGTACTTATACAATTAATGATTGTCATAGTTATACAGTGATGTATCTAGATATTTAAAATACAACTCCCTTCCATGTTTATCATAAACAATATATTATGATTAGGTATATAAATTCATTCCATCGCGAATTAAAACGGTTATGTGTAAATAAAAATGTTTATAGTCCTCCTATACATGTTTACCTATTTACGTTTGTCGTTTATAGTTAGTGAGCATAACTACGCTGTCCACTAAACTTACTCTTAAGTATAATTTTGATACTTGTCCTCCCCTTATTAGTCGTTTTATAGAAACTATATGCTGCTCCTAAGCAGTGCGTTACCATATGCTGATATATACTTCCCGAACTGAAAACCACGACATACATAACATAGTATGCAAGTGTTTTAATGAAAGTGTAACTAAAAAACTCGATATGCGATAATAATTACAAAAGAAGAACTACAATAAAAAAATCTAAGTACAATATTATATAAAAATAGTTCATTTAAATTAAATTTATCGCAAAAAAATAATAATGAGTTTTAAAAGATCAGGTTTCGTGATTCGGGTTATATCCCTATCCTCCGAGTAAGAGCTACATATGCGACTAATGGCAATGGGGCGCAAGCCTAATTACCGCCCCACTTGGGGGATCCTTAACACATTTAGATCCACTATTTCATCCCGTACAGAATACACTAAGTATGTAGTAGATTGCAGCTAAATTTAATGATTCCATATTTGAATTCATTTATGGCGGTCAAACTTAAACCGTTCGATATTTAAATACTGAGAGATATTTTAGTCAAACATATTTTTATTATTATTCTATTTAGTCTTCTGGTTAGATTTACCTTCATTATTCCATAATTGCAATCAAATACTTATATCAGGACTAAGAAATCAAAAAATAAAACGTCAGTCGATAAAAATAATTACAATTTCAAAATAGGTAACAATTCGCTGCGGACCTTTTATTTAATATTTAATTACCACATTTAAATGACATGCTAACTATGGCCACCTGATGGGCAATGCATCAGTTGCGTTGGACGCAATGAATGGGTGATATAGAAGGTCCTTATAAAATGTCTTTAATTAATCACCTGTTTTCTCTTGTTTTAACACTACAACATGCAATGAGGTCCTTTGGCAGTAGGTATTATAATAGTGTAATATTAATGAATTAGTAGAAGTAAAACAATCAGATACAAATACATTAAGAAAATCCCACAATATCTTGTGACGTCACCGTAATCAAACCCCGAGCTTCTGAATGCCAATCGCGTAAGAGGCGAGATGAGGGCTTTTTATAATACCTATCATAAATGTCGAATTAAAAGAAAGTTGTGAGTATATGAATAATATAGTATTGTGAAAGTATTACCAGCATTTAAATACATTATTCCTCACTTGCATGATAAAAACATAAATATCAAGTAGGTACAATGACATACTTAGATACTGTATTTTTTCATAATAAGTAGGGATACTTTTAGATATATTGCAACATTAAAATTTCAAAATAATGATGTATATCCGTCATCGTCGCTATTCTTTCGTCAGACTTGTTTATGGGCAGATTGAGCTGATATTATCTTTTTTCTTCGCAGTAGGATACCTATGACTTATAATCCTTTTTAAAACGTCCTGGATAATTAACATACCTAAATACCAGCTCGCACCAAACGTAAAATTAATGCTTTAGATGTGAGTGGATTGAATAGAGAAACGCGAGGGTGGATTTTAGTTCAGCAAGCTCGTATCCGGAAAAATCACAGTTCACCGCGAGTTGTTCTACCGCAAATAATAATATAGCAATGAGGTCACGTAGTTTATGGAGCATTTCACGGTGAAGTAAGCGTACGTATCTTATAAAACCCTAAACAATCAATTAAAACTATTATGTGGTGCACTTTAATTGTATTTACTGTCATATATTGCTGGAAAAACACTAATAATGATTAAAATAAACAACAATAATACGTAGTATTCATTCCACACCATAAACTGGTATAATTTAGTGTTTTTTGTCTTTTAAATTTTAATTTGTGCTTAAAATAAATAATTATCTTAGTATAAAAACCAACGCGATCTCAATACTATACGGTTTCCTGTTTCCTGTACAAAAACTTACGACAAACTGCATACGAATAATTTTCATATATTCCGCTAAGCTGCATATAGTATGGGTAGGTATATACGTATTTTTTTTAAACATCATGTTTCTATGATATGATAATTTAATAATTACAAGATAAAAAGAACTTTTTATATACAACAATTTTAAATTTTCTGTTGAATTATTATGCTCAATATGCTCAATCTTGTACTTGACATGAAGTAAATAAAAAACAAACAAATATAGAATACTGAAATGTCATTTTGACATTTTATTTTGATTTCCATAGTAAGGCACGTATAATATATTAATAATTTGGTTGCTAGGACCCACTTAGCAACCAATAATAGTCTTTTACTTTTTACGATTTTTTTCCGAAATAACTTTCCATACAAAACAGAATTAACTGAAAATAAATTCAATTCTGCTTAAAGATGGCTAAAAGTATTAAAAGAATGCATTGTCGTCGTGTTATGATATATTCTAGAAGTTTCAAATGTCTAGATAGTCAGAAAAATAGTTAAAAATCGATTGCAAGATTTGTACTGAACAAACAACCACCGGACAAACAAGAATACGAACTAATAAAAACGTTGTAAAAATAATTTGTCAACCTTAATAACAGACAATAGTGACTTTATTACCTATCGGAAAACATGATTGTATTTTAATTGCATTTAATATATTATATTTTATTATAATTTTTGAAAATATATTAAAACCAATAGAAAAAATCTTCAAACGGAATCAAACCTGCATCTCTCGGGTTTCGCGCCCATGCACATAATATACCACTATGCTAAACGTACCATACTTAATTACGATAAATTTTGACTAGTGTCTCTGAGCTACTACTGGCTATCGGCTTTTGTATTTTAAATAAAAATAGGCATTACTTTAATTACTAACCGACGTCGCGGATCACTCCAAGATATTTAAGTGTTGTATCTTCGTTGAACTTGATAATAATATTTAATTAATAACTTTTTTTATTTAATGAATAATTCACAAGATTTAATAATGTAACATTCTAATTATACATAATTTTTGTCATACATCTATTAGTTTTACTATTATATTTTCACAGAAGAGCTTTCAAAAATTATGTTCAATAATTATGTTACATTCTTAAATCTTGTGAATTAATCGTTGAATAAAAAAAGTAATTAAGTAAATATTATATTATGTTAGACAAATACTAGATAAAAATGTGCCTACACAAGTATGTAATTATAATTATAGGTACCTATGAATAGTAAAATTAATTTGATCAATATAGAAAATTCTAATATAATAAACGAAGCAAACAAAACCGAAATATTAGTAAAAGAAATAATCCGATTAATAACCAGCTATATCAACACGAATCAGAGAAAAACAACAATGACAAGAACAGCGTGTAACATGTAACCGAGTTAATGCTTTCAACTGAAACGCCACAAGAGACGTTTCGGATTGCGCCACCATTTTAGCAGACAAAGATGCCATAACATTCACATCTCATGTGAATCCGAAACGCAATCTGACAACCAACACCGTATGATGAGATATGAAACGATATCATTTTTGTACTCGCTCTAGCAAAACGCCGGAAAATCGGGAAACGTCAGTTGCGGATTGGGAAAATCACATGTATTAAGACTATACTTCAGCTGGAGCACGGTCTAAAACGATCATGACTACGCGACGCGAAGATTGTGCAATCGACGCGTGCAGAAGAAAGCATAATTTGTCATAAAAATTCAACATGCGTCCATTTAATGTTATGTTTATTGTTATATTAGTAATAATAATAATATTATTCATTGACATTCAAGTTGTATTATTTTTATTCATCATTTAGATTAATTGACGTACTTTAAACAAATCATGGTGAGTAGGTAAAGTGATCATATAGCAGCGGTGGAGTAATGAGATGAGGTACTCATAGAAGGCGTACGCTTAGTTATAATGATTGTCCCGGTGGAAAAAATCATATCAAAATAGACTATATCTTTATTCTGTATATTTGTTTTTCACGCGGACAAAAATATAAAAATAAATATATCCGCCGTAACGAACTATAGAACAATGAATCATTTATAGATGGAAATAATATTTATTGCCGAAGTTTTTCAAGTATTTATTTCAAATTCGCCTCTGCTAGCCGCGAAAGAACCCAAAAGTCGTCGGTTGTCATGTATATTTATGAGATCCTGCACAGCATACCCCTCCTACGGCACGCCAAAGCCTTTTCTTCAACCCCTATGGCGGAAGTATACGACCAATGAAATCAAATAGCGGGCAAATAAAAGAATAGCGGAACAATGCCTTTGATGTGCAGACTGCGCCCAAGCGCTCACTTATATCGTATCATGAATAGAATACCGGATATGGTCGGCAATCAAATGAATACATAGTAAATGGCCGCTAAGCTTTTGATTGGTTTTATTGTTAAAAGCACATAATGGCACTTTGATGTCATTTATTTTTTTATTATTTTAATATTACTGTAGCAGTTTTAATGTGATAAAATTTGTTTTTAATATTATGTATAATTCTAATACGGCCATTCTTAGCAGAATTGTAGAAACAGAAAATCGTAGTATTTCCGTTATTTTCTACAGCACAATATATATTTATGTGTAGACGATACCTTATTATTCTGTTATCCATATCCTGTTAGGAATATACAATGCATGTTTTACAGGACACAGCGGAAACGTAAATTCTAATTGACTTAAGTTCTATAGTACCCTGTTTGAATCATTTTTTTGAGACACGCGTTTCATCTTTCAGCATCTTCAGGCACTATGGTAAATGCACACCGACAACAAATTATATAATTAAGTAAGCTGATGCTTTTTGATCTTTTCAACATCGGTCTTGCTTATATAACATATTAATTTACACCAATAATTAGCATTAGCAGGTATGCTAGGTAGTAGGTTGTATACTTAAATTTCAATTCATTATAGTCAAAACCTAGTACCTAGTACCAGTATAGAAATGCTAATGAGAAATGGGCCCTAAGTGACCACAGGGTCACCTTAAAGTCCACTGAATCGACGAAATCATCAAGTTTATTGACAGCAAAGAACTCTGAACCGAGAAGGGTGAAGTGATCTATGAAAGGCATTCATCCAGCAATGAATTGACCTCGGCTGATAATGACATAATATATTATCAAAACTCAAGACAAGGCGATTTAACACAAATGTATACAAATATACATTTTTATGTATGCTTTTAATATGAAATTTTCGTAGTTTTTCTTAAAGATGTAGCTACAATATGGTTTGGTAGAAAAGTGTTTATTTAACTTAACCCTTTCCCAGTTAGATGTCAGTGCTACTTTGCAACTACCCCACCCTCCCACCCATACATTTTGTCCTACTACGGTTATGTTCGGTACATCATGCTTTATGGCGAAAGCTACAACTCGGTCGCGATGTTTCATTTCCGATGATTCAATTAGTTAAGTGCAGCAATAACTTCGTATAAACTTGTCAACGTTCTGTTTGCCGGGGAATCCCCCGTACTAAAATCCGGGGAAGTTTTCATTTCTTTGTTGTGCGTACGTGTAATATAAAAGGCAACGATGATGGATATTTTATCAAATTGATATCGTAAACCGTCGATAAAAGCAAATAGGCGCGCAGTAAAAAATAATATGTGTCCAATCAAAAGTATGGCAAATGTATCAAATGCGATTGACGTCGGAATAGATTTCTTCCGACGGTTATCTGAGCCGAAATTATGAGCCATAAAAGACAAATTAAAAAACAAACCAGTAGAATATTGCTGGCCATAAATAAAAACATAACAGAAATATAATTTAACGGCGGCAATGTATTTACGTCCTTTTTTGTTATATATTATTATAGAAATATGCTGGTTTCTCGATAAAAATAGTTTTACATTATGTTATATTAAATGAAATCATATTTTTATAACGCACCATATATTTAACAAAAAATACGTTAAATTATTTTCTGTATGAAGATATAATGAGAAATACAAAATAATATTAAAACTAGTTTCATAATACAGTAGAACCTCGATATAACGGACTAATGCCAGTGAAGGGGTGTCCGTTAAAACCGAACGTCCGTTGTATAAAAACACAATCAAAATCTTTTTAATTCGTCTTTGGATGATAATATATCCAGACACACCTGAGTGACGTTAATTCTCAATGTCGATGGACTTGATTTCGGTTCTTGAGTTTCGTTTGAATTTTTGAAGTCTGCTGTTTTTTATAATCAACTCCCTAAAATTACGAAAATGCATGTAATATAGTTGAATTTCACCGAGATGCAATTTTATAACTGGAAACTTAGTTTTCGTGCGTGTTGTTTCTTTTTTATCACTATATTCATGTATATCATCATGTAACTATCAATGATAGTAACTGCATCTACTATTTCACTTTTCGTCATATATATGTCATACATTTCAGATACCCGGTCACCCTCATTTACTTCTAACCACTTATTACATAGATTATAACTTATATAATATGGTGTAATACATGTGTATATTTACTTTGAGTAAAAAAATGAAACTGCTGTGCAGCTGTGTGAATTAGCGTCCAGCGTTGCAAACGTTAATGCTATGCTTAGTCAACGAGCACGAGAGGTATGCCGTGATTATCATGCATAGAAAATTGCCTGCAGTGGTGACATTTAGATTTAAACATGTATACCTAACATTAACAAAATGTTTTTAAGAATTTCGACATTTGACTGGATATTTTTTTCGTTATATTGAGGTTCTACTGTAGCAAGAAACTGTAGACGATTTTATTTATTATATTTTATCGAAAGGAATGCTCTCAGGACAATTTTTGTGTCTAGTAAAAAGTGAAAGACAGAGACAATTAATTAATTCTCACCAAAGACAATATACCGAGACATAATATATTATAGTGTTATTAGAGGCGTGCGATGATTTTTAGTTATACGGATAGTATTGAAAAAATACATATGAAATACCTACTATTATACTCCAATAAAACCATTGTTAGAATTAAAGATAGGTTAATTTATGCCATATAATATATAGTAGGTACTTTATCATTTTTGGGCATGCTCCGCATTTACAGTGTCTATGGACCACACGCCACTGGATTTGATGCATAATGTCGAGTTCCTACGTGACAATTTGTATTGTTCAACTGTCTGTTGAAACTATATTGATGATCGTTTCAGTTAGGCAAGACCAGTACCCACTATCGTATGTCAAATTTAATATAATATGATTTCCAAAAATAACTTCTAACTATCAAACATGCAGGTAGAAACACTACACCTCTGTTGGATCGATGAAGTTTGATGGAAGACGCATGGCATGCAATACTAGCCGGAGACTACTAGATACTGAGAAGAATAATTATTGAAGTGTTCAACGCCCAGTTTGAGTTGTGGATTAGTAGGTGAAGAATATGTTTATCCTTATTTTATTTTAAATGTTAGATTTCATAATAAATAACTATATCGTTGTTTATATCTAAAAATGAATATGGAATAAAATGTATTATTTAACGACAAAAGTAAATGTTTTTATTTTTAATGCACCTAAGGTATTGGTAATTTTATGTTATATAAATGACTGATACTTTTTAAGTAAAAAATGTTATCAACCGTTTTGTTAATATAGCGAAATAAATAAATTTAGTTATATTATTGTATCTGTTTGTCAGAGAAACGGATAATGTGACTTTGTTATTAAAAACCCCGTGTTTATGTGATATTTATGAGTGTATTTAGATAATATGATTATATATATTTACATTTGTTATAAACACTTGTTTGTTTGAAAATTCGGTAGATTATTTCTAAAAGAATTCCAGATTGTTCAGAGATTATTTAGTTGATTATATATAAATGTATAAATATAATATAAAAAAATGTTCTGAAGAATTTACAAAGGTAATAAATTTCTTTTTTTACTCATCATTGGACACAAAAAAACAAAATAAAAACAAAACCAACTAGCGTAAAAAAGCATTGAAAAAATACACTACGTCCGATTGGTTCGTATTGTCTGTAACGGTTTCTATATGAAATGGAAAAAAAATATATGTAGATATATATATGTTACATGTATGTTGGGAATTTATTTTGAAATGGATTACTGGTCTCGGTTCATACGCGGAGCACCCCGACCGATAAATATGTCAAAAATTCCAGGGCAGGGATCAACGATAAAGAGATATAAATCCATCCATTTTTTTCCAGTTGGATATATGTATTTTTGTGCTATTTTATAGCGGAACTGTCAGAGTGACGTAATTGTGATGGGATTCTTTTGAACGTTTGGTAAAATGCATGGTTATTAATTTTGATGTTGTATATTATAGCCATAAAATAACTGTCAAGTTTAAAGGAAGGTAACAGAATAAACAATGCATATTTTTAAGCACCCAAATTAAAAATAATATTAAATTACCGAGTTTTAAAAGTGGAACTGTATAAATTCGTTACTTTGAACAATGTTTCAACAAATATTTTTTTCATTGTAATCTACTTTTATTTAAAAATTATTTTATGCAATAATCCATACTTTTTTCATACTACGAAATTAATTTATAATTTAGCGTGTTAATTTTACATTATTGATTAAACTATCACCATGTTCGGTACAAAGAAGATACTATCAACATTTTAAACGTGAGAAAGATACTCAACATAATACAAGGTCCAAACTTTGACTCTAAATTCACGTTGAAAAATAATGTGAATTAGCTAGACGCAGCCTTCGTAGGCGCAAATATTATTTATAAATAATAATTTAATTATTTTAATGATATAATTATTGAGTTGTTTTTTAATGGATTTTTAATCTCGTGTAAATTTTAAATAACCTTTATGGGGACTCCTTTATGTGCATCTTTTATTTTTTATCTTTGTAGATAATATACTTTGATTTTTTTGGTCTCAACGTTAATTATTAATAAAGTCTCAGTGTAAAATCATGTTATCATGTAAAATATATATACGATACTTTTAATGTAACAAAGCGATATTGTCATTACATAAAAAATTCTATGACAATAACCCTCGATGACTCTTAATTACAAAATTATGTTCTGAGCATTTTTCAATTTTAGTAATATGCACTTTCATTATTTACTGCAAATTGATATTAAATTTAATATAAAACCAATTATTGTCTGAAAGTATATAGAAATTTAATTTATATTTCAATATCAGTGCTTGAAAGATGGTTCATTTTCTATCATTTATTTATCAAAAAAGATAGAAATGATTAAATACTTAAATAATCATGGCATCGGGAAGTCTACATCACAAAAAAATTATCATATCTGGATAAATGTCATCATTCAGTGGTCCCATGAAGTATTATATATTATATTAAGAGTGGAATATATGGAAATCTTATTAGTCCAGTACTTAAGACATTGACTTCCGGTTACTATACAATATAAATGTATGTAGTTTTCTCAAAGTCTTGGTGTTTATGATTATTTCACTTATAATATTAAACTACTGTCATTGGATCTCATGGCTTACTGCAGTGTTAAAAAGAAGAAAAAAACGCAAATCAGTATTGCCATATTTTTAAAATAACATAATATTAGTGTGATAGTGATATAATCAAGAAGTACGTAGCAATAAAAGACTAACGTCTAAAAGAAGTGGGAATTTCAAAGAGAGACGTTCATCCGGAAGTAGATCGAGTGTGGTTGAGATAATGGTGATACTATTAATCACTCAGTGTTACAAAATAATATATGAAACACTTCTCTTTCTAGATAGTTAGCTTTTCTATATCAAGCGACTTTATTTAATTAAGTGAAGATGTGGTGAATACTAAATGATATTTATAGGATCAATTTATTTTGAGTAACTACAAAATCTCTTAATATGTATGTGCTAATATTTTGTTTAAAAAGCTGACTAATATAAAAGATACATAATATTAAAGCTCCAACGATAATCATGAACATATGAAAAATTATAAAAATTAACGAGACATAGTAAGTGTTAATGAATAGCATTATGGCTGAAAACTGGTGGTTAAACATGTATGAATTTCCACCCTACCACGCAGTAATATTTCCAATAAATTGATGCCCGAGCGATGGACGCGTCCGTCAAATGAAAAATGGCTCGCCGCCGTGTCAATGGCTTTTTTGTTTGTTTTTTTTTTATCGGCAACACAAATATAAAGCTCCCAGGTACAACTCGCAGTTCTGCCACTTTCGCATAAACTGAATCTATTTAATTCGCGGTCGACAAAAAAGTTGATTAAATTGAATGGCGTCACGGGACCGGCCGCAGTTTGAGTCGGCCTGATGCGAAATACATCATTGGCCCTTTAGAAAAAAACGCGTGGCAGATTTTTGAGTTGTAGAACAAGCAGAAAATAATAAAAAAATCTAGAATTTATTACTTACTATTAAATTTACTGAATCAAATGCTATAGACATGAAGACTTGATCTATGAAAAATCGTAATAAAGTTCGTAATTAGTACTTGTCAATAAGGCATTTCACATTCTATCTACATTGGAGGGTTACATTTAAATTGTATGTATTAAATTTCACCGTAGCACAGTTTGCCGTGATCTTTCTTATCGGAAAGAGATGACCGTATACTATATGGTCATCTCGATAGCACCGAGATGAAAAATTACGTGTTGTTCGTGGAACATTCCAGACAATAATGTTCCAATTTTATTAGATCCTAACCTAACCTAACAAATAATCCAGTATATCGGCTATTTTCAAAATCTGTTTGCCACTGGCTTCCTGTAAACCGACAAGAACCGTGTTTTATTTAGACATGAATCTTATCTCAGTACTGGACGGTCTTTAGTATACGACCATATATTTCCGATACAACATTCCACGGTCCACATCAAACTGTATACGTATAAATTTCCGGAAACGACATTGGAGATGTAATAAAATAATGACGTTATGCAATAATACTATTCTGCTTATTTTTATACTTAGTGAGAATTATTATTGAAATGAAAATCTAGTAAAATTAATTACCTACGTAAGTTAATTACCCAAGAAGGAACAACTTTTCATATTCATTTTATAAACTGACAATATATTTAGCGCTACAAGTGCAGCAATATTCATATAATTCTACAGGTTGTTTTTGAGTTGATAGCTATTTTGGATGTACCACAAAACAAAAATGTACCTACAAAATGTAGAATTGAATATAATTTATATTATCTTTTTTTTGACAGCTATTTTGAAATATATCTTAAAATGCAAAGTATTTAACTTATTGCTCACGTGTGCACGTGGCTTTTAATTATGGATAAGGCGAATTGATAGAGGTTTCCAAGCAGATTTAATGTAATGAGCTAGATGTGTTGCCCGGACCCAAAGGGGCACTAAATGACCACAGGGATACCTGAAATTTGGCTATATTGATGAACTTCGACAATTAAACGAATATATATGACAACAAAAAACCTCCAGCCTCCAAACTTTCATCCAGTAGTGGATCAACTCCGGCAGTTGATGATAATATCTTACTACAAATGATAAAAAGTATAGAAATCTGATTACTCGCGTACAAATAAAGCTTCACACAATAGAAGCTGTAGCATTTTCCTTCCACATTAAATAATGCGAAAAGTATTCTCCTCTACGGCTCTACGTTGCTACGCCTCTACGGTAGCGTAGCAGTGGTTCTACGCCTGCCGGAGAGAAAGAGAGCAACTCGCGGAATTTAATTATTCCCAAGGTGTGCATTTTATAAAAATGTTAAAAGAGAAAAATATAACAAGGAGCGAAGAGGGATTTGCGAGCAAGGTGAGCTAGAAATGATTAAAGCTTGCATTTTTGTTGTTGTTTATTTTTTATCGTCTCCATTGTAAAACGGCGCTTCAAATGAACGGAATAAAAAGAACTTTATTAAATCAAACGAAATAAAAATATATAGGGTTTATTATTTAATTTATTTTAATTTAAAATATTATGATAAACACTAACGTATACCATGACGTCCCCTCACATTATTAAGGTTCAGTACTACGAAAGTAGCAATATTACTAGGTATCTAATAACACATTACGAAGCATGCAACTTAATATTATATTTATCTGATAGTTTACATTTTAAATAATTAATACACTCCTACCTAATATATTAAAAATCTTTTTCTTAAATTCAAAGATAAACTTACAATTTTCAAAAATCGTTATAAATGTACGTTCATCAAATATCTCATTTTATTGGTACAAAATTTATCATTAATATTTATTAATAATTAAATATTTTTTTTTGAATAACTTAAATGTATCTATATAATTTATAATTAATTTCAATAAATCGATTTTAATAATCAATCGAAATCTTTTAGTAATGTCAAATTAATCTATTATCAGTATTGTATCAGATTCAAGATTGTTTTATTTCAATGTATGTAGAGTTATTTTTTTAACAGTTGCAAAAGCATTGACAGAACTGTAAAAAAATGATCGCAGATTAGCAATTTTATTTGGAAGAGTTAATTTTTTAACTACAGTTTCAGCTGTGTGTATATCTGTTTACCAATAAATAAAATTTTACTGAATGACAAGGGTAATTTATTTTGGTTTTTTTCATTGTGCGTTCATTATAAGTAAATTATCATAACTTGTCATATATATACACATTTAACACATTTTTAACATTTTCACACAATATATTTTTTGTATTATTTGGCAATTTTCTTCAAAGTGGAAAAACTAGTTGTAGTCTTTATTTAATTATATAGAGTAACTATCATAATCAATTCGATATTATTTTACCATTTTCTTTCAAACAATGTAATATTAACTAAGATGCAATAATCAGAATACTCATTAGTATATTTTTACATTTAAATATAGTACATAATAATTAATAAACAACGTCATCATGTGTGAAATAGAAAAAATGTACTTAAACTTAAATTTATGCTAACTAAAGTGGCTTCAAATATTTTTTTTAGTTATGGAGATAAAATAGTATATATAATTTAGTTATATTAAATTTAATGTAGGTTATGGTTTTCATATTTATTATTAAAATCACTACAATAGGGTTTCCTTCTAAGCTTTATTTAATTGTATAGATCATGGTTCAACTAAAATATTTGCACCTAATATTTTTAGGTAGATACGTGTTTATTATATCTGTTTCAAAATCATATAAGTATAATGGAAATAAATAATAAATATATTATTTTATTATAAAGCTCTGAGTTGGATAGCAGAATTTATAGACTATTGTTGTAATGTGAAGTTTATACAATAAGGATAATGTCATTATATTACCAATATCGAATATATATTTTTATATTATCATATATTACAAAAATATCACGCATTTTTCTTCCCAAACTGAGTGTATTAATAAAAGCTCGATAAAAAGCTTGGAAAACGCTATGATGAACTGAAATAAAAAAATGATGCGCGCACTAGCAGCAAAGTGCTTTAAAAATGGCGGTTACCAACGAGAGGGCATTAGTCAGAGGAAAAAGGATAAAAATCCAAGATGGACCGAGACAAAATACCCTACCAGCAGCCTCATATTCTCTTCCATTAAATCTGTGGATATCTTTCATTGTCCACTACTGAATGGAAAAGAAAATATGAAACTATATCCGAAAAATATTGCGCTCTCTTTTTAATTCAAGTTTATGGGGCCGAGAGAATGTTCGTCCAAAAATATGGAAAATAATCCTAGACGAAAAAACTTGTTTAAAATATAATGTATAGTGAAAATATATTATTTAAAAAAAATGTATAATATAATATAGGCACCCACAACATATAATAATTTCAAACTAGCCCGACTATTAATATTAAAAAAAAATTAAATACTATTTAAGAAATAAAAAGTCTCCTTCTTCTAAAAGAAACATACGAAATCGTAGAAAAACTCTCGGAGCAAATAAGATTCAGGACACTGGTTTATTAGGCAACGAGCAACGACATAATTCATTATATCTATTAATAAAATTATACTATGATAATGGTAGCATTGCTATATATGAAATAGAGTGAAAAGTAAACTTAAAAAACGTTGAATTTTCTTCCAAATGGAGCCTTCAGCAGTTTCATTATATTATAATCACTGAAGCAGGTTTCAGTTTGACGGAAGTGCCGTTTTTAATGGATGAAATATATAGTATGGTGGAGAGCATTGAGAGTTTGTATGAGAATGTCATAGTGGTCGCTTTGTAAGTCACTTTCATATTTTTAGACTCCATCTTTTTGTTTTTGGTAAACATCGTTTTTTATTTTTTAAGTATATCTTTTTTAAATATATCACCGATATCGTGTAACTATGAAAGCCTCTTCTTGAAGATACCACTCTTCTTGGTCCTTAGTCTCTCATTGATACATAATTTCACTAATCGATCACTTTCATTAATCAATACATCTCTATATTATATAATATATAATAAACAGAAACCAGGTAATGGTGTACCGGTGGATGACACTATATCTATTTTTTTCATATTTTAGATGTATGTACGTTATGCTAAGCATGCATGTTTACATGCCATATTGTGATATTCTTTAATAATAATTCTATAACTTAACAAACATACAAAAAATGTTGAATGAAGAATACTATTGAGTTTTCGATTGTTATTGAATTAATCAAACACGTTTTGAATTGAAAATTAATGTCTTCCTTTTACTCTTTCTGTACCTTCTATACCGATTTTCTTTTAAAAAATCATTTAATAATTAGTAGTATGATGTATTGAAGTCTTTACAAAATACATGACGTAGTTTATGGTCTTTCATAAAAGTTGAATGATTTATTTATGCACATGTCTATGGAAACTAAAAATACAGCACCATTTTTCGAAAAGAGTATCCGTCGCCATAAAATAACGGATGAGCCAAAACTCCCTTAAAACCATCCCCTGTCTTCCTTTCCGCCCCCAATTAACTAATATCTTAGATCATTTTTAAAGCGGCACATTTGCATTTTTATTAAGGGTAACTTTTTCTATCCCGCTCAAAAGAAAAACACAAAAAAATGCTTCAGCGTATACAATAGCGCGATTCAAGTGTCCTAAAGAGAGAGATGAATTCAATGAGAAGGTAAGGGATGAAAAATGAAGAATACTCTTCTGGTACTTTGAGATATCAAGGATAATTAAGTTTAAACTAATTACAGCGTAATTTCTTAATATTAAACATTTTTAGGGCTTTTTTTAATCCCCGCGGGTGGCGCGGAGGATTTTTTTAATATTAATATTATGCAAAGACAAAGGAGTAATTAAATTTTAATTTTTCGTGTTGCTGTTTCATTTATATTTTCTTCATTCTTTATAAGATGACACAAAAGCTCCGCGTGGATAAGTTTTAATTTTAATTAAGCTCAGGGAAAAGATGCAATTAGTACGGCGTCTTCAGTCTCCTAGTAGGGGAAATAGCTTGCAGATATAAAGACTGAAGTTATGGACTATGTCATAATTATTTGTACGTTATTAGTTTAGTTTACAATGACATAATTCGTAAACTTATATATAATTAAATATCTACTGTTGATTGTTTTCAAATACATAATATTATTTTTTTCCCTTGTGTCATATTATTGAAACTTTAGAGTCAATAAAAGCGCAATTTGATAAGCATTTCATGTATGACTTACTAGTTTAATGGTCGTAATTAGATAGGAGGCTCGTAGCATAATTGGTTAATGAACAGTTGGCGAGATACCAGTGGTTATACGGGTTCAAATCCCATAGAGCATCGTATTTTTTTCAAATATCATTATTTCTAGTGGGTATATTATATCTGATGTGTTTTCAAGTTATCTATGTGTACTCTATTACTTATAAATGTAAATATAGTCATTCAGATTTAAAATCATGCATTTATTTTGATATATATATTCATAATATTAATTTATTGATTAATTTTATTAAAAATATAATAATCTCTAAAACATACGTAATATAGAACCTATAGAAAATCCTATAAACAAATCTGTTTGAGTGATGTTTTAATACGCGCCTTTATGCCAACCTATGACTGGTTTAAACAATTATGCTATCGATTCAAGTATTGTCCTATTAGATAACCTCACATTTTGTCTATAAATGGCTATCAATTTATTGTTATTTAAAATCAATGTGACAACATTACTAACTTTGATTCATAGATATCGTCATTATAAAATCATTAATAACAAGTCAGTCTAGGTACATGATGAATTTATTTTACTGAATGTACAGTAGTTAATTAAAATAGTATTATCTTCTTACTGCTATGTTACTTACTATTAATATACACAAATGACATTTATTCTTAATATAATTATATATTTATAATTCAGATATTTTAGTAGATAGGTACCACCATTAATTATATTTGCATAAAAATTACTATATAATTTAGTATTTTTTTCTTAACAATACGGAAATTGCAGTGAGCCATCATAATAAATGAATAAATTGGGAAAAATAATGTTTCCATAATATGTTTCCTTATTATTTTTATGTTACAACAATTCAAAATATTTTAATAAATGCGATAATATATTATTAATAATTAATATTGTACAAGGTCGGCTGCTAAACTGGTTTATTGGGACACCGGGAAAAATCCCGGTAGGCAAAAGAGTCCCAAATGCAAAAAAATGAGCATCTATATACAAAATAGAACTTATTGTATTTTGCTTATGTAATTTTTATTGCTCTCCAAGCCGTTTACATTACATTACAATATTCAAAAATATAATTCATTCATTAATTGTATGTAAACACTTTGTTTTGAGAACAGTTATTTAATAATGTTTATAAACACCCATAATTTATGAAGCGTATACCAAGGTAAGATAAATCGCGAAAAACGTATCACATTTCAGAATTTTTATTTTGTAATTTAATCTGTGCAAAAAATAATCTCAGTGAATAAACATTAAATAATTCAAGTAAGTACCGTACAAATTTATGCAGAAAAATACAATATTTCTTATATGTATATAAATAGTCACCCAAATACATTAAATTTGAATATGAATAGATATCCATGTATTCGAGTAAGTAGATATATAGTTGAAAGTGGATGTAAATTCTCTGTCGCCTAGAACCTGTTCTCAAATAACGTAAAATGCTATATCTCAAGAAATACGATTGTGTTTTAAAGGATCTTTTTGAATACAGGGATATTTATTTAAATAAATTATATTAGGTATATTAATTTTATAAATATCGTTGCCCCAGTTTTTACTTGTTGTAGGTAAATTATAATAGTTTGAGTTAATCGAATTTAAAGATCTAACTACATACCTGGATACGATATTGGCATATGAAAAAGTAGAATTCGGGTTAAAAGTAGAACTTTAGAGCCGATCGATAAACTATTGCAATGTCTACCAAACAGAGACCAAAATTGCACAACATTTTAGTTGTTATGTAATAATTGGTAGTATTTTGAATTGGGTGTAGATATATGTATGTATATTAATTTTTCTTTAATTAAAACAAAATCACTTAAATAATAAAAAGTTATATAAAAAAAACAAATTTTTGAAATTACTCAGAAACAAACATATACAAACTGAGGTACATAGAGTGGGACTCGAATTTGTGTCTTTCACTTTACAAGTGAGTGCTTTCATTTCTAAGCTATCAATCCATCTATGATTCATGCTAATTATTTATTATATTTATGTTTAATCTTAGGTACCCATTTCAAATATTAGCAGGTACTGAAGCAAATTGCCTCGTGATTGGTGGAATTTAAGAGATGCCCAACGATTGTCTCTGCTTCGAGTTATGTGTCCTACACATTTCCATTTCAGATTTATATCAAATTTTATTACATCGGGTAGTCCTGTTTATTCCTTTATCTAATTATTCATTTTTGTCTACATGCATAATGGCCAGCATGTATTTTTTCAAACTACGTTATGCCACTCAAGTTTTTGGATATCTGTTTTACTGTACTTATAATACTTTATTATTACTGGGATATTATTTTTATACACATATATGTTTTCAAAGATATTCAAAATAGGTATAACTACCTGCCATATAATTGATGGGTTCTCTATAATATCTATCGAATATTTTTCAAAAAAAGATTTATAATACATCCTGTTGGTAATCAATATAGTAATACACATCGTATAACGTTATCCGTTTTATCATTAATTTTTGCTCGTGTTATGCCCAGCATGCACCTTTTTATACTTAGCTATATAATATTATAATTATTATTATTATTACATACCTACAATAATAAAAAATCAGTCAAATAATAACCAATAATTATTCTGACAAAAAATATAAAATTGATCGAATATGTAATAAATAATGATATATTAATAATATTAAGCGTTTGTTATGTTTTAATGTAGTCTCTCTATAGTCTCTGTACAAACTGGAAATAGCAAAAAACCAAATATTCAAAATCAGTATTGAACTTATGCAGCCCCACGTTGGGCGCCAATGCCGCAGATAGCAAAGGCTTTAGGGCGGCCAACCAATCAGGGTGGTGGCACCCTCCTACCCGCGTCGAGATTTAGAAACACCGCTTTAAAATGGGAAAAGCAATCCCACTCCATACAAATAAGTCTATACGTGGGAGATAGCTGAAGCTAAAGCTAAGAACGTAATTTGTACCACATGTAGGTACGCTGATAGCAGTCTATATCTTTGTATCTAAAAAGGATCGCTATTCCATTTTTCTACATCTAATAATCACCTATAATATTATTATTTTATTGACATATAATGATTTATTTTATATTCATAACGGTATTGTAATATATTATATAGTATACCTAATAATAAGTATCGAGTTGAAGGCCTGAACAAAAACGAACGATAAGTGTGAGTGAGAAAGCATTAGGTAAGCGTATATTCTCTACAATATGCGATAGAGTACAATGGAATTTCTACGCCAGAATTAAACATTTTTTGTACACGTCGCCGTTAAAAATACTGGTTTGAATGACTCCTTTCATTCAAAAACTGTGAGCACGTATTGCCAAAATTTATTGTTTTTGTGTTAAATATTCTAAAGTTAATGGTTATTATTAATTAAGTAGAAAATATGGTTAACCACCTATATTGTGTTTAAATTTGGTAGCCGTACTGAGAAGCAACATGATAGTACATATAACGTTTCATAGTTAAGTTAATAATAATAATAATTACAGGATAAAAAGAACTTTTTATCTACAACGTTTTTAAATTTTCTGTTGAATTACTATGCTCAATATGCTCAAACTTGTACTTGATATGAAGTAAATAAAAAACAAACAAACAAATATAGAATACTGAAATGTCATTTTGACATTTCATTTTGATTTCCATAGTAACGCCCGTATATATTAATAATTTAGTTGCTAGAACCACCCCCTTAGCAACCAATAATAGTCTTTCCATACAAAATAGAATTAATTGAAAATGAATTCAATTCTGTTTAAAGATTACTAAAAGTATTAAAAGAATGTATTGGAATCATGTTCTGATATATTCTAAAAATTTCAAATGCCTAGCTAGTCGGGAAGTTAGTTAAGAATCTATTGCAAGATTTCTACTGGACAAACAACCACCGGACAAACGGGAATACAAGCTAATAAAAACGTTGTAATAAAAAATGAAGCTCTACTGTTGGGTTATACGCAAGAAATATGGCTTCATATATTTCGCGAGTTCTTACTAGGTACTATTGGCACAGTTCATGTGTAGATATATCAATAATATCAGTTGCGGTTAAAATACGTAGATTCTCATGTTCTGGCATGTATGATGGCACCTTTGCGAAAATATTGCTTATGTGATAAGCTTACATTGCGCGTAACAAAAAAATGCAGCAATAGTTATGTTGGCCCCTTTTTACACTATGAATATTTTGATTACTTACACTATCTTTGTTAAAATACGTTTCAAGATTTACATACGTCTGTCAAATCGACCGTTCATAATGGAAAACCGCACCTGAAAAGTATTCGGAAGTAAGCAAATAATACTATCTAAACCTGAGAATCAGATCATCCTATTTCTAAATAATATAGTGCTTTCACGAAAAGGCAATTCAATATTTTTCATGTCCTTAAAGACATTAATGTTAGAATGACAATCTAGTTACAAAAGCTGTACCTCATCTACTCATTCTCATCTAAATTTGACTTAAGATAATCTGGGTCTGAGGCACAGAATGTCAAACAATTATATTATATTATATAAATTATATTGTCGAAAATGGCTTAAAATTACGCGTAACGCAAATGTTGTATTAATATGTGATAACGTATGCATGTGTTACAATTACTTCCATTTATTGTAAAAAAATATCAAAAAATTAAATGAAACCTAATGTGGAATAAATAGGTGCATGTTAGGCATATTGCGAGAAGATTATACAATAAACCAATCTACAATCAAGAGTCTACAATGTGATAGAGGTTGCTAAGCGGATGGAATGACAATTAATAGGTCGGATATATCACTCCGGGCAAATACAGTCATACAAAGATATGGTACCCAAGGAGTACTAAATTATCACAGGGCAGTCTTGAAAGCCAAAGCGTCCACCCCCAACTCGAGGGTCGTAAATTCAAATCTCACGTTTGGCTGTTTTCCATGTTATTTTTTCAATGTGTTGATTGTTGATGGGGAGCGAGTATCAAATGAGTTGATCGAATGGCTAATAACCATTTCTCGTAAAAATACATTTGATATTAAGCGGAGAACCATATTATGTTTTGGTTAGGAACAAAAGTGAAAAGACAGCAACAGTATATGAGACAAATTAAGTTGATTACAAATAATAATTACATGTACTTAAATTGTAAAATTATTGGATAAAAACATCATTAATAGTCAAACTCAATTCGAAAGAATGTCAATAATATCAACGTTTTAAAACGGCGGGCAATTTAAAAATGGAACGTTTTTATCGGTAGGCGGAAGGACTAAGGCGCGTGTTCCAAATTCGAAACGGGCGAATAAATCGGGCGCTGATAAAAATTCCGACCGGAAAATTGGTCTGTTGATACATTTCTAAGACGCTTGTTTACACGACGGAACTAGCGCTTACGGGGTAGGTACATATGATTCGTCCAGTGACAATTCGTCCAAATAATTTGTTAGTCGGCTATATTTTATTGTAATGTAAAACATTCTGACACTAGTTTTGACATGACATGGAAATACAATAAATCTACCGATTTCAGTAATTTCACTGAATTATAATGCATTAGATGATAATAGTATTTTTTGTTATTCTACAACGTTTTTATTAGCTCGTATTCTTGTTTTTCCGGTGGTTGTTTGTCCAGTAAAAATCTTGCAATCAATTTTTAACTAACTTCCCGACTAGCTAGACATTTTAAACTTTTAGGATATAACAGAACACGATACCAATGCATTCTTTTAATACTTTTATCCATCGTTAAGCAGAATTGAATTCATTTTCAGTTAATTCTGTTTTGTATGGAAAGTTATTTCAGAAAAATCCGTAAAAAGTAAAAGACTATTATTGGTTGCTAAGGCGGTGGTCCTAGCAACTATATTATTAATATATACGCGCATTACTATGGAAATCAAAATGAAATGTCAAAATGACATTTGAGTATTCTATATTTTGTTTGTTTTTTATTTACTTCGTATCAAATACAAGTTTGAGCATATTGAGCATAATAATTCAACAGAAAATTTAAAAACATTGTATATAAAAAGTTCTTTTTATCTTGTAACTATTTCACATATTTTTGTAGATATAAATTTTGAATTAAATTCTTACATAAGTAAATTACTTTATAAATAATTAATAGCATGCCATTATATTCCTCAATCCATTGAAATGGATGGTAGTATTTTTGTCTTATTATGTATATATATATATATATATATAAGTATGTCTAAGGGCAGTTAGTGAATCAAACCGTCCACAAATTACCGGAGTTACCTGATCATTTCGACTTATTGGCTCATTTGTCACTTACTTGATCATTGTCAGGTATAGATTTATATGCAGTTGTGACCAGCTCGACGAGCTGGTACCGTAGGTACCTATAACTCAATTTGATAAGGTAAGTGATAATTTCGAAGGCAGTAAATAGGCTCCTATATACTTTTTTATCCCTGAATATATAACGTGACTTCGTTGATTATTTCCGTTCATTATTAATCGCCTTTAGCTGATCGGAGAGTGCGACGTTGCCACTGCAAGGAAGAGGTGATAGGAAGGTGAGACGGATTGGAAACGGTGCGTGAAATTTTATAATTTCAATGATATGCGAAAATATCCTTTGCGTAAACTGCATAAGAAATATTTTTTACTGTAGGTACAGGTGCTGGAGACGGGTCCATTGTTTACACCTGAATAAAGTGACACCATTATCAAGACTATTCAGATAGGCCGTTTGCCTTTGCTTAAATACTATACGTATAGATGAAGATAGAATACATTTTCTTATTCGGTGAAACAATATTATGACTTTGTATACTTATTATTAATTGTAATATTAAAAATACTTTGAAAACCCTAAGTGGGTTTTTAATGGATATCAAAATACTTTTAGTATTTTGATACTTTTTTGTTTAGTATTTGGACTAGAAGTCATTTCAAGCAACGTTTCGATTCTGAATTGTTGTCTTTCACGATATTGAGAGTATCCACCGCTCCGGAACTTGCCGCAAGTATACTATACTATAATATTTTATAGTAATTGAACGTAAAATAACACATATGAATCAAATAAAATTGACTTAGCACGCCGCGTTCGAACACGCGATCTCCGGATTCGTAGACGAGAATCTTAACCGTTCGTCCACGGAGGTCGTCAAATGATTTGAATAGCAAAAAAAGTGCGTAATAATTGTATAGACTACATTTTAGTAGATATGTGCTTAACTATAAGCATACTATTAAAGTTGAAATAAATGGCACGACCTACCAGATGTTTTATTTTTTGCTTGCTTGTATTGATCCAATATGAATACATAAACACACTTAATAAATAAACATCTTTGAATTAACCATTTCTTTTATTCAATGAATAATTCACAAGATTTTGAGAATGTAACATTCCATATATTGAACATACATAACTTGAAAACACCTCAGATATATACCCACCAGAAAAAATCATATTTGAAAACAAATACGAAACTCGACGAGATTTGAACCCGTATAACCATTGGTTAATGGATTTAATGCAACTTGGCGCGACATGGAAATTTCGAAAATTATTTCCGACGAAAATAATTACATTTATGTAATCAAAATAATACCAATCACTTTACTTACACACACGCATCACCAAAAAGGTATTTTGTTTTTCACTTGAAAAAACAAAAATTTTACAGTTCGTCCACTATTGAAAAATTATGTGAAAAATGTTTTGTTTTGGTACCTGTAAATTTGACTGTATTTAGGGTTTTTAAGAAATTTTGGCTCTCATGTTTTTTCAAATATTGCATATTGGTTAAAATAAAAAAAAATATAACTATTGATAAATAATATTATAGTCTCTTGTTTTTTAATGATTTGGGTTCTGTAGGTAGATACATAAGCTAGATAACATTAAGATCTTCGTTGTTTTTTAGGTTTGCATTTATCAACAAAATAATAGTACAAAACAGGCATAATCTTCACTGTCTGGAAAGCCCACGAAAATACTCTTGGTATTCTTCTGGTATGTATTTAGCGTTGTCACTAAATCACGATATTTTAATTTAGAAATATGATTTCTTTGGATTCTTAATTATTATAGGTATATCTGGAACAATAACAGGAATTCTTTCTATATTTCGTCGTTAACCAACTACCATAAAATCATTTTCTTCAAATGATGTTTATATAAAAAGAGTCTCTCAAAATCATCTCTTCAAACGTGAAACCACGCCATATTGTATATGGGAACTATTTTACCACACAATGTTTTTTTGTAATATAAATTAAATGGTGCGTTGGGTTATCATATTTAGATGCGAATGATTTAAAAACCTGAAACGTCATTGATACAATGAATTTCCGCATTCTTTGACAAAATTACACCAGTCATTGAATGTGAAAATTCTCATCGTAGACAGTTTTTTTTTTTTGCTTTATTATGCTTTGGCCATGGTCCCCACATCCCGAACCGGGGCCCCATGCCAGGATGTTTGGCGTGCCCCTTTACCTATCACTGAGGTTAAGGGCAGTATGATGTTCTACAGTAGTATTCCCCATATTATCCCCAAATGATATTCTGTAGAATCCCTGGGTTTGGCGAGGTAAAATGAATGGTATTCTGTGTATTTTTTGTAATTTTCAAATAAATCCACTTGAATTATTGAGTTGTTGGCTTATTATGAACCATTGATCGCGACCCCCTTTCATGGTAACATAGTACTCGTAACATGCGACCCTTCTACGTATTGGATAAATAGCCATTTATATTAGTCAGCAAACACACTACAGATAACTATAAAATAAAATTCCAAATGTGAATTATCATCAAATTTAGATAATTTATTATATCACATTAAATTGCATCACATACATACAAATATTATAAAATCTTGGGTCAAGTTGACGCTAAGGTACAGATTTGGATTTCGCGTTATACACATTTTTATTTATCTAAAAAATCAAAAAAATGAATTATTCAAAATCATTTGAATTTGTGCTGCACAAGAGAAAAACCAATAATCATAGGGTGAAAAACATAACCATAAAATAAAAATTAATAATAAGATGGTATCATTTCACAAATTCAAATTGTATGGTTATTTTATTAATATGTACCTTTTAGGTGGAGAATTTATATTAATAAGTTATAAAATAGTTGGGGTGCATCGAAAAGATTAACAGTAGGCATAATAACAGAATGATTTAAAAAACGCCAAATATAAAATTTAATACAGTTCTAAAATCTAAAAAGTTTTTATGAATAAACACGGCATAAAATGAGAATCTCGTAAAATGAGTAATTTTTCAATTATTAGTAAACAAAAAAAGGTAGCCATTGTTTAGTGGAAAAAAAATAAGCCCAAGCAGTACAGTGGTCATAATGCTATGTATTGTTTTTACATGCACTTCACAAGATAATTTTATTCATACAAAATATTATTTAGTAGTATGGGTGCCACTGGCACTGGAGACATATTTATAATTGCCGAAAAACTAATTAGATTTATCACAGTTCACACCTTCATCTGTCTTCTCCAATAGTATGTACATATCCCTGGTGTGGACGAATTATTTGTTTGCATGTACCTACTTACCTTAATAATTAAGGTACACCACACCGTACACCACACATGTAAATCATTCATTTAGGTACAACACCTATCGTCTTAATCATTTCTAAATACTTTTATTCATGATTTTATCAAGATACCGACTAAACAGATATTTTTCTTATCGATAGTCAAATTTCATTTTTCAAAGCAACAAACTCATTCCAAAATAATATATCAACTTGATTTTTTTTGTAATTGTCAAAATACAATATAATGTTAGTACACAAAATTTAATTTTATTTATTTTTCTAATATTATTATCTTGTAATTTACATTCAAATATAAAATGGTCTTAAAAACTCTCATCATAACAATACAACAGCTGTAAACATTAGTTGAACTAAGCTAGCTCTCAGTTCTGTGTGTTCTGAATTCAAGATAATTTGGCAACGTTGCATGAACGAACAAGTGTGTTGATCAAAATGATCAATGTAGAGACATTAAAAATAGATGATATTTTTTTGGGTATAAACATAATATTTATAGTTAAGTGATAGCTGACCATGTTTTAAATATAACGAAAAAGACAGCAAGTTGCTACCTCATCCATGTCATTATATATGACATGTGAAATAGTGATCGACGAAGGTCGTCTATTCACACATGAGCCGCTAAATGTGGTCGGATATAAATATATATATATATATGTATATATGTGATCAATAATATACATAAAATGCAAGATACATGGTTTAAGCTAAGTTATGTTTGACACATTGTATTGATACACACAATATACATTCAAAACTACTGAACAATTAAACACCAATTTTCAAATGACGACTAGGTAATTAGGTTATATCAATATATTTAGCTTCGTGGCCTGACGAGAAAGTCCCGATATAATAAAATTAGATACCCGGGTACATTATAAGAGCTGCCATAGGCGGGAAACGCATGCCGTGGCAAAGTGCAACGACATTATCAGGCGGCTCTAGGAATACGTTTCTATAACATAAGACATAGGTGAGAACAGATATAGACTAATTATCTCCAAAATCCATTCACAAAACTTAGATACCGGAAGAAAAATCATAGAATATAATATATACTAATACGATCCGTTTATTTCTTACTCTGTTTCGTTTTGAGTTAGTAGGACAATGTAGCTCATTTTTGGTGTGTAGGTAAAAAATACATCATTATAAGTCAAAACATTATATTATCATGACTATTAGGTACGATTTGTGGAGCAACAAATCCCCTTGCATTCGTCTTTTATACTACGTCTAGCAGTGGCGTCCCAGAGGGGTAGGCAGATTGAGCGTCGCTTGGGGCGGCAGTTACTCGAAGGGCGACAAATCGAGGATAATCATTTGGTATAATGAGTACCTAGCTAAAATTATTTTGTTTACATATTGTACAATAAAAGCATAGTAAAATGGTGTGAAAATAAAAAAATCTGTGTATTGCAAAATGGTACAAACCAAATGTGTCAGAAATATCCACCAAATAGAACCACAGACTCAGACGATTTGGGTAATTGTCTAAAATAATTAGTACCTACTTATTATTATATTTATTCGCTTTTTATGTCTAAATTTAATTTTGTATGTTTTAGTGGTATATATTTTGTTAGTAATCTATCCAAACAATACATTTATTAGATATCGGAGTCATGAAAGGATGATTTAAAATACTGTATAAAAAATGGGGCGGTATTTTGGTGCTGCCTAGGGGCGACATTTTGTCTAAGGACGTCACTGACGTCTAGCACTATGAAATCGCTGCCATCACGTGTTAGTTATAGTATATAATATATATAATTATAATATATACCTACAGTGGAATACAGATTATACCTGCTCAGAAATTACGTTTTCCCGCCATTGTAGTGTAGTTTTTGTAGTTCCATTTCATTTAAATACATTTAATTCCCAGTTTTACGTTTATATTTCCGGTAAATTACATCTTAAATTCAACACAACCAATTCGATCCATGACATCATTGAAATGTATTTCGGACGCATGTTTGCATTTAATTTATAAACTTCATATGCGTAGATTCCAAGCTTGAGTTATACAACGCGTCGCGCAACTTTTTTTTGTTTACGCCCGGTCAAATATTGTCTCAGCAAAGAAAAATACTGTCAGTTGAATAGCAAGGGAACATTCTCGAAAAGATAAAGGCACATTTTAATATACTAAGCTTTTTTATATATATTTAATTAAAAATAAATGTATTTTCAATAACCCTAAATTACGTTTTTTGTCAGTCCCTTTAAAAACGTAAAATCAGGATTTTACTGCATACATAATTTAAGTATATATTTTTATTTAAAATATAGTATATAAAATAAATTTACATAAAATCGTTTGGTGACGATTTGTCATAAAATGATAAACTCCAATCCCACCCGCTTTTATCAGCAAACGCTACATTTACTTCGGTCTGCGTGTAAGTGGAGGGGGGAGGGACATTCTCTCTCTAACCGTTCGCATAATTTGAAATGATCTTATCGCCAGCCCTGACTTTTTCTCGCGTTTTTTTTATTCGACAACGGACGATCATCAACCCTTAAATATCTGAAGGGATATTTAAACATTTTTTGTTATCTTGTTATGTTTATAATATATAACATTTTAGTCACACTATTTCGACATAATAATTAAATATCATATTACTTTTCAAATTTCAAAAAAAACACTTCACGAATGTATTCTTTTATAGTTGACATATCCCTAAAATTAAATTGGATCTTCGAATTACCTACGATAAAATCAATCGAGAAAAAAATCTTTTCATAAGTTTGGTGATTAATAATATTATAAGTATAGGTAATTTTATATTTAAAAAAAATATTTAAAAAAATAAACTTAGATGCAAATCAAAAAAAAACTGTTATAAAATGTATCTACGTTCGTTTAATATGTTTATTATCTATTTTATTTGGTACCTACCTGCCTATAATATTTTATTGTTATTTTTATCATTAAAAATCCCAAAACCGATGTAGAATGACGTAAATTATCAGTAAAATTTATTAAATTGCATTTTTCACATTAACTTGCTAGGCAATACTGTGTCACTTTTAATAATACCTAATATCACTATTTTAGTATATTGAGAATAATATTACTTTTTTTGTGGTGCTGAATGTCAATTCATTGTATTAATAGTTAAACAAAACACAATATTTAGTACTAATTCTTATTCAATTATCAACATATTGGCTGGAATCCAATGTGTGCGGTTTCGAGGCCCGCTTTGTATAGTTGTATATATATTTGTTCAAAATACTTTTCTAATTGTTATGTTTTAGAGGTGTTCAAAATTCTTATAATTCTTTTGGTACTATCTTCTATTAAATGTTGGCCAGTCGTATCAAAATCTCAACGGCCTGGACATTGGGCTACATACGAAGATTCAAAATAACCTAACAATTTGATATGTATTTCTTATACTTAATATTCATTGACAAAATATTTCCAAAACAAATTGATGTAGCATTTACTGTCATTGCTTGCATGTCAGTAGATTGGGCAAGATACATTTTATAAATTAGTTTAAACATAATAATATTCCAATTGTATGTAATATTAAATTCACACTCAAATTGCAAGTGCAAGTGTCAAACTCCTGTCACCTTTTCTCCTATAGTGAGTAGTACCGCGTAGTTTGTTATTGATAATTTTAAATTCACTGATACGGCAAAGCTACGGGATGCTGGTTTGACCTGGAACAAAGCAAGAAGACTGGCGAGCGACAGGGATTCTTGGAGGCGCCGCGTGGTGTCCATATGCTCCAGTTAAGGGGCGGATATGGGCAAAGAAAGAAGAAGATTAAGTCTTAGTGCAATATTATGAATGAATCTGAAAAGTAAAAACAATCTCCCATAACTAGTACATATTTTCACAAGGTACTTAGTATTAAATTTAATATACTGTCTAAAATTTATTGTTAATCCGCAAAAAACTAAAATGATAGCATCAGTTACTGATACAGTATTTCATAAATCTGCGATGAGCCAAATATTACAAAAAAATATTTCAAAAATACCACATCATTCCCTTATCCTTCCCATTGCATTAATAATGTGTTTGAAATATAACCCTCGGTTACATGAGATCGCAATAATGTGATAAACAAATGCATTCTAAATTCAAACCATTAATTTCCCGCGGCTTAGGCTATCGGACGCAAGTGTCGAGCTCTGAGAATCGTCTTCTTTTGGACACTTTTAGGTACATCTCAAACGTGTTAAGTTACATCTACTAGAATACATAAAGTGCTGAATCATTGTTATATATTATATAACAAAGTAACTACATAATACCACATTATTATATTGTTTTGTGATATAATATAAGCAACATTTAATTTAGACATTATCATTATTAATACGGAATATAATCAGCTGTATTCTAAATCGTTGTAATAGCGAAATTTATATCTAATATAATATTATAGCTAATCAAACTTTGTTTCTAAAGAAAATTATCAGAGGATAATTAAGATTATCTTTTATAAGCAAATTAACTACTACATCTACCGTAAAATTACAAAGCAGTGCATGATTATAAATAAATATAACTTGACAATAATCATGCTCATAAATTATAGGAATACCATAAATTATTCACTTTTTTAACCAAATCGTATCATATTATTTTTCTTTCTTATGCAATAGCGTATTAACCCGTTGCAGACAATCGGCGCCAACTTGACACCACCATTGACCAAATGATTCTGGACACTCGGTATCAATCTCGCACCGCTTGTTCTTTTTAAAAAATATATTTTTATTTTTTAGATATTTTGTAAAACCTGATATTATATTATGTTCCTACGATATTTTTTTTAGTTTTTAAATTAAATATACCTAGGTATAATAAACAATTATTTATTTATTTTATTCAACGAATAATTCCCAGGAAAAATGTACCATTCTAATTATTGAACATACATAATTCTGAAAATACTCATGAGAAAATATAGCCAATAGAAAAAATCTTTTTTCAAAAAGTAAGACATCCGGCAGGTATCGAATCTGTGTCTCTTGTGTATCGCGCCCTGTGCTAACTGCATATTGGCATTTTTAATACCCAAGGGCGCGATACCCAAGAGACGCAGGTTCGATCCTGCCGGGTGTCTTAATTTTTTCAAAGAAGATTTTTTTCTATTGGTTATATTTTTTCATGAGTGTTTTCAGAATTATGTAAATATATAATAAACAAGTAGTAATAGTTTTAGTAAACTTTGTCAAATTTACTAGAAAATGAAATCTGGCAATTGGTTATTTTTTTTCTCTCCTTATCTGTTCTAATGGGTTAAGTAATAATTATGTTTCGTAAAACATGATGTATAAATAGGTACACCCCATCGAGTGGTGGTCAAAATTGACACCGGATTATAGATTCAACAATGAATATATTCCTATAATGTACCTACATCCTAATTTTGAACGACATTAAAAAACTATCGATCAATTTTTAATTAACATTTACATTTTCCTCCAAAAAAATATTCATATTAAACAATTAGATATGCAGTTATCGACAAAACACTATCCTAATGACAATGAGTGACAGCGGATTGCGGCGGCTAGGGCAATCAATTATTATTTCAACTGGCGTGATTGATTGTCTGACTAGTGCAACTGGCTAATGTAATCGAGCTGGTTTCATGTTTGTCTACGAGTTTGTGAAATTACTGAATTGAGAAGTAGGTATACATACCAACTATCACCTCGTTTGAATTTCGAATAGTCTATCTTTGTTACAGATAAACTATAGTGTATGTTCGGGTAAATTATATTTTTTTTACTAGTATTAAAAATATATAGGTGAACTATGGTTAGCAATGATGACGAAAATCAATGTAGACTCAATAAATTAAATTCAAAACACAAAAAAATACACATCGGTTGAAGAACAAATACTAAACTAAAACGTACTTTTCCTGAGAACGGTGGTGCAACTGAAATAATATAATTTTGCTACAGTTTTATAAAGCATACTTTTTGAGTTTGAGGTGTGAAGTTACCTTGGAATTATTATTTAAGTATTTAACTGTACTTATTAACGCCAAAATATATAAAAGGCCGAGAAGAACTATACCTCTTTGCCAAGAAAGTAAGCATATTATGCTTATATTATGTTAGAGATACTTGGGAGATGATGAGTTACTGTTGTGAAAACGTGTATTTGGCAGCGCTGTTTTGGTGTATTCAGAGATATTAAGTACATATTATAAGTTATAAAAACAAATATATGTCTAGACTGCAGAAGAAGTACATAATATGAATAGTGAAAAGGAGAACGTCCTTAAAAAAACTACGATAATATTTCTTTATAGCGTCTCTGAGAGATAATGATAGGTGATTATGATAAAGAGCGAAAACACGTCGAATTCTTTACCTCAAGTAGGCATCCCTCGTAAAAAAACACGTTATCACATTATACTTTAAGTAAACTATTTTAAAACTGAATAAAACACAAATTGATCAGCGACGGCATAATGATCTCTTTAATTGATGGCATTATTATAATCATACATATTATAATCAATATCATAAGAGGCCTAAGAGTTTAGAACCGTGTGCCATACAAAACTTATGATTTCTGTCTAAGAAAATATATTTTCACTAAGTGTGTAAGTGTATTGTATAAACATAAACGGATAGATCAGATGCTTACAATATTTTGTGAAAATATGTTTCCATGAACAGAAATTATAAGTTTATACGGTTCACGGCATACGGTTCTGAATCGCATACGGTTTCAGTCTATGGATGGCCTCTAAGTATTTATTAACAATGGAATTCAATAATAATTACTCTCAATTAATATCGCCTTCAAATGATACACTATTCTTAAAGCAAGAAAAATATTGACATTTCTTTGTTTATTAGTATTTGAAATATTTGAAATGGTACAAGTCTGAGTACAAGTCGGATACGGAAGTCCTTTCCGTATCCGGAAACTTGTACGTATGCAGTTCGCCGTATCACACTTCACCGTAAAATGTTGTATCGGAAATATATGGCCGTATATTAAAGACCAGCCAACCTCTTTGAGTCGTATAGTACCGACATAAACTTCATGTCTTAATAAAACACGGCTCTTGTCGGTTTACACTTTACAGAAAACCAGCAGCAAATATAATTTGAAAATAGCCGATACACTAGATTATTTGTTAGGTTAGGTTTTCATTTTTGAATTCATGAATTTTGCCAAAATCTAAATACGAAAATTGAATTATTGTTCATATTGAATCTAATAAAATTGGAGACCGTATAGTATACGGTCATCTCTTTCCGATAAGAAAGCTCACGGCGAACTGTGCCACGGTGAAATGTTTTACGTACAATTTACATGTAACCTATCCTTTCATAGAAAGCAGTGATATGAAAACTGCTCCCAAATTTGATTTACTTCTATGTTACTTAAATATTAGGAACTGAGGATTGAATTAAAATAAGTGCACAGATTGTCAATTTTACGTCACAGTTTACAACATTCGTATCATTCTTAAATAAAATAAAATATTGCTATTCCATCGGCCTATAGTATCGTAGGTCCCAGGTTCTAATCTTGGGTCTGACAAGTACACATATTGTTTTTCAATTTGTTTATCAGTCAAAGTATGGACCTGAGAGGTTGAGCAAGTGGCTAACATCCATTTTTCATAAAAAACAAAATCTGTTAATGCAAACCTCCACTCTGTGGAGGCCCATATGATCTTATTAGGATCGAACAATCATGATCGAAACAAACTAAAAATATAGAATTTTCTTAATGTTTATCAATGTTTTCAGTGTTTGTAGGTGGACAAGGCAATTATTCTAAACATTCAAATTATGTAGGGTTTCTTTCAAAATAATAACAAAATCCCTTACACCATGCAATTTGTGTGATTTACTCCAATGTAAAAATGAAAAAATATTATCTTTTTATACAAATCAGTCAGATACTTTTAATTTCGATTTTCATGTTTAATGAGTTGATGTGAAAACTGTCCCTGACTCATTTTTTTAATTATATGTTACTTATATCTCTTTCATTCATTCCGACCATGTCCGATACTAATAGGATCATATGGGCCTCCACAGAGAATAGGTTTGTATTAACAGATTTTGTTTTTTAAGAGAAATGGATGTCAGCCACTTGCTCAACCTATTAGGTCCATTCCCTGACTCACACAAAAATTAAGCTCACACTCACACACTTATATCTACTCTTTTAATATCCAGCACCTCGATTATTATTGATTAATGATTGCTTTATATAGTTACTTAAAAAGTTAAATGTAAAATTTGGATGAAAAAATAATGTTATGGCATTAGGTATATACAAAATTAATATCATGAAGATAGCAAACCAACGTTTCGTAATAAGAAACTATTGCTAAAAATATCTACATTTTTTATTTGCAAGGTCTTGTTTATATGTGCGTAAAGATATTATATGCCAGAGGAGTTATTGCTTAACATAACCCCTACATCCCACATAGAATGTATATCGATTTATAAAAGTAAATAATATTATGACTTCAATCTCCCAGGAATAAGCCATAAATACGTCGGGCGGCGGTTTTCAATGTCCATATTTCAAAGATATTGGTTCGCCGTGCCTTTCTTTACGTCCCATTTTTATATTTTATACGTATACAAACGTGACTGTCTCATGGTTTTGCGAGTTTCATCAGTTACAGAGCGCGTTGCTTTTGTTTGTTGCTCTCGGATAGCCGAGAAATCTTTTCCTAGAGACAATTTCGTATTTTTTTATCGTATTCAATTTGACGCAAAAAATGTGATGATTTGTTTACTCTGACCTTTTTGTTGTTTGCTATCGGTTTTTGAGTTTTATTCGCCGTCATATACTACTAGCAGTTTTTGGGAAATTACTTTTAATAAATTATATAAATACTTATTTGTGTTTTAGAAAAAACATAATTTTGATAACCCCAGAAACATACAAATTATAAAAAATCTAAAAAAAATGGTAGGACCGAGTGAGACTCGATATCAAGTCTTTCACTTTTCAGGTGTTTCAGGAGTTGAATAAATGGACAATAGGTAATTAAAATCTCGCTGCGGCAATAAAAATATGTTCCAGCGGCTTGACATTGTGGCGGGCAAAGGAAAAGTGTGCGATACTCGTAAACACTAGAGTCTTCCGTCTGAACGCTCCCATTTAGTTATGTGTAAATGTGGAATCGAGCCACGCCGGTGGCTGGACACTGGTATCCCGTCTAAAAGCCCGCTAAGGCTATACCTCAGCTGAGGCATGGTCTAAAAAGATCGTGACAAGCGATGCGCGGATTGTGCAAATGACGCGAGCCGAACGAAATATAATTTGTCATAAAAATTCAACATGCGTCCTTTTTATGTTATATTTATTATTGTATTCGTAATAATAATAGTATATTCATTGACATGTTTTCTTTTTGAAGTACATGCGGAACGTTTTTTAGTCATCTTTACACGATTTAAGAATATATTCCCCCGACGCCATCACAAAACAAATTGACGTGCACACAAGTCGACTATCGCTCTCCGAATGGCAACGCGGCTGAAATTTCGTTCCACATACAGTTGAAAATTATTTGCCATTTCGCTTATTTACGCTCTTAAGCTATTGATTCGTCTACGATTCGACGTTTTAACTCTGTTTCTGAAGTTTTTAAAATCATGTTTTTTTTCTACAATTAAAGATCAAACACT
The DNA here is from genome assembly GCF_057557595.1 of Rhyacophila brunnea. Classification (NCBI taxonomy): domain Eukaryota; kingdom Metazoa; phylum Arthropoda; class Insecta; order Trichoptera; family Rhyacophilidae; genus Rhyacophila; species Rhyacophila brunnea. The sequence continues at coordinate 37,990,709 of NW_028233276.1, read as the reverse complement.
CTTAAACCTTGTGTAACTACATTTGGTATTGAATAAAAAATATTATTCATAAGTACATGAATGTTAACAATAAAATTTGGTTAGCTATAGACGTACTTGATCACAAAGAAAATATATATTATGAAATTTGAATTACTTACCTCGGTTAAAATATATTTTTCTTCTTTCTAATAAATATATTTCGCGGGGTTTTTCAAAATAATATTTTTTAATAATAATAATAAGGAATCTAGTATTAGAATTCGTAAATGTTAATAAGAAGAAGTAAAGGTTATTTAACTAATTTTATAAATAAAAATTCATGAGAGTACGTTTTTGTTGCACAGTCACTACCATTAATGCCGTATCCTGTAGTATTGCAATTAAAACGGCCTAAATACTACAAGTCTGATATAGCAAAAAGTTCTGGATGAGGCTTTAGTGGCTATACAGAAAATTTCGAGAACTTGCAGTTAACATATTATTATGTACTCTGGAACCTGCCGACTTAGCCTGGGTTGAGTCATAGATTTGAGCGAGAAAAAATATACAGTGCATGTTCATTCATCCTGTTTATCATTACATAAATATAGATACATACTGATTACTTCTATAAGTTGATAACAAATTAAATTTTATCTAGTTTGGCAGGTATGTATAGTTTTTCTTTGTGATTTTAGTACAATATTTTTATACTATTATTTTTTTGAGTATAGTTTTCAACGAATATTGTAAATCAATTACTGATCTTAATATTATAAAACTGATGATGGAAATATGTCCCATAAACAAAATATAAAATTAAACGATTGCATTTTAACATTAACTCTTTAATATAATGTCAATAATAATATGTAGATTTATAATGAAAAGAATACAAGTTTTTCAGTGTATACAAGAAAAAATTCGACCATTTGAAGGTTGGTAATTTTGCGTAAATATATGTTTATGTTATAATAGATACCTTTACATTAAAAATAATAGCATAAACATTAAAAATCACATAGCTTCTTACCAATATACCTTCATACTCAATACACTAAAATATATTAGATATGTTTATGGTAATTCTAATAATACATCCTAAATAATAATAATTAGTATCCCATTGTGTCTAAAGCTTAAAGTGATTAACCAATATTTATTATATATGAATTGAAAACATGAAGCAATTTCGGCAGATGATAAATTAATATACCTACTTGATAAATCTTAGCTTCAACGACAGTAGTTGTTGGTCCAAAAAATATTTTTGTCTATATCTTTTCAATCTGATTGGAAAACTATTAAATGTCCAAAAAATTTTAAATTTTTTTTAAAATTTAAAACTAGTTTTCTTATGGATATGCTATCAATGCAATCCTTGTCCACCCTAAGAGTGATTGTTCTTTTAAAGTATTTTTTTTTACTTTTTCCTGGGTTCATTTTTAATCCGTATATACTGGCATATATTAATTTTCATGCTCGCACCAATATCACTCGTAACTCTACGGTCTTCATGATACCTCCTCGCAGGACGGATGTGATGTTTCATGATGCTGTGTATCGTGCGATTAACTTATTTGATAGCACCATAAAGGTTGATTTATTTTTTATTAACTATATCATGTTTATGGACGTGTTGAAAGGTTAAATTTGTAATTATTGTATTTATCATTTTACTTTAATATCTACATAAGCACATACTTTCTTGTTATATTGGTTGTTATTTGTAATTAAGTCATTTTTATAATTTGTAGTTATTATGTATTATAGTGCATTGGCCAATCGCTGTAATGCCATAATACTCTTTTGTAAATAAATAAATAAATGAATAAATAAATACACTCGAATTTATTAACCAATATTTATGAATAGTGCTAAGATATGAATTGAAAACATGAAACAATTCTGTGTGATTATTATTATGAATTAAAAAAATATTATTAATTAATATATGTACCTACTCGATAAATCTTAGCTTCAACGACAACTGATGGTCCAAAAAATATTTTTATCTATATCCTTTCAATCTGATTGGATTTACACTAAAGACTATTAAAGATCCAATGAATACACTCGAATTTTCAGCCCGACTTGGCATTTGTGTTGATAAAATCTGCTGTGATTACCAAAGAAAGCAATAAAATTTGTTTTTTGGGCCTATTTCATCCGGCCGATGAGATTGGGTCTATTCAGATTTCGGGAGGCATTTGCGAAATACAAATTTTTCCTTAGTCATCAATAAGTATGTAGAAAAAAGCATCTGCGAAACTTAATAGACCGCCATGCGTCGATATGCGTTTTGCATGACGGCACACTTTCGGCAATATAAACCTATAAAACTATTCAAACAAAAAACTGAAATTCGGCAAAAAATCAATGATTCTATTTGCTAGCCACTTTCCGCTTATCCGTACAAAACCCGAAGCGATGTTTCGTATTCGCCGAATAAAATGGTTCCAATATCGAAATAATAAAATAATTTAAAACTTTTTTAAATAATAAAGAATTGTCAAAAATAGAAAAATTCAAAGCGATTGAATGACATACTTATACTAGAGGGCATTTTTTTTGTACAAAAAATATATTTTAATTATAATAAAAATTAGTTATTTTTTCTGGTGCACTAAAATGTATGTAGGTAAATTCTTTTCTTGATGAAATGCTGTGAACTATAAAAATATAGAGAATATTAAGATTTTTTTAATAATACAACACTTGAAGATATTTTCAAAACAATTTTAGTGTGAATAAATTGGTAATGATAGACTTTATTATTATTATTTAAAACTAAATGCAGGTAGGTACACATGATTTAAGAATAATAATTCGTATTTTTGAAAATTTCTATTTTTGAATGATAATTTTCAGCTATATAAAACTTAATTCATTTTCTAAGCGTTGGCAGAATAGATAAGGATTTCCTTACATACTATTATTAAATTTGAGGTATTTCTTGATCAAGAAATGAATTCTTGTAAAATGGATTTCTACCAAGTAAATGCTAACTTAATTAATATTTCTTGATCATTTAAAATATTGATTTACGCTTGAAACCCTGGTAATATTATCATTAAAAAATGTGAATCAGATAAAAATTAATCTGCAATAAAAAATAATTTAGTCTTATCTAGTTACTGAAGTAACTATTTTACATCTTCCATATATCTACCTATTTAAAATATTTATCTTATCCCTAGAAGAATGTTTTTTGAACATCTCAAATTCAATACTACGAGAATTTTAACAGGATATCATTACTTGGTATAAGCATATACTTTTTAAGACACTTCTCTAGTATATTTTTAATTGCATTAGTAGATGGTACTTAACTATCGCTAGATGCTGGAATATGGGGCAAATTTTGAAAGAATTCAAAACTTTTACACGGCGAATGTTAATATTATTTATTTAAGATAATGGAGATTGTAGACAGGTACATTAACATTATTAAAAAAATTACAAGATAAAAATAACTTTTTATATACAATGTTTGTACTTGATAGAAATAATACTGAAATGTCATTTTGATTTCCATAGTAACGCACGTATATATTAATAATTTAGTTGCTAGACCCCAGACCCCTAACAACCAATAATGGTGTCAAAATAACTTTTCATACAAAACAAAATTAACTGAAAATGAATTCAATTCTACTTAAAGATGGCTAAAAGTATTAAAAAATGCATTGGCATCGTGTTCTGATATATTCTTAAAGTTTTAAATGTCTAGCTAGTCGGGAAGTTAGTTAAAAATCGTTTGCAAGATTTTTACCGGACAAAGAACCACCGGACAAATAAGAATACGAGCTAAGAAAAACGTTTTAATAAAACGTGTTTAATGCTTATTCTTATGTCAGCTAAAATTTAAAATATCTTTGAATTTATGTTATTCGGTACAATATAAGAGACCGTTTTAGTGCCCGGGTATTTCATATAAGGATCGTAATGTTGACAATAGTCATATGTAAAGAAAAATCCTTGGCCCGGAAATCCTCAAGTGTTGTGGTATTTTGTATAGTAGGTAGCGATTAGTACTTCTGTTTCTATTCTTAGTAATTACGTTATGTACTATTTTATTACCAATGAAACAGTAAGTAGATACCTTAATTTTTGTTAATTGTATATTTTCCATAATATACTAATATACACAGAGCTTTAAGTCTTCGATGGTAAAATCTTTGCCGTTTAAATCAACTCCTAAAGTTCTATGTAATAATATGCAAATCTAAGATCATTAACACTACCTCAGTTGATAGCGATATATTTTTATTACAATTATTAATGTTTTGTATACATTTAAAAAATACTATTATTAATAGAACAATGACGTTTGGAGAAATTACTTTTAGCTGCTATAGTAACTGCAGTTGCCTCGACATAGAACGTTTCTTACGTAAGGCTTGCATCTTGCGACGCCGCACACACTTTAATTCGACGCTCATATCCCGCACACGACGCCTCTACGGGGTTCATTGATACCGTGGCTAAAATAATACGTCCATATATATTCAGAGAAACGCGTCCATCCAGTACACTTTTATTATTATTTTTGCACATACTACGCGATCATAACTTTTTCGTCGGCTGTATATATCATCTTGTGATACAGGGGGACAGTAAGTCCGGCTTACGGGGTCCTATTCTGCTGAGGGCGGGCGAGCCGTGATGTCTCTTAGGATTTCCGTTGAAATAAAGAAATCTTTTATGCCGTTTTGTTTTATAAACACGGATGAAATAAAATAATAAAAAACACTCTGCTGCTTAAGTAAGGAGGGGTCTTTATATCATATAAATTCTTTATGTGTTTTATAAATATAGTATTTTTTGCGTCAACCAGGTGCGCATTACACTATTAATATTTTTGATAATACAGATATCTACCAAAAAACTGATCTTTATTATGTACCTTTGGAAAGAGTAACATAATATACCATACGAATATTATGTATTTCTATTAAAACAATGATAAAAATACTATCTGATTAATACACAAAATATACTACGAATACTACGTACGGTTTTCTGTTATATTATCTTTATTTCTATGGTATATAATATGACATAATACTACTATATATACCTACATATTATGTAAGTACCTATAGATACACAAGAAAATATTGAAGTAAATTGAGATGTGGTTGTATTTACCAGGCATGTCCAACTTCAAGTACCATCCAGTATCAAAATTAGTACTACCTACCACCCCAATATCACCCTCCGGTTAAAACAAATGTTTTATATATAGCTAAAAAACTGAGGCGTTAAAAATTAAATAACAACGCTGGTTATTCACTAATATAAAGAAATGCTCAACTATCAATTCGTCGGGAAAATGATAAGTTTTCGTTTTCTTTCAGACATTATAATAATTACATTCTTCGACTATGCAAAATGCTTAGGTACTGTGTAACTGTAAATAATTAAATTATGCCTCCGTTTAAAGCACGGGAATTCACATCTTTTCTTTCTTTCAATGACTGAAACTTAATAAACCATAGACGAAACGTAAACTTAGATGCGAAAGTACGCATCCGGAAAGTGAAAGACGTGAGTTCGAGTTCCACTAGGTTCAATTTTCTTTACATTTTTTTCAAATATATTGAAATATTTTCTAACGCTTTTAAAATTGTGTTTTTTAATATACCTAAGTACTTATTTATGGGCAGTAATTTATCTAATTTGAATTAAATTAAAAAAACAATGCTCAAATTATACAAATGAAGGACCGATGCGCACGATAATTTTCATTTTTTTTCGATATTAACAGCTGACAAAAACAATAACAGTCTACATCTAAAAGGCAGAAATTAAATAGAAACAGAAATAACCTAAAAACTCTCTGCGACACAAAAAAACAAAATTCAAAATTGGTTGTAAGAAATAGATGTTTACATGTATTTTTTAACAATGCATCCGACAATTTTCAAATTAAACTCTAAAAAAATACATGTAAAGTAAGTAAATGAAAAATTTATATAAAGTAAGTGAATAAATATGATAATTTATGAACCGGAACGCTATTTAAAAAATTTCCACGAGACGGTTGCGGTAGCCTCTAAGATTTCACTAATAAGAACTGTGCTCCGGTTTGGTCCGGCCATTTCGAGCGCTGAATAAAAAAAATAATTCAATACTCAGGTATGTATGTATGTACGTACGTAATGAATTCAGATTTTAACATAAAAAAATATAAGTGGCTTTTGCAAAGTTTCAACTAACGGTTCTACAGTTTCTTTTTTCAATAACAATCAATAAAATAATTATTGAATTGACGTCAACTCTTATTATGGTATGATATGAATTAGGATGAAGGATTATGATAAAAGTAATGATTCAAAATTATGTTTATTGGCGTATAAAGTCGAAACGGTATAAGTTAGTGGTACACGGTTTTAATGGGTGTCGTAGTTTGTAAAGTGTACCGCCAGATGTCGCAGCGATCGCTGTCAATCAAGTGACAAAAGCACTGCGTGGATTGTGACCAAATAAATAGATATTTCATGCGGCAATTCGGGAGCCGAATACAACCAGTGTCAGTACGTGATCTGTATATTTATTTTATTAAATAAAAAAAAACGAATACTTTCTCATATTTTACATACCTACATATTAAATCATATTAATCGATTAGAAAAACTAGTGTTGTTTATAATAAAATCGTAACTAATTGTGTAATATATCAAAGTTAATATCAATCAATCACACAGACTAACAGTATTGCCAAAGTATTGGTCAGGAAAAGGAGAAAATATATTAGTATTTATGTAATATATAAATATATTCTTTTTAATACAACAACAGGCCATGGGCCAGTAGTGTAGTCGAACAGTGTTGCAGTAGTAATTGAATATTCACATAAACATCCAGGTCTTCATTGGGAATCAAACCTTGAGTCCCAAATGACAAGCCAGTGCCGTGTGCATTAGACTACGAAGGTCGCTGATCTAGCAATGGGATCAAATAATATAATGAGTTATTAATAAATTATCTAGACGATTTTAGGAATATTCGTATTTTAAATGCTTCAATGCGTAATCATGCGTATTTAACACCAAAGATAAATATCTTCTTCTAGATGGAGCCATTTTTGTGGTTATACTAAAAAGTTACTGAAGCAAGTTGCAGTTTGATGTACGTGCTAATTTTGTATGGAATAAAGAAACACAACTGGAGAACTTTATATTATTATGAAGATTTATGGTCTTAAGAGTCCTTTTTTTGCTTCACTTTCATACTTTTAAACTCAATCTCTAAACATGAAGGATTTTTCAACATCATTATTTGGAAACACTCCAGAAATACAGATAATGAATTTAATACATTTTTTCAACCTATGTAAACAATAGTTTTACTGTGACAATATTTATATAATAAATAAGTGAAAATCAATAATAAAAAAAGGAGAAATGTTGCACATTTTATAACACATCTATTTCTTATTCTGCTGGACTAAAATTAATTAAGCTATTTAATACTTTGGACGCTGAAGACGCACATGCGCGTAATGACCAGGCGGCCGATCGATGTAATTAACGTGCATTTTAAAGGTGCTAATTAAAATCTCATTATATGGTCAACAGCGAATGAGTTAAAATGAAGGAAAAAATCGTTTGGTACCTACTTATAGTTACCCGATTTATAACGATAATTAGTTATATTAACAATTATATAACAAACTTCAGTACAATTTTACTGAGTATATTTTAGGACGTCACTGGACATACCGATAGGAATTAATCACAGTCACATTTTTTCTTATTAATAAAAATACACACACACAAAATAATAATATGGATGTAATAAATAGTAGCGTGGGTGATATTTTAGTACACACAGTCACCGGATAATCGCGTTTGATTGACAACTGGACAATTTTGATAATTACCAAAGATTAAAAGTAGACCAGTTTATTGTATTTCTACGATTGACTGTAACTCCCGCTAGGCAAGATTTTTTTAAATTCCTATTAATAATATCGAAAGCCGTAGTGGACTGGTGAATAAATTTATTGGAGATTTAAATATATGATTTTTATCTCCATCTTTGACTATTGTCCGATTTGATCGATTCGAATAAATATTCTATTATAATATTAATAAGAATTTTGGGTGAATGAGTTAAAGTTATTTTTAAATATATACAAGCGCGTTTAAATAACATTTGATTGATTTTAATTTTTAATATGAATGGTAGGTAACTACACAAGTATTATAAAACTTAATATAAATAGAATGTCACACAAGCCCATCTGAATATATTTGGCTGACCCTGTACAAAATTTAAAAAATCAGCCCCATTTTATCCACTTATTATATATTAAATATAAAAATTTATATATTAAAAACCATGTATAAATTTTCAAGAATGAGTAATCTAATTTTTAAATTGATTTCCGTAATAATAATAGTAATATAACCAAAACTCCGCTGAATTGATAATCAAGTTTAACGAAAATATTGTCATGGTAACGCGAGAAATGATATCAATAAGAGTGGAGAAACGTTGTGGATATTTTCATCTAGCAATAAATTGAAACAGATGATGATTATTTCAAAAAAAATCTGTTTATGTAGATAAAAAGTAGAGGAAAAAGAAGATTATTGATAATACAATAAAAAAAATTGCAAACAGAACTTTTTTAATATACATTCTCTCAAAAAGTATGTAGATTGTTCGTAAAAATGAATCAATCACAATATATTATTATATATTATATAGACAGTAATCCAAAATACATTCTATCCTGTGATAATTCCAATGAGAAGTTTAATATACTTGTAGACCTCCACAGAGGTCCTCCTCATTTTTGACTATTCTATCAAACTGTTAGATTTGTTTCCCGGATTTAGAAACATATTTTTAAACAAGCTAAGTTTTTTAATATACTTACATAAATATACATTTAATATACGTCAATTATATGCGTGGTCGTAGCCATGACCTATTTTGGGCGATAGCTGTTTCCTCATGTCAGGCTCACCAGGCACCAATAGCGGGGGCTGTGCGGCTGGTCAATGCACTCCCTAGAGATGTAGATATTTTTGTCGATCCATTATATATTCTTTTTTTTTAAATTCTATTTTATTTTTTGATTTGTATTTTTTTTTATTTTTTTTCTTTTGTATAAAACTATTTTTTGCTTTGTTTTTTTCTCTATCTTGTTTTTTCTCTAACTGATTACTTGTAATTTTTATTCTAAATGTCATGTTGTGAACGTCCTGAATTAATAATTTGTTATGTACTCAACTTGTCTTTTTTAAATAAATAAATAACCATTACACAAAAATAGTTATTAATAATTAATTCTTTGTCGATAATGAAGAATAAAGACAGTGATTCATATTTCTACTGAAGTCATACTAAAACTTTTATTTTAGAACATATAATTAGGATATATTATACTAAACTAAAACTTTTCAAATCTAAGAAAATAATACATAGTAATAGGGGAAAGACTTGAGATTCTGACATACAATCAGAATAAATGTTCGGCTTAAATTTTCATCGGATTTATCGTAGATGACTTTAAAATACCGTTCCCTTTATGTCGTCGCTATCTACACCCGCGCCCCACCCCCGAGAGCTTGCGGCTAAGCCTCTACCAACATCCCTTATCGCGATATTCAATAAAAATGTAAATGGCGCCGCCGACAAGGGGTCTTATTACTTTATCCATCATATTTTGTGATGCGCGCAATAGACTAAGCCGATAGGCGATACTACACGCTGTTACTCTTATTCCGCGTATTATGTTTATGTTTAAATCAGTACGCTACGTTATCCAGTGACGTACTCATAATATCTTCACCGTATTTCTATCTTGTCGTAAGAGAAATTAGTATTGTTATTAGTCATCACAATAGTGTGTAATTTCGGTTTGTCTTCAGTACGCTTCACGTACGTTCAGTGTTATATTTTTTAAATGAAAATAAAATAGACAATATTTAAAAGCTGGATTAATAATAAATTACATGCTGAGATCTTGTTTTGTTATTTATAATTCGTTAAAATAAAAAAAGTATTTTTCTTTGATTTGGAGTCAAGAATGAGTTTTTTCATCAAAATGCTCAGTTAATATCTACATTAAAAAACTTGGTTAATAATTTAACTCTAACTACTGTTATATGTCAAGATATAAATTTGAATATTTAATATTTGAATAAAAATAATTCTCACCTTACAATATGACAAAACTAGGTACATATACAATAAATGTATAAAAAGTGTCTGACATTCTGAAACTGACTAAAAAAACTTACTCAAGACCATTTTATTGTTTTAATATCCTCAAGTCATTTCCAATTGCAGATTTATTTATGGTATTTTTGACAATGATACCTAGTTATTTTTGAAGACTCTTTCAACTAATGTTACAAGTGTAAAAAAAGTTTTTACATAATCAAACAAATCAAATCAAGGCAAGACGTAAACAAATCCCATTTTATTTTTTATTTACGAACAATGCTGCCAATGCAGATAACGTTATTTTTCTATAGTTGTTAGTTCTGCTATACTACTAAAAATATAAAAGCTAGGCAGCTAGGTTCCTACATATAATTTGTATGCACAAAAAATTGTCAAATTCATGACGATCTATTTTCATATCATTGTTGAGCTGTTAAAACTGCCGATGTGACAATCTTGTCTTTTTTTTTTAAATATTTTCTCATAAAAATTTGAATATAATCAGGTAATTTCCGAAACCTTCTATTAAATTTGTCATATTGTCTCATTTTAATAAAACCACTTTCAAAATACGTAATTACTTATCACATTTGATCTTCTATAAACACTCAACAATTCGATTTGTTAGATCAATTACATATTCAGAGATTTAGAAAAAAATTCAAGTCTAAGTTGATTTTTGTACTTATATTACAGTTTTGGTCTCACCTGCAAAATTTAAATATTGTAACATTTGAGGACTTAACAGCTCAACACATTTCGTATATTGTATACTCATATTTTAACCTATATACCTATTATGACATGCATGTATTATTTTCCTCTTTTCTTTCCTCTAACTCTATAGTCTACTATATACACACTATATGAATTGATAAAGTTACTAATAACCAATTTTCTTTAAACTGTGTCTATAATTAAAATGCCGCCTATTCGACGCTTGCATTCTGACGGTGCTGCTTTATGGTAGCGAATCATGGCACCTTACGAAGGCTCAGAGCAACCGTATACTGAGCTTCGAAAACAAATGTTTGCGACGGATACTGGGTGTGCGGTGGTAAGACTTTAGGAGCAACGAGGAGATAAGAGAACGCTCCAAGCAGCCTCTCATCACGCTGAAAGTGAAGAGGCGACGTTGGACCTGGCTCGGCCACGTTCTGGGGATGCCAGAAGAGAACTTCAACCTGGCTTGCCTGTTCTTCAAGCCGACCGGTTTCCGACGTCCTGGAAGGCCGATAAATACAATCTACAGAATATATACGGCAGAGCTACGAGATGCTGGTTTGACTTGATACGAGCAAGAAGACTGGCGAGCGACAGGGATTCTTGGAGGCGCCGCGTGGTGTCCCATATGCTCCAGTTAAGGGGCGGATATGGCAAAAGAAGATGACTTTTAAGATTATTCTACGAGTTTATAATATAATAATATACTTAATAAGTATTTTTTATGATTTTGTCGTACCTATATATGGTAGAAATAACAAAACAATCACCATCTGAAGAAATACGAATAATATCGTAAAAAACACGTCAACAAAAATAAAGGATGCAAATAGATTTTATTTCCAGATACATACGTAGAACGATGATAGAAACGTTTATAAAGTACGTTTAACTTGATACAACTCGGTACATCTCCCCTCGCATTTGAAATTGACACACATCGCCCGTCCCGTTCTCGCATACAGCGAAACAAATAGCGCCTTTTCGCTCATCCCCGCGGCGACGAATGCTGGATCCATTCAATTACCTTAGTAATCCTTCAATTATAACGACAGATGTCTCTGTAGAGAGCGACGGTGGCGCGGTGTCGGAGGTAGGTACTACAGATTGCGCTACGCCATTTCCTTACAGCGGTTGACGCGCTGGCTTTAAGCCGATAATACAGATGTGATCAGGGGTGGATTCGAACTCGTTTTTCAGCTACCAAACATATTTTATCATATTATTTTAATTTACACGAAAAAAAAATATTATATTAATTTTTAAATAAATTTATTGAAATGATGACTGCTCTAATTATAACAATAATATGCTTCCTATTGCTTCACGGATATATTACCGAAAATTTCGATTTTATAAAATTGCGAATGTATTTCGTTTTAATCTATAAATAAATTGCACGACGTATTAATTTTTAACTGCAGCTAATGTTATAAAATATAAAGAAGCACCGCAGGCGAATTTTTTTCAATATTACAGTAATTTGCTATTATAGTTTACTTATATTGACTGATATAAATTACAAAGATTCCCTCTGTTTTTGGGCATAAACATGCGATTCATCGACCAAATGCCATTAAAACATGTACCTACTATTTTTAGAAACAATTTGAACTATTACTGTATTTTTATTTTAAAATATTAAAGATTGAACAACTTTAGTAATAAATAGTTATTTATCTTTGAATGTTAAATTAATTTTATTATCAATTGTTATATACATACCCACTGTAAACTATAGTGATTTTGTTTTTCGCTAACATCGTAAATAATTCATTCATGATGTAATTCAATTATTTAATACAATAGTGACTACGTTGGTTCTACATCGTAGAGCATCTACGTCATCTTCATAAAATCCATAATATAATGTTTATAATGAATTTTATGAAGATGATGTAGATGCTCTACGCCGTAGCACCAACGTAGTCATTATCATATTAATAAAGTATGTTAATATACTCGTAACTTTATGTATATCTATAATTAGCTAGTATCTGCAACTACAAAACTACAAAAGTTTAAGAGCTCGATACAGAACCATATAGGTTAACATGGCAATAAACACCATCCAGAGTTACTAATTTAGCTCAACTTAGATATTATGTCTAAACCGTATTTTAAATGGTTACGTTCTGTACCTAATAATTCATAACCATGGCCTGTAGTCGTAACTTGATTTTATATGTTTTAATCGCTTGAATTTAGATCGAAATAATCAACAGATCTCATTATAATTACATATTAATTGTCATAACGGCTTATTTAAATAATTATATACTTAAAATCTTAAGAGCGTACTTCAGTGAAACGGCAAATAATTTTCAACAGTAGGTGCGACGAAATTTCTCACTAGTCGCCAATCGGAGACCGACCGTCGAGGTGTCCGCACGTCGATTTGTTTTGTCATGGCGTCGGATGAAAATATTCTTTAATCGTGTAAAGATGACTAAAAAACTTTACGTATGTACTTAAAAAAGAAAACATAAACATATCATTAAATGGACGCATGTTGGATTTTTATGACAAAATGTATTTCGTTCGGCACGCGTCATTTTCACAATCCGCGCATCGCCTACCCACGATCTTTTTAGACCATGCCTCAACTGAAGTATAGCCTTAAATCAATTTTAAATTAACTATACTAATTGCATATTGTTTGATTTGTAGATGTTTATTAATAGTTTATCGTAATTAAATGACGTCTACATGCCAAGGTGACCACTAGATAATCGATTAATATGCAGTATTTGTTATTGGAAAATTGATTACAGGTAATTTCTTATAATAAAAATAACTACATTATAATATTGCATGTAGGTACTCATTATCTCAAGATAAACCATGTTACGAAATCACGAAAGTCATTGTCCCATAGTTGCGCTGGGAGTAAGTTAATCGCAGTGGGATGGGCGTTCGCGATTGGTGAAAAACGACATTTTGATTCGCATCGAACAAGTTTGACCGCACTATCGAGAGATGTCGCCATTGTGCGGCCAAAAAAAAGGCGGGACCGGCGGTTAGCCCCTAATTCGACCCGGAAACCGGGAAATGTCAAACTGTGAATTTTAAAATTTTACTTTGCTTGACCTTTTTTGCTATTAAACTGTTATGTTGACATAAAAATTGGTTATAAATTAAATATTATTTTCATAGTTAATCAATGTATTTTATAATTTTCGTACTAGCAATCGGTAGGTACCTAGTAGGTACTTATTCAGATGTATTTTATCTGAATATTTTCTTAGCAAAATAAATCAAAACTTTGTAAATCGATATCAATTAATATAATAAGTTATTGTTCTTTTATGAGTACATACTTACTACATACCTAATATGTGTATATTTTTGATAACTTTCAATTTAATCTTCACAATCAGCTACTGATAATATTGGGATTTTCGTTAATTTAAAACTTTATGAGTAAGTACTTCAAGAATACATTCATAAATATTATCATTCATTGAAATAATTTGCCACTATTAAAAGCTCCAGCACATCGCTACTATCGATTATTTTCGATTAATAAGTAAATGTTCTCTCTTAAAACCTATATGATAGATATATATATATATATAATTTATTCTGACTATTTGCTAATGATCTAATGGATTTTGATCAATAATTGGACATATTTAAAATGCAAAACAAAAAAATGTCACACTCGGATATTATTCTACGATAGATAGGTAAAGGGCAACAGAGGAGTGGTCAGAAGAAGACTATTTTGCCTAAAAATCCTTGGTAAATAAAACAAAGACCAAGATAATTATCTGATACGACTGGCCCAAGATAGGAGGATACATTCAAATTTGATCACTAATATCGTCTATAGAAGACGAAAAAATAGGATAAGTATGTTATTTATAACTAACTGATATAACAAATAATACGTATTTATTCATCTCAGTCTAGAGTTGGGTTTCGGGAATTTCCCGACGGGAATTCTCGATAAATTTTCGAGATTTTCCATCTCGAATATCGAGAATTGAAATTTCTAACATTTCGGGAAATCCCGGATCTCGAGAATCTTCTCTCGGGATTCGGGATTTCTTTATTACCAAATAATAATTCATAATAGTCGACTCAAAATGAGTGCAATTTTTGCATCATCAGGGAATTTTGTGTCTCAAAAGCGTACGCGATCGTCAGTCTGTGTTTTTTGAAATTCTATTTTAATAAGTATTGTTTTGAATTATTTACGTTTTCCTACTTCTATTTTGTTTAGTTTCTTACACAAATAAAGAAAATTATATTTTTTCTGTTTTTACACTGATTTTAGGATTTTTACATGTTTTTTTAAATTACCCGATATCTCAAAAATTCTCGAGAATTCTTTTCTGGAAATCCCGAATCTCGAGATTGAGATTTTTTCGGGAAATACCCAACTCTATCTGAGTCTAAGTCAACGAAAATTTGACCAAAAATAATTAAATTAGCCATAGCATTTGCCTTACTTGACTCTTATACAACGGTTACAACTGGGTACGTAAGTATTAATACTCATTGAAACATAAATAGTTCAAAAATCTTGCAATAATTCTCCATTAACGCAATACACACCCAGTGTCCATACATTTATAAATTATTGTAAGTAAAATAAAAGCGAAAATTGTTTTTTTTTTCTAAGAAAGAAAATCGAATTATAATATTATTAAATAACTAGCTGTGAATGTCTTTGATATAATATACATAAATAATACTTTTAAAAAGTGTTTCAATTTATTATCATTTATTGGTTTAATAATATTGATATAATTTTGACAATCACTGTGTAAAAAATTACCCTCGAAAAAAGTGCGCAGGGGGGTAGCATATGTGAAACTGAACTGCTCTGACGTTAGTCGAAGTTATTTGTTAAACTATGATTAATTCGTTTTATTATTATTTTTTCATTTTCAAAGCGGAACATTTCATATAAAGTCTACTTCATCATGTTATTAATATCCGAGGTGGCTTTATGAAAACGAAATTAATTCAAGCATTGTTATGTTGATGACGGTATGGTACCTAGTATTGGATTGCGCATATGTGGGGGCTAAAAGTTTTGTATATTATGTAGCTAGTTTTTTTATATTATTTTTGTCTCATATTTAATCACTTAACCGCATTGTGGGTTGTAAGTTATTATGACATTTACATATAATTATAATAGTATACTGAAACAAATGCACACCAATCCAATATTTTAAATATTTCTAACACCAAAAGATGATAATTATTATGCATACATAATAATGTAACAATCTTGAAAGCATACCTATTTTTTAGACCAACTGAGGATCCATAACAATACTGGGACTCTAAAAAGTCAATTTTGAAAACCCCTATAAAACCCGTGCTCACATACACCTTATAAACCTAGACATTAAATCAGTTATATATGTGGGTAGCATAGTGTTGTGGATGAAGAGCGCGAGATTTATTTGCAGTCGGTACAAGAGTATGTTACAGTAGTTATATTCCAATACTAAACTTATGATACTGTTCCGAGGTCGAGTCTCAGTAGAATGTGATGTTGTACGGAGCGACACAGAGACTAAGATACCAACAGACCAGAAACTTATATTCGAGTGACATGTCTAATGAATGATGATCCGCTATTTATTGAAGTACTCACAATCAAAATAATATCTTGAAAAGAATATTTAGGAAATAATTATTATAATTGAGTCAGCTACTCTATATGGAGTTTACATCATTGGATCTGACTATGTGAAAAAGGGGATATAACGGAAATTATAATTGCAGTAAGCTATTTATTAAGTTTGTCATAATTGGACACTACGTGAAATGGATCAATATGCTGGCATGGATTGAGTTGTTTATCCCCATATATATGGGTATTTCAGGGACGATAAAAATAATTAACGGAGATAAAGATTCAGCGTAGTTTAATCGAATAAACTGGCAAATAAAACAATGGCGAGCAGTGAAATGAGGCGCAAAACAAGAATCAGGTAAAAAAAATGTAGACTGGATGGATTCACTTATGACTACTAAATGGTTAGGTTAGATTAGGTACCATATTGGAAAGCGGCCACAAGGTAGAAGTTATTGTATGAATCTTTAACCCTTCAAGATTATTGCGTTTTACAAGATAATAATCGTAATATATCAAATTAACTGCTATAGATAGTTTATTATACTATATAATTGATGAATGTTTATTTTAAAGAAGTCGATATTATATTATTATAAATAGTTCCACAAAAATGAGGTGACATACAAAAACTCATCATTTATATATTGCTATCAACAGAATGATAATGCAATAAACGGAACATGAAACACTACATCAGTCCGGTGATGAAATATTTTAAAACCACAGTGACGTAAGTGATGTTAGTGTAAGCATATTATAAAATAAACCATTTCTTTTATTCATCGAATAATTCACAAGATTTGAGAATGTAACACTCCATATATTGTACATCGGAATCTCGTCGTGCATCGTATTTTTTCCAAATGTGATTTTTTCTAGTTGGTATATATCTGAGGTATTTTCAAGTTATGTATTTAAATATTATAACATATTAATACTTGAGTATATATGAATAAATTGTAAATTAATCCAGAAGAAGTAGAAAGAAATTAGAATTAGAATTTTAAGGGGTGATTTTCAATTTTAATTGCCTTTAAGGGAACAATCCGTACGTAACTCTTACTTTAAAATATATAAAGTTAAGAAAATTATTCCGAAACCGATCTGGCTTCTTTACATAGACGTACCTAGACGGGATTACAAAGACTCATTTAATATTAATAAAATGTCGTAAGACAACTTAGGTAAATTACATTTATTTAAATAATATATTGTATTAAATAACAATATACTATTGTTATTGAATACTGTCCATAATATACAATATATTATTATAATATTAATTATGTACTTAGAGCTATTTAAAAATATATGTTATAGTTATGTAGTTAATCAGATTAATAACAAATAAAGTGCTCACACATATCCGTGACCGATGCATTAAATCGTCTCATTTCCCCAAAGCCCCCCTATTGTGTATAACGCGAACAGACACACTTTTCCAGACAGCCCTTAAACGCTACAAATGAACCGTCAATCCGTAGCGGTGAGGGGAGGGTGGGGTTGATTTTATCCTAAAAGGTAGCTACACCGTTACACACATACTAAAAGCTGTTGTATCAACTCGAAGCTCGTAACGGGAAACGTTTGCACACTTTAATTACTGCGACAGCTTCAATTAAATATTACACAGTAGCAGTGACGTGCAATTTGATATTGAATAAATATCAAAGTCAAATCATTATTTTCAAAATAATATTTACGTTGCTAAGCTAATGACTATTTATAATTTAATCTTTACGCCTCAAAATGCAATATCAAAGATATTCTGTGACTAAATTACCACTACTTTTTAAAATTATTTTAGTTAGGTACGTACTGAAAAATATATAAGAAATGCAATAAAAATCTTATTACAATTTTCTCTCCTGTCAAATTTTAAATTGTTATTAAGTATTTTTTCAATTGCGACTCATAATCTCAAAAGAAGAATGTAGGAACAAATGGTGTACTTTTCAAATAACAATACTACTTGATACAATTTATATACCTACCTACCCATTTATTGTAATTTTAAATTATAGTGATTTTAGTTTAATATAGGTAATTTATTAATTTAATGAATTGAATATACGTTTATATGGAGTAATTAGGTTTCTTATTTTTTTTGTAAAAAAATATTCTCTCAAATATATAATATAACCCTGAATATAAATTAAATTAATTTGGAAGTTATTTTAAGAGGCATAAAAAACGGGCAGAATACTCTTCGTGTGTCTACTTTTTGTGAAACTTGTACAACTCAACTCACCAAGGCGGCAATGAATTTAAACAATTAAATCTCTTATTGATAAAATGCTTCTTAGGATAAATATTGTGATAGTGATAGATAGACCAGCTTTGATTAAAATAATATGTACTACGTCACTGGGTAATAAAAATTACACATACGCACATCCTTGTTTCAATGCAATGAAATTAATACGAGTTTTATACTGGCGGAGCTTTTTGTTGGTGCGCTTTTTGCTTGAAAGCTCCAAGCTTTTGTGAGAGGTGCTATTCGAGTGCGAAAGCTTTTGTATAAGGGTGCCGCAGGAACGCCCCTCTCAAGCTTGGAGTGGGAAAGGAAGATGTGCATGCCAGGAATAGGGGATGAAATGTATTCACCCCTATTATTTAATTCAGACAGATTGTCCTTAACTTGGTGTTACAGTTAGCTTTATACAAGTATCTTTTGTACATGTCGTTAAATTATCGCAATAGTCATTTGAAATGTATTTAAAGATAAACTCTTTCCTTCTAAGTTTTGTTATATATATTTTGGCTTAATCATTGAATTTATATGATGTTAACGTGATTTCAACTTAGATTTTATTCCAATACATACGTAGGACTCGATTCAAGAAACACTTCATTAACAAAAAAGAAACAAGCTATTTGATATAGTACGATACCGAAAAGTTATGTACCTAACACCAGATATTAAATAGGGGATAAAATATTATTATTATATTACAGAAGTCACTATCACGGTTCTATATTATTTATATTAAATAAATACCTTCTTAAAAACCCTGTAAACTTTCACACCTACAATGTAAGTACCTAAACCTTGCCGTATATAGTATGATGGCCAACGAATGAGTTTGACCAATTCGATGCTCATTTTTATCCCATCACAACACTATATGTTGATTGCGTTACGTGGTTGAATTTATAGCAGTGTGGGTATGCATCTTTGAATAAAGAAAATAATAGTCTATTTTGGCACTGTATTTAAATTACTTAGTTACATACATACATTGATTTTGACTTTTCATATTTTATTCACATAATTCTTCCAAATAACTATAAAAAATAATTTATTGTATAAAAACGTATTTAATGCTTGTAAAGGTAAACGTGAGGTTGAAGCATAGAAGCGTTTTCTATAAATGAATCTGAAATAATCATTAATCATAATACCTAATCTTTTTCAACTTCACTCTCATATTTTAGGGTCCATACCTTTTAATGTTTATTCGACCTCTTTGAGAAATAACTATTGCATCTATTTTCAATATAAATTTCTTCGTCCTACATATTGAATAGAGAAGCTAGACGAATTTATATGACGTGTGTGCATTATAAATTACCCGATGTTAGACACGCCTAAGTAATTATGTAATGTTTAATTACCCATTCATATTGTAATGACTAGACCATCTACAGTCTGCCTATATAGCACATAGTGGCCTATAAATGGACAGTAGGTAGTGTACAGCAAGAAACGAAAGAGGAAATCTTTTAGCGCGAGTTCTCAAAAATCTCTAACCCATTCCGGGAAAATAAATCCCAGAAGGACAATCAGCGAACGGCGGAATGAAGAGTCCGCAGTATATTAAGCCGGGCCCGAAGATGTATTTCATTTGTTGCGAGAACCGCCTGCCTCCCTTGAGAGTGATTCAATTCAATTTATCCCAGTTAACCCCTAAGCACCCCTCCACGAGCCTCCGACAGGGGTTGTTGCTTGTAGCTCTTGTTAGACGCGGATGAATTCTGATATTTTGCAAATACCGTGTCCTAACTTTACTATCAGCTTCACTTTAGGGCTTTAGACTGTTTTATAGTTGGAATGTTAGCAAAATATTTATATGTTTGCGAGAGTCTATATTAACTTAAGTTCTATATTATTATGTACATAAAATATAGTATCTTCTTAATCTTAGTATATCTACGCTTCTTAGTTACACATTTTCTTATACCGGCGCTCCATTGGCGAGCCAAACGTCCGAGGACAATAAATCGTCCGATTTGTCTCTGCTCTGCTACTGATCAACGAACGAATAAAAAAGTCGAACTGTTAAAAGTGAAAAGTTGCGATTCTCGTAATGTCTTCCGATAATCCTATAATTTTGTGTTATTTATATTTAGACTTGCGTTAAATAATATAGCAGTGAAAACAACACAAATTTTACGTTTTCTTTTATGTATTTCATAAACACAAAAAAAAAAAATAATTGGTAAATTTCTCATTTTCTAATGTGTAAATTAACAAATTAATCAATGAAAATGTTTAAAACATAAAATGATTGCGTATTACTGTCAAATCGAATCTGCATAGTGATCGACGGACGAAGTCTGGCAACTCGGAGAGTAAAGTATCAAACATGTTTGAAATCCAACGAGCCTGGTCTGCGGATTAAAAGTCCGCAGATCTGGGGTGCTCCACGCGAAAAAAAAAGTCCGAAGACTGTAAATCGTCTGACTTGCGTGCCAATGGAGCGCCGGCATTACGTCTTTCCATTATGTTAAAATCCAGTAGATTTGGATGAACAGGCAGTCTATGTTGAAAATTTCTTGAGGCATCCTTAGTACACAACTAAACCAGATCCAACATTATGTACATGTCTGTGTTTAAATAGTCAACGGGTTTTTGTCTGTTTTCATTACTTCTAGAGACTTGAAAGTCGGTACACAGATTTTAAACCAGTAAATGTTACATCATAATGTAGTTGACACTGGTGCAATGAACAAAGAAAAGCACGGCGATAACGTATTAATGATATTATTTTGAGCATAGTTTTATATTACTTATGTTACATGTAAATTGTTCGTATGTAGTTCAACGTATCACAGTTCATCGTAAGCTGTAGTAGTGTAGCTCATAAACATATGGCCGTTTAGCATTGACATCAAAAATTACCCGTATTCGTGGAGCATTTCACGAGCACCTACTTTCTAACTCACTTTGGGAGCATTCAAGATTATTTAAAAATATAAACGATAAGATTAAATTTTTAATTTTTATTTTATTATTTATTTATTTGATTTCAATGCTATATGGCCATATGTTTCTAATACAACAGCTTACAGTAAACTGTGATACCGCGAATTGCATACGCACATTTTTTTGGATACGGTAAATAATATATTATATAATATAATAAATAATAAGTATATATATATATATATATGTTCCTATTGTAATATTTATATGATTTATAAAACTATTAATGAATGATTGTGCATTAAATGATATAAAATTCTCTTTTTTATTCAATATTTCATTGGCAAACAAAAAAATATTTATTGTTTGACAAAATCGAAAAACAAAAAACTGTCATTCAATAATATGCAAATGGCGCTACACTCTGGCCGCGAATAAATAAAAATGACACATATCTGCGTTCTTTAGCCCCTCGTTTGATAAATGGCTCTCTGATAACACCATATCAATTTATTTTAATAAAACAACATTTTATACAAACGCTTTCTCTACGCCAGTGGTGCTCAACTTAAGTATAATAATTATATTGCGAAATATCATTTTTAATCGTTGTGGTATCGTCGTGCATTTTCACAAATTTGTATAGTTTTTTTGATATTTCATATTATTATCTATTTCTAAAATCATTGACAAAACAAGTAACAAAGTAAAAAATAGTGACAATGAAGTATTAATAAACCAATATTTGTTACCAAAATTGATATTTCCGTTTAAAAATACTATTCATATTCGTATGGTAACCCAATATGACGGCACGATATATAACAATTTAGAAAGAAAGCTAAAATTATTATTTCGTTTTATTGGGTTTTTATCGCATATTCTTTATGCGATGTGAGATAAGTCCTCTTGAGAATGGTCTCTGCAACGAGCCCAAAACGTCGAGAGAAAAAGAGAAAACATGCTGTGTAAACCCAAAAAAACTATTACGATAATAAACAACCGTGAAAGTATCAAACATATCATTATTTGGTTGTTAAAAATTTCAGTAATCCTAATTATTATATTTGTAATTTATATTATATACTTCTTATATAATAAGGTACCTATCGGGAATGTTGTTATCTGGTTTACTAAGCCTATAATTTTTAATGAATATGTTTATTTAATCCTAGTATTTTATTGGGATGACGATAATATATGAAAACAAATAATTAAAAAAAAAAACTAATGTCACAGGGAAAAATAAATTTGTTAAAAATATTTTTTTTGTAAATTCATGAATACATGTTGAGAATCGCCACCTCACACATTTCCCAGTTCAATAAATGCGTATCATTTTTGATAGGGGAACTCTATCTATAAGATATTCCGTCCCTCTCTTAAAAACACAACCCCCGTTATATACGTCCCTGTCCCCCCGAACGACCGTATAACTACAGTAATGGAATTTAGCTATTATACTAACTCAGTTTCATTTGATACGAAATCAAATGGAGCTTTATTTGATTTAAAAGTCATAAACACAGTTTTGTTAGGGCCATAATTGAGTTATGGAATGGTGTTATTTCGAACTAATGTCGTTTTCATAATGAAAAGTTTAATCCCGATTTATAATTCAAATATAATAGTCCTCGCTAAGTGATTGCATGTCAGCCAAATGAGTTAAAAGCTTATCTCATTAAATTAACTCATTGCTGATTATTTTCAAAAGGCCATATATTTCAACTAAAATTTAATTTTGTTCACAGATATGGATGAAATTATCTGTTATTTATTATAGTTACTAAAGAGTTTAGTATTAACTCAATGTTGATTAATCTTGATTAAGGAAAGTGAGAGTTGAAACTGTTGACGATACGTGCATAATTATGTTAAAACTAACCTATTTTGAACATAACATAACAATCAATCCTTAAATAGATTTAACATTTACTTATTTATAATAGTTTTTGAAACATTGGTCAGTTTATTTACTTTTTATTCGATTTACTAATGCAACATCCATCATTAAAATTCAATATCCAATTTCCAAAATTCCCTGCTTGAATTAATTTTTTACCAACTGGAACGCAAGATGTAAAAACTAAATTTATTATAATTTTGAAGCTAACTATAAATCAAATTAGTATTGTTATATCTTTTAATAAGCTAGAGCGAGGTCTGATGTTAATTTTGGCTACATCACGACGAGGTTTTGTATCAGGTGTTAACAACTTATTTAATCTATAAGGTCCATGCTCTGGGTCTAAACACACATTGAAAAAATATTATGTGATTTAGCCAAATATTTGATCCGAACTCGAGACCAACGTCAAAAACTTGAGTTAAGTCACAAAAATAGTTGCCATTAGGTACCTATTAGCAGTATTCGTAAAAGCATTAGTTGTCTGAAAAGTGAAAGACGTATGTTTAAAAGCCACTTAACCCGAGATTTTTCCTAAGATTTTCGAATAATTATGTTTCTGAATCTTTTCCAATTTTTTTGTATTCTAACATTCATCTAATTTAATAAAAGACAATAATATGTTTCATTTACATAACTTTATTAAGTATTTTGCACTCTTTTAATCGGTATTATACTAACATTTTTAAATTAAAAATCCATAACAACTAATTAAGTTACGCTCAGGAATATCAAAATTTATTCATAAGCTATTAGTTTAGTTTTAAATTTTCAATAATGTGTTTACGTTTTAATTTGACTAAAGATCTGTTTTCGTGGCCGTCAGATTTAACTGAAAAAATTAATTTGGCAAAAATATGCAATGGCATATATTAACAGACGAGAACCATCAAATGATTAAAGGTAGATATGAATTTATTAATTCTCCAAATAGGCTGTTCTGATATAAAAATATATTATATTTATATTTATTGTGTTTATGACTGTGAAAATCTTTATGCTACGAGTATCATCTCTAAACTCTGTCGACATATGAATGAGTTAACGAAACCATGCAGATAATATAAAAGGCAATTTGTTAGACTAAAACGGTTTAAGAGGGATATATTTTATACATAACTAATTCATCAATGGACTCAATACCTAATAAAGATGTAAGTAGTAGAATTAATGTGACTTGAGAATTATTAAATCGAATTAATTATATCGTCATGGCAACCTCTACTTTGGCTGCCATGACGACTAAAATATAAATAAACACTTTCATTAATTTTAGTTATTTTAAAATTTAATCAAGAGTAGAGAGTAAAATAATAAACTATTGAAAAATTAATTCGTTTTTAATTAATGATTTTTTTATTCAACGTTTAATTCACAAGATTTAAGAATGTCACATTCTAATTATTGAACACACATAATTTTTGAAAACACTTCTGAGGAAATATATTAAAACCAATAGAAAAAATCGTTTTGAAAAAAGTAAGACACCCCGCAGGAATCGAACCTGCATCTCTCGGGTTTTGCGCCCACGCACATATACCACTATGCCATTTAATTACGGAAGTTTTTAACTAATGGCCCTTATAATACTCTCTGAAGTGTTTTCTAAATTGAGCTACTACTGGCTATCTAATTTTGTATTTGAAATCAAAGTAAGTACCTATTACTTAATTACTAACCGACGTCACATATCACTCCAAGATATTTTAGTGTTGTAGCTTCCTTGAACTTGCTTATAATTTTTAATTAATTATTTTTTTTATTCAACAAATAATTCACAAGATTTGAGAATGTAACATTCTAATTATTGAGCATATAATTTTTGAAAACACTTCTTAGAAAATATATAAAAAACAATAGAAAAAATCTTTTTGAAAAAAGTAAGAAGATTTTTTCTATTGGTTTTAATATATTTTGTCAGGTTTTCAGAAATTATGTGTGTTCAATTATTTCGTTGATTTTCACTATATCATTTAAAATAATTATTTAATTAATTAGGTTTGTATTGTATATATCAGCAAACCCCATCGAGTGTCATATGGAATCATTACCACGTCATCAGTTTCTGTTGCATCATCTCAATTCGTCGTCCGCCGTCATTAGTCAGAGTCAGAAATGATTCTCGCGCCACATTGCGCGCGTGTTTTTTTCATTATCGCAATGTGGGGCCCGTTGGATGTTTGCGTAGAGCGGCGCGCTGGAATCTGATCCAGTATGGGGTGCGACGTCACCCCTGTGAATATTGGGCCTAATTGGGTTAGGGGCTCATTACATTGAAAGCTTTATTGTTGTAAATAACGTCGGCTGAATACGTTATATGGATTTCACTAGTAATGATGGGTCATACGATATTCGATATCTTATTGAAGGGTTATGCCATACTTCAGTTGACTTTATAATTATTATAATATTAAATTATAATTTTATTGACAAAATAAACTTGATTATTTAATTGATTGAGTAAGGATTTACTTGGTAGAATTCCATTTTAAAAGAACATGTAGTCTATGCTACATTGGTCAATCTGGCAGGCCCATAAAAACTCGTTTTGAAGAACTCCTCCGGTCTTTCAGGAATGGTAAAACAGATTCTCAGTTCGCTAAACATTTGATATCGAATTTGCATTCCATCAGTGACAAAATAACGCCAGAATGTTTGCATATATGTAACAAAGGTCTAAAATTAAATTTACTCGAACAGTTGGAAATTAATCGCGAATTATCCAAAAGTAATCACATAATTAATGAAAATTTGATAATGCATTCGTCGCCACTATTAAATATAATTTAAGCACATGATTAACAAAATTTATACTAATAATATTTTAATTGATTAATAATGTCAAGAAATAACCAAAACACTCGAACACTGCTTTCGATAAATTTTGTAAATTTTGATATCCATTAAAAAACCCACTTAGGGTTTTCAAAGTATTAATAATATCACAATTATTAATAAGTATACAAAGTCATAATATTGTTCGAACGAATTAGTATTTAAGCAAAGGCAAACGGCCTATCTGAATAGTCTTGATAATGGTGTTACAACCGAAATAGCTATCGACAAACCTTCTAAAAAACCTGTAGAATTTAATAATAATTATATTTTCATTTTTTTTGATTATTTAACATAGTAAAAAACACCAATATATACGCATAACTCTGGTATCATTGAGAATATTGTAAATTTTAATGTTTCTTTTATAATAATGGTTAAATTATGTTATTAAAGCTTCCACTGATTCTGCCGCTGCCATAAGAACTAAATACAATGGCAGCTGGTGATAATAAAATTAGAGAGCGCAAATTATGCCGTGTATTTTCTTTTTCGTGGTTTTAAAAAAAATCGGCAAGAGCCTTCGTGATGTAGGGACGCTTATACTTTAACATAAAATACATCTTGTGAGTTGAGAAATGAAACGACGCTTACATTCACGGATATCATTTATTTGTTGCCATAGTTACAAAGTTCAAGCCTCTGGTAATATGATAATTATGATGTAAAAGGCATACAAGCCTTTTTCGATTGTCTAAATATCTTTAGTTCCATTATTGTCGGCATTATTTGAATAAAATTGGATCGGTGGCAGATTTCAGAACATGGCGGCTTGACGCACTGACTAAGTTTTAGACCCTACAAGATAAACAAATGAATAAACGCCATAAATCCCAACTACCAACGTACCTAGTAAATAATATATCGATGTATCTCTTTCCTATAATCACATCTTTTTAATCTCACATCACTATTATTATTATTATTATTATTATTATTGAAAGTGACAGTGATGTGACTCATAATAAATTAGTGTCTTTTGTATGTACAATTTTTACTGTAATTAAATCTGTTTGAGTGTTTATGTTATGGGTCCATTTGACGTTACTTCGATTTCGTTATGCTTTAAGGGCGGGTATGCTCAGCGTAGGTCAAAATGGAGCTTTTATTGTATTTTCAAAGCATGATTCTGGACATTCCTTAAACGTTGTAGATACTGTATTTATATAATTTTGAAGCCTTATTATCATTTATATTTATTTTAAACATTTGATGACTGCGTAAAGTATTTTTATTACATAAAATAGTATTCTTTTAAACCTCTCGCTCTAATGTTTTAGAATATTGTCATATTTCAGTACATAAATGTGAATCAAAGACATAGTTTATAATAAGTATCTTTAGAATTATCTTCAAATGTGTTAATTTTGCCCATTTTTTGAATAATAACATGCCTAATTCTTGTAAAATTTGGGATCACAGAGATTATCAATATAATTTTTTATCGTAAATATTTCACTATAATAATGTCGACATAAATTGTACTGATGGTTTTATAAATGCGTTTAAAAGTTAATAAATGTAAATTTTTTTAACACCACTGCACATTTACGTACTGAAATATGACTATATTCTAAAATTATAGTCAATTTATGAGAAATACGCATTTTTTGAAAATTTCGGTATAATTTATTAATTGTGTGACTGATTTGAACCGTTTCAAGGCCCCCTTTTAAATCTTCTGACAAATCGATTGCGTTATATGCGTCAAAGAAATTCGCCGCTAAATTGGATGCATATTCGACACACTAGTGATGTGAAAATACATCACATACTCTGATGGTGTCAATTGATTCATTTTAACGAGTTTGACATTTGAAATTTATAAAGATCCCACAATATTTGGATTTTTAAATACAAAACAAGTGCCAATGGTTGCTGTAACTATGTATGAATATATGAACCGCAAATATCATCAGATATAATACTATTATGCCAATCAGATATTATTCAAAAAGGTGCCAGTTACCGCAGCTAAACATAATATATTTAACTAAAACGAAAACACCGTAAACATTAATCTCATTTTATTTCATAACTTGACCTGATCTGACATACTCATCGCCATTTTTTTCTTTCGAAGTAATATCTCTTTGGGGCAACCCTAACAAAATGTCTTCACTCAGCTTTAGATATTAGTACTATTGATAGTTGAGCTTTCGCGATGAAATGTTCGACTTGTATTTATTCGATGTTTAACCAAACGTGACAATCGAAGTGCGGAGCTTTTAATCTCTATGAGATCGCCCACCCCATTCTATTAGTTTAATTGAGTTGTTCTCGGCAATCAAAATGAATCACGCTTATTAAGAAACTAACTCCCATCATTTATTTGACTCCTAATTTGATAATATCTTCTATTTCGAAGGTCGAATGAGCACTTATTACTTTTAATTTAATTTATTTTCAATTATAATAATACAATCAATTCGATTCATTACAATAATTAGGATCAAACTTTTGCTAAGTTTTATCACTGAAGGTTAAAACGGCATTTAACATTGTGAATTCATATTCTAATTTTATTCTATTATACTACTATAGATCAGAAATAAACTTTAGCCAACTCAAGTAAACTCTTCCACTCTGCTTGGTTCTTTACTGTTCTTTTCCATTCGACAAATTTTACTACTCGCAGTCGCAAGTACATTTAAAAGCCATCATGCAAGTCGTAGGCTATCTTCTGAACAAATAAACATAATACATTTTATCGATGCTTATTTATTGACTAGGCCGTGATACTAAACTATAAACTACGATGGTAGTGATAGTTATTGCATATATTTCGAATGCAATATGGTAATATGTTTTTTTGAAAATGATTGTTCTATATTGAAATAAATGTTAATTATTTGAATTAAATATGCAATCAAAAATCTTCATTTAGTGCGATAAAACTACCATCATAATATTCAATTCAGTATCACGGCCTGAATATAATCGACCTTGTTATTGACCAATTGCACACTTAGAGGCAATTTAACAAAACAGTTTTGACTAAATCTAGATAAACTCTACTGTTTACTTTGCGTTACAACGTTTCATAACATTACCGCAAAAGGTGGCCTGTTTCGATAATATGTCATACGAGTAATTTTCGACGTATGCAAATGCTGAATAGCGTTTTATCTCAGTATAGACCGGGGGAAAAAATCGTGATATATTGTATAAAATAACCAATTTAAAATCAACGTCTTAGCTTCAAGATATTTTTTTTTGAATTTATAAAACTAAAATTATCTATACTATACTGTTTTCACTTTTTCATTTAAATGCAAAATAATGACTCACGTATAAAGTATAAACCTTCTAATTTTTTTATGTTTGAGTAAATAGCTTGCAAAATATATTTTTTTATTATTAGTATTACACACTATCAATATATTCACAGTATGTTAACGTGGAAGAGTGTGTTAACAATTAAATAAACAAAAAAATATTTATCTGTTCAGTGATTTTTCAAAATTAAAATTTACATATTTAACAATAAAAATCTTCGTGTGTAGGTACTTATTTATTTTCCTACTTAATTCATAAATGGCATTGCTATAATATGTACAATACCTTTTCTATAGAATACCACTAGAAATATATTTACATTATCAACATCATTCTTATTAAAAACGCTGTTAAAATCATTTTCTACAATCAACAAACAACTTGTTAATCCCATGAATGTTGGTAATTTTTATCACATACTTTTATCGTAGGTTAAATGTAATTAATGGTAGGTATTATATTGGTGACAGGTTTATTGAATGAAAATAATTTATTCAAACAAATGTTTATTTAAATAAGTAGTAAACACAGTACCTAGGCGTAATAAAATAAAGTAGCACAACGAATATTTTAATAAAATTTAGTAATTTGTCACATTGCTTCAGTATTAGGCAACGCATTAGTAAGACATTATATAACATAATAATATTATATTTTATTTTTAATAAGATAAAATATACTGCTTTTATGTATGCCATAAATCGTGTGGTGATCTCACCTAAACTGCAGTGATCAAACAATAAAAATATCATTTTACTTAGTGTTTCCCTACCAGGGTCTCGCAAATATTTTTTGAATGTGTAGCGAAATCCCAATTAATTTTAAATTAATTAAGCACTGATTTACTGTTAAACAAATCGAACCAAAAAATTGTCAAGTATTTAACTAACTATAACCTTAATATTGTACTCTTTAATTTTATTAATTTTGTAGTTTGAATACCACAAATAGGTAAAAATCATCATGCTGTTTGTCGATTAGTGTATTTGAATCCAGTACATGGAGCTAATGGGTTTAAAAAATGACAAGTAACTAAGACAAATATGTTTATTAACGCCATACTATGAAAGGTTCATACTTTCTCTCTTAGGATGACAATTAGATATGGGAAAACTGGTCGATTTTGAAGACTAAGTATACTTACTACCAGTATAAAAAAATACTTAGTATATAAACTTGTTCCAAAATACTTACTAGTATTCGGAATACTATATTATAGATCGTTTGGCGTGCGTATGCGACAAAAGTTTCATACTCAACTGAAACTAAAACCAACTCCATATTATTAGTATTTTAAAATACGTATCGGCTCAGGGAACTCAGACTGTGTATCGGCTTCAATATAATCACTAAAATACGCTGAGCTCCGTTTGTCGGAATTCTCTGTTAGGTTACAATATTATTGTTAACAGAAATGAATAACAGTGATTTTTTTTTATTTAAAGCATGTTTTGAGCGGTATATATATAACAAGCCTAAGCCTGTGCGTCATCTCACCACTGTGCTGCGACACAAAATTTATGACCTATTATTATTCGTACATTCAAACGCAATAGACTAATAAATTAAAATATACCTATATTCAAGTGCTATTACGTTCGTGCGCATTTAATGCCAATAGTGTTGAAAGTCTACCAACTGACGAGTGCACAGAACAGCGACTCGCGATGATATCATCACAAGTTTCTTGGAATAAATTTATTGGGCTACAAATACTAAGTATGGGTAGTTTCATCCGAAACTTGAGTATACAAACTGGTGACAGTATTTCAAACTCACCTCTAATGAGAATGCTATTTACCTCCATAAATATTCATATATTAATGAAAAAATTCAGACATTATTAATTTGCTATTCGACTGCTTAATCTACAAACCGGCTAACTCCATTTGGGAAAATTGTTCTGGGAAGAGAAAAAACGTAATAATTTAACAATTCCAAAAATACACTTGGATTTATTTTTTTACAAATAAGCTGCACTATGAATCAAAATACTATTTTAGCTTCCCTTTTATATTATATAAAGGAAATTTATATAATGAGCGGAGTTGTTTCATTTACGATATTGGAAATTTTGAACCTTCAGTTGGCTGTTTTGTTTGAAGAATGAATGAATGACGTTTAGAAGTTTGAAATTTTGTGTGAGCATAAAAAACGTACTTTATTACAAAAATGGCATTAAAATCTTATTTTTGGTCAAAAGTGCAGTTGGCTAATTTGCAGAGTATCGGATTGGTGTATTATAGATAAATTTTGAAATATAAAATCGATTATAAGTAGTTGTAAAAAAAACAATATTCATACGAATTTAATATGAATTGAACACTGGAAACTCTCAGGAATTATAAAGATCTATACGGTGCTGTAAATTTGTGAAAATGGCAGTGCCACATTGTAGATCTTGCACGATTTTGACTTATTTGATTTCAATACATTTAATCGTACCACATTAATATTTTTTTGTTAAGGAAGTGTTCACAATATATTATTAGGTAATTCATAAACTTTAAAACTTTTAAACGTAATCAAGTTTTCCTTTTCATATTTTACCTGATGAATAAAACGAATGAACATACCTTCACTTGTGATTCTGTCATACCAAGGGCGTACGCAAGCTTCGCTCTTTCGGGTCCCGCAAGGTATTTGGTCTGCTCGAAGGTTTTCTCCAGGGCGAATATTTGCTGCCCACTAAACGTTGGTCTCGTGTGCTTCTTTTTGCCATCTTTATCTTGTTGTGGTGAGACACCGAGGGCATTCGCTGACACTGCAAATAATGAAACAATCATAATTATTTACAACTATGTTACTTAAGTCATATATCTAGACAACTTTGTAAAAATATCATCGATGGACTTATAAAGTTGTAAGTCAATTTCTTTAATATAATTTGGTAAACTGTGAAATGGTCGTTTATATTGGCCAGTGTATAGTTTTTAATAATTATCCGCTTGTCTACTGTCTGTGGCTTAAAATTTAGAATTATCTACTGGTAATCTCATATACATGTTTGTTAAAACCATGTTTATAATATTTTAGTAATAAATAAAGTTCAAATTTGTTTTAAAATTTAAATACCTCATAAATATTAACATCATGATATTTTGAATTTTATGGTAGTGCATATTATATCTACCTACTTAGGTATGTAACTACCATCAAAATATTAAAAAAAAACTGTAAACTTTTCACAAATAATATAAATGAAAGAAAATTTCTCACTAATCTATGACCTATTTATTTTTTTGTTACTGTGGAAAACGTGTGGATTTCTTTAAAATTCTATCAGAATACTGAAATATCGTTGCGCATAGAAAAAAATTCACATTTTCTGTCAATTAAACGTTAAATTTAGACTCAGGGCTCGAAATGAACCGGAGCGCATCGGAGCGCTGTTACGGTTCATGAAATCTCCAAAAATATCGCTATGTCTCAAAATTAATTCAACCATCTGAGTTAGATTAGTCATACAACAGAAAAATCTAACACAATAATTTTTATAAAATAATTATACATAAAATTGATAATTATGTATTGTCAAAAAAATATTGAGAACCGGTTCATGACATTTTCAATTTCGAGTGCTGAATTTAGTCTATCTTTATATTTATTCTAAACATTTATAGTTTAATTTATAATTTAGCACAATATAGCAAATACATGGAATCAAAATGGTTCACCTATTATTTATGAGATTGACAATGTTTATTGTTATTACGTCACTTATGTTTTTTAGAGCAATGGACAAACGATAAAAGGCGTCTCGTAAAAAGAGGGGCCACAAAATTGCGAACATATAAATAATGTAAACGGTTGAATAAAAAAGATTATAACAATCCGCAATCTATCAAGCGGTCGGAAAACGACGCTGTCACTCATTCGCAGATCTACCGCAGGATAAATGCCGGAGCGGGTGTAACCAAATTTCGACACGTCATTATTTCGAATGTCGCAAATGGTGTCCAAGTAGGGTTGGATCTCTAGGACAATGCCCTGGTGCAGAACTCAATATAATATTATATAATATATAACAAAATATAGAATGTAAGGAAAATATCATTTCGTTTATTGATTCATTGCAATATAGAGCTTTGCTATTTACTTATATTTTTTTACAGATCTACTATTATTGATTGTGCTTTTTTTTAAATAATATCTTAGAGCAATCGTAGAGTAAGTTGTCTACTGAGTTTATAAAGAGAAAACCATAAATTTGATGCTCATTAGCTGGACAAATGAACTCGTCATTATTAAATATATGAATATGTAGGTATGTATTTATATTATAATATAACGTCACTGTTCTGGCAGAAGACACTAATTCGAAAAAATGACATATTGAGTTAGTTATACCAAAATGTTCCTTATTTCAAACATTACCTTCTGGAAACCTTCTTAATAAATAAACAGTTTTTATTTTAAAGTCATCCTTTTTACGATTACTTAATAAACTCACATGTTAGACCATTTCAAAAATTTTAACAACTTCAAAGTCAAATTACTCAAAACTAGTATTCTCCAGTTAGTCTGTTCTGCCAGAACAGAGACGATAAATGTTATTAAAAGACCTTCACACTATTTATTTTATGCTTTATCATGGAAAGCCGATAAATAGTCTATCTTTTTATTTCTTTGAATTTTGCTTTTGAAATGAAAGGGTGTTAAAGAAAACATAGAAATTACTACTGATGTTTAGTCCAGATAAAAAGTCATTGGTTCGATGATCATTGAACATTGTATAGATCCTACAAACTGATGGAAACTTGTATGAAAATTATTTCCGAATATTTCTAACAGAGCATTTACGTGCTAGGTATAAGTTACGATACAAAAAAATAACTTATTTTCCCGTACAGATAGAAAAGCAGTAGCAAAGACTCCATCTAGATTCTAGGCGAATAACTAAATTATACCTTCTTAAGAACAATAAATTTTAATCACCTATATTTAAAAACTAAAACATACCCACATAACCGTCTGTCTCTAAGTATTATAACTTAATTGAATTTACAATTCATTTAAACATAGATAAACTGTACCTGAGTCTATTGAATCTACAATACATGCAAACAAAGGCTTGGGATAATACCAAGTTTTTTTGTTTGTAGTTTCACAGATTTTTCTGTTTGACGAATTATATGAAACGAGTTATGATTCTGGAGTCTGCGCATTTGTATATTTTATATGAGTAATACGCGGTGGTTAGTCTCCTAAAGTTCTATTGGATAAGAGGCTTTTCTAGTAAGGCCGTAAATTTTTAGCGCAAGTTTAATTCGCGGTTGGGCAACCCTTTTTCTAGTAAAATGTCTATTATTAAAACGTAAAATACGATATATTATTATGTTCAGTAAATTGCATTTGTTGCCCACAATGGCAGAGCGGTATCGTGTCAGCTTATAATTTCGTGAATCTCAAGACCAAAATTCAAATGTTATTTTTCAATGCGTATTTGAAGTCAGGTTGAGCAAATTGCAAAATCTTTTGATAGAGTAAGAAGTATAAGTTATAATATGTTTTTTTTACTTACAGTATGCATGATGATGGTTTCAAATATTATGTAACTTCTTTGTATAAAAAATATAAGGATTGTAATATCACCCACAGTGGGCGCGCGGCTTAAGCGTTGGACTATAATGCCGTGAGTTCGAATCTTGGGTCTGGCAAGTACACATATTGTTTTTCAATTTATGTGTGAGTCAGGGTATGGACCTGATAGGTTGAGCAAGTGGCTGACATCCATTTCTCGTAAAAAAAAACAAAATCTGTCAATACAAACCTCTACTCTGTGGAGGCCCATATGATCTTATTAGGATCGAACATGGTCAAAGAAAAAAAATATGTAACATTTGATAATGTTAAAATATATTACTCTCCTGTGTAGGTAGAAACTGTTATATATATTTCTATAGTTGTAGGGTAAAAGTTATTAAGTCGCGTTTTTACGAAATTAAGATTTTAATGCTAATGTGTGTAGGTACTTAATAAAATTGTGCTGTTTTTTTTGGATCATAGATTTTGTCACTTTAAGCAAAATGAATAGTTTAATTAATAATTGTAGAAATAGCTAATAATTCAAAATAAAGAATATAACACAATATCAAAATATTTATTATAAATAATTAATGTAAAAAGAAAAATAAAAATAAAAAATATACATCAATTTTCTAAACAAGAGTATTTTGAAAACTGATTTATTTGAAAAACGATTATTTGACATTGATTGTTACAGCTAAATTGACTTAAAGAATTATTATTGTCATAATAGTGTATCTAATTTAAATTTTATTGACCTGATGTGTATCCTTTCAAATACTAATATAGATTAAGAAATACTAGTGTTTACCTAAATGTGCAACCAAATCACCGGCGCACTCAAACACCCAAACAAAGGATCCCTCTCTATCATCCGTCCCTCTCTTACGGAGGCTCCGTCTCCCTCGCGCCCCCACCGCACCCCCACATGATGAAGGCAATATATCAGCGAGTTTTTATCCGACGTTCTGGCCGGATTACCGCTAACGCCGCCGATGAAGTATACATCGTGTATACTGTACATAGGTACACATAGGGATCAAGCGGATAAATATTCAGCGATCGGTTTTGATGGGTTTTTATCTCTGCGGGTGTTTGTGTTCGTGTTGTTTCCCGCCCGAAAATAATGGCTTTTCATACAGATAAGCGGCGGCCAGTTTTTTATTTTAAAGGGTGTATTTTTCATCAATACTTACCCTCCCTGTAGGTATTGACAATATTAATGATCGCGCCTGTTTGTTTTGATGGATTTTTTAAACATCTTACGCGGACTGAAAACGATGCTTGTATATACATGCGTAGCAGTCAATGACTTCGGGCCTTGTCAGCATTATTTAGACAGTGTAAGAATTAGCAAGTCATTTAAACTATCGCAAAATCGACGCATCTACTTGCTTTTCCCTCCACCACCCGCCGCGTCTCCACACCCGTTATGCCAGCGTATACCGTGGCGTAACGAACATTAGGCGCTCTTGAAAGTATCCCAGGAGCAACTTCCAAGACCTTGGTTGGCGTGCACTAGAGTGTGCGTGATCCCTACTTCGATATAAATGTATTACGGTCAATTCTCGATGAGAAAAAACCTTCTCGCTCGCCGAAAAATGCAGCAAACTTTTTAAAAGCAGAGAAATTTTCCCTCGTAGATACCAAGTTGCATTGGCCGACCGGTCCAACTGAGGGTCGGATTGACTTGAGAAGCTACAGTCAGTATATTCTACATGCGTAGTATCGAAGTGCAATAATGTAGAGGCCAGCAGATTTCTCAAATGCAAACTTCATCAGCAAAGGCTCGCAATTTAACGAATATTCATGCATATTGTTAGTCAGTCTAAATATTTATTAGTATCAATCGTAATCTCGGTCCGATTAGTAAGCTTCGTTTAAGTCGCTCCACATAGCATTCTATTCCACCAAGCTTGGACCTCGGAACAGTATTATAATTATTGTAGCATAACGCTCTTGTAACATACTCTTGTACCTACCGACTGTTTACGCTGCAAATAAAACTCGCTCCTCCATCCATTGGAGCAACCACAAAAGCTCGACTTCTCATCTCTCCTACTGACGGCTCTCCTTCTACACTTCCTGGTCATCCCCAATCTCAGCGGTTCCGTCACTCAATCACGAGACCCGCAAAATATGTCCAAAATATAGGAGCGCTTGTAAACGTGTATGTATTTACTTGCGTATTTGTATGTATTTTAAACTATCGCAATATTAGCTGTTTACACGTAAAAGTACTAAGTGTCTCTCCAATATCATTCTTGAAGAGGAAGCGAGACGCGATTTTGTAATTTTATGGTACTAATTGAGATGTCGTGAAAATCGGTTAATCTCAAAATGAGTCTCTGCGCGTTGTAGTTCATTTTTTTACCAGCAAGTTTGCTACAGTCGTTCTACTGCGCAGGTGCAGATATTGCGTGGTCCAATTGTTGTGTGAAAATTCTGAAGCTTCTGAACTTTTTTGATGCATGCATTCAATCTTGCAATTTGTACGATAATACCTGTTTACACGTGTATTTTACAACGTTTTTATTAGCTCGTATTCTTATTTGTCCGTTGGTTGTTTATCCAGTACAAATCTTGCAATCGATTTTTAACTAACTTCCCAACTAACTAGACATTTGAAACTTTTATAATATATAAGAACACAATACCAATGCATTCTTTTAATACGTTTAGCTATCTTTAAGTAGAATTGAATTCATTTTCAGTTAATTCTGTTCTGTATGAAAAGTTATTTCGGAAGAAATTCGTAATCCAATCCACTATTATTGGTTGCTAAATGGGTGGTCCTAGCAACTAAATTATTAATATATACGTGCGTTACTATGGAAATCAAAATGACATTTCAGTATTTTATATTTGTTTGTTTTTTATTTACTTCATATCAAGTATAATTTTGAGCATATTGAGCATAATAATTGAACAGAAAATTTAAAAACGTTGTATATAAGTTCTTTTTATCTTGTACCTAATTATTTTTGTTATGACCGTGATAATACGTATTGCCATCAGCAGTAAATTCATGCATGTGTAAACGGGGTATTAGGTATATATTTTATATTTTTGTGTCCATCAGGCAGTGGTGGTTTTATGAACTTGAAGGCCTAAGAAAGCGACTGACTTTGAAACTTCCCATGTTAAAAAATAAAATTAAAACCATTAATTCCAACTACCAACGTATCTAGTTAAAAAAAGCAATGTAAGTATCTCTTTTTTATCTTCTCTATATTATTGTATTTATTCTGGCCACTATAAAAAATAAAATCATCTATAGATGTTATTGAGTACGCGCTTGAATTTGTAGAATATTAAATTAAATTTAAGTAGTTATTTTATGAAGCAGTTTCCCACACTTTATAGAGGCTGAGTAGTACATAATATATCGAGGTAATATTATATTCAAAGCCATTGTGAGGGTGATGCACCTAATCCATCGCAGTTTGACCTTATCACGTATGGACCATTGTCCGATCTGTAATCCTTGCTAGACTACCTAAGTCACACCTTTGCCTTTCAACGTGAATTAATATACTGTCGAAAAGTGTATAGACTTTTGACAAATGCATATTTTAATGAGGCGTTTTAACACATATAGCTATTAAACATACAATAACGTTCAGAAATTGCCATTAAAATATTCGAAAGATATAAATAAACTCTTGTTATATAACACAGGTACTAATATTATTATATTATTTTTTTTGTTTGTAGTTTACTGAATGTTCGTATACTTACTTATTAAATCATTAAATAATATATATTATGTGTATATATATATGTGTGTGTGTGTTTGCAAGGTTGAGCAACTGACTTACATCCGTTTCTCGTAAAACAAAAATTTGTTAAGAAACCTCTTCATGGGGCGGCCCAGATCCACATAGGATTGTAGAGTCAATTAAATATATTTATAATAATATGTACTTAATCAAATGTTCACTATACATATCTATATTTTTCTACGTTTATTAAAGATTCAGATAAATCCACATCTTCAGTTTCACTATTTTCACTATTCAATATTTTAGGGAGACTCATTACAATTTTTATTTATTTATATATTATATAGTTATTATTAGATTAGTTATTATTTGATTTGGAAATAAGTATAGGTATCATTATATTTAAATGAACTTCAAAAAAGTTTTAAATGATACGTAATAAATAAATAATTAATAAATATTATCCCCTATAGTCCAATGCATAAAGTACTGGCTTCTTAGAGTAGAGGTTTAGATCTCAATTCCCTGTGAAGTCACAATACATTATAGTTATACAAATTTTAA
Source organism: Rhyacophila brunnea (assembly GCF_057557595.1). Taxonomy (NCBI): domain Eukaryota; kingdom Metazoa; phylum Arthropoda; class Insecta; order Trichoptera; family Rhyacophilidae; genus Rhyacophila; species Rhyacophila brunnea. Next base: position 37,951,242 of record NW_028233276.1, on the reverse strand, counting down.
TGAAACAATATAGTGATTTTGAAACTAAGTTATTTTTTAGTAGAAAAATATAAGTAAAATAGTTTTACTCCGTAAACTGCAGTTAAATAATTATTACTAATTAATATAACAATGCATGCAGCATAAAATTAAGCTGTTAGGACAATGTTAACTAAACTGATAATGATTTAATTAGATTATGTATGTTAGATTGAAAACTATTTTGTTTAAAAGTGCACGAATTAACATTGAAAACTATTATTAATATGTTTTATGTAAACTTTTAGTTTTATTCAGTATTTAATTTAAATATAAGTCTTATTAAATATATATAGTATTTAATATTAGTAAGCTCTTTTGTTAACAATATAAACGAAGCACTTAGGTGCTACAGCTACTTTGAACGACGAGCATCAATGTCTACAGATTGCAAAGTTTCGCAGCAGTTTTGCGAAGCTGGACATCCAATTTCATAAACTGATAAGGGTGTAGAAGCTCCTTGATAGCGTACGTGGTCTGAAACTATTTAGAGGGACACCTTCCCCCTCAGAAGATCTCTTCTGCTTCATCATCAACATTTTAGCTTCACATAAGCGAGCGCTTTACAGAGAACGTGTAATAACACTCGAGCTGAAAATTGCGCTAAAGCTCCCATCATTGAAAGCTTTTGCGAGCTTCATATTACACTATTATGATCTAGGAAAAAAACTCGTTTAAAGTTTTAAATACTGAAGCTAGTATTATTGATTTAACATACACCGATAATGCCAATTACCGATGAATTCATTCATTAATATTTTGCTATAAATTCAAATAATAATAAATAAGTCTTGACCTATTTAGAGTATTTTCCAGTAAGTTTAACACCTAGGTATAAGTTTTTGTGCTAGTTTTATTAATTACGATTAAAAATAAAATCCAGATAATTCATTGATTAATTTCAGTTTATAATGCCGACAATTTGATTTTGTGTTACTGTCACCGTGCTTTTGTTAATGTATGTGTCGATACTGTTACCGACACCCTGCCGCCATACAAATTAATAACGTTTATAATATAAAACATTAATAATTATTATTATGTAAAATAAATATTATTTACCAGTTAAAAAGTTCCGCATGGATGAATCCGATATTAGGTAAAATTAAAAATACGAAAAATATAATGGAATATAGTTACATAATATCTTAGGGGTGCATTGGTACGACCGCGTTACAAACACCCGAGTTCGTGAGCAGACACAACAGCCTTCAGTGATTGAAGTTATCACGAAGAGACGATTTACGTGGCTGGGACACGTATTCCGGATGCCGCCAAAGAGTGCGGCACTTCGTACCCTTGTGGCACAGCCTCAAGAGTTCCGCCCTCCCTCACCCTGCAGCGGTGCTACAAAAGCGACCTACGTGCTGCAGGTCTGACATGGCGGGAGGCGCAAGAGTTGGCGATGGACCGAGGGAAGTGGCACCAACTTGTGCTTGCCCTATGCCCCAATGTTGGGACGTGACAGGGTGGAAGAAGAAGAAGAAGAAGTTATATAATAAATATTTTTTTTATTATAATACCATGTCTTCCCATAAACATAATTATTTTATTATATACCATTACAATAGTACGTTAAGCCTTATTTAATACCTACTAAGTTATTCGTAGTGGTGAAGGATTTGACGTTGGAATGTCAAAATTTGTGCGATTTGTGCGTATTATATAGTTCAAATCTAGAGTTGATTAGACATTATGACTTATGAGTCATATCATAATTGTCTTAAACGATGAATAAAAACGACAAGTAATCCAATTATTCAATTTAATAATGATACTTGATAGTAATATATTAATGTATAGCCATCTTTCACGCAAGAAACTTTTTAGTGATAGAATCGATAAAGTCCACAATATCGACGAAGTTTCTTATAAGCTGACCAATCATGGTTCATTTTCGCTTTGTTTCAATCTACTTCCTTCTTTATTCCTTCGCCATTCCACGTCCTATATCCTCTGTTATAGCCCCGAGACAAAACTTATATGACGTGTAGAGAAACCTGAGGATACTTTGTCTATAAAATGGAATTTATGGATGTTTCCGGGATACGGCACACGTGTCTACTATGATTTTATATCATGTAATCAATGAATCTTGAAAGTTTTACGTCCGAATTGATGAAAAGGTTGCAAAAAATATTTGCGGGCATCATAAAAGATTGTCTATTGAACTTATTTATAGCGTTTTTTTATCGCATTTTATATTATTCGTGGAAAAAATAAAGATCTGTTTGTTTTACGACGAAAAGGATATTTGATTGTTTTCCATTAGGGCCACCATTCCAAGTTTATGATTAAAATAGCTTCTTTTTACGCCTGTGGCAGCGTTTTAATTTCGATCCGAAATTTTATGAATTTATCATTGTGTCCAGAGAAATAAAAATGCTAAAAAGTATCATTAATAAATGTTTATAAAAATATCTATGTATTATTACCACAGCACAGATAATGAATAGAATTCCGATAGGCTATATTCAATATACTACATTTTGATGCAGGGTTTTGAACATGGCCCCCACAAGAGGGGGGCTGACAAGGCTCTGGGGAGTCTGGAGTGGCGGGTCGACCTGATAAGTGAGATAAACACACATAACAAATTTACCCCAATGGGGAAAAAGTCGCCTGCGGCGCTATTTTACTTTTAGTCTTGACATTTTAAAATGTTTAGTTATTTGATGCAATTTTTGATAACTGTGTTTCTATATTCGTCAACTCTATAATTCAAGTGGATTTATTCAACAATACAAAAAATCACTAAACATATACCAAATATTTTTAATTTGACCTGAAACAACATTTAGAAAACGATTCTGTAAAAAGCCTCACTGCCTTTAACCCTAGCGATTGGTAGGAGGGCCGCCAAAGATCCTGGCCTGGGGGCCCGATTCAAGATGTGGGGGCCATGGTTTTGAATGTATGAGTGTCCTACGAAAATGAAACATTCATTAATCACGTGCAATAGTGTGTGTGTGTGTATGTGTAATACACCAATATTAAATGAGCGTCAATGTATAAACCGAGACCAGTTGTCAGTATTCGACGTATGACGTTTCCTTGACACAAGTTTATCCCGGATTATTCCTTAGTCGAGATCGGTCACCTGCTACTTCTTACCCGTTAGGTATTTCAGTTCCCATTATTTCTGATTTCCCTGATTATTACTACTGACTGATACTGAAACTTCAAGGACATTTTGCATTGATTGCTATTTGCGACATTCTAGCTTTATCTTTCTGTATCTACAGGATTTACAAATACAAGCAATATAATATATATTTATAACTATTAACAAAAATGCATACAAATAGCGTTTATATTTACAAAGCCTATGTTTCATTATCAAAAGAAGTACCTAAATTGAGCTACACATAACGATCTACGTGGACGTGTAAAATTTTTAAGATACTCATAGTTTACCTTAATGATGTTTAACTCGTATATTGATTGGTTTTTCTACATATAATTTATGTATATAGACATGCTGAAGAAATATATTGAACTGATCCATATAAATACCTATAGTATTAAATTTCAACAACCTGGAACTTGTGTTAAGCATGTACCTACTCGCAACGTAATATAAGTCAAAAAACTACGAGTAGCCCAATGTTGCATAGAGAGGTACACGTTGGGCATTAGTCGGAAATATGACTACATAAATAATTCGATAAGGAGAAGACATTGCCACGCCATACGCGAATTGATATTTTCTGGACTAATACAGTCATACATTAATACCCAAAATAAAACGAGCTTAGCTCAAAACTCTGAAGATACCAAAGCCCTACCAAAACCTGCTGGATCGACAGCCTTATTGTGTTCAGAAAAGTATGTTGCTGCAAAGATCTCGGGACTGAAATGAGTGGAAAAAACTGAGGTAGGCCTCTATCTACTAGTCTAGTGGGTCGATATCGGCTAATATTGGTGATATTTTTAAAATAAAAAAATACGTTTATACGATAATACCATTAATAAAAATAATAATTACTCAGTTTGAATTTTAAAAAAAAATGATATTTTAATATCCTAGTATCTGTTATAAATATGTGTGTAGTGTTGTTATAATGTTTATATACATTATGTAACTAAACAATAAGTAGGTACCTATCAACTGAACTCAATAATAGTAAAAAACGTTGACTAGGTATATGAAAAAAATTGCACGGCATATATAATATGACATGATATATTATAATATAATGTATAAGGCAATTCATTACATTAGATCCAAGCGGTTATTTTGGACGGAGACAATAATCTGGTTATATGGGGTCGCATAACACGTGAAACTCGCGTATAAATATACGTTATTGTAATATTATTTCCAGAATAAGGCAGACGGAAGAATAAAAGTATTCATAAGTCAGGTAAGTGACCCAGTGGCAGTTCAATGAAAGGTTACGGTGCCTTACTTTTTGAATTATATATATTATTATTATATATTTTTAATTTATTTGGACCTTTTTTGTAAATTATCTCAATTGAAATATTTTTTTTAAATATATTCGTTTTCAGTGTAATATGGAGAAGACGTAACCCTTATTTCACACTACACGGTTTTCACCGTACGAAAATTTCACGCTCTTTTCACACTATATGGTTTATGTTTTTTTTCCCGTCACAAGTTCAGTTCGTGGTTGAGTGTTATGCTGTTTGGTTATAATGAATGACGATTTAAAATTGTCTAATGTGAAAGCGTACAATAGGTCACGTACACCACTGAGTCATCGGTGGCCATCCGGGCGCCGTGCTTACAGTGCTAATGGACGGGTGCTATACGGCGCTGTTTCGGTTTTTAGCCGTCGCCGTGTAATGTGAAAAGGGCCACGCCGCTAAAAGAATGTCGCCGTTAGTTTTTTTGCCATACGGTCAAAACCGTATAAAGTGAAAGGAGCGTAACAGGATAGTACTTTTTGAGTTATTTTAATAATTATATTAGATACCTATTAACTAATTAATATTAATAATTGTGTGCTGAACATAAAATCATTTTTAAAAATATTTAAATTGGAGTTAAATTTAATATTGTACACATTGTAGTTACATTGTAAAGAATCTCAAGTCTTAGTCAAAATGAATATTGTGCGTGAAAGAAAAAAAAAATCATGGGTTACTTTGCAGATGTTAGCTTTTTATTTTATTATAGGGTAGATTTTCCGGCCGCCTCTGATAAAAGTAACCGAGAAATATCGGAGGAAACGGAAATAAGTCGAGGTATAGAGAGAAGACAGCTCCGGTTGCAGACATGAGGCGGACCGGTCTAACATTATTGGCTGATATCTTTCGGAACAGTATAATCATACTGCACATAAAATGTTCCGAACACTTTTTATTATATCATATTACAGTCGATGTTTTCGCTTCTCTCCGCTGTTACTGAGAGGCAAACAGGGGTGCAGTCTGTAATCTGGAGATTTATAAATTTTCATCGGTTGAGCGTGCACACCTGGATATTTTTATTAAACATTCTCGAAAGATATCGATATCAATCTATTATTTAAAATATTTTATTATTAGTTAAATTATTCTTCTTCACAACAAAGGTATCTAAATAAGTAATAAGATTTGAGAAGGTCTTCGTAAATTAATTGAAATAAATTAAGACAATTATATTATGCGTCAGGCTTATATTGTTGTGGTTCCGGGATAAATCTCGGGTCTGGAAAATTCACATGCTATTTTTCAATGTCTGTTTGGACCCAGTGGTAAACATCCATTTCTCGTAAAAATAATAAATCTAAAATATTTATTTTACTTGAATAATAAACGTAGTACTTTAAAAAATGTGCGTTGGTTGAAAAAAATCACCAGATTATTACGTATTTATGGGTATTTTTATCAATACAATGTTTTAGAAAGAATTAAAAATAATGTATAGTTTGAATGTACCTATCTATTTATTAAGCAATAAAAATGCGTATCGCTTGAATTTCTTTTTATTTATATCAAGCTGTCACAATATAAAGATCTACACAATTATTTTCTACAAAATTTTGATGGTTTATAAATAAAAATAAAAAAATATTAATACTATAAATTACTAAAAATTTATACATTATTTAAAAGAATTTATTAAACTACATTTTTATAATTACGTTTTTCAATGAAACGATATATTATAAAATAAATACAGGTTTAAATAACTTAATTTTAAATGAATAATACGACATATTATTAAAACATATGTTTTTGAGTATAAGGCTTATTTTTTTTTTTTAGAATTATTAATAACCATGTCCTTGCTTTTTTGTACAAGGTGGTTGTTAGTAATTTTGAACAATCACAAACACCCAGGCTTTGAGAAAAACACATAAATGTTTTTTGTCATGACCGGGAATCGAACCCAGAACTCTCGAGTGGAAGGCCAGCGCCTTACCCACTGCACCACGAGAGCCGCCTAATATAAGGCTTATTGCTTATAAGACTTATTGAGGTTGTTATATTATAATTATATATAACAATTACAAATACAGATCCGAGTACATATCAACTGGTTTAGTGCATATACACCTCATAGAAACCTAAAAACTAATTCACAATGTAATATTCATTACAGTTTGAAGTAAAATATCAAAGAGCTGTTTAAATAACTTTTAAACATTGTATACGTTAATGAAAAAGCTGGATTCGGTAACGATACTCTGTATAAAACAATGAATTTGGAAGCTTCATAAAGTTTCCGAACACATTTTTCATATCTCTATAAAAGTTGAAGAAAATTCTCCACCGTTCACACGTTTTCCTACAAGCGTAGTCTGTCTTTATAGAGAGGCCATTGACGTAGATACAGATTAATGCAACTGTAATAAAAAAAAATATGTTGTTTAGCTTTTTCTTATAAATTAAACATAAATCGCGAACAGTAGTGATAAATAATATAATAATGAGGCGGCTCTCGTGGTGCAGTGCGTTAGGCACTGCACCACGAGAGTTCCCGGGAGTTCTGGGTTCAATTCCCGGTCAGGACACAATATTTATGTGTATTTCTCAAAGCCTGGGTGTTTGTGATTGTTCAAAATTAATAACAACTACCATATACGAAAAAGCAAGGACATGGTTATTAATAATTCTAAAAAAATATATATATAAAAATATAATAATGTTACTTTAGTACTGGAAGACCGCTAAATAGATACCATCTATATGATGTATACGGCGAAACTATGGGGCAGAGATAGACAGGATAAAAGAAGACTAATGAGTGACAGAGATTTTCCACTCTACCTAACGTATGGATATGAATAAAGAAGAAAAGAAAATATATGTATAGATTTATATTTAAATTTCATTCCTAAAATAACATTATGCAACTTTTATATTACATTGTATTATTAAATGTTAATTTTATGAATGGGAAAATATTATAATGCTACATTAAATTTATCCAAAAGTCCTTATTTTTGCATGATTGTGCAAGATTTTTGAGTTATTCATTTCCTTTAAATAACGTTAATACCTAAATATCCCATCGGTGAAATAATACTCCCTATCTAAAGACACACCTAAAGAAATACGCATTTTGAGCTATAGGTATTTGAATGTTGCATTATTTAATATAAATAAGAGTTAAGTAGTTACACTACGTGTTGTCATTAATATGTTTTTGTATATTTTGCATTTGATATAAATATTATATCAAACGATGGAAATATGTGCTAAGAAGTGATAAAAATAATAATGTAATATCATTAAATTGTATGCTTTTTAATCAATAGACCACCATTCATATGACATAATAAGTACATTATTTATGCATTTACGTTAAAGTGCCCACCACCACCCGTCATATATGCACAGCCGTGGATAAGCACGGCCGGTTTCTATGACGCTTTGCATTATGTACACTTTCAATTCACAATATTTTATTACTATAATATAGAATTTAAAAAAAGGATTATTTACAACTATTGTCATAACGAGCCGCCTATGAATGAAACTATCTTCCATCCCCCTCCCCTTGGGGAAGATATTCACTATCCCGCCACAGTTAGCTATCAAAACATTGGAAACTGGCCCGCGCCAGAAGGTCCGAAGCACCGAACGGGACGAGATTCAAAACGTCTTATCTCCGTTGCAACAGTGGTCACTTACAACATTTTGGGTCATCGTGGCGGCTTTGCCTAAGTCCTGCCGTCTTCTGATAGACTAAATCAATATCCAGTGGGGATGCACGCTCACAGAGAATTCAATAACGCTAAAGTTTGGGAGGAGGGGGGAGAGTGTTAGAGAGAGGCGGCATTTCGTACAGAAAATCGACTCTGACATTGTTTTTCAATCTTTATAATATTCTAATAATATGTATGTGACCGTCACCTATATTACCTCATGATATGCTCGATAAGGACCGGGTGTGGCACGGGGTAAGTTAAATAGTGGCTCACATTATATTATTTTACTTTTTCCATGAGGGAGAAACCTTGTAAATAATTTCATCTAATAATAAATGAACGGTAGGGGCTAATTATAAAGGTACGTGTTAAATTGGTGTTGAAAATATTATTTTATAAAAGATTGGTGGACACCGATTAAAACCAATTTAAGCCATTAAAAACTTTTACACATCTACATATTTTTCTCGCGTATAATAGAAGTACAAATTTATTGTTATCGATCGTTATAATATGCGAAATAGTAAAACATTGGTTACGAAAAATGACCTATATGGAAGTGTTTATGTCATAAATATATTGTGTTATAATTTTGTTTTGTATCACGCAATCTAGCACAGTAGGCATTAAAATGTATCGAGGAAATCGTTTTTCCTTAGGCAATATATAATTAAAACCATTTCCATATCCATGCTAAGATCGTGTTCAATAAATATACTTAAATTGATTAAAAAGACGAAACTCTCTGATTAAATGAGTCATTGGAGGCTAAAGTTGCAATACTTGGATGCTGTAATCCAGGATGCGTAACAATAAAAAAAATTGGAATTGGACAAGAATGGGAATTATATCTAGAGGATGGCATGGATCACACTGGTTTGTTGCACCATTAATAGTAATGATGATAAAAATGAAAGTATTTCTAATGAAATAATTATTAGGTATTAAAATTGCCTGTCTAAAACTGCCTAAAAACACCCACGGTGGCCGCGCGGCTTAAGCGTTAGACTATAACGCCGTGGGTCACAGGTTCGATTTCTGGGTCTGGGAAGTACACATATTGTTTTTCAATTTGTGTGTGAGTCAGGATATGGACTTAATAGGTTGAGCAAGTGGCTGACATCCATTTCTCGTAAAAAAAAATCTGTTAATACAAACCTCTACTCTGTGGAGGCCCATATGATTCTATTAGGATCGAACATGGTGGGATAAAATTGCCTGTTATCTATAGCTGGGGTCTAAAATACTGGGACGAAGAAAATGGTATAACACCAAGGTAGAAAAATTGATCATCAAATCATCGAAACTGTCAATATTAAATGAATTATCAATCTAAAAAATACATTAGCAAAATAGTATGGTACCCTTATGGTACCTAATCAGTATATTAGCATATTTTGCGTAAAATTATAGTATTTTATATTTTTCATGGAATCAAATCATTGTATTGTACTATAATCAATTGTAGTACCTACGGTTTGCAACACTGTATCTAATTTAAGTTAATTTAAGTAAATCATAAAAAAGACAATGTAGGTATGTAATACAATAGATAAATTGTTATTATTGTTTTTCTAAACACATTTTTATAGCGAAAATGTAATTAAACTACTTTTTATAATAATTATTACCTACATCTTTTACATTACTACATTTGTATATACATATTATATAATATTTTTTGTCCGTTATGTAATTATTATAAAGATGAAGAAACGCAAGCTTTGAAGACAGTATAGGGATGTTTTAGAGGCTGGCCACGTTGTAGGTTGCGTGTGAAAACTGCCTGTCTAGGACTTTTCCGGAAGCTCTTGTATTTTTTTTAACAAATATGATAGTGTGTAATACAATAATAGAGTGAAAAAGTTTCATTTTGTTTTATATAACAAAATATATTAAATGTATACTTACATAGAATTTTATATATTTTATTGATAATATGATTATTTATTTAATTAATTATTTGATTATGTAATTAATACAGTTTTTTACATTGTATTAAAAATTCATTTTTTTATTTAATTATATTTATTGAATACATTCTACATTTTCAAAATCTCGAATAATTAGTTTAATAATAAATCAAAATCAGGTATCGAACAAACATTGCCTTTTTACAATGCCTACTGAACTTGTTTTTAATTGGCTCTATAAATAGTCTGTCAAATAGCCCATTATTGTTTGCCAATTATTGTTTCATATATAAGGTTCATGCATAAGATTATAACAAAACTTGAATAAACAAAGTCTTTTTGAAAAAAAAAATGGGTTCGAACCTACAATCTATGGCTTAAGAAAAGTGTTCTACCACTCGACCACAGCAAGTGCCAAACTACACAAATATAAAAAAAAAAAAGCAAATTAGCAAAAGTATTTTTATATTCCTGTTCATTTAATCATACATAATAATAATATGATCGTCTAGTACCTAACATAGAGCAGGGATGACGGATTTGAATCCTGCTCCCTCTATCCATTGTAATCTATGAAGATATCAATTTAATTACGATGCTGTATAATATACATTTTAAAACTTTGTTTCCAGGAAAAATTAATTTAATAAAAAAACATAATAAGTAGGTATAAGCGACAATAATTTATTATTACTAACTTATATTTTTTTAATTTAAAAAAAATTATGTAGGTAAGTAAGTATAACATTCTTTTAAGGGGATTTGAACGATTCGGAATTATTACAAATTAAGCCAAATTTTGAACTAGTTATCATAAACAAATTTCTATAATAAATGTTGAAAACATGCGTAACGTTTAAAAAATGTATGTTCTATAATAAAAATTATTGTTTAAGGTATACTTTAGATTACTTATTACTATTCATTAGAATTTAAATTCAAAATCCATCAAGTACCTTCGGTCGATAGTATTATTATTATAAAGAAAATACCTGAAATCTTTGATCATCGTTCAATCTTTATTTTAAATATAAGCAAGCCATCAAAAATGAATATTATAAAAACTGAGTTCACAAAAAACACATAAAAATAATGATGAATAGAATAACCACAACATCGAACACGTTATAAGTATGCACTAACAGTTTAGGATTATAACATATACATAACTAACATAAAGGTTTTTTAAATATTGATACTGAAAAGAGTCAAAACCAACAAATACTAGAGACTTCAAAGACTAAGAAGTCTTCATGAGAAGAAAAAGAATTGTTTATAGTGAATGATTCAAACTAACTAATGATAAACTTGTTCAAACGATTCTGTAGCTAATCAAATTACATTAAGTATCGCGAGTAAGCTGCAAGTAGGTACACGTACAGACAATGCAGTCAGATAAAAGCGGTTTATTACGCCAAGTAACATTTACTTAACAATGTTTGGAACATAATTCCAGCTATAGCTAGAACAAGACCGCACCAATATAAACTGCGCATCTGAACCGATCCAGTCCTGTCTATATGCTTTCGTATTAGATTATTAGAGCATTGGTTCCATCTATTGCAGTGGTTCTAAAAATATTCAAAATATTTAGATAGGTATAATATAATGTTCTTTTGCATCTGATTTTTTTCTTTAAATATATTTATTACTTGCATATAAAAATACTGTATTACTTTAATGATTATTTGAATACTAGCGAGTACCCACCATGCGTTGCAATGCCACTCAAAGAAAGAAAGTATTTGTGTTTTAATTCTGTTTATTGCAGTGCTTTTGGATACACAATATTTTTTATTTTTCCGTCTGGTGCGTAGGTACACGAATAAATCAGAAGGTTTTCCAATGCATAAGCAGGCCACATACAGCTATCCATGTGAGAAGCATGGATTTTACCAATTTGGTATAGGAACGCATACGAATAGAGGAAGAGAGAATAGAAGAAGATAGTAGTACTAATTTAAAAACCTCCGCGGGTGTGCACACAACAATTCATCAAAGTTTCATTTCAATCGGATAAACGGCATGGCAGTGCATAAAGTATGAACAAACATACAAACATTGATTTTTATATTTAAGAAGATAGATACGAGTTCAGTTTGTCGTCAAAATCTATCATACAAAAAAAAACCTCGTCTAGGTAGTTTTTCGACAAAAATCACAAAATGAGTTATTGTATTGATAATGCTCTACGTGAAATTCTGAGCCATTTGACCAGTATAAAATTTATTTCAGTATAAAAATCGATATATTGTTTTTCATTTTTTTCGTGAAAACTGTAGTTACTCTAAACAAGAAGACAGTTTAAAGAGAATCATAAGCAACAACTCAGCATCGATTGAAAATATACTGGTTTTCGCTTATACCATAAATCAAAAGATTCATTCACATAATTGAATTTTTTTAAAGAAAGTTAAAAAAATGTGAATGTGTTATTATCTCAAAATGTAACTTTGGCAAATAGCTGCCATTTTACTTATGGGGGCAGTATTGCAAATAATTAGGTTAAGTATTTTATAATTTGTTTTAGTACAATTTATTAGATTATCATTTTACTAGATTATAAATACGGTATAAGAGTAAATTATGATATTCTGATGTTACCGACGCAGTTTCAAATTCCGTACCAGACGATTTACGTACTTAAGTACTAGGTACCTACATGTTAATTTTTTGTGTGTTTTAGATCAGACAAACAAATAATGACCCATAGGATGAACGAATGGCTAAAAAACATTTTTCGTAAAAAGTCTTTTGATATGAACATTATATTATGGTGTGAATATGAGTAAATGGTAATTTTTTGCATTTGTAATATTTCAAGATGATTTTATATTTAGCTATAATCAAAGCAATAATTTTGCAATACGGGTATTTCCTTCTATAAACATGAATGAATGAATTAAATTTTTCATAAATTTTATAGAGAATAACTGAATTTGTAAAAAAAACAGTATTATCAGCGGTGTCCCATAGGGCATAGAGGCAGGCAGACGATTAGTTACTTAGGGACGACACATAATAAGAGGTGACAAATCATGGAAGAACTACAAATAGTAAAACTTTTTTGAGTAGTTTATATTTCTTTGGTTATGATAGAATAGACGAAAAAAATATATAGTGGTAGTTGTCAAATTAGCATATAAGTTGAAACTGAAAATTTTAGGGGGTGATATTATTTGGAGTTGTTTAAGGGTGACATTGAATATAATCATCGAAACTTAGAAGTGCGAGAGAATCTAATTGGTTTACCTCACCTAGGGTAACCTAATATTTTTATATCAACGGCCAATGGAATGAAAATATTGGACTCTCTTATTTAGAAGTATATAATTATTAATAATCAATTATATATTATGTCACAAAGTTGAAGAATCTGTGTAATCTTTATGCCCACCTTCATAAATACCTACCGTTGTTCCAATAAAAGCCAGTGCTCGGCGTTATATGAAAACTTGTTCGCTGAGTTTACTTTGTACATGCGTATTTTACGTTTATTTTATTGCGTGCAATTTATTTGCAATTTGATTTCGCCAACCAAAAATCAACACTTGAAATTTCATCTACCTACAAAATTGCATTTCAACTTTGATATTATTCACCATAAGTTTTCGTTTAATTTATTATTATTATAATGCAGTGTTCAATGTCATTTCTCACTTCATTTTATCGCTACGTAACCTCTGTAACTGGCTCAATGTCCAAGGTATTGGTAATCTGTCACGAATGTTACAACTCGTATAAGGTAGGAAGATGCTGCAATTTAGTCGCTAATCTTTGATAGAAGATGATATCAAAAGAAAAGAAAATTTGTTAGTAAATATCAATAATAAATTAAATCCTGTAATAAAGCAAAGACTATACAAAGCTAATAGATCCTTGCACAATCGCGTGTGTAATACGAGTATAAAAAAGGTCTTACAAGGCCAACGACGTTGTGTTACTCTGGATGATTCCACAGAAACCGGTGGTGTTTTTTCGTAAGGTACCTATAAAGATCTTTCAAAAGAACTGTGATAATATAGTATGGTGTGTCAGTTTAATCATGTACGGTATATATGTTGAACTGAACATTATAAAAAATTATAAAGATCCAAACGCTGGGTGGGACACATGGAAAGGAAAAACAATATAACTGTATAGTGTTTATCGTTAAAAGGGCCAGAAAAACGTATTAAGTGATTGGACATAATAGAAATGGACCTTCAGTCTAGTTTTCAATATTATTTATATGAAATGATTAGATAAATCTGATACTCAAGTAGGACCCTATTAATTTATGATAAATAAATTGTTTAAATGATTTTTAGTATATAAATATTATATTTATTCTACTTCAAAAGACTACATTTCGTTGGATATACATAATTAATTTTTCTGTAAAGTGCGTCTACAATAAATTATTGTTATTAGGTAGGTATCCAGTATTCAAATGTGTTAAAAGAATCATATAGTTATGCATTCTTACATAATCATTGTATATTTTTAATGTAATATTATGAAAATATGCCTCCATATAATTTGAAGACTACTTCATATAAATACATATGTCGCATATGTCTCATAATGTTCCCAAAGCTATTATTAATTCCATTGTATTATTTTGAGTGCTCTCATAAAAAGATATGTACAAAGTTTAACACTTGTAACAACGACCGAGTACTGAGCTGTGACATTATGTAGCTACTAACGCCCCCGGCAGAATACTGACTGCACAGAAATGAACGATCGAGAGAAGCTTTCAGGGCGTCAGATAAAGTTGGCTCTATTGTTCCTCGGTTCGACTAGATCGTTACCTTGTGGCGAAAAGCTCAAAAGAGACGTCGCGGCGACCGAGCTTTCGCATTTTCTTCGTAGCGACGCGCGTTTATTAGAATGTCAAATGATCCAGTTAGAATAATTGTCATATTTAGAATATGAATTTAACTCATTTAAACTCAAATAGGCAGTTATCTTTAATGTGTGAGATTTAAATATGTTGCATAGAGTGTAGGCACCAAAACTTGTGTGATATTTTTTTTAATATAGTGTAAACCATTCTTAGACGCGGTAATATATATTTATTACATACCTACTCTGTTTCATTTGAACAAATTAATTTGATATTTACATTAATTTTCTATATTTCAGAATTATTTAAAAATACAATAATGATTTTACCTAGGTAACTAACTACATGTAGGTATACTTAATAGTAATAATGCATCGATTTTCTATGCTCTGTACTTTTCTTAAGATATGGAGGTACCTATAATTAACATATTGTATACCATATACAACAAAATATAAATATTTACACAATATTGAAAATTATTTTAGAACTTAAAATAAAGCATTGCATATTAAGAATTGTACTATTAAAGAATACGACGTGTCGATAATATGAATTAATAATATATTGTGTTTTTTATTATGTACATGATCATTGTTATAGTTTCAAATGATGTCCACGCTCTGGTACATGCATACATCACCATGTTTATTCCTAATGGATTCGTTTAGACCTCCACCAAGGCTGACTATAGGCAGGTTGTGGCACTTAATTGCGAGTTACGATGGTAGTGCTAATTGATTATTTTCGAATGCAATGAGGTAACCTGTTTGCAGTAAATGAATATTTCGTTCAAATAAATTAACTTATCACCATGTATTTCAATATAAAATAATCATCATTCTCTACAAGAAATTATTGTACTCAAAGTATGAGAAATAATTATTAGCGCTATAATTATTGAAGTTTACAGTTTTGTGTCATGGCCTGATTATAGTGATTTTTGGCATCCACATAGTAGTAGTCGAATTAACAGATTATTTTTAATCCATTAGGTCTATACCCTGAGTCTAATTACACATTGAAAAACAATATGTGATTTGCTAGACACGGGATTCAAATACGGGAGCAACGACAATAAATCTGCCCTGCTAGTAAACACTCTAGTAAATCAAGCCATGACACAAATCTGTAAACTTAAATTATAGTGCTAATTATTTCTCATACTTCGAGTGCAATAACTGCCAGTAAAAACCGATACGTTGCCGCTCTGCTATCGTGAGAAAATATTTTGACTGATATCAGTCGCACTCGGTTATTACGATCTCGGATGTAACGAGGAAACATTTGTTGACATTTTAGTTTATGATTTTCTCCATACATTTATTCACTTTTATAACGAGCTACTTATCGGTTATACTGAACTAAAATATCATAAAACTGTTAATGTGTCGATCGTTTAAAAACATTTCGACCCTAAGCAATACAATCCGACCGGACAGGATGCCGCCGGAATCGAATTACGTTTATGACACTAGTTAAGTGTCTAAGTACCTACTAATTGGTGTTTTCGCTGACAATGTTGAAAAAGTATATACACATATGTTTGAAATTGTATGTAAAAAATCCTAGGTTTGTGAAGTCACTAGGTACCTACCAGCGTTCATTGCAATAAACAACTTCTTTTGTAGTTTATGAATGCCATGTTTGTTTCGGGGAAACATTTTTTTAATTGTGTATCTTTGTTTGAATTGCGACTTTTTGTGTTATGTGACCGCTCATTTAAAAATACCTATTCTCTTATATAACGAGTAATGCTTATAACGAGCAATCGGTCCCATCTTCCTCGTAATAGCCAAGTTCGACGTTCTTATAAGACCTTTCACGCAGTTCCTCGTTACAAATAGTGATATCAGCTAATCTTGACTATATAAAGATTTTAAAAGTTTTAGTAGGAACATTAAAACTAATTAAATCTACTTCTGCGTGTTTTGTTATTCAATATTAAACAGCAAAATAAACAAACATCGCTTGCTATCTTGTATTATTCCTCGCGTTGTTTTTAGCGCGGTGAAGGTATGTTGTAGGTATTTTTGGTTAGAGGCCGCAAGCGCCTCCCTGCCCCCTGTTTCATATACCAGAGCCCTCTCATTTTAGTCAAGCAGTGCGCTCCGGTAAAACGAAATTCTCTCTCAACAAAATTAAATCCTAACCAATGTAGGCTGTAATATAATAATGCTCTATACTTCATTCTGGGCTCTTTTCATTTGTTTAAATCCCATTCAGGGATACTTAACCATATTCACTCGCAATGTTACCTACATCACCAACCATTTTATTTTAAAACTATTTTTGTAAAAGTATCATTTATGACGTGTACAATTACATAACGTCAACTCAATACTACAACTAGATAGGTAACTTGATTTTCACTGTCTTTGAGATAGCTATTGAATATGATTCTACATTTCCCTCTCTACAAAATGATAAAACTAGGCATATCAGAACTTAATGGTAACTGTATTAATTATGTATTTAAAAATATTAGATAACTTTAAAACCATGAATGCTTTAAATAAATAAAATAATATATCTTCAATATTTTTTCATACAATTGAACATTATTTAATTGTTTCCATTTAACCAAGCACAATTTCCCATTTTTATTTCAAATAATAATTATAGCCTAAATTAATGTTAATCAAGTAAAGTTTAGATTTCATTTTCCCAACATGTGTATTATTGGTGTAGTATTGAGCTGACGATCTTATATTCTTTTCATTGGCACTACATGACAATATTGATCACCTCAGTATGAGGTTTCTTAATAATATTTAGATGAGAAATGGACGTTAACTACTTCCTTAACCAACTATTTCCATACTCCGGGTCCATGTACACGTTGAAGAACAACGTGTGAATTATCCATACCTTCGATTTGAACCGGAGACCCACTACTTTACAAGCGAATATATTATTACAACTTGGCTATCGGTTTTGCAATGTATATATTATATACCCATATATGTATAATAGGGACAATTGTTGGACAAATATAGTCATCCAGTAGTACTCAAGAGGTAAAAAAGGTCCGCCATGTAGACCTAGAGGCAGCTGGATTGATGAAATTATAAAGTTCTGCGGAAGTGCGTGGCAACGCAACGCATAGGACCGAGATAAGTGGAATCAGCTTGGAGAGGCCTTCATTCAGCAGTGGTTAGATTCAGGCTGATGGTGATGATGATGAAATTTATAATACTATACCTGTAGGTATTAGGTAGGTACTTACTAATATATAAAATTCTCTCGAATTATATAAAAATCATTATGTAAAAGCATGTTTTATTGCATGGACGACTTCGTAAACAATAAAATTGCTATAAAATTGTAGTCTGCCAGTCATGACGTAAAACTTATATGATTTCGTAAGAAATAGATAAAGACAGATGAAAGTGACAGAAAAATTAACCCAATCTGTAGGTATTGCAATAAAGGTTCATTTCCAAACCACGCTAATTTGTCTATATCTCTATGGTTTTTTTTTCTCCTCAACGAGTCTGTATCCGAATCCCATATGCGCATCTTATAAATACACATTTATTGCACTTAAAACTGAACTCTATCTACATTGCAATAACCTTACAGATTTTTGCCAAATTTCTATGAAATTTTTTTGGAAAACGTCCCTATTTTTTTGTTCAAATATTGTTTTAAATGGTATATCCTGTAGGTATATGAATATCAACGAGGCATTGATTAAACTAGTATTGACTTGCGAATTGGAGTGTATTTCAATACATTTAATGTGTTTATAAAAAATGTATTTTGTTTTACTTAATGCATTAAATTAATTTAAACCAAATTGAGTATAAGATACTGTGTCGACATTAAAATGTCTTGAATATATTTATCTTAAATTAATAAAACATTAAAAACATATCAAAATATAAACACGTATTCAACTTCGAAAACTTGTGGTAGAACATAACCAGAATCAATTATTTTAATGAAAAAGATATGAACAAAAGAGCAATTAAAATGATTCTGTTAGAACGGAAATTGTAAGCCAAGTGGCATGGTATATCCGATTGTATAGCGTGAAACGGAAATACGTTTCAATGTTTACAACCTCGCCGGGCTATTATTATTTGAGTGTGTGGGTCAGCGTGTATTTTGCGAAAACTTGTGTATATATGTGTGTGTAGAGCACAAATATTTTGCAAAGTAAGTGAAACACCTTGTATTTTAATATGGTAACTGAGTATAAAAGCTTTGTAAAATGGAATCATAATATCATATGTAAATTATTTGAAGGCATGTGGAGAGTTAAAATTTAAATATTAGGTACACGTGTATTTATCGTGGTTTTAATTAATTTACTTCAAAGTAATTATATTATTGATTTTAAATTTTTATTATTATGATTCAATTCGATTTTCTACTATATATTATTTGTGATAACATCATAAGAATTGTGTTCAGCCACTCATCAAATATAATAAAATTGTGTCAATGAATAATAAGTAGAAAGAAATATTTTATATGTTTTAATTTTAATAAAACTTAAAATAAATATCGATTGAATTTAATACGTACGACTATTATTTTAATAAAACTTCATTCAAGAGTAAATGCATTTTGAGTGTAAACATACTGCAAAATCATTGTAACATCATCATAATATTAAGTGGTTTTACTCATCGCAAGAGAAGAATATTATAATGCATTTTTATCCTATTAAAATATACTTCTTACTGTATACTTTTAAAAATTCTCAAGTAAAATCTTTGAATGCATGTAAACTTAGTCATAATTCTTTTCACAGTTTGAAGTGAAAATAAATATAATATAAATAAACAGGCATACAATACGTAGAGTAGAAGTTACAGAGTGGGCTGTAAAGTACGCTGGGAGTAATGCTTAAAGACAGGCAAAGGAACCAATAGGCAGGGCAAACAAATTAAATATCAATGGGCTGGAAATCTCACTCAAAGATGAGATAATCGCTGGAAAAAATATTCATTCAATGATACTTAAAAGGTTACTATGGGCTAAAAATAATTGAAATAGTTTGATCATCTTGCCGTGGATCGACCATGATAACTGAAAATAATATCTATTTTTGTTTTTTCCTTCATGGTTGGACATCGCCACGCAGCTATTTTTTGAGTGACCATTTCTCTCATTGCTGGAATTTTTTTTGTCGATGCACTTCCTCTAAACCGCTTTCCATCAATGCTACCAAAAACTACTAATCTCTCAATATTATTCAGACTATGATGAGCAACTTGCCCGGAAACGTTGAATGAATCCTAAGTGTCAAGTTGTGGATAGTCGTTTATTTATTTGGTGTCTATTTATGCTTCATTCTCGGCTCTTTAAAGGAATTCGCAGTATTTACTACCAACACTACTATTTTTAAAAACATTAATATACTTGCAAAATTAATTCATGCTTAATGCAATGTTAGAAACATATTTGAAAAAAATATTGGTACAGAGCAAGGATTCGAATCCGTTTTCATTGGACTACAGGCCGATATGTATTAAAAAGTATGGCATCTGCGACATACACAATCACGACAAAATTAACTAACACCTATGCAATAGACATATTTTTAACAAATTTCATTTATATTGGCGACAATTCTTAGTGAACAAAAAATAGTATAATTCACATTTCGAGTGCTTAAAATCAGACAACGTTATCTACAAAAAAGTGTTTTTTTTTTGTTGAGATAACGTTATTTTACATTTACGACTACATGATAGTCAAACAACGTTATGTCAATCTTTTCTAATTTCTTATTAAATCTTCAGTAAAGTTCAACGCTAACTACATAATTAACCCTTGTTTTCATATTTTTTTTAAACTATCCCTATAAATTTTAACATCATCATAAGCAAGATAAATGTACAATACACAATAAATTATAAAATATTAACATTAGGTTTTAAATAAACATTTCCCTTGTTGAGTTACAAGAATCTAAAATTACTATTTTTGGCTCTTCTGTAAAGTTGCACTTTTGTAGATAGTGTTGTTTGACACTAAGCCCTCGATTTATTACAATATAAAAAAAATAACGCTGCAATTCAAGTCAAATGATTCAAGGAATTTCTTAAAAATAATGAGTATATTCGGTCAAAAGTTGAACAGCTACGAGAATATATATCTACCGTTAGAACCTACATAATATATACCTTTATACAAAAGCGCCTAACTCCGTAATACTATTATGTGCAACAGCATATAAAAGCTACGTTAAACTACCCTGGCGTTCGCTGCGAGTATGTAGAGATGGTTAAAATATCTAGGTACCCTATCACACTGGGGATATAATTACGGGTACAGCGGGTACTGAAAATTTCATCGGATTTTGTTATGAACTTAATCCGGTTTTGTGAAAGGAATTTATAAAGATGGACTGTGTCAATGGATATTTTCAGTTATTTCGATATTGAGCTCAATATGTATAGTAACAGTAACCACTTGGAAACTACAACATTAATTATTGAGCTAACATTTACTTAGTAAAATTCCGTTATAGTATAATGATTCACCGATATTTTGATCCATATATTCTATTATATTACCATATTTGATTCTAAGAAAACAATATGGGCGTCCATAGGATTGGGACTGTTTTAACAAATTTTTGTTTTAACGATAAATTTATGTTGGCCACTTTCTCAACTAATTTGATCCATACTCTGGGTCTAAACACACATTGAAAAACAACGTATTTTGATTTTTGATAGACTTGGGATTCAAGCCCGGAATCAACGTCATTATAGGCTGATACGTTACCGTTCGGCCATCGTCGTGGCTATGTGGCGTCAGCACTGTTTCCTCGATAATTGTGTAATCTAAAATAGCTATCGACTAAACATGATACTTTTAGACACCAATATCTAAATTGTTAACAAAATGTAAGTATATAATATATTCGCTGACAATATTACCTAAACATCCACGATGGATTCCTTAGAGTTTAGAAGTAGGCTTAGATCCAGCGTCTACCCAATTTACATGTTATTTTCCAATGTGTCTCCAGATCTAGAGAATGTACTTAATATGTTGAGCAATCGTATAATATCAAATAACAACTCTCAGCATTACAATACTTGGTGAAGATTTCGTAAGTGTGGTTAAATTGGTAACCATATATAATTTCTATTATCTACGTTTATAGCTACCAACTTTGGCAACAGTTTTTTTATGATATTTCAATATTATATAGATACGTATGACACACGCGATTTATGTGATTGTTCATCACACAATATGTATTTTTTTCCCAACATATCCACAGTTTCAAAGATGGTTATTCTATCAACTCGGCCATCGTTTATCGTTTTAAAACAGTACATTCATTAAAAATACAAAAGTGTATTATTTTTTTAATTAAAGTAATCAAATGAAAACTGATTTACCCCGACTGAACGCAATTAAAATGGTAAACAGGGTTTAATGTATATTACAATAATGACGATATTTTGTATTCATACATAATAATAATATTCTGAACCCGGTTCACGTGGCGGACAATTAAAACGATACCGTACATCGTAATCTGAAATAATAATGATTATAACAGTAAACATTTTATGATCCGTGCGCCGGCATTGTGAGGGCGAGATTTTTCCCTTGGACGCTAAGGGGTAATTTACCCGGTGTACCCTTTTCCCACCCCCACCTACTAACAAACCTCCCGTACTCCCACTCCCGCGAACCAGCGCGCCCCTATCGCTAATTACAGCTACCACTTATTTTGTTCATTTTAAACGTTAAACGGACGAAGGTCGCTCGGAGAGACAATTAAACATGCAAAGAATGTTTTTGTTTTATAATTGAGAATGTTAATCCCATGGGATTGCGTAATGAACGCTTGGATTTTAGCAGGCAAAAGAGACTACATTTTACAGGCGTCGTAATTCTGTTATTTATTACAGCAAATTGTAGGCAGTGTTATGATAATCGTGATTTATAATATAATAATAATGTATTAATGGGTATATTGTTGGCAATATAAATCATATCAGAGATTTTATTACTATAAACGAAGGTTTATAACGATTATAATTATAACGTCTTGGGAAACAATTAGGTTTAAACCTACCTAGTTTTTCCTATATATATTGTATTTTATTCAATTACATTACAATTTATTCTCATAAAAATATTCAGTTAGCAATGAAAATGCTACATTATATTTTTAATGTAAAATAAGTATATTGGCAGGTAATGCCGACTTTGAGCTTTAAGAATCGAATTTTAGGGGTACACTGGCACGACCGCGTTACGAACACTCGACTTCATCATTGAAGTAATCACGAAGAGACGTTTCACGTGGCTGGGACTTGTGTTCCGGATGCCGCCAGAAAGTGCGACACTTCGTACCCTTGTAGCACAGCTTCAAGGATTCCATCGTCGTGGCCAACCCTCCCTTACTCTGCAGCTATACTACAAAAGCGACCTATGCGCTGCATGTCTGATATGGCGGAAGGTGCGAGAATTGGCGATAGACCGAGGGAAGTGGCGCGAACTTGTGCTTGTCCTATGCCCCAACACTGGGTAGTATCACGGCCTAACTATAATGGGCTATGTTAACAGAACCTACCTACTAGCATAAATGATAATAGGCTCACTTGAAAAAAATCATTAATAACAGTAATTACAAGATAAAAAGAAATTTTTATATACCACGTTTTAAAATTTTCTGTTGAATCATATTATAAGCTTGACAATTTAATTTATTAATAATTTAGGACAAATAAGGCAATTGTCAAAAAATCATTTTTTTGCTATTTTGCAACAAACAAACAAATATAGAATACTGAAATGTCATTTTGATTTCCATAGTAACGCACGTATATATTAATAATTTCATTGCTAGGACCACCCCCTTAGCAACCAATAATAGTAGATTGGATTACGGATTTCTTCCGAAATGACTTTTCATACAAAACAGAATTAACTGAAAATGAATTCAATTCTACTTAAAGATGGCTAAAAGTATTAAAATAATGCATTGGCACCGTGTTCTGATATATTCTAAAAGTTTCAAATGTGTAGCTAGTCGGGAAGTTAGTTAAAAATCTATTGCAAGATTTGTACTGGTTAAACAACTATCGGACAAACGAAAATACGTGTTAAGAAAAACGTGGTAAAAATAAAATTGATAAGTACAGATTTTCAGTTAATTTATCTAAAAAATAATATTGAATTGTTATAGTATAATGGATGCATGTTTATGATTTTTATTTTCTCTTATTTATTTTATCGTTTCCCTATCTTTCACTGAAATAAATTAATACGTATTTGGTATTATTTTTTTCAATATTTAAAAAATTATATACCTTTTTACAAACAATGGAATTTGTAAAGTATGACTATTTTCATACTAAATGGACAAATCCTATCCAGATCAAAATTTTAAAATGTAAACTTACTTCTAAAAAATATGTAATCCTAATAATATATTAAAATTAATAATTCGCTCTAGTGTTATTTTAAATTAAATTTAATGACATCATTTAATCATGGAGGGTGTATCCAATAGGAGTAGAGATTGCGTCCCCCACTTTGTCGAAATGCTACCCAGATAGAGACACAATAACGTGCAGTCCCTAATTGATTTAACGACCGCTACTTTCGTTAGTCGTAACATACTGAAAGTCGTAAACGGCCCGTTAAAACGAAGTCCGGGGTAAACGACTCGACTTGCCTATTCGTACTACTTGCAACTGAACAACAATACTCGATAGGGTTTTCAGATTGATGTACTTATCTTAATACAATCACTTTAAATTAAACAATATATTTACTGCAATATATAATATGATAAGTATATGTGTATTTTAAAATAAAATTATGCTATTGTTACGTACTTGTCCTATATTTAATTCAATTAGACACAATGATTACATGTAAGTTGTACGTATGCAGTTCATCGTGGGACACTTATTCGTGCGCCGCATTACGTAAAACATGAGTTCGTATGACATTTTATCAAACGACGAGTTCTTCGTTGAACATTTCACCGTGGAATACATTTGTACGTATCTTACAAAATGCGGCGATAGTTTGCAAATAGTACTGTTCCAATTAGATAAACCCTAAGCTAACCTAACCTAGTAAAGACATATCATAAAATTCGCCACATGTTGTAGCATATGTACAAAATATACAAATAGGTATACTCCACGGTGAAATGTTCAACGAAGAACTCGTCATTTGATTAAATGTTACACGAACTCATATTTCACGTACTGCGACGCACGAATAAGTGTCCTGCGGTGAACTGTTTATGTAAAAATTTCCGGATACGAGACTCAATATAGGTACACGAGAACACGTAGTTATATTGTTATCTTTCCATCAAAGTTACAATAAATTTACTACACACTGCATATTTGTATATTTATTATTCAAATTCAAATTTTAATTATTTTGACATATAGTGAACATTACAAATTATTAATTTAAGACGTTAAAAACATGACACTTAGAAACAAAGAAATATTATGAAAACAGTATAAGGTATATACCTACAAATAAATAGATCAGTTTTAAGTTATTAAATAATAGTAGAAAAGTGTAAACACAAAAAAATTTAATTAGATACAAGCAAGGATTATATCGACTAGGATTTGTTTATACTAGTCGAAATAAACAATGTATTGATGAATATTTTTATAATTATTCTATATAATTTCATTTAATGCAATGTTTTTCCATGAAAATTTGACAATTTTATTATAGCTTTTGCATTAAGACTTGAGGGTGTCCAGTATGATAAATTTGGGTCCGTATAAAATTATTCCAACTTTTTATGTTTACTATTTTTATTAATAAATACATAAGATGTCTAATTATTGATAATATAGAACAATTTGTAGTTAATATATATGTTTATACATAATGTGTATTCATATATATATATATATATATTGAGGCGAAATGACAGTACTGAAGTAAGACAGTAGTGTACTTAGTAATATAATAGAAACAGTCGCCAAAACACAGGCTATGAGAAAATCACTTAAATAGATTTTGACCTCACCGAGATCAAACCCAAAGCCCTCGGATGAAACGTCAGTATCTCGCGCATTAGACTACGAAGGCGACCATATATAATATTAATTTTGAGTGATTTTTATAAAAAAAAAATATTTTAATTTTAAGAAGAAAACAAATAAATTAAGTTTATTAAATATATATTTTTCAATACTCATATTAAGTTTGAAATACGTAAACTGCAGGCATAAATAATGGTCAACGAGCCTTGTCCTACTTTACTTTATATTTAACTTATGTTTTAAGTCATAACGTGTACGTGCTTTCTTATTAATTTTTACGATGGCAGTTGTCCAGTTTTCTTAGCATTTCTAGGTATCATCACCAAGTTGGTGGGATCAAGTCACCACATTTGTAATTTTACATATTCTATAATACTAGTACTCGATGAAATTATTATATGAATGTATTTTCTAATATCTGAATAATTCCAGTTTGTTATTTTTTGATTTATTAGTCCTCGCATAACGTTTTTTTATTTTAATCTGATTTTATTCATTTTTTACTTACTACTTACTAAAATTTTAATTAATGTTCTTATAATTCCGAAATTACTTTATACGGCAACCCTGGAGTTAGGATTCCGAAGGCTTTTCTCCAAAGGGTCAATGTTTATTGGCGGGCTCTCTCCTTTCCACCACAATAATTATCGAAGCGTGCGTGTACCTTCGACAAGCAAATGATAATATTGAAAACAACCAATTGATTATTACAAGGATCAGAGAAGACCCTATGTTATTAGAAACCATTCAAATAATATAGCTGCAATAATTGAATACGATAATGTTTTTAATTTCAATGTTGATAATACATTTTTCTATACAATACTGAATATACACAAGATTTAAATAATATGTAATATTAACAATTATTAAACCAATTAACAAACCTCAAATAATATACTTTCCATAGCATGGGAACACTTATTTCTACCTAACATATATATTTAGATAACTCTTGTGAAGTTCCATATAAAAGGGCATTTTAACAATACTTATATTATACAAAATTACGAACATATAAAAGGGATAAAAAACTGATATTATTATATTATGCCAAACATTTATTTTGTTAAACATAAATAATTTCGAAAACACTTCTGAGAAAATATATTGTAACTAATAGAAAAAATCTTTTTTGAAAAAAGTAAGACACCCCGCAAGAATTGAGCCTGCATCTCTCGGATATCGCGCCCACGCATATTGACCACAATGCTAAAGAAGTCATACTTAATTACCACAAATTTTGGATTGGAAATGGAAACTAATGGATTTTAATACTCACTGAAGCGCTTTCAAAATTTAGCTACATTGGCGATCGGCTTTTGTATTTTAAATCGAAATTTGTCGTTATTCAGTGTTTTAATTAGAATGTTATATTCTGAATTTGTGAATTATTCATTGAATAAAAAAGTAGTTAATTTAAAATTTATTTTGTTAATTGCCAATGCAATAAGTAAATGTGTAATTTATCATTGTAATACATTATCTAATCCATTTTTGTAATTCATACTGTCCATTTATATTTCACTGCTCAGTAAAATCATAATTGGTCTACATAATATTATATACCGTCTCTGTTCTGGCAGAACACACTAACTGGAGAATACTAGTTTTGAGTAATTCGACTTTGAAGCTTTTAAAATATTTGAAATGGTCTATCTAGCATGTGAGTTTATTAAGTAATCGTTAAAAGGATGACTTTAAAATAAAGACTGTTTATTTATTAAGAAGGTTTCCTGAAGGTAAAATTTGAAATAAGGAACATTTTGATATAACTAACTCTATATGTCATTTTTTCGAATTAGTGTCTTCTGCCAGAACAATGACGATACCATCAAAATGTTGTAATAAGACTGTAATTTTTCCAATTTTTGTAAGTATATATTAAATCTCTACTATTACTATACATATATTATCTAAGCATTATGTAGATATCTCAAGTAATTCAGACACTGGGGAAAATTGGCTTCGTGTCTTTGCTTATAGAGCAGTTTTTTTATCTAGTATGCCATATTAAATTTCAATTTTGTCAGATATGGGATTTGCACAGCTCTATGACGAATTTATGTAGTTTACTTAATTCATTTATTGAATTATTACTACTACAATGTGATTGTCTTATGATTTGTCTGATAATTATAAGTATTGGAAAACACAAAAAAAAATCTTGTTAAGATAATATGTTGTATATATATACTGGGTGTACGATATATAATAAAGATATAAGCATATCTTGTAGTACCTATTATTAGGCCATAACATTTCTTTGTTATGTGCGCACGTAACACGCTACAGATGTAAAACAAGGCATTTAAAATGGCGTAATATTCAAATAAGTAGGCAATTTAATGGCATACGAGATTATCGCGCGTTAAGAATAGACAGGTAACATTATCACGTAGAGAAAGCGTAGCTACAGACATAAGGGTTACGCGGCTTGCGAGCTCTACGCCGTAGACTCTCAAACTGTAGAAGTATTTAATTCCGTGTCTCTCATTTTTAACAATCAAAACATTATCAATCACTATTTTATTAAATATATAAAGATATATAAATTGAGATACCGGTAATGCATTTTACAACGCTAATATATTTTCAATTCAATTTATTTTCAATTTATTTTCAATTTATTTATTTTTTAAATAGGTATTGTGGACATTACAAATTATAAGTTTAAGACGTTCACAACATGACATTAAACATTATTATAAAGAAGAAAGAAAATGAAAAGTAATAAAATGGGTAAAAATGAAAATATAAACAGAGAACATAATATAAACATACAAACGCAGTGAAAATACAATTGTACATCTATAGTAGTTCAAAAAAGTACACCGAGTTTGCTAAGGAGACCATATTTTAAGAATTTATAAAATAGCGTCCACCTAAACTCACCCTCACGCAAGTGGAATATATCAACACCCGAAGCAATTTGGTTGAACATAGTTATCGCCCTCCCAATTGGCATCCCATGGCTCCCAGTGGCAGGTTGGTTCTGCACCTTGGGAGAATACATAACCGATGCTCCCTATTTCTAAGATAGTTATAAGGGACACACAGGTCAATACTACCCAGAATGGCAGAGTTTTCGTTTATTAGTCGAAAAAAAGTCGAAAATAATACGTATGTATTAAATTCTACAGAGAGAGAAAAAAGATAATTAAGTATTACATCAATAAGTTTAGTCATAAATTGGTATCTAGGAGGCACTAAATACTAAATACTGGCCACAGTGCCACCTTACAACCAGCTGGCTTGTCAAAGTCATAACTATAACTCAGTTATTAAGTGACAATAGATAATTAGGAACTATTAATTATTATGTATGGCAGTAGCGAAGGGTGGAGGTAAGCTGTTAAGATTCGATATAAATAGTGCACACCTAATTTTGTCAGCCATACGTATATGTTTTTATTGAACATAGACTACAATTTACAGATGGTGGTGGTTAGTTTTTAAAAATCAATTAAACTCTGCCTATACCAAACCATAATAGTTTTCGTATACTTTGGGCAATACGACAAAATTGTGCACACTTTTTCATTCATACTTATTTGTTTTCATTGGATTAAAAATACATACACATAATATATTTCGGGTCATTTTTTAAATTCATTAAACTCTGCCTAACCAAACAATAATAGATAAAAAATATTATTAAATCTATTATAATATCCAACATTATGTATAAATTAATTGCATTGTTTTAGATATTTTATTGATAGACGAGTATTTTATGACTATTATCTAATAATGGCTTGGTCTACGCAGGTTTTAATTAATTTTAAAAACAAATCAATGCTATCTATATATTATAGTTTTAGTTCAATGAAAACAAATATGTATGACAGACAAAGTTTAATGTGAAATAATTATGTCCGTTCTTAACAGCCTACCACCTCCCTTCGCCAGTGATGTATGGGTAGATATACATATTTCAATTCTACTTTATATTGAAAAACTCTGTTGAAGATTAATTTCAACATTGTACTTTCTGAATAATAATATAATCATCAAAATCCTATGTCTGTTCAATAGTAACAATAAAATATATTAGGTAGTTATTTTATAATATATTTTAAAGTATTTAAAATATAAGTCTTTGTATTTTATTTTACCGTATGAACTCGTGTATTATGACACAATAGTAATATATCTCTAATATATCATAATATTACCTCCACTGTAACCGATAGGTAGAAAAAATCAAGATTTCAGCCAGGGTTACGTAAAATATTTTATTTAATTTATGAGTCACATCAAGACCGTGTATTATAATCAGACTGCGGATAATTTCCGATGGTATTGCTAGTTATTGCTTAACTTGAAATGCAATACAGTGTCATGTCCAAAGTAATTTAAGATATTTGATGTATTTTTCGTGTATATAATATGAAACAGTTTACAATATTGCCTTCTAATTTTAAGCAAGATCTAGCACTACGACCGTAATCAGAGTTTCGTACCGTAGCCTGAATATAGTGGAGCTTTATTGATACATACTGTCTAGAGTGGAATTGATGAAATAATTCATATTTATAAAATATAATATCTTTGAAATAAGACGGTCTAACGAAAACTGAACTCTAATCAAATATATTTACATAATAAAATAGTATATTAAGCGAATAGCTGCTAATAACCATTTACAATAAACATCTGGTAAAGAACCTCTTCGGAAGGCAAACAAGATCAAGCGAATAAAATGAACACTTAACAATAATTGAGCCAATGATAATCTTCTTCTGTCGTTTCGATACGCTTAACAGCAGCCGTCTCAGCCACGCTTTGGCTACTGTGATTGTCTTCAAACATATCATTGATGATGCAGCTGGGTGCAATGAGCAGATAGACTATGGTTTTAGTGAGTAATTTTCATTTTCTTTTATATAGTTTCAGAAATAATTTGATTTATTAAATTCAAAGTATCTTATAGGCACGCGTATTATAATTCTAACAACAAAGCCATAATATGTAGGTACGTTAGTTTATACAAAGAACAAAACATATAACTTTTGTTACTTGCCTTACAACAAGAATGCTATATTATACCTGTAGCAAAAAAGTATCAACGTTTTCTTTTTTTGAGACAGACTGTTTGAAAACACTGTTCTACGGCGTAGA
Source organism: Rhyacophila brunnea (assembly GCF_057557595.1). NCBI lineage: Eukaryota > Metazoa > Arthropoda > Insecta > Trichoptera > Rhyacophilidae > Rhyacophila > Rhyacophila brunnea. The sequence goes on along the minus strand of NW_028233276.1, from coordinate 37,920,224 downwards.
ACCATAACGTAGTACCATAGCGTAGCGCCTACATATGTAAACATGGCGCGTAAATAGTGTTAGCCATACGAAACGGAGACACGTGTAGATGGCAATGGCTCCACGGCATCAGCGAGGGGAAAGAAGAAGAGGTTAAAGGCGTGCCGTAAGGGCGTGAGCCGAATCGCAAGTGTTTTCATCTGCGTTCAAAATCACGACGAACTTATATGAGGATTCTACGCACATTCATTTTTATCATTTAGAAAGATTCAAATAATCTTCTTAACAATGATGTGTCATTATTAATACTTTGTTTATTTACTATTGGCGTATATTTTATATTGATTTAATTAGGTATTATAGATGTAATTTTGGATTACATAAAACAATATGATTAATATAAAATCATTAAATTCTAATGGATTCAAGCTCTGTATTATTACATTTAAGTCGTTTTTTGCGACCCGGGTTTCGCCTTTCGGCATTTTCTTGCACCATGTACACTCACCAAAGGTAAACACACATTGGTATTGTAATTAATAAGATAGGGTTTTTACTAATTAGGTTTTTTACTGACAAATTATGAATAGTGACTAGGCGATGTGCGGATTGCGGGTCGAGGGTGCAAATGACGCATGCCGACCGAAATATAATTTGTCATATAAATCCAACATGCGTCCTTTTTATGTTATGTTTATTATTATATTCGTTATAATAATAGTATATTAATTAACATGTTTTCTTTTTTAAGTACATTTGTAAAGTTTTTTAGTCATCTTTACACGATTTAAGAATATTTTCATCCGACGCCATGACAAAACGAATCGACGTGCAGACGCGACCTCGACTATCGCTCTCCGAATGACAACGCGGCCGTAATTTCGTTCTACATACAGTTGAAAATTATTTGCCGTTTCACTTATGTACGCTCTTAAGCCGCTCGGCCATCGTGGGTGTCAACGTTTAGTGTGCGTTATTTATGTCGAATCTTAACAGTCTACTTCTACTCCTTGCTATTAGTAGATACATACTTACAGTAATTGTAAATCCTTACTTACATATTAAAGAAATATGGTTGCAATCAATACAAGCAGGCGGCTCTGTTGGTGCAGTGCGTAAGGCGCTTGCCTTCCACCCGAGAGTTCCTGGGTTCGATTCCCGGTCAGGACACACAATATTTATGTGTTTTTCTCAAAGCTTGGGTGTTTGTGATTGTTCAAAATTACTAACAACCACCTTGTACGAAAAACAAGGATATGGTTATTAATAATTATATAAAAAAAATCAATACAAGCATATATGTGCATATATTTATATTGATAATACATAATAATATTATGCAGTTCATAAAATAAACAACACTATATGAGTATAAATAATAAGAAAATGGTGACATTAATAAATACAAGCATAATGCCACTGTTGTTTTACCACGAGTGTTTTAATAAAAGTCACACTATCAGTGGATAATAATAATTAATAAATTCACAGATGTCCGTAATGTTAAATCATTCAGGTGGGGTGACAGGTAGACATACAATATACTCGACAAAGCGTCATATTCCTTATCATTGCTGTGGCATATTGAAGTTATTATTGGTAAACGAGCAGACAAATATACCGACATATGGTGTAATTGGTTTATATCCGTTATATTACGTGCGTTAATCAACTTGTTGCAAACGATTTTCCAAGATGTATTATTATGATTATCAGTGGCATGACTGTTTTTAATATTATCATAATATTACAGCGATAAAGCTGCAAATAGGGTTTGCAGAATCGTTATATCGAATCCCGAAATCCCGGAAACTGAAATGCTAGAATCTCAGAATTTAATATTAATTTTTTCCAAATTCAAATTTATTTATTTATGTAGATAAGTATCACAAATTATAAACACGTTCTCAATCTAACAAAAACAAAGAAGACAAGTAACATAGAAACCGACTTAAGAGTGGGTCGATTGTTTGGGCCCCGCATCAGTTGAAATACGACCTTATGGTGGAGTGTGTTCAAAAGAAATTTTTGAGACTTTATTTGTAGTTATATGGATACTATCCGTAGCTTTATTTCACTAAGGTATGCTTACATACTATATTTTGAACACTAGACGTTATTTATATTTTTGGCCACGTATTTTTTCCAACTAATACGCGGTATAAATGAGAATTCTGCCACTCTTGGTTTTTATCTTAGAAATCAAATCGGGAGCATCAGTCGTTTGTTCTTTCAAAGTGCAGACTTAACCTGCCATTGGTAATGACAATTAGGACGGCAATAACTCTGTACAACCAAATCGATTCAGATGTTGACATATTCCACTTACGTGTGAATGAGTATAGGTGGGCATTGTTTTGTACATTCTTAAAATAGGGTATACTTCGTATTACTTCGTATAGGGCACATTCGGTGTAGGTACTTCCTAGTATCTAATTTATAATTTTTGTATTTACTCTTTCTACTGTTTAATAACCCAATACTGCATCTATTTCTTTTTTTATATATTATGTACCTACTGTTTTCATAATATGTATTTGTTTTAAATGTCATGCTGTGAACGTCTTAAATTAATAATTTGTAAAGTTCGCTATATGTAAACATAAATAAAATTTGATTGATTGATACTTTCATAATATATAGGAAGTACCAACACCCAGTAACCCATCTTAAGGTTTTATAAGACAGCCAAACTCACCATCACGTAAATGGAAAATATCAATATTATACTGAACGTAGAAGTACCTATAACTTTTTAAATAATGCTAATTTCTCAAGTTTTCTTCTTCATTCCAGCCCGAAGTGGATATAAGACCACTCCAGCAATCTCCCCATCTCTGCCAGAGCATACAACCTCTTTCTACTGTGTATCACTCCTAGCGCTTGTAAGTCTTGCTGTAAGCTATCAAGCTACGAAAGTTAGAGTGTTTTGCACTCCGTTTCACTTCTACTCTACTAAGCGTGACGTAGTTTTTTCATTGATTGATTATCCATATTATATATCACGTGACCAGCCTAATACGGGTGTTGTCTTTTGGTATATCTGACGACGTCGAATTAACCAAAAAGCCTACAGACTTCACTACTGACTGTCAGATGTCAAATTATGCTCACTTAACACAATCAGTAGTCCAATTATTTGAAACACAGTTCTTCTATTTTAATAAGGTAGTTATTATTTCATAATGAAATGTATTGACTTAAACTTTTGATCCAAAGGGAAATCCCGCCATGGCATAATTATTTTGACAGTTTTACCAGTACTGTGGTCATGGCCGCCACAAGGAGGGGGCTGACAGGGCTCTAGCCTGGGCGCCCGGGCTCAGGAGAAGCCCGGCGCGGCGAGTCGACCAGATAAGTGAGATAAAAACACATCACAAATGTACATTAGTAGTATTTTTTTTTTATTATTTAGCTATTTTCCTTCAACAATATAATTATTTTAAATTATGTGGTTCTACGATACTATTTTTAATTGTATATCAATACTCGACATCTCCATAATTCAAATGGATGTATTGAAATATACAATAAAACACTAAATACACCTACACATTAATCTTACCGCTACTGTAGAGCTTTTATACTTAGCGATAGGTAGGTGGGCCCGTCAAAGATCCTAGCCTGGGGGCCCGCTTCAAGATGTGGGGCCCATGACTGTGGTTGCAGTTACTTTGTTAAATTATTTGTTAACAATCTTGACGTTGATAACCGGTTCGTCCAACATATTTTGTATCGAATGAATATACATACCTTCCTACAGTTCCTACACTATTATTATGATAACAATGCAGCGCTCGGAATGGACAGGAACGCACCGGAGCGCCGTTGTGGTTCGTGGAATTCCAAAATATACCGTTCCGGCTCGTGGATTCATTTAAAATTGCGTTGCGGTTCGTTAGATTGAGATAATTATATATGAATGTATCTTTTAAAGTTTTTCTCAAAATTAAAAATTAACGAAGTTATGTTATGCCGGGCGTGCAAGGGTTAAAAATAAAAATTATGACATCCCTAAATTTCTTTCAACCTTCTTATTTTGTGTCGATATGTCCATGCCTAAATGCATTGTCTAAATAACAAGAAACAACCAGCTGCAAGCGTAAATTACTTTATTACCCAAAAAAATGTGCCTTGCTGACACTATTTGAAAACTCTTAAAAAATAAAGTATACATTGTTTAATAATTTCTAAAGGATGAAACATTTCAAATCTCAATACAATCTTGCCTTTGACTTACGCATTGTTAATTTACTTACCTACTAATTTATTATATTATTTTATTCGGAGTGACAAAAATTATTACTTCGCCATTTATTTTCGGGTGAATGAATTGTGTTTTCGATGGTTAAATTAGTACAAAAAAGTTTGATAATTTGACTCGTGCAATCCGCTATAATATTCCTATTAGTTGCCTTTTAAAATATTTTGTATTATTTAAGATATAAATACGTTTCTAAACAAAATTGTTTATATTATTAGTTTGGTGTTTTTTTGCTACATTCTAGTAAGTTTTGTGTTTTAATTTTAACTGTGTGTTTAACTTGATTTTTTAATAAAAAATTGTTTTAAAAGTTGGTCAAAAATGTCATCAGGCGAAACGTGTTAACCGAAACTATTGAAAAATATTTTGTCGCAGGTAACGTAACGCTGGCCACATACCTACACAATTTGATCATTTAAAAAATGATATTGAGTGGTTATTTATAAAAATAATGAAGGTATAATAAAGTAGTAGGTAATTCGTGTAAATCTGCTAAAACCACATTACATTACATTAGGAATTCACTCCAATAACCATTGAAGTGGCAACAGATGGTATTCATCTCAACAATTAACTTTTGTTAAAAAAAGCTTATGACGTGTCGTAAACCCCTCTTTTTACGATGTTTACATTTGTTTTGTAATTTACATTATTGTTGAATTGCGACTATAGTACAATAAATCTTGTGATATAACTACTACATTCATTCATTTATTTGCCATAGGTCATGATGAGTATACTTTTTTGTAAGTGAATTTTGTTGCTTCTGGTAAGTTTTGTGTTTTAATTTTAACTTTGTGTTGAACATATTTTTTAATAACAATTTGTTCTCTTAAAAGTTAGTTAAAATTCTCAGCAGGCAATACGAATACCTTTATATCGTCGGTGTATTGTAAAAATGGCGAATTAACCAAAATACTATTACAGGAGGAGAATTTTTAACCTTTGACATTTATTTATTAATTACCTGTGGATGAATACTTTCCTTATAATAGGCTTTATAATATAATATTTTAAAAAGTCTATTATGTTAAATTCGCTTTTTCTTCGTAACACTAAGTGGATAATCACCATTACAATTATCGTTTTTAATAAGTACTTTCCTGTGGGATACAAATTCGCCATTTTTACATAATTATATTATTACATATAAACCTATATACTATTGTCGCTGGTATCCAAACTGATTTAAGATAATTCTGGCCACACGCACAATTTGATAATTTTGTGGATATTTATAAAAATAATGAAGGCTTAATTACGTAGTAGGTACTTCGTGTAAATCTGCTAAAACATTAGGAATTCTTTCCGGTGGACAATACAGTGGCAACATCTGTTCTGTGATTCAATAATTATTATCATCTCAACAACTTGACTGTGTCAAAAAATTTTTTATGATAAGTCGTAAACCCCAATTTTCAAAATGAATAATGAATGATTTTTTCTACAAAAATGTGTTTGGGCCATTGATGGTTTGGGCAGAAAATATTGAATAGCCTTCTGCAGAGTTTATTTATTTGGGACGTTCCTATTGTATTACAATTATTATTACATGCATTGTAGCTTGTGACTTTAAAAATAATAGAAATAATACATAGGTAGTGTGGAGAGAACTTTTACTTAATTTTTGTTTGTAAATTTGTTTAAAAAAATATAGGAATATCCTTTAATAAAAATGTACGACTATCATAATATCTGTATTGTATGTAGGTACCTATTATCATTTCCATGGCAATAATAATGTGAGTAGGGAAGGACAAACAACATAGATTGAATCGTTTAGAATAAGTAGGTACTAACAAATTAGGTACCTATGTGTCCAGTGCGGACATCTAATTATCTTAGGTGGTGTTAGTCATAGATTATTAAATAAATACGGTGGTAGATGTATATTACAATAATGGTAACCAAAGCATCACCATTGTAACATAACATGCATACAATACAATATAAGTCCTTATAATGTTGAATATAGTAGGTACTAATTAATGACAATTTTATATTATTCTATAAGAATCGCGCTTAGCAACCTGAGTTTCACCTTCCGTCATGTTTTATCTTATATAAATGAAAATGACACACCATTGGTAATTTAATTACAAATAATGCTATGTTTACGTTGTTTGGATGACTTGAAACTTTTATTAGATGTAGGTACGGCCTTATGCCCCTTATAGTGGAGAAGGTTCAAAATAAATCTTTGAGAATCCTTTAAAGCTGTGTGGATAGTGGATACTATCCATGGTTTTATCCGATTGATTTCTCAAGACGTATGCTTACATACTGTATTCTGAAAGTTAAAAAGAGAGCTAGGTATTTAGGCTACGTACTTTTTCCAACTTATATCTACCCAGTACAAATGAGAACTCTGCCATTATTGGTACTTAGTATTGATTTTATTATATATTATTTTATAACTTTCTTGATAATCTAAGTTGTTTGTTCTGCCAAGGTGCAATAATTGCTAATGATAATTGGGCAGGAAATAACTATGTTCAACCAAATCGCTTCGGATAATCGTATATTCCACCTGCGTGAGAACGAGTTTATGTGAACGCTATTTTATAAATTCTTGGTATAGGTAGGCACTTACTGTTTTTTCTAATACTATTTCTTTATTTTTTAAACACTATTTTAATACTATTTCTTGATGTTTGATATTCTGTGCTCGTATTTAAATGGAATTTGTAAAATTTTCTATAAGTACGTAAATATTTTTTTAATTTGAATCTATAAGGTACTTATGTGGATATGTTGTTTGTTATGACTAATTAATTACAAACTTATCTATCCCAAATGAGACAGTAAGTTATAATCAGTGACGAGTGGTGGTAGAGGTATCATGCACTGGTTATAGTGGTAGATAAAGTAAAAATAAAGAATAATACAATTTTTGACGGTCGGTATACTTTGTTAAAACAAGATTATTTCGCCTGCGGCGCTGACAATCCTTACCAACCTGCCCAATATAGATCCACGTAAGAAGTTTAAAGTTTATTGTTGCATTTTTATATCAAAAGTACGTACGTACGTAAAGAAAGGATTAGCATAAGTACTTAGTTTCGGAAAATTATACAGCGTTCCTGTTCGTGAAATTTTCCATTTCGAGCACTGTAACAATGTCACGTCAAAACATCATTGATAGTAGTAATTAAGATGGCTTTAATTAAATAATATTTTTTTTATATTATATTAAATTTCTAAACATGACTTCCTGAATAGATAAACATTTAAGTGTCTACATAATATGTACCAAGCGATTGGTTTTAGATTGATGAAATGGATAAAATTCACTATTTCTACCTTGTTTTACAGTTTACAGAATATAATATTATTAAACAATTAAATAAATAATTGTATCATATTATACTCCCCATTCCCAATTCTTGTTTCATTTTTTTAAATATATATTTTTAATTGTTGTTTAATCTATCCAAAATAACAACACACACTCTAATTCAAATGAATATATTTATTATTATATCTTATATCTATTTTTTGGTGAAAGTTTTTGATTGTTTCTTATTTTACAACGTTTTTCTTAGCTCGTATTCTTATTTGTCCGGTGTTGTGTTTGTCCGGTACAAATCTTCAATTCGATTTTTAACTAACTTCCCGACTAGCTATATCTATATATATCTATATATATATATTAGAATATATCAGAACACGATGCCAATGCATTTTTTTAATACTTTTAGCCATCTTTAAGTAGAATTGATTTCATTTTTAGTTAACTCTGTTTTGTATGAAAAGTTATTTCGGAAGAAATCCGTAAAAAGTAAAACTATTATTGGTTGCTAAGTGGGTCCAAGCAACTAAATTATTAATATTAATATTAATATATACGTGCGTTACTATGGAAATCAATATGACATTTCAGTATTACTTCTATGAAGTACAATTAAGTTTATATGATTCAACAGAAAACTTAAAAACGTTATATATAAAAAGTTCATTTTATCTTGTAATTATTATATTATATTTAATGTAGATATATATATATATATATATATATATATTATGTACATATATTATAATAGTCTTTTGTAATGTCAATAATGTAACGCCCACTATGGCTGAGCAGCTTACGCGTCGACTTATAATGTCGTGGGTCCCAGGTTCGAACCCTGGATCTGGAAAATACACATATATATTTTTTAAATATGTGTTTGGAGCCAGAGTATGGAAGTAATAGGTTTAGCAAGTGGCTGACAATGCTGACATCCATTTCTCGTAAAAATAAAAATCTGTTGATACAAACCTCTACTCTGTGGAGGCCCATATAATAAGATCTTCTTAGGATCTGAGATGAAAAATGTCAATAAAATAATAATTCTGTTGCCTTCCTCGTTTTATACGCATATTTTGTTTATATATAGAATATACCTAAGATGTTGTGAAAATCACAATATTTTAATGTCAGACCCTTAGAAAACTGCCCCAACTCAAATCCACTAAACAAAAATCATAGACTTACCTAATAATCCTCAAAATTTTCCTAATAATTGCACATCAAATTACAAATTACGATATAGGTACCTACTTATTTCTTTAGATTTCTAAAATTAGAGCAGTATTTTTATTTGTATTTTGGGGTTTTTCGTTATTGTTTTTTTTTCAGGTAAGAAGGAAACTGCACAATTTTTAACTATTATTCAGGCGTTAATCAAAGGTGCAATTTTAATTATTCAGATATATAAATACAATATTTATACCGGTGTAAAATTTATTCTTTGTAAATGCAATCATATTATTTAATAGAATATATGATATTTAGCTACATAGCATAAACATAAATATATCAATTTATTTCCTGACTAGAGCACGTAATGTAATTAAACATTTTCAATTATTTTATAGCCTTCTTAAGCCTGATAGTAATAACCCTATGCGGAAGTATAAAAATATATCTACATACCTACACAAAGGCATATTAGCGTTATAATTCCTAATATTACATTACATGTATTTATTATTGATTTATAATCCTTTTGTTTGAACGTCATATTTTCATTCACGCATCCGTTAATCATAGAAAAGGCACACTTCCATTAAATCAGTGATAATAAATCTTTGGCAATATAACGCACGACAAAATATTTTAACTATAGTCTGATAGACCTACCCTCGTATGAATACCAATACTTTTTGGGATAGTTAAACAAATATCGTGGGTACCTACATTCCTAAACAATACAATATTATTATGTCTTATATTCTATAAGAAAATCAACCATTTAACCCACCCCATACCATAAAGGGGATATAGCAGTAGCGAAGGGTGGAGGAAGGCTGTTAAGATCCGAGCCAAAAAAATGGACGCACATGTCAAAAAGAGAAGGGTTATCCAAATAAAAAAGAATCCTCTAAAAAGAGCAAGGTGGAATGATTTTTCTAAATATTCCTTATTTATTTAGGTAATTATAATTGAATGAACCTTGGACTGGTAAAATCTATTAAATAAAAACATATTAATACATTTAAGCACTTTGCAAACCTCGTTAAATAAAATATCTTACAGTTATGGACTCTTGAGGCTTCATTATTCAATAGAAAAATTCGTAACTCTTAATATGTTTTGATATATTTACCTGCGAGACGTGGACCCTCAACACGAAAGATGTCCAAAGGCTAAGAGTCGGATAGCGAGGCATTGAGAGGTGTATGTTGGCATCACGCGAAAGGACCGTAAGAGACACGAATGCGTTAGGAAGCAGACAGGAGTACGCGATGTAATAGACTTGCCAAACAGCTGAAATGGAGATGGGCGGGCACATTGCTCGCCGAAAGGACGGCCGCTGGACAAACGCCGTCATTCAGTAGTACCCAAGGGGCACGAAACGGCCACAGGGTCGCCCTAAAAGCCGCTGGATTGACGAACTGGTAAAGTTCAGCGAAAATACGTGGCAGCAAACGACACGGGACCGAGAGAGTTGGAAGAAGCTTGGGGAGGCCTTCATCCAGCAGTGAATTGACCCCGGCTGATACTTATACTGACTACACACTGCAGCTTGATACAAAAATAGGTAAAGTCACCAACATCGCAATTTGAAAGTTATTATGTAGGTATTAGAATTAGTGTAAAATTTTAATGTAAGTAGGTATTTTATAGTCACGCTCAGTTAGAGCATTTGATACATATTATGTATATTTTCATATTAAATCCTTAAATTATGGTTGTAAGGAAAAAAAATATTTATTATAAATAGTCAGAATATAAATATTATTAATATTCCACTTGCGTGAGAGTGAGTTTAGGAGAAAGCTATTTTGCAAACTCGGTGTACTTCTTTGAATTTTTTTTTTATATAATTTTGATATAATTGTTACTTTTTTTCTTCTTTATAATAATGTTTCATATCATGTTGTGAACGTCTTAAACTTAGAATTTGTAATGACCACAATAATATGTTAAAAAATAAATCGAATTGAATTGAATCAAAACTAATACACCATAATTACAATCAAGTATATACCACACCTCAATGGTAAGTACATTTCATTTGAAACATTCCAATTTTTTAAATTTGAAATCCGGAAAAAATGTCGCCTACAATAAAATAACATAAGAGCAAAGACTTTTAATTAGTCGAAAATCATCCAAATGAAAATAACATGACAATTTTTTTTTAACTTATAATTTAGTATGTAGCATGTTATGCTTTATGTAATATATTTTTTAAAAATATGCTATTCTGATGTCTACAATAATATTATGTATGTCTGCAGTCTCTGGTCAGTTTGTAAATGCAATGCTGATATTTTTTATTAGAAGAATTTAAAACCACCAGAAAGGAACTACCGTGGTACGTTATATAAAATTAACGATTGAATAGTATCATTTCAATATATGTATACGTGTATTAATTAAGGCGCTAAGTACCAAAAACATAAAAACTGACATTTTTATAGAAAAAAGTTCTACATACCAACGCCAATAACTTCAACTATAGTCTAAGTGCCTCAAGCAAGTCAAAAAAATACAGCAAAATAATTAAACCTGTCGACGTTGTAAGTCCGTTGGCGTGTTTTATTTATAATGGTGTAAGTAGCACTGCAGTGGTCAACGGCATTCAATATAAAATAGCTGACGATGGTGTGTTGACACTTGCGAGTTCTTAATACCTAAAATTATAGAAGCTGCCATGATTGCTTCACACTGTAAAACTACATTTTTCAAAAGGTCTGTTTCATGAAATTTTACTGCAATGACTCGATATTTTGTAACTACAGGCAATACTACTTTTTGGTACTTAGAGCCTTATTTAATACACGTATTCATATTATTTGGATTAACCGAATAGAAGGCAAATTGAAGAAATTATCAACTTTGCGGTTATCATAATTTGACAGAAGGCTACATAATCTATATTTTGCATTTTGACTTACTATCATAATTGGGCCAAAAAATTACTACTCTTAAAACTGTTTTACTGGTACCTACCTACTAATGATATTTTGAGTTCGTATCTTTCTAGATAAATGAAAAATTATAATAAATACATATTATACACCACGCCGCTGTACAAAGAGCGAATCAGGTAGCAATACGTGATATTCTTTTTTTCTGTAATGCCTTTCGGATCATGTGTGTTTTCTGTCTGAATTTTTAGGATAAATTAACTTCGGTCAATATGAGAATGAGTTTACTGTAACATAAATAACTAAAATACTGTAGAATTAATTAATGTAAATGCATGTTCAATTAATAACCAAAGCAGTTCATGCGCCAGTAGTTGGCAACCATCTACTTCAACATCACCATGATAAGAAATTATTATAATCACACACTAAGCCCATAATTATATTTGCTGTGTTTGAACATGAATATTATTAGCAAGATAAGCCTGTTGGCTACGCTCGAGATAATATTTCGATAACCCATAATAAATGATTAAACACATAACATAAGGTAGAGTGTTTAATTAGCTCCGTTATGGTATTCAAAGCAAATGTTTACAAATATAGTTTTTTATTATATATATATGTGCCAAATACCTATGCTATTTGGAAAATGATGTGAAAAAAATCCAGATGAGGGTCGTTTAGAACGCAAATTATTTTCAAAACAAAATTGAGTTTTATTCGACTTGAATTATCGGATCTTTGCAATAGTCCGTTCATTGGGGGCATGGGCCTCAATGATCGGAGTGTACCTAATAGTAGTAGTCAAACAAATACATAAAATCGCATAGATTCAGTGTGACCTCACGCATGGCCCCTGGAGCTGACAGGGCTCTAGCCTAGGGGCCTGGCGTGGCGGGTCGACCAGTTAAGCGAGATTTTTAGTGTGTTTCCTGTCTAATAAAAATGACAATTTATCCAATATGGTAAAAGGTCTATGTTACTTGGCTATCACATAAGAGGGCCACGATCAATGGCTTCATAATGATATGTTGCCGAGTGCCGACAATTCAAATGGATTCATTTAAAAATACCAAAATTCGCTAAAAAAAATAAACACGGATACCCTTTATTTTACACGTAACCCTGGAGTTCCATGGAATACAATTTGGGTAACACTACTGTATAAGATTACACTTCCCTGAACCTTAGCGATAGGATGGGCGACTCGCCAATCATCCTGCCCCGGGGGCCCGCTTCAGGATGTGGGAGCTATGACCTCACGTGTTGGAGTGTGACTATGGAATAGTAGTGTATATTTTTGAAACACGAGCAACATTTACTCGCATTTTAAAACTTACTGCGTGGAATAAAATATTTTAGCGCGAAATTTTTAAACCTTTTTTTCGCGCGCTGCAAGAATTAACCACAAATTCAAAGTTATAGTGATTTATTACTTTAAAAAAAACAACAAAAAACTAAATGTCATAGTGATCCTATCTAGTGACACCATATCTCAAAAATAAATTAAAATGTAATTTGTTTCAGCTCACGTCTTTTGCTTGCCGGTCGAATGCTTTGGCCAATTAAGACTCTATCACCATCCTGAGACAGACCTTTTTTTATTCCGTTCTTTGCTATAACGCTTAGGTATACTTACTCTTAAGGCTATACCTCAGCTGAGGCATGGTCTTAAAAGATCGTGACTAGGCGATGCGCGGATTGCGGGTCGCGGGTGCAAATGACGCAAGCAAACGAAATATTATTTGTCATAAAAGTTCAACATGCGTCCTTTTTATGTTATGTTTATTATTATATTCGTAATAATAATAGTATATTCATTACATACATTAAGTACATACGTAAAGTTTTTTAGTCATCTTTACACGATTTAAGAATATTTTCATCCGACACCATGACAAAACGAATCGACGTGCAGACACCTCGACTATCGCTCTCCGAATGGCAACGCGGCCGTAATTTTGTTCCACATACAGTTGAAAATTATTTGCCGTTCCACTTATGTACGTACGCTCTTAATGCTCGCTATGGCCGAGCGGTAACGTATAGGTAAACGTATCGGATTGAAATCCGGAAAATCTTAGGATCGAACATGGTAAAAAAGGTCGTAAATAATATAATACTGATGTGTCATATTACATTGTCTCACAATACATAATATTATACCGATTTAAATATAACCTATTGATAAAAGAAAAGCATGTAGCTAAAACCAGTTTATGACCATTGTCTGCTAAAATTAAAACATTAATGCATTAATTAGTCATCAAAATACGTACTTAAATAATATGATAATCAAATCGATGTTGTTATTTTCAATATTTTATTGAATGATATTAAATCGAATGTGATATTTGCCGCCATAAAACTGTCTCGTTTGCGCGTTTTTATGATTTTAAGCACTGTTTAGGCTTTTAACATAATAAATTAGCTATAATTTTATCTTCGATTTTAAATAGCAGCTGTTTTATTCGGCTTCGTGGTGTTACCTAGTTTTTTTTGCGATATTAGTGTGGGAGAGTTTTGTACATTTTCAATGAATACGAATTTGACTTTTTATATCTAGCAGGGGGAATTGGACAACTGGGCGCCAGGACAATTGGGCGCCGCATTGTTGAATGAAATAAATAGTCGTTCGTTAGGATTTTATACAGAAAGTAGATGAGGAATTTAAACAGTTTCTGCCTATTACTTAATAGTTTTAATTCATTTTGCTCTTAACATAATGATTTTTATTGAGGATTGAGAATTACCATGCCTTAGGTTTTATATGAAAATAAAATAACTCTCTTCTCGTTGGAACTTAAACATATGCACGATTAAATCATTATTTACGTGTGTCCCTATATTTAAATTCTCACTAAGTATTAAATAATAATATAATAATTTCAATATAAATATATATTTTAAAAGCACCTATAATTGATTATACGAACGTCTATTTATTTTTGAATTTCATTCGACTGCGTGGCGCCCAGTTGTCCCGGCGTCGAATCTTTCTAGACCCCTAGCAGGTGCTAAGTAGTTGGTAACCTATTACTTGAAAAAAACATTTTTAATAAAATTATATCTCATCAGAAATGTATGATGAATACATTTTGTTTACGTAATATTATGCACATTGTATTTAAATATTAGGTATGCATGTTGGGCAAACGCGCAGAGACCGAAAAAAATAAAGGCTATTAATTTTGTTGCGTAAATTAAATAGGTTTTCTTGTCAGTTTTTTTCTTCCAGATTCAAATTTGCGACGTTTTTTATTGCCAATTTTTTGTTTAAATTAGGTAAGTATGTAGCAGTGGCGAAGGGTGCAGGTAGACTGTTAAGATCCGTCATAAATAGTCCACAATAAACTTTGTCAGTCATTCGTATTTGCTTTTCTTGAACTTGTACATTGAAATTGTAGTCTTAGTTCATTAAAAACAAATACAAATGACTGTCAATGTTTAGGTATATAAAACACTAATAATAACCAACAAGTTCCGTATCATAAGAAACGAAACGGGCTTAGAAGGTAGGTACAAAAACTGGACATAGGTAAAATCGGACTAAAAGGGCTATACTTATAACTACTACCTGGCTCCCTAATTGACAAATAGTTTCCAGATTAACCACAAATTAAAAATCATTTATTAATAGGCACCATACGTTATCATCAACTGTGCTTATGTCTACGTAAGTTTTAATATTTTTTGTTCTCCGCTATGTATTAACCCCAGGTCACTTGAAGGGTAAATCCGGCCCTGGTAGGTACCAATTTTTTTCAATGAGTAGCTACCCTATTTATTACATAATATACCTATGTACGTATTTATTTTTGTTTAATCTATCGAATATAATTGGATGGTTAGGTATATTAGAACCGATGTTACCATATGGCGTTATTATACTCTCTGGCCGTATCACCTTCGCTATATTAACTGCGGTATATTTCATTACATGATTAAGAAGGTTTATATAAGGCTTGTAGTAAATATTATTAATAAATATATGTACTGCTATAATCCAGCCGGCAATATGTTTGTTTGATTCGGTGAAAAAAACGCTTTACGTTTTGTTTGTTCGATTTTGTAATTGGAATGTTTTTTGTTACAGCTTTTAGATTATTAAGTATTGATCAGATATTGCAAACATAAACATTAATATAGCATTTTCCAATAAACACATAATATACATTCTTACAATTACTACCTATGTATATATGTATATTATATATTATGATGATCAAGTAGTAGCTCAGGGATTCTGGTGGTCCTCGAATCCATTATTTGAAGGCGGTTTTTAACATCATATAAACAAACTATGATAACATATTTTTTGAAGTAAGGTAAAGGATATATCTATTATCGTTTATAAAATTGTTTTTTACATACCTATATATTATTTTATAAAATAGATTAAACTAAAATGACATTCATATTTTTGTATCTACTGTCCGACAGATCTAGGCGATAACCGGAAGTCGCTGTAGTCGAAGTGCGATTAACTAAACAGGATGGGCTTTTTAGTTCAGTTTTAACACGTGGACAACTCGTCATTAACCGGAAGTTGTTGCAGTCGAAGTACGATTAAAATCATGAGGGGCTTAGGTATTAGTTCACAGTTTTTACACATCAGATCTTGTTCGACAGTACCACTTATACGAAATTATGGTCAACAGGTATTTTTTCCACTATAATGCGTCAATACGTCTGCCCTGCGATATACCTATATTTTACGTGAATTGATCCTACATAACTAATTAATTTTTATTGTTCGACGTTATAATAAGAATGTGGTGAAAACATATTCTAACAATTTAAATAATGTTGTGTTGTAAATAATCTGTTCCAATTCACAACTTAAAAAACGTCGTACTTGGGTAGGTACTTATTATTATCAATTTTCCTATTTTTATTTATCGTCCCTACCTAGCTACCCATGCGTCTTAAAAATTTACAAAATAAAGAAAAAATATAAATAATCAGAAATAATTTAATACATATTTTGAAGCGGAACTTCCGCCCAACACAGAAATAAGTGCACCTCTTACGTAATAAGTGCAAGACTGCTATGTTTGTAACACGTCTGAAATTTCACTTTTGATAATAACGTTTCCCTCTCTTTAATATTTTAACACACATTTGATTTACCATAATTCTTCAAAAAAATGTTCGTAAACCAGTGGTTCTGAACAATAAATTATCACAGTTATCACATGAGAAAATTATCAAATTTGATTGTAGTTCTGCGCCTCATTCTTAATTTCTAAAATAAAATAATTCCTACAAAGTTTGCTTTTTTTTAATATGCTCATTTGCTTTGCTACTTTGCATTTCATTGAATCAGCTTCAATTAAAAAAAAAACCATGAATTTATTTGAATTTTTCATCTTCAGTATTTTACTGAATATAAAATAAGTATTATATTTTACTTTTTTATAATAGATATTTCGATGTAGGTATTCGAACTTATTACCTACAGGACAGAATCCATCGCACATTAAATAACATAATCATAGATAATATACGCAAAAGTGTAGTTATGTCGAGATAGTATAACAATTTCAAGAACAAACCGTGTCAAACTACATCCAAAAAAAAAATATTCCAAGCGTTTTTTGTGTGTGTTAGTAGAATATTTGATAAGTTGGATAGTATATTTATGTATAGTAAAATCCTAAATTCAATTAAGTTATAATACGTAAAATAACATAGTCAAAGATAATATACGCAAAGGCGTAGTTACTTATATCTCATTTTAATATAGTGATCCAGATAGTACAAAAATTCCAAGGACAAACCGTGTCAAACTACATACAAAAAAAGATTTAGATTTAGATTATTTCAAGCGTTTTTTGTGTTTGCTTATAGAAGATTTGATAGCTTGGATAGTCTATTTATGTATAGGTTAATCCTAAATTCAATTAAGTTATAGGTAATACTTAAATATAGATGGCTCTATTGGCATATATTTTTTTGTACCTGCCTAATTATAATATGTATTTTCTCAATTTCATCATAGCTAATATACGTTTATAGAGGCGAGTTGTCGTGCAATAATTAGGTAGGTAGGTACCCACCTATCGAATAGTAGGTAAATATGTGTGCCGTGCGTGTATGTTGAAATTGTGCGAGTATTTTGTTTGATTTGGCAAGTTAATAACGCCATCGCCAGATGTCGACACAATTACTGATCCCGGCACACCCCCCACTGACCATTTTCCGACCGCCACCCCCTTTTTATCCTGGTCCGCACTTGACCAATGCGCACTCCGTGAAATCGTGGAAACCATAGAAGTTCATAATGGCAGCTGTATGGAAAAGATAGGCTAGTTTAATAGCATCTGTTTGAATGAAATTTAAAACTCCAGCATTCTGTTTTACCTATATGAAAATAAATAATGCAAATGATTACGTGTTCATGGTTGCCATGTAAGGAAAAATAATATATAAATCTGTCTATAAAAATATAAATTTCTCCTCATTCAATAACATCAGATAATATTTTACACTATTTCTAATACCTTGACAATAAGGCTCAAAAGTTTCCGGCCATTTCAGCAGTTTTACACCATTTTAAAAACAAAATATTCAAATTATTTTTAGAATTTTAAGAATTAGCTATTCTAAAAATGTATCGAAATAAACGCTGATTATATTATCGAAAAATAAAAATGATTGTTTGACTCTATTACCTCGTCAATACCCTTAGGTTGGAAAATATAAGTATTATTAATGTACATTACAGACATGGTAGTTAGGTACAACGGCAATTTTCTTTGACGCAGATGACGCTATTGATTTGTCAGAAGATTTAAAAGATGTACAATTATTAAATTATACCGAAATCTTTACGCAAATTTCTCACAAATTGATTATACAATATTTAAAGAATCTTTAACGTAACCACTCTAATTTATGTATCTACATACGTAGCTACCTGAAAAAAGAAACCACTAATACAATAATATAAATTAATATACTTACATTTACTTTTTCATAATGTAACTAATTTTTATATTTATCGGTTTACACTTCGAATTACTTCTTTAACGGTTTATTAACTCGATAATAGACTCGATTTATATGGCCATGGTCGTTTATGAAGGGCCTCTTATTTTTGATAGACCACATTCATTTAGTATCTACGTTAATCGTAGCTACATACACACATAGTTTTTTTTCAATATACTTAATATATCTATCTAGGTAGGTAGGTACCTACATAAATAGTCTTGTTCCTTCCCAATAAATAAAACCTACACGAATTTTAATTAAACTTATAATTCGTTAATATTTACATTTTTTTAAAATATTGTAACATCCTGAGGGTAACGTGAGTACCTACGAGTACCTACGTTTGAAGGTAGATATAAACGGAAATCGGAATACCTATTCCGCACTTCCGCACACGAAAAATTCCACAAACGGAAAATTTCACAAATAAAAAATTTTCCGCAAAGAAAAATATTCAGATAAGTTAATATAGGTACCTACCTAACTTATATTTTTTCAATATTTAAATTTTGATTGTCCGAATAGGCTAATTATTGTTTTTACCTTTACTACTACTACCTTTTACTACTAGAGACTAAAGAAGATATAGGTAATTTATTGCATATTATAATATATACCTACTTACTTTAACTTTCCAAATAAAAATCTCTATACGTAGGGTACCTACCTGCATATCTAGGTAAATACTTACATTATGTAAATTTTGTGGTATTTTATTTTCAAATTTAACCACAAAAAAATGAAAAAAAATATTTTAAACAAATATGGGAAATACAATATTTTAAATTTTACATGTAAATTAAGTCTACAATAATACTAAGACTACTAAAAATAAAGTTGGTACACGTACCTATTGATTGATGATATAGTCAAACAATTGATAATATAAGTACCTACCTATAGGTATTGAAAAAAAATATAGTCGGAATTTTCTGTGTGCCCAATTTTCCGTCTGTAAAATTTTCTGTGTACATAATTTGTATGTGCTGAATAACCATTTAAATTTAACCGATACCTACATCTGTAAGTATTATATTTAGTACTAAAACTGGTTTTTATCAGTAATTTTAATAATAATTTCAATTTTAAAATCTATTAATAGGTATAGGTAGCTACACCTACCTACATGCCTAATACTCATTAAGGTTAGTTGGTCGTTGTGACAGACAATAATTATTATTGGGCGCATACCAAAATCTACGTTACTTTCATATTAAAATTCTAGGATTAGTTTACAAGTTCTTTGTTAACTGTATGGTTGCTGGATTATTCGAGAATAGGTATATAACAAGAATAATCGGCCGGTATATCTTATTCAATCGGCTAAAAACTCTGGGTAGGTATTGAAAATTCTAAAGGAAACTCTCCAATCGATCAAACTATTTTATTAATCGTTAAAAGTGTTCAATACACAAATATTGTCTTGTAAAATCACAATTTTTTTTTTCAGTAGGTAAGTAGGTACCTAGTACCTACCTATCTATCACAGTGAGAAAGAATTTAATTAGTTTGACAATCCGTGGGTGTACGTAATTGTTTTATCAAATAATGTAGGTATATTATTGGTTGGTGCCTACCGATTTTTCAGAAAATTTTATACCGTGTTCAGACGTTTGTATGAATGTTGTATCGGAAATACATGACAGTATAGTATTAAGATCAAATTCAAGTATATATAGCTAGGTGCTTAAAACACTTCATTATACCTAAACGTGATAAAAACTACCGGAATACAAGAGGAAAACAGAAGAAAATGGGTCGGTATGTAAATTAAATATAAGTAGGTAGGTACAATCATAATATATTATCGTAGGTATACCTATATTATAAATGTAAGTAGGTATATAAAATTGTGGTGGGTGCTCTTAATTATCAAATCGTATTTATCTGTTAATAATGTCGACGTTATTATCAGATATTTGACACTAAATCAATATCTATCAAATTAATATTTTTATTGAATTCATCTAATAAAATTGGAACATTAGGTACCTACTGTCTGTAACGAATGATTCACTCTTCGTCTCAATTTTATACCGTCATCTCTTTCCGGTAAGGAAATTCACAGTAAATTGTGCTGCAGCGAAATGTACCTAATAGGTAGGTACGTATAATTTACATGTACCTAGTTAAGGTAGGTACCTAACCATTTTATACACTTAAAATAAACTAAAAAAAAACAATAATTTTAATAACGTATTAAGAACCCATTCGGTTCTCTAGAAAAGGGGTCTGATAAAGTTAAATGTTTTTTTACATAAGTAGGTATTTAAATATCTATCTACCAGCTGATTTCACAGTTTACAGACAGTATGTGATTAACCGTCGGTCACAGTTTGATAAAATTTACTTTGGTTTAAAAAAAAAATAAACGATAATAATTATTTTAATAACCCGTTTAACCAGATCTACACCTCATAAGGTAGGTATCAACACCTGGGTACCTACTTGTAGGTATAGATATTATGTAAGTACCTACACTATTTTCTTTCCTTTCTTCTGTCAATATTTAGGTAAGTAAATAGCTGATTCGGCAAGCAAATATATTATATACACAACAATGCAAATATTACAAAATAATTGTAGTAATAATAACTAGGTACAGAAAGAAATTATTCATAAAATAGATGTTTGCTCATTAAAATATGTGTAGACCGTATAGCGTGACATTTTATTAGATGTGCTCTGATACTGGAGCTCGATCTAGTGCTAGTGAAATGGTTGGTAGATAGATACCCTTATTATTGATTAGCTTGGAAAAATCAACTAATCTTCTTACTATAACTCTATGAAGGTACCTCACTAAATACCTAGATACCTACCTCATTTGTTATTATTTTCCACTTTAACTCTTTACCTACTTAAGTAACTACCTACCTAAGTATGTACCTATAAGTACCTACCTGCATACTTAAATATTTTTTTAAATATTTAGCTTAAATATATTGACCACTCCTATGCGTAGTAATGGCTATAACACAATAGGTATGAATAATCATCATGCCTGTTTAATTCTAAATATTTACCTACCTAATAAATCATTCGGTACATGTAAAAGAATGTAGGTAGGTACCTAGTTATAATATTATGAACAGTTGAAATCATAAATCCATGCAAATATAACGTAAAAAATCTCACTCGTACTAAGTCGGTCCCTCCACGCCAGCGGATTAGTGAGCAGACCCTGGAAGCCAGGCCAGTAGAGTCCTCGCTGCGCCAGAGCATCCATCTGCCCCTGCTTGGCCTGGTGCTGGAAATACTGCGCCACGTTCGCTGCAGCAGCCGCCAAACTCAGTCCTCTAGGTCCCAAAGCCGGCCGTGACAGTATCGTATCAATGCCGTGAGGATTATTAGGACTAGGATTCGGATTCCCATGATGATGAGAAGAAGAAGGCGGACTTGAATTTCTCATTTCTGTCATTGAGTGTAACGCCGCTAGCGGTGGTCCAGGAGGTAGGAAGTTTAAGCCTAGGTGAGGGTGCCCGGATAGTGTTGGAGGGGGTGATGGAGACCCTTCGGAGCCGTCGGGGAGGCGCCAGGCCCTCGGCCCGCCGCCACCCCCGCGCCAAGGGCTGAGAAGCGCCTCGCTGCACATCCAGCCGGCGCTCTGGCCCGCGTCGAGGTCCCGTTCCTCCGATATCTTGCCTGCGTCGCTGATATCCTCGGGTACTTTTATCTGATGCCTTGACGCGATCTCATAATAGGCAGACAATTATTCAACTTTTCACCCTCGCCTGAAAAAGCTCTTCTCTGGGCAGAGCTCACTATTTGACAGAACGTTGTAGTTATTTCAAATGTGGATCGATATATTTTCACAATAATTAATTCACAATGTCCAGCATCTTTCGTTGAACTATTATTTCATATTTAAATTTCTATTAGGGAAATGTTGATGTTTTAATAATTTCACTTTCAGTTATTTATTTTTAATCCATAACTTGATAATTTAATTGTTCACTAAAAGACTTAAGTGCTTGAAATTGAAAATTGTAAACTTAGAACAGTTTTATAATTTTATAAGATTTAAAAATGTCACAAATCTAAATTCAGACTTTTGTTAAAAATGACCAGCACTGAATAATATTATTCATTCACACTATTTACGAAATCATTTTAATTGTCGTTATGTAGATATATTTTTCCAGTGTTCGTAATAAGAAAAAAATGTCACAAATCACGTCACTTTTTAACTGTCATAATATTCAATTCGTTGATTTTTTTTATTTAATAAAGTTCTCGATAAACTCGAAATCACTGTCGTTAAATATTGATAAAATGTTATTTAACGCCACTGTGTGTTATTTATTTTATTTTAATTAATTGTCGTGAATATTTTGAAAATCGCCAGAGGGCAAAAATCTCGCTGCCGAAATCCGAAAAGACCTACTCGTACACAGGTCAACGACGGAATGATCTCACGTTAAAGGTCCGACGGCCCAAGGGTCCACCTTAGTCGAGCGGCAGTAAAAAAAAGCGGGCGAAATGTTATTGTAAAATGCCGTCCGCCCAGTCAATTCCAACCAAATGAAGGTGTAAACTGAAACCTGAAAACATCACTTAAGACCACGCCCCTTAGAATCATTACCAAGCGAAGGCGTGGCTTACAAATCCAAAGCGAATACGGAAAATCTTCTAACCGTCTCGCTCTTGTCGTGCGAGCTTTTTGTGTGCGAAATTGAGACGGAGCTTAATTTACGCGGTGAGCTTTTGATATCTGCGACCACTTCACCGATCATGAATGTGTTGGGTTATATATAATTAAGTTAACTTCTTTTTTTAAGTACATTGTTAGAGAATAATAAATAACCACAATGTGTTGGCGGGGCAGTGTATTCATGTGGTGTGGTGTGACGCGCCGCGGGGCTATGTGAAACTTTCAGACTCTTTATTTTTGGAACTTAATTTTATTGTGACTCATTTTTGTGCGTTTTAGATTCTCTTTGCTTTCGTTTTATCACGTTTTTATTCATAAAAGTAGTTATAATGAATAGATACCTATCTTGTTCTTAAGTATAGGTACATAGGTATTTAGTTATCTTACTGTAAATATAAAATGAAAAATTTATTTAGGTTACCTAGGTATAATTTTACCTAACATGCATTTTCATTAGGTAGATAATTGATCCAAAAAATATGACAGAAGAGATCACATAGATAGGTTAGTACCTACCAACGGCTATTTTATTGTGGCTTTGAAGCAGCATCGTCCTCTGTTTACATTTTTTCGCCTGCGGCACGGACCTTTAATCATTCATTATTAAAGATAAGGTTAGTATGCAGAGTAACATAGGTATCTGGTAATTTATACAAAATCACTTGGTTGAATTAAAAGGTCAAAACTATCAGGCCAGTTCATAAATTACAGCAATAAATTCAAGCCGAGGTATTTTCAAAGAAATTAATATTTATCAAATTACATGGTACCTACAATCTAGGTAAGTATTTATTTGAAGGTATTATGGTGCGACTAATAATCTATTCATAACTGGCTTGTGTACCTACATACTAAACACCTATAAGTATCTGTGGAGCAAGTTCAATTCTAATAGGTACCTACCTTATTTTTAATTAAGAAAATTGTACTCCACTAATATATTTTCCTACTCTGTTGATTCCTGCTTGTACCAAATATCTGTAACATTTGTATTTAACGTTTTGATTTCACTAGTCCACATTGAGTCAAGAGAAAATCTCTCGAGTTTCACATAGAAAAAATTGTCTTTTTCGTTCTTCCTGTCAAAAAATGAATTAGCAGTAGGTTGAGGAAGGACAGGTCCTTTATCATTGCCGCTACGACAAAATTACTTTGTAACGGTGTTTGAAAGTAACGCGATACCAACACCTAAATGAGTTGCCTATACTGCCAGAAAATCTGACACCATTCTACTTAGGGCTGCGGATTGGACACTCCTAAGGTCAAACTTTGAGTTACTTACTTAGGTATATTTTTAATTGGGAGTAGGTAATTAAGGAACCGAGGAATATTAAAATTCTCTATTACCTATAACTGACTCGGTGTACCTAATTATAATAGTCTGTTTTATTAAAAGATTTTCCACTGGTTTCTATTCGATTGACTGTATTATGATCGAGGCAGTAGAATAGGAAGGCTAGTAGGTACTTCGTGCATTAAGAGCTACTGTGTGTGAGTACAGTACAGTCAACACATTTCATGGATATTAATCACAACGGGATTAATAAATTCACATTGTGAACACATACTTATTGTGTTTCCACCTATCATGTTTGACTAATGCTTTTGAAGTTAATTATTATTAAAACCATAATAATTGTTATAGAAAAATTGAATAGTAGATCAGATCAAAAATTACGTTACGTTAAGATATTAGGTAGGTACGTGGGTTAGTAGGTAGTTGAGTACTTCTCAAGTACCTACCTAACTACTTAGGTACATCTCTATATATATAAAAATCTCGTGTCACGATGTTTGTGGTCGAACTCCTCCGAAATGGCTCAACCGATTTTTATGAATTTTTCTATGTATATTTGTTAGGTATGAGAATAGGTCAACAAGTATATTTCATACCGCTAGGTGATTAGGGTATCTCTATCCAGAAAAATTTTCTTTTATTTTTTTTTCAATTTTTTTTTTGTATTTTTTTTATTATTTGGCATAAAAAATACCTATAACCTCAAATTTTCACTTTCCTACCCCCATCCTCTCATTTTTTAATCGCGATTTTATTATTTTTGTATGAACAAATTTAACCGTCGTTCGTATTTCAAACAGAACGAAATTATTTATGTGGTTGAATGACAGATGGCACTACGTCCGAGAAGAATTCAAGAGAAGCGTCGCGTCATTTTGACATTTCATTCGGCAAATCACAACGCAGTGCGTGCAAAATTGTGTACGATTTATTTTAATTTATCTATTTTTATGTGCGTGTATTACAGTGCACAATGCCAGCAAGACGCACGGGGGGCTATTTAGGCCGTCGAACGAATAAAGCAACAAACATGCGAAATAGTAGAGTAAAAAGAACAGACGAACGAATCCAACAAGATAACATAAACGTGCGTGTAAGCATGTCGCAATTGCGTGCATCTCAATCACAAGAGGCACGCGCTGAACGAAATCAACAACGACAATTGGAACGGAGCCAAGTGCGCCGGTTCGTAGTTAACACACGCAGAGCAAATGACCGACAACGCCAATAAGTACATCGAACATTTACATCCGCTTCGTTCCTTCGTCTCGCATTCGAGTACGAGCCAGATATTGAATATTCCGCTCATCCGAAAGTGCTGATTGGTGCTATGGACAAAGAATGTCCTCATTGTCATGCGCTCAAATTCAAACATGAGTCAGCCGGGATGTGTTGCGCATCAGGAAAAGTGCAACTACCAGAAATTGAGATACCACCAGAACCATTGAACAGCTTGCTCATTGGCACGTTTTCAGATTCAAACCTGTTCCTGAAGTCCATTCGCACATTCAATTCATGCTTCCAAATGACTTCGTCCGGAGCAACAGAAAGAGTTCACAATACTGCGGCAAATGGTCAACAATTCCATTCTACGTTCAAAATCAAAGGTCAAGTATACCACAAAGTAGGCTCATTGCTGCTAATGCCAAACGAACCACATACATTTTTATAAATCTACTTCATGGGCGCGGCGCGGCGGTGAGGACATCAATCATGTGGATGCACGTTGCGGCTACAATAGCCTCAATTCGCCTAATGTCAGGCGCATCGTCGGCGAACTGGACGCCCTGTTGAATGAGCACAATGAATTATTGAAATTCTTCAAAGCACACATGCACGAATTGCAAAGTGACAATCACGCTATTGTCATCAATCCTGATAAAACACCAGCTGGAGAGCACGTACGTCGATTCAATGCGACTGTTGTTGACGACATTGCTGGAATCATGGTTGGCGACCGCACATCGACGCGAGAAATCGTGATTCGAAGAAGAAACAATAATCTGGAGTTCATCGCTGACACACACCGTTCATACGACGCTCTCCAATATCCGCTAATTTTCTGGAAGGGACAAGACGGATATTGCATAAACATTAAACAACGAGATCCTGTCACAGGTAATTCATTCATTATGAACATCATTACTCATTTTGAATTGAGAAAATGAATGGTTGATGTTTTTTTGTTTTTATCGGCGGTCATCGTCTACAGTGCTCTATTCCTCTTTCTGTCATAGATCCCATCCCCACACACTTACGATACATTCGTTACTTTTTATTTAACAACCAAAATATTCACTAGAAATAATTTATATGGCAGAACAACGTTTGCCTGGTCAGCTAGTAATATATAATACGTATTTTAAATGAGTTTATAACGCGTTGTCGTAGATAAGTAAATAGATTAGGTACAGAGGGATACAGGAATAGATATAGATATTATGATTTAAAATGTCATCAATAATCCAGTCAAGATATTGAAAATTTTACATACCCAATTTCTTGATATCTAAGGTACCTATATAATTATCCTGCGAACAAATACGTGTTAGGTAGGTAGGTACCTAAGTACTGTCGAAAAACATCTTCTTGGCTACGTGTTAAACTGTGAACTAACAAACTCCTCCCATTTAGTCGACGACAGCGCCTTTCGGCTTTTGCCTAAATATTCTTGTTGGAGAGTAGGCACCTATATTGGGGAGAGTAGGATTATTCAGAGCGCAGGGGTAAACGACCTAATATCTCCAACATACAGTGACGTCCCTAGACAAGATGCCGCCACTAGGCAGCGCCAAAATGCCGCCCCATATCGATAATCGATATTATGACGGTGCGACCCTTCGATACAGATTACAGACTAAAGCAGTAGCGGTAGGTGGGATGCTCTGTAAGAGGGGGGGGGGGGTGCATCTTTAGTTTTTACAGCCATCTGTACAATCTGCACATGTCTTTTCTGGTCACCAAGGTCGAAGGTCTCAAGGACTCGAAGAGCAACGGAAGTAAACTAGACATCGCGAGCCCGACAAAACTGTTAGACAGTCCTGTTAAACCTTTTATGTTAAATAATACATTTTATGTCCAACCAGTCAGCTGAAATGGAAAGATATTTTGGTTATTACTAAGTTTAGGTAGCTATTTCTATATATGAGTAGCTTAGTATCAAAATGGGGCATAAGCCATTTATAAAATTTTACATATCAGGAGATATACAGGAGACTCACAAACATGTGTGAAAAGTGTCCGTTTTTCATATAACATACCAACTTTAAACTCAAAAATCTCTATGAAAACTACCGTTTTTGATACTTTTGGTATTTTTTGAAAAGAGCATCACTTGTACTACCATAATCAATTAAAACATGAATTTAGTGGGAGGTGGCGTTTGTCCCACTTTGATACCAAGGTACTCATATATCTACCAAATTATTCTCCTCGATTTGCCGCCTTTCGAGTTACTGCCGCCCCCAAGCGACGCTCAATCTGCCTACCCCCACGGGACGTCACTGCCAACATACCTACCTAGGGACGGCTCTTGTATAAGAACAAAGGTTCACTGATCTCTCAAATTATTACGTATCTCCTATATTATATCTACTTTATAGCTAATAAAACAATTAAATCATTTTTAGCAAGACAATTTACCTAGGTATACTAATGTAGTATGTACTTACATATACGAAAATGCTAAATAATAACTAATGCTATCCAGGGTATGTTATACGCATTTTTAAGGTAAGTAAGTACCTAGCCGATAAATAATCGCTTTGTATTGAGTATTCGCCACTTACCTAGTAGGTACTTACTCCGGGAAAAGAATCCTTATAGATAATAAATGCAACGTGACATAATAATGCACCTACTTGAGCAAATAATAATTGGGCGATCCTCACCCAAGCTATAAAGTGGCGCAATTAAATTCAACAAACACACACATGCGCAAAGATAAACATACACACTTGTAAGTAATTGTAGTTAACGTCGGTAGAGTTGAACGACATAGATATAGTTTCTATTATCACAATAGATTTCAGTTTTATAAAAAATACTATGTAGGTACCTAGCACATAATATAAATTAGGCATGTCAGGTATGGGCCTAATCATTGCCCACTGAAGAAGGAAGCCGATACATTACACGACTGGTCCTACTTCTCGCCCCTCCCGTTATCTATGGATGACCTGTCATTGCCTGTCATTGTCTATAGAGTGCTCATTCTGACGCGTCTTTCGTGTTCACTTGTCGGAGTATTCTTAGTTTCAGATTTCTTTGAGATTATTTTAACGTATCTTGGAGACCTTGGAGTTCATCTAATTTAGTGGTTATGTGCTATTAATAATTGGAAGTGACGATCAAAGTAAGTAAACTTCTTCTGTGTATAATAATATCATAATACACTAGGACGTTTGTCAATGTGACAGTCGATTCTAAACGACAATAACTAATAACTTATTTATACTCTTCAGTCATTATAGAATACCAAACTCTGCTTGCAAGTACGTTATCAATAAATAGTATGGCAGTGGACCACTCCTTGCTTGCGCAGAAAGTTATACTCAGGCTTTGTTAATCTAAAGATGGCCGTGGCCTAATTAATTAGCTACATTATTATATACCAGAGCAGAAGTCGATGACTTTTATTACACGCATGTAGTAGGTACATACACACAATATTTTTTTTTATTTGAAGGGCGCACAAACCTATTAAGTACCTAGTACCTAATAAGTATTAATTTACGTATTCTAATAACGAGATTTTGGTTGAATACCAACCTATAATTATATGCACCTACCTTACTATCTAAACCCTACTTTTAAAACCACAGGCTTAAGAAACTACTAATTTTTCAATAAGTAATTTAGTTCTAAAAAAATAATCATATCCAATATCTTACCAGCTTAAATATAGGTACAATATTAGATACGCGTTGGTATCTATGTATTTTTTTATAAAAATTATCTACTTACATAATATCTAATATTAAATTTTGTCGTTTTATCCCTTTTCATAAATACATGCCGGATAGCTCAACGTTTGCACTTTGCGTAGATATACATTTCAAAGGCGTAGAATGAAAATGGATAACAAGAAGCCGAAAACGTTGTGAGCCACTGGTCCTCTTGTCTCTAGGGTCGCTTTTATTAGGTACCTACCTACTATAGAACAGTTTTATGGACGGTGATTACGAATGCAGTTTACCATTAAAATTAAATGATCTTTGCATAGATATTAGATAGTATTACCTACCTAGGTAAATAAATACCCAGTAGATACATATATTATAACAACATATAGGTACATATAACAACTTCCTTATCTACTTCAATTAAAATGTCAACTAACAAAATAATATATATTATTAGGGATTTTTTATAATCATGCAGTGACGTGGGTGGACATTTTTTAAACGACTTGAAAAAATATATATTAGGCAAGTAGGTAACTACCTACCTACCTGTATTATATGTATCTAACTACAGTAGCGTTTTAGTTTAACGCAGATGACGCAATCGATTCGCCATAAAACTAAAAAGGGGGGCCTCGACACGGCTTAAACCAGTCATAGAATAATTAAATTATACAACAATCTTATAAAGCTGCGTAGTTACCTAGGTAGGTACTTCTCACAAATTGTCAAAATCCCTGCAATTATTAATCTTTAAATGAGTCTATAATATAATCACCCGAACAGATAGGTACCTACCTACATATTTGTACACAAAAATAAACCACTTTATTATGAGGTAGGTAGGTATATGTTGTCACTGTCATCTTTAATAATAATTGGAATGGGAAGAGATAAGTAGGTATTATTATTTTTACTGGATACCCATGTTAGTAGTTGGAGCTTATGGTTTTTATTTTATTATTTATCAAATCAGTCTGTCAAACCAAATCAAACTGGACCTCTAAGTCCCTAAAACTTGAATAATAAGTTTGAATTTGAAATCTTTATTTTTAAAACAAATACCTGCCTATGTAAACACCTTGGTAGGTACTCTACGAGTTTCCTAGATACCTAAATCAATGCAAGTTGTTATTATTAACTAAATTAATTAAAATATTTTGCAACTGGCAGAAAGACGTTTTAATACGAAGACCAGAAGATTTTAGATTGATTGTAGGTAGTTAGATATACATATATTGTAATTATACTACAGGGAACTCGCATAAGTAGGTACCTACATAGTAATCCATTCTACTTTATCTCACCAAATTATAAGAAATGACGATTTACTACCTAGGTAGGTACGTATTCAAATATGTGGACATAAGTGGACTTTTCATACCTACATATTAAATGTATTTTTTTTAATATAATGGCTCCACCAAGAAATATCAATAACAATTCATATAATAATAAATTATAAGGCACAAACACCAAATATCTATTTTTTTTTATTTATTTAAATTTAGTATCTACCTAACAGAGTTTCCGCAAAAAGAAATTATTCATCGAAAATCACTATAGCTACCTACTAACTTGCTTATCTTCACCTCCACAGATTATCATTATAATGCTACCAGATTCAGAAAATTACACATTTTCTTCGTCACTAAAATAAAACTTTTCATATAACGAAAAAGGTTTTTTCTCTCCTTTATTTTCAGCAGCATACGATCGCTACCAATGCTGCTTACCGTTTCGAAAAGATTGATGCGAATATGATTGGATGGATTTAAAAATGGAACCGTGTTGATTGGCCCCTAGTGGATGGGGTGGGGCCGATCGGATTGGCTCCGCCTATCTCCCCACCATTTTTCATTGACAGCCACGTGGAAAACTTCACATTTGCAACGGAAGCCTCAGTAATGTTCCGAGCGCTAGCGACGGAGGGTGATCGTCAAGAATACAGTTAGACATTTTCACATTTTGTTTTCCATTTTATTACACTATTAATTTTATACGGTGATCAAATGAACAATGAATTATTGAACTAACACGAAGCATAGGTAGGTAGGTACCATATTATGATATGATACGAAAGTATTTAATGAAACCAGTGGGTACCTACATATTATTTACATTTCTACCTACCTGCATAAATACCTATCTTAAAAATAGATAATAGTCGAAAAATATTCGTCAATCTATAACATATCTACCTACCTAAAATTATTCCATTATATCATAGGTAGGTAGGTACTTACATAATTTTAAATATTTTATGGATAAAAGAGTATTTTTATCTATTATGGTTTGGTTTAGGCAGGGTTTAATTGATTTTAAAAAAACTTAACAATATCTGCTATTTGTATTTTTAGTTCATTGAAAACTAGGTTAAAATTAGGTAAGTAGATACCTACCTAGGTAACGTATGACTGACAAAGTGTGCACTATTTTTTATCGAATCTCCACAGCCCACTTCCACTATTATGGTTTGGCTATGCAGAGTTTAATCGAATTTTAAAAACTAACCAATCGGCAGGTAGGTACTCTCTGCAATTTGTATTCTTAGTTGGTAGGTGGGTACAATCGAAACAAATAAGTACGACTGAGTTTAGTGTGCACCATTTATGTCGAATCTTAACAGCCCACCTCCACCTCTCACCACTGATATAGATTCTATATGTGACTGTTTACATGTCATTATAACTGTTAGGCTGCCTTTTACCTAAGTATAATTTTTTTTGTCCAATCTTAGGTAATATTTACAGTAAATTCTGCATAATATACAAAAAGCAGGTTTATCTGATAGACTACCTACTATATTTATTAATTATATAATTATATAATTATGTATTCGTATTCTAATAATATTATGTACTTCTTATACCTACCTAATTCTCCTTCAACTTTTTATCTTGAAAATATGATGTGGGTATGATTAACATTATTAATTATTGAATCGGGGATATATTTCACCTTTAGATACTTTACATACTGAATAAATCTTTCTTAAATGAATGTTTTGGCCTTGTTTTCCAACAAGTCGTTTCATGGACAAGCAGGCTTGCTTTTACCTAAGTACCTACCTAGATTTTTCGTAAATAGGTAGCTGAATGAGTGGTGGACTTATTTAAGGGTAGGTACATGTCAATTATTTGACTTCGTACTTCATGATTCCTCCGCGCAGAGTCGAAATTGCGGACAATGCCACAGATATTTTCCATCGCACCGAATTGAAGACGCGAATCTCTCCCCTAAATTGGATGCTCCACGATATCCCTTCTAAGCTTGATGTGTAATGCAAAAAACCCTAAACTGGTTAAACATAATCCGAGCCAAAGTCACAGCTTACGGAGACTAAAACTTTTAACTAAAATGCCCTTGCGCTGGGACTCAAATCGAATTATTTCCCCCTATTTAACTTTGTATATTTACAATATTAAATTTGTATGAAGGGAAGCTGGCTATTGTGATAGTTGGATGACAAAAGAGGGTGAAATTATTGCACTGTGACGCACTTAGATGATCAGTTAAAATTATAATGTTCTCAATGGATTTTTAAACTGTGCTCATTTTGCTGTAGTACCTACCTAATAATGTACTCATTTAATAATGTAAATAGGCTAACACTAACATAACCTAAGGAACAGGAGGAATTTTATTCTAAAATAAATGTTTAGTTAATTTAAATCTGATGACATTGTACAATAGAGGTAGCTTTCAAATGACTTAGGTACCTATATTTAAATTGCTTGTTGTACACTCATTTCTAGCACGTACCTACCTAGGTACCTATCAATATGGTAAGTATTGATTACAAGAAAACCACAAGCCCCGTTTTTAAATCGACAAATTTTATAAAATGTATAAAAATATAATTTTATAAAAGTTATACAATCGGAATATACATACGTACCTAACAGTGCAAAAACTTTAATTTTATGTTAAGTAGATAGGTAGGTACATTACATACCTATTAATAGGTTCACAAAACCACACAAGTTCACAAACCTCAAAGTCGACATTTTTACATAGTATGGACCATGGGCCCCCACAAGGGGAGGGCTGAGAAGGGGTCTGGCGTTCGAGTCGACCAGATAAGTAAGATAAACACACGTCAGAAAAATATGCTTTACTAGTGAAAAAGTCGCCTGCGGCGCTATTTTGCTTCAATAATGTTGCTATTTTAAGCTATATGATGATTATGCAATGCAATTTTAATTTTAACAACTCCATAATTCGAACGGATGTATTAAAAATACATAAAAATACACAAAAATGCTAAAAATATACCTTAATTTTACTGTGTATAGTCTGGAAAACGCTACTATAGAGCTTCACACTAACTTTACACTTAGCGATAGATAGGTGGCTCACCAAGGATCCTAGCCTGGGGGCCCGATTCAGGATGTGGGGGCCATGGTTTGGACAACTACTGTTATAAAACTCCATGTAGGTAGTTACAGTACCTACCTACCGTAGGTATTGTTACTTGGGCACTACGTACCTACCTAATAATACGTAATTTAAAAACATCATCTTCAGTCGGGGTTGATCTACTGACTGAAGACCTCCCCTAGCTCCGTCCACTCTATTCTGTCTTTACCTAGTTCTTTGCTACCACGTAAATCATCAAACTTTATGAGTTCGTCTATCCAGCGAGCTTTAGAGTGTCCCTGTTGGCCGTATAGTGCTCCTCATTATACCATTGTATGACGGCATTTTGACTGCCTAAGCTGCAAACCAGCCAACTCCACTTGGGAAAATTGTTCAGGAAGGAGAAAAAACTTAATAATTTAGCTATCGAGCGGAATTTGAAAATTTTATTTCAAAAATACACTTGGATGTTTTTTACAAACAAGCAGCAATATGCATTATTAATACACTATATTAGCTTCCCTTTTACATAATATAAAGAAAATGTATATAAAAGCGGAGTTGTCCCATTCATGATATTGGAAATTTGGCACCCGCAGATGGCTGTTCTGTGTGAAGAACGATAACGCTTTTATTTATAGGTTTAGGAATTTTTTGTGAGCTATAGAAAACATGCTTCATAACAAAATGCCATCAAAATCTCTTTTTTTTTTTAAAAGTGCAGTTAGCTGGTTTGCAGATTAAGCAGTCATATTTCCAGTGGTTGTCCACTGGCCGAGCGACATACCCATCCCATCAGCAACCTCTATCATATATATTACTCTTGTCTGTCTCCTTGTAAATTGGCTTATTTTGAGGTCTTTCTGCGTTTTGCCCAACATGAACCTTACATACCACCATGCCACATTGCACTAATCGTGATTCTCTGATTTATCTTACATTAAGAGTCCTTGTAGTTCACACGCATACGTGAATATGTACTGGTTGCACACGCTGGGGTTTGGGTCGAAATCCCGAAGGCCGGAATCCCGAAGGTGGAAATCCCGAATGGCCGAAATCCCGAATGGCCGAAATCCCGAAAGCCTAAATCCTGAAAGCCGAAATCCCGAACACCGAAATCCCGAACGCTGAAATCCCGAATGGCCGAAATCCCAAATGGCCGGAATCCCGAAGGCCGAAATCCCGAAAAATAAAAAAAAATGCAAACATCAACAATTGCGCAATCTTAAATTGCGCAATTTTCACAAGAGAGACAAAACCCCATTTTTTGTGGAAATATTATTTATATCATAATTCAAAATAAGTGTTAAGATTGCGCAATTTTTGCAGGAGAGACAGAATCCATTTGTTCTATAAAAAATGGTTTTTTGTCTCTCTTGTAAAAATTGCGCAATCCACGATTGCGCAATTATTGATGTTTGTGTTCTTTTATTTTTCGTTTTTTATATATATTTCCACAAAAAATGGGTTTTTGTCTCTCTTTTTAAAATTGCGCAATTATTCATGTTTGTATTTTTTATTTTTCGGGATTTCGGCCATTCGGGATTTCAGCATTCGGGATCTCATCCGGCACTCCACACGCTGGTTTCAACACTTTTCGCTTAGGGATAGATAAATCAGTTTACAGTAGCACTATAGGCATGGTAAAAGCGGATTGCAATTGTAGTGGTATTGTTTTGCAAGTGTTGAATCAGGCGTTTGCTTACACACGCGAATTGCCTATGGTGTCACTATAATAATTGTATACTGTGTTACCAATATAAGTAAGTATATACCAGTGGCGATGGGTGGAGGTAGGCTGATAAGACACTACATAAATAGTGTAGACTAAACTTTATCAGTCATGCGTTTTTGTTTTCATTGAAATAAGACTACCATTTACAGATGGTGTTGGTTGGTTTTTAAAAATCAAGTAACCCTGTGAAAACCCAAGCCGTTATAGATAATAGTCAAAACATACTCGTCTATCTATAAAATATTTAAAATTATGCAATTAAATCATACATAACTATTTTGTATCTATTATAGTTTGGCTTTGAAAGGGCTTAATGAATTTCAAAAAAATGAGCCAACAATATCTGTAATAATTCTTAATCCAACGAAAACAAATACATACCTAAGTATGAATAAAAAGTGTGCGCAATTATTGTGTCGTATTGCCTAATTTATACCAAAACTATTATTGTTTGGTTGAGGCAGGGCTTAATTGATTTTAAGAACTAACCAACAGTATCTGTAAATTGTAGTCTTAGTTCAATAAAAACAAATAGGTACGTATGCCTAACAAAGTTTAATGTGCACCATTTATTTGCGAATCTTCACAGCCTATCTCCACCCTTCGCTACCGATACCTTCCTACTATACTTGTAATAATACTTTTGTGTTCATCTACCTATATTAAAATGGATATGAGTAAAATGCGCATCGGCGATATAATAAAATTCAATTTGAATAAGGATAGTATAAATGTATGGATTCAAATCGATGAAAATATACAGGCGAAGAACGAAATCAAATTTTACGACACCAACTTTTGAGAGATTAATATCGCCCCATCTCTCGGCAAACTTTTCAAATGCCATCTTTATTTCAATATCTCAAATCGCATTGTAACTAAGCTTGTATGCGACTGTCCCTATATATTTACACCATGTACACAAATCTACGTGCTTTCTATCATATTGGAGCATAAAAATATGAAAAAATGAAATGTATTGATTTGATTGTATCATTTCACCGCCATCTTTAGATTAATAAAGCGTGAGCATAACTTTTTGCACAACCAACGAGTGGTCCACTTTTCAGCTATCAAAATCAGATCCCAGATTGCTTATAATAATGTGCTAATATACATTCTTTATCAGCTGTCAAAGTCAGACTAGTCCTTCACACAAAAACCGGTGGTAATATCGATTGCCAAAAAATATGTTGCATTGATCTATGCATAACATTTGTAGAAGGTGTGTTAATGCTAGTGTATTATTTATCATGTAACTTATCTATTCAAATCAAACCATTCCCTGTGTGAACACGACAGACGCGTTAGTATGAGCACTCTATAGAAAAATGACAAGCAATGACAGTTCATACATGGACAATAACGGGAGAGGCGGAAAAAGTAGGACCAGTCGTTGTGAATGTATCGGCTTTCTACTTGAGTCGGCAATGATCACCTCCATTATCAGAGTCGATCCACAGCTAGATTATCCTTTAGTTTTAGTTCACTGTGCCCTGTTTAACTTAAAGCTTTTTTACTGCTACATACCTATATAATTCTAACTAATAAAATACCAACTAGGTAGGGGAAGATGCGGTTAGTTGCAACAGGGGTAAGTTGCAACAATCGATTTAAAATGGCCGCCAATTACGATTTTAACGAAATTTATTAGTTTTACGTCACTCGGTAGTGTAATACACACTGTGGTCTAAAAATCAGTTAAATATATTACGTCACACCGGAGATATTATTAAAAGTTTATTTTACTAGTCTACTCAGAGTATTTTTTTTTAAAGGTAAATATTTTCTGTTACTTTTATACTTTATTAATTTTGATATCTGTGTTATATATTATTTTCTTGCCAAATTATTGTAAAATATATAAAAGTGTTCCAACTAACCCAATCTTCCCCTATACAGTAAGTAGGTATACTGACAAAGTTTAGTGTGTACCTATTGTTTATGTCAGATCTCCACTGCCTAACTCAACTCTTCGCCACTGTTAATTACACACACTGCTATTATTACATGCGAGTTTTTAAAGTGTATCATATCATATTCATACTACCTACCCATTTATGCACGTGGCGTTATTTTCGGTTACGAAATACGAAACACCTGGTATGTCTCATTAACGATCATTTTTTCACTGTAGGATAACTGCTAGTATAACCACTCCTTGAAAAAAGATAAAAGAAAAACAGATGAAAAACCCTCCTTCAAATAACAAGTTATATATTAAGAAAAAGATTCGACGTAGTAGATTGATAACTTTCTAGACACCATGTAGCATGTAGGCGCAACTGAGATATGTAAAGATAAAAGCTTTTATGATGTTTTTAGCGTCTGAGCTTTTACACATGTTAACAATAATTCATTTTTTATGACGCTTTACGTCGCGGGACTCGAGATATATTGAATCCAAATTCACAAAAAGTACGTGATTCCTCCCAACACTTCCAAGGAAAAAGTTAATAAACATATTCTATTGGTTTATTGTGAGAATGCTGGTGCGATTGACCTCTATTGAACACTCACTTCGATCGTTAAAGTCATCAAAGTGCTTCCAAATTACTGAACATTCTATATTATGTCACTGTATAATATAACATCTTGGTACCTACCTACCTATTTAATAATGCTCTAATCTACTTTATCTATATCATACATAGTCATAGAAAATCTTTATAATGAATTACCATATCATAAAATGTGATTACCTTAATAAATTGTATTATATTAATAGGTACGTTGGAAAATTAGTGCAAGTAGCCCTGGGGCCAGTGTTGCCAACCATACTATAATTATAGTACAATACTATAATTTTGATTCGGCGAAAAATGTAAAATACTATAATTTTACGCCAAATATGCCAAAATACTATAATTTTAAGGGATTCAAGATGAAAAATGTTCCTGTACTATATTTTTTTCAGAAATACTATAATTTTTACGCCTTTGTACTATAATCAGCATAGAAAAAGATGGCAACACTGCCTGGGGCACACTGAACAATTTCCAAGAGTGTTGCAGGCTACCTGAAATAAAATAGCGTCAGACAATATTAATTTAATACAAACATGCATGATCATAATAATATATTTGTATGCCTTGGTGGCTGTTTTTTTCTAGCGATAAAAATATATAGGTACCTACTCTTTACTTAAGTATAACCATGTGACCATGTATTCTTAATTTCAGTGGAAACTTCTTATGTTAGTGTGTTCTTTCTTTCAAAACTATTTTATGATTAATTTCAAAATCATTATCCACTTATCAACTTTCCGTGAATTTAAAAAAAACGAAAAACTAGAACCCCCCCCCCCCAAAATAAACGAATAATTTGCATAGATTATCACTGAGTTTTTCAATACCTACTAATTATATCGACTGGGATGTTTTCGACTGGAAGCTTGGAAAAGTTTAAAAATAAATGTTTCAAACCTTACTCTGAAATAATGACTGAATTGGCTGCTCATAATATTTTGATGGCGTCATGGCATAAAAAAGATTGAGAATCACTTTCTCAAGAGATTTTTATTAAACGACTTTGTTAACAGTTAGATGGGTAGGAGGGTAGGTACCTACTATCATTATGTGTATATGTAGGTACCTAGAATAATATATTTAGGTGTACCTACTTACTTACGTCGTAGCAGTGTCGAAGACTTCCTGTTAGAGATATATAAGTAATTCCTAACCGAAGAGAACAGCCGGTTAAAAGTACAGAAATTACATTAAAGGTGTACTTTTAAAACTTGTTAAGTACTACAAAAAAAATATTACTTAAGACGAATTATTGTTTTGTGAGTCCATATTAAGTACGCTTTTTAGCTGGTGTATATATACATTAGGTATACAGTGCCTTCAAGAATCCCTGTCACTCGACAGTTTCATTCCATCTTTCCAGATCATGTTAACATCTGTCATGTACACAATGTAAATATTATTATTACAAAGGCAAATCAGATCAAGGAACTCCGTCAAAGCATCCTGGTCCAAAGTCGCATCGTATCTTCTCGTTACTTTTAAACTAATCCACCATGCACACAGTATCCTCGGAACCATCTAATTTAGAAGCTCTGCTAATGGTTCATCTGTATCTTCATAAGGCACCGTGACTCGCTACCGTACATCAGTAATATCATAATGCAACCATTATACTCGTACCTACACGCGGCAATTCAATAGATAAATACCTACACGATACGTAACTAGCAATAAAATCAATGACATTTTAAAACTCACAAACAGGAAATATTGAAGAATATTACAATAAATAACGCAAGCCAATTACTAGATACCTACCTGTAATAACATAATTCTAATGATTTTTGTAAACTTCTTATTGCTTCTAATTTATAGGAAGCTACACAGCTTCTACGCCGTAGATCTCTACGGCAAACGCCAAATTTAAAAGATTTTCTTTAAAATAATATGTATACTACTCTGGCTGATAAAAGATTCAGAAACATGATATATACAATGACAGTATTAAATTTACATATTATAATAAGCTATTTATCAATTGAATACGTGTATTAAATAAGGCTCTAAGTACCAAAAAGTAGCATTGCCTGTAGTTACAAAATACCGAGTCATTGCAGTAAAATTTCATGAAGCAGACCTTTTGAAAAATGTAGTTTTACAGTGTGAAGCAATCACGGCAGCTTCTATAATTTTAGGTATTAAGAACTCGCAAGTATCAACACACCATCATCAGCTATTTTATATTGAATGCCGTTGACCACTGCAGTGCTACTTACACCATTATAAATAAAACACGCCAACGGACTTACAACGTCGACAGGTTTAATTATTTTGCTGTATTTTTTTGACTTGCTTCAGGTACTTAGACTATAGTTGAAGTTATTGGCGTTGGTATGTAGAAAATTTTTCTATAAAAATGACAGTTTTTATGTTTTTGGTACTTAGCGCCTTAATTAATACACGTATTCAATTGTCAGCAAGACGGACTATGTGTCTTGAGGGTAAAAATGTATAGAGTGACCGAGATTACTGGAATGTGACAGAGCAGATTTGAAGATGCTCGGCCAAAATCATTATAAATCTGGCAAATTGATCGCCCAGGGAGGAGAGGTTTGTGGTGGAAGCTATGTAATCCGCCAAGGACTGAAGAACCATGAATGATAATCATCATCACGTCATCACGCATTAAAAATCTCCTTACTATTACTTACAAATTAACAACTAATCATTTAAGTTTTCAGGAAAACAAAAGACAATATTATTACAACCGTATTAAATGACTGATTATATATTATGAGTGTCTTGCAATACCTAATACCTAGGAAAGTACCAATTTTATTCAATACCTGTAGGCATTGATCCTGTAGGGAAACTAGAGGACAATATTTGATTTAATTGATCTAATGAAAATAGAGCTATAGACAATTATTAATAGTATCTATGTACCTAAAAGATTTCGAAGAATATGTACATTTATATAATATATACGGGCACCTACTAACTTTAACCAGATATCAGAATTAAATATAAATGTTACTACATACCTTGTATCATATTATTAAGTTGACACTCATGCAATCAACAATGAAAAATCTTCAAATAAGATATTATTATGACTAAAATTACCATTTTTGCACCAAGGCGAAATATTTGAACATCGAGAAAGTGAGAGTTATTTTAACGTGAGAAATCCTTGCACTGGATAAATAACAACGTGTTTTTTTCAAAATGCGAGAACAAATCCACGATATGTATTAAATTTATCATACGCTCTATCAATTTTATCAATATTTGTGCTAAAATTATATTAATATAGTAAACAATGTAAATAATATTTAAATAAGAATTATTTAAATTTGCTGGGAACTGACTTAACAGATAACAGTGTTATTCACCGCTAAATAGTTGTTTTTCATGA
The DNA here is from genome assembly GCF_057557595.1 of Rhyacophila brunnea. Classification (NCBI taxonomy): domain Eukaryota; kingdom Metazoa; phylum Arthropoda; class Insecta; order Trichoptera; family Rhyacophilidae; genus Rhyacophila; species Rhyacophila brunnea. The sequence goes on along the minus strand of NW_028233276.1, from coordinate 37,878,773 downwards.
CATGTTTCAAACATCTTGAATTTTGAATTCGTATATTTTACTACTAAGTATATAATTAATAAATAATTAAAATTAAATATCAATGTGTACCTATTTCGAGGAAATTATAAATATATCGTTATATTTAAAATGTATTTAATGTTGATTTCAATTACCTATTCTAAAATCGTATCGATTCAATAAACAAAGATTTCTATCAGCTATGAATCTTTTTAATTCAATTATAATGTTAGGTTTTTCTTTTACTTCTATTTTACATAATACGTTATATAATTATTGAACAGATGAGTGATATACGGATGTAGTGACAGATATATAAGTAGAGCCAATGAGAAAACAAACAAGGATTGAAAATAGCCTTGGAATTATAGGAAACTCGAGGTACATTAGGTACGTATATCTAACATAATGCTATGAGACATTTGAATACATACATTTCAAAGACATGAGCATTAAAACAAATGAAAGGAATAAAAGTTTACGGGCGGCCCACCTGTGTCAGGTGGTTGCGGAACATTTTATAGCCGAGGCCAAAAATATTATGCCATGTATTGGAGACCGGGATCAGATAAAAAACCAAATGTCTTCAAATCAAGCCTTGCTTTACCCCTCGATTCTAATAGGGGTGAATGTTGGTAGCTCTGTACAAATCGGGGCATATTATGACCACGCATTTCTTATTATAGTACCTATGTACCTACTTACCTATTTGACTTAGGGATGTAGACCTGCTGCAGGTACCTACTTCACTGACAAGGTAAACTATTATTTAAGACGTGTAAAGAATATTTTATTTGCGAAAATGATCTAAACATAATTTTTTCAATGAAATTTTCATTAATAATACGAATCGATTTATTATTCTATCTTTAAGTACCTGGAATGGAAGTACAATGTGAATAACTGCGATATTTTTGAATAATACGAAATTATTGGCCTATAACTAATGAAAATTTTAATAAACAAATAAGACATATTCAATAGGTAATACAAAAAAAATGTTTTGAACTCTGAATAATGCCAGGCCAAATCCGCGCGCTGTGCTACTCTCTGGTGTAGATGTAGATATTTTATCACAATCATTATCTACGTATGTATTGTTATTATTTTCGCTAGTTATAATCATTCGCTATTTAGGCAGTATTTCTTATTGACATTTATCTATAATTACAGAAGGTAGGTATCTACCTAATCTTTATATCAGGGGTAATCAACTTGTTTGATGTTGAGATTTTTTATACAAAAATTGTCGCGAGATAGTTGCTTGCGTACTTTTATGTAATATAAAAAAAACTGCTTCACAAATGTATGTGGGCTACATTATTTTTGCTAAACACATTTCATTATAGGTAATTCTACATATAAACTCTTCAACTTTACTAAGGTATTCTAAAAATACATAAATTTCTCTCTGATTTTCAATATACAAAGTATACAATGTGTCCTTCGAAATAATCTTTCTTATTTATAGCCACATATTAAGCAATATGATTTTTATTTAAACATTGTAAAAAGTAAGATATTACCAATATTCGGGAAAATGCGTTAGATACTTAAATTATTTTTAGTTTCTCATTTGAATATACCGCCAACTTATATAGTTAGCGATAGATTGATTTGGAAATTAGTTTGTATCCGTATTGATCGGAAACTCGAAATAGTTTTGAAGATTCATACTATACTTAAAGGACCTAGTTACTTAGTGATATTTAGTTAGTCTTAACTATTTCGTGCAAACCCTTTCTTAATAATATTAAAATAAGTACCTGAATATTAAAAATTACAATTATATAATTGAAAATATTACTACTGCTTTAACGTCATGATGTTTTTTAATTTATGAATGAGAGATTTTTTTATTACATTTCGACTCACTTAGTGGCAATAATCGTTGTAAAATTTAAATAAATCTTTCATTGATATTAGAGATGTAAGTAGGTAGGTATAGACAATATTTTTGTCTATAAAATAAGTGATCAGGCTTCTGTCTTGGTTTAAATCTTCTAAATCCGGTTCCACGACACGGAATGCTAATATGTTATTGATAGGAACGACCGAACATTCGTATATTTATGGCTCTGAATGTAAGAAGCCAAAGACAAGATTGGGGGCCTTGTAAAATGTTTTATTTACCTGTGCATACGTCACAGGGCAACAAAATTATAAGGCCGTGGATAAATATGTATTGGACAGTACGTTCATCTACAAGTCACTCACAAAAACGCAGCTTTTATAAATATTAAATATAAGTAAATCTAATTTCAAGAAGAGCCTTTATTAAAATGAGACGCCTTTTTGGCAATCGACACTTCAAACTAGACATAAAACTGCGATTCGTTTGCTAAGTTTTCTAAATCATGTTTTATGACATGGTGCATGTCACACTATATTCAGGCCGCAGCACGAAACGCAAAACTATGAATTTCGTTCGCAGTTCTAGTGATTTCTTATACCTACTTCACTTTTAAAATAAGGTATTTTTTTGTACAAAATGATGATTATGTTATGACATCATACAATTGCAATACGCCAATTAATGTGAACGAAATATGCAATGAAAAATCCTCATTTAATACGATCATCTTCCCACATTGCGTTATAAATTAAGTAATAACTAGAACCACCATCGGAACTTACAATTTAATACCGAGGCCTAATTATAGACGGTCTTGGGCAAGGAGGTATAGATTCTAAATTAGACCCTATCACGGAGAGTTAAAGCTTTTTTCTGTATCCTCAAAACTCATTGGACTATCGAAATGATAAAATATGTTGACATCTTCAACTAGATTAGAAAAGACAGAGAAGTTCCGTGTAGCATTAAAAACCAGAATATTTCAGTGCCTTATGGGACTTATGGCCTTATTAACCAAATATATATTATGGTTGTATCTATTGGTAGAATATCACACTCTTACTCTTATATTCTTGAAGTATATGCTAAATAATTTCATTAATTAGTTTTTTGAATTTTATTTGCAAGAATTATATCTAATTGAACGTACTTATGCAGAATGTAGCCAGTCCACAATAATGTCAAGCTGCGATAATGGCACTTTAGCAACAACATGATTTGTTGATAGTGTAAATTGTGTTTTATTTCAGATAGTAGAGAAAACATGCTCGCATCTGATCTATATATCTCATTTTTTTATTTTTTGTGGACTGGTTACTTTCTGCATAAGTATGTCCAATTTTAATTATACGTCAGGATTTGACCAAATTGGCAGATGATTATGTATACCAATCAAACTATCTATTAAAAATCCAAACTAGCGATTTAAGTCTATCCATATCATGTAATTAGATTAATTTGATAGTAGGTAAGTTCATAACAGTATATTAGAATCAAACCATGGCACTTTGAAAATAAATCCAATAGAAATGCTTTGGATACTATCGGTGACGAATTGTCTTAGAAGTCGCTTATAACTTATAACCCGATGGATATATGTCTCTTTGGTCATAAAAGTGACGAACAATAAGTCGGAGGTACACCGTTCTAAATCGTAAAAATATTGTATGCGCACAAACATAGGCACAGGTTGAACATTTTTACGACGCCTTATGAAACAGCATATCTATCAAAAAAAATATCCTAAGAGCAAACATAAATGAGTTAATTTTCAATTTTTTCATAACATGCCAACCGAAATATCTAATTTTACAAAAAAATAATTGATTAATATACGCTTTTATGTTTTATATTTAAACTTTAAAAAGCATACATCATATTATTTTACTGTCACTAGACGAATACTCGAGTATGCAAGTGTAATATTGCATAAGTATGCTCGTATAATCAATTTAATCAATTGTATCCAATCTAGGTTAGATAAAAGGATATAAGGATAAACCTTTAAATCTTCACAGTAAGCGAGTGGATCTATTTTGTTATCTTGCCTCTTTCAAATTAAAATTAACTAGGACTAATTGTATCTGAAAGACTGCTGATTTTTATTGTATTTTTCTTTTTTTTTGTATTGCTTAAAGTCTAGTAAAGCTTAAAATTTACTGGCAAGGACTTACTTACTTTACTGGCACTTTAAAATAGGCAAGGATCGAAGAAAAAATACGTCACATGGAAATACATTACAATCATTGACATAAAAATCGTTAGTAAGTACCCTGAAAAGGTTAAAAACAATATTACTAGTAGATACAGTTACGTTAAGTCTATATCCGGGAAGATAATAGGAACAGTAGTAAATGTAAACAATAAAAATAATCGAAACCAATCAATGTTTTCCGCGGCGATTTTTTTTTGATTCGGATGACGCAATCGATTCATCAGATGATTTAAAAAGATGCGTCGAAATAGTTGAAACTGCTCATATAATTAATAAATTATAAAATATACCAAATCTTAAAATGATCTATACCTATTTCAAATTGAATATACAATATTACCCAAAGCATAACAAAAGGTGCCATAACATAATAATATAACCGCTCAAACAGTAGGTATTTGGACAAAAAACACTTAGGTATATTTTTATGTATGATCACTATAATCTTCAATAATAATTTATTACCTACAAATATGCAACTTATGTTTTTTTATTTTTTTATCGTGGGGGACGGGGCTCAAGTCATAAAAAAGGTGCGTCGGGCTTCCACGTCCTTCTAAACCGACCTCTAAATAATCTAGCAATTATTTTTTTCATATTAATCTAAACATTTTATTTGAAAATATTATTTTTTGTATGGATACTTCTGTATATATAATACTATTTTCCCAAAGTACGGCGCCAGTTATGATGATACAAATATTAGTTACAATTACAGATCCAATAATTTCTTAAATATTTAAAGAAGTCCCTAGTTTTTCACATTGAAAATTCATAACTTATGGATTTAATTATAAATCATCAGTGGCAATTTCTTTATATGTATCATGTTTAATAAATTCAAAAGTCAGCTACATACTTATTTTTTTCCATACAGTACTAATGTACCTACATAGTAATTAATTAAATATATATTACGTCCTACATTTAAATCCACTGTGACCTGATTGATAGAGCGGCCGTCTCTGACACCATGTACCATGGGATTCGATCCTGCGGCTAGATACAACAAATTAATTTTGTTTTTTAGTCCAGTGCAAGGTCTTACTGCATTGTGCGAATGGCCAACCTTCATTCCTCATATAAAGTGTTCAATTTCAATTTTCAATTTATTTATTTTTAGATATTGTGGACATTACAAATTATAAGTTTAAAACGTACACAACATGACATGAAACATTATAAAGAATAAAGAAAAACAAAAATAGAAAAAGGGATAAAAATGAAAATATAAAAGGAGAACATAGGTAATATAAACATACATCAGCAGTGAAAATACTAGAAGTTCAAAGAAGTACACCGAGTGTGCTAAGGAGACCCTATCTTAAGAATTTGTAAAATAGCGTCCACCTAAACTCACCCTCACGCAAGTGGAATATATCAACACCCGAAGCAATTTGGTTGAACATAGTTATCGCCCACCCAATAATTGGCATTACCAGTGGCAGGTTGGTTCTGCACCTTGGGAGGATAAACAACTGATGCTTCCTATTTCTAAGATTGTTATCAGGTACAGACAGGTCAACACTGCCCAGAATGGCAGAGTTCCCATTTATACCTCGTAAAGTCTAAAAAAAAGTCTCTTCTAAATTGCAGACTGCATTATGTAAGCATATGCGTTACCTGTAGCAAGTTACCGTTGGAATTTTGTTATATATATTTGTGTCACACTACTTCACAATTTAACAATATTAGCTGGTTCCTGATTGGTGTCTTCAATCACTGTTAATTGCAAAAGGCAATCTTGCTTAATTGCAAAAACTTTTTAGCTGAAAACTTTTTCAATAACTGTAACAGAAACAACAATTAAAGGGTGAAAAACACAGTGATTAGAAAAACTGAGATTTATTAAGCCAGTTTTACAGAATGCAGAAATATTTCCCAACAACTGCGAACATTAAAACTGTAATGTTGATTCGTTTTCTCATTTTCCGAGTTGATATAAATCGTGCTAATGTCCCCTTATTTGCAAATTGCTAAGCACCGTATTGATATCAACGTAAGAATGGCTTATTTCGTATTTTTATGTTGGTACATACCTACGAATAGCGCTGCAGACATAGCCCGTTATAAGCGAACTACATTATAATAAAAAAATGTGGGGAAACTAGGAGGAATTGATCACCGTGGGCGTTTTGATATCTTTTTTATTGAATTATATTAAAATGCAAATATGCGACAACCGTAAAAGGGATCACGAGCCATAAACTCGATATTAAATAAGGTGAAACGATGTTATTTGATTTTTTTTGCTTTCGTAATAATCGATGTAATTATGATACTGTAAAAATAAGCCATAAACAAAATTAGAATTGGAACGTATTTCTACATCTAACAAAAGGTAAATATTTACCAGAGTTAATGAAAATACGTCATGCTTTCATGAAAATGAATTTTAGTATCAAGGAATCTGTCATTTTTTCCAATGTAGGTCGACTATCAGACAAAGAATCTATATATAAATTTAATGTTTACACAAGTAGGTATATTCAACTGGAATTATATTATTTTATTTAGAAACACAAACAAGAGTAGGTTTGTTAGTAGCTAAAACTTAATATTAGGCGATAATGATTTTGAACATACATAATTTTAATAATAGAAAAAAATCTATTTTGACACCCAGCAGCAATCGAACTTGCATCTCTCGGGTTTCGCGCCCGTGTACATAGACCACTATGATATAGGCATCATACTTAATTGCGACAAATTTTAACTAATAGCTCCTAATACGTACTCTCTGAAGCGCTTTCCAAACTAAGTTACTATTGGCAATCGGCTTTTGTATTTTAAATCAAAGTAAGTATTACTTTAATTATTAACCGACGTCACGGATCACTTCAAGATTTTTTTGTTGTAACTGACTTGAACTTACTAATAATTTTAATTACCCATTTTTTTATTCAACGAATACTTCACAAGATTTAGTTAGATAATGATTTTAACTCAAAAGTAAAAATACCAACCACATGTATCTATCTAGGTATTATAACTTAATTGAATAAAGAATTCATCTGCATATAAATAATCTATATCTCAGTCTATAGAATCTTCTACTAATACATGTAGGAAACTAGAGACTTGAGATAATATAAAGTCGTTTTTTATGTAGTTTGACACGATTTTTCGTTGAGATTTTTATTTTGTATTGCTCACTACATGAAACGAGTTATAGGTAGGTACCTACTTTAACAACTACGCTTTTGCGTATAATATTATCTATGAATATGTTATCTTACCAGCAGTGGACGCTGTCATAGTGGATAATAAGATCCACTGTTGAGGCTGTAGAATTTTCGATTCGTGGTTGAACATCCCTATCTCATTGTGGGAAATACCTATGGTGAAAGTATGCAATTTTTCAAATGCCGCCCTGCACCATAACCGGTGTAAGTAGCTATAAGTGCTTTTGTTTTATTGGTTTGTCTTAAAACCCGCTCATTGGTATTCTAATCAGCTTAAGATATCTTCATACTGTGCCGATGGTAGTCAAAATTGTCAATATATTAGTGTAAAAAGTGTTTGTATTCACGTAGTATTAATTTATAATTTTTATAACCAAGTATAAAAGCTAATAATATTAATTGATGATGAGAAATAAACAATCGTCTGTACTGAACAATTGATATATTTAACATTGGCACGTCTAGCATTAGGCTCCAGATATAGGTATATATATATTTATTATGTAAATATATTTTTTTATTTATGCGTTCGATTATTATTGATTATTTTTAAGTCTCTTTTTTTGAGAAAGTAAATTTGTTTCGATTTAAATACGACATTAAAAATATTAGCGTTATGAATTTGTTAAAGTGCATTAACTCTCCCCTTACGAGACGGAGTGTTTGCAGCTCGAAGAAAAGAAAATCAAATTATCCGAAATGAAAATGCTGTTTTAAAATTTATCGCCTGAAACACATTTCACGATATTGAATCACACTTGTGTAATACTAACAACTTGCAATACAGTAAGCGCATTTCTTAATTTTAAGACAGTAATGAAAGGTGCATGAAATATGAGCGGAAATACTAACTGCTTTTAAGATAAAAAATTCATTTCCTTTATATTTATAGTACCTACGACTTTTCTAATAACAATGTCTACTAAAACACAGACAGGTAACTCATTTCATGCTATTGCTATAAAAGAAAAATATCCGGTACTGTTCAGTTATCAGGAATACAGCGGAAAACACATTTTGAAAATAGCCGATAAACTGGATTATGTGTTAGGTTAACCTAACCAAACCTAACCTAAACTAACCTAAACTAACAAATAATCCAGTTTATCGGCTATTTTCAAAATGTGTTTTCCGCTGTATTCCTGATAACCGAACAGTACCAAATATCCGTATAGGTACTTTACAAATAAAATATTCCACATAAATTTTCCTCGTGTCCGGAAACTTATATGTATGCAGTTCGCCTTATCACACTTCACCGTAAAATGTTGTATCAGAAATATATGGCCGTATATTATATTGAGTTTCGATTGACACCGCATATAAGTCGAAAAAAATATGTAGCTAAATCTAGATCACTTCTATATTTTAAACTACAGTATATAAGCATACATAAGAGAGAGTCCGTCCGATAGAGCGACGGATAATATCCATATAGTACAAATTAAAGGAGTCTTAAAAATGTCTTCTGAGCCCTCACCACTATCAAGCCGTACTTTAACTGATGCGGAGCCCAGATAATAGACCCACTCTCAAGCATAATGAAGAAGTAAATAAGACGTATACACGAGAAGACGTATATTTGAGCCAACTAATAACTTTTATATTTTTATTAGAAGCAACTGAAATTAATATTTATCATTAAAATCAATCATATCGATACGTCATTTTCATTGCTCAAGAATTTTCCCCGTTATAGTCGTTATTTCTCAAAAATATCGCAATAATTCCTAATCACATAGACAGTGTCGAAACTTAATTAAAAAAACTTGTCGCTAATGCGCACATAACGATCGGAGTCGATAAATCAAAAGCTCCGCAGTCCAAAGCAGCCAAGCGGAAGTGGGAACAAAAAAACAATATGCAAGTCATTCTGCGCGAGCTTTCGCCACCCTCAAACTTAATAAAATTACAAAGTGCTCGCTCATAAAATCACAGTTTTTATTAATCGAGCATCGAATCGAACACTAAGAGCATTCGGCTTTGGGAGGGGTGAAGGCGGGAAATTTGAAAAACGTAAGTATAGATATCGGATGCAAACGGCATAAAATTTTACAATAATAATTATTTACTAATAATATGTCATATCCGGTAATTTTTACGAAAACTCTTGTGTGAAGGAAAATTAACCGGAACCTCAAACTGATTCACAAGTGATAGACCAACAGATGTGTACCTATTAAAAAGTCAATAACCTTCTTAAATACTAAGCGGACCATGTTATAAGCCTCCACAGAATGGAGATTTTATTATCAGATGTTTGTTTTTTCAACAAAAAAAAAATCCTCACGATGGCTGAGTGGTGACGTATCGGCTTATAAAGTCGCGTGTCCCGGGTTGTTCCCATGTTGTTTTTTCAATGTGCGTTTAGACCTGATAGGGTGAGCAAGTGGCTAACATTTATCTCTGTTAAATTAAAACCTGTCCCAAAATACGAACAAATAAGACATACATTACCTTGATAATAAAATCAACTTTTCTTTTCTTTTGTTAACTGTCAATTCATGGTGGAACTGCATTGTATTGTTATTTTAATTTAAGAAAACGTATTTTTTTTGTACTACTTATTCCACTTTTAATCAATAAATTAGGACCGGTTTCGTCCGTCTCAGAGGGACATTTTCAACTGAAATCAGTTGAAGTCAGATTTTCTGATTAAAAGTGGAATAAGTACTACAAAAAAAATTTCCGTTTTATTAAATTAAAACAACAATAAAATCAACTTAGTTAATTTTATACAAAATAATTTATATTATTTGTATTACTAAAATGTATTATCAGAAATATTTCTTATTGGAACAAATATATTTAAAACATTTATTTATACTAACTATGACCTGCATCCATTGAATTCCAACGAATGTGCTTTGACAAATTCGGAGAAATCCTGTCGCCATCAATATTAAAAAATAATCATGGCCGCCAATATTAACAGAATTGATTCAATATCCGGACTGGAATAAATATTTTTCAAATAAAATCAAATAAAGTTTGTTTGTAAGGTGTCCCAATTAATTAGAATGTATGTATTTTCCACGAGATTTGCGCCAATGTGCTTTCCTAATAAAGCCACGGGCGTCCTAACTAATTACGACGAAATCAAATATTATTTTTTTTTAAATATTAAATTATAACATTAGTACCTATTCAATAATAATTACTTTCATTTGAAAAGTCAAAAACTGAGAGTTGCACAATGCAATATGAAGAGATGCTTGTTGGGTGTAACGCCCATGTATCTAAAATGAATAAGGGAGAAAACAAACGTGGTAGGTATAATAGGTACAATGTAACAGTCAAGCACTAGGTATCATGACTCGCACCGTGAGTGTAAAACCAAGGCATCTGCAAATTTTTCAATTTCGAGATTAAATGCAAAACAACTGCAAAAGTCGTGAACTTGATAATGTAAAAGTGAAGTAACTGAAAAAACATGGTGTATAATGTAGATATAAACCAAATATTATGTTTTTTTTTAGAAACTCTACTTCTCCCAACAAAACGAAGACTTCAAACCCTAATATATCCAAAATATGTCTTTTGCAGATGCCTTGGTTTTACACTTACGGTACGAGTGGTAGCAAAGAGTATTATATCACTAAAAGGTCTGTTAAGAACTCACTGGATCGAGGAGATAATCAAATTTAGCGGAATTATGTAGCAAAAAAGACTTCATACTAAAAATAGTCGTTACAGCAAGAAGAAACCTTCGTCCATATGTATATTAGAAGTGGTTAATATAATGAAGGTGGTGATTCAATGAGACATACAATAATAATGTTATCTCTGAGACTTTTCCACATTTATTCAGAAGATTTCATTTCCATTGAGTTCACTTTTATTGTCTGTACGCCGGGTTATATAAGTGGATCATACCTTCGTAATAATATTTCCCTAAAATAAAACGCGAAGTTTTTCTTCGTTTCATTTCGTTATTGGATATAAATTAGGCTACCCAATCGTAAGACATTTTGCCGCTATAGTCGGCGGGATGGTGGGGTGGGTAACATGTGTCGCCATCTTCCCTGCGGAAGGTCCCGGACTCGAGGACCGGTAGGGGATGGAATCGACGCATTGAAACAATGGAAGGCATTTGTGCAAATTGCAGGTAGATTAGCATGACACTGAGTTGCATATTGGAACACTGTCATCTTCGAATGAATAATGATATTTATTTGGAATGAAAATATTTTTAGTTGGATTTATTGCAATTCATAATTTCAATACTTAGTTAACTATTTAATAGATTCTTAATTAAAAACACAACTGTGAGCCATTGCGTGTGAAAGGAAAAAGAATATACCTAAGTCTTTTAATTTAAAAAACTAGTTCAATAAATTCTAATGGATTTAAGTTTTGCACTATTCCATTTGAGTCGTTTTTTGCGACCCGGGTTTTGCCTTTCGGCAGCTTCAGGCACTGTACTCACCAAAAGGCAAACACACACTCAAAACGAATGCTATTAACTTATATAACAAATCAATACAATTAAGTAGATACAAATTTTATCACCTACCTAATAAGTCAAGGATACAATTTAAAAAATATAACAAACAAAAATTATGAATAGTTGAAGTGTTTGTAAAAAAACCCCTACCTTATCAATAATAATACACTCAATAAGCGTATAATAAATCGTCAAAACCTAATAATAGATCATTTGTAATTATAAGCAATAATAATACTACACTCAAGAGGTGTAAAATCGTCCATTCTGGGAACAATGGTAACGTATTGGGAATTCAATAATATTCTTACATAATACCTATTTTTTATAACATTATTTTTTAAATGTAACAAATCCACAAATAAAACCACCTACTGCAATATATTATAAACTACATCCTGAATTAATATGTATACCAAATTACACATAAAGTAAATATGCGTAAAGAATTAAATGAACATGTCACATCAACCACGTTGAATTCATAAATTTTACACGAAAATTGACGTACAAAAATATCCAAAACTCAATCAAACCTTTTTCTTTTTTAGACAGAGTATATTAAGTACTGTATTTATTTACAGTAGTGGCAGGTAGCATGACTCGATAGCTGGGAGCATTTTAGCTGAGTATAAATTTTCAAAACATATCGCTGTAGACGTCATGTTTTTAATAAAACATCGAGGCATTTAATCTTTCACAGGTAAAACATTCTGTGATTTCATTATATAAATTGCTGCAGCTAGTTCTAATTTAACGTAAGAGCAGTATTAGTATGCAACATATTTAAATTTAGGCTTCACCAAGTATAGACAAAAGTCTGTCTTCAATAACTTTGGGTAACATTTGTTATATAATATGTTATGTGAAAGTTACCTACTGGTTATGATCATTGAACAATCACAAGGTAGTGTACAATCGGGCTGCGAAGTTAAATCATAGTAACTGCTGGTTAATGCTTATTATGTTTCGAATGCATTGCAAAACACTGTTTATGATGAACAATTTGATGGAGCTATTAGATCAAGTAAATTAAACAATAGCATGTTTCCATTGATAATAATATTTATCACATTTTTTGTCTTGATGTTTCATTTAATTAATATGTCTAATCATTCTGACAAACTTCACCAGAACCATATATTATACACGATCAAATACTGAATTTAACTAAAAGATCAATAACCTCCTTTACTTATCGTGTGAAAAATAGTTCTAATTCCAGCCTAATATCTTGGTGTCAAAGTCAAATTTGAGGCCTGTGTTCATCGAGTGCTCGTATATTCTTTACAGTATAGGTAGTTCAACATAATATCTCTTGACAAATGGACTCTGCAACGAGTCTGAAACAACGAGGAAGGAATGAATACGTAATGACAACTCAAAAATCTAATACGACAAAAAACTACATTAAATTAATATAAATACCATAATGGCTGAGTGGCTTACGCACTATATAATATAATATATAAGTAAAATTTTACAAAACCTTGTAATAACCTATGAGATTTTATTTATTACTGTAGCATGTTTTACAATTGAATATTGTTATTATATTTTATTATTTCAAAATGTTGAGTTTCTATGAAACTTCGAAAAAATTCAATCAGAAAATGAAATTTTCTGCAAGTCCATCGAGATTATACGATCTTTATTCAAAACGAGTGAGTTTCACCGTTTACTTCGTGATTCATTTTCCAAGTCGTTAATTGTGAAAAGTTCAAAAATCAACAGGACCCAATTGGGGTACATTTAATGATACAAATTATATTTAAACATACTTATCTGAATTTACAGTATATACAATATAATACATACAAGGAGGCTCCCGTTTGTTAAATAGGTTAGTATTATGTATATAATTGAATAAATAATATGAAAAATGGGTAGCAGGTACCAAAATCAGATACTGTTCATGACTGGATTCGTAAACAATTGTAAAGTGAAACCACTGATAAGATGAATCGATTGAATCAACAATATGACAGAATTTACATTGCTTAGTCCAGAAATAACTAGAGGAAAATCACGATAAAACCATAATCATCAGCATGACACCCACATCCTGAAGCGGGCTCTCAGGTCAGGATCTTTTGTGGGCAAATTACCTATCGCTAAGGTTAAAGGCAATATGACGTTATACAGTAGCATTATTGATTAATTTAATAAAACGCATTTTTTTTAGTAGGTACTTACCACAGAACAGATAATAAATAGAATACCGATAGGCTATATTCAATACCCCGCATATTGATGCAGGGTTTTGAATGTGTGATTATCCTACGAAAATAAAGCTTGCATTATGCACGTGCAATAGTGTGTGTAATAAACCAACATTAAATGAGCGTAAATGCATAAACCGAGAGCAGTTTTCAGTATTCTACGTAAAACGTATTCTTGACACGTGTGTAACTTTAACCCGGATTCTTGCTTACTCGAGTCGGTTACCTGCTGTTGCCTTACCCGTTTCGTATTTCAGTTCCCATTATTTCTGAGTTCCCTGGTACTTACTTATTCCACTGTTATTATTTAATAAATGTGGACCGATTTTGTCCGCCTTATAGGAATATTTTCAACTCAAGTTGGAAAAAGTACTAAAAAAATTGCGTTTTATTAAATTAATCAATAATACAATGCAGTTTCACCATGAAATAACAGTTAACACAATAAAACAAACTATACAGTAGCGCTTTCCAAATGGTGTTCGAGGTAAAATCAAGGATATTCGGTGCGTTGTTAGTATTTTTTTTAATACTTACATCCATTTGAATTATTGAGATTTCAAAAATCAACTCACGATAATCAAAAATGGCATCGCACAACCAGATATTTTAAAATGTTAAAATACATGAAGCATTTTTTTACCATAAGAAAAAAATTGTGATGTGTGTTTATTTCACTCATCTGGTCGACCCGCTACACCGGGATCCCAGACTAGAGCTCTGTCAGCTCTCTCTTTGTGAATTTCATGATTCTCAGTATTGAGGTGACTTCTAAAAATACCTAAATCGTAAAAAATCTAAAAATATTTGTTGACAATCAGTTATATTATCAAATGCCTACATGCATTAAACAATTTATATTTAAAAAAAAATGATTATCTGCCACAAAACAAATAATACATAGAATTCCGATGGGCTATATTTAATACACCACATTTTGATACAGGGTTTTGAATGTGTGAGTATCCTACGCATTATCGACGTGCAATAGTGTGTGTAATACACCAATATTAAATGAGTGTCAATGCATAAACCGAGAGCAGTTGTCAGTATTCGACGTATGACGTATTCTTCACACGTGTTTAAGTTTATCCTGGGTTCATCCTTACTCGAAATCAGTTACCTGCTAGGTATGTATTCCTTACCCGTTAGGTATTTCAGTTTCCATTATTTGTGAGTTCAATGGTAACTGCACAAATGTATCATGTAATTTATATTTATTTCTAAGAAGATCAATTACAAATCCCGTGTAATTGCAAGAACTCTTAGTTTTTCTTTTGTCCCATGTCCGTTTCTTAGAGGAAGTTGGGTAGAGCATGTTGACAGCACAGTATACTCAATAAATGGTAAAATCTAAATTTTAAATGCAGTTTGTACCTACTATATAATAAGGTTTTATAACGAAATAATATAATTTATATTTTCCAATTCAGTACTGCATTAAAAGCATTCTAATCAGCAGGAAAAATTTCACATAGGCGCACATCGAGAAAAATAAAGAATGATTTTTAAAAATCCTTTCATAATAATTCAATTAGGTTTCCTCTTCGCAGTGTTCGACTGCCAGTCAGCCAGAAGTAAACTTTTCTCGCGCTCGGATAAAATGATTAATGAAATCATTTATTATAATGGAGCTGTCCGCCATTGGATCTCATTTCGTAATTTGATTTTATTTTGACGATTTCCAATACTCATCTGAATAAAAAAATGAATGATTTTTTCTTTCAAATTCATCATTTACTTGTTCAGAAATTGATCGTCATTATCCTATATAAAGAATAGGTGTCGCAAAGGAAGCAATGAGAGAGGCTGGAAGAAAATATTAAAAAATAGTGACATATTAAAATAAACCAAAGTACGTCAGGTCGGGATTATGGTGTAATTAATATTTATTTACGGTTTTAAGACTTTTATAACAATCTTTTATTTATTTTACTTTTATTATAATAATTTAATAATCTTCTCTCTAAGCCGGCTCGCACATCAAAAGCCGTTCCGTCTGCAAAGTGTCGAATACGTCAATATGACGTCATCGTTATTCACAAAATCCATGTTGTCAAATGGAGCTCCGCGGATTGGTCGAATTAGACTTTTTAGTTTAAAAAAAACATCTAGTGCTGTTAACAACAAATCGCATGCGTCTCGGGCTACGAGTCGAAGACGCCTGAACGCATACGCACACCTGCAAATTGTTCGCCGATCACCGCATCCAAATATATATAGGTAGGTACCTTTCGAGAGGTTACGAGCGACTGTCGCTAGGTAGATGTGCGCGGTCTTCATATGCAACATTAGAACGACGTTTCTGGAAGGTTTGTTTTATAGCTGTGTGGTAAATGAGGCGAGTTTAGATGTGATAGCCGGCTAAAGAATTTTGCAGTTTTTTGGCCACACCAGAGGGTTGACGTGAAAGAGATATGTCGCGTACATGATGGAGCGATTGACTGAACGGTGCTACCGGTCTTTCACACCGATAAGTACTTAATCATCAGATATGAAGGGACACCATGGATGGCATTTGTTGGATCTGGGCGCATTTATACGTATATTAAAATAATAAACCAGCATTTTATTTGTTTCAAATGTGTTGATGCGTTACTTCCTTATTTATTATTATATTAATTATTACAATAAAACAAAATAAGTAGGTACTACCTATAAATACACCTAGTTCTTAATTCAAAATAATTTAATAATTGTCAAAACAGAGTACCTACCGTCTACTTCAATGGTACATTCTCACTTTTCGTAGGGTTCATTAAAAAAACAACAGATTTATAAAGCCATCTGTTAAGAATTATTTTATTGGTTTGGTTCTAGAATACTAGGTTTCTTCAATTTTATATAGTTTTGATATATTGCTCACTCGATACTCGGTATGGCGCAATGTCCAGCGTGCGCACTTGCTAATCGAAAGGTCTATAAATCGATCCCGCCCGTTGCCTTTAATTTTTACTTCTTTTGTCGTGTAAATCGTGACGTTTATTCGACACATTGAAGTTATTCACCACACCAAACCAGACCCGATCTTAATCGGGCGTGTCACGGGACCCTACATTTGATGGGAAACATCATTTTTTTATGTCTGGGAATGTCTCAGGAGCAGTTACCCAAGACTAAGGTCGCCATGTACTCAAATGTGCTTTGACTGAATTTACATGACTTTAAGTTAAGGTACCCATGGGAGAGATGAGCACGTAGAGGCAATATTAAAAATTGTAGCAAGTAACAAATTACAGCTAATACAAAACTGCCGAATATTCTAAGTGAAGAGTTCTTCACGTTAGCAGTATGAAGCCGCAAATTTTCTAAATGCAATAAAATTGGCCTTTGTGGCGACCAGGTCGGACGGTCCGATGGACCCAACAGCTGGTTGAACCGACTTGAGCAGCTTTTCCTTTTTCGTACACATTTTAGGACTTTCCCATAGGATGTGGTTTACACCCTGTATTTCTCCGGCACATGGACATGTTGAAACGGTAAAAAGACCAAGCTCAAAGAGCCTGCTAGCAAAGCCACCATTTCCAGTCAAGAATTGACTGGAGTAATGATCTGGAGTCAAAGCGGTTATCTCCATTCGCCATTTGATATTTAGAAAAAAAACATATATGTGTCACAGATAAGCGTGACTCAAATTCATAGAAATGTTCGTATACCGCGCGTAAAACAGTATTCTCCACAGTATTTCTCCAGTATTCCACTACTATCAAATTTGTTGATGGCCATTTGCTAAAACTCATCTGTTCTTTTATAAATAAATGTACAAAATAAATTATGTTACTAATAATTCGATTTTCCAGTGAGTATGCTAATATTATTTAGATTCGATCATATTCTTGTATATTGTGCATCATTAAAATCCAATCTTGCAGACTGATCTATCAGTCACAACATTAAAAGTGCGTCTCCGGTTATTTAGAACGCATTGCGTGGTGTGCATTGCACGTGCGTGACACGCGCCCGGCTAACGTGACACGTGGCGCGGATCGAGATGCGGCCGCGCGTGAAATTTGCCATGTAATACGATAACACTCGTGTAAAACAACAGTGCAAATACGTATTAGGTATTAGTTAGTAAGTTTATATGAAATTAGGGTGGTCAGATATCTACCGCCGAAGCTAACTACGTATGACGTTCATTCGTTTATCTACCTCAGAATGAAAATAAATAATCTACACATCCAATTAATTAGATCCATGTTGGAAGTTGTTTTAAAATGGTATATGCCCAGTTTCAGCTCTGTGCAACTCTGACATTCAAATTAACAACATATCAAGCAGGTCCTCAAGAAATTGCTGAAAATGTATCATTCAGTAAAAAATGTCTTACCACGGAAATCAATGAGGAATTTCGAAGGGAAAAAAAGATTTTTTGGAAAGGATTAACATTATTTACAGGATAAGTGAACAGTATATTATATTAATTAACTGTCAGGGAACTAAATTGTATTGATCTGTCATAGTTTTATTGCTGATATACAGAAAATAATAAAGGACCACTTGTGGTACCTACATAGTTATTTTGCGTTTTAAAACGTTCAACTCACATTGAATCAATGGCGAAAGGTGGAGGCAGACTGTTAAAATTCGACATAGATAGTGCATCCTAAGCTGTGTAAGTCAAACATATTTGTTTTCATTAAACTAGGACTACAATGTGTAGATAGTGTTTGCTAGTTTTTAAATTTCAATAATTAAACCCTGCCTAATCCAAGCCATAGAAGATAATAGTAACAAAATATTGGTTTATCTATAAAATATCTAAAATTATGCCAATAAACCACACCTAAATTTATATATTTTAAAGATAGAAGAATATTTTTTATTGATTGTGGCTTGATAGGAGCAGGGCTAATGAATTTTAAAAATCTAACCAGCACCATCTGCAAATTGGATTCTTAGTTCAATGAAAACAAATAAGTTTGACTGACAAAGTTTAGTATGCACTAATTATGTCGAATCTTAATCGCCTACCCCGACCCTTCGCCACTGCATAGAGTATTTATAATATTATTAGAAATAAGTCAGTCATCCAACAGCTTGTAAGCGGATGCATTATGATTGACTCATAGCCTTTTTCTTGAACAATCATGATATCTATTCAGCCAGCATTATGATCGATCTGAATACTATACCTACGCGAAGGTGGAGAGACAGAAGAATATTGTACCTAAATATTTAAAATAATTCTAAATAATGAAATAATCAAATCAATCTGAACGAGTTATGAAATGGAGCTGATGCATACATTTAAATGCATTTGTAACACCTACTTAATCCACATAATTAAAGAATGTTGAGAGCAACGGTGTTGTCTTTGTTAATTTTGAAACCACACCATGTAACCAGTAAAGAACCGGCACGAAAAAGAAGAAGATCGAACAGATACATACAACATTGTTTCAATTATTAAAAACGGTACACATCAGTAAATTACTTAGGTACTCGTAGTTAAAAGTTAGTGCATAACTTCTATCAATTACAAAACAAGTAAATCCGATCAAGATTATAAAGGTTTGCAGTCATATATTAAATGTTTGCATACATTAATATTTTAATAGTGCAAACGTTTTGTAAAATGTCCCCACAATAAAATGAAAACCATTAAACCTTATCTTAATACCGACATACATAATAAACGAAATCGACTGACATTTTATTGCGATCCTTTTGTTATCTGTGGATATTTATTGATAAAAATGCGTATCATAATTTGCATATTAAAATATCATGACATAACTAGTACCTATTAATCTATATTTCAATTTTTATTAAGTTATTTTTTCTATTTTTTTTTGGAATTATCAAACGCAGTTATGCACAGATTTTTTACCTAAAGTATCATCTTTTATATATACCTAGAACTAATTCAGTTTAAGTACATGTAAATTGTACGTAAAACATTTCACCGTGGAAAAGTTCGCCGTGAGTTTTCTTATCGGAAAGAGATGACCATATACTATAACTATACGGTCTCCAATTTTATTAGATTCAATATAACATTAATTCAATTTTCATGAATTCAAAAATGAAAACCTAACCTAACACATAATCCAGTATGTTGGCTATTTTTTGCTGCTGGCTTTCTTTAAAGTGTAAATCGACAAGAACCGTGTTTTATTTAGACATGAATTTTATGTCAGTACTATTATACGACCCAAAGAGGTTGGACGGTCTTTAATATACGATCATATATTTCCGATACAACATTTCACGGTGAAGTGTGATACGGTGAACTGCATACGTACAAGTTTCCGGATACGACCAATTCCGTAAAGTTGAAAGTTCATAGAAATCAACAGGCTGGAAAATCTTAAATTGTATTTTTCTAAAAATGTTCCCTTTTGGCATACAATTCACTGACTTTCATGTATAGGTAAAGAGATTGCAATACCGGTATTTCAAAACCGAAATACCGGTTTTAAAAATCTAAAACACCGGAATTTTTGGTATTAACAAAGCACGTTTTTTTTAAAATGAATTATAAGTTATGTGCTGCTTAAATGCAAACATATTGAGTGAATCCAACAGAGGTGAAAAAATAATAAAACAAATTTCATCAAATATTTTATATAAGTAATTGTCGCTATGAATTATCATAATATTATTTCGAAATAGAAAACATCCGTGTCAAAAATGTTCAATTATTCTATAATTATTGATGACTGTACAAGCGTTGAATTTAAGAAGCTTCACCTGCAGCCGAACTTATTTTCACTTGATGAACACTTTTGAGGGCTTTAGTTAAAATTATTAATATATTCAAATTATTTATAAAAAGTCACTAGTTCTACAATTATGATAAATAAATATTTTTAAATGTCAACATAATAAATGTAGGTACTCGTATGTAGGTTTTTGCTACTAAATAATATTTTAAATGATTTGAATAGCTATATTTACTGATAAGCACCTACTTCTATTTTTTCAAATGTCTAAGAAATACCGGTATTAATACCGATTTTTTTTTTCCGACCATGTCCGATCCTGATAGGATCATATGGGCCTCCTCAGAGTAGAGGTTTGTATTGACAGATTTTGTTTTTTACGAGAAATGGATGTCAGCCACTTGCTCAACCTATTAGGTCCATACCCTGACACACACCAATTGAAAAACAATATGTGTACTTGCCAGACCCAGGATTCGAACCTGGGACCCACGGCTTTATAGTCCAACGCTTATGCCGCGCGGCCACCGTGGGCGTTCCATACCCTGACAGACACCAATTGAAAAACAATATGTGTACTTGACAGACCCAGTTAATACCGATACTCAATAAGAAATACCGAAAAACCGGTATTGCAATCCCTATATAGATTATTTATCTATTAAATATTTCTAAAATGATCTACCATTGTATCGAAAGCGTTAACTACTGAATTAATGTGTGCTATTGGTGCTAAAAAGAAGTGAAACAATAAAGAATAATACGACGCGGGATGGAATGATGCAAGTTGGGCATAACGCGGAAAAATCACAAAATTAACGAATGAATAACGAGGCAGACAATAGAGCGCGCTGTGAAATTCAAAGTTGGTGAAATGATGATGCGTTGGACATATCGATGTCGATGTATCGATGAGTGAAATATAGAAGTAAATTGCGCCGAAGATGATTTTTTTCGTTATAAAATTTATTTATATAATTATTGAATAACAAATATATTTGTTTAAGGCGATGTCTTTGGCCTAAATTACACATATAATGTGACTTTTACGCCATCTATTTATATTTAAAGGCATCTACCATGAATTTCTAAAAATCTGTTACTAAAAACTTTGGTCGATTCCAACCAGATGGCAGATATCAATTAAATTGCCAGATGAAAAAAATCGCTAGACAAAAATTCATTTACATATTATAAGAATATAATAATATATTCTACTATAATATTATTATATATATACCTATTCAAATATATATATTTTTTTTAAATAAGTACAATATTTTATTATATCGTATTGACATTTTTATGATTTAAAAGAAAAGTTTTGAATCAATTTATACTTGCCAACTTCTTTTTTCATTTTGAATAGAAATTTAGAATACATAAGGCCAATATAGGGCCAAAGGAATGAAAATATGGAAGAGAAGTATTAGTCTATTGACAAATTTTTTATTTTTATTTTATAAAGTAAAATATACTATATGCACATACCAGGTCACACTGCAGATGAATATTACCTACTCTATAAACTTAGGGAAGGTAAAGAAAACAACTTGTTCATAGGAGTGGTCAATTTTAATAGAACATTACACAATAAAAATAATACAAAAACCTTATAAATAGGATAATTAAATATATTTACACTTAAAATTAGTTAAAATTATGAAATCAAACCCTAAATATGTACTTTAAAATTGCTTTGAGCTGCATCCTATACTGTGTGATACAGCTCAAAGCAAAATTTTGTGCACACGTATATATTGCATTTTATGCAAATATACCTGGTGCGGGACTTGCATCCAGGGTATTTGCACACGGATGCTGAATGGTGGCCAACGCTGTCCAAACATACCTTAGCGATCGGTTGGGGGACAACCGTTCTCCTGCGAGCTGGTGGCTCTGTGTCTACCTGCGATGTCGACATGTTTCTTGGCCGACCTCGTGCTGGCAGTGTTAAAATGTTGGCTACCCGATCTTCATACCGAATAATAGCTTTCGCTAATCTGATTCAGTACGACAACAGTCCCATAATATCCTTTCGGGGTACATTTTCTAGTTTACAATTCCGCATATACATTAGCCAACAGTTTACCACCGCCAAGTCCACAAAGTGGTTAAAAACCCTCACAGGCCATTTGCATGTCTTCATCGCAGTCCTGTAATAAGTAATTATCCGATCGCAAAGATCAATGCCACCCATCGACATATTGTAGTGCTTTACAATGGCCGGCTGAGTGGCACTGATCTTCCTCTTTACTTCCTTCGACCATCGCATGCAGGTACCAACAGGAGTACTGCCGACCGCAGTGGAAAATAATAACACGGATTTATTTTCTTTCCACTTGACTACACAGACTTTGTCATCCTACCGAAGCTTCTCATCCCAATCTCCCCTCTGCATTGCCTTATCGTTTTTTTAATTTCTTAATCACATCGCCGAGTCTATTACTTCTGACAGTTCCAGTTAAGAACATTTTGTCGTGAAGTAACGAATCGGCGAGCTTCAAACTAGTGAAAAAACGATCAGTATAGACAATGCAGGAGGATTGGGGAGAGTCCGGCAGAGTAACTTGACCACACTTGCGCCCAGACCGAACTGCTTCATATCTCCATCTGATACCGTTCCCTTCCCTACATATATGTGAAAATCTATCACTAATCCATCTCTGGCCGCGAGAACAAAATTTTTAAGGCCTACAGGATTTGGCTTGTTAAGCACAAATTGCCTGTGTCTACAGCGGCCAGTGAACGGCATCATTTGCTCATCGATGGAGTTATGAGCAGGTCTGGGCAAAGTATGGCATTTTTTTAGAACCTCACTTAAAAAGGGACTAATCTTCCAAAGTTTATCTGTGCAGCCCGTGCGGTCAGCAGTGTTATCTGCAAAATGAAAGTGATTCCGCAGTTCGAAGTACCCGTCTCTGGGCATTGCTTGATTAATGATTGGAATGCTTAGATCATAACACCAGTACATTTGAGTCTGCGGAAACCTTAATGTACCCATCATAATTTTGATGCCGGTGAATACGAATTTCGAATTCGTATTCACCGACCACAAGTCCCTTTTTTGTGCTGAATATAAATTTGTCTGCTCAGCTATTTTTTCGAAGAGAGTGAGGTTGAAGTATTCGAAAAAGGAGCTGAGGACATTGTCAGCAACATGCTCTCTCACCAACAAATCTTCCTCCAATTCCGGACCAGCATTCGGCATACTGAAACAATAGGAAAAAAATATTATTACATTATCCATATTTCCTCATTAATTCAAGTATTTAGCAGTAAAAATACAAATAATGATGGGCAATAATATGTCAACTCCTCATTCGAGACAATCGCTACATCATGTGTACAAGATGTAATGAATTCTTGTTTTTATGCCAAAGCATGTAATGAAAATGAATCTAGTGTATGACCGGATGGTCTATAAAACCAATAAATATATTATTAAGAAAATTGTAAACCTACCATTTTGTGAGCCAGGGAAGAACCCTGGATTGTGATGTCGAAGGTTGTAAATGTCGTCGCTGTTGTCGGACTCGTAACCGTCGCCGACTTCGCAGTCTGTCGTCCAATATTTCGTCGAGTTCATCAGTATTAAAAGATTTATCTATATGTAAACAAAAAAACATAACCTAATTACATTCATATACTCGTGTCAAACTTATCAGTTTATCACTGTAGATAACGTTTTCAATTTACAATTATGTTGTATTAAAAACACGGACACGTGTTTGAAAGCACATAAAATATTTGATTACAATCAATACTTTATTTGATTACAGTGAATAATTATAATGATGATTATGAGATACATTTTCGAGACAAGTTTCAGTAATTTTGAATGAAATTAAAATTTTATTTTATTAAATTCGGTTCTACAATCATATTATGCGAATGAAAGAAATTCACTATCTATTAGATAATTTACAAAACGTACAAGATGGGCTCGATGACATTTGTCATAAACATAACCTCAAACTAACGTAAAGTATTTATAATTCTACGAAAACGATGAGTCTACGCCTAAAATAATATATATTGATGATAAATGCATGATGGTGATTGAAAATACAGTATATGTAACTCTTTTCAATAATTTTTGAATGTTTGTTTGACAATCAAAACTGCGTGACATAGTTTGTCATTTTGATGTACGATAATAATATTATTTATTATACACTGAAAAGTTTACTTACTTGACAAAAATGTTACTGATGAGTCGATTCCTTCCTGTTTTCAAACAATATACCTAATAATGGCCAAATAAAGAAGAATTGTCATAAACCCGATATTCGATCTTCGATCGAGAGCACGAATGCTACGAGGGTGGGTCAATAAGTCCTTAGAAAAGCCGACAGGTGGCGCGACTAGTACTGCAAGCGGTTTGTTTTCATGCAGCGGCACTACCGATTCAGTATGCTGCGAAGTTTCAATCAGATTGGTCGGGTTGTTGTGTGTTTCTCGTACATTTAAAAAAAAAATTTGCTTGTGGAAAATGGAAAAATGGAAAATGGAGAAAATTGAGCTTAGAGTTGTTATTAAACATTTTAATATAAAAGGGTTAACAGCAAAGGAAATAAAAAATGAGTTGGATTTAGTTCACGGCATATCTGCTCCTTCACTTGCAACTATTTATAACTGGTTAAATGAATTTAAACGTGGTCGTACATCAACAAAGGATGAACCACGCTCAGGACGTCCTGTAGAGGTGACTACACCAGAAATGATCAATAAAATCCACGATATGGTGTTAAGTGACCGAAGATTAAAGTTGAGTGAGATAATTGAGGTTACAGGGATCTCAAAAGGTAGCGTCATTTCTATTTTACATGACAAATTGGGCATGAAAAATATTTCTGCAAGATGGGTGCCGCGTTTGCTCACAGTCGACAATAAACGCAGTAGGGTGGTGGCCTCTAAAGCCCTGTTGTCGCTCATGCAACGCAATCCGGATGAATTTTTTCGTCACTTTGTGACTGTAGATGAAACATGGATACACCATTATACTCCCGAGACGAAAGAACAGTCAAAGCAGTGGATTGCGAAGGCAAACCATGTCCAAAGAAGGCGAAAACCGTAAAATCAGCTGGTAAGGTTATGGCTACTGTATTTTGGGATGCACGTGGAATTAATTTCGTTGACTATTTGGAAAAAGGAAAAACAATAACAGGGGATTATTATGCATCTTTATTGGACCAGCTAAAAAACAAAATTGAAGAAAAACGGCCTCATTTAAACAGGAAAAAAATCCTCTTTCATCAGGACAATGCCCGTGTTCACACATGTTTACGATCAATGGCTAAAATTGAAGAATTGAAGTTCGAATTGGTCGACCACCCACCGTATTCGCCAGATTTAGCCCCCAGTGACTTTTTCTTTTTCCCAAACTTAAAAAAATGGCTAAGTGGACAACGTTTTTTTTCAAATGAAGAAGTCATTGATCGGACAAATGCTTATTTTGAGGACCTTCCGAAAACTTATTTTTCTGACGGTTTAAAAAAAATTGAGAAACGTCTAACCAAGTGTATTGAGCTCCAAGGTAATTATGTTGAGAAATAAAAAAAAAATACAAAAATAAAACCTGTTTTAATGCTTTTTTCTAAGGAATTATTGACCCACCCTCGTACCATATGTTAAAATGCGAGATTTGTTTATTTTGTTGATTATTTTTATCATAAATAATGATAAAAAACAGTTGTAATTTAAGCAAATACTAATTGCAAATAATTCGCAGTTTCAAATTTTGAATATAGGCAGGTTTCTACGTAAATTAAGTTAATATTGTAATTTCAATTATTAAGTTATTTTTATTCATATGGCAATTTCGCCTCAAACTGATAAACTGATTTTTGTCAAAATGCAGAGAAATGTTATTTTGTCTTGTCTATGTGTGAGTTTCATTTTCAACGTCATGTTATGGTTGTGTGTGTATTTTGTATGAAGATATTTTGTTTCCAAATAATTCCACGACGGCAGCACTATACGGCCAAGCGTCGGCTAAGTGTTGTCAGCATGTTGCCAATTCGAGCAATTATTATGGTTTCGATTTCTATCGATTCGTTAATATACAAAAATACAAGATTAAATTTAAATAACTGGCGTAAAAATTAATAAATAATATTTTTAATAGAAACGCTAACCGTTTTTTGCGATAAATTGTGTCTAAACCGAGATATTTCGATTTTAATTGCATGCTTTCTAACCTCTAAATCGATGTTTTTTAAATTTAAAAAAAAAGATATAAGGATATAATAAATTCCAATTTACGTTTAGCGTTTCGCTAGGTAATAGATTTAGGTATATTTTTATTGTAATTTTGATAATAAATCTTATGTCATTCATTCTTACCACCCGATAGAAATGTACCGAATTTGACACGTATTTTTGGTATATAGAACTCCACGATACATCTTAATTTTTTATTTTATTTTTCTCATTACTTTTGAATATATATCTACCGATTAATAAACTTTTCTAGCTATTTTTCGATAACAACTTTACCTAGAGACATCACCTTAATCATTAGGAATATTTTTTTCGGACTTTTGCCGCCGCTTGAATCATGCCGCCCGGATGTTTCGCACCCCTAACACCACCACTTGGCGTGCCCCTGGTGCTACCCAAGGAGTACTAAGAGACACGTCATGAAATAAAATAATATGCATGCTTGACTATTTAATCAAGTTTGGCGTAAGTACGTGGCAGCAATGAATTAGAAAACCAGAAGAGTAAAAACAGATTGGGAATGCTTTTATCCAGCAGTGGGGTATAATGAAAATACATTAATTGATATTTGCTTTCCAATAATGTTATGTGTTTCGATTTATGATTTACTTGTTACACTGTATTTACTACATATGATATTTAATAAATACATCGGTATTTATTGTTCAAAATTTATAAAACCTAATAGGTTCGTAATTCAAGATGGATGTGAAAAGGGAATATAATATATATGTAGAAAGATATTGAATTGGCATGGCATGGCATGTTTGATGGCGCGATTTATCGTTTAGTGAATTCAAAAATGTCTGACCACTTTATACAAAAGGTAAAAATATTGTTTTCCAGTGTGCTCACCGTAGCCGTAGACCAAGAATAAAATTTATGACATGTCACTTTCCGGGAGCACGTTTTTCAATCTTCCAGCAAATATTACTATGGATGGAACAATTCTGAGGAAAATATAAAAATAATAATAACATAACGTATCGAATATTATTTAACTTTCAAAGTAACTTTAATAAATCATATATTATGTACCTGCTGTCAGAAATGCAGATATAGTATATTTATTAAATCATCATTAGGTATACGTCATAATAGTTTTAATAAATATACATACATAATTTTTCAATAAAATGTTCAATAATTTAAAGTTTTTGTTATTTTAGTAAAAGTAATTAATTATACTACATGTCTACGCATTATTAATTGAGAAATATATGGTAGTTTTCCGAAATTGAAGATCGTCTGAAATAAAAATGGCATACCTAATATGGTAGAATCCGATGGTAAGTAAAATCCACAGAACAGAATGATAATACATATAATTCCGATAGGCCATAAACCAATGCAGTAAATTATGACGCAGGGTTTTGAATGTGTGAGTGTCCTACAAAAATGAACCACGCATTATAGACGTGCAATAGTGTGTGTAATACACCAATATTAAATGAGACCGAGAGCAGTTGTCAGTATTCTACGTATGACGTATTCTTGATACGTGTTTAAATTTATCCCATATTCTTCCTTACTCGAGATCGGTTACCTGCTTCTTCTTACCAATTATTTCTGAGTTTCCTGATAAAATCCTTGTAGCAAGAATGGACACTGTCCAACCGAGGAGATGAATCCTTGATAGTAGACTAGGTTGACTAGTTGGCCCAAACTTTGTTAGATACTTGGACGGTGTCCATAAGGATGCTAGACGCGACAGAGCGGATGCAGATACCTGGCGGACACTGGCTCAGGATAGGAGAGTAAAGGAAGCTGATGATAGGTACTTAGTATCTAATATCTACCTAATTTTAAAATCCCCCGAACCCCCGTTTGCGTGCCTGAACACGTAGTATTTTGCAGAATTAATATTCATTTACTAGCATGAAGTACGACATCTCACAATCAATATTAAATAAAAAACAAGTGAATATCACGTAGCAATCTAGCAATATAATATAATCATAATGACATTCCACTCTCAGGCACTTCTTGAAGAGAGGAACACTGATAGTATGACACTTTGAAGGGAGGGTTTGAAAAAAGAATCTCTGTCCCAACACAGTCTAAGGTCCCAACACAGTCAGTGGTAGCTTACTGGCCCGAAGTGATTCACGTATAGATTCAAAATATAAGTTTAGATTCTTCAAAATAAGTCAACGACATAGAATATGCTTTTAATTATTTGATACCCATTTCCATAATGTTTTTTTACTTGAACCTAGTGGTGTGTTTAGAGACTGAGAGGCCAGAGACACTGATTTATTTTGATACTCCACACGATAAAAAATAAAATAAAAACCATAAATTACTTAACTACCAAGGTATCCAGTAAAAATATCACTGAAGGTATTTATTCTCTATTAAAAATGACAGTGATGACACATAATAAGATGGTTTTTTTATCTGTTTGAGTGGTTATATTAAAGGCCCTTTTGATATTAGCTGCATGGATTTTGTTGTGATCTGTGTAATATACTGTAGTTACTTTATGAGAAATACATTAAATATATTTTTAAGATTGTTCTATAATTTGTAGGAAAGAGTGCAACACTTCGTACCCTTGTGGCACAGCCTCGAGGATTCCATCGCCGTGGCCGGCGTTCCCTCACCCTGCAGCATTGCAACAAAACCGACCTACGTGCTGCAGGTCTGACACGGCGGGAGGCGCAAGAGTTGGCGATGGACCAAGAGAAGTGGCGCGAGCTTAAGCTTGCACTATGCCCCAATGCTGGGTCGTGACAGGGTGAAAGAAGAAGATGAAGTGTAATTTAATAAGTAAGTATATGTCTAGTTTTCACTATTTTAAAGCCCATTTGCTTCAAAGAAAATCACCGCTACTTAAAAACCTTTTTAAATGAGAGAGAATTAATTTTTCATATATTTTACTGAAACTTACTCAAATCACCTAAAATAAACATCTTAAATATTTTGTACGTGCATTTAATAAAAAAATAAGTAGCTTTTAGTAAGTAATTTATTTTGTAATATTAATTTCATTCGATGTTATTTTCTGGTGGAAGAGTGATAGATATTTGAATAACAATGTTTAACTATTTATTATTTTTGTCATAAAATAATATTTGCTATTTTCAAAATACATTTTCTTGAAATCCTCACTGTACCTAATTACAACACAATTTATTAAATCTCACTCACAACTCATAATAAATATAATTGAATAATGTATCTTCAATTCACAGTCGAGACTAAGTCACGGGAGTTAAAGCAGTGGACAAAAACATTGAGAACATAATCTCATTTATAATTAATATACACATGGATATATGTCGCAATTAATCAACGGAGCAAACTTGCGCTATAAACTGTTTCACATCTTCATTTCACTAAAATATCCTTATTACAATAATGAAGCTAGTTGGACGAGTGTAAACGTTAGTGACGGCGTCTCTGGACAATAATAATAAATAATATTTTTATTGAGTAATAAAATAATATATTCCCTACAATAGTATGTAGGTATCTTTGTATTAAATTAGATAAAATAATACTACGCGTATAATATTTAGATCATTATTTTCATGTAGTATAAGATCCACCAGTATAAGCTGTCAGCTTAGCGAAGGCGCCACATACTAACATTTGACATAAATATCATTCAATACTTTTTATACTATGGTGACCTTAGTTCTAAATTCGAACAACTGACGATTTATTATGGTATATCTAAACTATATTATAAATTTGTATTCGACTAATTAGGATTGGTTCTTTTTTACGTTTTTACTTTTTTTAGTTAATCTAATATATACAACTTAATATTTGTTTGTTTCTTCGTATTGAATGCACTGCCATACCGTTCATCTGATTGCGATAAAACTTTGTTAACTTATTGCTTGCACTTCCGTAAAGAGTATAGACTATATCTTAGATATAAAAATGAATGTCTGTCTGTCTGTATGCCTGTTTGTCTGTCTATCCCGTATGCGTTCCTATACCATCCATCCGATTGCGATGAAATTTTGGTAAGTGGTTGTATGCACACCCGCAAAGGTTTCTGAATTAGAAAAATCATCATCTTCTTCTTCTTCATCATTCTATTTTCTTTTATTCGTATGGTTCCTATACCATTCAGCCGATTGCGACGAAACTTTCGTCACTTATTGTACACACACCTGCAAAGGTTTCTAAATTAGAAAAACCATCTTCTTTTACTTCTTCTTCATTATATCTTTTTTTATTCGTATGGTTCCTGTACCATTCATCCGATTGCGATGAAACCTTCGTCAGTTGTTGTGGTAACACCCGCTAAGGTTTCTGAATAGGTACAACCATCTTCTGTTTCTTCTTATTCTTCATCATTCTATCTTCTTTTATTTATATGGTCCCTATACCATTCATCCGATTGCGATGAAACTTTCGTTAGTGGTTGTGCCAACACCTGCGAAGGTTTCGGAATTAGTATAACCATCTTCTTAATCTTCTTCATTATATCTTCTTTTATTCGTATGGTTCCTATACCATTCATCCGATTGCGATGAAACCTTCGTCAGTTGTTGTGCCAACACCTGCAAAGGTTTCTGAATTAGTACAACCATCTTCTTATTCTTCTTCATTATATCTTCTTTTATTCGTATGGTTCCTATACCATTCATCCGATTGCGATGAAACCTTCGTCAGTTGTTGTGGTAACACCCGCAAAGGTTTCTAAATAAGTACAACGATCTTCTTCTTCTTCTTCTTCTTCATCATTCTATCTTCTTTTATTTATATGGTCCCTGTACCATTCATCCGATTGCGATGAAACTTTCATTAGTGGTTGTGCCAACACTTGCGAAGGTTTCTGAATTAGTACAACCATCTTCTTTTTCTTCTTCTTCATTAAATCTTCTTTTATTCGTATGGTTCCTATACCATTCATCCGATTGCGATGAAACCTTCGTCAGTTGTTGTGGTAACACCCGCAAAGGTTTCTGAATAAGTACAACGATCTTCTTTTTCTTCTTCATCATCATTCTATGTTCTTTTATTTGTATGGTCCCTATTCCATTCATCCGATTGCAATAAAACTTTCGTCAATAATTGTGCCAAAACCCGCAAAGGTTTCTGAATTAGAATAACGATCTCCTTCTTCTTCTATTTTATCTTCTTCTATTCGTAATGAAACTTTGATGAGTTGTTTTGCACATGCCCACGAAGATTTCTGAATTAGAAAATCATCTTCTTCTTCTATTCGTATGCGTTCCTATAACATTCATCCGATTGCGATGAAACTTTTGTCAGTTGTTGTGCGCACACCTGCGAAGGTTTCTAAATTAGTATTATATAAAATAGAACGTTTATTGTTTGTTTGTTCCATGCAATTTTGATTTTTTTTACTACATATTAATAACATTAATAACGTTTGCATATTTTGGATTCGATTTTAATTTAGTGGTCTTTTGTTTGACCTTTACTCCTATTAAAATTATTTTAATATTGCCATATTGTATAACACAGATATTTTAATATTAAAAAAAATAATTACCTCTTATTATTTTTTAAATATCTAAGATAAATATAACCACGAAGCGACCCTGTGCAAAGCCGGGTACTTCAGCTAGTGTATTATAAAAGTGACAAACGTACAAATAATTACACTTGTTTAATTAAACAAAACGTTTTCACAAACACTAACTACCTACTAAATATTTATAAATTGTATATCTTATACATATTTAAAGTTTATATATATTTAAATATCTGGAATGCACGTCACGTGAGATGATACTGAGCAAAAAAACTTGCTATCCAAATTGGAATGGCTGGAACAACATTCAACTCGATGTGAAATGTCTGAGACTCATGATTATAGTCGTTAATAAACAAACGCCGCATATTCGATGCATGCATTCTGACAGTGATGCTATACGGTAGCAAGTCATTAAAACTTTACGAAGGCTCAGAACAACCGTATACTGAGGTTTGTAAACAGATGTTTGTGGATAGTAGGTGTAAAGAGGAGATAAGAAACCGGACCATGCAGCCTCTCATCATGATGGGAGTGAAGAGGCCACTTTGGACCTCTCGGCTCGGCTACATGCTGTAGATACCTCAAAAGAATTTTAATTTGGCTTATCTGTTCTTTAAGACAACTGGGTATCGGCGTACCACAGAATGTATACGGCGGAGCTACGGGATGTCGCCATCACCTGGGAAGGTGCAAGAATGCTGGCGAGCGACAGTTTTTTTATAGACTGCGGACAGTGCCCACAATATTTTTAATTTTCTCGTTTGAAAATATCATACATTTGATAATAGTGATAACATTCAAAGTTCCAAATTCCTCCAATGGAAAGTTAATTAAGGTTATAATCAATCCAAGTTATTATATTACTAACAAGATTGTATATGGCATCTGGTATTTTTCAATTAATTATGACGTCTGTTTGTTTCTATGGTATGGAAGTATGGACGCTAAACCAATAGATGTCACGGAGACTTGAAGCTTTCGAGATGCGGCTGTATAGGCGCATCCTCAAAATTCCTTGGACTCACCGGGTGACAAATGTTGAAGTTCTCAATCGAATGGGGAAGGACCGAGAAGTTCTACGTAGTATCAAAACCAGGAAACTACAGTACCTCGGCCACATAATGAGAGGACAAAAATACAGCATTCCCCAACTTATCATTCAAGGAATGCGTAGCAGAGGACGGCGCCGCATTTCGTGGCTTAAAAACCTCCGTGATTGGTACGAGTGCAGCTCCACTGAACTGTTCGGGTAGTAGACGACAAAGATAAGATCGCCTTGATGGTGGACGACCTCCGCTAGGGGATGACACAAAAAGAAGAAGATGAAGTCTGTAAACTTTCAATTAATATTTTTTTTTATTAAATACCTACTGCCTTTTATATTACAATATTGTTCAATAATTCTTATCATTGAAAATTCATATATTATGTTTCTGAGGTTGTTTAACTTTCACTAGTTTCGTATAGGATTTCGGTAATGAACAAAGTAGTACACGTCAGGCTAATCAGAATAATGAAAATAGAGGCCACACATATAACAGTAAAGTGGAAATTCGATGTCGCTACCCTTTTCAAAGTGTCTGGAAATAAAGCAAGTTTGCCTGTAAAGTTTTCGTAATGATTTAAACGTCATTAGAAGAAAGGCTTGTAACAAGGGTGCGAAATTCCCTTGTTTTTGTTTATCCGCCAAGAGCCGTGCGGGTGGTTTATTTGGAGGTGGTTGGGGTGAGAATCGGGGGAAACTGTGGTTAGTTCCCTGAGTGGCCGTTTGTCTCACTTAGTGAGGGATGGAGGCGCTAGTTGGCCGGATATGGACAGTACAGATAGAGTCAAAGGAATGCGTTACACACGTCATTAAGCAAAGAAAAAATATATGAAAAATAATTAATAAAGAATATTTACTAGACACATTTTTAGTTCAATATATAGGTACCGTATATATACTATACATATACGAACTAAGTAAACAACTCTATGACATTATTTAATTCAATAACATATTTTTTATAATAAACTATTTTTTTATTCAACGAATAATACACAAGGCTTAAGAATATAAAATTATTAGTGAATATGCCTACATACTTATTTCGAAAATAATACGTACCTCATAAATATACATATTAGAAAAAATCTTGAAAAAAATAAGGTCCTAGATTCCAATCAATGTGATTTACAAATTTAGGCACATGTACCAACCCTACTTAATCACGATGAAATTAACTAAGTCATATACGACTGAAGCGTTTCTGAAATTTCGTTAATATTAGTGACTGGCTTTTGTGGTTTGAATTAATCAACCAATAATTATAGATAGGCACTAACCTTTCTTGATTTCTAGGCAGCGTCAATATCTCTAAAAAAATCTTAACATAAATACGAGTACTTGCTGTTGAGAATATTTTTATTTTAACAATTTTTTTTATTTAACGATTGATTCACAAAATTTTAGAATATAACATTCTTAATTGAACATAATTGCTTGGGCCAATTATGGTCACTTTCATCCTTATATCTCCCTCCTACCTCAAATCCCCAGTTATTGTCGCAAGTCCAGGCGACCAGCAGTTACGGGTCATTAGTCGACCGTGATTGAATAACTTGCAGTTACCTCAAGTTATTCCAAGACAACGGTCGGGTGTATGCTTATTACAGCTAGATCGTCATTTAACGAGTGATTCCATGGTGTATACAGACTGATTCAACAAATTAAGTGCATACCACGACCGTGTACAGTGCAACCGTCTGCACAGGGTGTCTCCTCATTTATCATAGCATTCATCAAAAATGTACCGTGCGAGTGCCTACTAGGACATGAGGGCAAGCATCAGGGACCAGCTTCAGCCAGACCGCTGAACATCATAAAAGATCAGTGGCATCTACGCATCTACATCAGCACCCACATTCACCATCACAATCATTCCACCAATCAATTACAGTCCACTAAGAAAAGCGCAATCACATACTTAATTCGGCAAACACATTGGTCATAATCCGATGGATGCGAGTACGAGTCCCACCCAGAACATTTTTTCATCACTTACACGTATATTAGAAAAGAGACCTAACTCAAAATTTGTCGATTTTCAGTTATCATCATCACTGGAACTTTGCTAGCGCCATCTACATGTGCGTATATGCGAAAGTAATCTATTTTATTTTTTTATTCCTAGATTTCACAAGACAAGACGTGTCACTTTTCCACTGGCCCATATTTGACGAAGTGTGAATTTGAACAGTGACTTTTATTTAGTTGCGTCGCTCTTCCAGTACGTATATGTGTGAAATATCTTTAAAACGTGAACCTTTTTTATTATATTTTTGTCTCATTATTTTGAAAATACGGAGAATCAAAGATCGAATAAAAATTTAAATGTCTCTCCTGAATAATTGAAAATTTTGAGTTAAGTCACTTTTCTAATACATGTGCGAATCATTCAATCATTATAATGGTTGTTCAGGTGTCAAAAATATAACACCATACATATTGGTACCTACATGTGATATCTAGGTGCTTGTTTAAGGCCAAAAGAAACTGTAATTTTCATATTTCATAAAAGAGGAGAATCCAATGTACGCTATGGTATACCAAAATACAAGTTCCTCTTCCTCTATCTCGACTGTACATGTAGTTCATTCAGTATGGAGTGGCCCAAACCTCTCCTCCTTGGCTCGATAACAAAGTGTTTTAAGTGACACATTTGGTGGGCGTCTAAGAAGGGAATTGAGGAGGGTGGGGAATACTACCATTTTAGGGAGGGGTGCATCGAAAAGTATATCAGTTACCATACTATTAAAATTAAGTAGATACACCTTATTAATTATTTTTATATTATACTGTAACTTACTAAAATATTTTAAATAATGATATATCACTAAATCTGATCATTTCACTGTTTTTCTTGTTGCAAGTAATTAATTTTTCGTTAGTTCGAAAGGCATTATTATAAAATATTATTTACACTCATTATACACTCTTCCTTAGTTGAGCCACATATTTTTCATCTTATTTTAAACCTTTTAAATCACTTCTTATAAAAATTACATGTATCTATATAAATAGTAGAAAATGTTAGTTTATTTTCGACGGTATTATATATGTCAGCAATATTGAGTTGTTTCCTTAGAAATAGGTTATCGATTTTGTCCATAAGTTATCCACTCGCCGAGTGACATTTTGGCCCATCGCAATTTCATTGACTTTTTTTAAC
This sequence comes from Rhyacophila brunnea, assembly GCF_057557595.1. Taxonomy (NCBI): domain Eukaryota; kingdom Metazoa; phylum Arthropoda; class Insecta; order Trichoptera; family Rhyacophilidae; genus Rhyacophila; species Rhyacophila brunnea. The sequence goes on along the minus strand of NW_028233276.1, from coordinate 37,842,278 downwards.
TTTTTCCTATTTAAATATTGGTTGTCCTTTATAGACTTTCCGCGTTATGCTCAGCATGCATATTTCCATGTATCTTTCCACTAGTTTTAATATTTATAAAATTATTTATAGTTTTAATAACAAGAAAATTGTGATCTGAGAGGGAAGAAATGCTTTAGTCAGTCCAACCAGCTGTTGGGCTTATCGGGCCGTCCGATCTGGTCGCCACAAACACCGATTATATTGCATTTACAAAATTTGCGGCGTCTTATTGCGGGTGTGAAGATCTCTTCACATAGTTTTGTTTTAGCTTTGTTTTTGTATCTTATATATCATTAAATTCATTTATTTTTGTTTATAAGTCTCCGCGCCTATCTCTCCCATGACACTTTTTATTAAATTATGTCTTTCAGTAAGCTCAGTCAAAGCTCACTTGAAAGCGTGGTGATTTCAGCCTTAGGTATCTACTCCTGAGACATTTCCACGCGTAAACAACTGCTGATGCTTCACATCCAAACGTACGGCCTTGTAATACGCTCGATTAAGACCAAGTGTAGTGCGGGGCGGGTTGGTTTGGAGGCTCTTTGTTTGTGTTATATTAAGAAAAATTGCTGCTGGTCATTCGCTCCACGACCAACCAATCCAACCAAACATTTAAAAAAGAAGATGTGTATTTTCCAGACATCAGATTCAAATTCGCGACCCATTAACTTTGAGATGGATGCTATGAAACTACTTCAGCGCGGAAAATACATATAGTTTATTGTTTAATACAAAATTCGACTAAAAATACACCCCTGCATACTTAACAGCGGCAGTAACAGTTCGTTTTACATTCCAACCTAACAATATGCGACAAGAAAATGACCAAACTATAAATTTCAGTCAATTATCGCAGTAGCTGAAACCGGAGTAAAAACGCCTATACCCCATGGTACACAGTGTACATTAAAAGGATTCACCATCCAAGTATATATATCTTTATTCACTTGTTTTTTTGTCAAGTTTCTCAACCCAAACTGTCTTAATTCAGAATTATGTGAGCGAAATGCAATGCCAAACCTAGGGCACTTAAAAATAATGCCATTACGCTATTACTCAATGGGACAGTAAAAAAAGCTTTTAACCATAGAAAAATTGTTAGGAAGTGTACGATGTAATAAATAGTTTATACGCTAGCGAGATAAACTTTTTTATTTGCTTGTTTTTGGTTACTAAGAATTTTAAAAACTTTTGTTCCCCTGTTTAGTGAGAATTATCTACCTAGCTATTTGCATAATATCTGACATGAATGTTAGCTAAGTAGTATACATATAAATATTATTTAAGATAGTGATTTGCATCTAAATTTTTTTAAACTTAAATTATTATTTTTTTTAATTGATCACCGTGGTAAAATGTCCGATTTAGAAGACCAAAGTAGTGGATTCAAACCCCTCTTAATAATATGGATTTGTATCCAAAAGATTAACCCAATTGGTTGTGCAAATAGGTAAGCACCATTAAAAAAACTGTTATAAAACATCTTTAGGTCCATACCGGCCCGTACAGTAAATTAGAAAAACCATTTTTTTAGCCTGTGTTATTCCTTCATAGTAAATATAGTTAAAGTATATATGTACCTAAATACTTAAATGTTGTAGCATTTTCATAAGTCCATCGGTACGTTTCGCACCCCTTGCCATGACACAACTGCGAGGAGTAGATCGCTCTTGTAGCTTAGCTGTAAGATCAGCCACGACGATGGAATCGGTGTTATTTCGCCATAAGGTCACGTACCTATATGACTTTTTTTTTGTTTTGGTTCAATGACGTTACAATCCAAAATTGGACCGACCGATGTTCCATTCAAGTTGCTTACCAGTAACAGACCCTTGAAATCCCTCCTTACATTATTTTCTTTGCAAAAAACAACAAAATGATAAGGTTACTTAACCTCAACACGTCATAATTTAAATTTGAAAATATCCAATTACAAATAATACCCATTTACAGAAAATACCTATTTTCACAACATTTTTAACTTAAGGCTATACCTCATCTGAGGCATGGTCGAAAAAGTAGTGGATTCAAACCCCTCTTAATAATATGGATTTGTATCCAAAAGATTAACCCAATTGGTTGTGCAAATAGGTAAGCACCATTAAAAAAACTGTTATAAAACATCTTTAGGTCCATGCCGGCCCGTACAGTAAATTAGAAAAACCATTTTTTTAGCCTGTGTTATTCCTTCATAGTAAATATAGTTAAAGTATATATGTACCTAAATACTTAAATGTTGTAGCATTTTCATAAGTCCATCGGTACGTTTCGCACCCCTTGCCATGACACAACTGCGAGGAGTAGATCGCTCTTGTAGCTTAGCTGTAAGATCAGCCACGACGATGGAATCGGTGTTATTTCGCCATAAGGTCACGTACCTATATGACTTTTTTTTTTATTTTGGTTCAATGACGTTACAATCCAAAATTGGACCGACCGATGTTCCATTCAAGTTGCTTACCAGTAACAGACCCTTGAAATCCCTCCTTACATTATTTTCTTTGCAAAAAACAACAAAATGATAAGGTTACTTAACCTCAACACGTCATAATTTAAATTTGAAAATATCCAATTACAAATAATACCCATTTACAGAAAATACCTATTTTCACAACATTTTTAACTTAAGGCTATACCTCATCTGAGGCATGGTCGAAAAAGATCGTGACTAGGCGATGCGCGGAATGCGGGTCGCGGGTGAAAATGACGGAAGCCGAACGAAATATAATTTGTCATAAAAGTTCAACATGTGTCCTTTTTATGTTATGTTTATTATTTTATTCGTAACAATAATAGTATATTCATTGACATGTTTTCTTTTTTAAGTACCTACATTCGTAAAGTTTTTAGTTATCTTTACACGATTTATGATTATTTTCATCCGACGCCATGACAAAACGAATCGACGTGCAGACGCCTCGACTATCGCTCTCCGAATGACAACGCGGCCGTAATTTCGTTCTATATACAGTTAAAAATTATTTGCCGTTTCACTTATGTACGCTCTTAACGCCTCACGAATAAACACTTTTAGTCCTAAGAATTTGCCGTTGCAGTAATCCATATATACCTCGGTGGCAAACTATTTGATCTCACTAGCCTACATTGAGTGAAGACAAATATTCTTCCCGCCATTTTCCCGTCCAGAATCAAAGTCGAGATAATTATTACTTCAATCAAGATTATCAGTTTTTCTGCCCAAAATTGGAAATTCTCGTCAGACCCAGTTTTATATTTTCTTCAGATCAGCATTTTTACCAAAAATAAATAAATATGCATCCGGAGTACAAGAGAATTTTCCACATTTTCCCGATGCTACGTATCGTCAGTTTGCATTAAAATTCCTGGACATTATGACGTGTCGTCCAGGTTGAAAAGTAAATGCAGAGTAAAAAGAAAAATAATATTTTTTCTAGTGGATACTGTGAGTCTAACAGTACTTTTATAATATTCTAAATATACTTAATACATACTCTAAATCAGTGTTCTTCAACTATTTAACACCCACGGTCTGGTGAACATATGAGAAATATTTCGTGGACCGGTATCAGCCAGAAATAATAACCATTATAGATAGAATTTTATTTAATACATCTTATGTTAAAAAATTACAACTTTTGATTTAGTTGCGACATCTGCTTCTTTGTAAGAAAATTTGATAAACGTGGATGCCGCATTGTTTCTAAAAGACGAGGCGCTGCATTAATATCAATTCGATTTCTCTGTTTGGTTTTTATTTCTGAAATCGATGAAAAAGTCTTTTCACCTTTTCACACAATTAGGAAGTCGAAAAAATGACCAATAATCTGACAGCTTTATAACTCAGGTATGAATATTATTTATCGAGGGATATCCAAAATTGAGGCAATGATTGCATTTTATGTCTGGACAACAGAGTAACAAAAGAAGGTGGCTCGATCAGCTTTTCTTTCTCATGAGGATCAAGTGCGCATGATTTAATTCCAAAAAAGGAATATTAATCCAGAGGTTAGAGGTCCGCTTTTATGTAGATCTTTATTTTCAGAGAAATATTTATTAAAGTTTTCAGCTCACGCTTTTAAATGTTGGCTTATGATATCGAATATGACTTTCTGGTTAATATCAGCAGCATTCAAAAATTTTCCTAGCATTTCATCTAGTGCAAATTCCCCGAATCGTGTAGCGATATAGTCGGTCGATAGCATGGTGAAAGCTTTCGCGGACCGGTAATGAATTCTTGCGGACCGGCGCCGGTCCGCGGACCACCAGTCGAAGAACACTGCTCTATATTACCATCGTTAATGATAAGTTAATATACATAATTTCTAATACAGACGTGCTTTACATGTTTAAAATCTTGTTTATTTCATACGCGAATAATTCACAGCCGGTAAATCGAGAGTTTGCCGTATTATAAAGGCGATTGATAATACATTCACGCCTGAGAGGCGAGCGAATCTTCAATTTGCTTATAAGACTTTCCGCCTGGAAAACTTTACAAGGGCCCGCTGTCCAAGTGGGGGGTGCCGTGGTGGAGGCAGTTTTGGGGGAAGATAGGAATACATTTCGCGTTTTGGAATTGAAATTGCTTGACCGTTGTCATATATGGAATATATTTCCCTCGGTGCGGGGAGATAGTGCTTCTCATCCAACATAGAATTGTGATTGGATGTGGAAAAAACAATTTCACTATTGCAGTCAATAATATCAATGCCATCATATTTTTAATTACGGTGGCTGTAACCAAAAAACTCTTAACCCTCTTTTTGCGCCTTGTATGATTATTAACTTGATCTAAAATTCAATTAATTGAAAAAATGTTTCTTACAACACAATCAATTTTCTTATGTTAATATATATATTATTATTATTATTATATTGAATAAACCATTTATTTTATTCAATTTACAGTGTATTAATACACAAAAATCGATAGTCAATAATAGCGCAATTTGATAAGCATTTTCATGTATGACCTACTAGTTTAAATTGTCGAGGCTCGTAGCATAATTGGTTAATGCACAGCGCGATACCAGTAGTTATACGGGTTCAAAGCCCGTCCAGCATCGTATTTTTTCAAATACGATTTTTTCTAGTGGGTATATTATCTGAGGTGTTTTCAAGTTATCTATGTTCAATATAATAAATACATCATGTTTTAAATTATGGAAATAGTACCTACATTAAATTGGAGTTTGTTGCTTCATTCACAAAATATTTATTTAAAAATAATTTGGAAAGATATTGTATCTTCGTGCCAAACTAGGAAAATTTCTTTATTGATTTTTTAAATAGTGATACTTATTTTAATGTCTACCTAATATTATGATGTATTTTATTCACTCATTACTCATTAGATTATATTTCAAATGTTCAAATATCTAAGTATCTATGATTCACATATTATATCATAATTCTGGACATGACCTAAGCATGTCTATCAATGTATTTTTTATTCACATTTGATGTAATTTTGTATCCGTTGTCCGAGATAGGGTATCCAATCGCGAGCCAAAATTTTGATCCTAGGATTTCGGGGCTACAATTTGACGATCCCGGGATTGGCGTTTTTTTGATAGTTAATATTTTTTATATACAAATAGCAATGATAAAATCGGTCAAAAATATTTAGTATATTGTATTCTAGTGTATTTAATACATTTATTTTTACTATTCTGTACGTTCAATCTTGGAAAAACATGGGTTTAACAGAGTAAATAATATTGTAATACAGATATTAATGTGAAAGTAAAACAGTAGTTATATTTATTTTATTTAAGAAAAGATAACATTCATCAAATTCGGCGTTGAAACAAGTGCCTGTCTGCACGTCCGTGGCACTAGCGGTTAGACGCCCTTCGCGTGCCAGAACGTCAGTAGCGTCTAGCTGGTTAAATAAACAAATTTATTATTTTTCTGATGTTCTTACGATTGCGTGTGACAACAAAAAATGATTATTTATTATCCATAAGCATCGGACGATTCCCTCTGTGACATGTGCAGGTAGAGTACATACATTTCATTTACATAATTTTGTACACATACAATTGATTATGATTGATAAAAAATCAATTCCGACGGTTTCAGGATTATTTTTACTAATCCTGGGATTCATAGGTATCGAAAATTTTCCGGGATCCCGGGATTGGATTCCCTAATCCGAGGCATATCAATTGGTATATTCCAATCACTGATAATATACAAACATGAAAATAGCAGTAAAAACAATCATTAATATTAATTAGAATTTTAAATATTATAAGTCCGAAGAGCCTTTTAATCGTATCCGATAGTTCCTCTTGCCAAAGCTCAAGAAAGCTTCCTCACACCACTGTTGTATTCCAGGCGGTGCCAGGTGCGTCGCCTTCACCCCAACCTATGCCAGTACAGCCTTCTTTGCTCTTTACCCGGAATATTTTACCGATACGTTTTCAAATAAAACAGATAGATACCCAATACTACAGACGGGCAATCCTCGGAGAGAAGCAATAGTTTCACAAAACTTATAAACGCCTTTTGAAAAACAGGCGAATCCTGAGTGCCGCATTGTAGTGAACGGATCAAATTTAAATCAAAAAACTTTTATATATCGTAAAGATTATATTTATCAAAATCCAATGTACTATTACACTTGTTTTGTCATTCGTTTTGGCATAAAGGGTACACATTTAAATAACGAGACAATCAATGTCTCATTCTAAATAATATAATATTAAAACCTATACAATATAACTAATACATTCACTGTTTACTTGATGATAATTTAAGGTAATTTGTATAACGTATTTATTTTGGTTAATATACTACCCATCTAATCGAAATTTACTATTACTTTGTTAAAGATAATAATAATTTCAAAATTCTTAATCCCACGAATAAAGTACGAGTACGTTTAAAAATTAATAGCTCAGAATAATAATTCTAGGAACCACCACACCAATTACCTAACTATCTTCTTTTTCTTTCTTCTTTCACCCTGTTACGTCCCAGCGTAGGGGCATAGGGCAAGCAAAAGTTCGCGCCACTTTCCTCGATCCATCGCCAACTCTTGCGCCTCCCGCAATTCCAGACCTGCAGCGCATAGATCGTCATGAGTCTTGTGTACTGAAAACGAATAAGAAGAAACATTCTCTTCACCTAAATAATTTGGATTGTCCGGAATGCAACAACATAAAAAAAGAAGATTATTTCGTGTCGGGAAATTTTTACGTATGTATCCAGTTCGCCGTATCACACTTAACCGTGAAATGTTGTATCGGAAATATATAGTCATATATTAAAGACCGTCCAATCTCTTTATGTCTTATAGTACTGAGATAAAATTCATGTCTAAATAAAACACGGTTCTTGTTGGTTTACACTTTACAGGAAGCCAGCGGCAAACAAATTTTGAAAATACCCAATATACTGGATTATATGTTAGGTTAGATTAGATTTTCATTCTTGAATTCATGAATTTTTCCAAAATAGTCTATGAAAATGCTCCACAAACAACGCGTAATTTTTTCATCTTTTTCCGATAAGAAAACTCATGGAGAACTGTGCTACGGCGATATGTAATACGTACAATTTACATGTAACCGTCTTATTTATTATAATTTGGCTGACTAAAAATAATCATCAATTTATTTTCTTCAATAAAAGCTTCCTCATTTCTCGAACGACTGAATACAATAATAATAACATCCTACAAAAAATATATCCCTATAGAAAATATTTATACACAACATTGTCATTTGTGAGTAAACCATTATTGTTTTTATCTCAATATAAATAAATAAACAGGGATAAGCAAAGCGTGTTGGGTTATTATTTTTTCGCTCCAACTCATGCCGACCCTCCAGCGTCACGTAGGAAGGATGTTTTCATAGGTATCGCGATAACTTTACTCAACTGCGAAAGATTTACAAAGTGACCGCTAGATAGCGCCTTTACTGCCCCTTATTCTTCTGGACAGCCCGAAAGCTATACAAAAGCTAACGCTGAGCTAAAATCAAAAAGGGATACGTGCATTTAATGTAATCTAATGATGATTATATTTTATTGACGATGATAATATTGCCACTTTATGCATTTATGTAGTTAATTATCACAAGAAGTTAACTGTCAAAAGTGCAATCTTATAACACCCTCTCTCTTGGCTGTGTTAAATTTTAGAGTGAAATAGACTACCTACGTCAATTACATATTGAAAATTGAGATGCGAGATGCGACTATTTAAAAAAAATAATCTACGTCACGGGTCACGGCCACCGCATCAATTTATAGTTCCCTGCAAACTGTCAAACATGGAGTGGCATGTAGTAACATTTTTTTAAATACATACTGCAATGACATGACTAATAAAATTGAATATTCAATTCTTGTTTGAAATTTCGGAGTTCAGGTGGAAAAACCATAGACACGCCTGCGCGAGCATACCCAAATTTGATAGAGCTTCGCAAATAAGAGACTTATTTCACACGACAGGCCTACGAATTATCAATAATTATGGTACATAACGGCCTTATGTATGGAATTGTTGTGTTAACTTTATTAATAGAAATATCGGAAAAGTGCAACAGTTAAGAATAGCTCTGCTGATGAGGAGACGCTCTGGTAGCCTTGTCCATTCTACGATACTCTCGAAGACTAAATTTGCTTCCAATACTCCGTTGATTCGTTTCGGGTGAGAGGTGTGGTTGTTGCAATAAATCTTTTCCTGGATTTAAGAATTACTTTTTACATTTGGTAACCATACCGTATTAAGATTTTTTCTGGCGTAAAAAATCTTCCACGCTGGTGACCCCTGAAAACAGCGATGACAAATAAAACCAGCCAACTGAATGAAGCAATGCTTTCAAGTGAAACTAGTGAAGCATAACACCACGGATTTAAACGGTAGACATAATATGTTTGACAATCACTTCCCTTTGCTACAATTCCCGTCCAGCTTTTTTTTTGTTTTATTTTTTAATATGTATGTTTCTGAGGTGTTACAAAATGTCTATCTTCAATAAATAAAGTTACATTCTCAAATCTTGTGAATTGTTCGAAGAGTAAAAAATAGTTTATTAGAGGATTGTTTATTACTCATTATATAGGTATAATAATTACAAGATAAAAATAACTTTTTATATACAACGTTTATTTTCTGTTGAATTATATAAATTTAACTTCACTAGCTTAAACGATCAAAACAAATGTACTTGATAGAAATACTGAATAATGAAATGTCATTTCATATTGATTTCCATAGTAACGCACGTATATATTATTTAATAATTTAGTTACTAGTACCCCCTAGCAACCAATAATGGTATCAAAATAACCTTTCATACAAAACAGAATTAACTAAAAATGAATTCAATTCTACTTAAAGATTACTAAAAGTATTAAAAAAATGCATTGGCATCGTGTTCTGATATATTCTAAAAGTTTCAAATGTCTAACTAGTCGGGAAGTTAGTTAAAAATCGATTGCAAAATTTGTACCGGACAAATAAGAATACGACCTAAGAAAAACGTTGTAAAATAGGGTCTCCTTATCAAACTCGGTGTAGATGTATAATTGTATTTTCACTGCTTTTGTATGTTTAATGTAATTATTTTGCTCTCTTTTTATATGTTCATTTTAATCGCTTTTATTATGTACCCACTTTTTTTCTCTTCTTTAATAGTATTTCATGTCATGTTGTGAACGTCTTAAACTTATAATTTGTAATGTCCACAATATGTTAAAAAAAATTAAATTAAATTAATAATTGAAAACAGAATATAATGTCATGGAATTTTTATTCAACTATGGATTTATCAAATTGATATTTAGTTTGAATTAAAATGGCAATGAAGTATTTCGAAATATTCATGGTATCAACACAATTTTCTATTTGTTATAATTATCTACACATATTGTGATTATTTATAATATAATGACTTGAGTGGTTTTGAAATGCATGCCTCAATTCGAAATTGATATTCGATTCGAAATTCAATACACAAAGCCCCAGCGCTGGCCGCGGGGGATTTCCGGCGGATGATCGGAAAAATTGAATTTGAAAATAAGGCAACGAGGGGGGATAAAGAAGATAAAACAGAAATCTGTATTTTCATTCGCCAACATTTATTGGTATATTCCACATAATAACGGCATCGCGCCGGTATAATGTTGAAATAACAATTTTCAGTTTCCCTTGTATTTTGTCTCTCGTTCGAAATGATTCAGGAAAACAAACGTTCCCGATATGATTTTCGATTGCTTCATTTCTTATTGTACTTACTATATTCCTTTGGGAGTAGAATGTTTCACACACAAAAAAAACAGAATTACATTTATCTGCTTATTTCTTTCCATTGATTTTGTAATAAGTTTTTATTGTTTTCACAATATCTCAAGCATTGATCGAACCCGCCAAATAAGAAACATTTGGTTATTCAGTTTCTTTTATTCAAGACTTATTAACAAGATTTAAATGTAATATTCAAGTCTCAGATAATAATACAGTAAGTTATTAAAATATTTTCCGTCCTGGATTGTGTTCAATTTTTTAACAAGATTTCTAATGAGTAATTATGTTTCTGGGGTTGTTCTAAATTATGGTATTTTTTTTATTTTAACACCTAAGAAACTATAGTCATATGTAGAGACGTCTTTATTTATATCATTTTACGAATTGAATTACGTAGCGAATCGTTTAATACTTTTTTTAACGTTGTTCGATTCTAAGAATATGATATGAGTGAGTGGTTATATAAACATAATAATTGTATGTTTAGGTGCCAAATAACAAAAAAAATAATATTACAAGTCAGTTTACAGGAAGACAGGCAGGAACCGCGCCAATTTTCATTGCAGATTTTGGCAAAATTCATGAATTCAAGTATTAAAACCTAACCTAACAAATAATCCAGTATATCGGCTAGTTTCAAAATTTGTTTGAGAGTTTTTTTTTTTAAATTAGGATTAACAGAACGTTTTTTCCCCCAAAGAAATTTTTCATTCAGGATCCAAGTTGAGACATATAAAATAATATCTAATTAATAGCTAAAACTATCGCTTACGTCTTCAAATTCAAATTCAAGTTTATTTATTTTACATGTAATGAACGTAACAAATTATAAATTTAAAGCGTTCACGACATGACATAAAATAAGTGTTAACAATTTTTTAAATAAAAATACAGAGAAATGTGAGTTAATAATACAATAAGTAATAAAATAAGAAAAAAATTAAATAAAACAACAAAAATAAAAATAAAATTAGATGGAAGCACACAGAGTGAACTTTGATAAACTCTATCTTAAAAACATATAAAACAACGTCCACCTTAATTCACCCTCACGTAAGAAGTGGAATATATCAATATCCGAAACGATTTCAATAAACATGGTTATTGCCCTCCCAATTTGCATTACTAATGGCAGGTTAGTTCTCCACCTTGGAAGAACAAACTACGGATGCACTCGATTCCTAAGGTAATTATCAGAGACACATAAGCCAACATCACCAAGAATGGTAGAGTTCACATTTACGCCGCGTATAAGTCTGAAAAAATATGTAGCTAAATAAAGATGCCTTCTAAATTAGTCAAATAAAAAATAAAAAATAAAATAGTAAAGGATGTAACACAGAAAGAGGAAGAAAGGCGATTTTCTTTTAAAATAAAGTATTATCTACGTCCAGAACTGACAGTTTGTATTACATTTCCAAAATAATTTTCCTTTTCCATCAGTTTTTTTTTACCGAGAATAAATAGATAATATACGTTCATGCTTGTATTGTCGGTGCGATGTATCGTTGAGGTTTAAAAATATTCTTTTAAACGTAGCACGCGTGCTATAGGTTCGCCGCAGTTGGCTTAGAGAAATATGTTCAGCTGATACAAAAAAATATTTTACAACCTTTTTTATATCAGTTGAAAATTTTACTCTAAGCGGAGAAAGCCGGGCCAGATCGATATTAAACACGAAATACGATGTATCCTACTCTCTTCAAACCGCCAATGGACAAATATACCTACCGACAACTATAGAATAGGTAGGTATCTACTTTAATTTTTAATACTGATGTGCTATTTTCCCTGTTATGCAGTTTTCAGGATAAGGTTGGCAGCATTTATTTATAGGTACCAACCTGCCGGACTAATATCCGTTTAATTCGATACCGCCAACTTTATAAAGTTGGCATCATGTGCGGAGGATAATCGCGTGTTGTCTCACCCACTCGGGTTATGTTGTAGGTGTAAGTATGTTTATGAAATGGCAACATTTGGTTTTATACAGTTTGTGATCTGGTGCAAGTTTGCCGGCCTGCGGCGTCGGTTGTCCGGATCGCCGGCCGCAAAAACTTCGCGCCACACAAGTTCCCGCCAAAATGACCAAGATGGCGGCGGAAAGTTCGGGCGCCAAACCGACTGAGAACAGATTTTCCGCGCCAAGGGGATACAACGCCACGTGCGGGAATATTGGCGATAATGAGTTTTTTATTGCTCCATCTCTACCAGATAATACATACGATATCAGCGTTATTATTATTATTATAATAATAAAACTGGGAATATCAGCTATGTACATTATATTATGCGAAGAGTGAGTGCAGAAAGTTCGCGAGTGGTAACGCTATCAGCGATCGTCTACCATTCTTATAATTCGCCCTTTGTAGATATTAACGCTCATTTGTTAATACACTTGTTAACTTTAAGTTCATCCCTATTATGTAGACCTACTGCAATAGCTACTTACGCTGAAGAAAAATCTAAAGAAACGTTTTTCTTTCATTTTTTTTGAATTTAAATATTCCATTATCGGTCGTCGCATGTATGTTAAACTAAAACATAAATTTATATTTTTAAATAAAATAAAAAAATACTTATATAAAAACTAAATTATTCATATTTAATATACCTACTTATATATTAGATATCTCACAAATTGTTATGGTAGGTACTCGTGACGAAGGGTGGAGGTAGGCTGTTAAGATCCGACATAAATAGTGCACACTAAACACAGTCAAAAATATTTGTTTTCATTGAACTAAAACTACAATGTGTAGGTAGATAGTGTTTCTTAGTTTTTAAAATTTAATTAAACCCTTCCTAATCCAAGCTATAGTAGATACTAGTCAAAAAATATGTGTTTATCTATAAAATATTTAAACTATACATACTTTTAGATATTTTATCGATTTTTTTCGGTTATGGTTAAATTTAGACAGGGCTAAATGAATTTTAAAAAAACTCACCATAACCATCTGTAATATCTATTCTTTGAAAACAAATAAGTATGACTGAAAAAGTGTTCACTATTTTTATTGGATCACCCATAGCATACCTAAAGTACCTATTATGATTTTGTTTAGGAAAAGTTTGATTGAATTTTAAAAGCTAACCAGCACCGTCTGAAAATTATATTCTTGGTTCAATGAAAAAAAATACCTAAGTACCTATGACTGAAAAAGTTCAGTGTACACTATTTATGTCGAATCTTAACAGCCTACTTCCACCGCTCGCAACTGGTAGGTACATAATTAGGTAGGTATCTACTATATTTTTATGAAAATTACCAAAAAGTAATTTGTAATCATTCACTGATTTTTACTGTAACTTTATCTTTGAATTGAAAAAATCCTCTATGTTTTTAGATTAATCGATAATGTAGGTATTATCTAATTGAAACAGTTGAAAATATAGAATATCATTACTTATTGTACTAAGGTTAGTGCATCGGTTACCAGCTGATGCTAACATACTAATCTTGAAATTTCAGATAATTTATATTTTTAAGGTACTTATCTAAAAACATTAAATAGAAAAATATTTTTAATTTAAAGTCAAAGATAAACCAAACAATAAACCAACTTTACGAAAGGATTCCATCGTATTATTACAAATTCTTTTTTTCTTTAAAATGTTGACAGATGGCGCGCTGTGGTATATTTTTTAAAACCTTTGCAGATTGTTTTGTAATTATCTGTGTAATATATTCCTACACATGTGGCATCTCTCGTTGGCAAAACAAATTATTCTATAGAATTTAATCAAGTGATTATATAAATTAGTCAATATGCAATTAAAAAATGTTTTTCTTAAGAAGGTAGGCTTCAAATAATCGCCTAGAATTTCGCCACTGCCTTCTACAAAATATGTAATGCATAGATCAATGCTACATATTTTTTGGAAATCGATATAACCACCGGTTTTTGTGTGAAGGACTAGTCTGACATTGACAGCTGATGAATCAGGAATGTATATTATTTATTAATAACACTGATAGTTAATATATTTGATTTGAGATTTTTTTATAATTCAATTAGAAACGAGAAAGGGCGAATCAATATGTCAAGCAATCTGGGATCTGATTTTGACAGCTGAAAAGTGGACCACTCGTTGCTTGTGCAAAACGTTATGCTCAGGCTTTATTAATCTAAAGATTGCGGTGACTAGGCGCCTAAAATTAAGTTCACCCATGTTCGGTTATCATTAACAGGTTAACTTAACTAATCAAATTTGGATTAAATAACTAATATTATGAGTGTTGAAAAATGTACGGCCCCTCAAAACTGAACAAAAATTCATGGATTCCGAATTTGTTCATTTGATAAAAATAATAAAAATCTTCTTGATAGGTTTGTATAGAGGTGGTGGAGCAGTCTTGTAAGTCTGATAGGTAGGATGTAATACTCTCATTGTATCTCGATATTTCCTCTTCTTTCCTTAATGTAGAGTATTGGTTGTTGCTGAAATTTGACCTATTTTTCTTTTTGTGTTTTGTTAATATTATTGTCACTCTTACTGGTCTGTGGTCTGAAGGAAAGTTGGCATTTAATACTTCAATGTTTTCAACCATGCGAGATGGCAAGACGACATCATAAAGATAGCGGGCCCAAATTGACTACAAAAAGCCAAAAACAGTCCAGTGGGACTCTTCGGAGGAGGCCTTCACCCAAAGAGGGGTTCTTACAAACCAAACAAACTAATTACATACCATTGTTTAATTTATGAACATTATCTAATAGTATTATATACAAAATAAAAAAATCTTAATATATATATTATGTACTATACAAAAATAATAATAATTAATTTTAAATAAACTAGAAAAAAAGTAAATAATACAATCATAGATCGATATATGAGTACCTTGGTATCAAAGTGGGACATAAGCCATTTACAAAATTTTACAGGAGACTCACAAACATGTGTGAAAAGTGTCCGTTTTTCATATAACATACCAACTTTAAACTCAAAAATCTCTATGAAAACTACCGTTTTTAATACTTTTGGTAGATTTTTTGAAAAGAGCATCACTTGCACTACCATAATCAATTAAAACATGGATTTAGTGGGAGGTGGCGTTTGTCCCACTTTGATACCAAGGTACTCATATAGGTATACATAATAGATATATTCATAGGTTATATATATATATATATATATATATTCTTTAGATATAGTCAATTAACTGTCATTTATTTTTGTTTGTAAGAAATAAAAAGGCTTTTTATTATTTATTATTTTAATAAAACTCTTCTTATAAGTAGGTAAGTACCTAACAATCAAAATAAATATAAAGCAATGAATTTTCAACATAAATTATTAAGTATAATCACCACACAAAAATTCTATACGACCAATAAATACTTCCCAATTTTATTTTTTATAAATAAGCATCAAAAATATTACTCATAATTTAGTGATTTCAGGATGAAATTTTTCTTTCACTATTTCTGTTATCTATTCTTAAAAATTCCCACGCTCTGGAGACGCCATCTCTCGATCTCTTTCAATCGATTTTCCTAAAAAGATCTGACTTAAATTGCACAACTATACACGTGATGGAAGATACCAACTGTTGTGTAAATATGCAGGTTTTGAAAAAAATATTTACAATACTTAAAACATGCTAGTAGAAGTAGGTAGTATCGTGCATTTGTTTTCGTTGCCCAATGATGCTGAGTATTATTAAAATTATCTTATATTAGTTCTCAGAGTCAAAAATTGAGACCATGGCAACTTCGCCGCCAGACTCCACGAGTTTGGCTTGATAGTAGATGGGCCGGGTTGTAACTGCGGGCATGACCACCAAGATGTTGAAGACATGCTCTGGGATTGCCCGCTTATAGAACTCGAACGAGCGGAGCTGTTTGCCAGGGCCCGTCTTCACACGGGCCCAGTGACGTCCCTAGATAAAATACCGCCCCTAGGCAGCACCAAAAAGCCCGCCTCATTTTTATACAGTATTTTTTATCATCCTTTCACGAGTCCAATATCTAAGAAATGTGTTGGCATTACTAATAAAATAACAGACTAATTATTCGCAAAAAGTACGTCGAAGGGCAACGGAAGTTAACTAGATACCGCGAACCCGATAAAACGAGTGAGCTGATTTTTTTAATGGAAAGATATTATTATATTTACTAATAATAACTTATACTTACTATTATTATTACTAAGTTTTGGTAGCTATTTCTAATAAGCTACTTCGAATAACTGCCGCCCCCAAGCGACGCGCAATCTGCCTACCCCCACGGGACATCACTGCACGGGCCCAATTGGACATGGAGATCTGATAGCAACCGAGGTCAACTTTGCGGCATTCGAGAAATTTGCAGCGTCGTATGGGGAGCGGGATAGTCCCGACTCCTCTGTAGACTCATCTATTTCAATTCGTGACACTCATTACGCAGGTACACAGGGCGCTTAACGTCAGTGGACAGTAGAGCCAGTCCAAAAACAAAAAAAAAAATCTTTCTTCACTTTCTTCTTTAAGCACTACGGTGCATGGTTGCAGCATCAGTTCCGTGAGGCTCCGTCTCGGCACGGAATGATCACTCAAAATCACTTCTTTCAGACACGTTTAAAGCGTCATGGAAAGCGGCTGTGCATATATGACGGGTGGTGGTCAAGGTGGTGGGAACTTTAACGTAGTCAAAAATTGAGAATATTTATTTTGCACGTTCAACAAAATTCCACTTCTGCGCCCCCAGCTGCGCTGCGTCCAGGGCAGCTGCCTCGCTCGCCCACCCCTTGCTACGTCTCTGGTCACAATATTGGCATATCAATATCAACTTATCAATATTTTCATTCATATTATTAGAGTCATATTAAAGAAAATGTTTTATTTCTTCGGCACATTGGTTGTCGATGGCTCTGGAACAAGTGCCGACTAGTATAGAACAAAAGTATCATTAAACAGTAGTCAGCATAGGAACAAAGAGGTGGCTTTATAAAATAAAAGGGAATCATATCTTATGTATGTGCTATCCATGGACTGCTTTATATTCAGCTTATGCCCCACCCGCGTGGCGTACAATACATTCGCACCGTTGATTGGGTATCAAAATGCAATTAGGATGTGCCCTCTGGCTATGGCTAATCCGAGTTTTGGATGTAATTCGCTTAATCGAAAATCATTGAAGCAATATTGTATGAAATAAATAACATGCAAATGTGGTGCTGGCTAATTAGGTGATATCTCTATGAAAATTGTATATTATTGAGTAACTACCAACCTATATATTATTAATGCATTACTTAAAAGTATATGTTTTTATACCTATATGTGGAAATGAATCTTCCTCTTAGTATCTTCATATCAGCGCATCTATTCGTAGGGTAGTTTTTCATATGTTTGTATCGAAGTATTATAATTGTTACAATAAGTGAGCTGTCTAAAGAACAGTCAAAACTGTCTATCTCGCTTGAAAATTTATCACACCCAAGAAAGGTGTTGTTAAAACATAGCACTTATTGTAAGAATTACAACTAAGTTATTGTAATTCTTACAATGAGTGCTAATACTTCGATAGAAAACTACCCTCGATAGCTGCCGATAGTAGTATTGTGTATATTATAGATGCGCTGAAATAATAATTTGAGTCATCTCGCCTTAATGTCAAACTGCGCCCAAACCAAAGTCCCCTTACAACTATTTTAATGTATTCTTATTATTTTTATGATATTATCCATGTAAGAAGCAAAATTGCACCGCAGGCGCAGAGGAGAAGATAGAAATGTAATAGCCAGTCGCCAGTGGACCAAGGTTTTGAAGCTGTCGGCTTATTACAAGTGTTCTAAAATATTACCAATGCGCGTTTCGTTTACGTGACAAACTTTTATGCATATTATGATACAGACGTTAGGTTATACTATAGATCTACCATCATAAATTGGCGTTTCAGGGAGGGCGCTAGTATGACATTGAGAATATTACCATAACTAACAAAAAAATGGTAATTTATAATTTTTTATTGGTAGTAGATTTCTGTACAAATATTATGCAATCCAAACATGTTGTAAAATTAAATGGCATTTGTAACAAATTTATCCTCGATAGACAATTTTAGTTTCAAATTCGACCGGCCGCCAACTTACGATGGTAGATCTTTACCTACTCCTACTATTCTTACTATTGAAAATTACATATATTTAACACGTGTTTAAGTTTATCCCATATTTCTCCACACCTGAGTTTTAAAACTTGTTACTAATACTAGGTACGTCTATAAGGTGACGCACTTGCTACTATGTCTGTGTTACCTGATCGCAGGCGAATTGCATTCTCAGTCAGGACCGTCGTTGGGTTACTTAAATTTGATGTATTAAATTTCACCGTAGCACAGTTCGCCGTGAGGTTTCTTATCGGAAAGAGATGAAAAAATTACTCGTTGTTCGTGGATCATTTTCATAGCCGATTTTGGCAAAGTTCATGGATTCAAGAATTAAAACCTAACCTAACCTGACAAATAATCCAGTAGGCATAACGGCTATTTTCAAAATTTGTTTGCCGCTGGCTTCCTATAAACCGACAAGAACCGTATTTTATTTAGGCCTGAATTTATCTCAGTACCTACTATACGACCCAAAGAGGTTGGACTGTCTTTAATGTACGACCATAATATTATTTCCGATACAACATTTCACGGTGAAGTGTGATACGGCGAACTGCATACGTACAAATTTCCGGACACACCGTCGTAGGCCCGAGGCACTTTTATATTTCTAAAGGCCTCGATATTTTTGCTGCAAACCCCCCCCCCCCCATATTAATTAATTAATACAGTTGAAATTGTAAATTATCAAAAAAAAAATCTCAAATTGCTAACTTCGAATTTTTCCGCTAGATTCTCTGTTGGCGTGCCTCTCCCCCTTAAGGTGAATGCTCTGCAAACTAGAGGTACCCAGCGGCAGAATATGAAGCTGGCAACTTAAGCAATACAATTTATTGAACATTTACTTCACGAAGTGTATTATATAATCAATACGTAGGTACCTATTTGAAAACATTAAAAAGAAAAATAAATATTAGATACCTAATGTGTATTCGAGGATCTCTAGTTCTCATCTCATTATTGGAAGAGTACAAATAATTAAACTTATAGTAAAAAAGCAGTTACTTTTGATGAATACCAATACCAATACCATCTCATGGCTATCTTATCTGCAGATGCCGAAATCAGGATAGCAGATTGAAATACAACAGAATATTAATAAAATACTGCAGGCTGTGCTTCAAAGATAAATTATTTATGTTCAGTTTTCATCAATGCATTTATTTTCAGATTTTTACTGGCATCTATGATCGTACTTTAAAAACTATTTCTTGTATTTTGAATCTCTAGTTTTTTGTTTCTACTCACTAACAGATGTCAGTGTTAGTAGTGAAAAATTGTATATTATTACAATACCTATTATTAAAATATGTCTCTGAAATTACTATCCGATTTTCGAAGTTGTATTTTATCATTTACATACCGTAATTAAAAGCATATTAATTTCATTCGGTAAACATAGTATGCCTAATGCTTTTCTTAATCTTCTGTACAAAATTAATTTAACCATGTCAAATTATATTTATTGTTAGATATGGTTTCAATGCCGAGCAAGATTTTTATTTCAAAAAAATCTTTGCCAGTTTTACAAGTTTTTGAGGTATGAACAATATTTTAATATTTTCGTTCTATAATCAAATTGATTGGATTCTTAGGCACATATGAAATTCCTTGAGAATTGTAATAATATTATATAATGTCATATTTTCCTTGCTTCACTCCACACCTTTCGGCACTTTTCATGATAACCCTCCAGCACGTAGATCGCTTTGATACTCGTAGCATTGCTACAGGGAGAAGGAACATCATCCTTCTTACCGGATACTTTTCACATGAAGTGTGAAAAAAATAAAGTGATGCCCCGAAGAGGTAGGCAGATCATACATTGCATAGGGGCGGCGGATGAAGGAACGGATACAAATATTACAACTTTTAAGAGCAGTGGTGGTCTTCAATGAAGCAGACAATTCAGTCGCTTCATTAGAAAGTATTAATATATTAGTTTAAAAATGATGGAACCATTATAAATCCTGACAATGTCACTATTATTGTTGTATTGTAATACCCATTGTAATGGTGGTTTATCCCACAGGGAAAATTTTTACAAGCGTGTCTCCAAACCTGTCTGCGCCACGGACCTCCGCACAACTAAAATCACCACTGTTTAAGAGTAGGTTATATTGAAATCATCTAATTCTTAGTAGATGTTGTGTATGTGAATTTAAAGATTTTTGGTCTAGCATCTATTTAAAATAGCCGAAATTAAATAAGTAATAAAATAAGTAAGTTGGGACAACTCTAATTAGTCTAATTAAGGGTGGCACTTTACTTAGGGTCGTCACTGAACACATATCGTGTGTATTATATTATAGTATTATCAACAGGTTTTACTAGGTTAAGTTAACGCTTAAAAAGTATTTTTATTACATAAAATAGTATTCTTTTAAACCTCTCGCTCTAATGTTTTAGAATTTAGTCATATTTCGGTACATGCATGTGCAGTGGTGTTAATATTTTTTAGATTTATTAATTTTTAAAGGCATTTACAAAACCATTAGTAAAATTAATGTTAACATTATAGTGACATATTTACGATAAAAAATTATTATAAATTATATAAAAGTATAAAAATAAAAGTAAAAAAGTATAAAAAAAATATAAAAATATCATAAAAGATTATCTAAAACGTTTAAGGAATGTCCAGGGTTATGCTCTGAATATACCATAAAAGCTCCATTTTGACCTACGCTGAGCACGTGGGCCGTTAAAGGATGATCCTTAATTTTATTTTTAAATTTGATTTTAATTGTTCAAAATTAAATATTTAACAAGATACTAGTATACAATAATAATAGTGTTTTTTATTTAACCATTATCGCTTTCCACAAAGATTAATAATGTAGAAAATTAATCATATTAATATTACATTGCTTTTAGATGATGAAGTTATGGATTACCTTAATTCTCATGACAATATCGATGGTGTTCTCTCAGAAGCTTAGAAGTCTCAGCAAAGAACCTCTGACGTGTGCAAATTGTTATGTTGAGTCCAATTACCCGTGCCAACTGTATTACGAGAGAAACAATATAGCACCAAGCTTACGTGGCACAAAGAACTATCTTTTGTATAAAGAGAAATGTAAGGCGTGTCGGTGGGCATGCTGGATTGGTAACAGGCCCACTGTACGCACTACAACAACGCCTAAGCCATATATGTGTGAATTGTAACAGTTTAATTGAGTCGTCGAGTCACAAAACCCAGAAAATGGTTTTCACTCATACTCACTACGTCAATATATCCAGGGGTCAAAATGGACCAGAGTGGACCGGAGCGCCGTTCCTGTTCGTGAAATCGGTAAAGTTATCGCTCCATCTCGTGGAAAAAAAAATTGTGCCTGTCGTGTGGTTTAAGATATATAATAGTCAGTATAGATATATAAAAGTCAAATACGAATATTTTAGAACCATTTTCGTTATTTATTATAATGTCATTTAAGTCACCGGGAACCGACATGTGCTCGGAATGTAGGTAGGTATATCATCAAAAGAACGCGTGAAGGAACCGTCATCGACATGAATTATTTTAAGATTCTAATAATTCTATATTATTTACTCATAGTGATGATGATAATGTTGTGATTTAAGGTATATTTCATTTATAATATATACGTAATTATTTTGTAATAAAATTATAGTACCTTGAAGTTGATTTTTCATTTTGCTTCCAAAAATAGTTATTTGTTACATTACAGTTCCAAAAGTCGCTATATGACCAATACTGTTCCAAAGTCCGTCTCTTCATTCATTTATTGCTTAAAGTATTTAGAGTACATATGAATTTTGTTTTTAATTAAGTAGGTTCTATATTGTTTTATACAATGAAGTCTTTAACTAACTATTTCAGCGATAAAAAAACAGTCAAAATCGTTTTTCGCGGTTTTCTCAAAAAGAGCAAAATGCAACAAGACGGATTTTGAAACTGGACACCTCAAATATATCTCTCTTTCATTTTCAGCAATGACCAAAATGAAGCCTAATGGTGCGATAAAATAATATGAAGAAAAAAAGGCTTTGAGCTTCCTCTCCGTCTCATACAGCGTTGGCATGTCTACTGAAATTTCAGTAGATCTACTGATATTTTTGGCAATATACTGAATCTACTGATATTTTCTGAAATCTACTGATATTTCTTCATTTCACAAAATTCCCACCTATGAAAATTTGGGAACCTGCGGCCCGCGGCGAAATATTTTTTCTAAAAAAAACAAGCCGACTATGAAAAATTGGGAATCTGTGGCCCGCGGCGAAATATTTTTCCTAAAAAAAACAAGCCGACTATGAAAAATTAGGAACCTGCGGCCCGCGGCGAAATTTTTTTCCTAAAACAGAAATCTACTGATATTTTGTCGAATCTACTGAATTTTTTTTACACATTCTACTGAAATTAAAAATTTTGACTTGGCAACACTGGTCTCATATATGAAAAATGAGAGAGAAAAAAATATTTTATATTTCCGTCAAATTCTAAATTGACCCAAGCGTGTTGAGACGAGAAGTTGGACGTTGAGTGTGAGACTTGTGTGTATTGTAACTACATATACGTACATAATATACATTAGCGTGCATCTAACGTTGACGCTTTAGCCTAGCCGATAGGTAATAATAATTACTAGCTGATCTTCGCCAGTCTGTCTCGCTAGTAATAATTATAATTGACATTGCATAGATATTTTTGGAGGGTCAATGACCATTTGACCAAAAGGGCCAGCCGCTATTGATTTTATTACATTTTTTTACAATAATTGTAAGTTTATCCTTGATTTAAAAAAAAAGTTCATTTTAATGTTTTCAGATACATATTTATTAATTAATACAGTTGAAATTGTAAATTATCAAAAAATGTCTCAAATTGCAAGCTCCGTATTTTTCCGCTTGGTGCCTCTGCTGGCATGCCTCTCCCACTTAACAGCCTACCTCCACCCTTCGCCGCTGGTATCTAAATAGGTTTATAATATACATACAACTTGGTTCACAATGAAATGCTCCATGAATAACTCGTCATTTGATCTCGATGCTATATGGCTATCTGTTTCTGGTACAACAGCTCACGGCATATACGATTTTCCAGACACGATTGAAAATTACTTCCATTCGATAAACATAGCATGACTAATGCTTTTCTTAATCCTCTATACATAATTAAATTATCCATATCAAATTATATTTATTGCTACTGTTTCAATACTAGACAAGATTTTCATTTAAAAAAAATCTTTGCAGGTTTCACAAGATTTTCGAGGTATGCACAATATTTTCCTATTATACTTAGACAAATTAATTGTATCCTTATGTACTGAAAGAATTCCATATGAATTATAATATATTATTATATTTTCACACCATAATGCTCCAAACTTCAGATTGCAAGACCATGACATTTCTCTTGCTTTAGTCCACATCGTGCTCCTCTTTCCATGATAGTCCACCAGCACGTCGATTGCTCTGATGGCATTGCCGTACAGATAGAAAGGGAACGTCTTCCCTCTTACTGAATATAACAGTAGATTCTATAGAGTTCAGCCATAAACACGTGAAGTGTGAAACACATTATGTGTATTATTAATATAGTATTACAGAGAGAATGTTTATTTTACTAGGTTAGGTTAGATAGGTACTTACTTAGAAATAGATTTATGCCAACTAAATTAAACTAATTATTAAGGGGGGACATGCTCGTCGAAGGTCAAAATTGAGTTTTTATTGTATTTTCAAACCATGATCCTCGTCACTCCTTAAACGTTGTAGATAATCTATTTATATAATTTTGAAGCCTTATTATCCTTTATAGTTATTTTAAACATTTGATGACTGCATAAAGTATTTTTGTTACATAAAATAGTATTCTTTTAAACCTCTCGCTCTAATGTTTTAGAATATAGTCATATTTCGGTACATAACTGTGCAGTGGTTTTAAGATTTTTTACATTTATTATTTTTTAAACGCATTTATAAAACTATTAGCATAATTTATTAAGAGATAATTTTTGTAAAATATTCACGATAAAAAATTATTTTGATAATCTCTGTGAACCCAAATTTGACAAGAATTAGGCATTTTATTATTCAAAAAATCGGCAAGATTAACACATTTGAAGATGATTCTAAAGATATTTATTATAAGCTATGTCTTTGAGCATTCAAGTGTGATAAACATCTTATGAATAATGATTGCTTTATAATAATTATTGACCTAAGAATAAGGTAGTGTTTTTTTGAAATACGCCATTCCTTTTGTCATTCCCCAGTGGTTAAGCTACAACATACGGCCGTAGCCATAAATTGACAAACTATAATTAAAGTAGGGAGTAAAATGATATTGACGCGCGTGTTTGAACATGTACCGTTTAAAAAAAAAATTAAAAAAATTCGGTTAGGTATATGTTCAAACACGCGCGTTAACATAATTTTACTCCCTACTTTAATTATAATTTGTCAATTTCACTAGGGAATGACAAAAGAAATGGCGTATTTCAATAAAACACTACCTTATTCTTAGGTCAATAATTATTATAAAGCAATCATTATTCATAAGATGTTTATCACACTAGAATGGTCAAAGACATAGCTTATAATAAGTATCTTTAGAATCATCTTCAAATGTGTTAATCTTGCCGATTTTTTGTATAATAAAATGCCTAATTCTTGTCAAATTTGGGATCACAGAGATTATCAAAATAATTTTTTATCGTGAATATTTTACAAAAATTATCTCGTAATAAATTATACTAATGGTTTTATAAATGCGTTTAAAAATTAATAAAAGTAAAAAATCTTAACACCACTGCACAGTTATGTACCGAAATATGACTATATTCTAAAACATTAGAGCGAGAGGTTTAAAAGAATACTATTTTATGTAACAAAAATTCCATATGCAGTCATCAAATGTTTAAAATAACTATAAAGGATAATAAGGCTTCAAAATTATATAAATAGATTATCTACAACGTTTAAGGAGTGTCCAGGATCATGGTTTGAAAATACAATAAAAACTCAATTTTGACCTACGACGAGCATGTCCCCCCTTAAGACTTCATTTGCCAAAATTTATTTTTAACTTTTTTATTTTAAATCAGTTGAAAACGTACAAAAATGGTTACCTAATAATATTTCACGTAAAAGTATAAAATAATAATTGTTTTAAACTATTTCTTTTTTTCAATGAATAATTCACAAGATTTGAGAATGTAACTTTCTTTATATTGCATATACATAATTTGAAACACCACAGATACCTACCTACTAGAAAAATCTTTTTTGAAAAAATACAACGTTCCACAGGACTTGAACCTGTAACCACTGGATTCGTGCTAATGTGATTTATCAACTAAGCTAAGGGCGTTCTACTTAATTACCGCGAATTTAACTAGTAGTTCTTACATGAAATGCTGATCAAATTTTGTTAGTAATAAAGGAATTAATTGATACCATGATTAATTTAATATACAAAAACTGGTAGTCAACGTTGTAACAGTCAATAATTCTATAAATTATTCAACGTATCTTGCACTCGCTAATAATTTAAAAAACTAAATATTTCTTTTATCCAATGAATAATTCACAAGATTTGAGAATGTTACATTTTTTATATTGAATATAAGTACATAATTTAAAAACACTTTATCCTGATTTAAAACACAAGAACCAATTAAAATTTTATAAGCATTTCATGTAAAACTACTATATAGTTAAATTCGTCGAACGTCATATTTTTTCAAAAATGATTTTATCTGGTGGGTACGAGGGTTGTCCAAGAATTAAAGATCTTTGTTATTTTAAAAATCAGGAAAATTTTATTTTTAAAAAAAAAAGTGTATGAAATTTTAGGTACATATCCCCACTATTTTTCGACATCGTCGACATTTCGTCCCCGTTACGATCGATGCAGTTTGTGAGCCGTGGCAGTAGGTCCTTGATTCCCTTGTCGTAGAACTCTGGCGCCGCTGTCCTAAAAAATGTTCTCACTTCTGGCTCCACGTCCTCGTCGGTGTCGGCGTTTTCCGGCCAAATGTGGCTTCAGGTGAAGAAAAAGATGGAAATAACTCGGCGCCAGGTCGGGGCTATGAGCAGGATGACAGAGGACATCCCATTTGAAGGAGTCCAGCGCTTTTCACACGATTTTGTTTGTGAACTTCCATCAGCATTTTGGACACCCAACGAGCACACCTTTGCATACCCCAATTTTCCCCTCAAAATCGTATGTATGGTAGACTTACTGACGTCTGGGATTAAAATTGCGAACTCTCGGACTGTCAGACGGTGATCTTCACAAACTTTATCATTGATTTTCTTCAACAAAACGTCACCAATTGAGGACCTCCTTCCTCTCCCCTCCTCATCTTGAGCACTCGTTCTACCATTTGAAAACTCAGCACCACTTCCTGACACTTCGCTGGTTCATAACATTACCATAGTTGGATGTGAGACGACGATGGATTTCAACAGGGTGGACTCCCTATTGGTTGAGAAACCGAATGAATGAATGCACCTCGCAGATGGCGGGATTCGACAGCGGAGCGTCCATCTCAAACGGACTCAAAGGTCATACTGGAGCAGCTACCGAGCCAGCTCACCGTTCGTTCTGGAGAGGGAAGTCTACGCTACACGCCAGTACTGCCATCTTTTGAGAAATAACATCCGCGTCGCCAAAAATGAATAAAGGTCTTTATTTCTCGGACAACCCTCGTATATATCTGAGGTGTTTTCAAATTATGTATATTCAATAATTATTTTGTTCATTGAACCATTAAGGCTTTCCATCAATTAATAGGAGTATAGAAAAATAATAATATTAATATTATATTGCTTTTAGATGATGAAATTATGGATTGCCTTAATTCTTATGACAATATCGGTGGTGTTCTCTCAGAAAAGATTCACAAATTTCAGCGATGAACCACTGACGTGTGCAAACTGTTTCGTTGAGTCCAAATACCCGTGTCGAGTGTATTATGAGAGAAATTATATACCGCAATACTTACGTGGCACAAAGAGCCACATTATTTATAGAGGAAAATGTAAATTGTGTCGCGATCACACCGAAGTTTATACCGGGTATGCATGCTGGATCGGTAACAGGCCCACCGACCACACTAGCACAACTCCTAAACCTTATATGTGTGAATTGTAACAATGTCAATAAATTATGAACACCCAGTTGCTCTATTATATAATCTATATTATACTTGAATAAAATATACTATATATTAAAATTGATTAGACAGTATTTTTTATAAATCATAATTAAACTAGGGGACAAGTGCTATATAAGCAATGGCGGCTCGTGGATAAGATATTTGGGGGTACTGCGGTTGATTAAAAATAACAATAAATGTTTATTTGGATTATATTTTACTATTAACATGAAAATATAAATAATTAAATATGTTAATAATTAAAATAAAGAACTTTGCATAAATTGCTTGCAGAAATAAATTTGAACAATGTTAATAAATTATCATAGCTATATTTCTTTCCTCGCTGTGGCAGAAACGGAGAATACTGAAATTGGACTGTCTGCCCGGCAGTACGAAGCTGCGAACACCACTGCCCGCGCCCCTCCGTCGCCCAATCGAGAATATTATATTGAAATCGGTACTGTGCAAAATCAAGTACCTACCGCTGTGTATGATAATATTATTATTGGACATTGGATGTGTCCATGTGCGGGTGAGCTGATTACACGCTTAATAATATTGATATTTTCATATAATATCAAGGCCTGAACAAAAACGATGCATAAGAGCGAGTGAGAAAGTATTCGGCACCCTTATAATCTCTGCGACACGCGCTAGAGTAAGATATAAGGTTTACAGATGTGTAAAAGATTTTGCTGTGCGCGTAGCCGCCAAATCTTCGTTTTTTGCTGAACTAAGCATCGATGACCTGCGAGCGCGTGTTGCTGTGATTAGGTTAGCTACAGGTCAATCGCACAATTTTTCCAGCAAGGCAGAACTCAGACATAAATACTTACGACTTTTCAATCTGAATCTTTTATAATAACATTTTTGTTTGAAAACTTTAGTAAGTAGGTACCTACATCAAACTTTTTTTTTCAATAAAAAGTTATAAAGAATATTATTCATTATGGGAAAATCGATGATGGATATACTTTTACCTTTATTAGTATAAAAAGGTTATTTTTTAGAAATGGAATTCCACCAAATAAATGTCAACTCAAATATTTTTTTTTTTTTTTAGATGGTGAAATTATGGTTTTTGTCTATTCTACTGATGATATGCGTGGCGCTATCTATGGCCAAGATAACAACTAATGAAGCCAGAACCACACATCAATGTACAAACTGCTACGTTAGGTCCAATTACCCGTGCAATGAGTACTACATAAGAAATAAAATACCAGATAGGGAACGCGCCCAAGGTGGCCATATTATAGTCAATAAGAATCAGTGGCGATGTTGGATTGGTGTCAGACGCTCTACCAATAAAGTCAAACCCACTGTCACTACAGTCCGACCTTCCGGACCGCCAAAGCCTTATATTATATGTGAATTGTAATTGGTCAATTGTGCTATAAATGCCAAGTCGTTCAATAAATATATTATCATCTATTAAAAAATAGTCAATGGTACTATATCTTATTTTTTACTGTTATTTCTTTGTGGAAAGACAAAATATTGACAGAAGATTAGCAATATGAGAATGTCTTAACACAATATTATAAAACTATTTTTTATTCAAATGAATAATACCTACACAAGATTTAACCATTTAAGGTGAATCCTTTACCCGAGACATTTTTTTGATAATTTACAATTTAAACTGTATTAATTAATAAATATGCATCTGAAAACATTAAAAAGAAAAATATTTTTCAAATAAAAAGGATTTCAAGTTATACACATTAAAAATTTATGTTTTTTAAAATGGATATAAAAATATTAAAACTGACTTAATAAACTGGCTGATTAAATATGACTATAAAATAGCATGTAATAATAATGTGGGACCCTGCACCAAATTCACATTTTATAACATTTTTTAAAATTGTAGGTTTATCTTTGACTTAAAATAAAAAAATATTTTTCTTTATAATGTTTTCAAATGCATATGTATTAATTAAATACAGTTTAAATTGTAAATTATCAAAAAAATGTCACAAATTGCAAGCTTCGTATTTTTCCGCTAGGTGCCTCTTTTAGAAAGGCTGAATAAAAGGTTCACCTTAACTATCGTAAATACGTTTACGCGCCTTAAGTGTATGTTATTTACACCAATTAACAAAATGCGGCACAGAAAGGATTAAGAATGTACAATTCTCAACAGTATATTTATATTACATTATATCACCATGTTCAATTCTAAGAGGATCTATAATAATTATAATGTTTGAGGCTTTCACTGTTGTTTTTTATCATAGTAGATTTTTGGGTTTTCACTGTGTGTCCTTCTTCCTTCTTTCCTCGACGTTTAGGGCTCGTTGTAGAGGCCATTATCATGGCCATCATCTCTTGATAATGGCCTCTGCAATGAGCCCGAAACGTTGAGGAAAGAAGGAAGAAGGACACACGTGGAAACCCAAAAATCTACTACGATCTAAGAGGATCATTTGGGCTTCGACAGGGTGAAGGTTGTATTAACAAATTTCTGTTTTTACCCATGACATTATAAGCCGATACGTTACCGCTCAGCCATCGTGATAAATCCAGGCTGATCATGATAATGATGAAATGAATAGATCTCAAATTTGGTTAAAACTAGTATTTCGTAGGACCGAGATGAATGAAATTAGCTTGGAGAGCCCTTCATCTGGTAGTAAATTAACTCAAGCTAATGATGACATAAATAGGTATATTATAACATCACCCATTTTAAATATTTTAAAGTAATATTAGATTATTTCTAAAAAGGTTATTTAATTTTGTAAGAGGTGAACAGTAAATTAGCAAAACGCATAAAGTGTGTAAGGAAGTATCGATTTTAAGCAAGGCATATTATCTCTAAAATTATCAAATAGTTTTCAAATGTATCAAATTCAAATAGAACACATTTAAACTATCAAAAAATCAACAAACTAGGCGTTTAGATAAAAAATATTATATTATCCAAGAGATTTATGAATAATAATATTATGTAATGTAATTATTTAGAAAATAATTGCTACCTATCTAAAAGATTTCGGATTTAATTTCAATTTAACCTTAGGTATTTAATTCTTTAAATTTTACAAAAAAAAAAACACATTTGACATAATAATATTATCATATGTTTCGAGTGCAATTTAAAAAAAAAATGATTTTTTTTAAATATCAGAAACGTTGATTTTGACTCATTTATTTGATTGGAATTGAAAATTCACACAAAGAAAGATATTATCGTACTGACAATGCATAGGATCTAAAATTAAGGTATTAAGTTCAATATTTATAAATTCATGCCTTTATAAAAGATGCACAATATTTCGCTATATCGCTGTACTATTATCAAATCTAATCCAGTAATGCTGTATAAGATTTGATTCTGTGTCCAACATAATTTAACTGTTTGTATTTTAAAACCTAGCCAACACCATCTGCAATTTATGTTCGAAGTTCAATGAAAACAAATAAGTAACAAATAATGACTAACCAAGTGTACACTATTTATGTCCGACTCAGACCCCACAACTGTCTATGTATAAAAACTGAAAATCAGTCAAATCAAAGGTAATTATAAAAATTGTGATTCTGGCCTGCCTAAACCAAACTTTAATAGATAAAAAATATTATTCTATGTATAAAATATTCAAAGTCATGTATAATTTAATTGCATAATTTTATAGACGAGTATTTTTTGAGTATTATCTAGTATTAGCTCAGTTTCGCAGGGTTTAATTGAATTTTAAAAACTCCATCTGTAAATTGTAGTCTTATTTTAATAAAAACAAATATTTATGACTGACAAAGTTTAATGTGTACTATTTACGGCGGACCTTAACAGCCTATCTCCATCTTTCGCCACTGGTATCTAAATACGTTAATAATATACGTACAACTTGCTTCACAATGAAATGCTCAACGAACAACTCATTTGATCTCGATGCGATATGGCCTTCTGTTTATGGTAAAACAGCTCACGGTATATGCAATTTTCCAGACACAATTGAAAATAAACTCCATTCGATTAACATAGCATGACTAATGCTTTTCTTAATCCTCTATACATAATTAAATTAACCATATCAAATTATATTTATTGCTACTGTTTCAATACTAGGCAAGATTTTCATTTAAAAAAAATCTTTGCAGGTGTCACAAGATTTTCGAGGTATGCACAATATTTTCCTATTATACTTAGACAAATTAATTGTATCCTTATGTACTGAAAGAATTCCATATGAATTATAATATATTATATTTTCACACCATGATGCTCCAAACTTCAGATTGCAAGACCATGACATTTCTCTTGCTTTTGTCCACATCGTGCTCCTCTTTCCATGACAGTCCACCACCACGTCGATTGCTCTGATGGCATTGCCGTACAGATAGAAAGGAAACGTCTTCCCTCTTACTGAATGGTCACTGGTCAACTGGTCAGTAGATTCTATAGAGTTCGGCCATAAACACGTGAAGTGTGAAACATATTATGTGTATTATTAATATAATATTACGAAGAGAATGTTTATTTTACTAGGTTAGGTAGTTATTTAGAGACAGATTTTTACTATTAAGGCTTCATTTGCCGAAATTTATTTTTAACCTTTTTATTTTAAATCAGTTGAAAACGTACAAAAATGATACCCTAATAATTGTTCACTATAAGTGAGGGGCTCATTATCAAACATGGCCAAGTCATGTTCACTTTTTTTTTCAGGAGAGGCGAAAGTTTGTTTAACTACCTTTTCATGACATTTTATGTTTTTATGCAATTTATACAGCTTCCTATACTCCCAATAAGACAATGGAAAAGATAAAATTTTATTATTATCTTAGTTTTGTCAGAAAATCAACTTGAATACTAATACCGGGAAGAAGGACTCACATGTGTGGGCTGGTAGAAGCCTTCATCAGCATTACTTCGGTTAGAGGTTATGTATGACATCATGACAGACAGGATAAATTACAACACAATTTTTTTTTTAATTTGACAGTTCCACGCGGAACTATTTTCTTTTATTTACACTAGATCATACAGGTTTGGAATACATGGGTTCAGCATGACTGAAATAAAGTGACGTTATCATAGAACGCGTGTTTGATACTAGAAAGCGTTCAAATTGGCGTGGGCGATATGGACTTATTATTTAACAACATGCAACTATCGATTGGTAACGTGGCTGCATTCGCACATTGTTTATTAAGTTTCACGGGCACTTTGTTATTTATTACAATATTTATTGATAATTAAAAATTGATTTAATAATTGGCTAGGAGCACGATTGATTATGCGATTACACGGCTCACGCCGCACGCCGGCGTGACACTTATTTTATGTTATCCCTTCATTGTGGGTAGGTTTTAACTGTCCTTATTTCAAAGGGCATGTTTCTATTTGGCGGGACCTATTCTGCTGAGGAGAGGGACAAGGGGTGCAGGTTACTCGAGAGATTTTTAATTCTCCCTGAGCACCGGTCGGTGTTCAAGGTTGCCTGAAATTTCCTGGAAGGCGTTCAGGTACTTGGCCCTGTTTGCGGCTGCCGAAATGCGTGTTGCAATAATATTATTTCGTAAATCAGGGGAGGTAAACCATAAGTTAGAGTGTTGCCTTGATATGGAGTTTTGATGCGTGATTTGGGGCATATTTTGGGGGGGGGAGGATGTATTTGATGACAATACATGACTAGGCCGTGTTTGATACTAAGGTGTTGACTTGGCCGCTTTTGAAACTAAAATGAGTTGAAATGTCAATGGGAGAATGTAACATGTTTTATATTGAATACAAGTACATAATTTAAAAACACCTTATCCTGATTTAAAACACAAAAACCGATTGCCAACATTAATGCAATTTTATGAATATTTTATGTAAAACTAGTAGTTAACACATTCGCAGACACATATTAGCTAATACATGTTAGTGATATGACACATTGAAATTATTGTATTAAGAATGTTTTACTTACTTTTTTTTTATCTTTTCAATTTAGATACATTATGATCGAATGAAGATACGACATTATTTACTGGTAATATGTTCATACTGTGATACTAGTAGACAGGGAACATATTGTTTTAATCCAAAATACGACTTCTATAAACGTCATGTCGTATTCCGTTCCACAGTAGAGGACGTCAATAGACGTCTTGTCATATTATCACATCTCACAGAATACGACATTTATAGACGTCGTGTCCGCGAATGTGTTAAATTTGTCGGACATCATATTTCTTCAAAAATGATTTTATGGTGTTTTCAAATTATGTATATACAATAATTATTTAACCATTAAGGCTTTCCATCAATAAATAACAGTATAGAAAACTAATCATATTAATATTACATTGGTTTTAGATGATGAAATTATGGATTGCCTTAATTCTTATAAAAATATCGGTGGTGTTCTCTCAGAAAAGATTCACAAATTTCAGCGATGAACCACTGACGTGTGCAAACTGTTTCGTCGAGTCCAAATACCCGTGTCGAGTGTATTATGAGAGAAATTATATACCGCAATACTTACGTGGCACAAAGAACTACATTATGTATAGAGGAAAATGTAAATCGTGTCGCGATCGCACCAAACATTATACCGGGTATGCATGCTGGATCGGTAATAGGCCCACCGTCCGCACTCGCCCTCGCAAAACTCCTAAACCTTATATGTGTGAATTGTAACAATGTTGTTGAACAGTTGCTAATTATATGATCTATATGAATAAATATATTTTATATTAAAATTGAGTGGAAGTATTTTTTATAAGTAAATCATAATTAAACCAGGGGACAAATGCTATATAAGTAAAAAAAATGTTAAGAACAGACTCAAAGGCGGATCCAAGGGGTTTCCATGCCAACTTTTTGGATGAAGGGCTACATTAGGAATTGAAAATGAACAGCGGGCCGCAAGTAAAATACTATTTTTAGTCATAGGTATATTACTTATTATCATGAAAAGGAATTTCAACCTAATAGCCAACAATTTAATGAGAAGAATGAGACATTTTTTTAATTTCCGTTGTTAATTTTATAGTTGAGATTCTTAAAACTGCTTTTAAACGTTTATTGGCGATGCTTGATCGTAAAGAGTTTTTATTGATATTCATAATTGAAAATGTTTGTTCACATGTGAGGTTGATCCAAAAATAACTAACATTTTTCGAGCAGAATCTTTAAGTTGATCGAATTTGTTCGAATAAAGAGTGTTGTAAAAATTTCAGATTCCTTCTCGACGGTGAATATTATTTTTAAAAAGGCGTTCAAATGTAAACATTTTTCAGAAATACAATTAAAGCTTACGGGCCCCACAGAAATATTTGGCGAGCCTTAGTCTGCCCAGGGCTGCCTTAGATGAAAGTATTATTGACAAATAAAAGATTGTTATCAGAAAAATATCTATTACATCTCTGTCTTTTATTGATTTTGGGAAATTGACATTAACACAGTCAGTGCTCAAAACACACCTGGTGTGTGGCTATTAGATACATTATACATTCACTGCTGACCAGTTAATTACCCCATTTAATTATTGTGCTAATTGCTACACGCCAGGCGTGTCTTCAGCACTGACCGAATTGTGATAATTAACTAATCTAAACTTCATTAAAATTTTGTCGATATTTTGAACTGATGATTTGGTAAACGTTTCCTTACATTATTAACAATTTTCTGGTAACGGTTATGCCTTGAATCTAGTAATTAGTAATAGTTTTGGCCACTTTTATTATAATCATAACTTTCTATAATAAAAATGTCGCTAGCAGGGAACTGGCTTATCCTACTGGGTGTGGTATAAGAGGCTACGGATGTTGAGTGTGGAAAAATATGATATAAACTTAGACACATCGTCGCTATAGGATTTGTTTCCCGAATATCCATTTTTGTCGAAATCGACATTTTAATGCAGTTCAATTTCTTTTATCGAACTCTACCGAAATCATTTATAAAAACAATATATTTTTATCTAGGAACAGAGATATTTTTTTAAAAAACCCGAATACGCCATGTTAAGTTACAATTACTCCGTAGTGTTCTCCCGAATGTCCAACTATTCG
The DNA here is from genome assembly GCF_057557595.1 of Rhyacophila brunnea. NCBI lineage: Eukaryota > Metazoa > Arthropoda > Insecta > Trichoptera > Rhyacophilidae > Rhyacophila > Rhyacophila brunnea. The sequence continues at coordinate 37,806,759 of NW_028233276.1, read as the reverse complement.
TACCTGAATATCCAAGTTAATTTCGGTCGAAATAAATCTCTGGCTGAGTTTTTATTTCCCGAATATGACTTTTAGCCAATAAAACCGCGCTGACGCCGTGCATCTCGCTCCCACATTCACGCTGTTTAGCACTAAAACAATCACGCCCACTTTCATATTTTTTGGCCGTCCGGAGTCCTCTTTCAAATTTTGTCTTATTGATATTGTTTTTAAAGTTTCTATTGTTTTAATAGTGAAGTCATCAAATTTGAAGAGATCATTTATAGCTGATACATCACCAGTTCGCCCTGAACTTATAGTAAAGTTATGGAAGTGAGTATTTTAACCTAAATGACTGCATTTTGTTTTGATAAATGACACAAAATCCCAACGGTTATATGAATTCTACAGTATGACCCGGCAACTACTATGACGTAAAAAATAATTATTATTTCAGATTATTATTAATCAAACATTGTTTGTCTTTATTTTACTTTTAATCTAGGTATTTCTATGAAAATAAAGGCGATGCTATTATTTATTTTTGAATGCGCTGATAGCTAATTTAATTTAATATGTATGTTAGTAACTATTTATTTAGTGAATATTATATACTTAGGATATTGGTACTTACCTAATATTAGCAGCCAATGGTAATTAATTTATAGATGCTACTCGTATTATTTTGTGTTGTCATTCCAATAGTAAATATATAATATTTATTTGGTGGTTTGTAATAAGTTTAATTATATCTATAGATATAATAATATACATAATTTTTTTTTTTTTGGAAAAAGTATTAATATAAAATTGTTAGCAAGTATGAGTAAGTACCATCATAGAATATTGGAGAAAACCGTGACGTCTTTTAGTAATTGAAGTAGTAGATACCTACTTTTATTTAATAAACAAAAACCGATCGCCGATAGTCGCTTGATTTTGAAGAATACTGACGAGCAGATATTAAAAGGCCAATAGTTAAAGTTTGTCGTCATAAGTATGTCACCTCGTAGCATAGTGGATAATTCGTGGACTAGGTCGTAAACCCAGGAGATGCAGGGACGATTCCTGCCGGGTGTCTTACTTTTTTCAAAAAGATTTTTTCTATTAATTATAATATATTTTCTCAGAAGTGATTTTAAAAATTATGTATGTTCAATTATTAGAATGGTACATTCTTAAATCTTCTGAATTATTCGTTCAATAAAAAAATAGTTAATTACTTAAAAACTATTTTATTAGGTACTTAATCCGAAAAAAACCGAAAAAGCGATTGCCGCATGTTATTATTACATACGAACTTCGGTGATTACGATCATTAAGTTTTTGAATAACAGAAGTAATTATTAACAATTATCGTGTAAATAAATATAACATTTGAGGCGCGTACTTTTTGACCACTCAGTAATCCGTGGGCCGTGCAGCAATACGCTCCGGTCTTAAATCCCGAACGTCCTTGTTTTTTCCCGAATATCCATTATTCTGAGAGAACGCTAAAAATTTCCTGAATATCCACAGTGAGTACTTGTAAATAAAACGTATTTTCTGTGCATTTAATGATTTATACCAGTATATTATTCTTGGAATCTATTCTTAGATAATGTTGCAATCATACAGTGTAGAAAGGATGATTGATACATCTACTGATATTTAAATATACGACAATGAAATTTGTTTTTCGTCTCCTGTAAAATTGACATTTGGTCTATTCGGGAAACAAATCCTATAGCGACGACATGTTAAAGAATGTTATTTTCAATAGTTACGTCTGTATGATAATATTGTGCATTAAAATTTGTTTTATGACCTGACTGTAATAAAATACCTTGCTTCAAAAACAAGAACCAGGGCGATGGCTTTTACATTTCTATTTTATTAATCTGTTCTGTGGTCATTAGTTTTTTTAGTAAAGATGGACGTTAATATTAATGGGATTTGAAATAATACCTCAGGTGCTATTGTTAGGAACTTTTAAAGTGATTAGTGATTGCATCGATAACTTTCTTGATAAAGCACAATGATTTTGAGTTGAAATCTCAGTCAATACATATTTTTTTGTAATTAGTGTATTCCTAAAAATTTCCAAATTATGTATCATTTAAGAACCAGATCTCATTAACAGAATGTTGACACCGTTGTATAGAATGTATAATCGCATAATATTTAACTTTGAAGTCGATCTACTCAACTCAGTTACCTACCTATGCACTTGTATCCCTTATAATATTCTATAGTAATGTACATATTATATCCCGTCATAGTGAATGTACATACCCATATACACACTACCAAGTTTTAAAATAAAAAAATATTTGAGTTTGGAGATATTGTCGTCATTGAAATCAAAAATGCATTATTATTACCATCGATACTATAGTCCAGTGTGGGTCTTGGCTGTCTCTATAGAACTTCTCTACTCCCTGCCTGACACAAGCTGCCTCCGATGTGCCTTAACCTAAGAAATAATGTGGCTCTTCTACACAGTCTAACCACGTCTTCCGCCCTTCCCTTTCCCTTTTAGAGTATTGAAGAAGAGCATCTTAGGTGGTTGGGTGTCTTCAATTTTTTGCCCAATGCAGTTGCTAATAAATCAAGTTAAATAAAGTCAAAATAAAGGTAATAAATCATATATACATAATAATATGGTCCATTAAAAATAATATCATAACAAAGGAAAGAATTTTTTAATTAACTGATATCCAAAAAATGTTATGAATGACAGCGAACGGCTACTAATAATGTTCTTATCTATAAGTATGAGTACAAAAGTAAATGCAAAGCCTTAAACAATATTTTCTTTTTAAGACAATAATTACCTTTTAACGAAAGCTCCTGTATGTATATACATATATATATATATTATGATTTCAGTCTGAATATAATAATAAAATATGAATTATTGAAGTGAGCGACATTAATAATTGGTAATTTACGATTTTTATTTATGTATAGACCATGAATTGAATAACGAACTTCTTACGTTGGCGTTAGTTAAACTTCAAACATTTTACTGTGACTGAAGTTGCAAAGACAGTCTGCACTTCTGGACCATGTTTATGAATATCTTCAATTAGCGATTTGCTACAGCGTTCCATGCCATCTCGGATAGCGGATTTTTAAATATATTTTAGATATTTTTAAATAACAGAAACGATGATTTTAACTCATTTGATTGGAATTGAAAATTCACACAAAGATATTATCGTACTGAAAATGCATAGGATCTAAAATTAAGGCATTAAGTTTGATATCTACAAATGAAATTTTTAGCAATGTCGCTGGACTATTATCAAATCTATTCCAGTAATGCTGTATTAGATTTGCTTCCGTGTCTAACATAATTTAAAGTCGAACTGATCAATTTTTGTATGGAAAATATTAATTTATTTATTGCTGTGAATTTAAGAGTACATAAATAATATAAATTGCAAACAATATAGGTATACAAACAAAGAAGCAATAGGTAGGTACATAACTGCAGCAAAATCTATGTAATTTTTGAGGTATGGTAATTTTTTTATCATAATAATATTCAGTGTTTTTGAGGCCACAAGATATTCAAGTTTTGATTAAATATTCAGTCATGGTTACCAATTCAAACGCACTAAAATGTTGTATAATAATTTCCATCAACTCGTATACTCGCCTGCAGACAATGTTTTTGGTTTTAGTCAAATGAGAACCCAAGTTTTAAACTACCTTTTCTCTTACATTATGTAAAATTATTGCATTATTTTGACATAATATTGGAGAAAAGGTAGTTTAAAACTTGGGTTCTCATGTCACCAAAGCTAAAAACACTGTCTTTTTACTTAGGAGAGCAGTAAAACATACAGTAAAGCCACGATCTTACGTTTTTAAAATGACTGACAAAAAGACAACGTAATTTTTCAATTCTTCCCATATTGAAAAATTACAAGAATGTTTTTAGAAGAAGGTTTTCGAAGTTTTTAAAAATAGATAGCGTAAATTAAGTGTTTTGTTTAATCCTTAATTTTCAAGATGGAGATGTTATGGATTGTTCTTTTTGAAGTGATGATGTATGGAACATTAGCGCTGGCTACCCTATATGATAATATTTATCCAAATCAGACGGATGATTTAATGGCTTCATACGACGATGGATGGAAATATGGTTATACCTGGAGAGATAGGCGGACATGCAAACATTGCTATATTAAAACTTATCACCCGTGCCCTGTCTATTTTGATCATATGGAAAAGCTGAAGACAGATCCGAACCACAAACTACCGGCATTTAAGACCGTTTGTAACAGTTGCTGGATTAAATGCTGGATTTACACTGAACCTAAGCCACCACCGAGGAAGCAGTGGCCCCAAAATACCACACCCAAGACGACCACTCCGAGACCGACAGTTCCACCAGAACCATATGTTTGTCATCTTTAAAAGTGTATTAAATTATGGCTCGGCTTACGAAATAGATTACTGACTCCGCATAACACATTCATATTCTGAGATAGAAACCTTATTTTACGTCGCATTTTTCTTACTCCATACGATTTTATTAATTACAACTATAGTTATAACGCTCTTTTACGGAAAAATTGACATTGCGCAATATTTAACTCGAAATAGTACAGCGTGTCTATAAAATCTTAACAAGGGATATAGGGACATATTGATATATATATATTTTTATACGGAGTTTTTATAATTTAAATGTATTTAAGTATGACTTTTTATGTTTTTTTGCAAATTATTATTGATATTTTTATAAATAATCAGAATATGTACATTACAAAATAATAAACATTCAAGAAAAATGTTTATAATGGAATAATAAAGAAGTTATGAGGAAATTAGTACATAACACTACTTACTACACCATCAATAAAATATCTATTTTTTATACCTACTTCGTAACAAATTTTTCATTAAAAATATAGAATAGATAGAAAAAAACAATGTAATGTTAATGGTCATGTATATCGCTAGAACAATTTTAATTTAATTAATATTCAGTACAATTATCGAAACCAGAGAGATAATATATTTCATTAAATAAATCATTATAAGTTCGTTAATGGTTTACATAAAGGATATACTGAGTGAATTAAATTAGTAATTATCACTTTAGAACACACATAATTATTATTGTTCAATACAAAAATATTAAATAACTAGTGGAATATAATATTATACATAACAATTTGGCACAAATGTACCTACCAAAACATCGAAATGTTGGAAAAAATATATTTAAGTAGGTTTATTAGTTTCAAAAATTTTAATACTAATAAACCTAAAGAAAGTGTTATTTATAACCTAATAATTATTATTTAAAGACAGCTGAATTCACTTTCGTTATCAAATGAGATAGCATTATTAAAATGTTCATCAGCAGAAGTTAAATTCATATAAAATTTATACTAGGCTTGTATTACATACACATTCTATAATCACGATTAGGTAATTACCTATCTAAAATAACATTGATACAACATTATGTAGTTCTGCTGTAGCAAGAGTGATAACCTTTTCAGTACCTACCTTCTATTCACTTTTTTCAATTCAATTTTTGCAACATAATATCTTTCTGTAATTGATCTTGTAAAATTGTAATTAAAAGCTTATAAATACTGATACAGTGATCATATTAACTTTCGTTTTGTTTTTATAATGTTTATTGTTGATATGAGTTTAATTATCGATTATTAAACATAGTTGAATTTTATTTAATTGTCAACATAAATCATGAAACATCAGTATAAGTACGTCTTAATTGAACTCAGTTATGTTAATTAATACGAGGTGTCATGATTGCAATAATTTATTTGGAAAGATAAAATAAATATGTACCTCCCCAACATTGTAATATTTAGTTTAAAATTTAAATAATCGTGGTACGAATCTGCATTTTTCTAAACGGTTGGCTTTTAACTAGTATTTTCTTTAAATGATACATTATATTGTTATCTAATCTAATAAATTACGTAGAGTTTTATTAAATACTTTCTCAAAAAAACATAGTTTAATATCAATTATCATTCATAGCACTTTATTTAACTTACTATTTTGATCGATCTATATAACTCCGACCGATTTAACTTAGATAAAAAATAGTAATTACTATTTATGCTAGTTTTAATATTTTAAAACAATCATATTCAATAAATTAATACGAGGTATGTATATATGAGAGTAGGTACTAGATTTTTCAAAACCAATTGATATTTTGTTTGATATTATACCTACCGGGGATACCACAATAAGTTAATCCCATCTCATACATATTATTTACCTAGATTCTAGACAACAATAAATGATTCATAAACTGACTATTATACACGTTTTTCGGTAAAATTCTATTGAAAATAATAGATAAAATAAGTTTTCAAAAAACCCGGCTAATCTTTTCTTTTAGGTGACCGACATGTAATAATAATTTATAATCCACAGAGCTCGTTTTCGAGAAACATTCAATGTACAAAGTAATAATAATATATACCCTTTTATATTATTGCAAACATAAAATTAACACGTCGGACGTATTTAAGTTTTACAATGAGCTTAAGTTGGTCCCAATGTGTACAAATCAATTAGTAAGCCTTTAGGAAATTCTCACCATTTGAAAGAGTAATAAAAATGATTTTTTTCACTTTCTTAAGTCATAAATATTATTCCGTAATTAGTAAGAATTTTACTAAGAGAATAATAAAATAAACTCTCTTGTATTTGCTAGCTAGATAAGTCCTTCCTTTTAAATAATAAAATATTTTGTAATTTAAGCATGAAAATACTGCCTAGTTGTTATTATCGATGTACAAGACTAATTTAATCAAAATGTGTCATACTGTACCGAAAATAAAATAATGTTTTGAAGTTAAAACATAATATTATAGGTATAAGCATCGGCCTATAACATCGTGGGTTCCGAGTTTGAATCATGGGTCTGAAAAATAGATACAAATTGTTTTTCAATTTGTGGTCGGAGTCAGAGTACGTACCTAATAGGTTGAGCAAGTGGCTGACATCCATTTCTCGTAAAAACAAAACCTGTTCTCCAATCTGTGGGGGGCCTCATTATGATCGGACATGATCGGATATTTTAGGTGGGTACATTTTTAATTGCAAAACAATTTGTTTTCTAGTGATAGGTAATAATATTTAATTAAAATATGTCGTTTTCTGCTGGGTATTTATTTAAATTAAGTTTATTTATAATTACATACTTTTTTTACTCATCTAAATAATTGAAACAGTGAATTATTATAATGATATATCCATATCGTTTTCTATTGGATATTTGTTTAATATCAAATAATATAACAATTTCAAACTTAAACATTACCTACAACATTGTTTTTTGGGTATCTAAGTAGAAGAGTAATTAACCGAAAATAGTCGAAGAAAGCTTGTGGAGGTCTTTATTTTGCGGTGGATTGAAATTGGCTGATGAATCAATATAATGAATAATCAATATTTAAACATTATTACTGTGTCCTAGTATAGTAAAAGTACCTACCTATATTAGTACAAAATAATTCTTTTCTATTTTGTTTGTTTTATATTCAATAATATAATATTTTGATAATAAAACACTAGTACTAGTGACTAGTGAGTAGCTTTTTAACTAAAACTGCATTTACTTACTGCAAATTCCAATATTTTCCGAAGATAAACCAATATATTTTTCAAAACTAATGTGATACGTCAATATAAACCATGCTGTATATTAGGATCTCCGTTAAAGACTGTTATTGCAAGTATAACAACCTTCTTACTCGTAAAATAAAACGCAGTACACTTTTTTTATTGATATATGACTATACTCCTCGGATATTTATGTGAACACAAATTTGGTCGATGCGATATGTAGATATAGAGCACCATTGTCGAAAACCTAACTTTGTCAATTTTTATGCTAGAGACCTGAAATTTTTACAGGACATGCACAAAAAATATGATATTATAAAAAGCTAATAAAACTTAAAACGCTATTTTCAGACTTATCATGGTTTTTCTAGGGCACGTCGATAGGATGATTTATTTTCAAAATTTCATTTAATAAATTAAATTTTCTTATTCAAAATTTGTGTTTCTTTATTTTTTAATATTTTGATCTTTATTTTGTTATACACACCACATTCTTATATACAGATTTTATTAAAGGGCAAGTAAATTTATTAATAGTTAGATAAACACGTTTAAAATAGTATGTAATGTACTTTTATATTTCATTCTTTTTTTAATAAAAATACTTCGATCACCAATCACTGACTGGTGATGAAAAGCGCGAACTCATATATCCTTGTAATCAAGTTTTTTTTAATCTACCAATTGAGCTAACCAAATCTTTCTTATCTAAACAAAAAATGTTTACTTAATTTATGTACTACACCTTTGTTTCAATATATCTTCTTGCAATTTTAACCATGTAGCAGATTGTAGATTGATACATTAGAATATCTCTCATAAACTTTATCTTTTACACTTTAAACTCTTATTACCTATTCAATCTCTTTTACTTTAACTTTCGCTAATTTTATGTTTTTATTATTTCCATTTTAAAAAATTACACGGCATTGTATAGATATTAAGCCCTATTGACATATTTATTGATTTTGTGATGAAAAATGAATGGGATATTCTAGCTTCAATTGAAAAAAAAATATTGTAAAAGATTATTGTCAGAATTATCTTCAAAATATTTGCTTGGCAATAAATACAAAAAAAGATTGAATCAATCTTTCATAGATGAAAATATAATATATCATAATATACTTAATATGAAGAAATATTTCTATCACCGAAAGAAATAATATTTATAATAAAGCTTACCACTGACACTTAACGGAAAAATACGAAGCTTGCAATTTGAAACAATTTATTGATAATTTTGTTTTAATTAATCAATACCAGTAGAGAAGAGTACAGAGAGGTTGGCTGTGGAGATGCGACATATCCTCAATTGTTAAGTATGGCACGCATATAGATTTTTTCTAATAGGTATATATCTGAGGTGTAATAAGTGAAGTGAATAAACTACACAAAATCAAAGTAATAAATGAGGCTACCAGTGCATACACAGAAGAAGCTACAAATTTTATAACAGTCTAGCAGAAATCATAAAAAAATGAGGATTACCTGCCACAACAAATTTTTAATGTGGACGAAACTGGGCTTATTGGAAAAAAATGCCAGATCGGTCTAATATTATATATCCTAACTAGAAAGCCAGGTTTTAAAGTTTTTAAAGATAGGCTAACCCTTTTACTTGGTGGAAATGCTGCTAGGGATTGCAAAATCATACCACTTCATCAATCAATAATGTTTTCTTAAATGTACATAATATGTATGTAGGTCCATTTTATTTTCACTTATCCTTTAAAACTAACACATATTATTTAAAAAATTGCATGATTTATTCGACTTACATGAAAATCTTCGGAACGAATTAATCACGTAAGTCGAGGACTTACTGTATATTACAATTTGATTTAGGCATGGTTTAATTATAATTAAAAAACTAACCAAAATAAATAAGTAACAAATGACTAACAAAGTGTGCATTATTTATGTTGGACTCGGACCCCACAGCTGTCAACGTATCTAAACTGAAAATCAGTCAAATCAGAAATAATTATAGAAAATTGATATTTTGGCCACCATCTTTGCCAATTGTATAATGTCAAGTTTAACTTCTGGTAAGTAATTAGCACCATAAAATATAATTATGCCTAAGACGTTGATTATAAAAAACTTATTATTTCTCTGCAATTTAGGGACTTCTGGGTAAATTTTGAAGGGGCTCGATATCTTAAAAAAATACCATTATAATTATTCATCATGCCAAAGTATACAAAAGTGGACAAACTTTTTAGCTATGCCGATGGTATATTACCAAATCTAATCTAAAAACACCGTATTAGATTTGCTTCCGTGTCTAACGAAATTTAAAGTTGTACTAACTAATTGTTGTATGGAAAATATTAATTTATTTACGCCTGTTAATTTAATAGTACATAAATAATTTTAAATGACTAACAATGGAGGAATACAAACATATTAGCAATATGTACATACCTGCACCAAAATCTTATAATATTTTAAATATATATATTAAATATTTTTTAGTTATGGCAGTTTTTTTTACTAAAATGATATTCTAAAGAAAGTTTTTTTTTGTAGTAAATTACATTGAGTTTAAATATTATTCTGTCATGACAATCAAATCAACCACATTGTGTAATCGTCTTCAAGTAAGTTCTGGAACATAGTCCAAACTCATCAATTTGCCTTTTATCTCAACGTTGCTTGATCTCTATAGGAAGCTATAAGGATATTAGTTTCAAAATAGGTTACCTCCACTTTTTTGGTTACATGTAAATTTTACAGAAAACATTTCACCGTGGCACAGTTCGCCGTAAGTAGAGTTGGGTATTTCCCGAGAAAATCTCAATCTCGAGATTCGGGATTTCACGAAATGATGAAATTTTGAATTCTCGAGATTCGGGATTTCCAGAAAAGATTTCTCGAGAATTCTCGAGATATCGGGATATTTAAAAAAACCTGTAAAGAATCCTAAAATCAGTGTGAAATCAGACAAGTTCCAAAAAAATATGATTTTTTTTTATTTATGTAAGAAGACAAATAGAAGTAGGAAAACAAAAATAATTCAAAACATTACTTATTAAAATAGGATTTCAAAAAACACACACTGTCAATCACTGCGGCTGATAATCGCGTACACTTTTGAGACTCAAAATTCTTTGATGTTGAAAAATTGCGATCATTTTGAGTCGAATTGTGTTAAATTCCCCGATCAGTCTTTGAACGTTTTATGTTTTCTGCCCACTTCTTTCATATAGAAAAAACGTTTTTTCAATTAATATTCGATAATAAAGAAATCCCGAATATCGAGAAAAGATTCTCGAGATCCGGTATTTCCTGAAATGTTAAAAATTTCAATTCTCGAGATTCGGGATGGAAAATCTCGAAAATTTCTCGAGAATTCCCGAACCCTAACTCTGGCCGTGAGCTTTCTTATCGGAAACAGATGACCGTATACTATACGGTCTCTAATCTTATTAGATTCAATATGAACATTAATTCAATTTTCAAAACTGATTTTGGTAAAAATTCATGAATTCAAGAATTAAAACTTAACCTAACCTAACCTAACCTAACAAATAATCCAGTATATCGGCTATTTTCAAAATTTGTTTGCTGCTGGCTTCCTGTAAAGTGTAAACCGACAAGAACCGTGTTTTATTTAGACATGAATTTTATGTCAGTAGGTACTATACGACCCAAAGAAGTTGGACGGTCTTTAATATACAGCCATTTATTTCCGATACAATATTTCACTGTGAAGTGTGATACGGCAAACTGCATACGTACAAGTTTCCGGACACGCACTTTTTTATGCGTACCTACAAGACAATTTATAAATTCTACCAGAGACACTCTGAGCGACCATGCAAGGCACAGAATAGGCAACATTTTAATCGTACGTTGTAATAACACATATCTTTCCGTACTAAAAAATGTACGCTGCCAGCAGACAAGTATCTCGTATGGGTTGAAAGAATTTATTTGCTTACAATTATTTTGTGTGGTGCGGCCGGTTATGCGTGTTTTGGTCGGCACACCACTGGTATGCATGTGTGTTTTATAAAGTTTTTGAAAATAGATAATAATCAAATGATTTGTTTATTTAATGTTTAGTTTTCAAGATGGAGATGCTATGGATTGTTCTTTTTGAAGTGATGTTATGTGGAACATTAGTGGCGCCTATGCCATATAATAAAATTTATTCAAATCTGTCGACTGATGTATTACCGTCATACTATGGCGATGGATGGAAATACGGTTACACTTGGAGAGATAGACAGACATGCAAACATTGCTATGTTAAAACTTATCACCCGTGCCCTGTCTATTTTGATCATATGGAGAAGCTGAAGACAGATCCGAACCACAAACTACCGGCATTTAAGACGGTTTGCAACAGTTGCTGGATTAAATGCTGGATTTATACTGAACCCAAACCGCTGCCGAGGAAACAGCGGCCTCAAAATACTACACCCACAACGACTACTCCAAGACCAAGAGTTACACCGAAACCATACATTTGTGAACTTTGACAGTGTATTAAATTATGGCATGGCTTACAATAAAAACTCAATGTTAGGGTACATACCTATTTTATATCTTTGTCTGTTTTTCAGTATGTTTATTAATACATATTATATAGAAATTGTCAAAGTACTTATTGATACCTTTTGTACATATTTACACAATAATTAATGCACCAATATTATACTTTTTATTTTATAGATATCATTTCTTCTTTTGAATAGATTACTGTACAATAAAGTTAATAACATAAAAAAGAGAAGCCATGATGTAGAATACTAATCATGCATGTTTAAAGTGGTTTTATAATATTATGGTTAGATCCATTGAGTAGATTATCTGTTTAAAGGCAGTATGTAATGCAGCAGTTGCGAAGGGAGGAGGTAGGCTGTTAAAATCCGACATAGATAGTTCATACTAAACTCTATCTGTCATACTTATTTGTTTTTATTGAACTAAGACTGCAATTTGAAGATAGTGTTGGTTAGTTTTTAAAATTCAATTAAACCTGCCTATACCAAGCCATAATGGTTTTGGTCATCAGTATGTGCCTTTTGGTAATATTATTAAAGTAGGCGTCAATTCAAATAGTCAAAGAATACTATGAATCCACGTAAAAATTGCAATTTGGTGTTCTGGCAGGCCTTGAATATACATGTAAAATAAATTAGAAGAAGAATCTCTTAAATGTTTTTAATAAATCTCATTGCATTGCATTCTTGGCTTTCTTTAATTCAATTATTAATTCTTTTAAATCTTCCTGTTGAAGGAGTATTTTGTGATCCATGGTAGATTTTCTGCACGAGTCTTCGATGCACATGTTTAATTCCACGCAGTCGATAGATCCTTCTGGAGCCGGTTGAAGGCTGACGGAATTTAATTTGGATACTGAAATAAGAAAAAAATGGATGTATTCACAAAAATATCTACTTAGATATATCGTGGGTTTGCTGCCAAAGGTTGGTAAGTCGATGATTTAGGTATTTAGAGTGAATAACGGATTATATAAACATGTATGCTAGAAAAAAAATTCAAGGACATCCAACGTATAGAACATAAGCACAAAGAAATTAGCATTATGCCTGATTTTAGAGGGCATGTCAAACTTCAAATTGCAATTACTCCATAACATAATTTCGAGATTTACCAACTTTTGGCAGTTTGGTCTATAAAAAATGAGTGCATGTAACGAGCACAAACAAACTTTCTGTTTTGATCCATTTTCACGATCTGCAATACTGTAATCATAGACATATGGCAGCTGTACATGGAATTCCCAACTTAACTTCCACTAAAGCAGCGGTCCCCAACCAGTGGTCCGTGAGAGAATTTTGGTGGTCCACAGAGTAATTTGAATTTATTTCCAATTTTCATATTTATTAAAAAGTTTCAGTATATTCTTATAACATTTTTTTTGAATTTTTGGTCATTGGAACCAAGAATCCAACAGCTTATTTCAAACAAGCAGCAACAAAGGTCATCCTGATTATCTTTCGGTTACCTGTAATTAATCTTTTATGCACCTCTATGTCGACGTAGAAGTCATATTAATTTAATAATTGTATTGATTTTTTTTTAATAAAATGAAATTTAAAATGTTTTTTTTGCATTTTTCGTATTGAATATCTGTGTTAATAAGTTTATTTATTATAATTCTTTTATCGTTATATCGACATATCGAATTTCTAACAAATGTGGAAAAAATACGTGGTAGTGGTCCGCGGGATTCGATATTTTGAGTTTAGTGGTCCGCGAGGTCTAAAAGGTTGGGGTCCGCTGCACTAAAGCTCTCTGCATTCTCAGAAAGCTACTCATCAGTTATATTGTGTCCGGAAACTTGTACGTATGCAGTTCGCCGTATCACACTTCACCGTGAAATGTTGTATCGGAAATATATGGCCGTATATTAAAGACTGTCCAACCACTTTGGGTTGTATAGTACTGAGATAAAATTCATGTCTAAATAAAACACGGTTCTTTTCCGTTTACAGGAAGCCAACAGCAAACAAATTTTGAAAATAACCGATGTACTGGATTATTTGTTAGGTTGGGTTAGGTTTTCATTCTTGAATTCACGAATTTTGCCAAAATCAGTATGAAAATTGATTTAATGTTCATATTGAATCTAATAAAATTGGAGATACATATAATGTACTAAGTGTTCGTAAATATGTAAATGAATCCCAGCTGACAGGTGATGGAACAATATGATGTATGACATTTCAGAGTGGTAAGTCTCGATACATTCTAACAAAATAAACGTCATATTTTAATATATTGCAAAATTACCTACATAGGAAATGTGATTACATAGTACTTCATTGATTATTTCTGAGTATGCACTGCATCTACAGCATCTATGGACCACACGTGACTGGTATTATCATAATACTATTATATCTTGTCTTTGTAATACAAAATGAATTTAAGTGTCAAGAGGTGATATCTGTTTTATTATTGTCGAAATTTCATTACTCACGCGAACGGTTGAGCAATCTACGTGGCTGGTCAGCCAACTCAAGATCAAAGGAATTTCTAAAATTTTCAGATTTGCTAGGCCTCAATGGTGCAATTAGTAGCGCACTCAACTGTCAACTGAAAAGTTAGTAGTTCGAGCCAACTGTGGGCGCATTTATTGTTTTTCAAGTTTGAAATTGACTGTGACGGTCGTTCGTTATATATGAATCAGATACACTCTACCGGTGAAATTACTGTACATCAAATTAATAGCATACATCTTAATGATTTTTTCCGAAGAACTGCTTCAATCTCTGCACCATGCTGATCGAAAGCTACCCTCAAAGCCCTGGTCACCTCCCATGCGACTCCAGCGCTTCTGAGGCCATTGTCCAGTTGTAAACCATCGGCTCCCCATCGAGCTGTGCTGGTCAGTGTGAACATCAGGCACGATATCACCATTTTTAAATCGTCTGGAGAATCTGAAATAGTAGATTATCAAAAATAAATGATACATCATAACCAATGGCGTACGATAACTTTTGCTTGTAGGGATGCTATTTAAAAAAGTGCTTATATAAGTACCTACTAATTATCTACTTGAGGTTTTGTAAACAATTGAATGTTGGCAGGCGGCGAATGAAGAAGAATGGTGTGTGATATTACTGAGTAGTAGCTCTATGATATTCTTTAAACATTTTAGATAAGAAAAATTGGTACTGTTCGGTTATACCGGAGGCAGCGGAAAACGCATTTTGAAAATAGCCGATAAACTGGATTATTTGTTAGGTTAACTTAACCAAACCTAACCTAATGTCACCACCTACCTGTAGGTAGGTGCCTTCGCACAATAAATTGATTAGTAATAAGCCGACATGTAAACCTGATCTCTAACTATACGGCTTAGTAAAACGCCTAAAAACGCTTCCTTGTCGAATCACATATAAATTGTTTATCTGTTCACAGGTTTTTACGCTACCCGTTCGGTATGTAAACGTATCGAACGGGGCATCGATTGCTACGAGCAGGGTAATGCAGTGTGAAAGAATGATGGATGTAAAATTGCCTTGTTCTGTACAATAAAAAAACCTGTGACGATGTTATTATAAAGTGTTAGATATAAATGTATTATGTAACTGTATATTAGTATAAAAGGGGAAGAATGATTGTTAAATATAAAGAGACGAATGCAGTAGCGAGAGATTATTATAAGAGTGTAACATATTTAATATATTTTGTAATAGTATGAAAGAAGAAGAATAACTGTTAACATAAAGAAGAAGAACGCGGTAGCGAGTGATTAGTATTAAAAGTGTATATAATTAATTAATATGTCATGTGGAACACACTAATCGAATAGTATTTCGATTCGTAAACTCATTAATAGCAAACTAATAATTATAGAATCAATTATCCGCGAGTGGCAACACTTAAAATTATAACGCAGCAACACCTACCAACGCGTTGGTATGGGTGTGCCTCTGTGCGTGTATACGAAAATGTTACCGGCTAAAAAGTATCCGGCGCACAGATTAACTCAGAAAATAACGCCTTAAAGTCTCTAGAATTCAACTTTTCGGAAATATTATTTCATTATTGTGTTCCTAATTAGGGTATTTATCGTCTGTAATATAAAGCATGAGGAAATTCGCATATTTAAGAAAGAGTAAATTCTTGATAGCAACAGACGGGAGCTTCGCCGATTTCTAATAAAATAAATTAAAATCACGACCTTTATGCAGCTGTGCGGTGTAAAGACAGCGGCTAAAAATAAGGCAATGCGGGGGAAATATCGCCGATCGATATACTCTTCGACATTGAATTGCGAATTACCTCTGTGAAGAAGTAGTATTTTGCTATCTTTCGGAAATAGTAAAATATTATTTCGTATTACTATATAAGACGTAGTTTTAAGATTAAACTGTTATTATTATAAATGTAACATTGTAAAAGGTAAAGGCAACAGACAGGTTTTACGTCGTAAAATCACAAATGTTTATGTGAAGGTCGATGGATAATGATTACAGGGCCTATTATTATGTCAATAGGTACCTAGTAAGTAGTTGTAAATGCATGTAGTTTAAACGCTAATCAAATCGTGTGTTTACTCCTGGCATAAGACTAACACCGCGAGTTTATGCCGGAGATAGCTATTTAAATGCTCTAAATAAATTCATATAAAATCCATAGAATTAGATAGACGATATTTTATAACGTCAATATATCCATCCACGTGCACAGAATATATTATCTCTTGATACTTGGTCCTTCTGACAATCCAGTAAATTCTTATTAAATAAACAAGAGATATTACGCAGTACGAAATTAACGGACATAGTAGAATCTTTGGTCACCCCTTCTCAAACTCTTTGGACCAATTAGAATAAGGGAGGCTGCTATAAAAGAGGGCGCATCCGAGAGATTTTTATCAGTCTACCGGATCCTCCCTCGGGAACAAGTCTCATCTCTACTAGCAGCCTCTCTTCAAACACTCTGGACCAGTTTCACCAGTTTTCGCCGCGCATCTCTTCGCTTCTTGAACGCCGAAGTACTCCCCGGGGAGAGTTTCACATCCCGTTTACCTACGGGTGGGAAACATCTCTCGCGTTCGCAGTCATCGGTCGTCACGTATTCCTGTCTGCCGCCTTCACCTACATTTGGCCTGTAAAATTATTTACTAGACGCTACATACAAGGAAATAAAACCAAGTCATTACCGACTTTTTCAAAAGGAAACATCGTTATTATTAATAACCCCTCCACCGACTGAGCTAGGAAAATACATCAACGAAGTGCGCAGTGGCGTATCGTTGAGGGGGTGTTGTTAATTTGGCGCCAAACGTTTACGGGCTCAGAAAAAGCTTCTTTTTCTCGAATCCACGACCGGACGACAGACACGAGGAATATATATATATATATTTCATATATATATTATATGTATGAGAACTAAATCGCAGACAAAGGACACACACACACCTAGCGAAGAGATGGCGGACCCTCCACTGGTGGAGCCGATCCAGAGGAATGAGGAGATGGAAGAAGGTATGCAAATACCTGAGCGCAGTATACCAGCATCCGAAAACATGGATCCATGTACCAGACAAGGACAGATTCCACACGTGACGATGCTGAACACCACAGGAGGCGGTCGGCTGGTAATCTTCCAATACCAGGCGCACGCACCGTGCACGTGCCAGGAGCATGGTCACGGACGCCCTGAGCCAAGAGAGAGCGGTGAGGAGACGAGACTGGACGAGGACTATGAAGAGGCCACCTGCCTGCATTGGCGAGGAGTCACCATCAGGAGGTGCTGAGGATGAAAAGGGGACGATGCCGAGATCCTGCAGTACTGCCTCGGAGGACCTCGGCTGATGAAGAAGAGGGCTGATCCAGTGGGTGATGTGTTGGAACGATCTTCTGTCGTCCATAAATAAATAGTGTGTAACTCTCTTCAAGAACCACAACAGTTTTATGTATTAATCGTTATTAATTATAAATGCATCCACCGTAAAGCAAGGTTGATCCGCTTGTAATGCACCGGCGAACAGAAAAAGCGAGGAGGTAAATATAACGGTTACGCAAAACGAGACGTTACGTAAATTGCATAACGGCCAGTGGCGTAGATAAATTTATAGCGCGCGACAGCGGCTAATTAATAAATTATCTTGCCGGGCATATTAAGTGAAAGCGATCAACTTTGCTCAACGGTGTGATTAGAATTTAGAATAAATGGTTGTATAACAGATGATGAATGTGTGAAAAATGGTTCAGCGGCAGAGAACTCCGTAGATGCTGGAAAAACTGTAAGTACCTATTTAACCGACTCTGGTAAATAATTATTTAACCAAAAAAAAAATTAGCCTTTTAAAATAAGGAAGAATTTTAAATATTGTAAATAATAACATTCCTTAAGAAGGTTAAGATTTTTTAATATTTTTAAAGGTTTGATATTTAATTAAATCTTTTAGATATTGAAATAGATAAATAAATAGTATGTATTTAATAATAGGAAAAGAAGGCGATGCTGCCAACGTCCGCGATTAAATTAACTACTTCTTAAATATAAATAATGATAATAATAAAAAGGGCTCGTGGACATGCACGCCCCTGCAAATAAGAATGCAAAACATCAGTGTTGCCGTGTCTACATAAAATTCAGGAAGTCTACTGAATTTCCGTGTCGGAAGCTACCTACTGAGATTTTAAATTTTGACTTGGCAACGCTGCATAACATAACTGACCTGCTCGATGGTGAAGGTTATTCAAAACGTAAACAATGTAAATGCTAGCCGTCCGAAGATTATGCGGTCTGGAATAATAAGTTTTAAAATAATCGGGTAGTTTAATAACTTATAATATAAATTGACCGGATGGAGTGACCATATTGCGACGTATAAAAATATACTATCTCGTCACTTATCATGGTCAATTATAATAATAAATAAATAGTAATATAAAACTGTGTCAATTATATAGTTAAATATTAGTGTATATATAGATAAAATAAAAGAAGTGAATAATAGCGTAATAAAAGTGTGATATATTGAATTATAATAGGTACCAAGTGTGACTAATAATGAGATATGTGGAATTATAATAGTTACCAAGTGTGATTAATAGCGATAAATATATCAATGTAACAATAAAACAAATTCGGTAAATAACACATTGCGGGTTAGAATCGTGTATTAAAATATTTTTTATAAGCTAAATAAACACAAAATAATCCGGGGAAAAGACTCAAACAGAATCTCTTGGGACGTGATGGCCGGGTGGGCGGACCACTTCCTGTACGAGAAGCCCACTTCTTGGACCACAAGACCGTAGGAAGGCAACATTTGACCTTCTGCCGATCGCTCTTAAACCCTGAGGGGGTTGACTCGGAAGGGTTGAGGTTATGCCCTCGCTTGAACTACCCCAGGAGAGGAAGACGAGTACTAGCGCGAAAAGCACATAGTAAACATAATTATGATAGTGATGCAACAGCGCAAATGGAGACTTTACTCGAGAACCTGATACTCTGAGTGACAACCTGGACGGCTCGCGATGCCTGAAGATGTGGAATTGGTATGTGCAACGCCAAACCACGTTAACACGTCGTGAGTAATCCAGGGACAGCACATCTTGAATCATCGGGGAAAACGAGGAAGGGTGCTCCGGAAACATAACCGCAAGGAAGGAAGAAATAGCAAAAATGGAACAAAAGGATATACACTCTAAGAGTGATATCTAGTATTTGTGAAGAGGCGATGCCGTTGACTAGCTAGAGCCGAGCTCAGATCATCAGCATACGACCTACTCACCAACAGGGGAACGGATGTGGCCACACCTATCCCTATGGACATCCCTGGATAACAAACATGCGGCCCCGCGATGGTCGATCGAAAGTTATACCAGTGGAAAGTCAAGCTATAGAAGAGTAATCGTCAGAACAAAGAGGATCGGACGTCTTTGGGCGTACCACCTCACGAAACTGGCTAGCGAAGAAGTCGGCGATTCAAGCAACGCGACATTCTATCGACTAGCACAGTAAAATAAAAGGACGAAGGCGGAATAAATAAAAAAAAGGAAGAAAAATCATAAACATGTGCTTAGTAGCTGGGGTAAAGATTTGTCAAAACGAAAATGTATACGGACCCGGATAGGACGACAAAACAATTGCCGTCTATCTGGAAGACATGGAACGAAAACCACCCATAAAATTAAGTTAATTACGTAGTTATAAATATTAAAAAAAATACCATAAATAGTAGTGTTATAGCGTAAACGTTTCTGAAATGTAGCATGATGTGTACGAAGCTAGCCGCTCGATACGGCGAATAACGCTTCCATATCAAACGCCCAGAAACGGATATAAGCAATCCGAGGCTGGAAAATTAAACTAAAAAAAACAAATATTATATGTGTATGATGGTTAAACAAGGAAGGTATAGGCGGCCGATGAGGTCAGGCTGTACATGTCAGCTTTCATCGGAGGGGGCGAATTGTCACCACCTACCTGTAGGTAGGTGCCTTCGCACAATAAATTGATTAGTAATAAGCCGACATGTAAACCTGATCTCTAACTATACGGCTTAGTAAAACGCCTAAAAACGCTTCCTTGTCGAATCACATATAAATTGTTTATCTGTTCACAGGTTTTTACGCTACCCGTTCGGTATGTAAACGTATCGAACGGGGCATCGATTGCTACGAGCAGGGTAATGCAGTGTGAAAGAATGATGGATGTAAAATTGCCTTGTTCTGTACAATAAAAAAACCTGTGACGATGTTATTATAAAGTGTTAGATATAAATGTATTATGTAACTGTATATTAGTATAAAAGGGGAAGAATGATTGTTAAATATAAAGAGACGAATGCAGTAGCGAGAGATTATTATAAGAGTGTAACATATTTAATATATTTTGTAATAGTATGAAAGAAGAAGAATAACTGTTAACATAAAGAAGAAGAACGCGGTAGCGAGTGATTAGTATTAAAAGTGTATATAATTAATTAATATGTCATGTGGAACACACTAATCGAATAGTATTTCGATTCGTAAACTCATTAATAGCAAACTAATAATTATAGAATCAATTATCCGCGAGTGGCAACACTTAAAATTATAACGCAGCAACACCTACCAACGCGTTGGTATGGGTGTGCCTCTGTGCGTGTATACGAAAATGTTACCGGCTAAAAAGTATCCGGCGCACAGATTAACTCAGAAAATAACGCCTTAAAGTCTCTAGAATTCAACTTTTCGGAAATATTATTTCATTATTGTGTTCCTAATTAGGGTATTTATCGTCTGTAATATAAAGCATGAGGAAATTCGCATATTTAAGAAAGAGTAAATTCTTGATAGCAACAGACGGGAGCTTCGCCGATTTCTAATAAAATAAATTAAAATCACGACCTTTATGCAGCTGTGCGGTGTAAAGACAGCGGCTAAAAATAAGGCAATGCGGGGGAAATATCGCCGATCGATATACTCTTCGACATTGAATTGCGAATTACCTCTGTGAAGAAGTAGTATTTTGCTATCTTTCGGAAATAGTAAAATATTATTTCGTATTACTATATAAGACGTAGTTTTAAGATTAAACTGTTATTATTATAAATGTAACATTGTAAAAGGTAAAGGCAACAGACAGGTTTTACGTCGTAAAATCACAAATGTTTATGTGAAGGTCGATGGATAATGATTACAGGGCCTATTATTATGTCAATAGGTACCTAGTAAGTAGTTGTAAATGCATGTAGTTTAAACGCTAATCAAATCGTGTGTTTACTCCTGGCATAAGACTAACACCGCGAGTTTATGCCGGAGATAGCTATTTAAATGCTCTAAATAAATTCATATAAAATCCATAGAATTAGATAGACGATATTTTATAACGTCAATATATCCATCCACGTGCACAGAATATATTATCTCTTGATACTTGGTCCTTCTGACAATCCAGTAAATTCTTATTAAATAAACAAGAGATATTACGCAGTACGAAATTAACGGACATAGTAGAATCTTTGGTCACCCCTTCTCAAACTCTTTGGACCAATTAGAATAAGGGAGGCTGCTATAAAAGAGGGCGCATCCGAGAGATTTTTATCAGTCTACCGGATCCTCCCTCGGGAACAAGTCTCATCTCTACTAGCAGCCTCTCTTCAAACACTCTGGACCAGTTTCACCAGTTTTCGCCGCGCATCTCTTCGCTTCTTGAACGCCGAAGTACTCCCCGGGGAGAGTTTCACATCCCGTTTACCTACGGGTGGGAAACATCTCTCGCGTTCGCAGTCATCGGTCGTCACGTATTCCTGTCTGCCGCCTTCACCTACATTTGGCCTGTAAAATTATTTACTAGACGCTACATACAAGGAAATAAAACCAAGTCATTACCGACTTTTTCAAAAGGAAACATCGTTATTATTAATAACCCCTCCACCGACTGAGCTAGGAAAATACATCAACGAAGTGCGCAGTGGCGTATCGTTGAGGGGGTGTTGTTACTAACCTAACCTAACCTAACCCAACCTAACCGAACCTAAACTAACCCAAACTAACAAATAATCCAGTTTATCGACTATTTTCAAAATGCGTTTTCCGCTGCCTCCGGTATAACCGAACAGTACCGAAAAATTTACCATACGTTTGAACAAAGAATACATAACATTATTATTATAGTACCATATCGATTATTTTTGGGATGTTTCACATTTACAGCATCTATGGTCCACACACCATTGTACATAACGTAAAATTATTACAAATAGGTGGGCAGTAACGTCCCGTGGGGGTAGACAGATTGAGCGTCGCTTGGAGGCGGCAGTTACTCGAAGGGCGACAAATCGAGGAGAATAATTTGGAATATATAGAAATAGCTATCTAAACTTAGTAATAATGAAAATATCTTTCCATTAAAAAAATCAGCTCACTGGTGTTATCTAGTTTACTTCCGTTGCCCTTCGACGTCCTTGGTGACCAGAAACGAGACGTGCAGATTTGCGAATAATTAGTCTGATATGTTGTTCGTTATCCATACAACACATTTCTTAGACATAGGACTCATGAAAGGATAATAAAAATACTGTATAAAAAAATGAGGCGGCATTTTGGCACTGGCTAGGGGCGGCATTTTATCTAGGGACGTCATTGTAGGTGGGTTTTCACGGCAGGTGAGTCAAAGTCAGACCCTTTTCATATCACTTATTATGAGTCCAAATCTTGACGAAAGCAAACGGAACTCGGATACGGATACTAAAGGTGTCTCTAATAGATTATTATGTAGGTTTGCCAATTTCTGATAAGAAAAAAGATGATTTATATAAGAAATAGATAATTTATGTAAATATATGATTTTTAACTCACCTAGTTTGACATCCGATAAAATACTTTTAATTTTCTGCTCCTGAAAATTGATAAAACAATTCAACGTGTAATACAAACATACCTATTATAATGTTATAAGAAAGTTTTTTATACAACTTTCAAAAATTTCCAAAAAAATGTAAATTTAAAATTTCTTACTTTTTTACATTCCACTATCTACAAAGTAATTTTTAAATACACCATTTTTTTCTAAATATGACCTCTGAACCTGATTGTAAAATAAATTTAAAAATTCTGAAGCACAACATGGTATGGAATGGTGAAAGTTGGGCATAACGAGAAAAAACCCAAAAAGACAAAAGTAAAAGTACGAGGTGTGATAGAGTTCACACTTAGCTGAGGAGATAGCAATGGGCTGGACATTGCTTAACGAATGTACAACTGCTGAACAAATGCCGTCATATAGTGGTATCCAAGGGGTATTAAATGATCACAAGGACGGCTGAAAACCTGCTTGATAGATGAACTCATTAAGTTCGAAGATGTAGACGGCAACGAAGAACCTGATTAATGTTGATATAACCTGCAACGGTTCCCCGGTAAGGTGTTCAGCTATCGCAAGACAGAGGGCTCTGGCTTTCGGTGCATTCAGTTGACCAATCGCGTGAAGACCGCTTAGGACCCACTCCGGACACTCTCCATCTCCAAAGCATTTCAGCTTCTGTAATCATTATAAGATATATTATTCCTTCGCACATATTGTTTAGCAATTATTTATCTATATCACCGAAAGAAATAATATTTATAACAAACCAAAAAGGTCGACGTACTGTGTAAAGGTCAAAAATTAAATATTTTGGATATCTTTGAACTGAACAATCTGTCGAGTTTGTAGGAAAGATGTCTTAGCCAAGTGATGGCGAACCGATGGCGCACATGCCACTAGTGGCACGTGAGATGATTTTGCATGGTAGGCGAAGAGAAAAAAATACGTACCTAATATTAATTTAAAATATATTTTTTATTACAAAAAAGATCACTCATTGAGAAAAAAGAGGTCGAACAAAAATAATTTATTGATCGGCCAATTAAAAATAAAAATATTCAATCAACAAACCTAAGAAAATTCATCTGCAGTGATTCAAATATTATAATACCTGCTTGTTATTTTGCCTCAAACATAATTGCTAAAAATGAAAAATCGTTCAGTGATAGGGAATATATTAAATGAAAGAAGTGTGGTTAAAATGCTCCCACGATCTCTTAGATTTTTTTTTTAAATATGGAAAAAAATATTCCAAAAATAAAAAATATGACTTTGGCTAGAAACACAATGAAAGATTGAATTTCAAGAACTCAATTGTCATTTTTAAACTTTTTTAATAGAATATTTCTTAAAAACTATTATATCCCCATGAAAAACTGCTCGCCACGTCAGGCAGACGAAATTGGGAAATTTTGGCATTCGTACGACAAAAGGTGCGTCATTCCTGTCTTAGTCGAT
Organism: Rhyacophila brunnea; assembly: GCF_057557595.1. NCBI lineage: Eukaryota > Metazoa > Arthropoda > Insecta > Trichoptera > Rhyacophilidae > Rhyacophila > Rhyacophila brunnea. Next base: position 37,781,898 of record NW_028233276.1, on the reverse strand, counting down.
AGATTGTTCCAACTATGCTCTCAAGATAGATATCCAAAATTATTAATTTCCGACTTTTACGCGGCGCGTCGGTCCTTAAAATGATTGATTCGATTAAATCTGTTATCATTATTTTGGTTTGTGAGAATAACACTGTTAATAAACTATATTTTTATTCAACGAATAATTAACGAGATTTGAGAGTTTAACATTATTTTATTGAACATACATAATATCAAAGGTATTTTCAAATAATGTGCGTTCAATAAAAGAATGTTACATTCTTAAATTTTATTAAAAAAAATATTCGTTAAATAATTTTTTTTAATTGTTAGCAAGTGCATACGTTAAATAGGTATAACGAAAAATTTGAGAAATTTTGACGTTGTTTAGTCATAATTATTGTATTGATTCAGCCACACAATTCGATTGCCAAAAATTAAAGCAATGTAAAAACCACTAGTTAATTTCGTTGTAACATATTGTGTCAATCATGATCCTCTTCCCACAACAATTGTCTTCAAATTGGGAAACGCTGATTTACATTAGGGTACCTATAATAATTAAAATTAGTTTTAGTATGTATGTAAAGTATATTCATTATTACCATAATGGTAACCAGTAGTAGCTGTACCAAAGTTGATGCTGATCTGAAAATAAAGAGAAACGTGAGATTAGACAAGAACGAATTTAAGACAATTCTACTTCTTTCTACACAATGATTTAATACCTGAAAAATAGTGTTTTAAGGCCAAATGCATAGCCATACTACAAGTGTTCGGCAAATTAGTGGAATGGAGTAAAACAAGCAACGCGTCATTATTTTCACTAGAACGTCTTAGTTCAGTCTGCAATTGGCAATTAAAATAGTATTAGTAAACCAATTCACACTATTTAAATATACGAATATATTATATTATATGTATTATGAATAGGGAATCTAATCCCGAGCCAAAATTCTGATCCCGGGATTTCGGGATTACAATTTGACAATCCCGGGACTGGTCCCGGGATTGGCATTTTTTTCCATTGTTAATATATTTTTTTTATATTTACACATAACATTGATAAAACCGGTCAAAAATAAATCTAGTATAATTTATACTATTTAAGATATTTATTGTTAATATTGTATATCTACGTTCAATCTTGGAAATACATAAGTTTAATGGAGTAAATAATATTAAATATATATATATATATATATATATATAAATAATAATGTGAATTTGATATGAGATTGCTGTTTCTGATAGTAAAGACTTATGAATGGATTAGCGAGATTTAAAATAGTAAAGCAAATAATCATGGCGTACTTATGGCCTTTCCGCTTTATAAATCTAATTAGTCAGCCAAATATGAAACTGCCGTAAAACGTATGAGGTCATGGTGGAATTACTTTGTTAAAAGTGCGAAGCATTGTTTTTTTCCAATCTTTCTCATTTTTAATAATTTATGTGGAAAAATAAAATGAATCGGCAACTTACACATGGGTATAAATCAAATTTCGTTAATTTTTTTAAATTTCTTTCATTCAAACTCAGTTTATTTCTAATGTAGTTATTATGTTTCATAAAAATTGATAAAAAAAATCAATCCCGAAATCCAGGGATTATGTTTATCAATCCCGGGATTCATAGGTATAGAAAATAGCTTGGGATCCCGGGATTAGAATCCCTAATTATGAACAATAATAAATCGAAGGGGGAGATTGTCTGTTAAACGAAAGAAATAAACAACAATACGTAAAAAAATGCACACGCTTGGGCCATATGGCAACATATTTTGTGAATCTTTTTTTATTTTTTTTGTAGTATGGCGTTAGGTGTTTTTATATATTTATGAATTCCTGGAAAATAATTTCATGCAATCAACTTATTACCGATGCAAAACTATGTATATATATATATTGTGTGCTAGTTTGTTGAGTTGGTTCATTTGTCGCAATGCTATTATGTTTAACGAATTTTCATTATGTTTATATGTGGCAAGACAAACATTAATTAATCGCTTGGTACCGATTCTTTGCCACAAACTGCAACATAGATAGAAAGGCTGGGATAGCCTCTTCAACCTGCAGTAGATTGTATATTTATGTATATACCTACTTATGAATTATTTTATGAAATGTACAAGAATAATTAATTCTTCCAAAGCCAACTTCACTTCATACCACGAGATTCGCGATACATACATTATTACTATGATTGCAGACTGCAAATCTTATTACAGTGAAAATGTGCACTTGAAACTTAAATCGCAGCTTTCATAAAAGCTCCCACTACAAGAAGTATTAAAACTAATAGCACAACTTTCGAAAGTCTTCATCATGGGATGTTGTATTATTTTTAAACAAATACGGCAATTACGTTGCATTAACAAAAACCGCTATTATATTATATTATATTTTACACTAATGAAATCGCGTGATTTCAATTTGAATTTATACATATCACTGAGCTTGTTTGTGATTTCTTAATTTTTTTCGATACTCGAGATGGGTATATTGAAAGTATGGTATTATGTGAATATATTTTCTCTTCCAAAGTAGGTATATTTTAGATATATTTGTAATTTAATCATGCAGGAATTTTATAAATTCCATTCAGACTTAAAGTAAATAAATATCCACGAATTAAACAATTTCCGCCCAGAATCGAGACTTCTTTTATTTGTATTATTTTAGAATCTCATTTTTTCTATGTTCCTATTATTGATGATTTTTCGAGAAATGAAAATGTCGAAATTTCTGAAAAAATCTCGAGAAATGAGAATCAACTTATCTCATTAATCTTTGAGAATTCTCAATTACATTCCCTGATGATAGGCAGACATTTAGCCCAGTTAGTTCGAGAAATCAACAACATGCTTTAGATTTTTTAATGAACATAATATTATTATAAGGTAAATAATGCATACACTAAACACAATAACAAATACGGCAAGACAAATGAGGACCATATCGAGTCAGGTAAACATTGTTTTTGACCATGTCTGATCCTAAGATCATAATATGACTCTCTAGCTACAGAGTTACGGTTTGTATTAACAGATTTTTTATTTTTACGCAAAATACTCTAAGCTGATTACATTCATGTTGGTCCTATGAATCAGGTCCCTACTACTTTTAACCAAATTTGATATATCATATACCTACTTATTCACTTTATAATTATCATCATCAGCCTGGATCAATTACGAAGGCTGAGCGGTAACGTCCCAGCTTATAATGTCGTGGGTAAAAACAGAAATCTGTTAATACAACTTCCACCCCGTGGAGGCCCATTTGATCTAGGATCGAACGTGGTGATGTAATATAATATATATTCAATTAAGAATGAATTCATTCTTAAATCGTGTGTATTATTCGTTTGAATAAATAATTATGTTAAATATATAGTCATGCATTTGGCATCCACAGGGGGTTGTAATAAAAAAATTCCATACTCCATACTCTGGTTCCAAACACACATTGAAAACCAATATGTGTATTCGCCAAATCCAGGATTCACCTGGAACCCATGACATTATAAGCCGATGCGTTAGTCGCTCGGTCATCGTGGGCGGAATACCACTTGAATAAAAATTGAAAAATGACTTGAATAATGGATAGGTAAATCATATCTGTAAATAAGAAACAGGACTAGTCGGATCAATTGGTCTAAATTAGTATGTTTCGTACAGAAAAATAGAAGTTCATTCATCAATATTCAATCTTCTTTTAGACCTAAACTAGTGATTTTAGATGCATCTCCCTTTTTTGTACTTACATAAAAAAACAGTGTCTTAAAACTCCCTATACAATGTGTGGAATACATCGATATCCAAAGCAATTTGGTTGAACATGGCACACACATGTGTGTGTGGTCAGTGATGTGGAGTATTATCTATCTATATGACATTATTACTTAAATAATTCTAGTAGGTACACGTACACAATGTTGACAGAAACACTTAAGGGGGGACTCGTCGTAGGTCAAAATTGAGTTTTTATTGTATTTTAAAACCATGACCCTAGACACTCCTTAAACGTTGTAGATAATCTATTTATATAATTTTGAAGCCTTATTATCCTTTATATTTATTTTAAACATTTGATGACTGCATAAAGTATTTTTGTTACATAAAATAGTATTCTTTTAAACCTCTCGCTCCAATGTTTTAGAATATAGTCATATTTCGGTACATGAATGTGCAGTGGTGTTAAGATTTTGTAAGAATTGTCGGAGAAAAAATATGTACCTATAGTCGCTTAGGAAAAAAAACATTTTTTTAACTAAACACAAAAAAAATAAGTTAAAAGGTATCAATTTTCAATTTTTTGAGACGGTTTTTGTTTGCCCCTGAAAATTTTAATTAATTGACTTCCGCGGTGTTGTTTCTTAAGCGACGCTATGTACTTAATTTTTGGGGATGAAATTTAAAAAAATGTACTTATTGAGATCTAATGAATATTTGAAATATTTGTAATTGTGATGTAAATATCACAATTACAAAATAAAAGAAAGAAACTTGTGCGGTGTTGATGCTAGCACGCGACACTCGAGGCGGTATAGACGGGGATGGACAAACGGGCGTGGGTTTCGTGCCTTCTATTTTGGTGAAACCCAGCCCTAAAGAGCTGGATTCCCGAGACACAAGGTCTCGGAAGGTCACTGCAATATATAACATCATATAATATAATTAAATGGGGCGCCATCAAAGTTTGCTTATTAAAGAAACCCTGAAAAAGAAATATGCCAATTGTGCCGCAGATGCCGTCATGAGCTTGTATATTTTTTTTTTACGAAAACAGTTTATTCTGCGTAGACAATAATTATAATAAATACCTTTCTCTGTCGGCGCATCGGCTTTTCGATCGAATAATTGTTAATTTAAAATTTGAAATTTTCATACACTGTAATGCATCATTATCACAAACTAAGATTATATTAGGTAATATTAGGGTTTTTTTATCCTAGATGCATTTATAGATACCTCGCATTTACTATCGAGGTTTCTTAAGGACTTTGGCACGCAAACTACTCTACTTGATGCTAGTCAAATGAAAATTGTGCCGGCTGAGAGAATATGCCTTATTGAAAACTATTCTTCTACCCGCATCGGGTATTGCTGATTTGAATTCGGCCAGGGCCTATGAAACCGCCTTGCAAAATCCCTAGAAAATTCTTTGTAGCATAAGGCGGTGATGATTCTGACGAATATTTTGTCGTATTCATTGGGAACTGAGGACTGCGATTTGTAGTCGAGTTTTTTCCCGTGGTAAAAGAAATGTCGCATAGAACTGATATTCTGAGCATATACCTACTTATCCTATCTTATATGATTGCAGTCACTGGATCTGAAGGTAATATTAGGTTGGGGTAGGTTAGGTTAGGTTATGTTAGGTTTGGTTTGGTCTAAAAAGAAAGTTATAAAATCTCATGACGGCATCTGCGGCACATTTACCAGAAACATAATAAAATGGTAGCAGTCAAGAAAATAAAAAAACTCATACTTCTTGGAACTCACTGTATATTCAACAAATCAAACAAAAGATATTTTATAAACAGTGAGTAGACTTAGACTAATAACTAATAACAATAATAGTAATTCTATAATGAACTTACGTTCGTCTGTGTACAGTTAATCGGAAGTTATATACGACAGCTACCCCGCCATTACGGATAGGCTATGGCTCCACGGCGGAATGATCCCTCCTGGGATCATCTTCAAAAGACGTCCAACTGATTCGAAGGTCTTTACTCTGTAGATAAGAGACCGACTCCACAGAAAATATTCAGGAAGTCACAAATATGACGCTAGCGCGCGATTGGTCGACCCCCCCTACTCCCGAATTAATTCAAATAAACACAGCTCATAACTTCAGGTTGCATACAGCAAACCTGCTATCTATTCTATACACAAGACTGCTTTCGGCCGATATCTAGGGTAGGAAAGTATCCAAGTATTAGCACTTATTGTAACAATTACAATAATTTAGTTGTAATTGTTACAATGAGTACTATGTTTTAACAGCACCTCTCTTGGCTGTGCTAAATTTAGTGAAATTAGTAAAATAGAGTGTGATAGACAGTTTTGACAGTTCAGACGGCTAACTTATTGAAATTGTTACAATAAGTGTTAATATTTCGATACTTTCCTACGCTAGTGAGCTGCCGTAAAGGCTGAAAGCAGTCTTGTGTATAGAATAGATATAGTATAGCTGTACCAGAATAGCCAACTAAATAATAAACTATTGCCAGTGCAATAATTTCAAAACTAATTTATTATGAACTTCAAACCTCCATGGAACTGGAGCGCTCGATAATTTTATGAAAATATTAACGTTGTTATCTAACTGAACATTTATTTTATAAAAATAAGTCTGTTAGATTTTTTTATTATATGACATATCTAGCTCAGGCGGTCAAATTAATATTTCCACGAGACGGAGCGATAATTTTAGAGATTTTATGAACCGGAAGCGCGCTCCGGTGCGTTCCGGTCCATTTCGAGCCCTGAACAGTATATACATTTTATAATATATAATAGTACTTAATATTAAATCAACGACATATTTAATTATTTAAATATACGTATTTATTATTTATTTTGATTTACATGGTACCAGACGACTCAGAGTTATCATTCCGAAACTGTAAAAGTTTGGCGAAAGCTTCTCACGTGTCTCACAAAAAAGCTCTTTAAATATAGTAGTATGATAATGGCATTATTCTATTTGACCCGCCTTCGCTCGCGTGGACAATGGCCAAAGCTTGCGCTGCCCGTGAATATTTATACTAATCAGCCCCTTCCAATGCCAATTGGATCAAGGAGTACCAATTTGACTCGGTTGAGGTCTTTCTCTGTGGCAAATTTCGTCTGATACGTCTCGCATTCGACAGTTGAATAATGTTTCTCAAACAGTGTTTTATTTTGACGGAATAATGTACGACTGTGACACTTTCCATGATAATGTTTTGTAAGGGAATGAAACACGTGTCTGATTAGACCAGGCATCCCCAACCCGCGGCCCAAGTGAAGATGTTTTGCAGCGCACGGCCCAATTGAAGTTTTCAGCTTTTTATATTTTGCATTTTGGTTTTCATACAATACAAAAAAAATCTCGTAAATTTACCACATTTATATTATATTTTGTGAAATTATAACTTTCTTGTTGTGCTACGTGCTAGTGCCTGTTTTTATGCTTATGTTGGCTCCACACACTCCGTACTTAATAGTAAAGACCGTAAAGATTTTTTTTTAATATTCTAATGAAGTCACAAAATCAATTAAAGAATTCGATACAAGATTTGTATTTATGCAAAAGTATGAGGAAATGTTCAAAATATTCTGAACTCCATTTAACGTCGAGGTGGGATCAGCGCCTCCAAATTTACAAATGGAGCTAATAGCTAATAGAACTGCAATCAAGCATAGAGTTAAAGTCCATGTTCGAAGAGAATAAGCTTGAAATTTATCAGAAATATATCCTCGAAGATAAATTTCCACAATTAAAACGACTGGCAAGTGCATTACAACAGCATTTGGGACTACATATCGCTGCGAATCTTTCTTTTCAAAATTAAATGTACCTAGCAAAAACGAAGTATTGCAGCAGGTTGCTCGATGGAAACACGAACAATCAACTGTAATGGCTAAAATTACCAGTCGATATGAAAAAGATATCAAACAATATACAAAAACAAATGTCACATTAATTAAGGTAATAAAATATTTTGAATAATACGAGGGTGGGTCAATAATTCCTTAGAAAAAAGCATTAAAACAGTTTTTATTTTTGTATTTTTTTTTATTTCTCAACATAATCTCCTTGGAGCTCAATACACTTGGTTAGACGTTTCTCAATTTTTTTTAAACCGTCAGAAAAATAAGTTTTCGGAAGGTCCTCAAAATAAGCATTTGTCCGATCGATGACTTCTTCATTTGAAAAAAAACGTTGTCCACTTAGCCATTTTTTTAAGTTTGGGAAAAGGAAAAAGTCACTGGGGGCTAAATCTGGCGAATACGGTGGGTGGTCGACCAATTCGAACTTCAATTCTTCAATTTTAGCCATTGATCGTAAACATGTGTGACCACGGGCATTGTCCTGATGAAAGAGGATTTTTTTCCTGTTTAAATGAGGCCGGATTTCTTCAATTTTGTTTTTTAGCTGGTCCAATAAAGATGCATAATAATCCCCTGTTATTGTTTTTCCTTTTTCCAAATAGTCAACGAAAATAATTTCACGTGCATCCCAAAATACAGTAGCCATAACTTTACCAGCTGATTTTACGGTTTTCGCCTTCTTTGGACATGGTTTGCCTTCGCAATCCACTGCTTTGACTGTTCTTTCGTCTCGGGAGTATAGTGGTGTATCCATGTTTCATCTACAGTCACAAAGCGACGAAAAAATTCATCCGGATTGCGTTGCATGAGTGACAACAGGGCTTTAGAGGCCACCACCCTATTGCGTTTATTGTCGACTGTAAGCAAACGCGGCACCCATCTTGCAGAAATATTTTTCATGCCCAATTTGTCATGTAAAATAGAAATGACGCTACCTTTTGAGATCCCTGTAACCTCAATTATCTCACTCAACTTTAATCTTCGGTCACTTAACACCATATCGTGGATTTTATTGATCATTTCTGGTGTAGTCACCTCTACAGGACGTCCTGAGCGTGGTTCATCCTTTGTTGATGTACGACCACGTTTAAATTCATTTAACCAGTTATAAATAGTTGCAAGTGAAGGAGCAGATATGCCGTGAACTAAATCCAACTCATTTTTTATTTCCTTTGCTGTTAACCCTTTTATATTAAAATGTTGAATAACAGCTCTAAACTCAATTTTCTCCATTTTCCATTTTTCCATTTTCCACAAGCAAATTTTTTTTTTAAATGTACGAGAAACACACAACAACCCGACCAATCTGATTGAAACTTCGCAGCATACTAAATCGGTAGTGCCGCTGCATGAAAACAAACCGCTTACAGTACTAGTCGCGCCACCTGTCGGCTTTTCTAAGGACTTATTGACCCACCCTCGTATGTTCTTTTTTATTTTTTTATATATGTAGCCCACCTAAGCTCAGTAATATTTTTTTTTGGCACACCAAACGATTTGGGTTGGGTACCCCTGGATTAGACAGTGGTGATAAGAAAGTCGTAAAAAACTGTTGATTCAAAATGAAGAAATTATTAATGTACAAAGCGTTATAATATATTAATTATTCTAGTTAGTCATAGGTTACGTGTTAATATTATATCTGTACCTCAGAGCCAATGTGTCTTAAGTCTGTCGAAAATGAGTTAAGTAAGTACAGATTTTATTCCCAAAATATTAAATATATAATTTTCATCAACTTACTATGTATTCATAATACACCTTCTCCTGATATTTCTAAATCCACAAAGCCGTACGTCCATTCATTAACGGCCCACATGCACAGGTTTAAAAGTTTAATACTTTATGCAGTCGTCAAATGTTTAAAATAAATATAAAGGATAATAAGGCTTCAAAAATATGTAAATAGATTATCTACAACGTTTAAGGAATGTCCAGAATCATGCTTTGAAAATAGCATAAAAGCTCAATGTTGACGTACGCTGAGCATGTACCCCCTTAAGCGCAAGATGAATCTTAAATTGCGTCTTGCCGAAAGTGTCATTTTTGAACTTAAGATACACTGACTTTCAGGAAAAGATGAACTACATTATTCTCAATGCTATTTAAAGCAAATCATATCGAAAAAAATTATTATCTGTTTAGGTACATCCATAAAAAATCTTAATATGCTGGAGTGCAACAAAGGTGAATGACAGATCGCTGAAAGAGAAAGATCCAGCGCAAACAATAGATGATTCAACCCAAGTGGACCAATTGTCGTGTATTACATAGTGCAACTATGGATTGTATACTTTGTACAAGAATAAGACGATTGGACGACTTCGGTAGGCAGGACACGCGCAACTGATGGATAACAACTATATAGACAAGTGTACGCGAATCTAAATCGATACGATATTGCATCGGGTTCTCTTAATATTGTGGTGATCTCCGTTCCGAAAAGTAAAATCCCTACCAGACGTTTCGGTACCTTCTGGCTAAAAAGTATCATTATACGTACTTATTGTATCAGAAGTAAAGTTTCGATATATATATACACTTGTATCTACATATTATTATGACAGTAGAATTGTAGTACCTATTGTCCGACAACAAGAAATCGGCGATTACAGGAAGTCGCTGTAATCGCATGTCAAAGACCGAATGCTAGAGGCGAGCATAATGTATCGGCTATCCTATTAGATGCTACTCTTTAGTGTACGTCCTGAGTGGCAGCGTTCGGCGCAGCGTTGAGCGTTTTGCGAAACTCAAACGTATAACCGTGTGTGAAAATGTTCGTAGACAATGTCTTTTTTTGGTTATACATTTATACGGTTATACGTTTGAGTTGCGCAAAACGCTCAACGCTGCGCCGAACGCTGGCACTGAGGCCTCACACTTATCTTCTTCGCAATAAACCAAAAGTTTACTAATAATAATTCTAACGTAACTCCTGCTCGTTTTAAACATAGTTTTATTATAAAAAGATTCAAGTTACGTAAATTGACAGATTCGTACACCCCGGGAGCGTAAATTAAAATGATAAATTTGGGAGCGTTCCTCATTTGAAAACGGAAGTGTGATTAGCTGCACTAGAGGGGATTGTTAGGTCACAGTTTTAACACGTTAACAAGAAGTTCTTGTTCGACAGTAATAATACCATTTAATGATTTTTTAGTGCAAAAGAAAAAGCCTAGCTCAAACTCACAAACACTGCCCGCAAACAAATAAACAATATATAAAAAATATAATTTATATTTACGACGTATGATTTTTAAAAAAAGCACCTATATAAAAGTCCGAGTTTTTTTATGTTCAAATGGACTGACAAACACGCAAGTGTGGACATGTTTGCGTATCAAACAAATGTTTGTGCATATGAATTTATGTAGGGACAATAGTTTACAAACACCTGTATAATTCGTTTGCGAGAAGTGTATGCAGGTATGTAAGTACTGATTAATAATAATTCTAATTATTCAAATGAAATAATAACAGTAGGTAAATATTTAATTTACATAAAAACATTCAATTACACATAGGTACCTTATAGTATGGTGATTTAAAAGTTTGAGAATAATGTGCATGCGAAAGTGTAAAAAATGAGATTGTTTTCCCTTTGAAGATGGTAAGCAAGTAATAGAACCATAGTGCCAATGTTATTAGATAAATACACATTTCTTGCAAAACAGAGCTGTATTTAGATATTAAAATGTTTAGATAATATGGGATATTTATGGTTTATTAAATGGTGTGATGTTATATTATTATGATTCTTTATATAAAATTTAGCACCACATTAGGAAAATCGCGACACACTGGTTGAAAATGCTCGCTTACTGATTGCCCTGTATTTACAAAGACTATAATTGTGTAAATCTTATTTTAAAAATATAATTATTATGTCAGCTGTTATTAAATATATTTTCTTTCAATTGTGCATGCGCCGTTTATAAATAAATACATTATTCAGAGGGGAATATTACGAAGAAGCTGTAAGAGTATTATTATTGATGCGATATTTACGGAGGTAGCCTACATAATACAAGAACCGCCCAGTAAGCATGTCCGGCGTTCGTAACAATATATGGACATACCCGTATGATTATAATTAAGTTTTTTTTATATATTTTTGATTATTTTATAAATAATATAAATACCAAATAATTTTCGTGGAAACCTTATTTAGACTTAATATCTTTTACCTACTGCAATATTGCCAATATCGTACGGTTGATAACTTAAGGTGACATCACCGGAACTGGCAGAATTTATTAGCACCATAAAGGGAGGGTTAAAAGTGATTTACTCACATACATTGGAATTGTGTAATAGTAAAAGACAATATACCTAACAATTACTGTTTACAACTGTTTACTTGCAAAGCAACAACAAAGGCATTTTAGTAGCGTAAAATTTGTAAAGATATAGCTTTTTCAACACTAAAAATTAATAAATCAAAAATCGTGTTACATTTTACAATAGTCAGGTACTTTTTTTTAGAATTATTAATAACTATGTCCTTGCTTTTTCGTGCAATGTGGTTGTTGGTAATTTTTGAACAATCACAAACATCCAGGCTTTGAGAAAAACACATAAATATTATGTCCTCACCGGGAATCGAACCCAGAACTCTCGGGTGGAAGGCCAGCGCTTTACGCACTGCACTACAAGAGCCGCCCAATAGTTAGGTACTTATAGCCTGAACAAAATTAGACATGATTTCATTTATGGGATCCTGGGATCCAGATCGAGAATTGTAATCATGAAATTCCGGGGATGAATAATATGTCCGAGATTGAAATCCATATCCGTAGTCACGACTACAAAACGATCAATACGAATGTGTATTGATTGATTATAAATAAAAAATTCTTAAATATACTTAAATAAAATGCCTTAGTTCTGGTCTGATTTCCTGGTAAGTTCTTTAGTAACGCTAACACTACCCCCGCAATACGAATGTCTAAAAGAAAGTCCATTTGCCAGCAGTGAGTGGATACGGAGTCAAATATGATAAAGGGATTTGGCCTTTGTCAGCCACCCTTTCGGTGAAACAGGATTGTTAGAATCCTCTCAATCGAAATCGTGAATGAGTAATTATAACAGAATCGGCAGATTTCAAATTTATTATATAAATACAAAATAACTTCAAGTTATTATTTTTGGAGTAGCAAATCCAAAAGTAATTATTTTCGTATATTTATATATATCACAAAGGATAAGCTTTAATAAAATGTCAATATATCAATATTGTAGAGGAAGGACGACGAAATTACTTTGGAACGGTGTAATTGTCATTTAAAAGTAAGGATACCAACAACAAATGAGTTGCCTGCACTGCCAGAAAAATCTGACACCATTCTACTTCATATCTTTTAAGTACCTACCACCAATAGGAAAGACTGGCGGACGAGAGGGATTTTTGGAGGCATCGCGTGCTGTCCATATGCCTCACCTAAGGCGTTGTTCATGGATTAGGAATAACTATACATTTTTAGTGAAAAGTCATAACGTAGGTATATCAAATTAAATGAGACACTATCGTTGGCATTCGTAAAGTTCAGTAAGTATCGATAGAAACATAGTTTTGAGATAACAACAAGGTACTTTTTGAAAGTTTAAAGTCGTACGAAATAATATGAGCTTTTTTACATGTTTGCTCTCTGATTCATTCGATTTAGCATTTTATCATATTTTGTGACAGAGTAGGTACATGCGATCTACCTACTATAGGTAAAATGCAGAGATATCATGTTAAGTTAGCCTAATTAGAGAGTACTTATTATAAACACATCGATCGTTTTCCTCAGTCACAAAGTGAAGATTTCGACAGCGGATTAACGGCCTTCAGTGGTTTACAAACTTTATCATTTTACGTTGCCTTTAGTTAGATGTCGAGAGCTTTTTTCCCATTTTTTCTGGCGCTATCAGCTTTCCTCTCCGAAATGAAAATTTAATAGTTTTAGTAGTAATAGTCCAGAGCCGTTGAAAAGGTTGCGACATTTTTGAAAAAACAGCTTCGCTTATGACCAATTAAGCATTTAAGTAAGTACATAATTAAAATATGACTAAGCACTTGGCCATAAAAACGTGATGCAGAACCATATTTAGGCGCGTAAGTCCCTAAGATACGCGCGTAACTTTAATATACCTACACATTTCGAGGACCTAGTTCAGTGAGAAAAAATATTACTATCTATTATTATTAAAACGTCTAAGTAGAAGAGAAGAAGAACAGTTGCTTAATGTCGACAACTTTGCATTATGCTCTATGAGTCAAAGAGCATAATCAATTTTTCCGTAGACCAATTATATTAAAATTGCCGAACTATCTGATTCGTTTTATATAAATTAAGAAATCAAGAAACATAAGAAAATCAAGTTATAACATGCTATTACGATTAAAGAGTTGTTTAGTATTACAATACCTACTTAATCCCATATAAAGATTATTTCCCGAATATAAAAAAAAAACACTAAATATTTGAATATTTGGCCTCTCTATTAACTCGGCCACAGTGAATGTTTAATAACATACGTATAGAATAATGCATAATATTTTTCCTCAATTCGTGGCATGATAATTATGTTTAACACAATGTCGCGATTATTTTAGTTTTTACACAACAATGTAATTAATATCACATAATCATACTCTACGTCACTGCTACCTGTCTATTAACGACATTCAAGCTATAAATAATTATTGAAAACAATACACAACCCACGTAAAGAACAAAAAGTATGTATGAAAAATGTTCAAGTTCATAAATAATTAACGTGTCTGACGTCGCCATCATAATATTATTGCAATGGATTTTCGATTAAAAATGTATCATAATTCTTCGACCGGAAGAGCGAAATGCTCGCATCTGAATTAAATTTACCGATTTGACGAACTCAATTGAACGACACACGTGCTATAAATGCCCTGATTATTTTTTTTATTATAACATGTCCAGAATGTTTCAGAAATGCACTGTAATATTGATATTTTCATTTTACTTTTTATTTTACCTAGTCATATCACGCTATAACAGGGATTCCCAATCCTGTGCCCGCGAACGAAGTTGGAGCTCTTTTGCGTGCGCACACTAATGACATTAATATGGACGAAGCATCTAGAAAATAAAATGACACTCACTTTGTGTCGGGTCTGCCGGATGGCGAAATTCATATTTTAATATCGGTATCCTACGCTCAAATGAACATTCTGCATGCAAGCGGTCTGGCGACACCGCTGGGTCTGCCCATACAAAATTTCTGACTGTCAGGTTTCGACTCCACCGTCATTATTGTGTTACAAAATGCCAATGTGCCTAGTTAAAAATTGTAAAAAAAATCTACTAAACACTCCAATAAAGATGGGATATCACTTTTCATGTGTTAGTATTATTTATTATTTATAAAATCCCATTTTAAGATAATGTTTATTCAATGCAATTGAATGACAGAAACCATTGGACAGTCGCCTGTGATGCGCCCGGCTCACTTGCGTCTAATCTCCGAGAAGTCGTAAGTAACCGAGAATCTGTTTCTAACGCAATGCGTCATGACACTAATACGCCATTACAATAAAGGTTATATTACTATAAATTCTCGAAGCTTGTATCGCATAATAGAAATGGATACGTCATAATATGGTCACGTGACATCTACCTGTACATCTGTGAATGATTTCATGCACAATTTCTCGTGCGCGCCGGTATGAAGTGAGTTGTCCATTTAATATGTCATTGGCGCACACAGAATCAAATAGGTACGCGTTATTTTCAACAATGAGCATAATACAATTGAAATACAGATCGCGACTCACAGATGCAAATTTAAATTACCGTTTAAGAATAGGAATTCACATAAAATCATTCCTAACTACATATTCCACATCGATTTAAAAAATATTGACAAATTATTGATTGTCAAAGATCCCACTAATTAAAATGGCATTCTTGTTTTACATTTTTTTTGCATTAGACGGTCATATAAATAACAATGTTTTAAATATAACTAATATAATATATTTATTTGTCAAAAATATTCGTTGTATTCTATTTCTGGCCATAAATATGTGCTCCTGATGAAAATAAGGTTTTGAACCTCTGCGCTACAGCATTGGAGAACATGAGGAGCACAAGACCGCATCAGGTCCACCGCCTTTCCGTATCAAATACATGTATCAACCATCGGTTATTAGAAGAACCCATTTATGATCACATCAATTTTTATTACCATACCACACTCATACATACATGTACTATACGGATATTGTTTTAAACTAATTCCCATTGAGTTTTAAAATCTTTGTAAAAAAATATTGATGATTTATCGGGTGTTGTGGTTTTGATATACCTAGTATTTATGAATATTTAATTAGCTCTAAAATTCTACTTACAATAATTTTTGTGAAAAATAATAAATGTACCTATACAAGCAATAGAATAATTATACATTTGTTTAAATAAGTGATTTTTCGATTGAATCAAACTTTTGGAGCGTTCTGTATTCACACGCCAACAATGCGTCAAATGCTGTTGAATGGCTTGAAAGAAATTAAGTAGGTACCTCAGCAACATACGAGGTGCAATTAATGCAAACAAACATGTCTGACTATAAAAAAATGGCATAAGTCTGTTTACTGGAAACGGGCGGGTACAGCGGCAATTTTAATCTAACCTAACCTAACCTAACAAATAATCCAGTACGATATCGGCTATTTTCAAAATTTGTTTGCCGCTGACTTCCCCTAAACAGACAAGAATCAAGAAAAAATAATGATTACTATGGATTCTTTCCACTGTAATAATTATCAGTTGCTTATATTGAAAATACATATGTTGCAAATACTTCAGATATATGTATACCTACTAGAAAACGGGACACGAAACTGTATTCACTGGATTCGCGTCAATGTGTTTTACCAAGAAGCTACGGGCGTCCTATCTAATTACTACGAAATTAACTTGTAGTTTTTGAATGAAATGCAAATATCAAATTGCGTTAATTTTTCGCATCGCATTTAAAAAAAGATTTTTTAGTAGGTATGTACATCTGAAATGTTAGTAAGTCAAATTATGTACTTTATGTTCAATATAAATAATTTTACATTCTCAAATCTTCGTAAATCAATTATGAAACAATATTATTTTAGTATTACTGTATTGCATCGATTATAAAATGCACCCTTATTTCGAAATACCAATAACAATAAAACATAATACAATAAATCATCATTAAAACTTAATAACGTAGTTGAAAATCAAACAATGGCAATAAAATGGTACCTATATTAATTATGTATTTCCTTATGAAATTTCTTCAAATTCAGTTTTCGTCGTTATTGTACAAAAAAACTTTTATTTTTTTATTCAAACTTAATTTGACATCATATTCATACCCATTGAGTCATCGAGTATAAAACATATTTTTACTTTACTTAAAACTTAACTCTAAAATATTTTTGACCAAATCCAAAAACTGTTATGGCTATTGACCGTCGTTTTTAAAAAGATACTTGAGTTATAAATAATAAAAATAAGCATACAAAAGTATAATTTATCAAGTATTTTGAAAATCCAGTAGCTAAAAGCAACAGACAGAAAATTATAAGATACATGAATACGCCAAGACAGTGAACACAACGAGAGTAATGCTTTTAAGGTCAGTTAAAGTCAGTCAATAAAAATTGTTTGATTTAAAATATTTTCAAATCTTTTCGTGGGTTTGATGTTTCAATGTTTGAGTAAAAATCTAAGAACAATAAATAATACGTCTATGATCACTTCTTGTAATTTCATTTTAAAATTAGCACCCCCTGACACTAAATGTATTCGATGTCAAAAAATAGTTAAGGCTGTATTATTTTTAATTTAATTTCAAGTGTTGGTCTTACCAAAAGCTTCATAATTTTGTAGACCTTATTGATAAGTAAGATGAAGTAATATTACTTCTCAAGTAGTCAGATTTAGGGTGTTCAAAAAAAGAATCCCGGTCGAGTTCTTGGTCCCCAAAACCCGGGATTAAAAATGTTACTTTTATCGTATGATTATTTTTTTCATTTAAATATATTCTTTTGGCAAATAAGGAAATTTAATTTGAAAAAAAACTATGGGTTTTAATCTTAGAAATGCCGTCTATAAAACTTATAAAAAATCATTATAAAACTTTGTATACACTATAAAAGATTTATAGTCGCACCCGGGGAATAATAGTGGCACAAAACGAAACACTTGTTTTGTTTTTGCAGGAGAGCAGTTTGAATATTTTATGTTGGTATGTTAAATCAGTATTTTTTTTAATTTACTTTATAATAGCGTGAAGTTGGCACACTTGAGTCATCTCATTTTGAATGTTATCCGCAATAACAATGGCACAATGATCAATGTGCCACTATTTCTGCTTGAATTCAAGTAAAATTTTATAATATGATAATGAAAAAAATGTTGTTAAGGCCACCATTATATTTTTAAGAATTAGATAGAAAGATAGATAGAATTAGATAGAAGCGGATAGAAATGATTCTTCTTCTTATTGTGCCATCCCCTAGCGGGGGTCGGCCACCATTAAGGCTTTGTCGTCTGCTACCCGGAACAGTTCGGTGGAGTTGCACTCGTACCAATCACGAAATGCGGCGCCGTCCTCTGCTACGCTTCCCATTGATCTTTCATTGAATGACGAGTTGGGGAATGCTGTATTTTTGTTCTCTCATAATGTGGCCGAGGTATTGTAGTTTCCTGGTTTTGATACTACGTAGAACTTCTCAGTCCTTCCCCATTCGATTGAGAACTTCAACATTTGTCACCCGGTCAGTCCAAGGAATTTTGAGGATGCGTCTATACAGCCACATATCGAAAGCTTCAAGTCTCCGTGACATCTCTTGGTTTAGCGTCCATGCTTCCATACCATAGAAAAGAATTGAGAGCACATAACAACGTACCATACGCAGTCTCAGACCTAGGTTAAGATCTCAATTGCTAAGGAGGCGCTCTTTGCGATCTTAATTCTAGTTTTTATTTCCTGAGACTGGTCCCATTTCTCATTGACCCATGTACCTAAATATTTATAATGGGTCACACGTTCGATTGGTTCGCTGTTAATGACAAAATTTCTGTTGGTGTCTGGTGTCGCTGTTTTTGATACAAGTAATAGTTTTGTTTTCTTGAGGTTCATTTGTGATAATGATATCTTGGAACATTTCTGCATACTTAACTCAACAATGACAGATTTGGACTTGTGCCACTACTATTCCCCGGGTGCGTAGTATGCTTTTTCACACATACACATTACATTCATTTCATATTATTTGTCAACATTGGCCCTTCGTCTAATCTTCGGATTTAAAAAAAATACTATTGCCCTAACCCGGGTTTGAATATTCTCTCCAGCATTGCAATACCTTGTCAGATATTACCATATTTCCGATCTCCGATCTTTTATTCATCTATTTGATCCACGCGATAAAAATGTGTTTGTTTATTATTTATTAATTGGACTGTGTTACGCATTTACAGATCAAACAACAAAAATATTAAAATGTTTTGAAATAAATAATATTTGGTTCAAAAATAGCCTACTTTTGTGCCTGCCAAACTTTTTTAACTGGCGACACGCTGGTGAAAGAGAATTTGTTTCGTGGCACACCACATAAAAATTCCCCCAAAAGTAAAATGTACTTTATTAATATAAATAGAAAAATCATTGTAGATATAGGTAGATAATAATAAAATAATATTTTTTATCAACATACTATAAATACATATTACTTATGTAGATAATCGATAAAATAATTTTATTATGTAGTGGGAAGGATGCCATTCATTTTGAGAAAGAATGATCAACGCGATACTGAAGTAGATTAACAAAACACGTAACTCTTCATAAATACTACCTGTGATCGCTCCTGTTTTTCTTTATTTAATCCCCATGAGATACGACGATTCAAACGGCAACACAGCTTCAATAGCTCAAATATCTAATCGAGGATATTGACTCCAAATCGACATTCAAAATGCTGACAACTCTAGCTCAGAAAATGAGGCTTTGTGCATAAAATCGTTTTTCAAGTATATTAAATTTTCTTCCACTATTGATGTCAGGTGGTTTACAGTCGTAAAGGAGTGATGATACACTCGTACACATGACAATCAAGTCATGGAAAATACTTAAATATCATTAATATTAATACTATCGATCGAGGGTACTGTTGGAATTTTGAATTTGAATTATCATGGATTTAAGTTTTGTACTATTCCAATTGAGTCATTTTTTGCGACTCGGGTTTCGCCTTTCGGCATTTTCAGGCACTATGTACACTCACTAAAAGGTGACTTACTTACATTAAAATACACTGACAACGAATACAGTTAATTCTAACTTATAATAAATTAATACAATAAAGTAAGCAAAGGATCACATTAAAAATTATAACAAACAAATTATGAATGGTTGAAGTACTTGATAAGGTAGGGTTTTTTTTTACAAACACGTGCACATATTGCCTGAAAATGCCGTAAGGCGAAACCCGGGTCGCAAAAAAACGACTCAAAACTTAAATCCATTAGAATTTAAATATCAGTGATAAAATTCTCGCGGCACACAGTTTAGCAGACACTATAATTAACATATTTGAAAATGGAACTTATCAAAACATTAGTGTTCTATATTTTTGTACGATGTTAACTCGAGAACCCTGGGGCAAAAAGCGCATGGCAATTAGCGCCTTTGAAAATGTGGTATTGGCGACGAATAGTACGAATTCCTTACATTAAGCACAGAAGGAATTGTCAACCACAAACTTAAAATAAAGGAACAGCGAGAGACGATATGTTGTGAACTGGACTTCGGAGAATATGGAAAAGCTGATTGATTTATGAAGAATTCGATTACGGCGAAGCAGAGAGATAATACTCGAATGTGACACATTGGCGAAAACCAGTAGGTCCTAAATACACGATTGCATTTAATAACATCTGTCATTATACGAGGGTGGGTCAATAATTCCTTAGAAAAAAGCATTAAAACAGTTTTTATTTTTGTATTTTTTTTTTATTTCTCAACATAATCTCCTTGGAGCTCAATACACTTGGTTAGACGTTTCTCAATTTTTTTTAAACCGTCAGAAAAATAAGTTTTCGGAAGGTCCTCAAAATAAGCATTTGTCCGATCGATGACTTCTTCATTTGAAAAAAAACGTTGTCCACTTAGCCATTTTTTTAAGTTTGGGAAAAGGAAAAAGTCACTGGGGGCTAAATCTGGCGAATACGGTGGGTGGTCGACCAATTCGAACTTCAATTCTTCAATTTTAGCCATTGATCGTAAACATGTGTGAACACGGGCATTGTCTTAATGAAAGAGGATTTTTTTCCTGTTTAAATGAGGCCGTTTTTCTTCAATTTTGTTTTTTAGCTGGTCCAATAAAGATGCATAATAATCCCCTGTTATTGTTTTTCCTTTTTCCAAATAGTCAACGAAAATAATTCCACGTGCATCCCAAAATACAGTATCCATAACCTTACCAGCTGATTTTACGGTTTTCGCCTTCTTTTGACATGGTTCGCCTTTTGCAATCCACTGGTTTGACTGTTCTTTCGTCTCGGGAGTATAGTGGTGTATCCATGTTTCATCTACAGTCACAAAGCGACGAAAAAATTCATCCGGATTGCGTTGCATGAGCGACAACAGGGCTTTAGAGGCCACCACCCTATTGCGTTTATTGTCGACTGTGAGCAAACGCGGCACCCATCTTGCAGAAATTTTTTTCATGCCCAATTTGTCATGTAAAATAAAAATGACGCTACCTTTTGAGATCCCTGTAACCTCAATTATCTCACTCAACTTTAATCTTCGGTCACTTAATACCATATCGTGGATTTTATTGATCATTTCTGGTGTAGTCACCTCTACAGGACGTCCTGAGCGTGGTTCATCCTTTGTTGATGTACGACCACGTTTAAATTCATTTAACCAGTTATAAACAGTTGCAAGTGAAGGAGCAGATATGCCGTGAACTAAAACCAACTCATTTTTTATTTCCTTTGCTGTTAACCCTTTTATATTAAAATGTTTAATAACAGCTCTAAACTCAATTTTCTCCATTTTCCATTTTTCCATTTTCCACAAGCAATTTTTTTTTTTAAATGTACGAGAAACACACAACAACCCGACCAATCTGATTGAAACTTCGCAGCATACTGAATCGGTAGTGCCGCTGCATGAAAACAAACCGCTTACAGTACTAGTCGCGCCACCTGTCGGCTTTTCTAAGGACTTATTGACCCACCCTCGTATCTATGTATCTAGTAAGAATACTCTAATAACTAAAATATTGTTTAGTTATATTCATTTCTTCAAATGTGATTAAGTAAGTGTTGGGCATTGTTATTGTAATAATAAAAGAGAAGAATGAAGGAAATCATTTTGAGTGTACATCATTATTTTCATTTAACAATTAAATAGTTGTATTATATTTAAAACATGCAAAAAATATTTCATTATTTTAAATCATCCAATAAAAGTTATCTGCGGTCTTCAGCTACTCCATCGCAGGCTGTATGTGATATTTTATGATGCCGTGTATCGTGCGATTAACCTTGTTAAATAAGTTAAATTTATAATTATTTTTTATTAATATGATTACCTCCTATTAATATTTATAAGAACTTACGTTGAGTGTGTTACTATATTATTATTGTTTTGTATTATTTTGTGGTCATCGGTAATTCAGTATTTATCAAGGGTTCGAAACGAAAACCGGAACCGAACCGGAAAAAATATCGGTTTTTTCGGTTCGGTACATGTTCAAACATACGCGTTGTCAACACTTTAGTTGTCATTCAGTTTAAGCGTAACTCGGAAATGAACCAAAAACCGGAAAAAAATAACGATTCGAAGCCCTGGTTTTTTTTATAAATATTTTGTATTTATTTTTTATAATACTGTATACATAATTTGTAGTATGATGCATTTGCTAATAACGGTAAGGCCATAGTACTGTTTTTTATATCTAGTATCATAGTTTATAAACTTGAAACTCTTAGTACGTAGAATGATAGATATATTGAGCATATTACCGGGGCACGTATTTAGAATTATAATATATACTAAAATATGTATGTAAAACTACCAATAAATATGAAGGTATGTACTATTATAAAAACCATGTAACAGCAAAATATTTTTCGTAGACTTTTGCGTATAATTTCGAAAGCTCACCACAGAGAGTTTGATAGCTTTTGTGTGAAAACCAACAATAGGGTGGAGGGACGCGTTTTTCTCTGGGTATAAAAGAGGCTGTTAGCCTTGCTCATTCAAACATCCTCCGCGGCGAGCAACAGGTGAGAGGGTCGACACTGCTTCGACCGGTGAAGTCCCCCGAAAAGCTATCTCGAAAATTTTCCGGATTTTTTTTTTAAAAGAATTGTTTTTTTTTAATTAAAGTGACTGCGTTTTGGATTTTTTATACAACACGACGAAACACCACGAAATAAGGTTAGTAATATTCTTATATTATACTTTTATTTTACAACGTTTTTCTTAGCTCGTATTCTTATTTGTCCGGTGGTTCTTTGTCCGGTACAAATCTTGCAATCGATTTTTAACTAACTTCCCGAGTAGCTAGACATTTGAAACTTTTAGAATATATCAGAACACGATGCCAATGCATTCTTTTAATACTTTTAGCCATCTTTAAGTATAATTGAATTCATTTTCAGTTAATTCTGTTTTGTATGAAAAGTTATTTCGACACCATTATTGGTAGCTAGTCTGGGGTCCTAGCAACTAAATTATTAATATATACGTGCGTTACTATGGAAACAATATGACATTTCAGTATTATTTATATCAAGTACAAATTTTTTTGATCGTTTAAGCTAGTCAAGTCAAGTTTATATGATTCAAAAAGACAATTTAAAAACGTTGTAAGTATATAAAAAGTTCGTTTTATCTTGTAATTATTTACATTTATTGTATTAAAATTTGTTCTCCATAAGGAATAATGCGAAAGCCTTATTTCGATATATAATACATGTGTGAAAAGGCAAGACAATGTAAAAAAAACACTTCGATATACATAATATTAGTATGTGAGTTTAAGTCATATGTTTTTGTATTTTTCTACGATTGATTTATAATTATTTTAACACAATGCCGTTTGATCAACTGCTCCAATTGAAAATGTATATTCGAAACATTTTTTGTGTTGCAATTTTTGTGTTAAAATTAAGAATTAACTGTGGAAATAATCAGTAAATAATATATAACTTAGATAGGTACATAATATTATCGAAGTGTCAATTTTTTTTATTACCATGTCTTCCATCAACACAAAAATGAAAAAATAAGGAGGTATACGAATAAATAATAACATTGTATGAGATGTTACTTTATCACACTTGTAAACTGCCGTAAAACTACATATCATGTACCATTTGGTATGGAAGATATTACTACCCCATACATAATTGAAATTACATGGCATTATCTGCAGTAAATGCAAATACCCATTTTGAAAAATGTAAATTACCACTTAAGACCTTTATAAACAGAATTGATTTTTGGACCCGTTTTTAAACAGTTCATTTCATCAACAATGCACATTTATAAACGAACGCGTGAAATTTGTCAGACGCGGGGTTCGAAATCGCTACCCACGGCTTCAAAGACTACCGGTGCCCCACTTATAAAAATATGTACTAGGCTAAAATTTACAAATATTACGAAATAAAAAAATGTAGTAGCAGCAAAGGGTTGTTTATGCATGGGAAAATTCGATAAATAGTAACTACTAGTGTATTATCAAAACTGTTTTTTATTCATATTATGTCCTCAGTGCGATTTATATTAAAATTTATCTTACACGAGTAAATTACGATGAAAATACTTACCAGTAAGTAAATACATAATAATATTTTACGTCTTATTCTTTGAAGTTTAGATACGCGGTGCTTTTTTTGTTTAATAATATACTTACAACATATATATATATATATTAATTATTGTTATTAGGCCCCTTAACCTTATTAGTTGTCTACATACTAAATCTATTATATATCTTCTTCTATTAATACTATTAATGTATATTTTTTTGTTCGTTATCATTAAAAGTATCGATAATACTAGATGTTTACAGAATGACTACAATTTCACACAAGATCATATTATAATAGCCCTTGATAAATTATTCAGTTTTGAGGTTTTCAGAAAACTATCCTTAGGTATATACCTAGAGTAACACATCAGAAATTTATAAAAGAATTATTGTATTATTGAATTTATATGTATGGTTATGATTTTAGAATAAGTTAAATGAATATTAAGATGATATATTTCAATAAATTACAACAAGGATAAGCCCATCGTAAATACGTCACAGTAAATCGTAATATATGACAATATATCAGTGTTGAATAAATATTATTAGGCTTTGGCACTTTGGCAAGCATAATATAGCATAATATATAATTTTTAATTTATTAAAAAAAAATAAGAAAACATATTATAACCTATAATAATATGTAGTCGCCATGAAGTATATGTATATATATATTCATTTAACTATTTCTAAAGAGATAGAACAATATTATAATGATATAAATTAAACATATAAATATAATTGTTACGATAAATTTAGAATTGGCATAAAACGTTCTAATGATTTGTTACCGACTAATACCTACTGTATTTATGGCCTTATATTGATTATTTAATCCCAACTTATTTATAATATTTGTGGCATAATAAAATGTGCTAACAAAATTAATATGTACACAACATAACATACACCATATTAATTACCAACACAAATATATAAATAATTATAATATGTCGATTGCCCCGTCTTATTCGTGCAATTGGTGCAAGATAACTAAATATATTACGGCTTAATTTAATTAGACCTGAATACCCACGATGGCCGCGCGGCTTAAGCGTCGGCCTATAGCGTCGTGGGTCCAAGGTTTAATCCTGTTCTGGCATGTACCAACACATATTGTTTTTTCAATTTGTGTATGAGTCAGAGTATGGACCTAATAGGTTGAGCAAATGGCTGACATCCATTTCTCGTAAACACAAAATCTGTTGATACAAACCTCCACTCTGTGGAGGCCCATATGATCCTATGCTATAATACAATGGCTGGTAGTAAAGGCAAAGATACGTACATGGATATATACTGCGTAAATTTGCATTTTGTACAATCAAATTAGGGATTGTAATATCCGTATTCTGAAAACCGAGAATCCGGTATTTTACCACGTTTTTCTTATCTCGTATTCTTGCTTGTCCGGTGGTTGTTTATCCAGTACAAATCTTGCAATCGATTTTTAACTAACTTCCCGACTAGCTAGACATTTGAAACTTTTAGAATAGATCATAACACGATGCCAATGCATTCTTTTAATACTTTTAGACATCTTTAAGTAGAATTGAATTCATTTTCAGTTAATTCTGTTTTGTATGAAAAGTTATTTCGGAAGAAATCCGCAATCCAACCCACTATTATTGGTTGCTAAGGGGGTGGTCCTAGCAACTAAATTATTAATATATACGTGCGTTACCATGGAAATCAAAATGACATTTCAGTATTCTATATTTGTTTGTTTGTTGCAAAATAGCAAAAAAATGATTTGTTGACAATTGCCTTATTTGTCCTAAATTATTAACACATAGAATTGTCACGTTTATATGATTCAACAGAAAATTTAAAAACGTGGTCTATAAAAAGTTCTTTTTATCTTGTAATTATTCGGTATTAAGAAAGCAGAAACGTAATGTATTTAAATTACCATAAAACGTTTAACAAGGAAGTGTTTGTATTGATTTCTTACCCGTTAAGATTTAAAATAAAGAAATTACCAAGTGTAAAAAGTGTAATAAAATATACAACATAATATAGAAGAGCTTTTCTGCAGCCAGATAAAACATTTAGTGGTCATATGAATACCATTTTTGAAAAAAGGGGTTCAAAATTTTGGCTGTGTCTTGCGTACTTCCCGGGTCTTTTCGGATGTTACGGTACTTCAAAATCTCTACAACTCCTTAGAAGCAGACTTGAGAGTGGGTCTATTGTTTGGGCTCATCAGTTGAAGTACAGCCTTATGGAGAATGTCTAGAAGACATTTTTGAGAATCCTTCACTTTCGGCTGTATGGATATTATCCATGGCTCTATCCGACTGACTTTTTCTTAGGTATGCTTACATACTGTAGCTTAAAGTTTAGAAGGGATCTTTATTTAGCTACATATTTTTTCCGACTTATACGCGGCGTAAATGGAAACTCTGCCATTCTTGGTGGTATTGGCTTGTGTGTCTCTGATAATTATCTTAGGAATCGAGGGCATCCGTTGTTTGTTCTCCCAAGGTGCAGAACTAACCTGCCATTGGTAATGCCAATTCGGAGGGCAATAATTCTGTTCAACCAAATCACTTCGGATATTGACATATTCCACCTGCGTGAGAATAAGTATAGGTGGGCATTGTTTTAAAAATTCTTAAAATAGGGTCTGCTTAGCTCATTTGGTGTTTCTAATTTATATTTTTTTTGTATTTATCTACACTTTTCTACTGTTTAATGCTCATCAATTTCTTTCTTCATATAAGTATAATACTGTTTTATTAATATTTATTTTCTTCTAAATGTCATGTTGTGAACGTCTTAAAGTAATAATTTGTAGTGTTCACTTTATGTAAAAATAAATAAAATCTTAAATAAAAAAAAAATAATTTCCACTATTGATTAACGGGGAGACGCATGACAACAGAGAACCTAGCGGAAAAATACGAAGCTTGCAATTTGAGATTTTTTTTTGATAATTTACAATTTCAACTGTATTAATTAATAAATATTTATCTGAAAACATTAAAAAGATTTTTCATTTTCTTTTAAATTTAGAGATAAACTAACTTACAATTGTAAAAAAATGTGAATTAGTTGCAGGGTCACATCTTATTATTACATTATATTTTATGTACATATTTATTATTAAAATTTCCTTTAAGTTTTCAATTTTTTGTCGTTTAGATTTTTGACTAATTCATCGTTTTAATATTTTTTATATTTATTTTAAAAAACATCGATTTTTATAAAAATATAAATGTGTATAACTTGAAATCCTTTTTATTTATATCAAATTTTATTTTAGGTATGGTCCCTTTAATATCTTTATATTAAAAAAAATCTTTTAAATGTTTTCACATACATATTTATTAATTTATACAGTTGAAATTGTAAATTATCAAAAAAAATCTCAAATTGCAAGCTTCGAATTTTTCCGCTACGTTCTCTGCTGGCGTGCCTCTCCCCCTTAACTGGGCTTACAATACAGTTAATTACTGTTTATATAGTAATTTAATACAATAAAATACGGTGAAAACCTTATTACATAAGCAAAGGACCAGGTATAAACAAGATTCATTTAATATTTTAAATGTTTAAAGTGTTTGTAAGAAACCCGTAGAAAATGATTACGCTATGCGCACTGCATATAGCTACGAACAAAGTAATTGAAAAAATCGTCTGGGTCTTCTTCTTCTTTCTCTAAAAAGCTTCTCTCAAGTATTGTTTTATAAACAAATTTCTTAATAATTCGTATTCCAGGAGTGTAGCGTTAGTTGCATTCATGTATCCCTGAGTTAGGATTAGTGGAGAAATAATTGCACATATTCGTAACTAGTAGACTCATTACAAATTTATAAGACGGTTTTGTGTAGCTTTTGTGCTCAAAAATAATAGTTTAAACTAAAAGATTATATACAAAAAAAAATTATTAAAATAACTGATAATACTGAATATTTATATCGGCCAATGGGTGGCCATATAAAGCAAATTCTATCGGATAACAAATCGTCACTGTTCTGGCAGAAGACACTAATTCTAAAAAATGACATATTGAGTTAGTTATACCAAAATGTTCCTTATTTCAAACTTTACCGTCTGGAAACCTTCTTAATAAATAAACAGTCTTTATTTAAAAGTCATCCTTTTTACGATTACTTAATAAACTCACATGATAAACCATTTCAAACATTTTAACAATTAGTCAAATTACTCAAAACTAGTATTCTCCAGTTAGTGTGTTCTGCCAGAACAGAGACGAAATATTGTGTTAGTGTTATTGACCGTCTTAAACATTAAATTCACCTCTACTCAAAGAAATCTCCAATTTTCATATATATTTGTAATTTCAGTATAATAACTACGGATAAGAATGAAACTCTCGAATTAGAAATCATATTGACCATAAACTAACTTTTAAATTGCTCGTTAATCTTAGGCCATCCTCCCACGGCGCAACTTATGTCCGTCGGAACTGAAACTAAAATTCCAGCCAGTATCTAGCTAATGTATTTCAATGGCGGCTCGCTGACGGCGAGACCGGAATCTCTCAGCTTCAAAACGGTCGCGAAGAGATGCGACATGCTAGTCGCGCGGTCTCTGAAGTTTCCAGTCACCGTAAAACAGTGGTACCAACATCATTAGATTTCGGTGAAAAATCATATTTTCTTACCAAAATTGGTAGCACTTCGTAAAGCCGCTAGCGTCATATCGTGAAAACCGAAACAATCAGAGACGTGAGACGTCAAAACTCAAAAGTACAAGATGAGCGAAGCGAGCATGTTTGTATTTTCTTTTTGAATAGCAGGAGTGATGATCCTAACAAGCTCGAGGTAGCTTTTCTTGGACATTCTATAGAAAGCCAGAAATTTGGAATCGGTTTCTTGCAGTTCCTTTGCAGCAACAAATAGTCTGCAGTTTATGTTCCTTTCTATATAAGGATGAATCCAATATTTTCTTTTATTTTGACTCCTGTATCTGTTGTATTGATACAAAACCAAAGTCTCCTCGTCGCTTGACCCGCTCGAAGACATTGTTTGTTAAATATTAACTTAAATTAAAATAACCTAATAAGCGCGCGTGTTTTGTACAACACAGCTGATAGTCCAGTTTGGCAGTTTGAGGTTATGTGATTATTATTTCAACTGAGTTTCAGTAGCGCCGTGTGCGAAGCATCACATTGGCCAGTTTATGAGATCCTTCACAAACCAATTCTGTCAGATTTCAGTTGCGCCGTGGGAGGAGGGCCTTATACTCCCTCCAAAGCTAATAAAGCGCTTGCTTTTATCATGCCGTGCTCTAATGAGTTTAAGACATTGTAACAATAATCAAAAACTCATATTATCTGAACTATTGAGAGATGTGAAGATACTCGTACCTTACCTATCGAAGTATTTTTATCATAATAAATTTCTACTTTATATTATATTAAATTCAAATTTGAAAGAATGAGATGGGGGAGCCACTGTCGAAAACTACCCAATCATGTCTCGTAACTGGCCAAATCTGACATTCGGATGACGTTTTTTAAAATGGTGTCCTATGGTAGTTCGTAGTTCCATTTTTGGCCATTCTCCAGATAAGTTTGTAGGTCTGTATGTTCAATAACCATAGAGGTTTAAAATATAAAGTATAGATCATCCTCGCTAAAATTAACGCGCCAAACAACTGATTCTTGTACTGTTAATTCAATTCGACTGTTCCAAGCTCTAGTCTAGAGTATGTCCCAGTTTCGTGTTCTTATTCGTCATACGTACGAAAAATGTGACTGATTCAATTTAATTTTTGTAACTTTACATTATCTTCTATTAACAAGTTCATCTATCAACATGTTCAATACCTCCGCTCAGACACTCAGGCATTCAAATATATATTTGTACCTACCCACCTAACTCTTTTATCTTTTTATAATTTTAAATGTTCATTTTACTTTACTTTTTGTGAAACGATTAATTTCTATTATCATGTGTTATTTATTTTATTATTATTATTATGCCATAGAACGTAGGTTCAAACCCGCAGCTGATCTGACAGTCTATGTTGGTTTTTTAATGTGTATTTGATCGAGTGCAAGGCTCAATAGGTTGGTCAAAACAACCTGCACTTAATTTTCACTACCTATATTATGTGGCAATTATATTATAATTATGTATATAAATAAAAAATAAAATTTGTTTATATACTCGTATTACAATTTTGAATAACTTCACTTATAGTTAGAGTTTGAATATTTTTGATTCGAGTTTAATTTGATGATCTTTTGTTTGACTTTTTCTGCTGAGAGAATTATTTTAAAGTTGACATTTATTGTATGCATAGATACAGTTATTTTGATATAGAAAATGTAATTATCATTATTTTGTTAAGCAATATAAATAAATATCGATCAGTGAAGCTTGTGCGAAGCCGGGTACTTCGGCTAGGAATATATAAAACAAGATCTCAAAATTAAATTATATTTTATAAGTCAAGATAATAATGTTAAATAATCAGTGACGTCCCTAGACAAAATGCCGCCCCTAGGCAGCGTCAAAATGCCACCCTATTATACAGTATTTTTTATTATCCTTTAATGACTTTAATATCTAAGAAATACACTATTTATAACAAAATATATAAGTACCACAAAATTTAATTTAAATGTC
The DNA here is from genome assembly GCF_057557595.1 of Rhyacophila brunnea. Lineage (NCBI taxonomy): Eukaryota > Metazoa > Arthropoda > Insecta > Trichoptera > Rhyacophilidae > Rhyacophila > Rhyacophila brunnea. Next base: position 37,750,851 of record NW_028233276.1, on the reverse strand, counting down.
ATCTCCACTTCAATAGACAATATTGCGAGTCCACGGTTTCAGATACATTTAAAAATACACCTGACAACTTTCAAAACTCGCCAATGACTGGCAAAAATATTTGGATAAATTAATTAGGTACCTAAGTATGTACCTACCTATGTACCTAACACGCCGCGTTTTTCTGGATAATCTCAAGAAACGAAAAAAAAATCTATAATTCTCGAGAATAAAACATTCCTGAACTCTCGAACATTTAGAATCGAAAAAATCGAGAATCACAACATCTAAGCGCTAGCTAAAACTCAACCCTAGTTTAACATAAACAATTTAGTATTATGCCTGCTAACGTTTAATAGGTTGAAAAAAAAATCCGCTCCGAAATTATATATAGAAGTATTAAAATTTGCGCACTTTAATCAAAACAACATTCGCAACTTACGACGAAGCAGTAAAAAAATTCTTACAAATATGGTCACCTGCTTTTTCGGTACATTTTGCATTTGTTTTATTCTGCATTCAAAAACATGAACAGTTTTTATACAATTTTACAATATTAATTATTAATTGTTCACGGAGTGTATGACGTTGTAAATTAATGGACCTATATTGATTGGTCTGGACTTGAATTGGCGTTTACTTGGTAAAATTTCATTTTATTGATTTTGAAACAAAGTTATTTTTTGTTAATTCTACTTTGACAGATGTTTCAGGCAATAAAACCATCTTTGGACAAGTCGAATTTAGCTGATACAGATATATATACCTTCTCGCTCTATCACGGCCGTTCAGAATATGTGTTCATCACCCGAAACAGCTGTCAACGTAAATGACTCGGATAAAGTAGAATTATCAAAAACCACTGTTTCAAATTCTTTACCAATAAATTTTACACGATACGTTTCCACTTAATCACAACTTATATTATATAAGAAATATACATATACCTACTTAATTGTTTTGACGAAATTGTAAACACGCGTAGATGCACAAGAGAAAACAATTCTCCCCTCGCCTGGAAACCACTGAACAACAAAGAGACGCGACGTCCATTATGAATTATATAAATAAATATTATGTAGGTATGAAGAAACAATTAAAAAAAATCTCAATTAAATCAACAAAGGGAAACAATTTATACCTAAAAATAGCAACTGTAACAACAGTGACTCTTTCTAATTAACGTTATATGGGGCAAATTTGTTTCGCTAAGGTCATTGGAAACATTTGTGTTTGTGAGAAAAAAAATAATACTGTAGGTACCTAACAAAAATAATCTTTCAAAGGATTCAAAATGACATCTTATTTATTATTACATAACTTGTCAAGTTGTGGTTATATTAAAGAAAATTTCACACCTAATGCATCATGAATATTCATACTAAATACCAATTGCGACGTTTTGACGCTTGAATTACCACAGTTAATATAGGCAAAAAATACTTATGCCTATGTCTTCAAATTATACCTATATTATAATTCCAGATTTTTTTTTAAATAATTACATTCTTATCTAGTATGATTCTTAAGCAGCGCTCGGAATGGACCGGAACACTCGGAAATACCCGAGATTATCGCTCCGTCTCGTGAAAAAATTAATTATTGCATTCCGATTGGTGAATTATTAGAAAGTACTTTATATGATTTTTTAAGTTTATACGAAACTTGTTGGAATCATAGTAACAAAAATACTATATTTATGATGTGACAACATTACACTCTAATCTTGCATGCCACAAGTTTAAAGACTTACTCCATTAGGCTGTCTGAGTCTATATTTCCATATAATACATACATACTTACAATTATTACATAAATGTGTAAATATTTTCGGAATATTATCGAGCGCTCCGGTTCGTAAAATCTTCCATTTCAAACGCTGTTCCTAAGATAACAATATCATATATTTTTAAGTTTTCTACCCAATTTGACATTAGATATTTCGGCTTTCGGAATTTTCGTTTTCGGGACCCCTAATAAACCCCTAATAAGCCCCTAATAAAACATAACATCAACTTTTGAAAGACAAAAGCGCGCAAGTGACATTTAACGATTTTCCGATTTTATAACAGCGCTTATATGGCTTGCTCTTGCGGACTGTCAAATCATCACATCGAAATAATGCATAATTCTATGTTTTTAACGTTTTACACAACGAATCACATAATTTCAAATTCAGATTACACTGGGAATTTATTGATGTTGACCTTCAGAAATCGATATACATAACACGTAAATACGCATACCCATTAGTCATACACGGGAAACAGGTAGATATCAATACAGTGTCTAATTTAGGATTTCATCTTAATTACGGGACGTTTTCAAATTTTGTCTAGAAGTTTTGCAGTTGTATCTACATAATTTACAGAGTTAATCGTTTTAAAACAAACACGGAAAAATAGGGACTAAATGTGCATCATTTTATAAATGGTACCTAGGTACCTACTTAATTTATTGCCATGATTTTTCAACAATTTCCATGATACAAAACATTAAAAAAAATTCGACCCGTAAGAAATTTGCAAATTTGCAATATTATATTCTTCCAAACAATCAATTTTACAAATTATCGATTTACGTATTAATATTAGGTAAAGAAATCAGTTTTATGAATATATCACCTCATATTAAAATATCTTCATTTTTAATTCAGTAGTTTTTAAAAATATGTTATAGGTACACTGAAAATATAGTAGATACATGCTTACCAAATATCTACAACAAAATAAGTGGTGAACAATTCATATCTCTTATAGTAAGCGGCCCAGGGAAAACCGTAACATCGCCGCTTTATTAAATTATAAGAATATTAGGGAGGCCCTCTAACTAGCGGATGCCACAGTGTTATAAACCTCTAAACCCCATGCCTTCCTTAATGGTCTGAATCTCAGTGTTTTTAAATGCAGTGTGGGACGCTTTGTGAGACAGAAAGCGCGTTTTAGTTAATTAATAAATTTAACAGTGAACGGCCCGTGATAGTTATTTATTATTTTTATTAATACCGTACTACTCCTTTGCCGGACCCTGTATTACATTTCAGTATAATGGAAACGATAAATCAACAACCGCACACTAAAACAACTAATATAAATTTGATATTGCGTGGCGTAAAAAAAACATTTTCCAATTTTATATTATCACGCGTTAATGTTATAACATACCTATAACGGTGTTTTATAAGTTATAACAAAACAATGTTAAAAATAGCCACAGTAGCCTTAGCGAAAGGCTAAAGACAAAAGAGAGGAAAAAGAGAATGGTGGACGTAGCAGGCTCAGTAAACAAACATCTTCGAGATGTAGCAATATTTCAAACCCGCCATGGGTTAAAATAGCTCCGTGTATTACCTCAGATTTCTGAGTCCGCGACGAGATAATCCCGGAAATATTAAACAATATATCAAACGACGGTCGGTGCTTATACTAACATTTTGCTTTTCCGTCAATTCGACAAAAAATCAAGTGGAACCATATTAATATCAACCGGCGTTGTAGATAGGTCATAATATAAAGATTTTTTTTTCGTATTATCAAAGTCTGTCCTTCTGGAAACCGCGAAATATTTTGTAACTGCGACATTTTATTACGATTTAAAATGATTTAATTAAAAATTTTATTATTTACGAAATGGTGATTCAGCAATGGAAAATATTCATTTCGTCCTAATAATAATTCTAAATATTTTATAACAATAATTCTTTGTGAAACTGTAGATAGGTACCATTGGCGAAGGGTGGAGGTAAGCTGTTACGATCCGACATAAATAGTGCACACTAAAGTTAGTCAGTCAAACGTATTTGTTTTCATTCAACCAAGACTACGATGTGTAAATACCTAGTGTTTATTAGTTTTTAAAATTCAATTCAACCATCCTTAATCAAGCCATAGTGGATAGTCAAAAAATATTCATTCATCTATAAAATCACTAAAATGATGCCATTAAACCATAGATAATTTTAGATATTTTATAGATAAAAGAATATTGTTTATCGATATTGGTTTGGTTGGGCAAGGATTAAAGAATTTTAAATAACTATCCGATACTATCTGTAATATACATTCTTAAGGAGGAGAGGCATGCCAGCAGAGAACCTAGCGGAAAAATACGAAGCTTGCAATTTAAGTTTTTTTTTTGATAATTTACAATTTCAACTGTATTAATTAATAAAAATGTATCAGAAAACATTAAAAATACATTTTTTTTTAATTCAAAGATAAGCTTACAATTGTAAAAAATGTAATACAATGTGAATTCGTTGTAGGGTCACATCTTATTATTATATTATATTTTATGGTCATATTTATCATTAAAATTTAGTTTATTAAGTTTTCAATTGTAGGTACGTCGTGTAGATTTTTGACTAATTCATCGTTTTAATATTTTTTATATTCATTTTAAAAATCACCGACTTTTATAAAAATATAAATGTGTATAACTTGAAATCCTTTTTATTTATATCAAATCGAGCTTCAATATTGGGACCATACCTAAAATCAAATTTTAGCAACTATTATGGTTTGGTTTAGGCAGGGTTTATTTGAATTTTAAAAACTAACCAGCACCATCTGCAAATTGTATTATTAGTTTAATGAAAACAAATAAGTATGCCTAGTTTAGTGTGCACTATTTATGTTGAATCTTAACAGCCTACCTCCACCCCTCGCCACTGGTAGGTACTATATTCCTCCCAACTCATCATAAAATGTTTGCACTTGTTCAATAGGCAAGTATGTTATGCAAACCTATATTCAGATATATTTAATTTAACAGTACCCAGGTATATTTTAATTTAGAAAATAATAGAGATTTTTACATTAAGGTGAAATGTGCCTAATAGTTCTTGAGCTTATGTTTTTACTATTTTTTTCTCGAGATTCGAGATTGGTTTATTACTATTTTTATTTATTAGCTTTCCTTCGAGCTGAAAGATTTTGGTTTCCCGTTCAGTTTTTTTTTCAATTTATGTATTTAGGTGTCCTCAGATTTGAATACCTATTCAATGTACACACATGGAGAAAATTTCCGGAGTATTTAGAAAACTCATTTACAATTTCTCCAAAAATGAGAATCTCGTTATTGTGGAAAATCATTTTTCAGACAGAAACCAGTCTTATTATCCTTGATCTCAACCTGTAATAATTCCTTCTCACTAGTGACATCTAGTGGTAGAATTGCAAGACATATTGGCAATAAAATTTTAATATGTAGTATTGCATAATATTGTTTATTAATTTTTAAAATTTTAGGAAATAATATAAATTAGGTTTTAAAAATAATGACCTTTGATCATTACTGCAGATGATTTTCATAAAATTTGAATTTTATACTTAAAACTGACCGATATTTTTGAAATATGTCAAAAGCAACTAAAAACATGTTATTGTAAAGATGCAGAGATGTTTTATTTTTTTAAAAAATACATTAAAAATAAAAAAGTTATTCAAAATTCTTCTAGTATAAAAATAAGTGATAATATCCAAACATTTCAATGAATGCTCATTATATAACAGGTATATAAATAATATTATAACCACCTATTTTTAATTAAAGAATATTTATTATTGTTTTAAGAAACATTATTGAATAATTAACCCTACAGCAGACCCTGAGAGTACCAATTGCAATAGTGAAACAATCACAGAAACACCTCACCGGGAATCAAACTCAGAACCCCACGTATAAGAAGCAGTGCCTTACAAGTGTGTAAGGCAAGGCTTTATGGAGTCCACTATATTTATTTGCATTCATTATATATAATTCAGTCACTAGATGTTAGACATTTGTTATGGATTTAATATAATTAAACACTAATAATTTATTTTATGTTTATTTATTCAATTCACAACACAAATCACACGTACAGTTATAATAATTTTCACTTACATTACTTACAAGTCAGAATACGGAGAAGTCTGGATAGACCTGGACAGTCGGAACTTAGGATTATTACTGGCCTCTGAGGTGTCGATACTTGTGAGTATCTAGCAATTTATAATGGAATGAGACAAAGGAAAGTTTTGGACGTTGCACTTATTATGCAGGGATGTATGTTTATGATAGTAAGTAATTTAGCTAGAAATTTAGTATTGTTTGTTTACATTACAATGGAAAGCACTTAGTTAGTTTAAATAATGTCGCGACGAGTAAATACGATAAGTATTGATAATTATACATCAGGGCTTCTCAATATTATACAGGGGTAACAAAGAATAATATAACAAGGAATAAAATATAGTATAAAAGGGCGTATACATAACAACTCCCTCCTAAAAGAATAAACTTATGGTTGACAATTTTGCCATGAGTTTATGTTAGATAATATTAATTAATTTTATTTATTAATCTTGCGCTTCTCCTAACAGTTGATGTGGATGGGTGAACATTTACTTCATTTGGTTGAGTTAGGTTTAAATTTGTTATTTCACTTAGTTCAACATCATCTGGAGGATTTTGATTATTGAAGCAGACATTGAATATATTATTGACAGGTCTATTGGTGTCATCGGCACCTTCTATAGATAGTATTTTAGAGCATTTCTTATTACATAAATTATACAGTTTATACAAGAGGTAAATAACAATACATATAGAGATAATATACATGAAATATTGGTATGTATTCATTTGTTGTTTGAATTTAGGTTGATCTAACAGATTGTCTATATTATCTGAGATAGAGTTTATTTTGTGTGAGATTAAGTGCAGATTTTCTAATCCTGCGTTAGCATAGTGTAATGGCTGTAAGGGAGGAAAAGGGATTGTTTTATTTATTTCTTCTTTACAACAATCATCATCTAGTATATTTATATTAGGAATAAAAGCATTATAATTAGAATATGTTTGTACAATTTCAGTGGTTAACATGACATTTTTTGTATAACCTTTACATCCAGGTTTCAACGATAGTATTCCTACATTATATAAAGTTACATCGGTTATTTTAGAGTTACAACTTAAAGTAATTGTAGATGGTTCTGAGAAGACATATACCCATTGGTTATTTGTTGATAGTTTATACCAAATGTCTAATTTTCAAAAGTTTGTTGAACTATGCAAGATTTAGGTATTATATTGGAATTTATTAACTCTGTTTCGCAAATAGGTCTGGAATTGCTAGTATGTATTACATTCATTTGTTTACAAATAAAATTTTGATTAGATAATTCATAACAATTTTCTAGTGTTTGTAATAGAGTATATTGAATTTTTGTTGTGGAGTAAGCTAGGTATTTTTGAGATGGATGAACAGATATGAAACCATTTGGAGTGTAAACAGGTAAAGAAATTAAATGATATAAGTCATAGACATTGTTATTAGTGTATGGTATAGAAATTTTGTAGATTATGTTTTTATTGATATAATATAATTTTATATTAATAATGGTTAATAGATAGTGAATGTTTTCGATATCTAATGACACGGGGTAGCTAAAACCTTCTGGTAAAAGCGATTGAGTTTTACGTAGTTCTTCTAGTAATTGGTTTGGGGAGATAATAGATGGATGGATTTGATTTGATCTAGCAAAAAGGATAGATGATATAATGGTATTCAATTCGATTTCCAATTCGTTAATAAAAAATGTTAATGAGGTATAGTGTGATAAAACTAATTCTATTGTTTTTATTTCATCTTGAGTTGATTGAATAGTATGTATGTGTTTGTTAAAATTTTGTATGTTAGCATTGAATATTTTTTCATTATCATTAAGATTAGAAATGGTTTGATTAAAATTATTGATAGTGGTTGTTATAACTTGAGTTTGATCTTTAAGCAAATGCAAGATTTCGATATCTTCTTTAGATATTTTTTTTATAGCTTCATCATAGTAACTGGCATCTTGAGAATCTAACGTTCCAAAGAGAGTTTTACTAATGCTACCAATGACGTTTATGAGTCCGCGTTTTGATCGCGTGTGGTTCTGAGAATGTCCTACCAATTGAGATATAGTATTTTCCAGTTTGATTAGAACAGGAATTTTATTTTTTAAGTATTCTAGTTTAGAAGAGCAAATATTATTTTCGGTTTTTCTAGATATGAAATGACAAATGTGAGACGTTTTGATATAGATCTGTTCAGCTAGGTTGATTTTATTATTTAAAAAGGTTATGTTGTAATGTGTGATGAGCTTCCAGCTGGAGTCGTAGAATGTAAGTTTTCCCAAATTATCGTAGAGAAGACCAGGAGATTTGTTGATATTTTGGTTGTCGTAATCTAATGCGTATGTGTTTACTGTGATGGATCTGAAACAGCATGTTTCACTCGGTTAGTATGTACCTTAATTAATTTATTTTTTATCTTAATAGTAACATTTAGAGGACCATTGACCTTTATGATTTCGTAAGGTCCTTGGAAATTAGGGGACAGTTTTTTAGATTTATTTAATTTAGAGGCATTATTCGTAAGATATATTTTATCGCCAATTTCGAATGTTCGTAGGGTTTTGTCTTTATTATGCCTAATTTGTGTTTTTTCTTTTTCTCTTATTAAATTTTTTCTTGCTATTTCATGTGATTTTGTAAGTTTGAGTTTAAGATTGTCTAAAAATGAATCGTATGTGTACTTAAATTCGGATGTTTTAATAGCTGTTGGTAACTTAGGTTGATTTCCATAAACAAGTTCAAATGGTGTAAATTTTGTAGCAGTATGTGGAGTAGTGTTGTAACTGAACATAGCAAAGGGTAACCATTCATCCCAATCAGTCTGGCTAGGAGAGATATAGTGTTTTAGATAATCAGCTAAAGTAGCATGACTGCGTTCTAAAGAACCGTTGCTTTGAGGAGTATATGCGCTTGTTTGTATTTGTTCTATTTTAGAAAGTTTGGCTACTTCCTTAAGAATATTAGAGGTAAAATCCTTTCCTTGATCTGTAAGTATTTTTTCTGGAATTCCAAATTGACAAATAAACTTTGAAGTCAATTGAGTTGCAATAGTAACGGCTTCATGATTAGGAATAGGATAACATTGAGAATATTTGGTTAAGTCATCTTGAAGAGTTAATATGTACTTATTACCATTTTCTGTTAAAGGAAGGGGACCTACTATATCTAAAGCAATACGTTCGAAAGGTTTTTGGCTAGTTGTAGTTATTTCTATCGGTTGTTTAAGATTTTGACGAGATATTTTATTTTTCTGGCAAGATTCGCATTGTTTAATGTATGTTTTAATATCTTTTTGCATATTGGTCCATTTATATTTTAGTTTTACACGATTTAAAGTTCTATGATATCCTGAATGTCCGCTAAGAGGAGAGTCATGATATTCCTTTAATATTGAGGGTATTTCATCATGCTTAGGGTTAATTATTTTGTTATTACATATCGTGATATCTATATTTACATTATGGAAAATATACTGAATAATTTTTTTTATTTTTTCCCAATTAAGATTATCTAAACCGCACCCAAGTTGTGGAAAAGAGATACATGGTTCGTTATTATTTATTAGGATAGTTTTAAGATTAGAGATTGCTTGAAAAATAGAAATATAACTTGGTTTTTCCCAAAAATTTTGTTTCGTAATCAAATGGTAAATGTTGTTTTTAGATACTATTGATTTGAGTACATCACCTATTTGAGAGTGTGTATCTAACAATTCATCGTAATTATTGATCATGGTACTAATTTCGAGAGCAAGACCTTTGGACATAGACTTATCATTAGAGATACAGTGTGCGATGGATTGCTTTTGATTAAGAATTGATTCATCTATTTCAATTAAATTAGTATTAAAAGATTCATTTTGTTTTTCAAGAAAGTCATTGTATGATTGAATACTAGTGGAGGTAGAAGGGTTATTTATTAAGATTACACCTTGATTTTCGATTCGTGATAGAGCATCAGCATTAGAGTTCAGTTTACCTGGTTTATAAATAATTTCATAGTCATACTCTTCTAATTTTAATCTCCATCTTACGAGTCTAGAACCTGGGTCTTTTACGTTAAAAAGCCAAGAAAGGGGGCGATGATCAGTAAATATTTTAAATTTTCTACCGTATAGATAAGGTCTAAAGTGTTTACATGCCCATACGATCGCTAATAGTTCTCGTTCTGTCGTGGAGTAATTAGATTCAGCTCTATTCAATGTACGAGATGCATATGCAATTGGTAAATCTTTTGCTAATGATCCTTGAGATAATACAGCACCTATAGCAAAGTTAGAAGCATCCGTTGTGAGGTTAAACGGTTGCGTGAAATCGGGATATTGAAGTATAGGTTCCGTTGTTAATTTGGTTTTTAATGATTGGAAAGCATCTTCCTGCAGCTTAGTCCAATTGAAAACTACATCTTTTTTCAACAAACATGTGAGATTTTGAGAGATTTTAGAAAAATTAGGAATGAACTTCCTATAATATCCTACCATTCCGAGGAAAGATTTGATATCTTTAGGATTCTTAGGTCTAGGGAAATTGGTAACAGAATTGATTTTTGAGGGATTTGGTTTAACTCCTTCTTCGGAAATAATATGACCTAAGTATGCGACTTCGTGACGCATAAATTCGCATTTGTCTGGCTGTAGCTTTAGGTTGTGTTGATCGAGACGCTGAAATATCTCGCGCAGTTTTCGAGAATGAGATTCGATTGAATCTGCATATATAACTATATCGTCTAAATACACAAAGCATTTAATTCCTTGTAAACCGGATAAAACATTGTTCATTAGCCTTTGGAAACAAGATGGTGCATTTTTTAAACCAAAACTCATTTTTGAAAATTGATAATGTCCTTGATTTGTGGAGAAAGCGGTTTTATCTGCGTCTTCAGGTGACATAGGGATTTGATGAAAACCGGAGGCTAAGTCAAGCGTTGTAAAATATTTTGAATGACCTAATTGATCTAAGATGTCTGAAATATTAGGTATTGGATAGCTATCATTGATAGTGACGTCATTGAGTTTTCTATAATCTATTACTACCCTCCATTTCTTTTTACCAGAGGCATCGTCCTTTTTAGGCACGACCCAAAGTGGTGAGGACCATGGTGAAGTAGAATGCTCTATTATATTTTGAGAAAGCATTTTATCTATTTGGTCTTGGACTTCAATTTTATGTACTTCTGGATACCTATATGATTTAGTGTATATTGGAACTTGAGATGTAACAGGTATCTTATGATGAGTTGAGTTGGTATGGGTTAATAGATCACCATCTAAATGAAATATATTATTATACTCGTGGCATAATGATATAATTGAATCAGCTTCCTCATTGTTCAGATGAGATAGCCGTAATTCTTTCTCAACCCGTTGATTGCGAGAGGAATCTTTACTAGATGTGTTTGTAAAAAATAGAAAACTTTCACGCTCGTCAAATGGTTCAAGAGTTATTTCGTTCGATAAAATATTAACTGACTTTTCACTATTATTAAGAATAGTTGCATAGACTTTATTTCCTGGACGTACTGTAGTAAGAGCTCGTGATAGATATACGTCTGGAAGGATTTGGACATCTGGTATTATACCATGTTTGATTTCTGGATTTTGGACAATTAATTCTATAAGGGTTTCGGATCTAGGATTAAGAGAAAAGATAGGATTAGTATTATTATTAAAAATAGGAATGATTTCGTTGTGGATGATCAACGTATTCGTTTCATAATCGATTTTCGCGTGGTTATTTAGGAAAAAATCATGACCTAATTGTCCGTCTAATGGAACATTGGTGACATCATTTGGAATCATATGGAAAGTATGCTCTAATTGCTTATATTTCAATGGAAATAACAAATTAACTATGCCAAGAGTTTTCACAGGATTTGGAGAGTTATCGATACCTTTAAGTGTGATTATTTCGGTTTCATTGACCAATTCTTCCTCATTAAGGGAATTCATCTTTACTAATGAAATATCTGCACCAGTATCAAGCAATAGCCTAAGGGATTTCCTTATTATACTATCATATGGTAATTCCACATATGCCGTAATAGGTTCTAGTGAGAATATTCTGCCTGAATGTTTCGCACGTTCCTGGAATTGGCAGGATTCCGGGAGTGCTGGGAGTTTAAATTATTTTGAGGATTATTCTGTGTATTGTGTGGAGATTGACGATTTTGAAACTGACTTCGCGGGGTTTGAGATGTTTGACCGTTATGACTGTTCTGAACGTTCGGAGAAAAGTTTCGCGAATTTTGATTTTTATTATTGAATTGGCGTTTTCTACACTCTTCTGATATGTGACCTGATTTTTTACAATATCTACAGAATTTTACATTATTTGCGTAATTACGAGGTGTGCTGTTGTCAGCTATAAATTGATTAATGTTATGTTCCCGTTTTATTTGAGAATTTCTAAAAGGATTTACGTTGGGCTGTCTAGAATGATAGTTATTGTTTCTAGAATTATTAATGTTCATTTCCTTAATGGCACTTAATACTTTTTCCTCTTCTATCGCTATATTTGTAGCTTCAACTAAAGTCTTTGGCTTAGAAAGTCTGACCGCCATTGATATTTGTGTATTTGCACCTAGAATAAATGTATTTAATGCGCTATCTTCTATTTGTTTAATTCGACCTTTCAACTCATTATCATCACTAGTTGAGAATCGCGTTGCGCCTATCAAGTTATTAGTACATGCTTCTACTCGTTGAATGAAATTAATTATAGGTTCATTATAATTTTGTTTACAATTTCTTAATTCTAATTCTAATTGTGAGGTATGTTTGTTGTCACCGTATGTAGATATTAAAAATGATTTGAATTCTGAGTATGTTTCGAATGCAAAGTTAGCAATAGTATATTTGGCTTTACCTTCTATTCTATGAATCATGTATTTTAATAATGTATTTTTTAATGGTTCGGAACATAATTCAAATGCAGAGTCGCAATCTTTTAAAAATGGATAAAGATTTTTCCTTTCTCCGTCAAAAGTTGAAATGAATTTCATGAGAGTGTCAATGGTAAGTGTAGACATTTTATGTGTGTGTTTTCACTGTGTAACGAGAGTAAGATTATGACAAAAATAATACTTATAATAATAACAGATATTATTACTTACAAACAGATTATAAGGAAAAGATTCATTGTAGATCTTGTTGAGTAGGTGATTCCGGACTTGGAGGTTTGAGCTTTCTTGGAGATTAGGAGACACAAGAGCTAGAGACACAGACACTTGGAGATTTGGAGACACGAGAGATTGAGACACAGACACTTGGAGATTTGGAGACACGAGAGATTGAGACACAGACACTTGGAGATTTGGAGACACGAGAGATTGAGACACAGACACTTGTAGATTTGGAGACTTGGAGACCTCTTGGAGATTTGCAGAGACTTGGAGACTTGAAGATGTAGAGATTTGGAGACTTGGAAGCTTCTTGGAGACTTGCAGTTTTATTTATAAATGAAGAAGACTTGAAAACTTGAGTAATGTGTAAGATTAATTTCCGTTCGATTCTAAATCGATGTACTTTTAAAATTTATTATTATGTATAGTTACGTGTTTTATTTTTATTTTTAATGGATTCTTGCTTGGTTTTAAAGAATAAAATTCACCGTTTAGTAATATTAATTAATACACTTCACGTTATTTAAGCTAAATCCCACGACTGACACCAAATTTTATGTTATGGATTTAATATAATTAAACACTAATAATTTATTTTATGTTTATTTATTCAATTCACAACACAAATCACACGTACAGTTATAATAATTTTCACTTACATTACTTACAAGTCAGAATACGGAGAAGTCTGGATAGACCTGGACAGTCGGAACTTAGGATTATTACTGGCCTCTGAGGTGTCGATACTTGTGAGTATCTAGCAATTTATAATGGAATGAGACAAAGGAAAGTTTTGGACGTTGCACTTATTATGCAGGGATGTATGTTTATGATAGTAAGTAATTTAGCTAGAAATTTAGTATTGTTTGTTTACATTACAATGGAAAGCACTTAGTTAGTTTAAATAATGTCGCGACGAGTAAATACGATAAGTATTGATAATTATACATCAGGGCTTCTCAATATTATACAGGGGTAACAAAGAATAATATAACAAGGAATAAAATATAGTATAAAAGGGCGTATACATAACACATTTCCTAATTATTATGGTTTTGAAACAAAGTTATATTTGTTAATTCTATTTTAATTGAGTCATTTAAGTTTACAACTGTTTCAGCACCACTAAACACCAGTTTAATTAATTAATAATTATCAATTATTAATATTATGAAAATTATTTGTTTCATTATAAATGATGAACATTTAAATGTGTTCTGTGGGTTTCTAATGCTGTAGAAATAGTGGCTCCCAGCACAACTGAACTGTCCCTTAAGGCGAAGTCTTCACTGAGCCTTTTTTAAAGAGGCACCTAGCGGAAAAATACGAAGCTTGCAATTTAAGATATTTTTTTGATAATTTACAATTTCAACTGTATTAATGAATAAATATGTATCTGAAAACATTAAAAAGAAACATATTAAGACCATACATAAATAAAATTTGATATAAATAAAAAGGATTTCAAGTTATACACATTTATATTTTTTATAAAAATCGATGTTTTTTAAAATAGATATAAAAAATATTAAAACTATGAATTAGTCAAAAATCTCTTAGGTGATGCTTAGAAAACTTAGTAAACTAAATTTTAATAATAAATATGACTATAAAATATATGTAATAATAGGGTGCGGTCTGATTCAACAAATTCACATTTTATTACATTTTTTACAATTGTAAGTTTATCTTTGACTTAAAATAAAAAATATTTTTCTTTTTAATGTTTTCAGATACATATTTATTCATTAATACAGTTGAAATTGTAAATCATCAAAAAAATGTCTCAAATTACAAGCTTCGTATTTTTCCGCTAGGTGCCTCTTTAAAAAAGCCTCAGTGAAGACTTCGCCTTAACATTGACTAATGGGGCTAGGTGATGACAATATCGTAAGCTTTTTATCTAATCACAACGTCACCATACAAGTGAAAAGAATTTATTGATGTCCATAAACTTGACTGATTATTTAAAATTTTCCTAATTCTTGTTCTATAATAATATTATGTAACTAAATGATTTTTTTTCCATTGGTTTCAGGATGCCCCGTCTTTGGGTTCTTCTTCTGGTGGTGTGGTACAGAGCAGTTGCCATGGGGTCAACGCAACACGTCGACCACGGACAACTAGCAAATCACCACGGACATTCGCACACAAATAAACCGGCGAGCAACTCTGCATGGCACTACAATCACCATAAAGAAGCGAGACAAAAAAGATCCACTCCAACAGAAAATGAAAACGATAAAAATAGTGAGTCAGATGGAAAATTAGAGCATAACTATAACCCTTCCCGGATTGAAGAAAATTATATACCGGGAGACGACAAACAACTGTCTGATAAAAATAAGGATTCGTTGTCTTTAGAATCGAATGAAGCTTATAATGGAGATAATACTGATGAGCTTTTAAGTCTTATGTCATACTATAAAGATAATATGTATGGAAATGACATTTTGCAAGACAAAGAAATGCTCGATTCTATACTAGATAAATGTCTCTCACATATTAAAGTAAAGAAAAGTTTTAATGCCTGGGGGGGTAAAAGATCATTCTTGGATGATAATGCCGTCATTACAACCAGCTGCTGGAACCTTGTAGAGCAACTTCGTCATGAAAATGACATTAATACATTGAGTGATAGCTTGGAGAAGAACAAAAGACATAAGTTCAGTTCTTGGGGAGGTAAACGCAACACTGATGACGATGGAGGTCCTAAACGTTTACCGTTCCGAGCATGGGGAGGCAAAAGATCAAAAAGCGATCAACCCAAGAGGATACCATTCGGACTGTGGAAAGGAAAGAGATCAGATGAATTGAATTACATGATGGTTCCATTTAAAGATGAGGAGTCTAAGAGAACAACTTTTAACAGTTGGGGAGGCAAGCGGAGTTTCAACCACAACAGTTTTATACCGTCACAAAGATTTCATAACTCCATGACTAGTTCATTTGATGATGATGCTAACAATGATGGACTAGTTTTGTACAGAAATACACCGTTTCCGTGGCAAATATACAAAGAATTATCAGTGGGACCCAACGCTGGCTTTGCAGATCCTAACGAGCAGCGAAGAATCAAGTTTAACTCTTGGGGTGGCAAAAGAACCGAAGACGATGACTCCGATGACATATCCGAGGACAAGAGGACAACATTTACCGCGTGGGGTGGAAAGCGCGGCTTGATGACCAGGACATTCAACGCTTGGGGCGGCAAAAGGAAGCTGGTGGACACAGGGTATCCGATGTACGAGGGGTCAAAGAGGACTTTCAACGCCTGGGGAGGATGAATACAACGCACTCTAATGTCAATTCAAACAACATCTGTAACCGACTACTTAAATAATTAAAGTTAACAGTTATAATCTTTAACCGATGATAAATTTATTAATGTGTACTTACATGAACAATTCAGTAATTTTTAATACGTTCCGCGAGAAAATGGCTGGTTCTCCTGAAACATATTGAAAAAATATTATTCCATTATAATTTATCAATATTATTATTAAATGTGAAAACGTTAATTATTTAAAAGATTTAATATGTACACTCTTTCTATTGATTGTTAT
The DNA here is from genome assembly GCF_057557595.1 of Rhyacophila brunnea. Lineage (NCBI taxonomy): Eukaryota > Metazoa > Arthropoda > Insecta > Trichoptera > Rhyacophilidae > Rhyacophila > Rhyacophila brunnea. The sequence continues at coordinate 37,734,304 of NW_028233276.1, read as the reverse complement.
AATTTTTATAATAATAATAATTACTAAAATGTTACTGAAAAACATGACAGCAAATTTAAAGATTTAAACATGTGCCATTAAATTTATTAATGCAATCAAATTATATATTTTTATGTAAATAATGTATAATTGCTATATAAAATATTTATTAACCAATAAAAAAAATTGTCACTACATTTATAAATGTAAATAGTACTGGATTTATGATAGATTATTATACCCACAAAAAAACCCATATAAGACTACCAAACGGAGGTATAAGTAAGATACTGGTATCTAAATAGGTTTATAATATACATACAACTTGCTTCACAATGAAATGCTCAACAAACAACTCGTCATTTGATCTCGATGCTATGTGGCCATCTGTTTATGGTACAACAGCTCACGGTATACACAATTTTCCAGACACAATTGAAAATTAACTCCATTCGATAAACATAGCATGACTAATGCTTTTCTTAATCTTCTATGCATAATTAAATTAACCATAACAAATTATATTTATTACTAGAAATGGCCTTGAGAATTGAAAATATGATTTTTTAACATGTGGTCCATAATATCTGGTCTACTAGTTAATATAAAAAGGTCGTGTCAAAGTTGTTTGTGTTAATAAATTTGCTCTGTGACTGATCCGACTCATATTTCACATTTATTTCATCAGGGCTGTCGAAGACATAAATCATAATATACCTATATTTATAATTTTAAATTTTTATTTATAATATATATTATTTAAGTTTTGTGCATCTAATGCCGGGTCCACACTGGCAACAAGTTAATTTGCTGGCAACCTCGTTAGATTTTAAGATAATTATTGTAAAATTTCTTAAGCAATTATGGTAAGTATCGTAAAATTTAATGAGGTTGCCAGCAACTTGTTGCCAGTGTGGAAATGGCTTAATATCCACTGTGGTTCACGTAGTGGCATGGACCTGGGGTTAGCTAATTCAGGAAGTCAACACCCATGATAGAATTTTTTCCAGTTTTGGTTGCATTATATTCCAAAACTCTTCTGTAAAAATCGTTTCCGAGTTTATAAATGGAAATTTCTCGGTGTACATAGTAAACAAACCTACGAATAAAAAAAGACAAAAAGGAACATACTGATTCATCGCAGTAAAATCTGGTAATCAAATTCGCCATTTTGAAAAGCGACGATTTTGCGTAAACAAATATCACGTGGTCTGTACGTGTGCGGCAAACTTCGAATGTGTTTGTAATTTTGTGCAAAGTGCGAATGTAATGTTTTCAAATAATTGATATGGATTAATTATACCATCGTATTATTTTCTCGAAATCATAAACATACTATAATAGTATTTGAGTATCAACCTATGTTCAATTTGAATTGGGTTATAATAATAATATACCCGTATATATATCAATAGTATGTTTGCTACAAAATCCACCCAAGTTATCAGTACGTACTTGCACAGGTTTGATTAAAAACCATGATGAAATTAACATTTAAAAAATATGAATGCTTAATATTATTTTGACAGCCCTGTTTTCTGATCGGCTTCATGTCGCAGGTGTTCATAAAATAATAATAATTCTCCGCGCGGCAGAAATTATCAGTAATAATAATAATATTTCTTGAAATAAAATCTCCGATGATTAGTGATTTTTGTGAAAAGATCGATTTAAATTGACGTAGTTACGACGCCGAGGTCCTTTTTATACTAAATTATATTTGAACGGCGGGCTCTTCAGCGGGCCCTGAAGCGTCGGCCTATAGCGTCAGGTGTTCCAGGTTCGAATCCTGGGTCTGGCAAATACACAAACATATTGTTTTTCAATTTCAATGTCAGGTGTGAGTCAGAGTATGGACCCAATAGGTTGAGCAAGCGGCTGACATCCATTTCTCATAAAAACAAAATCTGTTAATAGAAACCTCCACTCTGCGGAGGCCCAAATGATCCTATTAGGATCGGGCATGGTCGGAAAAAAAATCTATAAGTATGAGTACAAAAGTAAATGCGAAGCCTTAAACAATATTTTCTTTTTAAGACAATAATTATCTTTTAACGAATGCTCCTGTATGTATTAATACCGAGAACAGGGACTCACACGTATGTAGGCTAGTAGGATCCTTCATCAGCATTACTTCGATTGGAGGTGTAGACATCATGGGATATAATTTTGGTAAAACACATTTTTGATTTATGATTCTGCGCAGAATGGTAATTTATTGAGACTAACACATGGGCAAACAATGATAATTTTACAATAGAGGTTACATCGAAAATCTTTATATTAGACGTGTTATTATTACGGGTCTACTGCCGCGGCACTATTAATTTCTACTACGCCGGCATTTCAAGGGTGGGTTAGTTTTTGTCACATTTCACAGTATTCACTTGTTGTTTCACTGGAGAACTTTTATTTATTACGATTTTGCGTGGTAGGGGTTATACGAATATTTATTAACACGGGAATAATGGACCGAATAAGACTTGGGCGTCCGCCCCGTCACGGACGGACACGAGGGTTGTTTTTGTCGACTTCACTGCCGAATCGATACTAACTTCTTATCTTATTTTTGAGAAAAATCTCCCTTCTAATAGATGACGAACCCTTGCGGTCACCGAGAGAGGAGAAGGTTGCTAAAAGAAAAAAATGCCGGCGACTTCGACCTTCACCGGATCTCGGTAGGTAGGAATTTTTACCTAGGGTTTGCCCTTTGCAAAGGACCTTTTACGAAATGTTATTTGTAATATTTTTGTGTAAGTCAGAGGTTCTAAACATTCTTCAGGGGAACTGGATATTTTTGTTGTTAGATTGTTGATATGGTAATTAACGATTTTTATTTAAGTATAGACCATGAATTAAATAACGGAATTAATAGGTTGGCATTAGTTACACTTCAAATATTTTACTGTGACTGAAGTTGCAAAGACAGTCTGCACTTCTGGACCGTATTTATAAATATCTTCAATTAGCGATTAGCTACAGTGCTCCATGCCATCTCGGTATATTCAGATATCCCAGAGAAACCGGATTTAAAGGGATTTAATATCACATGTGTAGCGGATTAATGAATGAAGTTTTTTATTAGTAGACTATTTTCAAAGATGTTGAAAATAATAGATATGCAGTCTAAGACCTGCTTCACACGAGACACTTATGTGGCGCCACCGGCGTGGTGAGATTCCGCATTTACACATAACTGAATGGGCGCGTTCAGACGGGGACACACGAGTGTCGCGTTCATTTATATGTAAATGCGGAATCTCGTCACGCCCGTGGCGCCACACAGGTGTCCCATGTCTAACGGGTCTAACAGTATGAAACGGATGGCAAAAAAAGACCAATGATTAGGTTAGCTACAGGTCAATCTCACAATTTTTCCAGCAAGGTAGAACTCAGACATAAAATACATATGACTTTTCAATCTGAATCTTTTTTTAATAACATTTTGTTTCAAAAGTTTAGTACATAAGTACATTGAACTTTTTTTTCTCAATAATGGGAAAACCGAGGTTGGATATACTTTTACATTTATTAATAGTATAAAAAGGTTATTTCTAGAGTAAAAATTACTTTACTAGAGAATTACCTACTCCGATTTAGAAATGGAATTCTACCAAGTAAATGTCAACTCATATAATATTTTTTTTTAGATGGTGAAATTATGGTTTTTGTCTATTCTACTGATGCGTGGCGGTATCCATGGCCAAGATAAAAATTAATGGAACCACAAAGCGATGTACAAACTGCTACGTTAGGTCTGATTACCCATGCAATGAGTACTACATAAGATATAAAATATCAGATAGGGAACATAATAATAAAGGTGGCCATATTATAGTCAATAAGAATCATGGCGATGTTGGATTGGTGCCAGACGCTCTAACAATACAGTCAAACCCACTGTCACTACCAGAGAACTCGGAAATAATGGGAACTGAAATACACAACGGGTAAGGTGATAGCAGGTAACCGACTCGAGTAAGGATGAATCCGGGTTAAACTTACACACGTGTCTAGAATACGTTTAACGTCGACTACTTAAAACTGCTCTCGGTTTATGCATTTACGCTCCTTTAATGTTTGTGTATTACACACACTATTGCACGTGCATAATGCGTGCTTCATTTTCGTAGGACACTCACACATTCAAAAACATACTTCACCACGCGGCGTATTGAATATAGCCTATTGGTATTCTATTTATTATCTGTTCTGTGGTCACTACAGTCCGACCTTCCGGACCACCAAAGCCTTATCAAATAAAATGTGAATTGTAATAGGTCAATAATTGAGCTATGAATGCCGAGTCGTTCAATAAATATATTATCTATTAAAAAATAGTCAACGGTATTATATCTTATTTATTTTTTTACTGTTAATTCTTTGTGGAAAGACAAAATATTGAGAGAAGATTAGCAATATGAGAATGTCAGATAAAACCGATCTTGCGTTAATAATACAGTACTCTCTCAGTAATCCGCCACCCCAAAAACTAGACAAGTGTCCAATTAGTGAAAGCGGCAGATTATAGTGCATACATACAAAATATGGTAAAAATCAAAACAGGTATTCCGTAAAAACAGTGTTTTTGAGAAATTTGTACTAGAAATTACGGTTTTATTTATAATCAAATCAAGTATTTATTAAATTATACATATTTATAAGCTAAGTTTATTAACTAAATATTAAACAATAAATCACTCGACACAACCAGTCGTTCAGTGAGGCAGATATTCTTGAATGGCTTAGAATTCCTGGCTTTCACTATGACCAAAAGCTTCATTTTGTGTGTCCCGGTTGCATTGGAGCACGGCATAATTGTGATGCAGTCCTTGGGCACTTTCCTCCCTGGTACATTAGTTTCTTTACGATGAACGTGCGTTTTACGAAGGTGAAGTTCAGAATAAACCCGTCTTATCTGCGTTGTATACTTGTACGCAGCGGACTACTGAATTTGAATACCGGCGAATTACAGAGCTTGATTTTGTGCTTTCAACTAGTAAAAATAATGGCAGATTATAGTAGTTGTCGGATAATCGAACGGCGGATTACTGAGAATGTACTGTATAGAGTTTAAACTTTAAAAAGATTTGTAGGTACATATATTATAAAACTATTTTTTTATTTAAATGAATAATACCTAGACAAGATTGAACCGTTTAACTGTCGTAAACGCGTTTATGCTCCCTAATTGTATGTTAATAACACTAATTAACTAATTGCAGCACAGAAAGGATTAAGATTGTACAATTCTCAACCGTATTTTTATATTGCATTTCATCACCATGTTCAATTCTAAGAGGGTCATTATAAGCCGACACGTTACCGCTCAGCCACCGTGATTGATCCAGGCTGACGATGATAATGATGAAATGAATAGATCTCAAATTTGGTTAAAACTAGTATTTCGTAGGACCGAGATGAATGAAATCAGCTTGGAGAGCCCTTCATCCGGAAGTGAATTAATTCAAGCTGATGATGATATAAATAGGTATATTATAATATCACCCATTGTTAAATGGTGTCTTACGTGTAGCCTTTAAATATTTTAAAGTAAAATTAGATTATTTCTAAAATGGTCATTTAATTTTGTAAGAGGTGAACAGTAATATAGCGAAATGTATAAAGTGTGCAAGGAAATGTCGATTTACATGGCACATTATCTCTAAAATTATCAAATAGTTTTCAAATGTGTCAAATTCAAATGGAAGACATTTCAAGAGTTTATAAATCAAAGTGAAAATGTCAAAAAATCAACAAACTAGCCGTTTAGATAAAAAAAAATTGTGTTATCCAAGAGATTTATGAATAATAATATTATGTAATATATTTGGAAAATAATTGCTAACCATCTAAAATATTTCGAATTTAGTTTCAATTTCAACATATTATTTAATTCTTGCGATGCTTTAGTCGAAATTTTACAAAAAAATGCATATGATCTAAAATTAAGGCAATAAGTTTGATATCTATAATTTCATGCCTTTATAAAAACAGCACAATTTTTAGCTATGTCGCTGGACTCTTATCAAATCTAATCCAGTAATGCTGTTTTAGATTTGCTTCCGTGTCCAATATTATTTAAAATGGAACAGATTAATTATTGTATGGAAAATATTAGTTTAATTACTGCTGTTAATTTAACAGTATATAAATAATTTAAATTGCAAACAATGTAGGTATAGAAACGAAGAAGCAATCAATACCTGTAGCAAAATACATGTTATTTTTGAGGTGAGCTAAATTTTTATTTCGAATAATATTCTGTGTTTTTGAGGCTGTAAGTTATTTTTGTTATATTCAATTTTGATTTAATATTCAGTTAAGGTTAACAATTCAAACGCACTAAAACATTGTATAATAATTTCCATTAAGTCCTATACTAGCCTGCTAAATAAATAGACAGTGTTTATGGTTTTAATCAAATGAGAACCCAAGTTTTAAGCTAAATTTAAATTTAAAAATAAGTTTAAATTATCTAAAATTATTGGATTGCTTTAACATAATAATATAGAAGAGATATAGGAAAATGTAGTTTATAACATTCTCATTTCACCAAAACTAAAAACACTGTCTTTTTAGTTAGCAGAGCAGCAGAACATACAGTGAAGCCCCGATCTTATGGTTTTGAAAAAACAACTTAAATAATGGGAAAACGTAATTTTTATCGAATCTTAACTGCCTACCTCCACCCGTCGCCACTGGTAGGTACTATATTCCTCCCAACTCATCATAAAATGTTTGTATTTGTTCAACACGCAAGTATGATATGCAAACCTATATTCAGATATATTTAATTTAACAGTACCTAGTGTCACCACCTACCTGTAGGTAGGCGTATCTGCATTATAAATTAGGTAGTAATAAGCCGACATGTAAACCTGATCTCTAACTATACGGCTTAGTAAAACGCCTAAAACGCTTCCTTGTCTAATCATATATAATTGTTTGTCTGTTCACAGGTTTTGTATTACCCGTTCGGTATGTAAACATATTGAACGGGGCGTCGATAGCTACGAACAAGGTAATATAGTATGCAAGAATGATGAATGTAAATTTGCCTTGTTCCATAAGATAAAACCTGTGATTATGTAATATAAAATGTTAGATATAAGTTTATTATGTAATGGTATATTAGTATAAATGGGGAAGAATGATTGTCAAAATATAAAGAGACGAATGCAGTAGCGAGAGATTATTATAAGAGCATAAAATATAATTAATATATTATGTAATAGTAGGAAAGAAGAAGAATAACTGCTAACATAAAGAAGAAGAACGCGGTAGCGAGTGATTATTACTAAAAGTGTATGTAAATAATTAATATTTCTTGTGGAACACACTAATCGAATAATATTTCAATCCATAAACTCGTTAATAGTAAACTAATAATTATAGAATCAATGTATAACATGGCAACACCAGCCAACGCGCGGGTATGTGTGCGCGTTGGTGTAAGTATGTGAGAATGCTGCGAATGGCCATACTTAAAATTATAACATGGCAACACCAGCCAACGCGTGGGTATGTGTGCGCGTCGGTGTAAGTAAAAAAACTAATAACTTCATTAGAGCCTTTTGAATTTAATTTTTATGAAATATTGTTCGATTTTTGTGTTCAGAATTAGTATATTTATCGTCTGTAATATAAAGCATGAGGAAATTCGCATATTTAAAATGAAAATAAATTCTGGTAACAACCGGCGCGGGCTTCGCCAATTTCTGATCAAATGGATTAAAAACACGACCTTTATGCAGCTGTGCGGTGTAAAAACAGCGGCTAAAAATAAGGCAATGCGGGGAAAATATCGCCGATCGATATACTCTTGCACATTGGCACCGAATTTCCTTTGCAAGAGGTAGTATCTTGCTATTTTTTGGAAATAGTAAAATATTATTTCATATTACTATATAAGACGTAGTTTTAAGACCAAATTGTTATTATTATAAATGTAAAATTGTTAAAGGTAAAGGCAACAGACAGGTTTACGTCGTAAAATCACAGATATTTATGTGAAGGTCGGTGGAGGACAATTACCGGGCCTATTATTATGTCAATAGGTACCTAGTAAGTAGTTGTAAATGCTTGTAATTTAAACGCTAATAGAATCGTGTGTTTACTCCAGTACTCTGACAATCCAGTAAATTCTTATTAAATAAACAAGAGGTAACATGTAGTACGAGCTAACGATAATAGTAGAATCTTTGGTCACCCCTTCTCATTATCTCTTTGGACCAATTAGAATAAGGGATGCTGCTATAAAAGAGGACGCATCCGAGAGATTTTTATCAGTCTACCGGATCATCCCTCGGGAACAACATCTTCTCTACTAGCAGCCTCTCTTCAAACACTCTGGACCAGTCTCATCAGTCTCGCCGCGCATCTCTTCGCATTCTTGAACGCTGAAGTACTACCCGGTGAGATTTTCGCATCCCGTTTACTTACGGGTGGGAAATATCCCTCACGGTCGAACTCTTGAACGCTGAAGTACTACCCGGTGGAATAGTTTCATCCCGTTAACTTACCGGTGAGATTAATTTCTCGCGTATTCACCCGCAGTAAACGTGTCTGTCGCCTCACCTGCATCATACGAATATTGTACCAGAAATATAAACGGAACGTGTACATTGGAAAAAGAAAATAAACAGAGTTATAAGCACACTCTCAAGAGAAAAGAAATATCGTCTTTATTTTTATTAATAACCCCTCACCGACTGAGCTAAAATACATCAACGAATTGCGCAGTGGCGTATCGTTGAGGGGGTGTTGTTACTTCTTCGACCATGTCCGATCCTGATAGGATCATATGGGCCTCCACAGAGTGGAGGTTTGTATTGACAGATTTTGTTTTTTACGAGAAATGGATGTCAGCCACTTGCTCAACCTATTAGGTCCATACCCTGACACAGACAAATTGAAAAACAATATGTGTACTTGCCAGACCCAGGATTCGAACCTGGGACCCACGGCTTTATAGTCCAACGCTTATGCCGCGCGACCACCGTGGGTAACTTATGCCGCGCGACCACCGTGGGTTGTTACTAGGTATATTTTAATTTAAAAAATAATAGAGATTTTTACATTAAGGTGAAATGTGCCTAATAGTTCTTGAGCTAATGTTTTTACTATTTTTTTCTTGAGATTCGAGATTGGTTTATTATTATTTTTATTTATTAGCGTTCCTTCAAGCTGAAAGATTTTGGCTTCCTGTTCAGTTTTGTTTTAGGTGTCACCAGATTAAATATCTATTCAATGTACTCATCTGGATAAAATTACCGGAGTATTGAGAAAACTCATTTACAATTTTCAAGAAATGAGAATCTCGTAATTTTAGAAAAACATTTTTTACACAGAAACAAGTCTTATTATCCTCGATCTCAACCTGTAATAATTCCTTCTCACTAGTGACATCTAGTGACGGAATTGCAAAATATTTTCTGCAATAAAATTTACTGAATAATAAATTGCCTTTGATAATAATATAACGTAATAAAAAAATAATTATTATAATCTACCTATAATCATTACTCATTTTTATAAAATTTGAATAACATATTTAAAGCTGAACCATATTTTTGTACTATGTCAAAAGTAACTAAAAACATATTATTGTAAAGATGTAGAGAAGAATTAATAATAATTCATGTTTTATTTTTTTTAAAAATACATTAAAACTATAAGTTATTCAAACTTTTCTAATAATATCCAAACAATTCAATGAATGCTCATTATATAACAGGTATATAAATAATATTATAAGCAACTTTTTCTTATTAATAAAATAATTCTTATTGTTTTAAGATACATACCTACATACATACATACATATAAAATAATTAACCCTACAACAGACCCTGGAGTATCCATTGCAATAGTGAAACATTCACATAAACACCTCATTGGGAATCAAACCCAGAACCCCTGGTATGAGAAGCCAGTGCCTTACAAACTGCTTTATGAAGACCACCATATTTATTTGCATTTTTTATAATTCAGTCACTAGATGTTAGTGCTAGAACGTAGTGATCGGGCGGGCGACGGGGCGGCAGCGGCGTGTGCAACTCAAACATATAACCGTGTGTGAAATGTTTGTAGACAATGTCTTTTTTTTGGTCATATCACACACGGTTATACATTTGTTATACACGCCGCTGCCGTCCCGCTGCCCGCCCGACCACTGTGACCAAGCGCTTAGACATTTCCTAATTATTATGATTTTGAAACAAAGTTATTTTTGTTAATTCTACTTCAATTGAGTCATTTATGTTGACAACTGTTTTAGGACCAGTTTAATTAATTAATTAACAATCATTAATTATTAATGTTATAAAAATTATTTGTTTCATTAGAAACGATGGACATTTAAATGTATTCTGTGGGTTTCTATTGCTGTAGAAATAATGGCTCCCAGCACAACTGAACTGTCCCTTAACAGCGACTAATGTGGCTAGGTGACGACAATATTATAAGCTTTTTATCTAATCAAAACATCAATCAAGTGAAAGGAATTTATTGTTCTCCATAAATTTGACTGATTATTTAAAATTTTCCTAATTCTTGTTCTATGATAATATTATAACTAAATGAAATTTTTTCCATTTGTTTCAGGATGCCACGTCTTTGGGTTCTACTTCTGGTGGTGTGGGTTGCCATGACGTCAACACAACATGTCGACCATGGACGAGACGACAAGCAAATGTCTGATAAAAATGGCTTTGCAGATCACAATGAGCAGCAAAGAATCAAGTCTAACTCTTGGGGCAGCAAACGAAAGCTGCTGGCCGCAGAGGATCCGATAACGGTGACTTCCAACCCCTGGGGAGGATGAATTCAACGCACTCTAATGTCAATTCAAACAACATCTGTAACCCACTACTTAAATTAAAGTTAACAGTTATACTCTTTAACCGATGATAAATTTATTAATACGTGTACTTACATGAACAATTGGTGAGAAATTGGCCGGTTCTCCTGAAACATATTGAAAAAATATTATTCCATTATTATTTATCAATATAATACTATTATTTAAAATGTGAAAACGTAAATTATTTAAAAGATTTAATACACTCTTTCTATTGATTGTTATAATTTTTATAATAATAATAATTACTAAAATGTTATTGAAATAAAAAAATATATGCAATGAAAAAAATTAAAACCTATTAATTTGGAATATTATGCGACGTTATATTGCCAATATACGTCTTATGTTTCGTGTTACATAACATAATATAAAAAAATAAGAAAGAAATGCATCAGTAGCCTGATGCTGAATACCTCCGCTACACGGAAGTACATTGAAACATGTATATGTCAGAGAGCGATTGAAGACACATATCCACATTCCAATGTACTTCCATGTAGCGGAGGTACTCAGCATTTACATAATAAATATGACCATAAAATATAATGTAATAACAACGTAACTGGGGAATTAAATGTGTAACAAATTCACATTTTTTTTACAAATGTAAGCTTATCTTTAACTTAAAAAAAAAACTTTTTAATGTTTTCAGATACATTTTTATTAATTAGGTAATCTAGTTGAAATTGTAGATTATCAAAAAAATGTCTCAAATTGCAAGCTTCGTATTTTAAACAGGTGTCCGCGAATGTGTTAAATTCTACAGGTGGTTTAGTCTTACCATTATTAATTATTAGTTAATAATTATATGACAAACGAAATAGCTATTGATCTTTTATTATTATAGATATTTTATGATTTTGTAAAACAGAATTCTAGCTAACCGCCGTATGTATATAACGTCAAATTACCTTCAAGCTAAATACTGCCATTTTGCATGCATGAACGCAAATCAAATCCATTGTTTAGTGACGTCACATTTGTGAGACGGAGACCGTTTGTGCGAAATGTCACGTGACACGAGAGCGCTGCCATCTGTCAAATTGTAACTTCAAAAAGAGTAATTAATAATGAATGTCACTATACAATAACAGCGTTAACGTAATTGTATCGACGATTTATGCTCCAAATTATCGATGACATATTTACTGCCGATAATAATCACTCGATTAGGTACCTAAGCGTTTGTTCAATGAATCAATGAATGAACCACCTAGGTCAATGTAAGCACCGTAGGTTTGTATCGAAGTGCCTATTGGCACTTATTGCCATGCGCTGATGTGTATTTCTTCATGAATTCTACCACCTACCCAATTAATGATAAGGTTTACCGCCTACTCTAAAAGTACCTAATCTCAAATCGACCACGAAATGGGGCCTCATTCAATTGTCCTTTTTACTGACTATATAATATTATACAGGTACAACAAACGGAATAATAAATTAATATGTATAACTTATAATTATTATGGGTAGGTACCTACTTCAATGCAACAAACACTAGGATAATGTGTAGGTACCTACCTACCTACCTATTTATTCTCAATAAAAACCCTGATGTGACAAATTTATCCACTAACGTACCTACCTATCAACATGTTGACATACATACTACGGCGGCATTAACTTATTATTATACTTCAATGCAACAAACACTTGCATAATTAGTGTACATTTTACTTATTCTCAAAAACAACAAGCTTTCTGTGAATTTATCAACACACTTTACTTACACGCTACCCACCGACATGACATAGTATCGGCGAGAGCGAGGACTGCGGAGAAATATAAAATCAGATATCTCCGGCGAGCGGCTTACTTCGCTCATGAAGAAATTTGCAACATTGCCTACGTCATAAATCAGTTGATTAAGCTAATAAGCCGATAATCTATTGATTAGCTTCAACGGGGTTTGAAATTATATGCATACCGCGGTAAGTAAATAACACTAAATAATTTGATTTTTAAAAATATAACTAAAAGAATAAGACTAGTTTCTCAATACATAATAGCACCTGTACACCTGCATGGATTTACTGGCACCAATAGTGTGTAAAATAAACTCTCGCGATAATAACTGTTTACATGCAAAAGTACGATCTCATTCTTCAAGCATAAGTAAGACGCGTTGTCGTCATTGTATCTTGCTATTTGACAAAATTGTGAAAATTGAAAATGGTCTGCGCGGTGTAGTTTGTATTTTTTCTGGCAGGTTCACCACTATCGTTCTACTGCACATGCCAATACGTCCTGCCGCCAGTAAAACAATATATAAAAAAAAAATATATATACCTTCAAAGTCATTGTTTTTTCTGTTTAAAATATTATAAACATTTATTTATAATAATAATAGGGATAACTTAAGGATTGTTATAAAAAGGCATATTGATAATAAATCTTCACACAGGTAATAATAAAAACATGTCACTAAACGATTTTGTTATTAGTAGGGATTTTTCACCAGCAAAACTATTTACAACTTCTTATAGATTAACCTATACAACCAAAGAAGAAAATATCAGCATAGAAAATTTTATAAGAGACTGTATTCCTAATACAGTGTGACTCCTATATCAAGTCTTCTACGTCAACATGGTTGTTTCTGGAAAGAAAACCCTCCCCCCGCATTTAATTTTCCCGCACCCATAATTCAGTGTGTGATCGATATCACGTGTAGTTTTATTAATTTTAAAATGCCTAAGTCTATACGAAAGCAGACGAAAAGCATTACATATTTCGAATGTAGAAGTATTGTGAGGAGGAGAAACAGAAAAGAAAGCTTTAAATTCCTCTCAATAGCGGCAGAGATAGAGTATCTGCTACAAAGTCAACACCATGGCCCCCGCAAGGGGAGGGGGGCTAACAGGACTCTAGCCTGGGGGCCCGGCTCAGGAGGGGCCCGGCGAGGCGAGTTGACGAGATAAGTGAGATAAACACGCATCACAAATTTTCTTTAATATTAAAAAAAATCGCCTGCAGGGCTATTTTCCATCATTTATATTTTTATTTTAAATTATGTGGTTGTAAATTTTCTTTAAAATTATATATCAGTGTATCAATAATCGATAACATCATAATTCAAATGGATGTATTTGAATATACAAAAAAATTAAATATACACATTAATTTTACCGCGTACATTATTTGGAAAACGCTACTGTAGAGCGTCACACTGCCTTTATCCTTAGCGATAGGTAGGGGGCCCCGCCAAAGATCCTAGCCTCGGGGCCCGCTTCAGGATGTGGGGGCCATGGTCAACACACGAGAACATGTGACATAATAGTATCAGCTCGCCACAACCACGTAAGATAACAGTGTCACGCATGCAGCCCTATGACGTAGAAGACTTGATACAGAAGTTGGTCTATAGATAGATTACTACAAGAACAAAAAATATATTTATATATATATCGGAATTAAGTAGGAAATACTTAAGGATATGAACATATCCAATTAAGATAGAGCATATGGACACCACAAAATGCGGAATGTATGTGAACAAGCTTTACTCGAATAGGTAAAAGATTTGCATTGCCCCTATTCAAGAGTGGAAAAGAAAACCTTTTGAACCTGAAAACCAATGAGGCCTGATGACAATAGTGTAGTAGTACTTAAAAAGTGAAACAATCATAAAAACATTTAGACTTAAAATCAAATAGATGTAATGTGACTTTACCGACTGGCAATCAAACCCGGAGCCCATGGATGAGACACAGTGCTTACGCATTGGACTACGAGGGCTTGATTGAAGATTGAATAAACAATGCTATATTTATTTCACCCAGCCAATAAGGCTCAAACTGCACTGGTGCAATGTGCCACTCCATTTGTAAAGACTCAATGATCAAAAAGTAAAACCAGTTGAACTTCATTCACTTTTGATTCCGGAAGGATCAATTTGTATTTTTAAAACAGCGATTTTACCTAAGAGATAAAGTAAATAGGTACGTGAACTCAATTTCATTCAAACATTACAATCCAGTCCGTTTTTCATTGACTTGACTGATTAAAGCTATTATTAGATATATATTATTCAAATGATGTATTTATATCCCTTAATGACTTTAAATTTTTAAATCTGATAAAATTTTATGCTATCTAGCACAAATGGGCAATTATCTGAAATAAATTAAATGATATTTTAATCTAATCTAAAACTGTATGAATATCACTATCACGTAACTGAATACATCAAAATATTAAATCGTGAAGATCTACTTATCCAGAATTACAAACAATGGTATCATGTTCAATGTAGCTATAAAATTTCCTTTTGTCTGGATTCACAAGCCTCACAAATTAAAGACGTTATTCTTGCAATCAAATTGTAATCCATATCAAACCTTATGAATTAATATATTCCGTAGAATTCAAGAAATATTTTAAGCAGGTACCTAGTCCAGCCTTAAAAAGAAAAATATTCATTTACAGTTTAGTTTATCCAGTAACAAAACATACACGTGTAAATATGCGTTTACATGGGTCACTGGGGATAATTCCTCCATGGTGATCGTCAAAAGTGAATCATGTAAACGGGGCTTTACCTAATGTTTATAACATCCAAAGTATGTAGGAAGACACAAAATTACTTACTTAAGAAGTAAAACTTCAGATAAAGTGGGGGGTGGGGAGGTGGATATAAGGATGTTTAAAAACTGCGACCTGGCACTATTTTATTTAGTACTACACTATTGCTTATTAAGTCGGTGGGTTATAAGCCCAATAGAAACTACAAATATAACCTAACCTCTCAATAAAGTTAGATACGTCACATAGATTGTGACAGCAGTTAAAATAAATTACCCTAGGTATTATTTTATTTGCATTATCATCAGTTAAATGAGGGTTTTGTAGATGACTTATCATTGTTATAAGTATATTCAAGTAATAGAAAAAGAAACAATATTGATAATAACATTCCCAAATAAAAAATAAATGACAGATGAAGTAAACTAAAACCAACACCAACTTAACCTTATCTGTGTTAAGATAAGAGTGTGACTACATAGTAAATAAATAAAATATAAGTACCGCAAAGTATCAATGGCATAATAATATTACTTACAGATTCAATTTTCTATTAGATATTTGTAAATTAAATACTCATAAAAAATATAAAAAACAATAAACTATAAAGTTTGGCTCGACGTTTATTTCGTATTTGAAGTTTGTTTGACGTTTGACGTTTACATCAGTATTGCTATTATTTGAGAACTAAACAAAATGCTCATCGCGTAATGTTACTCAATTAACTTACTCAAAATATCCTAAGCTACAATACAAAATATTCGATTGTGCTTTAATGTAAGCCTTTGTAGTAGAATATTCTTATTTTTATTACGTACCTATTATAATGTGTAAGCTTTTTGGTGGGACTTTTAAAGTAACGTTTATGTATGGGTGATGTTTACAATTATCATTGATGGCATGTACCATAATTAATTACGGTTTGACCGGGTTTGATCTTTTTTAGACATTAAAGAATAACATTTTTTGTATTGTTATCTTTAAGTTTTTTTCTTATGAGATAAAAAAATTAAATGACAACACTAAAGTTTTTAAATTGAATGAAAGCAGTTCTCTATATCAACTTATTTTTGTTATGAAAAGATGTCGTTGTTTTACAATTATTATAAAGGTGAGATTCATTTTTTAAACATTAATAAAATAATTAATAAAAGTAGATTACCTAGAGATAAATAATAAAATACTGAATTATAAAATCGATGTTCAGTGGCTGTGGCTTTTTACCGTGTAAGTTGTATCAATTAAATTAATAATAGAACCTCAACAAAATTTGGCTACCACAATAAAATAAATACTATACCTACTATTATTGAAATCAATCAAAGACTTCCACTGATTGACATGTTTACTATGCACACATATTTTTTATATAATGAGCATTCAGACGGCACGCCAAACATCCGTGGTCGTAAGACGTGTAAAAAAGCGTGTCTGGAAAATTGTAGATACCTACGCATGCAGTTCACCCTATAGCATTGAGATCAAATCCATGTCAAAATAAAACACTTAAAAATACGTAGGTAATAAAACCACCGGAATTTAAGAAAAAGACAGAACATATTTAGGTAGGTACATAACTAAGTAAATTATAAATACAATCATACATCTGCATGATTCAAAAGTAGGTTATAATTAGCAAATGTGTACGTAGGTGGCCGAAAGAATCTACCTATCATTATGACATTGTTATTATCAGATATTTGATAAAAATCAATATCAAATTAATATTCTTATTGAATCGAATAAAATTGGAACATTACTGTCTGCAATGCTCCACGAGCAACGCGTCATTATTTTGATCTCAATGCTATACAGTCATATATTTCTTTTATAACAACTGACGGTGAAATGTGAAACGGCGAAATTTAATAAGTACGTACAATTTGCATGTAAGTAACCATAAAAAACCATGACTAATAACATATTTTGTAAAATGCCGTTTTAATACTTTTTCTAGGCCTCCCAATTTGGCATATTAGCACAAGGCCTTTGCATGCGTAAATCTGGCCCTCATATACCTACTTAGTTCTATTTTATTAGTAGATAGTTATTATTTTAATTGTATGGTCAAACTAGGTAACTGCTATTTTCTAAAAATATGTAGGTACTGTTACACCCCCGTATGGTCCCCATTTGGGGATGTCTCTGTGTATCTGGAGAGGCCCGAGTCGGTATCAAATCCAACAAATAGTAAAGCGCTGATTACGAAAATAAATAATAGATAATAGAGCCGGCAATGCCGTAGCTTATGACGGTTGAAAAATATTTGCAACGTCGCCCTTTTGACAATGCTTCTGGTTGAAAGCGAAACACAAGATGGCGGGCAGAACGCTGCAACAGCCAAATCGCAAACACGTACATTTCGTCCTCCGTAAAATAAATTATTAAAAATGTAACTATTATATAATATTAACTTAAATATACCTTGCCGTTTCCAAAACAATTCCGGTGTGTTATTTGTTCACCTCCAAGTCCTAAAATCCAGACGAAAAACCAGACAACAAAATAAAAGTGGTTGTTTGTTTTTCACTTACCAAAATGGAGGTAAGTGATAGTACATCATCCAGTTACTGTTCTTCTTCTTATTGTGCCATCCCCTAGCGGAGGTCGGCCACCATCAAGGCGATCTTATCTTTTTCGTCTGCTACTCGGAACATTTCAGTGGAGCTGCACTCGTACCAATCACGGAGGTTCTTAAGTCACGAAATGCGGCGCCGTTCTCTGCTACGCTTACCGTTGATCTTTCCTTGAATGACAAGTTGGGGAACGCTCTACTTTTGACCTCTCATAATGTGACCGAGGTACTGTAGTTTCCTGGTTTTGATACTACGTAGAACTTCTCGGTCCTTCCCTATTCGATTGAGAACTTCAACATTTGTCACCCGGTCAGTCCAAGGAATTTTGAGGATGCGTCTATACAGCCACATCGTCGCTGTAGGATTGGTTTCCCGAATAGACCAAATGTTCAGGAGACGAAAAATAAATTTCATAATCCTATATTTAAATACATGGAGATATTTAAATAGTTATTTTTACAGTATATTAATGATGTATTCATTACCATTACAAAGTGATTTAAAGAAAAGGATGGTTCTAGTCCGTTTAGATACAAAAAAATATTCTGCATTAAAAGGTCGATTTTGACAAAAACGGATATTCGGGAAACCAATCCTATAACGACGACATCTCGAGCTTCAAGTCTCCGTGACATCTCTTGGCAGTTACTGTTACACACATCAATAGAAATGGTTGAAGGAGGCCAAGACCCACCAAGAGTTGTTGTGCCATAAATGATTATTATATTATGTTCATGTAAAATATGCATTCAGGCCTCGAAATGACCGGAGCGCACCGGAGCGCCGTTCCGGTTCATGAAATCCCCAAAACTATCGCTTCGGCTAGTGGAAACAACAATTTTACTATCTGTAGATAGGCCATATAACAAAAAATCTATCATACTTATTTTTATTATTATTTAAAATTATTGAGCGCTCCGGTACGTAAAATTTTCCATTTCAAGCACTGCTTGTATCTGGGTATGGACTAGGAATCGGGGAAAGTTTAAAAAGCTATTGGGTATTACTACATTTTGAAAATATTTTTTTATGTTTTGGCACCTTAGTATAAAAAGATTCACAATACATGGCCTAGAACTTTATAGGAAAATTTGATTAACAGTTGCCCTCCACTGCGGTGCTGCGGTTCTGTTTGACACTACTTATTTTGTGAATCGCATGAGTAAAATTGTCATAAGTGTGCCTCCAAACCTATCAGAGCTTCGACCAATTTTGTTGCATTTACAAAATTTGCATTTAGATTGTTCGGCGCAGTTATATTATTTATTACCATTTTTAAGTGAAGATAACTTCTCTCTCCCAAGTGCATTCTTAACTTAAAGTCATATAAATTTAGTTAAAGCACAATTGAGTGCATAGCGACCTCAGTCTTGGGTAACTGCTCCTGAGACATTTTCAGTCACAAAAAAATACTGGTACTTCACATCAAACGTAGGGTTCCGTGATGTATAGTGCGGAACGGGTGTGGTTTGGAGGATCCATTAACTTCAATGACTCGAAGACACGTTCAAAATTAAGTGACTCATTTCCCCTGTCTAAAGATCTGTGTAGGTTCGAAAGATTAATAATTTGGGAGATACCCATATAATTTTATAGCGATCGTTATAATAAATGTATGCACCTACATACTTCATATTACATATTATTTAAGCCAAGCTAAAATGGTTACGCACCTATTTTATAATAAGGCTAATCATACGAAAATCATACAAAAACACAATGTAACTTTGTTGCCCAATCGTATTAAGATTTATGGCTTGGAATCTTACAAAACTTTCTTTACCTTTTTTCCATTGTGTAAATAATAATATTTCACTAGTCTCGTATTGGGATATACATAACATATGTGTGTATATATACATTACTGTGGCACTGAATATATAATATGTGGGCTAATAAATTCAATTCAATTTATTAAAAAAAAAAAAAAACAACTTACATTTAAATTCACCCTCATATAAGTCGAATATATAGATAACAGAACAAATAATGTGGATGAACATATAGCTATCGTCATCCTGTTTAATTAGTTTCAGTTTGTAAACCATACTTGCCCTATTCTGCTAACGTATCTAAAAGTGGAAAAGAGTGGAGGTAGGCGGTGGAGATCCGACCACACTACTCACACCACAGTGGAAACTAAGCTTTGTCATTCACAATTATTAAGTATTTTTTTTCATTGAACTAAGAATACAAATTGCAGGTGGTGCTGGTTAGTTTTAAAAATTTAATTAAACCCTGCCTAAACCAAACCATAATATATATTTATTACTTAAAAAGTATTCTTCTGTCTATAAAATATCTAAAATATTCCTTTAAATATATATAATTTTAGTTTCGTTATAGATAGATGAACATTTTATAAATATATTTGATTTGATTACACGTTGGTATGTGCGCAGACAGAATAATAGTTTAGGGGTTTGATTTTGAAAAAATATTCTTTTTTCTCTCGATCATGTCCGATCCTAATAATGGGCCTCCACAGAGTACTGACTTCCATATTTACCCTTAGATTCTAAATGCGTTAACTGCGAAATGCCGCACTTTTCCAGATGCTTTCCCAATACCCAGACACTCCGCACTTAGATTCAAGCAATAAACACCTGGCCTGCAGATAGGGTGTTTGCCTACGAATAATTGCGAGCCGTCGCATCCACAAGTTGTTATCGATTGTGCGTAGCTTAACGGTCATATATAGTAGGATCGTTAGCGTCTGTTTGTGTTGTCCGTGCTGCCATGCCGTATATATATATATTAAAACAAACATAAAGGCTCAGATAGTTGCGCACCGATTTATGATTGCATTTCAGTGTCTAACGGGTCACGACGATCCTTAGTCACGAGGTCTAGAGGAAGAAGAAGAAAAAGTATTATTCCAATTACCTAACCCCCCTGCCTGTTGGATATGTATATTTTAACACACTTAACAACTGGGAATGAAGATCTGTTTTGTCTCAGATATAAGATGCATTTGAACCATCCAGGGCTGGAAATGGACCGAAGCGCACCGAAGCTCCATTCCGGTTCATAAAATCCCTAAAACTATCGCTTCGTCTCTTGGAAATATTAATTTGATCGTATGAGCTAGAATTTTTATTATCTGCATATATAATAAAAAATTTAACACCCTTATTTTTATAAAATACACATTTAATTAGATAATTGATTAGATTGGCGGCTCTCATGGTGCAGTGCGCAAGGCGCTGGCCTTCCATCACGGAGTTCTGGGTTCGATTCCCAGTGAGGTCAAAATCTAATATGTAAATTCCTCAAGCCTGGGAGTTTTACCACTATTATTGGGCTCCATGGCATGTGGTGTTTAATAAAGAAACGAATAAAAAATTTAAAAAAATAACTAGGTATATTAATATGATTTTCGTGAAATTATCGAGCGCTCCGTTTCTTAAAAATGTCCATTTCGAGCACTGGAACCATCTACATATTATTTTGACAAGATTAGACAATGTTCCTACATATAATTTACTTTTTTATAATCAATAATTACATAACATTACTCATTTAGTAAAAATATGGATGCAAGTATCACGGATGGTCGATGTGCCCACATCAATCGAACTAAAACACTTCACTACACATGAAAAATAAATACTTGGTATTTTCATTCACAGATTGTATTAATTTAAGCATTTATTGTTAATTTATTATTTTGACAAATGCATCTCTATTTCTAATGATAGCCGTATGCAACTATCTAAACCGTGCGTAGACAATTTCATGGCGTAGGCAAAGATTGACTCTACGGCATACGGCGTAGCTTTTACGCCTTTGAGACGGAGAATAACGTTTTTAAGGAATCCTATAGTTTAATAAATCCTACTGATAACTTTTATTTTAATTAATTAATTCGCATATAAGAACATTAGATATATAAATAGATTATCATTTTTTTAGTTAAGTATACGATTAACTTACAAATTAAGAAAATATATTTAAAAAAAAAAATTGAAAACAGTTTTTTATTACTCGTAGTATACTGTATTTCATGAATATTATTAAATTGAGGTGTTCTTTGACAAGTTTTTTTAATTTAAAAAATATTGATTTTTATAAACAATGTAAATGTGAAGAAAAGCACCAAAACTTGAATCGATGTAAATAAAAAAGATTTCAAGCTACATTAATTTACATTTTTTTGATGTGTCAAATTTGTTTTAATTTAAAAACAACATACGTTAAATCTTACAAGTATTGATTGTTTGTTGGCGAATTTAAAAGCGGGCGATTCAGCTACTGCGATTGTGATGATGACACACAAAACTTTCCATTCGCTGAGAAGCCACAAGCCAGCGACTATTTTGACAGAACGTAGTTCGTTTTTTTACCGGGAGGTTGCTACTGCGCTCTACTGCGCAGACGCAGTAGGCTCACATGCCGGCGTGTAGCGTGTAAAGTTGACCGGCTTTCAACTTTTCTCGGTAGATTGTTTACAATCTGCTTGTTAGCTTGTTCAATGGTGACACTGGGCGACTTTACAGGCAGATTGTAAATTCGCCAAAAGCAGCTAGTAAAGTAGCTCAATGTAATTGACGCATACTATACGTATTGATTATTTTAATTGAAAAATATCCATATAATGTACTGATTTGAAGTTTTGAATTTCCCGCGCAGAGGCATTATGATCACCCTTAAATTAGTCTCTGAAGTGATGTACCTACGCATAAAATCTACAAAAAACATCACCGACAACGGTATCATTATGCAACTGTCTACGTCAGTGGTTTCCAAAACTAGGTGCGTAAATAAAAATGAAAAATATGCTTTTTCATACAAAGCCAACATCAACCAAGAATTGTTTTACACACATCGATACTTTGACATACTCACAATGGCTGGGAATTACATATTATGTATATTTAAATTAACACAGCCTCCTTGAGAGATCATATTATTGTGTTTAATGCCAAAGTCTTTCATTATGGGAATTGAATGGAGGGATGCTTGATGTGTACTATTTTTCAGTAAAAATAAAATCCACGAAGAGTAGGCTGGGCATATTATTTCGGTATTTTATACAAAACATTGAGTCATCATCATCAGCCGGGGTCAATCCACCGCTGGGTGAAGACCTCCCCAAGCTTCTTCCAACTCTCTCGGTCCTGTGTCGTTCGCTGCCACGTATTTCCGCAGAACTTTACCAGGTGCGTAAATAAAAATGAAAAATATGCTTTTTCATACAAAGCCAACATCAACCAAGAATTGTTTTACACACATCGATACTTTGACATACTCACAATGGCTGGGAATTACATATTATGTATATTTAAATTAACACAGCCTCCTTGAGAGATCATATTATTGTGTTTAATGCCAAAGTCTTTCATTATGGGAATTGAATGGAGGGATGCTTGATGTGTACTATTTTTCAGTAAAAATAAAATCCACGAAGAGTAGGCTGGGCATATTATTTCGGTATTTTATACAAAACATTGAGTCATCATCATCAGCCGGGGTCAATCCACCGCTGGGTGAAGACCTCCCCAAGCTTCTTCCAACTCTCTCGGTCCTGTGTCGTTCGCTGCCACGTATTTCCGCAGAACTTTACCAGTTCGTCAATCCAGTGGCTTTTAGGGCGACCCTGTGGCCGTTTCGTGCCCCTTGGGTACCACTGGATGACGGCATTTGTCCAGCGGCCGTCCTTTCGGCAAGCAATGTGCCCCGCCCATCTCCATTTCAGCTGCTTGGCAACGTCTATTACATCGCGTACTCCTGTCTGCTTCCTAACCCATTCGTTTCTCGTACGGTCCTTTTTACGGAACATTGAGTACAATAATATAAAAAGCTTTCAATTAATTAATATTATGCTACATAGGTACGTGGTACCTACACACCGTAGGCATGATGGATTATTACAAGGGTTGTGAATCAATCGAGCATTAAGATTTCGATTTGTTCACACGTTAGTTATTTTTACTAATTATTGTAATAATTGTTACTTCACAGCATTATAGCGCCTGTATACTTGCATGGATTTACTTGCACCAATATAGTGTGTATTTTAAAATATCGCTATAATAACTGTTTACACGTCAAAATGCTGACTGTCTTGCCAATCTCATTCTTCAAAAGTAAACGAGACGTGATATTGATACTATTTGACAAGACGTCAAAATCGGTTAACCTTAAAATGAGTCTCTGCGCGGTGTAGTTCGTTTTTTTACGGCAGGTTTACTACTATAGTTTTACTGGGCATATATGTATTGCACTGTCCAATTGTCGTGCGAAAATACAGAGGCTTCTGACTTTTTTTGATTCATGAATGCAATCTTGCAGTTTGCACGATAATACGTGTTTACACGTGCATTTTTTTATTATGGCCGCGATAATACGTACTGTCAGCAATAAATCCGTATACGTGAATGGGGTATTACACTTGATATTATATGATGTTTCATCATCATCATCATCAGCCTGAATCTATCCACTGCTGGATGAAGGCCTCTTCAACTCACTCACTCCTCTCGGTCCTGTGCATTGCATTGCCACGTACTTCCGCAGAACTTTATCATTTCATCGATCCAGCCGCCTCTAAGTTTACCTTGCGGACGTTCTGTACTTCTTGGATACCACTGGATGACTATATTTGTCCAACGATTGTCTTTTCGTCGAGCTATGTGCCCAGCCCATCTCCATTTAAGACTTTTAATAAACTCTATTACATCGCAAACCCTTGTCTGCTTCCTTATCCACTCATTCCTCTTTTTGTCCTTTCGCGTTAAGCCCAGCATGCACCTCTCCATACCACGTTGTGCTACTCTAAGTTTCTGGATCTCTCTTTTACTTAGGGTCCATGTTTCACACGCATATGTGATGACGGGAAGCACACACTGGTTGAACACTTTGCGCTTTAGGCACAGTGGAAGGTCACCTTTGAAGACATTATTCAGGCGGCCAAAAGCACTCCAGCCTAGCTTGACTCTGCGAACAATTTCATCAAATATACATCCATCTATATAGACACGTCTTGTTGTCCCAGATAGATGTAGCTTTTCACCTGTTCGAGCTGAGTGCCATGAGGATCTCTTTTTGGACCGCAAAGCAGCTGAACATGACTTTCGTCTTTGTTACATTTATTTTCAAACCTACTTTGTTGCTTACTTTAGCGAGTTCCTGCATTCTGCTTTGGAGGTCTTCTGAGTCTTTCGAAAAAATTACTATGTCATCGGCAAAGCGTTTATGTAATATAATGTTTATTCATTATTATTAATAATACGTTATACCAAATAAGATTTTGGCGCGTTTTGAGCTTTTTTTGCGCCCGCCTTTGTCGTACTGTGCACTTTTCCGTACTATTATTTAAAAAAAAAAAATATTTTTAAGTGTCACGTAAAATATCTTAGCTTTTTCTTGAAATGTTCTTTTATTTTACAACGTTTTTATTAACTCGTATTCTAGTTTGTCCGGTGGTTGTTTGTCCAGTACAAAACTTGCAATCGATTTTTAACTAGCTTCCCGACTAGATAGACATTTGAAACTTTTAGAATATATCAGAACACGATGCCAATGCATTATTTTATTGAATTCATCTTCAGTTAATTCTGTTTTGTATGGAAAGTTATTTCAGAAAAATCCGTAAAAAGTAAAAGACTATTATTGGTTGCTAAGTGGGTGGTCCTAGCAACTAAATTATTAATATATACGTGCGTTACTATGTAAATCAAAATGAAATGTCAATATTCTATATTTGTTTGTTTGTTTGTTTTTTTTTTACTCCATACCAAGTACAAGTTTGAGCATATTGAGCATAAAAATTCAACAGAAAATTTAAAAACGTTGTATATAAAAAGTTCTTTTTATCTTGTAATTATTTTCGGTTGGTTTATTATGTGCATTTTTACTGAGGGGCGCGGGTTTATTTTTGCTTCGTCGTTTAATATCAGTTAAGTATCTCTCAATTATTATTTTGTAAAGGCGTGTTGTTGAAGTGACTTTTTCGTAGATACGGGGGTGTAGCATTTAAGTACTTTATAGGCGGTGTGCATTTTTGTGGAGTCAGAATAAATTACGATTTGTTTAGTCATACATATTAAATTTTGTCTTCATGAACTTAGAATACAAATTGTGGATGGTGATTATTTTTTTTTAAATTGGAGTATTTTTTTAAGTTCAATGATAATAAATATGTATGACCAACAATGGCAGCTGGCCCTTTAGGTCAAATGGTCATTGACCCTCCACAAATAAATATCTTACAATCTATAGAATGTCAATTATAATTATTACTAGTGAGGCAGATTCGCAAGAGCTAGCGGGATCAGCTAGTAATTCTTATTACCTATCGGCTAAAAAGCGTCAACGTGAGATGCAAGCTAATGTATAATATGTACGTGTGTGTAGTAATAATACACACAAGTCTCACGCAACATCATCGTCTCAACACGCTCGGTCAATTTCAAATCTGCCGGAAATAAAAAATATTTCTTTCTCGCTCATTTTTCATATGTGAGACAGAGAGAAAGCACAAAGCCTTTTTTTCTTCATATTATTTTGTCGCACCATTAGGCTTCATTTTGGTCATTGCCGAGAATGAAAGATAGATTTATTTTCAATGTGTCAAATGAAACAGATATATAACGTCGTACAGTACTCGACGACTAAGCTCGTACTCAACAGTTTTTTCTGACAGTTGAAAAAGCTAGTAGGTAGGAAGTTTTTATTAAATATGTTTGATTGTTTTGATCTTATGTAAATAGTTTTAGTTATTATATAAATAGACACACAAAGTTTGGTTTTTAGTGATTTATAACATTTTTGTGAAGTTTTGTGGCATTAGCGACGTGGCAAGTGGACCTAATTTACAAAAAATTATAACGTGTTGTGGGCAATTTCTCTTTTAAGTATACAACGAAAAGGCAAATTAAAATAATATATTCAAAATTGACCTACTATTTTTTCGGGCCTAAGGTCGCCAATGATGACCAACAAACGGTACACTATTCATATAGGATCTCAACAAACTATCTCTACTCCGCCACTGAGACCTTTCTCACTTTTCTTTTTACTTCTTCGTTGGTTCATTTACAATCCGTCTATACTGGCAAATATTCATTTTCATGTTCCTACTAATATAACTCATAATTCTGCGGTCTTCATGATACTCCGTTACAGGACGAATGTTATGTTTCTTGATGCTATATATTAACCTGTTCGATGGCACCATAAAGGTTGGTTAATTTTTTATTACCTATATAATGTTTGTGGACGTGTTAAATAGGTTAAATTTATAATTGGGTGGTTCACAATAGTTATGGGTCAAATCCATCAAAATGAATCCTGAGATATTTGGACCTAAAGTTAAAACTCTTTTTGTAAAATTCATTAATGTTTTCACTATATATATTTACCAAATTATGATTTTACATGGATCAATTTAAATAAACAGTCGAAACATAAAGTATATTATACAGGCTTTATTAATATTATCAAATTAATGTTAGCAAATACCTCTTTATACTACTGAAGGAATTGTCAAAATGGACATGATTCACATTCAATTTGATGTCTTATCAATACTAGTATTGCCATTGATATGGAATATTGTAGAGCTACGATTGTGATATTAGCACACAATATAGAAATTTGGTTTATCTAGCCACTGAAATAAAAAACGAATTTTATGAATAATGATCCATAATTATTGTGAACCACCCAATTGTAGGTATTTATTAAACTTTATTATCTATATAAGCACATACTTTCTTTTATACTTTCTTGTTATATTGGTTGTTATTTGTAATTGAGTAATTTATATAATTTGTATTTATTATATATTATGACGCATTGGCCAATCATTGTAATGCCATAATACTCTTTTCTAAATAAATATGTTTACAATGAACGTCTGAAATTTATAATGTGTAATAATAAATATGTAAATAACATACACCGAAATAACAGCTATGTACATAAACCTGTTACGTATGTACATAAACGACTAAAATACATGGCATTATAGCTTACGACAAAATGACATACATTTATAATGACAACCGTGTGTAACTATCTAACGTAGACAATTGCGTGGTGTGGGCATGGCTCTACGGGCTACGCGGCTACGGCGTAGGCCCTACGCTATAAAAGCTGTCTCTAAAGTGGCGTACCTACGCGGGACAATCTGTGATACACACACATACACACAAGAGGTACAAAAAAGCCATCCTTTCCAGCTTAGAAACGTTTGTACAAAACATTTAAATAGAAATGATTAACTATTAATATATAGGATGGTTTTATTTATATATAACTTAGAAACACTTTGGGCCCACGTTGGTCGCCAGTTATACTACGTTTTAATTATAAAATAGAAACACTTGTTACAGTATTTACACGGTTTAAGTATTTATTCATAGTTCACAGAGATCAATCAATTATGACAGAGAATACTTCAAACGGTACACGGAAACGGATTAACAAGATAAGATGACTCGCTCGACCAAAATACCAGATGAACTTGCAAAAGGATTAGTTCACTTCAGGTAGGTATTACATTTGAAAACTAGATACCACATTTATCACTAGAAACAAATCTCGATAGTGTAAGGTGCTTAGTCTCAAAATAAAGGACCTGTATGATCAAAAGGGTCAGAGCTAATCAGACTAAATTGACTGGCTGTAAGATTGCGAGAGATCTACGAGAGATCTGTGAGAGAAATCAATTACTGAGTCAACATAGAGTTAAATACTCATCCGTCTACGTAGTGCTTGCGGCGTCCAGTCAATGGGTAGCGTCATCTATGGGTCTGTTTTTGAAGTCATGCCGCTATAAATATCAATTAATAAAATGAAACCATTTAATGTAATAAGTCTTTTAATTAGCGAATCATAACTAAATTAAATATTTTTTTATCAAACTTGTTTGAGACACAAGTTAAGTGTATTTTACCATTCTGGTAGCGTTGACCCGAGTGTTCCTGATAACTATCTAAAATATCAGTAAAATTGGTTGTTTGTTATTGCAACGTGCAGGACTAACCTGCCATTGGTAAGATCAATTGGGGATGCAATAACTATGTTCAACGTTGCTTTATAAATTCTTAAAGCAGGGTCTACTTATACTTAGTATATGCGCTGCAATTCAATGTATTTTTGTATTTACTCTCCTAATTACGCCGTTTTTTTGTTTAAGTGTTGCTAATAATATGAAATAATACTTATTTCTTTATTTTCTACATGTCATGCTGTGAACGTATTTAATTTTTAATTAATACAGTTCAGTAAATCAATAATTTGAATTTCAAATGAATTAGTACATTACTTTACTTAAACTTTTATAGAAAAAAATGAAATTTACAATACAATAAACATAACACATCACTGAATGATCCACCTGATGAATTGACCAGAATATGCAATGTCATAAACTCGAT
This sequence comes from Rhyacophila brunnea, assembly GCF_057557595.1. NCBI lineage: Eukaryota > Metazoa > Arthropoda > Insecta > Trichoptera > Rhyacophilidae > Rhyacophila > Rhyacophila brunnea. Next base: position 37,704,968 of record NW_028233276.1, on the reverse strand, counting down.
GTTGTTTTAAAATCGCTTATATTATATTAATATAAGAATGAGCACAACCTTTGCATGTCTCACCGCATTAACTGGTTTCATGAGTCTCATAAATAAAATGCAAGTGAAGCAATTCTATTTGTTGTTGCTCTATGGTGATTTTAATAAAAAAATAATATGAACAGCTGTCTACGCCAGTGGTGTCCAAACTCTGGCACGCTTGACATTCCGTAAGGGTGCGCGAAGAAAATGTTCCAATGACAACTACGCTGTCTACGATCGAGATCCTCATACATCGATACATCGACTCGCTCGCTGTAGACTCGTCGATATTCCGAAGAGTGAAGATAAGGGTGGCTTCGGGGGTCGCGCGTGCGCACATCTCGGGGGCGGGGCGGCCGTGGGCGGCGGACAAACCGCCCACGCGCCGTCAGTCGCTCGCCGGACACGCACGCGGCAGTTCACTGAAGGGGGCTCCCAAACAAAAACAAAAGCCAACCCAATCGTGGATCGCGCTCGATCGGACGCGCCGATTATCCAACCGGACTGTTTGATTTTTTTTTGTTTTCTGTGCGCGACCAACCGAACCCGTCTAGTTGTGAAATAAGTACAAAAAAATGTTTTCGAATCATTGTTAATAATTAAATTTAAACGGCTTTCACGCTCTTTAACTTCAGAGTAAATCATGTCAACATTAATTAATTAAAATTTTATGTGACAGGATTGAATTAACGCTTCAAGCTACTTTTTAATTAAATTTGTATAAATACAGCACGGTATACTTTTTAATATTTAGAAAATTAGATAATATATTAAAAAATAACCTAATATTGCATCACTCACTATAATATTTTTTTCTCTAACGAAAATAATAATCATATTTAGAAAGTTGTCTGCATTTTCATAATAATCCATATAACAAGTTAAACGTCACATTATTTTTACTCTATTAAACACAAAAGTCCACGTATTGAATTTGATTAAAAGTTTCATTCATAATATCATGTATATTGAAGACAGTAGTACATACTACTATTATTATAATAGTATTTATAGTAATATAAAATATTAATTTGAGCTTACATGCTTTTGATTTTGAAACAATATTAATTGTCTTTATTGAATAATATTTTATTAATTATTAAAATGATTACGTCATTAGATGCTTTAAATGCCTTTACAGTATCGTGTATGTTCGAATAATCTAGTTTATTTTAATGAAATATCTCAACTAATAATAATGATAATAAAATCACCTTTCCTTTTTTTACAAAAAAAAAAATACTTTTTTACAAAAGAGCTATCATACGTACTTTAAATAAATTAATAATCTATTAATAAATTAATAGATAAAGCACTCACCCGAAGTGCAATAAATGTGGTTTCCAATCCTTCTGAGTCCAAGAATCTTTCAAATAGGTATGTTCCTGAGATTTTTCAAAGTAAGCTAGTTTTATTAGTTGGCATTATCTTTTAATAACAAGTTAGAGTAAGTATTGAAAACTTTGACAAAAATGAGTTTGCTGTTAACAGACCAATCATTAATAATAATGGAGTTCATTTTATATTCCCACATTACATTTTTTTCAAAAGTTCATTTTAATGACATGAGAAAATCATTCTCAAGCTTTTTACTTACCTACATATTTTAAAATACAAAACAGATGTCAAGATATTAATTACAGTATAAAAAATTAATTAAATTACCTTCTCTTAAGCTGAGCATAATATGGGACAGGGGATTGTAAAAAGACATTTTTTCGAGGAATTGTTATTAGCCATTTTCTCAATCTTTACAAAACGTGCATTTTGTAGAATGTGCCTATTATAAATATGACGAGTTTATTTATTTAAATAAACTATTTTTTATTTGTTTGCGAATCAACCACGTTTGCCATTTTAATTTATTTTAATTGAATCTAAATTTTATACCGTTTAATTAGATAGGCACATATTTTTGGGATCAGGTGTTTTGCAAAATTTTACGTAAAAAGTATTTATTATGATTTACTTCCACTGTTTCCACTTTCTACTGTATATTTTCCCTTTGAGACTCATTGTTTATGAAGGCGGAGTGTTTACATATTTTTTATTATTATTGGATGATTTAAAATAAAAAAAATGAAAGATTTTTTTCAACGAGAGAATATTTTTTATCAACGGTAATAATAATAATACAAATAAAATATCGTCCCCTCACAGAAAAAACCCCTTACATAATTTGAATTTACCATTTAAAGCTTTGGGTCTTTAGTATAAAATTATTTTTGTGTACACATAGGACATTGAGAAAACCCTATTTTTTTTACCAAAATTGCATTTAGTGAGTTTTTCTAGATGAGAACGATGTTTATATTCTATAAAAATATGAAAAAAACACTTACTCAGTAATTTACGAGTACCGACCACCTCTCTGGGCAAATTCGTATTTCTATACATTGTTATATCGATCACACCCGGTAAAAATCAATATTCAACAATGATTATATAATATTATATATGTATCAATACTTACATGAAAATAAACATTTAAAATAAATTATTCCCTCTTTCGTAATTGCGTGAAAGTCAATTTAAAATTGGTTAATAATAATACCATCAAATAAAAATAGTCATTCGAAATTAACTTCGATATAATTTATTTATTCAGGATTTTTTGGGAGTCAGGATGTTTACAAATTAATCGTAATCAAACTAAAATAACAACTCTATTATATATAAAAAAAAATCGTTAAGTGTAAAAGTGATGTTCGTGAATGCATGTAATTAGTGAGTTTTCCTCGAGCAGTGGTGGATTGTGATTCCCGTGCGGTGCAGGTGGAATGGAGACGCGGGGTCGGTGAGCGCCATGCTCCGGTAGAAGATGCGCAGCGGCAGCTCGGAGCTGCTCCTGCGGGGCGGGGCGGGGGTGCGAGCGCCTCCGCCCTCCCGCGGGGCGAGGCTCAGGGCGCAGGCGGCGAGGTGCGGAACGGCTTTCCTCGCGGCGCTAGCGGCCGGCGGCGGGGGCGCTCTGCTCTTTCTGGTGCCCCTCTGGGTGGACCCGGCTCTCTCGGCCTTAGCCGCGGACTTCCCCGCGATACCTGTCACTTGCACGACCATTAGAAAGGAGGAGCGAAACGGATTGATGGAGTGCATGGCTGCGTCCTGCAGAGAGGGCTGCACGGCGGACTTGTACAGATGCACCAGAGTCCACGTGAGATATGAGGCTGAAGGGCGGGCGCATACAGCAATGCTTCTGATAAACATCAAAGGCTGTGGGTACCCGCCCACCGTTGACTGTAAGAATTTCACGGACACATACGGCAGCGAAGGGACCGAGTTTCCGTGTTTCTGGTCGAGAGCGGACACGAACGTGGTGCTGCCGCACTTCGACCGCGAGGAGCAAGTTGCGGTGATCGCGCGCTATCTTGCTGCGCCGCTCGTGCTCACGCTGGCCACTTCAGCCGCCCTTTGCGCGCTGCACTGCGACTGCAGCTCCAGGGGCGCTCCGCCAAGAGTCAGGCCTAGGCCGAGGCCTAGACGCGAAGACCTAAGGTAAGATTATATTATATTCAATCCGTTATATTCAATCTTTTCCAGATCTGCGAGACGTTGGGGATCAATAGTGGAAATATATTTTATCTTTCATTATGCAAACCTGATCGTCTTATTTATTTATATGCTTGCGTGTATTATCTAAAAAATAACATACTACTTAATGATTGGTGAATACAATGATAGCTTTATCTAAGCTCTATTCGAAGCTTCGAAAAGCTTTATCCAAAAACAAGTATGTAGTTAAATACTTATATTAAATTATGTGATTCGTAATTGAATAATTCACACAAAGGGAATCATCTAAATCTTCTTACATAAATTAATTGAAATTATATCAAAACATTTCACAGAATATTACATGAAGGTTTTAACGTTAACATAATTATACGATATATTATTACACAATGCTGGTAGGTCGAGACAAAACGACCAATATGTTACTTGAAAATGTCAACAGCGTAGTTCCACATAAATATAACTCATGATGACAATATACATGACAAAAGAGAGAAAAAGGATTTATGAAATATTTTATGAGGCTCTCGAGAGAAAAGCTTTGCTATATAAACGATACGAGAACAAAGCTTTATTTGAATCGCCCAAGTTTTTGTAATTTCGTCGTTGCGAAGCCAAGTCCTACTTGACCGCTAGTTGTATTTTCTCTTAAGTCCGATAACTTGTACCAACTATTGAATTGCGACTCAACATTGGCAAAGTTAATTATTATTACCACTACAATAAAAACATATTAACTTAATATATCCACCTTATTTATATAATATATAAAACATATTTAATGGGGTAAGTTCCTAACTTGGAAGGGGTGATAGACCTCTTTTTCTAAGGGGAGGCAACGAGTTTGTTTTCTTTTTCAAATATATTATAGTCGTGTATGGCGATAACAATTTTTCTTTTAGAACAATGTATCTATCAGCCAGTGGCAAAAGGTGGAGGTAGGCTGTTTAGATCCGGTATAAACACTAAACTTTGTCAGTCATACGTATTTATTTTCTCATTTTAATCTGTTTCAAGACTACATTTTGTAGATAGTTAGTTTTTAAAATTTAATTTAACCCTGCGTAAACTAATCCATACTAAATAATAGTCAAAAAATATTCATGTATCTATAAAATATCTAAAATTATTCCATTAAATCAATGATGAATATTTTGTATATATTATAATTTGGTTTAGGCAGGGCTTAGTGAGTTAAAAAAAACTAACCAACACCACCTGTAGTATGTATTAATAATTCAAAGACAATTAATAATTAGTAGGTATGACTGAAAAAGTATGCAATATTTTTGTCGATCGCCCATAGCATACCAAAACTATTATGCTTTGGTTTAGGGAGGGTTTAATTGACTTTTAAAAACTAACCAGTACCATCTGCAAATTGTATTCTTAGTACAATGAAAACACATAATGATGGCTGACAAAGTTTAGTGTGCATTATTTATGTCGAATCTCAACAGTCTACCTCCACTCCTCACCACTGCCTCTCACCTGCTCATCACCTCTTAATACTTTGGACGCGGAAGACGCACCCGGCGCGTAATGGCCAGGCGGCCGATCGATGTAATTAACGTGCATTTTAAAGGTGCTAATTAAAAAATCATTATCTACTCAGCAGCGAATGAGTTAACCAATCGTAGTGGTTTTTCTCACAAAGTCTGTCAATTTGATCTAATAGCATCTGCTATTTATAATTAATTATTGCAGAATGCTGATCATGTATTCTGTTGATGTCCACATATCCCGGTTAAAAAAATTCTAGGAGCTTAAGTCGTCCGGTTGACTAATACGATATTGTTTCTAAGAATGAAAATTTCTTTAGTTAAACTAAGTTAAGCCACGATATACGATTGCATAATAAGTATGGAGATGTGACGGATAATAGTACTAAAAACCTAGTAAAAATATTATTATTTATTAAAATAATAATTTAGTAATACGGATTTTGTATTAAAAACCGATAAGTAATTGTTACAAATACAATAAGAGTTACATAAATATCTAGGGCTAGAAAAGACATCTAGACTAGAATAGACACGTTTAGCCACGTAGCCATGTGGTAATTCTATTGGAACCCAAAAATTGTAGAATCTCAATCGGGACTACGCAAAACATCCTAGAATTTTAAAGGACACCGACGATACACATCAACTGGCAAAAGTGAGATATCGACTCGTATTCTAGACACAAATTATATTTGTTGTTAAAAACCCTGATATTTTTAGAAATAAAATTTAAAAAAACTCTTGGTTGTGGACGGATTTTTTTTGCGGGGAAAATCTTTCGGGTGTAAAAATAGGTTTACACCTCCTTTACACGTGCATAGATTTACTGCTGACAGTAAGTATTATCGCAGCCATAACAAGACAATATACGTGTAAACATGTATTATCCAGCAGTTGCATGTTTGCATGCACGAATCAAAAGAGTTCGGAAGCTTCTGAATTTGCATGCGACAGTTGGGATTTTTTGATCTGCGCCTGCGCAATAGTTAAAACGAACTACACCGCAAAGAGAGTCGTTTTTAGATCAACCGTTTTATCAAATAGTACCATAAAATGACAACATCGCGTCTCGCTCATTCTTGAAGAATGATATTGGAGAGACAGTCAACACTTTTACGTGTAAACAGTTATTGTCACGATTGTTTAAAATACACACTATTTCTACCAGTAAATCAGTGTACATGTACAAGCGCTATTAGGGAAACAAAGCCGAAGAAACATTATATATTATGCGAAAATACCCTCTTCACTTAAAAAACCACATGACTCTTGAAAAACGCTTGGTTGAAGCTAAAAAGTCTGTTTTTAATTTTAAAACAATTCCTTGGGACGCCACCCATAATTCCAAATGTGTTTTATTGCTTATCCTACCCATAAAAAGGTTCGCCATCCTTGGTCTATGTCCTAAGATATCTAGTCACAGCTGGGGCAGAACTTATAGAGATAGGACGAAACATAAGAATTATAAAATACATATTTTTAATAGTTTTGAAAACAAACATGCTGTGAATTCAGTAATACATTTTTTATTGTTATTACACTCCTTTCGTTATCAAATGTGATTTTCGTCGAATAAATAGTTCGCAAAAGTAGATAGAAATATTATGTCATTTCTTAGTCGTTAACCTGCCAAATGCTCAAAAATTCTAATAAGTATGTAAGTCTCTCGCGGGTTTCACCAGGTATTCTTCACAATTTTTGCCCAGTAATCTATAAATAACACGATGCCAATGCATTATTTTAATACTTTTAGCCATATTTAAGTAGAATTGAATTCATTTTCAGTTAATTTTGTTTTGTATGAAAAGTTATTTCGGAAGAAATCCGTAATTTAATCCACTATTATTGGTTGCTAAGTGGGTGGTCCTAGCAACTAAATTATTAATATATACGTGCGTTACTATGGAAATCAAAATGACATTTCAGTATTCTATATTTGTTTGTTTTTTATATTCTTCGTATCAAGTACAAGTTTGACCATATTGAGCATAATAATTCAACACAAAATTTAAAAACGTTGTATATAAAAATTTATTTTTATCTTGTAATTATTTATAAGTTAATCCAGCATATAAATAGTAAATAACTTTTAATCTGTATCAGTTGGTAGATATATTATGTAATTTTACATAGTGCCCGAAGATGTCAAATGGCAAAATTTGTGTAATTAGAAACGAATAGTATTAACTTACATAAATTACATATATTAAATTTAAATATAAATTCGTCGAGTTTCGTCATTCAGTATGGTCACTGTATAAATATAATTTTTATTTGTCGAAGTGGCTGGAATTAAGGTCGTGCTTAGGGTCTCAATTTTTTTAATACGACCCTGGTTAAATCCGTTATCCTAAACCCATTCGCATTGATTCATTCGATCGAGAAAAGGGACAAAATATTTTCCTTTTGTCATATAAATACTTACGATTAGTTTCCAATAATAAAGCAGTAGGTATACGGTGTAAAAATTGTATCCTATCGTAAGTAAAGAATAAATTTTATATGACATCATATTCACAATGTACCTGCTCACTACTAAATCATTCGCGTATGGGTGAGTTTATGAGACTTTCGCGTGTTTTAACAGTCGCATAATCGAGTTATTTTAATTATGAAATTGTTTTTTATAACTCGCACGAAATATTTTTTCTTTTCAAAACACGGAATATTGTTATAAGTAATATTATTTCGATGCCATATCGAACAGAAAACGGTAAAGAATATCATAATTTTTTCAAAGAAAAATAACAGCTGTTGGCATATCTATATAAGTTCACTTAAAATCGCATTTTCGTTTAATACGTTTTTGTTTTAAGTGGATCATAAGTCGGGTTGCACACCTAAACTCATCTCGACTGCAACGTGTCGAATATGTCAATATAATTTTGTAAGAATTCGCAAAACTCATGTATGTAATTAAATATGCCTACGCACACAGCTCGTACGCGACATTTTAGTTTAAAGCACCCGGTATCACAAGCAACAAAATATCGCATCCGCATATGTGCAGGAGCTGCTTTTTCATTCGTTTCGGCTAGCCGCGTGACGTCACTATCCTGGCATAGCCTGTCTTATACGAATGGAAGGAAGTTACAACACTGCGCCCAGTTTTGATTGATGACCATATCTCGGTCGAAATGATTTTCAATGTGCGACCGGGCTAAAGTCGCGCCTTTAGTAATATCATATTTTCTGCATAAAAACGAAGTGAGGCGATATCAAAAAAATACTGCATATTTTACAAGGCGGTCAAATAAATAATTTAATGTTATCTTAACATATAAAATAAAAATAAATAAAATAATTATACTTTTAATATAATATGCAGAAACCAGTACTTACCTACAACAGCTGCACATTGGATGGAGATAATAAGGTTATAACAACCGAAAAAATTAACAATACATACTTGATCAATGACAGTGATGAATGTGTTAAGTATAATATTCATTCAGTATAATTTATAGTAACGCTGGGTAACAGCAGCAATTGGTTATACTATAATATTCGGAATTATATTAAATTCCAAAATTAACCGAATATGTTTGGGATATTTTTAATATTATATCTGTACCTATATAAACTGATATTTTTTTTATTTTATTATATTATATTTGTATTGTTTTATATATATTATCTATTATATTAATATACTTAATTATAATTACAAATTAATAATATATTTTTTAAATAGGTAGCTACCTTTAGCTACGTTATGATTCCATTAAACTAGCAATATACTGAATAGTATTGACAGGAAAGGGTAAACATATTGCCTATATAGTAGTCAATTACGACCATCCTTTTCCTGGATACACAGAACATTATTATGAATTGATTATAATAAAGATTCTCAAAATGTTAAATCGCTGATCCAAAATACCAGACACTTCGACTCACGCCAATAGTACAAAGAATGAATACTACACGAAAAATAGATAACTCAATATTGTCAATGAAAAAAAAAACTTTTTTTTTTCTATCGGCAATATAATAAATTTGCCATATAAATAATTTGTTCGCCCTCAAGTCCGGCTGTACGAACGGATGAAGCGAAATTGCCCGAAAAATGTAAAAAGTTTCGAAACTCATTATAACGAAACGACCTCGGCGACGAATTTTATTTTTCCGACGTAAAAACTTGCTAAGTCATATGGATGAAATTATTATGAGCGACCACTGCCTTGATTGCCCCCCTTATAATATGATTTATAAAACGTGAGTTAAGCTCTGCTACTTTCGTACATATTTCTTGCTAATCATAGCGCAGAGGTTAGGGGACCTTTTTGCGTTTCGGTGCAGCTGGGCGAAATTTACACATCGTTACTACAACTATAGCTCGTTATTCTGGTTGAATTCAATTTGAAGATTGTATCGTAATACATATTATATAAAATATTGGTATATATAAAGTAGAATTCTGGATTTAAGGCTGTCACTAACCGCAAAATGATTCATATTATGCCACCTACGCAAATGCACGATTAATATAAGAATGTATGCAAATGTTACGATGTTTCAAATAATCATTTTTGGCGTACTAAATATTAACTAATTGAAAACTAATAGACAATTATTAAACATACATAATTTAAAACATACCACCCGGGATTCACACTCATGTGCCCTGATCACTAAGCTAACTAATTGCGATGAAGTTAACTAATTCTACAATACTCTCTGAAGCGCTATCTAAATTGCGTTATTAATTAGAATTATTAAAAGACAAGTTTTTTAGGCAATTATTAATTATAATGATGAATGAGTGCAACCATGAAGCTTTTATTAAATTTTACCAGAGTCTTCGATCAAACAAACGAAAAAATGGCCTAAAAAGCCTTGGTGATTGGCAGCCTTGCTTTCACTGCATATTTACGGAATCATTTGACTAAGAAGAAAATATTGCTGTCATATTTAAATTTATCCGCTTTCTAAGTTAGAAATAAAAAAATAATTGAACTATTATTACGACAAACTTAGTATATTGGATAAGTTATCAATTTTATTTATTCAATATTTTGTATAACATGACTTTTAAAAACTATTTGAACATATTTTGAAAACCAAATGATAATTCAAAAAAAAATTTTGCTGTTATCCACAGAAATATACCCATATATTTAATTTGTTTTATTTATTAAGCATTGTCTAAGCGATAAGTCTCTCAAAAACCGGCGATATTTTCTTTTTCATCAAAGAAATACCTAAACTACACACATTGATTTGTAATAATTGATTTCACTTTAAAAATTTTACATCAAGTAACAATGACATTGTCATTGTTAGTTTGTTTTCTCACCCTTGTTGTCAATAGTTATTATTTTATCCATTAATAATTATTGATATGAATTTAATCATATGAAGATGACTTTTTAATACTATCGTTCTCTTCGGTGCATATATAATATATAGTATATATTATATACAAATACCTTCAATTACAGATGTCATAATACACTAAATTCAACTAACTTCAAGTATCTTAAACTATCGACAGAGGGTACTTGATGGAAATTAAATTTAAATTCTAATGGATTTAAGTTTTTTACAATTTCATTTGAATTGTTTTTTGCGACCCAATGGCACCAATGGCACCAATGGCAATTACACACAGACTGTCAGTGTGTATTTACCCATTATAATTATTTAACTTCAAGTATGTTTTAGTGGCTATATTTCTCTTATCATTAGCGACCTGTATACACAGATTTTTCTTTCACAAATATTCAGGGCTTGTTCATTTCGCAGAGTTAATATTGTCCAAATTTATGAGGCGCCAATGAGCACAGGCTTTGTCAGTATCTATTCATATGAATCCTGGTGAATATTCATTAAAAAACGTGTTTTTATTTTTATTACTATTAGAACCCCACCATGAATTAAGCAAATAACATAACTAATAATACTTGGTAAAAATCCTACATTATATGATTTCAAATGCTAAATTGGGATCCTTAGTCAGCTTATTCTCTCTCCTGTCTTTGTAACCTATTTTATTTTCAACGAGTATTTAGATCGAAATCATGAGTACATGACAATATATTATTTTTTGCTACTTTAAAACGTTCTTCTATATTAAATATTATAGGTTATTTTCTTTAATAAAACTGCTTTTAATCATGTATTCGGTTGACACTATATTATTATATTAAACCGTTAAACTTAAATAAATATTCTAAATAATTAATATAGTGTACCCATATTTTTATTAACAAATATAATACACTCACCTTTAGTAAATCACCGCGTTTTTTTAAGTTTTCCAGTTATAAATTGAGGTAAGGTAAATACACTAAGTTTATTTCGACAGTCATGCATTTCATTATAGGCGGTATAAAATTATTTTTATTTTTTCATGTGCCCATAGAAAGAACTTAAGTACCTTTACCGAAACAAATATGCGAGTCAGTTATTATGTATTTATACTAAATTTGAAACAGCATACAAGCATAGTCTTACTATAAATAATCGAAATAATCGTAGGTGCAAGGTGCAATTTATATACCAGTAGCGTGCGATGAATTTTAAAATGAGAAATGCTGTTCAAAATTAGTCGTATATTACTTGAATTAACTACATACATACTATATAACTAATACGGGATTAATGAGGAATGTAGACATTAAAAATGTATGTACATTTAACAATATACTGGCAATGCAGCAATCGTAACAGTATACGGGTAATATTTATGTAGGTACCTAAATATAGTAAATATGTATTTATATAATATTGTGCTATACTTAACAATATTAGCATATTTCCTGTGATTTTAAACAAAATTATTTTATTTATTAATTTAGGTCTTAGAAATATTATCGCATCTTTATCTGCACTCGAAAATTAAGCTTTGTTACAGCCTCGCCCAGAAGGCAACCCACTTTCCATTATTATTACATTCCTGGTAGTTGCATTAAATGACTCACGAATCAGAAATAAACTTGGTAACCTCTGTTCTAAAGTACAATTCAGTAGTAATAATTTATTGTAAGCGACAATTTCTACTGATGCGGGGCCCAAACAATCGACCCACTCTCAAGCCGGCTTCTAACTAAGGAATTATAAAGAATTTTTAATACAGTAACATCTGAAAAGACCCGGGAAGTACGCAAGACAAAGCCCAACATTTGTAGCACCTTTTTACAAATGATAGCAATATGACCACTAAATGACAGCCTACTGTCAAACGTAATTCCAAGATCCCTTACAGATGGTATTCGCGAAAGAACTCTGCCATGCATCGAATATTGGAAAAATAATACTCGGGAGGCTCTGGTAAACGATAAAATATTGCATTTTTCAATATTGAAGTCCAGTTTGTTACGCCTGCCCCAATCTAATATATTATCTATATCAAGTTGAAGTTGGCGTGCAGCGATGCAGCGCATCCCTAAATTATTCCAAGATAATTGAAATATTTAATATGTTAATTAAAATAAAACACAATAAGTATACGGTACAAATTACATTTTTTTATATTCTTCACCGATTTCATCCGTTTCCAAGGCTAGTTGACATTGTCAAGAATCTCTGAAGTGAACGAAACCGGTCGAAAATATTTAAAAAAAAAAGTTTAGTTAATTTAGTTTAATGAAAACCTTATTATTTTTAAGTATATATTCTGTCATTAAAATAATGATATTGTAAGTAAAGAAACAAAGCCCGACATTTTATAACATGGACAATAAAATATTATTTTAATTAAATCAATTTACTAGCACCTTTTCACGCGTCAATATACTAAAAACAATACTTCGTGAAACCAATAATTGAACTTATTATTACCACGTTTTTCTTAGCTCGTACTCTTGTTTGTCCGATGGTTGTTTATCCAGTACAAATCTTGCAATCGATTTTTAACTAACTTCCCGACTAGCTAGACATTATACTGTGCTATACTGTTGATAAAATTGCATGATTTCTTAATCAGTAGATCAAGTATGCTTTTTACAACGTTTTTCTTAGTTCGTATTCTTATTTGTCTGGTACAAATCTTGCAATTGATTTTTAACTATCTTCCCGACTAGCTAGACATTTGAAACTTTTAGAATATATCAGAACACGATGCCAATGCATATTTTTATACTTTTATCCATCTTTAAGTGGAATTGAATTCATTTTCAGTTAATTCTGTTTTATATGAAAAGTTATTTCGGAAGAAATCCGTAATCCAATCCACTATTATTGGTTGCTAAGAGGGTGGTCCTAGCAACTAAATTATTATTATATACGTGCGTTACTATGGAAATCAAAATGACATTTCAGTATTCTACATTTGTTTGTTTCTTGCAAAATAGCAAAAAAAATGAATTGTTGACAATTGCCTTATTTGTCCTAAATTATTAGTACTTACATAGAATTGTAAAGTTTATATGATTCAACAGAAAATTTATAAACGTGGTATATAAAAAGTTCTTTTTATCTTGTAATTTTATTTTGTAATAATACCTACCTAATTTAAGTTAGCTACCTTTCCAAAACTATTTTCAATTACAAAAAAATAAACAATTATCTTAAACAGCTTTAACAAATATACAAATATAGATACTACCTAACCATAAGCTATATTATCTGAGTAGTACAAGCAGATCAGGTATTATTCATTACTGTAGACGTCTTTGTAAGAATTCAATTAAGCACGCATTTTAAACCCACTAGATATATCTAGATATCTCAAATACTTACCTATAACACTCCACCTTGTCCCGGTCTTTTCTTTTAATACCGTATTCTTTTGAGCAATAAAGGCATCGATCGGTTTTTTCGTAGCGACAAAATAATACATTATTGCAGAAGCTATCAAAAGGTGGTGAAAATAATGTTTCAAAAAAAAGAACAACAGAAATCACGTGTACCAACCATACGAACATAAATGTCGCACAAATACTAGTAGCATAGACACACATCGTGTCACTAGAAATTATCGATCCCATAAAATGTTGTTGAAAATATTTCAATTATTTTATTGAATTAAAATTTAAAAAAAAATAAAAAAATGGATACATTTTTTACTTAAAGCATTATTTATTCAATAAATAATATCTACACGATATTTAAGAAAATCGATAAATAATATTTAAACTGCGATTACAATCATATATTACTTCAAAAATAACGTGATTTTTCTGTGAATTGCTCAATATTATAATAATGTGAAGAATACTAAAGTGTTTTTATTTATTTTTAGTTAATATGACAACACCAGTCGATCTTCTATTATTTTATGGGTTAGCGACACTGATATCACTTCATATCTTTATCTTTCACTCACTCTTTCATAATTATTTCATATTATAGTAAGTTTATGGGTAATCTTTATGATTCTTAGTGTATAATATATAGGTATATTATATTAACATAGTCAGTTTTTTCGTCAATAGCCATTTCTATTATAGATTTTTATTCTTGGTAATAATGTTATTACCGAAATAGCTATTGACTATTGTACGCGTACGCTGAGTAGCGTTTCGTATTGATGAGTATAATGCCACATTTCGTTTCATAAACGTGATTCATATTATTATTATTCGGCAACATGCATTATACATTTAACTAATTGTTAATTTACCATCATATATTGCAGGGGTGGTCAACTTGTTTGTAAGTGTGATCGTCTTTTTGCAATAAAAATATAGTCATAATAATTAAGTTAGGTACGAGGGTGGGTCAATAATTCCTTAGAAAAAAGCATTAAAACAGTTTTGATTTTTGTATTTTTTTTTTATTTCTCAACATAATCTCCTTGGAGCTCAATACACTTCGTTAGACGTTTCTCAATTTTTTTTAAACCGTCAGAAAAATAAGTTTTCGGAAGGTCCTCAAAATAAGCATTTGTCCGATCGATGACTTCTTCATTTGAAAAAAAACGTTGTCCACTTAGCCATTTTTTTAAGTTTGGGTAACGGAAAAAGTCACTGGGGGCTAAATCTGGCGAATACGGTGGGTGGTCCACCAATTCGAACTTCAATTCTTCAATTTTAGCCATTGATCGTAAACATGTGTAAACACGGGCATTGTCCTGATGAAAGAGGATTTTTTTCTTGTTTAAATGAGGCCGTTTTTCTTCAATTTTGTTTTTTAGCTGGTCCAATAAAGATGCATAATAATTCCCTGTTATTGTTTTTCCTTTTTCCAAATAGTCAACGAAAATAATTTCACGTGCATCCCAAAATACAGTAGCCATAACCTTACCAGCTGATTTTACGGTTTTCGCCTTCTTTGGACATGGTTTGCCTTCGCAATCCACTGCTTTGACTGTTCTTTCGTCTCGGGAGTATAGTGGTGTATCCATGTTTCATCTACAGTCACAAAGCGACGAAAAAATTCATCCGGATTGCGTTGCATGAGCGACAACAAGGCTTTAGAGGCCACCACCCTATTGCGTTTATTGTCGACTGTGAGCAAACGCGGCACCCATCTTGCAGAAATATTTTTCATGCCCAATTTGTCATGTAAAATAGAAATGACGCTACCTTTTGAGATCCCTGTAACCTCAATTATCTCACTCAACTTTAATCTTCGGTCACTTAACACCATATCTTGGATTTTATTGATCATTTCTGGTGTAGTCACCTCTACAGGACGTCCTGAGCGTGGTTCATCCTTTGTTGATGTACGACCACGTTTAAATTCATTTAACCAGTTATAAATAGTTGCAAGTGAAGGAGCAGATATGCCGTGAACTAAATCCAACTCATTTTTTATTTCCTTTGCTGTTAACCCTTTTATATTAAAATGTTTGATAACAGCTCTAAACTCAATTTTCTCCATTTTCCATTTTTCCATTTTCCACAAGCAAAATTTTTTTTTAAATGTACGAGAAACACACAACAACCCGACCAATCTGATTGAAACTTCGCAGCATACTGAATCGGTAGTGCCGCTGCATGAAAACAAACCGCTTACAGTACTAGTCGCGCCACCTGTCGGCTTTTCTAAGGACTTATTGACCCACCCTCGTACCTTCCAAAGTTTCATAATAAATGAGCGAACGACGCTTTCATAATATAATTTATTAATTTGTTTTAGATCTTTGACTAACATAAAATATTGTTTTTTATAAGCATTAAAGTTCCCAATCATGCTATATATTTGTATTTCTTCGTTGCAGATTCAGAACGACCAGTGCATTTAAAATTGAACGCTCTGTGATACATACAAAAATCGATATTGTATATAATTAATTACAAATATCTACCGCGATCGACCAAAAATTGCTTTGTGATCAACCTGTTGCCTATATCTGATTTGATAAAACTTTATATTGATTTAATTAATTGATTTAGTATTTACTTAGCAGAATTACAATAAAAAAATGATAAAATAATATACTTATATTAAATTCTACAGGTCGGTTTACTCTAGTCAATAGTTATTTTGGTTGACTACTTTTCTATTGAAGTTTTCTATTGGCTCATAATGTTTTATAGATTGTAATATTTTTTGATTTTCTGTCCCTCTTGTTTAATACATTATTTTCTCAATATTTATTCTCTTCCATTATAGTTAATGTTAAATAAAGAAATAGTTTACATAATTGGAAAACATCTTAAAAACGAATCTATTTTTTTATACGGTGCCGGGCAGGGCTTGAATCCATATCCACCGAATTCCGAGCAACGTGCTCTACCAAATTAGTTACCTGCACTCTACCTAATTATGAGGAAATTAATTAATAGTCATTCGTTTCTCATTTTTTTTTAATATTGGCAAACGGCTTTTGTAGTTTGAATTGATTTACCAATAGTACATAAGTATTTACCTTGATTTCTTGCTGATGTCAGTATCTCTTAAATTTTTAATCGTAACGTACTTGCACTTGCAAATAAAAACTGTAAAGAAATAATTAATCACCTATAAATAGTGTTCGTTATATTTTATACTTTATTCTATAGTCTTCCATAGTTACATGTTCCGAATAAATTTAATATGGTTCAGAGAGAACCGCCTTTGTGAAACAGATGTCGCCCGTGTCGCTAAAAACAGACATAGGGGTTTTCTTGAATCGCGGCATTATATGACACACTTCCCTCTGAGATTAACAAAACAGGGTTCTCTGTATTATAACAGGATTCTCTTGGCGGCTGTCAAAGTGGCTTTATTCTCGCAAAAGCAGATTTTATAGAACCTACACACTTATAATAATATATATTTTCATGCAATAGTATTAATATATCCGATATTTTTCTTTATTTTGTTAGGTTATAATAATTCTAAACAGTTTTCAGATTTTTGTATCGTATGACTAAAACAAACACTACCAGAAAAACGCAATTAAAGCTTTTTTTTTTTAAATCGCTTGATGTCTATGGACTTTCGTTTTTAGGAATGTCAACTAATCGAAATTAGCTTTGAGGTTCAACATTTTCTTTCTTTCTGCAAAAATGTACCTACACACGAAATACTGGCTCTGATGCCCAGTTGTGAAATTTGAATTTGAAACAATCTATTACATACCATTTCGTGAAGTCGTGCATTCAATTTTTTCAGTAGGTACACATTTAATATCAGAATGATTCTACAGCAAAGAGCTTGTGTCAATACCCAGAGAGATTCGCAGTAGATTGAAAATATTGTCCACTTTGTCTGCACTATGTAAAAGACCTTAAAGAAAATTCTTTCTACTAGATAGAGCCTAAATATATGAAAATGAGATAGTAGAAAAAGAACTGTCACTTAAATTATAAGCAAGTCATTTTGTATCGCGAATCCGTTTATATGAAACTTCACAATTGTCACCAGTGAAGCTTATTTAAAAAAAATTCTAAGTACTTATATTAAATTACCTACCTACTCATTTGATCACATTTAATATGTAAACGAAGCATGGTTAAATAAAACCAAAAGAATGCTAATTCAAAATCTTATTCAGTGGTGTCACCAGCTTTCGTTATTCTCTATGGATCCGGAGGGTCTCCGTTCAAATTCTTTCAACTGAGTAATTCACATTTTTTTCATACTTATACAAACACAAGCTCGAAGAAAACACAATCGTTGGACAACTTTAGTCATCCAGTGGTATCCAAGAGGTACAAAACGTCCGCATGGTAGACCTAGATGCTGCTGGATCGATGAAATGATAAAGTTATGCGGAAGTACGTGGCAATGCAACGCACAGGGCCGAGAGAAGTAGAAGCAGCTTGAAGAGGCCATCATCCAGCAGTGGATAGATTCAGACTGATGATGATGACTTATAAAAATTACGCCTAACCATAAACGCCCACAGGGATGCGCTAAAACCAGCTAAATAGACGAACTTTACTTATAAAGTTTAGTCGATGTACGTGGCAGCGAAGAATTAGGGACCGATGAGAGTAGAGGGAGCTAAGGAACGCCTTTATTGACCAGTATATAAACCCCCGGGTGATAATGATGATGATGGTACAAATTTTTATATGTTAAATAATTTCATTTCTTTCCTATATATTCTAAATCTTAAAAAATACATTGATACTACAAAACAGATTACCGAATCAGTTAAAAAAAGGATATCAAACAGTTTTATTCATTTTGAAAAATACAGTAATGACCTTGTGAATATTATTATGTATGTACATATTATATTATATTTGAGTTTGTTTTTGAGCAACTCAATTGTCACTAACGAAGTAGGTACTCGTATGTAGAAATATAGAGCAAAACAAAACAAAATTCAACCCCTAGTTGTAAAAAGGTCAACAATGACTAATTTATAATTTTCGTCTATCGATCCAACCCCGCATGCCTACGCATTTCACTAATTTCACATGCATAATGGCGTGTCTATACATGCTAGAAATTGTCGTTAATGAATCCCTCAAAATAAATAAGCGGCAACTCGTGTGGGCGGTCCATTATAACGAAATTAGCAAGCATACCAGTAACTCGGTTAGCCGGAAACCTATGTCTTTTGGGAATCGTCAAACCGAAGCGGTTTCAAGCTTAACTCCTTGTTTTATGGCAGGTATACATGTACTAGTATATAATTATTATATTAATATTACACACCATCATCTAGTGCCCACAATGTATGCGTGGTAATGTGTCCGCTTATGATTTCGTGGGTCTCAGAAACGTATCCCGGGGCTGTCAAATGCATATGATGTTTTTTCAAGTCTCAACTCACTTAAAGGAAAGGTTGAGTAAGTAACTTATTGATGATCCTTATAAATAACTATAGAGCTATTTAAAAATAAAGTTACCATCATCTTCCTCTACCACCCATTATCCACTGTGTAGGTATTGACAGAGCGTCCTCTTCTGAATCTGTGGGTTGATTTGAAACCAGTTTTGGTTTATAACCTAATGACGGTTAGACCACAAAACACAATAAATACATAACCTACTTGTGTGACCTATAATATTACTAATATTGAATGCACGTTTTGTGTACGTAACACACTTTAATGCATAGATACAGAAGTAACTAGTATTGTAAAAAGCATATTCTTTAACACGTATTTAAGATTATCCCATATTATTCTATACACTTATACACAACACTATACACAACAACACCCAGAAGGTAACCCACTTTGTGGTGGCATAGTTTCCGAAAAAATATGGTTCACCCCTTCTAAAACCTTATATAATGTTAACTTTATGCGTCAAGATTAATTAAATACAATATTATTGTTTTTACTTTTTTGTAAATTAATGTCGATTTTGGCTGTTAATCCATTTTTAACTTGTCACAAATATTTACTCTGTGATTTAAATAGCGTTAAAGATCATCCAGGCCTATGGCTGATTTCGTAATCATCCTCCCGATGTATTTCCTGATCCTTCTCCCTCCGGTATGTCACATTGACCCTTTCTACACCCTTGGGCACCCCGTCTGCCCATCTTTTGCCTGAGTGACCCGAGATCCAATACCTACCGAAGTTCTCTTGTTGACCGTGTGGAGAGCTCTTCTAGGTTTTTCGCAATTTTCCTACCCATCGCACCCTTATAGCGTGCGACAAAATTGTGAAGCTCAACATAGGAACGAATGCACCATGCTTAATTTTATTTCAATCAACTAGATATTTGTCTCCAAGAAACACTATAAAATAATATATAATATATATTTAATCATTGCTTCCTTAATCTGATCTAGATCTTGAACACATACCAAAAAATGCTTATTAACAAATTTATACGAGAAATGCTTGTTTACAGTATATTATGTGGGTCTCACAATAACAAAAATAAACAATTTTAGACGCAGAATTCAAACTCATCGCGCAGTGCTTCAAGATTCAACTGTTTAATTCAAATTCAAATTCAAATTTTATTTATTTTTACATTAATAGTGAACATTCCAAATTATTAATTTAAGACTTCACAATAAGACATTTAGAAACAAATAAATAATATTAAAACAGTATTATATAAAAAAGATAACAGTAGAAAAGTGTAAATACAATTAAATATAAATTAGATAAGTACAAGGAAGTATACCGAATGAGCTAAGCAGACCCTATTTTAAGAATTTATAAAACACCGTCTATCTATACTCATACTCACGTAGATGGAATATATCAAAATCCGTAGCGATTTGGTTGAACAGACTTATTGCTCTCCGAATTGCCATTACCAATGGCAGGTTAGTTCTGCTCCTTGGGAGAACAAACAACTGATGCTCCCGATTTCTAAGATAGTTATCAGGGACACACAAGTCAATACTACCAAGAATGGCAGAGTTCTCATTTACACCACGCATAAGTCGAAAAAAATACGTGGCCAAATATTGGCACTACTTGCTTTTGATAATTTAATCACAATAAGTTTATTTATCGTGGTTTTATAAAAAATCACTCGCTTTTTGTGCTATAAAATATGCTGTTTAAATTAATTAACCTGCCTATCAAATTTTCCTACGACGTAACTACGTAGTTATGGTAAGTAACTTACCATAGATTTTTATTACAAAAACATTATCTACTTCCGACAACAACAAATCGTCAATAATAGGAAGTCGCTGTGATCGCATATAGAAGACTTCTCACTGTCATGGCGGCAACGCTGCTAGAGGTGTGTTGATATAATATTATAATGTTTGAGGCTTTCACGGTTGTTTTTTCTATCGTAGTATACTATGATATAATATTGTAT
Source organism: Rhyacophila brunnea (assembly GCF_057557595.1). Classification (NCBI taxonomy): domain Eukaryota; kingdom Metazoa; phylum Arthropoda; class Insecta; order Trichoptera; family Rhyacophilidae; genus Rhyacophila; species Rhyacophila brunnea. Next base: position 37,683,858 of record NW_028233276.1, on the reverse strand, counting down.
GGGTTCTTATTTAGATGCGACTTCTTTTCTTCTTTGAAAAGAACCTAAAGTTTACTAATAATAATTCTAGCACCACTTCTGATCGTTTTAGAAAATTTTTTATTATAAAAAGCTTAAAAATACGCAAATTGATAGATCCGTACACCACGAAGCGTAAAATGAAATGAGAAATTGAAATGAAAATTAAGTGCTTATAGCTGCACTGGAAGGGATAATTAGTTCACAGTTTTAACACGTAGGCAAGAAGTTCTTATTTGATAATAGGTATATATTTTTAATGATAATAATTGTATCATTATTCATAATATTTTTCATCTAGGTATGTTGTTAGAATATTTATATTTTATTACTTTTAAGTACGTTGTTTCATTGGCGTAAAACCATCAGTATATAAATAAAAATATATTAATTTTATTCACCGTGTACTTACCTACTATGATATATTTGAAAAAACAACAAATTGGGCTTTTCCTAATTTCCGTTCCGTAATTATAAATGATTCCATCTGTCGGCGAAGGCTCGATTTATTTTAATAAAATAAATTAAGTAAGTTGAACTTTGATACTTAATTTTAATAACACGATAATTATTTAAAAATAACGATACTGACATGAAGTTGTTTCGCCGAGTAGCAAGTTGACTGTAGTACTTGACCTGTATAGAAGTTTATTTTAGTCCCTCAAATTACGTTTTCTTACCCCTCGCCTAAATCACTACATAAGTACCCACACTGGCCACGCAGTTCAGTACATAGGTATGTATATACAAGCAGTTATTTATAATGTCGCAAGTTTTTTTTAAGATTACATCGTTTTCAGTTGATATGGTCTTTTTTAAGCGTGGCCTTATTTTGATAAATACACTATGAATTCCACTCACTATATTTTGGTTTCGTTGTAATTTTATAAAAAACAACTTCACTTTTTCAATCAATATCGGCAGAGGGCGGCTCTCGTGGTGCAGTGGGTAAGGCGCTGGCATTCCGCCCGAGAGATCTGGGTTCGATTCCCAGTGAGGACACAATATTTATGTGTTTTTCTCAAAGCCTGGGTGTTTGTGATTGTCCAAAATTACTAACAACCATCTTGTACGAAAAAGCAAGGACATGGTTATTAATAATTCTAAAAAAAAAAATCGACAGAGGGGATAGTAAAAATTATAAATTAATATTCTTCTTCCCAGGTTTATTTTTAAATAATATTCGATTGCTGGAAAACGTTAAAGTTATTTTATACAAGCCCTATTAATACAAATATTAAAACAGAGAAGACGTCAAAGAACGAGTTATCTTTGAAAATTCTGATTTATGTTAGGTATATCTAGACCAGTGGTCACCAAAGTGGGTACACCCATTATGGCAATTTTATATTGACAACACAGATACAGACTCCTCCAAACCAACCTACCTCGCACCACACTCGGTGTCAATCGAGCGTATCACGAGGCCCTACCATCAGTAGTTTAGCACCCACGGTTGTCGCGCGGCTTGAGCGTTGGACTATCACGCTGTGGGTCTCAGGTTCGAATCCTGGGTCTGGCAAGTACACATATTGTTTTTCAATGTGTGTGTGAGTCAGGGTATGGACCTAATAGGTTGAGCAAGTGGCTGACATCCATTTCTCGTAAAATAAACAAAATCTGTTAATACAAACCTCTACTCTGTGGAGGCCCATATGATCCTATTAGGATCGAACATGGTCGGAAAATGTCTTAGGAGCAGATACCGAAGTCTTGGTTTCAAGTGAGCTTTGATTGGTTATAATGGTTTTACTGTAATTCAAAATGCCGTGGTAGAGAAAGATCCTGCAACCTACTAATACGATATTATCAGCAAAACGGAGGTGACTGAGGTATCCGCCGTTAACATGGATTCATGACTTCTCCAGGTTATGTCACAGGAATACATCTTCCAGAGTACTTTGGGTGAAATCGTCTTGTCGGACTCCTTTGCCAATCGTTATTTATACTATTCAGGATATTCCTTGGTTGCGTGAGGTGTCTTTAATTTATTATTTTTGATGATTTTTAATATTATAAAATGCTTTTATGTTATCAATTAAATTGGCAATATGAAATTGGACGGGATCCTAAGACACCATAATGACGCCTACTACTTATACATTGATATATCATTTTAATGGATGTATATAATCATTCTAACGAGAACGATCAGTAAAACAGTATTTTAATTAGTGTAATTCCACTATTTGACTCAATCAAGTTTAAGCAAATGAACGATAATTTACTGTAAGATTAAATAACTCTCCATTTTAACAATTTATAATGTAGTTAGACAAAATAAACGTCAAATCATTCATTACAAAGCCTGAAAATTCAAGTCTTTAAAACTCTCATGCATAAATCACAAAGACTCTTGTCGTTGATGAAACACAACTGTTATCGTCTACTACAGTGTTTCCCAAACTGTACGTGTCCGCGCGGCTCGGTATTTGTGAGAACCCATTTTCATATGTTTTATTATGCCTTTGTTTGTATGTGAATGTATATTTTCCCATCTGTCCTGAAAAATGGTTTGGATTCACAGTTGCATCATCGAAATACGTCATCTTCTAATGATTTTTTTACTTTCAAATGTTACTTGCATGAGTTCAAGCTTCATACGATTCACTTGTGAACCAAGTATCTAAGCATATTGTATTAATTTTATACTGAAATGTGAAATTTACTGTAGAGCAGAGAGTTAAGTACTACATATTAATAGTTTTTATTGAATTTTATAAAAAAAAATTTCTTGTATACATGTTTTACCTCAATAATAGCTTAGCTGTAATAGTATTAGGTCTACAAACACATTATTAGAACCTTCAATACATATATACATATCAGTGACGTGCGGTCTATATATGTGTCGCTACATTTCAAAATCAGCCAAGTCCTTTAGGTATTTTTGACCTTTTTGTGAATTGTTGAAGAACTACTGCTTTCTAACATTTCTGGATTATCAAAATGTGGAATTTATTAATTTTAAATATTCTATACTCGAAATAATATAAACATTCACCCTTGTGACTGTGTATTTGAGAAAATAAAAAGCTGTTTTTCTCATATTCATCTATTATGGATTTGGTTGAATTTGAAATCTAGCTACATAATTATGCTGTGGATGCGTTAATTATCCCAAAATTGTTTAAGTATCTATAAGACTAATAAATTAATTTAACGACAGAGTACTTGCCGAGTGCTGCTGATGAAAATGTGCTGTGATCTGTGACTTACTATTTGGTAATATATTTTTCATGCTTTGCAAACAGTTCCCCATTATTTCTTTTAAGATAGCGTTGTCAATGAATAATAGTATTAAAAACAATAATAACAGCACAGTTACGTCAATTTGTTTTGAACATCCGTCATTGAGTAGGTATTCAGTGTAAATAATATATTTTAAAACAGGAATATCTGATGACATAAAAATGATATAGGTAGGTGTCTTAAGATACTCCTTATAGTTACAATATAAGCACATGCTTTTAAAGAGCATAATATCTGATCTCAAAAAACACCGTACAGTATTGATACATAATTTATATAAATATCCATGCATATAACACAGAATAAAAAAGGTCAGATTTGCGTGTAGTGATATATATGACTAATTAAGATACAAATTACTACAACTACCAAAGATGTTGAAAAAAACCTTATTCTATGTTAATATTGCCTACATATTGTATGAGATTGAAGCAAAAAGGACATCTGTTCTACGTATTAAGTTAGTCGCAAATGACTTTGCATTTCAATTTCATTTGAAGATAACATCACTCGTTTACTTTGACGTTTAGTTATCATTTATATCTACTAGAATACTATATATTTTAATAATATCATATCATATATTTATTTATTTATTTGAAAAAGACACGTTGACTACATAACAAATTATTAATTCAGGACGTTCACAACATGACATTTAGAATAAAAATTACAAGTAATCAGTTCGGAAAATCAGAAAAAACAAAGTGGAGGAAAAAAAGAAAGCAAAAATAGTTTTATACAAAAGAAATAAAATTTAAAAAAAAACAACAATGATTCAAAAAGTACAAATTAAACAATAAAATAGAATTTAAAAAACAGAATATATAATGGATCGCCAAAAATATCTACATCTCTAGGGAGTGCATTGACCAACCGCACAGTCCTCGCTATTGGTGCCTGGTGAGCCTGACATGAGGAAACAGCTTTCACCCAATATAGGTCATGGCTGCGACCACGCATGTAATTGACGGGTGCGTAAAAATTTAAATTTTCTAGAATATCGGGATTGAAAATGATACCACGTGAGAGCAGGGAAAAATGCTTTAAGAGCAGAAGTGACCTACGAGCTTCAAGAGAATGAAAGGCGAGCATGCCTTGAAGAAAGTTAGTCGGAAAATACTCGTTTGAGAAGGTGTCAAAAGGAAAATAATTATAAACTTTAAAATAGAGATGACGAAGAATTTTTTTCTGAACACGCTCTAAAACAAGCTTATAGGAAACTTCATAAGGACTCCAGATGATGGAGCCATACTCAAGAATACTCCGTACTAACGACACATAGAGTGTACGTAAAACAGTTGGATTCTTGAATGACTTGGCTTGTCTCATGACGAATCCTAGAAGCTTGCTCGCACGCAATGCCGTAGAAGTGATGTGCGAGCGAAATGATAAACGTGAGTCAAACAATATGCCAAGGTCTTTAATTTCTGATTGACGCTTCAGTAATCTATTTGACATATTGTGGTTGAAAATAATTGGAGATCTTGATTTCGAAAAGCTAATACACACACATTTATCAGTATTAAATTCGAGTTTATTTTTTTTCGCCCAAATTTCAATTGAGTTGAGATTATTTTGTAATATGTGACAATCTAATTCACTGTGGACTGACGCATATAATTTTAAATCGTCTGCAAAGAGTAAAAACTGGATTCCATTTATAACATTGACAATGTCATTAATGAATATAAGAAACATAATTGGACCAAGATTTGATCCTTGGGGAACACCTAAATAAGTTTGAAAGACGTCGGATCTACACCTTGCATACTCCACATATTGACAGCGATGCGAAAAGTAAGATTTGAAAAAGTTGACAAAATTTATAGATCCACCTACTGCACTTAATTTGTTAATGAGAATATCATGATCTACTCGATCAAAAGCCTTTGACATATGAATACGTGTATTAATTAAGGCTCTAAGTACCAAAAAGTAGTATTGCCTGTAGTTACAAAATACTGAGTCATTGCAGTAAAATTTCATGAAGCAGACATTTTGAAAAATGTGGTTTTACAGTGTGAAGCAATCACGGCAGTTTCTATAATTTTAGGTATTAAGAACTTGCAAGTGTCAACACACCATCGACAGCCATTTTATATTGAATGAGGTTGACCACTGTAGTGCTATTTACACCATTATAAATAAAACAGGCCAACGGACTTACAACGTCAACAGGTTTAAATATTTTGCTGTATTTTTTTGACTTGCTTGAGGCACTTAGACCATAGTTGAAGTTATTGGCGTTAGTATGTAGAACACTTTTCTATAAAAATGTCAGTTTTTTTGTTTTTGGTACTTAGCGCCTTAATTAATACACGTATTCATATCTGTATAAATTGCGTCCACTTGACAATTTATGTTCAGCGAATGAGATATGTACTCAGTATACGTCATAAGGTTTGTAACTGTTGATCGAGCTGATCGAAATCGACCGTGGAAAGGAAAACGGGCGTAATCCACACAAATAAAATTTTACAGGAGGCATAAAAATATTTTTGTTATGGTTTTCGGTCAAAGTTAAAATAGAAAAGTGCATGATAATTAATAATTTAGTTTTTATATCCTTAATCTGATATTAATTATTGAACAAAATAAATGAACAAAAATGCTGGTTAAGTCGTTTTTCCCACGTCACTTCCTTTTGTAATTGCTACCTAAATTTATATAATAAAACGGCATTTGCAACTTACATCCTTTAGACACCACGTGTATTTAGTCGTGTACAACGACATTATGCAATAAAACCTATTTTGAAAAAAAACTGAGGGTTGCGCCCTTTTTCCTTTTTACAGTCGATATATTGAAAACTAAAAGTTAAGACATATTATAACCTTCATAACACGTTTTAATTTTAAAAAATATATTATGTGCATTTAGTCAAAATGTGTAGGTCCTTTTTTTTCACAGGTATACTTAAAAAAAAAACACATTTAATAAAATACTTTTTTTTCAGAATTAAATAATTCTTATCTTTTTGGAAACCGTCGTGACACAGTTCATATTTTTGTGAATCAACACCGATTCGCGGACCACCAAATGGGAAGCACTGGTCTTCTTCACGAACTCAATACAGTTAACTCAGAGTAAAGTCTGTAAACTGGGTTAAAAGACAAGAGGCATTTCAGAAAAGCATCGGAGCAGCGTGTCCTTGTCGTTTATAATGTAGGCAGCAGTCGACCAGGAGGGGTGAGAAGAAACCTGACTGAGGGAGGGCTCTAACTTATCGTCTCTGGGGTAGGTGTAATACATTGTTTCCCAAACTAAGGTGAGAGGGTCCCCGAGGAGCTACCAAAACGGTTTTGGCCCAGCAAGGGAAATTCGCGGAAGTTATGTTTTAATGGAGAATTTTTTACGATGTATATATTCATTACCTCCAAATTTTCGGAATAGGTGCTTTGCTATATTTAATTTTGAATTCTCTGAGGGAAAAATATCTTGTTTTTCATTGAACAATAATGATTTATTTTCTCAGCCAAAAGCATAGAGTTAATCCAGTAATGTAGTAACATTTTCTTCATATATTCGATAAAATAATAAAATAACATGCTTTGTCCATGAAAAAAAAAATAATAAGAATCAAAACCACGAAGTAATAACGAAGTGTTAATGTCAACAAGAAATGGTTTTACTACATTTTAATTAAAAAAATGCGTTTAATGACAATTAATATCTGATGTTATTAAAATCAATTAGAATATTTTTAAAACCATGTTTAAACATATTGGATTTTCAGTGAATTTTCTAAAACCAATATATGTACCTAACACATACTAATGTTAATTTGGTTTGGTTTTGATGGAACTCTGATATTTGATGCATTCGTTTCAATAAACGAATGAAACCAAAATAATCTCCGGCCTGGATCAATATAATGCTGGATAAAGGCCTACGGCGTACCTGAAGATGACGAAAGGCGAATCCCGGGTCGCAAAAAAACGACTCAAATGGAATAGTACAAAACTTAAATACATTAGAATTTAAATTCAAATTCTATCAAGTAGGTACCTTCGGTCGATAGTATTAATATTGTAAGAGTTTTCTTATTCTTTCACGATACTCGTTCGATCGATGTGCGGCTGATTTCACCATAATTAATATTGATAAACTCAATAGATTATATAAATAAAAAGATAATATGCCCACCACGTTACCTATTTAACATAACTAACTATCAGATTACTAATATTATATAAATATATTAAATATATTATTCTTTTCACACGATTTAATAAAAATAACATTGAATAACTCGGTAGTCAATAAACAAGTTAGTTTATAAAAAAAATGTATGAAAAAAAATGAAAATAAAAGTATGTTCCGCTTTGGATGTAATTTATCACCAAAACTACGACTAAACAAATCTCATTGATTCATTTCCCTACAAATATTTTTTCTCTCGTAAAATTTTGAACTACTCTGATGTTGTTGATAAAAGAGGGCAGGAGGAAGCTGTGGGGGGCGCCTCCGCACTTGAGCAATATTTCTTCATCGTTTTCTTATTTTCATAAATCTTGATAAGTATGTTAACACGAATTTATTTATTTAAAATCGACTCGGAATAAACAAGCAGGACAAGTGTTCATTCTTCACATCTCTTTTCAAGAATATTAAGGTGTTATAGATTTATTAATATAAGTACATCATTGTAATACCTGTAGGTAGAATAATAAAGAGTCATGAATTTACAATCACACTATAATATACAAGTCATATATCATATAGTCCTGTTTTATATCTTGTCTAATGATAGAACACACAATGTTTGAATAATAAATTCGAAATACTGAAACAAAAGAAACAGTTAAAAGACTTATTGTTCGATATTCAAAATTTTAAATGTCTAGGATTAGATGATTCTTTATTCGAACGGCTTCATCAATACATAGAGAGAGTTTTTAGGATTAAATCATATTTTTGGAAAGTTTGTAGTGTGGTAGAATTAGTAACGTTTGCAAAATTATTATTTTGTAAGTTGGCGCACTGTTTATAGCCACCATTTCCATTTGACATTTCAATAATACATATACGTAATACAATATATTATATTATGTTAGTGGTTGTTAAGCTGAATATTTAAAATATTTATAGTCCTGTGTGTTTTACTGACTTGAAGTGATCAAATATGGACGCTGTGAATTATTGTCTTTTCACAGGGTGAATGTGTTGGTTCTGGGATAAGTAAAATGTGCTTCGTTTCAAGTATCATATTTCCAATACATAACATCACCATGTTCGATCATAATAGTATCATATGGATTTGGGGTTGTATTAACAGATTTTTTTTACGAGAAATGGATATCAGCCACTTGCTCAACATATTGAGGTTCATACTTGAACTATAAAACAGATCCGGAATTCCAACCTAAAACCCACGCCATTATAAACTGATACGTTACCGCTCGACCACCGCGAATCAACAGCCTTATACTCGTATTTAATAATTTATAGAATTAAATGCCACAATGTAGTTATCAATTAATTCATTAATTATTAACGTAATTTGATTAGCATTGCATCTAAAAACTACTAGATAAAATCATCGTAATTAAGTAGGATGCCCGTAGCTTAATTGTAATAGCACACTGGCGCGAATCCAGCGGTTACAGGTTCAAGTTTCTAAAATAAAGATTTTACTGGTTAGTACCTACATGCATGAGATGTTTTCAAATTATGTATGTTCAATATAGTTTTAAAAAAACTAGTAGTTTTTTGACAGATGCGGATGATAACGGTATGAATTGCGTTGCAAATCAATCCGCAATGCGAAACGACTTGCGTTAAATGGAACGTCGCCCTATTATTTTAATTTTAAATTTTGTGTCGTACTTTTAAAAAAGGTTTTATTCAACGACTTTCGGTAATATCAGTTATTACGCTTATATTGATTTGTTTACAGAATGGTTATGTTCATTAGTATGAAATTCTGTTTCCAAATTGAAATAGGTAATTGGAAATATTGATTTATCATAAAATACCAAAGATTTATTTCATTTTTTATTTTTAGCTTTCCTCTTTCTTCTATTCTAGATTTTGTATTATTGTTATTAGTCATTTATACCATAAAATATGTTTTATATCAGAAAGCTGATTTCATACGTATTAGTCATTATTGCTGAAAGTACTGGTTTACCAAATGTTTCATTGTAAATACTTTTTAGCATCAATTTGTTTCGATGAATAACTTTTAAGTTCCAGGAACATTATATATAATTATATTATGCATTCCAGTCTGCTTTTTTATCAGCTAACTTCCAAAATAACAGTAACCAATCCTTGTAAAAAATACCATTGCAAAACCATTTGATCTTGAGGAGCTAGACGTTTACATAGTGGGCACTATTTTTGTAAGCAAAATCTATTCTATAAGTAATATTAACCTAGCAATACATGTGATATCAAGTCATGTTACATATTCTTCTTTCTAAATGTTGTCCTAGTTAATAAGTAATATTCCGGCTATTCCACTCGTCTCCAAGCTTCCTTCACAAAGTTAAATCAAACCTTCCATGGTTTGCCTCTAGATCGTTTATATGTTTGACTTTATTGACATGTCGTTTGGCGTCCTTATCTCTTTCACTGCTAAAGACACGCCTGGCGTGTGACCATTAGATACATATCCTTTCACTGTTGACCAGTTAATTACCACATTTAATTATCGGAGATTTAAAGCGGCAAATAATTTTCAACAGTAGGTGCGACGAAATTTCTCACTAGTCGCAAATCGGAGACAGACAGTCGATGTGTCCGCACGTCGATTTATTTTGTCATGGCGTCCAATGAAAATATTCTTAAACTTTACGTACGTACTTAAAAAAGAAAACAAGTCAATGAATATACTATTATTATTAGTAATATAACAATAAACGTAACATTATATGGACGCATGTTGGATTTTTATGACAAATTATATTTCGTTCGGCACGCATCATTTGCACAATCCGTGCATCGCCTAGCCACGATCTTAGACCATGCCTCAACTGAAGTAATAGCCTTAATATGGACCTGTTTTTACAATCTTTACAACATACATAATTTACCAATCGTTTATTGTTCGACTAGGTTGTTGATCACTTTTTTTCTGTAAACCCTATTTTTAAGATGCCATATCTATTTCTAGAATTATTGCCAAAACAAAAAGCAATTAACATTAAATAAATATTTATAAATTTATATTAATGACCAAAACCGGTATGATTTTTGACACTACATCCATTATCGGGTATCCGTTTTTTAATTTATTTTGTCGGGTATCGTTAAATCTCTCTGATACAGTTCAGCTCATCTCAATTAAAGAATCATTTTACTAAAATCTTTACTTTTTATTATTATTAAAGAATTTATTGTCATGGTAAGAGAAAGGTTAATAAGTGAAATAAGTTAAAACACGAGTTTTAATATAATGATGTTTATATCAGAGCTTGAAAAATCACCCCACGTGCGTCATGTGTTTGCGATGTTAAACCATCGCTAAAATTCGACCGTCATCATACTTTCAAGTGTTTACGATCAAGGTGCATAATCAAAAACGCCAAAAATTCAATGGAGGTCATATAAAGCTACACCTTTTTGATTCTGACAGCCTCAATTATAAGTTTAATCTGCGAGACGGGAAACTTAAGTCGGCCTCCATTAAAAAGCTCACACGCCTTCTTAGAATCGTAGTCATATAAAACTAGGGGCAGAAATTTTTACCGGTTTTTAATTCGGTTATAATAATATAATATGTATCAAGTAAGAGATAAAGAGATGAACCACTCACATCTATACGACATTCAGTTCTTCAGATGAGCTATTACGATCTGGTTTCCACGAAAGATAATAATTATTTAGATTTCAATAAATTTGCGATATCATGCGGAGAAAGAAAGTTTTTTCTCAATAAGCTCGATAGAAATAACAGTAAGTACACTCTAGTGTACGCTATTTACTACCAGGTTCTTGGGGAAGTCTTCACAGGCGCTCCCAATACAACTTTATCGGTTGCCTTTCGTTCAATAGGATACGGTATATGCCATATATAATTAAATATATTGAAATCCTTGTTGCATCCTTCATTTGGTCGGACCAACTGCCAATATTTCCGCTGACAAGCACACCGAGTGGACTAAGTGAACCCTGTTTTAAAAACTTATAAAACAACGTCCACCTAAACTGACCTTCACTTAAATGGAATATATCAATATACGAAGCAATTTAATTGAATATAGTTAATACTCTCTAAATTGACATTACTTATCTGTATCTTAAGGCAACAAATAACGGTTACTCCCGATTTTTAAAATTATTATCAGGAACACACAGTTAATACTGCTAATAATGGCAAAGTTATGATTTAAATCACGTATAAGTTGGAAAAAAAATATGTAGCAAAATGGAGGTCTCTTCTAGATTTTAAACTACAGTATATAAGCTTGGATAGAGTCACAGATATTATAATATATACAGCCTGAAATAAAGGAATCTCAAAATTTTATTCTAAACCCTCTCCATCATAATGCCGTACTTCCGCCGTACTTCAACTGACGCGGGGCTCAGTTTGGTTTTATATAACTCGTACCTCGAGTAGCGACTCGTTAAATGAAGCCCTGCGTAATTCCACTGATATAATAATGAATCAAATATACCCATACTGCCCTGTTATAAAATCATTGGATTGTTTTGACATAATCTATAAAAATAGATAGTGAATATTAAGAGAATATCTCAAAACAATCCAATAATTTTACATAATATAATAAAAAAGGTTTGTTTAAAACGTCTTGGGTTCTCATTTCAACAAAACTAAAAACACTGTCTTTTTCATTAACAATTTTTTATTCAGAGAATAATTCACAATATTTAAGAATGTAACATTCTTATATTGAACATACATAATTTTAAGAACAATTCTTAGAAATTTATTATCAAATCAAAAATCTTTTTGAAAAAGTAGTAGGAATCGAGCCTGCATCTCTCGGGCGGGTCTAGGACGATTTGGCGCCTGGGGGACAACTGGACGCCACACAATTCTAAAATAAATAAACGTTAGGTACCTACTTATACGTACTTAAAAAAATATTAAATATTCGATATTATTTATATTTAAATTATTATATTATGATTTAATAGTTGGTGAGAATTCAAATATGCATACGTAAATAATGATTTAATCGTGCATATGTTTAAGTTCCAACGAAAAAAGAGTGTCTTATTTTTATATAAAGCCTTAGGCATGGTAATTCTGAATCCGCAATAAAAACATTATGTTAAGAGTAGAATGAATTAAAACTACTAAGTAGTAGATAGAAACTGATTAAAATTCATCGTCTACGTTCTGTTTACGTGTCTACGACAGTGCGGCGTCCAGTTGTTCCATTCCCTCTCGGGGCCCGCGCGCATAGACCACTATGCTAAAGGAGTCATATTTAATTGCGACAAATTTTAACTAATGGCTTTCAATACTCTCTGAAGCGTTTTCCAAATTGAGCTACTTATTGGCGATCGGCTTTTGTATTTTAAATCAAAGTAGGTATTACTTTAATTACTAACCGACGTCACGGATCACTCCAAGATTTGTTGTTATATTACATCATAGCTAATAAATTTTATTAACAATTTTTTAATTCAAATAATAGTTCACAAGCTGTTAGAATGTAACATTCTAATTATTGAAGTAAGTGTAAGTTCGTGTAAGTGTAAGGGTAGCAGTATAGCACTCCATCGTAAGACTTATATTGTTTTTACAACGTTTTTCTTAGGTCGTATTTTTATTTGTCCGGTGGTTGTTTGTCCGGTACAAATCTTGCAATCGATTTTTTACTAACTTCCCAACTAGGTAGACATTTGAAATTTTTAGAATATATCAGAACACGATGCCAATGTATTTTTTAATACGTTTAGCCATCTTTAAGTAGAATTGAATTCATTTTCAGTTAATTCTGTTTTGTATGAAAAGTTATTTCGATACTATTATTGGTTGCTAGAGGGTCCTAGGAACTAAATTATTAAATAATATATACATGCGTTACTATAGAAAACAATATGAAATGACATTTCATTGTTCAGTCTTTCTATCAAGTACAAATTTTTTGATCGTTTAAGCTAGTCAAGTCAATTTTATATGATTCAACAGAAATTTTAAAAACGTTGTAAGTATATAAAAAATTCTTTTTATTTTGTAATTATTTATTAGTCAGTATCAGGTTTCTAAAATAGCTGCAAAATACGGCTTTGCATATGGCAGAATAATAAATAATAATAGAAGTACAATTGTTAAACAAATATTAATATCTACAATCGGATAAAGCCGTTGTGGTTTCCCTAAAACCGGTTGGTATCTCTTGAAAAACCCATTTGCGCCGACTCACTTCGCAAATTTGCTTTACAAAGCATTGCCTCGTTATGCAAATAATATCGCGTTCTCGTCGGCTCACGTGGGATCCTAATGAGTATACTTAATAATTTAGAATTTAACTCAAACAACGAACTTTGTTTGAACTCAATTGTTTTTCAGCGAAACAAATAGTATCTGCTTTCTGAGAATACTATCAAGAAACGCTTATACTAAACCGTTACGTTAACAACATAATTATAATATAAACATCAACTGCCTGCATACGCAGTGACAAAAATAATTACAAGATAAAAGGAACTTTTTATATACAACGGTTTTAAATTTTCTGTTGAATCATATAATCTTGACTTGACTAGCTTGAACGATCAAAAAAAATTATACTTGATAGAAATACTGAATAAATATACTGAAATGTCATTTTGACACTTCATATTGAATTCCATAGTAACGCACGTATATATTAATATTAATAATTTAGTTGCTAGGAGCCACTTAGCAACCAATAATAGTTTTACTTTTTATGGATTTCTTCCGAAATAACTTTTCATACCAAACAGAATCAACTGAAAATGAAATCAATTCTACTTAAAGATAGATGGCTAAAAGTATTAAAATATTCATTTGCATCGTGTTCTGATATATTCTAAAAGTTTCAAATGTCTAGCTAGTCGGAAAGTTAGTTAAACATCGATTGCAAGATTTGTACCGGATAAACAACCACCGGACAAATAAGAATACGAGCTAAGAAAAACGTTGTAACGTTGTAATAAACATCAACTGCCTGCATACGCAGTAACAAAAATATCAGATTAAAAACATTGTATGTAATCAATACAATTGTTTTATTTGGTTTAATTTTTATAAATCATGTTTATTTAATGTCTCGTCCTTAAAATCGTAATTTTTAAAGATTAAAATTATAAAAATGGATACTTTTACGTATTTTTCACTACATATTTACATACGTTAAGAAAAGTTTCTGCCCGCTGGTATAGAGCATCGGATTATTTAATGCAAAGCCTGAAAAAGAAAGGCGTACAAAAGTATCAGTAAATATTAAATAGTGCAAGAAAAATAATATTAAAAATAAATGATTTTAATGCAATATATCATTATATTAATAGCAATATCCACGAGTAAGAGTTTATCAAAAATGAAAATTATGTTTTTATAAAACTCTTTACCATTGCTTTAAATACAAAAAAAACTAACATTAAATTACATTATAATTATTATATTAAATTAATAAATTACATTATTTGATTTATGTCTGCCTATAAAGCGTAAACCGCGTCTCTTTGATGCACGTAGATTTTCATGTGAAAGAGTTTGCGCCTTTGTTGCGCGATCGCATAAATTGAACGCCCACGTTGCATCCCTCTCATGCGCACTAAACGCTTAGTCACGTATATACATACATACCGACGCGTTCTTTAGCTATCCATATTTTTATTCTATATTGCTTTGCTTATGATATAAAAAATAATATTATTGATCACAAAAATGGCACTGCCACTTAGTAATTTTTATGGTAATTACACCCCATCATATTAATATGTTAATACCATACACATTCAGAATACCTAAAAAATATGTAAGCTAATACACATTGTTATTATGTATTGTCAAATATTTTCCGACCATGTCCGATCCTAATAACATCATAGTGGGCCTCCACAGAGTGGAGGTTTGTATTAAGAGATTTTGTTTTTACTAGAAATGGATGTCAGGCACTTGCTCAACCTTTTAGGTCCATACTTTGACTCATACACAAATTGAAAACCAATATATGTACTTGCCAGACCCAGTATTCGAACCTGGGACCTACGAAGTTATAGGCCGACGCTTATACCACGCATCCATCGTAGTGACAAATAAAAGATTGCTATCAGAAAAATATATTATATTACTATTTATCATTTATTGATTTTGGGAAATTGTCATTAAAGCTTTAATATAAACATGATATTTTGAACTGCTGATTTGATAAACGCTGTCTTACAGTATTAACAATTTTCTGGTGAAGGTTATGCATTGAATCTAGTAATTAGTAATATGTTTGGTCAATTTTATTAGAATCATAACTTTCTATAATAAAAATGTCGCTAGCAGGGAACTCGCTAGCCCTAGTGGGTGTGGTCACCTACCTGGTCAGGTTACAAATGTCAAGTGTGGAAAAATATGATATAAACTTAGACATGTGTTAAAGAATGTTATTTTCAATAATTACACTTAAGAGGACGTTCTACAGAATTGGCCTTGAGAATTGAAAATATGATTTTTTAACATGTGGTCCATAATATCTGGTCTACTAGTTAATATAAAAAGGTCGTGTCAAAGTTGTTTGTGTTAATAAATTTGCTCTGTGACTGATCCGACTCATATTTCACATTCATTTCATCAGGGCTGTCGAAGACATAAATCATAATATATATTTATAATTTTAAATTTTTATTTATAATATATATTATTTAAGTTTTGTGCATCTAATGCCGGGTCCACACTGGCAACAAGTTAATTTGCTGGCAACCTCGTTAGATTTTACGATAATTATTGTAAAATTTCTTAAGCAATTATGGTAAGTATCGTAAAATTTAATGAGGTTGCCAGCAACTTGTTGCCAGTGTGGAAATGGCTTAATATCCACTGTGGTTCACGTAGTGGCATGGACCTGGGGTTAGCTAATTCAGGAAGTCAACACCCATGATAGAATTTTTTCCAGTTTTGGTTGCATTATATTCCAAAACTCTTCTGTAAAAATCGTTTCCGAGTTTATAAATGGAAATTTCTCGGTGTACATAGTAAACAAACCTACGAATAAAAAATACAAAAAGGAACATACTGATTCATCGCAGTAAAATCTGGTAATCAAATTCGCCATTTTGAAAAGCGACGATTTTGCGTAAACAAATATCACGTGGTCTGTACGTGTGCGGCAAACTTCGAATGTGTTTGTAATTTTGTGCAAAGTGCGAATGTAATGTTTTCAAATAATTGATATGGATTAATTATACCATCGTATTATTTTCTCGAAATCATAAACATACTATAATAGTATTTGAGTATCAACCTATGTTCAATTTGAATTGGGTTATAATAATAATATACCCGTATATATATCAATAGTATGTTTGCTACAAAATCCACCCAAGTTATCAGTACGTACTTGCACAGGTTTGATTAAAAACCATGATGAAATTAACATTTAAAAAATATGAATGCTTAATATTATTTTGACAGCCCTGTTTTCTGATCGGCTTCATCTCGCAGGTGTTCATAAAATAATAATAATTCTCCGCGCGGCAGAAATTATCAGTAATAATAATAATATTTCTTGAAATAAAATCTCCGATGATTAGTGATTTTTGCGAAAAGATCGATTTAAATTGACGTAGTTACGACGCCGAGGTCCTTTTTATACTAAATTATATTTGAACGGCGGGCTCTTCAGCGGGCCCTTAAGCCGCGCTGCCATCGTGGACGTTGTCAAATATTATTTGAATGTATTGTGATGGTAGAGACATTATAGTTTTCAAATAAACCTTAATAAATACTACATATTTTTTTAAATCTTACAATTTACCCTTTGCCTTTTACCATTTTACACATTTAACTTACATACTAATCAATGAATATTTCATCAGATGTCAATGCTTTTCCGGCTTTATTGTGAATTAGCCTGAGTATTGCGATCAATTTTCTTTCGCACAAATTAAATGTTACACTCGAAATTGCTTTTACCTTACCATCCAATGAAAATAATTAATATTCGTTTCAATAACAAATTTTATATGACAGATGTTTACATCTACATAATAATTCAAGCGCCTAACAAACGATGTACGTGTTTCCCAATATACCTTATATTTTGGTATTTTTCAGAAGAAACGTTATCAGTAGAAACATATTATATTTGGTATAAGATTTTTTTTTTTCGAAAATAAAACTAGCCGAAAAACAAACAAGAGAAGAAGCGTGCCCCAGAGGTCATGAAAAACGCCCCAGAGACGGTCGAATAGCTGAAATATGTAATTTCTTCGGAAAAAACAATGCGGGCTTTAAGAAAACATCGAATAGAACTGGAAAATAAATCTGTGAATAAGACAGTAGGGGTTTTTTCTATTATAAAAATGTACATATTTATCAATTTTAGACAAGTACCAAGTCTTTTCTTTACTAATACGGAAATATTGCAATAAAAACCAATGAACAGGAAAGCAAACAACATAAACGATGTGACATGTATAATATATAAAGTAAATAGTGTAATCTAATCACAATTGACTGGATATATCACTGGTGAATGGATAATCACTGAATGAATGCAGTCATACCAGGCGAGTACACAGAAAAATGATCTTGGGGGTCCATTTTGAAAAAATACCTATAATATTATTTTGTTAAACGATTTTAAGACAGCGAAAGGCAACGGGGTTGATTTATTCTAAAATTTAGTAAATGCCACTGACTTCCAGATTTACCTCACCAACTACTTATAGCTTTTTGATGGCCAACCGCGTAATACCGCACTATAACTTAGTGTGTTCATCTACTTTACGAGTTATTGCAAACTGTCATATTATTATTCACAAATGGTCATCAAATGTGAGTAGCTTCTTAGCTTCTAGCTTTTAGAGGGCTCGCACATCAGAACTTGCCGCATGCGTCTTACGACGAATTCGTCGATGTGACGTCATTGTAAACCAAGAAACAAACGTTATCAAATGGAGCTTCGCAGATTGGCCGATGCAACTGCGATGCTGCAACGCTCCTGCATGCGACAAATTGCGTTTGCTAGAGCCTGCATGTCTATATCGAAAAATGTCGACTCCGCGCATGCGCACAGCCTCACAATCGGCCATTTCTGTCTCTGTCTCTGTCTACACTGTCATTGCTTGCTCATCGCTGGTCACCGCGTTTGACGTTTGTTCATACAATCAACACAATAAAAATGGCAGACGAGAGACTTCTCCTTAAATGTCTCCGGTACCAATACATAATAATCGCTGTTTCCGCGTCTGATGACATATTTGCGCAATGGCCTCGTCTAGCTAGAGTATATTTTGACGTTTCGGGAGATTACGCGCGAATGTCGATGTCGCTAGGCAGATGTGCGAGGTTGTAACATGCAACATTCGCCGGCGGTCTCGAAAGTTTTGATTTATGGCCGTCAGGCACACAAGGCGAGTTGTGATGTGCGAGCCGGCTAACGATCGTAATTATTAGAATTTTTAGTATCCGTATGTATCGTCCGTTGTCTTTTAGGCATGTTGCATCAGAATATGAAAGAAAACATTGTAACAATTTATGAGTGCCAGTGACATGTCGTATAATACCGAGAGGAATGGAGCTAAACCATTGAGAAGTGTATTCGATAGCGAAATCATCTGGGTCACAATCCAAGTAATACTATTTCGTCTACGTAACAAAAATGTATTTTTTTGTTTCTGGGGAGTGGTGTGCGGATCCAAACACATGGGTATTATCCCATTTACTCATACTTATGTAAATAATAGTCCACGATGGCCAAGTGGTTACGTGTCAGGCTTATAATGTCGTGGGTTTAGAGTTTAAACCCCGGGTCTAGCATATTCATATGTTGTTTTTCAGAATGTTTTTGGATTCGGAGTATGGACCTAATAGGTTGACCAAGCGTTCATTTCTCGTAAAAAAAAACTGTTAATAAAACCTCCACCAATGACCTTCTTAGGGTAGAAAAAGTATGCATTATACTTATGTTGGCATTTATTATTTTTTTAAATACTTATCTCCCTTATTATTTCATACATTGAATTTAATATATTACGGATATTTTTTTCCTATAACATTTTTGGATATGCGTATTTTTAAACGTAGAATACAAGTATATAATAGAGATGCTTTTATCTTGTATGGAATATACAAACTTCGTTAATACAAACTACTAGCACACCGTAAATAACAATATGATATTTGGTAAGAAGTATGTGTGACCTTACCTTTACAGAAACGGCTGCCCTATTTTGTATTAAATTCGCATAAAAAATATCCTGCGTAGATGTTTTTCGCAAAATATACAGGTATACACACTCTTGCCGGAGTGTTTTGTTGGTTTGAAATGTTTTCGCCACAAATCTAACCTTCGGAAAGTTATGCACGGTGGCCGGGCTTTGAGGCGGACCTAGCTAGCTCGCGAAAAATCACGTAGTCAATTTACTTATTTGGTTTGGTTGTACGTGCGCCGTTGAAATTTTTACAGATTCGATATTTTATTCGAAATAAAATCCATTCGACTTTTAAGCGGACGCGGGCCGATGCCAATAAAAATCAAAACACTTCAAGTGGGCATTGTAAAGCATTCGTTTATTTTACTAAAGGTCAAATTACACTGGCATATTCTCACGCCGATCGTCTGTCCCGATCTCATCACGATCGTCTGCGCCGATCGCCTCTTTTTCTGCCGATATCTTTATAATCAAAGATGATCGACGCAGACGATCGACATGAGAATCTTCCGATGTAATATGACATTATAAGCGCAACGTGGGTTATACATAATTTACTTTTGAACGCATACGTGCCAGTAGTAAATACACGACGCACCTCGCATGAGCACATATTACGACAACTATTACATTACAATATGGCGTATAGATGGCTCGGCCAGAGACTGATACAATGTAATATAATAAATTTAATTTTTATTAATTTACAATCCACCACTGATATTTCCTATATTATGTAAAAGTATTTTTTTAATATTTTTTCTTTCCATGCTGTGAACGTCTTAAAAATATAATTTGTAATGTTCGTTTTATGTAAATAAATAAATAATTTTCAATATATTGTATTTTTTATCTTCATAGTCGTGTTAGTAAAAACAGTATAATAAATAATATCTTAACTTTGATATAGTGAATATACGTTTTTTCCGTTATGCTCAGTGACAGTTTTTGAAAAAATTTTAAGATGTTAATTTTTTTTATATGTAGATACATATATAATATATGGAAAAATGATAAATCCGAGAAAAATAAACAGTAAATATATGGTTTCTGTATAATAAGCATAATCCTCTGTTTCAGAGCCAGTTTTGTTATTTTGGGAAATATTTTTCTCTCTTATCCGACCTCGGATCTCTATTTTGAATCCTTTCATAAAATAATGGAGTACGTTTTTTAAATCAATTTCCTTTGTAAATCCACACTTTTCTCATCTCATTTGCCACACATAACTGACAGTGGCGCACTGCAAACATTCACTCGGGGGAAGCTTTCATGTAAAAAAAATATCCATTTACACACCTCTCACACAGTATTATTCCTAGATATTTTTTATATTTTACGTTTCCTTCCTGTAACTTATTTTTTCAAATGTTAGAAAGATCATAATTACTTATTTTTTAATTAATTTTTCATTATATTACAGTATTTTTTATTTAGTATATACTGAATATATTATATAAGATTTTAGAATATTATCGTAAACACATAATGTTGTAAACTCTATAAATTTGGTGCATATCCAGTACTTAACATAAACATGGTATATACTTTTAACTAGTGCAAGAACGTCATAACTTAATTTAATTTGAATAATTATATTGATCTATAAATCATTGTAGTAACCTGGCTTTAAATTAGAGAGCGTGTTGCCTTATGTTTTCTTAAGTTAAGTAAAGTTTTCTTTTGTTAAGCGACACATCTTATTCATATAAAAATTATGAATAAGTACATACATATTATTATATGTAGGTAAATATATAAATACCTACTAGATTTTTTTATTGCGATGGGTTTCCTTTTCTATCCAAAATGCATTCACATAATATTATGTACACAGTTGTCAGGACACCCACCGTAAATATAATTATATTACTGGTTCAACTCGTTGACTATTTATCAAATATTTATTCCTAGAAAGAACTGCTGCCCTCTTCCAGTACCAATGGCTGGCTACCAGTGACCTACCTGCTGATTGTCAATCAAATTACGCTTATCAAAATCCAAATATAATGTAATGTTAGTGTAATTTAGGTTAGGTTATATATCTCTGCAACTTTTTTCTGTTGTAATTGTTGACATTTTGATTATCAGGCTTTTCACCTACATCAGCGGTAGTAATCCTATGGTACGCGTGCTACGTTTAGCATGTACGATTTTTTTTCTGCCACGTGAAATAAATCTAGAAATATGGCACAGACTATAATATGTAGCACCTAGGAAAAGTGAAAAATGGTCTTGTATTCAAAACGGATCTTTTTTCAGTGAAAATGCTAATGGAATGGGACAAATCTTTTTAGAAGCATAAAAACAGAATCAAGTTCAATTTTGGATAGATTTTCTTTAGGGAAAAATGCTCGGCAGAAATTGAAAATGTTTTTTATAATAATATAAAAAAAAAGTATTTTAGTTTTTTTGCCATCTAAGTATAAAAAAATCGTCACCTCTGGGCCAGACATTCTATTTTATTACCACTTATAATATATAATTGAAAATTTAAAAACATTACTACTATAATAGTTTTAACACGTAAAATTTCTAAATATAAAAAAGTCTATAAGGCGATTACCACAAACATCGTAAAATGATAATAATAATATATTATTAAGTTTGCAAGAAATTTATTATTTATTTATTTTATTTAAAAAAGACACGTTGATAACATAATAAATTATTAATTCAAGATGTTCACAACATGATATTTAGAATATTAGATTATAGAAGTTAATCAATTAGAAAAAAAACAAGGTAGAGAAAAAAACAAAGCAACAAAATAATTGTATAGAAAAGAAATTTAAAAAAAAAATACATAGTAGGAAACTAATTTATTATGAAGTTTTCAAGTTTTTCCGAATATGATAAAACAAATTGTCGCGCGTTACTTGACGTTATTTATTGCCTCAAATATATTATAAACTATAACAATAATAAATGAGTTTATCTCTAAAATATGTAATATTGTGTTAGTATAATATGCCACCATGGATGCCCATTCTTAGTATCAGACTTGGTAAAAAAAAGATGCCTGTCACTGTTTCTCGTATAAGTAAATATGGTATGGTGTAGGACTTTTATAAATATAACTAGTATAATATTGTTAAAAAATTAAATTTTAGTTTAATTCAGATACTGATGTGAGTGAAAAACCTTCTTTTGCCACTGGATAGATGTATCATGATGATGATTACATGAGAGATGGATATTATTATACCGGTCCAGATTTAATTAATAAAAGTGAAAAAAGTACTAAAAAATTCGTTTTATTAAATTGAATTAAGAATATTATTATCAATACATGTATCATTATTAATAACCAATCTGTAAATATGTTAATTTACTTAAGTATACCTTACTCACTCTACGCCAGTGGTGCCTAATATTAACGATTGACAGTAAATGATAAATATTCATTTGTTTTTAAAATCTTTTATGAAATGTGTGTCTAAATAATTTATTTCATAATTTGAATTTGGTATGACAACAATTTTTTTTCCAACGTTATTTAGAAAAAAGGGTATTATGGCACTGCAGCGATTGATTAAATCCAAATTATTAAAATTACTAAATTACTACCTAATATTATTCAATGTAATAAGAAAGTAGAAAAGAAAGTATGTTTTTATGTATATATTAAAATAAAATGATAAAAACAATTATAAATTTTACCTTTTTAACACGTCCACGAACATTATATATAGTTAAAAAAATCAACCATTACGGTGCCATCAAACAGGTTAATTGTACAATACACAGCATCATGAAACATTAAATTATATACTATATATTAATATATCTGAAAATATATATTATATGAATTTACTAAGTGAGCGAATATGCTTTTTTGTCAATATGCCTACAGTTTCTGACAGCTGATAATAGTGTGACTTACACCTCTTTTAATAATTAATAAAATAAGTCGTTACTTTATCTTCACTTTTATATATTAAAGGCTCCATCTTGTAGAAAAGATTTTCTTCTGCGTCTTTTAGGTAGCGAAAGCTATGGATATAAGGTGCAAAAGTAATATAATAACGTCAGAGTTCCAATTTCAAAATTGAAGGCTTATGCGTGTACAATCCCGCCACTGATTTTTGCCACTATTCGCATCGCTTGCGACATTTTCTTTGACATTGTTACAAAATATAAGCTTTTAGAAGGCAGAGGTCACTGGATAGTCGAGACGCGCATATTAAAGAAAACAGCGTTCGCGCTAGGGACTGGGATTCAGAACAAGAGCCTCTGGGTTGGGGAAGGAGGGCACTGTCCCTACTCAAATTAGATTGGACAGAATAAGTTTGCTACACAGACTGGATTTTGTTACATAAATATGAAAATCAGATTTAATGTTAACAGTTCTACCTGTCTGATATGTCATTAAACAAAATTATAATTCCACTAATGATTATTAAGTATATGTATTTATGATTTTATTCAAAAATAGTATTTTATTAGAGATAATAGGATAAGTAAACAGGGTAAAAATAACATGCACATTGATTAAGATATACGGATTCAATTTAATAAAAATAATATTATGTAGATACTTAAAATCAATAACTTTTACTTCAATGTTATTATTAGTTTTTTTTACGGTTACGTACGAAATACTTTGTATCATTACTATATTACTACTGGCAACATCAGTATAGTATTATTATCATCATCATCATCCAGGGTCGATTTAATACTGGATGAAGGTCTGCCCTAGCTCCCTCCACTCCTCTTCTCGGTCCCTAGCTCTTTTCTGCCACGTACATCTAACGAACCATATGATTACATCTATCCAGTGGGTTTTAGGGCGTCTATCAATGTATTTACACAAAGAAATTTAATAGAATAAAACTATTTTTTAACTAAACGGGAGACTCTTAATCAGTCAGTTCACGGGGCCTCCACGTACCTTGAAGTCTCACTGGATACATGCACTTCACAAAAAAATAGCACGTGCACCCTCCCACTGGATACGCACTACGACCCATGGCTTAGAAGTAGAGCAGTCAGTCCACTTAACTGCAGTCAGTATTGGTAGATTAAAAAAAAAACTTCAAAAAGATGTGAGCGAAGAAATGTTATCATTGATTATTTTAATTAAAACTAAAACGATTTTAAAAAAATATTAATCATAAATATTTTAATTTATCATTTTATTTTGATTAAATTAAGAAACCTCGCAAATATGTATAAATGAATAACATTAGCTAATATTGTGGGAGATATGAATTAGAATTTCCACTGTTCATTATTTTTATAGAAAACCTATCAGTTTTAATTAATACAGCAAACAGTTCATAGTTAAATGTCTCAAGTGCCGTGTCTGCACTATGTATATTACGAAACCTAATATTTCCCTCGAATTTATATTACGATAAGATACTGTTTGCTCTAGTTTTGAATTTCGAATTCACAACACGATAAAACATTACCTATTACGAGAATTTAGAATTCAAAATCTGATTAGACACTCCCATACTATTCTGAATTTGAATTTCGAATAAGCACAATGCATGCATAGTTTCCCAATCAGCTAATATCAATACAGCAATTTTGAAATAGTCAGGTTAGATGATTCTCATACTTCGCTAATCATATCATACCTGGATTTTGATTGTGGCTTGAGAGTATTTACGTACCAGCCTAAAGCTTTGGACACGTAAACCCTTTTCAGCTGAACGGAATTGTTGTCGAAATTTGCGGTACGAAATGAATTGAGGCGAGATCTGTGCACAGCGTTACACTACTGTTGTATATGGAGATTATATTGCGTTCAGTGCACGTCGAACAGTTTTCAATTTATTTATTCGAATTATAAATAACGTCAACTGATAGCTACCATCTTTTTAACTTAAACTAGGATTATAATACCATTTAATTTGATTTATAGATGGTATGTATGTCTTGTGCTTGCTAATAATTTGTAATTGTATTTATTTTTAATTTTAAATAGATTTACCACTGAAAGTGAATAAATCTATTGACTTAATTTAAAACACCTCATATAGCGTGGTTATTAAGAATCATTCTCATGAAGAACACCCGTTGGTAGAGAATACGCTTGATAACTTTGCAAGAATGAAAATGATGTAATATATTCTAAATATATTACATATATATATATTTTTACATATATTATCTAATTTATTCATTTTTTATTACATATATTAATACAATTGAATATCATTTGATATAATTTAATGCAAGGGAAGAGGTATATAAGTGTAGTAAAAAGTACAAAAAAGCGAAAAGTTATAAAACGTATACAATTGCTTAATTAGTTAATGGCACTCACCCAGAAAGTAAAATATGTGAGTTCGAATCCTACTGGTCCGAAATTTATTCTTAGATTTATCTAATATGTAAGTACATATTATATTTATAAGGTATTTGTAAGTAACACATAACACGTAACGATTTTAACGAGAATCCTGTGAAACCTTAGACTATACCTCTGTGAAACCATATAGCTCGGTATTTTAATGTTGTATGTATAACACTATAGTTATGTATTATATACTTAACTAGAAGATAAATCACTGTTGTTATAGAAAAACCATTTTTCTTTATATATTATTTTTAATACTATAACACCCCACTAGCCCCAATGAAAGTAATCTAATAAAATAGTGGTGTAGAAATAGAACATAATCGCAGAAACACCTAGGATTTGAGAAAATCACACAAATATATATGACCTCCCTGGAAATAGAACCGCGAGTTCTTGAATGAGGCCGCCATATATTATATCACATTGTAGAAGTATTTTTTACAAGAATTGCCTTAAATATTGAATTCTTCTTCAGTAATAATTATTGTATTTTTTTAAGTTTTACAATTAAATTGTAAATTTTATTAACAATGAAATTTATGAACATTTAAAAGTACGAGTATGTAATATTTTTTTATATTAAATAAATATATTCACAGACGTTTACTTTTGGTTTTGAAACCACTGGTAAAATTTGATGTAGGATATTCTATTATAGACTTGATCCCTTGAAATTTGAAATGCAGCCAAATATTACATACATTTTCATATCAAACTGGTATCTCGTTTTGTAACTTTCCTTTGACTAAATTCTAGGTAATCGTAATACATAATATAATAGCATTTAAACTTACCTTTTACCTCTACATATTATCATACATTAATTTTTTTACGTTTATGATATACGGGTATACTAATATCACAAGCTTTATATTTTTTACAAGAAATATTTATTGAATTATCAATTTGTTATTAGGTAACATAGTAATTTTTTTTTTTTTTAAATAAGTGACAGTAATTTTATCCATTAAGTATGTTAAGAGTTCTCATCAATTTTAAATATAAACTTCACCGAATATATATTAATATGTAATGGAAGATATTAAACAATTGAATAGAACATTTCTAAATATCCTTGCTGCTGACAGAATAAATTTTGAAAAATACTGTAACCATGGATATCTCGTATACGAAAATATGTCCTTATTTTAAATTATAAAACGACAATGTTTATAATAATACTCTGTTATGATATTAATATAATATGTTATATTGTCATCACATTCATTCATATTATAATATCAAATTTAAAATTAAATAATTACAAGATAAAAAGAACTTTTTATATACAACGTTTTGAAATTTTCTGTTGAATCATATACTTGACTAGCTTAAGCGATAAAAAAAATTTACTTGATAGAAATAATACTGAAATGTCATTTTGACATTTCATATTGATTTCCATAGTAACGCACATATATTATTAATAATTGAGTTGCTAGGACCCCAGACCTCTAGCAACCAATAATAGTGGATTGGATTACGGATTTCTTCCGAAATAACTTGTCATACAAAACAGAGAAAATGAATTCAATTCTACTTAAAGATGGCTAAAAGTATTAAAAGAATGCATTGGCATCGTGATCTGATATATTCTAAAAGTTTCAAATGCCTAGCTAGTCAGGAAG
The DNA here is from genome assembly GCF_057557595.1 of Rhyacophila brunnea. Classification (NCBI taxonomy): domain Eukaryota; kingdom Metazoa; phylum Arthropoda; class Insecta; order Trichoptera; family Rhyacophilidae; genus Rhyacophila; species Rhyacophila brunnea. The sequence goes on along the minus strand of NW_028233276.1, from coordinate 37,656,318 downwards.
TTAGTTAAAAATCGATTGCAAGATTTGTACTGGATAAACAACCACCGGACAAATAAGAATGTAAACAAACGTTGTAAAATTACATGGCATATTGCATAACATACCAACCTAGTTTTAAGAAGTCTACAGATTGTTTAGACTTTTCTTACAGAGATATCTCTAATTTTTAATTTTCAACCGTTATAATATGACACCAGCGCATCAGTCTATACGCAAGACTGCTCTCGGCCGCTACGGCAGCTATCGATGGTAGTTTTGTATCGAAGTATTAGCACTTATTGTAACAATGTAACAAAGTTAGTTGTACTTGTTATAATAAGTGCTATGTTTTAACAGCACCTCTCTTGGGTGTGCTAAATTATAGAGCAAGATAGACAGTTTTGACTGTTTAGACGGAGTCGAAGTATTAGCACTTATTGTAACAATTATAATACTTCGATACAAACATAACAGTCTTGTGTATAGAATAGATACGCTATGTGTAGAGAATAGATTGCATGCAGTAAAATAATCATTAGAACAATATTATTGTGTATGTAATAATAATAACTATGATTGTAAACGCGACTTTAAATTAAAAGAATATCCTTATTTCCTTTAATAATTTACTACTGTACGTCTAAAATCTTAATATATTTTTTAATTTCTTAAACTACCATTAAACTAGTTTTTATTTATTTAATAATTTATTCACATAGAAGATATTATTTTACATCAATACAATAATAGGCATTTTAAAACAATGTTAAGGTCAGAAATTCTACAATTTTCACTTAACAAACTCTTGCGTCGGACATCGTAAAGCCGAATTGTTATTCCTTGGGCGAAGCTAAATTTTTTACGTATACCTTTAACTTGTGATAAATCATTTATTGTGTACGCTTTACGGGATAATATGATAGTAAAAGCGAGGAATATAGAAAAAAACGGAAATTCTATACAAACCGGATGAACATTTTCCTTGACGTAGGTTTCTGGTGTAATTCGACAAATTTATTTTAGTCTTGTATTTGTGCAACGTTTTTCGAAGAAATTCTTAGATCGATAAAACTGTAAAAGTAATGACTGTCTTTTATGACAAAATTAATCATAGCTGATTCCAATTGCTTCATACAAAGCATATTTATAACAAATAAAAAATCGGTGTGTGTACTTATGTACGCGCGTTAGAAGTTATACTTCTCTGGCGTAACAAAATAAAATAATCGCACACCGCGTTAGTCAAAATTCACATCAACCAAAAATATTCATACAGTTAGAAAATAGTTTTCATATAAACTAAATATGTAATACCAAAAAAAAGTAACGTAGGTACCTATTACACTTAAAAATATTAAGCTTAGTTTTGACAGCTAATCACATATAAAAAGGAGTAGGTACAATTCACAACGCGAAAGAATATTTTTCACCAAACAAAATAATCCATACTCCTTATTCTATGGTCACTGTGGTTGGCTATGATCACATCATTGCGCGAGACGTCATGTTTCATACCTATCTGTCAAAATAATAAAGTATGGTATAAGATAGAATCGACGTTTTAATAGCCTCATATCAATAAAAACTAGAATAAAGGACGGCCGCTTATTGGAGTGCCGCTGGTTTATTTCTAGACACTTTAACTTATATCACTAAATAAATTATTTAATTATTTCTCGTTGTTTTTATTTTATTTTGGCCAACAATAATAAATTCGTTTCCTAGGCAACGGAACAATTCTTCGTACATATAATAATAAATTTGCTGCCTAGGCAACGGAATAATCACAGAATGATAATGCAATCGTCACGATTGCATTATCATACTGTGGCGTAAAGTCAGTGCGTTAGGCTGATAACCGAACAATCGTGGTTCGAATCCAATCGAGTAAGATTTTTTTCATGTGAAAAAATAAATTATGTGTTACATGTCACACGCCAAAAATACACTCTGATCTGATTTTCCAAACGCGCCTAAAGATGTATAACTTCAAAAATATCACTACGCACATATTATTTTCGAATCTCTACCGTTTTTTATTTAAAATGCAGTACGCTACACAAAATTTGCAAAAATTACTGAACCGATTTCAGTAGTTTATGGTTTGAATGAAAGCCTTGGCTTCAAAGAAGAGTGCAAAAATGATCGTTTTTATTACTGAAAAAATCAGCCTAATTACGTTCAACGACTTTATGAACAGGTGAGTGTTTTTCTATGTCTAACTAAAACAACAAAAGTTTAATAGAAACAATATTTGAATTAGGAACACTGAATAAACAATAATAAATGCTGTGTCAAAATATCTCTTAGATAATAATATATTTCTATTTTTAAGCAATAATATTTTTTCTGTATGTATACATCAGTGGCTAAGTGTGGAGGTAGGCTGTTAAGATCTGACATAAATAGTGCACACTATACTCAGTCAGTCAAACGTATTTATTTCCATCGAACTAAAACTAGTGTATACAATATAGATAGTGTTTGTTAGTTTTTAAAACTCAACTAAATTCTGTCTAATCCAAGCAATAGTAGATAATAGTCAAAAATGTTCGTTTATCTATAAATATTTAAAATTATGCCATTAAACCATACATAAATTTAGATGTTTTATAGATAGTAGTTTATTTTTATCAATTATGGTTCGGTTTGGGCAGTGCTTAATGAATTAAAAAAACTAACCATCTGTAATATGTATTCTTAATTCAACGAAAACAAATAAGTATGACTGAAAATGTGTGCACTATTTTTGTTGGATCGCCCATAGTATACCAAAACTGTTATGGTTTGTTTTAGGCAGGGTTTAATTGTATTTTTAAAAATAACCAGCACCATCGCAAATTGTATTCTTAGTTCGACGAAAACAAAGTATGACTGAAAACGTTCAGCGTTCACCATTTATGTCGAATCTTAACAGCCTGCCTCCACCCCTCGCCACTGGTATATATATATATGCTTTTGTAATATATTTTAAAATATACAAAAACTATCTCGGTGTTTGGTGATTTCGGTCATGTGAGACTTGTAAAACGTTTGGACCGCTGCAGGGTTACTGAGTATCACACTTTCTGGTGGCATCCGGAACACAATATGTCCAACCCACGTGAAACCATGTAAATTATGGAAAATAAGTAAGACATATTGTAACAATTATATCTTATTCCAATACTTTAAAAAAGTAGATATTTGCAGAAACAAGTGCATTTGTATAGCTAAAATTTGATGGAAATACTAATATAAGATTAAGTTATTAATCATAATATAGGCATAATATTAAATGATTCAATGAATGTCACCTGTTTGCCTTTAATTGCATTAATTCTACTTTATTATAAATGTATGACATCCATTATGTTTATGGCGGTTTATAACTACATAGTATACCCTTATTATGTTATACTATACCCGTGATATTCTAGATTCTAGTATATATGAGACATTCTGTCCCTCATACATTATGTGCATATATGGAGGAAGGAAAACATCAAGCACAACAAATGTCAACTTGTGTCAAATATATAATAATATCTACTGCTGGAGAACGCCAGTGTTGCCAGCATTATTAACATAAATCATCCAACTCTCCGAACGCAGAAAACATATTTCGCTTTGTTTTACTGGTAAAATAAATCTTATATGATATTTCATATAGAAACTTCGTTCATTGGCTAATTTTTGTATTCTTATATTTTTTCTATATTATATTTAAAGCAAAATACGTATATAATTTGTTTTAATTCCCATTCATTTATTAATCTTCACCATAGTATGGCAATTTAAATTATCCCGATTGGAGTACCATTAAATGGATAGTTGTGCACACTTAGAGAACAGACGATTAATAATCCTGATCTCTTAGCCGACTCGCACATCAAAACTCGCCTCGTCTGCAACGTGTCAAATACGTCGATGTGACGTCATCGTTATTCACAAAACACAGGTTGCCAAATGGAGCTCCGAACATTGGTCGAATGCGATTTTTTCAAAAAACATCTACTTAGTGTTGCTAGCAACAAGTTACGCACGATTGTCAGAGTGACTAGATATATGTGCACGGTTTTCAAATGCAACATCGGAGCGACGTTCCTAGAGGTTTGATTTATGGCTGTGCGGCAGACGAGGCGAGTTTAGATGTGAGACTCATCTAAGATAATTCAAGGGCACATATATTAAGAGTGTAGCATAACAGTAGCACAAGAATAGCAGAATATTCATTTCCACTACGCAGAAGTTGATAAAAATAAATAACCGAATAAAGATTTCTTGTAACTTAAACTATAATGCATTTTAAATCGGAAAACGAAGCAACTGGCATACATATTAGTTCCATTCAGAGAGAGCAATGCGGATGACGTAAAATGAAATTTTTGATCAGTTATTCCTTAATTTTATTGCACTCAGAATAAATTTAAAAAAATGTGAGCATGATATAAAAATCGATGCCATAGTAATGCGCGATTTATATAAATACTATGTAAATGCTACGATTTATTTACGAAAAATACTACGATTTATGTAAATACTTTAATAATTCATATTGAAAATAATTGTAACGATTTGCTACGTGTATTACGGGCTCCCGTTTTCATAACTGACCGAAAACTTACCAACCCGAACTTCAAAAATGTCATGCTTATGTTGTATAGTTATACCTTCAAGAGGCCACTTTGCCACTAATGTTTCCGTTCCTATTAAAATAGTCCAGCTCATTCAAACCGTAGTAAATAACTGGTAGCTAATTTATTGACTGACACTGCGAATCAACGTGCTGTTCTTTCCATACCAAGCTCTTTGGTTTCAATGTTCGTTTCACTTTCATTTTAATTGAATAAACTTACACACGTGGCTAAAGGAGCGTCACTATTCTTAAACCTCTTCGTGAATTAGCTAGAATTCACACGAGATTATATAACTAATAATGATGATGATTAAAATGCATAACAATCAATAACGATACAATTACCTAGTTATATAAATTTCTATTCACCTACAATTTGACCCAAAAAAATGATTGTAAAAAATCAGCATTCCGGTCGGTTCTTATATCTTTTTGCGGCACAGCGAAACAGCCATATTTACGCGTAAATGTCCACGAAAGGCACTCTTTTTCGTAGCTAAATATAATTTTCTTTAAAACATGGTTGTTTTGAAGGCCTCATTTTCTTTTATTGCGTTTCTGTAAGCAGCGAGCCCCATATTTTTTGTGACAGCTCGTTAGAATAATTATTATTTCTGAAACTCACTGCACAGAAAATATATTTTGTAACCTAAACACAATGTAAATATTCATGTTGTATATAATAATATTCTATAATATTTAAATAAACTGTAATGTTTTTTAATTCATCGTGTATAATTAGTCTACCCTTCTATAGAGAGAGAGAGAGAGAGAGAGAGAGCCTGAATATAAAATGAAAGTGAAATTAAAAAAAGTTAATAAGCTTAATGATTATATTATCAACTACAAGTTTATTTAATTAGTATTTATTAACTGAGATAAAAACAACTTGCTTATAATGAGAACAGTAGCAGTAGGTATAACGATATACCAAAACACCGTTACTTAACTGTCATGTTACCTTGGCTCTCGTAGTCGCGTAAGGCACTGACCTTTGATCCGGGGGCTCCGGGTTTGATTTCCAGTGAGGTCACAATATATTATTTTCTCAAAACCTGGGTATTACTAAATTCATTACTTTTCACTAAGCTACTATCATTTGGCCGCAATGCCTATTGATTATCACTTGTTCCATTTTGGAACTGGTAAATATCGATATTCTAAGCATTTCCTCGTAATTAACTCAAAATGCAATTTTTTGACTTTTTATACTTTAGAACTGAGGAATCGATATGTATATTTTTTTATAAAAAAATAAAACAATAAAAAAAGGAAAGAAAAAACATAATTGTAAATGTAAATATATTTTGAAATTATTCACATACACTGGATATTTTCTATAATCGTCTTCAAGTGATATAATAAAATGCATATATGAATATGTCAATGTATGGTCTAAGATTTTTAAAAATACCCACATAAAATTTCCAGACATTTAACGTAGATATCTTAAATCATATTAATATTCAATCAATCATTTTATTCGATTTAAAAATAAATACTATATAACAAAAGAAAAATACGAAATCACAGACACCAATGACTGATTTTATCCAGCAATAAACCACCATCATAATTATCATGTTAGTGAAATAATATGGGAAGATCAAGATATTCACAGTTTTGATTATTCTTTCCAACCCGGTACACGATCTAACAAAATAGCGAAAAAGCAGTTTTATATCTGAAAATAATATGGAAGGTAACAAAATTGGGGTAAAGTATAAGATTTACGCTGATTCTTGTATCCTGTCACCTCGCCTCTTTTCATCCCTCCCGAGGGGTGAGGAAGGTGAAATAGGGCAACACGGTTGGGAGGGAGTCATGGGGTAGTTATCGATCGAAGCCTTTCGACGACCGATTCAAGGCTCCGAAGTACTCTGCATTTAATTATTTACTTTGCGGCATCAGATTAAAATCAACGTATATGCGTTAGCATATGTAATCAAATTAACTTATTACATGTTACATTGTTAAGTTATCTATCAAAATGGAATATCGTATGTTCAATCTATATTTTTCCAATTTAATTCAAATATATTTATTTACACGCATCAAACATTTCAAATTAATTAAGACGTTGAAAATACGGCAAGGAAACATAAAGAAATTATGTTTCGGTATATATTATTACTTCCCAACGAATAAACGTATGGTAGCCATAGAGGTAGCGTGGCGAGTTACAAAGCAGTTGGTTGCTACTAACCAAACGATTTCTTTTAAATACAATTATTATATTAGTGAAAAAACGTGAGTGCTCTTAATTTGTTAACATTTTTCAAAGTGAACCGTTTTCATTCAATTTCGATTTATGAGAAAAATCTGTTTATATCATTTAATTCATAATCATATAATCCAATAATATATTGTTATGCTCATCTTGGCAGAAGCGAAGGGTGGAGATAGGCTGTCAATATCCGCCATAAATAGTGCACATTAAACTTTTTTAGTCATATGTATTTGTTTTTATTGAACTAAAACTACTATTTACAGATGTTTAGTTTTTAAAAATCAGTTAAACCCTGACTAAACCAAACCATAATAGTTTTGATATACTTTGGGCGATACAACACAATGGTGCACACTTTTTCATTCATACTTATTTGTTCATTTTTTTAATTCATTAAACCCTGCCTAAACCAACTATAATAGATACAAATATTGTTTTATCTATAAAATGTCCAAAGTTATGTTTGATTTAATTGTATAATTTTGGATATTTTATAAATAGACGAGTATTTTTCGACTATTATTTGTTATGGCTTGGTTTACACAGGGTTTAAATGAATTTTAATAACTAATACTATTCGCAATTTGTAGTCTTAGTTCAATGAAGACAAATACGTGTAACTGACAAAATTTAGTGTGTACTATTTATGGCGGATCTTAACAGCCTACCTTCACCCTTCGCGACAGCCTCTTGGACATAATTGTAAAATATATACATAATTTTATTAAAATTGTCCTGACAGAGAAAATGTAATCGTATATTTAACTTTCAAGTCGATGTACTCAACTTGACCAGTTACATCCATAGACCGATTTGATCCTCGGCTCCTCATTTGTATTTATTGGTCAATCAGCAAAGATTTATTACCTACGCCAAAACCTTTATCTAACTTTTATTTTCTCTATAAGATTAGATTTTTACTTGATAAACTTATTTAATATATAACTTCAGTTATTCTCATAATATGCTTTATTGAATATAACTGGCATTAAAAACCGAGCAGTATAAATCTGCTTATTACACTCCCACAAAAGTTATTTCGAAATTTCATTTTAATTCGAAGTTTCCCGTTCGAAATAAAAAGCTGTTCTCCCTCGGCGGATTTTTACCTACTTGTAAATCATTTAAACGTTTTCCATAAACTTTCATACGCGCAAAGTTTTCCCGCCTGAATATGAAAAGTAACAAAACCGAATGTCATGCAGAAAATAACAGAGTTCTGCGCTGGGAAAAAACAATTTTATAACACATTTTCTCAGTAGCGGGGGGCACATATATCATATTTTTTATTCGGAATAAGCGAGGTGTTGAGAATTAAATGAATACAAGTGTACCGGTGGCCAACGCCTTCAGTGATAAATGTACGACTGTAAATTCTGCATAAATGTTTTTAACATCATTTCAACAATGCCAATTACCTACGTGGTCGCAGCCATGATTTATTCTGTATTGGAACATTTACCTCATGTCAAGCCTATCAGGCACCATTAGCGAGGGGTGCAAGACTAGTTAATGCGCTCCCCAAAGACGTAGATATTTTCGGTGACGTGCTATGTATTTTATATTCAAAATTTTATTTTTCTTTATAAAATTGTACTTAAGTATGTTTTTATTTATTATTATTATTATTTTATATATTCTCTTCTTCTCTCCTGTGAGGGTAATATTTGTTATAATGTAAATCTCATGTTATGTACGTCTTGAATTTAGTTTTGTTATGTCCACAATGTTTTGTTTTCCTAAATAAATAAATAAACATTCTATAATGAGGTCTTGCTGTCATAATATGATCCATTCCTTGCCCTTCTATTTACTTGTACTATAGTTAATAGTGGTTAACACATGTAGGTACTCAAATTGAATTGTGTCAATTAGATTTTTTAAAGTATTTTTATCATTAGTTCTACCATTATAACGAGAAATAGATGTTAGCCACTTGCTTTACCTAATGGGTCCGTACATACAAAAACACGTAAATCTATCAGACCCGAGATTAAAGCCTACTCATGACTTGATAATCGGACATGTTATTAGTTATTGCAGGCGTAGATAATACTATAATATTGTATATAATAAATTGCACACTGTAATATTGTAATGTGTTAATTCGTTATTGAAGTAATTAGTATATTATGTCATTGAAGGTGTGTTTTGTTTTATGTGGTTATTATTAAATGCATTATTGAGGAGACGATTTATTCTATGGATGTCATGTCTTATTGAAAAATTAAATAAAAATATCCAAACAGCATAATGAAAACATATTTATAAGATTACAAAATTACAAAAATTCAATTACAAAACACATGTTTATAAGATTAAAATATATTATATCAGAAGATTAATAGTTGATTCGCATAATCAGAAAATATGGGGCACTAAATATTTCATGCTCATATCTCTAATATATCCCGAATTCCTCATTCCTGACCATTATTTGGCACTCCTGTCTTTAAGTAAACAGTTTAAATATATTATTTGGGTAAATTATTATCAAGTGACTGATTCGAAGCGAAAATTTATTACAGCCCCGGGTCGGATATAATAGCTCTTAAATATTTCCATTCATTTACCCCACGCCATTGTATTTCTTTGTTTGTATTTGCGCTAATGTGAAAGAAAATACTTTCCCGGAGGGAGACAGCGAGAGATTTATTCTCTCTTTTTTCATCGCGGAAATTGTTTTACAACAATAGGAAAACCTTATTGGGCGCAATATGTATCCAATTGAGTAATTCAATAGTTTTCATCGACTCACTGGTTTTGAATATCCAACCAAGCTGTGTCTTATATTAATGGCTACTCATGTATACTTATGAACATATTGTATATTATACTGACGAAGATAAAATAAAATGATTTGATTTAAAAACAAAAATAACAGTAAAAGATATCAAAAAACTCAAAAAAAAATATTTTGTTTATTTTTTTAATGTGAACAAAAAAGTTTCAGTATAAAATTATCATAAAACACTTTTGAACGTAGTTATGATTGGCAAGTTGTATCTATCAATGTCTGGAGCGGCCGCCATCTTAGATTCATATTAGATTCTATACGTCATAAGCCATCTGCCATGATTGCAATCCAAAGATCCAGTAAGCCATGATAAGTATGTATGTCAGGTACCCATTCAATTTCTTCATTAAAATTCCCACGGGATATATTATGCCCCAGGACTAATACTTGAGAATGTATCTTCCCTTTATAAATAGTATTATACTATATACTTCGTTCCGCGTAAAATGATAAATACGAAGTTATACTATAAATTTATTCGCACGAAGATGCCAAAAATACTATTATTTCGAGAGATTCTTGCTACGTATTATTCAGATTTTTTTTAGATGTTCTAGAACTCTTATTTAATAATTAATTAATGGCATCATAAGCCAGAGTAGTCACTGGCCATCTCCAACATTTTTTCTACTATCCACCACCTTATATCACCATTTGGAAGTAATGAAAATCTGTAGTTATATTCTGTCCTGCTAAAAAAAGACAGTGTTTTTAGTTTTAGTGAAATGAGAACCCAAGTTTTAAACTATTTTTTCTTTTATATAAGTTCAAAACAATTTAATAATTTTACATAGGTACTATAAGAGAAAGGGTCGTTTAAAACTTGGGTTCTCATGTCACTAAAACCAAAAACACTATCTTTTTTAGCAGGGCAGTATGGGTATTAGATGTATTATTCTAGTAGTGGGATTACGCAGGGTTGCATTTAATAAGTCGCAGCCCCTACCTAAGGTATGTATTGTATGAAACCGGATTTGGTAAAGGAGCAGGCTTGGAAGTGGGTCTATTGTCTGGGTCTTACTTAACAGGGCAGTATTACTCTCGTTTCTTCCTATATTTTTCGCTGCTAATAATGTACCACCCCTAAGCAGTACATGACCTCCATAACCCTCACGAAATATGACTCCCAGTAGTTTAACAGAATTATTGATGAAGGTTCCATTGATGAACAATTTTCAGACTAAAATAATCTTTGTCTAAAGCCTGAAAACATTATTTTGAAAAATCTCATAAATTAGAAAAAATACTAGAAATAAAAAAATATATCCGAATGGGACTTACGTCCAAGTGAGTGATTTACCCTTTAATCTATCGATCTATATATGAACCATGCAAATTATTTCTAATAATTACGTTTCTTTGATATGCTTCAAATACCGCAAATTGAAAGATTATTTGACTGATGCCACAAACTTATTTATAGCCAACTTCTGGCGTTTAACATTTTTTTTGTCATTGACGTTCTAGTAAATACTTGTCAATGATATTTTTTTTTACTTAATACTGAATATTTACAAAATTTAAAACTAATAGTAAATATAGAAAATACGTAAATAAAATTATGGATTTTTGGTAATTAAGAATCAAATATTCTTAAATATTGTATATATTCAATTTTAAATTATAGTTTGAGTATGTATTTTAATAATAAAAAATAACTATATACTATACTTATATAAAGAAATATTATTTTACTCAACAAGCAGTAGGTACCTAGTATGTTTCTTCAGTGATTTTGATACATTAAACACTTAAGACTCTATCGAATCTTTATCGTCTTTGAGTTAATGACATTAAAATAATAATTTATGCCATATAAATTGATGACAATATTACTTTGAACTATCATGTTCCAAGTGGTGAGGGGTGGAGGTAGGCTGTTAAGATTCGACATAAATGGTGCATACTAAACTTTCTCAGTCACACATATTTGTTTTCATTGAATTAAAAATGCAATTTGCAGATAGTGCTGGTTAGTTTTTAAAATTCAATTAAAACCTGCCTAAACCAAACCATAATAGTTAAGGTTTGTTATAGGCGATCCTACAAAAATTGTATACACTTTTTCAGTCATACTTATTTGTTTTCGTTGAATTATGAATAGATATTATAGATGAGGTTGGTTAGTTTGTTCAAATTCATGAAGCCCTGCCAAAACTAAACCATAATCTATAAAAAAAATATTCTTCTATCTGTAAAATATCTAAAATTATGTATGGTCTAATATCATAATATTAGATATTTTATAGATAAACAAATATTTTTTTGACTACTATCTACTTTGGCTTGGATTAGGCAAGGTTTAATTGAATTTTAAAAACTAACAAACACTATCTACACATTGCAGTCTTATTTCAATGTATACAAATATCTTTTAGTAACAATGTTTGGGGTGCACTATTTATGTTGGATCTTAACAGCTTACCTCTACCCTTCGCCACTCTCATGTACCATAATAAATGTTATCTCAACCACAAAAAAAATCTTTATTCGATAAACTAAAGAATACCTAAGTAATTGTAACAAGGTAACTATAATTATTATTATCAGTTTCAGATACTAGATAGATATTTGTAGTTACTTGAGTTTTGAAGCGCTACTTTCGTTAAAGTTAAGTTATTAACTAACCGCCAACCACTACCGCTGGACATTATAATGTTCAATAAAAGCATAAATTTCACAAGTTAATTCGGGACGAGCTCAATTCCCCGCCCGGTTCATTATCACTGCCCGTTGGACTTAGTACAATGTATAGTTAATACACGACACAATCTAAATCATCGAGATAAGCCCAAAGTCAAGCTCCTTGGGTAAAACTTTAATCTTTGTCCTAATTACATTAATCCACATGTCTCGTTAACTTGATGGACTCTCTTCTTGGGTCGAAGCCATTAAACTTAGCTTACTGGAGTTTACTATCCAATCGATGTCATGGGAGAATGAGTCTTGGACATGGTACATACATTTTAAACTAACAATTATTAGTGGTAGGTTACAGGTTACTAATTTTCAAAGTGCGTGTTATTCTAAAGTCAGGTGCTTAAAATTACAATACAACTAATGGCATATTTGTATTAGAAAAACCTCGAACCTACGTTAATATTAAATCGTTTGAATGAATAGAATTTGATATAATAAACTCACGTCATATTAGGTCAAAATAACCCTTTACTGGGAAACAATTACCATAACAATATATAAGTGCTAGTGCACACAAAGTTTTACTGCCGCCATCTTGGAAAATAATGGCTGATTTTAAGTGTTAATCCATTTCTTTAAAAAAAATGTATATAAGCTTATTGAATTAAGTAATTAATTAATCTTAACATAATCGTTACATGAAAAATATTTAATTAAAATTCATAATCTGTTTTTTTGTATTTGTTTATTTATCCTATAGAGATGTTTATTTTTTTAATTTAATTTAACTTTTATTTGAAATATTTTTGAATATTTTCAGCCGTTCATGAGATGTAGCTAATAAATTGAACGTCGTCTTTCATTTTACAATATGGCGGCCATAACACCAATAATATTATGATTGTAGATTTTTGGTATATTATCACTAGAAACTAGCTTCTTCTTCCCGGGGTGGGATTTGGCCTCCTCCACAACCGCTCTCCACTCACTCCGGTCTCTCGACACACTTCTCCAGTTACCGAGTCTTCCTATATGAAGCCAGTCCACTTCTACGGCGTTAGCCCATCTCCTTCTTGGACGGCCTCTGGGTCTCTTGCGTTGGGGTAGCCACTTCGTCATGATCCTTGGCGCTCTAACTTCAGGCATTCTCTCCACATGTCCCGCCCATCGTAGTCTTTGGGACTTACAGTATTTTATGATTGTTTGCTGTTCAAGGTTTGCACTAGGAACTAGCAATATAAATAAATGCAAAGTATCTTTTCACAGGAATTATTTCCAGGTTAACTCTTAATATTACTGAGTTAATATCAAAATAGTTTAAAAAATATACCTATTAAAAATTTCTAGAAAACAATTTGAATGAAGCAAATGTGATTTGAAATCACACCTTTCACTACTGAACAATATATAATAATAAATGCTATCGCAAGTGATTTCAAATTCCGACAATGATGTCTAACTTCTTTGTAATTTAAATAAAAATATTACCATCGCGATGAATGATGATTTTCATTGAAGAATACTACATTCTTAAATCTTAAGTCTTATACACACTGGAGTTGACAATATCATTAAAACGAAGAAAGAAGTTTCGAAATAAAGTGAGAAAAAACGTGAAACAATCCATTCAATTGATAGTAAAAAGTAATGTAATAAATACAATAAATATTTAATGAGATCATCAACTGTTTCTTAGTATGTATTCGACTTTAGGTATATTTAAACTTCGAATAAAAAATAAATAATTAATATTCTATTATATTTTTAACCTCACAAAAAATAATGAATATCTCTAAGAAAATGTATAATATCGTTTGATGGAAATCATATTATATAATATATATATCTATATATACCTATATTATAATATATAACTAATAGTAGTACTCCATAAAACTTTATTGCTTATACTTTCAATAGCCACATATTTACTAGATAAATTATTTTCTCAAACTAGTTGTAGACATTATTAAAAATATATCGATTTATATACTTATTGAATATGTACTAATTTCATAATAATTATTGTGCCTCATTTCGGAGAGTAAAACTAGTAAATTGTATGTTACTGAGGAGAGTTTTTTTTTGTAAAAGCCATGAAATAAATCCGTAAAAATTAGATTCACCTCACAGCAAAGTGCATTTCTATCCAGGGCTGCATCTCCAAAGGGGCAATCGCATTGCCAATTCTCACGTCCTTAGTCTGATTCTGTAACCTCATCACGTTCCTCGCGTAGAAGGCCCGCGCACGGCTCTTATGCTTTGCCTCGCCTTGCCTTGACGGCGCATGACTCCAAGGCTCAAAACCACGTCTAATTTACTGCCTTACATTGGCAGAGATGGATTAGTTAGCAACTGGTATCTACGATAAGGTTAATAAAAATATTATCTGTAATATTTCACGATGACAATCAATCCCCTTATACGTAACGAAGGTATTATACTATGATATTATTTTGCATTCGATTACCGATTGTAAAAACTAATTCGCTATAATTAGCCCTTTTTAAATTACATCTTATTTGGATTCATGTAGTTATTTATAATGTGCTCTCTTCTTTTGTCGCTATATATACCCTATAATTTCACACGAGGATTCAGCGAAACCTGCGGTTCCGTACACTCGTGTAAGGAATTCCACGATTCCAATTTATGAAAACATACGAAAAAATACAACTTGCCAATTTGTTAACCTTCCCTTTACGATGTTAATAAATTTCGTCCGTTCCAGTGATATCACCTTGGGTTACCGTACTATAATTAGGTAAAGGGGAAGTTCATATTTTGCAACATAATTATGTCTAATGATCAAAAAGGCATAACAACTTAATTATAATCATAAGAGTATTTCTATACATTCTTACAGCTAACAGTCACGATTAAGTATGTCGTTCTTTGTCGCATATACTTTTAGATCTATATCTTTTGTTCATAATGGGATGTAACGCCATGTATTCAATATGTATTTATAATTTACATGTAAATGAAATCTGACGAATATCTATAAATTATATATATTATGGATAACGCTATCGATTTTGTATATAATTACATTTTAATCCGATGTAATATTGATGATTCTATAAATCGTCGAAATATGAAAACGGCGAAGTGCATACTAACTGAAATATTTGCAGTTTACTGGGCTGGTAACCTAAAGTAACACTATAGTAACGGGAGTGTTAATATCGATGCAATTTTGCGTTGACAGTTTAGTGACACGAAAGAATGGCTTACAACCACAACTTTAAGATAAACTAAGATATATTATTTATAAACATGACAACTAAGTTAAAAATAAATCATTACAATGATAATAATAAAAAAATCACTACGGCACTCTTTTCAACAGCGGTATGAAACAAAACTGGATAACATCATTTTTTTGTTATCTGTGTAGATAAGTTTTTGAAAATTAGTCAAATGTTGAGAATAATATTATTTTCTAAAATTATAAATACTATAAAAAAACCAAATCAAAATAATATAAGTAATAATTTTATTTCAAATCACGAATAAAACGTACGACTTATGACGGAAACATCTTGATTTAACCTGTGACCTTAGATAGAGGTACAATATTATTAAAGTGAAAGGCGAATTTTCAATATTCACCGCTGTAGCAATATATATAAATTTAATTTTCCAACAACATACACTATACAATGTGAATGTATACAAATATTTTATACCACAATATTTAACCAAACGGACACGTTAGCAGAATAGGACAACAATTCTATAATAGCATGAAAGCCAATTTGCAATGCATAACTTTTATTGCACCGTATAATGCAGATTAATATATTATTGAACCGCATTCACCCGTAGTTATTTCTTTACGAAAAGATACTTATTATATGAGCACATCCAGTTGTCCATTAATAAGTTTTAATTTTTCAAACGTTGTATGCTACATACACTAATAATATTAATAATTACTCTTGAACGCCCACGGTGGCCGCACGGCTTAAGCATTGGACTATAACGCCGTGGGTCCCAGGTTCGAATCCTGGGTCTGGCAAGTACACATATTGTTTTTCAATAATTTGTGTGTGTCAGGGTATGGACTTAATAGGTTGAGCAAGTGGCTGACATCCATTTCTCGTAAAATACAAAATCTGTCAATACAAACCTCTACTCTGTGGATGCCCATATGATCCTATTAAGATCGGACATGGTCGAAAAAAAAATACTCCTAAATATAAATTATAACTATTTTTCTCCAAGCCATAGGTCAAGGATTTGATCCCACAGCTGGGAAAAAAAACATTTGATCTAGTAAAATGGTTGAACTAGTGGCTAATCACAACTATTTGTCGTAGATAAAAAAAATGTGTTAATAGAACTCCTACTGAAAGCCACAGAACAGATTAATAAGATAAAAAATATTATGAAAACCAGTTCTCCTGGACCAAGGTTTTGAAACCTATTATCATTATTTTATGACCCAACCCAAAGCACACAAAGCGCACCGACCGTTCTCAAAATTTGTATGCGCGTTTTGTTTACGTGACAAGCTTTAATTCATATTACGATACAGATGTAACTATTGAAAATAACATATTCTTTAACACGTATTTAAGTTTAACCTATATTTTACCACATTAGAAATCTGAAGTTTATTATACCACATCCAATAGGATAAATCAATTATTTTGAATTTTATGTTACCTGGTGGAGAATAGTAATTTACTAACATAAATTATAATGGATTTAAGTTTTGTACTATTCCATTTGAGTCGTTTTTTACGACCCGGGTTTCACCTATATGTAGATAAAAACTTTATCACCTACCGATTAAGTCAAGGATCACAATAAAAAATATAAGAAACAAATTATGAATAAGTCAAGTGTTTGTAAAAAAAACCCCCTACCTTATCAATAATAATACACTTGATAAGCGTATAATAAATCGTCAAAACCTAATAATAGATCATTAATAAATAAACAATAAAAATATTACACTCAAGAGGTATAAAATCGTCCATTCTGGGAACAATGGTAACGCATTGGGAATTAATGGAGATAATTAATGAGATATATCTATGATATCAGTCTTTAAAAGTTATTAGTTAAACAATTATTATTCAATAATATTCTTACATGATACCTACTTTTTAATATAATATTATTTTTTAATATAACAAATCCACAAATAAACCCACCTAATAAATCAATTAGAATTTAATTCAAATTCCATGAAGTACTTTCTATATCTGCGTTTTTTTATTAATAATAATTATGAAATATTTAATTAGTTATATAAATATATTGAATAATTAAATATATATGTCAAATTGTGGTAATATTAAGCAATAGTTGAGCACTATATTCTTACAGAATGACTATTATTTTTGGAAAAACCTTAAATCCCAAATGACGGGTAAGTTTTTCCTTGTTTACAAATAACTTAAGCCGGTCCGCGACTGGGAAAGTCAGCGGCGTCTGGAAGGTTTACACCCTCATACGTCAGTGTCAATAAAATCCACTTAGTTCTTTCGGCGAACTCCTCGGCTTGTGTGTTAAGAGTGAGGGAGTAACATATGGATCTTATGGACACCATTGGCAGCTACTATCGCAGTCGTTTTCGTACTCTCCCGTACGTGGATATCATTTTAGTGAACTTACGAGTCAGGATATTTCGCAGAATGGACCGTCAAATTGGGAAAAATATTCGGTTGCGGGTTAAAGTTTAAAAATGCTTCCATTTACAGTCATTCATATCGAATACATCAAGGTTAACAGTATTTTACCAATCACTGGAAATCTTTAGTTAAAAAAATAGTAGTAAGTATTAATTTAATTTAATAAAACCCAACTTTTTTATCGTATTTATTCCATTTTTATTAATCAATATCTGAAGTTAGTTGTAATTTAAATTTTGCATTCATGTCAGAAATTTAGTCTATTGAAACATCGCAAAAGCATATCGACTAGAAAAAATACGACGACGGGCGGAACTCAAATATGCATCCATCTGATTTTGGCTAATGTGCTTTATACCCCGTTTACACGTGCATGGATGTACTGTGCACAGTAAGAAAATGTATGGGGAAATATGTATTATCCTGCAGTTGGCAAGATTGCGTGCATAAATCAAACAAGATTGGAAGATTCCAAATTGTGATGATTTATTGCGCACAAGCAAGATTATTTTCGATCTTCGCCTGCGCAGTAGAGCAATAGAGAGTGAGATAGCGATAGAGAACATGCCGGTAAAAAACAAACTACTCATTTTGAGCTCTGATTTTCAATATGACCTGTCAGATAGTAGTATAAAATGACAACCTCGTGTCTCGCTTACTCTTGAAGAATGAGATTGGAGAGACAGTCAGTACTTTTACGTGTAAACAGTTATTGTCATGACAGTTTAAAATAAGCACAATTGCCGACAGTAATTCCATGCATGTGTACAGGCGCTATTACCAATTGAGTTACGTGTGTCCTACCTAATTAAGGCGAAGTTAACTAGTATTCATACATCATGAAGCGCTTTACAAATTGCGTTAATATTATTTGTATTAGGTATGTTTTCAAATTTTGTATGTTCAATAAAGAATGTTACATTCTAAAATCTTATAAATTATTTGTAGAATGAAAATAATATTTATTGAATTTTATATTATTCAAATCATAAACAACAATCTTAGATTGTTCATAGCATTTGTGGAAAAAGGTTAAAAAAAATGTATCCCGATACTGAATACCTACCAATTATTATTAAACTAGAAAAAAACCGGATAGCAGTGCCACCTGATAACTTTCTTATCGATGAACTCAATTTTTACAATTTTATATGATAAGCAACAGAATATACAGTAATGATTAATATTCATAACTTAAAAACGCGTCGATTTGAATACCAATGCGTATGAACGAAATGCAAACGTTGGTGTTCTGTTTATGCGATTGCGCAACAAATACGTATACTCTTTCGCATAAAAAAATACGTATGTCAGAGAAAGACCGCCTTTGCGTTACAAACAGATGGACATTTAAAGACCAATATTTATTTTAAGGGACCATCACAATATCAAAAAACATCATATTATATGTATATTTTTTAAATTATATCCACAGGAAAATAAACGTTAGATTATTAAATTATTAAAACAGTCATAACGGGAAAATGATACCTACTTTAAAATATTGCCAGTTACAACATATTTTTATTACACACCCGAACTTTTACACTATGTGATGTTTTAGATTTACAACATTGTTTTATAAATCGACTGCTTAATTTGCAAACCAGCAACTGCACTTTTAACCAAAAAAAATAATTTTGATGGCATTTTGTTATAAAGCACATTTTCTATGCTCACACAAAATTTTCAACCCCAAAACCTATAAATAAATGAGTTGTCGTTCTTCACACGAAACAGGAAACTGCAGGTGCAAAATTTCCAATATCGTAAATGGAACGACTCCGCCCTTTGTATTATATAAAAGGGAAGCTAAAATAGTGTATTAATTCATAGTATAGCTTATTTAAAAAAATAAGTGTATTTTTGAAATTGTTAAATTACGCTCGATAATTCAATTATTATAATTTTTCTCCTTCCTAAACAATTTGCCCAAATATACTTAGCCGGTTTGCAGATTAAGCTGTCGAAATATAGTATTTTTATATCAGTTTATACTCATAAACCTCATAGTATAAAATGACTTCCAACCACAACCATTCATTATTATTATTATTTATTGCATACACAGTAATAATAACATAACTGCAACAGTTATAAAAAATGGAACATTAAAAAACAAAAGACAAAATGTCATTCAAACTCATATTAATTGCGTTCTAGAAGCACTCCCTGAGGCCTCTGTAAGTTGAACAAACATCATCAATAAAATAGAACTCGAGTTTTTTATGTCCTGCATGCTTCCATTTGAGCGTAAACTTTGATGGCACTAATAATGCATAATTTAGCGGAGTGCTTTGTCCCCATACTAGTGTCGTATTTTGTTATCCGTCCTGCAGTACCATACCTTGCCGTAAGTCTTGAATAAAAAAAACATGTTGCCACTTTTGCAACCTAAATTCAGTGACACACTTTTATTGATTTTGAATTGGCATGTCTCAATAGAAGATTTATTATGTACATTACATAACGTCTTAGGCTTCTCATCGCATGTTATTATTCATTGCCTCATTAGACTAAATAACTGTTTCCAGATAGATACTTTTGTGAAATAAACGATAGGCCGACGATTACAAGACAAGTGACATATTATAAGTTGTTAGAATATGTTTTCATATCATCACATTCCTACTCTTCTTAAGGATATACTTCGGCTGGGGCACGAAACGATCGTGACTACGTTACGCAAAGATTGTGCAAACGACGCGTGCAGAATAAAACATAATTTGTCATAAAAATTCAACATGCGTCCATTTAATGTTATTTTTATAGTTCTATTAGTAATAATATTAATAATATATTCATTGACATGTTTTCTTTTTCAAGTAAGTGAGTAACGTTTTTTAGTAATCTTTACACGATTTAAGAATTAATTCCCCCGACACCATCACAAAACAAATTGACGTGCTCACAGCTCGACTTTCGCTCTCCGATTGGTAGCGAGTCCGAAATTTTGTCGCACCTATAGTTAATTAGAAAATTAAATTTAAAAATTTAAATAGAAAATTATTTGCCGTTTCACTGAAGTATGCTCTTACGGGAGACGAGTCCAATAATAAAACTTGGCTAGAGAACAGTTTACATTTTACAAATCAAGACAACCAGCGTACAGACTATAGTATTTTTTATACACATTATTTATGCAATTTTTTGAGAATTAAAATCAAACAATGAGATCCCACTGCCGATTATTCACCGGTTCCAATGCAAAGTATGACAACAAGTATGACATAATAACTGATGCCCAGTTTCTCGCATTATTATGCTTAATTTTGAATAAGTTTTGTAAGTTGCAGAAAACTCCTTATTATAAAACCGTCAGAAGCTGGTTTAGGCTTAATCCCTGAAGAGGGTCATTTTATTTAGTGTTACTACTTACGTATACGCAAATAATCATTCAATTAAAACCTATGTAGATACTTTGTATAAAATATATAAGCATAGGTACATACTACCAACACAACATTACACTCGACGGCGTCCTATATTATATAAAATGTTGTTATTGTTATTATAACAAAGTAAATACTATCTAATTTGAAATTTTTGACTAATTTTTGACTTTTTCGCTACACGGAACTACATTGGAAAATGTATATGTCTGAGAGCGATTAAAGACACATACTCACATTCTAATGTACTTCCATGTAGCGGAGGTACTCAGCATTTACCCACTAACCAAATATTTCAAAATTGATTTTTTTACCCAGTCTCTCAAAAGGTTGCCGATCACTAATGTAGATAGTGTTTGTTACTTTTTAAAATTAAATTAAACCCTAAATTCAAGTCATATTAGACAAAAATCAAAAATTATTCACTTATTTATTAGATATCTAAAATTATGCCATTAAACCATACACAATTTTAGATATTTTATAACTAGAAGAACATTTTTATCTTCAATTTAGTCTAGTATTCACTTATTAACATATATTTGGTTAAAACAATAAATTAATAATTTCATAAATACATATTAGTAATAAAATATTAAAATATTTGTCGGAAGTTGGATTCGAACTCACGCCAACAGAATTTCAATTCAAAATTACTGCAGCTTAGACCTCTAGGCCACCATGCTTGTCACGATGATGTGAAAAATTATAATAAAATAGTAATGGTAACATTTCTGCGTTACATTCGAATTTATGCACACAATTTTAATATCGCGTCGAGCGAAAATTGTTATCATGATAAATAATTCCGTATTGTCTTCTACACCCTGCCACCATACGCATGAGTGAACAAATTGATTACTTATTCTTATTGATATTACAAATTGACAGAAAATAAAATTATTATACGCAAATTAAAAATAATTCGAAACACTTATATTAGTCCACACAATACGTCAGGTTTGACAATCACGACTTTACTGTCAGACACAATTACGCAAAGTAAGATTGAAGAGGCTTTGTTTGTATTTCAGTATTAGATTACAGTATGACAGTGACTTTTATATAAATCCATTTGCGGAATTACTCACTCTCCTATATTTGTACTGTCAATCACCATCTTTATCATTTATATTATTACATATAATGTAGACGTAACAGGTATTTTTATTAAATGTCTTTTAATTGAACAACAAGTGGTATTAAAAATATACTGGGTCCCGGCAAGCTTTTGACACGAAACAACTAAATATGAATAGAGCTTTAATTTTCCAGAGCTTTAATTTCCAAAACAAAAATACCTCCAGGATCAATACTTGTTTTTTTTTATTAGGGTCAACTAACAGAACCGAACCCAAACATATACAATATGATGAGTTTAAGATATAAAATAAATGATGGTCTCAAAAATAGGCGGATACAAGAAGCGTATAATAAATTAAATCAAACAATAAATACAATATAATTATGAAAAATTGCGTACAGTGGAGAAAGATATTAAAAAATACAAGAAATAAAATAGATATTATAAAATAATGAAATATAAAACATACAAAAAAATATATCAATATAATATATTAAGAGAAGACAGGCAATATAAAAAAAACATAAAATGCTTATATAATTTTCCAATTATAATGAATGGAAAGATTTTGAGAAACATAATTTGAAGGAGGCAATGGAACAAAATACTTCACTCAATCCATATGATAATTCATAATTGAGAATTAAGTTGAGCCATCAGACAAAAAATTCAATAATTTTACATAATATAAGAGAAAAGGTAGTTTAAAACATGGGTTCTCTGACTTCACCAAAACCAAAACACTGTCTTTTTACTTAGCAGGGCGAATACCCGAGATTGAATTTATATGTTTGAATGTGTGGAAGAGAAGATAAGTGAGGAGAAATATTTACACAAGGTATATTGAACTTAATTTTGAACAATTTGAGTTATTAGTAATTTGCAGTAAAGTGCTATTGGTAATCTTAAATACCAGTTTCACAACATTACCAATAACATGGTGTATCACGTAACGTATGTAGTAATAAGAATTACAATAGGCTGTGTGTAACAAGTCCTTTTTTATTTATTTTCAATAATTGAGAAAATTATAGTAGTTGCATTTGTGTATTGAATGTTTCTTAAAAGCCGCATGGATGTACCGAAACAGACGCGTGTGGCAGTACTAGGATATATAAAAATAGTACGTAACTATCAGTAATTTGACCGTAAAATCTTACAAAAAGTCTCGACTGCACTTGCAATGATGACACCAGTGGGTCTATTCTATACTTATCGACCGCTAAACTAATAAAGTGATAAATATTATCAAACTTAGGGTAGGTTTGTATCAAAATATTAGCACTTATTGTAACAATTACACGAAGTTGGTTTTTATTGTTGCAATAAGTGTTATATTTTAACAGCACCTATCTTGCTGCCGTTAAAATATCGCACTTATTGCAACAATAAAAACCAACTTCGTGTAATTGTTACAATAAGTGCTAATAT
The DNA here is from genome assembly GCF_057557595.1 of Rhyacophila brunnea. Lineage (NCBI taxonomy): Eukaryota > Metazoa > Arthropoda > Insecta > Trichoptera > Rhyacophilidae > Rhyacophila > Rhyacophila brunnea. The sequence goes on along the minus strand of NW_028233276.1, from coordinate 37,632,499 downwards.
TTTGATACAAACCTACCCTAAGTTTGATACTATTTATCACTTTAGTGTTCGATAAGTATATAATAGACCCACTGGAGAAGTCACTACAATCACGAGTTCTATAAATTTGTCTATAAACCCAATACCAGCAACCATGGCCCCTACAAGGGGGGGCTGACAGAGCTCTAGCCTGGGGCGTGGTGGATGAACTACGTAAATGATATAAATACATACCACAATTTACTCTAACAGTAAAAAAAGGCGAATGCTATTAAATAATAATTCACGTGTAGAAATTTATTTTATAATTATTTTTAGTGTGTTCCCTGAATAATAAAAATGGCTATTTATTCAATATTTTTTTTTTCTTAGAATTATTAATAACCATGTCCTTGCTTTTTCGTACAAGGTGGTTGTTAGTAATTTTGAACAATCACAAACACCCAGGCTTTGAGAAAAACACATAAATGTTTTTGTCATGACCGGGAATCGAACCCAGGAACTCTCGGGTGGAAGGCGAGCGCCTTACCAACTGCACCACGAGAGCCGCCATTTATTCAATATTTCGAAGGATCGCATGTTAATTGGTTACCACAAAAGGGTTGCAGTCAGTAAGTACCTACTTTAAAATATGATGCTGAGTGCTGACAACTCAATATTCAAGTGAATTTATTTAAAAATATAAAAATCGTTAAAAATACACAGAATACCCTTAATTTTACTATTTAGGAAACACTAATGTAGAACATCATAATTCCCTTAACCTTAGCGATATGTAGGGCCCCGTCAAACAACCTGGCCTTAGGGCCCGCTTCAAGATGTGGGCCATGCCAGCAACATACAGGTTATGTAACACGTATGAACGACCAAACACCGATAAACTACTTCACGTTTAGTTAACCATAAGCAACAAGGTGTGTGGGAAAACGACGACTTCTGTGGCTTTATAGTCTACATAAATACTTGTAGGTAATCGAGGGAGTATTTGATTGGAGACGAATGAAAGACCTGGAAAAATGAAGACAGTCAGTTTGAGGACCCCAAACTCCATCTCAAACAGTAGAATAAGAAAAGAAGAAGACAAATTAACATCACAAAATTTTATTTAAATTTTCCTTCGGCTTTTATTATTAAGAGACAGTACCAATATTTTTTTTAAACTGTTTCCATAATAATTTACCAAAATTCAAGATATTTAAATACTTAATTAATTCATGAAAAGATATCAAATAATTTTTAATATTAAAAATGCAAAAAATTAATTGTAAATCGACTACTCAAATACAAATCTTGTTTTCTATTAGAGGTTTTCAGCGAAGGGTTGTCCAATAGTCATGAATAATAAATGTCGAAAAATGCTGTGTTACCCTTTAAAGGAAAAAAAGCAATCCGATACATAATTGAATATAAACGATAACTGGATGTAATTTTCCGCGTAGAGCTTTCCGACTGAGCGAGATATAGGCAATTGCGAATGAAAAATGCATTGGACTTTTCATTAGAGGTTTTCCTTCTTTCTGTAACTGAAACGTATTTTGCTGATAAAACATTTTTCCTCTTCGATATTTTTAGTACGTAGCTAAGAGTATTAAGTTTGTCTTTCTATTATCGACTACGAATAGCCTTTTCAATAACTGGCTTCAACGACTGGCAATTCAATTTTGAACTTTAAAACCTATTAAAAAATAAATACTCTGAAAACACAATATACCTATAATCAATATTTATTTGTCAAGTAATTTTGAATTATTTACATCACTAGATAAGCAGATATCGATGTCATATACCCATGTACAATATTTACTAATGTCAAATATTACCATGGCAAAATCGTCACTGAAAAGGGCATTTACATCACTAGAAGCCTAGGCCAAAAAATTATCCTGTAGATATACCTACTGAAAAAATCATAATAATATATTCCTGTTTTCACACCACGTGAAACTGCACTTTAATTGGATACCAGTACGCACAAGTTTGATTTCAACCAACATTTACGCCTGTCTTTATTCTCTTGTGAACCGAAATAATGATTCTTCTTATTTGTCAGGATCTCATGACTGAGAAGCGTAACCTGGATGGTTTGGCCATCTAACAGTCTTCTCAATGGCTTGGCTTCACCCTTCCTAATCGTATTTAAAAATATTTATAATTAGAGTTATAGGTCTCTCAGCCAGAGTTGGTGCGAACACAGATACGAAAGATTCTGTGTATTAGTGCATTTCTGAGGCAACGGGAATTGCACAACGTCTACGAGAAACAGCCGCTTGTCTTGCTTACGTCTATTTATTGCGCTTATAGCGAAAAGAGGACAACATGCGTATACGTTGATGTCGTTGAAACATCCTTTTTGTAAACAATGCGTCTGTGTGAGGATTGCTTGGCCTCAACTCTTGTTAACACATCTATACATCAGTATATTAAAATAAATCCCGCCTACTATATTGCTGGTAAAGCCATTGCCGCTTCGGAAGCCTAAATATTATCTACGAAATGAAATGAATCCTGAAAATTTTTCATTCATTCAATAAATAATCTACCCTAATCCGGAATTCATAGTTATTTTGAAATAAATTTAATTTTTTATTTAACGAATTTTGGAATGATGGTATAGTTATATGTTATAGTTAATATTTGTTTTTATTGGATAGATTTGGCAAAATTCATGACAAATTTGAAAATGCGTTATATTGTATTTTTGTATAGTGTACGTAGACTTTCTGTACCAATAATTTAGCTACAGGTAGTATGAATTATTATAGACGATAGTATTGAAAATATAGTAGTGGTTATATATTCAAAACACGTAATTGTTTACCTGTGGTAGTTTAGTTTCGGGGCTGCGAATCATCTAATTACTCTTATTCATTCTGTATTATTCATTCATAATATGTTCTGGTTAGGAAGAAAATTGTAATTTACTTTTTATAATTAAGGCATATATAATATGCTAAGCGTAGTGTGTCATTTAGATTGAGCCACACATTTTTGACACAAACTAAGATTCATAGCACTTATAATTTATTTAGTAATTATATTAATATTATCTTAAGCTGCACTAAGTTAAACCAAATGACACCAGTTCAACGCTTGCATTCTGACGGTGCTGTTTAATGGTGGCAATTTTATAGCGTCGTGCGGAGGGTCTAGAATGATTAGAGTCCGGGACAAGTAGGCGATGAGACAACTGGACTGTAAGACAAGTGTGCACCACACAATCAAATATATTTGACAAATAAATAAACGTTTATTAATTATAGGTATTTAACATGTTTATCAATTAAGCTACTGAAACATTACAAGTAGATTACATTGTTTGTAAATTCACAGTGACATGTTAAGATACTGTTTTATGTATTTTAATACCTGTAATCTATATTACATTATGTCGATAAAACTCTGAAAGAATAATACTTTCATTCAAACCCATTCAATTTTAATATTTGGTGACGACATTAATAAGTATACCCAAATAAATAATCATTTTAAATTGCACCATAAAATATTTATTTATTATTATAATAATCATCAGGCATAATAATTCCCAATCCTCAATAAAAATATGACAAGCGCACAATATGTTACAACTGCTAAATTGATAAAAAATTATTAATCGTAACGAACGTCTATTTATTTAAGCATTTCATATAATTGTGCGGTGCCTACTTCTTTTGGCATCCAATTTTCCCAGCGCCCAACCGTCCCGGCGCCCAGTCAGAGGCACCCACTCAGTGGGGTCAAATTTTCTCATTCCCCATTCCGAAGGCAAATGTATATTGAGCTTCGAGAACATAATATTCTTGTAGTAGATACTGGGTGTGTGAATGAATGATTTTTAACAATAACAAGGAGATAAAAAGGCGGACTACACAGCCTTCTGTCACATTGAACGTGAATGAGTAACTTTTAACTTGGATCAGCAATGGATGACTCAAACCTAACGCTTTAAGTAAGAATCGAATATTGTCTTGTTTTCTCAACTCCTTCAAAACATCTGCGATTGGTTTTGAAAAATGCTTAAAATGTACTATATTATTTATATTACATCCATAATTGCATTAATACTATTACTATTAATTATTACATTCAAAACGTAGATAGATTTAACTTACGATTATTTACGACTTGTCAATATAATATCATCTCAACTGATTCAGAAACTTCTTCAGAAAAACATTGGTCAAAAATTTCAAGAGGTTTTTGAACTATGCTTTGATAGTGAGTACATTACCTCACGTTGCTATGACAGCATAAAATTATTAATACTTTCCATGCGTAAAACGTGAGCACTATGTATGTTTAATTAATTTCATTTATACATTTTATATGCGACAAACAAAGGCAAAAACCAGTTTCATTTTTAAATGAAAAATTAGCCCATAAAGGGTGCAAACAAACTTCTTATATATAAAATATCAAGAAAAACAAATTAATTATTTATTCATAACCTAGCCAGCCAATGACTTTTGAACTCTATTTAACCTTTTGAATTTTTAATTTCACATCAACATCATTTCTAATTTCATGCAGGGGCTCAATAAAACACATTCTAATGCAAATTAGTATCAATTACTAAGCTTGACGAATTATGAAAAAGTTAGTCGCCAGCCAATGAAAGTTAACCGCCTTTATCTTAATTGATGGTTTAATTTTAACACAGTCACTGCTAACCTCTTAATTACCTTTTAATTACCACATTTAAATAACATGTTAATTATATCGAATGGCCAACTACTCCAAACGCGCGGCCCACAAGCTATGTAATAAAGGTAGAAAAGGAAGAATTTTGGTTATTTTTCCGAGCTAGGCCTAAAAAATCTGTAGATTACGGGTCGTGTCAGACGGGACACCGGTGTCTCGCTCGTATATAATAAGGAGGTCTTTGTATTCGAATAAAGGGGCCTTTGTATTATGTTTATGAACGCCCCAGAGCTAATGAGTCAACACGTATCCGGTACACTTTTCTTTCGGCCGCTACATTCTCATGCCGCCGATACGCTTGTTTTTATTACCGCAGCCAGTTTTATATTTAAATTTATAGCGCGAAATTATGCGTTGACTCATTAGCTCTGGGGCATTTATAAATATAATACAAAGGCCCCTTTATTCGAATAAAAAGGCCTCTTATAGTATATATGAGCGCAACACCGGTGTCCCGTCTGAAATGGCTCAAAGTAAAGATATAGATGTCATCATTATGTCGTCCTGTCTTTTCTCAACATGGGACTGAAATTATACCTTCATAAACATCCGCACTATACATTAAATTTTAAAAACACAATTTCGAAAAATCTCAGAAACATTCCTATATATTATTTAAAAATATAAAATACAGTTTGACCTAGTGGGACTTTAACTCATGTCTTTCACTTTTTGGGTGAGTGCTTTCGCCACTAAGCTATCATGCAAATTATTGAGGTACTTCAAATTCCACGAACCAGGTGAAAATCTGCTTTATTATCAGTAAAATTAATGTAAATTACACTAGTAACTTAATTGAAACAGACGTCTGATGCTAGTTAAATTTAATTAACGACGTTATTTTACTTATGAATAATAAAATTATTCATTATAACATGTTTTTCAAAATTAAAATAAAGCTTCAATATTGTGACCATACCGAAATTACATTTCATATAAATAAAAACGATTTCAAGAAAAAAACGATGTTTTTTTATAATAAATATAAAAACATCAAGACTATGAATCAATCAACAAATTACTGTAGATTGGATATAAATTAATAACTTAAATTTTGTTAGTAAACATGACCGTAAAATAATATATAATTATAAGATGGGATCCTTTAAGAGCATACTTCAGTGAAACGGCAAATAATTTTCAGCAATAAGTGGGACGTAATTTTGCATGCGTTGCCAGTTGGAGAGCGATAGTCGACCTGTTCCCACATCAATTTTTTTTGTGACGGCGTCGGAGGAATTAATTCTTAAATCGTGTAAAGATGACTAAAAATGTATTTACTCAAAAAACAAAACATGTCAATGAATATATTATTATTATTACTTAAATAACAATAAACATAACATTAAATGGACGCATGTTGAATTTTTATGACAAATTATGTTTTGTTCGTCACGCGTCGTTTGCACAATCTGTCCGTTGCGTAGTCACGATCGTTTTAGACCGTGCCTCAGCTTAAGCTTAGCCCGAATTCACATTTTATAAGTTAATTTTTGACCTTGATAAGAAAATATTGTTCGTTGTTTTTAAATATGTATTCATTAATTAAAATACTTTTAAATCTAAGCTATCTAATAAATGTCTCAAATTACAAGCTTCATATTTTTCCGGTAGATACCTTTAGTAGGTGGAGTACCTACCATAAACGTTAAACAGTGAATAAACCATTTCATTTAAAAAATCATCCACACGATTTGAGAATGAAGCACTCCATATATTGAACATACATACCTTGAAAACGCATACAATGCTCGACGGGTACTATTAAAATTGTTAGCAAGTTCAAGTAGACATTATAACTAAATATTTGGCGAGAACCGGACGTCGGTTGGTAATTAAGGTAATTAATATTACTTGATTTAAAATACAAAAACCGATAGTTAATAATGCATTTCATGCAGTACCTACTAGTTTAAATTATCGCAATTAGGTATGAGGCGCGTAGTTTAATTGGTTAAAGCATATTGGCGCGAGACCAGTGGATATACGGATTCAGATTCCGTCGAGTGTCGTAATTTTTTTCAAATGTGATTTTTTCGAGTGGGTATATATAATATCGTCACTGTTCTGGCAGAAGACACTAATTCGAAAAAATTACATATTGCGTTAGTTATACCAAAATGTTTCTTATTTCAAACTTTACCGTCTGGAAACCTTCTTAATAAATAAACAGTCTTTATTTTAAAGTCATCCTTTTTACGATTACTTAATAAAGTCACGTGAATCCATTTCAAACTTTTTAACAACTTCAAAGTCAAATTACTCAAAACTAGTATTCTCTAGTTAGTGTGTTCTGCCAGAACAGAGACGATATTATATCTAAGGTGTTTTCAAGTTATGTATGCTCGTTAAATAGTGATTTAAGAAGTTCTATTGTATGTTAAATACTGTAAATGTGCTTCAAAAAGTAGAGCAGCGGCAGATTTATCTTTTATAAACTTTTAGTTGATAGTTATCACTTTTAAATATAGGTACTTAAATGTCTATCTTTATACATAAATAATTGATTCGTATTTAATATATTTTTAATGAAGTAAATCACACTCGCGTATATTAATACTTATTAGTTATTTTTTATATTAATATGTGTTAAATTTCTTGAATTTGATTGATCGATCGTGACTAATTTCTTATGTAAAAAGTTGATCGCAACAATAATCAAGTTGACCTCCCCTGCTATTGTAATAATATGTCTACATAAAAGTTACATTTATAATATTTGTTTTTTCCGTGTCTGACTTCTGGCGCCTGGATATGAAAGTTTTACTTTGTAAACATTGTAATCTCGTCACTAGATGTCGAAAAATAAATTATTTGTCACAAATAAAACGTAACCCTTAATAATAATAACAACGAAATTTGTCCCAATTTGAGTTGGAATAAGATAAAGTGACACAACGCCTATAGTTGAAAATTGATGGGATTATTTGCGCCACAACGAAAGCTCTCGTGAATAATAATAGAAACAGTGAATTGACGACCGGTCAGCCATTTGTCAAATGTTGAATTATTGCACTTTACCGATGTTAAGCCGATCGCTGTCCGCATACAAATTTAATATCAGCCGCCACCGGCCTCTACCCATTTTGAATAATTTGCGACGCATTTGGCAATGTATACACAATGGATTTGAATAGATAGGTGGGTATACATTTTCTTTATTTCTTTGATATTTGAATACGCGTATTTAAATTTATTGATATTTGAATATGGAATAAAATGTATTTTTGAACACTAGAAATATTCAGCAGCAATTTTCTTTGACGCAAATAATATTCAAAAGTATCACCAATAATAAATATAGCACATAAAAAATAATATAATAGTCAATATTAAATATATACAATACAAGACTGCTAGCAGAACCAAACTGACATGGATTATGTTTAGGCACTTGAATAGTATCTTCAAATGTGAGCCTAAATTGTATCTTTTTTATGATTTTACCAAGGCTTTGACAGCGACTCACTGTCATATCGCCTCTTTCTCTTCTAGAAGTAGATCGCCGATCAGGTCCTCACTCCAATTTTGTTAAAGAACTTTACATTTTTGCCAAGCTCTTCCGCCTTACTCACCGTCAGGGTGACTTTCAATTCGTCGACACTCTCAAAGATATCCGCAATTCGCAGCTGTACCTACTGTGTCGTTCGTATTTAGGGCATTATACTGCTATATATGCAATGCCCTCCAAAACATCACATTCATCGCAGAGCTGCAAATCGCTTCTTCTCATGAGGACATCAAATCTTTTACCCATTGTGTGACCTGTTATTAGCCTCAATACTCATTTCCCTTCATAGGAGACTCTACAAACCAGAACACCAACCGTGAGGATGGTAGAATAGACTTACTCAATTTCCCTTTTTGTGCTAACAATGCTCAATTACGCAAATCCAAAAAATACGCAATATATAATATAGCAATGGACTGGACATGTTTCTCAGTTTGTGGACAACCGCTGGATAAATTCCATCATACAGTGGTACCCAAGTATCACTAAACAATAATTACACGGAGGCCTAAAAATCCACTCAATCGACGAACTCTTAAGGCTATACCTCAGCTGAGGCATGGTCTAAAAAGATCGTAACTATGCGATGCGCGCCGAACGGAACATAATTTGTCATAAAAATTCAACATGCGTCCATTTAGTTTTATTTTTATTGTTATATTAGTAATATTAATAATATATTATTATAAGATGTTTTCTTTTTTGAGTACAGGCATAACGTTTTTAGTCATCTTTCCACGATATAAGTATATATTCTTACGACGCCATCACAAAAAAAAAACGACGTGCTCTCACCTCGAATACCGCTCGACGATTGGTGACGAATGCGAAATTTTGTCCCACCTATTGTTGAAAATTATTTTCCGTTTCACTTATGTATACTCTTAAATCTCGGTAGTTGTGCGTGACAGCGAAAAATTATGAACTGAGAAAAGTAGTAACTAGGGGAAGCCTCCGTCCATTTTGTCCATTTTGGTGTTGTTGGCTTCTGTGTCTCTGATAATTATCTTAAAAATCAAGGGTATCTGTTGTTTGTTCTCCCAAAGTGCAGAACTAACTTTCCATTAGTAATGTCAATTGGGAGAACAATAACTATATTTAATCAAATCGCTTCGGATATTGATATATTCCACTTACGTGAGGGTGAATTGTTTTATAAGTTTTAAGATAGGGTCTACCAACCTAGTTCACTCTGTGTGCTTCCATTTATTTTTATTTTTGTTACTATTGTTATTTTATTTCTTATTTTATTACGTATTGTATTATTAACTCACATTGCCCTGTATTTTTATTTGGAAAATCGTCACTCATTATATGTTATGCGATGTAATAGATGTTGCCAAACAGCTGAAATGGAGATGGGCGGGGCACATTGCTCGCCGAAAGGACGGCCGCTGGACAAATGCCGTCATCCAGTGGTACCCAAGGGGCACGAAATGGCCACAGGGTCGCCCTAAAAGCCGCTGGATTGACGAACTGATAAAGTTCGGCGGAAATACGTAGTAGCGAATGACACAGGACTGAAAGAGTTGAAAGAAGTTTGGGGAGGCCTTCATCCAGCAGTGGATTGACTCCGGCTGATGATAATATGTCATGTCGTGAACGCTTTAAATTTATAATTTGTTATGTTCATTATATGTAAAATAAATAAATAAATTTGAATTTGAATCAGTGAATTGACCCCGGCTGATGATTATGATATTAATATCAGTATTTTTACATGTATATTTCATATTTCAATACCTTTGTCAGTTTAATAATATATAGAATACAATATAGTCTAGGTATACAAGTTGACATGAATTAAAAACTAAATTAATCTATCACTCATTCAATATGAAAATAATATATAACGCTCATACAAATCCCACAGCTAATACTAATGTGCACTAGGATTATGAAATCCATTCCAATTGTATTTTGAAAAGCAAAGCTCTCTGGCAATTAATTTTCCATTTACTGGGCGGCTATAGAATTGCGTCGAATTTACTGAGTGAAGTAATTAATTTCCTGATCAATGATAAATAATACCAGTAATTTTGAATAAACAGCGATAGGATTAACCTTTGCTACTACAGAATTAACGTGTGATCACATATCGATGTGTTCAGCGCATGTTTATCTTTGATCATATTATCTATCATAAACTTGTAAATATTGACATATTATCAATAGGCTAATATAAATTCATTAGTCATAGTATATAAAATTGTCGTTCTCATGACGTTTACAATTGACCAGTGGTGCATTTAATGACATACATGTGGTTAACAAAGGAAAAAAATGAACAATCGAATTTTAATTGCATTTAAATTCATTCGAACGATTTATTATTTTTGTATTCTGTTACACGCGTTTTAACAAAACATAAGTAGATGAACTACAATCATAACGATATCTTTAATCAAACGTTTAATATATAGTATATAAACTTTTATACATGTGTCGCTAGATTTCAAAATCAGCCAAGTCCACCTTCAGGTATTTTTGACTATATTGTGAATTGTTGAAGAACTACTGCTTTCTAATATTTTTGCATTATCGAAATATGGAACTTATTAATTTTAAATATTCTATAATATAAAATTTCACCCTTGTGACTATGTACTTAGAAAACAAAAAGCTGTTTTTCTACTATTTATCCATTATGGACTTGGCTGATTTTGAAATCTAACGACACACATAATGCAGAATGAGATGCTTATACCGCAGGCGAAAATATTTAATGTCCACGGAATCTATTATCAAAGATAATATTCGCAATTTATGCCTTAATTTACTGTTTCTTAGTCTTAGAAACGACTCCTGAGATATTCCCAGGCATAAAAAATTAGCGATGCTTCACATGGAAACGTAGGCCCTCGTGATACGCTTGATTAAGACTGGGTGTGGTGGAGGGCGGTTAGTTTGGAGTAGTCCGCGTTTATGACGTTACTGATTTTAATATCGTTGAGGATTTTTCTGTCAAATCTAAATCTATAATATATTTTTTAAAAAACGTGTTTATCAGAAATACGCACCTTATTTTAGTTTTCGATATGTTTTAATAATTTTTGACTAGTTTTAATTGTTTCGAGGTTCACTTTTAAATTTTCTGACGAATCAATTACATAATTTACGTCAAAGAAAATCGCCGCGATTTCTTTTAAATTTTCTGATTACGTATTGAGAAGCTTGTAGTATGTATTCACTTATTTGGATCTGCGTGTATGTGGCCTTCTTCTTTCACATTAGCCCTAAGGATTTCACACGACACGACACGGTAAACTTTAATACGGTGTGGAGACACTGTGGGTTGTGAATGGGAAATATTTCTTAAACATATGAGTATTCTTAAGTTATTCCGGGTGTTTCGTTGTAATACAACTTTACAAGTAATCGCATTCAGCGCCAGTTGAAGTGAACTTGTACTGTTAGCTTCTGCACAAATATTACAATGTGTAATGCGTTCCCCGCTGAACCTTACTCCGGGATCGACCTGACAACGTTTCTCGTGCAGAAATGTTTTTAGAGTAGCGAAAAAATTTCCATACATTTATTCAGTTACTCTTTGGGGCGAGTTTTTATTTCGCTACCATTCCGGGTTACATTCTTTTGCTTTTACCGAGCTCGCCGGCGACGGATGGCTGCAGGCTAGAGGGAAGGGTTGAACTCGCTCAAAGAATTCTCCGCTCTCGGCTACGGTTGCATCTTAAACTTTAACTATTACATAATAATTTACAAGCGGGAAATTTGAATTTCATATCTCATTACCCGAATAATTTTTATAGTCGATTAAATAATCATTTATATTGTCAAGAATTTTATATTACATAATAATATGTTTAATCAATATATATATATCAATTATCTCGTTGTTTAATAGCTTTGTGTATTATTATATTAACTTTGGTGGCGCTTTTAGTAGTGGACTGTGTTTGAAGGTGATGGTGGATTCCGGATCTAAGGGTTACACACGATGCCAGACACTCCCATTTATGGTGAGAGGGCTGGCGCGCGCTGGGGCCGGTTCACGCACTCACGCACTGGTAAACGGACGATACAATATATGAGGTTGATAAATGATGATAATAGGTTGTATGATCGATGGACGCGACGTTCACTCAAATCGTAACATACTTGATATGTTTTGAGTCACTCGGTAGTTAACGCGGTGCGGCAACACGCACCCATTCGTTGTCTTAAGCTTACTGAATGTTCTTCACAATTACGGTCGATTCATGACCCGTAACTGTCGGTCACTTGGTCTTGTGAGAATAATAAATAAGGGGATTTCAGTAGGTGGGGAATAAGGATGACGGCCACCACAATTGGCCCAACCAAACTTAAATTCAATATATTTGTATATTTTATTTTAATTTTATTTATTTTAAACAAAATATTGCAAACATAATAACGTTAAATAAAAATACATACTTAAGCCATAGCAAATATTACCCAAATCAAAATATACAGCATATCACTGAAAATGTCTGTCTTTGGGAATCGCATTGATTAGTCTCGTACTCCATGCTAGTGGTACCTTATAAGTTAACGAGGGGAAACAATTCTGATCCAGAAGAGGTCATGGCTGCTACCATGTAGGTAATTGATGGACGCGTATAAATTTTAATTCTTTAAGAGGTCAGGATTGGAAACCATCCCTTGTGTGAGTAGAAGTGACATACGAGCTTAGTAAGGGTGAAAAGCGAACATGCCATGAATAGAGTCAGTGTGTAAATAATTGTTCGGCAAATTATTGAAAGAAAAATAGTCACATGTGTTAAAATAAAGACATCGAAAAAAATCTTCTGGACACGCTCTAAAATAAAGCTTGTACGACATTTTACAATAACTCCAGATAATTGACAAATATTCAAAAATTCTACGGACTAACAAGGCGCAGAGTATAGGTTTGACATTTAAATTCTTTGGAAATTGGCCGACCTTCAAAAGATTAGACCACAACTGACTTCTGACGGTCACCTAGGAGTTGCTAAAATTATTAATATTTTATATTTCTGTACATACGTGACTAGCTTTAAGAATAAAATTGTAAAGTAAAATAGACTAGCTGCTCGTATGATTGTCAACTGACCAAATATTCTGAGAACGTAAGACCAGGTAGTGGGCCATGTCAACTAATCCGATGGGGCCGGTAATATGTGTTTATGCCTGGATAACTCAGATTCGGCCTCTCGTCGAAAACGTTGTAGTGTTAATACTAATTGCCTCGTTCAATTAATTTACTTGAATATTGTAAACTGTTCATTGTCTGTCTTGATCTTTAAAATATAAACCATTCTCCACCCAAGTATTTTATTTATTGGACACCACCAATTACAAAAGATGGTTGCCAATATTATCGGAATTTGATATTTGGCAGAAAGTGAATGATGGTGTGACGAGGAGATGAGTGAAGAACTGAAGATTGGTTGTTGAGGGCGGTTGTGTGATTATTTTACTGGATTGTCATGTGTGTTACATAGGTACAAAAAAGATGATAATATCAGATATAAATAATTACAAGATAAAAAGAACTTTTTATATACCACCTTTTTAAATTTTCTGTGGAATCATAATATAAACTTGACAATTCTACGTAGTAATAATTTAGGACAAATAAGGCAATTATTGTCAACAAATCATTTTTTTGCTATTTTCCAACAAACAAACAACCAATAATATAGAATACTGAAATATCATTTTGATTTCCATAGTAACGCATGTATATATTAATAATTTAGTTGCTAGTACCACCCCCTTAGCAACCAATAATAGTCGATTGGATTACGGATTTCTTCCGAAATATCTTTTCATACAAAACAGAATTAACTGAAAATTAATTCAATTCTACTTAAAGATTAAAAGTATTAAAAGAATGCATTGGCATCGTGTTCTGATATATTCTAAAAGTTTCAAATGTCTAGCTAGTTGGGAAGTTAGTGAAAAATTGATTGCAAGATTTGTACTGGATAAACAACCACCGTAAAAACAAGAATACGAGCTAAGAAAAACGTGGTAAAATGAGTGAGATATGTTGTAGACCGAGGTTTGGCGATAGTGAGTGACTGTTACACAATCAAGATAAAAGCGGAGTGAGATATGCATTCAACCGTGATAGCCTATTTATTGGAAATCATACTTCGTGATAGCAGTCAAAAATGTTTCAAGAGCAGAAGTGACCTACGAGATTCAATAGAGTGAAAAGTAAGCAAGCCTTGTAGAAACGCAGTCGGAAAGTAATCGTTTGACGAATTATTAAAAGTAAAATAGTTATATGTCTTAAAATAAAAACATCGAAGAAATTTCTTCTGATCGCGCTCTTTAATGAGCTTGTAGGAAAAGGATATATTATTCAAGAACACTACGCACTAACGAGACGTAGAGTGTATGTATGACATTTGGATTCTTGAATGGCTTGGCTTATCGCATGATCCTAAGTCCTAGTCCAGCTCCTATTCCTATATCCTAAGTCCTAGCAAGTCCTAGAAGATTAATGTTAATTTTTCAAATAAAATATACTTACTATTTATTTTGTTTCGCAGTGAACTGCTTGAATTTGTAATTCAACACGTAAATAAAACATAAACAAATTTGAAATTATGTACTTGCCTATATTATTTATATTGTGCATAAGTAACATAACCATAAAACAGTCAAATAATACATTTAAAAATTAATGACCATAAACACAAAATGTAATTCCTTTTCCACATAATTTAAAAATGATCAGGACCGTTTTTGTTAGCTTCAATAAGACATTCTGTACTGATATAAAATTAAGGGTGGATTACAAAAACAACATAATATACATTGTCAGTTTTTTTTTCATATTTGAGATTTATATCATTCACATGACAAATGACGAAGGATTCCATAAAAAAAACATTTGACAAAAGAGTATCTACAAATACATCATAAAAATTATGTCAAATGACATTTATTTTGTTTATTACATATTTTTCTGATGATTTAAAAGTTCTAATGATTATTATTTCTCATTGAAAAATAAACATATATTATTTTGTAGTATCACATCAAAAAATTTTATTCATAATTCATAAGGAAGGGATTTTATTAAGTTTTTCTGCTCTCCTTTAAAATTGTTCAATTCTGACACAATATGTTGTTTTTGTCATCCACCCTTCAAATAAAATAATTGTATGTAATACATTTTCCTCATTATTTAATAATGATCAGAATCGGTTTTGTCCGCTTAAATAGGACATTCTCAACTGATACAAAGTCTAATATTAATAGTGCCATTAAAGTGACAGATAATTACAGTAGTATTACTAAAAAAATACAAAAATAAAATTTACACCGAGTATAATAAATAAAATATATTATAATAATATATATCACAATGTCTATCTGCATAGAATAAGGTGTTTCTCCAATATATTTGCCAATAAATGTTATATAAATGCCAAGTTATTATAGTCTATAGATACAAAACTCATACATTTATCACCTCGCAATATAACGTTATCCGTTCTGAATGTAGGCTTAGACTTAGTAATAAATAAAGGGAGCCCGGGGCATATCTAGTTAAAGTATCCCACAAGGGCGAGTGCCATTTTTCCACTAGATAACGACACGTGCCCGAGACACTTTGTGTCGACTTTTTTTGTATCGGACGCGACCTGAATTCTTTATTCCACTACGGGAGTGGCCAACTATAAGAACCAACCCCTTATCATTTGAATAATACATAATAATATGTAATTAATTGAAACTCATATCATTTTGTCATGAGTTCTAATGATGTATCATCATCATCAGCCTGAATCTATCCACTGCTGGATGAAGGCGTCTTCAAGCTGATTCCACTTCTCTCGGTCCTGTGCGTTGCGTTGCCACGTACTTCCGCAGAACTTTATCATTTCATCGATCCATCGGCCTCTGGGTCTACCTTGCGGACCTCTTAGATACCACTGGGTGACAGAATTTGTCCAACGATTGTCCTTTCTTCGAGCTATGTATCCAGCACATTTCCATTTGAGTTTTTTAGCAAACTCTATTACATCGCAAACCCTTGTCTGTTCCCTTATCCACTCATTCCTCTTTTTGTTCTTACGCGTTATGCCCAGCATGCACCTTTAGATACCACGTTGTGCTACTCTATGTTTCTGGATCTCTCTTTTACTTAGGGTCCATGTATAATAAAATATATATCAAAATATTATTATTATATAATAAATTAAAAATTAATAATTTTAATAAAACACAATTTCTTGTACTGATCCACTTTTTTATATAAATAAATATTGGAGGTGGATGAAACAGGTATAATTATTTAATATAATTGTTGTGGATTCAGTACAAAAATGTATAATACAATGCATTTCCACTATGAATTAACAGTTACACGATTAAAGAAAGTTTATTAAAAAATAAAATGTATGGCTTTTTCTTGGAAGTACCTACCTGAAGATTGGCCGCATGACTTGTAATTGAATACAAACATAAAGAAAGTTGGTTATCATCTGGGTGTGGGTGTAAGAAGGTACTATTTACAAGTGTGAAGAAATATGTAATAAACTTAAATAAATCTTAAAGAATACGCTAATTTTAATAGTTATGTCTGTATCATAATATGCATTAAAGTGTGCCAAGTTAACGAAAAGCGCCTTCAATATTGCCAATATTTGAGGACATTCAGCGGGCTTTTTATTTCTTGCGGTTTCTATCCTGAATTTCATTAAGTCATAAACCTAAATTGACTACAATGTCCTTGGTCTATGGAGACTGCTTTTTGAATTTCTATCTTACTAATGTGTTCTTCATTTCCATTGTAAAAAAAAAACTTCTAAAATTTTTAATACTAGAGGTTATTTACAATGAGAACGAGTGCTTTCTGATTTTTTTCCCTACATTTATTAGGCTATTAGAAAATTTGGTTAATGCATTGATACCAAATCCAGATGTGAGTTTAAAACGATATGTTGATTTTTTCATGGGATTTCAACTCGTAAACTTCCAATCTGGATGTAATAGTGATAGAATCTGTTTTGCATTCAGTGTAATAAGATAATTTTCCAGGAAATAATTTATTATATTGTAATTAAAAAACATGTGTTATCACTTTTTTTTCAAAAATTTAAATCGATTTCAGAGTACATACATGAATCGTGAAAACAGAACAAAAAGTTTAAAATAAGTAAATTAAGTGTTTATTATTTCTTAATATTTCCAACACAAATACTTACAATATTTATTAACATTAAAAACTTAATAAAATTTTATGTAGCTATATTAAAATACCCGCTTAATATTACTTAATTAGATTCTGTCATTCTACTTTGCTTGTGCCATTTTTAAGCAAACAAACAAAAAGTCTGTTCAAATGCCATTTGTTATGAAGAACTGCCTTTTACTTTTCAACGATATTTTTCCCTTTTTTCATTGGAACATTCGGTACTATTTTGAATTTTAATTAGATTGTACTTGAATGGGTAGATAATTATTTGCTCGGAGAAGTCGCATTTTGGTTATATTTAAATGAAAAGTTAAGCATTTTCCGACTCAGGAAAATTCAATTTCCCTCCAGAATTTTTTGATAAGGATTGTAGTATACTATAAACAGACATGTTGACATCTGTCATCGTGATTATAATTACGATAATTTGCGATTTTTGTCGATATTTTTTTTAATTTAAAAAACGTGCTATCAAAATTTAATTATCTTTTTTAACAAGTAACTGCACAATAAATCCCAAACATTTTGTAGAATATAACATTTCAATAGATTAATAATAGTAATAATGTAAAGGGTGACCACCTAAAATATATTAAATAATTATATTCAGAATAGTTTTTAAAATTCAAAGTATTTAAATGTAGTTCGCGACTTTAATGTGATTTTTTCAGAAGTGGCTGCAAAGCTACAGAAAACTGTGGAAAAGCATAAAAAAATGATTTTAACTGAATATTAAAAAAAAACGGAAGATCTTATAAAATCTAGAATATATCGAAGTGAAAGTATCAGACAATCAACCAAAGTGATTTTTATGTGCGAGTCTTCATATCTTGTTGTAATAAAACGATTATAATTCCATTCGTTAATAAAAATGCAGTTCCTTCCCACAGTAAAATAACATATAAATAAATAAAAAATAGTATATTAGTAAATAAATAAACAATAGTCCCCGTTTTTCCATCGAAGAACCTGTCTAAAATATTTATTTTGTGTAAAATTAGGTTGTCTTAAATTTATTATATGACCTTATAATAATATAATATCACTATATATACAGTTTTGTCCCTATATAAATTGAATAGACCTTATAAATAGAAAACTTCTAAAACAGCGTCCACGTAAACTCAACTCACGCAAGTGGAATATGTCGACATTTGAAACGATTTGGTTTAATACAGTTGCTCACCTTCCAATTGGTATCACCAATGATAGGATAGTGACACACTTTGAAAAACAATCAACAGATGGTCCCAATTTCTTTGACGTAATCTCTGTTTAATAAACTACTTTTTTATTGAATAAATGATTCACAAGATTCAATAACCATATATTTTTTTAATATTTTTTTGAAGTGTTTTCAAAATATATAATCTGCAATCGCTATTGACTTAATCAAATAAATGTCAGAAACAATTAATAAATTCATTCGCTAACCATATTTTATCCATTTAAGTAACAGGCTAGCTAATATAATGCTGGAGGCGGGGGAGGGGGGCTTTTACATGTTGTCCGTTCCGAGAAACTGGAGCGAGATAATACGCGGACAATACTGAGAAAAGGAAAAGGTGCGATCAGATATGTCGGGACGGGGAGGGTTTAAGGCTTCTCGGGAGGAAGTGAGCCAAACATGAAACGTTCCGGAAATGGGAGGGCTTAGCTGCAAACTTGGCTATATTTTTATTTCATAACAGATGTGTATTTTATTATTTTATTCGAACCGTACACTTATCCGACTTATCTATGATAAGGTTTGATTTAATGCTCTACATACTT
This sequence comes from Rhyacophila brunnea, assembly GCF_057557595.1. NCBI lineage: Eukaryota > Metazoa > Arthropoda > Insecta > Trichoptera > Rhyacophilidae > Rhyacophila > Rhyacophila brunnea. Next base: position 37,613,351 of record NW_028233276.1, on the reverse strand, counting down.
TACCCTTAACAACCCGCCATATTGTATTCGTTATGTGAATATGTACCATGTACCTTGGCGTTGAGAACGTTAATAGGAATGGTTTCCTCTTTTTTTTTAAAGCCAGAAAGTTTTTTAAAGAAAAACATTTTTTTTGCGCTACAAGATAAATTACTTGACTAAAAATCACACGTTTAATTTTTAGAGTTACTCGTTTGTCAAAATAAATTGACTTGACTGGACGTGCTGGCTTCTCTGGTAGGCTCTATGAGCTTGATATTGTTACGCGTTCAACATGTGCATGTGGCGGAGAAATACAATGTTATCCAAACCACGTTCTCAGACCATCCTACTTGGTCGACATAAAATCCAATTGCGTTGCATTTAGAAAAGTTGCGGCCTCATACTGCAAACGCGAAAAGCTCTTCACCTAAATTTTTTGGCAGCTTTGTAAGCTGTCGAGTAATTAAGCCGAGCTGATTAAGCTTTTGTGCTCCTATGGGTACTCTCGTACTTAAAGTCATGTAAAGTCAGTCAAAGCCAATTTGAGTGCATGGTGACGTCAGTCTTGGTAAACTGCTCCTGATACATTTACGGTCATATGAAAGACGCTTCATATCCAAACGTCTGGTTTCGTGATACGCTCGATGAACATCGAGTATGGTACATAATTAAGGATTCTGAAACAAAGTTTTTTTTATTAATTTTACGATATCTGAGATATGTTGATAGATGTTTCGGGCTATAGACCCATCTTTGCAATGGTCGACTATAACTGAGATAGAAGATTCAGTCTACCTGCTTCCAATCTAGATCATAATTATCTAATTATCTAGATGATAAAATAGATAATTGTGATAGGGCGAAAGAGTATATTATACTATATATTAATATCTGATTCTCTTCTAATTCACAGTAGTGGCGTAGTCTTCATCTATAGCAATAATATATGTTATACCACATTAATGTGAAGTCAAATATATGTATACGTTATAGTAGGAGCGGGGTCAAACAAGAAAAAGCGGTGTAAGTGAAATCGGGAGAAACCATAACAATACCTAATCAAATGTGTTATGTGTAATTTGTGCGCACTAGAATAAATAGCATCTGCGCATGTTCAATTTAAAAAATCCTACGACAGCAGATTGATACTAAATAATATAGTGAAAAAACTTGCTTTTAATATATAGGTAGAGCCTAACAGTATGTAAGTGAAGCAAAAAAGGACTCCTTGTGTATTAATGTTTATATAAAGTGTGAAGTTCGATGGGAAAGGTGGAATTTATCACAAACTCGTGGTTATTTTGATAAGAAAACTACAGGAAGCTCCATCAATCAGAATAATGGTTTCTTAAACATTTTTGGTTAGTAACTGCTTTGGAATAAAAATGACATAAAAATTACTGTTAATGGAAGTTATTAATGGGATAGTTGTATTATTTCATAATGTTTATACATATATACCAAAAATGTTGACGACCAGTGAGTTCGCATTGCAGGTTCATTTGCAGAGAACTTCACACTTTTGCTATGACATTTATTTGCCAATTTTAAAATCATATTAAATGATAATACTGAGTAGATATAACAGACAATAATTTAAGCATTACTATTTAGTTGAAAAATCCTGTAAAACTTGTGTAAAACCATTTATAACAGCACTTCACTACACTAGTCACAATAAACAAAAGATAATCAAAATGGCAACTAAGTGATCTTAATAGGTATAACAGAAATAACGTATTAGACTCAATATATTTATAGTTCAAATTCTTTGATACACACTGATAAAACGTCTCATGTTCAAGTCAAAATTAAAAAACAAAACTTTTCTTTTCGTCACACTAAAATGAAGTGAATATTTTGGAGGAAGGTTGCAGCCTTCTGATAAAATTAACAATATACCTTTTTAGGTAGTGAACTCCTAAAATATGTTGAAATTAAGTCCTAAACACATGAACGGTGAACTACGAATTATTACTAACAAGGGTCAAGATGTAGGTATTATTGAAAACAATTTGTTTTTTTGTGAAGTCATTTTGGAGGTATTTCAATATGTATTTAATTCTACAGAATCATGGCCGGATATTTATATGTAATGCGTATAATTTATCCTGAAAAAAAATGGTTAATATTTGTACAAAAATTTTCCATGAAATATTTTCCAAATACATATTTATGTTGTAATGTTTATAATAGTGTTAATTTATATCAAGACATATTATACATGATAGTTTTCCACACCATGATGAAAAATATAACATGCAATATGATAGTTGTTTAACAATGTTATTATTAAAGTTTAATTATTAGTACATACTCGTTACTATTCGTTGTTTGTCACTGTTACAAAAGTATTTTTTATTTAATTCTTCACAGATCGTTAAATTGGCGGAAAATTTTACTGTGTTAACTTAACTTTATAAGTGACCGAAAATTAATTACATAATATTACAATTTGCTTCATGTGTAATTAATATTTACCTACTTTTCTTTTTTTAATGTTGAATAACTTCTTTGGTCGTATTTGTACAGTTCACGGCTGTCTTACAGTTATTAAATTTTGACCATTAAATATACACCTAGAAGTAATTTGTTTTGTTGGTCATTAATTATTATTTACACGTGTAAAGGCAGTGCTGCTTTAAATAATTCAATCATGGCACTAATTATATTTGTATTTTCATCGCAGGTGATAAATAAATGTTTAAACTGCATCCAACGCAACTGGTGCGTTGCCTATCAGGTGGCCATTAGATATAATTAGCATATCATTTAAATGTGGTAAATTAATATTAATTAAAATGTCCGTAGCGAATGGGTTAATGTTACCTAATTTGATTAAATAATTTTGGCACTAATTATTCATTCGATACATATTAATTAAAAAAAAACTCAGAACCTAGCCAGGATTTTTCCAATATTTATGTTTCTAAATTTATGCATTAACAATAAACAATTCATTATATTTTTTGTGTGAATAAAATTGTATTTATACATTTACAATCCTCTGTCAGTGGACAAAGTATGTATATAATTTTATTCACAAAAAAATATAGGTAGTTTGTATTTAAATGTTTAATATTGTGTATATTCAGTACCTATATAATGAAAAACGATCAATTCGATCTTCAAAATATATGTAAAGTTTAATTAATTATGTTTATAATATGAATTAAGTAAGGTACGTGCATAATATATGAAAAAATAAACAGCGAGAAAGCTCGGCCAATAATAACCTTATCATAGCAAGTTTACAAACAAAAACTTCTCTGGGGTAACTTTGTGAGAGTCCAATAAAGGAAACGACAGCCTCGTTTCACTCTCACGCGGGTAGAAATAAAAGAAATAAAATAAAACAAATTCCAGGCAACTAGTTTCTGTGAGAGGTGTAAAAATACCTGCCTGGGAACACAAAGGATTGGGCGGCAGACAACAGAGATGGATAAAATGCTCAATTAGGATGATTCTCACCTGACTTATCGTCGTTATCGTCACCGGTGCTTAACCACGCTTTGTGATTTCGCTGTCATAATCGAGATCGCCAGCTACGACTGATCGCACCGTTTTTTTTTTGATTGTAGCCAAAAGCTAGATAAGTTTTTAGTATTATAACACTTAACACCTATTCCACAATATATTTAGTGTTTGAATCGGTTTCCTTAAAGAAATTATTATTCTGTATGTTAATACATTGAACAATACAGGCCAGATAATAGCGTAATATCCATGACACCATTTGCCATTACGCGGCCAGAGAATAGATTTCTAATATAGTAATATATAAAATAGAAGTATCTAATATATAAAATAGAAATGCAAAATCTAGTCGAGATAGGCCAAATACATTGAAGGCAGTTTTGACTGAGCTTTTGGATTACTGATCTAAGGGGGGAGGGTGTTTAAATAAGATGCCAGGCACTAACTTTTTATGTTGAGAAGGCTGGCACGATGAAGCTGGTTGGGTGTTCACGCACTCATGCACTGGTAAACGGATGGTTCGGAATGTCATTCTCACGGTTTCACTTGTGTTTTGGGATAAATAATGACGACACGTTCAGGATGGATGATAGTCACGACGTTCGCTCAAACCGTGCTCACTCTCACTCAGATTTAGTGCAACGAAGGTCGAACAGATGTGTTTTGGATGAGTCACTATGTAGTTAAGGCGTTCGGTCGTATCGTATCAGATAGAGCGCGATAGAGTCTTAGCTTTAACAAGCCTAGGCGCGTTCGCTGTCTTGAAGTAATTGAATGTAACTTAATCACTACTCGTGACCGGTGACTGCTGGTCGCCTGGTCTTGTGACAATAATTGGCGATTTGAGGTAGGTGGTCTAAAAGCGACTATAATTATTGATCTCAACTATTTTCTATAAAACTTATTGAAGTTTTTAATTGTGTCGTACATGTGAAGAAATTAAAACTTTTTTGGTTTATGCTAAAAAGAGCTTTTTAAAGCTTATATAATAATAAATGTGTACTTTTAAATGTAGCAGAACGATTTCAAGAAAATCATTTTGAGCGTATTTTTTTTCGATAACAGATTAAAAGCATTGGACCATCATAATAAGATAATGCTATTTTGTTAATTTTGCGTCCAAAGCAGAACAATATAATATTGCTCGACAGGCGTAAAGCTTTTACTGGACGCAGCATTATATTCTCTACATGGAAGAAAATGCGAAAGAAAAAAATGTCATAATGCTTGGTGCTTCTTTTAGTCGGGCAAAAAAATATTCCTAATCTAATATAACTTGTCCATAATCGGATTACTGGGGCCAGCCGCTGGTCATAATGCTTGTTTTTTTTATCAACCCAAAATATCATTTGGACAAAGGAAAAGTAAAAAATTCGCCCGCAATTCCGAAAATCCTTCAGTGTGATATAAAAAATGTGCATAAAAAATGTATTTTACATAACTTTTTTGTTTAACTATTTCACATTACTCATTTTTTTATACATATGTAAGGGGTTTTATCAAAATGTCGCGAATACCAAATCTATAAGGAGTTCTACAATATTGGCGCACTTTGCACTTGTTTGCGATTTCTGCTATATCAACATATTGATACCTCTCAGCCACGGTTGCCAACTTAGCGTTTTTCTTGCCAGATCTAACATTTTTGAATAGGTATCTAGCTTCCAAAATACGCATCTGGCATATGGCGTTAAATCTAGCGTTTTTTGACACAGCAAACAGCTTAAAATTTCTCACAAAAAAGCTAGAATATTTTACCAATTTGCTTGAAAATCAACATGTTGGCCTCTAGTGTATATTTTATCTTAACAATAAATTAATAATATAACATGCGATATTTGAATGAAGACCAAATTTCGTACATACCTGATTATGTTTCGGTTGTATGATTTAGGTATTTATAAGTTGTGGTTAGGGATTGCAATACCGGTATTTCAAAACCGGTATTCAATTATTTATCGATAACCAAATACCAGTTTCGATAATCTAAAATACCGGTATTAAGAAAGCATACACGTATATGTTTTTCAAAATGAATTTAATGATATTTTTCATTCAGCTACACCTACAGTGTTGTATATAAAATTTAGTATATAAATTTTATGCTGCCAAAACGCAAATATATTGACTTTGGTTTCAGTAAAAGCTAAATAATATTAAAACAAAATACCTCAAATATACTTACAGAATCGTCGCGATAAGTTAACATATTTTAAAAAGAAAACATTAGTGGAAAATATTTCAAAGTATTCTATAACTATTAATTTAACTATTATTAAAGTACCCGGAATTAAAATGTAAAAATTATCAGTTCTAAAATAGTATAATTTATACATGTTAGGTATATACAAAAGGTCAACATAATAAATGTAGGTAGGTACTTTAGGTTGCTATATACATAATGTTTTAAATAGATTTTAAGAGTTATATTTATTGATAGGCACTTCATTTATGTTTTGATAAATACCGGTATTCAATAAGAAATACTTCGATAATAATAAATTCGATATTGCAATCCCTAGTTGCGGTACAATAAATTCCCATTCGATATAGTATAATATATATTCGATATACTATGTTCTCGCTAACAATGTTCAAAATCATGATTTATATAATTGCTTTGAAATGGATTTTTGTTAATTTTATTATAACAAAATCTAGCATTTTTTTCTGCCACATAGCTTATTTTCTTACCCTATCTGGCATATTTTTATCAATAACAGTTGGCAACACTGAGAGTCTCAGCTCTGTCACTCTTAAAGAGAACGGGAGACATTAGAATGGCGGTATGTCATCGCTTAGATGGTTATCAAACATCTTAAGAACACGGGTTAATATAGAATGAAAACACGATATTTGGCGGCGTCGTCTTGTTTTATTAAGTCACTTGAACATATTCAGTTTCTCTATAGTTTTGAAGATTCTACAATCTACAAAATATGTGATGCAATGTATACTATTTTTTAGCAATATACTGTAGCTTTCTTTAATGATAGGTTACATTACATTATTAGATAATAGTAGTATATTAGAACATATAAATCATCAATAAAGTTCCAATAGTTAGCATGGATTTTATTCAGGGTTCAGATTGCTAGTAGGTCAACCGGATCATAAAATCTTCACTGCTATTCCGATTCTCAAATTACCAATTTGGTAATCAACAATAATATTTTTAAAACAAATCAATCAATGATAACATATTGTTTTTTTATGTAAACATTGCCATGTATGTATCTTGTTTTCTTGTGTTGACTTATTTGAAAGAGAGTGAGCTTTATTATTTGTATATCTTACTGCCATATTCGTGTTGTAAATGGTTTTTATTATGATGTTTCAGTTATAGATTTCTACAATAAATCTATTTTCTCCTCGAACACTGGCCACGTATAATAAAAACATGTTTGTGTCGCTGTTGTAAACAATGCGGCCGGCTAAGGGAAACGACTTTGAAAATGGCGTCGCGTTCTTTTTTAAATCTCCAATTCGCACGCCGCCGCCGCCGCTAGAGCGCTAGTAACATTTAAATGGCGTCTATCTGTCATATGGAACAAAGCCGGAAACGGTCGTTACTCGCCACGAACACTTAATTGAGTTGCGTTCCTTCGCACAAAGGAAATGGGGGGGGACATGAAATATTTATCAATGCTTCCACTCTTTTTACGGGGATATGTATCATTCAAAATGCTCATCACTCAGAAGTAGAATATATTATAATATGAATAATACATTTTTATTGAATTTTCTTGTCATTGCCTTTGTGAAATCAATCATTTCCCGTGAGCCTGATAATATTGGTTTAAAAATCTTACGAGAAAAATTCTAGAATTCGTGAAGACTTTCGGGCTTTCACAGTTCTCTCCCTATTGTACACACTTTTTTCTTGGTTGTTTACCCTATTTTGAAAAAAATATTCGGTCTTACAGCTTTTCGACTATTCTTTTCTAAAAAACCTACAACGTTTATTTCGCTATTTCACTGACGAATTTCAGCCAAACTTTTTTCCGACAATAGTACGCAAAAAGATAATTACACAATTGTTTACCAACATTATGCGGCTGACCCTTTCTCTATTCGTAAAGCCGTAAAATAAATGAAAACTGTGAGTTTTCTAATATATTTTTAGTCAATAAAAAAAAACTTTTTGTTACAGGTTAACAGAAAAACTAACTTACACGCACTTCTATTAATTGTCGACATACAATATTATTGAAAAGCCTTCAAATTTATCATACTAACTACACCCTGGGCTGATCAAATTACTTATGAAGAGGTTAACAAGAGAAAAGTATGGCTGACAAAGTTTAGTGTGTACTAATTATGTCGGATCTTAACAGCCTACGTCCACCCCTCGCCACTGAGACAAACATAATATCGCCACCTGTTTTGTACCGTACCAGTACGTTGATCGTTTGTGTGGGATGACAGGTGCACCAGTCCATGAACTCTGATAATGCATTCGTATCAACGGGGTGCCGGACGAAATCCCGAAGGCCGAAATCCCGAAGGCCGAAATCCCGAATGCCGAAATCCCGAATGGCCGAAATCCCGAACGGCCGAAATCCCGAACGGCCGAAATCCCGAATGGCCGGAATCCCGAAGGCCGAAATCCCGAAAAATAAAAAAATATAAACAACTAGCTGAAGTACCCGGCTTCGCACAGGGTCGCTTCGTGGTTATATTTATCTTAGATATTTGAAAAATAATAAGAGGTAATTATTTTTTTAATATTAAAATATCTGTGTAATACAATATGGCAATATGAAAATAATTCTAATAGGAGTAAAGGTCAAACATAAGAACACTAAATTAAAATCGAATCCAAAATATGAAAACGTTATTAATGTTATTAATATGTAGTAAAAAAAAAATCAAAATTGGATGGAACAAACAAACAACAAACTTTGTATTTTATATAATAATAATTTAAAAACCTTCGCAGGTGTGCGCACAACAACTGACAAAAGTTTCATCGCAATCGGATGAATGGTATAGGAACGCATACGAATAGTAGAAGAAGATGATTTTCTAATTCATAAATCTTCGTTGGCATGCGCATGACAACTCACCAAAGTTTCATTGCAATCGGATTAATGGTATAGGAACGCATACAAATAGAAGAAGAAGAAGATGGTTGTACTAATTCAAAAACCTTTGCGGGCGTGCGTACAACAACTGGACAAAATTTCATCACAATCGGATGAATGGCATAAGAACGCATACAAATAGAAGAAGAAAAAGATGATTTTACTAATTCAGAAACCTTTGCGGGCAAGGGCACAACACTTGATCAAAATGTCATTGAAATCGGATGAATGGTATAGGAACGCATAAGAATAGAAGAAGAAGATGATTTTCTAATTCAGAAATCTTCGTGGGCATGCGCACGACAACTCACCAAAGTTTCATTGCAATCGGATGAATGGTGTAGGTACGCATTCGAATAGAAGAAGAAGATGATAGTTTTACTAATTCAGAAACCTTCGCAGGCGTGCGCACGACAACTCACCAAAGTTTCATTGCAATCGGATGAATGGTATAGGAACGCATACGAATAGAAGAAGATGGTTGTACTAATTCAGAAACCTTCGCGGGCTTGCGCACAACAACTGGTCAAATTGTCATCGCAATTGGATGAATGGTATAAGAACGCATACGAATAGAAGAAGATATAATGAAGAAAATGATGATTTTTCTAATTCAGAAACCTTCATGGATCTGCATACAACCACTTACCAAAATTTCATTGCAATCGGATGAATGGTATAGGAACCAAGGAAAAAGAAGAAGATACTTGTACTAATTCAAAAACCATTGCGGGTGTTACCACAATAACTGACGAAGGTTTCATCGCAATCGGATGAATGGTATAGGGACCATACGAATAAAAGAAGATAGAATGAAGAAGAAGAAGAAGAAGGAGAAGATGGTTGTACTAATTCAGAAACCTTCGCGGGTGTTGGCACAATTATTGACGAAAATTTTATTGCAATCGAATGAATGGAATAGGAACGCATACAAATAGAAGAATATATAATAGAAGAAAAAGAAGAAGAAGAAGATGGTTGTACTAATTCAAAAACCATTGCGGGTGTTACCACAACAACTGACGAAGGTTTTATTGCAATCGGATGAATGGTATAGGGACCATACGAATAAAAGAAGATAAAATGAAGAAGAAGAAGAAGATGGTTGTACTATTTCAGAAACCTTTGCGGGTGTTAACACAACAACTGACGAAGGTTTTATTGCAATCGGATGAATGGTATAGGGACCATACGAATAAAAGAAGATAAAATGAAGAAGGAGAAGAAGATGGTTGTACTGTTTCAGAAACCTTTGCGGGTGTTAACACAACAACTGACGAAGGTTTCATCGCAATCGGATGAACGGTATAGGAACCATACGAATAAAAGAAAATAGAATGAAGAAGAAGATGATGATTTTTCTAATTCAGAAACCTTCATGGGCGTACATACAACCACTTACCAAAATTTCATTGATGAATGGTATAGGAACCATACGAATAAAAGAAAATAGAATGAAGAAGAAGAAAAAGATGATGATTTTTCTAATTCAGAAACCTTCATGGGTGTGCATACAACCACTTACCAAAATTTCATCGCAATCGGATGAATGGTATAGGAACGCATACGGGACAGACACACAGACAGACAGACAGACAGACATTCATTTTTATATATTAGTATATCCTATACTCTTCCCGCAAGTGCAAGCAATAAGTTTACAAAGTTTTATCGCAATCGGATGAACGGTATGGCTGCGCATTAAATACGAACAAACAAACAAACAAATATTAATTTTTATATATTAGATAATAATTTTCAACCAGCGGTACCCAAATAGGCGGCTCTTTAACTTACGTGTGTAATTTACCGAGATAGTAAAAATAGTTTTATAAAAACTATTATTAATTATGGATTGAAGCATAAAAATAATTTTAAACCAGCGGTACCCAAATAGGCGGCGCTTTTTCTTGAGTGTGTAATTTTACAAGATAATAAAAATAGTTTTATAAAAACTATTATTAATTATGGATTGAAGCATAAAAATAATTTTCAACCAGCGGTACCCAAATAGGCGGCTCTTTTTCTTGCGTGTGTAATTTACCGAGATTTAAAAACAGTTTTATAAAAACTATTATTAATTATGGAATGAAGCACAAAAATAATTTTAAACCAGCGGTACCCAAATAAGCGGCGCTTTTTCTTGAGTGTGTAATTTACCAAGATAATAAAAATAGTTTTATAAAAACTATTATTAATTATGGATTGAAGCATAAAAATAATTTTAAACCAGCGGTACCCAAATAGGCGGATCTTTTTCTTGCGTGTGTAATTTACCAAAATAATAAAAATAGTTTTATAAAAACTATTATTAATTATGGATTGAAGCATAAAAATAATTTTCGACAAGCGGTACCCAAATAGGCGGCTCTTTTTCTTGCGTGTGTAATTTACCATGATAATAAAAATAGTTTTATAAAAACTATTATTAATTATGGATTGAAGCATAAAAATAATTTTAAACCAGCGGTACCCAAATAGGCGGCGCTTTTTCTTGAGTGTGTAATTTTACAAGATAATAAAAATAGTTTTATAAAAACTATTATTAATTATGGAATCAAACATAAAAATAATTTTCAACCAGCGGTACCCAAATAGGCGGCGCTTTTTCTTGAGTGTGTAATTTACCAAAATAATAAAAATAGTTTTATAAAAACTATTATTAATTATGGATTGAAGCATAAAAATAATTTTCAACCAGCGGTACCCAAATAGGCGGAGCTTTTTCTTGAGTGTGTAATTTTAGAAGATAATAAAAATAGTTTTATAAAAACTATTAAAAATAATGGAATTAACCATAAAAATAATTTTCAACCAGCGGTACCCAAATAGGCGGCGCTTTTTCTTGAGTGTGTAATTTTACAAGATAATAAAAATAGTTTTATAAAAACTATTATTAATTATGGATTGCGTAAAAATAATTTTCAACCAGCGGTACCCAAATAGGCGGCGCTTTTTCTTGAGTGTGTAATTTTACAAGATAATAAAAATAGTTTTATAAAAACTATTATTAATTATGGATTGAAGCATAAAAATAATTTTCAACCAGCGGTACCCAAATAGGCGGCGCTTTTTCTTGAGTGTGTAATTTTACAAGATAATAAAAATAGTTTTATAAAAACTATTATTATTTATGGATTGAAGCATAAAAATAATTTTAAACCAGCGGTACCCAAATAGGCGGCTCTTTTTCTTGCGTGTGTAATTTACCGAGATTTAAAAACAGTTTTATAAAAACTATTATTAATTATGGAATGAAGCACAAAAATAATTTTAAACCAGCGGTACCCAAATAAGCGGCTCTTTTTCTTGCATGTGTAATTTACCAAGATAATAAAAATAGTTTTATAAAAACTATTATTTATTATGGAATGAAGCATAAAAATAATTTTCAACCAGTGGAACCCAAAAAGGCGGCGCTTTTTCTTGCGTGTGTAATTTACCAAGATAATAAAAATAGTTTTATAAAAACTATTATAAATTATGGATTGAAGCATAAAAATAGTTTTCAACCAGCGGTACCCAGATAGGCGGTGCTTTTTCTTGAGTGTGTAATTTTACAAGATAATAAAAATAGTTTTATAAAAACTATTATTTATTATGGATTGAAGCATAAAAATAATTTTAAACCAGCGGTACCCAAATACGCGGCACTTTTTCTTGCGTGTGTAATTTACCGAGATTTAAAAACAGTTTTATAAAATCTATTATTAATTATGGAATGAAGCACAAAAATAATTTTAAACCAGCGGTACCCAAATAAGCGGCGCTTTTCCTTGAGTGTGTAATTTACCAAGATAATAAAAATAGTTTAATAAAAACTATTAATATTTATGGATTGAAGCATAAAAATAATTTTCAACCAGCGGTACCCAAATAGGCGGCGCTTTTTCTTGAGTGTGTAATTTTACAAGATAATAAAAATAGTTTTATAAAAACTATTATTAATTATGGATTGAAGCATAAAAATAATTTTAAACCAGCGGTACCCAAATAGGCGGCTCTTTTTCTTGCGTGTGTAATTTACCGAGATTTAAAAACAGTTTTATAAAAACTATTATTAATTATGGAATGAAGTAAGAAAATAATTTTCTATCTCAATACACATAATTTTTTTAAATGTCCCGGAAAAAAACATTCCCAGAAGAGCTTAAAAGGCTCTCAACTTTCATTCATCTGAATAAAAGTTGGGAACCCTTCACACAATTTATCATACTTACTATCGAATGAACAAAATAATTAATGGATACATATAATTAAATCCTTATGAAGCACATTTTTAGATTATGTTTATAACCAAAAACTTTGGTAGGGCCATGGATTAGTGATTCCAAACGGGTATCGGAAACGATTAAGAAATATACTGTAGAATTTCATTCTATTTTCTTTATAAATCATAGAAATTCTGACAAAAAGTAAAACAAACTTTTCCCACATTTTTTTTATACTACTAGTATGTTAAAGTAAAGATGTCGCTTGTGGCGCAATTTTATTTGGTATTAAAAAAACTGTACTGTGAAAAATATGTACGCCATAGCATATTATATTTTCGATGAATGTTTATCATTTTTTAGCATTTTCTCCCTGGTGAATTATCTTTTATGTTGAAAGTTCACTGTTTTTGTGGAATATAGCAGCACTGGCTTTGCATATTATGAGGCTGTTAATTTCAAAGTTGGTAACCTGCATATTCCACCATTTTGAGACACTCGCAAACAACAGCTGTCAAGCACATTTAGGACTACAAATAGAATATTTTATTTTTGCAAACATATTAATGATCAATTAGGAAAAGCGAGTAGTAAAATAAAATATCCTTAACGTCATAAGAATTAATAAAAAATCATGTATAGAGTTGATATATATAAAAAATGGAGCCTGATGAATGTATTCAACTTTGCACTCGATTTCCTGTTTAATTCTATTTAACTAACAATCGGAGCTGGATTTGATATTTTATGAAAATACATATGTACGATGGAATTGTACTCACAGAAATTGAGTCAAGAACAATATAAATAAAAGTATTTATGAAGGTTACCGACTTTGAAACTAATAACCTAATATTATTTATGTTGATTGAATTATTTTAAAAAAATGCAATTAACAGTGTGACATAATAAGTCACTAAAGATAATGATTATAAGGAAGAGTTTATATTTCATTCATTCATTCATTCAGAATAATTTTTATGGCTACCAATTCAATAAAATCAATGTGAAATCGCTATTATATGATACATATAAAAATGTCCCTCTAGTAATCTAGTTGGTCAAAACTCTGATGTGGTTAAATTAATTATTAAATTAAAAAATGGATAAAAAACGATAATTTGAAAGTCCGAATGAAGTTATATGTCAACCAACATGTTAAGTATTTTTCAATGTACTGCGAAAATATTATAATTTGAAAAGTGTGCCGTGACATGAAAAAGGTTTGGAATCACTGCGATAAAATAAATTTTCTTCAACGTTTTTGTACATAATTATATTTATTTCATATCATTACTAGTCCAAGTCGACCCTGGGTCTCGAAAAGGTCGCCAGTGTTAAGCTAGATTTGATATAAATAAAAGAGATTTCACGATTTTCAAAAATGAAATATAGAAAGTATGATTTATTCAAAAATATTTTTATTAAATTCAACAAACTTATCACACTACATTTTAGTGATAAAAATACCGATAAAATCTGATACCTATAATCAATGACATTAATATGGACGAAGCATCTAGAAAATAGAATGACACTCACTTTGTGTCGGGTCTGCCGGATGGCGAAATTCATATTTTAATATCGGTATCCTACGCTCAAATGAACATTCTGCTTGCAAGCGGTCTGGCGACACCGCTGGGTCTGCCCATACAAAATTTCTGACTGTCAGGTTTCGACTCCACCGTTATTATTGTGTTACAAAATGCCAATGTGCCTAGTTAAAAATTGTAAAAAAATATACTAAACACTCCAAGAAAGATGGGATATCACTTTGCATGTATTAGTATTATTTATTATTTATAAAATGCCATTTTAAGATATTGATGAATGTTTATTCAATGCAATTGAATGACAGGAACCATTGGACAGTCAGTCGCCTGTGATTCGCTGAGCTCACTTGCGTCTAATCTCCGAGAAGTCGTAAGTAACCGAGAATCTGTTTCTAACGCAATGAGTCATGACACTAATACGCCATTACAATAAAGGTTATATTACTATAAATTCTCGAAGCTTGTATCGCATATTGGAAACGGATACATCAATGGTCACGTGACATCTACCTATACATCTGTGAATGACTTTCATGCACAATTTCTCGTGCGCGCCGGGTATGAAGTGAGTCGTCCATTTAATATGTCATTGCCTATAATAATCAAAGACGGGTGTTGAACGAGCGCACATTTTACAACGGTTTTTTTAAATTGTGAGTTTTAAGAAACTTACATATTGATTAGTTAAAATACAAAAGAATGTTATTTAATTGGATGCTAGGTTTTAGAGTGGTGAAGGGTGGAAGTAAGCTGTTAGGATCTGACATAAATGATGCATATTAACTTTTTCAGTTACACGTATTTGTTTTTATTGAACTAAGACTATTCCCACAATGACCGCGTGGCTTAAGCGTCGGCCTATAGCTTTGTGGGTCCCAGGTTTGAATCCTGGGTCTGTGCAAGTACACATATTGCCTTTTCAATTTGTTTATGAGTCAGAGTATGGACAAATGAGTTGAGGAAGTGGCTGACATCCATTTCTCGTAAAAAAATAAACCTGGATCGGACATGGTTGAAAAAAGAAAGAAAACTTACAGATTGAGTTTGGAACATGACTACGTATTAACAAAGCTAATGAAAATGTTATGTATACCTGATAATTATTAATAAAAGACGGCTTTATCACTTTCGTTCTCAGATAAGACCACATTGAACTATCCATCATCAGAAATCAAATTCCGATAAAACCTATAATCAATATACAAGGCTTGTATTGCAAGCGCATTTGATAATAATGATTAGGTTATTACCCATCTAAAATGATATTTAAAATGAAAATTATTTTTGGGCTTCATTCCATAATTAAGAATAGTTTTATAAAACTGTTTTTAAATCTCGGTAAATTACACACGCAAGAAAAAGAGCCGCCTATTTGGGTCCCGCTGGTTTAAAATTATTTTTATGCTTCAATCCATAATTAATAATAGTTTTTATAAAACTATTTTTATTATCTTGTAAAATTACACACTCAAGAAAAAGCGCCGCCTATTTGAGTACCGCTGGTTGTAAAATATTTTTATGGTTGATTCCATAATTAATAATAGTTTTTATAAAACTATTTTTATTATCATGGTAAATTACACACGCAAGAAAAAGCGCCGCCTATTTGGGTACCGCTGGTTGAAAATTATTTTTATGCTTCAATCCATAATTAATAATAGTTTTTATAAAATTATTTTTATTATCTAGTAAAATTACACACTCAAGAAAAAGCTCCGCCTATTTGGGTACCGCTGGTTGAAAAATATTTTTATGCTTCAATCCATAATTAATAATAGTTTTTATAAAACTATTTTTATTATCATGGTAAATTACACACGCAAGAAAAAGAGCCGCCTATTTGGGTACCGCTGGTTGAAAATTATTTTTATGCTTCAATCCATAATTAATAATAGTTTTTATAAAACTATTTTTATTATCTTGTAAAATTACACACTCAAGAAAAAGCGCCGCCTATTTGAGTACCGCTGGTTGAAAATTATTTTTATTGTTGATTCCATAATTAATAATAGTTTTTATAAAACTATTTTTATTATCTTGTAAAATTACACACTCAAGAAAAAGCGCCGCCTATTTGGGTACCGCTGGTTGAAAAATATTTTTATGCTTCATTCCATAATTAATAATAGTTTTTATAAAACTATTTTTATTATCTTGTAAAATTACACACTCAAGAAAAAGCGCCGCCTATTTGGGTACCGCTGGTTGAAAAATATTTTTATGCTTCAATCCATAATTAATAATAGTTTTTATAAAACTATTTTTATTATCATGGTTAATTACACACGCAAGAAAAAGAGCCGCCTATTTGGGTACCGCTGGTTGAAAATTATTTTTATGCTTCAATCCATAATTAATAATAGTTTTTATAAAACTATTTTTATTATTTTGGTAAATTACACACTCAAGAAAAAGCGCCGCCTATTTGGGTACAGCTGGTTGAAAATTATTTTTATGCTTCAATCCATAATTAATAATAGTTTTTATAAAACTATTTTTATTATCATGGTAAATTACACACGCAAGAAAAAGAGCCGCCTATTTGGGTACCGCTGGTTGAAAATTATTTTTATGCTTCAATCCATAATTAATAATAGTTTTTATAAAACTATTTTTATTATCATGGTAAATTACACACGCAAGAAAAAGAGCCGCCTATTTGGGTACCGCTGGTTGAAAATTATTTTGATGCTTCAATCCATAATTAATAATAGTTTTTATAAAACTATTTTTATTATTTTGGTAAATTACACACTCAAGAAAAAGCGCCGCCTATTTGGGTACCGCTGGTTGAAAATTATTTTTATGGTTGATTCCATTATTTTTAATAGTTTTTATAAAACTATTATTATTATCTTGTAAAATTACACACTCAAGAAAAAGCTCCGCCTATTTGGGTACCGCTGGTTGAAAATTATTTTTATCGTTGATTCCATAATTAATAATAGTTTTTATAAAACTATTTTTATTATCTTGTAAAATTACACACTCAAGAAAAAGCGCCGCCTATTTTGGTACCGCTGGTTGAAAAATATTTTTATGGTTGATTCCATTATTTTTAATAGTTTTTATAAAACTATTTTTATTATCTTGTAAAATTACACACTCAAGAAAAAGCGCCGCCTATTTGGGTACCGCTGGTTGAAAAATATTTTTATGCTTCAATCCATAATTAATAATAGTTTTTATTAAACTATTTTTATTATCATGGTAAATTACACACGCAAGAAAAAGAGCCGCCTATTTGGGTACCGCTGGTTGAAAATTATTATTGTTTATATTTTTTTATTTTTCGGGATTTCGGCCTTCGGGATTCCGGCCATTCGGGATTTCGGCCATTCGGGATTTCGGCCTTCGGGATTTTGGCCTTCGGGATTTCGACCCAAACCCATTTAAATGTACACGATCCTCAATAGTGAAGAATGTAAATAAAAAGGAATATATCAAACTAGAAAGATTAAATTTGTAAGTAGAGTGCGAAAATTTTTATTTGATGTGCAGTGGTTTTAAGAACTAGAATCCCCTCTCCTCGCGTTTCAGTATTCATTCCCCTCACCTTGAAGACAGTTCACGTTGCTTATAAGTGCGCGGTACCAGTCATTTAAAAAATGACCAATAGGATGATTATAAGTCATCTTATCTCCTACTGTGAAGAAGAAAAACGACAAAATAACCTCATTCGGCCCTTCAACAACATTATCGAAAGATTTGCCGCGATGACAGGTACAAAAGACACTTAAGTTATTGGGAAAAAAATTTAATGTTGCTAAATAAAATGTATCCTAAGTTATTGGGAAAAAGTGTATATCATGATATTTGAAATTTGTGAAAATATGAACCTATTTAAGAGCATACTTCAGTGAAACGGCAAATAATTTTCAACTATAGGTGCGACGAAATTTTTGACTCGCTGGCAATCGGAGAGCGAAAGTCGAGCTGTGAACACGTCGATTTGTTTCGTGATGACGATGGGGCTATTAATTCTTAAATCGTGTAAAGATGACTACAAACGTTACCCATTTACTTGAAAAAGAAAACATGTCAATGAATATATTATTATTGTTAGTAATAGAACAATAAACAGAACATTAAATGGACGCATGTTGGATTTATATGACAAATTATATTTCGTTCGGCATGCGTCATTTTCACTATCCGCGCATCGCCTAGCGACGATCTTTTTAGACCATGCCTCAACTGAGGTATAGCCTTAAGGAAGTGGGAAATAATATCTTTTAATCCTGGCAATACTCTCACAATACTTCGAAATCGATACAATACGACTGCCGCCGCCAAGACTTACGTTAAACTCTTCGGTCTCTAGTAAAGAATACATTGTGTATCAAATGCAAATGTAACGTTTAGTTTACTGAGGCTATCGATCGATTATAAAATGAAAACTATGATATAAATAAAATAAAAATAGGTACACCGTCAAACCTCTTAGCGTAAATTAATCCATACGTATATTATACGTGCGTAAGACGTTCACTGAAACTACGACAAAGTATTTGGACAATTGAGTGGCATGCATCATTTATTGAATAATCAATTTACCTTAGGCACAAACAACCACTGGTCGACTGAAAACTATTACACAAAATGTTTGTTTAAAACTTGAGTGTATTTTTCTTCGAAGAATTGAGTGTGAAATTATTTACGTATTTTATTTCTTTTCCTTGGGCTGCGGCTTTTCAACTGAAATGTTTAAAATCAATAATTTGTAACCTAGTTATTGTAATTTGGATAATATAATAAATACCTAGGGAGAATCATAATATGAGCTTTTTCGTTTAGTGTTAATTTACCGGGCGAAAAATTATTACGCAAGCAAATATATTTAGAACCTTAATAAAAAAAACCATTGATACACATATTTTAGGTCAACCAACAGGATCAATCAAATATAATAAAAGCATATAATATGCTGGTTCCAATAACAGGTGGACACAAAAACCATAATAAATCAAATATTAAATAGAGTTATAAATAATATATTGGAGAGTTATTGAAAATGGTTAAAAAATAAAAACACGTAAGTAGTATATAATCGTAAGAAAATATAAAAAAAATCTGAAAATCCTAGTAAATATAAAGAAAGAATAAGCAATATAAGAAAAGAAAAATACAATCAAAAAGGCAGTCGTCCAGATACGGTTGGTATATATTCTACAGAATACACCTTCCCTTATAAAATCCAACAATAAAATGCAGTTATCCATCTATCGAATATCTATGGTTGCGCTTTTTGCAATGGACTATAATTTGAAGATGTTTGTGTGAAGACGAATCTAGGAGGGGGGGGGGGGGTTAAACTGGATGCCAGCCACTGACCTTTTTTATGTTTAGAAGGCTGGCGCACGCTGGTTCGGACACTCACGTACTGGTGACGATTCGGGATGTCACTCTCACGGTTCCACTTGGCTCTTGGGACAAATTATGATACCAAGTTCAGGATGGATGATAGATGTGACGTTCACTCAAACCGTATCAGATTTAGAGCAACGAAGGTCAAACAGTCACTCTGTGGCTAACGACGGCTTGGCTTTAATAAGCTTAGGTACGTTTGTTGTCTTGAAGTAACTGGTTGTAACGTAATGACGGTTGACTCATGACCCGTGACTGACTGCTGATCGCTTGGTCTTGCGACAATATCTTGGGATTTAAGGATAGGTGGGAATAAAGGATGAATGCGACCATAATTAGCCCAACCAATCTGTAAAAGTCATCTTTATTGCAATGCAGGTACATTTATTTTTTAGCTACCAAAGCAATTTTTCCGGTAGAATAAACCTGGCTAGTGTGTAATGAAAAACAATCATGGCGGATTGAGTCGAAAAACAAATACGTCCACGGTAGGAAACTGTCAATCGCTCCTCGAGAGGCCTTTCGATTAACAGACACGCGCGCTACCAAATTCATCATTGGAGTAGTCTAATTACATTACTGAAAATTGCAGCAATCATAAAGTAAACAAAAAAGTGATAAAAGTATTTCGCTTATATATAATTCCAGGAAGAGATAGGTATCTTCCTACATTAATATTTTTACAAGTTATATCGGTAGTTGTAATTTATGGTTTTTATTTTTCTTTTTATCGTGAGGGTCTAAGAATTAGTCAATGCATTGGGCCTCTATGTCCCTACTGTACCCGCTACTGTATCTTATAAATATTTTATCAACTAATATCACATATAAAAAATATTTTTAGATATACTCTCATAGTACATATATTAATATGTATAAATGTCATTTAATAATTATTAAAATCTAACGTGATAATGCATAGAAATACTCACGTTAACTTAAATGCATTTTAAAACGCTTCGCTAATGTTCGACTCACTAGTATATAGTTTCAGTGTAAAAATTATATAATACAATATATTCAAAGCATATATAAATACAACCACAAACGGCAATACGAAATAGCTTAGTCAAAATAGTTCACAGTTTCACTACAAAGGAAGTGACTCAATTATCTCAAGACATTCAGATAAGACAAACAGATAACTGCTAGGGTTTGCAGTACAGAAATCTCGCTTGATTTGTTGATCCTAAGATGCCAGAGTTAGATTAAAATGCTAAAATCCCCGGATTACAATATGATTTTCATATAACATAATCCGCGATTTTTGCGAACGAAAGAATTTATACTATTCCACTTTTAGGTTTAATTTTTGAGAGTATTCCTAATATTGTTTTATAAAAAATATGAAATAGATTTTTCTGAATCACTGCAATATAAATAAAGTTTTATATTCACTGGTGGTATAAATATTTACCAATATTGGAGAAGTTCAACAAACTAGTAAATAATCTAATGACATACTTTTCATACCGATCAATCAAGCAACATCGATTTTCTTTTATTTATTTACATATTATGTACCTTTATATCAACGAATCGTCATATTATATTTTAAAATCAATATTATACAATACTTGCTTTCACAGAATGTGCCCAAGAACGTTTATATCTGTCGCTTGAAATATCTTATTTCGAAAATCAAAAATTTCGCATACAGACATGTGGAATAAAACTTTCTTTATATAATCTCTGTAATAAAGTAAGATTTTTATATATGTATTACATTTCACCATATTCGATCATAAAGGATCATATGGGCCGCCACAGGGTAGTGGTTGTATTTACAGATTTTGTTTTTACAACAAATGGATATGATCTACATGCTCAACAATATACCAGGTCCATACTCTGGGTTCAAAAACACATTAAAAACAATATGTGAATTTGTCAGGCCTGGGACACACGACACTTAGATAATCAATATACATTTTCAGCTTACATCCGTTGGACACAACATGTATTAAGTCGTGTACAACTCCAACTTATTGGATTGTCGGATCGATTTTTGAAGCTATTCGGGAGTTATTTTAGGAACCGTCAACAATACGTTTCGTACGGCCTTTATCAGTCACAGACCTTTTACACATTTTCCCCAGGGCTCAAACTTAGGGCCATTGCTGTTCACAATTTTCATAAATGACATAGCATTGGTAATTAGAAATGCTATGTTTTTGTTGTTTGCTGACGACTTGAAACTCTTCATGGAAGTTGTCACCTTGGACGATTGTCGTCAACTCCAACTTGATATAGATAATATATTAGATTGGGGCAGGCGTAATAAACTGGACTTCAATATTGATAAATGCAATGTTTTATCGTTTACTAAAGCCTCACGAGTATTGTTTTTCCAGTACTCGATGCATGGCAGAGTTCTCTCGTGAATATCATCTGTAAGAGATCTTGGAATTACGTTTGACGGTAAACTGACGTTTAGTGGTCATATAAATACCATTTGTAAAAAGGCGCTAAATATGTTGGGCTTTGTCTTGCGTACTTCCCGGGTCTTTTCGGATGTTACGGTACTAAAAATTCTCTATAACTCCTTAGTTAGAAGCAGACTTGAGAGTGGGTCTGTCGTTTGGGCCCCGCATCAGTTGAAGTACGGCCTTATGGTGGAGAGAGTCCAAAAGAAATTTTTAAGACTCCTTTACTTTCGGCTGCATGGATATTATCCGTGGCTCTATCCGACTGATTTTCTCTTAGGGATGCTTACATACTGTAGCTTAAAATTTAGAAGGGATCTTTATTTAGCTACATATTTTTTCAGACTTATACGCGGCGTAAATGTGAACTGCCATTCTTGGTGGTATTGGCTTATGTCTCTGATAATTATCTTAGGAATCGAGGGCATCCGTTGTTTGTTCTCCCACGGTGCAGAACTAACCTGCCATTAGTAATGCCAATTGGGAGGGAAATAACCATGTTTAATGAAATCGCTTCGGATATTGATATATTCCACTTACGTGAGGGTGAATTTAGGTGGACGTTGTTTTTTAAATTCTTAAAATAGGGTCTGCTTAACTCATCCGGTGTACTTCCTTGTACCTATATACTTAATATTTTTTGTATTTACACATTTATACTGTACATAAAACTGTTTTATTAATATTTCTTTGTTTCTAAATGTCATGTTGTGAACGTCTTAAACTTATAATTTGTAATGTCCAAAATATGTAAAATAAATAAATAAATTGAAAAATTGAAAGTTATTACCCAATAAAACCTATTTTGAAAAATCTAAAGCTTACGTCCTTTTTCCTTTCTACAGTCGATATAATATGAAGTGTTTTCGTAAAATTCTGGTTAATGTACTTAATTATACATATTACCCAAATGATATAATGTTTGAGGCTTTCACGGTTGTTTTTTATCGTAGTATATTCTTGGGTTTTTCACCGTGTCTCCTTCTTCCTTCTTTACTCGACGTTTCGGGCTCGTTGCAGAGGCCATTATCATATCTCTTGATAATGGCCTCTGCAACGAGCCCGAAACGTCGAGTAAAGAAGGAAGAAGGAGACACGGTGAAAACCCAAGAATATACTACGATACCCAAATGATCATTTGTATTTTACCACGTTTTTCTTAGCTCGTATTCTTGTTTGTCCGGTGGTTGTTTATCCAACACAAATCTTGCAATCGATTTTTAACTAACTTCCCGACTAGCTAGACATTTGAAACTTTTAGAATATATCAGAACACGATGCCAATGCATTCTTTTAATACTTTTAGCCATCTTTAAGTAGAATTGAATTTATTTTCAGTTAATTCTGTTTTGTATGAAAAGTTATTTTGGAAGAAATCCGTAATCCAATCCACTATTATTGGTTGCTAAGGGGGTCCTAGCAAATAAATTATTAATATATACGTGCGTTACTATGGACATCAAAATGACAATTCAGTATTCTATATTTGTTTGTTTGTTGCAAAATAGCAAAAAAATGATTTGTTGACAATTGCTTTATTTGTCCTAAATTATTAATACATAGAATTGTTAAGTTTATATGATTCAACAGAAAATTTAAAAACGTGGTATATAAAAAGTTCTTTTTATCTTGAAATTATTATTTTACACTTTTATAAAAACATCTTTCTATGAAACGTAATTTAAAAACATCTAAGAAACATAGTCCCCGTCTCTGTTCTGGCAGAACACACTAACTGGAGAATACTAGTTTTGAGTAATTTGACTTTGAAGTTGTTAAAATGTTTGAAAACTGTACAGCACTGAGGGAGATAATATATGATCCTTTGGATTCCAACCAATGTGTTTTACCGATTTTGTCACTTGCGTCATATCTGATTACGATGAAATTAACTATTATTCATACAATTGCTACGCTTCATAAACTGAGTTAATATTGGTAATCGGTTTTTTTGGCTTAAAACAAGATAGGTACCAGTACTATTTATTTAACTTGATTCCAAGCCGACGTCGTATGTCGCTTTTAATATTTCAACCATTTTACCATGTTGACTATGATGACAGCAGTGGCGAAGACTCCATACTAGGCGATTATTTAAAGCCTACTTTCTTAAGAAAAATATTTTTTTATTTTATATTGACATATTAAATAATATAATCACATAATAATATATTCAATATGCCCAACGGCATCTTTCCTATAATTGTGATAATAATTTTACGATCTGTTCCACTATTTCAATAAGCACCATTTATGGCATGTCTCGAAGGCTTAAAAAAATAAGCGACATCTCGTTCGCTATTCATATTGACGCGCGTGTTTGAACATGTACCGTTAAAAAAAAATCGGTTAGGTACATGTTCAAACACGCGCGTTAACATAATTTTACTCCCTACTTTAATTATAGTTTGTAAATTTATGCCGAATGTTGTAGCTTAACCACCGGGGAATGCCAAAAGAAATGGCGTATATAAAAAAAAAAAACACTATCTTATTCTTAGGTCAATAATTATTATAAAGCAATAATTATTCGTAGGATGTTTATCACACTTGAATGGTCAAAGACATAGCTTATAATGAGTATCTTTAAAATTATCTTCAAATGTGTTAATCTTGCCGATTTTTTGAATAATAAAATGCCTAATTCTTGTCAAATTTGGGATCACAGAGATTACCAATATAATTTTTTATCGTGAATATTTTACAAAAATTATCTCGTCATAAATTATACTAATGGTTTTATAAATGCGTTTAAAAATTAATAAATGTAAAACATCTTAACACCACTGCACAGTTATGTACCGAAATATGACTTTATTCTAAAACATTAGAGCGAGAGGTTTAAAATAATACTATTTTATGTAACAAAAATACTTTATGCAGTCATCAAATGTTTAAAATAAATATGAAGGAAAATAAGGCTTCACAATTATATAAATAGATTATTAACAACGTTTAAGGAGTGTCCAGGATCATGGTTTGAAAATACAATAAAAACTCAATTTTGACCTACGACGAGCATGTCCCCCCTTAAGAAGCGCTTACGCTTACATACTACGTAAGTGCACATTTATTCAAAATAATTTATAAGATAATTTAAAAAAATAATTTCTAGGGATTCAATCACATATAAATATTGATTGTTGTTCAAAATAATAAATAATTTATCTCGTGATTTTTATTTGTCAGTTAGTTTATTCATTGACTAAGACAATTTATTCAGCCAATTATGTAAGTTGAAATCTGATATTGTATCTAAGTCTGTGTTTTAAATATAGAAGTATTTTAAAATGTCTAGTTTACGGGTTAAACTATAAATTGTTATGGAACAGATTCACAACAACGGATATTTTCAATATATTTTGAGCGTATTTTGCGTGTATATTTAGGAAAATACATAATTCAAATTAATTGCTCATATTTATACCATCAGTGAGCTTTTGAATTTTCATCGGTTTTTGTGTACCTACCTATTCATCAGTAGTTATGTCGGAGTATCTTCTTATTTCCTGTAAATACATCTAACAAGTGTGCTTTCTCTACAGCCTACCTGTTTCCAAAAGGCACCCTTCGCCACTGGATGACAGTAAGTAGCGATGTTCGAATAGTTAACACAGAACAAATTAACATAAACTTGTAATAAAATATGCATAATATGACAATGACATAATATTTGAATGAGCACCGGTTTACTGTCAATGTTGTCATAATAATAACAGATTTACCGAATACATTATCAGTTTGAATTTTCCATTATGTGTGCGTAAGTCAATTAACACGTTATGTGAATTTACGCGAAACAAAAAAGCGGCATGCTCATTGAATTAACGTGATTATACAACAATTTGCAAGTACATTAAAAATGTATTATCTGTTGTACCTACTGTTAACTAAAGTAATATGGGTTTTACCAATATCACTTAACTCGACTCTTAACACTTAACTAATAAGACGTATTAAAAATGGTACTGTAAGAAAAAGCATACACAATATATAAACGCACGTTCCAAATTTGAAAAAATACGAAAATAAATTAATTGTATATTTTAATCGGGTAGTGAAAGAAACGAACATGATAGTCTGTTTTAAACCAGTAGCATATCGTACATATAAAGTATTAAATAACATTAAGTTTAATTTGTGACATATTAACGCAATGAATTCTTCAATCCAAATTTTAAATATTTCTGAAGGGATAAGGTGAAAGTATTTAAAGTTAACGAGTTAACGTTTAGATGTTGTCAACCGGTTCGCATACCTAGGTTCAAATATTACAAAAAAGAACGAGAGAAAAGAAATAATAACCGCTGCAAATAAATCGTACTTCTCATTGCTACACATATTCAAATCCAGAAATTCCCAAAGAAAAACTATGACCCAGCTCTATAAAACCGTCATACCCACCAGTCTTTGCATACGGGTGTGAGTCATGGACGCTAAATATGAAAGCAGCTGAAATGGTGGACTGCTTTAAGAGAAAGATTCTGAGGCGGATATACGGACCCATGAATGATGGTGGGGAGTGGAGAATTAGGTACAACACGGAACTATACCGCTTATACCAAGATTCAAAACTCTCCACCTTCATAAAACTCCAGAGGCTAAACTGGGCAGGCCATGTCCAGCACATGCCTGAGTCACGGATACCGAAGAAGATCCTCGAAGGAAACCCAGGGGGGAAAAGGCCAGTGGGAAAGCCACGCACACGATGGGGTGATAACATTACAACCAACCAGCTGCTAAAAATTGGGAACTGGAAAAGACGTGCGGAGGATCGTTCCGGCTGGAGGACGACGGTGGAGGAGGGCCCAGGGCTCGACTTGTGCTGTGGCGCCATCGAAGAAGGAGAAGTTTAAAGTTAACAAAGTAGCGTTCGGATAAGAAATTAGTGTGTTATACACAATGACGTATTAAATGGACAACTCATTTCATATCGGCGAGCACGAGAAATAGTGCACGAAACTTATTCACAGATGTATAGGTAGACATCACGTGATCATATGACATTGCATTTCCATTATACGATATCAAGCTTCGAGAATTTAGAGTAATATAGCCTTTATTGTAACGGCGTATTAATGTCATCGCGTTAGAATTCTCGGGTTACTTTCGTCTTCCGGAGATTCAGCGAAACGCTTCCAGGCATTCAGCGAAACGATTCCAGACGCAAACTGGGAATTCTGCCCTTAATTAATAACTTTAAATATTTTTGTAACTCGTTATTTTTATTATTATTCTTTTTGTTGTGTGTATAATAAATACATGCCTTTTATCAATTAATAACACAGTTTCGAAGTATGAATACAGAAGAAAGTAGGTACCTATGATAATAATACAAGAGAACGGAGGTAGATAAATATAACAAAAAAAAATAGTCAAACACAATTAAATTTTTATTGAACGCCATTTATTCGAGATAAAAACAAGTTATAAAAATATATTATTATTGTATGTTTGACGTATGTATCTTCGTACATTTATTTTCAAACAGGCGATACCAGTTTCATCATTACGACATTTTCAACTGAAAGTTGATCCGTGGAAAATGTTATAACAACGATACCCGTATATTATCAAATCATGGTAATGATAACAATGGTATTGTTAATTTAATTATTATGACATAAACAATGAAAACAAAAAATATCAAGAAACAAGTTATAAAAAATACACGATAAGCAGACCAAACGTTGCTTAGGGGCGCCACATTATGAGGGGCGGCAAATTATGGAAGAAATACGAATATTACGTAGTTTTGAGAAAAGTTGTTTGTCTAAACAAAATATTATTTGCTACGGCGCTAACAAACCATACAGTGTACAAATAAATATCAACGAATATGTAATTAGATTTTCACGTTTTGATCATATTGCTTTGCTTAAGATGTTTGAGATTAAACAATAACATATTATGATGGTTATTGAATTGCAATATAATAATTTGGTATAATTTGAAGCGGCGTTTAATAAGAATATTTTGAAACTGAAAATTGATCCGTTGAAAATGTTTTAATGACAAAACCAGTATCAGTTTATTGGAGAAAATATTATTTCAGCATGAAAATGATAACAATTCTATTACTATTTATTTAAATATTATAGAATCACAACAAGAAATGACAATAAAATCAAGAATGAAGTTATAAAAAATACACGATTAACGTTATATTATAGGTGCATGTTTTAATAATTCAGAGAGCAAGCAAACAGAGAAAACAACAGAAAGTAAATATAAATATTCATAAAAAGTAAATGGAGCACATGATATGAGATTATTATCTTTTGTTAATCGACGAAGTCCATTCCTTGTCGTGATGAAATGTTTTCTATCAAAATGATCAGAACATATTACACATTCATCCGATGGTGTCCAACATAGATCGCATCTTAATACTCTAAGTATATATGTCCAATGTAATCGCCTTTCTGCTTTGCGAGGAACTCTAAAATTTAATGAGAGATAATAATGACAATAAAACCGCTAAATCCATTGACATAATACTACTATTCTCCCTTCTTCATTATTTCACTTTTTAATTTGTAGCGATTCAATTATAAAAATATATACTTCACAATACATTTATCGATTTCGCGACAAAAAGTATTTTAAATTAAACAAACGATGTCAAAAAATATTTTTAATTACATATAATAAATTGAAAATAATATTACCAGTCCGTTCATGCAAATCAATTAGCTGAAGTACGGTGCAAACAGTACTACCATATTTGAAAAATTGAACGAATATATACCTTACTGTCATTACAATACGGACCAAATTTATAAATCACCATTTGTGCGTTGAGCCCTTATAGGAACGGAGAAATCATCGCTGCCTGCGTAAAAATGTTCGGCCATTTCTGTCAAATTGTTCTGTCATTGAATTGCATCGATATTTTGTATGGGCAGACCCAGCGGTGTCGCCAGACCGCTTGCAAGCGGAATGTTCATTTGAGCGAAGGATACCGATATTAAAATATGAATTTCGCCATCCGGCAGACCCGACACAAAGTGAGTGTCATTTTATTTTCCACATGATTCGTCCATATAAATGTCATTGGTTATACAATACACAATCAATCAAAAATAATAAATAATATAAACATTTTGAACGAGTTCGAACCACATGTCGACAGGTAGTACAGCCATACGGCTTTTTCCAGTATTATATATATAATTTAAAGCATCTTCTTCTTATTGTGCCATCCACTATCGGTGGTCGGCCACCATCAAGGTGATCTTATCTTTGTCGTCTGCTACCCGTAACAGTTCAATGGAGCTACACTCATACCAATCACGGAGGTTCTTAAGCCACAAAATGCGGCGCCGTCCTTTGCTACGCTTCCCATTGATCTTTCCTTGAATGACAAGTTTGGGAATGCTGTATTTTTCTCCTCTCATAATGTGACCGAGGTACTGTAGTTTCCTGGTTTTTATACTACGTAGAACTTCTCGATTCTTCCCCATTCGATTGAGAACTTCAACATTTGTCACCCGGTCAGTCCAAGGAATTTTGAGGATGCGTCTATATAGCCACATCTCGAAAGCTTCAAGTCTCCGTGACATCTCTTGGTTTGGCGTCCATACTTCCATACCATATAAAATAATTGAGAGAACAACGTACCATACGCAGTCTCAGACCTAAGTTAAGATCTCGATTGCTAAGGAGGCGTCTCATTTCGAGAAAGGCGCTCCTTGCGATCTCAAATCTAGTATTTATTTCCTTGAGACTGGTCCCATTTCTCATTGACCCATGTACCTAAATATTTATAATGGGTCACACGTTCGATTGGTTTGCTGTTAATGACAAAATTTGTGTTGGTGTCTGGTGTCGCTATTTTTGATACTAGTAATAGTTTTGTTTTCTTGAGGTTCATTTTTAAACCATAGCTTATCAAAAACTATCAAAAATAATACCCATAATCTCTATGAAAATAGAATTCTTTTGAGTATAATAACAATATAAATGGACTTGACTTGGGTTGGCAAATTTACGGCTCGCGGCTCGTCCAAATTTACGATACGGCACTTCACGCATACAAGTTATACCTTTGCCTTTGTTACTGACTTACTTCTAGCTAAGCGTACATATAAACAAAAAAAGTTTCTAACCTAATCCTAAAACGTTCAATTCCCCAGAGACAGGTGTATATTTATTTTCCGAAAGGAAATAATTCAATTCAGAAAATAAATACATAGGTGAAACTAAAAATAATAAATTGCATTCAAATTAAGTCAGAATTCATTGAATACGAATAATATTCGTTTTTGGCATCTTAGCGGATGAGTTTTAAGGTATTCAGTTCTGGTATAGTCATTGTTGTAAATATCGATGTTTTGGTGAAAAGATTGTACCTATGTCCAGGTAAATGGGTTTACTATGTAAATTTTAAGATTTGAGATGCATGAGGAATGGACATAATATGTTTTTGAAAGATACAATATCTTCTCAAATATCCTATTTGGACGTACAATATTTTTACATCATAAAGATACGATGCAGATGAACATTTTGTGTATGTTAACTCAATTTCGACTAGACATACAATATTTTGTTATTTATTATTCATATATTGTTACGTCGTTTTGGCAGAAGTTAAAGCCCACGATAATAGTCAGATACGAAACTGTAAACTAGTTTATAGAAAATGAAGATTTTTCATAATGAAGTATGTACATATGCAATATAGTATTCTGACAATTCACTTCATAATAATGATTAAATGCCTACATACATGTCCCCTCACATCCTGAAACGGGCCCCCAGGCTATAATCTTCGGCTCCTCCCTACCTATCGCTAAGGCTAAATATAGTGTGATACTACTATACAGTAGCGTTCTGCAGATGCTATTCAAGGTAAAATTAGTGGTATTCAGTGTATTTTTATCGATTTTTTGAATATTTTTAATATATCCACTTAAATTATGGGTTTGTTCGGGTTAGGAATAAGTAGATGTCGAGTATTGACAAACATTAATCAAAAATTGCATCCCACAATCACATATTTTAACCCAATGCTTACGGGCCGCACAAAATTGTGTTTTTGCTAATTACTTTTCAAATGCAAATTAACACGTTATTTACAAAATTAATTTAAAGGGCCCGTAAGCATTGTGTTATAACCTTAATACCTTTGAAGTAACATAGCGCCGCAGGCGACTTCTTATACTATTAGAGCACATTTTTAATGTATGTTTATCTCACTTATCTGGTTGATCTGCTGCACTAGGCCCTGGACCCTTGACTAGATCCCTGGCTACATGTACATTTAATATAATTTATAAAAATCTTACATACCTACTATAAAAACCAAACCTTTAAAGTATTTCCTTAACGGAATCGTGCGACTACTTTTATTTCATATAATGTTGTATTGTTTCAATCTATGTTTGGATCCAGATAATTAGCTTAATGAGTTAAGTTTAATATTAAAAGATAGGTACTCACTAAAACCGAGATCATAAATATCATATCTACATGAGAAAAATCCAATAACACAGTTAGTACAGATATTCATATTTCAGGTTTTATTGTCGAGCAACATAACACAAATTACATTTACAATTTCCTTTTCATCAAATATAATTTCGGTTTCCAAAATTCAATGTTTACTCGCATGAGCGAATACTATACGCACCTCCACAAAATCTGCCTTCTGTATTACATTATGTTTGAAAACTGAATACATTCGAATTTAAACGATGTTTGTCAATGGATTAACAATGCCATCAGAAATGAATTTGTATTTTTTACGCTAAAATAAATCTATCAATTTATAAATGTCATTTTTATGACAGCATAATATTTATTTAGAATATATGAAATAAACTAAGTAATAATTATATAAATAATTACAAGATAAAAATAACTTTTTATATACCACGTTTTTAAATTTTCTGTTAAATCATATAAACTTGTCAATTTTATGTATTATGAATACATTTTTTTGTACTTGATAGAAATACTGAATAAATATAGAATACTGAAATTTCATTTTGACATTTCATATTGATTTCCATAGAAACGCACGTACATATTAATAATTTAGTTGCTAGGACCGCCCTAGCAACCAATAATAGTGTTTTACTTTTTACGATTTTTTTCCGAAATAACTTTCCATACAAAAAAGAATTAACTGAAAATGAATTCAATTCTGCTTAAAGATGGCTAAAAATATTAAATAATGCATTGTCGTCGTGTTCTGATATATTTCAAAAGTTTCAAATGTCTAGCTAGTCGGGAAGTCAGTTAAAAATCTTCAATCGTCCAATAAAAATCTTGGACAAACAAGAAAAAATGTGTACTGGACAAACAAGAAAACGAGCTAATAAAAACGTGGTAATAAAATGGTTCATGCTTTACACGACTGTAGAAAGGAAAAATGGAGTAACTCTCAGTTTTTTAAAAAAATGGTTTTAATGCATAGTAACATTGTACACGACTAAATACACACCAAAAGAACCAAACGAAAACGAGTCCAAAGGATGTAAGCTGCAAATGTCTATTTTTTATCTAAATTTAGCTGACAATTAAAATAAAGAAAGCGACGTAGAAAAAACAACTTAACCATAATTTTTGTTGGTTGTTTTTTAATCTCTCAATAATTAATATCAGATTAAAGATATAAAAACCAAATTATTAATTATTATCATGCATTTCAATGTGAAGTCTATTTTGTGTTTTAACTTTGGCCGAGAGCCATAACAAAAACGTTTGTTTGCCTCCTGTAAAACTTGATTTATGTGGATTACTCCATTTTTCCTTTCCACAGGAGAAAAAGTGTAGATGTCGATAAGGTTATAGCATTTATCTGACAAAGATGTGTTTTCATCATTCTAAATAACACATAATGTACTAGTCTATGTATTTATATTATTATACAGATAACAATAATAATATAGTTTGTTTTTAAAATATCTCTTTATAAAGATCTTTTTTTTAAAATAAAATATTTTTATATATTTTTATATTTTTATATATATTAAATATTTTTAAAATATCTTTGTATTGTGTATTTAAAGAATTTTAAAGAAAAATAGTTTATCAAGATATTATACAGGTAGATGTGTGTTATTGATGTAGGTTATAACATTGGAGATACTCTTATACTCGAAATTATGTTGAAAGCTCGGATAATAAACTCTGTCTACTGGCGTAATATGTTATTCACCGGAAGTGAGATTTCATTTAAATGCAAATAAATAAGTTCTTTGTTTTCCCTATCAGATGGAGCTACCCCATAGTTGAATACAATCTGAAAACCCCTAAAACTGTCGGATACTGTATACAGATAAGTGATAATGACTCTTTGCAATGTATTTTGAGTAAAAATTTCCTGAATATTAAACAGGGTTGTGACCCCACATTTTCGTATTCTGACTTTCTAGATTAGTACCTCACAGCTTACATGAATACTTTTTTGTAAGAATTTTATAATAAACGTTTATTTTTTTTTAATCAATATTTTTTGGCAATGAAACGCCTTGCAATCGAAATTCATTCGCTTTCCGGATCAGTACTCTCGTCTTTAAGCTATCGATCATTCTATGATACATGCTAATTATTTCTAATAACTACGTTTCAACTGATACACTTCA
The DNA here is from genome assembly GCF_057557595.1 of Rhyacophila brunnea. Classification (NCBI taxonomy): domain Eukaryota; kingdom Metazoa; phylum Arthropoda; class Insecta; order Trichoptera; family Rhyacophilidae; genus Rhyacophila; species Rhyacophila brunnea. The sequence goes on along the minus strand of NW_028233276.1, from coordinate 37,579,651 downwards.
AAATCTGCCAATCCGAGGCGACGGCCTATTTTTCTTTATGAATAACGAAATTATTTTTTTTTTATTAAATACTGAATATACCCATAAATTCTTTATTTACCTATAGAAAAAAAATATAATTTTGACATACATAAAAATATAAAGAACAAAAGTTGGACCGAGTGGGGCTCGAACTAACATCGTTCACTTTCTATGTGAGTACTCTCACCTTGAAGCTATTGACCCTTTTATGAATCATGCGAATTATTTTTACTGATATAATTACTTCAAATCTTATATATCAATTTAATTTGAATATTTTGACCTGACTTGTAACACTAAAAGAATATTAAAAATAAAAAAATAATTCAGCATTATTGGATTTGGCGAAATACTAGTGGCGCATGCATCTGTCAAACTATTGTGAGAGTATACCATTGTTTTTTTCACGACGCAATTAAAATAAACGATCTTTTTTTTGCATGTCAGTTTATTTTTCAAATTTAGAATTTGCGTTTACGTGTATATTTTCTGTCGCGTTTAATACGTCTTTTTCCTGTCTCGCTCTCTCCTACGTGTTTTTGCTATGCGTTACAGATATACATATTTATAGATACATTAAGAGAAATATAATATCAGGTAATAAAGAAATTTGAATACATTTTTCTTTGCATAGTTATCATTTGATACCTAACATTATAGTAGGTATTAATTTACAAAACGTTGAATACATGTGAAATTTACAATTCTATATTTAATTTTAATTTCGGTTCTCTTGGCTACCAATATATTTGTATTACTTCAATCCTCAACACCTCAATTATTAATTATAGTTGATATCTGATAAATTTTTCTCACTTTTCATTAGGATGAGTAAAACCTTCCTGTTTTAGCAAATATTATCTCCATCGCGTATAAATAAAATTCACGTTAGTACACATTTAACGTCCGGAGTAACATTGAAAGTCAACAAAAACAAAACCATTTAAAACAATTAAAAGCCATATCTAGCACTCTATCTGCTTGTCAGGATGTGCGATCGCGATTTATTTTAGAATGATTTATTACAATAATAATTGTCAACGTTATGCATGCACCGGGTACATCGCCATATTGTATTTTTATTATTTTTTGTTCAAATTTAAATGGACACTGCATATAAATTGCAACTGACATGTATGTATCTAATATAGTTGTTATCAGGCGCGCACATAAAAAACTCTACAAGAACGAAAAAATACAAATGATTTAGGTGAATATAATATTACTTCTTCTTCAGGACTTCGTGACCAAAGATCGAGACCCGGATGATTTGGCTATCGAAAAGCCAAATTTCCTTCCAAATCAACCAATCCATTTGGAAGAACGCTGATGAGTAGGTATTAAAATTGACCAATAGTTAAAATTTGTCGCAATTAGTATGTCACGCCGTAGCATATTGGTTAAATGCGATGGATGGGGCTTAAACCCGGGAGATACGGGGTTCGATTCCCCGTCGGGGTGACTTACTTTTTTTCAAAAAAAAAAGATTTTTTCTATTGGTTATAATATACTCTCTTAGAAAGTGTTTTTCAAAATTATATATGTTTATGTAATCAGAATGATATATTCTTAAATCTTGTGAATTATTCGTTGAATAAAAGAAATAGTATTCTGATATATTCTAAAAGTTTCAAAGTTAGTCGGGAAGTTAGTTAAAAATCGATTGTAAGATTTGTACCGGACACACAACCACCGGACAAATAAGAATACGAGCTAAGAAAAACGTTGTAATAACGTTTTTACCACATTGCAATAATAGAATTTAGGGTAAACAATACCTTTTTAATATCGTATTAATTAGTACATGGAAGAAATTATAGTACACATACTATAATTATAGTACGGTTGGCAACGCTGGCACTGCAGCCATTCAATGTTTGCTTTAATACTCTGACGTGCCAGGTCTATGACGCTAGCGACCCTAATAGTTATTATGACCGTAAGACCACCCGCATTCGATGACCAATTATGGGTGCGACTGTCGCAATAACTCATAAGTTGAACACCCACGGTCATAGCTACTTACGAGATTTTTATAGGTATACTCAAAGTGCGGTGTGTTTAGGTATGGGGAATGTATATAGAAAAGTGGAGGGGATCGATAGTTCATTATTAATCGACAAAACATTTATCTCCTAATCACTTAATATGTTTATAATATATTTATTTTAAGAGGATTGAATGCGTTAGTTTGTTTCAATGTGTCGTAATGTATCATAATGTACCTTATAAATTTAAACCTGGTCAATATGTTTCAAAATTAGTAAGCATAACGGTATTGATATCACTGCAGGTTTGTTAGGTTTGTCGGAAACATAATTGTGGCACATCCGCGAACATATTCAAAGTACATCTACAGAGACGGCGGGTAACCCGTCTAACATGACAAGTTAAAACCGCTACGCCAAAGTGCTACGTCGCTATACGGCCTACGCGAGCCTATCGTTTAAATTATCGTAGCATTTGTCTTTCAAACATATAATTTTGCATAACGCCAGTAGATATCTTCATATATCTGTCCGCAAACAAATAAACAAATTTAAAAATGTTTATTAACCCTTTTTCGTATTCCGCAGTGAATGGAAAATATGTGCAAAAACAAATACACAAACAACTCAGCATGAACTTGTTTACAGGCAAATGTTTACTTTTTTACAAGAAGTAGGAAGTAAAAGATACGTGGTCTTATAAAATGTTGTTTTGGATAAAGTACACATTTTGTATGGTATGGAATATCCAAACTATAACCAAGTTAAATTTAATATTATGTTTTGCAGCTGTGGACATGTATTGAGCTGTAAACAAATTTATCTGTTTATTGCATTTATTAACGTGTATTTTTCTAAAGTAATATACTTACGTATGATAAAATTCAGTATCTCACTATGTAATTTGCCCTATACTTGCAATTTTTACTTACTGATATATCTAACTAAATGGTTAGTTTCTTATTATTTCTACTCAAATATTCGTTTATTTCTCTTATGTTTTACTGATATAATTTACTTGGAATGCTGAGGTTAATAATATTACAAAAACTCATGCACTAGATCCAAATACATGTGTAATTAATTTGAATGTACCTATATAAATTACCATCTAACTCATATGCGATAATTTATAAATGCAGACACATATTATTATTACATGTAATATTTCAAAAATATTATCTCTATGAAAATAATTTCACAGAAATTTAAAACTATCATTAAATTAAATTAAAATTATCATTTACGCTTTTCAGAAAAATATATACAGATGTGGTGGAAAGAGGTACAAAATAATTGGATATCAATAATATGTACCCTGTATGTAAATATGTATATTGTGCGTCTCTCTCTCATTTATGTACTCTTAACTTATAGTCATGTAAACTCAGCCAAAGCACACTTGGGTGTGTGGTGACCTCATTCTTGGATAACTGCTTCAGTCTAGATCAACGGATGATGCTTTATATCTAAAAGTAGAGCCTCGTGATACTCCTTATTAATACCGGGTGTGGCGCGGGGCGATTGGTATGGAATGGTCTATGCTTGTGTTTTAAAAAAATGAGTATGTGTGGCGATCACACGAGACAAATTGTTTTGTTCTCCATTTTTATATATTTTCAAATTTGTAGTTTTCAGTGTATGCCAACGGTGTACGGAATTTTCTACATCACTGTAAACCTTCCTATCTTCACTTTCATTAGGGTTTTTCACAAATTCGCATTGTTGCTCATCAATTCCACAGTCTACATAGCATATTGCATAGCATTGCTCTGATGATGTCGCTCCACCTGGAAGGCGCACGCTCTCGTGACCTCGTTCCTTCAACGTCACCAGCGATCATTCCACTCTCCAGGTTTCTCAGATCTCTTCGTACTATATCATCGAAGAATTGTAAAATGCATCTATTGCAGTTGGCCAACAGTTGCGAAGCTTTTCCAATGTAGAAATTGTACTAATTGTTCTCATTTTGCAATGATACATTTGATAATGCGATTGGCTATTACATAAATGGTTTGTAGTTTGAGGCACACCGTGAGTGTTTTCTCTTTTGGTTTTTCAATTAACTATAACAGTTTTCGTTACACTTCAAACAAAATCACTTTACTAACAAAATTGCTGTACCTACCTTATATAAACAAATGTGACTTCAAAAGTATATTATTTGTGTAAAAGATAAAGAATATATAGAAATGGTATTGTTTGTATTTCATGTTACTCAAATAACCTCTGAACTATGAAAAACTGTTTTACCATTAGGTACTTACTAGTCAAAGTTCCAAACAATCGGTATCTAACAGTTATCTCTAGCTATCGACTAAAAGTTTTTGGTATAAATTTTCGGAACTAAATAGTCTCTCTACGAAAGTTTCTGTTTGAACTTTTTCCATGGTAAGCGTTTTCATTCGCCAGTAGCTCGACTAGATGTTGCTAAATGTCATGAATTAAACCGAGTTACTGAGTAATGTAAGCGCTTTTGTAAAGTTTGAAAGTAAACAAGGATGCATAGTGAAGGTATGCGAGGTTTTGAGGTGAAACATAGAGCTTCTGGGAATTATTTCAAACAAACGTAGGTGAAATAAAATAAACTCTGGGATACATTTAGAGTTAACATAAGAAGAGTGGTCAACTTGTCTGTTTACGTTTTAAAAAAGTCGCAATCTACGTGTCAAATTCTTTAAATTTTAAAAAAATATATAAAATTTAAGTTAAAGAAATTATTTATACATATTAATAGAAATATATTCACTCTGCGGATACCAGTGACAATTTTCAATTTTACAGTGATGAAATTTGAAAAAAGAATTTGATTGAATTCGTCATAATGATAATTTTTAAATATTTTTTGACAAAGTAATGACACACATTGTCAAAAACAGGTGTTGTAACATCTTTACAGAATAGCACTCGTTGACGATAATTTTGTATTTATTATGTATTATGGCGCATTGGCCAATCGCTGTAATGCCGTAATACTCTTTTGCTAAATAAATAAATGTACTTTTGGGACGTTGATGATGTCATTCTATAAAAATTACCCACATAAATAATTCATTATTGCCTATGTCCTTAACGGCCATTTGTGTTGGTACCTTTGATACGTCATAACATACGTATGTTTGGAATCCACTTCGTTGGCACTATACGTGTCAAGATTTTTTTACGTACGCCTGCAGTTAGCCGTGTCACGATTTCACATTGAGCTATTGTATTGGAAATAGATAACCGTATAGTATTGAGATCAAATTCATGCATAAATAAAATACTTAAAATTAAATATTTTGAGTCTATTTGAGATAATATTATATTGAAGAAACCTCTTGGGCCGTTAGTTATATTTCGTCATCGAGTTCAACGAAGTCGTTCTACTTTGGAATCGATATAAAGTTTTAAAAAAGATAACTTATAAATAACTAAAATTTTATTAATCAGAAGTTTATATACATATTGTTTTCTACCAAGCGTATATATTGGGATATCAATGGGCAAGGATAAACTTAATTAATTTTTAGTATGGAAATCAGTAAGTTAGACTATCGTTGTCTTGTCAGTTTTCGTTAATTTCATATATAAAGCTGACACACGCCAATCTAATACATATATTTATTAATAACCGGATATTTTCATGGACTACAATATTTCCAAAATCTATCTTCGTCGAACATCTATGACCTTGGATTTTAAAATTAGATCAGATTACAGCGTATTAATTTCATCATTAAGATTTTTATAATAAATGTCTTATAAATATATTTATATCAGGTTTAAAATACATAATAATATGTACTGCTAAATATCTTTTGAAATCATTGTCATCAAAATTTTCTATAACGTTTTCAATTTTTACTGTGTATTATTTTATAAAGCTATTTTATCAAAACTTTAATATTACTAATACAGCCAAAGTCAACCTAAATTTGATTTGCGATCATAATATCTGCTATAAAAGTATTACGATGAAATATATTATTTGGTAGAGTTTGGCGAAGAAGTTTGTATAAAAATTACACTAACGAACAAATACTCAGCGGACACTACTACAGTCTGTAGAGATTCTTATATATGTGGGCAGTAACATTTTTTATATAACATTATTTTTATCGTAGTTTTGGATGCATCAAAATTCTCAATAAGTTAATAAAAAAAAATATTACACTACTTTATTTATTACTATACGAATTATACTAATACTAATTAAATTAAATAAATTTTGATGACATTGCTCTCAGAACTAAACTATCATGGAGTGCATTTGGGAGCCTGAATAATATTTTCAAAAGTGACTTGCCATTGTGTCTTAATCGTAAAGTATTCGAATAATCTGTGCTACCAATGCTCAGGTATACGTGTAAAACATGCACTGTTAATGTAATAAAAAAAAATATGAGTAGCCCAATCACAAAAAAACAATGGATAAGGCAGCGATGCGATAGAGGTCGCTAAGCAGATGAAATGACAATGGACTGGACATGTCGCTCGGTAAGTGGACAATGACTGGACATACAGTTATACCCGACTTGGTCCCCACAAATGCCATTTTTTGCATTTAGAAAATTTGCGGCGTCATAATGCCAACGTGAAGATCTCTTCACTTAGAATGTTCGGCAGATTTGTATTAACTTTAATTTGTTACTTACTACAATTTTCAAAATTGCCTCTACGTGCTCATCTCTCCTATGGTTACCTTAACTTAAAGTCACGTAAATTCAGTCAAAGCACATTTGAGTGCATGGCGATCTTATTCTTGGGTAACTGCTCCTGAGATATTCCCAGTCATAAAAAAAAATATGGTTCACATCCAAACGTAGGATCCTGTTATACGCCTGATTAAGACCAGGTGTGGTGCGGGATGGGAGTGGTTTGGTGGGGCCATTAACTTCAATGTACCCAAGAGTCGCTAAACGCCCACAGGGACTCTCTAAAACCCACTGGATAGACGAACTCATAAAGTTCGATGGATGTACGTGGTAGTGAATAACTAGGAACCAAAAAGCATGGATGGAGCTACGGGAGACCTTTATCCAGCAGTGGATCGATCCCGGCTGATTATGATGATGATGAATAAATTATAATTTTTATTGACTTTTAAAATTAATAAACGAGAGAAAACTGGCACCCTTGAAAGAAATGTTAAAAATTGGCGTAGAAGCATACATAAAAATAAAATAATAAAGTAGAAGTGAAGTGTATGAAATGAAGTCGAGTTTTAAAAATTGGCGACATTCTTTGCGACATTTCTCAATCTTTGGAATGTCGGAATAAATCCAGGAAAAATGTATATTGTAGAAAAGACATATCGATGCATTCAAGTCTACCATATGCCTTAGATTCTGATTAACATATTCATATAAATATACCTCTCACATTTAGGGTATAGCCAGCAACTGAGTGTGTTGCTTTTTACCTAATCGCTAATGAAAATCATTATAAACATTTTGGTTTAATCGTAAATATTATATTGAAACAATCTATGAAGTCTGTAGAATGGATGAAAATATAAATACCTATATTAAAATATATAAATAATAAATCGGAAATTATATACAAAAAAAAACTTTATTAATAAATGCTTAAAATAAGGAGGGAATGCAAAATTTAAAATAATGATCATCACACCCAGTATTGAATAATTGAAATTAAATGTTGGTATTCTTAAATATTATATGTAATAAATAATCACTCGCCTACTGTGAATTGAACCTAAAGAGCTTCAGGGAATAGAAGTTCTGTCAGGCGGTATGTAAACTGAATGCAAATTTGTTCTGTATTTTTTTCTCTATTTTCCTATAACACGCAGTAAAAACTTTTTGATTGTAATTTATGTAAGTATGTCTCTTACATCATACCTAAAACTGACGTGTTCTTATTTCTTAGAAAAAAACTACTATTTACAGTTGACTTGTTTTCATATAAATTCGGTATTCTCAGTATGGATATGATATGTCCAATAAAAAAAATCAATATAACGTTAATCAAATGCATCAGTCATGAACTATGATATTGTTATTACATACATAAGCACATATTTCCCAAAAACTTTAAAACATGACAATAGAAATATAAAACAGTAACGTTTCTAATAATTTCTTAATTATAATCGACAAGTAATCGATTTGATGAATAAAAAAGTGTTGTAATATAATAAGCCTCCAAATTGTGTTGACAGTTTAGAATATTTAATTATTTAAACACGACTGTTTTCCTCGAATTAATAAAAAATAAACGTTGGTTATCTTGATGACATTAAAATGTATGTATTTTTTGGAAATAATTATTCAAATACTCAATGAAATAAACATTTTACTTCAGAAGCTTTTTCTCAAATACACTTATTTTAGACTATCTTAAAGAGGAAATCAAATTTAGTATAGTTTCGATAAAGCACCATTTTCACTCCAAGATAGAGTCTATAAATCTATATTATGTGGCAATATCTGAATAAACTTTTATGAAGATTGTTTGCTATACTATCCACTGTATCTATCAGGCATATTAATTGAAGAAACTAGTGCATGAATTTGACCAAGCTGCGAAATTGTTGTCGCATACATGTTTTCAGTTGTAAAATCAGATAGATAAATTGGTTTATTTCACGAAATATTTAAAATCGATACCACGTGCTCTTTGACGATTATGAGAATTGAAAAGGTTTGAATTAAATTTAAATAAAACACAATATTTGGTGGTAATTCCATTAAGTTTACCGGTTTCATCTGCTGCATAGGAACGTTTTCAACTAAAATTAATACCAGTTAACTGATAGGTAACACTAGCTGAATGACAGTTAATACCAGTTGACTGACAGCTAACTAATAGGTAACACAATAAAAAAAGATTAATTAAAGTTATTCATGAAATTATATACTTATCTTTTTTCACCATCTCTGATCCGGACGAAGGATATAATAGATCTTTAACTATATTATGTAGGCGATATTTTTTTTAACTATTCGTTTTATGGAGACGGGGAAGCGATAGGAAAATGTACATAATATTATAGTGGCTATGTAGGAACAGATAAATAATATTATATTAGTAATTATTGAAAAATAATATAACATGTTTATTTCACCCAAGCAACAGAATTTTAACCCCGAACTCCTGCCTCTGAAATACGGGGTGTCAATTGATAAACATACCATTTGTGTAATCTGCTTCTGATATAAACGATTTTGAAGTTACAACTCCTATATAGTATATACTATAGGATATGATGTATGCAGCTGTTATTAGAAGCAAAGTCAAAAAGTACTAGTTTACTGTTTTTTGTAAAGCAGCAAAAACACTTTTAACTACAGTATTATTTTTAACAATTTGTGAATGAATTGTAAAATATTATCTTTAATCATCGATATTATCGTTGAATGTAATGAATATTAAAATATCTTTCATTTTATAATTCAGATTTCTGGTTACTACTGACGTTCAACTTTTAGATAGATATTTATTGAAACCAATACAATAAGACATTTTTAAATTTTTTTTTTTTTTTAAATAAAATATGTTCACTTATTTTAAATTATCTTTCTTCCATAATAATTATGAATCAACAAAATAGAATATAAATATCTATCTGAAAAAATCGAATACCTACTTCTGATGGTTTTGAACTTATTTGAATTTGATTCTACTATATTCGTATACGATGAAATATTATAGGGTATTAAGTATATAAACACTACTCAAGTTTTAGATTCGGTAGTTTTCTGTCAATATTTAATTAAGAACTTATCTTTAATGTCCCAGCAAATAGGCAGTAGGCACGATTACAGTTTCCGCGAACACAAAGGATCTCTACAATCCGGATTACTAAAGCCTGCTTTCGGTGAATTGTTATTTAAATACTCGGAATGTACTACTATATGATAGATTTTATACATGTTTCTAAAAAATATTATTGGTTTAGATTTCAGATGAAGTTTTACTACAAGTTTCCATAGAAAACATACTCACATGACTTCTTTAAAACTTTCGTTCTTGTACATTCATGTTTTCAATAAAACTCTAAGTAATTGTTAGTATATCTTTTTCAACATTTTTAGGTCAAGCTTAATGTAAATTTTACTGACTATATATTATAACTATCACATGTCGTTAATTAATACTTTTAGATTTATTAATGGTTTTATTTGTTCCAGGATTGTTCCGGCCAAGAAAGATCTTTCCAGGATTCTGGTTTAACCACAACCATTACGTAATATATCCTCGGAATGAGCACGCAATACAGAACACATACTTTGATGCGTATTTAGTCAAGTCTCTAAGATATGAGTCTGCCTTTAGGAAGCCGAAAACGACATCATTGCGTCGCTTACTGTATCTATACATAACGTATGTCTTATAATAGTAGGGATTGCAATACCGAATAAATATAATCAATACCGGTATTTCAGTATTTTATTATTGAAAAATTATTGAAAACACTATTTTATAGCTACCTCAAGTACCTACTTACCTACTTTTATTATGTTGACTTTTTTAAACATGTATAAATCATAATATTTTAGAACTGATAATTTTTGCAAATACCATAAGTCCGGGTACAGAAAAATCTCTCTGAAAATCTCAATAGTTATACGAAAATCGGAAATGTTTACCATGAATGTTTTCTTTTTCGAAATATGTTAATTCATCGCAATAATTCTATACATATTTTAGAGATTTTGTTTTCATGTTATTTAACTTTTGTTGGTTTCAGTAAATATAATTTGCGTTTTGGCAGCATAAAACGTATACACTAAATTTAATATACAATAAATAGTAGTTAGTAATGAAAAAATAATATTAAAAACATTTTTTTAAAACATATAAATACATATAATATGCTTTTTTAATACCGTAAATACCAGTTTTTTGGATTTTTGAAACCGGTACTTATTTCAGAATTACTGTGCACTATTTACGGTGGATCTTAACAGCCTACAGCCACCCTTTGCTACTGGTAGTTTGTCAATGGGTAAAAGTTTGGGAAAATACTACGTCTAGATTTGAGAAACTACGTCTGCGATTAGTCCAAGAGTAAAATATGACTGCTGTACAAATTATTCGGTAATTATTATAAAACGTGTTTTCCTCACCATTTAACAAATGCCTGCGAAAACTTCCGAGACGTGATGCTTTATATGTAAATTATCATACGTATCTCGTAAAACTTTGATATCATTCAAGTAAACAACTGTAATGGTATCTTTTCCCATTGAATACATATTTTATACACCTCTACAAAAAGCAAGAACGTTTGCTAAAATGCAAATCTGCTATCTTTTTTTTTGTATTAACATTTTAATTCCCGTATTTTTCTTTTAAGTTTCTACATTTCCTGGAAATTCTACTCGGAAAGATTATGAAAATTATGCAAACGGCGACGTGGATTTCTTTTTATTTCAAATGGATGCTTACTCGTGTTAAAATATATATATTTTACAACCGGTGTGGTTAATTAATTCTTTATGACAACTGGATTAAAATAAAACGTGCAAGGAATAAAATTTGTGACTGCCAGTGTATCATCCTAACAATTTTATTTCAACATTAAGATAGAATTTGAAAAGAAAAACTATTATTATTAAAATTACATTGAATTAACAAAAACTTTGTATTAACAAAATTGAACCTTGTTTTCGTAAAGGATTCGCGGTGTGCATTTCCAAATAGGTACCAATAAGTTACAATTAAATATATGTGATAGGTTTCTGTTTCAACGCTTAAGGGGGGACATGCTCGTCGAAGGTCAAAATTGAGTTTTTATTGTATATTCAAACCATGATCCTGGACACTCCTTAAACGTTGTAGATGATCTATTTATATAATTTTGAAGCCTTATTATCTTTTATAGTTATTTTAAACATTTGATGACTGCATGAAGTATTTTTGTTACATAAAATAGTATTCTTTTAAACCTCTCGCTCTAATGTTTTAGAATATAGTCATATTTCGGTACATAACTGTGCAGTGGTGTTAAGATTTTTTACATTTATTAATTTTTAAACGCATTTATAAAACCATTAGCATAATTTATTACGAGATAATTTTTGTAAAATATTCACGATAAAAAATTATATTGATAATCTCTGTGATCCCAAATTTGACAAGAATTGGGCATTTTATTATTCAAAAAATCGGCAAGATTAACACATTTCAAGATAATTCTAAAGATAATTATTATAAACTATGTCTTTGACCATTCAAGTGTGATAAAAATCTTATAAATAATGATTGCTTTATAATAATTATTGACCTAAGAATAAGGTAGTGTTTTTTTGAAATACGCCATTTCTTTTGTCATTCCCTAGTGGTTAAGCTACAACATACGGCCGTAGCCATAAATTGACAAACTATAATTGAAGTAGGGAGTAAAATGATATTGACGCGCGTGTTTGAACATGTACCGTTTAAAAAAAAATAAAAAAAAATTCGGTTAGGTACATGTTCAAACACGCGCGTTAACATAATTTTACTCCCTACTTTAATTATAGTTTGTCATTTTATGGCTACGGCCGTATGTTGTAGCTTAACCACTAGGGAATGACAAAAAAAATGGCGTATTTCAAAAAAACACTACCTTATTCTTAGGTCAATAATTCTTATAAAGCTATCATTATTCATAAGATTTTTATCACACTTGAATGGTCAAAAACATAGCTTATAATAAATATCTTTAGAATCATCTTCGAATGTGTTAATCTTGCCGATTTTTTGAATAATAAAATGCCTAATTCTTGTCAAATTTGGGATCACAGAGATTATCAAAATAATTTTTTATCGTGAATATTTTACAAAAATTATCTCGTAATAAATTATACTAATGGTTTTATAAATGCGTTTAAAAATTAATAAATGTAAAAAATTTTAACACCACTGCACAGTTCTGTACCGAAATATGACTATATTCTAAAACATTAGAGCGAGAGGTTTAAAAGAATACTATTTTATGTAACAAAAATACTTCATGCAGTCATCAAATGTTTAAAATAAGTATAAAGGATAATAAGGCTTCAAAATTATATAAATAGATTATCTACAACGTTTAAGCAGTGTCCAGGATCATGGTTTGAAAATACAATAAAAACTCAATTTTGACCTTCGACGAGCATGTCCCCCCTTAAGGCTTCAAAATTAGTTTCCTTTTTTTATCGCATTGTATATATTATATATATATATATATATAAACATACCCATCTTTATTAGTCGATAAATCCTTTATTGCAATGAATATAAGCAAAATGAAGTAAGACATTTTTTTATGCAGATTGCATTTATTCATTCGGTAATCGTTTTATGTAGTACTTAAGTTTTTTAAATATTTTTTCAGAAGCTATTGATCTTTATAATAGCAGTGGCGAAGGCTTTTAATATCCGACATAAATTATGCACATAAAACTATATTAGTCATATGTATTTGTTTTTATTGTGCCAAGACTGCAATTTACAGACGGTGTTGGTTAGTTTTTAAAAATCAATTAAGCCCCGCCTAACCAAACAATAATATTGTTAGTGGGAATGGGACGATTTGGCACCGCGAACTGGCCTCCGGCGATTGGCCTCCGGTAATTGGCCGTCAGTACAATCGGACGCCGACCCAATTCGACGCCGGGAGATTGGACGCCGCACAGTTGAATTAAATGCGCAAAGGAATAGACGTACGTTACGATTTGTTGGATTAAATAATCAAATCAGTTTAATATGCTTACATCTTCTCAGTAGTTTTACCTTATACATTTCGCGCTTCACACATTTTTAATAAGGATTGAAAATAATTATTATGCCTTATGATGATTATTAAAAGAAAATAAATCTTCCTTCGTTAGACCTTAAAGATGTGCATAATCAATTAATTTATTGTGTATTCTACATGGGTATTTATTTATATTTACAACAAATATTAAAAATAGTGTTAGATGTTAGAATGAAAATAACATTATATTTCAGCGTTTTATCGACTTAATATTATAATAAAGCTTAAACATGTATATTATTATGCATAAATGCGTATTTTAAGATAGTATGAAATTACAAACAAAATATTAAGTAAGTTATCTGCTAAGTTTAAATGTTTCAGTATTTTGATTGATAAACTACTTAGGTACTTACTTGACAGGTACCTACCTACCCAATTTTTATAATATTGATTTAGATTGAGAAGTATCATGCCTTACGATGTTTATTAAAATAAAGGAAGTTTTTAGTCGTTAGGTATAATTAAATATATTTTATAAATCAATCAATATTTGCGTGATTTTATAATAAATTAACAACAATTATTTGATTCTTTCAGCGTCTTCAGTACAAAACAGTACAATTAAACGTATGTATTAACATAAATAAAAGAGTATCTTCAATATAATATTTATTTATTTAAGAAAACACAACATTGTGGACATAACAAACCTAAATTCAAGACGTTCACAACATGAGATTTATATAATAATAAAAAATAAACATAAGTATAGGTTTATACAGAAGAATAAAACTAAATATTATTAAATTACGAATAGTAAGTAATATATTGTACCTACTTTCAATGCATCAGTGGCTTGATTAATTATTAAAATGTAAATATAAGAGCAAGTGGCTGACATCCATTTCTCGTAAAAAACCAAATCTGTTAATACAAAACCCTACTCTGTGGAGGCCCATATGATCCCATTAGGATCGGACATGGTCGGGAAAAAAATATAATTCATATAATGTAAGGTAGGTATCCAGGTATAATTTTATAATAATATCGGCATATTATTTTTTTTATTGGTAATAAAAATGTTAAATATCAATTTATGGTCGAAAGACATTGTTTTAAATTCAATAAAACTCAATAGGTATGTAGTACTTAGGTACGTCAAAATATTGAATAATTTCTGATTTTTATGTTTTCTGCTGAAGTGAAGACAATATTCTTTTTCTTCGTTAGGACTTCATGACTGAGGATCGTGACCCGAATGATTTAACCGGTTATTGTACCTATACTTATTAAAGAATAGATGATACTGAGGTAAGGGATGGTGTGATGAGGGGTATGTAATGGATAGAGTCAGAAGGTTTTGATGCGTATGAAAGTAGCCCCAAATTTATTATCCCTTAACACAAATTACAAACTCAAATTACAGTTTGTTACAATGCGAAGTTTAAAAATTAGATTTACGAAGATTGTGTTTGTAATGAAAATCACTCTTGCGTCGAAGCGAGAAGCGTGTGATTAGGTTGAACGAATTTAAGGTACTAGTCAATTGTTGGATTGTAACATTTGTTTTTATATTGAAAGGAGACAAAGAAAAATGCTATCCACGGCGTGGGTAAATTACTGTTGTTTTTGTTCCCACACTGCGGATTGCTTCCTAGAATTTTGTCTGCGAAATTTGACTATGACACAAATGTTATCAATCCAACAATGGATTTCTCACGACACAGTGGCAGAAATGCACTATTTACTTGTTAATTCCTGTGATACGACGAATGAAACCCGACACGTAAGCATTCCTTCGGCCTGCGGGAAAAGCTCATATGTCATTTCGCACGGACGAGTTTACTGATTGTAAAATATTTATATTGTTGTAAATTTTAGGTTTGCAATGCACTTTAAGATTAGTTATTAAGATGTACTTATTTCTAGGTTTTCTTAACTGTACTTAACTACTATTGACACATTGCACTTGTCTGCGGACTTCCTTTCACCCTCAATACTATTTGTATTATACTTAACATTATTTTATACAGGTGAATAGATAGATACTTTGAAGTTCGTTTCATATTTTTTATTCTTATGTATTCATGAGCCCCTGTATGATACAATTTCGTTCAACAATTAGACAATAAAATTTAATACGTTTCTATTTACTTAGTAGTTGTAATACATTCTGTGCTTTTGGATGAGCGGATAATGCGTCGGCTTATGATGTTGTGGATCCCGGGTTCGAATTCTGAGTCCGGTAAAATACACATGTTATTATACAATATGTGTTTATAATATGTTGAGCAATACTTGAACTTAACTATGAATAGTTATTAGGCCTGACACTGTTCATAGAAATAAAAGTATTCCTTTTTAATATAATATTATTAAATTAAGAATAAGTATATTGTACTTTGCATCAGTAACGCAAACATGCTACCTACCTGGATACAGGTAATATTTTCATAACATGTGTATTTTACCAGACCCAGGATTTGAACCCGGGATCCACGACATCATAAGCCGATGCGTTATTCGCTCAGCCAGAAGCGCATAATGTATTACAACTACTTAGTAAATAGAAACTTATTAAATTTTTTGTCTAATAGTTGAACGAAATGGTATGTTCATGAATACATACCCATTAGAATAAAAATATGAAACGAATTTCAAAGTATCTATCTATTCACCTGTATAAAATAATGTTAAGTATAATACAAATAGTATCATCTATTCTTTAATTAGTATAGGTACAATAACCGGTTAAATCGTTCGGGTCACGATCCTCAGTCATGAAGTCCTAACGAAGAAAAAGAATATTGTCTTCACTTCAGCAGAAAACATAAAAATCAGAAATTATTCACTATGTTGACGTAAGTAATACATACCTATTGAGTTTTATTGAATTTAAAACAATGTCTTTCCAACATAAATTGATATTTAACATTTTTATCGCCAATAAAAAAATAATATGCCGATATTATTATAAAATTATACCCGGAAACCTACCTTACATATTAAATGAATTATATTTACACGTTGATAATTAATCAAGCCACTGATGCATTGAAAGTAGGTACAATATATTACTTACTATTCGTAATTTAATAATATTTAGTTTTATTTTGCAGTATAAAACTATACTTATGTTTATTATTATTATTATATAAATCTCATGTTGTGAACGTCTTGAATTTAGATTTTTTATGTCCACAATGTTCTGTTATTTTAAATAAATAAATATTATATTAAAGATACTTTTTTATTTATGTTAATACATACGTTTAAATGTACTGTTTTAAACCTAGAAGACGCTGAAAGAATCAAATAAATATAAAATCAAGCAAATATTGATTGATTTGTAAAATATATTTAATTATACCTAACGACTAAAAACTTCCTTTATTTTCATAAACATCGTAAGGCATAATAATTCTCAATCTAAATAAATATTATAAAAATTGGGTAGGTAGGTACCTGTCAAGTAAGTACCTAAGTAGTTTATCAATCAAACTACTGAAACATTTATACTTAGCAGATAACTTACTTAATATTTTGTTTGTAATTTCATACTACCTTAAAATACGCATTTATGCATAATAATATACATGTTTAAGCTTTATTATAATATTAAGTCGATAAAACGCTGAAATATAATGTTATTTTCATTATAACATCTAACATTATTTTTAATATTTGTTGTAAATATAAATAAGTACCCATGTAAGTAAGTATAAGTATACACAATAAATTAATTGATTATGCACATCTTTAAGTTCTAACGAGGGAAGAAATATTTTCCTTTAATAAATATCATAAGGCATAATAATTATTCTCAATCCATATTAAAAATGTGTCAAGCGCGAAATGTATAAGGTACAACTACTGAAAAGATGGAATCATATTAAACTGGCTTGCTTATTTACTCCAACAAATCGTAACGTACGTCTATTCCTTTGCGTATTTAATTCAACTGTGCGGCGTCCAATTTCCCGATGGCCAATTGGGTCGGTGTCGAATTGGGTCGGCGTCCGATTGTACGGGCGGCCAATTACCGGAGGCCAATCGCCGGAGGCCAGTTCGCGGTGCCAAATCGTCCTAGATTCATTGTTAGTATGTTATGGGCGATCCCACAAAATAGTGCAGACTTTCTTCGTAATAATTATTTGTTGTAACCTAAAATCCTTTCCATTTATTTCAAATCATATTTCGGTATTGTCTATTCCAATAATATATACCATGTCGTTCTGTTGCCGAGATCCAATTTAACATCAATAGGTTACGTATAATTATATGATGTGTTCAAATGGCTATCTAGGTACATGGCAAATCTCTGAGTTAGTCCCCGTGTTTTTTCAATCATTCTCCGTATCTGATTCGGTCAAAGTCATATGATGTTGCATTTACGCAGTTTGATTATTACTAATATAACAATAATTAGCATTGCCATATTAAGTTACCAAATTAACTCGCTCGACATGACCACCGTTAAAAGTGTTATTATTAACGTTTTATAATAAATGCATGGCATGCAACATAGCATCTGTGTCATAATTTTCGTTATTTCAGAGTTGTTATTTTTTTTTTTTTTGACCATGTCCGATCCTAATAGGATCATATGGGCCTCCACAGAGTAGAGGTTTGTATTAAAAGATTTTGTTTTTTTACGAGAAATGGATGTCAGCCACTTGCTCAACCTATTAGGTCCATACCCTGACTCACACACAAACCGAAAAACAATATGTGTACTTGCCAGACCCAGGATTCGAACCTGAGACCCACAGCGTGATAGTCCAACGCTTATGCCGCTCGGCCACCGTGGGTGTTTGTTGTTATAGAGGGTTATTATAATTCAAATTTATTTGTTTTACGTATAAAATGCACATGACATCATTAAATTTAAAGCGTCCATGATATTACATAAAAAAATAAGTGTTAACAATATTTAAATAATAATTACAAGATAAAAAGAACTTTTTATATACCACGTTTTTTAATTTTATGTTGAATCATATAAACTTGACAATTCTATGTATTAATAAAAACTTTTTATTGTACTTGATAGAAATACTGAATAAATAGAGAATACTGAAATGTCATTTTGACATTTCATATTGTTTTACATAGTATCGCACGTATATATTAATAATTTAGTTACTAGGACCCCCTTAGCAACCAACAATAATAACTTTCCATACAAAACAGAATTAACTGAAAATGAATTAACTGCTTAAAAATGGCTAAAATTATTAAAAGAATGCATTGTCGTCGTGTTCTGATATATTCTAAAAGTTTCAAATGTCTAGTTAGTCGGGAAGTTAGTTAAAAATCTTCAATCGTCCAATACAAATCTTGGACAAACAAGAAAAAAAAATTACCGGACAAACAAGAATACGAGCTAATAAAAACGTGGTAAAAATCCATGGCAATATGAGTAAAATAATAAATAAAGTAGATGGAAGAAAATCGGGTGAACTAACCCTAAATAAAAACTTATAAAAACAACATCTACCTAAACTCACCCTCGGTTAAGTTTAATATATCAATATCCAAAACGATTTGATTTAACACGGCGATTGCCCTCCCGATTAGTATTATCAATTTTAGGTTAATTCTGCACCTTAAGAGGACAAATAACGGACGCTCCTAATTTCTAAGATAATTGTGTCAGGGACACGTAAATCAATGCTATCATAATTACAAGATAAAAAGAACTTTTCATATGCCAAGTTTTTAAATTTTCTGTTGAATCATATAAACTTGACAATTCTATGTATTAATAATTTAGGACAAATAAGGCAATTGTCAACAAATCATTTTTTTGCTATTTTGCAACAAACAAACAAATACATAATATTGAAATGTCATTTTGATTTCCATAGTAACGCACGTATATATCAATAATTTTGTTGCTAGGACCACTCCCTTAGCAACCAATAATAGTGTATTGGATTACGGATTTCTTCCAAAATAACTTTTCATACAAAACAGAATTATATGAAAATGAATTAAATTCTGCTTAAAGATGGCTGAAAGTATTAAAAGAATGCATTGGCATCGTGTTCTGATTTATATTTAAAAGTTTCAAATATCTAGCTAGTCGGGAAGTTAGTAAAAAATTGATTGCAAGATTTGTACTGGGTAAACAACCACCGGACAAACAAGAATACGAGCTAAGAAAAACGTTGTAAAAAATGGCAGAGTTTCCGTATAAGTCGGAAAAATATGTAATTAAATAAATATTCTTAATAAAATATAGAAATTTTATGTTGGCAATTAGCATACATAAGAAAAAATCTAATATTCATACTGCCTGCAATATAATATATAATTAGTGAGACAATACGTGACTAAGAAAGACTAAAGCTATGTAGTAAAACTTTAATTTGTTATACCAAATTATATCCTTTTTTGATTATGTTCATGCTATGATGGCATCATTATTAACTTAATAATTATTTCATTGTGTAAATATAAGTTTATACCCCCTGTTTCCAAGCAATGGCTCTGTTCTTGAGTCGTCGCCTCACACTTGGCGTAATTTAACCCCTCGACCCCAACAAAGAGTAGGTCTCCCGCCAAGGCAAGAGGTGTGCGAAAATATGTTTTCTTCTTGTTGTGTCAACGTGAAAATTATACTACGCCCATCCCGTAAAATACAGCGACACGCTTAAAATTGTCTCTGTCGCAGGGACGACTTACCTGGTATGGCGTTCGCTGTTCACATAGTGGAAAGTAGTATAATTTTGTCACAATTATAACGTAGCTCTTTCATTTTCCTATACAATACTAATGATATAGTAAATTCGAATATATTATTCATTTGGTTATATTAAATTATTGATTTAAATAAAAAAAATAAACTATAATTTTCATATTCCTTGCCACTAAAGAATTAAGGGACATATTACGAAAGTTAACAGTTCCGCAACTAACCATGTTATTTTAACGAATAAGACGCAAGGTTTGAGAATGTAACATTCTATATATTGAATATTCATAATTTGAAAACATCTCATGCATATACTAACTAGTAAAATCTTTTTTTTTAGAAACTTGAACCTGTAACCGTTGGATTCGCGCCAGTGTGCATTTCAAATAGAGCTACGGGCATCCTTAATAAATCACTTAATTTCGATAAGTTAATTAATAAATAGTTCTTACATGAAACGCTAATCAAATTGCATTAGTAATTTAGGAATTAATCGATACATACATTGTAACAGTAAATTCTATAAATTATGAAATAAGAATATAAGGCTGTTGGTTCACAATAGCCGAGCGGTAACGTGTCGGCTTATAATATCGTGGATTTCAGATTGGAAGTCTGGATCTGGAAAATAATATGTTGTTTTTCAATCTGCCATATCATGCATCTCATGCATATAGACACTATAAACAATCATTTTGTAGAAACCCAACGGAACTTGAACCTGTATCTGCTGGATTCACACCAGTATGAATTTCCAATTAGGCTCCGGGCATCTTAGTTAATTACAATGATTTTAACTAGTAGTTGTCACATGAAATGCTTATCATCAGTATTCAAAGCCATTGTCAATTCATGGCAATATATAATTTTGTTAATGAGTTTCTTTTTAAATGTTAAGTTAAAACACTAGTAGTTAATTATTGAACATAATTTTGAAAACACTTCTGAGAAAATATATTATAACCGTCAATCACTACCAGACTATCATATTTCTGTGATTTTTTGTAATTTGATTTCTTGTCGTAGTCTATAGTAAATTTAATTTTTGTAATAATATTTATATTTATGGGGGAATAAACTGGGTATTTCTCTCAATCACACGCATCCTATATAAGTATTGTCATTTCAACCTCACCTACCCTCGTCCTCATCCACATAGATGTAATGTTGACAGGTGGCACTGCTACCTTATTTTGAGTATATATTTTTTTTATTAATCAGCATCATGTATAATATAAATTAATTGTTTTCTTTTACTTTGTTTCAGGTAATAACAACATCTTGCGTCTACAACATTTAGTCCATAACGATAATCGTCACAATGGGTAAGTAGATGGACATTTTAATTTAATGTTAGGTATCTTTGCTGGCACAAAAGAGCGTAAACGTCGGTGCGAATCGGTAAATTATACAGTGGGCTTAACATTGGCCGCGAAGTGTTAATAGACACCCAGGTCTGCAGGTTTACTTAAAGCAGGGGTTTTCAAAATCGTCAAGCGCTCACTTACCTAGCAATATTACACAGTTGCTAACACATCAAAATCATGTAAGGACTTTTCAGTGAAAAACGCGACCTATTGTATTATTAAAATTTCACTTACTTAGGTTATTTACTTATTTAATCAAAATAGTACAGGCCTTTTAGTCAAGTATTATTATTATGCGTTCGATTAGCGGTATAAATGGTGGAAGCAGAGTGCGTGTGGTCTGCGCGCCACTCCGCGACTTTTTTAAGTTATACTTCTTTTGGCGCGTTTGGGAAATCAGATCAGAATGTATTTTTGGCGTGTGACATGTAACACATAATTTATTTTTTCACACGAAAAAAACGCACTCGATTGGATTCGAGAACCACCGATTGTTCGGTGATCAGCCGAACGCACTACCTTTACGCCACAGTATGATACTGCAATCGTAACGATTATACAGTATAATATTATAGTTTAGAATTGTTCCGTTGCCTAGGCAGCGAATTTATTATTGTCGACCATTTACAATTCCTTACGTAAACAAACGATTAAACGTCATAGTGGCAATTTGTTACTTTAAAAATAAAAACAACGATAAATAATTATATAATTTAGTTAATATAAGTTAAAATTTAGAGAAATAAATCAACGGCGCTTCAATAAGCGGCCCGTTTTCTTACGTGTGTAATTTAACAAGATACATAAGAGCTAGTGGAAGAATCAAGATTATCACAAGTTTTGTTTTTGTTTTGTTACGCCAAAGAACTATAACTTCTAACGCGCGTACATAAGTACACACACCGATTTTTTTTCATAACGGATTGCGACTCAAAACAATTTCAAGCAATATTATAAACACAATATAATTTACGCAGAACTTACTATGAATCTCGTTCATACCAAATTATAAGTTCATACTTAAATTGTTATAGCTATAGATTCCTTGGCCAAAATTAAGATTAACGCACGAATTTTAAGCTTTCTATGTATTTAATTCACGAGATATGAACATCTAAAGTTGATAATCTATGGATATTATCAAAATTTTAATTGATTTTAATTTTCAATTTATTTATTTTTTAACTTATTGTGTACATTACAAATTTTTAAGACGTTCACAACATGACACAAACTATTATTATAAAGAGAAAAAAAGTAATAAAAGGGATAAAACTGAAATAATATAAAATAGGAATAATTTGAATTATTACAAAAGCAGTGAAAATACAATTTTACATCTATAGAAGCTCAAATCAGTACACCGAGTTTGCTAAGGAGACCCTATTTTAAGAATTTTTAAAATAGCGTCCACCGAAACTCACCCTCACGCAAGTGGAATATATTATCAACATCCGAAGCAATTTGGTTGAACATAGTTATTGCCCTCCCAAATGGCATTGGACTTACCTACTTTACCTAAGAAAAGATACTGTCTCCACATTTTTAAAGTGATGTATTCGTTAAATAATGCTAACTTTCATTTATATTTAATCTCATAATGGAGACGGGTATCTTTCTGAAAACGTAGAATATGTCAAAAGTTACTCAAATTTATAATCGTTGTGGATAACTACTGGCCGGGGTAGCTGTAATCTCTGTACCAATTTTACAAAATTTGAGTCTTTTACAACGAATTATCAGCATAGATTTAGAGCAATCTAATGAACAGATACCTGATGGTATTTATCGAAAATGTATCTCAATCTTGATATGCTTTGCCTACACCACGCTCATGGCTTACCATAAGCTTACCTGCGCAAACCAGTTTTTATCGGGAAGCCCGTGTATATGGACGGGAAAACTGAACCTCGCGCAAACCGAAAAGTGCTGTAAAAGTAATACCGCGCAGGCAAGTCGCTGCCTTCTCGCCGACGCATAACAAGAAGTAACAAGGTCAATCGTCGAATGTGACATATAAATAACTTTCGTTATGAATGATTGTCCCGTGGTCAATTCTATGGCCCAACGTAATTAGCAGATAATCCAATAACCTACTGGTAGATGAGGAAAATTTCATAAAAAGACTGTCGTATGTCAAACGTTAAAAGAACTTTCAGCAAAAGGATGTAATCTAATCAAGCAAACACACAATCAGAACCTATGAAGTCTTGATACTCTGGCAAAGAGAACTAATAATATAAAATTCATTGTTTTATTTTTCGTGAAATAATATGGGAACAGTAAAAATACACAAACACTAAGAAAAACCCACAAGGAAAACTGGGTAAAACCCTAGTATAATAATTAATATAATAAGTAAATTCATATAATTCTTAAAATTATATATAAAAAAATCATAATGGTAATATTCTCCCTTTGTTCTTTAAACTAACTCGATCATTGACACCTATGTTACGTTGAACCAATTAACATATTATTATAGGCCAGTTATACAGTTCTCCAAGACAGCGGCCGTAGGATAGCATGTATGAATGTTGATTTTTGTATATTGTTACTGAGCACTATCATTGTGCATACAATGCAAAGCCTTATCTTTAAAAAAATATTTACGAGTAAAATATTTCATGAGAGATTTAATTTTAATAAAAACAAAATAATACAACTAAAATTACGAATGAAAAATTCATATTGCAGTCATAATATGGTTTTACCTGGTAATAATTTTATTCTCCTCAGGGGAAGCTTTGTATAATATGCAAAATTTATAATAAATACATAGTACAATCATTCAGTAATAACATGACAAGTAAATCTCATTACGGTTTCAATTAAAATACATACTAGACATAATTAAAAATGGTACTGTTCGGTTATGAGGAATACAGCGGAAAACACATTTTTTAAATACCCGATATACTGGATTATTTGTTAGTTTGGGTTAGCTTAGGTTGGGTTAGGTTAGGTTTTGTCAGGTTAACCGAACAAATAATCCAGTATATCGGCTATTTTAAAAATGTGTTTTCCGCTGTATTCCTCATAACCGAACAGTACCTATGTATATAATATGTTACATTATTTGAAAATACATCCATGAAAGCACATTGGCACAAATCCAGGTAGGCGTTGTATTGTTTCAAAAAAGAAAAAAATATCAAATTATGTACGTTCAATATAAAGAATGTTACATTATCAAACATATTATGTGAATTATTCGTTGAATAAAAAAATAGTTTATTAAATTATTCGCAAGTGCAAGTAAAACTAAAATTTTGCGTGATCCGTAAGTCGGATAGTAATTAAGGCACTTAATTGACACCTTGATTTAAAACACAAAATTTAACTCAATTTAATAAGAATTTTATGTAAAAACTACTAGTTAATCTCGTCGTAATTATATACGACACCTGTGGCTTAATTGGTAAATCACATTGGCGCGAATCCAGTGGTTAGTTGTCAGGCGTCGTATTTTTTCAAAAAAGATTTTTTCTAGTTAGGAATATAATATTATGTAGTCCTGGAAGGCCTCTAAATACTATCTATGCTATCGATGCTGGTTTGATCTGAAACGATGCAAGAAGACTGGTGAGCGACAGGTATTCTTGGAGACGCCTCGTGGTGTCCATATGTTCCAACTAAGGGGCGGATATGGGCGAAGAAGAAGATATTATATTATATTATATAATATAATATATGCCTATGAGGTGTTTTCAAATTATTTATGTTGAAACAATTTGTGTTTTCATTTTGCACTAAATCCCCTTTGGAATGTCACTCTTGTCAAATATTATAAGTAGACAATTTTCATACTAATTGGAACGTAACATAATATTAATTAATGACGTAATTAATCACCATTGTATAGCCCTGCTGTGCCGGAATGTGTAAACGTGACTGTCACAGTTAGGGCCGTCGAAAAACTATCGACAGTTCGATACTTTAGTATCGTTATTTTTCTCCCAATACCATACAGGTATCGTTAATTTTTCCACAGTTGGAATAATTAAATACTGATTGACAATGACATGACAATGCATTAAAATATTTACAATATTGTAGAGATTATTTTCAGTAAACTTGAAAGTAATTTGTTTTTATATTTTTTTGTTTGTTGTTCGCCAATAAATATAATAATAGCGTAAATGATGTTAAAGTGCCCACCACCACCCGTCATATATGCACAACCGTGGATATGCACGGCCGCTTTCTATGACGCTTTAAACGTGTCTGAAAGAAGTGATTTTAAGTGCTCATTCCGTCCCGAGACGGAGCCGCACGGGACTGATGCTGCAACCATGCACCGTAGTGCTTAAAGAAGAAAGTTAAGAAAGAAAATGTTTGTTTTTGGACTGGCTCTGCTGTCCGCTGACGTTAAGCGCTTTGTGTACCCGCATACTGAGTGTCACGAATTGAAATGGATGAGTCTACAGAAGAGTCGGGACTATCCCGCTCCCCATACGACGCTGCAAATTTCTCAAATGCCGCAAAGTTGGCCTCGGTTGCTACCAGATCTCCATGACCAATTGGGCCCGTGTGAGGACGGACCCTGGCAAACAGCTCCGCTCGTTCGAATTCCATAAGCGGGCAATCCCAGAGGATGTGTTCAACATCTTGGTGGTCATGCCCGCAGGTACAACCCGGCCCATCTACTATCAAGCCAAACTCGTGGAGTCTGGCGGCGAAGTTGCCATGGCCGGTGAGGAACTGGCTAATCCAGTGCGAAGGTTGGAGTCTTCTAGTTTGGTGCCTGCAGAATACGTCTGGAAAAAAACGGTAAGTGTGCCGCCCCTTGGGGGAGGCGGTCCACCTCGCCTGCCATGCCGCAAATGCGGTCTTGTACACAATGTCACTTACAGTCTTTCTGTAAGGAACGTCCTCGGATCTCTGCGGTGGTGTCAGATGGACACCGGCGAGTATTGTGCTGATCCCCCTCAAGAGGAGGGTGATCGATCCTCTGACTTGGACGTGCAGATCGAGGGGTAGCACCCCCGCGAGTACGGCAAGCGCGTCAGTAGAAGTTGTGCGGTAGGCTTTGGTAAGCGAGATCAGCGCAAGTCGCTGCCCGCTTAATAGTGCGCGTCTCACGAGAGTTAAGGAGTTTACTCGGGAATGCCAAATGCTGGAGGCGTAACCGGCAATTCCCATGAAAATTGCGCCATATGCAACCTTAAGGGCTCTAGGCTTAAGTCCCCAATTGCTGCCCGCCATTCGGGCCATTCTCTGATAGGCCGAATTGGCCTTAGAGACGGCCGTCTTGGCGTGGTGAACGAAAGACAGCTTGTCATCAAGAATTACTCCCAGATACGTAACCCTTTCGGAGAAACGCACTGAGGTCTGGCCAAAACGAACCGTGGGCGGCCGTCGAGTTATGTTGACCCGAGAACTACCCCTGAGGAGGACAGCTTCCGTCTTGCTCGGGGCAAAGGTCAGCTTGTTCAGCAACCCCCAATTAAGGATTCTGCCCAAGGCGTCCGTGGCTGCACGCTCAAGTGCCGGTCGGCTCGTCGCCCCAACAAGCAGGAGCAAGTCGTCGGCGTACGCAACGAGCGTGCAGCCCGGAGGCAGTGGCAGGGACAGAACGTCGTCAAACAGAATGTTCCACAGAAGGGGTCCCAGGACGGAGCCCTGGGGACACCCCATGGTGGTCCTCCTGTGAATCAGGCTGGGGCCGGAGTCGTAGGTTATCTCCCTATTGCTGAAGTAGCTTTGAACTAAGGCAAAGAGGTCCCCGGGGATCTGTTTCAGCCTAAGCTTTGCCAGAACCAAGGGCCACCACGCAGTATCAAACGCGCCCGCAATGTCGAGAAAAATCCCGGCAACGAGGTCCTTGCCAGAGCTCTCCACAGAATCGATCACAAAGCGAATCGCATCCTCGGTGGACTTTCCGGGTCTAAACCCAAATTGTCTTTGCGAGATTGGACAGTTTTCCGACAGGTGGGACTCAATCCTGCTGTTTATCAATCTTTCCAATATCTTCCCGAAGACGGGAAGGAGCGTAATCGGTCTATACGCTTTCGGGTCACAAGGAGGGCGACTGCCGGCTTTGGGGATCACCGTGAGATGACCCTTTTTCCAGCAGTCGGGGAATATGCCACTACTCATGCATTCTTTGTAGAGTAAGTTAATAATTTTACAGTAGTTGTTTGAGTCGATGTACTAAAAATATTCAACCGCCGTATTGGTGGTAATTAATCACATACCAACAAAAAATATTTAAACGTTTAGAAAATAGTTTTTACATATATTAAATAATACCAAACAAAAGTAACGTATCATATTTTAAAAATATAAGTAAACTTAGTTTTGACAACTAAATAATTACAAGATAAAAAGAACTTTTTACATACAACGTTTTTAAATTTTCTGTTGAATCACATAAACTTGACTTGACTAGCTTAAACGATCAAAAAAATTTGTGCTTGATAGAAATAATACTGAAATGTCATTTTGACATGTCATATTTATTTCCATAGTAACGCACGTATATATTATTAATTGAGTTGCTAGGACCCCAGACCCCTAGCAACCAATAATGGTGTCGAAATAACTTTTCATACAAAACAAAATTATCTGAACATAATTCAATTCTGCTGAAAGATGGCTAAAAAATAATGCATTGGCATCGTGTTCTGATATATTCTAAAAGTTTCAAATTTCTAGCTAGTCGGGAAGTTAGTTAAAAATCGATTGCAAGATTTGTACCGGACAAAAAACCACCGGATAAATAAGAATACGAGCTAAGAAAAACGTTGTAAAAAGGAGGAAATTCACAAAGCAAAACAATATTTCACCAACCAAAATAATCCTTAGTCTATTTTCACTATGGCCAGCTATGGTCACGGCATGTTTCAGACCTTTCAAATAAAGTATGATATTATTATACAAATTGTCGTTTTAATAGAATATAAGATAATATCGATGGATAATATATTTTTTATGATATACAAAATATCATTTATGCTCTATCTGTATAATAATTATAATCTTTCAATTTTAATTATTCATATACTTATATACTATTATAAATCTATAATATGTATTATATTGTATTATTATTATTATATAATAGGTACAATGGTACTCGTTTGAAGGTATTCTTTTATTTAATTTAACCACAAAGAAGTGCAAAATATATTCTCCATCGAAACACATATTAATTTTTGAGTATTACAATAATCAATAAACAAGAACTATTTTTTTCCATAGTGAAAAATCTACGATTTGACAGCTGTTGTCGACCATTTGTGAAACCAACCATTTCCGATATGAATTTCATCTTTTTAAATATTGTTGGCACTTTGTGGAAATAGTCTATTTAATTTTTCGAATAAATTATATTCCCCTTTTTAATGGATAACGAATTAAATCTGTACAGTGAAATGTGATGGGATTATAACAGTACTATTTTTAAAACTTTTTGCAAGTACTTATTTCATTGCCTCAAATTTCGTCAGATGATGCACGATTTAAATTTGGAATTATGATTCTATTGCATTTTTTGTAATATTAAAATGTTTCAATACTTTGGTTCCGGTACTTTCTTTCGATACGGCCCTAGTCACAGTGGCGCTCAGCCGAAGCGGAGACACCTTTGAATATTTATGAGGGAAAAGGATAGATTACCACCCCTAGCCAGAGACTCTTAGATCTATTATAATCGTCAAGTTTGTCTTTTGACACACAGGGAGAGAAGGACGGTAATCTAGCAATTTAGGTGCGAAAATGCAACCCCAACTCAAACTTCGTTGGAAGGTTACCTTGTAACGTTACATAATTCAACGGCTATGCCTACAAATGAATTGGTTTGTTGTTTTGACTTATAGTATACTATTATAAGTAGGTAATGTAAAGTGTCTAATAAGCACTTCAATAGTTATCACAGAGCTTAAGAATACCGTAAGATATGGTCGTGTACTGCAATGTTCAATGGATAGTTTCTATCAAAAGTTCAGAAAGGTATTTTTTTTAAATGTTATAACAGTGACTTATTGATACATAAAAAAGTTATGTTCTCTTAAACAAGCGCGACGTTGAAAGAATTATTGAAAACTTATCATTATTTATTGTTATTTAATTTAATAAAACGCATTTTTGTAGTACTTATTCCACTTTTAATCAATAAATTAGAACCGGTTTCGTCCGCCTCAAAGGGACATTTTCATCTTTCAAATTTTAAATTTTCAGTTGAAAATGTCTCTCTGAGGCGGACGAAACCGGTCCTAATTTATTGCTTAAAAGTGGAATAAGTGCTACAAAAAAATGCGTTTTATTAAATTAAATAACAATAAAATGCAGTTCCACCATGAATTGACAGTTAACAAAATAAACAAAATTATCATTATGTAATTAACTTCATTATTTAGAATACAAGATTATTTTTTGCTGTGCGAATGACGGTCCAACAAAAATCAATTTTAACTGTTTTTTTATTTAATCATGCGTTTTTATGGTGTTTAAATGATAAATCTATATTACAAACATTTTCATCTGGTTATTTTTTTCCATATGAAATGGAACTGGAATATATACTTACACAAAATATATTATTTAAGATGAAAATAGTAATAAATACGTAATTTCATCTCAGTTTCTTATTATATGCTCTTCTTTGTTCTATAGTTAAATACATACATGTATATTATCAATTAAATAATCTTGACTACCTGGAAGGTGTATATGATTATTCATCCAAAATATTATAGTGTATCAACGTTTTTTAAAACTTTAACCCCTGTATCTGGAAAATAAACCTCAAAACATACTTGTGAAATTTGATTAATTTTATCATTGACCTTAGTAACTTTTTTTTGCATCACTTTCATAATATATTTTGAATATATTATTTTCGTATAAGAAAATTAAGTGTTTATACCACAATGTAATTTATAATGGTGTATGTGTGTCTATATTATATGTGTCTACTGTCACTAATAACCCGCCAATGCATGTATGAAATAACCTGTCTTCTTAAGAATCTTAGTACAGTGTATCCAATAGAAGATTGGCTGCCTGAGATTAACCCGGAAAATTTTCTAGTTAAATCAAAATTATTAGATTATGCATATAACATTTCTTTTTTATTCAAATCAAAGTGTTACCATGAAAACGAAAATGAATCGTATTGTCAAATATTGAATGGCTTGGAATATGATAAAATGTCATAGACACAACATAACATAGGTGACAAAAGGAGAGCGATTTAAACCTCACTGTGTATGTTATATGTACACTATACTATATCTACATCATATTCGGTTAAGCAATAGGTAATTGGGCACCTTTAAGATTTTCCATTGAGCTTATGTATAAATAAGTGGTAGTTCCTCACCCAAGATGCCTCTCCTCCATCTACGACCAAGATTTCTTGATTTTAATAGGAAAAGACGTTAGTGTGAAACTGAAATATATATTTTGGAAAATTTTGTTTTTATCTTGAATTATAAATTGTTATTTTATTTAAGTACAATTTATTGTATCGTATTCCAATATGTTATGTCACATTGCTTACATCAAAATTAAAGATTATCATGACAGTGAAAAAAATTCAATTTCATGAAAAGTTGCAGACTAAGTAATTATTTTAAGCTTTGGCCCAGAGTAAAGATTATCTTTATGATTTTTCAAATAAGGCCGTTCAAAATTGAAGAATTTTTTTCATTAAAACGACAGATGGTTCCAGATCTCCCTTTCAATTCTCTTCGTAGAAAGTCCCGATAATGGGAATTGAATCGTGCTTAATGAGCCAGCGACTGGAACGAGTTGAACATTCACCCCCTCGCCGCCCGCCACCGACGCCCTATGAAGATTCGATCGTTTGGCCGTATTACAACCCCAAACCGCAATTCTATTTTTTACTAACCTTGTAATAATTTAGTCTCTACTAATATACGGTCATCCGTCATTCAAGTGTCAACTATTGTTGTAAGTGAGATTTATTTAATAAAAATATATAAATAATAATGAAATTCTTAAACATTAATTTCAATAATTAATATTATATTCATGATTATATTAATTTATTGAGAGAACACTGCTATGATACTATAACAGTGATTAGTCAACACACCATTATATACAGTAAAAAAAATAATTACCTGTACAATTATAACGGCCAACGATGGCCGAACGGTTACTGCGTCGGTTTGTAATATCATGGGTCTCGTGGTTGACTCCCGGATCTAGCAAATTCACTCGTGTGTTTTGAGTTACAGTATGGACCTCAGTTAGCCACTTGTTCAACCAATTAGGTTCATACTCTGACTCCAAACACACACTGAAAAAGAATGTGTGTATTTGCTCGACCCAGGATTTAGACCTGGTACTCACAAAATTGTAATCCAACACGTCAACTGCTCGGCCATTGTGGATGTCGTACACATTAAACAGGCAAAAAATACTAAATTATTATTAACAATGTGGAAAAGAAATATATAAATTCAATTAATAAAGGCAATTGCAAAGGGCATGATAAATTAATAACTTGGTTGAATTCGTGTAATATGGTCGTCACAGGGCGAGCGACATAAGTGCCACATTGACTAGATGGGATAAAAGAGTAATTCAGGATACACTGGAACCTTTCATAGAATAACGAGTGCTATAAAAGAACAAAGGAATTAAGTATGTTTAGAAGCCTTGATAAATGAATTTTTCTTCATGAACATGGACGTACGATATAATTTGTTACTTTAAAAAAAATATAAAGATTAGAAGTGTTTTTTCGTAATATATTAATACAAATACTAGAACACACACAGTGTTTTAACGGTTTTATTATTGGTGCACGAATTAATAACATGGCATTCATACTGTTATTAAGCCAGGCCTAGCCGGTGCGGTGTATTGAAGCTCGTCAGTTTTTTTCCCGCAATGACCGCTGTGCGACTAGCCAACAGCAAAGTAACAACACGCACCAGACACTCACGTTAGGCATATTACGTGCATCTTAAATGTTGTGCATCGTATAATTTAAAAAAATCTCAAAAAAGACTTTGTTAATTACAGTTTTATACAAATCGATTAGTTTATTATTCTTAATATATTGTTTTAAAGAATCCATTTTAATATATGACAATTTTTTGAATCTTAGTATATATGCACTATAAAAAATATTGCATATCCATAAAGCTACGAATTAATATGTGTGTATTAATTTTGAATATTATTATAAACGTGACGTATATTATGAAAATAAATTTCATATATCCACGTGAATATATACTTAAAATATTTATTAATGCACGTGTCCCTCTTTTCTTCCATGTCATTTAATAAATCAGTCCAAATTATGTTCAAAATTAGAAGGTAGCGTATATTTTCAAATCGTCCACCTGCATTGATTAAATTTAGGATTAGCAATACCGGTATTCATAAAACCGGGATCCCGATAATATAATAAATACCGGTTTTAGAAATCCACAATACCGGTATTTTTTGTATTAAAAAAACAGAGAAAACTAAATCTAAAATAACTGAATCATCACACAAAATAACAAAGTGAAAGAATATAAAAAATAGACTTTTGGATAGAATACAATTTTGATAGGACGAGATAAAAAAGCTCTAACTCTCAATGTGATTTTCTTTCATAGTATAATTTGATAGCATTTTCTTACGAATATCGGTTTTTACTAATAAATTCCAAAATATTGGTATTGCAATCCCTAAATATATTCAATGTATCATCAATCGTATTATTCCCTCTTTTAATTGATAAAATTATGTATTGAACTGACAATACGTATTTTTTGTCATTATAGTATGATAATCCACAGAGATGAGAATAAAAATAATTTGCATTTCATCAGCACAAATGCAAACTTTTCTTTTTTAAATTGAAATTATCCCTGCCCTCTGACAGCGAATATAACCAAACAATACAATCAACACAAAATTCATTTCGTTCGCCGGAGATTTTTTAAATATTCAAATTCGGCCATTTTTTCAGAATTATTATATTTTTTTTGCATAGCAAGACCACAGATGAGCGAAAAAACGAGGAGGGGCCGGGGGGTGAAATCTTTTTGAGCCGGACATGAGAGAGAGCGGAAAAAGAAGGGAAAAAACTTTGTAAAAGGCTTCAAGTATCCTCGGTCGGTAATCATATTTAGACAAGGCGGTCTCTGCAAAAGAGATTTCCCATTTTTCATGTGTGGCACGTGAACGTATAATAAAATATATTCAGCATGTGTATTTAGTACTTTGTAAGTGTTATTTTATGAAAGATTTTATATTAAATCTCTATATGCAGCAGTGGTGAAGGGTGCCATTTGGAAAGAGGTAGACTGTGGACATTTGAGAAAAGAGCATACCGTCGTTGTATATTAAATATCTCATATTAATGTGGTGATTTTGACAAAAATTAATTATTGATACCACGTGATGGGAATTTTTTTCTCTATCATATGCATTATATTATTACGACTTGTGGAAAGATCAAATAAAAATTAAATCACCAAATAAAATCGATATTAAATTAATACTATGTCAGAGCATCCAAAATCATGCACCGTAATTAATCCTATATGAGTGTCCACCACAATAGATCGATATTAAAATAATCTTATGTGAACACGGCATGTTTACACATGATTCAACGTATTCAACACAGTGCATATAGAATTAATCCTATGTGATAAAAACATGAAAAAAACTACGATTTTTCTATTAAATAATAAATATATTATCAAAAATATGATTATCCCATTTTAATTTATGATTAGGATCTACAAAAAATGTTAAAACATAATATATCATTTATGATTATTTTTGAATACAGTTTTTTTTCGATTATCTCAGAATATGACTCAAACCACATAGGAGGTATTTAAAATACAGCGACGATACTTGTCAGATATACTTACGGGAAATAATGAAATAAAAAGATAATACAATATTAATACACATGAAAAGCAACGACACACTGGTTCAATGAAATTTCAAAAACTCACTGACGACATAAAATTGAGCGATTGTTTATATTACCCATTTTCCTATTTATACACGAAAATCATAAGATATAATTATTTTCTATTTTAAATATAAACTAAGTATATTTATGTACTTACATATCGATGACACAGTATTAAACAGTTGAAATGCGAATAACAGGTTAATTACAAAATTAATTAAAAAGGTCAGAAAGCATTGAATTATGTTGATTATTTTACAATACACAAGATTCGAGTTTTAATCCAAGTTTTAAAAGGATACATGTCAGAATTTATCTATTCTAAATAGAAACGTATGGTCAATCGCCAGATTTAAATGGAAACAATTTGAAATGGATCTGTACAAAACTGGTTTTTTTTAATGTTTCTAAAATTTCATTTGGAATTATATACAAAATTGATACGAGCTTATTTTTACGAGTATTTTGATACGAATATCGCGAAATGTCGAATTTTTGACTTGACATCGATGATTAAATGCCATAGAAAAAATATATGTTTTTAATTATCGTCATATTATATATTTTAGACAAAGTGCAGTCATGACAACAATATTATGCGCAAAGACTTTAGGCTACGCGATAGGAGCCTACCATATTACATGCTACGCGATAGACTGACTGATGTCACTTGACGTAAAGTCCATACGAAAAAATTTCAACATTTCTTGACGAATGATCCGGCATGTATTTACATTAAAACAGATGGCGCGCTGTGGTATGTTTTTTTTTAAACCATGGCAGATTGTTCTGTAATCTGTACATCTACATTTTTACATATTCTTTAAAATGTCGTTGGCAAAATAAATTGTTTTTATAAAATATAAAATATTCAAGTGATTATTTAAATACGCCGATTGCAATTAATAATTATTTTTCTTAAGAATGTAGGCTTTATATAATCGCCTAGTTTTAAGTCTTCACCACTGATATGCAGTAGGTAACCGTTATTTATTAAGAGTATTTTTTAAATTAATTATTGGCCAACACGCCATATATTAAACAGTGTAGTACACTGAATGCACTTAATATAAAAACATAATAGTATTTGCAAGTTAAGGGAGAATAAAAAATATGTTTAATGCGGCTGTTAGTTTCAAAGTTTGTAACCTCCATATTCCACAATTTTTAAATAATCGCATAAAAAAAACCACAATTTTAAGACTCCAAATTGAATATTTTCTTTCTAAAACATATTAGTACTATTAAAAAAGGTGAATAGAGAAAGAAAAAATGCCCTCAAGGCGATATCTTTACCTACCAGAGGCACCTATCGGAAAAATACGAACCTTGCAATTTGAGACATTTTTCTGATAATTTACAATTTCAACTATATTAATTAATAAATATGTATCTGAAAACATTAAAAATAATAATATTTTTTTTATTTTTAGTCAAAGATAAACTTACAATAAAATTGTAAAAAAATGTTATAAAATGTGAATTTGTCATAGGACCCCATCTTATTTTTACATATATTTATTATTAAAATTTAGTTTATTAAGTTTCCTATGCTGACTCTTAAAGATTTTTACTAATTCATAGTTTTAATATTTTTTATATTTACTTTCAAAACATCGATTCTTATAAAAATATAAATTTGTATAACTTGCAATCCTTTTTATTTATATAAAATTTTATTTAGGTATGGTCCCAATATTGAAGCTCGAAGGGGCGTGGGCTTTCTCACTACGGATTTTTTTTTGAAAATGATCACGTTAGCTGGTTAAGGAAATAATAATAATAATATGAATGATTAATGCTTCTCATTTAAAATATCAATGAAATTATAATATATTATTACCATAATATAAACCAAAATCAATATGTTTAAAAAATAGAATAACTTTGTCGATATCATACATACAAAAAATACAATAAGTACCTTTTCGCGATTTTCCACTTATTGTCCACCAAAACTCTTGCTTTCAAGTTGCATTTGAATTATTCAATATGTCAAGGTGAAAACGCAAAATTGAATGAATAAGAACAATTTTAATTTTTTTTTATAAAGTGTATTTCTTACCTTCATTCACTGTTGATTAGCATATTAATCTACATACAATAATTAATATACTTGACAATCCAAATATTGTCCATTACCTTTTTTTGGTGTCTGGATTTAATATGGTTTAAGATAATCAAAGTACCTCTTAGCGCAAAAAGGTTGGACATTACTGCTTTATATTATACGGTTTGTAGTTAATATGAAATAATCTATTTCTATGTTTACATTTTTGTTAAATAATCGTAATGATGTTTATAAAATAATTACCCCAATTTCACTTCTAGGCCTTATTAAATCAGGCTAATAAGAAACTAAGGTGAGGGTGACATGTACGAAAATTGAAATGACGGCTATTGAAAATCATTATAAATATAATCATCTATAGTGAAAATGCGACAGTATGCGATTTTACCGATTGGGTTTGTTTATTATTTATTATAAAATGAGAAAATGTAGAGAGTTCCATTGATGTGGTTGTCATTCATAACTCCAAAACAGTGTGGCTTTTGTCAATTGAGTCAATGTAAATTGACGCTCTTGCTGCGGTTGGATTAAATTTTATATTTTCAAATCCGCTCATAATACCACATTATAATAACTAAAACATCTATATAATATATAATCTATATATATAAAACAAAGTCGCGTTAGTTACACCATTTATAACTCAAGAACGGCTGGACCGATTTTTATGATCTTTGATTTGTTGGATTTGTCTCCGCCCCGAATAGCAGAATAACTATTAAAACATCGAAAAAATCACGGAAAAAAATTTGTAAAGAAAATTCATTTTCTCCTACATTTCGTATGGAGCGGCTTTTTTGATGATATCTCGAGAATCGATTGACTGATTTCGATGATTTTTTTGTGTCATTTTTTCGTCGTTTGTTGTTCGTTTTCGGTTCGCGTTCGGCTTCACTTTCATTCGGCTTTCATTTGGTACGCAAGCCAAACTGCGTTCGGAGGAGTATATTCATTTACGCGATACAATCAGCACCGAAGGACATACAGCTAATATTGGTCGATTGACTATTCTACCGCGGCATATGCATGAATATGCGCAATATGCAATGACATAATATTATGTTCGTCATTACGGTCGTCCAGATCTATTCATCACCTTTACATGCAATCAGAAATGGATAGAAATTGTTCAATTGCTGCCCCCGGACAAACATCAAATGTTTAGCACGACATCACCGCACGTGTCTTCAAACATAAAATCTTGTCACTGATGTTAATCATCGCGTCTTTGGGGATACTCGATACTGGATGTATTCGATTGAATGGCATGGTCGTGCATGGTCGACGGCAAGTGTTACAAGCGTTATCCACAAAATTTGACGGCGGAGACTATCACTGGGAACGATGGTTATCCACTTTATCGGCGTCGATCACCCAATGATAACGGTAGAACTATCACAACGAAAGTAAAAGGAAACAATATCGTGGTCGACAACACTTGGATTGCTCCGTATTTGCCACTTCTTTCCAAAACATTCAAGGCGCATTGCAACGTGGAGTATTGCAATTCAGTGAAGTCCATCAAATACATCTGCAAATATGTCACCAAAGGCAGCGATATTGTGGTTTTTTGCGTTCAAACTCCCAATACCAACGATGAAATCACGCACTATCAAGTTAGTCGATATGTGAGCTGCAATGAAACGATTTGGCGTATTTTCTCATTCCCCATTCATGAATGTCATCACACCGGTGTACATTTGGCGGTGCATCTAGAGAATGGTCAACGAATTTATTTCAACGCATAGAATGTTGTTGAACGTGCTGAAACACCTCCAGCGACAACATTGACCAGTTTCTTTTCGATTTGCCAAAGCGATCCGTTTGCACAAACGTTGCTCTACTCTAAGATGCCACGTTATTACACTTGGAATGCTTCATCGAAGAAATTTCAATGTCGGAAGCAAGGCGATGCAGTTCCTGATCATACGGATGTGCGTTTTGCTGATGCTCTTGGTCGCATTTACACAGTTCATCCGAAGAATGACGAATGCTTCTACTTGCGATTGTTGCCGGTGAATGTTCGCAGGCCGACATCATTTGAATCACTTCAAACTGTCAATGGTATAGTGTGCCCAATATTTCGTGCTGAATGTCAACGGCTCAATTTACTTGAAAACGATACTCATTAGGACATGACAATCGCTGAAGTAATTATTGTTTCTGCATCTCCAAGTCAGACACACACATTATTTGCTATAATTATTTCGACATGCTTCCCATCGAATCCACCTGAACTGTGAAACAAGTACAAGGATGACATGTCAGAAGACATTTTACATTGAATTCGTGTCAGTTCAGGAAATCCCGATCTCGGGGTGAATGAGTAGATATATAACCAGGCTTTGCTTTTGATCAAATACATGTGTTACCTCATGTGCAGCAGTTTGTTAGTCAAGTTAGGAATGCCAACGCCACATCGTGGAATGAACGACGCTTTCAATCGAGAATTGGAACGTGATCGTGAATATGATCGAAATGCATTGAAACAATCAGTTCGAACGAATGTACCACTGTTGAACCCTCAACAGAAGGAAGTGTACGATACGTTAATGAAGGCAATTGATGATGAAAATGGTGGCTTAATTTTTCTCGATGCGCCCGGTAGAACTGGGAATACATTCCTCATGTTCATGATTTTGCCACTGTTCGTGCGAGATCCGAAATTGATGTAGCAGTTGCTTCTTCCGGGATTTTGGCCACGTCGCTAGGAGGATGCTGAACGGCTCATTCAGCGTTGAAATTTCCGATAAACCTTCAAACGACTCAAAAACCGACATGCAACATTGCGAAACACTCAACAATGGCCAAAGGTTTGCAAGCAAGTAAAATTATTACCTGGTATGAGTGCACAATGGCGCACAAAAGCGCATTGGAAGCACTCAATCGAACTATGAAAGATCTGCGCAATGACTCGAGAAGTTTTGGAGGCGCAATGATTCTACTATCTGGCGATTTCCGCCAAACACTACCAGTCATTCCAAGATCGACCGCTGCCGATGAAATAAGCCCTTGCCTCAAATCATCGACTCTGTGGCGCTATGTGAAGAAACTTCAGCTGACGACGAACATGCGTTGCATTGCTAAACGATCCATTTGCCGAAGATTTCTCCAAGCAATTGCTGACTATCGGTAACGGCCGTGTTCCTGTCGACGAATCGAATAGATAGATTTCGTTTCCGCTGAATTTTTGCAATTTCATCTCAACGAAGGACGACCTCACCAACAAAGTGTTCCCAAACATCATTGCTAACCACGATCAACAAATCACAAGGCCAATCCTTGAGTATTTGTGGCCTGAATCTAGAAATTGAATGTTTCGCTCACGGTCAATTGTGCGTAGCATGATCACCATCCACTTTGTTCGTTCTCGCACCTGACAACAAAACGAAAAATGTCGTGTAGCACAAGTTAGTTCAATGAAGGGAATCGACCCGAGTGCAACCCTAACACCAAATAGTTTAACAGAAAGTAGTGCAAC
The DNA here is from genome assembly GCF_057557595.1 of Rhyacophila brunnea. Taxonomy (NCBI): domain Eukaryota; kingdom Metazoa; phylum Arthropoda; class Insecta; order Trichoptera; family Rhyacophilidae; genus Rhyacophila; species Rhyacophila brunnea. Next base: position 37,539,436 of record NW_028233276.1, on the reverse strand, counting down.
AATGCTACGCGAATCATATCTATTCGCTTCAATAAAGCAAATGCCTTGCTGCCATTGAATGGAATATATGGAATAATGGAAAAGCTGAATTACATTCATTCCAATGTAATTAAAATAATTTTCATTTTGATTTGATTTTTGCCCATTTATTGAATTTAATTCATTTTAAGTATTCATTTTAACTTAATAAAAAACTGAACTTAATTCAGCTAATAAGTTAACACAATATTTCTTGATTCTGATGCGGTACGAAGTTCGCCGGGTCAGCTAGTTTTTTTAATAAATAAGACCCATGTTGTTTATTTCCAGATCAAACTAAAATCATACTATTGAAATTATATACATTACTTCACTTAACATGTTTAGAAATATATTTTTGAGGTTCATTATAATGCAATCATTAAAAAAATTCACATACCTACACACTTCTCTTTTTAATTATATCGAATAGAATGTCCCAACTCCAAGCTGAGGTTAAGCCTCGCAGTATAAGCAAAAGTTTGACCGCAAACTGGAACTAGAACAAACTTCGAGAGTTGCGCAACCAACTAAGCTGGTTCTTGGAAAATGTAGCACATTTGTATCGTGCACTCAAACTGCACTTATGAGTTAATCCACACAGATGGAGCTACATATTTACCTTCAGAATGAAGATTATGAAGACTCTTAATAATAATATTTTAAATACATTTATTTTACACACAGTAAATATTATAACTTTTCAAATAAAAAAATAGATCTAAGTAGACAAAGTGAGCTTAGTAAAGTAGATTGTATTCTGAGAATTTATAAAACCATTCAAACTCGCTTGATGCAAGTAGAATCAATAACCGTAACGATTTTATTCAAATCAGTAGTGCCCTCCCAAATTGGCATTACCGATGGTAGGATAGTTTTTCCCCATGGGAGAATAAATAACTGATGCTTCCGGTTTAAAATATCGTTACCAGAGACACATTGGGTCAATACCTACTACTGATAATTGCAGAGTTCTCACTTATATCGCGTATATGTCGGAAAATTTTGAGATAAATAAAAATCTCTTTTAACTTTTAGAAGTATATAAGCTTGCCCAACAGAAAGTCAGTTAAATAGAGCCATTGATAACATCCATACGGCCTCAAGTAAAGGAGTCTCTTAAATGGATTTTGCATCTCGAGTATTATATTCTTCCGCACCGTAACCTGCCATTTTTATAAAGTTCAATTAACCACCTGCAATTGCAAATCTGGACCGGTTTCGTCCACCTCAGAGGGACATTTTTAACTGAATAATATTTATAATACAGGTATTAACCAAAACAAATTCAAAAGGCGACACAAATAATCTATCAACACATTGCATTATCCGTCCAATAATACTTTTATATTAATTAAATTGGATATTAATATTTCATACTACATCATTAAGGACATTAAACAAGATATTCTAAAGCTATTAACATATATCATAATAAGAATCAATAAGCACTTACAATAACATTTCAAGATATCACCAAACAAATATTTATAATTAGTTATTATTTAATAACACAGTAAAATTTAATTAATAATTCTTTTTATAAAATTTACAATAAAATATAAACAATATTACCACTTGATGGAAAAACGAATATAAACAAAAATATGAGATAAAATTTGTAAAAAAATAAATAAATAGTTAATATTCATAATATAGGCATGAAATCTTCATAAAAACTGTCGTCACCTAATTATGACATCTGTAAATATCACGTCTTGTAACATTATATGAATTGATTGTTAATCGTTTATACAATCCTTTTTATTATTTGAACAGAGAGAGTGAGCATTTAATGGCATATATCTTTGTCTCGGATCACGATATACGGTATTAAAATAACAGTCTATGAAATCGTTGTGGAAATTGGAAATGAAACTTAGGAACTCTACCAAAATAGTATTAATATTCAACTAATATGAACATGTAACGGCATAATGTTTGTCATATTAGTATGATTTTGATTTAGATATTTATATACGTATTATAACAATAAACGTCAATTCATAGATCAACCTCAATTACGAAATGCATAATATACTTACATATTTGAAGCATCGATGCAGCACAGAGGAAACAAAATGCAAAACAAATATGTGCATAAAGCTTCCGAAAATACAGGATATTGCTACGAAATAATATATTTCCTGTAGTTTTATTTTCAATTTCACATGAAATTTATATTTTAGTATTTAAAAAAATTCCAATACCTATCTTTTATAAGAAATGAAAATATAATTAATATTAAATTCTACAGGTTTTTTTTTTTTTTAAAAAGGTTTGTCGATAGCTATTTCGGTTGTAACACCATTATCAAGACTATTCAGATAGGCCGTTTGCCTTTGCTTAAATACTATACGTGTATAGATAGAGACAGAATACATTTTCTTATTCGTTCCAGCAATATTATGAATTTTTACATTATTATTAATTGTAATATTATTAATACTTTGAAAACCCTAAGTGGGTTTTTTAAAATGGATATCGAAATTTTCAAAATTTATCAAAATTACAGTGTTCGATGGTTATTTATTGACATTATTAATCAATTAAAATATTATTAGTATAATTGTCTTAATCGTGTGCTTAGATTATATTTAATAGTGGCGACGAATACATTACCAAATTTTCATTAATTATGTGATTACTTTTGGATTCCTGTATCATTCCTGGTAAAACAGATTCTCAGTTTGCTAAACATTTGATATCAAACTCGCATAGCATCAGTAACAATGAAACGCCACAATGTTTGCATATATGTAATAAAGGTCTAAAATTAAATTTACTTGAACAGTTGGAAATTAATCGCGAATTATCCAAAAGTAATCACATAATTAATGAAAATTTGGTAATGTATTCGTCGCCACTATTAAATATAATCTAAGCACACGATTAAGACAATTATACTAATAATATTTTAATTGATTAATAATGTCAATAAATAACCATCGAACACTGTAATTTTGATAAATTTTGAAAATTTCGATATCCATTTTAAAAAACCCACTTAGGGTTTTCAAAGTATTAATAATATTACAATTAATAATAATGTAAAAATTCATAATATTGCTGGAACGAATAAGAAAATGTATTCTGTCTCTATCTATACACGTATAGTATTTAAGCAAAGGCAAACGGCCTATCTGAATAGTCTTGATAATGGTGTTACAACCGAAATAGCTATCGACAAACCTTTTTTTAAAAAAAAAAAAAAACCTGTAGAATTTAATATTAATTATATTTTCATTTCTTGTAAAATGGAATTCTACCAAGTAAATGCTAACTCAATTAATATCTTTTATAAATGCGATATTTTAAATTTTTAGTATCACTTTTGGTTCATAGTGCATAAGTTAGGTACGTATTTATTTTATTCTTCTTTGTAAAATTTTCCTACATCATATTAAGTATAAGAGCTGAAATGAGAATTAAATTTTTGTAATATTAAAGTATATTTATTAGTTAAAAATAGTTAACTGTCAAATCTTAATGGAAAGCCGTCATAATAGACAAAATATAAGGCACTCAAGGTGGCATGGCGGGAGGCGCGAGATTTGACGATGGACCGAGGGAAGTGACGCAAACTTGTGCTTGCCCTATGCCCCAATACTGGGGCGTGATAGGGTGAAAAAAGAAAGAAAGAAGAAGACTCATTCCACTTAATGTAATAAATATCAATGAACCGTTTTATAATTTGCTATACTATAGAAATATTTATATCTTCAACTAAATCAGTGAAATTGCGTGGAATTATAAGGTGGGTAGTTAAAATATTATATCCAATCATTTTTAAAATTAAATATTTATTCAAACTCTTCAAAATTCTTAAATAAATATGTTTCCATGATCATCACGATCATCACTGTTGGATCCACCCCTAAATCCTTCCACGTTTCTTGGTCCCTAATTCTTCACTGTCACCACTGTATCCACCAAATTTTATGAGTTCATCTACCAAGCGGAGTAAAGGGAGTCCTTGTGACCGACTTCATATTAATGTAATCGTCAATAGCCTTCGACTAAGTGTAAAAATCCTAATTTAAAATATTACAATGGCTCAATCGGTTCGAGTTTTTTTTTAAATTCACGGTATCACAAAAGCACAGCCTCTGTTGGTGTGCCCAACTTAAAAGCAGTTTTCCAAGGCCCTAAGTAATTGACGTATATAAACACAGCGTTATTAAAACGTGCTTTTATAGTATTATATCATCTCTGCGGGGAAAAAACCAGGCATGTCCACAAGATTAAATTTACTACACTTTTTATCAAAAATAATCCTGTAGAATGTGTGAATTTACTTACCTTATCCGATACTTCAAAGCTTTCGTAGGCTTATTGGTCAAATTGTATCAATCAAAATCAATATATCCAAATGACGAAAATTCATTTTCAAATTTAGATTTAGATTATTAGAAATAAATTGTAATTATTTTGGCAAAGATTCGATAGCAAACTATTCTATTTGAGTCGTTTTTGAGACCCGATTTTTGCTTTACGACATCTTCATGCACTATGCGCACTCACCAATAGTGAATTCACACTGACAACGAATACAGTTAATACTATTAAACTGTACCTGAAGATGCCGAAAGATGAAAACAGGCTCGCAAAAAACAACTTAAATGAAATAGTACAAAACTTAAATCAATTAGAATTTAACGTTTATAAATTAATATTAACGACTGAGAGTAAATACCACTTGATGGAATTTTTAATTAAATTCTAATTGATTTAATTTGTGTACCCTTATATTTGTGTATTTATTTGCAATCCGGGATTCGCCTTTCGCCATCTTCAGGTGATATAGATAGTGTAACAGCTGTTCACGCACCTATGATGAATTTCCCCTAAACGGAAAATAATTATTTCTCATTTATACCCAAAATATACATTAAATTATCGTGAAAACATTACTATTATAGTATAAAATCTTTAGAGATATCCTAGTACATTAGAAGCCGATTGTCAATACATTTATTTACAAGCCTATTAAAAAACTATTATTCATTAACAATGAGACTGGGTAAAGTAGTGGAAACTTTATAAAGTTAGTAAAAATCTAATTTTGGTTAACCATAGCCTACCTATATGACACAAGCACTCTACGCCAATGATTTAAGTACATAATTTTACCTGTGTTAGGCAATATTATTATGGAAGTATTAAAGTAAAATTTTCGTCTATAAATATATAAATAAATGTCTAAATAAACTAAGCTGGTCTTGATACAATTTTTATTAACAAATTTTAAAATCACTATTAATAATTATACGTACGTAATTTTGATTGTTAAAAATTCTTATTTGATGCGTAAAACGGTAATAATAATTTTTATTAAAAAAAAATTTTTTATAAAAATGGACACAAATGCTCCTTTCGAAACGCAGCAACATTACTTTCTTTAGTGCCGTGAAACAAACAACACTTTACTCGCTGTTAACAGGGTTTACTTATTTGCCCGCGGACTTCGAAATTTAAATTTCCCCGCAGTTAACTGTTAACTGAATGTTTTACATTTTGTTTACTGCAACGCCGTAAAATTTCACCCCTCAATTAAATCGTTATCTTTTTGATGATGAAATGTTCTGATTTCATACGAAATTTATGGTTTTAACCGCGCTCGCTAAAAACTCTGCAATTGAGACTATAAATTTTTTGTTCTTACTCAAAAATAACGATAAAAATATTAATACGTTTTAACTAAAGTATGTTATCTTTTTGTCATTAAAATTTATAAATGGATTACTCTGTAAAAAGTATTGAGGCCATCTGACTATTATTACATCACATCTGAAAGATTTCAAGTATTCATCATAATAAAGGTCTTGTCACCTCTTTTTGTCTGGTTAATAATTTCAACTACATAACTAGAACAACAATAGAGTAGCCAGGTTTAAATTGTGAGATTAATATATTAATTGAGAAAAAAAATACGTGGACGGTATATTTAATTTAAAAGTTCATAAAAATTCACTTAATCTTAATATATTATACCTAATACAGGCAGTCTAATTAACACAAGAAGGGGAGAGAGGAGGAACGGGGTTTGATTCCTCGCTCTCTAAAAAAATGGCGTAGTTAAACTGGAGTAGATACTGAGCTTGGTCCAAGCTGGGCAGCTGCCTCCGCCCGCTCAAGACCCCTCGTCATATATTTTGTATATTCTTGTGATGCATTTTTCCACAATTGTTTGCAAACATATGGTATCTAAAACAAAGAACAGAACTCAAATTTAATAAGTTTATCAGATAGAATATACCTAGTACCTACAGATAAAATACCTTCTTGGATCGTTGGACAATTCTATGAATTCAGTCGCAAATGTGCTGTGGAACACCAGTATTTTTCCATGACTGAAAATGTCGCAGATGTAGTTACCTAAAAATAATATTGCTAAGCACGTAAGTGCGCTTTAACTGAATTTACATCACTTTAGGTTGTACCCATGAGAGAGTGAAACACACAGAAACAAAATTAAAAGTTGTTGTAAATAAAAAAGGCTAATGCAAAACTGCCGAACACTCAGTTACAGTAAGTAAAAAGATCTTTACGTTGACAGTATAACGACGTAAAAAATGTCTAAATGCAATAAAATTTGCCTTTGTGGCAACCACTTTGGATGGTTTGATGAGCCCAACAGCTAGTTAAATCAACTTGAACAACTTTTCCTTTTCCGTACATATACTTCTATTTATCCGCCACATTGACATGTAAAACGGATAACAAAACCAAGCTCATAGAGTCCACAATAGAAGCTACCGTGTCCGGTCAATAATTATTAATTGGTGCATTAGTCCAAAGTCAGTTATCTAAAAAAATACAAAAATGAGCGCAAATCGACAATAACATTTGAATGATTTAGTTATTGAACATATATAATTTTGAAAAACACTTTCTGAATTATTATAACCAATAGAAAAAATCATTTTTGAAAAAAAGTAAGCCAACCCGACGGGGAATCGAACCCCGTATCTCCCAGGCTTAAGCCCTGATCCGTGCATTACCACTATGCTACGAGGTAACATACTAATTGCGACAAATTTTAACTATTGGTCAATTTTAATACCTACTCATCAGTGCTTTTCCAAACCAAGCAAAAGGATTTTTTCCTATTGGTTATTATATATTCTCTCAGAAAGTGTTTTTCAAAATTATATATGTTCAATAATCAGAATGATATATTCTTAAATCTTGTGAATTATTCGTTGAATAAAAGAAATAGTTAATTATGACTTAGTTATCATAGAAATTGAAAACGATGTCTACCGATAATCTACAATGAATTTAGAGCTGTCTTGAAGAAATATGTTTTTGAAAGATCATACAAATTTGATTTTTATTGTTATAACCATGCATCAATATTTATTATCCTTTCAATAGTATTTTCGTGTAGGGCATCCTCAACCCTATACATACAAAGTGATAATCTTAAAAATAAGATTTTGGCCATAAGAACTGTGGAGTTCGACGTGGGTCATCAATGTGGGAGTCGTCGACATATCGTAGGTCATGGTGTTGAAGATGATCATAAAGAAGTCGAAGACGGATGCAGGAGCGAGCTTTATTTGCAGCGTAACAGTCGGTACAATAGTATGTTACAGTAGTTATGTTACAATACTTATGATAATGTTCCGAGGTCCAAATCTCGGTACAATGAGATGTTGTGCGAAGCGATATAGAGACTGAGATTCTAACAGACCGGGAACTTATATTTGAGTAACATTTCCGTTGACTTATTATTCGCTATTTATACAATCAAAATAATATTCTTTTTATTGAAATAATCGAGTCAGCTATTGTCTAGCGTTTGCGTCAATGGATGACTGACTAAGTGAAAAACAGATATTATTTATTATAATTAATGTAATATTAAAGTATGTTTTTATTTGGGCAGTATAATTTAAAGGCTACGTTACTGATAATCATATCGTTGCTACGGTATCCATGTAATTTATTACTCGCAACTATCTAAAATTTAGTAGAAATTAATAAAAAAAATAGTTTCAAATCGTACCACTCGAAACTCGAACAACATCCGAGATGACAGCTAATCGCTTTCCCGCCGGCCGGAAGTGACGTCACCGCCGTTTCGCGCGTGAATTTGGAAAGCGCGGAAGAACGGTCGTCGGTCGGTAATGCAGGAAGCTACCGCGTAATGACATTTGGCGGGTAGGATCATTTGTGACGTTCCCGTGGGAACAATATAATACTCATCGATTCTAAATGACTGCGGTTTGCCGTTTCGGAGGCATTCTGCGTCTTGGCGATATGTCAGCGGGCGTATAAAAATACAGATTCCACGCAGGAATCGGTGAAACGGAAGCGCGGAAATATCATTTTGTTTTAAAATGACTGGCTCGAATTTGTTTCGATCGACGAAATAGTTCTATTAACCTGGTACCAGTATATTTTATATACCTACCGGTAATCCACCAACTTATAAGGCTAATGTATCTATTTTCTGCTTGTTCGCAGGACGTACACAGACCAAAAACGTCTCAGATAATAATAACAGAGAACCATTGTCTCAAAACACAAAAACAGTGTGTTATACGTTATGTCTTTAAAATTATATTTTATTGTTTAATTTGTATTTTTTTTTTTAATAATTGTTGTTTTTTTATTTTATTTCTTTTCTGAAAAAATATTTTTTGCTGTTTTTTTCTCTATTTGATTTAATTGTACTTTTTATTCTAAATGTCATGTTGTGAACGACTTGAATTAATAATTTGTTATATGCTCAATGAGTCTTTTTTTAATAAATAATCCCGCCATTTTTAAATACGACAACTAACACAATAATAATTTTAATCCAATTGCTAATTCAACCAAGTGTCGTGATGCAAAAAGTTTATTTGAATATAGTCAAACCTGTAAGGTTTTTACTGCAGGGTTTTCCAACTCTGTCCCACGCACACATTTACATGCACCCTTACTAATGATAAAAATGTATTTAAAATTCCCAAAAAAACTCGAAACCTCTTAAGAATGCGGTCAATCGGATTGTAGAGTCAATGATAAAAAAAATATACCTCGTTATGAATAAGGTTATATAGTTCAAGCGGGTAGCAAAAAACATGGCGCAATCGACGGGCTGGACATGCCTGTCGTCTATGTGTATTCGACGCCGGTCAAAAAAACATTCGGACCGATCAAGCTGTTGTTTTGATAAATCTAAATTTTCGGACGCCATAATGACGGACCTCAGATGATTGACATTCTGTCGACAAAACTACGATATAAATATGAAACATGTGACATCGGACCATTATCTAAGTTCATAGATTCTGGTGTCCAGATCGGACTGTGGAAAAACGCCCTTACACGTCATTATTTAGTGTTGCTATTGATGTAAATTTCAGGTACAGATTTTTATAGTTCATTTAATCCGAGGACAAATAAAAGAGAACATTTAAATTTGGAACGTTAGGTAATTTAAAATTTATCAGATTCAAAAATTGAATGTCGGCTTATTATAATAATTTTCAATACAAACCGGTCAGCTTAATGAGTAAAACCGCGACACTCACGTAGCAGATGTCATTTCGGCGGGAACAGGCGGCGGCCATTACGCGCGCCCCCCGGGGCCGTTGAAATCTTCATCGATTCTAAACGACTGCCGTATTTTCTCGGCGAGCCATTTTCCCGCCATTTGTTTTAGCGAGAGTCCCAGATGTGCATGCCAAAAGCGATTTATGGCTGAGACGGAAGCAAAATGTCTCCGCGAGAGAAAAGTAGAACAGGATCTTTGCTTTGCAAGCGGTTGACTGTTATGAGATATGTGTAACCATCCGAGACTTGTTCGCTTCAAAGGAGTTTTTCGCATATTTCAATAATATGTCACGTATACATATTTCTTTGCTAAACTTCGTAGCCATTTAAATATACATCTTATTCTTATTTCAAATTTTACGACGAAAAGACACGTACGACCTGTATGTAATTCAATGGTTTTTATTCGTATCATTGTAAAAATCTAAATTTAAAAATAAACTTGTAGGCATTGTGGTTTTTCAGTTAATTTATTAGAATCGGATAACATATTTTAAAGACCATTAACGAAATCAATTTAATGAATAAACCACTTATATAGAAAGGTAAATTGAGCAATTTAACCGCTTATAATGTTTTAAAAAAAACTAATTAAATAATATAAATAAAATTCACTCAAACTATTTTTGAAAGCCGCGTCAAATTTTATACCAATTTAGAATTATATGAGAAGTCAATAAAAGTCCGGCGGAATAGCTTAAAAATGTGTAGGTACATGAGTATAAAAGCATGAACTTTGGGTCATTTTTAAGAATTTTCCTGAATAATAATTTCAAGTTAACTTTGACACTTTGCTATTTCAAGCTTATAAAATACTAATATGGTGGCCATAAATATAATATTTTAATCATATCGCTAAACGGAACTTATGTAATGTGATATAATATAACATTTTGAATTAAGAACACCGAAAACTATGTAAATGAGTTAACAGAATTTATACACATTACAAGATATTCATAGCATTTAAAAACAATACAAAAATCAATGATCATGATAACTTTAAAAATAATTTTTAATGAATATAAAAATGATCTGAATATATTTTATACCTACTTGTAAAGTAAGTATTTAGTCAAAATTTCCCGTACTCGGGTATCTCATTTTGAATTTATAAAACTGTATGTCATATATTATAACCGTCATTGATTGAATAGCTAAATCTATGACAATGGCGTATTTACGGTATGTTTGTCATTGATGTAGTTTAGAAATGTTGATTTAACTAATTTTGATATCACAATCTTGTAACCCCCTATCCATAAACCTATCGATTCAATGAGTAAACATTTTCACAAAATCATTTAACTTTTTTAACGTTCTTTTTACCATGAGGTGATTCTAAAAAGATCAATATGTAGGCCTCCACATGGTGAAGGTTGTAATAACAGATTTTTTGTCTTAACGAAAAATGGATGTAAGCCACTTTCTCTACCTATTGAATCCATAATCTGAGTCCAAACACACATTTTAAAACAACTTTTTTACACCAGACCCAGGATTCGAACCCGGGACTGGTGTAAATTGTCATTGTCTTCATATAAAGTTTTTTTTTCACATATTTTTTATTGTACTTCACATTAATAATTATTGTTGTCTTCTTCTTTCGGTTACGATACAACCTAACACGATTCAAAGCATCAAATTTTTCCGACATTCAACATTCGATCAACTTATTAAGACGGCACGAATGCACATAGAAACAATAAAATAAGCGCGAGATTCGAAACCTGGCCTAGGTTCCATAAATGAATACTCTGAACACAGGACCAATAATCATGGTATAGATCAGGTATGCCCAACGCGTCGATCGCACTATGTGGCCACAGCAACTGAGTCGTGAAAATGTATGATAAAAGATTCAATTGATAAATTACTATTTCTATTTCCCTAACCAGCTTACGTGAAAGCCGTTATCAAATTTACCATGAAGAGGCTCGTGTGACACTCGATTCGTATTACAAACTATTACCTATTCAATAAATTAATTCATTTATTAAACAAAAAATAAAAAAATTAGCACTACAACAGACCATGACGTCCAATGACAGTAGTGTAGCGAAACCTTAATAAGTTGTTAAAGTAAGTAATCATACACTCAAATTTTTTAAATATTACATCAACATATTGTGACTTCACCAGGAATTGGAAGCTAAGCCCCTAGATGAGTGGCTAATTTAGTTTTTCCTTACCGTCACGCAGTAGGTTCTTTGCACAGCAGAAGAAAGATTTGACGATGAGTGCAATTAGTGTTTAAAAGACGACCAAAAGTTTTTGTTTTTTGACGAATGGGATGGAAATTTGATATTTTTTTCCAAAAATATGATAATACATGTATTCAAGTTAAAAAATGACAAAAGTAGAGTGTAAGTAGTAGATCACTGCCCACTTTGATACTAGAAATTAGATCACAACCTACTTGAAGTTGAACGTACCCGGTAAATATTACTAAAATAATGATGATTAGTTCTTTAGCTAGATACAATGAAATGGTTTGAGTCGCAAAAATGCAAAACCCGGACCATAATAAATAGCTAGTGGTCGGAAAGTTGTATAGCTTATCCGAGTTTTAAAGCTTAAAGCTTTGTGGTGGGCGAAGGCCGCGTAGCGTTGACTATGGAAATCACACGTACTGATTTTATCATTGGTGTGCTTGCTTTTTTTACGGTAGGGTGTACACTGTATCTACATTTTACAATACTTGTATTACATTCAACAAATAATCTACTAAAATCAAAATATTCAGTCTGATTTCTATTTCTGTTTTTTTTTCTACTACACCACCAATAATAAATAAAAACTTACAATGCAAGAGTTACAATATTCATTTCAACTCCACTTTACTATGCACTATATTTTAAATAATGATTAAAACCAAAAGTTCTACCCAAAAGTATCCAAAGGGCGCCATTGAAATTACTGGAATGGTGAATTGGAACGTGTTGTACAACTGCAACAAATAGGATGTAAACTGTGGAAAATGAAACATGGGATAAACCACTCGACGGATATCAGCTGATATAATAAAATAATATAATCTTGAACATACAGTTGGCAGGTGCGATTTTTTCTGGTGTGTAGTAATACTTAGGCAGGAAAAATGTAATTATTACTACAGTTGTTGGGGACTGTATTTATATATACAATATTTTATTTTATTAATTTTTATTTATTGTATTTATTAATGAAAACAAACAGTAACTACATTGCTTATAAATATGTAGATAAATAGATTATAGTAAAGATATTGCAACCAGCAAAGTTTCCATGTAAAAATTTAAATAATATAGTAAAGTCTAACAAGATAGAAAGTAAGAATAACATAAAATAGAAAAAAATATAGGAAAAATATTTAAAAAATATTGATTAATCATTATAGACTAAAACGATTTTTTTTTACAATATCTATATATTATTATGTGTGTTAAGAATTGTTGAAATTTATATAAGTAGGTATATGAGTAATCTAAGATAGAACAGAAAAAGAGAAAATAGGAAATAGAAAAGACATGAGTACATTTGAAATTCGATTAGTTTCAATTCAATAAAATTTTGGTAATGGCGCGTTTAAATGAAGTAGGTGAATTATTGACTGTATCAACTGTGGAGAAAGACATATTCGTGTGAAATTAGAATCACTACGACTGACATGCTACAAAGCTTGGTTTCGCTTAATGCTTGATGGACAATGGAAACCCACCCTTTGGAGTGGGTTTGGCGAATCAACAAAACCAATGATAATGTATATACATCAAAACATTACATCGCTTTCTCCCACTCTGTGCTCCAATTATGTCTACTTTACCAGATACATAAAATATTTTGTATTCAATAATAACTCACCAAAAGCGACGTTGCTATATTATTTATTATTTTTATAAACACTCAACATGTACCTATATGGTTTATAATTAGTTAAGTAGTTCTTTGTGCATTTGATCGTTAGTAAATTAATACATCGTTAACACCCATTGCTTAGGAACACGCGCAATAAATTCATTAGTTTAATCGAGGTCGATTGGTTAATGGATTCGAGTACATAATAGAATTACATTATGATACTGATGCACTTTCCGTCCATTTTTGCAACATTATCGATTTTTAATTCACTCTATAAGTGTATGAAATTATTGAGTTCATGTATAGTATAACCACCATAAAGTGTGCACTCCACGACACATATAAATAAGAATATAGAGAAATGAATATGATTTGTTGTTACAATCCCACCACAAGCGTGACACTGCTACAACTTTTATTCCACTACCACTCCGACTTAGAGCTTATCTTCGCGAAGCACTTGTGTGCGGACTTAATCAAACCTCACTCTTCACACTTTCCCTTCCGTCTGCGAGCGATTTAATTTATGATTCCACACAACCTTTTTGACGTTTTATATACTAACAATGTTTTGCATTTTATGCTATCCTGATACGTATTAACTTTATTTGCACTACTCAATGACTTTATAAAAATAACAAAATTTATCAAGAGATTGGAATATGACTAAAAAAGTGATATGAGCGTTTATATATATTATCATTTGATGTAAAGTGGTGTTTAATTTAAAATTATAACATGTTACTAGGCCCAACTACAATATTTCCCATTGTATTGAAAATTTCAACATTTATCACCCGGTCAGTCCAAGGAAATTTGAGGATGTGTCTGTACAGACACATCTCGAAAGCTTCAACTCTCCATCACATAACGTCCATACCTCTATATATACCATAGAAAATTATTGAGAGAACATAAAAACTAACCATAGGCAATCTCAGACAAGAGTTAAGGTGTGTAATTTTGAGAATTCTAGTTTTTATTCACTGTCAAACTATTAATGCATTTTTTTCGCCCGCCTTGGCAACTTAACGCTTTTTCCAGATCTAGAATTTTTCAATATACAGCTAGCTTGCAAAATTACGAATCTTGAGTATTGAGTTAAATCTATTGTCTTTCAAAACAGCAATAACGTAACATTTCTCCAAAAATTCTAGAAAATTATACCGGGATTTTTAAAAATTCAACATATTGGCTCTTTGTATCATAATTTTACCAATGTGTGTAAATTAATTGATTTATTTTTCAATCCCAGGGCTTAGCATCCATACTTTTATACCATAGAAAAGAATTGAGAGAACACAACACCAAACCGTACGCAGTCTGAGACCTATGTTAAGGTCTACAGTACCTCGGAGAGAGGACAAAAGTACAGCATTCCCCGATTTGTCATACAATAAAAGATCAACATTAAGCGTAGCACACGACGACGCCGCATTTTGTGGCTTGAGAACCTCCGTGATTGGTACGAGTGTGGCTCCATGAAACAGTTTCGGGTAGCAGATGATTATCATCAGGCTAAGATCATCCTGATCGTAACTGACCTCCGCTAGGGGATGGCATGATAAGTATAAGAATGCTGTTATTATGGTGTTGAAAAATATTTTGATTATCAGTTATTTAGTAATAGGTATTATTAATTAAATTCAAAGAATTACAAAAACAATTAACAACAATAAATCAAGTATTAATAACCCTTACTTATAATACTTAGTTTTGAAGGGTCATACATTGTTAAAACTACACCTTAAATATAAATTAAGACAAAGTAAATGTAAAGTGACGTTTCCTGTTCGTGGCAGATGATCGTCGTGAGAATTTGCCACCAATGTAATAATCGACGATAACCAACTTCGATATTTGAATTATGACCATAATAAAGCAAGAGCGCGTTATTGTAGTCTATAAATATTAATAATATATTACAACAAATAAAATAATAGACAAACAAAATTCAGTAAAAAAAAAATAATGTCGACAAACGAAATGACATCATCGTTATACAAAAATGACACGAAGTTCAACATTGCGTGCATCATGCCACAGTAGCGCGTCCGTGGACTTTCCGAATTTAAGTTTAATTCGATTTTATTTTGTTCAATGCGAAACTTTGTTGAAATAATTTGGCCGCAGCTTAACAATTATTTAATAAAGGTCACGAATGACATTTTGCGAAAAAAGATAAATAAACTTGAAAGTTTGGCGTGCGAACCTTGACATTTTGTGTGCAGCCTACCCGAGCCCGCAAAGTTTACCTTTTATTAGGCCACTAAAAACCTCGTTTCCTAAATAAAAGATTGTTTAAGGTAACAATCAAATCGGTTCAACTTCCGCGATTTTGTACCAAACTTTTCGACAAATAATGCTATCTGTGAATACATTATCATAACCTTGAAATTTTAAAAATACACAAAAGCACAATATGTAATTCAAAAACATAATAAACATACTTCTTTAACGATGTTAAAATAATGAAATATATTTTTTTAATGTAATGCTTATTACACAATATAGTTTATTGCCAATCAGAACCAAATTCTTTTGCTATTTACTGCTAATACGAAGTCGATCCTAATTGTCATTAAGTGAAATAAGTCCTATTATGTATTGTGTTTCATTTTAATTAATATACATAAGTAGTATTATCACGATTTCATTCATTTATTATATGATGGTTTTAAAACCATGTTATCTTTATTAATTATATTTTAATTGCGTCATTCACGTTGATATCCATTTCGGGCTTATAGCCATATCACATAAATGCCAGTTCAATTAAAAAATATGTTATTATAATCACTGACATCAGTTTAAATCACAGGTTTCTAAACCCATAGATTGCGATCTCCGAGTGTGGCCTTACGGTATTTTCTATGGGATTGCCAAGAACAAAACAGTAAACTGACGAAATATGGACTTCAAGTCAAAACTTAAAACAAAATTAATTTTGAAACGGTGGGTCGATTTTTAAATAAAAGGCTGTCAAATATGAACCTTTTTCGGACGTTGTGAAGCGAAAATCAGATTATTAACGACCTATTAAAGGAGGAACCAGGGGACATAAAAATAATAGTAATTGTGTTACTTTCTCAGTGTAATTGAAACAAAGTACGATTCTTGATTGTGCAGAAATATAGGATAAACTTAAACATAATATTATGTTGATGAATATGTTATTTTCAATATTTACGACAGTATTATAATATGAAGCGCCTAGTTTCAAAAGCCCCTAAAACGATTTTAAGTAGTTCTGAGAAAAACGAGAAAAACTATTTTAGGTAGTTTTGAGAAAAATGAAAAAAAAAATATTTATTAAATCTGTAAACTTTATGTATTTATTTTTTAATTCGTTTTATTATAAAGAGTAATTTGGCTTTCCATTTTAGGGGTATTTGAAAAGCACAGCCAACAATTTTAGCGGTTTTTGAAATTTACCGTAATTTTTTATCATACGTTTGACGGTTTTTGGCGTTTTTTTAAGTTCAATCTTTGGCCATCATATAGGTAACAAAAATATCCATCTAAATACATATCTAACTCAAAAATTTTCAAAAACCGTTTTAGGGGCTTTTGAAACTAGGCGCTTCATATGCTGTAAAGTTTGTTCAATATTAGTAATATTTGATTACATACATGCTGCTTTGTATTTCGTTTAATGGCTTACTTATCATTAAGTCATAAACCAAAACAGCCGCCGAAGTATTTGCCTATGGCAACTGGCTTTTGCACTTACATTTTATTAATCTGTTCGGTGGAGGAACAGTTTCAATATAAAATTAATAAAAGTTCCGCGAACATCAGAATAAAATTAAATATCCTACAGTAAATAAACTAGTAAAGTATATAAAAATGTAATAATTAATAATCCACACGATATAAAACAGTGAAAATGGAAAAACAACATAATATAAAAAGATTTAAAAATATATGATTATTTTTCTAATGTATTCTCTTCGACTTGTTTAGCAGGTTACTTGATTAATATCAAATAGAGATCATATACTTTACAAAATTCGAACGACATTCAAAACTACTTATTCGATTTAGTACAAATCTCATACTGACGTTTAACATAATTAACAAACAACTAGTAAGCTGCAATCTAAATCATAAAGAGTTTAATTAAAATGTATGCTACTAATACTAACATATGCATGCGGAATATGTTTATACCCATAATCTAAAAGTATATACATCTTACAGTTCATTCAACGTCGTTCTATTTTCTGACATATTAACCTCTTTATAACCTTAAGTAAGTTGGTCTAATTATATATTTTATTTTTTAAATAATCAAATTCAATTAAATAAAAAATAAAACAATGTAAGTCTTCATTTATATTACATAATGTAATGGTAAATTTTGAAACAGCGTCTGACAAAATCGTTTATTTTAAAACAGTTCGAAGGGAAGGTTCATTGGTAATAAATTGATAAAGATTTGCAGGCGAACTTTTGCGATGAACACGCGAAGCTTTTCAGACTCATTAAATTACTTGCAGTCGAAATGGTAGATCTAACGTTTGTTCCTAAACAAAAGCTCCATTTCTCGTTTCTCGTTACTCGGCCTGATAAACACGGTTCGTAATCAATACTGAATATACACGAGATTTAAGAACACTACAAAACACATAATTTTGAAAAACCTTAGATGTTTTTTTCTGTAAAACATTAAAATATACTTACCTCTTACAAAATTGGTGAGTGTACTCAACCTTTTGAGCTAAAAATTCAACTGTCATTATAACGAATAAGCACCTCAAATAATATTGCCACTATTCTTGTTATTATTATTTACTAGATAATGTAGATTTTAGGAAGTATTTCCTGTTTGAAAAATCTCAGATAGCGTAGTTATTTGAAATTATTCGTAAGAATTATAGTTGAATCGGCAACTTAATTATTGATTGAGAGTTTCGAATAAAGAACGAAAGTATGTTCAAAGCCCACTGAGTCCAAAAGACTTTTTTAATTTAACTGTAATTTTCAATAACGAACGCTGCACTTTTAAATCTTGTATATTATTATGTATTGAATAACAAAATACCTAATCATTTATGATGAGTGGTAATATGCCCGTTTTTAAAATCGAAGGTCTCGGGATTGATTATCGGTCTGGAAAATTTACAAATGTTCCAAGACATGGTCATAATGTCCTAAGGTCCTAATACGTCGAACGATCGACTTGCATCCACTTCTCGTTTAAAAAATCTTTTACAAAGGCTCGATCACACATACAAACTTACCTCGACGGCAATACGTCGAATTTATTGATTTGATTTTGTTGTCATTCACAAAACACATATCACGCGCACATAGCACGGGTGCAACATTTTCGGTAAAAAAATCTGTTTGTCGTATAGCTAAAATATTTATTTACTTAAAAAAGACACATTGAGCACATAACAAATTATTAATTCAAGCCGTACACAACATGACTTTTAGAATACTAATTACAAGATAAAAAGAACTTTTTATGTACAACGTTTTTAAATTTTCTGTTGAATCATATAAACTTGACTTAACTAGCTTGATTTCCATAGTAACGCACGTATATATTAATAATTTAGTTGCTAGGACTCCAGACCCCTAGCAACCAATAATGGTGTCAAAACAATTTTTCATACAAAACAGAATTAACTGAAAATGAATTCAATTCTACTTAAAGATGGCTAAAATTATTAAAAAAATCTATGTGCATCGTGTTCTGATATAATCTAAAAGTTTCAAATGTCTAGCTAGTCGGGAAGTTAGTTAAAAATCGATTGCAAGATTTGTACTGGATAAACAACCACCGAACAAATAAGAATACGACCTAATAAAAACGTTGTAAAAAGTACATGTAAATCAACTTAGTAGAGAAAAAAAATAAAGCAAAAAATAATTTTATAGAAAAGAAATAAAATAAAAAACAACAATAATTCAAAAAAAAACTAATTTAACAATAAAATAGAATTTTAAAAACAAAATACACAATGCATTGCTAAAAATGTCTGCATATCTAGGGAGTGCACAGCCCTCACTATTGCAGATTATACATTATATAACAAAAATCTCTTGTGATATAAATAACAACTGATATATAAAAAAGTATATAGAAAGCATTAACATTGAAGTAAATTTACTCAACTCAGTTTTCTATAGATCTTTTTTATCCTCTCTTCCAAACGATAATTACTGTTTACATAATTTTTATAATGATGTTATTATAAAAAAACACAATTTTCCAAACATCGTGTAACAGAAGCAACCTAAAATGAAGAAAATCGTTTTATTTTGCAGAGTAACGAATTAAATGCAGCCGAGTTGAGTTCATAATGGGAGGCTATTACACCCAGCGCTCATCATTTTGCTTAGTCACTGTAATAAAAGTGCAATTTACTTTAATGACGCTTTTTAAAATCATACTTTGTCATGGAAAGACAGAATTCATTTGCATTAATCAAATCATTTTATACAATGTTATTTTTTTAACTAAGCAGTGATTTAAAAATAAAAAAACACTTTAATAACGATTATATTTTATTTATCATACTTTTTCAAACAATAATTCATAATATAACATATACAAGATAAATTTTGTTCTGACAGAAATTTTTATTTACAGTTTTCAACACAATACGTAGGTATAACATTTTTATTGACACATACAACTTCACACATTCTAAGCGTTGGACTATCACGCCGTGGGTCTCAGGTTCGAATCCTGGGTCTGGCAAGTACACATATTATTTTTCAATTTGTGTGTGAGTCAGGGTATGGACCTAATAAGTTGAGCAAGTCGCTGACATCCATTTCTCGTAAAAAACAAAAATCTGTTAATTCTAATCTCTACTCTGTGGAGGCCCATATGATCCTATTAGAATCGGACATGGTCGAAAACAAAAAAAAAATCATTAGGTATTCAAATATTTTACTTTACTAAAGAGACCCAAGTTACATTGTTTTCTTTATGTTTAACGGACAGATAATCTAAATGTCTAAATTTCTGCTATGAAAAAGGAATCAGCTGCAGAGTATGTATATCTTATAGTCACAACTACGGAATCCAATCCCGAGCCAAAATTCTGATCCCGGGATTTCGGGATTACAATTTGAAAATCCCGGGATCCCGGGACTGGTCCCGGGATTGGCATTTTTTTTCATTGTTAATATAAAAATTATATATTTACAAATGACATTGATAAAATCGGTCAAAAATAAATCTAGTATAATTTATACTGTTTAAGACATTTATTGTTAATTTTGTATACGTTCAATCTTGGAAATACATAAGTTTAATGAAGTAAATAATATTGTAATATAAATAATAATGTGAATTTCATATGAGATTGCTGTTTCTTATAATAATAAAGACTTAATGAATAGGTTAGCGAGATTTAAAATAGTAAAGCAAATCATGGTGTACTTATGGCCTTTCCGCTTCATAAATCTAATTAGTCAGCCAAATATGAAACTGCCGTAAAACGTATGAGAGCATGGTCGAATTACTTTGTTAATAGTGCAAAGCATTGTTTTTTTTCAATCTTTCTCATTTTTATTAATTTATGTGAAAAAAAATGAATCGGCAACTTACACATGTGTATAAATTAAACTTCATTCAAACTCAGTTTATTTCTAATGTAGTTATTTGTTATTAAAAGTATTTTTTCTGTTATATTTTCGTTTTTATTTTATTTTCCATAAAAATTGATAAAAAAATCAATCCCGAAAGTTTCTGGATTATGTTTATCAATCCCGGGATTCTTAGGTATCGAAAATAGCTCGGGATCCCGGGATTGGAATCTCTAGTCACAACCACTTTGTACAAAAAACCAAGGACATGGTTATTAATAATACCTATATATTTGAAAAATATATATTATTGAAAAATAAATATATATTATAAATATATATAAATATATATATATATATTAAAAATATATAAGTATGAGAGAAATCATATAGGATTCCTTGCGATCTCAATTCTAGTTTTAATTTCCTGAGACCGGTCCTATTTCTAATTAACCAATATTCTTAAATAATATGTAGGTATATTGGGTCACACATTTGATCGGTTTGCTGTTAATAACAAAACGTGTATTGGTTTTGAACATATTAATCATAATTTTTAAACGTTTGTTTTACAACATATGATATAAATATTAGAATGGTTAAAAATAAACAACTGCAGAAAAATATTTTTTTTTACGTTGGCAGTATTTTTAGATACAATATCAATACGTGGTAACGTTTTGGTTTGTTTACTTACTCAGGCACTGTTATTTACATTTTTTTTAATAATTATGGTCCACTGTATAAAAATACGTTTTTTTCAATCGTAGAAAATAAATCTCCTTCACTGAGTGTGATTATTGCTACAAATATAAATGCATTTAGGAATGACATGCAGTTGCTTTAATTAATTATTGACATTACATCTTTCTTTTCAATATTATTTTCATATATTATAATTAGGTTTTTTTTCAACTAATTTATTTGGTTTCAATCATACACTATTAAGTTTTATGTTAATTCGGCGCCAGTTATTATATTTACATACTTTTTCATAACAAAGAATGTATTAAAACATCTCAAATCATAATCATCATAAAATGATAGCTCGGAAATATATAAAAAAAATATTAGAAAATACCTAAAAAGAAGATAGACCATCGAAAATGTTTATTTAATGTTAAAGTACGGTTTTTCCAAGACATCTTTATCGTACCTATATGTGAGAATACAATAAGTTTCTTTAATATTTGCTTTTATTCATGAGGCTCTAAAAGTCCCCCTAAGCGTTATAAACCGAAATATATGATGCCCTAAAATTCTACACTTCATGGATTACGTCTGAAAGAAATTTAAAGCAATCCCTTTCTTTCGTTGTTGGATGTATTCAGTTTTTCATCCAAAGATAATGTTGGTTTTACTAAATTGCCTTGAGACGCCTCTCCGACCATTTATAATACGTCATCAATTTTCTTCTGTTTTATATTCGTTACATTTTTCATTTATATTTAAAACCATATAAGCACATCCCATTTAAGAAAGAAGATATCAAAATTGTTTGTATTTTATTAAGTCATAGTCAAGTTAAAGTTTATTATTATTATATTACATATTAAAAACTATATTATACTAAACGATATATTGAACAAAACATGATGTTAATTTGTATTTTGTACTTTCTTCACAAACAATGCAGTCAAAGATGGCAACGTATTTTTTTTTACCGTATCCGATCCTAATAAGATCATATGGGCCTTCACAGAGTAGAGGTTTGTTTTAACAGATTTTGTTTTTACGATAAATGGATGTCAGCGACTTGCTCAACTTATTAGGTCCATACTCTGACTCATACACAAATTACAATTAAACAATATGTGTACTATCCAAGCCCAGGATTCGAACCTGGGACCCACGACGTTATTGGCCGACGCTTAAGCCCGCGCGGCCATCGTGGGGGGATTAATAATACCTACTACTGATAATAAAAATATTTTTCAACACAATAATAAAAGCATTCTTATTCTTATCATGCCATCCTCTATTAGAAGTCAATTACCATCAGGGCGATCTAAGCCTGATGTTAATCTTCTGATACCCAATTCAGCGGAGCTGCACTCGTACCAATCACGTAAATTATCAAGCCACGAAATGCGGCGCCGTTTTCTGCTACGCTTACTGTTGATCTTTCCTTGTATGACATACTCTGACTCATACACATATTATAAAACAATATGTGTACTTACTTGCCAGACCCATGATTCGAACCTGAGACCCACAACGATATAGGCCGACTCTTCAGCCGCGCGGCCATCGCGGGATCGCATAAAGTATTATTTTATTGTAATGATACTGTGTGCCATTTTATACCAAATATTAACGAAAAAACTTTCAATGACTCATTACCGAAATGGACGCAGAATTATGTTTATTAGCAGAAGCATTTCTGGGAAAACTTTTGTTTTGTTTATTTAATTGCATGAATGAATGATATATATATATATATATAAAGTACAAACCACTGGATCGGTTGAGATCTCACTGACTTAAATGCATAAAATGGCAACCGGAACACAGTTATCGAGACCAGTTTCCTCTCAATAGTATCATCAAACTTAAGGCTCCAATGTTTACCGTCAAGGGTGGTAATGTTTTTGTTTAACTACGTTTATTAATTCAAAAGTTTTAAGTGGTTTTATTGTACAACATTTTTGAGCAGTTGACGACCCACCATTTCAAATACAAAGACGTAGTCAAAAATTCAGTACATCTCTCAAGCATGGACCAGTCGTTTCAGATCACAAACGCCTTGAACATTAAGCCACTTACGAAGGTTGCGTAGCCAAGGGATTTTTTGCTTACTTCTACCTTTCACCGTCATTATGAGTTTGGAGTATTTCTCATTATAGAAAATATAGGTGAAGTACGCACTTTTTACTCAGTGACCTGATAACCTTGGAAACCCTTAAGTAAGAGATTGCTCTCACGTATTTACTATACAGTCGAACACATAAGAGGCAATTTCTATATTTTTTTAACTTTTTTATCAATATATTTTTTACGAAAATAACCCTTTTTAATTTAAAAAAAAAAACTACTACTGATCCCGAAATCAAACATTAAAAACGTTAGCCGTGGATCATTGCAGATAGTATAATGTTCCAATTATATTAGATTTAATAAAAACATTAATTTCATGTTGATTTATATCAAATGTTTGATAATAACGCTTGTCATTATTATCAAATATTTTTTACGACTTGATATTTATCAGCACGTACTTTTAAACCATTCATAATTGTATATACATAGATACGGTATGATTGTATTATTAATTTAAATAAAACGCAATTTTGTCTTCGATACTAATTGAAAATACAGTTGAAAATATCCTTATGAGGCGGACGAAATCGGTCAAGTTATATTTGTTAAAAGTGAAATTAGCTTGATAAAATTGTGTTTTATTTAAATTTATAATAAAATGCATTTCCACAGTTGTGATTATATTTAAAATTTACTTACAAAACTATTTTCTTCTGTCTTTCCTTTTTATTCCAGTGATTTTTGAAACATATTTTAAGTGTTTTATTTAGACGTGAATTTTACCTCAATACTATACGACCATCGATTTTCGATACAACATAAACGCGCATAATGTTTACACCTAGTCTTGAGAGTACTGACTAGGGTTACTAGTATTCATTTTACAACGTTTTTATTAGCTCGTATTCTTGTTTGTCCGGTGGTTGTTTGTCCAGTACAAATCTTGCAATCGATTTCAAACTAACTTTCCGACGAACTAGACATTTTAAAGTTTTAGAATATATTAGAACACGATGCCAATGCATTCTTTTAATACTTTTAGCCATCTTTAAGTAGAATTGAATTCATTTTCAGTTAATTCTATTTTGTATGAAAAGTTATTTAGGAAGAAATCCGTAATCCAATCCACTAATATTGGTTGCTAAGGGGGTGATCCTAGCAACTATAGTATTAATATATACGTGCATTACTATGGAAATCAAAATGACATTTCAGTATTCTATATTTGTTTGTTTGTTGCAAAATAGCAAAAAAATGATTTGTTGACAATTGCCTTATTTGTCCTTAATTATTAATACATAGAATTGTCAAGTTTATATGATTCAACAGATAATTTAAAAACGTGGTATTTTAAAAGTTCTTTTTATCTTGTAATTATTTCATTTAAACCCCATAATTTAGATTTCTCTCATCAGTTTTCAGAGGCTATGTGTTTTGTGAAACTAAAGCTAAGAAAACCAAATATTGAATATGAGTTCACCAAACACAAAATAAAATATTAAAAACCGCATGGATACAAAGTGACATTGTAGTAATGCAATACGGCCCGTAATAAAACGTAGTCCCATATATTCAGAATTGCAAAGGAGAAACGACCCGGCAGTAAAAATATTACTGGCAAGTTTCCGATCGATATGCTTCATGATGTGGAAACTATGAGCCTTCCGCTATAAAGGCTTTTGATTTTTCATGAAAAGCACATGAAACGTCGGAATCAAAACATTAATAATGATTTCACACTCGCTCGTATATCAAGTGTTTAGTTTGTTAGTGAGATTTTTCGTTCTTCTTCTTTTCATATTCAACTTTTATTTTCCTCTTTATACGTGATATAATATTATATATATATATATATATATATATATATATATATATAACATAGATGAGAAATTTTCTGTATGGATATGAACAGTATCGATAAAGTACAAGTCTCATTCGATTAATTTAGTTTTCAGATATAATTTGGAATTATTTTTAACACCAATTCCTTTGTTACAATTCTTAAAAGAATTGCATACATTATACTGTTGTCTTATTCTTCTAATACTAAGACAAACGTAGGCCTTGGCATTCTTCAAGAATCGGCCTCCAAGAATCCTTATCCTGAGTGGCTACTATCCAGCGTTCTACTTCCAGTGTTTTCAAATTGCGTTCAATATCATACGTCATTCATCTTGTGTCTAATACTTCTTCTGCCGTCTGATATCTGACAAAGCAGGTATTTTACCATGCGTGATACTTCATTTTTTTTATATATGGCCCTATCATCCGTGACAAGATATTTCCTTGATGCTTCAGATGTTGTGCGGATCCTTATGTAAAACAATATATATATATTTGTTCGTACGTCAGTCTCCCTCCTGACTAGCTGTCATTAAAAGTTTTTCAAGTCCGAATATCAGGCCAATATTATTGGTTATGAAAAGAATAGTTTACATGTGCAACTAAATTTATAGAGACGCGGTATACTTGTCGCTTTCTGTTAAAATTACCCTGCCAGTTTCATCTCTCAGTTGAGCTTATAGCGAATGATTTAAAAAGCTTTTTTTTCATTCAATAGCTTACTATAAATACTCTTGCAACAATAGTTTCACCATGTGTCAATATATTTATCTCTAATTGACAAAATCACCCAATATATCCACATACTTTATATTAAATTTAGTAAAATAATAATTTATTTTTTCATTTAATTATGTTAAGCATGTGTGAGGATTTCTCTGTTGACAATTTAACCCTGTGGAATAAATCGCATCTCTGTGCGAGATCGTGAAAGCAATTTTGTTGACTTTTCTGAGTTCAGATTAAGTTGAGGTCGCGTTGATTCTTTGCGGACCGCCATATATTAGCTTTATATTAACTCCATTTCTATCTGTGGCGATGGGTGGAGGTGAGTTATGGAGATCCGACAGAAAAAATGCATACTAAACTCTGTCATGCATACTTATTTATATTCATTGAACTAATAGTAATATAAATTGCAGATGACTTTGGTAAGTTTTTAACATTCAATTAGATTCTTATTAAACCAAAACATATTTGAGGTATGCTTTGGAAATCCGTCAAAATTTTGCACACTTTTTCTGTCATACTTATCTGTTTTCATTGAACTAAGAATAAAAATTGCAGATCGTTTTCGCTAGTTTTTACAAAACCTCTTCAATCTATAAACTATTTAAAATTATGTATGATTTAATGGCATAATATTAGATATTTTATGGATAGGAGAATATTTTTTATCTAATATTTATTATGATTAAGCTTGGGCAGGGTTTAATTTAATCTTAAAACCTAACCGACACTATCTACAATTTGTATTGTTAGTTCAATGAAAACAAATAATTATGATTGACAAAGTTTAGTGTGCACTATTTATATCGTATTTCCACAGCTTATCTTCAACTTTCACCACTGACGTATATGTATACGTCATATATTATATAAATCTTTTTGATAACTATTTAATTCAATTTTTGCAGAGAATTACAATACACAGCAGATATAATTTATAAATACATAATTTTTACGTGTGACAATGTTTAATTATACAGTTTTGTTTTAAATACACGATTATTCAAGCCAATGACTACATTAAACTAAAACTTAGTTTTTGCATTAAGCTTTCTGAATTAAATATTTTACTTTACAACTATGTTAGTATATGCCTTTCATTTGATTACCTTAAACTTTTATTTGCTTACGTTAGCTATGGGTAGTTAAATGTATCAATACCGTTACCATGTTTTTATTGAAATAGTTTATCTGACCCTTTTCCGGTTCAATCAATACTCACAATGACATAGGTCATAGAAGAATAATTATTCCTAGCCAAAGGATACACAGCATAGGTTATACCACCATTTGGAAGTTTCCAAAGTTTGCAAAATGTTTCCAAAGCTCATACTTTTCTTTCTTTGAAGATATTATTATAAAATTATATTTTAAGAATGTCAAATCAATACTTGTGTGTTTTATTGTATCATATCAATTAAATAATAATTATAGTTATCAGATAATACCAATTGATCAAATCTTTATTTTTAAGTTATAAACATTACCAAAGTATCATTTTGTTTGTATTGATTTTATTATAATAGCGCTTGTATTTTAAACAATCACAATAATAACTGTTTACACGTAAACGTGCTGACTATCTTTCTAATCTCATTCTTCAAATGTAAGCAAGACGCGATGTTGTCATTATATGGTGCTATTTTGACAGATTCAGATAGGTTCGTACAGGTTCGGATAAGTTTCGTAGATAATTGGTAAACGTCAAAATAATCTGAGCGGTGTAGTTCGTATTTCTTCTACTAGGTTCGCTAGGTTCACCACTATCGTTCTACTGCGCATGCGCACCGCCATGCAAGTACCAATAATTATTGCGTGAAAAATCAGAAGCTGCTGAACTCTTTTGATGTATGCATGCAATCTTGCAACTTGCATGATAATACGTGTTTACATATGAATTTTCTTGTTGTGGCCACGATGATACGTACTGTCAGCAGTAAATCCATGCACGTGTAAACGGGGTATAATACTATCAATTTAGTTGCAATTTTCGTATCATATAAAATAACTAAACTAATAGGAAACTCACTACTACCCAATGTTCTAAAAATGTTCAACACTTATAACTTCAATATTAATAGTTTCTCATAATAAAAATAATGTCATTTGACGACAATTTAAAATACTGATTTTGTAATTTCTTTTATGGTGTTATCTGTCAATTCTTGGTGGAGATGCATTATATTTTTAATATTAGTCAGTACCGGTTTTACACGCTTCAAATGGATATTGTAAACTGGTAAAGAATATACAATAATACAGACATTTTCACTAAGAAGTTTTAAAAAGCAAAAATATTTGCTGAATATACAATTGTTTGTTTTTATTTTTTGAATTAATTCACCGTAAGTAATTTAATTTTCAAAATTTCCAATGACCCCCTTTATATTTTATGAATAATGTCATTCTCACAATCATCTATTAGTCTAATTAATAATATAAATAATGAGTAAGTATGTGTCTCTAATATGTGTTACATTACTTAAATACTCCGATAAAATGACACGGCAATAAAATCGATTCATATTACAAATTTCTCATCCAATTTTTTTTAATAATTTTAATAAAAAACCTCACTCTTCGTGGAATAAGGAAGAGATAAAAGCGGAAAGAGCTTAAGGAAGTCTTTATCTGGAAGTGTATTGATGGCGCTTGATGACGATGGTGTATAAAAATTCATCATTGATATCTTATGAGAATATATGAAAACAAAACAGACCGTTTCATTTATTACAATTTCCTTTCTGAAGGCTTCACTGCTTGATTTATAGTAAGTCAATATTAACAACTCCTTTCCGAAAAGGCTCTATACCCTTGAGGAAACCGTAAAGCATTTTCATTTAACCCGTCCGTCGTCAGAGGGTTGGTTATTTTTCGACCCTCATTCTCTTAGCATCGCTTTGGCTAAAGTTTTCCCGATTCCAAACCAATTTTCCGCATTCTGCATTACGAATATCACGAGTTTTTGTCTCGTATGATTCAGACATCGGCAACTCTAGTATCTATAAAAGACCAATAATTTCTTGTAATGTATATTTTTACATAACAACGTTACTTGCATATATGTATACTGTGAAATATTAGAAATATATACATTTTATAAACACATATATTACATATTTATATTTTTATAAAAATCGATATTTTTTTAAATAAATATAAAAAATAATAAAACTATGAATTAGTCAAAAATCTCTATATCAAAATATATAAAACTTAATAAACTAAATCTTAATAATAAATATGACCATAAAATATAATGTAATAATAACGTAGCTTTGTACGTAAATATGTAACAATTTCACATTTTTTTTTACAATTGTAAGTTTGACTTAAATAAAATCTTTTTAATGTTTTCAGACACATAATTTATTAAAATTAATACAGTTAAAATTGTAAATTATCAAAAAAACTTCGTATTTTTCCGCTAGGTGCCTCTGATAGGTACAACCCTCCCCCTTAAGTCGGCATAATGATAAATAATTAAAAGTATTACAATAAAATGCCTACTAACATTTTTACAACGTTCTTAAACTTACTTAGTTTTTATAACGTACTTAGCAAGTATAAGTACGTTATAAAAACTAAAGAATGGAGTGATCCGTGACGTCGGTTAGTAATTAAGGATCTAATTGATAGCTACCTGTTAATATATTAAAAGATTATTGAGCATAGACAATATTATAATATACAATTTTTCGTTAAAATTCGCGTTAAGTTTGTATTGGCCTGAAACGAAGACAAGTTACCACGACTATTTAGAGTTTACCTCAAAATACCAATTCTATTTTCAACAATTTAATGCAAAAACAAAGTAGGTTCGATATTAGTGGTACTATTTTATCATTATTATATTTCCATTAAAATTATCGCGATAACAGCGACATCTATACATATTATGGGTTTATCTCGTATGTTTAGAGATCATATTATGATGCTCCGCTTAGCAGGACCGAACATTTTAGTTTACTTTTTTTCTATATTTCATCTAACGATAATTGATAATACATTTTGTTATGTATACCTAAGACACCATCTGGAGAATAATTATTAAAGCAGTTCTACATTACATAAGTGATTATTCGACAGTTTAGTATATGATATTACTAGCTGACCCGGCAAACTTCGTACCGCATCAGAATCAATAATCTTGTGTTAACTTATTAGCTGAATTAAATTCAGTTTTTTATTAAGTTAAAATGAATACTCAAAATGAATAAGTTCAATAAATGTGCAAAAATCAAATCAAAATGAAAAGTATTTTAATTATATTGAACTGTACACACTGTACACACACGATGACGGCGTGGATTAAACGCCGGTCTATAGTGTCGAGGGTCCCATGTTCGAATCCTGGGTCTGGTAAGTTCACATATTGTAATTCAATTTCAATTCAATGATGACTACCGAGCCAACCTTCAGTCATAAATTATGCGGTGGCAAGCCAGGCAGATCCAATGAGTTTAAAAATTCAGTTGGATAGTTGGTTGCTTCGTCTTCGTTTGTTACACAGTCGATATATTTAAAGGAATGCAGTGGACCAACGATTTGATTTTGAATTGTGAAGTTTAAGTGATCCACATCTTTGTTCTTTACCGCAAGAATGCTCGTTCACTCAACCAATTGTCATGTTTGTGATTAGCAATGATGTTTGGTAACACTTTGTTGATGAGTTCGTCCTTAGTTGAGACGAAATTGGAAAAATTCAGCGGAAACGAAATCCATCCGCTCGATTCATCGACAGGAACACGGCTGTTACTGATAGTCAGCAATTGCTTGGAGAAATCTTCGGCAGATGCAGTTTGTCGTCAGCTAAAGTGTCTTCACATAGTACCACAGAGTCGATAATTTGAGGCAAGCATTTATTTTATCAGCAGCGGTCGATCTTGGAATGACTGGTAGTGTTTGGCGAAAATCGCCAGATAGTAGAATCATTGCGCCTCCAAAACTTCTCGAGTCATTGCGCAGATCTTTCATAGTTCGATTGAGTGCTTTCAATGCGCGTTTGTGCGCCATTTTGCATCCATCCCAGGTGATGATTTTACTTGCTAACAAAACTTTGGCCATTGCTGAGTATTTCGCAATGTTGCATGTCGGTTTTTCAGTCGGCAACAATTTCAACGTTGAATGAGGCGTTCGGCATCCTTCTAACAACGTGGCCGCTATCCCAGAAGAAGCAACTGCTACAGCATTTTCGGATCTCGCACGAACAGTAGCCAAAATCAATGACATGAGGAATGTCTTTCCAGTTCCATCGGGCGCGTTGAGGAAAAATAAGCCACCATTTCCATCATCAATTGCCTTCATTAACGTATCGTACACTTCCTTCTGTTGAGGGTTCAACAGTGGTACATTCGTTCGAACTGATTGGTTCAATGCATCTCGATCATATTCACGATCACGTTCCAATTCTCGATTGAAAGCGTCGTTCATTCCACGATGTGGCGTTGGCATTCCTAACTTGACTAAAAAACTGCCGCACATGAGGTAACACATGTATTCGATCAAAAACAAAGCCTGGTTATGTATCTCATCATTCACCTCGAGATCGGGATTCCCTGAACTGACACAAATTCAATGTAAAATGTCTTCTGACATGTCATCCTTTCACTTGTTCCATAGTTCAGGTGGATTCGATGGGAAGCATGTCGAAATAATGATATCAAATAATGTGCGTATCTGACTTGGAGATGCAGAAACAATTGCTTCAGCAATTGTCATATCCCAATGAGTATCGTTTTCAAGCAAATTGAGCTGTTGACATGAAGCACGAAATATTGGGCACACTGCACTACACCATTGACAGTTAGACATTTCGACTATCATTCTTTCTTTTATTTGTTTGTTTCTTCTTTATTGTTTCTGTCATGTATCAGAGATGGCGTTGTATACGGATTTAAATTTTTTGTGATTTTCTTTTATTTTCGAATGCGCGAGGTTTTCATCTTTCAAATTCATCGATGTCAGTCAAAAGCCTTTCCATACAAAACATATGAGAAAATTATTTTTCTTCATAATTTATTTTTTCCGTGATTTATCCAATGTTTTAATAGTTATTCTGCTATTCGGGGTGGAGACAAATCCAACAAATTAAAGATCATACAAATTGGTCCAGCCGTTCTCGAGTTATAAATGGTGTAACTAACCCGACTTTGTTTTATATATATATAGATATAATAATTCGGAATTAACAATAATTATTAAACCTTTAAAAATATTTTTATATTATATAACACAGCTCATTTACCATGTAACATCGTTATATCATATTTCCAAAGAATAATATAATTATAAATTGCAACGGCTGCTTCAAAATGTACACTAAACATTTAATCAGTTTTAAAAAATACGTAATTTTGACCTGGGTTCACAATTAACATCAGGTTTTAGTTCATTTAATATGAGGTGATATTTAATATTATATATTTTTATATTATATGTATTAATTTTTATATTTGAAAATTAAAGCTAAAATATTCTGGTAAAAGATTGACGACCAGTTTGAATTAGAGATAGTAATCTGGTTTAACTTCTAAGCATAGCAGTCTCGTACGAATTTTATAGTGCTCACTCTGAGAATGTGCCTGCTTCATATATGAAAAAATATCTATTACACTGACATACTTATCTTGTAGGTAATAATATATATGATTATTTCCATTGTCATTGTGTTTCTTTCGATTTCAATTGGGAAAAGTTGTTTTTGTAAGATGCGTTGTTTTAATAATATTATAAAATAAATTAAGCCTAGTACGGAAATATACTTAAACATCTTTTTAAAAATACATTGTTCAATTAGTGTCTGTAAACTTTTGCTATTTTGAAACTCAATACATGTCACATCTGCAAATAATATTATAATCAATGAAATATATATTTAATTCAAAATAACAACACTTTGGTCATGATTTAATATACGAGTATCATCTCTCTACCTTAATGAATAATTCCGACATTTTATTCTCATATTTCATTTGACCCGTACCATAAGGCATTATTTGTGTACTAATAATGCAAAATGGTTAATACAATCCAAACTACTTTCTAACACAAACTTGACTTATGGATTACGAACCCAAAACATTCTGTAAACAATTTAACACTGTACTTATCTAACTTTTGGGAACGGATAGAAACTTAATTTCTATGATTTAACTATTGATATATCTACAAGAAATAAACAAAATGCTTACAGCTGTAATATCGAAAGCTTTTTGATAAAAGGTTTCGGAAATTCTTACATCTCTTTTGCTGTTTAATAGTCGAAAAGAGCCTACCGTGCATTTCCACGGATATATATATTTATTATGTTAACGTTAATGAACGTAAATATATCATTTCATAAAATTCCTAGTTAAATAATTAATAATAAATAAATAAATTACAGCTTCGATTCTAAGTAAAATATATAGGCCTCCAAGGATTGTGGTTTATAAAATGTATTTACTGTTTTACGAGAAATGGTTGTCGGATATTTACCAAATCCAATGAACACATATTATAATAAAACAAAATGCATCATTGCCTGTTACGTGACCAACCCGTGACTTATAACTTCAGAGAAATCTGAGATAATTTTCAACATTTCTTGTCGCTATACTATGAGGTTGCTGGATGAAACAGTAGACATAAAATAAATTGATTTAGTAGTATGACAAGGTCCAACGCCACGTCCCTGAACTGACAGAAGAAGAAGCTACACTGGAGTCCATTTTCGACTTCGCTTGATGTAGCTAGCATTCCCGATGATACACTATGAATTCTTGGAACTGCAAAAGGATTCCTTAGCACGTAACGTATTTCATGAAAAGACCCTGAATCAATTCTGGTGTGCTATGTAAAAGCTTGCCTGTCGAGGTTTACTATCATTTGCTTCTACGTATCTCAGCGAGTGGATTTTCAATGCGTATTCATTTAAAAACCAAAACAATAAACAGATTAAATGTTAAGAACGGAGGTTAGCATTAACGAAAACTCAATCACGAATTTTAAAGCTGGTTAACGAATTACAACGTCAAGAATCGCATTAAATACGTCTTAAGTTAAAATTGCATTGAATTATAACATTATACTGAAAAATATATTTTCGATGCGTTTTCTTTACCCTATTAAAGGGGCTTTTTACAATTTATCGGGGTCGCGGGTCACTTGGCTTTTATATATTGGGGTCACGACTCGAAAAAGGTTGGGAATGTGTACTCACTAAATAATATTTCACATAATTATCATTAAATTTTTAAAAGGTTTTATAAAAATAACGCAAATAATGATTCCATTATCTTTAAAAATGTTTCTTTTTAGTAAACAGCGTTGTTTCTTTTTTTATTGGTTCCACAATCCAATGGAGGTCTTGGCCCCCTTACGAAGAGATTTGTTTTAAGAGCATACTTCAGTGAAACGGTAAATAATTTTCAACTATAGGTGCGACGAAATTTCGGAATCGCTCCCAATCGGAGAGTAATAGTCGAGCTGTGAACACGTCAATTTGTTTTGTGATGGCGTCGGAGGAATTAATTCTTAAATCGTGTAAAGATGACTAAAAACGTTACCCATTTACTTGAAAAAGAAAACATGTCAATGAATATATTATTATTATTACTAATAGAACAATAAACATAACATTAAATGGACGCATGTTGCACCAAATCGTTTTAAACCCGCTGTCTCCATATGAATATATAGAATATACACAGAACAGATTAATACATAGAATTCAGATGGGCTATATTCAAATACACTACATTTTGAAGCAGGGTTTTGAATGGGTGAATGTCCAAAGATAATGAAACACAACGCAACTATCAAATAGGTACACCAATAATGAATGAGCGTCAGTGCATAAACCGAGAGCAATTGTCAGAACGAAGGACAAATTTAGAATGACGTATTCTTGACATGTGTTTAAGTTTATTCCATATTCTTCCACACACGAGATCGGTTGCATGTTACTCCACACCCGTTAGGTATTTCATTTCCCATTCACTCTGTGTTCCTTGTTAATATATCTACTTAATCCATTCATTCCGACCATGTTCGACCCTAAAAGGTTCATGTGGGCGTCCACAGAATAGATGTTTATATTAACAGATTATGTTTTTACGAGAAATGGATGTCAGCCACTGGCTCAACGTATTAGGTCCATACTCTGACTCATACACAAATTGAAAAACAATATGTTTACTTTCCAGACCCAGGATTCGAACCTGGAACCCACAACGCTGTACGCCACGCAGCCATCGCCTAATTAAAATCTTATTTGGATATTTCACAAACTTCCAGATTGTATACATTGCTGACAACATCCAAATATAACCATAACATATCAGCTCATTCATTGCGAAGATTTTCTTTTGAAAGGGGAAAAAGATTTTCTCGGTGCGAGCGATATATCCCTCACAAGCCCTTTACGTCCACGGCGACGCAGGGGAAGATTTCACATGCAAATAGCTCCCCCCTCCCACCACCATTTTGTTTCGAGGCCTTACAATTTTCTTCCTCGCGGGCCGGATGCGTGATGGATGTCGGAACGGTTATGTCGCCGCGATAAAAAAGGGCGCGCGATTTGTTAGCACAGTTTTCTCTCTCTATCTCAACGTTTTATACGTTACGGACTCAACCCGCCAGTCTGTACGAACATTTATCAAATATAAAATATTGCAGTTATCACCATCATTATTAGAGCTGGGGATAAAACTGGTGGCACGTTAGTATTTCATTATTATTACTACACTTATCTTGACTCCACTAAAGACGCGAAAAGTGGAGGCAGGCTTAGGAGATCCGACATAAATAGTGCACACTTTGTTGATCATATTTATTTATTTTCGTTGAACATAAGGGGCCCCGTCATCAATGTCGGGAAAGTGAGGCCGATGTATTTTGTGCGTACATGTGACTTGGGATAAAGAAACAACGGCCGACAATGAAATAATTTCTGCACCATATCAATAATCACACTTAAACAAATCGAAAATGAAAGAAGGATTCGGATCAGGTCCTACTTAAACAAACGTGAAACAATAAGACGTTATATAAACCAGTAATTAGTTATTGATAATTATTTATTTAATAAAAACTTTAAAAGAAAGTCTAGTGAAATTTGACGTTTGTGCAGGTTTGGTAATTGGCGTTTTCATATTATTGTTATGTTTTCGGCAACGGAAATCCTTACCAACGGGCTCCGATCCTTCTCGTGATCCAGTGGTTCATGTCAGTAATAAGACTCGATGGATGTTAATCTTCAGAGACGTTTATTCGTCAATACTCAATTTACAATTACATGGTGTGTAAATAAAAGGGAAAGAACTCAATAGAGTTCGATCCGCAGTGAGACAACTCAGAGCAGAGCTAAATTATGTTTGAACAAGTTGAATGGTCCGAGTTGAATGAATCCAAGGATCATTTACAATAGTATTAATATGAAATAGTAAGTAAGTAATATTAGTGATGATTAGTTCATGTATAAGGGTTTATATGTGTGTAGTAATACAGCTAGATAGGGTGGATAAATTGGGGTTGATCAATAATATAATATTGAGTAGGTACATCGTAATAGTCGAAATCACACCGATTGAATATTCTTAACAATAGTACATTATTAGTAACTTAGGGTGTCGATGAATTAAACAAAAGACAATTTATTGTCATTGGGGAGACATAGGGGAGTTACAGATCCATAACATTATGATCATTATATAGTTTGGCTTCGACGTTCCATAGCTCCGGACATAAAAGCTTCAATACACTGTTGTTTATCCATTTATTCATTGTGTGTAGTGTGAATTGACGATTAGTAATAATACCATAAAGGGGCCCGTAAACGAGCCACTATTTACGGCAATTGTGTCGCCGTTAATAGTTCCCCAAAACACGACAACAGTAGTCTACGTCGCCGAAACTTTACATCTATTGCCTTTGTTTCTGGCAGCATGGTTGGTCGATATATCGAATATCGAACTCAATCGAAAATACGGCAATAATTGCTAGATAAATCTATTTGATTCTCGCTCAGCTGCATATGTGCGTCTGAGATATGAACGATGAGGTTTTGGTTTTTTTTTAATTAACTCAATAATTATTAATATCAAATTAAATATATAAAAACCAAATTATTCATTATCATGCACTTCAAGGTTGTGTCTATTTTCTATTTCATCTTTGCCCGAAAACCATAACAAAAACGTTGTTGTGCCTCCTGAAAAATTTAATTTGTGTTGATTACGCCCTTTTACCTTTCCACAGTCGTATTTGTGATGTGGGATAATTTATATTAAGATGTTTAAAATGTAAACCAATTATTAACCCATTGTCAATACGGCATCGTTGTATGAGGTCCGTTTTGGCACATTGTTTCAATTTATACGTAATACAATTAATTTATAATATCTATGTATTAACATATAATTTATTCATCCAGTGAATACATAATGTACCGTAAGAATAATAGATTCTCATGAGCTGTTTGATTGAAAACATTTTAGTCGATTCACACTTCAACAACCATAAAAATAATTAAAACGATAAAAAACACTTTGAGAAGGTAAACAAAAGTGTCGAATGATTTTCACCACTTTCATTTATTGTTATCAAAACCATAAATCTGACTTTTTAGTTAAAGTAATTTGTTTAACGAGTGATGCTTTCAAGATAATATACTAAGAAAATTGTTTTAAAAGTTTTTGTACAAACACAAAGTACGTTTAACGAATAAAATACTTTGATAGTAAAATTTCTTGCACAGAAAGTAGTTGTTTTATGGTAAAATTAGTTATTCAGTAACGCAGTAAAAACACTGGAAAAGCCTCATACAACGAGACAAATTACATAATGTCGTTACTTTGTGTGTACTTACAATTTATAAATATCAACACATTTTATAAGATTTTTATTTGGCTACACAAGAATTAAAACTTTACTTAGGTACTCCACCCTGTTATATTCCATTATCGGCGTATATAATAGTGCATGCACAAACTCTTGTCACTCAATTCGATCTAACGACACGTTCCGTCTGTCTGATTTGTAGCGCATAAATCGATGTAGGACAAGGGAGGGTCAGCCATGACATACTGCTCTGACATAAGAACGCTAAATATTGCACTCTCGGGCGGCTTGTATAGTACACGTGATCACACTTATTAATAATAATAATAAGTGACCAAGTTTACATACTTAAATTAAAACTTGGTTAGATTTTAAAAATAACATCGATTCATTGCAACTTACGAAGACAGCAGTTATTGGAGCTAAGGTGTGACGTTCGCTTAAACTCATCCAGATTCTATGGATACCTCAAAAGAATGTCAACCAGGTCTACCTTTTCTTCGAGCCTGACCTAACTCCGGTGTCTTGTGAGCAACTAATGATAGTTTAGTCCTCAAAGACCTCATCTGGCAAGCGAAATACATGTGTTCGAATCCGACTCAAAGTATTTTCATAATATGTACGGTTCTGACGTGTTTCTATGTTACATCACCATCATCAGCAAGGGTTGATCCCAGGCCAGGTGAAAGCCTCCTCTAGCTCCTTCCAGTTTTCTCAGTCCTTAGTTTTTAGCTGCCACGTACATCTGCCGAAATTTATAAGTTCGTCAATTCAACCAGTTTTAGAGCATCCATATGGACGTTTAATACCTTTGAGTACCTTATATGATAAAATTTGTTCAGCGGTTGTATACTCGCCGAGTGATATTTTCAACCTATTGCGGTTTCATCTACCCTGAGATCTCTATCACATCGCGTACTCTTGTCTGCCTCCTTACCCATTGATTTATTTTGTAGTCTTTTCGCGTTATGCCTTACATGAACTTTTCCATGGCACGTCGCATAATGTTATACTTTTATAATATCACATTTTAAAGTCGTTTTATTTGGAGTTTCGTGTGTGTATGTATCTACTCAGAAATATTATAATCAAATAATAACTAAACAAACTATTTTTTATTCAACGAATAATTCAAAAGATTTTTAAATGTAACATTCTTTATTAATTAAATATACAAATAAACCTAATAATAATATGAAATTGAGAAAGCGTGAATTGTAAAAACCACTGATTAGTAGGTATGTAGGTGTGTCGTATCTTTTTCAAGAAGATTTTTTTTCACAGGTTTTTTCAAATTATCTATGAACAATGACTACCTAATTATAACCATTATTTCTATAGAAACTTGGTAGCTGATACATTGTTCATTATTTAGGAGTGCACTGATACCTTTTTTACATTGTATTGTAACTTTGCACACGAATCACATACAACAAACGTTTTTGCTCCCCCGGCGATATACTCGTATAAAACAATAAAACAGCAGCGCTCCAGTTGTAATCTCCTGTGTGGACTTTGTAAACTGCACTAGTAATTGAATAGGATTCAGTTTCAATATAGACGAAGCGTGGAAACGTTTTTGGCAAAGTTCCCACCGGCCATTACGTGTCGCAAACCGCGTCCAAGTTCCCTCGCTGCCAGATGCGAGAGAACGGACCGTGCTGTCCTGCTGAGAATGCTAATTCACCCATACCGAAAATTTGATGTTCCATTTTCAAAATTTCCCCATTATGTTCCAATTTTAAATTTATTATTTTCTTCACCCTGTAACACTCTATCTCTTGATCATATAGTGAGCATAAAGATGCGTTATTTCCTTGAATTTAGTACTATGCCCTTACCTTGTGATTCCTGTAACACATATATCGCTATATTACATATAGTGAGGAATCTCTTTATTCAACTACCAGCGGCTTTTCTCCAGCAAAAATGTAACGAAATTTTCACTCTAATCCAATGCCAACACATTATTTTTGTAAACGATTCAATTAGCAAAGAAACAATTATGGTAATAAAGGGGGAAAATATATAATATATACGAAGGTTTTATCGTAATTTTACATTTAAATCTTTAAATTAAGGTCTAGTTGATTTTTGCTTAGGCTGTATGTATATAGGTATCTATGAAATAATAAAAATATATCATTTAAATTCAATTTCCGTGAAGTCAGTAACTTTCTATCCAGTAACTTGTGAATTAAATATTCGTTGATTATAATTAAAATAAAGTTTTGATAATTAAAAATAGTACTTATTGCTTATAATAGAATTAAAAAGCTTTTAATTTACCGCTTAATTTATCGAAAGGTACATACTTTAGATAACAAAATAAGTAATATGTGTCGCTAGATTTCAAAATCAGCCAAGTCCACCTTTAGGTATTTTTGACTTTTTTGTGAACTGCTGAAGAATTACTGCATTCTAACCTTTCTGCATTGTCAAAATGTGGAACTTATTCATTTCAAATATTCTGTAATCGAAATAATATAAACTTTCACCTTCGTGACTATGTACTTGAGAAAACAAAAAACCTGTTTTTCTCCTATTCATCCATTACGGACTTGGCTGATTTTGAAATCTTGCGACACATATTTAGTAGAATTCCTTTTTACAAAAGATTAATAATAGCACTGTATGAAATTTAAAAATATATACACATTATTATTATATACCGATTGTTACCCTTCCACAACATCAGATAGTTTCAATGATGGTAAAATAAAGTTTTGTTGAATAAAATTCAGTTTGTTCCAGAGCTATTGTATTTTAAAATAAATATAATATACATGTTACATATTCGAAATTATTGAATGCGCCGATGATAGACGAATAGTCACAAAAATTTTGTTTTTCAGTACCTATATGTTTGTATCAATACGATTAACCTAATCGTTTTAAAATAAAATATGTCAAGTAACCTCTTCAGGAGGTAGCCAAGATCATCATCAAATTATGGGCTAACAATAATATTAGTGCAGTTTTGAAAATAAAATAATAAGTACCGAAATTTTACGTTTGAGTTGTAATTATATTATAATTATTGCAATGCTGATGTAATGTGAAGAAAAAACCTCATTTAACGTTAGAAAGAGTCAGCTAAAAAATCCAAATTACACTCATTACAAAAATGCTGAATCTCTTGAAAAGTAAAAATACAATGTTAACAATAATTTAATAACCTTTTTTATAAAAAATATACAAGCATTTTTATTCACACCATAGTTTTATATAATTATCAACATTTTTCACAGATATTTTTTTATCTTTTTTTTTACTTTGAACAGTGAATTTAATCTCTCTACGGGTGCGACAAACAAACGAATCACAGCAGCGAGCTTACTCAAACATTCTTTTGTTACTTGCAGTAAATTTTATTTTTCATTTTAAAATATTTTTTCAGTATAAAAGGGCTGCTACAATAACACCAATGCTTTTTTTACCGAACGCCATTCTTTCGTGGAACAGTTCCCTTATACAATAGAATTATTATGATTCTTTAAATGGTATCTCTCTCGTATTTTTATAACATGAGTTAGCATATACCAATATATGTTTTACATTTAGTAAAGCTGCTATGCAATTCTTTTAAAGCATCCATATGAAATCAGTAATTCACAACATATGTAATAAATATCTTAATATGATATACTTATGGGCAATTTGATAAATTATGCAAATTACACGGCAGTACTATCGTTAAATTATCTGCCCGCCATTTTGTTTTACTCTTCAAAACATCGGAATGGTATGTCATGTATAGTACGACAACATCTTCTTGGCTACGTGAAGGAAGGCGCTGTTGTCGAATAAATGGGAGGTGCTTGTTAGTTTATAATGGAAGTGCGGTTAAAATTGGAGGAGCATGTTAGTTCAAAGTTTTAACACTCAGCCAAGAAGATGTTGTCATAGAGTAGTTTAAAAATTCAGCGCTACGTTGGAGTATTTTTTTTTTTAGTTTTGAATTAGATACTTTTTTCGCATAGTAAACGAAAAATCTGACTGAGCGTGAATCCAACTGATCTGTGGAAAAACCATCATGATTTACTCGACAAACAAAATAAAAAAGCAAACATGGTGAGCGGGGTTGCGCGTACGTTGCCGATTACGCTATTCATGCTATTGTGTGAGTGACAGTTTTATTTATATGATTCTCCTTCATCGATATAGAATAAACTATTATTTTAAACGCAAACAAATATTATAATATTATGATCGATTTTAAAAGTACTGAATTGGGTTAATTTTAACAGATGGCATCACAAAATTATGATTGTTTGAAAATTTAATAGGCAATTTACATTCCATTTTTAGGCAAATAATGTTTTATGAAAAAAAAATTAGATTCACATATTTTAAAAAATAATGACATTATTCTTTGTTAAGTATTATATATTTGGAATAAAAATACACGATTACGTAAAAACGAATTTAAATGAATATGTTATGATACAAGAGAAACAATTAAACATTAACAAATTATTCGCTAATCAATCGAAACAACAATAAAATACTGGTAAAATTACATGTTGAAAATATCACATGTATAAGAATTATATTATGTATTTTAATCATCAAATATTTAGCATCAATTAATTACCGTTGACGTGTTAGAAGAATTGGAACTTGGAGCAAAGTGCAGGCTACTGTAGATTTACTGGAGTCTAGGTATCTAACGACATAATAATAGATAGGTACTGTGTAATAACAAAAAAATAGCATGTTTTAATGCTTGAAATGTTAAAAAATATGCAATAGTGGAACACTTTTGTCTATCATTAAAGATGTGAAAGAGATTTTTGAATATATTTTATTTTAGATTTAAAAAAAACAATAATTATTTAATATCTGAAAATGGTGATGACTTTCCGTCGAGCCATTTTGCAGTTGTTTGGTATTTTAATTTTGTAAAATGTCCAATTACTAAGTTTATTTTATATGGATAATAAATTAATTTGATTGATTAATGAATTTAGTATTTAATAGTTAAACATCATTCTCGGAAAGACACAGTATGCGTGGAACGATTATTTAATTGAGAGAGTAATTGTCAACTGCTTGATTGAAAGGTTTGGTACCTACTGGTCAGTATATCCAATACAATATAATGTAATAAGTTCGAATTACGATTAATTAATTTATTATCGTCTGATATCATTACTTCTATTTTATATCGATAGACGTTAGATTGTAGTATAATACACATTTTTTAAAAAATCTGTGAGCTCAATAATGTTTTGGCGTTAGACTAAAACAATCACTTTAATATTATTTATATGAAAATAATTACGACATTGTATGCACCATTTCCATGTGATATAATCCAATGTTTAGTAACAAAATTCTCATAGGATTTCAAGCGTAGCACTTACATGTTTCAATCATATTTCACGCATAACTAGGTGACGTGAAAACTACGCCTATCCCCCGAATCGTCTGCGGCGAATATTGTGGCGCGATTATAAATTGTTCACTGACAAAAATTTACATCGAGCTGTTTCATATTAAGGGGGGACATGCTCGTCGAAGGTCAAAATTGAGTTTTTATTGTATATTCAAACCATGATCCTGGACACTCCTTAAACGTTGTAGATGATCTATTTATATACTTTTGAAGCCTTATTATCCTTTATAGTTATTTTAAACATTTGATGACTGCATGAAGTATTTTTGTTACATAAAATAGTATTCTTTTAAACCTCTCGCTCTAATGTTTTAGAATATAGTCATATTTCGGTACATAACTGTGCAGTGGTGTTAAGATTTTTTACATTTATTAATTTTTAAACGCATTTATAAAACCATTAGCATAATTTATTACGAGATAATTTTTGTAAAATATTCACGATAAAAAATTATATTGATAATCTCTGTGATCCCAAATTTGACAAGAATTAGGCATTTTATTATTCAAAAAATCGGCAATATTAACACATTTCAAGATGATTCTAAAGATATTTATTATAAGCTATGTCTTTGACCATTCAAGTGTGATAAACATCTTATGAATATTGATTGCTTTATAATAATTATTGGCCTAAGAATAAGGTAGTGTTTTTTTGAAATACGCCATTTCTTTTGTCATTCCCCAGTGGTTAAGCTACAACATACGGCCGTAGCCATAAATTAACAAACTATAATTGAAGTAAAGAGTAAAATGATATTGACGCGCGTGTTTGAACATGTACCGTTTAAAAAAAAATAAAAAAAAATTCGGTTAGGTACATGTTCAAACACGCGCGTTAACATAATTTTACTCCCTACTTTAATTATAGTTTGTCATTTTATGGCTACGGCCGTATGTTGTAGCTTAACTACTAGGGAATGACAAAAGAAATGGCGTATTTCAAAAAAACACTACCTTATTCTTAGGTCAATAATTATTATAAAGCAATCATTATTCATAAGATTTTTATCACACTTGAATGGTCAAAGACATAGCTTATAATAAATATCTTTAGAATCATCTTCAAATGTGTTAATCTTGCCGATTTTTTGAATAATAAAATGCCTAATTCTTGTCAAATTTGGGATCACAGAGATTATCAAAATAATTTTTTATCGTGAATATTTTACAAAAATTATCTCGTAATAAATTATATTAATGGTTTTATAAATGCGTTTAAAAATTAATAAATGTAAAAAATCTTAACACCACTGCACAGTTCTGTACCGAAATATGACTATATTCTAAAACATTAGAGCGAGAGGTTTAAAAGAATACTATTTTATGTAACAAAAATACTTCATGCAGTCATCAAATGTTTAAAATAACTATAAAGGA
Source organism: Rhyacophila brunnea (assembly GCF_057557595.1). Lineage (NCBI taxonomy): Eukaryota > Metazoa > Arthropoda > Insecta > Trichoptera > Rhyacophilidae > Rhyacophila > Rhyacophila brunnea. The sequence continues at coordinate 37,494,537 of NW_028233276.1, read as the reverse complement.
TAATAAGGCTTCAAAATTATATAAATAGATTATCTACAACGTTTAAGGAGTGTCCAGGATCATGGTTTGAAAATACAATAAAAACTCAATTTTGACCTTCGACGAGCATGTCCCCCCTTAAGCGGATTTTACCAGTATTGACATGGTAACATACAAACAACTACGACAATATTCGCTGGGTGTGAAAGCGCACATCGGGTCACGTATACGGAGACCATAGTGACGATGGCATAGCGACCGAAGTGGCCACTCGGACCGAAAGCCATATTTCCACGATGGAAATAAATCGTATCAATGTAATGTGAGAGTTTCTATACAGTTCCATGCTCCACTGCAACTGTTTGATGGAAAATGGTCACGTCGTGTCTTATTAACGCTCGATAACATTTGCTGCGTATGAAGCGGGGTTCCGCGTCAGAAGATGATCGCGCGATAATATTAGCTGGTGGCGCTTTTAGCAGTGATGCGTGTGGATTATGGCTCTATGGGAGGGGGTTAACATAGGATGCCAGACACTGACCTTTATGTTGAGAGGGCTGGCGCGCACTGGGGCCGGTTCGGTGTTCACGCACTCACGCACCGGTAAACGGACGGTACACTTTTGATGGATGATATATGAGGTTGATGAATGATGATGATAGGCTTAGAATGGATGACATAGACGCGACGTTTACTCAAACCGTAACAGATTTAGTACAACGAAGGCCGAACAGATACGTTTTGAGTCACTCGGTAGTTAACGAAGGCCAACCTTTTGACAAGCTTGCAAGACGTGCGATTTCTGGATATCATTTGAGCTAACTGAATGTTATTCAATCATGGTCACCTGATGACCCGTATTTTCTCGTTTTCTGGGGTATTATGACAATAATAAATAAGGGATTTGGAAGTAGGTGGGAAGAAAGGAATGTATGCAAATATAAATGGCCCAAGCATTAGCTATAATACATGAAACAGAGGTAATTCATTTTTTGGTTATGTGTAACTTGTACTCATTAAATTGTCAGCACCACAAGTATTCCTGATTTGCTAGTCTTATTGTATAGGAAAATCATTACGATATAATTTAACGTTCAAAATGCTCTCAACGCAAAATGGTTTGGGATTCACTATAATATATTTTGCGAGAGAGTAAAAGTTGGTTGCATTACATTAGAACGTTTACTACAAACGTTCTTGTGTATGCAGTACATTGTATGCACTAGGGTGGAGAACAAAATCTTTAAAATAAAATATTTATTTGTAAAAGGAGGATAATGAAATATTTTTCTTTTTCTTAATATTTAGGCTCCACCATATGGTGCTCTTTTACGTTATTTACTCGACGTTTTAGAAAAATCATTTCATTATAAAAAATGTGGGCTAAGTAAAATTCGAAAATATATTTCTTAAGTTTAAAACAAGGATTATTGTAATAGGTTTCTGACTGTTTTTAAAACTATATATTTTTAATAAATAAATATTAATTGTAAAAGTTAACACCATAATACGAATGTATTTATATTTTAACCACAGCAATTGTAATATATTGGCATTTTGTGCTTTCTTTGTAAGTGCCAGAAAAAACTTTTTCATGAACTTAAGTAACCATAAATATAAAAACGGAAAGGCTAATAGGTTAATATAAATAAGTCTCCAAAAGCAGACCGAAACATTTGAAAACACGTAATTTCCTGAGAGAATAAATTAGTATTAATATTTCATATTATATTTTGCATTATCTATTACCTACCAAAATTACATCACTTTGACATTAAATCACGTAAACAAGGGTAGGTTGGCAAACCTCGCGAAACTCGCTCCGCCCTGGTCCACACCTTGTGCCGTGTTCGCTGTCGGCACTCACCAGGGATTTGGAAAACTGCCAAATATCGCAACCTCCTCTTTCTATGGCTAACTTAAAAGAGCAATTTGTCTCTTCTGTACGTTAAGTCGCGTTTTCAGCGAACGAATAAAGTTTCTTTAGTGTCGTGAACGGAATATTTTGCTCTTGTTTTGTATGTACCTTTATTTATTCTCGTGGCAGCGTTTCATGTCATCAAAACCAATGCCAAATATTTTCTAGTAGTATGCATATTCCTCTATTTAAATAACATGATTTAACAGTTAACATTGTGAGAATTAATAAATCAGAGAGTGTCACATATAAACGTGAGCTAGATAAATACAGAGTAGAACATAATGGTAATGGACAATAAATAGGTGCCGACTAGCTAATATTAAGGACTCTTATCTCGTCCCATGAGGATTCTCGAGTACCACTACACCTAGAAATCCCCATTCCTCCGGCGGCATACATACCGTGTGTGTTCAATAACCATGAACAGAAGATATAGATGATCAGGTGGGCGCCAACTCCAAATCTGGAGTAATAATAAATATGGAACAGGAGCAAATAAAAGAGAGGTTATCGTTTAACAAATGAGGTTATATTATGACAATTCTAAAGTTTGACAGCTGATTTACGATCGCCTCGCACAGACGTGACATGGCATGAATTTAAGAGTGGATCAAACAGCTAACTGATAAAGCATGCGGCTCTTGCAATCTTGCGGAAAGGTTTGAATAAATAACAGAATAAAAGGAACGACACAGCTTACTGATCACGTAAGCTCTGTACAAAAACTGTGCTCTTCTTGATACTTTTTTTAATTAACTTCCACGGATTCGCCAATCAAAAAACAACCCGTCACTTCCTTTCGCTCGCCGCCATCTTGCCCATAGATCATTTTTCCGTGTTGCCAGCCTAGGATCCACGAATTGTCACAGTGTGGGCATGTTTATAACATGACAAGAGTTAAAAGTTTGTAAGCAGAGTAATTTACTCAATGAAACAATATAACTATCAATCTGATTATCTATCAATTTAAACCAGATTGAAATAGAATAAACTCAGGTATACTTCTGATTAGCTATAGATTAAAGATTCTAATAATTAATACAATACGTTAAGCAAACATGGTTACTTATCATTTGTAGTACATGTCTTCATACACTCTGAAGTAAGTGTATAACAGTAAACCCAAAGCTGTTTTCTGTTGTATGAGTTGCGAAGGCAGTTGAAAGATCCATTTTACTTAGTTTATATAAACTTAGGCTGTATATATATTATATATCACACATATCTATATTTTAACTATGGCCGGCTTTATAGTCTATTTTTGGTGTATATTCTGTACACAAGTACCAATACGGCTATAATATCATAGGAGTACTATTAAGTATTCCTATATTCCAAATAAATTAACTTGGAATTTTTATAAATTCAAAATTGGATATAAATACTGCCGTTTGCCACTGATTCAATGGTTAAATAAATGTTATCATGTATGATAATGACATATTATTAAAGATGCGTTAATCATTGTTTTACGTTCAAAACGTTCTTTTTGTTTTCATTATAAATTAAGTATCTTGAAAAAAAAAATTTTTGGCATAAATTAAATCTCTATATTTTTGCGGAGAGCTCAAAAATCCTAGGCTTTGTCTACAACAATATACATGTGTCCCTAAATAAATTTTGCATAAAAACTATTTAAAATTAATGATTTACAAATATTTTTGATACATTTAAATATTTTTATACAAATAACCATCTTTTAACAAACAAGCAAGTGTGGCCATATTTAAAGTGTAATGATTAAAAGGGTCTAGGACGATTTGGCACCGGGACAACTGGACGCCACGGAATTCGAAAATAAATAGACGTTAGGTACTTATTACTTTAAAAAAAAATATTTTATAAATAAATATTTAAATGACTATATTATGATTTAATAGTTAGTGAGAATGTAAATATGCAGACGTAAACAATGATTTAATCGTGCATATGTTTAAGTTCCAACGAAAAAAGAGTTTTTTTATTTCATATAAAGTCTTAGGCATGGTAATTCTTAATCCACAATAAAGAATACATTATATTATGAGTAAAATGAATTAAAACTACTAAGTAGTAGATAGAAACTGATTAAAATACCTCGTCTACGTTCTGTATACGTGTCTACGACAGTGCGGCGTCCAATTGTCCGGAGTCCAGTCGTCCCATTCCTGATTAAAAAATGGAAATTTCAACGGTGTGAACTTTCCAAACTACATTTAATTTTATAACAACACGCGTTGACTTTCCAAAAAAATGATTCTACGTTCACCTGTGTAGCGAAAGTATACACAACATTGCATAAATGCTAAACGGACATAATGCTGGCTTTATGGTGAAGTATAATATACTTTTTACTGTTTACCTAGTGCACTATCAAAAATAGAGTTAACTGGTAGCTTTTTGGTAGATTTTATAGTAACATGTAGAGTGATGTAACAATTTTCACTAGCAGTCGTAGAGAGACTACTGAAATTGTTGCACAGTGCTTACTGAAACGTGATTTTAGATGTAACCAGGTGTAGCAATGGAAATAATTTGTCAACTGGTTGAATGCCACGTAATTTCCACAGAAACTTTTATATAGAGTAAAAGCTCGTTGAAAATATATTTGAAAATAAATGAGTCATTCAAACATTATTATTTTTTTATTGCACTTAAATTTGGTTTCTAATAAATACTATAATAAAACATACCTACAGGTTTATATTTCGCAGAAATGACACAGTAAAAAAGACACTTCAGGATAAAAACTTTTACATTACTGTTTATGTGATTAAAATTGAAAACGTGTTGAGAAAAATGACGTAATTTCACATGCCTTTCAAATATGATTACATTACGTATAATATTATGTAAATGAATTTCTGTTATATGTTAAAACTTGTATCGTCAACTTATGCAATCAGTTATTTCTGATTGAGTCGGATGTCTTGAGATAGTTGACAATATAAAATACCTTTTTAGGAAAAAGAAAAAAAAACATACAAATATGAAGCCTAATGACAACAAGCTACAATTTAACCCAAATATCGCCCATTATTGATAACGTAATGTATTCATATTTTATTTATGTCTGCTTGTACCTATCTAAATGTTTTCAGTTCAACAAATTAATGAATATAGCAAACATTGATTTACTAATCAATACTGTATGAGATTCAAAATTTCAATATTAAACTTCACAAATTAAAGACACGAATACGTATTATACAATTCATTATTCACAGGTATAAGCAGCAATTTATCTAAATGTGGCACGTCTTTGATAAGCGGTCGCCTCAACAGAATATGATAATAATGAAATAAGGAAATTAATGTGCATTTGCAATATACACCCATATTGCTATATAGGTAGAACCGATGTTCAACCACATTCATCTGTTTATGAAAGAATAATTTATTATAAGACGACCGAAAATTTCATAAACAGAATCGTCAGAGTTATATGCAACTAGTAACTCAATAATTCAAAAGATAAAAGTAAAAATAACTAACTACTTACTTTATTTAATATTTAATAAATATCTACAATCGATAACGTTTCTATAACAGTTCACACTTTACCTACTAATAATAAATTGTTCTAGTAACATTTTCTCTTCTTCAGATTAGACACTTAAATCTAAAGCTTATAATTACAAGATAAAAAGAACTTTTTATATAGAACGTTTTAAAATTTTCTGTTAAATTATTATGCTTAATATGCTCGTACTTGATATGAAGTAAATAAAAAACAAACAAACAAATATAGAATACCGAAATGTCATTTTGACATTTCGTTTTGATTTTCATAGTAACGCACGTATATATTAATAATTTAGTTGCTAGGATCACCCCCTTAGCAACCAATAATAGTCTTTTACTTTTTACGGATTTTTCTGAAATAACTTTCCACATAAAACAGAATTAACTGAAAATGAATTCAATTCTGCCTAAAGATAGCTAAAAGTATTAAAATAATGCATTGGCATCGTGTTCTGATATATTCTAAAATTTTCAAATGTATAGCTAGTCGGGAAGTTAGTTAAACATCGATTGCAAGGTTTGTACTGGACAAAAAAACAAGAATACGAGCTAATAAAAACATTGTAAAAATAAATAAGAATTCTATTTCGTACTTTTATAATTCGATAATATTAAAAACCCCTAAAATTGATTTTCTCACGGAAGTTTCTATTACATATTATGAATAAACACCAATCTATTGAAATATCAACTAAGAAAGGCAAAACGTATTCTTTAAAGAATATATATCAGTTATAATGATATATTGCATGTAGTGCATTCGTTTCAATTCAAACGCGGCAGCCATGTTATGTCAAGCAGTGCATGTAGATTGCAAAATGTTTCATTCCAGGAAACTCTGTATGTAGAGTTGGCTGGCATCATTTTCCAATTGAGTTTTCTGTTCACAAACGCAATATAATTCAATCATAGTTCAGAGAATTGTATGAAACAAGTATTTTGTGTAATGATATCAAATTGGGGCTGTTATATATTTTCATAAAAACAGTGTTCAACTCGAACTATGTTTTCTAATTAGAAGAAAAAATCAATTTGACTAAACTCTGGATTTTTTCATTGCGGTTACGAAAAATAAAATTTAATATACGCTAACAATTATTTACAAATGATTCAAGACGACATAAAAAATAACATCCAATTAATTATCAAATAAAATATACAATCATAATAATCTTATATACTTACATACTCGTATATATATACATATATAGTGAAAAACTTTGCTAAAATAATTTTATTATTTCAGAGGAACCTAAAAGGGCATACGTTTGATATTATATTTTATACACAAATCCCAAACCTTGTCTTTATTTTGGTAATTTTTTATCAATTAACATGAAATTTTCTAGATAATTTGTGTTTTCAATGGTTATTAACTCAATTTTAAACAATGACATTATTAATGGACGACGCACTCAATACAGTAGCTAGCAAGTAAATTCGCGCATTCGCATGTATAGGTAGACGTCACGCAATTCCATTATGCGATATCACGCATCGGGAATTTATAGCAATATGACCTTTATTGCAATGGCGTTAGAGCAGTGTTTCTAATGTCAATGTTCATTTGAGCGAACCCGTTCAAACCGAACCATCCGGCAGACCCAACAAAAAGCATCAGGAATTTATAGCAATATCACCTTTATTGTAATGGCATTAGAACAGATTATGCCATTCGGCAGACCCGATAATAAAGTGAGTGTCATTTTTTTTCCCAGATGATTCGTCCATATTAATGTCATTGATTTTAAATCATGCACGACTGCAGTATTTCACTGTCGTATATATTTAATATACGTTATATATAATACTAATGTATGTCACCATTAAATGAAAATACCAAAGTGATTTTATATTCAAACATTTACATATAAGAATTTTGCAGAAGCTATGGATGAATGAATATGTTTAAAGTCGTTCTATTAGAACGGTGATTTCATAGGCTACCAGAGACCCCAAGGGTGAAGCTATTATGCATGCAATTTCATACATTATCTTAATAATTTACATTTTTAATTATTTTAATAAATCATTACGTATCTAAAAAAAATCGGTGTGTGTACTTTGTACATGCGTTAGAAGTTATACTTCTTTGGGTTAACAAAACAAAAACAAAACTTGTGATAACCTAGATTCTTCGACTAGCTCTTAATTATCTTGTTAAATTACATACTTAAGAAGACCGCTTATTGGAACGCCATTGGTTTATTTCTATATACTTATATTACTAAATTATATAATTATGTATCGTTGTTTTTATTTTTAACGTAACAACTGCCACTATAACGTTTAATAGTTTGTTTATGTAAGGAATTGCAAATGGCCGACAATAATAAATTCACTGCCTAGGCAACGGAACAATTCTAAACTATAATATTATACTGTATAATCGTCACGATTGGAGTATCATACTGTGGCGTAATTGTAGTGCGAACGGCTGTTAACCGAACAAACGGTAGTTCAAATCTTATCGAGTGCGTTTATTTTTGTGTGAAAAGATAAATTATGTGTTACATGTCACACGCCAAAAATACACTCTGATCTGATTTTCCAAACGCGCCCAAAGAAGTATAATTTCAAATAAAAATAAGTCAATGATATACATAATGTGAATTAATGGATCCCATCTTATTTCTTCATATTATTTTATGGATATTTTTATCATTAAATTTCATTTTATTAAGATTTTTTTATGCACCAAAAATATTTTTTGGTAATTCATAATTTTAATGTTTCTTATATTTATTTTAAAAAAAACATCAATCTTTATAAACAATATAATAATTTAGGTTCTACAAAACCAGAATTTTAGACGATATAAGGAGGTTTTCACCCAAGTGATGATTTTCAACTTCGTGAAGATCAATCAGATAATACTCGCTTAAATAAGCTTATCTTAAAAATTCGTTTTTCAATGTATAAACTTTTATAATCTTGACTTCATATTTAATTATGTTTTACTTTTTAAAATCAATTTCAAAAATATATACCTTGAAGAGCATTCTTTATAAAAGAGAAATAATTACATTAAATACTTATATGTAACTATTTACTCCACACCATGTCACGTTCTAACATCGGAGAATAAAGCAATCACTGTAACGTACCAAATCCCTCAGTGCAGTGGCACATTATTCTTGCAGAATGTAAATCGTACTTGTAGCAATAAAGTAGGAGGTTCAACTACGAGCCAACGAAATCCAATGAGTCAAAAAAACTTTTGGCAAACCTAAAAAATAGACTTAACTATTTCTTTTATTCAATGAATAATTCACAAGATTTAAGAATCTATCATTCTAATTATTGAACATACTTACAAAATTTTGAAAAACACTCGAAGAGGGCTGATGAGTGGGTATTAAAATTGGCCAATAGTTAAAATTTGTCGCAATTAATATGTCACTGCGTAGCATAGAGGTAATGCGCGGATATGGCGTAAACCCGGAAGATGCAAGGTCCGATTCCCTGCCGGGGTGGCTTACTTTTTTCAAAAAAGATTTTTTCTATTGGTAATTATATTATATTCTATCAGAAAGTGTTTTTCAAAATTATGTATGTTTAAAAAATACACTGTTAAAAACAATTAGTTTGATACCGCTCAAACTTTTTGTGACCTTGTGTGTGTTATGCGAGGTAAATGATTATAATATCACAATCTGATCGTATAAGCATTATATATTATGTTTTAAAAGAGTGACCCGATAACGCGTCGCCGTTAAACGTCCCGCTCATGAATAATGGCGTCCATATTAATTGTTCCAGGACAGGTGGAGCTCAGAGGAGGTCGCTCGTTTATCAGGCGGGATAAGCCTATCCCTTTATTATATTATATACCGCGCGTCAAGTAATGAAACGTTCCGGAAAAATACCTCACAATAAATTGTTTCTGCATTGTTATTCGCTTGTACTACAAGCTAAAAACGCGGCGACAAAATTAAATACGGTGGGTCTGTTGTCGGCGTTTTTGCCATGATTAGATTTTAAAACAGAGGGGGAAAACTTTACTCTATGGAGGTATTTAGGCTTTTACAGTGTAGCTTGAATGTGAAGGGTTGTTTCTGGGCTTTTGATCGTATTTTGAAACATTTTATTCACAGAGTGCACACGCTCCACATAATTTTGGAATTTCTTTTGACGTATTTATTCCTTGTTATTTTTTTAAATATGTTAGCGATACAATGAGCAAGTATTTTGTACAAATTTTATAAATCAAATATATCACAGAAATTCTTCAAACGTTTTATTTGTGATATTATCATTTCAGTTATTGCTGCGCCTACAGTAACTCGAATTCCACGTGCGGTAATAGATTTCAATATATTGTGATCCAGACTCCAGAGCACGTGCATAATAAACCAATGAATTGTAGAGCCAATGGCGATGGTTATGATGTTTTAATTATGGCGAGTAATTAGATTCACTTCCTTTAATTTATTGTGTCTCAGATACAGAGTTTAAATTCTAGGCGATTACCCTTAATCGACTATTAAGGGTATTCGCAATGCGTCTGCTAATGAAATTAAAAACTTTAATTAAACATATTTTATTGTTGGTTTTTATTTCAAATAATCAATACGTCGGTATCTAAAGAGATTAATGTGATTTTAATATTTTCTAAAGTAAAAAATATACTTTAAAAACTATATGAAATGTGTAATTTTTGGTAGTCAGGTTTTTACTAGTAAATTGTATTTTATGAATATTTTAATCATAAAATTTTAGTTTAGAACAAAAACGTAAACCTGTAAAATTAAAAAATGATAGCGATTATTGTCCACCATTATAGTAATTACTTTAAATATTCATGGCGATGTGAGAAAACCACTATGACATTTTCAATGTCACTTAAAAGTGCCACTAAGTGCCCAGTCGTAGTGGCTTGGCGGGCGCGGCGCGGCGGCGTCTTGCGAAACTCAAACGTATAATCGTGTGTGAAATGTTCGTAGACGGTGTCTTTTTTGGGGCATAATACACATGGTTATACATTTGAGTTTCGCAAGACGCCGCCGCGCCGCGCCCGCCAAACCACTACGGCCGAGCACTAAGTGTCATCCAAATTCCTCTGTAGAAGGACTATGTTGCCAGTTGTTTTAAGCACTAATCTCAACCATTTTCATACAACTGACATTTGGTACTTGATCCCCATTTTAACAAAATGCATGTCACATATCATTATGATTAATTTCATATTTGAGATCGAATAGTAGCTTGAAATATTTTTTAATAAGTATAAATATTCCATTTTTACCAATGGCAAATAGAAATTTTCCACATATACCTACTCGTACCTATAACTTTTTTTATATTTTTTGGACATAGTATATATTTTATTTCGTGTATTCAATACATTTTGAAGGCATGATTGGGAAAAGTTTAGCTATGCATATCTCTCGTACGGACACAACAAAAAAATATCTTAAAACTAATCATCATATTAATTATATTATTTAATTTATATGCATTTTCTTATATATTTATAATGAAAATACCCTTTTCTCGTAGTATTTTCTCTGTTTTCAAATTGGCGTATATGTACGCGACGTCGTGTAGTGTATAACTTGTGACAAGAACATCAGTTAGTTGGCAATCGCCATTTTGCCATTGTCGGCTAACCAACGAGTACCGACGTGTCCCGACGCCAGTTCATGTCACGCCATCCGTCTCCATTTACAACATTCACCAGCGCTCGGTGTTAATTGGCGGTGTTCACTACAACCAGTTCACCAGTATACTGATTTCGCAATGGGCTACGTCGTAATATCAGCAGGAAATCAATGTTCCGATTTCAAATTAGGCTACGACGAATAAATACATTCCAAAATTAAATGCTATTTATCACTGAACGTTCCAAATTTCAATTTATATTAGATTATTAGATTTTCGGCGATAAAAAACAACATATTTTTGTGCAACATACAGTCTTAAAATCAAAGATGCCTATAAATGAACACGTCATCCGTGCATAATTTGGCATAACATAGGTACTTATTAATCAGAAAAAATGAACCGAATAAGACTCATAAAAAGTTATATTGAACTGTGCAAATTATTCCATAAGTATTTATTATTTACGCAAAAATTTCATGAGAACTATACATTTTGGCGACCATATTTTATAAATTTACTAGCTGACCCGGCAAACGTTGTTCTGCCATCTAAATTATTTCTAGTAAATATTTTGGTTGTTAAATAAAAAATAACGAATGTATTGTAAGTGTGTGGGGATGATATCTATGACAGAAAGAGGAATGGAGCACTGTAGACGATGACCGCCGATAACATATTCATTGTTTGATCTCTTAAAAGTTAAATGTAAAGTGAAAAAAAATTATAATTTTTTTATCCTAAAGTAGGAAAATGAAATAAAGAAAATCAATATTAATTTTGAAGAGCAATTGAGTGTACAATATTTTTTGTCAGTCCGTCTTTAGCTAACACGAATAAGCTCGATGGTTTGCCCACGCGAGAACATGCCACGTACAATTGTCCGTGTGAAAAACATGGTGTGCCCAGATCTAAGCCGCAAACAGACATAGTTTGGCCTTGCGACTTATTGATTGTCATTGTGAATGCCAATCTAATAGGAAATTGAACGCGTTTGAATTCAATTGGCACGTCTGTAAGAATCATTGGAATTCGTGGCAGCAAAACATTTTCGGCTTGGAATTTGCCATTCAAAATGGTGGCTTCGATAATGTTTTTCATCAATTTTTTAATGACCAATCGCGTGCCATTGCACAGCCGTGGTGGGTTCGAATTCCAAAGTAAAATAACCGGAGATCCAACTTTCAGTCGTAGAAGGTGTGTTGACATGCCTGGTAAATCCAGTGAGTTCAAAAACTCTGTTGGATAATTTACAGCTTCGTTGACATCGCAAACTGTATCGATCGATTTGTATGATACCAAATCGCCTGGCAATGAATGCTGTATCTTGAAGTTTAAATCGTCAACGTCCACATTTTTTGCTGCCAAAATGGCTTTTTCTGCTAGCCACGCATGATTTATGTATTGTGTGCGTACATCGGGAAATATGCGGTCAATGAGAGCATTTTGCGAATCAACGATTCTGCAGAAATTAGTGGGCAATTTTATGCATCCAGTATTTTCATAGACAGCAACTTTTCCATCGCCGATATCTAACAATTGGTTCGAGAATGTGTCAGCAGATGGATCTTGTAACATTTGCACGCGCATGTTTATTTTTAGCTGGACCTTTTCAACATTACGCCACAGTGGCGATGATTTCAAGCAAGCGTTGATCTCATCAGCGTACGTTGAACGTGGAATGATGGGAAGTGTTTGTCTGAAATCACCTGAAAGGAATAATAGAGTGCCGCCGAATAGTTTGTCGTTGTTTTTTACATCTTTAAGTGTTCTGTTCAACGCCTCAAGAGAATGTTTGTGTGCCATAGTGCATTCATCCCAGATGATAATTTTGCATTGTTTCAGCACTGTGGCCATGGACGATTGTTTTTTTATATTGCACATTGCGTCTGGGTTATTATGAATATTCAGTGGCAGCTTAAATGCTGAATGAGCTGTTCTGCCTCCATCCAATAAAGTTGCTGCAATGCCAGATGATGCAACAGCCAATGCAATGCCATTATTTGATCATATTTTGGCGAGAATTAGCGAAATGAGAAATGTTTTGCCAGTTCCACCTGGTGCATCCAAAAAAAAGAATCCACCTTGTCCCGCCAAAACTGCCAGCATAATGCGGTCGTAAATGATTTTTTGTTCATGAGTCAGTAGTGGGACATTGCGAGTAACAATCGCTGCCATTTCTGCAGTATCGTACTGCAGTTCACGATTCATTTCGGTGTCCATTAAATCAGAAGTACTTCGATTTGGCAAACTCATACCGAAATGACTGAGTGGTAAATTGGCAATGACAACGCAAAGATCCTCGATAGTAATCAATGCTTCATTGTACATAGCGTCACTGAATGTAATCGTTAGATCGTTGCACCGTGTACGAATTCGATGCAATATATCGTCAGTCATTGAATCTTTGTGCTTATCCCACAACGTGTCTGCTCGTCCCGGGAAACATGTAGTCAACACTATAGCGAATAGTAGACGAATTTGTGTTGCTGTACAGCCCAATGCTGCTTCAGCAAGCATATCGTCCCAGTGATTGTCGTCTTCGAGCAAGCCAAGTGCAAGGCATGCATCTTTATATGTTGGATACTGTTGCCCATTCACTTTGCGTATATCTTGAAATGATAATGAGCCGGTGACATTAACCAACAACAGTCGCAGATAGAAACACTCAATCTGCCTTGGATTGACTGTATATACTCGGCCCAAAGTGTTTGATTTGAATAGGCCGGGGCACGCAACAATTGGTGTGCCTTGCTTGCGGGGCATCCATTTTTTTGTTTGATTCCATGTGAAATAGCGAGGTACTTCGGAATAGAGTAATGTTCGTGCAAAGGCACCGAAAGTATCCGCACGATTACACAATTCGAAAAATTCGGTGAGTGTAGTTTTTGGTGGATTTATGGCACGCTCAATTGCTGTCTCGTTGGTGAAAAATACGCGCTGGCCGTTTTCAAGATGGACGGCTAAATGTATAACTGCTGGGTCCCGTTCATGAATTGGGAAACCAAAGATACGCCATACAGCTTCATTGGAGCTGATGTACCGGCCAATTTGGTAGCGCATTATTTCGTCGTTGTCATTCAATCAAGGAGCATTCACATCGGTATTTTGAATTTGAAATACAGCCATATCGCTGCCTTTATTCACATACTTGCAAATGTATTTGATGCTCTTCACCGAACTGCAGAACTCAACATTGATATGAGCATTGAATGTTTTGCTCAGCAGAGGCGAATATGGTACCACCCAACGATTGTCAATGTCAATGTCTGCGTTGTTGATATTTAGTGTAAATGATTGTCCGCCATTATCAGTATTTCTTCGACGATACATTGGATATCCGTTGACATTTGTGATCGTGTCGTTGGTGAAATGTTTAGGAAAACGCTTTGTACATTTTCCATCTGCCATGCAAGGCGATAAACGATTCAGATCACCGCATAGGCCATGAATCATGTTTGTGGTAACAATATCGAACAGTAGTTGATCAGTAGACGGATCTATAATTTCCGCGGAAATTACACTATCGATTTCTTCAGGGCGTATTTTGTCGACTAACCAAATCAAAATGTATGCATGAGGTAATCCTCGCTTTTGCCATTCTACCGAATACATCCAGCAACGTGTGGGACCGAATACGTGTAATTTTGTAATGAAGCTCATTAAAGACTTCAATTTTTGTTTGAATACACGTGCTGTAATATCATGACGATGTATTGCATTTTGGCCTGGCAATAGCAAAGATGTAATCTCCTGCCACTTTGGATTACATGTAAACGTTATAAATAAACACGGTCGTCCGTACTCGCGCACGAAAGTCATAGCATCCTGTATGTATTCTTGGATATGACGTGGACTGCCTACGTAGGATGATGGTAGAATGATAGAGTTACCAATTTCGGCGGTGTCGGCGTCGCTCATGATAGCGTCTCGCAAGTGAATGTATTCTTCCGCACGCAGCTTCTGTTGATTGTGTCGTAGGAATCGCAGTCGTTCGCTCTCTACCTTCGCGTACATGTCAACCATGAATTGTTGGCACAGCTCACGACATCGCAGAATGACGTTGTCCTGACCGCGTCGAATCATCATACGATACGCATAAAAATCCATCGAGCTCACTTTCTTGTTTGTTTCGGCTCATGTAACAACATATTCAAAAATATTAATTCATTCATAAATATTAATTCAAAATGAATAATGATGTTTATAATGAATGAATTACCTGTGGCGGGATCTCGTTGTTTAATGTTTATGCAATATCCGTCTTGTCCCTTCCAGAAAATTAGCGGATATTGGAGAGCGTCGTATGAACGGTGTGTGTCAGCGATGAACTCCAGATTATTGTTTCTTCTTCGAATCACGATTTCTCGCGGCAATGTGCGGTCGCCAACCATGATTCCAGCAACTTCGTCAACAACAGGCGCATTGAATCGACGCACGTGCTCTCCAGCTGGTGTTTTATCAGGATTGATGACAATAGCGTGGTTGTCACTTTGCAATTCGTGCATGTATGATTTGAAGAATTTCAATAATTCGTTGTGCTCATTCAATAGGGTGTCCAGTTCGCCGACGATGCGCCTAGCATTAGGCGAATTGAGGCTATTGTAGCCGCAACGTGCATCTACGCGATTGATGTCCTCACCGCCCATGAAGTAAATTTGTAAAAATTTATGTGGTTCGTTTGGCATTGGCAGCAATGAGCCTACTTTGTGGTACACTTGGCCTTTGATTTTGAACGTTGAATGGAATTGTTGACCATTTGCCGCAGTATTGTGAACTATTTCTGTAGCTCCAAACGAAGTCATTTGGAAGCATGAATTGAATGTGCGAATGGATTTCAGGAACAGGTTTGAATCTGGATCCGTGCCGATGAGCAAGCCGTTCAATGGTTCTGGTGGTGTCTCAATTTCTGGTAGTTGCACTTTTCCTGATGCGCAACACATACCGGCTGACTCATGTTTGAATTTTAGCGCATGACAATGGGGACATTCTTTGTCCATAGCACCAATCAGCACTTTCGGATGAGCGGAATATTCAATATCTGGCTCGTATTCGAATGCAAGACAAAGGAACGAAGCGGATAATGCTCGATGTACTTGTTGGCGTTGTCGGTCACTTGCTCTGCGCGTGTTAACTGCAAACCGGCGCGCTTGTCTCCGTTCCAATTGTTGTTGTTGATTTTGTTCAGCTTGTGCCTCTTGTGATTGAGATTCACGCAATCGCGACATGCTCACACGCACATTTTCGTTATCTTGTTGGATTTGTTCGTCTGTGATTTCTGCTCTAATGTTTCGCATGTTTGTTGCTTTATTCGTTTGACGGCTCAAATAGGCTCCCTTACGTCTTGCTGGCATTGTACACTGTAACACAACACACACACACAAATAGATAAATTAAAATAAATCGTACAACATTTTGCACACACTGCCTTGTGATATGCCGAATGAATTGTCAAAATAACGTGACGCTTCTCGTGAATTCTTCTCGGACGTACCGCCATCTGTCATTCAACAACATAAATAATTTCGTTCTGTTTGAAATACGAACGACGGTTCATGTGTTCATACAAAAATACTAAAATCGCGATGAAAAAATGGGAGAGTGGAGGTAGCAAGGTGAAAATTTTGGGTTATAAGTATTTTTTGATGCCAAATAAAAAAAAAATACAAAAAAAAAATTGTCAAAAAAATAAAAGAAATTTTTTTCTGGATAGAGATACGCGAATCACCTAGCGGTATGAAATATACTTGTTGACCTATTCTCATACCTAACAAATATACATAAAAAAATCATAAAAATCGGTCGAGCCTTAAAGAATTTTTTTTCTGGATAGAGATACCCGAATCACCTAGCGGTATGAAATATACTTGTTGACCTATTCTCATACCTAACAATTATACATAAAAAAATTCATAAAAATCGGTAGAGCCGTTTCGGAGGAGTTCGACCACAAACATCGTGACACGAGATTTTTATATATATAGAGATATAAGTATAGGATAATATATTAAAACAGTCATGTTCAACCCATCGATCGCGCCATTTGCATTGTGTCGTGAAAAGCGTGTAAATTCAGTTTTAATATAATATTATTTAATTGAGATTTTAAAAGAGAAGTACTAACTATTATTACGCTTACGTTAAAGTTGTTTTTAAATTAACCACGAAAAAACTCGCGTGGACTCTCCGTATTATTTAATTCGTATCACCCATGGCCTACCGAGAAACATGGAAGATGTAAATCTCTACGCTTTACACTGAGACGTAGTTCCCCTTGCCGTCACGCAGTATGCTTTTTGCATGTTTAGTTTAGTTTAAGATAATAAGACGACTATGCATTCTCACGACGAATGGGAACTTAAGTATTTCTTTGTGAGGGCGAAAGACATGAATTTTCATTAAATTTTCAACGTCGACAAGCAAATATGATATTCAAGTTGAAGAATGATAATTGGAGAGTGTAGGTGTAGGGACTTAAAGTTAGACATGCCTGATATTTATAACAATATAATATAGCGATTTCTTCTACTTCGCAGGAATTACAGAGGGTAATTTATAATAACACATTTACAATATAATAAATATACTATATTATATAATATACAACTTCAACAGTGAATCAGCTAACTTAATAAGAAAGTCAGCAATTTTTCTTCCATTTTCATTTCATTTTTTCATTACAGCATCTCCCTCAAAGGGTTATTTTTCAAATAATAATAACTTTGATAATATATACACATTATTTTACCCTAAGGCAAAGGAATAATAAATTCCATACTGTGAAAGCAATATGCAGATGTACATCACTCACGATGGCAGCATACTTATACGAAGAGCGCCACATTCCTTGAATTGTTTCATATTATTATTATTATTATTTAGAAACATGTTAATGCAATGTAAACGTATTTAACACACATTTTACAGTATAAACCACCCAATATAAGAATGATTTTCTTATTTTACGCATAATTACAGTCCATGAATAAACATATTAATTGCGATAGCGACTACTTGGTATAATTATATTTTACAACAGTATAAAGTCAGTGATTATCAAACTAGGGAGAGCAGCCTCTTTTTAAATTTAAACTCCATCGAGAAACCCGCAAAATATTTTAGTATTATAAAAAATAAACGAATAGTTCACATGATTTAAGAATGTAACATTCTTTATTGAACATGCACTTTTTGAACACCGATGAGAAATCAATTGGTTTGAAATACAAAAACCGATTGCCAAAAAAACAATTATGTAATTTAGAAAGCGCTTCAGTGAAAATTGTAAAAACCGCTAATTAATGTCGTCATAATGACAAAGAACACATGTAACTTAGCGGTCAGAGTACATGGGCGCGAATTCCAGGGGGCACGGGCTCGAATCCCGCTGGGTGTCGTATTTTTTGATTTTGTTTTGTAATTAAAAATTTTATGTATTTTCAAAAAAACGCCTAATTAAAGCGTTCTTTTCGCAATATAATTACAATGTATAATAAAATTAAGTGTCATCCCCAAATTATCGATTTACGTATAAAACAAAACTTAATAAGATGTTCTCCTTTTCTTTTATAATTCTAATAAATTATGATAAAACTAATTTGTTCATGGAGAATAACTTTATGCTCAGCATTCCATATTTGCTTAGAGCAGCGGCAGACTACGTCGATAGGGCACTGAAAGACGAAGAAAAAAGATAATAAACAAATGACGCAATTTCATTTAATGATTATGTGGCAAATTATGCTTACTCGATAACACGTATTTTCTATTATTATTTATCGATACTTAGTATTTAAGTCACCTCCCGCTGTGCCTAAAGTGCAAAGTGTTCAACCAGTGTGTGCTTCCCGTAATCACATATGCGTGTGAAACATGGACCCTAAGTGAAAGAGAGATCCAGAAACATAGAGTAGCACAACGTGGTATGAAGAGGTGCATGCTGGGCATAACGCGAAAGGACAAAAAGAGGAATGAGTGGATAAGGGAACAGATAAGGGTTTGCTATGTAATAGAGTTTGCTAAAAACCTCAAATGGAAATGGGCTGGGCACATAGCTCGAAGAAAGAACAATAGTTGGACAAATTTAGTCATCCAGTGGTATCCATGAGGTACAAAAGGTCCACAAGGTAGACCTAGAGGCCACTGGATCGATGAAATGATAAAGTTCTGCGGAAGTATGTGGCAACGCAACGCACAGGACCGAGAGAAGTGGATTCAGCTTGTAGAGGCCTTCATCCAGCAGTGAATAGATTCAGACTGATGACGATTTATCGATAGTATAACATTTATGTTTTTCTGATAGTTTATTTTTTTCGAGAAAATTTTTCTTGGATAAGGCGACCATAATATTACGGAAAAGTTTGAAAACCATTTGAGTACATATTATAATTATTTATATTATACTATTCTGAAAATACTGATCATTAAAGCATACTAACGTAAGTGCTTGGTTTGTTTCCCTCCAAAATATAATGTATTATTGGTGAGTAAATTAATTTCACGTCTTACCGGTTTATTCATTCCGAAATATTGAGATCTATTGCATTTACAAAAGCTATTACAGCTGTACATGTTTGAGTGAGACGCTGTGAGAAATTTATATTCTTACCATAGAGTAGCAACAGTAAAGAATGGCTATGTGTGTATTTTCTTCATGAAGCTTCTGAAGCCAATAATAATTATCAATGCATTATATTATATCATACAGACTATTCATCTTTTTTATAAATAAATATTAAGGCTATACTTCAACTGAGGCATGGTCTAAAAAAATCGTGACTACGCGACGCGCAGATTGTGCAAACGACGCGTGACGAAAAAAACATAATTTGTCATAAAATTCAACATGTGTTCATTTAATGTTATGTTTATTGTTATATTAGTAATAATAATATATTCATTGACATGTTCTCTTTTTCGTGTAAATGCGTAACACTTTTTAATCATCTTTACACGATTTGAGAATATATTCCTCCGACGCCATCACAAAACAAATTGACGTACTCCCAGCTCGACTATCGCTCTCCGATTGGCAACGAGTGCGAAATTACGTCCCACCTATTGTTGAAAATTATTTGCCGTTTCACTGATGTATGCTCTTAAGCTTTCAACCCACAGTTGTTTTCCCGACATACAAGATACAAGAAGTGATAGTATAACACTATATTATGAAGTAAAAAACTTTTTTTTTCTATTTTTATATCAATGCCGATTCACAATTTGATGTCTTAGATTTTATATTGACGATATCTACAGATTTATTAATTTTTAAAATTGACTGAGTGAATATTCTAAAATAATGTGGAAATTCTTGAGGATTTTGTCAGATTTTGCTACAAATATCTACAAATGTATATACTATTTTCAACGTCTTCGACATATGACCAATAATTTGTCACTCACTTGGCCTTTCATTTAACAGGGCAGGGGAAAATACTACTCAACTATCTTTTTTTACGAATAACTGATGAGTTAATAGACCTTTCTTGGTTGATCGTTAGAGGATCATAATATGGACCTTCACATTGTGGAGGTTTGTACTACCAGTTTTTTTTACGGGAAATGGATGTTAGCCACTTGCTCAATCTATTACGTCCATACTATGATTCCAAACACAAATTGAAAAACAATATGTGTATTTGCCAAGCCCAGGATTCGAACCTTGGACTTCATTATAAGTTGACGCTAAGATGAGATGTAAACATATAATATAATATGTTTAAATATTTGGGATAGGTACTTATCAATAATAATGTGTTTAATCCTTACCTTTGGCACTCGATTTTTGTTTATTAAATCAAAGTAGATACCTATTACTTCGATTACTAATCGACGTCGTGGATTTCTCCAATATTTTTTTATGATGTAACTTACTTGAACTTGCTAATAATTTATAATTAACTTTTTCTTTTATTCAACGAATAATTCACAAGATTTATGAATGTACCATTCTATCCTTCTTCCCATCCGATTACCAAAGTAGCTTGATTTAGAAGGGCGCCGATGAGTGGGTATTAAAAGTGGCCAATAGTTAAAATTTGTCGCAATTAGTATGTCACTGCGTAGCATAGAGGTAATGCGCGGACGGGACGTAAACCCTGGAGATGCAGGGTTCGATTCCCTGCCGGGACGGCTTACTTTTTTCAAAAAAGATTTTTTCTATTGGTTATAATATATTTTCTCAGAAAGTGTTTTTCAAAATTATGTATATTAAATAAGTATATGAGTATCTTGGTATCAAAGTGGGACATAAGCCATTTACAAAATTTTACAGGAGACTGACAAACAAGTGTGAAAAGTGACCGTTTTTCATATAACATACCAACTTTAAACTCAAAAATCTCTATGAAAACTAAAGTTTTTGATACTTTTAATAGATTTTTTGAAAAGAGCATCACTTTCACTACCATAATCAATTAAAACATGAATTTAGTGGGAGGTGGCGTATGTCCCACTTTGAAACCAAGGTACTCATATGTATTAGTAAAATATCTACATATCATAAAAAGCATAAAGTACATTAATATAAGTACAGAATCACCAATTACCACAATCAATACTTTGGAAATACTGCACAATTTGATATATCCAATAATAATTGCCATTCTATCATTAAGTTGGTCTATGGTTTTGACAAGAAAATTTGCGCACAGTTCACCTCCTCAATCCATAAATATTGGGAAGCATGAAAAGCAGTGGAGTACGTTGGAATAATTTAAAATAAAATATTATCCATATTTTTTTACAATTAGTACAATTGACAGTTTGCTTCGGCGTATTTGGTACAGTTTACTTATTTATTTATTTCTGAATGTAAAAAAAGCATATTATAATATTTCAGAATGCATGCTAAATATTTTTCGAAATACTTTTACCATATACAGCAAATTCTGTTTTTGATAAACACAAACTCACCCAACACAAAAACAGTGAATAATATAAATATTTTACAAGGTTTATAAATGACATTGCATGTAAATACAGATTAGAATAAAAACTAAAAGTCTCTGATCGCATACAAGAAAAGAATTTGTGAATATAGAATTCCTTCTAGATCAGTGGTTGTTAACTTTGTTGGAGGTACTGACCCCCACCAGTTTTATATGCGCATTCACCGAACCCTTCTTAATTGGGAAAATAAAATATGATTTTTTTTTAATTCAAAACATAGCTATATATTTTACTGGTGCACAAAATAAACCGTGCATCAACATCACTGTGTTCAATGAACAAAACCATTAAAACATGATTTTCACACAAAAATAAAAACATAATAATGAATATGTACTGCAAATCAGTGTGACTTCTGCTGTTGCCTTTCAGAGACCAGTTCAGAAATACGCGGCTTCACCTTGGCAAGTGCCACTCTCATGTCATTTTCGCAACAAAGTCTGTTCCTTTTCTTCGTTTTTATGTCCAGCATCCTCTAAAGGGATTGCTTAATGACACTAAACGTGAACGGCTGTCACACCCATGCTGGATATGACTCTCTTGTAGGGAAGTATCCGTCGAGAGACTTTGCAAGCTCATCTAAGTGCGTGGCAATTGCTTACTTCGCCCAAGCGGGGCGTGTCATCACGAGTCATATGAGTCGGGTGTGTGTCTTGACCTCCGCCGAACCCCTGAGACTGACTTACCGAACCCCTGGGGTTCGATTAAACCCAGGTTAAGAACCAGTGTTCTAGATTCTCGTATTATTATAACCAATTTTCTCAGATTAACGGCTAAATTATATGCATCTTTTAATATTTTACATATCGGTGTAGGTAACTTTTTACGCGTAGTAGGTAAACTAAAATTTCCGGGTAGGTAAACCCCGCTAATCTGTGGTGAAAAACCGTCATGAGTAACTCTAAAAACTAATTAACAATCAAAGGCATCAGGCAGAATCAATCTACAGACCTTTCGATTACCAAGTGCGTATACTATTGATTGCGCTATTTCAAACATCGAGTAAGTACCAATCCTTATCTATATATTATTTTATAGTATATATAGTATTTTATTTCCAATAATAATGCCAATCGTATTAAAATATATATATATATATATTCAATTTACAGCTGGTATATAGGAAATAATAATTTATGTTTGTCACACATACATACACTCGATTTTTTTGATATTATATACAATATTGGCTTCTATCATGATAATAACTATTTTTCTAAAAGGATTATTATGTATTTGGGATTTATTTGAATTGTGGGGAAGGAAAGAATCTAAGTAACCCATCTTATTACCTAGCTGCTCTATTATAATAAAAGCATGTTGCTATAAGTGAAAATATTCACATAATTTTACTTCAAAGGATTAAACGTGTGAATACTAATCCCCGGATTGAATATTCTGTCTCTAAGCGCGATGAATGAATGACAGACTTGTCAAAATACGTAAAGACAGCTCGAAATGAACATCGCAGCCATTTGAGCAAGCAAACTAGTGTATATATTAAAAAGAAAAACATTTTATTTGTATGTAAATATTCTGTCACGTCGCTGTATTCCAGGGAAGTATATTGATAACATTAATACAGAAGCGTAGTGTTTCAGTCGCTGGTGAAGTTGTACGTAAACCAATTTATCTAGTTGCTGGGAGAGTCGGAGAAGGGTCGCCGTCGATTTTCACACAGGCCTGTCAGTCCAATTAATCGGCCAGTCGGCCATTTAATCAATCCTGTTTCACTTGGCCTATCAGCGATCAGTCCTTTTTCTGACTGTGAAGGCTAATACCAGAGTTAACCTGACACACCATCAAAGAGATTTGCATATTGATAACATTAAACAGACATGTGTACTTAATTGGGGGTTGGATTTTTATTGTGTATATATCAAGACTGGTCGGGTCAATTGTATTGACCCTCATTATTTATTTCCCCACCTATCTCAAATTCTTATTTATTATTGTCGCAAGACTAGGGCGACCACCAGTTACGGGTCATGAGTTGACCGTGATTGCGAATAACATTTAGTTATCTCAAGTGACATCAACAAAGCGGACGCGTGCAGGCTTGTTAAAGCTTAGCCGTCGTTAACTGGCACTTATGAATTGTTCGTCGACCGCTGTACATATAGGGTTATTTGTACCCTTTCCACGTTACAGGTGGTAACATCAAGACAACTGTCGCGCGTAGGCTTGTTACAGCTAAGCCGTTGTTAACAACATAGTGACTCAGACAAAGCACATATATTTGACCTTCGTTGCGTCAAACTTGATACGGTTTGAGCGAACGTCGCGTCTATCATCCACCCTGAACTTGTCATCATCATCCATCGTCAAAAACCAAGTGAATCAATGAAAGTGACATTCCAAACCGTCCATTTACCAGTGCGTGAGTACATGAACACCGAACCGACTACAGCGCGCCAGTCCTATCGACATAAAAATGTCAGTGTCTGGCATCCTGGTTAACCCTCCTCCCCCCGAGAACCGTAATCCACCAACCGGCATCCTCAAATTACAGTCCACTGCTAAAAAGCGCCACCAAAGACTAATCCATTTTTTACTTATTGTGCCATCCCCTAACGGAAGTTGGCCATCATCAAGGCGTTATTATTTGCTACGCAGAGCTGCACTCGTACCGATCATAGTGGTTCTTAAACCATGCAATGTGACAACGTCCGTTGATACGCTTACCATTGATCTTTCCTTGGATGAAACGTCGGAAAATGTTCTACTTTTGGCCCTTCATAATGTAGCCCAGGTGCTTACTGTAGTTTTCTGGTTCTGATACCACGCAGAAGTTTTCGATCCTTTCCCATTCGATTGAGAACCCGGCCAGTCCAAGAAATTTCGAGAATGCGTCTATACAGCCATATGTTAAAATGTCTCAATTCTTTATGAAATAACATCATATACCATAAAAAAGGATTAAGAGAACATAACAATTAACCATTGGCAATCTCAGACCTAAGTTAAGGTGTCTCATTTTGAGAATTCTTGTTTTTATTCACTGTCAAGCCATTAATGCATTTTTTACACCAGCCTTGCCAACTTACTGCTTTTTCCAGATCTAGAATTTTTCAATATAAATCTAGCTTGCAAATTACGCATCTTGAGTATTAAGTTAAATCTAGAGTCTTTCAAAACCACAGTAACGTAAAATTTCTAGAATATTATACGAGAATTTTTATAAATTCAACATATTATTGCTTTTTTGTATCATAATTTTACCAATTTATTTTATATAAATGTAATTGATTTATTTTTGAACAGAGAATTTTGTAATTTTATTTATTTAGCTAGTGTTCATAATATCTTCAATAAATAAGTTTAATTTTAAAAATTATCAATATATACCTAGTTGTATTTTTTATGTATTTATATATTTTGTATCGACTGAAAATGTACTATTGAAGTGGATGCAACTAAGTGGATAGAACTGAAATTATGTGAAATAATTATAGCATATTTTGCCTTATTTTAAGTAAAGAATTAATTTTATGTAGTATACATAATATTTTGGTGATCTCATGCCTGCATTATTTTTTAGTTTCCTACTTCTTTTTTAAAACACTCCTACACTTATTTAAATAATATATATATGTAATATGCATATATTATTTTTTATACTACAATAACAGGCAATGAGATCCAATGACATTAGTGTAGTTACATACACTAGTGCTAAACTTATCAAAAATCAATCCCAGAGCCCCGGGTGAAAACCTAAGGGCTTACTTTATATCGTATATTTTTGTTAATGACGCTTGATAACTCAGATTGTTACTCATAAACGTGGGCTTAAATTCAGCATCCCATGACCCTCCAAAGGTCGCAACTTTGCGAGTATGGTAAAATTCAGACCATGGATTTTATCGAGTCCTGCAGCGTGTGTGACTTCAGCCTTATACCGGGTCGAACTGCCCTGAATTAATACCCTGACAGTTACAACACTCCGAATGTTTTAAAACAACTAAAATTTGGTTATTTTCTTGATGTGGGTTGATTTTTGAAGTTATACTTCTTTTGGGGCGTTTAGTAGAGAGTGAAATTGAGAGCTGCGCGCGCACACCGTTACGAAAGTGCGCGACAGTATGAAATTAGCTGCGAATCAGTCAGCTGTATACAAACGTAAGTTTGATAGTAGAATTTTTCCGTCGCCTACGCAACGAATTTATTTTTGTCAGCCATTTCCAATTCCTTACTTAAACAAACGATTAAACGTCAAAGTGACAGTTGTTACTTTAAAAATAAAAACAACGAGAAATAATTGTGCAATTTAGTATTATAAGTAAAAGTGTACATAAATAAAACAACGGCGCTTTCTTGAGTGTGTAATTTAACAAGATAGTTAAGAGCTAGTCGAAGAATCTAGGTTATCACAAGTTTTGTTTTTGTTTCGTTGCGCCAAAGAAGTATGTATAAATTCTAACGCACGTACATAAGTACACGCACCGATTTTTTTAAAGAGATGATTATTTACATTCAGTTGCTTAAAATAGCTACAAATTACGAAGAAACGATTACCATTAAAATAAGACAATCACTTAATCAAAAATGTATTGTTGGAAAGGTCAAGATATCAAAAATAAATCGAATCCTGCATCGGTCGATCGTCGGTTTTGGTCTATTCATAGTGTAGTAAAAAGATATGCGTGCTTTTGGTGAGTTTTCTATGAGTAATCGCAGACTTGCATGTCGCGGAGCACTTCTCTAATACATACAAATTGTTAGTATTCGGTTAAATAGAATAAAAGTTAGGCGAATTTGGCTGGAATTGAAACACTAAGGGATGCGTTCTGGCATGCTATGGATATATCGCTGAGACAAAGTCAAGTGACTTTTATTAAGACACACGAATTCAAGGCCCTTATTCTGACATCGATTCTCGTGTAATACAGATATCTAAATAACATTCTAATTTATAACAAAAAATCTGTATATAAAATTGCGATAAATTTATTCAGTAAGCTAATATCAATATCACATAATAAATATACCATTTATAGACTTCTATAAACAGCGAGTATTTAATTTTTTTTTTAATCCTACACTCTTCTCCCAATACCTACGTAATTCAATATTTACGAATAATTTATTTTCACAGAAAGTCAAATCTGTATCAGTTCTATATTTATAACTAGAATTACCAGATATCAGTACCACCTGTCAACATTATTGAACGTGGCGATATGCTAATACAGCACTCTAGACATCTATCAAACTATTATTAAATATACATAATTTGAAAACATCTCAAGCATATACACATTAGAAAAAAATATTTTGTAGAAAAAATACGACGCCCGACAGGACTTGAACCTGTATCTTCTGGATTCGCGCCAGTATGCTTTTCCAATTAGGCTACGGGCATCTCAGTTAATTACAACAATTTTAACTAAGAAGAAAATTCTTATAAAATTGCGTTATAATGTTGGCTATCGGTTTAATCAATCATAAAAATAGTCCTGTTATTAATCATCAATCAATATTAATATTAAATACAAATCCAAATCAATATTAATCAAATATGCATCCATATAAAATACTAAATTTAGTAGTTGGTTGTAATACCAAATTAAAATATAGCTAAAATAGTGAATAACTACAAGAACAAATTTGTGTAAATAATTACTTTAAATTAGAAAATTTTGAATATTTTTTAAAGACATTGTTCACTCACTATTGCATAATCTGCAATCAAACGTATTAGCATAGCTACTGCAATATGCTCTCATTAATATTCATCTGTATTTGCATTAACCCGGCGTGTTGCATAGAATTAGCATAGTATTCATTCAATGATTATTATTTCATAAAAAGTAATCGCAAGTAATTTTGTATGTAGTTTATAATTACACAAACTATCAAATAATATTTTCATTAAAAACCGCATTTCTCTAAGCGTCATGATGAAATTTGATAATTTAAAAACAGAACATGATATAACAGAACAGAACGGTGACAAAATATAGCAGCCATACTTATAAAACTTAAGTTTATAAACTAAATATATATAATGCTTTGGGAAGCCCATTCACTAGTGTTGCACCCCTCGCTAACGAGGTTACATGTAAATTGTACGTGAAACATTTCACCGTGAGCTTTCTTATCGGAAAGCGATGACCGTATACTATACGGTCTCCAATTGTATTAGATTCAACATGAATATTAATTCAATTGAATTCCATGAATTCAAGAATGCTAACCAGGGAACTCAGAAATAATGGGAACTGAAATACACAACGGGTAAGGCGAAGCAGGTAACCGACTCGAGTAAGGAAAAATCCGGGTTAAACTTACACACGTGTTAAGAATACGTTTTACGTCGAATACTAAAAACTGCTCTCGGCTTATGCATGTACGCTCATTTAATGTTAGTGTATTACACACACTATTGCACGTGCATAATGCGTGCTTCATTTTCGTAGGACACTCACACATTCAAAAGCCTGCTTCACCATCCGGCGTATTGAATATTGCCTATCGGTATTCTATTTATTATCTGTTCTGTGATGCTAATCAACCTAACCTAACAAATAATCCAGTATATCTGCTATTTTCAAATTTTGTTTGCTGCTGGCTTCCTGTAAAGAGTAAACCGACAAGAACTGTATTTTATACGACCCGAAGAGGTTGGACGGTCTTTAATATACTGTCATATATTTTCAATACAACATTTCACGGTGCAGTGTGATACGATGAACTGCATACGTTCAAGTTTCCGGACACGCGCTAACGGTGCTTGATAGGATTGATATTATGTTAATAACACAATGGATTTAAATATGTTTCTTATGTATATTAAGTAGGTAGGTATCTATTTAAAAAATCTTTTTCAGTAGTATTTTTCAGGTTAAAATAAAATGCGATGTAACCTAATATTATTATGACAATCTGTTATCTTCTTATCTCTTTGATACAGCTGTAGGTATCGTATGTAAACAATTAATTACTTAATTAACATTATCACGGTATAAACCTCTCTCCGGAAATTGCCTTAATCTGATGTGATTCGAGTGCATCATTTAATCAATACATAATTCAATCATATATGTGCACAGCCATGCTATAAATATACATTCTGTACTTGGACTACTTGGTATATTTGTTCTTCATCAGATCAATATATAAATACATCATCCGCAGTTTAACATGCCAGGGTAGACCTTGGACTATTGCTATCTTCATCCAATCCGAGATGCTGATAACTCGCGCATTATGAACCAAGCCATCCGCGCTCTTTATCATCTTCGTGGTTGTGATATATGCGACAAACTCCATCTTCATTTTTAGCTCCAAATATCCATTCAGATTTTTTCAAATATTAAAACATATTTTGATATTCGTTATTAATACACCGACATTCTAATCCATATCTCAATACTGGCGTCAACAGTATTATATCATGTTTGCAGTGGCGGGTTTTGAGACTTTGAGACCCGAAGCACTAACTGATTTTGAGCCCCCCTCCCATGATAAACAATAAAAAAACATAGGATCTAACTACTATTCGTCACCGTTCAGGCAAAAGTCACCAACCCTAAAAACATAGTTTTGAGATATCGCAATTTGAAAGTTTGAAAATGCTAGAAAAATCAGATTTTAATGTTTTTAAGGTTTTATCTACATTAAATTATTTTCTCATGTCTTCTTAATAATTTCTTTAAAGTAATTTTACTTTTTGATGCTAATTAAAACATCTGGAAGGTTTTGAAGGAGGCAAGGTAGCTCAATTATGGTTTGGTGACTTTTGCTTGTTAATAATCTGAACAATGTTGGCCAAAAAAAGGATCAGTAAAACTCACCATCCATAGTATAGTGACTTTTGCTTGTATATTTATAACGAAGGATTAATTTTTTTTACATAGTAAATAATGTCTATTCACCTATAATGACTTTTTCTTGTTAAGATTTTATCGAAAGTCATTTAGTGAAAAACAAATAATTCGGATTTAAGCAAAATTTTACTAACTAATGTACCGTGGTGAGTTTTGCATCTTAAAGAACATAATTTTACGCTTCAGGTGACATACTCAACTCAAAACTGCCATTTTCAGGGTTGGTGACTTTTGCCTGAATGGTGACGCATTGTACATAGCAGTGGCGAAGGGTGGAGGTAGACTGCAAACTTTGTTAGTCATACGTATGTGTTTCATTGAACTATGACTACAATTATTATTTACAGATGGTGATGGTAAGTTTTTAAAATGCAATTAAACCCTGCGAAAACCAAACCATAATAGATAATACTCAAAAAATACTCGTCAATCCATAAAATATCTATAATTATGACATTAAATCATACATAATGGATATTTTATAGATGCAATAATATTTTTATATATTATGACTTGGTGAATGAATTTAAAAAAAAAGTGACCGACAACATGTGTTATATGTATTCTGAATACAACGAAAACAAATAAGTATGAATAAAAAAGTATGCACAAATTAATTTTTGGATCACCCAAAGCATATTAAAACTATTATGGTTTGATTTAGGCAGGGTTTAATTGTTTTTTTTAAATTAACCAACTCCATCTGTAAATAATTGTAGGCTTAGCTCAATAAACACAAATACGTATGACTGACAACGTTTATTGTGCAATATTTATGTCAGATCTTAACAGCCGACCTCCACCCTTCACCGCTGGTACACAGTAAAAATAACAATATATATCTTTCCTATTCAATTAATATTGAAGACGACAGTGATGACACATAATAATATTAGTGGTTTTTTTTAAATAATATTTCTATTACTATTTTTTTAAACTATTCTCAACCATATTGCTTCGGATTTTCATATATACCACTTGCGAGAGGGTAATTAAAGGTGGATTTTGTTTTATATATTTTTTAAAAGAGTACGTATTCTGTCTTCACATCGTTAACACTTTGGAATACGTCGTTTAAATCGTTTTATAATGAAAAATGTTGAATATCATTTTTCTTAACATTAATATAATATCGTCACCTCAATACTACAACTAGATAACACTCTGATTTGGTCATTTTTGGGTAGATAAAATTTAAACTTTACTTGATTAACATAAATCTAGCCTAAAATTATTATTTAAAATAAAAATGTAAAATTATGCATGTCTAAAAGGAAACAATTAAATAATGTTCAATTATATGAAAAAATATTGTATATACTATTATATTTATTTAATGCATTTATGGTTTTAAAGTTATCTAATATTTTCAAACAAAAAATTAATACAGTTCCCATTAATGTCTGACTTACCTAGTTGTATCATTTTAAAGAGAAAGAAATGTAGAATCATATTCAATAGCTATCTCAAAAATAGTGAAAAATCAAGTTATCTAGTTGTAGTATTGATGTAACGATATATTATCAAGATTTCCCTTGACTTTTCTAATAATCTAAATTTACTATTGCAGTTAAAATCAATTGAGTTCTTGGCGCCCTATCTTGGCATGAAATCATATTTTCGAAAGCTTTACGCTCGAGCATGAAGTAGGTACGTCAAAAGCAGCAGATGTTACCAGTTAAAAGTACATACATGCGGGCTTCCTTTGGTATAGAGAGGAAAACTCGTTTTTATTTTACTATTATGTAACCTGAATGAAAGCTATTTTCCGGTACTAGCCGTATTTTTATTTCACTCTAGATTTTATTTCAGATGTTAAAAATGTCAAAAGCAATGGAATCTCTTTGCGGCTTTTAAAGCAAATAACCGGTGATGCTATCAGACCAAAGAGTTTGGTATATACGTAGATACCATAAAGTAAATAGTATTTTTTAATTCTAACTGTGGTCTTCTTTCGTTTAAAGATATTCGTAATAAAACTTCAGTAATTAGCAAAAAAAATCGATGTGTGTACTTATATGTACTCGCGTTAGAAGTTATACTTCTTTGACGTAACAAAGCTTGTGATAACCGAAATTCTTCGACTAGCTTTTAATTATCTTGTTAAATTACACACTCAAGAAAAAGGGCCGCTTATTGGAGCGCCGTTCATTTATTTCTATACACTTTAACTTATATAATTATTTCTCGTTGTTTTTATTTTTAAGTAACAACTGTCACTCTGACGTTTAATCGTTTTTTCACGTAAGGAATTGCAAATGGCCGACAATAATAAATTCGTTGCCTAGGCAACGGAACAATTCCACTATCAAACTTGCGTTTGTATACAGCTGACTGATTCGCAGCTAACTGCATACTGTCGCGCACTTTCGTAACGGTGTGCGCGCGCAGCTCTCAATTGCACTCTCTATCAAATGCCCCAAAATAAAAAAATCAAAAATATACCTACATATGCACTTTATTTCAAATTCATTAAATCACATTTTATCCTTACATTAATATTATTATACATTGAGCGATTTTTAATTAAAAAATCTTTTATAATGGTTGCTATTTTTTTGACTTTATTCAATGCCTGATAGGTATAGGTAAATCATTCTACAGTGGCACCATAGGCGTTTCGCGTATGTATTGGAATTGTTTGCTGCAATGCCTGACTTAATGTTAACAAACAATACCACTACAACTGCAAGTCGCTTTTTCCATATCCATGGTGCCACTGTAGAATGATTTAACTATACATACGTATAATATGTGAGAATTACCTTATTATGTTCACATATCAAAATTTCTATATAGAGTATAGACAGTCCAAAGAACTTTTATTGAAATTTACCTATTATCGAGGTCGAGACTATATCATATCTATATTTTTTTGTTTTGACGAGAAATTTATGTTATCCGCTTGCTTAACCTATTATACCCATACTCGAACTTCAAACACACGTTAAAAAATAACATGTAATTTTTAAAGAACTAGGAATCAAACCTGGCACTATGAAAAAATAATATTCTCTGCGTTATGGATTAATAAAAAAAGAAAATGGCAGTATATTTTAACATTTTATTTTAACTACTTGGTAGTGTAATACCACAAAACAGATTAATAAATATAAATTTAATAGACCTCGCCATGGACCAAAGTTCTGAAGCAGAGTAGTTTTTGGCCTAGGCGCCATAAAACCCAACTAAAAAACCGCGTAGACTGTTCCCAAAGATCGAAAGCACGTTATGTTAACGTGACAAACTAAAATACATATTATTAATTATTGAAAATAGGATATTCTTTAACACGTGTCTAAGTTTATCCCATATTTTTTCACACGCGAGATATTTAGTCTGTTATATCACACTTAGTAGGGTAAGCCAGTTCCCATTAATTTTGTGTTTTCTATGTAATACAGATGCAAGGCGTTTATATCAATGTACTATAAACTGTACGCGTACAATAATCTACATGTCACCGTAGACTTGAAAGTGGTGTCACTCCAACCTTCCAAAGTGGAAGACAACCGGCTACCTTGCGCGCTTCTCTTCAATATACCTGAATAGAAAAAGAGGGTGGGGAAACCGGTTAAATGTAAATTATACGTATTTCATTTCACCGTAGCACAGTTCGCCGTGAGCTTTCTTATCAGGAAGATACTATACGGTCTTCTCTATAGCACCGAGATGAAAAAATTACGCATTGTTCGTGGAGCATTACAGACAATAATGTACTTTCAAGAAAGAAAACCTAACCTTACCTAACAATTAATCCAGTATATCGGCTATTTTCAAAAATTATTTGCCGCCGGCTTCCTTTAAACCGACATGAACCTTGTTTTATTTAGACATGGATTTTATCTCAGTACTATACGACCCAAAAAGGTTGGTCGGTCTTTAATATATGTCCATATATTTCCGATACAACACTTCAAGGTAAATTGTGATACGGCGAACTGCATACGGACTTGGGGGAAACCTATGTTAAGATTGTTAAATTGTGAAGAAAGAAATACAGCACCCTTGATGTTAAAATATTGAAGAAATATTGTAGCATAGAGGAGTTGAGATGATTCCTGAATCAGTCCAAGAACAAGATTGGGTTTTGGTGCCGATAATAATGTTAATACCATTGAATTGGATGAATTTCATATGTAAAATAATTGAAGAAAAAACCTTCACAAACATAATAATATACACATACAAAAATACATACAGTTTTGGTGGTTAGAATGGGTAGAATATACATAGACCTTAACCCGGATTACTTTCGAGAGACATATCAGTCGTTAGAGTTAAAATATTGCGCCATCTGTCGAAGCGGAGTTAAATGCTACAAAACTGTCAACTCGTTCCTACATTGTCATCCGCCAAACCCAGAATTCAATGAAAAACTTTTTTAATCTCTTTTCTGAAAAGGAATTTGGCAAAGTAGCTCTTTACTACAATATACGCTTCCGTTCATTTCACATTATTTCATATTAAAGGCAATATTATACTTTATTATTTGATGCAAAGTTGAAATGTACACAAAAAAATATATGCGTCTCTTTTATTTCGTTATTGTAAAAGCTTTTTTGTCATAGTGAAATTGTGAGCAGTGCGGTAGAGAGAGAAAAGGCTTACAAATTCGTACACAATAAAATATAGAGCGCTGTTAGATAGATATTCCGGATTTTATGAAGCGTTTTCGATATTGGAGATTACGTTTCCATACAATAAAGGATCTTTGTGGTTTTCACTCACATCCATCATCATCATCTTCAGTTGACAACACAAAATGGATAACGACTGCATATTTCCAAGCCATACTTATCACACAGCTAGGAAGCGGAGCTATCACGGCTCTCTTGTAGCAGTGCGTAAAGGCACAGGTCTTTCATCTGGGAGTTCCAGGTTCGATGAGTACACAATATATTTATGTGATTTTCTCAAAGCCTGGGTGTTTGTCATTGTTTCACTTCTGTTACTAAATACACTAGGTACCGTTAAAATCTACACTACTATCATTGGGCCTCTAGGTCTGTTGTAATGATAAAAAGAATATATATCTATAATTTGAAAAAATCTCAGATATCCATATAACTACTAGAAAAAAAAAAACTACGACGCCGGGCGGGACTCAAACCCACATCCATTGAATCCCGGCGAATATGCTTTACCAACTAGGCCACCTGCATTTTACTTAATTACGGTAAAATTATCTAGTATTCATAGAATTGAAGCGCATCACAAATATCGCCAAAATGTAATATAATTTTTTCTAGTAAGTTTTTTTCAAATCACGTTTAATATTCTATGAAGATTGTTAACTCATTTAGTGCTAACACCGCGACTGGCGCGTTTGGAGTACATGGCCATTATATATAATTAACCTGTTATTTTAATGTGGTAATTCAAATGTAATTAAAAGGTTAGCAGTGACAAGGCTGGGGTGGCCTTCCAGAGGATCGGCCGCATGGCTGGTGAAGGATGGGGCTTAAAAGTAAGGGCGCTTAAGATCGCCTACGGCGCCATTTTTATGGGAATCGCGGCTTATGCCGCCAGTGCTTGGTGCCCGCGCATTCCCAAAAGTGTCAAACTTAGAATCTCTCTTTTAAGAGGACAGCGCATCGCGCTCCTGTCCATTACCAAGGCCTACCGTACTACCTCAACTGACGCGCTCCCGGTCCTGGCCGGCATTCTTCCACTTGACCTGCACATTCAGGTCAGCGGCGCTTCAATATTGCTCCTCAAGGGCAAGGAGGCCGACGTTGGTGATTTTCACCTCGTCCCCCCCCCCCCTCGGCTAGCTGGCGAAGGAGTAGCATTATTGAGGCGCAGAATTAGACTCATTTCGCTCGATGCGGCCTTTAAGACCTGGCAGCGAAAGTGGAACGAATCGACCAAGGGCCGGCACACATATACGTTTTTTCCAGACATACAGTGGCGAATGGAGATAACCAAATACCTGACTCCAGACCATTACACCAGTCAATTTGTGACTGGTCATGGTGGATTCGCTGGCAAGCTCTTCGAGCTTGGACTTGCAAGCCGTCCGACATGTCCATGCGGAGGGGAAATACAGGATGCCAACCACATCCTATGGGAGTGTCTGAGTATGTGCTCCGAACGGGAGGAAATGCTCAGGTCGGTCCAACCAGCTGTTGGACCTATCGGCCCGTCCGACCTGGTTGCTACTAAGGCCAATTATCTTGCTTGCGGCGTCTTACTACGGGCGTGAAGATCTCTTCACATAAATTTTGCTGCCTGTATGATTAGCTTCGTTCTTTAATTTAATAAACAAGTAGGTTCATTTTCTTTTTAGTAATTTCCATGTGCTTTTTCTCTCCCTGGCACTTTGCATTGGAGTAAACTCAGTAAACTCAGTCAGAGCTCACTTTGAGCGTAGCAATCTAAGTCTAGGGCATCTTCTCCCAGGACACTCCCAGGCCAATTCTTAGATGCTTCACATCACCAATTGATGGGTCCCGTGATACTCTCGATTAAGACCGAGGGTGGTATGGGGCGGGTTTGGTGGAGGGACTTTAACTTATCTGTGGCTGAGATAAGTGAATTATTTAATGATTAAAAAATAGTTTACTTTATTAAAAAAACTAACCAAAGACCCCAGACATATTTTCTTCAAAATATATATTTAATTTATCTTAAAAAGTGTCTTTAAAATGTAAATTAAGATACTCGGAGAGCACGTTTCTCGGTAATGAAGAATTAATAATGATGTAAATTAATGTAAAATTAATACATATGATAAAATTCGGGTTCCAAATGACTATTTGTATTGCTCCCTCTTCACAATGGCCCAACCAAGTCGAATGTTGGATTCTTTTGACGCGTGTTGAAACACCGACACTGTATGCCGTATGGATATACGGCAAAAAAATCCTGCCATGGGCCATACAACGTGAATGTCCTTCTCTTCACAATGGTGACCACGTAACATTCACCTCACTTAGGCCATTCTAGACAATAATTAATTTGAAATCTTTCCATGTATGGCTTAACAACGCTGTAACAATAAAACTGCAAACTGCATTGAGAAACTTTCCACTATGGCCCTCGGGATAAAAGGTTTACCTAACATGAGAGAGAGAGAAAACAAGTGGTTCTCGTGTTTGCTCAGAATACTGTCGAGTATTGGAAAGCTCATATTGTGTTATGAAGAACGGCTAATGAAAATGTTGCCGTGAAAGTTCTTTTTATATTCCCCCGCGAATATTTTTTCGACCTTTGTTCTTTCCCCACAATAGAGCCACGAATCGGACCTATATAGGTAGATCGAATATTTTTTATCAATCTTTTGGTTTTTTTAGTACTATTTAAGATATTGAACTCGCAGATGCCTTCATCCAGCAATACAAATGAAGAATAATTATTATTGACATTCCTCTCGAATATTTCAAAGATATTGAATTTTTATATTAACACAACCACGCATAGTAATTCTAGAATGTTTTTAGCATGATGATTAGGTACCCAATTGCTTGTATTAGCTGTAGTAGTTAAGCTACAACATACGGCCGTAGCCATAAATTGACAAACGATAATTAAAGTAGGGAGTAAAATGATGTTAACGTGCGTGTTTGAACATGTACCTAACCGATTTTTTTTTAAACAGTACATGTTCAAACACGCGCGTTAACATTATTTTACTCCCTACTTCAATTATAGTTTGTTAATTTATGGCTACGGCCGTATGTTGTAGCTTAACCACTGGGGAATGCCAAAAGAAATGGCGTATTTTAAAAAAAACTCTACCTTATTCTTAGGTCAATAATTATTATAAAGCAATCATTATTCGTAGGATGTTTATCACACTTCAATGGTCAAAGACATAGCTTATAATTAGTATCTTTCGAATTATCTTCAAATGTGTTAATTTTGCCCATTTTTTGAATAATAAAATGCCTAATTCTTGTCAAATTTGGGATCACAGAGATTATCAATATAATTTTGTATCGTAAATATTTCACTGTAATAATGTCGATATAAATTATACTGATGGTTTTATAAATGCATTTAAAAATTAATAAATGTAAAAAATCTTAACACCACTGCACATTTATGTACTGAAATATGACTATATTCTAAAACATTAGAGCGAGAGGTTTAAAAGAATACTATGTTATGTAATAAAAATACTTTCTGCAGTCATCAAATGTTTAAAATAAATATAAAGGATAATAAGGCTTAAAAATTATATAAATATAATATTATCTACAACGTTTAAGGTATGTCAAGGATCATGCTTTGAAAATAGAAAAAAGCTCCATCTTGACCTACGCTGAGCATGTCCTCCCTTAAGCTAGTCAAGTCAAGTTTATATGATTCAACAGAAAATTTAAAAACGTTGTATATAAAATATATCTTGTAATTATAATTGATTATTTTGTTAAATTCATTATTCTTCATAATACTTATAAAATAGTAGACTTCGACTTCTATATCAAGACATACACGTCACAGCGGCCGTTTCTGGGACTAAAACCATTGCAATACTATTAAGACGCAAAAAACGCGTGGCGTAATAAGTACTTAAAATATGACGTAGATGTCAATATATTATTATAAACCGCACAGTAGTAACATAGTTATATAAATTCAATATTTAATCGTGTATGACTAATATAATATAACTTATCAACCTCGACTGATTAGCATTAATAAGTTTATACATTCTGTCAATCCATTATCCCTAAAGCATATCTCCTATCAGCTGTATCTTTGTCGGGTAACCAAATTTTCTAGTAGAATTCCGCACGGATACACTCATCCCATCGTACACTAATGATAATATTGCTTGCTCACAATATCTTAGAAACTTTTCTCATTTTTAATAAGGATACCTCCTTGTGATCACCGACCCGAAAAAATGATAGATTAATATACAAGACTATTGTTTTCCCGGTTTTGCCTCTCTATCTCTCCAGTTATATAAAAGATTTTCATTACAAAGCGGCCCCAGTAAACAACTTTTCTGGTTTTCACAAAGTTTTGTAGAGTTTCGTAGAGTTTCACAGAGTTTCGTGTCGTGCCGGGTGCGGCAGATTCAATTAAATAGAGAGCAAAGGGCGTGCTCGGAAATTTTTAATATTTTTCAGCAGAATGAGACACTCGTATAAAACCGACCGTGTTTCGTTTCATATATTACATTGTGTAACATATTTTTCCCCTTTTTATGACAAATTTTAAACGAACTTAGTCTGTAGCCGTTTAACGCCATGGTTGCCACTGTTTTTACCACGTCTTTCTAGGCTCGTATTCTTGTTTGTCCGGTGGTTGTGGTTGTCCGGTGGTGGAAGAAATCCGTAATTCAATCCACTATTATTGGTTGCTAAGGGGGTGGTCCTAGCAACAAAAGTATTAATATATACGTGCGTTACTATGGAAATCAAAATGACATTTCAGTATTCTATATTTGTTTGTTTGTTGCAAAATAGCAAAAAAATGATTTGGTGACAATTGCCTTATTTGTCCTAAATTATTAATAAGTACATAGAATTGTCAAGTTTATATGATTCAACAGAAAAATTTAAAAACGTAGTGTATAAAAAGTTCTTTTTATCTTGTAATTATTCTGTTTTTAACTTCGCGTGTTGAACGTATGTCTACCAAAAGAGACGATGACCACAATATAATTATCGCGTAGCTTCTGAAAAAGTTTAGTTTTTAATATCCGTGCTGTCATAACAGCGCCTGTACACGTGCATGGATTCACTGGCGGCAATAGTGGCCATTTTAAACTATCGTGACTATAACTGTTTACACGTAAAAGTGCTGACTGTCTCTCAAATTCATTCCTTAAGAGTGAGCGAGACGCGATGTTGTCATTTTATGGTACTATTTCGTACTATTTGACAGCTAGTAAAAATCGGACAACCAGAAAATTCGTTTTTTTGCCGGCAGGTTGCCACTATCGTTCTAGATCGAAATAATCTTACTGTCACATGAAAATTCAGAAACTTCCAAACTTGTTTGATTCATGCATGCAATCTTACCAACTGCAGGATAATGCACGTTAACGCATACATTTTCTTACTGTCAACAGTAAATCCATGAACGTGTCAACGCGGTATTAATCTAGAAAAATATCCCAATTAGTAGGTACCATATTTCACTGTTACAACAATACATTACAACAATTGATTTTTAGTTATTCACTCAATCCAGTAGCGGGTTTATGGATGTGGAGGCCTGAGGCACTGGCTGATTTTAAATCCGAAATTGACAAAAAAATAAAATTAATATCATCAATTCCAACTAGGTACTACTGTACGTAGTACAATATAAATAATCTCTTTCCTAGAATCATAGTATGTAACTAAAAATAGCTGTTATTGATAGTGATGACACATCATAAAGTATTTAATTTTTTGTGTTCTCAATTTATGGAAAATATACATGTTTTTTTCAAAGATTTCTTGACTAATAAGAAGTTTGAACTGTTTCGAGGTCCCTTTTTAAGTATTCTGATGAATCGATTGCATCATCTGTGTTAAGGAAAATTGCCTCTGACTCGATCTGTGAGTACGTTTAATCGTGAAACACATTTTGTATCATGAATGACACGGGATTCTAATCCGAAATATATGGCTTCAGAAGCAGAACATCTTCTACCTACTTGCGCATAATGGGTGCTTTATATTAAGTAGATACCTATATACCCAGAACTGAAGTACGCAAGTAAAAAAAAACTCTGAGCATAAATATTTATTCATAATTTATTTACAAACTTTTAAAGTCAATAAATTAAACGTCTCTTGAAACACTTGAAAATAAATAATATGAATTGAATGGTACAATATTTTTGAACGCTATGGAGGGTCTACGGGCTACGCCGATTAATTATTTCGATAACAGTTAATGAAAATAACGTTAATATCGATTGTAACTTAATTTATCTTGAATTAAATAAACTTCCACCCTAAGTCAAGCTTACAGGCTTACAGAATTTAATTTAACGTAAAAAAAACTTTCGAATGAGGGTGAATTTTTAATTTAAAGTAGTCGATATTTTATAACCACCATTAAATAATATTTCTCTTTTTACTATAAAATATATATAAAAATCTAATACACCATGAAAATGTCTATAACTAACATAACTATAAATACTTAACTAACTGTGTAAAATAACCTTTTTCGTATAGACGGCCGCGATAGCCAAGCAGTGTACCCGTCAGCTTATAATGTCGTGGGTCCCACGTTCGAATCCTGGGTCTGGCACTACACAAATTATTTTTCAATTTGTGTTTGGAGTCAGAGGATGCTAGGTTAAGCATTAATATCAATTTCTCAAAAAAGGAAATCTGTTAATACAAACGCCCATATTATAATCCTTTTAGGATCGGACATGGTTAAAAGAATAAAAAAAGATATAGACGGCACCTTAATATATAGAAATTAAGCTGTAAATGTTACTAATAATAATGACTAAATGTTCTTTTATTTTAATTCATTTGTAGCCAATTTCACACTCCTGAATTTCAACGTAATATTCAATATAATTATCGAATCCCTTAAATTGTTAAATGCGTATATTCTAAAAATAATCGCTAAAACTCGAATGTATGATGGATGACGATTAGTGAACCGTTAATATTTAAATGAACAATTACGTAAAAGCTCGAAAATTTTGCATAAATGTATGTCCTATATTTATTTTCCAGGGCTGTACTGATATAAAAATGCCTGATATTGTTGAAAACTTTTAACAAGTTTTTTATACAATAAAACGTAATATTATGATTATTTTTTTTTTCGACCATGTCCGATCGTAATAGAATCATATGGGTCTCCGCAGGGTAGGAAAATTCGTAAGAAAACATAGACGATGTTAGTTAAAATGTGATGATTGATGAAAGAACATCCGATGATTCCAAAGTCACCCTAATTGATAATATACATGATTATTTTTAGATGAACAATCACAAAAAAATTGCAAATATCAGCATGTCATACTTATACGATAGCAAGTCGTCAAAATGTACCGCCAGATATAACGGCTATAAATTAGAGTTTATAATTACCATATTGCAATGCTACTACGTAAATAATATTTAATTGTTCTATGGCTATCAATACAATCACATTATGAACGTTGTAGAATCGCCATCAAGTGCTGCAATGCAAAAAACATGGAGTTTAAGTTCATTGATTATACTGCATATAATTAGATAAAATAATAATTCCAACTTAATGGTTCCAACGTAATAGGCGGCTCTCGTGGTGCAGTGGGTAAGGCGCTCGCCTTCCACCCGAGAGTTCCTGGGTTCGATTCCCGGTCATGACAAAAACATTTATGTGTTTTTCTCAAAGCCTGGGTGTTTGTGATTGTTCAAAATTACTAACAACCACCTTGTACGAAAAAGCAAGGATATGGTTATTAATAATTCTAAAAAAAAAAAAAAAAAAAAAACTTAATGTTTGAGTTTTTAAAGTAGGTACCCATTGAAAATAATGCGCCATGGCAATAGATTATAAATGAATTTCAATTGTATGTTATTACAATCCCCATTTTTTCCTTCCGTGATATCAAACATAGGTTAACAGTCAGCACGCTTATAATATGTATGTCTTTACCCGTCGAGCATGTGTTTCAATCCTACTAAATTAAGTAATTTACATTGTTCTTAATCAATATTTTTATTTGTGTTGTAAAGTATTTAACTCAAATAGGTAATCAAACGGCTTATAACCAATCAGTGTTAAAATGTATACATATATACTCCAATTTATAGTTGACATAATTAATTACCCGTTTGATTATAAAAAAATATGAATACATTTTACTGTTTCGTTATTATTATGGGAGTACTTTATTAATTCATGTGTGGTCATTTATAATTAAGCGACCAAGGCTTACCACCTCTCTCGATCA
The DNA here is from genome assembly GCF_057557595.1 of Rhyacophila brunnea. NCBI lineage: Eukaryota > Metazoa > Arthropoda > Insecta > Trichoptera > Rhyacophilidae > Rhyacophila > Rhyacophila brunnea. The sequence goes on along the minus strand of NW_028233276.1, from coordinate 37,451,882 downwards.
TCTGCTTCTCTCTGGGCAGATTGAAAACTGCCCCCAGTCAGCTCCTTCAGTTGGTCGCTCCAACGCGCCGACACTCTTCCTCTGCTTCGCTTTCCTTGAAGGCTACCCAAAACCGCCATTCTCTCCAGGTTATCCGGAGCACACTGAACAATTACATACTTTAATTATCGTCCCAAAATGAGGTTAGCTTTATCGTAAAATAAAATTATTCCCAGGAGATACTTTGAAAAATCGAACAACGGTAGTGTCACAATTTCGTACATACCTATCGGATTCGAATGTTGGTAGTAAAAATTACCATTCGCGTACACTACCAATACGCTATTGCCATACACCGTAATACTAGATATACTTGTACGTGTATGAAATTAAAAAAGGTAGTACGCAGATTCGAACCTTGGACCAATCGACGGGAATAATTACCAGTCACATACACTACTAAAATACGCCATTGCCGACATCGCGTTAAATCAATAATAATTTTACATGTAAGAATTCAAAACGACGATATAGAAGAAATCCGCTAGGTATTAGATGGAATTATCATTTGCAGATTCTATATATTATAGTATTGTAAAGAATAATTAATAAAATACTAAAATAAATACATGCATAAGACGGATTATAAATTTTATGGACTTAATTATTCGATTAAAAATTTCCCTTAAATAGTATTAGAGAGTTATCGATATAATTAGTTCATAGAAATAGACACATAACAAAATTATCAATTATTGTTATCTCATTGCCAATATAAATGACCACTATTTAAAAAAATAAGTTTTAGTTTTCTTACTTGTATCATTTTGTAGTCCCCTGCATTTTCATGAAAAACTGTATATTGTTTCGAACTATTTATTCTAAATTTGAAATCTGACATTTCATAGATAGATAGATAATTTGCACCTAAATTTTTTGACACATTAACGTGCAATAAAAACATCGATTAAGTATTATAATACCTATCTAAAGCCGCTGCTAGGACACTAAACTTATCTACATAATCACCCATAAAGTGTTAAGCGAAAGCCGTTCATCATCCTTGGTAAAGTATATTATGAACAATGCTTCATTAAACCGTCTTCTGTTGCGGCCATCTTGCTGTCAGTTTAAGTTTGGCATGTAGATGAAGAACGTCAGACTTGTCACCTGTCAGCGGAGAGCTCGTAAAAGTGGATCCGAGCAAAATTGCGCGCGATCCTAATTTGCTTAGACACCATCTTGGAAAATCTCCGCTGTAATTAATGTCGGAACTGATCGGATACACTTGGCATGTTAAATATTTGCTCTACCGTGAATTCCATAGCACGAAGGGTTAATGTTTGACTTTGTGATGAAATGTTTGAAACACATACCGACATCCGTGTTTATAATTCAAATACACAACACATTCGAATGTTCTGTTTTTTAAACAAAAAATTATGGCCAATGAAAATATATTTTGAACTACGAATAAGTATTAAAAAATTGTAGTAATACCATAATACTACATAATATACCTATGTATACATACAAATTAAATGTGTTTTATTTATTATGCAGATACTTCCATACGACAATTATTATTATTGAGTTTATCAGTTTCAATGTCATCTGTCTTCTCATTTTAAGATTTTGTTAAGAATTTTGTTCTTTAAGTAGGTACTTTTTTACCATATTGCATTAGTTCAATAACTAACTAACTAACTATACCTAAGTCTGTTGTAAATTCGGTCGCATTCATCATGTAATATTGTTCGAGAAATAGCAAAATAAAAAAGCAAAAATTATCTTTTTGCTTTTCAGCGAATTATTTGGGCCTTCAAAAAGATATGGTAGTATTAACAAATGTTTTTTTATTATTGTATGGTTGTTAACTATTTGTCCACAGTCATTACTGTATCTTAAATACGCATTCAAAAAAACAATATGACTATAATTATGTACTTAATTGTTGACAGATGCGTCATTCGAACGGGAACTCATGACTTAAAAAAATGATTTTATTCTCATTGCTAATATGTAATTAGGTATTCAAGAACTATCTAATTATTGTAATCTAGTTTTTTTTTGTAAATACATCATTAACAGTTATAATATCAATGTGGCCATCCATTTATCCAGTAAATTGGATAATCTCTAATGCCAAGAACCACTTCAATGATGAAATAATAATTTATATATTTAGTTTAAAGAAACTCTTCGTTTTTGCCAATATTTCAATTCAAGATGGATAAAAATAAAGAAATGAGGCATTGCAGAAACTTTTAACTGAACATTTGTTTTTAAGTTTTAGTTGAAATTTCTCTCCAACTGGTGCAATTTTCACAGCTGGGTCTTGCTAAGCTGCCAGTGGCGTGCCAGTTACATAATTACAAGATTGCAAATTAATTATTAAAAAAAGAAACTTTACGTAATATCTAATCAATACTTACAGCTTTATTTACCGTTTATAATATAACGGTAAAAATAAAACGTATGTACAGGATGTAGATAATAATTATTATGACGTATCTGTAGAATACGCATGCTATAAAGGAAACTTGCAAATCCGGTTATGTCACTTTTCAGTTCATTGTGTACTTGATTGAAGCATTGAAACACGACCACTATAAATATCAAAGAATCAAGGAATTTTAATTAGCACGAAAATGCTTTTGCGAACATTAGTATTTTCCATTTGTAGCGCGGTGTCGTGTGTTGATACCTTCGAAATGCAGTTATTTGCGCTGAACTCTTCATATTGTTGAACAGACCACAGGACAAAGAAGCCAACCATCCAGAAACTACAGATAAAAGAACGGCTCTCGACAATATGTCTGAGATGAATTCTGTATTTTTATGGACATATTATTAGACACGGACCGGATAACCTGTACACAGGTGGTTTAGGGTAGCCTCCATGGAAGGCGAAACAGAGGAAGCGAGTTGGTGTGCTTAAGTGACTTATTCTGCGATTAGATTATGATCACATCACGTGCCGTCACATGCTGATACGGCCACAAATGTATTCTATGGTTTCGTCATTCCGCAGAATATTTTGAATGATCACTAACTCTATAAATTCAATTATAGAAAGTACCAACTCTAATTTATTAGTATTTTGAATTATTACTCATTATTCATGGTAATTTCAATTCATTTTCTACGTGTGCGTACGTTAAAATGACTTGCGATATTGCATCCATAGATAATATTTTAAGCAGAACCCAACCAGCAGACCATAGATAATAGACGTAAACACCAGACATATAATAATTTAATAGAAAATCCATAGAGAAAAAAATAAAAATAAAGAGCGCGCGTTTTGACGTGAGACAAAAATGTGTAGACATGCAGAACATAATAAAAAACGTTCATTGAGTCATGCGGTTGCCGATATAGCGCAGTACACGTGAGGTGAACTCACTGTTGTTCTGGCGATTTCAGCAGTTTTTGCTGACAATGTTTGTTTAAAGGTTCAAAATGTGCTATGGTATGGGAGTATCAGTCTGATAACATTTTAAATACTTATAATTATTATATTTCACATTTTTTCCCGTAGCGGCAGCTTACTGTGACAGCACATAACCTAATGATAGTGTTTTCGACTCATACGTGAGAAAACTTACTGGGAGCAGCTGTCATTCTGCCCTGAGATAAGCATATGACTGAATTGTCGCGATCTTCAGCCACGAGTAAATGACCAAGCGGCTTGAATTAAAAAGTCGTTTATAAAATAATTAGTTTTTCTTACATAATACCGATTTTTTCCGTACAGCTTTTTGTCACATTTGCCTACCTCACTGACTTCCATATTGCTGTAGAACAGTTTTGTGGAAGCTTTGTGAAGTGGTGTAAGTTCCCGATGGCGGAAACATGTCAGATTTCCAACAAGTCCTGCGGCACTTTTGCACCATTTTAGGCGACACCACGAACATTATTCACTCAGACAAACTGTAGACGAAATTTTACGTCACCATTTAACCCAATATTGTTCCCGGCTTTCCGTCAAATTACCGCCTAATTAATGCTGTATTCAAAATACTTAAATATATTTCAGCCGAGACATCTACCGTAACGCAATATTGTAAGTATGTTTTAAATAGAATTAAGCGTAATTATTATTACTACATAATTTTGACTCTAACGACTGACATGTCTATGAATTTATATGATAACAAGTGATGGCAACCAGTAGACTTAGATATGCAAGGTACATACTGATATTGAGGCCTTCCAATATAAGCAATAAAATAAAAACTATACATTACAGCGGCCAACTTTTTTTTTCGACCATGTCCGATCCTCATAGGATCATATGGGCCTCCACAGAGTAGAGGATTGTATTAACAGATTTTGTTTTTTACGAGAAATGGATGTCAGCCACTTGCTCAACCTATTAGGTCCATACCCTGACTCACACACAAGTTGAAAAACAATATGGGTACTTGCCAGACCCAGGATTCGAACCTGGGACCCACGGCGTTTTTTATAGTCCAACGCTTAAGCCACGCGGTCACCGTGGGCGTGACTACCAACTTACCTAGTAAAAATAACTATTTATCTCTCCCTATACTAATATTATTGAAAATGACAGTTATGACACAAGTTTATAATATTATACATTATATTTATTATGTGTAACGCCCGAGTGGCTTAAGCATCGGCCTATAACGTCGTGGGTTCCAAATTTCGAATCCTGGGTCTGGCAATATAATACACATATTGTTTTTTAACTTGTGTTTGAGTATGGACCTAATAGGTTGAGCAAGTGGATAACATCCATTTCTCGTAGAAACAAAAATTATCTTATTAGTATCGCACATGGTAAATATATATATTATCGAATGTACAAGTACTTATCTGTTTGAGTGGGTTTGTTATAGCTCTTTTCGACGTTAATTTATGATTTGGGTAATATTTTATACACAATTTATAATATTGTATATACAGTTTTTTCTTTTATGGTATTAACTGTCAATTTTTTTTGATGGATTAATAAAAAAAAGGAATATGTAGTATCCACTGATTTAAATATCAGTCAGAACCGGTTTCGTCCGCTTCAAAGACACATTGTAAACAACGCATGTATTCTATACACAAGACTGCTACCGGCGGCTGCCGAGGGTAGTTTATCATATTTATGTGTTTATTTATTATAATTGTTACAATAAGTTAGCCCTATAAACTGTCAAATCTATCTAACTCGCTCTAAAAGTTAACACAGTCAAGAGATGTGCTGTTAAAATATAGCACTTTTTGTAACAATAATTACAACTAACCGATTATAACAATTATAATACCTCAATACATAAATATGATAAATTACCCTCGATAGCTGCCAATAGTGGCCAATATAAGTCTTGTGTATAGAACGGATGCGCTGGATTTGTAAACTAGTTGTGGACTTATCACTTTTCCTTGAATTTAACTGTCAGGAGGCACCATCCATTGTGCATTATTTATTTTGTCTTATTTATCCGATAATCGGCTGAATAATGAATAAGTCCACATAATGAAATAAGTATTACAATACATTAATACATTATCATTATTATTATATAACTACTGTAACCACGTACCAATACCAATACATACATGAACGATGGTTTATTTCGCGTATACGACAGAATAATTTAAAACTCAATTTTGATTCCATCTCGCCAACCAACAAAACGAGTGTATTCGCGCTTCTCCATAGATTTAATTTAGATAAACCTCCCATTTGTATGCGCCACTCATGTGTGTATATTATATTTCTTGTTAATCCAACAAATAATGGCTGTTGACGTATAGCGGATCTTAGAATCATTATCCAACTTAAGTAACTGAAATTTATATATTCATGTTTATTAAGAACAGTGGTGTTTCATTACATTATTATGTGTTAATATTATGTCATAAATAATATTACATAATATTATATAAATGGATATACTAAAGAAAGTTGCTAAATGATCAACAAAAGTTTCTCAATACTCACTGGAAAGATTACTTTGTGGAATTTTTAGTTTCTTGAACACCATTCATTATCAAGACTAACTAATTTGAAGTTCAACTGACTACAGGCAATAAACCTATCATACGTTAACAATGCCTTATATATATTATATTATATCACGCTAACATTTTGACTGTACCTACTGCTTTACGGTAGCTATCCATGGTATGTTACATACATACTCAACTACATGTAGGATGTGTCCTATTATCCAGTATCAAAACTGACAATGCCATTCTTCAATTTAAACAAACGTATTAACCCATAGCTTACGGGCCGCACAAAATTTTGTTTTTGCTAATTACTTTTCAAATGCAAATTAACACGTTAATTACAAAATTAATTAAAAGGGCCTGTAAGCATTGTGTTAATATTTGACTGAGGACACTGAAGCGTCACAAAAATAAAGAACAAAACTTGTCACCTTTGTTTGGCACTTATCATCAAACTATTATCCTACTGTGGAAACAGCCTATTGCATAACGGTAAGGGAAACTCAGTTTAAGGCACGATTACTCACATCTTCTCTTTCTTACACCCCTGTGGCTAACCGTGGTCATTACTACCCATTCAACATCACAATGAAATCATATTTTATTACAACTAAATATACATGATTCTATATAAAAGTGGGCCATGCATCACTAAGGTATTGTATTAATTAAACGTAATTGGTTCGTATTTTCTTCAATGTAACTAGAAACCAAGGTATTGAAAAGTGGATAAATATTATTTAATAGCTGTATTTGGCGATACCATTCGATGCTGTCATGACCTGGGACGAAGCAAAAAGAAAAAGAATTCTTGGAGACGCCACATGGTATCCACATGATTTAGATGAATGAGGGATAAAAAATAAGAATACAAACCCAACAGATTTTTTTTTGTAAATATTAAAAATATTACGTACAGTCCTACAAAACTATCTAAATAATGGTCGAAAATGGAACTACAAACTACCATATGGACGCCATATTGAAAACGACATTTGAATGTCAGATTCTGGCTAGTTGCGAGTCTTGATTGGGTAGTTTTCGACGATGCTCCCACATCTATTCTTCAGATAATTCTGTAGGTCTGTACCGTCTATTTAAAACCATAGTACCAAAATGCATTTTATTAAAAAATCGAGATTTAAAATGTGAGACATGTTATAATTTTTGAGTTACCTGAAAAAATTTCGAGGTTTATAGACTTAGTGTTCTTTTAAACCAACTATTGACGTTTAATTTTAGAAGCTCTATTTTTCTTGACTAAATGAAACCTTTAAACCCTCCTATCTCCATACTATGTCATTTGTACTTACTATGGTTTTACACTCACGGTGCGAAAAATAAAATCAAAATTAAATGATATCATTGATTATACAAATTATTAATAAATAATTTATGGCAACATTATTATGACGTAATGAAATATTGCGAAACATTTCCATAACTTTCGATTAGGTACGCATATAAATAACAATTGGTATTTATGACATTTTAATAAACTTAAGTCGTTATTATTAATCGGCGTAGGCCGTAAACCCTACGTAGCGTCCATAAATATTAAACATTATTATCAGATAATCAAATTAATTTATTTGATAAATCAAAATTTGAGAACTTTCATATGATATAGGTAGGTACCGTAAATTTACCGGCTTTAAATGTTATTTTGAATGTTAAATGCATCTGGATAATTTCACGCACAAACATATTTAAAAACTATTATCTACTTACCTATAATATTATCATTGTATCATTATAAAAACAATAAATATCTATTGGAAACATTGACTCACCAAAAAGAATGTTTAAATGTACGGATTGCTTGTACCCTTGAGATCGTTGGACTAATTACAGTTGATAGACCTCTTGAATGTAGTATTTATTGATTATTATTTAATGATCTATTATTAGGGTTTGACGATGTATACGCATATTGATTGTATTATTAGTGATAGGGGTTTTTTTTACCAAACACTTCAACTATTCATAATTTGTTGACTTAATAATAGGTGGGTGATAAAATTTTCACCTACTTTATTGTATTAATTTAGTTAGAATTAATTTTATTCTCTGTCAGTATGTATTTATCTTTTGGTGAGTGCACATAGTGCCCGAAGATGCGGAAAGGCGAAACTCGGGTCGCAAAAAACGACTCAAGTAGAATTGTACAAAACCTAAATCCATTAGAATTCAAATTCCGTCATGTACCTTCGGTCGATAGTAGTAATATTATATATTCATGAAAAATGCAATAAACAAAGACATGTTTAAATCCGAGAAAATATATGTAAGTAGGTAGGTAGGTACCTATATAAGTTTCCAATTTGTAGTGTCATACGTACTTACAGGTTACGAATTTTTCTTCTTCTTTTTGTTTTCCTTTTTTTTGGTTGATTTTATTTTTTACCTAAGTAAGCGTATTTAGTGATATTTTTCATTAGCTTATTTCATTAGATTCCCAACACTTTACCTAGTTGCATTGTCTACGAGTAATGATATTTTAACGTGCTTACCTACTAAATGTGTTAATGGTATACCTATAAATTATTTACTATGGAGTTTTACAGACACATAAAATATTAAATAAAATATTTTTAAAAAAATGTTTGATTTTTTTAATTAGGTTGGTTAGTTTGGTAATTAGGTTTTTAATTTCTTTTATTCCATTAAATTGCTATATAAAGAATTATTAACTATTTTCGTTGGCAGTGTGTATTTGCCAATGGTGCCTGAAGATGACGAAACCCGCGTCGCAAAAAAATGACTAAAGTAACATAGTACAAAACTCAAATCAACTAGAATAATATATGTTTATACTTTTACTAAATAAATAAACACCCACCAGTTTTTTAATACCTATATGAATAGGTACATACATTGATTGAAAAATAGAGCATGGGATTTAAACTTTGATTTTCAACATCTTCATAATATGCAAATGTAAATTATTATCCAAAATGCCACAGGAGGCGGTAAATATAATTTATTATAAAGCGTAAAAAAATGTATATTTAACTCGAATAAAAAAGGCAATAAATAGCTTTACGAGGCACATAAATGCACGCACTTTTTTTAATCAACAGGAGACCTTAAAAAAGTCCCGCTGTAATTTGGAAACATCTGCTTACGGATTTTCGTGTTTCGGCTAATTGATGTTATTCTCTCGTTACGGATTACGGATATCCGTACGCAACTTTCCACAACAGTTTCCTGCTAAACCGACCTATAAAGGGTCCCGTCAGAAAGGAACCAACTTCGTGGTATATGTTTTATACTGCACGCATTACACAATTTCCTTTCTATGGGCACAAACAAAAACTGTGCGCAGTACAGCCATCAGTGGCAAAAACTCGATTATTACATAATTAATTAAACACTTTCCTTAACATAATCATTTAATTACAAGCACCTTTTAACCAAAATTTGAAATTTGGGCTATAAATGATGCAAATCGATTTATATGATTTCATTGGTATCTTTAGATTATTTTGATTGGAATTTGTTTGAAATTATTAAATACTGGTGGTTTACATCTAAATCTAAATTTACAAAATACTTAGCAATATAGCGTTACTAGATAGAGGAATATTAAAGTGTGCGTAGTTATTCCATACATGGGTACCACAGTTTTCATCCCTATTTCATGGTTGGTTCCAAAATCCCGTGATTGAAAGTGTTGAAAGCATTATTGGATAATTTTGTGTATGCTTTTTTGACAAGAATATTGAATTTTCATGAACGAAAGAAATATAATTAAAAGGATGTGACTGCTTAAAAAATCAATAGGAATTACGAATATAATAACAAAATATCGTATTTTTGTGACATTTTAAAGTTTTACGACGCTTTTCGGGACTCTTGTTCTAATAATAATTAATCAACATTGTTTTTTTCTCTAAACGTTTTTAAAATTATTTGTTGAAGATCTGGTTTTAGAATTTTTTTAAATAAATTAATAATAAGTAATTAGACAAGCAATTCAAAAACACATTCCATGCAGTAAATAAATGGCTATAAATGTGTTTATTTTTTAAACATATAGATACTGTATTGTTGCTATTACATATCCCGGAATTGGTATTAGGAATACTAATTCCGGAATTACTGAGTTCAAAATTATATCTGAGACTGCAACATTTACTACTTACGTGGGCTTATTTGCTTTTTCAATGCGATTGATTTCGGGTTTTTTTCACGATGATTTTTTAACATAAACTATACGACAAAAGTCAATACCATCTAACACACCTGTTACCTCCTCGGTGAAGCTTTGCAACCTGGAATACGCTGTCCTATTTGATAAAACAATCAAGAGCATTCAAGAGACAATCGACAGGCTGCATGACAAATCGTCTCACGTTGGTTTGAAAATCAAAGCCAACTTTCTGGCTTTCTTTACGATCTCGAATCATGGCATCTTACTAACGTACAACCATATACTCAGCTTTGAGAACAGGTGTTTGCCATGGACACCGGATGTGCGGTAGTATGACTTTAGGAGTAACGAGGAGATAAAAGAACGCACCAAGCAGCCTCTATCACGTTTAGAGTGAAGAGGTCACGTTGGACCTGGCTCGGCCACGTGCTATGGATACCAGAAGATAACCTCAACCTGGCTTACCTGTTTTTCAATTCAACGTCCGGCGTCCTAGAAGGCCGCTAAATATTATCTATAGAGTATATACAGCACGACGCAAGAAAACTAGTTCTGAGAGACGCCGTGTGATGTCTATATACTCCAACCAAGGGCCGAAGAAGAAAACAATTTTATATCAATATATTATGAGCTTTTAAAACTACACAAATTTCATATTATAATCACGTGGATAAAAGCAGTATGATATTATTATCATGTTTTACCAATAACTTTTCAAGTGTACATCAACTGTTTTTTTGTTTCAACTAGTAGTCTTCGCCACTGACAACCATATGCCATTTTAAGGAAAATTTTACGTGTGGATATAACATTACAGCACGCGTTGTGTTGATTTTTAATGTCGCAGTATAAAAGTGTAAACGCTGTTATCTGAAATAGATAAATACTATAATATGTAATAACATTTTGTATCGCGTATGAAGAGCCTTCCGGAACACTGTAGTTATAATGTGTAAATTCGTATCTTTCTCACGCTTTATATTACGAGTATAGCCATCAGTTTATTTTGCAATAAATTCGGAAGGAAAATGTTTCCAAATAAAATAAAATATCTTTTAGATTATAACATTTATAGTATGACGTGTTTATATTATATTAAATACTTGGGATTGGCAACGTTTTCATACGTATTTACCACATTTAACATTTAGTCACAGTAGAATGTTGAAGAAAAATAATTAAAGTAAAATAAATACTTAAGAATGTTTAGAAATTATATTTAAATTACGACATATAAAATAAAAGTGAAAAAATGAGAAAATATAGTAGCTTTTTCACTATAAATAGAAATATTAGAATTTAAACAAAATACAGTTTATCCAAGTCGACAGCTTTCATTCCCATTTTTTTTCAATCAGGTTTGGGTGTAAAAATATATCTTTCAAATTTGAAAATATTATAATAGTTTTATTTACTCTATGTACTCAAAGACATGCCTGCGGTTTTCGAGCTGTGATGTGACGATCTCTGACCTAACCTCTGTTTTTCTTTACCTCATCGGGGCTCAATTTGTTGGCTGCCAGACTAATTAGAGGATCAAGGGCATTTTTAAATGACCTAAATATATATTGATTTATTATGTTAATGAATTCATTTATAAACGGCGCATGTACCTATGTTTAAAAATAAAACACGCCCAATAGCATATAAGGTAGCGCATAAGCTTACATATTTATTATCTGGTGGGCTACGGATTCGAATCATGTGATTATTTCAAATTTACATATAATTTATTTGCAATTATTTATATTCAAATTGTCAAGAAGACTTGATTATAAACAACTATTTAAGGTTCAACTTGACTGTTACAAATTGATTTTTTATTACATTCCTAAATAATTTTTAATCCTTAACGTAAATTTCTATGAAAAAACTAGTGACGCACCAACAATGATATAAAAATGATATTAGCATTTAGTGGGCGAATATTTGAGCTATACCATAGCGTTAACTATTAAGTCTAGCTGCTAGGTAACATGTGTTAGCTAATATTGTTAATCATTATCAAAATATAGCTTTTTTATAATTATAACAATGTATTTTAAATTATTTTAATATTTTTTTATTAAACGAATAACTTAAAGATTTGAGAATGTAATTTATTATATTGAACATAATATTATGTTCAATATATGTTCAATAAAAAAATGTTTCACTTGTGAATTATTCTATGAAACAAAATAGTTTATTAAAGCATTAGCAAGTGCAAGTAAGCTAAATTTTGGAGAGATCCTGACGTCGGTAAATAATTAAAATTTATACCTTAATTTCTAACACCAATTGCCTAAATTAACGCAATTTGTTAAGCACTTCAAGTTATAAAAACTACTAGTTAATTTTGCTTAATTACATAGGAATGGTAAAGCACATTGACGCAAATCCAGTGGATATGGGTTAGTCGGGTGTCATCGGGTGTCATATATTTTTCGTTTCATTGTAGGCGTACATCTGAGGTGTTTCCAATTAATTGTGTATGTACCGATATCGCACAGTTAGTAATGTGTTGTGCTATAGCAGGGATGGCGAACCTATGGCACGCGTGCCACTAGTGGCACGCGAGATGATTATTCATGGCACGGGAATGTTTCATTTTGAAGAGAAAATAAATTACATAAGTACTATTTTATAAATATTAAAAAAATGACGACATAGCCATGTGTATTTTCTTCGGGTTTTCATATTGTGTTTACCAATCGATGCGCAAACGGAAACGACGAAATTCATGCATAAATGGCAAATCCTGTTCGAGAATAATCATTACGTTTAAGTTTAAGTAATATAAAATAGAATTGCATAACATATTCAATCAACTATGAAATTAATTATCGGCAGTCATTCAAATTTAATAACTGCTTGTTGTTTTGCCTCAAACATAATCTCTAAAAATGGAAAACCGTTCAGTGATGGAGAATATAATAAGAAAAAAGAGTGGTTTAAATGCTTCCACGATCACTTTGAGAATTTTTAAAACAAGGAAAAAATATTCAAATAGTAAAAGTTATGCATTCGGCTAGAAATACGGTGAAAGATGGAATATCAAGAACTCAATTATAATTTTTAATGGAATTCTTCAAAACCATTTTTTTAGAAAATCATCAAAAACTTTTTTTCGCCATGTAAAACTGCTTGGCACGTCAACAGTCGAAAAATATTATTTGGGAAATTTTGGCACGCGTACGTAAAAAGGTTCGCCATCCCTGTGCTATAATAAAATATATCTAGCCACCGTATATTTAATACTAAGTCGTCGACAGTTGAAAATGATCAATGAACAGTTAATAAACTGTGAAACTGAGGTTTTTTTTCAAATAATGTATGTTAAATTCATTAATAAAATATTTTTTTGTGAATGTCGCGGAATAAAAGTAGATATGTGAATTTAACTGACTCTGCAACCAGTAGGCGCCTTCGGTTATACTTATACCGTTTTATTCAGAGCGTTTTATATGAGTGTGGCATTTATCCATTTCAAGTCGTGAGCTTAGCAACAGCGTTTCACTTCTTGACAGGAATATTGGTCTTTTAAAATGTCCGGGGTAAGCTTTTTTGACATTTCATTCGGCTTACCCGTAAATTGAAAAGAACGCAAGTTTGCATTTTTATGAAAAATTTAACCATTTTTGTTTACGTGTCGGGCTTCACTAAAAATTTCACACGAACTCTGAATATTTTATACACATAAACCCACCCATAATGAATAACTCGTTTCATTTTTTTCTTTATTCATTCTGCTGTCACATGCCATCGCAGTTTTTTTTTCATCAAACACATTACAAAATTTTGACCATAATTAATAAAAGTGTTTATTAGCGTTTAAAAAAATTGTTCCACCCAACAATCATTGTAATGAAATTGTATTGATTTATATAAGTATATATAACTGTATCTACTTCTTCTTACTGGCACTACAACCCTGTATGGGTATTGGCCTCATCCAGCATCTGTCTTTATTCAGTTCTGTCCATAGCCACTTCCATCCAGTTTATGATGCACAAAATCTTTAAATACAACTCAACACGCTCCCTGAATGTCATTTTCTTTATCACTGTAGCGTGACTCGTCTATCTTGTGTACATGGCCCAGCCATCTAAGGCAACCCAATGTTACGAACCGTAAAATATGCAGGCCTCGTACCAAGTGTGCAGCACGTAATTGTATCTTCGTCTCCATACCAACTACGTGTCATTGATTGGTCCAAAAATACCGCGCAACACGCTTACCTCAAATGAGCCCAACACTATTTCCATGATTTAGTCATACACCGAGTCTCCGAGCCATACATGACAACAACTGGTCAAACATAAATTTTCTTTTAATTTACAATTCATATAACTCTATAGTAAAGTTGTATACTATTAACTATTTTAATGACTTATGACAATCACTGCATATTGCATTTATTTTAGACTTCTGCTATGATCGAGATCATATATTGGGCCTTCACAGAATGGAGGTTGTATTAACATATTTTTTATACGGAATAGATTTCAATTACTTGCTCAACCTATTAGGTCCATACTTTGGATACAAAACACACATTGAAAAACAAAACATAAATTTTTGCTGGACTCGGAATTCAAACCCGGAACCCACGACATTATAAGCCTGACGCGTAATCGCTTAGCAATCGTGGACAGACAGGTTAAAAGTATTTATTAACAGTATAATAATAACTCTATTATATTTTAATAACATCGTTAATTGCATAATATATATATAAATTCACCATGTATGATAAATAAAATTCAAAGCGCACCAAAAATTGTAAAAAGTCACCGAAATGAGCTCTCTTGCAAATAATGGATTTTAAATGTTAAAAATCTCTTTTCGAGAAATGTCATTATAAAACTGCATTCTGTCGGTTCATTCAAATGGAAAAAATACAGTCGCAGCGGGATAAATTGCATAACAGTGGTGTAGGTACTGTATCACAATTATTAAACTAAAACAATTGAAAACTTTTAATAATATATTATACGTTATAGTGAAAATTTAATTAACTGGTAGTACTTATATTCATTAAAACACAAAATATATATATTACATAGTCTCATATTTTGTATTAATATTTAAAAGAACATATTACATAACGCACCGTGAGTGTAAAACCAAGGCATCTGCAAAAGACATATTTTGGATATATTAGGGTTTGAAGTCTTCGTTTTGTTAGAAGAAATAGAGTTTCTAAAAAAACCATAATATTTGGTTTATATCTACATTATATTGCATGTTCTTTCAGTTACTTCACTTTTATATTATCAAGTTCACGACTTTAGCAGTTGTTTTGCATTTAATCTCGAAATTGAAAAATTTGCAGATGTCTTGGTTTTACACTCACGGTGCGATAAGTGAAACGTCAAATAATTTTCAACAGTAGGTGGGACGAAATTTTTCACTCGTCGCCAATCGGAGTCCGACAGTTGAGGTGTAAGCACGTCAATTTGTTTTGTGATGGCGTTGGAGGAATATATTCTTAAATCCTGTAAAGATGATTAAAAAACGTTACCCATTTACTTGAAAAAGAAAACATGTAACAATATAACAATAACATAACATTAAATAGACGCATGTTGAATTTTTATGACAAATTATATTTCGTTCGGCTCGCGTCATTTGCACAATCTGCACATCGCCTAGTCACGATCTTTTTAAACCATGCCTCAACTGAAGTATAGCCTTAATCAATTCTCAAAGACTAGGTATCTGACAATCGTATTTTCCAAATATGTTGAAGAATACCGATGTTTCATTAATACAGATATTTTATGTAAGAAAGTTAACCTGAAAATGTTACTAATTAAATTTACTACAAATTATTTCGCATAACAGATTCATTTTTAACAAGCATCGCACCTCATACTTGGCATCTGAAATTATTTATCAAAGCTACACTGAGTATTAGTATTACAATTCTATAAGATTTACACAATGAACCATAATTATGTAAACAAAGAACTACAATTAATACCAGTCCGTAAATAAACTACCAAATTATGCGCGCCATTTTATTTTTTATTTCAAATATAATCTTTGCAATACGTCCATTTCAGTAAATATTATTTTTTCAATAATAACTAATTCAATCATATGTCGTATTAATTCCTCTATTTTAGTAGTCGGATATCTATGGTTTGAACGAAGGCTAACTACTTCTTCTTCTTCGACCATGTCCGATCCTAATAGAGGATCATATAGGCCTCCACAGAGTAGAAGTTTGTATTAACAGATTTTTGTTTTTACGAGAAATGGATGTCAGCCACTTGCTCAACCTATTAGGTCCATACCCTGACCCACACAATATTGAAAAACAATATGTGTACTTGCCAGACCCAGGATTCGAACCTGGGACCCACGGCATGATAGTCCAACGCTTATGCCGCGCGGCCACCGTGGGCGTTAGGCTAACTACAGTCAGTCTTACTTACCCAGTAATGCTTGTTTATTGCTCATACTTTGAATGTAATACTGTAAACTTTTCATAGAAAATGATGATTATTGAATATTGCATAAATTGATAATACTTTGAACAAAATATTTAATCAAAAATGTTAATTTATTGTGAACTAGTTACCGCATTGCATTCGAACCAATAACTAGCACTATCGTAATTTGCAATTTATTGAAATGGTTTATATATAGTCGGATTTGGATTTGAGCATATGATATTTATCTTCATCTGCGTGAATGATATCTGGCATCGTCGTAATAGTCTTCAGCTCCCTTAGCCCTTTGATGAGCGTGACGTTGTTTGATTTATGAAAACCTAATGCATGCAATCGCCCGACCAAGTAACGGGTGGATAAACAAGGTTTAACGGAGTACGGAAAAACCACGACATCGGTGGCTTGAAGGTCTGCAGAGTTATTTGCGAGCACGTTGACTGAAAAAAAATAATGGAGGTCCGGGGAGTAGATGAGTCTACTTCATGTGGTCCATGTTCACCTCGAGCTACAGTGCTAGAAAATAAAAACAAAACAAATTATTTTTAAATATTTTTTATTTCATATAAATAAGAATACTATAACAGAACAAAACAATGTTTATGAATAGTTGGATGGCAGCATAATGGCATTTTATAACTGACATGCAATTTTGAATGGCAGAATGGAAAATACAGAACATAGCAATGTAAAATTAATACCATCATCCAAGGGTATTTGATAGAATTTGTATGTATTTAAATTCTAATCGATTTAAATTTTGTAGTATTCTATTTGAGTCCTTTGGCACTGCGCATAATGCATGAAAATGTCAAAAGGTAAAACCCGGGATGCCAAAAACGACTAAAATATTATATTAAAAAACTTAAATCAAATAAAATATCAATATAAATTTAATTATTTTTATAGAGGTAGGTATATAATATAAATCCGTTACGCTACTGACTTCAGCTGCTGTAGGAAAAAAATAAAAATTCTAAAGCTTTGCTCTGCCAAGTCGCTCTCTGATTTCTAAAGAATCAAAAAAAAAAATGTTTGCTCTTTACATTGAGGTTTTCTGGTATTTTCATTTGATTGAATTACGTATTTAAAAATTTCTGGAACAGTTAACATATCTTTTCAACTATATAACGAAATAACTGACAACCATTCCTGAAAAAAATCAAAGACAGAAGAACATAGATACATTGAATGTGAGTTATTATAATATGTATAATAGGCCAATAGGTTTAAGCTAATTATTATTTTATAAACTTTAGTGATCAATCACCATTATTTTGATTCAGTCTGCAGTGTCTGGATTTGACAGCTTCGAGAATGTTTCAACAAAATGAATAATGAATATTAATAATGCCTATGGAATATGAAAACATTATGGTTATCGTATAAACCACCTACATAAACATTCTTAATATGCACCAGCAAAAAGAATTTTAAAAATTCCAATATAAATAAGCATCATCATCATTAGCCGGGGTCGATCTACTACTGTATGAAGGCTTCTTTTTTAGTATTCTCGATCATAGATATTCGCTACCACGTACATTCACCAAGCATTATGCGTTCGTGAATACAGCGGGTTTTAAGGCATCCCTGTGGTCGTTTACTACCCCTTGGGTACCACTATTTTAAGACATTTGTCCAGTGGTTGTCCACTCGCCGGGCGATATGTCCAGCCCATTGCTATTTCATCTGCTTAGTGACCTCTATCACATCGCGTACTTTGGTTTCATTTGTGGTTCGCGTTATGCGCAACATGCATGTTTCCATGGCACATTGCGCTACTCGTATTTTTTTTATTTCACTTACATTGATGGTGGATATTTCACACGCATTTGTGAGCACTGTTAGCACACATTGGTTCAACACTTTAGAACATAATATACTATTGACATAATATAGTGAAAACAATATATCCATATTACGTCGTATTATTGAATTTTCTACAATAATAGAACAGCAGGCGGCTCTCGTGGTGCAGTGGGTAAGGCACTGGCCTTCCGCTCGAGAGTTCTGGGTTCGATTCCCGGTGAGGACATAATATTTATGTGTTTTTCTCAAAGCCTGGGTGTTTGTGATTGTCCAAAATTACTAACAACCATCTTGTACGAAAAAGCAAGAACATGGTTATTAATAACTCAAAAAAAGTACAACAGCTTAAACAATACACAATAAGTAGATGGGGAAATTGTATTCATTTTATTTTATAGTTGTCATTGCGGACTAACATCGCACCTGTTATATTGCATTGCAAGTACTAGTATTAAAAACATTTTTGTTTTTCCCCATCGTTAAAGAAAATTTTTTATTTATACTTTCCATTATATATTCCACATTCCAATTACCACTTTAGTTATTTTATTTTGATAAAAATACATTTTTTGTGGAATTATGTTACTTTTAAAGCATGTTACAAAAGCACTGCCACCAACGTCTTGCCCAGAACTATTTTAAATTGTAAAATATTAAAGCTGCAATTTGGTCAACGTGGACGTCCATGAAACTCGTCAGTTTCAGGATTTAATATTATTTTAACACACAACAAACACGACCATGCCTCTTTTGCATTATTCCCGGTAATAAAAATGAATTTTCCCCAAATGCATTTCACCTGCCGGGTAAATTTAACGATTTATTTATAATGGCTTCCGGCAAACCTCGTAAGCGAGAGTTTATTTGCAAAGCAAGCCGTAGTAAAATAACGGGCGACGTGTGTCGTGAAATTTTGATTTTGAATGTGTGCTCCACCACTCGGAGCAGGGGTGCTGCATTACAATATTTAAGAATCATAAGCATAATCTATGGTTCCACAAACCAGGACATGTCCCATCCGCTTTAAGCTTCAATCTTGCATACCAATACCAATCCACTTCGAATGTGATTACCCCTCAAAGTAATAATATAAAGAGAGTGGGTATTGTTTGGCAAAATGAAGCCGTGTTTCTTGCGTATAACGCATAGTAGAACTTCAATTTTATTATTATTAACTTAACTATGAAACATTATACCATCATTTTGCTTCTCAGTACGGCTACTAAATTTAAGAACATAGTTAGTAGTCAACCAAATTTACTAAAAATAATTACCACTAACTTTATATTTAAAACCAAAACAATAAATTTGCAACACGTGCTCGCAATTTTTAAAGGACTGTCATCATCATCATCAGGGGTGCGACAACCCGGTGTGGGTCCTGGCCTCCTCAAATAGCTCCCTCCACCTGTCCCTATCCAGTGTGGCCGCTTTCCAATTTGGTACCCCCAGAATACGGCAGTCACTGGCAGCTTCATCTAACCAGCGAATCTTTGGCCTCCCTCTTCTTCTACGTCCTATTGGATTGCTGGACATCACTCTTTTTGCCGGTTCATTGTCATTCATATGGTGTACATGACCTAGCCATCGCAGTCTCCCAATCTTAATTGATTGAACTGCGCTGCAATCTTCGTACAGCCCGTAGAGCTCAGCTTTATATCTTCTAAATCTTTAAATGACTGTATTTATCCAAATCAATATCTACCGCGCGATGTGTAAAGAATATTTAATTCAGCCGTAGAAGTTGTATCATATTCTAACGCATATTGCGGAGATATAAGTGTACCGAATGCTTTCTCACTCGCACGTGTGGTTCGTTTTTGTTCAGACCTTGTCTCACCCAGTGGCACATTAAAAATTTTCTCGACTGGGAATATGGTCATAAATTAAAATCGGGCGCAATGGTGCAACTGTCTTCCTTGCGCACAATGAATTACATTCACGGAACGGTGAGGTTACGCGGCTATCGAAACGAATGAAAAAGCAGCTTCTGCACATGTGTCGATGCGATATGTTGGTATTAGACCTGTGAAATTTGTTGCTTGCGACATCAGCTGTTAAACGTATATATTATCTACGAAGTTTTCATATTATGCATGTTCAATATAAAGAATATTATATTCTCAAATCTCGTGAATTAATCATTGAATAATAACATTAGTTTATTAAATAAATATATACCTACATAATATCGGTTTAATTAGCATGTATAGAAACAATGATGTCCCAAAAATTGTCACATAAGAATTACTTATAACTTTTGAAGAAATTAACATGGTCAAACAAAAACTATGCCAATATTTAGACAAAGGAGTCCATTGGAGGTAAATATCAAAAGTAAACTGGTCGAACCTTAAATATTGGCGGGATGGATGGGGTAAAATAGTATTTAATAACTGCGTTTTAGCGGCCATTTTATGTACACGGTGAATTTTTTTTTCACTGTGTTTATTTCTTCAGAGGTTTTATTTATATAAATTATACTAATTTTACACTTTTTATCAAGTTTAATCATTGCGGTGACGATATAGATTAATGATTATAAAAACGTAATTCTACTTCAAAATATTGAAAGTAAATTATGTTAATTTTAAATTTCATGAATAAAAATACAAATTATAATTTAAAAAAAGGGTTCATTCATTTCTTTAAGCAATTAAATGCAATACATTTCTTATTATAATTTTATTTAAAATACTTTCTTATCAGTCTAGTTTCAGTCTTATCTTGGGGCGTACTATATTGTATATTAATTTGAAACTTAATTAAAGCAGAATTTATAATTGCAATGACGTTTTCAACAACTTTTCTACTGCCAATTATGAAAAGCAGTTGCATACCTGAATGCTTTTCTCTTTGTTCATTTTCAATTTGGTTTTTGGTAAATTATTTTTAATTGGCAACCCTGTCATAAGCCATAAAACCCCATGCTGTTTACGGTGATCAATCTTCAGTTGATGTGACGCGTCACCTGAATCGAGCTCACGGCTTTATATAAACCGAACGATATACATAAATCAATGGCTTAAATATGATATATTATAAACCTATGCAAACACTGGCGCGAAGCCTTATCTTTTAACTGAGTCCCAAAAGTTACATAAAGTTTCCAATAGTTCACCGTCCACAATCCGGTTCAATCGCCTTTTGCCTAAAGTATAAATTTTATCGCTGTTTATCCAAAATGATTTCAAATTTTTATCAACCAAAAATCTCTTTCGAATAATTTTAATGTTGAACGTTCTAAATTTAAACAATAATAATGGGTAAAAAATATTAAGTTGTTGACATATACATAATATTATAATATGTAGGTTTGCAGTATTAGTAAATTATAACTGATCGTATATAAGTATTACTGATTATATTGATAAGTTAATGATAGTTATTCCAATGTCGAATTCGGCGATATAATATATTATATCGAAGCCATAGGATTATATTGTCTATTACGACCAAAGCTCAATGCGTAAATATCTCTGCATGGTGTAATGTGCAATGTGCATAAATACACTCCAAAGTTCCAAAATATCAAAAATCAAATTAAAATTGTCGAACTACTCTATACACAAATAAAAAAAAATATGTGGCTAGTAAAATAAAATAAAAATCCATACAGTATGTCTTTTATACAAAGGCACCATGTAATATCTGACAGCGCAGTCATGTTTTATATTTTTTAAAACTGAGAGTAATATGATATAGCTGGTAAAATTTAAAAAAAAACTCAATCCATCAATCAATCAATTACATATTTTGATTCAAGTTATTTAAGTTTTTATTCATTCATTTTTAGGCCTTCTTTACTTCAGGTTGGTATTTAATTATAAATCAAAGCCCTATTAATATCCAAGTAATATTTTAGAAATTAATTGGGTTATGTTTTATAGAATTTCACTTGTTAGAATATCATTTTAAAAAATAATAATATAAAATAAAATTATACATTTTATTGGTTTACTAGGCCAAGGGTCGGCTAACTCTTAGACCAAAGAAGCCAAATATGAGTGGCACAACAGTTAAAAAATCGAAAGCCATACGTATATTTTTATAAATATGATTTATTTAAATGAATTAATTACATTTTGTAATTGTTCATTTATTAATTAAAGAAGATTTCCCGAATAAAACTAACGTAAATATATGTTTTTATTGTTGAAATTATAAATATATTTTATACAGAATATGAATTACATACAATTCTCACGCATTCCTTAAAATTAATGTGAATAATGACCTTCCTTGCATTTCTTTGTGTTTTTGTGTGTTCGGTATGTAACTTGTAGTTTTTAATTTCAGGCGCGACTCCAAATAATTGTCATCGGTTATTTGGCTTCTCTAAATGCTATTTATATTGTTCATGTTTGAAAATGATTGTTCACATACATATTATGTAGACTCGAATATGAGTTCGGAAAGCTATTCCATTTAATAAAAATCGTAATATCTACCTTATGCAGATCTTTTAGTGCGCTCCACTTGTGTTGTGAAATTAAATTGAACTTTTCTCTCTCCAAATCCTTCATTTTGGTGGCAAGACCTACAAATTTGGAGCTTTATAACTATTTGCTTGTTAAATCCACCAATAAAATTGTATTTCAAAAGTGCTCATGTCAATATCAAATGGAGAAAATTTTAATTTGTCCGCTTTTACAATGGGAGAGTTTAAAACAATAATATTCATACCTTTTTGCATCAACCATCACGAAGGAAAAATAAGGCTCGCGATAATGTCATTATATAATATAATAATTATATAGTACAAATCAATGACAAAAAATAAAAATTGTGAATTTTGCAAAGTTTTTGTAAAAATTGGGAATTGGGAATTTGGCAAAGAGCCACACGCCAATACCCAAAGAGCCGCAGTTTGGCGACCCCTGTACTAGGTGATACGTATCGGTTATCGAAATAGCTATCAACTAATAAATATACATCTTCCGAGCCTGATGAAAATTAATTTCGACATATTTCTTACTTGCTAAATACATTGGGTATATTGGTATTATTTTGCTCTTATTTATACCATTTAATTGATATATACAGAAATTTTGAAGAAAATTTTAGACTAAATATAAAAATGCCTATGGTTGTTTGCCATGTAAGTATTAGAAAATGTTACTTAAGTTTTAAATAAGCGTAATAATATATATAAGCGGAAAAGGTACCATTTTAATGTACCTATATCAAGACTAGGTGACTAATATGAATTAGTTCGTTTCGTGCTTGATATTTCTCGAGTTTTTTCTTTCTCAAGATTCGAGAATTCTCGAATTAAAATATACTTATTGGTTTTCTCGAGAATTTCAAGAATTCTCGAGAAATCAACAATATGGTCAAATTACTTCTTGGCAAATGTCATTTTATTAACTGGGATATTTAATGGATTCCATTCAGAAGCAAAGTCGAGAGCATTATCTTTAGCTATTTCGACCAAAATTTATTTCAATACATAAACATATTTAAGAAATTTTGTTAATCGTGTGCTTTTTTGCCGGCATTTTTTAAATTAAAGTTAGCTTAATAATAAATTCTCGAATTTTATTGACGTGAAATTAATTTTTCGAGATTTCAGTTTCATCTGTTCTGTTTATTTCATCACAACCTATAGTTAGCTGTTATTGTGCTTGGAAGATAATATACGTTTTCAGTATTGGACAAATGAGAGCATTCCCCTTAAGTTGCATTATGACGAACCGTCGCGAAAAATACCGACATATTATCATTATTAAAAATGTGCCATATGACGCGAGGTAACATCACCATTATTACCGGTTCATTAAAAAATGCAAACGACGCGTTTATTTGCCAGGAAGGAAAAACTTCATACAAAAACTTTCCTTTTTCGAGCGCTTCAAAGCATAAAGCCTTTCAAAATACGTAATTACGTTTGAGTAATTGGAATATTCTTCGCGAAATATAAAGCCTTCTATTTTTTTAATTAACGATTCCTGCTACCGGTCGTACCATCGCGATTTTTTTTCAAAAATGATAATAAATGAATAAATATCCAGTCTATGAAAGTACCTATTATAAGTTAACATTAAAAAAAATTTAATATGGGTATTATAGTCAATAACCTCGATTTTTTTTATGAATCAACCCAATTTTACATGAAACTTTATAATGTTTTTTTTCATATTGTATATAATATTAAAATTTATAACTAAAAGTTACGAACAAATTGACAGCATATCATTATGACTTGCTAAGTATGTAAGGCCACGGTTATTAATAAGTTTTCCGAGTTTTAAACTTTATCCGCCAGAGTGCGAGTATTTTCAATTAAACATGTGTTCATATCGATTAAAGGTAAATAAATTACCATTTCCAATGGGGTTTTTTTAATTATTTGCTTAGCTGATTGAAACAATAGCCTAAATCATATTATGACCAATATGTTCAAATATACAAAAAAAATCCGTTAATTTAATTCAAATACAATTAACACAACGCTAACAAATTAAACTATAATTTTAAGACGTTGAACAAATTACATGGAGATATAAAAAATATTATAAAGAGAAGATTAAATATACGTTTTGTAAATTAATGACATTGTAACCGTGCTTATATTCTTATTTACTACATCATGTTAGAAAAAACGCTCCGATATCGAACATAGAGCAAGCAGAGATCGCGCCATCCCCTTCGTTCATTTGCCACATCTCGTGTCTCCTGCTTTTTTGGGTTCCGGTCTGCCTATCGAACTGGTAACCAGGTGTAAATACTTAGCCTGGCCACACATTGGAACACGTCAACGCGTCAAATCTGTTGATCTGACTTTGTTGTCATTCACAAAATACATATAACTTAATTTACTGCCACACATAGCGTCGGTGCGCAACTGCTTGCCACGTGTAATAATTTTCACTTGACATGGGGCGCAGATAAAATTGCAAAATGTCACATCGTGCATATTATGCAGAGCTACTTTTTCAATCGTTTTATTAGCCGCGACATAGTTTAGAGCAGTGTTTCCTAACCGGTCGTCTACGAAATTTTAATAAAATCTTCAAAACCCATGCTCCGGCAATAGTGTTCATGCATTGTATTTTGTTCTTAAAATAGATTGATGGTTTTACGTCACGTAATCAACCCTGATCAGATGTTATTATACATTAATATATAAATATTTTTTTTTATTTCTTGGAGGAGAGTTCCAACATTGCGCCCAAATTTAATGTATGACCATATCCCAGTCGAGACGATTTTCGATGTGCTACATAATAAATGTAGCTTAGGTGACACGGTTAGCAACGTTGATGTCTTTCTAGTGAACTTGCAATACACATCGGCATTTCGGGTTCCATTTCAACTTACAAAGAATGTTGTTATATTTACAATATTTTTTTATACATTAAATAATCTAGCTAGGTATTTCTTTTATGTACTCATTATTTTTTTTTCTCATGTACTCATTATTTAAGTTTGTATACCTATTATACAACAGCATATTATGAAATTTTTTACAATTTTGTAAAATTGTTATTTCGAATTTCATTACCTCAAATTATATAATTTAATAATTATATGAACATATTATTATATACAATGGATGTATGACAACTGTCGTCTTATAGTTATTGCTTATACCTTCATGATACGAATGTACGTACGAGGACAACTATCTAGACCTAGGACCTAGATGAGATGGAATGCCTTGATAAAGCCGTAGTTTTAATTTATGCCGGGGCAAGAGCAGTTAGGGTCATATCCCTCTGGCATGGCGGGGATAATTTGATGAAGTTTTAAATATGGAACTCGACGACGCGCGGGAAGGTGGGCCGAATTATATATGCAAATCTAATATAATATAGTCGCTTATTCGAGAGGTGAATCGACACTGCTGCCAATTTTCGAAACTAAATAACTTTAATTAGGTTAATTTTCAATTATATTAATAAACTATTTCTTTTATTCAACGAATAATTCACAACATTTGAAAATATACCATTATATATTGAACATACATAATTTGAAAACATATCATGCATGTACCTACCAAAAAAAAAAACGACACCCAACGGGAATTGAACCTGTAACCGTTGGATTTGCGCCAGTATGCTTTTCCAATTAAGCTACGGGTAACCTACTTAATTAAGATGATTTTAACTACTAGTTCTTACATGAAATACGTATCAAATTACACTTGATATGCATGAGATGTTATCAAATTATTGTTGGAAAGGCATACAATTTAATAACGCAGCATATATACTCATCGAATACGATTTAATAATGCAAAATTCTTTATCAAACATACATAATTCTGAACAATAAATAATGTTACATTATTTAATCGTGAATTGAATAAACAAATAATTTAATAAAAAAAATTAGGAAGTGCAAATACGTTAAAATTAAAAATTTGAGAGATCTTTACGCCATCTATAAATAATATTGAGTACTTTTACTGCCTTGATAATACATACAAAAAAATGGTCACCAATATTATCGGAATTTCAATATCACCTCAAAAAAATCACAGTTGTTAAGAAATTTCCGCATGATCAGTGGACATATTATCGATAGTTTTATTCGCCCGTTTTCTATGTATTTTTTCTAATGTGCATATTTTTGAAGATTTTCTAATTTATACATGTACAAAATATATTAATAATCCTACATAAATACAAAAAATATCAAGGCATTTATTGTCAACCAATTATGCCTTGTCAAGCAAACGAAGCCGGCTCTGATCTATTTTTAAATAATATTTGGAACGGGGATAGTTATTTTAATGTATTTGAACTAGATATTTCCGATTTCGAGATGAATTCAAGTTGAGTTTGATTCAAGATCATATCGAGCACAAGACACGGTGTGACTCGACAAGACGAAATTGGCCGTAAACTGTGACAAGAAAAAAAACAGAAAATCAATGACAGGAGAAATTTATTTTCATCAACCCCTATATTTTTTTTCTTATTTGACAACTTTTTATCTTAGAGGATTTTCTTACCGTTGCACGCAACCCTAAAGAACGTCTTATCCCTAATTACTATAACCAAGACTGAAGGTAATTTTTACCACCATTTTTTCACCGACAGTACACGGCCGCCTTATATGATGCTCTAAACATGTCTGACTGAAAATATTTTAGTGCCACACTTACTTGTCCTAAAACGAAGCTGCTCGAGAAAAAACGGAGGAAAAATAAAAATTGAATCTTGGACATGCTATGCCGTAATTTATCTTTAGTGACATAAATCGTATTCTGTATCCATGTACTGCAACAAAGGGCCTCCACATGGTTCAATCATGCCCCGCATTCACTAGGAGCAGCCTTGTTTATAGCCCTAAACAGCAGCTGTCAGTAGAATTACTTTTATAAAAATTAAAACCATTTTGTTTATTAATAACTAGACCTGGTATGATTAGTTAGGCATTCAAATAATTTTAAAGAACTTTTCAACCAACTATACGATAATTGATGTCATTATTATATTATAGTGCGGGTAGGTGAGACGAACGAATGTGAATATTTTTATTTTCTTTAACATTCTCTCATCGAAGCCGAAAATTGCAATCATTTGCCTATTTCTAAAAAATCCCGAAAGCCAGAACTCAAATGAAACGGCTTATATCTATGTACAAATATATGGCCAAAATAAATCTTAAATACTTAAATTCATAGGATTATAAATTCGACTTAAATTTTAAAGATGATATTTGAACCTGTGAAAAAATACCCCCTCTTCACTACTAAAGGTTCAAATAGACTACATGACGATCGGGCACATATATGCTAAGAGCGATTTAGTGTCTATGATCAAATCTATGCCTTCCGACATATTATACATACATATTTTATGACAGCTATGACATCGTATTTACACTCTGTGACACCCTGTGACACAGGACGCCAACACAAGAAACGGGTTTTTCGACATATATATGACCGATCGTCATAGAGTGTATTTGAAGCATAAGTAGGCCTAAATCAATGTACTGACCATTAATTTTATGATTAATAATCACCTAAACCTCCGAGAAATGCATTCAGTCCTACAAATTTATCTAAAAAATGGACGCCATTTTGAAAACTTTATTCGAATGTCAGATTCTGTCCAGTTGCGAGTCTTGATTGGGTAGTTTTAGTTTTTAGGGTAGACTGTGACTACCCCATCTATTCTTAAGATAAGTTTGTAGGTCTGTACCTACGTAAGTTATGTAAACAAAATAATACATTTGAAATTAGAATACAAGCCGCCATTTTGTTTTTGGGACTGCCAATAGAAGAATAAAATATTGAACTTTTTACCAATACAACCACAGAAGTACACGTATAATTGTTCGATTTGAAAATCGAACTACTTTCAAATATTCTAATACGGAATATATATAAAACTTCTTCTATCTAGAATCCAAATGCTTTGTTTTTTATCTATTTTGAATGATTTCCCTGAAATACAGCAAGTCGTTCCGTATCCAAATAAAACCCCAACGTTTATTATTTTTACGTATAAAGTCACAAAATATAATATTGTCGCTCTGCTCATCTTGCGAGTACTAAAATATGTTATGTAGGATATCCAAACTCGGGTCTATGGTACGTGATCCGAATCCAGTCGGTAATATAGCGTCGCCCGCGTAGACGTGCGTCTTTATGTTATGAGGAGTATCAGTGAGACGGCAATGAAAGGGTTAAGGTTTACTTCGTAATCGTGCTTATAGGGACGCTGTCGATATGGAATCATGATAAACAGATTATGGGAGATATATTTATAGACTATCTGATGTAACTTTATAGCAGTAGCGAAGACTCGATAATGAATGATTATTTAACAAACATAATTTGAAACAACCTCAAAAACACGCTTAAAAATGACTAAAAATACTACCGAATACGTTTCTATCGCTGACTATGTTATATCGTCTCATTTCACTCGACGGAGAATAGTTACTTACGACTTATATACTACCTACTATCAAATATTTCCAAGCGGCAGTACCACCTGCATGGCCCCACAAGGAGGGGGCTGACAGGCTTCTAGCCTGGGGGCTGAGGCTCAGAAGGAGCCCGGCGAGGCGAGTCGACCAGATAAGTAATATAAACAAGCATCACAAATTTGTTTTAATATTTTTAAAAAAAGTCTTCAGTAATGTTATTATTTAAAATTATGTGGTTGTACGATAAAATTTTTAATTGCGTATCGATACTCGACAACTCCATAATTCAAATGGATGTATTAAAATATACAAAAAACACTAAATATACCTACACATTAATTTTACCGCGTATACCATTTAGAAAACGCTACTGTAGAGCATCACACTGAATTTATCCTTAGCGATAGGTAGGGGGGGTGCCAAATATCCTAACCTGGGGGCCTGGTTCAAGATGTGAGGGCCATGACCACATATCTACATTCTCACACGTCTTCTGCCTATCTACATCTGTCTATGTTCTGTCTTTGTTCTGGTGTGTCAGGCACAATTATTTGGCATCAACCTGGCGGAGTGTTTATAGGGTCTCCTGACTTTGTCGTATACGCTATCGCTATACTCATTCATTTATCAAGCGGTGACGCTTGCTAATAAATGATTCTATCTCACCCATAATCTTTCTGTTTTTGATCGATTATTTATGTTACTTAATCTATCCATATTCTAAAAACCTACCCTTTAATCTCTTGGATGACACACTAATTTCTCAAAACTAGAACCATTTCATATGCTATTACCGTATTGTAAGCAGTTATCAAAGTATTATGAGTGTAATTCGTTTTCTTTCACGATCCGATTAAAATAAACAATTCCTCCGATTTTTCAAATTTATCAGTTGCGTTTATACGTGTATACGCTTCTCCCTATTTTTCTCTCTTTAACACATTTTCATATATTTTTTCACATGCGCACAAATGTATATCAAGTAATTAACATTATAATTAAATCATCCGAAACTCTAAACTCAATCTCTAAAAACGATTATAATGTAAAATAGCACAAAACCAATAAAAGAGTTTAAAACAAAATAGATCATGTACTATAAATAATACATTAATTTTAAATGTTACGGTCTAACCCTGTTATAATAAAAATGAAAACAAGTCATCTACGAATTACTAGTAGTAAGACATTCGTTTCTGAAGACGTTAGTTGTAGAGTCAAATCTCCATCATATGTTTGGATTTTGAGTTTATATCAATAATTTATCGCAAAAAGATATTATGTCGCATAAAAACTAATACTAAGTACATACATAAATACATTTCGATATTCCAATTATTTTAAGATGAATTTAATTGAAGTAATACATACATGTATATTATAGTGTATTACGCGATTATATAATTATGAAGGAACCACCTCATAAGGCGGTCTCACTCACAATTCGCATGGGATTCAAGAGCCAAATATCATGTTGGAGAACTGAAAATTTGTCTATCTGGGATAAGTGTCTATAAATTTAATGAAAATATTCACAGAACAGTGCTGTGCAGAATAATGTATTCAAAATGACAGTCCCCGTTGTACGTAAAATGCCAACTATTCTACTAATGTGCACTTACAGTAATCATACATGCATAATAAAGATGAATTCTCAGTTAAAGAGAGGTTTATGAACTTATATCAAAAGCGTGGTCTATGTTAAGAGCGAAAAACAAAATAATTATATAACGAAGAAACCAGAGTATGCACAATTTTTCTAAAATCTTAAAATGGAAATAAGCACCACAGATAACTCGAATACGAGACAACCCTTGAATAAATGTTGTCATCTAGTGGTACCTAAAAGATGGATAATGTCTGAAATGTCGACCTAGAGCACGGTTTCCCAAACTATGTTCCGCGAATTTATCAGAAGAGTACCCCATGTATCAAAACAAGCTAATATTATTTTATGTTCATTAAATATAAGAATTTAACTTTCTAATGCTGTGCCTGAAATCAAAAAATTTGCAATTCAAGTACCCAAAATCATCGTAGATATTAAGAACTATATTAACTAATATTATATGCATTTTTTTAATACTTATATTTTTATGTCTTACGTTTTAAAAATAATAAAATTATTGTTTTATCTCATTAAATATATATATATATTGATTATGTATTATTTACCTACCCTACAAAATAAATAAGGTATTCCATTAAAATTTCAGGATTTGCGAAGTATTCGATCGCAGGAAAAGTTTGGATCGATGAAATATTTAAATTATCGCTACTAGATAATGTGACATGGTATAAAGCCCAGATGAATGCAATTAATTGGAGAGACGTCGCAAAGGATTAATTTAGGCTGATGATGATAATAAATAAAGCAAATATTACAAAAAACAAAACTTCTTTCAACGTTATCTGAATTCATCAAGCTACACGCCTATCAGTTGACAAAAATTTAAATGGCACGGTTTTTCGTGCGTCTAAAATGTTTATTAATGACAATTTCAGCTACTCGAGACGTCTTATCTTGTTTTTTTGAAAAATAAAGCCTCTTAGTTAGACTAGTTTAATCCCCTCAAAGCGGATATCCTGGAGGAAGTCCGACTCGCGAGTGCTTATTCACGCTTCCTTGAATACAGATTTATATTCTCATGTCAGATACTTTGGAAGCATGGATTTTTACGTCTAGACTCTGGCTAAACCTTTAATAAAAATACCTTTCGTTTCAACCAAAAAGAATATTTAAAATAATAACACTTGATGGCAATTCTGCAAAGTTTTTAGTGTAGTACATTTGATTGTCTGTTGGGTGGCAACCCATTCAGGTCGTATATATTTGGTACAATACTAATATTATGCTCCACTAATGTAGTTCATTTCAGCTTTTACCTTTAATAACTCTAGACTATAGTCACGATAAGGGTGTTACAACCGAAATATTTATCGATTACAAACGAAAAAACGAAATCTGCGGAATTCAATAATATAACACACACTTCAATGCCATTAAATCTAATTGAATAATTATTAGAACCGGTTTCGTCCGTTTCAATGAGGCTTTCCTACCTGATGAATATATTTACACGATAAACCGGTCCTGATGATCATTTAATTATGTGTAGTAAATACTACATAAATAATTGTATTATTTTAATTAATAATTTGATACTATTGTAAAACGATATTCTACTTAGTAAATACCATTTTAATTGAACATATTTATTAATTATTTGAATCCACATTTAATAACACTTAAAGTGAATATTCCATATACCAAATAAAACAATTTCAAATAAATTGACCACGATGGCCAATCGGCTAACGCGTCAGTTTATAATGTCGTGGGTCCCAGGTTCGAATTCTAGATCTGGCAAATACACATATTATTTTTCAATGGGTGTTTGGCATTAAAATATGGACCTAATAGGTTGGACATGTAGCTAACATGCATTTCTCGTAAAAACAAAAATCTTTAATCCAAACCTCCACTCTGCGAAAGCCCATATGATCTTCTTAGGATCGGACATAGTCAAAAAATCGTCTTTGGGAACAAAGTCACCCTTTTAGGGAACTTAGGAGAAAATGGAAATCGAAAATTGTTTGTCTATGTTTTCGATGTGAATCTCTGAACTGATGTATTCTGGAACTGTATTCACTATTTATATTGAATACTTTATTTTTTTATATCTAATAGCGAACGTTTTCTTTTTGTTACAGTGACGGCTCTATCAGCACCCGCGTGGACAGTATGGCGGCGCAGGGCGGAGTCCTATGACACGAGGACACGGCGGAGACACACCTGATGGTGACCGCTTCGCACTCCGGAGACCTCTGACCCCTGCCCCCCAACTGCCACTAGACGTGGAACAGCCATGAGCACATCTTCTGAGGACCTACACTACTCCATCATCACGCTGCGTTTTCGTTCGACATCGCTTCAAACAATGCTCCCCCCGTTTAACCTTCATCCATGCGGTCACGTATGATATCATTCGAGTATCATTTTCATCTAAATATAAGGAATCTGTCACATTAGTGTGATTAATGACGTCATGGTATAGCAGTTACATGAAACTCTTGCATTATAATAATATATTTATATATATTATAATATAAAACTGTCTATTGTGTATTATACAAATGTAGTAGAGATACGAAAAATAAATTAATTTAAATAATACAAACAAAAATTAATTTTCATACAAATTTTAGTGGAGTTATCTAAATAAAGTTGTACACATAACTGGAACTGTATATAGTAAATTCGTAAATTTTTTTTTAACTCAATTCAGGTGAATACAGGAGTCGCCTATTTACAAAAATCATCTTTGTCCAGTTTTGACCAAAAATGAACTGAATATGCAATTTTATTCCTAATTCAAAATGGCACATACTTGTTCTATAAACATTTCCAAAACTAGTCGTTTGCAGTCAGTATAACGGTTGAAAAATATCATCCAATTTCAAAATGCATCTTGTCCGTCTAGTGGCAATATTCAGATATCATCTTTTCCATTGTTACATAGCGAGTATTTTGAATTTTTCGCTCAATACAAAAAAGTACATCATGTTTCAAATAACTTTCAAGTGTTTAATTGGAAAAGCTTTGAAGTTAAAATATTAAAATCACCCGCCCAATGACTCAAGATAAATTTTTCTATGTAGAGGTTCCATACTGGTTTTTTGTGAATACCTGAAAATAAAACAAGATGGACAAGGTCAATTTTGGAAATAGGCCACTCAGATATTATACTAATCGTGCATTATAGTGTATATTCCTTTTGCATGATTATCTGTGTTTGTATTTTAAATAATTTATTCACAATATCTCTGCTATAGTTAAATGTATTATGTTGATGTATTGCACCAATACAGTTTATATATGTACAAATAATGCAAGAGGATTGTGCGGCATCCATAACCATAGTGATAAGTAACCTAATATCAAATTCGACGCCAGTTAAAATAAAATACAAACACTAATGTGACACCGGACTAAGACTACTTTGCTGACGCTAAATAATTAATAATTAAAATAGAATAATATTTTTTTCCGTGCGATGTTATCATTCGATATACAATTTATTATGTTTTAATAATAACATATTTTGATACTAACTTGCTGATGTTAAAAAAGAGTATGTATACAGAAAAGACTTTAAATGTTTTATAGCCACTTTAAATTACCTACATAAAATTATATTGAAGACTTCAATAGATTATAAATAGTATTCAAATTGTATTCAACCCAACATACTGGCTTTTCAAAATAATACACATATATAATTGATTTTGATTTTCGAAAAAAAAATATCATGATCTTTGATAAATTTTATTAAAATTTAAATAAAAACTTTTCATAAAAAAAGGAAATTAAAAACGAAACATTATTAAAAATATAAAAACCTGTTGTTTTTTGTCGATTTTTCTATATATAATTAATATAATAAATTTACTCTTATTGGGCGACCATTGTTTTTGTTTAATGTCGTCTCTTTGACGTTGATGTTTGTGCGTTACTACATCCATTCCATCAACGACTCACAAAGAATTATTGCCATGACGACAAAATATTGTTGCCATACCGTGAAAGACAGGTCAAGTATTTACATCAGCAAGTTATAATACAAATATAAAGTAGCATGTATCTATGGTTTATTAATAAATTATATAAAAAATACACATATCTAAAAACAATTGAGGGAAAATATTATAAAATATTACATAAGTAATTTGATTTTGATCTTATACTTATTAATATATTTATACTTGCGATGTATTTTCGAATGAATCAACCGCATGGAGATATTTTGTTTGTTAATTTTAGCAAAGCCAAATGATTTAGAATAAATTATACAATTTATCTATATAATTAAATAATTATTGCAAACTATATCGACGCCTAATACAAATAAATTATCAAATGCAAAATATGAATTCTAAGCGTTTATATTTTTCTTGCAACCATTATTAATAATATTAAAACATGTTAACATTCCCAAAATAAATAATTAAAAATTTTAAAATACATCAGTAGTGTACGCTTTTTCAAAAACAAATCATTTATTTAGAGAATTTGATGCCTTTAAAGTAAAATTAATTATTTACTTAGTATAAAAACGAAACAAATAACTCCAAAACGTACATATATAACCTACCTATATTACTACAAATAAAGTGGGAAAAAGAGCATAATATATATAGTGCTAAACATAATAATACAATGAAAAAATATTTTCGTTGGAAAAAAAGGTGAAATAGTAATAATTCTACTTATTTCACATGTTTATAAACCATTTAGATTCAAAATGATTCATTATTGGACGATGCCATAACTAGAACACAAAATATTTTAAAAGCCAAAATTGAAACACGCTTCGTTCAAATTGGCTGTTAGACTTTTTTGACTAATTTTATCAAAGATTTAATATAAACTTGGCTTATAGAAGTTTCTAAAATTTAATTACTGTTTGCATATATATTTCAAAATCGTGATATTAACTTTATGATCAGCATTTTAGGTATATCAATATTTTACTGGCAAAACTTACTAAGTGACAAATTTATCATTTTGATAAATTTGTAGAATTTAATTATTTTAAACTACTGTCTGGAAATTACGTATTGTATTTACGTAATCATACAAACCTACGTCTCTTTTTAGCAGAAATTGTAATAAGTCTCAAAAATGTACTTAGTTAGTTTTACCTGTAGAATGGAGATAGGGTAAAAAATACATTCACATTCACATTTTATTTGCGCAATTATAATTCTTATAAGCAGAATATGATAATTGATTTTTGTAAGTGGTATTTAAAATACTACTCCAATGGAAAAAGCGACTCTATAACAACGGTACACTAAGCATATATATAAAGGAATAACTGATACAATTAAAATATTTTTATTTTTAAACTATAAATTTATTCGTTGATTTAATAATAATTATTTTTTTGTGATTTCATAAATGGTTGCAAATATTATTGATAATAATAATATAATACGTTAAATATATTGTGTTTTCAGCTGTGCTTAAAATATAAATTTGATTTTGATTTATTTTTTAAATAATAAATTATTTAAATTATTCTATAAAGTGAAAATATTGATATCAAACCGGTTGGCATCAGTCCTCGTTGTGCATAATATTAGTGTTCGTGGCTGCTACTTTCTATGCTCCCTACTTGGGGCGAGACAAAGACACTTTTCTATTCTATGGACATATACAAAAATTGCTAAAAAAGCTTTGTGCACCTAAACATAGATATATCAAAGATTATAAAATATATAAACATATTACAATTTAAAAATGTATCCACTAAGTGGAAACGTACGATTACAATATCAAAATGTTAGATAACGTTATTCAAATTAAAATGAAGTAGTTTTTTAATCGAATTTTAATATACATGTTGTTAAACAGACAATTTTAAATGTAATAGTGAATATAAAAAATGACA
Organism: Rhyacophila brunnea; assembly: GCF_057557595.1. Taxonomy (NCBI): domain Eukaryota; kingdom Metazoa; phylum Arthropoda; class Insecta; order Trichoptera; family Rhyacophilidae; genus Rhyacophila; species Rhyacophila brunnea. Next base: position 37,415,166 of record NW_028233276.1, on the reverse strand, counting down.
GTTATTAAATGAAATCGATGTTACTTGGTTTGCTATTTTTAAGTGGTGGTAAACGTATTGATGAAATAAATTTTCTTTTTAGTTTGTTTGTATTGCCAATCGAAGTAGTGGTGTTATTTGTTAGCATGTAACTATGATTGATGAGTGTTTAATAAAGGTTTGACGTCCCTGCATTGAAAATATAACGATGGTTTTATATATTTAAAAAGATATTATCACAATTACGCTTATATGATAAAATCCTACATAGAAATGATATTATATAGAATAAATCAAAATTTCATTCATAGTTATATTTACCTTTATCACCATTTTACAGTTCACTTATTTTTTTAAATAATAGTTATATTTATATCACTTTTATTGAGCACTTATTTATAATATAATTATTTCTATTCTGTAACACGCTATCAAATTGAATGAACATGAACTACCCAATTTAAATGAATTTGTAATTGATAATTATTGTACTGTATCCAAACTGACATTATGGTAAAGTGGACTGTAGTTTTAAATTCCATTGGTTTTTAATATCGCTCTTACATACCACATTTTATGTTTATTTTATGCTCGAAAAATAAGGCATATAAAAAGGCCTTTTATGTTGATCTAGATTAAATTCGTTGTTATATATATATATATAGAATTTTAAAAAAATCATTATAGCTTTTCTTTAATAAAAATTGTCTAAAAATATTTCAACACAGTATTTTTTAACTTTATCAGATTCTGATAAATTGAAATAAGCCTATGGAATCTAAAAGATTGTATATCCATCTAAATCATAATGTCGTATTATTATATCAAAATAATACTAGGTAACTGTAAACACCAATCTATGTTGGCTACAACTATTAAAATATGAGCCTTTGTATGTCATAATTTATTAAAAAAAAAACTTATAAACATTTGTATTTTAAATATTGTTTATAAAATAATCAAAACGGCGGTTTAATTAAAGATTAATTTAAAACAATTAATATAAACCTATTTTTTATTTTTTATTGCTCACATTTTATAATAATAGCATAAATACATGGATTTGATAACAATACGCAATTAAAAAGTTATTTAGAATAATTAATGACATGAATGTTGACTGTTGTTTGTTCTTAGAAAAAATGAATTGCATTTTCAATTTAACGAAAGGCATTATTTTTACTTTGCATATTTACACTTTTGAATTTTGATATATATTTTTAAAAATTTATATTGTTTTACAAATCAGAAAATGTTCTAATATTGAAGTAACACGATAAAAATCAAAACAGCTTTGCTGTTTTTTAAAATGCTATTACTTAGTAAAAAAAAAAATAACTGTACGCTCTTATATTTCAATATAACGTGTATAACCAAAACATGAATGAATATTTTTGAAAAATAATATTGCAATAAAATAAAATTCGTAATTTAAAAAAATATTCTGTACACAAAAAATCGTCAACACCAGACAATATGAAGAGCTAGATAAAATATGTAATTTGCATGGTTTTGTGAATTATAAACAATTTTTAATTTTAAAATATCTAATTATATATGTACCAACAGGTGACTAACATTTGAGGCTACCTCCAATATTAATTAGCATATTATATTATGTTTTCAGTTCACACAATATATAATACGGAAAACTAAAACGACATCCTTTATTTATTTTCATCTAAACCTACATTTAACATTATTGACAAGTAATATTACATAAAAATAGTGAGAAAAAAACAATACAAATTCTTCACACTATATTTTTACCACAATCGTATGATTATATGACTTGATTTATATTTTTTTATTGTTGAGAATATTAGGTACCGAATCTGATACATTATATTTTCCTTTTCTAAGTAAGACATGCAGCACATAGCACAATAGGAAACACATTATACAATATGGAAAAAAAACATAGGTATTTAATTTTCATAACCCTCATTTTTAATTTATACAATTAAGTATCTACAGTTATCTACTGACAACAAGAGAAACAACAACAACACTAATATTTTGAGATATATTGTTGGTGGTATTTTTTTCCCTACTTTTTTGACATTTCCAATGTAACTGAATAATACAATGATAAAGTGGTGTATTAGTAATTTAGTTTAGTGGAATTCAGCAATGCACAATGAAATATTACAATTCAATAAGGAATTAACCCAGAAATGTCAGTACCTATTTAATTCAATTCATGAATTATCTCAGAAAGGGTTGTTTCGTTTTATGACACATTGAAGAAATTGTTGACCTTTTTATTGTTGAATTGTTATGAGAAGATCTTTTTACATCGAACGGCAGTATTAATTCAAAACCTTGAAATTTTGAGTTGTTGCGTTATTGAAGGGGTATCGACGTGTAATAATTAATTTAAATCATATACATTTTTTGTATTCAAGTATTTACATTTTCTGACCAAAGGCTATCAAAAGAAAGTATCTAAAGTGCCTCTCAGGGATGTTAGATTTTCAATTATCTCGTAGCACCCAAAATTGTAAAATACTTTTTTAACTTTCGAAACTTTGAGTGCAATAAAAATACCTCTGCGTAGGGCCATTAAAAAATATCGACACTTTTCTTTCGATACCGCCACCGACACCAAGTATCGATTATGTTTTTGTCAATAATAATATGACAGCCCTACCCGTGCGCATCATTGTATGTATTAAAAAATATTATCTTCCTTTTAATTTAAAAATTAGGATTTCTCAATGATTTTTTATGCATTCTTAATAGTATCTCATTTTTTTCAAACACTTTTTATAAATATGTCTTCATATTAAAATAATTTATATAACTATTGTAATCTATTTACTCTTATAATTACTTACAAATAGTCTCGATTCGAATCGTAATATCATTATGAATTAGTAAATTCACAAATCGCGACGACAATTTTTATTTCGTTCCGGCAAAAAAATGGCATTATTACGTCGTTGTGTTTTTTCTTAGGCAACCGAAAAAGTTTTTATTAATGTTCTCGTGACAAATGGACGTCAGGGTTAATTTACTGATAATTTCTGCGCAAAGCGAAATTTTTGCAAATACATACAAAGAATTTACCTAACAGAGAGAAAATAACTATGCGGTCTTTTAATGACATCACCAACTAAATGAGCAACAACATATTTGAGAAACTATTATAATATACAGTGCGTCTCAAACTCGCAAACAAATGATAATAATAATATATAGGTACTTATCAGACTTATTAATAATTTCTAATAAAGATAAAATATTACTCAAAAATACTACACTGTTGAACAACTGGTTTTTCAGTTAACATTTGGTTCTCATTATTGTAAATATCTACGGCTATTTTAATGATAAAAGGTTATTATTATCTAATGTTAACTTGATTAAAACTTCAGAAAATAATAATATTTACCTTAATCAAGATATAACAGTACTTTTATTTCATATAATTTAATAAAAATCATTACCCGTTTGGTTCACACAAATAAATGAACAGTGTCAACTGTATTCACAGTTATTTTTACAAAAAATACTTATAAATGGTGAAAAATAAAATCATTCAATAATCTATAGTATTTTTGTATCAGTTGATGATGTTCCTTTAAGCGAAAAATCTGATTCTGCTGTTTATTAAATCATATGAATTAAGTACCGTCCGTGAATTGTGTTTTATTTTAATTAAAATAATGTTTTTCTACCAAGAATTGGCAGTTAAGTAATTTATAAATTATTTCTGTCAATAATTATAAAATAGACTGAGTAATTATTGGACAGATGGTTCCAAGTTACCAGCACTGAAATTTTGAAAAAATAATCTCACTGTTTCTTTGAATAATCACGATAATCTGTAGGTATTTAAAAATAACATATAAAAAACGAATATTTCGGATTTCTATTACAGTACATTTGAATAAATAATATTTTTTTTAAATACTGTCTTATTACGCCTATGGAGGGATGAAGTTTATTTTATGAATATACTTAATTTATTTATAGAAGCTTCATAATATTGTTAAACGCAAACAAAGGAATCCTTATAATAACATATTTTAATTAATATTTTTATACTCAAACATGAAATGTTTTCAATCGATATTGTAATTGAATTTTCTTTTATGATTGTACGTAAACAACACAAAACAATTTTCTTTTGGCAATATATGAAAAAAATTATTCGAAAAAAATATCGTACCTATACAGAATGCATAAAATGTCATTTGTGAAAAACAAACAAGCCATAAGATTTTTTTAAAACACTGTTATTTTAAAATTAACAGAAAAATCCTCTTCATTTTTAACAAAGATTATTCAAATAAATAGGGCTGTGTGCATGCTGGAAAATTGATAATTATTATTTACTTAACACATAAATACGAATATAGGAAATAGATTTTCATTTCGTGTTTTCTATATAAAGACTTAATAGATAGGTTGGCTTGTAGACAAGTATATTATGTACTCGTATATTATCTTAAAGAGGTTCCAGTATTTTAAAAGAGTAAATTAATCAAGCTCATAAATATAATGCTTGCCGAAAAAAACTCCAAACCGATTGTATACAATAATGTATATAAACTAATATATTTTTTTGTAAATAATCAATCACCAAAATCCACTCTTGATGTAATATTTTTTTTGTTAAGTACTAGCATGGAACATACATCGGTTGAAAATTAAGCAAGTTAGTGTTAGTTTGACGATTGTATTGACTGGTGACAGTAGTGTGACGAATTGACTTTTATGAAAAAAATACCACGTTGACGTCTTCCGACGTTCTCAACCATTATGACTCTTGGATTAACTTAAATTTCAAGGTTAAATATTTCATAGCATTTCTGTATATAAACACTCCATTTGTTTATTTACTATATCTATAGTCGATACACTTATATGGAGAAGCTAATTATCATTTCACTACACCCATTTTTTATAGTCATCCTATCCTGTCCAGATGAATCGTATAGAGCTCCACAGAGCATGTGGCCATGACCAATTCCTCACACGGATGATTTGTATCCAGAAATACACGTTGACTGAGTGATATATTCTAACATCACCAATCCATCGAACTACGTCTTTTTTGTCTGTTATTAATTCTTTTTTTAAAGGTTGGTATATATAACTTACAGTAAATAATCTCCTTATTCTGTATCAATATCATATCAGAAAACCTCTTTCTACTTAGTTGTTTTCTGCCCTCTACCTTGTCCTGCAATGTGAGATAAAAAGTACATAACATTTCTCATTGGCATGGCCAAAGTACACAGGTTTTTCCGTATTTCGCGGTAGGAATAAGTTTTTTGGCTTATTGGCTTAAAAACTCCATATTTGAGACATGATCATCCCAGTAAATTCTCATCACATGCTGATACAGCCACATCGCAAAAACATAATATAGACTGCTCTTTAACTTCCAGGATTCGACTGCCTATGGTGATGTAAAATTGTGTAATTTTTTTCAAAATTCCATCATACCATCTCAATTCTGATCGTAATCTGGTCTTCAGTCTTCCTAAGGACGACAACCGAAGTATTTTACAATTTGCTGCTCGGTTTTCTCTTAATGTAAGCCTAATATTATACTCTACTCTTGTATCTACTGATATTTCTGGTTAGATGATTATATTTTTAAATCATTGAAAATAGAGCCTAAATATTTTTTGAAATTCATAGCTAATATCAATATACTTTTTTATTTTTATTTTACCAACTAATTAATATTTTTAATGTTTCTGTTACATGAGTAAGGGTTGTGAAAATTTTATATTTCTGTCTTTAATATTTTTTCTTTTAATTTCCGTTGTACTTTGGTGACAAACATTTAAGCGATATCATCGACATATACTTTATACTTACTATATTATATATTATTTTCAATTTGAATTTTTGATTAATCGATTTACCGTCACAACTTTATATCGGTCATCTTACGTGAGCTTGGTTGTACTTACTCAAAAAAATAATATTATATCGGTCATTCCTCTTAGATAATATAAATATGTCCTATGTACGTCGGTGTAAAAATATTCTTATTGAAATAATTATTTAAGATTTATATGCATATATTTCAGTGCACAAGACAATATTACAAATTAAAAAAGTCACAGCATATTATTTAGTTAAGTAGATATTTATACACTGCAATTATGCGCCAAAAGAAATTTTTAAAATTTAGACGTAGGTACATACATAATTTCATTATGTACCTTTTATCTGTTTTAGAACTAGCAGTAAAAGTATTTTATGAATTATTTATGAAATAAATATATTAACAGTGTCATATTCATTAATTCAGGGTGCAAATAATATCTAGTGTTTGAGTATTCAAATGGTAGAATATGATTTTTATGTCACACAAAAGTGACAACGGACTGCAAATGAATATTTTTTGGTGCGGCTATGGGGTTTTGTAACCGTGTTTCACAAAAAGCTTTCCGCGCCGAAATTCCGCAGGTGTAGTTAGGTACAGCCAGAAAAACATATATTTATACTACAGTCGATGCATACCAAAATATTTGTAAAAAAAAAACTCAACGCGTATTCTTTGCATGACATTTTCGTAAAAACTATATTTTTAAGGAGAATGTATTAACGAAACTAAACTACATAAAAAATCTTAATGTACAGATTTAAAATCCACAACAGATTTATTAGATCAGAAAAAAATAAGTATCGTGTTGTACTGTAATAATAAATAATACTTAAAATTCAAACGACAAGTATTAGAAATGAATTAGAAAAAATATCATTTTGGAATCATTTGCAATCTAATTGAAATATAATATACTTATGGTTTTAAATATAATCAGTAAAAATCCCGACAACAAATTCCATTATATATCTACTTACACTGAGTTGTAACATTATAGTCGGAGAAAGTTCTTTTTACAAAATTCATAACGTGAATGCATATTATTTGCACCCTGTTTAATTTTTCAAAATATTCAAATGTAATGTCTTTTAAAAACTGAAAAAAAAAACTAAAAATGTGTATGGATTTGAAAATGATTTTTGACACTTTATTAATTGTCTTGCGTCGTGTAGTTTTTGATAGACTTTTAGAGATCAATCCCGATTTGAAAAAAAACTTTCCAACAAGTTGTATATTTTATAGATGCACATTTGAATGAGTGATATTTGAATTTTATAGAAACGTTTATAAATATATTATTGCGGTATGCAAAATTGAAACTTCATTTGTATCGATGACTTTTGATTCATATCAATCACGCGTGACAGAATATTCGTAATATTTTTTCATAGCCTTTAAGTTGTACCCTTAATGGACTATCAATAAATACTTCCTAAAGAAATGTTTAAAACAGAGCACAAACTATTATGATCGGGTTAGGTTTTTCAACTTACTCCATCATAAATAAATAATATTATAAAAACTATTCTTTTTAGAAAATGTCAAAAATGGGCTCAAAAAAATAATTAGAACAGCCTACACAGACACGAGCTTAATATTTATAAAATAAATACTGTTACTCTATCTTATATTAAATTTCATTTAACCACATTTTCAAATCAATTCACTTAGCATTAAAGAAATGTAATATATATTAACGATTTAATACAGGAACATTTCACTCTATGTTAAATTGTCTACGACTTTAAAACATTAATAAATAATAAAATGTCTATGATATGCTTTCTTGTAGACTGAATCTTAACTTAAAATCGGAATAGTGAAAAAATTTCGTTTAAAAAATAACTTAAAAATAATGTAAAACGTGTTTAGTTTTTTCGTTAATACTGCCGAAAGTAAAATAGAATATAAATGTAGTTTATCTTATTACTTTGATTAAAGTATAATAATAGTGTTTTAATTTTATTTTAAATAACTTAATCGTTAGCTTTTGCGGGATAAAAATAATTTTGAGGATTTATGAATTTCATCTGCACAAGAGTTAAAATTACTAATTATTCATACAAATAAGTTTATAATTTTTTATGAATAAATTTACTATTAGCCATTTTGATTTAGCTGGCCTAAATCATTTTAAATATTTTGACGAAAAATATATAATATTGAAAATATGCTTATTAGGATATGTTGCAAAAAATATTATACAAAATATATTTACTATTAATAAATTATTATGTTTTTTTTTTTTGAAAACCTATTTATTTTAATGAATTTAAAAAAAATACAGTAATACATAAAATGACGAGCTATTCAGATGAAGGACCCGGTATTATGAAACTTGAGGACTACGTGTAGTTTAACTAGTAGTCAAATTCTAACACCAGGCCTTATAATATAACAGCATCAAAATATCATATATATTTTTCAAACTATAGTTCAGTACGTGCGCCCTCCTTCTACGCAGCTCTCCAATTTATGATAATAATATATATTTGAAGATATATTATTATATATTATTTACAGATGCCTACTAGATAAAATAGACGTACTATTATATTCTTACTTGTGTTAGTTGTGTGGTGATAGTTTATTAATTAAGCAACATCTTCTATACATGGTTACTAAATTATTATTGAATTACTAAATTAAAAAAATATTATTTTTACAATAGATTAAAATTAATTGGTCACTTGAAAGTCAACCTATTACTTATACTATATTTCATACAAGTGGGTAGGTATTAAAAAAATTGTCTCATCAGTATAAATATGCACTAAATTTCATCAATCTTCACTGAGTACATTTTTTTTAATTTAAAATATAATACTCCAAGTAGTAAATAATATGTTATCTTATTAAAAACGAGAACTGAAAATGACCAATAGAGTTTATCTATTGTAAAATTATTTTGATAGTGAGATTAGTGTTAAAACATTAGTTCGGTTTATTTTTCTTTTCTCTATAATACCTACATTTCTTGTAATTCCGTTTTAGAGTTTACTATTTTATATTATCTTTTTAGCAAGTATTATATTATATTGAAACATAATTTTATTATTATAATTGTTATGTTGACCCAACAAATGATACTTGTATATTTTTTGTGATGACTAATCATTTACTTTGTTTTAACTGTCCTAACATTTTTGTGTTATATTTAAAATATTTATTTTGATTATTTTTAAAGAGTATAATATTATACATTATTAATATCAAGATCTCTTCACAACCAATCGTTGACCGGATGCATTGCTTCAATGAATTAGTTAAGTACCTACATATATAATTTAAATATAATATATTTATTTATTATGACTATAATTATGACGTGATATTTTTATGTATTATTTATAATCCAAAACAACGACAACCTTAATGTTTGATTACCATTAATGATTGATTATTTTTAATATTTATTTCTTGGTGATAGTAATATTTTAACAATTCGTTATTCCTGTAATTTGCATTTCAGCAGGTTTCATAACATAAAACATGTACGTACCAACTGTACTTTTGAAACACATTTTTTTTAATAATATTAAATCAATATTATATTGTTCTACATAGACGGTCGCTTAATATAAAATGAAGCTGATAATGATAATTCTAAGACCAACTCAAAACTAATATCTTCAATTCCTTTCGCATCGAAAATTCTCTTGCAACTTGTATTACAAACAATAAGTGAAAAGAAAGAGTTTTTCTAAGATGAACCATTTTAATTTTTCCGAAAATGTGTGGTAATTGATTGTAAAAGTATTTTGATTAAATTATAAAAGCGTTTTGAAATTAAAGCGTCAAATAACAAAAACCGATACGTCGATATTCTTTGTCCAATTTTACACAATATATTTTAATAAGTCAATAATTCCATCCCCTAAAATCAACCGAAAAAAATGTTTACATAAACCAATTATTTAAGTGCACGTCCGATTTTATTTTTTATGTATACATTGCAAGAAGTTAATCAGTTAATATAAATAATGTGCATTTCGATCAAGTTTTAAAATAAAATACGATAGACCAAATAAACTAATATTAAAACCAAATTAATTATTACGACTGCCGCACAAAAATGTAATTTCCCATTAATATTAAATTGTGAACTTATCGATTTTTGTTATTAGACACCACAATTATTATGTTTCAGTCGTTGTAATCCATGTATAACATTCTCCTTATTTATTACTACAAGCTGTGTGACTACTTACACTATTCAAGAAAAATACTTCGCCCTTTTTTTAATTTAAAGAACATAATATTATGAATGTTATTATTTTTATTAGGTATGATGATATTTATGTATAATTTCATATTAAATCCTAGCAATACACAACGTCCGATTGGTTTGATGTGTCCTGATTAAGTTAAAGATGTGGTGTTATTATAATGTTATTGTATAGAATAAATAAACAAATCGAAAATAAAATATTGTTCAGTTTTTAATATCTTTACCTCTCTACATGATATTATATAACATCTGTTATAACTGGTTAATCTAAAATCTAAATCAATTGTATACAACCCGCGTTCCACATTAGCACAGGGGTTGGAAACTAAATAAATTACTCCAATTGAGGAACCTAAATATGAAAAAAAAGTTTTAGTAATTAAGACTCAAAAAAATACATACTGAAAATACATATTACGGATACACTCTTTCAGTATGAAAAATGAATGTAAAAACATCAAATAATACAACCCGTGAACAATTATCAATATAATAAATTGGCATCACCGATAAAATAGGTTATGCAGCACTGCTCTAAAGCATGGTTAGTAAAAAAATACCCATGGAATAACATATGAACAGTAACTGCTCGTATATATGCGTATTTTACTTGAACAGTAATGTAGCGCTTGACCGTTTACGCAACACCACATACCGTTTACAAGTCTTATTGTTGATTCTACAAAAATAAGTATCCCCTTTACATATATTTCTAATGGGTTTTTGCCAATTCATAATAAATGCCTGCTATGTACCTAATTGAAATCACCAAAACATTACAAAAAAATAAAAACAAAATTTTCCATCTACCCGTCAAAGCGTATTGTATGTGCATTGAAATAAATAATGCATAATTCATAATATCGAACTGAGGATTAAATAAATCCAACTTTAGTACATCTATTTCAAGTTTATTATAAATTCTACCTAACTGTTTTATAATGTGAGGTTCTATAAATGAGGTTTGGTTCATACTTACGTTGTTATGAAAATAATAAATATGTTCATTTTATACACAAGCGTTCATTTAACTTTTCTAATGTAGCATTTAGGTGATTTTAAAAGTACTTCTGATTTAATTTTTACTCATATGCCAAATATACACATTTAGTCATCATCCACTTGATTATTTTTATAGTTTCACTTGATTTATTTTAAATTTTAGTATTCATATTTAGCAACATTATTTTTACATCGTTTGACGAATCTCGACTTATTTGATAATACTATGTTGCCTACCTCTGTCTGGTATAAAGAATATAGCCGCCTTCATTAATTCCCAAAGAAGCGGTAGAAAATATTTGGAACTATAATATGGAATATAATATAAAAAGGTTACTTGTAATATTTAGAGGAAGTTAAATGACCTCTAACCCACAACTAGGCACACCCCTTCACTACGGGGGTGAGTGGAAAAGGTAGAGTGGCAATCCGCACAAGGGGTGAGGCTATAAAGGAGGTTTGTCCCACTGCTCTACTTTTCAACGAAGAAAATATGTGTTATTGGATTTCCCCGTAGATAATTGCTGTGTTCAGTTCAGTGAATGCGGACTCGTAATTTATTCATTGTATAGGAGCTCCCGATTGCAAGCTTTCACTGTATTACATTGTCACCGTGATTATATGAATAATAAAACTTTTCTTGTCGTAAATTTCCTTTTATATGTAAATTTTATCTTTCTCACTCTTGAATAGATCCAACTTCCCTACTTTGTGGTTCAACTGCCTGGATGAAGACCCATCTGATATTATTTTATTATACTATATAACTGTCAATTCAACTACATCTAAGTATATATTTCACATGTATCAGGTATCGCTAAATGACTGATTATCTTGACAATTATCTCTACCTCGACCTATATGTTTTTTTCTATTTCCACTAAAGTACTTCTGTATTCCACAACCAAGTTCCTGAAGGGTTTTACTGAAGGTTCATGATTCTCAATCATTTATGAAAATATACTTTGAATCACTTTGCGGTTATTCCATTATGAATGACTGAATGAATATATGCTTATTAAAAGCAGTGGAAATTGCAAAATATAAAATCAAATGTATAACAAGTACCCACTAAAAAATAATTAAACTAAGAATATAAATACACAGTAAAGTCTTCAAAAAAAACATAAGAAACGATTAGTCAGTCCAAAGTAAAAATAAATTGCCTATTTAAATTAGAGTGACAAAAATTAATCTTTAGCTTCTTATCGTGGCTTCCATTGTTTTATTTATCAAGAAAGATCGGTAAAATTCTGTACCTATCCGTTGAAATATCTAAAAATATTATTTAAAAAAGGTACGATTGGGGTTTTTGAAAACGGTAACTCGGAACTATTTTGTTTAGCGTTACACCATTGGTAGTATCACACCTAGATACAAGAGTCAGATAAGAGCTTTGAAAATCGATATCCGTTGCCGATTCCTGATTCAATTCAAGTTCATGAGCTGACACGTCACTCTTTAGTGACGGAAGTGACAACGAAGAGGTGCTTCACGTGACTAGACTATGACTGTATGTACTCCAGATGCTGTGGCACAGCTGCACGGATTTCGTGCCTGTTATCGAACCTCTCCGCACTGCAAGTCTCACATAGTAAGATATGCGGAAGGTGGCGTGATTTTGTACTCGTGTTATGCTCCGATGCTGGAGTAAAGTGGGTATATTATTATAGTAACTAATATTAAATGCATTTTGTGTTTTAGTTTGAAAAAAACAAACAAAACATTGAAGAAGGCATCTGGGTAAACTTGACCTATTTCCCGTTATCTTGCCAATTATTCGAATTATTTCTTATTCTATTTTATAAATAAATATTACGATATCAATCAGACTGAAAGCTTACGTTTAGTATATTATTAAAGAAGTGAATTATTATATTTTTTATACCAATAATTTGATTAAAATTTATATTCCTTTTTGTTTTTCAAGTAATTTATTTTGTGCTAAAAATATTAATAATATAGTTGTGTATTTTTTCACTTATAAGTATCAATATAACTTATTTAGTAATACAGATACAATAATGAAGATTGCCTACAGGAGATAGGTAAACAATTGGTATCCGAAAAGGATTGTGCACACTTTATCAGTCACCCCTAAGGAAAATAAGTAGTTATGAATACTGGGGCTATCTGGCCGTAGAATACGTAGCACGCAATTTAATAGAATGAATCGATAATTTACATTTACGTGTTTTGATTAATCCGTACGTTTATGAAACATTAAAAAGAAAATTACATATTTTTAAAGTGAAAGAAAAACTAATTATGATTTTTTTTAAGTTATAAAATATGCGTTCTTCAAAGGATTTCATCGTCTTATTAAAGATTATTCTATTGTTATTTTAATCATAAAATTAAGTTTAACAAGTTCTTCGGAAGGCCTTAAAGATTTTTTTAAAGCCTTAAAGAAGTTACAGTTTTGATCTATTGTATACCTAATTTAATTTAAATAAAAATGTCATCTTTTTTATTTTTTTCGACTCTAGATTCATTACGGTCACATATCTACGTAAGTACCTATATAACAATATGTAGTTTTTAGTATAAACATAATTATAATTTTCAAACCACTCATTTCATAATGAAACCATCGTAGACTAGACAGATGTTGAACTGAAAGTTACCATTTCTCAGTGAATCAATTTGTACGATTATTATCACAGTATATTATGTTAAATAAAGATTAATGTACACAATAAATGTAGATATAAATGCATCATAACTACGGTATCGTAATAAAAGAGGGATTTTTTAATTTATCAACCATGACAAGTCCCATTAATATTGTTTCAGATCAATAGCATCAATAACAAAAAATGTTGTTTTTTGAGGATCACGTGTTTAGTGCACCGAACCGCCCTGAAATTGTAATAAATATATATTGTCATCACTTTAGCATATGTGTACTAAATTTCAAGTCTCTGAAAGTTCAACTCTACATAATATAGCCGTATACATTTTTAGCACAGATAGCTTATGTAAATATATAATATTTATATTGCCTCAGTGTAGTCAAAACTAGTATTAAAAATATAGCTTCGCTTCAAATATCTCTGCTCTCCACTATTTCATCGCAGAGCGCTTTATTTAATTCAAGCATTTAATTATACCCAGACCCTCTCATTTATACGAAGCATAAAACCCAGACAATACAGAAAAGTGCTTAACTTCTAAGCCACGAGCCCACTTTTGCGCCATCTCTATAATCCATTTCAACAAAAAGGATTCTCTTAGGGGTGTGTTTTCCAAATCAAGCCTAAAGCTCACGGAAAGCGATTCAAAGACGCGACCCTTATAACAACCTACCCCTCGCTGAAATACCTTGGCTCTATGTAAAAACCTATCCAATCCTTTTGTACAGTATTACCTCTATTCTTTAAGTGGGCCATCTTTTTTCAGGCCGTGCGGGGGCGCTCGCATTGGAATCTGCCAAATTACGCCAAAGGTGCGGAAAACACGATGCATTTTGCATGAAAATGCTTTTTATGCCTCCAAAAACTTAGACTTTAGAAAGTTTTCATTTGTTATGTTATATACGTATATACCCACATTCATTTTTTTATCTACGGAAATACATATTTGTGACTAAAATATCGAATATAAAAATATATTGAAGACAATACGATATTAAATTCAACCCCATTTCTAGAGATAGGTAGGTACTTACTTATAAAATAATAAATAAAAAAATATATATTCGAGATTGCTAAGCATGTATTATATTAGAGCAATTTTAAATATTTGATACTAACTACCCTACTGAAAATACTTGTAACTTCATCACGGAATAAGTCTTAGCACCTAATAGTTCCTTCCAAACTAACCCGCCCCGCACTACACTCAGTCTTAATCAAGCGTATCACGAGGCCCTACGTTTGGTCGTGAAGCATCAGCAGTTGTTTACGCCTGAGAATATCTCAGGAAAAGATACCCAAAACTGAGGTCGGTGTCGTCTACGTGACACTTATCGTTTAAAATTATTTCAAATTTAAAATGCTTTGTTAAGTTTTAGTCTGTTTAATGCCTAAAACTATCTTAAGTTTGTTAATTAAAATTAAACAATAAAAAAAATGTTATTTAAAACGTTGGAGTCATTACGCTATTATTGATCACGAAAAATTTAATTTCAATTTCATAAATTTTGATTTAGCGTAGTATACTTATTGTCTACAGCCTGTTCTTATATTTTTTTGGAAACTAACATAATTCTGTATAAAACAAGGGAGAGTAATATAATTAAAATTTAATTTTCTAATGCCGTGCGCGTGTTTTATCTCACAGGTTGTCAGTCAGAAAAAGTTAATCGCGTTACAGTAACACAATTTTATACTCATTTATGTTTTTTTTCATTCCGGATAATAAATACTACTTGGTCGTAAAATCCTCATTATTCGTATCTTTGTTACTTTATTAATAAATGCTTTCTTTCTATATATAAAATAAAACACCGGAGGAAAAATTCTCTTCTGTATTGTGCCAGTAAATTCGTTTTTTAACTCATTCATAATTTTATTATAAATCTGTTACATATGTCAGATATTTTTTTATAACTTAGGCAATTAAATTTGACTGCAATTTCGAGGTTAATTATAAATTTATAGCTAGAATGAAATGGAGATATCTTCAATTTATTACATCGATGACTATTGCTAGCATTTCAGTAGAGTAAACATATTAAATTTGGAACGCAATCAGAATTTTAAATCGAGTAATCTTTTCATTTAAGACGTGAAAAAAATATATAACAACCATATCGAAAATATGTGGGATGGCATTTTTAAATAAACCTACCCAAAGTTAACACGTCGTGTATTTTATAATAAAAAATGAAATCACGCAACAGTCGATGTGGTGTTGTATTTGGGTACACATAACAGAACAATTGTGTATGTATTATCAATATATATATATATGTGTGTACCTACATATAACACAACCGGTGACACTAATGAGAGACGAACACGATTTTTATGGATTAATGCATGAGTAGGCACACGTATGTATGTATTACAAGATACAGCCTTACTTACTGTAAATAATACCATAAAGGTATATATTTGTAGTGTCTACCAGTCATAAATTGAGACATTAAAACTATAGTCAGAAATTTACCTAGTGTGGATCATTCAGAAGAAACTGATAAAATCGCAGACATCAGATCAGCGACTCGCAACCAGGACTCCACGTGCTGTCAGGGGCTCTACTAGAATTCACAGAAACCAATTTGACAATAGGCGAGAAAAAAATCAACATTACCTATAACAACGTTTTTCTTAGCTCGTATTCTTATTTGTCCGGTGGTTCTTTGTCCGGTACAAATCTTGCAATCGATTTTTAACTTCCCGACTAGCTTGAGATTTGAAACTTTTAGAATTTATCAGAACACGATGCCAATGCATTTTTTTAATACTTTTAGCCATCTTTAAGTAGAATTGAATTCATTTTCAGTTAATTCTGTTTTGTATGAAAAGCTATTTTGACACCATTATTGGTTGCTAGGGGTCTGGGGTCCTAGCAACTAAATTATTAATATATACGTGCGTTACTATGGAAATCAATATGACATTTCAGTATTATTTCTATCAAGTACACATTTTTTTGATCGTTTAACGGCCCACGTGCTCGTCGAAGGTCAAAATTGAGTTTTTATTGTATTTTCAAACCATGATCCTGGACACTCCTTAAACGTTGTAGATAATCTATTTATATAATATTAAAGCCTTATTATTCTTTATAGTTATTTTAAACATTTGATGACTGCATAAAGTATTTTTGTTACATAAAATAGTATTCTTTTAAACCTCTCGCTCTAATGTTTTAGAATATAGTCATATTTCGGTACATAACTGTGCAGTGGTGTTAAGATTTTTTACATTTATTAATTTTTAAACGCATTTATAAAATTATTAGTATAATTTATTACGAGATAATTTTTGTAAAATATACACGATAAAAAATTATATTGATAATCTCTGTGATCCCAAATTTGACAAGAATTAGACATTTTATTATTCAAAAAATCGGTAAGATTTACACATTTGAAGATGATTCTAAAGATATTTATTATAAGCTATGTCTTTGACCATTTAAGTGTGATAAACATCTTATGAATAATGATTGCTTTATAATAATTATTGACCTAAGAATAAGGTAGTGTTTTTTTAAATACGCCATTTCTTTTGGCATTCCCCAGTGGTTAAGCTACAACATACGGCCGTAGCCATAAATTGACAAACAATAATTGAAGTAGGGAGTAAAATGATATTATTGACGCGCGTGTTTGAACATGTACCGTTTAAAAAAAATAAAAAAAAAATTCGGTTAGGTTACAATAGGTCAGGCGCTATTTTCCTTCATTAATGTTATTATTTAAAAAATATGTGGTTGTGCAACAAATTTTTAATAATTATGTATCGATACTAGACAACTCCATAATTCAAATGGACGTATTAAAATTTGCCAAAAAACACTAAATATACACATTTGGAAAACGCTACTGTATAGCGTCATACTGCCTTTATACTTAGCGATAGGTAGGGGGGCCCGCCAAAGATCCTGACAATGGTCCGGACACCACTGGCTCAGATATACTATATTGTAGAAATTCTACGTAGAATATGAAAACATATTTTTGTACGTGAAAAATATTATTTCGTAAAATAGCATTAATGAAATACGATTATACTATCACGTCGTATGTGTATGTATAAATTTGAAAAATAAACGATTTTTTAACCTTCACTTTTATTATTTTTTTTGGATTATGGACTCTGTTTTATTGTATTTTTTTTATTTCTATAAATTTATAGTCATATTCATTTGTCTCTAAATATTTTGCATAAATTTTCCTTCTTAGGTGGATGCCCCATTTATAAATAATATTACTAATTATTTAGTTAAATAACTAATATACTGTTTAATTAAATAATCAATAAATTAATTAAATAGTTAATTAATTACTTAATTAATAAAATAATTAAATATTTAATTGCTTTTTTTAAATTAATATAGTCATTACCCGATAAAATAGCAAACCGCTATTTTTACCAACTTTAAGTAAACATCTACTGCGAACAACTAGGAACTATATTCGTTGATTAATTATTTCAAATCACAGATAAAACATAGCCTTCACTATTAGTTTATCGAACCATACGTAGGATTCTCTTATAACCCGCGTCTTCAATTACTTAGGATTAATCTTAAATTTTATTATTAGCCGCAAATAAATAAATTTACAACAGAGAAAATACAAATATCTCAGTAATAGAATATATTTGCATAAGTATAAAAAACATAATAATATGTATGACACTGTTTGTCATATACATATTATAAACAATATTTTCTATTCGCATTTTGAATGCGCCAACGTATAGAATATAAATTTTGTTATGGATACCAATGGCCACATTAAAAACTTTTATGACTCGCCATCTAGTGTTGTAATCATTTACTTGCATACCAGGCCACTCTCACATACATACAATATATCAATATTACCTAAAGCGGGCACGATAGCAGAATATGTCAAAGGTATTAATGCTTATTTTCCAATTTTTTTATTTGAACTGTTTCGAGGCCCTTTTTAAATCCTTAGACGAATTGTTTCTGTCATCTGCGTCAAATAAATCGCCCTTTTCGTCCTATTTATGTACCTACATATTTTATTCATATTACATTTGATGACAAAGAGTATTGTTAGCATTAAAATAAGTAACATTTTAAAGTAGCTTATTTATGATACCTATGCTGACATACCCTAAATCTGACATGAGTACTTCCAACAATACTCCCCATATATTATATTATATATATAATATATACCTACATAGTTATATTCTAAGCTTTTCGGCAGTAATAAATATCGAAATCTCTATTATTTCCCGTCTAGTCTTCGCGCATCCATCCGGCTGTCTTCCGTACAAATTATTGTCGAATCAATCCCGGGCCGGGCGAGATCCTGACCATAGCCATAGAGTATCGCAAAATAATCGGCGCTCGCTTGATGGGGCATTTGATCGGCGAACACGTGGCCTGCCTACCATAGACACGATTCATCAGCACCAAGGGGTGGCGTTGTGGGGGGCGGGGGCGTCATTTTCAGGAATTTTCAACTGCCTTGAAGAAAGTTGCTCGAGTTTTTATCGGTCATCGCATCATCGCTTGCACGTGTTTCTAAGATAAGAAACTTTTTTAATGTTGAGAGAATATTTTATTACCCTTTTGCGTCTTCTTGGCTTATATTACAGCAATATTAAAATCATATTTAATATTACTATTTACGGATTTATTTTGATCGTAAATTCCATATAAAATAAACAATTTCAGCAAGTTTTTCTGTACTTTGTTTAAGTATTTTTACCATACATTTGCTTTCCAAATATTCATCAATAACACGATTTTAAATGTGACATTAAAAAATTCAAAAACCGACCTATCTGACCACTTTACCAATAATTGCATTATTCTCGAAAAGTTTTATTTTCACTTTGGTATTTTTTCAAGTATCGAAATGAAACTGTATTAAATTGGTGTCTACAATGTATATAATCTGTGCAAGTGTCACCAATATACATATTTAGTACTTAGCTTATCATAGACAGACTTCTTAGAATATAATATTATTCTTACTACGAGTACCATACAATGCATAAAAAAAGTTTTTTATTAAAACATTTATTATTGCCTGTCCATTTTTTGGCGTCAACTGGTTTTTTCTAACATCGAATAAAAAGTTGAATGAAACAGAATGTACATATAAACATTTTTTGTCATTTTTAAATACCTACCTACACAAAATAAATAATTTAGCAGAGCTTTGGTATTAGACAGTTAATTATTTCAAATTACCTACTAGCGCTGTATTGTTTTCGAGTAGCATTTTGAAAATGAAAATTACACGAAATTCAATAACATATTATGTATCGACTCGGAAATTTATTCAAACATGCTGTTAAGTTATAAATACTTACCTACTTATAACATACTACAGACACAATTCTTATTACTACAATATTATCAACTAGCATACTTGATTGAAAGCCATTATACTTAATTCTATATTTCCCCATTTTTTTTAATATCCAACTAAATTTCTTCAGGGTGTGCTTTTCATTATATTCGTTAAATCTCGAAATTTCTTCTTTTAAAATATTTTTTATTTTTTTCAGGGGTAGTTTTTTTAATCCCAATATTTTTAGGAGCATATAAATATCCACATGGTCGATGCTATGACCTTTTCTTCACTTTCAACTATTTATTCGATTCATTAACGCACTGCCCGAAGATATATGCGTGGCGTTTTTATTTTATTTTTGTCTAAAAGTATTTTGCATGTACATCTTATATAATATGTATATATATATTATCAATATACCTGGTTTTTAATACATTTCTTAAGTGTACGACCTGAGTGGACAGCGTTCGGCGGGGCGTGAGCGGCGTGCGCAACTCAAACGTATAACCGTTGTTTGATGTAATTTTATATATTATATTATTTGCGTGAATAAATAAATAATAGGTACTGACACTTATCTACACATACTTCATAACATACATACATACATTAATAATTACAAGAAAAATCGATCTAATTATTTTTTGTTGTAGATGATTATTTTATGCCAACGAAACTGCCCATACTTGATATGAAATCAAGTAGCTATCTACGTATTATAAAATGTTATTTATTTTATTTTACACAATGTAATATTTGTCAAAAGAAAATTAAGATAAAAATAGTATTAGATAAATTACTGGAAAAGATAGAATCGAGATTCATTTACTCTGATTCTTCTATTAGTCACTGGTCTTCTACAGACGACTTTCACCATCGATCAAATGTACACTGAAACCGCTATAACAGCTCATCCCACCATAAACGCTGTTTTTCTAACTAAATATATATACTTTATCTACAATGATGAATACACGGTACACTAGTAACGTCTTGCAAGATGATAATAACTTAAAATGATCGCAGTGTATTAATGAAAAATTTTATCTTTGATAACATAAATAGTTAGCTAAAATACTCATATAATGCAGTGGTCTGGCAGAAACCGTGTGCTATTTATCACAGTGCGTTTAACCCAGAGCATTGATAGGGCAAATGACTAATAACCATTAATCGTTTAAAAAACTATATTAATACTAGCTACCGAAGATACTTGATGGAATTTGAATTAAAATTAAATGGATTTAAGTTTTGTACTATTCCATTCCACTCAAATGGAATCGTACAAAACTTAAATCTATTAGAATCTAAAAAACCTATGTTAATAAAGCTTCTATTTTTTGGGAAACAATATAATAGTAGCGAAAATGGTAATTTACTTTTTAATTTAGTAATTAAATTTACTCAAGTATCTATTTCAAACTACAATAACAGCTGCAGACATTATTATTCGGTCTGGTTTATGGACACTAAAATGGTTAACAAATAAAAAGGAGTAATTCGAAAACCTGAACAACCATTGCGAGTCATCAAAATGTCATTAATCAATAATTTCCGAACACGCTGTACAAACTCGATGTGGAAAACAGTCAAAATTGATTTTTAATTCAACACAATAATATCTAATTAATAACTTCGCGGCGGTAATAATCTTAACAACCCCTGCGGGCATTAAAGCCGACAGCCTTGAATAAATTGATCGGTCACCCTCCGCCCCTGCCCCACGCCACCGTCCCGATAGCGCCGTCTCTCTCGCCGACGCGCATCCGTCCCGCACCCTCTCGCCAGGGGAGGGCGAATTATTTCAATCGGGTCGCATTTACTTTTTATTGTTCAGAATTGAGCGATAAATTATTGTAAAACTGTGTAATAGTGACATTTGAGGGCTGAGAATCCAAGTCGTTAAATACCATCGCCGCATTCCGAGTCTATTAGCCCTAATTTTGGATCTTTTTTTTATTTGCGCTATTATATTTTTCGCTCAACATTCGGAACAAAGATAGACTTTTTTTCATTGAAAACAATCTAAAAAATGTACCATAAAATTACTTCATATCCATTTAATACGACGTGGTAATATACACATTATTTGGGACACCTCAAAACGTTAGAAAATTATTTATACCCAACGAGACTAGATCAGCTAATTGCGGTATGTTTTGTCCGTGTTTATTTATTACAATATATATCTATCGCGATTTATTTTTTCCGTCTGTTTGTAAAGCATGAGAGAAAAAATAATATTTAAATGTATAAGATAGAAAGCAAGACATGAAGAAGACGTTTTGAAAGTAGTAAGGTAAGATAAAACATAGAAGTAAATGCAAATTCCAAATTTGAAAAAAAAACTGACAAGCAAATAAAGTAATCGTTTATTTTAACCAGGTCGTGAAAGAAAACAATACTCTCATAATAGTTTAATATTTGGTACAAGCATTTTGCCCAAATCCCAGAATGTTGACAGTTGGCACTGCCACCCTTTAATCTGGCGTCACAATAATAATATTGTCATTTATTATTATTTTTTTTAGAATTATTAATTTTTATTTTTTATGACAGTTTATAAAAATAGTAAGCATTCTAATGTACTAAGACTTCAGATTTTTAAATGCATTGGGTAAGTTCTCTACTTATGAATTGTGTATTTCCATTGTGCTTTCTTACGTATATAAACAATACACAACTATTTTCTTTCAGTTGTACGTTTTCCATTTTTGAATGTGCAAAATACGTAGGTATCTGAAAATGCCAAAAGATGTAAGTCCAGGCTGTAAAAATATTTCAAATGGAAAAGTATAAAACTTAAATTTCAATTAAATTTATAATAATAATATTCCATCACACCCACGTTGGCCGCGCGGCTTAAGCGTTGGCCTATTGCGTCGTGGGTCCCAGGTTCGAATCCTGGGTCTGACAAGTACCTACACATATTGTTTTTCAATTTGTGTATGAGTCAGAGTATGGACCTAATAGCTTGAGCAAGTGGCTGACATCCATTTCTCGTAAAAACAAAATCTGTCAATACAAACCTCCACTCTGTGAAGGTCCATATGATCCTATTAGGATCGGACATGATCGAATGAAGAAAAAGAAGAAATCAAATAATAATTAGAGAACTTTCTATTTATATTTAGTTCTTGACATTGTTAGGGGATTGAGTTTAAAAGTACAGTGCATACAACTGTAATTAATTAGTTCTCATGTCACATTCAAATATTACAATGGTTATAACTAGATATCCCTCGTATGAACGGTTCCTCGTAAGTTATACGACGATGAATTGGGACGAAATAATATATCAGATTTAGTAGTTTTTAGGTTCTCAAATATTGCATTAATTATCAACTCACCCAGTTGTAGTATTGAGATGACGTTTAGTGTTCAGTTACAACTAATTATAACTTTTATTGTGTTGAAGAATATTTGCAAATAATAAAAAGATAGAACTATTTTTAATTATTGACGTTTAATGATAGGATCAAAAGGAACAAGTGACTTGTTTCAAAACAAATGAAAATAATAAAAATTGAAAGCATGACTATTCGTTTTTTAAACAAATAAAAATGCAGTAAACTGCATTACCGCTCGAGCTTTCATTTATTATTTTTGCCAATTGATGTCACTACATAAGATATGTATACAATATATATCTGCACATGAGAGCTAGTCCTAAAAAAACCCTTTCAGGAATTTCAGACTTATGTTATGAATAGATCAAAAGGTACGAGGGTGGGTCAATAATTCCTTAGAAAAAAGCATTAAAACAGTTTTTATTTTTGTATTTTTTTTTATTTCTCAACATAATCTCCTTGGAGCTCAATACACTTGGTTAGACGTTTCTCAATATTTTTTGAACCGTCAGAAAAATAAGTTTTCGGAAGGTCCTCAAAATAAGCATTTGTCCGATCGATGACTTCTTCATTTGAAAAAAAACGTTGTCCACTTAGCCATTTTTTTAAGTTTGGGAAAAGGAAAAAATCACTGGGGGCTAAATCTGGCGAATACGGTGGGTGGTCGACCAATTCGAACTTCAATTCTTCAATTTTAGCCATTGATCGTAAACATGTGTGAACACGGGCATTGTCCTGATGAAAGAGGATTTTTTTCCTGTTTAAATGAGGCCGTTTTTCTTCAATTTCGTTTTTTAGCTGGTCCAATAAAGATGCATAATAATCCCCTGTTATTTTTTTTCCTTTTTCCAAATAGTCAACGAAAATAATTTCACGTGCATCCCAAAATACAGTAGCCATAACCTTACCAGCTGATTTTACGGTTTTCGCCTTCTTTGGACATGGTTTGCCTTTGCAATCCACTGCTTTGACTGTTCTTTCGTCTCGGGAGTATAGTGGTGTATCCATGTTTCATCTACAGTCACAAAGCGACGAAAAAATTCATCCGGATTGCGTTGCATGAGCGACAACAGGGCTTTAGAGGCCACCACCCTATTGCGTTTATTGTCGACTGTAAGCAAACGCGGCACCCATCTTGCAGAAATATTTTTCATGCCCAATTTGTCATGTAAAATAGAAATGACGCTACCTTTTGAGATCCCTGTAACCTCAATTATCTCACTCAACTTTAATCTTCGGTCACTTAACACCATATCGTGGATTTTATTGATCATTTCTGGTGTAGTCACCTCTACAGGACGTCCTGAGCGTGGTTCATCCTTTGTTGATGTACGACCACGTTTAAATTCATTTAACCAGTTATAAATAGTTGCAAGTGAAGGAGCAGATATGCCGTGAACTAAATCCAACTCATTTTTTATTTTCTTTGCTGTTAACCCTTTTATATTAAAATTTTTAATAACAGCTCTAACCTCAATTTTCTCCATTTTCCATTTTTCCATTTTCCACAATTTTTTTTTTAAATGTACGAGAAACACACAACAACCCGACCAATCTGATTGAAACTTCTCAGCATACTGAATCGGTAGTGCCGCTGCATGAAAACAAACCGCTTACAGTACTAGTCGCGCCACCTGTCGGCTTTTCTAAGGACTTATTGACCCACCCTCGTAAATTGTCTCTGAAAGATAATATGATATGTACGCAATCGGTAAATACTTTGGTATGATACACACTGGCTCTGAAGTACATATTATATTATTTAGCGTTATTTAACATTAGCACTAAAACAATATTTTCCATATTGTATTGTATCATTATTTGACTCCATGTAGTTAACTAAACCAATTATATTGAGAAAATATCAGAAGGCAGAGCAATGAAGAGTATGACTACTCCAAAGGAAGAAAAGATACTCGGGAAGAGGTAGACTAACTACGCCATGAGTATGTCATCAAAAAGGCCTTTGAATTTTGAGATAATAGCATGAACTACGATTCTATGTAGGAAAATCGTGCAACAATAGATCAATTTGTACCAAATGCAAGGTGAAAATTTTAATTACTTTAGATTTTTGGCGCAGCACATTTCAATTTATTTATTTTTTTAACATATTGTGGACATTACAAAATATAAGTTTAAGACGTTCACAACATGACATTTAGAAACAAAGATATATAAATATAACAGTATTACATAAAAAAGAGATACATCAGTAGATAAATTAGATAGGTACAAGGAAGTACACCGAATGAGTTAAGCAGACCCTATTTTGTGAATTTATAAAACAGCGTCCACCTAAACTCATTCTCACGTAGGTGGAATATATCAACACCTGAAGCAATTTCGTTGAACATAGTTATTGCCCTCCCAATTGGCATTACCAGTGGCAGGTTGGTTCTGCACCTTGGGAGAATAAATCTATTTCTAAGATAGTTATCAGGGACACACAGGTCAACGCTGCCCAGAATGGCAGAGTTCTCATTTATACTTCGTATAAGTCGAAAAAAATACGTAGCTAAATAAAGATTTCTTCTAAATTGCAGACTGCAGTATGTAAGCATGCCTAATTGAAAGTCAGTTGGATAAAGCCACGGATACTATTCATACAACCTTAAGTAAAGAAGTCTCAAGAATTTCTTCTGTACCCTCTCCACCATAAGGTGATTCCAAATAGATCAAATGCGTTGATCGTGGTACCGTCGACTGCTTCGGTTTGCAACATCTTCAGTCTTTGACCTAAGAAGCATGCATATATTAATCAATAATTAAGAAGAAAAAAATCTATTTTTAAATAAGTATGATAATAAATTGTATAATATCTTTGCTTTCTAAATGGTTGAGAATATCTGCATTAGAGACTTTTTTAATATCAACAATATATTAGTGGAACCTATTATTTTTCAAGTAAATATTTTAAATAATATGTACGTAGTAATAATAATATTCAACTTTATTCGATACACTAAAAGCAGTAGGTAATACAGTCACTTAATATGAGAACTAAAAAATGTTTTATCATAAACGATAATACTTAAATATGCTGGTAACGATCCATTACCGAATAATGGCTTCCTTTAACTTCTTCCACTCATGTAGATCCTCAACTTATTACTTATTAATTGATAACAATTTTATTGTTTTACATTTTGGGCCGGATTAAGATAATTTAACGTCTTTAAGTCCAACACGTGAAAAAATAATACATTTTAGGCATTTATGAGTCATGATCATTCATAATCGGTTTTAAGCACAGAACAGATAATAAATAGAATACCGATTGGCTATATTCAATACTCCGCATGGTGAAGCAGGCTTTTCAATGTGTGAGTGTCCTACGAAAATGAAGCACGCATTATGCACGTGCAATAGTGTGTGTAATACACCAACATTAAATGAGCGTAAATGCATAAACCGAGATCAGTTTTTAGTATTCGACGTAAAACGTATTCTTAACACGTGTGTAAGTTTAATCCGGATTATTTCTTACTCGAGTCAGTTACCTGCGTCGCCTTACCCGTTGTGTATTTCAGTTCCCATTATTTCTGAGTTCCCTGGTTTTAAGGCTTTATCTCTCGTGTGAATCAATTTATACGCAATATAATTTTTGCGATATATACGAATTTTATGTCAGAAAAGTGGTTCGATTTCTTTAGTTATATAGATAATTTAATCATTATATTATGTTTCACCAGGTCCCTAGCAAAAGTCGACACATAATTTATGTAATTGCATAGTCTGCGTTGGTCAAAATGCGGCCTTGTTCATATTTATTTAAATTATCAGAAAATAAATTAATAATTGCATATATTTGATTGTTTAATTATCACTTTAAATGTTTTTATCCATTGTATAATATGTGGCACATTATCCTAAAAATATTATAACATAATATTATGTTTTACTGTATATTATATACTTACATATAAATAAATAATACAGGTCTACAACATAATTGGTCAAGTTTCCATGCGATGACCTTACTTTGGTTGGCTTTCGAAATTTAATTCCCCAATTATTATTTAAGCCATTCACGTCGTGAAACATCACATACATAATATTTGACCCAAATGCAATTTGTTCTTTGTCTAGTAGGTACCACGTCACAAATTGAATTTAAAATCCTTCAGTTTACTGTAAAACGGTGCTGCCTCGTAAATCCGCAATGACACTTTTGAATTCGAGTGGATAGATACTTGACGATTTGACAACATAAATTCCCAATATTTTTTATATTATAAATCCAAACGGATGACGTGTACTGAATACTCAGCATAAATCTCTTCAAACTAATGTGTGTTATATTACTAAAGTTATTACTAATATGCCAACATCATTGGCGAAGACACCATACTAGGCGATTATTTAAAGCCTACCTTCTAAAGAAAAATATTTTTTAATTGCATATATACATATTTATATAATCACTTAATTATTTTCATATTCTATAAAAATAATTTAATATACCAACGACATAAGATGTCGTATATGTTGGAATGTATTACACAGATTACAAAACAATCGACAAAGATTTTAAAAAATATAACACAGCGCGCCATCTGTCTTGACGTAAATAAATTTCGAATTATTTGTGAAGGAATTGTATTATTTTTTCGTGTGGACTTTACGTCACGTAACCTCTGTCAGTCTATCGAATTGTATAAAATATGGTAGGCTCCTATCGCAGAGCCTAAAACCTTCGCCTATTGTTGTCATGATAGCAATCTGTCCAAAATAATTAATACTTAGGTAATTTAAAAAATAAATTTCTATAGCGTTTAATCGCATATTAATAAAAATATATTGTTTTTAAAAATAAAAATTATTTAATGATTTTTGATGTCTATAAATGTTTTGAAAAATATCTACTTGATTTAAACTCATCGCTCAATTTTATATCGTCAGTGAGTTTTTGAAGTTTCATTGAATTAGTGTGTCGTTGTCATTAGTGTGTGCCTATTTATTAGTAGTAATATCGACCGTGTTTAGGGAAAAGGGCGTAACCCTCGATTTTTCGAAAAGAGCTTTTATTAGATGTTAACAATGCATACAACTAAATACACGTCCTGTAAAAAGGTAGTAAGCCGCAAATGCCAAATTATTATCTAAATACAGGTTTTAATTGAGCTTTAGTTAAGTTTTAATTTGAGGAAAAAAGTATTTACCCTCAATTTTATTGATTTTTCTCTAATAACTTCTTATTATTACTTCTTATTTATTATTAGATCAAAAAGATATTACACCAAATCATTAATCATCATGCACCCAATATGTGTGCTTATTTTTTTTAATGTTGAACCAAAATCATTCAAAAAACGTTTTTTGCCTCTCCTGTAAAATTTGTTCTGTGAGAGTTACGCCCTTTTTCATATATTCGGTCGATTTGGTATTATCTTCTTATTTCTCGTAAGTATACCTGACAAGTGTGCTTTTTTGTCAAATCTCCATAGCCTATCTCTTTCCAAAAGTCACCCGTCGCCATTGGCCAACATTATAATTAAAACATATTGGTTTATAAAGAATTATTCACAGTACCATATAAATACTAATTAGTGATATAGATGTAGGTATATTATTATGTTGTTGGCCTCACAGTTTCTCAAATATTTTAATCAATATCCACGGCTACCTTTTTTCCCGGTCCACGTTCAGTTTTGAGGCTATTTTGCTTTTTATTAAAAATAGATGCATTCAGTATTCAAACAATACTAAACATAAATAAAATATGTTTGCAAAGGCTGTCAGAAAAATAATGTATCTCTAGAGATTCAACTAGTTGAGGTTGCTAGTTTCAAGGTCGGTAATATCCATATTCCGGCATTTTGCGATAATCGCTAAAATCTTCGACCACATTTAGGACTGCATATGGAATATTTTATTTTTGCAAACATACTAGTAAACAATTATTATAAAAAGCGAATAGCGAAATAAAATCTCAATAACAACACTTAAATTAATAAAAAATCTTGTAGTCGAAAAATGGCGACTGATGAATATAAACGACTTTGCAAATCAACCTCCGGAATAATTCTATTTGACTAACAAAAAGAGTTAGATTTGGTATTTTATTAATATCCTACATACGATAGAAAAGCACCTACTTACAGAAACAGAATTAAGAAAAATATTTTTTTTAAGTAAAAATGGAAAAATGCTTATACCCTCAGTTATAGCGATGCGAGAGGTGGCGTACGATAAATAATGGTTGTGTTATTTAAAATATACCAGTCAGTTTGGCCAGGAAAAGAAGTAGCCATACCTGATTTAAATGTTTGCTGAAATTTCGTTATCGCCTGATAAAATCTGAAAAAGCTACTGAAGTACGAGTATACGATTCTATCAAGGTATTTAATTAAGATTGCTTGATTATCAACTCATTAATAATGGCCAAGGTTTTCAAAACATGTTACGGTGATTTCTGATGTAAATTGGTTTCTCATTTTTCAATATCACACAAATAAATAATAAATCATGGATGTCCAGTTGCCAGTTTAGGTAGCAACTGAATCTAATAACTTTCTACGTCCTCGTCAATCCGTACGAATTGATTTTTAAACTATTTTCTTGTCACTGTTGCATTCATATACATTTTCGACAAAATCAAAATTGTATTACCAGCACGCACGCAATCACCCTTCAGTTATGCATAGTCGCAATTAGTGCAATTATGAACCTACCAATTAGAGGTTGTAAATACGGTGAGAATTTTTAATCTGGGAATTCTAAGGTTCATTCCAATCCCGGGATTGGTCGAGAAAATTTTTCGTTTTACCAAATATGAATAATATCTATGTTTATTTTTACTACCGGAGTAACTAGAACTAAGGATAATATTATGAAGAAGTGGAGATACTTTCATGATCTTTGCAACTGCAAAACATATGATGATCTGTCCGCTCATTCTATCAAGTTGCACCATCGACGATGTGTTTGAAGCCAACGACGCGGCTATCACGGTGACTAAGACATAGTTGGGAAGAGTCTAGGTCCTAGGACATATATGTGCATCTATCGTACAGAAATGACAGATAGAACCTTTTTCAATTATAGCTAATCGACCTTCAATAATATAGTCACCATACAGAAAATCGATACGGTATAATAATAAAAAAAAAATTTTACACTTTGTTATTTTTTATGAAAATTATATTTTATAAGTAATTAAATTTAAGACACAATATGAAAACAATGGTAAATTAAAAAATCTCCTATGATCCCGGAAAAAAATATTGATCAAAATTACCATAGATGCACAGTACTAAAGTGCATATTATTATATGGTAGTATTTTTTTAAATTGTTAGCACCTACAGATATCTACCATTTCTACATTTACCATAAGTATATTTATTTTTCTTTTCATATTTTTAGATACGTATTGATGCGCACAACGCCCACGACGGCCGAGCGGCTCATAATAATATCGTAGGTCCCAAGTTCGAATCATGGGTCTGGCAAATACACATATTAGTGTTTGGAGTCAGAGTATGGACTTAATAGGTTGAGCAAGTGGCTAACATCCATTTATCGTAAAAACAAAGATATGTGAATACAAACCTCCACCGTGTGGAGGCCCATATGATATTATTTGGATCGACATGGTAAAAAAATAATTAGGTAGTTGAAAAACTTTAAAATGTAAATTATCAGAAAATTGTATTAAATTGCAAGCCTCGTATTCCGTAGAACCAGTAGAACTATTGAAGCACTGCGCTTCGCCTTAAATCATATATTTTTAAAATTATATTTCAGAAAATGTTATAAAACCTAATCCCGGATTTGCAGCATTTTCAATCCCGGGTTTTCACGATTAATAAAGAGACAGATATTCCGATATCGCAAACCCTACTGCCGTGTGCATTTGCCAGCAAAATATCCTGAATACGAAAATACTGAAAATGATATCGCGACCGCTTTCCCGTCGATAATTGTACTTCGCCGACTGTATTCATCCGCGGATTGTCGGAAAGATTTAATCAACCACGTCATCAATTAGTACCGGTTCCGCTGGTGCGATAATTACGTTTCGACGCAATCATAGAGCAATGAATGCACCGCAATGATTGCACTCTTGATTTGAACGCACCGCAGGTGACAGGTGTTCCGTATCAGCAAAGTTGAGTGATTTCATACTATTCAATTTTCAGTTAACAATATAACATTCAAATTTTTTGTACCTGTGCACCAAATATTTTGAAAAAAGACATTCATGACTTGTGTACTTACCTACTATCTGTACTACACATATAATACCTACCCATTTAAACTTTTTACCCGGAGCGGAGCAGACCCTGGAACGGAGCTGGAGCGGAGCAACTCATAAAAGGGTCCACTCCAGCTCTCTGATTTAAACAAACAATCACGTAAAATTTTAAATAACTTTATCTATTTAAGTAAGTATCCGATCCCAATATATCACCCATAAGCTGTCATTTTTTATTTTAAAACAATGCTACCAACGGAGTAAATTATAATTTGTATTTTTATAGTTAGCAATACAACTTCTAAAAACGTTGTGGTAGGTAGATACTTCTATTAAATGAACACAAAATTTCATTTTACTCCTATTACCTACTAGAGTAAATATGTAACTTAATTCATTTTTTTCTTAGTTTTTTCACCGTTTTATAATAAAACTCCACCTAATATTCCATGCATCATTCAATATAGTAAATATTTCCCTACTGGTAGTGACCGACCTCAGGAGAAGTCGTAAGAAAAGGAAGAAGAATACACCAGTTAGCAACCATCATGCGAACCGTGTATCCTTGCTTTTACAACAGTTTACATAGTTACATAGTTTTCATTCATACTTGACATTTGCTATACGGATTATGTATCCAACGGTTACATGTAAATTGTACGTAAAATATTTCACCGTGGTTCGCCGTGAGCTTTCTTATCGTAAAGAGATGACCGTATACTATGCGGTCTCCAATTTTATTAGATTCAATATGAACATTAATTCAATTTTCATAGCTGATTTTGGCAAAATTCATGAATATTAAAGAATGAAAACCTAACCTAACCTAATCTAACAAATAATCCAGTATATCGGCTATTTTCAAAATTGGTCTCCTGTAGAGTGTAAACCTACAAGAAACGTGTTTTATTTAAACATGAATTTTATTTCAGTACTACACGACCCAAAGGCCTTTTTCATATTACACGGCAACGGTGAAAAACCGGAACGGCGCCGTATAGCAGCCGTCCATCGCCACTGCATTTCACGGCGGCCGGACATGACTCAGCGGTGTAGGTTACCTAATGCACGCTTTCATAATATTATTATTCTTCTTCTTTTCTTTGGCCATATCCGCCCCTTGATTAGGGCATATGGACACCACGCGGCGCCTCCAAGAATCCCTGTCGCTCGCCAGTCTTCTTTTTTCGTTCCAGGTCTAACCAGCATCCCGTAGCTCCACCGTATACACTCTGTAGATAGTATTTAGCGGCCTTCCAGGACGCCGAAATCCGGCTTGAAGAACTGGCAAGCCAGGTTGAGGTTTTTCTTCTGGCATCCGCAACACGTGGCCGAGCCAGGTCCAACGTTGCCTCTTCACTTTCAGCTTGATGAGAGACTGCTTGGTGCGTTCTCTTATCTCCTCGTTGCTCCTAAAGTCATACCACCGCACACCCAGTATTCGTCGCAAACATCTGTTTTCGAAGCTCAGTATACGGTTACTTTGAGCCTTCATAAGGTGCCATGATTCGCTACCGTAAAGCAGCACCGTCAGAATGCAAGCGTCGAATAGGCGGCATTTGGTTTTGACCGAGTAAAATCGTGAGTCCCTTGAGTCCCGTGAGTAATTATTATTAGACGATTTTAACCAATCAGAATAACACTTAACTACAAACTGAGCTTGTGATGGAAAGAAACCGTCCATAAACAGTACGGTGAGAAAAGAGAGTAAAAGGTTGGACACGGTTGTGAAACGGCGAACTCCATATGTACAAGTTTCCGGACACGCTGTCCAACGTGGTGCAATTTGCAGTGACTCGCTCGTGCAGTGGCAAGCTCAACACCTGTTCAACACATAAAGAACTATTGCGTAATTTATTCGAATTTAAAAATCGATAGTACGTAGTTCGAGACAAGCAATCGACACCCAGCTGAAAAATCGTGTTAAAATGGCGCAACGTGACGTCATATCGCGTGTCAGTGACAAATTCAATACAAACATTGCAACACGAACGGGTCAACTGGCACGCGACGATCTTTTGTATACGGACACAAAATACTATGGTGACAAAATCCACATAGGATGCCGGGTATTAAATTTTAAATATACAAAGTTCATACTTCGTTTCCCAGTATTCTTAATCATGCTGCTCAATTAATGAAAAAGAAAACTGTTTAAAAGAGGCACTGTCGTCAAAGCGACGCGTTTACTCAGAGCCCTTTGACTAATTTAAAAAATAAACGGTATTTTTTCTTCGAAGAGTGTCAGTGCTTACTCAATGGTAATTCATAAGAAATTACTTTATTACGTATAGTAAAAAAATATACGCGGTGAATTTGGTAATAAACTATTTATTTTAATAATAATAACTAATTAAACGAATAAGACACAAGATTTGAGAATGTAACATTCTATATACTTATTGAATATACATAATTAGAAAACATCTCATGCATATACACGCTAGAAAAAATACGACACCCGACGGAACTTGGATTCGCGCCAGTATCATTTTCCAATTAAGCTACGGGCATCTTAGTTACTCGTAATTACGACGATTTTAACTTTTAGTTGTTACATGAAATGCTTATCGAATTGCATTATAATGTTGGCTAGCGGTTTTAGTATATTAAATCTAGGTATCAATTAATTCCTTAATTACTAACCGACGTCGCGGATAACTCAATTATTTAGTTTTTACGTACTTAGACTAGCTAACAATTTAAAAAAAACATTTTTTTTATTCAACGAATAAGAAACAAGATTTGAGAATGTAACATTTTATATATTGAATATACATCATTTGAAAACATCTCATGCATATAGGTATACACTAGAAAAAAATATTAAGGTGAAGTCTTTACTGAGCCTTTTTTGAAGAGGCACCTAGCGGAAAAATACGAAGCTTGCAATTTGACACATTTTTTTGATAATTTACAATTTCAACTGTATTAATGAATGAATATGTATCTGAAAACATTAAAAAGAAAAATATTTTTTATTTTAAGTCAAAGATAAACTTACACTTGTAAAAAATGTAATAAAATGTGAATTTGTTGAATCGGACTACTTATTATTACATATATTTTATGGTCATATTTATTATTAAAATTTAGTTTATTAAGTTTTCTAAGCATCACCTAAGCGATTTTTGACTAATTCATAGTTTTAATATTTTTTATATCTATTTTATAAAAAATATAAATGTGTATAACTTGAAATCCTTTTTATTTACATCAAATCAAGCTTCAATATTGGGATTAGGACCATACATAAATAAAATTTTAAATAAATTTTTTACAAAATTTCTAGTGTATTATACATGAGATGTTTTCAAATTATGTTTATTAAACACTCTTTTGTTAAAAAAAACACTAAACATAATTAAAATACAATAAATTTAACATTTCTAATTCTTTTGTCACTAGGATTATAGTAGATTGTGGCCGATAGTGTGTGTTTTTTATCTATAGCAATCTGGAAAAAGACTTACATTTTGGCTTACTTTTCAGGAGTGCTGTTAACTTTGAAACACTGAACTGTAGTCCCTTTAGTCCAATTTTGTAAATCCATACGTGTTTGTCCAATAGTAAAGTTAAATAATCATAATTATCTACGTGAAATGCGTACAATGGAATAAACCATAACATACACTAAAACTCCCCTTTGAGGATGAGACCGAAACCGACTTCTGGAGGTCCTATAACTACGAGTGAGTTTAAATGTATTATGTTATAATTAAGATTTAATTGTAGGTATTTTATGATTCTGTTCAATCATAGCTGTAAGATTATAATATAACCTTATTTATCTGAATAAACCGGGTGGATGTTGGGTCTGAATATACCTAATATTAAGGACGACGTTTCTTTTGTGATTCGTCTACTTGAGATGATAGTGTACACGAAAAGTCATGATGAGGCTCCAGAAGTGGTTGTGGCTCCTACGCCTTACTTCCGTGACTTGGTACTTTAAGGGCACCCCGAGCACGCCTTGGTTTCATATGTATAATATGAGATACATATTTTATTTTATAATTCATCTACCAAAGACGATAGTATATACGAAAAGTACCAGCCCCGAAAGTGGTCGTGGATCCCACTCCTCACACTCCTAACTTGGTATTTAAAAGGCACCACGTACGTGCACTCACTTTCATACAAATACTATTATGATATACGGATGTTGATTTCAGTTATCTATTAATTACGTACCTATTATTTGATAACGGCATACTTCATTCTTCTTTGTCAAGATGTCATGACTGAGGATCATGACCGAGATTATTTTTCCCTCGGGCAGAAGCCTTATCCACCCCTCTCGAGCCTGATTCAGAGCCTGTATCAGTTGAAAACCCGCGCGGCACTCGTGATTTCATTGATCCAAATAGTTCATCCTACCTAGGGATTTCAATACCGGTTTTCCACTGTTTATCAATACCGAAATACCGGTTTTAAAAATCCAAAATACCGGAATTTCCGGTATTAAGAAAGCACAGTCGTTTATGTTTTTGAAAATGAATTATAAGTTATATTTTGGTAAAATGCAAATATATTTAGTGAATTCAACAGGGGTGAAAAAATAATAAAACAAATTTCATCAAATATATTTATATAAGTAATTGTTGCCATGAATTATCATAATATTATTTCAAAATAGAAAACATCCGTGACAAAAATGTTCAATTATTCTATATAATGATGACTGTACAAGCGTTGAATTTAAGAAGCTTTTCCTACAGCCGGACGTATTTGCACTTGATGAACTTTTGAGGGCTTTTAGTTAAAATTATCTTTTTCTTCCACGGCGCTACATCCCGGGGTGGGATTTGGCCTCCTCCACAACCGCTCTCCACTCACTCCGGTCTCTCGTCACACTTCTCCAGTTACCGGGTCTTTCTAGATGAAGCCAGTCCACTTATA
The DNA here is from genome assembly GCF_057557595.1 of Rhyacophila brunnea. NCBI lineage: Eukaryota > Metazoa > Arthropoda > Insecta > Trichoptera > Rhyacophilidae > Rhyacophila > Rhyacophila brunnea. The sequence continues at coordinate 37,378,681 of NW_028233276.1, read as the reverse complement.
CGGCGTCAGCCCATCTCCTTCTTGGACGGTCTCTGGGTCTCTTCCGTTGGGATAGCCACTTCGCAATGATCCTTGGCGCTCTAACTTCAGGCATTCTCTCCACAAGTTAAAATTATCTATATATTAAAATTATTTGTAAAATATCACTAGTTCTACAAGTATGATCAATACTTACATATTTTTAAATGTCAACATAATAAATGTAGGTATGTAGGTTTTTGCTGTAAAATAATATTTTAAAGAGATTTTAATAGCTATATTTATTGATAATCACCTACCTACTTTGTTTTAAATGTTTAAGAAATACCGGTATTAATATCGGTATTCAATAATAAATACCGAAAAACCGGTGTTGACATTTTCATTCGGTATTGCAATCCCTAATCCTACCATTTTACTTCAACCTGGTCGAATATCACAAAATTATCTTTCCTATGTGATATATGCACATACAATAAACTGGAGAGTCCAACGCAATCAGATGACCATTTACTTAAAAAATATGCATGTTGCGTAGCAGTTTATCGGACGCATTGGATAGATGAATAACTGGTATTAATTTCATACTATAAAGAAATCGATTTACGCTGCTAAATATACTTAGCATATAAAGTATTCTCTATCAAGGCTTCTTAGAATACGCAAAAAGCATGTAACATGCGAAAAAATAACTTACTATAGAAATAAAAATATTAGCAATTAATAGAATGTATTAATTGAAAAGTGCTCCCCCTGTAAAATAAAGATTAAATTGACTTAATACCAAGCCGAGAAATCGCGCTGTCACTTAGATTTGACTAACAGTAAAATACAAAAGGATATGAGTTGACAAAAGAAAGGTTATTAAATGTGAATGCTTTGTATGTAAGTATGTGAACAATATGGGCGCCAAGAGTTATCTTCTAAATGTGTACACAATGAAATAATGCAGATGTTAAAGAAAACACTGTGATTTAGCTAAGTTGACAAGCATTTATTACCAGATATTATATATATATATATCTAATTAAAATTAATGCAAAAAGAAGAAACATTATATCTTTAATAATACTGAGACTACTTGTGATCTTTGGTTCTCAGACACAGTAAATTTATACAAACATAAGATACATACGTACCAATCTAAGTCTTATTTTGTTCTTTAATATTCGTTCTATACAATTATTTTTTGCTTTGTTTTATTTATCTACCTTGTTTTTTCCCTAGTTGATTTACCTGTACTTTTTATTCTATATGTCATGTTGTGAACGTCTTGAATTAATAATTTGTTATGCACTATATGTGTACTTTTTAAATAAATATAAACTGTCTATTAAAATATTCAAAAAAACTACATTTTTAACTAAATTTAAACGGATGCCACCCGAAGGTCTCCGTAAAGGTACATTTTTCAGCAATGAGATCCGTCCATGTATGAAGTCAAGGTTAAACTATCGAATCCAAGGAATCGAAAGCTTTTCAAACCAATCTCGTTTATTTTTCTTCATGATCATTCTTGTAACATGACAACCAATATAGAATAATAATGTGGGCTCCGAATGTCACAACTCACAAGAGTCCTGGTAGCCTTAGTGACGTGTTATAGTACTTCCCTATCAATGAACGATTCCAAAAAAATAATAATGTGTTATATAAACATGCATATTTATTATTTTTAATTACTTTTCTTCCTGCTCTACTTGTAATGCTATCGATCTCGGTGTTTTTCACGCGTTCAGCACAGCTGTGAGCGCAAGTTTTCCGTTGCCAGGCAACGTCCGCTCGGGAAATAATTAAATTACCTTTACCGTTGTTATTATTATCAAATAATACCGAGCCACACAAAAGGTGTGTCACGGATAAAAAGACACTGTAAATTATAGGATACATTTATTATAAATGAAATTAATACACACCGTATCGGGTAACTCGTAGTCGCATCCCTAGTGGAGGGTTTTGAAATGAAGCTTAATTATTTTATAGTAAGTAAGTACTGCCCTCTTACAGTTAATAGCCTTAATATAATGTTTATATAATATATATATACTTTATAACATTAACTTTTTTCGTCTTATCTTTTATCGAAGGTTGGCGACCAAATTGCAGTATACCTTCTAATCTTGAGTCAGCCATAATAGGTATATAGATAGGTACAATCATGATTTCATAATCAATCTCGTAGACAATATGTCTGAGACGAATTCTACAGTTTTTTGGACATATTGTCAGGTACGGACCGGACAACCTGGAAAGAATGGTGGTTTTTGGTGGCCTCTAGGTAAGGTGAAGCAGAGGAGAGCGTCTGCGCGCAGAAGCGACCAAGTGAACGTGCTGACTGGGGGCACCATCCATTCTGCCCTGAGAGAAGCGGAAGATCGAGAAAGATGGAAAGTCTTGTTCGCTCAAAGGATGACGAAATTCAAATGTGGCCACGATCCTCAGCCATGAATGTACGACCAAGATGAAGAAGAATCACAGAAATTAAAATTATGTTATATTTTAATTGAGACATATAATTAAAAAAACGATAAGTCACACATATTGTGAAAAATAACAAAAAAATACGTACCCTACATTTATTGAACATAGAATAATATTCTATAATATATTAATGTGATGTATGTGAATACGAATGTAATATTATTGCAAAATATTCAATGAAACAATTATAAAGCCACTATTTTGACTATATTAATTTGTGCAAAAATATGACTGCGAACGACTATTTTCGTCAATGAATTATTTTTAATCGAAAATAAAACATCGCTTATGTATTGGTTTGACTGAAGCATGTGTTGGATGCTTGTATAAACCGTGTATTTGATTGTCTTTTTTTATGAACTTTAATTCGTAAATTATGAACCACAAATTATTTATCTGACATGTGACTATTTTCTCCGTAGATTTTTACATACCAAAAATTTTACACTTTTGTCGATAAAAGTTACTTTTAAATTGCACCAAAATCAATTTGAAACTATTTACGGCCAACTGCATAGATTACTAAATCACAGAGAGACACTTCCATATTGTATTATTAGTATGTACGGATTACACTAGCGTTAATAGTGTTTAACTATATAAATCATATAGCCACTGAAAACTTTATGTTCACATAACGCGTGGATCCCTAATTAAATCAAGTGAAACCGCGACGCATTAACTGTAGTACATAATTCTGTCAACTGAGTTATGGTGTTTAATCATTTCAATGAATAACCACCGATTCAATGTACATGGTTATCTAACTGATGGTATGAATTTCACAGTCCTGTCATTTTTTACCTATCAAATATTTCGCTGGTATTTTTTGACATATCGTCAGTTTATAATCTACCATTTAACATAATGGGTCATTTCTCCACCGTACAATGCATAAAAATCGTACAATCATATGTACTATGAAAATGGCAAAAATTAAGGTCAGAATTTGAAATCATCGCCCAACTTAAGACGATACATCAATGAAACGGCAAATAATTTTCAACTATAGGCGCGACGAAATTTTTCACTCGCTGGCACTCGGAACGTTGAGCTGGGAACAAGTCAATTTGTTTCGTGATGGCGACGGGGATATTAATTCTTAAATCGTGTAAAGATGACTAAAAACGTTACCCATTTACTTGAAAAAGAAAACATCTCAATGAACATATTATTATTGTTACTAATAGAACATCCGCGCATCGCTTAGCCACGATCTTTTTAGACCATGCCTCAGCTGAGGTATAGCCTTAAAGGCTGTATTCAAAAAATGATTAAAAAAATTGAAGACACTGTACATGTTCATACAGCCCGTTTATGCGAAAACATTGCTGCTGTACGCGAAAGTGTAACCAAAGAGCCAGATATGTCGATTCTAAGAAGATCGCAGCAACTTGGCCTCTCATACAGCTTTTTATGGCAAATTTTTCATAAAGACCTTCACCTACGCCCGTATAAAATCCAGCTCATCACAGACAGCGTCGAAGATTCACCGATTTGGTCATGGAAGAGCAGGCAACATATGAATTGATTTTTCAATGAAAATCATCGTTAGTGATGAGACACACTTTCAATTAGTAAGTACGTTACTGCTGCGAAAGTTATTGTTTGATCCAGTTTTTGAGCTGGAGGCGTCATCAGGCCGTACTTCTTCGAAAATTATGAAAGAGCGACGTTACGGTCAATGGCGTCCGCTATAGGCAAAGGATAACTGACTTTTTGTGGATGGAATTGGAAGGTTTCGATTTGGAAAACATCTGATTCAAACAGGATGGGACCACATCCCGTGAAACACTCGCTTTATTGTGCATAAAAAACAAATTCGTACCAGAACTAAGATATTTCTATATTTAAATGGTTTTTCGTACAAAAAAACGTCAGAATCATCTGGTTCATAGAAAACCGACACTGTTTTAAAACGTTATAATATCTGTATTCGTTCCTTCATTTGCCGACTTTTATTAAGTGCCTCCCCTAAGCGACGCTTGACCAGCCTACCCCTGCGGAACGTCACTGCCTATCACAACCATAAATGATTATTGTAGACCCGTGTCCTTATAAGTAAAAAAATAAACCTCTTTACAACACAACATAAATTTTGCTATTAGGTTCACCTATTTATTGAAATTTAATTGCGAGATACTGCTAACCCACAGAACAAATTAATATTTTGAAGCAGGGTTTTGAATGTGTGAGTGTCTTACAAAAATGAAATACGTATTATAGAAGTGTGTTGCAACCTTCAAAAATACCAATATTGAATGAGCGTCAGTGCATAAACTGAGAGCAGTTGTCAGAACGAAGGGCAAGCTTAGAATAACGTATTCTTGCCTCATGCCTCATGATATTACTATGGCAGTTTCAGACAGGCCGCAGATTTTTAACGACACACGTTGAATGTAGAGCGAAGCTCCTACTAAAATCGCTGTAATATCCATAATTTGTAGTTTAGTATTTCATAATTATTGAAACAGATGTCACTGTGTGTTTAATTTTTTAGATTATGCAAATCAATCGACAGTGACTAGTAATTTGAGTTTAAAGTCGGGCGAGATAGCTCGCGAAATCTGTATGTGCGGCCTGAAGATCACGGCAAGAAACACGCTGAATAAAACCGGTTAAGTTTATCCCATATTCTTCCACACTCGCTGATTGCCTGTTACTCTACACTCGTTAGTTATTTCAGAACGCATTAATGCTGTGTTCCCTGTGCTAACCTTTAGCAAATACAACTTAGTAGGTACTAAATTAAAATTGATTTAATATTGTATATTGAATCATTCATGAACATGTAAAATTATCTCTGTTACCATTATGTAGTTAATTTAATTAACAACAAAGAACTCCTCTGAAATAGACGTTCCACGAATTCCTTAGCGCTATTCCCAATCATAATTCTATTAATATATCCTCAAAGTTTCCGATGCTTCGTTTAACTTTGTAGGCACAACGTGTACCATTATTTGATCAGTCAATACTGTATCTATATTATCATTTAGCATTGAACCTATCACTTTGATAATACAATAATTATACACCCATATTCAAATTCAAATTGATTTATTTACGAGTACATGTAGTGAACATTACAAATCACAAATTAAAAACGTTTACATGACATGAAAAAACAATAAAAATAATATTAAAACAGTATTATAAAAACAAAATCAATATTCTGCTCTGCTTGTAAAAAGACAGTATTTTGGTTTTAGTGAAATCAGAGAACCCAAGTTATAAACTACTTTTTCTCTTATGTTATGTAAAAGTATTGGATTGTTTTCACATAATCATCAACCAAACATGTCTATTTAGATAACAATTCAATAATTTTACATAATATAAGAAGTAGTTTAAAACTTGGATTCTCTGATTTCACTAAAACCAAAATATTGTCTTTTTATTAAGCAGGACAGTATTATTAAAAGGATGAATACAAAAAAGTACGCCGAATTAGTTAAATATAAATATATTTTAATAATTTATTTATAAAACAACGTCCACGTAAACTCATTCTCACGTAGGTGGAATGTGTCAATATCCGAAGCGATTTGGTTGAATACAGTTATTGCCCGCCCAATAGGATTCAAAATATAATTATATTACTATATCCCATGGGCAGGGGCAATTTTCTTTGACGCAGATGACGCGATCGACGTGACATAAGATTTAAAAGGGGTTCTCGAAACCGTTCAAGCCAGTCATACAATTATTAAACTATACCAACATCTCAAACAGATCCATATGTAACATCAAATTCTAAGTTCACAAAGTCTAACAAACCTATGCAACTAACGTCAAAGGGACATATCATATAAGCTCTCAAACAGATACGGACCTGTTCACAAAAAATTAATCACTACTGTCTTGTTATATCATCATTGTCATTCATTCATTCATTCAGTCACATCATTGATGGTGGGGAGTGGAGAATTAGGTACAACACGGAACTATACCGCTTATACCAAGATTCAAAACTCTCCACCTTCATAAAACTCCAGAGGCTAAACTGGGCAGGCCATGTCCAGCGCATGCCTGAGTCACGGATACCGAAGAAGATCCTCGAAGAAAACCCAGGGGGAAAAGGCCAGTGGGAAAGCCACGCACACGATGTGGTGACAACATTACAAAAGATGCCAACCAGTTGCTTAAAATCATGAACTGGAAAAGACGTACGGAGGACCGTTCCGGCTGGAGGACGGCGGCGGAGGAGGCCAGGGCTAGGGTCCCGGCGCAGTTATACCAAATCAATCCTCATATTCTCAATCCAAACAAATAGTTTTCATTTGTTAATTTGAACAGTTCCCAACATAAAATAAAAAAAAAATTAATAATTTAAATATTTATAGTAAGTACTTATGACATTTAGTAATAAGGTAAATTATTATAATCATGGCCGGTTTCATCCTCTTTAATGGGACTAGCGCATCTATTATATATACAAGACTGCTATCGCCCGCTATCGGCGGTTATCGGAGGTATTATAATTGTTACAATAAGTTAGCCGTTTAAACTACACAGTCAAAACTGTCTATCTTGCTCTAAAAGTTAGTACAGAGAGTGTCATGTTATTTTATAACATAACACACTAAGCCAAGGAAGTCTTTACGAGGGCAACACTACGCAAAAGTACGACCGGATCACGCCTGCGCACGGGATAGTTTGTACGGAGTTCGTGATACGATTTCCGGCGCTAAACGAGATAGCGGGCTTTGTACATGAAGGCGAAGCAGGAGTCGAGCTCTCAGTCTTGATCGTTCGAAGGAAGCAGACGTCTTGGCTAGTTCCGAGCCTCGGACCCGGGGCACAGGGCTTTCGATTTCCTGACGTTTTGGAGACGAGAACGATGGCCATCCGAAGGACGTCCCCCCCACGCCAGGAGATCGGAGGAACTCCACGGTCCCCACACGTTTGAAGACGCACTCCTCGATTCCATCCTGGAAGGAATCGAGGGCAGCGAAAAGGCTGAAGAGCCTTTTGTGTAATTGGTATTTATTGTTCTTTTATGTTACGGTCCACCGGAACTAGCTTTTGGGTTTTTGTTCTTATTTGTTTAAATATTATATGGCATTAGGTGCTCGTGATTCACTTAAGTAATTAAACTTCTTTATACACTGTAGCCCGCAAGTTATCTCATTTATTAATTATACACCTGTTTAAATTTCTCTACTTGCTTTTCATTTAATTATCCTTATCACTATTGTCTCTATGCAACAACATAGAGTGGCGCTCAATCCGAGATATTTATATTTATTCCATCTTTATGTGCTTTAATATTATACAGGAACACCTACACGAATGAGTATAGTAACCGGACAGGTAACTGAGGTCCTGGAGGTAAAAGTCAAACCACCCACGACCCTGCTTCCCTATTTCCCGAGTCTCATGCTCATCCCCATCCCATCCTTCCTAAATCCTCATGTCAAAATCATAATATGACAAGAGGTGGTGTTAAAACATAGCACTTATTGTAACAATTACAACCAACATATTGAAAAAATTATAATACTTCAATACAAAAATATGCAAAACTACCTTCGATAGCCACCGATAGCGGCCGATAGCAGTGTTGTGTATAGAATAGATGCGCTGGGATAATTTACTCAGATTTATTTTTTGGAATTTTATTTTATAGGTACTTGTATATTATTTTATTTTTAAGTCAATAAGTAATTTTATCTTTAATATTTTTGTTATTATGGTTATAATAACAAAAAGCTGTAATATTGTATCAGATGACAATTTCACATTGGAGTGGACGAAACCGGTCCTGATTATGATTAAACTATTTGGAATAAATACTACATGTTGTATTTTATTAAAATTATAGGTATATTTTTCACGAAAAACCATTAAAGAAAGAAATCATAATTTATTTTACCATAAATGACAACTACATTTTGACTGTTTTTTTTAGATTTGATGAGTTAGTCGAGCCGTGTTGCCTATTATAATATCGTGTTGTCAACTCCAGTCTGGCCACTACTAAACGTCAAATAGTAAAGAATTTAATACAAAAGACTATTTTCGTACCGGCAAATGTCATTAATCCAAAAAAAATGTAATAATACATTGGAGCAAAATTAATAAGAATAATGGAAGCCAAAATATCATTTTATTGTGGCAAACAATAATACTTAACCGATACGATAATATAAACGCCAACGAATTCCATAAATACAATGATAATAATAATATTTAATAAGGGAGAGAATAAGGGTGGGGTAGAAAATAATATCTGGTGTAGATAATTAGTCAGTCGTAAAGGAAAGAATGAAAGCGGCTTAGCTTAGATGAAATTAAAGTCCCGAAGATAAATGGCTTCCATCAAAATCATCCGTCAGGATTCGCTGTTGGCTGCCATTGTAACCGCTCCACCATATTTTTATACGCATTAATATATTATTAGCTACATGGTGTTGTATCATTAATTATATTTTAGTAATTATTCTCTTTTTGTCGGACCTCATAATTTGGCTAGCTTAGCTGCACCCTCCTTAGAATTCACGACACGCAAAACCTCATTGAGTGGAAATCTCATGATACTGTTGATTTGACACTGAATAAATCAAATACCAAGAGATTATTCAGAAAAGTGGAGATTTGAATTACCCCATCTCCACCCGCCATGTATATGCAGCGCCGCGATTTGTGCACGGTCGCCTTCTATGACGCTATAAACGTGTCAGAATGCGTGTCCGGAAACTTGTACGTATGCAGTTCACCGTATCACACTTCACCGTGAAATGTTGTATCAGAAATATTTGGCCGTATATTAAAAACCGTCCAAGCTCTTTCGGTCCTATAGTATTGACATAAAATGCATGTCTAAATAAAACACGGTTCTTGTCAGTTTACACTTTACAGGAAGCCAGCAGCAAACAAATTATAACAAATAACTAATTTTAACAAATAGCCGATATACTGAACTATTTGTAAGGTTATGTTAGGTTAGATTAGGTTAGGTTTTCTTGAATTCATGAATTTTGCCAAAATCAGCCAAGTATGAAAATTGAATTAATGTTCATATTGAATCTAATAAAATTGGAGACCGTATAGTATACGGTCATCTCTTTCCGATACGAAAGCTCACGGGGAACTGTGCGACGGTGAAATATTTTACGTACAATTTACATGTAACCGTCAGAATGAAAAGATTTTAGTGCCACACTTCCTTGTACTGAAATGAAGTTGCACTGGACTTATGTAACAACTATGCATTATGGTCATGGCCCCCACATCCTGAAGCGGGCCCCCTACCTATCACGAAGGTTAAAGGCAGTCTGGCGCTCTACAGTGGTCAATAAAAATTCAGTGTATTTTTAGCGATTTTTAACACATCTAATTATGGAGTTGTCGAGTATCAACACACAATTACCAAAAATTGCATCACACAACCATACTTATATTGTAAAATCGTAATAGTTCCGAAGGAAAATAGCGCCGCAGGCGACATTTTTACTATTAGGGCATATTTATGATGTGTGTTTATCTCAAGTATGGGGTCGACCCGCCACGCCGGGCCCCCCTGAACCCGGGCCCCTAGGCTAGAGCCCTGTCAGCCCCCCCTTATGGGGACCATGATCATGGTGCTAATAGAACGTGTTTAAAAAATTAAAAAAATAATCTTGACTTGTTCTGCCATAATTTATATTTAGTGAAATGAAGTGTAATCAGTACCCATGTACTGAAACTCTGAGGGATCAGAATTATTCCGTCCTCCTTACGACGAAGCAAACTTTTCAAATACCTCAAAGTTGGCCTTGGTTAATATCAAGTCAGCGTGATCAATTGAGCCCGTGTGACAGATCCTCGATAACAGTTTGTCTCGATCCGATCCCATCAGTGGGAAGTTCTAGAGGACATTTTCGGCGTCTTGATGGTCATGCCCGTATGTGCATTCTGGCCAATGACATATTAAATGGACAACTCACTTCATACCGGCGCGCACGAGAAATTTTGCATGAAAGTCATTCACAGATGTATACGTAGATGTCACGTAACCATATGACGTATCCATTTCCATTATGCGATACAAGCTTCGAGAATTTATAGTAATATGTAATATAACCTTTATTGTAATGGCGTATTGGTGTCATGACTCATTGCGTTAGAAACAGATTCTCGGTTACTTACGACTTCTCGGATATTAGACGCAAGTGAGCCCAGCGCATCACAGGCGACTGTCCAATGGTTTCTGTCATTCAATTGCATTGAATAAACATTATCTTAAAATGGCATTTTATAAATAATAAATAATACTAACACATGAAAAGTGATATCCCATCTTTCTTGGAGTGTTTACAATTTTTAACTAGGCACATTGGCATTTTGTAACACAATAATAACGGTAGAGTCGAAACCTGACAGTCAGAAATTTTGTATGAGCAGACCCAGCGGTGTCGCCAGACCGCTTGCAAGCAGAATGTTCATTTGAGCGTAGGATACCGATATTTAAATATGAATTTCGCCATCCGGCAGACCCGACACAAAGTGAGTGTCATTTTATTTTCTAGATGCTTCGTCCATATTAATGTCATTGATTCTGGCCCATATTCTATCAAAGCGTCCGTCGCTTGCTAGCCGAGGATAGAGAGGAGGACGAGACTCTCAGCATCCTTCTCCAGCACCAATGCATCAAACCTCTGACGTTATTTTGCTTTTGCTACCTAAATCTTTGAGGCAGATAAGACAAAAAATCTTTCTGGGCGTATTTTAGACTCTTTGGAAATATTTTTGTAGTTTCAACCTAACGTTATTTTCCAATAATCTTCTCCTTCCGTTGTCAGCCCCGCAGCTGTCTTTAATAATATGTTTGTTGATTTTTCTTTCGTTCCGTAGTTATAACAGATTTCTTACCGCGCCCTACACAATATACAATGTAGCTTCTGAGATAGATGATCCTGTTGTTCATCGTAAGTCACATATGATAATGGAAGAGCAGTAATCTGCATTGAAATTTATAACTGTAAAAGAAAACATGAACTTTTTATTGTAATCGTGATCAAATCATTGAATTAACTACCGGAAAAAGTCATCAATTAAACCAGGAAATTATTTTTTTTTAAATACACATGCTGTGGCGCCCAGAACATTGAAATGTCGTGTATTATGTTAAAGATTAAAAGCAGACTTGCTATATGACACAATTTCTGATTGATTTAAAAAATCATTCATTTAAAATATTCTCGATTTTATATTATTGTCTGTCTACTAAAAAAATTGACATTAAAGAATGACGGGCTACTTTCAACGTTTTTTTTTGAGTAGCAAACAACGCAGTATTTTTAAGGCTGTACTCGCGCAATGGTATGTAAAGAACCTTACTGTTGAACAAAACACGACAATCGTAATATGGATAATAAAGAAATATTTAATTTGCTTATTAGTGGAAGCAAAGACGTTAAAGAAAAACTACGCTTTATTTTCATAATCTTTATAGCATTCTAAGCATCCTGTATTTTACCATTAATCTCTTTTAATTATACATTCCTTAAATACCTAAGTCCAACATTTAAACGCGATTAATATTTTATTTGTAATTAAATTAAATTTAACCTAATGATTTCTTGAATTAATGTCTTCAAAATGTAGATGAGTTTTTTTTTATTCTATGTCAGTAGTTTTCAAAATTTCGTTTCACCGGCACCCTAAAATACTAAGAATTACTAGGATGGGTTGTTGATTATATAATTTTGAAAGTTATTTGGTTTTTATTACAGCTACTTTGATACCTTGGCTTTGCCGTAAATGAAATCAAAATTTGCTTGGGTTGCACAGAAACATATTATTTATCATCGGCCCTCGTAGTCCAGCGTGCAAGACGCTGGCCTTTCACCCGATGCATACCCATCCATTTCTCACAAATTCAATATATTATAATATTACTCAAAGTGTAACGAAATCCATAACACTTAAACAAATGCGTACCTTTAAACAAAAAAATACTATCATCCTATATCTTCAATAATAATTAATTTGAATCGAAGGGTGTGATGTATGGTTTATATTTTATTTGTATCGTGGACTGTGGAGGGCTTAAAATCTTTCAGTGCGTATGTGGGCGCCACCACGTTATTAAACCTACCACTGCTGGGTCACTATATAGTAAAGTTTTATTATCGTCACTGTTCTGGCAGAAGACACTAATTCGAAAAAATTACATATTGCGTTAGTTATACAAAAATGTTTCTTATTTCAAATTTTACCGTTTGGAAACCTTCTTAATAAATAAACAGTCTTTATTTTAAAGTCATCCTTTTTACGATTACTTAATAAACTCACATGATAGACCACTTCAAACATTTTAACAACTTCAAATTCAAATTACTCAAAACTAGTATTCTCCAGTTAGTGTGTTCTGCCAGAACAGAGACGTTATGATCTATGAAGACCAGATTCGTCTTGGATATAATATTATTCAAATTCAAATTTAATTATTTTTTTACACAAGGTGAGCATTACAAGTTATAAATTTATCAAAGATATAGTATTAAACAGTGTAAAGAAGCAATAAATATAATATGCTGTATCACAAAAACAGTATGAAAAGGTACAAAAATTATAAAAATTATAAATTATAAAGCATGGAAGCACACCGAATGAGCGAAGTGGACCCTAATTTAAGAATTTATAAAACAACGCCCACCTATACTCATCCTCACGTAGGTGGAATATATCAACATCCGAAGCGATTTGGTTGAACAGAGTTATTGCCCTCCCAATTAGCATCACCAATGGCAGGGTAGTTCTGCTCCTTGGGAGAACAAACGACTGATGCTGCCGATTTCTAAGATAGTTATCAGGGACACACAGAGATCTCATTTACACCACATATAAGTCGAAAAAAATACGTGGCCAAATATTGATATATTCTAGCATTTAAACTACAGTACGTAAGCATACCTAAGAGAAAGCCAGTTGGATGAAGCCATGGATAGTATTCATATAACCTCAAATAAAGGAGTCTCAAAAATTTCTTTTGAACTCACTCCACCATAAGGTAATATTTCAACTGATGCGGGGCCCAAACAATCGACTCACTGTATGTAGGCCCATTGATTCACTTTATGTTGGACCACGATTGAAGATACCATCACTTCGGGTGATTTTTCAATTAGCAATGTGTGGTCTTTGTGTCTGAAATTGAAGAGCATTTTATTTCAAATAGCGATAACTTCGTATTTATTATTTTAACACTGCTTTTAGGCATTTGAAAAAATTCAATCAATCACCGCTACTCAGAGAATTTTTATTAGCCAGCACCACTGTGACAGAGTAGTAAAAAGTAAAGGTGTGTGCAGAGTTAACATTTGTGAGGCGTTCTGGGTCACCATGTCGACACCACCCGCCACCATCGATTCGTGGAAAATGTAGAAAACTCGCGATGGAACCTTCCCAACCCCCACTCTAAGCAAGGGCGTGCGTAGACAATTATTATTGCCAACTATAAAACATTTTACCAAAATACCAGCATTAATTATTATTGAGCCAGCTTACACTAGAATTATTCCGTTATACAATACTACAAACTTCAAATAAATAACATTAAAACAATGCTAATAAAAGACCGTAAGGGATATTTTAGCAAATATTAGTTACCCATAAGGTTGTGTTTATTCTAATTTCATTTATTGCCTTCCGAAGCTTCCTTCACCAAAGGGTAATTCAGTGACGAAGTTATATATTATAATATCATTAAATATAATAATAATTATGTTAAGTTGTATATTTGCAGGGTATTAATGAAAACTAAAATATTATAATAGATTATACGCAAAACCAATAAAAAAATATTTTATTTTGGTTTCCAAAAAAGTTACAAATTGCCATGTAAATGCATTGCTAAAGTAGGTACTGAAAAATACATAATGAAGAATGGCGCTTAAACGTCAGTATTAGATGGCATTTTTTGTATATGTGTGGTAGAATTGTTAATACATAACGACCGTGTTTAGGAAAAAGGGAGTAACCCTCACAGAACAAATTTTACAGGTGGGGCAAAAAACGGTTTTTTAATGTTTTTGGTTCAAAATTTTAAAAAAAATCATAGACATTGGATGCATGGTGATTGATGATTTGGTGTAATATCTTTTCGATCTAATATTAATTAAAGAAGTTATTAAAGAAAAATCATTAGAATTCAGGGTAAACGCATTTTTTCTTAAATTAAAATTTAATTAATGCTCAATTAAAACCTGAATTTAGATAATAATTCGGCATTTGCAACTTACTTCCTTTTTACAGAACGTGTATTAAGTTGTATACATTGCTAATATGTAATAAAAGCACTTTTCGAAAAATCGAGGGTTACGCCCTTTTTCCTAAACACAGTCGATAACTTATATTGTTTGTGAGTTGACGTATTGAAACATGACGGGATTATATATAAACACTAGCTATATCTACATCTTTGACAGTTGACGTTGCAGTAATAACAGTATGACTTGCACTTTATGTGGTAGTCCATCTAAATTAGTATCATTAAAAGTATTATCTAAATGTGGCTTATATTTTTTTTAAATGAAGAAAGTGAAGTAGGAAAAAGGACTTAACCATAATTTTATGGAGTTTTCTTTATTTTCCTCAATAATTAATAACATATTGTGAACATAAAACACTAAAATAATTATATCCATATACTTATTTGTTTATATTTATTGTAGATTTTAACTTTGATATGCACCATATGCACCCATGCACCACATGATGGACACCATAAGAAAAACGTTTTTGTGTCTGTAAAATTTGATTTGTGTGGGTTAAGTCCTTTTTACCACGTTTTTATTAGCTCGTATTCTTGTTTGTCCGGTACAGATTTTTTCTTGTTTGCCCAAGAGTTGTATTGGACGATTGAAGATTTTTAACTAACTTCCCGATTAGCTAGACACTTGAAACTTTTAGAATATATCAGAACACGACGACAATGCATTATTTAAATACTTTTGGCCATCTTTAAGCAGAATTGATTCAGTTAATTCTATGTTGTATGTTACGGAAAAAATCGTTACAAGTAATATTTACTACTCACTATTATTGGTTGCTAAGGGGGTCCTAGCAACTAAATTATTAATATATACGTGCGTTACTATGGAAATCAATATGAAATGTCAAAATGACATTTCAGTATTCTATACTATTTATTCAGTATTTCTATCAAATACAAAAAAAGTATTTATTAAAAGATACATAGAATTGTCAAGTTTATATGATTCAACAGAAAATTTAAAAACGTGGTATATAAAAAGTTCTTTTTATCTTGTAATTATTTCTTTTAAAAGACAATATGAAAGGGCCATTTTTAACAGGCCACGAAATACGATTACAGTAGTAAAAGGCCTTACAGAAACATTCTAAATCACATAAATTTAATATATGTATTGTGAACAATTGAACCCGGAGCCAACCCGGTATGAGAAATAATTAATTTCGACAATTACCCGTAGACGTCTTCGGTCATATTTTTTTATTATGTTAATCCACAATTATTGATGCAATGATCCAAAAAACCCTCGTCTCATATTACTGCACAGCACTGCTTATTCCACACCCGACTCATACCATCGCCATGTCAAAACAACCCCCTCCCTAGGGGTTCAGTTTGTAGACGACTCGCGGTCGATATCAGCTTGAATGAGACGATTGTGTTAGTGTCTCTGGTGATGACTCGAAGGAGTGTGCGTGTGTCTTCTCACATTGCACGAAACTTGTGCGACATCATTAGAGACCAGGTTCAATAATATAGCTGAGGTGCAATAAAATATATATTTTTAATAAACGCAAATAGATTATCACTAACATGTGCTTATATTGTCAGCATGGCCCCCACAAGGGTGGCTGACAAGGCTCTAGTCTGGGGGCCCAGCGAGGCCAGTCGAGCAGATAAGTGAGATAAACACACAGCACAAATTTGCTTTAAAAGTAAAAAAAAGTCGCATATTTTCCTTCAATAATATTATTACTTAAAATTATATGGTTGTACAATAAAAATTTTAATTGTGTATCGACACTCGACAACTCCTTAATTCAAATGGATGTATTTAATATATACAACAAGAAACACTAAATATACACGTTAATTTAACCGCGTACACCATTTGGAACGCTACTGTAGAGCACCACACTGCCTTTATCTTTAGAGATAGGTAGGGGGGAGTAGGGCCCACCAAAGATCCTAGAATGGGGGCCCGGTTCATGATGTGGGGGCCATGATTGTGAGCTAAATTAAAACAATAATTGTCCAGGAGAAATGGACATAGCCTGTCCACGACTTTCGTGAGGTCGACACTGCCATACGGGGCTGAGAGATATGCTCCACTGATTGTCAGAAACTTATGGTGCATGAACGTAAGGTATTCAGAAAGATTTTTGGCTCAATGCTTAATATGTTAAACTCGAAGAGATATGGATCATAAACTACGCAGTGTCTGTCTTGAGCATATCGTAATTTTTACAAAAGTCCAAAGACTGCTGAGAGTACACATAACAAGAATGGATGACAAATCATCATCGAAATACGTGACGTCCCGTGGGGCTAGGCAAATCATGAGTTGCATAAGGGCAGCACATATTAAAGAATGGCGATTGCAGGAACGAATAAAAATATTACAACCTTTGAGAGCAGTGGTGGTTTTCCATGAAGAAGACGAAAAATAATTTATTTAAAAAGTATCGATATCTTCGTTTAAAAAATAATCGAAGCATAAAAAAACTTGAAAACATAAACAAAACGTCTAAACGTGTACTTATTATTAATAAGTACACGTTTAGACGGTGAACTTATTGTAGCAACTAACTCCCTCAAATATAATAAAGTGATAATATTCGATAGCCGCCTTGTGTATTGAATAGACCCACATGTATATTTTTGTTTGTTTAAGTGAAGTAAAGTGAAAATACACAATAAATATGTAATTAGGTATCTAACAAATTTTCAGGCAAATTGGAACTAAATAATTTTAATAATACTAAAGATAAAAAGAACTTTTTATACACAACGTTTTTAAATTTTATGTTTAACCATATAAACTTGACTTGACTAGCTTAAAGGATCAAAAAAAATGTACTTGATATGTCATATTGATTTCCATAGTAACGCACGTATATATTAATAATTTAGTTGCTAGGACCCCAGACCCCTTGCAAACAATAATGGTGTTGAAATAACTTTTCATATAAAACAGAATTTACTGAAAATGAATTCAATTCTACTTAAAGATGGCTAAAAGTATTTAAAAAATGCATTGGCATCGTGTTCTGATATATTATAAAAGTTTAAAATGTCTAGCTAGTCGGGAAGTTAGTTAAAAATCGATTGCAAGATTTGTACCGGACAAATAAGAATACGAGCTAAGAAAAACGTTGTAAAATAAAATAAAAGAGGTCGGCATTTTCACTCTGTTTAAGGGCGGCATTTTGCCTAGTGACGTCACTGCGTCAAAAACGTCGACAATACGCCCTCGTAGTCATAATGCACTGGTTTCTTATCAGGCGGTTCCAAGTTTGATTCCCGATGTGACCTATATAATATTATAATATATATTATTCCTATCTGGAAAAATCACACAATATTGTTTTAATGTGTTTGTGATCCAGAGCAAGAACCCAATGGATTGGGCGAATAGCTAACAACCATTCCCCAATCATTTTTAAATCTGTTAATATTCACTGCTTGGAGACTCACGTGTTCCGCTTTAGAGTTGAAATGGTTGGAAAAAATTTACCATATCTCCTCCGCCCAATTTTACCTCCCTAAATTTAATGTGCCCTTTTCAAAGCTCTTTTTAACACCATTTACAATAATTAATTATAATATTATATGAACTTGACCGTAAAAATTAAAGTATACTTTAAAATGCTTACTATATGAGTGAAACACGTGTCGTATTAAATATTTTTTATGTGATAATATTGACTGATGATTATAATTTTATTGTTTGAATTCTTCAATTATTTCTGAAATCAATAAAATATATATTTTTTAAGTAATTACACATAATGAATGTTTACAATTTTAATTTATAATAGATTTATTTTTTTACGATTTCTTTGAATCGTTTTAGTCACCTTTCACCATCTAATATGCATAATATATGTTAAATGAGTGTATACTGCAGTCAGTTGAGGCCGACAAGCGATACCCAGAAAAACTATGTAAATAGAATAGGACAAAAATTATATCAATTAGAATTAGTCGACAAGATGGCAAGCGACCTGATAGTATCACAATGATTCCATGGAGGGAAGGAAATGTGTGGTTTAGGATACCACTGTGGTGGATACATTCGCGGCATTTCACCTGAATAAATCACTTCAATAGTCATGTTCAGCAACTCTTTTGGCTGAGTCTAAACAAAGCCAAAATATACTACCTAACTGTAGTCTTTCCTCTGGGGTTCGAGACATTTGGACCCTAGGAACCGTCTGCTTTGAAGACGGTGGCTGAGATCGAACGTCACTTAAATGATACAACAGGGGACCGTTCAATTGAGTACCTGAGACAGCGAAGAAGCATAATCTAGAGGTAATGCTATCATGGCCCCCACATCTTGAACCGGGCCCCCATGCTAGGATCTTTGGTGGGCCCCCGCTACCTATCATTAAGGATAAAGGCAGTGTGATGCTCTACAGTAGCGTTTTCCAAATGGTGTACGCGGTAAAATTAATGTGTATATCTAGTGTTTTTTGTTGTATATTTTAATACAACCATTTGAATTACGGGTTTTTGAGTGTCGATACACAATTAAAAAATTTATCGTCCAAGCATATAATTTTATGTAATAAAATTATTGAAGGAAAATAGCGGAAATTTTTTTACTATTGAAGCAATTTTTTTGCTGTGTGTTTATCTCACTTATCTGGTCGACTGGCCTCGTCGGGCCCCTCATGAGCCCAGGCCCCCAGGCTAGAGCCCTGTCAGCCCCCCCCCTTGTGAGGGCCATGAATGCAATCACTGTTTTAGGTACTCTTGATGTATCTAAGGGACTGGGGGAGGTATTGTATATACTTCGATAGAAACCTAGTATATCAATAATTTTATAATTATTGGTTTAAATATATTGCTACCCAGGGAACTCAGAAATAATGGGAACTGAAATACTTAACGCGTAAGGCGATAGCAGGTAACCGACTCGAGTAAGGAAGAATCCGGGTTAAACTTACACACGTCGTGTCAAGAATACGTTTTACGTCTAATACTGAAAACTGCTCTCGGTTTATGCATTTACGCTCATTTAATGTTGGTGTACTATTGCACGTGCATAATGCGTGCTTCATTTTCGTAGGACACTCACACATTCAAAACCTTGCATCAAGATGCGGCGTATTGAATATAGCCTATCGGTATTCTATTTATTATCTGTTCTGTATTGCTACCTGAATGCAGCAGTGAGATAAAGTGAAAAAAGTCGATTTTGAAATAAGTATGCCAATCAATTTCTGAAGGTTATACCTAAATAATGAATCACTGAGTTTTTTCAATTGTAAAAGGTAAGACATTTAAAATAAAAAATATCGCTATAGCATTTATTCAAATTGTCATGTAACTTCAAAGCAACAGTTGGATAACTGAGATACCCTACTCTTAATGGTATACAAAAAATCCGACCATTATCATATTATAAACCGTAGAAGAAAAAAAACAAAATAAACATTACATTATATTACATAGTTAACTATTCATTTGTATGGTAAACTAGTATTGTGAGACTTATACCACTGTTGCTTTCAGATAGCGATATATACTTATTTCGTTTGTTTGTGTACACCTTTTGTCACTTATTTTGTTTTACTTTTTTACATTACAACGTTTTTCTTAGCTCGTATTCTTATTTGTCCGGTACAAATCTTGCAATCGATTTTTAACTATTTTCCCAACTACCTAGACATTTGAAACTTTTAGAATATATCAAAACACGATGCCAATGCATTTTTTTAATACTTTTAGCCATATTTAAGTAGAATTGAATTCATTTTCAGTTAATTCTGTTTTGTATGAAAATTTATTTCGGAAGAAATCCGTAAAAATTAAAACTATTATTGGTTGCTTAGTGGGCCCTAGCAACTAAATTATTAATATATACGTGCGTTACTATGAAAATCAATATGACGTTTCAGTATTACAGTATAACCCCTATTTTACGTTTTTTAAGGGACTGGAAAAAAAACCTAACTGGAGGGAAAATTGGGGGGTATTGAAAAAAAGAACATTAAAATTTTATGTTTCTAAAAAAATAACGTTTTATTAAAAAACAACATTCAATTAAAAATTTTATTGAAAAAATCATGTACAAATGTATATTAGTTTGTTGCATTTTTGTTATGTAATTCTCTTTCAAGACTATATAAACATTTAAAAGTGTCATCTTGGATATCAGCAAAGTTTGTAAAGTAGGTTTTTAAACCCTCGGTGAACCTCATTGCTTCTTCTTTTGTTGGAATATCAACCTCGTCTTCATCAGACAGTTCTTCAGAAGCGCGCGTAACTCGCATATTTTGAATATTTCCGACGTAAATCGCGGGAAAGAAAAACGTAAATGCGGGTATTAAATGTCCTGAAATACATCGGGACCGAAAAAATTACACGCAATTGCCGGGAAAACGTGAATACCGGGCACGTAAAAACGAGATTATACTGTATTTCTATCAAGTACAAATTTTTTTGATCGTTTAAGCTAGTCAAGTCAAGTTTATATGATTCAACAGAAAATTTAAAAACGTTTCTCTGTAGAATTCGCAATGTAATATAATAATATGTAATTGTTTGTTTACAATAAAAATATATTTATTCCATTCGAATTCATATTCAAATTTGATCAAGTACTATCAGTCAATGTCATATTAATAGTCAAAGTTTTATTTGTATTATCATCAAACATTGGTAGTCGGTATATATTATTATAAATAATTGATTATAAACTCATAACTCAAGCTGAGTTTTTTTGATGAATTAATTTCATAATATAAAGCATTATCTACGCGAAAGAAAAATATTTTATACTTCTTTCTAATGGAATCATTTAAAAGGTTGCCTTCCTCTTCCACATCATCAATCAAGCGATGATATCATAAAAAAATCCCCAAATTCAGATTTCCTTCTGGCTTAGCGTCTTAAAAGTCTCAAATCTAAATTAATGATCCCGTTCGGGGGGCTCATTCGGTTTTGGATTTAGTGCACAGCCTTTTATCCGTCACTTTCACTTAGCTGAATAGATTTTAGCAAATAAACTATTAAGTGTCGTAACATAATATCGCTTAAGTGCCAATAAATTCGGAAATCGCAGGCCTTCAAATTTTCCGCCGCTTTACGGGTGCGTTTCTCAAAATTTTGGATTTACTTACTACCCATGAAAACTGCCTTCGCATGGTATAAGTACATTATTTACAAACTTTTTATGAACGTTAAATTTACATAACTCAAAATCCTACATATCCGAAAATTCTTTAATTTTTTTTTACATCCACCGCAATTCGAATGAGAGTTTTATCAAAAGCTACATTCTAAAAATGCCTTCAATAATAGAAACCATTTTTTTATTTTTCATCAATCAATCTAACATTACTGACTTCAAGCAACAGACTTTTATCAAACTTTATTTTCTAGATAATTTATATAAAAATCTATGTAGAAAATAAGCTTTAATATAGTATGCAGTTTTCTCGACAACATTCCTACATGTAAAGGTCACCGCATGCCACAGACACATACCTACTTACCTACATATATTATAAGAGCCAGAACTTTATTTCACTATTTTTTTATTGATTTTTTTTTCTAATCAAATCTTTCGATATGATACGTATAATGTGAAGGTATCTAAACTAGCTTTTATGAGGACTTCTTTTTTATTGATTCGCTAACGCATTGCCGACTCAAGTAAAAAGCCGATACATTCACAACGACTGGTCCTACTTTTTCCGCCCCTCCCGTTGCTGTGTATGGATGACCTGTCATTGTTCTATAGAGTTCTCATACTGTCGCGTCTGTCGCGTTCACACAGGGAATGGTTTGATTTGGATAGATGAGTTACATGATAAATAATATACTAGCATTAACACACCTTCTACAAATGTAATGCATAGATCAATGCTACATATTTTTTGGAAATCGATATTACCACCGGTTTTTGTGTGAAGGACTAGTTTGACTTTGACAGCTGATGAATAACAGGAATGTATATTATTTATAAATAACACTGATAGTTAATATATTTTATTTGAGATTTTTTTATAATTCAATTTTAAACGAGAAAGGGCGAATCAATATGTCAAGCAATCTGGGATCTGATTTTGACAGCTGAAAAGTGGACCACTCGTTGGTTGTGCAAAAAGTTATGCTCAGGCTTTATTAATCTAAAGACGGCGGTGACTAACGTCAACTATAACTTCATCTTAATATACACGTCCACGTCTACGATGGCCGTGCGGCTTAAGCGTCTGCCTATAGCGTCGTGGGTCCCAGACTCGAATCCTAGGTCTGGAAGTACACATATTGTTTTTCAATTTGTGTATGAGCGACCTAATAGGTTGAGCAAGTGGCCGACATTCATTTCTCGTAAAAAAAATCTGTTAATGGAAACCTCCACTCCAAACTGCATTTAAATTTGTGTTTCCTAAATCCGTTACTATATTATGACTTTGGTAGCACTACACTCCGTCACTCCCGTATAACCTGAAAAATAACAAAAATTTCATGGGTAGATTTAAAGAAATAGCCTTTCGCATACTTTATAAATTCATATATCATTCTATACACGGGGTACAATGAGAATGTTCTTCTTAAAGCAGCGGTTCCCAAAGTGTGCACCGCGGCGCCCTATATCACTGCAACTAGCTTACATGGGCGTCCCGGAATATTTCAATATGTTCACCGAACCATTTAAATACCTATATTTTTATGCATAGACCTCATCACAAGTTCAGTTACTTACACATGAAAAAAAAATCAGACGGGTTCCCATACATGGGTACATCTGATGTGATAAAAATAAATTATGATGCGAAACTGAAACTGTAAAAGGAAAATATGACATTAGTATTTTGCAACTGTTATATGATAATATGGTGTGTTCTGTCTTTGGGCGCCGTGTAAAAATCCTGATGCACCAAAGGCGCCATGAACCGAATAAGTTTGAGAACCTCTGATTTATACTATGAAACCATTGCTCGTAATAAATTATATGGGGTAGGTTTTTTTGCTTAATTGTGATGTCATTATATGAAACATTGATAGTTAACACCAGATATATTATTAATTAATTAATTAATTATATGTATAGTTGTATTTATATTATCAAGCTTTCAGAAGCTCCGTCATATAAGTACAGGGCAAGCAATGGTTCTCTAATGTTATTGGGGGGGAGCTGTAAAGCGAAGTGATTTCATAAACGACCAACCCTTCGGCGACGCGGCAAGCCTTCTGGTCAAACTCCGAAATGGTTTACTCAATAATATATAACTTGTCCCTACCTTTTTCTGGTCAACTGCACCCTCGAGGGAATCAAGGGTGGCGCCCGGGGGGCGGGGGATTCGCGAGAAATGTGCGAATGTTACGCGCGTAATTTTTAAATGTACGTTTTTTACTTTCATGTAATTGAAAAAGGTGTTTGAAAGCTTTTGGCGCCCGAATAAAAATAAAAATAAAACAAATTTAGCGAGCGCTTTGCTCAAACGAGCGTCTAAACGGATTTTCGATTTAATTTCTACTCCAATTATTTTATTTGCTTCCATTATTAAAAGAATTTCATTTGGCATATTATGATTGAATCATAATACCAAAGTAGGGATAGGTCAATTCAGTGGTTTTCAAACTTTTTCGTTTGACAGCGCCCTTAGTTTGTACAGTATGGAGTTCCTAGAAGCTCGTAGAGGAGGATGCTGTGGTATAGTAGGGCAGTTTTCTCAACAGTTTTCATTAATATTATGTTACACGCAATAGTTGTTTTGAGTCACGCAAATAAAAAAAAATGTGTCACTGTTGTTGTTAACTTGTAAACAATCAAGAACCAATAAACAATCGCAATTAATTTAGTACATTACACTTCGATTATGATAAATCATCAAAACTCACCGCCATTTTGCTTATATCGCCATCTTTCAATGCTGATTAGGCATATAATATTATTTTTTCCATGATTATCAATTCAACCATTTTTAAAAAGTTTTACCTTAAGGGCGGACGTGCTCAGCATGGTTCAAAATTGAGCTTTTTTCTATTTTCAAAGCATGATCCTGGACATACCTTAAACGTTGTAGACAATCTATTTATATAATTTTGAAGCCTTATTATCCTTTATATTTATTTTAAACATTTGACAACTGCATAAAGTATTTTTATTACATAAAATAGTATTCTTTTAAACCTCTCGCTCTAATAATTGCTTGCCTTGTTTCACCGAGATTCACCGTGATTGAATGTGGACACCTCAATGAGGTCACCTATACCTACAGTCGTCACGGAGCAAGTGCTTGTGGACGGCTCAATGAGGTCACGTGTACCTGGAATACGCGCGAGTCAAAACGCGCCATGAGGACAAGGCATAACACAGGCATTTTCATGTCGTAGAATGCTAAGAGGAGAGAGCCTAACGCGCACTAGGGCACGATCCTAAGTTATGAAGTCCTGACGAAGAAGAAGTAGGAATAATATTCAATTCATTTAAATAAATTGCATATTTTTCGTGCTGGACCGAAACCTTCCCACTCCCTTGTGTGTGCGCCTGTAAAGCATTGTCTAAACATACTCTTACACAACAGGAGAAGATGAAATGTCCCTTTAAATATGTTGTATTATATGTATTTAATTTTGGTTACAAGGTGATACTCAAATTTGACTAGCTAGGTTATAAATACCAATATATATATATATATTATTTACTGATAATACTATACGGTTTCTGCGCTATTAATCAAAATATATTATTCTTGAAGGCCATTCGTCAGAATTCACAACAGTTATTTTTTTAATCTTATACAGTCATAAAATACAACTGCTTCTGTTTACAATAATATCTCGACATCTGTTTCAGACCGATCTTTTATGATCGCATTTCTCAAGCGGCTCAAGAAAATTCAGCAAAATATTATTTTACATAACCGCCACCCACACATTTGAAAATCGAACAGATTGAAAATGCAATGTCACAAATAAATGAAAAGCGCGGATGGATTTCCCGCCGAGTCATGCAAAACACGTTTTATTAAAAACATATAATCCGACGCCATCTTCATTATTGAAATCCCGCCTCGAGTCGTTTCGTGTAAACATATTTTCTCGACTTCCCTCGATTTTATTTTTAAATTACGTTGTTTAATTTTTGTCACCAGTATTTTGATACACGACGTGGAAATACAGTTTTTTTTAAACGAAACATTTTCGATATAATATGTGCCCGTGGCGAAGGGTGGAGGTAGGCTGTTAAGATCCGATATAAATAGTGCACACTAAACTTTGTTGGCCATATGTATTTATTTTCATTGATATAAGACTACAATTTACAAATAGTGTTAGTTGAATAATAAAAAATTGAATTAAACCTTGCTAAAACCGAGCCATAAAAAACTAGTCAAAAAATACTCGTATATCTATAAAATATCTAGAATTATGCAATTAAATCATACATAATTTTGGATATTTTATAGATAGAATAATATTTATATCTATTATAGTTTGGTTTAGGCAGGACTTAGTGAATTAAAAAAAAATAACCAACAATATGTGTCATCTATATTCTTAATTCAAAGAAAATAAAAGTATGAATGAAAAAGTGTGCACATTTTTATCGTATCACCCAAAGTATACCAAAACTATTATGGTTTGGTTTAGGCAGGGTTTAATTGATTTTTTTAAAACTAACAAACACCATCTGTAAATTATTGTAGTCTTAGTTCAATAAAAACAAATACGTATGACTATCAAAGTTTAACGTGGACTATTAATCGCGGATTTTAACAGCCTACCTCCACCCTTCGCTTCTGATATGTGCACAAAATATCGAATTCATCCATTTTTTTTCGACAATGTCCGATCCTAATATGATCATATGGGGCTCCACAGAGTGGAGGTTTTTATTAACAGATCTTGTTTTTACGAGAAATGGGTGTCAGCCACTTGCTCAATTTATCAGATCCATACTCTGACTTATACACAAATTAAAAAAAAAACAATATTTGTACTTGCCAGACCCAGGATTCCAACCTGGAACCTACGACGCTATAGGCCGACGCTTAAGCCGCGCGGCCATCGTGGGTCATTACAATACATATTTTATTTTATCTACGACTAGTAGGTGCTTATTTCATCCTGTCAAGCTCAAACATCGTAGCATAGAGCAAGCACAAGGTCGTCCAATTTTCTTCTCATAATGTTTTCCACCTGCTCGACGATAAATAATATGGCCAGTATAATATTTATAGTTGTTTTATTTTTTTTGTTTACATTATTACTTTTGTTTGGTTTCTTAATAATATTGATATTAATTAAAGACGTAATAAAACATGTAACTCATCCTTAAACTGTAATGATTAATTAAATCAACATCTTAGTAATAATTAATATCTTGGCCATAAAAAGGGTAGTAAAAATAAAATAATATTTGCGGCCTGTGGGTAATAAAATATGTATATTCTATGATTACTCATTGGCTGAAATGTTATCTTAGGCGGTGGTTTCTTCTTCTTCTTCACGGTGCTACATTCCAAAGAGGAATTTATCATCTTCTTGTTTCTCACCACTTTCTTCCAGTTCACAATTAATAGATGACATGCTTTTCCAATCTTCCTCTTCCAAGTTTAAGTATTGATCTCTGTCTCCTAGTTTATTATTTTGGGAGAATGAGAAGATATCGGTCAATTCAGTGGCGAAGGGTGGAGGTAGGCTGTTAAGATTCGATATATATTGTGCACACTAAACTTTGTCAATTATACGTATTTGTTTTCACTGAACTAAGACTACAATTCACAGATGATGTTAGTTAATTTTAACAAAAACTAAGCCATAATGGTCAAAAAATACTCGTATATAAAATAGAGAAGTCGATTCATGCTGATACATATAGATATAATACCTATTTGCTGTATTCCGCTAACTGTAAGCTATGATTGGAGTAGTTATCCAAAACTGAGATCGCCATGCACTCAAATGTGCTTTGACTGAATTTACATGACTTTAAAGATAAAAGTCCCCATTGGAGAGATGAGCATATCACAGCCATACATGAAAACAGGTGGAATACACGCGTTGATCAAACGACATTGAACATCACAGAATACAGCCTTGACCTTCATGCGACTCCAAATTGGCTGAATGCAGAAAGAGTAAAGAAATTTCTACCACTAAATAGTTTGTCAGGGAATTTAAACCAGTTACGAAAACAAAAAATGATAAAAACATCAATTACATGGTAACATCGATATTATCGAACCCTGTGACCTCTATAACCAATATCAAAAGTCAGGATGCGGTCCTCGCATTGGATCGCAACGGATCTACCATGGGCGGTTTATCTAATTTTAGTGTTAACAAAAAACACGCAAGGACGGTTAAAGTACCTACCATTAGTGAAATATCATCAATTTAATAATACTATTTGAATAGTAGCCGATATGATTACTGTTTAGATTACATACATCAAAACAAAATCATTCTAATATATGCCTATACGTAAGTATCAAATTTTATACTCAGGGATTTGTTTTTTCTTTCTAAATGATGTAGATGATGACTCGTATAAATATCGTATCTATAGAAGATCTATAATTATGACACATACATAATTTTGGATATTTTATAGATAGAATAATATTTTTTACATTATAGCTTGGTTTAAGCAGGGCTTAATGAATTTTTAAAAAACTGACCAACAACATGTGTAATATGAATATGTATTCTTAATTGAACGAAAACAAATAAGTATGAATGAAAAAGTGTGCACAATTTTGTCGGATCGCCCAAAGTAAACCAAAACTATTATGGTTTAATTTACCAACTCCATCTGTAAATTATAGTCTTCGTTCAATAAAAGCAAATATGTATGACTATGTATGTCAAATCTTAACAGCCTACCTCTGCCCTTCGCCACTGGGTCACGCATACTATCTACGCGGACAAAACACAAGCTTTATTTAATTCCAGGTTTATTGCTGGCATTCTTGCTACATTATCTAGAAATTGATAAAAAGGGAAAACCCGCTAATTCATTCAATTCAATCGGCTGTTAAGTCTAATCATTCTAAATTATAATGAAGATGCTACTATATCTGTAAATAAATGTTATTTGAAATGAAAACTCGTTTAATTAGTTGTTAACTCGATTTATTCAAGTTATTACCGTTGAGACACTTCATTACATTCTATAAATCTATTCATTCATCATCGGCACTACAACCCAATGTGGGTCTTGGCCGCCTCCAGGAAACGTCTCCACTCCCCTCTGTCTGCCGCAAGCTCCCTCCACCGCCTTAGTCTCAGGGATGCTGTGCCTCTTTCTATACAGTCCAGCCACCGCAGTCTAGGTCTCTCGCCCCTCATTTTCCTTTCTGGTCTGTTGAGGAGAAGCCTCTTTGGTGGTTGGGTGTCTTCCATCCTTAAGACATGCCCTGCCCAACGAAGTCGCCCCACTTTCACGTGTGAGACTACATGGGGATCTATAAATCTATAACGTGGTGAAACCGAGTTGGCAAAACACAATTATTATTATTGTTTTGTAATGTCATAGAGCTCGATAAACGGAATGTCAAGATTTGCTATTCGCTATTTAGCCGTGTATCGGCTGTTTATCTTTTTCTTCTTCTTTCACCCTGTCACGACCCAGCGTTAGGCATAGGGTAAGCACAAGTTCGCGCCACTTCCCTCAATCCATCGCCAACCCTTGCGCCTCCCGCCATTCCAGACCTGCAGCGCGTAGATAGCTTTTGTAGCACCGCTGCATGGTGAGGGAGGGTCGGTCACGACGATGGAACCCTTGAGGCTGTGCCACAAGGGTACGAAGTGTCGCACTCTTTGGCGGAACACATGTTCCACTCACGTAAAACGTCTCTTCGTAATTACGTCAATCATCGAAGGCTGCTGTGTCTGCTCACGTACTCCGGTGTTTGTAACGCGGTCGTACCAATGTACCTCTAAGATTTGGCGGAGACATCGCTTCTCAAAGCTCAAAAGCCGAGAGCTTTAAAGCTTAGTAAGATGCCATGCTAATAAAATATTATATTAATCCAGTATACCTTACTAGGTATACTGTATCCACATTGGCTCAATTGATTCAATTAACCACTAATAAAATGGATATATTACAACTACAATAAGAATTTCCAATAAGTCAACAAATGAAAAGGAAATTCTCTCAAATGTGAAGTGTGATTTTGCGATCATATTGCGATGAAAGAAACGGTGGCAGGGCGTAGGAGATTCTTTTGGCTACGAAAAATCCATAAGTGGATCAATGACTACGGCGTTGATGATCTAATACGACTGACCCAGGATAAGAAGATGTCCTGTGAAGTGGACGCCAATATTCTACAGAAGACGGCACCAAAAGAACTGAAGTAAGAGAATAGCGAAGTAATTTTGTTAACAATATTTCGGTAAGTATAAAATTCATGAACGTGCGCCTGTCTGTAAGAATTTATTTTACCATCTCTATTTTCAATGTATTTTTTTTTTTTTATTTTATAAAAAAAATATGCTATGAAATCTGCTCGTGTTATTTTTTAATATGTGTTTTGAAAGCGATACTCTCAACCCCAAGTGTTGCTCAACAGATGTTTCGGTCATGTAAAAATAACAAGAGTGGCCGAGGATTTTCTTTATTTTTCCTTAGTTTTGCATCGACGGAATATTCTTCAAAACAAACTCGTTCAATCTTTCAATTTTATGTTGTAATGAAATTTGCTTTATATGTTGTAATAAAAAAATACTTCCGGCTTACGAATGATATCATTATTCATATGGGTAAATATAAACGAGTTTTATGTTATCCTGATTAATTTATACATAACAATGTCATTACGTCAGTGATTCTTAATCAGTAATCAGTAATCACGGTCACGGACTTTTCAGTACAGTTCAGTTTTCAGTACTTAATTAATCGGTAATAAAGTTACACATATTAAGAATTAAGATAACTGCTCTGACTCCTGAACACGATACCGGCCAATTTGACTGGTCATGGTGGTTTCGACCATGTCTGGTAACTTGTACGTATGTGGTTCGCCGTATCGTACTTCACCGTGAAATGTTGTATCGGATTCGGAAATATATTATGGCCGTATATTAAAGATCGTCCAACCTCTTTGGGTCGTATAATACTGACATTAAAATACGGTTCTTGGCGGTTTACAGGAAGCCAGCAGCAAACAAATTTTGAAAATAGCCGATATACTGGATTATTTGTTAGATTAGGTTAGGTTTTCATTCTTGAATTCATGAATTTTGCCAAAATCAGCTATGAAAATTGAATTAATGTTCATATTGAATCTATTAATTTTGGAGACCGTATAGTATATCTACGGTCATCTCTTTCCAGTAAGTAAGCTCACGGCGAACTGTGCTACGGTGAAATGTTTTACATACAATTTAAATGTAACCGGTTTCGACGAAAACTTATTTTATTTTATTTATTAAGGAAACAAACAGTTACATATTGATTACAAAAACTTTAAATATAATAATGAAAAGTTATTGCAACCAGCAAAGTTTC
This sequence comes from Rhyacophila brunnea, assembly GCF_057557595.1. Classification (NCBI taxonomy): domain Eukaryota; kingdom Metazoa; phylum Arthropoda; class Insecta; order Trichoptera; family Rhyacophilidae; genus Rhyacophila; species Rhyacophila brunnea. The sequence goes on along the minus strand of NW_028233276.1, from coordinate 37,347,533 downwards.
CATGTATACATTATAATATATAAATATTATAATATATAGCTCAACCTACAATTCTACAAGTGGCAGGGAATATCTCGATACAAAACATTTATCCCAGAGCATCCTAAAACGTATATGGAAAGAAGAATTGCTCAATGCTCAAAGAATAGCACACATATTTTTTTTTTCCGAATATACGAGGGTGGGTCAATAATTCCTTAGAAAAAAGCATTAAAACAGTTTTTATTTTTGTATTTTTTTTTTATTTCTCAACATAATCTCCTTGGAGCTCAATACACTTGGTTAGACGTTTCTCAATTTTTTTTAAACCGTCAGAAAAATAAGTTTTCGGAAGGTCCTCAAAATAAGCATTTGTCCGATCGATGGCTTCTTCATTTGAAAAAAAACGTTGTCCACTTAGCCATTTTTTTAAGTTTGGGAAAAGGAAAAAGTCACTGGGGGCTAAATCTGGCGAATACGGTGGGTGGTCGACCAATTCGAACTTCAATTCTTCAATTTTAGCCATTGATCGTAAACATGTGTGAACACGGGCATTGTCCTGATGAAAGAGGATTTTTTTCCTGTTTAAATGAGGCCGTTTTTCTTCAATTTCGTTTTTTAGCTGGTCCAATAAAGATGCATAATAATCCCCTGTTATTGTTTTTCCTTTTTCCAAATAGTCAACGAAAATAATTTCACGTGCATCCCAAAATACAGTAGCCATAACCTTACCAGCTGATTTTACGGTTTTCGCCTTCTTTGGACATGGTTCGCCTTTCGCAATCCACTGCTTTGACTGTTATTTCGTCTCGGGAGTATAGTGGTGTATCCGTGTTTCATTTACAGTCACAAAGCGACGAAAAAATTCATCCGGATTGCGTTGCATGAGCGACAACAGGGCTTTAGAGGCCACCACCCTATTGCGTTTATTGTCGACTGTGAGCAAACGCGGCACCCATCTTGCAGAAACTTTTTTCATGCCCAATTTGTCATGTAAAATAGAAATGACGCTACCTTTTGAGATCCCTGTAACCTCAATTATCTCACTAAACTTTAATCTTCGGTCACTTAACACCATATCGTGGATTTTATTGATCATTTCTGGTGTAGTCACCTCTACAGGACGTCCTGAGCGTGGTTCATCCTTTGTTGATGTACGACCACGTTTAAATTCATTTAACCAGTTATAAATAGTTGCAAGTGAAGGAGCAGATATGCCGTGAACTAAATCCAATTAATTTTTTATTTCCTTTGCTGTTAACCCTTTTATATTAAAATGTTTAATAACAGCTCTAAACTCAATTTTCTCCATTTTTGTAAACAAGCAAATTTTTTTTTAAATGTACGAAAATAAAAAACAACAACCCGACCAATCTGATTGAAACTTCGCAGCATACTGAATCGGTAGTGCCGCTGCATGAAAACAAACCGCTTACAGTACTAGTCGCGCCACCTGTCGGCTTTTCTAAGGACTTATTGACCCACCCTCGTACAATGGCGATTGGAGATAACCAAATTGACTCCTGACCACTACACCAGCCAGTTTTTGACAGGCCATGGTGGATTCGATACCAAGCTCTACGAGCTTGGATTTATTACCCAGCCAACATGTCCTTGTGGCGGATAACTACTGGGTGCAAACCACATCCTCAGGGAATGTCCGAGAATATGCTCCGAGAGGGAAGAGATGCTTAAGTCGGTCCAACCAGCCGTCCGACCTGGTCGCCACACAGGTTAATTATATTACATTTTTAAAAAGATATTGCGGACACAAAGATCTCTTCACATAGTTTTGTTGGTCCGTATTGTCTTAGCTTGTCATTAAATTCATTTATTTCTGTTAAGTCTCCGTGCCTTTCTCTCCCATGGCACTTTTTATTAAATTACGTCTTTCAGTAAACTCATTCAAAGCTCACGACTTAGGCATCTGCTCCATTCTCAGGCGTAAAAACTGCTGATGCTTCACACCAAACGTAGAGCCTCGTGATACGCTCGATTGAGACCGAGTGTGGTGCGGGGGGGGGGGTTGGTTTGGAGGAGTCTATTTTTTTGTTGCTCAAGTCCGTCAAACCAGCTGTTGGAGCCGTCAGCGATCACCGTCCGTCGCCATAAAAGCCGATTTTATTATATTCAACAAAAATGCGATGTCATACCGAAGACCTCTTCAACTAGTCTACTTGACAGTTTGTATTAGCTTTTTGTTACTATATATTATTATTTTATTTTGTTTGTTTCTACGTGCATGTCTTTCCAAGGGCACTATCGTAAATTGCACAAAAAGAACACTTTAGTTCGTGCCAACCTTTGTATTGGGTGACTGAGATTCTACAGAATGTTTCAAAGGTTTTCCCTAACAAAAGGTGTGGGATTAACTGCATTGGCGTGATATAGCATATGATGCATACTGAGCTAAACATGCCATAAGTATCTTCTGCATATCTATTCACGCAGCGGTCATCGCATGAAATAAAAACGATATTCGTGCGAATCAACGAGTCACTTAAAATTATTATTTTCACGTGTTTTTCTGTCGTATAATTGTATCATAAACGTAAATTATCTATCGTCACTTTGCTATCAAGACCACGTAAGTCCGATATTATGGAAAAATGAAGTTTGTTAGACAAAATTTATACAAAAAAACATTTTAAATCATATCAAAACCTCTGTTCTCTAGACTAGTATGCTGTCCATCTATTGACAATTTCTTTTAAAAAATCGTAGGTCTCGTGGTTTTAAACATGGAATTAAAACCTTGTATTTCACAACCAGCGTTACGCATTTTCCTTCCCCTCAACATTCATCTCAAACAGACTTACGAGGTTTTAATAGTAAGGTGAAGCTATATTTTAAATTATTATTATCGATCAATCATTAATAACTTTACTTTCTCAAAAGGGGGGACATGCTCGTCGTAGGTCAAAATTGAGTTTTTATTGTATTTTCAAACCATGATCCTGGACACTCCTTAAACGTTTTAGATAATCTATTTATATAATTATAAAGGATAATAAGGCTTCAAAATTATATAAATAAATTATCTACAACGTTTAAGGAGTGTCCAGGATCATGGTTTGAAAATACAATAAAAACTCAATTTTGACCTACGACGAGCATGTGGGCCGTTAAATACATTAATATACTTAGGTACCTAACACTTATTAATTAATATTAAATAAAATGTCATTCTAAATCAACTTAATAATTACATAATATATTATCAACAATAGTTATGAATATTTTTTATGATGTTTTCGACAAGTAGGTAATAAAAAATGTTATACATTCGCCAATAATATTACATTTTTATGTCGCCGTTATGAATAATGTTTTGATATTATGAAAATGTAGATACAGCTATAAAAACTGTCAGGTGTAAAAAATGCCACAAAATAATATCACTGTTTATATTCAATAAAATGTAATATCTTCGTGTATTGCAGGCAGTGGCGTAGCGGGGGCGGGCGGGGAGCATAGGTTCGACGCTCCTTGACTTGTTTTAACGACAGAGCCAGGGCTCGAAATGGGCTGGAGCGCAACGGAGCAATTGCTCCGATTCACGAAATCCCAGAAATTTTCGCTTTGTCTCGTGGGAAAGGAATTATGTTAATATTTTTGAAAAATTATCGAGCGGCCTGGGTCGTAAGATTATTTATCATTTTGAGATGTGAGCAGAACGCTACCTTAAATACTTCGCCAATACAAATTCATGAGGAAGTAATGACGCTGGATGCGGCATTAAAGACCTGGCAGAAAAAATGGGATGCCTCCACCAATGGCAGTTTTTTTTTCAAATATCAAATGGCGAATGGAGATAACCGCTTTGACTCCAGATCATTACACTAGTCAATTCTTGACTAGACATGGTGGCTTCGCTGGCAGGCTCTTTGAGCATGGTCTTGTTACCCGTTCAACATGTCCATAAGGCGGAGAAATACAGGATGCAAAACATATCCTCTGGGAATGTCCTAAAATGTGTACGGAAAGGGAAGAGCTGCTCAAGTCAATTCAACCAGCTATTGGGCCCTTCGGACCGTTCGACCTGGTCGCCACAAAGTCCAATTCTATTGAGTTTAGAAAATTTGTGGCGTCATACTGCCAACGTGAAAATCTCTTCAGAATATTCGGCAGTTTTGTAGCTTTAATTTGTTACTTACCTGCTACAATTTTAAATATTCCCTCTATGTGCTCATCTCTCTTAACTTAACGTCATGTAAATTCAGTCAAACCACATTTGAGTGCATGGCAACCTTAGTCTTGGGTAACTGCTCCTGATACATTCCCAGCCATAAAAAAGTAATGCTTCACATCCAAATGTAGGGTCCCGTGATACGCCCGATTACGACCGGGTGTGGTGCGGGGCGGATGTGGTTTGGTGGGCCATTAACTTCAATGCACGTAGTTATGAAATGAATACCAATATATTTGTTTGTCGGTAAAAGGAAAAAAATCGACATACAAAAACGCAAGGCTATCAGCTAAGCTGAGGCATGGTCTAAATCTAAAAAGATCGTGACTACGCGACGCGCAGATTGTGCAAACGACGCGTGACGAACAAAACATAATTTGTCATTAAAATTCAACATGCGTCCATTTAACGTTATGTATATTGTTATATTAGTAATAATAATAATATATTAATTGACATGTTTTCTTTTTCGAGTAAATGCGTAACGTTTTTTAGTCATCTTTACACGATTTAAGAATATATTCCTCCGACGCTATCACAAAACAAATTGACGTGCTCGCAGCTCGACCATCGCTCTCCGATTGGCAACGATTGCGAAATTACATCCCACCTATTGTTGAAAATTATTTGCCGTTTCACTGATATATGCTCTTAAGACGATACATCAGTGAAACGGCAAATAATTTTGAGATATAGGCGCGACGAAATTTTGGGCATTCGGAGAACAAACGTTGAGGTGTAAATACGTCAATTTGTTTCGTGATGGCGACGGGGGTATTAATTCTTAAATCGTTTAAAGATGACTAAAAACGTTACCCATTTACTCGAAAAAGAAAACATGTCAATGAAAATATTATTATTGTTACTAATAGAACATTAAATGGACGCATGTTGGATTTATATGACAAATTATATTTCGGTCGGCATGCGTCATTTGCACCCGCGACCCGCAATCCGCGCGTCGCCTAGCCACAATCTTTTTAGACCATGCCTCAGCTGAGGTATAGCCTTAAGGGAAACGAGTAGTAAGTTTTTCTTCGTAAGATAAAAGTCATTATCCAGCTTCACTCAACTCAATTATAATTTACACCCGTCTTTCATCGATTCACTAACTTCACATTCTAAATTTAAATTTAAATGTTTAATATTATAAAAATTACTACATATTATTATTTTATGTTTTGGTAATACCAAAATATTATATATTAACCGTTCATGGATTTATTCGACAACATAGTTAAAACTCTTTTCATAGCTGTCGTAAATTATATGTCGATTTAGTGTGAGGCGTGAGATAGAATATTAAAATTAATCAGCGCTCCCGGATGTAATTAATTAAACATACCCCACATATTTCAGGCATAACTTTTATATTTTAAATTAAAATAGCAACAAATCGTAATCCTACCTTATACTTTAGATCAGTGTTTCTCAGTCTGTGGTGCGTGTACCCCTGGAGGTACGCGAAAGATTTAAGTATTTATTGCCAACTGAGCTATTTTTTAAACGTTTACTTTGTATAAAAGTAAAGATGCGACATTGGACTTTATGCAATGTGCTATGGATTCCTCTACTTGGCCTGACTTTTCTTCTAGCCAACTGGATTCTGAGGTTCAGATTTAGGAATACCTCTTGAAATCGGAAAACCATAAACCAAAGGAAATCTTACATCTGAATTTGAAAGATGACAAGTTGGCAGGTCAAATGACCTAATGTGAAATCTTGGACCCGTTTCACACGGAATTGTTTTAACCCAATGACATTAATATGGACGAATCATCTGGGGAAAAAAATGACACTCACTTTATTGTCGGGTCTGCCGAATGGCATAATCTGTTCTAACGCCATTACAATAAAGGTGATATTGCTATAAATTCCTGATGCTTTTTGTTGAGTCTGCCGAATGGTTCGGTTCGAACGGGTTCGCTCAAATGAATATTGACATTAGAAACACTGCTCTAACGCCATTACAATAAAGGTCATATTGCTATAAATGCGCGATGCGTGATATCGCATAATGGAAATTGCGTAACGTCTACCTATACATGTGAATGCGCGAATTTACTTGCTAGCTACTGTATTGAGTGCGTCGTCCATTAATAATGTCATTACTTTAACCAATCAAGGCTTACCATTAAAATTCCCTTCTTGCATTTAATTATTAATTAATAGTTCTTCTAATTTTTAAAATGTTTTCACAGTGGCTTTTCATGGCTATGAACACTCACTTGGCAAACAACTTCAAGTTTTTTTTATAATACATATATTTCTGAGACTTTTCGAAGTTATATAAATTTACATTTTTAATGAAGAATGATATATTTTGAAATATGTATTGTATATTATAATTATACAAATAATTGAATTTACGTCAAATTTTATAGAGTAAATGGGCAGCATTTTAAGTCTGCTTATGCGCCTCAAGAAATCACAGATTGATTAATTGTCATAGTTACTGCGGAAAATCACAAAAACTGGTACGCGTTATGATAAAACTCATCGATAATTATTTAAGGTGCGTGGAGGGCATAGGCGCTGACTAATCTCGAAGGTATGTGATAAAAAATTAAAACAACCTTTAGTAAAAAAAAATATTAGTTTTTTTACAAAAACAGTTTGACATAATATGTACCTATCTGTCTGGTTAATGGATTATTTAATTATTTGTTCGTATTTTATGACAGGGGGCCTCATTGCGAAATCTTGCCTGTGGGAATATGTGTGTTGAAGATGTTGACATTTTTAACGATGAGCATGCCTCGTGTGCTTCAAGGAAACCTTTGCTTTGTTAACGTGATGTGTGAACGGCAAAATGTGAAAGAAAATGTCATTTCGAATGACTCTCCACCGCTTTCCACTTTCGCAAGGAACAAACATTTCCATTGCGGGCCAATACAACAAACGTAACGTCCGGCATTAGCAGTGCCGCCTTCTCTCGGCAGCCTCTATCGGGAATGAGAAAATGTGAATCACAAAGGAGGTGAGGCAGCTTTGAGGGGGCTGCGACCCACCGAAGATGGGGAGCAATCGAGTTAACTCATTCGCGAAGGGAGATTTGGAAAGGCGAAAGCTAAATAGGTAGATAAAACGAAAGAGCTTTAAGTTACTCTCTCGAAAGTGAGCTTCTATTCATTAAAATCGTTTCAATTAAAAATAATAGCATATTTAAATATTAATGTTTGCTTTTATCCGCATACATATTTTATATAATCCTGAATTATTTCTGGTAGAAGTATTTTAATAACTTGTATACTTAATGCTCCAATTACACGACCAGACTCGACGACTTGCACCAATCATCGTGACTCGTGAGCAATCGTCAAAGATAAATTGTGTTTTAATGTGTTTCCGATACTCCTACTGCCTAGGGGAGGCAGGTTATATGAAAGTATGGTGAAGCAGGCTAGTATGGCGAAAAAGTATGGTGGGGCGGGCTGGTAATCAATTTGTGGCAAAATTTTAATGTTAACATTATATTATATGGATACGTTGTAATGACCAAAGTAAATCCTCCGTGATGCCCTAATTTTTTTTTATCGCATCGCTATTTCTCGTAAGTTATCGGCTATTGTTGGCCTGCTTCATTCGGCTGTATGAGAAAGCCGATGTCTTGCCCCTCTTTTAATTTAATACCTCTATGCTTACTGCACTGTCGCTCAAAAATAAAATGGTGACAGTGAAACAGTATTCGATGAATAAATCCGTAGGTATATGCTCATAGCAGTGGCGAAGGGTGACTTTTGGAAAGAGGTAGGCTGTGTCTGATAAAAAGAACACACTACTTGTCAGGTATACTTACGAGAAATAAAAAGATAATACGATATTACTACTAATGAATAGGTACACACTGATGACAACGACACACTAATTTAATGAAACTTCAAAAACTCACTGACGACATAAACTTAAGCGATCAGTTTAAATTATGTACGTATTTTTTCAAAACATTTATACACATAAAAAATCATTTGATAAAAGTTCTTTTTATTTTTAAAAACAGTCTATATTTATTAATATTAAATTAAACACCATAAAAATATTTTTTTTAAATTATCTAACTATTAATTATTTAGTTTTAGACTCTGCGATCGGAGCTTACTTTAGTTCATACAATTCGATAGACTGGGCGGAGGGGGGGCTACGTGACGTAAAGTCCATAATTATGAAAATAATTGAGAACTATTTGAAACATAATCCGACCTTTATTTAGTTCAAGACAGATGGCGCGATGTGGTATATTTTTTACAACCTTTGCAGATTTGTTTTGTAAATATTTGTATAATACATTCCTACACATACGGCATCTCTCGTTGACAAAATATTTTTTTATATAATGTATAATCAAGTGATTAATAAATAAGTCAATATGCAATATTTCTTAAGAAGGTAGGCTTCAAATAATTGCCTAGTATGGAGTCTTCGCCACTGGCTTAGTCCAGTGCGACTCGAAACGATATGAACTTCCCTATATACGCTATTTCATAAAGTATATTATTCCCTTGTCCAGAAACTTGTACGCATGCAGTTCGCCGTATCAGACTTCACCATGAAATGTTGTATCGGAAATATATGGCTGCATATTAAAGACCGTCCAACCTCTTTAGGTCGTATAGTACTAATATAAAATTTATGTCTAAATAAAACATGTTTCTTGTCGGTTTAAACTTTACAGGAAGCCAGCAGTAAACAAGATTTGAAAATAGCCGATATATCTACTGGATTATTTGTTAGGTTAGGTTAGGTTTTCATTATTGTATGCATGAATTTTGCCAAAATCAGCTATGAAAATTGAATTAATGTACATTTTGAATCTAATAAAATTGGAGACACGATAAGAAAGGTCACAGCTAACCACGGTGAAACGTTTTACGTACAATTTACATGAAACCTATTATTCCACCCTACCAGATATTTTTTTTAAGTAAGTAGGTACCTGATAGTTTTCCGTTTTTTATCGATACGTATGTATATTATATTTATCTGAAATGAATTCTTGATATATATTATTTCAAATACAATAATATGTAGAATTAATTACAACATATTGTTTACATAGTATTGTGTCCTTTCAATGGATTGGAAAAATGCATAGATAATAATATTATATGCCTTCGTAGATGCTCAATGTCCCTTTATCGTCATCAGTCTGGAATAGGTATTGCTAAATTCTGGATTCCGGTTCTCCAACTTTCTGTGGACGCCACGGATGCTAAATATTTTCGAGAGAATTCCTTCATATGGTGACTCAAGCTCATCATCGTTTGTCCTGACTTTTTAACCTGGTAAACTGCCGAAAACAATGTCATTTTCCTGTATGTTTCTGAATAATACGTAACAGTGGCGAAGGGTGGAGGTGGGCTGTTTAAATCCGGCATAAATAGTGCACACTAAACTTTATCAGGCAAGCGTATTTGTTTTCATTGAACTTATACTACAAGGTGTAGATAGTGTTTGTTATTGTTTTTAATTTCAATTAAAGCCTGCCTAATTCAAGCCATAGAAGATTGTCAAAAAATATTCGTTTATCTATAAAATATGCCATTTATACAAATTGACATATTTTATAGATGGAAGAATATTTTTTATCGATTATAGTTTGTAGTAGGCATGGCTTAATGATTTTTAAAAAACTCACCCACACCATGTGTGATATGTATTCTTAATTCAATGAATACAAATATGACTGAAAAAGTGTGCACTATTTTTGACGGATAGTCCATAGGATACGTAAACTATTATGGTTTGGTTTAGGCAGGGTTTATTTGAATTTTAAAAACTAACCAACACCATCTGCAAATTGTATTTTCGTTATTCTAATTTCAAATTTTGTATTCTCTTATACTAGTATCATTATTCAATGAAATAGAAAATAAATAGGTAGGTACTTGATTTTTTAATTCTAAATCACTTTTATTGTTTCCAGAGAATCGTAAAAAATGGAGCTAAATCTCTTTTGATGCAAGGTCTTCAAAATAATGATTATTGCGTATTGAAATAAATGGTAATAATTTGAACCAAATGTGCAATCTAAAATCTTTATTTATTGGCAAACAGGTTACCGCATTAATCCGCATAATCAATAACTAGCACTACCAATACTACCATCATAATTTGCATTTCAGTGCCACAACCTGGTGCATAACAACCATTATAGGTAGGCACTGATAGAGTTAACATTATAAGGGAACATAAAAATAATGGGAAGGTTGCCTTCTGGATTACGCTATAACGTTTAATTCTCGCGCGTGGAGAAATATGGGATAATTTGAACACAACCTGTTAAAGAATATTTTATTTTCAATAGGTAGTTTCATAATAATATGCATTAGGGTGAATACTCCACCTATTAGAGGCATCCAGCAAAAAATACGAAGCTTATAACTTTAGACATTGCTTTGATAATTAAAAGTGTTATAATTAATAAATAAAAACATTCAAAGTCGAAGATGAACTTACAATTTTTAAAAAAAACTTTATAAAATGTCAATTTGTTAAACGATCTCATCTTATTAGTTCTTTTTTTTGTGTTCATGATAATTATTATTAAAGTTTAGTTTATTCTGGTCAATAGAAAAGATTTTTGACAAATTATTCAGTTATTTTAATGTTAATTATAACTTGAAATCCATTTTATTTATATCAAATCTTATTTCGGTGTGGTCACGATTGAAGTCAGTGTCCGGACCTGACTCTAAAATATTATGTCATAGTTTTCGTATTTACAAATCGTTCAATCAATGGTGAAGTTAATAAGAAAACAACCATTTTGATTGTGGTGGCATTATGAATATGGATATGTCTTCCTTCTTTTTCTTCGTCGGGACATCTTTCCACCTAGAAATTCTTGCAATTCTTTCCATGGCACGGGTGTGGCCCTCGTAGTCCAGTGCATAATGTATTGGATTCTTATTCAGGGCCTCCGGGTTCGATACCGGTGAGGTCACAACGCATTTATCTGATTTTCTCAAAGCCTGGGTGTTTATGTGATTGTCTCACTTATACTCAAGCAGAATATCAGGATAAATCCCAGTTGACCGGCGAGTATCCAATTCATGGTTTGCTTAATATTGTCATTGCAAATCGTCAACAATGAACGCATTTATAATATTATATACCTCGTCTAAATATGATATTGCAATAATCTCTGGTATCTTGTCAACCTGTGTTTATTACATTTTTATAGCCCTACGAGTGCTTCAATATTCGACGATAGAATTCATTCCTTTTTGTCAATACTTCAATGCCATGTATATTATGTATAATTTAATTTTGGCCACTTGACTAAAAATTTTCCCAGGTTTTTATTGGTTTTTTTACGGTATTTTATTACGGTTTTTTACGGTAATTTATTACGTATTTGATGCAATTATTCATTGTTGGTGTATTTTGGGATTGCCCCGCTATTTACTTTGGCAGACATTTATGTATTATCGCATTATTGTTGGATAAAATATAAAAGAATTGTTGTTTTCTAACGTGTTAAGCATGAAGAATTCCCGCCATAAATCTTATCACTTTTAAAAAGCCTGCAGACAGTCATGAGAGTGTGTGCGTGCATATTATTATTATTTGCGCGTGTATGTGTATGAATGATTACTACGCAAATAATGTGAGTGCAGCTTTACGAGGATCTTACACTGTGAAGGGTGCTTTATCATCAAAACCTCCCATTCCATCACTATCATCGTAGGTCGAAGGTCTACTAACAGTCCATGAACCAACCCCTGATTGTGTCAAGCAAACTCTTCCAGAAATCTCCTACAGCGCTCGAAATGGAAAAGTTTACGAACCGGAGCGCTCGGAACTTTCTGAAGATATTAAACATAGTTATCAAATTTTATGTGTATTTTATAAAAAAATAAGTGTGTTAGTTTTCTTTATATGGCCTATCAAGCTCAGATGGTCAAATTGTGTTCCACGAGACGGAGCGATAATTTTACCGATTTCACGAACCGGAACGGCGCTCCGGTGCGCTCCGGTCCATTTCGAGCCCTGAATCTCCACTATGCGCCTTGATGTGCCAATAGCTCGGAGATCGTTTTCTACAACATCCTATAACCCAGGGGTAGTCAATCTTTTTATACCTACCGCCCACTTTTGTACCACTGTTAGAAGTTATTAAAATTTTCTAACCGCCCACCGGTTCCACAGTGATAATTGTGATTTAGAAAGTAGGAAAGTAACTTTACTTATAAAATTTATAAAGCAGAGTTACAACAAGTTAAAGCATGTAATAATAATTACTTACCAAATATTTTATGTCCGTCTTTCGCTAAGTTTGGCAGAATAAATCTTTATAAAACAACTTCCTGTAGTTAAATCTATCTTTTTATATATACTTGGCATACATAGAAGCATGAATTTTGATGAAATTACATTTAATTAATTAAATTATTAATGAGATCCCTACATAATGAAAATGTTTTTAAAACCTCTACCGTCCACCATGAAAGCTGGAACGCCCACTAGTGGGCGGTAGGAATCAGGTTGACTACCCCTGCATAACCTAAAGACGTGATCTTCCAGCACTGTGTCTTCTAATAGTTAGCCGACTCAAAAGCGCTGTCATACATTTTCTTACGGTCAATATGCCGAGCCCCAGGGGCAAATCAGTTACCAGATAGATTTTCTACTATATCGGCTCTAAATAAAATTATACTTAAACATTGAAAAAAATCAAAACAATGTGAGTTGAAACTAAATGAATTTTATTTATTATCGAATATTTTTGCGTCTATATCCTCCTTTCTCCCATCCATGTGCACTCGTAATTTAACATCCACTCAATCAATGCACACTTGAGTGCATGGCGACCTCAGTCTTGGGTAACTGTTCCTGAGACATTCCACGCATAAAAAAACTGATGACACGTCACACCAAAAGTAGGGCCTCGTTAATATACCCGATTAAGGTTGGTCTGGAGGGGTCCATGCTAGTTAATGAATATTGATCAGCTCGGAGGCCTATAAAAATATGGTAAACACAACACAAGGCATCAGATTTTTTTTGTATGCTCTCATTTAACAGTTTCAAATCATTAATCTATTTTGTATAAATTTGCAATAAAAATATTTTGAGGTAAGGTATCAAACTAGCAAACGAAAATTCTTGTGTTGAAATTCCAGCTTAATTAAAATACTAAAATAATTAATACATAACTGAATGTATTGTTATTTTTTCATAAATCTTATAATATAATACGTATATAGAAGATGAAGGAAAAAACCCTAAATATTTTGAAAACAAATTATATAGGTACTTATTTTTTTAAATCCACGGAATGCATAGTATTTTGTTGTTTTCCTAGTTTTAAAAAAATATATGTCTAAACACTGTAGCATAAATGTTGATAGCCATATGCTCCACCTGAGAATTGCCGTGAAGTGAAAAATATCAATAATTATTATTGACAATAGATTTTAATGAGAAACTTTCACTAAATAGATATAGTGTTTGGAGAACTGAAGGAGACTGGTTATTTCTTATTTCCATTCCTTTTGAACTGCAACTGCATATAACAATGGCTGGGGATGTCAAATGCAGTAAATAATATCACATTGACAACAATGGAGAAAATAGCAAGATGCCGCGCCGCGTTGCATCTCTGAAAATGACATGAATAGAGCGCTGTGAACGTTGAAACTGACGCATTTTGTGTTCAATACACCTGAACCATCTTGTACTTCTAGGAAACATGGGAGCTCAAGACTAGAATAATATTTCATCTTTTAGAACAGACCTATATAGACTGGGTGTTTTGTAAATGTATATACAAACGATGTAGTGGTAATATTTTTTAAATTGTAATTAAAGTAGGTACCTACAGAAATATACCTATATATATGATGGAAACAAGGTAAATGATCAATTCTGGACCCGAAAGATAAACTGAATTAATTTTAATTTACTTTTTTCAGTCAAGGAAAAAATTGTCAGTGGGGTGCAATTTTAAATTCAAATATAGTACTCTCTCAGTAATCCGTCACCCCAAAAACCAGGCAAGTGTCCAATTAGTGAAAGCGGTGGATTATAATGCATACAAACAAAATAATATGGTAAAAATTAAAATAGTTAGGAATTTCGTAAAAATATTTTTTTTGAGAAATTTGTACTAGCAAATTAAGGTTTTATTTATAATCAAAATCAAGTATTTACTAAATTATACATATTTATCTAAATATTAAACAGTAAATCACATGACACAACCAGTTGTTCAGTGAGGCAGATATTCTTGAATGGCTTAGGATTCTTGGCTTGGATTTCTTTTGTCTTTCCCTATGACCAAAAGTTTCAGTTTGTGTCCCGCTTGCATTGGAGCACGGCATAATTAATTATTGTGATGCGGACCTTGGGCCCTTTCCTCCCTGGTACATTACTTTCTTCGCGATGAACGTACGTTTTACGAAGAAGTTTCCAAAATAAGCTCGCCTCATCTGCATTGTATACTTGTACACGGCGAACTACTGAATTTGACAATCGAATACCGGCGAATTATAGAGCGTGATTTTGTGTTTTCAACTAAAAACTTAATAGTTAATTTTATCAGCAACTTTAATCACTCTCCACTCCGCATTACTTGCATATTTGCATGAATAAAATTGGTTCAAACAAATGTTTCATAATCAAACTGTATTTTTTCTGTTAAGGCAAGTGATTATCTAAAAATAGACTGCACCTGCATCACAGATAGTGACTTATTGTAAAAAGATGAATATACCCTTGAAAATATAATCATATTAAATAATAAAAATAGCATTAAGTTTTCTATCAGTGATAATTTAGATTATATAACTACCATTGCTATAGATCTACCATCATAAATTGGCATTTCAGCGAGGGCGCTAGTATGACATTGAGAATATTACCATAACTAACAAAAAAATGGTAATTTATAATTTTTTATTGGTAGTAGATTTCTGTACAAATATTATGCAATCCATAATTCGAGAAACATGTTGTAAAATTAAATGGCATTTGTAACAAATTTATCCTCGATAGACAATTTTAGTTTCAAATTCGACCGGCTGCCAACTTACGATGGTAGATCTTTACTACTGCATAATTTGTTCACATATCGAACACAGATTTTTATCATATTCAATGAAAAATTTGGTGATGAAGTACTTGTTATTTTGGGCCGCAACAAACGCCATTTCGGGCCGCGTTTGTGCACCACTGATTTATACTCAGAAGTGATCATGTAATTGTTGTATTTTAAAAATAAATATTAATATTACAAATTAAATTATTAAAAGCTAACGTGGGCTATCAGCACTTTACCCTAGTTATAATCAATCACTTACTCCTCAAGTGTGCATCAATATTAATGCAGTCTTGTTCTCACTGAAGGAACCATATAACATTAAGTATAATCACTTATATGATTTTTTTGGAATAATTACTGTAGAGATAATATATATTGTATAAATCTTATCTTATTAACAAAAAATAAAACTATCCTGCAAATTTGTTTAATATTTTGATGATTGATGAATCTCCGTACGTGGTCCAGAATTTTAAAGTTTGCCACTGAATAGGTTATACTCCCAAAAATATTGTAAATACTTTCAGTTCCCGTGAAAGATCCACTATTTTGTATTTCAGAAAGGATACCAATTGTTTAAATAAAATACTGTCATCTTTAAAAAAATATTTATTTCAATAAGCTTTCATAATTTGAATGTAATATTATTACAAAATTACAACCAATATTATTACAGACTTCATTATCATATTCAATTTTACAAATTTTGTTCATGACCAACATAAAAATTAACAGAAAAATGGAAAATGTATGAATATCAACAAAAAAAAACTATGTCTGTTCCATAATAATGTTTTCACCATAATTTTCCATAAACAATAATAATTGTAATTCTTTAAAATATAAGAAATTTCGTGAACTCTACATGTACATAATATTATTATGTATCCAGTGAATCAGACGGCATGTCAATAAACATTGACCATAAAAATTTAAAAATGCAAAGACGGCATATCAATAAACATTGACCATAAAAATTTAAAAACGCAATTTAACATTCAAAAGCATAAAAGTGTGAATCCTGTATGAAAGGTGTTAATTTAAGCACAATATGAAACATCTAATCGCAGATGCCCATAGACTCACACATACGAAATAAATTATGTCATAGTGTGTGTGTAATATATGAGTTGCGTGTATCATACTGACAGAACTGAGCTCGAAACATATAAGAAAAAAAAATTGAAAATCGATATAAAATTTTATCATAATATTATCATGTATTATAGCGCTTGTACACGTGCATGGATTTACTAGCAACAATAGTGTGTAAATTACAGTATCGTGATAATAGCTATTTACACTGAATGTCTCACCAATCTCATTCTTCAAAGGTAAGCGAGACACGTTGTCATTTTATGGTGCTATTTGACAGGTTGTGAAAATTGGTAAACGTCAAAATACTCTGCGTGACATATTTTTTCATTCATATTTTTTCTGGGAGGTTCATCACTATTATTCCACTACGCATGCGCATACGTCATGCAAGTAGAAAATTCAGAAGCCGCTAAACTTTTTGTTCCATGCATGCAGTCTTGCAACATGCACGATAATACGTGTTTACATTCTTGCATTTTATAATTATGGTCGCAACAATACGTACTGCCACCAGTAAATCCATTCACGTGTAAACGGGCTATCAGGCTGCAAATTTGAAAGATGATATTTTCCTGAGTCACTCACAAATAAATTTAAACATGATTTGACAATTTTATTATTCATAGTTATAGAAAACAAAAAAACTTAATTAACAAGTAAAAAATGTTATGTACTATATATAAATAAACAATTAACAATGACTAGTTAACAAAATTCACAAGTAAATTAAAAATTCATTATAATTAAGTATTGCAAAATCTTGGTCTTGTGAAAAATGTAAATAGAAACTGTTGACTAAATTAATTATCAAAGACTAAAAATTGAATGCTTTTATTTGACAAAATGTCACTTACAAATATTTTACGATAGACGTAAACAATGAAGTAACAAACAATTAAAAGGTTAATATCATGGGGGTTCTGCCAAAAATTGGTAAGTCGATAATTTAGATATTTACGAGTTACGGATTGTGTAAAAAAATTCAAGATCACCCGATATATTATAGAATATGCACATAAAACCCAAAGAAATTAGTATTATGCCTGATTTTAGAGGGCATGTCAAACATTCAAATTGCAATTAAGTACTCCATAACATGATATCGAGACTTAAGGCTATACCTCAGTTGATGCATGGTCTAAAAAGATCGTGGCTAGGCTAGAAATATAATTTGTCATATAAATCCGACATGCGTCCATTTAATGTTCTTTTTATTGTTCTATTAGTAACAATGATAATATATTCATTGACATGTTTTCTTTTTCAAGTAAATGGGTAACATTTTTTAGTCATCTTTACACGATTTAAGAATTAATACCCCCGTCGCCATCACGAAACAAATTGACGTGTTCACAGCTCGACTTTCGCTCTCCGATTGCCAGCGAGTCCAAAATTTCGTTGCACCTATAGTTGAAAATTATTTGCCGTTTCACTGAAGTACCGTCTTAACAACTTTTGACAGTAAAACCCCACAATCTCATTTTGAGAAGTTATGTGGTGTAAAAATGTCTAGAAAGATTTCTTTGTTTTACATATTGAAACTGGACCCATTGGTAGTAAAACAATACAGAAAATTAGAAACTGTGTTTGACAAGACAAGATAATGACTTATTATCATGATGTAATGACAATACTTTCAAAAATTAACAAGACAAAATATTAAAAATTATCTTTCACTGAAATATAATATCATAAACATTTTTTTGAATACACCCAATCCATCAACTTCTTAGGGGCATTTATTTACGTGACAACACCTGATGTCTGCAGAGTATACATATCTGAAAAGATTGTTTATAAGACAAATCATAAAAAACATTTACATATGTCTATTAAACAATATAATTTTACAGAGGCACACAGTATAATTCTAGAGTACATATTAATACATAATAATATGTGATATATCATTGGATACTGATTTAATTGACACAATAAATTTTATATGTAATTTAATTTCTTATACTTTTGAGGTCTTATTCGTATGCCAAACACACGAGTGCCGAAAAAAAATCATAAGCATAGACCCAGGCGGGAGAAGACCAGAGTAAGAAGAACCTGTTAGAGCTGCATGTCCAGAATTAAGAAGAGGAAAAAAAACTAGTACATAAGATGTTTTGATCGATGTACAATTAGGCCTTGCAAATTTTGAGCGTGCATTTCTGAACACATATGAGATTTGAGTTTTATTGTTTCTATGTTTTCAATAAGTGTTTTTTTTGTATTTTAGTAGATTTAAAGGTAATTGCTGTTGAGTTTATGGAAATAGTAAAAGAAAACAATACAATTGAACAATTTGTGATATTAGAAACTAGATGGCGTATAACAGCTGTTATTTGCGAAATAAGTAAGATGGCCGATGACAATAATCTAACACTAAGTAACTATTGAAATTCACAGTGATTGTTGTATCAAAGTAGTAAATATTAGCAAATGGATGGTAAATCTTAAGCACATTTTCTCATACAAAACAATATGTATTCCAAAAACCAAGTCATTGTTAACTAATTGCAGATATCGCAGCCCTGGTTGGAGACTGCTGAAGGCCAAAAATAATAAAATTCTCAATTTAGGTTTAAGCACCATTTAGAGAAAAAAAAATTTCTGCATAGGATCCATTTTCACATCAAACTCAATCTGAACAAAACTGAATTTGCTCCGATATTGTATTTTCACTGAAAGAGGACAATATCACTAGAGGACAGCAGCGAAGACTCCATACTAGGCAATTATTTAAACCCCACCTTTTTAAAAAAAAATATATTTTTAATTGTCTGACATCTGTCTGTAGCTATGTATTATAAATTGATTGCCTGCTTGTCTAATCAATCGACACTTATGTGGTACTAATTCTAGTACATAACCAGCTTTGACATTTCGCACATACATACATATGGTTACACACGTATTGTAAAAAGCACAGACAAGTCTAAACCAGTGTCATACTATCAGGTGACCCGAGGCTGTAGGTGTTTAAGCCTAAGGCCGCATCCAGACACGTGTAATGTAACACGAATTTGTCGTCCATACGTAGCTACGATCTTTACATGTAATGCTCGTAGCGACGTTCGCGCTGATCCATCGGCTGTCAGTTTTTGACACGAACACAAAGGCGCTCGCAGTGCTCGATAATTCAAACAAAAACAGGATTCACATCGAGATCGTGTGCCGTCCATACAATTCGCGTTACATTAAATGTAGTCTGGACCCGGCACAACAGGTGCTCCAGTGCTTAGAGATACATTAATTTTTGCAACATTCATTTGGGTGAGCTGGATCCTATGCCAAATAGCCTCGCAGTCAAAACATCCAACTATCATGACATTTCAATTTTCTAGCCTGAGTTTGAATCGGATTATTTTTTTTTTTAAATCTATTTCAGTGCCTGTTGTCTTTTTTAATAGGTAAAATATAATATTTTTTGTTCAGTAAAACGCTGAAGATGTACAAAATTCAAGTACTGTAAATATGGCAATTTTTTTACTCGTCTACTACAGTCTACCTACCTTCAACAGACTCTATTCGCCACTGATATCAATGCAGTAATATTACAATAAACAGTTTGATAATGTGTCTTAGAATAATTATCACCAAAGTTTATATTATTAAACACATATTATTACATATTTATGACACTAGAATCTTGTGACGAAAGAGATAGGGTTGCAATATAAATAGATTTGAAAATGCTGATACAAATTTGGATATTGAAAACGGAAACAAAATGTAAGGATTGGCTCTCATTTGGCAAAGTATTCTACATAATATATTGTAAAATTGTCACATAGAAAAATACACTATCATAAATTATTACATATTATGTATTGGCATTTAGACCATCACTTAACTATGTAGTCACAGCTTTTAACACTTGGTAACATAAGCGTAATGTTTTTAATTATATACCTTATAAGCGTACATATCAATAAAATATTTATTCGCATTTAAGGCATGGGTGTAAGTGTTATCTCTTATAAATAGGATAAATTATTACAATCAAGTACAAGTATAATGAATTATTATTGAATTACAGCAAAATCTTATTTTGATTCATATTTCGTGACAAAAAAACGATGATATCAATTTACAAGTATTCAAAAAAACCATGTTAAATATTTATCAATATTATGTTAAACTTTTCAAAGAATCATGCTAAACATATTTACATAATTTAATTTTTTATATAATGTAACTGATCATAAACAAGTATTGAAATACATGATCTAAATTTGTAGCCAAATATGTGGTTAACATAAAAAAAATGAAATGGTTAGAATAGGTAATGTGCACTTTACTAGGCAACCAATATAAAAGTTATAAATAATTTGAAATGGCCTATTCATTTTCACCATAAAATAGATCCAAATTAAATATAATTATAATAAGTAACTAACATAATGTCATTTTTCTCTACTTAAAAAATAGGAACCATTTTGATTTACATTTTAAGAAACATTTCAAATAAGAATATTTAACAAGCCATTCTGGAGATTGGATTAATTATTAGTATGCGATGAAGAAAACTATGCTGTAAAGAAAACCAAAGCCTATGGACTGGCACAAATGATAGGAAATTGAGTTTACTATATTTGTGGTGATATTCCTTATATCGATAGGATAGCGTATGGATAGGGTATGACCAGTTTTTACTGAAATCGAGTAATACATACAATACTGGACATGCAACATATACACACTTAGTCAGCATTTCTTAACATATGGGTCGATTGGTATATTTAGTGGGTCGCGAAATATTCTCAACAAAACAATATTCTGGCAACACTGTTCAACGTTGACGTTTCACGCGATCGCAGTGGTCAAAACTAATAATTTCTTTTGAGACATTCTCTTCTTTCGATTCTCTGTTACCATTATATAGTCTGCTTATATTAAAGTACTCAAATAATAGTAATGAAATAGACTGCAGCCAGAAGAAGACCTAAGACGCAGCCTGTCTAATATAACACCAAACTTTGATGTGCTCTCAAAGCTTATCAAAGCCAAGGTTCACATTAATAGGATCAAATGTTATTTACCAAATATTTAGTATTATTAAAATAAATTTAATTTTTGTCAGTACATGCTATTTTATTTATTTAATTTGGGTCGCGAACCAAAATTATTACCCTAAACTGGATCGCAGATCAAAAAGGTTAAGAAACGCTGCACTAAGCCAATGATATTATGATGCCGCAAATTATAAATATTGCATAAGTACTTATTAATAATACTATGTATGTAGTTGACTCCACAAATACAAATGTCAGTTGAATCACTTTAATTCTCAAGCTATATATTATACAAAAATACTAGAATAATTTATAAATATTATAAACTTAATTGAAGAATCTTTTTTGTTTTGAGCAAGCAAAATAACATAGACTTAATTCTATAAACAGCTGGATGGAGAGGCCTAGAAACCGGAAAGGACCGGAGCGAGATAGGGGTCGATGGAGGGCGTTTGTGCAGGAGACCAAATCCCATTTAAAATAGAATAAACCAACATTCTTACAAATTACAATCTCAAATTAATTTTAACATTTCTAAACTTTGGTAAGAATTTAAAATAACAATGAGCAAGATCAAAAATGTTTTAATTACTTACAATAAAAAAATATTCTAATCACAACACTTCTCTTTTGCAAATTGGGAGCCACCACAGTTGTATGTATATGACCACCTACTATTTCAATCAAATAATTAATTCACAATAAATCAAGAAATATACAATTTATAGTAACCATGAGATACTATTTTCTATTTACATAATAACATAGATAAGCGTAAAATTCAAATGCCTAATGGATGCAAAAAGTTTGATCAATGATTGCTATGTGCTAGGGACATTAAGATGTATTAATTAATTAGTCATATGCAATAATGATCTGATTACAATAATTAGCTCTTCCTGCGCATCTATTATATAGACAAGGGTGCTATCAGTGGTTATCAGGGGTAGTTTATCATATTTATGTATTGAGGTATTATAATTGTTACAATAAATTAACCGGCTAAACCAGGGGTAATCAATCTGAACCCTACCGCCCACTAGTGGGCGTTCCAGCTTTCATGGTGGGCGGTAGGGGTTTTAAAAACATTTTCATCATGTTTTCATAAAATTTCCTGTGACAGAAAACACACTATTCGTATCACCCTCGCATAAGTTTACTTCACGTTACATAAGTGAAACTAAATGGCTCTATAGTGCGACCGCAAACAAAAGAGCCTCGTCCCAGAATAGCCATATAGTACAAGTCTCCATTCATCATTAACTATAATAATTCGAGCTGTAAACAATGATAGAATGTTTGAAACCATTACTGTGGGCGGTTAGAAAATTTTACTACTAACAGAGATACAAAAGTGGGTGGTAGGTATAAAAAGGTTGACTACCCATGGTCTAAACTGTCGAAAGTCAAAACTGTCTATCTTGCTCTAAAAGTTAACAAAGCCAACAGAGGTGCTGTTACAACATAACACTTTTAAACAGTTCAGACGGTTAACTTATTGTAACAATTATAATAGGTACGAGGGTGGGTCAATAAGTCCTTAGAAAAGCCGACAGGTGGCGCGACTAGTACTGTAAGCGGTTTGTTTTCATGCAGCGGCACTACCGATTCAGTATGCTGCGAAGTTTCAATCAGATTGGTCGGGTTGTTGTGTGTTTCTCGTACATTTAAAAAAAAAATTTGCTTGTGGAAAATGGAAAAATGGAAAATGGAGAAAATTGAGTTTAGAGCTGTTATTAAACATTTTAATATAAAAGGGTTAACAGCAAAGGAAATAAAAAATGAGTTGGATTTAGTTCACGGCGTATCTGCTCCTTCACTTGCAACTATTTATAACTGGTTAAATGAATTTAAACGTGGTCGTACATCAACAAAGGATGAACCACGCTCAGGACGTCCTGTAGAGGTGACTACACCAGAAATGATCAATAAAATCCACGATATGGTGTTAAGTGACCGAAGATTAAAGTTGAGTGAGATAATTGAGGTTACAGGGATCTCAAAAGGTAGCGTCATTTCTATTTTACATGACAAATTGGGCATGAAAAATATTTCTGCAAGATGGGTGCCGCGTTTGCTCACAGTCGACAATAAACGCAATAGGGTGGTGGCCTCTAAAGCCCTGTTGTCGCTCATGCAACGCAATCCGGATAAATTTTTTCGTCGCTTTGTGACTGTAGATGAAACATGGATACACCACTATACTCCCGAGACGAAAGAACAGTCAAAGCAGTGGATTGCGAAGGCAAACCATGTCCAAAGAAGGTGAAAACCGTAAAATCAGCTGGTAAGGTTATGGCTACTGTATTTTGGGATGCACGTGAAATTATTTTCGTTGACTATTTGGAAAAAGGAAAAACAATAACAGGGGATTATTATGCATCTTTATTGGACCAGCTAAAAAACAAAATTGAAGAAAAACGGCCTCATTTAAACAGGAAAAAAATCCTCTTTCATCAGGACAATGCCCGTGTTCACACATGTTTACGATCAATGGCTAAAATTGGAGAATTGAAGTTCGAATTGGTCGACCACCCACCGTATTCGCCAGATTTAGCCCCCAGTGACTTTTTCCTTTTCCCAAACTTAAAAAAATGGCTAAGTGGACAACGTTTTTTTTCAAATGAAGAAGTCATCGATCGGACAAATGCTTATTTTGAGGACCTTCCAAAAACTTATTTTTCTGACGGTTTAAAAAAAACTTGAGAAACGTCTAACCAAGTGTATTGAGCTCCAAGGAGATTATGTTGAGAAATAAAAAAAAAATACAAAAATAAAAACTGTTTTAATGCTTTTTTCTAAGGAATTATTGACCCACCCTCGTACATCAATAGATAAATATGATAAACTACCCTCAATAGCCGCCGATAGCAGCCTTGTGTATGGAATAAATGCGCTGTAGTGGAATTAAATCATTTATGAATTCAAAGATAACAGATATACTAAAAAATCTTGTATGTATTTGTAATATAGCTATGATTTTTATTTTGATTACAGATATCTAGAAGGCACTCTGACATTAAAGACATTTTTTTCATTTCCATATTATCAACGTTTCAAAATGATTTGAATTTTTAAACGTATACTTTTATCAAATGATGGCATTCTTAATATCGACAAAATAGAAAATGGCAGAAATATCATGGGAGGCGTATCGTATATGGAAGGTATGATGAAATACATGAAAGATGGAAAATAGGTAAACACCTACAGATACACACACAGATTCAAGTTGATTTGCATCAATATTTATGACAAAACAATCTTACAACGCTAACTTAATAACACAGACCAGGAATCATGGGGCAAAAGGGCGAATCTATAAAAACACACTATGTACACGGCCGCCGCTCAAAAAATGATTAGTCCGCCATAATGGTTATCAAAAATAAAATTTACAATACCTACATTCATTGAACACTGTAGCTGCCCTGCCACTGAACAATGCCAGTATTTGAGAAAAACAAGTAAAATTTTTTGAATGCTGTAATCACATGAAAATTACGAGACTATGTAATAGTTACTGAGATTTTAATATGTTTTTTATAAACCAGCTGTTTTCTTGAAATTCTCATAAATCTCAAAAACATTAAAAAAAATCAATCCTTAAATTCCAAGATTACACCATTTTCATTCCAAAGAATTTGAAATCAACAAATTGAGCAGGATCCTCTAAACGCAAACCCTAGTAAACAGATTGTGATTACCTAAAAACTTGTATGAGATGATTACAATCCTTCAAATGCAGCGTTTAAATTTCAGAAATTTGCACTCATCGGGTCGAGTCATCCATATTATATTATGATGTCGCGTCCTAAGGGGGGAAGGGGGTCTGATATAATGTGATATTTGTGTTGAAGGTGACGTGGGGCATTGTAGAAAATATGACATAATTATTCCATTAGAACATTATGCAGAAATCAAATCGTTCGAAATGATTTTCGAAAATGTGTTGTAATTTAGATGGGAGAGGTAAAAGATTTTGTGACAATGCGTGACAGTCAAAAAATAACGAATATTGTCCGATGTCATTTATGGATGACTCCATATCACAACAAAACTATGTGAACGCATTATTTTCAAAAAAAAATAATTTAAAGATGTGTTTTTCTAGATGTACCCTTTTGACACTAAGCCCACAAGATTTGTATACAATTTTATTACTATGTACAAAAACTAAAGTAAATATCATGTATCTGGACTATCAATTGAATCTCTACGCCTCTTTTTACCGACACTCTCTGGAGAACTCTTTCCGGTGGCATATCCTTGGTCTTCTGTGCTGTCCGAGCGTTGTCTCTTTTGACTATCACATTTGGTCATCATCATTCTAAAATAACAAACATCAGTTAAGCCAAAACGTAACCAACTGTGTAGGCCAATATCATCTAGTTGGTGAACTAACTTACCCCATATATATTTAAAAAATAGTTATA
Source organism: Rhyacophila brunnea (assembly GCF_057557595.1). Lineage (NCBI taxonomy): Eukaryota > Metazoa > Arthropoda > Insecta > Trichoptera > Rhyacophilidae > Rhyacophila > Rhyacophila brunnea. Next base: position 37,321,778 of record NW_028233276.1, on the reverse strand, counting down.
CTTGACGAAACAACTTTAAAAATACCAAATTGTATGTTAGTGAAATTCCCCAATACTCTCAAATTTACGAATATTGAATAGTTGACTTTTATCACCAAGGCTTCTTTCATCTGCGTAAATGGTCTACCTATTTTTTTAAATAATCCAAGTTTCACACTACACACGTATGCTACTTGATATTATGTGACATAATATGAAATTGGAGGTTGTGAATTCGAGAATTTTCAAGAAATAATCAGAAAGCTTGATTCACATCTCTCGAGATATTTTTTCTATGAAATCTCAAGAATTTTTCACCACATAATATTATGTACATTGAATATACAATCTGTGAGATCTACAAAATGGAACCTCGAGAAATCAAATAAAGAAATTCTTAAGAATCAAATATTCTTTAATTCTTGAATTCTCAAATTTCAAGAATCAAAAAATTCAAGATATCTCAGGCTTTAATAGAAACAGTTATTTTAGGATGTGAAATTTCCTAGTATTAAAGAAATAATTTCACTCTTTTATACTTTATTAAATACCAACAATGGTGACTACAATGGACGTTGCTCCTGGCTGAGAAATCAAATAGATTTCTTAGTAAGTATTTCCAAATAGGTAATTAAATATCTGACCGAAATAAACATTCCCTTTCTCCAACAAGAGATGACATCAAAAGTGTACCTATTCTGAAATGGGTAGGTACACACATCAGTATATTTCTCAATAATTTTGAAAAATCAGACTCAGTAGAAAAGAATGAATGATTCAGTTAATTTGCATAAATAACATTAAATTTGGAGCATAGCCAACTAAGTCATAGAATATATCAGTAAAACAATTTTATAGAAATGAGATATTTTTATGAAAAAGCTTAGGAATAATTACCTAGTAAGTAAAGTAGAAAGCTGATGTAAATCATCTGCAGTATATTTGGATATCTGTTGTAGGGGCTCCGGCCAATCGTGGAGGCCTTGGAAGGTACGAGCTGCGTGAACACACGATGCAGCCACAAGGGATGGAGGCATTTTACAAAGGCGCATATCTGAAATTAATATTTAAACATTTTATATGTTGCACGACCTGGGAAAATCTTAACATCGATGAGTCACTGCAGCTTTGTCTTTGTCCTGTGGCAATTGTATCGATTCACAAGCATTTAGAAAATTGTAAGGAAACTTATTTATGCCCAATGACTAAATTAGTCTCGTCTACTCACGAGCAATTTTCAACCATAAATAACCACAGTACACATCAATTCAGATACCTATTTGATCATTTTGACAATTGTTTTGATTCTCTTATAACGTGTTTGTTTTGCTGGACCAGTGATTCCAAACCAGTAATGCGGAACCCTAAGCTCAGTCGCACATTGAAAATCGTCTCGTCCAGGATAATAGTCATAAATGAAAACTGAGTGCAACATGCAACTTTCTTAACTGCGTATAGCAAGGCATTGCGAGGACAGTGACGAAACTCGCCAAGCCAAAATAAATGACAAAGTGCAACATTTTGGGATTGGGCTGCATATCAGGTGAAAATAGTTGCATCTGCCTCCAGATGTTTTTTTCAAACTAAAAAGTCTGCAATCTGCGGTGCTCCATTTGGCAACATGTGTTTTGTGAATAACGATGACGTCACATTGACGTATTCGACACGTTGCGGGCGAGACGAGTTTTGATGTGAGAGTCGGCTAAAGGTAGATACCTATATCTAGAAACCTTTTTGCTATTAGACTAAAAGTAAGCATTTTACCTGCATTTAAGTAATGGACTGTTGGAAAGTTGAGCTTCTTTAGGTTTAGATATCGCATCATAGTAGGTACCTACTAATTATTGATTACTAACCCAACCGGCAGTGACATAACATGCTGGTAGCAGGCAGGTAATGCGTTGCTTAAGGCAAGACATTTTATGAGGGCGTTATATTAAGGAAGGGATACAATTACAAACTTTTGATGGTAGATTACGTAAAGGTTACAAAACTGTCTGTAAAAAGTAAAATAAATGTAAATGTTCAAATAATGAATAACATTCGAGCGATAAACATACAGCGGAATCAAGAGACAAAGTAATTTGGTGCCTTCGCAGGCAATCGTTTACCATATTCGTTGAGTCTGGCAAGAATGGAAACAGAATTATAATTTCACATCTTCTGCTTTTTCCTCGAAGATGTGTGTAACGTAACAACCAGACTTCACATTGCCGACCATGGTTGGCCAAATTCAGGGCTCAATTGTAATATGCTGATTCAATAATATTCACACTTACAATGTTTACAAATTAAAAAAATATATATTTTACTACGAACATCTTTTACCGTAAAAAAAAAAATAATTTGTAGTCGTAATGTAATATGAAATGTCAGCAATTTTTTTGTGAGAAATATGATTACTCATCACCAAGTTTTGGTGACAACCACCTCAATTTTACCTAATGAAACGTATTATTTTATTGATGATTATAATATCATCAAATCAACATAATTTAGAATGATTTAATGGATCCCAATGTCATTTGGAACAGCCTCAAAGACATACCTACATTTATTATTATATATTAGAAAAATCCTTTAATAAATCTTGACCAAATGGGATTTTTCTAATAAGTAGGTATGTTTCTAAAGCTGTTCTAAATGATGTGCATATATTTGATGAATCTTGTGTATAAATAAAATTAATTTAAAAAAGTACATAATGTTTATCGAACCTGACAGTGTTAAATGCAGGAATGTCTTGACCCTATTTTTGGTGAGCAGCTTAAATCGTTCAAATGTCAAATTTATTCGATTGCCATGCTGGCTGCACCATTGAGCAAACTCTTCACCGGAGACCAGAGAGGTCATGAAGAATTCACTGAAAGTGGAAGCGGTGGGCGCACACAGGTCCCAGTGGATGTGTTGAAGAACTTTCCACTCTAGAACTCGGAGTAGCTCCGGCTGGATCACTTCTGCGTTTATCTCTTCGCACAACTCAGCGAAGCGAGGCACCCGGTGGCCTTTAACTTCAAATTTGGCTGAAAAAAAAATTAAGCATTTGTTTTTACTCAAGATAAAGTGATATTGCATAACCAAAATAAGATAATATTAAAATTATCGTGATAAAAATTACTGTATCTTTATATTTGTGAAATCATTACCATCTCATCTTATCAGCTTATAAGATCACACCTAAATATCCGACAATTTAAACAATCAATAAGTTGACCTTAAAATGTAATGGTGTAGTAGAGACAGAGTGCACCGGGACTTCTACAGAGAGTTGTCATCAATACAGTCAAACTTGGTTATTACGATCACGGAAATAGCGAGATCTCGGATGTAATGAGGAAACATTCGTCGACATTTTAATTTATGATTTTCTCCATACATTTATTCACTTTTATAACGAGCTACTTCTCATATGGTATACCGAGCAAAACTGTTTGTGTCGATCGTTTAAAAATAACATTTTCAACCCTAAGCAATAAAATCCGACCGGGCAGTTAACTAGACTGATGCCGCCTGGATCGGATTACGTTTATGACACTAATTAAGTGTCTAAGTACCTAATTGGTGTTTTCGCCGACAACATTGAAAAAGTATCCACACATATGGTTGAAATTGCATGTAAAAAATCCAAGCTTTGTGAAGTCAGTAGGTGCCTACCAGCGCCGGCGGCTTCGAGTTGGACTGTAGTTCCACCGACTACTGCTGAGAGGTATGCAGCCATGATATAATAAAAGATATGTCTATAATAATTATTTCTAGCTTTATAATTTTTCTTTCGTCCACAGACGACTTTACACCATGCGACACAATATCATTTCAGCTATCTCCCAGGCTGACATTTTCAATTTTTTATGGTATAAACAAATAATAAAATAAATCGACATGCATAATTATACAAGAATTTCCAATATCATCAAGTATGAAAGAATATTACCTGCAATTAATAAACAAACTAAGGCAACATGGAGCAGGCGGTCAAAATGAATATCATGAGCGTCCATGAAAACATCAAGGAGCCGCACAGCAATATGTAGAACCCGTCCACCGAGAGAAAGTCTGGACGCCACTCGGCGCAGTTCCATTATTAGAAATCCTCGATATTTTATCTGGGAAGAGAGAAATTAGTTTTATTTAAATTCTTTGACAAGATATTTTCTCTCAACTCATCGATTCTCTCGTTCCTGTAATAAGGTCGATCACAAAGTCTGCTCAAAGCCAGGCATTATAGGTTCAATGTGGATCGCGATCTAGTCAGTTTGCATGTAATGTCATTGAGCATGTAATGAGCAGATTAATGGATTGACGAACTGAATTCAATTCATCAACTGCTCTTTACACCCTCAATCTGAATCGCGATCATGGATTAAACTGACTTAATCATAATTAAGACAGAACGTCTAATATCTGTCTAACACATAGAATATGAAGATACTTAAACAGACTTTCAGGAATATTTTAAACTCATTCAATCAAGCCGTTGGGTGACTATTTACAAGGAAATTTGAAAGCCATTCAATAAACCCATCGGGTTCATGCAAAAACAGATGTGAATTTAACCCAATCACTAGATACTGGCCTGTAACCCAGCCCAGTAGGCTAGGTATGTCAAAAAATTGTCAATACTTTCTTTCGATATGATACCGATAGCAGGTATTGATGTTTTCTTTCAATATGACATCCCTAAATAACCATGACCAAACTCATATTAAACAGTAATAGATTAATTTCACAACACTGATGCAATATGACAAAAAATGCTTTTATTATGAACAATAATTTGATCTGTTTTGATGATTCCTATTTACTGTTTATATACATACCTATCTAATGAGAAGTTTATCTACATACAATCCTTGGTGTGCCTGATGGCTTGTGTGTCTGGCTTGATGTTTGTTTATATTTATAAATTACCAGCGATTTTCGCCCTTGTTGCATCATTCGCGATTATTAATTTTATTAAATACCAACTGGCTCTATTAGTTTTCTTAAATAAGAAAGACTGACACGTAAGTAAATATGCGCAGTTTATGTTTTGAAATTTCAAAAAAGATTACAAATTAAAAACAATCTGAAAACCAACCTGCGGGGACGCCAATGAAATGACCGGTCGCAGCTTTTCTTTTTTTCTCAAGGTCTCCAGAAAATGTTCAGCGTAGTCAGACTGCCAGCATTCGACGAAGAACGATTCCTGAATTAAATAAACTGCATTCATTGCCAAACTCCGACATAAAATAATACAATAATACCCATGCGGCTGTCATTGTTATGAAAATCCAATTGAAATATTTTTCAACTTACGGGCTCACGCTGCACGGGGACACCTGCCCATGGTTTTTTGGCTGACGGGACGTCCATATCAGTACTGTCTCCGGGCTTTTTCCCATTATTACTTCCCCACTCCATTTGAATGAGAAATAATAAAACTCACAGGCAAAATTAATCGCCGAAATCAATCGGATGTCACCAACTTTTTACACAAGATTTTTGGATTACGGGCATTCGTGGTATATTTTGACGGCGCCGCCATGCGCTATCGCAAGTGAGAACTTTCGTACTGAAACTGAAACACGTGGGAAAACGCTCGAATTTGATAGCAACTCGTATAGAACTACAAACTTATCTGGAGAATAAGATGGGGGAGCTACTGTCGAAAACTACCCAATCACGACTCGTAACTGGCAAGATTTGACTTTCGGATGACGTTTTTCAATATGGCGTCCTATGGTAGTTCGTAGTTCCATTTTTGGCCATTCTCCAAATATTTGTAGGTCTGTAGCAGACAACAACTTCTTTGACATGCAATAATAGTCTTTCTACCAATGGACAATAAAATACTACGCGACGGCGCTTCTTACGTTACAATTTTGACGTATACTTTCCGGTACTAGCGAAGAAAAATTATGACAACGTAGGTAATGTACCTACCTAATATACATATTATGTATTTAAGTAGGTAGCGTAAAATCAAAACACTGGAAAATAATAAAATTGATTAAAATAATAGTATTAAAATTGTTGATTTTTAAACCAATGTAACATAAATTACCTATCTCATATACCTAATTATAATACTTAGAAGATTAAAAAGAAAAAAACAACAATAATTACGTTGGTAGGTATTATGACTAAGTCTACTTGGATAGGAATAATAAAATTAGTATGAAGATGTCTCATCCAAGTGGCAGCTGCATACTATTTATTCCTATCCAAGTGCACTTGTATGTGACATCTTCATACTAATTATTCCTATCCAAGCTACTTGGACCGCGTCCTACTCATCCAAGTTAACTTGGATATGAATAAATAGTATGGAGCTGTCACTTGGATAGGAATAAATAATATGAAGCTGTCACTTGGATGAGACATCTTCATACTAATCATTCCTATCCAAGTCTACTTGGATCGACTTGGACGCTTGGACCGTGTCAACGCGGCTTAATCAATTTAATATTAGTAGGTAATCATTTTTTTTTCCTTCCTGGAGACACGATCATACGAACCGGTTGTTGAGAATACGTCTTGTTACGTATACCTACTCAGTGATTCACCGAAGAGCATGACAGATACCTACTTAGATTTTTCTGTTGAATATTGGAAAGGAATGTCATAAAGTTTGTTTAAGTATTCGCAAAACTAGACTGAAACATCCAGAACGAAAAGAAAGTACCTACCTACTCAAACATAAAATCAAGGTACATACAAGGTAGACTTTCATGATTATTCATATCCAGGGATGAACCAAGTGAGGGTGCGAAACACCCGGGCGGCTGAATTTAAGGGCCGGCAATAGTTCTATTATAATGTAATTGGATAACATATCCAATTATTACATAACCACAATAATATGATAATGAATGCCTTCCTACTGCTAAAGGGCGGCAAATCAAGAAAGAGAAAATTATACAAATAGTATTTTATTTGTGTCAGCGTTATAAATGAAACGTTTCTGCAAAAATATTATTCTTTGTACGACGACAAAGGGCGAACCATAGAGGTAGGTGCAGCATTAAAGAAATATATTATATTATTATCATGCATTAAACACAAAGAATCGCAATTTTCTTCGATGTCACTATATTAATATTCCTTGTATAAATTGTGCTCCGTGCTCTATGTACCTACCTAATATAATAAATACCTATGTCGTTATTTTGTGTTATAATGTGAATATTTTGATGACAATAAAATAATTATTTCAATGTGTCCAGTTTTAAGCTGGCACCCGGGCGGCAGCTACGCTTGGCTCGGCCCTGCATAATATGAAATAATGAACGTTTATATCTAATTTTGTCGTCCTTTGTACCTGTCTTTTCTTTTGTACCTGAAAATTTTTTCAATTATAATTTTCGGCCTCCGGACCCCAATGAATTTCGCCAGGTAAGCCTGGTCTATACCAACTTGGAATACGACAGTGACGATTCCAAACAGTTTTAATATGGTATAATAGAACCCATAGAACAATAAATTAATGTTTTATTATGCCTTTACAGTATGGCATCATAATAAAGAAGATGGTGGCCTATTTTGATTTTCAGTTAAACTGTAGAAGTGGTGCGATTGTCATTGATTTAGCATCTAAATATTCTTAATAATGCTCACGAGTAGGTATACACACTTGTTTTACGCTTGTAAAACCAATGCTCTAATCTTAGCAAATGTGTGATTTTTACTAGGTAATTAGTACAAATTACTAAACATTAGCGTTGGTAACATTAATTTTTAGTTTCACTTTCAAAAAGGGTACCTACTCGTACCATAATTTCGTATGCGGAGCGATTTTGATAGATATAAGTAAAACAAATATTGAAGTCAATGATGGCCACCAAATGACATTCGCCCCTCATCACACGCGGTCTCAATCGGGCGTATCACGGGACCCTACGTTTATGTGAAGCATCATTGGCAGTATGACACCGCAAATTTTCTAAATACAACAAAATTGATATTTGTGAGAACCAGATCTCCATAATATGAAACAGGTCGACCATCCATTACAAAGAGATTGGCAGTCTTCAGTCTCTTTCATCCATTATTATAATATTCTAGTCTAAGATTATTTATTAACGTGGTCAGCGGGGTGAAAGTTATCAAAAAACAGAGAATATATTTCGTAATAAATGAAAAGGTAGATAATTAGTAAGTAGGTAGGTATTTATTTGTTTGAATACTTTTTTTTTAATTGGGATTTTTAAATAATAAATACGTGATATTAATTATTTAGAATCGATTTGTCTAGTAAGTGCGTGCCTCCAAAAATACTGAAAAAATCTTTTTCTATAGAAATAGAGCCAATGTATAAAATTAAAGCAAATACCTACCTATCTAATCACAATGAACATAAAAAATGCACCGTATGCAGCGTATCAGAAAAACGGAATGACAACTGAGCGATGTTAATATCAGCTGTTGACAAGCTAAGCCATAATTATTTCAAATTAATGTCATAACAGAAATAACATTTAAATATTATAAGGCTCCTTCTAATTATTTAATGTTACGACCCACACTTTTAGAAATCCTCTACTGTGTTGCCATTTTAGCATTAGGATTTATTTCTTTCTCAGTCGATATTACTTTTTAATAGTTTTCTATTTTACCATTGCGATATGTCAGACGGGCAATAGGCATCTGCCAAATAAGGAGTCGTACGTCATCGCAGCGGTGTTTCTAGTAAAGCTGGATTTTTCTGTGTCCGGTCTATTTTGATCAGCGTAGACGAGCGTTGAATTTATTCTTTCAAAGTTGCTGCTAGTTTTTAGTTTCGGATATGTCATATTCAAACAGTAAGTTTATTTAATCTACCCGATTTATTATATATTTTGACAGTGAATCACCACTCATCAGTATCAGTAGGTGAATGGGTTTGCCGGTCGCGATTTTAACATGCCATATAAAGGCATAGATTGATAGTAAGCCTTATCATTGCGAATGATTTGATTTTCGACTTGTTTCAAAACTTCTTTTTTGTTTTTATTTCTTCTTCACCTTAATCCGACAAAATTAAATTCACAGGAAATGCAGGAAGAACGAATAGTTTGTACTAATTAATTATTTAGCACATTACTATTTAAAATCGTTCATATTAGTCATATTTTGTTGCATGTTATGTTTAAAAATACTCGTGTTCGTAAAACTCCTTTAATCTTTGGAGATAATACCTTAGGTTTGTTGTTCATTGACCATAATAATATTGTACAAAAGAAAAAAAATGTATGCCAATGAACAACTAGATTAGTAGGACGCTAAAATTTATCACATAAATATAAAAAACAACTGTTATCCTTCTTGCCAAACAACTATTTATCAATTATTCATACACGGTTGTGTGAACATCTGTCCGAGTACATGTCCATATTGTTATTGTATAGCAAGTAGACAGCAGCAACAAAAGGTGGAGGTAGGCTGTGGAGATCTACTATTGATTAATTATGAATAACATATTATTGATAAATCCCCCCCCCCCCGTACTTCTTCTGATGGATACTGATTTTCTTATTTGCTTCTATTTGTATTCTAAAAAAATCATGTGTGTTTATATGACACAAGTTATCGTCGACCAGAGATCAGAATTAATAATAATAATATTTTATATAATAATAATAATAATAATTAAAATTAATAATATATATCATAATATCTGTATACCAGAGGTAAACTATTGTAACTCAAAAAATCGTGAAATGGAGTTATTGTTATATTGTTACTTCATTACTTATCCTGCATACGTGGTAAACAGCTGTAACTCATATTACTCTTATTATAAAAGTTAAAAATGTCATTGTAACTCCATAACTATTAGAGGTAAACAACAGTAAGAAAACATACAATTCTTTTGATGAAGCTTATAATCAAACTACAGCGGTAAACAAACAAAAAGGTTTTGATAAATAGGTAAATTTTATCTTTTTCCATTCACGAATGCCACAAGTTGAAATTTACAAAAATCTCAAATTCGTCTCTCCTGTGAAGTTGTCATTTTGGATTTACCGTAGTTTACCTCTGGTATACAGATATACCAATCGATAAACAAATATAACACAAAAATTAGTCTTTAAGAGGCTATGCAAAGTGTAATGTTTGATGGTAAACAAACAGAGAGTAATAAGGTGAATACAAATGTGATGCTTGATAATCTACATATAAAATTCTACTTCATGATTATTTTTAAGGTGTTTTATCATGTGAAAAATGCATTATATTATGCGAATGTGGCAGAGGGGAGTGCCCAGGTTACTTATATAAAAGGGAATTGCAATTTGGAAAATGTTAGGAACCGTTGCTCTACAGTTCATAAAAGAATATTTGTAACAAACTCATCATTCTAGCAAGCAATATCCTAAATACATACTATAAATTAATGGATCAAAACCAAAAAAAAGGTTTTTTCGTTCAGTCAAATATCGAGAATGAGCAGGTACCGGGTACAGATACAGGTTTATCCATTTCAATACGACAGTATTATGGTATTTTGTAAAATAGACTTTCAACACCAGTTAGCTCTGCCCACCAATGCGCGCCCCAAAATCCACAGAAATCTGCAATATTTTCAGTTATTGATTTCGTACAAACTACTTAAAATTTGTTCAGCTTAGAAGGTAGTGAAATTAATAATTTGAAATTACATAACATCAGAAAGCCTCAGTACCTACGTATTATAAAAATCTTGCACTGAATGGAATTTGAATACAGGACGTCAGTAATGTTATTAACTGAAACGCGCCCTAAGTGTCAGACCTGAGTGGACAGCGTTCGGTAGGGCGTGAGCGGGCTGCGCAACTCAAACGTATAACCAAAAAAAGACATTGTCTACGAACATTTTACACACGGTTAAACGTTTGAGTTGCGTATGCCGCTCACGCCCTGCCGAACGCTGTCCACTCAGGCCATACACATAATGTATGTTAATTACACCAATTAACTAATTTTGGCACAGAAAGTATTAAATAGCAAAAGATGCTAGCCATTTATTGATAGAATTTGGGTAAACCTTAAATGTGTAGTAATTATGACAAATCTGAAAGGAAATAAGTCTTGGGAGTGTGTTAAAACACTCGCTTGACAAGCTAAACATGGCATGTATGAATCCCACTAGGTTCAAGATTTTTTCTTTGATGTTTTTGAGGTTTGTCTTAGTTGTGTATTTACAATGAAGAAGGTTACATTCCTATCTAATTTTGGTCATCTCTTTTCGAACCTGGAACCCATGACATTATAAGCCGTCGTTTAAGCCGCTCATGGATTAGTATCGTGACCACTTCAGTCTTCCTCTGCTTCACATTCCCTGAAGCCTACCCAAAACCACTAGTCTCTCTTCAAGATAATCATTATTGAGAATGCCTTTTAATGAAAGATTTACTGTAAATAAAACTATATTCCACTGTTTGATTTTTTATTTTTCAGAGTATATATTTGCCACCCTTCCCAGAACCACGAGGGGCACTCCTCTTGTGTTGGGTGGTGACCCCAAAGGGAAAAACTTTCTCTACTCGAATGGCAACTCTGTGATCATCCGCAACATCGACAATCCCGCCATCTCTGACATCTATACGGAGCACTCACGGGCTGTCAATGTCGCCAAATACTCACCGAGCGGCTTCTACATCGCGTCTGGTGGTGAGTCTTCATATTTTCATGCAGCAATTTAAATAAAAGACCAATCTACTACCATAAACAATATTATGTGTTTATGTCTGTCCAAATATTGTAATAATTTACTCCCAAAAACTATCATTGGATCATTTATTAGGTACATAAAAAGAAAAGATGGTACTGTTCGGTTAAAGCGGATACAGCGGAAAATGCATTTTGAAAATAGCCGATAAACTGGATTATTTGTTAGTTTGGGTTAGTTTAGGTTAGGTTAACCTAACAAATAATCCAGTTTATCGGCTATTTTCAAAATGCGTTTTCCGCTGTATCCGCTTTAACCGAACAGTACCGAAAAGATTAATAATTGTTTAATACAAGTGTCCTAGCAATGTCTCATAAATTGCTTGCTTCAAAATCTTTCTCTAATAACAAAACAATGTCCAATATATTATGTATTTATTGTTCTGCAAACACCCGCAAGGAAGAATGGTAAATTATCCGTTTATGAAGTCGTGGGTCGCTGGTTTCAATCCAGAGCGTGGACCTATAAGCATACCGTATTAGCGTGAAGCTTGATAATTTTAACAGAAAACAAGACATGGTCTGAGCTGTGCTGAACTAAAGAATGGGCTTGAAACAGGTGCAGTCCATAATAGCGATCGACAATAATTACATTCGCCCTGCATAATTCGTGCGCCCTATAAACAATAATTGGATTGATTTTTCCACTATAATAAATCTGTTAAGGAACCTCTTCAGGAGACGGCCAAGATCCACATTGAATTGTAGAGCCAATGGCGATGAAATTATAATAATATCGTTTTGTTTAATCAACTAAAAAAAGCGTTAATCATAGTTTATCTTTATACAGTAGTACCTTCCTACAAACATTATTCATAAATACGTAATTCCCAATAACATTACTAACACTAGCTGCCAACTAATAAAATACAATTTATAGCTTAGATACAATGTTTCACACAAAAGCATATTGACACATGCATAGTGACATAATAATATTATAGTGGTTGATACTCTCATGGTTGTTTATTAACCTAATAGAATTTTTAGTAGTTGTCTACGTTCCGCGTTCTTTGCAGAGTTGCAGAGGGCATTCTCAAGAGATTGAACTACGTTTAAAATGTCATGGTTTCCGGCACTTTCAGCAAAATTCAATATCCGACATGGTATCACTGCTCTCTGCTACACAAATCCCGTTTCGTCACACTTAGAGCTACGTTCGCCATACTCCTAACAGTACACTGCCATACATTATTGCTTGAGAATGGCCTCTGCAACAAGCCCGAAACGTCATGGAAAGAACACCCGGTGACAACTCAAAAATCTATTACGCTAATGTGACTTTGTTAATATTATTGCACCGATCAGACATTTTAGAATGATGGTAAAGAGTTGTTTAAGTCATTATTGTCAAGTAGTCACTAAATGTCATTTTAGGTAAATCTTAGTTCGTAGTCTCTAGTAGCTTTTTTCAATATGCTCTAGTGAAAGAAAGAAATCACTATTATTATCAAAAACTCACAAATTTTTTAATACATATATCTTAAAAGTCATTAACTCATACTAATACTTATGCCATGTTGAAACAAGTTATGCTTATAAAATTATCAAGTGCCTGTACACGTGCATGGGCTTACTACCAGCAATAGCGTGTACAGCAATCACGACAATAACTGTTTACACGCAAAAGTGCCGACCGTATCGCCAAACTCATTCTTCAAGCGTACGCAAGACACATTGTTGTCATTGAATGGTGCTATTTGATTGGTTGTGAAAATTTGTAAACGTCAAAATGCTCTGCGTAGTAGTTCGTATTTTTTCCAGCAGGTTCGCCACTATCCTAAAATGCACAGGCGCAGATATCGCACAAATTCCAACAACAACAATTAGTGTAAACAGGCTATTATGTTGGTTAATGAGTATTTTCATTAAAACTGACATCAAAGTTAATCAAATATATCTGGAATAAATAGAATAATTTTTGAATTGTTAATTTCACTTATTTTGGGGATGGCATTTTTGAAGTTATTAAAAATAAAATTAACTAATTAAGAAGGACTTAGTTGAATAATTGTAACAAGACTAATTAACCTAACTTAACTACTGTTACCATTTTAAAGATATCAATTAAGTCATGCTACAATTTTATATCCCTCTTCCATTGCCAAAAAGAATTAATGCAAAACTTTAAATGCCTATTAATTTTGTGTCTCTTATTCAAATGAAATGTGTGGGGCGTTTAGATTGAAAATAAACTCAAAATGAAGATGGGTTCGTAAACTCTCTTGCATTAGAAATGCCGCTAGACTTGGCACTGTGCCATCATATCCAGTGGTATTTTCCGTGTTTACTGGACCTTTTTGTTATGACATAACAAATATGGCACAGAATACCGTGTTTTTTTTATTATGATGTCGATGATGCCAATTCCATAATATTAAGCTTCCGGAACGAATCATTCCCACACCGTTTTTCTTAAATAAACATTGTTTGAAATACTCAGCTTTACAAACCCACTCCTTGTTCAACAGGAAGCTTGACTGAAACTCGAAAAAATTACAGAGTATCGAAGCACTTTTTCGGGTAGAAAGTATTTGATAAATTAAAAAAAAATAGATTCTTTTGAAAGATATATATATTTGTGTGAATATAGACTTAACATTATAATCATGGTATAAGTTCGATAATTTTGACAGAAAATAAGTCGTACATAAAGAACAGTGCTGAGCAAGAGAAAGCGTTGCAATAGGCTTGATGTAAATGAAGTCTGGAATAGAAACTGAAACGATAATCAAATTCGACCTGTGTAATTCATACTCACTAAAAGAAATCGCATCTGCGCATGTTTAAGTTTAAATAGAATTGTTCCTTTTAGTGGTGACCTGCAGAACTACAAGCTCTGTACATATCTATGCCTCTGTTCCGTGCTTCCGTTATTTATACTACATAAATTGCCATGAAATCACAGCCATGATAACTTGCAGCAACTGAATATTTTTTCAAATTTAAGTTTGGTTATTAAATCTTCAAGGTTTTTTAAAATCCGTGTCAAATAAAATCACAAAAGTGTCAGTTGAAAAATCGATAAATGAAAGCAGTACATAATCATATGTTTTTTATACCTACTATATTGGGATAATATGTGAAACTATTTCGTTTTTTGATTCACGTGGAAATTAGATCACTGAGTTAGTATTATTGATTGTTCCTATATGGTACTATTTCGTTTATGTAGGTGGCGTAATGACAGCATTTAAAGAGAGCTTTAAAATCTATTTCTTCCCAGAAGTAGGCATTTTAAACTGTGATAAGTTTTTCTTCGATCGGTTGCTGTTTGATTTTCGAGATATTATTTTATTAAGTCGTTATATACTTATTACAGATATTTCCGGCAAGGTGCGAATTTGGGATACAGTAAACAAAGAGCACATCTTGAAGAATGAATTCCAGCCACTTGGTGGACCAATTAAAGACATCGCCTGGAGTGCAGACAACCAGCGCATGTGCGTTGTCGGCGATGGTCGTGAAAGGTAAAACCCAAAACAATAATTCTTTTATTTCTTGTAAAACTAACCTACACCATATGCAATTTTGTATTCTTAGTTCAATGAAAACAAATAAGTATGTCTGACAAGTTTAGTGTGCACTATTTATGTAGGATCTCCACAGTCGACCTCCGTCCTTCGCCACTGATTGGTGGTGACTTTTGATTTCTAGACAGTTTCAGGTACACTAATAATACAGATGAGTTAAATATTTATATGTAGCATTCTTTATTGAATATAAGTAATTATTATAGGTATGTGTTTCATAGTACATATTTGTCTTGACCGGAGATGACTGTATAGTTTAACAGCACTTAAATTGATACACTATTCGGTTTTGCGAAATAGAAACACTATATATGCCAACGCCAACAGGTAACATATTCAAAAAATGCAAACACATTGTACGCGAGTTCAAATTCCAATTTGAATGGTATGTGCCTACCTGCTAAACTACCCGTACAAAAAAATAAAACCACAAAACATTTTTACGAAAAATGACCAAGTATACAATTGTTATTCTAAAATTGTTCTGAACGCTGACATGGTAACAATAATAACAAATTCGCCAATGTTATACTTACCATGTAATCTCTTAAGCTCACTTAAATATTATCATTTCAATCATGAATATTAATCTGAATCTTAATTCCTTTATCTGTAGCTAATTTTGTTTTTATAGATTCGGCCATGTTTTCATGTCGGAGACTGGAACATCGGTGGGTGAAATCAGTGGTCAGGCGAAACCTCTCAATTCTGTTGACTTTCGACCGACCAGGCCGTTCCGTGTGCTAACCGCTTCCGAAGATAACACCGTCGCCGTCTTTGAAGGCCCCCCATTCAAATTCAAGTGCACTAAACAGGTATTCAATAGAACCATTCACAATGATTATAATTTGAGTGAAATGATACAGTCATTACCAATGTTTTGTTCTTCTCAGTGATTTCAAACTATTGACCACGTAACGAATCATTAGTGTCTGTCTGTATATAGTTACTAACTAGTAATATCACATTAAATAAAACACAGATTTAGGCCTAGTACAGATACAATCACTTGTTTCTCATACTGTTCATATGAGACGTCTGCACGCACCAGTGGCGAAGGGTGGAGGTAGGCTGTTAAGATCCGCCATAAATAGTGCACAATAAACTTTTTCAGACATACATATTTTTTTTCATTGAAATAAGACTACAATTCACAGAAAGTGTTGGTTAGTTTTTAAAATTAAATTAAACCCTGAGAAACCAAGCGATATTAGATAATAGTTAAAAAATACATGTCTATCTATAAAATATCTAAAATTATGCAATTAAATCATACATAACTTTGAATATTTTATAGATAGAATAATATTTTTTATTTATTATAGTTTGGTTTAGGCAGGGCTTAATGAAATAAAAAAAATGAACCAACAATATGTGTAATATGTATTTTTAATCCAACGAAAACAAATAACTATGAATGAAAAAGTGTGCACAATTTTGTCGTATCGCCCAAATTAGGCCAAAACTATTATGGTTTTGTTTGGGCAGGGTTTAATTGATTTTCAAAAACTAACTAACACCATCTGTAAATTGTAGTCTTAGTTCAATAAAAACAAATACATATGACTAACAAAGTTTAGTGTGCACTATTTATAGCGAATCTTAACAGCCTACCTCCACCCTTCGCCACTGGCACGCACTGCATTTGCTATAGTAAACACGTGTCTTATTCAATCATCCCACACATATATGTACTTACTGTGCCTTGTTGCCTCGACTGCTGACTGAACTTTCTCTTGTGCACATACTTCACACCTAGACACTCGTCACTCTGTGCAAATGTTGAGTGGTTATGCCTGCGTTACACAGTGGCGAAGGCTCCATACTAAGCGATTATTTAAAGCTTACCTTCTATTTTCAAGTATTTAATTTATATAAATAAATATCTATATTGTAGGTCGTAGGACATTGTAGGTTATAATAAAAATATTGATTGCCATCTATCGTCGTTATTTATAAGTAGAGCTTTTAATTTAGTCATGTTTCGAATCAAAAATGAATGACGGAACGTCCAACGTGAGTGCTATTTTTAGAATTATTTCAACGATAATCCAAGCCGAATTTTCTACCGAAATTCAGTTGCCAACTTCATGCATGTCTGGGTTTTTGTTCGAGACTCAGAAGCGTTAACAGACAAGCTTATTCGAAATGTTGATTTGTTTATTGTGTTTGCTTATCTTTAAAAGCAAATAATAAATAATAAGGATAATTAAAAAAAATAATAACTATTGTGTTCGATCACATATAATTTATAAATTGTTATTAAAAATAAATATTGTATTAATTCGCGATTATTATTTAGGTTACTTCAGTCATAGACAAACATAACATGCTATTCACAGTTTATGACATTTTGACATGTCAAAGCGGTGGTAAAGGTTTATTTTATAATACAAAATTCATTGTGTTACTGTGAATGTGGATAAATTATCTCATACTGTACCGAAATCATTCGCCAGTGCTTTAAATATATAAGTATTTATTAAATTGTGTAGTGTCCCGGTAGAAAATGTGCGAACGATTGCATTTAAAAATTATCAAAGCTTGACCTTCCAAGGGTTCATTTGAATACAGCAAAAAAACTTATATTAGACATTTTCACAACAATTTATAAATGATAAATATTTGTTTTTAACTGGCAGTTATACATTAAACAAAATTTTTTGTTGGCGATGCGTATTGTTTGGTAAAGAAAGTATGCGTGGAATTCTACTGCCATAAGTGATTTAAATAATTTGACAAATTCAGCGGTGAAACCTATGACCAGTGTGTCGTTGTCATTAGTGTGCACCTATTCATCAGTAGTAATATCGTAAGTATTATCTTCTTATTTCCCGTAAGTTACCTGACAAGTGTGCTCTTTTTCTCTGATCTCCACAGCTTAACTCTTTCCAAAAGTCACCCTTCGCCACTGGCGTTACATTAGTGACACCACAGAAAACAACCAAATAGGATACTTGAAAAGATAATGTCTAATTCAAATACATAATAATTTATTATTAAGTACAAAATGAGGGGATGATTTATTTATATTATTATCATTGAAATTATAGCCACAAATCGGATTGACCAATGAATTATGTTTGATTCTATTACAGGAGCACACCCGTTATGTCCAAGCTGTCCGATATTCCCCCAATGGAAATCTCTTTGCATCAGCTGGTTTTGATGGCAAAATATTTTTGTACGATGGCACAAGTTCCGAACTCAAGGGAGAGGTAATTTGCATGTCACCTAATCATAACATTTTTCTATACTCTTGAATAGCCTTCACATTCAATAACCTTCTGCAACGTGTTTGAAACATACGAGTACAATCTTTATCTCTTGATTATTTCACCTACTATTTTTGCAATAATTGCTTTGAAATGTTCCTAAACTATAGTTTTTCTTTTCTTTATTGAAAATATTAAATTGATACAGTGAAACCTCGATTGTCAATACTAATAATTAAGGTGATTCATCAGTGAAACGGCAAATAATTTTCAACCATAGGCGCGACGAAATTTTGCACTCGCTCCCATTTGGAGAGAGAATGTAGAGCTGGAAACACGTCATTTTGCTTCGTGATGGCGACGCCCGTAATAATTCTTAAATCGTGTAAAGATGACTTAAAACGTTACCCATTTACTTTAAAAAGAAAACATGTCAATGAATATATTATTATTGTTACTGATAAAACAATAAACAGAACATTAAATGGACACATGTTGGATTTATAAGACAAATTATATTTGGTTTGACATGCCTCATTTGGACCCGCAATCCGCACATCGCCTAGCGACGATCTTTTTAGACCATGTCTCAACTGAGGTATGGCATGGCCTTAAGGATAAAGATAGTTCAGATAAAAATTTTCATCTCATTCTTTGGAAAGTTGACCATTCATTCAAGGGTTTTTATCATGCTTGTATGAAACTGATAATCATATGAAATCCTGATGATTATAATATATCCAGATAATTGAAACAAAACTGTATGAATGCAAATTTTAAGGCGCACCTAAGGTATTTCCACTCGTTCATTCTTTTTTTGTTATTTTCAGGTCGGTAGCCCATCGCACAAAGGAGGCGTTTATGGCGTTGCGTGGTCAGGTGACGGAAAGCAACTCCTCAGTTGCTCGGGCGACAAAACATGTCGTCTGTGGGATGTCGAAACTAGTCAGATGGTCTCCGAGTTCAATATGGGAACAACTGTTGATGATCAGCAGGTAAATATCCCAAATAAAATTGGACATTTTATCTTCATAATAAAGGTTCCTTTAACTGTTCATCATCCACAAATAGCAAATGTTTGTAAACCATTGTATGTAGTAAAGTATAGTTAACATTAAACTTTGAGGGATTCAAAGTGGATGTAACCAATTGTTATCATTTTAACTATGAGAATTAAGTACATACTATATTTTACTTAAATGATTTTAACTGTCAATTTTTGGTGGAAAGACCTTGTATTAAATAAATAAAACACTATGTAGGAAGTACTTATTCCACATAATGTGTTTTATTTTATTTATTATTAAGTAGGTACTATATGTTTTATAAACTTTTTTTATTCAATGAATAATTCACAAGATTTGAGAATGTAACATTCTTTATTGAACATACATAATTTACACATCAAACAGGCGTGAATCCAGTGGATACGGGTTCGTGCTATGTCGAGCGTCGTATTTTTTTCAAAGATTTGTCAACATATTTGATGTGTTTTCAAAGTATGTATGTATTATACATTCGGTTTATATTATTGAATATGCATTTCGACCGAGACTTGACAATTATGAAACATCATTATGATGAAATGTATTGCTACGATATGGTAGTATCGAGTGATAGAATATGAAGCTTGCATGTTAATACAATTTTCTGATTAACGTGATATTGTTAGTTTCAAAGTAGGTAACCTCCGTATTTCACAATTTTGAAATACATATTATACACAAACCGTTAAGCACATTTAGTACTGCAAATTGAATATTTTCTTTTACCAAACAAATAGAAAAGCAAATAGTGAAATAAAATGTTCTTGATGTAGTTAAAATTGATAAAAAGTCATGTTTAAAGTTTGTCATGAAATATAAAAAACTTGGCAATCAACCTCCAGTTCGATTCTATGTTTACAAACAAACAGCTGGTTTTGATTTTCTATGGATGATGGAAAATTACTTTCAGAATCAGAATCGAGAAAAATATAAAAAAGTAAAAATGGAGGTTACCAACTTTGAAACCAATAGCCTCGAGTGTATCAAAAAACATTAAAAATCAATATAAATATTTTAAAATACAAAGGTAAACTTAGAATTTTTAAAAATGTGCATCACTGTAAACCCAATTTTCTTTAGTAGGTTTATGGTTAGGTATTTATGTAATACTATTTTTATCATTTAAATATGGTTTAATAAGTTCTTTCGAAGATGATATAAAGATTTTTGAATAATTCGTAGTTTTAAGATTTTAGATATTAAAAATTATCAGATCTTTCTGAAAAATAAAAATATGTATAACTTGAAATTTTTTTTAGTTGTATCTAATTGATCTTCGGTACATATTGTGACTATAGAGTTTTATCAACGCCACTTGTAATGGAGCCAGATTCAGTTTTGCTGTAATTATTTACCTATTTCAGGTGTCATGTTTATGGCAAGGACCTCACCTCCTCTCCGTCTCCCTAAGTGGGTTCATCAACTACCTGGACGTGAATAACCCTGACAAACCGCTGCGCATAATCAAGGGACACAACAAACCGATCACCAAACTGGCCCTCAGCGAAGACAGAAAGAATATTTACACTGCCAGTCACGATGGTTGCGTCACCAAGTGGAACGCTGAAATAGGTTATTATTTTACCCGTAACCGTGCCTATTTCGTTATACAGTCCTTGTCAGTCCATGTTCTTATTATTAGATGCACAAGGCATTTTGACGTAAATATTAGGTATTTTAAAGCAAAGAGATTGAAATACTATAATGAAGGGAGTAATACATATAAACTGTAATATGTAGTAATACATATAAACTGTAATATGTATAAACTTGACATTTCCAGAATGTTTTTAGTATTGGTTATTATAAAAATTATGATATTCTAATCATCTGCATGGTTAAATCCATAGTTTCTATATAAATTTTATGTATATTTTCATTTAAAAAATCGTTTTCGACATATTATAATATGATATATTATAATGTAATATATTATAATACATTATTATAATGTACATAAATGCATGCAATGATTAATCTGCAGCAGTGGCAATGGGTGGAGGTAGGCTGTGGAGATCTGACATAAATAGTGCATACTGTGTCATATTTATTTGTTTTCATTGAACTAAGAATACAAATTGCAGATGGAATTAAATAGCTAGTTTTTAATCTTCAATTACACCCTGCCTAAAGCAAACCATAATTGATATTAGATAAAAAATATTGTTCTCTCTATAAAATATCTAAAATTATGCCATTACATCATAACATAGTTTAAGATATTATATAGATGGAAGAATATTTTTTATCTATTATGGTTTGGTTCACCCCACGATGGGCGAGCGGCTTACGCGTCTGCCTATAATGTTGTCGATTCGAATCCTGGGTTTTGCAAATACACACATTGTTTTTCAATTTGTGTTTGGAGTCAGAGTATGGACCTAACAGGTTGAGTGAGTGGCTAACATCCATTTCTCATAAAAACAAAAATCTGTTAATACAAACCTCCACTCTGTAAAAGGGCGAATTGACCAAAATACTATTTTACAGGAGGAATTTAAACTTTTGACATTTATTTATTAATTACCTGTGGATGATTAGAAAGAATACTGTTTTTATGATGGGATATAATATTTTGAAAGGCCTAATGTGTCACATTCGCTTTCTATTCGTAATACTAAGTGGATATTCGCCCTTACGATTATCGTTTTTAAATACTTTCCTGTGGAGATATAAATTCGCAGTTTTTACACAACAAAGCTAGTGAGGTACATATTATAGTTTTTTTCGTTAAAATCTCGATTTCGCCAAAATGGTTGATTCGCCATTTTTACAAAACACCGACAAATGATCTTGTTAGGATCGGACATGGTCAAAAAAAATGTTTTGGATTGGCAGGGCTTAATCGAATTTTAAAAACCATCTGCAATTTTTACGCTTAGTTCAGTGAAAACAAATAAGTATGACTGACAAAGTACAGTGTGCACTATTTTTGTTGGATTTCCACACTCTTCGCCACTGATTTGCAGTATCATTTTTAAACTAAGTAAAATAATACCTACTTAATAATGTTTTTATAGTTTTTGGCGTCTAAATTAATCTATAATCCTAGGAATACTAGATTTATATTAGCAGTACTTAGATTGTGTTAATCCGTTTTGAGTAATTTTGTATGTTGTATCTGTTGTTATCTTAATATCTTTCTCCATGGTTTTCAGGTACAAATGATAAAATCGGTGGCACTGGCCATGGCAATCAGGTGAATGGCCTTGTGTGCTCTGCCGACGCGGTGTACTCATGCGGTATTGATGATTCCCTAAGAAAAGCCGACCACGGAACTGAAACGGAAGCTGGTTCATACTCAGGATCAAGTCTGGCTCTCGGCTGTGAACCCAAAGCTATGGATATCTACAAAGAGAAGGCGTTAGGTGTTGTTGTAACCATTAAGGAGGTGAGCGGAGAGTGTGCAGAAATATGATCATTTTTATATCTTAAAAATTTAGAACATTTATAAGGGATAAATCACATAATATAGAGTTATTGATAATTGAGTGGACTGTATAGAGCCTTGATGTTAAATGGTGACTATCAGCATTAATAGGATACCCTCTAGAATAAACTATTAACACATCATCACATTTTGAGACTACAGGTAACCCTCATTCATCGGTACCCCGGTGAGTGTGTATTCGTTAAATCGCAATCGATTTTTGATAATTTGTTTTGTCCCTCATTTTGCCATGTACATCCATTTGGCATCACATGCCAGGAATCGTTATAATGAGTGGAAGCGTGCACATACGATTATATTATTACTTTTACTTTATGTATGGAATTTATTTGGTTTTCATATTTTAAATTGTTTTGTTTTTCATATTCACCCCCCCCCCCTGTTGATGTGGAAATTTCACTTATTACGACCGTGGTGTCCAAAAGTATCCCCGCAATCAATGGGGATTACCTATACTTATGTTTTGCTGTGTGCCGTTAATTCAGGCCAAACACGAACTGGCATTATATCACTTGTGGTTTGTTGCGGCTTGGTGGCCACACACTTCTTGAGTTCCCGATTATTTATTAGATTCTTGAACACATGCACATGGCTCCACTTGTTAAATCACACTGTCTTCGCTCTGGTTCAGTGTTATTTTAGAGCAGTAGTGCATAACCTATTTGAAAGAAGGTTCAATTTATCCATTATATACTTTTTCACGGGCTGCAGTGGGTAAAAGTGTTGAAAAATAATTATATATTATACTAGACGAGACATACATTTTATTATTTTAAATTTAACCCGGCCGGCGCCGATGTCACACACCTTGTACAAATCGGCCAAATTCGCAATGCGCATGTGTATAAATCGATGCCACCGCGTCCATATTTATCATACGGGACTGATTTTTTCACGTAAATTTGGCCTGATTTGTCCTTCTCCTGCCACCTATGACATATTTTAAAAGCATTGGTTCTAAATATAAAATAATCACCAAAGTTTCGAACCAATTCGTACGGCCAAGTTTTGCCGGTCGACAGAAATCAGTTTGAACTGCGCGCCGCGACTGCGCAGTATACGACAGACTTTCAACCGAGCGGGCCATTGCGCGGGATTGTATTTATCGCATACAAGTAGAATATTTACCGCAATCGTTGATAAATACTTTTTTTGCTGTCTGGTGTACTTATCACATTAAAACTGGCATGATTAACTATTGAACGTATGATTTTATTTTACCGCGATTTTTAAAATACTTTTTGTACTGTCTACCGTGTCCCATTTTAGTGAATGTGAAAATTAATACTGATATCAATAACTATTGTGTGTGAGTTTAATGGTTTCTGTGATTTGGCGTTCCCTAATACTGTAGTTAAACATTTTAAAAACATTTCATAGTTTTATAGTGCGTAAATATGGAGGAAGAAAATGTGCGTACTAATGAGGAATTGGACTCAGATTATGATATGTCGGAAGAGGAATTGGAACAGCATGAGACTGATCATGACGTCGACGATACGGACTCTGACGAGCCAATTGAATTTTTGCGGTCGTGGAGAACTGGCCCGTATATTCCAATAGTTCACGAATTCAATGATTGTCGATCTGGCGTGACATCGAACGACTTGAACGAATCCTCTCCCGAATGTCTTTTCTTTGAACATTTTTTGAATAAAAATATAATGTCGGAAATAGTGAACCAAACGAATACATTTTTTAACCATTCGTACAGTGCGGGAGACCTTGGACCGAAATCGCGATCACACAATTGAACAGACACGTCAGTGCCGGAGTTGTATACATTTTTTGCCGTATCAATGCTGATGACTCGAAATAAGCACACGTCGATAGAGGAACATTGGAGTACCGATCCTTACCTGCATGCAGACATTTTTGGGAAAATAATGGCTAGAAATCGATACCAACTTATTTTACAAATGCTTCATTTTTCTGATCCTAGTGTGACCGCCTCAAATGATAGACTAGCTAAAATTAGATTACTGTTAGAACACACAAGAACAATTTTTAGGGAAACGATGATACCGTATCAGAATCTTTGCATAGATGAGAGCATAATCGTGTTTAAGGGTAGATTAATTTTTAAACAATTCATTCCTTCCAAAAGACATCGATTTGGAATAAAAATGTTTGTGATGTGTGACGTAATGACAGGATATATTATTGACTTTATAATTTATTGTGGGGAAGGGACTGACATACAAGACAATGAAAATCTCGGTATTTCCGGTGCGGTAGTGACAACGCTAATGAAAGACTACATCGGGAAAGGTCACACCTTATGGTGTGATAACTGGTATTCGAGTCCGGCGCTTTTTAAATACCTTCACTCTCACAAAACGAATGCTTGCGGTACAGTGAGAAAAAATCGTAAAGATATGCCAGAGTTCAGCAAACTGAAAAAGGGAGATACCGAGTCTAAGTACAATAGTCCACTTTTGGCTCTGAAATGGCACGATAGGAGGGATGTTCACATGCTATCCACCCTCCACGATGCATCATTTGGACCAACGGGAAAAGTGAACTATAGAACTGGCGAAAACATCGAAAAACCAAAATGTGTTATAGATTATAACAAAAATATGGGTACGGTAGATAAGTCCGACATGATGCTTAGCAACTTGTCGTGTATGAGAAAGTCGATCAAGTGGTATAAAAAGGTCGCATTCCACATGATCGACTTATATTTATTAAATGCTTTTTATTTATATAAATTTATTAAATGTGACAAAAAAACATTGGGCGATTTTCAACTCTGTGTAATAAAACAATTAGTGAACAAATATTGTGTGAGAATTTCAAATGCACCCCTGCCCAAGCCGACAGCGTCAACTAGCGATAATCCCGTACGATTATTGCCCAAAAGTGCAACGGGACATTTGCCAGAATACATTTTACCGACACAAAATACCGATAAGCCTAGAAGGAGATGTTTCGTATGCGGGAATTCTAAAAAAAATCCGAAAAAAACAAAACTCTCTCGCTATATGTGCCCAACGTGTGATGTTGCGTTATGTCTGTCACCTTGCTTTAAAATATATCACATGTCAAAAGAATTTTAAAATAGGTTTATTATTGTATTTGTTTTTTTTTTAATATGTGAGTTCGTGTTAATTTATCAATAATATTCAATAAGTTAAGTGTTTGTGTAGTTTAAATATATTAAAAGGGTCCCCTTTATATTTGTTTACGACTCAACCCGAAGACATTAATATGTGATTTATCGATATGCACTTGAAAATTAGTAACACTTCAATTCGTGGGAACGTAATGCACAAGTGTCGAAATAGTACACACCGCGCAGAGCTCTAACTATTGGCTACAAAATGGCGTCTTACGGTGAGTTCTTTCAAATTTGGATAGCATTCGTTTGTTCGAGTGTTTCTGATATTATAACTGATTTATTACGGTTTTTTAGTGTGTCGAAATTATTTTAATGGTTTTGGGTTCTCGACTGGAGCTGTGACATATTTTTTATTGCTTTTTTTAGTATAGAACAAAGACGATAATGAAATTCATGCGTAGTTATGGTGCGTCATACGATTTTTGAGGCAGGTGCCGGGTTAATAGTTACATATCAGCTACTCCAATCACTCTCCACTCTGTACGTACATATGTGTTTGTTTGATAGAACTTAGTATATAGGAAATTAGAATTTTGTCATATTCAATGAAAAATTTGGGGATGAAGTACTTATTATTTTGGGCCGCAACAAATGCCATTTTGAACGCGGGTTGTGCATCACTGCTCTAGAGTCACTATTATTACAAGCCCATGAGAGGTATGGAAAAGGAAATTTGAAGTGAGAATTGGCACAAACGTGGAGTTGAGGCTATTTGTTTTGTGAGGGCAGTATAGTGAAGCATTGATGATAGAAATGTAATCCAAAATGGTGATCATGTAACACAAGTCGTTTGTTTATTACTATTATTTTAGGTGTTGATCATTGTCTTTACAGGTAGTTTTGTTAGACGACTGCACAAAGGTATTCTCATTACCCGTCAGTTATGAACCAAGCTCCGTATCAGTCAACCAGATCTCAGGAGACATTGCTGTCGGCGGAACTGGCGATAATAAGGTACAAACAATGAATCTATTTTATTTTCTAAATAATTACTTTTTTTATTCAACGAATAATTCACAAGATTTAAGAATGTAAAATTCTAATTATAGAACATACATAATTTTTGAAAACACTTCATCTTGTGAATTATTCGTTGAATAAAAAAGTAATTAAATAAAAATTATCAGCAAGTTCAAGGAAGCTACAACACTAAAATATCTTGGAGTAATCCATGATGTCGGTTAGTAATTAAAGTATTACCTACTTTGATTTAAAATACAAAAGCCGATAGCCAATATTAGTTCAATTTAGAAAGCGCGTCAGAGAATATTATAAGAGCCATTAGTTAAAATTTGTTATAATCAAGTATGGTACCTTTACCATAGTGGTCTATGTGCGTGGGCGTGAAACACAAGAGATGCAGGTTCGATTCCTAGTCTTAGTTTTTTCAAAAAGACTTTTTCTATTAGTTATATAATCCTCAGAAGTGTTTTCAAAAATTATGTATATTTTTCATTTTCAATATCATTAGTATACGTTCACCGATATTGTTTTAAGTTATCTACTAATAAGACTGAAAGTTTCAATATTCCCTAACTGATTATTTTTCATATCAAGTGCCACACGAGTGTAGTAAAGAAAGTGTTCTAATCTTCCTTCTTTATTAGTACAAACTCTGATATGGAGTTACCAAAGCCAGTTTGACGACGACTAAAATCAGACTACATCAGAAACACTTTCTTTTCTGAATAGAGAAATTTAGAAAATTTCATCGTTCAATCTAGCAGTGTGTAATTTATATATTGTGATCTTTCTACTATTCAGGTCCACATTTACAAATTGGATGGCAATTCATTAACGGCCGGGCCAGAGCTGGAACATTTGGGACCCATCACGGATTGCAAGTACAGCCCCAATGGAAAGTATCTTGTGGCGTGCGACGCTAACCGCAAAGTTATCCTATACTCCACCGAAGAGTACAAGGTAGTTATGATTCATTTATTTATTAATTTATGTGGTCATTTTATGCAATGCTTATAAATGGTCATACTTATTTGCTATCGATTATGAAATATCTGTTTCTAATTATTAACAATTTATATTATGCAAATGAAAAATTATCAATGTTTAATACCATGTTCTTGTTAATTGCAATCTAACCCATTTAAATCATTTATTTTTATGCTTCTGGACATCAAGTCGGTAAGATATTCTTAAAAAACAATAAATTTACTCTTAGTAGAATAATTACGTTTTACAAAAAGGATAATACAGTAGAACCTTGTTTATCCGGATGTCGATTTTCTGAATTTTCAATTATCCAGATTTCTTTTTCATAGTTCGTTTGATCTGATTATAAGAAAACTGTTCATTTTAAAATATATAATTAGTGAAAAAGGAACTTTCTCAAAGAATCCTATTAAAAACGTTTATTCTGAAAGTTAAATTATTGATGTTTTATTATTTTTTCGATTATTCAGATTTATACTTATCCGAACTATTGTCTTCCCCAATTAGTCCGAATAATCGAGGCTCTACTCTATAAGACTATATAATACTAATTGTCTCGGTATGATGACCTCAATATCAGTATATCGACTCGCAAACCAACAAGTTGAATTTAATATAATTTTAATTTACACTGAGTATCTTTTTTGTATATCATGCATGTACCTGCTGCAATTTTACAAATATTTAATGATTTTCAGATGAGATATATATCGAAATAATGAGATAAATTTACTTTCCCTCAATGGGTTATATGGAATGTCACTATAATGTAATTCTACAAATTTGATACCTACACAGAATAAAAATTTGGCTAATCAATTTTTTTACATGATAATTTATTTATGTAGAAGTTTTTCGGAATAAAGATTTCTATTAAACGAATGTTTGAATTGTATTGCATTGGAATGGGATTTAACTTAAAATCATACTATGTACAATATTAATACATATTTACATCAAATTTAAATCTATTAGAAAATTGATTACTTATGCGAAAGAACATATCAATAATTATTATTGTGCTGATAAATTATTTTCTTGGTGTTTCATAGTTGATGCACATTCCAATAATTTTTTCGACATATCGCACCGTGAATGTAAAACCAAGGCATCTGCAAAAGACATATTTTGGATATACCTATTAGGGTTTGAAGTCTTCGTTTTGTTAGAAGAAATAGAGTTTCTAAAAAAAAAGCATAATATTTGGTTTATATCTACATTATATTGCATGTCCTTTCAGTTACTTCACTTTAACATTATCAGGTTCACGACTTTTGCAGTTATTTTGCATTTAATCTCGAAATTGAAAAATTTGCAGATGCGTTGGTTTGACACTCACGGTGCGATATGTTATTAATTTTATTATTTATTAATTAACTGCGGCAAAATTGATTTAATTAATTTGGGGCATGTTTACGAGTCCGGCGCAGTGTATGGATTAATAAGAATTGTCAATAATAATCCTTTAGTGTCACAGTATGCACACTACAAAACCTCTTTGCGAGATCCACGTCGGATTGTAGAGCTAATGATAATAATATCAATTAGCATAAAACCTTCATATTTATTGTAATTTGAATCAATTCGTGCTATAATAATTGAAATATTATGTTTGTGTAGTTGGCGCACAACAAGGAGTGGGGCTTCCACACGGCGCGTGTCAACTGTGTGGGCTGGTCATCGGATTCTCAGCGTGTAGCCAGCGGATCCCTCGACACATCTCTCATCGTGTGGATTGTGGCACAACCCACTAAGCATATTATCATCAAAAGTAAGTCACTATACTTTAATAGAATTTTAGTCTTTTTACTAGGAAATCGGCAACTTTGTGGAAGTGATAGATAACAATTAATATTCTTCTATATGTTATGGTTGGCTTAGGCAGGGCTTAATTATTGAATTTTATTGTATTGCTGTATTCTAAGTTCAATGAAAACAATTATTACGTATGACTGACAAAGTTTAGTGTGCACTATTTTCGACGGATTTCCACAGCCTACCTCCACTATTCGTCACTGGATTCCGGCTAATGTGCGTTACCAATATAGCAGCCTGCGCCCTACCTAATAATAACAAAATTAACTAACAGTCATGCAAATAAAGCGCTTCTCAATTTTCATTAATTGGTGATTTGAATCAAGGTACCGATAATAGGTACTTACCTTGACTCCAAGCCAGTGTCCGGGACTCTAAGCCGGCTCGCACATCTAAACTCGTCACGTCTGCAACATGTCGAATACATCGATGTGACATAATTGTTATTCACAAAACATACATTATCTTATGGACCTTCGCACACTTGGGAATGACTGAACATTTTAGTTTGAAAAAAAATCTGGTGTTGCGCCTGCAAGTCGCTCGCCGTCCGAGTTGCGGTTACGCATGCGCACATGCTACGAGTTAGCTATTCGGGCCATTCATATTCAGACATGAACCTCGGCGGTCGCCGTATCTCATGCATATCCATCTCCAAAATGGCAGATGAGCGCAACAATATTTACTTCGTTCAAGAAAATGAGAAATATCCGTGTATATATAAATATGACTACACTAGGAGATGTGCCTAATTGACGGATGAACCCAATATTTTCGCCAACTTCTTTAGTTTCTGTGGTACCAATACATAATAATCGCTGTTTCGGCATCTGCGCATCCATTCTATATACCAGACTGCTTTTGGCCTTTACTTATTGTAACAATTACAATAAGTTAGCCGTCTGAACTGTCAAAACTGTCTATCTCACTCTAAATTTATCACAGCCAAGAGAGGTGCTGTTAAAACATAGCACTTATTGTAACGATTGCAACTAATTTATTGTAATTGTTACAATAAGTGCTAATACTTGGATACTTTCCTACCCTAGATAGCGGCCGAAAGCAGTCTTGTGTATAGAATAGATGCGCTGATACTCTGATGGCATTTTTGGCGTTTGATGTTTCGAGAGGTTACGCGCATCGCTATCGCTAGGCTCCTATATGCGCAGTCAAATATGCAACATGCTTGCAACATTCCTAAAAGGCTTGATTTATGACTGTGCCGCAGACGGAACGAGTTTGGATGTGCGAGCCGGCTAAATTTTTGTCTCGACATACTTGCACTTGATAATAATTTAATTAACTATTTTATCTATATGTTAATTGATATTTAATTTTGTTTATTTCAGATGCTCACCCTCAGAGTCAAATCACATCGCTGGACTGGGTGGACAACGAGACGATCGTGTCCACTGGCCAAGACTGCAACACTAAACTTTGGACTGTTCCTGTAGCGTAAAATAATTATCTATACCTCTATCTTTATTAATAATAATTTATCCCTCAAAGTTTACTTCTTTATACGTTTATGTTTCTTTATGTTAATCAAAGTTTTATTATAAAATAATAATTATATTATTAATCGCTTTTGTAATTAGTTTTTTTTTTATATTGAGAACTGACTACTTTTATTATTGATTGCGGTATTTTATGGTGGAGTTGCTAGTGACATATCCAGTGATGGAATTATGAGACATGCAATCGAATAAAAATTACTGAAGAATTTTCCTTTGACACAAAGTAATTTAGTTTTTATCAGACTAGCATTTTAGCAGATGGTATATTAATTTTTCCAAAAGATTTTGATAAGAATTCAATAATTTCAAATTAGAAACTCAATTTTTGTATTATTTAATAATATCATGACAAAGTTTACTAAAAATTATTGTCGTAAACGTGTAATCCATTTTTTCCAACAAAAAATCATAAAAAAAAAAAAAAAAATCAGTAACCACAAATTCAACCCTCTATTTTTTTAACTACTTACATGTTTTTCTTTGAATTAAAATCTCTTTCTTCTGATATATAGATTTATTAAAACGATTTTTAAAGTCTAGGGGTGTAAATCACTGGCTTGTCATCCGGGGGCTCCCTGTTTGATTCCAGGTGAGGCCACAATGCATTTATGTGACTTTGCAATTTTGTTTCACTTCACTACTGTCATTGGATCACATATCCTGGTGTTGTGTTTAAAAGAATAATTAATAATAAAGTAATTTTTCAGTAAGTTTTATTTTATTACTTGTTTTCTAATTTCATCACTAGATGTCTCTAGTGCCATAAAACCTGACCCTTAAGAATGTCAAGTATTAAGATAATATATTATTACACCGGAAAACAGTGAATGGTAAATAGATAGACTCAGTATTATTATTTCTTAAATCAATAATTGTTTAGTTTATTTTTTGCAAGAGTCAGTAACGAATCGACAGCACTCTTGCCAATTTTCCCATTGTCCATACTTAACTCATATAGCACCAAAGAATAAATAGGTCCTAATTACATATTAGCTGTTTTATTCTAATCACATATTATTTTGTAATCACTTCATGAAAATTTGCTCATTAAATTGTAGAAAAGTAAATCCTTTTCGGTTGTTTTAACGTAAGACAAATATTTTTTTTATCCTCAATGAATCCAATAACGTATTATGTTGTTGATGTATATTGTATTAATATTAGATATGTTTTTACAAAAAAAAACTTAAAATACGGTTTTGTATACTCTTTACAATGTCTATTGACAGTGATTATGTAACAATTTGTACTTCCATTGATTTGGACTTCTCTATCTCAAACGCACCAGTTCTCAATCTATGTGTCGCGACACCCACAATGTTTTATTAGAGGTGACCAAATATTGATTATGATACAAAATGCAACATCAAAATTAATTTTTAATCGGTGTCTCGATATCAGATATAGACCATCATTAAATAGAACTATATATTTGCATTTATTAATTTTATGTTTTTGTATGTGTATTTATGTGACACAAGACAGTTAAGTATTTTTATTTTCATACATCACATCAAAAACATCATATTGTCTTCAAGATTCACCATGCCCTCAGATGTCTGAATTCGAGACTCGGAAATCGGGATTCACATCTAAACATAGATATCAGTAGCGTGCGATCCATAGCTGCTGTTGACTCACACCGTATTAATTTATAAAGTACTTCACCTGCCCCGCCCACCAGGACTAAATTTGTTACAAAACTCTATATAGATATGTAATAAATAATATGTAACAAAAAATAGTGGATATATTATAATATATTTTTTGAACAAGATTCCTACAAAGAAACGTCACCGCACGCCACTGATACATATATTGAGCGAAAATGTGATAATTCATGTAGAATTTTATTTCATAAGCGTTTTCTTCGCCCTATTAAAAATGTCTTTTTACACAAATGTGGCTGAAGGTCACAGGTTGCTTAAGTATTATAAAAGGGAGTCGCGACTCGGAAAAGGTTGAGAACCCGTGCTCCAATGCATATAGGTACCGTTTGATGGATTATAAATAAAACTAATCCATCTGTTCGATGTTTTTTTAGCTTTACTTCTAACACATTTATCTTCATAATATTTTTAATAGTTTGAGTGAATAATTTACTACTTTAGTTATTTTGATATAATGTTGAAGCTTTGGTAATGTGGCTATAATCCATATGTTTATGATTGATTACGTATTGAAATCTATTTGCATTTTCACTCGTTTTTAAGCTTGTTTATTGAATAACATCTTGTTATATATTTTTGAAGTTAATGACATGCGTAATTTTTTTACTAATGATGATTAGTATAATAGCATAATTTTTATACGGTAGGTCTCCGATATTCGAGTTTCATAATCATTAGTTAAATCCGAAATTGCATAGACGACTACAAAAATTATTAGAATCACGAATAAGAAGTATTTTTCGGTACCAATTAAATCTATTACAGACCGATATACATCATCCATAAACACTAATAAATTTTGTATAAAGTGCTCATGTTTTTTTTTGTATTACACCACAAATGGAAAATGTGGAAATACACAGTACACAAACAGCTAAATGTGGAGATATGAAGAAGTCACACGTGTTGTTGACGATGTAGACTGTCTAAACTAAATTTAATTTGTTTGCTATCTTTGTGCACGTGTATTTGTAGTGTGGCAAATTTTTATAACCAATTGTATAATTTGATTGCCGGATGGTGGATGTCGGTCCATACTAGGTTTCATCGTTTGATAACGGGACCCTCTGAATTTAAATCTTATACGACAGGTTTTGTAATAAATGAATTTAATATTTGAAAAGAATCCATCGAGCAATTACTATTAGTGAATTATTATACTTACTTTCAAGACTTACGTTAAATTTTGTTTGAATTCTCGTTAACTAACTATAATAGTATGTATTTCATTAATATTTTTTATTCAAACTATTTAATTTAAGGTTTCTATAATTTACATACTAATTCTAAATAAATAAACTTTTGAATAATTTATTAAAAACACCCACCAAAAATATCTAAAATAAGATAATTATCTATTGTAGATAGTATATCAAACATTCTTTTATTTAAAAAAAAAAAATTCAAATCAATGCTTCAATTACTTATTATCATTAATTTGAAGATATTGGTATGTACTTTATTTCCATGTGTTTGCCCATTTTTATACGGATTATCATAAGATAATTAATTAGTGAATATTCCAAACATTAATAATCAAAAATGTAAAAATATTTTCTGAGCACACAGTGTCAATATTATATCAAACATATTCTTGAATATAAATAAAACATAAAGTGTATTTTCTTGTACTCAGAACAAATCTTTATTTTAAATATTCTATTTATATTTTCATACTTACTCATTTTTACACGGCTTAAAAGTGTCAATTAAAACGCCATAAAATGGTTATATTTCGTACACTTCCAAGTATTTTTTATAGTTTACTGATTTTTTTCATTTTGTATAAAAAAAATCTGCCGAACAATGTATTATAGTCATTAGTGAATGCAAAATCCATGTGACATTGCGAATTTTTATAAAACATTTTTATACACATTTATAAATTATGCCAGAGAAGATTATAAGTGTCTTTTTACAAAATGAATGGTAAAAATGTGATGTACACGAGTTGTGGAAAAGTCTGCGAATATGTGTTTTAATTAAATAAAATAAAAATAAAATGTATACGATGCTTTTATTCTTTTTATCCATAAATAATCAGGCACAGAGTGTGATGAATTGTACCACCGCTATTTCATTTATATATATCACAGAAAAAACAATAAAACATTCCTAAAACTAGTTAACAATCCAAATAAACAATATATAACGAATAACAAAATACAATGTCAGCTAATTAAGGCTGGTAAATAAATGACTAGATGTCTCACCCTGTTTTACTTTCCGTAATATTTACAAAGTTTATAAGATTAATTTTATTTAACATTCAATTTGCTGTGCAGATCTAGTTGATATTGTGTATTCCAGTAGCGAAGGGTGAAGGTAAGCTGTTAAGATCCACCATAAATAGTGCACATTAAACTTTGTTAGTCATAGGTATTTGTTTTTATTGATCTTAGACTACAATTATTTACAGATGGTGTTGATTAGTTTTTAAAAATCAATTAAACACTGCCAACCAAACCATAATAATTTTGGTATATTTTGGGCGATACGACAAAATTGTGTGCACTTTTTCATTCACTCTTTATTTGTTTTCATTGGATTAAGAATACATATTATTATACATATTGTTGGTTAATTTTTTTAAATTTATTAAGCTCTGCCTAACCAAACTATAATAGATACAAAATATTATTCGATCTATAAAATATCCAAAGTTATGCATGATTTAATTAATTGCATAATTTTAAATATTTTCTAGATAGACAAGTATTTTTTGACTATTATCTATTATGGCTTGGTTTCTCAGGGCTTAATCGAATTTTAAAAACTAACCACCACCATCTGTAAATCGAGGGCTTAGTGTCAAACAACACTATCTACAAAAGTGCAACTTTACAGGAGAGCCAAAAATCGTTATTTTAGATTCTTGTAACTTAACAAGGGAAATGTTTATTTAAAAGCTAATGTTAATATTTTATAATTTATTGTGTATTGTATATTTATCTTGCTTATGATGATGTTAAAATTTATAGGGATAGTTTTTAAAAAATATGAAAACAAGGGTAACTTATGTAATTAGCGTTAAACTTTACTGACGATTTAATAAGAAATTAGAAAAGATTGACATAACGTTGTTTGACTATCATTTAGCCGTAAATGTAAAATAACGTTATCTCAAAAAAAAACAAAAACACTTTTTTGTAGATAACGTCTGACTTTAAGCACTCGAAATTGTAGTCTTATTTCAATGAAAACAAATACGTATGACTGACAAAGTTTAATGTGTACTATTTATGGCGGATCTTAACAGCCTACCTCCACCCTTCTCCACTGGTGTAATCAGATCATTGAACATTTGAGATGTTCTAAACACATGATGGGTTGGTGTGTGCAATTGTATATATTATAATAACCAAAAGTCTTTATAGTAAACCCCGAAACATAAAAGGATTCTTTTAAATTAAATAGTCATTTATAAGAGAAATACTCATAATTGAATATTTGTCTCATTTCTAATAGCCAAAGGTTTAATAATATCACCTTCCCATACAGCATTTATTTCACGTAATATGAAATTGTAAGTGTTTTATTGAACACTACTTGTCTGATGCTATTGATTATGTAGTATCAATTTGGTTTTTAGATTGTATGGTATTTTCTAAAAGGGGACTGTATAATAATTATGATTTAATCATATGAGTATAGTAATAATATGTATTCATTATGCATAATGTGTGTCACTGTGAAAGTAAATTCATTTAAAGGTTTATAAACATTCATAGACAGGTAAAATAATCTTTCACTCAATAGGGAAAAGCCCGTATTGTAATTAATGAAATAATATAGTTAATCATTTTCATTACCCTATTTTAAAAACTAAATTAAATGTGTAAATTCAACAATAATAAGAGTTGTACTTTGTATGTCTTTTTATAAGCGTGTCTTGTTTTTAAATACTACCCTAAAGTTATTGAGCTGCAAAATTAATTGATAATTTTGCTTTCCAATAAATAAATATCGTATTGTCTATTAATTGTAATGCACTTAGTGCTTCTTTTTACACTCACAAATTGTGTCTTTACTTCCGAATATAAATAATAGGAGATAGTGGTTTTTTACGATCTATCAATGCACTAATAATTTAAAATTCTAAAGTTTGCATGCATCAAAGACTTTGACCGCCAATGTTTTTCTTCTTCGGATCTTTGGACAATCTCGGAGCACTGCCACTGACTTGCGGTAAAATCAACGATTCATTTGAACCGAACGGATTTTGTATGTCAGAAATAACTGGACTATTTCCTATAGGAAATCTCGTGTTAGAATTTACACTTAGGTTGATTGAGTCACTTGTGTTTGGAAAATTGAACATGTTAGGAGTGTTGAAGGGGCTCGGTGGAGTCTGAACGTTTGGACTGCTCGTTGCAGTTTGAGTGTTTTGATTTGCTTTGCACGGTCTTCCTACACCATGTGAAGTATTCAGCTGTGGATGTCTGTATGAAACGTGTTTCCTCAAAGCGTCTCTGCTGCGCGACACGTGGCTGCAAGCCACGCACGCATGTCTGGCATTCTGATGTGTCTCCAGATGCACCCTGAGGTTGTACTGATTGCTCAGTTGTTTGTGGCAAACGTAGCATGTAGCGAACAGTTTATTGTTCGTGGGTGAATGAATCCCGACTGATTGTATTCCGGGCGACAGTGGCACGTATTTTAATTCTGGAATTATTTCCGGGCTAGATTCAATTTCAGTTTTAATGTTGCTTGATAAAATTTCCGGTGATCTTTCACGGGAGATACTCTCGGAGTCGGTCTCCATAAAAATGTTGTTGCTGGCGAAGATGTCCGCCGCTTTCCTGCCGCCAGGCAACATGGATTCCCCGGGAGAGAGCTTTTGGTTTAAGTGACGTCTCTCTGACATATTCAAAGGCGATGGGCTGTTCAAATAGCCCTGCTGAATATCTGAAATCATATTTTAAAAGAAATTGGAACATTTGATTATTATTTATATGTTAGATTATTCTGTCCGCTCCTGGACTGGGTATAATACGGAATTACAGTGTGTTCATTTTTTAAGGTGATTTGTAGTTGGTTCCTCTGTCAATTCACACTGTAGATCTAAAAACACCATGTGAATTCAAGTCAGGTGTCACTATATGAATATAGCAAGATCAAAAGGTTAATTTAGAACTATGAAATGAAATTATCCATAATTTCTTTCCTTCTGAATATTACTGGTTATACTAATCATGGATTTGCTTTGTTGCTATTTACAACTTTTAAAACGTGTTCTTCATGTGTATTTTGTCAATACTCATATTATGATTACATCTGTTGTAGGGTTGCCACAGAACTAACCCCACATTAAGCAAGGGTGTTAGGGATGGCCTTGCATCCTGACGGCAAGACTAAGGGTGCAATTAAATAACCGATAACAGATTTTTGTAATAATATTAGAAAAAATGTATTAAATCCTTTTACAAAACCAAATCTTCTGCCAGTATCCTAGCATACATAATAGAGTAATAAATATTTCGGTATTACATCAAAGGGAAGAAATTGGCGGTCCAATTAAAAAGATCAATTTTTCATAAATTTGTTACAGTAAAAAAGGCACAATATTTTGGGTTGGCACCTTGGCAGTAACCACCGTTGGCACAGCATTGAGTACAATAACAAAAATACAACGACACTACTGTTGCACCGTAGTAAGCTACAACAGAAATTTGAGCGAAATTCCTGTGGCGGAGTAGTGTGCTGCCATATATAACAATACATGTATTGTAAGACACATCAGAAACACAACAATTATTCCATTTCAGCGTCTGCACAGTTCGCAAGGACTTTATTCATTAATTGATAAAATATTGTTAATTATAAAACACAAGAACCTTTTGTCATAAATAATTCCAAACACAAATAGAAGCTTACCAGATAATTGGGAACTACTCCTGCTGAGGGAGACATTAGATTCTTGAGTTTTCCGTTGATTGCACTTCAAGTTTTCAACAATTTTATCAATCTTCCTATTCTTTGGTTCTAGTTCGTTCAGAACCGGATTCAGGTATCTCTTGTTCTCATTTATTTTCCCACCCTTCTTCCCGTGCGGCAGAGGAATTTCATTCTCCCTCTCATTCTTATCTCCATCAAAGAACATTTCTTCTTTTACTGAAATATTTCTGTCTTTACCGATCTGATGCTTGGACGAGAAATGCTTTAACATTTCAATTCCTTGATAAGTATCGTCTTGCATCTTGTCTGATGTATTGTATTCGCTCGTTTGGGTTGCGGGTATGAAGCCATATTTCTTAGCGGCGAGATGGCTCTCGAAGGACTTTTGGAATGGGGATGTTAAAGTTTCAGCACCGCTGGTGCTGTCGCTGTTTTGTCGGTTCAGTTTCGTTTCAGCATCGGGTGTCGAGTAGCTGGATTCAAATTTTGCATTGAAAGTATCATCGTATTCCGGTTGAAGTGGCACTTCAGGGATATTCTATGGAAATGAAATGATTAAATTTTACTTTTTCAATGTAATTCAATTCATATAATGTGGATTTCAACAAATTACTTATGTTTTCCTCTTGTGACAGATCGCAGAACTTAATGAGGAACATGTTATTCACCATGGCTGGTACCAGTGGCGAGGGGTGGAGGTAGGCTGTTAAGATTTAACATAAATAGTGCACACTAAACTTTGTCAATCATACATATTTGTTTTCATTGAACTAAGAATACAATTTGCAGATGGTGCTGGTTAGCATTTAAAATTCAATTAAACCCTGCCTCAACCAAACCATAATACTACCTAAATAAGTCACACAGTTTTCAATTTTATTTGTCAACAGAACTGCAGAAGTCACAACTATTTAGGTAAATTCTAGTACAGTAATGCTATCATGTCAGTGTATAGGAATCGCCCAATATATACTGGTCAAAATAATAATTCTTGCAGCCAGGACCAGATTTACTAATTTTAAAGATATATTATTTTTCTCAATTTTTGTTAAAAAAATTGCATTATTTCAATAAAATACTAATAAATTCAGACAGTTATTAATATTAGAGGAAGTAAACATAAATTAATGTTGTTGACTTATGGTGTGTGTGTTAATGATTTTTAATTTTTAATAATCTAGAAAAGTTTCCCTTGTCAGTTAATTTACTCTTTGGAGCCATGGGCAATAGCTCCATTAGCCCTACGTTAGATCCAGGCCTGGTCGTAGTTGTATAATTTCTAATATTGTACTGATCAACATTCCGATGACTTACTCCATTGAGGTCAGTTAAGCCAGTGATGCGCAAAGCCCTGGCGAGTCTCAACAACCCGGGCAGCAGTGCTCGAGGGAGTGTCACCTCGCCCGCATACATGAAAGCGACCAGACAGCAGAGCTCCGCCCAGCTTCCTCCCAGGACCACAACAACGGGCTGCTGAGTTGACGGCAAGTCCTGGAACGAAGGACGGACAAAAACTGCTATATCACAAATTATCAATCTCACAAAAGCAATAATCGAACAGCAAATATACAAATTAAACAATAAGTAAAGAATACTAATAATAAGAAATGTGAAATATTAATATAACTGATATATTCATTATCTATCATAAACCAATTTAACATCACCTAATAAAAATTATTGGAAAATATCGGCTTGAGAGTAGGTCGATTGTTTCGGCAGCACATCAGTTGAAATATGACCTTATGGTGGAGCGAGTTCAGAATAAATTTTTGAGACTCCTTTATTTGAGGTTATATAGATACTATCCATGGCTTCATCCAACTGGCTTTCTCTTAGGTATGCTTACGTACTGTAGTTTAAATGCTAGAAGATATCAATATTTGGCCTCGTATTTTTTTCCTGATAACTATCTTAGAAATCGGCTGCATCAGTTGTTTGTTCTCCCGAGGAGCAGAACTAACCTGCCACTTTTGATGCCAATTGGGAGGGCAATAACTCTGTTCAACCAAATCGCTTCAGATGTTGATATATTCCGTCTACGTGAGAATGATTATAGGTGGTCGTTGTTTTATAAATTCTTAAAATAGGGCCCACTTAGCTCATCGGTGTGCTTCTGTGCTTTATAATTAATATTTTTTATATTAAATTTTTTTTTATAATTTTGTACTTTTTACTTTACTTTTCATACTGTTTTTGTGATACTGCATGTATTTATTTCTTCTTTACACTGTTTCTTTGTTGAATTTGTAATGTTCACGGTATGTAAAAAATAAATAAATTTGAATTTGAAATGGTAAAACAAACATTTTCATTGAATTCTAATTTATAAAATAAAAAAAAAAGGTTGTTTTTAACCCTTGGAATGGTTCTTCCACATAATACAACAGACATGTAGGTAACATCAAAAGACTAAATCATATCTCGTCTCAGGAAATTTTTATGAGTGATCCCTTGTTAGTGAGATTTTAGTTTTATGAATTATTATACACGACACAAGCATAATAGATAGTACCTTGAAGTATGTAAGAATGTACCTTGAAGATATCCATGAAGTATGGACTGCAGGTGGAAAGAACAATGCGGTGGGCCCTCAGGGATCGTCCTCCCGCGCAAAGTGTCACATCCGTCAACCTTCCAGAGTCCAGAAGTGCCGGCAAACCTCCCAAAACACTGCTCTGAATTTTTAAACAGTATTACTTTAATAACTAATATATTTACCTATATCTATAGTAAGTTAATGGTTTCTACCAAAGATGTTGTATCTTTTCCCAGATATAGTTTTCTGTGGTTTCCCTATCAAAGTCACCATCCAACATACAATGGTTACAACGGCTTCACTTTTATAAAAGAAGATTGTCTTCTGACCAAGACCTGAACAAAAAATGAACGATAAGTGCGA
This sequence comes from Rhyacophila brunnea, assembly GCF_057557595.1. Taxonomy (NCBI): domain Eukaryota; kingdom Metazoa; phylum Arthropoda; class Insecta; order Trichoptera; family Rhyacophilidae; genus Rhyacophila; species Rhyacophila brunnea. Next base: position 37,280,011 of record NW_028233276.1, on the reverse strand, counting down.
GTGAGAAAGCATTCGGCACGCTCGTATCTTTGTAATACGCGTTAGAGTAAGATAGAATTTCTACGGCTGAATTAAAAAAAATTGTAAACGTCGCCGGTAAATATTGATTTGAGTGACTACATTCATTTAAAAACTGCGAGCACGTGTTGCTGAAATTTATTATTTTTGTGTTAAATATAAAGTAAGTGATAATTATTTTTAGTTAATTTAGTAGAAAATATGGTTAATCTTGTGTTTAAATTTGGTAGCCGTACTGGGAAGCAACATGATGGTATAATGTTTCATAGTTAAGTTAAGAATAATAAAATTGAGGTTCTACCTTGCGTTATACGCAAGAAACACGTCTTCATTTTGAGGAACAATAGCCACTCTCTTTATAGCATTACTCTGAGGTTTCTACCATACAGTACATAATTGGATGTCATTGTAAAATTAAATTTCATCTGTGTTTTTACCTACACAGCGATAAACCATAATCAACACACTACTGGATAAAGACCTCCCTGAGCAATTTCAAAATAGTTGAATTCAACCGGGCATGAGCACCTCAGGGGGTACGCGAAAGATTAAACAGAAACAAAATATGAAAGAGAGTATAAAACAGCATTAAAGAGATTGTGGAGTCCAATCTTTTTGAACAGCATGCAATTTTTTGTCAAAAACTCGAAATTAATTCAATTTAAAAAAGCACAAAACACGCGCATAAAAGGGGTCTTATAATGTTAAACTTTTTCGATTAATTATAGATTTTTACTTGCTGTAAAAATACAGTAAATATTTATGTAAGTATTTACAAAAATAGATGAATGTTTTTTGAGGATTAGCCAACGAAGGGGTTGAATAACGGTACATTGGTAGGTGGTAAGTAATTATTAATTAATTAATAAGTAATTATCTATTGTAATATTTTCTCTTTTCTTTTCTTATTAGCTTTAATTTATCGGTATTCATCATAATATAATATTATAATTTATGTATTACTATGATCATAGAGATAAATTTAACGATTCGGTATAGGTAGGTAAAAATGATTCATTCGTTTTATGAAATAATATATTACATCTTAACGCGAACTTCCCGCGCATACTTTATACTTTTCGTAACTATTAAATTATAAAAATATATTAAATTGGCATTAGTTTAGTAGCCATAGTAATTATTATTAAAAGTAGTGTTCGATAAAAAAATGTGTCATATTAAATTTGAAGTCGATAACGAGTTTAATATTTAATGACAATTTCAATTTGTATTGTCAAATTCATTAGCTACTCATTGTCAGTACCTATCAGCTGTTTGGTGTGTTCTTATTTTGAAAATAAAATGTAACACTTTTATGAAAAACTAGTCACCTGATGATTATGCCATCTTAAACAAAATTGTTGGGATGATTCAGTATCCATCTGAAACACGAAAAATATATCAACACTTAAAAAACACTCAACATATTCGTTAGAGTTTATTTTATTCGTTTCATGACAATGTCATAATTAATATTGTAAATCACGATCACCAAACGAATCGACATGTACAAATTCACGATCTCGTTACGATGATTTATGGCGGCGATATTAATAAAACTAGTACCGTAAATATTTGCGGGCTTGTTCTTAACGATTTCGTTTTAGCGGTTTGGATACAGATAAATAAAATCCAGGCTGATTTATTTTTATCAGTGCCTGGAGAACCCGAAGTGCACCTATTTCTAGCCTGGAGCTCTGTCTTAAAAATAAATTCAATGACATCGACGAACTATTTAATTAATGTCAACCGAGTCTCGCTACCGAAAGCCATCTTGTCTATTTGACTGTAATGATTTTAAAATAAAACAACGTGGCCAAACAGCTCTCGTTTCTTGCTTTTACTATTTTTTTCTTATCATTATATTTGTATACGAAAGTCCCGCCGTACAACCCGATGTGTGGGAAGCCATGTTTACTTTATGCTTGGGACATACTTATATTTTTCTCACTTTTTTTGTACGTCCGCAAACAAGAGCGAAAGAGATGACATAAGTCACTGGTTGGCGCCATTTCAATAAAAAAAGATCACCGTATTTTTAAATAATGGCGGGATTAGATGTGATAGAAAATGAATTCCCAGTTTAATTTGTGAAAATGTGGATATAAACAATCATCGTAGGTAGTTATTTATATTGTATTTTCTTATCTCACTGCGCAAATTATTGTTTTATAAGATACATTTGAAAAAAGACATTTTATAATATGATATTATAAAATCATATATTATAAAACTGGCGGAGCTATACCCTCTCATCTCTCACGAAAAACGTCGCCGCGCACTAATGCAATATTATCTCGAAAACTACATCGAAGACATACATTTTTTTTAAATTTATCTTTAGAAACATCTATTAATTATTGACGACTTTCGTGTGATGAAATAAAAAAAATGTGTGTGGCTAGCACATGACAGGATTTTTTAAAAATTGAATGTGTATTCTTTTATTCAGCTTCCATTTCTTTGCTTTCTTTCGTGGTGATTATGCATTTTACTGGTAACAATAATGAATACATTGACTTGATTACAAAACAGGAAAACTGAGTTGGCACTCTGGAGGCGAAGCTAGTCTTAAGATGTTTTAACTACAAATTTTAAAAATATTACTGAACAATTAAATTATATAAGAAAAAAAAAACAAAAAGAAAGACGCTATTTATATTATTAACTATTTTCCTATTTCTGTTTCGGCCTACTACGAGACCTCGCATCCTAGACGGCTTCGGATATCGAAAATATATAATATAAACCAAAAATAATGATATACCTACCTAAAGCCGCGTTGACACGGTCCAAGTACCATCCAAGTACACTTGGATCGAGTGCCATCCAAGTGACAGCTTCATACTATTTATTCCTATCCAAGTCCACTCGTATGAGACATCTTCATACTAATCATTCCTATCCAAGCTACTTGGACCGCGTCCTACTCATCCAAGTTAACTTGGATATGAATAAATAGTATGAAGCTGTCACTTGGATGAGACATCTTCATACTAATTATTCCTATCCAAGTCTACTTGGACCGTGTCAATGCGGCTTAACAAGAGAAAAGTTGGTTTTTAATTTTGATTGCATATGTTTTGTTTCTAATTGATTTAATACCTGTCCTTAATGACCAGCTGACTTTTCCTAACAGCATATTATCTCATTTCATTGTTTGCGAGTATTTATATTTTAATAGGCTTGCTAAATATGAATATTATTAACTACAATGGTATTTCCAAACACTAGATTTTATGGCCAAAGAAGATTTTATACTTACTTCTTAGTTAGACCCCGGGGTGGCCGTGCGGCTTAAGCGTAGTGTGTCCCAGGTTCGAATCCTTGGTCTGGCAAGTATACATATTGTTTTTCAATAATTTGTGTATGAGTCAGAGTATGGACCTAATAGGTTTACTAGAATTAATTCCATACCAGTGTGCATTTGTTATTGGTGAGTGCGTAGTGCCTGACGATGCAAAAAGGCAAATTTTGAGTTGCAAAAAATTACTCAAATGGAATAGTAAAAAACTTCAATCAATTAAAATTCCATCAAACCTAAATTCTACCTAACCAAATTTTTTTTTTTTTTAAACGGTACATGTTCAAACACGCGCTTTAACATCATTTTACTCCCTACTTCAATTATAGTTTGTCAATTTATGGCTACGGCCGTATGTTGTAGCTTAACCACTGGGGAATGCCAAAAGAAATGGGGTATTTCAAAAAAACACTACCTTATTCTTAGGTCAATAATTATTATTATAAAGCAATCATTATTCGTAGGGTGTTTATCACACTTGAATGGTCAAAGACATAGCTTATAATGAGTATCTTTAGAATTATCTTCAAATGTGTTAATCTTGCCCATTTTTTGAATAATAAAATGCAAACATTAAAGCGAGAGGTTTAAAAGAATACTATTTTATGTAATAAAAATACTTTATGCAGTCATCAAATGTTTAAAATAAATATAAAGGATAATAAGGCTTTAAAATTATGTAAATAGATTATCTACAACGTTTAAGGTATGTCCAGGATCATGCTTTGAAAATAGAAAAAAAGCTCCATTTTGACCTACGCTGAGCATGTCCCCCCTTAATTGTAAAACATTTAAAATATATAACGTAGTAGAATTTGATTACGGTATAACATCTTCAATATGGTTCATAGATTTTCAGATCCACTACCTATCTCAAAAACACATTTAAAATGAGCTCATTGCCATCATGGGTGATCCTGCACAGAACAATACAATACAGTTGGGTGAATTATAGTAACTTTCAGCTGTCTTCCAATTTTATCTGTTAACTAATCGTTACTGAAGAAGCTGGAAATTTCTATTTTCTAAAAAGTTTTGAATATATTGATAAAGTACGTAAATAGTTTTGTCATATTATCAAAATGTCCAGTATATTTTTGTTATAAAAATAATGTGGTAATTTTAAAAGCTCTTTCAAGTTAACTGTTTAACACTGCTATCAACCCCCCTCCGCTTTTGTTTATTTTACAGTACAGTTTTTGCAATATTGACACCACAAGAGCCCATGATCACATTCTCTAGAACGAAATTTGTAGTAGGTGACAATGATAACTGCAATGCATTTAGACATTAACAGAAAATTTTATTTCAACATTACGTTGCCACTATACCTTGGTTTCATTGATTATGAAAAGGCATTTGATTCAATAAAAGAATCTTCTATTATAGACGCCCTTAGCAATCAAGGAATTTCCAGACGCTACATAAACATATTGAACAGTATATACAGTGATGCCACAGCATGCGTGAAACTCCACAAACGGTCGTGTAAATTCCCCATTAACAAAGGTGTCCGGCAAGGCGATACCGTTTCACCTAAACTATTCACCGCTACTCTTGAGGACTTATTTAGGAAACTTGATTGGGAGGAAAAAGGTGTTCCAATTAATGGGGAGCACCTCAGTCACCTGCGCTTTGCAGATGATAGTGTTATACTTTTACAAGACCCGAAAGACCTCCAAGGTAGAATGCAAGAACTCGTGGACGTCAGTCAAACGGTCAGCTTAAAGATAAACGTCTCAAAGACAAAAGTGATGAGGAAATGTTTTTCGGACCCTGCGATTATCTGTATTAATGGCACCCAACTCGAGCAAGTCAGCAGCTACGTATATCTCGGACAGCAGGTGTCCATAGACGGAAGTATGCACGATGAAATTGCTCGAAGAACAAAGCTGGGATGGAGTGCTTTCGGACGTCTGAATAGTATCTTCAAGAGTGACCTACTATTGTGTCTTAAGCGTAGGGTGTTTGACCAATGTGTGCTACCCGTGCTCACGTATGGCAAGACGTGGACCCTCAACACGAGAGATGTCCAAAAGCTAAGAGTCGCACAGCGAGGCATGGAGAGGTGTATGTTGGGCATCAAGCGAAAGGACCGTAAGAGAAACGAATGGGTTAGGAAGCAGACAGGAGTACGCGATGTAATAGACGTTGCCAAACAGCTGAAATGGAGATGGGCGGGGCGGGGCACATTGCTCGCCGAAAGGAAAGCCGCTGGACAAATGCCGTCATCCAGTGGTACCCAAGGGGCACGAAACGGCCACAGGGTCACCCTAAAAGCCACTGGATTGACGAACTGGTAAAGTTCGGCGGAAATACATGGCAGCGAACGACACAGGACCGAGAGAGTTGGAAGAAGCTCGGGGACGCCTTTATCCAGCAGTGGATTGACCCCGGCTGATGATGATGATATATATATAACGACTGTACTCAGTTAAAACTAAATGCCGCCTAATCGACGTTTGCATTCTGACGGTGAGTGAGTCATGGCACCTTATGAAAGCTTTAATCAACTGTATATTGAGGTTCGAGGATAGATGTTTAGAGTGAAAACTGGATGTACATAACTTTAGGAGTAACGAGGAGATAAGAGAGCGGACTAAGCAACCTCCCATCACACTGTGAGTGAAGAGACGACGTGCGATAAGGGAATATGTAATAAGTATTGGCGATGCTGTTAAGTAACTTGTAATTTTATTTGTACAAAATATATCTACATAAACACTAGAATTTTTATCGAGGCTTATTCAGCAATCTGTTGATGTTTAGGGACATCTAGTATATAATCGGGTACTTTCCGAATTTCAACTTTTGTCACTTTCATTGCCACACCCTCTGGCAAATTTCTCTCCAAGTATTCCAACAGGGTGTCACAAGTGGATCCAGTAAGCTTGTGCAAATGAATGAAACGATAATATGTCCTGACATGGTATTGTACCCGATGCTTTTTGTAAATGTGGACAGACTTCAAAAGTGTGTGAAGTTCTTTATTAGATTTTCGAAGGGCCCAGCTGAAATTGAAATATTAATTTTAACCGTTGTTACATATTACTATCATTTAGTTAATTCTTTTTTATCAATTGAAAGTAGAAAAAAATATTTCTAGTATCCCAATTTCATTCCACCTTCACCCCATATTCACTATTCTTTTTTCAAATATCGTCGCCGTAGATGTCAAAGGAGCCAAACCACAAATTTGGCGAAAATGAGTAAAGTACACAAAAGCATTTTTAAATCGTCAAAGATGCAGTGGTCAATGGATTTAAGCCACAAAACTCTTTTGACTACATTTTTTGTACATTTCAATATTCAGTGGTCAAGAGATATAACACAGATAACTTCTAAGATACTATTTTTTTTTAATTATTTGTACAAAATAATAAAAAGATAACACTACAAAGTATATTCTGTGTTTAAAGTTTCACCGTTATATCTTTAAAAACAAAAAAGTTCAATAAAAAAATAAATCTTTGAATGCCTGTTTCTCAGCAATATGATTTTGTGGACTGGCTCCCTTGACATCAACGGCGACGATATATGTAGTAAATAATGAAAATAAAATTGCAATACACCACTGTCGCGGGCAAAGAGCGTAGCAGATGGGTTTTAAAAAGTTCATACCCCTCAACCAGGACCAGTCGCTGCTGTTTTAAGACCATACACAGCAGTCTTTATAAAAAAGAAAACATCACTCACTCTGTGTTGATTGGTATGTATAGTAAATAATCAGTGAAATGACAGTAGTTTAGTAAAACAGAGTATTGCAGTAATTGAAGTGAAACAATCATATAATAACCCAGGCATTGAGAAAATCATGTCAAAGTACTCTGATCTCACCAGGAATTGAACCCGGAGCACCCTGATGTGCCTTAGGGACTGGACTACGAGAGCCGCTTTATTCTGATCAATCCGACAATGGTATTATGTGCCAAGAAAGTGGTTTAGATTAAAAATTACTGTGTTATCAAAAATGTTCTATGTTAATTTACATTACAGTACATCACCATGTTCGAACCTAAGAAGATCATAAATGCACCCCCACAGAGCGGAGGTTGTATTAATATATTTGCTTTTACGAGAAATGGATGTTAGCCACTTGCTCATCCTATTAAGGCCATACTCTGGGTCCAAATACACATTGAAATACAACATGTGAATTTGCAAGAGCCGGGATTCGAACCAAGACATTATAAGTTTGCATTAGTGGATCACAATGTGAGATTGAGTGGATACATTACATAGAACCAGTTACTGCATTATATAATATGTAGCCCTAGCACTTTTCTTATGACACGGGGATGTAACAAATTAATAAATGGCTTACACATGACAACTTGAATACTGCCTAATACTATAGACATAGATAGAGTGACATCAGCAGAATTTCGGGTAATTGTATTGTAAATGTAATTTGTAATTGTAAATGGTACCGAATTTAGTGTGATTATAATAATAAGTTTGAGAAGAAAGTTTTAGATTGTTGACTCGAGACAATATTCCTTTAAGTTATGAAAAAATTTGGGTGAACAAGTATATTTACTTCTTTGCAACGTCAACCCCCAAATGTCCAGCAGCAGTCGCAGAAAACCATGAATAACTTTTGAGTACAGCTGGATCATTTCCTTTCAGTTCTAATTCTACTCTCTTGAACAGTTTGTCAGGCTCGGGTTGTAGTTGTTGGGTCTCTGATGGTAGGGTCTCAACCGTGTCAACTGCGGTGGATAAGGCAACACATTTTCTACTGCTATTGGTGAGTATAGATGTTCTTAACAAGTTACAGCTAAGCCGAATTGGATTCTGAAAAATATGAAAATAGAATTTGAGGTTATACTATTTGCGATAGGAAACACTTCACATATTTAGGTAGTGCCAAGAAGCCATTACCCAGATGATGTTCATTTTTATGATATAATTTGAAACACGAATGTGTTTTATTTTGTTTTAATATAACCCTGGTTGGTTTGCAATATCATTAAACAATCATTCAACCGATATCAATAACTCCACGCCATAGACAATCATAGATGATAGAAAATAGAAATAGATCAAACGTCAAATCAATCAGTTTCAGTGCTGCCATCTTTTTATCGCCGGATTTATAGTACTTGTCAGTGTTGCCATCTTTTTCTATGCTGATTATAGTACAATGGCAAAAAAATTATAGTATTTCTGAAAAAGATATAGTACAGGAACATTTTTCGTCTAGAATCCTTTAAAATTATAGTATTTTGGTATATTTGCCGTAAACTTATAGTATTTTCCATTTTTTGCGGAATTAAAATTATAGTATTGTACTATAATTATAGTACGGTTGGCATCACTGGTACTTGTACGCCGTCCAAGACATAATTATTATAGATTTCGGTAAAAAAAACATGATAGGTACATAGGTACGCATTGTTTTCGGTTGAAAATGTATAGGTTATTTTGTTTGTCACAAAAAATTAACGAGGAATTTGAGAAAATCTGTTTCATTTCGAGTATTTTTTTTTACCTCCAAAACTATATTTTTTTGGCTCGCCAAATTTCTTTTTCTTCAAAAGTCTCCTTCTATTAAGCCGGCGCTCCATTGGCACGCAAGTCAGATGATTAAATTTACAGTCTTCGGACTTTTTTTTTCGCGTGGAGCACCCCACAGGCTTGCGGACTTTTTAATCCGCAGACCAGGCTCATTGGATTTCAAACATGTTTGATATTTTTGCCAGACTTTGTCAGTCGATCACTATGCAAATTCGATCATTCGGAGCGAAAAAATCTGTAATTGTTTTTAATATTTTCATTGATTAATTTGTTAATTTACACTTTAGAAAATGAGAGATTTACCAATTGTTTTTTTATTTATGAAATTCATAAAAGAAATCGTAAAACTTGTGTTGTTTTCACTGCTATATTATTTTATGCAAGTCTACATATAAATAACACAAAATTATAGGATTATCGGAAGATATTACGAGAATCGTAACTTTTCACTTTTGATAGCTCGACTTTTTTATTCGTTCGTTGATCAGTAGCAGAGCATAGACAAATCGGACGATTTATTGTCCTCGGACTTTTGGCTCGCCAATGGAGCGCTGGCATTACGAAATAATAGTAGGTACTTCGATACGCTTGCAATCAACACGTGTTATGAGTGACATTTTCATTATTATTATTTCCTTAATAGATTTTACCAGCATACCTATCAATTACATTAGCGGCACACACACAATCTGGTCTGCATGGGAATGATCGTATGTCTAAAGTCGCGTAGCGAACAGCGGTAAGAGTGGGGTTGGTCGCGTCCAATTTTTTACGCGTGCCGTACACGTCAATTCGTTTTTTAACACATTTTACCACGTTTAATCTTTCACGTGTGCCGTACGTCAAATCGTTTTACTATATTCGTCACAAATGAACGTTCGCAATTTCTCTCGCCAATTTATTACGGACCTTATGGACATGTATAAAATTTTCCCATGTTTGCGGAAAATCAAATCGGCGGCATATGAAAATAGAAATTTACGCGATGTGGCGTATGCAAAAATAATTAATTTCTTCAAAGAGAGAGGATTTCCCGAGGGTAATAGAGACTCTGTAGTAAAAAAAAATTCAAAGGCCTAGGGGTTCTTTTCGGAAAGAGTTTAATAAAAGTCGAGGAAAGTCGACGTAGCGGTAGGGGAAGAGATGACGTAGGTATATGAGCCATCATTGTGGTATCACGATCTGCTGCTCTTCACGAAGGACCAAGAGCTTCCAACGGCAAATATGTAAAATATGGATTAGGAGTCGGGGATATTGAGGATGAATCTGTAATCAAAAATGATGAACTACTGTTCATTATTAAATATTTTTTTAAATCATTGGCATAGTTTTGACGTAATTCACGAATTAAGGGTAGGTGACCAAAACACCGTCTATAGTCTTTAACCCAGACTTTTTGTTTTTTGTTTTGACTTCAACATATACTCGCGCCTGCACAAGCTCAGCTAGTATAATATTTCTTTAAACTATGTTATTATATTAATAAACTTGTTCACGCATTATATTTTGGTTATGTTGTGTGCGGTAGGATTTTATTGAATTGTTTTATCTCAAGAATGGTTTGTTTACGAAACTGTGTTTGAGCTAAATGTCATAATGCAGTGTATCAAAATAACACACTCACACACACTCTTACTAAAACCGTTGAATTGTTGTACGTTCCAGCGACTTCCACGATCACGCCGTAATGAACGCGAGATATGCCTTTACACGCTCAATGGTGGCGCGTGCTCCTCAAAACATGCGCAAAACGTTGCGCTATCGCGCAGGATATAGTTGACATGTAAATTGTAGCAGCAGACATCTGACACGTGTATTACGCGCTCAATAACGGGTTCCGGCGCGTACGCTCCTGAGCTTGCGGTAAAGAATGTGTGTGTAAAGGCCGCTATTGATAATCATACTTTAGTGTTGTTGACATTTGAGTATAATATTTTACTTTTGATCAAATTGTACACCACTATTAATAATAATTAGTGGTGAATTATTAAATGCTATAATATTAGGTATATCCACAGACGAATATACATTTATTCCATTAGCGAGCCAATAGTCCGAGGACAAATCGTCCGATTTGTCTATACCTACTACTCTGATACTGATCAACGAACGAAAAAAAAGTCGAGCTGCCAAATGTCAAAAGTTGCGATTATCAGTGACATCCCTACACAAAATACCATCCCTAGGCAGCGCCGGAATGCCACCCCATTTTTATACCTACATTGTTTTTATCATCCTTTCATGACTCTAATATCTAATAAATGTGTTGTATGGATACATCACTAACAATATAATATATTATATACCACTAAAATGCGTTGTCGTTAAATGCGGGCTGTATCGCTTTTCTTCTTCACAAAACTTGGCAACATAGTTATAATATTTTTAGCCTGAGATCGCAAAGGTTTGGCAATATTAAATCGATAATCAATATAATGACGATGCGACCCTTTTATGCAGACTAACATCGTGGACCAGGAGCGGTAGGTGGGACGCTATGTAAGATGGGTGTACGTCTTTAGTTTCGACGGCCAATGCAATTTACGTGCGCGCTGGTTAATAAGTCAGACTGTAATCTTTCGCAAATCTCCTCGTGTCGTTTCTGGTCACCGATGACGTTAAAGGGCAACGGAAGTAAACTAGACATCGCGAACGCAACAAAAGAAAATACAGCCCTCCCAAACTTTTTATGTCAATAAACACATTTTGTTTCCAACGAGTCAGCTGATTTTTTTAATGGAAAGATATTTTCGTTATTACTAAGTTTGGGTAGCTATTATTTAACTATGTATATATTAAATGCCAATATATTATACTAAATGATTCTTCTTGATGTGCCGCCTTTCGAGTAAATGCCGCCCCCAAGCAACACTCAAGCTGCTTACCACAACGGGCCGTCACTGGCGATTATCATAATCGTCTTCCGATAATCCTAAAATTTTGTGTTATTTATAATAAATGTAGACTTGCATAAAATAACATAACAGTAGAAACAACACAACTTTTACGTTTTCTTTTATGAATTTCATGAATACAAATTAAAAAAATCCCTCAAAATTAATACCTATCAAACATGTTTGAAATATTACGATCCTGGTCTGCGGATTTAAAAGTCTGGAGATCTGGGAGCACGAGAAAAAAAATCCTCAGACTTGTCGTCTGACTTGCGTGCCAATGGAGCACAGGCATTATCTTTTAAATGTTCACGTATACCCAATTACCTAAAAACACCATCACATAATTAAAAACAAGTATTTTTAAATATTTCAGAGTATTATTTTAATTGTAGGTCATAAATGTTTACAGCATTTATAATAAAATTTCGTTACAATAATTATTATATCGTTTTATTTGAAAAAAAAACAAAATTCGTAAGCTGAATGAATACGCGATATCGAATATTCGCATGGAAAAAAGAGACAGCATAATAAAGGACAGTTATTTCATGGTTTGGTGAACATTATTCGATCCGCGTTGAACTGGAGAAAAGCAGTTGAAAATATCCGTTTTGTTCGGGAAGGGCGTCAGTTTTGAATTTTCGTTATTGTCTTCAATTGGCTCTTATTCAGATCTTCTGACTGTCGATATTCAACCGAGAAATGTAAGTTACATCATGCGAATTAATATGAACGGATTCAATAAAACTATTATAGAGTAAAGTAGACTGCGGTACCTGCGGTAATTAGCGCAAATGCATCATTACGAAAACCCATGAATCATGCTTTTAAAATAGAGACGATAATTTGTTCTTTTTGTTCACAGATAAAAATGTCGTCAACACGATTCAACGTAGGCATCTCCAACGATGACAAGATTTCCAGCCGCGTGTTGAAACCTCCCGGCGGTGGCCATACCGATATCTTCGCCCCGCCCGAGGAGCAGATTGCCAAACCCAGACCGAAGGGGAATCAGCAAGATTCTTCGTCGATGGGAGAAATTATGGGGAAAAAACACGAAGCCGAACTCGCAGCGAGGAACAATATCACGAGAGAGGCTGCGCCCGAGAATGAGCCCATTAATATTCCCAAACCTCGCATTGACAATGGTGTCAAAGATAACGGTTCAAATGTAGCCGCGGCCGACACAGCGAGAGCCCGAGTACCACCAGGAGGCTTTTCTTCAGGTCTTTGGTAAAAATAAACCAAGTTTCAAGCCTTAGCTTTGACTGTTCGGTTTCACATCTTTGTACATTTTTTCTTAGCTAAATCGACCTAGAATTGAGGACTACTTTTAATGTATCTTGCTGATGTCACTGCTCAATGTTAATGAACCCAATGAATCTCCATATAACTTCAGTTGTAATAAAAATAAGTACTTAATAATTATTGTCAAATTAATGTGCCTGCATAAGTCGTGAGAATCTCACCCAGCTAAGTTGGCACTATATTGTTTTAATGACAATCATAATCAGTAGGCATGTTGCTGTATGGAGACATTGGTGAGAGTGTAAATTATTCGAAAAAGCTTTGGAACAATAAGTATTGGTCATGCTAAGTTAGTCATCAAGATAATCTTCGACATTCTCTTGAAACTCATTAAAAATTGTATCGTGATATTGAACTAAAACGGTCTTAGATTATTGCTAAAACTGCTTTTGGATGTAACCACATTATCGTCATTCCCTTTAAAACAAAGGTTTATTTTTGTCAAGACAAAATTTTTGTGATTCCTGACAATTATCAAGTAACTGTAATTGCCATGGCTTATCTATTTGTACCTTTTTTAGAAGAATAAACCCATCGGAGATGACTGCAGTGCCATTTTATCCGGTTATTTTTAACTATCAATTTTTTATATTTAACTTGTGGTTGAATCATTCCATTTTGTTTATTTTATTATTTTTCAACATTTAGTCTATGCATCGCTTATACAAATTCCATTTACAGTTTCATGACAAAATTGCTGCCCTTTCCAATACCACGTAATTTTCATTTTGCAAATTGCAGAAGGAAAAAATAGTTCTTTTACTTTTATCGATATCTTTTGTTTGTGATACATTTCGATGTCTTACATTTTTTTAGTAACATTGCATTACAAATATAACAACAATTAAAAGATATTATAATCTGTAAAGTCGTAATAGCTGATAGTATTATGTCTAATTACAAAATGTCACCATAATAACTTATAGCTTGAAATTCAACACAAAAGTTAGTGTGAAAATAGACATGACATGTTCTTTTTTGTGTCCGAATAACATTTTGTCATTAAAAAGTAAAAACTATAAAATTGATACCTATGTGGTATTATAATTAAAATTAAGGGCAGCGTTCTGTAAAACATATACTAGGTTTTTTATATTACTGTATTGTTCTATGTTAACAATAATTGTAGTGTTGTCAAAATGGTAAACCAAGATTTAAATTACCTAATGTGTGTTTAAAAAAAAGTATAACTAAGTCTTCCCATCTCCATGACAACTGAAATACAAAACATTTAGACTGGAAAGTCCTGATTATTGTGAGTCATAAAATAGCAATGCAAGAATAATATTATTCTTTTTGAAATGACTACAGTTTCATCTGCGATAGCACAATTCCGTGTTTAAAATGACATGGAGCGATATATAGCAAAAAATATTACCACATGTTTTATTGGATTTTGCATGCACAATACTGTTCTGTCAATGAAAATAGGTGATCATATTTTACAATGTAATGTTAGTATAACGTCCTATTCACTTATTTACATGAAAATTTTATCAGCATATTATGCTAATTGTAGAAGTAAAAAATAAATATAGGGATACCGCTGCTTATATTTCTTAGATCACAAACCTACATCAATTTTTGTTATTTCATTTGATGGATCTGTTGTAAAATCTCAGCGATATGAAGGAAACTATGAAGTTTTATTTGTAATATTGATTCTTGTCGAATAAAAATGTTCATTTTAAACTTCTAATACCAATGGCACTTATCTTTAAGAAGCAATTTAAATGGCTTAGCGATATTTAAACACATTGCCATCTAGTGATTGTTGATTACAACTTAATTTTTATCTTGAAAAATTGAATAAGCCATGTTTCTAGGGCAATGTTGATAATTTGTTTATATCGTTGTGTTTTGGTAACATAAACTGATTACTCTATGTTGATCATAATACTAACGGTGCTCTTAATTAAAATCTCAGTGGCGCTTGTTCTTTAAGAATAATACTTGTTTTAATAATCATCGCTATGTGATTTTTTGCCTTAAATAATTTGTGGTGTCAGCCCCCCTTATTATATATTATTAATTAATATTGTTGAGTTGAGTCTACTCGTATTAATTAGCTTGTTGTAATATTTATGTTTAATTTTAGACGATCAATGTTACTTTTAATGTTGTGGTTTCAAATTGTGCAAGTAGATTTTTGTATTGATTCAGAGATGAGTAATTTGGGACTTAATCTCGTTGAGTGTTTAAGGAATTGTGGAAATCTTTTTTAATTCAAAAGTAATTTTAATTTAATTGACGAAGCATTTATAAAGTATTTTCTATCCTGTTTAGTTAAATTAAAAAGAAAATAAATAAGATATTTTATATTGAATACTTAGTAATAATATTGTACCTTGAATTGTTCGTATTACCTTTTCCCGTTTGAGGTTCAAGATAATCATCGGTATGCCAAGTTAATCTGGTATCAGCCAAAATTTTGTGCACATTATTTACTGACTGTTTATCTATTCAACGGCCAAGGCTTTACGAAATAAATTCATGGTTTATTTTAATTAACTTTGTTTTTAAGGTATGACTTACTATTGCTCATTATGTTATACTGCATTTTACTTAATTATTGTAATCCTTTTTATTATTAGTTATGAATATCCAGAACAATAGTGGATTAGATTTCAATTATAACGATTTTAAACATGTTGGGCAGCTTGATTCGTCACTTTAACATTCTGTTGAAATATCATCCAATGATCGAATATGAAAATGCCACGTATAATTTAGTAATTGTTTTTATGTGATTCGATGTATGTTGATATATTCAGTGTTGTGGGTCGAGTGTTTGAAATATTATACTACCTCATGAAGAACTTAACCTAACTGTAATTCCAGGCATCTGATGCCACTTGATATAAATACCAAATGACATGTTCTGACTGAGATGTATTTTAATTGAACCAATATTAACTGTGACTGAATTAATGTACTTAATCTTCCTATAATTATTTACAGGTAGTTTTTGTATTTATTGGTAAATAAAATAATTTCTAATTTGATACTGGAATATGTTTTATTATTACTTGACTCATAAACGTGTCATTTACCTCCCCACCCTCTTAAGCATCTGGAAAAGATGTGATATAATCAATTAGAGAACTATACCTACGTATGTCATCTGGCACCCTGGCCCGGACATTGCCGCCAAACCAAATCCACCCATAGGAGTGCTCGTCAATACCACCCGGACAAATCTGCCTAGACAAAACTGCCCGCAAAAAAATACCAAAATATTTGGTTTTTTGAAATGCGTATAGCTAGAAATTAACATATTTACGATAATTAGTGTAATTTGAGATTTTATCTGTTTCAGCTGTTAGTGGAGTCGAAGTGTAAATATATCTAATTAAACGAAAGACTGCAAAAGTTAATTGCTTTTGTATGGTAGTATTTATATTTTAAAATATTTAAGAAGGTTAGCACACCAATATTGAATTAAAATTTTGAATAATTAAAATTTTTTTTATATCTTTATTTTTATATATATCTATTCGTATGTTTTTTTATTTGTGTATTTAAAATTCTAAAATATACGTAAAAATAAAAATTGTCTCATTTCTAAATTGTTTTGGCGGGACCCCATATTATCTATGACTATGATCACACTGAAAAGCTGGAAGTGACTTCTGGTTGAAAAGTCATGTATTTTAATAAAAATTCTTTGTATTTTATAATTAACTAGCTGACTCGGCGAACTTCGTACCGCCTCAGAATCACTTATCTTGTGTTAACTTATTAGCTGAATTAAAATACTCAAAATGAATTAAGTTCAATAAATGTGCAAAAATCAAATCAAAATGAAATAGATTATATAGTTTTGGTTGGTTCAGATTTCGAAGCATGATAACTACCAAGTCAATCTTCAGTTGTAAATTGTGCGGTGGCAAGCCAGGCAGATCCAATAAGTTTAAAAATTCAGATGGATAGTTGGTTGCTTCGTCTTCGTTTATTACACAGTCAATAGATTTGAAGGAATGCATTGGACCAACGATTTGATTTTGAATTGTGAAGTTTAAGTGAACCACATCTTTGTTCTTTGCCGCAAAAATTGCTCGTTCACTCAACCAATTGTGATTTTTGTGGTTAGCAATGACGTTCGGGAACACTTTGTTGATGAGGTCGTCCTTCGCTGAGACGAAATTTCAAAAATTCAGCGGAAACGAAATTAATCCATTCGATTCGTCGACAGAAACACGGCAGTTACCGATAGTCAGCAATTGCTTAGAGAAATCTTCGGCAGCTGGATCGTTTAGCAATGCAACTCGCATGTTTGTCGTCAGCTGAAGTTTCTTCACATAGCGCCACAGAGTCTATGATTTGAGGCATGCGTTCATTTCATCGGCAGCGGTCGATCTTGGAATGACTGGTAGTGTTTAGTGGAAATTGCCAGATAGTAGAATCATTGCGCCACCAAAACATCTTGAGTAATTGCGCAGATCTTTCATAGTTCGATTGAGTGCTGCCAATGCGCATTTGTGCGCCATTGTGCATTCATCCCAGGTGATGATTTTACTTGCTACCAAAACTTTGGCCATTGCTGAGTGTTTCGAAATACTTCTTGTCGGTGTTTCAGTCGTTTGATGGTTTAACGGCAATTTTAATGCTGAATGAGCCGTTCGGCATCCTTCTAACAACGTGGCCGCTATCCCAGAAGAAGCAACTGCTACAGAAATTTAGGATCTCGCACGAACAGTGGCCAAAATCAATGACATGAGAAATGTCTTCCCAGTTCCACCAGGCGCATCGAGGAAAAATAAACCACCATTTCCATCATCAATTGCCTTCATTAACGTATCGTACACTTCCTTCTGTTGGGGGTTCAACATTGGCACATTCGATTGAACCGATAGGTTCAATGCATCCTATCATATTCACGTTCACGTTCCAATTCTCGATTAAAAGCATCATTCATTCCACGATGTGGCGTTGGCATTCCTAACATGACTAACAAACTGCCGCACATGAGATAACACATGTCTTCGATCAAAAGCAAAGCCTGGTTATGTATCTCCTCATTCACTTCGAGATCGGGATTCTCTGAACTAACACGAATTCGATGTAAAATGTCTTCTGACATGTCATCCTTGTACTTGTTCCACAGTTCAGGTGGATTTGATGGGAAGCATGTCGAAATAATGATAGCAAATAATGTGCGTATCTGACTTGGAGATGCAGAAATAATTGCTACAGCGATTTTCATGTCCCAATGAATATTGTTTTCAAGCAAATTGAGCTGTTGACATGTAGCACGAAATGTTGGACACACCACCATTGACAGTTCGAAGTGATTCAAATTATGTCGGCCCACGAACATTAACCATCAACAACCGCAAGTAGAAGCATTCGTCATTCTTCGGATGAACTGTATAAATGCGACCAAGAGCATCATTAGAATGCACATCCGGATGATCAGGAACCGTATCGCCTTGCTTCCGACGTTGAAATTTCTTCGATGAAGCGTTCCAAGTGTTATAACGTGCCATCTCAGAGTAGAGCAACGTTCGTGCAAACGGATCGCTTTGACAAATTGAAAAGAAACTGGTCAATGTTGTCGCTGGAGGTGTTACAGCACGTTGAGCAACATTCGATGCATTAAAATAAACTCGTTGACCATTCTCCAAATGTACAGCAGTGGGATGACGTTCATGAATAAGGAATGAGAAAATACGCTAAATTGCTTCATTGCAGCTCACATATCGACAAACTTGATAGTGCGTGATTTCATCGTTGGTATTGGGAGTTTGAACGCCAAAAACCACAATTTGGTGACATATTTGCAGATGTATTTGATGTACTTTACTGAATTGCAATACTCATGTATCAGAGATGGCGGTGTATATGGATTTTTTTGTGATTTACTTACTTTTCCAATGCGCGAGGAAGCTTCTCGAGGCCGAGACGAACAAAAAAAAATTCATCGAAATCAGTCAATCAGTTCTATATAATCAATAGACATCATCAAAAAAGCCGTTCCATACGAAATGTGAAAATGAATGTTCTTCATAATTTCTTTTTCCGTGATTTTTTCTGATGTTTTAATAGTTATTCTGCTATTCAAGGCAGAGACAAATCCAACAAATTAAAGATCATAAAAATCGGTCCAGCCGTTTTTGAGTTATAAAATAAATGGTGTAATTGACCCGACTTTGTTTTATATAGATAGATAGATAAGATCTTCTGGCTCGCGGCATTGTAAATAATACTGGAAAATTAATCACACAATTCAAAATTACATAATGAAGCAATTATCGATACGCGCACATTCACAAATTTGATAACCTCACAAAGTGAACATTTTAGAAGGCAGCTTATCGTTTGAAAATCACGATCAAAATCGCTATTTGTCTACATCAAAGTCTTTCGGTATTATCCGAGGCTGAACTGAATCAACTTACTGTCAAAAACACCATGTTCATACTTTCTTTTGTTTGTTTGTTTCTTGTTTATTGTTACTGTCATGTATCAGAGATGGCGTTGTATACGGATTTAAATTTTTTGTGATTTTCTTTTGTTTTCGTATGCGCGAGGTCCATCGTTTAAATAATTCATCGATATCAGTCAAAAGCCGTTCGATACAAAATGTATGAGAAAATGAATTTTCTTCATAATTTATTTTTTCCGTGATTTATCCATGTTTTAATAGTTATTCTGCTATTCGGGGCGGAGAAAATCCAACAAACCAAAGATCATAAAAATCGGTCCAGCCATTCTTGAGTTATAAATGGTGTAACTAACCTGACTTTGTTTTATATATATAGAGTACATATTGTATAAATCTCTATATATATAAAAATCTCGCGTCACGGTGTTTGTGGTCGCACTCCTCCGAAATGGCTTCACCGATTTTTATGATTTTTTTTATGTATATTTGTTAGGTATGAGAATAGGTCAACAAGTATATTTCATACCGCTAGGTGATTAGGGTATCTCTATCCAGAAAAATTTTTCTTTTATTTTTTTGACAATTTTTTTTGTATTTTTTTTATTATTTGGCATCAAAAAATACCTATAACCCCAAATTTTCACCCTCCTATCCCGACCCTCCCATTTTTTAATCGCGATTTTATTATTTTTGTATGAACAAATTTAACCGTCGTTTGTATTTCAAACAGAACGAAATTATTTATGTTGTTGAATGACAGATGGCGCTACGTCCGAGAAGAATCCAAGAGAAGCGTCATTTTGACATTTCATTCGGCATATCACAACGCAGTGCGTGCAAAATTTTGTACGATTTATTTTAATTTATCTATTTTTGTGTGCGTGTATTACAGTGCACAATGCCAGCAAGACGCAAGGGGGGCCATTTGGGCCGTCGAACGAATAAAGCAATAAACATGCGAAATAGTAGAGCAAAAAGAACAGACGAACAAATCCAACAAGATAACAAAAACGTGCGTGTGAGCATATCGCAATTGCGTGCATGTCAATCACAAGAGGCACGAGCTGAACGAAATCAACAACGACAATTGGAACGGAGCCAAGCGCGCCGGTTCGTAGTTAACACACGCAGAGCAAATGACCGACAACGCCAACAAGTACATCGAGCATTTACATCCACTTCGTTCCTTCGTCTCGCATTCGAGTACGAGCCAGATATTAAATATTCCGCTCATCCGAAAGTGCTGATTGGTGCTATAGACAAAGAATGTCCCCATTGTCATGCGCTCAAATTCAAACATGAGTCAGCCGGGATGTGTTGCGCATCAGGAAAAGTGCAACTACCAGAAATTGAGATATCACCAGAACCATTGAACGGCTTGCTCATCTGCACGGTTCCAGATTCAAACCTGTTCCTGAAGTCTATTCGCACATTCAATTCATGCTTCCAAATGACTTCGTTCGGAGCAACAGAAATAGTTCACAATACTGCGGCAAATGGTCAACAATTCCATTCTACGTTCAAAATCAAAGGCCAAGTATACCACAAAGTAGGCTCATTGCTGCCAATGCCAAACGAATCACATAAATTTTTACAAATCTACTTCATGGGCGGTGAGGACATCAATCGTGTGGATGCACGTTGCGGCTACAATAACCTCAATTAGCCTAATGCCAGGCGCATCGTCGGCAAACTGGACGCCCTATTTAATGAGCACAATGAATTATTGAAATTCTTCAAAGCACACATGCACGAATTCCAAAGTGACAATCACGCTATTGTCATCAATCCTGATAAAACACCAGCTGGAGAGCATGTGCGTCGATTCAATGCGCCTGTTGTTGACGACATTGCTGGAATCATGGTTGGCGACCGCACATCGACGCGAGAAATCGTGATTCGAAGAAGAAACAATAATCTGGAGTTCATCGCTGACACACACCGTTCATACGACGCTCTCCAATATCCGCTAATTTTCTGGACGGGACAAGACGGATATTGCATAAACATTAAACAACGAGATCCTGTCACAGGTAATTCATTCATTATGAACATCATTACTCATTTTGAATTGAGAAAATGAATGGTTGGTGTTTTTTTGTTTTTATCGGCGGTCATCGTTTACAGCGCTCCATTCCTCTTTCTGTCATAGATCCCATCCCCACACACTTACGATACATTCGTTATTTTTTATTTAACAACCAAAATATTCACTAGAAATAATTTATACGGCAGAACAACGTTTGCCGGGTCAGCTAGTTAAATATATAATTTCAAGTTGACTTTGAATACCAAAATAATGTACATTTCATTTGATATGCCTACATTTGATCACTTCAGCTTTTGAATTCTGGTTTTAGCCTCGTCTATAATCGGAATTTTTTTCATTCGCTAGATGAATGCATCGCAGCACATGCATAGCCTGCGCATAACCTGCCTCAAACCAGTTTCAAAATGGCCATTTTTAGTGATGAACGTAGACATCTTTTCAGCATCAAGTCAGTGTTGCCAACCGAATTATATATATTGTATAATAGTATAATATCGACAGTGTTTTGGCCTATTGATTTAACCCTCAAATTATACGAAAATGAGTCAATAATTGGATCTCATTTTAAAGACGACAGAGCAGGTCCCGGCCAAATGTTGTAAATTAAGAAAAATAATTTACCACTTTTTAGGTAGGTATAAAAATTATGACCCGGCCACTTGATGTAACTGAATAGTGTAACCCACTTAAAAGACTTTTTCTCATAAGACAATTATTGATGTAAGCCACTATTCTATGTTGGTTACACCATTTGCCCTGTTCGTTCATTCGGAAAGTTTATTCGCCACATGCGGTTTGTCAAGTGATCGGAGGTGTATTAAAAGTATAAGGTGTATAAAAAGAGAATATTATTTTGTTCTGGTTAAAAAAAGTTCGAAAAGTTTGCCAGAAATTTTTATTAAATACTCTTAAGAGCATACTTCAGTGAAAAGGCAAATAATTTTCAACTATAGGTGCAACGAAATTTCGGACTCGCTGCCAATCGGAGAGTGATAGTCGAGCTGTGAACATGTCATTTTGTTTTGTAAAACGTAACCATTTACTTGAAAAAGAAAACATGTCAATGAATATATTATTATTATTACTAATAGAACAATACACATAACATTAAATGGACGCATGTTGAATTTTTATGACAAATTATGTTTTGTTCTGCACGCGTCGTTTGCACAATCTTCGCGTCGCGTCGTCACGATCGTTATAGACCGTGCCCCAGCTGAAGTATAGCGTTAATATATCCCAAAATAAGGTTTTCTACACAATTCAAAACAAAACAGAACTTCATACAGCCAAACGATACAGTCGTGGAAAACACACTCCAAAAAACAAAACATCTTTAGAGGTTTTGCACGACATTGAAATGTTTATACAAAAATTACCAGCAGTTCTTTCGCACTACTGTAGAGCAAGCACTACACGAAAATATTTAAATGCAGAATTAAAGAATACATCATTTGTTTACAGGTTATACAAAGCGAATGTAAGATACGCAATTTTATAACATGTTCTGAGAAAGTGTTCAAAGATGTATTTCGTACAAAGTTCAATTTAGGTATCCACCATCCAAAAAAAGACAAATGTAGAAAATGATTTCTACAAAAGGCACAAATCTGAAACCGAGTTTTCCAAATCTACACACTGAAAGGAACAAGATTTAGCCAGAAACTTTCTATGAAAGTGCGACCACAAATGGTTATTTTTTTTTATGGGGGGAACAGGATGGGCATAGGGGAGCCAATTAAATTTGTACAATTTTAAATGACCTATTTGAATATAGTGGATGAAAGGGGTTCAGTGAGCACGGTGTCGCTGTACTGTGATTCATGCCCCGGGTAAAATAAAAATCACCAAATTTTGGCCTGTACCATTTAGTTTTTAAGAACAGCAAAAAATATTGTAAATATCAGCATAACATACCTTGAACTTGGACAGACTTATATGCCTGTTGACTCCGTTCATGCAACAATTGAAAATAATTTAAAGAATAAAGTTATTTGGGCCTCATCTGAATGGCCAACACTAATAAGTAATTCTAGAATCAACCCAAACCATACAACGAATTACTAGGGCCCGGATTTATATGCTAGTGCATGTTTTATTAGGGTGTATGCACAGCTATGAAAGTTGCACAGAAAATTTTTATTGTGCATATAAATGCATATTTGAGACGTTACAGCATATTTGAGACATTAGTGCATATTTCATAAATAAGTGCATGTTTTAGAGCTTTTGAATTTATAATTTTAGTTTTTTTAAATTATTTTATCGAAATATAACTAAGTTAGGAAGGTAGATAGTTTAGATGCACTTGCATTTTTCATGCCATCTCCGAGCTATGGATTTATCAGAAAAAGTGAAGACAACTCGGGCACTTTTATTGAAAGTTTGCCCAATCACCTCTGTGGACGTTGAGAGATCGTTTTACGCATATAAACAAAATACTGACAGATACCTATGCGGAAAAATTTACTGCCAGAGCATAATATTGAAAAAAATTTTCGGGCAAAAAACAGAAAATAGTATTTAGGAATAGTTAAGTGTGTCGTTTTTGTTTTTTAAGTTATGTTTGGTTTACATTGCATTTATTATTCAATTATTATTTGTACTTGTGAAAAAGCTATTTTGAAAATTGTAATTGATTAACTTTATATTCATTGTTTGTGTTTTTTTGTTCTGCTATTGTATTATGTTGAAAAATTATTAACTACTTGTTCGATTTTTTGTCAGTAATATTGGTTAAAGTGGGTATTTACAATTTTTCCCACAAAAAATGACACTTTTTAACTGCATATTTCTTCGGTTTTAGTGCATACTTTATTGATTTTAAGGGCATGCGTGCATGCATATAATCATGTTTTTTGTGGCATATAAATCCGCCCCCTAGTAATTACAATGAACCATGGAGACTTTAAAGACTATAAAAGTGTCCAGAATGCAATTCTCCCCAAATTAAATAAAGCAGATCAAAAAATAATGTTTAAAAAATATTAAAAAGGCCTGGTTCTCCAAAGACTCTGACCAGACATGTTTTTTTCTTATTCATTGAACCCTAATGCGGAAAAAGTACCTTTACATTTGCTAGAGGAAGGTCTTCTCGACGAATATCTGACCCAACCGTATTGCGATGCCTATACGAAACACCAATTTCTATTTCAACCGCCAAATTGAAAGATCTGTCTAAACTTGTACAAAATAAAATAATTCCATCCAGATACCATGAAGAATATTTGACAATGGGGCATCACAGTTCAGTTGGTGATACACTGAATGAAACAGACAAAGAAGATGAGCTACCTAATAATTTATAATGTAATATTCTATCGATACTTAACTATAGTACATTATTTTTTATAACATAATTCTTGTTTAAAACTTTTAGTAAAACACAGCATTACTTTTTAATTATTAGGTACCTACCTATATGACTTATTGTTTTATTAACATATCATAATTATATTTCTTTTGAATTTGTCTTCCTTTTTAGCAATCAAAAAAATATGTTAATAATTATAAAATTGGTTTAATTTGTAATTTAAAAATATATTTAACAAAATAATATTATGTTTATGATAAATAAAGTCAAATGATGTAACCCATATGGAATCTCCTCTAAAAATGAGATATTGACAATAACTGAACCATCCAATTGATGTAACCCTCATTTTATAATTTGAAACATTTTTTATGTAAAACTGGTTTAAAATACATGTGTTTTAGTAAATAATAAATACTTCAATAATTAAAATCGTATTAATCATATTTTTTTTTATACCTCATAATAGAATATTTCCCATAAAAACAGTTTTTACTCTCTCCTGAACAATTTCAATTTTGAGGGTTACACTAATTGGCCAAAACACCATCGATATACTATAATGTAGACAAATGGCTATTGGTAAATCTGGACTAGCTTTATAATAATATGTAATTTTAATCATTCTGAGTGCCTCATAATGTGCGTGGTATTCCATCACCGTCTCACAACGGCTGTCGACATCTGGAAGTAGTAAGTGAATATTTTAACAACGGTTATAAACAGATGTTAGAAATTACAAGATCTTGCTGAACACATGCTGAAGTAACTATTTATCTGATTTGATAGTCTTTGCCATCGAAATCTCTGGAAAATATTACATTTTTTCAATCACTACGCTTAAATAGCTACTAAAGATATTCGATTTTTTTTTAAATATTGATTCTGTGGCAAATAAACCACTGATGCTAGTAGCAAAGGGCGGAGGTAGGCTGTGGGGATCCGACATAAATAGTGTTCACTAAACTTTGTCAGTCATTTATACGTTTTCATTGAACCAAGAATAAAATTTACAGATGGTGTTGATTAGTTTTTAAAATTCAATTAAACCGTGCCTGGATAGTTCACTCTACCCTGAGAGAAGTAGAGGACCGTGAAGGGTTGAGAGTCTTGGTCACTTAAAAGATGATTTTAGTGTGGTTACGATCCTGTCCAATTTAGTCCACATCCTGTCCAATGTGGTGCCTTGGGGTGATGTGAATAGAATAGCACAGTGATGGTGAACCTATGGTGTTGCATGGCATGCGGATGTTTCAAAAAAATACCTATAATAATTTAAAAAATACCTTTCTTATAAAAAAGTTTTTTAAATAGTATGTTCTTCTCTATATATATAAAAATCTCGTGTCACGATGTTTGTGGTCGAACTCCTCCGAAATGGCTCGACCGATTTTTATGAATTTTTTTATGTATATTTGTTACGTATGAGAATAGGTCAACAAGTATATTTCATACCGCTAGATGATTAGGGTATCTCTATCCAGAAAAATTTTCTTTTATTTTTTTGACAATTTTTTTTTTGTATTTTTTTTATTATTTGGCATAAAAAAATACCTATAACCCCAAATTTTCACCCTCCTACCCCCACCCTCCCATTTTTTAATCGCGATTTTATTATTTTTGTATGAACAAATTTAACCGTCGTTCGTATTTCAAATAGAACGAAATTATTTATGTTGTTGAATGACAGATGGCGCTACGTCCGAGAAGAATTCAAGAGAAGCGTCGCGTCATTTTGACATTTCATTCGGCATATCACAACGCAGTGCGTGCAAAATTTTGTACAATTTATTTTAATTTATCTATTTTTATGTGCGTGTATTACAGTGCACAATGCCAGCAAGACGCAAGGGAGGCCATTTGGTCCGTCGAACGAATAAAGCAACAAACATGCGAAATAGTAGAGCAGAAAGAACAGACGAACAAATCCAACAAGATAACAAAAACGTGCGTGTAAGCATGTCGCAATTGCGTGCATCCCAATCACAAGAGGCACGAGCTGAACGAAATCAACAACGACAATTGGAACGGAGCCAAGCGCGCCGGTTCGTAGTTAACACACGCAGAGCAAATGGCCGACAACGCCAACAAGTACATCGAACATTTACATCCGCTTCGTTCCTTCGTCTCGCATTCGAGTACGAGCCAGATATTGAATATTCCGCTCATCCGAAAGTGCTGATTGGTGCTATGGACAAAGAATGTCCCCATTGTCATGCGCTCAAATTCAAACATGAGTCTGCCGGGGTGTGTTGCGCATCAGGAAAAGTGCAACTAGCAGAAATTGAGATAACACCAGAACCACTGAATGGCTTGCTCATCGGCACGGTTCCAGATTCAAACCTGTTCGTGAAGTCCATTCGCACATTCAATTCATGCTTCCAAATGACTTCGTTCGGAGCAACAGAAATAGTTCACAATACTGCGGCAAATGGTCAACAATTCCATTCTACGTTCAAAATCAAAGGCCAAGTATACCACAAAGTAGGCTCATTGCTGCCAATGTCAAACGAACCACATAATTTTTTACAAATCTACTTCATGGGCGGTGAGGACATCAATCATGTGGATGCACGTTGCGGCTACAATAGCCTCAATTCGCCTAATGCCAGGCGCATCGTCGGCGAACTGGACGCCCTGTTGAATGAGCACAATGAATTATTGAAATTCTTCAAAGCACACATGCACGAATTGCAAAGTGACAATCACGCTATTGTCATCAATTCTGATAAAACACCAGCTGGATAGCACGTGCGTCGATTCAATGAGCCTGTTGTTGACGACATTGCTGGAATCATGGTTGGCGACCGCACATCGACGCGAGAAATCGTGATTCGAAGAAGAATCAATAATCTGGAGATCATCGCTGACCCACACCGTTCATACGACGCTCTCCAATATCCGCTTATTTTCTGGAAGGGACAAGACGGATATTGCATAAACATTAAACAACGAGATCCTGTCATAGGTAATTCATTCATTATGAACATCATTACTCATTTTGAATTGAGAAAATGAATGGTTGATGTTTTTTGTTTTTATTGGCGGTCATCGTCTACAGCGCTCTATTCCTCTTTCTGTCATATATCCCATCCCCACACACTTACGATACATTCGTTATTTTTTATTTAACAACCAAAATATTCACTAGAAATAATTTGTATGACAGAACAACGTTTGCCGGGTCAGCTAGTAAATATATATAAATATACTTATCTCCTATTAAAAAATAATGACGACATAGCCATGCATATTTTCTTCAGTTTTTAATATTATTTTTACCAATCGATGCGTAAACAGAAATGACAAATCCATGCATAAATGACAGATCGAATTGTATAAAAATTAGCAAGCAAATACTCTTTCAAAAATAATCATTATTTAATGTAAATATATAATTGCATAGGTCAGTCCTTAGGATTTGGCAATTCAAAATAAAAATATTCAATCAATAAACAAGGAATTAATTATCGGCAGTCATTCAAATATAACAGCTGCTTGTTATTTTCCCTCAAACATAATCGATAAAAATGGAAAACCGTTTAGTAATGGAAAATATATGAAAGAAGGGTGGTTTGTTTAAATGCTTCCACGATCTCTTTGAAAACAAAAAAATATTCAAATAATAAAAGATATGCCTTCGGCTAGAAACACAGTGAAAGATAGAATCTCAAGAAGTCAATTGTAATTTTTAAACTTTTTTATTAATACACCCGATCCTCGTATTGCTCGAGGGATACGTACCAAAGACTACCGTGCATAGCAAAACCGTGTAAAAAAAGATTAGGTACCCATACAAAAATGGTAGATAGGTTCCATTACTTAAAATCAACTCAAAATACAAAATTCTTGAACTCAAAAATAAATCGAATTTATTTATTATTTAGGTATAGGTATATAAAAATACATAGTTTTCGATTTAAATTACATTTAGCATAGAGAAATATATTCATTCAATGTCGCTACTTGACAATAAGCATGCCCGTTTACTGCTGTTTTTCGCTGGCGAAAAATCACTCATCGCTGGAAATATTTAATGATGCTGACGCCAAAGCAAGTGGCGCGTCTCATATCGACCCGGAAGTGACTGACTAGTGGTGCCATGTATGTATGGGCGGCATCCGGTGAGAACATATGTATGCACTCATGGCGTGCGGTCCATTGCAACGCAATTTTTTGATAAACATGTATACATACATATTTTTATTCTTTTTAGTTTTTTTAAACCGTGTTAAAGCAAAAAAATCAGTGTAAATAAAAAATAATCGGTACTTTTTTAAACCGTGCAAAAAAGAGCCATGCAAACAGAGGATCGGATTAAAATTTATTTTTAATTTTTTTCACCATGAAAAACTGCTAGGCACGTCACGTCACAGTCGTAAAATATTATTTGGGAAATTTTGGCACCTGTATGTAAAAAGGTTCGCCAACCCTGGAATAGCACATAAAAATTATGATACATACCACACTGATGTTTTGTTTTTTTCTTCCAAAATAGTTGCAGTTTCAACATATTATTATATTTTTCGATATTGCGATTCTCCTGCCGTCGTATATCTCGTTTTATCAAGCATGCAGGATTGGAAATATCTCCATAATAACTATGATTAATTTACATAAACCAACATGAAAACAATATAGGTACCTATAAAAGAAATTGTTTTTGTTTTGTTCATATGCGTATCAAACTAACTGCTGTCACTCAATTGCATAATAAATCTAACCTTGTGTGGCACCAATTCAAGCAGTGTAGAGTATTTTCAATGTCAAGATTATATATATAGCGAGTCAATTAATTGGTCTTGGCATACGGCCAATGTTATCTCATTGAGAATAGATTCCATGTATTCTGTTCCTGTTATTTCATTTTATCTATTTCACTATTCGGAACAAGCGAAAAATTAATTTGATGAATCAATGTACATAGTAATATTATTATCACACACTTATGTATTGATTATAATATGTGGGAAGATTATTACAATGAATGAAATTGTTGATTCAATTAATGATACCTAAAGTCAGAAGTACTCAAAGAATGGTATAGAAATAAAAACAATTCATGTTTTCATGTCACATTTATTAGAATAAATAATTATTTATGTTTTTAAAAAAATAAATATTTAGAAACAAGTAATACTCACACCTCTTCATATTTTTGATAAATAAATAATTAAGTGTTTAAAAAAATATATTTTAACGATTAATTTAACAACTTATATAATATTAGCTAACGACAGCCAGTGAGTAACGTTTAAAGCTATGCTTTTCATGTTTTTTTATTCACAGTGCAAATCACTTGGGAATGGAAGACAGCATTCAATGCTGATAATGAGGTCTGTGTTACATTTAGTTTAATTTCCTATTATATTTATGTATGAGTCGGTCATGCCGCTTTGACAGCCTTTTGAGATTGTGCGTACATCACAGCCCGGAATAATTGGTAACACTGTGTGCTGGCAACGAAAACATTGACAGCGAAGAGACTGTAGTTCTTGGGTACGATGACCAACGAATAGCGTGACCAGATCAAGCCGGTGGCAGCCAGGGATCCGGATTGTGAGATGGATAGTTTCTCCGCAGGTCTCTGAAGATCACCGATTCCAGCAGCTACAAGACCCTGAAAAACGAGTGACTTTTATTATTTAGTTCAACAAGAACAATTATTGCACCCACTTGGAGAAGATATTACGATTAGAACCTCGTAAAAAGGCTATTAGAATAACACATCCACAGCGTTTTATATTCATGTTTGCAATCCTGCAATTCAACCTGATTTATTGATACTGTAATTTTACAAATGCACATGCTGGAATCTATTAGGTTTCGTATGAATTTCATTTGAAATAACATATTTTTTGAACTGAAAATGGCTAGTTTCTCAATAAATTGGTATACAATACAGTAATAGATAATGTGATTAATATTATTTTTCTCATTATTTATGAGAAAATTAGATCCTCATTTTTATCATTAATTAGAACATTCATATTAAAATCATTTTTATTTTTGAAAATACAGTACAATCCAACTAATCCAAAGTCACCATATAAAGTCTGATGGTGTCGGATTAGTGGAAAATAAAAAAATATTAAAATATAGAAGGAAGTAAGTACTGAATGTATTTGTGCTTTTCAATAAGATCATATGAATTTAAAAACTCAGTCAATAGTAGGAAAACATGTTTTTCTATTGTTTACCAATATAATATGAAATCTCTTTTTGATGATTGGTTTCTCAAAATCACACTTCATTTAACCGCTTCTATGCCGCAATTAGTTAATTGGTAATAATTAACGTAAGAATTGGTGTGATTACGGCGAGCAAGTTTGCTTTAGGCAGTTAACTGGTTAAAAAATCTCTTCCTCCGCCTTAGATAGGATACCGGATTACTGGAGGTGCCGGATTATTGAGATTCCATTATACATACACGTTGATCGTTGTACAAACCCGAAATTGAAAATTCTTTACAATTTTTTTATTAAATATGCCATAATTTTTATGACCATAGTAGAAGCTATTATCAAGCATTCAATTTTTTATCACATCATTATAAATACACAGTCGAACAAGGCAAAGTCTAATTGAGACAATATTATAGTGTGAGACATTTTAATTCAAGAGATTTAATTTCATCGTAAAATATTACATCTGATACCATAACAGTTAAACATTGTAAACACAATGTTATTAGTAGTGCTGAGTAAATCCTTTCACTGACAGGAAAAACAAATTTTTCAGATAAACATAGTATGTATTTTTTAGGTACCTACCTAACAAAATGTTTTTCATTTTAAATCTTTATGATTTTTAATTAAAAATAGTCACAGGTATGTAATTTATGTGTCGTTAACTTTCGGTATACAGAAGATACAATAATTATTTGAATTTTCAAAGAAATTTTCGATCTCGATAAAACTGTAATTGTATAGTGTCAGATGAAAATAATCATTATGTTAAATACATAGAATTCTATATCGTCAAAGAAATACTTGAAAAACGCCAACAAAAAAATAAAACAGATAACCTACGACTTTTACCTTTTGACAATTTGTTTCAAATATATGATTTTTGTGCATACTTTTTTGGCTTCTTGGCATGTAAAAGAAAATGAAAATTGCAATTTTGACAATAAATATGGTGTACTATATTATAGGTATTTGCAGAAAACAATAATTGGAAGTGTTGTGTGATATTTTTGTTTCTTAGTGGGTCTGTATTGTGGGTAAAAACAAAATAAAAAAAGACACATGATTTAATCCAACTGCAGGATTCAAACGCGTGACCAGTGAGTTTAGAAGTGGGGGTACAAGTCGGTTATAGTGAAGCCAGGGGCAAACGCATTTTGAAGATAACCGATATACTGGATTAATTGTTAGGTTGGGTTAGTTTAAGTTTGGTTAGGTTTTCATTCTTGAATTTTGCCCAAAATCGGCTACAACAATTAGCGCTGTTCCTGCCTGGCTTCTCTATAACCGACTTGTACCGAAGTGGGCTATTACTTTGATTATAAAGTAAAAATTTGAGAAAGAAAAAAGA
Organism: Rhyacophila brunnea; assembly: GCF_057557595.1. Lineage (NCBI taxonomy): Eukaryota > Metazoa > Arthropoda > Insecta > Trichoptera > Rhyacophilidae > Rhyacophila > Rhyacophila brunnea. The sequence goes on along the minus strand of NW_028233276.1, from coordinate 37,247,674 downwards.
TGTTGAGTAAAGTTTAGTAAGAATATAACATCAAAATTGACAACAATGATATTGGTGGTATGAATGATTAATAGTGATATAATGGTATTTACCAAAAATCCTCAAATTACCATTCATAAATGATTTGACTTTAAAAAAATTGTCAAATGTAAATATGGTACCTATGTTGACACTGGCAGGAATTTACATATTTAGGAATACATTGAATAACAATACAATATGTACTTATGGATATTTTTTTAATGTTACTCTAATGAAAAAAAATGATTTGTATAATATTATATACCTACCTACCTATATATGTTTTAATATCTCTGAATAAATGATTTGATAAATTAAATATATTAGAGATAAAAGATTGTAATTTAAAACTGGAAAAATGTAGCTTATCACATCTGCATGTAATCATTTGACATTGTAGCTATAGTGATAGGTTATCTTATTTAATTATTTTTAAAGATCATAATACTATGTGGTGTCAGCAAAGAGTGAACTGCAAATTGCACCAAAGAAATAAAAAACGATTAACTTACCCATTTAAATAAGGGAGCCCAGAAAAATATCGTCTTAGGACCTAAAACAAAAACACAAATTAGAAATCATAACAGATGAGAAATGGAAATTATGTAACGTTTGTTATTAAATTTCTTTCATATTATAATATAGTTTACCTGCGGGATGTTCCCATAGGGGTCTCAAATTCTTGGGAACAAATTTGTCAGCCGCGTTTATCGTTACTCTGTACAAGGCGGACATTTTCGGTCGAGTGTAACAAAACAGAAAATCGATTGAATAAATTGGGGGACACAGCAATTTTTACTTCCTTCCTGGCATGACCCGACTCATTTGACGCGATTTTAAATTTAACCAATAAACTGTCAGAATTTCGAGGTCGCACTTTTACATGACAGTTCAATCGGTGTAACCATAATAGAAAATTAAATATAACGCAGTTACCAGATTGTGGTCGGTGTTTTCCTTTACGTATATTTTTTCAATCTATAAATATCAATGTATGTATAGTATAAATATATGGATGTATTGAATTAAAACTGAAAGCGATAAATTATAGTATCGTATTATTTATAATAAATGTAGCCGGTGACAAAATCGATTCTTTAGATATTGACATCTCTCATAAAACTACATTATCTTTTTTAAATCAATAACAAGAAATGTGGACATTTTAGTTTATAGTTAAATTAATAGGTGTCAGTATTAAACTATTTTAGATGTGAAACAAATAAAATACGTCAAACTAGACGACATAAAATAAATAAACATATTATTATGTAAAATTATGAATGAATAAACACCTACTAATAAATTTCATGAATGAAATTAAATGAATAATAATACTGAATTCTGTGTAACAAATTTCGTAAAATAGTTAAAATAACAATATAATATTATACTTATAAAAATATTTCCTAGATGGAGAATTTACAAGTCGCATGTAATACATATTATTTGTCTCGATTTGTATAAACAATTTTTGACATACGTCATCAGGGTTCTGTCAATGCAAACTCTCGGGACTACGTACAAGTTTATAATAACTTTCCTCTCGTCCTGTGGAAAGTCCCCGGACCCGTGGCAGAAATTGCCGTGGCTTGATGCCGTCAGCCGCAGCGTGGCGAACCCAAAGGGTGAGATCCGATCCGTTGGGGACTCTGGCTTGTGTCTGCGTTGCGGTGTTGGTCGGAGCAAAGATAATGTTTGAGCAGGAGTCATTTCGACATGCTGTAACCAAATGGGGCTCAGTCTGACAGAATTCTACTTTTTTTTTTGTTTTTTTCATCATTCATTCATTGGTTTCTATTCAATTTATCAGATTACTTACCTATCTACCAAATAATAATTAGTGACGATCACTTTATCACGATTGAGTATATTTTTTTATATTCCGTGATCGGTAGGCAGTGGGGCACCCAGGGGGGGCAGGGGCCCTGGCAGTGGTGTAGGTCATAGCTGGGGAGCTGACAGGGCTCTAATCTGGGGGCCCGGGCTGTGGGGGGCCCGGCGTGTCGGGTTGACCAGATAAGTGAGATGAACACACATCATAAATTAGCTTTCATAGTAAAAAAAAAGTCGACTGAGGCGCTATTATACTTGATGGCCATATGCAATATATTTTCTGATTATTATGTGCCGATATTTGACAGGTCCATTATTAAAGTAGATGTATTAAAAATCGCCAATAATTCACTGTATAAGTGCCCTTAATTTGAACTAAAACACAATTTGAAAAACGTTCATGTAGTATTTCATACTGCCTTTAATCTTAGCGGTAGGTAGGGGGACCGCCAAATATCCTAGCCTGAGGGCCCGCTTCAGGATGTGGAGGCCATGGTGTAGGTATACCGAGTGCAATAGACAAAATACCGATAAACGAGAAATTAGGCTGTGTGGTATTGAGTAGGTTTTTGTATAAGTTAAATGCACTAATACTTTTTTTGTCCATTTTCAATTAATATTTTGGAATCTCAATATTAAAAAACCAAAACTCGACGATAAACATTCGGCGAAAAGAACGACTACACCCACTAGTCGGTGTAGTGTTAGTCAAAAGAACATTTTTTTTTCAGTGGAATTCGGCATAAATATTGTAGTTCTCTAGACCAAGCGGGTAGCACAGCCGATAATATTTGGGTAATGTTTTAGCATACTAGGCGCACATGTCCAGCATGGTCGCTGTTAGTCACTTCCAATCCGCCAGTCGCTGATGACACGCTCAACTGTTACCGCCGTTATGCCTCCAATTTAATAAAAACTAGGAGAAACTGTACACATATACCGCCGTGTATTGCGAAAATATGTAAAAATAATTATATGAAGAAGAAAAAGAGTCTATGGGACTAATTTACATTCACCTCCTTGGGAACCTCCCAATATTAAATCCTGGGTGCGCCACTGTAGGTAGGTACCGGAATTGTAGACAAAAATCAGTCAAATTGTGTCAATTTTGTTTTTACCAAGTTCCTAGAAGATTATAATGTGGCCCCTCACAGAGCGAAGGTTGTGATAATTAATAGATTTCTGTTTTTACGAGAAATTGATGTTAGCCACTTGCCCAACCTACTACGTCCATACTCTGGACTCTAAGCACACATTGAAAAACAAGATGAGTATTTGCCAGACCCAGGACATTATAAACAGATGCGTTAGTTTTTTTTATTACTGTCTGGTAATTTATTTCGTCAGGTCTGGTCATTTAAGTTTGGGGCATAGATCGATTGCACACGACTAATATGAACAACTTTTAGTACTTATGCCATTTGCACCGACTGGCAGACTCGTAGGACGCTATTGTCAATTATGAAAAAAATATAATAGCAGGTTAAAACATAGGATTTGTGATTTTTTGGAATTGGCTGAAGGTAAACAATTTTGGGGTACGTTTGTATGGAAACAATACATACATAGTAGGTATGTTAATTTAACTTATTAATCTATTGTAAAAAAAAAACAAAATATAATGTACAAGGAATTTTCTATAAAATAGAATTTTCTTGATAGATCTTAAAAATCTATCTTTATTTTCGAACCAGTAATCCTACGAAAATTAGTATTTTTCTGAGGTACCTACCTAATTAAACGTTTTTTCTGAATTACATTCACTATAAAACATGCATCTGGCTACCTATCTACCTACCTTTTCTCAAAAATCATATTAGATAAATAAAAACTTACCGGGTTGCTGGCAGGACCGTATTTACACTTTAAGCCTAGGTTAATACTATTAAATAATATTTGCTAAATCATTATTTTAATTACGCATATTCAAAAAGAACAACCGAAATGAATAAGAGACTTCAATATAACATTAATTGCTTCATGGACTATTTTTGTGTTTGGCCGTGTTATTTCAGCGTATAATAATTTATTTGTTGAGTTACGGGCCCCTTATTGATTCGGGAGCCACGTGCTATAATAAATAGTCCTACGGTAAATTCGGCCCTGGTTAAGGGATATCTATTAATTAGGTACTATATTTTAGTTTAGGGTTTAATTAATAATTTGGACACCTACCGAACTATAAATGTCTTCAGATTTATTTTATGTTGTCCATTATTGCTGATTTTATATAAAAGAAGATCATAAAATATCTTCGAGAAACACTTATTTTTCGTCATATAGTGAGACAGTAGATATATAGTTCAATCTCTTTGATATTATATAAATTCCCTTACAAGGCAGAAAAGATTGATTTCTACAAAGTAGAGAATCTCAACGACAATTGATTGTAAGCTCAGAGTAATGATATAATTATATTGTAAGCCATTTTTCTCGGTTTCCGTGGATTCAGAAATCAGTCATTTGGGTCAGTGTCATTATTTGCCAGAATTATCATTGAATACCTATATTTTTTGTGGAATTGGCTGCATATAAAATATGCAGGGAACTAGGAAAAATAAGACGAAGATTGGGACAGACATATCAAAAAAGTAAAACTACTAAAAATAATTTATTAAATTACAAAATATCTTTGGACGATTGAAATATTTTTGGTTATAATGTAAAAAATAATTAAATATACAAAATAATTTATTATTTATAGTCAGTGACGAGCTCTGCAGTGGACGTGGACATTGTTTTGACGCAAGCGAAGTCCCAAAGCCTCTCCCCCTGTCCGAATTCCTCGCCATCTTGAAGAGTGGTCGGTAAAGATCTCCCCAAGGTTTCAGGCAGCAGCAGACAAAGTCCAGCGCACATTATGGCTAGACTTCCCAATATAAGCGGTGGTATCGCCAGGGAGTATGAGCCCTACAAGAAAATAATAATATGAAATCAATAATTTGTCATCAATACGTAGGTAAGGTTTAACATAATGGAGAGATAGGATAGACCTTTATGTTATACTTATGTAGTTATAATAAAAATGTTTTTAATATACCACGGCAGAGTAAGTATTTTTTCCTGTAGGTATCTATTAAAAAAACTAAATTTCAATTTCAATTAAATTTCATTTTTTTTAAATATTGTGGAAATTACAAATTATAAGTTTAAGAGGTTCACAACATGACATGAAACATTATTATAAAGCAGTGAAAATACAATTATACATCTATAGAAGTTCAAAGAAGTACACCGAGTTTGCTAATTTTAAGAATTTATAAAATAGCGTCCACCTAACTCACCCTCACGCAAGTGGAATATATCAACACCCGAAGCAATTTGGTTGAACACAGTTATCACCCTCCCAATTGGCATTGCCAGTGGCAGGTTGGTTCTGCACTTGGGAGAATAAACAACTGATGCTCTCTATTTCTAAGATAGTTATCAGGGATACACAGGTATTGCTCAGAATGGCAGAGTTCTCATTTATACCTCGTATAAGTCGAAAAAAATACGTAGCTAAATAAAGATCTCTTCTAAATTGCAGACTTCAGTATGTAAGCATACCTAAGAGAAAGTCAGTAGGATAAAGCCACGGATAGTATCCATACAACCTCAAGTAAAGGAGTCTCAAGAATTTCTTCTAAACCCTCTCGACCATAAGGCCATACTTCAACTGATTGAACTGGTGCCCAAACAATATACCCAATCTCAAGCCTGATTCGTACTAAAGAATTAAACAAAAGTTTTAATACCGTAACATCCGAAAAGACCCGGGAAGTACGCATGACGAAGCCCAACACCTTAAGGCTATTATACTTCAGTTGAGGCATGGTCTAAAAAGATCGTGACTAGGCGATGCGCGGATCGTGCAAATGACGCGAGCCGAACGAATTATAATTTGTCATAAAAATTCAACATGCGTCCATTTAATGTTATGTTTATTGTTATATTAGTAATAATAATAGTATATTCATTACATGTTTTCTTTTTCAAGTACACGTGTAAAGTTTTTAGGCATCTTTACACGATTTAAGAATATATTCCTCCGACGCCATCACAAAAAAAATTGACGTGCTTACACTTCGACTGTCGGTCTCCGATTGGCGACGAGTGAAAAATTTCGTCCCACCTACTGTTGAAAATTATTTGCCATTTCACTTATGTATGCTCTTAAGCGCCTTGTTACAAATAATGGTAACTATATGGCTACTCCAGGACTAGCGTTTTATGTACCTACTACTAATAATGTTCTTCGCTAATAATATTATAATATTATTAACATGAAAAAAATGGAGTAATATTTACCAAATAAATTATGTACGGACTGAAGAAGGTGGCTGCGTAGCCGGCCACGTGGGCTGCAGCTATTCCTTGTCCTCGAACTTCTGTTGGGATTAGTTCAGCAGCATACTGTGCTCCAGAGTTGTAAGCCACGTTTACTCCAAAGCGACCCAATGCAGCCATGCAAACCGCCAACAGAGGATCTGATAGTAGTAATGAAAATAAAAATTCAGACAGCGCCGATTTTCTTTGACGCAAATGACGCAATCGAGTTGTCAGAAGATTTAAAAGGGGGCCTCGAAACAGTGCTTAGTTAGTTATTAAATTATACTCGAATCTTAAAAAGACGCGCATTTCACACAAACTGAGTAGTCATAATATAATATTACCAAAAGGAAAAAATAATCCCTGCAACTAATGTCAAAAAGGCCTATACCATAAGTACTGAAATTCATAATTGTGCCATTACTGTCAACTTTAATAATATTTGAATAAGGAAGATATACATATTTATTTTTAATATGCACGTTGGTAGTTACATTCATGGTTTTCTTTTATTTTTTATTGTGGGGGCAACAAAATCAGTCAGTGCCTTGGGTCTCCAAGTACTTAAACTCACTGTTAAGCGTCAATTACATTGAGCTTCTTTACGAGCTGTTTGATGGCGAATTTATAATCTGCCTGTAAAGTCGCCCAGTATAATCATCGAACAAGCTAACAAGCAGGTTGTAAACACTCTACCAAAGAAAAGTTGAAAGCCGGTCAACTTTACACGCTACACGCCGGCGTGTGGGCCTACTGCGTCTGTGCAGTAGAGCGCAGTAGCAACATCCCGGTAAAAAAACGAACTACGTTCTGTCAAAATAGTCGCTGGCTTGTGGCTTCTCAGCGAATGGAAAGTTTTGTGTGTAATGATCAAATCGCAGTAGCTAAATCGCCCGCTTTTAAATTCGCCAACAAACAGCTCGTAAAGAAGCTCGATGTAATTGACACTTTATGAAGACATAATTAAAGCAAGGTTGATAAGCTTCTGAAAAAATTGAAATAGAGTGAATTTTAGGAAAAAACCATAGCGATTGCACGTCTATTATTATGTTATTAAATAATGTTAATCTGTGTATTGAAGGAGCATTAGGTAATAATTATTACAATTGCCACGGTTCGTAGCAAGTTCGTTTAGCGTGATTATTCATTTTAAAAATAATGGTTCTTTGACTGCCTTCATCCAATTGGTAAGGGAGTCAAGTGAGGTCCCTAGACAAAATGCCGTCCCATTTTTTATACAGTAGGTATGTTTTATCATCCTTTCATGACTCCAATATCTAATAAATGCATTGTATGGAGACATTACTAGCAAAATGTATACCACTAAAACATACCAAACTAAATTTAGATATAAAAAGCGAATAAATAAGGTAATTATGTTAGACATTTGCCCAAATCATCAGAGTCTGAGGTCCTAATTCTAATTGGTTAATATTTCTGACACATTTGGTTTGTACCATTTAGCAATACACAGATTTATTATTTTTATATCATTTTTACTATGCTATTATTGTACAACATGTAAACAAAATAATTTTAGCTATTTCTATAATACCAAATGATTCTTCTCGATTTGGCACCCTTCGAGTAACTGCCGCCCCCAAGCGACGCTCAATCTGTTCACCCCCACGGGACGTCACTGAGGGAGTATCTTTGGGTATTTATAGTTACACTGTATACTCAAAATATCTCCTTTGATACGGTAGTATATGAGACGTATGAAATGTCATATTAGCATTGAATTTATTTATATACTACAATTTTAAGAACTTATGTATACAAGGATTATTTTGACAATAACTGTATACAGTAGATATCGTGTATCCTAATTAACTAATTGGGTGAATTTGAAATTATAGTTAAATCCTATCGTAGGAGTGGTAAGTTCTTTTCAAATTAACCTACAATTCGAAGCTACTACATTATTGCCTACACTCTACGTGGTTAATAATTACGAACCCCAATATTATCACAGCTTAATGCAGCTCAATGTTTTTATATATATTATATTCTAGAAGGAGGTATATATATATGTAGGAATATTACCTGTATTGGAATTTAGGTAGAGTAGGCCTCCAGAAATTGCGGTGAATAGTCCTGTCACTAATAAAGAAGATGAGGCCATCGCTTTGCGTCCAATTTTGTCTTGCAGCGCCAGGATGACGAGGCAGGAAGGGAGAATGGTCATGGAAGAAAAGCTAAAGAGAATGAACGGAGAGTACCCAAGGCCATTGACGTTTCGCGAAATGGCGTCGTAGCAGAGTGTAAGGACCATCCTAGAAGATAATAGTTCAATTCATTAAGGTGCAAAGGACGAAAATAAATATTTGAAAGTTTCTTTGGGTACTAAGGCTGAATAAATTATTGACTTTGTAGGACAGATGTATATATGACATTATGATCCCCTACCTATTCTCAACGTAAAAATCAATATATCATATTCACATAACATTTATGAATACCATCACACAGTATTATTTTAAATATTGTCGTTTTACAACTTTTCAATACAACCATAGTTTGGTATTTAAAATGGTACGTAGATTTTATAATACTTCTTCAAATTATTCCTTTGTAAATACGCGCATTATAATGGTTTTGAATTACAGTTAGTTTTGTTAATTCTATTTGAATTAACTTAATTAACATTTTGTTCAGTATTTGCTATTATAATATCACATTTAGCAAAATAATACCTTTTTGAGAATTCTAAAAACCAATGATGACAATTCGTATGTGCAGGTCTTTTTTTCCTAGCAAAATAAAAATAAATACACACAATTCTCGTTTAACGAAAAATTATCGCTCGTGAAAATTTGTCCCTAAATCGAAATGTATACCTATCTGATTTGGTTGGAAATGTCCCTCTGAGGCGGACGAAACCGGTCCAGATTTATTAAATAATAAAAGTGGAATAGGTGCTAAAAAGTTTGCGTTATATTAAATTAATCAATAATATATCTGATTCACCGTTATCTCGCCTATCGACAGAGAGTTTATTGGTAAAATATGTCACATCTTTTTGAAATTTCGTATAAAAGTCTACTAATATCACTAAAATATCTGAAGAGTGAAACAGCCATTCATTGTCAAAGAAACATGACACTTCTAACAAACCGAAACTCACTTTAGAGATTCTGTCACGGATGCCACAGGATACTTCATCTGGAGGAAGAATGTTTTAAGTATTAATATTTGTGATATGATACAATATCGATTGATAAATCAGCCACTACTACATGTTGAAGTAATTGACAAGCATCAGCTACACTTACGATTTGAAAATTAGTATACAATAGTTTTTTCTCAATCTTGGCGTGAGGAAAAGTCCAATCAGCGAAGGTCTCGTCGGCTTGGGATGGGCATCAGACTCTGCAATGAAGGCATCCATGCAACCTGGTGAAATGGTTCTGCCATTTCTTCGAGCTATCTTGACGAAACACTCCACTGCTTCGCGGGCTCGACCCCGGCTCACCAACCACTGGGCGCTCTCTGGTATCTGAAACGGAAAAAAAATATTTATATGGTATAGCCATTATTTCTTGATTATTTGCAGATGTGAACAGTGGCGGCTTGTCCATATGCACTGCGGAACTGCAGCACCCCAAATCAAATTGAGAAAAATGTAATATTATAATATACATAAATTTATGTATATTATATGAAAATATCAATATTATTTAAGCGTGTATTAAGATCGCCCGCGCACCGATACATCCAATAGTTATCATACAACCCGGTACTAATACCAGAAAGTGACCATCTTTATGATTGTATGCAGTACCGTTTTCAATGGAATATGCTCGAGTGGGCGAAAAAGGGGCGCGGGGAGCGGGGATCGCAGTTGGAAGCTTGATCAGTACTGCCGGTCCGACAGTATTTCGCCGTTTTTGCGTTCGCACGCGCGTGACAGTGAGGAAAGAAATATAGCTTTAATGATTTATTAACATTGTTAAAATTTATTTTTGCAAGCAATTTATGCAAAGTTCTTTATTTTAATTATAAATATAATTAAAAATTAATAATTTATATTTAATTTTGATGTTAATAGTAAAATATAAAAAAATATATATTTTTTTATTTTTATCAACCGCAGCACCCCCAGATATCTTATCCACGAGCCGCCACTGGATATGAAATAAGAATTCTGATAAACACGTAGCATATTCTTTTTACTTCCACCAAGATGCTCTAATAGGAATAATATATTATGTTTTTCTCAAACTATGATGCCGATTTCGACATCGTAAGTTAGACGTATAGCTTCTAAATTTGGTTGTACATTACGCTATAAATTTTAAATCACATATACTGTATACGGTTACGGTAGTGTTTTACTCAGATATTTGAGACGAGGTGGCTATTGGGCAAAGACGAGACAATGAATTAGTATCAGGTATATAAATGGATGATTTTTTTTATTGATGGGTGTTCCCTCATTTACTTAGTCATGTTATGATTTTTAAGGAAATTTTAAAAGTTGTTTAAAAAAATGTAGGTATATTTAAAAAGTAATCATGGTATCATACAAAATATCGTGAAAAAATCGATTGTCAACGAAGCGAGCTTTCTACATAATGTGTAGCCAATATTTATTTAAATTTAGGTCAAATCTATTATTCAAAGTTCGTGTAAAATTTACCTCTAAAACATTTAAGTACCTACCTTTGTATATTAAAAAAAGGTCAGCAGTGTACACTCGTATTATTATAGACATTTATTAATTATAAAGGTTATAATATAAATCTTTCTCGTTTGATCAGCATTTTCGTTAAGTGTAGTAGAAAAATGTCATTCAATTTGAAGATAAAATGCTCATTGACATAATCACTATAATACAAACGAATAAAAAACGTTAAAAAATTAGTTCTGTTAATAAACTTGTCAATTCATCTTATTGCATTGTTTTCAAATCGAAAAAACACTACAAAAATCGAAGCCGGTTACTGGTAGTTGAACCTACATCAGTCATAAAATAGAGTATCTGCTGTGGTATCTGGTCCTCTGTGTACTAAATTAAAATTAATTTTCGGGAAGAGAATATTAGGTACCTATATTAATTTAAATTTTTATTCAATAGCAAAGAAAGTGACCTTTATTTTGCTTGTCTCTTTTTTCCGCATCTCTTTGTAAAGGTATTCAATGGAGACTGACTGAGTACTGAAGGTCTGATAAAAAGATAGTCATTAATAAACATGAATTTTCATTGTTAACTTTAAATATACACATAAACATATTGTCACCCTGTTTCTAACTTGCATTTGTTTTTATTGAACGTAAGAGGTTTTGGATTCTCTCAGCGCTCGAAATGGAAAAGTTTACGAACTGGAGCGCTCGAAAATTTTCTGATGATATTAACATGTTTATCAAATTTTATGTGTATTTTTATAGATTTTTTATTATATGGCATATCTAGCTCAGAAGGTCAAATTATTTTGTCCACGAGACGGAGCTATAACTTTATAGATTTCACGAGCCGGAACGGCACTCCGGTGCGCTCCGGTCCATTTCGAGCACTGAATTCTCTTCGGTAAGTATTGCTACGCCATGTTTGCTACCCGGAATTCAACTCTGCCATAGGTATAATATGTCAAAATCTCATACCTTTGCATTCTATCTTGAATCTACATTCACACAACTGATACATCCCATCTTAAGTTTATTTATAACTGGGGTGGCGATGTATTTTTGTATAATAAATAATTTATAATGAGCATAATTTTATAACATTACATTCATTCGAAATTTAAATGTAGTACCGTGGTATTTTTGAGAGATCACTAAATTCATTACCCATTCTAATTTTATTATAATATTTACATTATGTTCTTCGTAGGACAATGTATGAGCCCTTAGAGTATGTGAGTATGAGTTTTTAGAATCTGTAAAGTATCGTGTGTATTTCTTTCTCATGTTCTATTCTAAATAAAACTGACATTTATCCGTTACAAACTAAAAACATTGAAGTTAAACTCCCTCCACCAAACCCGCCCCGTACCACCCTCGGTCTTAATCGAGAGTATCACGGGACCCATCAATTGGTGATGTGAAGCATCTAAGAATTGGCCTGGGAGTGTCCTGGGAGAAGATGCCCAAGACTTAGATTGCTACGCTCAAAGTGAGCTCTGACTGAGTTTACTGAGTTTACTCTAATGCAAAGTGCCAGGGAGAGAAAAAGCACATGGAAATTACTAAAAAGAAAATGAACCTACTTGTTTATTAAATTAAAGAACGAAGCTAATCATACAGGCAGCAAAATTTATGTGAAGAGATCTTCACGCCCGTAGTAAGACGCCGCAAATTTTTTGAAAGCAAGATAATTGGCCTTAGTAGCAACCAGGTCGGACGGGCCGATGGGTCCAACAGCTGGTTGGACCGACCTGAGCATTTCCTCCCGTTCGGAGCACATACTCAGACACTCCCATAGGATGTGGTTGGCATCCTGTATTTCCCCTCCGCATGGACATGTCGGACGGCTTACAAGTCCAAGCTCGAAGAGCTTGCCAGCGAATCCACCATGACCAGTCACAAATTGACTGGTGTAATGGTCTGGAGTCAGATATTTGGTTATCTCCATTCGCCACTGTATGTTTGGAAAAAACGTATATGTGTGCCGGCCCTTGGTCGATTCGTCCCACTTTCGCTGCCAGGTCGTAATGGCCGCGTTAAGCGACATGAGTCTAATTCTGCGCCTCAATAATGCTACTCCTTCGCCAGCTAGCCGAGGGGGAGGGACGAGGTGAAAATCACCAACGTCGGCCTCCTCGCCCTTGAGGAGCAATATTGAAGCGCCGCTGACCTGAATATGCAGGTCAAGTGGGAGAATGCCGGCCAGGACCGGGAGCGCGTCAGTTGAGGTAGTACGGTAAGCCTTGGTAATGGACAGAAGAGCGATGCGCTGTCCTCTTAAAAGAGAGATTCTAAGTTTGACACTTTTGGGAATGCGCGGGCACCAAGCACTGGCGGCATAAGCCGCGATTCCCATAAAAATGGCGCCGTAGGCGATCTTGAGCGCCCTTACTTTTAAGCCCCATCCTTCACCAGCCATGCGGCCGATCCTCTGGAAGGCCACCCCAGCCTTGTGGACTTGGGTTTCGGCATGGTGTAGGAAATTTAACATTGTGTCCATTTTGACGCCTAGATAGGTGACGATCTTCGACACTTTCACTCTCGTGTCACCGAATCGGACTGTGGGTAGTCTCGAACAGCTAAGTCGTCTCGGTCCTTTAAGGACAATGGCTTCTGTCTTGGAAGGTGCGAATGATAGTCTAGTTAATCTACCCCAAGCCTCAATTGATGCTAAAGCTTCGCCAACGGTGCTCTCAATCTTCGCCCTGCTGTCGGCCTCGACCAGCAGCAGCGCATCGTCTGCGTAGGCAATGACAGTACAGTCGGTTGGAAGCGGAATTCTAAGGAGATCGTCGAAGAGTACGTTCCAGAGAAGGGGCCCGAGGACTGAGCCCTGGGGACATCCCATGCTGGTGTTCCTCTTTATTGTGGTTGAACCAACTCGAAACTCGATCGATCTATTGGTGAAATAACTTTGAATTGACGCGAACAAATTTCCTGGTAGTCTCTTCAGCCGGAGCTTTCGAAGTATAAGAGGCCAAGACGCACTATCAAACGCACCTGCAATGTCCAGGAAAACTCCTAGGACGTATTTACGGCGAGAATTTTCAGCAATGGCAATCACGTTCCTTATGGCGTCGACTGTTGATTTGCCTCTTCTGAATCCAAATTGCTTATCGGAAAGCGGCGAGTGTGTCTCCAGGTGGGCTTCAATCCTGTGGCACAGTAGCTTCTCCAGCACTTTGCCCAGAGCGGGCAGAAGTGTTAGAGGGCGGTAGGCTTTGGGGCTAGACGGTTCTCGGCTGCCAGTTTTGGGGATTACCTTAAGTAAGCCCCTCTTCCAGCAGTCGGGGAACGTGCCGCTTCTGATGCAGTCACTGAGGAGGGCTGTAATCTCTGGCGCGGCGATGGCCCATGTGCGTTTGACAAGTAAATTGTCAATGCAGTCCGGGCCCGGGGCCTTGCCAGCAATCAACGTGCGTATGATGTGGTTGATCTCCTGTTCGGAAGGCAACGATGAGTGATCCGTGTCGATGGGAAGAGAAGCCTCAAAGCGGGCCATCCTCATGGCGTCATCATCCCTGGATTCGTCATCCAGGGGGATGAGGGCCTCGAGTAGGACCGCAGCCGTTTCAGACTCGGTACTGGTGAATCCGCCACCCGGTTTCTCGATGCCGCACAAGAGGCTCGTCGGTCTGAGTCCTAGCCTCAGTGCACGGTATGGAGGACCCCAGGGGTCCGAACCTCCCTCAATGGTGACGAAGTTACGCCAGTAGTCTTTTTTGGCTTGAGTAATCGCTTTCTTGTATTCCATTCGGGTGGATTTGGCCATGGTTGCAAGGGGATCGATGGAGGCAGGTGGTTGCTTGCGCAGGCGTGCACGTTGATGGGCCTTGCGTGCTTTTCTGAAAAGGTCACGCAGGCGCGAAACATGCTGCGTCCACCACGGCGACTGGCTTGGTGGCTTGGGCTTGCAGCGTCCGAGTGAAGCTTCGGCTGATCCGGTGATGTCTTCAGTCAGTCGTGAGGCGGCCGAGTGTAGGTCCAGAAATCGGGTTCTAGATGTCCTGTCAAGCTTTTTGGAAAGCACCTCTTCAAACTTTTCCCAATTCCCGTCGCGCGTTCTAAATCGCGTGGGCGGGGGTGGGGATACGTCAGAGACGCCATCGTGCGAGGAGTCAGAGGCCAGCTCAAAAGTGATCAACCGGTGATCACTCATGGAAGCGCTCTCATGGACTCTCCAGCCGCTGATTCGTCTCGCGACGGACTCAGTGGCCAGGGTGATGTCGATGTGGGTGCTTCCGGAGTTTGCGTGTGACACAAAAGTCGGCATGCTGTTGGGGTCGTTGAGGACGACCAGGTTGTGCTGGTGAACCAACTCCTCGATGACGTCCGCGTCGCACAGGGGGATATCCACGGGCGCCCAGAGGGGGGATTGCGAGTTTGCATCCGCACAGATGATGACATCCCTGCCACCAACTGCGCGTAAGATGCCGTCGAGCACTGATGCCACGTGTTCCTTTGTGCTCTTAAAGCTGAAGTAGGCGGAGATAACCACCACGCTGCCTCCTCCGGGAAAGCTTATATCTGCACACGCGACTAGCTCAGTTGACAGGTGCGAGAGCGACAGCACGCCAAGGCGAGGGTCAAGAGCGAAGACGCAGGCCTTTGGCTCTAAACATCTGGCGCTGACGACAAGGCCCGCGCACCCGAGTCCCTTTTCAGTGACCTTGGGGCCCTTTTCAGAGCCCCAGTGGTACGGTTCCTGCACCAGCGCCAGAGACAAGCCTGTGGCCCGCATAGTCTCAATTAGCTCCGCCGAGCCGGCGTCGCTCAGGTTGACGTTCAACTGAGCGAAGGCAATCATCGCGTGGCAGTGTAGTCCACCATCGCCCTCTCGCGCAGCTCAGCGTGTAGCCTTGCTGGGCAATCGAGACTGCCGGTGGAATGGTCAGACGGCTGCTTGTGTTTATGGCAGGCCACGCATTTGGGTGGGTTTCCTTTGTTGGGGCAGTCCTCGCGGTCGTGGCCGGAGATGGCGCAGTGGCTGCACGTCGGTGTTTTGTTTGAACATCCTTTGGCCATGTGTCCGAAGAGATGGCATATGTTGCATTTTACTACCCCAACGTAGTCCCTGAGAGGGAAGGATTCCCACCCCATGTAAAGTCTGTCTTCTGCCATTAGGGCAGACCAGATGGCCGCCGGGGCGAAGACCACAAAGTGGCATCTGCCTGTTCTAGGCCCGGCTTTGTGACTCAGTCTGATATCTTGGTATGCCCTTTCTGGCAGGCTGGTCTGTTCCTTAGTGGAGTTGAAGATAGCTTCCCGGAGTTGTGATTCTGTGAGAGTCGACGGAAGGTTAAAGATAATTACACGAGGCTGCTTTTTCCCGGCGAGCTCGGCTCGTAGGGCAGCCTCCGAGGTCTCCAGGGCTTTCATAAGGGCCTTGGCCTCGACTTCAGAACGGGGGTGAACAATTACGCCTCCGTTCCTTATATTACGGATACCCGTAATTTGAACCCCAAGGGACCTGGGGTCGAAGGCCTTCTTGAGGATCTCCTTCGTGGTATCCGATTTCTTCTCCCCAGATCCGGTCGGGAAGAAGAGAACTCCCGGTCTGGGGGCGAGGGGAAGCAGGGACGGAAACTGTTGGTTGGCAGAGGCGGAGGAAGTAGAGGGTGCTGCATGTGTTGCTATCGTGGCCGTAGGAGGGCGGCTTTTCCTGCCCAATGCTGTGGCCCATGACATAGGAGCAGGTGTCGTGGCGGTGGGTTGGGCATTTGTGGGCGCTTGAGGCTGGATGGTCTTTAATATTTTAGTTTGCGCGTGCAAGTCCTTAATAGCCTTCTTCTGTATTTTGAGGCCAGAGGTCATATCTTTCAACATTTCTTCCAAGTGCAGTATTCTAGCCTCTTGGATGATAGATTTCCGTTCAAGCTTGGCCATGGCTAGATTCTGCCGGCTGTGGGCTTCCGATAGGCTCAGCAGTGCATTATTTATTCGTTCCTTGGCGCCGGCCTGTTTGCCGCGGAAGGCCGTTATTACCTCGTTCAGGCAGGTTGAAACGTCGGTATATATATCGTCATGCTGGTCGGGGTTTATCCTGGAGAAGTCCATCGGTATCTCAATGTCCTCACCAGAGGAGGAAGAGTCTTCGTCTTCTTGTGGGGGGGGGGGGCGCCTGATGGTTTCTTGATTTAGGTTTTTTTGCCTCCGGTTCCGTGATTGTGGTTGGAGAAGTAGTTTTTGTCGTTTTCTTTGTGGGTGTTTTGGGCGAACGTTGCTTTGTTTTGGCAGTTCTGGCCGAAGATGGTGCGTAGGCAGTGGATCCTGAAGTGGATGCCGCGAGGGTTGGGGAGTTGTCGGGGTCGATAGGATCAGGGTCCTCCTGGGGAGGAGTGCGCATCATTTTGGGCATGCGATAGCGTGATGGCGAGTAAATAGGGATAAAGAAGCGAACGGATGGAACCTGTATTGAGATGGATTGTCCGTTACACGGCCGGTAGTTTGGCGTCTATACAGTGTTAGTGTTTTAACACTTTGGCACTTTTTGGGATGGTGTGAGCGGCCGACGCGAGGCGGTAGTAATGCTATGTATATAACGCGGCTACCCACCTGGCTATCAGGGGTGCTCAAGTCGGGGGTCGGGGTCCAGATAGGGTCCCTTGACTTCCAGTCAGGGAAGGTCAATTTGGGCCCGCGGTCCAAAAATGGTCCCTATCCAAAATTGGACAGGGACACGGAGGGGGGTAGAGCGGACCTCAGAAACGATGAGTTGTCAAAATTGACGTAGGTATATCGTGTATAGAATGAAAAAATGGGGTGACGGGAGAAAAAGCGTGATTTGGCTAAGTGCCGTAGGTATTGAGATAAATGACTGAAAAGTTTGAGAAAAAAGTCCAAAGTGGGCTTGATGTAGGTATAGAGGTGAGGTGATGGATTGAGAAAAAATTGCAAGTCCAAATTGAGAATACGATGAAAAAAAATACGATGCGCGTAGGGCAAAGTGACCGCCCGCTTTGGACGGCCGCCAAAATGCGACTGACGCAAGAAATTTAAAAAAAAGGGCGTGGATTTTGGAATATGGATTTTTGTTGGAGGGGGCTTAATGATTTTGTTTACTTCTGCAGTGTTGGTTTGTCAATCGTTAGACGGTGATTGCTTGGTAATCACTCGGCGGTCTTGATCGTTGATTGGAGAACACTTGTAAGTTTTTTGTAAGTAAGTTGTTAGTTGTTGATAATTGTTTTTTAATGTGGTAGCGATGGCAGTAGACGGCGGGTTCAAAGTTCAATGTTATAAGTTTTTGGCGGTGAATTACATGAAAACCGTGGAAATCCTTGTGGTTATCACACATTCACGTATGGAAAAACCGTTGCTTCGTTGGGCAGACGGTTGCTCACTCGCCATGCGAATTTGAAGCGCTTTTGAGCGTCTAGTTTGCACACAAAAGCAGATTGGTATCACTTATCACAAAAAGTCACAAAAGTCATAAATTCCCGAGAAAATCCCGAGAGGAAGCGCTTGGAAATATGTCAGATCGAAGTCCAGGGGAAGGCACGGGTAATAGAGTGAAAACGGGATCAAAAACAGTAGAAAGCTGGATCAGAAGTGAGATATTATCGAAAAGCGGTGAGTTGGCGTAAAAACAGTTGCGGAGCGACACGAAACACGTCTACACTCGGCTAACAGATTAATATTAATTAAACTAAAAACAGTACATAAATACTGTAGACATTCATATTTTCCTTACTAATAATAATGATTTATAATGCCTTATTTTACTGACTACACTCACAATGGCTGGGTGGTAATATTTCAATTACTGAAGCCAAGGGTTACTGGTTCAAATTTCGCGTATGGAAACTTCTCATGTTATTTTTTCAATGTGTATTTAGATTCAGACCATGAATTTAATAGGTTCAGAAAAATACTAACAACGATATCTCATGGAAACAATGTTATTAAACCTTTTTAGAAATTGATCAAGATCCACATAGGATTGTAGTCAAACAAAAAAAATACTGTCATATTTATCTACCTTTTCTAAATTCAACTAAATTGAAATGATCATAGTTTATCGATGTCTATGAATCGGATTCATAAAACAATCTATTAGTTTATGGTTTATGGCAATAGTCGAGAAGCTGGTACAGAATTATCGGACTTGTTTTATTTTTGAAAAATTTGGAGCAAGGTCGCTTTGGACTCTCACCGTGAGGCGAAATGTTGGGCGTAGCAGTGAAATAAAATATTTATTATAGGTAGGTACTGCATAATAACGATCGAGATCGGCTGGCCAGTCAATCGATTACATAAAAGAATCGCCATATAAATTCGCTCTCTGATTACGTGTCGACACTGATGCCTATTTGTAAACTGACGGAAACCATGTGAATTTCAAATATGGAATGTAAAAAAGTAATATCCGCAAAAACAAAGATATTGGATATTAATATATAAGATAGGGTCTTCTGAAGTTTTCCTAACAAACCCTCTGCGTGAAATTGTTTATTATAAACACGCGGTCGCTAAGCATATCAACACCGATGTTAATCTGACGTTTCAGTTTTTTTTAAAGAAAATTAGTGAGGGGGCCGAACTGACATAATATTATTCAGATGCCAATTTATCGGCACATTTTTAAAAATGCATATACTTAATACAAATATATTATTGTTATTTTTAAACATATACATATAAGTAATTATATCAAGTTGAACGTAGTGTTTATTGTTTTATTTTACAAGAAAACATATATAAGGCAATGTTTAAAATATACGAATGCTAAATGAGATTTTTCCTATACCTACCTACTTCTTTTCACCAATGAAGCTATCTAGATGCAAATAAAATTATATTGTTTATCTATCTAATTCAATGATACATCAATGATCTACTTACACAAATGAAAAAAAAACAGAATTAGTATGTGGTATTACTAGTAACATTATCTGATTTATATACTTCCATAATGATCGGTTTAGGTGACCTAAGTTTTGACTTTTAGGATCTTCAGACTGTATACCCATATCGATATGTAAAAGAATTGAAACAAAAGTTTTAATTTTGAGAAAGTATGGCAATATAATATATATAAACTATCATACAATGTTATAAAATAAAACAAAACACAAAACATTATTGACAAAAAAATGCTTCAGTGTACCTACTAAACTTTTTAAAGTCGTTCACAAGTAAAAGATTTTTACTAAAAAAGCTTCATTCGGACTCCCAGAACTTTGAGAAATGGGCATTTTATGTCTAAGTTCTGCAGCGTTGGAAAATTTGCGAGATTGACCTGTAGTTAACTTAATTAGTAAAATCTACTTATTACAATATTAGGTTCTTTTTTTGAAAATTATATGTTTATTTATCAGTAGTGAATAAATTTTCATTAATTTGCTAACGGCAGTTACGAAAGAATATAGTAATATTTTAATAGATGTGGATACTAGCCGCCACTAGGTGACGTGGTAACGTATGCGCTTGGGAAGTAGTGAGATAATGTTTCGATTCGAATCGCGGAGCTCAAAAATTCACTATTTTTTATTATTTTGAGTTGAGGTTTGGTTGATCAAGAATGTGGCTAACATATATTACTCGTAAAAAAATAAATATTGCGAAACTGCTTTGAAAATGAGGCGGCCAGCATCCACAAGAAATTGTAGAGAAATGGGAAAAAAGCACCCACATGTTTTTTTTCCCACTTCAAATATACTGCCTCTATTTTTTTTTTATACATTCTTCCATTTTTGGTTTCGTGTAGATGTCAATAAGTGTAATTTGTCTGGTTTCCCTATACTTAGGTAAGTCTAGAATTTTTCTACCAAAAAGTTTTTTTTTACCTTGTTCAGTATATTTACCCAGTGTTGGCAACACTGATCCAGTGCAGTATTGTTGTATTAATTATGCTAAAGAATATGTATGCCTGTGCCAATGTACGTAATCACAATATATATAAAAAAACAGGATTCGAAATGGTTATTTGCAGACATTGTGATACTTTCCGAATGTGTAGATAAAAAAATTAAACAACGATTATTCAACGTCAATAAAGAATTTTAAAAAAGTTGAACGCGAAAGTGAACGCGGCCCACAAATCAGAACATTGTGGATCGCATAAATGCGTAGAGCACCGCCTCTCAAACTGGGCCGCGAGACAATTAATAGTAACTACGTCAGTGGCGCACGGTGACGATGACTTAATTATTTTGATGATCTAAAATATGTTTAATTTTTATGTAATCAACTGTTGAAAAATTTACCAATCGTAGTGATTACATTAGGTATAATGTTATAATTAATGAATGATGGATAATACGTTTGAGTTTATAATTATTATACTGTCATGATTTTTGTCAATCCTGTGTCGAAGGGGTAGAACATATACTATGTAATGTGTGAAAGGGATAGTTCCAACTACAATTCATATGTATAATTACACAACTTCTTTTCTACCCTCATTACACAATAGCTACTCGTTAATATATTAATTTTGGCAATCATACATATAAAAGTTTACCATTTAAACCAAAGACCATAAATTACCAGGAATTATATATACCATGTTCGATGCTGTGAAAACCATATGGACTTCCACAGAGTGTAGGTTGTATCAATAGGTTTTTTAAATTTTTTACGAGAAATGAATGTTTTGTTAGCCACTTACTCAACATATTAAGTCCATACTCTGTGTGCAATCACACATTGAAAAACAACAAGTGATTTTTTTACAGATATTATAAGACGACGCGGTAACCGCTCAGATATCGTGAGCTATATATGAATTACCTCGAAGTATGCTGAATCTCTTGAAAATATGACATAGCTATATTATTATTATTATGACACAAAATGATATAAGTACCGAGAAATTAAAAAAATTAGACAGCATTTACTTTCTATTTTACAATAATTATAATAATTACTTATACGAAATTCTTCAAAGCAGTTTTTTAGGTTGAGTTTTGATTGTCAAACCATTATCAAGACTTCTTAAATTTAGCCTACTTGACTAAGTTGATAGTATTGACTATATAATATATATAGTGCGACGACTGAAATAACTTTCTACCAAAAGAACTGATTTGTGGAAGTTAATGTAAGTACGAGTATCATTATTCAATTAATTTTTTTTTTTAACAAATTGTGGACATTACAAATTATTAGTTTAAGACGTTCACAACATGACATGAAACATTATTATAAAGAAGGGAAAAAAGTAATACAAGCGGTTAAAATGAAAATATAAAAAGAGAATATAATATAAACATACAAAAGCAGTGAAAATACAATTATCCATCTATAGAAGTTCAAAGAAGTACACCGAGTTTGTTAAGGAGGCCCTTTTTTAAGAATTTATATACAATTCAACATGTAAAGAAAAAGTTTGCTAAGATTTTAACGATTGTTAAAGAAGGAACAATCATACGTACCTAGGTATATACTTCAGAACAGATAATTTGATAAGATATGTTTTAATGCATTGGAAAAGCTTCAGAAACATACCTCTTAGAAAATTCTAGAAAAAATCATAGACCGAGCGGATTCGGATTCGAATGGTTCATATGGAAAACTCATAATAACCCATTTTCATCCAGGGAAATAGCTGTGTTTTCTTATTATTATAATTCGGTACAAGAACGTTTTAACTCCACATAAAATGCCACGATAATAATTGCCAATTAAGCAACAAAAGTCAATAAACGCCATGTTATTATTATTCTGTCCAGCATTAAATAATTTACAACAGGTGCCACTGCACTCGCAATAGCCCTAAGGCGAAATTTTATATCATTATGTATTACTTTTTTTAACGTGTAAAGAAAGTACCTACCTATCTAAATTTGCGAATTTATTTCATGGGCTATGGCTATGATGCATAAACATAGTGTTTTAAATAATTTAAAATACATCATCGTTATGCGTAACATATTAAAACATTGAAATTATTAAATTTGTTGGATAAGTACTCAGATTTTTATTATATTTAGATCTTATCTAAATATTATATTCTTTGTATTTCTTTTAATATCTTATATTGTGTGAGTGATTTTTGTGATTTGTTATTTTGCATGCGAAACAATGTTTTGAAAGTAAAGTTTTGAATTTTTATTGATTCTACAAAATATCCTTCCTTCGTAATATGTATTGATAGGTAGGTAGTTTTCATTATGTGTACGTCCTATCGTGATTTTCTATCGCTTATCCTACTTATCCTTGGAATAGTTTTTTTCACGAGAAATGATTAATTGATTGATTTCGCGAGTTTTCTTGCATTTGTGCGGTAATTCGTCCCGTCACGTGTCTAACTATGTTTGAAAATCATATGTGATTTTAACATACCCATAATTTTTTTCACAAGTTTTCAAGATTTTTGATCTTTTTTAGCATAATATGCTAGTTTGCAAGTGTTGACAGCTTAGACGGCTAACTTTAGGTACTTTACGTAGCAATTATAATACCTCAATACATACATATGATAAACTACCTTCAATAGCAACCTTGTTTATAGAAGATACCCATATGAATGCTTTTCACGAATGATAAAGCAAAACGAACATTAAATATTGTAATTATTATTAATTTAACTATTTTTTATTTAAGGCAGTCTTTATTAAGCATAAATAATATGGAACACACATACTAAAAATATATTGTTTCTAATAGGTATTTTTCTGAGGAGTTCCAAATTATGACGTGTGTTAATGTGATTGCATCACCTACTAGGGGCACCTAGCAGAAAAATTCGAAGCTTGCAATTTGAAACAATTTATTGATAACTTACATTGTTAAAAAGAAAAATACTTATTTTATTGAAGTCAAAGATAAACTTGTAATAAAAAACCAGTATGGAATGAGAATTCATTAAACGATCTCATTTTATCCTTACATACCTACTATTGTATGGTTTTGTTTATTAATAAAAAAAAAATATTAAGTTTTTTTCTAATGCAGCGTGAATATTTTTGAAATTTTTAACGTATTTTAAAATACATCGACTTTTATAAAAACATATTATATTAAATGAGTATAGGACATCGGTAGAGGAAAAACATATTCTTCTGTCATTGCGGCCACGACGAAATCACTTTGGAACGGTGTTAGTGTTATTTGAAAGTAACGATACAAACACCTAAATGGGTCGCATACATTGCCAGAAGAATCTGACACCATTATACCTAAGTTGTAATCATTTCTATGTATATCAAATTGAGCTTCAATAAAACGGAACGGATTTCAAAATATACTCACTGTCGGTGTTATTATTATTTTATGGCCATGTTTACCATTAAAATGTAGATTAATAAGTTCTCCTCGAAGGTCACGAAGAGAACAATTTATAGTTTTAATGTATTTTATATTTAATTTCAAAATAAGATACGATTTTCATAAAACATAAAAAAATTATATGTAGAAATCTTTTTATTTAAATCGAATAGAGTTTAGGTACGAGTATGGTCACAATATCATAATGATTTTAGATAGATACTACTATCACATAAAACAATTTGAAATGTAAATTATATTAAATTGCATTCTTCGTTTTCTGTCACTAAAAGCCTTAAATATTGTTATTATTTTCTTTTTCGTACCAGTGGGTCTATTCTATAATACTTATCGACCGCTAAAGTGATAAATATTATCAAACTTAGGGTAGGTTTGTATCAAAGTATTGTAATAAATTACACTTAATGTTGAAAATCGCATGTATGTTAAATGAAATAAAAATAAATCTTCAATTATTTTTTCTCTTTTCAATCATTTTGATATAGATACAAAGATATTATATTGATTGATCAATCCTTACAATTAACAATTACAATAAGTTGGTTGTAATAAGTGCTAATACTTTAATATAATCCTACACTAAGCTTGATATTATTTATCACTTTATCACTTTAGCAGTCGATAAGTATAGAATAGACCCACAGGAATACATGGAGACAATAACAGCAACCAATTCCATGCGTATGTGATAATTAAATATTGACTCAATAGTGAGATACGATCTTTGACCCGACGTATGTGTACCAAAACGCATTTTCGATAAACAGGATTTGTGTGACGTCACCTGAGAGATACAAATATGAAGCATGACTCGGGCGGGGCGATCCGAATTAATTTCGACAAAAGTGAAAGGCCCCGAATAGCTTCGCCCCGCTGGATGGCCGGGGGACCTGAAGCCCAACCCGACTCCTTAAGGTGACATTGATGCAGCGAGGACCCGGTATAAATAGCTGGACCAATTCCATCGAGAGCAATCAGTGTCCAGCTCGCATTCAGAACACAGCAAAATGGCATTCAAGGTATTGATATAGTGTTCAGGATTGAATCGAATTATCGGTAGACTCTTGTTTTCATTATAAGCATTCCTCGATCAACTTACGACATTTCGCACTAAAAACAATTTTTTTTTTGGGTAAATATATACCAGATACCAGCGGTTATACGAGTTCAAATCCTGTCGAGCATTATATTTTTTTCAAATATGATTTTTTCTAGTGGGTATCTGAGGTGTTTTCAAGTAATGTATGTATATAATATATTTAAATAATCTATCACAGGATATCGTGTGCGTTTCATAATTTTGATTTTCATGTATGGTTTTTTATCGGCAGTTCTATGATGAAAATATCAGTAAATGGCATTGTGGAAAAATCGAGAGCTTCACGCTATCTGTGCTAATTGTGTAAATTTTAAAATTATATCCAACTACATTTAATAACGTACAAATGCTATTATAGATGTACATTAAAAATACTCACAATTTTTCTCAGATTAAGTTAAATAAATAGATGGAGTGTTTCTATACATAAATATGTATCTATTACTTTCCCCTGAAATATAAGCCAAATTTTGAGATTTTTTTTTAAGTATAAACGAAATGGTGCTATTTTTCATAATGGATAAATTCATAATACTGCTATAAATGGCAGTCAGTGTAAACGGCATAAGTACTAATAATTACAAGATAAAAGGAACTTTTTATATAGAACGTTTTTAAATTTTCTGTTGAATTATTATGCTCAATATGCTCAAACTTTTACTTGGTATGAAGTAAATAAAAAACAAACAAACAAATATAGAATACTGAAATGTCATTTTGACATTTCATTTTGATTTCCATAGTAATGCACGTATATATTAATAATTTTGTTGCTAGGACCACCCTCTTAGCAACCAATAATAGTCTTTTACTTTTTACGGATTTTTCTGAAATAACTTTCCATACAAAACAGAATGAACTGAAAATGAATTCAATTCTGCTTAAAGATGGCTAAAAGTATTAAAAGAATGCACTGGCATCGTGTTCTGATATATTCTAAAAGTTGCAAATGTCTACCTAGTCGGGAAGTTAGTTAAAAATCGATTGCAAGATTTGTACAGGACAAACAACCACCGGACAAACAAGAGTACGAGCTAATAAAAACGTTGTAAAAGTTAGCACATTTTTATTCGATTTTATTCTCCGCACTTGCTATTTTAATTTAAAATACTGATTGATTTACAATAAAAAATATCCTTGATCGGGAGTGTAATAACTTACTTAGTAGGTAATTTTAAAAAATGTTCATTCCTAATCGAATCATATGGGCCTCCACAGAGAGAAGGTTGCATTACGATGAATGTTTTTACGAGAAATGAATGTTAGCCACTTGCTCAACTTGTTAGGTTCATACTCTAGGTCCAAATATAAATTGAACCTTTCCCCACGTAAAATCAACGAAACAACTATATATTAAAATCCCAGTGCTTTATTTTGAATGTATTTTATTACAGTTCTTCTTCTTCGCCGCCGTCGTAGCTGTAGCCAGCGCAGGATTGATCCCCCAACACGGTTTGGGATACGCCGCTCCTCTGGGATACGCCGCCCCATTGGCCAAAGTAGCCACAGTCGATGCCGATTACGACCCCCATCCCCAATACAACTTCGCTTACGACATCCAAGACGGTCTGACCGGAGATTCCAAGAGCCAGCACGAAAGCCGTGACGGAGATGTCGTCCAAGGATCTTACTCCCTCGTCGATGCTGATGGTTTCAAGCGCACAGTAGAATACACCGCTGATCCTCACAACGGATTCAATGCCGTCGTCCACCGTGAACCTCTTGGTCACGCTGTCAAAGTTGCCGCTCCAGTTGCCGCCTATGCCGCCCCGATCCCTAAGATCGCCGCTCCTATCGGTTATGCCGCCCCAGTTGCCAAGATCGTCGCCCCCCATGGATACCAACAGTCCTATTACCACTAAGCAACTTCTGAATATTTACCACCGAACCTGAGTCATTTAAATTAAGATAGTATTGTTTATTATTATTATTTTGACATTGTTGTGCGTGATGAATGACGTCATGCATAGCTCGCCATTTATATTACTACAATTAATAAAACTTTATTTATTTAGTTAAAATTATCGAAGATTTTCATTCAATAAATTTCCCAACTGACAGTCATTACCTACATTACATTCATACATATCTTCAAACGAATATTTATTGAAACACCAAATAATGTACATAATATAGATTCTATGGAGATCCGATATTATAGAAACCATTTTAGTAATATCCACCCTTTAGTTAGATAATAATAATACACACACAGTCGACAAAATATGGTAGAAAATATTATGCCGTCTGGAATTTTGCCTAAATATTAATATAATAAACTATACGAACGATAATATAAATTATATTAAAATCTAAGTATAAGATAGTGTATAGCTATTTCGGTTATAATCTAGTTTATCAGAGAGGAAAGTAAATTAATTATTTTAAACTAATACGGTTTCCAAGTAAGGAGGTATTTTTTTTTTGAATAGTCAAAGGGTGAGAGAGAGATTTCGTCTCATTCTATAAGTTTTATAGGTAGTTTAGTTCCCTCCCCATCTGCATAGATATAAAAATAAAATAAAATATTTTGCACTGCTGACTCTGTCTATTCGAAATTCGAATGAGAGACGACTGTATAAACCCTATTTTTTTACTGTTACTGCGATGTACCGATTTCAGATTTTGAGGCATTCGAGAAATTTGCAGCGTCGTATGGGGAGCGGGATAGTCCCGACTCCTCTGTAGACTCATCCATTTCAATTCGTGACACTCAATGTGCGGGTACACAGGGCGCTTAACGTCAGCGGACAGCAAAGCCAGTCCAAAAACAAAAAAAATCTTTCTTAACTTTCTTCTTTAAGCACTACGGTGCATGGTTGCAGCATCAGTCCCGTGCGGCTCCGTCTCGGGACGGAATGAGCACTTAAAATCACTTCTTTCAGATACGTTTAAAGCGTCGTGGAAAGCGGCGGTGCATATCCACGGCTGTGCATATATGACGGGTGGTGGTGGGAACTTTAACGTACGTAGGGTATGGATGTGTAGTTTGTATGAGTGACGTTAAAATGCGGTAGCCCAAAGCTACATAGATTCTGTTTTGCGTGAAAATTTTCTCTGATTTACTTCTGATAATTAGATTTTGGCAAAACGCGTATGGGGAATGCACGCGGAAAGGGCCCTCGACGGAAGCAAAGAAGAAGCGAGTGTCTCACCACGAATAATGTAGATGGAAAATGACCGATGGAAGCGGTGAGGCTCGACTAGCATTCGTGCTCCACCGATTGGCTTAGAGTGCCTCTACTAGCAATGTATACCTGGCCTGCTTCTAAAAATATTAGTGGGATTTTTTACTTTAAGTCGTATTGACCTGTCCCGCCCACGTGTGGTTATCACTATGCAGTACGAGCGTAAGGGCGTCGAAACAATAAGGTTCTGGATCAAGACTTTTGAATGATGATTGTGCAGCCGAAAAATGTATTTACAGAATATAAAACAGACATATTTTGAAAATAATTACAAGATAAAAAGAACTTTTTATATATAACGTTTTTAAATTTTCTGTTGAATCATATAAACTTGACTTGACTAGCTTAAACGATCAAAAAAAATTGTACTTGATAGAAAAACTAAATAAATATATAATACTGAAATGTCATTTTGACATTTCATATTGATTTCCATAGTAACGCACGTATATATTAATAATTTAGTTGCTAGGACCCCAGACCCCCTAGCAACTAATAATAGTGTTTTACTTTTTACGGATTTCTTCCGAAATAGCTTTTCATACAAAACAGAATTAACTGAAAATGAATTCAATTCTACTTAAAGATGGCTAAAAGTATTAAAAGAATGCATTGGCATCGTGTTCTGATATATTCTAAAAGTTTCAAATGTCTTACTAGTCGGGAAGTTAGTTAAAAATCGATTGCAAGATTTTTACTGGATAAACAACCACCGGACAAACAAGAATACGAGTTAATAAAATACATAATAATTCTGAAATATAATAAAGTGTAAATTTTCTTATATAAGTAACTTTTTAACATTTATAAGGCACACCGATGATATTAATTAACATGGAAATTTGTGAAAATATATTCGTTTTGTGGTGATGCTTCGAGCGTAAAAAAGCATGTCTTCTGTGCAATTTAAATGTTAATTTATTATTTTCCCGAAAGTAGTCAGGTAGGTACCTATCTACCTGTAGTTAGCTGTTACCTTTCACGCACTTTTGCATATGTAAAAAAATGACTAACAAAACATTATAACTAGTTATTTTGTTTGTTGTGTATAAATTAACATCGATTAGTAATTTTGGGGATAATTAACTATTTAATGATTTCTTGTGTTTTGAAACTTATTGCAGGCGATGAAATAAGCAACATATTATTGCTTAAAAGATACACACCTGGATTATAAATTATTGTAGAATATATAAGTTTTAGTTGAAAAAAAGTTATACAATTCATTTAATTATTGGGTAAGTGGATATGCGACAAAGATTTTTAAACTACACTTAGACGAACTTGTTGTATTACAAATTACAACATTTGATGGCCATTTCCATTATTGCAGTTATTGCTTCCATGACATGGCAACGTAAACAAGTAGGTTATACATACTATTTCTACCTATGATTTGAACTTATGATTTGGCCACTAATTTCGTTTCTCGAGATTCGATAATTATTCTCGAATTCAAGATTATGTGTTGTCTCAAGAATTCGCGATTGGTTTATTATTTTCTTAAGAATGACGATTTTTTTTCATTTTACCTCTTCTTGTCGAAAAAAATTAACCGGAAATTCAAGAAATACTGTTCCGGTTCAGAAAACAAGACTTTATTTTGAACCTTTCCTATGCCGTTTCTTAAAATTGTGGTTGCGCTCGATGGCTTTATTTTTCAGTTTCGACATATCTTTCTTATTTTTGCCAAGTAATATCCTCGATTTCTCGAGATATCTCGAAATTACGCAAAACTAATTTTTCAAGAAGCGAGATTGATATTTTCTGATTATACCCAGAAAAATCACGATACAAAATGAATCGATTATAACATCTAGATACGATGTAGAGATGTGACGTTTATTTGAGATTTTTTCTAATGATAATAAAGAATAATTGCTTCTTGCAAAAATATAATCACACGTGCAACAAGAATGGAAGATATTTTTGTCCCTCTGAGGCAGACGAAACCGGTCCAAATTTATTTATTAAAGTGGAATAAGTACTACATTTTTTTTTGCGTTTTATTAAATCAAACAACAATACAATGCAGTTCCACCATGAATTATTGACAGTTAACAAAATAAAAGAAACTCAGTACATCCTTTGAAAGTAAACTTCCGAATAAATCAGTGTGATGATTGCTGTAACTTTAAATGAATTTGTATTGCCAAATTATTTGCAGTCAAATAACCTTTCTATAACTTCCTTTACTTTTATATGTATATGTTCCGTTTCCATATAATCAGGAATTCTTCTTCTTCAATGTTTTTGGTATCCACCTACATATTATATAATTTTGAATAACACTGCATTGACTGTTTTAATTTTTTTAATAATGTGGTTACGAGCCTATGTTCCAAAAGTCCATGGCTGCCCAGATTATTCTATACACTCTGAAGGTTTTTACTATTTAACAGAAGGCAATACATGTACGTATTTTGACCTGCTAATGCCATCAATTTATTGTGGCTACTTATAAAAGTATTCAAATGAATCAGAGAATAATATAAAGTTATTGTAGGAATTCCGTTGCCAAATTATCCGAAAATACTTTTTGAAATACCGATGTGTTGCAGAGGAATGATTTCGTCTCTCGAGAGTTCATAATAACAATATAAAACGGTTGCAGAAATGCATGGAGTGAGCGATTATCATATGTAAAGAATTGCAAATTAATTTTTATAAGTCATGAAAATTTATTGAAATAAAAATGATCGCCGTGTTAATATGCCAACACATTATACAGGTGGAGCAAAATAAACATTTTTATTATTTCGAACTACCTCCGTATCGGTTGAGAAGACTTCTATAATTTTATTTTAACTTTACAAATAACTGATAACGATCAACATTATAAAAAATCATCTTCTTCTTGTGGAGAATTGGGAGCGGTACTTTTAATAATCGCCGTTGCCGGCCAGCCCCTTTGTGTCTTCTCCTACCTACACATAATATGGATAGTATTATTATAGTGGGCCTTCTAGGATGCAGTAGTCTGGTTGGCTTGTAAAAAACACGGGATATGTTAAGATTCTTGAAACATCCGTAGCATATAGCAAAGCCATGTCCAATGTCACATCTTCACATTAGATAAGACGAGAGGCTGTATCGTACGCCTCAAGCACCTGTTTTCAAAGCTTATCACGCCTATATAACGCCCACAAAAGACGGTAGGTAAAGCAAACATAAGCAACAATTCCTTAGATGGTGTTTGTCCTTGAGATAAGACGACTGTCTACTTCATTATATGAAACGGGTAATGCTTTAACGACAATACCTAACTACATTTGAGTTGCCTAGAGTCATAACTCACATATTCCAAAAATCGAGTTTTTAGATAATCACAAAAACACCAGAGCAATGCACTGTTGTTTTGTAAATAGAAGAAAAGTATTGAACTCCCTGAATATTAATGAGCGAGTGAGACGATTTACATTATACATATAATACTCCTAAGGTTGCAGACACACAGCAAAATATGAAAAATAGAGCCCCCTGATTGGCTAGAAAGGCCTTAATGACAGAAATCACATTATTCATTGAAAAATGTGAGTTATAACATCAACAGTCATCTTTGTCAACGATTTTTAAGATAAATAAATATTGTTCTTTATATAGATTAATGCCTTTAGAATCACTTCGTTTATTCAATTAAAAATGACAAAATTGCAAAATATGAGTTATGACTCTAGGCGACCCATTTGCGCATTGACTTTGCGCGTAGTAGGCAAATTCTGGATGGTCTATCGACAAAAAGTCCTACTAACGACGTCGTAGATTATCTTATCACAATTATCTATTTTAGTGCATGTTGCAATTCTTTAAAAAATATATTTTATAAAAAATGTAAAACATAATATTTTATGTTCAGTAAAATACCGAAGATGAAATAAAATTCAAATTCAAGTCTCGTAAATATGACTGTCTTAGAATTTTTTCTCAGTTATCTAACACAGCTTACCTTCCTTCAACATGCACCCTTCGCCACTGGCTATTGTACATAGTGATTTCGTGATTTTGAAATAAGACCACTTAAAATTGAATTTTAATATAATTTATGATAAGAGATAAAATTCACTTATAGCTAATTAACTCTCGCTT
This sequence comes from Rhyacophila brunnea, assembly GCF_057557595.1. Classification (NCBI taxonomy): domain Eukaryota; kingdom Metazoa; phylum Arthropoda; class Insecta; order Trichoptera; family Rhyacophilidae; genus Rhyacophila; species Rhyacophila brunnea. The sequence continues at coordinate 37,215,271 of NW_028233276.1, read as the reverse complement.
ATGCAGGTTGCTATCTGTATTAATTTTTTACATAATTACTAATGCAGTCTCACGTGTGAATAGTTTTCCGTATCTTACTGAGATACGACGCCATTGTTGAATAAGTGGACATTTTTTCGTGATTCGTATTCACCTGTATAATTATATTTTCATTGTGCGGCGCACGTATTATCAGTACGAAAATCTAACCGAGTAATTATTATGTGTGCCATAAATCTATGAAAAGTATAATGAATTGAAGTATTGTATCTCACACTGTGAGCCAATTAGTGAGAGAATGGAAAACTGAAACAGTGATAGACAACACATGTTTGATATCACAATTAAATTTAATTCAAAATTAGTTTATTTGCTTTCAATATATTATACTAAGATTTTTTTTTAAATATTTCTGAAGCATTTTTCCTATCAAAAATTCTTAAAAAATCACTCACAAGAGGAACATAACGACAGCGAAGGGTGGAGGTAGACTGTTAAGATCCAGCATAAATAGTACACAAAAAACTTTATTAGTTATACGTATTTGTTTTTATTGAACTAGACTGCAATTTACAGATGGTATTGGTTAGTTTTTAAAAATAAATTAAAACCTGCTATGATATGATAAAATTGTGCACATTTTTCATCCATACTTATTTGTTTTCGTTGAATTAAGAATATATATTACCTACACATATTGTTGGTTCATTTTTTAAATTTATTAAGCCTTGCCTAAATCAAACTATATTAGATAAAAAATATTATTCCATCTATAAAGTATCCAAAAATATGTAGCTATAATCTAATGGAATAATTTTAGATATTAAATAGATAGACGAGTATTTTTAGACTATTATCTATTATGGCTTGGTGTTCGAGTTTAATTGAATTTTAAAAACTAACCAACATTATCTGTAAATTGTAGTCTTAGTTCAATGAAAATAAATACGTATGACGGACTGAGTTTAGTGTGCACTATTTACGGTGGATCTTAACAGCCTACCTCTACACTTCGCCTCTGGAGCATAATGTGACGTAAGTTACGTAAACGACAATCGTAGACTGCTGTTCTCTCAAATTATTAAATATACACTGAAAAAACAACACGTAAGTTTTTGGAGATTCGGAATTCATCTTGTTTTCAAGGCTACAGAGATGAGCACCCTAGCAACTACGTCAACGTGTTTATTCTATTTTGAATTAACAGGGAAAGTTTATTTAGTTTAATGTTACATTTAATACAACAATAAGTCCCCATTAAATCCGCTGGATCGATGAAATTATTAAATAGGGCAGAAGTGTCTATATGGTGCAACACTATGTGTGGGATTCTAGTTTCGCACAATCTTTTCACGTGTGCATTCCAGAATTTTCTTTCCCACCTGTCAACATCCCCATCTTCTCGAATCTGTTAATTTTGTATGTATTTTACTTTTTTATTGTTGAGATGCTGAGGATTGCACGAGTGTTATAGATGAATGATATAAAATTAAACATTGATTGGTGGCAGTTTTCACATCATCACATGCCTATTTATGGGTGAAGTCAGATTCAAACATGTACCTTAAATTTTACATTGATTTTTTTTACCATGAACTGCTGATGAAATGAATGATGTTATTATCTATATAGAAACGTTTGTAATTTATTTTTTGGTCTGACATGTCATCCTTGAAATACTAAAGACGTTATAAATATAAATAAATATCAATATAATTTTTTATCGTGAATATTTTACTAAAATTATCTCGTCATAAATTATACTTATAGTTTTATAAATGCGTTTAAAAATTAATAAATGTAAAAAATCTTAACACCACTGCACATTCATGTACCGAAATATGACTATATTCTAAAACATTAGAGCGAGAGTTTTAAAAGAATACTATTTTATGTAACAAAAATACTTTATGCAGTCATCAAATGTTTAAAATAAATATAAATGATAATAAGGCTTCAAAATTATATAAATAGATTACCTACAACGTTTAAGGAGTGTCCAGGATCATGGTTTGAAAATACAATAAAAACTCAATTTTGACCTACGACGAGCATGTCCCCCCTTAATATTCGTTTAATCCACAGTTTCTCCCTAATACCATTGAACTCAGAAATAATGGGAACTGAAATACCTAACGGGTAAGCAGATGTAAGCAACCGATCTCGAGTAAGGAAGAATGCGGAATAAATTTAAACACGTGTCAAGAATACGTGAAACGTCGAATACTGAAAACTGCTCTTGGTTTATGCATTTACGCTCATTTAATATTGGTGTATTACACACACTATTGCACGTGCATAATGCGTGTTTCATTTTCGTAGGACACTCACACATTCAAAACCCTGCATCAATATGTGGCGTATTGAACATAGCATATCGGTATTCTATTTATTATCTGCTCTGTGACTAATACAATGTGTGAAAACTCACGAGAAAATTATTAGAGTTTTCCTCTACTGTTTTGAGTTTCCAAATAAGTGTTAAATTATAAATTACTTGCAAATATTTCATCGCTGCTGGCAATGTAATAACTTTTCAAGTTTACCACATCTGCAGAGCAGGTAGCTCTCTAACGGCTTGCATATATTTTACATTCATATTGCAAATTTTGGGAATAATCCGATCGAAATGAATTACGTGAAACAGAAAACGGCTCGCGAAGAAATTGTATAAAAGACGTGTTTGTTTTTCAACTGATATCAAACACAATTTACCTTCAAACGAACCACAATGGCTTCTAAGGTTTGTGGTAACAATTATTTAAGAAAAGTGCATTTTATAATTAAAACACCGCGTCAATTCAATTAACCAAAATGTGACATTGGGTAAATAGTGCGTTTGGGAAACTGTAACATAAAGATATTTTAGACACCGTATCCCAGAAAAAAATAGAGTACTTTTGTCGATTGGGATCAGCGAAGTGTCATCAATATAATATTACTATTTAAATTCAGTTTTAAAAAATCATTTTAAAAGTGGATTATTGCACTTTTTTTGGATTATAATATTTTTGTGGCGGATCGGGTGCAGTGAATATTTGAATGATAATTTTTAATAAAAATAAAATTTGCAAGTAACTGTGGAGGAATTGTCCTTAAAATCCCTAATCGGTCTTTCACGGGTTAACATATTTTAAAATATCTGTGCTTGGAATCAGAGAATGGATTCAACAATTGAGCAGATGGCTAACGATCAACCTCGTAAATAAAGTCTGACCTTAATTTAAATTAACATATAATGAATATTGGATATTGTGGCAACTCTGAGGCTGTGTTGTATTGTTTTCAATGAATATTTGATTTAAGTAAAAGACCCAAAAGCAATAAGTCATAAAAAAAAGTCTTTTCAAATAATTAAACATTTTTTAATTGCACTGTGGCAAAATTGTGTACCTAGTCACTTTGGCAGAGTCATAAACTGCATGGTGTAAAGTGCATGCATATGCATTACTTAACTATTTATTTTTGAGGTATTATTTAGGAGTAGATACCTTATTTTATCATATAATCCCAACGGTAAAATAATCGCATTTTTTTAATTACAAGTTTTTAATAAATAATAGATAATCAAATTTAAAAACGAAAATAACCATCGACAATCATTAATTTTCGAGAATTCAACGAAGTGGTACCTACTCCATAATCATGGTTCGAAATTTATTTTTTGCTAGTCGCAGAAGTTGCACAAATATATTTAAATTGTGTACCTACTTGTTATTCATGAATCAAAACAATACATTATTTATAACATCTGATTGACTGTTGGTAAAATTTGACAAACGAGATCGAGCATGATCAGTATTTTTGTATTGCACAACAGTTAACTCGTATTTTCGTTGTCTAATGCTTTAAACAATGCCGTCATATTGTACGCAATCATTTATCATTGCATCATACTTAATATAATTTATCGAATTATCATAAAAATAGATGGAACACCCATCCAAGGATATAGGAAAAGCTATCTAAATCTTGTTAATTGTTAAGAACTTTATACTGGCCTATAATACAATTTAGGAATTGAAAGACAGTTTTCTAATACTAGCAAATTTTGCGTACCCATATAAAAGTATTATTTTCACAATCAATAATTAACAAAATTATCTAAATGGCCAGAATGTTTTCTATAATTTTCCAATTAATATTTTTCGCGAATTGCAAAATGTTACCCCCCCCCAATTTAAGGGATTACCACACAATATAAAGTTCACGTATAATTTTATTAATAACTATTTTTCATTGCGTAATACGAATGACAGTTATATATTCATTTGTTTTGTTTTCATCTATCGTGTCATCATTCAATCCCGTTAATCCAGTGGCAGATTTATCAGCAATCTGAGTGCGCGCGAGAGTGGGCCCCCGATTAAAAAAAATATTTATTTGATGCTTTTGGCTTTGGGGGGGGGGGGGGGGGGGGGGGCATTTTGATAAAAATATCTATACTTAATGTTTTTTTTACTCATTTTTATGGCGGCGTAGTTATCAAAATAGAGCAGGTGCCACTGAAATCTTGACTCTGACTACTTATAGCTTCTCATCCCTTTGAGATACATTCCCCATACCAAGATACTCCACCTTTTGAGTCTAGTGATAACACTTGGTCATAAAGTATATCTAGTAATAGTGAAAGTGAAGCTAACCCTTTCAAAAACATTCATCCTCAGTCATGACATTCTGACGAAGAATAAGTGGAGGGGTCCGGACCCGAAACCCCTCCCTCCTTGTGTGCTTGCTTGTGTCAATAAGATTTCCAAAATTAATATCGGGTGTTTTATATATCTTTACCTGAGTTAAATAATTTAGTCCAAATCGTTTCCTCGGTCTCATATATTATGATGAGTGGTTTGGAAGGATTTTATTGGATATACTTAAATACAATAATGTTTCACAGATTTCTTCCGATACGGCATTTCAATATCGACATTTTCTTTCAAAATAATACCGATACCCGACTTCAACATTCATACTATAACTATAATAAATATTCATAATAATGTAAAATTAAATATAATTTTTTATTTTGCAATATTTCAGTTGTTTATTTTCGCCGCCTGCGTGCTGACCGCCCATGCTGGTCTGATCCATGACCATTCCTTCTCCGGTCATGAAGCAGCAGCTTACGCAGCCCAGGCCGACATCTCCTCGCAAGGAGGCTACTCCGGCCACGAGGACTACTCAGGTCACGCTGATCTATCCGCTCTGTCTGAATTCGGTCACGGAGACCACAACCCGGTCGACTACCACTCCCACCCACGTTACGAATTCTCATACGGCGTCAAGGATGAAAAGACCGGAGACGAAAAGTCCCACCAGGAATCACGCGACGGTGATGTAGTCAAGGGATCTTACACCTTGGTAGACCCCGATGGTCACAAGCGTACCGTTGACTACACCGCTGATGCCCACCACGGTTTCCAGGCTACCGTCCGACGAGAGCCAGTTGCCAACTACGGAGGATATGGTCACCAGATTCATGGAGACTCAGGTTATGAATCATATGATGCCCATGGTTCCTACCATTGATGACAAAAGATAATCTACACGGAATTCAATAGTCTAATATTTATATTATGCTTATAGTATATTTATATAGAATGAATATTATAGTATAAAGCGATTATATAATTAAAAGGCATATACGTGGGTTAATATCGATGCAGGTTTCTTGATTTAATATAAATATTACGCCAATTGAACGAATTTATCGTTTTCATAGAAGAAAATAAACAATATCTTAATTTTCTGCCGAGGAAATCACCGATATCTAACGTAAAGAAACTGTAATAGAAAAAGTGCGTTGTAAGAAAATTTATCACTATCATCTCAATTACTTCCAATCCGCTGCTAAATGAAGGCCTTTAATTGTTGCATTTACTCATCTCGGCTCCTAATTTTTCACTATTTCCGTATTTTTAAAATTGTCATCGATACAGCGGGCTCTTGTTTGACATTTAAATATTTTTAAATCTCTTGGGTAACACTGGATAAATCACCACTTTGCCATCTCGACGCATGTTATTATGCCTGTTATCTTTTTTTTATAATCAAGGGTACCCATCTTTTCTACTCTTAGTGTTATAACCAACGTGCAACACGGCGTTGTATTTAGTTTTTGAATCTCTATTAAAAGTGTTTCCTGTAGAGTAGCTATATGCTATTTCCATACGTATATTCTGATGTATTTATCAGTAAAGCAAAGTAAAAGTTTATAAAATTATTATACTTGCAAAAAATATTTTGTATCAATTCCAGTATCTTTGTTGTACGGAAAGATTATTGTAAAAGTAGAGCGAATCTGATGAAATCTACTTATTTAATATAGAACAGCTCATATATTAAAAAAACGCTGTATATTTACAGAACCAGTTCCAAAAAAAATCGGTCGGCATCTTGTTGGTACTTATTTATGTCGAAATATTGCATTGCCAAAAAACACTGTTTTATAATTTAATATTTTACCTCACTGAATTTATTACATTACGCAGGATATTGCTCGAGTTGTGATTGGTTTATGGCGAGATATATATATTCCTACCTAATATGTAATCAAGAAAACCGCCAATCAAAAAACATCGGCATTAATACGATCCCAAATATTAAACCTACGTTATGACATACCTATTGATCTCGTTCTTACATTATTATGTATTATTTTATATTACATACAATTTTAATTTTCTTTTTTGTTATAATTAATTACAAAGTAGGCGTGTTTCTATTGTTTTCGATTTGTAACTGAGATCTGAGAAGCTATGTGATATGCAATACTTTATAATTTATTGTTAAATTTTGTTGTTGTATATATTATTATATTTTAATCTTGTTTTGTTTTCTCCTATGCGTGTATTAAATGAAATATAAATGGAAACTCTCTTAATCCATTGTTTTATTAAAATATCCCATGACGTAAATGAAAGGTGTTATGTATATATTGATAAGAATAAGCATAAATCTCTCACGCAACACTAATGCGACTTATATAGTATTTCCGTTGCTTTTATAGTGTTTATAATAGAGAAAGATAAAATAATGGAGTGGAAGTACGGTACCTTCACAATACAAAGAATTCGGGCAATTTTTTGAAAATAAGAGCATATTTTTTGCAATATAATATATAAATAGTTGGTTCATTATTTAAGTACACAACCATTGTTAAATCAATCATAAATAGTCTGTAATCCAAAATATATTATAGGGACTACGTACTGACGCAATCATATTTACTTATGTTACTCCTCAAGAACCATAAATTATAACTAATAAAAAATAATTAGTTAAAACAATGAAAATTTAATTATTAGGTAGGTACATGATGTGTATATTTGCAGGAACCCAATATTTACTTGTTTAAAAACAACGCACACTAATACATTTATATTAATAGTTTCTCAATGGCAAGAATGTTAGTTTTCTTCCGTAGTATCGTTTAAGTTAGACAGTTTGACTTTTCAGAACCAATTAATTTTATTCTCTTTACTGGGCACAATTATTGTGCCAACGATAGAAATGAAATATTGACGACTTCCAAACATGGGGTAGGTATTTCTATTTACTATTTTTTATAGAGGGCTGCATTTTATTAATTGGAATTGTAAACGGTAACAGTAATTAGCTGTTTAACTAGTATGCAGTATTAACACAACCATATACTACCAGACGGAGGAGGTGGAAGCAATGAGGTGGATTGTCCTACCTTAAATATGGATAATATAACAGTAATATCCTGCCCTATATAATTGGCGTCGTAATTAAAATTTCCTGAAAATCCTTTTTAAAACTTTGTTCAAGCTATCAGTCTGTATAATATTGGTTATAATTTTGGTTTTAAATAAAAACATTTTTTAAATAAAAAAATATAATAACTTTATTGGTATCACATTCAATTGTCGTATAGTGGGGATATGGCTTAATTTAAAATGGTTTTTAATTTAGTGGTAGTATGATTGGGGACCGGCGTGACCCAAAGCAGACGTGTACTTGACAACTGGAGCAGCGGCGTAGGCGAGGGGAGCGGCGTATTTGGCAACTGGGGCGGCATAAGCGATAGGGGCGGCATACTTGGCAACTGGGGCGGCATGTCCGAGAGGCTCGCGGCGGACGACGGCGTTGAATCCGTTGTGGTCATCTGCTGTGTAGTCAACGGTGCGCTTGTAACCATCAGCATCGACGAGGGAGTAAGATCCATGGACGACATCTCCTTCCCTGGATTCGTGCTGGCTCTTGGAGTCTCCGGTCAGACCGTCTTGGATGTCATAGGCGTAGTTGTATTGGGGGTGCGCGTCGTAGTCATCGACGGCGTGCGTGGCATAGGCGACTGGGGCTGCGTATTTGGCGATGGGGGCGGCATAGGCTGGTGCAGCATATCCATGGGAAGCGTATCCTAGAGAGGATCCGTAACCCAAACCAGGCTGGGCGATGAGTCCAGCGCGGGCGACTGCCACGAGAGCGGCGAATGTCAAGAACTAAGAAGGGCAAATGGGCATTGAAAAATATTATAATAAACGGGTTTTTACAATGCCTGACATTTGATTGCGAAACGTTAATTTAATTGAATTATAACGGTGTTACTGTTATTTATATGCAGGCATGTAATATTCGGCTAAAAATAAATGACCTTTAGTAACGCTACATATATAGATTTTCTTTCATCATAACTTTGGGTTAATAGTAAATTTTATGTTGTTTGTAAAATACTGCATATTAAAAATAAAATAAAAATATTAAATTGAACATAAAATGACTCAATATGTGGTTTTATTTATTCCAATATATATTAAATTTACTTTTATTTCTCTACAATTGAATCTAACACTAACATTAGAAGTTTATAAAAAAGTGCTCTGCTGTGTTGTAAATATTTTTTTACTATAAAAAAGCACAGCAATTATTTTTTGTTATGAATGGTATATCAATTAAAAAGTCATTAATTTGAAATCAAATTAAAGCAAATGACAACTACTTTGGAAATATTATAAATCATTATTTATTAGATTCTTTTATTATTATTAATTATGTTAATTTATTATAATTATTTTATATAACTGCAGTATGGATAAGTTGGGTAAAATTGCTTTTTTTATTTGATCTTGGCAGCCTCACGAAGACTTTTTTTTTTAAACAACAAATGGATGTTAGCTAACTGGTCAAACTATTGGCTCTTTGGTCTAGATTCAAATATATATATCCAAACAAACATATGAATTTACCAGACCCAGGATTCGAATCTGAGACTCACGGTTTCACAAGCGGATACGTTACCGCTTGATCATTACGGACGATATTTGGTTACAATGATTAATTTAAGTAGTTATCCAAAATATGATTAATATAGACATATCTACCAACGAAATATAAGGAAACCAATATCCATGGTTATAATATGTAGTAAAATATGCATAACAAATATTTTTAATAGACCTTTTGACACTATATTAATATGGAGGAACAAAACGGACCTCAAATAAATAAAATAACTGATATATATTAAGTAAGTATATTTAACATGATTTTAGGTGTAGGTTGAATAATAATCCCGGATTTTTTTAACTTATGAAAATTGAAACTGTTTAAATTATAATTGTATCGTAAACTTTAGAACACTGTCTCCCTCATCACTGCGACGTACCTTGAATGCCATAGTTGTGATGGGGATAAGATGTGATATCAAACTGATGCTGTTAAAGATTTTCCGCTTGTTTATATACCCATAGGTCGCCATTTTACCTTGACATCAGTCAAGCAAGGTTTCCCTCCAAATTTATTTACAAACACTGCGATTAACGAAACATGAGAGCTTCAAAGTCAAAATCTAATAAAAAGAACGCTTTTATTATTAAATACCTAAATAGTATATACTATTTTGTTTTTCGCACCATGACTTATCACAACACTATTGTATAACGGAGAAGATAAATATATCAGTATGATTTATTGATGGAATTTTTATTATTTAAATTATAGGCATATGGTCAGGATTCTCTGGACAGCCAGGCGCATCAACAAATCGTTCATTTATGAGCTAAAGACATAAGGCAGCCATTCACCATATTGTGTCTGAGACGGACTCTTCATTTCTTTGGCCATGTGGTAAGAGGTATAGCTTGGGGAGATATAAAGCAAACATGCAAGATAAAAGACAAAAGACGAATATGAAGAAACTCGTTCAACAGGATATATACATAAACGAAGCGCTACCAAAAATCACTAAAAACTATATTAGACTTCGCGTGTTAGGTCATAAGATTTTTCGCACATTTTATGCATCTGTACGGGACCCAGATGTCCGTCATCCAATTATCCCGTCGACCAGTTGTCCTGTGTATCGGTTAATGCTTACTCAACGAGAAACGCCGATGGCAAAACATAATATTGTCTATCACATGCATTTCACACGTATCTAATTACCAAGTGCAAATAAAGACTTTTATCGCAGTAATTTTATTAAGATCTATTATGCATTTATCACCGAAGGCATGGGATACTCAGTGTAAGCATTATTCAATCGCGAGGAGTTTAATAAATAGACGATTGAATGAAAACACTTCTAATTTTATCTTGAAAAGAACTGTCACTCTGTATAATCGTGCCTCGGGCTAAAATATCTACCTCGCTGTTATCTTTTCTCATTATTTTAATTCGTCAAATAAACACTCCATTTCTTCACTCATCTCATCACACCATCGTCCACTCAATTCCAAAAAAAATATATAAATATGAATCAAATTAGATGATTTGTCTGTGATAGTAATTCCATAGAAATTAATATTAAAGTAACTATCTATTTCGTTTCATGTTAGGATGACTTTGCATAAAGATTTAAAAGAAGATTCTCTGCTCACCTTCTGTATAACACTAAAACATAGTAAATTTCACAACAATAAACATATCGAGCATGGGCCGTAGGATCACGATCGACTCGGTTTTTTTTTCTATACTCTTCAACGCAATGATGGAGTAATCACAACTATCTATTTTTAATGCTCACAATGTAAAACAAAACATTTAAGTTAATAGTGAACTTTACCGTAGTTACTAAAATGTCTACGAAATAATGAAATAAAAGTATGCCCATGAAACTGTATTATTTTATTAAAATACTTGTACATTGAAGTTAATTAAAAATGAATGTATTTTTATTTTATTATTTCCTTTTATTAACACTTTCAGACACAAGTGTGATGTGAAAATAATATTTAAATATTTGATACATCACTCATTCCCAACCTTTTTCGAATCGTGACCCCGTTTTATAGAAGCCAAGTAACTCGCGACCCCGATAAATTGTAAAAAGCCTTTTTAATATGGTAGAAAATAGATTTTTCAGTATAATTTTAAATTTAATGCGATGGTTAAAATTGTAACTCGTTAACCAGCTTCAAACTTTGCAGTTGAGTTTTCGTTAATGCTAATCTCAAGTCATTTTCAACATTTCATCTGTTTCTTGTTATAGTTTTTAAATGGAGACGTGTTAAAAATCCTTTAACATTTAGATATGACTGATACGTCATAACACACCAGAATTGATTCAGAAAATTTTCATGACATAAGTAATTATGTGCCGATGAATCGTTTTTTGATTCCAAGAATTCATCTTGTACTTCATCGGGAATGCTGGCTACATCAATGGAATCAGAAAATGGATATCATATTAGTGTAGATTCTTCATTTGTCAGCTCACGGGATGACCCCACCCGTGAGGTGAGTTACATAATAGACTGACATTACACCTACATAGTTACATACAACTTGAAATATTTCTCCATATGAAAAGCTACAACAATTTTGTGTTGACTGATTTGACATATGTATATAAATGTCTGATTATGATTTTTATTAACTTGCATTTTCAGAGTTTTTCAGAGTTTTCAGGCATTCGAAAATATATCTTTCATTTCCAGGATACCTAATCAATTAACGTACCGATGTAGGTACCTATGATTATTGAAAATAAATCCTACTAAATATTATATTTGTGGTGTTTTATACTGTTAAAAAATGTTACTCTCCAGAATGATAGTTTTGTAAAGTATAATAAGGAACTGCACACTTTATGGGGGCGAAAAAAAAACGTGGTCTGAAAATGCACAGACTGCGCTGGATCGGCTACGTGCATACAATGCCGGAGGATATACCGGCGAGACGGGCTATGTACGTAATCTCGATGACAAGAGAAGACCTGGACGGCCGAAATTAAGATGGCTGGACTGCGCCACGGGAGATTTATAAATATTCGGTCAAAGCAACTGGAGAGTGTTAGCGCAGGATCGTCCAGGATGGAGAAAGTTTTTGAAGGCGGCCAAGACCCGCCAAAGGTTGTGCCATAAATAATGATGATAAAAAAATATGTTTTTATTAACACAATGTTAATTCAGCTAATTGATTAATTGCAGCTTACATTGAAACATAATAACTAAAAAATAGTCGATAAATTTAAGATTTTTTACATTGTATAATTATATATTTTTTATATAAATTTGCTCGCATATGCTTATTTCGTAAATTAATATAACGAATTGGTTTAAAAAACATTGCAAAATTTAATTGCTTCTTTATGGTGTATTTAGTACTTGACTAATGACCGATTTAGCTACCCATATCAATGAATATGTCGAGTAAGATTGTACGTTTGAAAGTTTAGTATCGTTTGCTTTGAGGCTATTTTCGTTTCACAAGGAACAATATTATTTTTACAGTCGTAAATGGACTTAACATTTCTGCTTAATTAGTTTTCAAAGATTTATTACGTATATTTAAGAATGATTCTTATATAGTATAATATGTAGTATTATGAATCAATAAAGTGTGTTACATATGTTTTTCTCTACATACTATACTGCTATAATCCAGAGTGACTTTTTTATTTTGACTTAAAGGTTATTTGTTACAAAAGTGTCAAATTAACTGGGAGTAGGTTTGTAATACTTGAAATTGAAAAATATCACATAACAAATTCAGCCCGATAAAAAAAACTGCTGAATTTATGGAGCTAACTAATTAGATTGTTTTTATAAAAAAATATTATTTGAGTTGAAGGATTCTATCCCCTAATTTTTCCCGTCAATTTTATTTATGTAATTGGCTCAAATATTCCTTGGTTTATTTGCTTCAAAGTCTTCAGTTTTTTACCACTATAATCAATACAATGGAAAACTCGAAAAACCTTGAATGACATACCTATTAACTCCATTATTGGAATATTGTATTGTATTAACATGCTGCAGAAGAAAATATTATATATTTATCTCATGTCATATTAATCAAAGATATTGAAGAAACCCTTCTTATATATAGATATAGCCTGAATATATAAAATTGAAGCAAAAAAAGACGTCTGGTCTGATATTACGTTAGCTATAGGTAAGTGATTTGCATTTCAAGAGAACTTCACACATATATTATGACATTCGAGTATAATTTCAGATTCAACCAATTAGTTAAACACATGCATGATTCTATAAATTCATAGAATTGGACAGTGTATACAAATTCGACTTAAAGTTGATATTTCACGCATCTCATACAGTTTTATGTCAATGTAGATATAGTTTAGTTATAAATACATGTGGAAAGATACCCCGCCATCAATTTTATGTAACCAACTAAAATCAATATATTGGTCATTATTTAAAAAATGGATAATCACGCAAAACACCGAGAAATGCATACGTAGGTTATATACACAAAGTAACAGACTTCAAGCCCAATATTCGACCGAATTTTCGATTCAAATTCGCCTTCAAATATAATATCTTTAAATCAAAATATGTCTAGAGTCAAACTTCTTTGATATAAACAGTAGCATTTTACTAAATATTAACGTTCAAAATAGCAAATTAACCATTACGATAAAAATGTATAAGTATGTATGTACGAATCGTATACATTAAATCATTTTTAATCGTAGAAAAAAAAAGATTTCACATAAATCTTTTACAACAGTTCCTGAATGATGTCATAGATCACTTTTTTGACATGTAAGTATTTATTACTTTCCTGAGATGGTTTGTTTGAAAAAAAAATTAAACGCATTGTTTTTTCATCCGCTAAACAACACAAATTTTAAATATGTGGTTTAATTTATTTCGGTTTAATTAAAAAAATACTATTTAAAAATATATCAAATATTTTATGCTAGTACAAAAGAATTTGAATTACTTAGGTCTTAGATCCACGAAGAAGGTTTCTTTCAACATATTTGTTTAGTACCTACTCATATTATAGTGCCAAAGTCTTTGGCGGACCCCCTACCTATCGCTAATGTTAAAGGGATTGTGATAATCTATACTAGCGTTTTCCAAAAGGTATTCGTGGTAAAATTGAGGGTATTCAGTGCATGATTAGCGATGTTTTTGAATACCTACATCCACTTGAATTATGGAGTTATCGAGTACCGACATGCAATACATCGTACACCAACATATTTAAAAATGTAATATTCTTGTAGTAAAATAGCTTTTTTTACTATTAGAGTAAATTTGCGATGCGTGTTTATCTCACTTTTCTGGTCGACCCGCCACGCCAGGCTGCCCCCTGAGGCCGCTCCCCAGACTAGAGTCGTGTCAGTCCCCTCTTGTGTTAGCCATGATTATTGGTAATACAATGAATCATTTTAAAAATCTAATCTCATCAGTAAAGGCTATACAATGTGGTTCCATATTATTCAAATTGCATTAGTAACTGCGGAGGACTGATACGAATGATTGAGAATAATTATTAACGACACCATTGCGTTTTTTCTATTTATTTGAGGTCGCGATCCTCAACAATGACGAAACTATGATACATCTATATTTTTATTTAATTTTTGGTATAAGTACGTTTAGTTATATCGTATTAGTTATATTATAGTATATATTATATCAGATATATTAGTGATTGCGAACTTTTTTGTTAGGCGATACCCTTTGGTGATTTTTTTTATATCTTCCCCTACCTAGCCAACCTAAGCTCCAGATAGGAAAATTTAAAAATATACGTATGATATCGTAGACAGTAACATACCGAAGCAAGGTAAACTAATGTAAAGTAGCGTATCAGCGCCGTGGGCGAAAAATTTGATGGAATTGTTGTATTAACATATCTTTTGTTCAAAGCTATCATGCAAACCAATGAACACACATTGAAAAGTACCTAGGTAGATATTCCATTATTTCTTCCAAAGGTTTGGGTCTTACCCATTCGTTGAACTTTTTTAAAAATTGGAAATCAATTTAATAAAAGAGACATTATCATCGCTATGTTTTAAATTAATATTAGGTAAGCCCAGACAGAAAGGTGGGTGACTAATTTAAATGTAAATAAATTTATAAACATTATATTATGTTTCTACAACTAAAGTACAAATTAACAACGTAATAGATATAATAAATATTCAGATATAACTTTACCAAATTAGTAAAGAAGGTGCGCATATGTTTTAATACAGAGAATGGTTTCACAGAGTCAGCTGTCATTGAAAGTAACAAAGTCCGTTGCACTATTTTTATACACCTTATTGTATTTTTCTTTTAAAGTGATACAACAATATTATTAGACTGTTAATACTGCCCTTTCACGGAAGAAGGCAGTAACTCGCAAAATTTGTGAAATTGAGTTATAAATGCCATCCGTTAGGTAATTTTGAAAGCTATATATTCTGTCCACTTTAAAATCAGAATTATCACTAAAATACCGTTAAAATCCTTAGTGAAAAATGGACATCTGCTAAAATAATCAAATTTCGTAGCAAAAAGCCAGTAATTGCACCTATTTATTGCAGTTACTGCTTGTTTATTATTACTTTATTTGTATTTTAACATCCTACTAATAAAAATTATCACAGTTTTTTATTAATTCACAGTACTAAAGTTGGAAAAAAACTACATTATGTTATTTATCTCGAAAGTGTGTGAGAGTCAGTTACTGCCTTCTTCCTTAGAATGGCAGTATACCTACAGTTATATATATTTTTTTTACATACACGCAGATTATTTTAATATAATTATGAATACGGGACCTTCTTCTTCCATTACTGGATCTATGGTCAAGTGTAATATTTTTTTTAAGTAGTGTACCATTGGCAATATCTGTAATGTAAATAGTAATAAATTAAATTTATCAGAGATCATTAACGCGTATATAAAAAATGTTGACAATATGCGAAGTGTAAGGTCATGGATTTGAAATAAAAACGCGTGATTTATTAAGAGGACGCAAGAGTAAATGCAGTTTTTTTAATAAGTATTTTTTTTCCTACTACACTTGTACGTGATATGTTTATAAACAAAACTAACAAACAAACAACTTAATACGTATAAAAATATTGCTGTTTTTGATACCGTATAGCTGTTTAATCGTGAGTAACATAATTATGAATGAGATATCGTTTTGTCGTAATTTAAACTTTTAAAAATGCCAGTGAGTTATAAAAAAAAATTAATATATTTTTACAATTTTTTGTTACGCTTACTACAAGAGGCGGAAGTTTTCGAGTGTATGCTGTAATTCAAATAATAATTAATGAGCATTTAATTATTTTTTAAATATCTACTGTCTATAATACAGTATGTAGTATTGCACATCATATTCATGGAGCATCACGTGATAGTAAGATGTTTTTAGATTAAAATTGCGCAATCGGCAGGTAGCAAGATATTTTTGATATCATATTTCACACGTGAAACCAGTCAATATATAATACCTAAAGTTTTATGTGAATTAAAATAGCATCGTCATCGTCTTAAACCGAAAACGATCTATTATTGGACGAATGCTTCCCAAGCGCTTTCTACCTTTTTGGTTCCTGCTTTTTAGCTCTGTTGCGGTGATTTACTTGTCGGTTAACTACATATAATTTGTAAATATTATATTTTACCATACCATACTTCACTGTGAACTGTCGTACCGGAAAGAGATGACTGTATAGCATTGATATAAAAATTAACGCGTTTATTAGATGTTTGACATATCTGACTAGATACCTACTTACGAGCACACACTTACTAAAATAAATTTGAATCATTTAAAATTTTATATAAATATATACAATAATCCCTTGTATTCCGATGGTTTTTATTAGGTGCGTATTTTTTAAGTGTTTTATTTAGATTTGTGTTTGATCTCAATACTATACGGCCATCAGTTTCCAATACAGCAACTCACAGTGAAATGTAATACGTATAAATTTCTGGACACGCTACTCGTGGACCGATATGCCAGCCCATTACCATAATGTTTACATATCAATTGTACGTATGCAGTTTACGTATCACAGTTGGCCGTATACAATTGTAATTGCGTTATTAATAATGCTATCAAATTAACAGATTAAATTATTTGTTGTAGAATACGTATAAACATTAATTACAGTTTAAAAAAAGTAAAAGCACAAATAACTAAACTCTACCGGTCCTAGTTATTATTATATGGTGTAGAATCTGTAGAATGAACACTACACAATATTATTGTTTCTTATTTCTTTTTACATTTAGGTAGGTACATGATAATTTAGCATAAAGTAAAATAACTAATGTATATCCAATTAGATGCATGCACAGTACCAAGTTTAAAAATGGTTTTTCCAACAATGTCAAAAATTAAATTACCTATATTATGTAGTACATAATAATATATTAAAAAAAAACAAAAATTTAATGTTTCCTTTTTTTAAATGCGTGGTTTAATCAGTTATGAATACATATTTTAGAATGGTCTATGGATGCTTTCTTGAAGGCATTTGATAATTAATTGAAGTTTTATACGGACGTGTATTATATATTATGTTACACCGAATGTGCGAAATTGACTATTAATATTACTATATGTAATATTCAAGCCAGTTGGCTTATTCATGAATTAGGTAAATTTTCTGCTGAGTACATGAATTCGCCAGGGTATGGAATTCTTGAACTGTCAACATGACAGAAGAAAAACTAAATTTAATACGGATGGTTTTATTAGTTATAATTGGACATAATATAATATTATTATTATTAGGTTAGGTTGGGTTAGGTTTTGTAATTCTGGATTAAATTATTCAACTGAATGTCCATTTTGAGATTAGCTATCAAGTGTCAACAAACTATCACAAACATTCAATCGACCATTGCACGTTTGATACCCAAGCACGAATCAAATCGCGAAAATACTTTTCAATAAAATTCTTCCGTTATCATATTATAGTTCTAGATTTTTTTTGCGCATAGTAAATGGATATGAACGTCATTGTAGTTATTGATTGTTATATTTTTATATTATAATCAATGACATTTGACACATTTGTTTAGTTTGATTAGTTGCAAAAAACACCACCGGAGCGCGATGATCTATTTTCACCATAGATAATATATGTAAATTTTGACCAATGCATGAGCATTTGATACATTTAGTTTAGTTGCAAAAAATACCACCGTAGCGCTACTATCTAATTTGTCCAATACATGAACTGGGCAGAAAAATTACTGCCGAATTCACGCACTCTTCAGATATTTTGTCTAATTCATGAATAAGGCAACGGGCTTGCATTTTTCATGATTTAGGCAAAATTTTGCCCATTTCATGTAATATTCAATTTCGCACATTCGACGTAACATATACATAAAATAATTCAAAGCATTATATCAATATAATAAATACTCCATGATCACCCATATTTTAATCAAATGTAGAAAAGTCCCTATGGTAACAAAATAGTTGTCGATTTATTATCATTATTAAAGGAATTATTTTAAGTTATAATAAATAAATTGAAAAAAATCAGTTTGTTTTAAATATTCTATTATCAGCTAAACTTAACACTACTTTACAATTTACAGGTATACATAATAATACTCAATTATTAAGATGCTAATCAGTGGTGGTAATGTGATGGAGCATTGTATTGAACAGGTGCGGCGTATTTTGCGACAGGAGCAACATGATTTGCAATAGGTTCTCGATGAACGACGGCATTAAATCCATGGTGAGGGTCTGCTGTATATTCAACAGTTCGCTTGTAGCCATCAGCGTCGATCAATGAGTAGGATCCTTGTACAACATCTCCGTGTCTGGATTCATGCTGACTCTTTGAGTCTCCGGTATGGGAGTCTTGGATATCGTAGGCGTATTGATATTGAGGGTTAGGGTCATAGTCAGCATCTTCATAACCATGGTGAGAGGAACCGTATCCGTGCTGAGCCAGGACGCCAGCGCTGGTGACTGATACGACAGCGGCAAAAAATAGGAACTGAAATTTATGGATATACCTATGAACATTTATATTAAATATTAGGTAGTAATCACCTGTGTATAATTTTAGTTATATTGATGTTATAATTTTAACGTATGAACGCATTGTGTGATAGTAAGTAGGTATCCATTTGTGTTAACGTACTATTATTAATATAAACGAAACATACTAATAGAGACACCTTTTGACATAATACAGTTTAAACTCTCAAAAAACTATTAGAATACGACTATTATATTGTTTTCACAATCACACATTATGTAGGTAGATTGTAGATTATAATATATCGTTTAATATACTATTACATTGATTTAAAATGGCTTTCACAATCCGTAATGAATGACCGGTGCTTTACGGATTTAATTTCCGTATCTGCAATTCATAAATATTGTTTTTTCAATGTGTTAATCGTTAACAATGATTTCTCGTAAAAATCTATTAAAAGACATTATTAAGAGAACTGAGACGGTCAATAATAGATTTAAAATTAACAGCCGATTAAAAAAAACAATGCTTAAATAGTACCTACTTACCTAATCGAACAAAATACTTAATAATTCACTTCAAAAATATTGTTTAACTTTTACGGAAATTGTTTTGAATAATCTCACTCTATAATAAACGAACAAAAATATCCGGCTTTCCTCGAGTAATTCATCGTTATTAATATTTGACCGACCGAAATTTATTTGTTTCTTTTGAGATATTGCCAATTGAAAGCGTACTTTGAGATATCAAAAAATTAAATGGTTAAAGTCAATTATCTCGAAAACTAAATTAAATATGCACACATTTTTAGTACTTATATCTGAAAATCGACCACAAGGAATCTATTGGAAAGGTTGAGAGTATCAATATCAAAGGTTTTTTTGAAGAAGGTAGTATTAATTGATATCACATGTTTGTACTATACCAATTTATTGATATTAGCTATGTAAGTTTCATCAATATTAATCTAGTATTTTTTTTAAACTATAGTGTATTAAAATGGAAACTGACATTATCACTTTCACTCTGCCATTAAAAGGGCCATAATATTCTCGATTGAGTTAAAGGACCAGATACCTAACACGCGATACAGAAAAAATTCAATATTACATATTATTTAGTGTTAAAGTTATTGTTGGATAATGATATATATTAATCCCACTTACCTTAAATGCCATATTGTATAATACCAGCTAAGAGTATGGAGTTGAATGATTATTCGATAATCGGGAAAGCTTTTATATATTCACTATCTCTTCATATAACTTTCTTGCCCTCCCAATTTAATCACAATTATTTAATATAGGGGCCGACAAAACGTGAAACGCTTTTTTTGTTATAATCTGCCAAATTTTGTCCACATTAGTCGAATGCAATTTTTCCTAGCCAAGAATAGTAATTATATATCAGTATGCATCATTGTAAATTGAGAGTATTGAGATATTCTTAGTAAAAAAACAACAGAACAGAGTAATACGATATAAACGTGAAAGCCAATCACTATGTATGAAGGCTTTGAAGCCAGATATGGTTTATTACTTTATTATGATCAGATAATAAAACCTAAGATACGCAAAGCGCGCCGCGTTTCCTCAAATATTTTATAAATAAACTAAAAAAATCATATTATCATGCAGACGTAACTATTGAAAATAACATATCCATTATTTAATACGTGTTTAAATTTACGTCATATTTCTGCATAGTTAAAAATTAAACCTTCTTACAGCCTCATCCATAAGGCAACCCACATCTCGTTATTTTTGTGTCCTTGAAAATAACTTATGGCTTTATGTGTGTAGCAACTACCTGTATGGTCAGCAACTCTTTTATTACCAATAACGCATTTCAATAAAAGCTTATTTTTCTATCCGGACCGAACAAACAGATTGACAAGCTTATTCGAAAAACCATTACCGTAGTACCGAAATAAATTAATAATCACCATGACATTACAACACAGTAAGTTGTACAACACATTAAGTATTGTACATTGATCACTCTGTTTCAGCGTTAAATATAATTGAAAGTATATTTAATTAATTTTATCAAATAAAAATGATTTTCATACACTTTGGTCAATCTACTCATATCTTTGAAAAAAAATGGAAAATTTCATCTGACGACACTAGTCAAGCTGCGTCTCTCATTGGCAGGAAGTTAGCTCCGTGAAACATATTGTCCTGCGTTTGACTGCAAATATTTATAATAATAAAATTACATAAACATGATTTAAAAACTCTATTTTGCACTCGAAAACCAAAACATTGAAATACATAATATATATCCCAACATAAATATAGCGTCAAAAACCGCGATTGGTTTGGGGTTTAATATGTATTGCATTATTTCAAATAGTAAATCACATTGTACATACTTTGAGTACTTCTCATTTAGAATAATTGTCCTCCATACTCGTACGAAACAAGATTACGTATCGTTCGAACTACAAGAATGGTGATTATGATAAAAACTTTTTTTTTCTCATTTTTAAGTTCTGGTTAATCTGTTGCCCAGTTATTAATATAGCTCTGCTAAATCAAGTCAGTTGTAAATTAAATTTCTATGAGAATCACGGAGACACTTTCACTCAACGTCTATTTAAAAGTCAGGAGTTACAAAAAAGAAGTCAAGGACTAGAAAATCATACATTTACACCCAATAAGGGAACCGTAACCTAACATAGGAAATAAGTCTTAAAGTATAACTAAATAACTAATTACTACTACTGTTATTTATTACTTTGTAAATATAATTTCTGCAGCTTTCCGGTATAATATTCGTATAGTGTGGACAAAACGACTTCCTTGACAAGTAGTCGTGTTGTCGAAATGAACTGGATATTTTGAGCGGAATCTATTCTTACAAATTGATTTAGTTTAAAGATACCACTATATTATCTCATCTGATATTATGCTACATTCTATCTCCTGTCTGCCTGTTTTCGTAATCAGATTACCTACCATGAATTTAATATTTATTATAACTAAACCAGTTACGTATTGTCTCTAATTGGCATTGATAGGTGATCAATCCCACAACGCAATATGCTGTATGAACATGACAATTGGTAAAAAAGTTTTCTACTAATGAGTTTGCATTTATTAAAGTAAATTGATATACATAATTAAAAATTAATAATGAGATTTCCTGTACAATAAACTGGTACACGATTTTCAAATGTGGTGCTGGAAGACGATGCTTCAAATTGCATGGATGACCTAGTCACTAGTGCGTTAACGCCTCTTGAAAGACATAAATTATCAAAATAGATATACACAGGTTTTTTGACTATATTGCTAAGCAACAGGAATATAGGGAAGTTGTTAGAAACCGATAAAGTAGAATGACGAAAAGAAAGTGAAAGACTTCCAACTATCTGTACTGGTCAAGCGCCGTCAAGCGTGACGGAACTCTTCGGAGTTGGATAGATCTGGAACAGAGTCAGTGGAAGACGCAACCCTTAGAAGTTTGGAAAAACTATTTGAAAGAAGATACATACTAATTATATTCTACAGTTTTTTTCTTCCATAATGTAGGAGTGTAAAATATGTTTATATTTCCGAGCTTATAAAAACATTTGTATGGGAATAGGCTGGCGTAGATGTTTTTGAAGTTATAGGCATGTTTCAGACGGGACACTGGTGTCGCGCCCGTATATAATAAGGAGGCCTTTGTATTCGAATAAAAGGGCCTTTGTATTATAATTATGAACGCCTCGAGCTAATGAGTCAAGTCTAATGAGTCGGCGTGTCCGGTACACTTTTCCGTCGGCCGCTACATTCTCAAGCCGCCGATACACATGTTTTTATGACCGCAGCCAGTTTTATGTTCTAATTTATATCGCGAAATTATGAGTTGACTCATAAGCTCTAGGCGTTCATAAACATAATACAAAGGCCCCTTTAGAATACAAAGGCCTCCTTATTATATACGAGTGCGACACCGGTGTCCCGTCTGAAACGGGGGATACTTCTTTAGGCGCGTTTGGGAAATCGGATCAGAGTGTATTTTTGGCGTGTGACATGGAACACATAATTTATTTTTTCACAGAAAAAAACGTACTCGATTGGATTCGAACCACCGGTTGTTCGGTTATGAGCCGAACGCCCCAACTACTTTTACGCCACAGTATGATACTACAATCGTGACGATTATACAGTATAATATTATTGTTTATAATTGTTCCATTGCCTAGGCAGCGAATTTATTATACAGTATAATATTATAGTTAAGAATTGTTCCGTTGCCTAGGCAGCAAATTTACCATTGTCGGCCTTTTGGAATTCCTTACGTAAACAAACTATTAAACGTCTGAGTGACATTTGGTACTTTAAAAATAATAACAACGAGAAACCATTACATAATTTAGTATTATAAGTTAAAGTGAATAGAAGTAAACCAACGGCGCTTCAATAAGCGGCCCGTTTTCTTACTTGTGTACTTTTACAAAATAATTAAGAGCTAGTCGAAGAATCTAGGTTATCACAAGTTTTTTTTTTGTTTTGTTACGCCAAAGAAGTATAACTTCTAACGCGCGTACATGAGTACACACACCGATTTTTTCCATAATTACCGTCCGATGTGATTAGTTTTCCCTTTTACATATATATTTTACGAAATATTACATTGAATTTTAATTACGAAGTGATAATAATATTCTTTTTGCTAAATATATAAGTAAAAATAAGATCAATAGCACTGTTACCAGCTTCAAATATGAAAGTTTATTTTACGTCGCTTGCAATAAATATTGATATAGTAAGACATAAATGATGGCACGGGTATAGAGAGAGTTCTCTAAATTTATAATAGCTGTTTAAAAGTGATCATTATAATAATGTTAACTATTAATTTTTGGCATGGATACATTACATTGTTTTAAGTAATTAAAATAATTTTAATCAATAACAATATATTACGGAATATGTTCGTAAATAATTATTATCGATACCAGTTCCAAATATTATAGTTGATCATACGCGCATATTAAAAGTCATGAAAAAGTATGCATTTAAAAAAACATTGAAAACATAAAAGAGGTTTTATTATAACGAACATTATATTATATCACGAAAGTTGACTGACTTGTCAAAGAAGTGTATTATACAATAGTAATGTTACTAAGCAATAAGTAGGTGTGCTTTCACGGCCAATGTCACGTGAAAGGAAAATTAGCGTAGACGCAAACCACGTAACATTAAAATCTCAGTGTTGAGCACTGTTTGATTCGTTCATATGTACATAGATGCCTGTACCAACCAGTGAAATAAAATGTAAAAAAATACAATCATAATTTTATTAATTTCATATAGATGGGATAAAACTATGGCTATTTATATTTGTAAAAGTGATATGGTTTATAATAAAAATATTATACGTAGTATTATATTGATATATTATATAAACATATAGTATTATGGCATTACAGTTATTGGCTAATGAAACCTACAATAGTTTAACGATGTTGTGGAATTTAAAAGGGAACCAGCGGTGTCTGTAATGGCAGAATACCCAGCTCTAAATTCGTGGGTCATGGATTTGAACTCTGCGTCAGGTTAAGTCGCATAGGTAATATTTTTATGCAATAATGGATGCAGAATATTGAACTAAGGTATAGGCTGTTAACAATGTATCTCAAAAAATATTGGACTCTTAAATATATTTAAAAGGCTGATAAATAATCATTTAAACGAGATGTTTGTTCGTATATTTTGTTTACACATAATGTAACACTCACTAGAAATGTGTAAAATAGCACACATCCATGAACAACTATTTAAACGCTATATATATATGCAGAACGGCAGAGAAATTAAAAATAATAAAATCACAAATAAGTGCTGTCGAAAAGTCTTTAAAATTTGATCGTTATTATTATACAAGCGAAAGTATCACCACCCGTATAGTATGAAACCATCTAAATGCGATGGGTGTGTTTATACAAGCAGGAGATTTCATCATTTTGAAACCACATGTCACACTAGTGAAAGACCATTTAAATGTGTGTGTTTAAATGAATCGAAGTTGAAATGGAAAGACATATATTTGTATGATTTGCTCTATTGGTGCTTAGAATCTCTTTTTGTGAATTAGTGTGTTTAAAATTTCACCACTAAAAAAAAAGAAAAATGAGGGTTTTGACGCCCTAAAATAAAAGACTATCGTCTGTAACAATGCTTTCCACTTTTTTGCATTATAGTACATATTATTTTTTTATGCTGGGTCGATACTTGAAAGAGCTACTTGTAATTGAATTATAAAAATATTAATGATACCATTTTTGAGATTTTAGTAGTAAGTTTTTTTTTCTACAGTCAATCAAAATGCAGATGACCGACTATCTTTGAATTGAAATTTAATTGCTCAATCAATCTTCTAGTTTTTCTTTTTCTATCATAGAAAGGATATAGTTTGGTATAGTATTTAGAGATACTGGTATAAAAGGATTTCGAAGTCAATCAAATGCTTAAGTGTCAATTTTACCAAAAACTTAAATCTCCATCCATCCATCCATATGCACTAAAACTAATAATTTCTTGTTAGGGTCTTCACATCAGTTGGGAACCTCTAGTATACAATAGCGGAAGTATGACCACCATAACAGTAGGTTAATACATCTGAAGAATATTTTATATTTCGATTTTTGAAGTTATACTTCTTTTGGCGCGTTTGGGAAATCAGATCAGAGTGTATTTTTGGCGTGTGACATGTAACACATAATTTATTTTTTCACACGAAAAAAAACGCACTCGATTGGATTCGAACCACCGATTGTTCGGTTATCAACCGAACGCACTACCTTTACGCGACAGTATGATACTGCAATCGTGACGATTATACAGTATAATATTATTGTTTAGAATTGTTCCGTTGCCTAGGCAGCGAATTTATTATTGTCGGCGATTTGCAATTCTTTACGTAAACAAAGATTGAACATCAGAGTGTAGGTTGGTACTTCAAAAATAAAAACAACGAGAAACCATTATATAATTTAATAATATGTATAAGTTAAAGTAAATAGAAATAAACCAACGGCATTCCAATAAGCGGTCCTTTTTCTTGAGTGTGTAATTTAACAAAATAATAAAATTAAGAGCTAGTCAAAGAATCTAGTTTATTACAAGTTTTGTTTTTGTTTTGTTACGCCAAAAAAGTATAACTTCTTACGCGCGTACATAAGTACACACACCGATTATTTTTATTCTTATCTTTTAGTAGAGCTAAGCACCCCTTTGTGTAGAGCAAAGTTTCTGTAAGCTATGGAGTAATAACATAACATAATGCATGGGCATGCTAACATGGTGTACCTAGTTTAAAAGTTGAGATCTTATCTTATCTTTTCAAACATATTATTATGCGTGGTATAAAAGAGAACTCTGCTATTATTGTTAGTGTGTATCTATATGTCCCAGATAACTATTTATGTAATCAAGATCACCAGTTGTCTGTCCTCCTAAGCAGCAAAACGCAAGACTAACCTGCTAATAGTGATGCCAATTAGACTTTATATGGGCGATGTTTTATAAATTCATAAAATCTCTTCCATTTATATCGTATAGTTAACCATATCATTTTATACTAATGAAATTCAATGTTATAATATGGACTATGTTCTTTCATCAGGCTTGTTTCATTGTGTTATCTAGGTACTTCTTTTTCCTTATGTTTAATGTTATGTCATGATTTGAATTTGTATTGTTAAGCCATAGGTAAATGTATTTAAATAATTCAAATATCATTTTTTTTTTTTAATTTTTAGATCTATTTATAGTCTGCAGCTACCTAACATTAACTATAATCACAAGAAAATTAAGATTTCAAAACCTCTGATAACGACAAAAATCATAGATCATTAGGCCAAATTTGATTTCGAATTTGGAATCTTCCATACGATTTTGGCTTAGGATCGTACACTAAGTATATTAATTATTGTAGCTTATTCAGATATATGTATATAGCTATAGACACTCGACAGATGTACATATTTAAATTTTTGACGTAGGTACCTATCTATAAAAAAATGGCTTGCTAAATTGTATAAAGGAAATAGTTACATGATTTTATAATATGTAAGTACCATACTACATAATATATTATGTATTTAACATAGGTGTGAAAGGAGGTTAATGGTATATAGTGGGTATATATCGATAAAAAACGAGTTATTATAATATTATAATCTAAAATTTATTAATAAATAAGTAACTGAGACAACATCACATTCAGGCGAGAAATGATAAAGGTACAAGGTATATTACGTGGTGAAAACAATAACTTGATTATAGAACAGTGATTAAGAAAAGAAATAACAAACAAAATAGAAATAATAACAGAAAAGAAAAATAGACGACGACATAAGACAAGCACGTACACAATATTATCATTTGCTCACTTATGCATTATATGTACACGAAGAAAAGAAGAATGAATACGTTTAAGAATAAAGATGAAAAAAAGAAAAATATATCACAAATTTATAATCAAGTCAGAGTTAATTCACTACATAATCTTAATAAGGTACGAAGTTTTTGGGATTTTTTTAATACTTATGAGAGGGGGCTGCATACTTCTGTTGGACAACATATTTGGGAGCCTCATGATGATATTGTGGGGCCTGATGAACATGGTATTGTGGAACGTGGTGGCTTGCTGCGGCTTGATATTGAGGGGCATGGTGCTGGGGAGCGTGGTGTTGGGGAGCTTGGTGCTTGGGCGCTGGGGGAGCTGGAGCATGACCAGTTGGCTCACGGTGGACGACAGCATTGAAGCCGCTCTTTCCTTCGACGGTATATTCAACGGTACGCTTGTAACCATCAGCATCGATCAGGGTGTAGAATCCCTTAGTGACGTCTCCGTCGCGGGTTTCGTGCTGGCTATGGTAGTCGCCGGTGTGATCATCCTTGACTTCGTAGGCGTACTCATACTTGGGATGGTCGTGGTACTCTTCCTCGTGGTGGCCATGATGGCCTGATGCTTGCTGATGGTGGGCGGGTTGGGCATGCTGTTGCTGTTGCTGGTGTTGGTGTTGTTGTTGGTGCTGGTGGTGGTACTGGGCGTGTGCCACTACTGCCAAGGCGGCCAAGAGGAATAACTGTTTGGTAATAGATGATGTTGTATTAGGGAAATATGGTACAGCATCATAAAATACATATTTGTCAAGGATGTTGAAGAAAACGCGTCTACTATGTGGATGTTTTGTTTTTGAAAGTGAAACTGAAGAAAATTTAATAATTTTCACAGTAAACGACCGTTACCACGATAGCGCCAGTTTTCAGTAAATCAGTTCAAATGATACACTATACATTGTCTACGTACATATTAGCCAAAATTATTAATAAATCTCCACCACCGATGGTACTGAAAGTATTAGAGTGAAGACGCACTGTACCTATTTATTTTTCTTACTTAAAATGCCTCTCGCAGTCCGTAACGAGCTGACCTTACATCCGGGGGCTCCGGGCTCAATACCCGGTGAAGTCGCAATATATTTATGTGATTTTCTCAAACCCTGAGTGTCTGTGATTGTTTTATTTTGATTTTCCTATTAATTACTCTACTATTTCATTACACTACTATAATTAGGCCTCATGGTCTGTTGCAGTATTAAAAAAGAATATATTATTATACGCATATATTATATACAATCCTAGAAGAATCGTATGTAAAACCACAATTGAGTAAGTATGTAACCACATAAGTATGCCAATAATCTTGTAATACAAAGCTAACTATTGTTAATAGCCTTAGGTATGGTCCCATTTTAAAATCTCTGGTCCCTGTTAAGAATAAAATTCATGAATATAAATAAATATACGTTTTCATAGCGCGATACAAATTAGTAACACTATACGATATACAATATATTTGTATGCTGCAATGTTTGGACACGTGCTGATACGTCAGCAGAAAAGGACTAGTGTTATAAATAAAGTATATTTAAGATTGCAATATGCACCATTATTTCAATATAGATAGAGTTATTATTGTTAAATTATTTGCATTTATCTGTTCATAAAGTAATGAAGCTTTTATGCCTGACGTCTGTGAACAGGATTGTTTAGAAGGGTCATTTTATATCAAGATACTGTGTTTAACTAATATGGTAATGATTAATAGAAAATCGTCACATAAACGGATGAAAATGATAACGACGTTTTTGAAAAAAAAAAATATATATATATTGTATTAAACCTAATATTATGTAAACGCTGTATACATCAGTGGCGAAGGGTGACTGTTGGAAAGAGGTAGGCTGTAGAGATCTGATAAAAATAACTCACTTGTCAGGAAAAGAACACACTTACGAGAAATAAGAAGATAATACGATATTAGTACTAATGAAACTTTCAAAAACTCACTGACGACATAAAGTTAAGCGATCAGTTTAAATTACGTATTTTTTTTTAAACATTTATACACATCAAAAATCATTAGATAAAAGTTCTTTTTATTTTTAAAAACAGTTTATATTATTTATTAATATTCTATTAAACACCATAGATTTTTTTTCGGTTTTAGGCTCTGCGATTGGAGTTTACCTTAGTTCATACAATTCGATAGACTGGGCGGGGATATGTGACGTAAAGTCCATATGAAAAAAATTGAGAATTATTTGAAACATAATCCGACCTTTGTGGTGCGCTTTGGTATATTTTTTAAAACCTTTTCGGATTGTTTTGTAATTATATGTGTAATACATTCCTACACATACGGCATCTCTCGTTGGCAAAATAAATTATTTTGTAGAATATATTATAATCAAGTGATATAAATAAGTCAATATTCAATTAAAAAATATTTTTCTTAAGAAGGTAGGCTTCAAATAATCGCCTAGTATGGAGTCTTCGCCACTGGTATAAATTCAGAATTATAACCCTAACTAATACAAGAAGAACATGAAAACTGTATGTATTGTATACTTATATTCGATTAATTAGTTCATAAATATGATGTTTAAAGGTACACAACAAATATTCTAATAATATACCAGTTATCCGGTACTACTTTCTATGTGAGAAAATGTCACGCGGTGAGAAACTTTTTATTTGCAGTGAAAAATAAAATTAGTGTTAGCAATGGAAATTTAAAATTTTGTTTATTATCATAAGTGAAATATTATAAGGTATACTATAAAAAACTAGTTTATAAATAATTTAATAAAATGTAGTCTGACCACGCTACGCTAATGCATATCCCGAATAATAGTAAATGCAACATTCATTCGTTTAAAAAACCTTATATAAAATGTGTATAAAATAATATATCGTAAATATTAATTTTAAATTTGGAATTCGTCGTGATACAGCATGTTATACAACTCTTATGATTATAATCTATATATCTACATATTATATCTACACATAATTGTGTTTGGTTAAATTCTAACTACAATATTAAACAGAAACAGTCCATAATAATATATTAGTTTATATAACTATTGAACATTATATTTTCTTATTTATCATATTCTTTATTTCTATTCACTATTGAAAAATAATTATTTCTTTGCCTTTTTACGTTCTTTTTTTTATAACTCAATCAAACTTTTGTATGAACCGTATCATTTATAATGTATTATTAAGCATACAATGAATCACAAAAGGTAAATTGCTAAATAGCTCATACGCGTATGTTACGCAAATTTGCATATCGGAGAAAGCTTGGTTTATTTTTACGAACCTTATTTTATTACGTATCAACCTTCAATCGCAAATTATTTATCAAACATGCTACCAACTCATATTATAATGTTAAGTTAGCACTGTTGCATTAGGAAATAAGCCTTATCTTATGATAGCGTATTTATGATGTCAGTGAGTTAATGGGTCACAATACTTTACAATTTATTTTACTAAGGTAAACCTAATTTTAATCATGTATTGAGTCGATAAGAAAAATATTAATATATAAATATCCACAACATGATTTTGTTTGTCAAGTACTTACATGACATAAAACTATATAATTATAAAACTGATAAATATATTCGACGTGTTTAGGAAAAAGCGCGTAACCCTCACAGAACAAATTTTACAGGAGGGGCAAAATTTTTTTTTGAATGATTTTAGTTTAATATTATTTAAAAAATTGGGTGCATGATGATTGATGATTTAGTGTAATATATTTTCGATCTAATAATAATTAAAGAAGTTATTAAAAAAAATCATTAAAATTGAGGGTAAATGCTTTTTTCCTTAAATTAAAACTTAATTAATCTCAATTAAAACCTGAATTTAGATAATAATTCGGCGTTTGCGGCTTACTTCCTTTTTATAGAACGTGTATTTAGTTGTATACATTGTTTATGTCTAATAAAATCACTTTTCGAAACATCGAGGGTTACGCCCTTTTTCCTAAACAAATTCGAATTATTTACGATGATTTAGGCTCAATATAATTTGTCATCATATAAAAAAAGTCTTCCAAAATTAATCATAGTTGAACAAAAAGTGAAAAAATTAAGAGAAAAGGTGGTAATCATGGTAACGGTGTGACAACTAAAGAACTATCGTCTAATAAACGAATGTAGAATTTAATAACAAGTAACTATTTAATATATCGTTTTCCGAACAGAAATCCTTGCTCAGTGATTCAATTCGTATCTGTATAATTAGTAATTATTATACCAGACTAAGTTAAACTATAAATCTATATAAGGATAAAGCCACCGTAAATACGTCATCGTCACATGTGAGTACTGTTTCTTTGCTCACACTATCAGTGTCAATTAAATATAATATATGGTGACATTTATATTTTGAATTTTTCAAAAATTACATTTATCTGAGGGATTGATTGATGATGATTTTAGATCTATTGTAGCACAACCAAAAACGTTAGGTTAGGTTGGGTTCGTGAAAACATTGTATGGCGCCTTCGTGATTGAAGCGTCAGACTATCAATTGAATGCATTGTCACCGCATTATCAAATGTGTACTAAATTTAAAGTCTTTTGTTGGAAATCGCTGCAATTGAACATATAATATAGTCCATATGAAGTTAATAAAATATGTAATATTAGTAAGAGAAGAATGTCTATTTAATGATAAAATTGACCGAGGGCGTTTGATAAAATATAAATTTATGTTTAAATGTTTTCATGTACTTTTTTTTTGTTTTTAATGATTTTACATATTAAAATGTGATTTATAATGATTTTAAGGTAACGTGTTTGGAGAATGTGTAGAATTATATAATTTTCCTAAATAATTAAAATTAATCATGTTATAAAAGTTTATATGGAATCCTATTATAAATGACTAAAGTGCATAGTATATATCTATAATAAGGATTACAATTATGTGTATTTTGAGTAATTTCTTTTCGAAAATACAGATTTTATTCTTATAACGCTTGAGATAATTACGGTTTTTTGGTATATTTGGGTTATCATTGTTTGTTATTATTTTTCCATCTTTCTTCAATGACAAAACCCATGCTAAATAAGCTCTACCGAGAAAGGGAGAATGAATAACATACAGCGACAACTAGAGATTAAAATCTCGGATAGGGTTTGTAGTCCCGGTATTTCGGAATCTCTAAATCGATAAAAATATAAAAATTGAATGTTTTAATTAATATTCTTTTATATTTGTTTGTTAAAAACAGCATATAAACGTTAAAACGTAAATAGTTCATATCAATTGCTTAATCTGCAAACCAGCTAACTGCACTTTTGACCAAAAATGAGATTTTGATAGCATTTTGTTATAAAACATATTTTTTATAGAGTTTTTTAAAAGAGCCAACTGCAGGTGCCACATTTCCAATATCATAAATGGAACAACTCCGTTATTTATATAAATTTTCTTTATATATAAAAGGGAAGCTAAAATACTGTATTAATTTTATAGTGCAGCTTATTTGTTAAAAAATTGGAATTGTTAAATTTCGCGTTTTTTCTCCTTCCTGAACAATTCGCCGAAGTGGAGTTAGCCGGTTTGCAAATTAAGCAGTCGATATGCATTTTTTTCGATACCTTATTTCCGGAAAATGTGATGATCAATAAATTCATCGTTTCTTTTAAAGTCACGAAACCAAATATTGTATTTTAAACAATATTATTTATTAAAATAACTGAGGTATGGAAAGGTGGAAGTAAATATTCATCATAAATAATATAGTGATAAATCATTGTTTATATTTATTTTTATACAGATTTAATGATAAACTAGTAATTCTCTTTATTATACTTCTTTAGTTCACACAAATGTGTAATTTGGAATAAAGTCATATAAAACTATATCCCAAAATCCTAAATTTCCACCATTTTCAATACTAAAATTTCATGATTATCAAATTAAGCAGGATACTGGGAAAGACAGTCACAATGACAACCCAAATGCCAAAAAATAGATGTCTTTATATCTTAAATGTATATGTTCACAATCAAAACCACTTTTGAATATATCAAGTTTATAGTTAGTGAACAAACTGTTAATATACCTTATTGTACACCATTTTGCTGAATGTATGTTGTTGTCAGTTGATACAAAACTGTTGACTGATACACTTTCAGCGGCAGTCTGGTAATATATACCAATCCACAAAATAAGTGTCGCAATGTTCTGATTAACCATATCGGGGCCCAAAATAATACAACACCCCCTCGGGGGCTGATTTTTGCTTTATTACGCGATGTTTTTACAATTATTATTACTAACAGCTGTGTATGACTTTTTAATAAGATATTTTTTTCACATTTTTTGCGTCGTTCATTATTCACTGGCTACGTAATGCGAGGTGTTTAAAAGTGCTATTAAAATCTTTTCCTGCTCGGTGCCTAACCACAATTTGGTCTTAATATTAGGTTTGAATTATTGAGATCAAACTATGTTTGCGACCGATGTATTTATATTAATAGATTATATTTTTAATACCTAATTTCAATATATCCGTTGTAGAAATTGAAGTAATTGATTAATAAACCGAAGCGTAATATTTATTAAAAAAAAGAAAAGGTACAGTTCGGTTATGAGGAATACAGCGGAAAACACATTTTGAAAATACCCGATATACTGGATAATTTGTTAGTTTGGGTTAGTTTAGGTTAGGTTAGGTTAGGTTAATTTAACAAATAATCCAATATATCGGCTATTTTGCTATGTTTGCCGCTGTATTCCTCATAACCGAACTGTACCCAAGAAAATGACTATCATATCAATGACTAAAAAATAATATTCATGTTTTTTGAAAGATGTAAATTTTAGAAATGAATATACAACCTATGTAGGGGCTAGGCCTCCTCCTGAAACTTTTCCTCTAACTCCACTCATTTTAATATAATTTTTGCTGACAATTTTCAAACCTCCCGAGGCGCGGTCCAAAAACCACGTGTATTGGCTATTTGGCTCTTTTTTGCAGCCAAAGGATGTCTGAAAACCCCGCCTTACTAGTAACTTCTCCGGCATTCTATGTAGGTACGTTAATGGCAGCCTTCGTAGTCCTGTGCGTAAGGCGCCGATTGAAGGCGGTAATTTCTCGGCGACGTCACAATACTTATATATATGTGATTTTTTCTTTTCTATTACTAAATACACTACTGTTTTACTACACTATTATCATTTGGCCTCATGGCTGGTTGTAGTGTTAAAAAGACTATAATATATTAAGTGAAGATTTGACGTTTACTTAAAACTCATTCACTGCTGACTAGATAATGATTTTTTAATTATCAACTTTAAAATGCACGTTAATTACATCGATCGGCCGCCTGGTCATTACGCGCCAGGTGCGTCTTCAGCGTCCAAAGTATTAATCTTAATACTTCATGATCAATAATTATAGTAATTTTCTTTATAGTTTGTCACTCATAGAAACGAATGTTCTATCTCTGGTTGATGATGAGCGCATATAGCAATAATAAAATTCTGATGCTTTCAAATAAAATGTAGAAGCTAATAATTGTTTGTCCATAAAATAGGGAAAGTGACCATGATATTCATGTTCACGAAGTGACTAGCTAGGCTGTGGGGACTATAATAGACAAACCTTCTTTATATGACATATTTTTCATTAATTTTTAAAAATCAATTGTGTATATTTATTTTGAATTAAAACAATAATACGTAATTTTTATTGGTTTTATTGGTGTTAGTGGGTTATTAGTGGAGAGACTACTATGATTTATTTTACATACTAATTGCATATCAAAATTGTTAAATAATGGCAGGAATCAGATAGGTATCATCTTCTTTTATCAATATAATGTAAAATCAAAACACACCTGAAAACTGTGGGAATATTGGGATCTAGCACATTCCAAATTATCTAGGAAAACTGTTTTGAACTGAATTTCAGCAGGGTCATTCTGAAAAAAGTTCGCGTATGAATTCTACGCGGAGAGCTCCATATTATGAAAATAAAATATTTTGTCATTGACTTCGTTTCATTTACGGAGATAGAAGAGCGAGGATAGGTGGAAATACATACATACATTATATCAATAGAATAAAAAAATTAGGATCCTAGATCCTTTGTTTTTTTTACATTGAACTG
Source organism: Rhyacophila brunnea (assembly GCF_057557595.1). NCBI lineage: Eukaryota > Metazoa > Arthropoda > Insecta > Trichoptera > Rhyacophilidae > Rhyacophila > Rhyacophila brunnea. The sequence continues at coordinate 37,179,597 of NW_028233276.1, read as the reverse complement.
AATCTTAGTAGTAATTGTAAATAGTATATTACAGCTATTTTTAATAAGTAGAAATGGCAAAATTTTAAATTCAATCAAAATTCAAATGAAGTTACGACTACCTATTAATAATTTAAAAAATATATTTTTTTTTAAAAGAATCCTACCACAACATAAAGATTTATTGTATAAAAGTTTGAGAGGCTTATTTGATATAAATTTCAGTTAAATAATTATAGATTAATCTACATGAAATCGGTCGCAGTGAAATTGGGTTCATGGGTAGCGCTCACAAACAGCGGTGGTCGAATAACAATGGCAGGTCTCCAACGACTCCGGTTGACTCGCTGTCATTTTACATTTTGCAAATCCGATCATACCGGCTGCCAAGTGCAATTACTGACAAAATCGATTAACTTTTTACACGACATCGAAAATTAGTGGGCCCACTGGATTATTTTTTTCTTCGGTTAGTAGATACTTACCTTTTCAATAATTAACTTACTTAACTACTACACAATTAACAATTACGTTTAATTATTTTATTATATCGATGGTCTAATGTTAATAGCCTATATCTGACATATATGACGTAAACGACTTTTTGACGTACTTACTAAAAATAACAAAAATACTGCCCATCGACTACTAAATTCCCGTATCTGTAGTTATTTAAAAAAAAATGATACAGCCATTTTAGTAATTTTCCGTATCTGAACATTGCAGGAATAAATCTGTAATACCCCATATCTTGCCTCTAAGCTGTCAAGCGTGTTGCATGACGTGTGTTGAATTCAGCTTCAAAATGTCACTTTCGAATTATTTAAAAGGTAAAACAGTAAGTAACATAACAAAGTTGATGTTTATCTTATATATCACATTTTATTGGATGTTATCATTATATTAGGCGTTATCTTTGTTACGGGTTATTGGCATAATATATAGTTACAACATGTGTGTACTATATTAACAGTCAGATACCGGATATTAAATATTTAATTTTTTTAGCTTCCTACACAATTTGTAAAACGTTACTTACGGAATATTAACATTAGGCCATCGATGTTTGAATTTGGACTTATTAACATTTATAAAATATAAGGGCCAGATGATAACAATTACTTAACTACCGCATAACTTTAGTGAGTAGTGACATGCCTAAATAGTGGTAGATTTAAAAATTTCGAGTGACAGCTATCAAAATAATCAAGTACCCATCATTCGAGCAACTTTAAATTATTGCGTTTGAATTTTATTTAACTGTATACTATATACTTTGAAGCCTTTTTTCGGCCCTTGACCTTTGAGAATCGATGTCTCTACCGAATCTTAGTGGTACACTAGTACGACCGCGTTATAAACATTTGGGTTTGTGAGGGGACACGGCAGCCGTCGGTGATTGAGGTAATCACGAAGAGACGCTTCACATGTCTGGGATATGTGTTTCGAATACCGCTAGAGAGTGAGACATTTTGTACCCTTGTTGCACAACCTTAAGGATTATGTGGCCATGGTTGGACCTCCCACACCCTGCAGCGGTGCTGCAAAAGTGACTAACGCTCTGCAAGTCTGACATTGCGGGAGGCGCAAGAGTTGGCGATGGACCGAGTGAAATGGCGCGAACTTGTGCTTTCCCTATGCCCCCAATGCTGAGGCGAGACAGAGTGAAAGAAGAAGATGATGAATAATATATATTTTATTGGCATTGTTAGTTATGTAAATATTATAACGGTGACATGTTTACATCTGACACTAAACAGTACGTGTGGAATGTAATACTGCATCGATAATGCTAGAATGCTAGAAACACATTGCCATCACGTCACGTGAGCACAAGTGAACACAGTGTAAGCACGCGCCATGTGCAAAAAGTGTGCAATATTATTTTACTTGATATTTAACGTTTAACGTTTACGCCATACCACCAACCTCATTCGTAAACTCAATTTTTATTTTCTGAAAATTTACACATTTTCTAAACTCCAGACCATCGGACTTCCCAGTTCTTAGCTGGTCCCAGTGGTGTTGCCACCAAGCAATGTCAGCCCGGCCCAATAGAATTTAACAAATCCTTGTGTGAGGAATCGCAGGATGCTTATCATAGTGTCATTTCAAATGTCGGTTGACACGGAAGAGATATTCGAACCTGGGCAACCTTCATTTGTCTCGATTTGCTATTGAAATCTAAACCTAAAGAGTGGAAATGGATAGTAAGTAGTTTGGTGTCATACGGTGATAAAAATTTCTTTTCATCTAGGTTTGTCTGAAGTAATAACATAGGTAAGTCAAACTATGACTCCTGCATACTTCAGTGAACGCTTTTTAAAACTAGGTCTTGGGGAGTTCTTAATGGGATGTTCATGGCATAACTTTGAAGGGTGAATCTCGTTTGTTAGGCTATAGACGCCTTAAAACGTGTAGTAACGTAGCGGATGGTGAAGGAACAGCATGTGAGTTATGACACATAAGTAGATGATAAAATAATATGTCGCCGGCCGCCATGTGATTTGTGCACGGCCGCCTTCCATGACACTACAAACATGTCAGAACGAAAAGATTTCAATGCCACACTTCCTTGTCCCGGAACGAAGCTGCACGGGACTGATGTAGCAACCATGCACTTTCGTGCTTAAAGAAAGAGTTTAGAAAACAAAAATAAAACCTTGATTTGCTCTGCCGTCATTTATCTTTAGTAACATGTAGTGTCCTTTGTACCCGTGTACTGAAACTCTGCTAAAACAGAGGAGTTGAAAGTATAAACCTAAGGAGGGGTCGGAATTATTCCCTCCTACATATTACGACACAGTATACTTTTCAAATGCTTTAAAGTTGCATAAGTTTTGAAAAAACAAATGAAAATAGCGTTGCTGCCATTCACATTAAATATTATAATCTGCTATGGTTCCTTAAAGTATTGAGAAATATGTTGTAAATCATTGGAATGTTCCAATTGCCTAACTTTATTATTTTATTATAAATTGGGGAAATAAAACTTTTACATATGTATTTTCAGTACCCAAAAAAATAAAAGAAGATTAGGTATCAACTGAATAGAGTGATGCAATATTTATCTCTGATTTTACATGAGGCAATTTCCTAAAATATAATGCCAGCATAACAATTGTAATAATTACTAATAAGAATTTAGATAGTATATTTTCGTACATCATATAATATATATCATATAATATCAACCTAAATTCGATTAAAATTATATTTTTCAAGACGTTCACATTAAAAAAATTGTGTATTATATTTAAAAATAGCAATTACAAATAAAAATATAATATATTATTATGAATCAAATAAATTAAATTAGGGCATAGTTACATTTTAGACTAAATTTATTCAATCGAGATATATTTCTATATATTATTAACGTATTTATTAATAAAAATGACATAATAATTACAGTGTATATAATTTGTTGATTTAATTGAGTAATGGATCATTTGTTTCATATTATACTGTTTGTGTTGTATAGATAATCTGGAATAATAAAGCACATTATTTAATTAATGTTATAATATAATAATAGCAAAGTGAAATTAGAACTACTTATTTCGGTATAAAGTTCATTTTATTGTACGTACATGTAATCGTTTTGGCTCTCAGCGGGTGATTAGCTATTACATGTATGATTTTTTTTTCAATTTTCACTTATCATGCGAATAAATAATTATGTATTGTTTCTGGTCAGAAGTAGGTTGTGTTATATAACATACCTGCTAAAGAGACGGCCCGCGACCTGATGGCGGTTCGATTATAATCGTATTATAAATGCGGAATGCCATTACCGAAAACGTATCATTATGTTATTATTTGTTTTTATTACTTCGTGCATGTTTGTTTATCAATATATTTTTGCGAAATTATTCCAATATGATATTACGCGTATTAAACATCCAATACCTAAAGTGTATTTGTTACGTTAGGTACCCAGTATTTGATTAAAAAAATATATACATAGTTTTCCGACCGACCATGTCCGATCCTAATAGGATCATATGGACCTCCACAGAGTAGAGGTTTGTATTAACAGATTTTGTTTTTTACGAGAAATGGATGTCAGCCACTTGCTCAACCTAATAGGTCCATACCCTGACTCACACACAAATTGAAAAACAATATGTGTACTTGCCAGACCCAGGATTTGAACCTGAGACCCACGGCATGATAGTCCAACGCTTAAGCCACGCGGCCATGTTATGCATTATGTCTGAATAATATATTTAAAGGTGACCTCCCACTGTATCTTAGCGTTGTGGTAATGTTGAAAATTTGTCATTTTTTGAGCGACCAAGTCTTTCCACCGATCTCGGTCCTCTGGTTCTATAGTGAAGGCTGCCCCCACTAAGCTCCTTCACTTAGTTGCTCCCTGCAGGCTACTCAAAACCACCAGTCTCTCCAGGTTATCTGGTCTGCGCCAAACGATGTATCCAAAAAACTGCAGAATGCATCTCAGACATATGCCGAGAGCCGTTTCTTTATCTGTAGTTTCTGGATTGACTGGTTTGTCATGAGCTCTGCCCAAGAAATACGAACCATTTGGCGCCAACACCACATATCTAAGGCATTAATTTTCTTCCGTTCCCTGGCCCCTAGGGTCCACAACTCGACACCGTACAAAATATGGAAATCACTAATGTTTGCACAAGCATAATTTTCGTGGCAATTGAAATTCCTCAATCCTTCTATAAATGTAGTGGTAAAACGTGTAATAACTTTTTTTCAATCTGCGTGCGCTTTCTAATTTCTACTTCACATCTGCTTTTTCCACTAATGTTCGAGCCAGATATACAAACTAGTCCATTACTTGCTTCTGGTAGAAGGTAAGCTCGATCAATATCCATTATCATGTCAATATTCCTATTAATACGGAGGCCATATTTTCGACTCTCTTCTTCTACCCGGACGTCCTTCCTGGATCGTTAATGTAATAGAAATGCAAAAATCAAGAGTAGCACCATGTTATACAAAAAAGTGCATGTTAAGCATAACGCGACAAGATGACAAATTAAACCAATGGATAAGGAAGCATACAAGGGTACGCGATGTGATAGAGGTCGGTAAGCAGATGAAATGGCAATAAACTGTGAGTAGACAACTGCTGTATAAATTCCGTCATACAGTGGCACGTCAGGGTCATTAATCGACCACAGAGATCTCCTAAAGCCCGCTGGATAGACGAACTCGTAAAGTTCCGTGGATCTACGTGGTAGCGAAGAATTAGGGACCGAAAATAATGAGAAGAGCTAGGGGAGGCCTTCATCGATGATAATGACACATAATCAACCCTACATAATAAAACTAATATCATCAAATCATTACTTAACCATTAATACTTGAAATTACCCTTAAATTTCACAACATTTCGAAAGCCTCTTTTCTTGTACCTACTATCTATTTAGCTGAGAATCATAAATGAAATTAATCTATTATAAAATATAATGTATATAATTTGGCTATCACATCCATTGCAATCCAGACAAGAACCTTAGCAATTATACTACAGGTTTAAGTGGTATCCAGTCGATATTTTTAAATACGTCGTATATGGATGTGGATTCAAGTCCCATTCGGTGCAAGTTTTCCCACGATTTTTCTAATAGGTATGTTAGGTACTAAAGCACTTATATACATCCATTAAAGATAAATTCAACTAATTATATTAGTGTGTATAATGAATAATGTGATTTATTTTTTTATTCATATCATTAATAATTGTTGTTGAACATTGTGTGCTTCAAGTAAATTACTTATTCTTGATTGGTACATTTAGTACTTTTGTAATAATGTGTTTAACCAGAGGCATATATGCTTTGCGCCAAATTATACAAATTACATTATATTCGCCCACATGTTAAATTACTCAATAGGTACTAATATAATTCAACACTCATGTGCTCGGTGCCCATGCTGTTTACCCCTGGCTTTACGGGTCCTCTTATATATAATTCAAAAACAAAGTTTTCGAGGATAGCGTTAAATGCATCACTAACCTAACCTAACCGAGGTCCAACAATAAAATTATATCTTATTTTTCCAGTGTGGCCACGTTCAATGATATAGTTTCAGTATATTATTGAATGTAATGCTGGGTTCGTGTAAAAACTTAAAGCAGATTCATCATCGCGTATAAGTAAATCATTAAACAGTGACACCATGGATATTGCAGGTGTATTGGTATAATTTGCTACATGCCTGTTTCAATGCTAGCAAACAATATCAATACAAATTCGAATCGCGTTTGCCGTACCCATGGTACCACTAGATTTGCCTATAATCTAAATATAATGTTTTTAAGTTCATACCAACTATTCAATTGTGCATATGAATATGAATATATGGACGCTTACAAGCATAGTTAACAATGACATGACGTTTAGCACTGTATTTCAACATATCAAAACCAGGGTTTATACCTAAAATCACATATTATTTGGGCTAAGTATTTATTCTACATACTACCTACTGTTATAACAACATACTAATTATAGTAAATATGCTTAACCATTTTCGCTTATCTACGGATCATATATGGACAAATCCCCAAAATGTGAAATATACCTATTAACATATTACTTATTACGAAGATTTGCTATTACCTATTCATTTTCTCATTTCTTTAAACCCATACAAATTGCACGCAGCTATTTACAAGATAAAGTGGTATTTTACTTAAATTTAATTGGGTCTATATTCCGACATGGATCTTGGACGCCTCCTGAGTCCTGAATAGGTTTACCATTTTTTTTTTCATTTTACTTATTCAGTCGAATTAAAACATGTAACCTACTGCTTAGAAATGTGACACTTTGACCTATCTATGCTCAATCATGGATTATATTTTATACAATCAACAAAATTAAATCAAGGCGTCGTTTAATAAGTAACGTCATTGCAATACATTCACGATATTATTGTTGAGTCAAGCAGAAGTGTTTGACATAATGTAAATTTTAAATTAAAGTTACAAGTACCTGATGTTATTTTTTATAGTTTACATAATATTGCCTCATAGCTAGTTTGCATAAAAAACTAGTTTAATTTTTAGTATTACTATAAATAATATTTTGAAGTTCACATAAACTCGTATTAAGTGGGAACCAACAATATTTGATTGAATACTATTATGTATTCCTTATTATAGAATTATTATCTTGTCCTATATATTTATTTTGTATAGTATCTTGATATATCTATTATTTTTCGGGTCAATATAATTTCAAACACATTAATTGGTTGAATTTTTACCTACATAACTGTATATAATTTCATTACATTCAAACTTATACAATCCATAGACATATTAAACTCTTCTCTTAGATTACTCAAATACAAAAAGCACCTACTTTCTGTGTGTTCTTCGCGTGTTTGAACAAGTACCGTTTAAAAAAAATCGGTTAGGTACATGTTCAGACACGAGCGTTAACATCATTTTACTCCCGACTTCAATTATAGTTTGTCAATTTATGGCTATGACCATATGTTGTAGCTTAACCACTGGGGAATGCCAAAAAAAATGGCGTATTTCAAAAAAACACAACCTTATTCTTAGGTCAATAATTATTATAAAGCAATCATTATTCGTAGGATGTTTATCACACTTGAATGGTTAAAGACATATCTTATAATGAGTATCTTTAGAATTATCTTAAAATGTGTTAATCTTGCCGATTTTTTGAATAATTAAATGCCTAATTCTTGTCAAATTTGGGATCACAGAGATTATCAATATAATTTTTTATCGTAAATATTTCACTATAATAATGTCGATATAAATTATACTGATGGTTTTATAAATGCGTTTAAAAATTAATAAATGTAAAAAATCTTAACACCACTGCACATTTATGTACTGAAATATGACTATATTCTAAAACATTAGAGCGAGAGGTTTAAAAGAATACTATTTTATGTAATAAAAATACTTTATGCAGTCATCAAATGTTTAAAATAAATATAAAGGATAATAAGGCTTCAAAATTATATTTATTATCTACAACGTTTAAGATATATCCAGGATCATGCTTTGAAAATAGAGCAAAAGCTCCATTTTGACCTACGCTGAGCATGTCTCCCCTTAAGTACCCAAAAGATTATAGGCATATTTTTAACATATTAGTTTAATATTGTTGACACTTCTTGGAAGAACAACGTGATAAACAATAATATAATAATACATGCAGTATTTAATTTCAATACACCATGGTCGAGAAATTTTGTTTGTTTTTAATAGTTCTGATGAATGTTAGAAGAATCGAATAATTTGTAATATGTATTTACTTAATCTATATTCAGTAGTTATATAATGTATTAAAAGTATTTTTAAATAATATTTAATTAGAAATATAATATATGTATTCTAAATGTGGTTCTATGGAATAATGTTAGTAATACATACACTCTAGATATGTAGATGTCCGAAACGAAGACATTATAAAGACAAGTAGTATGGTTACACAATACTAACCATTACCAAGAAGAGGAAATTAGAATAGGTACTTTATAGAAGAAATAAATACAAGATTATACTTACTACTGTATTAAAGCGCTAGTTACAAGGGATATGCGATTCAGAAAGAAGGTGCTTTTTGTATTTGAGTAATCTAAAAGAAGAGCTTAATATGTATATGGAAACTCTGAGCTACTGTCTCAAAGAATGGATATGACATGATCTTTAACTAAGAAAGGAACAACATATTAAATGAATATAATATAAAATAATATAACATGAAATAGCATGTGTTTTGTTTTCATATTGTAATCAAAATAGACGCCAACAACTGAGTACATAGAACAAGTAAATATGTAAATATTTAAACGGGAATTTAAATTGTGTTTGATACATATACAAATTTTTCAGTCAATTTAAGTATGTATTTAAAATATTACGTTTTTAAATGACATAATATTGACATCTTTTCTCTCGTTAACTATATACAACATTTGCCATCGTATGATTTTGCTGATAAAAACTGCATATTTTTTTAAAAATGTATTTGAATGATAAGTAACTTCTATTTTTATAAATCTAAAAAAATATTAAAAAACAGCATACTTATTATTGCCCGGTACTGTGGCTAAATTCAAGTACAGTAAATTAATGTCTTCCGAAATATGCTTAAAACGATTTTCTGAAATAGAAGTAACACGTAATAATAATTAATATATTTTAATTACTTGGCCCGTTACCATTTTATTTTATCCATCGAGTTGAAAACACCTTTTCTTTAAAAATAAATAAAATGTATTAAGCAAATACTATTAAAGGATTCCGGTGACCCAATATTTCATTTGAGGGCGCGTGTGTCAACCAACTGTCTGCGGTTCGTTGAAAGTGAAAGCAAAAATATTAAATTATAATTTTGAGATGATTTTTTTTTGAAATCGAACTTTTTGCTACAGATCAATCACACTGCGAGTTACTTTGGTAGCTGGTACGATATATTATTGTAATGTAAATGTTCTAATTTACATGTTTCCATACTAACAAAACCAATAACATTGATATATGTATTATATTTTTTTATTTTTAAATATATACCGCCTTCTCTAGGTGTTACGAAAATCTGTTTTACTTTTTTTAGTTAAAAGAAGACTAAATTAATTTAAGGTGGGATTATGTATTTGTAGAAAAATTTTTTTTTGGGTTTTCTAAGAAGCTTATTGTTACTTTTTATTAACATATTGTCAAATTATAATACTTCCAACAAGTTATTGTTCGAAATTTAAAATCAAACGCATGCTTTGCTAAAACTAAAAAAGGAATTCATATTTTTTTTAATTAATTTTTCTAGGTCCTGGATGAGTAACCAGGCAAGCTTTCACTCATCTCGTTGTCTATAGGGAAATTCATTAAAAATTACTGGGTTAAAGTACATTAATTTTTAATTGAATATACGTAAAATTATTCTTTTTCTAACAGGTGAGTTTCTAAGGTTTTCAGAGCTTTGTATTCTTAATGAACTTACAGTATTATGTTTAAATAAATAAATAAAAAAACGATAAGTTAAATTTAGAACGTAATCACAAAGCACCTCTACCATAAAATGAATGTTAAAGAATATTGAAGTAAACCTCATAAATTATTCATACTATGTATTACAATTATTATGATGTTAATTCTATATTGTATCATGTTATCGATACTAACCGTATCCGGAAATTTGTACGTAAATAGTTCACCGCATGACACTTATTCGTGCGCCGCAGTATGTGAAACATGAGTTCGTGTAACATTTAATCAAATGACGAGTTCTTCGTTGAACTTTTCACCTTGGAGTATATTTGTACGTATGCTACAACATGTGGCGCTAGTTTTCTGTTCCAATTAGATTCAACACGAATTTTATAAGATGTCTTTACTGGTTTGAAATAATTTAATGTTGAAACTACATAAATATAATTACAATATGAAAGTATTTCTAATTTAGTTACCAACTTATTTTATTCCGTCTTTCCCTTATATTCCGATGGTTTAAGTGTTGTAGCATACGTACAAATGTATTCCACGGTGAAATGTTCAACGAAGAACTCGTCATTTGATAAAATGTTATACGAACTCATGTTTCACGTACTGCAGCGCACGAATAAGTGTCCCACGATGAACTGCATACGTACAACTTACATGTAACCGATACTAACTGGGGTGTATTTACCGGGATTCTGGGTGCACAAAGCAGTAGGCTCCGCATAGATAAAGAGCCTTCAAATTAAATAAAACATAAAGCAATAAAGCAAAAATCTTCGCTAATGAACAAGTATATTATAAGTAATTTACTGCTATCAAAGAATCGTTATTTAGGCTGTAAAATTATTATATTATTATTATAAATACCTACTATCTACACATTATCGGTCAACAGAAGAACTTATCGGGTAAAGATGCATTGCTTTTAACCTATATTAAAGGTATCCTACAATTCAAGGGTTTATGTGAAGATATTGGTGTATTCCACTGCTATTCCTTTTATCAAAAATAGATCATTAAAACGACTAGCAACACTACAGAGCTCCAACTCGGAAATAAACAATATCGAATAGGGCTAGTCTCTGATATTCAAAAGAGAGATTGTCGTAATAGCAATGACATAAAATGCACTACAACATAGAACTAAATCATTTCCATTATCATCAATGTCATACAAAAGTCTGGTATCACCAACTTCTATTATACTCCAGTTATATATTATACTAATTCCTTTAAATGAGACACATTTTGCATATTCATTTACAAATATTACCACATATTACCAAAAATCAACAGTCGTCCATGCTGCGATATAACCGTCATCTTCGTATTTATTGGTATTATTTTGTTTTTATTAAAATTTATATCTCATGAAATGTCGATTTTCACAATAAATGCTTTTTCATATTCATACTATCGATTGAAGGTACTTGATGGAATTTGAATTTAAATTCTAATGGATGCAAGCTCTGTACTATTCCATTTAAGTAGTTTTTTGTGACCCGGGTTTCGCCTTTCGGCATCTTCATTCGCTGTGTACACTCACAAAAAGGTAAACACACACTGACAACGAACACTCTTTACTCTAGCTTATATAATAAATCAATACAATAAAGTAGGTAAAAACTCCATTACCTACCTATCAAGTCAAAGGTCACAAAAATACAATAAACAATTTAGTGAGTGTACACGGCGCTTGAAGATGCCGAAAGGCGAAACCCGGGTCGCAAAAAACGACTTAAATGGAATAGTACAGAGCTTGGATCCATTAGAATTTAAATGCTTTTTCTGTGAGTAATTCACCTAAAGAGGTGATTGTGTATATGTATAGAACTAGTGGTTGATGCTACTGCCGCCATCTTGAAAAATCGTCACATAAATAAAATCAAAATCTGTTTCCTACATTTTATTCCCACACTACAGCTCAACAGTCGTTGTAGAAACAATAAAAATATTCATATTTAAGATGTGATTTTTTTATATTTTTCAATTTTATTTGATTCATTTTCCATATTTTTAAACGCTAATGAGATATAGATGAAAAACTAAAAATCGTTCGCCATTTTTCAAGATTTTAAGGATGTATGATGGTATATTTTTGATAAAATCTTAATATGACTGAACTATTAGAAGAAGGGACACAAAGAACGAGAAACGTATTGTCTTCACTGACCTATTTTAAAATCATATGTGAATTTAAAAAAAATATTATGACCAGATATTTTCGATTTAAATATTAAAATTTAGATTAAAAAAAACTTAGCATGTGATACGAGCAATTCATGCGTACGCATATGTTTTAATAATATACGTTTTCAAATCAATAATTACAAATGTCAAAAAATAATTGGTCAATTGTGCTAGGATTAATTAATTTTATTGATTGCTCTCATTATGCGTGACACCTACTTACCTAATAACTGCTTAACTGAACTTCACGTACATGCCGATTAATTGAACACAGGTGATCGTAATGTATCTAGGTACCACTCATTACCAAAGCCATAAGAAACGTATTCAAAATAATATAAGGCGTGCGAATTGAAAACTTGCTATTTTATAGCACACTCACACAAAAAAATATCAATATAAAAGTGGCCACGTTATCAGAATAGGTCAAAGACAATAACGTCCAACGTAAAATAATCACCATTTTTGCAATTTACACTATGTGTATGTTATACAATATAGTACGCTAACTCCTGTAGCTGCTATAGAAAATTATAAAACAATGCTGCAAAGACAGCAATGCAGATTGTTAATAATTAACCTTATTATAATGTAGGTAGAGTTAATATTTTAACTATGTTCGTCTATGTTTATCTATTTTTTAAAAAGTGAAATTTCTACGAGTATTCCAAGATTGACATGAGGAAGTTATTTACGAAAGCTTCACGCGTGACAAAAGAACTGATATACGGAAAGCTGGATGGCAAACGATGACCTGGTCGACCTCATGCAATATATATGGATAGTGTTGAGTCAGATTTAATGACCTTAGGTGTCGTAAACTGGAGGGAAGCGGCTTTGAACAAACATGGATGGATGCAGATACTGGAGGAGGCTCAGACCTATATAAAGTTGTGGTGCCAGAAAAATTAAAAAGATTTTCGAAAACACTTTTATTTTTTGTAAGTCGATGATTTCATGTTCATAAAAAAGAAAATTGTCAGTATACTAATATTGATGAACTACTTCTTCTAACAAAGACGCTACGGCTCAACCCGAGGTCTGACATACGCCATCGATTTCTTGCAGTCGGCCTTACCCATCCTTCTTTTGTTAAATTTGTACGTAAATATTATTCCCGTGAACATGTATTCAAATAACAGATGTCAGAATAGCATTAAGACCGGATGACACCTCATTCATCCAATATTTCACAAAGTGGTAATTTGTACGTGTTAACCTTCTCGCATAATATGTCGTTTATTTGAGATCATGGCAAAATAATAAGGAAACGGAATAATTTCGAGAACATGGATGACCAACATAATAATCCATCTGTAAGGGAGGTGAATTTTCTTGGTGCTCTCATAGTCCAGTGCGTGAGGCGCTTTTCAAGGGCGTAACAAGATATTTTAGCACCCTGGGCAGTGGCGAAAAATGCGCCCCATACGTAATAAAAAACTTGTAAGTACCTATGCACAGTTTTTACCAACTACTTTGGATTGGAATTCAATTATATTGATAAAATAACTAATAAAAGTGTACGATTTTTTTTATTAAGTATACAAATCATAGAACTCTTCATATAGGTACTTGGTTATGAAGAATTAACCAGACGATAGACTAAATAATAGATAAATAATAATCGACAATGTAATATTTAATCGGTATTAAATAGTATAAGTAGAGGGTACCGAGTTTGATTCTCGGTGAGGTGATGATATATTTATGTGATTTTTTCAAAGTCTGGGTGTTTGTGATTGTTTTACTTATATTACTAAATACATCACTCTCATTGGGCCACATGTCCTGTTGTAGTTTTAAAAAAAATTATTGTTGGCAGTTTATTTTACAAAATAAGCCCGTTTTTCTTAAATTCATCTCTCGCTTGGTTTCGTATTAAATCTGTTCGCATAGTTAAAAATCAAACAGACCGGACTGTTACTCATGTAATTTACATTAATCAATTACAAAGCAGATTACCTCCCGATTAGAGCTTGCGATTTCTCGATATTTGAAAAATCTCTAGATCAAGAATATTTGTTTTCTCGAGATTTTGTTTTTACATTTTTACGAAATTACGAAATTCTTGTCGATTTTTTTTCATTTTTAGGTCTTCCGAAAAAAAATATTGGCAAATTAAAAAAAAATACATTGAGAATGAAAGTCGAGAGCTTTATTTTTTTAGCTCTTCGACCAATAAATTTTAACCAGGAATTTTAATAAATTCCGTTCAGAATCAAAGTTAAGCCTTTTTCTTGTACAGGGAAATTAAAATTTCAATAAGTTTTATTCAAATTACGGTTATGGTCGACAGCTTAGCTTAGTAACAATTTCTCGATTTCTTGAGAATCTCGTTGATGATATCTCGTGAAATGAGAATTTCAGTAATTTCGAAAAAATATTTTCTCGAGATTCGAGATTGGCCTTTTCGGATTATTTCTCTAGAATTCTCATGACGAAATTTATCGAATACTATTAATTTGTACTCTTAATTGATGTAATTTGATATACCTCAGTTAAAGTGTAGTTATAATTAAACACTCACCCGGAAAATGAAAGACGTGCGTCCAAATCCTACTCTACCTAGAAGTGGGTAAAAGTTATAATAATCCTGAAAACTTCATAGTATCCATATATTTTTCATAATATTTAATTCATAAAAAATACAGAATATTTGGCGTAAAATATTAATATTTGGCGCGGATATATTCTGGCGCGGAAATCAAATTATTTAGTTTATGGCTGCATAACTGATGCACTGATACGATGCCAAGCCTTACGTTGCGAATATTATTTATTTTTTTGTTTCATTATTCTGTTATTAGATGTTCTTAAAGCTCCCCTCTAGAGCTGAGAAAAATACAAATCCTAAAATACATATTTTATGTTCACAGTTGTTTCTTATAAAAAAAGTTCAAAGTTAAAAGAGTTCAATATGCACACGCAGTATCTGTGTGAGATATCATAATATCTAACTGTACCTATGCAAAAAATCCCTATAACTTTTTTTGCAGTTGCACACCTGCTAGTATTTCGCTACACTACTGTGAGCCAATAATTTATAATATTGTAATATATGTACCTAAAAAAATATTTTTTCATTCATACACCCACCTACTTTGGTTTATACGAGAAATGTTTTCCCTTGCATATCCGAACAAATGCAGGGTTGTGCTCATAGGTGCCATTCTTGGTCTCGAGATAAATTATGAGATTCTCATTTTTAGAGAAATCGTCAATGAGAATTACCAAATACCAGGAATATATTAAAAATATGTGATTCATAAGTCTTGATTGACTTAAAAAATAATACATGAAATTTAGGTAATTTTAGGTAAAAAGCCCTTAACCTCGACACAAAATGCAAATTCGTGAATAATAGTCGCAAAAAACACTTAAAAATTATTGGCTGGAAGAGTTAAAATGGATTAGTTTTAAAAAATACAATAATTTGGTAGCGTAGCACATTAAATAAAAAAATCTCGAGGATTCTGAAGAACTTGAAAAATTAATAAATTTTGGATTCTCCTCAATCAAATACTTTTGAATTCGAGAATTGAAGATTCTCAAGAATCGAAAAAAATCGAGTAATTATAATATTATAAAACATATTATAAACATTTCACTTAAGGCTATACTTCAGTTGAGGCATGGTCTAAAAAGATCGTGGCTAGGCGATGCGCGGATTGCCGTGCGGATTGCATTGCGTGCCGAACGAAATATAACTTGTCATAAAAATCTAACATGCGTCCATTTAATGTTATGTTTATTGTTATATTACTAAAAATAATAGTATATTTATTGACATGTTTTCTTTTTTAAGTACATACGTAAAGTTTTTTAGTCATCTTTACACGATTTAAGAATATTTTCATCCGACGCCATGACAAAACAAATCGACGTGCGCACACTTCGACTATCGGTCTCCGATTGGCGAGTCCAGGCGACGAGTGAGAAATTTCGTCGCACCTACTGTTGAAAATTATTTGCCGTTTCACTGAATTACGCTCTTAATATCATTTCATATCATTGGAATTTTAAACATCAATTTAGATTTTTTTATATACATTTTTTCAATGTAAACCGACAAAATAATTATATTCTAACCCATGTCTTTTTTAAATTACTTTATTAAATCATTTTAATCTTCAATGATCTAAGAAAGTTTGATGATGGCAAATTCTAAATCAATGCTTCCGGCGCTTGGTAACTCGCGATTTTTAACAAACTAGAATAGTTTTTTTATTATTTTCTCTAGCAATCTAGTAATTGGTGATATTTTCGTTCAATTTTCTCATAAATTTAACACAATACATACACTATAATATATCGCCAGGAACATAATTTTGTTCAATTTTGTTTGTAATATTCTTGCGACGATCCACATTTTGGATTTACTATTTTCTAATAGATAATTTAAAATGGGGAGGCCTGGCAGGATTTTAGATGATCGATTTGTTTAAATATGACTGCTCTATATTTTACTGTACATCAGTGGCGAAGGAGGCTGTTAAGATCTGACATAAATTGTTCACACTTACTACAGTCAAACGTATTTGTTTTCATTGAACTAGGACTACAATGTGTAGATAGTGTTTGTAAGTTTTTAAAATTCAATTAAACCCTGCCTAATCCATCACATAGTAGATGATAGTTGAAGAGTATTCGTTTATCTCAAAAATATCTAAAACTACCTATTGTACGTAATTTAAGATATTTTATAGATAGAAGAATATTTTTTATCGATTATGGTTTCGTTAGGCAGGGATCAATGAATTAAAAAAAAACTAAACATCACCATCTGTAATATGTATTCTAAATAATGAATACAGATAAGTATGACTGAAAAAGTGTCCACTATTTTTATTGGATCGCCAATGTATACCTAAACTATCGTGGTTTAGTTCAGGCAGGGTTTAATTTAATTTTAAATAGTAACCAGCATCATCCGTACATTCTATTATTAGTACAATGAAAACTTATACGTGACTGAAAACGTTTAGTGTGCAGTATTTATCTCGAATCTTAACAGTCTACCTACACCCCTCGCCACTGCCGTACATAGATAATTTAAAATCAAGTATATTTTTGTGAATTGGGTTTCTTGCAAAATGCCTCGCCCCGACCCATGATTACTTTCTACATCCGCTAGCGTTTCGTTGTCAATAATGGCGTAGAAATCGATTCGGTAATTTTATATGTAAAAATTATAATAAAACCTAAAAGTGGGTTATTAATTCAAAATGGGTCTTAGGTATTACTGACAAAGAACGTTGAAGAAACCCTTTAGTTTATTTAGTAAAAACATTAAAAACGTTACAAGTGAATAAATTAGATGGATCATTTCATATTGCAGATTCTTTAATGGGAAAGTTAAGATTATTATCGTTTGCATCAACTGTCAAAAATTACGATTTTAAATATCACAGATAAATCCATAAATTAATAAATATTGCTGAAAATTGGTAAATAACCATCATTATTTAAATCATTTAGATGAATAATCACCAATAATCGCATATACAGCATAAAAAATAAATAAGAGTGTACTCAATATTGATTTGGCTATCTATTTAACAATACAAAAACGTTCTAACAGAACATGTTCCTTCTATTTATAGTCCTAACGGATTAGGTACTTAGATATTTCAAGAAGAAGAGTCTTATATTTTTTGAAGAAAAACAATATATTTTGATTTTCTTCAAAAAATATAAGAAGACAAAAAATATAATATGCGAAAGGAAAAGTGAAATAAGTCTGAAGAAAATGTTGAATGTGCTAAAATAACCACAATGCATACACACACACATGTAAGAAAAGGAATGATTCGAATCATTTCTGCTGATTTAGTTAATTTAACAAAAATTCACATACAAAGTTGTACAAAACTCAACTTTTTTTCGGTTTTCATGAAAAGTATTTATTTTAAATTAATCTTCCCTCTCTATTATCATATTTGATATAATATAAAAATACTCAGAACCGGATTCATCCGTTTATAAATAAGTACTTTGATAACAAAACGGATAAGTTTCATCCATTTAAAAGGAAATCTATGAATAATAATATAATATACGTAACTCAAAATTTTGTGAAATAATAATTAATATATTTTCATAAAACATACATCATTTGAAAACATCTCATACACATACCTACTAGAATTTTTTTTATTATGTATGTTCAATATATAGAATATTAAATTATCAAATTATGTGAATTATTCGCTGAATAAAGAAGTGGTTTATATTAACATCAATTTAAAATTATTGTTGTTACTAAAATGGTCGAGTTATTTATATTTGATAGCTTTTCCTGGCTATATACCTATCTTCAGAATGACTGTAAGATTACTTCCATCATATTTGAATACTTCTAATATAAGAACGTAAATTTATTTTATTTAAACAATATAGGTTTTAAAATTAAAAAGTAAAATTATACCAGTTAGATATGTTTCCATTTATTTTTTCGCAATGCCGAGACAAATGACAAAAATTTGTCGCTCGAACCAAAAAATACGTATAATGTATGACTTGCGATTTTTTACTTCTTAATCATACAAAAATGGAGTGTGTTGCAGTGCCTTAGGACGCCTAAGGTGTTAGTTGACTTAATTGTTGAACCAAGTTAAATTGCATTTTATTTCGGGTATAAAACAGCCAACAACTTACTGGAAAGTATCATTCGATTGAGTACTTTTAACTAATCCACTACCATGGCATACAAGGTATAACAATACCATACAAATTTAAATAATAACTACATAATAATATATTAAGACAATTGCATAAAGCAAACAGTGAACAGCTATATAATAATATCAAGGTTTTAGAAAGGTTTCCTTTCTACTATTCTTATTATACTTTTTCTTCTTTCTCTTTAAAAAAAATATTCAATACAACGTTGCGTCATAATATTTTACATCCTATATCAACAGGACCGGATTTACCCTTAAAGTGGCTAAAAATAAAAAAAATGTTTTTTTTAAACAAAATAAATTAAATATAAAATTTCAAACTAAAATGAAATATAAAAAGTGAATATGATCGTTGTTAACCAATTGTGTTTTGTTAATTCGTGATAATTTGAAAAAAAAATGTCCCTCTGATGCGGACGAAACCGGTCCTAATTTATTGATTAAAAGTGGAATAAGTACTACAAAAAAATGCGTTTTATTAAATTAAAACAACAATACAATGCAGTTCCACCATAAATTGTCAGATAGCAAAATAAAAGAAATTAAAAAAATCTTATTGCATTTTTTCGGACTCCATGACCACTGCTAATTTAGGGGTGTGTGATAAATCGAGGCCCGGACATTAATGGAAGATTTTGCGCCACAATATTACGATCACTAATATATTCTTTTTAAATCACATTTCAATTCTAAATGGCTGGTGTTTAGTTTACATAGTAAACTTTATGCATTTATATACTAAATATTATTTACTCGAGTGCCTTTAATATTAATCATGTCAATTAAACGTTTATTTTAATTGAATTAAGACATAAAGATATTTAAATATTTTCAAAGATGTATTGTATAGTGACTAAAATTATAACAGACTTCGGTTGAGTAAAACATTTAATTAATAGCAACAGGTAATGTATCATATTTTGCACCCTCGACGGACGAGTTGCAACGTATATAATAGTAGGTCTCGGGTTTCAATCCCCGATCTGGCAAATTCACATGTCGAGGTTGTGGAAGTGGCTAACATCTATTTCTCATAAAACAAAAATCTGTTGAAAAACCCCTTCGTGAGGTGGCGAATATCTATATTAAATTATTGAGCCAATTAAAAGAATATTGTATATCTTGAAAATCTAAAATTTGACTGTTTTTGTCTGGAGTAGTTACTGAAATCGACCGGGTTTCACATTTTAACATTTAGCGGGATATAAATTCCATCAAATATCACTAGTCGATAATATTAATAAGTTTTTTTATTGTTACAGCTCTTCCTCATCGCCGCTCTGGCCATAGCTGTCAGCGCACAGCACGACCATCATCATACTCACGAAGAATATGATGATCATCCCAAATATGAATTCGCCTATGAAGTAAAAGACGAACATACAGGAGACTATCATAGTCAGCATGAGACTCGCGATGGAGAGATTACCAAGGGATACTACTCTTTGATCGATGCTGATGGTTACAAGCGCACCGTTGAATACACCGTCGATGGAAAGAGCGGATTTAATGCTGTCGTTCACCGTGAACCAACAGGTCATGCTCCAGCTCCTCCAGCGCACAAACACCAAGCTCCTCAACACCACGCTCCTCAACACCATGCTCCTCACTACCAAGCCGCAGCTACCCACCATGTGCCTCAAGTACACCACGTTCCTCAAGTGCACCACGTTCCTCAAGTACACCACGTACACCAAGCACCACAGATGCATCAGGCCCCACAAGTACACCAAATGACACAGATGCACTTAGCACCAAAAGTACCACTGATGCACCAAGTGGCGCAAATGCACCATGTGGCGCCAATGCACCATGTAGCGCAGATGCAACAGGTTGCACAAATGCACCATGCCCCACAAGTAAAAGAAATCGCGCCGGCACCGATACACCCAATGTTTGATGTACCCAAATTCATGGTGCAGCAAAAATATGTTGCGCCAAAGCATTAAAAATACCGATTTAAAAAATGTTCCTAAATGTGCAATGTATGAAATGTGATCGAATGATGCAATGTTAAAAGTATTATTATAGTGTTAGGTTATTTTAGTGAATTTAATATAAATGTTTATAAATAAATCTTAATGAGATTTATTTAGTTTTGTACAAAGTATCTCAAATTGTTTTCATTGTATTGTTCACTATATAATATTTAATAAATTATTTATTTAAAAGCGATTCGACAATTTTCATTTTTATTGTGTTCTAAAATATCATTGTAGGAGAAAGGATGGTTTTGTTTAAATATTTTACAATCCATCATTAGCTGGACAATCCGGTGAGGATCTTTACCGCCTCCAGAATATCATTCCATGTCTGCCTGTTCTATGCTCTTTTTGTGATGGCATCCCTTATTATTTCAGTCAAGACATTGAGTTTTTGAATTTTACTTTTTCTTTTCGGTTTCGTTGCCATTAATATTCGTATCTCATCCACCAGTTTTCATTTGCCTTATGGTTCCCAAAATGATCTCAGAATCTTTATCTCGAATATATTAAGGATCCTCTAATATTATTTGTGAGTTCTTAATATTCTAAACCATATTGTATAAGTTGGATAACATAGGTTAAGCAATTATTTGTTGTATTAAAATATTCATTAGAAAATTGTAGCATTACAAAAACCTTTATATTAATGTTATTAAATGATCTCTCGTATCTATCATTATAATATGTTTTACATGCATAATTTGAAAACACCTCAGATATATACCTACCAGAAAAAAAATACGACGCCCAACGGGACTCCAACATGTAATCACTGGATTCGCGCCAACGTGCTTTACACAATTAAGCTACGAGCATCATATCTAATTACGAAGAAATTAACTAGTAGTAGAAATGGGTGTCGTATTAAAACAAACACAAAATATTAGCATATATCTGATGTTTTTGAAACTATGTATGTCTAATATATGAAGAATGTTACATTCTCAAATCCTATGAATTATTCGTTGAATAAAAGAAATAGTTTATCGTATGTAATACAATTTTAGTATCATCTCTCCAAATATGAAGGAGTTAAGCGAAAACTTTTCTTTACTGTTTATCCCAGGTGGATGCTACATAAATTAAAAAAAACACTTTAATGCGGTGCCGGCTTTGTCATTTAGGTATTTAGGATACTCGTATCATCTAATAACTAAGATTAGTTAAAAATGTTAAACGAAAAATTACCAAAATTTGAATTCCTAATATTATAAATAAATATAATTTGCTTTACTAAAATGCAATAAAATAAACATTTGAACCATTCCATTTTTTAAGCCGAAATCTAGATCTTGGTGGAGTTTAATTTATTTTCTCTTAGCGCATCAAAATAATTGAATAAATATATTTTACTCCCTCCAGTCTCTAGATATAGTGATATTTTTATTTAAATGCCTTAGCAACCAATAAATTAGAGATTACATTATGGTGTTGCTTTATACATATTATGTACTCTAAAACTACCGTCACCAATAAAAACATACATAATATGTAATTTAAATTCTTATTATCTCCATTGCTAAATGATGGCTGAACAAAGTGCAATATTCTCAGTCGATTGTGTATCAACATTTAGTAATAGCAAATTATAATTTTAATATACGAGTAACGTATCCCTATTTCTTTTTATCTCGCAAATATACGAGTGCCAATACTGCCAATATATGACACAGTTAGAGATTGACAATAACAACTGAAATTATTTATGCAAATGCAATAAAGATACTTAGACAACAAGATCTCGTCGATAACAGGAAGTCGCTGAGGTCGCATTTATAGATATATGGGAGACATTATTGAAATTGATAAGATAGAATAGAGAAGAGGAAACGAGAACAACAAAGACAATATAATATGTGACGCCAAAAAACAAACGTGGCCATCTCCATCATAAGTGAAACTAAATAAATTATCCTTTTTGTTTTTGTGGTTAATTTGTACCCGCGAGTCAATGACTTGCTAATTTATACTTATATTTAACTTTAAAAATACGATTTAAACAATCCTCGATAATTGAAAATTCTTAACAAACAATAAATTTACGATTTAATGTTGGAGATGGCCATGTTTGTTTTGTATCATCTGGATTTGACCCGGTGTGAAATAAATACTATTGGACATGGACAATTTTGTTTTGTATTCTATCATACATAATATGTATCTATATTTGAATTACAACTAGGATCGATTATACGAAATATTGGAAATGGCGCGTTTGAAAGAAGCAGGTGAGTTATTAAATGTATCAACGGAGGCGAAGTAACTATCATTATTATAATTATTACAAGAGTGTCGAATGAAGAAGTCATGTTTTCTAAAAAAACGATACTTTTAAAAATTAATAAATGAATTCGATATAACTATGAAGAATTCCAAAATTGTTTCTCACCTTTTAAAAAACTTACTCAGAAAATACCAATAAAATCGGTTTTTCCGAAAAACGCATATTTTACACTTATTTTAGATGCATACTGAGTATTTAAAATAAAAATTATCTGTAACAATATTATTAATTACACTAAAGTTGCTGCTAATCTCATCCTTAAGTAATGAGCTTTTATGCACATTACATAATATACATAAGTGTTATTTAATGTATTTAAATATACCAACTTGATGTGATATAATATATATAAATATATATGATATAAATTGTGAATAAAAAAAATATGTGCGCAACCTACATGATCGGTAATGTACGATTATTGTGTTATGCGAGAAAGCCATTTCGTATGCTGAACATTATGCAATGTTTTGCTAGGTATGCCTAACTTGAAGTGGCATTTTTTTCACACACCAGCAGCTATATCCCTCACGGTGGCCCTAGCCCATGTGAATAGTTTACGTTAATACGTAAAAATACGTAATATTTTCTTAAATGCATTAATATTGGTACAGGATACAACCATTACATTTAATATCTGGATACAAAAGTAAGTATTTTTTTCAGAATCGACCGTATTGCAATGTAGGTAGAGTACAGTTTAAGTACATACGTAGAATAAGTATTTATAATGTAACCATCTGGCGTTGAGATACATATGCGTTAAGAAGGGGAAAAAAATTGACCCTTATTACAAAAAAAAATAGTCATTTTCCCGCCATTTTCACTATTTTTCAACTGTTTATTACGAAAGAATAAAATTTCAGGCGGTTAACTGTAAATTTTACGTATTAAATTTCGCCGTACCACAGTTCACCGTGAGATATCGTACCGATAAGAGATGGCCGTATAGCATTGAGATAAAGAACAAATTTTATTTGATATTGATTGGTATCAAATATCTGATAACACTGTCATTATAACCAAACACTTGATACTTACGAGCACCTATACTTGATAATCTATTTTTGAATCATTCGGAATTCGGATTGTATTTCTAATTTCTAATTTAAGTTTTTATTACAACGCATTTTAAAAGTATATTTGTTTAAATATGCATTTTATCTCAATACTATAAGTATGTCCTTATATTTGAATTTGAATCTATTGGAATTGTGACACGTCAACTAAATGTGTATGTACAAATTTCGGGACATGAATTCCAACTGAAGACTTAAATAATTAAAGGTAGATTTAGGGATTGCAATACCGAATGAACATACCAATACCAGTATTTCGGTATTTCCGATTGAATACCGGTATTCGTAAAAATATAATAAAACATTCTAATACATATTATAAATGTAACAAATTCTTTAAAATATTAATACTTTATAGCATCTAGCGAAGTACAAAGTACAGAGTAGCGAAATACAGTCCTGTCTACAGTAAGTAGAGTACAGTTCTGTTAAACGTTTTATATTCATTAATACATTTTACCCAGGATGGCCGCGGGGCTTAAGCTTAGCCTATAACGTCGTGAATCCCAGGTTCAAATTCTGGGTCTGCAAAATACACATATTGTTTTTCAGATTGTGTATGAGCCAGAGTATGTACCTAATAGGTTGAGCAAGTGGCTGACATCAATGCAATCTGTTAATATAAACCTCCATTATGTGGAGGCCCATATGATCTTATTAGGATCGTACATGGTAAAAAAAATATATACTTTCAATAGTATGTACTTACCGAATATATCGGTATTTTCAGACTTTTAAAACCGGTATTTCGGTATCGAAAAATACTGGGATAACGGTTTTAAAATATTGGTATTGCAATCCCTAGGTAGACTACGTAAATTTTGGTGTAATGTTTTTCACACACTTCGTCTACTTAATAATACGACAATGCTTCAGTGTTTAAAAAAACTAAATGTATATTTAAAACATTAATATTTGCAGGTAGAAATAAAGTTGCATATCTTGCCCTATTTTATGAATAATATTGAAATAGTTTAAATTAAAAAATATTATTAATTTTCAGATATTTACGAAAGTGGGTAAGTAGTACTTATTGCATACTTGACATTGGTGAATGTGGCCACATATCACAGTTTGAATGAGATAATATGCGTGCAAAAAATTACCCAGTTAAATCAAACAACATTTCTGTGACTTGCGATTTTTAGTTAATCTTTAAAAATGACATGTAATAAAACGCCTGCGGTGTTTGATACAAACCTCAGTTGAAATTTGGGGTGGATTTTATTTTGAGTATAAAATAGGCAATGCGTATTCGAGTTGTATCATTCAATCGAAAGAGTCAACCCAATCCACTACAATGGCATTCAAGGTGGGAAATATTAACAAATATATATTTTGGTGCAAGATACATTAGGACTAGTTTCGCTTCATCAATATTTTCTAATCAACTTATTTATAAAAAAATATACATGTACTTCAACAACAAAGTTTAATGTTTTGACTTGCTAATATTTTACCAAAAACATTTTATTCTATAAAATATATATTTATTTGGAAATTATTTATTTGACAATAAAAATGTTAGCACCGCCAATTTTTGTCCAATATAACTTTGATTAATATCATTATTATTATATTTTTATATATTTCTGAAATATGTGAATTACTAAATTTTAAAATTCATTAATATCATTGACATTAAGCATTTTTAAATTGTAAATTTTGTTCATGTTGTTTCCATTGTTTTAAATATTGAGAAGAATATTTTTATAATGTACAATAATTCTGTGTAAGGAGAGTCAAAAGAAATTTGCGTTTTGGACCTCTTTGTATGGGAAATCTTATGTTTCTGTTTGGTAATTTAAAGGCGTTGATTGACTCCTTTCATTTACGCATATATGCATTTTGTTTAGTTTGAAATATTCAATTCATTTTCAAATTGTTAGAATATATCTCTCTTTTCATATCACAAGCAACATTATTATTGACAAATAATTCAATATTGTTAGATGCTAACAATATATTACGCTTTCATGATTTTCCTCCACTAACAATTTATAGTGGTCTAACATATAAATGCGAAACGCTATTAAAAATAGTATTGGGAATGTACTTGGAAAAACATTCCATGACCCAAAGTCTGGGATACGTGAATGGCGTAAATTAGATTATACAGTATTTTTATTGTAACCATAGTGTCACTTTGGTCGAGCATAGGTGTAAAAAGACTTTTCTTTTTCCGTATGATACAATAGACTAAACGCAAAATAATTGTATTTGATCGAACCAACAGAAGATCGTAAAGACTTGAACGGTTCTTTTCAGCCAAAATTATATGAGACGTTGTTACAAAAACGTGACTAATATTATATTATATGTTGCTTCAGTTATTTCTCTTAGCTATCTTGGCCGTCGCCGTTCAGTCACAGTACCACCATCACGCTGAACATGAAGAGCATGGCCACCCCAAATACGAATTCTCTTACGACGTAAAGGATGAAAAAACCGGAGACTACCACGGCCAACACGAGACCCGCGATGGAGACCTCACCAAGGGATTTTACACTCTGATCGACGCTGATGGTTACAAGCGTACTGTTGAATACACCGTCGATGGAAAGAGCGGATTCAACGCTGTCGTCCACCGTGAACCAACTGGTCATGCTCCAGCTCCTCCAGCGCCCAAGCACCAAGCTCCTCAGCATCATGCCCCACATTACCAAGCCGCTGCTAGTCACCAAGTTCCACACTACCATGTCCCTAAATACTCAGCACACACATATTAAACAAGTCTTCTAGTCACTACAAGTTTACCTGATTATGCTATTTTTCATTACCTCGTTGGTTCAATAATTATTATGAATGTACAATGTTATCAAAACAGTATTTTTGTAAATTGTTCTTAAATCAACTTTGATCGAATAAAATATTATGTGTAAATTGTATGGATGGATTATCAAATCATTGTTATGCTTAGGTTTTTAGGTATATATATTATATATTTACAAATAAATTATTTATTTTAAAATTAAATTAAATGTATTTTATTTTTTCTGTTTCTTGTTTTGCCGTAGAGCAATGGTTTGCACCAAAACTGTTTTAAAGAAAACCCTTGACCTGAACGTCAGTTATGTTTAATCTCAATGGAAAATGTACATCGTCAATAACCCAATATACTGCTAACAGTGTTAGTTTTCATAAATTAAACCATTTTTAATCACATATTATTATACTTTAAAATACACCCTAATTATAATTAATGCAGTGGGTACTCATGGTATATTTCAACGGTTCCCAAATTGGGGTGCGCGAATAGAATATTCAGCATCAAAAAAACCGTTTAACCGTAATTAACTTACTTTTTTAACTCTACAACTTTAAAGAATAAAGTATTACCTCGTGAGTCGTGACAGCCTATTGATAAATACGTAATGGATGAACTAATGTCAGAAATATATTATTTTATTTTTTAATCTGCAGCGTTTTACACTATTACTTACTAATTCTACTATTCTATTTGTACGATGACCACACATTCCTTGTATCAAAAATAAATACAAATCGACAGATATTATTGTTCAGGTTACTTTTTCATAAATTGAACCGCTCAGTTACGAAGATAAATTCGTCGCCAATGTCCGCTACCTACTAGTATTTTCGAGTAAAAAATCTTTACAAATTTCATACCTTATAAGATTAATAAATATATCTTATAAATAGGTACTATATTGATATTCCCACTGGGTGACTCGATTTAGTGTGGCTTCATATTAAATGAAAATTGACATGTCCAAGGTTAGTGCAATATATCTCATGTATGAAATTATTTTTATATATAAAAAATATGAATTAATTTCAGGACACTAGAAACTTTGATACTAATGAGACAATAGGTTTGTTAGAAGATTAAAAAGGGAGCCCCTTAACAGTTCAAATCGGTCACACAAATTATACCAACATATTAGTAAAATTAAGAATAAAATGCTAGGAAAACAAAATCTTTGCAACTAACATTAAAGGGTCCCATAACAGAACCACTCAATATATATGTAGTTTTACAAAAACCACTACTTAAAATTATTATGGAATCCTCAATAATTATTGTTTTTAATTAAATTATGTGATGTAAGGTTTTTTGAATAGTGGGTATAGCTCAAAACATATCAGTGCTTCGGGTTTCTACGTCCCTAAACCCGGCATTGCAATGCTGTCAGTAGAACTAGGAGCTGCTGGGTGAGAACCTAGTATTTTTGCATCATTTTAGTGACTGTAAATGAGACATGTGTGTATTATAAAATTCCTGAGTAAAAAATGTACATATTTTCGAAGCACAAGACTTCCCTCACCCATAACAGTTCAAGGTGGAAACGCAATATTATGCTAACAAGATTTTTGTTTTTTCCTTGTTTTCCGCTAGTTTTTATTACAACGCATTTTAAAAGTATATTTGTTTAAATATGCATTTTATCTCAATACTATAAGTATGTCCTTATATTTTAATTTGAATCTATTGGAATTCTGACACGTCAACTAAATGTGTACGTACAAATTTCGGGACATGAATTCCAACTGAAGACTTAAATAATTAAGGTTAGATTTAGGGATTGCAATACCGAATGAACATACCAATACCAGTATTTCGGTATTTCCGATTGAATACCGGTATTCGTAAAAATATAAAAAAACATTCTAATACATATTATAAAATGTAAAAAATTCTTTAAAATATTAATACTTTATAGCATCCAGCGAAGTACAAAGTACACAGTAGCGAAATACAGTCCTGTCTACAGTAAGTAGAGTACAGTCCTGTTTAACCTTTTATATTCATTAATACATTTTACCCAGGATAGCCGCGGGGCTTAAGCTCAACCTATAACGTCGTGAGTCCCAGGTTCAAATCCTGGGTCTTGCAAATACACATATTATTTTTCAATTTGTGTATGAGCCAGGGTATGGACATAATAGGTTGAGCAAGTGGCTGACATCAATGCAATCTGTTAATATAAACCTCCATTATGTGGAGGCCTATATGATCTTATTAGGATCGTACATGGTAAAAAAAATATCTACCTTCAATAGTATGTACTTACCGAATATATCGGTATTTTCAGATTTTTAAAACCGGTATTTCCGTATCGAAAAATACTGGGATATCGGTTTTGAAATATCGGTATTGCAATCCCTAGGTAGACTACGTAAATTTTGGTGTAATGTTTTTCACACACTTCGTCCACTTAATAATACGACAATGCTTCAGTGTTTAAAAAAACTAAATGTACTTATCTTGAAAACATTAATATTTGCAGGTAGAAATAAAGTTGCATATATTGTCCTATTTTATGAACAATATTGAAATAGTTTAAATTAAAAAATATTACTAATTTTCAGATATTTACGAAAGTGGGTAAGTAGTACTTATTGCATACTTGACATTGGTGAATGTGGCCACATATCACAGTTAGAATGAGATAATATATGTGCAAAAAATTACCCAGTTAAATCAAATAACATTTCTCTGACTTGCGATTTTTGGTTAATCTTTAAAAATGACATGTAATTAAACGCCTGCGGTGTTTGATACAAACCTCAGTTGAAATTTGGGGTGGATTTTATTTTGAGTATAAAATAGGCAATGCGTATTCGAGTTGTATCATTCAATCGAAAGAGACAATCCAATCCACTACAATGGCATTCAAGGTGGGAAATATTGACAAACATATATTTTGGTGCAAGATACATTAGGAATAGTTTCGCTTCATCAATATTTTCTAATCAACTTATTTATAAAAAAAAATCTACATGTACTTCAACAACAAAGTTTAATGTTTTGACTTGCTAATATTTTACCAAAAACATTTTATTCTATAAAATATATATTTATTTGGAAATTATTTATTTGACCATAAAAATGTTAGCACCGCCAATTTTTGTCCAATATAACTTTGATTAATATCATTATTATTATATTTTTATATATTTCTGAAATATGTGAATTACTAAATTTTAAAATTCATTAATAGCATTGACATTAAACTTTTTTAAATTGTAAATTTTGTTCATGTTGTTTTCATTGTTTTAAATATTGAGAAGAATATTTTTATGATGTACAATAATTCTGTGTAAGGAGAGTCAAAAGAAATTTGCGTTTTGGACCTCTTTGTATGGGAAATCTTATGTTTCTGTTTGGTAATTTAAAGGCGTTGATTGACTCCTTTCATTTACGCATAAGTATATGCATTTTGTTTTCAGCAAGTTTTCGCTTCATCAATATTTTCTAATCAACTTATTTATAAAAAAAAATGTACATGTACTTCAACAACAAAGTTTAATGTTTTGACTTGCTAATATTTTACCAAAAACATTTTATTCTATAAAATATATATTTATTTGAGTATAAAAATGTTAACACCGTTTGCCCGATGTAATTTTGATTAATATTATTATTATCGTATTTTTTTTTTATATATTTCTGAAATATATGAATTACTAAATTTTTAAAATCGTATAATAGTATCAACTTAAACTTTTTTATATTGTAAATTTTGCTTACATATTTTTTGTATTGTGTGGTTTTCATTGTTTTTAATATTGCGAAGAATATTTTTAAGATGTACAATAATTTTGTGAGATGAAAAAAAAATCTCTACTTTTAAGGAGATCCAAAAGAAGAATGCGTTTTGGACCACTTTATATAGGAAATCTTATGTTTCTGTATTAGACTTGGTAGTTAAGAGGCGTTGATTGACTCGTCCTTTTTTATCACTCGTGTAATACTCGTATTATGTGCATTTTGTTAAATTTGAGATATTCAACTCATTTTTAACTTGTTACGACGTATCTCTCTTTTCATATCGCAAACAAAATTATTATTGACAAATAATTTAATATTGTTAGAAATTTATGCTTATAATATATTAAACTTGCATGCTTTTCCTCCACTAACCGTTTATGGCGGTCTAACATGGCCGAACACACGCGCAATGCCCTTAAAATTGTCTTGAGAATGTACCAAGAAAAATATTCCATGACCCAGGTCTAGGATCAGTGAATGGCGTAAATTAGAGTATACAGCAACCTTATTGTAACCATAGTGTTACTTTGGTCGAGCATAGGTGTACAAATATTTTTTTCCGTATGATACAATAGACTAAAATCAAAATAATTGTATTTGATCGAACCAACAGAAGATCGTAAAGACATGAACAGTCCTTTTCAGTCAAAATTATATGAGACGTTGTTACAAAAACGTGACTAATATTATATTGTTTGTTGCTCCAGTTATTCCTCTTAGCTATCTTGGCCGTCGCCGTTCAGTCACAGTACCACCATCACGCTGAACATGAAGAGCATGGCCACCCCAAATACGAATTCTCCTACGACGTACAGGATGAAAAAACCGGAGACTACCACGGCCAACACGAGACCCGCGATGGAGACCTCACTAAGGGATTCTACACTCTGATCGACGCTGATGGTTACAAACGTACTGTTGAATACACCGTCGATGGAAAGAGCGGATTCAACGCTGTCGTCCACCGTGAACCAACTGGTCATGCTCCAGCTCCTCCAGCGCCCAAGCACCAAGCTCCTCAGCATCATGCCCCACATTACCAAGCCGCTGCTAGTCACCAAGTTCCACACTACCATGTCCCTAAATACTCAGCACACAAATATTAAACAAGTCTTCTAGTCACTACAAGTTTACCTGATTATGCTATTTTTCATTACCTCGTTGGTTCAATAATTATTATGAATGTACAATGTTATCAATCAGTATTTTTGTAAATTGTTCTTAAATCAACTTTGATCGAATAAAATATTATGTGTAAATTGTATGGATGGATTATCAAATCATTGTTATGCTTAGGTTTTTAGGAACATATATTATATATTTACAAATAAATTATTTATTTTAAAATTAAATCAAATTTATTTTATTTTTTCTGTTTCTTGTTTTGACGTAGAGCAATGGTTTGCACCAAAACTGTGTATTAAAGAAAACCCTTGACCTGAACGTCAGTTATGTTTAATCTCAATGAAAAATTTACATCGTCAATAATCCAATATACTGCTAACAGCGTTATTTGTCATAAATTAAACCAATATTAATCACATATTATGTCATTAAATACCACCCTAATTATAATTAATGAAGTTCTCATGGTATATTCAACTGAAACGGTTCCCAAAGTGGGATGCGCGAATAAAATATTCACCAACAAAAAAAACATTTAATTTACTTTCGTTTTCAACTCTACACATTTAAAAAATAAAGTGTTACAACGTGAAAGCCATAAATACTTTGGGACTGAAAACTAACTTAAAACTGACTGTTTGTTACTATTTCTATTATTCTATTTGTAAGAGGACCACTCATTTCTTATATCAAAAATAAATACAAATCGACATTTATTATTGTTCCGACGTCACATTTTATAAAGTGATTCACAAGTAATTTTGAGTAAAAACAGTATAGAAGTTTCATACCTTATGAAATTAATAAATATACCTTATAAATAGGTACTTTATTGACATTCCCACTGAGTGACTCGATTTAGTGTGGCTTCATATTATTATAAAATATAAAAGGATGCAGTAAGTACGCCTTCATATTATTAAGTGAAAATTTACATGTTCAAGGTTAGTGCAATATATCTCGTATATGAAATTATTTTTATACATGTATGAATTAATTTCAGAATGACTTTAGACACTCTGATGCTAATGATATATACTTGTTAGAAGATTCAAAAGGGAGCCCCCGAAATAGTTCAAATCGGTCATACAATTACACCAAAATCTTAGTCAAATTAAGTATAAAGTGCTAAGAAAACAACATCGTACTAACTAACTAACAACTAACATCGTAGGGTCCCATAATAGAACCACTCAACATATACGTAGTTTTACACAAAAATAAACTACTGTTTAATATTATTATGTATCATCACTGTCATCCTCAATAATTATTAATTTTACTTAAATTATGTGTTGTAAGGTTTTTTGAATAGTGGGGTATAGCTCAAAATATATCAGTGCGTCGGGCTTCTACGTCCCTAAACCCGGCATTGCAATTAGAGTTGAATATTTCCCGAGAAAATCTCAATCTCGAGATTCGGGATTTCCCGAAATGATGAGATTTTGAATTCTCGAGATTTTAAAATTTAAAAAAAAACCTTTAAAAATCCTAAAATCAGTGTAAAAACAGACAAATTCTAAAAAAATGATTTTTTTTATTCATGTAAGAAGACAAACAAATAGAAGCAGGAAAAAGAAAATAATTCAAAACATTACTTATTAAAATAGAATTTGTCTGACTGTCAATCACTGTGTCTGACAATCGCGTATGCTTTTGAGACACAAAATTTCCTGATGTTGATAAATTGCACTCATTTTGAGTCGACGTTGGCTTAATTGTGTTAAATGCTCCAATTAGTGTTTGAACGTTTTGTGTTTTCTGTTCACTTTTTTCATATAGAATAATCGTTTTTTCAATTAATATTTGATAATAAAGAAATCCCGAATCTCGAGAAAAGATTCTAGAGATCCGGCATTTCCCGAAATTTCAATTCTCGAGATTCGGGATGGAAAATCTCGAAAATTTCCCGAGAATTCCCGTCTGTAAATTCCCGAAACCCAATGCTGTCAGTAGAACTAAGAGCTGCTGGGTATTTTTGCATAATTTTGGTGACTGTAAATGAGACACGTGTTTATTATAAAAGTTATTATAAGAGTTAAATTTTCGCAGCATAAGACTTTCCTCACCCCTAACAGTTCAAGGTGGAAAAAAAATATGATAATAAGATTGTGACAACTTCCTTCTGAATTTTTTCATAGAATTTATGCCACACAATATAATCGTAACAGGAGAGAGTTACACTAACAGAAAAACCCCATTGGAGGAGTATTAACAATGACAAAAGTCATAGAAACCCTTACATTAAGTAATATGCTACTACTTTACAACGAAACGCCGGTCGACAAAGGCACAGGCCACTATCAAACGATATTGGTTTCAGCAGCTAAACTACTTTACCCTGGCTTATTAGAATTATTTTCTGTTCCGAGTTGTCTTATCTTGAAGGATAACAATTATTTTCAAACGATCAGGAGTAATATACTTTTTTTGTGAAATGGTTAACGTCGTTGCAGGATTAGTGGACAATGTCATTTTAACCATTAATGTCATCGCTTTCATGCTGAGGTAGGTCTTATAATGAACGCTATTTTTCTTTTGTGTTACTTTTTACGTTGTTTTTTTTTTGTTTACGCATGCAACTTTGAGAACTATCTATAAATACCTCGAGTAGATACTGCATTAGTTATAACATGGGTATACTGTAATTATATAATCTGTGATTAATGGTTTATTTAATGACAGCCGACAATGTAATGTATAGGGCAGTTTCTTGTCGATGTGAATTAATATCAGGTGCAAATTATAAGGTATTCCACGACAATACTAGAAACAAAATAAATAAAAATACATTGGATTTAATTTCAAAATAAATAATTTATTGATAAATACATATATCTAGGGTCCTAAGTATAACAATGATTATTTTTATAAGCTATCCATACAAAATAAACATAATAGTAACACGTGATTCGACCAATCTTAGATTGATGAACAATATTATATACTATATAAATTCTGACTCGTTTTCGTTAACAGTTCAACCAATGAGAATATAATGATTACTAGTACAACGGATGATTTTGTGCGTTATACTATTTCAATATATGGAAGATATTTAATATTTGTGTGCTGTGTATTTTGGGACATGGTAATGTGGCACTTGGTGACTAGCAGCGGCTTGGTAATGAGGGACATGATGCTGAGGAGCGTGGTGCTTGGGCGCTGGGGGAGCTGGGGCATGACCAGTTGGTTCACGGTGGACGACAGCGTTGAATCCGCTCTTTCCATCGACGGTGTATTCAACAGTACGCTTGTAACCATCAGCGTCGATCAAGGTGTAGAATCCCTTAGTGAGGTCTCCATCGCGGCTTTCGTGTTGGCCGTGGTAGTCTCCGGTTTTTTCATCCTTTACGTCGTAAGAGAATTCGTATTTGGGGTGGCCATGCTCTTCATGTTCAGCGTGATGGTGGTACTGTGACTGAACGGCGACGGCCAGGATAGCTAAGAGGAATAACTATAGCCACAAATATAAATTAGCTATGGGTTTTTTTAAAATAACAATCGTCAGATATTTATAGTAAAACACACTATTGTGACTAATTTATAGCTTTCATTGAACTATTACCGGTGACGAGGTTTATCCAGCAGCGTAGTAACTGTATCGGAAAGTTTTGGGCCCCAACTGTCCCAAGAGGCCTACATTTTAGTAAGTTTTATATTTGTATTTATCCAATGAGTTTTTATCACATAATATTAAATTATTCAAAAAGAATTTTGTACGACAATCATAAATCACGAAATAAATCATTGTGTCAAACAGTACGCGATAATAACAGTTCTTGATGTATAAATTATTAATACATACTGTTAATTAATTTGCGATTCCTACTATTAGCTTACGTTACTTATGATACGTAGTTTATTATATTAGCCGTACGCTTTTGAACATGACAATTGTTCAAGAAAAAGTCTAAAAAAATATCAGTGAATATGAAAGCTAGAAAGCATAATTTAAACTCGTAAATTAAAAATTTGAATGTAAGCGGAATATTTGAAACTACGACACTGTTTTCAATATTTAATTTAAATTTATATTTTCATAAAAAAAATATTAATATTAACGCATATTAAAATAAACAAAAAGATAAAAAAACGTTTTACGAAATATGCTTATATATTTTTGTAAATCAGTAAAAATTGTAAGTATATTTTTTTATAATAAAGTTGTATTGGCAATATAATGTTATACGTACCGACATATGAGCTAGTGACGTTTATGTACAAAATAATTATAATAACGCGAAAAGTGATATCGGATAAAAATTGCGTTCGGCAATATAAATAGCATGCTGATGGGTTAATTTATTCATTTACGGTATAACTTATGAAAACCATATATTAACGAGAGAAAAAAATATAGATAATACATTTATAAATTGTAGAACTGCATGTATAGTAAAATATTAGCAACCCAAAATATTAAACAATATTGTAGATATGCATAAAACACCGATCATATTAATCTGAGGTGATATTACCGTTTGTTAATAGTTTAGCAAATTAATCTATTGGGTTATTTTTTATGGAATAAACACACATTAAAAAATTTATAATAACCTATTATTTTTTTATTCAACGAGTAATTCACAAGATTTAAGAACCGATGAAACATTCTAATCATTCAACATACATAATTTGGAAAGTGCTTCAGAGAGTATTAAGGGCCATTATATAAAATTTGTCGCAATTAAGTAAGGCGCCTATAACATAGTGGTATATGTGCATGGGCGCGAAACCCGAGAGATGCAGGTTCGATTCCTGCTGTGTGTCTGACTTTTTTCAAAAAAGTTTTTCTATTGGTTATAATATATTTTCTCAGAAGTGTGAATGTTCAAAAAAATATAAATAAAAAAAAATGTCAGACGTCGGATTGATCTATCAACTACGCCACCGTAGTATTTATAGTAGTATTAATATTAAAATTTTAATAAATAATTTTATTAGAAAATAAAATGAGAAAGCGAAACTAGTTCTATTACGTCTTGATGATTATAACTGAACAAAATATAAGATATGAACAAGATATTTCCCACCTTGATTGCCATTGTAGTTGATTGGATTGACTCGTTCGATTGAATGATACTTGTCAAACACGCATAGCCAGTTTTATACTCAAAATAAAATCCACCCCAAATTTAAACTGAAGTACGTATAAAACTCTCGAGGCGTTTTATTACATGTTTCATTTTTAAAGATTAACTAAAAAATGCAAGTCACATAAGTACGATCTAACTGGGTAATTTTTTGTCACTGATTCGCCCACATTCACCAATGTCAAGTATGCAATAAGCACTACTTACCCACTTTCGAAAATACCTATATGAAAATTAGCAATTTATTTTGAAAAACTTTTTCAATACTGTTGGTAATATGGTAACATAAGTTGTGCACGATTTTTGGTAACTAATCATTATTTTATTAACTACCATTGTCAACTAAGTTGTTACCTATAAACTTTAATGTTTATTTAGAATTTGTGTAGTGATAATTTAAGTATGAACAAGGTTAATAACTATTTTTTTTAAACAAATCATTCACAAGACTGTAACATTATTTATTGAATATGCATAATTTTAACCAGGTACACTTTAGATACTATTGGAAGAATAAAAATATTTTTTTTATATAAAATAGTCGATCTCTCATGTGGTATTTGGAATAAATGTCCAACCCATATGAAGTTCCTCTTCATGACTACATAATATGTCATCAAAGACTGACGTTTCCAGTTCATTAACATATTTTTTTTGACGCGATCGTATCGATGCATCTCTAAGATTAAGCTCTTTTAAAGATAAACTATTTTTTTGTTAAACGAATATTTCACATGATTTAAAAATCGAACGTAGCTTTTAGAAATTTAAAAAAATCCATCGGATTCAAGCCAATACGCTTTACTAATTTAGCCACCTGCATCTTACCTAATTACGTCGAAATTAACTAATAGGCATGCAACTGAAGCGTTTCTCAAATTTTGTAAATTTTGGCGACTAACTTTTTTAGTTTGAATCAAGGTACTAATAAAAGGTATTTAGCTTGATTCCATGACGTCAGGTAGGAGTCAAGTTAAGAATTTAAATTTCCGTAGTTTTTAGTCGCCTTACGGAACACGGTGACAAGTGGTATATGAATATTATATTTTATCAATATGCTGCCATATAATTTATCACCTTAGCCCAGCCCTGTAAGTACATATTATAAGACATGCTGCATTTATTCAGAGATAAAGGCACGCGGTGTAGCATAGGCTATCCAAATAGTATCCAAACGCAATGCTTTTATTCGATCCGCTCTACAATCTGATGTAGGTTATGGATTTTTTACTAGAAATGGGTAATAGCTACTTGGTCCAAACATACATTGAACAAAATCATGTGAATTTGCAAAACCTGGGTTTTGAACTCGAGACCCATGACTTCATAAGCGGATGCACATCCATCGCGGGCCCTATTGTGTGAGCAGAATGCTAAAAATTATTAAGGGTGCTCACCATGCATCTACGAGTGAATTTCAAAAAATCAATTTAAAATTGGTTTTATTGAATTAAAAAAAAAAATAACTTAGAGTTTAAAAAGACTGTTAAACATGTGTTTATTGAAAAATAGATTTTTAATAATACATACATCGTATTTTATGAATATTTTTATCATTAAAATGTAGTTGATAATTTTTTTAGACTGTGACAAACTGGATTTTTAAAGAATCATAGTTTTTACCTTTCTATCTGGTATCTAATTTAAAAAAAAAAACATCGATTTTTATAGAGAATGTAATTAGAAAGATAGAACTTGAAATCATGGTTATTTATATCAATCTGAGCTTTAGTATTATGACCGCATCAAAGCTTTATTCGATAAATAATTAGGTTATTTTTTTTATTTATTAAAATCGATATTTTAAAACTGTATTAAATTGCAGGTTTTGCAAAAATCATTTCTCTCCATCTTAGAGAACTAATATTACTCAACAAAGGGAACATGTTAAAAAAATTCTATATAAAAATACTGTACATAAACATATTTAATTGGCGATTATTAATTAATCACACATAAATTAAGAAATCCTTTCGGCACTCAAAACTAGTGAAATATTCTTTAGTAACCAAATTGCCATTTACATTCTATTATTCTGAGGTATATGTATTTGTTACCTTCAGTCTATTGTAGTATTTAATATATTATTAGTAAATAATAATCATATTTTAAATTTGACTGAATACATATAGGTAATATATATAATATAGGTAGACATGCTTACTTAGTTTTGTAATTTAACGAGTAGGTAACTGTGTACCTGTTCTTTTACTGTCGATACACACATATCATTTTAATTAATTAGTGTAACTGCAATTGTTTCTGCAGTCAAGTGTTAGTAATGCGGTCTACATTACACACAAGTGATACTCAACTCGATGAAAGTACATAATTTGTATGTGTACGACTGAATGATGTTAAGGTGATATTTAAAAATGTACTTCACTAAAATTGTAGGGATACACTGAATTAAACATCTTTATAGAATCTCACTCGTATTGAAAAAATGTTTTCGCCTAGTGGGTCGAGAGTTGTTAGTTAGTCTCTTTGGTATTTACGAATAATGGCAGTATAATTGTTAAGGAAATAATCAGTCAATTAATTGAGAATATCTGTCAGGACAAATGCAGTCTTGGATGTAAGTATATTAATATATTATGGAATTAAGTAGAAATAAAACCATAAATAAAAATAAAGTGTTTGTTATTTCTAATAACATGCTTTTCTAGCTGGTGATACGCATATATTGTAGGAAAACGATCACGCCACGTGAGAAAGGTGGATACATCTCTAAATGATGCCTGCTGTATACCAACAGGATGCTTGAAATCATCGCCAGCGGCAAAATGCACATTATGATAATTACGAAATATTATTCCTTTTTTTCAATTTATGATTTTCAAGACGAAAAAAAACAGGGTATCATAATGAAACACGCATATTCCCTATATAATTTACAGATGGTTCAGTGTTAGCTCCCAAAGATTATTCATTTATCCACTTTGATACTGCACGTGGGTTATTAAACATATCGTAATAAGGTGCTATTTGTGAATTTTAAAACATCCACGTATATATATATATATTATACACGCACATGTGTAGATATAGCGCCTTCAGTGGAGCAGTAAGCAGAGGGTCTATAAATCCGATAAATCCGTGAAGCTGAATCAAATTCACTCGTTGTTTTTCAGTGTATTATTTAATAGTTAATAAACATACTTACTAAAACGTCTCTTTAAATAACTTAATGGAGCATATTATCCCTCTATGATTCACCTTTCGAGAAAATCGTAATTTATCTCTTTTTAATTTTTTTTGGTAAGTTTGTGAGTATAAATAATTACCGTAAAGAAAATACAGGAAAATGGAAATAAAATTTAGGCGTTTTGTTAGTTGAGTTGAGTGACCTAAACAATACGAAGCGAGTTAACGGCAATACAGTCCAGAAAAGGTGTTCTTAGGAATAAAATGACTGTGCGTACAACACATACGTCTATAATTTTGCTTTAGATGTATACGCTATCAGAAAAGTTATGTTTGGTTTTAGTCAATTAAAACATATTTTTATGTTATCAAAATTATATACATATACGTAGGTACTAGAAAAAATTACCAAGTGGTAGTGGCAGCTGTTAATATTCTTGAAACTGGCTTAGTTCTGTTACAGAAATTATTTAATTAAAATTATATTTAAACTTTATTAGTTGAAGACTTGAACGCAACATTTCGAGTAGATAAATTTCTTCACTGCAAGCATCTGCCTAACTATTATGGGAGTATCCGGTCGTGATTTTCTTTCACGACCTGATTAAAATAAACGATTTCTTAATTTGCATGTCAGCTTATTTTTCAAATTTAGAATTGGCGTTAACGTGTATGTTTTCTCACACCTTACTCCCTTTTAATACGTCTTCTACCTGTATCGCTCTCTCCTACATATTTACATATTTATACTCGCATGCGTTTCAGACAGACAAATATATTCTTGCTGATACTGAAATGGTGAATCCGAAATATATTTAATTTGTATCGGTAGAGATAAGTTAAATTCATTAGACTTTTCACGGGTCAGTAATAACTATAAAGAGTGATGGCAAAGGCCAAATTGTTGACAATTTCTGCAGCTTAAATAATTGTCATTTTTAGGTCACAAGTAGGTTGTGGTCAACTGGCAAAATTAATATTTGATTTCGATTTAAAATACCTCGCCAAAAGTGAAAGCAAAAAAATGGATATTAATTGAAAATATTTTTTCTTTAATTGGTTTTTTGAAGTGTTGCACATTATCCACTCAAAGTCCCAACAGAGCCATATTGCTTGCTGAGCAATAAATTCAAAAGTGATTTAATTATATCAATTGAATGACAACACATATTCCGCAACAATGGGGATTAATTAAGTATGTATGTTGTTTATATGGCGATTTTACCAACACACCATATTGAAATACATTTATTTGAGAATTGACGTTGAATGTTAGAGATAAATTGATTTACTATTAGTATACCATCTATCGGAGGACAGCTACTAATAAGTAATCTTCACTTTGTCGACTGCTTCCCGTGACAGTTCAGTGGAATTGTCAATCTCAAACGTTATCTCCTCTGAAACGCGAGGCTTGAGGCAACTGGTATTTTTGAGTGTCAATGCGAAAATGAAGAGAAAATTCTAGCTTTATGTATGTCGTAAGATGACAAAACACGATATGTCCGTTTTTCTAAATTATTCAGGAGAACATTAACAAAATATTCAAACAATGAACAAATCACATATTGACACAGCTTATTTCTCCCGACCTATAAAACCTAGTTGTACCATATTTTGATATCTTGTAGATCTCACTGAGACCAGTCTAAAGTATGCATAGCCAATTTTGACAAAAAACGGACATATCATGTTTTGCCATCTTACTACAGCACTCATGGTAGGTATTTATATTGATATAACAATTATTTAACAAAAGTTTTACCCGAACTTATGTGATTATTTCGGATTAATCGGAAATATGACGTGTAATCATTTAAGTCAATTTGTTCGCTCGCGACACATAGTTGAAAGTTTTTATTTTTTTTCAGTAGATACAAATAATGATCTTTTTCCTTCGTTTACACTCAGAAATATGGTTTTAAAATTCTAATATAAATAATCGTTAATCGATATTGGTAAAACGATTATTTTGTTACATTCAATGCGAACAAATCGCAAAATTTAGGCCCCTAAAATCGTAAACCTTGGGGCAAGTGCCACTCCTACCCCCCCTCAGATATAGCTTTTATTTTATACATATAATATAAAATATATGTACGGGAAATCATTTTGGACTACTAGAAGAAAATCAATAAAATCGTCTCAATGATTTGGATACAAAGTTTTTGATGGTTTTAAAATTTCTAAAAAGTTGTAGAATTCAACGAATAATAATTTACAATATTCGAGTATGTAACATACCTTATTGAACATACACAATTTATGGAAAAATAATGTGACATTCTCAAATATGGTGAAATACATATTTAATAAAACAATAGTTTATTAAATTATTAGCAAGTACAAGTACATTAAGTTTAACATTTGGAGAGATCCTGACATCGGCTAGGCTAAGGTTAGACCCTATTATTACTAGGTACATAATTAAAACAAAAACATCGATTACCAATATTAAGGCAATTTGTGAAGCGCTTTAGTTGTATAACTATTAATTGACAGAGTATGACATTACATTACGCCGTAATTAGGTAGGACGCAAATGGCTCAATTGGTAAAGCACATTGGCTGGAATATGATGGATGCGAGTTCGTTTCCAACCCAACGTCGTATTGTTTCAACATTCTTTCTATTAGATATTTTAGAAACACATTTGTGTTCTTTCTTAATGTACAATAGGGATTGGAGATAACCAGTTTGACTTCTGATCATGACACTAGTCAATTATTGACTGGGCAGGGTGGATTCGCTGCCAAGCTCTTTGAGTTTGGACTTCCTGTGGTGAAAAACTACTACAGTATGCAAACCACATCCTCTGGGAATGTTCGAGGATGTGGTCCGAAAGGGAAGAGATGCTCACGCCGGTATAAGAAGCTGTTCCGACCTGGTCGACACAAAGGCCAACTATAATGCTTTAAAAAAAATTGCGGCATCTTTTGATAATTTTACGCGCTCCTCTCTGCCAAGTGCATTTTAATTAAATTATGTCTCGGTAAACTCAGTCAAAGCACAGTTGAGTGCGTGGCCACCTCAGTCTTGGGCATCTGCTGCTGAGATATTCCCAGTCATAAACTAATGATGCTTCACATCCAAACGTAAGGCCTCGCGATACGCTCGATCAAGACTGAGTGTGGTGCGTGGCGGGTTTGTTTGGAAGTAACTATTAGGTAGTAAATGTTTTTAAAGTATATAATATGTTCAAAATCGTTTTAGTTAAATCTGATTCCGACAGAGTAATACAGAGCAATAAAATTTAACCAGGAACAGTTTCAAAATATAAATTAATTCATAGGGGGTGTGAAAGTAAATAATACACCTGCATATTTGATAATTATAGTATAGTGCGGTCAGTGATATTGTAA
Source organism: Rhyacophila brunnea (assembly GCF_057557595.1). Classification (NCBI taxonomy): domain Eukaryota; kingdom Metazoa; phylum Arthropoda; class Insecta; order Trichoptera; family Rhyacophilidae; genus Rhyacophila; species Rhyacophila brunnea. The sequence goes on along the minus strand of NW_028233276.1, from coordinate 37,136,174 downwards.
ATAAACCGACATGAGCTCGAGTATGATATCGCGTCTTGATTTATTAGTGTGAACGTAAATAAAGTTGAGTATGTAATTTACTATTGAAAATGATTTAATAGTTACATAAAAATGGCATCGAAAACACATTACTCTACAGCTGGTCGTATAATTTATTACATTGGTGAGTTATTTGGCCCAGATTTATGTTCGATCAAAATGCCTACAAGGAAGCGTTTAACGAAAATACACAGGCTTAAATTGTTTTTCCCTTTTAAACTATAGTTGTATACGTAATAAAAATAAAAACTACCGTAATAACTGTATAATAACATATAAATTATTTAAACAATCATTTTGATGTGGGAAAGTACTATAATATAATGTAGTTATACCTGTCGAGTTCATAAATTATTGCAAACGGAAAGTTAATTTCGCATTATGATTATCAAATTTAAAAAATAGATTGTGATAGTAATATCAATATAAAAACCTACCATTTGTTTCTAAATTTATTATTAACTATATCATTGCCTTTTCTTACGAAATGGTCTTTTTATTAGGTATAGATATTGAGATTATTTGAATACAATAAAAATAAATAATAATGGAATTTTATAGAAAAAACATAATTTTGAAAAACCTCACAAATATGAAGAAAAGAATCTAGAAAAAAAATTGAACCACGTATTTCCCTTTTCCAGGATTTTACCTCTAAACCATCAATTCGTAGATCTTTAATGTGAGTCATATTTTATTATAACTAGGTACCTACGTTTTACCCGAGGTAATTCAAATTTTACTAATCAGGAGGTTATCTGCTTTATGTTATGATCAATTAAGGTAAATGACTTTATTAACTTAATCGCAAGAGATGTCTGGCGCTAACCTTTTTATTATTGACGTTTTCAGGCGAAAACACTCACCCAGTGCAAGTTGTGAGTACGAATCCTACTTGATTTACCTTTAATATGTATGTTTCTGAGGTTTTTCAAAATATTTTATTTTTTAATGAAATTTTCTTTGATAGAATTATAGCGTAATGCTAGGTTAAGTATAAAATGCTGAGATGTAACTAAAGGTTTATTCGGTAAAATTATTATTAAATGTACATTCTTATGCTATATAACAGAAGAAAGTAGCTGTAATTGAATTATTGCATTACATCACACATTGATTGAATGATTCAGGAATTTATACATATGTAATAGAAAAGATTTTAAAATGTTAATATTACCTATATATATTTGGTCTTGACAATGGTATAACAACGCAGTATCTATCGACGAAATAACATATCCGTAGAATTTAATATAAGAATATAATATTTTATTTTTTATCCCATCAACATTGAGTTAGCGAGAGAGGGAGAGAGAGAATTACTAGAAACTAGAATATATAAATATATATTATAAAATATTTGTTTTAGGGGATAGCGTTAACTTCTTAAAAATATATGATAACTAACCGTAAAATTTTAAATTGCCCATAGTGATAATAATGTATTAGTAGTTTCTTAGAAGTAGTACATAAAGTTGTTAGTTATTATTGCAAGACATGTTTTTTTACTAAGATTTTTTTTAATCGAATGAAATGCAACATTCGTACCTTTTGGATTGGCTGTGTCAATTTTTGCTCAATTATTATTGGATAGATATTATATTAAAGTAGATCAATATGTTAAAAAATTACGCATGAAATTAATTACATTTCTTTTCTATCATAATGCGTGGCATGCGACCAAAACCTACAATTATCATTACTAATCGATATACTTAACGGGTCAGACGAGGCGGAAAGTTTGTAAACTTGTTTTAAATATTATTTTTTTTATTGGAATTATACTACAACTACAAAAAATATACTACACTATATGGAAGAATGAATTTCGATTGCCATAAAAATGATGCTTGTGCAAACATTAGTGTTCTCTATATTTTATACGGAGTCGAGTCATGGACCTTGAAGGCAAGGGAGCGGAAGGTAATTGATGCCTTTGAGATGTGGTGTTGGTGCCGAATGCTTCGTATTTCTTGGACGGAGCAGAGGACAAACTAGTCAATCATCCAGAGACTGGAGATAAAAGAACGGCCTCGACAATATGTCTGAGATTAATTCTACAGTTTTTTGGACATATTGTCTTGGAGAGACTGGTGGTTTTGGGTGGCCTCCAGGGAAGGCAAAGCAGAGGAAGAGCATCTTCGCGCTGGAGCGACCAAGTGAAAGAGCTGACTAGGGGCACCATTCATTATGCCCTGAGAGAAGCGGAAGATCGAGAAGGATGGAAAGTCTTGGTCGCTCAAAGGATGGCAAAATTAAAAAGTGGTCACGATTCTCAGCCATAAGTGCACGACCAAGAAGAAGATACTACAAAATAGCCATAGGATAAATAAGAGAGAAAGCTATTATAGTGAAAAAATACTAGAGAAATAAACTATTTTTTTATTCAACGAGTAAAAAATCCCGACGTCGACTAAAAATCAAAGTATGTAGGTACCTACTATTGGTACCTCAATTCAAACTACAAGCCGATTGCTATCATTAACACAATTTGAGAAGCGCTTCAGTTAAATGACTACTAGTTAATTTCGCTGTAATTAGATAAAATCCACGTGGCTCAGTCAATGACATTAATATGGACGAAGCATCTAGACAAAAAAATGACACTCACTTTTTTGTCGGGTCTGCCGAATGGCATAATCTGTTCTAACGCCATTACAATAAAGGTGATATTGCTATAAATTCCCGATGCTCTTTTTCGGGTCTGCCGAATGGTTCGGTTCGAACGGGTTCGCTCAAATGAACATTGCCACTAGAAACACTGTTCTAACGCCATTACAATAAAGGTGATATTGCTATAAATTCCCGTTGCGTGATATCGCATAATGGAAATTGCGTGATGTCTACCTATACATGTGCGAATGTCGCTATGCGCGAATTTACTTGCTAGCTACTCTGAGTGCGTTGTCCATTAATAATGTCATTGGGCTCAGTAGGTAAAACACATTGACTGGAGTCTGGTGTATGGGGGTTCGAGTCCCGTCCAGTGTCGTATTCTTTTTAGTTTTCTAGTAGGTATGTTTCTACTAGAGTAGTTTGGATATTTTGTAAAATCTCTATGAGATGGCGCGACAATTCCAATTCAGATCCTACGCGTAACTAATTTTTGACAACCATCTTAGTCATACACTTTCGTATTTTCTACAGTAATTGTGGTTATGCTCACCTACTAACCGTTGCGTCATGTTACAGCAGTTACAGTTTCTAACCTTAAAAAAATATTATGTATTTTTCTAAGTAATTAATTACCTAACATTTATATTCTGTTTCACATACGATACTAAGTATGCCATATTTATAATTGCAGGTGATTTTCTTGTTACAGTGGTATATGATAATTGGCCGATAGTAAGTATCATCATTTTTCATACAAAATTTGAAGTCAATATACACCACTTTAGCGACACGTATAATATTTTTCTAGTTTTCACGGTACTTATAAATATTAATAAATAATTTTCCCGATTTGTGGTTTACGATTAAATTATGTTATATCCATATAATTAAAAAAGTATTTTTAAGATAAACGGTTTTATATCGTTTATTAATAAGTTATCGCTTTTGTGGTGTTATAACTACTTACGTCTATCATAATCTATTTTATAATACAGTAATACATATCACTGCAGCATGATATGTTTACAATGTAAAGAGCAATTAAAATTTAGCCGTATACAAAGTTTCTTTATAGATAACAATTAAATAATTAAAAGAATGTTATGTAATTCACATCGGTTAGTCAAAAATAACTATACATAATGAGGCTTATAAACATCTATAAAATCACGGAAACTGTTAACATGATAAATTACAGCTACTGAGCTTCGTCAATCACTTTCGATTTTCGCCGAAGGTATTCTTTTAAGACTGTCAAATTAGTTAATACTGACAGCAGCTTTTGAAACTTGTGACCCAACATGACAAAAAATCGACATAGTTTTAAATCATGCCTAAATTATGTGACTTGCACTTACCAATGTATGTTGTGTTATGAGTGAAGTACCGTGTAATGTAATGCTGTGCCTAAGGTGTTGATTTTTGGTGACGAGGACTTTGGGTGAACTGTAGAGTTTAGCGCCATTTCACTTCGACTATAAATTAACTCACGATCAATCCATTTGTATCATTCAATCGAAGGATTCTATTCAATCAACAATAATGGCATAGAAGGTACGCCACAGTTTACAAACTTACTCGTACAATAATAATATTATTATATTTTATTACCTATATTTCAAATTACAATTTACTCTATAAATCTATAATAAATAACCAAAGAAAAGTGTTTTTTTTTTCATTCAAAAATGTACATGACACTCCTAAAGTGATGTGAAATAGTATTTATTTTTGGTTTTTCCATGTGTGTTCAATATAAAAATTACTTATCACCAAGTGTTTCAATCCTGATATAAGTTTTTTTTAATCGTTCTTTTTTTGTATATGTCGCGTTTGCTTCTTCATAATTTTCGGTGTTGCCAAAATATCTTTATTAATTAATAGTACAAAAGCTACAGTTTTATATTATGTAAAATAAAACTGATAATTTATTGGTATTTTTTTTAATATACGGTTCTCATTATATATTTTGACTTGGGGTACAGTATAATAGGTTTCAAGATATGAAACTATTAGCAGAGCCACAAAACGCTTGTCATTAAGAAAGTTTGTTTATACTATGTTGATTATTTCCACGATACTGCTCACTATAAGAGCTAAATGTTATATGGAAAACTATTTTTTTTGTTTTTAACATTAAATAAAAATGGCATATTATTTTCATATATTTAATTTGAAAATAGGTTAAGAAAATTTAGCTTGACCATTTCCACATCTAAGCAATTAATTTAAAATACCCAAAATTATTTATATACATATATATAATTTTAACCTAACTAGTTACTTTTGTAATTCTTGTTTCCGATAAAACTATAAAAAAATAAAATATATTAAAATGTTTAAAAAATCATAGTATAGTTTATTAACAACTAAAAATTGTGTCGTCAATGGTTGCTTTAAATACGGCTTTCATTTAAAACTACTAGAAGAAAGTCTGACAATATCCTACACTGTCAAAATAGGTTTTAGCCCGTTTAACTTTATTTGTACAAATTTAATAATATTTTAAAGGAAATATACAATCAACTAAATACTAAATCGACATTTGATTTAAAATACGATTAGTTTTAAAATCTACAAGTTGGTTGCAAAGCCTATAACCTAAATAATATGTTACATTTATGATAAATTCTAATTCCATCAAGTACCTTCGGTCGAAAGTATTAACATTTATGATAGTTTTACATTTCTTTTATAAAAAGTTTAAATTTTGAAACTAAAAATAAGTTTGATAATTCAACATAAAGATTGTGAAAAATAATACCAATGTTAACAAACATACTTAGAAGAGTTTTTTTTTTGTTGTCCACGAAACAGTAAATTGGAACTGTGTCGGACTTGCTCTTAAAAGGTTCATTTCAGCCACTCACGACCCACTGCTGGATGAAAGCGCCTTGTTATTTTGTCTCTTATCACATACTTGATTATACCATAATGAGATGTATCTAGCGATAATTTTGTTTTACCATTTCCGGATTTGATATCACTTATGAGTATTAAAATATTCTTTCTCTATTTCAGTTCCTTATCGTCGTCGCACTAGCCGTAGCCGTCCAGGCCCAATACCATCATCAAGCCCAACCAGCCCACCACCAACAGGCTCAGTCCGGAGGCTATGGCCACCACCATGAACATGAAGAGCACGCCCACCCCAAGTACGAATTCTCTTACGACGTAAAGGACGAGCACACCGGAGACTACCACGGCCAACACGAGACCCGCGACGGAGACATCACCAAGGGATTCTACACCTTGATCGATGCTGATGGTTACAAGCGCACCGTTGAATACACCGTTGAAGGAAAGAGCGGATTCAACGCTGTCGTCCACCGTGAGCCAACTGGTCATGCTCCAGCTCCCCCAGCGCCCAAGCACCACGCTCTTCAGCATCATGCCCATCAAGTTCCTCAGTACCACACTTACCAGGCACCCCAGTACTCCGGACATAAGTACTAATCTCACTGTACCTTTCTTAGACTGAATATACTTTTATTTGTATGATAAAAGTATATTTCAGTGTGTGATTGAATATCGAATGGTATCAAAATTACTACGGCTTGTTTTAGAAGCACCGCGTATTTTTGACTATATTGATTGTCTGTCGTTATGAGTTTCCCACTGTAAAATGTTCGCTATTTGTTAAATATATTTATTCTAAGTCAACAATTAATGTTTTTCATTTTTAACATACTCCTATTCAGCCATTTTCATTATCAATAATATTTAAAAGACGTGACTAATATTATATTCAATACAATAATTTCGAGTGCGTAGTATCTGGTCTGGTCTCAGATCTCAGTCAAAGATGGTCTCTGAAGCCGTGGCTATAGGTTAAAACCAAGGTGTGGTAAAAATTATTATATTATACTAATATATTGCTTTTAAAATCTAGATTGTGGGTAAGTCCAATGGGTTAGGTGGTTGAGTAATATATACAAAAATAATGAGGCGGCCCTCATGGTGCAGTGCATAATTCGCAGGCCTTCCATACGGGAGCTCTGGGTTCGATTCCCGATGAGGACACAGTATATTTATGTGATTTTCTTAAAGCCTGGGTGTTTGTAATACATTGTTCAACATTACTAACAACCACCATGTACGAAAAAGAAAGGAAATGGTTATTAATAATATTTAAAAAAAATACAATAATGGAAAGTGGGTTTTTTGAGTTCACATTCTTACCGCCACCTTATGGGTGTGGCTGTAAGAAGGTATGATTCTCGGGAGTGGATAAATATAAATAGGCTTAAACACGTGTTATAAATATATTATTTTTAATGTTTACGCATGTACGTTTGTCACGTAAACAAAACGCGTTTTAATATTGGTTCATATTAATTTGAGAACATTCAACGGGCTTTGTATTTCTTGGTTTTTATCTGCTGGCCGTCGTTAAGTCATACAGCAAAACTGATTTCAAAGTCTTGATCTGCAATGACTGGCTATATATTTATATTTTTAATTTATTCTGCGTTACTTAACCTCAATTCTGTGGAAGCGCACATGTTCCGCTTAGAATCGAAAATAGAGATACTGTCATATGAATGCCTCCTCAAATTTTCTCCATTATTTTCAGTCATTTCAGTCATTATTTTCATTCCAATATAATCTACTTGCAATATTGTCACATTACAAGTAGATTATATTGGAATGACGTTAGATTGAACGTTCTATTGTTTTTTTTTAAAGATTGCATTGAATTTCAGATCGAATTTTCGGAATAATTAATTTTAAAATTTGAATAACGGAAACGGAGTGGTAACATATATAAAATATCTGATAATACCCCTTACATGTTATATATTACATTAGCGCTAATCATTACTACGTTTTTATGAGGTCGTATTCTTATTTGTCCGGTGGTTGTTTGTCCGGTACAAATCTTGCAATCGATTTTTAATTAACTTCCCGACTAACTAGACATTTTAAACTTTTAGAATATATCAGAATACGATGACAATGCATTTTTTAAATACGTTTAGTCATCTTTAAGTAGAATTGATTTCATTTTCAGTTAATTCTGTTTTCTATGAAAAGTTATTTCGGAAGAAATCCGTAATCCAATCCACAAATATTAGTTGCTAGGAAATTATTAATATATACGTGCGTTACTATGGAAATCAATATGAGTGTCAAAATGACATTTCAGTATTATTTCTATCAAATACAATTTTGTTTTGATCGTTTAAGCTACTCAAATCAAGTTTATATGATTCAACAGAAAATTTAAAAACGTTGTATATTATAAAAAAATCTTTTTATCTTGTAATTATTATAATATTATATCAACACGAAAATTATAATCTTTAAGTCAATGAGAACATTTGATACTAACAAGTACCTATAAATATAGATAATATTGTATCTGACATAATGTTTTTCTGTGATAATATTATGTTATTATATCACAGGTATGCATGCCACCTGTAGTATAAAAAGCCTACAGCTATAATGCTGATGCATAAAAATTTGCAAGGTATGTGTAGGTATGATATTTTGTTGATAATGAATCGTTCAAATATTATTTATAGACAACCAGTAGCTTTTCTCTTCTCTCTAATAATTATAGGTAATATTAAAGGCATCAGATATTGTAGGTACAAGATATAATGAAGATAACGCGGGCAATAATTATTGTGTAGGAAGTCTTTATAGTAATTGGCGTGCGGTGACTTTTGAGATCAGAGATGCTTTTAAAAATAAGTGGTTTTATTCATGTATAGATAGTAGAATTACGTACATATGAAATGTTTCTTAATATATATCGCTGTAAACGTGCGAGTTTGTATAGAAAGAACCTATGTACTGTAAACTAAAGACATTAGGTCAATTTATTACAGAATACGAATTCGAAACTAGAAAGGGCTTATAGTTATGTGGTTTTGCAAATCAATATGTCAGTCAATCTGGGGTTTAATTTTGACAGCTGAACTGTGAGACCACTCGTTTAAGTGTTTGTGCAAAAAGATATGCTCAGGCTTTGTCTCTTAGGCCTTCTCCACATGGCGCGTGTCTTGCCGCGAGTGCACGTGGACACTTCAATGAGGTGTTCTGTACCTCGACCGCGCACGACAGTCGTCACGGCGCGAGTGCACGTGGACGGCTCAATGAGGTTTCATGTACCTGGAATGCGCGCGAGTCAAAATACGCCATGTGGATAACGCCTTAAGATGGAGCTGGTTTACGCTACGGGTGGATTAAAATGGCATACTCTACATGGCGCGTGTCTCGCCGCGATTTGCCGCGAGTGCATGTGGACACCTCAATGAGGTCACCTGTACCTCGGCCGACGGTTTAATAAGGTCACATATACCTGGAGTGCGTGCGAGTCAAAACGCGCCATGTGGACAACTGCCGCTTTTCAAAAGTCTACACTGCAGATACTAAGTGTATATATTTTTTGTTAAGTATATAATTATAATTATTAAAACGTCAATAAATATGGTGAAAACGTAAAAGACAGAACATTTTTTTAATATAATTCGTAATAGTTTTCCACTAGTTAATTGATATTTTTTTTATTAAAAAAAACACTTGAAGTTATCTGCATAAGATGGTGAATTAAGTGTAAGTACACATGTGATAATATCATACATAACATATAGGTAGATGAAATGTAAAAATAATACCTAGTCATATATCATAAGTAAATAATGGACAATATTTTTATAATACGAAAAACTATTTCGAAATTGTTTTACTATTATTTTGATATGAGTACAATGTGACCAATAAAAATAAATGGTGCAAGTGCCTAAATATTATAAGTAGATATTTGCATCAAATCCAGTCCATTTAAATCTCCCGCTTTTCTTGATTCTAAGTATTTCTATTGAAAATAAGTACGCCATTCTGAAATCAATAGACTTTTGTATCTATCTTAATTGGCTATATTAAAAAGTAAAAGTCTTTTATAATGACATTAAATACTACACAATGCTTACAAAGCTGTACTGTTATAATATATTATCATAAATAATGACAAAACCCTATAGAGATAGATCAATTCAAACGATATCGAGCGCAATTTGTAAACATGCATTGCAGAGAAAAAAACATGATGTAATATTTTTTTCGCATAATAAAAGGAGCACAGAAATTAAGTCCACCGTCGCGTTTCGTAAAAAATAATTAAACCTATTTTTTATGTTATTACAAGTTACGGCAGCTCAATTCTACAAGTGTGAATTATATAATGTGTCGAATTTAAAAAAATATATTTTTTATGAGTTGTTAACATGTAGCAAACTTTGATAACGTATCGTTTATTATGTTTGTCATGTGTCGGTTTAAAAGAAATCTATTTTTATTCTTTTTAAATACCTACTTGACAGTAAACAGTAATGAACTATTTCAAACATTATAAAATACACAGTTTACAGCATTGTAACTAACTATAATTAGTAAATTAATTTAAATTCTGGGTACTCATTAGCAAACCATAGCTGTGACCGTTGTAGATTAGATACAGTAACCAGTAGAGATGCTAAATACCTAGTTCGCGAGCCTAATGAATAATTATTTTGCACCTAGAGTTGGTTACAATATCAGGGCATCTATTCTATACACAAGACTTGTTATAGGCCGCTATCAGCAGCTATCGAAGAATTAGCACTTAACAAAATAACAAGATTAAAAATGGAATCATACACATCAAGAATGAAATAAAAATTCACCGTCATCAAAGTTATAAAAAAAAAACACTCACCATAAAATAGAAGGTCACGACGACAACCATGGGGACGGTGGTGGCCAGCAGGAAATGTCTCCACGTGACGAGGGCTATGGCCACAAGGGGAACAATTACGCATCCGAGGCAATAAAATACACCGATGCATAAATTGAGACCGAACGTTCGCATGCTGGGACGTACGTATTCCATAACTGAAACAATGATAAATAGAAAATGGTTGAAAGGTAAACATGTCAAATTTTATCCACTGCAGAACATTACCCAGTGGCTATGGTCCAGAAAACAAATACGATTAATTGACAAAGTTTAGTGTACACTGTTTTTGTCGAAGCGCTAATAGCATTCCTGAACTATGATGGTTTGGTAAGGCGGTGTTTAATTGAATTTTAAAAAACTACCAGCACCATCTACAAATTGTTTTATTAGTTCAATAAAAACAAATAAGTATGACTAACAAAGTTTAGTGTGCACTATTTATCTCGAATCTTAACAGGCTACCTCCATCCTTCGCCACTGATATTATCTTACCTACCCTTAATAGGTACATTACTTAACCTACCCCTATCGTGGCTAGTCTTTCTAGTCCTTTGTCAAACTTTCAAATCCTGTCGAACTTTATCGAATTTGTCAAACAATGAGTATATAGTGGAGGTAGGTTGTTAAAATCGGACATAAATGGTGCACATTAAACTAAAAATTGCAGATAGTGTCAGGTAGTTTTTAAAATTTCATCAAACCCTGCGTAAACCAAGCCACAATAGATAATAGTAAAGTTGAAGAATATCCGTCTAAATATAAAATATCTAAAATTATGCCATTAAATCATACATAATTTTAGATATTTTATAGTTAGAAGAATATTTTTTATGTTATATTGTATGGTTTTAGCAGGGCTTAATGGATATAAAAAAACTAACCAACACTATATGTAATTTTTAATTCAACAAAAACAATTAAGTTATGACTGACAAAGTGTACACTATTTTTTCGGATCTCCGTAGCCTACCTCCACTATGATGGTTTGGTTCGGGCAGGGTTTAATTTAATTTAAAAAACTAAGCAGCACCGTCTGCAATTTGTATTCTTAGTTCAATGAAAACAAATGAGTATGAGACTGACAAAATTTAGTGTTCACTATTTATGTCGGATCTCCATAGCCTACCTTCACCCTTCGGTACTGGTATATAACCTATTTCATCATAGATGTGTGCCGATGAATAATTTTAGTGGTATAATAACCTATATTGTTATTCGCAATACTAATTATATATTAAGAGGGTATACGAGTGGGTTACATGTTACATGTAATTTGTACGTATTATATATTTTCCGTATCATATTTTACCGTGAGCTATCATACCGGAAAGAGGTGACCGTATGGCATGAAATCAAAAGAATAAGCGTCAGTCTGTAGCATTGCAGCTAACATTGTTCCAATTTTATTAGCTTCGATAAGAACATTAATTTGACACGTACGACCTGATACTTGCAAGAACCTACCAGAATTTTATATAAATTATTCGATGTGTTTGCATTTTTAATTTACTTATCTATCTATTTTCTTCTGTAATTTTCTTGTATTCCAGTGATTTTATTACGTATTTTAAATGTTTTATTTATACATGAATTTGATTTTAATACTATAATAATATGGTCATATATTTCCGATACAACAGCTAAACTGTGAATCATCCAACTGCGTACGTACCACAGAACAGATAATAAATAGAATACCGATAGGCTATATTCAATAGGCCGCATGTTGATGCCGGGTTTTGAATGTGTGAGTGTCATACGAAAATGAAGCACGCATTATGCACGTGCAATAGTGTGTGTAATACACCAACATTAAATGAGCGTAAATGCATAAACCGATAGCAGTTTTCAGTATTCGACGTAAAACGTATTCTTGACACGTGTGTAAGTTTAACCCGGATTCTTCCTTACTCGAGTCGGTTACCTGCTATCGCCTTACCCGTTATGTATTTCAGTTCCCATTATTTCTGAGTTCCCTGGTACGTACACATTTCCGGCTTTTTTGCACATTTCACAATACAAGTGAAATACAGAAATTTTCAAGCTATCGAGACACTAAACAAACATCTTATACATAAAATTCTATAATTATTAAGATACGTAAAAATGAACTATTTATATTACTTAGTAAGTAAAATGACCTATTCATTCATATCATGAACTCAGAATTTATTATATCGCCATTGATCTACTGTGATGGGAAACCGTGCTAATATTTAATATCTTTCATAAAAAAATTGCTATCATAACATCGTTACGCTACTCTGTAATGTGTTTTAAGATTGACAATAATTAAAAGAATACAACAAAACACAGGTAGTGTATATGTGTAAGCAGAAAATAAACAGATGCATTGTGCAAGTCGTAACTATAATAACTGCCTTGTTTAATCACGTAATTGAAGTAGGTTATATGACATTCAAATGTTGACGCTAGCATGAAACAGAGTTTTATATACATAGTTATAGATACCCACTTACATTGTGATAACATGCACGCGTATTTATATATTATACGTACATACCAGGAGATATGTTTTATCTCTAGAATTTTGGTTGTAGGCTTGGTTGTAAATTATGAGTTTAGTTTATTTATTAGAGTAATGTCTGGACACTTGGCCTGCTTGAAAGTTAACTAATCGAGTTGAAAATATATAAGTATGTCTTAATTTAGGTATAAGTATTATTTTTTTACTCACCCTGGTCTATTATGGAATTCTACATTACACAAATCAATACATATCATTAAACTATGATGGCCTTTTTAGATGAACAGAACAATGCGTCAAGGGAGCCACAGGCCAAAAATTTACTTTTGAGAGGGATCACAGGAAACTTTGGTAAACCACAGAAAACTCTACAGAAAATATTAAAATTATATAAAAAAACGTTGTAAAAATGATGAAAATTCAATGAGTGTTTAATTCCAGAATTATAAGTTGATATTTTTTTTGACCCATCCAAAGAAGATTGTATAGGCCTCCACAGAGTGGAGGTTTGTATTAGATTTTTATTTTTACGAGAAATGGATGTTAGCCACTTGCTAAATCTATAAGGTCCATACTCTGACTCCACACTAAAAACAATATACTATGTATTTTTGAGACCCAGGATTCGAACCTGGGACCCACGACATTAAAAATATTATATTTCTGTAAAATACAATAGTAAATTTGATGAGGAAATGATCCTTGAATTTATAAAAAAATGAAATGTCTTCTTTGACCCTATGTTTAGTACTTATTTGAACTTATACACAGTGGAAGTATATAATATGAGGAATAGTTGTCAGCCAACTCACTTTATAATAATACAAAAAGAGCATGTAATTTTGACAGTTGTGGGATTTGAACTTACTAGTCCAATGTATAAGGCACTGACTTCTTATATCAGGAGTTCCAGGATCGATCAGATTGGTGAGGTCTTAATACATATTTGTAATTATTTTATAACGTCTGGGTGTTTGTATGATTTTTATTCACAAATACATTATTGTGTAATTGGGTACTGTAATTGAGCTAAATAATAAAAACCGTTAGTCACGGTTTGAAGTAAATTTAGTGGTAAGTTAATACTAACCTATAATGTACATCATGACAAAATTGCTGTCAGATGCCATGCCGGACAGGAATCGGCATGCCGCGAAGAGAGGAAAGGAGTGCGCGAAAACCGTTGCCACATTTCCCACCACCGCTAGCACGTTGGCAATGCTCAGTACCGGAAGTCTTCCGATTACGTCAGCTAGGATTCCGAGGACCAGAGTGCCAACTACTGACCCTACGCCGAAAAGCGCTTGCGCCAAGACTGGCTTCCAGTCGTCGTCGCATACCCAATCGAGCTGCAATAAAATCAGAATGTAAAATTTCATGGAAAGTGGCCTGAGTTTAGATGAATAATATGGTATTCAGATATTAATTTTGTTTTTACAAAGTGACTGAGGCAATTATAAATCTAATACTAGCTGATCTAATAATCATAACGAAAAACGGCACAAAGCATAATATATCACCCTAATTCTTAAATATTTAACCAGATGAGATTCACTATAATTATTATAAATAATATTGTTAATTTACCCATAATAATAAATTAAATGTAATAATACCTGAAGGGATGGAAATAATAAGTAATATTATATTATATTGAACAAACGCAATTTTTAATACACTTTTGAGAAAATATATTATAACCAATAGAAAAAATCTTTTTTAAAACACCTCTAACCACCTAAGAACCTTCATCTCTCGGGTATCGCATCGACGCACATTGCCACAATGCTAAAGAAGTCATACTTAATTACGACAAATTTTAACCAATGGCTTTTAATACTCGCTGAAGCGCTTTCCAAATTGAGCTACCATTAGCAATCGGCTTTTGTATTTTAAATAAAAGTAGATATTACTATAATTACTATGTTACAATTACTAGGTACATAACATTATTATCATGATAATAAAAAATAAGTAAATTATATACCCATTTTCAGTAAATAAAAATTGTAAGCATCGGAAAAACATTTTTATCCTTTTATTTGTGTTACCAGGAAACACAAAAGTAATGGAGGTACATTACCGTCAAGGTGTAGTTCTTAGAACGTACGATTCCCGAGTGTGGACAAATATAATATGATACACTTGTAAACTACATGTGTTAAAGAATGTGTTATTTTCAATATTTCCGTAAAACACGATATGTAAATATTACATATTCCATTTAACTTAATAATATTCAGGACCGGTTTCATGCGCTTCAGAGGGACGTCGACTCTTATTTATTTTTAAACTTAATGAAATACGTACTTACTACATTATTGTGTTTTATTTTAATTAATATGTACAATCTATTTTCACCAACAATTGATAGTAATCTAACACCATTAAATAGATATTTACGTAGTATTATAATATACAATATCGAACATACATAATTTGAAAACACTTTTGAGAAAATATATTATAACCAAAAGGAAAAATCTTTTTGAAAAAAGTAAGACACCCCCGCAGGAATCAAACCTGCGTCTCTCGGGTATCGCGCCCACGCACATTGACCACAATGCTAAAGAAGTCATACTTAATTACGACACATTTTAACTAAACGTAGCTCAATTTAACTGACGATATTTCAAAAAATACCAGCGAAATATTGGACAAATAACAAATGACAGGACTCTGAAATTCGTACCACGAGTTGGATAACCTGTATATAGAAATCTGACCTGACTAATATTACTTTTATGACAATATATCATTTTAATATAATACATTGTTTCATATCACGTATACTTGTTACATTAGCGTAATTTTAAGATTACATATATTAAATTTCAATATTGTTGCATTTAAAATGTGTGCCATTATATTATAATTATACTATAGGCAAGTAGGTAATGTACAAAGTACACATACACATATATATACATCCATGTATAATTATATTTTTAAATTTCAACATGCTATATTATAAGGCTTAAAATTATCAGCCAAGAGTTATAAAATTAAGTTAAAAAATAAACAATATTGCTTATATTTTTATAACATTTGAGAATTCTATTATCACCCAAAAATATAAGTATAAAACTTGAAAAAAAAAACTAGTACCAACAGTGAGTTATAAGAATACCACGGTCATTTTTCTTTTTATATAACGCCATATAATTCCATGTGGAATTCATTCCAATGACAGTAGTGTACTAGTGTAGATAAAAAGTATTGCAGCAGTAGAAGTGAAGCAATCATATAAACACCAAGAGTTTGAGAAAATCACATATGAGGGTGGAAGTAGTCCGCAGACAGTGCAATGTGTAGATAGCAGTTAAAACCTAAAAATTACAACATTTTAATAATTCAATATTTTTAATAATCAGCAAAACACTGCCGTGAGAACGGACATATGATCACCTCCCGCCGGCTGAAGAAATGCTTAAGTGCCGGGTGTCAGTTGTCCATCACAGGAATGAACGAGTAAACAGTGCATTCCTGTCATTGTGTCGTGTGAAATCCATTGTTGGACTGATAACGTTTGTACCTTAATCAAATTTCGCAGACAAAATCCCAGGAATCTATCCGCAATGTGGGAACAAAACAATAAATTTACCCACGCTGTGGATAGCATTTCCTTTGTCTACTTTCAATATAAAAACAGACGTGGCAATCCAACAAGAACTCAGTACCTTAAATTCGCTCGTCTTAATAACACGCCGCTCGCTTCAACGTTAAAATAACTTTTATCACAAACACTATCGTCGTAATCTAATTTATAAACTTTGTATTATTCAAGCTGTAAATTGAATCTGTAATTTGTGTTAAGGGATAATAAATTTGGGGAATTACTTTTATACGCATCAAAACCTTCTGATTTTATTCATCACCTACCCCTCATCACACCATCCCTTGCAACAGTGGTGACCCGTAAAGTAAAATTCAATTCATTCATTTTCATTTTACAGACTTCGTTTAATTTTTTATTAACTACTATTTTACTGTGTTTGTGAGAGAATTATTTTTTCGTTGGAGCTCGTTTTCCCGCGCAGTTTTCAACATCCGTTTTCCCGCGTTAATTTTCTTAAATTCACTTGCCTTGTCAAGATGCCCAATGGACAGTTCTCCAGCGGGTATGGCAGCAATGCCGGAGGAGAAACGACAACACCAGCACCAGCCCAGCAGACCACACCTCAGATCAGCCGCGTGGCAGTGAGGATCCCACCATTCTGTCCAGAAGACCCGGAAATGTGGTTCTGCATGGTGGAGCGAAGCTTCGAAGCAGCTGGCGTCACGACTGACGCGACCAAATTTGGATACATCCTGGGAGCTTTGGAATCTCGTTACGCTTCAGAGGTTCGAGACATCATCCTTAACCCACCTCGTGAAGGAGCCTACGAGCACCTCAGGACGGAGCTGACGAGAAGGCTGAGCTCTACCCAGGAGCAGAAGACCAGACGACTACTGGAGCACGAGGAAGTTGGTGATCGCAAACCATCACAGTTCTTGCGCCACCTACGTTCTCTCGCAGGAGCAGCCGTTACTGATGACATCCTACGCACGCTTTGGATGGGTCGCTTACCACATACCATGCAATTGGTACTGGCGACACAGAAGGACGCGGATCTCAACAAGGTTGCAGACCTAGCTGACGCCATGGCAGATTCCACATCAAAGGCATCCATTGCTGAAACCACGATGGAAGACCTGTGCGGCATCAGCAAGCTGGTGATCACCTTGCGGGAGGAAATCTCAACTCTTCGCGAGGAGCTCTCCAAAGAGCTCGCAAGAGGAAACCGACCATCAAGGCCACGTCACCAGTCACGATCAGCCAGCCAAAGGAGGAACCATTCCCGACCGCGAGACCAAAGCCACAGCAAACCTGGCATGTGTTGGTATCATCGTAGATTCGGCCAAGATGCGGAGAAGTGCGTCACACCATGCACCTTCAACAAGGGAAACGCCACGGGCAGTCGCTAAGCGCGGCCAGCGATTACAGCCCTACCTCCAGCCGCCTCTTCGTCACCGACCACGCCACGAAAATACAATTCCTTATCGACACCGGAGCGGACCTTTGCGTTTTCCCACGCACGAAAGTACAGGGGCGCCGACCAAAATCACAGTACGAACTTTCAGCAGCAAACGGATCTGTCATTGCTACGTATGGCAGTATCTCACTGACGCTGAATTTGGGGTTACGAAGAGAATTCACCTGGAAATTCGTGATTGCAGATGTCACCAAGCCCATTATTGGTGTTGACTTCCTAATCCATTTCGGATTATTAGTCGATGTCAAGAATCGCAGACTGTTGGATCAGACGACTCAACTTACAACCTCTGGACGCCACAGCAGCACTGAGATAGCAACTGTCAAAACTGTCGCAGGTAAATCCCTTTATCATGGATTACTGCAGCAGTTTCCGGATCTCACGCGCCCAGATGGAGCTGGTAGAGAAGTCATCCACAACACGAGACATCACATACGAACCACCGAAGGACCTTCTGTAGCTCAACGTCCTAGACGCCTAGCTCCCGACAAACTTCGCATCGCCAAAAAGGAATTCGAAACCATGACCAGACTTGGAATAGCACGACCATCTGAAAGTTCTTGGGCGTCACCCCTTCACCTGGTGCCCAAATCTGAAGATCAATGGAGGCCATGTGGTGATTACCGCGGATTAAACGCTCGAACCGTACCTGACAGGTACCCCGTGCGTCATATCCAAGACTTCACACAAACATTGCGTGATAGGAAAGTTTTCTCCACGATCGACCTGGTGAGAGCATACAACCAAATCCCAGTGGCTGAAGAGGACATTCCGAAGACTGCCATCACAACACCCTTTGGATTATTCGAGTTTCCATTTATGTCTTTCGGCTTGAGGAATGCGGCCCAGACTTTTCAGCGCTTCATTGACGAGGTTCTGCAGGGTCTGGACTTCTGCTACGCCTACATAGACGACATCCTGGTAGCCTCCACAACAGAACAAGAGCATCTTCAACACCTGGAAATTTTGTTCAAACGCCTACAGGAGTACGGCCTGGTTGTCAACTCCACGAAGTGCCACTTCGGAGTAGAGGAAGTTAAATTCCTTGGCTACCTGGTTTCCAGCACCGGAACTCGACCACTTCCAGATCGTGTCAGCGCTATTCGCGAATACACCCGCCCAGACACTCAAAAAGGACTACGACGGTTCTTGGGAATTTTGAATTTCTATAGGAGATTCGTCCCCAAGGCCGCAGAAACGCAAGCTCCACTGAACTCACTCCTGCAAGGAAAAACTTCCAAGAAAGAACCTATCATCTGGACACCAGAAGCAATCAAGGCCTTCGAGGAATGCAAGAAGAGTTTGGCGGAAGCAACGCTATTGAAACATCCGAAAAGTGAGGGGACTCACTTAGCGATAATTAGTGACGCATCCGATACTTCCGTTGGCGCAGCACTTCAACAACGAGTTGACGATCAATGGGAACCGCTGGCATTCTTTTCAAAGAAGCTAAGTCCAGCGGAGAGAAAATATGGCGCTTACGACCGCGAGCTTTTAGCTATCTATCTAGCTGTCAAACATTTTCGACACATGATAGAAGCTCACACGTTCACCATATTTACCGACCACAAGCCCATTACGTTCGCATTCCAACAAAAATCGGACAAGTGCTCACCAAGACAATTCAGACACCTCGATTTCATCGGACAATTCACGACCGACATACGTCACGTCGCTGGAAAAGACAACATCGTCGCTGATGCCTTGTCTAGAATAGAAGTCGTTGAAGACACACTGAATTATGCCAACCTCGCAGCCGACCAGGAAACTGACAACGAAATGAGTACATTTTTACGTGACGGATCGGTACTTCAGTTGAAACAAGTACTTATTCCCGACACAGACATAAAAGTATTCTGTGACTTGTCAACACCTATCGCAAGACCTTTCATAACCAAACCGCACCGACAAGCAGCTTTTAATCATATCCACAGACTTTCACATCCCGGAATTAATGCGACCGTCAAACTTGTCACACAACGATTTGTTTGGCCGTCGATTAAAACGGATTGTCGAAATTGGGCCCGCAACTGTCTTCAATGCCAGAAGAACAAGATCACACGTCACATATCAGCACCACTCGGAAACTTTGCACCTTCAGGACGATTTGAGCATGTCCACATCGACATCGTCATCCTTCCTATGTCTGAAGGCTGCAGATATTGCCTCACCTGCGTTGACAGATTCACGCGGTGGCCGGAAGCATTTCCGATTAAAGACCAAGAAGCGGAAACGATCGCCCGTACATTCTACAATGGTTGGATCGCCCGTTTTGGAACGCCTTTGAGAGTGACAACGGATCAAGGCAAACAATTTGAGTCGAACCTTTTCAGACAATTAAATCGTCTGACTGGTACGGCGAGGATTCACACGACAGCATATCACCCAGCCGCAAACGGTATGGTCGAAAGACTGCATCGTCAATTAAAAGCCGCTATAAAATGCCACGAGAATGAGAGATGGACTGAAACATTGCCGACAGTGTTAATGGGAATCAGAGCAGCTTGGAGAGAAGATTTAAAGACGACAGCAGCTGAGCTTGTGTACGGCGAACCCTTACGCCTACCAGGGGAATTTTTGTGCCATCAAACCAGCACAAACCAAGACCCGAGCAACTACGTCACGATCCTAAAAAAACATTTCCAACAACTGCAACCTGTAAAAAGCCAGCAACACGGCGAGAAACGCGTTTTCATTTTCAAAGACCTTGACAAATCGACACATGTGTTCTTACGCGATGATACAGTTAAAACTCCGCTAAGATCTCCATTTACCGGACCATATGAGGTCATCACGCGCAATTCGCGAACATATGTCATTTGCAAGAGAGGAAAAAACGTCACCGTTTCTATCGACCGTTTAAAACCAGCGTACATTCTCAAGGAAAATAAAACAATGGAACAGCCTGAGAAAAATCCTGACACCGTGGGAGCTCGTGTTACCCGATACGGCAGAAGTGTCCATTTTCCAGACCGTCTCTAGGCCAGTGGAGCAAATATCGGTCAACAACATCAGGCACGAGCCGAACAATGCAATCGGGGTCGTGTTTCAAAAACAGCACGCGGAGTTTCCGATTTCAAAACAGCAACGTTAGCGAAAGCAAGAACACACATCGACCTAGAATGTAGGTCAGTGGTGTACGCAATATTTAAAATGCAGGCATAAACAATTTATTCACAATAAATGCGGATAACTCAACTGGATTATTCAGTATTTTACCATCATCATCACCAAGAGACACCAGCATACGAAAATGGGTGCACAACAGACAAAGGAAGAGATCATCGTCGCACAGACTGCGTCGGGCGGAGCAATTGTCAACGACACGTCGACAGGCCAACTGTCGTGGGCAACGCTTGCCTTGATTATCGTCATCATTGCCGCAGTTTCCAGCTACCTGCTATGGACAAATTGCAAAAAGCACATCACCAAGAGAGTCATCAAGGACATGAGAGCAGACGTCCCGGGATGCAGACCACCGCAGCATCCACCGAGACAGATCTGATTGGACCTTCAAGCGACCACCTCTACCTACTTTCATCGCGATTTGCGTGCCGCATTTCGCTGGAAGGGGGGTATGAGGGTGGAAGTAGTCCGCAGACAGTGCAATGTGTAGATAGCAGTTAAAACCTAAAAATTACAACATTTTAATAATTCAATATTTTTAATAATCAGCAAAACACTGCCGTGAGAACGGACATATGATCACCTCCCGCCGGCTGAAGAAATGCTTAAGTGCCGGGTGTCAGTTGTCCATCACAGGAATGAACGAGTAAACAGTGCATTCCTGTCATTGTGTCGTGTGAAATCCATTGTTGGACTGATAACGTTTGTACCTTAATCAAATTTCGCAGACAAAATCCCAGGAATCTATCCGCAATGTGGGAACAAAACAATAAATTTACCCACGCTGTGGATAGCATTTCCTTTGTCTACTTTCAATATAAAAACAGACGTGGCAATCCAACAAGAACTCAGTACCTTAAATTCGCTCGTCTTAATAACACGCCGCTCGCTTCAACGTTAAAATAACTTTTATCACAAACACTATCGTCGTAATCTAATTTATAAACTTTGTATTATTCAAGCTGTAAATTGAATCTGTAATTTGTGTTAAGGGATAATAAATTTGGGGAATTACTTTTATACGCATCAAAACCTTCTGATTTTATTCATCACCTACCCCTCATCACACCATCCCTTGCAACACATACTTACAATATGTATTGTGATTTCACCGGGATCGAACCCGGAGCCCTCGGATGAGAACAATGTGCCTTACGCATTGGACTACGAGAGCCGTGAAAATTTTTATATTTGCCAACATATTTGTACAATATTTACTTTATCTTCGACAAAACACTTTTTAGTCGATAGATATTTCGGGTGCTATGCAATTGAATACGTTGCAAGTAGGGATTGCAATATCGAATGAAAATACCAATACCGGTATTATGGTATTTTCTATTGAATATCGATATTAATACCGGTATTCGTGAAATATATGAAAATTAAGAGTATTTACCGATAAATTATATATATGTAAAAAAATATACAGCAAAAATATCTAAATATGTACATATATATATAAACCTTTTAAAATAGGTAATGGTAAGATATCGTAGAGTTGTTGATGCTTACAGATACCTAGTAGTTGAACTATTTGCACTTTCTTCTTCGAATGATCTTTCATTCAATTTATATTATGAAATTGTTCTTCGATAATAATATTATGTATGTGACCCACTCGTAATTCCACCTATTTTATTACTTTATTTTTTTATACTTGGCAATATTTTTACTTTTATACCGTAAGTAGTACACAACACAATGTTGCTCACTTATTTGTTCAACAAAATTATGTCTCCATTATTGTATAAACTACTCTTTAGTAGATAAACATTTAAAAATTAGGTACAGACATCATAAAGTATTCGCTACTAAGATTAAGGTCACTAATGCTTATACAAATGAATAGTATTTACACCTGACAACTTTTAAAACCCACGAGCGACGAAACATTAGGATACATTTAAAATTAAGGAAGTAACTACCTATAATGAAAATGTATTTCACAAATCTGCACGTGTCATTGCTGTTCATCAAGGACATTGAAGGGAAACGGAAGTAAACTAGACATCGCGTAAGCCGACAATAAAATTACAGTCCTGTTAAACCTTTTATGTTAATTATTAATATTATTAATTAATATATTTTGTTTCAACTTTCAATACCGAACACATTAGTATTGTCTGATTTTTAATACCGGTATTTCGGTATTAAACAATATTGGGATAGCGGCTTTTAAATACCGGTATTGCAATCTCTAGTAGCAATGTATTTATTCAAAGTTTTTTCATTTTTGTTAATGAAATTGTTTTACATTTTTTTTCTTATATTACTCGTAGTCAGCAACTAGTGTTTTATCATATTGCATTGTATAAAGTTTTCACTAATTTCTATGGTTTCTATAATATATTTAATGTATTGCGTTGTACTCGTATATTACATATATATTACATTGGACATTGGAATGCTACGATATTACTAAACAAGTAAATAATATTGAATACATTATATTGTGACAGCCGAAAAGCCATAAACAAAAAATGAATGCGTAGAGTTAAATCGGTCAGTAAAATAATATTATTATAATAAATTTAGTTAGACAATAAAAAACAACAAATTTTTAGGAGAGTATTTAAAAAAATATTGAATGAGTTTTTTTATAGTTTAGAGATAGATACATTTAGTTAGGATAAAAAATTTTAAATACAAATTTAATAGAATTGGTGAATTATATTAAAAAAAATACCAAATGACTTATACCTAAGTTACTTTGAAACTTTTCTTGCAATACCGATACCAGCTACCGATACCTTTTATTTCTACATGACGGCCCTTAAGTATTATTTCTCATATAAAAACAAAAAAGACTGACCAATGCCTTACATCAACAAAAAACATGTTAAACTATTTGTGGTAAATATACTTTTAATTGTAATTGTGTTATCTGTCAATTTTAGTTATGTACTTATTGCAATAATACCACAAACAATTTTTTCTTTATACCATTATAATATATATATAGATTATGTCGATAATATTACAAAAATGATTTTGTATATAAATTACTCTTAGTGTGTAGCACGAGAATACATTACAAAAAACCAACCCACCTCTGAAACAATGCTTTCGAATCCATTATAACGATTGTAAATCCAACCACTTTCGCATTTCACTGGAGTCCAGCCCTTTTCAAGATTCCTAGCCACCGGTAAGTCCTCTGCCAACATCCTCGGAGAGGCATGCTCACCAGTATCGTTCCACTCAAACCTCATACACGACTGATCAGGCAGAGGTGCCAGGTAATCCTTAATACTTTGCACAACCGTTTCGTTTAAACTGATATCACCGATTTCTGAAGTATTACACCAATGTTCGGGTATCACGCTGATGAAGGTCTGTGAGAAGTAGTGAAAGGCTGACAGTATATTGACGATTGAAAAGAGAAACATCAAAAATATCTGGTAACATCCGAAGTCGCCAGCCTTTTCCAGCATTTTATCGATATCCATTATAATTTATTTAATTCACTGCTTATTAACGAAAGAAATTAATCCTTGTGGATAATAAATACTTTATTTCGACGATTCACTAAACAACTTTACGCGACTATAATACAAATTTTCTTTATGTAAGTATCAGTTAAATAGTATTTGAAAATTAAGCATTGAGTTTACTCATAATAAATATTCGTTGTTCACTTATTACTAGATATAGTTTCTTTAGAATATATTAATACTATCGCATAGAGATTAGTCACTATTATAAATTATAACGATTTATTTTGTACTAAGCATGGCATTTCACCGACCTTATAGGAAGAGAATTAAATCACAACTGAATACTTCACATTTCATCATAGATAGATAATGGTCCCTAGTTAAATGATGGTGTCCTGTTATATATACGTCAAATAGACACATGTAACGAAGAATTTTTCATATCTAATATATAATTATATCTGACAAAAGACTTACTTACACATGAAGACAACTATGTATTATACATATTATTATGTTTTAGTGGATTTTAACTTTAATAATTACATATTGAAGCATTTTAATGTACTGTAATTTTTCTCATTCTATGACAAGTTTTCCGGTTAAAAGTAAAATAATACGTAATTACTTGCGAAAAATATATGTACTCATACTAAATGCACTATCTTTCTAATTTACTTGTTTCAAGTTCACTTTAAAAACGACAGTAACGATTAATCATACATAGTATGTACTTATATAGATTGTATTCGAAGGTAAAAATCATTCTAGAAAACTGAACGCAAACATATTAATTTAAATATACGATTTTTATTTCCACAGTTTTATAATATTTAAACAGTGCGCGTATAATTTATTTATTATCACTGGAAGCAAGAAAATGCCACGAGTTTAATGACATGCTTAATAACTAATTAAAAACTATCGTCAAACAAAACATCAAACAACCAAAACAGTGATAAAATAAGTCATACTGCATATTTCATTTATTTATAATATACTATAATACACAAACGTACATGAAAAGATGTAGTGCAAAAATACTACAGAAATTTTATTGAATATGGAGTATTTTTGTCCAAAAATAATTGCTCGTGTTTAATGAAAGTGATAATGACGTATATTTTAACTACTTTGAAAGGTATTTTTTTTTACCATGTCCGATTCCAATATGATATGATTTTGTTTGGGAGAAATGGATGTTAACCATCTGCTCAACCTATTAGGTCCACACTCTTGACTCCAAATACACATTAAATATCTGTATGGGGCCCACAGCATTTTAAGCGTTAACAGCTTGGTCAACATAGACATTTTACAATAGATTAAATATTTTAAAACTGGAAAAACTAATTACTTAAAAATTACTATTTGGGGACTGCAATTTCCAATTATTGAAAATAACATATTATTTCGAAAAACATGAAACTAAATATATTAAACTATGTGGAATTCAAACACACACCCTTTTTCTTTCCAGAATCTCCAAATAATTAAATTCCAGACCCAAGATTTTTCCGTTACTAATTTATAATAACTAAGGTATCCGAGGTGTCTAAAGTTTCATAAAAATGGCTATAATTTTAATTTTAAATCAGCATTACAATATTATCTTGATTCATAGAAGGCGTCATTAGTAAATAATTAATATTTTTTTAGTTTTGACGTCCTAACACTTGATAATAACATGAAATAATATCATTTTTCATTCATGGTTAAACACAAAGTTTTAAGAATATGGGTAGCATTTTAATTGAAAACACGGAAATTTGAAAACCCTCAAAAACTGTTGATAAGACAAAAGTCAACACAAGAATGTAAAACTTTAAAATTTGAAACCGAGATTATAATGATGGATTTGTCTCCCGAAATAGAAGCTGTTAAACTAAAAACTGTACCTATATACATATTGTGTCAAATAACGATGTTTCATTTGTTGATTATATATTGATGTATTGGAACGTAATGACGAGAGATAATATTATGTATGTACCTATAATGTGCAATAATTATAATTAAAAAAAAAACAGAATTATTATGTTACACTGTATGTAGATTAAGTTTATTTATGCATATTAAACATATCTTATTAAAACACGAGTTAAAAAGATGCTTGAAATGCAGAAAAGAAAAGATTGCAATACACAATTAATTATATTATTAATATTGTATCACGTATTCACCACTGCAAGATATATTTTAATTTAATTTATTTAGAGTAATTTGAGAAACATTGCTGATTTTTAATCATTATTAGACGAAAAAATATTTAATTGAATGCCATGGCCATCTCACTACGCGCATTACTATTCAAGTAATAAGATGCAACGAGCCAAGTGCAAGCTCTCGATTCAAATACTTACTGAATCAACATTGTTCACAGAGTGTTTCAAAATCAACGTTACACTTTAATATGTATGTGTTATAAATTTATCAAATTATTTTTTCGTCATGATAATTGGCTGCTATCTTCCATTGTCGAATTAATTACTGAATCAACATTGTTCACAGAGTGTTTCAAAATCAACGTTACACTTTAATATGTATGTGTTATAAATTTATCAAATTATTTTTTCGTCATGATAATTGGCTGCTATCTTCCATTGTCGAATTAAGGGTTTATCATTTTTATACTCTTTTTGCATCTGTATTTAATTTTAATTGCTTATACCAGCTATACCATTAATATAAATTAGCAGTGACGTTCAATGTGGGATATCAGGTCATGTACTGCTTAGGGGCTGCAATTAAAGGAACGAATATAAAAATACACATTTTGGAACTTAAGTTGTCAGTAGATTATGAATATGGGATTATAAATCATTTATATTACCGTAGTTCATTTAAGATTAGGTGAGAATAAATAATAAGATAAAGTGGATAAGTTATACATTTAAATACAGAGAATAAAAGTGTATGGGTATGGCATTTTAATTCTAATTAAGGGTATGTACCACATCTTTTTATTATTTTATTGGTGGCAAATAACTTAAGGACATTCCTGAAAAAAATAATTATACATGAACTTCGACTTCTTTGAGAAAAATAAAAATTGGGTCTTTCTAAAAATAAGGTAATATACAATGGTCAGTGTATAATATTACAATTATATAGGAAATTCTAATAACGTTAAGATAAATTTTAAATGTTTATAATATGTAAAAGTAGTTTCATAAGATACATAAATAGACACGATTTAAATTTAATTTAATATCAGAAAATATATTTATTCAGTATCGCTACTTGACAATAAATGCACTACGCTGTAAGTAAAGTGTAAACATATTCATTATATGTTAAGGAAAACATATATTGGAGAAAAATTCAAGAGTAAATAATATCGAAACAGAAGGGCAGTATTTATAAACGAATCAAAACAATAACAATTAGTCATGAACACCTGCGTCTAAAAGTTTGCCAAATGGTAAAAACGACGATTGCAATATTCATAAAGGGCCATGACTGTAGTGTTTTATGTAAATATTACATATTTTTTTTGTTTTCTGTAACCGTGTAAAAGCAAAAAAAAAAACAATTGTGTCCTTTTTTAAGCTGTGCAAAAGGAGAATCGGGTAGATCTTAATTCACATTCATTAATAATGATGATGACCGGTTTCGTTCGCAAACTAATTAATTTAATTTACTTATACTGTTTAAAAAGAAGCAGCTTTCTGAAACAACCTGTACAACACTCGAGAGCAGCAAATAAATAAAAATAAAACGTGCTTTACTATATTTTTGATTGGTTGCCAAACCTTGCAGTTTTCATATCTTCAGTATTTGTTTCCGTTTAAATGCGTTGTCATTCGATCTATTTCTGGCATTACCGAACGAGAGAAATGGTTCGGTCTACTGCGAGAGGAAAGTATTTGATAGTTTATATTTAGATTGTTTGAGGTTCATAGTGGTCAAATCATCACCGTGTGTTATTCACTTTTCTTACATCCTCTAAGTTTCGGGCACGTTGTAGATACATCTTGAGGCTTGCTTTTGAGAATCTCAGGAACGATGAAGAAAATAGGACAATGAATAGCAAAAAATAGTGTTTGATCATTGTTGACATAAATAATTATTGATTTGTAAATATGTTGTAAATGTTTGCGATATAATAGAGCCCGCTAAAATCCTCAAATGGAAATGAGCTGGACACATAGCTTGAAGAAGTGACAATATCTGTATACATCTAGTCATCCAGTGGTACCCAAGAGGTACAAAATGTCGAAACGTCGCTGGATCGATGAAGTGGTTGAGTTCTGCGGAAGTACATGACAACGCAACGCACAGGACCGAGATAAGTGGAACCAGATTGGAGAGGCCTTCATCCGGCAGTGAATAGATTCAGGCTGATGATGATTTAATGTAAATGAAAAATAATTATGTTTGAATGATTTCCTTTTCCTACTTGGCCCCAATTAACATCTAGATATAAAAAGTTGTTATGTTCAAATTACCATTTCAATTTTGATTTTCACGACAGATCAATATAAACTTTGCATACTTTGGATTCGAGTTTAATTTGATATTATTTTGTTTGACTTACTCAATACTACATAGCTATCTATTTACGATACAACACCTCAATGTGAACTGTAATACGGCCAACTGCATACGTATAAGTTTCCGGACACGGTGTAGGAGACAAAATCACGAACTCACACCACGAAATGCCACGAATATTATGACAGAAGTTCTCAATAGAGATGCACCATAATAGAAGTGCCCAAATACCGGCACGGTTAATTATTAATAACGCTATTAACGATAGGTACATAATGACCACATTCCAGTGACGATCAGTATATTAAAATAAATATGCATAATTAATAAATTTTAGGCAGAAATGTTTTACTCGAAATTACGAAGTATTTTATTGAAATTAATTAATTATCAAGGTAATAAGGTCATCCATGATAACTTATTACAATATTACGGATGATTAAGTGCATATCAATCTTACCAGCTGTAATTGATATTATTATAATATCCCGTTGTTATAAATACCAACTGACTTACTTAAAATCATAACATCATTATTACCTTCTCCAATAATATTATGGTTAATATGTGATATCAATATTGTTTTGTTTTTATAAATTTATAGCACATGTTTGATCCAAAGATGATCATGTGGACATACACAGAGTAGAGGTTGTATTAACAGAATTTTGGGTACAGTTCTGTTATGAGGAATACAGCGGCAAACACATTTTGAAAATAGTCGATATACTGAATTATTTGTTAGGTTAACCTAACCAAACCAAACCTAACCTAACTTGACCTAATCTAACCTAACCTAACCTAATATCACTTCCCTCCATTTCGGTAAGAGAATTTTCTCAACTGTCACTTTGTGTTTTGTTTTCTTTTTTATCGTCTGTATTTGGGATGAAGGTGGATAATTAAGGCACCGGAATTATGATGGAAGACGACGAGTTTATTTAAGTTAATATTATACTATATGGTTACATTTTTTAATAATTTAATTCTACGGAGGGCGAAATGTACGCGTTCGCGATTTTGCTGCTTGTCGCGATCTCCGCGCCATCTTGTGATTTTTTTCAACGAGAGCCGTTGGCGAAAGAAGGCGACGTTGCAAATCGTCAACGGTTATATTATGGCATTGTTGCCATTCAACATATTATAATCTACTCTAAGGCATTGCCGGCTCGGCTCTGTTATTATTATTTAATTTTCGTAATCAGCGCTTTATTATTTGTTGGCTTTGATACCGATTCGGGCGTCTCCAGATACACAAAGACATCCCCAAATGGGGACCATACGGGGGTGTCACACTAACCTAACCCAACCTAATCTAACCTAAACTAACCCAGACTAACAAATAATCCAGTATGTCAGGTTTTTTCAAAACGTGCTTTCCGCTGTATTCCTCATAACCGAACTGTACCGAATTTTGTTTTACGAGAAATGAATGTTAGCCACTTGCTCAACCTTTTACGTCTATACTCTTGACTCAAAGCACACATTAAAAAGCAATATGTGAATTTTGACAGACCCAGGATTCGAAGCCTGGACCGACGATATTATAAGCTAGCATGTTACCGCTCGTTCATCGATACTTATCACATTTTTAGACTAATAATATGTCAAAAGTAGTAATATCAACTTGAAGCTATATAAGCGCTTGGCCACAGTGACGTGCGGGCAACGGCGCGGCGGCGTCTTGCGAAACTCAAACGTATAACCGTGTGTATTATGCCCCAAAAAAGACACTTCTACGAACATTTCACACACGGTTATAAGTTTGAGTTGCGCAAGACGCCGCCGCGCCGCCGCCCGCGCGACCACTACGTTCTTGCACTTAGAGTTATGTATCAGATAAGACACGTACATAATTTAATAAGATAAATGTAGACGCATAATATTATGATATGGTATTTTCAACAACTATAAAATGATTTTCACATTAGTCAATAATAAAATATGTCTTAATATTTTATAATATTTATGGATAGTATATAAGTAATATATAAAAAAAGGGTAACGTTCTAATTTCTTAAATATAAACCCCACACGACTAGACGTAAAAAAAGTTGTCCAAAAGGTCATTGTTGCGTGGAGGTTTGGAGAAGAGAGTATAAGAATACTTTAATAAACATGACAGCGTGAGGGCATCCATTGTTTGTTCTCCCAAGGTGCAGAACTAACCTGCCATTAGTAATGCTAATTGGAAGAGCAATAACCATGTTTAATGAAATCGCTTCGAATATTCATATATTCCACTTACGTGAGGTGAATTTAGGTGGACGTTGTTTTATAAGTTTTTAATATGGGGTCTATCAATAGTTAACTCAGTGTGCTTCCATCTACTTTTACTTTTACTTTTATTTTTGTTATTTTATTTCATTTCTTTTCTTATTTTATTTCTTATTTTATTACTTATTGTATTATTAACTTACATTTCTCTGTATTTTTTTAACACTTAGGTATTTTATGTCATGTCGTGATCGTTATGAATTTAAAATTTGTTATGTTCATTATAATATATAAAATAAATAAATTTGATTTGATTTGATAATCGTGGGTAATGGGTTAGATCGATTTGATCAAGAGATTGATTATATTAATGAACCGAGAGACTTGATTCGAGTGGAACGATGGTTGACTATGTCAAGTGAAGGACTCGTGACAATAATAGTGCATCTCGTGACGGACTCGATGACTGAGTGAGGATTCGTGCATTGTCGCGATTAACAAATCATAACAGACCCTACTGATCTAGTTATGATCGAGGAAATGCTGACAGTCATTATTGCTATATTGTTTTATTTTAACAATAATCCATACATATTAAAGTGTGTCACTCATTTAATACTGAGTGGTATGATTGCTACATAATATGTACTACGTAGTATATAGGTAATGTAAATACCCAGTGATGATGAAATACGAATTAAATAAATTTTACTGTTTTTAAATTGTATTTGGTCGTGTATTTTATAATTCTTCAACTAAATATCCGTAAGGCCTAAAATATATACAATCCTCCTTAAGAAAATACAAAATATTTCACTATTGCCAAGCAAACGTAATATGTGAACTAAATAATAAGTAATTAGTTATATTCACGATAAATAATATTAATCATTTCGTTAATCTGTTACAAATTGTTAAATACTAGAAAATTGTTTTAATGGCCGCGTCATACAGCTTATTTACTCGGTAGATTTAAGTAAGACTGTAAGGTATAATTTTCACAAGCATACGTCAATTCGCTTTTCCACCATTTGCTTCCGTTTACGTCATTCTATAAAAAATAAATCCTTTTATTATAATATATATAATTTAGAATGTTTACATCATATTACTATTTCAACTAACATGTTATTAAATAATGGATTTAAGTAAATGAATATGTAATGATTTCGGTGAATTTTCTGTAACCACTTAATACGTAATATGAAAGACATAATAATATACATTTTATATATATATATATATTAAGCTTAAAACACAGTGCTTAACCGGGGTGTACTTACTGTAATAATATACTCATAATATTAATTTTGTCATTGTTTACGTATGTATTTAATTGAAGGAAACCAATATACACGAACCAATCATGTGTATTGATATTTAAAATACTTATTATTTAAACAATAAAAAATATTGTTTAGAACTTTTTTTCGGGATATCTTTTTTAAATACTTCAAATAAAAACCGCTTGCTGTATAGTGTAGTTTTTATTGTTTGTAAACAAGACATACTATTAATAAACCATTTTTAAGTAATTCTTTGACATTTCAGTAAAAATTCTTTGAACGATAAGAATATTGTCATCTAATTTATTATTACTCTACATAATCAGTCATCTTAGAATAATTTCTCTTCAACTTAATGCCTAGTTTAGACTAAGGTACCTACATAATATACATATACGTCAATTTGAACATTTAAAATGTTTTAATACAAATGTTCACAATTCTTTTTTTTTGTTCAGCGTTCATTATGCTTCTGCACAAGGTAATTCGAAATCCACCCAAAATCCTGAAAAAATAAACGGAATGTGTCGGTCGGGACTGGAACCCGCATCCATTGGATTTTGGCCAATGTGCGTTACCAAGTTAACCAACTGAAGCATATCTAATTGCGACGTGTTTATCAAATTTCTTTAATATTGGCGATCGGTTTTTGTGGGCTTACCTTGATTCCGGCACCTGTTTTTTCATGATTTTCTAATGGGTGTGTTTTTAAGATATTTTTGTATTTATGTAGGTACATATTATTGTGTATCATGACGGAGGAAACCAGGACATCTTACATTTACATACTTCTAGATTGTCCAATTTTTAACAAGGAGCGGCACAACCCGATCTCATTACAGGTGGCAGATGTGATCATTCGAGACCTTCCGGGGACCATGGCAAACGAAGCCGGAAGAGATGTACTTTTTAATTTCTGTATTGATGTAATAAAAAGATCAAAATAATAAATGGTGACATGTAATATATAATTCATGCCTTTCAGATCCAGTGATTGCAGTCATATAAGATAGGATAAGTATATGCTCAGAATATCAGTCATGCGACATTTTTTTACCACAGGAAAAACTCGGCTATAAATCGCAATTCTCAGTTCCCAATGAATACGACAGAACATTTATCCGAATCACCACCGCCTTGCACTACAAAGAATATTCCAGGGTTTTTTCAAGACGGTTTCATAGGCCCTGGCCGAATTCAAAATAGCAATACCCGATGCGGGTAGACGAATGGTTTCAATAAGGCATATTTCTCAGCCGGCATAATTTTCATTTGACTAGCATCAAGTAGAGTAGAAATGCGAGGTATCCATAAAGGCATCTAGAAAAAAAATATACACTAGGCATAATGCTAAAATATGCGCAAGTTTGCTATCACCAAAGCAGTTTTACGATAGCGCTGTAGTACCTACTGTATCAGTTTTAGTTACAGAACATAAAAAAAAATTATATGCCTCTACTTAATAAGTAGAAAGAACTCAAGTTCACTTTTATCACTAATAGCTATTTTATACGGTGGCAACCCTGTAATATTAAATTTAATCCCGCAGAACATAACGAATAACGTGTTATTCATCGTGAATGATTCCGGAACTACTCTTTCCGTTGTCATCGAAGTTATATTCCTAAACTCGCTACATTTTACCATTCAACTAATTAAAAAATATTTTAGACATAATGTATCCTTTTTTATTTATGAATAAAGCTAAATAATAATACATAATACTATATTCATATTATGCTCTATTGAATTTCCTCTCAATGCCGTATCGCAATAAGAACTGTCAAAGAAGAAGAAAAAAGCAAATGATCATTGGTGAAGTCTCTCTATCCAAAATAGTTTGTGATGGTCGATAACGCATAGTATGATGACATGCGATAAAGTTGATTGCATAGAATTATGCACGTGCTTTATGCAGCTGCAATGACAATTACACTTTTACGTAAATAACAATGTTGCAAATCATTTAAAGTTTTTCAATGTCAATGCTGATGAGCCGTACTGCAGGTTCACATTGAAGTGGATAACATACGTGATTTTTCCGAAGAATACAACATATTACACATTTTATACTAGTATTAGTTTAAAGTGGGTACGTGGAGCCTCCGGGAACTGACACTGTCATACAGTATAAATAAAATCTATCAACTTTTAGTAAAAAAAAAACGATGCTATAACAACACAAAAACTTCACATATCTACAACTGCCCACGTGGTCCATTAGTGCTGTAGGTCTGATAGTGCTAGTTAGTTTTTAAAATTCAATTAAACTCTGCCTAAACCAAATCATAATAGTTTATATTGTATGCTATGAGCGATCCGACATAAATAATGGACACTTTTTCAGTTACTTTTATTTGTTTTCGTTGAATTAAATACATATTACAGAATATTGTGTCGGCCAGTTTTTTTTAAATTCATTAAGCCCTCCTTAAGGGGGGACATGCTCAACGTAGGTAGTGAAGTAGGTAGTAGTACATTGAAGTAGGAAGTAAAATGATGTTAACGCGCGTGTTTGAACATGTACAGTTTAAAAAAAAATCGGTTAGGTACATGGTCAAACACGCGCGTTAACATTATTTTACTCCATACTTTAATTATAGTTTGTCAATTTATGGCTATGGCCGTATGTTGTAGCTTAACTACTGGGGAATGCCAAAAGAAATGGTGTATTTCAAAAAAACACTACCTTATTCTTAGGTCAATAATTATTATAAAGCAATCATTATTCGTAGGATATTTATCACACTTGAATGGTCAAAAACATAGCTTATAATTAATATCTTTAGAATTATTTTCAAATGTGTTAATCTTGCCCATATTATGAATAATAAAATGCCTAATTATTGTCAAATTTGGGATCACAGAGATTATCAATATAATTTTTTATCGTAAATATTTCACTATAATAATGTCGACATAAATTATACTAATAGTTTTATAAATGTGTTTAAAAATTAATAATTGTAGAAAATCTTAACACCACTGCACATGCATGTACTGAAATATGACTATATTCTAAAACATTAGAGCGAGATGTTTAAAAGA
Source organism: Rhyacophila brunnea (assembly GCF_057557595.1). NCBI lineage: Eukaryota > Metazoa > Arthropoda > Insecta > Trichoptera > Rhyacophilidae > Rhyacophila > Rhyacophila brunnea. Next base: position 37,100,652 of record NW_028233276.1, on the reverse strand, counting down.
ATACTATTTTATGTAATAAAAATACTTTATGCAGTCACCAAATGCTTAAAATAATAAGGCTTGAAAATTATATAAATAGATTATCTACAACGTTTAAAGAATATCCAGGATCATGCTTTGAAAATAGAATAAAAGCTCCATTTTGACCTACGCTGAGCACGTCCGCCCTTAAATCAAACCATAATTGATAAAAAATCTTTTATCTATAAATATCTAAAATTATATATGGTTTAATGGCACAATATTTTATAGATAAACGAATATTTTTTGACTATTATTTACTATGGCTTGGATTAGGCAGGGTACAATTGAATTTTAAAAACTAACAAACACCATCTACACATTGCAGTCTTAGTTCAATGAAAACAAATACGTTTGACTGAGAAAATTTAGTATGCACTATTTATGTCGGATCTTAACAGTCTACCTCCACCCTTCGCCACTGTTGTGCTTAGTATAATATATAATAAAAGCACACGCCGACGTTTTTACGATTATTTTAATTCATAACGAATGAAAAGATTCTTCTTCCGTCACCCAATTATATCTTGTCGTAAAAGAAAATTTCCTTTTTAAAATTGTTAAAAAATCAATTAATACAAACGTAAGTACCTTATACATAATATTGGCCTCTCTTCAATAAATATAGTAATATTTGTTATATAATTTATTTGTAAATATCTATGATGTCCATCGGATTCGAGCTATTACACTTTACAAGTAATTAAGTAAGTTAGAGAGACAATAATCATACCATAATTTACCACTAGCAGATTTTGAGACCCGATCCTCTGACTGATTGAGACTCCTCTAGATAAAAAAATAAAATAAACACAATAAACTACCAACGTACATAGGTACCTCTTAAAATATTAATGTATCTCATTCCAAGAATCACAAAACCAAAAATATTTATTATTGAACATGTCAGTGATGAGTGTGATAACTTTACGTACTTATAAGTATGTTTGAGTGGTTATATTATAAGTCTCATTGATGTTAGTTGCAGGGATTTCGTTTTGCTTTACGTAATATTTTATACCTATTCATTTTGAGAAATACCTACGCAACTTTTTTAGGTTGTGGTATAATTTAATAATTGTATGAATGGTTTGAACTATTTCGAGCCCCCCTTATAAATCTACTCACTAATCGATTGCCTCATGTGCGTCAAAGAAAATGTGTCCGAGAGGTTGTCTTTCCGTTGATATTGGTGACGGACTATCTTTTGTGATTTTGAATTATTGTAGGTATATTTTTTAATGTTGTGTAATATTCGTTGATTAAAAAAACTAAATGTTTGCTACATATTGATTCATCGCCCCTAGTCTTTGATATCCGGAGTTAAACATAATAATAAGATGAAAGCCTTCAACAGGCGTATATTTTATAACGGTTTTTTTATTGTAATATTGTCTTTTTTAGAAGACTTTAAATTTGATTTTTTAAATTGCATGTTATATATTCTATCGTCAGATGCAACACAACACTTTCCCATAAGGCTATTCATTTTATTAGGGCAGAACTGGTAACACCACTGATAAAATCTAGTTATTTACAACAACAAAAAATATTGCCATGACAACGTGACAGGAGAACAGTTTTGAATCAGTTATATACACTGAGCTGGGTTTTAAATTTAATTTCATAACAATCTCAAAAAATTATTTATCCAGTTGTAGTATCGAGATGACATGATAAAATCAACGATTCAAAATATTCAAGGGTTCGAGTAAAATAAAAAAATATATCTGGAGTAAGCAGTCACTCCGAGGAACTGCTTATCCGTACTAGACAAACATACACGTGATGTAGACACCCGCGTCTTAAATCAGGATTAATTTATTTTTATTATAATGCTCCTGCTTACTATAACTCCATTTATTATCCAATACGAGGGTCATAATATCAAGGTGTTGTATCATTTGCACTGTGATGTGTAACAGCTGTACATCTCTGAAGCATAGATATTTCAATATCATAGTCTCAGAACCAAAATGAGACTACTGGATTACCACTATTTTTGGGAATATTTTAGGGCTTTAGACAGTAAAATGGTAAAAATGAAGGGTTAATAATCATGTACATATTTACAAAAACAATTCGATATAATATACCAGTCCGAATCAATTATTATAAACGTGATAGGTGTCTGGTTCCATGACAAAACAGAACATGACAAAACAGAACATTACAAAACAGAACAGTGACAAAACAGAACAACGATACATATAACTATGACCTTTCAGGAAAAATAATAATTTTATATTGAAATTGTCCTATCTCTATTATGTTGATAGATTTTTAATAGCACAGATTTTCAATACGCCATAATAAATCAAATTACATACCTAATTTCTGCATTCCTAATCGCTAGAAAGCCTCAAATAAATGGGACTTAACTCGGTGTTGCCGGCAAGCTTAGGATATCTCATCTTAATCAATATAATATGTTCAAAATGATTGGGTGACTAGGTACAACGAAATAATGACCTAACCTAACCTAACCTAAATAGATTAACAAAAATTAATGTTTCATTTTTCCCCTGGCTGTTCTGTTTCGTCCGGTAACCTTCTCATACATAATTTAAAAAATCTCAGAAACGCTCACATTCGAAAAAATCTTGGAAAAATACATGTAGGTATCAGGCCGGGATGGGTATATACTACTTAATTACGACGAGATTAAAGTATTTATCAAAAATCGTTCAAATTCATAGCTTCAAACCAGAACTTAACCGAAAACCGGAAAAACCGTACTTTTGACGGATCGAAAACATGAAACGAACCGAAAAAAATATCAGTTTTTTTACAATTTTACAAAGATTAGTTATTAGTGATTCGCACACCCCGTTCCTATAATGCTCTGTTTCAAACACATAGTATATTATGTATTAAAAACAAATAAGGACTTTATGACTAAGGGCCGCGCCATGGGTGGTTACCGCCCAAGTGCGAAACCGAAATTGCCATCTGCTTTCCCAAATGCATATTTTTAATGTAAGTTTAAGATAAATGTAAAATGGTTGAAAATAGTTATTATTTCTCATCAAAATCTTTACATAACAAGAACAATTATGTACTTAGTTCTTTTTTAATAATTATGTTTAATAAAACGAATGCGAGTTTTTACTACATCTCTATGAAACAAATTCATTAGAATAATGCCCTTTGAAATGAAACCTTAAACTCCTAAATAGTATTACTATTATTTATCTGGATTGATTATATTTTTTGTTAATTCGTCGATTTGAATCACTATAGCAAATGAAACTCCAGTCAGATTTCGGTTTCTATTATTGAATTTAATAATACTATGTATAATATGTTGCATAAGAAGTATATTTTGCCGCCCCTTAAATGCTGCTGCCCGGGTCTTGTGCACCAACACCCCCGCTTGCCGCGTCCGCAACCAATCGATTACTAGCAATTCTTAACGATAATCTTTTTTTCATGCACTCTAATCACTATTTAATTTTCCATAATCATTTTAATGTTATCTGTCAAATTTAATCAAAACCATAATAATATAAATGTTATTATCTTTTCTTAAATTAATTTGTTATAGGTATTAAGGTATTATGAATACAGTAGTATTATTACGATGCTTCATTATCTTGGTGTAATTTACTATAGATATGTAGCTAACGCTACGATATATAAGAATCTCTTGTAATGGGTCATTTAAGAGTAAAATTAATCATGAATAAATACATTCCTTATAAAATTATAGAAGTACCTACCACCTAGTAGTAGCGTGCGGTAGAATATTTTTGAAGGGATACGTTTGAAAAAAAATAGAACTCGATATCTGCAACATAACATCTACTTAGAGTTTTGTGACTAATTTTTATGAAGCATTATAATAGTAGTATGCGGTATTGCAGAGTTGTCGATCTACTTTATTAAAAATAATTACAAGATAAAAAGAACTTTTTATATACAACGTTTTTAAATTTTCTGTTCAATTATTATGCTCATTATGCTCAAACTTGTACTTGATATGAAGTAAATAAAAAACAAACAAACAAACAAATATAGAATACTGAAATGTCATTTTGATTTCCATAGTAACGCACGTATATATTAATAATTTAGTTGCTAGGACCACACACTTAGCAACCAATAATAGTGGATTGGATTACGGATTTCTTCCGAAATAACTTTTCATACAAAACAGAATTAACTGAACATGAATTCAATTCTACTTAAAGATGGCTAAAAGTATTAAAAGAATGCGTTAGCATCGTGTTTTGATATATTCTAAAAGTTTCAAATGTCTAGCTAGTCGGGAAGCTAGTTAAAATCGTTTGCAAGAGTTGTACTGGATAAACAACCACCGGACAAACAAGAATACGAGCTAAGAAAAACGTGGTAATGAACCTGTATTTCTCTTTTTTTTATTTAAAATACCTATTAAAACAATATGTACGTTATTCAGGTGTTTTGGCTAGGTACATGCAAAAATAGCGTAGATTTTTTTCAAATTTAGTACTGAAAATGTTATTATACGCATGTTTAAAATCCATCCACTCATAAATTAATAAAACACGTATGTACATTATCTAAATAAGATAGGTATACGTCATATTATTAGGTTTACGATATTTTTTTCCAATCCGAGACTAAATAAAATATAACACTAAAAAATGAGAGTTAAAAGGATAAACAAAAGGCATATTCTTTCTTAATGTACTTTCTTTTTAGCATTTTATGGTCTAATTATTAAAAATACATAATAATAATGTTAAAGACAAAACAAAAAAAATATACAACCTCGTTTTGTAATGTCTGACGAGGATTAAGAAATGAAGAATGAACATTAAGAAAAATGCACGCAATTCACCTGATAATCACAGGCCAGGACACAATGATAAACCAGCCGGGATTTCCTATGCCTTTACGTGGATTATAAAAACTGCGGATCGAAAAACGACTGATAATTTTGAGGTGTCATGCTGGAGGCATGTTCTCAGGACACCATGGACTGTCAGGCGTGCCAACAAATACACCCTTCGCCACTCAAGAGCCTTTGCCTTAGTTAAAAGAAGAAAAAGTATCAACCACCTATTTGAGATGGATTTCCCAGTTGTTTGGCCATGCAATTCGAAGACATGGTGACTGGTCAGAGAGACTGGCCTTTACTAAATTCGCCAGAGCGTACGGGGGGCGGGACACTCTCGACTCCCCTTGCGACTCTTCGAATTAAAGTCACTCTGATAGTTGCCATATAAATTAACATCATGCATTCGCACTTCGGTGCAAGGTTGCATCACCAGTCCCGTGCGGCTCTGCTCGGGACAAAATGAAGGCCTAAATTCTTTGATCTGGCACACGTAAGGGTTACGTTAGCCGGCCGCGTATGACGTGGCTGCATATACATAACGGGAGCGGAGGTGGGAGTTTTACACACCATGGTCAGAGAGACTGGTCATGATTGGCAGCATAAATAATGAAAGAGGAAAAAGAAGAAGACCCACACGCTGGATCGATCGAAGTTTGTATTTCTTATTTGTAAAGATGAAAAAGTGATATTTATGATTTTTCAATATAAATCAAAATATCTTTTCCAAGGATAGGATAGGATATTAATTCACTTTAGGTATAATAATACACTCTATAAACAATCCTGTATAATATTATTCCCAGCGAGCAAAATCTGTTTTAATTTGTTATGTTTTTCAAATTGAATTATTTGATTGGTTTGCGTCCGCACTTATTTTCGTTTCTCGAATGAATACGAGAGATCGTTGTTCAATATCGTTTTGTAAAAAAATTCGTTGATAAGTTATTATTATATTTTTATTGTATAGTTACATCTTATTAATTTATATGTGTGTAGTATAATAATAATAATAAACATTGTTAATGATTTAATTGTGCTTAAAAAGGTCAAATAATTAGTTGCAGGTAAAAAAACAAGTTCAAAACTTTAAATGCATCGTTTTTTGCAAATTATATACTTAATAATTAATTTATCCTATGTTTTTTTCCTATCCAAAGAATAATAACGTTTATCTATTTATTGTTTGCCATTTCTTCACCATTTTTCTCTCTCAGTTATTAGAGATTTACATAGGATTTATCGAATTCGAAATAAGTAGGTAATAACCAATCCTCATAAAAGGTGTGTACTGCTATTTTACTAATCGTAGAGTTAACACGACACGCTTCAGATTGGTTTGTCATGAATTTGACTCTGACATATTCACTTTTTTTCGATCTAAGTATCTGTTGATGTCATTGACTGAAGAAGTACCTGAATGGTTAAAATACGTCCGTACGCATTATAGATCGATTGAAAACAAAGTAACTTTTAGTACGTCGTTTGCACTGACACATTTGTAGAACGTTTTAATAAAACATGAAATAGTGGGTTGAACCGTTTTGCTGGTTCTAGGAATTGGGTAAAATTATTTAACAAACTATTTCGTAGATTTTTTTGTATATAAAGAATAAATCTGTTTATTTAACTTAATCTACGTCCGTAATAATATGTATAGGACACCGTGATTTTTATTATTGTAATTGATTCCTCATACATTGTGTGGTATTTAAGTACTAACTTAAATAAGTAATGATACGGGTATAATCTCTATATATATAAAAATCTCGTGTCACGATGTTTGTGGTCGCACTCCTCCGAAATGGCTCGACCGATTTTTATGATTTTTTTAATGTATATTTATTAGGTATGAGAATAGGTCAACAAGTATATTTCATACCGCTAGGTGATTAGGGTATCTCTACCCAGAAAAATTTTCTTTTATTTTTTTGACAATTTTTTTTTTGTATTTTTTTTATTATTTGGCATAAAAAATACCTATAACTCCAAATTTACATTCTCCTACCCCTACCCTCCCATTTTTTAATCGCGATTATATTATTTTTGTATGAACAAATTTAACCGTCGTTCGTATTTCAAACAGAACGAAATTATTTATGTTGTTGAATGACAGATGGCGCTACGTCCGAGAAGAATTCAAGAGAAGCGTCACGTCATTTTGACATTTCATTCGGCATATCACAACGCAGTGCGTGCAAAATTTTGTACAATTTATTTTAATTTATCTATTTTTATGTGCGTGTATCAAAGTCACAATGCCAGCAAGACGCAAGGGGGGCCATTTGGGCCGTCGAACGAATAAAGCAACAAACATGCGAAATAGTAGAGCAGAAAGAACAGACGAACAAATCCAACAAGATAACAAAAATGTGCGTGTAAGCATGTCGCAATTACGTGCATCTCAATCACAAGAGGCACGAGCTGAACGAAATCAACAACGACAATTGGAACGGAGCCCAGCGCGCCGGTTCGTAGTTAACACACGCAGAGCAAATGACCGACAACGCCAACAAGTACATCGAACATTTATATCCGCTTCGTTCCTTCGTCTCGCATTCGAGTACGAGCCAGATATTGAATATTCCGCTCATCCGAAAGTGCTGATTGGTGCTATGGACAAAGAATGTCCCCATTGTCATGCGCTCAAATTCAAACATGAGTCAGCCGGGATGTGTTGCGCATCAGGAAAAGTGCTACTACCAGAAATTGAGATACCACCAGAACCATTGAACGGCTTGCTCATCGGCACGGTTCCAGATTCAAACCTGTTCCTGAAGTCCATTCGCACATTCAATTCATGCTTCCAAATGACTTCGTTCGGAGCAACAGAAATAGTTCACAATACTGCGGCAAATGGTCAACAATTCCATTATACGTTCAAAATCAAAGGCCAAGTATACCACAAAGTAGGCTCATTGCTGCCAATGCCAAACGAACCACATACATTTTTGCAAATCTACTTCATGGGCGCGGCGGTGAGGACATCAATCATGTGGATGCACGTTGCGGCTACAATAGCCTCAATTCGCCTAATGCCAGGCGCATCGTCGGCGAACTGGACGCCCTGTTGAATGATCACAATGAATTATTGAAATTCTTCAAAGCACACATGCACGAATTGCAAAGTGACAATCACGCTATTGTCATCAATACTGATAAAACACCAGCTGGAGAGCACGTGCGTCGATTCAATGTGCCTGTTGTTGACGACATTGCTGGAATCATGGTTGGCGACCGCACATCGACGCGAGAAATCGTGATTCGAAGAAGAAACAATAATCTGGAGTTCATCGCTGACACACACCGTTCATACGACGCTCTCCAATATCCGCTAATTTTCTGGAAGGGACAAGACGGATATTGCATAAACATTAAATAACGAGATCCTGTCACAGGTAATTCATTCATTATGAACGTCATTACTCATTTTGAATTGATAAAAGGAATGGTTGATGTTTTTTTTGTTTTTATCGGCGGTCATCGTCTACAGCGCTCTATTCCTCTTTCTGTCATAGATCCCATCCCCACACACTTACGATACATTCGTTATTTTTTATTTAACAACCAAAATATTCACTAGAAATAATTTATATGGCAGAACAACGTTTGCCGAGTCAGCTAGTATATTATATTATATGCGTTCGGCGATTAAGTCAATTTAAATTATAAACCACTTAATCGTTAGTGTGTATTAATTGTTTTATAAATTATTAGGATTCCCAAAATTGTTAGTGCAAATCATGTATATTATGCAAATGGGAATCATTATTATGTGATTATTAATATTTTTCGCGAAGACTAAACTCCAATCGAGCTACAGCCGATATATTCAATGGGGTATTTTTCAAGTTTGTGTGAATTCTGTGCGTAACATGGCGTAACCATACGAACAATATACTGGTCAGAATGATTTAACTAACGTCATCTGCGAATTAAGGACTAAACATTTATAATTCAAATAAAAAAACAAACCAACTTAGAAAAACGTTATCTGTGAGTAGAATTAACAATCGATTTATGATAATCGACTTATGATCAGTATTATTATGATGTAATGTAAAGGCATGTCATCCAACTTAATTATTATAAGTCTGGCAACTACTGCTAACACGTTTGACAAATTAAAGTATTTTTTCTTCTAAATGTAATCATATAATATTGAAGATAATTAATATAGTAACACCTTTATATCTACCGCAACATTCAAATATTCCAAGTAAATAAGACATTAATTCGAAGATATAAAACATGTATTAGTATATACTACCTATCTACATATCTAAAGAAAGACTGTTGAATATACATATTTAAACGCATTTAACGTTTTTTTCCACCGTCTTATCTGCAACATTTTCCGGTATATTTAATACAAGATCGACCGTGTAGAATAATTGTAGATGCTAATTGATTACATGTACATATTATGTACGCTGAGATAATTCAAATTATTATGTAGGTATATGAATAATACTTTTTATCTAGCATTTACTTGGTCGCCTTCTTTTCTTAACATCCCCTATTAGAGGTCGACCATAATCAGGCCGATCTTTGCTCCATTCCCTCCTCCCAGATCAGTTTAGAGGAACTGCACTTGTAGCGAAACACGGTGGTTTGATATCATGATGTTTGATTTTTCCTTGAAATAATTTGGGCAATGCTGTACCTGTACTTTTCCCTCTTATAATTCCTGTTTAGTAGTCCAGCTTTCTAATTTTTCTACCATGTAGAACTTATAAGTTTTTTCCCCCATTAATTTGAGAACGTTAACATTTATCACCCTGTCGGTCTAAAGAATTTTGATAGTATATCTAAAGGGCTACATCGCTCATCTAACTCTCTTTATCATCTCCTGGTTTAGAATTCATACCGATTTACTTGAGTTATATTTTTCAATATGATAATATAAATTATATTAATCTCTACCTGCTCAGTTAAATATAATTCAAATTATGATTTTGCAGAGCCTTTTTTGATAGCACGGTGTTATAAATGATTTTTTCTATCGGTAGTTATATTAAGTAGGTATTTTTAGTGGTCGGTAACCGAAAAATGTTTGTCAATTCATTTGTGGTGTTAAGTTATATAATACTGAATAACAAATAAAACAACAGAAATAAATATAAACTCTTAATATATTTACAAATATGCAATCAAAAAGTAGTTTTGCATTTAACTGTTATCATAACGCATTGATAAAAATTGAATGCATAACGCTTCGTGGCTTTCGATGGTGTGTCATGTTCTTAGTGGTATGCGGAGTATCCGTGGGAAAGAGGGGCTGCGGCGTAAGCCAGAGGAGCGGCGGCATATTTGGCAACTGGGGCGGCATAAGCCAAAGGAGCGGCGACCTTGAGGGCATGACCGATTGGTTCCTTGGAGACGACGGCGTTGAATCCGTTGTGAGGATCAGCGGTGTAATCAACGGTGCGCTTGGTGCCATCGGGATCGACGAGAGAATAAGATCCATGGACGACATCTCCTTGTCTGGATTCGTGTTGGCTCTTGGAGTCTCCGGTCAGATGGTCTTGTACGTCATAGGCGAAGTTGTACGATGGGTTTGGGTCGTACTCATCGACGGCGGCATACTTGGCTACTGGGGAAGCGTAGGCGAGGGGGGCGGCGTATTTGGCGACTGGGGCGGCATAAGCTGAGGCGGCATAAGCTGGGGCGGCATAAGCTGGGGCGGCATAAGCTGGGGCGGCATAAGCTGGGGCGGCATAGGAGATGGAGTGTGCGGGGGCAGCGGCGTAGGCCAGAGCTGGGGCGGGTGCGGCGTATCCGTGGGAGGCATATGGGGATGCAGCGTAGGCCAAAGCAGGCTGGGCGATGACTCCAGCGCGTGCGACGGCCACGACGGCAGCGAAAACTATGAACTGAAATTTAAAACATTGTAACAATTAGTGTCTTATTATGTATGAGTGAAACAAAAAAGAAAGTTAACATTTAAGAATTTTCAATCATGTGTAAAAATATACGAATATTACCATTTCTCTCTAAACTCGGTGGCACACACAAAATCGGATCGATTGCGATATGATCGTACATAAAAACTACCGGAAATGCTGTACGTAACTCTCCTCAACATACACCCATATGGGACCATGGCGGTATATTGACGTCACACGGCTAGCTGAAACGAATGATTGAACGCAAAAAGCAGTATCTGCGGATGCACCAATGCGAGATTTTGCTATTCTACTTGCGACCCATGTCGAGTTTAATTTGTCACATATGATATATTTTCTACAAAAAATGTCACAGTCACGCTATGGGCAGCAGTACAATAAGTTACACGTGTTTTATGAATGCCAACAAAATCACATCAACAAATTCGGCGTATTACAGTCAAGACGAGTTTGTATGTGCCACCTGTCTATGGCTTACAAAATGGACCACTAAATTACAGAGTTTATTTTATATGAACATTAAAAAAATGACCATTTTCTTATGCCGTTGGATCTAATACACAAATTGAGACACGTGTATTTGATCCAACCGCGTGATACTCCAATCTGCGATCCATAAATTTAAAGGTGGTCTACTAATCACCCACGATGGAGAAGTGACAGAAAAAACGCTTATAAAGTCGGGAGTCCCAAATTCAAATTCCACGACTAATACATTAACATTGTTAGTAATTAATAAATAAATTGAACTGGCGTTTACATGGTAGAACTCCATTAAAATGGTTTTTAAACAACGTTATTTTTTTAATGTTTCTACTTTAGATATATTTATAGCAGAATTAACACAAATAACTTTGTTTCAAAACCATTAGGTACATATCGTTATTTTTTTTCAACATATTATGTTTTAAATAAAGATCAACTAGTCAATTGGTTGGACGAATGACTACCAACCGTTACTAGTAAAAAACGTATGTTACGACAATGGCTGATGTTCCTCGCTTAGTAATGAAAATATCAATTGACATTTTAGTCGTTCTGTCTACTATTCTACTGCGAGCACTCATAGGATGACCGATTAAACACGTCAGCTGTATATTATAACAAAATTATAAGTCAATAATGTTTCTGAAATTACTCATTTAAAAATAATATAATATATTATAACAGCGAGTCGATATCATTCATTTAAACTTACGACAATAATATTCTAGTTGTTAGTTAGCTGTTATAAATCAGATGAATACTTAAAGAATGTAATATTTAATAACACACCGTATACCGAGCTGTAACGTATTCAAATCAAACGTCAAACAAAAAATTCATACGTTGTTTTGTAATGTGTGTTTGTACACAGAGTATGCACCGAATAGGTTTAGCAAGTAAATAACATATATTTATCGTAAAAACAAAAATCTATTAATACAACCTCCACTCTTTGGAGGCCCTATCTTAATCTAGCATCGTAAAAATAAGATTTTTACATTCATGATTCAATAAGATTCATTCTACAAATTGTATTTATATAATGACGTAACTACTTGCATACAGTATACTCCGAATCGATATAAACTGTTATGCCAGTTTTATACTATAAACATTAACTATTCCATTTAGGTACTTTTCCTGTTGTTCTAAATTAGAAATCGTCTATAACAATACTCAGTAAGTTATAGTTCAATAGTTTAAAAAAATTGGTCTAGTTAATAATTTAACCTAATTATTAATTTTTAACTGTGATAATTACATTATTAATAAAAATGAACGTACAACAAAAAATAAAAATAGTTAATATAATATTATTTTCGGAAATACATTGCATTTAATCGCCACTTCTGTACAAATATATACAGCCTTCTATGTATACCGATTATTTAGTTCGTAAAAAAATATATTAACTTGTTTATTTTTATATATAGGTGATTATTTTACTCCTGGACTAATATAATAGTATATGTACTTTACTACCGATATAGATTTAATTATTTGTGGTAAGTCATCCCCACAATATCAAACGATCGATGTAATAATAATATACAAGTTTATATACGAGTTAACTTAATAACAACACATATTGTATTAGTCAGAGAAAATCAGTCATAGTTAATTTATTGCATACATTATAACAAGTATTTAACATATATTATTATTTGTTTAACTGGTATCGCGTTCCACCGATATATTCCGCACCAAAGAAAATTAATTAATATGTCGGTAATCAAAAAGTTTGTTTCCATTGAAGATACATTTATTAAAATATTCATCGATTTTGTTTATTATCTCACAACATTGATTTAATATTATTAAACATAACATTGCTATATTTAGTACCTGCTGTATATATTTTATTATTATTGTATTTTATTAACTTTTTACGGTGTTTATTATCTTTAACTTATTATGTAATTTTCGTTTATAACTGAAACTATTATAAATTGTTATTCTAATATCTATGTTCAATTTATAAATAAACAAAAAAAAATAATAAACTATTTGTCATCAACTGATTATAAATTGTAATGCAATTAACGTGCATAACAATGAAATCAATATGCTATCATTGAAAAATATTATATTCGCGTCTTTTTATTCTAAATATTTTTAGCGATATTTAAAAAAATCGATAATGTAACTGATAACGAAAATTATATTCATTATACAATCCTACCTTGAAAGCCATTGTGGTCTTTGAGCTGAGGTTGTAGATGAACTTGTGTTTTGGTTAGATTTTGGTGATGCTTTTATAGTGAATCCGAAGGGAGGGGACCTTTCACTAAAAACGCTGGGAGGAGGTCTTTTATATCACTTTTGGCTCTTTATTATCGAATAAATTAATTCGATTTTTTTCATTATTTTAGAAATAGAGTATTTAGATTTTTTAGAAAAAAAAATGAATAAATTTTTGTAAATATTACTCTAATTGAAGAGTAAATTTTAACATAAAAGGGCTTTTGTTGTTTTATGCACTATTTTCGATGATAAGCTTTATGTGTTTTAAACTTACAGTTTATTTTTCGATCACTTTCAAACTAATGTCTAGCAAATGTCTAGACATGGAAATTATAGAATAAAATGTCAATTGTGATCTTACTAAGTATAATAATTTATGTTTATTAAAAACAAACAGTGTATCACAATACTGGTTACTCAGCAAACAAAATGCAACAAAACTGGGAGGAGTATCCTGAGAAAGACATTATTTAGGGGTGTTAAAGAAAATTGCATAGTCATTATCGACGTACTATAGCTAGAGCTATACTCACCTTATGGTGGCTAAAATATCATGTGGTATACGATAATACAGAGCCATGGAAAATTTAAGGATATTCGGCCTAAGTCCAAAATATCGGAAAGCGGCGGGGACATGTAAGATCAGCAAAGTTTTAATTTCTTAAATATTTTCATATACACATAACTTTCATTTCATAGTAAAGTTTTAACCCTAAAAATTTTCATCCCTAAATCATACAAATTTATATTCTAACAAAATACATAAATTCTTAAAGCTTGTTTAAGAAAAACCTGCGGAATAGATACGTTATTTTGTATTTATTATGTTCCAATTAAAATAATCTTTCTAAATGCCCTGATCCTTTTTTTAATAAGTATATTATTATTTTATTTATCTTAGAAGCAAACATTGACGCAATAAAGACGTTTTAATGAATTTTATGTTGCTTTCAAGCTTTTACGGTCAGTTATTATTTTTTTTAAGAATTGGGCCATCACTATTTGATACATAAATAAACTGTCACTTTATTCTGGCAAACACGTCACCACGGACATCTGAGGAACTAAAAATCACCACGCACATTTAAAGTACATCTATATTCATTTGCCCTTACTTACGCTTAATTATAAATCTCCCCCTCCATCTCACATACATGTATAATAACCCTGCATCCTCTTCAATCAATTCTGTACCAACCGGGAATAATAAAGTCTTGTTTTCAGATGATCATAAGTCATAATTTCTAAATTAAATAAGCTATTAGTTACTTAACAAAATAGGTAAAATATGACTAAATTATAAGATTATATAGTTATAGTTCGTTTGTATAATTAAATATAAAATAACAAAACTTACATCGTTCCCCTGAAAAGTTGCTCCTCGTGTAGTTACTTACTTATTCAGGGTTGGGTTATGTTAGTGCTAACTAATAAATTATCATCACCGCAATATTTCAATCTTTTTAAGATATTCAACGTTTACTCGGTTGTTTTTAAAACATAAAATGTATATATCATTAATTATTCTACTATCACAAAAATGCATCTTATTTATTTTTATTTTGTTATGTATTTACATTTGATGAAGTTTGGTGGTGAATACTAAATATTAAAAAAATTTATTAAAAATCGATTGATTGCAACTATAAGTAGAAGTAAGTAATGCTATAAAGTATAAACTCTTAGTAATGTGATAAATGTCAGAAATCTAACCGTAAATGTCGGTGCTTACTCATATTTGATAAAACTTGAGTTGTGAGCGAAATGCGTATCGTAAAAAAATATTTTTTATTTGTGGTGAAAAAATTATCCTGGGCAAATAAACCCGTAAGGTAAGTGAATAAAATCCGAATCTCTTGAAACAAACTGTTACTTGAAACGTATTAAACAACATTAATTTGATAATTTTGTTTCAAGAAACAGTACAACCCTTATTTTTACAACGTTTTTTATTAGCTCGTATTCTTGTTTGTCCGGTGGTTTTTTGTCCAGTACAAATCTTGCAATCGATTTTCAACTAACTTCCCGACTAGCTAGACATTTGAAACTTTTATAATATATCAAAACACGATGCCAATGCATTCTTTTAATGCTTTTATCCATCTTTAAGCATAACTGAATTCATTTTCAGTTAATTCTGTTTTGTATGTAAAGTTATTTCAGAAATATCCGTAAAAAGTAAAAGACTATTATTGGTTGCTATTGTATTGTGTATTGGTGGTCCTAGCAACTAAATTATTAATATATACCTGCGTGCGTTACTGTGAAAATCAAAATTAAATGTCAAAATGACATTTCAGTATTCTATATTTGTTTGTTCGTTTGTTTTTTTATTTACTTCATACCAAGTACAAGTTTGAGCATATTGAGCATTATGATTCAACAGAAAATTTAAAAATGTTGTATATAAAAAGTTCTTTTTATCTTGTAATTATTAGCTGTTTTTTTTTGATTTGTCGCTTTCTCTTTGAAATAAAAAAATATATATAATTTTCCCCATTGTGTTTAGATAGGGATTGATCGGTTAAAATATGTTTTAAAGTTTTAATTTAATAATTATATTAAATAATATTTTTATGAATGAAGGTATACATAATTATGAGTAATCTCAGAAACATACTTCATTGACAGGTCCTTGATCCCACAACTATCGCATTTTTGTATAACGTGTGGTGAATATTTCAATCGCATTTTTATATACCAGTAAGTAAATCTCTTAAAAATATTAATGTAATCTTATTTAATTCAATGTCAGTATGTAGTAGGCACCTTTACATTATTCAGAATAATACTTAGCCCTTTTTTAAAATATGAGTTACGTAGGTACGCACCCAAGCTATAATAACGCCATTTATAGATCGGTATTCATTAAAAAATGTTGCAACGTATTAAAAATAAACAAATAATGTCGTATTATTATCTATGGTAACGCCTATCATATTTAATATCGTACGGTCAGTATTTTTAGATCCCCATCGGCAAGATTTGGCCATGGAGATTTCCCAACAGTCACTCCCTCGATCTCATTCAATTCGCTGGAGAAGCAATTCATTTTGCTACGAACTGTCAGACAAACAACAACTACCACCCAATGAATTGGAATATTTTAGCACAATATTATACAATTCATTTTTAGTACAGTTATTTTCTATGTTTGTGAGAAATACAGTAGCATAGAGAATATAACACTCTGATCAACTGATTTGTATTAGCTTTGTTGAATGATAAATTAAATTAGTAAAATGTTGACTGACATCAATAGATACTTCTCAATATTGAATGATTATTTTTACAAAACTATAAGTAGGCAAATTCATCAGCTTTGATTAATATTAAAATATAATTCAAAATACACTTATTCTTAGTAAATCCATTTAATTATGTTTGTACCAAAATAATATGAAACACATATATTTTTATGTTATCAGTTAATCAGAAATATTTTGTAACTTTTTCTGATAAAAATTTCAAATACCTCTCTTTTCTTCCCCAATGGAGTGGAGTTTTGATTCGTTTTTAACTATTGTAATAATCAGGCTAATATAAGCATGTCCAATTTTTTTTAAATAACGACTTATTATTGTCATACTCGTACCATACCGATTCATACAAAGGGATTTTAAAACATAATATATAATTTTATATTTCCACTCCCAATATAATATAACCACTTACTGACAAAGACTTTCAACAGTTTTTCAATATAAAAATACAGAACGTTTAATGAAAAAAATATGACATCATTTTAGAATACAGTACCTGGTGGAATGTTATATGTGTAAGCATACAGTATAAATATTATTATCAAATTACTAGATACCTACACAATTTTCACTAGAAAATAATACAGTTAAGACTAACCAGTATATACTGAGTACTCTATAGCAGAGGGAGTATTGCGAAGTTTAAATATAATAACACTTGGTGGTGATTCCGCAATTTTTGTAGTGTGGTTAAATTGGTAGTCATATATAAACTAATGGTCTGTATGTTGGTGCATTAAATAATGATAATCAGTTATTTGTATGTAGTAATAAAAACATAGCATCCATTCACAAAAAATCAGGCAATATATTATTATGCACATAACCTTTAATAATTTTTGGAATTGAATGTTTAAGCAAATCTAATACTTATTGTGTTTAATTGTTTGTGGTTTTCCATAGATGCGGGCTGAATGGTTCAAGCAATTTGCCATCAGTCTTAGTAATCTTGCCTACAATTTAAGTTTCATATATTTAGGTAGTTATATTAGTTTTCTTCAACGTATTTGTATATAACTTACTGAAATCATTCGTTCGTAATGTATCGGTTGACCGTTTTCACGACGCATATACCTAATTAACAAACATAATATCTACACAATTTGCCGGTGAAACATTCGCTAGGCAATCGGGTTTCAGTTGCGGTTTTACGTAGATAGAAGCACTGATAAGTTCGGAGCCCTCATGCATATTTTATTTAAAAGGTATATTATGTAAATATTTTCTAATTTTAACCACTTTTTTTCTCACTAGGATTATGAATAGTGCGTATATTTTTTAAGATTTTAAAACTCTCTGATAAAATAACTGAATAGTCTACTCAGCGACGTCCCGTGGGGGTAGGCATATTGAGCGTCGCTTGGGGGTGGCAGTTACTCCAAGGGCGGCAAATCGAGAAGAATCATTAGGTATATATATAAATAGGTACCTAAACTTAGTAATAACGGAAATATCTTTCCATTAAGAAAATCAGCTCACCGGTTGGAAACAAAATGTATTAATTAACATAAAAGGTTTAACAGGACTGTAATTTTTTTGTCGGGTTTGCGATATCTAGCTTACTTCCATTATCCTTGGAAAACATGTCCTTGATGGCCAGAAATGACTCGTGCAGATTTGCGAATTATAGGTAGGTACATACTTACATAATTAATTTATCCAATTATTTTGCCAGTCACTCGCGAGTTTTGAAAGTTGTCAGGTTTATTTTTAAATGTATCTGAAACCGTGGACTCGCAATGTTGTCTATTGAAGTAGAGATGGCATTTAAATTAGATTTAGTGGTATATATTTTGTTAGTAATGTATCCATATAACACATTTCTTAGATATTGGAGTAATGAAAGGATGATAAAATATACTGTATAAAAATGGGGCGGCATTTTGGCGCTGCCTAGGGGCGGCATTTTGTCAAGGGACGTCACTGAGTCTACTTCATAAAAAATCGCCACTGTTGGGATATCTGTTATAAAACTATATAAAAAATATAAAACTATAGATGTCAAAAATTAGTAAAATAATTAATGTCAATTAATATATTGCGAAAAACAAAATAAAACAGTTACCGTACATTTTCAACATCGAGAAAACAACACAGGCGTGTTATGTGACAGTAAATTAATTGCAAACAGTACGTAACCATCCAGCGAATTATAATTATCGATGTCTTTAAAATTCCCGTCATTCGGACAAGATGACAAGATGTTCTGGCAACATTACAAAAAGCGCAAGCGGATCTTATTACGTTACTCGTTACATAAAACCGAGACACGAAGAAATGTGGTTTACTTTACAGGTAGGTCAGTTCACCTGTTGCACTTATTATTAACATGTGTAACGATTTTCACTACCCTACTTTTTTTGTGTATACTATAAGAATATAATATTTTGTTATGTAAGCATCGACCGATATTAATTTAAACGTTTAAATATATTAATTAAACATAACAATGGAATTTTCAGATTCAATATAATTTATGTTCCATATATTTTCAACCCACGGTGGCTGAGCGGCTTAATCGTTGGACTATCACGCCGTGGGTCCCAGGTTCAAATTCTGGGTATGGCAAGTACATATATTGTTTTTCAATTTGTGTGTGAGTCAGGGTATGGACCTAATAGGTTGAGCAAGTGGCTGACGTCCATTTCTCGTAAAAAAAACGTAATCTGTTAATACAAACCTCTACTCTGTGTAAGCCCATATGATCCTATTAGGATCGGACATCTTTGGAGATTATATTATGGAACGGTTTCCGTTACGACGGATTTTTCAATTTTAATGTTTGACTTTCAAAACAAATAAACATAATATTTAATGTCGTTCATGTCAATTACGTTTCCTTAAAATAATGGGGTTCTGTTTGAATTTTGATCAATTTCTATTCGGCTTTTTCGGAGCTTAATTATAAAAAATACACATTTAATAAGCTTGCTTGTGGAGTGGGTATTCGAAACTGTATCAACTTATTTACAAATTAATTATAATAGTTATGTATGTTAATAATATTCTACAGTATGTAATATTAAAACCAAAATTTAAAATTTGTTATGATAATTTATTTTTTCACAAAGCTTCGGTGAAACTTGTGAAAAGTAATATATTCGATACCTATCTATTGGATTAGATAAAATATCTACATACATTGATGACAAAAGCTCACTGACTCATACATTGGGTGATTCATATAACGTCGATATTTAATCAAACTATCTAGACTGCTGTTTTTTTTTTTAAATATATTTTTTTATACAAAAACTTTACAACACACTCAGGCTCGTATAACATAAATAATTATCATTGTTTCAGCCCATTAGATGCAGTTAGGTACAAGTTATGTCACCAACCCATAGGAAAATCTTCCGTGTATTTTGTTTTCTTTTAAAATAAAATTTCATTGTGACAACAAATAGGTAATGGATTTTTGATAGAATAAATGTTTTGAAATTAAGTTGAGTCGGTGAATTTTGATGTTTATGTTATCATTTTACTTCTGCTAATACAATTTCACCAGAAAATTGTCATTAGACTATAATTATTGTAGTGTTGAAAAGAATGTAATAATACGTATAACTATAACTCGGTGAAACTGAAACAATAAATATTCTGAAATATTCTCTTGTTTCTAGTTACCATACTCCATCACATACCTATAGATCAGTGGCGAAGGCTTCATACTTAGCGATTATGTAAAGGTAAAGTCTACCTTCTAAGCAAAATCGACATACATTATAATGTTTTAAAAAAAAGAGTCTTTAAGTATTGAATTTAGAATCCGTATCAAAGGTTAAAAAATATGCGACCGCACCATGTGTCTTCAAGTATTGTATTTTTACGATTATTGTTGGGAATTCAGATGTATTTTGTATGACCGCCAGGTCACGTCACCTCAACCCCGTCTATCAATATGTATGCAATACTGTAGGCTCGAAAGGAAAAGCCTAAAACATTATTGTATTATGACTGCAACTTTGTCCAAAATAATTAATAATTTAAAAAAATATATTATATATCATATAGAAATATAAATTGTTTTTAAAAATAAATGTATTTAATGTTTAATGTCAAAAATTTATTGAAATTAATAATAATAATAATTTAATAAAGAAAATGAAATGTCCAAAATAATTAATAATGAGATAATATTTAAAAAAAATAATTTCTAAGATTCAATCACATAAATATAGATTGTTTTTAAAAATAAAACTTGATTTTATGTAATGATTTTTGTTGTGTATAAATGTTTAGGAAAACACATAATTTAAACTCATCTCTCAATTTTATATTGTCAGTGAGCTATTGAAATTTCATGGAATTAGTGTGTCGTTGTTATTAGTACCTATTCATTAGTAGAAATATCGTATTATCTTATTATTTCTTGGCAAGTGTGCTCGTTTTTTGATCTCCACAGCCTACCTCTTTCCAAAAGTCACCCTTACCCACTGTTATAGATTTCCGGAAACAAACCTGCACATTAAAATGATACACATATCTACACCCTTCTGATGTTTATATTAAAAATGATCCGTCAAGTTTTCGAAGGCCTTCAGCGTAGCAGTACATAGAAGACCTTATATTATGATACTTTCGATTTATTTTAAGAGGAATAGGAGAATAAAAAAAATAACGTGACTTGAACTAGAAGGTACTTACGGATAGGTATGCAAACGCCCGAAATTGAGCCTTCACAATACGTTACCGAGAGGCGAAATTTAACCTTAACCCACATAGAAGTGGCTGTATCGGTATAACATCTAATAAATGTAATCAATCAAAACTGCTAACTGACTTTTCGGTAATGCAGTGTACAAATGTGCGGACGTCGTCGACAACCATATTTAATTTTAGAAAATTACGAACTTTTTGCATATAATTAAATTTAGTATTGCAATTTAGGTACTGCAAGATTACGGATATCCAACATTCAAGACCGTCTATAGATAAGCCACGGTACTAAATGGCGAGTTCCGATGGTAGTGTTCGTTATTGTTTAACTTTGAATGCAATGCGTTAAATAAAGTTTTTGAAAGAATATTTCATTTATATACATTGAGTAGGTAATAAGTAAAGGGTAAATGCTAAAATTAGACGAAATAACTTATTATTTTTAATGTAAATAATTGTTAAATTAGCTCAGTACGTTATATTTATATCATCATCAGCCGGGGTCAATCCACTGCTGGATGAAGGCCTCCCCAAGCTTTCTCCAACTCTCTCGGTCCTGTGTCGTTCGCTGCCACGTATTTCCGCCGAACTTTACCAGTTCGTCAATCCAGCGGCTTTTAGGGCGACTCTGTGGCCGTTTCGTACCCCTTGGGTACCATTGGATGACGGCATTTGTCTAGCGGCCGTCCTTTCGGCGAGCAATGTGCCCCGCCCATCTCCATTTCAGCTGTTTGGCAACGTCTATTACATCGCGTACTCTTGTCTGCTTCCTAACCCATTCGTTTCTCTTACGGTCCTTTCGCGTGATGCCCAACATGCACCTCTCCATGCCTCGCTGTGTGACTCTTAGCCTTTGGACATCTCTCGTGTTGAGGGTCCACGTCTCGCAGCCATACGTGAGTACGGGTAGCACACATTGGTTGAACACCCTACGCTTAAGACATAATGGTAGGTCACTCTTGAAGATACTATTCAGACGTCCGAAAGCACTCCATCCCAACTTTGTTCTTCGAGCAATTTCATCGTGCATGCGTCCATCTATGGACATCTGCTGTCCGAGATAGACGTAGCTGCTGACTTGCTCGAGTTGGGTGCCAGAAATACAGATAATTGCAGGGTCCGAAAAACAGTTCCTCATCACTTTTTTTTTCTTTAGACCTTTTAGACCTTTAGACCTTTAGACATTTATCTTTAGACCCACCGTTTAATAAATATATTATTATAATATAATTAATATATTATTATTTATTATATATTTAAATTATATAATAATAATATTTATTATAATATAATAAAACTTATACTCTACTTACCTAAAGTGAGATAAAGTGTAATAAGTTCTGATAGATATGGGTTCGCTGGTAGATAACAGGAAGGCAATTTTTGAATCAAGCAGCCTGTTTTGAGTTTCACACGCCTCCCTGGTAGTGGCGCTAGTTTGTCGCTGGCGGTCATCCATTTGAAATTTGACAGATCGAAAACAAATTGAATATCTTAACATAATGTCGTAAAGCTCTGATAATTTCAATACCATATTTTAGGTTATTTTACTGTTTACATATTAACTTTAACTGTTATTTGCTCTCATGGAGTCCATCGACCAAAATATAATGCAAACTCTTACACGATCATAAATGTACGCCCAATATTTCAGTTGCAATCTCGGATACCGTTCGAAACATCATGTTTACTTTTCAAGCTATTGATACTGCTTGTTTCAAAAATTGAACTTCATCGCATCTATTCTATACACAGGTTTGCTATCGAGGGTAGTTTATCATATTTATGTATTGAGGATTATAATTGTTACAATAAGTTAGGTTAGGTTACTGTCAAAACTATGTATCTCGCTCGAAAAGTTAACATAGTCAAGAGAGGTGCTGTTAAAACATAGCATTTATTTTAACAATTACAACTAACGTATTGTGACAATTATAATATTTTAATTCATAAATATGATAAACTATCCTAGATAACGACCGAAAGCGGTCTTGTGTATTGAATAGATGCGCGGTTCTCAAATGTTCAAAGTGCAATAAGGTACCATTCGATAAGGTCACAAGTCCTACGCTGTTTTACATATTATATGTAGAGCATAATATTATACGGGTAAATTATTTGATACTGGAAAGTTGTTGTCTTTATATGTACGATAAAAAATTAAACCTTGACGGCTAAAATTATTAAACATGGAACATGCTTTGTCTACTGATTCTCTGAATGCTGGTTGTCCAAATTCGAAAGAAAATTTATTTGCCAAAGTTAAAAAAATTCAAAGGATTCAAACAATTTTACTTTCCTGAAAATTATGTAATTGCAATAATAAAACTAAAGAAGTAATAATTACATACGAACAATACGTCGCACAGAATGTAGGTTACTGAACGTAAAACAAAAATAATCGGGGAGGGGCGCGGGCTGCGCTGCGCGTCAAAAGTTATTCTATGTCTATTATTCGTAACGCTTTTGCGTCGGAGATCATGAGTAAAACATGTTCATGTTTAACACTAGCCAATGTTACATAGTTTCACAGATAACAATAAATTTTTTCAGTTATTAAATGCGCAGGAGACTAAAGCAGAGTATTAGTACTTGAGATAAACGAATCCTAAACTAAAAGAATAATGCTTTATTGGAGTAGTCAGCTCATTTACGATGATTAAGCTCGACCACCAATTGTATAGTTCGCATGGAAATTTCTGATAATCATCTGTTAGTTGGATTGCCTCTTGAGAGCTTGCGTAAAATCAACTTCAAATTTTCAATACTGTGTGTCCAGAAATGAGGCTGACCTCACATGCCGAAATACATTTTATTGTTTTTCACTATCTATCTACTGCATTCGCTTGAATAATTTTATTGTCCATTTTCTGAATGTCAGTCGCGTGAAAAGGTTACGGTTTCGATAATTTAACACAAATTGCTTTATTGTAGAACACAAGTGTACGGTAATAAAATCGAGAAGTAAAGATGATTTTTATTAGTTTATATTTATTTCTACATACGAGTAATATACGTTTTTATGTTTGGTAGAAATTTTATAAATAAATGTAGAGATTTGTGTAACATATAATTGGCGTAAAATCATTTATTTTAGAAATTTATCTACAAACATTTTGTAAATCCCTACCGGATGACAGAACCAGCATTAATTTCTACTTAAAATTAAAATAAATCTCTTAAGTAACAGTAACATTTATGAACATGCAATGACAGTTATCGGTCTTATATCCGAAAGACCTAGCGGTCCTTTAGGATAGTACATAAATATAATATAATAATCTATAAAATAATCTAAGATATTCATAACTCATATTAATGATAGTAAGTTTAGAATTCTTTATCTCTCGAATAAAGTAAACTTACTTTTAAATCTTACTTTAGAATCTCTATAAATATATTATAATCTTGACAGCAATAACAAATCGATAAATAATATTTTAAACCTTATAAATTCTCATACCCCCCTCCCTCTTCTCTCAATTTTAACTGAAAAAATCAGCAATCTCTTTTTTATTAACTCAATTATTCTAGTATTACATGGATTCCTGAATAAATTTCATATTTCGGTTTAATTTCGTCCCATATTTTTTGATTGCAATTATAGTGATCTAAAAATTAATCATTTTTTTATTATAGTTAAGTACCTATATATTAATACATAAACATCTTTGAAAATATGGGCCTCCACAGTGTGGAAATTGTATTAACAGATTTATTTTTACGAGAAATAGATGTAAGCCATTTGGTCAACCTATTAGGTCCATACTCAGGAACCAAACACACATTGAAAAACAATATGCTAATTTTCAAGACCCGGGGCTTGAACACGGGACCCACGAAATTCTAATCCGATATGCTACAGATTTGCCATCGTGGGCGTCAAAATAAACATAATATATACATTAGCTACATTGTATTTCTTCATCTGTAGGCATACTGTAGCTAAACATAATAAAAAAAATCCTGATCGAATCTAACAACACGTGTGTTTCGTGTGTTAGAGAGAATCATTGAATTAATAGTTTGTGGTTGTATAAATGTGTGTAAACTATAAACCACTTTGTCACATGCATGAACGGCCCTCTGAAATAGCGCCGCAGGCAATAAATAAATTAAAACCACAATGCTGCTCTCATAATCTTTTAGCTTATCATTAATTTAAAGATTTAAAAAATATATATTGTTCTTCTTCAATAGACATTATCGCTAGTTGCTTACACTACCACCTACGTGACTGCGTAAAATTTGAGTTATTCTCACTCTGGCATTTAAAATTTAAAAATACATCAATTGTTGTCTTAGTACATATCGCAGAAATTATAACAATGGTTTGCCCTTATAGTTAGCCTTCACGCATGCAGTACTGCTTTAATTATTATTTTTTTTAAATCGTATGCAATCTTGAATCAAGAAATTTTTCATGGTCAATAATTTTCGTCATCCGAAATTATTTAATGTATATACGAGTATGTACATTAATTTTAAACAGAAATTTAGATTTTTCCATTAATATATACAGTTTTTATTACCATGTGGGGAGTCTAAGACGATTTGGCGCTATTTTCTGGACGTCTGGACAACTGGGCGTTGAACTTTTATTCAAATGTAAATACGTGCGTTTAAACTTAAATTAACAAGTAGTATAGGTACATAAAAAAATAAATAATATAAATTATAAAGTATCTAGCTGTAATAAAGTAAAATTTATGGTTGTTGGTAACATAAATGGTGTACTTTTACATTCTAATCTTGCACTGAAACTGCTGCGATATTTATAAGGTACATTGCCTTCTTATTTACACAATAAATTGCACAAATCTTCAATATATCGACCAAACAATCAATAATATTGCTCATAAATATTCTCAATGTTGGCCAATCTCCTAATAACTGTTTGGTTGGAGGTTCACACAATCTATTGTATCAATCCAAGATTCATTGAACTACATTGCGCGATATTTCTAATGTTCAGTGATCAGTCTTTACAGTTTACAACAACCATAAACGTCGCTTTATTATAGATTATACTCGACTTGTTTATCTACTTCCTGGTTCAAGTATAATAAACGTATATATTTTTGCACTTTTCATTTATCTGTGCGGCGCCCGAATGTCCATCTCCAGTTGTGTCGTCATCCCGCTGTTCAAGTGCCCAGTCGGTGTTGCCGAATTTTCATAAACCTTTCATTTGATTAAAGCCAAATTACACTAAGAAAGTACCTACTATCTACCCAAATACGAATGACTATTAGTATCTAATTAAATTTTTTTATTACTCGTATATTATCTAATCTATCGAAACTAATTCTTCATTTTTTGTACTCATCTGTCAACTGACGTAGTTTTGCAATACTAATACTAATTCAAGTCGTATTATCCAAATGTTGGGAATACTGTATCCACGGCGCGTGCATTTATTCAAATACACCAATGATAAAGCAACCATTAAACTATATAAATTTATGTTAACCTTTAATTTTTAATTATTCATTTTATATTGTGTTTTTTTTAATATATGGAAAATTGTAATGTTTAAAATGCAGGCAATTTCGGTCGCGAAAAGCGACATTTCCGTATTAATTATTATTTTCTTAAACTGTGCATAGGGTTTATAATAATTAGTTAGTTTTACATAACATCGACGTCCTTACATTTGGCCCCGAAAGAGCAACTTACAAATGATTGCAGGTTTATAGTTTTCTTTTAATCAAACAAGCTGTTAATTCAATTATAAAATAAATGTTAATAAAATCAGTCTGTCTACGGATAGAATACGTAATTTTTGTAAAGAAGAATGAATCATAATCGAGCTTTATAAATAAGCTCTACTTAAATAAATAATGAATATCTTCACAGAGATAATTACATATTAATATTCTGTAAAGCTTCCACGGTAGTATCAGTTACATTAAATATGTGCTAAAAAATGTATGAAAAAACTTCGGAAGACAAATATCACGATGTACAGATGAGCTAATAGTAATTTTTCACGGTCGGTAGTTTTATGCAACACATAATTGAGCATTCGTCTGCCAATCTGATCGGCCGTCATAAGTTGCTAAGGTCAATGGTGCCATCAATCACGCGTCGTCTTCGTAACTTTTATGTAAATTAGGCAATTTATGTAATGTATGTAGCACATAGTTAGTGTCAGTTTAAGCAAACTATTTAATGCGAAGGTATTTTTAATGCTATTCATGATTTGAGCTTTTTCAAGTCCCGGAAAATGTAGTTTAATATAATATGATCGTGATGGCCGACACGTTGCCGGATGACTTTTGCCAAGTCTAATTAACACCTGTCAATATTAACTAATGAAGTAGTTAATAATGTAGGTAGTTAATCCTAAATCAATCTTTATTAACGGATCTCTAAAAAATATGTTTCTTAAGAAAACACGTTTACCAAGTTAGTATAGATCAGTGATGAGAAAACTTTCTTTTCAGGAGGGAAAAATTGTATACTATTTTTTTTGTGCTGCATTGCCAAAAATAATCGTTCAAAAATGAGGTAGTCACATTTTTCTTATGTCTGTAACTGAATAAAAAATCAATTTTCACGTATCTTTCATAGCAAAAATTTGGTACATTTGACGACTCATTTTTTGACGAATGACAATTTACCAATTTCATCATCTAATTGAGAATTTTTTTTTTAAATATTTTCTATGTCTACTTATGATAAATTTTCTTTCAGATTTTTTCCGAGAAGTAACAAAATTGCATATGGAGTGAGGAAGTTAAATTACCTGCTTCAAAGAAATTAAAATGCAACACATCGAAGTGATTGGTTGGAAAAGAAACAAATGAATTTCACATTTTATGTCACCTGTATTTACTATCCACTCATTATATGCGAGAATAAAAAAGACGAACACCCCATACTGGTACAAACTACCTATAGGTTTATGACAATAATTCATCCTCCGATGTCAGAAAGATCAAATAGCAAATCCCATACTACGCTACATTTGCTCCCTTAGAAAGTTATTCCAGGAGAGCTAATCATGTTTTTAAAATTATGATAAATGTCCCAAGAAATATTTAAATTATAGAAATACAAAATTATAAAATTTATGTGACATTTATTGGTGTGTGATTTCCCAAAATACATCCTGAGACCCGTCACACATCAGACGATCCATCGTGATCGATCGAAATCAGAGACAATGCAACCATATTCTAAATAATAAACAGACTTTCTCTTGTCACCGCATCATTTTTCACCCAGCTATAACAAGTACACGATGCAGTTGCATCACGACACATTGCTCATTATTAGTACAGGTAATGATTAAAAAATGACCAATCTAATATTTTTACAATTGAATCAGTATTTATTCGGTACAAACAGTTTAAAATAGTGACTAAGAGTGATTTTTTTTAATTAGATGGGTTATATAGATAATGGTGTATATGTAGATACTTTTCAGTCATACTTACGGTTAATTTAATTATGATAATTTATTAGAGGTCTCGAATGACCGGTTCACAAAATCCCCGATATTTTCTTTCCGTCTCATGGAAAAAACTATTTAACAGACAGATTAATAAGTAGTCCAAACAAAAAAATCTAACATTTATTTTTATAAAATACAAGCTGAAGTACCCGGTTTCGCACAGCATCGCTTCGTGGATACATTTATCTTAGTTATTTAAAAAATAATAATTAATAATTATCTTTTTAATATTAAAATATCTGTGTAATACAATATGGCAATATGAAAATAATTATAATTTGAGTAAAGGTCAAACAAAAGAACACTAAATAAAATCGAATCCAAAATATGCAAACGTTATTAATAGTATTAATATGTAGTAAAAATCCAAAATTGGATGGAACAAACAACAAACTTTGTATTTTATATAAAAACCTTCGCGGGTGTGCGCACAACAACTGACAAAAGTTTCATCGCAATCGGATGAATGGTATAGGAACGCATACAAATAGAAAAGAAGAAGATGGTTGTACTAATTCAGAAACCTTCGCGGGCGTGCGCACAGCAACTAATCAAAATTCCATCGCAATCGGATGAATGGTCTAAGAACGCATACGAATAGAAGAAGTAAACACGACAAGGCGGTATTAAATAAAATAATAATCCAATTATTCTTCAGAAAGTTCACGCCCTATTTTACATGACCTATTAATATAATGTAGGTTCAGTGAAGGGCAAAATTGTAATTAAAAAATAAACTCATAAACCTGACATACAATAATAATTATTACTTGTTTAATATACACCCAAGTACGACTTATTTAATGTTGATAATATCTATCATGTGGGTTGCGGGCATAATTTAATGTGAATTATTTTTTCCTCTTAAATGGTAATTAGCCATAAAATTTAATAGGTACAAGTTGGTACTATGTTGCACCGCTTAAATAATAGTGGGTCGGTGGGTTGATGCGAGATGCGAACCTCATTGTTCTTATTATTATGAAAGTGAAAGGAGCAAAGTGTATCAAATAACAAATGTCATGCCTTCCAACTTCCAGCTTTATTCACCTATACGGTCATCCTATTATCATAAGTGAAGCTTTATTGAGTTTAATATCTTATAGTTTTATTAATATGCTAGTGAATAGCGGGACTAGAACAACTGGGCGCCTGGATAATTGGGTGCCGCACTGTATCATGAAATAAATATACGTTCGTTATGATTTTATAGAGACAATATACGAGTTTATTTACTACTTAGTAGTTTTAATTCATTTTGCTATTAACACAAATTTTTTATTGCGGATTGAGAATTATTATGCCTGAGGTTTTTTATAAAAATAAAATAACTCCCTTCTCGTTGGAACTTAAACATATGCACAATTGAATCATTATTTATGTGTGCATATTTCAAACTCTCAGCAAGTATTAAATAATAATTTAAATATAAATAATAATATTAGATATATAATTCACGAATTATTACGTGGTGTCCAGTTGTCCCGGCACCGAATCGTCCTTGACCTTGAATAGCAACCTCTCCAAAGTTATATCTTCACAGTTCTGTCGTTAAGTGTTTTAAAAATTGTCATTCATTTGCTTAAAAAACAATGTAGTACCTGCCCATAACACTTATGTATGGTAGCAAATGTGGTGTGGTGTGAGATTTGCTAGTTTCTAATAAAAATATTAATTGGTAGGTATATGGAAATTTCAAATGTGGTTTAAATATTAAGTACATAAAAGTGACGGTTAAAAAATAAATTGTAAATATTTTAATAATGTTTACTTTGCCCATTTCACAGGGATTTTTATTAGATGGCAATTCTTAGATTTATAACTGGCCAAAAAACTGAAACAAAGATATTATTTTGCTAAGCCAATCCAACATATCACATACCTGGATGTGGGTCCAATCACTTCGATATTATTGCTGCCGTTGTGTATTTGAATTTCTTTGATCAAGCTTGTTTACCTTGCCTACTCCACGTGCAAGTTTGTTATATAAGCAATAATTCATCTCTGACAAAAGTGGTTGAATGTTTATAGTAAGTAGATATAGAAAATATATTTTAAAAATTCGCAAAGCACTCAAGTTGTTCCGATAAGTTTTATAATTCGCAGCAATCAATAAACAAAAATACGTTATAAAATGACACTTTTTGACATTAGAGAAGAAATGTTACATAGTTTGTATGCAAGTGACAGACGATCGAATTCGTTTGTTTTTCTTTTGTAAATTTGGTTAAAAATGAGAGAATAGTATGCAGGTGACATAACATTGGACGTTCCTTTGTTTTTTTTAAATCTTTTATAAAACGAATGAATATCAGAATAATGCGTTTTGGATTTGGAAAGCTTACATATTATGAAGATAAAAATTTTATCAAAAAATTATTTTTCGAATTTAATAGGTAGGTATCTTATTAGATAATTTACTTCTAGATTGTCTAATAATCGTAATAATTCTCTTCTTACTTTTATGCCATATCTGTTATCGGTCGTCGGTGATGCTTTATGCTATTTTTCCATGTCTGCCGCTGCTCCAAATAAGGATGTGGTGCTGAGCTCAAACCAATCATTGGGATTCTTGCGGCTGGACGTTCTTCTTTTTCCAGAACCTCGCATGCCGGTGATCTTCCCTTGTTAATATCTCTCGGGATGCCGCATCATTATTTCTCTGATTGTTTATTTGATTTTATTCTCCCTGGACCTTTGTAACTTTATTTTTAACGGCTAATACGGAGCACGCGTCAGTGTAAACACATTTAGAAAGCTTTAAGTTTTCTAGGCGTTGTTTCTGTGAGTTTCTTCGCCTCCACTCCATATAATAGGACTGAAAATACATCATAACTCATAACTGTGTGTTTACGATCATGAACATGACCATGAAAAAAAATATTATGACATACGAACTGTTGGCAAACGTTCCACATGTTGTACAATTAATGAAAATGCAGTTTACAATTATTAATTTAACATATTTATCAAATAGTAAATAATTTATAAAACTATACCATCGCACAACAAACAGCATCATGTAACAATTCGCCTAGTCTTCGATGTAATATTTAAAGACCGCATAAATTACGAGTGACGTTGGTGGAAACATGACAATACTACATGCAAGGAATGTAAATGAACTTCTTGTTACGAAGGGAAAAAAATAAAAGATAAAGTACACTTTCAGTTAAAAAGAATTATATTGGGACCATGCCAGAATTCTATAATTGGTAAATTGTCATAAGAGAACAATTTTATTCGTAGAAATGTGTTGTAGATTCGATCTAGCTTATTTTTGGATAGATAATTGAGCACTTCGTTTAATACTGGTATATTAACAAGAATAAATTATAAAACACGGACATTTTTTTTATTGAAAACCCAAATAATGATTTGACAGACATTTGAAACTGTTAATCATTGATACCATATGCAATGACTTATAGCGCCTTATGGTGTTGCGTTTATTTTATTTTTATCGTCCTCCTAGCTATTCAATATTTGACAATAAATTTTATTGTCATGTCAAAACTCATTGTGTTTTTTTAATGTAGTGTTTATAAATTTACTGTGGACAAATAATGATCTAGAAAATTTCCCCTACCGGTCACTATTGCGTCTCCGAGCTCTACCATACAAAAATATGTTAGACAAATATAATTATCTAAATGAGTTAACATCTGTTTGAATAATTCACCAATTTTTCATATGTAGAAATTCAAAAAAATGTATTGTTAAATAATAATTATAATATGAGACATCGTAGAGTTGAAAAGTCGAATAACTAAGTAGCTGCAAGGCAGATGTATTGGTAGAGTCAGTATGTGTGTAAGTCGGTCAACTTTGCGTCACATCGCTAGTAAAGAGAGGTACATTCACACTTAAAAAAACAATTAATACTTATCTCTTGTATATTATTTATAACAATATAAAACTTCACCAAATGGAGCCTATAATGGATTGCTAATAATGTAACTATCTCAACAGACATGTTACAATTACAATTCGCTTTAACACCTGGCCTGGATACAATTTAGTAAACATCCATAGAGTGGGGGTTAAAGAACAAACCTTTTAACGAATTATGGTTTTAGCTATTTTATCTATTGATTGGATCCTTACCTTGAATGACAGATTGATGTCTGATCAATCAAGTTGTGTCTTCAGAAAATAAAGTCTGTTACTATTCATATATTTGTGAACGACTCGCACACACAGAAAATTGGTTTGGTAAAGGGGGGTCCATTTCGAAAAAATATCCATAATAATGTATTATTGATTTTTTGGACCCAAACTCCCGTAAGGGTAAGGACAGGGCCCTGGTGGAGGACTTACAATATTATAATGATAACTAATATAATATAATAAGTCATAACTAATTTATAGTTGATTTTATAGTCTATTCCATTTTTTTAATACTGCTCTCTTTAAAACATTAAAACATCAAGGAGTCCATGATAATTCTAATAAAGAAATTAATATTACCGCCTTACCATTGAAACTACTCCACTTGTACGTTTCTTACTCTACGCTATTTTTATTTACCACGTTTTTATTAGCTCGTATTTTTGTTTGTCCGGTACAGATTTTTTCTTGTGCAGTACAATTTTTTTAACTGATTTCCCGACTAGCCTAGACATTTGTAACTTTTAGAATATATCATTACACAACGACAATGCATTCTTTTAATACTTTTGGCCATCTTTATTTTTTTTTCGACCATGTCCGATCCTAATAGGAACATATGGGCCTCCACAGAGTAGAGGTTTGTATTAACAGATTTTATTTTTTACGAGAAATGGATGTCAGCCACTTGCTCAACCTATTAGGTCCATACGCTGACTCACACACAAATTGAAAAACAATATATGTACTTGCCAGACCCAGGATTCGAACCTGGGATCAACGGCGTGATAGTCGAACGCTTAAGCCGCGCGGCCACCGTGGGCGTGAATTGAATTAATTTTCAGTTAATTCTGTTTTGTATGTTTCGGAAAAAAATCGTTAAAAGTAATATTTACTACTCACTATTATTGGTTGGTAAATGGGCCCTGGCAACTAAATTGTTAATATATACGTGCGTTACTATGGAAATCAATATGAAATATCAAAATGACATTTCTGTATTCTATAATATTTATTCAGTATTTCTATCAAGTACGATAAAAAGTTTTAATTAATACATAAAATTGTCAGGTTTATATGATTCAACAGAAAATTTAAAAACGTGGTGTATAAAAAATTCTTTTTATCTTGTAATTATTATATCATTCACTTATAGCCATAGGATAAATAATTGGTAGTGCTGTAACCTCTAATCATACAATTTACGAGAACTATTTTTTTGTAATTTTTTTAAACTTTAAAATCAAACATGTAAGTGTAACTGTGTCTTTATACGCGACCAGCCCCGCCAAAATAGATCACAATTATACGATCACTGCAGGCCACAAATTCACTTTTTTTGTCAGCCAAAACAAGTTTAAATGGTTATCGCGATATTCCAGTAACTACTCACCATTGCATGTGTAGTTGTGCGCCTTGCATATACGCAACCATCTCATAAATATTGTAAATGTGTGTCAAGTTATATGTTACCAATTCGAGTTCGCGGTCAAAAGTCAACACAAAAGCTCCCAGTAAAAAAATATAATATAATATATTATATAATAGTGAAAATATCACACTCCAACGCATAATTAACTATGGGAAAGATGTTAGACGTCCGAGGCATCAATAAAATGATGATGTCAGCGTTGATGTTTGTTTCCAGGAGCTTTTTGGCAGTGGAGGACTGATAAGCTTTGATTTGACTATGAGGACAATAAAGCGACTACAAAATTGCAATAATAATAAATATTATAGTCTTAATTTTATGTTAAAAAGGTGAAGTAGATTAGCATTATATATTATTGGGTATCTATATAAACCTGATGAAAAAATATTTCAGGGTGATCTAAAAATGTATATGTTGAGGTAATAGCAATTGCACTCGGAATTATATTTGAAACAAGACCTGAACAAAAACGATGCATAAGTGCGAGTGAGAAAGTATTCGGCACCCTTTTAATCTCTGCGACACACGCTAAAGTAAGATAAAAGGTTTACAGATGTGGGAGATGGTTTGCTACGGCGTAGCCGCCAAATCTTACCTTATTGCTTAACGAAGCGTCGATAACCGTGTTGCTAAAATTGCTATTTTTTATGTTAAACATAAAGTCAGTGGTAAATATTTTTAGTTAATTAAGTAGAAAAGATGGTTTTGTGTATTGTATTAAAATATGGTAGCCGTACTGATAAGCAAGAAGATGGTATTACGTTTCATAGGTAAGTTGATACATGTTCGTGATAATTTATTTGGATATTATTATATATTTTAATACCAAGTGACCGTGTTTCTTTAAAATAACTTAAATTATGGATATTTTTACCTAATGGTTGCATTTTGACCGCTTAAAAATACTATATAGCGTAAAAAAATAGAAAAATATTTTTTTAATTCTGAGCGTCTAGTGCGAGCACTAGCGAAATGGTCTACGGTCTCGAGCAATTGTATACGAATGCGTTCGCTCGCCCACAAACCAAACGCACGGCACGCAGCTTCATTTAGCAATGGAATGGGTGGCATCTAGATAATATGTAAACATGTCAACTTTTTTATCCTTTTCTAGCTGCTGACCAACTGATCAAACTAAAAGGTTTTCCTATGTCTCAAAATCTTAACGTAAATAAAGCAGATACGGATTGCAAAATATAAAAAGTATTTGGGGTTTAGAAAGAAAAATATGTCTAAAGAAAACATGAATAACACAAAGGTATGTCATCTTAAATAAAGGATGGATCAACAAAGCGATGAGCAATTTACATTATTTTTATTATCGCTTGAAGAAAATACACAGTAAATCAGTAATTATTGTGATAATTGTGTCATTTTCATCAGCGAATCTAATTAAGAATGTTTGGCTTTTGTCGATCACGGCACACATTTTAATTAACACCGGTTTAATTTATCGTACCTCTGGGAATATTGACAATCCGTGAAACAAAATATTCTAATAATACAACATTATTTTAGAAATAATTCAATTTCAATTTTTTTTAACATATTGTGGACATTACTAATTATAAGTTTAAGACGTTCACAACATGACACTTAGAAACAAAGATATATAAATATAACAGTATTACATAAAAAAAAGAGATAGATGAGTAGATAAATTAGATAGGTACAAGGAAGTAGGTACACCGGATGAGTTAAGCAGACCCTATTTTAAGAATTTATAAAACAACGTCCACTTAAACTCATTCTCACGTAGGTGGAATATATCAACACCCGAAGCAATTTCATTGAACATAGTTATCGCCCTCCCAATTGGCATTACCAGTGGCAGGTTGGTTCTGCACCTTGAGAGAATAAACAAGTGATTTGACATTGAATAATGCATGGTACATATTTTATAAATAATGAATATAGATTTTTTAAATATCAATAAGAAATATAATATATATGTACATAAGTATATATTCAGCATAGCACAACTATTATAGTATTGTAGTAGTAGAAGTGAAAATATCACATAAACACTCAGGTTTTGAGAAAACCACATAAATATATTGTAACCTCGCCGGAAATCGAACCCGGAGCCACCGGATGAGAACGCACAGTGCTGAAGCACTGGATTAGACTGGAATGGGTTCCACTTAACAATGGTATATTCGTAGTTATAAATTATCTCTATAACAATAACAAAGTTTTGTAATGAAACAAATTTCGCGTTTAATACCCTTGGTCTGATCGTAAGAATAGCATGTGCAAAATAATAATATAAGGGCGCTTTTTATTGTAGATGTATTTCAAACACACACTAAGATACAAAAAGACATTATATTTAATTTAATTACATTTATTATGGTACAGTCGGTTGGTAGTTTATTTTGTTTCAAAGTAAATACAGGGTAACATTACATATTATTGTGTATTAGTATTTTTCACTTGAGTACACACATATACATAGACAAGTAGCGGGATGATTGTATGTATAAGATCGATGTAGTGTGTGATGCAATTGTACAATCTTTTGTTACTGTGAATGTTTGTCTGCACGCAAATGAGGCTTGTATGTGTGCATAATCATCTCAAATAAAACTAACTATGTAGTTGTCGGAGGTGGTGGCTCTCTGGAGTATAAATTCACTCAGTTTGCAAACGACAGGCATGATTTTTGTTGTGACTTTCATACAATATACATCTTTGCAAAATGGCATTCAAGGTACATACAAAAGTAATTTTTAGTGTTTTATTTTTTAAGTTATTTTTTTAAGAGTGTTTTAAAAAAAATGGTGAAATCGAATAAGTACCTACCTACCCATAAATTAAAAAAAAAATGTTTTTTTGTAGTGAATTAAAAATTACATAGTGCAATATTATATTGTCATTATACGATTAAAACCTACAATCTTACATTGAAGGTTTTAACAGCTACACGACAATATTTTTTTTTTATTATATCAATACAGCCCATTGAATAGTCAAATTAACGTGATATAATTTTAAGGGAGGCATAAATGCTTAGTTTGAAAAAAACGATTATAAACATTTTGGTGCTGTTTCAATGTGCTTATAATTAACCACCAGCAGCACATTGTAGTCGTCAGATCTACATGATTTCAGATGACATGCTAAATTTAAAAAATAAAACGAGGAACAACACTGCCAATAGAAAACGCGCCGATTCTATTTAAGTCCCAAAGTATTATCAATTACTTTTTAAGTTATCTAAACTATAACAATATTAACTTCAAAGTCTAACTAATTATGTATCAATCATGAGGATTCCAGTGTTATATAAACTCTTTTTGTTTTTACAGTTATTCTTGCTCGCTGCTGTGGTAGCAGTTGCTAATGCTGGTATTATCGCCCAGCCAGCTTACTCTGCTCCTTTGGGATATGCTTCCCATGGGTATGCCGCCCCTTTGGGATACGCCGCCCCAATAGCTAAGATCGCTGCCCCAATTGCTTATGCCGCTCCCGTCGCCAAGTACGCTGCCGCTCCCCTCGCCTACGCAGCCCCCATTGCCAAAGTTGCCACCATCGACGCTGACTACGACCCAAATCCTCAATACTCTTTCGCCTACGACATCCAAGACCATCTGACCGGAGACTCCAAGAGCCAACACGAAACCCGCGAAGGAGACGTCGTCAAGGGATCTTACTCCCTCGTCGATCCCGATGGCACCAAGCGCACCGTCGATTACACCGCTGATCCACATAACGGATTCAACGCTGTCGTCTCCAAGGAACCTCTCGGTCATGCCGTGAAAGTAGCCGCCGCTCCAGTTTCTTATGCCGCTCCCATCGCCAAATACGCCGCTGCTCCCATCGCTTATGCTGCCCCTGTTGCTAAGATCGCCGCTCCAATCGCATACCACGCTCCCGTAGCTTATGCTGCACCAGTCGCCAAAATTGCCTCCCCATACTACCACTAAATTGCCTGTCTAAATATTGTTAAACGACCATGTAATTATTTATTGACCTATTAAATAAGCATAAAATATATCCACATATTTTATTATTATGCTCGCCAAAAACCCTAAAGTAGAAAACCAGTACAACTCACTCAATATATCTACTTCTCTATATCTCTTCTATATTCCTAACCATGATGAAGATAATGGCCATAAAAACCTAGTAAAATGCTGGTTTTTTTATGCCTTGTATCTGATCCACCAGAGTTAAAATATTATCAGATAGTTATTTACTCGATAAGGAACTTTTACGAATTACAAAAAATTAATGCAATATCTTTGAAAGATATATTTTTTGGTTATAGCTGTGTCTCACCATATTGTGAGAATAACTACTGCAAAGATCCTAAAGGAAGAAAAATGAAGAATACACGACGACTACACAAATTTAAAAAAATGTACTGCAATGTTCAAAGACTTTTCAATAGCAAATGTACCGTAAACTTTTCACCGAAAAGGAATTCTTCTGCTTTTTCCAATGGTGCTTCGAGGTTGGGAGTCCTCTAATCTTCTCTTCCATTCCCTTAAATTATCAACAAGTCCTGCACTCCAAGCATAATAATGGATTCCTAGCTGAGTCGTGATCTTCCCGCTACAAACATAGACCCCTCCAAACTGATCCACCCGGTTTTTATCAAACGTATCACGAACTCCCACATTTAGGTTTAAACCATTATCTTAAGCTTGGAAATATCTCAAAAGCAGTTTACCATCCTAAGTTCACTAAGCATTCAAGTGTACTTTTACTGAGTTTACTGGACTTTAAATTCACAAGTGCCCATTGAATATAAGTTCCAAAGAATAAAATAGTAAAAAATCCCGTGCATTTGGCACACGGTTGACAAATCCCGCCGGAAATGCCGGAGGGGTATATTATAAAGAGCAACGAATGAAGCAACGAATACAAATATTACAACTTTTGAGAGCAGTAGTGGTTTTCAATGAAACAGGCGATGCGATCACTTCATTAGTTTAAAAAATAATTGACGCATAAAAAATCCTGCCAATATAAGTAATGTTGTATTATATTGGCATTTTATCGCACATGAATTTTTTTTACAATGGTGTCTCCAAACCTGCCTGTACCACAGACCTCCATGAACCTAAAATCATCACCGTTTTAATCGATGTAGGTTACGTGGAAATTCTCAGTCGATGGTGTGTATGTCGATTTAAATTTTTATTTGTTTGCTTAAAAGCCGAGAAAAAATAATAAATAGGTAAGTAGGTACCTAGAGAATTTTCAGAAAATTGGAAAATAAAAAATATGAAAGGGGTCGGCATTATGTCTGCTGAAGGGCGGCACTTTCTCTAGGGACGTCACTACCTGTATTGTTGAAAGATTAATGGTATTCAGTTTGTAGTGGGCAATGACCTCTGGCCTCATCAGCATTATTTCGACGCATAATCGTCCCATTTACAGTCAACATAATCTACACGCTTGACATTCTTCGATGGGGTTCGGTTACCTCGAGCTTGGTCATCGAAACGCTTAAAATTGCAATAATGCAGAGGCCAGCAGGTTTTCCAATTGCAAACTACATCAACCGAATATTCATGTATATATATAGCGTGTCATAGTAAGTTAGTTAGTTTTAGTATCAATCTTCATGCTAGTCAAATCTCAGTCTCCGGATCACTCCGCAGATCATCTACCACCTAGCCTCGAACCAGTGCACTCTCTCGTCACATTTCGTCCTGAAGCATTCGCTCACGGTGCCCGGGACTAACCTAACGAGCCTCGGACCAGTAACATAGCTCTTGTACCGAATGTTTACTTTGTAATAATAGCTCGCTCCTCCATTCATTGGAGCAACCTCCAATCCGACTTCCATCTCTACATCTATCACCCCTAAGCGATCTCGTCCCTTTAATGAGACTGCCAAAAGTTTGTAAGTTAACAGCCATAATTAAAAATACTTTATCACATTTTTATGAAAATAAACATCTCTTTAGATGCACTCGAATGTCTTCAAAAGTATATTAGATAATATAATTCATAGCTGCAATAATAAATTATGTTTTATTAATGCTGATTGCGTTTGCATGTAGTAGTTATAAGTCGTGAAATAATTAAAGTTACATCACGTTAATATTTAAACTTATCGCCTATTAATTGATGCATTGCGTGATTATTTTACTATCCTTTTAATTTGTTTATTACCACCATTCCGAAAGATAGTTCTTACAACGCATTAATTACACAGTCATCCAATTCAGATTTGCTATATATTTTCATTCGGATACATTGACTAATTAACTGCTTTAGAATAATTTACTTCGCGTAAAGATCAAAAACCTATTTAAGAATTGTAGATCAATTTTGCAGATACAATGAATCCACCAGATGTGTAAAGAAAACTGATCATCGATGATTCTAAAATAGAAAAAAACACTGATAGTAGACCATGTCAATTGTTTAAGGATAATTATTACGCCCAAGACATTTACCTTGTGTATAAAAATTCATTGACACAATAAATGTTTTCAACTGAAGTTCACAAAATAAAAAAACATTTGATAAAAATATGCACACGAATTAAAAATAATACGAACATATAATACGAGGGAGAAATTTAAATGCTAAAATATTAAAGTCTACAACGGAAAATGAAAACGTCTAATAGAAATTAAATCAATAAATGAAATCCCCTTGGAAGGGATGAGGCGTGGTAAGTATCAACCGCCGTAAGACCGGAAATAAGTGGATTTAAAAATTAAGGTATAATCGAAATAAAAATAACCCTCGCTCCATTCATCTGTAAAAAATCAATATAAAATGTTATATTATGGATTTATTTTTCTAAACGGACCCTATATTTTTAATGCACAGAATAGCGCAATTATAATAATATAAAATAGTGTATAATTATGTAGAATAATCTTTAAAGTGATTCGATAATACTATAATAACTAACTAACTAACCATCTGTAAATAATGCTAACCATAAATAATTGTTTCCTCAGGGCTAGATATGATTTTTGATTACATTATAATAAGTGTGTTAGTTAGGTGGGCCAAAACGGTAGGAAGTAATTATTACAACATATGGCTAGAGTTCAATGCTAGTGACTTCATATTGAACAATTCATTATTGTTTTGTTACCTTGGGTGATTATCAAAAAGAGTAAATTATCCAAGATTTTTAAATATTTTCTTGAATTTCCATGGCAGTCTATAATTAAATGATCAGTCACGTCAAACTAATTAAAATAAGATTTATTGGACATGATTATTTTTATAAGTTCGATATAGTAATATGTTAAGTAAAATATTTTTCGTTTTCGTGGCTATGGCTGGTATGAGGTTGGTTTTCTTAACCCCGCCGCCTTAAAAATCAAAAGGAAATTATTAGTTTTTTTTTCGGAAAGTAAATCCTTTCCCCCCAAAATACTTTTGTGTGTGCGCTTGTTTTTTCCAGCGTTTCTTGTATTCTACAATCGGCATTGCTGAAGATAGCAAAGGACCCCTACATTATTTGCTGGTTTAGACTCT
Source organism: Rhyacophila brunnea (assembly GCF_057557595.1). Classification (NCBI taxonomy): domain Eukaryota; kingdom Metazoa; phylum Arthropoda; class Insecta; order Trichoptera; family Rhyacophilidae; genus Rhyacophila; species Rhyacophila brunnea. The sequence continues at coordinate 37,058,777 of NW_028233276.1, read as the reverse complement.
CTGTATATAGGTCTCATATATAGGTATTGTGTTCATATAGGTCAAACATTTTTCAAAACATAATCTTATTTTGCCACTAATCTCCCTTTTATCAATAACTAGAAAACTCACCGAATACATATTTTTAACCTTACAACAGGCCACGAGCCCCATTTACATACAATAATGCAGTACCACTACAATATTAGGAGTATAGAAGCAATGAAATAGATATATACACAGACTTGAAAAAATGACAGATATGTATAGTGACCTTATCGGGAATCGAACCTGGAACTCCCGGTATGGAGAACCAGTGCCTTATGCATCGGACTTCAATGGTCCAAACCATTTATTTTTTTTCACGATCCGATTAAAATAAACGATTTCTCAGATTATTTAAATTGAAAATTTGCATTTATGAGTGTATTTTTAACACGTCTTCTCAATGTCTCGCTATTTCTTACCATTTTCTTATGTTTACTCTCATCCGTTACAGATAATTCAAGACAATTATATATAAAGTAATAATGATGTTTAAAATTTTAAAAACATACCTACGTGCAAACAAACTTACTTGGGTAAAAGCAAAACATTAAGGTAGGTAGTTAGTAAAAAAATGTTTTCAAATTCATTGTATAAACTTTTAGAAGCAATTAAGTGTGTTTCTAAAGTTTATATTCTGAGGAAAAACCTAATTAGTTAAATATTGAATTTAACATTGTAATCAATTTCTTAACCGAAATGAGTGCTATTGCACGAAAGCTTTTCAAACAATATAAAGAATGGCATTGAATAAAAGTCAGTAGTAAATGATAACTATGCGGTTTAATAGGTCAATAAATAATAAACATATCTTAATATAAGAAACGTTTTAAATTAGTGGTAGTAGGCGGGGGCGGCTCCATAGGCGTGAGGGGAAGCTCCGTAGGCGTGAGAGGCAGCTCCGTAGGCGAGAGGGGCGGAGTAGGCGAGGGGAGACACAACCTTGGCAACTGGGGCAACAACCTTGACGGCATGTCCAAGAGGTTCACGACGGACGACAGCGTTGAATCCGTTGTGAGGATCAGCGGTGTAGTCAACGGTACGCTTGTAACCATCAGCATCAACAAGGGAGTAAGATCCTTCGACAACATCTCCGTGTCTGGATTCGTGCTGGCTCTTGGAGTCTCCGGTCAGACCGTCTTGGATGTCGTAGGCGTATTCGTATTGAGGGTTGGGATCGTAGTCAGCGTCGATGGAAGCTACCTTAGCGTAGGCGACTGGAGCTGCGTATTTGGCGACTGGAGCGGCATAGGCCAAGGGGGCGGCATATCCGTGGGAAGCGTATCCCAAAGGAGAAGAGTAAGCGGGCTGGGCGATGATGCCAGCGTTGGCAACAGCCACCACGGCGGCGAAGAAGAGGACCTGTAAATGATTAAAACGATATGTTAATTAGTTGTTCGTTATACTTTTTAGGAATACGTCTATATGTTTAGCATGAATCTAACATTTAAAGCAGTGACTCAATATTTTTAACACAACAATGACTAATAGAATAATATTGTTAAATCATATTTTATTTATTTAACTCAATAATATAGGTACACTTTTTTAAGAAAATAATAATATTTATCAAAACTACATTGCTTAAAATTACTTCATAGCATTGTGATTATAAAATACATCTATAGTATGCCGGTCGAGTGCTTTACCGATTAATCTATTGATTCTATGCGTTTTTTCAATTATTCCACAAGTTTAAAATTTTAAAAGATATTAGTTTCTGAAGCTTTACTAAGTTATGTTTTATAATAATATTATTATATTACGGTTTTAATATATAATACAGTACACAGAGTAGTTTTTTTTTAACAAATTTAACTTTATAACGATCACATCTCAATAATTATAGAATAAATTATATAAAAATTTTAAAAAAATAGCACACATATAATGAAAACTGTTTTTAGATAGAGAAAATTGGATAAAGGTTTTATTGGAGTATAGACGATTGAATATGCAATATTACTACATGGTTAAATTGTGGGTACTTAAAAAAATTAAATATTGATATTGTCTAAAAATAAAAGTTAATATTATTTAACATTGCATTTTCTAAGATATTTTAGATGCTATTTTGGATGCTATTTTAGATAGATTTTAGATTTGATTAATTTAAATTATATAATATCATATTATACATTTATAAATGATTTTATATAAATATTATGTATATGTACTATGCAAGTTTAATATTATTTATAATGTAAATAGAAAATATATTATTAATCAGACTTGTATAGAAGAACGTTGCCGTCGAAGAAATTACGTTTTTGTAAAATAAACATAGTAGGTATGTATTATTATAAACACTTTTTTTATGCTGTACCTTGAATGCCATTTTAAGGTATTGAATAGTTGACTATTGTCGACTGATTGTAACTCTCCGAAAAATAATACTGTATTTATAGCTGCGGCGGGTTGCAAAAATCAGCTGATTTTTGTCCTGAAATTCACATGTGACACCTGATCGGACCAATTTCGTTTATTTGACTTATGCATGGGCGTATAACTGGTTTCTGCCTCGATAATCTGATTGTATGACAATAAAGTTTTAGTGTAGAGTGAAAGAGACGTAATCGGTGGCATATCTGGCCCAATGCCCAATAAACATTACATAATAATATGAACTCTTTAATTGTGAAACAAGACCTTTTTATTATGTTCGTAAGGAAAAGGGACAGGTGACGAAATAAAAAAATATATCGAAAATTATTAAGGTAATTGAGCTCATATTTTTTAAAACACATAATTATGTAATAATTTTTGTTATTTTGGATGTCGTTAAATATATTATGTATTCAATACAGGCAATAATATATTGTTGAAGAGAATCACAGGAATATTAATAAAAAAAACCATTACCTATTCACTTCGATGTCGAATGAAAATAATGATCATTATGAAATTACCAAACAATAATTTATTATGTATTATTCATTTTTTTACCGCAAATAACGTTTGATAATATACTTACTACGTATTGCAGTATATCTTTTATACATTGAAATAATTTCAGTTTACATCCATTAATTTAATGACTTACACCCAAGACCTGTTTTTAGTGCATTTGATTTCTTGACAATTCAGGTTCTCGAGATTCAAACATTTTTCAATTCTAGAGAATCTCGAGAATTCTCAAGAAATACCTATAAGTATTTCTCTTTTTACTCGTACGGTCCAAGTTTCCTCCCTTTGAGATCAAATTCGAGAATTTAGAAAATTACGTTCCGTTTCAAATTTGGAAGCTTTTTTTCTATTTACTTATTAGATTTATTACCAAAAAAAGATTCACCGCCAAATTTTGAAAATTCAGTTCCTGTTCAAAATCAAGACTTTTTATTTTTTAGCTTCTCTTTCAAAAAAAGCACCACCTAATTAGTATTTTGTTATTTTTTTTAAATTTTTAAAACCTAGATATACCCTGATAAAACATCTTGTTAGGCACAATATATATCTACAAATATTAAAAAAAAAATGCCAGAATTCAAGTGGCAATAAAACTTTTGCCAAACCACTTTATGACCTGATATGACGCAAGAAGTCTGGCGGGCGACAGACTTATACTTTTTTAAATCAAACTTATTAAGTATAGAAATTAATATATCATAAATTATAAATTAAAATAAAATATTTAATTTCACAGATTTATTAATTACGCAATAGCCTTTTCGGTAACACACAATAATAATCAAGACTATTATATATTTGTTCATATAACGCGTGGCGTAAAAACTTCTAAATTCGGCACTGTAAAAGAAAACATGTGCACTCGTATTAAAGTTGACAAATCGAATAAAATGTACTACGTAACACATCACAGAACTGTTGGTGGTGTAAGCAAATTAGCAATATCGAATATTTTTCAGAAGCACGCGAGCTATCAGGCAAGAGCTACCATTAATTAATAAAATATAATAAATCATCGGTCATTTAATTTTTAAACAAAAATTACTTGTATATTTAAAAACTCTTAAATATTATTTATAGGTAACACACCTATTATAATTCAGCAAAATTTCAAAAATTAATTGAAAATAATATACTGATATATAATATTTTATGATATGATAATATTTACTGAGTGTGAATGTAGAGGTTTCGTGAAGCACCATGCGTTGATGTTACTTCTGATTTCTGTAAATGTTTATTGGTTAGACGCTGGCTGAATTTTTGCCGTGAAAGAATTTCATAGTTTAATTACTTTAATTCATAATGATAAGAGATAGCCCCATGGTGGATCTATTCTTAGAGGACATTAGACAAATTTAATTTCAGAGACATTCCGAATAGCGATGTAGTAATGTCCAACCAAATACCATATTTTCATCAGTTTTTGGCGACGTTTATCACATTGCATACTCTTATCTGATTGTTTGAGAATTTGTGTATTTTTTTATATTTTTTTGTTATACTAAGAGATGTCACGGAGACTTGAAGCTTTCGAGATGTGGCTGTATAGACGCATCCTCAAAATTCCTTAGACTGACCGGGTGACAAATGTTGAAGTTCTCAATCGAATGAGGAAGGACCGAGAAGTTCTACGTAGTATCAAAACCAGGAAACTACAGTACCTCGGCCACATTATGAGAGGACAAAAATACAGCATTCCCCAACTTGTCATTCAAGGAAAGATCAATGGAATGCGTAGCAGAGGACGGCGCCGCATTTCGTGGCTTAAGAGCCTCCGTGATTGGTACGAGTGCAGCTCCTTTGAACTGTTCCGGGTAGCAGATGACAAATATAAGATTGCCTTGATGGTGGCCGACCTCTGAGAGGGGATGGCACAATAAGAAGAAGATACTCAGCATATAACTTTCCATGCCACGTCACTCTTCATTTTTCTAACTCTTTTACATTTCGCTCTTAAAATGTATAAATTCAGTAAATTTAGTAAGGTTCTCAAGGCAGGGGCGGATCTAACCATTCAGGGATCCTATTCGCAGCATTATTAGAGCCCATGGAAAAATAATTTATTATTATTATTTAGCTCTTTTATTATTAATAAGTTACCCAAATATATAAAAAGCCAACATTTTTCTTGTAGGCACCTACATGTAGGTACATTTCTTTTATCAAAACAATCAAAATTCTCTGGGTAGGCCGACCTACTTTAATACTTCATTAATTTTTAATACTGTCGGTTTTCTTCACCTCACCAATATTACACGTAAAATTACATGAAATAGTTCTAACATCGGCTTAATTGATTATATTTTCTTCTCAAATTCAAGTATAGTGACGCAGATGAAGTCATTCCTTAGACGGTCTTATGATAAACTGTTAATTGTGTATACAATAAATATTATTCGAAGATTATCTATAGTACTCAATAGTCAAAAAAAATATCGTTATTCTTCCACAATAATTATATACATATTATATTTCTACAGCGAATAATAAATTTTAATGACGATTCCTAAGAACAGAATTTTCTCGGTTTTCAAACTTTGGATTTGGTTATTTTTAATTATCGTTTATTTTTAATTCTTGAATTTCGAGCACCGTTTTCAGTGCAGGACCCCCTCCTGTGCATACTCTTTTTTCTTTTGACCATATCCGATCTTATTAAGATCATAATATGGTCCTCCACTAGTGGAGGTTTGTATTAACAAATTTTTGGTTTTATAGGAAATATATATTAACCTCTTGCTCGACTATGACGATAAATGTGTATTTTCCAGTTCCAGGCTTTGAAACTGGGACCTCACGATATTGTAAGCTGACGCATAAGCCGCTCGGCCATCGTGGACGTTTTCAGAGTACCAAAAATTTTCATTTGACCCAAGTACCACTCACCGGGCTGTCCTAAAACTAGATGGAAATATTCAAAATAAAAACGGTGGGGGGCTGAAGAAACTAGGGGTGAAAAGTTTTTTGATAACGATAATGTATTCATTTACTAAAAATGTCCTATAATTGGTAGGAATATATTATTCCGTAAATTATGCATGTTTGTGTATTTGTTTTGTAAATCTAACTGATTGAATAATCGTTAAACATCATGTAAGGGTTGGCATACCATGCATTGCCTTTGAGCACAGTTAACGAGAAAAAAGAGAAGAATAGAAAAATGTACAGTCTATTTTAACCTACAATGCTGGCAAACTTTACCTGTTTAAATATTTGGTAGGTATATGCATGTCATAAATCTAAATCATATTATTGCATTAATTCAATTAATGTAGGTATCAGTTTTTTTAATTGACCACACTTCATTCATAACATTATCAAGCGCTCGGATTCGTCAAATTTTCAATTTAAGCACTGATGTATAATACTTATCTCTCAAGCCAAATGCAAGTAAAAATGTCCAGTTTTTACCGAAATTATTATCACAACACGCTGTTCTGTACCATACCCGTGAGTTATGTTTTATGTCCAAATAGGGTATTTAAATAGATATTGCCTGACTCAAATACATAAGTAATAATAATATGTCAATTTTGCATTCGATTTTTTCAAAACATTCAAAACTGTACATAAAATATCTGTGCACTAACCCATTGATAATTTCATCTACATTATTTGTCTATTATAAAATGTTATTTTAGAGTTTTTATAACACATTTTTCCAGAGTTATGTTATATGATCTAATAATTATATTATATGAGAACAAGAATCACTATCTGTAATAGTGGAGAAATAATAATATAAATCTTTAAATAATTTATCGCTTTGTTAATATATTTCAAGAAGAACATTTTTTGTCAATGACTACAAATTATTCATTGTTTAGTAAATTCATTAATAACGTTTAGAAAAAATCAATTATTATTTTAATAAATTGTGTGCGATATAGGTATATCTTCTTCTCAGTACATACAACATAAAAATGTGTACTATAGTAATATAGGTTGAAATAAATAAAAGACAAATTGGATAACTATGCGGTTTTATGGGTCAATAAATAATACAGGTACATTTTCTTAATATAAGAAAAGTTTTAAATTAGTGGTAGTAGGCGGGGGCGGCTCCGTAGGCGAGGGGTGTGGCGTATTTGGCGATTGGGGCGGCGTAGGCGAGTGGAGACACGACCTTGGCAACTGGAGCAACAACCTTGACGGCGTGTCCAAGAGGTTCACGACGGACGACAGCGTTGAATCCGTTATGGGGATCAGCGGTGTAATCGACGGTACGCTTGTAACCATCAGCATCAACAAGGGAGTATGATCCTTGGACGACGTCTCCGGACCTGGATTCGTGTTGGCTCTTTGAGTCTCCGGTCAGATGGTCTTGGATGTCATAAGCGAACTGGTATTGAGGGTTGGGATCGTAGTCAGCATCGATGGCGGCTACCTTAGCGTAGGCGACTGGAGCTGCGTATTTGGCGACTGGGGCGGCATAAGCCAGGGGGGCGGCATATCCGTGGGAAGTGTATCCCAAAGGAGAACCGTAGGCGGGTTGTGCGATGATGCCAGCGTTGGCAACAGCCACCATAGCGGCGAAGAAGAGAACCTGGAATTAGTTGAAACAAATCACTTATAAGTATAATTTTTAAATTTTGTTTTTATATATTTTTCAATTAATTTGAACGATGATGATAATTAAGCATTATTTATTAATGTTATTTAATTCACTAAAAAGGTTTATATATTTTTATAAATCTATGTATATTGTATTAATAATTTTAATGCACAGTTAATTACTAGCAATCCTATAGTAATAAACTAATAGAGACAATGTAAAATAAATGATATATTTAGGAGTCTATCATTAACAAAAGTTTATCAATATGTCATCAAAAATAAAGTTAATATTTAAGCCACCTGCTTCGGTTTCTATAGAATCGTATAAACATATTTCTTATAATTTAAATTAAACTTCCATCAAGTAACCTCAGTTGATAGTAACTATAATAAACATTACCACTACTACATTAACACTATGATGGCTTTCATTTCTGAGATACAAATTTAGCTATCAATAATTGATATTTTAGTATAATTTTTATTTTTCTTTAGATCCAATGGCGTGTACAAGTAACTAACAACTAGTTATCTTAAAACAAATTTTGTTCCATTATGTAGAAAATCATAACATTTTGTTATAGATTAAAAGCGAAAGTGTTGATTTTATTTTTCTTTTTATTTTCTTCATTTAATATGATATTTACTTTACGATACTATAATAAAAAATATATGACTAGTTAAACGATTATCCGTATATATTTATTTGTAGATATATCTACAAAATTACTATACTTAATACTTGTTATGTTTCCTGTTGCAGAGTACAAGATATAACAATTTTATAGACACCATTTAAATTATATTTAGAAACAAAATAACTTATATTATCACTTATTTTAAATTGGATTTTACCGCACTTATGTTATTATGGCTGTAAATATATGTAATCATACATACCTTGAATGCCATTTTCTTTAGTTTTATGTTGTCTACTTGACTACTTGTGAATGTTTGTGTCTCTTAGTGAAATTGTCGCTCTATTTATAAGGCGAAGTTGCAAAAATCAGCTGTTTTAATGAATGAATTTTGTCACATGTGAGACATTTGAGCTCGTGCCTACTCGAGTATATTATGCCTGGGCGTAGAACAGGTTGCTGCTGTACTTAGTGTGTTCATACATGACAATTCTAACGTGCATTACTGATTTATGATATTACTTTGTGCAATTTAAGGGCTATTTCGTCATATTTAGTGCAACAGTTGCATTCCAATATAAAATTTCTGTGAAACACGCTTATATATTATACCACCTGCTGCACATTATCAATATTCGATTTAAATTGCATTAGTAGATACCGGATATTTTCTTTGACTTAGATGACGCAATCTATTTGTCAGAAAAATTGGAAAAAATCTTTAAATAATTCAAAAAAGTCACTCAATTATTAAATTATACAAAAATCTTAAAAGATTTATATTTCACACAAATTGAGTACCTATAAAATAATATTACATAAAGCAAAATCCCCGCAACTAACATCAAGTGTGGGCATAATATAATCACTTTTAGTCTAGTGAATAAGGTTTTGGTTCGATTTCTGCTGATGTCAATATAATATATTTATGTGATTTCTCAAAGTCTGGGAGTTTGTAATTGTTTCACTTATATTATTACCACACTACTGTCATTGGGCCTCAGGGTCTCTTTAGTGCAAATTAAAATAATAATTACTTTATACAAAAAAATAAACCACTATTATTATGTATCATCACTGTCATTCTCACTAATATTTTACACTAATATTTTACACTAGAATTTGTTATTTTTATTTAATTTGTACATCGTTTGGGGTCTCAAATTAGTCAATTTGTCCGATCTTCACATCCCTTCACCCACCACTGTAAATATATATTTGTTAAATATTACACGATACAGGTGATTATTTTCATCTTATGTATTATAAAAAAATAATTTAAAGACACAAGTTAAGATGGCTTTTCTGGATTTAGAAATTCCATCAGACTGGGTCTTCAAAACTGGAGAACTATAGCTTACGACCAGTATATTCATAGACTTTACAGTCCGATGTGGATCTTAGTCGCTTCCCAACGTAGGTTTTTAACAGTATTTTTTTTACGATAAATGGATGTTAGCTACTTGTTCAAACTATTTGGTACATGATATCTAAAGATGAGAGATTTGCGACCGCGGCTCACGGCTTCAGATACTGACTCGTTATCAATCGAACATTGCAGGCTTTCTTATTTGCATCTAAGTTTTTTTTTTAAATGACACCTATAAATAGTTTTACATTAATATTAAGTCGTTATGAATTTTTCAATAACTAAACTCATTCACGGAAAAGTGTCCAATACATAAAAATTGAGTGCACACAAAAAATATATTATTTTTCTACATCCATAGAAGTTGAAAAAATTGAAAGATTGAAATCTTTTTGATTTCAATATTAAATTTTCTTAAATTGTTTTACGTGATTAAACTCAATATAGGTACTATACGAAGATGAAATTCTTTTTCTGAAAGTCCTGTAGAGCTGTAGTTAACAGTAGATCCGAGTTTGCAATGCATGCGTCTCCTGTCCATCAACAACAGCTCTGTTAGAGTCTACTGGCCCCACATGATCAGCATATGGCTTACGTTCCATTACCTCTACCATCTCCAAACCATGTGAAAATAATTATGGAAATCGTCATTTACAGCTAAATAATGGCTTTCTGAAAAACTACAAATCGACATTAAATTTCAAATGGACGAATGGAAACAAAATTATCTCTAGAGATTTTGTAATCTTATGAAATATGATTTTAGATGCACTTTGCATAATTTTAAAAATGTGTAGGTACTTATGCAATATTTTAAATTAATGATATCGTGTTATTATGAGAGTTATATTTGAAAGGAGTACCCAAAAGTAAGTATTTTTTTCATAAACATTGCGTATGGTTCTCCAAGTAGAGAAGATTTTATTAAGAGACTTTTTTCAAGGAATCGTTGTAAACTATTTTCCTATGCATTCAAAAAACAAAATGTCATATGATTAAAAACCCCACTCACACCATCGGGGATAGGCACTCTACAATCCCACCGTAAGGCTATTTATACATCAATGAAAAGTTAGTGTAAAAAAATAAGCAATCCCCAATTTTTAAAATGTTTTAATATTTTAATTACAGGATGTATCACCATTTTATTGTTGTCACACTTGCCCAACATTCTATAGAAGAAATAATATCAATTTTTTAATTTTTTTCCAACCATGTCCGATCCTATTAAGATCATAATAATATGGGCTTCCACAGAGTAGAGGTTTTTATAAACAGAATTGTGTTTTTACGAGAAATGGAAGTCAGCCACTTGTTCAACCTATTAGGTCCATACTCTGACTCACACACAAATTGAAAAACAATATGTATACTTGCCAGACCTATTATTCGAACATGGGACCCACGAAGCTATAGCCCGACGTTTAAGCCGCGCAGCCATCATGGGTGTAATGTTTAATTATATTATAGGTACTTACTGTTCATTGTCGTAATAATAAACTATCCACGTGGATAGGGGATATCTGAGTCAGAATGTACTTGATAAAAGACGCAATACAGAACACGTTCAGGAATCAGATTTAAAAAGCAGGCTGACACCTGAATTTGGCCAGCATGAACTGGTACTTGGTAGATATGTTATATTATATAATATACTCGTATTACCATATACACACCATACACTGAAAAAAAAGTTTTTAAAAAGGCCTTGAATGATACTATTATTATGAAAGAGAATACACGAACTGGTGTGAAATTCATTATCATTTAGAATAAAATGATTTTTTAATGTATATCTTAGATCATGGGTGGCAAGCCCGCGGCCCACTGGGTGTCAACTTGTAGCCCGTGGAGTAGTGAGAAAATCAAAATAATATCAAATGCTGCCGCTATGTGCTAATTTCGCAAATTAAGATTCGATATTAGCTCAAGATTTTAAAAAGGACCGTGTGCTTTTTGCTACATTTGCAACGTCATTCTCCGTAGACGTGAATTTATTACCGGGAAATTTACAAATGGAACATTATGAAATATGTTGCGATGAACAGTTAATGGAGAAATTCAATCAGGTTGGTTTGGAAGAGTTTTACAAAACATATTTGGACAAGGAGAAATATTCTGCATTTTACAAACATGCTCTTATGACGACTTCGCTATTTGGAAACACTTACACGTGTGAACAGCTTTTTAGTCGGATGAAGCATATCAAATCCCGAGTGAGAACACGAATCATTGATGTGCATAAGAAAAACGGTTTGCGTGTAGGAACAACCTCACTCGATATCGATATTGATGCACTTAGTTCTGCCACACAAAATCAAACTTATTTAAAATTATTTTTTTTATTATTTAAAAAAAAGTGTTATCTAATAAATATGCTTGATTCTCATTTTTGTTTTATTTTATTAATATATATATATTACATTTTTTTTTGTTTTGTATAATAAAAAAACCGATGTGCGGCCCGGCAGGAAATTTCATTTTTAGACTCTGGTCCGGCTGCTTAAAAGGTTGGCCACCCATGTACTTAGATAATATGTACGATTAAATTATCTACAATAATTGTCTTCATTATGACATTGAAATAAATAGATTAATTACATCAGTCGTTAACATTCATGGTGTTATAATCAGATGCATAGTTTATATCGATAAATTCAAAAAAAAAAAAAATTACTGCCACCATAAAAAAATATGCAAAATATTATAATGTAGGTCAATAGATTTCGGTGACATTGATTTCATTGGGCAGAAAAGCGTTAGTTAAATTATTTGTCCGATTCTAATAGATACCTAAGCAAACTATCGGTCCAATTACATAACATAAAAATACGATTTGACATGAATTTAGTCGGACTCACGTTTGTGCTTGCTGAATTTAAAGTGACCAGACGATTATAAATTATTTTGTTTTTTTTAATGTTTTCATAATCTCATAGTATAATTATTATTGCATACGTCAAATTAACTTATGTAACCTTAACTTCAAATACAAACCGTTGTTGATTTGACACTGTTTAGATAATTAATGCAAAACTATTATTATTAACTAGATTGATTTTTGATGATGATTAATTAGATTGATGTGGTACAAAAATAGCTTTGTTTCAAAACCATTAAAACTATTATTATCATCTTTACTCTCGTGTTGTTCTCTATTATCACCACAATTCATTCTTTCTGTCTTCTTTCTTGACGTTTCGATATGTATTGATCACAGAACAGATAATAAATAGAATACCGATAGGCTATATTCAATACGCCGTATATTGATGCAGGGTTTTTAATGTGTGAGTGTCCTACGAAAATGAAGCACGCATTATGCACGTGTAATACACCAACATTAAATGAGCGTAAATGCATAAACCGAGAGCAGTTTTCAGTATTCGACGTAAAACGTATTCTTGACAAGTGTGTAAGTTTGAGCCGGATTCTTTCTTACTCGAGTCGGTTACCTACTATCGCCTTACCCGTTACGTATTTCAGTTTCCATTATTTCTGAGTTTCCTGGTATTGATTATTTTTTCATATTCATACACTTCTACCACGGTATTCTAGGTGCATCGGGTGTAGTGGCAGGCTTTTGGACGTAGATTCAGTTGACTTTGAGTCCTCCACGATAAAAATTAAATAAAAACCTTAAATTCCAACTCCTAACGTACTTACCAAAAATATAAATGTAATCTCTTTATTAGAGTGAAAAAGTTTCCCAGAAGAAAGAAAAAAAAGAGTGACATGCTATAAATAAAAATAATTATTATTGTATGACAGTCACGATGCATAAATAATAGTATCAATAATTAGTAGGCTTTGTACAATTGCGTATTTTTTAGTGTTTTGGCGAGAAATACCCTTTTTTGATTTTCGTAAAATTTTATACCTAACTAGTTTGACCTGTTTCGAAGCCCTCTTTTTAAATTTTCTGAACATCCATATATTTGTTATTGGTTAAAATATCCTGACATTCCTAACCGACTAAACATATACGTATATTGAGGTAGGCAGTTAAGATCCGACATAAATAGTGCACACTTAATTTTGTCAGTTAAATGTATTCATTTTCATTGACCTAAGGCTACAATGTGTAGATAGTGTTTGTTAGTTTTAAAAATTCAATTAAATCCTACCTAATCCAAGCCATAGTAGATAATAGTAAAAACATATTCGTTTATCCATAACATATCTACAATTATGCCAGTAGGAGTAAACACATATTTTTTGATATTTTATAGATAGAATTAAATTGTTTATCGATTATGTTTTAGTTAGGCAGGACTTAAGAAATTTTAAAAAACTAACCAACACCATTTGTAATAATATCAATTCGTTATTAAACAAAAACATATAAATATAACTGAAAAATTGTGTACTATTTTAGTCAGATCGCCCATAGCGAATAATATAAACTATAATGGTTTGGTTAGCCAGGGTTAATTGAATTTTAAAAACTAATAAGCACCATCTGCAAATTTTATTCTTAGTTTAATGTAAACAAATAAATATAACTGACAAAATTAAGTGTGCACTATTTATGTCGAATCTTAACAGCATACCTCCACCCTTCGCCACTGATTAGTAGCACACATTGGTTGAATACTTTACGCTTAACGGCTCACATGCCCAACGAAGGTCAAAATGGAGATTTAATGGTGTTTTCAAAGCATTAACCTAAACATTCCTTAAACGTTGTAGATAATCTATTTATATAATTTTGAAGTTTTATTATCCTTTATATTTATTTTAAACATTTGATGACTGCATAATGTATTTTTATTACATAAAATAGTATTCTTTTAAACCTTTCGCTCTAATGTTTTAGAATATAGTCATATTTCAGTACATGCATGTGCAGTGGTGTTAAGATTTTTTGCATTTATTAATTTTTAAACGCATTTATAAAACCATTAGTATAATTTATGTCGACATTATGATAATGAAATATTTATGATAAAAAATTATATTGATAATCTCTGTGATCCCAAATTTGACAAGAATTAAACATTTTATTATCCAAAAAATGGGCAAGATTAACACATTCGAAGATAATTCTAAAGATACTAATTATAAGCTATGTCTTTGACCATTAAAGTGTGAAAAACATCCTATGAATAATAAGGCTTCAAAATTATATACATAGATTATCTACAACGTTTAAGGAATGTTCAGGCTAATGCTTTGAAAACACCATAAAACCTCCATTTTGACCTTCGTTGAGCATGTGGGCCCTTAAGGCACAATGATACATCACATTTAAAGATGCTAGACTTCATAATATGTATACTTATATATCGGAGCATCTTTAATAGTAATATAGATAGTTACACACATTTCTCATTTCCTTATATTCTTACAGTTTCTCGTACGCTTGTAGATAAAAAAAAACTACCGTGGTCACCTTTAATCATGTCACGATCAAGCGATCAAAATATATTAACAATAAAAAAAATAATCGAATCAACATTGTTACAAATATGATATCGGTAAAACAGGTTTCGATTATGCCTGTCGACAACCGTAGCCTTTAAACTGGTGCAGTATTATCACTGAAATTAGTTGTCACATTTTCATATAAATAGCTCCGACTGAAACTTCCAATTCATATTCAATTAGAATCAGTCTTTCAGGACACATCTAATAAAATGGCATTCAAGGTAAATAATATACTCTATAAGACTACCAAAATTATTTTTTCTAGCACCCCAAGTTTCACTATAAGGGTAAAATATATAAATACATTTTACATATTATTATGATGAGTGCCAGTTTACTAAAACTTGTAAATTTTGTATCATTTTCTCTCATAAGCATAGCATAACATAATCCTCCATATAGTGAAGGTTATATAAACAATTTTTTTACGAGGATTGGTTCGCCAATTCGCCAAGCCAATTTGGTCCTTGCTCTGGATCAGACACACATAATCAAAAAACTATAGATGATGTGATTCAAATTCGCACTCATGGCTTTAAAGACAATCACTCTATAAAATACTCTATCGTGGGGCTATTTATCGATCCCTAATTGTATTGTTGTTTGATTTAATAAAACGCAATTTTTTTTTTAGTACTTATTCCACTTTAATAAATAATTTGGACCGGTTTCGTCCGCCTCAGAGGGACATTTTAAACTTTCAAGATCCCTAATTGATTAATATATATTGAGTTTTCATATTATAGTAAATGAATATTCCTAAGTAATATTATATTCTTACATCCACATAAACTCTTCATCGCTATGCCATTACCTAACATAACCTAACCTTACAATTTCTTTATTATTATTCCCAGGTTCTCTTCTTCGCCGCTGTGGTGGCTGTTGCCAACGCTGGCATCATCGCCCAGCCCGCTTACTCTTCTCCTTTGGGATACGCTTCCCACGGATATGCCGCCCCCTTGGCCTATGCCGCTCCAGTCGCCAAATACGCAGCTCCAGTCGCCTACGCTAAGGTAGCTTCCATCGACGCTGACTACGATCCCAACCCTCAATACGAATACGCCTACGACATCCAAGACGGTCTGACCGGAGACTCCAAGAGCCAGCACGAATCCAGACACGGAGACGTCGTCGAAGGATCTTACTCCCTTGTTGATGCTGATGGTTACAAGCGTACCGTTGACTACACCGCTGATCCTCACAACGGATTCAACGCTGTCGTCCGACGTGAACCTCTTGGACACGCCGTCAAGGTTGTTGCCCCAGTTGCCAAGGTCGTTTCTCCCCTCGGCTACGCCGCCCCTCTTGCCTACGGAGCCCCTTCCCACGCTTACGCAGCCCCATCCCACTCCTATGGAGCCGCCCCCGCCTACTACCACTAATTTAAGATTCTTATATTAAGGAATGTAAATTATTTATTGACCCATAAACTATCATAAACAAAAGTCAACTTTCTTATTTACTTTATTTTATGGTTGGTTATATTTTATTATTAACACTGTTGGTATTATTAACCATTCTCAATAAGTTACATAATTGAGAGTGTTGGCCATAAGTGACGATTTGCATATTTTCCCTATCCTACAAAAAATACGTAACTTCGTCACAGAATAACTCTTTCTGACATACATTTGTGACATTGATGACATTGTTAACAACATAACTCGAAAATAACACATTTTCGATAATATCTACTTATACCTGGACAAGGGAATACAAAAATAATGCGAAGTGCGTTGCATTTTGACTGAGATTGAGTGTGGAAAAATACAGAATAAACTTAGTTATTTTACAGTTATCATAAATATGCATTTAAGTTTGTCGCGTTAACGAAACACACATTCAATATTGATAATATTTGAGAACTTTCCAGAGGCTTTGTATTTCTTGGGTTTTATGGTCTGACTATAATTAAGTCATAAAGCAAATCTCACTTAAAATTCTTACTCTATGGCGACTGGCTTCACACATTTATATTTATTAATATATTGTGGTACCCGAACGGAACGCAGATCAATATACATAACTGTACAAAGAACATTGAATAATGTGGAATAGAGTACATTTTTTCTTTATAATTTAAATAATTATAGTTTATTTAATAACTTTTGTATACCACGGCTCAAGTTCTAATGATTCCTATGGGTGTGAGTAAGAAATAAGGCAAAGAATTGTGATATCTAAGAACGCTATGAGTTGTTTCACCAACATAAATTTTGATTTTCGTGAAGGATACTCTGCATTCTATCGACGGTTAAATATCGAAACACAAATATCTCTATACTGGAAGAATTTGGCATGAAAAAACGTTTCTCAGCCACCTGCAAGAGAGTTCTTCAATTCTTCAGTTACGTAGAATGAATAGAACCAAGCAATCTATAAAGAAAAATGATTGTTCGTAGCGTTGAAAGAAGAAGGTCACAGGGGCTGAAGCATCAAGAATGTGACTGAATTAAGAAAATCAGCGCATGGTTGCTTCAGATGGAAGAAGATTGTTGGTAATACCTATAATTTCAGTGATCACCATCCTCAGTAATGAAATGAAGAAAGACTTACTAACATATTTATATTAACATCCTTCAGCAATCAAGCATAGGGTCATTAATTACAGAATCGTCAACGTATACCATTTAGAACTAAAATGCGTATATAGATTTGGTAACATCGCTACAGGGTGAAGGAGGTTCAGCAATATTATGAAATCAATGTAAAGCGCAAATGTCATATTCGCGCTTAGTATCAGGACCACATGATCCAACTACACGTAGAGCCTCTTTGTTATCACATCTGTGACCATATACTGAGGTATTCTCGTATGAAGGTGAGTGTTTCTAACGCGGTAAAACCATTGTACCTCTAAGATGCATCGATTGTCAAATATGAAAAGTGGAGTCCCTCGGGCCATGGTAGAATATTATATAATATATTTGACATTTTGTTCCTCATATAATAAAGGTGATTGAATGCAAACAATTAGAGTTTACAGCCAATTAAATGAATTACGCCATTCGCTATGTATGCATGCATATAATATACAGTAATTAATATAATTTATCTGTAAAGCCGATTTGATGAAGTTTCCTTTCCTAGCTTTTTAAATAAAATTACTACTCGATGAATAATTGCTAAAATATCGCTAATTTATGTTTTTCAAAAATTCGTACATTTTTATTAAATAAAAAGTGACAGTTCTACATGTTACGTAATGTTCTCACCCAGCAGTAGATATACTTCCCTGGAGGATACTGATCATGCCCCCTTATAAAGGGGGGACTGATCGGTATCTGCGGATCGACCAGATACGCGAGTTTATTTCGCACTTCACAAATTTGATCTAATAGAAAAAAGTCGTCCGTGGCGCTATTTCACTTGAGAGATTTTAACATTTTATTCGTAAAACACGTCGTTTTGCAATGCAATTTTTGATTGTTGTGTGTCGATACTCGACAATCTCAAGAGGATTTATTAAAAATACAAAAAATCGTTAAAAATACACTAAATACCCTTAATTTTACCTCTAACACCATTTGAAAAACGGATGGGGATGTGGGGGTCATGATGCTGATAATAAACGCAAATTACTTTATTCCTCAAATTCCAGTTGTGCATATATCTACTTAGTTGTGTGAGGCAGTCTGAAACTTGGAGAAAGTAATCATTTTGAAGGATTTATTTGACTCTCATAATATTTTATTGATGGTAATAAAGTCCACCCACTCATTAAACATTAATCATATTGGCATCATTAAAATAAAACGAATAATGTTTATTACACCTTACCTATTACGTACACGGTGCCGTAAAATCAGTTTTGAATTTTTGGTCTACATGACGTACCGAACGTGTGCTGGTCCGGCTGGTCCTAATAAATTATATAGACAGAATTTTGTTACATTTTAATTTAATAAAATCTGTTACAATGATCAATAATTGATACATCATAATATAGGAGACGGTTTTAGTTTATTTCGCATTAGTTTTTAGCGTTCACAATTATTTTTACCACGTTTTTCTTAGCTCGTATTCTTGTTTGTCCAGTGGTTGTTTATCCAGTACAAATCTTTTTTTTTTTTCAAAGATTTTTAACTAACTTCCCGACTAACTAGACATTTGAAACTTTTAGAATATATCAGAACACGATGCCAATGCATTCTTTTAATACTTTTAGCCATTTTTAAGTTTAGTAGAATTAAATTCATTTTCAGTTAATTCTGTTTTGTATGAAAACTTATTTCGGAAGAAATCCGTAATCCAATCCACTATTATTGATTCCTAAGGGGGTGGTCCTAGCGACTAAATTATTAATATATACGTGCGTTACTATGGAAATCAAAATGACATTTCAGTACTCTATATTTGTTTGTTGCAAAATACCAAAAAAAATAGACAATTGCCTTATTTGTCCTAAATTATTAATACATAGAATTGTCAAGTTTATATGATTCAACAGAAAATTTAAAAACGTGGTATATAAAAAGTTCTTTTTATCTTGTAATTATTATTATTAACATTTATTAATGTTGCCATTGTCCGTATCTAAGGCAGTATTTCCCAGAATATTTTAGTGTGTCTCCCTTTCTTTCTTCTCCATACGATTTTTTTCTTCAGCTAGCTTGGATTCTTCAAGGAAATTTTTGTCCACAGCTGTAATACAAAATTTTAACTTAAAAAACAGTAAAAATGATAATATATACCTACCTCAGCCATTATAATTTTAACGTTTTTCCCCTTTGTTTAATGTATTTTATTCGTATTTTAGTCGTCAAGATAATGTGCAATTAGAAATAACCACGAAATGTTTGTTAATCCATGAAATATGTCTAAAACCATGGCAACAGCTCAAATATTCTATGGAAAACTTAATCCTAAGGATACTTCACTTTTTTGCCATTACATGGTGATTTGGCTCTTAAGTGTAATTGTAATCTATTTATAAAAATCATATTTTATTAAAATCACAATAACTCTCACGAAACCTACCCCATAATTTTACGTAGGGTTGCGCCAAGGGTGGATTCCGCTCAAGTACCAATCTAAAATGACCCCCACCCCTAATATTGAAAAAAATGGAAAAAAACAAAAAAAAATTTAAATCATTATTTTTTTCATGTCAAAATATTTATAGTAAGTACTTATAACAAAAATTATATTGTCATTTTTATAACAACGTTCAATAACATTAGCGAAAAATAGGCTGTTTTACCGATTCATCATAATAATGTTCCCTCAAATAGTATAGCTTAATGACTCGATTAATTGCTTGGTTATATTATACAATTTACATGTGTGCAGAAACATTTTATGGGTCGTATGCATGAGATTCCCAAATACTTTATAGGCTAAATACTGCTCATTTGTATGCATGAGTGCAAATGTAATCCGTTAGTTAGCGACGTCACGATGTGAAGTCATAATGTGTCATGGTGTCTATATAATGGCAAACTTATAAAATTTCATTCCCCGATCATAAATTTTAAATTTTGAAATTGTAAATGTGTGTGAAAGTGTGCTAACGGTAACATATAAATTTAATAATTATAAATGAATAATTATTTTGAACTTTAAATAATTTATCTGTTATTTTATCACATTTATTTTATAATTCTACTGTACGAAAGGATAAAGTATTCCCAGTAAACATTTCCATTTGGTGGCAATACATACAGTTATATTATGACTAACTTCACTCCAATCACTTCTATTATGAGATGTCAAAACGGAATAAGAATAAATGAATGAATGAAATGAATAAGCAGCACGACTAGGAACTGATTTTAAAGTTCGCAAATGTTTTACAGAGTCTACAAAATGAACGAGGGCCTCAAGAAAACGTTTGTTGTAATGAATGCATGTGACATTATTGAAAGTGACATATAAACCAGCCATTTTGAATGACGTGTGACATCAGATTGCTTACGTCACAAACTTATAAAGATAATAGCTTATAAAGAATTTCAGAATCTTATACACACGGCCCAATGCCTATAAGACACTGGACCGTTATTGAGACTTCGAGAGAATGCTTTTCAGTATATTTTAATACAACTGTGATGCACGCCATTAGACATATTATTATGTAGGAGTTCTTGAAATAAAAACTAGGATTAATATAATTTTTCTATATTTAAATATATTTTTCGTTAATTAAAAAATGTATTTTCCAGGTATTTTTCCGCCCCCTGAATTCTGCCGCTTGAGTGCTGCTCACCCCCAAAACACCCACTTGGTACATCCCTGTTTTGAGGTCGTGGAGATCTGAGGTTTAGTTGAACATGGCTAGCTGGCTAAGGCAAACAATCATTAGTATGAGACGATATACAGTAAATGAGGTTTTATTTCGCTATTGTGCAGCTAACTTCAAGAATGTCCAAAATGTCAATACATACTCACTGTAAGGTGTTGGTGCATAAGGGCGTCTCCAGTTGTGAGAGTGAAATAAATAAATAAAATTTCATTAACATATTATGCAGTGTCTTGGAGCGGAAATGTTGATTTACCTACATTATGCAATCAGTGTTATATATTTCTGTTCACCATGTATCGGTAAGTCACGCCGCGTTGTGTCAACCGCGAATTAGTCCAAAATAAAAGCGCTTCGAAAGTAGACTGAAATTTCCATAAGAATTAAATAAATATTCCGATTATTTTTATCTACTGCAACAGTTGCATAATACATTATTTGCTTTTAATATGTTATCTCCTAACACCGTGTTTATGGCATTAGCGTAGTTAACTTATCATGAGATCTGTCTACCGCCCCAGGGGTTGATTAAACTGGTCCAAAATTTTACGATTATATGATTGATAAAAACTATATAATATTGATATATCAATAATGCCCACTCAACTCAATCAAGAGAAAAAAATCTCTCTAATAAATCAATGTATTCGCTAATTCCCCCCCCCCCTTTTTGATCGAGACTTAAAATATCCCAGTGGCAGTTTTTCTAGAAGGGTCTAAAATCTAAATAAAGCGTTCTCTTCGGCAAAATGTTTTTAAAATCTGAAACAAACGCGTATTGAGTACAGTGTAAAACATCTTTGCAGCACAATTATATTGCTGTATTTTTGACACAACTCAGAAATGGTGTTAAATCACAGGCTAAAATTCGTAAGTGGGCCTCCAAGCCTGTAATAAATTACAAAGTTAAATAAATACAACATATTCAACTTCTTTGTTCGAGTGTCATGACTAAGGTTTCAGACACACAGCATTGCAGTTTCATCGCTAAACGCCTATCTTACTTAATTCCAAATGTATCCGATTATAATCTCCAGTTGGTATTTGAGATTAAAACAATATTTGGAATCAATTAAGACCTGCGTTTGCACATGCTGCAACTGCAGTGATATGTGCGTGATCCCTAAGGATCGTTATCCGGATGATTTGGCGGTCTGGTAGCCTTCTCCACGGCTTGACTCCATCTCTATCAGCATATAGCGGTACTCAGAGCCTGTGTAAATAGAAATACCGAGGTATTATTAATTTACAAGTAAATAGCACGAGTTTTTTTGCAGATTATACTCTTTTCTTCGGGCTATATGATCAAACAATTGGGAAATATGGCTAAAACAAATCGATGAAAGTCAAATATGTAGTTCACTAATTTTTAAATCATTCATGTGTTTGGGCAAGCACTTATAAATGAAAAAAAAAGTTCTATTCATTATACACAAGAAAACTAACTAAGATTTTTCGTACAATGCAAAAAACAATACAAAAACTTTAGTAATAGGCACGTTCTTACATAAAAACACAGTCACCTCATTTCTCTTGGTTAATCATTGCTTGCTACGTCCTGCGCCAAACCTACAGCACGCCACAGGACGAAAGAGAGTAAAAATCAATATGCAATATATAATTTAAAAACGACATGCATTGTATACAGGAGACTAAGGCCTCAACAACATGAAACTGCATTGTCTCAATAAATAAAATACACAACATAAATCGCACTTAACATAAAAAAACTGCTTGTCACGAACAGCACTCTGCATATGCATTATTTAAGCCTAAGAGCGTGTATTACACAAATGTCATACATTATCATTAAATCATATTTAAACTTACTTAGTCATTTTGATTGCATAAGTGACCGCTTGGATATTCAATAAGCCACGGCTGTACTGCATGGTTAGAAAAAATGAGACCAAACAGTTTTTTCTCAATTTCTTTTGCCGGCAGTGCCTTGACATTGGTAGTTTTTTTTTTTAAGTGAAACTATGAAGAAATATTTAAACACATACTTATCTATCTGTACTAGTTTTTTAATAGTTATAATTTTAATTGATTTTTTAAATTCATGAATTATAATCAATCAGTAAGAAATTTAATAATACTAAAATAAAACTACTCAAACGACATAATTATTGGTATTGGTTTTGCCTGCTTAAAGGGGTACTGTTAACTGATAGTTGATAATTTAAAATACATTACCACTACCGATCGTTAATGCTCTTCTAAACCAGAGTACCTACCCTAATCAATACTCCCCCGTTTAACGCCTATGGTAAGCCAAAAATCCGACTTTACATGAGAGCAATCTTAATTAAGACTTTGATCGGTTTTGTCACCAACTACTATACTATTTAAAATAGTTGAAACTTAGTAACGGAAGAACTCTAACTATGTAAATAACTCATTTCCATCATAACTTCCTTAACTCTCCCACTGGCTTAATATCCTGGTTATATTATGTATTTAAACAGCGCCCCTCATTCCCCCTCCTATCATTTTCTAGTAATCCCTTTAGAGGCCATCCATGGACTAAAACCGTACTCGATTTAGATCCGTGTGCCATACTAAACTTATGATTTTTGTTCATGAAAATATATTATCACTAAATTTGTAAGTGTACGTGTATGGTATAAACGGATACAATCAGATGCTTATAATATACTTTGTGGAAATATATTTCAGAAAAGATAAGCTTAGTATAAGCACACGGTTTGAAACCGCATACGGTTTCAGTCCATGGATGGCCTATTAGTCATCTAATATCTTACAAGTATATATTATTATCTGATCTAGGAGGAGGCAAATTCTGATCTTGATTTAATTGTGTGGATTAAATACATACACACTGTATTCTTTTTTTTATATAACGACTGCTATCGAAGAATTAACAGTTAACACAATCAAGCATTAATAAAATAATTTATTATGAATATACGACAGACATTTTTTTATAAAAATTTACATTGCTCATCAAATAAAAATATGTGTATTTGTAGTTAATTTTTTTTAAATAAAACAAACCTACTCAAAGGAAATGGCTTTTCTACCAATCATACGGCATGACACTAATATGTCAAATTATATTACGATCAAAAAACCAAATAAAGTTTTTTTTTCTGATTCTGTTATATCTCAATGATAAATCGATAAAGATCTATAATGATTAATTAACGGGTAATTAACCGATAAAATTATCCTGACGAATCAGTCAGTATCACGTCAACATTTCAATTCCTGTTGACTTAATAATGGTTTATCAAAAATATTTTTACGACAGTTAATAAACCAATAAAATAAAAAAGCAGTTAAACTGATACTAATAACTTATTTTAATTTATTAATGAGATTATTCCCATGGTAACCATATAAAAATAGACACAATTTGACAAAAAAAAACTAGGCAATGAAATAATTAATAAATGCGTACAAAATTGACGTCACAAAAAGATTCAGTAGCTTATTCAAAAGAATTACTTATTAGTTTCTCACTGCGATATGGATTAATAAGTTGTAATGGGGAATGACATAGTAATAATTACAAGATAAAAAGAACTTTTTAAATACAGCGTTTTTAAATTTTCCGTTGAATTATTATGCTCAATATGCTCAAACTTGTACTTGATATGAAGTAAAAAAAACAAACAAACAAATATACAATACTGAAATGTCATTTTGACATTTTATTTTGATTTCCATAGTAACGCACGTATATATTAATAATTTGGTTGCTAGGACCACCCCCTTAGCAACCTATAATAGGCTTTTACTTTTTACGGATTTTTCTGAAATAACTTTTCATACAAAACAGAATTAACTGAAAATGAATTCAATTCTGCTTAAAGATGGCTAAAAGTATTAAAAGAATGCATTGGCATCGTGTTCTGATATATTCTAAAAGTTTCAAATGTCTAGCTAGTCGGGAAGTTAGTTAAAAATCGATTGCAAGATTTGTACTGGACAAACAACCACCGGACAAACAAGAATACGGGCTAATAAAAACGTTGTAAAAATAATAATATATTATAGTTTCTTAACCACTTTGTTTCACTACAAATATCGCTTAGTTTTTTTAATAATTTAACTTCACAGTTAATGAAATAAATTACACCCGTGGATTTGTTAATCGATTCCCAAATAATACACGAACCATGGATTAAATGAACACTATTTATAATGCCGGAAGAGCTACCAGGAAGACAATATGAGCTATACATAATCCAACGGCCGATTGCTGAATTGCGCCATGCAAGATTTGATATTCGACCGAAAGAATTGGAGAATTCTAAACTTCTGCGGAGGGTCGCGAAATATATTATTATATTATATATATATATATATATTATATATATTTGTTTATACATATATTGTAATAATTAACGCCAAAAAAATAAAGCTTTTGAAAACTAAAATACATAATTTATTTTGCGGTATGGTGGACTCTATAGTGAATACAATTTGTGATGAAGGCTAAAGGCCAAATTACACGGGAAGATTTTTATGCAGACTGTGGAATGTCACTTTAAATCGTTTGCTGTATGCCGGTGTAATTTGAGCTTTAGGCCAGCAAAGGGTTGTAGAAACAAGAACGATCATAATATGGAGACATTTACAGTGAATGCGACTGATTTCTTGCAAATCGATGCAAAATCTTGTATGGGATTCATCCTTATTATAATATAATAATTATTACATACGTATGTGGATTTATTAGTCTGCGTTTCGGAGATATAATCAACACGTTGCAACCATTATTTCTAGCTTTTCCTAAAGATTGTAAAAAAAATACATCAAATATATGGAATGATGAGGTGATGGAAGATAAAAGGTCGTTGTGGCTTGTACGTTGAGAGGGGAAAGTTTATTTGTCGATACAAGAATACAATAAATACAATAATAATTTAATAAAGATGACAGCGTGAGATTATAATCGCGGGTAATGATGTACTGGTGAGATCGATGTGATCAAAAGATTAAGTATATTAATGAATTGAGAGACTTGATTCGAGTGGAATGACGGTTGACTATGTCGAGTGAAGGACTCGTGATAATTGTAGTGCGGTTCGTGATGGACTCGACGACTGAGTGTGGATTCATGCATTGTCTTTTCAATTTATACAAATTCAGTACATATTATTACAAGAGATATTGTCTCAATTAACATATCATAACAGACCTTACTGATCTAGTTATGATTGAGGAAATGTTGACGATTTTATATTATTATCGCTTTATTGTTTTGTTTTGACAACAAAACATACATATTAAAGTGTGTCACTCATTTAATGGTGAGTGGTATGATTGCTACAGATATTACAAATATGTATAATGATGGTCTCTCGTCAGTAGAATTTTTTTTATACCTATCATACGTATTTATATCAATTCAATTTTGGAATTTAACGAATGATTAATTACATCTTGCCATGATTATCAACTCGAGTAATGAATATGTTGTTTGGCTGTAAGTTACAGAATCAAATGGTCCTTGTTATTTTTATACTAATACTATAAGCACCTTCTGTAATTCATAATAATAGTCATTGTAATATTGTATTACCATTGGCAGCATATTGAGTTTATTTCTAATCATTTAAACCGATTTATAACTTGTACCTCTACAGTGGTTCCACTAACCACGCATTGACAAAATGCATGTACTTAACTAAGGTAATAATATAAAATTTAGGTCAATATTTGCATTCAAAGACCATATATATTAATTTTATGTTTGTTTTAAAAAATAATGTTCACCGATTTCGTAATTATTTTTTAAGAAATTACTGCCGCACGAGGCATTTCTAAATTACTTAAAGACGTATTCGTAATTTCGCTTTGAGATTTCAGGTAGTTGTATGAAATTCATGTCAGGTTCGAAATTCGGTTCAATTATTGAGTCATGCAGCGAACTTCAGCATAATCCACGCGAGGATAACAACTTTGTCGCCATGCCAACCTCAGAAAGAATATAATTTATGAATCATTTAAACTGTGTTGATCGCTACATGTCCATATTACACACATAGTTACTAATTGTTAAGTATTAAATTTAATTAATGAACATCAATTTAAACGCATTTTTGCATTTACATATATTAGAAATTTATCAATTCTAGATAACATAATTTGATAACATTAAATTTATCACTGACAGTTTGTTTGAAATGGGTTACATACCTATTATATATTTTTGCTTGCGTTTAAAATGACTATAGCTAATATTTTATGACTTTATATGTAATTGATAAAATTGATAAATATAAACACCCACGATGGCCTCGCGGCTAAAGCGTCGTGGGTCCCAGGTTCGAATCCTGGGACTGGCAAATACACATAGGTATTATTTTTCAATTTGCGTTTGATTCAGGGTATGGACTTAATAAGTTTAGCAAGTGGCTGACATCTATTTCTCGTAAAAAAAATCTGCTAATACAAACCTCCACTCTATGGAGGCCCATATGATCTTATGAGGATCGAACATGGTCGGATAAATATTAAACATACTTAAATAGTACTATATACTATTACATAGTATGTCGGAGGTGGTACACGCAAGGCGAACTATGTACACATCCCTAATGGCAAAAGGATACATGTGCATCTATTCTATACACAAGACTGCTATCGGCGTTTATCGAGGGTAATTCATCATATGTTTGTATCGAAGTAAACAGTCAAGACTGTCTATCTTGTTCTATAATTTAGCATAGTCAAGAAAGGTACTGTTAAAACATAGTACCTGTTATAACAATTGCAACTAATTTATTGTAAAAATTATAATACTAATAATGACTACCCTCGATAGCCGCCGATAGCGGCTGATAGCAGTCTTGTGTATAGAATAGATGCACTGGACAGCCGAGGATGGAGTACCTAATAGTTGCCTCCTAACCAACCAGCTTCGCATCACACTCGGTCTTAATTTAATCAAGCGTATCACGAGGCTTACGTTTGTATGTAAGCATCAGCAGTTATTTGAGATATTTTGAAGATGCATGGAAAGTATAACTGGGAAGTGGCGGCACTGGAAAGTCCAGGATGAAGAAAGTGTCCACTTAAACAAGTCAAGGGTTGCAGAACCATGGATGATAATAGTATAGTATAATAGCACACATTCTTGAGCGACTGACGTCATTCCTGGTCTCAATTACGTATCATACTCCCTCTTTCGTATCGTTACCGACATTGACATATCTAAAATAGTTTGTAATAGTTTCAATTTCGCGAACCGATCTTGTCTGTTATGAAACTCATAAGTACTGCAAAAAACGTAGCTCTACATAAAAAAAAACACGACCAGCCACTGATTTTAAGCTTCATATTTATTTGAAAGCGGCCGCATTACTAACTAGGCTAACATGGCTGGATCAACATAATTATTAAAGTATAAATATTTTGTTAATTCAGTCGTTAAGTTTAAAATTGTTATCGCTCAACTTATGGAATTAGATACCAATTGCGTCTTTAAATGAAATTTTCACGGTCAATCACACGATACTAGGAAAACCTTCTCTAGGCTCGACGAAATAAATTGATTACGGATGAACAAAAAGCACAGGGCTGACATTGAGATTCGAGGTATGGTACGTTTGGCTTAGTAGTATTTGTAGAATAAGTAAAATACTTTGTCAACCTTAACAACATTTGCGACAGTAATAATACATACGTCCTTTAATGTAGTGCTTTTCCGTAAGGAAAATATGGGTATACACACTGTGTTTTATAACAAGGAGTGAAGCTTTTTAACGTAATAATATGTGCATTAGTCATGATGATAAATACTGATGTACTTCTGCTCACGGACAATAGAGATTTCGGAGACTAAGCTATTTGGTCTACAGAGTTGCGGATATAGAATCACTAAGCAAATAGCTAACATTCAATTCTTGTAAAACGGTTTGAGTAGCACATATGGTTCATTTTGGAGAAAAAAATGTGATTTACACTGAAGTTAATGGCCCCACTAAACAACACTCGCCCCGCACCACACCAGGTCTTAATCGGGCGTATCACGGGACCCCACGTTTCATATGAAGCAACATTTTTTATGACTGGGGATGTAAGCAGTTACCCAAGACTTAGGTTGCCGTCCAATCAAATGTGCTTTGACTGAATTTACATACCCATGAGAAAAAAGAGCACGTAAAGGCAAACTTGTAGTAAGTAACAAAAACTAATACAAAACTGCCGAACAATCTAGGTGAAGAGATCTTGCAGTTTGCAGATGACGCTGCAAAATTTCTAAATGAAACAAAACTGGCCTTTGTGACAACCAGGTACGGACGGTCCGATGAACCCAATAGTTGGCTGAACCAACTTGAGCAGCTCTCCCCTCCCCGTCCATATTTTAGAACATCTCCAGAGGATGTTGTTGGCATCCTGTTTTTTTTCCACCACATGGACATTTAGAACGTGTAACAAGACAAAGCTCATAGAAAAGCTCAAAGCGGCTATCTCCATTCGCCATTTAATATTGAGAAAAAAAACAAATATGCCTACCATAATCTCAACGCTTATGAAACATTTTCTTTATGAAAATAATAAACAATATGGCCAATCAAAATTCTGTTATTGTTAGTGTTTTAACTATCATAAGACATTATATTTAAAATGGATAATATATCATCTCTTTCCACATTAATACTTAGTTTACTTGTGTGTGTTTCATTATTTACCTATTGAATATCCTGTTAACTTAATAATAAGTAACTCACCATGTACCTATTACAATAAATTAAATCTTTCTTCACTCGCTGCAGCTCTATCGCTTTCCAATTATTTTGAATAATAATATACATATTAATTAAAATAATATTTGATAAGCTATTATATTATGGTTAATAGTATGTAAATTTGGTATACACTATATCTGCAATACTTACTTAATAAGCTTTAATATGTATGCTTGTTCTCAGTATACACGGTGTTTTTAATAATTTATATCTCGGTACACTTTGTTTTATGATAGTAATAATTACAACCTACGCCAATAATTTCAATGCACTCGCAACGTCTATGTAGTGTCCCTGAGTTGAGTGGTGCGGATCAATTTTTATTGGCAAAAGTCCGGTGGCAATGTCAAACAGCCCGATTGCCTTTTCGTTAATATGCAATCGAGAAACGTATAAATAGTTAATGCTTCTTGCAAACTGTATCAATTGGTATTTACCTTTGTTCGAGAAAACTACTCTCAAAATGGCATTCAAGGTATCAACAAAATATCACTATTCCTACACCCATTATTGACAAGCTTTTCATGGTGTGCTTAAAGCTCTCAATTCGATACGAATGAAATAATTTGTTACTGTAATATTATCTAATACATTATTATGCATCAGGAACGTATATTAAATATTCTTTTTGTTTATTTACAGTTCGTCGTCTTCGCCGCTATGGTGGCTGCTGCCAATGCTGGCCTCATCGCCCAGCCCGCTCTGGCTTACTCCGCTCCCCTGGGATACAACTCACACTTGGGATACAACTCCCACTTAGGATATGCTGCACCAGTCGCCAAGATCGCAGCTCCCCTCGCCTACTCCGCTCCCCACTCTTACGCCGCTCCCTTGTCCTACGCTGCTCCCGTTGCCAAATATGCCACCATCGACGCTGACTACGATCCCAACCCTCAATACTCCTACGCCTACGATATCCAAGACGGTCTGACCGGAGACTCCAAGAGCCAGCATGAATCCAGACACGGAGATGTTGTCGAAGGATCTTACTCCCTTATCGATGCTGATGGTCTTAAGCGCACCGTAGACTACACCGCCGATCCCCACAACGGATTCAACGCCGTCGTCCGTCGTGAACCCATCGGACACGCCGTTAAGGTTGTTGCCCCAGTTGCCAAGGTCATCTCTCCAGTCGCCTATGCTTCCCCCTTGTCTTACGCCGCCCCAGTCGCCAAGATTGCCGCTCCTTTGGCTTACGCCTCACCCCTTTCATACGGTGCCCACAGCGCCCCCGCCTACTACCACTAAAAACCGAATGATTTTTGGATTGTCTATCTCGTATAAACTGCAATAAATTATTTTTAAAAATTATTTTAGATTTTTATTTAAGACCTATCCATGTTTGTAAATTTTCATGGAATGACTAGGAATAACATAATCGTATTAATTTAATTTTGATACTTAAAATAATTTAGGAAGTAGGTTCCTCCTTACATAATAATATAGGTCCAGTGAAAGTCAAAAACTGAAAAACATCTGAAAATATAAGAAGAGATAACGCTTTACTATCAAATAAGTCTTGTGGTATAAAGATGACGTTTTTTTCTTTCTATGCCATATCCTTTATCGGACGCCAGCGATGGTTTTAGCCAAAGTTTCCTTATCTGTATCTACCCTGAACAAAGATGAAGTACCTGAACTCAAACCCAATGTGACTTCATAAGAATTTGTTGCCTTTCTTCCGATAGTCTCAATTAATATAGTTATTATTATAATATCTGGTACAATTAATTATTCGAGAACTTACTACCTCATTTTTTTTTTTAGAATTATTAATAACCATGTCCTTGCTTTTTCGTACAAGGTGGTTGTTAGTAATTTTGAACAATCACAAACACCCAGGCTTTAAGAAAAACACATAAATGTTTTTGTCATGACCGGGAATCGAACCCAGGAACTCTCGGGTGGAAGGCGAGCGCCTTACCAACTGCACCACGAGAGCCGCCCTTACTACCTCATTAATAAATATTATATTTGTTTACTTACATTTGGACGGTTGGATATACAACTAGATCTAGATTATATTTTTAGAAGAGTTTGTTGCCATGTCAACCCTAATCTTAAGCTCATAGTCTGGGGTCCGAGTAGGTATATGCAATCGATTTTGAATAAGAGGGATTTTACTGTATTAATATAAAATGTAAAATATCACAGTACACTTTATTATAAAATCGCGGTCCTTTGACGTTTGCGGTAGACCAGGATACCAGGATAACAAAGACTTACTTCGACTGTTTTGTTTACATATTATGAATTTAATATAACTGATACGATAACGTATGGCAAACCCATTCAGCCACAATTTTATTTCAGTTTCATTCACCCTATTCAGTTTTGTTTTTACAGTTTCACAATATAGCTGAAATTGAACGGGCAACTAAGCTGACCAAGGCCTGAACAAAAACGTATCATAAGTGCGAATGAGAAAGCATTAGGCACGCTTATATCTCCGCAAGATGCGTTAGAATAAAATAGAATTTCAACGGCTGAATTAAATATTTTTTTGGAAACGTCGCCGATAAATATTGATTTGAATGATTACATTCATTTAAATCTGCGAGCACATGTTGCTGAAATTTATTGTTTTTGTGTTAAATGTAAAGTTAGTGGTAATTATTTTTTGGTGATTTAGTAGAAAATATGTTATGTTTAAATTTCGTAGCCATACTGAGAAGCAACGTGATGGTATAACGTTTCATAGTTAAATTAATAATAATAAAATTGAGGTTCTACTGTGCGTTATATGCGAGAAACACGGCTTCATTTTGTCGAAAAATAGCCACTCTCTTTTTAATTATTACTCTGATGAACTGACCGTCTAATATGATCTTTAGAACAGTGACACAACAACGCGTGTTCAAATCGTACTTGACCCACGTTTTTTTTTTTTTTTTAATATAATTATTACTTCTGTCTATTTCTGAAGTGTTTCCAAATTAAGTATTTTTAATATTGCAAAACTTTTATCTAAAATTTCTGGGGAAAATGTTATTTTTATATATCTGTATACAAATGTATAGATCTACCAGAATAGGTTATCTACATCGCTACATGTCAATATTTTGCAATTATCATCCAGTAGTTCCAAATCCAAATAATATACGACTATTTCTGGTATATTTTATACTAAATAAACTTTTGGATTTATAGTATTGGTATCGTATTTATCTATAACTAATATATTGTAGATGTGACACAGTTGGTATAAGTTTAATAAATACTCTAGATCAATGACTACCAAACCGTGTGCGAAAATTGTGTCAGAAGTGCAGAAGACAGTAGAAAACCTCGCTATAGCATTTCCTAAGTATTTTACATCGCTTGATTGGGTTATCAATAAATAACTTTCGCAAATTACGACAGTAGACACCAAATTTAATAAATAAAAAAAATAATTCCATGCACAAAGCCTCATTTTCTGAGCAAGAGTTGTCAGCATTTTGGATTTAGATTTGGAGTCAATATCCTCAATTAGCTACTAGTCTTTAAATCTGATGTTTCCGTTTGGATCGTGGTACCTCATAGGAATGAAATCAAAAACACGGGAGTGATTACAGATGGATGATGAGGAGTTACGTGTTTGCTTATCTAATTTAGTGCCAAGTTTCAACATATTTTTTCTCGAAAATAATTGTATCCTTCTCACTAATAAAAATATTATCGATACAAATCGGTTTACAGGAAGCCAGATGGGAACCGCACTAATTTTCATGGCCGATTTTGGCAAAATTCATGAATAAAATTATTCAAGAATGAAAACCTAACCTAACCTAACAAATTATCCAGTATATCAGCTATTTTCAAAATTTGTTTCCGGCTGGCTTCCTGTAAACCGGTAAAACAATTTATTTTTAATGTGTGGTAACTACTAGACAAATTCCTCCTCCCTAGTGTGCCGCCAGGTAAGAAAAAGTTTGGCTGACACTGCTTCGGGTGCTAGGTCTGTATAAAATATCATTTTGCCATTTTGTCTTTTATGAGTTGAGAACAATAGAGTATAAAAGTGGATATATAATGAACTAATAAAAATACTTTACTGACACACAGGTAAATGTCAGTCATTGACATTTATAACAATCAAATATATCACTTGTATTATTATCACTCACTATATACACTCTTTGTTACTAACAATACTAACGGCTAGGATAATTAAATAAATGAATTTTTACAATATGTATGTCATGTCTGACATCTTTAATATACTTGACCACCGAGAATCGAATGAAAATAATATGTCACTGTTTATATATTTTTGAATGCATTTTATTTTGACACACTTAAATACGCTATTTCACCATTTATTTGGGTATTCATTCAACATAATTTTAAACCGTAAAATATAAAATACAAACTGATTTTTTATGAAACAAACTTGTTAAAAAAATATTTTTATAACTTAGTGTATTGACTTTGATAATTCATATAAAAAACCAAATACTACTTACAAAAAAAAGTAAGTACACAAAATTATTACTCAAGAATATTTTTTTTCTCAACAGTTGAGGTATTTTTAGTAGAAAATAACTAGAAGTCATAGGTACAAAAAATATAGTATAAAGATATGATTTGACTCAATAAATTTTAATTATTTATTTTTATTTAGGATTTAAGAATGCAGCAATTTTTTATTAAAAGTAAATAATTTTTAAAATCCTCGCACCCCGAATAATCTTCTTACGAATAATTTAACTATGATGTCTGAGAAAATTCAAATTACGTCAAAAAATATCTACAATATTCGCAGCGCTAGAAGGCGACTGGAACACACCGGAACTCCGGTTCGTGAAATCCTCAAGACTTCCGCCCCGTCTCATGAAGAAGTTAAAAGTAGCTTTCCGTTCCAGTAATTATTATAAAAATCATTATTTACATTCATTTAGAGGTTTTAATAAAGATTAACAAGAAACTTGACATGTCGTATACACCTATTTTTATAGACAACTAGCTGAAGTACCCGGTTTCGCACAGGGTCGCTTCATGGCTATATTTATCTTAAATATTTAAAAAACAATAAGAGGTAATTATTTTTTTAATATTAAAATATCTGTGTAATACAATATAGCAATATGAAAATAACTCTAATAGGAGTAAAGGTCAAACAAAAGAGCACTAAATTAAAATCGAATCCAAAATATGAAAACGTTATTAATGGTATTAATATGTAGTAAAAAAATCAAAATTGAATGAAACAAACAAACATTGTATTTTATATAATACTAATTTAGAAACCTTTGCAGGTGTGCGCACAACAACTGACAAAAATTTCATCGCAATCGGATGAATGGTATAAGAACGCATACGAATAGAAGAAGATAGAATAAAAGAAAAAAAGAAGAAAATAGTTGTATCAATTCAAAAACCTTTGCGGGCGTGAGTACAACATATGATAAAAATTTCATTGCAATCGGATGAATGGTATAGGAACGCATACAAATAGAAGAATATAGAATAGAAGAAAAAGATCGTTGTACTAATTTAGAAACCTTCGCCGGTGTTGGCAAAATTACTGACGAAAATTTTACTGCAATCGGATGAATGGAATAGGAACGCATACAAATAGAAGAATATATAATAGAAGAAGAAGATGGTTGTACTATTTCAGAAACCTTCGCGGGTGTTGGCACAATTACTGACGAAAATTTTATTGTAATCGGATGAATGGTATAGGAACGCATACGAATAGAAGAAGATGGAATAGAAGAAGAAGATGGTTGTACTAATTCTGAAACCTTCGCGGGTGTTGGCACAATTACTGACGAAAATTTTATTGCAATCGGAACGCATACGAATAGAAGAATATAGAATAAAAGACGACGCAGAAGATGGTTGTACTAATTCAGAAACTTTTGCGGGTGTTACAACAACTGATGAAAGTTTCATCGCAATCGGATGAATGGTATAGGAACCATACGAATAAAAGAAAATAGAATGAAGAAGAAGAAGAAGGTGATGATTTTTCCAGTTCAGAAACCTTCGCGGGTGTGCATACAACCACTTACTAAAATTTCATTGCAATCGGATGGTATAGGAACGCATACGGGACAGACAGACAGACAGACATTCATTTTTATACATAAGATATAGCCTATACTCTTCGCGCAAGTGCAAGCAATAAGTTGTCAAAGTTTTATCGCAATCGGATGAACGGTATGGCAGCGCATAAAATACGAACAAACAAACAAATATTGATTTTTATATATTAGATAATAAGGTTTTATGTTGAGCGGCTTAAGTGTCGGCTTATAATGCTATGGGTACCAGGTTCGAATCCTGGGTCTGGCAAATCCACATATTGTTTTTCAATTTGTGTTTCGAGGTTGAGCCATTTAATAGCCATTTATCGTTTAAAAAAATCTATTAATACAACCTCCACTCTATTGAGACCCATATGATTCCCTCAGGATCGAACATGGTGAAGTAAGTAAGTTGTTCGGTTACAATGTTTTTAGACGATCTTAATATAACATAAATTATTATTCTGATTAATGAAAATGGTGTTACCATTCCATACGATTTGGATTTAGTATTTCTGGATTCACCTACCGACGTCGTCAATATTTGTAGGAATGTATTTTTAATAATAATTAAAAGAAAATAATGGTACTGTTCGGTTATACCGGAGCCAGCGGAAAACGCATTTTGAAAATAGCCGATAAACTGGATTATTTGTTAGTTTGGGTTAGTTTAGGTTCGGTTAGGTTGGGTTAGGTTAGGTTAGGTTAGGTTAGGTTAGGTTTGGTTAGGTTAACCTAACAAATAATCCAGTTTATCGGCTATTTTCAAAATGCGTTTTCCGCTGGCTCCGGTATAACCGAACAGTACCAAAATAATTTATAATAATATACAAAATAAAGGAAAAAAAACCATTTTCAGTTTTTACAAATCAGTGAATTACTGAATTATGTAAGAACATTTCTAGCCCTCTTCACATATTTAAAAGTTTAGTATCACTCAAACCTAAACCATTATTACATTTCTTACTATGAAATATTTCTTACGTAAAAATATTAGCAAATACTAGCATTCAATTCGATACTTAAATATGAATAATTTAAGTAATTAAAAAAATATACAAAACTAAAAATTATATTATATTTTAATTGTGTACCTAATCAAATAAACTAGTTAATACAAAAATAATTATCATTGAGTTGTTGTACAATCAACACAGATTATTTATTTAAATATTTCAATACAATATTAATTGATACAAAAAGTAATTCGACATTCTATTAACCCCTCAGACTGTCTTATTAAATGAACTTAATATAGTTGTTTTCAATAATAATTATTACGGCAATATAGACGATTATATGCGTTAAAACAACGTCCAATGTGCTAACCCTGAACATGACAGATTGATTATTTGCAAAAAATACGGTGGCAATGTCAGTTAACTCTACCGTCGATCTACATTTGATAATGTCTTGTCGAGAGCAAATTTGTATAAATAGTAAGTGGCTGCTTGCAAAATGTATCAATTGGTATTCACCTTTGTTCGAGAAAACTTCTCCCAAAATGGCATTCAAGGTATACATATTATATTTGTTCAGTATTAAAGCTTTGAGCTTAAAGCTCACGTTACCTATCAATAAATCCACTTAACGATTATTATTATTTAAAATTTCTTTTACGAACGATTGAAACTACATATCGTTTCTTTTTAATGTTTTATCAATATTATTGACTGATGGCTCTTGATTAAAATAAAATTTGACTTCATAATAATATAATATAGAAATTTGTCAGCTTACATATTTTGAAATATTGTTGATATATGGCTGCTTTTCATAATGATCACGATCTCCATTCATGAGAGGACGATCGATATTAAGATATTTTGAAAAAAAAAATCAATGATTAAAATCCTTTTACTGAAGATCGCATTGACTGCCCTTCCAAGGAAGAAGGCGGTAACTCGTAAAATTTGTGAAATCGGGTTATGAATGCCACCCGTTGGGCAAAGCAACAAATGAAAGCTATACATATTCTGTTCACTTTAAAATAAATGTTATCACTAAAATACCGTTAAAATCCTTAATGAAAAATGATACACATTTCTTAGCAAAAGGGCACTCATTGCACCTATTTATTGCAGTTATTGCTATTTTAACGTCCTACTAATAAAAAATATCACCGTTTTTTATAAATTTTAACAGTACAACAATTTAAAAATAGCATATTATGTTATTTATCTCGAAAGTTTGTGAGAGTCAGTTATTGCCTTCTTCCTTGGAAGGGCAGTTGATTACATTTGCAGTTTTTAAAACTATATAAATTGCCTAAAGACATAGCTGTACATACATAAGTATCTAGTCCTAGAATATCATTTGCCTAACCGTTGTGTATCTTTATTTGCAGTTCGTCGTCTTCGCCGCTATGGTGGCTGCAGCCAACGCTGGCCTCATCGCCCAGCCCGCTCTGGCTTACTCCGCTCCCCTGGGATACAACTCACACTTGGGATACAACTCCCACTTAGGATATGCTGCACCAGTCGCCAAGATCGCAGCTCCCCTCGCCTACTCCGCTCCCCACTCTTACGCCGCCCCTCTCGCGTATGCCGCCCCAATCGCCAAGATCGCCGCTCCCTTGTCCTACGCTGCTCCCGTTGCCAAATATGCCACCATCGACGCTGACTACGATCCCAACCCTCAATACTCCTACGCCTACGATATCCAAGACGGTCTGACCGGAGACTCCAAGAGCCAGCACGAATCCAGACACGGAGATGTTGTCGAAGGATCTTACTCCCTTGTCGATGCTGATGGTCTTAAGCGCACCGTAGACTACACCGCTGATCCCCACAACGGATTCAACGCCGTCGTCCGTCGTGAACCCATCGGACACGCCGTTAAGGTTGTTGCCCCAGTTGCCAAGGTCATCTCTCCAGTCGCCTATGCTTCCCCCTTGTCTTACGCCGCCCCAGTCGCCAAGATTGCCGCTCCTTTGGCTTACGCCTCACCCCTTTCATATGGTGCCCACAGCGCCCCCGCCTACTACCACTAAGAAACGAAATGAATTTGGATTGTCAACCTAGAATAAACCTGCAATAAATTATTTGAAAAATATATATTTTATTTTTATTTTGTATCCATATTTTATTCCAAATTTCCACGTTTTCAGTATTACTTAATCATATAAATTTGACAAATCATATATAAACTGTTAATTGATTTATATACAGTTAAATAAGATAAAAAGACATACATAGTATTATAAATACACATAGGTACAAAAAATATGATACGAAAATTCTTACTATTAATAATTATTGGTATAATAGATCAAGCACTCTCAATATGCCTCCTTATATAATACATAAAAGCCAATAATACTTAAAACTATGTATTCACTGTTCTATCATCATTATTAACTTCTAAACAAATTACACGCAACAACTCAGGTACCAATTCGATTGTCTCGACGCATTTTATGAGTGGTTAAAAACGGACGTTGTTTTTCTAGTGTTGAGTATCATAAGTAACCCAAAAAATCAGCTCGTTGAATATACTTAAAGGCAATAATTAACTCATTTAGTGCTAACACCGCGACTGGCGCGTTTGGAGTCGTTGGCCATTAGATATAATTAACGTGTTATTTCAATGTGGTAATTAAAATGTAATTAAAAGGTTGCTGCATTACTTAATGAATCTCTGAAAAAATTTTAAAACGGCAATTTAATGTATATAATTTTCATTTTAAGTAACCAATCCGTATCTGACAACATTAAAAATATGTATTTATGCTAACAACTTATAGTTTAAAAATATGTAAGTACTAAAATGTACTTTTTTGGAAGCCCGATTTTTCTTAGTATCTATATAAATAAATAATTAGGTAAAAAAATAAATAAATAATTAAATATTATAAAAAAAATATTTAGGCTTAAAAATGTACATTGATAACTTGTTTAAAAATTGACAAAACATTTTTTTTAAATTTGTAGTTTTAACGTATTTTTTCTAAAAGAAACAGCGATTTTTTTATAAAATATAAATGTAAATTAGTTTTAATAGTTAATAAAATTTCATAACTCTCGTTCTTGTCATAGATATATTTTAAACTGTTTGACTTATATGGTGCAAAGTACCAACTAAAATCACTGTAACGATCTCGTAATGGGAAATTAGTAAAAAATAGTGATGCTCTCGAATAGAACGTAAGTACCTATCTACTTAGTACAAAACCGACCCAGTTTTTGCGGAAAATTGTTATTTTAATCTCGTCCACTTTGACTTGCAAATTCGCCACTCGGCAGCACTGCTGACACAACTTTTACCGGTAAATTATTACGGCGCGTTTCTCGCTTTCTGAGTTATGTCCTTCGTTACGATACGACAGACAGTCTTCTGTTTTTATCCCGCTGCCGTGCGAATTCCGTAGAATTTGTAAGTGAATTTCACTACTGATACCCATTGATATACTTGCAGTATATCAATGCTGATACCTCCGTTTGTTTTACTTTTCGACCCGTGGGTACTTTTAAATATGTTTGCATTCTATTAGTAATGAGTCAATATTAGAAGATTTTTTTTTTAATAGGAGGAAAGGGGATATTCGGTGGGTATGTTGTTCATATTTCTGTCCATTCGATCGTGTAAGAAAGCTAATTTGTGGTGAGGTGCGCAGTAGTGAGTTTAGAGTTTTGAAGGCCTAAGGATTATTTACTGGGCTCTACCGCAGCGTTGCCATGTCTACTGAAATTTCAGTAGATCTACTGATATTTTTGGCAATATACTGAATCTACTGATATTTTCTAAAATCTACTGATATTTCTCCATTTCACAAAAATCTGGGAACCTGCGGCCCGCGACGAAATATTTTTCCTAAAAAAAACAAGCCGACTATGAAAATCTGGGAACCTGCGGCCCGCGACAAAATATTTTTCCTAAAAAAAACAAGCCGACCATGAAGGGAACCTGCGGCCCGCGGCAAAATATTTCTCCTAAAAAAAACAAGCCGACTATGAAAAATTGGGAACCTGCGGCCCGCGGCGAATTTTTTTTCCTAAAACAGAAATCTACTGATATTTTGTCTAATCTACTGAATATTTTTTGCACATTCTACTGAAATTTAAAATTTTGACTTGGCAACACTGCTCTACCGTATTAGATCATATTGTATTGTTGATGAATGATCGCGCTGCTATAAAAATTTATGTATCTCCTGGCCACATTCTATGGACTTTGCGCCTAAGGTATATTTCATGATGCTTATGCCACTTTCAAAACTGAAAATAATTCGTCAAACTTTATGCATTCAGAAAATTAAATCATATATTTCAATGGATACACACAGCTACATTGCAATATAAACATAATACATGGTCATCAAGACATTTGTTACGTTTGTATTTAAACAATTTGGTAAAATAAACAATATGATAGGTATATAAAAATGATCTCTAGATTTTGGCCGTAACTAGAAGTTGTCATCGAGAATTCTCGAGAAATTATTTTTTCGAAATTTCGAGAATTCTCATTTCTCGAGAAATCATCAATGAGGTTTTCGAGATATCAAGAAATTGTCACTATGCTAAGCTGTCAACGGCTACCGAAATTTATAAAATTTCTCAAGATAATTTCCCAGTCAATTTTTTTTCGGACGGATAAGCTTAAAAATGATCTCAATTTGTACAAAATTTCTTAAATTTCCTTGATCTAAAAAATGTAAAAAAATCAATCAAAGAATGAGAAATTTCGTAATAATGATGATTTCTCGAGAATTCTCGATAAATCAAAAAACCAATTTCGTATTTCGAGAAAATAGATATACTTACTTGATTTAGAGAATTCTCGAATCACGAAAAACGTAAAAAGTTGAGAAATCACAAGCTCTCATGGCAAAATCACTGCCCGTAACAATATCTGATAATAATATTATAAATTAGTAAAATAATGAATGTGTTATATCTAAATTTCTTAATAAGGCTTCTCTAAGATTT
The DNA here is from genome assembly GCF_057557595.1 of Rhyacophila brunnea. NCBI lineage: Eukaryota > Metazoa > Arthropoda > Insecta > Trichoptera > Rhyacophilidae > Rhyacophila > Rhyacophila brunnea. The sequence continues at coordinate 37,016,932 of NW_028233276.1, read as the reverse complement.
ATGTTAATCATTAACATCTCTCTAGTGATGACACATCGTGAGATAGTTATCTGAACTGAATACATTTTACAAGATAAGTTAACTACTGACTTCTATACGTACATCTTACCTATACATTTCATAGTTTTACTTACTGCATAATAATATCAGCATGCACTTTAATTATGCAATTACTTAATCCGTATGACACTTTCAAATGAATTACTTAACAGTATACATCGTCATCACCTTCATCTTTGGCTCTCTGAACAGATTTCGGCCTCAGTAAGTAGTAGATTCTAAGAGCAACGCTCCTCAGTTGCAAAGTGCTAATCCTAGATTCAAGACATGCGTACCTAATGCAGAGTGGAGAATGATGGAGTATCACGCATTTTTGTATTCAATTAAAAATAAAAATATGTCTAGATTCATGATATTTGATACATGTGTGCAATACAAACCGTGAACGATCATGAAATTAATAAATTGGGCCTATTTATACCCCCACGGTGGCTGTAACGCCGTGGGTCCCAGGTTCGAATCCTAGGTCTGGCAAGTACACATATTGTTTTTCAATTTGTGTGTGAGTCAGGGTATGGACCTAATAGGTTGAGCAAGTGGCTGACATACATATCTCGTAAAAACAAAAATATGTTAATACAAACCTCTACTCTATGGAGGCCCATGTGATCCTATTAGGATCGGACATGGTCGAAGAAGAAGATTTATAAAAAGGTGATTTATCACTACACTACAATTACAACGAAACTGTTTTGTTATAAAAAATAGTTTAAAAATTTTATATATAAGAGACATGCTTCATCTCGCGAATATTAATTCAATTAAAACACTTACTTACTCACAATTCCGCGATAAAAATCTGTTTAAATTAAATATTACAAGAAAAAAATTATATCACATGCCAGCTGTATATATTATTTGCTTAAAAGTAAAAGTCTTTCTCTCCCACGTATGTGTATAATAATATGACTGAAGTATGTGTGAGTCAAAGCTGCACTTCTAATATTAATATCATTAGATTGCAAATAGATTGGACGTTGAATCATTAGGTTATAGCCAGACTGTCGTCATATAGCATAAAAGGTTGTAATCGAGGGTTATTCTCGTCTCAAAGAATTCTTAGAAATTACAATTAATATTGATTGTCGTTTCTCGAGAATTCTATTGTTTTTCACTAGTATACAGTAACAATAACTGGGAGTTCAACACAAGAGCTTAAAAACTGTGATACTAATCCTTCATGGAAAATTCGTAATTTTCCGAAATTGAATATTTTTTTCCAAGAAAAAAATCTGCATATGAATTCGACAGGATTCTTTTGATTTAACAATTAAGAAGACCTCAAGTACGTGCAAATAAATACAATTTATTGAAAAATATTTTAGTACGGTATTCAAAAAGAGAGAAAAAATACTTCATAATAATAAATAGTTATTTCTTAAAAGCCGCCATAAACTGAGCGATCATTATGTTAGAAAATTTATAAATGAAACGAGTTGGGCAAAGTAAAGATTTATTAAAATTATCCATCGATTTTTCCATAAAATATCTATCTTATTTATATCGAATGGAGTTTTCTTTATGTGACGATATATTTTAATATTTTTTTGTGATTCTATGTTAATTTCATGTGTATCAATGTTAAAATCAATTAATCACATTGTATTTTACAGTAAGTTGATACATATGTCTCGTAATTCCATCAGTAGGTATATGTGTATCTTATACAAATGATGCTCCTGTTTACGGATCCTGCCTCGTACAATAAATAAATTATATCCTAGGTTACTGGTTACTGGTTAGTGTGAACACCATTCAAAAACTGTACACCATAACAATTATTTATACGTTGTAGAAATACTCAATCTCGTGTTCACACAATTTATTTATTTACCTGATTATCTTTCTTCGAATTAATGTATTATGTCTTACCCAGTGTTGAAATAATTATTTGATATGACTTGATTGAACTTTAATTATGTCGTAAATTATAATGCGCCGAAAGATTCAATCTATAGTATCATATATTATTGCTGTTTCTATAGAAACTTTGCCAATCCGAACGTACCACCTGTGTAGGTAAATTTAACAAATGCTGAAATGAATCTAGTGTGAGGCAGAAATAAATCAAGAGTGACGACTTATTAATTTGTTTAATAAAATTATTGACTGCAGTTAAGTGATGATATTATAATATATAATAATCATAATAGTTAATTACCTACTGCTCTCGGTAGGTATTATTTTTATTTAAAATATATTGAACATTTACACCACATAGACTTAGACATTAATTCTGCGAAATTAACTACCTGACTGAAAAGACAAAAAATTAAAGAAAACTGTAATATATTTTCACAGGGCGTGAAGAAAGTTTAAATAGGAAGACTATGTTACTTTTAAGGTACTGAAAAAATAAACTTCTCAACATGATTATCTGATGAAATAGATTAAACACACATGGAGATAAAGAGATCTCGAACTTCAACATCATCAACAATTGGGTTTCTTTCGCTTTGCCCTGTATAAAAGAGCTGTGGTAAGAATAATTTATTCTTAAAAAAAAAATTCTTAATTTTTGATAATGTCTAAATAGTATTATGTATATAAAGAGTAAGTATTTCTTTTTCATATGTACCAATATTATCAAGTGCAAGTATGTTATAACTAAAATTTGGAGAGATGCTGAAACCGGTTAGTAATTAAGGTAATTGATACTTGGGTCTATTGTCTGGGGCCCGCATCAGTTGAAGTACGGCTTTATAGTGGAAAAGGGTCCAGAAAATAAAATTGAGACTCGCAAAACTTTACTTTCAGCTGAATGGATAATAGCCGTGACTCTATCCAACTGACTATCTCTTATGTATGCTTATGTACTGAAGATTAAAGTTTAGATGGGATCTTTATTTAGCTGTATATTTTTTCCGACTTATACACAGCGTCAGTGGAAACTCTGCCATTCTTGGTAGTATTGGCTTGTGTATCTCTGATAATTTTCTTAGAAATCGGAGCATTTGTTGTTTGTTCTCCCAAGGTACAGAACTAACTTACCATTAGTAACGCCAATTGGGAGAGCAATAACTATGTTTTATCAAATCGCTTCGGATATTGTTATATTCCACTTAGGTGAGAGTGAATTTAGGTGGACATTGTTTTATCAGTTTTAGACAGGGTCTATCAACCTAGTTCACTCTATGTGATTCCATGTATTTTTATTTTTCTTATTTTATTATTGTATTATTTACTCACATTATCTTGTATTTTTATTTGAAAATTGTTGACACTTTATGTCGTTTTGTGAATGCTTTGAATTTGTAATTTGTTTTGTTCATTATATGTAAAATATTTATTTTTTATTTTTAAACATGACTGTCAAAAATTAACGCAATTTGTGAACCGCTTCAAAATGTAAAAACTGCTAGTTAATTTTGTAGTAATTAGATAGGACGCACATGGCGCAATTGGTAAAGCATACTAGCGCGAATCCAGTAGATGCAGATTTGTATCATGCTGATCGTCGTATTTTTTTTATATTATGCATAGAAATTTTCAAACTATGTAGGTTTGTAAAAAATATTCCTTAATATTTTTAAGTCGCACCAAACGCAATTCTCCATTATATTGTTTGTTGAGAAACTTGACTGAGGTCAGGAGGTGTTTCGCCTCACATGATGGATGGCCACGATCGTAGGTTATACCGCATCATTGAACATCTGATACCAGTGCTTATTTACAAGCGGCTTCTGATTGAACAACAGGATGCCTCTGCAATGCGTTATCTCATATTTTAAAGGCCAATAAAATGCAGTAAAATGGACGTGTAAAATTACATTTTATGGGATAATGTATGTCTTAATAGTTCAAAACGTTAAATATTTATCACCTTTAAGACAACCAATATTATAAAATGCATGCCATAAACTATAAAGGATTATAATTTCTCCATCATACAGAAAGTTTATCATACACAAATTGAAAATGTTCATGATTGTAATTAATATGTTGTCCAAGTAGAATTATTTAGATAATTAAAAGTATATGTAGATAATATAAATGATGGTCGATGATTTTCTTTATTAGTATAAACACCGGATATTGCGAAAAAATATTAATCGTAGATTACGCAGCGTCGCTACTTTAAGCGTTGTTTCTTGCCAGATCTAACTTTCAAAACAATTTACATACGAGGTTAGATAATATATAGTATTTTTTGATACTGCAAACAGCTTTAAGTTTATCATAAAAAGTTAGAATATTACACTATATTCACTTGAAAATCAATATGTTAGCCTTTTGTACCTAATATCTTAGGAAACCTTTAAAACACACCTTTAGCATATTACGATATTTAATCAATGAGTAAAATGTATACCTACATTAATTTTTAATCTTACCTTGTTGCGAAACACTGAATTCGTCTTTAGTTTTTGAAACATTATTTTTAAAACTTTGATTTCTATATATTTTGTTAAATTCTGAGAAAGTGTAGCATAATCTAATTATTTAGTAAGTCTAGTATTACATATTCTAGTCAACGATAGTTGGGAACACAGAAAATTATATCACAAATGGACCTTTGATAGCCATAAACAAAATATAGAAAATGTCAAGTTTGTCTTCTCCATCATTTAATTTATAACCGAGATATTCATCTATAGAAACTTACTATTTATCTTACCTCTATCTTATCTTACTATTATCTACGCACTTTGAATACTTATCACACAACTAGAGCTTTCGTTTTCTCAACTATTTCATTTCTGGAAATTCGAGAATTCTCAAAATTAAGAAAAATGGTTTTCTCGAGAATTCCAGATTGGTTTTTGATTTCTCGAGAAATCGACATTATTACGAAATTTCCTCTTCTTGCCGATTATATATTTATATTTTAGATCTTCCGGATAAAAAAAATACAGAGAAATTTAAAATATTTTGTTCTGATTGAAAGTTTTGTTTTTTCTTCCTCTTCCGGCCAAAAAAGTTAGGTACTGTAAATTTTAAGAAACATCAAAGTCAAGGCCTTTTTTACTGAGATATCAAATTCTCTTGAGAATTTTCATTCAGCTTAATTTTAATTCCAGCTGCAATTTCTCCAAAATCTCGAGAAATAAAACTTCGAGACGAGTTTTCTCAATCACAACCTCTACAGTGTAGACAAATCGATAAATAAATGAATAATTAATTCTCTCATTTAGCGTACATAACCTTCTACCAATACTGTACCCAAATAATGTGTGGGAAGACACCCCAAAAAATAATTACCTTTAAGTTAAAAACATATTTTCGGATTCGGATATTCAATTATACGTAAGTAATAACCAACGATTAAATATTAAAATAGTAGGTATGCATATTTTTACTAACTACTACTTTTTACTAATACCCCATTTTAAATTGACCAGGAAAGCCAATACCATGTCAGATAATATCTTCCAATAATGCATACCCTTTATCTTCATAAACGGTGGTGCAATTATTACAGCACTGCTTGCTAACTTGCCGTGAAAAGCCGTGCCGAAAAGCAACATATACTAAATGACTAGTGCACCGGCTCTAATCTAAGTAACCTTTACGTATTAGGCGGTCGCGAGGTACAAGAGATCAATTGAATTTTTATTGAAAGCCATGGGAAAATATCGACTTGGCGCAAATTAGCAACCATTCACGTAATATTTTACTACCTATCTCGAAACTTTTCCTAGTCTTTAAATTGTAACCTGTTCTCCACGTAATTGGCACATATTTTTGCTGATTTTATCTGGCCCACTTCTTATAACTTTTAGTCTCTTAAGAAGCGTTTGACCTAAGTAGTGTAAAACTGTTTAACCGCTATCTCAGTAAAATGTCGATTATTCAAATAACCGAAAAATCTTACGGTTGTTAGACCAATTATTGAATTAAAACTGTTATACATGGGTAACGTCATGTTAAAACATACATTAAAATATAACCAATAATGTAGTTCTTTCCAAAAAAAAAAAATTGTTATAACATGCTTGCACTTTCTAAAAATTTATTAATCTATTTTTTTAATTCAACTAATAATTGACAAGATTTAAGAATCCAACATTCTTTTAGTGAACATACATACTTTGGAAACACGTCTGAGAAATATATAACCACTAGTAAAAATCTTTTTGAAAAAATATGACACTCAGCACAATTCGAGTGATACCTGACATGAATTAGTAATTAAGGTAATTATAATACTTTGATTTAAAATACAAAAGCCGACAATTAATGCAATTTAGAAAGCGCTTCAGAGGGTACTAAAGTTCCCACCACCACCACCCGTCATATATGCACAGCCGTGGATATGCACGGCCGCTTTCCATGATGCTTTAAACGTGTCTGAAAGAAGTGATTTTAAGTGCTCATTCCGTCCCGAGACGGAGCCGTATGGGACTGATGCTGCAACCATGCACCGTAGTGCTTAAAAAAGAAAGTTAAGAAACTTCAGAGGGTACTGTAAAACATTAGTTATCTTCGACACAATTAGATAGACCACGTATAGCTTAGTAGTTAGAGCACATGGGCGCAAATCCCGGGGGCGCATGTTCGAATCTGCTGGGTGTCTTTTTTTAAAGATTGTTTCTAGTGGTCATATATTTCTCGGAAATGTCTTTTGTTCGTCTCGGAAGTTATGTCTGTTCCTAGTTATAAGATCACCAGAAGTCGGTTCCTATCCAGTTCTTGAAGGGGGGTCAATATAGTGTATATTAGTAGATATTTGAAAAGTCAATAATAATAATTAATGATTTTCTGACACAATAAAAAGTCGAGAGGGTAACTAGTAATAGTGTAGATTCTAGTGTAAATATTATATTTAAATTAATTGATATTACCTGAGGTGTATGATTTCTGCAGTACTTGTAACGTAACTAGCCAGAATGAAAGGTTCTAACGTTTGCAACCTTGTATGATAAAATCTCACAGAATAAATCCTATTCAAATACAAACTATGTACTAAGTCCATCTAACTAATATATTATATTAAAAATGATTTCTGAATATCGCAGTTATTAATTATTTATTGGTCACACGTGGACGTAAATCATTTGACGTCATTTTATTATTTTATAACGTAAGTTATAATTTATTATTACATAACTATAGTATACATTCTCATCGTTATGGCCCAATAGCGCATTTTCTACAATAGTATCTCTCAGTATGACTTTTAATACTATTATAATTACAGAACTTTGCCTCATCATTAATGACTCAAATATTATCAAATAAATATATTGCACATCGTTGGTTGTTATATTATTATCTTCTCAATTCTTCTCTATGACATGTAGACATGCGCATTTATTCTATACATAAGACTGCTTTATGCTGCTACGGCAACTATCTAGAGTAGGTTTGTATAGAAGTATTAGCACTTTTAAGTAAGTGCTATGTTTTAACAGCACCTCTCTTGGCTATGTTAAATTTTAGAGCGAGATAAGACAGTTTTGACTGTTTAGACGGCTAACTTATTGTGATTGTTACAATAAGAATACTGCGATAGAAACCTACCCTAGATAGCTGCCGTAGCGGCCGAAAGCAGTCTTGTGACTCTTGTGTATTTCTAGATGATTAGATGCGATGGTCGCTGAACCAATAACTACCACGGAGAGTTGCAGCCTTCGAGATGTGGTTACTGAAAATTTCTTGGTTGAGCATGATGATTAATGTTGACATCTTCAAACGAATGAGTAAATACCGAAAGGTCTGTATAGTTTTAAAACTATAATACTACAATACCTCGGTATGAGTAGGCTTTCCATATTAGATTGAGATCGACGTTGGATCCGGAAGACCCGGCTGGTTTGTGATTATATCTTGGATTTTTATAATATATGTAGTAGGCACGTGACTTCTGATCTTCTGATCTTGTGCCATAGAACATCATGTATTGTAATAAAAAAACTATGTCGCGATTATACATATTTAGTTAATATTATTATATTTTACAGATGGCGTCACATTATAATATCATACAAATTGTGTGTAGTTTTATCATTGTTTTCTCAATCATCGCCAAACAGTACAACAACAAAATTGTCTTTGACATAATATTATTTATATTAAAATAGGTATCCAGTTTTCAATAATAATTATAAGTACCCTAAAACGTAAAAAAAAGAAGTGAACATTTACTGACCATTTAAAAATGAAAAGACGTTCCTTAAAACCATTCATAACAACAAATATAAATGATCAAAATCAAATGATTAATGTCTGTTAATGGAACGAAACCGGTCCTACGCATATATTCTATAGACAAAGCGGATATCAAAGGTAGTTTATTATATTTATGTATTGAGGCGGTTAATTTTTACAATAAGATAACCAAAAGTACTATGGTATGGTAAAAGTAAAAACACAAAAGTACTATGTTTTAACAGCACCTCTCTTGGATGTGTAAAATTTTAGAGCGAGATAGACAGTTTTGACAGTTTAGATGGCTAACAATAATAATACATCAATACATAAATATGATAAGCTACCCTCGATAGCCGTTGATAACCGTTGATAGCAGTCTTATGTATAGAATACATAGATGCGCTGAATATTATTAAATTATGTGGAATAAGTACCTACTACACATTGTGTTTTATTTTTTTTTCTTACCAATAATATTTACCTGATTTTCTAACATAAGAAATAAATATCTATGATATAAGAATTAATAAAACCTAACCTAAAGTTATTTTATCTGAGACACATAATATTATTTGATGGTGTTTATTAAAAATCCAATAAATGTAATAAAGTGTCTCTACGTGCGTTTGAGCATGAAATCGAATTCTTGCGTATGCGTGTACCTATGTATTTTACTTGCCTGACATGTCCTATAATGGCGCCCGTTGTTTCATTTACCTCTTGTTAAAATGTAAATAAAAAAAGTTGAACCGTACACCTTTCTAGTAGTGGATTTTCCAGGGTGACATTCTGCCACTCAACCACCGCGGGCGCTCAATTGTATTAGAGAATGTAGATAGATATATAGTTTATTTTAACTCCGTGGGTAGTGGGTACTTAAACGGGAATATATTTGATAATAATCTGTTAAATTTAATACGTATGTTGACAAAATAATATTTTGAAAAAGTGCCATAAACCACGGACATGTGATGTGCCAAATATGGCTTTAATCTCATTTTTAACACGACGATATTTACAACAATTCTCTTTTAATGTATACATATATTTTATGTGGTCATTAAATATTAATTTCTTAAACGACACAAGACTAGATGTCATAATGATACTTATATACGTTTTTTCTATGCTCGCAAAGATACCCTGAATTCTTTATTTTCGAACTTCACACGGATCGTTTTCATTTATGATAGATGGATCACTGAAAAGATTCTACAAAACAGGTAATCAATTATCACCATTGTCTGTTTGGGGCGAATGTCGCTGTTTAAAATTTTTTTATTAGAAGGTTGTAAAAAAAAAATGCGGACGATAACCTCGGATAAGTTTATTATTAATATTAATCGTTTTCATTATTACCAATCGATTCCCATTTGTATTCTGCTCATGTATGTATCATTTAAGAAATATTTTAACAGATTTTTATTATTATAAATAAAATAATTATAAAGTTAAATTAGATTTTATCAAACTATAATCAATCATATTATTTTTCTATACTGCGTATACATGGATAAAATATTAGTAGATATTAATAATAATGTAATGTAATATAGAAAGGAGCATGAGCGGAGCCCGAGCACGGTAAATTTGTAGTGCTCCGGATGTTTTTTTTCATTATTCATTTTTTTTCCTAAAATCCAATGAAAATATTTTATTTGACACTTTGCAACACTGGAATTATTTAAAATACGGCAACACTGCCGAGTGATAAATAACCTCACTTTTTTGACAGGAGAGGCAGATAATGAAAGACGGTTTGCTGTCGGTATTTTGTTAAATACATATTATAATGAAAAGGGCGAATAATAAACCTTATTTCAAAAGTACTTTTTTTTTTATTATATACATAATACCTATCAAAAATTTTTACTCGGAGCTGAGCTGGTTGCATTGATAGCATACCAAGAAGAAAACAAGTCAAACAAATCTTCTCACTATCATTTTCATAAAAATAGACTGGTACCAGTATTTTTACTTTTTTGACATCCCTATGTAACTAGCTATATACCGATTGGTTAATTTATCTTTTTTACCTAAATTTAAATACCATAATTAAGTTTACCCCTAACGAAGAATAGAAGTACCTAAGTATATCATGTATGTAACATATTTATAATTCTAACGACTGAAACAGGTAAGAAATTACATATATCTTAGGCAGTAAATGTATGAAGGAATTTCTGAAAAAAATAGTGACAAAGTTGTGATAGCGTCTGAACAAAATATTAAAGAGTGACCTTCTACTATTAACCAAAATGTCCTTAACATAAGTATAAACTATAAAACATCGACCCTATCTTCAAATAAGTTCAAGCCCTGGGAGTAACACAGCGCGTTATGAAATGATGGAAAAAGAAATAAATGGATAAAGGAGTTAACAATAATTTTGGGCACGTGGTAATGACATTGATGTGATAATAGGCAGGCCACATCGCTTGAAAAACAAATCACCGCTCTCAAATGCCATCAAAACATAATTTGTCATAAAAATTCAACATGCGTCTATTTAATGTTATGTTTATTGTTCTATTAGTAATAATAATAATATATTCATTGACATGTTTTCCTTTTCAAGTAAATGGGTAAAGTATTTTAGTCATCTTTACACGATTGAAGAATTAATTTCCCCGACGCCATCACAAAACAAATTGACGTGTTCACAGCTAGACTATCGCTCTTTGATTGGCAGCGAGGCCGAAATTGCGTCGCACCTATAGTTGAAATTTATTCGCCGTTTCACTGAAGTATGCTCGTAAAGAATAGTGAAGAACCCGGAGGGTCGATGAGATAATCAGGATTAGCGGAAGTACGTGGCAACGAAAGACTAATCTAGACAAGTGATACAGCAAAGAAAGACCTTCTTCAAACCATGGAGCAAGTGGCTGAGATGATGATTATGATAATTACCTACATTTACTTAATATTCATCGTCGTACATTCAGAGTGAAATTTAATTTCATTAAAATATATACCTAATTTTAATAATAATTTAATTTTAGATTTTTGGTTCAGATTGTTACCGTGTAAGTAAATGGTTTTTAAGGGCACACATGCTTACCTAGAGTTTCTGTTTTTTCATTTAAAGTTGAACTATGACATTGAATACTAGGTATGATTTTTAAAGTGAAAGTGATATTATGTTACATCTCTTTTACGCATGCTAATATGATTAAAAAGTTTTTCTTTCTCTTTCTGTCACATTCGAATTTGATTACCAAAGTTTAAACATTTACTATGCGTATTTACAAATTATAACATGAATTTAAAAAATATATGTATTTATAATATTAAATATATTTTATAATGTACACAGATTTTTTTAACAACTATATTATATATACTTTTATTTATTTGTCGCATATTCAAAATGTTCTTGCTATATTAAAATCTTTTTTTTAGCCGGCCAAGTAAATCCGTATTTTTGGCCATAGACTAATAGAAAAAACTCTCTGCTGTCAGATTATGTTGATAGCAAATTGCAAGATACCTAACGAAGGAATTGTGTTTTATATCAGGAATAAGAAACACTATCTGTAAGTACAATATTATGTTATTTATTACTGTAGTAGTATTCTGTGTGTTTTGCATATATTATTCAAGTGTTAATTTATTGTTTTCTTAGTCTACATTAGTTGCGTGGTTAGTTTAGAGGTTATTGCGAGAATGCCTGTGATTTCATATTTATTTGTTTGATATAATCTAAGGCGTTCTAGTTGTTATTAAACATGTTACCTACCTGATTACTTTATTTTAGTTAATCAATCTTTTTTGATGCTTTGTATTATCACTAATCCGTTTTAATTACCATTCTTCAAACAGTCGCACACTATAAAAGATTAAAAATCACACTATTAACAGTTCATATGTTATGTTTTTTGCAGATGGAGAAAATGTCTACCGAGATCTTTGCTTGTCGACGGTTTCATATGAATAAGATGGAATGAAATAAATCTTTTAATTAATAATGAAATAAATCCGACTTTCGGCGTACGATCCGAACATGGCGTGATTCATATAATATTATTTATGACGTAGACCATCAAGCATATATACCCATTTTATAGATTTAATAGTACAATTACAAAAGGTAAATATAAAGTGACTAATGTTTGTAACCTATAGCTATGTCTATCTCGCATACATATTTAAAAAATAAAACAATTTTATAATTACATTTTTGCACTAAATTTATTATCGATAATGATATAAAAGTTGCTAAATTGATTCATAATATTCTAAAATATAATATAATTTTGCATATCAGTTACTTGTATCATATCAGGTATGTCATTTGGTAGAGCTTACTCTCCAAGTCTTTTCTTTTTCATCCTCAATATCACTTTGATATTAGAAACATTGTCTTTCTAACACCATTTCAAAGACTTTAAGTTTTCTAGATGCTGTATATTAATTCTTCTCTTCGGCTATATCTGCATCTTAGTTGCAGCATATGGATACAATGCGGCGCCTCCAAGAATCTCTGTCACTCTAGTTTTTTTGCATCGTTCCAGGTCATACTAGCAGCCCGTAACTCCGCCAGATATGCTATATAGATAGTATTTAGCGGCCATCCAGGACGCCGGAATCCGGTTGGCTTGAAGAACAGGCAAACCAGATTGGGATTCTCTTCAGGCACTCGCAGCACGTGGCCGGGCCAGGTACAAAGTTGCGTATTCACTCTCAACGTGATGCGAGGCTATTTGGTGCGTTCTTTTATTTCCCGTTACTTCTAAAATTACCGCACACCCAGTATCCGTCGTAAACATCTGTTCTCGAAGCTCAGTATACGGTTGCTCGGAGCCTTTGTAAGGTGCCATGACATAAAAACTAGTAAGATATTTAAAATAGCTGCTAGAATGAATACATTGTTGAAAGGAAATGAAAACTGATAATATGATATATCAATTAATTTGTCCATCTGAAGTTGTAGATATCAGTTAATAATTATGTGTTATACCAGTAATTAAATGCTGACTTCAAATGAAAATTGACTATTAAATATTGAAATAATATATTACCAGTTTTGATTTTTTTAAGTACTATACTATATCCATGGTTCATATTACAATGTCATAGTAAAACTTAGAAGAATAAAATATGTCGTAAGACGAAATCAATCTTGGGGTTTTAATATAAGTTAAATAAATAGTACACAGCTAATTTGTTATTACTTTGAATACATGCCATGTCTTTACATCAATAAAAAACAGAAAAACAATTTAATAATGTATAAATATTTATATAAGACTTAACAACGTCTAGTTAGACATCTAGTTAGACACGATGACCTCCATTTAATTTCCTCTTATTTTAAAATTCACCAAGATATATCCTAATAAGTAGGTAAGTATATTACATTTGTACATATAATAAGTAAATCAAGTACTTAAGGGGGGACATGCTCGTCGAAGGTCAAAATTGAGTTTTTATTGTATATTCAAACCATGATCCTGGACACACTTTAAACGTTGTAGATGATCTATTTATATAATTTTAAAGCCTTATTATCCTTTATAGTTATTTTAAACATTTGATGACTGCATAAAGTATTTTTGATACATAAAATAGTATTCTTTTAAACCTCTCGCTCTAATGTTTTAGAATATAGTCATATTTCGGTACATAACTGTGCAGTGGTGTTAAGATTTTTTACATTTATTAATTTTTAAACGCATTTATAAAACCATTAGTATAATTTATTACGAGATAATTTTTGTAAAATATTCACGATAAAAAAATATTTTGATAATCTCTGTGATCCCAAATTTGACAAGAATTAGGCATTTTATTATTCAAAAAATCGGCAAGATTAACACATTTGAAGATAAATCTAAAGATATTTATTATAAGCTATGTCTTTGACCATTCAAGTGCGATAAAAGTCCTATGAATAATGATTGCTTTATAATAATTATTGACCTAAGAATAAGGTAGTGTTTTTTTGAAATACGCCATTTCTTTTGTCATTCCCTAGTAGTTAAGCTACAACATACGGCCGTAGCCATAAAATGACAAACTATAATTAAAGTAGGGAGTAAAATTATGTTAACGCGCGTGTTTGAACATGTACTTAACCGATTTTTTTTTTATTTTTTTTTAAACAGTACATGTTCAAACACGCGCGTCAATATCATTTTACTCCCTACTTCAATTATAGTTTGTCAATTTATGGCTACGGCCGTATGTTGTAGCTTAACCACTGGGGAATGACAAAAGAAATGGCGTATTTCAAAAAAACACTACCTTATTCTTAGGTCAATAATTATTATAAAGCAATCATTATTCATAAGATGTTTATCACACTTGAATGGTCAAAGACATAGCTTATAATAAATATCTTTAGAATCATCTTGAAATGTGTTAATCTTGCCGATTTTTTGAATAATAAAATGCCTAATTCTTGTCAAATTTGGGATCACAGAGATTATCAATATAATTTTTTATCGTGAATATTTTACAAAAATTATCTCGTAATAAATTATGCTAATGGTTTTATAAATGCGTTTAAAAATTAATAAATGTAAAAAATCTTAACACCACTGCACAGTTCTGTACCGAAATATGACTATATTCTAAAACATTAGAGCGAGAGGTTTAAAAGAATACTATTTTATGTAACAAAAATACTTCATGCAGTCATCAAATGTTTAAAATAATTATAAAGGATAATAAGGCTTCAAAATTATATAAATAGATCATCTACAACGTTTAAGGAGTGTCCAGGATCATGGTTTGAATATACAATAAAAACTCAATTTTGACCTTCGACGAGCATGTCCCCCCTTAACATAAATAATTATACTGTAAAATTAAATTACAATTGAAGCAGTATATATGGACCCCACAGAGTAATTAACAATATAATAATTTATATAATTATATCGGGTATATACTATATTGACACATTTTAATGAAGTCTATTTTTCTTGGTACCTACGTTCAATGATAAATGTTGTTTTATATTGTAACATAAACAATGGTAATATGCATTGATCTTTCTGATTTTTAAACTGTGATATCTATTTTATATATCTATTGATTTCTATGTGTATTATTGATACATTATTTATTTCAAATACAATAATTTCAAAACTAACAGTAAATAATATATAGAAAGCGTCATGTTGTTTAGTTGGAACATCTACTAGGAAATTCCATCCAATCCAAATTCAATTTTTACCAGGTGGGTACTTGTAGGTCAGTTATTTTTGGAATAAAATGAATCCCTTAAAAAATATGAAATAAGAATAGAATGATAAATATTTGTGAAAATTTACCAAATCAACATGTTTAACGTGAATATTTTCACACTAAAATGATAAATATTGTTAAGAAAATATACACAAACAGTTCATTCAGAAGTTATGACGTTTAAAAGATCCCGCGAGTTAACTCGTGCGTGGCACTGATCATGAGGTGATATCAGTTATAATCATTTATGAGGAATGGTTATAAGCCATTGGCACAACCAATTTGGTTTTTGACCTTGAGAACAAAATGTACTTTTTACACGGAACCAAAACTCACGGCTGCAGAGACGAATGCTTATACAAAATATGGCGCAGTGGAATCGCCAGCAAGATCAGGTATCATTATTTAGATGTAAGTATACATATTATTTTGAATTTCATAAAATTACACTCGTTCTGGGTGTCTCGTAACAGTAAACTATATTAGTAAATTAGATATATCTTGATGAACTATAAAATAGTGATGTAATATAGACTTGTTGAAAATATATTAAGCATAATAAAATTTAAAATAAAAATTTAGAAATTCAGCCTTTCTGGTTCTCTAATATTCATAGATCTACTGGTTCTGGGATCTACTATTTCTGGCAGTAGACAATTCATATAAAAGTGATATATCTTTTTTTCAATCCAAAATGTCTCGTCTTTTTTGATTAATTCTATTTTAACAGGAAAATTATGTCCCGTCCAAACTCCAAATAAACAGACATCTTTCTTAGTAATATGAAGCTGCCCCTGAATCTGGAAGTACCAATCGTGATTTTTATCTATTACCATATTCCTGTCTTTATCTACTTTCCAAAATTTAATTTTTTTCTGTACAATAGCTTCATCTGCACTTATTCCAGCAGCTGAGAAAGGACATTTTATTTCAATAATTGTATCATCATCGCTGATGCCATCTGGCGTTGCACCGATAAAATCATACACATCATCGATAAACAATCCACATCTCTCAATCTTAATCCGTTCTTGTACACTAAGCTGTTGTAAAGCTATTGATTCATTTTCTTTACCATATTTTACCGCTTTCACGTTGGCTAATGATTGGCTATATAATAAACGTTTTACCAAAGGCCCAAATTTTGTATTTTCTCGCCGCTTACACACCTTACCAAAAACAGAGGCAGTAAGAAGGTTTCGTCGCCTTTCTAGCCATTCTGCACATTCAGATTGTAATACGGTGCGTCTTTCTATATCCCTCCTCTCATAGTTTGTCAGTTTGAGTTTTTTCAAAAAAGTTTCTTTTAACAATTGATATTGATTTTTGTCCATATCAGGTTTTTGGCAACTCTCTCCATAATCTGGATTAGATAAAGGAACAGTATGTATTGGTTTTCGCCAAGATTTTCCTATTTTTTTTTTTATTTATTTTCAACCTTCTTGATTCTAAGCGATTTATGAAGGCTTTTGGGCTATTTTTATAAACTTGTTTTTGAATTGTGCAATGTAACTTATTTGTATTAAATGCGATTACCGCCGCTGCACATCGTCCCATGTACGATTGTCTTTGAGAGTAGTTAATTCTCTTGCCGCCTACAAATTTTGCAATCATGTTATTAAAAGATTCTGAAATATTAGTAGAAAAATTATAAATTAAACTTTTTGAATTTAGCACCAAACGAGAATTATATATCATTAATTGAGAAAATAGACTGCATTCTTTTAATGCTGGTACATAATTTACATCAAGCATGTCCTCTGTATTTGGTTCATTTGTACAAAAATATGGTAGACAAGAAGTATGGTCTCCAAAAACATGGTGCGGTCCATTAAATAAATCTTTTTTCAGAGCGATAACCTTTTCTTCGAAAGTACTATCTTGTAGTTTTCTATACTTGATTGCACCTATGACGGCTTTCCGCAGACGTCTTTTTCTTGACGCAATGATTTTTCTTACATTCAAGGGATATCTTGTGTCTTTGGTTAATGCCTCTATTTTGCCACAATAATTTCTAATTAAATGGTTTTTACATTCAACTTTCTCGACAGTTACATTCGGATAAGGGTGACAATCAAGAATTTTTTTGTATGTGCTGGAATCTCCATCAGCAATCAATTTTGAATAAATCAATCCATGTGTATTAATAGATTCTTTAAAGCCTTCTAATATTGCTGTAGATTCCATTCCACCTGACGGACCGGTATAATTTAAAAAGCATTTATGTTGTTGAGCAGGGATATTTTTATTTTTAGCTTTGGCGCACAAATCGCAATATTTATTTTTCACTGACATGTACAAAATCTTTCCGGTTCTTTGACCAATGATCGTGGCAGCGCCAGATGCTGCGGAATAATTGCATCTGTATGAACGTTTCGACCAACAGCCGTCTGCAACAACTGATATCATGGGAATACCAGAAGAATCGACGTCACCATTTTCGATTGCAAGTTGTCGCTCTTCTTTCGCAGCGTTTTCCATACTCTTATTTTTGGTTTCTTCAAACCACTCGTACACCTTCTGTTGACTCTTTCTGTATGTTCTTGCTGTAATCGATGGTACGTCAATTGCTGAACACATTTCTTCCAGATTTGAAAATCCACTGCCGATACTGATTATACTGGATACAAATGCGTCACACAGATTCATTTTGTTTTTGTTCATTTCAGTGGTATATAATTTTAATTTTTTACCACAAAGTTTACATTGAATAAAAAATGTACTACTAAAGTTATCCCGATTTTCCCCAAAAATTTCTAAATGTGATAAATTACAATTAAATGGAGAATCATGGTGGCTAATTAATTGAAGTTGTTGGAAAAAATATGAAAAGTCTATAATTCTACGGCCTTCTACATGGAATTTAGGGCTTGAATCTTCAATTTCATTTTCTATAATAAATTCTTCGTGTTCGTGTTCAAATGTGGGATGAAATTCTGGTTCAGGTAGTATGCTTTGAGGATTTCCATGCTCAGGCATAGTCTTCGGCAATATATCAATACTATAATACATTCAAAAATATTAGCTTAGTAGATAGTTAACAGAAAACAAAATGTATAGCTGCTATTAATTATTGTACCAGATTATAATTTTCGTCACAGACACACTAATTTCGAATAAGACATGGCACAAACATAATATAAAAATAATATAAGTACAAATGATCATTATACTTAATTGTGTGTATTAATAAGTAATACGCAAAACTTCCTTTTGCAAGATAAATAAATATTGTGAACCAAAATTTTCTGTGAAATGTGGTTTTTTCAACTATGTATAATTATGTCAAATTATAAAATAATAATTTCAAACCTTTGTGTTTTTAATGTATTAATATTTCCATCTTTTCTCCTACGTCTTTTTTTGGAACTTCCAGCCATCGGATAGTGAGTTCGTGGCATTTTTTGTAAGTACAATCGATATAAATAATTGTGATAATATTGTTAGGTACCTATGTCAAAAACCGAGGATGAAAATTTCGCATTCCCGCTGAAATAAATGACGTTCATAGTATTGCCAGGCTAAACTTTCGAAATTAAAGTTAGTTTTTAAAAAAAAAATTACATTGGAAAATATTATGTAAGTACAGGCATCCATTATTATGTTATTTGATGAAAGTATTCTTTAAAATCATCTGTATTATTATAATCTCGCAAATTCATAATTTAGTAAAAGTTAAATTTTCTGTAATATAAACATCAGTAGGTACCTAACCTATGTTGATTCATAATTTTGGCTAAGTAAAAAATATAGATATTTTTTTAATAACAAATGTGAAATTCGTAAAACCTCATGTGTATTATTTATTAAATAAAAATAGTAAAACTAATAGTAGATACAAATGGTGAAAAACTTCATTCTCTTATTTACTAAAATATCAATTCAATAATATTTTAGTAGATATGGCAATACTGGACGACCCGATATATGTCACTGAAATAAAATAAAATCTATCACAATTTATAAAATACATACCTACTACAATCATAATTATTTTGAATGTAGAGGGAGATAGTTATAGAAAGGGACAGAAAACTGATTGCTATGTTGCAATATTAGGCAAAATAGATTGCAACAGTGTTAAAAATTATAATGTATGATTTAGTATGACATAACGTAGAATTGACGCAAATACAAATTTCTTCAGATTTTTTTTTGTTTTGTCCTCAAATGTCAAAATATGTTTTCCTTTTGAATAATATGTTCGAATTTGTGTTTGTTTCGCCTATTTTTGTGTTCAATTTGTAGCATTCACTTTTATAAACATATTTTTGTACAATACTTGTGTGTTGGCGTATTTTTTTGGTCATATAAAGTTAAAATAATACCAGCTAAAGATTCCATACATCATACACCAATTCGCAGGTGGGTCTGGCGGATATCAAGATGGTCGAATATTTCGTGGAAACAGTTGTTTTAAAAAGGTCTCTATTTAGTATTACAAATTTATAACTAACAAGATATTTCATCATTTATTCAATGATTAATGATAAACCTTCTGATACGTAGCTTTATATTATTTCGTATGTCTATAATTGTAGCATATTTAAATAACAAAATGTCCACTCGCTTCCATTAGATTTAGAACCAATAGAAACTGCAAATATTATAATTATACTGAATATATTTTACTACATTATGTTTTATAACATTACAACTATCTATAATAAATCGTTTGAGATAATAATTAAGGGAAAAATTTGTCATCATCACAGCCTATTAATGTCACAAAAATATGGCTTCGTTCTCAATTATCACGTTTCACGGTTTCAAAGAATATTATTTTACGTCATAAAAATACTTTATGTAGTTATCAAATGTTTTACATAAATATTTGACGATGAATAAGCTTCATAATGATATAAATAGTTTTTCTACAAATCTTACGTACTATTCAGGCTTAACCTCTGAAAATACCAGAAAATAGCTGACATGGAACACCTTCCCCCTTAAACAGCATTTATTATAATTACGTACTTGTAATATTAAAACCTATTTTGTTTTCGAAAACACTTGAAAAAGTGGAAAGCTCACATTATTGCTTCACACGACTACATTACGAGTATTACGCGACTTTTGTACAGATATGCCGTTTAAGTACCTACCTATACATTATTTCGATACATTTTGGAAAAAAATAGTTTACGTTAATAAATTTTAATACAACGCTATACTAATAGTGACTACTAATATATAAATGATGAAAAAAATATGAATTCATTTTAACACACTTCATCTTTTACGGCCGGTAAGTATTCATTGTATGATGTGATGTTATTTTATGATTTTATTTTCTTTTCTTTTATTTCTTCATCACCATCATCAGCCGGGGTCTATCCACTGCTGGATGAAGGCTTCCTCTAGCTCCCTCCACCCATTTCCGAACTTTATGAGTTCGTCTATCCAGCGGGTTTTATGATATCTCGATACCGTTAGCAATGCAGGTGGCAAAGTTCAGGGATAATCAACATGAGAAGACTGCACAAAAATTGTTCCCAGTTAAAAATAACAAAAACTTGGCCTAGCTCCTCTTGAAATTCTACAAAATGCAAGGTTCGTTGCCACTGGAAGACCCGTACCACTCATAAATTGATGCAACTGTCTAGGGCTGGCTTTAATTTCATATGTGGCATATCTAAAACGATCTAAATAACTATGACCCTAAGCCAAGCGAATTCGACAATATCTTGTGGATACGACAGCCCACAATAAGTCTTCAGTGAACAACCACGGAGTATTTAGGTATGAGGAATGTACCTGAAAAGTGCGGTTGAAACAATTGGAAGCTATAAATAGTAAATAAGTGGTAAATATGGAAGTCAGTAACACCAGATAGAATTTCTAAACCCCTCTCCCTCCCACCTCCTTAATAATCAATAAAAAAATAATAGCCAACCATTTTTTCTGTGTACGTACCTGAGGTTAATAGTTACTTCATTACAATTATTATTATAATAAAAAAACAAAGTTTAATTGCGTTGAATTCTTTTCTTTTTCTGTTGTAAAAAAATGACAGTGAAGCTCAGCATCTATGCCATGTCGGGTGGACATGTAAGTAAGTGCCTACATTGAGTAATTCCGAAGAAAAATATATATATTATGTTCTTTTAGGTAAGTTTAAATAAATACAGTGCCATGCGGCGAACATATTAAAAATGTCGCAAATTCACATGCGATATTGTTTCACTTTGACCCATTTCCTTTTTAAGCGGTTTGCGAAATAATATGACAACTGAACACATTTCGTTCTCGTCTGTGATAAAATAAGTTATAGACATAATATTATTACACGGGTCATTGGTTTATTTTTTTCTGTATAAAAGTTTGCTCTAAAGAATATATATATATATATATATATATTATACCATGTCCGATCTTAATAAGATCATATGGGCCTACACAAAGTGGAGATTTTGTATTAACAGATTTTTGATTTTACGAGAAATTGGTGTTAACCACTTACTCAACCTATTAGGTCCATACTCTGACTCATACACAAATTGAAAAAACTATATGTGTACTTGCCAGATCCAGGATTCAAACCTGGGACTCACGACCTTATAGGCCGACGCTTAAGCCGCGCAGCCATCGTGGGCGTAAAATATATAAGTTAGGGGGGGGGATAAGCTATCGACTATAAGCAGGTAACCAAAAGGGCACTCCACCCTAGCTTTTGCTGTTGCTCCAGATATGCAATACTTCGCCTGTTCGAGTTGAGTGCCATTGATAAGGACCTTTTTTCGATTAGCAAAACATTTAAATATGACTTTCGTCTAAGACTGGTTATCAGACTACCAAAAATCTTCGACAAAAATGTTTTATCAAATATTTTATAGAACATTCATATCTATAACAAATAGGAAAAATCTTTGAAAGAAAATACGACACCCAGCAGGATTTGAACCTGCGCCTCTCGGGATTCACTCCCACGTCCATTGACTACTATGCTATTTGAATCTTATCTTTTTGCGACAAATTTTAAGTAATAGTTCTTACACTACTTTCTGAAGCGCGTTCTAAATTGCGATACTATTGGCAATCGGCTTTTGTATTTTAAATCAAAGTAGGTATAAAATTATCTTAATCCAAGATTTTTTGTTGTAACTTACTTGAGCTTGTTAATAATGTAATTAAATATTTTTATTCAAACGAATAATTCACAAGATTTAAGAATGTAACATTATTTTTATTGAACATACATAATTTTGAAAACACTTCTGAGAAATATATAACCGATAGAAGAAATCTTTTTTTGAAAACAATACGACCCCCAGCAGGATTCGTTGAATAACATCGAATTAAAGATCACATTTGCTTGATTTTTTAGAAGATAGGTACTTGTATGATTATAACAATAGCACACTTTAAATGATATTTGTCTATGTTTTCATCAAGTAAAGTCGATGATGTTTATACATTTTTGTCAATCTATTAATTTTTGACCATTTGATTTTGTGATATTAATTGTCAGAGGTATTTGATCAGCTAATACCGGCCTTAGATACATATTTACCTATGCTTTTATCCACTGATATTACTAAATCTAAACATGTTCACATTCGATACATTGTATGATGTTAATTAAACGCCTTTAAACTAAATCCTGTAAGTAATAATACTTTTTCTCATTCTCCGAGTACATAATTATAATGGTCCATATATTATTATAAACTCAATGGTTTTATCATAAAACGTGAATGTGTAGCAATAATGAGCTTAGAAAATAAAACACAGGCGGCGAGGCGCGCCCACTTACCTACCTGACAGTGTATTCGATGGGTGGTGGACAGGGCTAGATTGTGTATAATATTTTTTTTAATAACAAGTAAAACTATACAAGCGGCATTCTTCACAATTACCAGATTAATTTATACGTCACTGGATATAGTTAAGGCCGTTCTAGCATGACTAGCTAAAAATCAGTAAAAGTCTTAGAGCCCATGTTCCATGAAGCTTAAAATTACTAAATAAACTGTTGCTGAATGCTGTATAAAGATTGAAGATAAAGATTTTGTTGTATGTTACATATCTAAGCCTGAGCAATCAGTATGCTTTGTAATTATATTTATGCCATTATAGTGCCTTATTTTTTCTCATTGTGAGAATCAGGATTTAATGGTCATTAAAATATTTGTATACCCAAGAACACGCAATAAAAACTTACAACAATGTATAGAATAGGTAAGTATATATGAACATCTTTAAAAGAAAAATTCTCCGCCGTATATATGGACCGATCAGGGATGGCACCAATTAGAGGAGAAGATATAATGCTGAGCTCTACGGGCTGTTCGAAGATTGCAGCGCAGTTCAATCAATTAAAATTGGGAGACTGCGATGGCTAGGTCATGTGCACCGTTTGAATGACAATGAACCGGCAAAGAGAGTGATGTCCAGCAATCCAATAGGACGTAGAAGAAGAGGGAGGCCAAAGATTCGCTGGTTAGATGGAGCTGCCAGTGACTGCCGTATTCTGGGGGTACCAAATTGGAAAGCGGCCACACTGGATAGGGACAGGTGGAGGGAGCTGTTGGAGGAGGCCACACCGGGTTGTCGCGCCCCTGATGATGATGATGATGAAGTATATATGAGTCTTAGAGAGACGTTTTTAATAAAACATTACATTACCGATTCAATCAGTTAAGTTACATTAAAACTATATATATAAAACAAGTATAATAAAATAAAACCTGATCGATCTGCAAATTCATGACGCGTACCGAATATGTTTTTGTTTATTCTACGAATACGTATATAATTTATTTATATTCAATACTCATATAATATTCTTCTATCCCTTACTTGGGTATATCCTCATTTCGCCTCTGGAAAGTGCACGCGATATTAACTGGGACAATGCTGATCAGTGATCACTACATATGGCCCAAGGAAAAATGCTCCACTTTTAGTTTCTACAGCGCGCGGTTCTTAAACTGCAGGCTGCCAAAAGGAAGTTACACTTTCTTTATTTAATGCATAAGTATCTAGAAACCTTTTAATCCTAATATAATACTTTATTTAATATTATTAAAGTGGAAATCTATTTAAACACAGCCGAGCAAATTTAATTAGTTTTTTAAACAGTTCCATTCCCAGCTGTACAATACATTTATTAGAGAAATTATATCCACGACATTGTTTTGATGTATTTTAATGACGTTTTAATATAAGGTGGCTATGTAACTTTGAACAACTCTCTTTTCGGAATTCAGTTATTTACAGGTAGACAGGATAATATTACAAAACTATCAAAGATGATAGGGTGTAGAGCTTTATGCGAAGGGTGTATAAAATATATAAGTTCTTTAGTATAGCTTCATAATATGATGTACATAATATAATATACAATCATGAGTTATTGTTTTATTCTATTATTTTACTCAACGATTGTGGTCACTTGCTCAACGATTACGTAGACAGCCCCCTACCGCGGGGTAGCTACTTCATAATCGATGCTTGGGAAGTATTCATTAATTTAACAGGCAGTTGGAAAACTAAACAAAAGTACAGTAATGACAATCAGCAAATTGTTACTTATGCAGACCCAGACACAATCTTTTTTCGGTGACATTTTCAATATGACAATACTAAAAGAAAGAGTATTATACTTTTAAATGTAGACCTATAATAAGCCGACCACGACAAACGTCCAGACATTCCAAAATTGATATGTAATAGTTATTTAAGATTCACCATTCGGCCGCGCCGCGACGCGCCAAGCGGAGGTGTTAGGGGTGCTATCCAATTACTATTACAACATATTTTATTTTATTTTCTACATAAAATTAATTGTATGGTGAAAAAGTCGCTTATGGCGTAATTATCTCGTATATCATTAAACATTCATTTAAAAATGCTTTCATTGTCCATCAATACAATATACCTATCGATTTGAGACAGTTTATGTTATAATTCAGAATGTTATATTGGTAAAATATGTCAATATTATTATGACAATAAAAACTTTTCTTTGATTTGGGCAACCAATCTTGGCGCATCCCTGCATCAGTTTGTGTGAATCCCAGAGTCACCGAGATAACTCATGTAATTTATAACATTATACGGAACTATAATACATTAACATTGCCATTTTTGAAGAGTGCTATCTGATATGTATATGTGAAAAAGCAACTCATAACAAACGTAAACGTATACAACTTTTTCGTACATAATAATATGATAATTTTAAAAATCACAGCCAAGGTTAGAATGATCAAGATTCCTCGAAAGCATTAATACTGTCATTGATATCATTATTGTCAATCAAAACTTGCTCCATATACGTCAATCACTGAAACACATTATCAAAAATCATAATCATCGGCTATTTGAATAAACCATCTTTGAGAAGCACTGTTTCGACATATGTTTCACATTGGAGCTTAGACCGGTTGGCGTAGCCCAAGGGTTAAATCGAGAGTACTTCATAATCGTTATGTATTTATAAATCTATCTATAATAATAATAATAAACCGGTCAATTATCTTCACGTTATATTGCCGAAACTCTTGACCTATGATTGCCCTTTACTGGTACCGTTTTTATTGGATTAGCTTATTTGGTTAAATCATTGCCTCAAATTAATCAATTTGGATCATTAGTAGAACAACTAGATCACTCATTTTCATTGTAACAGTTTTTTATAACATCTAATGCCTACTTACTGTCTATCAAATCATGCATGTTCTACTTATTGTGTATATTACATGGCTTCTCAAACCATTCCTCCGATGGAGCACTTCGAAAATCCTTAATTCCAACGGAAAACCTTGTTTATTTTGTAGTGTAAGTAAATAATATATAATCAATAAAAAGAAAAAAACATTAATTATTTATATAAGGTACACTGGGTAAGTGTGAACGCGTTTCCGATTAATTTATTTTGACATTAAATTACACAAAAACGAAAAAAAAAATTGTCCTAAATAGTCTATACCAGGCATGCCCGACCCGCGGCCCAAGGCCCAATTAAAGTTTTCAGCTTCCTGTATTTTGCATTTTCATATTCATACAATAAAAAAATCTCGTAAATTTACCACATTTATATTATATTTTTTGAATTTACAACTTTATTGTTGTGATGCGTGCTAGTACCTACCTGTTTTTATGCTTATGCCGGCTTCACACACTTCATACTTAATAGTGACCGTAAAGATATTTTTCAAATACTCCAATGAAGTCATAAAATTAATTAAAGAATTCGATACTAGATTCGAATATATGCAAAAGTATGAAGAAATTTTCAAAATATTCTTAATTCCATTTAACGTGGAGGTGGAATCAGAACTGCAATCAAGCACAGTGTTAAAGCGCATGTTCGAAGGGAATAAGCTTGAGTTTTATCAGAAATATATCCTCCAAAATTAAAACGACTATCAATGTGCATTAAAGCAGCATTTGGGACTACATATCGCTGCGAATCGTTCTTTTCGAAATTAAATGTACTAAAAACGAAGTGTCGCAGCAGGTTGCTCGATGAAAACACGACCAATCAATCAACTGCGATGCGCGTCGGCTAAATTACCAGTCAATATGAAAAAGATATCAAACAACATACAAAAACAAGTGTTATAAATTATAAGGTAATAAAATATTTTGAATAAGTTCTTTGTTTTTTTTATATGTGTGGCACACCAAACGATTTGGGTTGGGTACCCCTGGTCTATACTCTTGACTACTAAATTTAGTTTATTGGATTATCAGTTCTGTGCAGGGAGTATTTATTTTAATATGCTTTGGATGGAGATCCGAGTTCACACTTACCCGCATAAATCAATTATTTCTTAATATAAAAATGTTTATTTTTTTTTAAATATCTTGAAAAATAAAAAGTTAACAACTTTTTAAATTTTTAACATGAAGGTCAGTGAAATTACTTGATTCTTTCAGTCCTGAATTATTTTGTGCCTTCGAGAAGACCAATAACTCACCACGATTTTCATAAAGTCTCAAAACGCTTTATAATTATCTGAATAACCATCTTAATTCATTATGTAATTAACGTTCCACGGAACACCAGTATTCCACTACACATAGTTTGGGAAACCCTGGATGTACTTATATTTTAGTTTACTTAAGTATTGATAAATTTAATGATGATTTGATTACTTATTAATATTATTCCGACCAAATTAAAAATGCGCGCCGGTTCATTGATAATCAGACTGGCACTACTGCCTAAATAATAATACTATGTAGGTCGCATCATAATCATACTAGAATACCAATATAGCAATACAAAAATGAATATCTATTTGACATCTCTATGGCATAAATTTAATCTCTTGTTTGTCGTAGTTATTGTCTTCTATATAGACTTCTCATGATTTATTTATGATAAATTGTTATATTTATTTTGTGAGATAGCATCGTGTAACCGAATTTGAATTATTGACACATGGTGGATAGCGAAAGTTTGACACATTTTTATTTTAACTGATTGATCTCAGCCATTGTTACGCTATCAGCCATGTTAAAAAATTCAAAAAAAAAATCAACTCGTAGTCGACAGATTGTAGTTTTATAATTCGACGAATGTGAATAAAATAGCTGAGGCGTCTAATTACAATAAGCGTCAAGTCCACAATTCAATATTTTCGGGAAACAACATTTTATGTTTCAAGTTTCAATTATTTGTTTTAACGTGAGATTATTTTTTCTGTTGTATTTTAGAACCAAATAATGGCAATTTGTTTCAGCCGATAAACTGTTAAATGTAATAAATATAGACAAAATAAAATTGGACGTAGCGCTACTTATACCTCACTTTTTAATTTATTCCGCACAATGCAAATATTTCCATGGCACTGTCATGAGTTTACCAGATGCTACAGCACGGGAAACGCCCTTTTCAATATTGAAAATTCCCTTATTGGTTGACGTAAACACGCGCGAAATCAACCAAGCTTTAAATAATATGAAACACGGTCTTAGCGCTTTTTGTAATAAATCGAGACTTAAAATATTTTTTTATAGGGTTATGTCGCGTTTTAAAATTAATAGATCAATATATATTGTGTAAAATTATACAAAGAACACGTGCGTATTTTTTTCTCAATTTTGACCAAATGTGGACTTATCGCTTTTTGGAATTAGACGCCTCAGTTACCTATCTATTAATACCGTTTATGTGAGTAATGCTTAGCGCCCACATCACTGCGCAGTTGCCGCATACACTCAACAGCTTGCGGGAAATTGTTGCAGAAGTGTCAAGTAACCTGCCGTGGTGTGGGCGCTGATCCTGAGAACTCCGATACACTATTAACTATAATATATGTATATGAACTAACGTAACCTTACCTAATCTAATCTACGGAACCTATGTAATTTTACAAGCATGAACGTGTCCGCATGGCTGCAAAGTCACTGATTGCATGGTCGAGTGTTCACCCTCTGCTCCGCCGTTTTCCATCTGCAATGTACCCACTATACTTAATATCATATTTCCCGAATAATAAGCAGCATTATGCAAACTGACTGGTCAAAGTAATAAATTTTCAATATGTACCTATAATTCTGCCCGATTTCCCTGGAGCATAACGCTCGGGCGTTATGCCCAACTAATTTGTTGTGACTTAGTCCATAACATAAGACACTTTTCCAGGGACACAATTTCGTTTTACGGATAGTGTACACTCAATATAAAGAGTAGAGTCCAGAGTCAGTGGTTGAGATAACCGTAGCCAATGATTATTGTAAGTTGACACTGCTCTTCTAATTTGAGCATAACAGATTAAAATGACATTATCAACTGTCAGTTATGGATTAAGTATATATTATATTTATTTTGTTCTATTTATTGCATTATCACCATCGTCATAAGTAGCCCAACAACCCAGGGCGGATCTTAGCCTTCTCCAAGAACCTCCTGCATCTCCCCCTATCCTGGGCCAGTATTCTCCAGGTGTCTGCGCAGGCTGCTTTAGCATCTTTGTCGACACCTTCGAACCACCGTAGTCAAGGCCTGCCAATCGACATATTATGCCGGGTCCACCCGGCATTATATCCAATATTCCCCTCCGTGGTTGAGCACTGACTATTCTTGCTACATGGCTCGCCCATGAGAGTCTATCAAATATAACTAATTTCGAGATATGTACATTTTTCTTGGAAAAAAATGTAGAACTCCGGGTAATGCATAATGCTCCATTCTTCTCCTTCCAATATGGTATTGGTGGTGTTTGGAGTTGTCATCTTATCCCATTTAATATATTATATTCAGACGGGTGCGTTTGGATGTGTAATGTGGTATTATAAGGAAACACGTATTTATATCGTTTCGTATTTTGTATAAAGCACAACAATTACATTTCTGGAGATAAAACATGGTAAGATACACAAACGTATATTAATCTATGATGTACACGTACAGGTTTATTATAATACTTTTAACTTGATATTTTTAGGAAAGGACGAGCATCTCGTAACGTCTACATTTTTGAAGCTCTCTTTGACAACTACTGACGTTTCCGTCTCGTTATTGTTATCGTCGTGCTCTAAAAATGAGCATAGACAATAACATGTCAGTTGTAGAGTTGGGTAAAACCCCTACAATGGGTTCATATACCGTACGCAGCACACTCCTCTCGAATATATCGAGCGCACACTCATCAGTCTTAGCGAGAGTCCGACACTCCAGCCCGTATGTCAGTTTTGGTCGGCTCAGCGTCTTGTAGGTACATCAGAATTGTTGTACGACAAGAGAGGATGCAAAACTTTAGCTGATTTTGTAGAGCAAAGTAGCATCCGTCATCATAATATTATGTTTACATATTTCATGCTTTCTTCTTTTTCTTCTTCTGCCATATCCGCCCCTTAGTTGGAGCATATGGACAGCACGAGGCGCCTCCAAGAATCCCTGTCCGTCGCCAGTCTTCTTGCATCGTTCCATGTCAAACCAGCATCCCGTAGTTCCGCCGTATACACTATATAGATAGTATTTAGCGGCCTTCCAGGAGGCCGGAATCCGGTTGGCTGGAATAACAGGCAAGCCAGGTTGAAATTCTTTTCTGGCATCCGCAGCACGTCCAACGTCGCCTCTTTACTCTCAGCGTGATGAGAGGCTGCTTGGTGAGGTCTTTTATCTCCTCGTTGCTCCTAAAGTCATACCACCGCACACCTAGTATCCGTCGAAAACATCTGTTTTCGAATCTCAGTATACAGTTGCTCTGAGCCTTCGTAAAGTGTCACGATTCGCTACCGTAAAGCAGCACCGTCAGAATGCAAGCGTCGAATAGGCGGCATTTGGCTTTGACCGAGTACAATCATGAGTCCTAGACACTTCGCATTGAGGTAAATGTTGCTCCAGCGATTCCCATTCGGATAGCGAGCTCTCCCTGCAAAGTGCCATCTCAGCTGTCGACGCTCTCGATGCGTTGCCCCTTGCTAATCAGAGGGAAATCTGGATCGGGACAGGTGTTGTTGCATAAAACGTTGGTTTTCTTCGTGTTAATTTTCAAACCAACGCGAGACGAGTTGTCATGCAACCTGTCGATTGTCCCTTGAACGCCCTCGATTGAGTTGTCGAATAGGACAGCGTCATCGGCGTATTCCAGGTCGCATAGCTTCACCGTGTGGTTAACAGATATGCCTCGGTCAGATGGTAATGACTTCCGTAGTATGAAGTCAACGAGGATGATAAAGAGAAACGGAGCAAGGACATAACCCTGTCTGACTCCGGTCCTAACCCCGAATCATTCCGTGACAGTGTCACCAATTTTTCATACTTTATTGCTCTTTAATACTTGTCCTAAATTACATAATGATACTAATACGTAAGTACTACGTATTTGTGCCTTGACAGAACTATAAAGTTTTTAATTTTATTTCAAGATGTATGATGGATGAATAGATCTTTTTCATCTGTATGATTCATTCTATAGACTTGCAGTTACATTCTTACAATAAATACACCGATCAAAAAACATTGTTAGACGATTACAAGGATGTTTATTCGATACGTGTCTATTGATACTGGGACTATTGACCGAATGTTCATTTATCTCATCAAGGTTGTAGATAATGAAAGTTTTCTTGTAAAGATCGATTCCGGGTGTGCAAAAAAAGCTCTTGAATAGAATCTGAATAAAAAAAACTTGACGTTTTGCACGATCTCCATAATAATTCGTTTCGTAACACTGGTATAGAAGATTTTTACTTTCAATATAAACGAATCGATGAATGATTCTCTCAATTTGGTTAAGTCGGAATTGCTTGCTCATATCTGATTTAATCTTTGAATATTTAGTTTTTGTAAATCATATTAGTATTAATTCTATTGATGTCAACCAATATTAATTGCGTTTTTACAATATCGTTTCCTATTTTTATTGACGTATTATGGAATTAAGAGAATATCGTATAGGGAGATAACTACTACACCAAAAATATATAAAAAATACTTATTTATTTATTTAATATTTATTTGTGAGAGTTCTAAATTAACTAACATTGCGCTGATTTCATATGGAGTCACTGCTAATTATCTAAAAACTGTACGTACATGTGGTATATCCGCGGCGAATGTGGTTGATACTCGCTGTATAGTTGTATAGGAATTGGACGCCTCCACATACGTACGTTTTCCAGGATCCTCCCTCGCAGACAGCATTATTATTAATATTATTAAAAGGTAGCATAAGTGCCACTAGGGACATCTAGCGACAGAAAACGAAAGTATAAAAAGAAAAATATTTTCCAATTCAACGATCGCACAATTTAAAAAAAAACTGCTATACACGTGCGTTGTTGAAGGCTTTCATCTTATTTGATATTTTTTAGACGATTTTTATTATTAAAATACAGGTAGATAATTTCTACATTTCTATAAATACTTAGGCATGTCACAGAATATGTCAATAACATGAACGCATTAAAAGACGACACCTGACGGGACTTGAACATGTATCTGCTGGATTCGCGCGAGTATGGTTTACAATTTAGCTACGGGTATCTTACTAAATTACGACTATTTAAATTCGCAATGATGCATGTACTGTCCGACAAGAAGATCTAGGCAATAACCGGAAGTCGCTGGAGTTGAAGTCCGATTAACTAAATAGGAGGGGCTTGTTAGTTCACAGTTTTAACACGTTGACAAGAAGATCTTGTTCGACATGAACAACTACTAGTCTAAATCGCCGTAATTTAGTAAGACGGCCATTTAATTTAGTTTGATTGGAAAAGCATACTGGCGCTAATCCAGCAGATACAGATTCAAGTCCCGTCGGGTGTCGTATTTTTTTTCTGCGAAATGATTTTTTCTAGTGTGTATATGCATACACCCACGGTGGCCGCGTGGCATAAGCGTTAGACTATCACGCCATGGTTCTCAGGTTCGAATCCTGGGTCTGGCAAGTACACATATTGTTTTTCAATTTGCGTCTGTCAGGGTATGGACCTAATAGGTTGAGCATGTGGCTGACATCCATTTCTCGTAAAAAACAAAATCTGTTAATACAAACCTCTACTCTGTGGAGGCCCATATGATCCTATAGGATCGGACATGGTGATAAAAAAAAATATGCATGGGATGTTTTAAAATTATGTATGTTCAATATATAGAATGTTACATTCTCAAATCTTGTGTCTTATTCTTTGAATTAAATAAATAGTTTAAGTATTAAATATTTTTTTCATTGAAATTCGTTAGTATAGATAAATAGAAAGCTGTAATACTGTATAAATGCATTGTATCAGTTGATACCCACCTTTGAAGCGGACGAAACCGATCCTGACTAGTATTACATTATGTGAATATCGTCACTGTTCTGGCAGAAGACAATAATTCGAAAAAATTACATATTGAGTTAGTTCTACCAAAATGTTCCTTATTTCAAGCTCTACCGTCTGGAAAAACACACTATTTTTTATAAAATATACATTCGCTTACAAACAGTTTTGTGCAAACGAACTAAATGAAAAATTACGAAATGTTGGCCGGAAATAACAACTAATTGAGTTGGTGTTTTCTGCCAGAACCATTTTTGCTTTTCACCTTATACTGGCAAGCGACTTATTGTCAATCGTCTCTAAAACAATATTATGATCTGAGAGATTGACAGAGCCTGGTTAACAATTATATGTACTGCATATTATTATGTTTTAGTTTATTTAATACAATGTCTTCCCACAACGACTGATAGACAAATGAAATGGACATGGATACATTTTCATCCCTTTAAAACTGGCTCAATACTCACAAACTGACCTAGGAACCTAATTACCGGCTTATATATTATAATATCTTTTTTGCCATTATTCTAAAAACCTATCAGCATTTTTATTTCTTTTTACGTTTTTATATCATTTTCGTTTTGCTTCAGTTAACTTGACTGCCAATGACCGGAGCATTGACATTGGCTCTGCTTAGAATGTTTTTGCATCAAAACATGCTATTGAACCAGAATAAATAAATTCCATAATATAACATAGTAACATACAATAAATAAAAATAAACGTTTCTGCATTCAATTTGAATGGCGATGAATCACGGTGTATCCTACTTTAAACTAACAGCAGTACGTGACTTTCATATCATAATAATAAAATAACAAATATTATAGTTTTTTTTATTATTAAACTGTGCCAACAACTTCACAATGAACTTGCATAATATTATTAATATATTATTTTAAATTAATTAATGGATAAAATACTATACGCTGCGGATAATGTATCAATTGAGTGTCAACCAGGCTTACTAATTAGTATTCTTCTCTAATGTAATTCCATGTCCTGTAAGCCCGCTTAAGGTGATAGGTACATCAGTGAAACGGCAAATAATTTTTAACCATAGGCGCGACGAAATTTTGGACTCGCTGCCATTCGGAGAGAGAACGTCGAGCTGGAAACACGTCAATTTGTTTCGTGATGGCGACGGGCGTATTAATTCTTACATCGTGTAAAGATGATTAAAAACGTTACCCATTTACTTTAAAAAGAAAACATGTAAATGAATATATTATTATTGTTACTGATAGAACAATAAATAGAACATTAAATGGACACATGTTGGATTTATATGACAAATTATATTTCGTTTGACATGCGTCATTTGCACCCACGACCCGCAATCCGCGCATCGCCTAGCCACGATCTTTTTAGACCGTGCCTCAACTGAGGTATAGTAGTAGTATATATAACGTAGTATATATCACCGTATCACAGTTCACCGTGAATTGTCGTACCGGAAATAGATGAGCGTATAGCATTGTGATCTAATAAATGACGCGTTATTCGTGGAACATTGTAGACAGTACTGCTCTAATATTATTAGATTCGATAAGCTAGATATTTACAAGTACCTACTTGCTAACCTACTTTTGAGTCAATCAGAATTTTATATAAATATATATAATTGCATTTTCTAATTTACTTGTCTACCTGTTTTCTTCTGTATTTCCCTTATATTTCGGTAGCCTTGTATTACGTACTTTTAAGTGTTTTAATTAGACATTATTTGGATTATGGATCTCTAAACCATTAAGATCACCTGATGTTCTGAAGGTACTTTACTTCTCATATGTTCGATCCATAGTTGAGTTTGCTTCTGTCGTGTGGAATCCACAGTACGTTACATACATAAATCGTTTCGAAGCGGTACAAAAGCGATTTCGTAAGCACGTCAATTTTAAAACTTACTGTTATGATTTATCTAATTTTATTTCGACTACTGCAACTTTTATGGTACCATCTTTGGAAAGTCGACGTTCTATATCTGATCAATATTTTCTTTTTAAAATTATCAATGGTTTTGTTGACTCGCCAAACCTACTCGAAAGGGTGGGTTTCCATTGTCCATCAAGATTTACGCGAAACCAAACTTTGTACCATATCAGTCGTAGCGGTTCTAATTATGCACAAAACTCTTTTATTCGGCGCTCTTATTTAAATTATAATATGTATTTCTCCACCGTTGATCCTTTTAATAATTCACCTGTTTTATTTAAACGCGCTATCTCCAAAATTTTGTATTAATCGATATATATACTTATATATATATTTTTTTTATCTTACTTTTTTGTATATAATTTAATTATTCATTATTCTTCCTCATTTTTCTCATGTAATTTTCTTATGTAATTTCTTTATATTTATGTTTTTCTTACTCTATATCTTGTTAGGTTTAACTATATTATAATGTATACATGGAAACTTTGCTGGTTGCAATAACTTTTCATTATCATATTTTTAATTTTTGTAATCAATATGTAACTGTTTGTTTCCTTAATAAATAAAATAAAAGAATAAAAATATTTTCATCTCAATTCTATACATTCTGGGGCAAGATTATATAACTGCCTACATTAATACCTTCCATCATAATTTCTTTACGAAAAAATACAATGAAAATATTATAAATTCTGATTTACTGTCGGCATTTATAAGTTTCCAATTGATATTAGGTAATTCTGAGCGCATGGCTTGACTACACCCACTGGGCGTAATTATTACTGACATGCTCCGTGAAGAAGGAAGAAGATTGGATAACGACAGAAATCCTCAAAGGGCTGTGTTTTTCCAGGTAATCTACTGAGGGAACAAACAGTACGGTAAATACATTTAAATGATAAATAACATAATAATATGTACCTAGCATTAATTCATTAATTCTATCGACTGTATTAATTTTGTACTATTCTGATTTAAGTTTGTACTATTCCATTTGAATCGTTTTTTTTCGACATCCTCAGAAACTATGCACGTCATCCACCTGTGATAATGCGTGTGCGGAAACTTGTACGTACGCAGTTCGCCGTATCACACTTCACCGTGAAATGTTATATCGGAAATATATATTCTGTATATTAAATACCGTCCAACCTCTTTGGGTCGTATACATAGTACCTACCTACTAACATAAAAGTCATGTGTAAATATTTTTTTTTATTTTGTTAACTGTCAATTCATGGTGGAACTCCATTGTATTGTTGTTTATTAAAAGTGGAATAAGTACTACAAAAAAAATGCGTTTTATTAAATCAAACAACAATGTCTAAATGAAACACGGTTCTTGTCGATTTACACTTTACAGGAAGCCAGCAGAAAACAAATTTGGAAAATAGCCCATATACCCACTGGATCATTTGTTAGGTTAGGTTAGATTAGGTTTTCATTCTTGAATTCATGAATTTTGCCAAAATCAGCTATAAATATTCATATTGAATCTCATCTCTTTCCAATCAGAAAGCTCATGGCGAACTGTGCCACGGTGAAATGTTTTACGTACAATTTACATTAACCGTGATAATTATACAACTGACACTTGTCATGGTTACTTACGGCTTATTTTTTTTCTTTGAGTGACTTAACAATTCCATGTCATACTGTAAGTGCAATCAGGAGGTACCCACTCGGAAGATTTGTGGGTCGCCGGGTGTCAATTCCGGGAGAATCGTGATCTAGTGCAATTTCTTGTTGCGCAACCATTTTGCCCTACTGCGTCTTCGACTGTTGGATAACCCGAGCCTTTGGGTCAACGTCAGCGTGCTCGTCGAAGATTGCGCAATATGCGTTCTTAGGTGAATCAAAGCCTACGTGATTGTTATAGAAAATACCTTCTACCCTGTCATTATTGACTTAGATATAACTTATAGTTACTATTGTTATTATTTATATTTATTTACACCAGCGATCTTCAACAGATCTACAGAATCTAAAACACACAATTCAAAAGAATTAATGAATCAATCAATTTAAAACTGAACCAGTATTTTTGATGAGATCTTTAACATTTTTTTGTTATAATATATTAAGCTACAAAGTTTCAGCCATTAATACATGATTAATTATTGTATTATATATTTTTTTAATAAGTACATATAATGCATAATGAGTAGGTACATAATGTTCACTTCAACCATGTAGTGTTGTAAGTTACATTCTCTCCAAAATATTTGGATGCACAGAATCGCTTTGATCTTTGGCTGAGCTGTAAAAATTTCATTTAATTGATAATTTTTACTTTTTTTCAATGAATCCTCGTCTTTAACCATTGTAAAGTGGACATTGCCAGACAACGTGATTTATATCTGCACTGTAGCTTTAGCATTGATATTTATTATCATTTTATTAGTGAGCTAGGGATTTCGCAGATTGTAGTGATTAAGTAAATAAAGTTCATAACATAAAATAACCATAATTAACTATATTTTTTACAATTAAAAACATGTCCAATATATCCGACTTTAAATATTCTTATTGAATGTATCTACCTAAGTCATGGACCCCATAAGGGGGGGTCTGTCAGGGCACTAATCTGGGGGCCCATGCTCAGGGGTGCCTGGCGTGGCAGGTCAACTAGACAGTTGAGATAAACACACATTACAAATTTTTCTCTAATAGTAAAAATAGCTATTTTACTTGGAGAGTAGGTACCTATTAAAATTTTTAAATATGTGATTGTGGGATGCAATTTTTGATTATTGTGTGTCAATACTAAACAATCCCAGGTACTGTTCGGTTATCAGGAATACAGCGGAAAACACATTTTGAAAATACCCGATATACTGGATCATTTGTTAGTTTGGGTTAGTTTAGGTTAGGTTAGGTTGGGTTAGGTTAGGTTAGGTTTGGTTAGGTTAACCCAACAAATAATCCAGTTTATCGGCTATTTTCAAAATGTGTTTTCCGCTGTATTCCTGATAACCGAACAGTACCCAATCCCATAATTCAACTTTAGCGATAGGTAGGAGGGGCGCCAAAGATCCTGATCTAAGGGCCCGTTTCAGGATGTGGGGATCATGACCTAAGTACACATCTTATTCATACATTCTTGCCTAATATTTATCTGATGAATCCTTGTCCATAACCCTGGATGAAATAATATTATCTACCTATGTGCCGTGACTCGTGAATGCTATATAGTGTTTGTAAAAAATAAAATAATGTTTATATTTCTTTCAAATCATCTGATCAGTATTAAATAAGTACATTGGAACTCCGTGTTTGTTTACAGCTCGATTATTGATTTTTGACTCACCATATAATTTACAAATCAATTTATTTTATTATAATAATACAGTACCTGCTTAGATATCTTTAGTGGGCTCTTGTATTTGAACATTATTCGATCCAGTCGGTGCACGACCTGCCTTGCATAAATTCACCATTATTTCCACCATTAATCTGTACAAAACATTAACAACAATTGCGCAATGAATGATTTAAACGAGCAAAAGCGTTAAACGTACATTTTTATTGATCTCAATTCGTTCCAGTATAATACATAACGCAGAAACATAAAAATGATATTAATTATATATATTACTCAATTATAATACAGGTTTCGTCACTTACTAAATACATTCTAAAACTATGAATCATATAGTAGCGCATTTAGTGACGCAGACGCCTGACGCTCTGATTAATTTTGAGACCCCTTACATGATAAAGAAAATTTTAATTTTCTAAATAAATTTATGCATTTCAACGACTTTCTATTTTCAATTTATATATATTATACAAACACGGTTTAATCGCGTTTAATTAAATTTACTCGCTTAAAAAGTCTCATTTTTTACAAACTGCAATACATACAAACAGTAGTATACCTACTTTCCATTATATTTATGTTATTTAAAACTATTGGAGGCCCCATTTAATCAATTGCGTAATTTGAGTCAAGGAAAACGTCGCTGCATATATGATTAGGTACTATGACAATGGCGCGATAGATAGTGATAATAAACCCTCGCTTAATGATAAGCAGGGTATGCTGGTCCATACGCTTTAGCTAATGCTGGAGCAAAAGCATAGTGCGCTGGTGCAGCGGCATATGCAAGTGGAGCCTTTGCTACAATAGGAGCAGCTACCTTTACAGCATGAGCTAACGGTTCTCTGTGGACAACAGCGTTGAATCCGTTATGAGGATCAGCCGTGTAATCAACAGTACGCTTTGTACCATCAGGGTCTACTAAGGAATACGATCCTTTCACGACGTCACCGGTTCTGGTCTCGTGTTGGCTCTTCGAGTCGCCTGTTAGTCCGTCTTGAATGTCGTACGCGAATGAGTAATGAGGGTTGGGATCATAGTCGTCGACAGGGGCGTATTTGGCGACTGGTGCTGCGTACGCGATAGGGGCGGCGTATTTAGGGATCGCCGGGGCAGCGTAGCTCAAGGGTGCGTGTGCGTATTCGTAAGCGGGGGCTGCGTAGGCAGGGGCGCCATGTGCGAAACCATACGCAGGACTTGCTATGACTCCCGCGTGTGCAACGCTGACGATTGCGGCAAGTAATAATAGCTGAAAAAATAATAGAAAAACATTCATTATTTTCCGTTTGAGATTGTAAATATTGTGTTTAAATAAGCTTTATTTTTTAGGAATTTGTAAGACATTGAGAAGAAAATGTACAAACCCAAATCGTTATACGTAGGTACTTAATAATTTTACGATTGCTCAAATTAAGATTTAAAGATACTTAAAGAATTAATAAGGAGAGAAGCTTTTTCATTTTCAATTTACTTTGATAAAACTATATAGATTTAATGTTTAGGTATCAATCAATAATTTCTTTTCTTTTGATAACTGTCAATTCATGGTGGAACTGCATTGTATTGTTTGATTTAATAAAACGCATTGAAAATTACAAAAATGTCCCTCAGTTGCCCCTCTGTCTTTCAGTTGAAAATCTCCCTCTGAGGCGGACGAAACCGGTCCAAATTTATTGATTAAAGTGGAATAAGTACTACAAAAAATGCGTTCTATTAAATCAAACAACAATCAATCAATAAGATACAAATATAACTAAGGTATTGTAATACATTTAACAGTGGTTAGATTTCGTAATGTAAATATATAAGTAATTAAATCATTTATAATTTTACTAAATAACGATACCTAAATATAATTAAATTAAATCCACAACACTGTATATACCACTTCACATATATTATATTATATTATATTATATAATATAAAAGCGCTTGAAATTATCACACAAATCCAAATTCCCACGCTTCCTTGCCATACAGCTTAATAATTGCAAAACCAACCTTAATTGCCATATTGTCGAAGTTTCACGCGAGCTTTTCAATGAACTTATGAAGGCTTAGGGCTTGCATCCTCTATATATACTACATTCTAATTCCCTCTAACGCTTTTGTTGTGTCACTCGTCTGTGTATGTATAACCTCATCGAGTACCTTTTGTTGAGTTTTCCAAACTGCAAAGAAAAAACGAAGTCATGAATGAGTGATATTAATTTATAAATATAATTTATTCTAAACAATATTTTAAGTTTATTTTCCAGATATATTGTGCTGATATTTTGACCTCAGTTACCAATCACTGCTGTATTTTAAAATGGTCACGAAGGATAGGGACAGAACCAGAAGGAGACCGTTGTTGCATATAGCCAGAACCCACCCTGGTTTGTCACACTCCTGATAATAATTATGATACAATCTATTTTACGTATGCGATGTTTGCGGTTGTTGTGGGATTGGAAAGGATCCCTTATGGGTAGGGACCCGTGGAGACCGTTATTTAAAAAAGCTGTAGCAAGGGCTGACGGGTTTTTGTGCGCCTGGTGATGTTGAGGTAAAATCCTCGTCATTGATACCCATCAAGCCGTTTCCTGAAAATGTTTACTTAAAAAAATAACCGTTTTGGCCTTAGACAATAGATGTTTTGGCATTTAATCTTCTCTTTCTTTTTTTTACGATTTTACCAAGTTTTTGACTGCGACTCGCTGTCATGTCACCTCTTCTCATTTGGAAGAGGATCCGCCGATCAGGCCCTCACTCCAATTCTGTTAAAGAACTTTACAATTATTCTACCGAGCTCTTCCGTTCTATCCACCGCCAGGGCACCTTTCAATTCATCATCATTCTTACAGATATCCGCAATTCGCAGTTGTCGTTCATATGTAGGGTATTTTACTGATATATGTACAATGTCCTCCAAAACATCACATTCATCGCAAAGCTGCAAATCGCTTCTTCCCATGTGGACATCAAATCTTTTACCCATTGTGTGTCCTGTCCATAGCCTCAGTATCAGCTTAAGCTCATTCAAAGCTATTCTAAAGAAACTCCACAAACCAGGGCACCAAACTAGGGAAGGTACAATGGGCTTACTCCATTTTCCCTTTTCTAGTGGTGCATTGTGGTGAAAATCTATCCACATGCTATGGCACATATTCTTTATGGCATCATTTCAGTCCATGTATTCTGGTACCCACTGATATGGCATCCCTGATTGAATTTTCTCGTTGTTTACTTCTCACATGATTTTATGACTCAAAACCAAGAAATTCTGTAGTATGTAAGGCTGGTGCGTAAGGTACTCGTATCAACACAGATCAGATTAATGAGATAATAGGTATAACTGCGAAAATCAGTCACCATGGACCAAGACTTTGAAACTAAATTCGGTTTACGAATAGAAAACGTATTTCCAATCAGTATTTTTTATTCTAACTGTAATATTGTCGTGCAAACGGATATCATGTAGGTACACTTGCAAAAATCTTAAAATAACTCAGTATCTCATACAACACAAAACGAAATGCCAAAATAAAATATGCAAAATGAGTAAAGTTTGCCAAACGCTGCAATTGTTGCAGTTTTTGTATAAGTTAGGTGCATCCAATTTAAGCATGCATCGTGTACTGTGAAGTCTTTGACAATCGGCGACTTGCGAACTATAATATGTATTTCATTATTCAATAGAGATAGTTAATTACCGTAACTATCTAAACGTCTGATAGATATCCTGGTACACGTGGCTAAAACATGTGGGACATATCCACACGGGATCAATCAACCTGACCGACCCTCACTCACCCTCCAGTGATTCCACAAAAGCGATCTATTATTTGCAGGACTCATGACAAAAGTTGCAGGACGTGGCGATGGTTTAAGGAAAATAGTGAGTACTTATGTTTCTTATAATATGCTCCGATGCTGGAGCGTGATATGGTGAAGTATGCATTTCATATTTATTGAAAATTAATACTGTCAACCGAGTATACCTACTTGATTAAATCTGAAATTAAATTCTATTTTTTTTATTTAGTGGGTAGATAAGTATATGTACCTAGTGACATTTCTCATTAGCTAAATTTATTATATTCCCAACACATTACCTAGTCCCATTTTTACGAGTAATGACATTTTGACCTACTGAATGTATTAATAGTATAATATAAGCCATAAGGTATTTACTACGGGTTTTTACATTAATATTCAAAAGGGGGACATGCTCAGCGTAGGTCAAAATTTCAAAGCATGATCCTGGACATTCCTTAAACGTTGTAGATAATCTATTTATATAATTTTTAAGCCTTATTATCCTTTATATTTATTTTAAACATTTGATGACTGCATAAAGTATTTTTATTACATAAAATAGTATTCTTTTAAACCTCTCGCTCTAATGTTTTAGAATATAGTCATATTTATAAGGCTTATTTTGAATTATTGGTGAATGCGCATGACGCTAAAAAGTGAAACCCGGGTTGCAAAAAATGACTCAAATCGAGTACAAAATTAAATCAATTAGAAGTTAAAGAAAATTATCATTCTAAACGGTATATTGGATTTTTTATATCGTCTCTCAATGCATATTATTTTTATTGCAATTGTTATGGACATCTGATTGCAATGTTATACCATGGCGGAGGATTGCCTTTCACTTTGGCGGGCCACGTTTGGACCGCGGCCCCTGACACGCTACCACGTTGAACTATCGCACACTATGGACATTTTAAACTTATTGTTTAGTATTCTATATCACGCAATTAGTGCATAATACGATAATGAATCCGTTTCATTCTTAATTTGTTAACATATTTATAATATTATCGTCGCTCTGTTAAAAATTTTTAAACCTCGTTAATCCAAAATATTCTTTTTTTCAAAAGACAGTAGAAACTGTCTAATTTTCATTTCAAATAGAATTTCGATATTCAAAAAATTAAAACATAGATAACATGACATAATAATTGTCACTAGACAAACTGACAACGGTTTATTTAGAAGGTTTGCCAACTTTTCTGTTAAATGAACATGGTTTAGAAGGTTTTAATAAATATTTTTTTTTAAAGATTAGATATTTTAAGGATGCAGGAATATTACACAGAGGAATAATTACTATCGTGTGTCACCATTTTGTCTAAATAGGATTTATGCAAAGAGATTGGATTTATGAGTTTTATAAGATACACAAAGATTATTTACTTATGTATTTATATCATGACTCCCACAAGGGGGGGCTGACAGGGCTCTAGACTGGGAGCCTGGGCTTAGGGGGGGCGGCGTGGCGGGTCAATCAATTAAGTGAGATAAACACACACAAAGTCACTATTTCACTTGAAGAATAGCGTTTAAAAAAAATGGCTGTGCGATGCAATTTGATGTTTGATAGGTATAATTAAATGATAATTCAAGTAACAGCCCTATATTAAGAATCGATATTTTTCTTTCGGTATCTATACATCCTCAAGTGTGTCAATTTTGCAATATAAATAATAAAGTACACATTATTATTAATCATTTTAATCGAAAAGAAATAACGCTTTATATTTTGATTTATAACAATATTCTGCTGTGTGTGTATTAGAAATAATCAAACTCACACAACCAATTATTAAAGTGTGTAATATTGTGCAATACGTCTACAAAAATAATCTGCTCAGTTTTATTAATATATTAATATTAATATATATTATAAACTTGTGTACGTATATGTATTTCTTAATCATCACATTTTTTTATTGTAGATTTTATCTGTACGTAGATCTATTCAGTTTCAGTAAGTTTTGGATCAAGAAAGGTCAAACACACTGACAGTCTCTGTTGAACTATTGTATTGTTAATCAAGGCACTGGCATCTTAATGCAGACCTTCTCAACATCAGTAGCCACACGGTGCCTGACCCGCCCTCGCAGAAGATGGATGGACAACGTCAAGAGAACTGCAGAGAGGCCAAAATGTAATCGAATGGAGAGAGAGAGTGAGAAATTCCTGGGGGAGAATTGAGCTGAATTGCTTGTATC
Source organism: Rhyacophila brunnea (assembly GCF_057557595.1). Classification (NCBI taxonomy): domain Eukaryota; kingdom Metazoa; phylum Arthropoda; class Insecta; order Trichoptera; family Rhyacophilidae; genus Rhyacophila; species Rhyacophila brunnea. Next base: position 36,972,583 of record NW_028233276.1, on the reverse strand, counting down.
ACCATATTCACAACGCTTTTACAAGCACGCATACCTCCAAGGTGATAATATTACCCTATAGACAGCGCGGCGCGGATGACACAAACAGACACTAATGGATACACACATGATAACCACTCATGGGTTCGATAGTTCGCAGAGACGTAGATGAGCATTCCATCAGTTATATACAGCTGCAGGCTATATGTGTACGTATCTGGTAATGAAGAATGTACTCATAAAAGAGCGAGGCGGAAGCGAAAAACGAATATTATAATATACGGATTTTTAATAGACCCACCCCATAGCATCCTGATAGCTTAGGTGTCCTATTAAGTGACCACGATCCGTTTATTTTTGGCAGTAAATGTGAGATTACAGAAGCATTATAAATTAATAATAAATAAAATACTTATGTATTCTTCTTTTTTACCAAATCCAATTTGATCATTTCCAACAAAATTCACATTTCTACCAGCGTGCCCTGCACACACACTATTTTAAGGCGAAATGCAGTGTTAGGGCGTCTTACGTGGGCGAAGTCGATGCGAACGCGATCGCGATGCGGTTTGAAGCGATACAATCCAAAACGATGCGAAGCGGCATCGTTGTCCTACGTGTAGCTGAGTCACCAGCTGTCACCATCGCACATTTATACAATTTGTTTATTACCATGGTAACGCCTAGAAATATTTCTATGTATGTAAATAATTACCTCCTATGTTTATTATAAAATTGTTTTACACCTACACCGCCGCGTCCATTTCGCGCAAAAATATCAAACCGTTTGATCGCGTCGCTGAAGCCCTGCATTGCTTCGCACCGCTCGCCGGGTATTAGCGCCCACGTAAGACGCCGCGTTACTGTAGGTTTACTGAAAACATCTAGCGACACAATACGACAGATGCGATTTTAACACTTTATACTAATAATTTATTTTCATTGAAGAGAGTTTTAAATAATTGAATCTAATAATAATAAGATAAACTTAGACTATAAAATGTGCAATTGTTGAACACTTTCATTTTGTTGTTACATATTATTGTATATTTCATTAAAATAAGTAGTTTGAAGTAGAGGAATAACAGATTCACTTTGGAACGGTGTTAGTGTCATTTGAAAGTAGCGACACCAACATCTAAAATCTAAATGAGTCACCTGCACTGCCACAAGAATCTGGCACCATTCTACCAATGATATTTTTCAATAATAATCATAGTTACCTATTTGCCTATTTTTCTTTTTATTTAAAAATCATCGATTTTCGGTATTGCACAAACTAATACAGACAACTTGAATCTGTATAAATAAAACATGATTTAAAGTTTGATGATTAAAAATATATCAGATCCGATGATTGCAATCATATAAGTTAGGTATAGTAGTATATGTTCAGAAGATCAATCCTATGCGATTTCCATGGGAAAACGCGGCTAAAAATCGCAGTTTTCAGTCCTCAATGATTACGACGAAATATTCATCAGAATCATAACCGCCTTGCGCTTCAAAGAATTTTCCACAGTTTTGCAAGGCAATAAATACCCTTTGTGGGTAAACGAATTGTTTTCAATAAAGTATTTTTCTCAGCCGGCACAAATTTCTCTTGACTGAACATCAAGTTGAGTAGTTTGCGTGCGAAAGTCTCTAAAGTTTAAAGAAACCTCGATAGCAAATGTGAGGTATCCATAAAAAATCGTCTAGAAAAAAATGATTATGGAATCAATATCAAATCGGTGTAAATATTTTTTGTTTAAAAGGTAAGTAGATATATGTCACAAGAAATTATGTAAGTATACAAATACATTAAAACTATTAACTATTCAACAATCTTGATGGTCCATCCAAGAGAATTAATTAAATGACATTTAAATTATAAAAATATCATTAAAACAATACGTAATCTTATTTACGATGAAAGTCTTCAACTAACGCACATTTTATAAAAGATTTTTTAACTATCAGTTTATCTTAGAAGCTAAAAGAACTCTTTCATGTTTTCACTGCGTATCGATTAATTGAAACATTTTAAGATTTAGGTACATTGTATATTTCGTATTCCGTCGATAGGTGAGCCTAGGAGCAGTACACCCTTGTTAGTAAGTTTTGATATTAATAATCAATTATCCGAGTACGATTTTTATGTGGTAAATAAAATATCACATGTATTTTAAATAATTTGATTGCCGGTTGATAAAGGTCGCAGTCAAAGGATTCAACATCGAGGATTTCGTAACTCGCCCATGCTTCATAGTGTTTCGCTTTTTGTGTTGAGGTCAATTTTTACTTTCAAACGTTGTTTCAAATCAGACGACGAGGGCGTGGTCCAAGGTGCCTCCAGTTTTCGAGACCTCAACCCATTGACTGCGACCATCTCTTATAAATCTGAACAATAACACATTACACCTGGAAATTTTTTTCATCTGCTACTGTAAACTGGACGTTTTCTTTGAAATACAATCTAAAAATTAAGATAAGAAAAACATATTTTTTATATTTGCCTTTGTAAAAAATACCAATACGTATAAACAAATGAGTGCCTTATTTATTAACACCATTTATAAATATATAAACCAAATTTTGCAACCGATGTGGGATAGATTTCTGTATACTACATACGAATGCAAAATTGTAATAGCAACTTACCGTCACTTTGAAATTGGTTCAACTAATCACTTGATTATTATATTTAGCACATACTAACAGCATTTTGACAGTAGTTGATAGTCAACTGCTTGTGAAATTCAATACATGCACTTGTATTGCGGCTGTACCGATTGCGAGTGTGGTTATGTATTTTGTTTCTAGATGCCTCTATGAATACCCCGCGTTTACTCTCGAGGTTTCTTTAAGAACCTAATCACAACAGTAAACTATGACAAATAAAAACAACCCATGCCTTTGCACTCATATAAGCTAGTGTAGGACCATAATATTCTTCGAAGTTAAGTCCCTATACCTTCGACATTTTTCCATGGGAAAACTACAAACAAAGTGGATATAGATCGCAGTTTGAAGAAAACATTAAAGTTAATTAAAGTTTAAAGAAAACAGTTCTCATTTCCCAATGAATTCGACAAAATATTCATCAGAAATCTTCATTCACCTGGAAAATTCTATTCTATCTTCATGCGGTGGTGATTGCATAATCTATATAGAATTTTCCAGGATTTTTACAATTTAAATATCAATTAAAATGAATTTTCCTCGTTTAACAGTTTGTATCGTTTAGTTATTGATTGACCCATTGAAAATATCGTATTGTTTTAAAATGTAACTGCCAGAGAGCAAAGTAATTACTTTACATTGTATTAGTTTATGAATAATTACAATTATTCTAATTAATTTTACATCATTTTACTGGCATGCTGATATAAGAGCGCCTGTACACGTACATGGATTTACTTGCACCAGTAGTGTGTATTTTCAACAATTGCGATAATAACTGTTTACATGTAAAAGTGCTGACTGTCTCTCCAATCTCATTCTTCAGACGTACACGAGTCGCGACGTTGTCATGGTATTGGTGCTATTTTACAGATTCAGGCAGGTTCGGACAGGTTCGGATAAGTTCGTACTAATCGGTAGACGTCAAAATATTCTGTGCGGTGTAGTTCGTATTTCTTCCGGCAGGTTCGTCACTATCGTTCTACTGCGCACGCGCACCGCCATGCAAGTCCCAATTATTGCGTGAAAATTCAGAACCTTCTGAACTTTTTCGATACATGCATGCAATCTTGCAACTTTCACGATAGTACGTGCTTACGCGTGCATTTTCTTGTTACTGTCAGCAGTCAATCCATGCACCTGTAAACGGGGTATAATACAAGTCGCATTGTTGGGTTAACGATCACTCCTGAAATGTATGATACGGTTTACGTTTACACTGTTACTCTACATTATAAAATATATGCTTCAATTTTATGTATGAAACTCAGCACATAAAAGGAGAGTTCCGCTTTTCTCGACTGTCTCACGTCATTTGATGTCCTTATTTCGTTTAATTTATGTTCGTGATTTATTATACCAATTAAAATATCTTAAATAATTTAACTACTCTGAAGATAACAATTATTTTTATTGCCAATAATTGCACGTACCTACTTATTTTGGCTTACTTTGACCATCGACGGAAACCATACGTTATTGTGTACTGTGTGACATAATAAACCTATGATTTATGTAGTGGAAATAATATATGCACGTGTATGTATACAGTATATTTCGCACCGTGAGTGTAAAACCAAGGCATCTGCAAAAGACATATTTTGGATATATTAGGGTTTGAAGTCTTCGTTTTGTTAGGATAAAGAGTTTCTAAAAAAAATGATAATATTTGGTTTATATCTACATTATATTGCATGTTCTTTCAGTTATTTCACTTTTACATTATCAAGTTCACGACTTTTGCAGTTGTTTTGCATTTAATCTCGAAATCGAAAAATTTTCAGATGCCTTGGTACACTCACAGTGCGTATAAACGGTTAGTTGGTGAAAATATTATATGTATTTCATTTCGCCGTATCACAGTTCACCGTGAGCTATCGTATCGGAAAGAAATGGCCGATAGCATTGAGATTAAATAATGACTCGTTGTTCGTGGAAACTTTCAGACGGTAATGTTCAAATCTTATTTGATTCATTAATTTGAAATTGATTGGTACCTGGTAAATATAATAAAAAAATAACGGTGTCATTATTATCAAATATTTGATTGGTACGTCTTGATACTTACAAGCACCTACTTTTGAATCATTCGGAATTTTTGATCATGTTAGGTCAGGTTTCAAGCGCCCACGATAGCCTAGCAGTAACGTGTCGGCTTATACTGTCTTAGTCCCGGGTTCGAATCCCGGATCTGATAAATTCACATGAGTGTTTGGAGTATAGATGTATAGGTTGAGCAAGTGGCTGACATTCAGTTTTCTCAGAGGCCCTTATGATCTTTTTAAAATCGACCACAGTGATGTAATGTAAAATATGCAATCCCATGTTTCGGCACCTCCTTCCTCAAATCACATGTAGATAAAATTAACAACGGTTTTAGAAATGTAATATATTAGCAGAACCAGCTAGGATCCCTTTACACTCTACAGTTTACACATTCATCAGGATTTTGAAACGTTGTAATTAAGATGTACTACTTCGCGAAATATGAATTACACGAAAACAATAGAAAGATTATAGTTGAGGAACAACCATGAGTTAAGTATCGCCGCTTGACAAATGCACGAGTTCGCTGATGACGTGCTTGGCAAAGTCAGGAGACTCTACAAAGACTGATGCAGCAGCTCACAGACAAATAAGTCTGAAACGCCAGAACAAAGACAGTAAGACAGAACATACACGTAAACGTATTAGAGAGGGGGCACGGGGAGAAGACGTATGTGAATGTTGACAGGTGATACTACCAGTGGCAAAGGCTGGAGGTAGTCTGTAAAGATTTTACATAAATAGTGCACACTAAACTTTGTCAATCATACTTTTCATTAAACTACAAATACATTATATTGCAGATGGTGTTGCTTAGTTTTAAAATTAACTTTATTAAACCCTGCCTAAACCAAACCATGATCGATACAAAATATTCTTCTATTATACTTATATAAATATTTTTTGACTAATTTCTAGTCTTGGCTTAGGCAGGTTTAATTGTATTTTAAAAACTGACAAACTCTATCTACACGTTCGATGAAAATAAATACGTTTGACAGACAAAGTTTAATGTGCACTATTTATGCCGTATCATAACAGACTACCTCCACCCTTCGCCACTGGGTACTACCACCTGGTAATATTTGATAGTTATTTATATTCCTATAATATCAGTCAGCATTCAGAAACTGTATACCACGTTACATAAACATAATAATTATTCGACGAAATCTCAAAAGAATAATCGGCACTGAAATGTCAAATAATGCTTTCAACACTGTTATGCACGGTGCATGGATAATAGTAGGTAGTACCATACATTTAAATACTGTCCAAGATTCCTGGTGTAAACTATCAGTTCTGAGTTCTGACCTTTCGGTTAGTATGTAAGTAAATAGGTAAGTATAAATAAATAAATGAAGGTATCTTTAGAAGTTAGCGATTTGCGAATGAGACCGCGTTGAGACCTTTACGAATTGAGTATTCGTGTTACAACTGTCATGGAATTGAGGTAGGCTTCACCATTATAAATATTACCTATAATAATAATCGAATGGATAACAAGACAACACCATCCATTGAGCAATAAATGAAGTAATAAATTGATAGTTTTTAATAAATCTTCGTTTACACTAAAATTATCGATCAAAAGAGAGTTACTAATTAATGTGAGATATTAATTAGTTAGGGTACCTACAAGACATAAGATATAATTCAGTAGATATTTCACTCATTTTATCTATTCCCATCAATGACATTATTAATGGACAACGCACTCAGTACCAGTGACGTCCCGTAGGCGTGGGCAGATTTAGCGTCGCTTGGGGGCGGCATTTACTCGAAGGGCGGCAAATCAAGGAAAATCATTTGGAATATATAGAAATAGCTAACTGAACTTAGTAATAACGAAAATATCTTTCCATTAAAAATTTCAACTCACTGGTTTTGTCGGGTTCGCGATATCTAGTTTACTTCCGTTGCCCTTCGACGTCCTTGGTGACCAGAAATGACACGTGCAGATTTGCGAATAATTACAGTCTGATATTTTGTTAGTAATGTATCCATATAACACATTTCTTAGATTCTAGACTTAGATGAAAGGATGATAAAAATACTATATAAAAATGGAGCGGCATTTTGACGCTGCCATGGGGCGGCATTTCATCTAGGGACGTCACTGTTCAGTACAGTAGCTAGCAAGTAAATTCGCGCATAGCGACATTCGCACATGTATAGGTAGATGTCACGTGACAAAATTTCGCAATTTCCATTATGCGATATCACGCATCGGGAATTTATAGCAATATCACCTTTATTGTAATGGCGTTAGAACAGATTATGCCATTCGGCAGATCCGACAAAAAAGGGAGGGTCATTTTTTTTTCAGATGCTTCGTCCATATTAATATCATTGATTCCCATGATTGAAAATACTATTCCTGTTACTCGAAATTCAAAATCCTGTCAGTCATTGCAACTCAGTTTCAAACACAAACAATAAGGCGGGAAAAATGAAACATTTAACCGCGCATGTTTTTCATATTATATTATGTATGTAAGCTTTGTAGGTTGTTTCTTAATTGAAACTTAGACAGCCACTCTACAAACTATGTACTTTATGTATAAAATGACAACAGAATTCCTGACGACAGGCAGAAGTGTGTAGAGACGTGTCCTTGGGTCGATCAAAACCCACATTGTGATGTAGGTAGTGTAACTTATGAATGATATTACCAGTGCCGTCCCGTAGGGGTAGGCAGATTGAGCGACGCTTGGGGGCGGCAGTTACTCGAAGGGCGGCAAATCGAAGAAAATCATTTGGTATACATAGAAATAGCTACCTAACGAAAATAACGAAAGTAATAACGAAAATATGTTTCCATTAAAAAAATTAGCTCACTGGTTTTGTCGGGTTCGCGATATCTAGTTTACTTCCGTTGCCCTTCGACGTCCTTGGTGACCAGAAACGACACGAGCAGATTTGCGAATAATTAGTCTGGTATTTTGTCAGTAATGTATCCATACAACCCATTTCTTAGATATTGGACTCATGAAAGGTGTTAAAAATAATGTATAAAAAAATGAGGCGGCATTTTGGCGCTGCCTAGGGGCGGCATTTTATCTAGGGACGTCACTGATATTACCAGTGCCGTCCCGTAGGGGTATGAAGATTGAGCGACGCTTGGGGCGGCAGTTACTCGAAGGGCGGCAAATCGAGGAGAATCATTTAGAATAATATATAGAAATAGCTACCTACCTAAACTTTTTTTTCTTCGACCATGTCCGATCCTAATAGGATCATATGGGCCTCCACAGAGTAGAGGTTTGTATTAACAGATTTTGTTTTTTACGAGAAATGGACGTCAGTCACTTTCTCAACCTATTAGGTCCATACCCTGACTCACACACAAATTGAAAAACAATATGTGTACTTGCCAGACCCAGGATTCGAACCTGGGACCCACGGCGTGATGATCTAACGCTTAAGCCGCGCGGCCACCGTGGACGTTACAAAAACTTAGTACCTAATAACAAAAATATATTTCTCTGTCTAGTTTACTTCCGTTTCCCTTCCACGTCCATGATGACCAAAAACGACACATGCACGGATGATACAAAATACTGTATAAAAAATGGGGCGACATTATAGCGCTGCCCAGAGGCGGCATTTTGTCTTGAGAGGTCACTGGATACTACACATGAACGAAATAACGTAGCTACATCATATAACCCCATAATAATTATTAGGTTATTAGGAGAGAAATGCCTTGAAAGTTTTAGACATAAAATTGCTCATATTTCCTCAAAAACATTAATAAAATTATGGAATATAAAGTAGCTTCCTAATTAAACTTTATATTAATTATCCAAGCAAATCACGAATTAAGTATTGTACAATATTAGTACCCAAATCACACAATGTAACAACAATCAGGACCAGATTTGTTTGCAAAAGAGCATTGTCAACAACAGCTAATTATAAAATAGTTTTAGTTGTTTTTGTAAAAAACGTGAAAACCAGCGGCGTGTGATGACCTTTGCCTTTGGGGATGCCTTCATAAAATATGTATCTAGCACCTATTATTTGCTACTGACTGGCGATCTTTATGTGCTATTGCAGAGGGGTAGCTACGCAAGAAAAATATATTTGTAATATTAATAAAACTGAACCTTTTGATAAAGACCTAGTTAAGTAAAATTTACGACACAATTTCATAATGCCTACATAATAGTATTACATAGTACCTACATCACTGATTAGTACTAAGGACGGTTCTCATATACAGAATATAGCTGCTGAAACCCTAATATTATTATGTGTGATATATTTTGATAAACAGCTTCCTGATCTTAACTCCAGTTAATAGAAAATGTGAGTTAATGATATCTATTTCACGAAGTTAGATCGTGCGTAATAAAATACACAATGTTAATATATTATTGACACTCCGTGTTGCAATAATAAAATAATATCTAATGTAGATATTTGAAAGCAGGTTCAGTTTTCTGATAACTGCAAACTGCAATCAATGCACGCTGTGACTTCGTGTGCCATATTATTTTTATTGTCCGTAAGTACGTACCTACTCACCTACATGCTACATTCGCTTGACAGCTCAGTGTGTAAAACAACCTAGTCTAGTTTTGAATCCAAAACATTACATGTAGGTCGTTAGTATCAACAGTTTGTAGTCATATGGGCGTGGTACAATATTTCTTAGTATTTTCATATTCTTAAGTACCACAGCAACATCGGTGTAACAATGTGCAATTATCTAAAATTAAATACAGGACAACAATGAGGACTGTACCCATAATAGGTTGTATAATTATTATGGTTTACCTCTGCCGTCGTAGAAAAAAATCTGATTCAGGTACAAGACGTTGATCCAACCAATATAGTCCTACGGGTCGGGTGTTGGACTCTTACCTCTCACTTAGCTCGATATGTTCGAGAGGAAGACGCTACGTAATATATATAGCCCCATACTAGGAGAAGAATGATACATTCGGCGTAACCTGGAGCTCTACAACCTCTTCAATAGTGTATTTCCCAATTTGTTAAACTTGTTACTGGGTACGTGAAGTCGATGAGAACGCGATCGCGATACGGTTCGAAGCGATACAATCCAAAACGATACAAAGTGGCATCGTTGTCCTACGTGTAGCTGAGTCACCAGCTGTCACCATCGCACATTTATACAATTTGTTTATTACCATGATAACGCCTAGAAATATTTAAATGTATGTAAATAATTACCTCCTATGTTTATTATAAAATTGTTACCATGGCGACGCCTACATCGCCGCGTCCACTTCGCGCAAAAATATCAAACCGTTTGATGCCGCACCGCTTCGCACTGCTCGCCGGGTATTATCTGCACGTAGGCCACTACAGGTGGCGTTGACTCTTTGATATTTTCGAGCCGCGCCACGTCGCGTCGCATCGCATTCGCATTGACTTCGCCCACGTAAGACGTCGCGTTTGGCTCTGATGAGCGGGCCATGCAGCAAGAATGGGCTTCTCCAAATCTGTCAGCACCACAGACCTCCACGTACCTAAAACCGTCACAATTTATGAGTAGGTTTCTTGGAAATGCTCAAATTCTTAGCAAATAGTGTGTTATAATTTTAAAAAATGTGCATGTTTAAGATAGCCGAAAATAAATAATAAAATGGGTAAGCAGGGACGATAGGTACGAATCGATAGAACACGAAAGCTCAACTTATAAAATAATATTTAATGATATGGAATTGCCATAAAGTTAATTTTATTTAACGTAATAACATTTGTATTTTTTAATAATATCATTAAAAATGTTTTTCTTGACTTATGCCGCCCCCTGAATCCTGCCACACTCCCGCTTGTATAATATAAGTATTAGGTAGGTACCTAATGGATTTACAGACAATTTGATACTAAAAATGCAAAGGGACAGCACTCTAAGTCTGATTAAGGGTAGCACTAGTATGTCTAGGGGTGCGTGTTCCCAGACTATATTTAGAACTAGTCAAATTTCACAAATTCATAACCAAGGATTGTGAATGGTGCACGGTGGGTCCATCGCAGGCACGTATGTTATTTTGCATTTATTCATGTGGGAGTTCCATTTCTCTGGCAGCTCTTTCGAGAATGATAAATTTCTCATATATGGCTGAATCCTATCTTGCCACTATATCGCTATTCCGTTATAACATAACATTAAATATTAATTATACAGCGATGCAGGATGCCGGATCCAACAGCGAGCGTTAAACTTCATACACTGTTTTCGTTACACTTCATAAACTTGGGTTTCTATTAGCAACGGTCTCCGATAGGCGCCCACATAAGGAAGGGTCCTCGGATTCGGAGCCCCCCTCAAAAAAAGTGACCTCCCAATGGATAAGGTGGCAGCGTATGATATAGGTCACCAAGTTGATAAAGCGGGCCGCAATGTCGCTCTGCAAGAGGACAAGCACTAAACAATCAATGTGGTCATACAGTAGTAAGGGCGCCTAAAAACCCGCTGGATCGACGAACTCATCAAGTTTGACAGATGTACTTACGTAGCAGCGAATAACTAGGGGCTGAGAATACTAGACGGACCTAGAGAAGTCTTCATCAAGCAGTGGATGTGCCCCAGCTAATCATAATGATGATTAATTAAATATTAAGTTTAAATTATTTTTCATACCTACGTCTACTGCAGGCACAGAACAATAATAATTAATAGTTCCCTGACTGCAGGCTGCATTACCTATGTATGCAACTTGCTCTTCCTTTCTTCCTCGTAATCGCTTGATGCAATTATTCAATAATAACCGAATAAAATGCTTTTTTATTTTTCGTAAAAATCGATGTTTTTTAGATTGAAAAAACCCATTAAAACTATAATTAATTGACAAAAGAGACACGAGAGTCCCAAGAAAACTTAAAATTGATAATTTTGTTTCAAGAAACTACTTGGAACAAATTCAAACAAAAACAAACAGTTGAACCCCTATGTTCAGCTATTTTTTTTCTAATTTGTCGCTTTCTCTTTGAAATAAAAATATATATTTTATTTTTCCCATTGTATTTAGATAGGTATTGATCGATTAAAAATCATAAATAAATTAATGTGTATGCCTCTTCCCCTTAAGTTTAACCAATCTTGGACGAATGGTTAGCAGCCAAATCTCGTAAATGCTTAAATAGCATATTGGGACCATACCTAGATAAAATTTCATATAAATAAAAAGGATTTCAAGTTATACACATTTATATTTTTATAAAAATCTATGTTATTTTAAAATAAATATGAAAAATATTGAAACGATGAATTAGTCAAAAATCTACACGAGAAAAAATAGAAAACTTAATAAACTAAATCTTAATAATAATAATAACCATAAAAATTTACATTTTTTACAATTATTGTAAGTTTATCTTTCACTTAAAAAAAAGTGTTTTCAGATGCATATGCCTATTAGAATTTATCAAATAAAATTGCAAGCTTCGTATTTTTCCGCTAGTTTCTCTGTTAGCATAAGGATCCCCTGAAGTAATAGAATTATTATTGTGATTTTATTTTTCATTTTATATAGCAAAGGATAGACACGTTATTGGCATCTAGCGATTTAGTCAGTAAATTAATAATCAGCTCAATGAAAACTTGCACTTATTGTTTTTTTGTTACCTTTAGATAAAATGGGATGCGGGTAAATAATTTTGTCGTGTAGCAACATTCGAACTTCGAACTGAATTGACTGAAGTTTCTGTTTCTAACTTCAGTTCAGTTTTTGTGTGCTGTATTTTGGCCATGAGTAATGCAGTGGCCGTAACCAGATATTTTGTTATAGTTTTTTGATTTTATATTGTTTTTAGTAATGTTGGCAGATTTTGATGCGATTTACGAAGAAGAAACTGAGAATGAAGAAAATATCGAGGACACGCATGTCACATTGGTGCCGGATCCAATTATTGTTCGAGGAGCAGGGAATATGACAGTGTAGGGATATTTTCTCATTCTTTGTTACGAGATATTTTATTTTAACTGTTTTGTCATCATTCATTTGTGCTTTTGTTACGTTTTATAGATCTATATTAGTCTGTGTTATCGCTTAACTTAATTGCTTGCACCGCCGAGGGTTGCAATGAACTCGGAATATAAAATGTCTGTTGCCTTTGTCATGTAAACAGTAGGTACAAGTTCGATCACCTTTCATTTTACTCGCTACGTAAATCAAACAATATTAACTCTGTTGACCTCAGATCTCTTTCCAACATAAATAGTTTCTTTTTCTTATCAGCAAATGTTTCTTCGTTGCAATATGTTACAAATAAAGTGTCTTATTTAACTTTCAACTGGAATTGAGGCCAACATGCCAAAAATATTATGACAGATAACTTGATAAACAAATTATTGAAAGTCCCTGCTTATTGCTATGCTATCAAAGCTATCTTTATAGTGGAAATATTATCTATATTTACACATTATTCATAGTTTATTGAAAAACAGCGAAACATCAGACATATTACATAGGTATAGTTTTAAAGTATTTACAACATTTACATAATCATTCTTGTCACTTTTTTATAGGTACTTAATGAATTTTTTCATTGTATAAAGTTTATGACACTATTTTCAAACTTGTCGTATTTTTGCTGATAAAACTGCTTTGTACAATGACCATGGAAATATGAAACCTACAATAGTAAACGCTGCAGTATTCACCCAACCATTGATGAATTTGATACAGATCTCAGATAACACGAGTCTTCCTTTCTGTAAATCTATACCCATATTATTACCAAGACATGGATTTTAAATCAAATTATTGAGGTTTCTTTACTCAATAAATACCTACTTTATTATTATTCTATCGTAAACATTAAGGTTTCGGCCACATAGGTAGGTGCTTCGCTAGTGCTATGCTTGTCTACTAAAAGCACTACTGCCACATTGCACACTACGTGCTTAGGTACAAATTCATTTGACATTTGGGAGCGCTCATGTCAACATCAATGTCACTCTCAAAACTAACCAGACAGCTACTTCTCACAGAGAATTTAAGTTTGAAATTTCGAAAGTCTCAAATTCGAACTTGTTGGGTGCATAATGTCAATTCATCCCATGCGTCATTATTCATAACCCCAAAATATACGGTGTTTGACGTTTGTCATACTGAAGAAACATTCGCTATCTTGCAAAATCACTAGGTGACACAATAAAAATAACCAACAAGTTTGTTCGCCGGGAGACTCACTAAGTGACTAATAATCACGCAGTGTGGCCATTGCGATATTATAGTGTGTGTCCGTTCGCTAGGATATGTCACCTAACACGTAGCCACCAAGCAAGGCACTTACCTATGTGGCCTTAGCCTAAGTAATATAATGCCCAAGTATACCTTCTCTATATAAAGAAATAATAGTATCAAAGGCCTTAATGTTAGACTGTGGAGATATAGAAATATTGCATCGTTTCATACTTAGTTGCTTTTTGAACTTTTCACAATAGTCATTTTATCAACAATAAAATCTTGAAATATTCCGGATACTGGGAAATAAAACATTTACAATTGATCAAATTTAGATTTTTATATTAGTTCTTAATCTAGTATTATTTATGTCATCCTCGCCCATATATAATAACGCATAAGTCGCCATTCAACGTTGTCAGTTGTCACTGCATATTATGTAGACGTCGTCTTTACTTTGCTATTGTGCTATGCTATGAGCTTTCGTAATGAGCGTTGTGAAGATTCATTATTCGTTATTGATAACATAATATTTGTATATCAAAAAAGCCATAAGACAGACATTACATGTATTGTCGAACAAGAACTTCTTGTCCACGTGTTAAAACGTTACGTCACTGAGAAGTCTTCCATATGCGACTACAGTGACTTCCGGTTATCGACGAGATATTGTTGTCGAACTGTAGTCCATGAGTACTAATTAGGATCACTCATTTTTTTTTAAATCCGATACATTACGCGGTATTCAAATCCATCAAGCCATCTTGGCTGATTTGGCAGTTGCATGGTGCGTCTACAAACTGTCCTAACACTGATCTTGACCTCACTTGTCAGCTATAAGCTAAGTCTACTGCTTTGCCGCTGATCAAATTGCAACCTGCCTCCACAAGAAAGCGTTCCTCAGTCTGACGATGAGTTTGGATCACGTTAATAATAATTCTTGTCACCGATGTGTGCTGCAATTTTTTAATGAACGATGCGCTGTGCACTATACAGTGTGACTCAGTGTAAATTCCCAGACTCACTATAGCGCCGATAATATTTTTTTAATCACAATTTAGTATCACCCAAATGTTTACCATTTAATTTCGGCCAGTGGCTAACTTGTATTGACTTTCCTTTCTTTTTCTGACTTTTCCTTGAATAATTATTACAAATTCATCCTTCTACCTATACTATTTATTTTCAATTTAACTTATAAATTAATATACTTACGTAAATAAATATAGTATACATATTTGACCGTCAAAATAACTAATCTTTTGTTTACGATTAATTGAGACTATTGGTTTCAAAGTCAATTACCTCCTGGAAGCTTTATTTCAAGATAATCATAAAAAACTGCCAAGAACATAGAATATTTTTTTGTAGAAACATATTAGTAAATAATTAGAAAAGGCAATTGTAACTTTAAAATCATATTCAAAGTTACAAAAAAACATTAATGGCGGCGGATGAATATAACCGACATGGCAACCATCGTCCGTTGTAATACTATTTTACTAGCAATCATAGTTAATTAACTTATACACAATGGAAAGTACTTAGAAAACCAGAATCATGAAAAATAACAACAAAAAAAAGTAGAGATAGCCGACTTTGAAACCTCTAATTGGTATGTTGGGTTTTCACACAAGCAAATGCCCGAGTGGTAATATATCCTCTCAGCAAGTCAAGGATGTCAGGCTCGAAACCCGTGTCTGACAAAATTCAGATGTTGTTTTTCAATGTGTATTTGAACCCAGAGCATGGACCGAATAAGTTGGGGAAATGGCTAACATGTATTTCTCGTTTAATAAAATCTGTTACAAAACCTCTCCGTGAGGAAGCCAAGATCCACACCAAATTGTATAGGATGCAATATTGAATAGGTTCGTTTTTAAGTTGTCGGTCGGTTAGGCTTGATTTTTGTGTGGGAATTTTTTTACCGTCATTCGGCCCACATAACGTATACAATCCTCATCTAAATATATTCATCTTGCCCACACATTATTTTTAGGATTGTGCCTAATATTTTTGTATCATTGTTTTAAAAATTAAAACTAAATCTAAATAGGTATATTGACGTCTTGTTTTTTTGAATCTCATCAAAGGAGTTTCATCTATTATTTTTTTTTATTGTTGACATGACAATCTCGACCTGAAATATTCAATCCACTTTGTACATAATCGGCTGTGTGTTTTCTGATTGTCAATCCGAGTAATATTTTTTCACACATTTAATTATAATAGAAAAATAACAAAAACATGACTTTAAAACTCTACCCTTGCACTCGAAGAAGAAAGCATTCCAATGAATATTTCCATGTATGGCGTGAATATGTTGATAAGTATAAAAACATCAATTCTGCTGTTTGTAAGGTTGGTTTTCTGTGGTAAATCAGGAATGTTTTTAAATTTCAGTGTGTTGAGAATTTACAAACATTTTACTAAAATTTAAAAACAATCTGATCTACCACAGAAAACCAAATGTACAAATAGCTGCCCTGAGAATTGATATTTTTAGACTTCTCAACATATTCACGCCATACACTGATTTGTCCTAGCTCGAAAATAATGCTTAAAAACAGCAGCAACTGTAACCGTAATCCATATTATATTGTGCATTTTACAGCCATACATTTTGGTCGCTGTAGGATTACAGATCATTTCTTAAACATAAATCTGTCCCTAAGGCCGTCCGTAAGTTGAAACCACAATATGTGGTTTTGAATCATGTGCCATATTCAACATGTAATATTCATTCATTGAAATATATTTTCACGAAGTATATAAGCGGCTGATCGTAGTTATTGATATACCCGATACCGTATATAGCGTGAACAGAAATCATTTGTTTAGTTTAGCACACGCTTCAAAACCTCATACGGTTTTACTCTACGTATGACCACCCAATTTAGGTTTTAAGCATTATAGTTTTTTACATTTGCAACTGATCTTGATGTTTAGCATAAACAAATTGATGGAAGCCCATTGGTGTCCAGTCAATGAGGTTTTATTTTGTTATTGTAAAGCTAACTTCATAAATGTCAAATCTGACATTGGTTGATGTACCATTTTGGTACAAATGATCAACCCCAGTAATGATAACAAAATAAAACCTCTTTATGTTGAAATGTTACTCTGTAATACGAGCTTTGAGGTAAGCAAATGATATTTATGTAATTAAAACTGATTGATTGTTTGCAAATGAACGTATTATCGAGTTTGCTAAACCAAATAAGTTAGATATATTTAGGCAAAAATGGGTACACATAGAGTTACATTCCTAAGAATTGAATTTTCAGCATCCTAAAAATCCCGTCAGCAAGTTTGGTTCTGTAATAAAGCTATAACATTTTTCATGGATAGCAAATGTAAAAAAAAATCTAAAAAATATAGCGATGTAACCAATAAAATTAATTTTTTATTGAAATATGCTTTGAAACCACATCTATTGCATTCTGGGTGAGAACATTGGTAATTAAGCTAGGTACAATTATTATATAAATATGTAAATATTTTCGGAAAAGTATCGAGCACTCCAGTTCATAAAATCTTCCATTTCGAGCACTGCGCGCATTTATGGTATTACAAAGTCTATCAATTATGGCAACCAAGATTCAACCCTTAAATCAAGATGATTATGTTGATTCATAAGTGGCGTCAGGATCTCTCCAAATTTAGGTTTTTTATGTATTCGTAATAATTTCATGAATAAAATAGAATTAATATTTCATTTTGCTCTTCTGTTTAATTGAAAATTATCCATTACACTCTTATAGCTTAGGAACCTTGTTTTTATTATAACAGTTCAGTATAAGAATTATTGGGTCTATTCTATACTTATCTAACGCTAAAGTGATAAATAGTATCAAACTTAGGGTAGGTTTGTATCAAAATATTAGCACTTATTGTAACAATTACACGAAGTTGGTTTTTATTGTTGCAATAAGTCCTTTATTTTAACAGTAGTAAGATAGGTGCTGTTAAAATATAGCACTTATTGCAACAATAAAAAGCAACTTCGTGTAATTGTTACAATAAGTGCTAATATTTTGATACAAACCTACCCTAAGTTTGATAATATTTATCACTTTATCACTTTAGCGGTCGATAGGTATAGAATAGACCCATATATCATATTAGTCGACTCCGAGAACATGCATTAGACGCCGGATCAGTCATCGTTCAGAACTTCAATAGTATTGTGGAAAAGATTTAGTAAACGATTTTCTTACCTTTCCAGGTTCGGTCTCAGCAACCGTTTCAACTCTGAATTCCCTGCGGGGCTGCAGTCGCGAGTGGCCCCCGAGGAGTTCCAAGCGACGGTGATGCGAGTAAACAGCGTTCTCAAGAAGACGCTCCCCGTTAACGTAAAGTGGCTCTTCTGTGGATGCGTTTGCTGCTGCTGCACTCTAGGATGCTCCCTCTGGCCTGTCATTTGCCTCAGCAAAAGGGTGTGTAATCAATTCATCACCTAATCCATTAACCGGGATACCAATTCCAACCTTTGGGATTGTGACCCCACAAATTTTATATCCATACTTTATCCTAAGACATACAAAACTTTTGATTGTTTAGTTACCATGCATAAAATAAAGCAAGTCTCATAGATAGTCTCAAATATTCAGCGACAATACAACCCAGTTAGGATTTTGGCCATCTACAGGAAACATTTCCACTACCTATTTTCTGTCTGTCGCAAGTTGCTTCCAAAGTCATTATATTTCTTTCTGCAAAGCTCAATCAACATAATATAGATATCCGACCCTCCTTTTCCTTTTTGGTCTATTGAAGACTAGGCTTTTAGGTGGTCGGATGTCTTCCGTCGTTGAAACGTGGTCTTCCCAACGATTACCCCAAAATCACCCCACTTTCATGTGTGAGACGACAGAACATAATATGCAGAAAATCAAAATATGTGCGTTGCGTTTGTTCAAACACAAATGATGCATGCCTAACCATCATATATTTATGGTGTACACAGTAGCAATCAGTATGTGTTAGTCCTATTATGTTAGACTGATGAAGCATGTCGTCAGTATATTATCTTGTAAAGCGCCGGGCTAGGCGGCAGCGACTTGCCTGCGCGGTATAGTTCTTTTACAGCACTTTTCGGTTTGCGCAAGCTTCAGTTTTCCATACACACGGGCTTCCCGATACAAACCGGTTTGCGCAGGTAACCTTGTGGTAAAGCATGAGCGTCTAGCCGGCGCTTTAATCTCATTTACATTTTAAATAAACTTGCGAACTTCAAAATATGGATAAAAATATACAAACTATATTATAAAATGACTGTTCGGCTGTATGGATACGAATTATGGTGTTTTTGTGGATTGATTTTTGAATTGATATATAAAAAATTTTCATAATTGCGAATGAATTTCTATCTGTGGTACATTTATAATCATTGCTTCAAATATCATATTAGTACTTCGATCTCATAATATATTGTGTTTATTTTTAAATTTTAGAATGTAACCCTACGATCTACCCTATGTAGATTATTGGCACTGTCAACCCAACCCACAGTTTTAGAAACATGTAATTAATCAATATTTGGTATTGGAAAATAATTCTTTACTGCATTTCGGCATACTTATCAAGTGTATACACACTTGCATTGGCTAGGATTCTGTGGGATTTTTTTTTTTTTGATCACATCACATTCATTTATGTAAAATTTCCTGTTCAGCACTTTAATAATTAATACTAAATTTCGCTGATGTCAACCAATCTCTATATTCGTGCTGAAACAATTTATATCAAAACATATGAGTTACTTTCCTGTGATTAGTCATAGTTTTGTAGATAACAAAGTCCACTGTTTGTACGTTTATTTTATGAAACAAACCACAGGCATCCTTCTATCTAAACCGCACTTAATAAAATGTTATTTTCACTTAATTTAATGATATATTTTGTACTATATGAAGGCTATATATAGATCAAATAAAATGAAAATTGCGATTGCCATCGACAATTTTTATACTTATTTATTTGGCCATGAACCCAGTGGTATTTGAAGGTTACGACAAATTCAATTCTATCCAAAAAAATCAAGGACTCTCCTATCAGGTTTGTTCCTGTTGCTTTTCACGTTAAATAATCGTTTGGCATCAAGTCTTCGCCATTGGTCCATAGTTACTACACGGGTGTAGGATGATTTGACGCCGCTGTCTGTTGCACAGATAAATGAAGAATGAAATATTGCGCTACCTTGTTGATTGTTTGGTTGATATATTGAAAGTGTGTCAAATATATTTTACTGATCAAAAGTTAACTAATTACTAAATTAACTAATCGAAACTGTAAATTTATATTGTAGTGCCAGTTATTGCTCATACTTCAAGTGCCATATGGTCAACTTATTGTAGAAAATGATGATTGTTTCATATACATGGTAACATGTTAATTAATTTGAATGAAATATACAATTGAAAATCTTCATTTACTGTTCGAAAATAATCAATAACTTGCCGGCTTGTCTATAGGTGGCATTGATCACAGTGATTCAGTGCAATATTGAAATGTCGAAGTATATCACTAATATGAGTCTATGCAACGACCATAAATCTCGCTTTTTTATATTTAGATATTTTATATTAGACTTGTTTGACTTCTTCCTGGTTAATTGTAACGTACCAGCGGCACCCAGATGTCCGTAGTCGAGTTGTCCGGCACTGAATCGTCCGATTCCCTAACTCCATAATGCGGTTATTGATTTTGTTTTGTTTCTGTGTGGCAGGCCAAAAACTCTCTGGACAAGCTGCTGGAATGGGAGAACAGCCACCTGTACAACAAGCTGGGTCTGCGGTGGAGACTTACCAAAAAGCACTGCGATTCCTCATCCATGATGGAATACGTCCTCCTCATAGAATTTATACCCAAAATACCCATCTACAGACCTGACTAGTCCCTATCGAATGACTTTCGAAAGATTTATCACTTGTCGAAGACATTATTACATTTTAATATGTAATTAGTAATTATTATTGTAATCGAAAATATCCCCCATTGGTAATCGATACAATAAGCGGCAACAATAACAATGGTGTAAAATATATTTTATAACATTTAAATGAATTTACACATTATAACCTTTTAGTTACTACGCAAAAGCTGTGAATGTTTCTCATGAATTAAACCCAACAAATTTATGATACGCTGCAATTGAATTTATATAAAATATCCATATTAAGTAACCTTATGCGAAGATCTCTCTATATTATCATCCTAATTTTTCAGAGACTTCATTAATTAGATAGGACAGTTTTCTTAACTAAACTGTCGCATATTTTTATTCTTTAGTGTAACTTCTAATATGTATATTATTATGTAGTCAGTGTTTATTGGAAAAATAATTATATACATATATTAAAATAAAAACAAAAAATTATATGGAATCCATTAGACGAGCATAATGCTCAATCAACGCACGGGGCTATTATTTATATCAAAAAGCGAAATGAACTTTTATAACACAGTTTATAAATTGTATTTTGAAACAATTCTTCCTATGGATTTTGTCTATTTTTTTTTTCTACAAGACATCTAATTAAATTGTATCATTGTTTTTTTTCTTTAGTTTTGTTTTCTTTTACTCCATTTTGAGTAGGACGACAAATTTATAATATTCTCCACTAATATTGTTAGGTAGAATATAGGTTTAATGATAATACGAATTTCAATAATCATGTTAATCTTAAAGAAGAATGATTTGCAAGTGTTGATTACTACAAAATTAAATTAGTGTTTTTATGCCTTAATTGAAATTTACAATATATTAAAAAAAAAATGTGCTATTACGTACGGTGAATTTATATAAGCTTTTTCGGTAGAATGCCACACATTCGATAGTATATTTATTATATTCTGATATTGCCAAAATGTACATTCTTTTCTTTCAGCGGAAAGAAGCATTGCCATTTCTGTTTGTTCCGATGAAAACGTTACTCTTTTAAATTATTTTTATAATAAAATAATATCGCTAAAAGGTTTATACTTTTCACGTAACAGATAATGAAACATTTACATCAAAGAAATTGAGTTGAATAATTTTCGAATTAACTTTCCAAAATATGCATAATTCATAGTGTATTTATTGTGTAGGATCACATTATCAACAAAAGAGATTGGAAATCACAAAATTATCAGTTAATGTTTTTATTAACATTTTAATAATCCAGCCAAATATTAACAATACCTTTCTTTGAAACAATTCTAACGGTAATATTACATATGAGTCCCAGAAAATATTTTACTTTTAAGGAAAAGTGCTCATTTGTGCTACTTATTTTTAAGCTCATGGATCAAATAAAATTATAGGATTGTTTTTTAATAGATAAATGTTATTAATATTGAAAAATATTACATGCCTACCATGCTTTAGTAAATAGTCTGAATATTTTTAAACGTGTTTTGCTTAACAATATTCATGAAATCAATTGTAATTATCATTTGGAAGATTTATAATACAATGTATTGATAAATAATCCATCTGGTTATTTGGACTATGTATGCATTTATAGATCAAGTAACATGTGCAAAAAAATCATTTATGAATAACAACACTGATAATAAAAATTTTAAATTAAACAATAACATTTTTAACTGTCAAAAATCTGTCTCTTCGAGATCATTTTGAATTAAAATTCTCTGATTGCGTACATATTTGAAATAGGTTGCTCTGCTTATAAATGCATAACATAGTTCATTATTATATACAAGTATCTCATTTTTGTCATTACATTACTTGAAAAGAATGATTATTTTTATCGGTGATTACTTTTACGTTAATGGACAATATTTTTATACAATGTCTACACCGGCAGAGATGCTAATAAAATGGCTTTAGAAAACCTGCATCCGTAATTAATTATTATTATATATGGATAGAAAAGGTTGAAGGTGATATATTTATTGTAAATATTGTTTATCTAAGTTGGTCTGCATAATAATAATGAATAGTTGATTACATATAAATATTAAACGCTTTGTAAATAGGCTATTGTAGAATTATAGAAACTAAGTGTATGTTGAAACATGTTTGATGTGTGACAAACGGTGAAATATTTAGATTTTACATCGACCTTCATTATTTTGATTTAATTTTTTATGAATTCTTAGCTTTTTATCGTTTATTCATGTGATAATCCGAGCCTTTAATTCAATCCAACTTTTACAGTAGGGGATGAAAGTATAAACAGATTAAAATAATGAGATGATTATAATTTATAATACATAGACACTAGACATAGCATGTAGTGTAAATTTTCACATTAATTTGCATGCTTTGTTTTCATACACTATGTAAAATACCTTCCTTCCAATGTATCTATTATTTTTTTCATAAAAATAAAAATAAATCATGTCATACTTATATTTTTATTTTCATTCTGTTCACAGTCTTGTTTATTTTGTGAAAGCAAGTGTTGTACTGTTGAATAAATACTTGTATATTTTGATAAAATTAGATTCATCTAATTGCCCTACTAATTACTATGTAGGGTAGTCAATGTTACTATCAATTTAAATAATAATTTTCATTTTATTAAATCCTGCGATATATTGTTGTATTTCAAAATCATGAATAATTTATTTACCATTTTCTTTAGCAATAGACAATTTTAGATATTTATAAAATCGTGACAGTATGTCATTGAAATCGTTTATGTATTTAAATATTTTTTGGTTTGAATAAAATTTTCTTCTTAGAATTTGCATATCGTCTTGATCGGTTAGAAAAGTACCTGAGATTGTTTTAATCCAATGTCACCAGACATGATAGTATTGAAGTTAAGATATGAAAATTGAAAGTTATTTCTCTCTGAATTGTTAAAAAAAATAGTTGAGTTCATCATGTCTAGGTAGTAAGAATGCCCTGCCATTTAATGCGGCCCTCCATTGTGTGGCGTGGACAGGCGAGGACTTGTTTGTTCATTCTCAAAATTGATATTTAATTGAAGTGAAGGATTTGAAATAAACTTAACCCAATGAAAATCAGTGTTTTATTTAATCATAATATACGACCGCTTAATGTGCAAACCGGCCAACTCCATTTGGGAAAATTGTTCAGGAAATAGAAAAAACTTAATAATTCAATTATCGAGCGGAATTTAACAATTCCAAAAATATGCTTGGTAACTTTTTTATTTACAAATAAGCTGCACTATGAATTATTATATTACCTACTCTATTTTAGCTTACTTTTTATATATATAAAGAAAATGTATACAAAGAGAGGAGTTGTTTCGGTACAAGTCAAGAATACAGCGGCAAACACATTTTGAAAATAGCCGATATACTGGATTATATGTTAGGTTAACCCAGTGGTCGGCAAACCGCAGCTTGCGAGCCACATGCGGCTCTTTGGCCCCTTGAGTGCGGCTCTGCCATAAATGCCCTCTGCCCTATTTGACATGGCTACAAAGAAGAAGCAAAGAAAAACAGATGACGAAAACCGTGAATTTAAAATTGAATGGACCAAGACTTTCGCGTTTATTCAAAACTTAAATGGCCTACCGACCTATATTATTTGTCGGGAAAAATTGGCGCATAACACGAAGTCAAATTTGGATGGACACTTTACAACTAAACACGCGTCATTTAGCACTAAGCAGTTAAGGAACTTTAAAAGACTCATGAAAAATTAAGTTCTGTATTTAATTGCAGAATAAAATCTTCCAACAATGTTAATATTACATATTTTGTGGTTAGTAAAGAGAATTCAAAGAGAGGAAATCAAGGGTAAGAGCGGCATGCACAGTCTAAGATTTCGATCCTAAGGATAAGTCGCCGAAAAGCATGACTTAACTATAGACAATCCTGAGTATAGAGTTCAGGAATCCTTAACCATAGACTACTTTTGTTATGAACTCGCCCCCTTCTGTATTACACATGAGTGTAGGACCGTAACAAAAATATCGATATTTTGAAGTATCAATACTTTATGAAAGATACATCTGTATTTTGCTATTGATAATTTCTTTCGATACGATGGATATATAATAAAATTATAAATAATCCTTCGCAAACAACCATAAAGGCTAACAGGACTCTAGCCTGGGGAGTCAATCAGATAAGTGAGATAAACACACATCACAAATTTGCTCTAATACTAAAAAGTTGCCTGCGCACTATTTTATTTCAATGATTTTAACGTTTTAACAATAGTAGTACGATGCATTTTTTTATTATCGTATGTCGATACTTGACATCTCCGCAATTCAAATAGATATAAATTCTAATGGTTTTAAGTTTTGTACTATTCCATTTGAATCGTTTTTTGCGACACGGGTATCGCCTTTCAGCATCTTCGGGCACTATGCACACTCACCAATGGTAAATACAATTGACACACCAACCCGGGTCGTATGAAAATGACCCATTCACTGTGTCCAACGCAACTGCTGCGTTGCCCATCAGGTGGCCATTAGATATAATTAGCATGTTATTTAATATAGAGATATATTAAAAAATACACAAAATCACTAAAAATACAGTGAATATCCTTAATTTTACCTCGAACACCATTTGAATGCTGTATTTAGAAAAAGGTTGCTTGACACATTTTACAACGGTTAATATTTGCTATAAAATAATATATTTTACATCTACCTACCTATTTATTTTTATACCTATAGGATTGTTTTCACTATTTTGGCTAAAACACAATAGTGACTTGTAATGTTTTCAAAGTACAGCAATCATTTTGATAACGCTAACGCGTCACATTGCTTTTAACCCTAAGTAAACTTAAAAATCCTGGCTTGGGGAGTGGGGGCCCGGTTCAGGTTGTGTGGGCCATCCTTTCCTTAAAGGATGATCCGTCGATACTTTCTTTCGATATGATACCCATTCCATGTATCGATACTTTTTCAATGGGTAGACAGGTCTATGCACTGTTACTTCGTTTTACGTTTTGAGTATTACCATGTTAAAAAAATATCTTGCGGTGCCTGTAGAATCACGTATTATGACTTATAACGGAAACATAAACGTATTATAATTAAATATTAATATATATTTATAGTTATTGCATTTATAAAGTGCAGTAGTCATATTTTTGTCATCGTTTAACAATTATAAAATAATTTACCTAAACTATAGGAAAGAGAATTTTTAAATATGGTATTATTTTCAATAGAAAAAAACGAACAAAGCTTTAAGATGATCTTAGCTAAGGACGATGTTTCTGCATTCCGCTCTAAATTGAGAAGTCTTATTGATGACAACCTGGAATCGTACTTAAAATTAAAAACAACATACAAACCTGACTTACCCAAACTTTCCAAGGAGATGCAAAGCCATTATTCACATTGTCGTCATTGTCATGATTTAATTTTATGGATACCTTACTTATAATTTAATTTTTATCAATACATAATATCATTATTAAGTATGATATCAAGTTTCATTCAGTGTATAGGTAAATCGTTTTACAGTGGCACCGTGGGTACGGCAAATGCGGCTTGCAGTTGTAGTGGTATTGTTTGCTAGCATTGAAACAGGCATTGTCGCAAGCAATTCAATACACGCGCGAATCGCCTATGGTGCCACTGTAGAATGATTTACCTATACCTATAGTTTAATTAAGACTTAAAGTTTATTAAGTTAATAAACAGTGTAGGTACCTACATATTATATAATTTCAGTTTAATAAATTTGGCTCTCAAAAGAAATCTCGATCGTTGTACTGTTGATATTTGGTTCTGTTGACTAATGAGTTTGCCGACCACTGGGTTAACCTAACCAAACCTAAACTAACCCAAACTAACAAATAATCCAGTATATAGGGTATTTTCAAAATGTGTTTGCTGCTGTATTCCACATAACCGACTAGAACCATTGTTCCATTTACGATATTGGAAATTTGGCACCTGCAGTTGGCTGTTTTGTATGAAGAACGATAATGCATTTATTTATAGGTTTAATAATTTGAAATTTTATGTGAGCATATAAAACATCTTTTTAACAAAATGCCATCAAAATTACATTTTTGGTCAAAAGTCAGTGTTGGCAGTTTTTTATTTCTTTTACATCACTACTATCACAGTATTTGTTTACAAATAACTGCAGCTCTATTCTAGCATTTGTGTTTACTGTTAACATGACTTCTAGAATAGGTCTAGTGTTTGAGATAACCATTTGTGATTCGCACATAGATGATCGATGAATTATTAACATGGAATTCTAATTACATTTGTATAATCTAATCTACATTGAATAATTAATACTGACAAGCACACACATGCAATATTAAACATCAATCATCTGATATGTCATCGTAATCAAAATGGGGTGAATAAATTCTTAATTATAATATACTAGCGGAAACCAGCTGGCAGTAGCTCCGTTTATAAAAGTTCGTTTTGGCGTTGTAGCCACATAGCAGTGGCAAAGGGCGGCGGTATTATCTGACCGCTTTACTTATGCACGCGGTGCGTGGCGCTGTATGTATTTCCTGTTTGAACATGTCACGAAAAAAAGATTGCCCCAGAGTTTGAAAATTTAAAATTCTCTAATACTTAAAAAGGTTTTACAAAACATTAAATTTAATGTATCTTTAAAATAATAAGTAAATCAGTTAAAATATTTTTATATGAATATATTTATTTATTCACAATATAAAAACCAATTTAACACAAAATTATACTGACTAGCTGAGCCAGCTGGCTCTCGCCAGTCTGTCTCGCTAGGTCTTGCAGACAGCTTTTCGTCATAATGAATTGGTGTTGGATTTTAATATAATTGTAAAGTATGTATAGACAGTGCCATAGTTTTCCCTTCGGGATGGATTTTCATTCACATCAGACAGTTTGACATTTCGCTGATTTGTCAGTTTTACGATTTGCATGTCGTCATTGCCCTCATATCCCTAGTAATCATCATGGCTGGAAAATCAAATTGCATGGCCCTCAGTCCCCGGCAGGCCTTAAATGGTCAGAGGGTGCTAAGGATCCCCGGGCCGACTATGAAGATTGCGACCTGGAATGTGCGATCTATGTTTAAAAGTGGAAAATTGCAAAACGTTATTATGGAAATGAATCGGTTAAAATTAGACATCATTGGTATCAGCGAAGTGAAGTGGAAGGGAAATGGCAGATTTAAAACTAACAACGGCACCTTGTATTACTCGGGAAATGATGATAACCACCATCGAAATGGAGTGGGTATCATAGTGACCGATAAAATTAACAGATCGGTCAATAGTTGTGTTCCCTACTCTGACAGAGTAATGCTATTACAACTCAAATCATGGATGGGTAATGTTAATATAATACAGGTGTACGCTCCAACTGCCGACAAAGATGACGATGTTATAGAAGAATTCTATCAACGGATAAATGAAATTCTAAAATCGACGAAAGATAATGAAGTTACCTTGATTATAGGAGATTTCAACGCAAAGATTGGTAAAGGTAAAAGTGGAGAGTTAGTAGGAGAATTTGGTCTAGGACAAAGAAATGATCAAGGAGAAAGATTACTACAATTTTGCCAGGAACAGAGTATGGTTGTTTGTAACACATTATTCAAACTTCCAGCAAGCCGATTGTATACATGGAAATCCCCACAAGATGATGGCAATAACATTGCAAGAAATCAAATAGACTATAATATATTAATTCACAATCGTTACAGAAATAGCGTAACATCTACTAAAACTATCCAGGTACTGACATCTCATCTGACCACAATCCTGTTGTAGCTACTGTAAAAATTAGATTAAAAAGATTACTGAGAGAACCACGCGCAACCCAACGTGTTGACATTAATCAACTGAAAGATCCCGAAGTCAAACAACAAGTAAAAAGTGCACTGAACACAGAAATAGAACAAATAAAAACTTCAGTCATTACATCCTCTGACATAACAGACAAGTGGGACAGGATAAAATATGTGTTCTCCTCCATATCTAATAATCAATTAGAATATAAAAGAACAGCGAAGAAGCAAAAATGGATGACAGGTGAGATTCTGTCCTTAATGGACGAAAGAAGAAAATGGAAAAATAAAAATGAGACTCAATATAGGAGAATTCATAATACCATAAAAAGTAAAATTCGTACAACTAAAGAAGAATGGATGTCCGACCAATGCAAAGAAATTGAAAATCTCCAACGAAAATACGATTCCTTTAATATGCACAAGAAGATAAAGGAAACATTGGGAATTACGAAAGGAACCTCATCAACTATCTTGAAAGACGAAGGTGGGCATATTAGATATAGAAAAGAAGCTGACTCGTTGGAAGACATATATTGAAAATCTGTTTGATGATGATAGGGGACCTATTGGCTATACTCTTAATGAATGTGAACAAGCCCCATGCATATATAGGGCAGAAATAATAAACGCAATACGAAATTCTAAAAATGGTAAAGCTGTCGGCCCTGATAATATTTACATCGAAATGATAAAATTATTAGAAGAAGATCAATTAGAAATTCTCGTTGATTTGTTTAATAAAATTTACGAAACGGGCATAATTCCCGATGATTGGTTGAAATCGACATTCATCACTCTACCAAAAAAGGCGAGTGCAAAAGAGTGCAGCGAGTTTAGAACAATAAGTTTGATAAGCCACATGTTAAAAGTTTTATTAAAAATCATCCATAATAGGATTTTTCGAAAATGCGAAGCAGACATGGATGACACACAATTTGGCTTCAGAAGTGGTTTGAGCACTCGCGAAGCACTTTTCAGCTTGAATGTTCTAGTGCAAAGATGCCTCGATGTTAATGTTGATGTTTATATGTGTTTCATCGATTACGAGAAAGCATTCGATACTATTAGGCATCCTAAACCTCTCGAACTCTTACAGGAGAAAGGCATCGATGCAAGAGACATTCAACTGATAGCAAACTTATATTGCAATCAAACAGCGAATATTAAGATTGAAAACGAAATCAGTGGAGAGGTAAAAATTCATCGCGGTGTAAGACAGGGGTGTATATTGTCACCTTTGCTCTTTAACATGTACTCGGAAGCTATTTTCAAGGAAGCCTTACAAGGTGAATCGGTGGGTATTATGGTTAATGGCAAACATATTAACAATATACGATATGCCGATGATACTGTGCTGATTGCTGATAGTTTAAAGAGTTTACATCAACTGGTAGAAAAGGTTAATGAGGTCAGTAATTCTTATGTTTTAAAAATGAACCTCAAGAAAACAAAACTATTACTAGTGTCAAAAACAGCGACACCAGACACCAACACAAATTTTGTCATTAACAGCGAACCAATCGAACGTGTGACCCATTATAAATATTTAGGTACATGGGTCAATGAGAAATGGGACCAGTCTCAGGAAATAAAAACTAGAATTGAGATCGCAAGGAGCGCCTTTCTCAAAATGAGACGCCTCCTTAGCAATCGAGATCTTAACCTAGGTCTGAGACTGCGTATGGTACGTTGTTATGTGCTTTCAATTCTTTTCTATGGTATGGAAGTATGGACGCTAAACCAAGAGATGTCACGGGATTTCGAGATGTGGCTGTATAGACGCATCCTCAAAATTCCTTGAACTGACCGGGTGACAAATGTTGAAGTTCTCAATCGAATGGGGAAGGACCGAGAAGTTCTACGTAGTATCAAAACCAGGAAACTACAATACCTCGGCCACATTATGAGAGGACAAAAATACAGCATTCCCCAGCTTGCCATTCAAGGAAAGATCAATGGGAAGCGTAGCAGAGGATAGCGCCGCATTTCGTGGCTTAAGAACCTCCGTGATTGGTACGAGTGCAGCTCCACCAAACTGTTCCGGGTGGCAGACGACAAAGATAAGATCGCCTTGATGGTGGCCGACCTCCGCTAGGGGATGGCACAATAAGAAGAAGAATTGCCAATAAAAATTTCTATGTCTATTCTGAAGACATTCTATTACCTTCATTAATACCTTCATTATAAGAAGATTCTATTACCTTCACAATATCGTCTGACACCACTTCAGGCTGCTAGGCCTAGCAGAACAGCTGGCAATCGCCGATTGCTACCAATGACATTTTAAGTTTAATACAATATATGTGTAGGTATGTGCACTTAAATATGATAAATAATTATACATCTCAATTATTTGAATATACAGCAATATATTATGTGATTATCATAAAAACGATCCAATATAACGTGAATATTAATCTCTTTCGGATCCCAATTACATAATAGAAAAAGGTTAGCAGCATGAAAATAAATTTAAATATTATTTTGTTTCATTGTCTATAAAAAATAAATGCTTGCAGCCATAGAATAATATTTAAAAAATCAAATTTTTAAGTAAAAATTAACCTTAAACAATATAGTTTCCCGATGCGGGACATTCATATCGAGACAAATATTGATAAATAATAAAGTAATGCATATTATATCTGAGAGGAATAGACCAATTCTGATAAGAATAGGAATTTATAAGACCTAAAGATGTGCTTAAATCAGCTTAAAGAGGCCTTCATCCAGCAGTGGATTGATACAGGTTGATGACGATATAAATGGGTACGTACTGTGACACCCCCGTATGGTCCCCATTTGGGGATGTCTTTGTGTATCTGAAGAGGCCCGAATCGGTATCGAAGCCAACAAATAATAAAGCGCTGATTACGAAAATAAATAATAATAACAGAGCCGAGCCGGCAATGCCGTAGAGTAGATTATAATATAACCGTTGGAGATGTTGCAACGTCGCCTTCTTTCGCCAACGGCTCTCATTGGAAAAAATCACAAGATGGCGCTGAGATCGCGACAAAGAGAAAAATCGCGAGCACGCCGATTTCGTACGGATAAAATAAATTATTCAAAATGTAACCATATAGTATAATATTAACGTAAATAAACTCGTCGTCTTCCATCATAATTCCGGTGTCTTAATTATCCACCTTCCATCCCGAATCCAGACGAAAATAACCAGATACTAAAAATAAAGTGACAGTTGAGAAATTCTCTTACCAAAATGGAGGGAAGTGATAGTACATAAAATCACAAATTTTAAAAAATATAGCAGGTTATATGACCAAGAAAAGTAGAATTAAGTTGGGATAACCTTTATCCAGCAGTGGATTGATCTTGGTTGATGATGATAATGACGATATTATGAATGGGTAAACATAATATCAGCAATTTTGATAAATATAGCAATTCATAGGAACAGAGAGGCCTTCATCCACCAGTGGATTGATTCAGGCTCATTGATAATGGCAATATAAATAGATATAATATTATAATATCACCGATTTTGATAAATACAGCAATTCAAATGACAGAAAGGAGTAGAATCAGGCTATGGGAGGCCTTTATCCAGCAGTGGATGGGTTCAAGTCGATGATGATAAGGACAATAGAAATAGGTATAATACCACAAATTCGTTAAACCGATAGTAGTAGAATCAGGTTGCGGAACCCTTCGTCCAGCAGTGGATTGATCCTGGTTAATGATGATGATGATGATAATGACGATATGAATATGTAGATAAATATAAAATAATCGATTTTGATAAATACAGCAATTCAAATGACAGAATGGAGTAGAATCAGACTATGGGAGGCCTTTATCCAGCATTGGATAGGTTCAGGTCGATGATGATAAGGACGATAGAAATAGGTATAATATCACAAATTCGTTTAACCGATAACAGTATAATCAGGTGTCGGAACCCTTCATCCAGCAGTGGATTGATCCTGGTTAATGATGATGATGATGATAATGACGATATGAATATGTAGATAAATATAAAATAATCGATTTTGATAAATACAGCAATTCAAATGACAGAATGGAGTAGAATCAGACTATGGGAGGCCTTTATCCAGCATTGGATAGGTTCAGGTCGATGATGATAAGGACGATAGAAATAGGTATAATATCACAAATTCGTTTAACCGATAACAGTATAATCAGGTGTCGGAACCCTTCATCCAGCAGTGGATTGATCCTGGTTAATGATGATGATAATGATGATGACGATATGAATATGATAAATATAACAATTCATGTGTAAGTAAGGAGTAGAATAATGCTGAGGAGGCCTTCATCCAGCAGTGGATAGGTCCAGATTGATGATAAAAATAGGTAGATATTATACAATATCATAAATTTTGATAACTACCTATAACAATTCGTATTAATTTCTTTCATTGTTTGCAATGTCAACTTTTTAGTTAGTAGTACTTAGTTTAATATGACTATTGTGATCTATGGAAATTAGTAGCCTAGGTAATTATTCAATAAAAAAAGAGTGCGTGAACAGCCGCAAAGTATTTAAAAAAAAATCAAATTTGGAACAGAATTACGTTATCTATGGAATAATACCAGTGGGGGCGTTTTCAGACTATGCGAGGATTTCGAATCGTTCCATAATTATAGTTTTTTCACCGCAAAAAAATTAAGTGCGCCAATGTGTACATGGTGACACTTGAATTAAAATAATTAGTTCTAATCTGTCAATAAAGGATTAGAAGGTCTTAAGCGACGAAGATGTAATTCTGTTAGGCGTCAACAGTAAATATGGCGATCGTATACGGTATGTAAGAAAATATCGGATATAAACGTAACTTACCTGTAAAATCATGGAAAATTTCTGAAATGTGTTCAATTCAATCGGTAGCGCACATTTCAAAGTGAAGATGTAAAAATAACAATAAAATGTCGCTTAAATGAGCCGTTGGTGCGTTTACCAAAATCTCTTAGGATAATAATATATAGGAGATAATTTAATATTACAGATAAAAATAAAAATCAGTTATTGTAAATGAACATTCAAATTTTGATGTCCTCTTCATTGAAATTTTTAATTCCAGACTAATTAGCTCAAAATTCATCATCTCTACTGTCATCTTTCACACTTATAAGAATCCGTTGCTCTGTTCAAACAAAGATCACCGTTTATCATCAAACAATTGTCTTCCATTTACACAACATAATTGCATTCTCTTTTCCAGTCGAATTCGTTTATGCTTTCAAATACTTATAAGATTGATCGTCATCTATACTAAAAGTTGTTGCTGTACAAAATGTGCATAAATTTATTTCAGTTACATTTTGTTATTTCAAGTTATTTAATTAATTAAAAAATAATAATATATATTTGATTACCATTAAAATGTCAGTTAATGTTTTTCCCCAAAAGTGGGGATTTTTTTTAGAGTGGCTTTTTAATTGTCATTTTACCGATACATTCATTTGCTGGATCGATCTGTGTCGCTTTTCTTCTTCACAAAACTTAGGAACATTCGTAATGATATTTTTAGCCTGAGATCGCAAAGGTTTAGGCATTATTAAATTTATGATCAATATAATGACGGCGCAGCACTTCGATACAGTCTAAAATCGTGGCCCAAAAGCCATATTTATAGAACATGAATTCGAATTTGGTTTTCTTCAATATTTTACTGAACATGAAATATTTTACTTTTTTAAAATTGATATTTCACTAGAAAAAGCAACATGCACTGAAATAGATATTTTACAAAAAAAATAATTATACTCTATCGGAAATCGAACTTGCACAAAAAACTCTACTACCTCATTAGTTGGTCTTCTTATCCAATAGACCAGCAGGAATCGGAATCCTTTTTTTTCTTTTAACACAATATTCACAAAGGTTGGCATTGTCTTTGAAAGCATGACTCGTTTCACATAATGAACCAGACATTGCAAAGATCTCAAGAACAAATAATGTAATCATATCAAACTACATACAAAAAATATTTGTGTACATGTTGACACCGGCCTTTCTCTGTCTAAGCGAGTGGTGAAAGCCGTGTCACTACTAATGGCCAAGAAGTGACGGGTGGAACAGTAACACACGATGTAGATTTAACAAAATGTATTTAATTCCCATATATCACAACAATTTACAAGTAGTAGATAAATGTGGCTGGCTTTCTGGAGCGCGAAATAGAAAAAACAATATGGCGGTATGGAGCTGTTGCGCTGGGGTACCCACGCGGGAGGTCGACCCAGACTTTTTTAGGCGAGAGAGATGTTAGCTATTGGATGTCCGAGGCTAAAAGGGCTTTCCGGCCAGAGCAGGCTCTTTCTGTAGTCGGTCTGCGGGTCGACGGACCTCTCTGTTTATCTGCCTGGTTCTCTCTGTCTAATGGCGGCCGTTTCCGGTAGCAACCGTTTTTCGGACTATCACCCGCAGAAATTTAGAGCTCGCAGCCTCACACAGCAAATATCCGATGGTATGAAAACCTCGTGGCGAAAGAAGTTTTTTTTTATATAGTAATGCTGCTATGAATTTTATCATTAACAAGGGCTCTATCAGTGGCGCACCCAGGGGGGGGCCAAGGGGCCCTGGCACCCCCCAAACATGAAAATTATCAGAATGATTTTAAACATTGAAATTGAAAGGCAATAAACTATACTTTGGGCTTAGACAAATAAAAACATGACAAAAAATAATTTGTAATTCTCCAGCACCCTTTTTAGAAAAATTTCTTAGATTTTAATTTCTAACACAAAAATTTCGAAATACTAATTGTCAGGTTTTTTTAGAAACCCAATCCCTAATGGAACTGTCAAAAAATTCTCGATGTCCACCCGAATTCCGGAGTGGTGTAGGTCATGGCTGGGGAGCGCTGACAGGGCTCTAGCCTGGGGGCCCGGGCTGTGGGGGGCCCGGGCTGTGGGGGGCCCGGGCTGTGGGGGGCCCGGCGTGTCGGGTTAACTAGATAAGTGAGATAAACACACATCATAAATTAGCTTTAATAGTAAAAAAGTCACCTGTTATTTTCATGACCTTCATTATACGATTCATTATACTTCATGACCATGACCATTTTCAAATATATAGGTAATTGTGCAATATATTTTTTGATTATTATGTGGCGATACTCGACAGCTCCATTATTAAAGTAGATCTATTAAAAATCGCCAATAATTCACTGTATAAGTACCCTTAATCTGAACTAAAACACTATTTGAAAAACGTTAATGTGGTGTTTCACACTGCCTTTAATCTTAGCGGTAGGTAGTGGGCCCGCCAAATATCCTAGCCTGAGGTCCCGTTTCAAGATGTGAAGACCATGGTGAGTGCAATAGACAAAAGACCGATAAACGAGAAAGTAGGCTGTGAAGAAGAAAAAGAGCCTATGGGACTAATTTACATTCTCCGCCTTGGGCCCCCCCCAATATTAAATCCTGGGTGCGCCACTACTGACGCGACAGTGACTTGAATGCTATGCTGTATTTGAGAATGCTAAATTGCGAGATGTTAACTTATTATTAATATGAATAATTTATTAAATAATATTAAGTTAAATGAAGGCTGCTAAAAAATTATTAATTTAGTTAGAATGAATGCTGTTATAAATGCTGAAATAGAAGTAGGCTGTGGGTTCTGTTAAAGTTGATGGTTCGGTCAGCCCTTTGAGGCAGTCTCCTGTGGGAGACCTTCATCTGGTATCAGTGTGTTGGTAGAAAATTCGATAGATTTGGATACAGTATAGCTATGTGTAGGTGAATCCTTAATTCAATATTCCTACAGATAGATGGCTCTGTTGGCATTTTTTACATTTAAATTTTTTTTAAATCTATTTTTTTCTTAAAAGGTAGGTTTTAAATAATGGTAAATAGTAGTGTTTGAATTAGCTTATCAATCAATCCGCACTGTCAATTGTCTGGTTACGAGGAGTAACATATGCCATAGTGTCCACCTCTGGATGGGTGGCTTGTGAGCTCCAATCCTCTTCTGGCAAAATTCACATGTTCTTTTTATGTGCAATCAATCAATTTGTTAGAGTTCCAAAACTTTTTTGACCCATAACCCTATTTTCAGAAAAAATAATACTTAATGCTCACAAACAGAAAGAACCAGTGACAAATTTGTTATTTTATATACCTATGTAGGTATCTATATTTCTACTCATTGAACAATAAGATGCCCTGATACTTAAAACATTAAAATCAACCATAACAATATTCGCATTAAACACAGAAAATTAATATATATTTAAAATAAAAGTTATGTAGGTACAACATTAAATTTAATTAGAAGGTTGAACCTGGGTGCACTGCTACCAATTAATTAATGTTCGGCTCTTATTTTCGTGACCAGCATTCTTAGTTTATCGCAATTACTTATTTATGGCCAGTTTCTTTTTTTTTAGTTCACAGATTTGTGAACACACTAAAGCCACGTTCTAACTAAATATAGTAAAGAAATCCAATTCAAAACCTTACCAAATGTAACTGTATGTCACAATGGCAATGGGTGGAAGGTAGGCTGTTATGATTTGACATAAATAGTGCACACTAAACTTTACACCTACGATAGCCGCGCGGCTTGCGTCGAGGGTCCCAGGTTCGAATCCTGGGTTTGGCAAGCACACATTGTTTTTTCAATTTGTGTATGAGTCAGAGTATGGACCTAATAGGTTGAGCAAGTGGCTGACATCCATTTCTCGTAAAAACAAAATATGTTAATACAAATCTCCACTATGTGGAGGCCCATATGATCTTATTAGGATCAGACATAGTAAAAAAAAAAAAAAACTTCGACAGTCATACTAATATTTGTTTTCATGAACACATAAAACATTTGCGAGCAGTTTTTCAAAAATTTATTCATTCTCCTTGCTTCCATCATCTGTATTCTATACACCCCATTTGTTTCCAAGGCTACTACTGTTCCCCCGGATCACTCCAGCGTCCACTTTGGGAAACACTGGCTTAACTAAATGGCTAACAAGCATTCATCAACATATCTGTAGTTATCAGTCGGGTTCAATATATCCATATTGCTTAGAGCGATAACCGTAATAACTTACCTCAATTATAAGATAGGTATTAGATATGTATAAATCGCAAAATTGATTGTTTTAAATATTTTGACATTTCACCCTGAGGTAACATACCACAAACTTTTATTAGTCACCTGATAAGACGCCAGAAAAATGATAATATACAACTAATTCATGCAATATTCTTGATAGTTACCATGGCAAATAGATAAATGCATTAACAATAAAATTATGTTGATATCGGTAATGTTATAAAATAAAACAAAAGTTTCTTTGAATCAATTTGATATATTTATTCGCTAAATATAATATTATATACACAGTAAAAATATATAAAATTGAGGCTTAGATTAATACAAATTTATCAACTATACAGCATTTTATAAAGAGCTGGTTATTTTACTATGGCTGTGCATACCTTTCAATCTACAACATGTACAAAGAAGTGGGTTCTAATATTTCCTAGGCACAAATATCTGGTCCACATCTTACTAGGATTAATACTAAATTAATATAAATAATATTTTACCACTAAAGTACACAATCCTTGTTGACTTTGTTAAATCTTGTGCCAAAATCGACAAACCTGATGATAAAAAAAATTACGCTAGCATTATACTAAAACTGGCTGGTTTGGACAATGAACTCCAATCTAGGGGTCTGCTTGGTCTTACTCACTCACTCAGCGTTTTTTTTATTAAGTTTTATTTTTGCGCTCATCCTGGGCGTGTCGGGAAATTTGTACATATGTATGCAGATCGCCGTATCACACTTCACCGTGAAATGTTGTATCGGTAATATATTGCAACCTCTTTGGGTTGTATAATACTGAGATAAAATTCATGTCTAAATAAAACACGGTTTTTGTCGATTTACTTCACAGGAAGCCAGCGGCAAACAAATTTTAAAAATAGTCGATATTCTGGATTATTTGTTAACTTAGGTTAGGATCTAATAAAATTGGAACATTATTGTACAGATGACCGTATAGTATTCGGTCATCTCTTTCCGATAAGAAAGCTCACGGCAAAATGTGCTACGGTGAAATGTAATATGTACAATTTACATGTAAGCCATCCTGGGACCCAGGTCTTTTCATAGAAACCATCAAATACTGAAATAGTTTCATTGAAATACATAATCCAATTTTTCATAACATCCAGTCTGTATTGAGATGGTCAAGACTCGGATAGAAATCTTCGCACCGGTCATTAATGTATTAACAATCTATTCAGACATTGTTGAAACTAGATAATGCTAATAACTACGAATGACAATCAAATGATCCCAGCAATAGTGGAAATTTTATCAAAAGCAACACATGCCACAGTGTGGTCAGTTTTGTTGCAAGCACAAAACATTTATTTTTCATTCAGACAATATAGCGTAGATTCCGCGTGTCTATGAAATTATAATTATATAGTTTATAAATGGACGATTGAATTCAAATAGTCAATTGAAGATTGTTAAAAATGTATTATTAAAATAAAACAAAATTTATATAAGGTACTAGATATTTTGTTTTATTTTGATTATAACAATTTCTTTCCACATAAAGCCGGGTACTCATTAGCGAGCCGCAACTGTAAATCTAGATGCAAAATAATTATTTATTAAGCTCGCAAACTAATTATTTGGCGACCATACTGGTTACTGTATCTGCAACGGTCACAGTTACGGGTCGCTAATGAGTACCAGGCTTAAGAGAGTTAGGACCATTTAAGTGAAAAATGTATAAATTAGATTCTGATGGCATAGCAATAGTTAAATGATGGCAATTCTGTATGATACGAGTGCACAAGATACCCAAATTGTATACCATAGCAGTAAAATACTTGAAAAAGAATACGTTACCTAAGGACAGAAACATTGTACAAACTAAGTAAAAATTGGTTCAGTTTAGAAAGTAGTCATTTCTACCATTTCAAACTATCATTTCAAGAGATTACATTACAAATATTATTTACCAAATGAATATTTAATGACATTACTTGACTTATATAGGAAGTTTTAATACAGTTGAATTTTTTCAAAAAATCACAGAAAAGACATGGTACAATATTTCGATAGAAAAATTTACTACCATTAAGGAAGTATCAAGGATTATACGTAGTATGTAATATTTTCAGTTTAATTTAAATAGTAATTAGGATAAACGAGTAGAATTTAAATATTATTCACTGCTCACATTATTTAATTAGGACACCACAATATTTTTCAATTCCGAAGCGTTTCGAACATTTTAAATTTATTTGCGATCAAACAGAAAAAAAATATTTTGAAGATGAATACATACAAATTTTACAAAAAAAATTAGATACAGTATTTTATTATGATGACGTATTCCATTACAAGGATTGTGTTCAAAAATTACTCAATTTCGATGCTTGAATATCTTCATTGATGCAAAAAAACTCTTAGTCTTTATTAAAAGAAAAAAAATGTAACTTATATGAAAAAAACAAAAAATTACCCATTTTTGCTGCAAAACGGAGCATATAGGCATCCATGAATGAAAGTTAAATGATTTTAAACACATTTTTTTATGAATAATAATTGGTGGCTATTCACAGATCAAGTCTGGATCAACTTACACAATATATTATAATGTCTGACAGACACACGATTCAGACCCATTCCCACGGCTTCAGAAACAAGCACTCTTATCAGATACACCACCGTAAGGCTTTTTAAATGTGGAATACATTTGAAAGTCAAGAGCTATCAATGAGTTGACGGATCTAAAGAAAATCCAATATAGAGAAAGAAATAATTAAATTATTAGATATAAAAGGCTGTAATCTTTATATAATGTAAATAATAATGCTTCAAAGTTATTAACAGGTGAAAACAACTACCAATGTATGACAGATAAATTAAGAATAATAAATAAAAAAATACCCATGATTTTGGTTATGAATATTGAATACTCACTGAATAAATTCACCTGTTTCAAAATGACATTACATTGTTACAACAAAAGAATCTTATCGCCTCTTATAAAATATATTGTAAATAATAAAATAAATCTTTCCAGCAAAATCGCTCATTAAAACCTTCATACATACATAACCTATGAATCATTTAAAAAATAGTACACATCCTAAGCCAAACGTTTATCACAATAAATAAAGCGCAACAAATATAATATCCACAACATATTATCCTACGATATAACTAATTAATAACTTAGTCTTATTCTTATTTATACAGTCAGACTACAATATACCCTTCAGCGATAATTTCTATACAATTGCTATTAAAATATATATGTAGATAAGGCAAACTATTCTAGACTATCGATATTAATTCACAATGATAAGAAAATATTTCGTAATATGTGATATCTCATTTTGAAACTAAACTGACAAAGTATATTCATTTCAAAGAATTGCAAAATCATGTAGTTCAGTATAATATTATAAATATTATTTATGAAGTAATTAAAAATTAGTATTGAAATTCAAAATACCCAGTTACATATTTGTAACATTTCAAATATTACAGTATGTATTCGACTGACAAAATATATTTCATTTTTTAATCACTAGAAAATATGAATTTAACTGAGTTCCCAATATGAAAACAAATATTTAAATTAATATCGTAAAGTTGAATAATAATATCATGATGTAAATTAAAGCCATCCATGGGCTTACTCTAGCAAGCGTATTTATTAATGGCGAAAGCAAAATTGAACACCTGCAAGTGTATGGATTATGTTTATGCTTATATTTTCTGCTATGGCAACGTTTCCCAAATGGATTTAGTCAGAACCAGTTTTCCATGAATCAGTCGCTTTCTCATAAAGTAGGTACCATATCTTAAAACAATGTAAATTCTTCACAATCTAAGTGCGAAAAATTGTATCCTGCAAATTTGTAAAAGAAATTTACCATTTGCCTTAGCAGAGCATATGGGCTTCCACAGGAATAGATATTATCCATTTGCCCAACAAATTGGGTACTTGCACTGGATCAAATACACATTGACAAAACAAGATACATTTTTTGACCAGCCACCGGTTGACAAAGACGACTCGAAAAATATTGTCGCAAAGGTGTCTCTAAACTTGTCGACGCTCATGTCTTTCACGTTTCTAAGCCATTAATGAGTTCCAGTTCCGTGAAGATTACTTGTTTTTTTAATATACCTACGATTTTGAAAAACATATTGAAGAATACCTAAATGTGCTAGACCACGGGTCGGTTCCCAACCTATGGGTCACGGACCCCAAGTGTTGAACCAAGTCGCACCCCTAGTATGACAAGATCCAAACAACAAAATTGACATTTTGAGTTAATGTTGGAAAAGTATTTCACTTATCCATAATTAGTTCAGGATTATCTGCTGATAATTGACGAAAATACTAATTTTACAAAGTTTACAAGGTCCATCGTCCAATGTAAATCGGTTTATTTTAAAAGTGTGTGTTACACATCCAATGCACACACGTAAGAATGCAAATTAACATTTATTTTAACTAATAATATATTAAGATTTTACGTTTACTTCTTCATTTGGAAATCAAAACAAGAAACAGATTAAATGTTGAGAATGGCATGAGGTTGGCATTATTGAAAACTCAACTGCGAATTTTGTAACTGGTTAACGAGTTACAATTTCAGCAATCGCATTAAATATGCCTAAAGTTAAAACTATATTGAATTATAATGAAAAAGGCTTTTTACAACTTATCGGGGATACAACTTTACATCTTGGCTTCTATAAAATGGTGACACGACTCGAAAAAGGTTAGGAATGTGTGTGCCAGACGAAACAGTCCCGATTATTTATTTATTTTAATTGACCATTAGTCACAATAATACAATGAATTATTGCGACTGATATAATATGTGAAGATATGGGTAATCGCCACTTGATCCTGCTTTTGCATTCAGGTATCCAGTGGCATCATGAGGAAATGTCTTCGTTGGAATGTTTGAATTGCTGACATTCACGAAATTAATCAATAAAGTATGTTTTATCACTCCAAAAAAAACTATAACAATTATAATGTTAGAGATATGATATTTTCACTGATTTATAATTTTGGATCTGAGCTGTGAATAAAAATTAACACTCTCTTCCAACACTTGAAAAATAAATCAGCAGCCAGACAAAATATTAATGGGTTACACGACTGAAATAAATTGGGAAACATGGTACTACGGCATTGGTGTACAAGCACAGGTAGTACTTTTAGCTTAAAGAGTAAACATGCGTGCTAGAATAAACCTTCAGAATTGTTGCCATATTATAGCATTTATACCTATGAGTCAAGTCCTATCTTGTGATAAAATACGAGTCATTCTTTGATGGATTGTAAGAGATAACTAAGAATCTCTATTAAGAGTAGCCCTACCAATACACCCGTTAATATTTTAAACCATTATGTATAAAGATAGTTTTTATTAGTAAGGTTATCACTTATTTATGGTAAATAAATATACAACAATATCCCTAAGTTATTTAAGGCATAATGGCTTTGTGTCATAATTACTCCTATTCATGATAGTACGTTCATTAACAAATAATTATTGTCATTCGACAAGACACATAATAATATGTACGATCATGTAAAAGTTGAAGACATTTAAATATGAGCCACTTCCATTTCTATACACGTCTTTATAAAAAAATACTGATGGAAGAATAATACACATCTAAAATACAAATCTCAGCAGGATGTTAATATTTTGAGTCAATCACAATATACGAGGGTGGGTCAATAAGTCCTTAGAAAAGCCGACAAGTGGCGCGACTAGTACTGTAAGCGGTTTGTTTTCATGCAGCGGCACTACCGATTCAGTATGCTGCGAAGTTTCAATCAGATTGGTCGGGTTGTTGTGTGTTTTTCGTACATTTAAAAAAAAAATTTGCTTGTGGAAAATGGAAAAATGGAAAATGGAGAAAATTGAGTTTAGAGCTGTTATTAAACATTTTAATATAAAAGGGTTAACAGCAAAGGAAATAAAAAATGAGTTGGATTTAGTTCACGGCATATCTGCTCCTTCACTTGCAACTATTTATAACTGGTTAAATGAATTTAAACGTGGTCGTACATCAACAAAGGATGAACCACGCTCAGGACGTCCTGTAGAGGTGACTACACCAGAAATGATCAATAAAATCCACGATATGGTGTTAAGTGACCGAAGATTAAAGTTGAGTGAGATAATTGAGGTTACAGGGATCTCAAAAGGTAGCGTCATTTCTATTTTACATGACAAATTGGGCATGAAAAAAATTTCTGCAAGATGGGTGCCGCGTTTGCTCACAGTCGACAATAAACGCAATAGGGTGGTGGCCTCTAAATCCCTGTTGTCGCTCATGCAACGCAATCCGGATGAATTTTTTCGTCGCTTTGTGACTGTAGATGAAACGTGGATACACCACTATACTCCCGAGACGAAAGAACAGTCAAAGCAGTGGATTGCGAAAGGCGAACCATGTCCAAAGAAGGCGAAAACCGTAAAATCAGCTGGTAAGGTTATGGCTACTGTATTTTGGGATGCACGTGGAATTATTTTCGTTGACTATTTGGAAAAAGGAAAAACAATAACAGGGGATTATTATGCATCTTTATTGGACCAGCTAAAAAACAAAATTGAAGAAAAACGGCCTCATTTAAACAGGAAAAAAATCCTCTTTCATCAGGACAATGCCCGTGTTCACACATGTTTACGATCAATGGCTAAAATTGAAGAATTGAAGTTAGAATTGGTCGACCACCCACCGTATTCGCCAGATTTAGCCCCCAGTGACTTTTTCCTTTTCCCAAACTTAAAAAAATGGCTAAGTGGACAACGTTTTTTTTCAAATGAAGAAGTCATCGATCGGACAAATGCTTATTTTGAGGACCTTCCGAAAACTTATTTTTCTGACGGTTTAAAAAAAATTGAGAAACGTCTAACCAAGTGTATTGAGCTCCAAGGAGATTATGTTGAGAAATAAAAAAAAAATACAAAAATAAAAACTGTTTTAATGCTTTTTTCTAAGGAATAATTGACCCACCCTCGTATCTTGAAAGAAATCATTAATTTTCAACCATTTAGATTCACTGCCACCTCTTCACTGCCAGTCGATTTTTACTAGGTGGACACTAGTGGGCCAACCATCTCTTAAAAAATATGAAATAGGAATAAAATGATAAATATTTGTGAAAACTTACCAAATCAATATGTTTCTCGAGTTTATCGTGAATATTTTTACACTAAAATGATAAATATTGTTTAGAAAATATACACAAACAGCTTATTCAGAAGTTATGATGTTTACAACAACGCACGAGTTAACTCG
Organism: Rhyacophila brunnea; assembly: GCF_057557595.1. NCBI lineage: Eukaryota > Metazoa > Arthropoda > Insecta > Trichoptera > Rhyacophilidae > Rhyacophila > Rhyacophila brunnea. The sequence goes on along the minus strand of NW_028233276.1, from coordinate 36,927,699 downwards.
TCCTGACGCGACATACATGGCTCTGACAGTGAATAGGTTAACTAAAAAATATTCAATAACATAGCAGTCATTAATGATAACAGAAATGAAATTTAACATTGTAACCATTAATGGGTAAATCGCAAATTAAATAAACCAGACTATAATAATATTTTCAAGGTATATTATGTTTCCATTCATCCAGACTCGATTAAATCGGTAACTGCTGAGAATGATAATAAATTATTTAAACAGGCACAGCGCAAATATGCTTCATAAAAATACACTACATCAAATTCCAATCATCACGTGTCTAACAACATTGAATCTCACAAAGTCGGTTTAATTGGCAGGCCACTAGGAATGTGGTCGACATAGTTGGCAGGGAACTGGCCTTTAAGTCCATCAGCCTCCCCATAGAGCCATTCGTCGTTAATTTTGGCCGTAGCATACACCCGATTGCCGACGCTCAGCCCCAAATCTCCGTCTTGCTGCGGCACAAAGTCATACATGGCCGTGACAGGATAGCGCACTTCCGCCGGTTTGACGTCTTTGACTTTGGAGTCCTTGAGGGGCACTCTGATCTGGATGAAGTTAGCGGGGAACATCCCTTCAAGACCGCATCTCACGCGACCATATATCCATTCTTCATTTAATTGTCGGAGCAGTCTTATCTTATCGTTGGCCTGGAAAGAAATTATGAAAATTCAGTAAGGAAAAATAATATTTCCACTAAAAGAAGATCGTTGATGGAAGAAATGTTGCTCACACCATGCCAAATAAATACATATTTACAAAAGCCTCAGAAACTTAACTTAACAGATGGTACTAAAGATTGAATGAGTACAAGTGACATATATAATTATATATACATAATTTGAAAACATCTCATGCATAATACACACTAGAAAAAAATCATTTTGTAGAAAAAAATACACCAAGTAGACACCCGACAGTGGTGGGTATCAACTGATACAATGTATTTATACAATATTACATTTATTTAATTGGAAAAGCATACTGGCGTGAATCCAGCAGATACAGGTTCAAGTCCCGTCGGGTGTCATATTTTTTTCTACAAAATGATTTTTTCTAGTGTGTATAAGCATGAGATGTTTTCAAATTACGTATAATCAGTGTATAGAATGTTATATTCTGAAATCTTGTGTCTTATTCGTTGAATAAAAGATATAGTTTATTAAAACAAGTGACATATAATTAAAAAATGAGTTAGAGAAAGAATTGTCAACCAATCCAATAGACATTTCATAAAAAAATGTTATTATTACATTGATAGCAACTGTATATAATTTGAATGTTTCAATAAACTCAAAGTATCAATATTTTTTGTGGAATATTAATGAAGGATCATTTGAGAAAGATATCTTTACAGAATATTGAAAAGAGTTATGCAGAATTTACAAGAGCATATTTATCTTTGAATTCGGTTTATTCAACTTTGTCACCGGTGCACTTGCATTCATTCAATCCTCAACGCCTCAATTGTAGAAAAAATCTTAAACTGACATCATTCACTTGCCAGATGACTTTTTTTAATTAATTTAGCTAACACCCAAGAAGGACTTCTTGCGATAATTACTAAAATATAACTACACTAACTGAGATTTTTTAAATGCTGTCGATTCTACATCAGTTTTTTTTAGTATTCTATTATATTTCTGAGGCATTAGATTATGTATTTTGAATAAATTGAATGCTACATTATCAAATCTTGTGTATATTCAGTATCAAATAAAATATAATTTAACAAGAAGTAAATGAACACATCTATAAAAGAAAAGGCAAATGTAAAATCTTGTTTACATGATGTCACAAAACAATATGACACACATTATAGGTGTGCTGTATCATTAAATAATGAAGTCAGTCACCTTCTAACTAAGGTGGTCACAGCGATGTCATTATGTGAAGCTCTCTGTGTTGGTACAGGCAATTTTTTTACATTTCTATTAAAAAAAAATGGCTGGCACTAGCAACCAAATTGGTAGCAACACAGATGCTTGTTGCTTACAAATTACCGGCTCCGTCAGCTGTCAACCGCATGATGTGACAATAGTTATCGAAGGTAATATTATATACATATTTCCTACAAGGGGTTGAGAAATGCATGGCGCATAATACCCCGTTTACACGTGCATGGATTTACTGTTAACAGTAAGTATTATCGTGGTCATAACAAGAAAATGTATGGGTAAACATGTATTATCCTGCAGTCGGCAAGATTACATGCATGAATCAAAAAAGTTTGGAAGCTTCTGAATTAAATGCGACAGTAGGATTTTATCAATCTGCGCCTGCCTGGTAGAACGATAGTGGCGAACCTGCCAGCAAATAAAACGATCTACGAATGAAGGTTGACCGATTTTCACTACCTGTCAAATAGTACCATAAAATGACAACATCGCGTCTCGCTCACTCTTAAAGAATGAAATGGAGAGAGAGTCAGCACTTTTACATGTAAACAGCTATTGTCACAATAGTTTAAAATACTCACTATTGCTGCCAGTAAATCCATGCACGTGTACAGGCGCTATTAATCTTTAATTGGTAGTGGTACCCAATATTTCTGACTGTTTCTCATTTGACAAAATCATTTTATCGCCTGATGATATTCTGACATGTAAATTTGAGTTATTTTGACATTTTGATTCTAGAATATATTGTGCCTGTGCACGAGATTAGTTGCAAGTTCTGATAAAGTCAGTTGATGTCATGTCGATTCTCTGTGTGCGGACCCTGCCTAATATTATTATAAGTATATAATTATCAATATATAAGTTATATACCCTGAATGGCAAGTCATCATCTTGTGTTCCGGGGAAATCATACAGAGCAATGCCATAAGGTTCCTCGTTCATATCCACACTCTCTTGGTCATCAAAGTCGACGGGAACATTTCCCGGATTCCATTCCTGGGGCTGTTGAAGCTGGCAATCGTCTTGGGCGGGCGGAGGTGGCGGAGGAACGCTCGGCATGGGCGGGGAGTAACCTCCGAGGTCCAGAGCATCATTTCCTTCGGTATAAAGGTCATCCTGGAAATTAAATTAAAATAGATAAACTGGGTGTGAATGGATCGTTCTCATTGGATACAGGCAAATGAAGAGATTAATTAAATATTATAAAATATATTTGTTCGTTATTACAGTGGGTATTATACCACACTCAAGGGTAATAAAAGGTAAACTTGATCCCATTTCCAGTAATTACAATTGCACAACATCAAAAATACTGACGCGCTTTGCGTTAATTTCGAGATTACATTCCCTCATAAAAGTGGAGAAATGTTTTGACACTCTCCGATAGTGCCCTGGTAACCATAATTATGCAGTTGATCACAGGTATTGAAGTAATTAAAAACTAGATTTTAGTATGATACAGTAGAATCTCGATTATCCAGAGTGTTAACAATAGTCTGGAAAACGATCAAGTTCGGTGGCATGAATGAACAGTTTATCGTAACTTATATGTTATTTATATATTGTATTAGTACCATTGTTAGTTTGGGTAGATTCATATTGCTTCAGCATGAAGATATCAAAGGTCAATACAGAGGTCACAAATTGATAGTAATTATGCATATTTCCATTTCCCATCAAGAACCAACCATTAGTTAAAAGTAGTAAGAAATGATCAAAAAATATACCAGAAAGTAAACAGGGTGGGATGGGGTTCGAGTGAGTCCAACCGATACTCTGTCAGTGACAGCGACCATGGACAGTATACAAATTTTTCCACCCACTTCTTGTGCAGAGGAAGAAATGGTGTCTACACAACTTGAATGGTGTATACGATGATCATAATATGCGAAAGTATGCATACATTGAAATGGCAGTGATTTTACTTGTGCATGTGATTATTGTATTTTATTCTACATTTTGTGCATTTTACTATGCAGTTGGTCTAAAATATTTGTGCACTCATATTACAGCAGTGATTTTATGTAATGTAAAGCAACTGCTCATCGAATCGTTCTGATTTTGTAACATTTATTTTTCAATCATTACTATACAATTATTTTAATTCAGCAGTCGTATCGAACAAATTAAATTAAATGTTGGAAACAAAAACAACAAACTTCTGAAAAAACTATTCTGGTGTAATTTTTTTTTAGTATACACAGAAATTTTCGAATTACTTTGTTTAGAAGGTATTCTGTTAAGAAATATATATTGCACTGTTTGTTTCCAAAGCCTTCAAATGCAGTGTAACGATTGCATGCAATCATCGAAAAAGTAAAAACACTACTGCGATACATGCGATGATCACCACGTATTACCTTCTGCGGTGTCACTATATGCTAAGTTTCTTAATTCAATCAATACTTCAATATATTTTATCCCTTTTACAAAATATGTAGCATAATTGACACTTTTAAATATATTGATAAAGTGGATAGAAACAGTGAGCCTTCAAACACTACGCTGTAAAATATAATATGTAGTTATTTTGTGTTTAAGCGGTCAAAACATTTAACCAGGAACAAAGTAAATGGATTTTAAAATTGAAATAATTCTACATCAATGTTTTCGATCAAGTTTGATCGGAGAAAACTTGTGGAGAAAAATAGAGGCTGATATCAACGACTATAATATTACATCCGTTATCCCCACTACTTACTACTTTTATCTAAATTACAAAATGGGCGTACAGAAATGCGTACAAGCAATGACATTTTATAAAACGTGATGAAAGTAAACTCGCTTGTTTATTTATTTATTTTAAAATGTAATCACAAAATTGCATGAAAAAAAAAATGCTTACTACGCCTAAATTTAATACATAATAGGTAATAATATTATTAATGACCTAAAAGATTTCAAATCATATTATAAACACACGTAACAGTTACATATTGTAAATAATATTTATTTTAATGCCAAAACACGTGTTTCATCAATGAACACTTTTACCAGGAAGTGCCTAATTTTATTTGTTTATCATTGAAAAAATGTACGATAATTATTTAGAAATTATATGAGATAAGATTCGTTAATACAAACAACATGACTGTAGTGGCCACTCTATATGATTTTTTTTCTAATATAACTTGTCACTTGACTGATTATAATGTTATTGTTATAATTGCCAAAAAAGGTGATAAAAAGATTATCTATCTATTATGATACTAATATATTGAATCGATCCATTAGGAGCTATCAATAGTGAGGTGCTTACGGGATTTAAAAACGTAATAAAATATGTGTGTCTATATAATTTAGCTCATGGTTTTTTGGGTTAAAATTCTGACATGTATCCATATGTTGGCGTGTTTAAAATTAACATTTACTCCTTGACACATTTTTTATAGTATGTTGCTTGATCTATAAACGGATAATACCCAAAATACAAAAGCATATTAAACGACTCCCACCGACCGTCTAACCCGATCGACAAATGTCACTCTGAATCCTTTCACAGAGCCATTAAAAAATTTCTATAATACCTGACAATTTTATTAGGGTGTCATTCGCCAGAATTAATAACTAGTGTTGATACGATCGAATTGGTACCTGAATCATTGTAATTGCTATTTAAGGTAAAAGATTTTCACACACGCGGTCCAATTAGTAGTTTAATAACCAAAGTAAATTTACCAGAAATTTGTTCCGCCCCCACTTTCTGTCAAAAAATAAATTACGCGCATGGTGGTTTTCAATTACTGATAAGCGCAATCGTCGAATAGGTTTATCGCGGCTTCCATTCAGAAAACTCATTCGTTGAACAAACCAAAGACAAGTTCAACTCAGGGTCACACAAAAAGACAATATAACATTATTCTGAGCAGCTGATGCATTAATTTAATCTCAATATTAAAATTATATTTAAAGTCAGTTACACACACGTCTTGTATCTTTTACAATTTTTTTGCACAAGTATAAGCTGACTTTAACATCATACTCCATAACAGAATAAAAATAAGATGAAAATAATAAACAACGGTAATGTACGTAGCGTCTGTGAGGTCGTTTCAGCAAGTGAGCGGGGCATGGGGAAATAACTGAAATCATTGCCTCATTTTTTTTAAGTACCTACCTGTTGCATTCCTCACTACAACGTATCTTAACATCTACATAATGGATGCAATAGATAAACGATCTTAGAGGTGACGATAACTTATAAGTCGATACATAATACTATTCAATTATAACTGGATATATACACTCTTTGTTGACTACCAAAAAAGTAGAAACGGTTACCCCAGAAGACACTGAATTGATCTACTCGACAGTGTTTTGGAAATCGGCAACAGTGCAATGAGTATAAATTATTGAAGTTCAGAAATAATATTTACGGAACCCTTTATTGGGTAATATTAGTTCAACATTTTCACCACAGGAGGTGTAATAATTCATGTATAATATACCTGCGTGTGGCGATAAAAGTCTGTTAAAGACACAGTTGTCATTTTTGTGGTTGTCTTTTGTGACCTAAAAACAAGTCAAAACCTAACACAACCTGCTGTAACTCAAAAATAAGTAGATTGTGTTAGGTTTAGTTTGGTTTGGTTAGACCTCGGCCACTAAACGATATGGATAAAGTTTTAATTTCATTATTATGAAATAAGTAATTTCTTACATACAGATTATAAAAAAGGTGATTCGACTACTCGGTCTGAATGCAAATAAATGTAAATAATAAAACCAAATATGTTAAAAAGATTATGAATCGAAAAAAGAAAACATACAAATGAAGTTCACATTGACAATATGTAATTACTAGTTTTACTATTACAGATATCTAGCATACCATCAGATAGAGACTAAATCGTAAGACAAAGCCTATCTCCAGATTGGTTATGTCACCTATCAAGATGTATCTCTTTACTGATGTAAGTAAAAAATGCAAACATACCAAGTCCATTTAAATTATGTGCATGTATATTAACTGCAATTTATTGCGGCCCGCTATAGACTGACAAATAAATTCACATGGCAACATTATAAATTTTTATATTAAGTCAATATAGGAGACTTTCAGCTGTATAAAGTAAAATCACATGCTGTTTACATATTGTATATATGTAGAAAATTGTGGAATAAACGCAATATGAAATGAGCATGCATTGAAAATTTTTAATTGAATGAAAAACATGTATTAAAAATTTTTTTTACTCACCACAATTTGATAAGGAGTCCGCACCGTAGTTACGGAGTTGGAGTATAACCGCCGTCCTTCTCCGTTAGCGAGAGTGGTCGTGAGAAGAGCAGAATTTTTCGGAGCCTTGGGCCTGGCGGGCTTCGCTCGAATGATGGTCGGAATTCGGTGCGTCTGCACTTTCGCAGCCACGGTCTTCCCATTGCAGAGCGGATCGAGGAAGTCGGAATCGTACACTGGGCGGGTCACGTTGGCCCTAGGTACACCGCCCTTGGGCGGGGAGAAGGGGTCGAAAGAGGCCCACGAGTCAAGGCCATCCGCCTCTCCGGCGAGAGGCCTGCCGCCCGAGAACAGGTCGCAGTCGTCCTCGAAGCCGCTCTCCGCTTGCGACGAATTTCCGCCGTTGAAGTTAACATTGGCTGTCGAAGAGGTGACATCGGAGCCGAAGCTGTCCACGCTCAGCCCGTCACTGCTAGACCTGGTAGTGAGAGTGGGAGAGCTGGGGGGTGATGACAAATCAATCAGGGAAGCAATTGCAACTCCACTGTCCGGTTGCACATTCTGATTGGCCTTCGGAGGAGGACAAATGTTGGCATGAAAATCGTAAATGGGCTGGGCCAGCTTCGGCTTCCGGCTCATCAGACTCGAGAGGATGGTCGGTTTCCTGTTAAAGTGGGCCGGCCTCTGGGGCACGTCGGGCTTTGCTGTCTTGCTGAAGTCGGGAGGCGGGGGCCTCGGGGGAGGCTTCTTCTTCTGATTTCCGAGGGAAGCGCCACCGGAGGACGAGAACGGATCATCGGCGAAAAGGTCATCCGCCCACCCGCCTAACTGCTTTTTGTTGGAGCCGGTGGCCATGGGGGGTGGAGGGGCAGCTCGAAGAGGTTGCTTCATATCTGCAAACGAAACAGGGTTTACTTTAGTCAATACCTAAAGATATTTAACAAACCTTCTTTCATGCAGACAGAAATCGCCGAGGCTAATTAAATACATTGCAGATTCATTTGTAGGTCACAGACCTAAAAGAAGTTTTTATTCAATGAACCATCATAATATTTGAAATCTAAATGATAAAAGTTTAATTTTATACTATTCTGTGGGAGTACAAAACTCTCATCAATTTCTATACCTTCCGTCGATAGTAACGTCAATATTGTCAGTATACCTCAGACATTTAAGACCTATTTAAAAAAAAAACCAGGTCTCGCTATTGACTTTAATAATAATATTATCTTGTTAATTAAAAATAACAAAAATATAACTAATAACATTGAGTGTATTTTAAATAAGCAATTCAATGTGATGGGCGGCATTAATATTATATCCGATAATTTCATGTACCTACAATAGAAACTAAAATAACATGAGTATTTATTGAACACGGCTGCTTCCAAGACTGACGACGGATACTGAATAAAGCAGCAGGAAACAATCTCTTCATATTTTGGTTGCTCGTGTCCAGGCAACCAAATATTGAGAATTGATTGCATGAATTAAAAAACAATATGATTATTCGATTTTTATTTTTATAAGATCCTGTCCTTGTAATGTAATTGACCACAGAAACCTTCACGATTGAATTGACAGTTTGTACACCACTGATTTAATTGAACAATCATGTAAAATCGCAAATAACAATACATTAAATAACACAAGCAAGGTGTTAATAGTGGGCTGCCATTCAACGCTACAGTTATTGTTCTATCGTTACCAATTCAACACAAAAAATATTAAATCACTTTCAAGTTTTGTAATACACAAAGTTAGTATTACACCCTCTATCTATACTCTAATTCTAATAGTTCGATTTCTTTGATTATACATCCTATTTGTCTTATTAAAGAACATCTTAGTAAAATAATGATTGGCCGCATGGAGCAAATAAAACAATTGAAAATTACAGCATAATTATTTAGAAAAAATGCAAATTTAATGTAAATTTACTCATGAGTCAACATTTTTCGTCAATTTACGATTGGTTTATCAAATATACATTTTTTCGAAATGAAGATTTTTGTGCAATTGTATTTTTTTTTATCTATAATCTATATTATGGGTTCCCAATCGATGCATCACGACTCCCAAAGGAGTCACAAAGTACTCTTAAATTGTAACATAATTCATGATAGAAAATATTATAATGATTGTTAATCCTACAGAACAGATAGAAATATGAAAGCCAGTCTGTAAGTACCAATGACAATGCTGTCAGTCTTGCTTTTTAAACAAAAATAAATTGTCCCGCGTGGGGCAGCTAAATTCACGATTATTCAACAAATGCAAATAAGACGTTTAACTTAAGACATATTCAAGTTATTCCAGGAAAAGGAGACTAAAAATATTTTCAAGTCAATTTCATTTATTTTAAGCATACCTACATCTAATAATTGCTATAATATCGAACGGGTATTTTCTCAGATGAATTTAAAATGGTCAGATTGCAAGAGAAACAGATGTTCTATTGAACTGATGAAATTCGAATTACTTGTTCAATTCAACATGATATTATATAAGTACTTAATAATGTGCTGACTTTTACCAATACATTAAGCAGCGGAAACTCTTCAGGAAGTAAAATCTTCAACTGTGTAGGTACAAATAGGCGATTGTCGGCAAAAAACATTTTATTATTATTTTCATAGTTAAAGAGTTTTGCGGTTTGTGTTATGTCATTGATGATTGATATTATAGAAATAAATATTAGAAATATTGAACCGTGTGTTTTTTAGGTTATCCTACGTTTTACTCCTGATTATTCACACGGTAAAAATCTCGATTTGGTATAATAATTATCTGGCAACGCTGTTCTGTACCCAAGGTTTTGAAGCAGGGTTCGCTTTATTACAGGTTACACAAAACGTACCTACATACTGATTGTCCTCGAATACTTATTCAATGCACAGTTCATTTACGCGGCAAACTTTAATGCATATTATGATACAGACGTAACTATTGAAAATAACATATTCTTTAACACATGTTTAAGTTTGTCCCATATTGCTCCACATTCGAGATCAAAACATACACAAAGTGAGAGAAGATTTATAAAAATTGATCAAATGATAATTGACAAGTAAAGCTTTATTTTATGATTATTTTGTATTTGTGTTCTCACTCAATTAATGTGTTTTATGCTCATGTTGCAGGTTACTTGACTACTTTAAAAAGGGGTTTCAACACGAAAAAATTTGAAACCAATGATATGCATTGAAATTATTAAAAAATTTTATTTTATTCGTCAATTCTATATTCAAATATTCGCAATAAACCAATAATCCACCAATAAATAACACCAGTAATCATTGTGAGCTGGTTCATTCAATATCCATTTCTGTCATTGAAATCATATATCAGTATTTAAATCAAATCATGAGGTCAAATATCATTTTACTTAATTTCAATCTTATTTTGAAAAGCATTGATTATGAAATAATTTCATTATTAAATTTTAATTAGTTTAATTAATAGTTTTTATACCCTGTTTACACGTGCATGGATTTACTGCTGACAGTACGTATTTCCGTGGCCGTAACGAAAAATGTTTGTCACATACCTACTATCGTGCAAATACGTACTATATCTTGAGGTTAACCTATTTTCAGGACATGTCAAATAGTACCATAAAATGACAACATCGTGTCTCGCTTACTCTTGAAGAATAAGATCGACGAGACAGTCAGCACTTATACATGTAAACAGTTATTATCGCGATAGTTTAACATACACACTATTGGTGCAAGTAAATCCATGCACGTGTACAGGCGCTATTAAAATAAGTAAGTCGATTTTAGAGTCTGTTCTGTCTATTCTGCAATAATGCTGCAACCATCTAACGAACAAAAATAAATGGTGTAAGACGACTTCATGGAATTAAAGATAATGCACTTTGTGTTCTGTCCCCTGAAAAGTTAACATGTTGGCGTATTAGACAAACTAAGCCTAAACCGATAGTTCAGTGAATTTAAAATTTAATTCGAAGAGAATAAGGTGGTCGTCTTTGTCTGTACTCCAAATATCAATGAATAACAAATTTGGCAATTCATGATAATTAGAGTTTTATATATTTCTTAGTCGGATGGTTGTCCCCAGGTTACGAATAGAGTTAACAAGTCAACATTATGTTATTGACATTATGATTGTTCTTTGAAGGAACGGACCTTATCCAGATATTTTAAAAAAAAAACACACATTGGGAGATGTTAAGGTGATTCATCAGTGAAACGCCAAATAATCTTCTACCATAGGCGCGACGAAATTTTGCACTCGCTCCCATTCTGAGAGAGCATGTAGAGCTGGAAGGACGTCATTTTGCTTCGTGATGGCGACGGCCGTAATAATTCCTAAATCGTGTAAAGATGACTTAAAACGTTACCCATTTACTTTAAAAAGAAAACATGTCAATGAATATATTATTATTGTCACTGATAAAACAATAAACAGAACATTAAATGGACACATGTTGGATTTATAAGACAAATAATATTTGGTTTGACAGGCCTCATTTGCACCCGCGACCCGCAAACCGCGCATCGCCTAGCAACGATCTTTTTAGACCGTGTCTCAACTAATGCATGGCCTTAACAATATGTACGTCAGTATGAAAAATAACTGAGCTATATTTAACTTTGATAATCCAATTATGATTATTTTTTCACCTTCTAGATGTTAATGTCAGCTGTCTAAGTAGGTATATTAATATATACTGTAAACTGGTAAATAATAAAAAATATATAAGCACTTAAGTATGGATACCAGAAAAGCTACTTTAGTATACCTAAATAGGTACCTATTATAATAAAAAAAATGGAATACATTAAAAGTTTCAACTAAGGTTCATTCAACGTAACACAAAGGTTATAAATTCAAGATCATTTCACTTATGAGCGCAGTAAAAAATGGAATCAAATTTAACAATATGTAAATTGCTATTTAGACAGAAGGTCCATGGTCAGTTAATAAAAACAAATCTCAGAGATAACCTTCAATACCTACATAAAATAGCATAGTTAGTAGTTAATATTATTTCACTAAGCAGATTCAGTAATTGTGCCGCAGATGCCGTGCCGTCATGAGCTTTTATAATTTTTTTGGTACTGTTCGGTTATCAGGAATACAGCGGAAAACACATTTTGATAATAGCCGATAAACTGGATTATTTGTTAGGTTAACCTAACCAAACCAAACCTAACCTAACCTAAACTAACCCAAATTAACAAATAATCCAGTATATCGGGTATTTTCAAAATGTGTTTTCCGCTGTAGTCCTGATAAGCGAACAGTAACTTTTTTTTTACGAAAACAGTTTATTCCAATAGACAATTATAATAAATACCTTTTTCTGTCAGCGCATAGGCTTTTCGATTCAGTAATTGTTAATTTAAAATTTGAAATTTTCATACATTTTGATGCATTATCACAAACTAAGATTATATTAGGTAATATTAGGTTGGAGTAGGTTAGTGTAGGCCTCCGAATCCTCGGCTAGCTCCGGGCCTGGAGTGGAGGTACATTCGAATGTCGGAAGAACAGGTAGGCACAATATTATAGCCAAATAAAAAGAACTATTCACTGTATCAAGTCAATTTATTAGGTTCCGCGACCACCAAAAGTTATAAAGTTCGAATTATGAAAGTCGGAAACCACAAAATATTAAAAAAAGTCTTATTTATTATATAATAACTAATTATATAAACCAACACATTTATTATTTAATTATTTAAGAACTAATTTATTTTTTTTTATCGGTAGTCGAGATTACGCGAGCACGGGGCACTGTGTCGAAAAGGTTGGAAACCCGGTCCAATAAAACAAAAATTATAACGCGGATGAAATGGCTAAGTCGCTGTCTGACACTTCGCCCAACTGTCAGATTGCCAGTAGGTATAGGGGAGTAGGTATCAACCGGTAGGTATTATGGACCTCGGCGAGTACCTCCCCTCAAGTCCCTCGAAGACTTGTATGGCGAAATGTGAGAAAAAATATACCGCCGACCGTCGCAGGTTCGGGGTAGTAAGAGCAGAAAACGACTGATGCTGGATTCTAAAATCACGGGTTTTTATACAGATCTGACCGATTTCATCCCCTTGTCCAACGTTTCGGGGGGTGCGAAAATCTGTAACGGTTTCACTACGAAGATTGGCGGAAATCGTGCCGTGGCCGATTATCCGCAACATCCATGCGAAAACCGGTCACGCCAAATTATAGGTCTTAGGCGGCACCTCCTGATGGGCGGAACCGCCCTCGCGTCACTTACGTTTTTCTGGTACCTCCTGGTACTGAGAGTACGTACCTTCAGAAGCAGTAGCGCCCTGTTTCTGGCCCAGCCAAGCGAAAAATGTACGTACGAAGGAGTGCTTGGTATCAACGGCTTCGTCGTCGAATTGCCTATCGATACAGCACACCCCCCGTGTGGTGACATTCCTCATGGCTGAGGGAGGACCGTCACAGAGGCGGCCGGCCCCGTGGGCTCTAGCGGCGTGACGGTGCCTCTCACTCAGAAACAAGGGCACTCCTGAGTTAGCCTGGATGGTAAGGCTTCATATGCCAGTGGTCAAATTGGCATATTCGTGGCACCAAGCCTACGATAGCGCATACCAATCCTTCGGCCAACTACCGTTGGAGGGCCAATCTTTGAGGCACTCCGACGGCCTGAATACCTCCTCGACGTTGGTCTCAGAATATGAAATCGGTAGGTCATTAATTTATTTATAACATGAAAGTTTAATATTAATTGCTATCTAGAGGGAACGTTACTTAAATTGAATATATCTGCGTGCCTGTCGCGCAATCTTTCCTACCTTAACATCTAATACAGCTCGGTGTCGCCACCGGCACACACTTACGACTAGTTGACGGATGTTATTCCGTCAACCAGACATATAGGCAGCAATAATTGCTTAGTACACACTCATACTTTGCCGATCAAAGATTTCCCGCGCCTTATTCCAGTACGCGGTCTCCTTGATCGACCAAAATCATCGATCCGATTCTCCCGTCGCGCGTGAGCGTGACGCCGTCATATACGCGAGCGAGAGGGGCTCTGTCTCTGCAGAGTGGCAAATCGGATCGCGAAATCGGTTTCAAACACGTACGACAGAGACGCCGTCGTACGTCAGAGCAGGAAAGCTGCCGGAATACCGATTCGGAAACGCCGCGCGCGGAACAGCCGTAGCTATTACAAATCGAATTTTAGTATGGAAATTGATTACGCGGGATCGTGATTGAAATCGGATCGATGGTTGCCCTACGTGTTGCTATACTTTGTGATTGCACATATGTGCAAATGGAAGTTTTCGCAACAGGACCTATGAGCATATGTTAACAATCATTGCGCCTCGCACGTGCGATGCGTGGTGACATCGAGCTATTACAATACAACTTAATTACCTTATTTACTATGTACTATAACGCCCATCCATAAGTCTCCTTTTATTATTCTCATTAGTCCTTGCATGTTGTTACATTATTTTATCTATTACATCACAATTTATATTTCATATTTACACTTACAATTCAGATCATATTTTCCATCCTATTTAATTTAATTATCCCCTTATCTAAACATATTTAATTCAAATTTTTATCCTATACTTTATTACCTATTACCTATACTCATGGTCAGTGACCGACTTATTCATCCGCAGTTCACCCTGAGAAGTCGTGGGACCTGTCAGAGCAAACTGCGGGACTTATACACATGAAATATGTCGCATGCTTTTGTTCGGCCTTGCCGGGGTCGTCATCCTTACGCCGGTGGCACATTGACTACCAGGGTCAGATCGAGCGGCTGGGGAGCACTACTCCTTATGGGAGCGCCCCCCACAGGGGCGGAAAAATCAGTGCGTGACATTAGGTTAGGTTAGGTTAGGGTAGGTTAGGTTGTGTTAGGTTAGGTTTGTTCTAAAAAGAAAGTTATAAAATCTCATGACGGTATCTGCGGGACATTTACTGCAGATTCAAATTCAAATGAAGACAAAAAAATGCATAAAAAATAATGTTTGGGTCCTGAACATGGATCATGAAAGTGGCCACCACCCATTACGCGTCAATAAATCTCTTCGGGAGACACATCGGATAGTAGAGCCAATATAAAAATGTTTGACCTTTTTACTACATAAATATTGTTAATAAATAAATAATTTATAAATAATTATGATACGTCATATTTACCGTTTTGAAAGGCGCAGTAGGGACAGAAATTGTTTTAAAACCAAATCAAACAGCACACACACGCGAGCAAAACAGTATAGATAAATCGTTCGCAAATAAAATAATTACCTATAGTGACTGACGTCTGCCAAGTAACAAGTGTTAAATTGGAAATAACAATGCGGGCAAAATTACAACTGCGGCGAAGCAAGCAGTCGGAATGAGCGAAAACACGATAAGAAAAGCCTCTAAAATAATGGGCGTCGTTGAAATGCGTCAATAAATTGAAAATTGTTAAACGATACGACGTAGAAAGCTTTTCATTGGAAACGCCACACACTAATCACAAATGTCAAAAATTATCTTGTACGCTCTCGTACCAGGCACCATAATAATATGGCCTTGGCAGCCAGCGACCGACAGTTTCCACAAGTCAAAGGACTCGGAAAGGCTTTCGGAAAACTGAAAACAATAATGTTGCTTTATAGTTTATGTAATCGTATATACACTATACACTATACAAAATATAAATATTTATAAGCACAACGTCTAATCAAAATAATGCACAATCAAGTTGACAAGTTGAATATTATGCAAAATAGATTAAATAATAGGAAGCAAAAAAGTTACATGTAGGAGGCAACAAGTTTGGTGGCTACTTCGATGATGAAAATGGAAAACCCATATTTTTGGAAAAGCACGATACCACAAAATTCTTCATAATATTTATTCCAGTATATTACCAACATGTAGGTAGACAATATAGATTATAAAAACAGTTCTCACGTTCAATATGAATGTTGATAACTGACCCATTTATCTCGTAATGTTAAGTGTTTATTGGTGTTGGTACTTACCGAATTGTTTTCTATAAGCCATAATTCATAATTGTAGATTGTGAGACTGCAACAAAAGTACGAAAGCTGTTGGAATTTTCACTTTTCACGAAACAAAAAACATTACCAAGTATTTCTCACAAACTAGTGTTCACACATATTTTAAGATTTCATTTCCAAATAATACATATTTTATACAGCTATAAAATCAGCACTCAACCAGGAATTAAAAGCGCGTATTATATTAACAGAACAATCTAAAAGTGGAACACGAAAACTCATTTATTATTACGTTATAGTTATACCGTCGCCCCTTTGTCACAAATTATTATTCATTCATCCGCCAGACGTTCAACTCCAACTTCATGCGTATCAATTTTTGATTAGCTATTAAGTTGGTAGCATAGATATCTAATATAATTGGCAGGGTTGGTACTACTATTTTTATACTAGACAAATATTTATCTATGGTTGGTACCGTTCAAGGTACGCTAAAGTACTATGTTCCAGAATACCAGTTTATGTTGCTACTGCGCATGACGTCATACAAGGCCAAATGCGCATGGCTTAACAGTCATAATAATTATTAGAATCTATCGTTAGTGTCTACTTGTATCATCCGCGCTGTCTTGTCTTTCAGACATGCCGCATCAGAATATCAAAGAAAACTTTGGATGTCTGAGATATTCGCAACAATTTATGAATGGCACTAAACATGTCTAATCTTCAAGTAATTACAGCATTGCCTACCTTCTTGTAGAATACCGAGCGAAGTGTGGCCAACCCATTGAGAAAGCTGTTTGACAGTCAAATCATCCGAACCACGGTCCTCAGTCACGAGATAGGTACCTACTGATGAAGAAGAAGAACAACTAATACCTATGCCATTTACTCAAATTTCCGTTTCTGGGGGGAGTCCGGACCCGAAACTTTTACCTAATAAAAGATAGATATTAGTAAAATTGTTCAAGCTTACCTGTTTACTTTTTAAGCTGTTTCGCGTTTTCATATTTTTTCATATGTACCTACTGCTGTTTGAAAATTTGGATTTCTGGTTCACCGTGGTACCTACCTACCTAGTTACAAAAAACTCGTAGATTCGGTATATTATGGGCACTGCTGATCATTGCGGGTCGTGACAGAAAAAAAGTAGGTTATAGAAAAAATCATATTTACGTGGGTATGAATTTCAAGTTAAAAAATATTATATTTAAATAAATTGAATCTAATAGAACCCAACCTAATAAATGTCACCTAATAAAGGTCGATTTTATTTTTGATGTTGAAACTACCTAATGGTTTCGGATCGCTTTTCACATAAAATTCAATATCCTGGGTTAAGTCAATATTTTAAACGTAACTATATTATTATAATATAATATATTGTATTGCATTATGCACGTCAAATATTTTAATATAGATTCATTTTGACTTTCTGTCTCCTAATTTCCCAAACGAACTAATTGCATAATATAACTATATTAATTTAACAAGTTTAGGAGTATTAATAATAGATAATTTACGTTTTTTTAACAGCATGCTGACGATAAAATCTTACCGCACGCTACTACTGCTGTGTATGTAGGTATCTTGCGGTACGATATCTAGAAATATTTAAAATGCGAGTTTTGGTCACTATATTGTCCATGACGTTGTACATCATGTCACGTCATGTTACTTGACAGACATCCGTGTAGTTTCTGTGTATCAATTTTTATTTATATATTATTATTATATGTAATAATTAATAGGTAACCTAGTCAAAATATTATGTTTTTCCGATTTATTTTTCTTAATTGGCCCCAACTGACAACTAGGTACTGTTACACCCCCGAATGGTCACCATTTGGGGATGTCTCTGTGTATCTGGAGAGGCCATCTTACCGCACGCTACTACTGCTGTGTATGTAGGTATCTTGCGGTACGATATCTAGAAATATTTAAAATGCGAGTTTTGGTCATTATATTGTCCATGACGTTGTACATCATGTCACGTCATGTTACTTGACAGACATCCGTGTAGTTTCTGTGTATCAATTTTTATTTATATATTATTATTATATGTAATAATTAATAGGTAACCTAGTCAAAATATTATGTTTTTCCGATTTATTTTTCTTAATTGGCCCCAACTGACAACTAGGTACTGTTACACCCCCGAATGGTCACCATTTGGGGATGTCTCTGTGTATCTGGAGAGGCCCGAGTCGGTATCAAATCCAACAAATAGTAAGGGTTGATTGCGAAAATAATTAAATAATGTTAAATATCTGACAGGCAACATTGTATGAATTCCGTTACAAAAAAATACGAACGGCAACGCCGCATTTGTACCGCTCGTAAGCGGTCGTTTGTTTTAGCGCGAGAGAAGCATTTTTGACAGCAACGTAGTAAGCAGTGTTATCCTCGCTATCCGTCAAAATTAAATTGAAAAGAATTTGTATAAAAATGTAACCATTTAGAATATATTAACGTAAATATACCTTGCCGTTTCCACCACAATTCCGGTGTGTTATTTGTCCACCTCCAAGTCCTAAATCGAGACGAAAATCCATACAACGAAGCAAAGTGACAGAATGTTTTCACTTACGAAAATGGAGGGAAATGACAAGTGGCGCCCAACGTGGGCCGCCACTAATTGTCATTTCCCTCCATTTTCGAAAGTGAGAAGCACGCTGTCACTTTTATTTTTGTATGGTTTTTCATCTGGATTCGGGATGTGGAGGTGGACAATTAACACACCGGAATTGTGATGGAAGCGGCGAGGTTTATTTAAGTTAATATTATATGTTACATTTTTAATAATTTATTTTACGGAGGACGAAATGTGCGTGTTTACTGTTTGGCTGTTTGCAGCTTATTACCCGCCATCTTGTGTTTCGCTTTCATCGAGAAGCGTTGTCGAAAAACGGCGTCATTGCAAATATTTTTCAACGATCGTGATTTACGGCATTGCCGGCTCTATTATTATTTATTTTCGTAATCAACCCTTACTATTTGTTGGATTTGATACCGACTCGGGCCTCTCCAGATACACAGAGAGATCACCAAATGGGGACCATTCGGGGGTGTAACAGTACCTACATATAAAAATACAATGTTTGTTTGTTTACATTGTATTTCTTGCCCATTCTAATTTAAAATTTTCATTTCAGTGTGTGCATATTATTTTGGATTCGATTTTAATCCTTTTAACTTGGCTGTCACAATTATTTTCATTTTGGAATGTGCCTGAATACCTACAAATATTTTGATATTGAAGAATGTAATAATTGTTATTTATTATTTTTTTAAGTAAGATCAATATTATATAATATATCGATTAATGAATCTCCTACGAAGCCGGGTACTAGCTAAAAAAAATCTATTCGAATCCCATAACCTGGTGACAATTGACATGTATGACGTTTACGCAACAGCGACCGAACTTGGTAAATATCTTACCGCTGGCTGAATACCATGATGCACACATTCATACATACCTATGCATGTTTATAATTATACATATTATTTATCTATGACTTTTATCATTAATCCTTGCGTCAATTTTGATAGCGGTAGTCGTCAAAATTGAAACATGTTAATTTAGTATAGTATTTTTACTTATTGTTTGATAACATATTGTGAAAGTGTTTAAAAATAATAGTCGGCTATGTACAAATTAAAACAGCCAGTGTGCTGTGTTACTAACAACGAGTGATAATGCTCCTAACCTTCATGTTATCAATGCCGTCATCCGCTGTGTTTTTGTTGACGTTTTACTTTTTCGTGTGCTTCAGATTTGGCTCGTGTTTCCAATTGAAAAATGACTTGAATATCCGTATTATGCAGTACCAGAGAACTTGTAGCCTTCTGTGATCTCATCTCCATTCCGTAATTTATTGACATTGAAATCAGTCTTACGTGATAATTTTAATGACTGGATTAAAGGTGTGCTCGAAGACATTAGCTTTATTGCAAAAAATAAAAATGATAGCTGGTGATTCAGAAGAAAGCTTCGCCACAGAAAATGGCCTGTTATTCAAGAAAATATTTAGTGCTTTGATGTACGGATTGGCATCATTTATGATCACAGTAGTGAACAAAACCGTGTTGACAAATTTTGCCTTTCCTTCATATCAAGTTTTAGGTTTGGGTCAAATGACAGCCACCCTAGTTGTTTTGGCATTCTGTCGCAAAATTGGAAAAGTGCAATATCCACCGCTCGAATGGAGTACTTTTCGACGGATATGGCCATTGCCAGTAATATTTTTAGGAAATATGGCTACGGGGCTCGGTGGAACGAAAGAACTAAGTTTGCCCATGTTCACAGCCCTCCGAAGATTCAGCATATTGATGACTATGATAGCAGAAAGGATTGTATTGGGTGTGAAAGCGACTGTTTCTGTGCAAATATGTGTGATGGCGATGGTTGGAGGAGCTCTCATCGCTGCCGCTGATGATGTCACATTCACAGTGACCGGATACACATTAGTATTACTAAACGATGCATTTACCGCTTCGAATGGAGTGTTTATGAAAAAGAAATTAGATTCCAAGGATTTAGGCAAATACGGATTATTGTATTATAACTGTTTGTTTATGTTTTTACCAGCTTTATTTGTAGCTTGGCAAACCGGGGATATCGAAAGTTCCTATGCATTTACCGGTTGGAATGATACATTCTTTGTTGTCCAGTTTACAATGTCTTGCATAATGGGATTTTTCCTATCATATACCGTAATGCAATGCACATTGTACAACGGTGCTTTGACAACTACAATAATTGGATGTTTAAAAAATATATCTGTAACTTATTTAGGAATGGTGATCGGGGGAGATTATATTTTCTCGTGGATAAATTTTTTCGGCCTCAATATAAGTGTACTGGGAAGTATATTCTATACTTATGTTACGTTTAGGAGAAAACATAGTGCACCTCACACTGCTGCTAAAGAGGCTCTTATTTCTAAAGTTGACATAGTTTAATATTACATTAACTATGTTTTATAGCGGTTAATAGATTATATTATTTAACATATTGATATCAGTTGATGTGGAATGTATTTGAGGCTGATCATTGTTGATTCTTACTATTTATTTTAGTTTATATTATCACCATTGCTCTGCGTGTATATAATAATAATATGGGGTAATAAAACTGAATATTGTATGCCATAAAATGCTCAACGCATTTAGAACCAAAGAAAATTATCAACGAATTGGAAGTTAATTTTATACTTATCACGATTTTCATTTATGTCATTTTAATGGCCGGATAACAAACAAACATGAAATATTGTACAATCAAAATAGGTCACGACATGGACAATTATTGCTTTCAAGAAAAATATTTAATATAGTTTCATTGGTAATTAACTAATTAATAATGAAATAAAATAAATATCCTACCGATCAGTAAGTCACAATCTTAGAACGTAGCAATATCGACAACTTCTTCTATGTCTACACATTCAACTCACTTAATAAGCATAAAATACAATATAATATGCTTTTTTATAATATGAATTTCCAATGAAAATAAAAGAATGAGTAATATTGTGTTAAACTATCAAAACGTTGAATGGTAATTATTAACAATATTGCATTTAAATAGCCGTTGATAGTTGCTAAGAGTAAAAATGCTGAAAGCTTATAACGGATCTTTTGTATTTACTAAAAAGTGTTTCCGTGCATTTAATATCACAGCATAAGTGTTAGTTAAATTTTATAACACTTTAATAAATTGATTATTGTTTTATATAATTTTTGTGTGTTACAGTTCCCTATTGTCATGGAGCAATAAACTTTAGATTTTAATCAAAATAATATGAGGTATCAGAACACAAATTGTACCATAAGTCCAACCGAATATTGAAAAATGCACTATGTATGTATTTATGTTTTTTCAGCCATTGGCACCTAATTTTATGTTTAACCTATACGCACATTAGACATTTGTATGTACATAATACCTATTATAAGTCAATCTCTTTAGAGAAAACCATGAGTTATTTAAACCTTCGTAATTTTCCCTTCTCCTACAGAGCAAGATATATTTTTTTTACTACTGTGTTATTCTTGTACTTGATGTTATTAGTTTACTCGTAATTAAGAAATAAGAAACTATTTCATTACACATATTATGTGACATTACTAAAGCTGTATATATTTATTTGATTGAATCTGCAATATTTTAAGTGTACCTTTGTTTAAAATAAAATTTATTTTGCCAATAAATGTCTTTTTCTTGTTTATAGGCATACCATATCCCCGCCACCACATAACAGATAATAAGGTAGAAAATGTAAAAGGCATCGACATAGACCAGGGTTCTAAAGCAGAGTATGTTATGATGGTCAGGCCATAAAACTTGTGTAATATTAAGTGCACAGTTTCCATTAACTTTGTGTTCCTTGCCTACTACCATACACAAAATGGTTTTCCATGAAAAATTTCTAATGCATTTCATTTTTGAATGAAACCAGGCTAGATTTTTGTACTATTCTGGTTGGAAGCTTTATGCACAAGCCCTTTACAAAACTAGAGCCGTCAAAAATGTGTCGATACCTACCAGTGGCGCACCCAGGGGGGGGGCCAAGGGGCCCTGGCACCCCCCAAACATGAAAATTATCAGAATGATTTTAAACATTGAAATTGAAAGGCAATAAACTATACTTTGGGCTTAAACAAATAAAAACATGACAAAAAATTATTTGTAATTCTCCAGCACCCTTTTTAGAAAAATTTCTAACACAAAAATTTCGAAACACTAATGTCGGGTTTTTTTAGAAACCCAATCCCAAACGGAACTGTCAAAAAAATCTCGGTGTCCACCCGAATTCCGGAGTGGTGTAGGTCATAGCTGGGGAGGGCTGAGAGGGCTCTAGCCTGGGGTCCCAGGCTGTGGGGGGCCCGGCGTGTCGGGTTGACCAGATAAGTGAGATAAACACACATCATAAATTAGCTTTAATAGTTAAAAAAAGTCGCCTGTGGCGCTATTATACTTCATAGCCATGAACATTTTAAATTATATACTTAATTGTGCAATATATTTTCTGATTATTATGTGTCGATACTTGACAGCTCCATTATTACAGTAGATGTATTAAAATCGCCAATAATTCGCTGTATAAGTACCCTTAATTTGAACTAAAACACAATTTGAAAAACGTTAATGTAGTGTTTCACACTGCCTTTAATCTTAGCGGTAGGTAGGGGGCCCGCCAAATATCCTAGCCTGAGGGCCCGTTTCAAGATGTGGGGGCCATGGTGTAGGTACACCGAGTGTAATAGACAAAGACCGATAAACGAGAAATTAGGCTGTGTTGTGTTGAGTAGGTTTGTGTACTTATAAGTTAACTGCAATAGGTAATAAGGTGAGTCGGGGTAAGTGTGACATAGAATTTAATGAGATGAATTTCAACCTGATTCATGATGAATGGGTATGTTTTAAATACCATATGATCTACAATATCATTACAATTAATATGTACAGAAGGAACCCACTGTATATCTTACTATAATACGACATTTTAATATTTTTTGATTACTAGTCAGTTTGTTACACTTACCCCAATACCGTCGTTTGGGGTGAATAGAGACTGTGGGGTGAAAAGAGACAAAAACATGGTATGAATTTCAACACAACTTTAATAAGTATCCTACGTATTTATCATGAGTATGTGAATATTTTTTGACTGCTGGTAATCTCATATTTTGGATGACAACACCAAAGCAACTCTATAATCTGTCAAAACAAACAACTGCGTTAGACTTCGGTGTCCGTGAATCGTTACTTTTCGACTGCTCAAAAACTTTGATATTATTCCATAAAACGTAAGTATAACTGTGTTAACATAATAATTTACATTTACTGCAAGTGTTTTTTATACTATAAACACAAGTTTGTATAGTATTTCATCGAATTTCGGCATTATTGGGCTCTTTTTACAGAACTTGAAATTTTCACATATTTTGGGGTGAATAGAGACGCCATAAGGGGTGAATAGAGACGCAATACGGGGTGAATAAGGACAGCCTGTGGGTGAATAGAGACAGTGATGATACAGAAAACTTAAATTTAAATAGTTTGAAAAGTGACTATGTTTGGTATAATATTTCTTCTTTTTCTTTTTTTAGAAAGATCACTGTACAATATAAACATGCCAAGTGTTTTAAACCAGATCCCCGAAGCACCAAAAGACACCTCAAACACAACCCATAGGTTTTGAAGAATGCTGTACAAGCTATTATATTGGGAAAACTTCCAATAATACTAATTAATGTTAATAACTAAATAATAATGATTTTATTCATTGATAAATATCTTTTTAAATAGTGCACATGTAAAATTAATAATTTCATTTAATACCTAAACTCCATAGATTTGAGCATTTTTAATTTTCAGTTACCTACTCATCTACCTAATAAACTCACAATATTAATTTTATGTAACTAGATACCTACCTATTTTATAATATTTTCATAATTGATTGATAATTATCTTTCAAAAAGAAACCTAGTGCAATAATTGTAAAATATATATTTTGATTTTATAAATTCCATAAATGTATGTAAAGTTAGTGTAAGGAAACCAAATGCTTATATATTTTATATATTGATAAATATTATGTTTTATAAAATTGCACTTGTAACATTATAATTCGATTTAATAATCTCAAATGTATGAATGTTTATAAATGACCTACATCTACCTACCTCCCTATACATTTTGTCTCTATTCACCTTCCAAGTCTCTATTCACCCCCCTCTCGTCTCTATTCACCCCAATTCAAGTTAAATAGAGACATCGAACAAAATTGGCTGTTCTTTAATAACCTTAAAGGATATTTGAAAAATATGTCCATAAACATGTAGAAGGACTATAAAAACAAGTTTTAAGCTAATCGTGTTGATATAATTTGGAATAAGTATGCAGATACATTATCGTCAAGGGAAAAAAGTGTCTCTATCCACCCCATTCGACGGTATTGGGTTAAGTGTAACTAAATTCACCATTATTCCAAAAGTTCTTCAAAACCATAACATATTACATGCATAGAAAGGCAATATATCATTTAATGGATATTGATTCTTAAATTAAAACTTTTGTATAGATTTTCAACAAAAATGTAACGCGTAAGTGTGTCATACTAATGCATGTAGAGCTAGTGATATTAGGTAGGTACTTAATTATTTAATGTGGTTATCTCAGTAACAGGAGTGGTAGGTAAATCAATCAAAGGCTTTTGAAGATTAACTTATAATTTTATTCGTCTCGAAAGAGCACAAATACAAAGTATACAATACAGGAATGTAGAGTAACCCTAAAAATAGTCAGTACTTGCATGACAAAGACGTAAGCACTTACAGTAAAATCAAAACGATAAAGAGGTTTGTCGATTGTGTGCGGCGTGAGAATAAGTGTACGAAAGAATGAGTTAAATTTGAAATGTTATAATTGCTTCACCAAGAATTAACAGGGTAAAACATTATTTTTTTAGCTCGAAACAGTGGGCATTAACAAACAGTTGATGAAATTTAATATACCCAACATGATTATTTTCGTATTATTACAAAATTAAATAACAATCTGCAAAAATAAAATGTGGATACATATAGAAAGTAAGATATAAAAGAAAAAATAATAATTAATACACAAAAACATTAAATCTCTAGTAACGTTTTGGGTCTCATTCTCGAATCATTCTTTCGTTTTTACTGTACGTGTTAAGTGCTTACTTACAAAACTATTTATTCTAACTTAATTATTTCGAATTACGATATTTGAAATTGCATGACTAGGTACCTACTGAATATTGTAACCAGAGATTTTTGTTTTGAAAATTATTTCGCCTCTTCGTCCAGTTGATGGTTGAGGCAATATGCAGATGACATCCTCTTCTTTCACTTCGTAAATGTCTTCTACACTTGGAAATGAAAACATAGTTTCGTTTTCTTTTTTAATCGTCTTAAGTTTTCGAGCAAACTTTGTCAGAATTCTGTCATCTTGCTCAAGTTTTATTATAACTCCGACAAAATGTTTCACAGTTTTTTTTGTAGCAAATTGTACTACAATCCATTTTCCAATCTCTAACATTTCTGAATTAGATGCAACTGCAGTATCATCAAACTGATCAAACATTGATATATTAAGCATATTAATTGAAGGATCGTTTTCCTCATCGCCGAGCAAATCATTAATATAGTCTTTATATTATCTTCGCTTTCGTCACTTGATGTCCATGACAAATCTTCTTCCGGTGACATTTGGGGTTCGTGTTTTTTTTTGTTTTGGTGTACTTTTATCGGTTTCAATACCTTCTTCTGCATGTTAGTTTTGTCTTGCAATGGCTTTATTTTCTTTTCTATTGGGACATTATTTTTCATTCGCTCTATAACATCGTAACATGTCATCACTTCTGCTCCCGGGGCAACCATTTTCTCTTATTCTTTATAGGCGCCTTACTACTGATAGAATTCAGCAAAAGTGTTTCAAATAAAGTTTTTTCTATATTTTCTGCAGGAAACTTTTGTAACAGTGGCATTTCTATTAAACTTTCGGTAACTTCTTTATTTGGTAATTGAACAACTTTGCAATCCAGAATTATAGGCTTAGAAGAACATTTTTGAGTCCAACAGTCCCCATACAAATTGACGATTTTTTTTCTTCTTCAGAAAATTCGATTTATAGCGATTTTCGCGAATTCGAAATCAAATTTTTAGAGTCCCTTGGATTTCGAATTATCTAGGTTATACTGGTATACAAATTCTTACATTTAAACATTCTATTTCAATTACGAACATTTTCGAACTTCGATCGATATAAATAATGCGTCATGTCCCATCACTAGTTAAAATATTTACTTTGCAAATTCATAGAAAATATATGGGGGAAGTGTGACACAATACAAAGGCACACTTACCCCACGTGTTTACTTTCGTGGGGGAAGTGTGTCTACTTGATTAAAGGTTTCAAATGGTTATAATTCTGTAAAACGATAACACAACGTGAAGCAGCGTATCAAAACACATATGCTCACCAATTTTTACAACCACAATGTGCTGAATGTGCTGTGCAGCTACCATCTCACTCGTCGACTTCAAAATGTCGTCTGGAGAATAATCCATGTAGTCACCTCAAAAAACATGGTATCGACACCATTTCTGATTATTTTTATAAATCGGTGATTTTGCTATCACCTTTCCATAGATGGCATCATCCAATTTGTAGTAGATACTGAGATATATGATACTGATATAGATGAGCTACACTTACCCCAAAATTACACTTACCCCGACTCACCTTACTTTTTTTTTGTCCATTTTCAATTAATATTTTGAAACCTCAATAAAAAAACCAAAAATCGATCATTGCCCCCCCCCCCCCAGATTAAATCCTGAGTGCGCCACTGGTATCGATACTTTTTCATTCGGTATAATGACCCTACATGTAATTAAAAAAATAGTTAATCACTGAGACTATAATATAATATAGGTAGGTACTTAGCTATTTTTACGTGAAAAAGGATTCAAACATATAACCGCTTTGTATTGAAATGTCACATTTGATATTGGATTATATTATAGAACTGCTGTGCATAAAATGTTATTATTTTCATAGTAAAGTATCTTATTTGAATGTTTTATGATTTGAAGGTCTGACGTGTCCAAACTGTGGTATTGGTACCTAAGTGTAATTATTTATAATCGCATATAATTTTCTTTTTGAAGTCAAATTAGGTACCTACTCGAATTGGTCACCAGTGCACTTGTATACGACCCTTAATCGGCAGAACAACGTAAGCGACAATTTATAAATTTTAGAGGAGAAGGTTTTTTTTTTAATTATTTCCGTAATTAGTTCCAAAAATGAATTCTGTTAATGTGGTTTATCATAATTGGTTACTGCCTATATGGAAATTATAAAACAATTGCATTTTAGTGCTTTTAGTTTTCGAGATAGTGGCGGTAACGCTGTTTTACTTATGTCTATGACGCGATATTTTTTCCAGGCATGTCGCTTACGCTATTTGGCGTAGTTGTTTTTATTTAAATAAATTTCATGGTAATTATCATGACAGGGCATTAATAATTAAGTATTAAAATAAATAACATAAATACCCATTTATTTTACGAAAGGGGGCGTTGTTAAATAAATTAAAAATACTTTGACTTTTTAAATTAATATTTTTGCTTGTAGATACTTAACCACATATAGGTAAAATAAAAATAAATGATTGGTATTTTTAAGGTTTCGCTTGTATTATTTATATTATTAGGTATTGTTATTTTTGAAAATGAAATAGGTACGTATCTACTCGTATATAATTAAATATGGGGACCTACTAATTATGATAAAATAAAATTGTAATCAAATATTCAGTTTTACAAAAAAAATATTTTTCCACATTTTTTAAGCAGTAGTCGCTGTATCATCCTCATTCACACCTTCCTGATCGGATTCCGGTAAAGTATCTTCCACTGATAATCCATGTGGCAGTTTCATAAACTCATCCGTCATCTCTGAGGGATATTACATTTAACACAGAGACTTTTAAGATCGTTATACTCGATCTCCGATATTGGTGATTTAGCACTATACAGCAAGGGTGGCTGCGCTTAAAGCATCACAGCACTTGATCGGGATCTGATGACATTTTCTAGGTCTAATAGTTTACTCCTACTGTCACCTAGTCACCAGGAGGTACAATATTTGGTAAGTTTTTTTTTAATTATGCCTTTCGTAATTCACCAAATTTAATTTTGAACTTTGAATGAATGCAAGTAGCAACGAAAGATTTCCAGTCACGGAATTCTGCATATGACAAGATGACCTAGCGTTGGAAATGATGGTGGGTGGGTCATTCTGATAGTGCCCAAACTACTCTGAATATAAATGACTCAATTGTCGCATGAATGGAATCGACCGGCATCGTAGTACGACCAGTGGGTCTATTCTATACTTATCGACCGCTAAAGTGATAGATATTATCAAACTTAGGGTAGGTTTGTATAAAAGTATTAATACTTATTGCAACAATTACAATCAACGTATTGTAATTGTTACAATAAGTGCTAATTCTATGATACAAACCTACCCTAAGTTTGATAATATTTATCACTTTACCACTTTAGCGGTCGATAAATACAGAATAGACTCACTGGTAATAGAAAATGTATTTCTATCAATTCAATGAAAGTTGCATTTTTCATAAAATAAGATAGCATAGCCAGTGTTGCCCGGTTCTTATTCTGACCAATCACAGTATAGTAAATCCTTGATTTTTTCCCGCTTTGTCAGTCCTATCCAAAGATTTGTGCATGATTGCGGAGATCTCTTTACTGCCACGCTTACCATCAGTTTCACCCCATAAAAAGCAGTATCCATTATTTGTTCCACTTTCGTAGATACTTTCATTATAGTATGCGTATTTTCGACTATAATATAAATTTACGGTTTCATCGTGGGGAGTGTTTAGCACCTTCTAGAGGTCAAAACTTGCGCACAAAACGTCATTGTGATTTTTACTTTTGGCCAGTTCATTAAAGAACACCTTGCATTTATACTTTACGGTAAGGGGACATTTCTAAGTATCCGTTTCAATTAGCCGAAGTCTCTCGTCACCAGACATATTTGTTACTTTCTTGCAAAAAGAACACTATTATCTTTTTTGGTAGATGAAAACCCAAGTTGAACTTACTGTCTATTAAATACGTTTCTGAAAACATTCCGAATCACGACATTAGTGGATGCATTCAAAGAATCCAAATTTTCAGTGTAAATTTTATATACATTTTTAACATTTCAAAAATCTACAGAAGATACTATTCTTCTTAGATTATTCCGACAGCAGTGAGATGGAACGGCGGGTAATTATTGTTTAATAAACTCTATTACCAGGTTTATTTTATCTCAGCCAGTTTTACTGGACGGCGCGAGCTTTCCTCCCAAATCGGTTTTCGCACAACTCACTACCAGACGGACCACCGAATAAACCATACCGTAGCTTACACTATCAAACAACGTCGGTTACGTTGTTTTGCTCTACTTTATAATGAGATACAAGTTAAAAGGCACAGACCCTAAAAAAATGTCACGCGAATGAGATCGGGCTGTAATATTTTTGTCACTTACGCGCTAGGTGATATTGAACAGTTCTCAGTTTAAAACGCAATTTACCAAAAAGTGTCGCTTACGTTGTTCTGCCGATTAACGGGACGTTCTACAGAATTGGCCTTGAGAATTGAAAATATGATTTTTTAACTTGTGGTCCATAATATCTGGTCTACTAGTTAATATAAATAAAAAGGTCGTGTCAATGTTGTTTGTGTCAATAAATTTGCTCTATGACTCGATCCGACTCATATTTCATCAGGGCTGTCGAACACATAAATCATAAATATTTATAATTTTAAATTTTTATTTATAATATATATTATTTAAGTTTTGTGCATCTAATGCCGGGTCCACACTGGCAACAAGTTAAGTTGCTGGCAACCTCGTTAGATTTTACGATAATTATGATGACTAGTTGAGCCAACTGGCTCTCGCCAGTCTGTCTCGCTAGGTCTTGCAGACAGCTTTTCGTCATAGTGACTTGGTGTTGGATTTTAATATAATAATTGTAAAGTGTGTATAGACGGCGCCATAGTTTTCCCTTCGGGATGGATTTTCATTCATGTCAGACAATTGAAAATTTATCTGATTTGTCAGTTTTACGATATGCATGTCGTCACTGCCAATACAAATTTGGAGTCATGTGCGTAGTCTATCCTCTTGCGTCCAGATATCAACGTACGTGGAGTCACCATAAATAATTTTTACTTGCGATTTTAAGTAATACTTGAACCATAGTTCACTTCTATGGTATAGGTAATACAATTTTTCACCGCTAGGGCAAGACACTAGCCCATTACATTTCAAAATTAAGATTCATTTCAACTTTGAAAACACTCCAATCTACACTACTGAAAAATGGCCGCTGAACGCGTACCTCTCAGTTGTAAGTACCTTTATTTAAATATAAATACTTGTTTTTGCTTTGAATTAATAATTTGTTGAGCTTCACAATGAATTGTAGTCATGTTTTATGTGCTTTCAAACACGTGTCCGTGTTTTTAATACAACATAATCGTAAATTGAAAACGTTATCCACATGTGTTGCGTTCAGGTCTACACAGTGATAAGTTTGACATGAGTATCTAAATGTAATGAGGTTATGTTTTTTTGTTTACATTTAGATAAATCTTTTAATGCTGATGAAGTCGACGAAATATTGGACGACAGTGACTTCGAAGTCGGTGACGGTTACGATTCAGACAACAGCGACGACATATACATTCTTCAGGTGGGAACGGACGACAATGTTCAGCCTGAAGAATCAAACCAAGAGGATGAGGTATTGGAGCCTCAGGATGAGATTGTTCTACAACCTTCGACATCACAATCCAGGGTTCTTCCCTGGCTTACAAAATGGTAGGTTTACAATTACAATCAAAACATATTATTGCCCATCATTATTCGTATTTTTACTGCTAAATACTTGAATTAATGAGGAAATATGAATTATGTAATAATATTTTTTTCCTATTGTTTCAGTATGCCGAATGCTGGTCCGGAATTGGAGGAAGATTTGTTGGCGAGAGGGCATGTTGCTGACAATGTCCTCAGCTCCTTTTTCGAGTACTTCAACCTCGCTCTCTTCGAGAAAATAGCTGAGCAGACGAATTTATATTCGGCACAAAAAAGGGACTTGCGGTCGGTGAATACGAATTCGAAAGAATTGATCGTATTCACCGGCATCCAGATTATGATGGGTACATTGAGGTTTCCGCAGACTCGAATGTACTGGTGTTATGATCTAAGCATTCCAATCATTAATCAAGCAGAACAGCTGGCAATCGCCGATTGCTACCACTGTCATTTTAATTTTAATACAATATATGTGTAGGTATGTGCATTTAAATATGATAAATAATTATACATCTCAATCGTGATTATCATAAATAGCGATCCAATATAACGCGAATATTAATCTCTTTCGGGTCCCATTTACATAATAGAAAAAGGTTAAAAGCATAAAAAATAAATTTACACATTATTTTGTTTCATTGTCTATAAAAAATAAATGCTTGGAGCTACAGAATAATATTTTAAAAATCATATTTTGTTTTAAAAATTAACCTTAAGCAATATAGTTTCCCGGTGCGGGACATTCATATCGAGACAAATGTTGATAAATAATGAAGCTATACAAATTATATCTGATAAGAATAGGAATTTATAAGACCTAAAGATGTGGAATCAGCTTAAAAAGGCCTTCATCCAGCAGTGGGTTGATACAGGTTGATGACGATAATGACGATATAAATGGGTACGTACATAAAATCACAAATTTTAAAAAATATAGCAGTTTATATGACCAAGAAAAGTAGAATTAAGTTGGGATAACCTTTATCCAGCGGTGGATTGATCTTGGTTGATGATGATAATGACGATATTATGAATGGGTAAACATAATATCAACAATTTTGATAAATATAGCAATTCATAGGAATGACAGTAATACAAACAACTGAGAGAGGCCTTCATCCACCAGTGGATTGATTCAGGCTCATAATGATAATGGAAATATAAATAGATATAATATAATATCACCGATTTTGATAAATACAGCAATTCAAATGACAGAAAGGAGTAGAATCAGGCATGGGAGGCATTTATCCAGCAGTAGATGGGTTCAGGTCGATGATGATAAGGACGATAGAAATAGGTATAATATAGTAGTAGAATCAGGTTGCGGAACTCTTCATTCAGCAGTGAATTGATCCTGGTTGATGATGATGCCGATATGAATATGTAGATAAATGTAATATCACCGATTTTGATAAATACAGAAATTCATATCACAGAAAGGAGTAGAATCAGGCTAAGGAGGTCTTTAAGTAGTGGATTGGTTCAGGTCGATGATGATGATGATAATGATGATAATGACGATATGAATATAGAGATAAATATAGCATCTCCGATTTTGATAAATACAGCAATTCATATGACAGAAAGGAGTAGAATCAAGCTAGGGAGGTCTTTATTAAGCAGTGGATTGGTTCAGGTCGATGATGATGATGATGACGATGTGAATATGTAGATAAATATAATATCACCGATTTTGATAAATACAGCAATTCATATGACAGAAAGAAGTAGAATCAGGCTAGGGAGGTCTTTATTAAGCATTGTATTGGTTCAGGTCGATGTGATGATGATGATGATGATGACGATATGAATATGTAAATAAATATAATATAACCGATTTTGATAAATACAGAAATTCATATGACAAAAAGGAGTAAAATCAGTCTATGGATGTTTTTATTAAGCAGAAGATTGATTCTGGTTGATGATGATGATGATGACAATATGAATATGTAGATAAATATAATAGTATCACCGATTTTGATAAATACAGAAATTCATATGACAGAAAGGAGTAGAATCAGGCTAGGGAGGTCTTTATTAAGCAGTGGATTAATCCTGGTTGATGATGATAAGATGGATAGAAATATGTATAATATCACAAATTCGTTAAACCAATAGTAGTAGAATCAGGTTGCGGAACTCTTCATCCAGCAGTGGATTGATCCTGGTTGATGATGATGATTATGATGACGATATGAATATGTAGATAAATAACATTAGAAATTCAATACTGTCAAGAATACAATCAACGTAGAGAGGCCTTCATCCAGCAGTGGATTTATTGAGGCTCGTGATAATAATGGCATTATATATAGATAGGAAGATAATAATATAATATCACTAATTTTGATAAATATAACAATTCATGTGTAAGTAAGGAGTAGAATAAGGCTGATGAGGCCTTCATCCAGCAGTGGATAGGTCAAGATTGATGATGATAGGGACGATAGGGACGATAAAAATAGGTAGATATTATACAATATCACACATTTTGATGACTATAACAATTCGTATTAATTTCTTTCATTGTTTGCAATGGTAACTTTGTTAGTTTAATATGACTATATTCTGATCTATGGAAATTAGTAGCCTAGGTAATTAAAAAAAGATTGAGTGAACAGCCACAAAGAAGTATTTAAAAAAATCAATTTTGGAATATCACGTTATCTATGAAATGGCGGACAGTGGCGTACGCTGCTATGGAAAGATAATTTACGTAGTGAATTGTACCAAGATTATTGTTTTCTCACCGGAAAAAAGTGCGCCAATGCATACATTACGATATTTGAATAAAAATAATCGAACCCGTTTGTCAATTAAAGGATTAGAAGGTCTTAAGCGACGAAGACGTCATTCTGTGAGGCGTAAACAGTAAATATGGCGATTGTATGCGGTGTGTAAGAAAATATCGGATATAAATGTCACGTACATGTAAAATCATGGAAAATTTCTGAAATATGTTCAATTCAATCGGTAGATGAATCGGTAGCGCACATTTCGAAGTGAAGATGTAAAAATAACAATAAAATGTCGCTGAAATGAGCTGTTAGTGCGTTATAGGAGATTATCGTAAAATTTCTTAAGCAATTATGGTAAGTGTCGTAAAATTTAATGAGGTTGCCAGCAACTTGTTGCCAGTGTGGAAATGGCTTAATATCCACTGTGTTGTGAAGATGTGTTGTCACACTCCGGTCAGTAGGTAAGTAACGAAACTATTTTTCACGTGGTTTTAAAATTTGTTTCATCTCTAAGTGAATAAGAAATGTAAATGTTTATATTTTGTTTTACGTTTGTTATTTCTTTAATCCGTTGTAAACTATGTTGTTTTGTCTTTGAGTTAAATAGTTTTTTTTTTGTTATATTTTTTTTACCATAACGGCCAATGGGTCACAGTGAATCATTTCGTTTTGGGTCACAGTGGATTGCTGATCCAGTGTAACCCATGAAGCTAATCTGTTCTTTTTTCGTAGGTAAAAATGCCTCGCAATCGAGTAAGGAAAACTACTGTCCGACAAGAAGACCTAGGCAATAACCGGACGTCGCTAGTGCGTTTAAAAGTGGGAGGAGCTTGTTAGTTCACAGTTTTAACACGTGGACAACTCGTGGCTAACTGGAAGGCGCTTCAATCGGAGTGCGGTTAAAAATGGGAGGAGCTTGTTAGTTCACAGTTTTAACACGTAGCCAAGAAGATCCTGTTGGACAGTAGTATCGGACTTCACACTGAAGAACAGATGAGAAACCAAGCCAAATGTGCCCGATATTGCCACGGTTGCACTGCACGACATTAAGATGATTTTACCAAAACCTAAGTTTTCTGGCACACAAAGAGAAAACAATCTATGTATCAAACTATCAATTTGACATTAATTTTTCCAGCACAAATTTACGTTATTTTATTTTTGATCGCAAATTAAACCTTAACATTTTTTTTAAATTATAAAACTGTTTTGAATATGTAATAAAAGACTATGTATCTAAGAGTACAAATAAATGAGTAATAATATGGAAATTGTTGTCTTTTACTGTATTTTTTTTATAAATCCAGTGTGTCCCAGTCGATTCACTGTCACCCATGTATTGATCCAAAGTGACCCATTCCCAGGTCACAGTGGATCATTCCCATTTTTTTTTAAAGTGGTTATAATTTGTAAGTTTAGGTAATACTCGCCAATAAAAGCCCTTTTCTTTGAAGATTAGATACTCATATTATGATTTAATTTCAGAGATTAATTATTTGGCCATAAAATTTGGAATTGCAAGACTTGAGAAAAAAAGTGATTCACTGTGACCCACTCTCCCCTACGTGTGCGGCAAACTTCGAATGTGTTTGTAATTTTGTGTATTTTATGTTTGTGTATCACGCATTGTCGGTCATATTTGCCGGCCTTTTTGATTGCCGTGATTTGTACACATCTTCCTTCCTGTCTTTTTTTATTCGTAGAAACAAACAGTATTTTTTATTAGTTATATGAAGTTGGCCTTGAATAAGTAATAATAAAATAATACACAATTAAAAGATTTTGAAATAGAAAAAAACACATTTCCAAGCTTTCAGCCGTGCTCACTCATGAATGTCATTCGTCATTTAGATAAGTATATACACATTTTGATGTTACGAGGGTGGGTCAATAATTCCTTAGAAAAAAGCATTAAAACAGTTTTTATTTTTGTATTTTTTTTTATTTCTCAACATAATCTCCTTGGAGCTCAATACACTTGGTTAGACGTTTCTCAATTTTTTTTAAACCGTCAGAAAAATAAGTTTTCGGAAGGTCCTCAAAATAAGCATTTGTCCGATCGATGACTTCTTCATTTGAAAAAAAACGTTGTCCACTTAGCCATTTTTTTAAGTTTGGGAAAAGGAAAAAGTCACTGGGGGCTAAATCTGGCGAATACGGTGGGTGGTCGACCAATTCGAACTTCAATTCTTCAATTTTAGCCATTGATCGTAAACATGTGTGAACACGGGCATTGTCCTGATGAAAGAGGATTTTTTTCCTGTTTAAATGAGGCCGTTTTTCTTCAATTTTGTTTTTTAGCTGGTCCAATAAAGATGCATAATAATCCCCTGTTATTGTTTTTCCTTTTTCCAAATAGTCAACGAAAATAATTCCACGTGCATCCCAAAATACAGTAGCCATAACCTTACCAGCTGATTTTACGGTTTTCGCCTTCTTTGGACATGGTTCGCCTTTCGCAGTCCACTGCTTTGACTGTTCTTTCGTCTCGGGAGTATAGTGGTGTATCCATGTTTCATCTACAGTCACAAAGCGACGAAAAAATTCATCCGGATTGCGTTGCATGAGCGACAACAGGGCTTTAGAGGCCACCACCCTATTGCGTTTATTGTCGACTGTGAGCAAACGCGGCACCCATCTTGCAGAAATTTTTTTCATGCCCAATTTGTCATGTAAAATAGAAATGACGCTACCTTTTGAGATCCCTGTAACCTCAATTATCTCACTCAACTTTAATCTTCGGTCACTTAACACCATATCGTGGATTTTATTGATCATTTCTGGTGTAGTCACCTCTACAGGATGTCCTGAGCGTGGTTCATTCTTTGTTGATGTACGACCACGTTTAAAT
Source organism: Rhyacophila brunnea (assembly GCF_057557595.1). Lineage (NCBI taxonomy): Eukaryota > Metazoa > Arthropoda > Insecta > Trichoptera > Rhyacophilidae > Rhyacophila > Rhyacophila brunnea. Next base: position 36,890,571 of record NW_028233276.1, on the reverse strand, counting down.
TAATTTAACCAGTTATAAATAGTTGCAAGTGAAGGAGCAGATATGCCGTGAACTAAATCCAACTCATTTTTTATTTCCTTTGCTGTTAACCCTTTTATATTAAAATGTTAAATAACAGCTCTAAACTCAATTTTCTCCATTTTTGTAAACAAGCAAATTTTTTTTTTAAATGTACGAGAAACACACAACAACCCGACCAATCTGATTGAAACTTCGCAGCATACTGAATCGGTAGTGCCGCTGCATGAAAACAAACCGCTTACAGTACTAGTCGCGCCACCTGTCGGCTTTTCTAAGGACTTATTGACCCACCCTCGTATCTTGTAAAGTGCGAATGTAATGTTTTCAAATAATTGATATGGATAATTATACCATCGTATTATTTTCTCGAAATCATAAACATACTATAATGAAAGGAGTTTTACCTACCATTAAAACTCTTATTATTCTTGTTGACTCTGAAGTCCCTTGAGATGTTGATCGTATTTTTGCCTTGTGTTCTTCTGCGCTGGCCTTTTTTTACCCCCTTTTCTTCTCGATTATTTACCTCTCTGGTTGTTCATCTTGTTTTTTACCGGCTGGCAGGACTGACGCTTGTATCGTGGCGTGCTTTGTCTTTGGTATTCAATTTGATATGTCTCAAGGAAACCAGGTAGGTGTTCTCTGGACTTCAGAGTCAACAAGAATAATAAGAGTTTTAATGGTAGGTAAAACTCCTTTCATTATTCGCTATTGACTCTGAAGTCCCTTGAGATATCTGTTTGTTATCACCTGGTAAAGCAAGATAGATCCTGCAAGATAAGGTGGATGAACCTAACATGAGAATTAGGTATAACATCTCCTTGCTTTTAGGCTCAGTGTACCGGGCTGAATAGAGAGGTCAACATATTTTGTTCCCCCGCTGTAGAAGTCTGTGTGTCTATCGGTCTCTGGTAAAATGTCTTAAAAGTAGCTTCTTGGCGCCAATTACCTCTCTGCAGGATGTCATCTATGGGGTAGTTCTCTAACCAATTTAGAGAGGCGACTGCTGATCGAGTACTGCCTGGTGATTCCTGTACCCCTGCATCAGCGAGTACTGACTTCACCCGATTTCCAATGACTGCTCGAGTCGCAGGTTTTGGGGGGCCTCTTGACGAGATAAATAATGCCGGAATTTTACCACCCTCTTCTCTTCTCTCATTGGAAACGCAGATAAGTTTTCGTAGCCAAAACACTGGATCGATGTTTTGGCAACTGGAAGCGCTTAATTTCCAACCAGATTGGCGGTGCCTTGATGTGTCCGTCTTGGAACCAAACACTGGCCATAGAATTATATGGTCGCCATTATCGACTAGGCCATTATCCGCTATACTGAGTAGGGTAAGGTCATGAACCCGTCGTTCCGATGCGAGTAATAATAGTATAGCTGTTCTGCGTGAAACCTCATATAGGTTGTATACTAGTGGTGTTGTTTTCTTGAGGTAGTCCACGATTATTCTAGGATCCCAAATCGGTGGTTTTGTAGGTCTAGTCTTGCGGGTGGATATGGCTTTTAACATATGACGCACTACTATGTTACTGCTGATGTCTTTACTGATCATAGGTTTGCAAAAGGTAGCTATGGCTGACTTATGTACAAGAATAGTGTTATATGAAAGACCTTCCTTATTGTATAAGTGACCCAGGTATCTAGCCACTTCAATCGGCTCGGGGGTATTATAGCTTATCGTGTTGGCCATGCACCATGTCTTTCATTTGTCCCATGCCGGTCTATAAGTCTTCAAAATGGATGGTCGCCAGCCAGAAGTGAGAAGTGATCTGTCCTCTACCGACCAGCTAGAAACTAACTCTGCCCACCCAAAATTATCCATAACTGGAGTGATAGGTCCCGGACTTGTGGAGGTGGATGGTTTATCACTGTATCCACTAGAAATGACTCCAAGTGCGGGATCGGGTAGGGGGGTTCCAGTGATCTCTGCTGTAGGTCTGCGCTCCAAAAACACTTCTTCCACCATGGGGCCACTAGTAAATATTTTCCCCTTGCCATGTTCAGGTGTGCCAATACTTGTGGAATTAGATTCGGTGGCGGGAATATCCAGGCTAGTTTGAAGTCCCACTGTCGACTGAAGGCATCGTGGAACAGTGCAAGAGCATCGTTCGGATTTCGTGAGACATAGGTTGCGACAACATGGGCTGTGTTGGACGCGAACAGGTCTACGTCTGGGAGTCCCCATCTTTGAAATAGGGGAGCTGTAGCGTATGTACGATATAAAATTGGTATAGTACGCCCAAAATACTATAATTTTGAATATCGTACCATAATTGAATATAAAAGGACTATAATTTCGGATTTGCCATTTCGCAATCGAGTCGTCTTTGAAAATTTGGAAACCTGCGGCCCGCGGCGAAATATTTTTCCTAAAAAAACGAGCCGACTATGAAAAATCGGGAACCTGCGGCCCGCGGTGAAATATTTACACATTCTACTAAATTCTCCGTTATTTTTTTCTGAGAAACAAAAAACCTATACATTTTCAACTGATGACAACGCGTACTATATTTTATCCCCAAATACTATAATTTTGGAGGCTCTGTACTATAATTCCACTTTCAAAATATGGCAACACTGATGCTTACCAATGCTAATGGTCAACTGTCAAAATAAGCGACCTAAAGAAGGTGTCATAATAATTATTATGACAAAAGTGTAAAAGATTATAATATTTCTTGACAATATATTATGACAGACCATTATCGCATAATCGAATAACATTGTTATAAGCGCTGAAAATGTCATCTTCCGAGGAGGATTACATGTCTGAAACTTTCTTGACGAAATGGTAGGAGGAATTATTGGATTTAAGTCTGCGTTTATAAAATTAAATAGTTCTGTTGTAGATACACTATTAGAAGCGAAATATTATATAATATTAGGTACCTACATAATATATTAAGATTTAATCATTTGTATTCAATGTATGTAGTGAAGTTAAAACCGTGGGGTAGCAACCACATACATATGAATCTAAAATGAGAAGAAGAGTATTTATAAAACTACCCACAATTATAAACTATTGTAAAAAAGGTACCTGTACAATAGTAACATATTTATCAATTATCATCTTTCTATCTCAGTGCATCGGGAAAGAATGACATGATACCCGGTCTTATCAAAAATGCATCAGAGAAACGAGCACACTTGATTTTAAAGAGGAAAAACGAGAGTCAAGATGCTCATAGGAAAAAGCATCTACCTGTCAGAGTAGTTGAGGCTGCAAAACGGGAAGAAGGCCTTCAAAAATCAATCGGAAGTGATAACAAAGGATTTGCATTACTTCAAAAAATGGGCTATAAACCTGGTCTAGGCATTGGATTAAAAGGTATTCATATTATAAACGTAGAGTATTATTAGAAAAGATAAATTACTATTTTCGCTATCGTAAGATATTTTGTTGATTAGGAATACTTAACATCAATGGTCTTGCGTTGCACATTATAAAGGGCGGCGAACTTAGAGAGCAGTAGCGGTTTTCCGTAGCCGATGCTGTCACTTCATTGGAAAGTATCGATATCTTAGGTTATCCACTCACGCAGAAACTAAAATCTGACGAACTGTTTGGTGATGAAACTCATAAACTGGCCAGTTGATGACGGTCACACACGGTGCTACTGAAACCTAATAATCTCATAACCTCAAACTCATTGTCTTTCCTACTTCATTCTAAGCTTTTTCCGTAATATCTTTAAGGGAATATTCTGGCAGCCTGTAATTATACAGGCAAGAGTATTTCTCAACATCTGACACATATTTTAAATTAAAAATCGGGTCGCCCATCTTTAACTTTTGACGTCTTGACTTGTTTAGTTCAGTTCAGTGCTACCAATTTTGGTAAGAAAATATGATTTTTCATCGAATCTACCGATATTGGTACCACTGTTTTATGGGTGACTGGGAGACTAGCATGTCGCGTCTCTTCGGTTTTGGTCGCGGACGTTTTGAAACAGAGACTCCAGTCTTGCCGTCAGCGAGCCGCCATTGAAATACATTAGCTAGATACTGGAGTTTCAGTCTTGGCAGGTAGGCTTTAAATAATCGCTTAGTATTGAATCTTCGCCACTGCTATGCACAGGGCCCTTAAGATTTACCACTTTCACTCATTGCTACTAACTTTATGAAAAGTTTTTTGGTCATTCAATCCAAATATATCCTTGTATGTGGAACTGCAGAATTACTTGCCACAATCAAATATTATTAATAACTCAAAAGGTATGACTTGAATTTAAATTATTTTTTAAACATACATGTAAGAGATTCCTCATTATGATTTCTCAGAATAGAAAAGAAAGTAATATACAAAGTGAGACGGAAAATAAAAATTTTAATAAAATAAAACTTGTTTCGAGTAAGAGAGAAAGAAATAATCATATGCTTTTTTAAATATTTATTTTATGCGAATTGCTTGTGTTTGGTATAAAATAATAAAAACCCATTATGAGAATCTCTTGTATTGGGGCACCTTATGGGTTAAGGTTAAACTGTTTTAGCCGGGTCATTATCTTCCATTTCTACAATGCAATCCTATTAAACATTTATAATATAAAAACACTCAGCAGGATTCGTAACTGAGCCCCCGGGATTCGCACCTATGTGCCCTGGCAACTAACCAATACGTGATCTATCTAATTGCGACTTAAGTTAACTAACGGGCTTTACAATACTGCAATACTAATTGCAATACTTTTTGGCAATCGACTTTTGTATTTTAAATCAGAGTATTATAACTACATCAATTACCAACCAGTGTTAGGATCACTCCAAATTTTTGTTATAATGTACTTGCACTTGCTAATAATTTAATAAACTATTTTTTTTATTCAATGGATAATTCACAAGATTTAAGAATGTAAAATTCTTTTATGAACATGCATAATTTGAAAACAAATTTATAACCAAAATTCTATTATGTGTGAGCACAGCACTGCACTGCACAGCAGAACATTGGCGTTAATGACTCTGAAATACTAGACAATGGGGGGGGGGCTTCACTAGGCAGGCAATCTTAGTCTTAAATATGTACCAACTAATAATAGCTCACTTACAAAATAACAATGTTTTAGAGAATGGCACAACAGAACCAATTCAAGTAACTGTTAAATCCGATAGATTTGGTCTCGGTAGGGCTACTGTTTTAAAAGAAATATCAGAATGGAAAGCTAAGAAGAGAGCTGAGAGACTTCTACGGCATGAAAAGGAATGCAGCGTAGATGATTACAGGAAAAGACTGTCGGAAAAAAATAAAGAAAATGTAACTAAATATGATCTGATCAAAAGTCAAAAAATGTGCCAGGAATTAGACATACAAAAAGTAAGTACCCTCCGAGCTGTTGCTTTATAATAATATTTACAGCCTTAAGCAGTGGTTGGCAATCGGCTGCGCAAACATGTTTTTTTTTTGCAACCCATAAATGGTTGACCATACCAACAACACATGTGACCCATATTTTTAACTAATTCAATTAAAAATTTTGTATGGATATGATGATTGAAGAAAATCTATGCCACTTTATCTCTATCTCCAGTTAGATGACAAACACAAAAGGCCACTTTCGTGGGTATTATTGAATACGGGTAACCTCCCGTTGATCACAGGGGATATGTTGTGAACACAGTCAAAATTTTGTGATCAACATTCATTTTAAAAACAAAACATTGTAAAATATGAATACACCTTTTTAATAAACTATACAATATTAATAACAAAATATTTGTCATACATAAATTTAATTAAAAGTACTTAATGTAACTTTGCAATAAACTTAAAAATTACATTCATTTTGTTCCGCATTGCAAAAAATAGTCTACTTACATAATTTACCCCGCTTGGCCTGTCAGCACCAATTATGTAAAAATTGTCGATAACTGTCAAATAACCTGATCGCACTTGTGTGATTCCTGGCAGGTGGCCATGTCAAAATATGTGCGGGAAAAAAATTTAAAATAGATCGCGATATAACAAATTCGCACTCACATATTATAATGAATGATTTTACCTATACTTTCAATAAATTTTATAGTTTTGAACTCTGGACATACTAAAGCATCTAATTTAATAACTAGCGAATTTTGGAATCACAATATAAAAAATTTACGAACAAGCATTTTTTGCCATGAATTTAACAATTATTATTAACTTCTCCACTGACGTTTTAATTTGAATTTGCACCTAAAATTGAAAATGGCTGTAGATAATTTGGCATTTTTTAATTTAGTTTTTCGACCACATGCCGCCCCGCCACTGAAGATAACACATTATTTAATGCTTGTTAATTTTCTTTGCAGGGTATTAAAATTCCGGATGAGCCATGGTTTTGGCCAGAAACTGTAGATAGTGAAAATAGTGAAGACGACGAAGAAGAAATAATAGAAGTACAATTTGAGGTAAAACAGAATTAACATGTTTTTTGTCTAATTTATATTACATATAATTAATTTACTCAAATAATGTGTTATTGGAAAATGTCTCATTGTAAAAATGACAAGTACCCACAGTGGCCTAATTGATGAAGTGACATGACTTTGAAGACATGTGTTCGATCTAACGGCTGGGAAAAACACGTGTTGTATTCAATGTGTTTTATCTAGGTAGGGCAGAGTGAGGCGAGCGAGCATGATTTTGCTCAAAGCAGTATAGCTCCTAATTAATGAAGAAATAAAAAATGATATCTTTTAAAATAGTTAAATTGTATTTATTTGGTCATGTAACTCCATCAAAAAACTGTAGCAAAGACGATGTTTACAAGACTTAATTTACATTAATGTCACAAACGCCAGATGGCTCAGTTGACCCCACCTAGTGGGGTCAACTGAGCCACCCAATGAGGTTAATTGAGCCGGTGGGTGTAGAAAGGCTTTTTTTCATCAGATCAATATAAAATACAAACAAAATCTTTCTTAAATCTTTAATCCAAATTATTAGAAAACAATAGGAACATATAGTTATACTCGTCTGTACTTTTTTCTTCTTTTGGAGATTTTTAGTTTTCTTAGGTCGTGTCTTTTTATCAGATTCAGAGGAACTCGTCAAATAGTTTTCTTCACTGTCTGTTTCTTCGACTTTACTATCTTCTTGCTACCCTTACTTTTCCATTTACTCTGTTCTGCAGAAAGCTGGTCTTTCCCAGGCGTATCTGTTACTCTCAGGTGTACGTTTGTTATGGCTCAAATGACCCCTTCCCCAAATTATTACTAATTTGATTGAGCCACCCAAAGACTATTGAAAATAGATTATGTTTGATACTGTCATCGCATAAACACACTATTTTGAAATCAAAATACATTTACTTGATTGCCGTAACATGTGCTTGAGACCAAAAAGTATGAGGAACTGCTTTTTTTACTTTTGGCGTGAAAATAGTAACATCGCACGTGCACAGTCACATCGAACACCAGACAGCGAGTGACGCAATTGCGGCTTGGCTGCCTACCCCTCCCGCTTCGTTCGGAATCCACCGCTTGTATCTATAATGCAGCGTAAGAGTGGTACTACGGGTGGCGCAGGTGACCCCGTGGCTCAAATGACCCCGCTCAGCCCTATATTTATATAATATACGTTGTCAGATAATTATTTTAGCAAATCGAGATTTTTACGATGTGAAATTAAAAAACCGGGACAACCTAAAAAAATATATACACCAGATCCTTTTTTTGCATGATTTCGAAATAACACGGTTTAAAATAAAACAGACAATTTTTTATTTACACTGATTTTTTGCTTTAACACGGTTTAAAAACGGTCGAAGCCGCGTGGCCACTCATAGTCGGTGCCGCCTGTATAGTAATCACAAAGATGTCGTTCTTTCACTGGCACTACCATTGAGTGGTTTATTTCTTAGCTGGCATCGTAGTTGAATACGTTACCGATATTTTTCGCTAGTCGGTTTTTATTTTGTATCATACCTGATTAGATTTTTTATAGACATTGTTCGGCATCTGTGTTTTATAAGGTCCTACCTACCTACCACTTATCGTTATCATTTATCACATTTTCAGCAGTGGCAGCAGTTATTTAGAATATTTTTCAGTATTCAGAACAGCACACCACTGTTCAAAGAAAATATTAATTGATCTTCATATTAGTGTTACTTAAATGGATTGCTTTGAAATTTGATAGTTTTCATAACATGGTGAGCACCAAATCCCATAAAAGCAATTAGGGTATCAATAAATTTCATTTTATCTGAGGCCGTAAAAAAACTATAAAACAAAATTGCAAAACATATTTTGGAGCATTTTACAAGGGCGGCATTCACAAAACCCACTTGAATGTTTTCAATGCATAGGTACTGTGAATTTTTTTATAATGTATGACATAATGATACACCCCTGTTACAGGCGGGCTTCTCCCGGTGTAAAATAATCATTTAGTAGTCATAAGTCGAAACGTAACCCTGACCTCTAGAAACGGCTTCATAAAACATCTAATCTGATTCCTTGCTCAACTACGTAATTTTTTTTTATTCATAAGTAAATGCCTTCGTCCGGTGTGTGAAAATCATATACTGGGCGGAGGTGTAATTAAGATAAATTTAATTTGATTTAAAAAGTATAAATGATGATGGATGAGAGAGATAATTTTAAGACTAAATATAAGTATTCATATATAATAAATTTTGCCGCGCTTGCCGGCAACTTTAAAATCTCCACGCGCCTGCGCCGGGGTGGTCCTCGTGATTCGTCAAATCAAAAGCATCACGCGATAAAATTTGGCCAATCACGAGGGTCCTTTTTGCTGGACGGTGTGGGTACGGGGAATTTGAAAAAGAAAAAGAAAGTTAGTAAGCGTCCTTTGTAAACCGTGTACGGACCTGCGTAGCTAATTGTAAAAACAAAATATGTAATGGACTATAAAGTAACGTTGTCCAACCAAATATTAAATTATATAACGCTAAGACCGCACGAGAAAGACTTAGTGTTTTATTTAATTTTACCAACATATATAAATCCTTTTTTATCTTTTTTTGTGAATCCGGGGTTCGATGGACACCTGAGCTAGTCGCTGGAACCCCGGGTATCTCAATAACTTATTTATAACTAAAGGCCAGACAGTCCCTGTCTTTAACGGTCAACCCATAAAAAAACACATTAAATTGGTGGACGAATCAGATATCCTCAGTAATTTTGGACCTTGGTAAGACATTTTTGTAAAATTTGAGTTGTCTTTGCTGCCAGCTTGGGTGCGATGGTAATTATTGTAATTAAAATAATCATCTTGCCAATATTACAATGCGATGTGCGGCTTACTTAAAAGAATTCAAATTCGCACATTGCAATTAAAAAGTTCGTGTTACAAAAGTAATGGTTCTTTTTATTTGAGGTAAGTAATGGTGAACCATTTTTATAAAATGCGTGTAGAATATGTTTTTTCATAATTAAATATCGAATAGCTTTTGCGTACCTACCACTACTATAAATACAAATATTGAAAGATTTTTTCTGCTGACCCGTTTTATGTTCCAAAAGTATCATATTGATACCTATTAGTATTACCAAGTAACAATACCGATATTGCGAAAGTACCTACATATCGATAAAAAAGTCATATACTTATTTATTTCTTTAGATATTTAAGTATTTTGAGGATGCTCTGCCCAAACTGGTCTATTTGATTATAAACTATTGACATTGAAGAATTTCATCTTCAAAATACCAGTGGCGTACGGTCTATAGAATACATATGTAGGTGCGAGACATCCCTGGAAATATTCGTTTGAATAATTATAATACCTACTATTATATTAGAATATTATGTATTGCGTAAGCCGTAATTGCATTCTTCTAAAGGCTTTGCAATATAATATTACTTCAGATTTTCACTTATTGAATACGCTTATTATAAATATTACGTTAATATATTTCTTTCTTCTTCTTTGCCCATATCCGCCCCTTAACTGGAGCATATGGACACCACTCGGCGCCTCCAAGAATCCCTGTCGCTCGCCAGTCTTCTTGCTTCGTTCCAGGTCAAACCAGCATCCCGTAGCTCCGCCGTATACACTCTGTAGATTGTATTTAGCGGCATTCCAGGACGCCGGAATCCGGTCGGCTTGAAGAACAGGCAAGCCAGGTTAAAGTTCTCTTCTGGCATCCGCAGCACGTGGCCGAGCCAGGTCCAACGTCGCCTCTTCACTTTCAGCGTGATGAGAGGCTGCTTGGTACGTTCTCTTATCTCCTCGTTGCTCCTAAAGTCATACCACCGCACACCCAGTATTCGTCGCAAACATCTGTTTTCGAAGCTCAGTATACGGTTGCTCTGAGCCTTCGTAAGGTGCCATGATTCGCTACCGTAAAGCAGCACCGTCAGAATGCAAGCGTCGAATAGGCGGCATTTGGTTTTGACCGAGTACAATCGTGAGTCCCAGACATTTCGCATCGAGTTGAATGTTGCTCCAGCCATTCCCATTCGGATAGCGAGCTCTTTCTGCAAAATGCCATCTCCCGTGATGTGTACCCCCAGGTACTTGAAGCTGTCGACGCTCTCGATGTTTTGTCCATCGCTAATCAGAGGGATATCTGGATCAGGACAGGTACTATTGCACAAGACGTTGGTTTTCTTCGCGTTGATTTTCAAACCAACGCGAGAGGAGTTGTTATGCAACCTGTCGATTGTCTCTTGAATGCCCTCGATTGTGTTGTCGAATAGGACAGCATCATCGGCGTATTCCAGGTCGCATAGCTTCACCGTGGGGGTAACAGGTATGCCTCGGTCGGGTGGTATTGACTTCCGTAGTATGAAGTCAAAGAGAATGATAAAGAGAAACGGTGCAAGGACACAACCCTGTCTGACTCCGGTCGTGACCCCGAACTATTCCGTGACAGTGTCTCCAATTCTGACACAGCATTCGCTATTCTCGTGCAGCCTTTTGATTATGGCAATGATCTTGGGAGGGATCCCGTATGCTCCCAGTATCATCCAGAGGGAGGGGCGGTGCGGACTGTCGAAAGCCTTCTCATAATCCACAAAGCAGCAAGCCATCGGACTGTTCAACCCATGGCTCTGCTGGAGAAGACATCGAAGGTTGTGGATTTGGTCTGCACACGCTCGACCAGGTAGAAACCCGGCTTGGTTTTTCCTGAGGACGTGCATTATTGGGTCCCTTATTCTCATCAAAATGATGTTTGCCAAAATCTTTCCCGGAACTCTGAGTAGCGTAATGCCTCGGTAATTGTCGCAGCTTAGAGGGTAACCTTTTTTAAGAAGTGTGATGATTTCACCGTTCACCCAATCCCTTGGGCAGCGCTCTTCTTCCCACACCTTTGTCATCAGATGAAACATAGGGTGCAGGATTGCGCTCAAGCTGTACTTGAGGAATTCAGGATGAATCCCGTCTCCCCCCGGTGCCTTTCCGTTCTTGAGCCTTTTCACAGCCGATTTTATCTCGGTGTGCGTGGGCGGGCAATCGGAAATGTCAGTCGCTCGGGGAATGTCCAAAAGTAAAGCTTCCGCAGATATGTCAAACGGATCCAAAGGGGGTGGGCGGTTCAGCACTCCGCAGAAATGATTCTTCCAAATCTTCTTGACGCATTCTGCGTCAGACTCTATTGCTCCACTGGGACCACGAATGGCTCCGGGAGTCGGTGGTCGCCTGCCGCAGACTTCATGGGTGATTCGGAAGAGTTTCCTGGTGTCATTTCTGCTTGCTGCCTCCTCTGCCGCTTCAATTTGCCGGTTCATAAAATTGCGCTTGTCCGACCGCACGGATCGTTTGACTACCCTGTCTTGGGTTTGGTAGTCAGTCCGGCGGTCCTCGGATCGGTCGGGGTCTGTCTCCTCGTCTCTCAGGGCTTTCAGCCTGGCTCGTTCACCAATTTCAACCCACGTTTCGTCAGACATCCACTATGGCTGCTCACTCCTTCTGGTACCAAGGACGGTACGAGCCGACGACACAATCGCACTCTTTATGAGGCTCCAATCCGCCTCAATGAGGTCGGATTCAGATTTGTGCCGCTCGTAGATACGATCTACACTATCTTGTACAGCAGTTTCGAAGTCGTTATAATATATTTAGATGTAGAATATTCCAGAGCTACTAATCCGCAATGCCACACACTATATTACTCACCATGATTAAATCAGTTATAGTAGATAAAATGCAGGTTACAGACCTACAAACTTATCTGAAGAATGGGATGGGGGAACCACTGTCGAAAACCACCCAATCAAAACTCGTAGCTGGACAAAATCTGACATTCAAATGAAATTTTCAAAATGGCATCCTATGGTAGTTCGTAGTTCCATTTTTGGCCATTCTACAGGTAAGTTTGTAGGTGTGTAACGTTAATTATAAAAAAGTCACCGCTGTCCCATTTAATACATTGGACATTAAAGACGCGCCGATTAGGTGGCCATTCGATGTAATTAGCATGCTATTTAAATGTGGTAATTAAAAAGTAATTATCTAGTCAGCAGTCATATGTATTGACATAACACTTTATATGAATGGTCTATATTTCTTCGTTCTTTTTCCATATTTATTTCATAATTTTGATGATATTCAACTGATTTTATCCTAACGGACATTTTCAATTGAATGAGAGTACAAAATATAGGTACATATCGACGGCCCCAGGAAAAACCGGTGTAAGTCTGAAAATAGCGTTTGAGGTTTTATTCACTTTTCATAATATTTAATTTTTTATGCATGTCCTGTAAAAATTTCAGGTCTCTAGCATAAAAATTGACGAAGTAAGGTTTTTGACAATGGTGCTCTATATCTACATATCGCATTTACCAAATTTGTGTTCCCAGAAATATCCGAGGAGTATAGTCATACCTCGATAACAAAAGTGCACTGCGCTTTATTTTACGAATAAGAAGGTTGTTATACTTGCTATAACATTCTTTTACGGAGATCTAAATATACGGCATGGTTTATATTGACGTATCACATTAATTTAAAAAAACATATTGGTTTATCTCCGAAAAATATTGGTATTTGCAGTAAGTATTTGCATTATTAGTTTAAAAGTTAGTCAATATTATTGTGTCAGAATGTTAAATTATTATATTATTTAATATAAAACAAATACCGAAAAGAAACGGAATTAATTTTTACTTACATAACTACTTTAAAAAACTACTCAGTAATTAATATTATCTTAAAATTTTAAATACTTATATTAATTTTGAATCGGTTATTTAAATTAATTCACTGCATGATAAAGACCTCTTCAAGCTCCCTCTAACTCTTTTCGGTTGATTACTCTCCCACATAGATACCCAACAAAACAATGAAGTAATGTTTAAATTTGAAAATATTATATTATTCAATGGAAAGCAAATATCATATATAAAACGTTATTTATATATATTTAATTACTTTGCAGTTACTTACTTTACTTAAAATTAGTTTGTAATATTCTAATATATAAATTTAATTTACATAAATACCCAGTAGAAAAAGACATATTTTAATTAAATATTACTATCACTATAAAAACAAATAGTTTGCACCTAAAATATTATGTTTTAACTTCAAAATATTATTTTATTATTAGTAGAAAATGACATGTTTTGATTAAATTAATCTTGCATCAAGATAATACAAAATCACTATTATCATGCTTCAGTTTGAAAACATTACTAATTGCAGACTATTTTTTATGATCCAATCAAGTTAAACAATCGTTTCCATTGCATTTTGAAATGGCATTTATCAACGGCTGGCTTTGAAAATATTAAAATAAAAAAGTCGGCTATACATCATAAATACGTGGGTCAACGTGTTCTTAGTATTTTTGAAAATATAAAAGGGTACTCATGTATATTATGCATAATTTTGTATTTTGAATATTCCTCGAAGACAAAAATACCCCAAGTGATTATATTATTTTATTACATGCCATTCGCCGAAAAGGATTAGCGGCAAGGTTTTTTGAAGAAAATATGTAGTTACCCATTGTTTGCAGCATAATTGAATGTAAAAATAAAACTATAATGGTCAATATCGTAGTATATTCTTGGGTTTTCACCGTGTCTCCTTCTTCTTTACTCAACGTTTCGGGCTCGTTCCAGAGGCCATTATCAAGAGATGTCGAGTTATTATCTTTATCGAGTAAAGAAGGAAGAAGGAGACACGGTGAAAACCCAAGAATATACTACGATAAAAAACAACCGTGAAAATTTTATGCTTACCTAAGTAGATATATTTTGGAAAAAGGATGAAGTAAAGTAAACAAAATGATGTGTAGGTATTTTGAAAACAAACCCATCGCTGGTGATTGAGAATTTTTAATATTACCTATTAATTAAAGACATATATTATAATCTTAGCATTGGTGAGTGGTGACATAATTTTCGATGTTAGTTAAATTTGTTCAAAATAAATATACAGTGTTGCTTTTAACTAACAATAACATTTCTATTATATTTTCATCACAATTTGACATGGTTTATTTGAGTTTTAACACTATAGATACATAAATATTATGTATCTGTAGTTTGTGAAAAACTCAAATAAACCATGTCAAATGGTGATATCGTACACGGTATTTCGTAGATTTTAATTAAAATATCAATTGGATTTGAAAAGTCTGTAATGGTAAGTGGGTACTTAAATTCATATACTTACCTCCTATTCACCTATTGACTATGATTTTTATAAATTATGAAAACCACTTTAAATAGTAACTACCTAATTATTATTTCATCCAATTTAAATCGGTCTGAATTATACATTTTATAAAACTATCAAAATAAATAAAATAAATAGTTATGAATGGACAACTAATATAGTAAACTGTGTTTCTTTGAGAAAATTTGTATTAAAACTCTATGCAATCGATTAGATAACAATATAACATTTCAAGAACATACTACCTACTTGAATGCAAATTATTTCATTTTTTTCAGTTTATAAAAAAATGCAAATGCACACCAACAAAATAAATTTGATTAAGTATTTAAATTTGAGAGCGTTGGTACACATTTATTTCAACCTTTTAAATAAATAATAAAAATCATAAAACCTCATATTATTTAACGTAACTGAGCTCAATTAAGAAATATACTTACTGATGTTTCATGATTTATGTTGACAATAGAATATAATCAATCTATATTTAATTATAATTGACAATAACATTCATATCAACGATAGAGATTAAAAAATACAAACGATAATTAATATGAAATTTTATAATCTAATAAGTAAATGTCCCTACTTGTTTAATTATAGAAAGGTATTATAAAATTAGAGGCACAAATAAGGACACTCTAAAAAAAAATAGAAGATAGGTACTGACAAAGGAATTTCTCTTGTTTATACAGATACTGTATGAATATCATTTTAGATAGGTACCTAATCAAAATTATCGAATAGGCTTGTAATACAAGCCTAATAATTATATTAAATATAATTTTTTATAAAGATTTCTGATGATGAACAGTTGACTGCGGTCTCATCTGAGAACGAAAGTAATAAATCTCTCTTTCATTAATAATTGTTAGGTATACATAACATTAGTTATTTTGTTAATAAGAAGTCATAATTTTCAAACTAGAAAATCTATATTTTTGCAAATAGTATGATGCTAAGATAGGTATATCTTTGCCAAATGTTCAAGAATATATTCCAGTAGTTGTTTACTACCTACATTATTATGTTCAAACAAGCAAAGCGGTTAGAAATTTATATTATTGTATTAAACCGTACATATTATGTTTTTTCTAAAATGGTAATTACTTATTTAAATAAAATTCATTCCCTCAGAAATACAATGATGCAGTTAAAAGTATATAAGTAATTATTTCCCTAGTTTTCATAATTAAGTAAATTACTATTAATAAATTTAAATTGTCTTATTGATTTACATGGCGATTGACATTATGTTTTTTCAACAGTTTTAATGAAAATTGTGTTGTAAAGAATAAAAGAACATTTCTTTTAGCTATTTTTTAAATCTAATAGTTACCACTGTTATGTACTAATTTCTTATACAACTTCTTTATTATTCCATTATCAACATTTTTTCTGAATGTTTATTGTTTCGTAATGTACATATTCTCATTATTTATAAAAATATCAATAATAATTTACAAAAAAATAAAAAAAATCATACTTAAATACTAAAACTCCGTATAAAAAAATATATATGTCAATATATCCCCATACTCTTTGTTAAAACTTTATAGACACGCTGTATTATTTCGAGTTAAACATTGCGCAATGATGGTTCTTCCGTAAATGAGCATTATAAATATAGTTGTACTAAACAAAATCGTATAGAGTAAGAAAAACGCGACGAAAAACAAGGTTCAATCTCAGAGTATAAGTTTGTTATGCAGAGTCTGTAATCTATTTCGTACGCGCAAAAGCATGTTGAATCAAGTCAAAACACCAAGCGCGTAATAAAATTCCAAATAAAAACGATTTTTTGACATTATCTCAGCTGTTTATTAATTAATCACCATTAAATTTTGATAGGAATATAGACCATAAAATTGTGAATTTGATTTACTTAAACAAGATAAGAAAAAACTCACTCATTTTATATGATGAATTTAATAGCGTAAATATTTTAGTTTTTTCGCTCTCCTGAACATTTGTGATTTTAGACTTACACCGGTTTTTCCTGGGGCCGTCGATATTATTGTATAAAAGATCAATTAAGTATAGAGAACGTGGGTTGTTTACTTGAACTAACTTGTTGGTAATATTTGTCCTTATTTATTAAATGACTGATTTATATACATTATGAAATAGCGTAACTTTATCACCGTGAAAAATTTGCTGTGTTTAAAATTCACCTGCCGTAGGTATCAAAAGGTTCCCTACCAATAACAAAAACTTGAAGATGATTTTATTGTTTTCATCGCATCGACCACAACATAAAATTGAATTATTTTCCATACGATAGTATGTATCATCATCAGCTGAAGTATATACCAATATTGTATATAAATTTATGTTTACATTTTAGATTTAATAGAGCAGCCATGATGGCGTGGATTTACTATGTACTAACTACTAATTTATGATACTAACACCGGACGATTGGAAAAAACAATGTGAACACACGATAGATTTGGGAGACGATTATATGGTAAAAGATAGATGTGAGACTATGAGTGACCAAAGTATAGTTTTTAGTGTCGATTTTGATAGCAGTAGTGAAAGTGAATTAGTATTGAGTGATGATGAAGCCAATATGTCTGGTGTAGAATACCTAACATGATGATTGATTTAATCAATTTTTAATGTCGTGTCCTTGGAAATGTACTTTTAAAAGTTGTGTTGATGACCTTATGACGTTATCAATTATTTTAATCTTATTTGTATTTACGGTTAGTTAATTAATTGTCCTTGTATTTTTAAAACGATAAGTAGGTACATATTGTTTTAAAATTTGTGACGTTAAAAAACAAACGTGGCCATCTCCAGTCGATGACTTTTTTGAGATTTTTGGTTGGTATGATTGCTTGTGTTGTTTTATATAATAATATTCAGTTAAGACATGGCTATCTCCTCAATTTCTGCTTCAAAAATTCAAATAAAAGATGTGATTTTTTTCAAACTTAGTCATCTTCATTGATTTTTTATATCAAACGTGGTCACATTCGTCTTGGCCAATAACGACGTAGCACTTTTTCAAAATGGCCAATCATGTCGTGGCATTTTATCAAGATGGCTCCCATCAGCAAAAAGTTTTCTCTGTGTATAAGATGTGCTCTTCAAGTTTTTAAGCGAAATAATTGTCAAAGAATGGAAAATAATCCAAATAAAGTTTGAAATAGTGTCTCCAGATAATGCACGAAAGTTTACCAGATCAAATTATACCATTAAACGTTCAAAGAAGACTGAAAAACGGAGAGTAAATTTTGATTTTCAAACGTTTTACGACATTTAGCATCTTAGAACCTCAGGGCTGTGCCTTGGCTGTTCATATTTTATGTTCAGTTTTAAAGCTGCATAATATCGTGTAAACTGGTTCAGTCATCTTTATTTTTTTATATATTTTTATTCAAAAATATTGTTATATTTGCTTAGTTACCTATTTAATTCTAATATCATAAAACTCAAAATAAATTCATAAACCCAATTATAATTTTCAAATTATTAAGTGTTAGTTGTAAATATGAAATATTGTTGTTTTTTTCGGGTGCCGGACGAAATCCCGAAGGCCGAAATCCCGAAGGCCGAAATCCCGAATGGCCGAAATCCCGAATGGCCGAAATCCCGAAAGCCGAAATCTCGAATGGTCGAAATCTCGAATGGCCGGAATCCCGAAGGCCGAAATCCCGAAAAATAAAAAAATATAAACAGTAATAATTTTAAACCAGCGGCACCCCAATAGGCGGCGCATTTTCTTGAGTATGTAATTTAACAAGATAATTAAAATAGTTATATGAAAACTATTATTAATTATGGAATGAAGCAACAAAATAATTTTCAACCAGCGGCACCCCAATAGGCGGCGCTTTTCCTCGATTGTATAATTTAACAAGATAATTAAAATAGTTATATAAAAACTATTATTAATTATGGAATGAAGCAAAAAAATTATTTTCAACCAGCGGTACCCCAATAGACGGCGCCTTTTCTTGAGTATGTAATTTAACAAGATAATTAAAATAGTTATATGAAAACTATTATTAATTATGGAATGAAGCAACAAAATAATTTGCAAGCGCCGCCTATTGTGGTACCGCTGGTTGAAAATTATTTTGTTGCTTCATTCTATAATTAATAATAGTTTTTAATACTACATTTTTAATTATCTAGTTAAATTATACAATCGAGAAAAAGCGCCCCCTTTTGGGGTGCCGCTGGTTGAACATTATTACTGTTTATATTTTTTTATTTTTCGGGATTTCGGCTTTCGGGATTCCGGCCATTCGGGATTTCGGGATTTCAGCATTCGGGATTTTGGCCGTTCGGGATTTCGGCCATTCGGGATTTTGACATTCGGGATTTCGTCCGGCACCCATTTTAACACAACCCTGTTTGTAAGAATACAAAACAAACCGATCGAATACAAAACAAAACTGTCCCATCTCCAATAGCATTTATTTATTTGCTTCATTCCATAATTAATAATAGTTTTTATATAACTATTTTAATTATCTTGTTAAATTACATACTCTAGAAAAAGCGCCGCCTATTGGGGTACTGCTGGTTGAAAATTATTGTTTTGCTTCATTCCATAATTAATAATAGTTTTTAATACTACTATTTTAATTATCTAGTTACATTATACAATCGAGAAAAAGCGCCGCCTTTTGGGGTGCCGCTGGTTGAACATTATTTTGTTACTTGATTCCATAATTATTAATAGTTTTTATTATAACTATTTTAATTATCTTGTTAAATTACACACTCAAGAAAAAGCGCCGCCTATTGGGGTACCGCTGGTTGAAAATTATTTTTTTGCTTCATTCTATAATTAATAATAGTTTTTAATACTACAGTTTTAATTATCTAGTTAAATTATACAATCGAGAAAAAGCGCCCCCTTTTGGGGTGCCGCTGGTTGAACATTATTTTGTTACTTCATTCCATAATTAATAATAGTTTTTAATACTCCTTTTTTAATTATCTAGATAAATTATACAATCGAGAAAAAGCGCCACCTATTGGGGTACCGCTGGTTGAAAATGAATACTGTTTATATTTTTTTATTTTTCGGGATTTCGGCCTTCGAGATTCCGGCCATTCGGGATTTCGGGATTTTGGCTTTCGGGATTTCGGCATTCGGGATTTCGGCCGTTCGGGATTTCGGCCATTCGGGATTTCGTCCGGCACCCATTTTAACACAACCCTGTTTGTAAGAATACAAAACAAACCGATCGAATACAAAACAAAACTGCCCATCTCCAATAGTATTTATTTCAAACCTGGTCAAATCCAGATGATACAAAACAAACATAGCCATCTCCAACATAAAATCGTAAATATCTTGTTTGTTAAGGATTCGCGATTGTTGAGCATTGTTTAAATCGTATTTATTAAATAAAATATAATCATAAATTGGGAAATTATTAACTATATTATATTATTATATGGGTTCAAATTAACCACAAAAACAAAAAAGTTGATTTACTCAGTTTCACTTGTGATGGAGATGGCCACGTTTGTTTTTTAGCGTCACATTTATAATGTTAGGTGGATATAATTTAATTTATAGAAAATTATTTTCACAGTAGGTACCTATGTGTTTCTACAACAATTTTACTAAAAATACGATATAGAAGATATCATTTGTAAATTATAAAAAAATGTGATTGGGTCATCAATATAATATTGAATATGTTATATCTTTCACTTCTACTTATTTAGTCATAATTTGTGTTCTCCTAATTATTTAATTAATAAATACCTGCAGCAATATTATCAGTTAATATTGGTTCAATGATATATTTCCTTCCAAATTCAATAATTACACTGTTTTAATTTACCTAATTAATGTTGTGGTACAGTACTTACTGATATAACCTCCACTATGCCAAAGCCCCATATTATATGCATATAATTCACTTTTCATTATATTTTTCTTATTTTAGCCAGCCCTGCAACTCCAACTGCTAACCACATATCTGAGAGAATGTTACTTATACTGCATCTGGTGCGGGACATTCTACAATGACTTGAACGACTTTACCTCAAACTGTCCAGGTGTCACACGAGATGCACATTAATACGATCAGGGCAAAATTTTGTTGAAGTGGGTTTCTGACCAACATCAACAGAACCTACTGTAACGCAAATTACCAGCTTTGATGCATACTCCATTGGAAAACCCAGCCTCTTCAGAAAATTGCTTGACTGAAACAAATACATACATACTTCCGGGGTGCAGAAAGTTCTTTTCTCAAATTAGGCAAAGATTTTTGTTGAAATATTTGAAGGGCACACGGCAAAAATAGGCTCATCGACAAAGTGATAATTTTGCAGGAGAGCAAGAAGAATGAAATCGTTATTAGTTGGGAAAATAGGTTTAAGTAAAAGAATTTACATATTAATTTCTCATTTATCTTGAAATATAATAAAAGTGAAAAAAGTAATAAAAACATATCGCTATACATCTGTGCAGTTTTATACACAAACTGAGTTTTTGCTTTGACTACACTTTCTTCCCCTCCATTTATGAAGTGAAGAAATCATTTTGCTAGTTTTATTACCATTCATGAGCATTTTCTCTGTTGAACAAATCTCCCATCCGTTCCTCAGACAAGTTTGTAGGTCTCTAAATTAAGTCACATTCTTGAACTCAATTGCTGCCCACAGACGTACAGTTTTCGAAACAGGTTGAACATGCCAGTTAATACGTAATGGCGGCCATAGTTATCTTTGGTGGATAATCTGCTGCGCCCATAGACGGACAGTTTTCGACCTGCCAGATGTGTGCCAGGTTCAAACTGCAAGCGCCCCCCCTCCCGTGTTTTTGTAAAACCGTTGGAATTTCAACTCACCGAAAGTTCTCGGGTGACGTTAGATGTTGGTAACGTAAAGTAGAATATACCGCGCGATACAACTGCGGCTGGTGTTGCTTGTTATAAAATACAAATTCATTTATTATTAAAAATGTAATAATATTATGTACGCGGAGATCGCAAATATTATATTTTATTTATTTTTACGAGAGTAAAACAAAGTTATAGTTATTTATGTAAACATATTATTTTATACAATATAAATGTTAAAATTTTAGAGAGCATTATAAATATTAAGTTATTGTGAAATTATAGACTAATAACTCAGTACTCAAATTTTATTTATTGTATGCAGTGAATATTACAAATTATTAATTTAAGACGTTCACAACATAAATTAATATACCTAATTGTGAATGACAATGTCGGTAAATCTAAATAAAATTTAAGTATATATTTTAATAATATCATAGTAATTAATTATTATACTGATGATTGATGTAAATATAATTTTGTGGCATGTTTAAATTTATTGTATATATTACCGTTTTCTAAAAATATGACCAAATAGATGATTAATACTGTCCATTAAAGGGAATAATTTATTCAAAAGAAAAGATTATATTTTATATTTACACGAATGTGTAATAATATTCTTTCGGTGAATCGATAAAATACACAATCCACTAGCGAAATCATAATTTATTTTACCAACGTCATAGGTGTGTATTTTATGTCAATTTGTTTCTAATAAAAACAATTATAACCATAATAAATTCAAAGTAAAATTATTCGTGTATCAATATCGTTCAAATATACCCTACCTAAAACTAATTTAAACAATACCCCTGTGTATTATCTCCGCGAACCTAACCTCCATAGTTTTTGACACTTGCTCTGCCACAGACAATAACTGTATGTATATGGGCACATCTGTTAACAGTTCGACAGATTTAAATGGGGTAGTTAAACTGATCTGTGGTGCGCCCACTAACGTAGTTATTGTCTGTGCCATGTTCAACCTGTTACGAAAACTGTACGTCTGTGGCCAGTTAATCCCCTATCATTGCAATATAATGCACATTTTTTCAGAAAATCTATATTTTTGGTTTGACGAGGTCACATTTTATACTACACCTTCCTTTCCTCTCAGGGCGCGTCATCATAATCATTAATCGATTAACTTAGTGGTAGGACCTCAGTCTACTTTCGAAGTTGTCTGAAGCAGCATCCAAGGGCACTGGTAAACGACCCTGCTCATACAAATATTATTTTTCCATAAACAGAATGTGGTTGAAAAATCACATCAGTTGAGTTTGATCGACCAAGTAACAAATCATCCACGCGCATTTAGCCTAAATTTTCACTAGTACACGTCATGGAAATTGTGCCAAGGCAGCATCAATAATTCATTGATCCAAATTGGTTTGTAGTGTTGTGAAAATATTTTAAATATGGAAATAATAAATTGTCATCTTTTCGATTGAATAAAGTGAAACATTGGATTAATTACTTGGAATCATTGATCAGGTATAATTTATATTTTTAAAAAAAACCCAGTCATCTTCTGAAAATGTTTATTAATAATAAAAATAATGATTTTTACACAGGTGCAATATTTTAAACACTAGTAAAATCAAAGTCAGCAACAAATTGGTAGTACCCGGTTGTATTACAATATGTAGAATTAGAGTGTACAGAACCAAAACACTCGTTTATACCAGAGTATTTAATATCTTACAATTTTAAAATCAGCAAACTTTGAAAAAATAATAAACAAATTGTCTTTTTATTGTTTGTATTCCTCCTTGGGTTATTACATAGAATCAGGCACAAAGTACTGAGAGTAATTTTATAATTCATACCAATGTATCTTTTGTTGACACTTCACTCTAGTTGTAGAAATAAGATTTGTTACAGGAATGTGTCAATGGTATAAAAGTCTACCCAACTATTACTAAAATTAAAAGGGAATACAATAATCAATTCTGAAACATCTTATACAATAATCATTAGCCTAAATTACATCCTATATTTTTAATTTAACACAGAAATTCAATTCACATTGAAGACCAATGTGTCACTTTCATCACAAAAGCATTTAGACAACTTGTAATGGAACTGAAATTAAGAGTACCTAGCTTGGGGTCTCTTCAATGATTTGAAGTGACCCCGATTCCACGATGGACAATCACTCAAAAAAAAAAATATGTTCATATGCTTAGAATACAATTTCCATTGGTGCATGTTGCACTCTGGTAAAAAAATATTTAATTTTTGTTTCCGATACCAAAGAGGTCAGTAAATTAAAAATATTGATGGAAACAGTCAAATCATAATTTGCATGAAATAATGTTGATAATGACAAGTATACATTATTAGGATACAATGAGTACACAGCAAGCAAATTCAGAAAATAGTTTAATCTTCCACACTCTCATTGTGGTCAGAAGCCGTCCCGTTGTCTTTGTTGGGAGTGGGCGATCTGGATTTGGACTTGCTGGCTTTCTCTTTGCTCGGTGAACGGGACCTTTCCCTGAAAATATGACAAATGAATTAAAACAAGTCAATTTCAGCCAGTATCATCTTCAATTTATTATTGGTATTTCAGTGTACACTTATAGTAACAAAAAAATGTCGGTGAATAATTCAAGTGAAGTCGGAACCGGTTATGCATATTTGAATACGCATGCAAAATTGCTACCTTCATAAAATCTGCGGTCATTACACTTCTGCTTCACTGTCATGTGGTCATGTGTAAAAGCTCTCTCTCGATCCATAGAAGGGTTTATTCAATATCATAAACCATTTTTTGTATTAAATACATAAATCATGAAAGTGCAATACTACTATGGTCTATTACAGGGATGGCGAACCTATGGCACGCGAATGTTTCACTTTGAAGAGAAAAGAAATTATTATTTTATGTACATTTAAAAAATGTTTTTTTTATAAAAAAAAATACAAATAAATATAGTACCTACTATATTTAAGTACCTAAGGCTTCAAAATTGTATAAATAGATTATCTACAACGTTTAAGGAATGTCCAGGATTATGCTCTGAAAATACCATAAAAGCTCCATTTTGACCTACGCTGAGCATGTGGGCCGTTAATGTATTTATATACAGTTGCATAGGTGGTTCGTCCTTAGGATCAGGCTGACTCGGAAGTATGGTTTTATATTAAAAATAATGTTCGAGACTTTTTTTTCGGGAAAATTTCAAATTACGGCGAATTTCGAATTATCAGTGTTCTTACTATAGTAGTGACAGATTAACAGTGATAAGGTAACAGCACTTATTGGCAAATTATTAGCAGACAGGAATGTTCACATTGGTCAAATCCCAATAATTCTGACTCTAAAATGAATTACAGTAAAACCTCATTAATAGGAATTCGATGGGACTGAAAATTGAAAAAAAATTGGAATTACGAAATGTATGGGGGAAAAATATTAAAATTTTCATTTTATTTTTTTGATTTTCATTAATTTTGTTTCCGATCATATAGATGTGCAAATGTTTCAAGAAAATCTAAAATACGAATTAAAGGTATGGTTGGTTTTATATAAAAATAATGTTCAAGGGACTTTTTTTCCACGAAAATTTTGAATTACGGCAAATTTCGAATTACCAGTGTTCTTGCTAATGAGGTTTTACTGTATATTTTTAACCCGGCCGCCGCGTCAGTTTCAATATGAAAGGGGCTCTCTCTGCGGTACCATTTTTCTAAATGCTATGCTTCGCTATATTATGATAAATACGGCAATTAAAAATAGCTGGTATTACTGTTATCATGCCTAGATACATAAGGTTCGAAGTGCCACACTAAAAAATAGAATCGATTGTTGAATTTAGCTGTGAATGCTTGAATAAAATCGTCCATAGTCCCTTGTACCGAAAAAATACGCAGCCATGTTTGTGACGTAAAAACGCGTCATTGAGATTGTGCGCCTATGAAAAGAAATAAATCACTGACACTAATTTTATTTTAGTCATGTTAGAAACACTTAAAAATGCCGTTAAAAATATTGAAAATAATAGCTTTTATTGTGTCGCATATTATTACAAGTTTTATGGGTCGCGTAAAGTTGAGTCCACAGTGGTGGAAATATTGTAATAATTTCTTATGTTCTTTTTTTAGTGTAATTTGGATTTTTACTAGATTAAACTTTTCAGTTTTATTGAGCATTGTGTTATGTTAGTGATTGTCGTTTTATGTTTTATAAAAAAAAACAATATTTATTTTGTAAAATCTGCTGCGTGCTTGTAAAAGTGCTATAAAAACATTTATTGCGTGAGGTTTTAAAATTTCATAAACATTAAATTGCATACAAAGATAATATGTAATACAGTTGAAAAGTCAATATTCCATGATTTACATTTTATATTATGTTGTATACCCGTGTGTTTTTTTTTATACTTACGTTTATTTATACGTTTTATATATTCCTTCCTGTAATTTATTGGTAAAACTCGCAATCGTCCTAACTAAAATATAATAATATATTATATTTTATCATTCCGTGTGGACGTATCTTTACAACATATTTACGACTTTCAATAATGAGCTCGATTTATGACTTTCAAACAATTGGGGTGACACACGACACAGGTTCGTTTTTTTGGTTGTATTTTATTCCCGCAAACATGGTGTTGTAAAGATCGCGGTGAATATTCAACTTGACACGATAAATCACTCGGCGCACACTCAAACTCGAATGAAAATATTTTGTATACCTAGTGCGCAGGCGCTAAAAAATACCGCGTAGATTTGAACTGATGCAATCGTACCGGCGAATCTCAATAGATCGAGAGGGTTCGAAAGATCAATGTTTATGAAATTAAAACAACATATTTTTGACAAAGTTATATAGGTGGAAGTAGGCGGATGGATCGGGCTATTTTTTAATAAAATTCTCAATGCCGCATGAAAAATATTTCTTGCGTTATCCACAGGTCAAGGTTTGCGTATCTGACTGCTATACGGTCGCCCATGTGTTACGTACTAGCTGTATCCTACTGGAATACGGTCGCCGGGAAAGGGTTAATTCAAGTTACTGTTTCAATTTATAATATCATTTATATTTCAGAGGTGAAGAGATGACGTTTGCCCAGACTACAGAAATATAATAATTAAAGAAAAAAAATGTAAGTAACAAATAAAATAGATACACATCGACAGTAGCTATCAAATAATACACAAGCAAACACATTAAAATGGAAATTACGAATTGAAGAAAACCTGAGTAATATGGCGTAGTACGTAGGATTACTGTATTTTGGTGGAGTGGCCGCTAAATCAACCAATTACAAAACCATTGGACTGTATGAAAAAGGTAAACTATAACAAGTCAAAATTAGGTGAAATTGAGTGATATCAAAAATTCATTTATCCTGCACATAAGATCGTCTTTAAAAACAAAGAAAAGAGTTACCAGCAAATTTGTTTGTTGGAAATCTCTTCCATCTTGGGCAAGAAAAAAGCTGTCAACTTTGAACAGGAATGGAATTTTTTAAATTCGCTGCTGTAAAATTTTTGCGACAATAAAAGCTAAAAAAAAAGCTTTTACTTTCAACTTCGATATTTTTTTGGTAAGAAAAGCCTTATAAAAGGTGTATTTGATATCAAACGGATTCACGCCAAAAGAAATCAATAAACTTATCTTGAAAATTTTTATAATAAAATAATTACATTGATATAATTTCTTATGAAATTGTTTATAATTTTTTTTTATTGTTTATTAAATTTATATTACTTACCATACAGTCGAACTTGGTTATTACTAGGAAGATGGGACCGACTAAATTTGCTCGTTATAGCATTACTCATTATATCAGAGAATAGGTATTTTTAAATGAGTGGTCACATAACATAAAAAGTCGCAATTCAAACAAAAATACAATTAGAATTTTTCCCCGAAACAAGCATGACATTCATATACTACAAAAGAAGTTGTTTATTGTAATGAACGCTGACGCTGGTAGGTACCGACCGACTACAACTTGGATTTTTTACATGAAATTTCAACCATATGCGTGGATACTTTTTCGGCATCTTAAAGCTAGGTACTACGTAAAACTAGAGTTTTAAGAAATTTTTGCTTGGTATATCCGATAAGTAGCTTGTTATAAAAGTAAATAAATGTATGGCGAAAATCATAAATAAAATAATGTCAACGAATGTTCCTCATTACATCCGAGATCTCGCAATGTCCGTGATTGTAATAACTGAGTTTGACTGTATTTGGTTTTTACCAATATTATCTTAATTTATATTTCCATCATGAATATAAAAAAAACAAACAAAAAATATATCTCGGAATACAGATGTTATCCCACTAAAAATACCAGATGTTAGAAGTGTGCAAAATTACTAATTAGGCTTACATGCCATAACTACAATGTATATAAATAAAATTTAGGACTTCCCGTCGTTTACCTCTTACATACAATTAAAAATTAAATTAACAATGCCAGGAAAATAAGGATACCTTTATTTTACAATAATGATCCAAACCTTAAATTTAAAATGGGTATGGTAATTTTTTGGACGCATCCAAAATCTGCAAAAATATTTTCAGACAGGTCCTCTATTCTGGTAAGAAAGGATACCACCATCATAAGGGCTCGTTTACACAAGCATAGTACTAATCATTAGTACTCGCTAGCCACTGAGCTGTGTCAAACGTTGAGTAGAGTTTACACGAGTTGACAATTAACTGGTTCCATGCCTCAGAGTGAGTTTTCTCACTCTATGCAGTCGTGATAGACAAGCCGCACATAAAAATTTCGCGAGTTACCTCGTCCGACTTTAAACTCAAATTATTAGCCACTGTCGATAGATTTGCATAATCTAAAAAATTTAACACACAGTGACATCTGTTTGAATAATAATGAAATACTAAGCCACAAATTATCGATATTACAGCAATTTTAGAAAGAGCTTCGCTCCACATTCAACGTTGTCATTAAAAATCTGCGGCCTGTCAGATTGCCATAGAAATATCGTGAGGCATAGAATTGGTTAAAATGTATTAGTAGCACAATAGCAAATACAAAATAAAAAAACACATACTCCGGTTCGTATTCTCATGTTACCAAACACTCATTGGGCGGTTTACGCGGAAGTACTTAATAACAATTAGTAAATAGGATGGGTTTTCGGCCTGTTCACATGTGTAGGTATCGGTATCGGTTTTGAGTACTAGTACTAATGATTAATACTATGACCGTGTATCAAACTCCATGACTGTATTCTAGCTCACATAGTGGAGCAAGTCAGCAGCTAAAAGAGCCTCCATAATAGCCGCAAGGGTCGGTGGTGCAGAGTTATGCAAGCTGTCAAATAGTAAGCAGGGTGGAGACATGAAATACCTTGAATTCCTCTGTGAAGTTCTACTGGTGGGGGATTTGGAAGGAGAGCGAGATCTAGACGCGGCCGAGCCCGATCTTTGTCTGAGAGAAACAAAATAAATAAACAAACATGCCACATCCAACATGCGTTCACATCAATAATTCACTTTTACATCTAAGGCAGTGTTTCCCAACCTTATTTGAGCTTTGCCCCACTTCAACAATTTCCATCCCCCCCCTCCCTATCAACATTTCATGGTTAACTGATAAATTCTGAAAACAAATGAATTGCTTCAAATAAAAAATGCACATAGGCAAAACTAAGTAAGTACCTATGTATGTTAGATGTACAACTCGGAAGAAAATTTGTGCTTGATGTGAGCTGCAGTTTTTGTGTGAGGTACTAAATTGGTCAATTTTAATCTTAAATCTCTACAGTTTGTGATATCGAAACAATTTCTTTTTTCGGTAACAAATCATTTACAGCGCTAAAGCGCCGCATTAAACTAAATATTATGATGGGAATGGCAACAGTAATTTTAAATTTTCTTGGAAAGTCATGGTTGCAATATCAAAAAAATATTTTCGAAAATGTGCTTTTAACAAAAAAAAATGTAGGTAGGTACCAAATATTAATGATTCGCACATAGCCCCCATAGCAAACATTCAAATTGCCCCACGTTGGGAAACACTGATCTAAGGTATGATTCAGAACTGACAGCGAGCAAAATTCAAATTATAAAAATTGATAATCTACCCATACAAAAACTAAAAGCAATGACAGAAGTCACAATATCGGTATGAAAACAATAACATCCTATACGCTGATTATGACTAGTTTGTTTGATTTACAGCACTTTCGTGACAAGAGGTGAATGATTATGTAAACTCTCCATCAAATCGATATCATGTATTCTACTTCCGGGGACTTCGCTGGACCCATTTCACTCGAATTAACTAAAACAAATCTGAGCCGGGTACAAATTAAATGAAAACAGTTACGGCTAAATCACTAATAAATGCCAAACACAATAAGCTTACATAAAATAAAGTACTACAATTAAAAGCCTGAACGATTTCGCATAATTTCATTGCATTCAGAGTCGATGGAATGATGGCACCACAGAATTTTGATCTCTATACTTAATCGACGGAGCGGTATGTAGGACATAAGGCTGTCATATCGAAAAACGGTATGGATGGCCGGATCGGCATCGCATTGAAAGATAAGTATTGATACTCACATATATCGGTATAAATATAAAATGACATCTGTCCGCAAAATCAGTATTGCCATCGAACAAAGTATCAAGGCCGGTATCAGTATCAATACTTTTAAGAGCCTTAGCGGTGTGCACATCAAATCACATGGTTTGGTGGCTGAGTTTAAACATCTACACCCAACTTAATTAGGATGTTATATAGCTGAAATATATCATTACCTCCTACATATGAAGTCGGAACTGCAAAATGTAACTTTTCATTAGTACGATGTTAATAAATTTTAATGCTGGAATTGTATTTTTTTTAGTTATGCCTGACGTATTAATTTAATTATTGTTTTTTTTTCCTTCAATATCATTATCTTTAAAATTATTCAATAAAAGCCAATGACGTCAAAATAGCCAAAAATGCAGTTCCAACCTTTCACATGGGTGTCGATATATTATGTATGCTGTCCCGCTTCAGACATTTTTCTCTCATGGTGGCCGATGAAATTTAGTACAGTACCATGCGGTATCTAATATTAACATTTGGCATTGTGGCATTTTAATTGTAACCGTTAATATTTCTGACTAGTATTCTCGAGCTGCAGTCTGACGAAACCAATTAAGAAGAGACAAGTTATTAAAGGAAAACGTTGTGAATCCACAGTTGAAACTGCGAATGACTGATTTATGGATGTTACATATTTTATATATACATCACAGATACTAAGGTAACATGTTAGATATTTATCAAACTTCTTACGACAGATGAACAATAAAATTATAGTATAAAAAAGATTTTTTTCGAATGTGAATAATTGACGTTTCATACACAGATAACAATAGGATGTCAAGTGGAAAAAAGAAAAGGAAACATTGTAGTAACGTGACACGTTTCAGTCAAGACTCACTTGGATCTGGACCTGGACTTCACAGCAGGAGACTTGCTCTTTGGCCTGCTCTTGGAATTGGAGCGAGAACGAGAGCGGCTGGAGCGACGGCTACGAGACCTGCGATACAAAATAACGTTAAAGACCCACCATTTTAAACTGTCACCCTAAGCAAATAGGAAATCTACTCTCAGAATAAAACTTATCATCAAGGTGTTTCAGCCCCGAAAGATGATTAGAAAATGTCATCATAAAAAGTTAATAAGTCAACCACAAGCAAGTGCTCTATTACCAATTTTTTTTATGCGGAATGGTCTATCTATAGCCAAGTCCACATCTAATCACTTCATCACCCACTTTCACTTCAACTTTTAACTTCTGGTTTTACACTGATAAGTTTTGTGCATGCGTCAAGCAGAGGCAATCATTTCGCTGTCTATATGGTTCATCAAAGCTTTCACTCCGTCAAGTCTAATCTATGGTAAAATCATAGATAATACACGTAAATGTAGAGTATACGTTTTATAAGTTTTACTACACATGCCTGATTACCTAGAATAAAATTAGATCAAATGATATTCACTAATTGTATTAATATGTAGAAATAATTAAATAAATAGATACAGTGAAACCCTGATTCTACAGTTTTCAAGGGACCCAAAAAAAATGATAAATGCGGATGCAGATGTAAAAAAAATACGTTTTCCTCCTGGATTTTTTTCAGTTTCTCAGCTAGAGTTCTAGTTTTCTTCATGGGGGGCATTTTAGTTGCGACTTATAAAAATTCGTGATACGAGATGCGGGGCAAGCCTGAGCGCCGACCGACCTGTGCAAACAAAGCGACGCGACTGTATCATAAACAATTCCACGAAAGCAAAATGAAAAATATTCAACAAAAAGGGTCAATCAGGATAATATTTGTGACGGGACCATAATATTTAGATAGATCAAGGAAAACGATAAATCGGGGAACGGTTAATGCGGGATTCTTTAACATTGTGCTTATGGGTGGTTGGCGGACATTCAAAATTGACCGATCCGTTTGGGAAAACGATTTATGCAAGTCGGTAGATCGGGGTTCCACTGTATGTAAAAAAAATATTTTTAGAATTATATTATAATTATATCCTTTTCATCCTAGAGCCGAAGTGCAAAGTTAAAAAGCGTAATAGTACAGTAAAACCTCGTTAATAAGAACACTGATAATTCGAAATTTTCGCAAAAAAAAATCCTTTGAACAATATGCTCATATAAAACCGTACCTTTAATTAGAATTTCGTAATTCGAAATGATTAGCCCTGGCATATAAAAATATTCAATAAATCGTAATAAAGTACACTATTTCATGAGCCAGTCATTAAAAATTGTGACAAACTTTTCTTAAAACATCATAAATTACTTATTTTATTAAGGTAATAAGGAGGAAGGAGGGAATTAAATCGGAAATTTGGTAGGCACATCTTTAACCGTAAACGAAATTAATGAAAATCAAAAAAAAAAAAAACTAAATTTAATAATTTCAAAATTTTTCTTCCATGCATTTCATATTTCGTAATTCTAATTTTTTTTTAGATTTTCGGTCCCATGGAATTCGTATTAATGAGGTTTTACTGTATACACTACTTTGCATCACGCGAATACGAATGATAAATATTCAATATTCTTATATGAATTAATAAAAGTCATGTGTCAAAATAAATACTTATATTATAATGATTATTTGGAGCAAACTTTTAATTTTGTTTTTTACTCCTACATAGTACTTAATGTTTGTACTTTTTGGTCAAAACCGTATTTGTATAATCTCGCTACGCAATTCGTAAATCATAATCAAACTATGCAATCTGATTGACCATTACTATAGACTAAAATAAATATTGTGAATACCATATAAATGTACTAGTAAATCCATGACACACCCGAACCTTCCCGAAAAATACAAAGTTGCTGGAGTGTTAAACAGAAATCCAGGGGGGTCAGATCTGCCTGCTAGTACTTGATCACAAATAACGGTTATTTTGAAACCGGTTTGAGGTACACAATGCACAGATGCACTGTGATGAATTCGTGAGACGAACAGAAAAAAGCCCGCATATGGACAGGGCTAAAGGGTAACAAGCATTTTTTGCTACCCACATGACATCAATCCGACAGATGCTCTATATGCCACCATTGGTGCAAACATGTTAAGTTAGGAACGTGTGAACAGTAGGTCGAAGGTTCAGAGCAGACCTTTCAATTAAAAAATGCCCTAATCTGAAATTGTTTCCATTCAAACTGGAATATCCATCATAATAGAATACCATGTTTTAGTATGAGAAAACATTTTTATAATGGATTCGATGAGGTATAAAATGCCCTAATCTGAAATTGTTTCCATTCAAACTGGAATATCCATCATAATAGAATACCATGTTTTAGTATGGAAAACATTTTTATAATGGATTCGATGAGGTATAGGTGGGATTAGCATAACAGAATAGCAGACCTGGATCGAGTGCGTCTGCGTGACCTGGAGCGGCTGCGGGAAGAAGAAGAACGTGAGCGCCTGCCTCCTCCTCCTCCACCCCCACCGCCACCGCCCCTCCGCCTGTCCTCTAGGAGTTTGATGCGCCGTCCATTTAGGTCAGTGTTGTCCAGCTTATCCAGAGCGTTCCGCATATCAGTGTGGCTCGCAAACTCCACTACCCTGATAATCACATTAACATCACATACAAAAATCAATAATTGACTTAGATAAGTTCGCATTTACAATAAGGTGCAAATGGCCCCATGGCACAATCATTTTGGAAAATGTAATTTTTGAAGATAGAAATAAGTGTGTATGTGTTGTAGTACTACTCTGCACGTGGTATTATACTGTTCATTCTCTACTTAAGTGCGAATGGGGCTGACCGAATTGACAGGTCAAGAAAGATCTGGATACCTACACAGTATACACAAATACTGACTACTAGTAGACTTCCGAAATATAATATTTAGTTTTTAGTCTTTTATATTAGTGGTCGGTGTATTTTATACTTTTATACCAGACTAAGATATAAATGCAATTGAAATACAACATGTACACATTTTAATTTTACAACTTTGAATAGAAATGATTTTTTTATTAAATTCATATTATATTTAGATATTGCTTCGTTTTATATATATATATATATTTTTATAATTGAAGACAATCCATAACTATTCTGGTGTTTTTTGATGATACCCATATTGTCATCACAAGTGTACCTAATTGTCAACCACAGTCGGTAGCGTTAGGGGACAATGATTTCGATTATTAAAATAATTACTTTCAGATTTTTTCAATTTGGCTATCACAATATAATATAAAATACATAACGTCGCTTAAGAAACAATACCGCGGAAGTCAATTAATTAAAATTTTCAGGGGCAAACAAAAACCGTCTCAAAAAATTGATACCTTTTAACTTATTTTTGTGTTTAGTTAAAAAAAAAACATTTTTTTAACTTAACAAAAAAAAAAGTTAAAAGGTATCAATTTTCAATTTTTTGAGATGGTTTTTGTTTGCCCCTGAAAATTTTAATTAATTGACTTCCGTGGTGTTGTTTCTTAAGCGACGATAAGCATATTTTTTTTTTTTTTTTAGAATCAATAACCATGTCCTTGCTTTTTGTACAAGGTGGTTGTTAGTAATTTTGGACAATCACAAACACCCAGGCTTTGAGAAAAATACATAAATATTGTGTCCTCGCTGGGAATCGAACCCAGAACTCTCGGGCGGAAGGCCAGCACCTTACCCACTGCACCACGATAGCCGCCTACATACATAAGCATAATATCTCTGCATTCAGTAAACTTTTATCATCAAGGTATTCAGCCCCGAAAGATGAAAATAATGTCATCATTGTGCAGAAGTAGCAAAATGCTGTACAATAAAATTGAATATCAAATGATTCATCTGAGCTCACCCTTCATTTTTGCGTTGCTTGTGGGCGTCAGCGTAAGTCACCTCTCCGGCCTGGCGCATGAA
Source organism: Rhyacophila brunnea (assembly GCF_057557595.1). Classification (NCBI taxonomy): domain Eukaryota; kingdom Metazoa; phylum Arthropoda; class Insecta; order Trichoptera; family Rhyacophilidae; genus Rhyacophila; species Rhyacophila brunnea. The sequence goes on along the minus strand of NW_028233276.1, from coordinate 36,855,710 downwards.
ATCCTTCAAGTCCTGCAAGTACACTAATGTTACAATTGTGACGATGGTGTGCTTATGTCTACGGGTCGACAGACAATGCTTCTACACGCTTCGGCCAGTAAGACAATTGTTTTTAAAAATTATTTTATTTATTTAAGCTTTACGGAAGACCGGCGGTATAATTGGCCTTTGTCTGTCGAGTGATCCATCTAAAAAGCATTGATTAGCTGATAAGATAGATGAACAATATTATTTTTATATTATTATGCACAATTTTCATGACTTTTAATCGGCAAATTGTAATGTGAATTTTATTTACATCAATTGAAATGCGTCTCTCAAAAGTGAATGTGCAAGTGGAAAACGACTCTGTACCGCGAACTGGCAATTCCATGAACTCTACATAAAAAATAACTTCCATCTTAAACAGTCTTCTCCGAGCAGTCATTCGCTTGCCAGTTGTCGGATATATCTTCTTATAGTCATCGCCAACGGTATCCAAGGTTATCCATCCATCCGATGCAGTAGAATCTTCTAATCGGGTCAATAAAGTTGCAGTCCAACATCTAATGCCTTCATATTGTACATATTTCCTCGTACGGGAGATTTCTTCAGTAGTCCAAGTTTTCACATCCAAATCACGGACAGGTCAATCAATCAGGGTGTCGCCATAGTATTGGTTATATCTGCCAAACGGTCTGTCAGTCAGGACAGGATAGTACGCCGGCCACTTCAGAGCTCCTCGAATGATGATATAGGCTGCCATATTGTTTTAGGGAAATCATTGTCCAGTATCACAGCTCGGTCTCATATTGTCCTTGAAAATTTATACTCTTCCTGGGTTCTTCTCGGATGACTTTCCTCATCTGCATCTGTATGTTATGATTTTACTGATTCTTTTAAAATACTGGCAAAATAACAGGTATAATTGTTTTAAAGATATTAACATTATAACAATATCAGCAATCAATCATTAACGTCAGACTATGTAGATGGATATGTATGAAAGCCGCGATAGTATTTAACTGAAAATGACTAGGAGAGGAATATCAGATTGAGATAGTCCGAGTAATTGAGTGGGTGCCATTACTCGGATCACAATACAGAGCCGCACGCTTTGCAGTCTCACCAGGACATTGACTTTTGAGGCGCACCGGAGACAAATGGAGTGAAAGCATTTATGAGAATACAAGTGACACAATAAATAAAATGATTACTGGTGATCGCCGGCAGCCGGGTGCGGTTACCTTCCGTCCGCCCATTCCCGACCGTCCCCTGTCCCGTTGCGAGCACTTTAGCAGGCGACCTCGGCTAACTCCCCGGGAGGTAGGGGTGGGGGGGCGCGGGGACAGCGACGGCTAACATCGAGGGAGACCTCTGTGCGCGATTCCTCCGTCCGCCCTCAGACCTTACACGGGCGTGGGAGTGGCCTCTTTGAAAACAATTTGGTTCTTTTTGTTTCAATTCCATCATACATACAGACATACAACATATTTTTCAAAACATTATTATCCTACTCATATAAATTACAACACATAGTCATCTATTCATCGGGCATGCATTACATATTTCATTTAAAACTAATGGCGGAGGTCCCGGCGGCTTCTTGTCCCGGCGGGTCGGGATCGGTCTGGTCACTTTCACTATCCCATTCTTTTTCTTTGTCATCTTCGTTCTTCGCCTTCAACAGATTCATCACTGGTTGGGCTCATTTCCTTTCATTGGCAATATGATTTGAACGTTGGGCAGCTCTTTTCATCCTTAGCGAATCCATTCCTCCATTATTTCCCTTGGCATGCTGACGTATGATTTCCGGGGCGACGTCGATATCCGGTCGTAGAGTTTATCAACATCGATGAGTGCGCGCGCATCCATTAATTAGTCCTTACGGAAAAGACTTAAACCTGAGATATAGTAATACAATCCTATCCAAATGAGCGACCTAAAAAGTAATGAAGCTAGAGTTACATAGATTTTGTTTAATGTCTAAATGAAATCAGATTTTTTGAAACTATCAATTTAGTTTAAAAAAATATAAAGGTATCTAAAATTGGATTCGGCATCAGCACCTGCATTCAGTAAATTTTTATCATCAAGGTATTCAGCCCCGAAAGATGAAAATAATGTCATCATTGTGCAGTGCAGACATGGGCAGAATATCACAGAAAGGGCTGATATATTTAAACTTCTCTTAATAATTTTAGTATTTATGTACTACTACATATTTATATCCACAAGTGTCTTTTATTGCATTTGGAAGACAAGTTTCCAAGACGAACACATTCACAAAACCACTTAAATGGCATTCTTTTAGTCTACATGAGATGGAAAAGTTTCTCTATCCGACTATCAGTGAAATGCATAGAAATAATGAACAAAGAGAGAGCCAGTAAGATGCTTACCTGCCAGCTTATACGACTGGAGAGATTTTCTACGATGAGACGGAAATCGGTGCGCGTCGGGGGGCCGTACCTACGGTCAGAGTTGGAAGAAGGTGTCACACTGAGTCCCACGCAACACACACTCTATTACTTATTTGTTCAAATATACATACACTTGATATTATTTAATATTCTCAATGTATCCATGGTAGGTAATTTCATCAAGATTAGATTTATATATTATTGCCTCAGGCTTATTTTATTTCAAGGTAGTCTGTAAAACGATATCTAATAGAATTTAAATTATATCAATCCAAAAACACATTCAATTGGATATTAAGAAACATTACATATTTATAATTTGATTTTTTTTTAAAATCTCATACTTGTGATAGCATAAAGAGAATAGTGAAAAAATAAAATTGATTTATACAAGCAGTAAACTGATGATAGGATTTATTATTATGAAATGAAAGACATCAAAAGCTCCATCCATAATGGTAGTTTTGACTGAGGACATTTTCCGAACCCTTTTAACTGTTGCAGATAATACGATCAGTATGATTTGAAAGCACTTTTTGATAGATTTTACTCTTTACATGTTGTCTTCAAATATTGCAAGAACCAATCAACCGAGCACGGACATGTATTGCCAGTAAATGTTAAAAAGGTTGAGACTTGCAGTCGCAGTCTTCACAACCAGCGTTGAAAGTAGGGGCCAACCACCAGATAGAATAAAATAGTATGCATGGATTGAACATCCAAAAACAGACAGTTAGAAAGTTGTATATATACTTATATGAATACTTCATCCCAGAAATGGTAGATAATTATTTACATCAACAGAGAAACTACACCTCACTTGATTAAGTGGAATAAAAGAGTAATTACTTAGTTTATGCTTCTAAAAGATAAAATTATTTCTTAGCAGTTAAAGGTAAATTCAAGTAATTTCAATATTTAAAAAATTGTTTGGGACATTGATGCCACCATGAAAATTAAATTTAGAATATATATAATAAGAAAATAGTCATCAGAGACGGAAATGATATTGGATTTATAAAACCATCAAGAATTTTAATTCAAAAATTGTTAATAAGATTTAATCACAGGTGTTGGTCGCTAGGATGGATGGTCAGTATTAGTTTAAAGTCTTGAACAGAATTAACGATTTTAATAGTATTAATGATTAATTGGGAAAATCTAAAGCGGGCCATTCATTAAGTGTTCACTGTTCATGTGAGGCTATCATTATATCAGATTAGCTTTGCAGTATATATAACATTATTAAAATAACCAATTGAAACTGATGTTACTCAAATGGAGGAATTAAAAATACTCCGATTATAATGAGTACCAGATATTTAATGAATGACCCCCTTCTCGATGGTGACCGACATTTTAAGAGTCTGTTGACAGAAATGGTTATTGAGTCTGTTGTGACTTACTCACCTTGAAATATTCAAAAGATTATTTATTCAATTCGAATAGGAAAACAGTCAGAGGTGACAAGGATCGCAAATTACTTTTAGTTGAGTTCATTTCTGGAAATCTTCCAATGAAAAAATTTAGACTGCAAAGTTCAAATGAGCAGTGTTTTTCAAAGGTCACGCCACAGCCACAGCAACAGCCAGGATTAAAGATACGAGTATCAATATCAGCCTGGAATATTTACCACAGCGGTCACGTGAACGATGAAATATAGAAATGAAGGCGAGGGAGAGGGAGAAGGGGGAGTCTGGGTGCTAACGCATAAGTGCTGTCTCATACTTGTCCCGGCTGCGAGCGCGTCGCGGGTGGGGCGCTCCGTTGCGGCCGTGATCCCTCCACATGTCTGCCCCGCGAGGCGTGCCACGCGCTCGCTCCACCGACACCCTGCAACAACACAACAAGGCGCGTCGCGCTCAGCCCCCAACACTAGCAGGACGGGACAGGGAAGCGCTCCGCCTCCGCTCTCTTCCGCAACGGTTTCCGAGCGAGGGCACCGAGGTTCCGGGAGGGAGGCGGGCGGGGGCCGGGGGAGGGCAAAAAGAAGTGAGCCTCACTTGTCTCCGAATCGCGGAGGCCTCCGGAAGTCGTCACGACCACCACCACCACCACCGCCGTGGTCTCTCCGTCTCTCGATGCCGCGTGCCGGCTCCACCACGATCCTGTCAACAACATACAAGCCGCACTCAGCACCTTCACACGTCACCTCACCACGCCATGACCCACTGGCAGCCCCTCTCCTCCTAATCTCATCTGATCTGACCCCTGCCGCTAACTTCTAGCTTTGTAGCAATTTAACACAAATATATAATGTACCTCTCGAATAAAACAGTTATGTATAAATTAAACAGAATCCCAAAAGTATATTATTTTATTACATCCCTCTGAGTCAGTAAAAAGAAGTCTTTTAATATAATATATCACCGAATGAATGAATTTTGAAATATCGGAATACTCAACTGAGGCATATTATTTTTTAATTGTTTCGGAACAGCGAACGAATGCAAACGTGGGATCGATTGTCATAGTGTGATACATGCCGTTCCGTTGCGGGACCCATTTTGAAAAGTGAGAATATTCGACATTCATAATATGACGATTTCAGGGAGGTGAGGGGGCAGTAATATTCTCACCCTTGAGAATAGGTAATGCAACGGAAACCAAAAAATAACCCATTGTCTTACTATCGGAATTTTTTTTCTTCAGATTCCTTCAATTTACAGATTTGATTAAAAATAATAAATTGGGAGCAGATCAAAAGATATGTACATCAATCACTACTGTATTCTTTGACCATATTTTGGACAGGAATTGACATGAGAAATGTACAAGATAATTAAGCGCAACAAAAATGCCATTTCCCTAAAAAATAACAAAATGCTGTGCTGTATCTGTATCAACAAATATAGTATGATTAATTTTGATTCAATAAATAAGATTTATTTTCATGCCCTAGAATAGATTCACATTATTTTATTTTTCAGGTACAAAATAACATAAGTGCATTGTATCATTTTGGTCTTTGGTCTACTCATGATATGTACAAAACTGTAATTTTTAATTAAAGAGTTTGAAACTTAAATTTTTCCCTTTCAATTCGCGACGAAATTAAATAAATTGGTTTTTTTCCGGAGATACACCATATCCCCCCCACTTTATAAGATAGAACTACATATTTATCTTTATTTATATATTAAAATCAAAGTTTAAAGGTATTATTTCTTTTAAATATTCAATTTTTTAAAGCAATCTGTGTTGCATATTATGAAAAAAAGATGTATACATATATTGGGAGAGCTCAGTGTCAAAATATAAGTGTATTTGATATTACAAAAAAACAGTATAACCAGCACCTTTTTTCTCTGAAACTAAAACCATCAAAAATGTAATTTCAATAATTTGGATTGGCCAAATGGGACAGACCAAAAAACCTGGAAAAACTATTTTGAAATTACCAACCTTGCACTATCATAATTCAACCATTGACCACCGATTTATAATTGGGGCAATTCTAGTACAAAATATTCTAACAGTAACATGTATTTTTTTTATTTTTTATTTGTCATATTTTATAAAATTGAGGATATTTTTTTTAATTTTATAAAACTAAAGATGATTCAATAGTTTTACTAAAGATTAACAAAAGGAGGTACTCTCATCTCTCCGTTGATTAAAATCAGCATAATATAATACCCCATATACACACGCATGGATTTACTGGTGACAATATGTATTATTGCAGCCATAACAAAAAAAGGACATGTAAACATGTATCAAAAAATTTCAGAAACTTCTGAATTTTCACATGACAATTGGACCGTGCAATATCTGCGCCTGCGCAGTAGAACGATAGTGTACCAGCTTGTAAAAAAACAAACTACACAGTGCACTAATTTTGAGGTTAACTGATTTTCATGACCTGTCACATAGTACCATAAAATGACAACATCGCATCTCGCTTACTCGTGAAATATGAGATTGGCGAGACAGTTAACACTTCTACGTGTAAACAGCTATTATCGTGATAGTTTAAAAACCACACTATGGGTGCAAGTAAGCCCATGCATGTGTACAGGCGCTATAATGGTAATTTGTAATAAAAAAGGTTATTAAAACATAATTTTCTGAATTTAGTTAATATACTGAGAAATTTCAAAACATTTTTTTTTTATTCAATGAGGAAAATTTGGTAGTCTATTAGAAAAAAAATCAACCATTGAAATAGTGTATTAGAATATGAAATAAAAAAACTTACCGCTCTCCGAGCAATTCTTTCCCGTTCAACTCATAGACAGCATCATCGGCATCTCTATAGTCATCAAATTCCTGGATAAAAGGAAAAACTGTCAATCAAGTGTACTGACGTACCAACACTAACAAAACCAGCATTACATAATTTGTTTTATTCAGTGCATATACTAAGCATCAAGGTAACTCAGCATAGAAAGATTTTACATCATTATAAACAAAACAATTCATCGTAAGTTTCAAATATATTGTGGTGAAGCTTTACTGCCAGTAAAATACATTTACCCATACAAGTGACACAACAGAATAATCTTAAACCCAAAATGTATATACATATGTAATATTAATACTATTGACCGAGGTACTTGATGGAATTTGAATTTAAACTCTAATGGATTTAAGTTTTGTACTATTCCATTTGGGTTGTTTTTTGCGACCCGGGTTTCACCTTTCGACATCTTCTGGCACATGTGCACTCACCAATGGTAAATACGCACCGACAACGAACAGTTAATTCCAACTAATATAATAAATTAATACAATAAAGTAGGTAAAAACTTTGGTACAAGTCAGTTATGGGGAAGCCAGGTGGGAACCGCGCTAATTGTCATAGCCGATTTTGACAAAATTCATGAATTCAAGAATGAAAACCTAACCTAAACTAACCCAACCCAACAACCTAACAAATATGTTTGCCGCTGGCTTCCCCATAACAGACTTGTACCATAACTTTATCACCTACCTATTGAGTCAAGGATCACAATAAAAAATATAACACAAATGAATCAAGAATGGTCGGAAGTGTTTGTAAAAAAAAAACCCTACCCAATTACTAATAATACATTCAATAGACGTATACATTGCCAAAACCTAAATAATAGATCATAGATAACTACTCACTAATAACACTATCAATAGGCGTAAAATCGTAAATATTGGGTAACGTATTGGGAATTTAACAGAATCTACTAATAAGAAATAACAATAAAAAAGGACCTAGGTACTAAAAATAAGTAACAATGGGTAGGTATTAAAGGCCTACATGCTCAGCGTAGGCCAAAATGGAGCTTTTATGGTATTTTCAGAGCATAACCCTGGACATTCCTTAATCGTTGTAGATAATCTGTTTATATAATTTTGAAGCTTTTATTATCCTTTATATTTATTTTAAACATTTGATGACTGCATAAAATATTTTTATTACATAAAATAGTATTCTTTTACCTCTCGCTCTAATGTTTTAGAATATAGTCATATTTCAGTACATGCATGTGTGGTGTTAAGATTTATTAATTTTAAAACACATTTACAAAACCATTAGTAATATTAATGTGAACATTATATAGTGACATTTACGATAAAAAATTATATTTCATAATCTTTTTGATCCCAAATTTGACAAGAATTTGGCATTTTATTATTCAAAAATGGGCATGATGAACACATTAGAAGATAATTCTAAAGATACTGATTATAAGCTATATCTTTGACCATTCAAATGTGATAAACATCCTACGAATAATGTTTGCTTTATAATAATTATTGACCTAAGAATAAGGTATTTTTTTGAAATACGCCATTTCTATTGGCATTTCCCAATGGCTACAACATACGGCCGTAGCCATAAATTAACGAACGATAAATGAAATAGGGAGTAAGATCATGGTAACGCATGTGTTTGAACATGTACCTAATTTTTTTTTTTTAACAGTACGTGTTAACACGCGCGTTACCATGATTTTACTAAAATTATTATAATCGTTATTCGTAGGATGTTAATCACATTTGAATGGTAAAAGACATAGCTTATAATCAGTATCTTTAGAATTGTCTTCAAATGTGTTAATCGTGCCCATTTTTGAATAATAAAATGCCTAGTTCTTGTCAAATTTGGGATCACAAAGATTATAAAATATAATTTTTTATCGTAAATATGTCACTATATAATGTTAACATTACTTTTGCTAATGGTTTTGTAAATGCATTTAAAAATTAATAAATCTAAAATATCTTAACACCACTGCACATGGACGTACTGAAATATGACTATATTCTAAAATATTAGAGCGAGAGGTTTAAAAGAATACTATTTTAAGTAAATAAAAATACTTTATGCAGTCATCAATGTTTAAAATAAATATAAAGGATAATAAGGCTTCAAAATTATATAAGTAGATTATCTACCACGTTTAAGGAATGTCCAGGGTTATGCTCTGAAAATACCATAAATCTCCATTTTGACCTACGCTGAGCATGTGGGCCCTTAATAATCCATTCAGGTTTTATTAAAAAGGGTATTTTCCAATCACCAATGTATTATTATAATTATTCAATTATTATTTTAATAATTTCATATTTAATTTATTACTTATACCTACTATTCTGTTGACTATTTTATAATCACAAAAGATCGAGGGTTGATATTATGGCAACGTAACACAAATATTTATTACACACTGGGGATAAATTTAATGTGGATTTATTGTCATGGTAACGTGAAGTTTTGTTATCAATATCGTATAGCAGCCCCCTAACTAAAACATACCTACCTAATTCTTTCCTAACACTGATTTATTAAACACTAATAGACTTTCACTGATTTCCACACGAAGTGTTGAGGTGAGAAAGTTAAGTATTATCACAACTTTCTACTGAAGAATAGAAGTTATAGGAAGTTCGTCACACCCAATGTTATTAACAAAAAAAATAATCTATATTATCATACATAGGTACCTACTCTTCTTTTATTCAAAATATTTAGTCCTATCACACTAGGGATGTTCCTTTTTTCAACTCGAAAAATATCTATTAGTAAATGGCAAAATAGACGAGAATTATTCATAGATTAAATAAATGCATCAAAGATTACGCGTGTTTCTGAGCAGTCCATAAAATACTTTCGCTCGGCACGAACACGTGTGTAGTTTACAATCGTGGGTAGGTAGGTACTTACCACAAATCCGTATCCATTTTTAATCAGAATATCACGGGTACGGCCGAAACCTTTGAAAAACTTCTCGAGATCCCTCTCGCGAACACCGAAAGGAAGTCCTCCCACGTAGACTCTTGAACCCACCATCTGCAATTGCGAAAAGAAAATATTAAGCGCCGGCAAGGTATAAACGGGCGGTTCGCTGCGCCACGAGGAAATGTCCGGGCCAGATAGTTATTATAATTGACGAAATCTACAATGACCGGTGGACCGAAAAGATAAGATACGTAACTAATGCGCCACATCGTAAAATTCAGCGAGGACAAAAAAACATGATCAGAAAATAAATGGCGCCGTGCAAAATTTTTATATGTAGGATGTAGGTACGAGTGAAGGGTAATGAGTACTTACCGTCTCGTCAAAACAACGAATTCACTGTATACTATTAAAAGTATGCAAGGCTACGAATAATAGCGGTTGCACGAACCGATTAATATACGAATCTGACACGGCTTGCAATTTCCTCCAAGACAGACTGGCTAAAGTGCGGGGTCCACAAGCCAAGCGAACAAGCGATAGGAAACGACGCTCTACCGGAAGTTCCACGAACCGGCAGCCGGCTTATTTTTGTGAATCGAATAACCATTTATTGTTTATATTAATTACAAACCATCAATAAAACCACCAATTTTATAATCAAATATTTAAAAGAGAATTCCAGATTGTGTAGCATTTCCTATCAAATAAGTAAACCTAAAAATATAAATCCTAAACATAGGCTCCCTTGACTTGTGTTGTCATAATATTTACCATAGACAAAACCAAGGTAGAAATCAATACATTTTTCCCGGGCGTTTTAAATATTAAAATGGCGACGACGATAAATTATTATTGAGGAATTTTTACTGTTTTTTAATTTTAGATTTGTAGAAAATGTTACACCAGGTGTCTTTAGTGAATACCTTAAAAGTTACTACGGCACTTTATGGTGGTGGAGGCCCGACGCGCTGACAGATTTTGAGGCCCCGATGATAAAAAATAAAATCCATAAATTCCAAATATTTTTTATTTGTATAAAATGTAGTCTTATTTGCATTGCATTTTCGTACATAGGCTACTTTTCTACAACTTAAAAATATTAAAATACCATCACGAACTTTGCCAAACTACATAAATACATAGGTAGGTAGGTACATAATCTTTTTATAAAAAATATTCCCTTCCTTCCTTCAGATTTGTATGCGCAGAATAAAATCTTTTTACTGTTTACATATATAGGTATTCAATGTCTAATAATTGTTACACAAAATCTATTACCTATATGGTGATATATTTTTATTTGGCTAAATAAGGTAGATACATCTAAAGTTTTGTTATACCTTAATAATTTATTCTACGTTAAAGGCCCCCTTTTAAATCTTATGACGAATTTATTGCGTTACATTAAACCCGCCACTGATTAGTTCCTTTTCACATGAGCGACTTTAACTACATATCGCAGCGATCCTTTGTCGGCATGAACAATGGTATATTTTTGCCAGCAACTCAATCCCATGTGAAAATGCTCTTAGACAGAAGAAGATTGTTGTCAATGCGTATAATTTCAGTGATCACCATCTTCAATAATGAGCAAAAAGGATATGAAGAGATCATAGATGTAGTAAAATGGTACCTATCGTACCACCACACTAACTGAATGCACAGACCAATAATGCGCATCCTGACTATTAAAGTGGGTGCAATGGGTCTCGGTGAGATAAAAAAATGATATAAGTAGAATACCTATGTTTAAAATTTCTATTTCCGAAAAACAAATTGACTTAATATTAATTTTCGCACATATTATACGACTAACTGAGGCGGCTCTCGTGGTGCAGTGCGTTAGGCGTTTGCCTTCCACCCGGGAGTTCTGGGTTCGATCTCGGTCAGAACACAATATTTATATATATTTCTCAAAGCCTGGGTGTTTGTGATTGTTCAAAATTACTAACAACCACCTTGTAAGAAAAGGCAAGGACATGGTTATTAATAATTCTAAAAAAAAAAACTTGTGATTGTCAAGGATATTTCCACTAAAAGGCAAAACATGGCCACATTGAAAGAATTTAAAAATGTTTTCTACTTTAATCCTTTCTGAATTGCAGAAGAGGAGTCCCTTCAGACTGAGAGCGAGCCAGCGGATGCCTGACGACCTGACTGGCGAGCATCGGGAATAAAAATCTTTATCAAAATTGAGGATCTGATGGATGAACTTCCTGTTTTTAAGGTTCCATTCAAATATGACATATTTTTTAACTGTGGGCATTCCAGGTGTGCTCATGTGATGCATAAGTGGGGCTGCAAAAGGTTCCCACTCTGTAAGTGTGTTTGGATCTTCGCCAGTGTCACTGTGACTGTGATTTTGTTTTCTGATTTTTTTAACCATTTTTTTTGTCTTGCTGTCACCATATCTCTATATATATAAAAATCTCGTGTCACGGTGTTTGTGGTCGCACTCCTCCGAAATGGCTCGACCGATTTTTATGAATTTTTTTTATGTATATTTATTAGGTATGAGAATAGGTCAACAAGTATATTTCATATCGCTAGGTGATTAGGGTATCTCTATCCAGAATTTTTTTTTTTGTATTTTTTTTATTATTTGGCATTAAAAAATACTTATAACCCCAAATTTTCACTCTCCTACCCCCACCCTCCCATTTTTTAATCGCGATTTTATTATTTTTGTATGAACAAATTTAACCGTCGTTAGTATTTCAAATAGAACGAAATTATTTATGTTGTTGAATGACAAATGGCGCTACGTCCGAGAAGAATTCAAGAGAAGCGTCGCGTCATTTTGACATTTCATTCGGCATATCACAACGCAGTGGATGCAAAATTTTGTACGATTTATTTTAATTTATCTATTTTTGTGTGTGTGTATTACAATGTACAATGCCAGCAAGACGCAAGGGGGGCCATTTGGGCCGTCGAACGAATAAAGCAACAAACATGCGAACACAAGAGGCACGAGCTGAACGAAATCAACAACGACAATTGGAACGGAGCCAAGCGTGCCGGTTCGTAGTTAACACACGCAGAGCAAATGACTGACAACGCCAACAAGTACATTGAGCATTTACATCCGCTTCGTTCCTTCGCCTCGCATTCGAGTACAAGCCAGATATTGAATATTCCGCTCATCCGAAAGTGCTGATTGGTGCAATGGACAAAGAATGTCCCCATTGTCATGCGCTCAAATTCAAACATAGTCAGCCGGGATGTGTTGCGCATCAGGAAAAGTGCAACTACCAGAAATTGAGATACCACCAGAACCATTGAACGGCTTGCTTATCGGCACGGTTCCAGATTCAAACCTGTTCCTGAAATCCATTCGCACATTCAATTCATGCTTCCAAATGACTTCGTTCGGAGCAACAGAAATAGTTCACAATACTGCGGCAAATGGTCAACAATTCCATTCTACGTTCAAAATCAAAGGCCAAGTATACCACAAAGTAGGCTCATTGCTGCCAATGCCAAACGAACCACATAAATTTTTACAAATCTATTTCATGGGCGGTGAGGACATCAATCGTGTGGATGCACGTTGCGGCTACAATAACCTCAATTCGCCTAATACCAGGCGCATCGTCGGCGAACTGGTCGCCCTATTGAATGAGCACAATGAATTATTGAAATTCTTCAAAGCACACATGCACGAATTGCAAAGTGACAATCACGCTATTGTCATCAATCCTGATAAAACACCAGCTGGATAGCACGTGCATCGATTCAATGCGCCTGTTGTTGACGAAATTGCTAGAATCATGGTTGGCGACCGCACATCGACGCGAGAAATCGTGATTCGAAGAAGAAACAATAATCTGGAGTTCATCGCTGACACACACCGTTCATACGACGCTCTCCAATATCCGCTAATTTTCTGGAAGGGACAAGACGGATATTGCGTAAACATTAAACAACGAGATCCTGTCACAGGTAATTCATTCATTATGAACATCATTACTCATTTTGAATTCAGAAAATGAATGGTTGGTGTTTTTTTGTTTTTATCGGCGGTCATCGTCTACAGCGCTCCATTCCTCTTTCTATCATAGATCCCATCTCCACACACTTACGATACATTCGTTATTTTTTATTTAACAACCAAAATATTCACTAGAAATAATTTATATAGCAGAACAACGTTTGCCGGGTCAGCTAGTAAGTATATATTATACTTACTAGAGCTATTATAATTGAAAAATAGAATTACTAGGTAGGTACTTCTGTATGTTTTTATTTCTATATTGCACCATCCCTTTGTTAAATAAATAGATAGTGTAGGTACATTTAAATGTACTTATATTCTGTACATAGGTAGTGGCACAGGGGAGAAATTGCATTAAATTGTATCTTATTTTGGCACATTGAACAAATCCTATATAAATGCCAACTCTGATCTATAGGTCCTTTTAAACGTCAGTTTTGTTGTCCATTCAGTCAAGGTTTCCTTTTTGAGAGGTTTGACGATCAGTTTGGTTATCCCTTCAGTCTCAGTCAGGGCTCGAAATGATCGGAGCGCGCTGGTGCCCCATTCGGATTCATGGCATCCCCAAAAAGTCTGTGCTAAATATGCTATATAAAAAATTTAACATACTTATTTTTATAAACTTAAAATTACATAACTATAGTCGAACTTGGTTATTACGAGGAAGATGGGACTGACTATATTTGCTCGTTATAAGCGTTACTCGTTATATCAGAGAATAGGTATTTTTAAATGAGCGGTCACATAAGACAAAAAGTTGTAATTCAAACAAAAATACACAATTAGAATTTTTCCCCGAAACAAGCATGGCATTCATAAACTACAAAAGAAGTTGTTTATTGTAATGAACGCTGGTAGGTACCTACCGACTTCACAAACCTTGGAATTTTTACATGGAATTTCAACCATATGCATGGATACTTTTTCAATATTGTCGCCGAAAACACTAATTAGGTAGCTACTTAGACACTTAACTAGTGTTATAAACGTAATCCGACCCCGGCGGCATCCTGTCCGGTCGGATTTTATTGCTTAGGGTGGAAATGTTTTTAAACGATCGACACATTAACAGTTTTAAAAAAAATTTTGACGATATTTTAGCTCGGTATATCCGATAAGGAGCTCGTTATAAAAGTGAATAAATGTATGGAGAAAATCATAAACTAAAATGTCAACGAATGTTTCCTCGTTACATCCGAGATCTCGCTATGTCAGCCGACAGCTTGACTGAAACTGATCGGACAGCAAAATTGATCGTTTAAAAGCACCTTATGGCATACTTAAAGGATAGAAATTTTTTCGCTGCCGTTTATAGAGATGCTCACCATTAGTTTTGACTACTGTGAAGTTAGGTGCACAATAGCTATATAAAACATAATTGTTTGCATACTGTATCATGCCAATAGGGGCCCCAGTTGCTTTATATAAATGGTTAAAATCATTCTGTGTCAAACATAAAGAATGAAATCAGCTAAACGCATAATATGCTTATATTATCAATAATGGTTAACCACATAGATAGAGCATAGACTAATATTAACCCCATGATGTTATATTATTGTGGTACGAGTAAGTGTCTTCTTTGTACAGTAACTGCAGGGGCGGTTCTACCTCAAGGGTTCATAGGAACCATCGCCATATCGTTATCATGTCAAAAATACACGTCCATTAAAATAATTAATTAAATTAAATACGCCCTATTTCACGGTGACACCTATTTACAAATTAGGAAAGCTTTGGCGTCTATTTTTCACTGACCGAGGGGTTACTCAGGCCTAACCCGTCGCCACGGTACAAATCTCGTTCTGCAAAGGATGTGAATACATTAGCGTTAGTATACGCATACTGGAGAATGAATCAAATAAACCCCAGGTGAGTAAAAACGCTCGTTGTCTGTCGTTGATAGCTGATTATGGTAAGCCTATAATAATTATTATTATTAATCAACTTAATATTTTTAAGCACGCTTTTCAGATGTGATTTAGACGTATCGACTCAGATAGTTAGTTATATTATTTATTCTGAAAAATTACTCAGTTCCTCATTAATAAAATCATATTATTACAAGAAGCTTGGTACATAATGTATAATATGAGAAAGTAGGTAGGTATATATATTTAATAATTAATGGGTAAACCCCACCACCTAGAAAGTCATCGAACTGCCACTGAGTAACTGTTAAATTACTGACAGCAGCTTCCATTGTCCTTGATGGCATGCGCATGGCACATGAGGATTTGTGAAACAAACTTGTAGGTCATTTACCCAAATGCTTCGATTTGGATATGCCACCAATGCATTTTAGAAGTTGTTGCATGTGTTTTTCGATTTATCTAAAATTGCGGTACAAGAAGTGTTAAATTTAAGAGGGCTTTTTCTGCAGCTAGATATTTTTTTATACAATAATATTAATGTTTCAAAAAGATTTTTTATAGCTATATTTTTTTATTGATTTTTCACTTTTTTAAAATATTTTTTCAACGAATATCTGTATTATTCACTACTATATTACTACTATTACTATTCCAATCCCTAACCATACTCAAACAATTGATAGGGAGACAATAGTATAGTAGCATAATATGTTGTCATTATTTTTGCCACTACAATCATTTAAAAAAATTATCCTTTTTATAAGCTTGAATGCCGTTGTTTTGTAATGTTACACTCCCTTGTAGTATGTTTATATAACATGATAAAATAATCTCACGTGCAGAATGCAGTTCGCCGTATCACACTTCACCGTGAAATGTTGTACCGGAAATATATGGCGGTATATTAAAGACTGTCCAACCTCTCTGGGACGGAAAGTGCTGACATAAAATTTATGTCTAAATAAAACACGGTTCCTGTCGGTTTACACTTTACAGGAAGCCAGCAGTAAACAAATTTTGAAAATAGCCGATATACTGGATTATTTGTTAGGTTATTTTAGGTTAGGTTTTCATTCTTGAATTCATGAATTTTGCCAAAATCAGCTATGAAAATTGAATTAATGTTCATATTGAATCTAATAAAAGACCGTATGGCGTATAGTATTATGGTCATCTCTTTCCGATAAGAAAGCTCACGGCAAACTGTGCCACGGTGAAATATTATATGTACCATTTATATGTAACCGAAACAATTGGGTACGGAGGGTAATTTAAAACTAATAGAAAGTTAGTTTATATGGGGAAAAGGTGGATTAAAGTTTGAATAAAAATTCTCGTTGTGAATAGTTTATGAAATTTATTTTTGTAAGCAACTACATAAATATATCAATTTACTTTTCTTTTCATAGAGACATACGCCCATAATAAATATTTTAAACCTACGCTTTATAAAAATATTTATTGTTTTACTTAAAAAGTATAGGATACATGATTTATGCATATTTTTCGAAAGGAAAAATATTATTATAATATAAAGTATGCAAGAATCCATAATATAAAGCGATAATACTTTTCATTTTTTGGAGCATTCAATTAATTTCATTAGGTATATAAATTTAAAAATTAATTCTATACGCTAGTTTACAATGTATTGAATACAAATTTCATTTTTAGAATAACCACAGGCCACATAGCTGCAATCTAATGCAAAGTAATGCAACATGTAAATTTCTCAAATAATTTAAAACATAAAAGTCGGCAGTCAAGAGTCGACCCACTGTTTTTGAAATGGAGTTTTATCCATGCGTATCAGATTAAAATAAATCTTGAAATAGTATAATGCGTACAGAGTGAGGATTTAATTTTTTTATAAGCGTAGAAAAATGTTATAATCCAGCAAAAGACTGAATTAACCAATACAACATTTGGATCTTAAAAAAATCTTATTACTATGAGAATGATAACGTTGATACCATAATAAAGTTAATAAAAATAACAGGTATTTATATATTTAGTATGAAACAAACATTGAAATATCTGATTCACTGTTTATTTAAAATAAAACAGTACAATTTAGTAAATTTTAAGATTCAGCTTTCCACAATAATATATAGATGGCAATGATAAATTGATAACTTCATTTTTAAAATTGCTGAGGTGCATCTTTGGTTTATAATTTTTTCTATAATTCGTTTTCTATAATAGTTTATAATTCTTAATTATTGACATTTACGTCATGGTGCTGTTTGCGATTGAAGTATTACGCCACGCGTTTTTTGAATGCTGGCGGTATTACAACAGTTTTAGTTTCAGAAACGGCCGCAATAACATGTACGTCTCGATATAGAAGTTGAAGTCTAGTGAAGTAATAAATATAGTAATAATTGGTATAATATTGTCACTGTTCTGACAGAAGACACTAATTCGAAAAAATGACATATTGAGTTAGTTATACCAAAATGTTCCTTATTTCAAACTTACCGTCTGGAAACCTTCTTAATAAATAAACAGTCTTTATTTTAAAGTCATCCTTTTTACGATTACTTAATAATCCCACATGATAGACCATTTCAAACAGTTTAACAACTTCAAAGTCAAATTACTCAAAACTAGTATTCTCCAGTTAGTGTGTTCTGCCAGAACGGAGGCGATATACAAGTTTCATAAACAAACCCTAAAAAATTTGAAAGTGTTATGCTCACATTGATGTTCACTGTACTGGTTAGGTGTGTTTTTCGGTTTTTTTAGAGATAAATACACAATAATAATGTGGAGATAGGCCATTACCATTCCTCGAATTTAAAAAAATCAGTTTAGAGTTTTAAAAGTGATTTTATATTTTAAATTTTCATATTCTGCATCAATGAAAAAAGATTTGTCACAACAAAGAAACAAGTTATGTTTCTGAAGCTAAAAACAGCATCAAATTACATGACTCTTTGTTAAAAAAAACAGGATGCTTGCCTTTTTTTCTAGAAAAAATTTTCAACTATCAATTTATCAATATACCATGCAAGGATACATAGAATTACAAGTGCGTTTAATATTGGAAGCATTAAATATCATATTTTATTACCTATTATTATAAGTAATATAAAAATACTCATTGAGACCAAGACAAAAATACATTTTAATGATAACTTAATCTATTCTACAGACTTGGTCTGCGAATAGTTTAATGATCACAGGAGTTTCGGAATCATACCAGTCTATCACTCGCAGTACGATTCACATGTTGAGGCAACGCAGTTTCTTTTCAGGAAGTCTCTTGCTGAATTGGTAATTGTCAGAGGAGTTGGGCGGTGCGGGCACTTGAGGCTCCGGATCGCCGCCCAGTCTCACTAGGCACATCTTCAAAGCTGCCGCATGTCTTCTGACTATTCGCTCCAACGCAAACAGATGGTCGTCTCTGGCTCCCGGGATGTGTTCTCGCATAAATCTGGCTAACCGCAGGACGTACTCGGCGTTGTGGCCCGACGCTCCGCTGGTGTTTACGACTTGGTGCGCTATCGACTCGAGGGAAGCTTCTCCTAGCCAATGCCGGTTTCCGGGTACCGCCACGTATATGAGAGCTGGAATGGACGGTTCCGTGCCGGTCGGGTGGAAGAAGGCTTTGTGAACGACATATCCACCAAGGCGGCATTCCCGCTGTTGAAGGTACGGCAGAGCTGCGTCTCCGACGAACTCAAATGCTCGACCCCAAGTTACAGCCTGAAATAAAGAAAAAAAAATATTAAGCAAAACTTGAATTTTTAAAAATAATGACGCACTTTGCTTGAAGTGAAAAACAGATTTTGTTTCTCTCTTCAATTATTTAAGTTAAGAACGTCAATAAGATAGTAGTAATATCGCATTGCCATTGTTACCTAATCCTCACAGTTAAAGTGGAATTTAGTACCTGTACATAATATGCATGAGGTAAATTCAGCGTTTACTGTAGGTAGAACAGTAGGCATGCAGAAGATTAATAACATAAATAAATGGTAAGTACTACTTTACTGGATTTTGAATTTGCCCTATTTTTAATATACTTTGGTTTCATTAAATAATGTTTTTTTCTAAAGTAAATAATTCAATTAATAAATTAAGAATTATTTTATTGATATTGATACAAGGTATGGGTATGTATTGTGTAGAGAAGAAATGACAGGTAGTATACCTGATATACTTTTCAAATCATCAGTTGTCGGATAATTACCAAAATTATAAAAAATACATTTTTTACAAACGCGATTTGGTTTGTATCTAGGGGCGGCAGGTTATATGAAAGTATGGTGAAGCAGGCTAGTATGGTAAAAAAGTATGGTGAGGCAGGCTGGTAATCAATTTGTGGCAAAATTTCCTCGTTAACATTATATTATATGGGTACGTTATAATGACCAAAGTAAATCCTCCGTGATGCCCTGCATTTTTTGTTATCGCGTTGCTATTTCTCGTAAATTGTTGGCTTGCTTCGTTTAGTTGTATGGGAAAGCCGATTTCTTGCCCCTCTTTTTATTTAATACCTCTATGGTTTGTATGTTTATATAGTTTATAACATACTTAGAAGAGATTTAAGTTCCTACTATAAAATTACTATAGAACTACTAGTTTTTTTTTATAATGAGGAAATACAAAAAGTAAAATTATACAGAGTGGGTATTTAAAAATGTTCAAGCTTTTTTATTATTTACTTACTTTAAATGGATGAAATGGATACACATATGCATATGCTGTTGAAATCATTCTAGTGTGAACTGTTGTCGCAAGAGTTACATGACAGCAAAAAATATACCATGGAAAGAGAATAATAGAAAATGGAGTGAGAGAGTTCAAATTACTTTCGAAGTACTGCCACATTATTATTTCTGTGATATCTGATACTATGTATGTACCCCTGTTATGTGGGTACCTTCTTAACTAATTTTTTTGAAAAATAATAAAATTTATTGTACTTTTATTTTATAAAAATATTGAGGGTTACAATATTCATAAAACTACACAACTCTGGTTCACGCAGGGTTTAATTGAATTTTAAAAACTAACTGACACCATCTACAATTAATTCCATGAAAACAAATATGTATAACTATTTATGTCGGATCTTAACGGCATACTTCCACCATTCGCAACTGCTTTATAGAGAGTATACATATTATTAGGCACATGAATTTTGTGCATTTTTGTTATTGTCATGGCAGTCATCGTTAGACACAGCAAAAACAAGGTTGTCGTTGACATTTTACTCATTTTGTGATGTTAAATAAATACACCCGAAAATACCAAAAAGAAAGTCTATATTTATTAGTGCATTTTAACAAACCATTCCTTAAAAACATTCATAGCACCAAATGTGAATCGTCAAAATCAAACTTAATGACTAATGAACATACATAACTTGAAAACACATCAGATATATTATACCGACTAAAAAAAAATCACATTTGACAAAAATACGATGCTCGACGGGATTTGAACCCGTATATCCACTGGTATCATGCCAATATGCTTTAAACAATTAAGTTACAAGCCTCCTACTTAATTGCGATAATTTAAACTAGTATGTCCTACATGAATGCTTATCAAATTGCGTTATTATTGACTATCAGTTTTTGTGTTTTAAATCAAGGAATATTAATTACCTTAATGACCAAACGATGTCCGGCTCTCGCTAAATATTTAGTTATAATGTATACTTGAACTCGCTAACAATTTTTAATAAACCATTTCTTTTATTCAACGAATAATTTGCAAGATTTGAGAATGTAACATTGCATATATTGAACATACATAACTTGAAACGACTTGACGAGGTGACTCATAATCATGTAACGATGCGCGAACCGTGCAGTGTGGCCATTGCAATTGAATAGTGTGCGTTCGTTCACTAGGATATGTCACCTACCACGTAGCCACCAAGCAAGGCACCTGCATATGTGGCTGAAGCCTTACCTATTTAGATTTTCAATATAATTACACATTATACAATGTGAAGAAACATATGTTTTGTATATTAATTTTAGTAGCATTCAGGAGATTTTCTTCATTTTATATTAATATTACAACTTGTTATCAATTCTCATGTAATTTTAAAACTATACTAACTACAGAAAAGTTTGCCGACCCCTATTAGGATTATTAAATGCTGGAAATTATCTATTACACAAGAGCTGTAACAACAGGATGTGACATGACCCAGTTGCGAGGCTCAGGATAGGTAAGAAATTATTGTTTATGTCCCAGTTTTATTGTTTGTATTGGGTGTCATACTTACCAGTATGACACCCAATGATTGGACTTGATCAGGCATTAAACTGTCCTAATGGTACTAGTTATATCGGTTGATTACAATTATCTGATAATTTACATTTTAAAGTGTTTTAATGAATCAATTGCATATTTAAAAACATTAGGAAGAAAACCATTATAAAATGTAGTTCGTCAGAGGGTCTCGTTTTATTATTACTTATAAACAGCGCTCGAAATGGAAAATTTTAGGAACCGGAGCGCTTGATAATTTTACGAAAATATTTACATAGTTATCTAATTTTATATGTAATTTATAAAAATAAGTGTTAGATTTTTTTGTTGCATGGCCTATCTAGTTCAGAGGGCCAAATTATTTTTTCCAGGAGACGGAGCGATAATTTTGGGGATTTTATGAACCGGAACAGCGCCGTCCATTTTGAGCCCTGCTTACATATTATTTTATGGTTATGTTTATCATTAAAACGTAGGTATCTGTAAAAGAAATTTGTAATGGGTTTTATTTTTCATTAAAAAAAAAGAAAATGTGTTTAACTTGAAATCTTTTTTATTTATATCGAATCGAGTTTCGATATTGTGACCATATTTGAATTTGAAATTTGAAAAAAATATGTACTTATTTTTCTTTTTGATGTTTTTAGATTAAATTAAAACACTCTTCAGTAAATCATACCAATTCAATTTCATGGTACCTGCCACGTATTCTACCACTAAATGCCCTTAGTTCTTCACTTCAACCCAGCTATTGCTATTGCTGCATCTATTTATATACCAATAAAAAAAGTATTGATCAGTGCTTATAGACCGAATTGATGAAACTTTTACAACCGATTTCACATTATTGTTATAAATTTAATAGTTTCATGAAACGTTCCGAAGTAAAGATAAAAAAGACGTAATAACGTAGCAACGGTGGTGTGGTAAGGTGAGGTACCGGTAGAGGGCACGCGGTCAAATTACATTCAAACCAAATCAGACTGCATTGTGTACATTTGTCTACTTTTTATTTACGTATTTCTACCAGTATAATTTGTCCGCTGAGTGAGGGCGCCACATGCTAACATTTGACATAATCATTCAATACTTTTTACACTGCGATAAGCTTAGTTCTAAATCCGAACACCTGACGATTTATAATGATCTATAAATAGTAAATAATAAACACATTCCCGCCTATTTCCTAATGCACGGGAAGAAATCGCATTGATGCATATTTTAATGGTTCACTTGACTATCACTATAGCACTTAATTATTTACGAAATCTAATAAAAGGAAGTAGGTAACTAGGTAGGTAATCAAAATCAATCCATTTGCTTTACGTAAAAACTATTTTTTGTATGTCATATGATAATATCCAGATTTTTCATTTACATAACCATAAATTTTAAAACTGCAAACATAAAAACATCGATTAATAAGTAGCGCTTATCATAAAATAATATTGTACGAGTTCTTTAATTAATATCCTGGATACAAATCCAGTATCAACCTGTTTGATAAAACATGCGTTATTTGTTTTCATTTTTAATACATATAATTAGTATTATCACAATAATTGCCAATGTTATAATCTAAAAAACAAAGTTCAACACGAAATAACAAATAACCATATTATAAAGAGATGAGATGACGGTAAAGCAATACTAGCGAACAGGGGCGCCGCATTCGTATGGGCAATATGTGCGGCACTCGCGGGCATCCGAACAAAAGGGCGACCCGCATAGTGGTGTTTGAATCTGGCTAACATGGTAACACTAGCGTCAAGTGTCATTTTGTCTGGCATCTTGTACTTCTGCGGGCTGGCGTATAAAAAGTAAAATAATATTCTGCAAGTACATGCCAAACGAATTAACACTATCTATATCCATATTGAGATAAATAATTGTTAAATGAATTTGAGTGTATGGACTGTTTTATAGACACGCGAATTTATTTTGACAGCAGCTGTCAGTGGTAAATGGAAATACAGAAGGGGGCGTGTTCATAACAAAAGTAGTCTATGGTTAAGGATTCATTAACTCTATAGTCAGTATAGTCTATAGTTAAGTCATCCTTTTCGGAAACTTATCCTTAAGATTGAAATATTGGATTCAAACTGAGAGCAGAGTTTCTCTCCGCACACATGCGGCTGCACCTATGGCAGCGGCCCTGCTAACGAGTCGCGACAACATCATTATGGATCAATAACAAGCTAAATACACGTTATTATTAATAATAATGAAATTATTAATTTATAAATCGTTTTTCAAAACTAGTAGAAACTGGTTCTTTACAAGGATGTAAATAAAAATAACATTAAGATTGAATTGAGATTTGAGAAAAATAATTTTATTTAATTAATTGTAAAATTGATTAAATAGGAATTTTACTACGTATGTTGACGGAATGTCAGTGACTCGAAGATATCGCGGTGACGTCCGAAATAAAACATTAACACAAATTCTATGACAACTAAATTCTCAATCACGTGAATAAGCAATGCATTATGAATAGTAATGTAATTACAATATAAATTCGTAGCTTTAGAGCAGTATTTTCCAAACTGTGTAGTGAAAAAGGGGTACGCGTGCTTGGTTTAATCGCGTTTAAAAATTATGTGAATCCAATTATAGGTAAATACAATTTTATATTTTTTCCCGAAATGGGGGTGCGCTATGTTGAATATTTCGGAAACGCTGATATTTATAGAAGTTGATGAACGGACTCGAAACTGAGTTGATTGACTGAAGTTAATAATAATTTTCTAATATTATTAGCGATAGCCCGCAATTTCACATGCGTGAAATACGGACGCATTTACAGAATGAAGAAATAGACTGAATCGATTCGATATCTTTCAAATCAATGAGATAGACAATGGCTTGATCTAGAGGAGCACCCCTCACTTCACCACTCCACGCTTACTATCTGACCATTTTACCTACGAAAGTACGTTATTCGAAAACGTGTCAATGGACAAAAGCTCATGATTACGTGATTATTATACATAATTACAATCACTAGATTAGTATAATGAAAACAAAAGAAATTTTACGGATAAAAAATACTTTTAATGTCTGCTACCGAAATAATTTGTTGGAAATATCGCATGTAGGTACTTAGTAGAACTCTTTTGATTGATGAATAAATGTGTACCTACTTGTTTCATATTTATACAAATAAGAAGGTATTATTATAACTTATCTTGTGTTCCTCGTAAAGCCAATACACGTATTTTTCTAATATTTTAATATTTTTTATTTATAAAATCACAGGTTTTCTTAAAAATACACTACTTTCGCTGACAAAACGTGTAGGTATAACTGTCAAAAAATAATAGTGGGAAGGTACATAAGTAACTAAATGGCAGATATCAAGTCAAAAACTCAACATTAACCAATTTAATCACACTTAATTTTTTCTGGGATTGGTGTCAAATATTGCCACAGGAAAGGGTCGCATGAATCAGTTTTTTGATAATAAGTATTTATTATATCTATGAGTGTGACTAAGTTGTAAGGAGTTACATAGAATAATAAAATTATGTTATTTTAGTATGGTGTGACTATTTTCTGCAAATCGAAGGTGGCATGTTCGCGATCATTTCTTTATGGATTATTTTGTATGAAGGGAGGCTGTATGGTGTATGCGGAATGTAGAAAAAAATACTAGATTGTATTAAAAACGATAACTCATTTTTGTTAAAATTGTGGAATGACTTGTTTCTGCATAGCTGCTACCCTCAATTGACATCCGCGAGAAAAAAAGTTTTTGAAAAACTACAGAAAAACCTGCAAACAGTATTGATGAGAAATCGACCAATGTTATATGAAAAGTAATTAGGTGGTACAAGGATTTTCCACTATAACGGTTATATTATTTATTTAATTTTATTGTACATAGTAGGAAATGACAATAAAGTTTTTTACTTAGTGTCGACTTCCTGTTGGAAAAACGTTAAATTTTACAACTCTAATCGAAATTGTTTTTACAAAAAAATACCGTTTTTCTTAAATACATTTAATTATGTACCTACTGAGAAGGACAGTGTTTTTTTCTTGTTAACTCTTAGACTTATTGTCTAGCTAGTGACTAGTCTGTGTTTGCGTTCATCAATATTTATTAACCGTATCGAAATATAAAAGGCTTGCACGGTTTCACTAAAAGATAAAAAAAATTACAATATGGGACAGTGTACCTACGAACAAAAGTAAAAACAATAATTAATAATTTGTGCACAGTTCAATGAATGTAAATAATGAATATCACAATAAATTATAAATAAATATTTGCTCCAATGTTATATTATGTAGGTATTTTAATTCAATAAGATAAAGTCCATTGAGCCAGAAGAATACAGATAATAAATTGAGAACATACATACATCTAAAAATACTATTTTAGTGTACCTATATAACATTCTCCTTGACCTACCAAATTAATTGCACTAGGTACGTGTGCATTTATTATCTTTTGTTAGAATAATAACTGATTTTAGCTGACAGGTAATTTAAAATAAGTATGTACCTACCTATGTATTTTTAAACATACATGATCTAATTCTAACATATCAAATACTTCTACCAGTTTTATTTGGGCAATCAATCAAACGAGAAAATTGCATGGTAAGTATTTTTTTGAAAATAAGACGCCAGATATAATCAAAAGTCAAACAATGTTTTTTTAATGAAAAATGCACAACATTTTGATTGAATCGACAAGGTTACATGGCACTACAATCTTATGAGTAATTTTCAAGCAAAGTAGAAATACATATTTAAAAAAAAAAGGTACTAAACGTACTATAAAAGCATATTAATATGTCAAGGGTAGCAGTTTAAGAATAAAATAATTCAAAAAAAGAAAATATTATAACCAAGTGACATGTTAATATAATTATTTTCAACACTTGCGATGAAATATTTAGCATACAAAAAGTCTGACTTTTTATTTTACAGGTCATGACTATTCTAGGGTTATACCTCAGATTATAGCACATAATTATTATAGGGAATTTTTGGATGTATCCAGTCATGTCCAATGGAGTAAGTAAGTGATGCATTGCTTAGAACAGTAAAAATATATGAAAAATGAGAGTTAGTTAGCTTTTGGGAGTACCTAATGCCTTACTAGTCTAACCAAGATACATCGGTTCGGTGAACATTAAACATTATATACCTACAAACTGTTCGAAACTTGTAATAAAATTGTTTCCGAACATTTATATTCGAATATTTACGAACAGTTAATAATAATATTATGTTCTGATACAAATGAAGTTGAAGTTTTGTTTCACGAAGCGGATGGGAGACATTGAGCATACAGAATATGGTCTTGATCTGGACTAGGGTTGTGTTGTGAAATGGAGATTGATTCGCCTGCAGCGCTTACAAAGTATATTTAATACACGCTGCAAGCATGGCGTGCATGTCAGAATTTATGTTTAAATTAATAATAATTTACAAAAAAAAAATACTATAAATAATGAACGAAATTTCAGGCTAAAATGAAAGGGACCGGAATTTAATTTCTTCTTAAAAGATGTCACTTTGCCTAGGGACAAATGTGTTCAAATTTAAAAATATATATTTACGATTATAACATAATTATATAATTTACCTATATGTAAAAAGGTCAGCATGTCCATTTATCAGAAATATAGCCCCAAGACTATACCAATAATTATTGTTAATTTGTTTGATAGGCAGATAATTTGACAGAAAAATCGACACAATGTGGAAAAGTACTACACGCTCATTAAAATGAGAATAGAAGATGATTTCTAAATATTTTTATTAAATATGTAGTCGCCATATGCTTTCGTTTCTGAACATACGTTCGAGGTGTTGATTTTGGTTATCCGCTGTAGTATTATGATATGAGTAACGATTGTCTATTCACTATTGCGTCTATTGACACTGGGTGCTTTTTATTAAATATATTCTATGCGTTCATGCGTTCTAATCCAACTAGCGAGCTCAATAAACTCGTGTGGTATCGCTTACTGGAGGTTGTGAATGAAAATTATTGAGAAATACTGATTTGTAAATGAGATTCTTATAAATTCGCGAAAATTCATCACATGTGTAGGTACATAGTACAAAGGGCTGAAAATGGACCGGATCGCCATTCCGGTTCATGAAATCTCGAAAATTATCGCTGGAAAAAATATTTTTGACCATTTGAGCTAGATATGCCGTATACCTGACAAAAAAAATCGAACACATTTACTTTTATAAAATATACATAATATTATACCTAATTAAGTAGGTAGCTATGTTAATATTTTCGGAAAATTATCGAGCGCTCCGGTTCGTAAAATTTTCCATTTCGAGCGCTGATGGTACATTGAGTACCTATTTGATCGGATGAGACCTACAAAATATTGAAAAAATCGGAAAAGTTTTTTTTTTTAAAGGAAACTCGCTAGCACGGAAAGCTAAAATTTTATTGTGCACGGAAAAATCCAAATAACGAACAATAATTATTGTAAAAATTCGTCGATAACAAATATTTCCTTGCATAATAAATTAAATAAAAATGAATAGAATTGTTTCGAATTCCCAAGAATCGAAAAAAGTCGAGAAATCACAAGCTGCACCGCAGTTGCAACGCGTCGACGCAGGTCTTACTTACTTGATTCCAAATGTATACTATTTGAATCGCAGATTGATTTTTTTTATCCAACTGGAGATTCTAATCGGATGCATTTAGAATCAAGTAAGACCTGTGTTGACGCACTGCAACTGCAGTGCTGTGTATCTGATCCCGTACATCTACATAAAATCGACCTATTCAAAAGGTTGTTAGCCGATCCCGGTCACGGTCCTAAATGTAGAAAAAAATACTATAGTAAGTATATACCTACAAATATTATGTTTATCATGTCTTTATGTGTAAATTAATATCATCAATATTTTTTCACCAAGTTGTCAATTACTAAATTTATAATTGTTGTTTTTTCTACATAACTATTTCAGAAAAAGTAACATATTAGTAAGATAATGACAGCCGAGAAAGTAGTCAATCAAGTGCACTTGGTATTGTGTCTCACGCACTTGATGGAAGTAAACTGTGCCATTCGGTTGATAAAAAAATATAAAATATTATAATACATGCAACAGTTCTAATGCCTTCTCTGAATCAACATTTATATAATGCAATCAATAATTATGTAGGTACCAACATATACCTATGACAAATATCTTTTTTTTTTTTTTTTTAATATATTATTTAGTTGTGTGTCTGCCATCAAGCTCGTTTTTTCTGGCCATATAAAATATGCCATTATCATAATGTGTTGGCAATTTTGTAGAAGCTTAATTATAGTGCAATACTAATAAAGAAAGTAGGAAAGTTACATGCTTATCAATGTATGTAATTGGTAGGCTTAGTATCATAATGTGTTGTCAATTTTGTAGAAGCTTAATTTTAGGGCAATACTAAAAAAGAAAGTAGGAAAGTTACATGCTTATCAATGTATGTAATTGGTAGACTTAGTGTTAACCATACGGAATATCCAGATACAAATAAATTTGAAAAAAGAACATACTTAATATGTGTTTACTACATTGTCATATAATTTCTAACTTTCATTCTATTTAAGACCGTTAATAAAAAATACAGATCATTATGACATAAGTAAAGCATATTTTACTTTTTAATCTACAAAGCTATTTATACCTATACAAATATATTGTTCTGAGAATTGAAAGAAACGTTGGCCAAGTATCGTCAGTTCAGCAGTGGCAACTATACACGATAAATTATAATTATATAGAACAGACTATCGTTATTATTATTGTATGTATAATGGGTTTGAGACAAATTAGAAACCAGACTGGGGAAAAAAAGTAAATACAATTTTATGCTATAAACCGCAACCGGATCATGAACTGATTTCTGAATCATATCATAGAGCAGTGGTCGCCAACCTTTCATGTTTGGCGTTACCCTTGAAGCATACACATTTATTATTTCTTATATTTTTTTATGAAATCGATGTTTTTTTTTTAATAAATATTAGAAAAACATTAAAACTATGAAATGGTAAAAAGTCGTTTCTTTACGTTAGAGAAAACAAAATAAACTAAAATTAAAATATATACATGATCATATTATAATAATTGAAGGGTGGAAATTACAAAGGTGCTAAGAATTTTATCACTTTTCTATTTATATTGTTTTTAAATGTCTCTCCAATGTTTTGTATAAATATAATCAAATACTGGTTTTTACTACTAAAACTAAGTATCATGTATAGAATTATATAAATATATAAATAATAGGTATATATAATATGTTCTTGGATTTTTTTTCAATAAACAGTTTTTCTCCTTTTTTGTTTTATGTTCAAACCACTTAACACCGTTGTAATTTACACCCTTCAATTATGATAATAAGAAGGGATTCTTTGACTTTAAGTAAAATATATTTTTCTTTTTAATGTTTTTAGATGCTTTAAAAATACCTACTTTAAAATGTAAATTATCAAAAAAAAAATGCCTCAAATTAAAAGCTTCTTATTTTTGGATTTGTGGAGTACCTATTCACCTTAATGGTTAATTTTTTAATTATCAAATTAAAAAATATTGCGCACTTTAATCAGCGCTTGAAATAGAAAAAAATATGAATCGAAGCGCTCAATAATTTTCCGATAAGATTAACATAGTTATCTAATTTTATGTATATTCTATAAAATAAGTGTTTATGAATTTTTATTATATGGCCTATCTGGCTCAGATGGTCAAATTATTTTTTCATGTGACGGAGCGATAATTTTGAGGATTTTATGAACCGGTACGGCACTCCGTTCCATTTCGAGCCCTGACTTAAACACAAATTTAGCCGTGTGCTCTGGCGAAGATAAAAATGCCGCAAAGAAAGGATGCACTCTTGCTAAAGTTACCGATTCAACTATAAGAACTAAAATCATTCTGGAATCATTATCAATTAATGTTGTAATAATGTAATACAACAAGCACAATTAATTAGAATATTATTAATTAATAGTCCACACTAAGTGTGTACAGTTTCCTATAAAATTGACACTTAAAACATTCGAAGAATAAATTAAATATTAACACAATGAATAAGGCACCTAATAATATTATATTTAGGTACGCACAGGGCGGCTCTACCTTAAGGGTCTGTAGGGACCATCCCCACATCGTTATCATGTCAAAAATATACGTCTAATATTTTTATCATTGTCATAATATACCTACTTAGTTACATGATTAAATTAACTATTTAATTTATTTAATCCATCTAAACCCGTCGCAATTTTATAGATATTTATAATTATTATACAAATAAAATAGTAATAAGATACAAATAATGATCATAACGCGGTATTAAAATAATTAATTTAAATACGCTCTATTTCACAGTGACACCTGTGTACAAATTAAGAAAGTTATGGTGTCTATTTTTCGCTCAGTTTCGCTGACCGTGGGTCACTCAGTCACATCCCGTCGCCGCGGTACAAATCTAGTTCTACAAAGAATGTGAATGCATTAGCGTTAGTATACGCATACTGGGGAGTAAATCAAAAGACCCCTAAGTGTGTAAAAATGCTCGATGTATGCTGTTGTTCAAAACTGGTAATGATAAGTCTACAATAAGTATTATTATTAATCAAGTAAATATTTTTAAGCACGCTTTTTAGATGTGATTAAGTAACGACTCAGATAATCATAATATTATTTATTCTGAAAAAATACTCGTTTCCTCATTTATAAAATCATATTATTATAAGTAGCTTGGTACATAATGTGAGAAAGTAGGTAGGTGTGTATATTTAATAAATAATGGCTAAACCCCACCACATAGAAAGTTGCCGAGCCGCCATTGGGTACGCACGTCACTGGAAGTGGACCAATTTCCATTGGCGGGCTAATAATAATAGCAATAATTGAATAATAGTTAATATGTATATTGTATAGTAAGTTACTCTGTAAGGACATTCGGTTCTCAGACAGTTCAGTCTTATACCAATCAGCTCTAAATTACTTGACAACAAATGATAGCTACTACGGAAGTCGAATTGTTCGACTGCGCTTATTTGCAATACCAAGATGTGGTCGGTTAACTTCGAATTCGAGAGAGACAAATTAGATCAAATATCTGATCTACTTATATAGATCAAGGATTTCCAATCATTTGTGGTTAACGAGAATAGTACCTAAGTAATTAACAAACAGTACAAAAATACATACTCAATCAGTCATGCACTTTTATGTTTATTATGAACGTTGATAATATTCAGGGTTGCCATAATTTTCAGAGTTCAAGTCCGGGCACTCGGCCTGCTTGAAAGGCTAGTATTGGAAATAAACAGCGCATCTTTGCCATAGGCCAGTGATGCACAAGATTTTTATTTCTTTATTTTCTGAATACAGTAGGTACTGGGTACATTTCTCACAAATAATGATATTCCCGAGTTTATACATATTATTTACAAAGATAAGGTTTATTAAAAAAAACACAGACACATTCACGAACATTCATCGTTGTATGCGAAGGCAATATAATTCTACACTGCGGTTACATGTAAATTGTACGTAAAACATTTCACCGTGGCACAGTTCGCCGTGAGCTTTCTTATCAAAAAGATATGACCGTGTAGGTACTATAGTCTATACCAGTGGTCGGCAAACCGCGGCTCGCGAGCCACATATGGCTCTTTGGCCCCTTGAGTGCGGCTCTGCCACAAATGCCCTCTGCCCTATTTGACATGGCTACAAAGAACCGAAGAAAACCGTGAAGTTGAATGGGCCGAGACGTTTATTCAAGGCTTAAATGACCTACTGACCTGTATTGTTTGTCGGGAAAAATTAGCGCATTCAAATTTAGAGCGACATTTCGCACTAAATATCCTATCGGAACTAAATATCCTGGAAGGAAGAAAGCAGTTGAGGAACTTTAGAAGAGTCAAGAAAAATCAAGTTCTGTATTTAATTACTCAATACAATCTTCTAATAATGTTAATATAGCAAGTTTTATGATTGGTAAAGAGATTTCTAGAGAGAAAATAAAGAGTAAATGAGAAGTCGTCTTATTGATGAGAACCTGGAATCGTGCTTAAAATTAAAAACAACAACATACAAACCTGATTTAGATACCCAAACTTTCCAAGGAGATGCAAGGCCATTATTCACATTGAATGTTGGTCAGTGATTGTCATGATTTAATTTTATGGATAGCTTACTTACAATTTAATTTTCATCAATACATAACATTATTACGTATGCTATCAAGTTTTATTCAGTGTACCTACCTATAGTTTAAGACTTAGAATTTTAACTAAAGTTTATTAAGTTAATAAACAGTGTACCTACTTATATAATTTAGGTTTCAGAAATTTGGCTCTCAAAAGAAATCTCAATCATTGTACTATTGATATTTGGCTCTGTTGACTAATGAGTTTGCCGACCACTGGTCTATACCAATGATACTCAACCTTTTTTTTCTTTGGGCCAAATACATATATTTGTAAAGTAACGCGGGCCGCATCACTACTGGTGTGACGAAAAAAATCATGAAACCCCTCCTTTTTTACAATTTTTTTTGAGATTTTAAAAATTATGCGTGTTTTTTTTTTAAATTAATCGTGTGCAATAGCAACACTCTTATACCAGATCTGATGTGGACCATAATGACAATCCTCTTCGGGTGTCACTATCTGTGCGTCAAAGTCGAAACGAATCTCAACATATACGAAATTCCTGATAATAAATGTGTTTCGGGCCGCACATAAAAGCTTAAAGGGCCGCAGGTTGAGTATCGCTGGTCTATACGGTCTCAAATTTTATTAGATTCAATATGAACAACTCATTCACCGCTGACGGCACAGCTGTTGTGTCTTCATTAGGGGACCATTATATATAATTAGCATGTTATTACATAGTAATTAAATGCTTCGCGGCTTAATTCAATTTCCATAGCTGATTTTGGCAAAATTCATGAATTCAAGAATGACAACCTAACCTAACAAATAATCCAGAATATGGCTATTTTCGAAATTTGTTTGCTGCTGGCTTCCTGTAAAGTGTAAACCGACAAGAACCGTGTTTTATTTAGACATGAATTTTATGTCAGTACTATACGATCCAAAGAGGTTGGACGGTCTTTAATATACGGCCATATTTTTCCCGATACAACAATTCACGGTTGAAGTGTGATACGGCGAACTGCATACGTACAAGTTTCCGGACACGCTACACTAATAACGTAAAACAATAAAATACGCTTTCATCAGTTAATTATAATATTTTAAATGTTCTAATAATTAATGGATGAAATCATGCTATCTAGCCTAGGTTCAGACGACAAATCGTCGTAGACACGTAGTGGGTTTGGCGGATGGGTAATAAATAACCATACCTCGTAAAGAAAAGTATATTAAGAAACCCTCGCAGGAGGCGCCTAAGTTCGACGTCCGTCAGTGTTTACCAGTGGCGAAGGTTGGAGGTAGGCTGTTAAGATCTGACAAAAATAGTGCACACTAAACTTTGTCAGTCAAACGTATTTGTTTTCATTGAACTAAGACTAAATGTGTAGGTAGTGTTTGTTAAGTTTTTAAAATTCAATTAAACCCTGCCTAATCCAAGTTATAGTACCTACATAATAGTCAAAAATATTCGTTAATACTTTGGACGCGGAAGACGCACACGGTGCGTAATGACCAGGCGGCCGATCGATGTAATTAACGTGCATTTTAAAGGGGGCAATTAAAATCTCATTATCTATTCAGCAGCGAAAGCGTTAATGTATAAAATATTTAAAATTATGGCATTAATGATTAAACCATACATAATTTTAGATATTTTATAGATAGAAGGATATTTTTTATCAATTATGGTTTGGTTACGAGTTTAATGAATTAAAAAAAAACTAACCAACACCATCTGTAATGTAAAGAAAACAAATAAGTATGACTGAAAAAGCATGCTCTATTTTTGTCGGATCGCGCTTAGCATACGTAAACTATAATGGTTTGGTTTAGGCAAGGGTTTATAATTGATATTTAAAAACTAACTAACATTATCTGCAAATTGTAGTCTTAGTTCAATGAAAACAAATACTTATGATTGACAAAGTTTAGTATGCACTATTTATGTAGGATCTTAATAGCCCACCTCCACCCTTCGCCACTGGTGTTTACTAATTCCAAACGACAGCGAAAAACATATAGGTAGGTAGGTACCTACGAATCAATAATAATGAAAACAATATTACGTTATTTTTAAATAACGGACAAATACTTATAAATTAAAAGTAAACGTGATCAGCGCATCGAAGAGAAAATAATAATTATTCAATCAAGATTGTTGAAATAATTAATGTGAATTTGTACTATACATTTTTATAACCAGACGTAAAATAAATACAGTAAAACATTTTCACGGGTGAAGGTCCAATCAAATGACCGCCACGCCAATTTGCAATGAATTGATTGGAGACTGTACCGAAATTTGCACCAATATCAAGGACTGCTCTTGCTACAAAATCATTTCCATGAATTGGCATAATTTTGTGTGTGACCTTATGTATTGCCGACTTTGATAATTATGAACGATATACATTCTGACAACGTTCAAATTAAGTATTTCTTAGAGTCTTTGATCAATTATGTCACGGAGCACACTACAAACAATAGGCCGGTACCCAGAAGTCAATACGAGAGCAGATGTGTTTTAATTGCATAGCGACAACAAGTGATTCATGTGATTCATATCTTTTAAAATAATCAATAGCGAGACTACTCAGTAATTTAAAAAATACACAGAAAAACAATACATTAAGATCTTCGGACACACTGCATAGGTATACGTCACGAAAATATAAACAATTGTGAATAGAGCAAGATTTGACCTTTTTGATCTTTTCGATAAACTGTCAATCCGGTGGATAATTCTGTTCCTACATTTTTTGAAGCAGAAAGAAGACGTGATGATGTGTTTGATAAAAATACCCTGTCTACTACCGAAAAAAAAATAATAATCTTACTTATTTAGAACCAATACACCAGGGTTGCCATATTATTTTTGTATTTCGATACAGCAAACAGCTTACAACTAATTAAAAAGCTGGCATATTGTACCAGATTTACTTGAAAATTAACTGCTCTACTTATGCACCTTATATCTTTCTTACCAATGCAATATTTTTTACATACAATATTTAAATGTTATATAAATTTCTTAAATATATTAATTTTTAGTTGTAAGTCGTCTACCTATAGATGGATGTATATTTGATGAAATCATTCGCAGAGTAAAGCTAGGTTGTTGTGCTTTTGGCCGCCAGTGGTATCCAAGAGACACAAAACGTCCGCAAGGTTGACCTAGAGGCCGCTGGATCGATGAAATGATAAAGTTCTGCGGAAGTACGTGGCAACGCAACGCATAGGACCGAGATAAGTGGAATCAGCTTGGAGAGGCCTTCATCCAGCAGTGGATATATTCAGGCTGATGATGATGATGATATAACTTATTTATTGGTTGTGATTTGTGAAACAATAAATTCTTTTACATTTTTTGGTGTAGTGAAAATCATATCCCTTATTTTTGGAATGCCAGTTTCTAATTTTTTTAGTTTGAGAAAATCTAGAGTTTTTTTTCTGTCATCTAGCTTATTTTCTTACCCTGTCTGGCATATTATCGTGGATGACTCGTTTTAGTAGACTGAGGTTACACGAAAAACGGTCTGCAATGTTTTGGAGAAAAATGACATGATTCTGTACAGGCTAGTTAAGTAACTGTTATAAAACCCTCACTAATTTTTAAATAATAATCAAAAGTTGGAAATATGCTATGACCTTTATAATGAAAATATTTTAATCTACATATTATGTGGAGTGATTTTCGCAGGTTAAACCGAATTTATAAATTTTATATTACTATACAGGCGGACCTCGACTTACGAACGTTCGACTTTCGCACAATTCGCTATTTCGCACATTTCAAAAAAAATCGTTTTTTTAAAACGTCGCGCTGGCCGTGGGGTTAAGATATCCCCTTCTCGCTCGCTCACAAGCAAGTGCATTTCTTGCGTCACTTGCATCGTGCTCGCACCCGTCACTTTGCTTGTGAGCTAGCTAGGATAGCTGATATAGTATTGCGCAGGAGCGCGTGCGGGCGTGTCATGTTGTGCGTTTTGCTAATTTTCTTCATTTGAAATATTTCACCCTAAAAATTTATAAACATGAGTGAGAAACGGAAAAACTGCAGTGTTGATACGAACAAAAAGAAATCAAGGACTTATAAACTTCACATGACGTTCTAATTGCGGTGAATCTTTTGCTTCAATCGGACGTTCGTATGATACAAACAGGTCTGATACGATATGTTCAATTTTGAAAAATAAAATTAAGGAATACGTTCAAAATTGTGGAAATATATTATCTTTAAAGGTTGTTTCCAAAAGACACGGCATAGTTATGGATGAAATGGAAAAATATTTTGTCATCATGGATCGACGACCAACATCAAAAAGATGTCCCTCTGAATATTTCAATTATTCAAGCGAAGGCTCTTAGTTTGTACAAAGATTGGAAGGCTAGAAAAAGAAGATTCTAACACGATTTTTCAAGCAAGTAACGGTTGGTTTACATTAAATTCACTGGAGAATCGGTTGATGCGGATAAATATGCTGCAAAAGAATTTATTTCCTCATTATCCAAAATTATTGAAGATGGAGAATATTCCTCTAGCCACATATTTAATGTAGATGACACAGGTTTATTTTGGAAAAAATGCCTAGTCGTACATTCTTATCTAAGGAAGAATCACTTGCCCCTGGGCATAAACCTTCTAAAAACCGATTGACATTGCTTCTTGGTGGAAACTTGGCTGGTGATTTAAAATTGATGCCAATGTTAATTTACCAACCAGAAAATCCCAGAGCATTGAAAGGGAAGGATAAAGAATTGCTTCCAGTAATGAAATAAAAAAGCCTGGGTTTACTGCGTTAATATTAAAAGATTGACTTTACATTTCGTGCCAGCAGTTAAGCAATATTGTAGATTTACCATTTAAAATAAGAAAAAGAAGAGTGGCAAACAGTTAACTCTTGATAACTTTTTAAGGGAAACACCCGCAAACCCCACTTAAACATGTCTCTTAAACATATTATATTTACTTGATAAATATATATTTCAAAATACACACAGTTTAATTTTTTTTACTACCCTCTACTTTCAAACATTCAACATTCGCACACCTTTTCAGGAACCAATTATGTGCGAAAGTCGAGGTCCTCCTGTACCTACATCTTATAGACACAATGTGTCATACTCAAATATCACTACGTGATAGCTTGTAAGAAAATTCCAGGAAGACAACACACAATCACTGTTACAAAAAGAATCTTTCCATTATCATGGAAATCGTTACGACTGAACAATTGAACGTGTTGGTAGGTATTTGTGCAATAATTATCTTTCAGTATGGTGGGAAAACTATTACTATCACAATCACGTTCGGTTTGATTGGATGCGAACTCATTTACCTACCAACATCGGATGACATTTTGATAGATAGTTGAGTTTGCGAATGTAATACATATCGCAATTATATTTATATCAGCCTTTATCGGGAAATAAGACTGTTAACAATAGGTATGTAGACTTTTTATTGAGTTGTTGGACTTAAGTACTTACTTATTTTTATATGAAGGGGCACAACATAAATAAAATTATAAATAGGTGGCGAATAATCTATTCCGCGGGGTGAAATATTGAAATAATTTGCAAACGTAAAAAAATATCAAACCGAATATTGACCATCTTTAGACAAACACAATGACTGCGAACAACTATTTTCATAGATGAATTATTTCAAATCCAAAGTAAAACATTGCCTTGGTAATGGTTTGGCTGAAAAATCTGTAGGTTTCTTTTATTTAT
Source organism: Rhyacophila brunnea (assembly GCF_057557595.1). NCBI lineage: Eukaryota > Metazoa > Arthropoda > Insecta > Trichoptera > Rhyacophilidae > Rhyacophila > Rhyacophila brunnea. The sequence goes on along the minus strand of NW_028233276.1, from coordinate 36,817,134 downwards.
TAAATTTATAAAGGGACACAATATTAGAAAACAGGAAAATGTTGAACTAAGAGTAATCATTGCTAATTTAATCGACAGGCACGATTATGATCAAAGTATTGAGTATACGTTGAATAGAGATTGAGATACATTTTAAATGTAAGTACGCCATCGTACTGTTTTTGAGGCGTTGCATAAGTGTCGACTTCAGATAAAGTGGAGATAATATTATAAGACTAATAAAACGCATTGCCAGATTGGAGTAGCATATTAAATATATGGAATAATTCGTATTACAATACGTACTAATGATGTTAGAGCGCGCCCCATCATCCGCACCTCACAATAACACCGTTGCTAAATCACAACTGTACCTGCTTGTGCTGCGTTATTTTCGAGTAAGTAAGAATCGTTTGGAGATATCGAGATGAAAACTAAACGAATACTAATTATGTACAAAGTCTATAACTTGTGCACGTTTCATCAACATTGGTATAGTAGTTTTTGGATTATAACGGAACTAACAGACACAAAATTAATTATGAAAAAAGCTAAATTTTGTACCTAGATATTCTTGAAATAGTCAAAACGCTGATTGAAAGGTAAATATTTCGAAATCACAGACTGAGACAGACATTACAATATTATTATTATTATATATATGGATTTATATTACATTTTTGGTATAGTGTACTCTTCATAATTTATCTCTCCGTTCATACTATGGGTAAGTTATTTCAGAGATAACTCTATACCCTCTACTATAGGAAATATTTATTTTCCCAGCTTTCAAAGAGTAAGAAAGTGGTGAGAACTGGTAAAAACTGGATTAAACCGACTTTCTTTGGCACGGACCAAATTGCGTTGAAAATATAGAATAATACAATAATGGGATTCCTTTGGTGAACATTGCTCGCTGTACCTTGAGATGAATGAGAAAATAGAATCGGAGAGACGAACAGATACGACTTTTATTCGAAATATCTTACTAAGGGTATATATACACAAAACGTGGTAGATACTGGCCAGGAATACGTGACGTTACCGACCGTGTTTTACGGCTGGTGTGTATCGACCCTAAGGGCTTAGACACACGACACTGCAGTTAACGTACGTCAATGCAGGTCTTAATCGAATATAAATGCATCTGATTAGAATCTCCTATTGAAAAAAAACACAATTTGAGTTAGCCATAGCTAAGATGAAAATAAAATTTATTTCGCAAGTGCGTTTAACGAGTAAAAAGTAATGATAATTTAAAATATCATTACATTCAAGTTACATGCAGGCAATGGAATGCATTCAGTAATGATGTGTAATATTTTTAAAACAGGCACGGGAAAGCAAGTGCCAGCTGGTGACGTTCAAAAAGAATTAACTTTAAAAATAATATAATGTATTATCGTAAACACCTGTCGTTACGTGAAAATAGCAAATAAACAAGTTTAGTAAAGTGAATGTAAATACATTGACATTGCAGAAGTGCAAATGAATATTTCAATGAGAAATAAAACAATATGTATAAGAATACTACTTGAACATGTACTTACATTTGTATCTTCTATAAGTGTTGCCACTCGTCCGGGCTGAAAATAAAACACGAACAAAATTATTAGCATTGCATTAGAATCATCTAACAATGTTTTCATACAAATATATAATAAAATTATCGCATGATGTGGTTACTTATATCAATATTCAAATAACATCATAATGTAGTACCTAGCAACGAACGAATAATAATATATCCACCACTTCGTATTATGCAATTGCTGGAAACGGGGAAAGCCTATAAGGCTATACTTCAGCTGAGGCATGGTCTAAAAAGATCGTGACTGCACGACGCGCAGATTGTGCAAACGACGCGTGCCGAACAAAACACAATTTGTAATAAAAATTCAACATGCGTCCATTTAATGTTATGTTTATTGTTATATTAGTAATAATAATAATATATTCATTGACATGTTTTCTTTTTCGAGTACATGTGTAACGTTTTTTAGTCATCTTTACAATCATATTGATTATGCTCATACAAAAAAATAGTTTCAATTGCAGACACAATAATTTCATAGTAAGTATTTAAATGTGTCGCTAGTTCCTCATGTTGTAATTGCATTACTGACGGATATAATAATAAAACAATTTACACTTTTCAATGCAATTGCACTGAAGGTATTATGTTTAGGAAATGCTTGTGTTTAAATCATTTGTATGAGGTCAAGGTAAACGTTAAATTTCAGCACTGCTTACTATCCAGCCCTCTCCACTGTTGGATATTAGGTATGTAGCTGTCAGTATATTAGCGATCAAATATCTATTTTTTAATGTATCAAATTATTCGACCGCAATAATTATAATGTTTATGTAATAATTTTGACTGTATAAATAACGAATAATGATTTATCAAAATGTCACTCGAATCTAAGTACTTGTCTCGTAACTATCTCAGTAGATAATATGTACTGTCATTGTATTTATACTATTGTACCGATCGTTACGCTGCAAATAAAACTCGCTCATGTATACATCTTCGACTTCTTCATCATCATCCTCAACACCATAACCCACACATCGAACACCACAGTGGTAACACCAACAGGTACATAGAACGTCCTATTCTTGACTCTAGTCTCAGAAATGTATATTTTACATGAACATCTGGTATGTGAAATTTAATAATGAAAACACTATCAAGTTAATTTCAATCAATATTCAATCTACTGTCTCAATCTTCGAAGATTACATATTATTAGAGAGAAATTTAAATAATAGATTTATATGTTCCGGTAATTTTCATAACAATACGCAGTTTTTAAAAAGAACCGGTAAAAAGTCAGATTTTAATCCTGTTTTAAACCTGATTTTAAAGAAAACTTGGCCATGGCACAATTTTTAAGTAAACACGATGACGACACATGTTTAGATGTTTATGACATAATTCGGGATTCCTGAATAGCATTAGTAGAATCAACGAACTTTTACTTTCTAAAAAAAACAAGAAGAAAACAATATTATTTACATACGAATTACATCAAGTAAAACACGTGGACAATAAAATATGGGTAGGTATACGAGCATCTAAATTCTTCATTTTAATACGAAGATTATGGGACTTATAACACCCGTGCTATATAATAATTAATAATAATACAAAACCGATAAAACGTATTTATTATTGAAGTATTTTACTGTTTACAGTGTTTACACTATCAATGAATTTTATTAAACATTACTATTATATTAACCTATATACCAACATACTTATTTATTTACTATTTTTTCAATAATATTATAGGTTAGGTAGGTTAGGAAAATGTAAAACATTCATTGTAGACCTACTCAAAGTCAACGCAAAGCAAATTAATACTGTGTGTACTTAGGGAACACAGAATTAATAGGAACTGAAATACCTAAGGCATAAAGCCCACCAAAAAAGCGTACGGTGCGCTCACTACTGAGTAGGCCCCCTCACACCTGCGCATTACCCTTCACCTATGTAATAAGGGGCTCAAGGAGCACAAAATAATTATTATTATCAGCGTCTCTCATAACAAAGCAATAAAAATATTATTAAATTTCTCGGGGCTTGTAATTAATATCGGACACGCAATAACTAAACAAAGAGTTCATTGTTCTTAAATAATGGCTTCTCGCCCGTCTATCGACGACGCTTCGGGGAGCGTGATTTTGCTTGCCGTGTTCAATGAATGTTCTACGTTGTATTTTCGTTAATTCGTATCGATGAGAAGCCAAAAACGGTGACTCATGGGGCAGGCGGGCACAAAGCGTCGTCAAATCCAGTATGCGCTGGCGTATTTGATTACGTTGTATTTTCGATGATTCGCATAGAAAATGCGCGAGCGCCCCGTAAGCCTGCTTTAGTGGACTTTATGCCTGACGGGTGTGGGGTAAGGTATACGCTTCATTACTTTGCACTCCGGCTCTAGGAATGAAAATGATGAAATATGTAGGAATATTGTAAAAATACTTATTTTACATAGGTTTAAATATTTATTTAATTAATACTACATATTATATGAATACAAGTGAATATCATTTGATCTAATTTTATGCGAGGTAATCAGACAAAGAGGCGTATCAGTGTAGTAAAAAGTGCAAAAAAAGTTAAAAGTTATAAAACGTATATCTAACAGGCAAATGATTTCGAGTGTGGAAGAATATGGGATAAACTTAAACACGTGTCAAGAATACGTAATTCTAAGCTTTTCCTCCGTTCTGACAACTGCTCTCGGTTTATGCACTGACGCTCATTCAATATTGGTCTATTTTAAGGTTCCAACACACTGTTGCACGTTTATAATGTGCGTTTTTTGAAGGGCACTCATATTCAAAACACTGAGTCTTGTAGTATTGGGGTATAATAGCCTATCTGAATTCTATTTATTACTCTGTTCTGTGCTGTTTACCAAATATGTTTCAAAAAAATCCCACTAGTGTAACTAACATACACACAAACAAGATAACTTTGTCTGTATACAAAAATGGCACTTACGTCAAACTAAACTGCCTTTTCTAAAACTAAACTGCGATTTCACACGACACCACAGAAGGCTCCAACAAGTACTTGTAGTAGTATATAATATGGATATGTAAATAGGCACCTACACATTGCATAACTTTCCACTTCAACCCACGAAGTGCATTTTTACGCTCAAGAGAAAATGGAGATTTTATAATGCATATTCTTTCATGTCGCATGTTTTCTGTATGAAATAATAATTAATTGTTACATAATATAGTTTCAAAAGATGAAGTCACATTTTTACAATATCGAAAAAGCGAGAAATCTGCTGCGGCTACTGTGTTATGGGTTTTGCGGATATTAAAAGCAATATTAATTTACAATAAAGTTTATATAGGTATTAATTTAATCCACTAGTTAATAACTATAATTAGACAATATGCATAAAGATAAATATTTAGTTATAATTAAAAGGTTGTTGAGAGATACGAGACAAGAGTGACATTGTTACATAAGTACGATAAATTGATAGGAATCGATAAGGGTCTAAGAGCGGAATGCAGAAACATTTGTCATAACTAAAATTTCCTTAGCAGAAAACACTATGCAGAAACATTGTCCTTAGTTAAGATCATTTCTATTGAAAATAATACCATATTTAAAAATTCTCTTTCCTATAGTTTAGGTAAATTATTTTATAATTGTTAAACGATGACAAAAATATGACAACTGCATTTCATAAATGCAATAACTATAAATACATATTAATATTTAATTATAATAGTCTTATGTTTCCGTTATAAGTCATTATACGTGATTCCACAGGCACCGCAAGATATTTTTTTAACATGGTAACACTAGCGTCAAGTGTCATTTTATCATCTGGCATCTTGTATTTCTGCGGGCTGGCGTATAAAAGTAAAATAATATTCTGCAAGTACATGCCAAACGAATTAACACTATCAATATCCATATTGAGATACATTTTTAAATGAATTTGAGTGTATGGACTGTTTTGTAGACATGCGAATTTATTTTGACAGCAGCTGTCAGTGGTAAATGGTAATATAGAAGGGGACGTGTTCATAACAAAAGTAGTCTATGGATAAGGATTCCTTAACTCTATACTCAGGATTGTCTATAGTTAAGTCATGCTTTTCGGCGACTTATCCTTAGGATCGAAATCTTAGATTGTGCATGCTGCTCTAAGCTAAGCCAAGGAATCTTAATTGATTCCCGTCTGGCGAAAGTCGATGGTGTTATAAGGTATCATTCATTTTTGGCATTGGTAGGACTTAACTATGTGATCATTAAACTTTGTAATTGAAAGCTAGATGATTGAAAACATTTTAAGTAGGATACCTATGTCAGCTAAACTTATTGGAAACAGTTAGAATGGCACACATGAATGTAACGATTGCATCATTTCCTGTCAGTGTATTTGGTGATAGAGGAATTAACACCTTCTGTTTTAAACTCTGAGGCGAAGTTGTGTGACTCATTTTTACAATAATTTTCAAGCCAAACAGAATCAATTTGATATGCATGTCGCCTACCTGCAGAGCTTTAAAAGCTGTACAAACTGGCATTGCTAAGACAACACTATTAAACTATACGATTCAATTAATGATGTGTCCCCGTAATTATGTTATAAAAGACATAACCTTATGAAGTCGGTAGATACACATGAATATTTTATATTGACATTTTAGGTGATTGTAAGTCGTAATATAATAATTATTATTCATAATAATTTCCCTCGAATATATATGTGGTTACGTTTCGACCAACGGTACATTTGGTACATACAACGGAGTATATTTTGATTCCTTGTCCAAATGCGGAATTGTTGTCTGTTACATCTGCTTCATAGGTGGAATGATAATTTTAAAACGTCCGTCCGCGTAATATCTTCGTTAGCCTAAACAAGAGTGAACTCGTGTTTTGGCATTCAGCCAAGCCTTTATTTAACTTAGCTTATATGCACCGATACTCGTTACATTATAATTGGATGAAAAAGCAAATAAAATAAAACTGCCAATACTGATAGCAGTTGCTTGAAAATTTTCCACTGGTAAACTGGTAAAAAATAGGTAATTACTACGAATTACGATAATACAGTACCGATAATAAAAGTGTAATACATTTTAACATCGGATAAAAGGGGTTTTAACTGCTTTCCGCATTGTTTATGCTAGCATACTATACTTAGGTAAATTAAAAAAATATATAATGCTTGGGGTTTAGCGAAATGGATGTAAAGTTGTATTGTAAAGGTTGAACATAATTAGATATCATTAGTAAGACAACTAAAATAAATCCGGCTTGACACTGTGTACCAGATATTATAATAGCACTACTTTTTTTTATTAAAAAATAATATTAAAATATATGTAATATATGCATACACGTATAATAATAACATATTATTACACGCTCACAGTTGCTTGTTATCGTATTTGGTTATTGGGTTGTCACCGCGTTTTCATCAGTTTTTCCCGAAAGTTTATGATCGTTGTTTTGTTTTACAATTAATATTAGGCGAAATATCAGAGATTTATTAATCCAAACGATGAGAATAATTGAAATGGAAAAACCTCAAACATACCTTATCTTATTGCTTAAACAGAGTTGTCACTCGGCAGTCGGCAGTCGGCAGGTGAAATATGTGTGTATAAAGATTACTCGCTCCGCGGGGGTTTTTCTAGGATTATTCATATTAGGTACCTATTTTCTGAGGTTTTCTAAGTTACAAATTCAATAAATAATTATGCATTGTATTCTAAAAATTTTCCGATATATTCAGTCTAAAGAAAAATAATGTTTAATGAAACGTTGTGTGTTTTGTCTTCGTTCGAATTTATTAGTTACCTATCGTAAATTTAAAAGAAGTGTGATTTTAAATTTGTATAGGTAGGTAGTTACTTACCAATATTCTAATACTTTTACTTCTACAATATGAATCCAGGTAGGTACCCAACTACTGATAATACCATCATTCTGCATTTAAATGGGGTTTGGTATATTAGTTTTGTGCGCATGCGCGAATCCAAAACAATTTGTTGCCATCGTATTAGTGTAATATCGTATCATTTATTCTTCACATAAAGATTGTTTTAAGTTACGTCAATTATCAGCTTAATGTTTAATCCATGGTTGGCAATATTCGGGTCTAGGACGATTTGGCGCCGCCACTACTGGACGCAATCGAATGAAATTCGAAAATAAATAGAGGTTCGTGAATTATAGGTACTTTTAAAATTGGTGAGAATTTAAATATGCACACGTAAATAATGATTTAATTGTGCATATATTTGAGTTCTGACAAGAAAAGAGATCTCTTATTTTTATATAAAGCCTCAGACATGATAATTCTCAATAAAGAAAACATTATGTTAAGAGCAAAATGAATTAAGTAGTAGTAGATAGAAAATGATTAAAATTCCTCGTCTAGTTTCTGTATAAAATCGTGACGAAGGTCTACTTATTTTATTCGACAGTGCGGCGCCCAGCTGTCCCATTCCCCAATATTCAGAGTCACCCGGAAGCTCATGATCAGCGGAACTAAAAACCACCGTTCTTCTACGACCACCGGTTTCGCCCATTACACACGATTACATATACTAGTTATAGAATATAGCACAGGGCTATAACCTGTGAGCAGATCGCTCTTTGATAATAATTTCCAACCATTCGATCAGCGCTACGGCAGTGGAAATATACAAATACCACCAAGCAAGGAAGCCATCGACGGAAACCTGCGTAAAGCAAAACGTGGAAAACGCTCGATACAACATACCTAATATTATTTGCAGTACAAAGGTATTGTATGCTTCACGATATTGATCCGTAGTTTCCCAACGACTGCATTTCTCATTTATTTATCAGAACGGCTTAATTATTCTAATTACCCTGATACGGATTATACTTATCGGATTTGTCCTCACTTAATCAGAACATATCACTAAATCGCCTATCCACTAAAATCATGTTATGGTAATTTGCAATTAGAACGTAGATATCGTTAGCGATAGTGCCCATAGAACGCGTCGAGCGGGCGAAGTCGGCGTATGAAGCGTTTATTCATAACCATAATCACACGTCTCTTGCCGCGCATTACCCTTCACCTATGTAATAAGCGGCCCAAGCAGCACAAAATAATTATTATTACAGCGTCTCTCATAACAAAGCAATAAAAATATTATATTATTTCGGGGCTTGTAATTAATATTTACGACGACATTATTCAACCAGCGAAATATAGGACACGGAATAAAATTAAACAATGACTTCTCTGTTATTAAATAATGAATTCTCGCCCGTCGAACGACGACGCTTCGAGCAGCGTGATTTTGGTAGCCGTGGTCAATGAATGGACTTCTTTGTATTTCCATTAAATCGTATCGCCGAGAAGCGAAAAACGGTGACTCATGCGGCAGGCGGGGCACAAGGCATCGTCAAGTCCAGTGTGCGCTGGCGTATTTGATTACGTTGTATTTTCGATGATTTACGCGCCACTTGTAGAAATTTTGCGCGAGCGCCGCACTCGCTGCGTCAATGGGCTTTATGCCTTAGACAACATGATTTATGAAATCCAATAAGTACTTACATAATTACATAGTTATTATTATATTTAAATACTAGCCTATTTCTTGTTATCTTGCGGAATGCTTAGGTTTTTTTATAGTAGTAATAAACCCACATACTTACTTGACTATTAAATAATGCGGCAAAAATATCTAAGTTAAAAATATTAATTTAAGGAGCACTCAGACTTATACATAAATCATATCGCATGCCAAATTTGGAATTATTTTCAGCAATGATTTGAACTGAGTGCCTAGTTAGTTTATAGGTATTGATTTTATGACTGAACTTATTTTCCATCTTGTTCCCATGATACCTCATACCAAACTGACGTCTTAAAATTTTGGCACAGTACCTAAGTAGCGAGTACCTAGGTATTAAGCTATATGTACGAATAGTTCAAAGCCTTTTGCAATCTCTATCGATTTTGTCTCGGCACGGTCTGCCACTTTGTCTAGCCGTGTATTTCCATACGTATGATAAAATATGATTTCATTATTTGATACCTACTGATTTTACATACATTATTATAAATATTGGCAATAATTACTAATGTAAACATTCTTATCAATAAATAATGCCATTATCACGTTATCTCCATAACCTTCAGGCTGCAGATGGCAAGAGTTATGACATGATGGTGATAATGGATATAATATATTAAATTAATACTAGATGGATTCGCAGTCAAACAACTGTTATGGATAATATACGAGGGTGGGTCAATAATTCCTTAGAAAAAATCATTAAAACAGTTTTTATTTTTGTATTTTTTTTTTATTTCTCAACATAATCTCCTTGAAGCTCAATACACTTGGTTAGACGTTTCTCAATTTTTTTTTAAACCGTCAGAAAAATAAGTTTTCGGAAGGCCTCAAAATAAGCATTTGTCCGATCGATAACTTCTTCATTTGAAAAAAAACGTTGTCCACTTAGCCATTTTTTTAAGTTTGGTAAAAGGAAAAAGTCACTGGGGGCTAAATCTGGCGAATACGGTGGGTGGTTGACCAATTCGAACTTCAATTCTTCAATTTTAGCCATTGATTGTAAACATGTGTGAACACGGGCATTGTCCTGATGAAAGAGGATTTTTTTCCTGTTTAAATGAGGCCGTTTTTCTTCAATTTCGTTTTGTTAGCTGGTCCAATAAAGATGCATAATAATCCCCTATTATTGTTTTTCCTTTTTCCAAATAGTTAACGAAAATAATTCCACGTGCATCCCAAAATACAGTAGCCATAACCTTACCAGCTGATTTTACGGTTTTCGCCTTCTTTGGACATGGTTCGCCTTTCGCAATCCACTGCTTTGACTGTTCTTTCGTCTCGGGAGTATAGTGGTGTATCCATGTTTCATCTACAGTCACAAAGCAACGAAAAAATTCATCCGGATTGCGTTGCATGAGCGACAACAGGGCTTTAGAGGCCACCACCCTATTGCGTTTATTGTCGACTGTGAGCAAACGCGGCACCCATCTTGCAGAAACTTTTTTCATGCCCAATTTGTCATGTAAAATAGAAATAACGCTACCTTTTGAGATCCCTGTAACCTCAATTATCTCACTCAACTTTAATCTTCGGTCTCTTAACACCATATCGTGGATTTTATTGATCATTTCTGGTGTAGCCACCTCTACAGAACGTCCTGAGCGTGGTTTATCCTTTGTTGATGTACGACCACGTTTAAATTCATTTAACCAGTTATAAATAGTTGCAAGTGAAGGAACAGATATGCCGTGAACTAAATCCAACTCATTTTTCATTTCCTTTGCTGTTAACCCTTTTATATTAAAATGTTTAATAACAGCTCTAAACTCAATTTTCTCCATTTTTGTAAACAAGCAAATTTTTTTTTTAAATGTACGAAAATAAAAAACAACAACCCGACCAATCTAATTGAAACTTCGCAGCATACTGAATCGGTAGTGCCGCTGCATGAAAACAAACCGCTTACAGTACTAGTCGCGCCACCTGTCGGCTTTTCTAAGGACTTATTGACCCACCCTCGTACCATAATAAACCATCCGGTGTTCAAATTGAGAACTAAGCTCACCACAGTATAACAAGTTTTGAATTATAATATGTCAAATGTTAGCATTCGTCGCTATAGGATTGTTTTCCCGAATATCCGTTTTTGTCAAAATCGACCTTTTAATGCAGAATATTTTTTGTATCTAAACGGACTAGAACCATCCTTTTCTTTAAATCACTTTGTAATGGTAATGAATACATCATTCATATACTGTAAAAATAACTATTTAAATATCTCCATGTATTTAAATATAGGATTATGACATTTGTTTTTCGTCTCCTGAACATTTGGTCTATTCGGGAAACCAATCCTACAGCGACGAATTGTGGCGCCCTCACTCAGCTGACAACTTATACTGGTGGATCTATACCAACAATCCGGGATTATTGTTTGGTTGAAGTCCGTGACAAAGTAGAAAATATGTAAAGTAAATGGCATTAATGTCGTCCACCAATTCACAATGGTGGACGAGATCAAATCATTTGCGAGTGCATGATCGACATGGATGACAGCGACGCAGGACCGGTAGAAATGGAGGAGACATAAAGAGGAATATGGCCGACAAACGAGGAATTTTCTGAAATAATAATAATCGACGGTTATGCGCGATATAAATTGATTTAAAATGTCTAAAAATTGTAGGTAGATCGGTCAATTGAACTCGTCTTATTTTTTATCAGTTTTATCAATAAATACCGATTACTTCATAAAGCCCGAAGATGCGAAATCGAAAATACCGTGTCACGAATAACGACATAGGTACCTACATGTAGAGTTGGGTATTTCCCGAGAAAATCTCAATCTCGAGATTCGGGATTTTCAGAAAAGAATTCTCGATATCGGGAAATTTAAAAAAAAAAACCAGTAAAAATCCTTAAATCAGTGTAAAAACAGACAAATTCCAAAAAATAATAATTTTTTTTATTTATATAAAAAGACAAACAAAATAGAAGTAGGAAAACAAAAATAATTCCAAAAAACACAGGCTGTCAATCGCTGCGTCTGACAATCGCGTACGCTTTTGAGACACAAATTCCCTGATGTTTCAAAAATTTGCGCTCATTTTGAGTCGACGTTGGCTTAATTGTGTTAAATGCCCCGATCAGTTTTTTAACGTTTTGTGTTTCTGTCCACTTTTTTTCACATAGGAAATCGTTTTTTCAATTAATATTTGATAATAAAGAAATCCCGAATCCCGAGAAAAGATTCTCGAGATCTGGGATTTCCCGAAATGTTAAAAATTTCAATTCTCGAGATTCGGGATGGGACATCTCGAAAATTTCTCGAGAATTCCCGAAACCCAACTCTACCTACATGGTAATGTTGAAAATTATTATCTACGAATTTGAACAATAATTATTTATTAACAACATGGCAATTTTCCGACCAACATAAATATTATTACCAATAATATTATATGAAGGAATTTATTTGGAAGATTTCCATTATTTATGTATGGTTGGTTGGTAAAATTTAATTATCGGGAATTAAAAAGAATTTTCATACTGCATAAATAAATAATGTGAATCATTTTTTTTCGAATGCCAAGACGTGTAATTTTTCAGTTGCGATGCAAGGTGCAATGTGTAAGTGTGAAACGAATCCCAAAATAAAATGGAGTGACCGATAACGATAAAACCATCCACGAGTAGAGCATACATTTCTGTAATAAAATGAATCGATAAATATTATATCCAGCTTGCATATTTGCGAGAAATTTTATGAATAAAATTGTTTAAATGAGTTTCAATTTGGAATGCGTCAAGCGCGCCAAGATGAAAATAATCACGGAAGCACAGATAGAGAATTTTTAAAAATTCAATGAAGACCATAACAAAATTCTTTTGCGACATAGTGTAGGTATCAGAAATACCTAATTGGGAATTCAAATTGAGAAAACATATACAATATAGGTAGGTAGATCCACATTTGAATTATTAAGAACTATATAACATTGCTATTGGCACGTTCTATAATAAAATTTGAATTCGCGAATAAGTGATCACGTGAAAATACAATGTGTAGGTATAAATAAAATCGCCTGAGTTTTTCGCGACAAGCAAAGCAATGCCAAGAGCGCTTTTACTTTCAGTGTAGGTTGTTAGTTACTTTATTGTACGTAAGCAGGTAGGTATACTGTTTACGATGCGGTGAACGGTGAACGTATGCGACTTCGCATTCAAGGAATTTAGGTTAGTCAGGTTAGTGCAATGCTTCTTCAGTGGTGAAGAGTTTTCATGTCATGAGTCACACATTTCGCTTCATCATTCGGTAAATGCAAAAGAGGTTTAAAATCGTGGCTTACAATTTTCTACTTCAAGATTTGACAATCTATTTACGGGCTTGAACGGATTTATAGTCCCTGAGGATGACAATTAAATCACACAAAGCTACAACAATAAACGTATTATTAAACCGCAATTAATATAATATGAGACCAAGATGTTGAAGAAAACCTTCTTCAAGAAAGCCTAAACATGAAAGTGAAGCAAAAATAAGGACCTATGGTTTACTGATTAGATTTTTTAGAAAAATAACTTCGCATTACAGGTGTATTTGAAGACAGTCACACTTCGAAAGAGATCTATTTACCAATTTGCAATTCACAATGGATAGATAAGCAACCAATAATACAATACTTCGATTCTATTACTTAGTTGACAAATCCTGTAAAATCGTTTATATGATCTCATCTCAAAAAGCGACAGCCATTGCTTGCATTAGGAAATCGGAAATGCAAACTTAATGATGTTAATATTGGTGCAATTTACCAATTTAACCATGCTTCATTCGTACGGTAAATGCGTTTTAATGTCATAATAGAAATAGTGTAAAATGCACTACATAGGTAATCCAAACTCTTTGTATGAGACGCATTTGAATTCAGCCCACAATGAAAATATTTGTGGTAAACGATTATTTATGTGGCAAGCGAAAATAGTTGATTTTAACGTTATTTTTTGCATTTTATTTTTTAATTAGAACAATAACTTCATTTTTATTACCTAGCTGTTAAACCCTTTATTGCAATAAATATAAGCAGCATGAAATTGAACATATCGACATAAATATTTGTGTAATTTTTAATAATCAGTTTCTGTGGGTTGTTCAGCTTTTAAACATTTCTTTGGTATGCTTTTGGCGGGTTTTTTGAAGTACTGTATTATTACATATTGTGTGAAATTACGTATTTTACAACGTGTTTCTTAGGTCGTATTCTTATTTGTCCGGTGGTTGTTTGTACGGTACAAATATTGCAATCGATTTTTAACTAACTTCCCGACTAGCTAGACATTTGAAACTTTTAGAATATATCAGAACACGATGCAAATGCATTATTTTAATACTTTTAGCCATCTTTAAGTAGAATTGAATTCATTTTCAGTTAATTCTGTTTTGTATGAAAAGTTATTTCGATACCATTATTGGTTGCTAGGGGGTACTAGCAACTAAATTATTGATAATACATACGTGCGTTACTATGGAAATCAATATGAAATGACATTTCATTATTCAGTATTTCTATCAAGTGCAAATTTTTTTGATCGTTTAAGCTAGTCAAGTCAAGTTTATATGATTCAACAGAAAATTTAAAAACGTTGTATATAAAAAGTTCCTTTTATCTATATATAGCATAGTATGTGGACTGGACGTCTCATAATATAAAATTTGTATCGAGGTCTTCTTACCTCATCACTTGATTGCTTGCTTCTAGCAACTCTTAACCTTAGCTACTAATACTATATTCCCATCCCCAGACAAATCGGTACACGTGTAGTCTCTTGTCTTCTGCCATGCACCAAATTTAACGGCAATTGATATTACATACTATATTAATTATAAAATATTATAATCGCAAAACTGCTCAACTAATGTGTGCTATGACGTGCATAGCTCATAAGTTGTGCGTGCGAAACATGGACCGACCGATCGAGAGAGATCAAAAAATAAAGGGTAACAATAGATATACCATCATAAATCGTCAGGTGTTCGAATTTAGAACTAAGCTCATCACCGTATAAAATGAGCCCTATGAAATGAAAATACAAAATCAACCAGTACGTAGGAAGCTAACGGTGTATGGCGTATGCGATGAGACACACGTAGCAAAACGGCAACATGGCTTCTAGGAGTTCTAGGTAGACATTGTTTCTAGTAGTAGACTAGTAGAAAGAGTACTCGATAGATATGGCAACACAAAACACTGAAGTTCTTAATTTCAATAATTATTAGTACGCAATTGACGTGAGCTTAGTAACTAATAAGCTTAGATTATAGAAAAATATAGATGGAGCTATTGCATGTGTTTGTCCTTCAAAACATGACGAACTTTTTCATGCACTTGCCTCGCCCCCTTCACACTTCCTCCGCGACCCTTTCCTGGGTTATTCGAAAATATGTGTGACAGTGTGCGTGTCGTAGTGTTGCCAGATATCGAATATTTATTCCAATGTTATAATTTTACAAGCGATGTTTTTTATAAATTATATTATGGCAACACTGGCGTGTTGGCTATGCACTTGGTAAAACATTACTCACTAAAATCTACTCATGCGGAGGGCTTGCTAATAAGTAATAATTAATACTAGCTGAGCCAGCTGGCTCTCGCCAGTCTGTCTCGCTAGGTCTTGCAGACAGCTTTTCGTCATAGTGACTTGGTGTTGGATTTTAATATAATAATTGTAAAGTGTGTATAGACGGCGCCATAGTTTTCTCTTCGGGATGGATTTTCATTCACGTCAGACAGTTGAAAATTTAGCTGATTTGTCAGTTTTACGATCTGCATGTCGTCACTGCCAATACAAATTTGGAGTCATGTGCGTGTTCTATTCTGGAGTCTGGCCTTCTCAATATGACACCATTTCAGGCTGCTAGGCTTAGCAGAACAGCTGGCAATCGCCAATTGCTACCACTGTTATTTTAATTTTAATACAATATGTGTGTAGGTATGTGCTTTTAAATATGATAAATAATTATACATCTCAATTGTGATTATCATAAATAGCGATCCAATATAACGCGAATATTAATCTCTTACTGGTCCCATGTACATAATAGAAAAAGGTTAGCAGCATAAAAAATAAATTTAAACATTATTTTGTTTGATTGTCTATAAAAAATAAATGCTTGGAATCATAGAATAATATTTTAAAAATCATATTTTGATTTAAAAATTAACCTTAAACAATATAATTTCCCGGTGCGGGACATTCATATCGACACAAATGTTGATAAATAATGAAGCAATACATATTATATCTGATAAGAATAGGAATTTATAAGACCTAAAGATGTGGAATCAGCTTAAAGAAGCCTTCATCCAGCAGTGGATTGATACAGGTTGATGACGATAATGACGATATAAATGGGTAGGTATATAACATCACAAATTAAAAAAAATATTGCAGTTTATATGACCAAGAAGAGTAGACTTCGGTTGGGATAACCTTCATCCAGCAGTGGATTAATCTCGGTTGGTGATGATAATGACGATATTATGAATGGGTAAATATAATATCAGCAATTTTGATAAATATAGCAATTCATATGACCGACAGAAATTCAAACAACTTAAGAGAGGCCTTCATCCACCGGTGGATTGATTCAGGCTCATAATGATAATGGAAATATAAATAGATATAATATAATATCACCGATTTTGATAAATACAGCAATTCAAATGACAGAAAGGAGTAGAATCAGGCATGGGAGGTCTTTATCCAGCAGTAGATGGGTTCAGGTCAGTGATGATAAGGAAGATAGAAATAGGTATAATATAGTAGTAGAATCAGGTTGCGGAACCCTCCATCCAGCGGTGGATTGATTCTGGTTGATGATGATGACGATATGAATATGTAGATAAATGCAATATCACCGATTTTGATAAATACAGAAATTTATATCACAGAAAGGAGTAGAATCAGGCTAAAGAGGTCTCTATTAAGCAGTGGATTGGTTCAGGTCGATGATGATGATGATGACGATATGAATATGTAAATAAATATAATAATACCGATTTTGATAAATACAGAAATTCATATGACAGAAAGGAGTAGAATCAGGCTAGCGAGGTCTTTATTAAGCAGTGGATTGATTCAGGTCGATGATGATGATGACGATATGAATATGTAGATAAATATAATATCACCGATTTTGAGAAATACAGCAATTTATATGACAGAAAGGAGTAGAATCAGGCTAGGGAGGTCTTTATTAAGCAGTGGATTGGTTCAGGTCAATGATGATGATAATGATAATGACAATATGAATATGTAGATAAATATAATATCACCGGTTTTGATAAATACAGAAATTCATTTGACAGAAAGGAGTAGAATCAGGCTAGGGAGGTCTTTATTAAGCAGTGGATTAATCCTGGTTGATGATGATGATATGAATATGCTGATAAATATAATATCACCGATTTTTATAAATACAGGGATTCATATGACAGAACGGAGTAAAATCAGGCTAGGGAGGTCTTTATTAAGCAGTGTATTGGTTCAGGTCGGTGTGATGATGATGATGAAGATATGAATATGTAGATAAATATAATATAACTAATTTTGATAAATACAGAAATTAATATGACAGAAAAGAGTAGAATCAAGCTACGGAGGTCTTTATTAAGCAGAGGATTGATCCTGGTTGATGATGATGATGATAACACTATAAATTTGTAGATAAATATAGTATCACTGATTTTGATAAATACAGCAATTCATATGACAGAAAGGAGTAGATTCGGGCTAGGGAGGCCATTATGATGATAAGATGAATAGAAATATGTATAATATCACAAATTCGTTAAACCAATAGTAGTAGAATCAGGTTGCGGAACTCTTCATCCAGGAGTGGATTGATCCTGGTTGATGATGATGATGATTATGATGACGTATGAATATGTAGATAAATAGCATTAGAAATTCAATACTGTCAAGAATACAATCAACGTAGAGAGGCCTTCATCCAGCAGTGGATTTATTGAGGCTCGTGATAATAATGGCATTATATATAGATAGGTAGATAATAATATAATATTACTGATTTTGATAAATATAACAATTTATGTGTAAGTAAGGAGTAGAATACGGCTAAGGAGGCCTTGATCCAGCAATAGATAGGTCAAGATTGATGATGATAGGGATGATAAAAATAGGTAGATATTATACAATATCACACATTTTGATGACTATAACAATTCGTATTAATTTCTTTTATTGTTTGCAATGGCAACTTTGTTAGTTTAATATGACTATCTGATCTATGGAAATTAGTAGCCTAGGTAATTATTCAATAAAAAAAGATTGAGTGAACAGCCACAAAGTATTTTAAAAAAATCAAATTTGGAATATCACGTTATCTATGAAATGGCCGTCAGTGGCGTACCCCGCTGTCAAAAGATATTATACGTAGTAAATTGTACCAAGATTATGGTTTTTTTACCGGAAAAAAGTGCGCCAATGCCTACATTACGATATTTGAATAAAAATAATCGAATCCCTTTGTCAAATAAAGGATTAGAAGGTCTTAAGCGACGAAGACGTCATTCTGCTGTACGTTAAATGAAATATGGCGAATCGTATACGGTATGTAAGAAAATATCGGATATAAACGTCACGTACCTGTAAAATTATTGAAAATTTCTGAAATGTGGTCAATTCAAACGGTAGATGAATCGGTAGCGCACATTTCGAAGTGAAGATGTAAAAATAACAATAACATGTCGCTTAAATGAGCCGTTAGTGAATTTTCCAAAAGCTCTTAGGATAATAATATATAGGAGATAAACGCAGTGGCGGGCTTAGTACAACAAAACTCATAAATTCCAACTACCAACGCACCTAGTAAAAATATCAACGTACTAGTCTCATTCCTAGAATCACACCTGTACAGTAATAAATAACAATAAATGTGACTGATCAACTGATGAGTGACTGATGACGATGACAATTAATACTAATATTATTACTTGGTGGTTTATTAATTGTGTACAAGTATGTATGAAATGCGTTATACGCCCATTTGAATGGTAGTATTTGCAGTAGATTATGTTATACTTTTTGTGCCCTTGTACCTATACCTAATTTGTAAGAAATACGCACCCTTTGAAGATTTTGGTATATGTACTTCAGTAATTGTATGACTGGTTTGAACTGTTTCGAGGCCCCCTTAAAATCTTCTCAAAGAATCGCCGCTGTATAAATGGACTACCACGAAAATTTGACGCAATGATGCAACAGTTAAACCATGCCGGGTCAGTGAAGTCACGCGGCTCGCCGACACGAATGAAGAATCATCTTTGCGCATGCGCCGATGCAGCATTTGGCTATTCTACTTGCAACACGTCGCTAGCCTACTATTGGTTTGTGACACAGACCAATTCAAATAACTTCAATAATCAGCGGGAAACGAGCACTACATGTACACATGCTTACTACTACGATTGCGTTTGGTTTAGAAACAAACTTTCTGTTGGGATATTATTATATTCAGCTATATATCTTATAAATAGTGACTTTACATGGCATTTATACACCGTAATGCTTCATTTTACGTTTTTGTTATGTTCCATATCCACAAAATGCAAAATGTTTTTCGTTTTTGTGGATATGGAACAAATTATGGATATGGAACAAACCAAGATAATATGTTTTCCTATTTTTGTGTTACAACGCGCGTAATATTTCATTGTTACCGTCTTTTTGTCAATAATAATATACACATTATAGGTCATTATATTTATCATTAATTGCGATAAGAAAAATTGTTACAATAAGAATAATAAAATACTTCATCTTGGTAAATGATTGAAAAAGGACATAATGTAAATTATAATACAATATCATCGAAAAAATAAGAAATATAAAGGGAAATAAGGCAATTGAACGTTTCCAAAATTAATTTAATTTTTATTGCATACAATGCAAATAATGCTTTGAAGAAATCCTTATCATTGACTTAATTTCAACGATTTTCTTGTTTCCTGTTGGAACATATTTTTTAAAATAGGAATTTGAGGTAAAATATTGCAATTACTATTTTCATTTTGTAGTGGAACCCATTTTTTTTCTAGAGCTACTGGGAGGGATAATTATTATATTATGACAAATCAAATTTATTTCAATGAAGTTATTATTGAAATCCATCTTCCATTTCACATTTGACAGAAGAGATTGTTTTTCGTACGAGTATTTTAAATGCTTTAATTTTGTGAATTGAATATTGGTAAAAGCATAAAAGGCTGCAATGACTTGGGAGGTAATCGAAAAAATCAGCCTCTAACATCTGTAAAACTTAAAAAAACATTTTTTTTCTATGAAATTTTCAATGTACCTTAGTACCTACCGAATCAATGAAAATGGACAATAAACCTCCCAATTTATTAGGAAATGTTCAATTATGCAATGAGCAGTATCTACCTCTTGTAATGTTCCATGCCCAGGTTCAGAAAACTTTTGTTCAATTACGTTAATATTTGAAAATACCTATATCAAGGAGAGCAGTTGACATAATGGAATTTTTATTTAGAGGTACCTACACATTTTTATCTCGCCACAAAATTATTAAGTACTCATATGATTTATGGTTGGAATGTCACGAATGATCTGCGTCAGTATTTCCAAAATATTTCCAGATCTGCCATTCAGGAATTCGTGCCAAACACAATCGTATACAGTTTTATTTATATTGCAATAAGCTGTAGTTTAGACTTATAAAAAAAATTATACGTTTGCCTTTGGAAGAGAAAAAAACATTTTCCAAATCAAATGTTATCAGAAATTCTACGGGGAGATGGAGAAAATCCATTATTTACTTTAAAACATCTATTTATAATAATACAAGACGAATCACAAACAAATTAAAGCCAGTCAAACGTTATGCATGACGTAACTAAATGTCACTATGACTAAATAAACTGACTAAAATTACGTATTGTTTTGTTCTTTGTCCACATTCTTCCAGATAAAATGCGCAATGCCATTGGTCGAAAAGGATATGGCACAAACCAATACAACTTATAATATAGCGTAGCGAATTAATACTATTGGTTTGTTCTATATCCGGATATGGAACAAACCAATGCAATCTTTTGTATTATTTTTATGGATTTGGAACAAAAATATACTTAAAACTAGTTTATTTCAATATTTTTTGGTCTTTTGTCACTGGATATGTAACATAACAATACTTAATGATCGTTTTACGTAAAAAAGTTTTTTTTGATAAAAGTGGTCTGTGTCACAAACCAATACTAAGGTAGCGACGTGTCGAGTGAAATTTGTTACACGCGACAACCACATGTTTTTATTCTACCAAAAATGCCGTAACGAGGCTATGTGTGGCAGTACAAATTTGACATGTAGCCGAGAAGAGTTTGTATGTGCGACAGGTCTAATACCGTCTGAGATTGAAACGGTAGCTATTTTATCATGATCGATAGATATTGTAACAACTACTATGTCGATTACCATAATGGATATTAGTTCATATACCCACCAATCGCGGTAGGCGAAATAAAAATGTTAATCAATAATTTGATCTGGTTGCAAAAACGTATCGAGGAATTCTGTTCAGCCATTCTGTCGCCAAATTTCTATATACGAAAGATAGCGTACCTATTGCATGCATCTGAGTATTATTTAGCATGAATGTTATTCAACTAGCAACTCAAGTATAAATAAATACCTACACGTGTTCACGCCGCTATAAAATGATTCAGGAGCTTTGGACACGTGTAAGGAAAATGTACATAATTATAATATCTGAAAATATTTAATCGACAGTATCTTCATTTGTCTTGTGACACAGAGAGTTCTATGTACGAGTATTATGATTGCACCCCATTGTCACATTATTTTAATCCCCTCTTTCTAAATTACGTCACATTTTTGAACTCCATTCGTAAATAATTATTGTTTCCAGTAGTAGAGCTATGTCTTGACGGAATATACCTATTTTATTCTCAGTCAGAAATGTGACGTAGCATTTTCTACAAAACCCTCTCGTCAAAAATCAACACATTATAGTTTATATTATGAGACTCCGACCCCTTACGTATTATATATGGACGACTCATTAATAATTTAGTGATCTCTAATAATTATAATTAAGCAAGAAGACATTTTTGTTTTCAGTATTTTTTCCATAGGTATTCCACCAAGGAAGAGTTAGTACCTATCTAGCAAATGATTCGATGGATCAACATCTACGCCTATCTCGAACAACAAATGGTTATTGGTGGTACGTATGAAGAGATTGCTCGCAGAATCAAATTTACGTGGAGCGTGTTGGGCACCATTGTGCATCAGGGAAAACAAAAATATTGAGAAGTGCGTTACCTTCTGGGTGTGGTTGAAACGTACGATTCAAGAGTGTGGAGAAATATGGGATAAACAAACACGTGTCATATTATGTTATTTCAAATATTTTTTTATGTCTATGTATCACATAAACGCAAGGTGCGTTTAACATTGATAATATTTGAGGACATTCAGGGGGTTTTGTATTTATTGAGTTTATTTTCTTGCCCCTCATTAAATCGTTGACCAAAGCTACAAAAGTCTTGGTCTATGGAGACTCGCTTTCGCATTAATATGTTTTGTGGTTCAACCAATGTGTGCCAACAGCACTAACCTCGGAAATGCTATATACAAAAGACACCAATGGAAAGGAAGTAGACAAGAGTACGCAGGTGTGATAGAGGTCGTGAGTTGATGAATTGGCAATGGGAAAGGCACGGATGAACATGGAAAACACGCAAGGAGCACTAAACGACTACAGGGTCACCCTAAAATCAGCTGGATGGACAACTCATGTAATTCGGCGCATGGCCACGAAGAGCTAGGTACCTACCAAGAATCTATTAATATCACCACGAATTCTTTGTAGCGAGGAAAATAAATTCTCTCAGTAGGTATGCTCCTGTATTCTTTGTTTAATTTTCCCCAATTTACTGAGCAAGAACATTTTCCAGTAATTTTGACGAGACTTTGTGAGCTGCTAAACGGAAACAATTTACACATTGCCAACAAAAAATAGAAACACTGCTTTCTTAGAAACTTGGGAAAAATTAATTATTTGTACATCTTCTTCATTAATGAAGCTTAATAATTGATTATGCTTCAAACAAAGTAATGTCTTCCAAGAAAATATTCAGAACAAAAGACATATGTGGATAATTAATATTTAAGTATTTAAAAATGAACATCATGCCCTAAGTAACGAAAGTATTTATTAATTATTAGACAAACTTTCATATTGCAGTAATTATTAAATTTGACTAACGCTTTTCTGTCAGAGGTTATCTTCATTACGCAACCATGAGCATACAAGACTGTGTTGTAATAATTTATTATTATGGAGTTCGATAACTATTTGTTTACTATATTATAATAATATGTTTTCTTCTGTTATCGTTTGTATCACTGTCGATATTCGGTGATATAATTGTGGAGTAATTCGACTGCCAATCAGAGCTGTTCGACCCCCAATTTATTTAAAGGTTCGGTTCCATCAAGTAAAAAATAGGAACTGTGGTTCCAGAGTTTGGTTACGGTTATTTAAAAATCCTATATACCAACCTACCTAGCTCTATTGCAATGGCGTGTGGTGCCTTTTAAAATCGGGCATGCCCTTCAAAAGCAAATAGATTTAAACCATATGGGGTATTTTGAGATACTTATCATGCCGGATAGTAAAATTTTAATGTACATTGTGAAAACTCAACGATATATTTTCAAAACAAATAAAATAAATATGGTGTTCTTCTCATCAGTTAGGTACTCCCTCGAAACACCACATTCCATCCCATATGTAGCAATACCGGACAACTAGTACGTCATTCAATTTGTTTATTGGTTTTATGGATACTTAAGGCATGCGCCGCATCCACGGCATCTATGGACCGTACCCTAAGTTTTCAGGATATTTTATTTCAATTTAAAAAAAATGGTGTCTATGCTATTTTTTCAAAATATCTTTACCTGGCATAGGAACACCATAATTTGCAGGCTTTCAACCACATTTTTTTTTTTGTTAAACTTACGTCGGAATATATAATAAGAATATAAGTGAACGACGACAAAAATAATATAACAAGGTTCCACCTATAATAGAAGACTGATTTATATAGAGTTGGTTCCAATTCGGCGTTCTCAATTTTTGAATCAGAGGTTCCAATGCCGGTTAAAAAAATAAGTATTTATTGGGATTCCAGTATTCGGTTCCGGAACCATTTACAGCTCCGACTGCGACAATGCACCTTAAAAATTCTCAATCTTGGACTCTGTTAGTGGTCTTCCAAGGTCAATTGTATTTTCTTTGTCTGACTTTACTCTTCTTGATTAATAAACTCTTGTTTCATCTGGGTACCAAACTGAATGTTTTACGGGACATGGTTGATAGTCAAACCGAGGCTGGATTTGTTAACGTTTGAGTGTTTGTATATGGATCGCTAGAAGCTTCTTCCAAGAGTATAATTTCATTATCACGAGATTACTCGAATCATCGCATCCATCTAGATGGTCTTCCAAGGTCAATTGTATTTTCTTTGTCTGACTTTACTCTTCTTGATTAATAAACTCTTGTTTCATCTGGGTACCAAACTGAATGTTTTACGGGACATGGTTGATAGTCAAACCGAGGCTGGATTTGTTAACGTTTGAGTGTTTGTATATGGATCGCTAGAAGCTTCTTCCAAGAGTATAATTTCATTATCACGAGATTACTCGAATCATCGCATCCATCTAGATGGTCTTCCAAGGTCAATTGTATTTTCTTTGTCTGACTTTACTCTTCTTGATTAATAAACTCTTGTTTCATCTGGGTACCAAACTGAATGTTTTACGGGACATGGTTGATAGTCAAACCGAGGCTGGATTTGTTAACGTTTGAGTGTTTGTATATGGATCGCTAGAAGCTTCTTCCAAGAGTATAATTTCATTATCACGAGATTACTCGAATCATCGTATCCATCTAGATTATAGACATCCTTTTGGTATAATATAAACATTTTATTCGATAATAGTAATTAACCTTCAATCTCTCTTACGGTCTCGACATTTCACCCGGCGGTATATTCAATTTCAAGTTGTTTACAGTAATTTGAATTAGCATTAAATAATTCCAAGTAGTTCCAATTTTCACCACGTGATTTTTGTTCCTGAAGCATTGGGTGTAATTATTTTTTTATTAATCTGTTGTCTTCATTCTACGCAATGACGTAGGTGCACAAAGTTATCACGCGACGACGGATATTTTGTATGGAATACCCAAAATAGTTTAGACACCGTAGACATGTTATCTTCTTAATATTTTTGTTTTTGTTTTGCTTCTTCGGGTGTACGGAGAAATCAATAACAATAATGTATGAAGATTAAAATACAACCGCCTACCTGAATTAAAGCAGTGACGCAGGAGATTTTTTTGTGTTATCATTAAAATTAACAATTAACAAGAATTTTGTTTGAATTTTGTTTTGTTTTCAGAAATTATTTATTAAGTAGGTCTACACAAGTGTTGTTCTGTCATTGCCCAGTACCTACTATATATCTCTCACAAAGTCAGTAACGTGATGACGGCTTATCCATCTAATTTCTAAATCGTGGAACAAACATACAAATAAGTACGATAATAATAGTAAGTATTGCAAGCAGATGTAGTTTCAAAGATCACGTTTGAACGAGGCAAGAAACAGAATAGTTTAAACTGATAGCAAGTCCATTTTGCAGGATTATAAGATTTCGTTTCAAGAATTAAAAAATATGTAGTTACCTATATTTGCGTGAGGGGATTGTTTAGTATGGCAATATTGATTTTTGTTAAAAAGTAGACGTCAATTCATGTGGAAATTTTACAGTTAGCCAAGGTCGGTTGAAATTCAATGGTCGTAAGTACCTATAGTGATACGTACAATTTCAGTGTTTCGTTAAGTTGATATTAAACATGGATTTATTTAATAAGCTTTGGCTTATATATTTTGGCAAAAATCAGTTAGATACCTAAGTATGTTCTTATAATTAGTCTTTTTTCCAGCGTCAACTTTTTGGTGGTAAAAAATATACCGACGAAACTAATACAGCACCTCATTTTTATACAGTTACAAATCGTCTCTTTTGACTTAAGTAGTAATCTTGGTATAATTAAAATTGTTAAATGTAGTGTTATATTTAAATAGGTATACATACTTAATAAGATATTAAACATTGGATTCGATCGATTTTGTGATGTAATTTTTTTTAGTATAGTAAAGATTTCAAACAGGATTACAGAATACAAATTATGACCCATCGGGGAATCATAAAAGAAAGATACACAATTTTACTAAAACCGTATTTTCGGATTTGTTGGTAAGAATTTATTGGGTGTTTAATAAGATATATTTTGGGTCCAATAATAAACAATTACAAAGGTCCTTGTAGTCATGGACTTGTTTCATGTCTTGGATTAAAAACATTGAAAGATTTCAATTTATAAGATAAGTTGCATCACGATTCATGTTCAATGAGGATAGTAAGGAATTGTTTATAGATTTGTTTATCTAATGATTTATTTATTACCATACTAAATAACTTGGCCATGAATCAGGCCAGACGCAGGATATTGGCCTATGATATTTGCGTTTCTTGTGTATTAAAGTAAGTAATTGAAAACATACAATGTTTGAAGTTTAACAAAAGAGAACATATGTTATCCCTATGCAATTATGCAGCTGAAACAGTAACGTACGAAAATAAACATCTGAATTACGCATTTGCCTACAGGACATAGTGACAAATAAAAATATAGTATATAATATGCAATACAATGGTGTCTTAAAAACCTAATACTTTGGACGTGTCAATTAGCAGCAAAACAATAAACGCTCCAGATTGCCAAGGTTTAGTGAAAACAGGCAGAGGGCGAATCTCATGGCTGAGAAATCTATAAAAATGTTACGACCTCAGCATGACTTCCTTGTTCCAAGCGGCAGCATTCAAGGTACATATCGTAACTCGTGATGCTATCCAACTTCCGTTAACCGGGAAGGAGAAGATGAAGATGCATGTCTTCGGAATTATGTGGTGTTAGTAAGAATTGTCAAGCTGAGAAAATTCTGGATTGGACATAGAACCAATTAATGACTGAATACCGGTAAAATATTAATTTATTCGCCTGCGGCCCAGTATAGATTATATTTTGTGTTGTAACTAAAGTATGGAGTGTAGCAATAGATGAGGTAGATTATTGTTGACTATCGCCAATGCTAACACCAAGTATCCTCGGCTACTCATACGATTATAAGTTTTATAAATTTCGTCAGTTATTTTTATTTACTGAGATATTAAAAATAATTTATATTACATGTTATAATAATAAAATTGATAAATGAGTACCTTGGTTCCGATTATAATAGAAATGTGCGAAAGTTAAGTTTGTAAGAAAGAAGAAAGAATGTCATGTAATAGCCATCAGACACGTGTAATTATAACATAAAATTCGTGACAAAAGGTATTAAATTGTAAATAAGTAAATTTTAATGCTCACATTATTCAGAATGTTAAATCGCTGTATTTACTTATTTTTTAATAATAGGTCGATTTCGAATGTTTTGAAATTATAGGAGCATCGCTCCGAGCATAGGAAAATGCACAAAGATGCCAAACTAGTATAGCTCCTACACACCCAGCAGATCGATAAATTTAAATTTGATAAATAAGTCCGCAATATAATGAAGACCGGAAAGAGTATAGTTCGAGTACGCCTCCAAGGGTGTATTGAGGACAGTTGTGACGTATTATTAATACCTATTATCATATTTTATCATACATCAGCAAGATGCCCGAAGATTTCTGAACAAATAAATTCAAATTTTTGAGTATTTATACATCGTATGAAAAACTACGTATAAAATATCCTTATGTAATATTATATTCTTCAGTAACTTTGGTTATGGGAATAGTTGTGGGATATCTATATGAATGGCTCGGTCCTCGAAAATTGAATGCGTGTTTCTTTTGCGTGACAAACTTAAATATATATTATTAAGAAACAGTTCCCGTCATGTGTGTTCCCTGTGCTATCCGGTTATAGAGTGCTCAGTATAGTGGTTTCTACCTCTGATTGAGGGAAGTAGAACTGAGAGACAGGACGAGTAGGTATACAATTAGTTTCTATTTGTATCAATGAGAATTGAATAGGAGCGAAACCTCCCTTGTTTCGCCAGAGAGACGATACAGTGATTTCAGCCAGTCGAGTCAGTCGGTATCACTAGAACTAGACTATGCTAGAACATGATTAAAAGGATAGGTATATTGTACTCGTATATCAGTCGTGCAATTACCATGGAACTCTGATCCTGAGGCATGGTGCAGTAAGTAAAGTCTTATACAGAGAAATATTAAAATTGACGCTGAAATTTAATTTAAAATAAAAACAAAGTCTTATAATGTTATTATTAATAAATGTCTGGTGTCTATGGTCGGAAAAACTACCGGTTAGCAACAGCTCAACGAAGCTAGCGATAAGCCGGCTCGCACATCACAAATCGCCTCGTGTGCCTTACCGCCATAAATCAAAGCTTCCGAGAACAGGCGGCCAGTGTTGCATGACACAACCTCGCACATCTATCTACCGACAGTCGCGCGTAGCCTTCGAAACGTATTGATATTTCAATGCGGCGATCGGCGAGCCGGTATAGGAATGACCAATTCGCATGTGTTTCTTTGTGACTTCGACCCACCGACTCGGAGCCCGAGAAGGATGCAACATGTCGAATGCAACAGCCAGATGTTTTTTTCAGACGAAACAGTTGCATTCGATCGATCTGCGAAGCTCCATTTGGCAACACGTGTTATGTTGTTTCGTTAAATGACGATGACGTCACATCGACGTATTCGATGCGTTTTTAGGCGAGACGAGTTCCAATGTGCGAGCCGACTAAGAATTGCACCGTTCGTACCTAGACTAGGTACCTACCTAGAAATACATTTTTTTTTATAACTTTCATCTCTCGGTTGTTTCGAAATAATTATTGATTCAATGACGTAGAGCGGCATTGATGGCCACTATAATTTTATTACATGTGGGCTAAACTTGATTTTAAAGTATAATTATGTCATAAAATTAAGCACATTGTAAATTACTAAGGTAGTATTTTATTCCGGAGTTAAATTATATACATGAACATGTTACAGAATGCATTACCTATGCTTTTATTTTTATACATAGATAGTTAGGCAGTATAGATACCTATATATTACTTATTAAAAATCTTAGTTTTTTTTTAACGGGACTCTAGCCCAGGGTACGGCGTGGCTGGTCGACCAGTTAATACAGTAAGTGAGATAAAGACACGCCACAAATTTGCTCTAAGAGTAAAAATAATAGGTATTAATATTTTTAAATAAGTATGTGGCTAAGTATGCGATGCAATTAGCTGTGATATGATGTTTGATAGAATTAAATGAAAATCCACGTGTAGAATTTTATTTTATACTTTACTATTTTTGGTGTGTTTCCTGATTAATAAAAATGGCTATTTATCTATTATGGCGACGGGTCGCACGTTACTTCGCTACCACGAAAGGGGGTCGCGATCAGTGCTTCATAATATTATTATGATGCCGAATGCCGACAACTCAATAATTCAAGAGGATTTATTTAAAAATACAAAAAATCGCAAATAATACATGGAATACCCTTAATAATTAATAACCCTAAATAATTATTATTTTACGGAATACGGAATAAAATTTGGGCAACACTACTGCAGAAAATAGGTTGGGGGGGCCGCTTCGGGATGTGGGGATATGGATATAAACTATAGGTACCTAAACTGTAAACGTATTTTTTTTACAATATTTACATTACGGTATTAGGTAAGTAGGTATTTTTCTAAAAAAAAAATATTTCGTATTTTGTTTATAAATTAATTACACGGACATAGATTTAATAGGTACACGGAATAAAATTTTACAAAGTTTTTTCAAAATGCATATAAAACCTAATGTCAAATCGAGCTGGATCCCTGGATTTCAAACCCTAACAGAGATGTCGTATCCAACGCCATAACATGGAAATTGAACGGATAATCAAAAATAGAAAGTGTGTAAGTAGTAATTAAATTTACAAATAGATATATAATTCTTACATATTCATCTGTTCCACGATGAGTTGTATTTCCTTGCCAAAACCGTCTGGAGAATCCTTTAATGTGGCCGTTCAGCGATCGTTTGTATTCAAACCCTGGATGCCAGCACAAAGAACCATATCCAAATACCCACAGAGCCAGAGGAGAATCTGTGGATTCACTCGCAGCATCTTCATCTTGCAGCCTATCTGATGCCATCTTCTTAGATTCTGTTTCACTTATTTTTAGAGCCAAACGTTTTTTTTACACGACAAATAAAATTATTTACTATAAGTAAAGTTTTCTGCGAATCGATTTTCTTAAAAGATTTTCACTCATCAAAGCGCAGTGTAAAAGAGTTAAACACGAACGAAAATGTGAAAACAACACGTTTATCTGCATTGAAATATTGTATGAAAACTCATGAGTCTGAAATTAAGTTTTCACAAGCTTATTCGTAATACAATAATCTATCACAATTTGGCTATTAACTAGACACTTTATGTCAATTTTAATATTATTTCTTCAAATTGTTTTAAGTCGCCGAGACGTGTCAAGCGAATACGACGTGTGCAAGAACAATAATTATTGTAAAACATAACAGAATTCACTGCTGTCAGACTGACGCGAGGAAGAAAAACGAGACAGCGCATGCGTAAAAGAGACCTTCGCAAGAGGACCAATCATAACGGTTCGTTCTACTGTACAGTTCAAATCGATTGGTCGCATGACAGCTGATGCAATTTCAAAGTCGAATTTCCACGCGTGTCTCAGCCACTTTCCTTCAACAGACGAACAATCCGTCTGACGAATTTGTTCGCGTTCGCAAGGCAACAGAATAATTTTTTTGAGATACCTACCTATATAATTCTGAGATTTGATTGGTAGATACGCATTTTTTTTAAAATCTGTCCGATTGATTGTTTCATGACTAATAATTATTCAAATATATTGTCTTTTATTCATCGATTTGTCGATAATCAAATTCAATGTTAGGTAGGTGCATATTATAAGCTCTCTCGCTTAGATTTTGGCAGAAAATTTTCAAAATGTTACCTATTACCTACTTACTTAATTCTAATTGAAAGCCAAACATATTATTATATACCATGCAATTCATGGCCCCCATAAGGGGGGGGGGGCTGACAGGGCTCTAGCCTGGGGGCCCGAGCTTAGAGAGGGCCCGGCGTGGTGGGTCGACCAGATAAGTGAAAATAATACACACCATAAATTTGCTCTAATAGTAAAAACAAGTCGCCGTATGTGGCTGTGTGATGTAATTTGATGTGATATGACGATTGATATAATTAAATGATAATTCACGTGTAGAGTTTTATTTTATAATTAATTAAGTGTGTTTCCTGACTTACAAAATGGCTTTTTATCCAATATGGCGAAGGGTTGCATGTTACTTGGTTTCCACAAAAGGGGGTCGCGATCAATGATTCATAATATTAGGTATGCTGAGTGCCGACAACTCTAAATCAACTGAATTTATTTAAAAATCGCTAAAAATACACGGAATACTCATACATACCCTTAGCCCTGGGGTTCCGTGGAAACCAGTCGGGGAACACTACTGTAGAAAATCACACTGCCCTTAACCTTAGCGATAGGTTGGGGGCCGCCATAGATACTGGCCTGGGGGCCCGCTTCAGGAAGCGGATGGCCATGCCAGGCATGTCCAACGCTTCGATCGCAACCGACCGGTCCAACGCGTGTCGTCCTCTTCATAAAGATAAGCACAAACATTTGCCTGACTTGGGTCATTGGGCCCGGGTGCTGACCACCCCCAATACCAGAGATCACGCGGACTTCCTTTTTGTTAAAACTATATTACATAATATTTAGCCAGGTATATGGTATAATCTTCTTTGTCAGGACCTCATGAGTGAGGATCGTGACCCGAATGATTTGGCTGTCGATTGTCTAACAGACTTATCAACGGGTTGATCTGATTCTTCTCGGCCTCTACTGTGGTCACTCTAAATAATTGGTGCAACTATCTGGCGGGGGCATCATCACCTAGGTATTTCTACTTTATGAATGGTCAAAATCATACAATGTTTCCAATTTTGTGTTTTTTTATTCAAAAAATAAAATTGTTTTATCTTTTGTCCCGGTTTGAAAAAAACCGGTAAGCCGATGACTATCGAAAGAATTGTAACGAAATGCAAAAAAACAAAAAAGCCAACGGCACGCGGTGTTCCCAAGCGGTCACCCATCCAAGTACTATCCGCGCCCAATGTTGCTTAACTTCGGTGATCGGACGAGAACCGGTGCTTTCAACATGGTATGGTCGTTGGCGAAAGCAACAAGTTATGGAATGTTTATTAATCAATCGTAACATAAAAAAATTTGAATGTTCCATTATTACACACGGAATTTAAGTTCAAATTCTCTATTAATTTGTGGTCTTGATTTATTTGTCAATGATAGATTGAAAGTAAACTTGATAGCGCAAACAGATATTGCAATTTTTGATCTTGCATTTTTCGAAAGCTCAATCTAATATGAACCTAAAACAGCTACATAATTATATGTTAGTGCCATCTATGATAGTTTATCAAAACTTTCAACGAAAAAATTACATAAAAATGGATTACAAAATAGTTTGTATAAAATAAAACAGATGCCATAATAAATGTTAGAAAAATAAAAAAAATGGTTAACAAGATTATTAGTTATATTAAATAATGAATATGTACAATAAAATATTGTTTTTCGAGAAAAGTATTTAGTTGATTTATTTTTATAAAATAATATATTGTTTTAAGAATCTAAAGTATCACTGGCATCTGGCGATGGTTTAATAAAGCTATAATGGTATGCATTTAGTGATGCACAAACCAGATTTTCTTCGCGAAGTCGCGCGCGATTTCAACTTTGACCCTTGCCTCTACAAGTTTAGTGCTAACTGTTACCATTGCTTCAGGCCATGACCGTTGCCAGTTTACCAGTATGTAGACGATACTGCTGATGGTCTACATACTTATTATCTTCATATTAATCTTAGGTGTAGTATTTTTGTATTCGTATTTTTCGGGATGCTGCATTACAACATCCAGTGACGATTGTAC
Organism: Rhyacophila brunnea; assembly: GCF_057557595.1. NCBI lineage: Eukaryota > Metazoa > Arthropoda > Insecta > Trichoptera > Rhyacophilidae > Rhyacophila > Rhyacophila brunnea. The sequence goes on along the minus strand of NW_028233276.1, from coordinate 36,783,860 downwards.
TCGGAGTCACATTACAAAAATGTACATGGAAGGAAATCAATACCTACGCTTCTCATGAGTTCATTATTCTGACGAATTAATTAATAACAAAGCTATGTCAATATTTTTTATTCTTGAGCTTTCGGCAAAAGAGGGAGAATCATTGTTTGGAAGACGACATGATATTGATGCCTAACAATATTGTGAATGTAAACTTCCATTGATCATAGAACAGTTTTTTTTATTTGGTTTTAAGATTAGAGAGTAATAAACCAAAACATTCTGCATTCTCAGAAAGCTTGGAGCTATCGCAATGACCAGTGGCGCACTCAGGATTTAATATTGGGCGGGGGGGGGGGGGCAAGGAGGAGAATATAAATTAGTCCCATAGGCTCTTTTAATAATATCATACTATCGCCGCAGACGACTCTTTTAACTATTAAAGCTAATTTATGATGTGTATTCATCTCACTTAGCTGGTCAACCCGACACGCCGCCCCCCCCCACAGCCCAGGCCCCCAGGCTAGAGCCCTGTCAGCCCTCCCCAGCCATGACCTACACCACTCCGGAATTCGGGTGGACACCGAGAATTTTTTGACAGTTCCATTAGGAATTGGCTTTCTAAAAAAATCTGACATTAGTGTTTCGAAATTTTTGTGTTAGAAATTAAAATCTAAGAAATTTTTCTATAAAGGGTGCTGGAGAATAATTACAAATCATTTTTTGCCGTGTTTTTATTTGCCTAGGCCCAAGGTATAGTTTATTGCCAGACAAAATGCCGCCCCTAGGTAACGCCAAAATGCCGCTTCATTTTTTATAGTATTTTTTTATCATCCTTTCATAACCCCAATATCTAAGAAATGTGTTGTATGGATACGTAAGGTAGGTACTTACAAAATATATACCTACCACTAAAACATACAAAATTAAATTAAAAAATATTTTCCCCCCTAAAGTGGGATTTTTTTGACGTTGGATTTTGGTAATAAAGTGCCTTCTTACACATCGCGTACCCGACAAAAATACAGTCCTGTTAAACCTTTTATATGAATTAATATCTACATTTTGTTTAATCCAACCGGTGAGCTGATTTTTTTAAATGAAAAGATAATTTCGTTATTACTTAGTTTAGGTAGCTATTTCTTATATACAAAATGATTATCCTCGATTTTCCGCCTTTCGAGTAACTGCCGCCCCCAAGCGACGCTCAATCTGCCTATCCCCGCGGGACGTCACTGAGCTTTCTAAATGTGGTTGTACGGGCATGCTCACCGTAATGAGGTGATGTGAGATGAGGATGAGGATGGAAAAGACCATAGAAATAACCAGAGAAATAAAATCAAGAAAGTTAGCATACTTTGCTCCAGGCCACAGGTAAAAAGTATCCATAATAATGGATTATTGATTTTTCATGGGGGCGTGAAGGGGGGGGATTCACTTATCTAGCAGTAGACACTTATTTCCGGATTTACAATGCGGACCCCCGAAATTTCCCGGGTATATACCTTATACCCAGACACTCCGAAATTTGAATCTAACCCCTAGCCTGCAGCTATAACTACGTGTGCTCAGTGCTCACCTATGAGTTATTGCGACCTGTCGTATCCACAAGTAGTTATTAAATATGCATGGCCTAACGGTTATAATTATTATTAGGATCGTTAGTATTGTCCGCTCTGTCTTGTATCCTAAATATGCCGAGTCAGAATAAGCAAACATTGGATGTCCAGGATGATTTCACCAATAATTCATGAGTGTAATGGGTTTTCAACTGACACGGGCCGTACGTACCTTAAAATGACAAGAAGAGTAGGACCAACCATTTGAGAAGGCTGTTCGACCTCCAACTCATCCGGCTCACGATTCTCAATCATCAGATCATGATGAAGATGGAGAAGAAATTTTATTCCGTCCACCTAAATGATTTCAATTTCATTCCTTGTATGGGGGGGGGGGGGGGGGCTCGGAGTAGAAACCCACCTCCCTTTTTGTCAGCGCCTGTTTTGGCCACGTCATGTGACATACCGACAAATATCAACGTCTGCGTCTTTTCATTCAAGAGTAGATCTCCCATAAGAGAGGTCTCGAAAGAAGACGAAGATACTGGCTTAAAAACTTCAGAGACTGGTTTGAGCTCAGCATTCAATCCTTATTTAGAGCAGCGACGGAAGATGAGTAAATGGGCGAACTCATCGCCGACGTCCAATAACGAATATGGCATAAAAAGTAGTAGATGTAATAAAAAAATTAACTTTTCGTTTAACGATAATTAGTAAAGTCAGGATCAGATTTAAGCTTGAAGGGGATTTGAGTTGATACGTAGGTATTAGACGCCCGTAAAATACAATTTAAGGCGAAGTTTCTACCTACCAGAGGCACCTAGCGGGGGAATGGGACAACTGGTCGCCAGGACAATTGGACGCCGCACCGTCGTGGACACGTAAACAGAACGTAGACGAGGAATTTTAATCAGTCTCTATCTACTTATTAGTATTTTTAATTCATTTTACTCTTATCATAATGTTTTTTTATTGCGGATTGGGAATTACCAAGCCTAAGGCTTTATATAAAAATAAAAAACCCTTTTTTCGTTGAAACTTAAACATATGCACGATTAAATCATTATTTACGTATGCATATTTAAATTCGCACCAACTATTAAATCATAATATAAAATTTTTTATATAAATAATAATATTAAATATATTTTTTAAAAGTAGCTTTAAGTGCATAACGTCTATTTATTTTCGAATTGCGTGGCGTCCAGTTGTCTCGGAGCCAAATCGTCCTAGACCCCCTAGCGGTCTTTGACTTAAAATAAAAAATATATATTTTTTAATGTTTCAGATACATATTTATTAATTAATACATTGAAATTAATTAATATTAATATTAAATTATTTAATATAATATTAATTGAAATTAATGGCCCCACCAAACCACACCCGCCCCGCACCATACCCGGTCTTAATCGGGCGTATCACGGAACCCTACGTTTGGTGTGAAGCACCATTTTTATTTTTATGACTGAGAATGTCTCAGCAGCAGTTACCCAAGACTAAGGTTACCATGCACTCAAATGTGCTTCTACTGAATTTACATGACTTTAAGTTAAGGTACCCATGGGAGAGATGAGCAAGTAGAGGCAATATTAAAAATTGTCGTAACAAATTAAAGCTAGGTAATACAAAACTGCCGAACATTATAAGTACCTACCTACAGTTTAAATTGTAATTTATCAAAAAAATGTCTCAAATTGCAAGTTTCGTATTTTTCCGCTAGGTGCCTCTGGTAGGTAGAGGATTCGCCTTAATAAAACGTAGGTACCTAATTAAAAAAAGAATTTTTGTGTTCTCTAATCAAATAACGTGAAACATTTTGAGACACCTATGTAGTAATATAAAACTTTGATAGTAAATTGCCAAGAATAGAAAATACCATAGATATTTGTGGTTCGTTTTATGTATGTATATGAATATTAAATTAATGCCTGATCTTGCTGTGTACTAAAGTGTGATGTAGCTTGGTATGTATAAAAGTAGATTGCAGAATGTGATTCGCTGAACATCTTTTCCCATCATTTACGTGAAAGTTGTTTTTCAAAATTGTTATCGATATAATTATTTAGTGGCAGAATAAACAGCTTCAGCTATTTATAATATTATTTAAGTAACCGTCTTCGAACAAGATCTCTAAATTATTATCAAAGATGTTCATATTATATTTTATTACAGGTAGACAGCCTTGTTTTGAAATATTAACTTGCCCCACAATGTGCAATTTACTGATTTTATAAACTGAATTGTGTGATCTTAATTATTATGCATCCATCACGGTACAAATATTAATTAAATATTAACATCGTGAAACGAGCATAATTATCTAACTATTTCGTTAAGCTATACATATTATTAATTCAATTGAAAATTCAATTTGAGATGTTTATAGTTCAGTATTGCCTGAAATGATAGAAAAATGCATAGACTGAGACATCCCACAGAGTCTTGAAAAGAAATTTCCAGTGGTGCTGAATTTGATCACAGATTGGGTCTGATTTCAAATGATCTCGATGATAGTGGGGTTTCAGATATTTTAAACTACTCTTTTTAAATTTTCTGCCAGAGACGCTAGGATATATTATCAGTTTATCTCCAAAATACTCACTTATTGTGATAGATAGTCTTAATCATTGTAATATACCTACTTACTACAATACTTATCATCCCTATGATAATTACGCTAAAATGTCTTGAATATGAATATAATTTCTTATTTAAATGTCACTTTGTTGATTTTTTAATCATGTTTTTAATCCGCCATCGTACTTCTTTGTTACCTATAGGCCAATCTGCCACGAATTAATTGTAGTGACATTTAATACACCCGATTTATCACAAATCACAATAATTATTCTTCCAGCAAAATATATTTTAATCTTAAAACAGGACAGTAGTGGACAATAATAAGTTATAACAAGAAATAAATGCATATTTCTTGTGCAAATGCACTCCTCACCAATTACTACGAAAATATCCGATTTATACTCACTGCTAATAATTAACTGTCAAATTATATGTCAGAGTAATAATAAAATGTTAGTTCAAATAAACAAAACGATAGTCTGCTATATTTCAGCATTTTCAAATATCGAATAGGTATCTATTAGAGCTGCACGCAGTATTGCCATTCTTTCTATGCTGATTATAGTACAAAGGCGTAAAAATTATAGTATTTTTGTGAAAAATATAGTACAGGTACATTTTTCGCCTTAAATCCTTTAAAATTATAGTATTTTGGCATATTTGGCGTAAAATTATAGTATTTTACATTTTTAGTATTTATAATATTCCATTTTTCTATAGTATAGTTATAGTACCGTTGACAACGCTGGCTGCAAGATTCTAGATATAGCAAACCAGTGTGTATTTTCTAGCAGAGAATAAAATTGTAATAAGTAATAACTAATAATATCACAAATCAATAATTAAATATTATACCTACCTATATGATAATATTATTTGGACATTTTGGATTTAAAAAATATAGTCATCATCGTCAAGATGCTCGTATCGTTGATCAAAAATATGAAACCTCAATAATTTTGAAGCAATTTTAGTCCAATAATTAACTATTATCGTGTACGAAATGAAGTAACGTTGCTGAGAATGATTGCGATCGAATGCATTTCCGGTTGTTATCTGATGATTCCTTATTGCACAGTAATCTTAAAGTATGTATACGGTGACCATCCGTCCTTTATTTAAGTCTATGATTTGGGCATGGTGTCCCTAAAATTAATTTTATTATGAAAAACTCAGTCATGTTCTTTATTTTGTAAATTGTATGTATTTTATTATTGACGAATACGAGAAAACATCCAACACGATACAAATTTAACATCATTGAGAGAAAATGATTTAAGGGAAGTAAAAACTATCGTCCTGAATACTGAATGGAATTTTATTTTTGGCTAAAAATTGTTTGTATTGATGATTTTTTGGAAGAATGGGCTAAAACTCTCGACTTAATTTTGGACAGAAAATTTACAGGAGTTTCGTAAAAATCAGGAAATTGTGCTCTATTTTCGTCAAGGAAATATGGTCACCACATGTATGTAGGTAGATACACACTATTCAGATACATCTGCAACTACTAAACAAATTTCACTGTTTCGTAAACAGATAGGTACTATAGACAATGCCGTCACATTGTTATTGTCGTATACCTATTGTCTGATAACTGTCTGGTGGTGACGCATTTTCTATTGTAAAATATATATTAATGTATTGTCGAACAAGAACTTCTTGTCTACGTGTTAAAACTGTGAACTAACAATCTCATCCAGTGCAGCTAATCGCAATTCCGTTTTCAAATGAGAAACGTCCCCAAATTTATCATTTCAGTTTACGCTCCCGTGGAGTATCTACTGATCTATCAATTTACGTAATTTGAAGCTTTTATAATAAAAATATGTCTAAAACGATCAAGAGTGATGTCAGAAGTATTATTAGTGAACTTTTGGTTTATTGCGAACAAGAAAAAGAGTACGTCACTGGTAAGTCGTCTACATGCGACTACTGCGACTTCCTGTTACCGCCGATATCTTGTCGGAAAATAGATACCTATGTAGTTGAAGAATAATTATGCAACTATTTCAAAGAAGGTGATTATTGAAAACTCGCGTTTATGCCATTGACTTTGACCTATTCTGCTGGTGTGTCCACGTTAATAATTGATTTTTTTTGTTATATGACGGTGTAATCTGATAAAGATCAATAAATCATAATGTTTAAAATTGTTCTGTTTTAAGACAGTAAGTCGGTACCTAGTTGATTCTACGCAATGGGTCAAGTGAATACAGATTTGAAGTTAGGTAAACCTAATACCAATGCTTTTAAAAAGTGTAGAATGATATTTCATATATTAGGTTTAATAAATTTACTTTGAGAGCACCTGCCCTAGATGTTCTCATTAAAGTAATTTGCAATACCAAACATAATTTTTGTAATGATACGAAATCCTAATATAACAGAGATAGCAAAATGAAATGATGACGTTCATTAGTTTCCCTTCAAATATTTCAAATACATGGCTACATGATACAATAATAATTGACCATTAAGGGGATTATGCCTAATGCAGTATACCAGACAGTAGCCACCAAATAATTGAGGCATTTTCGATAACTGAGAAGTACACAATTTAATATATTTAATATACTTTTGCAACTGGTTGAGTTTATCGTGAAGGTATTCTATTTTAAAATTAAAACAAAATAATTACAAGATAAAAAGAACTTTTTATATACAATGTTTTTAAATTTACTGTTGAATCATATAAACTTGACTTGACTAGCTTAAACGATCATAGAATACTAAAATGTTATATTGACCATTTCATTTTGATTCCCATAGTAACGCAGTATATATTAATAATTTAGTTGCTAGGACAATCCGCTTAGCAACCAATAATGGTGTCGAAAGAACCTTTCATACAAAACAGAATTAACTGAAAATGAATTCAATTCTACTTAAAGATGGCTAAAAGTATTAAAAAAATTCATTGGCATCGTGTTCTGATACATTCTAAAAGTTTCAAATGTCTAGCTAGTCGGGAAGTTAGTTAAAAATCGATTGCAAGATTAGGACAAAGACAAAGGACAAATAAGAATACGAGCTAAGAAAAACGTTGTAAAATAATGTTCATTTTTATTAGTTGTTGACTATATCGACAAATTTCTTTAATTTTAAAATAATCGGTTTCTGTAAGTATTTTTTTTCGTATGATTTTGACGGATTTAAAAGTTATAATGTATTCCTAGATCATAACGTTGTGTGGAATTACACACGTGTACAATGTACGTATTTTTTGATAGATTTTTACAGATTTAAAAAAATAGGCGCCTCAATTTATATCAGAAATAATTAATAATCTTAAACCAGTTGAACACTCGTTTAACTTCTGATGTGACACTATTATTTTAACAATATACGGCGACAGTACATTGTTAGAATAACTTTTTAGGTGAATCTGTTCTTTCTATTTGATAGATAAGGAATAGTTATGATAAGTTTTTTTTTCGACCATGTCTGATCCTAATAAGATCATATGGGCCTCCACAGAGCGGAGGTTTGTATTAACAGATTTTGTTTTTACGAGAAATGGATGTCAGCCACTTGCTCAACCTATTAAGTCCATACGCTGACTCATACACAAATTGAAAAACAATATGTGTACTTGCCAGACCCAGTATTCGAACCTGGGACCTACGACGTTATAGGCCGACGCTTAAGCCGCGCGGCCGTCGCGGGTATAACTTGAATTACATATTGAATAAGTAATTCAAGGACAGAACACATGAATAATGAGTATAAGGGACTTATTATAAGTAAGTACCTAATTGATTATTAAATTTCTCTCTATATCCTTTGATTCATTACTGAGGATGGTGATTAGTGAATTTACATGCGTTACCAACAATCTACTTCCATCTGGACCAATCCTGCGCTGTTTGTTATCTTAACTTTGTTCAACGAAATTGCTTCGGGTGTTAATATATTCCACCTACGTGAGGATGAGTATAGGTGGACGTTATTTTATAAATTTAAAAAATAGGGTCTGCTTAACTAATCCGGTGTATTTCCATGTACCTATATAATTAATATTTTTGTATGTACATATTTCTGCTGTTTAATAACATACTATCTATATCTTTTTTATGTCATGTTGTGAACGTCTTAAACTTATAATTTGTAATGTCCACAATATGTAAAAATAAATAAATTGAATTGAATTGAATTGAATCTTGTTGCTTCCGTTATTGTTGAATATTAAATAAGTAGCTGTAAAATAGTTTAAATACATTTAAAAAAAAAACTAAATAATTCACACGATTAAACTTGATTAAATATTTTTTTACCGGAATATTTTCATTCAAGTATTTTTTATTAAGGGGGGACATACTCAGCGTAGGTCAAAATGGAGCTTTTGTTCTATTTTCAAAGCATGATCCTGGACATACCTGAAACGTTGTAGATAATCTATTTATATAATTTTGAAGCCTTATTATCCTTTATATTTATTTTAAACATTTGATGACTGCATAAAGTATTTTATTACATAAAATAGTATTCTTTTAAACCTCTCGCTCTAATGTTTTAGAATATAGTCATATTTCAGTACATAAATGTGCAGTGGTGTTAAGATTTTTTACATTTATTAATTTTTAATCGCATTTATAAAACCATCAGTATAATTTATATTGACATTATCATAGTGAAATATTTACTATAAAAAATTATATTGATAATCTCTGTGATCCCAAATTTGACAAGAATTAGGCATTTTATTATACAAAAATGGGCAAGATTAACACATTTGAAGATAATTCTAAAGATACTTATTATAAGCCATGTCTTTGACCATTCAAGTGTGATAAACATCTTACGAATAATGATTGCTTTATAATAAGTATTGACGTAAGAATAAGGTACTGTTTTTTTGAAATATGCCATTACTTTTGGCATTCCCCAGTGGTTAAGCTACAACATACGGCCGTAGCCATAAATTGACAAACTATAATTGAAGTAGGGAGTAAAATTATGTTAACCGATGTACCGTTTAAAAAAAAATGTTTCGGTTATGTACATGTTCAAACACGCGCGTTAACATCATTTTAATATTTTTGTTTGAATGATGTTATTGTGTTTTTTTTTTAATAATTCTACTTTTAACTAGAAATTAATGTCAGATTACAATGAAAACGACCGAAAAACTACCAATATTATATAATATATTTATATGTATATTTAAAACATCTTGTAGATGTGTAAATATATCGTGGTTTTGAGAAGCGAATACTCATATCAAACGATAATCATAATTTGTAAAAACAAAGTTAAATAATATGAGAATCTTGAATTGAGAACACATGCGATTCCATGAAAAGTGCGAATTGATTCATTATTCCATTTTCAAGTAATGGAACGTGAGAAACTAGTGACATATTTAATTACTATGAAATTGTTGGTCTGCTATCGTAACTAATATTTATATTATAAAAATAGCTACCGTAACGGCTGGAGAAATGAAAAAGCTAATTCACTCTTTTCAAAATTTTGATTTAAGCCGAATATGATAGAATACATTGCCATGCGTTTATTGGCGTTAATAACTACTTACGGAAAGTATATTTTGTGGCGATTTTCTTTGAGATTTCAGATTTCATACAATTATTAAATTCTAGTAAAATCATAAAAAGATACTTAAGATATCTTTCTCACAAATTGAATAAAATGTATAACATTTTAACCAAAGTTTAACGAAATACCTGTAATTAGTTAGTAGTCAAATATAATAATATGTACAATTAATAAAATTGACTTTTAATTGGCAGAACTTACATTTCACACAGAAATAAACCACTAATATTATTACTTATTTCTTTTTCTTTTGACCATGTCCAATCCTAATAGGATCACACATGAGATTTGTATTAACAGATTTTTGTTTTTTTTTTTTTACGAAAAATGGATGTCAGCCACTTGAACTTATTAGGTCAACCTCAAAACAAAAATTGAAAATCATTATCTGTATTTGCCAGACCCAGGATTCGAACCTGGGACTCACGATATTATAGGCCGAATGTCGTGGGCGTTATTATTTTGTATATCTTATCAGTTATCACTGTTATCCTCAGTAATAATTATTTTTATTTAAAGGATGTGATTTGTGGTATTTTTTATTTTTTTTTATCGTAGGGTGGGGTCAACTCAAAATCAGTCACTGAGTCCACATTTGCCACTGGATATAATTATTATATGACATTGATCACTGTTTGGTTTGTATTTGGTTAGTCATAATCGTTTGCTTCCGTTCAACAAGAAAGTCTTCCCCACGGGTAGAGACTAGTCACTAGGTACCTAGTAGTTGGTATGATGTTGTATCAATATTACGTGCATATTGCACACGGATAGATTAATGTGCATATTCATTCAGAGGTTTTCACACGTGAAACATCATCATTTTCTTGCGGTAAATTTATCATCTCGCGAACATCATGTAGCGCCTTCGATGATGTGACTTCTCCGTTCAATTTACCGTACATTATAATTCGAGTTTAATACGTCATGAACGAGGACTGACACTTTGTAAATCAAGAAAATTGTACGCCAGGGTTATGTGAAACGGATGACGAACCTCAATTTTTTCAACGCGGCCATTTGTGAATATCTAATAGGACGTAGATAACTGCAAGTTGCGTTAACTATTTAACTTCAGAGTAAGTCAGTGGTTTTCCGCTTTATGGTTTCACGCCGCCTTTCATTCGATTTTTTTACGATGGCCTCAATCACAGAATATATAATAAATAGAATTCCGATAGGCTATAGCAGTGTTTCCCAACCTTATTTGTGTCATGCCCCACTTCAACGCTTCAAAAATCCTCCTACCAAAATTTCATAGCTAACTAACAATTTCTGAAAAAATGAATTGCTTCAAATAAAAAAATGCAGATAGATAGGCATACTCTTTTTAATTTAACTTTCGCAAATAAGTACCTACCTATGTACATTAAGTATATTAGATGTACCTACAACTCGGAAGAAAATTAGTGCGATCCTTGTGCTTGATGTGAACTGCAAAGAGTTTTTATGTAATACTAATTTGGTAAATTTTAATATTAAATCTCCACAGTTTGTGATATTAAAACGATTTCTTTTTTTAAGTTAGAAATCATTTACAGTGCTAATGCGCCGTATTCAACTAAATATTATGATGGGAATAGCAACGGTCATAGACTAATATGCAACAATCATTTTCTCGGAAAGTCATGGTTGCAATATCAAAAAAATATTTTCGAAAATGCGTTTTTTATCAAATAATGTACCAAATATTAATGATTTGCACATTGCCCCCCAAAACATTCAAATTGCCCCCCGGTGGGGCGTACGCCCCACGTTGGGAAACACTGGGCTATAGGTATACCAATACAGTAAATTTTGACGTAGGGTTTTGAATGTGTGAGCGTCCTACGAAAATGAATGACGTACAATAGTGTAATGTAATGAGCGTCAATACATAAACCGAGAGCAGTTGTCAGTATTCGACGTATGACGTATTCTTGACACGTGTTTAAATTTATCCCGTATTCTTCCTTAGTCGAGATTGGTTGCCTGCTTCTCCTTACCAGTTAGGTATTTCAGTTCCCATTATATCTAAGTTCCCTGCCCTCAATGGTATTTCCGCAAAATTGGGGCTACGTGTTATCTGCTGGCTTTCTAGGGAATTCATCTTTATCAACTCTTCTAAGCTGCCAATTTAAATTTTTCCTTCAGGAAGATATTCAAAAAGCTTTTCTAAAAGTTGCAGACCGGTGAATGGTCGTTTGGAAGTTAAATCATAAACGATTTCCACTCTGTCCGTAAAGTAAACGAGGGAAGGTCGGTTTAAATGTTGATTTCGCTGACAAAAAGCAGTCACCGAAGAATACGAATCTATCATTGCGATCGTGCATTAGCGTGTTGCACTAACAATGTTTGTATTTATTTCTAACTTCCTATTTATAATCTACGCTATTATAATAAAACGTATACATTATCAGTATTTCGAGAGCATTTTTTCACTGCTGAATATAATAAAATACGATTATTCTAATTTATTATTTTGAAGATGCACTTCCGTAAAAAGTATGTAACTAAATATTTGTACGTATTTCCGTGATTTTTAAAAGCAATTTCAAAAGAAATGTAAAAAACATTAAAATAATAAACCATCTAAAGTCTAAACCAAGGACAGAACTATTTCGTTTCTCTATTCATTCTTTAGAATTCGGATCGGTGATTTATAACAATCTTATCGAACTATTTTCTCTTCCGTATGGTTTGTTCACCGCGGAACAATGTTTTAGTTGGGTGTCTCGTTTAAATGTCATGCTGCGTTCAGCTTAGCAGCAGGGCACTACTAATAGCTCTATAGCGAAAATTTTCATTCGTTTGATTGGAAAATAAGTGGAAAGATTACATCAACATGACTAAGACCACGTGCACATGACAATCACTAGACGTTACCACAAGACGCAGGCCAGTTGTTCATTTCATAGACTAGGTACAGTGAATATATTCATCGCGCCACAATTTCCCGTGTATAGCTTCCCCGTTGTTTTGATTTACGACCGGCACCTCCGTCTCCAAGTGATATCCCCATGTACAATCCGTAACATAAATGTACACATAGCCTGCGACTTCGTGCGACTTGTGGAAACGTTGAGTGTTTGTTGTTAATAAAACTTTATACTTGCACTAGAAAATAAAATCATTACAGTGTATTTTATTAATTAAAACAATTTCAAAGTACCTAGTTCTATTTAATTACATAGATATTGTCTCGTAATACTGCAACCTGATATCTCATTTATTACTCATTTATCTATGCAATATCTAAAAGTATGCCATTAAACTATACATAATTTTAGATATTCTTTATAATTATAGAAACAAAACATTGTGGACATAACAAATCTAAATTCAAGACGTTAACAACATGAGATTTACTTCTCAAAATAATAAATAATATAATAAATAATAAAATAATAGTAATATTACCCTCACAAGAGAGAAGAGAATATACTTATCATATAATAATAAAAAAAAACATAAGTACAATTTTATACAGAAAAATAAAATTTCGAATACAAAATACATAGAACGTCACTGAAATCGTCTACGTCTTTGGGGAGCGCATTGGCTAGTCGTGCATCCCTCGCTAATGGTGCCTGGAGCCTTGTCACGAGGAAACGGTTCCGATCCAGAATAAATCATGACTGCGACCACGTAGGTAATTGACAGGCGCATGTGTTTTAAAATTCTTTAGGACACCAGCGCATCTATTCTATACACAATACTGCTATCGCCGCTATCGGCAGCTATCGAGGGTAGTTTTGTATCGAAGTATTAGCACGTATTATAACAATTACAATAAGTTAGTCGTAGGGGAGCAAGGGGGAATTGGAGCCTACTAAGGAAATTGTTGAAAAAAAGTAACAAAATGTTCTAAGTTCTAATCGTTTATTATTAAGACTTGAAATGAGTCCTTTGGTTACATAGTAATAATATTACTGCAATTTCCACTCAAAAATTCTTTAACCAAGGTACAAAAAAAACGTTTTCCCAAAAAACACATTTGGCTCCAATTACCCCGCATGTAGGGTAATGAGAGCCAAAAATTTACTAAATATTTAATGGGAGCTTCATATTTTAATATGCTTACAAACACTTATACACATTATAACAGACATAGGTACAATAAAATGTTAAATATTTACTAATGTAATTCAACAAAAATATGCTCTAGTACTAAAAATATCAAAAGAATCAACACGTCATGTTATGGAACTAAAAGCAAAAAACACAAATATAGTCTTTATGGTTTCGGAGGGCATTTTCCAACGAAGTCACCGTCCAACCAGCCTTGTAAGTCGTCAGCTTTCTATTTCTGGGCATCTGGAACAATTCAAATCTTGTCTACTAGTAAAAGAGGTGTGAAATTTATATAGGGGTAATAAGAGCCACCTAGGCTCCAATTACCCGAATGTCAACCACTTTGAAGGTTGATAAATAACGTAACCAAACCATTTTAAACCTTGATTCTGAAACTACTAAACAAAAATACATGTATCTGGCTATACAACTTACGTTGATGTTTATGTATTGTAAATTGATATAAGCACCTAGCCCAAAACACACTTCCACTCGCCACGCGCGTGCACGTGCCACTAAGCAGCCGACAGCGATCGACGGGCTTAGCCGACGATTGACGAAGATGTTTTAGTCATTTCCGAGTCATTTTAGTGTTAGATGGTACCTGTTTTGCAGTCGCTCCCATTACCCGCAAGCTCCCATTACCCCTTGCTCCCCTAATTGTTACATTACAGTGTTATGTTTGAATAGCACCTCTCTTGGGTGTGTTAAAATTTAGAGCAAGATAGACAGTTTTGACTGTTTAGACAGCTAGCTTATTGTAACAATTATAATATTTCGATACAAACATACGAAAAACTACCCTCGATAGCTACCGATAGCAGTCTTGTATATAGAATAGATGCGCAGAATTGGAAACCATCCCTCGCGATAAGCTACGAATACCTATTAAGCTTCCGTTTAATTTTAACACCATACACACACATAAAATTAATAATTACCTATGTTGTAGTTAGATGGTTTATATACTTGGAAGCCAAGGAAAAAATATAAATGATTCGTATTGGCATGTTTGATGGTGCATTTTTTTTGGGAAGAATCAACGGAGACTTATGATATGTACCTACTATTGAAACAAGATGATTCAGTGTAATGAAATAATTATTGCCAAATAGCTAATTTCTCTATCTCCCGAATGCGAATAAAATTCTTCTCGCCTAAATGAGAAGTCACGAAATTATTTCTCAATCAGATTTCAAGAACAATAGCTTAGCCCACTTGTATAATATAACAGTGTTTAACCCAAATCCTAAATGTTTGCCCATTTTAAGATTCAAGTAGCTTGTGAATATAAACGGATTCGAGAAAGTCTTTTGCTTTCGCAAAACAAAACTGAATAATTTACATAACGACTTTGCGATGAAAACTAATATTTTGTACGTTTCCCTGATAATATATAATATTAAGACGGACTAATCGTAGTAGCGTTGGAAAAAGGATACCGATAGATAAAAGAAAATAATAGTAGGTACATACACATTTGGACAGTAATCCTTATGAGAAAATATTATGATATTATTATTACTATTCATATATCCCGCACATTATCTCGCAGAACTAAAAGCACTCTTTACAAGACACTTGTAAAGCTAGTGCTCACCTACGCATCGGAAACCTGGACATTAACTCTGCGAAATGAACGAGCCCTGAACATCATTGAAAGAAAAATTCTCCGCCGTATATATGGACCGATCAGGGATGGCACCAATTGGAGGAGAAGATATAATGTTGAGCTCTACGGGCTCTACGAAGATTGCAGCGCAGTTCAATCAATTAAGATTGGGACACTGCGATGGCTAGGTCATGTGCACCGTATGGATAACAATGAACCGGCAAAGAGAGTGATGTCCAGCAATCCAATAGGACGTAGAAGAAGAGGGAGGCCAAAGATTCGCTGGTTGGATGGAGCTGCCAGTAACTGCCGTATTCTGGGTGTACCAAATTGGAAAGCGGTCACACTGGATAGGGACAGGTGGAGGGAGCTGTTGGAGGAGGCCAGGACCCACACCGGGTTGTCGCGCCCCTGATGATGATGATTCATATATGAAAATACTGATAAGGTGGTGATAATGTCATACGAAATCAATCGAGAAGTATTATTCTGAATTTATATAAGATAACATTTTTTTCCTATAACTACTCTTCTAGCTGTGTTTCATAACTTGAGGGAGTCGCTCCAAAAGTTCACAAAAGTAATACCATATTGTAAACTTTACAAATTACAAATTCAAGACGTTCACAACTTGACATGAAAACCAAAAAAATATCATTAAAACTGTATTTAAAAAATAAATAGAAGCATTATTAGTAAAAGAGTAAAGAAAGAGTGAAGTATGTACCTCCATTGAAGTATTATGCCAAACGAATAAAGTAGGCATTATTTTAATGATTTATAAAACAACGTTTACCTAAACCCATCCTCACGTAGGTGGAATATATCTACATTTGGTGGGCATTATATTGTGTTCCATGTTTTTCAGTTTGTCGTACATGACACATGTTCACTTGGTCATCAAAGAATCTTGTCTCTGTTTTACCATTATATTATGTTACGGATGAAACCACATTAGATATGATCCATAATTGCCATCAAGTGTTTTAATATAAACAGTTCAACATTAGTAGGTATCAGGGAATTCAGAAATAATGGGAACTGAAATACCTAACGGATAAGGAGTAACAGGAAACCGATCTCGAGTAACGAAGAATCTGGGATAAACTTAAACACTTGTCAAGCTTACGTCATACGTCGAATACTGACATCTGCTCTCGGTTTATGCATTGACGCTCATTTGATATTGGTGTATTATAATATAATGTGCATAATCCGTGTTTGATTTTCATAGGACACTCACACATTCAAAACCCTGCATCAAAATGTAGTGTATTGAATATAGCCTATCGGAATTCTATTTATTATCTTTTCTGTGGTAGGTATGGTAGTCGAATCAATTTGGTTTAGTCTGTCAATGTTCGCTTTTTACACATGCACGACTCAATTCGACTAAAATCCACTAAAATGCACCTCGCGATCGTCGCGTTGGACATGCCTGGGCAGGGTCTAGGATGATTTGGCACCGGACAACTGGACGCCACGCAATTCTAAAATAAATAGACGTTAGCTACATAGTATAGGTACTTTAAAATAATATTTAATATTATTATTTATATTTAAATTATTATATTATGATTGAATAGTTGGTGAGAATTTGTATATACACACGTAAATAATGATTTAATCGTGCATATGTTTAAGTTCCAACGAAAAAAGAGTATTTTATTTCATACGAAGCATTAGGGATGGTAATTCTCAATCCGCGATAAAGAATACAATATGTAAAGAGTAAAATGAATTCAAACTAGTAAGTAGTAGATAGAAACTGATTAAAAAAACCTTGTCTACGTTCTGTATACGTGTCTACGACAGTGCGGCGTCCAATTGTCCGAAGGCCAGTCGTCCCATTCCAGCCTGGGCAACATCATTATTTTTCTTAAATGTGTTTCATGGACACATACTTTATTGCAAATTTGTTCCAATCGAAAAAATACATACAAAATTTGAGAATGCAATAAAAAATGTCTGCCATTTTAATTATTACTGCGCAGGTAAAAAAAATATAATTGAATGTTTCTCATTAGTTCATTGAACCCTCTGTAATTTTTTTCCAATACGGCGATGCACAATCTTATTGATCCATCATCTTCGCCCGTGCACAATGTATTATTAGCAAAAATCAATATCAATAAATAACATCTATGTTTATGTAATATTTTAATGCTAAAGCACCGACTCGGCCGACTGGCAATGAAAAGTAATAGGCCGATAAAGAATTAATGTATACTGTAATCATTAATCGCGGAATAAGACTCAAAGTAAATAATATCTTTAGATAGGGAATGATAAATGGCTATAATATAAGTATGTAACTATGTGCTAGAGCAGTTATTCTTAACTAGTGCACCGCTAGCTTGTTGCAAGTGCACCGTGAAAAAAAGGTAAAATCAGAAAAACGCGCGAAATGGCGAAGACCATGAAGTCCTTCGCAAAATTATGACAGCCGACGAAAGATCTAATGTGAATGTGATTTTTCGTACCAAGAAGAAGAAGAATTGGTGAATTTTCCAATGGATCGTACTCTAAAAATTAAATTTTCTGAAATAACTATGAGGAAATTTTGGAATTCTGTCCAAGACAAATATTCAACTCTGAGGGCACTGAAAATCTTATACTTAACAGTTTTCAACATCATATTTGTGTGAGCTTGCTTTCTCAACAATAACTAATATAAAAACTAAATAATTACAACAACCTTTTTAATTTTTTTGTTGAATCATATAAACTTGACTTGACTAGCTTACACGATAAAAAAAATTGTGCCTAATAGAAATAATACTGAAATGTCATTTTGACATGTCATATTGATTTCCATAGTAACGCACGTATATATTAATAATTTAGTTGCTAGGACCCCAGACCCCTAGCAACCATTAATGGTGTCGAAATAACTTTTCATACAAAACAGAATTAACTGAAAATGAATTCAATTCTACTTAAAGATGGCTAAAAGTATTTAAAAAATGCATTGGCATCGTGTTCTGATATATTCTAAAAGTTTCAAATGTCTAGCTAGTCGGGAAGTTAGTTAAAAATCGATTGCAAGATTTGTACCGGACAAATAAGAATACGAGCTAAGAAAAACGTTGTAAAATCGAGAAAAACTTACGAATTTAGACGAAATATTTGACCTAATATTTATGAAATCTGCAAAATCCGACAATATCAGTTATCACATTAATTTATTTTCACATCAAATAAATTCCATTTTGTTAAGGATAATTTTAGTTACAGTTTTTCCCATATGTGTACCTATATGTATATCCTTTAGTTAATATTTTTTTCTTTGACTGTATATAATCTGTCTAATTTGTAATAAAAGTTATGTCCGCATTTATTTTTCTTTGTTTTCTTACCATTTGATTTTGGTGCACCGCAATTTTTCTTATACTTAATCAAAAGTGCACCGTGACTTCAAAATGGTTAAGAACCACTGTGCTAGAGCTAGATGGATATTTATAATTTTGGCACTTCAGTGTGCAAATAAAGGTATTTATTTATGTGTGGCATTCAATGGATGATCGATTCACGCAGAAGATCGTATCTTCCAATAGTTTCAATTCTAATGATACAAAATTAATTTCACAAAAAATCGAAAGCAACACACAAAGTCGTGTTTCGTATCAAAGCCGTAGTGTCCAAGTAAACCGATAGAATGCTCTTTTTGTGAAAAAATAAAATTCAGTGGCGGCCCGACGACTTTCTAGGTGGTGGGGTTTAGCCATTAATTAATAAATATACATACCCACTTACTTTCTCATATTACAAATTATGTACCAAGCTACTTATAATAATATGATTTTATTATAGAATAAATAATATAATTATCTGAGTCGTTACTTAATCACATCTAAAAAGCGTGCTTACAAATATTAACAATTACAAATAATAATTATTATAGACTTACCATTATTAGTTTTGAACAACGACAAACAGCAAGCGATTTTACGTGGGGTTATTTGATTTGCTCTCCAGTATGCTTATGCTAACGCTAATGCGTTCACATACTTTGTAGAACGTGATATGTACCGCGGCGACGGGATGGGACTTGAGTGACCCCGGTCGGCGAAAAATAGACGCCATAGCTTTCTTAATTTGTACATAGGACTCACCATTTGTACATAGGACTCACCACTCACTAGGTGTCACCGTTAAATAGGGCGTATTTAATTTAATACCGCGTAATCATCATTATCACATAATTTACAATAATTGCTTTATTTATTTGTATAATTTAATACTATTATTACATATTCTACGGCTTTTTCCGTTTTGGTCCGATAGGTAGGTAGTTTCTTCGACCATGTCCGATCCTAATAGGATCATATGGGCCTCCACAGAGTCGAGATTTGTATTAACAGATTTCATTTTTACGAGAAATGGATGTCAACCACTTGCTCAACCTATTAGGTCCATACTCTGACTCATACACAAATTGAAAAACAATATGTGTACTTGCCAGACCCAGGATTCGAACCTGGGACTCTCGACACTATAGACCGCCGCTTAAGCCACGCGGCCATCGTGGACAGTTTAGTGTTTACTATTTAAGTCGGATCCAGTCTACCAGCTACCTCTACCCTTCGCCATCGAGTCATATCCAATGATGTCAATGAGCCCATTTTGAATGAACTGTCATGAATAACGGGGTCTATGAATTCTGTGATTTTACTGCACAGCACCCCTGGTACAATTAAAAAAATCAATAAATTTTTAAATTAATGTACCTATCTCTTATCGTTTATTATTTTAATTTTTTTCCCAATCTCATCTGGAGCGTGAGGCTCTTTAGAGCGCATGGACAAATTACTTAGTTCAATCACGCTTAGGGCGAATACACACGGCGCTACAAGTTGCCGCACTCGCGTTCGGTTGGGTTATATGCCAGATGTGCATTAAGCCGCATTTAGATCAAACGAACGAATGTTTGTTCTTCCCCCACTCCAGCGAAATTCGCTTGACGTAAACGTAAACGCTTTTTGTTGAGCGACAATAAGAATTTCGCTGGAGTGGGGGAAGAACAGACACTCGCTCGCTTGGTCTAAATGAGGCATAACATTGTCTATGCCCTATGTAAAGACCGATGTAGTACCTATCCGCGTCAACATGGCGCGAACGCGGCAACTTGCAGGGCGATGTGTCTTAGCCATGGCCCCCACATCCTGAAGCGGGCCCCCAGGCTAAGATGTTTGGCGGGTCCCCCTACCTATCGCTAAGGATAAAGGCAATGTAACGCTTTCCAAACAGTAACGTTTTACAAATGGTGTATGGTGTGTATATTTGGTGTGTTTTTTGTATATTTTAATACATCCATTTAAATTATGGAGTTGTCGAGTATTGATACTTACACAATTAAAAATTGTATCATATAACCACATAATTTAAATTAATAATATTATCGAAGGAAAATAGCGCCGCATGTGACTATTTTTACTAGTGAAGCAAATTTGTGACGTGTGTTTATCTCACTTATCTGGTAGACTCGCCTCGCTGGGCCCCTCCTAAGCCCGGTCCCCCAGGCTAGGGCCCTGTCAGCCCCCCCCCCCCTTGTGGGGACCATGGTCTTAGCCCTAAGACCGGGCCTGAGTGCATGTATATTGCATTGATCACGGTCTATGTGACTATTATTATACTTTTCAATTACATATTATTATTATCGTTTACCTATTTCCAACCCGGAGTCTTCCGTACTTATATAAACCTACAGGTTTCAATATCCGATAAGATACGAGCTGTACAGTATATTATCCCCAGGGAATGAAGAATCAAACAAAGCGTAGACTTTGTAAGACTAATCTTCTAGGAAGTGTCTCATTGTTATGATGTAAGACGCAAGCGGCGCATTGAGCCTCGGAGTAGGCGATATTGTGGTAAATCCTTTACTTTGCAGTGGCCAAAACGCGAAGAAGTGTCACTCCGGGTCATTTATCAAGCCGCATTTACGGTTGCCGTGGGCGGGACACTTTGTCGGAGAGATTCATGCACCGCAGTCCTCAAGTTTTTCCATTGAAAACTGTACGTCGCTAGCATCATCAGCTAATATAAAGTATCGGAGAAAACACACACACTGTTATGCCGACGCTGACTAGGACATCCAATTAGCCGTGGAAAAATACAACCCGGTTTTCGGGTTTTTTATGAATATAACAGGTTAATCGGTTTAAACCATCAGAATTATTAAAAATATTATTATAATTAGAGGCCACTGTGCTATATTAGCTCTCAGCAATAATACTGAGTATCGTTTAATTGTACCTACATACAGTAGCAGTTGGTAATATATTATTTTTGTTATACTGCCCGCTCGCGCTGCGCAGTTAGTTATGTATTTTTTCAGATAATTCACTTTTCTCATTCGTAAAATGTAATCATGTAAAATTATCAAGTTTTCGGTTAGTTTAGTAATATTCGGTTACCCGGTTAACCGGTTATGGTTTAAGCCAGTTTGGATGGTCTATAGTTTATACGGTGACCATACGATGATACAGATGATAGTTTATTATAATTTTGTGGTTTTGCTTTTAGTTTTATTTATTTTAAAAAAAACCCGCTACTATCCTTAATTATTTGGTTTGTCATTTGATGGTTTAGATTTTAGATGAATAGAAATCAGTTTTAAAATCCGTGAAATAATTTCTGATATTTTAAGTGACAACCTTCTTGCCATGGACATCGTAATTTATTATATTTGTATGTTTGAGCAGATAATAGAAAATAAACTATTATTGTAATTACTATGACTAAGCGGAGTGTATGGGTCTCGAGTCTCGACAGAGTGGAGGTTGCATTAAGTGTTTTTTTTTTTTTACGAGAAATGCGAGTTGGACACTTACACAACCTATTAGGTCGATGCTCTGGGGGTCCAAACACACATTAAAAACAACAACATGTAAATTCGCCATACCCAGAAGTCGAACCGGAGACCCACGACTTTATAGGCCGACAAGCTACCCCCGGTCAACGTGGGCAAGTTGAAAGTTAAAATTTAGACGTTTGACTAAAAAAATACAATTTGTTTATAAAAGGGTTAATTTCATTTGTATTAAGATAATTCAACTATGGAAAGTGACATGTGTGAAATGTTAGTTAATTTTGGTATCACAAAATATGGCAGAACCGTAATTATGTAGCATTTACAATGTAGAACAAATACAGGCTAATATTGCGGTTTCAGTCTTTCGTGCCAGTTTTATAGTTTGAACACTAAAAAGGTAGATTCAATACTATTCATTTGATTTAAACTTGCATGGATTTCGTCCTCCCTATAAAAA
Organism: Rhyacophila brunnea; assembly: GCF_057557595.1. Classification (NCBI taxonomy): domain Eukaryota; kingdom Metazoa; phylum Arthropoda; class Insecta; order Trichoptera; family Rhyacophilidae; genus Rhyacophila; species Rhyacophila brunnea. The sequence goes on along the minus strand of NW_028233276.1, from coordinate 36,761,241 downwards.
ATATGGTCACCGAAGTATCCCGTATCTTTGAAGGATTTTTGTTACGGGAACTTAATTCGTTAAAGTTAAAATTAAAAAAATATATATCTTCCTCAGTGGTGTCATATTCATTTTTAGTTAATTGGTTCGCAGAATTAATATATGGCGATAAATGATGATTTTCAATTAATTTTCCGGAAAATATTCTTATGCCAACAAAATGATTGACCCATGTAATTTTATTATTAATTACCTGATCCATTTGCTACATCCCTATTATACACAAAAGATAAAAGAATAATCATCAGAAGACATTATTTATCACTGCTGGATACAAGCTAACCGCAATTTGGATATTTCATTCACTTACGAAGCATGCCACAAGGCAGTGGCGAAGGGTGACTTTTGGAAAGAGGTAGGCTGTGGAGAAAGCACACTTCTTAGATATATTTAAAGGGAAATAAGAAGATACTTCGACATCAATAGGTACACAAAAATTGATGAAATTTCAAAAGCTCACTGATGGTATAAAATTAAGCAATTAATTTGAATTATGTATTTTCCTAAACATTTATAAACGCAAGATACGCTCAAAATATATCGTCATCTTTGAAAGAATCCGTTGTTGTGTATCTGTTCCATAACAATTTTTAAATTAATCCGTAAAACTAGACATTTTAAAATACTTATATATTTAAAACACAGACTTAGGTACCTACATTGTCTGAATAAATTATCTTAGTGTATGAATGAACTAACTCTAACTGATAAATAAAAATCACGAGATAAATTATTTATATTTTTAACAACAATCAATATTTATGTGATTGAATCCCATAGAATTTTTTTTTTTAATTATCATAAATGTGCACTTACGTAATATGTAAGCGTAAGCGCTCCTTAAAAAGCTTACCGATTTCTATGGGCCGCCCCAGACGTCTTGAAATTATAAGAAACAAACTTTATAAAAAAAAAAGTTCGATTCACGCGAACATAAACCATAGAATATGTGAAGCGAAACGAGATGTCGCTTATTTTTTTAAACTTTCGAGACATGCCATAAATAAATGGTGCTTATTGAAATAGGGGAAAAGATCGTAAAATTATTATGACAATTATACGATAGATGTCGTTGGGCATATTATTATGTCATTATATTATTTAATATGTCAATATAAAATTAAAAACATTTTTCTTAGGAAGGTAGGCTTTAAATAATCGCCTAGAATGGAGTCTTCGCCACTGCCACAATGCCCGCTATAATCAGACCGTGACACGAAACTCTAAACATCGGTGGTAGTGCTAGTTATTGCTCATATTTCGAATGCAATATGGTAAACCGTTAGTAGAAAATGATGATCGTCGCATATTTAAATAAACGGTAATAATTTGAACGAAATATGCAACCCAAAATCTTAATTTATTGGAAAAAGGTTACCGCATTGCATTCGAAGATAATCAATGATAATAATTCTATATTGAATCAATATTATATAATAATTATTTGTTGGGAACTACTGTAATAGACAAAAGAAATGTGTTTTACCTCCTCCCCCCTTTGTTTAGTGACATCCTCACCTGACAGGTGAATTGATAAGTTTTAACTGTGTGTAAACGTCGGGCCATTTGTCAGCGCGATCTCTAGAAAATGTTACACGCATATTAAGTGACATCATGAGATGCAGCTTTTGGAATAGGTATAACGGAGTTATCATGAAAGAGGGTGTAAGAGTAATATGAGCTCAACGACTCAAATGGCGTTGGGTTGGATATATCGCTCAAAGATTTTCGACGATGGTGTTGCTTACAGAGACCTGTAGGACTGTATGTGCATTGAATTAAGGCCAGGATAAAGAAGTTATGCGGAGCGTCATAATTAAAAAAAACAACAGGACCTCGCTAGAAAATTGTAGAGACCATATAACAAATTAATAATACAGGAGCGCGAAAGATAGTCGTAAAGACTTTGAAGGTAGTATTGGTTTATGACATAGAAAAGGGTTTATGAGAGGTAAGCCATTAAATACAAGATATACAAAACCTCATAAATGTTCTAAAAAATTACCACAGTTGAATATGTGTCAAACTTAGGTAAATGCAAATTATTTATGATACACAGTAAATATTGAGAAAAAAAATATTATTTAACACATGTTTAAGTTTATCCCATATTTCTTCTCACTAAATAATTGTACATTGTAATAACCACGCCAAGAACATAACGCACTTCCCATTATTTGTGTATTCCTGAAACGTCCCGTTAGGGATAATATAAGATGTGGGAGTAGCACACATTAAAAGACGACAATTTTGTAAAGGAACATGTACATATAATCAGACTTTTATACAAGTTATAATATTTAAAAGTGTGTATAAATTCTGTTTCAGCATCTATTTATGAAGTAGTCAGGTCGATCCATTTATCATTACGCAAATTCTGACCTTCAGAGAGAACATGTATGAAATACTTAATAATAACTCCCTTAGGTCACTGTGGTCTCATTTATATACTAACCGGTACTGTTGAGTTGTTCATAATTCATAAAGCTTATTCGTTGATCGGACATTATTATGAAAATCCTGACTTACGAATTTTCCGAGAAAAAATGTAACATGTTTACATAAGAGCTTTCAAAAGTTAATTTTAATAGGTACTGTATGTAAGTACCACTAGAGTTACATAACATCTAGAGTTAATTTTTGATAATTAAGACATAGGGAGAAATCCATAGTCATACTTCGGTGTTTAACGGGTATTAAAAAAAATCTTAATGAGAAAAACAGGTATTAATTATATATATCATATTTGTAATAATAACGTATATGTCTTAATTAGGCTAACTTAACGGTAACATCTCTGCATATGGCCAATAGTTGTTAACTCTAATTTCTCTTTTTTCATGCATTCTGACATAACTTGAATGTGTAAAATAAGAGAAAATATAATAGCACACCATAGTGTATATTTTACATTTTAGTTTTGCTCGTTCATTCGTACTACCCCACGCATGTGTGGCCGGTCATTTTCCTTTATACACTTGCTAAATAAAATAAGCTCATATTTATATATTTGAAAGAAAATACAAATTGATAAACAATCATACATAATAATTTGTGCCTGCTTCGTAATACGAGGGTTGGTCAATAATTCCTTAGAAAAAAGCATTAAAACAGTTTTTATTTTTGTATTTCTTTTTTATTTCTCAACATAATCTCCTTGGAGCTCAATACACTTGGTTAGACGTTTCTCAATTTTTTTTAAACCGTCAGAAAAATAAGTTTTCGGAAGGTCCTCAAAATAAGTATTTGTCCGATCGATGACTTCTTCATTTGAAAAAAAACGTTGTCCACTTAGCCATTTTTTTAAGTTTGGAAAAAGGAAAAAGTCACTGGGGGGCTAAATCTGGCGAATACGGTGGGTGGTCGACCAATTCGAACTTCAATTCTTCAATTTTAGCCATTGATCGTAAACATGTGTGAACACGGGCATTGTCCTGATGAAAGAGGATTTTTTTCCTGTTTAAATGAGGCCGTTTTTCTTCAATTTCGTTTTTTAGCTGGTCCAATAAAAATGCATAATAATCCCCTGTTATTGTTTTTCCTTTTTCCAAACAGTCAACGAAAATAATTCCACGTGCATCCCAAAATACAGTAGCCATAACCTTACCAGCTGATTTTACGGTTTTCGCCTTCTTTGGACATGGTTCGCCTTTCGCAATCCACTGCTTTGACTGTTCTTTCGTCTCGGGAGTATAGTGGTGTATTCATGTTTCATCTACAGTCACAAAGCGACGAAAAAATTCATCCGGATTGCGTTGCATGAGCGACAACAGGGCTTTAGAGGCCACCACCCTATTGCGTTTATTGTCGACTGTGAGCAAACGCGGCACCCATCTTGCAGAAATATTTTTCATGCCCAATTTGTCATGTAAAATAGAAATGACGCTACCTTTTGAGATCCCTGTAACCTCAATTATCTCACTCAACTTTAATTTTCGGTCACTTAACACCATATCGTGGATTTTATTGATGATTTCTGGTGTAGTCACCTCTACAGGACGTCCTGAGCGTGGTTCATCCTTTGTTGATGTACGACTACGTTTAAATTCATTTAACCAGTTATAAATAGTTGCAAGTGAAGGAACAGATATGCCGTGAACTAAATCCAACTCATTTTTTATTTCCTTTGCTGTTAACCCTTTTATATTAAAATGTTTAATAACAGCTCTAAACTCAATTTTCTCCATTTTTGTAAACAAGCAAATTTTTTTTTAAATGTACGAAAATAAAAAACAACAACCCGACCAATCTGATTGAAACTTCGCAGCATACTAAATCGGTAGTGCCGCTGCATGAAAACAAACCGCTTACAGTACTAGTCGCGCCACCTGTTGGCTTTTCTAAGGACTTATTGACCCACCCTCGTATTTACATACTTTGGCCGTCTAGCAACAGTCTTATCCTGGGGTCGGCTATACCTACTCCTATTGAAATGCAACGGCTCTGAAAAAACGTAGCACCCTTGATTTGATCTATCCGAATATACAATGGCGATTGGAGATAACCAAATTGAATCCTAACTACTACACCAGTCAGCTTTTGACAGGCCATGGTGGATTCGCTGTCAAGCTCTACGAGCTTGGTCTTGTTACGCGGCCAACATGTCCATGTGGAGGAGAACTAAAGAATGTAAACCACATCCTCTGGGAATGCCCGAGAATGTGCTCCGAGAGGGAAGAGATCAATGACATATTAAGAGTCATTGGACGAGATGCTTAAGTCAGTCCAACCAGCTGATGGCCCCCACAAATGCCAATAATATTGCATTTAAAAAAATTGCGGCGTCATATTGCAGACGTGAAGACCTCTTTGCATAATTTTGTTTGTCCGTATTGTTTTAGCTTTGTTTTTCTATCTTGTATACTCGTATCATTAAATTCATTTATTTATGTTAAGTCTCCGTACCTTTCTCTCCGATGGCATTTTTTATAAAATTACGTCTTTCAGTAAACTCAGTCAAAGCTCGCTTGAGTATCTGTGTCTGAGACATTCCTAGGCGTAAAAAACTGCTGATGCTTCACATCTAAACGTAGGGCCTCGTGATATGCTCGATTAAGACCAAGTGTGGTAAAGGGCAGTTGGTTTGGAGGGGTCTATGTTTGTATTGTCAATCTGCAGGGAGGAGAGGCTTCTCGTAGTATCGTTTTTATTTATGAATATTCTCAGAGTATGTTCATAAACTATACAGTCGAGGAGAGTCTATTTCGAATGAATGTTAATTTGCACAGAGGTCGATGTAATAAATAGAATACAATTAAGAATTTGTGTAAGTAATTTGCAAAAATCCGTTAGTCAGGATGTAGCAATTTGTATAAATGTAAATATGAATTAAACAAATATCAGAATTGTTTTGTTATTATATGGAAATCTTACGTTCATTCTTTCGAAGATTGATCATGTTGTACTGTTTTGGTGATTAGAGATTAGCCACGTACTGCATTTCCTCAAAAGCTGCAATTGAATACAAGCTCCAAGATGGCGCGTGGGAGTACCATTATCCAAATTACCAAATGTCTGCCCACAGCCTCTGGTGGCCATAAACGGAAGTGTGTAATTAATTTATGATGGCTCATTCAACGTGTGAATCTCTTGTGTTGTGTTTGATTTTGAAATGTATTATAAACATAATTACTTCTGATTATCGTGAACGTAGAAAATGAATTGAAAAAAATCGCCGTGGGGTTTTTAAGCCCGGATAAGCCGTACCTCGTTTTTATGGTCGATATAACATGATAAGTTTTATTTTTTGATGGGTTTGTAGGTATTGAAGATGGTAGGTACTCAAAACAGATGAGCTATCGGAAGCGATCTGACAAGACTCTATAGCAGTGGCGAAGGATGGAGGTAGGTAGTTAAGATTTGACATAAATAGTGCACACTAAACTTTGTCAGTCATACGTATTTGTTTTCATTAAACCAAGACTAAAATGAGTAGATAGTGTTTGTTAGTTTTTAAAATTCAATTAAACCCTGCTGATCGCCAATAACGTACCAAAACTTTTATGGTTTGGTTTAGGCAGGGTTTAATGGATTTTTAAAAATTAACCAACAGCGTCCGCACATTGTAGTTTTAGTTCAATGAAAATAAATACATTTGACTGGAGAAAGTTTAGTGACCACTATTGCCGTCGGATCTTAACAGTCTACCCCCACCCTTCGCCACTGCTCTATAGCTATAGTATATGGAAAAAAGCAGCATGACGATAGAGGATTTAATAATAACATTCACTAGGTAGATGTAGTATTTTCAGTTGAATGATCATAATAATATTACTATAAACATTTCGAATTATATGTTTAAATAAAAACAATATATCTACATACATGGACGTGCCAAGCGGGAGTGTTAGGGGTGCAAAACATCTGGGCCTAATGTTATTAAACATTTTTAACGTTATTATCAAAAAAATACATGCTGTTCAATTACGAACATAGATAGTTGTGTGCTATATTTCAAAATCAGCCAAGTCCACCTTTAGGTGTTTTTGACTTTTTTTGAATTGCTGAAGAACTACTGCTTTCTAACGTTTCTGCATTATCAAAATGTGGAATTTATTAATTTTAAATATTCTATACTTGAAATAATATAAACTTTCGCCCTTGTGACTGTGTATTTGATAAAACAAAAAGGTGTTTTTCTCCTATTCATCTATTATGGACTTGGCTGATTCTGAAATCTAGTGACACATTTTCTCTCTACTTCACATTATCGGGTTAAAAAAAATTGCACAAGTCGATTCTTATACAGATACTCAGAAAAAGTAGTAATTAAGTACCGAGTTTCTTGTAAATAAAATATAATACGCAACCCTCGTAATGCAATGCATAAGGTACTGGTTTCTCACTTGGTTACTTCAGGTACAGGGGGTCAGGATTAGATTTCCGGTGAGGGCAAAACAGTCACAATACAAAATCGTCAGTTTTCATGTACGTAAAATCTTGACAAGTAACCACTAACAAAAAATCCTAAATTAGGTACCTATTACAAATAATAAATAGTTTATCACATGTATTTTAAAAGATTGCCATTTTTGTTTCCAGATACCCCAATTATATGACTTTCTCAAAATCTGGGTGTTTATGTCATTGTTTTACTCCTGTCTTTAGGCGTCGTGCTCTGTTCGATTTTAGTGTTAAAAAGAATATAATATTCACCTACAATCGATCTTCTTTTATGGATCACACTGTAATAAAATAATAATACCGACGAATTTAAGACATAGTTTTGTAGCTTTTGTATGTTGTTGATTTATACGTTCTTTTCCTTAATTCAATCAAGAGAATTTAAATAATAAAAAAAATGTCTAAATATATAGGTTAATACTTCTTGTGCAATATTAAATTAGGATTTGAACGACTATGCATTTATGTTTTATGTGGATCGACACATGTTACAATTTGATATACTATCCATTTCCGACCAATTAAATTTTTGTTCACTAATTAATCCCAATTAGCATATTACTTAGAAAAAGGAAACAGCTTCGTACTGTGCAAAGTTAAACATGCACAAAAGTACGAGTATTTACCTTTTGTTTTGATAAAATTTTAGGTGGGTACCTACCTACACATAATAATCAACCGAATATATCTTTTTGTTCCATATTTCACCAAAAGTTGCTGTCGGCAGATTTAAAGACACAGAGGCCCGATGCACTGACTGATTTTGAGGCCCTCCATAAATAAATATAAAACAAAAAGCCTTTTTATTTTTACAAACAAAAGTAAATGACAGTTAAATGACTATATCTAATGAATATATAGGTATATAACCTATGAATATATCTATTATGTATATACCTATATCTATCTATGGTTGTATTATCTACTTATTTTCTAGTGTATATAATATTAATTATTATTATTATTTTATATTTTTTGTATAATACATAAATATATTTAAAAAAATTGATAATGTTTATAAATGATAAAGTAATTAGTTTGTTTGGTTTGTAAGAACCCCTCTTCGGGTGAAGGCCTCCTCCAAAGTGTTAATCTCTGGCCTCTCTGGTTTCTTTCTCCATACCCGTTTGATTTCGTTTAAGGAAACAGAGGCCCGATGCACTGACTGATTTTGAGGCCCTCCATAAGAACAAAAAATAATAAAAACGACAATTTTTAACTACCATCGTACCTAGCAAACTCTTTCCTGGATAATTATTATTGAAGATGACAGTAATATTAGTGGTTATGCTATATATTATTCTTGGATGTTAGTTTCGTGGATTTAGTTATGCTTTAGGTAATATTTTATACACAATTTGTGGGAAATAGGCATATTTGAAAGATTTTGGTATAATTTAATAAATGTATTACTAGTGTAAACTGTTTCAGGGCCTCTTTTAAACATTCTGACGATTCGATTGCGTCATCTGCGTCAAAGAAAATCGCCACTAAGAAAGTTGCCACGGTGTGAAAGTGCGATTTGGTTAAAGCATATTGGCGCGATACCAGTACGGGTTTAAATCCCGTCGGGCGTCGTATTTTTTCAAATGTGATTTATTCTAGTAGGTATATATCTGAGGTGTTGTCAAGTTATGTATGTTCAGTATATAGAATGTTATATTCTCAAATATTGTGAATTATTCGTTGAATAAAAGAAATGGTAATTTAAAAAAAAATCGCAAGGTACAGCCCAATATTGTTGTTATAATAAATTTATTTTTATTTATTTCTTAATATTTCAATATCTGGAATAAAATTAATCTTTATTGATTCACATTTAGCGCATAAATGTAACATATCATCATCATCAGCCTGAATCTATCCACTGCTGGATGAAGGCCTTTTCAAGCTGCTTCCACTTCTCTCTTTCATGTGCATTGCGCTGCCACGTACTTCTGCAGAATTTTATCATTTCATTGCAGACGTTTTGTACTTCTTGGATACCACTGGATGACTAGATTTGTCCAACGATTGTCTCTTCTTCGAGCTATGTGCCAGCCCAGTGGTATCGAGAGGTGCATGCTGGGCATAACGGACACGAAGAGGAATGAGTGGATAAGGAAGCAGACAAGGGTTTGCGATGTAATACAGTTTATTAAAAGCCTTAAATGGAAATGTAACATATACCTGCCTATATATATATGATTCTTTGATAGTATTTTGAATAACCGTCATTACACCGATCGTATATTATAATATATATTTTTAATGACAAAAGATTTCATTTGAACTGTACATGCATTTCGTGGTCCATTTATTTCATATGTTTAATATCTACTTTCTTTGTGACGTAACATTATCATTAGCTTAGCCTTAGTAGATGATACAAAGCATTGCATGTACAAAGGTATAAATAAATCAAAACCGATACATACAATAATGTACTCGTGTATGTATTAGAATTAGTTATTAAATGCGGTTTAACTTCCGTTAGAATAAATTTAATCGTGAATTAAAGTTACAAGTCATTTCAGATTGAACCAGTGTTCCAATCAAATAAAGTTATATCTCCACATACAACTTTGTTTGAGGCGGAAACAGAGATTATTGTAATACAAAAGCTGCTTTGATTTATTTCGTGTTGAGATTTTAATGTCTTCATAAAATTATGACTTGCACAGGTACCGGACCATCCATCTATCTATTCATGAACGAACGAGTTTTAATTTATATCTTTTGATAAATTAAATTACTAAGTTCCTGTGGACTCACTGTTTTATAATATATTACGCTGAGTTAGAAATTAATCGAACCGAAGTGTCTAACGTTAATAAATCAACGACGAATAAAAATAATATTTTGAAACCATCGATTTTATTAAAACCAGATTTTTAACTCCGCATTCAGATTAAAAGTAATCGATTAATTTGAAAAATATCAATATTGGTATTTCCAGTTGATACAGAACAAAATACCTTCACAACCATTCAATGAATTATTACTTAAAGTTAAAACATATTATATATTATAATATTAAATGTAAAGTTACCTATTACAAGAAATCAAGCTAGAAGTATTTGTGTTTGATGAATTCATTGATTAATAATTTTTCATACATGATTTATTTATGTAGCAATCATATCACTCAGCATTAAATGAGTGATACACTTTACTATATTATTATGTATGTTTTGTGGTAAAATTTTTAAATTGGCGGTGCATTCGTGGTGCAGTGCGTAAAGCGCTGGTCTTCCATCCGGGAGCTCCGTTTTCGATTCCCGGTGTGGTCAAAGAATATTTTTACATAATTTAAAATGTAAATTCTTCAAGCCTGGGAGTTTTGCCACTGTAATTGGGCTTCACTGCCTGTTATAAAAAAAAAGTTCGTCCGCATTTCCTCAATCATAACTAGATCAGTAGGGTCTGTTATGATTGGTTAATTGCGACAATATCTATTGTAATATAATATGTAATGCATTTGTATAAATTAGAAGGAGAATGCATGAATCCTCACTCAACTCATCGAGTCTATCACGAGACGCACTACCAATGTCACGAGTCCTTCACTCGACATAGTCAACGTCATTCCATTCGAATCAAGTCTCTCAGTTCATTAATATAATCAGTTTCTTGATCACATCTCCTACCATTGTAACTCTCTGTACTCTGCATCAAGACAATACACACCTTAATCCATCTAAACTGACTCATGTACACTGTCTTAGATACAAAATCTCAATTATGAAGTAAACACATAAGCAGAATAAGTAAAATACATAAACGAGAATCTGCAATATGCACCCTCTTTGCAATGGGTAGATTAAAAAAAAGTACCAAAATAGATACATTACATAAAATATTAATGAAAGGTATTTGGCAATAAATAATTAAGCGGAAACGTAGGCAGAATAAGACAGTAATGCTGTAAAGGCTTGAACGCTGATGTTCAATATGAATCCTTATGGCAATGTATTTAGAGTTAATTTTTTAAAACCATATTCATCTATTTTCTACTAAGTATATATATCATACGAGGGCCCTTTTATTCTTCAGATGATGTGTCTGCGTAATACGTACGTAAATGTTTGTATTATGTACTTTGTATCAACAGATGCGAGAATAATAACTGTATGAATAGTTGTTCGATGTTGCTAAAAAAGAAATTTAATATATATAATATTATGTAGATATGGCAGATACTAAGTAATATACGCTATTTTTTGTTATAATACGTATAAACTCAATTAATAGTTCATTAGGGTATTTATGTATTCTAAATGTAAAAAAAAAACAAATCTTCTAAGTACTCGTATATTAATGCATTCTGCATTTGAAATCGGCCAAAAATAAATATTTTATTAATTAACTAAGTATGTTTATTTTATTCGAAATTTTAATTCAGAAAAAGCCATACCTACCTACATATATAACATTTAATGGGTTCCTTCCGAATTTAAATTTCGGACAAAATAAATATAGCGAATTTATAAAATTGATTGCGGGCATATTTCAAATTCAGAATGTAGTGATAGACTTTCAACTGCATAAAGCATCGCAGCCAATAGAAGCAGGGGGGTATCCGGATATGTGAGTGACAGTGAAAGAATGTGATACCACGGCGCCTGTCACATTTTGGCGTGAATCACGATTTGTGGATCCCATGAACTCACGACAGCTGTCATCCTTGTATTAGCGAACGGGGCGAGATGCTGACGAAAGTCAATCGTCTTCTGAAAGCTGCTCATCGTCAAACGAATCTAGAACGATATCGATCACGAAGTCATTTCATAGTTTCCGTTCTAGCATCCGCTGCCGGTCAATGATGCGTCACTTTTGAGTCTTTTGACAGCCTGAGTTTTTTTTTTCAATTTAATTTAGAAATTCATAACTTATTCATAATATTCATTTCTATTGACAGTAATTTATATTATCAAACATTAAATAATTATACTTTATAATTATATTATTTTTAACACTACAACAGGCCATGAGGAAAAATGACACTAATTTGGTGAAATGTACCTAAGTGAAACAATTTCAAATACCCAACCTTTGAGAAAATCACACAAGTATATTGTCACCTCACCGGGAACCGAACCCGGATGATCCAGATGAAAGGCCTGCACCTTACGCAGGACTCCGGAAGAGTTTCATTAACATATTTTAACGAAAAATGCCTGTTCAAGCATTCGTTTAATCTATAATAATACGATATGGATAATATATATATATATATATATATAGAAAAGAAATGTTAATTCTCCAAAAGAGTTATTCGACGCAACGAGCCATGCGCTACAAAATGATCAGATCTTGAAATGGAAATGATGGTTAAAATCGTTTTTCTTTGAGTCATATAAGAAGAAAAAATCTTATAGGTACCTAATACTTATAGTTGGTGCTCAAAAAATAATCTAGATTAAACTAAATTGTATGTAACTACGTTTCTAATCTGTTTTTTTGTCTTATATTATCTAGCAGTCTAACAATTTTCATGTTTACAATTTATGGTTATCTGTTTTATAATATAATAATTATTACCATTCTTCATAAATTTTACAAATATCTAAAAATATGGGGTGATTGCAATTTGAAGTTTGACATGCCGTCTAAAATCAGGCATAATGCTTATTTGTTTGTGCTTTATGTGCACGTTCTATATATCGGATAATCTTGATTTTTCTAGCATACATCTTTTGACATTTTTTTTAATTCTTCGTGGGTTCATTTACAATCCGTACATATTGGAAAATATTAATTTTCATGTTCCCACCAATATCACTCGTAACTCTATGGTCTTCATGCAACGGATGTGATGTTTCATGATGCTGTGTATCGTGCGATTAACTTATTTGATGGCACCATAAAGGTTGATTTATTTTTTATTAACTATATCATGTTTGTGGACGTGTTAAATACCTAGGTTAAATTTATAATTGTATTTGTCATTTTACTTTAATATCTACATGTGTTGTTATTTGTAATTAAGTCATTTTTATAATTTGTATTTATTATGTATTTGCCAATCGCTGTAATGCCATAATACTCTTTTCTTAATAAATAAATATTTATACATGGACACATAATCCGTTGTTAACTCTAAAAACCCAAATTATTGACTTATCAATTTTTGACAGCATTCCCACGAAATAAAGTATTTTATGGGCTGATCACATTAGTAATGAGGGATTTTAAGACGTACCAATTCACCAAGAGAACTTAATTATATAACTGCCGTCAAGCACAGAAATGCTGCCTACTTCGGTATGAGACGTATAACGTATGATTAATTTCCTCAAGTTCATAATCCATGGACAGGTAAGAAGCCAACAGAGACGGAAGGAGATTCGCGTGACTATGCAACCTCCATAAGTGACTCCAATATGTTGATGATCAGATACTACTAGCCCAGGACAGACTAGATGTACTTACTGAAATTTGATCGCCAATCTTCGGTAGCAGATGACAGCGAATAAGAAGAACTATTTATTATATGCAAATATTATAGTTGTATGTAATAGTGCACTGGCCAACATCTTTCCTGTCACAGTATTTTTAATTTTTGGTAGTTATCTTCAATATCAACTAGTTAAGATACATTTTTTTTATTTAATGTTATGTTTGCTACAGAATTGTTAAATAATAATTAAAAATCATAATATTTGAGTCACTTTTTAATTAATATTCTTAATTAAATGGCAGCATTTTAAGATAAGAGAGGAAATGGTAGGTAGATATTATTTTTCAAAGAATGTCAAAAAAGGCAAAAGTTTAATTCATAAGTAATTTCCTGTTCAAATATCCTGTTTAAATAAGCAGTGTTGCCAATTGTCATTAAAAATACCAGATGGAGCATATAGATAAAAAAAAATGTTTTGAAACTGACATTTCAAAAAAAAAGTTAGTGTTTTCAGAAGAAGAATTAATAATAATTGTCATCATAAATTTAAAAAATGCGGGTACAAAATTTGGCCATTACACATTGTATGTACCGTACCTAGCGTTTATAAAAAAATGTTACTGATGTTTAATGAAATATGGTATACCTAATAGTCTTTTTGAGAAGTTTTGAGTGCGCTGTCGAACAATGCTAGATTTAATACCATTCGTCAGATACAAATTTTTCACACTTGTGTCCACAAAAACAAAATGTTTGATCCGCCAAGAATAACGCTGCTGGCAACGCTGAATTCAATATCCTTACGATCTAATCTTAATGATATACCTATGTATTAATAATATACGCACTACAAAAAAGATTAATTCTATTAAATGAATAACCAAAATGCACATTGTTATAAATGACTTTTAGATGCCTTAAAATGATTTTTAATCAGTGTGTCAATTAAAATATTCCAATTTAAATAGAAAATTGGATATAATTTATAATGTTGACTACCAAAATCAATCAAAACGATTCGTGAAAAGAATTTTCTGCTTATTTGGACAATCACGAAGTCAAACAAAGTAAGCTGGTCTCTGTCTGCTGCCATTTTGCATTTTCAATTACTTATATCAATTTATCATACTCTCGTTTACATTGGCGTCACTTGGCAATTAGACCGAGAGGAGAAATATTACTCAAATACGTACCTATGTAATAATATATAGCCACACTTTTATCACTCATAAAAGATTAATTTTATTTTTTATTTAATACTATATAGACAAGATTAAAGAGTATTAGATTCTTATTTATGAATGAATATACTCGTATATGGTTTTCGAAAACCTCAGAAACATAAATATTAAAAAATAAAACTAGGTACTCACTTAGACAGTGAAAGATATGTGTTTAAATCCCACTCGGCTCAAATTTTTCTAGATTTTTTTTAATGGTACGTTTCTGACGTTTTAAAATGTGTATTAGATAGATTTTTTATTTTAATTTGTGTAATTGATTCATAACCACTATTCTTATACTATGGTTATATAATAATTGAGTCTGAAACACCAGAACAAAGATAGTAAGACAGAACATAATATACGTGAACGTATGAGAGAGGGGGAAACAGGGAGAAGACGTTTGAGAATGTTGACAGGTAGTACTTACCTACTACCACCTGGTAATATTTGCTAGTATCTATATATATATATTTAATCATGTAGGTATGTTTTTGAGATGTTCCACGTATAATGATGAGATGCAGTTAAGTTAATATAAAAGTATTTCTAATATCAACTTTAACCGTATGGAGCTGCGATAGAGCATCGGCTTCTAAAGCCGCATCTTGCCTATTCACATGTTATTTTTATCAATATGTTTTGATCCAGAGCAAGGTTAAAGTAACCATTGGAATGAGTTATAATAATTCTTCACAACATCATCATCATCAGGGGCGCGACAACCCGGTGTGGGTCCTGGCCTCCTCCAACATTTCCCTCCACCTGTCCCTATCCAGTGTGGCCACTTTCCAATTTTGTACCCCCAGAATACGGCAGTCACTGGCAGCTCATCCAACCAGCGAATCTTTGGCCTCCCTCTTCTTCTATGTCCTATTGGATTGCTGGACATCACTGTCTTTGCCGGTTCATTGTCATTCATACGGTGCACATGACCTAGCCATCGCAGTCTCTCAATCTTAATTGATTGAACTGCGCTGTAATCTTCGTACAGCCCGTAGAGCTCAGCATTAATTCTTCATACAGAGAATTAAAATGCTTACTCTTTACTCCGCTCATTTCTTCGGCTTGGGAGTATAATGGTAATAACAGGGTGATACAGCAGTTGGCGTATAACTCATAAGGTTTATTGGAAAATACCGTAATTTTGTCTAGGATTATTATGTAGGTAAAATATTACAAAAAAACCAGTGGATAAGGAAGCAGACAAAAGTATGCGATGTGATAGAGGTCGCTAAGCAGATGAAATGCTGAGTAGATAACCGCTGGATAAATGCCGTCATACAGTGGTACCCAATAACTACTAAAAGTCCACAGTGATGCCCTTAAAACACGCTGTATAGACGAGCTCATACATTTCGGTGGATGTATGTGGCAGCAAAGAACTAAATACCTAGAAGAGTGCAGAGAGCTAGGGGAGGCCTTCATCCAGCAGTGGATCAACCCCGGCTGATGATGATGATGGTGAATTGTATAGCAGCATGTCCGGAAACTTGTACGTATGCAGTATCACACTGCACCGTGAAATGTTGTATCGTAAATATATAACCGTATCTATATCGAAGACAGTCCAACTTCTTTGGGTCATATAGTACTGACATAAAATTCATGTATTAATAAAACACGGTTCTTGTCGGTTTACACTTTACAGGAAGTCAGCAGCAAACAAATTTTGAAAATAGTCGATATACTGGATTATTCGTTAGGTTAGGTTAGGTTTTCAATCTTGATTCATGAATTTTGCCAAAATCAGCTATGAAAATTGAATTAATGTTCATATTGAATCTAATAAAATTGGAGACCGTATAGTATACGATCATCTCTTTCCGATAATAAAGCTCACAGCGAGCTGTGCCACGGTGAAATGTTTTCCGTACAATTTACATGTAACCCACTAAACGCCCACAGGAACGACCTAAAACCCGCTGGATGGACGAGCTCATACAGTTCGGTGGATGTATGTGAAAGCAAATAACTAGGGACCGATAAGAGTGAAGAGAGCTAAGAAAGGCCTTCATTAAGCAGTGGATCGAGCCCGGCTGATGATTGATGACAATGAATTGTGTAGTACAGTACTGCGAAATTTATACACTGCAATGACGTGTGGAAATTGTGACAATTTGAATTCAAACAAAATTATCTGATGAAGAGTAGGTATGTAGCATGATAGCTGTAAATGTAATGTAATGTTACCAGTCTCCTGTCACGCAAATCGTAGTTTGGTTTTCGGTTCGGATTTTATATGATATTATTGGTTCAAAAAAAATATATAAAGATATTGAGAGTCTGTTTATCTAAGCGGTTTTTTACATAAGTGCCATTATAAAATCTCATGCTCTCCTGTCCGGATGAAGTATCAGATTTAATATTGAAGATGCTAATGCTTGATTGGTACAAATTAGAATGGGTACATTTGAATCACGGCAGGAGGTCGTGAACTTGTGTCGAGAGAGAAAAGATAAAGTTGAAGATGATAGAGATATATGCAGTGGCGGGCGTGGATTTAAGAATAAATTCGGAGGTAACTAAAATATGAATCATATTTGATATAAGGAGATTTTTTTTTATTATCCTCTTCTAGATTTGAATATATTTCCGTGTCCTGTTACGGCGTAGATAATAATTATATAACATGTTTTAATATTGTATGGCCCAACACAAAGTATGGTGATCACTGATTAAATGCAGGCGCTGCCAACAATCTTCTTTCATCTGGACCAAGGCCTGAACAAAAACGATACATAAGTGCGAGTGAGAAAGTATTCGGCACCCTTATAATCTCTGCGACACGCGCTAGAGTAAGATAAAAGGTTCACAGATGTGGGAGATGGTTTGCTACGGTGTAGCCGCCAAATCTTACCTTATTGCCTAACTAAGCGTCGATAACCGTGTTGCTAAAATTGTTATTTTTTGTGTTAAACATAAAGTCAGTGGTAAATATTTTTAGTTAATTAAGTAGAAAAGATGGTTCTGTGTGTTGTATTAAAATGTGGTAGCCGTACTGATAAGCAAGAAGATGTTATTACGTTTCATTGGTAAGTTGATACATGTTCGTGATAATTAATTTGTATATTATTATATATTTTAATATCAAGTGACCGTGTTTCTTTAAAATAACTTAAAGTTTGGTTATTTTTACCTAATGGTTGCATTTTGACCGCTTAACAATACTATATAACGTAAAAAATAGAAAAATATATTTTAATTCTGAGCGTCTAGTGCGAGCACTTTGTATATGGTCTATGGTTTCGAACATTTGAATACGAATGCGTTCGCTCGCCCACAAACCAAACGCACGGCACGCAGCTTCATTTAGCAATGCAATGGGTGGCGTCTAGATGTATCTATAGTCAAAGATCTGGACCGATTCAGCACTAATTTGGTTGCTTGACGTATTCGCTTTCTTTTTGATACCGCTCTGTATACGGAAGGCACTCGCTTTCGGAATTTTCATCCCTTGACATACACTCTCTTCTCGAGGCTACCAGAATTTCTACTAATAGTGTGTCCAAAGAATTATTGAGCGTATCTTGCAGGTAAGCAAGATGCACTAATTAAGCTCTTCAAATATAGATACATTTTTACACAGCACCACACCTTGAACTTGTATGTTATTCTCTTCCCATAGAGTTCTCTTTTAACAACGTTTTAACGATTCGTTTATTTTTTTTTTATTTTTATGTCCTGCAGTTTTTCTATATTTTGATGAATCATAGCGTTCTTGGAGATTGTAATTCTTCATCTAATTTTCTTCTGGCGGTTACTGGAACTAGGCTTGAGCTAAGGAATGATCATGATTTGTAGTCAATAGAACCTCCAACAGACTTCTTCTACCAATATTTTCATTGCCCTCAATAGTTCTTTGGCTTGGATCAGTAACACATAGTCTGCGCTGATCGATTCTTTAACGTTGTTATTGACTAGTATAATAATTATTTAATTACTTCGAGCATTTGTTAAACGCATAAAATTAACACAAATAGTGGAAGTTGATTTATACTCCCATCTGGTGTTTTGTAAAGTTAATAAATTGATAGTATATCTGCCACCACTCTTTCCAGGAACATAAAATCACACAGATTTAGATATTTATTTTATTGTATTAATTGTCAATTCATGGTGGAACTGCATTGGATTATTGATTAATTTAATAAAACGCATTTTATAGTACTTATTCCACTTTTATTATTTAATAAATTTGGACCGGTTTCGTCCGCCTCAGAGGGACATTTGAAAACTGCCCAAATATTAGAAAAATGAGTAATGAGCTCAGAGTTTTGAGCAAACTACGAGTATAATAATCTCGAAATTTACCTTCAAAAGCCTCACAAAATAATACAAGAATAAAAAAGATCTAACTTTGGCTATTTAAAAAGACATGAAGCTCAAATCTAGTAAAATTTTAATATCTTAGCCTATCACAAATGCGAATATGTAATTAACTTGATGTAATTACTTATCCCTGTGAACTACCTCGTACGAAAAAGCAAAGGCATGAGTCGTAATAAACTGAATTAAAACGTACAATCATTGTCAACTCAGAACTACATATTATTTGAAAACAGTTAATATATAATAGAGAAGATGTGGCGTGCAATTGCGACAGGTGGCTAAAAATTGGCTCACTCGCCAAAGTTGAAGATTGCCGAAAGTTCGGCTATATAGTTAATGTAGTCTTTTAAGAAGAATTAGTAGGAAATTAAAATGGAACCCTCGTGGAAAGTGTAGTCGAGCTGCCACTGAGCAGTGCGAAAGAGAAAGAGTCGCGACGAACCCGATCGAAATTCCACTGAAACTAGAAAGATGTGAATATGACCGCAATGAAATAATCACAGGGCATCACTTTGATTGGCTTTCACGAGCCTCGAGCAATCCAATGGTGAGAGGTGAAACCGCTAACGAATTATTACATTAATACATTTATATATTATTATGCTTATGTAAAGATGCATGTGTAACGTGATTAGCATATTTCATATCAGTGGGAATTCAAATTAAAAGTGAGCCTACAGAACTTTTAGCACTTAATTGAAATGGATGGGCTGCTCAGCATTGGACGATGGATGGGCCATAATATTGCCATCATCAGTTAGCTCGCAGGCAAATTTAGATTACGTAAAGTGTTATGAATATTTATTTTCATATTTTAACTTTCGATTGAGATTACCTACTACATATGTTTCAAAATTAGTAAATGCGTGAAGCAATAATATCCTACTTACTATAAATAAGTATGATAAAAATACATCTGTTTTTTTGCCATGGCTGATCATAAGAAAATCATATTATGGGCCTCTACAGAAATAAGGTTTGTATTAACAGATTTTTGTTTTTATGAGAAATGCATGTTAGCCACTTGTTTGACCTATTAGGTCCAATGATTTGAGTTACCCCATCTCCACTCGTCATGTATATGCAGCCGCGATTTATGCACGGCCACTTTCTATGACGCTATAAAGTATCATAATGAAAATATTTTTGTGCCACACTTCTTTGTCCCGAAACGAAATTTCACGGGACTGATGTAGCAACCATGCACCTTGGAACTTGTTGTGTGTTTATCTCACTTATCTGGTCGACTCACTTTGCCGGGCCCCTCCTGAGCCCGGGCCCTCAGGCTAGAGCCCTGTCAGCCCCTTGTGGGGGCCATGCGTTTAAGTATATACACCGAGTGAGCTAAATAAAACATATATCGAACTTTTATAAAGCAACGTCAACATATATTCACCCCCATTACCCTCCCAATTGACATTTCCAAAGGGAGGCTAATTCTAGACCTTAGGGCCTAGTAGAACGATCAACTGATTCTTCTCATTTCTTTGATAGAGATTGATATCAGAGACGCTCAGAGATAACGGGTCTAGGACGATTTGGCACCGGACAACTGGACGCCACGGAGTTCGAAAAAAATAGACGTTAGGTACTTATAGGTACTATTATTATTTATATTTCATGATTATATTATGATTTAATATTTGATGATTTGATTTAATCGTGAATATGTTTAAGTTCCAACAAAAAAAGAGTTTTTAATTTTATATAAAGCCTTAAGCATGGTAATTCTCAATCCGCGATAAAGAATACATTATGTTAAGAGTAAAATGAATTCAAACTACTAAGTAGTAGATAGAAACTGATTAAAATACCTCGTCTACACGTGTCTACGATAGTGCGGCGTCCAATTGTCCGGAGGCCAGTCATCCCATTCCCGAGATAACACTAGCAAATACTAGAAGATTTCTAATAGTATTAATTATTAATACTAGGTACGCATTAGCCGAGAAAAAAAATATTAAAACCCTTAAATTACAGTTTCTATGTATGCACGAGAGAAAGACAGTTGCATTAAGTTATGATATTACTTAGCACAAAGAACATAGTGGATTCTTATGTTTTTGGAGCCTTCCGAAAACAAGCCGGAATCAGAGTTTGGTAGCCAAATAAATAATATTGAAGTTAGCTGCAAATTCCTACAATATGAAGTATGTATTTTGCTTTTCACAATTTCAAAGTAATGATAAAAAAACAAAGAACAAAAAATATATGTACCTACTACATAATGTACTTATCTTTTATGCCTACAGAGTGAGTGAAACAGCGATTGGCTGGTTTGTAAATGAATTTTGTAAATTTAGTACATGATTCATAGTAACTATTGATGGCATTTTGTTATTTAGGTGCGAAATTCATTTTGTCGGTATAATGTGGGTTTTGATATAACCAGTGCACTTCAACTCTAAGGATAATTAAATTTAATGATCACTAATTTTTATTGGAAACTGCGAACGGATGTATAAAAAACTGCCTGTGGCTGAAAGGTGAATATGGAAACTTGTTATTTAAAGTCAGGATAATGTAATGTTGAAAGAATTCATCCAAAACTGGCAATGACCCGAGTATATTATTTTTCATTCTATTTTAACATATCGAATAGTAAAAACTAGGAATAATTAGAATTGCTGCATTTAAAAGGTGAACATTCAAATGCATGTTTTACAATTCGATTTCAAAGTAAAATTGCCGATTATAAAATCGACTTTAATATTATTCTGTGGATAATGTATGCTTCTGCTATGATATAATATCATAGCTATGTAAAACAATATTTGTATTTATTAGTGTTTGGAACGGTGTAAGTCAGGCTGAAGTTTTAAAATTGAATACGTTGCTATGGTAACAAATACTTGTTGCTTTTCAGACAAAGCATATTCACGGGTGAATCCTCAGATGCTTATATTATACTAGCTGAGCCAGCTGGCGGTCGCCAGTCTGTCTCGCTAGGTCTTGCAGACGGCTTGGCGGTGTTGGATATTAATATAATTGTGTAGTATGCATAGACGGCGCCATAGTTTTCCTTTCGGGATGGATTTTCATTCACTTCAGACAGTTTGACATTTCGATGATTTGTCAGTTTTACGATTTGCATGTCGTTACTGCCAATATAAATTTGGGCTCATATGCGTAGTCTACTCTGGAGTCTGGCCATCACAATATCGTCTGACACCACCTCTGGTTGATAGGCCTAACAGAACAGCTGGCAATTGCCGATTGCTACCACTGACATTTTAATAGAATATGTTTATTTATTGCACTTTTTCTTTCATACTTATTTGTTTTCGTTGAACTAAGAATACATATTACACATGGTGTTGGTTAGTTTTTTATAATTCATTAAACCCTGCCTAAACTAAACAATAGTACTTAAAAATATTCTTCTATCTATTAAATATCCAAAATGACGTAAGATTTAATGGCATAATTTTGAATATTTTATAGACAGATGCATATTATGGCTTGGTTTCCCAGGGTTTAATTGAATTTTAAAAACTAACCAACACCATCTGTAAATTGTAGTCTTAGTTCATTGTAAATAAATACGTTTAACTAACAAAGCTTAGTCTGTACTATCTATGGTGGATCCACCCTACCTCCACCCATCGCCACTGCAGGATAGTCTTATTTTTCATACATTTAAATTATTGCGATATAATATGTTTTATTTATTCAGATGGGGGAAAACAATTGAAAATCAATCATCTATTATTTCAGTTTGACAGATAAGTGGCAGTGAAGTGGTTTCAGATTATATTTTAGTAATAATTAGTGAGGAAATATCCATTTATTTCTTGTTTGTACGCCAATGCGCTGCTTACAGATTTGAATAGATTTGTGGAATATTAATTCTGATTTCTGAAATTTCGATTAAGCAGAAAGTATTAAGCGACATTATAATCAATTTGCGGTAGATAGACAGTAAAGTAGCGAAAATGTATGGTGACGGATGTAAAACGCGATTTAAAAATGATTTTATCTGTGATTGTGTCGAGTTTTATCAGATTGTGCCCGATTCAAATGGAAGTAGATTCGGGACTCCAAAAATTGAAATGAATTCCTTTAATAATCAACAAAGTGGTATTTAAATAAAAAAGTTGACGTATTTTCCAAAATGTCTTAGGATAATAATATATAGGAGATAAACAATACTGTTTTTGTTAGAATTTTCTTTTTCTTAACAGACATATTAACTGGAAAAGTAAAATACCTACTAGTGACAGAAATGGTACGTTAAATTAAGATAAAGGTGTACTCTCATCTCTTGTTTTACGTTTGGCAAAATACATTTGGGTGTATTTCATTTTGTTCCAAGCTAAAGTCGGTGATTGATATTATCTACTACAGGTTTTTTCGCTAATCAGAAGATATTGATAAAATTCTTTGCATTCAGTTGCGAAATGATGGTTCCTCAAAACCAAATAGTCTAAAATTTAGACTATTTGGTTTTGAGGAACCATTATTTCATTACTGATCGCAAAGAATTTTATCAATATCTTCTGATTAGCGAAAAAACCAGTAAGCAGTAGATATCGATACAAAACATTGAACGTGCTTTAAAATTTCAACGCCATCAAATAAACAGTTACACGAAATACGAGAAAAAATATATTAATATTTATCGTGGTGATTTAAAAAAATATATAAATGTTATCAACATTAATTAGTCTGATGTATTTCTGTGGTACTGGGACATTATGTTAAATTCTTGTGAATATATTATTTTTATAGGCAAACATTAAATAATCGTTTATTAATGAGTCTTCGCCACTGTTATTGAATCATAATTGATTAATTTAATTACATTCAAGTGCTATTTTACATATAACTAAAAAAATGTTTACTTAACAGAATAATATGACATTATTTATTAAAATACTCGATTATTTTTTTGAAATGTGGTGCCTAAGTGAATATGTAAAAAAAAAATTGATTGATGCGTATAAATCACGATTTTATGGCAACTGCGATGTGTTATTAGCTCTAATGCCAAGCTGACAAGACATCAGAAGAAATTTCGTTGTTTATTCAGCATTATAAAGGCAGCATATTTAGTACCAGAGCTGACAACACCATAAATCCGTCATGAGTGGAGGAGGAGGAATGCGGTATCAGGACGGTAGAAAGTGGAGTCTGGCTGAGAACATGACTGAGGCTCCGCGGCTCACTTGCTTCAGTCTTTTCTGCGAGAGGAGCATCTTTAGAATCCAGTGGTAAACAACATCATCTAATCAGAAACATAACTTACAAAAAAATAATACTTACATAATACATACATTATGATTTAAACGGAGAATCTTATATTTACATATACACACATTAATAGATCCGAGTAATTTACCACATTGCGGATGTGGTCAAATGGGGAAGACAATGATATTGTTAAAAATACACACGTGTAAACGGAAAGAATGGGCAATACTAGGATTCCACACGTATCGATCTACGGAAGACCCACAGGTAACACTCCGCGGAACCTCAAAAAAAAATGGAAGGATTGCTGGAAATCGAGTTCTCAAAAGTCTGAATGAAAACCGAAATAAAGCCTTAATGACATTGGGCTACTTTACAAACTGCTTATTGGCGAATTTACAGTAAACTCGCCCAGTGTCATCATTGAAAAAGCTAACAAGCAGATTGTAAACAATCTACTGAGAAAAGTTGAAAGCCGGTCAACTTTACACGCTACACGCTGGCGTGTGGGTATACTGCGTCTGCGCAGTAGAGCGATGGTAGCGACCTCCCGGTAAAAAAAAACGAACTACTCAATACGTCCTGTCAAAATAGCACCGAAGATGACGGTTTCAACTCGCTAGCTTGTTGGCTTCTGAGCGAGTGGAAAGCTTTGTGTGTCACAATCACAATCACCCGCTTTTAAATTCGCCAACAAGCAGCTTGTAAAGTAGCTCAATGTCATTGAGGCTTTCGAAAATGAAAAAAACGAGGGAAAATAACATGTATACATAGGAAAGTCACTTTTTCTTATATAAATGTCAATTTTCAATTGCATGTGAAATAATTACCGAAAAAATCTAGTGTAGTTTTTAGGTTGTATTGAAAGTTTCTAAGAATAAATTCGTTATCTTATTTATTTTTCAGTGTTTGTTCATTGGGTAGCTTTTGGACCCGATGTACGTCGTATCACGAAGCTGCATTGTACACTTTTGTTGTATTAATCAAGCTACCAGGACGCAGTAATCCATTTGGCTTATCGAGAAGATAATATGTCAGGTAATGATGTTCTCGACGCACCCAAGCCGGTCCAACGTCTCAATTTCACATTTTTCACAACATAGCGCGATCTGTGATTTCATTTTTTTCTGTCACTGTCATATCACCCGCATAAACCTTATCCGCAGAAGAGATCAAGTGTTTTTGAATCAATGGATACGATTGATCTCGCTCAGTATACGCTAACGTAAATCAGCACCGTCAGAATAGGCGGCAAATGGTAGGCACTGAGTCGCAGGCACTCCGCGTTGTATTGAAGCGTCGTAATACATAAAAATCAATATTTGTTTGTTTGTTTGTTCGTATTTTATGCGCTGCCATACCGTTCATCCGATTGCGATAAAACTTTGTCAACTTATTGCTTGTACTTGCGTGAAGAGTACCTATAGGCTATATCTTATATATAAAAATGAATGCCTGTCTGTCTGTCTGTCCCGTATGCGTTCCTATACCATTCATCCGATTGCGATTAAATTTTGGTAAGTAGTTGTATGCACACCGCGAAGGTTTCTGAAATAGAAAAATCATCATCTTCTTCTTCATTCTATTTTCTTTTATTCGTATGGTTCCTATACCATTCATCCGATTGCGACAAAACTTTCGTCAGTTGTTGGACGCACACCCGCAAAGGTAAATAGTAGATATATGTATCCACGAAGCGACCCTGTGCGAAGCCGGGTACTTCAGCTTGTACTATATAAAAATTTGCTATTGTAACTATAAACAACTCCCCACCCTAAATGACCACTGAATGAAATAAAAAAATTATGCCATTATGTAGGTCATAACAGTAACAAGGTTATAATTATAATTACTTACATATGAATAACTTATTACTAAAATCTTAGATCGAATAAATATTATTTTGACATGGTCTTTAAATTTACATGCAAACTTTATTATTTAGGAATCAGTTTGGAGAGGCCTTCATCCAGCAGTGGATAGATTCAGGCTGATGATGATGAAATAAGAACTAACATAACAAATGTAATTTAAGTAAACTATTTTGAAGAGCTTTCAAAGCTCCATACAGCTTTTAATTTTCTAAATCGATATGAGTAAGTTTAGAATTTATAAAAAAAAGTGTTGTGTGTAGCTGTGTATAAAAACGTGATTAATAATCTAGTTACTGCAATATATGTAAACGAAATTAATTAAAAGTCTTTTCAGTATCAAGGAAATGAAAAAAACATGAGTATAACATAATGCAAAATATTTATTACTTTAAACATAATAAGAGACAAAATTATGCAGAACGACAATAATTAGTTTAATATTCACAATAAATAATTACCTATGCATGGAGTATTAGTACAAAAGATTGCAGATAACTGCTTTATGAACGCGACTTTCGAATGATATAAGTGTGTAAACGGGCAAGTTGAGTGAACTTGTTATCATGGAGTGGTTCCAATAACAATTATAAAAAAATATATTTTTATATATATTTTAAAATGTATTTATTAATTTTAAATATACAAAACAAATAAATCCTTACATTACTAACGATTTAAATAAATGTATTTGGATTATTATTGTTAATAATTATCATATATGGAGATTAGTGTGAGTGTCAATTGCATTCTTATATGAATCTATGTCCACAGCATTTAAATGATTTATTCGACTGCCGCCATTTGTGTGTTCGATATCGAAATCATGTTGTCAGTTGCAAGTCACTGTTACCTGTAAACCCAACGATTTTCGCTTGCCATTCGTACTTAATACTTTCAATTAATATTAATCAATATGGCAGGTCGTTTAAGCCAGGGGTGACAAATTCTTATAAATATTTTTTTTAATTATATATAGCTGAGGTCATAGCCCCCACATCCTAAAGCGGGCCCCCCTACCTATCACGAAGGTTAAAGGCAGTCTGACGCTCTACAGTGGCGTTTTCTAAATGGTGTTCGAGGTCAATAAAAATTCAGTGTATTTTAAGCGATTTTTAACACATCTTATTATGGAGTTGTCGAGTATCAACACACAATATCCAAAAATTACATCACACAACCATACTTATATTTTAAAATGGTAATAAACCTGAAGTAAAATAGCGCCGCAGGCGACTTTTTTTTACTATTAGGGCATATTTAAGATGTGTGTTTATCTCAATAATTATGTGGTCGACCCGCCACGCCAGGCCCCCCTGAATCCGGGTCCCTAGGCTAGAGCCCTGTCAGCCCCCCTCTTATGGGGGCCATGGCTGAGGTCATTGAGAGGCTAACAACACAACATAGATACGTCCATAGACGATAGTTTTTTTTTGTATTAGATTGCATTTTTTTTTAAAAATATAATGATTTAAAATGTCGATATCGAAGAGTTTGGATTATAAGTAGAGGGAGTTTTAGTTTTTTTTAGCCCATGCCTGATCCTAATAGGATCATATGGGTATCCATAGAGTGGAAGTTTGTATTTACAGATTTTCGTTTTTCGTTTACCAAATCTAGGTCCATATTCTAACTCCAAACACAAATTAAAAATCAATATGACGTGTATTTTCCAGACACAGGATTCGAGCATGGGACCCCACAGTGCTATAAGCCGACGCGTAAGCCTCTTGACGTGCTGTGGGCGTAAATTGCTGAATGTGATGGTAATTGTGATGGAAATGGTGGCCATATAAAAAAATATTATTCTGTAGGTGGGCGCATTGTTTTCTTCTTTGTAACCGATATCATTTAGTTATTATAGTCCCACAAACTCAACTGAAAAACGGACAAAAATGGAACTATTATGAAGCCATATTGACGCCACTGTCAGATTCTGTCCAGTTGCGAGTCTTGATTGGGTAGTTTTCGACTGTGGCTTCTCATCAACTATTCAGATAAATTTATGGCACTGTATGCATTTTTTCATAAAAGATTTTTTTATAACTGCCCCATCCAAATATTTTAAATCATGGTGGTTCTCGTGCAATTTATAATTTACGTAGCTTGTTCTTTCGCCGATATCTATATACCATCATAAATCGTCCGGAGACTTATCCCACGACGTTACAGGCCGACACGTTATCCGGCCGACTATCATGGGCGTCATACGACGCTAAGGCACGGTCTAAAAAGATCGTGGCTAGACGATGCGCGGATTGCAGGTCGCGGGTGCAAATGACGCATGCCAAACGAAATATAATCTGTCATATAAATCCAACATACGTCTATTTTATGTTCTGTTTATTGTTCTATTAGTAACAATAATAATATATTCATTCACATGTTTTCTTTTTAAAGTAAATGGGTAACGTTTTTAGTAATCTTTACACGATTTAAGAATTAATACGCCCGTCGCCATCACGAAACAAAGTGACGTGTTTCCAGCTCGAGATTGAGAGAATATAACATCGCAATAATTCTGCTATGAGGATTGCAATCTGGAATGTGCATTCAATTACTTATTGAACAAAAAAAATGTTTAATAGTTTTACAGTTTTATAATCATGAAAAAGCATGTCTGCTTTTTTACATTGTGAGATTTTTCTTTTGATATTTTTATGTAGCGTTCCGTAGTTTCGTGATGCATTCTCAGCCGATACTCAAACTGGTTGTATGGTCGTCAATAATCGATATAGATAGCTGTCAAGTGGATCGCTGCGATGGCGTGTAGTTGGCCACACGCGTTTTGCATACTGCGGCTGGATCCACAGTGAAAGTATTTGCCCACGCCGTGTCGACCCGTTCTTCTCACCGTGTGACTAAATCATACATGTGTTACATTAATTACGATTACATCAGGTGCAAAAAATACCCTTGGTATTAATTTGTACGCCACTGCGTTTCATGTTATCTAATTTTGGTAATAAATTTCCCGCGGTGGCCAAATGTAATAATAAATAATATTTAATTGATATTTATTTTTTATTATCTCAGACAAGTTTTTAAATTGAGACAAGCAATTGGCTAATTCAAAGAAATACATCAATCATCCACCGTATTACGTTTGGTAGTGGTGATTTCAGTAATTTGAAAATGTTATGTACATAAGGACGTCAAAAAGAGTATTGATGTTTGCAATTTTTATTCAGAAATAAATCGAAAAGACGTCGCTACATCTATGCACGCCAATCTACTATTTTTTAATACCTCAAAACTTGAAAAGATGTTACGGTAGGTATGTATTGAAAGTTCTTTATAATTCTTTATATTTTCAGGCCCCCGCATCGGTTGAAGTACACTCTCATGATGGAGAGGGTTTAGAAGACATTTTTAAAACATTTATTTTACTTATGCACCTATCCCTGAAAACTATCTTAGAAATCGGGAGCGTCCGTTGTTTATTTGACAAATGAGTGTTTTCGAATTTCGAACAGTACGTGCACCCCAAGTAGCACGCTTTCAAATAGTTAAAATGGAAATTAAGTAATTTTATTATATCGTGTCATATATCGCATTATTAAATTTATATTAATTGCCCAAATCTGAGTGGACATTTGAAGTTTTATAGATTTTACGCTCTTTGTCTCGTAGTCAAAATGAGAAAGCTTTCGAGCTTTTCTTTGTATGTAGTTTTGACAGATAATAAAAGATTCAACCATCGCAATTTGCTTTCGTTGAAAATATATATTTTTTACGTAGTTTGAGAATTTAATTCCTAAACTCTACCTTTAAAAAATGTGCGTGTTTAAGTTGAACTGTTGTACACTATTAATTAATTATTGACTTTTGTCACCTTCATATGTATATTATGGGTGTAGCAAAGACTCGCGTCGATGGTGCCATAAATAAATAAATAAATAAATTAATAAACAATAGTTTGTGATGTACAACAATATTATAATTCCTTTATCTAACATAGTGTCAATATGCAGAAATGAAGAGATAAAAGGTTCTAATTTTATTATAGAATATCAAAAAGGGTTTAAGGAAGCTTTTCATAATGAAAAATAATACCAATTACCATAAATATAATATTTGACTGACCTATTAAACACACATGTACAAATTCTTTATTTGAAAAATCGGAGGAATTGTTTTTTTAATCGGGTCTTGAAAGAAAATAAAAACGATAGTCTCATAACAGTTTGACAAATGCTAACATTAAGGTAATAATGTATTAGGTAATTAGGTATAGTATCGAGAAATTAGTGTGTTATCCATTAGATTTTAGGGTAATTATAATAAGGATAGCGTGCTATAATCTACTGCAACCTTACAAAATCAATCAAACATAGAAACCTTATGGATGGGGAAAAACCATCACCTAAGTGTCGCCATTTATCAGTTGCACGAGTTCAGCGATGACGTGCTCGGCAAAGCCAGGCTCACAGATAAATAATTCAGCCTGAAACGCTAGAATAAAGACACAGGAGTACACTGTAAGAAGCCGCGCGATGCGCGCAGGATGCCGGGGTGCTTTTCCCGCAAGTGTTTTTTACGCCTCTCGCTCCACGCGCTTATCGCACGGCCACTCGCAGTGTGGTTTGTCGGAAAGACTGAAAATAAACGTAAACGTATTACGTAAAGATTGAGAGACAGGTAGAAGACATATAAGAATGTTGACTGGTGGCACTACCAAGTAACCACGTAAGTAAAAAAAAACATTTTCTTTTTACAAAAACACACACAAATTGGATATACTTACGTGTCATGTGTGAGTATGGCGTAGCCTCGTAGGAGTAGGCTGGCACGCGTTAAAAGTGCTGCAGAAAGTCACGCCAAGTGACAACCGTGCGCAATGCTGTGTGATGATTCTGTTACTCTAATAAAATGTCCATAATAAATGATAATACTGATCGGAAATATTTTCTTTTAAATTTTCAGTCCCTTAAATCGAGGTTTTTCTGTACTACCAACTCTCTGCACATCTTAAATTTGTTGGAAAGTGAATGTGGCTTTATCTAAAAGCAATCAAATCTCTATTTTCAATAACATCGTATCGATCCTTCGCCGGTAACAACTTGGACAATTTAACGACTCTTATAACAGCTTATATTGCAGATGCCATTTGCTTGTTGCATACTTTGTATAAATTATTTTATAGATTAATTAAAAGTTAATAGCCTAAACACCTGTGAGAAGATTCTCCTGCGAAAATTGACATCAATCTGCACTTTGACACTTAGACAAATAGTTTCCGCGTTCTTTAGTGATTCATAATATACCTGTGTCTTAAAGCTCTAAGCTTAGTACTTAAGCATACGAGTTAGTTTATTGTAATAAAATTACTTAGGCTGACCATGTAGGTATTCATGATTTTATTATAGTTCAATAATAATAATTGGTAACTACGAGTATATGCAAGCGAATATTCTTTGTATAGATTTGTAAATACAATCAAAACGACGGTCTGTCTATAGCGTTTCGTTGTGATGACGTGCGTGATAAGTAAATTAATTAACATTCTCCCACGGCGGGCCCCCAGGCCACAATGTTTGGTGGGCCCCACAACCTATCGCTAATGTTAAGGCCAGTGTAATGTTCTACAACAGGAACTCCAGGGTTCCGGGTATTTTTCGAGATTTTTGGCATTTTTAAATAAATCCACTTAAATTGTCGGCACTTTGGATCATATTAAGAAGCACTGATTGCGACCCCGTTTTGTGATAGCTAAGTAACATGCGACCTTGGCCATATCTGATAAATAGTAATTTTTAATAGTCAAGGAAACACTAAAAATAATTTAAAAAAAGTGTACTTGTGAATTAGCGCAGGCGACTTTTTTACTATTAGAGCGAATTTGTGATGGGTATTTATCTCACTTGAGTGGTCGACCCACCACGCCGGGCGCCCAAGGTAGAGCCCTGTCAGCCCCCTCTTTGTGGGGGCCATGAAGGGCAGTAATATTAACGAATTTTTCTTTCTAGGAACGGTTCTTAGCTATTTGCCAATCCTTTAGGTCCTGGACACATAACAGATAATAAATAGAATCCTGATAGGCTATATACCAATACAGTCAATTTTGACGCAGGGTTTTGAATTTTGGGTGTCCTACGAAAATGAACCACGCATTATAGACGTGCAATAGTGTGTGTAATACACCAATATTAAATAAACATCAATGCATAAACCGAGAGCAGTACTAAAAACTGTTGTTAGTATTCGACGTATGACCTATTCTTGCCACATGTTTAAATTTATCTCATATTCTTCCTTACTCGAGATCAGTTGCCTGCTTCTCCTTACTCGTTAGGTATTTCAGTTCCTATTATTTCTCAGTTCCCTGGTCCTGCAACTGAATCAAACACACGTTGAAAAAATACACATGCATATCTTTGCCAGCCGCAGGTCAGAGGTCAGATATGGGCGCTCTACCAACTACGCCACCGTCGGTATACTTATGTAATTAATTACTATTATTTGGGATTTCACGTGATTAAATAATTATCGTCAATCAGATAGTGTAGCATGTTGATGCATATAGGATACGTTTTATAGTATTATTTGCCATTTTTGGTCAAATTTTATATTTAAAAAATAAGGGACATGGGCTACGTGTATTCTGTTCTGTTTAGGATGGAAGGATCAACTCATAAATACGTATCGTCTGGAGACAACACTCAATTTGGTTTTTATATTATGTATAAGTTGGCCAACCAAATTGGAAAGTCAGGAAGGCGCTGTATAAGAAAAATGTCCCATTCCAAACGGGCGCATGGTCAGATTAGAAATGCAAGAAATATTTATTGCCAATATACGATACTTTGGTAAACATTTAAGGTTTACGTTAGTGTAGTGGAAATCCTGGTTTATTCTTCACTGTGCCATAGACAATACATGCAAGTATGCGCTACATCTACTGTAAGAAACTAGGTAGGTATTATAAAAGATGTTATCGGTAAGTATTGGTTACTTTAATGGCTGCTTTACTAATAATTAACGAAGAGTTATAATTTGCATTACATTAGCAACAGATTATTTTATACGTTGTATTATATATGGACCTGGGTATTTTTTTCAGATTTCATTGTTATTTAAAACAAGTACCTTTCTCAATAAACGGTTATCTAACTTCTGAGACGAATTTGTTTTTTGAATAAAACACATATGTCTAGGGTTTGCAATACCGAACGAAAATGTCAATACCGGTTTTTCGGTATTTCTTATTGAATACCGGCAATTCTTAAATATTAAAAAAACAGAAATAGGTGCTAATCAATAAATATAGGTATTAAAATCTTTTTAAACAAATGTTATATAGAAAAAACCTACATACCTGCATTTATTATGTTGACATTTAAAAATATGTATTGATCATAATTATTGTCGAACTAGTGATTTCTTACAAATAATTTGAATATATTGACGATTTTAACTAAAGAACTCAAAAGTTCATCAAGTGCAAATAAGTCCGGCTGCAGGAAAAGCTTCTTAAATTCAACGCTTGTACAGTCATCAATAATTAGAGATTAATTGAACATTTTTATCACGGATGTTTTCTATTTTGAAATAATATTATGCTAATAAATATATTTGATGAAATTTGTTTTATTATTTTTTCACCTCTGTTGGATTCACTCAATATATTTACATTTTAGCAGCACATTACTTATAATTCATTTTCAAAAACGTAAACGGGTGTGCTTTCTTAATACCGAAAATTCCGGTATTTTAGATTTTTAAAACCGGTATTTCGGTATTGATAAATACTGGAATACCGGTTTTGAAATACCGGTATTGCAATCCCTACATATGGCTATGATTTTCCTCGAACATTCATTATCAGTTGCTTGCTCTTCCAAGACCCGATCAGCGAATCTGCGACGTTGCCCGTAGTCTGTTGGTTTTACGGAATTAAGGATTGCAATCGGTTCTGAATTTTTAATATTGGCATTAGTATTTTTCAATCTAAGAATTGGACAAAAACCAGTGCTTTTTTCAATCAATCATGTGACAAAGTGCAATCCAATTTCATGCCTTAGAATTGTTGAGGAATATGGAAATGGAAATACTGATTTTCGAGTGACTTTGATATGTGTGTAAGTGCAATAATTATGCGCTTGATCCATAATAATTATATCTACTGTTATAGTTTAATCAAAATATTAGGCCAAGTAAATACAACTAAACAGTTGAATACAGGGAACACAGAATTAATGGGAACTGAAATACGTAACGAGTGTGGAGTAACAGGCAACCGATCTTGGGTGTAGAAGAGTATGGGATAAATAAATATAATCACGTGTATGTACGTCCAACATACGCCATTCTAAGCTTGTCCTTCGTATTAACACCTGCTCTCGGTTTATGCACTGACGCTCATTCAATATTAGTGTATTTGAAGATTGCAATACACACTATTACACGTCTATAATGTGTGTTACATTTTCGTAGGAAACTCACACATTCAAAACCCTACTTAAAATGTAGTGTTTTGGGGTATAGCCTATCTGAATTATATTTATTAATCTGTTCTGTGATTGAACACTTTATAAAATAATATTCTGAACTTGTGTACATTATTTTAAATACTATTCAAAATCCAGTTTAGAATAATGTTCTTAATTATTACTACACACAAATCGACGCCGTTTGAATTATTCTTCATAATAGTTACTACTTATTAGTATACATATTTATACGTTGCCCTAGTTTTTTTTAAATTAAAAATAAGTATAATTACATTTTGTCATAGAATAAGGCTTTTTAAGCATATTTATTTCAACAATACATTAAATGCTTTAGTATTCATTATAAAATTTTTAAAGAAATTCTTATGCAAAGAGTTTATTTAAAATGCTTTGTTAGATAATAAAATACATAGAAAAATGCCACGAATTAATACAAATACGGTAGGTATGCGAATGATTAGCATTTGTGGCTTAATTTCCACGAATGAGCTTTGGCATACATATTCATAGTTAAGTCCGGTAAATCATTTCTGGAGTAGTTCTCCCTTTATTTGACGCCACACTGCAGCCCCTACTAAAAAGACTATCAGTGATAGGATTTCACGACTCAAACACGCAGGGCTACTCTAACATAACATTTAACTCCAACATCAATAAAAAAGTGATAAAATATGCTATGTCGTATTCCAAGTGTTAATTATCTCTAAGAGGAGAGATTAGAAGTCACGTATCAGAAACGGGACAAATGTTATTAGAATTATTTTTGAAAATATTGGTGGATAATATTATAAAGTATCTAACTACGTAACCCACGTTTATTGAGACAAACATCTATCAAGAATAAAAGGTTTACATGTCAATACTTATTTAATTTTTTTCCGTAACCTAGACAACTATGTGACAACAGAAATTCACCCGATTGCTGAATAAAGGGAGCCGATTAATTTTATACTAATTAAAACTCATTTAGTGCTAAAACCGCGACTGGCGTGTTTGGAATCGTTGGCCATTATATATAATTAACATGTTATTTAAATGTGGTAATTAAGAGGTTAGCAGTGATTTTAAACAGACAAAATGCCTTGGATATCTTGGGTGACAAGGATGGGTTATTATGGTAAAAATAGCAAGCACGCTGAGGTGTACCAGGAAACATGTTTACCGATATTACTTTTTCAAACAAATTGTACAATGGTAGCAAACTGTTCATCAATTGACATCATCTGGTGACTATACATTGGGTTGATAGTCTTCAGTTTTTCAGTAACTTGTGTATCTATCTATCTATGCCATACCAATAAAGCACTCAGCTATTATAAATCGTTTTACCTATTCGTATCTCGAAGAATAAAGAATGTGAACCGTCTTCTTAGAGCAGAGTCTTTATACACAATTACTCATATCAAGTCAAGTCAACTCATGGTGTTTGTTTGTTACGGCAAGTCATCACGACTTTAAAAATCCTTGCGCAAGATTAGACTGGTTGCTCGAGAGTCGGTCTAGACGAGTGCTTGTCAAACTTTTTCGATAGACAGGTTAATAAAAGAAAACATAATTTTTAAATGGTAGGTAATGAGGATGAGATTTAATGTTTCGTCATTTTAATCAAAATTATTCGGTTAATTGAACTGGCTTTTACATGGTAGAACTACATTGTAATAGTTAAAATGTGGTTTTTTGAGAATTATACAACTTCATATTATTATAGTATATGATATTACTGACATTTAGGGCGATAAACCCATTTTTATAACGATCCTATGCAGGCGCGGCTCTACCTTAAGGGTTCGTAAGGATCATCCCCACATCGTTATCATGTCAAAAATACATACCCAATATTTTTATCATTGTCATAATATACCTACTTAATTACATGGTTACATGAACTATTTTATTTCTTTTATCCATCTATCGAACAAATAATCCAGTTTATCGGCTATTTTCAAAATGCGTTTTCCGCTGTATCCGCTTTAACCGAACAGTACCGAATATTCCTTAAAATTGCGATGAGAACCCAAAAAATTTGTGTTCGATTACTAACTTTTTACAACGTTTTTATTAGGTCGTATTCTTATTTGTTTGTCCGGTGGTTGTTTATCCGATACAAATCTTGCAATCGATTTTTAACTAACTTCTCGACTAGTTAGACATTTGAAACATTTAGAATATATCAGAACACGATGCCAATGCATTATTTTAATACTTTTAGCCATCTTTAAGTAGAATTGAATTCATTTTCAGTTAATTCTGTTTTGTATGAAAAGTTATTTCGGAAGAAATCCGTAATCCAATCCGCTATTATTGGTTGCTAGGGGTCTGGGGTCCTAGCAACTAAATTATTAATATATACACGCGATACTATGGAAATCAATATGAATGTCAAAATGACATTTCAGTATTATTTCTATCAAGTACAAATTTTTATGATCGTTTTAGCTAGTCAAGTCAAGTTTATATGATTCAACAGAAAATTTAAAAACGTTGTATATAAAAAGTTCTTTCTATCTTGTAATTATTTACTTTTATCTCCCGATGTTTGCGATTCATTGTAGGGTTAGTTATTAGTGTTTTTTTATTTCCCCTATTTTATTTATAAAAAGTGACATTTAAAACGTATATATTGTATGTGAAGTATTGTGGTACTGTTTCCATTGTAATATATCGATAAAATGTATGAATCGATGTATTATTATAATCGTGATTGATTGAGCAAAGTAGAGTCAGTTTGTTTTTTTTTTTTTTTTTTTAAATTGGCACTGTTTTAATAAGACGGTCTTCCGGTGAAAGCGATAACATATTATTATCCCTTCCGCATTTTTCTACCAGAAAAACATCAGGTTGTCTTTCCATCGTGCTGTTGTTAACAAGTAGTTTATTCAAGAGTGTAATTTCCCCATGTCAATTTTTGCGGACCGGAAAAGCGTGTTGCAATCTCGAGCACTGCCAATTAATTAAAATCAATTCCATAACCGTTTAAAATTATCATGTAACCAAAATACATGTGGTTAGTTAAACCGTAACGTAAACGAAGTACCGATTATCAATTACGTATCCCTCGAATCGAAATCCCGTTTCACAGTACGTATAATAAATATTATTATGTATTACAATGTCCAACAGAAGTGACTGTTTTAGACATGTTTTAGAAGTGATAGTTATCTACATATGTCGTATATAATTTCAGGTGTCATTTTTTTGTATTAATGAAAAAAATGCAAGGTGTTATCTAGCTCGTTATTCAAGCTTCACAGTTTTAACACACCTATATAATTCACAGGTGTCAATTATTTTTTTAGATAGGTACATTGTAAAAAAGGTGTCTAAATGTAATGTATTTTTTTCCTTTAACACTTTCTTAAATTTAATCTTTTAATTCGTAAGAAATAAATAAAAAAAAATCAAAAAAATAACTCGCGCAACATGGTTGGATAGTCGTTCGATGGCTCTTATGTATTTAATAAGATGAACCGGATGTGATTTCTGATATACCTGCTGCTATGCCAATATTCCAAGTGTGACTGATAAAAGTGATACACCAATACGTGGGAAAAGATTTTTCAGGACACCCGACACTTATAATAATGAAACTGTCTGATTGGCTGAGAAGTTAATTGGTTATAGAACGTAACTAATCGTGAATTTTGAATACCTATATATTTAGGTTTATAAAATAAACAAAAATAAATCATTAGAAAAAAAGGCGGGACACGAAAAGACTTATAAAAAAAAAAAAATGAATGACTTTTGGGGACAAAAGGGTGTAGAAGCTAACTATTGAAAAAGCTAGGATTCAGACTGACGAAAAACATGAAGCCAAGATTAAAAATCCGCTTAATTGAGAGAAATACATGTGTGTATATAAGTGATTGTTGGGATCAACATAACTGGACCTAAGAAACAGAAAAAAGGTCTTGCTAAAAGCGACAAAAAACAATTTTGCACTCTTTGAGAAAATCTTAAAGTCAAACAGAAAAAGATTACTCCACCGAATAAAGGTCAATCGTGGGATGAACAACCTAGTTACATAGAAAACTGTTAGTAGATTCTATGCAATGACATATTAAATGGACGACTCACTTCATACCCGGCGCGCACGAGAAATTGTGCATGAAAGTCATTCACAGATGTATAGGTAGATGTCACGTGACCATTGACGTATACGTTTCCATTATGCGATACAAGCTTCGAGAATTTATAGTAATATAACCTTTATTGTAATGGCGTATTAGTGTCATGACTCATTGCGTTAGAAACAGATTCTCGGTTACTTACGACTTCTCGGAGATTAGACGCAAGTGTGCCCACGAATCACAGGCGACTGACTGTCCAATGGTTCCTGTCATTCAATTGCATTGAATAAACATTCATCAATATCTTAAAATGGCATTTTATAAATAATAAATAATACTAACACATGCAAAGTGATATCCCATCTTTCTTGGAGTGTTTAGTAGATTTTTTTACAATTTTTAAATAGGCACATTGGCATTTTGTAACACAATAATAACGGTGGAGTCGAAACCTGACAGTCAGAAATTTTGTATGGGCCGACCCAGCGGTGTCGCCAGACCGCTTGCAAGCAGAATGTTCATTTGAGCGTAGGATACCGATATTAAAATATGAATTTCGCCATCCGGCAGACCCGACACAAAGTGAGTGTCATTTTATTTTCTAGATGATTCGTCCATATTAATGTCATTGATTCTATGTCTCAAAGACAACAATGGGTAGGTCATTTTGACAAAATACAAAACAATACGTAAAATATCACAGCGTAAGATACCTAGAGATGGACCACCAAAGAGATGGGTTGATTATATAGAGGAATACCGGAGCAGGATGGGAAAGCTTAGAAACTGGAGAAGACTGATGAGGAACAGGGGCCAGTGGAGAAAGCCGAATCCCGGTCTGAGATATAGTGCTGAGAAAAAAGAAAAACAACTTCATTTTAGCTGTAGCAATATTGGAGAGACGGAAAAAGAGAGAGGACGTAAAAGATTTCGAGATCACAATGCGAATATCCTATTTGACATAGACTACGAATATCTGTTCTTTGAAGTTTGCTGATCAGAATTAGAATAGTGAGTTTAGGTTTAATCAATAAATGAAGGTACTTACTTAGTAATTCTTTTTTAAGTACCTACGAGTTATCGTACTACAGTTTTTTAATGACTTTATGTGCATTTGGGCTATTTTTCTACAAGAAATGGGTTAAGCTACTTTAAGCTGTCCTCCGACACAAACCACCAGACACTGAATTTGATCCGCAGCATTCTTCTCAACTCTTCCGCGATAGAAAGTGTAGGTGATAGTCAGCGAGGTACATCTGCGCAGGGCATATATGGTCAAACTCAATGTCTAGTGGTTATGTCAGCAGACAGTGATATAATGTAAGGATTAGTTTAATATCTATATATATTATTATTATGTAATTTTTGGATCATGATTTATGATGATAAATTGTCTTGTGATTTATTAGTTGTTACATAACCATCTGAATAACTTTGGTCATATTAATTAGGAGCACTAAATATTTTTTTAAACCAAATATTTTATCGATACGGTCGACCGCGTCTGTGCAAAATTCAAGGACAATGATTTTAATGTCTGAGGATTTTTTATGGTCGTAGACTCGTAGAGTTTATGACCGGATAACACAGCTCATTAACTTAGCGAATATTACTATGAAATTTTATAATTCAGGTGATGTTCCGAAGTAACATCGCTGGCAGTGCTGCCAGCCTAATCAAGAAAAAAATATTATTATATTACTGAATCAATGAACTGAGACACGTGTAAAGCCTTCATTAATCCATTCACTGCTGAATGTAAGGCCCAGCATTTCATATTCACACCGAAATTTAAGATTTATCCTTATCCTTAAGATATAAAGCGTTTATATACAACTTTTTGAAAATTTCTGAAATTTCTGAAAATTTAAAAAAATATATAGGTAATAGTAGGTATATTGAGATCTTTTAAATTTCTCAATTATTAAGAAATACACCACTGTTATATTTTTAACTGCAATTCATCCTGACTCCTTACAATTTTATTATTAAAAATTCTCACCTCCTGCAGTAATGTTCCTAGGCAAAGTGCCGACCTTAAGTAGACATAAAATATCGTCCCCTTTAATTTTTAATTCAAAATTGTCTAAAAATTCGTTAGATCACCTACTTACATATCATATTATTATTTATTTTCGGTTATATTAAACAGACAAATACAAAAACAAAATCACAAACACAATATCTACTAAAAATTAGAGCATTTTCACGAAACTTACTGTCAAAAATCGATGGTTTTAGATATGTTGAGGTATTGTAAGGCGATAACAGGTTTAGAGGTACCATTTTTTTCCTCAACGATAAACCTCCATTAAAATATGTACTATAATGGGTATTGAAATAAAATAATAATTATGTTGTTATGATTTTTAATGCTTTATTATTTTTAAAACTATGATTTCGATAGGAACTTTCTAATGAAGCGACTGCATTGTCTGGTTCATGGAAAACTGCCACTGCGCTCAAAAGTTGAAATATTTGTATTCGTTCCTTTCTTCACCACCCCTAAGCAACGCATGACATGCATATCCCCACTGGACGTCACTGACCCTCTTTACCCAATTGTAACTTGCAATTTTTATTAGCTATCTCTTTTTCAGATTATATTGTGCCTCTCTTTCTAGTCCCCATCTCATAGCATTGGTAATAATTACTATAATATCGTTATATAAACTCAAACGAAAACTTGTAGTACTCAATAGTATTCAATATTTTTTATACGTTCTGATAACTAAGTTTGGATAACATTTATAATTTACGATCTACCATTCTGAAGCACTTCACGCTACAAATATTATGACTTTAGGTAGGCAAGTGAATTACCTTGTTCGATCTTCGGGAAGTAGGTACCTATAATTATTATGTGGCTCCACAGAATGCTGATCGTGCGACACTAATTTATAAAATGTATGATAATTGATAACACTAACATTTATCATTGGGTGATTTAATAAAATTATTTTTTTAATGTTTTTGAAATATACCTAATGTAGGTAAGTATTTAATTATTAAGACGAAAAAAATGCTGTTCACTTAAAGGGATCGAAAATTTAAAAATGAATAAAACTGTAGTAATTTTTAACTTATACTCTTAGGGTCAAATGCATAGATTAGTTATACTGAAATGCCTTTAGGCGGTGGTTAACCTTACGCCAGCGATTTAGAGGAAGTGGGAAAAACACGTCACGTGATTATTATTATTCTCATTCATTATACGAAGAAATTAAAGCTAAATTAACAACGACATCTCTGCATTTTGCCATTAGTACATACTACGTAGTAGGTATGATAGATTTAAGTACTTTATACAAATGCCGTAACAAAATAGCCCATGGTATTTACGTAGGCTTAGAAGATTAGTAATATTCAGACAATACTAATTTTTATGAAGCGTAATTTATTAATTTTAATTCTACAATATCGCACAGTCCTGTCCCGTATTAGGCTTCAAATATAAATCAACGCGGACACATTGTTGAGAAATAATATTATGCGAAAAAGTGAAATAAAGTTAAGTGTCTTAATTATTATTCTTTTTATTTTTTTTGAAAAGCGAGATTAGCCTCGAAGTCTTCTTCACACGAATATAATAAATCGGTCGCCATTTATCGTTTGTCAAATAATTGTCATGACTTTTGCGCAAAGAAGAGGATTAATTGCAAAATTCGTGTGACAATCTTTTAGCATTAAAAATAATTACTTTTGATTAACACTAAACCATATATCGCTGCCTCAGGACAATTTGCAGTTAAAAAGTTTTTTATTTTTAATAAAAGTATGTCGCAAGTTGGGAATAATTAATCTAGTGAGGTCATCCCGAAAAGTACTGGCAGTACCGAACCAACGCGAGAGATAAATGGTTCCTTCATTACTCTTGGAAATAGCAACCCAGTATGAGTATACCTTCAAATAATTGTTAGACATATCTCTGCGTTCATAAATTTTCATATTTAACTTAATTTAAATGTTGTAAGAATATAAGAGAATAAACGCTGTAAAACGAAAACTAAAATTAGTATTCGTTACCGTAACTATTCATGGCCCCCACATTTTGATGCGGGCCCCCAGACCAGGATGTTTGGCGGCCCCCCCTACCTATCGCTTAGGTTACAGACAGTGTGATGTTTTACAGTTGTGTTTTCCACAAGGTAAAATTAAGGGCCTTCCGAGTATTTTCAGCGATTTTTTGTATTTCTAAATAAATCCACTTTACATATTGAATTGTCGGCACTCGACATCATATTATGAAGTACTGATCTCGACCCCTTTTTGTGGTAGCCAAGGAACATGTACCCCATCGCCATATTTTGATAAAGTAGCCATTTGTATCAGTAAGGAAACACAATTATCATTTAATTATATCAATCCTAATATCACATCATACAACGACATATTTTAAAATGATATTGTGAAATAGTTTGTGGTGTGTGTTTATTTCACTTAACTGGTCGACCCGTCACGCCGGGCCCCCATGCTAGAGCCCTGTCACCCCCCTTTGTGGGGGCCATATATGTATTATATAACTAGGAATTTGAACACAAATTATTTTATTTAAAAAATACTTTCTTTATTAATTACAGTTTTTTTACAGATCTTTGAATAAACATGTACAAAGCCCTCGTAATTCAGTGCGTAAAATGCTGGCCTTTCATCCGGAGGCCCCCCGTTCGAATCTCGGTGAGGTCACAATATATCAATGTGATATTCTCAAACCTTTTTAAAGCCTTTAGAGCTCCCTATATTGTTTAACATGTAAAAATGGAACGATGACATTGGGAAAATATACATATGTCTATAGGTGTAAAAGATCCAACCTCATGACGTGATATCGCATTGTATACAACATTTCTCCTCCTCCTAACTTCTTCTTAGAAAATCATGACTCCTGAGTGTGTGTCCTTATATTATGCATGTCATCTAAGCCCGATCTTACATAGCTGCAAGAATTAAAGCTCTCGCTATTTTCTCCCTACATACAGGTTCTGCATGAACCACAACTCGAAATTTATTGACATCGATCACACGTCATATTATTGTTGGTGTATAACCTCGAGTTGTGCTACAGAGCTTTTCAGTATGTATGTTCATTTTATCTCTATTCTTGCACTATTGCTATGTGTCCTGAAAATTTCTAATTTAACCACGCAATCATATTGTAATCCACATAATGGACAGTATTCGCTTTATATTTTTCGAAATAATTTTGAGATACGGTCACACTATTCCGTAAATATCAAAGGTTTTTCGGTTTTCAATATCTCTCATTCTTCCCACAATTTGCTTTGACAAGTTGTGTGGATCGACAACCGTGGGCGATATATTATTACAAAAAGAAAAAATATATAATCTTAACGCTGTGTGTTTTATAAAGTGATAAATCATTTCGAGCAAAACTATGTTTCGACAAACAATAATGATATTAGCACATTATACGGGTGTATGAATCACGATTTTGTTGTCGTATTGGTGTGATCAATGCTGCTTAGATTTTGCTGATGTACACATTACGAATTTTGTAAGATGGAATTTCAATAAAAAAGTACTTATATCTTTTATTTTATTTCACATCTAGTACAGAGTAGAACAATGATACTCAACCTTTTTTTTCTTCGGGCCAAATACATATATTTGTAAAGTAACGCGGGCCGCATCACTACTGGTGGACGAAAAAAATCATGAAACCCCCCCTTTTTTACAAAACATTTTTGAGATTTTAAAAATTATGCGTGTTTTTTAAATTAACCGTGTGCAATAGCAACACTCTAATACCAAATCTGATGTGGACCATAATGACAATCCTCTTCGGGTGTCACTATCTGTGTGTCAAAGTCGAAACGAATCTCAAGATATACGAAATTCCTGATAATTAATGTGTTTCGGGCCGCACATAAAAGCTT
This sequence comes from Rhyacophila brunnea, assembly GCF_057557595.1. Classification (NCBI taxonomy): domain Eukaryota; kingdom Metazoa; phylum Arthropoda; class Insecta; order Trichoptera; family Rhyacophilidae; genus Rhyacophila; species Rhyacophila brunnea. The sequence goes on along the minus strand of NW_028233276.1, from coordinate 36,716,878 downwards.
AAAGGGCCGCAGGTTGAGTATCGCTGGAGTAGAAGCTAGAACTTATTAACTGTAGTCTTTGGTCAATTTAGGATAAGTGTGCAGTTTTATTAAGAGGAGTTAGGGGGTTCTTGTATTTTATCAATCCTTAATATTGAATGACAGTACTTTTGATGGAAAGTCTTATAAAATTTACCATTCCAATCTTTTTTCGGCTTACTGAAGATATTAAAATCTCGTTTTAGTATGGAGGTATATATGCCAAACTAGATAGTGTTACGGGAAGTTGATGCTCTCAAGGTGTGGCTGTATATACGAATCCTCAGATTTACTTGGACTAACCGGGTGAGTTCTGCATTCTATCAAAATCAGAAAATTACTGTATAGGACAAAAAGTACGGCATTCTCCTATTTGTTATCCAAGGAAAGATCAATGGAAAACGTAGCAGAGAACCACGCCGCATTTTGTGACTGAAGATTCTTCGCTATTGGTACGTATGCCCTGATGGTGGCCGACTTCCATTAGGTGATGGCATATTTTTTTTTTAATAGAAATATCAGTTTTAGACTTCAGAATTTAACAAAGACCACATATTATTATAATATGCTTCACATATTGTTTTCTTTCAGTCAACATATGTGCTTGGTTGAAGCCACCCCATGGACCTGATAATTTAAACATATTGTTAGCGATCTGTCTCAGTAAAAAGTATGCTAAAGATATTATCTCCACGGTGTGAAGGTTTGTACGCAATATGATCTATCCTGAGGTGAAAACTATAAGAGTATATTATATTATATTATAATAATTATTATTGGATTGCGGTAAATGATCTCCTATGAAAGTTTGGTAGCTTAAAAGATAAATTGTATGTATTCGAAAAATTCACACACACTAAAGACAGAGCCTTATTTATGCTATTGTGAAGTGTATAATATCTATGGCCGGGGTGTAAAACTACATAAGTCAAAAAATTCCATTTTTCGGTTTTTACTGATTCTATAAGTCCAAGTGATTCTGCACACTTGTGTATAAACACATAAGTCAAATTCTGTTAGTATGGCGTTATAATACAAAAAAACAAAACCACATAAGTTATTTCCCTCTGAAAAGCGGGGTGTAAAAACACATAAGTCTGACTTATGTGATTATGCACAAAATTTAAAATTTTAAGTGGCAACAACGGATGACTTATGGTGTTAGTCGCCGTTAGACAGTTCATTTAGTTGAGTGTAGTATTAATGTTCTGAACTCATAAAAGGCGTGTAAACTATTTAAATTGATTAATACGTTATACTTAAATACAAAATATCAGAGATCAAAAAAAATCAATGAAACATCATTGATAAAGTTGCAAGGTAAGTTTACCACACTTAAGTAACTTTATGTTATTTTTTCATAAACATAATTTTATTGGGGTGTGCTTTTAATTTCACACAATATACAATTTGAATTTAAGTTTCACTTGTTAACGTTAACAACATATTAATGTGATTGTGAAATTTCAGCACAAGCAAAAACGTTGCCATTTGACTCCGCATATGAGTTTTTGGATCAAGATCGAGCTTTTATCTCTAGTGATACTAACCATATCAATAACTGCAGAAATGACATTAATCCGGATACATCGAGCCAGAATCTTCAATGTTTGGCTTCAACACATGAACTTAATTATTTGTATGCCCAAAATGAAAGTATAGTACAAGGCTCTAGCTCTGATGACTTGATCATTGACCCGTAATATATTCCTCCAGGCCATTATTATAACTGACACTATAGCACCAGGTTCGGAACATAATGAAATTGAAGTAATAGTTTCACAAAAGTTTCCGCAATCATCAAAAAAAGACACAAGAAGTATATGTGAAGAAAGAAAACGCAAAAAGAATAGTGGCCAAGAATACCATGCATAGACTGGGAAGTTAATTAGAAAACGTATTCAACTCCTTTTATCTAAACGCAGAATGTTGTGCCAAGATCGAATCATGGAAAGTCATCACATCAAGCTTTGAATCTTACACAGTATGACAAAAGGAGTGCTTACATATCGTCATTAATTTCCATTCAAAATATGGCCATTCACCGACCTAGATTTCATGATCCCAGTAAGGAAAAATTTAGGTTAAAATCTTATAATTATTCTTTGGATATTGAAGGTAGTAAAATTAAAGTAAAGTAAAGTAAACACCAACACAAATTTTGTCATTAACAGCGAACCAATCGAACGTGTGACCCATTATAAATATTTAGGTACATGGGTCAATGAGAAATGGGACCAGTCTCAGGAAATAAAAACTAGAATTGACATCGCAAGGAGCGCCTTTCTCAAAATGAGACGCCTCCTTAGCAATCGAGATCTTAACCTAGGTCTGAGACTGCGTATGGTACGTTGTTATGTGCTCTCAATTCTTTTCTATGGTACGAGTATGAAAGTATGGGCGCTAAACCAAGAGATGTAACGGAGACTTGAAGCTTTCGAGATGTGGCTGTATAGACGCATCCTCAAAATGCCTTGAACTGACCGGGTGACAAATGTTGAAGTTCTCAATCGAATGGGGAAGGACCGAGAAGTTCTACGTAGTATCAAAACCAGGAAACTACAATACTTTGGCCACATTATGAGAGGACAAAAATACAGCATTCCCCAACTCGTCATTCAAGAAAAGATCAATGGAAAGCGTAGCAGAGGACGGCGCCGCATTTCGTGGCTTAAGAACCTCCGTGATTGGTACGAGTGCAGCTCCACAGAACTGTTCCGGGTAGCGACGAGCGGTAGTGACGACAAAGATAAGAACGCCTTGATGGTGGCCGACCTCCGCTAGGGGATGGTACAATAAGAAGAAGAAAATTAAAGTATGCAAGGGTTGTTTTCCAAAAAAGTTTGGTGAAACAGACAATTTTGTTAATCTTGTCGCCATAAAAAAATAAGCAACTGTAGGTGGCAGACAAACCACTGCCAATCTAGATCAGTATATCCTTTCAAATAGATGGAGCGATGAAAATTTGATGAAAGTTTCTGAACACATAAATAAATTTCCATCTTATGAAAGCCACTATACTCTTGCCATCACATTTAACCATAAAAAAATGTTCAATATGAACAAAGCGGAAACTGAGAATTATGTATCTATTCTCTACAGGGAGGAATTTCACAGACTTCGGAAGTTGATTCGGACCATGATTGAACAAAAAAAAGAAGAAAATTATTAGTCAAATTAACCACCCGTACGATTGGTTTCCTATAGATATAGATGAGATACCCATATAAAAAAAATCGGAATTGTTTATTTCAAACCAAGCCTAGAAGAAGAAGAATCTTTCAAAACACTGTGTTTAAGACGGCGAGGTGTTCCAGAAAGGATGGAAACAACTGATCTAACTTTATCTCAGATAACCAACGCACCTTTACCTATAAGCCAAGAAAAAAAGAATGCCCCTATATCTCTATTTCCGCTAATTCCAACTATATCTCATGACTTTTATCACCAACTGCCCTCCAGGAACATACCTGATATTCATCCAGATTTAGTGGAAACATGAAAACTATAAGAAATATTTTTTATATTTAATTTTCAATGATGTATGTATTTTTTGGTTTTCATTTGTATCTTGGTGGATTTTTGAATTAAAATTTTGTTTTTTATGTCTCCTGGTTCTTTTTTCTCTCTCATTCTTAATAATAAATTAGGTTCCTCTTTGTAATAATTAATTATATTCAATAAATCTGGTATTCCTTGATAAAAATCAAATGTTTTCATTATTAATATGATTTTTTTTAATGTTCTAATAATTAGCCATAATCACATAAGTCAGCCAAACAAGAAAAAAACTCATGTGTAGATACACATAAGTCAGCTATTTACTTTATTTTAAATATTTCATACTGTCTTATGAATTCATTACATATAAAATAACTATAAACTGAAAAAAAATTAATTGAATAGCAAAGCTTTCTTGAAAAAAAAAAAGATATTCACAAAAAACACTCTCCTGAAAAATGTTGTTTTTTGACTTATGTAGTTTTACACCCCGGCCACAGATATTATAATATAGTGTATTGTTTTTGTCATGTTGTGAACGCTTTGAATTTGTAATCTGTCATGTTCATTATATGTAAAATAAATACATTATTTGAATTTGAATAAGATATGTAAAATGCAGAAAATCAATGTTTTATACATATACATATTTTATAGTATCTATGTAAAATTTGTATAAAATTATCTCATAAATAATAAGAAGATGAATCTCACACATATCATTAAATTACAATATTCGTTTCATTTTACCGTTATTAGACGATTTAGTATTTCATAAAAATCCTTTATTTCTCACGCACATTGTAATATGAAAGCCACAGAACAGATTAATAAATATAATTCCGATAGGCTATTCCCCAATACACTAAATTTTGACGCAGGGTTTTGAATGTGTGAGTGTCTTACGAAAATGAACCACACATTATAGACGTGCAATAGTGTGTGTTGCAACTTCAAATCCACTAATATTGAATGAGAGTCAGTGCATAAAACGAGAGCAGGTGTCAGAACGAACGACAAGCATATTATTTACACGTGTTTAAGTTTATCCCGTATTCTTCCACACTCGAAATAGGCTACCTGTTTCTCCACACCCGTTAGGTATTTCAGTTAACATTATTACTGGGTTTCTTGATGAAAGCTATCGGAATTACAGCATTTTCAATCCAGAGATCTTAGCTGACATATTGTTATGTAAAGATTTAATCATGGAAACGTATAAAAATCAAAAAAGTTCTGTAACGATATTAAGTTGCAAAAATTACTTATTTACTTCGTACAGAGTATAGTCGGTATCTACTTTACCGACTAAATCAACATTACTCAACTTGATTAAACGTAACGAGTCGGTTTCAATTCAACTATTTAAAAAGACTGTCACATGCCTCTGCGAGAGTCTCGGGTCGTCAGTAACACCGGAGGAGGGCGGTAAGTCACGAAAACCGAATTTTCATCACAGATGGAGTAGCTAAATCCATACATGGAAGCGTCTCGATGTATTGTGACACACTTAACAATATATTGGCACATGATTTGAGTGACAGGTTTGTCTTTGATGTTAGCAAATGTCTGCGAATTTTGAGGAAACTATTCCATTTCATAATGCATGATTAGTTTTTTTATTATACCGATTTGATTGATTAAATATTAAATGATGTGTATTCAAGTTAATATTTGAGCAATTCGTTTCATGAAAATCTAGGTCGTTGCTATACAAAAAAGGATGTATATAATTTATTTTCAATTAAAAGTGGCTTCATAAATTCCATTTTGAATGGTTTAATTAAAGCAAGGATAATGTCTGAAATTAATCTCGTACTTTGAAGAAAATATCAAGGAGTCAATTATTTATTAATGTGAGCAATACTCAATTAATTAATATAATGTTGCCATAGAGCAGATTTCCAATGATGTATGGGTAAAATATATAGTAGGTAGTACTTATTAAACGTGTATTAACCAATCATTATTGTCTTTATTATACATATAATGGGAATGTTGTGGTGAAGAAAATATATCTATATAGATCAGGCGCGGATAACGATTTTGTATACATCATATGGATAACAAATGGTGACCATCATCAGATACTCCGTTCTGACCAATAAACTCTGCGAATCGTAAGCACCTTAGTGTTTCATACGCAAGTTTATTTACTCGCATACCTATAATAAAATTATATATATATATATTTAAAAAATCTGTTAATACAAATCTCATTTATGATCCTATTATTATCGGATATGGTCAAAAGAAAAAAAAGATACCTATAATATTATATTGAACATCTAACATGTGGTATGTTTCCATACACATACTACTAAATCAAGGAATCGAACCCAAGAATGATCCTAAGAATCGATAATTTTTTTTTTCATCTTTCTAAAGAGAACAAACTGTTGCTTCGGTCTTAATTTTATTGAAGAAATCGGAAATATTTTTTGTTGGGGGTTTTCTTTAATTAGGTACCAGTGACGTCCTGTGGGGGTAGGCAGAATGAGCGTCGCTTGGGGGCGGCAGTTACTCGAATGGCGGCAAATTGAGGAGAATCATTAGGTATATATAGAAATAGATAGGTACCTAAGCTTAGCTAAAATTCAGCTCATTGGTTGGAAACAAAATGTATTAATTAATATAATAGGTTTAACAGGACGGTATTTATATGTCTAGTTTACTTCCGTTGTCCTTGGACGACACGTCCTTGGTGAGCAGCAATGACACATGCAAGTTGTCAGGTGTAATATTTTTAAATGTATCTGAATCCGTGGACTCTCAATAATATTGTCTATTAAAGTAGAGATGGCATTTAAATTAGGTTTAGTGGTATATTTTGTTAGTAATGTATCCATACAACACCTTTCTCAGATATTGGAGTCATGAAAGGATGATAAAAAATACTGTATAATAAAATGGGGCGGTATTCTTGCGCTGCCTAGGGGCGGCATTTTGTCTAGGGACGTCACTGTTAGATACCCCTAGAACTTACATGTTTTGTCAGAATGCGTTCCTCATATTACGTATAAGAAATCGTTCTCAGCGCCTGGTGTAATGTGATAGACTGATAGAGTAACAAATAAGACGAGAAAGACGGCATTTTCCGGATATATGAGACTATTTTATATGCGTATTAATACTATTAAATATAATACAAACATGACGCACAATAGAACCTCAATAATTATCTGTAGTAATTGGGATAATGGTAAATTCGGACAGTCCAATAAACAATAATAAACTAATTTTACTTAATGAATAACGATTTCCATTGCTTTTTTTTAATAATTTCACATTTTGAATAGGGACTTATGCATTGTTGTTATACGTGGAAGCCAGATAATTACTAATCTGGATAATTGTGGTCTGCATACTAAAGAATCTATTGTACCGATGCAATAGATACTGTTTTAATAACTTATTTAAATAATAATAATGATTATAGTGCATTGTATATATAAAAAATATATACTTAAGGCCCCACATGCGCCACGTAGATCAAAATGGAGATTTTATGGTATTTTCAGAGCAAAAGCCTGGATATTCCTTAACTCATTCGACGCGGATGACACGGCTGCCGTGTCCCCGTTAAGCGGCCGATCGATCCAATTAACATGTTATTTAAATACGGTAATTAAAAAGTAATTAAAAGTTACGCAGCGATTGTGTTAAACGTTGTAGATAATCTATTTATGTAATTTTGAAGCCTTATTATCATTTATATTTATTTTAAACATTTGATGACTGCATAAAGTAATTTTATTATATAAAATAGTATTATTTTAAACCTCTCGATCTAATGTTTTAGAATAATGTAATTAAAAAATGTAAGGAATCATTGATGTCAATGTTAATTATAAATTATGCCCTATCTTGCTCATTTAGAATCAGAAATGGTGATTTATCTCTATGACAATGTTAAAAATTAGTTCCCAAATTCCATTGAGAATATTGTAATATCTACTGTTTAATATCATATATTAGGATTTAATGTTTTGGAAATATCTAAAAGTTTATTTATGTAAGTACCGTTAATTCATATCTATGATAAACCAAACTATAATACTATAATAATAGTGATAATGCATGCAAACTAGTTGATAATAAAAAAACGTCATTCATGATGACGTACGTCATTTTACAAAATTCACACGACATTTGAAATGGAGCCGAGAGAATGCCAATTGATTGATGTGCTAAAGTGGATAAAAAAGGTAAACATTATAAAATGGCCACATTAAAGTTATTTATACAGTTGCCTGTTTAACGATTACCATAAAACAGCTTGACTCTTTATGCAAATTATTGCTTGAAATCGAAATTGATTTTGACCGCCGCGCCGCGATATACACATGTAAAAATTAAACAACTTTTTCATCTGTAATTAAAATCTGTCATAGTTTTAGGTCATCAAATATTTTACGAGTATAACGACCGGTGATTTGGCTAAATACTTTGTCTGGTAAATGTGCATAACATTTTTATTTAGACCTCGAAGTTAGAAATAACACTAGAGAGATGGTATTGTCCGGAATCCAATATGTAGTCCATGGAACACAAAATTAATGGGAACTGGCTTAACCTACTGTGTGTGGTAGGTATAATATGCTAAATATGTGGAAAAATAAGGAATACACTTAAGCACGTATAAAAGAATATGCTATTTTCAATATATATTCAATATATTTTCGTTAGTTTGTCGCGTTAATGTAACGTGCTTTCAATCTTTGGGAACAGTCGACGCGGTTTTTTTTTACTGGGGGTTTATGGCGATCAAGCGATGAGCTACCCTGCTTCAGAACGCTGATCCATGTCTAGTCGTTTTCTATTACACTGATCACCTTTTTCGAATAAATATTAGTTATTCCGATTAGAATTTGGTATAGCATTTAGAGCGTAATGCCGTGTCCACACTGGCAACCTCATTAAATTTTACGATAATTGTCATAATTGCTTAAGAAATTTTACGATACTTATCATAATTATCGTAAAATCTAACGAGGTTGCCACTGTGGACCCGGCATAATACAGAGTTGTCGACTTTAAGCAGCTGTTCTAACAAGAAAAACACGTCAAATGTTCTTTCTCTCTTCCAATTGAGCGATCTATTAAGAATAATACATTATGTTTTTCTCACTGAACTTAGGAAGTCGAAATTGGCATCTTAAAGTTAGGCGCGTATCTTAAAGACTTACGGGTCTAAATATGGTCCTGCGGTAGCTAACATAATATAATAACAGAGCAACCATATACTGAGCTTTGAGAATAGATGTTTACGGCGAATAACAACTTTAGGAGTAACGAAAAGATAAGAACCAAGCAGCCTTTCATTATCACAGAGAAGGAAAAAACGACGTTGGACCTGGGTCGGCCTCATGGTGCGGATGTCTATAAAATTTCAACTTACCTATCGGATTCTGGCGCCCTGGCTACTAAATACAATCCACAGTGTACCTATACGGCGGAACTACGGGTTAGTGGCATGGATCTAGGAAAATGCAATAAGACTGGCGACTGACAAGGATTGTTGGGGGCTCCGTGTGGTGATCACATGCTCCAAATGAGGGGTGGACATGGTCAAAGAACAATAAGAAGACGAAGGTAGGTATATATATATATTTTTTTTAATTAACAGGATTTAGTTAGATTCTGCATTATACATCTGATTGATCATTGTTTTGTTATAAATTAAGCCCTTGCCCGGAATGATTTTGTATCCAATAATATTTTTTGATTTCAGAAAAATGGAAACAAACCAGTTATGTTTTTTATATTTTATGTACAATAATTGTTATTTTTAAGGGTTTTAAAAATGTAAAGTGGTGAAGAAAGGCAATTAAATTTGAATATATTACAAAAAAAATATTATGGATTAGTGGACAAATGTTGTATTGAAAATTTCACATTAGGTACAATATCATTCCGCAAAATGTTTTTTTTTATTAATTCTGCTTCACTTAATAACAATTAATATTGCGTTATAAAAATCAGCATGCCCATCTAATATAAATTCACATAATATGTCATTGATGTTTTTGAGCTCAGTAGCATTGATTGACAGCGGATTAGAGTACACTGGAGGGAGCTCCAGACTCCCTAACTGCATGAAATTCTTCCGTACGTTAGCCAATCTTCCCCGTCCGTATTATTATGTTGAATATAAATGTATGTATAGATAGGTAGGTACTATTTATATTTGTAATGTAAATCGACAGGCAGATTTAATCACCTTTGTCGCCAAATTATAGACATAAATTTTATTATTAATAATATGTTTATTATAGAATGATAAACATGTAAAATATCACATAAACTTGGATGTAACGGTAATTAAGATATTTTGAACTTTATTCCATATATAAATAATTAATATATTCAACGAACCAAATATGTTTGAAATGGCGTGATATTTTTATGGCGTAGTTAAATAAAATGGCAATGTTGCATTCTTGTATCTACTTATTTATTTTTTATTACACAATGTATTTGTATCTAAAAATATTTAACGTATCATGGCTTTATCCTACATTTATGTATTTTTTATGAGGTAAAATACCGGAAGGCAAATTATTATCGGTAATTAAAAACATGTGGTACCTACATGATTAATTGCAAATGGTGTTGGTACCGATATTCACTCCGGCTTTGGTCTCTGCAACCATAAACTACCACAGCGATCGACCCCCGGTTCGCCAGTCAACCCTTTTGTCGTAGGCAATGTAGAAGCCAGTCTACGTGGGGAATATAGGTAAGGCGCAGCAGCCACCAGACGGTGTTAATGGGCGGCCAGCTTAATACAGTAAAATCATGATAGGGTCGCACCTCAGATAGCGTAGTTATGCATACAAATGATATGATGCGATAGCAAAATGTAGCCATATGATGATTTTTTGCCATATATTGAATTGTAGTATAAAATTGTAATCGTAGTTATAATGTAAAAAAATCCAATTTTAATGCAATAAAATAATTATGGTACGAGTATCATACTATAGGGCGAGTGAGAGAATCTCATGTCATATTCAGCTAGGCTCTTATTCTTTATTTTTTTTATTTCCTTTTTTATACTTAGCTCTTCTTTAACGTGTCATTTTAAAAATAAAAGTAATCCATACACACAATAATTATTGAGTGTATGGTGACTACGTCCTGAGTTATGTATGCTTGAGGATTCTCATACGTATCTAAATAGCTGCAGTTGCGTCTCATCACATGTTCTGTCTCGGAATAAGCCCGATTAGGACAGGATGTGTTTGGTTGGTGGGCAGTATTCAATTGAACGTTAGATAGTTTGAAGAAAAGGCAGACCAGATTCAGACTCTTTTACGGCATCTATCTACAAGTCGGTGCCAACGTCGCTTCTCCACCTTCGATTTGACGTGAGGCTGCATGGTCCATTATCTTGTCTCCTCGTTACTCCTAACGTTATACATACACCCAGTATCCACCACAAACATGACGTGTTCTCGAAGGTGTGTGTGGTTGTTCTAAGCTTTCGTAAAGTGCTAAATATAAAACATTTAAATTTCTGTTTAACGTAACGTGACATTAGAGAACGAGAAATATCAATAACAATGAATGTTTAAATCTATTACTTACTAATAATAATATGCTATACAACTTCATAAAAATCTCTAATTTCTATAAAAATAATTCTGCGAGAAGTATTATATCCAGCGTTGCCAATGAACGTAGGTATATCTTGCCAGATCTAGTATTTTTGAATAATGTTATACATCTAGCAACAGCTTAAAATTTCTCATAAAAGCTTTAAAATCTATATGCTCGCCCTTGTACCAAAATACCTTATAATATTTTACTAATAAATTAAATATAACATACGACAATAATTTAAGCGATGACATACCTGATTAATTTTTGGTTTGCGAAACGAATACTTTTTCTTTAATATTAATTTCTCGTAAAAAAAATTTTTGAAGCGCCAGTTTCTAGACATTTTTTTATTATATGAAAAATTAGAATTTTTTCTGTCAACTAGCAATTTTTTAAACTGATTTGAAATATTTTCGTCAATGGCAGTCAGTTGACAACACTGATTAAATCAACATCATCATTTTGGTATTTAAAATTTTTGGTACTTCACAGGTGTTTATGTGCAGATTTATAAGCGTGCTAAATTTTACTCATTTTCGCCTTAGGTGTGACAAGAGGCTATAATGATATGTAACTATTAGTATTCTGAAAAAAAAACTATTTAAAAATACTAATTTAGATGGCGTTTATAATATTGTAAAGACGGTATAGCTACTGTGCAGCATCTCGATTAACGATAATGGATATTTTAATTTTAAATACACGCCACTATTTATTCTTGCAATGAAGTATTGTATAATTAAATTTTATTTTTTTGCTTCCTTATAAGAAGTGTACTTCAATGCCATTAACGTCCTCAAATTGTACAAAACCAAACGTTACGATAATTGTTTCATTAATTTTGATAGGTTTTATTAGCAGTAATAAAAAAGGATCAAAAGGAAATGAAACCAGAATTGTAGTACTACAAGATATGTCATTATTTTGAAAATCAGTAAGTTTCAGGTATGAATATTTTATTTTTCATTTGTTATTCATTATTTATTATTATATAATTATTCACGATTATTATCTATCTTTTCGTACATCACCTGAATTATCCATATGCATATAATTTATCTATAAACGTATGCCAAACTAAAATAACTAACTTCTTCTTTTTTTTGTGATTTTACCAAGGCTTTGACTGCGTAACTAACTTCTTCTTACAATTTGTCTTTTATTTTTAATACAATTTTACTTTTAAAGCGTGGCTTAGTATATAGGTTTATTACATAATAAGTATTATTCGTAAAACTTTAATTAGCCGACCCCGCAGTCCAGTGCGTAAGGCGCTGGCCTTTTATCCGGGTTCGATTCCGAATTGGAGAAGAACTTTTTTTTTTTATAGTTTAGTGACTAATGATAAGACAAGATTTAAAAGATAAGAGATAACATTGAATTGGCTCTGAAAGATGTGATAATTATTTTGGTTCTTCACTCGTTTCAGGCGTAATCGAACCAGGCTCTAGGGCAATGATACTCAACCTTTTTTTCTTCGGGCCAAATGCATATATCTGTAAAGTAACGCGGGCCGCATCACTAATGGTGTGACGAGAAAAATCATGAAACCCCCCCTTTTTTACAAAACATTTTTGAGATTTTAAAAATTATAAACAAAAGTAATGTGTATCCAAGCGTTTATTTCAAAATTAAAAATCATGTTCCTGATAAAAAATGTGTTTCGGGCCGCACAACAAAGCTTAAAGGGCCGCATGTGTCCCGCGGGCCGCAGGTTGGGTATCGCTGCTCTAGGGGTACATAAATATTGATTTCGGATTATTAGCAGGGAATGCTACCTAGTTAGTTCATACCATTTCATTTTTCTTCTGAGAAATGTTAACTCTTGCAAAACTAATATTTGCTCCATGAAAATTAAAAACATTTATCATGACAATAAAATGTCATCATTCATGTATTTAGCTTCGCTCTCCAGTTTCATTACATTATTCTTTGAAAAAATAATACATAAATTATGACTCTTAATTATTTGTAAAAGAGTGCATTATGATTCCTTTGAATTCGGCCTTTCTTGATTTTTGTTAATGCTTTCGTCTTTTGTGGTTACATTTTACAATGCTTCGAGATGCAAATGTTTTATTACAATGACAATTAATAACTCTGAGGTTTAAACAGGTAGGCATATTTTACCTTTATTCGACACAGATAAGTTAAATGTATTATCATTTGCAAACGAGCAAAGTTTTACAATATGAATAAAAGTTGTTTTACTGATCAAGTTATGTAAGTTATTAAATGTAATAAGTTAATAGATACATAATAAATATATAGATTGATATAATCAAATAATAATAATATATAGAAATACGAATACAGATTTGTTAAATTGTTTAGATGTTGATAGCTGTTCTAATTATTGGATTAGAATTAAGCTTGGATTGTCATTGGACTGAACATGTGAAAAATACCCCACACAAAGGCATTTCGGTTATCTCATACAAATTAATTTTTTATTAACATTAAAAACGAATGAATGCGGTTGAATTATACGTTGTAACACGGGTCATTATTGCAAACCTGCAATCACGCATTTACATCATTGATATTTTGCACATTAAGGGCCGTCTATATATAATTTTACGTTCTGGGGAGGGGGAGAGGGTGAGAAAATGTGACAAAACAAAAAATATAAAAGGATCTGAAAACACAATATTGGGGGATCAGAGATTTAAAGTGTCATTTCCCTCCATTTTCGAAAGTGAAAACACTCTGTCCCTTTGCTTCGTTGTATGGATTTTCGTCTGGATTTAGGACTTGGAGGTGAACAAATAACACACCGGAATTGTTTTGGAAACGGCAAGGTATATTTACGTTAATATATTCTAAATGGTTACATTTTATACAAATTCTTTTCAATTTAATTTTGACGGATAGGGAGGTTAACACTGCTTATTCAGACAATGTTGCCGGTCAGATATTTAACATTTAATTATTTTCGCAATCAACCTTTACTATTTGTCGGATTTGATACCGACTCGGGCCTCTCTAGATACACAGAGACATCCCCAAATGGGGACCATTCGGGGGTGTAACAAAAGATATTTATTTAAAAAAGTGGTGTGTAGTTGATAGGAACAATTATTTAATTTTAGGAAGGCACGTTTACGATTTACGCATGCAGTTAGCGGTGTGGGGATTCTAAATCGTCGTGAGGTAAGGAACAATATATATTAATTGTACATTTTTATTGCAGAAACATTGTATGTGTATAATGTATATTGTAATCATATAACACACTCACATTCAATTGAAACTATAATAAAATGCTTGTCAGTATTTTGTGTACATTTCAGAAAAGAAATAGATATTATAAAACTTTATTAATGCACAGAAAATATATATTTTCAACTTCGGCCCACCGGTTGATCTCACCTTAAACATACAACGGTAATTTACTGCCCACGGAAGTGTTCTTTTGATTTGCAAAGTTTTGTATGATCCGATAGGTGAGAACACTTGATGGCCTCTTTGCTGGATAGGTACGTCACTTTGACGCAAGTGTCATTTGTCACTACATTGTCATTTACTTTGACAGTCTTTGTTTATTTGAAAAGCTTTCGCAGTAGCAGTGGGCGGGACTGAACATACTTCATAGATATATATATATATTTAAGCAGTTAAGTATATATACATTTTTCATTCTGGCTTAATACACACCTACTGTCACAATCTGAAATATTTGCTATGCTACCTCTCAAAATTTAAAGTTTTTACAATTTCTTCATAGGTATATAATATTTTGCTAGAGAATCGTATTAATCACTTGTCTTATATAATTCAAAGTTATACTTGCATCATGCCTTCTAAACCAATCTCTGTGTATACCTACTGCCTACTGGATTGACGATTCATTTTTATTACCTACCCAGGTTACATTAACTCGGGTGTATTATTCTAATATGGTGGAACAAAATGTCCTGTCACACAGCTATAATAGGATCGAAATCTAAAAAGTAAAATGTCTAGTCTAATTTCTGTAGAACTTTGAACTTATTGTTATTGTGTTTCCTTACATACAAAAAACTAAGCTATAAATTAATTGAGAGATTTTTTCTACCGTTAGTTTGCTCACTTTGTGGTTACTGCATTATTAAAGCATAGACAAAAATCGATACTGTAGTTCAGCCAGAAATATTCAAAATTGTAAAGGAGGCTCACTAATCCGTATTATTAAACGTTATTTGTGGTGAAATGAAATGATCACTACACAATTAGGTACCATTTTTTAATATTGAAGTGTATATTAATTTTCATGAATATGTTAGTGACAGTTTAATAGTTTTTCAATAGCTCGCAAATCTGTCACTGAAACAACAACAAACACTTGAACACAAAATTGTTTCCGAGTATTTCTTCTAGGTTGTTTTTGTAAATACTTCGACTAAGACTTAACCAAAGATGTTGAAGAAAACCTTCTACTGGTTTATGACTTTGATTAGGTAAGCGGCTGCATTGCAGGTTCAATCGAAGATAACTTATCACCTTGTTATATGACATTTATTTGATAATTTGCAAGAAGGATGAAGAGACAATATGCCACAATGAATAGATAAGCAGCCAATAACAAAACACTTTGACATTATTATTCGGTTGAAAAATCGTTTTTAATTGCACGCGATTAAAAAGAATGCATATCAAAAAAATGGCAACCATTGCTTGCTATTGGAAATAAGAAATACCAATTTAATGATGTTAATATGTATGCAATTTACTAACTTAATCATGTTTTAGGAAATAGGACCAGTGTCAGGAAATAAAAAATAGACTTTCTCAAAATAAGATGCCTCCTTAGCAATCGAGACCTTAACCTAGGTCTGAAACTTACACATGGTTCGTTGTTATGTTCTCTCAATTCTTTTCTTTGGTATGGAATTATGGACGTTAAACCAAGATAAGTCACGGAGAGATGTGGCTGTATAGATGGCCCCTCAAAATTCCTTGGACTAACCGGATAACAAATGTTGAAGTTCTCAATCAAATGGAAAATGACCGAAAAGTTCTGCGTGGTCTCAACACCATAAAACGAAGTACCTCGATCACATTATGAGAGGTCAAAAGTACAGCATTCCCATTTAGTCATAAGCGTAGCGGAGGACGACGCCACATTTCGTAACTTAAGAAATTCCATGATTGGTACGAACGAAGCTCGAAAGAACTGTTCCTTGTAGCAGATGATAAGGCAAAGATCGCCCTGATGGTGGCCGACCTCCGTTAGGGGATAGGAGTGATGGCACGATAAGAAGAAGAATCATGCAGTATTCGTTCTATAAATGCATTCAAATGTCATAACATAAATTATGTAAAAGATACCTAGGTAATTTAAATTCTCTGGAGATGGGAGTAAAGAAAATTGCTCATGCTTATTAAAAAAAACGATTTTATTTACTTTTTTCTGTTTAATGCAGAGCGTTGGAGCGGACCCTTTTTTGAGTTGCTCCGCTCCAGCTCCTCTCCGGGATCTAATACTTGCTCCGCTCCGCTCCGGGTAAAAAGTTTTAATAAGTATTATATGTAGGTATACAAATGTTAAAAAAATAAGTAGTTTTTAAATAATCGTCATTTATTAATTATATTTAGCAAAATTCTGACAGCAAACCGTCTCTCATTATTTGCCTCTTCTGTCAAAAAGTGAGGTTATTTATCAATCGTCAGTGTTGCCATATTTCAAATACACAATTCCAGTGTTGCAAAGTGTCAAAATATACTCTTTTCATTGGATTTTAGGACGAAAATTTAATATTAAAAAAAATCCGGAGCAGTGGAGCACTACAAATTTTCGGTGCTCTGGCTCCGCTCCTGCTCTGGGTAAACTCTTATTGCTCCAGTGCTCCGTGCTCCTGCTCCGAGCTCCGCACCAACGCTCTGGTTTAATGTACTTACTTATCACAATGTATTAATTTTTAATGAATTTAAATATAGAAGATAAACTTAAGGGGGAAACAAATTAATCAATATTTTTTAAAGTCTGTTCGTCCACACTGTGAAGGTATCGTTTGATAAGTTTTTGTTTAGAGTTTAACGTTCATCCTAAGTGCAGATAAATCCATTTCACGGATGAGTAATTTCAGTGATAGAAGCAGATATCAGCGAAGTAGTCGGGCTCAAAGTTAAGTGTGCCAACATTACAACCGGTACGGCACACCGCCAATTATTATTTTCCTTCTATACAAACACAAACAATCTAATAACTTTGATCAAAGAATCAGGGTTGTATCAAATATTGCAAAAAACAATAAAATTGTAATTAAAAAAATAATGGCAATGACTTCGATAGCACGTTCACACATATAAATTAAATAACATGACCGCAAAGCTGCGTCTATATATAAGGCTTATGAGGTTTTATTGGTTTATTTTATCGGTTGGGGTGACGAATAGCGTATTCCGATGGTATTGCCATCTATTTTACGGGAATTTTCGTTGCTAACTTCAAAATATTAAACACGGATGCAGTACGCCATAAAAAAAAACAATTGCACATTATTTAAAAAAAATATTAACGTATTAGGAATTGTTTTTTTTTCTTCATAAAAAATACTTGTTATAGTAAGTTAAATATATAAAATAAAATTTACTATGCCGAATAGGTAAAACAACGAGAATTATCGATGCACTAATAAACAACTTACTTTTTTGCAAGTATTTTGTCAAGTAAAAACTTCAGATTGTGGATTTTGAAACTTCCTGATGAAGTGAACACCTCCGCAGTAAAAGATAATTATTCTTTGCTGAGTTAATCCTGGTTCCTTGCGCAACCCGCTGTTTATGTTGTTCTTCTTCTTATCGTGCCACCAAATAACGGAGGTCAGCCACCGTCAGGGTGATCTGTCCTATATCATCTGCTTGCTACTCGAAACAGTTCAGTGGAGCTGCACTCGTACCAATCGCGGAGGCTTTTATGCTACGCAGTGCGGCGTCGTCCACTTTTACGCTTATCACTGATATTTCTTTGAATGACAAGGTTGAAGAATATTCTATTATTATTATCTCATAATGATGCCGAAGTTGAGTAACTACTGGTTTTGATACTAGGCAGAACATCTCAGTCCTCTTCAATTCTTTTGGGAACGTCAATATATTTTGTCACGCAGTCAGTCCAGATAATTTTGAAGATGTGTCTATAAATGTGAAGTATATATGTAAAGTCTCTATTCTGCGTGACACTTCCTTGTTTAACGTCCATACCATAGCAATATGAGCTTTTAATATCGCCCAGTAAACCAAAGTAAATTTTCTGTGACTAGTCAATGTGCAACCCTACCTAAATAACTAAATGATACCTTGTTCATTATATTCCGAAAAAGTCCACGCTATAAGGAGCTTGCATTAATCGTAGTCCAGCGTTGAACTTCTGTTCCACTGACTCAAAGCTTTTTCATATTCAGACTTGCATTACCTTAATAACAAAAGTCGCTCCTTACCGCTAGGTGCATCTGCAATCTGCATAGTTAATGACCCTGCAAAACATCTTCTGGTAACTTGGTTACATCCATAGAATAAAAAGAGTAGAGAATGGCTGTACGCGTATTTACTTTTGGATATTCGTGAGGCCAGTTATTAATACGGATAATTGACTAGAAAGGGTATGTAATTGTAATGGACAAACTATGAAAATTGGAAAGCAATTAAGGAAGCTAATATATACTTTTTAAAATTAATATTATTAATAACCATTCCTTGCTTTTCCGTACAAGGTGGTTCTTAATAATTTTGAAGAATCACAAACACCCAGGCTTTGAGAAAATCACATAAATATACTGTGTCCTCACCGGATCGTATTCAGAGCTCCCGGATGGAAGGCCAGTGTCTTAAGCACTACACCACGAGAACCGCCAGGAAGCTAATATTTGCTTTTATATATTTTTAAGAATTTTCGTCTATTCATTTTTAAACATAATTTATTCGGCCAATGAAGTTTTATTTTTGTAATTATAATTGATAAAGCTCACAATGTGTCGAAAAATATTTTTTATTTATGCTTAATGGTTAATACCAACTTGATAAATACATTTTTAAAATTATCATAAATTTTCCTCCAAGTAGGATACATTGAATCTTTAAAAAAGAAACGTGTATTATCCCGCGCGGTCAATAATTATTGTCCGTTGACATGCAGAGGTGGTGTTATACAGAAATTTGTGTAACATTTTAAACTGATACTTTATAAATCATTTCGTTTATTCACGAATAATTATCAAGATTTCAGAATGAACATTATATACTTATATTGAAGATACATAATTTTAAAACATCTCATACTTATAATATGTTTTCAAGTTATGTATATTTGGTACATTATACATTTTATGTCATCTACTTTCCTACCTACAGATATTTTAATTCGATTTATATTTAATAGCGAAATATATTAAGATTTTTTATACTCCCACAACCACACTTAATACCTACTGATAAATAGCTTCAGAGCTACACTCCAAATTTGTCGTTCATACATTTGTTGTTCTGTGGTTTCATCTTATGCAGATGGAGGAATTAATGCTAAAATTTGAAGACCATAATACAGGTTTGATAGAAGTACAATATCTTCAGTTATTAATTTTGAAGTAGATGTCGCAATAAATATTACTATATTTCTACTTTAACAATATTGCCGTATTTCGGATTTCGACACTTAGAGATTATATGCCAAAACCCACGGATTCGGTCATCACAGTGATCGTTTCTCACGCTACGATGATACTACAACAACGATCTACGTAATTCATGGTTAAGAGACGCGAAACGTGGGATTGGAAAGTCAAAAATTGACTTAGAGGATTTTCCCAAAATAATGATGGTTTGTGCCGGTTTTTTCTATCAAGTTACGTAAGCCTATTACTAATTATCAAGCGAAATCAGTCCTATTTGACAATACCAATGTGTCTGACTACGTCATTCCAAGAAACTTTATTCTACCGTTATATTGAAGGACTGTAGGTATTAATATAAAAATTAAACCACATAACCAGGAATCATATTATTCTAGGGGCGTCGGCCGTTTTGTGAACGCAGGTGCCATAAAAATAGTGTGTTCAAATAAATTAAACCTGAACATTGATATATTATTTATTATGTTATACCTACATAATACTCGTAAATAATATACGAATGAGGCAATCAAGCCCTGTATCCCGATTATATATACCTATATGACTTGTTCGGCTGAACACGTGCCAAACATTATGTTGGTGGGTAATTACTTCTAGATACACAATTTCATTCTACATTCATAATATGAATATTCCAACTTAACCAATATATATATGTAAGGCGTAAAACCCACTTAACGCAGCAAGTGTGGCTCTCGCGCAAAATTTCACAAGTGGCGCGTAAATCAACGAAAATACAACGTAATCAAATACGCCAGCGCCCACTGGATTTGACGACGCATTATACGCGCCCGCCGCATGAATCATCGTTTTTTCGCGAATCACCGCTTCTCGGCGATACGAATGAAAGAAAATACAATGGAGTCCATTCATTGAACACAGCGAGCAAAATCACGCTCTGGACGGGGTCGTCGATCGACGGGCGAGAAGTCATTATTTAATAACAGAGATCTCATTGTTTAATTTTATTGCATGTCCTATATTTCGCTGGTTGAATAATGTCGTCGTAAATATTAATTACAAGACCCGAAATAATATAATATTTTTATTGCTTTGTTATGAGAGACGCTGTAATAATAATTATTTTGTCCTGCTTGGGCCGCTTATTACATAGGTGAAGGGTAATGAGCGGCAAGAGACGTGTGATTATGGTTATGAATAAACGCTTCATACGCCGACTTCGCCCGCTCGACGCGTTCTATGGGCGCTATCGCTAACAGTCATTCCTCTGTACCGTGTTTATACTAAACTTATTCTACAATATAAAACCATGAAAATACAATCTATGTGTGTTATTTATTCAGCACGCCCCGAAACACTCCATGTCACGCACACATCCGCAACCTTCAGAACAGATAAACATACCATCGGAGACTACCAGACATCTTTGCATTACCCCCGATAAAAGTAAATAAGGTAATTAATTGCGTAATGTATTTATCAATGTAAATAGCCGTTTAGTGGGGAGTTTTTGCCTCTGATACCGAATAAACGTGTTGAAATATTGACAGAGGTTTTAAACTAAGGTTGTTTCAACCTCTACATAAACATCGCTTTACATAATATAACGACCCGATTTAATGAGTCAGCGTCGAATCGCGTTCGCAGCGCCTATCATTTCCGCCAGAGCGAGTCGCCGCGAAGACTCGATCCTCTGGGTCAGAGGTCAGCCATTTGTGAAGATGGCAAAGACGACTTCTTCGCGGCCTGAACCTTCGCGTCCTCGATAGATTGACCCGCTAGCGATGGCTGCGGGGAAACCGGCTAAGTAGACGGCGACATTGTAAGTTGACTTGCTGGGCTATATATTATTCTTTAGTCACTCATCTGCGAACGAATTAATTCGAGGTGATACAAATTTTTTAAGCATAATTTGTTGAAGGTTTTTCATCATTGGCGTACTAAAAGAATGTGACAAGATGCATTTAGAAATAATAAGTATTTTTTATATATAAACGTAAGATAGTCTTGATAATGGTGTTACAACTGAAATAGTGATCTACTTCAAATTGTCCCCTTATAACAGAAAGAACAAAATGATTTTTTGACATTTTACAGGAGAGCACTTTTAAACTTTTTTGTCATTAATTTGAAAACTGTAAATTTAAGATTATTGATTTAAATATACGTTTATGTGGAAAAAACATTAAAAAGTACATTCTGTTAAGTACCTACATATTTCTTCAGGTAACGTCAGAATGTTCCAAATGATTTTCAGATATGATAATCCCCACCAGTCTAGAGTTGGGTTTCGGGAATTTCCCGACGGGAATTCTCGAGAAATTTTCGAGATTTTCCATCCCGAATCTCGAGAATTGAAATTTTTAACATTTCGGGAAATCCCGGATCTCGAGAATCTTTTCTCGGGATTCGGGATTTCTTTATTATCAAATATTAATTGAAAAAACGATTTTCTATATGAAATAAGTGGACAGGAAACGTTCAAAGACTGATCAGGGCATTTAATACATTTAAGTCAATGTCGACTCAAAATGAGCGCAATTTTTGCTACATCTCGGAATTTTGTGTCTCAAAAGCGTACGCGATTGTCAGACGCAGCGGTTGACAGTCTGTGTTTTTTGAAATTCTATTTTAATAATTAATGCTTTGAATTATTTTTGTTTTCCTACTTCTATTTTGTTTGTCTTCTTACATAAATAAAAAAAACATATTTTTTTGGAATTTGTCTGTTTTTACACTGATTTTAGGATTTTTACAGTTTTTTTTTAAATTTCCTGATATCTCGAGAATGAGATTTTCTCGGGAAATACCCAACTTTACCTACCACTGATTTTCTCTGAATAAGTAATGTTACATTTTTACATTACTTTTCCGGAAAAGAATACCGGGAAGCTGAAATTTTCCTCTAAAAAGTGAATACTAAAATATTTTTAGCTCTTCCGGGCTGAAGCGTAGAGTTTTTATAATACTTAGTTCATGTTCGATTCAGTCAGTCTTCTTTCCTATTCTAGGTAATGACAGCATCCCGTAGTTCTGCAGTACATAGAATGAAATTTAACGGCCTTCCTCAAATTTTTGCTAAGTTAATATCGTCATATACATATATTCTGCCCTGCTAAGTAAATAGATAGTTGTTTTGGTATTAGTGAAATGAGAACCCAAGTTTTAAAATACCTTTTCTCTTATTTTAAGTAAAATTATTGAATCTCTAAATATACAAGTATATACAATCCAATAATTTTACATAATATAAGAGAAGAGGTAGTTTTAATCTTGGGTTTTCATTTCATTAAAACCAAAAACACTGTCTTTTTACATAGCAGGGGAGTATTATACTCATACGAAAATGTATCAAATGTATTCAATACACACGTATAGTTAAAATTCTCCCATTTTTAGTACCAAACCTATCTAAAGAAATAAGAATATCTATATTTCATTCTCGAGAAACGAGAATCAAAAAAATTCTAGGCATATTATTTGAAGCATGTGTTTTTTTTTTAAATATTCATTGGGAAAGCTTAAATTACTCAATTATTAATTTATTATTTAATTTGAATTATTACGTTTACATTAGTTACCTATTGGTTTGAAGTTAAAGTGAATGCTTTACACGTGTTTTTAAATATTATGTGATAAACTAATTAACAGCTCCCGAGTGATCGTCTTATAAACAAAGAAAAACCTTGAAATCTCTTCGCCAGGTAAATAGTCGTTTTAACGCTTCTATTTATACTTGTAACAGTGTTGATAATAGCCGCTGTTTTAAAGTAGCATGCGTTTATAAGCTCATTTAATTATGAGTGTTTATAATAAAATTATTTAGTGGTTTAATAGCAAACAGTTAATGTGTCTAGTCTATTTTTATGCAATGGTATGGTGGTCGGGAATGAATAAATTCAACTGCATGAAATTACACGCGCGGTATTAATTAATTTAAAAAAAATCATAAAATCACTAAACATTCTTTAAATTCTTCAAAACACTGTGGGAAATAAATTCAAAGATGCAAAAAATATCACTATTACTAGATGTTATTATCAATACCGATGGCCCAGTGACGTCCTTAGACAAAATGCCGCCCTTAAGCAGCGCCAAAATGCCGCCCCATTTTAATACAGTATTTTTATCATCCTTTCATGACTCCAATATTCAAGAAATATATTGTATGAATACGTTAGTAACAAAATATATACCGCTAAATCTAATTTAAATACCATCTCTACTTCAATAGATACTATTGCGGGTCCACGGTTTCAGATACATTTAAAAATTCACCTGACAACTTACTTTCAAAACTCGCGAATGACTGGCAAAAATATTTGGATAAATTAATTAGGTAAGTATGTAGGTACTTACTTATAATTCAAATATAATTCACAAATATGCACGTGTCATTGCTGGTCATCAAGGACGTGACATCCAAGGACAACGGAAGTAAACTAGACATCGTGAACCCGACAAAAAAAATACGGTCCTGTTAAACCTTTAATGTTAATTAATATCTACATTTTGTTTCCAAACAGTGAGCTGGAAAGATATTTCCATTATTACTAAGTTTAGATACCTACCTACCAATTTATATATATATACCTAATGATTCTCCTCGATTTGCCGCCTTTCGAGCAAGTGCCGCCCCCAAGCGACGCTCAATCTGCCTACCCACACGGGACGTCACTGCGATGGCCACAAAACTATACTGATCAATTGTATTTTATTCGACATCATCATTATGATTCGTAGCGCTTTCTCCGCAATCCTCCTTCAATCTGGTATTCCAATCGCTCATGCATCCTGGTCTTCCAACAACCCTACGCCCGAATAGTACAGGACTGACCAGAAAAAATCCGATCGTTGAACATGACTGGCGGAAAATTTTGATGGTTGGGGGGATATATTATGTTAACTTAATTTCTCGTAGACTTCGTAGTTGTGACATATTATGTGCCACACTCCATTTTCATTATTTGATTCAAATATCGCTGTCAGGATCTTTCATTTGACCCATCTTTTTACAATCTGTAAAGGTAACAAAAGTGAGTAAGCGCAAACTGATTTTGAGTCCTATTAATAAGTATGCAGTACATGGCACCTATATTCTTGAATTTGTGAAAATATAGTATGTAAGGAATGACTTGCAAGATTTGAGAATGTAACATTCTTTAATTAACAACATTTATTAAACGCTTCAAGATGTCAAAACTGCATGTTAATTTCATCGTAATTACATTGGACTCACGTCGCTCAGTAAGTAAATCATATTGGCGCGAATCCAATGGATTCGAGTCCCAACGAGCATCGATTTTTTCCTTGATTTTTTTAGTAGTTATTTATCTGATGTGCCTTAAAATGACGTATATTTAATAAAAACATTTAACGTTAAAGTTATCCCATCTCTACCCGTCGTATAGGCATTTATATGGATGTCAAACCAGCGCTCGAAATAGAAAAGTTTACGAACCGGAGCGCTCTACAAATTTTCTGAAGATATTTACATAGTCATCAAATCGTATGTGTATTTTATAAAAATAAATGTGTCAGATTTTCTATTCTATGGCCTATTTAGCTCAGACGGTCAACATATTTTTTCCACGAGACGGAGCGATAATTTTACAAATTTCACGAGCCGGAACGGCGCTCCGGTGCGTTCCGTTCCATTTCGAGCCCTGTGTCAAACTTGTTTCGACTTACACAATTGACTGTCGTAATTGTCTTAGTTTCTGAATTTATTATGGCGTCTTGGCACCATCTTGGTTACGACTGTCGATTCAATTTAAATATGTGGAAACATTCCTTTCGATTTCTTGTTCAACATTCAACAGACAGTTGAACGACAAAAATCGCCACGCGAGAACACGGCTTAACATAGGTACCACTACAATTAATTCAAATTGACTTTACCAGTATAAGTGTTAATAAATTTAATATTATTTTAAATATAAATGTTTGCGCGTCTAGCTATACAAAATGATTGACTGCTTGTGAGACTAATAACATTAATTTCGATGATCTCAATCGATTTGCATAATTTTGATGTGCAAACCTACTGATTTAATTCTTTTTTTCCACTACATTGTGTAACCATTAAGTACGTATTCAATATAATATGAAGTAGTCCTTGGCAAAGCAAGTAAATCATTCGCGCGGCCCACGTTCTACATTATTTACGATCAGATAAATGCAAATCGTTTCCAATTAAATAAGATAATTATAAATCTACCTACATATTCGGATTTTTTCATACATAAAGCGGAGATGAAACCGTGGATCAACCAGCTCGACGCCTATTCATAAAAACATCGCTGTCAGAATTATTATTATAACACCGAAAAATTGCAGCTAGTAATAAGAAAATTAGGCAATCGATAATACTTATTAAAAGATAAGTTAATATTCTTAAGAGTGTAATGCATAAATAAAATTATAATATGAAAATAAACTAATAAACATTTTCGATCAATAATAAAAAAAAAACGACGCATATTCATTCTCTAGTTTATTTTAATTTATTTTTCTATAGCGTAACCTGCGTAATGCAGACTTGGTGGTTCTAGTAGGCACACACGCTAAAAGATTCAATGCATAACTATAGTGAGAAGTGTCATAATAAAAATAATATAGGTACTTATTATGTTTTTTTTTCTGACTCAAACTAACTCGCCGATTTCGGCATCGTAAGTTGAACGTCTATCTTTTGATTCTGTGCCTTCCACCCTCCCCCCCGCTCGCCTGTCGAACCATCCGTCGTAGTAATAATTGTAGAAGCCAATCGTGGTATAGAAAGAAATACGTACATTTATAAAAACCCAACCACAAACGGTGTTAGTGAGCTCGCTTATATGAAATTCTATATCCATCTCTCTCTTCATTCGGTCACGGTGTTATTGTTGATACCAAATAACATAATGCCTAAATCCCCTATCAAAAATCCTCCAATCGACAGAGTTGGGAATATAATGATATTATTGTAATTGTAAATGTGTCAAGGTAGACCAGGATGCACAGCGAAACAAAGAAAAAGAAAGTTACCGTTATCTGTTTTTCTGGGAGGACGAAGGGTCAAGAGTAGGTACGGTCAGTCGATAATCTACCCTTGAGCCTTGAACGTCGCCTCTAAATACGATTTGCCACCTCTTTGCGCCAAAGCGTGCGTTTACAAATGTTATTAATAGTTAATTGTTACTTGTTAAGCGAAATATACTTACGTAATGTCCCTGAATCAGTGTTTTTAATAAGTGGAAAAGTGTAAATCAACACCCTACGAAAACCCTTACCCTCACCGTCCATCTCCTCTAGGGTTAACCAAGGAACCGAGTGCCTACAGAGGTTCCTTCATAAACTTGATGGAAAGTTCTAAATCCATCGCACCTAAGAACGTTACGGGCTCATATGACTCTAGGTATTGGACTAAAACGTGAAATATTAATTAACGAAATGTCAATAAATACAAAGAAAATGATGCATTTGCTTATATAAAAAAGTCATGTGTGTTATGTTCAACTATCACTCGTAAAGGCTTATATACTCCGATTACGAGCGAATATCATAATTTACTACTTATTTAGTAGTATAAACCTATCTATAAATACAATGCAGTGTAATAAAAATCAATCATTATCAACGATGTTTAATATCACAAATAAAGAAATAACATAAATAATAAAATCGTGGTTAAAATCTCAGTAATGGTTTTACCACATAATAACAAAAGAGAAGAATGGCAATTCGGATTCGATGCAGTATGTTTGTTATGTGTATTTTATCACTCCGGAGAACACAACGTAACGTAATGATGCACTTAAGTACATACACTTATATTTGTAAGCAAATAAGTTCATAATAAACAAACATTAAAATCTGATATATGTACGCAATCAATAAATAAAATAAATAAACAAGCTGCGTGATGTCTACATACAAAGAAGACATGGACAAAGAAGAAAGAAAGAATATTTATCTAAATTTATAATTATTATTATCTATCGAAAAACGAGTACATATACGAGGTAAGATGTATACATTAATTATTGTGTCAAAAAAATTGGCAGGTTACCATAAAAACGAGGTTATATTATTATGTATGTAGTTTGTACGAAAATATTTGTACGAAGAAAATTTAGCCGAAACCATCAAAGTCAAAACGCAAATCGCACAATAAAATTTTCGTCGATCAGCACTTATGTGAGTACGTAATTGCCCATCATGATTGTTATTATATTCTAATTGATTTGATTTTGTACTCGCCCATTTGAGTAATTTTTGCAACCCCGGTTTCGCCTTTCGGCATCTTCACTCAACTCACCAATGGCAAATACACACTGACTAATTATTATTTATTGTTATATATATCTATAATTCCGAACCTACTTGAAATGATGGGTAAACTATCGAACTTATTTCGGTGTTTGATAGCTTGAATAAAAGATAATATAAGAATAATATTTATTAAAAAAAAATATAAACCAACGAGTAAGGTTAAAATAGTACCTACCCGTAGAGTTTCAGGCTATATTATATTGTCTAAACGAGCCAATATTCAAATATTATATCGTCACCTCAATACTACAACTAGATAACTTGATTTTCACTGTTTTTGAGATAGCGATTAAATATGATACTATATTTCCTTCTCTACTCTAGTACTGTCCAACAAGATCTTCTTGGCTACGTGTTAAACTGTGAACTAACTAGCTCCTCCAATTTTTAACCGCACTTCGATTGAAGCGCCTTCCGGTTAGCGACGAATTGTCCACGTGTTAGAACTGTGAACTAACAAGCTCCTCCTACTTTTAACCGCACTAGCGACTTCCGATTATTGCCTAGATCTTCTTGTAGGACAGTACTACTACTCTAATAGGAACTGTATTAATTTTGTGTTTAAAAATATTATAACTTTAAAACCATAGTTGCATTAAATAAATAAAATAATATATCTACAATATTTTTTTATACAATTGAACATTATTTAATTGTTCCCAATTAGACAAGCACAATTTTCAATTTTTATTTTAATTAATAATAATAGCCTACATTTATGTTAATCAAGTAAAGCATAAATTTCATTTTCCCAACAATGACCAAATAATCAGAGTTTATCTAGTTGTAGTATTGAAGTGACGATATGTATTATGGAATTAATGCTTTTTTAATGATTGTCTAAATAAATATCGTATTTCAAATAAGTGATAATTATTTTTCTTTAATTCGTGCCAAATACTATTTGACTCAAATGATTTTCTGCAATTTGTAAATCGGTTTAATGGTTTCGCTCAATTTTCTTTCATACAACGTAGAAATTATCAAGCACTAAACACAAACCTTAAATAAAATGCACATGTTGCCATTCTCTAGTTTTTTATTTATATTTTTACAAGGAAAACAGTAGCTGGGTCGGGTAATAAATCTATAATTTTATTACTTGGGAGTTCAAGGAGTTCTCAGTTATAATTTATTTGCAAGTCATCCGGCTTGAAGTAACTTTTGTTTGGCCTAATAAGACCAGGTCGTGATGATTCCAAGGTAATGCTGGTCGTCCTCGATGGTAGGGACGATGCCGAGATACCATACTGGTTAATGACAACTCAACGTGACCGTTAGTTAGAGGTAGACACATATCATACGTAAAGCGCATGCTGCATTCTACAGACAAAAGC
The DNA here is from genome assembly GCF_057557595.1 of Rhyacophila brunnea. Lineage (NCBI taxonomy): Eukaryota > Metazoa > Arthropoda > Insecta > Trichoptera > Rhyacophilidae > Rhyacophila > Rhyacophila brunnea. Next base: position 36,687,528 of record NW_028233276.1, on the reverse strand, counting down.
CACAATATGACACGTGCGGTATAATAAATAGGTGGCTTATAGTATAATTGTTATTAATGTTGGTTGCTGTCATTTGTACATGTAATTGTATGCTAGTACTTGAGGAGTATCTAAAACAATAGATCATAAATCAAGATTTTGTTGGAATTTCATATTGCGTAAAATATGTAATTACAATATGCCAGAGAGTTATCGAGATATCATCGAAAGAAAAATCTGCGTAGTTTTTTGTTGACAGAATAATTTATTAATTAATAATTATTAATCCGCCCTCCTCACAGGTCACGCAACCGTTTTAAGAGGTCGAATTATAAGGCAGTAAATAAAGAGTAATATATAATATTTTATATGGTATTGAATTGATTGTCGATTTTATCGTGTCAGTTTGACGTTTAAGCCTCAATTACATTGAGTTTCTTTACGAGCTGTTTATTGGCGAATTTACAATCTGCCTGTAAAGTCGCCCAGTGTAATCATCGAATAAGCTATTAAGCAGGTTGTAAACACTCTACCGAGAAAAGTTGAAAGCCGGTCAACTTTACACGCTACATGCCAGCGTGTGGGCCTACTGCGTCTGCGCAGTAGAGCGCAGTACCAACCTCCCGGTAAAAAAACGAACTACGTTCCGTCAAAATAATCGCTGGCTTGTGGCTTCTCAGCGAATGGAAAGTTTTGTGTGTAATCATCAAATCACAGTGGCTGAATCGCCCGCTTTTAAATTCGCCAATAAACAGCTCGTAAAGAAGCTCAATGTAATTGAGGCTTTAGCAGTTCCAAAATCGCCGCTTTGTAATTTACATGGTGAAAAGGCTTGGAAATGGGCAGTAGTCATTAGCATATTGCGGTAATAAGACTAGTGGAGAGCAGGTTGTTTCTCTTATTGGTCGTGCACTCATGGCTGAGGATCGTGACCACATTTAAATTTCGCCATCTTTGAGCGACCAAGACTTTCCATCCTTTTCGATCTTCCGCTTCTCTCAGGGCAGAATGGATGGTGCCCCCCCCCAGTCAGCTCTTTCACTTGGTCGCTCCATCGCGCAGACGCTCTTCCTCTGCTTCGCCTTCCCTGGAGGCTACCCAAAACTACCAGTCTCTCCAGGTTGTCCGGTCCGCGCCTGACAATATGTCCAAAAAAATGCAGAATTCTTCTCAGACATATCGTCGAGAGCCGTTCCTTTATCTTCAGTCTCTGGATGATTGACTGGTTCGTCCTGTGCTCCGTCCAAGAAATGCGAAGCATTCGGAGCCAACACCACATCTCAAAGACATCAATTGCCTTCCGTTCTTTTGCCTTCACGGTCCACGACTCGACTCCGTATAGAAATATCGAAAACACTAATGTTTGCACAAGCATCATTTTTGTGGCAATCGAAATTCCCCGATCCTTCCATATAGTGGTAAGGCGTGTCATCGCATTTCGTCGTTGGCATATTGCGGTAATCAGACTAGTGGAGAGCAGGTTGTTCAGGAAATTTTCAAAAGTTACATTTTTCATTATTATTTTTATTCACAAGATTTGATAACATTCTTATATTGAACGGACATAATTTAAAAACACCCCAGATATTATATACCTAGGTTATAGGAAAATCTATTTGAAACGAAGGATAGAAGGGCGGGGGAGGGGTACTGTATGTTCAATATAAAAGTGTTACTTTATTCAATCTTGTGAATTATTCGTTGAATAAAATAATATTTATTAAATTATCAACAAATGCAATTACGTTATACCTAACTAAAAATTGGGATCATCCAGGCGTCGGCTAGTAATTAGGGCACTTTATTGATACCTTGATTTAAAGCGCAAAAACTGATAGCCAACATTAATGCAATTGATAAACATTTCATGTAAGAGCTAAAATCGTCATAATCAAGTAGGGTGCCCGTAGCTTATTTGGTAAACCATATTGGCGCGAATCCGGTAGATACAGGTTCAAGTTCTGTCGGGCGTCGTATTTTTTTTGTCAAAAAGATATTTTCTGAGGTGTTTTCAAATTATGTATTTGAAACGCAGGATGAAAAGGTGGGGGGGGGCGGGTAATGTATGTTCAATATAAGAATGTTATACTGCCAAATCTTGTGAATTATTCGTTAAATATATAAAAAAATGTTTATTAAATTATTAGTAAATGCAAGAACGGTATAATTAAATTTTGGAGAAATCCAGTCCTGACACCGACCAACAATAAAATTAAGGTAATTTATACTTTAAACTAAAAAACAAAAAGCGACTGCCAAAAATTAAAAAGTATATATCTGTTTTGAAATTATGTATATATTTAAAAAAAAAATGCTTATAAATTAATAATACATCTTTTTTAATGTAAATAAGATGTTTTTATTACACGCAGAAACATTAATTGTAATCAAACTAAAAATTATAGTAAAGTTTATCAACATTTTGTATGGAAACGATTTTATTATAGAAAATTTCGATTTCAGATACGATTTTTCTGCACACCGTTGGGGATGATCCATTGAAGATGTCCTCATATCAGACACGTCGACCAGCCTTGAATGTTTTTGATGAGAAGTAGAGGAATGTTGGGAGACGTAAATCACGGTGGTTGGAAGACCTGGCCCAAAATGCGTTAGTGATGAGAATAATTATTCCGTGGATACACCGGACTGAGGATGGTGACTTGAGCTACTGCGCCATGAGTAGTGTGTGATTTGACCTCAGAGTAGTGATATATTATATTATATAGAGAGCTCCTATTTTAGGCAAAATGAAGCCGTGTATCTTGCGTATAACGCACAGTAGAACGTCGATTTTTATTATTATCAACTTAACTATGAAACGTTATACCATCGTGTTGCTTCTCAGTATGGCTATCAAATTTAAACACAACATAGTTAACCATATTATGTTCTACTAAAATAACTAAAAATAATTATAACTCACTCTATATTTAACAGAAAAACAATAAATTTCAGTACGTGCTCGCAGTTTTTAAATGAATGTAATCAGTCAAAACTATATTTACCGGCTACGTTTACAAGAAAAAAATCAATTCAGCTGCAGACTTACTCTAACGCATAGTGCGGAGATATAAGCGAGCCGAATGCTTACTCACTCGTACTTATGGTTCGTTTTTGTTCAGGCCTTGGATGTGACCCATTTTTGGATAGAATTGTACATATTATGCTTGTTCTGAGAAGGTAGCGATACGTGGATATGTTTGATCAAAAGTGAGTAGGTATATACTCAGTTCCGGGTCGTAAAAGCTATCAGCAAACTACCATCACGTATGATAAATGCACTTGTTGTATCTGAAATATTAACTCTGCTTACAAATTTACGTAAACGTCCAACCGAAGTTAATAATATCTATGGCCGAACGTGCCGGATCTGATAGGACTTTTGCGTTTGACAACACTCCAAAGCAGCTTTGCATAAGACTGTTGCATATTGCAAATTGAAGCAACCGGTGATCTGCGAGCAAATAGTGAGTGTAATTTTGCTATTTTCAATCGATTACATTATTTGGAATTAAACTATATTTACATACATATATACACTCAATTCCGACGCCAAACTCGAATCTGATTATGTGTATATATATATATATATATTAATTGTCATTTTTTCCATTGAACGTACACAAGCGCGCACACAAGGGTGGTGACTGGACGACCCGAGGCACTCATAAATTGGTTGTCTGGAGTATCCAATATTTGCTTTAATATTCCGATACGGCATGACTAAAAGACAAGATAGCACAGATGACACAAACGGACACGAATATTTATTAACATTAGGCCACGCTCATTCGACAACCAGTTGTGTGTATGCAGCTCGCAATAACTCTAGTTATACCTGCAGGCCAGATGTTTATCGCTAGACCCCTATCACTAGGAGTGTCTGGGTACGGGGAATCTACCTGTAAAAGTGAGGTACATTAGCGGTTTAAGCGACGAAAAGCTATACGCAGTTTTCGGGGTGAATGTGGAGATATTATGAATATTTTTCCAAAATGAACCCCCCCCCCCCCAACGATTATCTGTGTACGTGCCTAAACGTACATATCGTCACCTTATTATTAAAACATCGTAAGTCTGTTTGTGAAGAATGTTGAGGGGAAGAAAAAAACGTAATAAGAACAATATTTCAATATTTTAAACATCTCCCTAATCGATGAATCTGTTAAGAAATACGAGGTTTTAATTCCAAGTTTGAAACCACTAAACCTACGAGTTTTTAAAATTTGCCAATAGATGGACAGCATACTAGTCTAGCTAGAGAACCGAGGTTTTAATATTACGATTTAAAATGTTTTTTTGTTTATATTTTGTCGAACTTTCCATAATATCAGACATACGAGGTCTTAATAGTAAGGTGACGATATAATATGTTAGGTACTGATTAATGAAAAAATAAAACCTCCGATTCCGCCAAAGATACTCCGATTCCAATGCCCTGCTTATCATTTCAATAGTGGTATCAGACATCCTCCTTTAAATGGTCTAAATCCATGTGCAGTAGGTTCAAATCATAAAATGTCTGAAAAATGTGTTTTGATTCAGGGGATAGGTGGATAATTATAATTATACATTAAAAAAATACTTTAACAATTATTCATTTTGACAGTGTAGCTTGGAAATAATAAACGATAGAATAAATTAGAAAACAAACTTTTGGGCCCAGTCTACCCGATGTTCTTGAACAGCCGTAATTAACTTCTTCTTCTTCTCTTTGGCCATATCTGCCCCTTAGCTGGAGCATATGGACACCACGCGGCGCCTCCAAGAATCCCTGTCGCCCGCCAGTCTTCTTGCTTCGTTCCAGGTCGTTCCAGGCCTTCCAGGACGCCGTAATCAGGTCGGCTTGAAGAACAGGCAAGCCAGGTTGAAGTTCTCTTCTGGCATCCGCAGCACGTGGCCGAGCCAGGTCCAACGTCACCTCTTCACTTTCAGCGTGATGAGAGGCTGCTTGGCGTGTTCTCTTAACTATTAACACCGAAAATAAAAGTGAGGTTACTGCCAAAAGTTGGTATGTCTGAAAATCATGTTATGGAGTAATAGCAATTTGAAATTTGACATGGCCTCTAAAATCAGAATAATGTTCTTTATATGCATATGCTATATATCGGAATTGAATTGAATTTTTTTCTAGCATACCTACTTACATATTTATATATAGACTTACCAACTTGTGGCAGCAACGGCACGATATTAAGTTCGTTTCCCACAATAATAAATGTGTTACCCCTGCTTTTTAAAAGACCTGCTAAGCCCCTACATCCGTAAATCTCTCCCCCTCCGAACAAGTGAATTCGAGTAACGCACTACGAATTGCACTTGCAAGCTGCAGCCGATGCAAAATCTGCAGCCGCGAATGCAACCTACAAGCGCAGGTGTCACATATTTATCTATATATACATATTATATAGGTATATAGTAACACTACAGTGTACATATTATTGTGATAACAGTGTGCTAATTCAAAATTATTACTAGACAATGCAATGCACACATTGAGGTATACATAAGTAAGGAATTATCCTATTGTACTTCGTCAATGAAAATACCTGATCTATGATATCTTTGAATGAAGGGAAAATGGAGATTGGGTCCACGAAAATATTATATTAAATTTATATGGTTTAACACAGGGCCCACTATAGGAAACTACGATGGTAGTGCTAGATATTTATCAGACTTCAAATGCAATATGTAAAACCTGTAGAAAATGATGATTGTTGCATATTGAAATAAATTGTAATAATTTTAAAGAAATATGCGATCGAAAATCTTTATTTATTGCGAACAGATTTTTAAGATAATCAATAAATAGCACTACCATTGTACGGCCTGAATATTGTCGGCCTAAGGTTTAACAAAAATAAATATAAACGATACATTTATAAAAATATTAAATAACACAAAAAAGTAGAAGTGTAGAACGTGAAGAAATGAACATGCCACATTTTTTCAAATTAAATTGGACGAATTCGTTTTAAATTGATAGCCATTTCGTGAACACATTTATGAGTTGAAATTAACTACATAATTAATATACTGTAAGGTGGAATTATCCCAGGTAATAAGTAAAGAATATAGTATATGAATTAACGAAATATGCGCAGAGACTGCTGAGAAACAACCACTACTTGTGGAGAAAGCCAATCCTGTCAAACACCGAGAAAGAAGACGAGAAGTCCTAGCATCGAATTGTTACTGAGACGATAGTGAGGTTTGCTTACTAATCAGCCTTCATTTTTTCCTGTACAAGTTGTTAGAGATCATGCATCTATATTAGGAATTGTAATACCGGTACCCCGTGAATTATTGATACCGAAATATCGGTTTTAAAAATTCAAAATACCGGTATTTAGAAAACATATAAATTGAAAAAAAACTATATCTAAAATGATAGGCAACAAAAAATCCACCACATATTTTTTTTACTTTGTATTTGGACCTGATAATTTTTTTGGTAACAGCTTAAAAAAGTGCAGAAGTTTGGTTTTATGACAAAATTTTCCCTGAGTGAAAAAAGCTTTTTCGACTTCAGTTTGAGCGGTAAAGTCGTCGTTACTTCCTTATAAAAATAAGCCGGTATTGATAATTGCATTCGATATTGCAATTCCTTATCTATATGTGGGGAATTTCTTTGAAGTATGCAATATTTATATTATATTAAATTTAATTACAGATACTTGTAACTGTTAGTTAGCTTGGATTATTTTATCATCTTGGTACCCCTCGATTGGTGACATGATTTGATGATATGGAAGCAGTTTCTTTACTGATAAAGTAAAATTTAACATTTGCTTGGGCACTGGTAAAGTTTATACCCATTATTAATATAGATGCACCATTTTGAATAACCCTGCACGCGACATCATTGTGTAATTGAATTAAATTTTGTTTAAAACAATGTTGACCGCTAAATTAAATTAAACATTGAAAGTGTTTTAAAAAACCCATGTAATATATCGAGTCATTTATTACCTTCCATTATACATATTATTAGTTTGAAAGCCATGCACATTATGTTATTAATCTTCAATGCGTATGGTCCTTTTACTTTTGTTTTATGTAAGACATATTCTTTGGTTCGCATAAATCGAAGCAGTTGTATTTTCCTTATGTAAATACATATTTACATAATATAGTATTAGTTGGTAAAACTTATTTCAAAATAACATGTTATCATATTATATAAATGCATCAGATATTACTAGCTGAAGATTCACCTGGCATTGTCGTAGTAATGTGCGTAAATCGCTGGCTTTCATCCAGAGCCCCGAGTTCGACTCGGTGAGGTCACAATATATTTTTATAGGATTTTTTCAACGCCTGCGTGTTTGTGATTGTTTGTCTTATATTATTAAATACACTATTGTTTCACTAACTACTATTGGGCCTCAGTGTTATAAAGAAAAAACATAAGGTAGGTACATAAATCAGCACAACCGCCATGGCACGTAATATACGATGACCGGATGCTGCATGCTACGGATTTCAGAAAGTTCACAGTTGGTCATTGTGACTGAGAACCGTTAGTACTCCGCCTATTACCTCACATCTCCTTGCGACTTCCTTTACGGACCCTCACACTTTCCCAGATACTTTCCTATGCCTAGACACCTCACGCTTGAATACTTAGCTTGAAACTGTAACCACTAGTTGGATGCTGCGACCTAACGCACCCAGAAGGGGTCTAATTTAGTTTAGTTTAATTAAAATATTAAAACACCTATGCGATCTTCGGCAAATGAAAATTTTAATAATCTCATAAAAAATAATACTCTTGAATAAAACCTTAAAAATAAATGTGATGATGGGTTAGATTCGTCACCCTATTTACACAGTATTACATACTCTATATATGAAAATAGATTTACTGATATAATTTTTAAGGTTTTTGTATACTTAATTTAATAATTTTATGACTGGTTTCAACTGTTTCGAGCCCCCCTTTTAAATTGCTGACGAATCGATTGCACCATCTGCGTCAAAGAAAACCGCCGTTGTGTTAGTAAACAAACGTTCCTTGGTTGTTCATTATAAAATACACAACGTCATATTCATCTAAGCGTTCGGCTAACAAAGTTCTCATGGAATCCTAGTTGCATGTGAAGTCTACATAAGAAAAGTAAATGAAATTGAACTTTAAATACATAAATAATTGATCGTGAGTGGCTAATTTCGTTAGTGAGAAAACAAAGGCAGTGCTAATTTTTTGACACATAGGTACGAACCGTTTCCTAATTAAATAAGAAAAAGAAAATACACAATGCCTTTTAACTCACGACGTGTCAATATTTCTGATAAATAAAACTGCAGTTATCGCTGATATTATGCTAACTGAAAATTATCATACTTTTCAAAAAGAGGGTATTGACTATTTACGATTTTGTTTATGAGTATGGTAAATTTAGCATAAGTACTATATTTTTCAATATGAATGAAAAAATAATTTTATTGGTATGGGATTTAGATTGGTAAATAATTAATTACACATGAATACAGTTGGAATATTGGCTAGTAAATAATTAACATGAAAAGTATTTAAAGGTGGAGATACATTTTGTTCTGGTGCTTGTGTGTATTCTCAATTTAAGTGTATAACAAAAATTCAGTTTAAAGAGAAATTTTCGTTCTATTTCTCATGAAAATGGCAATTTCCTCACGATTTGAGAACACTACGAATAACTGATAAAATCTCAATGCGTCATTAAGATGTAGTATTTAAAAAAAAAGTCATGGGATAGCCATGGAGGACTGTGATTAAGGATTTGCGATTGAATCTACTGTTTAATCACGATTTAATCAATTACAAATTAATAAAATTTGATAAACAAAAAATACCCGTTTGTAATTTCCATTAAAATGTATATTAAATTTACATGTTTCCCTGGATACAATAGTTATTAATTATTATTAGTTATATTTGACGTTTAAAAACCATACTCATTAAAGACATCTGAATTCCTATTTTTATAGTCTTAGACAAGTATACAGATTTGTTATTCTTGTGTTATAATTACAATTTATCTATTTTATACACAAGACGGCTATCAGCGGCTATCGACGATAGTTTATCATATTTATGTATTGATGTATTATAACTGTTACCATAAGTTAGCCGTCTAAACTGTCAAAACTGTCTATCGCGCTCTAAAAGTTAAAGCAATTTTTTACAGTTTAGGTGGTTAACTTATTGTAACAATTAACCGCCTCAAGACATACATATGATAAACTACCATCGATAGTCGCCGATAGCCACCTTGTGTATAGAATAGACCCACATTTAATATGGCAAATAGTTCCTATTGGTGTTCTTGAGATTAAACGATATTAAATGAATCGATATTTTTCTTTCCATTTCTTATAGAATTACCTACTTTGTAATAGTAATAGAATCGATTCATGAAACTGCATACGGATTACGGAAAATATATTATGGTCAGACGGGGAAGACAACGAGCAAAATTTTGGAATACCTACATACTATAGGTGGATAGGATGAGTGAATCTAGGATCTCAAACAAAAGATGGAAAGATGACTGGAAACATGCCTAACCTAACCCAATTGGCTTCAACAAGAATTAGAAAAATAATCGATTCGATATTAAGAATCGATCTTTTTGCAAGAATCGAACATTGGATCCCACAATGGTATTTACTATATTAATAAATATAATGGTAATTATTATTAATATAAGCATAAGTATATATATTATGATATATTATATGTGATGTGAAAGCAGTAATATTCGGTTCGCCCACCTGGTTGGTCCAAATCATGTTATCACGTAAGAGGCACTTGATTTAGTGGCGGAGCAATGCATGCGCTTGTCGAGCCGGTGATGCGCGGCTCGAGACGTGTGAATCGACTTCGTGATGTGATGATTTGATATATATTATGCATGCGCGGGAAACGACCACGCCACCGGGCCTTTTTCACAGACGAAATGACGTATGTACATATACAGGTACCAACAGCGCACATACACTGTGTACATAGGCACTTAGCCATACAACACCATACGAGTTTAGAAATGCCGATACATGAGATATTTTGATGGCACAATTTGATTGATTTCGTGTTATATTTATTTTGAATTAAAATACGAAAGAATCTAGAGTCGATGTGAAGTTTTATAATTGATTTTTATCGACTGTTTAAATTGATTGCAACTTTTATACTTCATCTCTAGAGTCCAACCAATATAATTTAGTTAATAAATTAGAGAAAGATTCCTCCTAACAAGCTAAAATAATAAAATGCAATATTAGACAGTAATCAATATTAAAGTTTAATATACCTACTTGCAATATATAGTAACATCACGTAATGGATGGCAATTAATTCTGCCATATTTGGATTCAGCCGGAAATTTCAGGATAATTGAATATATTCAATCGTAGTTGTTTCGTAGACAATAGAACCTGCTTCTGTTGCCAGTAACCCTTCCCTGCATTGTGATCGAAAGTAAATCATATCTCATTGCGAAAAATTTGGATGTAGTACGTCTACAGTTTTTCTACGGATGATAGTATATATACGTTCTTATGGCTTATTCCGTAAAACAATTCGGGTACATAGGACCTGTCTGAGACGAATTCTGCAGTTTTTTGGACATATTGTCGGGCGCGGACCGGAAAACCTGGAGATACTGGTGGTTTTGGGTAGCATCCAGGGAAGGCAAAGCAGAGAAAAAGCGTCTGCGCGCTGGAGCGACCAAGTGAAAGAGCTGACTGGGAGCACCATTCATTCTGCCCTGGGAGAAGCGGAAGATCGAGAAGGATGGAAAGTCTTGGTCGCTCAAAGGATGGCAAAATTAAAGAGTGGTCACGATTCTCAGCCATGAGTGTACGACCAAGAAGAATAGCAACTGATAACCCCCCACTCAGTATTCAGACGTATGTTTCAATTGTCAAAAGACATTTTCGTTTTTTTCTCAGGTAATACCTACCAGCAAATTGTAGCTCCTTCGACTAGATACCGTCACTGTTCTGGCAGAAGACACTAATTCGAAAAAATGACATATTGAGTTAGTTATACCAAAATATTCCTTATTTCAAAATTTACCGTCTGGAAACCTTCTTAATAAATAAACAGTCTTTATTTTAAAGTCATCCTTTTTACGATTACTTAATAAACTCACATGATAAACCATTTCAAACATATTCATATTCTCCAATTAGTGTGTTCTGCCAGAACAGAGATGAACGATATCTAGAATGGCAGAATTATTAAAATGTTTTAAAAAATAGCAGGCCAGGAAGCCTCTTTTGACATAACACGTGGCCAAGTCATATCATGTGTTATCATCATGATGCATGAAGTTGTCCCCTAGCTCCTTCCACTTTTCTCGATTCGTAGTTCTTCGCTACCACGTAAGTTCATCTAGCTAGACTCTAGAGTACGAGTGAGTTAGTCAATACATTGATGTTTGTTGTTTAATGCCCATTGGGTACCACTGTAACCCTTATTTCAAACTATACGGTTTTAACCGTACGAAAAAAAATCGAACGGTAAAAATCCGAATCGGCAACAAGTTCATGCTGTATGGTTTATGCACGGTTTTTTTCCCGTCACAAGCTCAGTTTGTGGTTGAGTGCTGTGTTGACCGTACGATTTAAAACCGTCTAATGTGAAAGCGTGCATTAGGTCACGTACACCACTAGTCATCGGTGACCGTTCGGGCGTCGTGAATACAGTGGTAATGGACGGCTGCTATACGGCGCCGATTCGGTTTTTAACAATCACCGTGTAATGTGAAAATGGCCAAGCTCTTCTTCACGTCACTAAAAGAATGTCGCCGTTCGATTTTTGCCGTACGGTCAAAACCGTATAATGTGAAAAGAGTGTTGACTGCAATATTTTTTTCATTGCCATTTTATTTGTTTGGCGATATCTACTACATCGCGTACTCTCGTCTGCCTTATAATAATTTATATTTATACTTTATAATATTATAATACTTTACTTATCATAAATAATTATTATAGTATTGCCTCATACATAGACATATTGTATTTATATCTGTCTTATTCTTTAACATCGTGTTTTTAAGATATGCTCTTTTCACACAAGTGACTAGATCCTCGAAATGGTATGTTTATTGTGGTAACTCGTATTGATCCCGATAAGGTCTAAGACATGACGTTAGTATGCTTGACCATGCCAAAATAATCTCGCGTTGTATTCAGTGCAATGATTTAGAAAGCGCTTTGCTTATGAAAATATTCAAATGATATGGGCAATCGCCTTCCTAGCTGGAACATTCATCTCATTTCACACCATTAGAGTTGCGAAACAGCTTTGAGATATCGTCAGGCAATATATTATTTCAACTGAAGATCTGCATTTCAAATATTGCAAAGTGCAAACTGGGCTCTTGTAACTGAATATTAGTAGATATTTTATATCACTATTTTCGTAATAAATAGCGGTACGCGATGCGTGAACGTTCGGGCTTAAAATCCCGGTATCCGAAATTCCGGAAACTCGGGATACCGCTCGATTTTTTGATACCGAACATCCGGTTTGTATGTTAGGGGATACTTCATATAGATATTGTAATTGAACACTAACATAATGTGTAGCTACACTAACCATTAATACTATGTCACACACATATACTTATAAGTAGGTACTTACCTACAAATATTAAAATTGACGTGTCTATCTGTAACTACGAAATTTGCCTTTTATCAGCATTTTGGCTATTTTCATGACACTTAGGCACAAGATATAGATTTTTCTGTCTTCCTGTTTGTTTCATTATAACTCAAAAACTATTGGACCAATATTAGTGAAACTTACAAGGTTGAAAGACTACATTGTTAGTACCTATCAAATAAAAAGTATGTGTGGATATATAATATATTTATATATATATATATCTATGTTAAAATAAAACTTCACGAAAATAACAGACTTGCAACAATTCATCACGAGTAAGTAAAGAGGTTAGATAGCAACGGTGGAGTGGAGAGGTGAAGTGGAAAGTAAAGGAATATGCACTTTCATCCGACCGTTGTCGATAGCGCTGGTTTAGCCAGATAGAGAGGTATGCGTCTAGAACCAATAGCTACCTATATATCTCATGGATTTGAAAAAATCAAATCGAATACATTTATTTCATTCTGTAATTATAATACGTCGGCTTATAATGTCGTGAATCGAATCCCGGATCTGGTAAATTCACATGCTATTTTTTCAATTTGTGTTTAGACTCAGAGTATGGGACCTAATAGGTTGAGCGAGTGGCTACTATCCATTTCTCGTAAAAACGAAAATCTGTCAATACAACTGAAATCTGTGGGGGCACATAATATGATCCTACTTCCATAACATTATGATGTCTACTTTTTATTTTCACGCGGGCAACGTCGTGGGATATCGTTAGTTTATAATAAAATAATGATAATATCTCAGTATCACGACGTATTTCCTGTTACCAAACAGTTCAATGAATGAATTAACATTATGTTAATATATTAGATTGAGATATAAATCATTACACTTGCTCAATGTACATACAGTTTGTTAAATTTCATTTGAAATTCGATATATGAGGAAGGTACCTCCGCGTATTCGATTATAAATTGCCTAGATACATGAGCCATACTTATTGCTGTCAAAAAAGTATTGATACGTTTTGACCGATACTTCGTTACTTTTCCCTAGTTGGGATATTGACTGTTTAATCTGCAAACCGGCTAACTCCATTTGGGAAAATTATTCAGGAAAGAGAAAAAACTGAATAATTTAACTATCGAGCGGAATGTAACAATTCCAAAAATACACTTACAAATAAGCTGCACTATGAATTATTAATACACTATTTAGCTTCCTTTTTATATAGAAATAAAATTTAAATAAAAATTAAATAAAGAGCGTAGTTGTTCCATTTACGATATCGGAAATTTGGCACCTGCAGTTGGCAACGAAATGAATATGTACTGTGAACTTTTTGAACCAAATTAATGTTTAAAGTCTTAAACTAGGTATACTTAATAATAGGGGTGAGGAGTGGAGGTAGGCTGTTAAGATTCGACATAAATAGTGCATACTAAACTTTTTCAGTCATACTTATTTATTTTGTTAACTAAAAATACAATTTGCAGATAGTGCTGGTTATTTTTTAACATTCAATAAATAAACCCTGTCTTAACCAAACGATAATGGCTTAAGTTTAGTATGCTATGGGCGATCCGAAAAAAAATAGTGCTCACTTTTCATTCACAGTTATTTGTTTTTGTTCAATTACGAATACAAATTACAGATGGTGGTGGTTGGTTTTGTTTTAAATTCATTAAGTCCTGCCTAAACCAAACCATAATCGATAAATAATATTCTTCTGTAATGTAACTATATAACTATAAAATATTTTTTGCACTATCTACACATTGTAGTACATACTTGTGTGCTCTATTTATGTCGAATATTAAGAGTCTACTTCCAGTCTCCACCCTTCACCATTGCTAAATAATCAAGCCACTTGACTACATAAACTTAGTGTTAAATCATGATGACAATTTTTCAAGAAAACACTGATTTTTTGTAATATTAAAAGATTCGATATTATACTGATACCAATTATTATCAATACCTTTTCTTTCAACGTGACCGCCCTAGCCGTACCTGCCTTCTCAAAAAAAAAAAACTACATAAGAAGATAGTATTTTTTTGAATATTCAATTAAAATTATATTGATGATAAAACATCTTCAAACGTTTAAAGAGCTGTTATGAAATTTCGTTGCATAAATATTTTTTGTGCTCGTTCTGAGAGAAATGCAATTTAACAATTTAAGAGTCCATTTCCAAAGATGATCAATCAATATTCAAAAAAAAAAAATACACTAATTTAGTTGGATGTTAATGTGTCAGTAAGGCATGATTTCAATTAGACGTTATTTTTTTTAATTCGAACATATTTAAGTGAAATTATTTCATAATCGGTAGTTTTTTTCATTATAACACGTTTATAGCGGCATGGAAGGTGACCATCCACCAGTGGCGCACCCAGGGGGGGGGGAAGGGGCCCTGGCACCCCCAAACATGAAAATTATCAGAATGATTTTAAACATTGAAATTGAAAGCCAATAAACTATACCTTGGGCTTAGACAAATAAAAAAATAGACGGCAAAAAAATGATTTTAATCCCAATCCTTAATGGAACTGTCAAAAAAATTCCGGTGTCCACCCGAATTCCGGAGTGGTGTCATGTAGGTTATGGCTGGGGAGGGCTGACAGGGCTCTAACCTGGGGGCCCGGGCTGTGGGGGGCCCGGCGTGTCGGGTTGACCAGATAAGTGAGATAAACACACATCATAAATTACCTTTAATAGTAAAAAAAAAAGTCGCTATTATACTTCATAGCCATGAACATTTTAGATTATATAATTGTGCAATATATTTTCTGATTATTATGTGTCGATACTTGACAGCTCCATTATTAAAGTAGATGTATTAAAAATCGCCAATAATTCACTGTATACCTACCCTTAATTTGAACTAAAACTAAAACACAATTTGAAAAACGTTAATGTAGTATTTCACACTGCCTTTAATCTTAGCGGTAGGTAGGGGGCCCGCCAAATATCCTAGCCTGAGGCCCCGTTTCAGGATGTGGGGGCCATGGTTTAGGTACACCGAGTGCAATAGACAAAAGACCGATAAACGAGAAATTAGAGAATTAAATTGCCCCCCCCCCAATATTAAATCCTGGGTGCGCCACTGCCATCCACAAACTATGGCTGTATAATATAATATATATTATGTGATTAACAGGGGGAGATACGAGTAGGGTAACCTCAAAATGTCATATGAAACAGTGTTACCAACTAAGCAGTACTATAAAATACTGAATAAAATGTCAAAGGGGTTGCGTAGGCCTGATTTTTGCAGGAGTATTGAGAAATTAAAACAATATTTTTCATCCGTTATCATTTTACCACGTTTTTATTAGCTCGTATTCTTGTTTGTCCAGTACAATCTTGTTTGTCCAATACAAATCTTGTTAACTAACTTCCCGACTAGCTAGACATTTGAAACTTTTAGAATATATCAGAACACGATGACAATGCATTCTTTTAATACTTTTAGCCAGATTTAAGCAGAATTGTATTCATTTTCAGTTAATTGTGTTTTGTATGGAAAGTTATTTCGGGAAAAAATCGTCAAAAGTAAAACACTATTATTGGTTTTTAAGTTGGTCCTAGCAACTAAATTATTAATATATACGTGCGTTACTATGGAAATCAATATGAAATGTCAAAATTTGTCAGTATTTCTATCAAAGTACAAAAAAAGTATTTATTAATACATAGAATTGTCAAGTTTATATGATTCAACAGACAATTTAAAAACGTGATATTTATATAAAAAGTTCTTTTTATCTTGTAATTATTTGTGTTTAGGTAGATAATATAATAAAAACCACTAGTATTTACTTTTATCTGATATGTTAAAACATAATATGAACTGACTTTGCACGAGTTCGATTCGTTGATCGATGTATATTAATTTTACTTAACAAAACAATAATACGCAATCGTTTTTTATATCAAAATAACTGTTTAATCTAGCAATACAATAAAATGTTAAAATTAAAATAATTCTGACAGACGTAAAAGTCAAACAAAAATTATAAAATTAAACTCAAATCAAAAATGTGTAAACTTAATCTGAATCTGTGGTAAAAATTCGAAATTGGACGGAACAAATACAAAAACATATCTTGTATTTTATATGGATAGATGAAATTCTATGCAAAATGCTATATCCCCGTCAGTAATTAGGTACTACGGATTTAAAACAAGGGTGGAATTGAATTTAATGCTTATAAAAATATGACTGCAAAGTTCAAACATGAAGGGTAGGCAGGAAAGCTTACAAAACTTACTCTAGGTACTTTTAAATAGGCTAAGAAAAGCGTGAGTTTGTTTTTTCTTTACATATGCGGAAATCAAAGCTTGCTCCTTATTCCGCGTTGTTTGTCGTGATTTACTTTAAAACTGAACGGAACAAAACCCACGTGTTGTATCGCCTACTATATTATGAATAGATAAATAAATTAGTATGAAACACGAGTATACAGTGGAATACAAATGCAATGTATCAATACACGTAAGACAAAACGGTTATTTTGAAGTAACAACATAAACTTAGACGCTTCAAACCACCCGCCCCGCACCACACGGTCATAATCCAGCGTATCAGGAGGCCCTACGTTTGGATGTAAAGAACCAGCAGTTGTTTACGCCTAAGAATGTCTCAGGAGCAGATACCCGAGACTGAAGTCGCCACGTAGTCTAGGACTGAGTTAACAATATATATTACAAAAAACAAAGCTACAACAATACGAACATACAAAATTATGTGAAGAGTAATTCATGTCCGTAATAAGACGCCGTAATTTTTTAAAATCTGCAAAGTTGGCCTTTGTGGCGACCAGGTCAGACGGCCCGATGTGCTTAACAGCTGGTTTGACTGACTTGGGCGTCTCTTCCCTTTCGGGGCACATTTTCGGGTAATAAATCCAAGCTTAAATAAGAACAGCGAATCCACCATAGCCAGTCAATAATCGACGAGTGTTTGTAATTACAAATTACAAATTGTCAGGAGTCTGTTTGGCTCTCTGCAATCGCCATTGGACATTAGGAATGAATAAATATGCGTACCTACTCTCTGTGGATGCATCTCAAATATAAGTAACATGCATAGGTACTATAATATATTATTATGCTTATAATACTCATAAGAGGTTGTAAGATCCGGTATCATGTACATTGTACGTACCTATTGAATTTCGGTTGAGCGCAGTTTACCTTGAATAGGTGGCCGTATAGCATTGAGATCAAATAATAACGCGTTTTTCGTGGAGCATTGTAGACAGTAAAGTTTCAATGTTATTTTATTAGATTCAATAAAGATATTAATTTAATATTTATTGGTATCAAATATCTGATAATAAGGCTGTTATGACTTGATACTTTTGAGCACCTACCAGATTTAAAAAAAATATATACGATGTGATTGTATATCAAGTATACTTACAGTAAGAACAAAACAATGATTCGGTTCGTGGATTGTATGCATACGAATGCGTATTCCGTCGTCAGCGCTACAAGTAAATCGGCTGCCAGCTAATTAGTAGCACTAGTAGGGGTAAACATCCGCACGCACACCATCTACCAACTGAATAATAATTTTCTTTTTACTGTACCTTCCTATTATATTATGGTGGCTTCATTGCGTATTTTTAAATGTTATTTAGACATGATTTAAATCTCAATACCACATGGCCATCTATGTTTGATATGCACACGATGAATTATAATACGGCTAACTGTGTACGTACAAATTTCCGGACACGTGATTTTCCGCAATGAGAAGTATGATTCACTCCAACCTCCAACTCATAATACAAGGAAATATAGAAGGCAGCAACAGCGTTCTATTAAAAATCTTCGTGAAATAACGATTGAAAACAGTTTATTGGTCTGATATTAATGTGGCATATCCCCTCCAATAGGTGGGCACAATACATAGGTACATGATCGGCGTGCATTTGTAAAGCGTGACTATATTCGCTTCACAGCCACCTGATTGGTCATGTATGTAATACATTCCGTGGATACAGTTATTAATTAACGAAAAATCCGTGAGGGAGAGCCCATTTTCTTCGTATTCAACTAACTTGTAAATTAATTTGCGTCAGTTCATAATATATTTACTATGGCTATTCACAAAAGATGAGTTGTCAGGCATATCACTTCGATATAATTAATATTTTCTTTTTTCCTTTTGACCATGCCACATCCTAATCACATATAGGCCTCCACAGAGTAGAATTTTGTATTAATTTTGTCTTTATGAAAAATGGATGTTAGGCACTTGCTCAACCTCTTAGGTAGGTCCATAATCTGACTCGAAATACAAATTCCCATCATGGGCGTTATAATATTAATATTTAGTAATATCTAAAAGACATTTAAATTAAGAATAATACTATTTCAAAATAAGTATGTAGGTATTATCCTAATAAAGGAGGCAAATCGTCAAAAATATGAAGACGCTGAACTAAAAATAATCATTTCTTTTTGATTTAATAAACATGTTGGCGATGAAAAAATAATGTGTTATTTTAATAACTTGAAAACTACGAGTATCATGAATACATCGTCTAATAACTCTAATAAAATGTGGCATTTTTATTTAGATAAGAATCTTTCAGTAGTGCCAAATATAAATGTTTTGTTTTTTAGATTTATATCTGGAAACCGACTATAAGGAATCAATCGGTTACAGGCGTGCACACAAGGGGAGTTTCGGGTCCAGACTCCCCCACAGAAACGGAGAAAATATAAATTATTTAGGTAAAAGGAATATTGCTTTTTCTTAGTCTTCGTCAGGACAGGACATCATGACTGAGGAACATGATCGGATAGGCTGTCGAACAGACTTCTCAACGGGTTGGCCCTAATCCTTTCGGTACCCTATGACACGCAAGGCTTGTGGCCACTGGAAGACCCGTGTCACTCATAAATCGGTGCGATTATCTGGAGCGTACAACGTTTGCTTTAATATTCTGATGTGGCATGTCCAAAAAACAAGACAGTGCGAACGACACAAATGGACACAAACGATTCTACTAATTATGACCGTCGAACCACGTGCATTAAATAACCACTTGTGGATGTCGTATCGAGTTATATCTAGCTATAACTCGTAACATCCTTTGTTATGCCTACAGATCAGGTAGCTTCAAACTGTGGAGTGTCTAGGTACGGTGAATGTATCTGGAAAAGTGCTGTATTTTGCGGTTAACACGACGGGAAGCTATAAGTAGTAGACGGGGTAAATATAGAAGTCAATGGCATCTGCTAGATTATTTTGTTAACCCCGCCCCCTTTAAAATTTTATTGATTTTTTTAATGGACCCCCCAAACCATTTTTCTGATCGGAGTTGATTTTCATTTCCTTACACATTATTATATTATATTCGTTAACAATTTATCTGCTTTAGGAAATTGACTTTGAAGTTGAAACATAATCATATTATATAGATAGATTATAGACATTAAAATCATCAGTATTTTATTCAGGCCTCTTTCAAGCAAACATGAATTAATGTAATTATTTCAGAAATTGGGTAATTCTGTGAAAAATTTAATAAGACGCTCACAAAAAAAATATTTTCCAAATACACATCGAATAGTGAGTGGCTGTTGGGTTTTATTATATTGAATTCAACGGCTGGCAGGAAAATTCATTTCTTTTGTTACGAATGTTCTATATTTAAAATTTGTCTTCAGATCACATTCGAATACGATACTTCTACAGCGACTAGAGAAGTTTTATTTAAAAAAATATATAGGTTATTATATATTTATATACTTAATAATAAAATATATTTTATTTAAACGATTCAGAACTCAACTCAATAAGATTATTGTCAGTGCAAACTAAACTAAGCACACGATGAGTGAAACGTGTTTGTTATCTATAAAAAATAAGCGATCGGTGTCTGTCTGGAGAAAATTTAGAACGTATTTTTAAAAATAAAAATAATGCCTACCTACTGAATCTTCTTAAAAAATAATTGTTATTTGTTGTGCTAATATTTCAAAGTCATAAGAGAAAGATTATTAACGTAAAATATGTTTATTGGCAGGAGCTATCTTAAAAACTCGTCACGAGGAGGTGTCACACGAAAGTGTCACGTTTTTAACAATAACTAAACTACAATATAATGATATTTCTTGCGCAGTCACGGGGCATTAAATACGTGCTATCCAGAAAGCTTTCCGCGACAATATTGCGTGCTCTGCCTCTATACCCCTGACGTAGTTTGGTATCGGTAAAAATATATTTATATTAGCACGGACGCAAACCAAAATATTTGTAATAATATTTTTTTATTACTCGTATAATATTTATAACACGTATTCTATGCATGATATTTTAATGAAAACTGTTTTATAATCTTTAGTAATGAAACACATAGTACATACCAGTGACGAAGGGTGGAGGTAGGGTGTTGAAATCTGGCATACATCCAGCACACTAAACTTTGTCATACTTATTTCTTGTAATATATCATATCATATCATATCATACCATTATTCATTGCGCAATAAATATATTATAGTATTAAGTATTACACCTATGGTGATTTCTTCAATATTTCTGGGGATGCTCGTCAACCACAGCATATATGGAACGTATGCCGATGATATATATGGAAATGTATGCTAACAACCTCATTAACTATTATTAATACGTTTATCAAATCGTTCTTAAAAAAATGTTGGCATGTAATGTTTATAAATTGTGATTATAATGTTCTATATTTAAAATATTACTACTTATAAAATTATGTACACAATATATAAACGCCGGAGCCTTTAGACAAGTTACACATATTTACATATTCTATTAATTATTTTATGTAACCGACTATCATCGCATGTTTGCTAATAAGAGGTGAGTCAGTTATGAATACAAATTACTTTCCCATGCTAATATTTTTCAGTAGGTATTAATCATGGTATGAATTGACTTTAAAACTTTTTAGTCTATTGGTAATTTTTTTTAAACGTGGCGTTTCGGATGACTTCGGTCCATGTTCGGTGAACTTACACTAATTACAGCATATTATACAATATGTATACAAAGCTGTAACGTCATATAGCATTTTTATTATGTGAATGCTTTAGTTCTGGTATAAGTCAAAGATGTTTCGTATTTGAAGTGGTTGACGTATGTAGCAATAAATATAACAATAACACTGACTGTTTGACTGAATTGAACATATTCTTGACAGATGCAGGTAACTATAATGACTATAAATATGATAGTGCATTAGTATGTTTTAGAGTTACTTTCATATATGTAAACTCCGTCTATTAGAGAAAGATTTATTCAATGTCATTGTTATACATCTATATAGCTAATCTCTTGTTAGTTGTTATTCTAATTTGCATATTATGATTTGGTTTTATTAAACAGTCGCTCGGCAGAACTGAAAAAGTGTTGAATAAGAAAGTTGGCATGACTTGTTTCAAATGAAGATTCTCCCAGATCGTGTACTGACTGAACTTTATAACTAGATACATAATATTATATATTATATAAATTACTGCACTTAAATAGAAAATCATTTATTATGCATATACCTATATATACTCAGACATATTTGTCGTCTTAATTTAGTATACGTAATGTGTTAGTACGAGCAAAAAAATACTAAAAGTAGATTTGGAGATAAATATTTCGATATCAAAAGTCATCATGAATCACTATACGAAGACGACTGTAATCATTGGTATCCAGCCCGAGAGAGTCTGTAACTATATATTATATTACTGGACGACAATAAATGTATAAAGATGGTATTATACATGATGAAATTATCCCCCAAACAGAGTTGGAGTGCATTCAAGGCCACCTCTCGCTGTACCTCACTGTGACCTCAGTACAGGGTGTTTAACCAATATGTGCTCCCAATGCTTACATGTGCATGTGAAATGTAGTCTTTTATACCCCGTTTACAAGTGCATCGATTTACTGCTGACAATATATACGTATTATCTCGGCCATAAAAAGAAATGCACACATAAATACGTATATTTTTTCCTAGACACTTTTATGGATACCTTGCATTTACTATCGAGGTTTCTGTAAGGACTTTGGCATGCAAACTACTCTAATTGATGCTAAGTCAAAGGAAATTTGTGACGGCTGAGAAAAATGCGTTAATTAAAAATAATTCGTCTATCCGAATCGGGTATTGCTAATTTGAATTCGGTCAGGATCTACGAAACCAGCTTGCAAAAACCCTGGAAAATTCTTGTTAGCGCAAGGCCTGTGGTGATTCTGATGAATATTTCGTCGTATTGATTGAGAACTGAGAATTATCGTGCAAGTTGCAAGATTGCATGCATGGATCAAAAAAGTTTAGCAGCTTTTGAATTTTGAGAGTTGGAATTTGTGCGATATCTGCGCCTGCGCAGTAAAACAATATTGGCGAACCTGCCGAAAAAAACGAACTACACTGCGCAAATCATTTTGACGTTTGCAATTTTCACAACCAGTGAAATAGCATCATACAAAAACAACTACGCGTCTCGCATACGCTTGAAGAATGAGATCGGCGAGACAGTCGACACTTTTACGCGTAAACAGTAATTATCGCGATAGTTTAATTTACTCACAATTAGTACCAGTAAATCCATGCACGTGTACATGCGCTATTAGTAAGAAATCCAGAAATTAAGAGTAGTACCTATAACGTGGCATACGTTGGGTTTGACAGAAAAATGATCGGATCGAATGTAGACGAAAGTATACGACATAATTAAGTAGGCTAATGAAAATCCGAGATGGGATGGACCACTGCCATCTTTAGATTAATAAAGCCTGAGCATAACTTTTTGCACAAGCAACGAGTGGTCCACTGCCATACTGTTTATCGATAACGTACTTGCAAGCAGAGTTTGGTATTCTATAATGACTGAAGAGTATAAATAAGTTATTAGTTATTGTCGTTTAGAATCGACTGTCACATTGACAAACGTCCTAGTGTATTATTATATTATTAGACACAGAAGAAGTTTACTTTGATCGTTACTTCTAATTATTAATAACACAGAACCACTAAATCAGATGAACTCCGAAGCCTCCAAGATCTCCAAGATACGTTAAAATAATCTGAAAGAAATCTGAAACTAAGAATATTCCGACAAGTGAATACAACAGACGCGTCAGTATGAGCACTCTATAGACAATGACAGGCAATGACAGGTCATCCATAGACAACGGGAGGGGCGGAAAGGTAGGACCAGTCGTGAATGTATCGGCTTTCCTCTTCAGTCGGCAATGGATGGACACATACCTCGTATGAAACCCATTTTAATTGTATTCCATCGTTCAGTCGTATAGTTTCCATAGAATTGAGAATTGTTTCGGATATTAAAACATTTTTAATCGGTGATGTTTTATAAGTCGATAAAAATACAATTATATTTTTAGAAAAACGATAAATAAATAATTCTGGAATTATTTTATTTAACATATTTAATTAACAAATTAATTCACTTGGCAAATTTTTCATCTTCTCACGCTTCAGTTTCTTTCTAAATTCCCTTGCAGGATATGTAGTAAATGGTGTCGTTTTCCACAATTTGATAGCAAAATACATAGTGTTCGTCGCATTTCTGCCTACAATGTATGCAAAATACTAAATACTGGTTTCGGTGTTAGCATAAATGATCTTAATTAAATTCAAATGTGATGCTGGCAAAGCATGATTAAAGGCCCTCGCGTCGGGTTCATGTATGCAAATCCTAAATCCCTCTCTGGATCCATGTAGTTCGCAATATTCACACGGCCGGATCATTTCAGTGGGTAATTTGTACCTGTTTTAATGCTCGGCATCGGTTTATTACGCCCGCGAAGTGCTTCAAGTGGTTGGAATATAAAATCAAAATAAGTATGGATTAAATTTAATTTCCGTCAAAGCATCATCATTCGATAGTAGTTTTTTGTTATTAATATCTACTTGTAAATTTTTAGGTATCAATAATAGGGCTTTGCCTTTCAATCCCTGTCAGAGCCAATATCTGCCCTTTAGGGTAAAACAACAACGCCAACTAATGTAATATTTAATTTCCAATATGTCAAAAATATATCGACGACATCAATGTTATTTTTACATTTATATCCAGAAACCGTGCATAAGGAACTCAACTCCACCTTGACATAGATAATATATTAGATTGGGGCAGGCGTAACAAACTGGACTTCAATATTGATAAATGCAATGTTTTATCGTTTACTAAAGCCTCACGAGTATTGTTTTCCCAGTATTCGATCCATAGTAGAGTTCTCTCGCGAATATCATCTCAAAGGGATGTTGGCATTACGTTTTGACAGTAAACTGATGTTTAGTGCTCATATGGATACCATTTGTAAAAAGGCGCTAAAAATGTTGGGCTTTGTCTTGCGTTCTTCTCGGGTCTTTTCGGATGTTACGGCACTAAAAATTCACTATAATTTCTTAGTTAGAAGCAGACTCAAGAGTGGGTCTATTGTTTGAGCCCCGCATCAGTTGAAGTACGGCCTTATGGTGGAGAGGGCCCAGAAGAAATTTTCGAGACTCGTTTACTTTCGGCTATATGGATATTATCCGTGGCTCTATCCGACTGACTTTCTCTTAAGTATGCTTACATACTGTAGCTTAAAGTTTAGAAGGGATCTTTATTTATCTACATATATTTATACGCAGCGTAAATGGAAACTCTGCCATTATTGGTAGTGTTGGCTAGTGTGTCTCTGATAATTATCTTAGGAATCGAGGGCATCCGTTGTTTGTTCTCCCAAGGTGCTGAACTAACCTGCCATTAGTGATGCCAATTGGGAGGCCAATAACTATGTTTAATCAAATCGTTTATTCCACTTACGTGAGGTGAATTTAGGTGGACATTGTTTTATAAGTTTTTAAGATGGTGTCTATCAACCTAGTATCACTATGTGCGCTTCCATGTAGGTACTTTTATTTTTATTTTTTAATTTCTTATTGTATTACGTATTGTATTTTTATTTGAAAATTGTTTTATTTTATCATTTATTTTATGTCATGTCGTGAACGCTTTGAATTTATAATTTGTTATGTTCATTATAAGTAAAATAAATACATTTGAATTTGAATTTGAGGACTCTATTAGTGAAAGTTACAGAACGATTGGAATATTAACAAAAATTTAGTTTTTTAATAACAGTATGTATATGGAGAACCAGTATTGCTTTAGCAAATTGAGAACCGAGTATTTGGATATACGCATAGCGGAAGTACCTAGGAGAGAATGCATGATATGAAAACCTCATACAAAAAAATGACGGAAAAACTTGCAGATTTTAGCAAATCTTTTTGTATTTTAGATAAGATGGCAAACTTGATTCACAGATACCATCAGGATTGTTAAAATTTTTAAAGAGTCCTCACCCGCAAAGAAAAGAACTTGTAGAGTCGAGGGTTTTTCTATTTTATTATAAAGAGTTTTTTTCTGAGGCTTTTGGATATGCAGTTAAGAATACATTATAAAACACGTGTTAAATTAGTTACAAATGATAAAACAATTAAAGAGTAAAATATTTGTTCTTTGTCATAACACTCATAACCTTTAAATAAGCAATTTTCCCGTTTCCACCACTGCGGATGCTCGATTAATTTGTTTAAAGCTAAAGCCACAAGGCATCGTGCGGTGAGATTATATGTTTCTATTTAACGCTGAGTGTTTTATGGGTCTCGTCATATGCGAATAAAAAGTGTAATAATATGCCGTTTAGGCCACTTCACTTTTTAAAAATTTCTGCATCGGCGGTTTGTTAAAACGCTGCTCCATTGTGCGTTATGGCCTTCTGTTTTTGATACAAATTATTGAGACTTTATTGCAGATACGCATTCAGGGCTTAATTAAAAAAAAACTTTAATTTATCGATGGAGAAAATGTTAAATTGGGCATTATTTTGTTATCCACTCTTCTTCGAAATACAACGTTGCTTCGTTACTGATTTAAGTTATGGAATGCCACTGATCATGGCCCCCACATCCTGAAGCGGGCCTCCAGGCTAGAATCTTTAACGGGCCCCCTACCTATCGCTAAAGATAAAGGCAGTGTGACGCTCTACAGTAGCGTTTTCCAAATGGTGTCGATACGCGGTAAAATTAATGTGTATATTTAGTGTTTTATGTATTTGTAGTGTTATATATAGTATTTGAATTATGGAGTTGTCGAGTATCGATACACAATTAAAAATTGTATCGTACAACCACATAATTTTAAATAATGATAATAATAATATAGAAGAGAAATAGCGCCGCAGGCAACTTTTTTTTACTATTCGAGAGAATTTTTGATGTGTGTTTAAATCACTTATCTGGTAGATTCGCCACGCCGGGCCCTTCCTGAGCACGGGCCCCCAGGCTAGAACTCTGTCAACCCCCCCTTTGTGGGGGCCATGCCGGTGTTAGTTAAGTGATTACGTTTGTTAATTCCAGGACTCATGATTGTATAAAAACACTGTAACTTAAATATACGCTTTCTGAAATCTTGAATTATAAAAAAGAAGGAGATATTCAATAAAATAAAAATAACTGTACACCCTTTTCATGTATATAAAATTGAGCTTCGTTATGGTCGCAACATCAAAAAAAACTTAGAAACCACTATGAATTTTCGTGTATATTTTCGTCTCAGGTAGACGAATCACAAAATAAACCGTATCTTTAATATTATCTATACAAACCCGATGAGTGCGCGTGGTGTCTTAGAGGTACCAAGTTACGGAGGAGAGGAGTGGTAGACACGATCACTCCCGGAGTTTGAGGTATCATTAGTTTCGTGTATACTATCGTCTCAGCGCATCTATTCTATACACAAGGCGGTTATCGGCGGCTATCGAGGGAAGTTTATCATATTGCAGTATAAAGACGGTTAATTGTTACAATAAGTAGCCGCCGGAACTATTTGAGTTACTCCATCTCCACCCGCCATGTATATGAAGCCGCGATTTGTGAACGGCCGCCTACTATGACGCTATAAACGTGTCAGAAAGAAATGATTTTAGAACCATACTTCCTTGTCCCGAAAAAAAGTGATATGTTTTACCTGCACCTCTCGTAGATGAGTTGAGTTTTAGAGCGAGATAGACAGTTTTGACAGTATAGAAGGCTAACTTATAACAATATTATAATACCTCACTACATAAATGTGATAAACTACCCTAGGATAGCCGCTAATAGCAGCCTTGTGTATAAAATAGATGCATGTGTAGATAAAATAATCTACGTCATTCATCAAGAAATGAAAATTTAATTAATATTAAATTCTACAGGTTTTTAAAAAAGGTTTGTCGATAGCTATTTCGGTTGTAACATCATTATCAAGACTACAGCTATAAAAGTAAGTAAATGCTAACTCAATTAATACGTCATTCATATTATGCATACTCAACTCTTCGTAACACCTGGGTTAATAATGCACAATACTAATCTTGATAATGGTGTTTTTTTGCCGACTGAAAAACTATTTTGAGTAAATTAATAATAAAATTACTGTTGGGGAATATAATATATAGATATGTAAGGAATTTATAAAATATAAGATTAATATTATATAATAATATGATGTTATCATACAGTACCGTGGAACTCAGTTGTTTTTTGTGTCTGATAAGTCGTTGATAGGACACGAGGCGTGCTTGTTATCAATCATTATTATCAGTTTGTTGGTATTAGGAATTCTAGTCCTGGGAAACAGGTAGTACCTATCAACTTATCAACTCCATTGTTATTTTATTATTTAACAAACATTATCTTCATATAATATATGATATAACTAGTCTACTTCACAACATAAACATTAATTTTATCTTTATTGCATAAACACCTATATATACCTAAGTATCTAAGAGTCGGTACTAAATCATTATTTAGTGTTTACTATGAGTTGTGGGTATATTATAGGTGAATCCTGTAAGTTGTAGTCCACTGCCTAAGGTACTGGCTTTTCCTACAGGGATTCCGGGATTGATTTCCAAAGGGGACACACCAGCGCTCGAAATTGAACGGAGTGCACCGGAGCGCAATTCCGGTTCGTTATATTCGAGAGATTATCGCTCCGGTTCGTAAAAATGCCATTTCTAACGCTGGGGCATACTATCCTTTATGCTTTTATTAACTCTCGATCGTTTCACTACTTCTACTAAGTACTATAGTGTTTCAACGCGACAACGCATAAAGTATAATAATTTCAGGCAATATTGTTTTTTTTTACGATTTTACCGAGGCTTTGACTGCGAAACGCTGTCATATCGCCTCTTCTCATCTAGAAGAGGATCCGCCGATCAGGCCATCACTTCCAAAATCTTGAAAAAAAAAACGTCAAAAAATCTTTAAAATCTTAATGATCTATAGAAAGCTATAAATTAGAAAACTAAAAACCGATATGTTCAATTGTATTGTATTAAGGGTTCATCGGTTAAAAAAAACAAACAAATTGCTCAAATTTTTAAATTCATTATGCTTGAAATAGAACACAAAAACATAGTTTTCCATAAAAATCGAATTACTAGCAAATTTTACCAGGTGGCAGTACCACCTGTCAACATTATCATACGTCTTCTCCGTGTCTCCCTCTCTCTCTCTCTCTCTCTCATACGTTTACGTGTATGTTTTGCCTCACTGTCTTTGTTCTTATGTTTCAGACTCAATTATTTGTCTGTGAGCTTCTGAATCAGTCTGCCGGAGTCTGCGTGGACTGTAGGATCTCCTGACTTTGCCGAGCACGCCATCGCTGAATTCGTTCATTTGTCAAGTGACGACGCTTAGCTGATGGTTCTTCCTCATCCATAATGTTTCGATTTTTTGATGAATTGTGTATGTTACTAAAGGTTACAGTAGATGACAGCACCCTATCCCTATTATAATTATACTTAAATATCTTGGATAACAAACACATTATATCGCTCAATATGCTATTACTACACTGTAAGCATCTATCAAACTATTATGAGAGTATGACCCGATTAAGATAATTAAGGGGAGACGTGCGCCACGTAGGTCAAAATCGAGATTTTTTTGCTATTTTCAAAGCATGCTCCTGGACATTCCTTAAACGTTGTAGATAATCTATTTATATACTATTAAAGCTTTATTATCCTTTATATTTATTTTAAACATTTGATGACTGCATAAAGTATTTTTGTTACATAAAATAGTGTTCTTTTAAACCTCTCGCTCTAATGTTTTAGAATATAGTCATATTTCGGTACATAACTGTGCAGTGGTATTAAGATTTTTTACATTTATTATTTTTTAAACGCATTTATAAAACCATTAGTATAAATTATTACGAGATATTTTTTGTAAAATATTCACGATAAAAAATTATATTGATTATCTCTGTGATCCCAAATTTGACAAGAATTAGGCATTTTATAATTCAAAAAATCGGCAAGATTAACACATTTGAAGATGATTCTAAAGATACTTATTATAAGCTATGTTTTTGACCATTCAAGTGTGATAAACATCTTATGAATAATGATTGCTTTATAATAATTATTGACCTAAGAATAATGTAGTGTTTTTTTGAAATACGCCATTTCTTTTGTCATTCCCCTGTGATTAAGCTACAACATACGGCCGTAGCCATAAATTGACAAACTATAATTGAGTAGGGGGTAAAATGATATTGACGCGCGTGTTTGAACATGTACCGTTTAAAAAAAATAAAAAAAAATTCGGTTAGGTACATGTTCAAACACGCGCGTTAACATAATTTTTTTCCCTACTTTAATTATAGTTTGTCAATTTATGGCTACGGCCGTATGTTGTAGCTTAACCACTAGGGAATGACAAAAAAATGGCGTATTTCAAAAAAACACTACCTTATTCTTAGGTCAATAATTATTATAAAACAATCATTATTCATAAGATGTTTATCACACTATAATGATCAAAAACATAGCTTATAATAAGTATCTTTAGAATCATCTTCAAATGTGTTAATCTTGCCGATTTTTTGAATTATAAAATGCCTAATTCTTGTCAAATTTGGGATCACAGAGATTATCAATATAATTTTTTATCGTGAATATTTTACAAAAATTATCTCGTAATAAATTATACTAATGGTTTTATAAATGCGTTTAAAAATTAATAAATGTAAAAAATCTTAACACCACTGCACAGTTATGTACCGAAATATGACCATATTCTAAAACATTAGAGCGAGAGGTTTAAAAGAATACTATTTTATGTAACAAAAATACTTTATGCAGTCATCAAATGTTTAAAATAACTATAAAGGATAATAAGGCTTCAAAATTATATAAATAGATTATCTACAACGTTTAAGGAGTGTCCAGGATCATGGTTTGAAAATACAATAAAAACTCAATTTTGAGCTTCGACGAGCATGTCCCCCCTTAACACATTTGAAGATAATTCTAAAGATACTGATTATAAGCTATGTCTTTGACCATTCAAATGATAAACATACTACGAATAATATTTGCTTTATAATAATTATTGACCTAAGAAAATGGTAGTATTTTTTTGAAATACGCCATTTCTATTGGCATTTCCCAGTAGTAGTAGTAGCCATAAATTTACAAACGATAAATGAAGTAGGGAGTAAGATCATGTTAAAGCGCGTGTTAAAACATGTACCGTTTTTTAAAAGTTTTTCGGTTAGGATTAGGTTAGAATTTGTATTTATATAATATCGTGTCTGTGTTCTCCCTCTCTTTCACTCTCCCTTACACATCTTCATATATTTTCTCTCATGTTTCTGTAGATATATTGTTTTTTCTTTTAAATATCTATTAAAATGGTAAAATATATCAATTTATAGATAATATCAATGAAATGACTATTATAATCTAAAACAAATCACTGGAAGTATATCATTAAACCGCATTCCTGAAATATTTCACATTGCAAAACTAATATATGTATCTTTTGTCTTTTAAATGGCAACTAAATTGGCATTTAACGGCTAGCTTTATCGTGAAGAAACAATTATCTAACCCGGTAACATCTTCTTTATTGTTTACCAGTGGTTTATTGTTTAATCTACTCACACAACACCCGAGCTATTTTATTCTTGAATATATCTCTTTTGTTTAAATTTATAATTATAATTAAGTAAATAATTTTCATACAAATGCAGTGGCTGGGTTAGAGACGTAGATATCCGAAGCTCTGACTGACTTTTGAGGCCACAGAACAGATAATAAATATAATACCGATAGGCTATATTCAATACGCCGCACGTTGATGCAGGGTTTTTGAATGTGTGAGTGTCCTACGAAAATGAAGCACGCATTATGCACGTGCATTATGCATAAACGTAAAAGCGTAAATGCATAAACCGAGAGCAGTTTTCAGTATTCGACGTACAACGTATTCTTGACACGTGTGTAAGTTTAACCTGGATTCTTCCTTACTCGTGTCGGCTACCTGCTATCGCCTTACCCGTTAGGTATTTCAGTTCCCATTATTTCTGAGTTCCCTTTTTGAGGCCCACACAATAACAATCAAATGAAAACCATAAGTTACAACTTACAACTACTAGAATACCTTGTAAAAATATCGTACTTCTGTGTATTAAAACCACACCTGTAGCTAGATATAATTATTATTATTAATGATGAGGGTGATGGCACATAATAATATTAGCGGGGGGGGGCTGACAAACCTCTGGCCTGGGGCCTAGGCAACGAGGGGCCCGAAGTGGCGAGTCGACCAGCTAAGTGAGATTAACACACATCACAAATTTACTCTATTACTAAAAATAAGTCGCATTCGGCGCTACTTTATTTCAGGGCTGTTAAATGTTTTAACCACTTACGTGGTTGTGCTTTCTGCAAAATTGATATATATGAATATGTGATATGATGTTTGATATATTTAACGGATAATTTCCGTATAGAATTTAGGATACATTTGTGTAGTGCATAACCACTGGCCTTAACCATAGCGATAGGTAGGTGGGCCCGCTAAAGATCCTGGCCTTGGGGCCCCCTTCAAGATGTGAGGGCCATGATTATGGTTTTCCTATAGGTCCATTTGGTGTGAGTTGCAGGGATTTTGTTATCCTTTGTTTGTAATAAAGCATATAATACATAAATAATATACCTATTCAATTTGTGAGAAATTCGCATATTTTTAAGATTTTGGTATAATTTAATAATTGAATGAATGGATCGAACTGTTTCGAGGCCCCCATTTTTTTTACGAATCGATTGCATCATCTGCGTAAAAGAAAATCGCCGCTGTATAAGTAAACGCATAATTTATTTGCATATCATTAAAATCTCATACATACATAATTTATTGTAAAACATAGTACTGAGGAATATACATAATGTGTCTGAAATTAAATCATACAGTGGTTTGTAAACTTTTTCCACTACACAAATGTACGTGCACATTAATTTTCTTTGAGACCCAGCGCATTTCTACACCTCCAAACATTGTTATAAAATTAAATGTTGTTTTGACAGTCTACCGATATTATACCTAAATATTTGCGCGCTTTTATTAAAATGACAATCTACAAGATCACTCGTCGCTACTTCCGATGAAATAGTAAAATTTTCCCCGAATTATGGCCACACATGTCAGTACATTTGTCATTGCTTTCCACTTGCGGCGTAATACAGAAATTCATAGTTAAAAAATATTATAATGTTTTCACATAATTATACTGTGTTTATTTTTATACGAACAGCTGTATGTTCGTGTGAACTAGTCTTCAAACATCTTAGGTAAAAAGATGACGAAGAGAATCATTCTTCTATACAGGTAGAGCTTTTGTATATGGAAGTGAAGCGGAAAAAGTTTATTAAAGTTAATCATTAAATTAGCTGTAAGACATTTGGCATTGCATATCCGTTTGTAGTTTGCTTCATCAGTGTGACTAAAGATTTATTTGCCTTGGCCTCGGTGATATAAAAAAATGCCTTGCATTTGTATCAAATAAGATATTTATTTATTTATTTAAGAAAACAAAACATTGTGGACATAACAAATCAAAATGCAGGACGTTCAAAACATAAGATTTACATTATAACAAATATTACTATCACAAGAGAGAAGAAAAAAAATAATAACTATACAAAAAACATAAACAGTTTTATACAATAAAATAAAGTTAAAAAATGCAAAATATATCATTGAAAATGTCTATGTCTTTAGGAAGCGCATTTACATACTAGTCTATACTAGCCCTAGCTAATGGTGACTGATAGGGTTAACCCGAGGACCTTAACCCGACAGTTCTGATCCAGAATAGGTCATGGCTGCGACCAGATAGGTAATTGACATACGCATATCAATTTAAATTCTTTAGGACGCCAGGATTGGAAACCATCCCTCGTGATAGAAGGCAAAAATGTTGAGAGCAGAAGTAACCTACGATATTCAAGAGAGTGAAATGTGAGCATGCCTTATAGAAAGGCAGTCGGAAAGTAATCGCTTGACGAATTATTAAAAGGAAAATAGTTATATGTCTTAAGGTGTATTGTATGTAAGATATATCTCTATATATATAAAAATCTCGTGTCACGATGTTTGTGGTTGAACTCCTCCGAAATGGCTGGACCGATTTTTATGATTTTTTTTATGTATATTTGGTAGGTATGAGAATAGGTCAACAAGTATATTTCATACCGCTAGGTGATTAGGGTATCTCTATCCAGAAAATTTTTCTTTGATTTTTTTGACAATTTTTTTTTTGTATTTTTTTTATTATTTTGCATAAAAAAATACCTATAACCCCAAATTTTCACTCTCCTACCCCCACCCTCCCATTTTTAAATCGCGATTTTATTATTTTTGAATGAACAAATTTAACCGTCGTTCGTATTTCAAACAGAACGAAATTATTTATGTTGTTGAATGACAGATGGCGCTACGTCCGAGAAGAATTGAAGAGAAGCGTCGCGTCATTTTGACATTTTATTCGGCATATCACAACGCAGTGCGTGCAAAATTTTGTACGATTTATTTTAATTTATCTATTTTTATGTGCGTGTATTACAGTGCACAATGCCAACAAGACGCAAGGGGGGCCATTTGGGCCGTCGAACGAATAAAGTAACAAACATGCGAAATAGTAGAGCAGAAAGAACTGACGAACAAATCCAACAAGATAACAAAAACGTGCGTGTTAGCATGTCGCAATTGCGTGCATCTCAATCACAAGAGGCACGAGCTGAACGAAATCAACAACGACGATTGGAACGGAGCCAAGCGCGCCGGTTCGTAGTTAACACACGCAGAGCAAATGACCGACAACGCCAACAAGTACATCGAACATTTACATCCGCTTCGTTCCTTCGTCTCGCATTCGAGTACGAGCCAGATATTGAATATCCCGCTCATCCGAAAGTGTTGATTGGTGCTATGGACAAAGAATGTCCCCATTGTCATGCGCTCAAATTCAAACATGAGTCAGCCGGGATGTGTTGCGCATCAGGAAAAGTGCAACTACCAGAAATTGAGATACCACCAGAATCATTGAACGGCTTGCTCATCGGCACGGCTCCAGATTCACACCTGTTCCTGAAGTCCATTCGCACATTAAATTCATGCTTCCAAAAGACTTCGTTCAGAGCAACAGAAATAGTATTATTATATAAATAGTAACAATACCGCGGCAAATGGTCAACAATTTCATTCTACGTTCAAAATCAAAGGCCAAGAATACCACAAAGTAGGCTCATTGCTGCCAATGCCAAACGAACCACATAAATTTTTACAAATCTACTTCATGGGCGGTGAGGACATCAATCATGTGGATGCACGTTGCGGCTACAATAGCCTCAATTCGCCTAATGCCAGGCGCATCGTCGGCGAACTGGACGCCCTGTTGAATGAGCACAATGAATTATTGAAATTCTTCAAAGCACACATGAACGAATTGCAAAGTGACAATCACGCTATTGTTAATCCTGATAAAACACCAGCTGGAGAGCACGTGCTTCGATTCAATGCGCCTGTTGTTGACGACATTGCTGTAATCATGGTTGGCGACCGCACATCGACGCGAGAAATCGTGATTCGAAGAAGAAACAATAATCTGGAGTTTATCGCTGACACACACCGTTCATACGACGCTCTCCAATATCCGCTAATTTTCTGGAAGGGACAAGACGGATATTGCATAAACATTAAACAACTAGATCCTGTCACAGGTAATTCATTCATTATGAACATCATTACTCATTTTGAATTGACAAAATGAATGGTTGATGTTTTTTTATTTTTATCGGCGGTCATCGTCTACAGCGCTCTATTCCTCTTTCTGTCATATATCCCATCCCCACACACTTACGATACATTCGTTATTTTTTATTTAACAACCAAAATATTCACTAGAAATAATTTATATGGCAGAACAACGTTTGCCGGGTCAGCTAGTATGTATATAGTTTTCTCTCAATAAGTTGATTGTGTCACGAACTGTATCGCATGTTGCACCATCTTATTGGAATCACATATCGTCCAGATCAAAATCATCTAATTCATGCCAGAAAAAAATAAGTAATCATGTTTCTGTAGTCTCCATTGACAGTAACTGCATTGCCATTTTCATTAAAAAAAAAAAAAAACGTTCCAATTATACTTCGAGACCATAAACCCAATAAACTGTAATTTTTTGTAGATGTAAAGTCATTTCAAGAATAGTAAGACGGTGTCATTACTCCAAATATGCTAAATTTGTGCTTCTTTACGCAGCCATTTAACCAAAAATTAGATTCATCGCTGAAGATGATTTTTTCATGAAATAATGAGTCTGTTTTAAGTTGCTCTAAAGCGCACAAGTATCTACACTGTCTAATTCTACGAGTACCAAGTGTTTAATTTTTAAACGAATTTATAAAACCATTAGTGAATTTGTTTACTGTTTAATAATATAACTATTTACGATAAAAAAATATATTTATAATCTCTGTGATCCCAAATTTGACAAGAATTAGGCATTTTATTATTTAAAAAATGAGCACGGTTAACACATTTGAAGATAATTCTAAAGATACTGATTATAAGTTATGTCTTTGACCATTCAAATGTGATAAAACATCGTACGAATAATGATTGTTTTATAATAATTATTGACTTTTCTATTGGCATTTCCCAGTGGTTAAGCTACAACATACGGCCATAGCCATAAATTGACAAACGATAACTGAAGTAGGGAGTAAGATCATGTTAACGCGCGTGTTTAAACATGTACCGAATCGAAAAAAAATCGTTTCCTACAGGACTTTCAGATAGTCCTGGACTTGTGTTGTTTTCAAAGTCTACAGTTTTTTTTTGTCTTGGTTTTATACCAAAGATGCTTGGCTGAAGTTGTTTTAATGTAGCATGGTAGATATTTATTGAATATAATTCGAAATTTTGAATTGTGTGACTTATATTGTTTTAATTATAAGTGATTCAATTATACGCCTACTGGTTTTAACTGTTTCAAGACCCCTTTTTAAATCTACTGACGAACCAATTGTGTAATTTTCGTCAAAGAAAATCGCCGCTATTTAGATTGGGTTTGACTTTGTTACACAGTTCAACTACACAGTAAATGGTCATTCGGTTTAAGTTATTATGTTAACTGTATTTTATACGCCTTCAAATGCAAATCTTTAGAATATTCCATGCAGTGCCATAAGAAAGTTCTTGAGAACGACGTGTAATTGATTATTCTTGATTTTTATTCACCCTTTGATTCACAACATCTTGGTTGAATTGTAACGGGTTGGACTCTTAACATCCGAAACATTACCATTTAACACGAATTTCCCAATTAAATTACGAATAGTAAGCTCTGTAGGTCAATTACTTTGACCATAAATTTAACGTAATGTCCGAAACGTAGCTCGAATAGATTCACTATTGTTGTAATACATTTTAACAATTTGTACACGCTGTAAAACTGTGTATCTGTTCATAATGATTTGTCAACCAATACTCAACACACATTCAATTTTGGTGGGAATCAGAGAAAAATATTACTGCTATGACGTTTTAAAAATCTATAGTAATAATTTGATAACCCTTTATTAGAAGTACCTATGTAAGCAAACGTATCAGACGTATGAAATGCAGTGTCGAAGGGTGTAAGCTGTTAAGATCCGCCATAAATATTGCACACCAAACTTTGTCAGTCATTCTCGTTTGTTTTCATTGAAATAAGACTACAATTTACAGATGGTGTTGGTTAGTTTTTAAAATATAATTAAACCCTGCGAAAACCAAGCCATAATAGACAATAGTCAAAAAATAATCGTCTATCTATAAAGTATCTAAAAGTATGCAATTAAATCATACATAACTTTGAATATTTTATAGATTGAGTAATATTTTTTATCTATTATAGTTTCGTTTAGACAGGGCATAATGAATTTAAAAAAATGAACCAACAATATGTGTAATATGTATTCTTAATACAACGAAAACAAATAGGAATGAAAAGGTGTACACAATTTTGTCGTATCGCCCAAAATATACCAAAATTATTATGGTTTGGTTTAGGCAGGGTTTAATTGTTTTTTTTTAAAACCTAACCAATACCATCTGTAAATTGTAGTCTTAGTTGAATAAAAACAAATACGTATGTCTAACTAAGTTTAATGTGCACTATTTAAGGCGGATGTTAAAAGCCTACCTCCACCCTTCGTTAAGCTTCAATTACATTGAGCTTCTTTACGAGCTGTTTATTGGCGAATTTAAAAGCGGGCGATTCAGCTACTGCGATTTGATGATTACACACAAAACTTTCCATTCGCTGAGAAGCCACAAGCCAGCGACTATTTTTACGGAACGTAGTTGGTTTTTTTATCGGGAGGTTGGTACTGCGCTCTACTGCGCAGACGCAGTAGGCCCACACGCCGGCGTGTAGCGTGTAAAGTTGACCGGCTTTCAACTTTTCTTGGTAGAGTGTTTACAACCTGCTTATTAGCTTATTCGATGATTACACTGGGCGTCTTTACAGGCAGATTGTAAATTCGCCAATAAACAGCTCGTAAAGAAGCTCAATGTAATTGAGGCTTTACTGATGAAATGAATTCAATAAATCAATTTTATGGCAATGCAATAAGTGAAGAGAAATACACGCTATTATTAGAATTATCATTGCATGTTTTTTGACCTTAAAACGATGCTATTCGGATAATAGATGGGTCACGTTCGGTTGGTTGTATAAGTATAATGAAAAAAGTGGTAGGCGAAAAAGTAAATACATATTACACTAAAAGCATACTAAAATGCAAAAAACATTTACCAACTGACGGTGGGAAAATAAATGATGCATACGATTTTTACAGTCGGCGATTGCGCGAAGGAATTTTTACTACTTACTTGCCACATGAATTACACTTTGGACCGAACTGAATCTAATTGAAATGAAAGTAAAAAAATCTTCTCAACATATTATTAATTTATAATGATTCTTTTGTACTAACAGTACACAGGGGTGGATTTAACAGTTCGAAGGCCTTACTCATGGCATCAATTGGTGTCATCCAATGATTTAAAAAAAAAAACGAATTTATCCCCTTGAAATGGCACAAAACTCCGCATTTCTTAAATTTTAATTAATATCTCGTGAGTATTTTTCATCTCTAAAAACAAGTTTGTATAGCCTACCTTCAAAGATTTTCTTTATTAATATTAAAGAAATTATGTGTTACAGATCTAAGTATCATGCTATAGAGCAGGGTTTCCCAAGCTATGTCTCGCGGAACATGAATACCTATTCATGTTCATGTTTTGCGAAAACATGAAATTTTTATATGCTGCAACGGTTGCAACAAATTCAAACATGTTTGACTTTGTTAAGAACTTTATTCACTGTACCTACGTGTTACGTTTTAATAATAATGATTAAATAAATAATTTTTGTTTTTTTTTCATTTTTAATTAAAATATTTTATTGATTATTTATTTTACGAGGCGATTCGTTAACATTTCAGAATTTGCGAAGTGTTCCATCGCAGGAAAAGTTTGTGAAACCCTGCTATAGAGGACGAAAATGACATTAGAACATGATAATAACTCATTTTATCTAAATTGAAATTTAGGTACTTAATGTAGTTTACCTTTCGCATGCAGATATTGTTTTCATAATAATTTTTTGTTTCGTTTTTAAAAGTTTTTGTTTGCAAGGTTTTAAATTCGTTTTTTGATTAGGATATCTTTTCGTAATTACACAATAACTGTTTCAAATTTTGTCCAACGATTCGGTTATTTTCGTTTAATATTTTTTGGAGCCCCAGTGCGGGGACCTACTCCTACGCCCATTCAGATAACCGGTAAATCCACCCCTGACAGTAGCGGATATAGTTCTGTTAAATGTTAAAACTATCATAGTATTTATTTTTAATTTTAGGCGGCCAACTGCAACGATGATTACATTAGAATATGAGTAATATAATAAGTAGGCATATTTTTACTATTATCTTTATATTTTTTTATTATAGTAGCTTATGAGTATGCAGACATCAAATCAGGTAAGTACCTACCTCGTTTTTTTTGATCGATGCCCACGATGGCCGAGCGGTTGTCGATTCAGATTATAATGTCGTGGTTCCTGAGTTCGAATCTTGGGTCCGGTAAATTCGCATGTTATTTTTTCAATGTATGTTTGGGCCATAGAATGAACCTAATAGGTTGAGTTAGTGGCTTACATCGATTTCTTATATTAAAAGAAAGTTTATTACAACCTCCACACTTTGGAAGCCTATAATATGATCTTCTTAGGATTGGAAACTTTGATTCAGTGAATATAGAAAAATAATAAGAATGTCACTTTCGTAATTGATTATACATTTATGTTTAAATCTTCGAAAACTTAATAAATATTCTATATGTTTTTCACAAAATATCTAATGATCTATAACTCATTTTATAATCAAAAGCATGTGTCATACGAAAAGATCTTTAAAAGCTTTGATTAAGCACTTAAATGAAACAAAATATTTCAAATTTTATTTCTTATTTACTTCGGTTAAAGAGTTCGTTTGCTAATAAAATAAGACATAGGTATGTAACATTAAAAACTCAACCACTACTTACCTACACTCGACACAAAACACACGGTTTTTCGTAAACACTCTTGGATTTATCGATTTTTCAGACTTTCTACTTTATCGACTTTGGTGCCATATTCTGATAAATTTCTTAGCAAATGTACGTTTTATTATGATTAATTGAACTGGCATTTATGTGATGGAACTATATTTTTGAAACAAAGCTTTTTAAGCGTATTTATAACGATAGATTATTCTGAAGATAGATCTATATGCAAAAACAAACAAATGCGTATAATAGTAATAGCTCTGTATTAATTTAAATTTAAATAAATACACTATATTTAGTTCTTATTCTTGATAGTATAATAATTATCACGACCAGCTTCTTTTCTGCAACTTTCATTAACTTGCTAACTACGTTTATACATGTTTTCTAAAAGCTATATAAATTCATTTAATTTATTTTATAGAGATTTTTAGTGGGTATATCTGTATATTGTACATTTTGTATCAGTTCACAATGTCCCATTTAAACAGATGAAGGTTGTCCTTTACTTTAACTAATACTTACTTTGTCTTTCCACTTGTATTGTCAGCTAATACCGTCAAATAAAGTAAAGCCTTTGGTTCAAAAGTGTTTAATTATACTTTTATAAGTAGGTAGGTGTTCTAAATTCAAATTTATTGCACTTGGATTATCTTGTATGCCAAAAGCTAGTTTTTTCAAATCATTATAAATTTCCATATGTTTTTTG
Organism: Rhyacophila brunnea; assembly: GCF_057557595.1. Classification (NCBI taxonomy): domain Eukaryota; kingdom Metazoa; phylum Arthropoda; class Insecta; order Trichoptera; family Rhyacophilidae; genus Rhyacophila; species Rhyacophila brunnea. Next base: position 36,646,192 of record NW_028233276.1, on the reverse strand, counting down.
TAGTTCTTTCTCGATTTTACTCAAAATATTATTTTGATTATAATTCTATATATTTATACAACTGGATAATTCGTACATGTATGTATGGGAAATCTACATAGTAACGGCATTAGTGGGCACTGAAAAATCAATAAGGGTAAAATTGTTACTGGTTATATTAAAGTACAAAACTAACTAACTACGTGTTGGTATATATAGCTAAATAAGAATGTTGTTATTTTCCCAGGCAGATGTCACCGTGTGTCCTTTAATATGAAAGCGGCTTGTTAGTCTCAACAAGTGACATACCGGGAAATGGCATTCTTATGCAAATCACACGTGTGAATAGCACCATCCACCACAAGTGAACTATCGGTGAGCTTTGAATTATTACATAATGCTTGCAAAAAGTGTAGCATTGTATGATAAACAACGCTACGGAAATAATTTGGTTAAAATACTTATACAAAGACACCTAATTGTAATGAATAATATAACACTGGCGAAAATTCCTGTTGGGTGGAAATTAACTACTATAATAAAAATAATAAGAATATAGCCTAATCAATGAATAATCGGTTAAAATAGTATAAAAAGTGGGCTAACAACTACGTCTGTATCGGGAAAGAAATATTCGTAGACGTATGTATGACGAGATAGATCCACCAGTATCTATGCTAATATTTGACATATGAAGCGTCTAATTACAAAAAGTCCACAATTCAATATTTTCGGGAAACAACGTTTTTATGTTTCAAGCTTCAATTATTTGTTTTAACGTGAGACTATTTTTTCCGTTGTACTCTATGTCGAAATTAGAACCAAATGGCAGCTGGCATTGTTTCAGCCGATAAACTCTTAAATGTAAAAAATATAGGCAAAATAAAATTGGACGTAGCGCTATTTGTATCTCACTTTTTAACTTACTCCGCATAAGGCACATATTTCCGTGACACTGGCATGAGTGTACCAGATGCTACAGCATGCGAGACACCCTTTTCAATATTGAACGTTCTCTTATTGGTTGACTTAAACACGCGCGAAATCAACCAAGCTTTAAATATATGAAACACGGACTTGGCGCTTTTTGTAATAAATCGAGACTTAAAATTTTTTTTTCGTATGGTTATGTCGCGTTTTGGAATTTATAGATCAATACATATTGTGTAAAATTATACAAAGAATACGTGCGTATTTTTTTCTCGATTTTGACCAAATGTGGACTTATCGCTTTTTGGAATTAGATGCCTCATATATCACATATAACTCAGTACTTTTTATACTGTAACAAGTTTAGTTCTAAAACTTGAACACCTGACGATTTATGATGGTGTATCGAACTAAAGTTGCATAGAGCGCGTTCAGGCATTGGAATGGTTTCTTCAAAACTGCTCTCTTACTGTACATAAAGCGTAGTATTCAACATGGACAACCAGTGTAAACTTGTGCGAGTTAAATATGAACCTTTAATGTAGTAGATATCAAAACTTGAATAGTAGCGCAACTTAACACGGGAAGGTGTGTGTTGGGCGTACAGAAAGTACATAGAAGGTAAAGAACTGAGAAGAGTCGAAGGTCGAGATAGGCATATATTCAACAGTGAATAGATCGGCTAATGATGCTACAAATACGTTGTTAAAATTACCACATATCTCCGCACGTTCGTCCGGGAAAGTAAAATGGCCACAGGGTTGAAAAGTTGGTCAAAACAACCTCGAAACTTCCTGGCTCTTGCGGATCTTAATTATGTATGATGACCAATGACATATTAAATGGACAACTCACTTCATATCGGCGCGCACGATAAATTGTGCATGAAAGTCATTCACAGATGTATAGGTAGACGTCACGTGACCATATGACGTATCCATTTCCATTATGCGATACAAGCTTTGAGAATTTATAGTAATATAACCTTTATTGTAATGGCGTATTAGTGTCATTACTCATTACGTTAGAAACAGATTCTAGGTTACTTACGACTTCTTGGAGATTAGACGCATGTGAGCCCAGCGCATCACAGGCGTCTGTCCAATGGTTTCTGTCATTCAATTGCATTGAATAAACATTCATCAATATCTTAAAATGGCATTTTATCAATAATAAATAATACTACCACATGAAAAGTGATATCCCATCTTTCTTGGAGTGCTTAGTAGATTTTTTTACAATTTTTAACTAGGCACATTGGCATTTTGTAACACAACAATAACGGCGGAGTCGAAACCTGACAGTCAGAAATTTTGTATGGGCACACCCAGCGGTGTCGCTAGACCGCTTGCAAGCAAAATGTCCATTTGAGCGTAGGATACCGATATTAAAATATGAATTTCGCCATCCGGCAGACCCGACACAAAGTGGGTGTCATTTTATTTTCCAGATGCTTCGTCCATATTAATATCATAGATGATGACAGATAATCGCGTTCCTCCTGATAAAATGTAACATTCAATATGACCTTGAAACAAGAGTTACATTTAACATATTTAAAGGATTCAGTAATAGTATATTATGTAGTTCTACCATGGAAATAATATATCGATGTCATGTATGAATCGATGTAATATTGTAATTTTGAGTGATTGACCCAGGGAACTCAGAAATAATGGGAACTGAAATACACAACGGGTAAGGCGATAGCAGGTAACCGACTCGAGTAAGGAAGAATCCGGGTTAAACTTACACACGTATTAAGAATACGTTTTACGTCGAATACTAAAAACTGCTCTCGGATTATGCATTTACGCTCATTTAATATTGGTGTATTACACACACTATTTCACGTGCATAATGCGTGCTTCATTTTCGTAGGACACTCACACATTCAAAAGCCTGCTTCACCATGCGGCGTATTGAATATTGCCTATCGGTATTCTATTTATTATCTATTCTGTGGATTGACCAGATCAGACCCAGGTTGATTTTATTTAAAATTGGCGCGTTTTTAACAAAATACACTTTCTCTTTGCGTACGCGGTACCTAACATAAGCGATTTGACTTCAGGCAGGTAAAGATTAGTTGCCATCCACCTATGTTAAGAAGTAGCCGATCCAAAGCTGCAAGTTCCCGAGGCTTGTTGTATCCGGGCTGAGAGATCATGTCGTAGTCTCGGCCAATAATGAAAAAAAATCCACTTTATAACGTATAATGACCATATTATACATGTGCTTTTATGTAAATCAGTATAAAAATAAGCGTGTTTGATCTAGCCTGACCGCAAAGTAAGTGTCTATTGTTTATTACTTACCCTTCGAAACGTGACTATGTCAAGTTTCCTATTATTATTCTTAAATTACCATAAGCCTTAGTATCACAGTACGTACAACATATAAAATGGTACTATAATTCAATTTAAATTGAGAAATACTGGTCCAGTGGAAGATAAGCCTAACTCATAAGTTTACAGTATCTAGATACTTAATTTACTCTTAATAATTGTACTCTACTTTTCTGAACTGCGGTATATTATTAATCGCAAGTCCATATTGTATTTGTACAGGTAAGTCGGAGGTAGATTGGTAGGTGAATAGTGTGGCGGGAATACGACATCACGTGCGCTTACACAATAAGCTCCATTAAATCATTACGCTGAATTAATAGATTTCTTTGAAACTCCCAATCGCTACTAAACGATTTGCATACCATCATTATTGCTGAATGATACGTTACAGCAAAGCGGATGTTTCACGTAATTATTTAACGAGTTAATTATATGCGAACAATTTTAATTGTAGACTCTTTTATATTATGTATATTTAATAAAACATTTTTCTGAGTTTCTGAGCTCAAATAAAATTTTGTACATAGTGAATTTGACAAGAGTTTTTTAAAACTACTATAATTAATTGTTTAATGTTTTTTAGATGCAATATACCTATTTTTAAAATATTTTTATTTATTGAAATAGTTTTTTTATAATTGTATTTTTAAATATACATACAGGTAATTTTGTAGGGTTGGTTTTAAGAAATATAAAAAAATATTTTTTTAAGAATGACAACCGAAGCCAAAATGACGCCGATTATCTCCGATGGTTTAATGTGCTTGTTTCAGGATAGTAGTGCCGTATAATTTTCGTAAGATAAAAAAACTGGGATACGTTGTATCTACAGAAGAGATTAATAAGATATCCATACACCAAGATTTTGAAGCCACTTTTGGTTTCTGACTTGGTAACAGCCAGGCGATTCAATGTAATAAATACAAAGCCTGCTGTGTGTCCTAAAATATTTAAATAAGCACGCGTTTTCTTTACTTCAAAAACATCATTGCACATTGTAATAAAATGACACATTCTTTAACACGTGTTTAAGGTAAATCAGTTCCTTAATTTTTATGTTCCCTGGTTGTATCTAAGCCTAAATAATCTGTAGGAAAGTTATTTGCCTATCCTTTCTCACCACGTGAATCAACATTGGACGTTCATTCTACGGTTTCTTTCTAAAATTAAGAATAAGGGGATATTTAATATAATAATATATCATTGGTTATAAAATTTATAACACACTAAAGGTTTGTCATCCGAATCACACATCGAATAACATGGTATTAGTAAGTAAATATACCTACTTAACTAAAAATGTCAACGGAATATTTTTCGTAAACTTTTCAGGTTTGTATATTTACCACGCGTTTGATGCTCTATTTCAGAGTGATTCAATTTTCCAGTAACAGATTTTATTCATTCCATATTTTTTTTATTCTTTCGTAAAGTGCCTGAAAACTGACAATTCCCAAACGGCGTTACTTTGTATGCGTAAATTTTATTGTTTTTTTATTTAAAATAAAAGAAAATAATTCATTTTATGGGATATTTTAAAAGATTATTGATATAAATACAGTCATTTTGTAAATATGTAATTAGTATCTATTTATTATTAGTATTGATTTACAGAATGGTCAATCGGATAAGTCAATTTGGAATTTTGTATAGATACATATATTAAATTTAATATTAACTGAAAAAATACACTATTATACATATTATATACATTGTGTGCAAATTATCGATAAAAACAAAGACTATGTATTTACAATAGTAGACACCTATATAAAATGTAAGTTATGATTCACTCGGCTAAAAGATGGAAGCTAACAGAATGGCAGGGTAGAAACACAATACTCCAAGGGTCAAATACTTTTTCGGGTCGTTTGTCACATTGTTGCCCAATCGCGGGTTCGAGTCCCGACCGCGACCCCTTGACCTCCATTTTGTGGGAACGTGATAATTTCAAGCAGACAATACTTTGATTGTTGGTCTCTAAACAGAGATAAATTATGTCCTTGATAAATGACTTGTATTGATCCACCAAGGCCAGATTTGTATGTGAGAAGACGATTTTTCAACTTTACACTTCATTATTAATTTATTTTAATAGTAGCCCAAATCCATAGATCTGAAATGAAAACAAACTGGATTTTGATCGTTTTCATACATCATAAGTAGGTAAGTAATATGATACATTGTACTTCAATTTACGGCATATATTTTGTTTAATTTACAGAAAACTCTATGGTTTTGATAATGTGTCTTTCACTTGCAGGGCGAGATATATTTCACAACTAAGCTCCCTACCCAACTAGATATTAAAAAAAATGGTAACTATTGATCGATTGACGGAATTTTCAATATCTCTGGTAGTTTAATTATTGATAAGTATCTGCAACAGTCGTACATACTTGGTAACCCTTGTTCGGCAAGACAAAGGCAAGTGTTCTAATATCACTCTGTTCTAAATTGCATTTCTATGGGATTTGCAATTACTTTGTATCTGAGGCTTCTCCAGGTTATGTATTTCCAATAAAGATTACGAAATTATTAACTATTGTATATGTTTGAATAATTAATAAAAGTGTAACAGGACAAATACCTACCCCCTGGAAAAAAATACTCGATAACCAGCCAAACAATAACCATCCGGTTAAAAAACCTCGTATTACAAATTATTAATATAAAATGAATATAATAATAATAATATTAATTAAATTATATCTTTGATCGATATTTTAAAAGTAATTATTTTTTCCCCTTCTCTCCAACTTCTAAATATTCATATTAGGTGTTAATATAATTTTTAATTTGCATCCACTTTTAGTTGTGTCAATGTGTATTGTTTTTGTTAAAAAAAATAATTTTATCAAATTCATTTTAAAACATTTTTTTTAAATATTTTTTTATTTAGAGAGATTTTATTTTTACGAGGGTTTATGTCAGGGAGATTCTTGTCCTGAAAGCACATTTATGATGTAGGTGCATCGTGTCAACACATGGAACATAAAATTTTATTGAGAATAATGTCTGCAATTTTATCCTTCTTTGGTAAGGAAACATCGAAAAATTTCACATTCGATCACAGTAAAATAAATTTTAAAATATACTTACTTAACATCCGAAATATGTACTACCATTCTACGTACTCCAACACTATCTCTTCATTCCCATTGTATACTTTGGCAACATATATAATTAGTCAATATCGATTTGTATTCGTATTTTTAATACTAGAATAAATTGGTTAATTATATAATATAGTATGGTTACGAGTTATGACTGTAGAGGTTTTACCCAACTCTACAAGTGACACGTTATTGTCTATGCTCATATTTAGAGCATATATACAATAGCGAGTCGGAAATGACAGTTGTCTAGAGATCTTCAATATATGTAGAGGTTACAAGATCACTCAGCCCTTTTCCAAATTATCAAGATAAAAGAATCAAGATAAACATTTACACTCAAAAACATAGTTTAATATAACTTCATGCTATCTGCCGTGTAATACTACTAATGTATTTGTGCCATATAAACGGTATAAAATACCAACGCGTGTTTTCCTTCAACACTGCCCATACAACATCACATGTCACATACAAAATCAACCTGAATATAAAATAATAACGGGGGTAGTTGACTAAACGAATAACAACTACTCCCCTTATATGACTACTTACCTGTTTGTTACTTACCTAATTCTTTATCACTATTTTGTAAATATACAAGAAATATATATTCAAAACACAAAATGAATAGTGCAACATTCGAATAATTCAAAAGTATTCAAAACTTTTTTATTCCCACGATAAAAATATATTATAATTTTAAAACATAACATTGTATTAGGTAGGAATCTATTATTATATTTTTGTGCCTATCTATATTTGTATTTTTTATATATTTACATAATATATTATTATAAGCAAATGAGCGTATATAAGTACTTATTTTATCTTGTTGAATGATGAGTCAGTACCTAAAGTAATCCAAGAATGACTAATTTCATTATTCTTTCTATTGTAATGTCGATCAGCAGATACTAGGTAGGTTGTAGGTATATATGTGTCTACGTTAAATACTAACAATAAATAATGGCTCAATGTCATGTGCCATTGTGGTAGGTAGGTAGGTATGTACCTAATTTATAAATAACATCTCTTAGTCTTAGTAATCACTGATTTAACCTATCTATAGAAGGCATTAAGGGTCATTTATGCGGATGTCTAGTCATAGTGATATATTATAACGTACGTGTATAAATTCTTCGGCAAAATATTTGAAGACAGTCGAAAGAATTATGAACATTGACAGCCGACTTTTGAATTGTTCATTTCCAATGGCCCATGCTTGCAGTTTCATAGCATACAATAGTCGATTTCTGAGATGTCTGAGTTAACGTCGAATCATATTGTACTCAGTTTTTCTCGGCACGAGACGTTCCTAATATGCTCAATGAATTTAAAATGTACTAGGTACCTACTTAATCACTTAGGAATTAACTCAAAATAAAATGTTAGCAGCATAGGTGATATATATAAAATACACAATTATATTATTATTACTGCATCACTTAGGAATGAAAACTAATAAAGTTGTGACATAACTTCTTCGTTTGATTTTATAAGTGATATTTCTGTTAACAGAGAAATCTCCGCTCAGTATTACATCTGATATGAAGATTGATTCACCATTTTCCAAACTGCTCCCAAGAATTATTAAATAAGAATAACTATTTTTTAAGTTGTCTACTGGCACATGAAATCTTCGAGGTTATACATATTATTATATATGCAGTGACGTCTCTAGGCAAAGTACCGCCCTTATGCAGACTTGGTATGCCGTTCCCTTTCACTTTTAGTGGCAAATTGTATAAAAGTGTTAGAATTTTTTTACGATACCCGGTGGTTTTAGGTAGGTATGTGAAGTTCAGATGCACTGAAGATTTCGGAGCCCTCTGTGATTATTTTATAAGCTAAGATGTCGGTATTTTATCCTTATATCGATGTGAGTGCGTCGTCAACTACATGAAAAATCGCCACTGCTTTCATAAGTTGTAATTATCGTAGTCGTTCATTCATTTACCGCCCTTTAGATTTTTTATAATGGAGTCAATGTTGATCCTTTTAATTATCTATATGCAATGGCGACCTCATAACTGGTGTCCACACAATTTATTTCAGAGTTACGTTCTGGTAATATTAAAAATTTTATCCATAACAAATTTCATCTTAAAATGAAGTATAAGTGATTTCAAAAGTCCCTCTTTGTATGAACGATTAACTATTTTGACAATGCATTCGTTGGCAATGAATAATATATTATATTAATGCTTTAGTAATTCGCCGCCACATTTTTAAATAATACTATGTATTCATTATTCTATTATGATTGGCAATAGCTTGGTACTCTAGAAGAAAAAAATGACTCATTAGGTATACTTATAGTGATGCGAATCTTAATACTTATTGTCAACATAAATCCATGCAGCATGCCGAAGATAGAACCGAAGCTATTGGCCTTTAAAAGTGGGGCAAAGATTACTTACTAGATACAAATGATTATTAGTATAATTAATTTCAAAAAAGCAGATAAATAAAATAACAATAGACAAAATGAAAACATATCTTTTGACTTGAAACAATGGAGTGGACAAAAAATTATATAATATAAAATCAATGCGAAATTTATATTTCATGCATTTTGCACATATTTAGTTTTCAGAAGAATAGTCGACATAAAATTGTACGAATACAGTTCACCGTGGAAAAAAAGATTTTTTTTCCGGTTCGGTACATGTTTAAACACGCGCGTAAACATGATCTTACTCCCTAGTTCATTTATCGTTTGTCAATTTATGGCTACGGCCGTATATTGTAGCTTAACTACTAATAGAAATGACGTATTTCAAAAAAAAACTACCTTTTTCTTAGGTCAATAATTATTATAAAAAATCAGTATTCGTAGAATGTTTTATCACATTTGAATGGTCAAAAACATAGCTTATAATCAGTATCTTTAGAATTATCTTCAAATTTGTTAATCGTGCCCATTTTTGGAATAATAAAATGCCTAATTATTGTCAAATTTGGGATCACAGAGATTATATCTATATATAATTTTTTATCGTAAATATTTCACTATAATAATGTCAACATAATTTTTACTAATGGTTTTATAAATGCGTTTAAAAATTAATAAACCTAAAAATCTTAACACCACTGCACATTGATGTACGGAAATATACCTATATTCTAAAATATTAGATCGAGAGGTTTAAAAGAATACTATTTTATGTAATAAAAATACTTTACGCAGCCATCTAATGTTTAAAATAAATATAAAGGATAATAAGGCTTCAAAATTATGTAAATAGATTATCTACAACGTTTAAGGAATGTCCAGGATCATGTTTTGAAAATAGCATAAAAGCTCCATTTTGACGTACGCTGAGCATGTCCCCCCTTAATAATTCTAAATAAAATGTTCTTATTAAATTGGAACATTACGTCTGCAAAAATCTAAAATGCTCCACGAACAACGCGTGATTTTTTGATGCTACACGGTCAACTCTTCGTGATACAATAGCTCACGGTGAACTGTTTACGCATAATTAACACATAACTGTGGAAAACTGTAGAACAGCGATAAGAGTTTTTTCGATACCTAGTTAATGATTGTAGACTGTTAGAGGGTTTGGTGTTATGTTATTATTTTCTTTGTAGGTTAAATTTGGCTGCACATACTGATTTAAAACAGTAAATAATATCTTCACAACCTTCACTTCGTAATTTATCTAAATTAATATACTCCTTTAATATTTCACTGTTACTATTACACCTTAGCGATAACCATAGAATCTATAATAATTTTAAAACTTAGTAAAGGATAAAAAAGAAATTTTAATCTTATTTCTTCTTCAGTCTGTCGGGGTCATATTCCTACCACTAGTTAGTTATCTAGTCGATCTATCGATGTGAAGACACATATACTGAGTATCTATCTACATAGGTACACGTAGATCATTTCTATAATTTTATTGGAGAACTTTACTATTCGACCGAGCGTGATTTTATTCCCTTTTAAATAAATTTGATCGAAGCATTACTGTTATGACATAGAACACGTATCGAAAAGAGTCGTTTTCTGTCTTGAATCGTTGGTTTTATTGCGTTTTATACTGTGAAATCACTGAACATTCCGCAAGATCTATAAAATTGTGATAAAATTTGTATAACTTGAGTGAATAAAAGTATGATTGGTCATGATAAATATAAAAATAAGCATGTTCAAAATGGTGCTTTACATTCAATATCTTGGGCAAAAATTAAATTATGTTTTTATCGTACGCTCACTTTATATACATTCATTTTTTTATTGATTTGTAATTACTAGTATCTGCGTAGCTTGTTATTTATTAGATATCATTGATTATTTATATTTCTCTCAGTACATTGCCAAGAGAGCTTTGTAGCGCGAATATAGATGGTCTGCACACACCGTACGGCTCAGTTGCAAATAGAGTTGGGTTTCGGGAATTCTCGAGAAACTTTCGAGATTTTCGATCCCGAATCTTGAGAATTGAAATTTTTAACATTTTGGGAAATCCCGGATCTCGAGAATCTTTTCTCGGGATTCGGGATTTCTTTATTATCAAATATATTTGAAAAAAAAACGATTTTTCTATATGAAAAGTGGATACAAAACGTTCAAAGACTGATCGGGGTATTTAACACAATTAAGTCAACGTCGACTCAAAGTAAGTGCAATTTTTCAACATCAGGGAATTTTGTGTCTCAAAAGCGTGCGCGATTGTCAGACGCAGCGACTGACAGTCTGTGTTTTTTGAAATTCTATTATAATAAGTAATGTTTTTAATTATTTTTGTTTTCCTACTTGGAATTTGCCCGTTTTTACACTGACTTTTGGATTTTTTACAGGTTTTTCTTAAATTTCCTGATATCTCGAGGATTCTCGAGAACTTTTTTCTGGAAATCCGGAATCTCGAGAATTCAAAATTACATCATTTCGGGAAATCCCGAATCTCAAGATTGAGATTTTGAGATTCACATTGAAGGTAATCGCCTCACCAAATCACACCCGGTCTAAAACGGGACCTTATGTTTGGTTATGAAGCATATTTTTTTATGACTGGGTATGTATTAGGAGCAGTTATCCAAGACTGTGAACTCAAATGTGCTTTGACTGAATTTAAATGCCTTTATTGACATCCTCCACATATTATTCCACTCCACGCACCTACCTAAAACCTAAAACATTCACTTCTAGGTCAATGTCAAATTTACGCGGTAATTTTGTGTAAACGTTTGTATTTCGCATTTCTGCTTGTGTCCAGTGTGTGATTTATAAACAATTATTACTAAAAAAAACTCTGTTAATATACCTCTGCATACTCCATCTGAGAGTGCATAATATGTTGATTTTATCATATTTCACAATCCAATAATCCTATTATAATTAAGTATTAGTTTAGTTTTCCGGGGCTAAATCATCTAATTATCCAAGAAACACCCTTAGCGATGGTGCCCACAGAACGCGTCGAGCGGGCGAAGTCGGCGTATTCATAACCATAATCACACGTCTCTCGCCGCGCATTACCCTACACCTATGTAATAAGCGGCCCAAGCAGCACAAAACAATTATTTTTACAGCGTCTCTCATAACAAAGCAATAAAAATATTATATTATTTCGGGGCTTGTAATAAATATTTACGACGACATTATTCAACCAGCGAAATATAATGACACGGAATAAAATAAAATAATGGGTTCTCTGTTATTAAATAATTGCTTTTGGCCCGTCGATCGACGACGCCTCAAGCAGCGTAATTTTGGTAGCCATGTTCAATGAATGGACTTCTTTGTATTTTCATTAAATCGTATCGCCGAGAAGCGAAAAACGGTGACTCATGCGGCAGGCGGCGCGCAAGGCATCGTTAAGTCCAGTGGGCGCTGGCGTATTTGATTACGTTGTATTTTTGATGATTTACGCGCCACTTGTAGAAATTTTGCGCGAGCGCCGCACTCGCTGCGTCAATGGGCTTTATGCCTTAGACTTTAATTAAATAGCTTCAACAAAATATCAGTTCTCATTTTTCGCCTAAATGGCATCTATTCTGACCCCGGTGTGGCGTCTAACCAACCCCTTGCGGATTCGTGGTCAAAGGTAGTATAATCTATCTATAGTATTATAAAAATCATAATACTTTTTATAAGTAGATATGTACGTTATATTGAAAATAATTTTCGTCCTATGAACTATAAACATAACAAAACCCCTACTATCTATAATATAACTACCCACTCAAACCACCAATGTTCTCATAATGTCAAAACTGTCATATTCAATAATATTTGTTTATAGTTATAGTATGTGATTCGATGTAAGAAATAGATACATAGATACATTTACTATGTTAGTTAGAGGTTGGAATTTGTGGTTTTTAATAAATTGTCTATATTGTAAAGGACCTCGAGCATTTAAGTCCCTAAACCCGCCACTATCTGCGAGCTTTAGTAAGCCAATATGTTGAAACATTGGCATAAATCAATGGGATTATTGTATTAAATCTATAGACATCCTTTCGTATATTGCATATGATTTTCCATAGAGCACTGCTCAAGAGTTGACAATTAACTTACGTAATATACTGTGAATAATGATGTGGGAATAAGCATATAAGTGATATTCGCGAGCGGTATTTTGCGATTACAAATCTCTTCCCCAGTTCTCCAGTGGCGGCTGACATTTTTAGATTGCACCAATCTTATTTAAGTAATATTTACATACAAATAATTTATATTACCTATTTAAATTATTTAATAGCACACAAACAGATTTATATATTATAGTTACTTACATAGAGAATTAAAACATAAACAGTAATTATAACAGAATAAAACGAAATTTAGTGAGAAAATGTGTAAAATTAAACGATACAGGTACCTACATATAATAAATATAAACCAATAAACTAGTAATTATAAAGCTATTCATTTACTAGGTTTCCCCGAGTATTTAAAATAGCTTCTCCAGTCCCCTAGATACTCCTAGCGACTGCTTCCCTCTTCGAATTTCTATGCTTATTCGCTGTGTCAGGTACTAAGTGGAACGGCACTCACCTGTTTTATCAGTTAAGCGACGACCGATTTCAACCACCGTCTTCAAAGAAGAAGCTCCCCAGGGTCCAAATGTCTCGTAACCCAGGGGCAGATGATATAATTTGGTGACAGACAGTCGTATTTTTTGGCTTTATAAGACTCAGTTACTGAACCTGACGATTAAACTAATTTATTCAGGTGAGATGCCGCGAGTGTATCCACTGCAGTGCCATCCCAAACCATATGTTTCCCTTCCCTCCATGGAATCATTATGATACTACCAGGTCGCTTCAAAATATTGACGACAGACCTCAGAGTAATAATACAAAAACAGTGGCTGTTTTTCGGCAAAATGAAGCCGTGTTTCTTGCGTATAACGCACAGTAGCACTTCAATTTTATTATTATCAACTTATTAACTATGAAACGTTATATACCATCATGTTACTTCTCAGTACGCCTATCAAATTTAAACACAACATAGCCTTGCGACAAACATTTCATTATTATTATCATTATTGTCATTTATTTAAATATACGTGGATACAGTGTCTCCACCATTTGGGCAATAAATACAACCTTCTTGAAGTGCAAGTATGTCAAATACACAATTTAATTGATTTCTATTATCAATACGTACTTATTTTATAACTGTCACTTGTTGTGCATAATAGATAATGCGCCCGAAAATCGACTACATAGTGCAAATACCCATATATTTACATAAGTATAACTAAGCAGTGAGCCATAATTAAGGCTTGTGAAAATTGAATTCGAGGCCGCGATCTGCGAATGTTAAGATGGACGTCCACTACTCACTCCGGTCATTATTTCGTGGTTATTTAATTCTTTAGACGGTACTTCAGTGAAACGGCAAATAATTTTCAACTATGGGTGCGAATAAATTTCGAACTGGCTGGCAATCGGAGGGCGAAAGTCGAGCTGTGAACACATCATTTTGTTTTGTGATGGCGACGGGGGAATTAATTCTTAAATCGTGTAAAGATGACTAAAAAACGTTACCCATTTACTTTAAAAAGAAAACATCTCAATGAATATATTATTATTATTAGCAAGAGAACAATAAAAATAACATTAAATGGACGCATGTTGACTTTTTATGACAAATTATGCTTTGTTCTGCACGCGTAATTTGCAAAATCTTCGCGTCGCGTAGTCACGATCGTTTTAGACCGTGCCCCAGCTGAAGTATAGCCTTAATCAGGTCATGGTAATATCCTTCACACATACAATATGGCTGTGTTATCGGGCAATAGTTAAATATTCCCCACAATCAGGCTATGGGAAAATCATTCCCACATCGTTTTTCAGAAGTTTTTTTTAATACCTACTGAATTTTTCATAAGTAGGTACATATAATTAATATATAAATAAAGGATATATGTTATTAAAATACATCATAATTATTGCTGTAATGAGTTCCTGTGGCCTGATGAATTGCCCCTTTCAAAAAAGTGTTTTGCACCACCTTGGCCGGAGTCATCAGCAAAACCCGTTATTCTGAGCAATCATTATATATGCAAGTGTAATTTTCCCCATTGATGACGTGATTATGAACATTATACGGTTTTGATATTAGCGATCAGTGCAAGTTGTGAGATACCAACGCGATTTAATGATCAGGAAATGAGAGATACATAACACCATGCTAGCAAAGTTAGAGGAAATAGTTTTTTTTCCTGAATGGATTTGAATAAAAATGACTAATAGGCTATCCATGGACTGAAACCGTATGCGGTTTCGAACCGTGTGCTATACTAAGTTTATCTTTTCTGGTCATGAAAATATATTTCCACAAAGAGTATATTATAAGCATCTCATCGTATCCGTTTATACCATACACTTACACTTACAAATTTAGTGAAAATATATTTTCATGAACAAAAATCATAAGTTTAGTATGGCACACGGATCTAAACCGCATACGGTTTCAGTCCATGGATGGCCTCCTAATCACTCCGAGCGGTATCGTGCTGACTTATAGTGTTGTGGATCCCGAATTGGAGTCCCGGGTCTGGCAAAATTCACTTCTACTACGTGTATTAGGAGTCAGGGTATGGACCAAATAGGTTGAGCAAGTGGCTAACATTCATTTATCGTAAAAAAAATCTGTTAGGAAAACCTAAAAAAAAAATGTCTATATTGTACCTGAAATGAGCAAATCGACTGCTTAATCGGTAAACCGGCTAACTCCACTTGGGTAGGAAGGAAAAAAAATAATTTAACAACTATCGAGCGAAAATTAACAATTCCAAAAATACACTTGGATTTTTTTTTACAAACAATCTGCACTATAAATTAATACATAGTTTCCCTTTATATAATATATATATATATTATATATAAGAGCGGAGTTGTTCCATTTCCACCTATGTGAGAATGAGTTTAGGTGGACGTTGTTTTATAAGTTCTTAAAATAGGGTCTGCTTAACTCATCCGGTGTACTTCCTTGTACCTATCTAATTTATCTTCTGATCTATCTCTTTTTTATGTAATACTGTTTTTTTTATATAAGTATCTTTGTTTCTAAATGTCATGTTGTGAACGTCTTAAACTTATAATTTGTAATGTCCACAATATAAATTGAAATAAATTGAATGATATTGGAAAATTGGCACCTGCAGTTGACTGTTTTGTGTCAAGGTCGATAACGCATTTATAAAAGCATAGCAAACATGCTTTTTAGCAAAATTACATCAAAATCTCATTTTTGGTCAAAAGTGCAATTAGCTGGTTTACAGATTATGCAGGCGAAATGTCCACAAATAATGGTCACCGTATTTATCACACAAATATTATAATCTCACCAGCAGATGGACAATTTCAATTGTAATTAAAAACCATATCAATAAATTTATAAAAGAACTCTAAAACTGACTAAAATAACTCGTATTCCTGTCGTCACTAGATGTATCAAATATCTATTGCATTTTCCCTTAATGAGTACGTTAGAAATAGATAAATATACGAGAATAATTATCTAATCCGAGCACATCGATAATTTATTGTACTTGCGCAATTTCAATGTTTATATACCTACCGATTGAATTTAAAACTAGATCAAGTAGTCTGCTCTCGTGAATGTTTTATTATGTTTAAGAAAACTGTCAGAGAGTAAAACCTATTTTCAACCATGTCACGCTCTGTTATTTATGTATCGAGATTATCACATAGGATTTAAGTCGTCGTAAAACCAATCCGTGTTGTGTCAAGGATCTTCAGTATTTTACAAACATACCCACATATTATATGCACCTACTGACCAATGTAAAGTTTTGCTGTTTGTAAAATTAAATATGAATTATTTCAATTTAATGACTGGGTACCTGTCCATTTTTGAAATCTTTCATTGTGATCCAGAAAATGATAAAATTTTGATGATTCTGATGATCTATTTTATCAGGGTTTCATGTTTGTTGTTGATTTTGATTACATGTTTCAGGTTTTTATTAAAGGAATGTTGAATGAAATATGTTGAGCTATTTCGGGCTATCAACTCATGGTCCAGAATACGAGAAGACCTATACTTGTATGATTTTTAATTATCTATCGACGGTAAGATATGGTAAAATTTTGATCTTTGGGCAAAATAAGAATACATACTCTTTAACGGAGGTCGATGCACTGTCTCGTCCGTTTAGTAAACATAATCAGTTTCATGATTCAGTTAGTGCCAGAAGATAACCCTAAAGCCAAAATCCCGAACGTCAAAATCCCGGATGCCGAACAGCCAAACGCTAAAATCCCACCTAAAGCCAAAATCTTATAAAATACATTGTTATATTTTATATGATATCCTCTTGAAATGCATTAAATTAGGCTAATAATTTAGTTTTTTTTTATCTGAATACTTATATATCTTACTTTTTGCCGCCACGTCTCCACACTCGCCAGGCAAGCATATACCGTGACGTAACAAACTTTATGCGCCCTTCAATATTGTGCTGAGCGTCCCAGGAGCAACTTCCAAAGACCCGGGTTGGTGTGCACTAGTAGAGAGTACGTGATTCCAATTATTGTGATATAATATTTTAGATCCTTTGCCTCATGTCATCACTGAGTGAGTTTTGTATACAATATAATATGCCAACTTCTCTCTTACAAAAACCAAGACAACTGATAGTTTTCGGTAGATAGTTAATATCTAAAATACTTTACTATAAAACGTCAAAAAAATATGTTCACCATTCAGTAGCATGCTTTGAACTGGTTCCCAAGTGTATAGGTACACATTGAGTGAATTTAGGCGGGAAATTTTCCAGTACTCCACTACTGAATACGAATACGTACTATATTATATAAATGTAGAACGAGGCCTCGAATGAGCAATACTCGTCATAATTAAAACACTGACAAACAGGGGCTGAAGACATCGCGATCTCGAGGTTAAGACGACGAAATAATAAAAATTGCTTTGTATTTTACAACCTCTCACATTAAATTTCCTTCGCAAAAACCGTAACTAAAATTAAACGTTTTGATA
This sequence comes from Rhyacophila brunnea, assembly GCF_057557595.1. Classification (NCBI taxonomy): domain Eukaryota; kingdom Metazoa; phylum Arthropoda; class Insecta; order Trichoptera; family Rhyacophilidae; genus Rhyacophila; species Rhyacophila brunnea. The sequence continues at coordinate 36,628,316 of NW_028233276.1, read as the reverse complement.
TATGCCTGACTACAAAAGTAAGATGACTTAATTGAAAAACGCATCATTCCAAATCAATGTAAAAAACTGAGTTCTCTTATTGTTTTCGTAGGATAAGTAGGTAGTCATTTCATTTGACGATAAATATTGGTAGGTATAACATGTCGAATAAAATGTTCTTAATTTGATTCGGAGACTAACTATATGAACGTGAAGCTGAAAAATATTACAAAGACTAATTCTGTATCAACCGGAAAGAAGATTGTAAACGTTACCATTTTTATTTAATTTTGCAATAATCTATTTATTTAATACAAGAAACAAATTAAATTGTACATTTTTATAAATCAGTTGAATTTTGCCTATTTTTCTTAAATAATTAAATAACTTATTTAATTTAGAAGTTATATGGCTTAGGTACCTAATCTAAAAACAAAACTTACCTACTTCTTCCTGCTAAATACAGATTTATTTGTTAGTGTCAAGTCATTACGCATTGCAGATATATATATAACAATTTCAATATTTTTACTCTGAAAACCATTTGCCAGGGTTAGATTAAGATAACACCGCCTTGTATTAGTGTCAAAACTGTATAACATGTTTTTTGTACAATAAACTATCATCATTAAAAATATTTACTTAACTGTCATATTAAACCACAAATAACATTACGTCTTACGTACCAGTGGCATGCGGTTCATAGATGCTGTAAATGAGGAGCATCCCCTGAAATAATTGATAGCATAATATTACGTAGAAATAATTTGTATTTGTTGTGCTGTATAGTAAATTTATCTATAATAATATTTCTTATAACGGGTCTATATTATTCAAAGATATTTTATTGATCTCCTACTGTGAAAACATTGTAATAAAATAGTGATTTCCTCAAAAATGTAATTAATTACAAAATCCTAACATTATATGTAGCATAGGTTGCCATATAATATATACCCCTGTAGTATCACACGTAAAAATAGGGCTGGCCATGTCTCAAGGATGGAAGACACCCAACCACCAAAGAGGCTTCTCTTCAACAGACCAGAAGGGAAAAGGAGGGTCGAGAGACCTAGACTGCGGTGGCTGGACTGTATAGAAAGAGACACAGCATCCCTGATACTGATGCGGTGGAGGGAGCTTGCGGCAGACAGAGGGGAGTGGAGACGTTTCCTGGAGGCGGCCAAAACCCACATTGTGTTGTAGTGCCGATGATGATAGGTTGCCATATTGTTTATAATATTTAATATCATAAGTATTTTAAATAATAGTGCACGCATTTTAAATGTGAGTATCTATTTCTTTTTTTTTGCTTAAAAGTATTTTTTTTTCACTAAGTCACTTTATATATCGGGTCCACGTAGGTATATATTATTATAATTGGTTGCCATTTTCATTTCGGTTTTTACCTTAGCATTATCTTAAATGAAAGCAAGAGCAATGTGACCGGATATTGCTGCATTTAAACAACATCCTTGTATTCACTTGTAAGTTGTAAGATGAAAATAATGTTTAAAAGATCATGTTCCTCGCGAGGTCAGACCAATTAAATGCAACACTATTAAATTAGTTTTAAGTTGTTGTCCACACAATCGGTACCTATTTAAATAATTCACAGTTTTACAAGTGCTTAACATAATTTTATTATATCTGTGCACGAAAGTAAGGTAGAAGAGGTAAAGAGGTAAAGTAAGTGTAGATACTAAAAAAATCGAAAAATCGCTTGGATATGCGAAATTAACCGTAGGTACGTCAAACCGGAGAGAGATGGTCATGTAGTAATGAAATTTTAAAAAAAAATACACGTCATTGATACGATGTAGAGCATTGCAGACAGTAATGCACCAATTTTATTAGATTAAAAAGAAACATTAATTTGATATTGATTAGTATCAAATAATATCTGATAATAACGCGGCCATTATTATCAGATAGTATTTTGATATGTACGACTTGATACTTACGAGCATGGCCCCCACATCCTGAAGCGGGCCCCCAGGCTAGGATCTTTGTCGAGCCCCCCTATCTATCGCTAAGGGTAAAGTCGGTGTGACGCTTTACACTCTTTACAGTCGTGTTTTCTAAATGGTGTATTCAGTAAAATTAGGGTGTATGTTTAATACATTCATTTGAATTATGGAGTTGCCGAGTATCGACACACAATGAAAAATTGTATCACACAACCATATATTTTAATATAATAACATTATTCAAGTAAAATAGCGCCGCAGGCGACTTTTTTTACTATTAAAGCAAATTTGGGTACTGTTCGGTTATACGGAATACAGCGGAAAACGCATTTTGAAAATAGCCGATAAACTGGATTATTTGTTAGGTTAACCTAACCAAACCTAACCTAACCTAACCTAATCTAACCTAACCTAACCCAAACTAACAAATAATCCAGTTTATCGGTTATTTTCAAAATGCGTTTTCCGCTGTATTCTGTATAACCGAACAGTACCCAAATTTGTGATATGTGTTTATCTCACATATCTGGCGACCACCTCGCCGGGCCCCTTCTGAGCCCGGGCCCTCAGGCTAGAGCCCTGTCAGCCCCGCCCCTTGTGGGGCAATGCTTACGAGCACCTATGTGCTAACCTGCTCTTGAATCATTCTTATTTTATATAAATATAATATACGATATGATTCTATTTCTAATTTACTTAGCTAGGTAGGGCAGAGCGGGGTGGGGTCACTTGATCATGATTTTGCTCAAAGCAGTATAGCTCCTAATTAATGAAGAAATAAGACATGATATCTTTTAAAACAGTTAGATTGTTTGTTTGGTCATGTAACTCCATCAAAAAACTGTAACAAAGACGATGTTTACAAGACTAAATTTACATTAATGTCACAAATGTGGGGTCAACTGAGCCACCCAATGGGGTAGTTGAGCCAGTAGGCGTAGAAAGGTTTTTTTTCATCAGAGCAATATAAAATACAAACAAAATCTTTCTTAAATCTTTAATCCAAGTTATTAGAAAACAATATGAACATATAGTTATACTTGTCTGTACTTTTTTCTTCTTTTGGAGATTTTTAGTTTTTCTTAACAGGTCGTGTCTCTTCATCAGATTCAGAGGACTCTTCAAAATAGCTTTCTTGACTGTCAGTTTCTTCGACTTTACTATCTTCTCGCTACCCTCACTTTTCTGATTACTCTGTTCTGCAGCAAGTTGGTCCTTCTCAGGTGTATCTGTTACTCTCAGGTGTACGTTTGTTATGGCTCAAATGACCCCTTCCCCAAAGTATTACTAATTGGATTGAGCCACCCACAGACTATTGAAAATAGATTATTTTTGATACTGTCATCGCATAGACACACTATTTATAAATCAAAATACATTTGCTTGATTGCCGTAACACCACAGACATACAGACATGTGCTTGAGAGTCTTGAGACCAAAAAGTATGAGGAACTGCTTTCTTTACTTTTGGCGTGAAAATAGTAACATCGCACGTCACATCGAACACCGGACGGTGACAGATGCATTTGCGGATTGGCTGCCTACCCCTCCCGCTTTGTTTGGAATCTACCGCTTGCATCTATAATGCAGCGTAAGAGTGATACTAAGGGTGGCGCAAGTGACCCCGTGGCTCAAATGACCCCGCTCTGCCCTACCTATTTTCATCTGCCTTTCCCTTGTAATACAGCCAACTCCATGCGTACGAATTTTTGGAAACGTCAAGAGACTCCTGATCAGTAGACCAGTAGGGAAAAGTGGATCGGGAGACCTACACTGACTGCTACACTGCTATGGTTGCACTGTGTAGATGTAAATAAACACAGCATCCCTTAGTTAGGCTAACGCTAAAGCGATGGAGAAAGATTACAGTAGACAAATGGAAGTGGAGACGTTTCCTGGAAGCAGCTAATACCCACTGGTTTATAGTGCCGATAACATAAGAATGAATGAATCAAATATGAACTTTTTAATTTTCTTTGTCAAAATAAAATATATTAATATCAATCAAATAGATAATTTTCAAACAACTTCATACTATTCATTAAGGCGATCTTAGATTTGTCATCGGCTACCCGGAACAGTTCAGTAGAGCGGCACTCTTACCAATCAAAGAGGTTCTTAAGCCACAAAATGCGGCGCCGTACTCTGCTACACGTACCATTAATCTTTCTTTGAATGACAAGTTGGGTATTTTGTCCTCTCATAATATGGCCGAGGTTCTGTAGTTTCCTGGTTTTGAAACTACGCAGAATTTCTCGGTCTTTTCCCTTTCGATTGAGAACTAAAACATTTGTCACTCGGTCAGTCCAAGGAATTTTAAGGATGGATATATGCAGCCACATCTCGTAAGCTTCAATTATTATATAGTAAATAAAAAGTAATTATTTAAATTGATATGCATAATTATTTTGAAGGGCTCTACTTTAGTTACAAGTTGATTTTACACTTAATTATTTTGTCCTTACAAATTATCTTTTCTATTCGCAGTAGCTGATGATATCATGTTTTAATAATATTTAATTATTATTAATTTTGATTTACAGTTGAACGTTTTAAAATGTTCATCACGAACAAAATACCTTTAAAATAATAAGTCATTTACTCGGCTATTGATCATAAAACAAATTACTCCGCCTTATTTCGTTCTCATAGCAAGGGAATGTGGTTGTAATAAAGCTACTTATATGGAGACAGTCATCTTATGATTAAGAGATATCTCTTTATATCATCAGAATTATACAATCCAGTTATACGAACACTGAAATATGTGTTGGATCATTATTAACTGTGTTTCTTTCATTCTTTGCTACATAAGTATTTGATGGGAGTTGTCTGTTTTATAACAGGATTTTCAATTTTCATTTTGAACATTGCTTATTATATTTTTATTATAATTAAATATATAAAAAAGTGATCAATTACTTCTTCTTTCTTTCGACCATGTCCGATCCTAATATGATCATATGGGCCTCGACAGAGTGGAGGTTTGTATTGACAGATTTTGTTTTTACGAGAAATGGATGTCACCCACTTGCTCAACCTATCAGGTCCATACTCTGACTCATACACAAATTGAAAAACAATATGTGTACCTACTTGCCAGACCCAGGAAAAAAAACTGTCATCAATAGTGCATCCATTTCCAGTTGTTTAGGAAGAAAACTCAAACTTTAACATACTGATATGAATAGGTATGTACTAATTAAAATAAACCATAATATTTAGGACTAATTCCGCTTAATTTAATAATACCCATTCCCATATCCCAAAGGAACATTACCTACTTGTTAAAAGTTGATCAGCATATTATTCATGAGAAAGATGTTAATTTGGATTTGTGCGTTGCAATGCTGTGGTATTGACGGTCTCGAGGCTTGTCACGGACTGATTGAATCAGGGCCGCTACATATATTACATATTTACGATTACAAAATATGTATTCTACATCGCTATATTGTTATTCTATATAAGAAAATCATCATACCTCCCTCCCAGTTACTGAAACTTAGAATCTAAATTCTAAATCTAATTTGATTCTTAGCTTTTTTACACGTGCGGAGCGGATCATTGAAAAAATGAGAAACGTTTTGCGGACTGAAATAAAAAATATAAATGAATTTATATAGTGTTATAACGCCGCAGCTTTGAGCCTATCTTTGTATTCTTATCAAGTATTAATAATCATGCATAATGAATGGCTGGGAATGTATTTGATAAAGATTTGCTTAATCGTACCATTGTTCCTATCAATGTCAACGTCTGGAATGGAGTGCATTTTTATCGCTCATTGTTTCAAACTTCTGTCTAGCAGATATTGTTTTATATGTATCCATTTTACAACGTTTTTATTAGCTCGTATTCTTGGTTGTTTGTCCAGTACAAACTTCCCGACTAGCTAGACATTTGAAACTTTTATAATATATCAGAACACGATGCCAATGCATTTTTAATACTTTTAGCCATCTTTAAGCAGAATTGAATTAATTTTCAGTTAATTCTGTTTTGTATGGAAAGTTATTTCAGAAAAATCCGTAATAAGTAAAAGACTATTATTGGTTGCTAAGGGGGTGGTCCTAGCAACTAAATTATTAATATATAGGTACGTGCGTTACCATGGAAATCAAAATGAAATTTCAAAATGAAATTTCAGTATTCTATATTTGTTTGTTTTTTATTTACTTCATATCAAGTACAAGTTTGAGCACATTGAGCATTATAATTCAACAGAAAATTTAAAAACGTTTTAAATAAAAAGTTTTTTTTATCTTGTAATTATTTCTAATCAACCTAAATTTTCGATTGTATCTAAATATTATCATGTATATTGGTAAGTATATTGAGGAAAAGAAAATTGGTTTTTACTTACACTGCCTTTCAATCTATGTATAGTCAATTAGTCTACTCGACACGACGTCTGCGTAATATTTTATGAGAAAAATAGCTAACGAGATAATTTGTTAAATATGAAAACTACGTTATTAGTATTCAGTATGTCGGTTGTCTTTCACTTCGCCATTTATCCAGACGGCATCGCTAATGAGGCGGTCACTGGGATAAGTGTAGCCACGGCAAATTGAATGGACAAATGAGTACGAATGGGCAATTTTATGAAATGAAAATCAAGAAATGGCGGCAAAAAATGTAATATGCGAATGAAAGAAAACGCGGTATGCATGACGGAAAGAATTTAATCGGAACGGCTGTGGAGTTCATAATAAACACGAGGGTTGTGACAAACAGAATGAATGATAGTAATATTTAAATATTTCATTATATTATTACAAAATATTGCCATATTAGTTATGTCCAACGCGTCGTGTGATCAATTTTGGTCGATTGCACTATGAGTTATAGGAATTGAATATAAGAAATCCCTGTGATTTCAGTTGTAATATAATATGGTTGATTAGCCGTTCCTGATTTTATTTCCTTAACCAGCTTATTCAAATATCGTTTTTAAATTAAATCATTGAATTACTGGATATGAATCCCTACGTTTTACACCGAGGCATAGTTCCCCTTACCTTCACGTAGTATTTAAGCTATTTTCACAGTGTGATCAGAGCATTGGGACAGAGCTCGGAGCAGGAGCACGGAGCACCGGTAATTTGTAGTGCGCTAGTCTCTACTGCTCCGGATATTTTTTTATTGTTAAATTTTCGTTCTTAAATCCAATGAAAATATTATATTTGACACTTTGCAACACTGGAATTATTTGAAATACGGCAACATTGCCGGGTGATAATAACATCACTTTTTTGACAAAAGAGGCTGATAGCTGAGCGGAGCAGACCCCGGAGTGGAACAACTCCAAAAAGGGTCCGCTTTAACCCTCTGAGTATGATAATAGTAATAACGTTGAGACCAATAAAACATGAGTGCCTAAGAAGACCAAAACAAGCGTCGTTAGTCGAATATAATACGTACAAGTTGGTGAATAACACCGGGAGAATGTGGGGTATCACAACCTAATTTAAGTTGGACATGTATTATATTATCATCATCGGGTTTCTACAAAAGTATCAATCACGCAATTTTGGTCCTACTATACGAAGTAGAGACGTAGACACTCCCAGTACTAAAGCTCAAAAAACTTGAAGCTTTCAAAATGTGGATGTACAGACTCATGCTCCGTATCAGCTGGAATCATAATGTTACGGACGTCAGGGTGATATCGGTGATGAAAAAGCCCAAATAAATAAGCATATAATATGTAAGTATTAACAAGAATGATTACATACTTTGGCCATACCGTGTGGCATCATATCATTCAGTTGAATATTTCCGGTAAGCGAGAGCTTAGATAAAGAAAAAAGGCTTGCCTAACGAATCTAAGAGACTGGTTTAAACTCAACTAGGAAATGATAGCGAAAGCTCAAAATCATCGTGTAGTTCGATAACAGAAATGGCACAGAAAGAAGAGAGCATTTTAACTTAATTTACTTTACTAAATCTAAGCATGCAAAAGATAGATTCTGGGTTTGAATCTGGTTGGAATATTGTTGTTGTTTTTTTTTAAATTAAAAAGTGCGTAGTTATATGTTCAAAGTTCTCTATAAGTAGGTGTTTTTATGACATTTTTTTTTCAATTTTCTCTTCAGTCAATTCATGATTCATGTCCAGCGAAGTGTCAAGAAAGAATTATTAAATTTCTCATTCTTAGCATAATATAATTAATTATTGACAAAAAAGTGTGGTCAACGAAAAGAAAATGTGACGAAAATAATGAATTTAATTTCAAAGCTGATACCAACATTACTTACCTTCTCAATTATGGAAGCCTGTCCGTCACAACGACCTAAGGTATTTAAATTAGATTTTTTAGCTACAAATAAAACTAAATGTAGCTAACAAAATAGTCTTCTATATTTTTTATTACATCTTATTATAAAGCTCAGTCAAATAAATAATAAAAAAATATCTTACGTATATTAAAAAACGGTAGATGTGGCTACGTTTTAAATATTACAGCCATCAGACAATAATTAAGAGCACATTTTTGGAGAAGTTCATTAACTAGTGGTGGCAATCCTGAGGTATCAGGATCGCAGAGGTTTAATAGCAATCCATCATACAAGAGGGTTTGTTTTTGTGCCTCTGATCACGCATGCGCACCACAGGGCAGGGCTAACGAGCTTCGAGGTTCTCATTAGCGCGACGGGGTGTCCAAGCGAGGCTCGCGGCTCAATGCTGTTTTGCTATATGAAAACAATACTTAATCAGACATCTTGTTTAAGAGGAAATATTCTTCAGATATGAGATTATTATAATAATACTTTTGCACAGTAAGCAATGATTGAATTGTTTATGTTTTACTAACGATAAATAAGTATTGAGTTGATTTCACTATTTATTGGACGCGATAAAAGTTGTCATTTCCGGTTACACCTAAATTGTATGTATTATATTTCGCCAGATGACAGTTCACCGTGAGCTGTATTACCAGAAAGACATAGCCGTATTGAAATGAGATCAAAAAATGTCGCGTTGTGGAGCACGTGTTCGTGGAGCATTGCAGACAGTAAGTAGGGATTGCAATACCGAATGAATATTTCAATACCGGTATTTCGGTATTTCTTATTGAATATCGGTATAATACCGGTATTCATCAAAGCATATTAGAGACAAAAAGAAGTACCTATCAATAAATATAGCTGTTGAAATCTATTTGAAACACTATTTTATGGCAGCCTAAAGTACATACTTACATTTATTATGTTGACCTTTATAAATATGTACAGATCATAATAATTTAGAACTGCTAGAAGTTTTACATATAATATAAGTTCAGGTATAGGAAAATCTCTCTCAAATTCAACGTTTGTTGGGTCTTATATCAACGATGGATCAATACAGAATAAGTGGAAATATTTGCCACGGATGTTTTCTTTTTTGAAATATGTTAATTCCTCGCGATAATTCTACAAATATCTTATTATTTATCTTTGTTGGTTTTAATCGATATATTTGCATTTATTCAGTATTAATCTTATACATTAAATTTATTATGCAATATAGTAGTAGTAAATAGTGAACAAAATAACATGTAATTCGTTTTAAAAAAACAGAAAGTGTATGCTTTCTACCGAAAATACCGGTTTTTTGGAATTTCGAAACCGGTATTGCAATCCCTAACAGTAAGGTTCCAATTTTATTAGATTCAATATGGACATTAATTTTAATTGATTGGTATCAATTATATTATGATAATAACATTGTCATTATTATCATATATTTGGTACGACTTGATACTTACGATCACCTACCAAAATGTTATATGGTAAAAGTCGGTTTATAGGAAGCCAGGCGGCAACCGCGCCAATTTTCATAGCCAATTTTGGCAAAATTCATGAATTCTAGAATGAAAACTTAAGTTAACTTAACCCAACCTAACGAATAATCCAGTATATCGGTTATTTTCAAAATTTGTGTACCGCTGGCTTCCTTTAAACTTAAACCATTTCCATTAAGTAGTCGCATGTATAAAACTTCTCAGCAGTGACGTCCCTAGACAAAATGCCGCCCCTAGGCAGTGCCAAAATGCCGCCACATTTTTTAAACAGTACTTTTTATCACCCTTTCATGACTCCAATATCTAAGAATTGTGTTGTATGGATACATTACTAACAAGATATAGGTATAACACTAAATCTAATTTAAATGCCATCTCTGCTTCAATAGACAATATTGCGAGTCTACTGTTTCAGAAAGGTACAGTTAAAAATGCACCTGACAACTTCCAAAACTCGCGAGTGACTGGCAAACATATTTGGATAAATTTAAAATTAGGTATGCACGTGTCATTGCTGTTCACCAAGAACGTGAAGTCCAAGGACAACGGAAGTAAACTGGACATCGCAAACCCGACAAAAAATAAAGCCCTGTTAAAACTTTTATGGTATCTACCTAATTAACATTTTTTTCCAACCAGTGAGCTGAATTTTTTAATGGAAAGATATTTCCGCTATTACTAAGTTTAGGTAGCTTTCTATGTATACCTAATGATTCTCCTCGATTTGCCGCCCTTTGGGTACGCCCCCAAGCGACGCTCAATCTGCCTACCCCCACGGGACGCCACTGCTTCTCAGTGACGAAGCTGTCATGGCGGCAACGCGTGTTTAAATGTTGTATCGGTTCTCTTTTTAGATGCAACTCCTTTTCTTCTTCTTAATAAACCAACAGGTTACTAATAATAATTATAACACCACTCCTGATCGCTTTAGACATATTTTTGTTATAAAAGCTTCAAATTACCTAAATTGATAGATCCGTAACTACGGGAGCGTAAAATGAAATGATAAATTTGGGGGCGTTCCTCATTTGAAACTGGAAGTGCGATTAGCTGCAGTGGAGGGGATTATTAGTTCACAGGACACATGGACAAGAAGTTCTTGTTCAACAATACTAATAAAAAGGGTAAGAGGATACCTAACGAATCAGATAATTTGAAATTAAAGCTAAACTGCTTCAAGGCGGCATTTTATCTAGGGACGTCACTGCAAAATCTTACGTGTGATTGTTTCCAAAAATATGAGTTTAGTAATCTGGTTAACTAAAAATACATGAGGCACCACAATTAAAATAAATAAATAAAGCGATATGTACAAATTCTTAAAAGGAAAGTATCCATTGACATAATTTACGATTATTAATTATTATTTTGGTTAACTGTGTCAAAATGTTTTTTTTTTTTTGATAAAATATCAATCTGGCATATAATATTTGTAAATTTCACAACTCGATTGCATCATTTTGATAATTAAAATTATTTGACGCTCATTAAAACAGAATGTAACGGAGATAATGAACATATTGTACGAATATATTTCAATAATAAAAAAGAAGAATTTCACGTGGGATTACATTTTTAATAAAATTATAATAATTCAACAATATACATACCTACCTACTTAATTAAATAACCTGTAGATTCGAAGAAAATGACAACAGCATTGTAAAGCGTTGACTTGGTACCTATCCATCAACAGTAACAATCATTAATTTATAATAATATGTAGCTGGTATGTGTATTTGGGGAATGTCAACAGATTATACAAAATATAGTTATACAAAATACGTCCACCTTGTTCTTATTATCCAACGGTTGGAGGTACGAACATAGAGCAGGCAGGTCTAGGGGCTGTCCACTTTAAAATAATATCCATACTATTTTTATAGATTTAAGATGCGATGGAAGGGGGTGGGGTTAAGAAAATTTAACAGCTGCAACCAAGGCCTGAACAAAAATGAACTATAAGTGCGAGTGAGAAAGCATTCGGCACGCTTATAATCACCGCAATATGCGTTAGAGTATGATATAAGGTCGACGGTTTTGTACAATATTTTTTGTACACGTAGCTGGTAAATATTCGTTTGGATGACTACAGTTATCCAAACTAATAACTGAAATTTATAGTTTGTTATGTTAAATATAAAGTATTTTTAGTTAATTCGGTAGAAAAGATGGTTAACTGTGTTGTATTTATATGTGTTAGCCGTACTGAGAAGCAATAAGATGGTATTACATTTCATAGGTAAGTTCCACTAACCACAGGTAACAATTAAATGTACGAAACATTGTTTTACTTACCAAACAATATCTACAGTAGGTATAATCATGGCCCCCACAAAGGGGGGGCTGACAGGGCTCTAGCCTGGGGGCCCGGCTCAGGAAGGGCTCAGCGTGGCGAATCGACCAGATAAGTGATTTAAACACTCATCACAAATTCTCACGAATAGTAAAAAAAGTCGCCTGCGGTGCTATTTATATCCAATAATGTTATTGTTTAAAATTATGTGGTTGTACAAAAAAAATTTTAATTGTGTATACTCGACAACTCCATAATAATTCAAATAGATGAATTCAAATATACAAAAAAACACTAAATATACACATTAATTTTACCGCGTACACCATTTGGAAAACGCTACTGTATAGATAGCGTCACACTGCCTTTATCTTAAGCGATAGGTAGGAAGCCCGTCAAAGATCCTAGCCTGGGGGCCCGCTTCAAGATGTGGGGGCCATGGGTATAATATGTAGTCTATCTTCCACATTTACCCCGCATACTACTTATAGCTACTCGTCGCTTCAATCACCTACCCTCGCACTTTTTAGGTATATTTCCCATAGCCAGACACTCCGAAAATGTGAGTCTAACTATAAACTCCTGGTGTGCAGGTATAACTATAGGTGATCAGCTATAAGTTATTACGAGCTGTGGCATCCACAGATGGTTATCGTTTAACGGTCTATTAAACAATGAAAATACAATGAATATCAAAAGTGGTACTAATTGGTTGAGTGGAGAAAAATAGGAAATGCTTACTTAGTAATGATAATTTCCAAATTAACCGTACTTCGGTAAATGAGTTCAAAATTTCATACTCATAATAAAAATGGTAAGTAGTTAGGTATATCAGACTCCTTTAATTCTATGGTTGCAATTATCCGATTTTTTAAAATATAATTTCACTATACCTAGGATCCTATAACCCGGAACAAAAAACAATACACAAGGAACTAAGATTATGTTAAAGACTGCAATCCCTAGTTGAATCTTTAAAATTATAGGCCATCCACCCAATATTTTCGAATGCGATTTTACGCCAGATGGCGTGCAAAACGTTCATCCATATTTTGTATATAAGCATCTCGCCGAATCCGTACACAGAATGTTAACATAATGCCGGGTCCACACCGAAAACAAGTCGCGCGACAACTCGTTAAATTTTACGATAAGCATGATAATTATCGTAAAATTTCTTAAGCAATTATGATAATTATCGTAAAATTTAACGAGTTGTCGCGCGACTTGTTGCCGGTGTAGCCCCACTTTTATTGGTTGTCAACCGATAAGTTTCTGCCTAACGAAGTCCATACAATAAATAAATCCACAATACTTTTTTTTAATTCTCTTTGTATATAAATGAAGGATAATTTATCCATAATAATTATATAAAAAAGGAACACAAATTTAAAAAAAAAATATAATATGTAAATATTTAACAACAAGCTTTCACATGGTTAATTGACATTTCGATACCCTAGTTCTATAAGGAAACAACTCAAAAATCCTTGTTCTGAGTAAATCGCATTTGAAGTTTTACATAAAATGGTTCCTTTAGTTCCGAAGATTTTTTTAGTGAAAGCATTTTATTAAATAGTGATAGATATAATATTGTAATTTATTAAGGTTTATTTTTTTCATAATATTATTAATAATTGTTGCAAGAATAAATTAATATTAAATAAAAACTAAAGACTATTCGACTTGTTTCCAGTGACGACAAATAAATCCTTTACATTCATAGTTCTATAAGGAAACAAGTTAACTGGTTCCTTATAGAAATATGTTTGCTTGCGCAAACTTGTTTAAATGCTGCTTGTCTACAGAAACATTAAACAAAAATATCCTCAAAAAAACACAAAAATATCAGAAGCAAAAAAGAAGGACTTAATCTTATTATGCGATAGCAATGTTATTCCTAGGGTCCATTGGGATTTTTACAAAACTCTTAAGGCAGATTGATACACTTGAATATTATCTAAATCTTTTATATTTAAGTAAGTATAAATATTTATATAATTATTCTTATGTCACTTTTATTGTTTACTAAACGTTGTTAAAATAAACATTGTCATGTTCCGAATGCCAATTTTTTATATATTTTTATTCACATACCAAAAAGAAGGACCCTATTACAGAGTAATAATGTCATAATACACTAACAAAATATGATTCCAATTCTAATGGGTTTAAGTTTTGTACTATTCCATTTGAGTCGATTTTTGCAACCCGGGTTTCGCCTTTCAGCATCTTCAGGCACTATATGCACCAGTGGCGAAGAGTGGAGGTAGGCTGTTCAGATCCGCCCAGTGACATCCCTAGACAGAATGCCGCTCCATTTTGTATACAGTATTATTTATCATCCTTTCATGACTCCATTATATAAGAAATGTGTTGTATAGATACAATATTAACAAAATATATACGACTAAACATACCAAATTAAATTTATAAATATTTTTAATAAATGAGTGAATAAGTCAGATTTAATTATTCACAAAACTGAACGTGTCGTTTATTGTCACCAACGACATCAAAAGGCAATGGAAGTAAGCTAGACATCGCGAACACGACACAAAATTACAGTCCTGAAAATAATGAACCAACAATATGTGTAATATGTATTCTTAATCCAATGAAAACAATGTGCAATAAGTATGAATGAAAAAGTGTGCACCATTTTGTCGTATCGCACAAAGTATAACAAAATTATTATGGTTTGACTTAGACAGTGTTTAATTGATTTTACAAACTAACCAACACTATCTATAAATTATTTTAGTTTTATGCAGTTCAATAAAAACAAATACAAAAGACTGGCTAAGTTAGATGTATACTATTTATGTTGGATTTTAACAGCCTATCTCCACCCTTCTCCACTGATGTGCACATATAGTTAATTCTATCATATTATTATTATATACTTAACAAACCTATACGTACCTATTGAGTCAAGGATCACAATACGAATATTACAAACAAATTATGAATACCTAGTTGAAGTGTTTGTAAAAACCCCTTACTTAATTACCCCTAAAAACAACTTATCACCTTCTTGGAACAATGGTAATATATATATATATATGATATTAGTCTTTAAAAAGTTATTAGTTAAACCAAAAATATTCAATAATATTCTTACCTGATACCTACTTTTCAATAATTCAATTTTTAATAATAATAATTCAAGTAATTTCTGTTTTAAATCCTGAATTTACTACTCGTCCGATAGAATAATGTTAAATAAATTATTTAAGACTACAATAAATTAGTTATCTATTTTAAAAAAATAGCTTCATGGGTTCCTGAATAATAATTGCGTTAATGAATAGACTGTCACTGGTTTGATTTTTTAAAAATTGTTTCCTTATAGAACTATGACAAGCTCAATGTGGTTCAAATTTTTTAGTTCAATAAGAAACCACACAAAATGTTTCCTTATAGAACTGTGAACATGTAGAATACAAAGAAATTCCATATGGAATTATTTGCTTTTATTAATTATTGAGATTTTTTAGAATTTTTTTAAAAATTGAATTATGTAGCTGTCACTATTCTTTATCAAATGGCATTATTAACTCAAAACTGCAAAATTTTGAGTTGTTTCCCTATAGAACTAGGGTATCGATTTCATGTGAAAATATCCGAATGAGTTGTCCTTAAATAAAATTTTCTTCTTATTATCTATATAAAAAATAACAATGAGAAATACATGTTTTCTTACACAAACAATTTCAATAGTACGTATTTAAAACTCCCAAAACAATTAACATACGTCAAGATAACATTCAGACGAGTCGGTGCATTTTTATCATGCAATTGTTCATAAAATTGATATCATGTTTTAACGGCTTATGTAAATTTAACAAATTAACATTTCATCACAAATTAAAGATAGGATTCATTGTTACATGGACGATTTGAGAGCTTTTGACACCCAGTTGTACCAGTGGCGTATCTAGCACTAAATAATGAAAGGTTTAATCAAAACCTCTTTAATTTAAAACTACTAAAAATAAATAAAGAGGTTAGGGGATGTCCACATATGACGTCACGCTCTAGGGAGGGGGCGTCTGATTTAATGTGATAATTTGTGACGAAGCGGGTTAGAAGAAATGTGACGTCACAAAGTAAGCCAAAAATTGAAGGCGATTTCAGGGTAAATATTAAAAATCTGCTGTACATTGTTTAGGGGAGGGGGCGTCAAAAATATGACGTAATATAGACAATGATTTGAGTTTCCCCATCTCCACCCGACATGTATATGCAGCCGCGGTTTGTGCATGGCCGCCTTCCATGACGCTAGAAAGGGGGGGGGGGGGGGTAAAGGCTATATCTCAAAATGTGACGATTTTAAAAATAGACAAAATTGTGTGACGTCATATGTGGATGGCCCCTTAAGACCAATAGCACAGTAATTAACAACGTTTAAAAATAAATTCTCATTCCTTCTCTTAAAATATACCACTCCCTCTAATAAATTATAATTTTGAAAATGTTACAGGAACTTAAACGTAAACAGTATATTAATTTTCTTAGTTCTGATCTTATAAGATTAGGACCAACGAGGAGATAAGAGAACGCACCAAGCAGCCTATCATCACGTTGAGAGTGAAGAGGCGTCGTTGGTCCTGATTCGGTTGATTCTGGTTCGGCCACGTGCTGCAGATGCCAGAAGAGAACGTCAACCTGGCTTGTCTGTTCTTCAAGCCGACCGGAGTCCGACGTCCTGGAAGGCCGCTAAATACTATATATAGAGTGTATACAGCAGAGCTACGTGATGCTGGTTTGACCTGGAACGAAGCAAGAAGACTGGCGAGCGACAGGGATTCTTGAAGGCGCCGCGTGGTGCCCATATGGTCCAATTAAGGGGAGGATATAGCCAAAGAAGAAGAATATTGACAAAAAATCAAATTCAGCTCTGTTTGTTAGTTAATATAATTTAACCGGAAGCTTATTGCAAAGTTGTTTATATTCATCACCCGCCAATTTTTATATTTTACGACTAACAAATAGATTTTTTTCAATTTTAATGACGTTTTTCTAGGTATTTACTAATATGTTAAAAAAAGAATTTTTGCAACCTCGAAATGGCTGAATATGGAGATTACTGACTTTGAAACAGTCTCATAGTATTGGTGAAGTGAAAAGATTGCGGTCTCAGAATTCGCTAAATTAAGATTAAAAAGTATTTAGAATACAATAAATTTGTTATTTAATAAAACATTGATAGGTATCAAGATAATATAGGAACACCACTGTTTTAAGACAAACATTGGACAATTAGGTAGAGCAAGGCTCACACACGTAGATGGTTAGTTAAATCTCGCATCTTTCTATGAATGCATGAATAGCAACGAGTTAACTTTAAAAACACGACTATACAACTTCCAAAACTTCACACAGCTGTGGGAAACAATTTCAGTTCATAAAATATCACTATGACACGAAAAATTGAAAGTGAACCAAATAAGCTTTTTCAACAATTTAAACCCTCAAAATTCTTGGTGATACAAAACAAATTAACCTAATAAAGTAACTAGTATGGAAATAATTGTATTGGTAATGACAAATGTCAATCTTTTCTATACTATTTCATTCAAAATAATACATACATTTAACCGTGGCCCCCACAAGGGGGGGGGGGGGGGGCTTACAGGGCTCTAGCCTGGGGGCCCGGGCTCAGGAGGGGCCCGGCGAGGCCAGTCGCCAGATAAGTGAGATAAACACACAGCACAAATTTCAATTAATAATAAAAAAAAGTCGCCTGTGGTGGTATTTTCCTTCAATAATGTTATTACTTTAAATTATATGGTTGTATGATTAAATTTTTAATTGTGTATCGACAATCGACACCTCCTTAATTCAAATGGATGTATTAAAATATACAACAAAAAACACTAAATATACATATTAATTTTACCGCGTACACCATTTGGAAAGCGTTACTGTAGATCATCACACTGCCTTTATCCTTCTCTAGGTAGAGGGCCTGCCAAAGATCCTAGCATGGGGGCCCGGTTCAGGTTGTGGGGGCCTTGCATATAACACTAGGCTAATCATAACATGATGGTTACATGATCAAGGTACAAGAAAATCACTGTTTCTTCATACTATTTTACCCCATTACTAAGAATGGCGATCGCTGATTAATTATGTGCCGTGACAACAATATTCTAAAGCTATCCTGGACTGGTCTGGTTCCGTAAGCCATTGTTTGTTCAGTACATCATTCTGCACCATCAGTGATCACGACCCTCTCCCTGTTCAGATCTTTCCTAGCAATGTGACCGAATAATTGAAAAACCATTAGGTACCTGGCTGGGTGAAATGAATAAATATTTATATCTATCTATCTGGGTCTGGTATGATTTTTTAAATATTCTATTTGAATTCAATTCCGATACAATAAAAATATTAATGAAATCTATAATTTCTTATTTAATAAAGAATTGTGATAAGTCTAAAGGTAGCGTAATAAATTTAAAATCAACTATGTATCATTTTAAGATTTCTTTCTTTATTAAACACCACAACAGGACGTGAAACCCAATAATAGTGGTAAAACTCCCATGCTTTAGGAATTTACATATTATTAGATTATGTAAATATATTTTGACCTCACCGGGAATCAAACCCAGAACTGCGGGATGGAAGGCCAGAGCATTACGCACTGCACCACGAGCATTCGCTTTAGATCTTACACGAATAATACCAAGAATATTCCACGAGAGACGTTGCGGCATCTCAGCTCTACGTATGATTATGGAATGCTTTGGTGGATATACTCCTAAGTCCTGAACTAAGCATCTTCATCAAGCATCGGCAATATTGAAATTTGATTGTAGATTGATAGAAGATTGATGTAGATTATAACATTATATGGATATTTTTGTAATAATATTAGCCTAGATTTTAATGATAAAGAACATTATGTACACTTATTATGATTTGGATGTCAACTGAGTAAACGGTGATCGGCGTGATGTTACCATCCAGCAGGCAAGTTTTTTGCGTGTCCGGAAATAAGTACGTATGCAGTTCGCCGTATCACACTTCACCGTGAAATATATGGTTGTATATTACGACCGTCCAACCTCTTTACCTCGTATATTACTGAGATAAAATTCATGTCTAAATAAAACACGGTTCACGTCGGTTTCCCAGCAAGAAAGATTTTTTTAAATAATCGATATACTGGATTATTTGTTAGGTAAGGTTAGGTTTTCATTCTTGAATTCATGAATTTTGCTAAAATCGACTATGAAAATAAAGATGATCGTATGGACCAATAAGAAAGCTCACGGCGAACCGTGCTACGGTGAAAATACGTAATACGTACAATTTACATGTAACCAGTTTTTCGTGCTTTATGATTCGTGTGTTTCTTTTTATTATTAAAATTCATACTATGAAATTGACGGTGACATCTATAATATAAAGTCTTACGATAGATGTCGCCACATGTGACGTATAAAAAGAGAATATTACATTAAATTTATAGTACATTTTTAAATATATTATAAAACCAGTAAAGCTATTTGGTATGCAAAACATAACCATAAAAATATTTTAATTGTAACCGTTTACGGTGCACTGGGTGCAAAATATATATTTATTATTATATTATGCCAGTTTAACGGATTAAAATGTGAACGTGCAGGCAGTAATTGGGTTGCGCACGTCTGCAATAAATTAACCGAGATGCACTATCTACCTACCACCGCAAATGCATATTTAATCAAAATTTGTTTAAAAATTTCACGGCTCGCTCGGAAGCATCAGCTTTTGTCTGTCTGCTTTCCCACGAGCGAGCAATTGTTTTTGTATTAACATGCTATGGTTATATACCTACTTACTAACACAGTTTGTGTTACATGACTACTCACTTAAATGTTTTAAAACAGTTAAATGTACATAATATGTATGTATACATAATGTTTTAGGTAGATATATATCAGCTACTCATTGTTAAAAATAAATACGTCCCAAATTATTAAAAAGTTTTGATCGGTAATCAAATATAATATAAAGTAAACCCTGTGGAGTGAGTTGTTTTGAATATTATTATGTCAATAGGTCTGTTAGAAAGCAATCTCAACATTAGACGTAACTACACAAAAATACCCTTAAACTATGTTCACGATCAGTGACGTCCCTTCCTAGGCAAAGTGCCGCCCTTAAGTAAGCTCGAAACGTCACTCTATAGTTTATACCAGCGGTTCTGAAACTGGTCCGCGAAAAACGAACGTATATTTATACTAATTATATTTTTATAATTTTAGCATGTAACATTTCTTGGGTTTTGGATATAAAAATACCATCATTTTATCAATAAACGATGTAATAAAGATGGCTCTAAGAGTGATTCCATTCGCAACCACCTATGAGTGTGAGACGGCCTTTGCTACACTACTTACTATCAAGACAAAATCTCGAAATACGTGACAAATGACATGAGAGTTGCACTGGCCAAAACAAAACCAAACATATAAGAACTAGTTCAGGCAAAGCAGATTCATACATCCCATTAAAAATTTTATTTAAATTTAATGACTACATGACATGTAATATTTTCTGAATTCATAATAAATTGTCTGTTAAAAAATGTTATATTCACAACAGCCTATAAGCAGTGCCACGCGTAGGTATGTGACACTCTTGTGCAAAGTACTTGGCGCCCCCAATTTCTTTATTAAAGGGGTCCGTGAGCCATCGAACAATTTTTAAAGGGACCGCCACGCAGGAAATTTTAAAAAGTTTGAGAACCGCTGGTCTATACCATGTTTGGTATTAATTAGTAAATTATATTTATTTATTATCAATTGTCATATTCCTTATTTCAATGTCTTAGTGTCAAAATTTTCTAACTATAGAATAGTAAAATATACAATTAATATTATTTATAAAAATATAGTAGGTATTCATATTTAATATTTCTTTCAGAAATCCTTATGTGGTTATAACAATTATGTTTTTCTTTTTGTAGTTACAGTATTTTGACACTAAGATATAAATTTCTTCTCCACTAGTTTGTACATTTATATTTTTATTAGGTACTTACTTTAGCATTGGAATTTATGGTTTTTATTTTATTTTTTATAATAGAGGACCCAAAATCAGACAGTGATTTGAGCCACCACTTCTTTAAATCTACCACTGTCTGATACATTATTATAAAAATATTAACGTATTATAAATAAGATAAAATATTTTGTAGAATTTGATAGTTGAATCAAATTTACCATAGAATTGCTCATATTAATAGCACGTTGTTGATTATTTCTGAGAACTTACTTTACCTTTACAACACAATAATATGTGGACAGCACTCCACTCGCCACCTAGTTGATTTTTATTGCTATTCATTCGTAAATAATTCAGCAACCATAAATAGCACGAAGAAAATTTCTAAAATCCAAACATAACTATATTTTTCGACTGCGATCAATTATCCGAGGTGGTCAATATTATGTATATACCAATAGTAGGCTCAAACACAACTGAGGATTTCTATAAAATCGTACGCAATGCACAATATGTAAGTAGCTCAAAACTGATGGATATTCTTACATGCAGGTAGCATGTAAGAATATCCATCAGTTTTGAATTAGGTACTATGTATGCATGCTTGCATGAACATCGTCAGATGGCAAAAACAGCGAAGAAAAATCTGGAATATACACGTGGAAAGTATGAGAAAAACTAGAATTACA
This sequence comes from Rhyacophila brunnea, assembly GCF_057557595.1. NCBI lineage: Eukaryota > Metazoa > Arthropoda > Insecta > Trichoptera > Rhyacophilidae > Rhyacophila > Rhyacophila brunnea. The sequence goes on along the minus strand of NW_028233276.1, from coordinate 36,606,581 downwards.
CACATCGAGATATGAATGACGCCCAGCTGACCATCATCTTTTCTGCAGATGTCCTAAAGGATGTCCATTTAGCCAGTACTCAACGTCCTAAACATCTGATTAAAACAGACCTAACCTAACCTAGAAAAATAGTAATAAAATAATAATACCACTCGTCCTATAATTTACATTTATTTAAAAAAATATAAATTTAAAATATTATTAATTATCACAAAAATTCTCTGACATTACCCAAGTCGCAGAAGTAAACTTTTCAATTCATTCCTTGTATCAAATTAAAAAGTTTTTATTCAATTCAGAATGATAATTAAGTGCTTCCTTTGGTTCGCAGCTGACTGGGTTTTTGTTTGTTTATTTTTGTTACTAAATGAAACACTGCCGGGAAAATTTTGGGGTTATTAAATTTTTCACTTCCTTGGTCGATCAAACCTAATTGATGCTGTGGCGGTTGACAGCAAATACCGTGGTTATTAATTATGTCAATGAGTTTGGAAATTATTCTGACATTTTTAAGTCAACATGTAATTGGGCATATCATTCGTAAAGTAAAAGTATAATTATTATCACCTGCTTTATCCAATTCAATTAGCGTGAGACCGTCTCTAAAAATATACGTAATATTAGATTCAGCGTTGCCACCTTAGCTCTTTCTTGTCAGATTTTTGAAATTGCATTATTTTTCAACACCGTTTCGATACGTTCTTTTGCTATAAGGATACTATCTACGCACTGCAGGTCTCAAATGACAGGAGACATGAAACGTGGCGATGGGTCGAGGGAAGTGACGTGACCTTGAGCTTTCCCTATGCTCCGTTGCTTGCGTCCTACGGCTTGTATTCCCCATCATAGTGCTTGAAATTTGCGGTGTCTTATTTCGGACGTGAAAATCCATATTGTTTTTACTTTATTTTGTGTATTATATGTATCATTAAATTCATTTATTCCGTGCTTTTCTCTCACATGACACTTTTTATTAAATAAATTCAACTTAGTAAACTCAATAAAATCTCACTTGAGAACGCTGCAATCTCAGTCTTGTGTATCTGCTCCCGAGACATTACCAGGTGTAGAAAAACTACTGATGCTTCACATGCCAACGTAAGGCCTCGTGATACGCTCGATTGCGACCGATTATGGTATGGGGCGGGTTGGTTTGGAAGTGTCATTGATTGTGTTGTATTCCCCATAATGTTTGTATTAAACCTTCGAACACGCTATTCGTTAGCTCCATGCCCCGGTGGGATTTGGAAAATCCCCAACTAACTGGTTTGACTGACATTTGCTATTGCCTATTACATACATAATATATACTTATATATTATCACTAAAACAGTCCACGAGGTCCGCTAACGCTGGTAAAATAAGTGAAACAATCGCATACATGTTTATGACCTCACCTGGAATCGACAAGAGGGGTTACTCTGCTTATTACTTTACCGCGCCGCGTTGCTGCCACTGCGAACCAATTTTTCCCGTACTTACAGTAGAGATATATATATATATATATTATATGCAATGGTAAATGCAACCTAGTAATTAATAAAACAATTAATGGATGATTTCCTTACCAGATAATTCAAGATTCAGGCTCTATCTCTCACAATATCTGCAAATGTAATGACTGTGGAATTCACAGTATGAGTACATAATATAATATATATAGAATTGGTTACATATAAATTATACATATTATTACATTTTAACGTACCATAGTTCACTGTGAGTTGTCGTACCACAAAGAGGTGGCCGTACAGCATTGAGAAAAAAAATGTGCGTTGTATGTGTAGCATTGACAGTAATGTTCTAATTTTATAAGATTTAATAAGAACATAAATTTGATAAATTGATAGGTAAAGGCGCCTACTTGCTAACACTTTTGAATCATTCCTAATTTTATCTATATATAAGCGATATGATTTGTAATTTACTTACCTACCTATTTTCTTCTGTTTTTTTCCTTGTAACCGGTGGTTTTATTACATATTTGTTAAGTGTTTTATGTTTACATGAATTTGATGTCAATGCTATACGAACAAAACGATAGCACACTGTGCTGCATACGTACAGTTTTCCATATAAAATTGAATTGAAGAACTTTCGCTTTTTAATAGATGCAAATAATACATTATAGTGTAAACCGAATCTGCAGATTTGTAGCTAATAATATTATCATCAGTTTATTTTCCGCGACATTATCATATACTATGCACGCTCCGTCTTCTAAGGAAAGTATTCTTTATCATATTATTTCAGATGTTATCTTAATGATTGCGAAATATGATCAAGAAAATCAATATTGACATCAAAACAAAAACCGCATCTTTATCCTGTCAAGCCGAAATTATGATAAATTGACGTATGATCCTCCCATATAGTTTCCACTAATTAAAAAGGTACGACCTCAAGTAGGTAGTTGTGAGGTTGACGTTTCCTAGAATAATGAATCTTTTTTCCAGCATAGTTATTTGTCTAAGGTCGCTGCAATAATTATTATTATTATTATTGTAAAATCACACCTATTTTTAGTTTCGCACGGTACTTAAGGTAGGTATATTGTTACTCAGTTTGTAAGTTGTAACCCTTTGAGTATGAATAACAGTAAAGAAGAATTTAAAAAGTCTCGATTCCGCTGTTATGATTTAATCAATAGCAAAGTCACCTAACCAGTGTATCGATTGCAAAACTATTATACAATATAATTGACGATATTTTTGTGTTTTTAAGCGTCGGCCTATAGCGTCGTGGGTCCCAGGTTCGAACCCTGGGTCTGGCAAGTACACATATTATTTTTCAAATCGTGTAAGAGTCAGAGTACGGTCCTAATAGGCAAGTGGGTGACATCCATTTCTCGTAAAACATCTGTTAATACAAACCTCCACTCTGTGGCGGCTTATATGATCCAATTAGGATCGTACATGGTCGGAAAAAAATTGTGAAATGTAATTTGTAGGGTGAACTTGGAAACTCCGGGCACTAACCTTGCGTTGATAGTGAGAAGGAAAACCAAACCGTACCACAATCGGTCTTCTCAAACGTAGGCTCAAGCTAGGCCATGCGTTTAGATGTGAAGCATAAGCAATTGTTTATGGGAATGTATCAGGAGCAGATTCCTAAGGTTGAGGTCACCATTCAAGTCAAGTGTGTTTTGACAGAGTTTCTTCTTTCTTCTTCGGCCATATCCACCATACCGTTGGATGATATAGACACCACGTGGCGCCTCCAAGAATCTCTGTCACTATCCAGTCTTCTTGCATCGTTCCAGGTGATATCAGTATCCCGTAGCTACGTTGTATACACTATATTGATAGTATGTAAAGGCCTTCCAGGGCGCTGGACTCCGGTTGGCTTGAAGAACAGCAAGCGCCACGTGGCGGAGTCATATCCAACGTCGCCTCTTCACGCTCAACGTGATGATAAGCTGCGTGGTGCGTTCTCTTATCTCCTCGTAACTCCTAAAGTCATACCACCGCAGTATTCGTTTACTTCAATTCAATAAAAATGCCCACGAAAGAGATAAGCACGGAGAATTTATAAAAATAAATGATTCTAATTAATTTACGTATTATAATATGTGAAATAAAAGCTAAAACAATACGGTCATACTAAATTATGTGAAGAGATCTTGTTGGGGCGGTGACTTCACTTTCGTAGCTTTGGAGCGCACGGTCGGTACAGGCACGCGGTCACACTGTAGTTCGTGGTGTTTATTGGTTTGGATGAAATTTTTAATATTGTTGCAGTCAAATTGGCACTAATGTGGATATGGCCAAGAGAAATATAAATAGACATGGCTTGAAATTTTCGGGGCGTTAATTATCTATATTGTGGAAATCATTGAGTATAATACAATATAGGCTAGCTTGTATGACCTACTTAAGTAAACTTATTAAAGACCTATGACGAAAACTTAATTTTAGTTTTATAATTTAAAAAAATATGTGATCTTCTTTCTACATCTATCACACTGATGTTGTATGATTTTTGTTAGCCACTTGCTATTATTTCGAATGACATAATCAATGTATTCTCTTTACACCGATATTATATATTTACAATAATTAATTACAATGTAATATTTTTGCCATCCGACACCAACAGGTAAATCCTACTAAGGCTTGAGACGCTAATGATGACGGTGTGAGCGAAGGTAAACACTTGTGAAGTCTTGCGGTCTCGAACTGACCGACACTTCGATCCCCAGCCTCTTCACTTAATAATTATTATCGCATACCCACGATGACTTAAAAACTATAATAACGTCTATAATTATATGTGCACTGGTCATGTCGTGCAGATTCTTCGATTGTTTTGTTTTATAAAGGAATTATCCTCAATGATTAATTTCAAGTAAAATAATAACGCCTGAGAAATCGCTGTATGTGAATAAATATAAGTTTTATAATAATTGTTATTAGGCAGGCCTTAGAGACAGTCACCAGTCATCGATGTATTATTTACAATTAATTTATGCCACCGTTTCTGCTCCAAACTAATTAATCTTATGACGATTATTTCGTACAAAGTTTTATGTTGGTTATATTATGGATACAGTAAAATGGGGTTTAATATATTCTATATAAAACTTATGCTGGATGAATGAGAGCTAAATTCGCTTGCCAAAAGTTCTTGTGTTTGTAATTCAGCAGTATGGTTTGGTGAATGAAAACGCTCATTATTCATTATCGATATTTTCTCAAAATTACGGTCTGTTCCTATTTACCGAAACGGGGTGAATAGGAACACCATATAAAATAGAAAGGAAATACTGAAAATTGTAATAAAGAAACATTAGCATTTTGGCAATTGAAACTTTTTTTCAGGAACTGTTCCTATTCTCCACGTCATTCACATTCACCCCGTCTTACGGTAATTTATTATTTTTAAAACTAAGTACGTATCTATAGAATAAATATATATTATTTTCAATTAAGTATAGGTACCACAATACCGTAGGACGTCCATAAATAACATCCCACGCCGTCCTGCATTTTTGATCCCTCTTCAACCCCATTATCACAAAATCTTTTACCGCCCGTCTAAGTTACGTACAAATTTTGAAATCTTCTTTCATTTGATAAAAATCAAATTCGCTAAAAATGGTCGATTACAGTAGTACATATTTGATTGGTTTTGTGACGTCCTATCTAGTCCAGGATCCCATAGACTTTTCGTATACATAATATGCGGAAAGCATTCTGACAATCGGAATAGGTTCTAGGGGTCACAAAGATATATAATGTCGATGTTGCCAGGCGATATTTGTGGTAATTTTTTTTTTATTGAGGTTTTAATTTTTTTTCTTATAACCCACCAAAAATTGTTCTGAGTTCTTCAATAAAACCAAGTCCGAATCAGGGATTGATTGAAAATGCAATAATTGTACCATGCCATCGGCATGGTCGTAGATCGTCCCATTTGAAAAAAATAAAAATAGCGGTTAGTGCAATGTGTTCAAAATTATCAATTCCTAGTATCCTCCTTGGCTTAAATTATTTTATTTAGTAGCATTTTTGTATAGCATATGACATTATTTTTAGTATTGTGGTTAATCTAGAAACAGTGTAGGTTGCATATATAGGTAGGTGAATAAATTAAGTAACGATAACCACTAACCACACTAAGTACAATTTTATTAAAAAAAGGAACAAGTCAAGTGTTCAAACTACTTTAAGTATCATGATCACAGTTTTTACAAACACTACTTACACATTTGCACAATGATGTACATGTCAAAGCCGATTTCTTATAGCTGCATGATTATGTACGGCAGTTAGAATTACATTTTCATGGTTTAACTAAATAATTTGGTAGAGGTTCATTCGTCATTTGTCTTGGATACAATTTATTTTCTAGTAACTCATAGCCAAGTTATAGGAAATCTTACCCCTAGAACCTATTCCAATTGTCAGAATGCGTTCCGCTTATTATGTGTACGAAAAGTCTATGGGATCCTGCACTAATCCACTTCAGACATGTATTCCCCTTAGATCGTGACGCCATATGTGGACGGCCCCTTATTTAATGAATTCTTTTTACGTTAGTAAACTTTGTTTTGTACCTACCATCATAATAAAAACGATCTCTAACATAATACCTAAGTTTAATTATAGTAAACAGTAATCATAGCCACAAGGTATTGCTGACATTACAATGCATCCATAAAGAATTATTAATTTACAAGATGAGAAGATTAAGAAATAATAATATTACTTATTTTATTATCACTAATAACATAATATTATAAACATATTATTATGCACACCTAGCAAAATTCCAATAATAACTTAATTAGAATCATAAAACTGCAAAATATTTCATTTCCTAACAACGTAAACATTTATCGATAATTCATGAAGGCTTTAATTTGATATAATTAATACCTAGGTAGGTAATAATAAAATCTATCAATAATAACAAAATAGTAGGTAATACAACTGTCATGGCCCCCAAAAAGGGGGGGCTGACAGGGCTCTAGTCTGGGGGCCCGGGCTCAGGAAGGGCCCGGCGTGGCGAATGGACCACATCACAAATTCTCTAGAATAGTAAAAAAAAAGTCGACTGCGGTGCTATTTATCTTCGATATTAGTATCTATTATTTAAAATTATTTGGTTGTACGATACAATTTTTGATTGTGTCGATACTCGACAACGCCATAATTCAAATAGATGAATTTAAATATACAAAAAACACTAAATATAGGTACACATTAATTTTACCGCGTACGCCATTTGGAAAACACTTCTATAGAGCGTCACACTGCTGTTATCTTTAGCGATAGGTAGGGGGCCCGTCAAAGATCCTAGCCTGGGGACCCGCTTCAGGATGTGGGGGCCATGACAACTGTTTCATTTTACACTATGGGCATTGACTTACAAAAATGAAACCAGGTACTGAATAATTAAAGGACCTCCGTAAACATTTTTATTCTTTCATAAATAGACAAAAACAGATGAATGTGGTTGAAAAATGACTTGTAGGTACCTTTATTGCAATTAGGTTGATTTTTACAATAAGTACCATGTTCATGTATTCACAGCATTGTTTCCCTTATTATGTGCCAGTGGCGAAGGGTGACTTTTGGAAAGCGGTAAGCTGTGGAGATCAGAGAAAAAGAGCACACTTATCAGGTAACTTACGGGAAATAAGAAGATAATACTTACGATATTACTACTGATGAATAGGTGCACACTAATGACAACGACACACTGGTCATAGGTTTCACCGCTGAATTTGTCAAATTATTTAAATCACTTATGGCAGTAGAATTCCACGCAGACTTTTCTTTAGCAAATAATACGCATCGCCAACAAAAAAGTTTGTTTAATGTATAACTGCCAGTTAAAAACAAATATTTATCATATAAATTGTTGTGAAAATGTCTAATATAAGTTTTTTTGCTGTATTCAAATCTAAATGAACCCTTGGAAGGTCAAGCTTTGATAATTTTTAATTTTTGAAGAAACGTCAAACTCGGGAATGATTTTTTTAAATGCAATCGTTCGCACATCTTCGATCGGTACACTAGACAATTTAATAAATACTTATATATTTAAAGCACTGGCGAATGATTTCGGTACAATATGAGATAATTTATCCACATTCAAAACATAGTAATACACTGAATTTTGTATTATAAAATAAAACTTTGTCACCGCTTTGAAATGTCAATATGACATGAACTGTGAATAGCATGTTATGTTTGTCTATGACTGAAGTAACCTAAATAATAATCGCGAATTAATACAATATTTATTTTTAATAACAATTTATAAATTATATGTGATCGAACACAATAGTTATTTTTTTAATCATCCTTATTATTTATTATTTGCTTAAAAAGATAATCAAAGACAATAAACAAATCAACATAGCGCGTAAGCTTGTCCGGTAACGCTTCCAAGTCTGGAACAAAAACGCAGACATGTATGAAGTTGGCAACTGAATTGCGGTAGAAAATTCGGCTTCGATTATGGTCGACATAATTCTAAAAATAGCACTCACGTTGTGACGTTCCGTCATTTATTTTTGATTCGAAACTTGACTAAATTAAACGCTCTACTTCTAAATACCGACGATAGATGACAATCAATATTTTTATTATAACCTAGTCCTAGACAATATAGATATTTATTTATTTAAATTAAATACTTGAAAATAGAAGGAGGGCTTTAAATAATCGCTTAGTATGGAGCCTTCGCCACTGTTGTGTGCACATGTCCACTTAATATGCACTTTATTCTACACGTTTGCGTTATGCAGTTAAAACACCTATATCTATATTACAATAAGGGTGATTATTGAACACAGATATTGACCCCTCCAAACCATCCGACTCGCACCACTTTCGGTCGCATCTTCTCATCCGCAGTTAGAGGTCGCATTTGTTTGGCATTTGTGGCGATTAAGTCGGTCGGCCCAGTGGACTTGAGCATCTATTGCTCCAGTGCCCTCGTATAAATCAATAGCTGTTGGTCAAAATAATGTTGTTATAAGTAGGTATGCAGTGTGAATCTAGATTGACTACCAAATCCGATATAATACTATAATTAGAAACTTTATGAAACAGTTTTCAACATACAGATATAATAAGTATTATAAAGTATGACAATTCCTGCTCAAATGGGTGCCTGTAAAGATTATTGAAATGCGTGCATAAACGTATGACACATACTTTACGTTATGGGGGTTAGGAAAAGATTTTTAATTGGCCGCTCAAAATATAGGTTATATGTAAATTGTACGTAAAACCATTCACCATGGCACAGTTCGCCGTGAGCTTTCTTATCGGAAAGAGATGACTGTAAGTAGATTATACGATACAGTCTCCAATTTTATTAGATTCAATATGAACATTAATTCAATTTTCTTAGCTAATTTTAGCAAAATTTTATGTCAGTACTAAACGAACCAAAGAGGTTGGACGGTCTTTAATATCCTCCATATATTTCCGATACAAAATTTCATGGTGAAGTGTGATACGGCGAACTGCATCCGTACAAGTTTCCAGACACGCAGAATATTATACTTATAGAAAAAGGACATTTGACTCACATCAGAAAAAAACACCATATAAACTTTGGCTAATTCCGGGATTGGATAAATCCTGTAATTGATTTTTTTCTTGTGATTATTATCCCGTTTACATACCTACCGAGGTCGATATCAGCGATGATAGAATCAATGGAAAAATATAACGGTTACAGCGACCGACATTATTTTATACACGTAATCAAAAAAATCAAATCTAGAGTTCAATTATTTTAATTTATCCCTGCCTCGAATTAATAACAATAAAATAATATAAGTACGGACTGTGAATGAAGAAACCTTTTTATTATAAATAAAACATTCTTAAAACAGCAAACAATTGAAGGTCTTTCGGTGACCCTGTGAGTGCAAAGGACAGAATCGAATTGACAATTAATAATTGTTGTAGGTACAGAATGAATGCTCCGACGTGCACAATTGCAAAGCATTTCGATTACTTGTAAAAGGGCATATATAATTACTAATTAATTTAAATGACTCTGTTTGATAATGTGGGATTCTTTTATTGGTATTTCCAACATATTATGTATGGTATAAAAAATATATAACACCGCCAGTTGTAGTCTTTAACGTTTAAATGAATTTGGACATACATAATTGTTTTAATCTCCATCCTATTCATTGGGGTTATGAAAATTAACTATGAATTTATCGAATACAGCCCCATATTATTTAGTTAAGAAACGCGTATTATTCTTATTATTCTTTTGGAACTTTTGCCTATTACTAGCACTAGCAGACGCTGCAACACGATGCACAGTGATCAGCTTTGCCAACTAAACGTTGTTCTAGCCAGATCGAGCTTTTTTCGATATGCATCTAGCTCGTAAAAAACGCATCTAGCTTATGGCGTTTTTATTAGCGTTTTTTATGCCTTCAACAGCTCTATGCTGAAGATAAGCTAGATATTTAATTAATTTATTTTGTTGCACATAAAATTTCTGATCATTGAATACTTAACGAAAGTAAGTCGGTACCTAGTGATCAATAAAACGACACAATGATTCAATAGGAATATTCATGGCATTATAGCAGTGTCTGCCAAACTGTGTGCCGCAAGAAGTCTCAGGTGTGTCGCGAAGGAAGAAGCTTAACATCTGTTCATTTTAAATAATGCCTATTCATTTAAATTTTCTTCAATTTTAAATAAATTCAACATCTACATATTCAAATAAATATTTGTCACGTTCGTACATAGTGGTCGACGCGACACAGGGATACAGAATACAGTGAGCAGAAATAATTTCTTTCTTCGATGCTGAATATATGGGTTATGATTTTCTTCACGAGGACAATTTTATTGGTAGTTGGAAGTAACATTTCTTATCGATTTTCTTGAGAAATTGAACATTTTAAATTTAAGCCTCCAATTAGCGAACGAAAATATCATTACAATTACAGGAAAATTGAAATCTTTCGCTGAAAAGTTAGACATGTGGATCAGAAAAGTAAAGAATTCATAGCTTGATTGCTTCCCAGGTGTAGACGCTTCCTAAATTTTACTAGAAGTGCAGAGGACATTAGAACACCTTTCTGCATCATTTTCCAAGTATTTTCCATCGCTTGATTATCAAATGTACTAGTGGGTCATCAATCCATTCGCAAGATTCGACGGAACACACCTGTCACTAACAGAGGAGGAAATTTTTTTTAGATCTAAAAAACGACCCTGTGCACAAAGCCTCATTTTCGGAACTAGAGTTGTCAGCATTTTGGATATCGCTTTGGAGTCAATATCCTCGATTGGCGACGACAGCATTTAAATCTCTGTTGCCGTTTTGATCGTCGTATCTTTGCGAATTTAGTTTTTTTAGCGCTCGTGGAAATGAAATGAAAAAAACGCCACCGGTTACAGATGGTATGATAATATGAGGAGTTACATGTTTGTTTATCTAATTTAGAGCAGCGTTTTGACAGAATTCTTTCTAAAAATCAATTGCATCCTTCTCACTAATAAAATTATTACGACCTATGTACCTACATATTATAATATGTTGATACAATATTAAAATAAGTATTAAAAATTTTGTTACCTACACTATGATAAATTTCCTTTATTCATATTAATAAGGTACATATATTTCCCTTTGTAAGGAATTTTTATTTGGTATGCCGCGAAACAAATCCCATTCACCAGTGTGCCGTGAAATAAAAAAGTTTGGCAGACACTATATAGTGATATAATGGTATCAGATATAATAATTGAATGTGTACTAAACTTAGGCATTTGTTGCACCGGTTTGCGATTATCGAGGAGTCCACTCAGCGGTATTAGCTACCTAATTATTTCTATCGTAGGTAGTTATATAAATTAATTATTTGCTTGATATTTAAACAAGTGTATTTTAGTTGTTATTATGACATCTAATAAGTGTTGCCAACCGTATTATAATTATAGTATTTACTATTTGTACTATAATTTTCGTCTGCGTATACTATATACGATATAAAACATGTATACGCCTAAATTACTGTACTTAATAAAAATACGCAAAAAGTACTAAAATTTCGATATTTCCGTACTAGAAATTGGTGTAAAGTACTATAATTTCGCAATACTTATAAGAAATTTTGGAGAACCTGGAATAAAATTGCTCGAAAAACGTAAAAAAGACTGGTTTTTTTTTCTGGGAATTTCACATAGCTATTCTTCGTTATTTGTTTTGGCGAGAAGCAAAAAACCTATACATTCTCAACATATGACAACACGTACGATAATTTTTGCAAAAATACTATAATTTCTTGGACCGCGTATTATAAGTTCGGTGACAAAAAGATACTTATCTAATTGTTACTTGTTCACAAGAACATTAGTCTTCAGTTGATTTAAGCATTTGAGGTCACGGGTTGAGCTACATTATTAAATTTAACGTTTTTGTTCCTCATAGATATTATTCCAAATTCCGCGTTTATAAAATCACAATATCACTTTATTTAAAATTCGTAAATATTTGTATATTGGGTACCTACATATTTAATGTATACAGATAATTAAGCAATCGGCATATAATATTAACACAATACCAACAGCGAATCCGAACAGAATGGCTGTAGAAATCCTTGTTGAAAGAGTGGATTTTAGAAGTTCCAATAGCTAGAACGTTTTGGAAATGTGGCATAGTAGTAGTAACAGTACGTAGGTAGATACTTAAATAGGCATAAGGGGTGTTGTTAAGGGGTGTTGTTGAGTTTCTAGTGTCAGTGCTCAGTAGGATTGACACTCTGGAAGCTTATAGCACTTTGAGCATTGACGATGTACCTACTTATCATTTTATTAGCTACTTTAAAACTGATCTTAATTAAATAAAATGCTAGATTTGTCAAGAAAAACGCTAAGTTGGCATTGCTACAATGCTACGTAATCGTAATGCCGGGTCCACACCGAAAACAAGTCGCGCGACAACTCGTTAAATTTTACGATAAGCATGATAATTATCGTAAAATTTCTTAAGCAATTATGATAATTATCGTAAAATTTAACGAGTTGTCGCGCGACTTGTTGCCGGTGTGGCCGCACTTTAAGGTTTGATACGTACTAATAATAGGATCTGCCATGTTATTATTATTACTGCCCAAAGAATTTTATTGATCAATTTTGTTTTTTATTGCGCGAAAATTGTGATTGAGGAATTGCGATGAAATGAAAATAATACCGAATAATGCTATCATTAATATGTTTACTTGTCATTCAACATTTTTTATAATATTAACGATGAACGTTGATCCAGGGTTGTCAATCTCATATATCTGTATTACAAAATTTTCGATAAACTTTTAAACAATTTTCACTGAAATTCTTACTAACACCACTATAATAATAATATATTGTCATTATGTTATAATATATTGTGGAAATTTTTATTTGCATTATTGTATTGGTTCCTTCATTATAATATGCCACCATTATGCGTCGCATGACTAATGTACCCCTGCGGGACGTCATTGCTCTGGTCATGGCCCCCACATCCTGAAGCGGGCCTTCAGGCTAGGATCTTTGGCGGGCCCCCTACCTATCTCTAATGTTAAAGGCAGTGTGACATATCGCATTAACATTTCAAATTTTGTTACAGCTCAAATGAAGGGCCCTTATTCAGTGTATTATTAACTACTTTTTTCTATTTTTAATACATCTACTTTCATCATAGATTTGTCGAGTATCAATACGCAATAATCAAAAATTACATCGTTCAATTATATAATTTAAAATTAACAAATCTTAATAGTCTTTGAAAAATTTGGATACCTACTCTTCTGACAAACTCGCCCAGTAATCATTTAAAGGCTGATCTTCAAATCAGAGTCACTAATTAAATCAATAAGATTTTCATAGTCACTTGCGCTTAAGCCTACTGGTTTAGCTGTCACGGAAAATGGATTCCGAACCCAGAAATCGTCATTACTAGTTTTCAGAAAATATTGCAAAAGTGTATAAACCTTTCCAAATTGTCGTGGAACACCTATTCAAGTTCGGCGGAACACTGGTGTTCCGCGGAACATAGTTTGGGAAACACTGCGTCAGACAGTAGAAAAATAATATTTGGGAAAATTTGGCACGCGTACATAAAAAGGTTCGCCAACCCTGCCCTACGATAGCCTTTTGGCGACAGAGAAGTCTATGGATCGGTTAAGTAGTTCAGTCATGCGCCAACGCAAAGCACAGGACCGAGATAAATTGAATGATCACAGAGAAGCCTCCGTCCATCCATTAAGCCAGCGTTACATTGGCGAGCCAAAAGTCCGATGACAATAAATCGTCCAATTTGTCTATGCTCTGCTACTGATCAACGAACGAATAAAAAAGTCTAGCTGTCAAAAGTTGCGATTATCCTAATGTCTTCCGATAATCCTACAATTTTGTGTAATTTATATGTAGACTTGCATAAAATAATAGAGCAATGAAAACAACACAAGTTTTACGTTTTCTTTTATGAATTTCATAAATACAAATAAAAAAATAATTTATTAATCTCTCATTTTCTAATGTGTAAATCAACAAATCGATCAATAAAAATATTTAAAACAATTACAGATTTTTCCCGGTCCGAATGATTGCGTAAAATCGAATTTACGTAGTGATCGACGGACGCAGTCTGGCAACTCGGAGAGTAAAATATCAAACATGTTTGAAATCCAACGAGCCTGGTCTGCGGATTAAAAGTCCGCAGATCTGGGGTGCTCCACGCGAAAAAAAAGTCCGAAGACTGTAAATCGTCTGACTTGCGTGCCAATGGAGCGCCGGCATAAGTAGACAAATCGAGACTGACGATGATGTATTTGGTACCTAATTGGAATTATAAACACTTTTTAATTATAAATAGGTAGTAAAATTTTTAAATTCAGAAGAGATGACAACAATTATTATCAACGTATAACCTTGCCCTTTCAAACAGTAAATTATTGTTTGACCTCCGATCGAATAAAAAAAAATATAACAACCGTATAAAATTTTTGATAAACTAATAATAGTCGACATCTATAAGAATGCATAATTTCAATAAATTATCTTTCATAAATCGTGAGTGTAATAAAAAATAAATGACGGTGCTTAGTGAAAATATTGCCTTACCGCGTAGATTCCAACATTTATCTGCATGGGATACCGCATTTAGTTGAAAATAAATATTGATAGGTATTCACAGAATATTTAAGTAAGTATTAAAAGACAGATTTATCAAAGAACCAAATTGTGCCAAAAACGAAAAAACTGACGACAGCTCAGTTATCAAAGTGAAACAGAGACTAGTCTACAACAAAATAATGTAATAATTACAAGATAAAAAGGACTTATATACTTACAACGTTTTTAAATTTTCTGTTGAATCATATAAACTTGACTTGACTAGCTTAAACGATCAAACAAATTTGTACTTGATAGAAATAATACTGAAATGTCATTTTGACATTTCATATTGATTTCCGTAGTAACGCACGTATATATTAATAATTTAGTTGCTAGGACCCCAGACCCCTAGCAACCAATAATAGTGGATTAAATTACGGATTTCTTCCGAAATAACTTTTCATACAAAACAGAATTAACCGAAAATGAATTCAATTCTACTTAAAGATGGCTAAAGGTATTAAAAAAATGCATTGGAATCGTGTTCTGATATATTCTAAAAGTTTCAAATGTCTAGCTAGTCGGGGAGTTAGTTAAAAATCGATTGCAAGATTTTTACCGGATAAACAACCACCGGATAAATAAGAATACGACCTTATAAAAACGTTGTAAAATGTCGTAGATTGTAGATCCTGTAAATGGTCATTTTGTTCAATTGAATATAAACATCATGTTATGTGGTGGCAGCATTCCAAAAAATAAAACATAGTAGGTACCTATACAATATAATTAATTATAACAATGGATGCTTTCATCCACTATCATTTTAGGATTCATATTGCAGAAAAAATATTACATATATTTTACATAACGAATACCATCAATATATCAATTAGATGTAAATTATATGAATGGCTGAAGCCACTTCATGGAATTTGAATTAAAAGTCTAATATTGGTCGAAGTTTTGTACGTTTCAATGTAAAAACATTCACTTCATATTTTACAATTGACAGTTTACCTACATTTGATTTAATCATGATTATTTAAATATTTATTATATATATTCTATGTCCGTCATGCCCCCCACATGATTGACAGGGCTTTAACCTGGAAGCTTGGGCTCAGGGAAAGGTAGCGTAGCGGGTCGGCCAGATAAATGAGATAAACGCACATAACAAAAATGTACTATAATAGTTTTAAAAAAGTTGTCTGCGGCGCTATTTTACATCAAGGATATTTACATTTTAAAATACATTATGTAGTTGTGCAGGGCAATTTTTAATTATTGTGTGTCAATACTCGACAACTCCATAATTCGAGTAGATGTATTAATAATATAAGAACTCGCTACAAATAGGTAGATATACTGAATACCCTTCATTTTACTTTGAACATCATTTGGAAACACACTGTAGTTATACGTGTGCCGTTGCTAAATGGCTGTAAATACAACCTCCACTCAGTCTACTCCGTGGAGGACTATATTATATTATAATATAATCTTCAAGATCGAATAAGTATAGTATAAAAAATGGGATTATTGCATGAAGATGCCGAAAGGTGAAACCCGTGACATAAAAAAAACTGTTCAGTTAGTAAAGTACAAAACATAAAACCATTCGATTTGGTTATTAATGCGATACATCAGTGAAACGGCAAAAAATTTTCAACTATAGGGAGAACGTCGAGCTGGAAACAAGTCAATTTGTTTCGTGATGGCGACGGGGGTAATAATTCTTAAATCGTGTAAATATGATTAAAAACGTTACCCATTTACTTGAAAAAGAAAACATGTCAATGAATATATTATTATTGTTACTAATAGAACAATAAACAGAACATTAAATGGACGCATGTTGGATTTATATGACAAATTATATTTCGTTCGGCATGCGTCATTTGCACCCGCAATCCACGCATCGCCTAGCCACGATCTTTTTATGCCATGCCTCAACTGAGGTATAGCCTTTAATAAAATTGTAAACATAAACCTGTGAAGCAAAATCAACCACAGATTGGGGAGGTTCGCTCTACGTAATATTTACGTAGTAAAGAATTACTTTCATTGCGTTCGGTGCTGATGTTATAATTTTCAAATTCCAAATCGGTTTAATTAAAACATCATAATTTATTTCGGGTTTTGACTCCACGTTTTGAGATGTCGATAACTTTTCGCAAACAGTGATATTAAATAGGAATTCGAATAAAAAAACGAAAATACCACATTCACATATAATCATAAAATATGTCTAAGAATGATTGTTTATAAACCTAATAATCTCTTATCTACTTTTTGATTTATGGTGTTTTGTGAATGTGTACTGCATACAATTATTATTATCGATCGTATATATTAATTAGGTAGGTATTCCTTTTTATTTTTCAATGCCTAGCGATTGTTATGAAGATATACCTAGTACTTAATATATATTTGTATATTCTTGCACTAGCTGTAATGATAATTAAATAACTAATTTATTAAATTATCAATTATTTGATCTGTGACTCTTCAGTTTCATCTGGGGATATGCATCGTTTAATTTTTTTATACTAAACGATTACATACCTACGATAACAATTTATGTCGCTATTGAATGGGCAACGAGTTTGGTTACAAATATTCGGTTATTACATATTATTATTTTAACATGAGTTTACGACGGCATGGTTTGGTAATAAAAATGGCGTACACGCGCGCCCGGTCCTTTCTCAACTGCCGTTTTTCAAAAAGTAGTACAGGTACTTTGTACAGTAAGCAATCTAGTGACCGAGCGGTTTATATCTCTATTGGCAGGGCTCAAAATGGACCGGAACGCACCGGAGCGCCGTTCCTGTTCGTGAAATCGGTAAAAATATCGCTCCGTCTCGTGGAATAAATAATTTGACCGTCTGAGCTGGATATGCCATATAATAGAAAATCTAACACACTTATTTTTGTGAAAAAAAACACATAAACTTTGATAACTTTACTATATTGTGTCTTCAGAAAACTGTCGAGCGACCCAGTTTGTAAATTTTTCCATTTCGAGCGCTGTCTATTGGTATATTTTGAAATTATGTCCTGAAAGGGCGGGAATTTTGAGTAAATTAAATTAAAGTTTGTTTATTTAGGTTTTCTAATAGATCACGATGGAAACACTGTAATAAATATTTATACAGTACACACAACATACTTATTATAATTTTGAAATTGGCGAGCGAGACAAAAATTAGTTCGGAGCGGAGTTTACCAAATCCCTGGGAAAATTTGAGAAAATGTATTATTTTTTTCTGCCATCCAGCTTATTTTCTAATGCTATTCGGAATTATCGAGAATGGCAGTTGGCAACACTGTCCAGGTCTAGAGGTTTTTACCTATTTAATTTTTAATATTTTTATAATGGTTTTATTCCACATATCCGTCCTATACCTACTTATTAGTTTACATCAGCGATACTCAACCTGCGGCCCTTTAAGCTTTTATGTGCATTTCGTTTATCTTGAGATTCGTTTCGACTTTGACGCACAGATAGTGACACCCGAAGAGGATTGTCATTATGGTCCACATCAGAACTGGTGTAAGCGTGTTGCTATTGCACACGATTAATTAAAAAAGCACGGATGATTTTTTAAATCTCAATTTTTTTTGTAAAAAAGGGGGGGTTTCATGATTTTTTCGTCACACCAGTAGTGATGCGGCCCGCATTACTTCACAAATATATTATGTATTTGGCCCGAAGAAAAAAAAGGTTGAGTATCATTGGTTTACATTATCAATCACTGTTTCACATTCACATTCTGTTTTGTTATTAGTTATTACTATGTATATTATGTTAATTTTCTATGCGACATAGTCAAATACAACATATTATATTTCTTAGAAATAGTTATAAAAAAGTAGCGCCAGCCCTGTTGAATGTGAGTGCCATTTTATTGTTATGGATATTCATATGGGTAATTTAGATAAGAAGCGATCCATTGTTTGACTTGTTTCTTTCAACTGTAAATAACTACTAATTGATTGGATGGCGAATAATCATTGTTCATTAGAACTGGCCGGACGAAAACAAAGAAGTTTATAATATTGGTGGTGTCAGATTGCACTGTTTTGTTTACGCCACTGCGGCTACGGCAATACTTCAACCAAACCAATATTTTTTTTATGTACATAATATGTTTTATTGCAATCTTTATAATGGACAATGGCACGTGTTCATGTCTACTGGGCTGGCGACCAAATCAATGAATGAACAAATCGCTGATAAGAAGGATAACAACAAGAAACTTGATCGGTGGTCAACCAATCATTCATTAGCTATCCACGCGCAATGGCAATAATTTCAGATTTCAAATAGTAATCGGAAAGGGAAATGTGATATTTATATTATTAACGCTCGATTAGTGATTCCCATTTTTTTATTTGAGTCTAAAAGTGGAGCCACACCGAAAACAAGTCGCGCGACAACTCGTTAAATTTTACGATAAGCATGATAATTATCGTAAAATTTAACGAGTTGTCGCGCGACTTGTTGCCGGTGTGGCCCCACTTAAAGGGACACCCCTATCTGACAGATACATAAACAGGAGTAAAAAATAATGAACATTTTGAATTTACCTATTGGTTATAAACAATTATTGTTTAAGTATTATTAATAATTCAATAATAACCATCACGCAGAAACATAACAAAGATAAAATATCAACATGCTTTACAGTTAAAAAAAAAATGATTACCCCTTATAGATTTTTTAAACTCAATATAATGTGAAGATCTGATTATATACCTTCTTAATTTATGCCACAAGCATATTGTACGAATTGTCACAGATTTTCTTACACAGGTCGCGGAGCATTGTTTAGGTCCGCCAACTCTCTTAATTCATAAAACTCCTGAAGCTGGATTGGGAGGACCATGTCCAATACTTGCCAGAGATAGTAGCAACAAAAATGGTCAATGTATGCAAGATACCTACTCAACGCTGAATACTGAAAATTGATTGCAGCAGATTGTCTAATACGGCCGTTAAAATAATAAGGTGTAGTAAATTATCATGTTTACACTGAGTACCTAGAGCCACCTAAGAATCAATATGATAGAAATAATATCAACAAACTTTTCCGGGGAATGATTATTATTTGTCAGCTATTCATTCAACTCATGGATCATTCTACTGTATCAAACGAACATAGAGAAAAATAAGATGCATTTCTTCTAGTCTATAATAATACTCTACAAGTCTACAGTACCCAGTGAGGTCCCTAGACAAAATGCCGCCAAATTTTTTAGTTTTAGTATTTTTTATCATCTTTCACGACTCCAAAATCTATGAAAGATGTATGGATACGTTACTAACAAAATATATAGGTACCACTAAAATTTACAAAATTAAATTTATAAATATATTTTCCTCAAAAGTGAGGATTTTTGGACGCTGGTAACTTAGTGGTTTCTAACACGTCATTTTTGTGATACTTACATTAATTTGCTTCGTCTTGAGGAATTAAGGGCGATCCGTGTCGCTTTTATCGTCACAAAACTTGGCAATATTCGTAATGATATTTTTAGACTGAGATCGCAAAGGTTTAGGCATTATTAAATCGATAGCGATGCTTCGATACAGACTAAAATCTAATTAAACAGAATAAACTAGAAATCGCGAACCTGACAAAAAATGCAGTCCTCTTAAACTTTTTATGTTAATTAATATATTTTGTTTCCAACCAGTGAGCTGATTTTTTTAATGGAAAGATAATATATTCGTTATTACCAAGTTTAGGTATGTAGTTATTTCAAATATATCAAATGATTCTCCTCGATTTGCCGCCCTTCGAGTAACTGCCGCCAGTCTGCGTGCTATACATAAATGCATCAATAGAGTCTCAAAGATTTCGCTAGCCTTTTTTTCAAGTAATTCGGATTTTGGTTTCCTGGAAACCCGTGTAACACTCACATACGGCGCTTTCGTATGGAGTACACAATTTACATAACGGCACTTGTAGTCCAATGCATAAGACACTGGTGTCTTTTATTTTGTTAACTGTCAATTCATGGTGGAACTGCATTGTATTGTTGTTTTTATTTAATAAAACGCAATTTTTATAGTACTTATTCCACTTTAATTAATATATTAGGACCGGTTTCGTCCGCCTCAGTGGGACATTTTCAACTGAATACATTTTTTAAAACAATATTTATCAAACAAAATTCAAAGCGATAGAAATATTTTGTTAAATGATCAGTTATATTTTGTGTCTTCTCCATTGTGTCATTAGGACTGTCATTAGGATCCATGGCCTGTTAAGTGTTAAAAATGAAAATTCTTAAAGTGGGGCCACACCGGCAACAAGTCGCGCGACAACTCGTTAAATTTTACGATAATTATCATGCTTATCGTAAAATTTAACGAGTTGTCGCGCGACTTGTTTTCGGTGTGGGCCCGGCATTAGAGGCACCGTGTAGTATCCATAGTCTCTATCTAAAGAGCCGAAATGACAGTATAAGAGATACCTACACAGTTATGTACCTATGCTAAAAAGTAAACGAAGTGTCTTCTGGCATCTAAAAGCACCAACATAATATAGATACATAGATACCTACCTGATATTTCAATACTTTACCAATGATCTTGACAAAGGTGAGTGAAAAGACTTTTTCACTAAGAAAAAACATAATCATATTAGGGACCGAAACGCTTCAAAATATTTCAAGTAGCAATAATTTCTTCCGAGAATGATTAGTATAAGAAAAATGCAATGTCACGATGACATGGTCAAAAACACAATTCTCGGAGCCTTGTTCTAAGTACAATAGAAAAGATCTTTTTTATATAGATGTATACAAATGATAAATTATTGTAAACGGTCGATGTATTTAAAACATTTGAACGTGTATTTTTTTTAAACTTGATTTCAGATACGCATCACGAATTTTTTTGCCTTAAATTAATAATAAATAACACAGGCTTGAAACCAATGTAGTTAGAACGACAATGAAACATTCTACATATTTTAAATATGTAGTTAGGTATCTATATCTTTATTGGTAGTAATATTATGCCATGGCCCCCACAAAGGGGGGGCTGACAGGGTTCCAGCCTGGAGGCCCGGTGTGGTGGCTCGAACAGTCGTGAGATAAACACACACCAGAAATTTGTTATATTATAAATGCTACCACAAGAGAGGGCCGAGACCAATGGTTCATCATAGAACATCACATTGCCCTTAACCTTGGCGATAGATAGGGGGCGCCAAAAATGCTGGCTTAGGGGCCCGCTTCAGGATGTGGGGGCCATGTATTATGCTATACCTAACTTTCGGTTGAAAGGAAAGCTTCTCAAGTCAGGAATTATTTGAAACATAATCCGACCTTTATTTACGTCAAGACAGATGACACGCTGTGGTATATTGTTTAAAACCTTTGCAGATTGTTTTGTAATTTATCTCTGTAATAATTCCTACACATACGGCATCTCTCGTTGGCAAAATAAATTATTGTATAGAATATATTATAATCAACTGATTATATACGTCAATATGCAATTAAAAAATATTTTTCTTAAGAAGACAGGCTTCAAATAATCGCCTAGTATGGAGTCTGGCACTAGTACAACCCTCAATAACGGGCATGTTGAACGAATGGGCGATATTCGAATGCGGTCGCCAAAAGCTACATCGATGTAGGCGCGAAAATTTACTCTACTTAGTTTTGGCAAGATACTGACGGGCCACGGGTTGTGTACCACTACTCTAAATAAAATCGTATTAAGTACCTACATAATTTATTAATTATTGTATGGAATGCATGCATTTTAGTAGCTTAGCCAGTAACGGTTATTTTTATGTTGAATTTTTTTATTAATCACCTTTTCTGATTCATTGAATTAAATGCTCTGTGAATTATGGAAAAAATGATATCATATAAATCACCAGGATGTTCGGAATCACGACTTCACATGGAATCACTTGCCATGTTTCGGTTAGTCGGTGGTGAGTGTTGTCTCGTCGGAACCATTGGTGAGTCACGTGGGAAGGCTTTAAAGAATTTCATAGCGCATACCACGCTGCAAAGGTACAGCATTGAAATGGCGACATTGATGTTTTTTTTTAAATGAGGAAAAAACGTTGAAAATGATTTTTTTTCATTACCTCTATCCGTTCCGTTATTTATGGTTTCGTTATGCATCTAGGGTAGCTTATTTGGTATGGTTACATGTAAATTGTACGTAAAACATTTCACCGTGGCACAGTTCGCCATGAGCTATCTTATCGGACAAAGATGGCCGTATACTATGAACATTAATTCAATTTTAATAGCTGATTTTGACAAAATTCATGAATTCAAGAATGAAAACCTAACCTAACCCAACAAATAATCCAGTATATCGGCTATTTTAAAAATTTCCCTGCTGCTGACTTCCTGTAAAGTGTAAACCGACAAGAACCGTGTTTTGAACGAACTGAATGCGTACAAGTTTCCGGACACGGTTTGGTATAGCGTCTGTCTCTGAAGTTGTAGATTGCAGATTTGTTAAAAATGCACGTTATGTTTTTCAACGTGTGTTTGATCCAGTGGAAGAACCTAAAAAAACCCGACGTACATCTAACTATCATTCCTCATAAAAAAAACATGTTAATACACCAGCTATACTGCTCTTGCAGTCTTATGTGAAAAGCGCTGGCTCTTTCAACCGGGGGCTCCGAGTTCGATTCAATGTGAGGTTACAATATTTTTACATAAGGAGCCAGACAGAGAGTAGATACGTGGTGAGAGTATTCAGGACATATTTATTATCGGTGAGTCGATAACGTGGACAACACAAGGGTGAACAAAACCCCACTGTTTAGACGAATTTGGGGCCGGGTTTAGCAAGTGCGGGTTCCGTTTGGAGCACCTGATCGAGGCCCCTCTTTTGCTATTATTGCTAACTATATTATATTATAACAAAACTCTTAACTGGGTACTTGCTTCTTCATTAGCATTAACAGATACCTAAAACTCCAAGTACCTACCTACTACCCGTTATATTCGTTTAACAATTTGTGTTCTACTGCATCTTCCATGACGATAGTAAGCTTATTTTGATTTTTTCTGAATATAGTTTTTAGAGATAAGTAGGTAAGTAGGTACTGTTACATTCCCAAATGTTCCCCATTTGGGGATGCCTTTGTGAATCTGCGGAAGCCCAAATCGGTACCAAACCGACAAATAGTAAGGGTTGATCACGTAAATAAATAATAATAAAGCTGGCAATGCTGTAAATTGCGGCCATTTAAAAATATCTGCAACGTCGGAAAATGGCGGACAATACGCGGCAGACGTCCAGACAGTAAACATTGTTAACTCGCGCTACGCATAAAATAAATTATAAAAAATGTAATCATTCGTAGATATTAACGTAAATAAATCTCGTCGTTTCCACCACAATTCCGGTGTGTTATTTGTCCACCTCCAAGTCCCGAACCCAGACGAAAAACCAAAAATAAAAGAATAACAGTGACAGCGTGTTTCCACTTTCGAAAATGGAGGGAGTGACAGTCCTAGTTTTTTTCTGAAATTTCTATTATTCTACTAGACGAGGGTCTTGCGTTTTAATTAGTGTTTTATTAATAATAATAATTAAGAACCAACTTTAATCCACCGTTAATTTTTTATTACGACGCCCGAAGTCACTTAGGGTGCGAAGTCTTTCCAGAACACGAAGCCCGATTGGACCTAATCGATTCAATCGTCCTAAGACCGGACCTAGACAAACCCATCAGGGTCCCATGGACTTTGCAGTGATTAACTATGGGCTGATAATTGTGGAAAATATAGGGGAGGCCTTCACTCAATAATGTATCTGCCCCGACTGATTATAATGGGTTAATAATTCTTACCCCCTAACAAAATATAATAAAATAATGTTCAATAATTTACTAAATACATTATCTCCTGTATCCCGAAAATATTATTAACACCACTAACGACATATTAAGGTAGCTGTTAGCAGCATGCTGGTTATGTTGTGTAGTCAGACTTGTTCTCACCGAAAACAACACGTCATCATTATCATCATCATTGTCCGGGAGACGAATAAAAAACCGCATAGAAGCAAATCACGTTTCGTCAGAAAACCGAAAACCCCTTTACAAACCTAAAATTATAGGCCCATACTCCACCGGCGACCATCAAACGGTGTTCAACCTGTTGCACAGCGTCTCTCAATTATTGTTCAAATAATAAGCTCTCGCGTATAGCTTAGTATCAATATAGGTATCAGTCAAATTAGTGCAGTAACAGCCTACAGCTCAAATTCAATAAATCAGAATTTAAATCAATAAGTGTTTATATTTCATTTTCTTACTCAATGATGTTGTTACTAGGTATTTTGTTAATCCCACTTTGGAAAAAAAAACATGGTTTATATGGGTATTAGGTATTGTAATGCCAGAGAGAATTTATAATCTTGGGATTTCGAAATTAGTATTCTCGACCCCTTTCGGGATCTCGGGGTTGGTAAAAAAACACATATTTACAGATTTCTGTTCAATTGGTTTTAGTATTTTCGCTTCGTAAAGTTCGTTTGTAAAGCTTCAAATGTCATGACTTTTGAGGTTTGAGAATCTATGTCTATGCCGAATCTTAGGGGTAAATTGGTACGACCGCGTTACAAACAGTCGAGTTCGTGAAGTAAATAAGTAGGTGGTAGTTTTTTAATGTTTATGCTTTATAGTGTAAATGGACGTAGCCATAAATTGACAAACTAAAACTGAAGTAGGGAGTAAAAACATGTTAACGCGCGTGTTTGAACATGTACCTAAACGAACATAATTATGTTGCCGTATGTTGTAGATTAACCACTGGGGAATGCCAAAAGAAATGGCGTATTTCAAAAAAACACTACTTTATTCTTAGGTCAATAATTATTATAAAAAATCATTATTCGTATAATGTTTTATCACATTTGAATGGTCAAAAACATAGCTTATAATCAGTATATTTAGAATTATCTTCAAATTTGTTAATCGTGCCCATTTTTGGAATAATAAAATATTTAATTATTGTCAAATTTGGGATCACAGAGATTATATCTAAATATAATTTTTTATCGTAAATATTTCACTATAATAATGTCAACATAATTTTTACTAATGGTTTTATAAATGCGTTTAAAAATTAATAAACCTAAAAATCTTATTTCTAGGATGTTTATCACATTTGAATGGTCAAAGACATAGCTTATAATTAGTATCTTTAGAATTGTGTAACTATTGATTAATTAGGAATTTTTCTATACGTGTACCCACCATTTTTATTAGTCAAAAAATATTGTATTCTTAAATAAAGTAAATCAACATGAAAATAAAATTGACCTAATGAAAATAATTATAAACGTAACACATTTAACACATCCACACAAACAACGCTGTTTCTAACAGAGCATCGTAATGTGAAGTAAGTAAAAATAAATGAGTTCTTCTCACTCGCCCACACATTGAGGGCCGCTGAATTATTAAATAGGTAGGCGATTAAATTAAAAAGAAGGTGGGCTAATCAGTGGTAGGTGCTTATTAAAGAAATCTAATCTATTTCTGCATGTTGCGTTAATTTAATTATTTTGAAAAACTTTGTCTGGAAAATATTGGAGGTATTTGGTTTAGAAGCTACCTGAGACTTAAGTACGTAGGAGTAAATATTTTAATTATTTTTTTTTAATTTGTTGTTTTTATAGTGTAATTTATAATTTATTATTAATGTTATTATAGTAACCGATTAATTGACTGGGTTTTTTTAAAACTATGAACCGTTATTATTAGGTAGGTACTTACTGAAATGTGGAAGTTGTAGAGTTTTGACTTAGTGCGTAGGTAGTGTTGCCATCTTTTTTATGTATGATGTTAATATTATGGTAAGTATCATACAAATGGCCCCCATAAGGCGGCCCGACGTGGCGGGTCCACCAGTTAAGTGATAAAAACACACACTACATGATGATTGATTTAATCGAATGATAATTTGCGTATAGGTATAATTAAAATGGGGTTTTATCCAATACGGCGAAGAGTTGCATGTTACTTGGTTACCATGAAAGGAGGTCGCGATCAGTGGTTCGTAATAATATGCTGAGTGTCGACAACTCAATAAGTCAACTGGATTTATTTAAAAATCACTAAAAATACACGGAATACCCTTAACCCAAAGGTTCCGTGGAAACAATTTGGGGAACACTACTGTAAAAAAACCACACTGCTCTTATCCTTAGCGATAGATACGGTGGGCGCCATAGATCCTGGGACCCGCTTCAGGATGTGGGGCCATGATCATAAATATTATAGGTAGAAGTAATTTGTTGTTGGATAGGTACGTGGCTTATTTTAATATACGTACCAATACTTATATAGTAAGAAAGTATAAGTATAGTACGTATAGAAATATAGTCAATATTACTTAATCGTTCGTTCAATATATTGTATTAATCAGGCGTATCACGAGGCCCCACGTTCGGTATGAAACATCATCAGTTGTTTATGTCTGGGAATTTCTCAGGTGCAGACACCCAAGACTGGGTCGACACACGCATAGGTGTACTTTGACTGATTTTACTGTGACCAATTCTAACAAAAAGTGCCCATGGGGGAGAGAAGCACGGTGCACTAACAACAAGTAATTAATAAATATATATTATTAAACTAAAACAATACCGACAGTAAAACCTATGTGAAGAAATCTTTATGTATGCATTAAGGTGTCGCATTTTTTTTAAAGCAATAGAGTTGGTGTTTATGCGACCAAGTCGGACGGTAAGATGGGTAACCAGTAGAAAATTCCGACGTGTTTCGAAAATTGTGCATGTGTAGTTTATCTATATTACAGTTTACCGTGAGTTATTTTATTACTTATATCAGAAACCGATGGCCGTATAGCATTGTGATCAAATTTATGTATAAATAAAACACTTAAAAATACGTACCGAAAACCACCGAAATACAACGGAAACACAAATGAAGATATGTAGGTAAGGTACAAGGTATAATCATACATATTTATATAAAATTATGAAAGATACAAAAGTAGGTTAGGAAGTAGGTAAGTACTCGTAAGTATCAAGTAGTCGTACCTATCAAATTATTCTAAAATTAATGTTCTTATTGAAACTGATAAAATTGTAACATCTGCAATGTTCCACAAACAATGCGTGATTTTTTTGTTTATCTACATGCTATACAACTGTTATACAACGAAATGTAATAAATACCTACGTACAATTTACATGCAACCAAAATTAGAAACCTACCACAAAAATACGTAAAAATGAAAATATCCCATGTGTGATTTTTGTGCTTATAGTAGGTAATGGGTGGTTTTACTGTTCCTTAGTTATTTTTTATGAAAACACAGAAACACAGACACTACTTTTAAAACCATGACATGACAGTTATCATTTCCAACGATAAATAGACCGCAGATCAATTTAAGTATCTCTATAAGTGAGGTTTATGTATAGGTATATTGTTTTATGCACAATTTGACAGGTCGTCTTAATATATCAGATGTATTAATTCAGGTTTATTATATGAAAAATAATAATAACATGATTCAGGTATATTTTGCCGTTGTCGTGATTATTTTAAACATATAGAGAAGTTGCTGTGAATGGGATGGAAGGCTTTGTGGCCCCTTAAATGGGCGGGGACAGTACTGGGAAACTGCTGGGAAAGATACAGTATACCTATATGTTTCACTACACTTAAAAATAATACAACTTTGAATTATCTAATCATGAAAGACAAAATAATTTTATAGTCAATATTGAAGAGAATGTAAACTGTGGATATTTTTTCTATTTATTTAAATTTGCATTGCGTTTAATCAAAAAATCTGAGATATTATATTGTATTGTCTTTATATAATTATGTTAGTTTACAATTATTATATATGAATAGTTGCATGTATAACCCGTTATATTATAATAATCAAGAAAAACCCTTATAAGCAGTGTTGAATACAATATGAGAAATAGAATACCGTAGGGCTGAAGGTCGTGCGGTAGGGTACGAGTATCAAAGTGACGGGCATGTTGAACGAATGGGCGATATTCGAATGCGGTCGCCAAAAGCTACATCGATGTAGGCGCGAAAATTTACTCTACTTAGTTTTGGCAAGATACTGACGGGCCACGGGTTGTGTACCACTACTCTAAATAAAATCGTATTAAGTACCTACATAATTTATTAATTATTGTATGGAATGCATGCATTTTAGTAGCTTAGCCAGTAACGGTTATTTTTATGTTGAATTTTT
The DNA here is from genome assembly GCF_057557595.1 of Rhyacophila brunnea. Lineage (NCBI taxonomy): Eukaryota > Metazoa > Arthropoda > Insecta > Trichoptera > Rhyacophilidae > Rhyacophila > Rhyacophila brunnea. Next base: position 36,577,710 of record NW_028233276.1, on the reverse strand, counting down.
TTATTAATCACCTTTTCTGATTCATTGAATTAAATGCTCTGTGAATTATGGAAAAAATGATATCATATAAATCACCAGGATGTTCGGAATCACGACTTCACATGGAATCACTTGCCATGTTTCGGTTAGTCGGTGGTGAGTGTTGTCTCGTCGGAACCATTGGTGAGTCACGTGGGAAGGCTTTAAAGAATTTCATAGCGCATACCACGCTGCAAAGGTACAGCATTGAAATGGCGACATTGATGTTTTTTTTTAAATGAGGAAAAAACGTTGAAAATGATTTTTTTTCATTACCTCTATCCGTTCCGTTATTTATGGTTTCGTTATGCATCTAGGGTAGCTTATTTGGTATGGTTACATGTAAATTGTACGTAAAACATTTCACCGTGGCACAGTTCGCCATGAGCTATCTTATCGGACAAAGATGGCCGTATACTATGAACATTAATTCAATTTTAATAGCTGATTTTGACAAAATTCATGAATTCAAGAATGAAAACCTAACCTAACCCAACAAATAATCCAGTATATCGGCTATTTTAAAAATTTCCCTGCTGCTGACTTCCTGTAAAGTGTAAACCGACAAGAACCGTGTTTTGAACGAACTGAATGCGTACAAGTTTCCGGACACGGTTTGGTATAGCGTCTGTCTCTGAAGTTGTAGATTGCAGATTTGTTAAAAATGCACGTTATGTTTTTCAACGTGTGTTTGATCCAGTGGAAGAACCTAAAAAAACCCGACGTACATCTAACTATCATTCCTCATAAAAAAAACATGTTAATACACCAGCTATACTGCTCTTGCAGTCTTATGTGAAAAGCGCTGGCTCTTTCAACCGGGGGCTCCGAGTTCGATTCAATGTGAGGTTACAATATTTTTACATAAGGAGCCAGACAGAGAGTAGATACGTGGTGAGAGTATTCAGGACATATTTATTATCGGTGAGTCGATAACGTGGACAACACAAGGGTGAACAAAACCCCACTGTTTAGACGAATTTGGGGCCGGGTTTAGCAAGTGCGGGTTCCGTTTGGAGCACCTGATCGAGGCCCCTCTTTTGCTATTATTGCTAACTATATTATATTATAACAAAACTCTTAACTGGGTACTTGCTTCTTCATTAGCATTAACAGATACCTAAAACTCCAAGTACCTACCTACTACCCGTTATATTCGTTTAACAATTTGTGTTCTACTGCATCTTCCATGACGATAGTAAGCTTATTTTGATTTTTTCTGAATATAGTTTTTAGAGATAAGTAGGTAAGTAGGTACTGTTACATTCCCAAATGTTCCCCATTTGGGGATGCCTTTGTGAATCTGCGGAAGCCCAAATCGGTACCAAACCGACAAATAGTAAGGGTTGATCACGTAAATAAATAATAATAAAGCTGGCAATGCTGTAAATTGCGGCCATTTAAAAATATCTGCAACGTCGCCATTGTCAGCGCTTTCTATTGAAAGCGAAACATAAAATGGCGGACAATACGCGGCAGACGTCCAGACAGTAAACATTGTTAACTCGCGCTACGCATAAAATAAATTATAAAAAATGTAATCATTCGTAGATATTAACGTAAATAAATCTCGTCGTTTCCACCACAATTCCGGTGTGTTATTTGTCCACCTCCAAGTCCCGAACCCAGACGAAAAACCAAAAATAAAAGAATAACAGTGACAGCGTGTTTCCACTTTCGAAAATGGAGGGAGTGACAGTCCTAGTTTTTTTCTGAAATTTCTATTATTCTACTAGACGAGGGTCTTGCGTTTTAATTAGTGTTTTATTAATAATAATAATTAAGAACCAACTTTAATCCACCGTTAATTTTTTATTACGACGCCCGAAGTCACTTAGGGTGCGAAGTCTTTCCAGAACACGAAGCCCGATTGGACCTAATCGATTCAATCGTCCTAAGACCGGACCTAGACAAACCCATCAGGGTCCCATGGACTTTGCAGTGATTAACTATGGGCTGATAATTGTGGAAAATATAGGGGAGGCCTTCACTCAATAATGTATCTGCCCCGACTGATTATAATGGGTTAATAATTCTTACCCCCTAACAAAATATAATAAAATAATGTTCAATAATTTACTAAATACATTATCTCCTGTATCCCGAAAATATTATTAACACCACTAACGACATATTAAGGTAGCTGTTAGCAGCATGCTGGTTATGTTGTGTAGTCAGACTTGTTCTCACCGAAAACAACACGTCATCATTATCATCATCATTGTCCGGGAGACGAATAAAAAACCGCATAGAAGCAAATCACGTTTCGTCAGAAAACCGAAAACCCCTTTACAAACCTAAAATTATAGGCCCATACTCCACCGGCGACCATCAAACGGTGTTCAACCTGTTGCACAGCGTCTCTCAATTATTGTTCAAATAATAAGCTCTCGCGTATAGCTTAGTATCAATATAGGTATCAGTCAAATTAGTGCAGTAACAGCCTACAGCTCAAATTCAATAAATCAGAATTTAAATCAATAAGTGTTTATATTTCATTTTCTTACTCAATGATGTTGTTACTAGGTATTTTGTTAATCCCACTTTGGAAAAAAAAACATGGTTTATATGGGTATTAGGTATTGTAATGCCAGAGAGAATTTATAATCTTGGGATTTCGAAATTAGTATTCTCGACCCCTTTCGGGATCTCGGGGTTGGTAAAAAAACACATATTTACAGATTTCTGTTCAATTGGTTTTAGTATTTTCGCTTCGTAAAGTTCGTTTGTAAAGCTTCAAATGTCATGACTTTTGAGGTTTGAGAATCTATGTCTATGCCGAATCTTAGGGGTAAATTGGTACGACCGCGTTACAAACAGTCGAGTTCGTGAAGTAAATAAGTAGGTGGTAGTTTTTTAATGTTTATGCTTTATAGTGTAAATGGACGTAGCCATAAATTGACAAACTAAAACTGAAGTAGGGAGTAAAAACATGTTAACGCGCGTGTTTGAACATGTACCTAAACGAACATAATTATGTTGCCGTATGTTGTAGATTAACCACTGGGGAATGCCAAAAGAAATGGCGTATTTCAAAAAAACACTACTTTATTCTTAGGTCAATAATTATTATAAAAAATCATTATTCGTATAATGTTTTATCACATTTGAATGGTCAAAAACATAGCTTATAATCAGTATATTTAGAATTATCTTCAAATTTGTTAATCGTGCCCATTTTTGGAATAATAAAATATTTAATTATTGTCAAATTTGGGATCACAGAGATTATATCTAAATATAATTTTTTATCGTAAATATTTCACTATAATAATGTCAACATAATTTTTACTAATGGTTTTATAAATGCGTTTAAAAATTAATAAACCTAAAAATCTTATTTCTAGGATGTTTATCACATTTGAATGGTCAAAGACATAGCTTATAATTAGTATCTTTAGAATTGTGTAACTATTGATTAATTAGGAATTTTTCTATACGTGTACCCACCATTTTTATTAGTCAAAAAATATTGTATTCTTAAATAAAGTAAATCAACATGAAAATAAAATTGACCTAATGAAAATAATTATAAACGTAACACATTTAACACATCCACACAAACAACGCTGTTTCTAACAGAGCATCGTAATGTGAAGTAAGTAAAAATAAATGAGTTCTTCTCACTCGCCCACACATTGAGGGCCGCTGAATTATTAAATAGGTAGGCGATTAAATTAAAAAGAAGGTGGGCTAATCAGTGGTAGGTGCTTATTAAAGAAATCTAATCTATTTCTGCATGTTGCGTTAATTTAATTATTTTGAAAAACTTTGTCTGGAAAATATTGGAGGTATTTGGTTTAGAAGCTACCTGAGACTTAAGTACGTAGGAGTAAATATTTTAATTATTTTTTTTTAATTTGTTGTTTTTATAGTGTAATTTATAATTTATTATTAATGTTATTATAGTAACCGATTAATTGACTGGGTTTTTTTAAAACTATGAACCGTTATTATTAGGTAGGTACTTACTGAAATGTGGAAGTTGTAGAGTTTTGACTTAGTGCGTAGGTAGTGTTGCCATCTTTTTTATGTATGATGTTAATATTATGGTAAGTATCATACAAATGGCCCCCATAAGGCGGCCCGACGTGGCGGGTCCACCAGTTAAGTGATAAAAACACACACTACATGATGATTGATTTAATCGAATGATAATTTGCGTATAGGTATAATTAAAATGGGGTTTTATCCAATACGGCGAAGAGTTGCATGTTACTTGGTTACCATGAAAGGAGGTCGCGATCAGTGGTTCGTAATAATATGCTGAGTGTCGACAACTCAATAAGTCAACTGGATTTATTTAAAAATCACTAAAAATACACGGAATACCCTTAACCCAAAGGTTCCGTGGAAACAATTTGGGGAACACTACTGTAAAAAAACCACACTGCTCTTATCCTTAGCGATAGATACGGTGGGCGCCATAGATCCTGGGACCCGCTTCAGGATGTGGGGCCATGATCATAAATATTATAGGTAGAAGTAATTTGTTGTTGGATAGGTACGTGGCTTATTTTAATATACGTACCAATACTTATATAGTAAGAAAGTATAAGTATAGTACGTATAGAAATATAGTCAATATTACTTAATCGTTCGTTCAATATATTGTATTAATCAGGCGTATCACGAGGCCCCACGTTCGGTATGAAACATCATCAGTTGTTTATGTCTGGGAATTTCTCAGGTGCAGACACCCAAGACTGGGTCGACACACGCATAGGTGTACTTTGACTGATTTTACTGTGACCAATTCTAACAAAAAGTGCCCATGGGGGAGAGAAGCACGGTGCACTAACAACAAGTAATTAATAAATATATATTATTAAACTAAAACAATACCGACAGTAAAACCTATGTGAAGAAATCTTTATGTATGCATTAAGGTGTCGCATTTTTTTTAAAGCAATAGAGTTGGTGTTTATGCGACCAAGTCGGACGGTAAGATGGGTAACCAGTAGAAAATTCCGACGTGTTTCGAAAATTGTGCATGTGTAGTTTATCTATATTACAGTTTACCGTGAGTTATTTTATTACTTATATCAGAAACCGATGGCCGTATAGCATTGTGATCAAATTTATGTATAAATAAAACACTTAAAAATACGTACCGAAAACCACCGAAATACAACGGAAACACAAATGAAGATATGTAGGTAAGGTACAAGGTATAATCATACATATTTATATAAAATTATGAAAGATACAAAAGTAGGTTAGGAAGTAGGTAAGTACTCGTAAGTATCAAGTAGTCGTACCTATCAAATTATTCTAAAATTAATGTTCTTATTGAAACTGATAAAATTGTAACATCTGCAATGTTCCACAAACAATGCGTGATTTTTTTGTTTATCTACATGCTATACAACTGTTATACAACGAAATGTAATAAATACCTACGTACAATTTACATGCAACCAAAATTAGAAACCTACCACAAAAATACGTAAAAATGAAAATATCCCATGTGTGATTTTTGTGCTTATAGTAGGTAATGGGTGGTTTTACTGTTCCTTAGTTATTTTTTATGAAAACACAGAAACACAGACACTACTTTTAAAACCATGACATGACAGTTATCATTTCCAACGATAAATAGACCGCAGATCAATTTAAGTATCTCTATAAGTGAGGTTTATGTATAGGTATATTGTTTTATGCACAATTTGACAGGTCGTCTTAATATATCAGATGTATTAATTCAGGTTTATTATATGAAAAATAATAATAACATGATTCAGGTATATTTTGCCGTTGTCGTGATTATTTTAAACATATAGAGAAGTTGCTGTGAATGGGATGGAAGGCTTTGTGGCCCCTTAAATGGGCGGGGACAGTACTGGGAAACTGCTGGGAAAGATACAGTATACCTATATGTTTCACTACACTTAAAAATAATACAACTTTGAATTATCTAATCATGAAAGACAAAATAATTTTATAGTCAATATTGAAGAGAATGTAAACTGTGGATATTTTTTCTATTTATTTAAATTTGCATTGCGTTTAATCAAAAAATCTGAGATATTATATTGTATTGTCTTTATATAATTATGTTAGTTTACAATTATTATATATGAATAGTTGCATGTATAACCCGTTATATTATAATAATCAAGAAAAACCCTTATAAGCAGTGTTGAATACAATATGAGAAATAGAATACCGTAGGGCTGAAGGTCGTGCGGTAGGGTACGAGTATCAAAGTGGGACATAAGCCATCTACTAAATTTTACAGGAGCGGTGATTTTTCATTTATTGCATTATGAAGCATAATATATACACGAAAAAAACGTGGATAATTTTTGGAGGTACAAAATCATTTTGAATAAGTTAAATCCAAGATATATGTGAATATCAAATATAATCGTTCAAAAATACTAATGTCCGTTTTTGATAGAAACTTTGGTGGTTGTCCATTTGTGATGTAATCTGTAAATGTCCACGTTTGATGTTTTTTTTTTACTAAAAGTCTTTTCTTTGGCTCTTTTCCACTCGCTGAGATTAATTACACGCTCTCAAAGATTACTGGAGTCCATTTCAGTTCATTCAAAATTGTAAGTTATTGTCAAATATTTGTGTTTTTATAAGTATTGCATACTAATTTTAAACTCAAAAATCTGTATGAAAACGACCGTTTTTGATACTTTTGGTGGATTTTTTAAACTCACTCCGGATCACTTGCACTGTACTGTAATCAATTAAAATATGAATTTAATAGGAGATGGCGTTTGTCCGACTTTGATACCAAGCTATTTGATTGACTATGTGAGCTGGTGTGAATGGAATATAAAAAGATAAATTAATTCAAAATCGAAATGATTGTCGGCACCGTACACTTTTTGTTCGGCCCAATCTTATTTATCTAATATCGCATTGCAACGTGTAATTTGTTGTGAAGACCGAATAATCACGGCTTTCAATTTTGTTTTTATCATCAGCACGTTAAATTAATAATGTTATAATGAAAAGGCGCAACATGCCACGCACATAGGGTGACCATTTGACAATAATTAAACAAAAATAAAGTTGACAAGTCAAAAAACACTCCACAACATCCGTTTACTGTCGAACAAGAACTTCCTGTCAACATGTTAAAACTGTGAACTAACAATCCACTCCAGTAAAGCTAATCGCACTTCTGTTTTCAAATGAGGAACGCCCCCAAATTTATCTTTTTTTTTATGCTCCCGTGGTGAATGGATCTATGAATTTACGTAACGTGAAGTTTTTTTATCATAAAACTATATCTAAAACGATCAGAAGTGATGTTAGAATTAATATTAGTAAATTTTTGGTTCATTGCGAAGAATAAAAGGCTCCCGTGGTGTACGGATCTATCAATTTACATAATTTTAATCTTTTCATATTAAAATATGTTTAAAACGATCAGGAGTTATGTTAGAATTATTATTAGTAAATTTTTGGTATATTGCAATGAAGAAAAGAAGTCGCATCTAAAAAGAGAGCCGATACATTATTTAAACACGCCTCTAGCACGCGTTGCCCACATTACAGGTATGGCACTGAGAAGTCTACTATATGCGACTACAGCGACTCCTCACTGTGTTTACTTCACAGAACAGGTAATAAATAAAATTCCGATAGGCTAAATACTAATACAGTAAATTTTGACGAAGGGTTTTGAATGTGTTAGTGTCCTACGAAAATGAACCACGCATTATAGACGTGCAATAGTGTGTGTAATACACCAATATTAAATGAGCGTCAATGCATAAATCGAAAGCAGTTGTCAGTATTCGACTTATGACGTATTCTTGACACGTGTTTAAATTTATCCCGTATTCTTCCTTACTTGAGATAGGTTGCCTGCTTCTCCTTACCCGTTATGTATTTCAGTTCCCACTATTTCTGAGTTTCCTGGTTTACTTACACTGATGCCATGGAAAACCCACAAAGCCTCCCTTACTCAAAACCCAAAATAAAAGCCTCTCAAATATCCTTTCTCTGGACCCAGCAGAAAGCAGTACATACAACGAGCCACAAAAATGCGCGTATGATCTGCATTTAATAAACATGGAGTCATATTTAAGCTTTTTGCGTGTCGAAAAACTATAGATTTAACGTCATATGCCAAATGCGTATTTTTCAAGTTAATGCTAGATTTAGGGCAAGTTGGAAACGATGGTTGCAGTGCCGTTGATGATATTAATATAATTATGTCGCTATAGTAAGGTTACCCTACACTGCATGGGACAGACCAAATTACAAGGTTCATACATTTTCTTTTGTGATTGGTAATGTAATAAGATTTACGTGATCCGTATGCGATCGCAGCCTCAGCGTCATCAAGCCATCTCCGCCATCCTTTTCATGGTGGTGAAATTCGAACAAAGGGCTTTTTATTGAATAATTTTCGTACGGTATTGTTGTGGTTGATTGAAATAATGAAATATATCTTAGGCGCCTGCTTTAATTTATCGGTATTCAATAATATATTATATTATGATCGTTTTGTTATGGACATGACGTTGTGATGGATTTAATTTTTTTTGGTATAAACCCCTTTTACTAAGAAATTTAAAAATTAACAGTATCATTTTTATATTATTCAGTTGCGGAGCACCTTTTTCAAATCACAAAGGCGTCAAAGTCTCATTTAACTAAAAAATATGCATTTTTTTAACAGAATGAGATCTCTAATCGAAAAACAAAAACTTTGTTGTATATTATAATACGTAAAAAGGTGTATTTTCAAAGATTTTATATGATATGCACAGAACGAACCAGCCAATTATCAACTAGCTCAGCAGAAGAAGGGTGGTCAATCTTTTGCATACCATGGGCCAATTTTTTTCACAGGCGAGTTCAGATGCGCCATACAACTCAAGCACCTTTTTTACCTTATCGCGTTTACGGTTGGGGTTGGAAAATAGGGATAGGAGTAGGATCTGCTTCGCTTAGGGGAGGAAAAGGAATAACTCAATCACGCAATTGAATTAATTAATTTATGCCAGTTCAAAAAAATACACGTTTATTGGAGCACCAATCTGCAATACTCAGAAATGATATCTTGGACGAGAGGGTGATCGCTGTCGTGAACTCCGATGATGGTGCTACAGCTGCCGGAGAGTCTCATTTGGTGAAGATAACTCTGGACCACAGTTGTTGGATGTGTTGAGTGAGTGAAAGAGAGAGAGGGAGAGAGAGAGAGGGACAGAGAGAGAGGGAGAGAGCTACAATTGTAAACTGTCAAAAAATGGGACGAACTGGTGAGTAAGAAGGCTTTATGACTTGAACTGAGAGCACTCAGGTGTTGAAAATTTGAAGATGGATTCAGTTATGGCGCCTACTTCAAAAGAATAAGTAGGCGCAAAGATGTAATATGAGCAACTTGTAATCATGCGTGATGCGCCGCGGTTTGGCCGCTATGCTATACTAGCTGCTATACAGAGTCCAGATAAAAGACCGGCTAATATGCATATGACGCATTCTGCACTATTTCGACATATTAGGCCCGTTTCAGACGGGACACCGGTGTCGCGCTCTTATATAATAAGGACGCCTTTGTATTCGAATGAAGGGGCCTTTGTATTATGTTTATGAACGTCCCTGAGTTAATGAGTCAAAGGGTGTCCGGTACACTTTTCCGTCGGCCGCTACATTCTCAAGCCGCCGATACACTTGTTTTTATTATCGCAGCCAGTTTTATGTTCTAATTTATAACGCGAAATTATGCGTTGACTCATTAGCTCTGAGCGTTCATAAACATAATACAAAGGCCCCTTTATTCGAATACAAAGGCCTGCTATATTATATCGAGCGCGACACCGGTGTTCCGTCTGAAACGGGCCTTATTCAACGCGGACCGGGCAACTTGGAGAGACTGGTGGTTATGGGCAGCTTCCAATGTAGGTGATGCAGAGGAAGAGCGCCAGTGACCAAGTGAAAGAGCTTACTGGAGGCAGCATTCATTCTGCCTTGAGAGAAGCAGAGGGCCGAGAGGGGTATACATCTGGTTTGTTTAAATATAAATATGGCGTAAAATCTTCGCTTAATAAAAAAAAGCTCTCGACACATTGATTTTATACAGAATTTTTAAATTCCCGGATATTTTTTTCACCAGAAAACCTAAAGAAATGGATTGCGTAATTAATATCTTACATAAAAATTCTTCAACCGGAATAAAACACGAGATTCACATATTCTTGAGAATCCTCGAATCTAGAGAATGGGAAAAGTTGAGGAATCACAAGAAAAATCATGAGTGCCGAAATACCTTAAGAAAATATTAAAATAGATTAGTTATTACTATCATTATTAGGTAGTCATTCGTTCAACCCATTGAGTACATATGCCATGGATCCAAAAATAAGTAGGTAAGCCAATTAATGGGATTGCTTTATAAAAGTACAGATGGTTTCACGATATACCTAATTGTTTTTAATATTCGTAAAACAATAAACAAACAAAAAACTTTCAAATAGATTTATTTATTATTCATCGAATTATCAACGGGGTCAAAATATTTCTCTAAAAATGTCATCGAAGTATTTATTCAAGTATGAAAAAGTGATTTACTGAATTCATCTTTAATATTTGATTTATGGAAAACTAAGGGAAGTGAAGCGAGGAACATGTAACGAGATTATCAATTTTATTATTTAATATCTTCTTAGAAGAAAACGTTGTTGCTTCGGATCAGAGTTTGTAGCTTTAAAATGTAAAGCATTTTTGATAAATTTCCTTGAATTGTCTGACTGAACTAATAAAATTTAAATTTGACAATGACAAATCACATTAAAGTAGAGCTGTCATAATATTATATTAAAAATATCATAATTTATTTTTAATTCATATCATGTGTAAAATTGGTTTTTACAAGTAAATAATTATCTTAATCAGCATTTAGTGGACGTTGATTTGATGGACGTCTAGTAAAATGTATTTAGTAAAATAACATACTATGTGTACACTTGGGAATCTTGGGATATAATATATAAGCATTATATATCTAATATTATATATATCATTTTTATTGGTTAATTTTTTAAAGCTGTCCCCGCGAATATTTTTGATACAAGAACAAAATATTATATCATGAAGATGTAAATAGCATAGGTGTAGTAGGTACCTATACATATACAGATCAGTGCCGAATGGTGTCTTTTGAAGGTAAGTAGGTTGTCGTAGATAACTGGAAACTCCTTGAAAAGCCATATTTACAGTAGGTACTAGAATTTGATTTTCGGTCATCTTCAATATTTTACTGAACAAAAATATAATATTTTTATTTTTTTATAATAGATAATAGATATGATACGAAAAATAGAACACAGCATACACTAAAATAGATATTTAAAAAAAAGTAGTGCCATGCCTAAATCGCAATTCGAACTTGAAATAAAAAAATGTGTTATCACAAGAGTCGGACGATCAGTCCTCGGGACCATGGGAAAAATCCACCGACGAATATTCTCAATTCTTGATGTATATTTTCAAGAAAAGTTGATTTTAGATAATATAGTACAAACTATCTAATATCAGAATCGATTCGATGACCATCTGTGACCCGATAAACGTATCTAATAAACGGAAGCAAACACAGACAACAATCTAGTTTGTCATGATTATATCCAATAATAATTACTGGCTTAGTCATGCCAATAATTGCAGTTGACGAGACGTGGCCGTCTTACCCGATCTGATATTATATTTCGAATTTTAAATATTTTATTGCATTCAATTTACGAATCGAAATCATCAATATCTGGGAGGAAGCGACGGCTTTAATATCTCATTTTTCTGCACGGATGATTTTTCAGTTTAGGTAGTAGCTCGGTGTGTTTTTTTTATTGTATCCCCGGTCATTAGACGAGTCAGTTGTACGTAACCTGACCGCAGTGGCAAAGCCCGGGGGCCAGTGGTACTCCAGCACGTCTTCACCTGCCTGGGAAGATACTCTGGTGATTGGTCCAAGGCTAACAGTCAGCTGATCGGAATACCGGTCTGTCTTTAATTCATAGGACATAATCAGAAGAAGATGTGATAGATATTATATATTAAAATTTTACAGGAAGTTTATAATATCTACCTCGACAACATCGAATTGAATGTACATACTTTAACGTAGTTATTATATTACAATTAATTATATAATTTTACTGTAATTGGTATATAACTAGATGCATAGTTAACAATGGCGTTATGGATCTCTTAACTAATGGGCTGAAATAGGGCGTCTAGAATCTAGATTCTAGATCGTAGACAGAATTCAAACCATTTCGGCCGCATAAGTTAAGAGGCACATACAGCCACTTATGATTATGCACCCAGCGCTCGAAATGGACCGGAACGCACCGGAGCGCAGCTGCTGTTCGTGAATATATCGAGATTATCGCTCCGTCTCGTGGAAAAATGAAAAATTGCATCATTTACATATTTAAATATAATATAAGTTTATACGAAACTGAAAACATAACTCAATTTTCATCTACCTTGCCGACAACATTATGCCCAAATCTTGCATGCCACAAAACTGTCCTAGCAAACCGTCTAAACTTGGCAGGTATATAACATAACATCTACCAAGTACAAACACAGTTTTTATATAATCTTACATAAATATTTTAATATTTTCGGAAAATTATCGAGCGCTCCGGTTCGTAAAATTGCCCATTTCGAACGCTGTATGCACCAGGTTTATAAATTTAGGTCAAAAATGTGGAGATAACCTTAAAAATAATGCACAGTACCTAGTGGCGAGAGTTGGGTGTAGGATGTTAAGATCCTACATAAATAGTGCACTTGGTCAGTCATATTATTTGTTTTTATTGAAATTACGTCACTGCAGGATTCGTTTGTCGAATAGACCAAATGTCAAATGTTCAGGAGACGAAAAAAATCGTTATCCTGTATTTAAATTGTTGTTTTTACAGCATATTAATGCTGTATTCATTACAAAGTAATTTAAAGAAAGGGATGGTTCTGGTCCATTTAGATACAAAAAATCATTCTGCATTAAAAGGTCGCTTTCAACAAAACGGATATTCGACAAACCAATCCTATAGCGACGATAAGAATACAAATTGTAGATGGTGCTGGTTAGTTTTTTGAATTCAATTAAACCCTGTCTAAACTAAACCATAATAGCTTTTTAGGTATGCTATGGAGGGAATGGGACGACTGGCCTCCGGACAATTGGACGCCGCACTGTCGTAGATACGTGTAGACGAGGTATTTTAATCAATTTCTATCTACTACTTAGTAGTTTGAATTCATTTTACTCTTAACATAATGTATTCTTTTTCGCGGATTGAGAATTACCATGCCTAAGGCTTTATATAAAATAAAAAACTCTTTTTTCGTTGGAACTTAAACATATGCACGATTAAATCATTGTTTACGTCTGCATGTTTACATTCTCACCAACTATTAAATCATAATATAATCATTGAAATATAAATAATAATATTGAATATTTTTTTTAAAGTACCTGTAAGTATCTAACGTCTATTTATTTTCAAATTCCGTGGCGTCCAGTTGTCCGGTGCCAAGTCGTCCTAGACCCGCTATGGACGATGCGATAAAAATAGTACTTACATGCTTTTTCAGTCATACTTACTTGTTTTCGTCGAATTAATAATAAGTAGATATTATTACAGATTGTGATTGGGTTAGTTTTTTAAAATTCATTAAATCCTGCTTAACCGAACCATTAGTAGATACCAAATAGTATTCCCGGAAGATTTGGGTGTCAAACAGCCTTCTCAACGGGTCGTCCCCACTCCTCTCGCCATTTTACGATACGTAAGGCCTGTGGCCACTCCAAGACCCGTGGAATTCATGAATTGGTGCAACTATCTGGGACATCCAATGTTTCTTTTAATATTTTGATGCGGCATCTCTAAAAAACAAAATAACGCAGGCGACACAAATGGACGCTAAAGATCATAATAATTATGAACGTTAAGCCACGAGCATTCGATAACTACTTGTGGATGCGACAGCTCGCAATGACTCGCAGGAGTCGCAGGTGACACCCTTAATTATACCTGCAGGTCAGATATTTATCGCTTGATTGGGTATGAGGAATATTCCCAGAAAGTGCTGGTGTATACGGTTGAAGTGACAAGATGAGTGTGCGGGGTGAATGTGGAAGTCAGTGGCACTAGCTAGATTCCGTTAAGCCCTAAAAATCAATAAATAATTATTATATATTTTTTTTTTTAAAAAAAAGACCCCCCGAAACTATCTATATGCGTGCCTGGAATGATCAGATCATTTTCACAGTGCTCTCTATTCAAGTGGTAAAATGAATATCGACGTTTTACTCCAAACGAAAATTATACGTATTTATATTGAATAATAAACTAGTTTCTGTGTCAAATGACCACTCACAGATTTTTAATGGTAAAAATCATAAATTATTTGTCATAAAAACAATACTCCGATATATCCGCTGGAAATTTATATCATTATTATCTAAAAAAGTAGGATGCGATTTGTAATAATTATTTACAACTAATGAATATTTTTGAATTGATATTTTACTACAGGATTGATCAAATAAATCGTTCAATTAACAAAGCAATTGATAGACATTTAAATTTCTATGATAATAAATGTTTATTGAGATTAGACCATGTATAATGTTCATTTGATTTATTTTAGATTATTTAAGGAAACTTGTCCTGTTCCGTTAGAGATTTGTTAACGGACGGTTTTAAAAAGTGATATTATAATATCTATATTATATTGTATATATATATTATTTATTTAGGTCAACCAGCATGATTAATCACAGAGTATTAATTATAATGAGAATATAGAAAAAAGAATATGTGATGGTCCCAATCATGGCCCCCACATCCTGAAGCGGGCCCCCAGGCTAGGATCTTTGGCGAGGATCTAACGATAAAAGTAGTGTGACGCTCTACAGTAGCTTTTTCCAAATAGTGTACGCGGTAAAATTAATGTGTATATTTAGTGTTTTTTTTGTTTATATTAATACATCCATTTGAATTATGGAGTTGTCGAGTGTCGATACACAATTAAAAATTGTATCGTACAACCACATGTTTTTAAATAATAACATTATTAAAGAAAAATCGCTGCAGGGGACTTTTTTATTATTAGAGAGAATCTGTGATGTGTGTTTATATCAATTACATTATTAATGGACAACGCACTCAATATAGTAGCTATCAAGTAAATTCGCGCATACGACATTCGCACATGTATAGGTAGACGTCACGCAATTTCCATTATGCGATATCATGCATCGGGAATTTATAGCAATAACATCTTTATTGTAATGGCGTTAGAACAGTGTTTCTAGTGTCAATGTTCATTTGAGCGAATCCGTTCGAACCGAACCATTCGGCAGACCCGACAAAAAGCATCGGGAATTTATAGCAATATCACCTTTATTGTAATGGCGTTAGAACAGATTATGCCATTCGGCAGACCCGACAAAAAAGTGAGTGTCATTTTTTTCCCACATGCTTCGTCCATATTAATGTCATCGGTTTATATCACTTATCTGGTCGACTCGCCACGCCGGGCCCCAGGCTAGAGCCCCGTCAGCCCCCCCTTTTTTGTGCCATGGTCCCAATAACAGGCGGAGACAAAAACATAACAAATCAAATGTTAAATACAGTTATAAAGAATACATTGGAGAGTTATTGAAAATGGTTAAAAAAAACACATGAGTAGTAATCATAAGAAAAATATTGAAAAACATAACCTAAGTATATATTATGATGAAAAGACAGGCAATATAAGAAAAAATTTCAATCAAAAAAAGCAGTCATCAAGATATAATTTTTTTTAAATCTTGGAGCAACTCTTTGAAAGAGGTGAGAGAACAAAACACTGATCAGTGATCACTAATCTACACACTAAGATTCGTGATTCTGAAAAGTCGTGCCACCGGTCCTTAGTAACCTGGATTGGTTTTATATTTATATCTTTATATTCAGGGTCCATAACTATAAATATTGAAAATAGTAATATTTGTACATCCATCATTTTCATGGAAATTTAATTTAATATGTACCTAATCATATTTCTTCGACTACACTTTCGTATGTTTAAGCTCCATTTTAATAAAAAGGTTTTCTTTGACTTCTTCGGTGTGTTTTGTCCGACACATGTTTGAAAATTCCTTTCATTGATCATTGTAGGTAAACTCGGGCACCTTATATCTGTCCATCTTAATTGGGTTACAAAATATCGTAGCAGCTATGAGGAGATTGTTTCTTCTAGTTTTGTATAGATTGTTATCGGGGATCGGCGCTACGTGTTGTATCGATGGTCCTGATGACAGAACAAAATAACCGTGTGATACAAAATCAATCCAGTAAACTGGTAGGTAAGAAAAATAAAAGATTTGCTCATGACAAAATAATTAGTATTGTTTCATTAAATAAAAAATACTAAATATGAACTAAAAGTCATGACGCATAGTAAATTGGCCGAAACCAAAAGACCGATTTAATTTGCATCGATCAACACTTAGTGGAAACGTAATTTGTATGAATTTTTGTGGCAAGTTTCTTACTTACAAGTGTAGGTATTACAAATATACACATTTCTTTCTGTTACTCCAGGATGTTTTGACAGTTTTTCTCAAAAGCAACGTAAATGTTATTGGCTTAATGTATCTATCTAATGCACATAATTAAAAACGGTGAATTATATTGATTAAAAATTATCAAAATTTAGTAAACAATAAAAAACATCCAAGAAATCTGGAGAAAAGAGCTGCATAGAAATCAAATTGGAAATAGAAATAATTTTTTTACATGCAATATTACTTATTGCCCCTCTTATTCTACCGGAAAATTCGATTTACTTCAGTAGATATAATAAGAAAATGTGTTGTATAAACCTTCGATAATAATTTTAATTTTCATATATGTATATATATATATATTAATTATTCATGAATATAAGAGATCTAGAAACTTAGAGTAGCACAACGTTGTATGGAGGGGCGCATGCTGGGCATAACGCGAAAGGATACAAAGAGGAATGAGTGGATAAGGAAGCAGATAAGGGTTTGCGATGTAATAGAGTTCATTAAAAGCCTAAAATGGAGATTGGCTGGACACATAGCTCAAAGAAGAGACAATCGATGGACAAATTTAGTCATCCTGTGGTATCCAAGAGGTACAAAACGTCCGCAAGGTAGACCTAGAGGCCGTTGGATCGATAAAATGATAAAGTTCTGCGGAAGTGCGTGGCAACGCAACGCACAGGACTGAGAGAGGCAGCTTGAAGAGGCCATCATCCAGCAGTGGATCAGGCTGATGATGATGACATGAATATAAATAGGTATATATATATATATACAAATATATAATTTTTAACACTATAACAGGCTACGAGGGCCAATGACAGTAGTGTAGTTAGTAGTATAAGTAAAAAACATTTGAGAAAATCACATAATTATATTGTGACCTCACTGGGATCGAACCTAGAGCCCTCGAATGAAATGTCAGCGTATTACGCACTGGATCAACAATTACCTCAACATACCTCGCTATGCAATTAAAAGCCATATGGTAAAAATGATTCGTGTTGGTTAACTGATTAACTACAAACTATTTCTTTTATTCAACGAATAATTCACAAGATTTAAGAATATATCATTCTGATTATTGAACATATATAATTTAGAAAAACACTTTCTGAGAGCATATATTATAACCAATAGAAAAAATCTTTTTTGAAAAAAAGTAAGCCAACCGGACGGGGAATCGAACTCCGTATCTCCCAGGTTTACGCCCTGATCCGCTGCATTACCATTATGATACGAGGTGACATACTAATAGCGACAAATTTTAACTATTGGTCACTTTTAATACCTACTCATCAGTGTTATTCCAAATCAAGCTACTTTGGCAATCGATTTTTGTTTCTTAAATCAAAGTAGGTAACTATTTACTTATTACTTTGATTACTAACCGACCGACGTCGTGGAATTTCTCCAATATTTTTTAGATGTAACTACTTGTAAGTACCTTGATTTGGAAGAACACTGATGAGTAGGTATTAAAAGTGACCAATAGTTAAATTTGTCGCTATTAGTATGTCACCTCGTAGCATAATGGTAATACAGCGGATCAGGGCGTAAACCTGGGAGATACGGAGTTCGATTCCCCGTCGGGTTGGCTTACTTTTTTTTCAAAAAAGATTTTTTCTATTGGTTATAATAATATATGCTCTCAGAAAGTGTTTTTCTAAATTATATATGTTATTAACTACTATTTCTAAATGGTTAAATACTAAAAATGCATTAGTCCAGTAATATTTCAAAAAACTTTTGACTTAATTTTCGTAGTAACACAAAGGTATGACAGGGCTTTTCTATACTGTGGTGATCAAAGTTTCTTACAGCGTTCACACCCGCGTTTTTATTCTTGACTGGACAAAACGGGTTCGGCTTGGACAAATAGGGGACTTAGATTGATGGACTGGACTGTGGGCCACAAATGTTTATGTTTATGGGATGCTTTGCTGGATGATGTGAGCATAGAGTTCGTCCCCGGACTATAAGAATACATTTCATAATATAATAACAAATACTACGTTTCATTACTAATACCTACTGAAAACAGGCGCAGGATACAATACTAATACAGTGAAGTTAAAAAATATGAATGAATTTAAATAAAAATAATTACAAGATAAAAAGAACTTTTTATATACAACGTTTTTAAAATTTCTGTTCAATTATTATGCTCAATATGCTCAAACTTGTACTTGATATGAAGTAAATAAAAAAACAAACAAACAAATATAGAATATCTACTGAAATGTCATTTTGATATTTCATTTTGATTTCTATAGTAACGCACGTATATATTAAAAGTTTAGTTGCTAGGACCACCTCCTTAGCAACCAATTTTATATAGTATAATTTTAATAGTCTTTTACTTTTTACGGATTTTTCTGAAATAACTTTCCATACAAAACAGAATTAACTGAAAATGAATTCAATTCTGCTTAAAGATGGCTAAAAGTATTAAAAGAATGCACTGGCATCGTGTTCTGATATATTCTAAAAGTATCAAATCTCTAGCTATTCGGGAAGTTAGTTAAAAATCGATTGCAAGATTTGTACTGGACAAACAACCACCGGACAAACAAGAATACGAGCTAATAAAAACGTTGTAATAGTAATTTATTTCATTTTTAGATGAATACATAAGATACAATATAGATAAAGAGCATTTTAAAAAGTGATTATTATTGTAGTTTTATGGAATAATACGTAGTTAAATAATTTTATATTGAATTCGTGGCGCTACATCTTCTACATCGAAATCTTTTCCGTTATTCGGTAGACCTTTTCCAGTTGGATTCACCAGTTGTATTATATAAGAAAAAGTAGTGCCATTTTAAAATTGACATTTTGTTTCCTGACCAAACGGAGACATTTAGGGTTGATACAGAAGAGGAAGACACCTTAGTTACTTGATAACCAAACCATTAAACGATGATGCGACCGCTTGATACTTCGGAAACGCACGTGGTGTAATGTAGAAAATAATGAATATTTTTTTTTATTACGTAATTAATAATTGATTAGAATTTTTGAATATCTTATTAGGTAATTAATATCATATACAACCATATAATACCGATGATTGAAGATTTAAGTAGATAAAGGATTAAAAATATAGCATAGGTATTAATGTAGACTAGATTTAAATACAAAACAAAAACATCAGTATATAGAAAAATCCTTATCTAGGGGTGAATCGTTTGAGCGTAGGATTTATAAATCGTATTCACCATTGTTTATGGGTGTCATCACCATGGATGGTCTTTCTTTTATTTTGTAACTCAATGGTGTTTTGAGTTTTGATGTCGAATGGACATCGACGAGCGACGACATGTTAATTTATATAGGTTCCAGTTTCCATTCTCAGGCATATATGAAACGATGGACAGATGCGTCACTGCTATCTGTTTATTTCACATATTTATCAAACATTTGTGTCAACTTTCAAAAAGCAAATTTTGTCGCAATTTTCCTTATTATTTGTATTTATAACAAGACTATGTGAACGTCTAGAAGTTCGGCTTATGAATACGAAATTATCCGGGTGTTTTCTTCAACTGAAGTAAGTGTAGAATTATTCTTAGTTTTATCTAAAAATAAAATATTTCGTCATAAACAGAAACAAAAGAAAATCATTTAAGCTATGTCGGTTGATTTTAACAAATTTATTTTATTAATTAATATTTGAAAATATATATTTTAGAATTTGGCACACAATAGCTGTATGTTTTGTAATAATTGAGAGTAACACATTTGTTACAATAGATTTATAATTATCATTCACAAATATGATATAGTTTGGTATGTAATTACTTCATCTTCTTCACGTTCCCTCAGTTCCGAAGATGGCTGCTTAAAATATAGTTTATTTGATATATTTAGTATGAAATGTTACACCTTTGTATTGATAGTAACTCGTTGATAAAATACAGCAATTGCGATAGAAACATAAGATCCACTAAAAATCAACAGTCACCACCATTAAATTCAATATTACATTATGAATAAACATTTACATGATAAAACAATTACTTATATTGAAGTTAATTATAAAAGTATAATAATATTATTTATACCTTTACAGAGTGTGAAGTCGATAGCTATTTCGGTTGTAACACTAGTATAAAGACTACAAATATTAACGACCTGTCTACGTTTAAGTATAAATCTCATAGTATGGGACGTAATTATCTCTCTCCCTCACCCTGGGACTATTCAAGAATAAACGGTATAACATTAAAATCGTTTATTATGGTTTTGAAACAAAATTATTTTTGTTAATTCTACTTAAATTGAGTCATTTACGTTGACAGCTATTTCGGGCTATATGTCTATCTTCCGAACGGTCAATTATAACTTACAGTTATTGACGTAAATAATTAATTATTCATTTAAAGTAGAATTAACAAAAATATCTTCGTTTCACAACCATTATAATAGAGTTCTACCACGTAAATGGTAGTTCAATTAATAAATGGATTGTCTTTGTAGTCTAGACTAGATAATGGCCTTACAACCGAAATAGTGAATATAAAAAAACACCTGTAGAATATAATTTACACTCGTATTATCATTTTGTAAAATGGAATTCTGCTAAGTAAATGCTGTCTCGATACATATAAAAATATGATTTAGCCTCAATAAGTGTGTTAAATCCGAAATAAATGAATGAAAATATTTTTTGTATAATTTACTTAATTTACTGTAATTCGGCTTCACAAACTGTTGACAATACCGTATTACTTCATTTCTACAACAGAAATAAATACCAAAAATTACCTAAAGTATTTATTTTCTTCTATGTATTCTTAATCCTACGACTAAACATTAAACTTAGTCCTTAGAAAATAAAATGAATGTTCCTGTACGTAATAATTTATAGGGGTTGTATTTGGTTCATATAATGTAACGCGGGTCGTAAGACAAAAATTTCAAGTTCAAATCAGTGTCACGAATGTTTTAGTACCATTGAATTCTTCAAAGTAAGTGAAATATATAATATATTATGTTTCACACACATACTATGTAAACACAGTCAGTAGTTATAGATATATATATTTGTGGTAAATTAGACAATAAATACGTTTTTTTTAAATATACTAAAATATTGTCTAATGTAATATTGCTCAGTAGATAACAACTAAAAAATATTACATGCCATTTTTATAACATCTACCCAAATAATAGAATGAACGTCTTAATGTTATTCATTATTATTAGTTAGGGTGGTTCCTCTGCTGAATGAAGGCCTCCCCAAACCCTTCCACTGTTATGTGTGACTAGTAAGTGTGTATGTTTCTTCTACTACGTACTTTCAGGGAATTTCGTACGTTCGTCGATCTATTTTTACCACGTTTTTATTAGCTCGTATTTTTGTTTGTCCGGTACAGATTTTTTCTTGTGTGTCCAGTATAAATTTTTTCTTCTCCTCATTTGAAACTTTTAGAATATATCAGAACACGACGACAATGCATTATTTTAATACTTTTAGCCATTTTAAGCAGAATTGAATTCATTTTCAGTTAATTCTGTTTTGTATGGAAAGATATTATGGATTCAGAATTTCATTATATTAATTGTGCTAGCCTATTGGCTGTTAAGTATGTCCGTATCGCTGATGTAAAATAGACTAATCTGTGAAACTATGTATCAGTTTAAATTGAAATTTACCTTGTAAGTGTGAATATAATAATATCTTTCCCAATATTAATTTGTGAATGACGATTTGACTAATCGTAATCGGTGGCTAGTTTTGATGCCGAGTCGCGCCGTTCGTTCCCACGTTGGACACTGCTTTTATGGGCCCTATTAAAATATATGGCCGACATGGAGCAGAGTTTTTCCTTCGCGTCCATTCACAGCAGCTATTTCTGCTATTTACAGCAGCACTTGCGCAATTCACAAAAGTTACATGATAACTATACCTAATAATAACGAATGAACATAATTGAAAGGAAGGTGAGAAAATTAAATTCAATCAACACGTGTATGTCGTGATAAATTTTACCATATTGTTTTGTATTTTTGTATAATCATCATCATCAGCTGGGGTCGATTCCCTCCTGGATAAAGGCCTCCTCCAGCACGTTTCATTCCTTTTGGTCCACATTTCTTGTTGGGAAAGAAATCTATAGAAGTTATAAATAAATCGCCTGCTGAGCTAATAGATAGAGTAAGTTCTTGTGAATGAAAATAATATTATGTTTGTGGATGTAACCGTTTAAAAATAATAGTCTCGCGTTGTTTTAAAATGAAGTAGGATGTAGGTAATCAACTTACATTTACATTGAAGCTACCTAATAGTTCCTCCAAACCAATCCGTCCCACACCACACTCGGTCTTAATCGTCTTAATCAAGCATATGACGAGGCTCTACGTTTGAATGTGAAGCAAAAGCAGTTGTTTATACCCAGAAATGTTTCAGGAGTAGATGCCCAAGACTAAAGTCACCATTAACTCAAGTGGACTTTGACCGAGTTCACTGAGAATTAATTAATTTAATAAAAAATGCCCATGGGAGAGAGGGTCACGGAGAATTAGCATATATTATAAATGATTCTAATTAATTTACATATAATATATAATAAACAAACAATACGGACATATTAACGTAGGTACGAAATCTTCACGTCCGCAATATGGCACCGCATTTTTTATAGCATTATAGTAGGCTTTTGTGGCGATCAGGTCGGACGGCCCGATTGGCGCAACAGCTGGTTGGACCGACTTGAGCATATCTTCACCTTTCGGAGCACATTCTCGGAAAGTGGCTGGCACCTGCAGTTCTCTGTCATATGGACATGTTGGAAGGGAGCAAAGTCTATCGCCGTTGGACATTAGGAAAAAAACAAATATAATATGTACCTGCCCTTGGTGGCCTTGATGTCATGCCACTTTCATTGTCAGGTCTTCGACACCGCCTCCAGCGTCATTTGACGTCCGCTTTCTCACATTTTGAGAGTTTTTAAAGGTAGCACTTTACACATTCTTTTATAATTAACCCCTCTAATCCCTCATGTCAACCAAGTAGGTGTTTTACCGAGATTTTGAAAAATGCCCCAATTAATCCATCTACTAAAAAAGGTTGAGAGTAGCTAGATTAGATATTATGTCATATAAAACAGAATACGGCTTTGTGTAATTACACCATAGGTGTTTTAATAACCGATAATTAATTACCTAGTGTGATTGTTTAAAGATACTTATACTAATCTGAGGTAGTTTTATTGTTATATTTTTCGGTGTTATTTCTTACAGTTTTATTTTACAATTTTTATGTATTTTTACATAACGTCACTGTACAGGCCAAGTAGCGTAACCCTCAAATATCAAATTATTCTGGAAGTGAAAAAAACCGTGGGCATTGGATTTACTTATTATTTTATATATATTATTCTATTACAAATTGAGTGGCTTACTCTGTATGTACCCCATGGCCCCCACATCCTGAAGCGGGCCCCAAGGCTAAGATATTTGTCGCCCCTCTACCTATCGCCAAGGTTAAAGGCAGTGTGACGCTCTATAGTAGCGTTTTCCAAATGGCGTTCACTGTAAAATTAGGGGTATTTAGTGTATTTTTATTACTTACATCCACTTGAATAATGGAGTTATCAAGTAATGCCACAATTAAAAATTGCATTGCACAATCACATATTTTAAAATATAACCATCACTAAAAGAAAATAGCGCCACCAGCGACTTTTTTTCATTCATCAGAGCAAATTTGTGATGTGTGTTTATCTTACTTATTTAGTCGACTCGCCATGCCGGGCCCCCAGGCTAGAGCCCTGTCAGCCCTCCCCCTTGTGGGGGCCATGATGTACCCTGTGGCTTACGTTTAGAGAGGGTTACATAATTTGGCTGGAATATTTTTTGTCAAGTTACAAATGGTTTAAAAAATAGTTTTGAATTACTTTGATATGAAATATTTTTTTGGGATTTATGATACTTGGCCAGTGCATGTAAGAGTATGCAATAAGTCCATTACCATCAAAATGTCACTTTGGTGAAAAGTGAGGGTTACGGCAATTGGCCTGTACAGTGACGATAATATAAACTTGATTGAATTTCACGGATGCGTTGATGCGTTAATTGCAAAGCCGTAATTTTGGATTTATAAAATTGATGATAACTCAGTGTCGTTTGTTTAGTTTATAAAAAATATCTATTTAATACTTTACCTTGTTCGCTTATAAAGATTCGGCAAATCTCCAGTGTGTTTATCTAACAGCTATTAATTTTATTGTGAAAATTAACATATTTCTGTATGGGCGAAATGATAAGTAAATGACTTGTCTAGATTAAGCTATTATCTCTTTCATTAGTCAAAATCATTCATTCGATTTTTATCTATATTTTACACTTGCAGATTTAAAGAATATTTAAAATAACATATTATTTTGTATTTTTTTACTGACATTTAAATTGTCCCCGCGTTGTATATATTTTTTAGATTGAGCGAGATGACAATACTCTCATGCGTACGGTTAGGATTTCTTAGGATAATAAAAAGAGCCAATAAGCCACCACAAAATAGATTAATAAATATAACTCTGAAGCCAATCGCCATAGATCAATGATTTGAAACGAGATTTGCATTATGACTTAATGATGGTCTAGTCATTAAAACCCATGAAAAACAAAGCCCCCAAAATGTCTTCAAATATTACCAACATTGAAAGCGCACTTCGTTTGTGTGACAAACTTGAATGCATATTGTGATACAGAGATACCTAACTATTGAAATAACGTATACTTTAATACGTGATTTAGTTTATATCATATTTCTCCACACTCGAGAATTAATTATTAAACCTTGTTTCAGCTTCATCCATTATTTTTATGTTCCCTGGTTACTACCAAAGGCAGAAAAGCTGCATAGTTTTCGCGATGAAGATGTAACTTAGGCAGGTACCTTCTCCAACTAACCACACACGGTGGCCGATTTAGCAGAGGGGTCATTATTGGTCACGGTATTGACTCGACAACTGGTAAAAATACACGTTGATTTATCAATGTGTGTTTAATTCAGTGAAATGACACATTGGGCGAATGGCTAACAATCATTTCTCTATGCTATATGCTATATAATAATGCTATATATAACTCTATGCTCTGCTTAAAGCCCAATATACTCATTGATGCAAAGGAAGATAGACAGCAGCAGAGTGTACAAAAAAAAACTCTAAGCTACGCAACTTCTGTAAGTGGTGTCCATGGTGTTATCATCTGATGCAAATTGTCAAAGATAGGGAAATGTCCAAACAGTCACTGGATTTTCAACGTCTCCCAGGAATAAGAAGACAACTGATATGGGAGTAATTACATTCAATTTCAATATTAAAAAATATGGGTCTAGGACGATTTGGCACCGGGACAACTGGACGCCACGGAATTCGGAAATAAATAGACGTTAGGTACTTATAGGTACTTTAAAAAAATATTTAATATTATTATCCATATTTAAATGATTATATTATGATTTAATAGTTGGTGAGAATGTAATTATGCAGACGTAAATAATGATTTAGTCGTGCATATGTTTAAGTTCCAACGAAAAATGAGTTTTTTTATTTTATATAAAGCCTTAGGCATGGTAATTCTCAATCCGCAATAAAGAATACATTATCTTAAGGCTAAAATGAATTAAAACTACTAAGTAGTAGATAGGAACTGATTAAAATACCTCGTCTATGTTCTGTATACGTGTCTACGACAGTGCGGCGTCCAATTGTCCGGAGTCCAGTCGTCCCATTCCCAAAAATATAGACCGACTTTCCATGGGAGATTTTGAGACAATACTTTAAAATAAATTACCTAGATCGAGATGCATGGAATATCAACAAACAAGATGCGTGTAAGAAAGTGCCCATAGAACTAGTGACAGTTGACACCACTGTTGCTACTTGCTATTCACGTAAACAACAACCAAAAAGCAATGATTGATTATCTTGCAAGAATTTGAAATATTTATACCATCGATTAAATATGAAAATCCGAACGACTAGCAGTATTAAATATGTCTCATTGTATTTATTATCAACAACGATGACATTTAATTTCGTAAATACACAATATCTCTTGCAATTTCTTGCCATGTCACTAAAAATATACGAATCCAGTAAGTATACCTAATTAGGTACCAATGGAGTAATTGATTCAGTTAATCACTAGTAAAGCATTTTTTTTATACATTTTTATATGAATTATTAATTTATAATTTATATTGTGCCATTTGCATACCTTTATTATTGTATGATAATTAAAATAATATTTGAAAAACTATCGGGAAATCGAAATTAAAAATAGTGCAAGAATTTTCACGTTGTATTCGACGTTGCCGAATACCTCGACTTTCGTAGTTGTTATTATATTTTGACGTAGTTATAATGTTTGAATTTAACTCGATGTTGTATACATACTGGGTTTCGTGTTACAAAAATGACGCATGGACAATCAATGCAAAACGCAGTAATTAATCGTAGAAAGAATGATGGAATTTTAATAATATATACGTTCACCGCCAACAAATGGTATCGATCCATTCAAAGATGAAAGTCTCTTCTAAATGTTTATAGGGAGTTTCTCCTTTGTTAAAGTATGTAGTTTCTATCTTGATACACTTCATAAAGATCGATCATAGTTAGATGGATAAACAAATAATATCTGTATTTAGTGAATTAAGTGTAGGCGTTTAAAGAATATTTATAAATCAATCATAGAAAGAAATTTCTTTCTCTCCGATTTCAATCAAACAACATGATACCGTTGTATTAGCTATACAATTTATATTTTATTATAAATAACAAGCACTAAAATTATGGTAGTTCTTTCAAAATTAATTTAAATTAAGTTATATTCTGTTTGTTAACAAATTACTTCATCGACTCGATGTAACGTCAACTGGAAAATACTGATAACTCTTCAATGTATTTGCACTTACTGATCATTGTAGAGATGTTGACATATTCACTGATGAGTTATTTTTGTTGTGTAAATGTATTTTGGATACATCATAATTATTTATACGAATGAGTCTTTAGTGTATTAGAGTTCGTCCCTAAAGTCATGGATACAGGTTTAAATTCCGGGTCTAGCAAAAATCATAGGTATGCTGTTCAGAACAAAGATTTAATGAATTGGGTGAATGGAATAGTTAATAACAGTTTCTCGCAAAAATGTATTTTTAATAATATAACCTTTAAAATGTAGAGCAGAGATTCCCAACCCTGCAGGCCTATGTTATAACTGGTGATATGAAGTCACCCGACGACATGACGTAATTGTGACGTAAGCCAATACACGCTCGAGGCAAGCCGCCCAACGCACACTGCTTACCATAGATATTATTATGCTGAAACACCTATTTGTGTATGGGGACAATGGATAACGCCAGTATTTTAGTAGCGTTAATTTCTCGAATGCTATTATCACTCCGGTAGTACGTCACAAAGGCCCCTGTGACCTCCCCTCTGGTACCCACGGACTTATTTGTGCATTGTTAATAAAACACATAATTACATATTTCTAAGTATCTATTTTATTATATTTATGTAGTATTTTCTTTCCAAGTTATGTAAGTTTTATTGGAAAAAATGTGCCCGCCATTCCATTTGTGACTATAAAAATGTGCTCCTGATGAAAATATGATTGAGAGTGCAGAGCCTCACGTGCTAAGCTAGAATATAAGTAAAATGTATTCTATTCGGAATATATTTAGATTTATTAATTAATCTTAGATCATTTAGATTGTTAATATGTTAATAAATATATATTTTTTGGACATGGAAAATTTTTGAAAAGTTGAAGGTAAAGTAAATCAAAATCCTAAGTAAATAGCAATTAATAACGAAGTGATGAGTGTGTACAGTGCACGGTATTGATGTTGGTTTATGCTGCTAGTGAATTTCGGGACGCCCTACGATTCATTTTCTCGAATCTGCCACAATATATCTACATAATATTGTTATGTAGGTAATTGATAAATTCTAACAATTTCCCTCTTCTGTATTTATGCCTGTAAATTCCAGTGTGTCTTCTTCTTTCCAACGAAATTAAATTAAATTTATGTTAGTTTTGTTACTATTCTATAATCGACATGATAATTTTTATTTAATTATGTTACATTGGTGTGCAATTGTGTAATGATTAAACTAATACAACATTATTGAAATAGTACATAGCACCTACGTCTTACATGTATACAGTTCTAGTTTGTCATATTTGTTCGGATAGATTATTTAAAAATTGTATGATATTATTATATTCATCTTGAATCTTATTTCATTCATGGAATAAAACATTTTTCTTATGAATGGGTCAATATTAATTTAATAACATACATCTTGGAGTAACCGTTATTCATTGAATACATACTACCGTAGACTTTGAATGAAGCTTATCCTTATAGAAAACGTTGTGTGGTTTGTGGCTTTAGCGACGAAGCATGAAATTCTCAGAATTTATATGTTGTAATATGCCCAATTAAATTTTGGTTTAATAAACCAACAATTAATGTGTTAATTACAAGTGCTCATTTATTCCGTTTAATAAATATGTTTCTAACAAGTGTGTATTATGGGGTCCTCCAATGTCTGCGATTTCCCTGATCTAAAAGCCATTATATACTGCTCTTCTAGGAATATGTATCTTCTCCATTATTTTGATTATCATCATTATGTGCTTTCGTTAGCTAAGTTAGATATCTATATTCTCTCACTTTTTTTTGTACGTCACAATTGTTAAATATAGATAGTTATCCATATTTTTTCAAATTTTATGATAAATTCGGCTCTGGACGTGTACATAGTTTTTCACATTTCGTAAGGCAATTTGGGCCGTTTATTGATCAGCCAACAAAGTATCGACCTCTTGGTATGAAATAGTATATTGATCAATAAGGTTTTATGTCATCAACATGCAGGTAAGTCATAACTGGACATACGAATTTTTCATTAATCATCATTTCCATTAGTGATGCAAAAAAATATCAATAATTCTCTTTGGTTATAAGTTATGACTTGGTCGAACAGATTTGGAAGTAACTTCGTACTACATACTGTAGATATTATAATATTATTTTTAAAATACATACCTAATATGCCTAAATATAAAGTTGCAGGCATATAGGATCAAGCTCCTTAAAAGATATGCCCGAATATGCCATGTCACCGAGGCTTTATAATAAATACACTGGATTATTTTCCATTTATTATCCTTATAGCGATAATCAAACCGTCTCCACAATTAGGTAACAATTAATATGAGTGTCCGGCGATAATTTATTGTCAACAAAGTAGGTAGTGACTCTCAACCCGTGGGGAGATGTCCCAAAACTGATAGCGTTAATTGATGGGACACCCCAAACGATGTTCACCTCATCGTTTTTTGGTTTTCTGGACTTCTTCTCTCGTTAGGAATGTCCGCTTTTATTTACTCGCGGGTCCCAAATCGTTTTGTCTCTTTGTTTTTTGTATTTGTTTACTAAATGAAATGGCCACGAGACCTTTTATGATATACTTTGTTAGCAACATATTCGTTCTCATTGGTACTTACAAAAAGATAATTCGAATATTATATTATGTGGTTTTTGGACCCAAATAAATTACGTGGTAGGTAAGTGAATATTTTTTAATATTGAAACAAAATATGCATTCTAAAGTAGTGTTTTGCGGTTATCCTTAGAATAGTTAGTCCAGACTCCAGCTGTTACTAACATAAAATATGGTTAAAAACGGTAATGTCACAGTTGACATAACAAAGCATGTTTTCGGGCGTCAATTTGGAAAAACGGTCTGCAGTGATGAAGTATTATTTCCACAGTTGAACTTTGTTGCATTGTATACCTATATATTGATCCATTCAATAACTCACGTGCTTCATTTAAACGCGCTATCTCCAATAATATGTATAACCGACCCTAATCGAAATTCAAATATATGTCTTTACTCTTTCCTTTTTTTTCTCTTCTTTGTTCGCTCTTACATTAATATGTATAAATTTCAATAATATTTATCACCGATATACCTATCTATTTTATTATAAACATGACTAACTTTTTCATTTTATGCAATATTATTATTTTCCTATTTTTCCTCTCGAATTTTCTCCTATTTCATGTTATCGCTATCTTGCTAGACTTTACTATATTATAATTTAGAATTAGAAACTTGCAACATTCACTTTAATCCAGGGCTCAAAATGGACCGGAGCGCACCGGAGCGCCGTTCTGGTTCGTCGGTTTGGTTTTGACCGTCTGAGCTAGATAGACCATATAATAAAAAATCTAACACACTTTTTTTATAAAATATATCTACATAAAATTTGATAAGTAAATATCTATCTTATATCCATTTATAAAATTGTCGAGCGTTCCGGTTGGTAAGCTTTTCCATTTCGAGCGATTCTTTAATCTATTTTTATACATAAATGTAACTACATATTTGTTTTCCTTAATTAAATAAAATATGTTATGTTAGTATCACAAAGTGAGCGATTATATTGATAACATTGTTTTGGGACCGAATTATATATTTTTTAAATGTCGGTAAACTTACAATAATATGAGGTTTCTTTAACCCTTTGCCAAAACATAATTTTATTACACTTTTACAAATAGCCAACATTATAATTTGAAATTTATAGCGGTCTCTTCATTCACGAAAGTTTTTATGGACAGTAAATTAATTATGTGCGTCCTAAGATATTCAGCAACTCTATAAAAACAATCAAGTGGGTAGGTAACTACCTTTTTACTTTTTCGAAATAATGTTGTGTAGTTTCTTGTGACACATAAAAAAATATTTGAAAATCGAAATAAAATATTGGAATTGCAAAAAGGAAGAACGCTAGAGAAGGTTCGGTAATGTGTAATGAAAATACGATGTGTCCATTTCCGATGCCGTGGGTACTAATTTCACATGTCGCTTTTTCAATGTGGATGTATTTGAAGCTGTACGACAAAAATATGCCGAAGAAGCTACATATTTGACAGGAAAAACTCTAGGTTTTCTGACCAAAAATATATCGAACATCTCGTAGCTCCGCCGTATACACTCTGTAGATTGTATTTAGCGGCCTCAGGAAAAACCAAGCCGGGTTTCTACCTGGTCGAGCGTGTGCAGACCAAATCCACAACCTTCAATGTCTTCTCCAGCAGAGCCATGAACTGAACAGTCCGATGGCTTACTGCTTTGTGGATTTTGAGAAGGCTTTCGACAGTCCGCACCGCCCCTCCCTCTGGATGATACTGGACGCATACGAGATCTCTCCCAAGATCATTGCCATAATCAAAACCCTGCACGAGAATAGCGAATGCTGTGTCAGAATTGGAGACACTGTCACGGAAAGGTTCGGGGTCACGAACAGAGTCAGACAGGGTTGTGTCCTTGCACCGTTTCTCTTCATCATTCTCCTTGATTTCATACTACGGAAGTCAATACCACCCGACCGAGGCATACCTGTTGCCCCCACGGTGAAGCTATGCGACCTGGAATATGCCGATGACGCTGTTCTATTCGACAACTCAATCGAGGGCATTCAAGAGACAATCGACAGGTTGCATAACAACTCCTCTCGCGTTGGTTTCATCTGTCGTTGAGGAAAACTAAATAAAAAAATAAAAAAGAGGTTACAATCTAAAAAATTCAATTTGTACAACTTTAATGAAAATGCATAACCCGTAAGTTTATTTTCTTTTAAAAAAAGCTTCCTAATCGAGTTACGAAATAAAAGCTAGATTTAACGCCATATTACGCCAGATGTATTTTTCATGTGAAAAATGTTAGACCTTGCAATAAAAACTTGCAACGCTGATTTGGATCCAATCCATTGATCTAATACCTAGGTAGAGCGATTCGCTACCAATCATTATTGTTAACGCAAAAAAACAATTGTTTATGAAAATTATTTAGGAGACTTCCTAGACTAGAAGCTTATAGACATGGAGGTTTGTAGCGCCCACAATGACAATGAATGTCAGATAATGATATTTCCATTTTACATACTTATATAATAAAAATCTGAAAACTATCAAACCTACAGAACAAAACAAAGAAAGGGGCTATACGTATATATAAGTAAATTATTTTATTTTTATTAATATTTATATTAATTACTATTTGCCTGCGGAATAGAGAGACTAGAAATCTGGCTCTTATTCCGATCACATGTAAATTGTACGAAAAACATTTTACGGTGGCACAGTTCGCCGTGAGCTTTCTATCGGAAAGAGATGACCGTATACTATACAGTCTCCAATTCTTTTAGATTCAATATGAGCATTACCTAATTCAATTTTCATAACTGAGTTTGGCAAAATTCTTGAATTATTCAAGAATGAAAACCTAACCTAACAAATAATCCAGTATATCGGCTATTTTCAAAAATTGTTTGCTAATGGCTTCCTGTAAAGTGTAAACCGATAAGAACCATGTTTTATTTAGACATGAATTTTATGTCAGTACTATACTACCCAGAGAGGTTGGGCGGTCTTTAATATATAGCCATATATTTCCGATACAATATTTTACGGTGAAATGTGATACGGCGAACTGTATACGTACAAGTTTCCGGACACGTTTATTCCATGGGATGCTGGTTCAAATCCCAATTGCGCGAATGGGTATCAACCGATGCTCCATGTATGTTGATATATTTGTATATGTGATTTCAAAAAATATGTTAATATAACCTCCATTGTGTGGTTATTTAATTGTTTTTCAATAAATTAATGTTGCATTGACAGATTTATTTTATTTAAATTCAATTAAACAATTCAATAGTTTTTCTTTATTATACGATTAATAATGTTGTAAGTTACATTTCAATATTTTAAATGAGTCCATTTACGTATGTGTATATTAAAAGTGATTAAGAGTAGTTATTTCTTGAAATTTACGAGTGAATCAACCATGCACCATGAACACGAATGTTCTCACAAGAGGTAGGCTCAATACATAAGCTTTCAAAGAACGCCGTTCACTTCCTGTCCGAAATCCGACAAGCCTTTAAAATAGGCCTCCATTCAGACTGACGCGAGGCCAAAAACTTTGCAGATAAAACATTCCATTATTTGGACCTGAGAGGTAAAGTGATTTATGTGTCAAAAAGTAACTAAATTATCTAATTTAAAAGCATGTATTATTAATTGATATGTTATACCTATATAATATATATTATAATTAAAAGATATCTTTATTAGGTTACGTATTTTTGTGTATACGTAAACGCCATTCTTCCGTGTCTTGACGTGTGTTTGTTTGTCCCTGATAATTATCTAATAAATACTAAATGTAAGTTGTTTGTTCTTGCAGGACGTTGAACTAACCTACGATTGAAGATGATAATTATTGGGAAGGTTAGAATTGTATACAACCAGATTCCTTCATATATCAACATATTCCACTTGTGTAAGTTGAGTTTAGGTGGGCGTTGTTTTTTTAATACATATATATTTTTAAACAGGGTCACTCTATGTACTTATTCGACTTTATTACCACACTTTTTTTTTTTTTAATATTTGAATACCTCAAGAAAGGAACGTTATGAAAAGACGTGATACTATTTACTTAGCTAATAATAGTGACTACAACAGAGCAGAATATTAATAAATTAGAAATGTGAAAGCCCGTCACCGTGGACCAAGGTTTTAACACTGGATTCAGTTTACTACTTTATGATGATCAGGTTATAAGTCCCAAGAAATACAAAGCGCGCCGAGTGTCCTCAATTATTACCAATAATAAATCCGCTTTTAGTTTCCGTGATAACCTTTAATGTATAATATGAAATAGACGTAACTATTTTAATAACATATTGTTTATTGAGAATCGATGTCTCCGCCGAATCTTAGGGGTACATTGGTACGACCGCGTTACAAACACCCGAGCTCGTGAGCAGACACAACAGCCTTCGGTGATTGAAGTTATCACGAAGAGACGATTTACGTGGCTGGGACACGTATTCCGGATGCCGCCAAAGAGCGCGGTACTTCGTACCCTTGTGGCACAGCCTCAAGGGTTCCGTCGCCGTGGCCGGCCCTCCCTCGTCCTGCAGCGGTGCTACAAAAGCGACCTACGTGCTGCAGGTCTGACATGGCGGGAGGCACAGGAGTTGGCGATGGACCGAGGGAAGTGGCGCCAACTTGTGCTTGCCCTATGCCCCAATGTTGGGATGTAACAGGGTGAAAGAAGAATAAAATTTATCCCATATTTCCCCACACTCGACATTTGAACCTTCTTATCACCCCACTTAGAAGGCAACTCATTTCCCATTATTTTTGTGTTCCCTGGTGTGAAAAGTGATTATAAAATTCAAACCCCCAAATAAGTAAATTATCATGTTATTGCCTTGATGTTTTCATTTACTTATATGTTTTATCTCACTAATTTTGTTTTAGGTAGATTTATATTATTGATTATTATTATTTATATGTGTGATATAATGGTTTGAACGATTTGAATAAATCTGAACTTTAATTTAAATAATTTCAAATTTTATATATAAATAAGTAAGCACCTACGTGGTAATATTCAGTGGCAAATATCTCATAAATGAACAAAAAACAATGATATTACTAAGTTATGTGTCTTGACTAAAATTTCGTTGTTCACTTAAGTCATCTTATCTCTCCGTTGCAGATATTATTTGGCGGAACTCACAATTCACGCCAATTTGTTTGTGCCGCACCGTGAGATTC
Organism: Rhyacophila brunnea; assembly: GCF_057557595.1. Taxonomy (NCBI): domain Eukaryota; kingdom Metazoa; phylum Arthropoda; class Insecta; order Trichoptera; family Rhyacophilidae; genus Rhyacophila; species Rhyacophila brunnea. The sequence continues at coordinate 36,542,455 of NW_028233276.1, read as the reverse complement.
ATTTTGACAGGCAGTTGACACTGTAATAAATGCATATTTGCGGTTTGGGAAACATAGGTATTATTTCGAATATAAACCCTTTTCGGTTGTATTTATTATACAATAAACTGAACTGACATATGGAATGTCACGATGTCGTATTCTCAGTGATGGTCTATGTTAGAGGCGCAGGAGGTGCCCGGATGAAAAATATAGCAGACAAGCTGCAAGATTTACCTACTAAAGACTGTTGGACAGCCAAACCACCCGGATCACGATCCTCAGTCATGACATCCTGGTTAATCCTGGTAATATTCTATTCACCTAAATAATTAATATTTTTTTCATTCCTTGGGAGGGGACGGTCCGGACCTTGTGTGTGAGCCTGAAAGCTATTATTATAAATCTATAATCCTCAATACTCAGGCAATTGTGATTATTTCATATTGAACAAATAATTATACGTTAATTAATAGGAACAAATCTTCATTTACTGCGAACACGTTAAATACCGCATTGCATTCGAAGTTAAGCAATAACTAGCACGACTATCGGAATTCGCAATTTAGTGCTGCAGCCTGACTGTAGTTGAGCTTTTCATACACATTATAGCTGAATTTTTGGCACAAGATTTTTCAAAAAAAAATCCTACAACTTACTTTTCATGAATTTGAGAACTCCAAGAAAAATATGTTTGGGCAGAAAAGGAATTTTCACGGTTGAGGAATCTACGAATATGGTGTCATAAAAGCACAGCCATATTGTTTGAGTCAATAGTTTCGCTCTAACTAAGTCTAAGTTCGGTAACGTCAAATGCTAAAAATATTAATTTGGGCAATTTCCAGTTACCACGATCGTCTAACTAGAGTCTAGAGTAGTTGTATTAAAATGAAATAAAACGGAATAAAATTTTCAAGAAAAGCCTTTAAAAGAAGCTGTAAATAATCTAAACCCCATAATTCTCTAATATAACTCAGTAAAACTTAAAGTTTCAAGCGAGCGATGTATAATGTAGTTAATAACAAAAGCTTCTAAGTTCGCCAGCCGCGGTTGGCATGAAACTTGAAAGCTCACTGCATCGAGCTTTAGTGAAATTAAGCTTCCGTGATTTAATTAAAGTTATAGTTTATGAGGCTACTTTGCGTTTTCATGAAGCGCACTTTGGCGAACTTTCCAGACGGCTTTGTTAATGAAGTCGTAAGCGTGAAAAGGCTATATTTCATAGAGAATATTATTATATTAATTTTAGACGGTTAGATTTTGAAATTAATTAAAAAATTAAATTAATAAAAATGAAATCTTTCATTCATATGGGTCTGTTTTTGCTAAAGGATATTTTCAGTGAAATTTAAATATTACTTACGTAGCTGTAGGTACTTTACCGTTTCCCGGGGTAGATTATTGAATTGGAATACATACGGGTACATGATAGAATATGAGAAGCCATGTCCATCATACAAGCCGAGCACGAAGTTTTTGCTAAAACCGTATGGTCCTATTTTAATTTTAATGGAAAGTATACGATTGACTGCTATACTATTTTGTATATTTATTAAACCTAACCTAACATAAATTAACGTAACCTAATCTAACAAATAATTACAAGATAAAAAAACTTTTTATTTACAACGTTTTTAAATTTTCTGTTGAATCATATAAACTTGACTTGACTAGCTTAAACGATTAAAAAAAATTGTACTTGATAGAAATACTACTGAAATGTCATATTGATTTCCATAGTAACGCACGTATATATTAATATTAATAGTTTAGTTGTTAGGACCCACTTAGCAACCAATAATAGTTTTACTTTTTACGGATTTCTTCCAAAATAACTTTTCATACAAAACAGAATTAACTGAAAATGAAATCAAATCTACTTAAAAATGGCTAAAAGTATTTAAAAAATGCATTGGCATCGTGTTCTGATGTATTCTAAAAGTTTCAAATTTCCAGCTAGTCGGGAAGTAAGTTAAAAATCGATTGCAAGATTTGTACCGGACAAACAACCACTGGACAAATAAGAATATGAGCTAAGAAAAACGTTGTAATAATCCAGTATATCGGCGTATATTTCAAAATTTGTTAGCCGCTGGTTTCATGTAAACAGACAAGAACCTAAATATGTACTGTTATAATCACCAGTCTTTGTTGAATAATATGGCATAATTTTCAAGACAAGAATTTCATAATTAAGACGTTCCAAACATATTAGAATATAATATATACCGACTGTGTCACTGTTAATAAATATTTTTTTAAGCACATAATTAATTTTTACGTGATTGTTTCAATTTCGGTCAATGAAACACAGAACCTTGCAGTCATAAAAAGCTGTCTCACTACCTGCATATATTTTTATTAGATGAACAATTTTACGATTTCAGAAAAAAATGGTTTTTGTTTAAATTTAAAATCTATAGCATGCATGAGAATTCTGTGGATTTTATGGCCTATTTTTGATATCATGATCGTTTATCATTATCATACTAATTGTTTCCTATAAAGCCTCTCGTTTATGAGGAGAATAAACTTAAAATTTAACTAAATTAGTTTTCCTTTAAGATAACATGTTAAATAGACAAGTAAATTTGTTTATTCACACGAATTTTTACGATCATTTTGTCGTACCTGTTTTATGATTTCTAATTTGCCTTATGATAAACAATAGCCTTGAAGTTTTAATTGCAGGTACCGTAAGTTAATTAGGTAACAATCGGCATTAAATATAGTAAATTCTGAATTCAAAAACCTTACATTAAAAATACGAATATTTATTTTATGACATATGTACTCATTGAATAATTCGCAAGATTTCAGAATATAATATTTTTTTATTGATCCCACTTATGCCTCGGAAAAAAACTTCGTTGTCAGACAGGAATCGAACCTGCATTGAAAGGATTCCGGCCAAGGACCGACCAATCTAAGCTTATTCAAGCTTCGCTAATATTGACGACTAGCTTTCGTGGTTTGAATCAATGTAGGTACTAATAATAAGAAGGTACTCATCTTGATTGTTAGCCAGCGTCAGCGTCGTTTGCACTTGCTAGTAATTGAATAAACTGCTTTTTCATTCACAAATAATGTTCAAACTTAGGAATGTAACATTCTTTATTGCGCATACGAAGAAAAATCTTGAAAACAATACATACCTTCATACGCATTTAGTTACACTGACGCTACAAACTATTATACTTGGCCAACGTCACAACCGTCTTCCAGGAATCGCTATCCCGAACTCTCTCTCTCTCCAGTAGAACATACTCAGCTTCTCTGCATTCCTCTTGGCGTTGTCCATTCATCTCCTCCGAAGGTTGCTAAGGGACCGAGTGCTGTTTCATCATAGACCTTAATATAGAGAGTCCATCACATCTAACAACGTGGCACATGTGAGTCTTCGGATCCTCAAGATATTAAATATATAATATATACCTAATTATAATATGTATATAAATTCAGTTAAATAGACCCTGGTTTGAGAATTTATAAAGCAATTTCCACTTAAAGTCACCTCACGCAAGTTGAATATATCCATAATACCCGAAGCGATTTGGTTGAATACAGTAATTATTGACCACCAATAAAAACTTGGTGACTGACACTCCCGATTTCTTAGATAGTTATAAGGGACACAAGATAAAGTGGTGAGTTTAGGGACTTCAAGGCCGTAGGTACTTAATGATTCTGAGGCCTCCCAAGATAAAAGATAAAATAAAAACCATAAATTCGAACTTTCAACGTACCCAGTGCAAATATCAATGTATTTATTTTTCAGAATCAATAAAAATATTTATTAAGTACATAATATTGAAGGTGGTCATGATAATATTATTAGTAGTTTTTTTTTAATGTTAAAACACGGTCTGTTTGAAGTTTGAATGGTAATGTTATATTATAACCCTCTGATCTTCGTTGCAGGGATTAGGTATGTTATGTTTTGGGTTAATACCTATTTAATATTTAATTTATAAGAAATTTGCTTACTTTTAGGATTTTGTTTGAATTAATAATTTTATGACTGGTTTGAACTGTTTCGAGGCTCCCTTTTAAATCTTTTGATGATTCGACTGCGTCATCTCCATCGAAGAAAATCGCCGCTGCAATTCCATCAAGAATCCATCATTCTAGTAAATTACACCGACATAAACAGTATCGTGTCTAGTTTGACATGTAAATATTCCACGGAGTCGAGCACTACTTTCTTTAGACGAATTTACAGTATGTTTTCTAAATTTCGCTTCATTGGAAGTCTACGAAAAGTTCAAAAGCTACTAAAGTATGGATGCTCTGCCTACAAATGGCATTTCACGACATTGCATGAAATTTGTGAATTTAATTGACCCAGATCGGACAGGTAGGTAAACGGTAGATGCGACCTTATTTTCTCTCGTTCATGCTTAGCGTTTTGACAATTTAATCATTATTAACATAATTTTAATTGTGTCCATTTAAATAAATTTCAAACTCATTATTATGTATATTATCATGGTTGAACAATGTATGGGAACAGTGTTGTCATTATTAATTTAATTTAATAAAACGAACATTTGTATCGTTCTTCTTCTTATTCCACTTTTATTAATTATATCTGGACCGAGCGCTGTTATAACGCAGGGAAGACTGAATATGAGGGAATACACAAATAATGAAACTGGGTTGCCTTCTGAGTGAGTCAAAATGGACAGCAATATTATGGATTAAAAAAGAAGAATAGAGAAAATAAAGTTTCTCTCGAAAAATAAATGAAAACCCTTTGGTGTATTTTAGAGTGCCCAATTGGAAAGGATTAACTAAAACATTTTAAAAATATAAATTATTATTAAGCTATTACAGCTATAATATTCTGTCAATGTAGATTCACTACCTTTCATAAGATAACCGTATCGTATCAGTTAACGCAAACACTATGTTATGAATCACATAATTAGTGCATTTTATTTATCCGGTTATAGAAAATATATTCTTCGAATAGTTTTAATATTATTTTAAACATCATTGACAAGTATAATATTACAAATGCATAGATATAGAAAAATAATGATGAAGATTGCAATATTACTATTAATCGTTTATAAAATATATTAATAAATTAATTATCATTCAGTATACATGATACAAACCATAAACAATCCTGTTAACTTTCTCGATTGCAATATTGTAGAAAAAATAATGCATTCGTTTTCTCTCGCAAAGTGTACAAACAATTTAATAACTTCTAAACAGCTTATTGACGTATTTCCACTTACCTGTCAGACGAAATCAATTAGTCTCTTATTAATAAGAATATTTTGCAATGCAATTCTCTTATATAAATCATAGTTTATCGATTTGCTGGAAAGAAATGAGCGCGATTGAAAAAATGCAGGTAAAATGCAATCATGTGCATGTCTTAGAATGTTCATCACATAGTTTAAGATTGATCATTTATATGTTGGAATTATGTATTATATTATTATAATTTATTTTACTATTAATGTTTCGCGAAAAGAAAATGTGGCACAGGAAAATGCAGAGACTCTGCTGGATCGGTGATGTGCATATAATGTCGGGGGTGCTATAGGTATACGCATCCCTTGATAGCAAGACCTAGACGGCTAAAACCATATAGGTATTAAATTAAAAGAGGGGCAAGCAATCGGCTTTCTCATACAGCTGAATGAAGCAGGCCAACAATAGCCGGTAACTTACGAAAAATAGCGACGCGATAAAAAAAATTCAGGGCATCACAGAAGATTTACTTTGGTCATTATAACGTACCCATATAATATAATGTTAACGTTTAAATTTTGCCACAAATTGATTACGAGCCCGCCCCACCATACTTTTTCGCCATACTAGCCGGCTTCACCATACTTTCATATAACCTGCCGTCCCTAGGCCAAAACTGAGATGACTAGAAAACGTCGACGCTGGTCAAGAAGGCTAATACCCCATCAAGATTTGTAGTACCTGAAATTTGTGGCATCAAACGTGAAGGTCTCTTCACTTGACAGTTTTATGTTAGCGTTTGATTTGTATTTTATTTCATTTTTTGTCTGTGTTTGTGTTGTAATACTTAACTAATAACTTGGCGTAGGTATCATAAAAAACAAACACGTTATATAAATTCTAGGTATCACCTAGGCACAGTATAAATTTTGGCTAATTCTGGGATTAGAAAAATACTAACATGCAGTAATCCTCGATTTTTTTCTCGCAAGGTTATTCATTCTATCTAGTTAACACAGAAGCGTGTTACCATGTTAACTAGTTTAATAGCCCTGCTTTTGGACTAACTGTTGGATAAAAAACTCCATATTATATTAATTCTGTTCTTCCTGGTCTCTAGCTGACCACTGCCATGTACATCTGACGAACATGATGAGTCAGCGTTTGTTCGACCTGTGGTCATTTAGTACCAGCTGGGTACCACTGTGTGACAGCATTTGACTATAATATTTATATACATTTGTAATTGGAAACACATTCCACATACTTGCTTTCCCCTCCACCACCTGCCACGTTTCCACGCCCGTTATGCAGGCGCATACCGTGGCGTAACGAACGTTAGGCGCTCTTCAAATTTGTGCCGAAAGTGTCTCAGTAGCAACTTCCCAAGACCTTAGTTGGCGTGCACTAGAGTGTGCGTGATCCCTATTTCGATATAATGTATTACGGTCAATTCTCGCTTGCCGCAAAATGCCGCAAACTTTTTAAAAGTTGAGAAATTTTCCCTCGTAGATACCAAAACGCAATGGCCGACCGCCCAACTGAGGGTCGGACGGATGTGATCGGCATCCTGCAAATCGCCACATAAGCAAGTCGGAGATTCTATTAGGCCAAGCTGATAGAACTTGGAGGCAAAACCACCGTGTCCGGTTAAGAACTGAGAAGTCCACAATGGTCTGGAGTCAATCTGGTTATCGCCATGCGACACTTTATATTAGGAAAAAAACAAATGCGTTCACATTCCACATACTGTGTAAATCGCAACCTAGACGTTGTATCTTGATACGGTAAAAATTACACAAAATATACATATAGGTATCTTACCTACCGCAAGTTGCCACAGAATTCACGTTTTTGTAGTGCATGTAGGCTGGTCCTAATGGTGAAGAATTTGTTTTCGAACGAATCATTTTTTTTGTGTTATTATCTATGAATGCATGAGTGTTGTGATCATATAAGTTTCTTTAGTCGTGCAAAAATTCATTCCGGCAGTATATAAAATGATGTGCACATATTTATAGAATGAAACGCTTTCACAAAATATCCAACAATCGTCGGAATCCGCCAGTGCCGCATCAGTACCGGGCGATCGTGATCGACTACGAATTCCGGAACGCTCAAACGCGAATGGCGTGCAGATCGCTGCCTATTAAAATATTACTTATGTATTATATGAATTAGTATTCATTATAATGTATTTAATGATAATTAATATTTGAGAGGGAACCAAACATCTTCAAAAAATGCTTTTAATTTATTTTAAATTCAAGTTTATTTATTTAAAATTAAGAAAACCTATGCGAAAACGAATGCCATGTTTAATATGTATCTATAAAAAACATGACTAATAGGCCATAGGCCATCCATGGACTAAAACCGTGTGCGGTTTCGAACCGTGTGATATGCTAAGCTTATCTTTTCTGGTCATGGAAATATATTTCCACATAAGTATATTATAAGCGTCTGATTGTATTCGTTTATAGCATACACTTACACTTAGAAATTTAGTGAAAATATATTTTCATGAAACACAATCAAAAGTTTAGTATTGCACACGAATCTAAACCGCATACGGTTTCAGTCCATGGATGGTCACTAACTTAAGAGAGTATTATAAATACAATGTGACATACTTGGGTAGGAGTACTGAAGCAGTTGAAAAAACTATATCTTAAATATTTTTATAAAACAGTGTTCACCTAATAATGGTTAGGTTAGGTTAGGTTAGGTTAGGTCCTAACCTAATCTTCACAAAAATTAAATAAAGAAAAGAATAAATAACTCCACAGCCTAGCTAGTCACTGCGTCAACACGAATATCATTGTCGCTTGCCATCCGTTAGGGATTGCAATACCGAATGAAAATGTCAATACCGGTTTTTCGGTATTTCTTATTGAATACCGGTATTAATACGGGTATTTCTTAAACATTAAAAAAACACAAGTAGATGCTTATTAAGTATTTTTTTTATAGCAAATACCTACATTTATTATGTTGACATTTAAAAATATGTATTGATCATAATTGTAGAATTTGTGAATTTTATAAATATTTTGAATATATTGATAATTTTAACTAAAGCTCTCAAAAGTTCACCAAATACAAATAAGTCCGGCTGCAGGAAAAACTTCTTAAATTCAACGCTTGTACAGTCATCAATAATCATTATAGAATAATTGAACATTTTTGTCACGGATGTTTTCTATTTCGAAATAATATTATGATAATTCATCGCGACAATTACTTATTTGATGAAATTTGTTTTATTATTTTTTCACCTCTGTTAGATTCACTGAATATATTTGCATTTTAGCAGCATATAACTTATAATTAATTTTCAAAAACGTAAACGAGTGTGCTTTCTTAATACCGAAAATTCCGGTATTTTGGATTTTTAAAACCGGTATTTCGGTATTTATAACTACTAAAATACCGGTTTTGAAATACCGGTATTGCAATCCCTAGTGAACACTAATATCGCTTGCCCTCCATGGATTGATTAATGTAATATTAAAGTATTATTCATTATGCATCTATAGTATTTACGATTATTATAATATATAGTTACTAAAAGATCATTTTCTTGCATGATTCCCTAATACCTACCTTAAATTATTACAATATCCGTTTATGATTATTTAATTTATATTGTATGACATTGCCCGCCACTGAAGAGTTGCTATACCTATGTACTGTCATAAACACTCATAACTTTGCTATTCAGCCAATAGTCGGCTTTTGAAGTTAACGGTCGTCCGTGAGATATGATAGGTTATGACATGCCCATTGTTGACTGGGAAATGAAATTTAAATATCAATCATATCACCGCAAGAAGTATTTCTATGAATAATCGATATTCACATGATGTATGAATTAAGTGTTTATTAAATCTTTTGACGTTTAACAACAAATTATTATTTACATGATTTATTAATGTTCAACAACGGATGATAGCGGATATTTTGATCGTAGAAATTGCACGTACGATCAATCCAGATAAATAGACCGTATGGAAATAAGCAGAGCGGAATGTTTTTGATAGTCGGTTTTACTAATATTTTTTTTTGTATAAAAATATATTAACAAACCGCTCTCGTGGCTCCGGGCGAATACAGGGGGAAATCGAGGGAGAGAGGGTGTGTAATGTCGTCGCTATAGGATTGGTTTGTCGAATATACGTTTTTGTCGAAATCGACCTTTTAATGCAGAATGATGTTTTTGTATCTAAATGGACCAGAACCATCATTTTCTTTAAATTACTTTGTTGATATAAAAACAACAATTTAAACACCTCCGTGTATTTAAAATATAGGATAATGAAATTTGTTTTTCGTCTCCTGAACATTTGACATTTGGTCTATTCGACAAACCAATCCTACAGCGAGGATGTCTGTTTTGAGCGAGAGTTACTTCAGGATTAACACTGTTTTTGTGAACCTGGATTATTGACATACTATAAATTACAATATTGTGTTGTAACAACGCGTGTGCAGGGAAAGAGTTTCGGAGCATTTAAAACGCGTCTAAATATTATTAGGTACTCTCTTTGTATAACGCGTGTACAAGAGAAGATTATAGTCAAAAACGCGTTTTGATCCCACGGCTGGAAGGCACACACTGAAATACTAAAAAAAACACTTTTTTATAACGGGATTGAACTTTGTGCATCTGAGGTGCACATCGTAAACCAAATGCGTCATGAATCTGCTTTTCAACTAAGACCGCGTCGGGAGCGTCCAGATGATTGTGTAATAAAATAGCGTAAATAATAGTATAAATAAGTATCCGAGGTATTCAAAATTATGACGTATACATTACTGATTCTTATGACGTATTCATTACTGATTCTTTATTAGAAATATTAAGTAGAATGTAATACTCACTAGTATCAAATACAATCTTGGGTATTTGCTTACGTTATACCTTATAACAAGTACGAGACATTGCAATTAATATTGGAGGCTATGATTGAGGGGTTCCAATGTAAAGAAATAAAGACGTATTATTCAAAGGGGAAGACAGAGGTTAACGCGATGGGAGAAATTATGAAAGTCTTGCTGAAAGGGGGAGACTGGCAGCAGATCATTAAACAACTAATAATTAAAGCAGTGGACTGGGTATGCAAACAATTCAAAGAAGGACACTTAAAGGAAATTCTAAAGGAGGTTCTGGAGCAAAATGGATAATAAAAAACAAATTAGGATTTTACAATGGAATGCCAGAAGTATGAAGCAAAAAAAGGATGATATAGAACTCTACTTAATAAGACAAAAAATAAATTTCAATAGCATCAATCTCAGAGACTTGGCTGAGGTCTGAATTAGACTATCTGAAATTCAATGATTACACGATGTATCGAAAATACAGAAGGGATGGATACGGAGGAGAGCGATTCTGGTGCATAAAACACTGGCGTCTAAAGAAGAAAGAAAGAAAGACGGAAGAGCTAGACAAAATAATTATAAAGCCATTTAACAGAATAGGAGTGAGGACCTGATCGAAGGATCCCCTTCTAGAAGAGAAGAGGCGATATGACAGCGAGTCGCAGTCAAAGCCTCGGTAAAATCACAAAAAAAAAAAAAAAAAAAAAAAAAGACGTATTATAGCTAAAATACGTCCAAGACTGGACTTTAATACGAGTTGCCGAGGAGTTGTTGCGAACAGCCCAACACAGAGATGAATTCTAAACGGTGATCAAAAAATACACGTTATAGTTGTTTTATAAATACACCTGTCAATTAATGTTAAAAACCCATTAAATTAAATACCTAAGAAAACAACTTTGTTTACGATTATTTTATTTGATATTTTTCAGAAATAATATATCCTTAAAGTTTATTGGGTAGCCAATAGGGTTGCCAACTGTCCCGGTTTGGCTGGGATCGTTCCGGAATTGAAACCCTAGATCAGGATCCCAGTTGGAGTTTACCCAGGACACACAATATCTCAGGCTAGGGGCGGCAGGTTATATGAAAGTATGGTGAGGCGGGCTGGTAATCAATTTGTGGCAAAATTTGAACGTTAACATTATGACCAAAGTATAATGACCAAAATAAATCCTCTGTGATGCCCAGATTTTTTTTTACCGCGTCGCTATTTCTTGTAAGTTGTCGGCTATTGTTGGCCTGCTTCATTCAGCTATATGAGAAAGCCGATTCCTTGCCCCTCTTTTAATTTAATACCTCTATGATCCCAGGTGTTTAGAAAAATCAACCGATAAGTGGAAATTCTTTAATTTCCTGGGAAAAAATCGACTCGTTAATTCGTACAATATTTTGGCCGGAAGACCTTAAAAAAACGCTCTCAACTTTCTTTACTTAAGATCTAAAAAAAGTTTTTGACTTTCATTATAGACACATTTAATTAAATATCTCGAGATTTTTTTTCCAGAAAAGCTAAAAAAGTTGTCGAGTCTAATTTTGACCGGAATTTATTTCGGGAAAAAATTGGCAATCCTAGTAACCACTAGTTGATAGACAGCTATCACATGATATTAAAAATAAATGAATGAAAACAAAATAATAATAATGAAATTTCAAAGTATTTTTTTTTCTGGATTTACCCAACCGCAAGAAGCATTATATATTTATTCTTCTCAAAGTTTGTTTTATTTTATTAGATCGCTTCTTTCACCTGTTTTACGATTTCATCATCAAACTGTAAACATAAAAAAAAATCATATTTTTTTAAAATTTATCATTTAAATATAACGCCATTTTTACGTGTAAGTACTTGGTAATACAACATAATCTTGACGTGGTCACCTGTTCCGGTGAAATTGTTGACTTATGAGACCACATTAGCTACATTTAATGTAATAATTAAAATCTTAGAAGCATAAAATTTACTATTCCCATCAGTGACGTCGTAAAAAATGCAGTAATAATTTCTCAGATCGTTCTTGTCGAGGCTCGCTTGGTACAAGCTTCGGTTTGATTTATTTTATGCCGCGCGGCAGTTCGCGCAGCAGGAAATCAATTCAATTTGTCTAGCCGTATGCGATCTTAGCTTATGGAAGGAATGGTCAAAGCGCGATCTGCAATCAATAAATGGCCCGCGATATTAAAAAAAACTTATTGACAAGGGGACTTTTTAACGTATTATAATTACACAAAAACATTCTTCTTCTTAGATCATGTCAAGTCTTCAGTTGGATCATTTAAGGATACCACACAGCGTCTATGAAAATCACAGTCTTCTTGAGATCAAATTCATGTTTAAATAAAACAGTTAAAAATACGAGGGAAAGACAGAAGAAATAAGGGAGGTAAGTAATTTAAAATATCATATATATTTTGGCTTAAGCGCCGGCCTACAGCGTCGTGGGTCCCAGGTTCAAATTCTGGGTCTGACAAGAGTGACAAGTACACATATTGTTTTTCAATTTGTGTATGAGTCAGAGTATGGTCTAATAGGTTGAGCAAGTGGCTGACATCCATTTCTCGTAAAAACAAAATCTCTTAATACAAACCGCCACCCTGTGGAGGCCCATATGATCCTATTAAGATCGGACATGGTCGAAAAAGAAGAAGATATATTTATACAGAATTTTGAATGCTTCAAAAGTGGGTTAACAAAAAGGTGTGTGATTTGTAAAAATTTCAATATGATAAGGCGATGTGTTTCCGGCACGACACGTCGTGGTCAACTGCAACGTAAAATTGATATGTAACCGCACGGCTGACCTTAGGGAGAGTGGCATGACCTAGGAAGACTCAGTGCTATACAATGGTATACACGGTGAATTTTGATACGGCGAACTGCATACATACGTAAAATTTTCCAGACATGCTGCCATGTACATCCTGTAAATAAGGTTTTCCAGGACGCCGGAATCTGGTTAGTTTGAAGAAGCCACAGGCCAGCTTTAAAACTTTTTGAGGCATCTGTAGCACATGGCCGAGCCAGGCCAGGTCGAACGTCTCTTCTTTACTTTCAATGTGGCGATATACTGCATTGTCCACCTTCTTTTCTCCTTCTTACAATAAGTTTATCTGTCCGACAAGTTGCGGAGGGGAGATTCAGGATGCCAACCACGTGCGGAGGGGAGATTCAGGATGCCAACCACATGCGGAGGGGAGATTCAGGATGCCAACCACATCCTCTGGGAATGTCTTAGAATGTGCTCCGAACGGGAGGAGATGCTCAGGTCGGTCCAACCAGCTGTTGGGCCCATCGGGCCGTCCGACTTGGTTGCTACTAAGGCCAATTATCTTGCATTTAAAAAATTTGCGGCGTCTTACTGCGGGCGTGAAGATCTCTTCACATAATTTTTGCTGTCCGTATGATTAGCTTCATTATTTTGTTTTATATACACTAGAATCATTTTTATTTTGATAATTTCCCTGTGCTCTTCTCTCCCCGGCACTTTGCATTAGAAAGTAACTTTAAACTCAGTCAGAGCTCACTCTGAGCGTAGCAACCTTAGTCCTGGGTATCTCCTCCTAGGGCATTCCCGGTCTAAAACTTAACTAGATGCTTCACATCGCCAATGTAGGGTCACGTGATACGCCCGATTAAGACCGGGTGTGGTGCGTGGCGGGTTTTGGTTTGGAGGGATTAACTTCAATGTCCGACAATCCGCCATTGGTTCTTTAACAACAGCAATGTTGCCAGGATATATTTTTTTTTAAATACCCATCTTTTTATAATTTTTATAATACATAGAATACCGCCACTGGTTTTACAATAGGATCACATAATAAATTATATTATGTAATTTCCTATTAACACATTTTTGCACTTCTTATTGAAAATTGAAAATGTTAAAAATTCTACTTTCTGTTAAAATCCTCTAAATCGTAATATCTTAGTTGGATTTTAATAAAATGGAAATGCTACTGTTTGACAATTATTATGTAGTCAGTGATAGAACATGTTTGATCAAGAGTAAAGACTCAATATATTGAGTGAAAGGCTAACGACATTTGCTTGTAAAAGTATATTATATAAAAAAAATTCTCGTAATATATAATATTACAACTGAGGAAATCAATATACATTTTCCTGATATCATTAATATAAATACTCGTATTTAAATATTTCGCGAGTGTCACTGTGTAATCTGTCTACAAAAACAAAGTTATACTAAATATTTGTAACGGCAATTATTGATCGACAGTAAGTTGAATTGAAATGATTTACAACTTCTGCCTTTGAGAGTTTGTATCCAGTAGGTAAGTGGTATGTATCAACTGTGATGAGTGACATCGTGGAAGAACCCGGATTTCCGGGATCATATTGCCTCTCAAAGGACTCTAACAAGCAAGAAAAATTGCCGTTACGTAAAAAAATGCCTGGGAATAAAATTCATTTACCAGTATGACATGTTATCAAAATTATGTAATGCGAAACATGTTTAATTAATGATACATATAATAGGTAACTTATCAATAGAGACCTCAACATGGGCTTATGATTCGCTGTTATATTTACTCAATTATCTATCTATGGGGTGGATTCTCGTCCAAAATAATACAATATTTTGCAAATATTTCACAATTTCATTTAAACGTGGTTTTATTGTGAAATCAAGCAAACACAAACACGCCCTCAAAACCAAACCCAGCCCGCACCACACTGGGTCTTAATCGAGCGTATCACGACGCACTACGTTTGATGTGAAGCATCTGTTCAGTTCTTTATACCTGGTAATGTTTCAGGAGCAGATCCCCAAGTCTTGTCACGCTCTAACGTGAGTTTTGAGTAAGGCTATACTTCAGCTGAGGCATGGTCTAAAAAAATCGTGACTACGCGACACGCAGATTGTGCAAACGACGCGTGCAGAAAAAAACATAATTTGTCATAAAAATTGAACATGCGTCCATTTAATGTTATGTTTATTGTTATATTAGTAGGTAATAATAATAATATGTTCATTGAAAGTTTTCTTTTTCAAGTAAATACGTAAAGTTTTTTAGTCGTCTTTACACGATTTAAGAATATACTCCTCCGACGCCTTGTCCCACCTACTGTTGAAAATTATTTGCCGTTTCACTGAAGTATGCTCTTAAGTTTTAACTTTTAGGTAAAATTTGTCCAATTAAGTATGGCACCTTTAGCATAATGGTCTATGTGCATATCCGCGAAACCCGAGAGATGCAGGTTATAATATATTTTCTCAGAAGTGTTTTCAAAATGATGTATGTTCCATCTAATATATTTATTTAATAAGATTTTTTTTTTATCCATATAGATATGTGGAACATAATAATATTATCAATTTATTTCCAAACGAGTCAAAGCGTATTAGTTATTTTATTACTTATTTTAATTTAATTTACGATAGAAAACTAATAACGGGCATATTGAGTAATATTATGGCTTATAATTAATTAATGGCACTAATTAAGGTTATTTAAAATCAAATACAAAGTTCTACTTTAATATAATAATTTATTGTTAATACGCACAACGCTCATAAACTAGGCATGTTTATTGCGTCCATTGCCATACTATTTGATACATTTATCAAAACTAATCGAACTAAATACCATGTTTGTGCAATGAAATCATATTATGGATTTTAGTCGTAATGGCCGAATAAAAAAGGGTCGCCAACAGTAAGCTGTCGCGAATACACCTGTATTATATGATATAATATTTTTACATCTAAAATGTATTTTTATTAATGCATTTCGTTATGAAGTCAAATTTAATAATATTAATAATGTCTACCTACACGATGTTTCGGAAACACATTAATAATTAATGATTGTATCTTTTTAAACACGTATTGTAGCTTTTTACTGGCTAAACCAACCAGCGACGAAGTGGCATTACATGCTGTATGGTTATTTAGACTTAGCTAACTGGACGATTGCCAACTAGGCGCTGATAAATAATAGGAAATGAGTGAAGTACAATAACTTTAAATTTCGAATTGACAACTTTATTATAATTGAAAGTATAAATATAAAATATTATTATGTCGTTATAGTTTTTAGTGATCTGTGCATTGGGAATTTATATAATTTATTATCAGGTTTCATCAGCATTTGCTCCATTTATTTAAATATAAAATTTATAATTCAGATATTATCAGATATACCTACCTGTATCACATACGTGACTCTTCCATATGAAATCATTTTAAAGGTTTATCTTGTTCAACACCTGTGGCCTTACAGCCCCAACTATCCAGCAATGTAGCGGTATTCCAAGGAGTTAGTAAGAATGCATTAATAACTACTCCCCATGCGGGTTTATGATTGTTTGGCGACGCCATTTAGACGATACACAACTGGACGATTGTCAACTCGGCGCTGGTATAATCCTCTATATGTAAATATCATCATCATCAGCCTGAATCTATCCACTGCTGGATTAAGCTTCAAGGCTTCAAGCTGGTTCCACTTCTCTCGATCCTGTGCATTGGGTTGCCACGTACTTCCGCAGAACTTTATCATTCCATCGATCCAGCGGCCTCTAGGTATATCTTGCGGACATTGTCTCTTCTTCGAGCTATGTGTCCAGCCCATCTCCATTTAAGGCTTTTAATAAACTCTATTACATCGCAAACCCTTGTCTGTTTCCTTATCGACTCATTCCTCTTTTTGTCCTTTCGCGTTATGCCCAGCATGCACATCTCCATACCACGTTGTGCTACTCTAAGTTTCTCGATCTCTCTTTTACTTAGGGTCCATGTTTCACACGCATATGTGATCACGGGAAGCACACACTGGTTGAACACTTTGCGCTTTAGGTACAGTGGAAGGTCACCTTTGAAGACATTATTCAGGCGGCCAAAAGCACTCCAGCCTAGCTTTACTCTGCGAACAATGAACTGCGAACAAAAAAAAATATGTAAATATATACACCGATTAATTTTAACACTACAACATCAAGAGGCCCAATTACAGTAGTGTGGTTTGTAACAAAAGTGAAACGATATCAAACACAAATACTTTTAGAAAATTAAATAATTATATTTTGAGCTCACTGGGAATCGAATCCGAAACCCCTGAATGATACGCGTGGAAAATAGACTTACGTTATCATATTATAAATAAATACATACATAAATATTTATCTATTATGGGGTCTGCAACTCTCAGCGATTCTTGGTTTTCTTCAAAGAAATTCTTTATTTCGGTCCAGTACTGCCGCTTTACAATTACTTTGGGCTAGTATCATAATTTCCCCCGTGACGCAGTCCAGTCAGCCCAGTTCCAACTGTCCAGGTTCTTTGTCTTCAGGTGATGCATGCGTACATGATCCAGATTTAGTTACAAGGTCTTTGCACTTACTAATAATTATATTTTTAAAATACTTTTAGTCAATATTGTCCATTGCTCAGTGCAAAGATAACAGAAGTAAAATTGGATAATTCCCAACCAGTGTTGTTAACGATCATTCAGAAAATAAATCTCTAAATTTAAAAAAAATGTGTAGAAACTAACATTTCAAAAAAAGCAGTCATAGTTATTAAGATTTTTTTTTATCAAAACAAAGATTGTAGTAGAATTAATACCTACAGTTACGAAATTATGATCATTAGTTAAATATTGGTAAAATATTCCATACAAATGGTCAGTATTTTGATTTTCAAGTAAATCTGGTGTAATATTCTCGTTTTTGTGTGGAAAATTTTAAGCTGTAGGCTTGCTGTAGGTATGGGGTGTCGAAAAACGCTTGATTGAATGCCATACGTCAGATGCGAATTTTGCAATCTGGATGGATGCCTATCCAAAAAATGCTAGATCCGGCAAGAAAAAAGTTGGCAACGTTACTCCTAACGCTAGATATCATATTAAATCAAGTTGATTTAAGTTACGTACAAAGTTAGTTGCCTTTCCTTTGCGTAATTTGAAACACCTCAAATTGCGTAGTTGCATGAATCATCAGAGGCGGGCAGAGAACTTAATGCCGGGTCCACACTGGCAACATGTCGATACGATGTACGATAAGTATGATAATTATCGTAAAATTTAGCGAGGTTGCCGGCGACATGTTGCCAATGTGGACGCGGCATAAGAGACTTGAAAGCTCTAGGCACTGAGTGATTTTGAAGCCCCACGATAAAAAAATAAAAACCGTGAATTCCAACTATTAAGTAATATAGTAAAAATAACAATATATATTTCCTATACAATTATGATTGAAGATGACACTGATGAAACATAATATTACTTAGTGATTTATTTTTTATGTACAAGTACGTATTTCTTTGTAATTGTGTTAAAATGTGTTATAAGATAAGTATATTTTGATGTTAGTTGCAGGAATTTTATTATGCTTTGACTAATATGTTATGCTTAATTAGTGATTTAATAATTATCCAACTGGTTTCAACTATTTTCAAGTCCTCTTTTAAATCGAATGCGTCATCTATAAAGGCCGGATCTTTCGAGTCTTTAACCGTCAACCCATAAAAAAACGCATTAAAATGGTGGACGAATCCAATATCCTAAGGAGACTTTTGCCCAAATGATTCTTAGTATGGATTTCTACAATTAGTCAGTTGTTTTTTCTGGCAGCTCAGGTGCGATGATAATTATTGTAATTAAAATAATCGTCTTGCCAATATTATAATGCGAAGTGTGGCCACTTCAAACGAATTCAAATTCGCAAATCGCAATTAAAAAGATCGCATTACAAAATTGATGTTTTGTTTTATTGCAGGTAAGTAATGGTAAACCATTTTTATAAACTGCGTGTAGAATATGTTTTTCATAATTAAATATCGAATAGCTTTTGCGTACCTACCATTAATATAAATACAAATATTGAAAGATTTTGTCCGCTGACCCGTTTTATGTTCTAAATGTATCATATTGATACCTATTAGTATTACCAAGTGACAATACCGATATCGCAAAAGTACCTACATATCTTTTATTTTGTTAACTGTTAATTCATGGTGGAACTGCATTGTATAATTGTTTAATTTATTAAAACGCAATTTTTTGTAGTACTACCACTTTTAATCAATAAATTAGGACCGGTTTCGTCCGCCTCAGAGGGAAATGAGTTCAGCCTTTATGCCTTCAGTTGAAAATGTCCCTCTGAGGCGGACGAAACCGGTCCTAATTTATTGATTAAAAATGGAATAAGTACTACAAAAAAATGCGTTTTATTAAATTAAACAACAATACCTACATATCGATAAAAAAGTCATATACTTATTTATTTATTTAGATATTTAAGTATTTTGAGGATGCTCTGCCCAATCTGGTCTATTTGATTATAAACTATTGACATTGAAGAATTTCATCAAATTGATCGTAAGAAATTTCCTCTTCAAAATACCAGTGGCGTACGGTCTATAGAATACATATGTAGATGCGAGACATCCCTGGAAATATTCGTTTGAATAATTAAAATACCTACTATTATAATATTGTGTATTGCATAAGCCGTAATTGCATTTTTCTAAAAGGTTTGCAGTATAATATTACTTCAGATTTTCACTTATTGAATAGGTTTATTATAAATATTACGTATTACGTTAATATATTTAGATTTAGAATATTCCAGAGCTACTAATCCGCAATGCCACACACTAAACTACTCACCGTGATTAAATTAGTTATAAGACCTTGAGTAGATAAAATGCATGTTACAGACCTACAAACTTATCTGAAGAATGGAATGGGGGAGCCATTGTTGAAAACTACCCAATCAAGACTCGTAATTGGACAAAATCTGACATTTTTCAAATTTTGACCAATTTTCAAAATGGCGTCCTATGGTAGTTCGTAGTTCCATTTTTGGCCATTCTACAGGTAAGTTTGTAGGTGTGTAACGTTAAAAAAAAGTCCCGCCGTCCCATTTAATACTTCAGATTTTCACTTAGTGATTGTATTGCGTTAATATTTATTGTTGTTTAATTAAAAAAACGCATTTTTTTGTAGTATTTATTCCACTTTTAATCAATAAATTAGGACCGGTTTCGTTCGCATCAGAGGGATATTTTCAACTGAACAAGGGAAGATTCAGTTGAAAATGTCCCTCTGAGGTGGACGAAACCGGTCCTAATTTATTGATTAAAAGTGGAATATGTACTACAAAAAAAAATGGAGCCATTGTCGAAAACTACCCAATCAAGACTAGTAACTGGACAAAATCTGACATTCGAATGAAATTTTCAAAATGGCGTCCTATGGTAATTCGTAGTTCCATTTTGGCAATTCTACAGGTAAGTTTGTAGGTGTGTAATGTTAAAAAAAGTCCCGCCATCCCATTTAATTCATTGTACGCTAAAGGCGCGCCGATTAGGTGGCCATTCGACATAATTAGCATTATATTTAAATGTTGTTATTAAAAAGTAATTATCTGATATATGATTATATTATGTATTTGATTTAAATACTTACATATTATAAAGTGTAAAGAACTATTCATCACATAAAACGACTAGTACCTAGAATCTAGATACATATTTCATTAAAACACTTTATATGTACTTTCGTACTTTTTCCACATTTATTCCATAATGTTGATATTCAACCGATTTTATCCTAATGGACATTTTCAATTGAATAACAGTACAAAATATAGGTAGGTACATATTATTGCATAAAAAGTCAATTAAGTATAGAGGACGTGGGAGTCGATTGTTTACTTGAACTAACTTGTTGGTGATATTTGTCCTTATTTATTAAATGACTGATTTATATACATTAAGAAATAGCGTAACTTCAAAACTGTGAAAAATTTGCTGTGTTTAAAATTCCACATAGGTGTATGTATCAAAAAAGGTTCCCGACCAATGACAAAAACTTGAAGACGATTTTATTGCTTTTGTCGCATGATACGTACAAGAAGTCCACAACTTAAAAATTAATTATTTTCCATACGATAGTATGTATCATCATCAGCTGTAGTATATACCAATATTGTATATAAATTTATGTTTACATTTTAGATATAATAGTGCAACCATCTATAACACCGTGGATTTACAAGAATAAAATTACAAAGCAAAGGATAATCTTTGCAATGTGCTTTTAAAACAATATGAACGGCAGGTTTACATAGGTCGTAAGTGCATTTGCTAGTCACGCAGCCTTCGCTATCGAGGCTTGATAATTATATATTATATACTTACACAATATTATATATGTGACATATTATAATATTTATTAATATTATATTTCATCCATTGTTGTTATTTTTAAGTTAATAAGTCAAAAGAATAATATCAACTAAGATTTAATAACAATAAACAAAAATGCAAAATGTACAAAGTGTTTAAAAGTACCTTATATACCTTCTAGAGGAAAGTGGTATAATGGTCCCTATATCTAACGGGTACGAGTGGCAAAAATATTAATCAATAAATTCTAATTGATTTATGTTTTGTACTAGGTATTCTATTAGTCATTATTTACGACCGGGTTATGCCTTCTGGCTTCTTCGTGCACTATGCGCATCACCGATCGTAAATGCACATTGACATAATAAAAGATTGTTAAAACCTTCTTACCTATTAGTAAAGGATCAAGTAAAAAACAAATTTTGATTATCTGAAGTGTTTGTGAAAACCCGTAATGAATATATTACATACTATTAATACATTCAATAGGTAAGCCCGTTAAAACGTCATTTCCCGTAAACAATGGAACCAGCTAATGTGAAATATCACGAAATATACCTACTCACTAAATAAAAACAAATAAACAATTTTAAGCTATAATCCATAATCGTCAAAACTGAAGTGATCTCGGATTTTAAGAAAATACGTAGATCAGTTAACAAACGCGCAGGTTAAGTTTTTTTTTGTTTTTTCTACCATATTACTATAACATCAAATTATAGTTTCATGTGTGAACTCCCAGATTGGATAAAGCAATGAACTATTAGAACCAAGGTCAACTTGTTAAGGCAAATGGTAGGCACTGCAACTGTGATATACCTATTTATATCTAATATTTTCTTGATAAAATAATTTATTATCAATGGTATTAGGTACTATATATACACAATGTATCAATGTCGACTAATTATGATTGTATCATTTTGATAACTTCCGAAATAAATAATTATATCGGGTTTATATATTTCATTGAAATAATACTATGATATATAATTTATAGTATTAGGGAGTAGCAATTAACAGAAAACGCATGTACTTACATATTTTGCATGATGAATATAAAGTGTTTGAAAATGGCCTATAAAAATGTCAAAAAAAACATTACAACATCAGTACCTACCTATATATTAAAATTGAATATCTCAATATGTCCAACCACTTGCTTGAAACACAAAAGTACGATTTGAAGTATCTTTCGTACGAAACTTTTTCTAAAGGGTTTCATTAACCACGTAGGTCCGATATTCCCCATTTTACCTATCCATAAATCCATATAATATAATAATATGTTTTCATATTATATATTTTCGTAGTATCAACATAATATACGAAATCATTCAGATTTGGTACGATTTTAATAATACACTAGCTGTCAGGTCCTTCTCATTATGGGAGCAAGTGTGATTTGTTATTTGATAGTGAAAATAAAAGTAGTTTAGTAGAAATTTTAAACTTTGATTACAATAATAGGTATGTATATAAAAAGTGGAATATTATTAAATATTATAGATATTACTATTAACAACTAATTCTTCCACTCTATACGTAAGCGCTTCATTAATTTCTCTAAATAGTATAGTATATCTACTAATAGCAGCGTTTCTATATAATTAAGTATCGATAAAGTCTCTTGCACATATTATCAATATCATTTATTTCATATTTCATTGTACCTACTACATCGTACAACTTATTTTTCTGAAAAACATAGGTTCCATAAATTATTAACGCATTTTTTAATTAAAAAATGTTGTAATATTCGAGTCCGTCCCAAAAAAAAAAGGACTCCAGATGTCCGGTGTCTAGCACTCATCTACCTCAAAGAAAATTGCCGCTGTGAATCATAGAAGAACTGAAACCTTAATGAATAATAATGTGTCCAACATTTTTTATATGTTGTCTTTAATGTTTTTCGAAAATGGATATTTTAAATAAGTACATAATATTATGTAAGTTACCGATTTGAGGTTGCATTGTGTTAATATAACTATGGCTGTTAATAATGGTTAAATGTTCACCTTAATGTGACGAAGTTACATGACTTCCCAAAACAGTGAAAAGTTACATTAATCCCCTTAACAAAGATGACTATACCCCCCCCCCCTACTATGCCCCCACATCCTGAACCGGGCCCCCGGCTAGGATCTTTGGCGGGTCCCCCTACCTATCGCTAAGTATAAAGGCAGTGTGACGCTCTACAGCAGTGTTTTCTATATGGTGTACGCGGTAAAATTAATGTGTATATTTAGTGTTTTTTTTTTTGAATATTTTAATACAACAATTTGAATTATGGAGTTGTCGAGTATCGATTCACAATTAAAAATTTAATCGTACAACCACATAATTTAAAACCATAATATTTTAAAGTAAAATAGCGCCGCAGCCGACTTTTT
This sequence comes from Rhyacophila brunnea, assembly GCF_057557595.1. Taxonomy (NCBI): domain Eukaryota; kingdom Metazoa; phylum Arthropoda; class Insecta; order Trichoptera; family Rhyacophilidae; genus Rhyacophila; species Rhyacophila brunnea. Next base: position 36,518,832 of record NW_028233276.1, on the reverse strand, counting down.
ATCTATTGAAGCATATTTGTGTTGTGTGTTTATTTTACTGATCTGGTCGACTCGCCTCGCCGGGCCCCTCCTGAGTCCGGGCCCCCAGGCTTGAGCCCTGTCAGCCCTCTCTTGTGGGGGCCATGACTATAAGTGTTGGAGCATACTGCAAGTGCCTTTTACGTCTCTTGCGCAGAGTGCTTTGGCTCTCAATATTACATTATTTGAAGATAAGTCTATGTTATAAACTAAGCCAAATAATTAAGATTCGTAACAGTTTCATCAAATTACTTTCACTGTGCGTGTAAGCATACAATTTATAACTATGATCAGTAATTTATTAGCCGATAATTTGATTATCAAAACCACCGTTAGGTGATATAACCCACTTAATTCATATATGACTATTAGATATTTTTTTCATCAAGATGGTTTGCTCAAAATCAGTAGAGACATATCGTTAACGGGTGTCCAACAAGCTGAACAACTCTGTCAATTACTAACCACGTTGTACTGGCGATTTTATAATCTGAATGCTGCAAATATACACAATAATTTTGTGATTTCGTTATTAATTAAACCTCAATTCTTACTTTAAAACTCTAGTGATATACCTATCATGGTAAAGAATAATAATGCATACATCATAAAGTAGCAGTTTCTTTCACAAATGACAAGGGAATGTTAAAGTCAAATCCCTTGCTCGCAACAGTCAACGTGTTACTATAAATGGATGCGTGTCCGGAAACTTGTACGTATCCAGTTCGCCGTATCACACTTCACTGTGAATGTTGTATCGGGAATATATGGCCGTAGATTAAAGACCGTCCAACTTCTTTGGGTCGTATAGTACTGACATAAAATCCATGTCTAAATAAAACACGGTTCTTGCCGGTTTACAGGAAGTCAGCAGAAAACAAATTTTGAAAATAGCCAATATACTGGATTATATGTTAGGTTAGGTTATGTTTTCATTTTTGAATTCATGAATTTTGCCAAAATCAGCTATGAAAATTGAATAAATTTTCATATTGAATCTAATTAAATTGAAGATCGTATAAGTACTATACGGTCATCTCCTTCCGATAATAAAGCTCACGGCGAACTATAGTACGGTGAAATGTTTTACGTACAATTAACATATAACCCAATGGAGGGGCATTCTAGTACACCGTTTCTTATTAATCAATGGACTTGCTAATGAATAAAAGGGGTTTGATAAAAATAACACCATTCATAGATATCGAGGTCTGCTTATGCAGATTTCATTCTTTCGTGAACATAATATGAATTTGAGAATGTACTTGAAAAATGAACTCTGTTCACGTTGTAATAAGGATACATATTGCAAAATTGCGTTCGTGTTTTAACAGCATTTTTACTGTATATTATTATATGTCTTGTATAATTCTCAATAATATGCAGTTTCGTTAAAATCCTTGAGATTCAATAAACTCTCAAATTCTTAAACATCTTTTTTAAATATTGTAACGTAAACATTCTTATAAGGATTTGATCAATAAATATTAAAAATAGCCGACTATGGGGAGGAGTTCTGGGGTTCCGATATTTGAGCATCCCAAAAGTGTGTCAGCAAAAGGTGTTCCGTGATGAAGTTACAACGGAATTTGAATTGGGTAACTAATGAAAAAAATGGCAAAAAAATAAAATTCTTATTTCAAATTGGTCTCCCGTAATGTTGATAATTATTGTCACTTACGCCCTTTTGGTTGGATAAGTTCGATATATAGTAAGTATTATCAAGTATGGAGACTTTATTGTCAGATTGCAATATGCAATGCAGCACTCATTTGTCGTGTGTCACGGTATATAGGTATTTATAGATTTAGTTAGATCACGCGTTTTTGATCGATAGATCAATTCGCGGCCCGTTTCTCACGGTGGCCAAAGACACTGGGTGAAGAGGGGAGGGAGGATTGAGAGCCGGAGTGGGGAGAGGGAGATATTTATTCGCGAGGTGGGGTTTAGATAAAGCCACACGATGAGATGAAGCAGGTTTTTCACGAGGTACTGTTCGTAAAATTTTACTATAACTACGAAGAGGTATAGTAAAATATATTTTTTTTAAATCGGGTAGGTACTCAAAATTAACACTTAAAAAATGAATATAGAAAAAACCACAATGTCAGAATGTTTTCCTTACATTTTTATACAACGATTGTCTACAACTCTACATAATTCATCAAATAAGTAACTCTGACCATTATTATTTAATTTTTGGTGGAAAAACAATATAATTGTTTTATTTATTTATAACTACATATTTTTTTGCAACGCACCAGAAAGATGCGTATATTTTAGGGAAATTTTATAGCGTCTTGAACCCAAACATATCGCAATATCGGCGATGTGCTTTACCGATTAAGCTACCGATGCAATCACTTTTCACGCGGAGTTTTTCAACCATGTGCAACTGTGGTGTTGAAATATAGAACCAATGTGGTAGTTTGATCGGTAGGTCCCCGGACATCGTAAGGATGGAACTTGCCGATTCGGTGCACATATTTTTGATTTTTTTTTTGTAAAAGGTGTGTTGCTAGTGTATTATGTGTATATTCAATAAAGAATGCTACAATATTAAATTGTGATATTAATTTGAATAAAAAAATATTTTATTAAATATGTATTTAATATGAACAAGTTTTTAATATTTTTTTCGTTCTTGGTGAATGTTGTTTTATATTACCAGTTTTTTGTTTTTTATACGAGGAATGGATATTAGGTGCTCGCTCAACCTATTACATCCATACTCTGGGTCCAAACACATTGAAAAAAACATGTGATTTTTTTGCTAGACCAGGGACATGAGAACGAATTTACGCGAAGTTTGGTGCAACCAAAAAAACTTCTGCTGAAGGAATTACAATAATATTTTTATCGTTAAAATTTTGGTTATTTATTCATTTATTATCACATTATCATATTACGTGATATAAAAAGTGTAGAAGAGTGTATTCATAATTGTAATGTTTTTTTTTTAATTATATCTAAGTATATTTGTAAGGAAATAAAAATGTGCTTGACTTGAAATTCTTTTTATTTATGTTACAATGAGCTTCGGTATTAATTGATACAGTTCAATCATAGTCATATAATGTTCTTGAGTGGTCGCAGTTTTTATTAGTTATATTTAAACAATGTTTGGAGGTAGACTAGAAGGTCGTTGTTGCCTGGATGTTTGGAGGAAATTTTACTTATCGATACAAGAATACACTTAATACAATAATAAGGATGAGATTATAATCGCTGGTAATGATGTACTGGAGAGATTGATGTGATCAAGAGATTGATTATATTAATAAACGGAGAGACTTTATTCGAGTGGAATGATAGTTTACTACGTCAGACTCGTGACGATAGTAGTGCGTCGCGTGACGGAATCGATAAGTTGAGTAAGTATTTCTGCATTGTCCTTTCAATTAATACAAATGCAGGGCATATATTACAAAATATGTTGTCAAAATTACCAATCGTAACAGACCTTACTGTTCTAGTTATGATTGAGGAAATGCTGACGAATATTATCACTTTATTATTGTTTTTTTTTTGGCAACAAAACTTACATATTAAAGTGTGGGGTGGGGGGTATGATTGCTATACATTTTTCACACTTCAAATTTGATGAATCGATTAATAATTTTACAACAGAATATTGTTTGAAACAAAAGCTTTTCGTACCTACATAGATTATTTCATAAATATTACAGTATTGCGAAATAAACTATCGTGAGACATTGCACACCATGAAATGAGAAAAATACACTGTCTAGCCACAAGTGCAAAAAGATTCCAAATATTTTCGATGGGGCAACCTTCTAATTCTTTCAAGCTTTAAATTTATTTAAAAGATATTTCACATTTGACAGGAGGATTTTTCGTTGCAAATCATTGTGATCGATTTTTTTCACCGTTTGATAATGATAATAAATTATATCTCTATGATTGCATAATGTGCTTTATTGTTTTTTATTGCCTACACTTTTGCATTGTGACTTAACTCGATGAACCTTGGCCTGATTGTATGGAATTGTTGACATTCCTTTGCCGTATATTAAAAAAAATGAGATGAACTGTATTAGCCAATATTAATCACGTCTTTTAGTTTTGGTATTCTATCGTAACATCGATATTAATTGTTGTACCATATTACTCAACAAAAAAAAGTATTTTTACAATACAGTACATACAGTACAGAGCAACTTGATCGTGCTTGGGAAAATCAGAGAAGAATTGCCATGGTATCTATTTACATAACTAAAAAAGTATAATTTAAATAAAATCAAAATTCAAATTTATTTATTTTGACTTACGGTGAACATTACAAATTATAAATTTAAGACGTTCACAATGTGAAATTTAAAAACAAAGAAGTTGTATTAAACAGTGTAAAGTAGAAATCAATATATGAAGTATTACAAAAACAGTGTAAAAATAAAGTAAAAGATACAAAAAATATAAATTATAAAGCATGGAAGCACACCGAATGAGCTAAGTGGTCCTATTTTAAGAATTTATAAACCAATGCCCACCTATACTCATCCTCTCGTAGGTGGAATATATCAACATCCGAAGCGATTTTGTTGAACAGAGTTATTGCCTTCCTAATTGGCATCACCAATAGCACGTTAGTTCTAAGCAAACAACACTGATGCTCCAGATTCAGAGACACACGAGTCAATACCACCAAGAATGACCAAGTTCTCATTTACACCACGTACCTATAAGTCGGAAAAAAAACATGGCCAATATTTAATATTGATATCTTCTAGCATTTAAACTACAGTATGTAAGCATACCTACCTAAGAGAAAGCCGGTTGGAAAGATGGATGTACTAAATTATTCGTCATAATAATGCATTAGTTCCCACTCATATTTTTCGTATATGAACATCTGACAATCTTTTCCATGTCTTGGCTCCATCCCTCCTGGAATAAAGCAGTAGAAACCACGTAGAATTGTTAATGTGGTCTGTCCATCTGGAAGCTTCGATCTGACCACCCTTCACTAATACGTCATTGTGTGGGTAACGAACGATATTTAATTAACAAATTTTTGATGTGATTACAAAGAATCATTTTGCTATAAGATATTATTTCGCGAGCCGGAGTTTCGCGATGTTTCAACTAACTGTACACTTTTGTTGGTTCTAATTGGGTTCTCGCTGTAAGACACGCGTGTGGTGAAAAAAATCGAGTGCTACGGATAGTTAGTCATTATATTATTTTCTTATTCGTTTTTATGAATGTTTATTTTTTTATTTACAGCATTTTATTACATTGAATCTGTTTCCATTTATGCGCTCCTGATATCTGGAAAATCACGAATGATTTTTTTAATATTAAATAAGAACGCTATTTTTTTCATAATATTATAGGTAAAATATCTATGTTAAAATTACCATCATTGACAATACGATATTTTATTATAATATATACCTACTATAAATAGGTAGAGTCTCCGTTTTATAACATTGCACTTTTTTGCACTCTTTACTATACTGATACGCCTATGCCTGATTACCTCGCATACAATTAGATCAAATGATATTTAAGATAATAAATATTGTATGTAAAAAAATATTTTTAGACTATATTACAACATCATTTTCATCCAAGAGCTGGAGTGCAAAGTTATGAAGCATATAAGTACCCTACTTAAGTATTAAAATATAAAAAAAAACATTAATTATCATTTGTTTAACCCAAATACAATAAAAAAAATAATCAATGGTGCTCACCTCCGACAGGTCTTCAACTACATCTATAGATGGTGGTATGCATGACGAAATTGTCTTCCGAACAAAGTTGGCGTGGAGTGCGTTCTGACACCAGAATGCTATACTCTTAGGTTTACGTCATTATATAAATTATAGAGTTTGTTGGTGATATTATGATCGTATTTTTTACAACTTATACGCGGTGTAAATGAGAATTCTGCCATTTTCGGTAGTATTTACCTGTTGTCCCTGATTGAACTATATTATACATCGAGAGCATCACTTGATGGTTTTCTCAAGGTGCATAACTAACCAGCCATTGGTAATGCCAATTGGGAGGGCAATAATTCTCTTTAACCAAGTCGATTCGGATATTGACATATTTCACCTACGTGAGGATGAGTATAATAGGTGAGCATTATTTTGTAAGTTTATAAGGTCTACTTAGCTCAATGATACTCAACCTTTTTTTTCTTCGGGCCAAATACCTACATATATTTGTAAAGTAACGCGGGCCGCATCACTAATGGTGTGACGAAAAAAATCATGAAACCCCCCTTTTTTACAAAACATTTTTGAGATTTTAAAAATTATAAACAAAAATAATGTGTATCCAAGCGTTTATTTCAAAATTAAAAATCATGTTCCTGATAATAAATGTGTTTCGGGCCGCATATAAAAGCTTAAAGGGCCGCATGTGGCCCGAGGGCCGCAGGTTGAGTATCGCTGACTTAGCTCATTCGGTATACTATCTTGTATCTAATTAATATTTTTTGAATTAATTACTTTCTACTATTTAATAACTTAATACTGAAAATATATTTTTTCATATATTTATACTGTTTTAATAATATTTATTTGTTTTTAAATGTAATGTTGTGAACGTCTTAAATCAATAATTTGTTAAGTTCACTAGGTATACAAAAAAATAAATCAAAAATCAAAAAAAAAGTCTTCATTTTGTGTATCAAACATTGGCAACGGAATAAGCCAATACCTACATATTGAATGGTAAAAATATCATTCGTCTCATTTTCAACGTTAAAAACCGGTTAGATGCTTTGATATTGAATATACGTCCATAGACAAGAAAGAACATGTTGGGATTATAATATTATGTATATTAATTCATCCTACAATGTTTTTGATAACATACCGGCAAAACATGATAAATTATTTCCATGCAGATTTATCCAAATTATTTCAAAGAGTTGTCATAATCTATACATAATAATTAATTAATAATAGATTTGAATTGATTTGATTGAGGAAGATATAATAATTTAAATACGCATATGAACAAAAAGCTAGATATTTCTTAAATGTCTTATATCCTATAAACGGTTTTACGGAACATCTACCAAAGTACCTACCTATATGTAGAGTTGGGTTTCGGGAATTTCCCGACGGGAGTTCTCGAGAAATTTTCGAGATTTTCCATCCCGAATCTGATTTAAATTTTTTAACATTTCGGGATATCTTCCTTATTATCAAATTTCTTTATTATCTTATATTAATTGAAAAAACGATTTTCTATGTGAAAAAAGTGGACAGAAAACACAAAACCTTCAAAGACTGATCGGGACATTTAACACAATTAAGCCAACGTCGACTCAAAATGAACGCAATTTTTGCAACATATGGGAATTTTGTGTCTCAAAAGCGTACGAGATTGTCAGACGCAGCAATTGACAGTCTGTGTTTTTTGATATTCCATTTTAATAACTAATGTTTCGAATTATTTTTGTTTTCCTACTTCTATTTTGTTTGTCATAAATAAAAAAAATCATAATTTTTTGAAATTTGTCTGTTTTTACACTTATTTTAGGATTTTTACAGGTTTTTTTAAATTTCCCGATATCTCGAGAATTCCTTTCTGGAAATCCCGAATCTCGAGAATTCAAAATTCATCATTTCGGGAAATCCCGTATCTCGAGATTCAGATTTTCTCGGGAAACTCTACCTATATGTCAAAATATCGCGTGGTCTAATAAAGTGATAGGTACTCTGCTGAGATAATATATGGTCAAACACGTATGAAAGTTAATAATACATAAAATAATATTCTAAAGTGTCAACCTATTTCTTAACCAGTGATGCCAACTTTCATTCACAAAAATATATCAGATAGGATAAGAAATTAGACTAGATGGCAGAATAAAAAGCAAAACAAATAAAATGTGTCTAGAAATTAATATTTCAAAAAAAATATGTCATAATTATTATCAGCATTGTTTTTTACAAGAACGTTTCGAAAGAAAGAAGAAAAATTTCGGTACTGTTCGGTTATACCGGAGGCAGCGGAAAACGCATTTTGAAAATAGCCGATAAACTGGATTATTTGTTAGGTTAACCTAACCAAACCTAACCTAACCTAACCTAACCTAACCTAACCTAACCTAACCCAACCTAACCGAACCTAAACTAACCCAAACTAACAAATAATCCAGTTTATCGGCTATTTTCAAAATGCGTTTTCCGCTGCCTCCGGTATAACCGAACAGTACCAAAATTTCGTGTTTTACACTTAATAAAATAAGTCATAATATTCATGCAGGAAAGAAGTATAATCATTATTTATTTTTGTATGTAGCATTTGTTTTAAACGATAATATGGTAGAAAAGAACAGTGTATTTTTAAAGCAAATCCGGTATAATAATATTATTCTAGCTTTATTATGAGAATTTTTAGACTAAATTTAACGCCATACGCCAGATGCGAATTTTGCAAACTATTCAAAAAGTTATTTATGTTAAGAAAACCGCTACTTCGACAACGCTTTTCATAACTTCGATGTCCTTTGGACCGCTGACTAAAAACATACGTATAACAAAATCACCATTTTTAAGTGTAAAAGGAGTGAATCATTATAGTCATCCATAGATTGGAGGATGTATAAACAGATGTTTTATGAGGAATATTTTGATAGTTATTCATTCACTCAACGTGCATTTTTGTTCAGCCTCAAGCCCATTTTTTTAAAAAAAAAAAAAAAAAAAATTGTACTGATTGAATTCGCAAGAGGCGTGGTACACTGTTAATTTTAAGCCACCTATCTTTAGCCAAAAATGTTTTTTGTAGCTTTCTTCTTTGATGCAGTATCTTATCGAAGGTTGGCGAACCAATTTTCGTACGTTTCCCTACCGCTTTCCAGTTGCATCAGATCGCTCAACACCTTGGTCATTGATCCACTTGTGATAACAATCCAGCATTATATTAAAATATTTTGGTATGAAATAATTTCTATCCTCATACATAATTAGTTGGCTTACATATCGGACTTGATTTCAATTAAAAACGATCATATGGAAAGTATTTCGTCGTTGTATAATGAAACGGGAAATATGGCATATCCGATTGAGTACCAAATTAGTTAATAACTATTTTTTTCCAAATTTAATATATTATGTTACAAGTGTCTTTAATAATACCACATATTTTACGAATTTTTCATATAATTTTTTGTTTCTTTATTTTTCGACCATGTGCGATCCTAATAGGATTATATGGGCCTCCACAGAGTATAGGTTTGTATTAACAGATTTTGTTTTTTACGAGAAATGGATGTCAGCCACTTGCTCAACCTATTAGGTCCATACCCTGACAGACACAAATTGAAAAACAATATGTGTACTTGCCAGACCCAGGATTCGAACCTGGGACCCACGGCGTGATAGTCCAACGCTTAAGCCGCACGGCCACCGTGGGTGTTTTCATATTACTTATATGTAAACTTTTTACACTATTTTTATCTTTGTATTCCATGTCTTCCTGGTTGTGAGTTACTAATTATTATGAAAATGAATTGTATCCTCAGAGTAATAATATAAAGAGAGTCGGTATTGTTCGGCAAAATGAAGCTGTGTTTGTTTAGTATAAGGCAGATGCACAGTAAAATCTCAATTGAATTATTATCAACTTAACTATGAAACGTTATACGGTCATACCATCGTGTTGCTTCTGGTACGGCTTCCAAATTTAAACACATCATATGTTCAACTAAAATAATTGAAAATAATTATTACTAATTTTATATTTAATACAAAAACAATAAATTTCAGCAACACGTGGTCTCAGTTTTTAAATGAATGTAATCATTTAAATCAATGACGTCCCGTGGGGGTAGGCAGATTGAGTGTCGCTTGGGGCGGCAGTCACTTGAAAGGCGGCAAACCGAGGATAATCATTTGGTAGATATAAAAATAACTACCTAAACTACTAGAGTACTTGTAAATGTATTAATTAGCATACAAGGTTGAACAGAACTTTAACTTTTTGTCGGGTTCGCGATGTCTAGTTTACTTCCGTTGCCCTTCGACGTCCTTGGTGACCAGAAACGACACGAGCATGGATGATAAAAAATATTGTATAAAAAAATGGGGCGGCATTTTGTCTAGGGACGTCACTGGTTTAAATCAATATTTATCGGCGACGTTTCCAAAAAATATTTAATTCAGTCGTAGAAATTCTATCTTACTCTAACGCATATTGAATGCTTTCTCATTCGCACTAATGATTCGTTTTTGTTCAGGCCTTGATTGTATGTAGGTAGGTATGTAGATAATTGAAAGATATATATAAAACGTAAATAATTACTATTTTTGCCCCAAATGCGGAGCCCATATTTACACAGAGTGGAGATTGTTACCTCAGTGGTCTTTATTACGATGGTTGTTAGTTATTAGTTCAACCATTTTGGTTCTCGCTCTAGACCTAGACTAATTATGCATTGACAAAAAAAGAACATGGAAGTTTTTGATGCGAAGCCTTCTGGGTGGAAGAGTGTAACGAGGCCCAGATTGCAGTGGTTGGATGGCGTTGAAGGCGAGGAAGTTGATTGCAGACGATAGACCGGACAGGGGACGACGATTCGATGATATATTATATTTGTTTAAACCAATCACGGAATTTGAACCCGCGACCCATAGGTTTGCAAGCAAGTGTCTCGACACAACTCTACTTTGGGTAGGCTTGAAGGATACGGATGTCTAATTGAAACGGATGGCAGACTTATTACTATAATAAAATAAAATACTTAAAATCTAATATAGGTTTTATGCTAAATATTCACACCGGATGTTGGTTTAATACATTCGAAGCAATAACAATTAAATAATTTAACTGTGAACTTCTTAAAAACCTTTTATTAACTTAACCCCTTAAGGTGTTTTATATAATTAAGCCTAAATAAAGAGAATGTTTTACGTTTCTTTACCGATTAGATAAATTTAATTACAAGTTTTAACACTTACCAATACTACAGTCATCAGATTTGTAAATCTTGAGACCATATGAGGACAAAAAATTCAAACTGACGTACGTACAAACTCGCAACACCTTTGATTCGCTGAATCGGATGAATTTTGTTACGCACGTACAACTATGGCGATAGAATGAAATCATTATTGGAATAAAACAGTGGTTTTAAAATCGTTGTATTTACCAGTGCAGGAAAATGTAGGATGAGACCAGTATGCATATCTTGCAGGTGTTTTGGTACTATTAAAAAATAGATTACTCATCAATATCTAATACCCTATCCATGGAATAAGCCAAACCGAATCGTTTATTACCATCCAAACTTACGCTGTTTCCGTTTACAACCATTTACTAACTAGTTGAGTGTTCATGGAAGTGCTTGCGAAACTGTATACAGACATCGCTTCGTGTTCCGTTATGCTTCACTCAAATCATAGTGTTCGGGTATGCTCGCATATTTGGATCAAGTATACATTCTACCAAAATCAGAATAATATCTTTCTCTATGGACACTTTTTAACAAGTTTGATGTCTATGGACGTTTAAACGTCAAACAAAAACGTCACAGGACGTAAAATTTGCATTTTGCTGCGAGATACCTCTAGTAGTAATACAATGCCAATATTGAAAATGAAAGATGTTAAAATCGCTACGTCATTTACATACTCATTATTTCTTATATGTATTGATTTATATTACATTATGGCCGGATAATCCGAATAAACGTTATTGAATAAATATAATCATTATATCATCATCATAATCAAATAAAATACTCTTGAGAAGTAAGTACATGTTTACTATCGCGGAAGGTAGATACCTATCTAAACAAATAAAAGTAAATGCTGATGGTGATAGTATACCATGTATTATGCATAAATTGTTTCCAGCAGTTATTAATATATATATATATTAATTAGATTTTCATTCATCTGCGTCCGATATGTATTTACTAACGAAACTTTTGAATCCGAAAGCATTATCGCTTTTACGAAATTTACGGCGTTGTAGATTAGTTTCATCCACGAAAGCAAAGTTTAGTAATAAAGAAAGCAATCATGATTGAATAAAATGAAGCACCAATTATAGGATCAATTGTAAAATAGATAATACCATTAGACAATAATCAAAATAATTCACTGAATCATAATGAAATACGGAAGAAAACAAGTACGTATGACAATTACTATCAACAAACGCGGGCTGTCTATTGAAGTACTGTTCTATGAGGAAATCAATATATACATTTAATAATAATTATTGAACCGATTGAGTGATTCTAAAATTGTATTAAAATGCCAATGGTTTCGAATGCTCTATATACCCCCACGGCCCACAATGGCCGCACGGATTAAGCGTCGGCCTTATAACGTCGTGGGTCCCAGGTTACAATTCTGGGTCTGGCAAGTACACATATTGTTTTTCAATGTTTGTATAAGTCAGAGTGTGGACCTAGTAGATTGAGCAAGTGGCTCAGGCCCATATTATGATCTGTGTTGATATATTCCACATACGTGAGAATGAGTATAGGTGGACGTTGTTTTATAAATTCTTAAAATCGGGTCTGCTTAACTCATCCGGTGTACTTCCTTGTACTTATCTAAGTTATATTTTTTGTATTTACACATTTCTACTGTTTAATAATATACTATCTATCTCTATACTGATCTATCTCTTTTTTATGTAATACTGTTTTATATTTCTTTGTTTCTAAATATCATGTTGTGAACGTCTTAAACTTATAATTTGTAATGTCCACAATATGTTAAAAAATAAATAAATTGAATCTTATTAGGATCGGACATGGATATATTATTATATTTATTATATATTCAAAATGTATTTTTATTTCTGTCAGTTTCGTTAAGCTATTTTTTCTAACCGCATCGAAAATTACTACCTCGTATTTCGTGTTGCTTTGATACTTTATGATATTATTTCGTGACATTGTTTTACTTTGAACGATTTTACGCTACCCCATGTAAATGAGTTTTATAAAATCATTCACAATTCAGAATTTAGATTTCACACAAATTTTAATCATGTTGTACATACATGTTAAAGTTATAGGTATTATATAATATGGGTTCACTGCAGTGTTGCCATATTTTTCTATGCTGATTATAGTACAAAGGCGTAAAAAATATAGTATTTCTAAAAAATATATAGTACAGGAACATTTTTCGTCTTGAATCCTTTAAAATTATAGTATTTTGGTATATTTGGCGTAAAATTATAGTATTTTACATTTTTCGCAGAATTAAAATTATAGTATTGTACTATAATTATAGTACGGTTGGCATCACTGGTTCACTGACAAAATACCACTCTCACACTGTAAACTTACTGTAAATATTTTGTCATTCAATAAATTTATTATTGCCGATAAATAATAAATTTAATGTCTGACTTAAAGTTTATGAATCATTAATAAGGAGTGTTGCGGATAATACTTACCTATATTGCATTACATATCGTCATGTGAAAAGGTGCACACACAGCCTCCGACAGGAAAAACTGCATATAGGAGATAAATAACATTTTAATGCATTAATAAAGTGCATTGAACGGTGAGCTGTCTCCACGTACTGCCAGATGGATTGACAGAAAGACTGGCCGAAAGTGAATGTTGCATATTGCAAGATGCAAGCGGCAAGTTGTAGATTGATTCATTATTTTGCATTGTCATCATATAACTGAAGCCTGATTCAGTGAAATGGATATTTAAAAAATAATATAGGTATTATCTTATGGTTAATCGGGCCGTGTTATGTATACATTTAGAAAGCCCGTTGTAGACACTTTGATTTTGTCAGGCAGTCGAGCTTATTTTGTTTGACTGTGTAATGTAAACGATGAATCGTCTGATGATTTGACACAACATGAAGGGTAGGAGGAAAGAAAGATCAATATCACATTAATTCAGTTTTCAGATAAAGTGATAAACTTAATAACCTCCTTGATATCGTATTTATTAAACCTAAATTAAAAGATATATTGCATGTCAATTTAATATTTATTACAATCACAATCTAGTTAAATATACAGTTTTGGAAACCAAAAAAATGTATAAATATTCTTTGTCAAATTTAATGTTTCTTTTGAATTTCAATCTTTTATTTCTGAGGTTCTGCACAATGATTTTTATTATTATTTGTTTTCCATCCAATAGCTTACAATTCTCCAAAATTTTACGATCATTGTGGACAATGATCTTTCTTTTCGTCTACCCTTCACATATGATGCAAAGACGTAGGCATGTGAATACGATTTATTTTATTTACATTGAAAGCCAACGTCGCTAAATTAGATAGGCATATTTAATACATGCGTTCTGGTGAAAATAACTTATAATATCTTTCGAAAATAAAACGTTATGGTAACGTATATTTTAGTCAGGATAGCTTTCAGGTAAACCATAAAATAGTGTCTGTAGGTGGCTTAAACCAATCCACATAAGGTAGATTTAGTGCGTATTATCGAACAAATTTTAAATAGAAATCTAATTAGGATTCTAAGATAGTCTACGATGTATTCAAATGGTTTACTTAAGGAACGACCTCGAAGAAGTAGGATGAAGATTTATTCTTATGTAATATTAAGTTAAATTAAGCCGATAGTCAACTGTTGTCATTGTTGAGATTCTTCACTGAACAATCATTCGACCCAAGTAGGGTAAAAGATAATAAGCGGCCTAACTAACGCAAGTAGGAGTACAGTGATACTTGAAGTAATAAAATTATCCTCCTTCCTGTCATATTATATAGGTCAATGCTGATCACCAATTATTGTGTTTTTTTTTTTTTTTAATATATTCATAAATTATAATCGTTCTATATGACAGTACGAGTATAAAAATGTATTTTAAGGTTATCTATGAATTTTATAACTCTGTAAAGGATACAGTACCTTACAAATATTAATATTGTAGTGGTACGTGATAGTTACAACATATTTAAAAATAATTATTACACTGCAATACAGCATTTATTTATTCAATCTTTTGTTAAAGAGAATTTATTGTAAGATGGGTAATTTTATAATACTCTTTAAGTACATAATATTATCGAATGTAAAAAGATAAAAGGATTTAACAAAAATAGATTTTATTGGATAATAACATTGCATACCATTGCATAACATCCAAATGATGTAAGCTGCAAGTGCGGAATTATTAAGTAAATTAAGCATGAATTAAGTGAAGTTTTGAATCATTTTTTCACTCATTAATTGACTCAATAATTAATATCAGATTGGAAAAATAAAACACCTCTATTTTATATCTTTACTTTGACCGACAACCATAACAAACACGTTTTTATGTCTACTGTAAAAAGATAATTTTATATGAGTTACGTCCTTTTGCCTTTTAACAGTATAATATGTATATACCAGATAATTTGCTGTCTATAAAGTTAATAGGACACCCAGTTATTTATACTAGCAATATTTATTCAGTGGGTAGATCGTCTTTAAAGATATTTCAAAATCACTTGATGGAATTAATAGAAAATTGTTTGCGGTATATAAAGGCACATTTGATTTATCATTATACACCTACGTATAAGTGAATCATTAAATTAAAGCAATGTCTGCTGTGACCTGTTATACCTTGGTGCTATTATTTTGTTTAGATTTACATAAAAGATAATATACTTATACAGTTATTTATACATATTTGTATACCTAATACGATTATCAATAAATAAGTTTTAGTTTAAGATATATTTCATTGAAGACTAAAATTCTTAACTTAATGTGTTCATTGACAATGAGTCAAAGGAAAATGTCTTGGCCGGTTTCAAGCAATACTTTTCACTAGGCTCACTTTCCACTTGAGAATAAAATGAGGTTTTTATTTCTGTCTAGTCTTTTCTGCTAGTCTGGTACAGTGCTTTTCAAATTTGTTTATTGTATGGCCCTAAATCTGAAAAGAATCATTCAAGGCTTCCAGAAAAAAAACTTGTATAAAAATAGGTTATAAAGGAAGATCAGTTCAATTTTATCATCAATTATAATTATATAGACTTGAAAATGTGCTAAACTATATACGAGTATAAAGAGTAATTAAAAAGTAAACCATGTGGTGTTGGATGAATAAAATAAATAACAATATACCTAAGTACGACTCAAGCTTAATTTCAAATTTTAAAAATATGCATGGAACAAATTAGTGAGAGAAAAATATATGAAAATATATCATAGTTTTCAATGATTACAATGGAAAATTATGAAATCTTACGGTTCGTATTTCCATATTTCGACCGTTAGAAAAGGATTTTTCTACCTAAAAATTATTATGGGAAATAAAAAATCTGGGAACACTGCACTAATGTTGTATGATAGAATTAGGATTTACAATATAATGGAGGCGGGTGTGCCATTTCCAGCCATGCAATATCATTAAACTTTTAAATTAAACTATTGATATTGTTTTTACTATTGCCAATGTTACCATCTTTGCAGTGTTGATTAAATGGTACAAAAGCTTTAAAAATGTGGTATATTATTGTGCATTGAATCCTTTAAAATTATGGTATTTTTGACATACAATTTTTGTAAGTACAACTTATTGTTTTACATTTTTTGAGAAATAAAAATTATAAGACGGTTCGTAACTCTACCAATGACAAAGCCACATGATTTTTTAAAACTTTCTATTACAAGAGGGAAGAAAACTATTCACTACGAAATGCAGAACTATAAATACGGTTAGGAACTATGTTATTTTAATTTTGTTGTTTTTTGATAAATTTTGTAATATTTAATAAATCATTTATTTTATTCAACGAATAATTCACAGGATTTAAGAATGAAATATTAACAAAAGAAACGATTTATTAAAACTTATTTGCACGTTGTAACGTTATAAAAGATGTTATAACTAAATATTTGGTGAAAGCCGGGTGTCGTTTAGTAATTAAGGCAATTAATGATTTGTCAAGTAATTTGATAATCATTTCATGTAGGACCTACTAGTTTAAATTATCATAATTAAGTAGGAGACATATATTTTAATTAGTTAAAGCATATTGGCGCGATATCAGTGGATATACAGGTTCAAATCTCGTTAGGCGTCGTATTTTTTTTTCAAATGTGATTTTTTTCTAGTAGATATATATATGTGGTGTTTTCAAGTTATGTATGTTCAATATGTGTAATTATTTTATAAACTACTAAAATTAAAACTGAAAAATCCATGAAACCCTAGCGGCCAATTTAAGTTTGCCCCAAGAGCTTCAGGGCTCGGCTTGAACATCACTATCTGGGATTATTCACATTTACTATTTCAAATTTTACAGTATCATAATTATTTGGTATTGCCACACACCACTTATACCAGACGAAATGATATAGCAATACCTATCTTTCGAAACGATCTCAAATCTTACCATATATAGTAGCCCAGCTCTCGCAACCAAAGGGTTAAAAAAAAACTAGATTATCTGCATTAGACAATGTGACTGTGATAAATGATCTATATAGATGGACGTCGATAAAGGCTTCTGATTGGCTGTTGGCATGAGGTAGGCGTGGCAATCATCTAATTATAAATAGCAAGAAAAGATTTATTGGGACGTATCATTTCTGAATGATGTCCCATAGATTATTTTTCTCATGATTTGTGATCAATGATCTATCTTCGGTAGATCTAACGAGAAGTGAGTGACGAAATATGATCACGAAATTCAACAATTTGATTATTGATGATTAAGATAGGGTGAGATGCGGGGTGGATATGGTTTGTAGTGGTGTCAAAGGGTGGATGTAGGCCGTTAAGATCCGCCATAAATGGTTCACATTAAACTTTGTCAGTCATACACATTTGTTTTCATCGAAATAAGACTAAGCTACTGGTCTGTGGGGTATGTTTGTGTTAACGTCAAAGCGGAGAAGTAACGAGAATCGGAGAAAAATATATATTTTTAATATTTTTACTTTTAAATTCTTAACTAAGTTTTCATGAAATCGTGTAACCTTGTACTTTATCATGAGCGATTTAAATACTTTAAATTGAACCAAATTGATACCGAATATACAATTAATACTTCCAAACGTAACCGAAACACTGAGTAAACATGCGTGCTAACTGCTAACCATCTATTTGACATAAATTCATTATGTTTATTATGAATTCATGTTTAAATACAAAATACAATGTTACGCAAGGGATATTCGCTAATCGATATTCATAAACGAGAATCCGTTGACATTATTAGTATGAAAAGATAAAAGAAAATTTTCTTTCATGGCGAGCTCTTCATTTCGCATTTGATTTATTAGCACGCGACATTGCCTGACATCTACGAATAAGGAACGCAACCTAATTTCATCCTTAAAACTG
The DNA here is from genome assembly GCF_057557595.1 of Rhyacophila brunnea. NCBI lineage: Eukaryota > Metazoa > Arthropoda > Insecta > Trichoptera > Rhyacophilidae > Rhyacophila > Rhyacophila brunnea. Next base: position 36,500,510 of record NW_028233276.1, on the reverse strand, counting down.
TATATTTTTACCCATTCTTTCTTACTTAAAGCTAGTTTATAGTATATTAGCATTCGCCTTAATCATTCATTTCTTGGTATTTGACTTGTAAATTGTATGAATATAAAACAGGCAACTATAATACTATATTTAAACATAATGTTAAACGTGTAACGACATTCACTGTAATCAAATTACAAATATTTTATTTTAAACAAAAATATTTTCTATTAAAACACGATTTTTAAAAAGAAGAAGAGAAAATATCAAGGTTTCGATGAAAACCTTCAAACGGAACTTAATAATAAGAAAAATATTATTAATATTAGTTGCCAATTTATATCCCCGAGAAAAATATACCAGACAGGATAAGACAGATTATCTATATTTTTTAATCATTATAAAATACCTACTGCAGATATCCTGTTTCAACGAAGATTGTTATTTTTACTGTGTCTTTTATCGACGATGAAGTCATTGATGTCAGGAACAAGGCCGAGAGGTATTTTTAGGAGGATTGACGAAACTCCCTAACTTTTGAAATTAGCATGAAAATGTATTATATATAGTCGGTGAATTTCATTATAAAAAATATTTCGTTTTATGAAAAGTTCAAAGCTAGTCGCGATATGAAATGTTTAATTTAACGCCAAATACCAAATTTTTTTACCAGATTTTTGTGCTTAAAATATTGCGATTTTTCCATTAATTGTAAGCCAATTGCAAACTCCAGTATAAAGTTTGTCGAAAATACTAATTTAGTGTACTATAATAACTGCGCGTACTCCTCTCCTTTAAAAAGTATATTATTTCTCTCAACAGGTTACAAAAAGATGGCCGTCATACTATTCGCCTATAAATAGCCCATATCTAGATTCGGGCATTTTTTCATGCGATATATGAACGCATCGCAGTGCATGCGTAGCCTGCGCATTGCCTGCCTCAAACCGGTTTCAAAATGGTTATTTTTCGTGATGAAAGTGCTAGCGCACGAAGTTACATCGCCGATGGACATTTTTTCAACATTAAAGTGCGGCCACACCGGCAACAAGTCGCGCGACAACTCGTTAAATTATACGATAATTATCATAATTGCTTAAGAAATTTTACGATAATTATCATGCTTATCGTAAAATTTAACGAGTTGTCGCGCGACTTGTTTTCGGTGTGGACCCGGCATTACAACAGTATTGTCAACTGAATGATTCCGCAAAAAATGTATGATATTTACTATACGTAATTTTACGTCATATTAATTTTGAAAGATTTAAAATTATAAATGTTCTGTGTTGGTATCTACTGTAGTTTTTTTTTTCAAAATAATGTATTTTTTACGGATTTGTATTAAAATCAGCATTATAAGAATATGACAACATTCCTTCCCGTGAAAAATTTAAAACTATTTGACGTACGAGTGTAGACAGTTGACGCGGTTCGTAGCACGCTTTTCACCTAAAGCATGCGCAAAAATACTCAGTGTTAAAACCAAAATTAAAAAGGTGAAGTGAAATGGAAGATGAAGTGATCAAATGTAGGTATAACTAATAAGAATATAGATAATATATTAGAGATAAGAACCCTTGCAAAGGTAATATAATATAGGTTGTCAATTTTTCAATATGGTAATGAAAGATTTACCTTTGTATGGGTCAGTTTGATGACTAACACGGCAGGTACACAATGAAGTGAAAGTCTCCCATCAAATTGATAATTTGTATATTAGGAAATCATGCTCGCACATAGTTGATATGTATGCGAGATTACAATGTGACACGTTTATATTACATCTCCCAAAGATGTTATATTATTATGTATCTAGTACCTATGTAGCTACAGTAACGAATAGTAACCTTATACTCAGTGACGTCTAGGCAGCGCCAAAATGCCGCCACACTTTTTTTTATACTTACACTACTTTTTATCATCCTTTCATGACTCCAATATCATTACATTATTAATAAGATATATTCCACTAAATCTAATTTAAATGCCATATCTGATTCAATAGACAATATTGCGAGTCTACGATTTCAGATAGGTACATTTTAAAATACACCTGATAACTTCTAAAACTCGCGAGTGACTGGCAAACATATATGGTTAAATTTTAAATTAGGTACTTAAGTATGTAGATACCTATGTAGAGGTGAAATTAATATTTAAGACGGTCAATAACACCAACATAATATTTGTTATCCGATAGAATTTGCTTTATATGGCTACCCATTGGCCGATATAAATAGTCAGTATTATCAGTAATTTTAATTAAATTTTATTGTATATAATCTTTTAGTTTAAAGTGTTTAAACTATTATTTTTGAGAACAAAAAGCTACACAAAACCGTTTTATAAATTTGTACTGAGACTACGTATAATTCAAATATTATTTGCAAATCTGCACGCGTCACTGCTGTTAACCAAGGACGTGACATCCAAGGACAACGGAAGTAAACTAGACATCGTGAACCCGACAAAAAAATAAAGTCGTGTAAAACTTTTATAGTAATTAATACGTTTTGTTTCCAACCAGTGAGCTGCATTTTTTTAATGGAAAGATATTTCCGTTATTACTAAGTTTAGGTAGTATTTATAAATAATGATTCTTCTCAATTTGCCGCCCTTCGGGTAACTGCCGCCCCCAAGCGACGCTCAATCTGCCTACCCCCACTGGACGTCACTGCTTATACTACATATATAATAAGCATGGGAAAGCTATAAAACTGTTTGAGGCGGAAGAGTTCCTTTAAATTTATTGCGACATTTTCAATAATTATTAGTAGTTCTTGGAATAAGTAACGACAGACATTACCGTGTAGTCAACATTGTGAATAATAATTAACACTGGTGGTATTTTCATAATCATAGGTAAAATTGTTGTGGTGAATTCACAAGTTTAGTGGATCTCCTTGCAAATTGAGCTACGTTTGAGGTCAGTTAATATAATGAGAAAATAAAATATTGACGTAGTAAGTATGAAATAAATATGATTTTTTCATTTAGAAAAATTCACTACTAATAAAGCGTGTTTTTGACTCAACGAGTAAATTTTACTATTAATATATATACCTATTTAGCTGACAAAATTATGAATTGAAACATAACCGCAATGTCTTAAGAGCGTACTTCAATTAAACGGCAAATAATTTTCAACAGTAGGTGCGACGAAATTTCTCACCAGTCGCTAATCGGAGACAGACAGTCGAGGTGTACGTACGTCTAATTGTTTTGTCATGGCATCGGATGAAAATATTCTTAAATTGTGTAAAGATGACTAAAAAACTTTAGGTATGTACTTTAAAAGAAAAGAAGACAATGAAAATACTATTATTATTAGTAATATAACAATAAACATAACATTAAATGGGTACATGTTGGTTGGTTGTTTTATGACAAATTATATTTTGTTCGGCACGCGTCATTTGTAAAATCCGCGCGTCGCCTAGCCACGATCTTTTTTTCTATGCCTTAACTGAAGTATAGCCTTAACATAATTGTGTTGCCGGAGAAAATCTGTAAATCTATCTATTGATCAAAAGCTTATAAGTCAATTTCAATAACATTACTAAAAAATGTTTGCACTGTTCTCTATCTTTACATGAATGCCGTCGCTGGCTGATGTTCGTGTAAACTTTTTCGGAATCTTGGGTACACTAACATTCAATTGAGCAGGCATTTATTTATAATAATTCACATTTATTAAAGCTAGTTTTAGCACATACTAATTATTTATATACTTAATATAAAATAATTTTTACATAAATATTAAATTTAAACTTCTCCCATATAAGATCATCCGAAGTCGGTTCCGACTGAGTCTAGGACGATTAGGCACCGGGACAACTGGGTGCAACGCAATCAAATGAAATTAGAAAATAACTAGATATTCGTGAAGTATTTATAAAATACTAGCTGACCCGGCAAACGTTGTTCTGCCATATAAATTATTTTTAGTGAATATTTTGGTTGTTAAATAAAAAATAACGAATCTATCGTAAGTGTGTGGGGATGGGATCTATGACAGAAAGAGGAATAGAGCGCTGTAGACGATGACGGCCGATAAAAACAAAAAAACATCAACCATTCATTTTCTCAATTCAAAATGAGCAATGATGTTCATAATGAATGAATTACCTGTGACAGGATCTCGTTGTTTAATGTTTATGCAATATCCGTCTTGTCCCTTCCAGAAAATTTGCGGATATTGGAGAGCGTCGTATGAACGGTGTGTGTCAGCGATGAACTCCAGATTATTGTTTCTTCTTCGAATCACGATTTCTCGCGTCGATGTGCGGTCGCCAACCATGATTCCAGCAATGTCGTCAACAACAGTCGCATTGAATCGACGTACGTGCTCTCCAGCTGGTGTTTTATCAGGATTGATGACAATAGCGTGATTGTCACTTTGCAATTCGTGTATGTGTGCTTTGAAGAATTTCAATAATTCATTGTGCTCATTCAACAGGGCGTCCAGTTCGCCGACGATGCGCTTGGCATTAGGTGAATTGAGGATATTGTAGCCGCAACGTGCATCCACATGATTGATGTCCTCACCGCCGCGCCGCGTTGATTTTGAACGTAGAGTGAAATTGTTGACCATTTGCCGCAGTATTGTGAACTATTTCTGTTGCTCCGGACGAAGTCATTTGGAAGCATGAATTGAATGTGTGAATGGACTTCAGGAACAGGTTTGAATCTGGAACCGTGCCGATGAGCAAGCCGTTCAATGGTTCTGGTGGTATCTCAATTTCTGGTAGTTGCACTTTTCCTGATGCGCAACACATCCCGGCTGACTCATGTTTGAATTTGAGCGCATGACAATGGGGACATTCTTTGTCCATAGCACCAATCACCAGTTTCGGATGAGCTGAATATTCAATATCTGGCTCGTACTCGAATGCGAGACGAAGGAACGAAGCGGATGTAAATGTTCGATGTACTTGTTGGCGTTGTCGGCCATTTGCTCTGTGTGTGTTAACTACGAACCGGCGCGCTTGACTCCGTTCCAATTGTCGTAGTTGATTTCGTTCAGCTCGTGCCTCTTGTGATTGGGATGCATGCAATTGCGACATGCTTACACGCACGTTTTTGTTATCTTGTTGGATTTGTTTGTCTGTTCGTCTGTTCTTTCTGCTCTACTATTTCGCATGTTTATTGCTTTATTCGTTCGACGGCCCAAATGGCCCCCCTTGCGTCTTGCTGGCATTGCATTAAAATAAATCGTACAAAATTTTGCACGCACTGCGTTGTGATATGCCGAATGAAATGTCAAAATGACGCGACGCTTCTCTTGAATTCTTCTCGGACGTAGCGCCATCTGTCATTCAACAACATAAATAATTTCGTTCTGTTTGAAATACGAACGACAGTTAAATTTGTTCATACAAAAATAATAAAATCGCGATTAAAAAATGGGAGGGTGGGGGTAGGAAGGTGAAAATTTTGGGTTATAGGTATTTTTTTGTGCCAATTAATAAAAAAAAATACAAAAAAAAATTGTCAAAAAAATAAAAGAAAATTTTTCTGGATAGAGATACCCTAATCACCTAGCGGTATAAAATATACTTGTTGACCTATTCTCATACCTAAAAAATATACATAAAAAAATTCATAAAAATCGGTTGAGCCATTTCGGAGGAGTTCGACCACAAACATCGTGACACGAGATTTATATATATATAGAGATATATTTAATACTTATACATATATTACTTAATACTTTGTCAGAATTTAAATAGGCACATGTAAATAATGATTTAATTGTCCACATTATGTTTAAGTTCCAACGAGAAGAGGGTTATTTTATTTTTATATGAAGCGTTAGCCATAATAATTATTCTCAATCCGCAGTTAAAAACATTATGTTAAAAGCAAAATGAATTAAAACTACCAACTAGTTGATAGAAACTGATTAAAATTTCTCGTCTACTTTCTGTATAAAATCGTCGATTTTGTTTAAAAACGAATGTATATTTATTTCATTCGACAGTGCGGCGCCCAATTGTCCTGGCGTCCTTTTGTCCCATTCCTTTCCTTCCTAATCCCCGAAGGAGAATCAATATGGCGGTTGTCAATAGCTACACGTCATGTGCAATCTGAAATATTGGTTTAATAGCGATTCATTAAAACAAGGGTTATCTTATCATCAAAAACACATCGAATTAATAATTGCAGTGTAACTGTAACCAAACTATTTACTATGGTTTATTTATAAAAAAACAAATTTTATAGTGGTGTATCATAAAATAATATCGCGAGCATTGTGCCATAAAATATTTGCCATCCGTTTTTTGACAAACTTGAAATGCATAGTTTTATCCGGAACCAGTAAACTTCAATGAAATGATGGTACTTATTTGGGCAATAAAGACAATTGCACATTGACCACACTGTTTTTGTGGCATTACAAATTTTATTCGAGATACAACAGGAAAGGAAAACCACAACTGGCTACCCAGTTATAATAATTAGAAATTGTACATTTTCTTCAGACCCTTTTTTAGAAGCATGAAGTGGACCTAGATATCGGTCTCACACATTTTTTTTGGGAAAGATAATAACACATATCTGTGGCCGGGGTGTAAAACTACATAAGTCAAAAAACAACATTTTTCAGGAGAGTGTTTTTTGTGAATATCTTTTTTTTTTTCAAGAAAGCTTTGCTATTCAATTAATTTTTTTTCAGTTTATAGTTATTTTATATGTAATGAATTCATAAGACAGTATGAAATATTTAAAATAAAGTAAATAGCTGACTTATGTGTATCTACACATGAGTTTTTTTCTTGTTTGGCTGACTTATGTGATTATGGCTAATTATTAGAACATTAAAAAAAATCATATTAATAATGAAAACATTTGATTTTTATCAAGGAATACCAGATTTATTGAATATAATTAATTATTACAAAGAGGAACCTAATTTATTATTAAGAATGAGAGAGAAAAAAGAACCAGGAGACATAAAAAACAAAATTTTAATTCAAAAATCCACCAAGATACAAATGAAAACCAAAAAATACATACATCATTGAAAATTAAATATAAAAAATATTTCTTATAGTTTTCATGTTTCCACTAAATCTGGATGAATATCAGGTATGTTCCTGGAGGGCAGTTGGTGATAAAAGTCATGAGATATAGTTGGAATTAGCGGAAATAGAGATATAGGGGCATTCTTTTTTTCTTGGCTTATAGGTAAAGGTGCGTTGGTTATCTGAGATAAAGTTAGATCAGTTGTTTCCATCCTTTCTGGAACACCTCGCCGTCTTAAACACAGTGTTTTGAAAGATTCTTCTTCTTCTAGGCTTGGTTTGAAATAAACAATTCCGATTTTTTTTATATGGGTATCTCATCTATATCTATAGGAAACCAATCGTACGGGTGGTTAATTTGACTAATAATTTTCTTCTTTTTTTTGTTCAATCATGGTCCGAATCAACTTCCGAAGTCTGTGAAATTCCTCCCTGTAGAGAATAGATACATAATTCTCAGTTTCCGCTTTGTTCATATTGAACATTTTTTTATGGTTAAATGTGATGGCAAGAGTATAGTGGCTTTCATAAGATGGAAATTTATTTATGTGTTCAGAAACTTTCATCAAATTTTCATCGCTCCATCTATTTGAAAGGATATACTGATCTAGATTGGCAGTGGTTTGTCTGCCACCTACAGTTGCTTATTTTTTTATGGCGACAAGATTAACAAAATTGTCTGTTTCACCAAACTTTTTTGGAAAACAACCCTTGCATACTTTAATTTTCTTCTTCTTATTGTACCATCCCCTAGCGGAGGTCGGCCACCATCAAGGCGTTCTTATCTTTGTCGTCACTACCGCTCGTCGCTACCCGGAACAGTTCTGTGGAGCTGCACTCGTACCAATCACGGAGGTTCTTAAGCCACGAAATGCGGCGCCGTCCTCTGCTACGCTTTCCATTGATCTTTTCTTGAATGACGAGTTGGGGAATGCTGTATTTTTGTCCTCTCATAATGTGGCCAAAGTATTGTAGTTTCCTGGTTTTGATACTACGTAGAACTTCTCGGTCCTTCCCCATTCGATTGAGAACTTCAACATTTGTCACCCGGTCAGTTCAAGGCATTTTGAGGATGCGTCTATACAGCCACATCTCGAAAGCTTCAAGTCTCCGTTACATCTCTTGGTTTAGCGCCCATACTTTCATACTCGTACCATAGAAAAGAATTGAGAGCACATAACAACGTACCATACGCAGTCTCAGACCTAGGTTAAGATCTCGATTGCTAAGGAGGCGTCTCATTTTGAGAAAGGCGCTCCTTGCGATGTCAATTCTAGTTTTTATTTCCTGAGACTGGTCCCATTTCTCATTGACCCATGTACCTAAATATTTATAATGGGTCACACGTTCGATTGGTTCGCTGTTAATGACAAAATTTGTGTTGGTGTTTACTTTACTTTACTTTAATTTTACTACCTTCAATATCCAAAGAATAATTATAAGATTTTAACCTAAATTTTTCCTTACTGGGATCATGAAATCTAGGTCGGTGAATGGCCATATTTTGAATGGAAATTAATGACGATATGTAAGCACTCCTTTTGTCATACTGTGTAAGATTCAAAGCTTGATGTGATGACTTTCCATGATTCGATCTTGGCACAACATTCTGCGTTTAGATAAAAGGAGTTGAATACGTTTTCTAATTAACTTCCCAGTCTATGCATGGTATTCTTGGCCACTATTCTTTTTGCGTTTTCTTTCTTCACATATACTTCTTGTGTCTTTTTTTGATGATTGCGGAAACTTTTGTGAAACTATTACTTCAATTTCATTATGTTCCGAACCTGGTGCTATAGTGTCAGTTATAATAATGGCCTGGAGGAATATATTACGGGTCAATGATCAAGTCATCAGAGCTAGAGCCTTGTACTATACTTTCATTTTGGGCATACAAATAATTAAGTTCATGTGTTGAAGCCAAACATTGAAGATTCTGGCTCGATGTATCCGGATTAATGTCATTTCTGCAGTTATTGATATGGTTAGTATCACTAGAGATAAAAGCTCGATCTTGATCCAAAAACTCATATGCGGAGTCAAATGGCAACGTTTTTGCTTGTGCTGAAATTTCACAATCACATTAATATGTTGTTAACGTTAACAAGTGAAACTTAAATTCAAATTGTATATTGTGTGAAATTAAAAGCACACCCCAATAAAATTATGTTTATGAAAAAATAACATAAAGTTACTTAAGTGTGGTAAACTTACCTTGCAACTTTATCAATGATGTTTCATTGATTTTTTTTGATCTCTGATATTTTGTATTTAAGTATAACGTATTAATCAATTTAAATAGTTTACACGCCTTTTATGAGTTCAGAACATTAATACTACACTCAACTAAATGAACTGTCTAACGGCGACTAACACCATAAGTCATCCGTTGTTGCCACTTAAAATTTTAAATTTTGTGCATAATCACATAAGTCAGACTTATGTGTTTTTACACCCCGCTTTTCAGAGGGAAATAACTTATGTGGTTTTGTTTTTTTGTATTATAACGCCATACTAACAGAATTTGACTTATGTGTTTATACACAAGTGTGCAGAATCACTTGGACTTATAGAATCAGTAAAAACCGAAAAATGGAATTTTTTGACTTATGTAGTTTTACACCCCGGCCATAGATATAATCTATTACCGTTAGTTTTAATAGAACGAATGTGCTATATTTTTTGCGATACATTTATATTTTGGTTATAATATATCAGTGGCGAACACTCCATACTAGGGGATTATTTGAAGCCTACCTTCTTAAGAAAAATATTTTTTAATTGCATATTGACTTATTTATATAATCACTTGATTATATATTCTATAAAATAATTTATTTTGTCAACGAGAGATGCCGTATGTGTAGGAATGTATTACACATATAATAACAAAATAATCTGCAAAGGTTTTTAAAAATATACCACAGCGCGCCATCTATATTGACGTAAATAAACGTCAGATTATGTTTCGAATAATTCTCATTTTTTTTTATATGAACTTTACGTCTCGTAGCCCCGCCCCGTCTATCGAATTGTATGAACTAAGGTAAGCTCCGATCGCAGAGCCTAAAACTAAATAATCAATAATTAGATCATTTTAAAAAATAATTTCTATGGTGTTTAATCGAATATTAATAAATATGAACTGTTTTTAAAAGTAAAAAGAATTTTTATCTAATGATTTTTGATGTGTATAAATGTTTTAAAAAAATACGTAATTTAAACCGATTGCTTAATTTTATCTCGTCAGTGAGTTTTTTCATTAAATTAGTGTGTCGTTGTCATTAGTGTGTACCTATTCATTAGTAGTAATATCGTATTATCTTCTTATTTCTCGTAAGTATACCTGAAAAGTGTGAAACTTTTTATCAGATCTCCACAGCCTACCTCTTTCCAAAAGTCACCCTTCGCCACTGTAATATATACTTATGCAAATTATAATTACGATTTTCAGATTATTTGCCAATAAATGAATCACATAAATTAAATGAACTCTATATTTTCCATTCGACAATTCTTTAAACGTTATTTTCCAAAGCATGCTCGCTTTTCACTCTCTTTGAATCTCATAGGTCACTTCTGCTCTTGATTTTTACCTGCTCTCACGAGAGATGGTTTCCAATCATGACGTCGTAAAGAATTTAAATTTTTGTACATCCTTCGATTACCTATGTGGTCGTTGGCATGATCTCTTCCAGATCAGAACCATATCCTCGTGTCAAGCACCCTTATCGAGGGGTTAGGGACTTCACTACCCTCCGTTTCGCGCCTCCCGCTTTGTGTGACTTAAAGTACGTAGATCGCTTTTATAGCACCAATGCGAGGTGAGCGAATGTAAACTAAGGTGATGGAATCTTTAAAATACGGGAAGTTGGAAACGCTTCTTCAAACTCGAGTGTATGTAAAGCAGGCGTACCGGTGTATCCCTAAAATTCAGCAGAGATACCCATTCTCAAAGCTCAAAAGCGGAGACCTTTGGTCCATGAAGATGCCATGTCTCACAGCTATATATCGGAACACAGATAGCACGCACGCGTTTAATAAGCGGCATTTGGTCATCACAGAATAAAGAATTGACCTCCACGTGTCTCTAACGGCGAAAACATATGGCATTGCAAATGTTTAATTCAAAATAATTCCAATTGGACAAAAACTATTACGGTTTGCACAAAGTTTCTTCAAATTGCAACGCCGCGTTAAAACTGAATGTACCCACTGTTAAATATACTTGTCATTGATAAAATGACCCAGCATGTTGATTGATGATGGAAAAAGAGCTAAGCAAACAAATTGATTAGTTAAAGTCAATTTTCCCAATAACTCAGCAAAGTGACAGCGATTTGTAACCAAGTAATGTCCATTGAATTTGAATCTCCCAATAATTCCTCGTCCTTTGATTGCGATACAGTCAAAATTCCTCGTTTTATGTCTTTTGTTTATTTGACATTTATTTATGAGAGTATGATCTGCATACAAATTGATCGCGCCTCCACAAGTAAATGCTTATTGCCTTATCTTATAATACTTGTATTTTAAAATGCACAATGCTGTAATATCAATGAGTTAACATTATGACCATTTACTATATTTATAATTCAATGAATCAACCTTTTGCTAAAAGTATTATGTATAAGTGGATTATTCGATCAGGCTTGTTTCACGGCGCCCAATTAAATAAATATTTTAAACTGCCAAACGTATGTATATATAATATTAATACTATCGACCGAAGGTACTTGATGGAATTTGAATTTAAATTCTAATGTATTTAAGTTTTGTACTATTCCATTTGAGTCGTTTTTGCGACCCGGGTTTCGCCTTTCGGCATACGTTACCATTGATCCCAGAATTGACGATTTTACACTTCTTGAGTGTACTTTTTTATTGTTTATAATTATTAATGACCTATTATTAGGTTTATATATGCTTATCGAGTGTATTATTTATTATTGATAAAGTAGGGGTTTTTTTTGCAAACACTTCAACTCATAGAGGTATTAAATAAAAAAGGGACAAGAAATCTGCTTTCTCATACAACTGAATGAAGCAGGCCAACAATAGCCGACAACGAGAAATAGTGACTCGATAAAAAAAATTCAGGGCATCACCGAGGATTTACTTTGGTCATTATAACGTACCCATATAATATAATGTTAACGTGGAAATTTTGCCGCAACTTGATTACCACCGCGCCTCACCATACTTTTTCACCATACTAGCCTGCTTCATCATACTTTCATATAACTTGCCGCCACTAGCTTCAACTATTCATAATTTGTTTGTTATATATTTATATATATATATTTGGTTTATTGTAATCCTTGACTTAATATATGTAGGTGTTAAAGTTTTAATCTACTTTATTGCATTGAGTTGTTATATAAGTATAGTTAATTGTATTCGTTGTCAGTGTATATTTGCCTTTTGGTGAGTGAGCATACTGCCTAAAGATGCCGAAAGGCGAAACCCGGGTCGCAAAAAACGACTCAAATGAAATATGTAGTATAAAACTTAAATCGATTAGTTTTTATATATTGTGATATTTTTAGCTTTTCCGAGCTAACAATCGAAAGTGTCAAAACAAACAGACGTTAGGCTGTACTCCTATCATACCTACCTCCTGCGGAACCGATGTCGTGATCAACCCTCCCTAATTCTGCTGCGATGTTAAAAGAGCGATCTACGATTAGCATAGCAAAATTCAAGAGTTGCGGCACTCGGTGCTGGGCTAAACCACCGAGAGACGACCTTATTCCTGGCATATATCGTGAGGCTAAAACGTAAAAAGAAGAAGTAAGTACCTACCTTTAAGTTGTCAGAGAATGTCAACTCCAAAGCTTATAGGCACTATAGACTCGGTTTAATCGATGATCATGATAAAGATTGAACATATTGTAATGAGCAGATTGATAATAGGTTGATGAACTGAATCGCTTTGATTTTCGACATCCACTATACTGGACGTAACATGTTAATAGTATAAATGAAAGAGAATAAATCATTGGTGTCTATGACAAGGGTCGCAATTTTTTATCTGCTTAGTAGGGACATGACACTTTCCAGTATACCGTAAATCACTTTAATTCAACATTTCCTTAATTTTAAGGTATGCATATTATTATATTAAAGTAACCGTCATCTTATATATATAAATAAATGAAAGATTTTGGTTATCGTCATAAAACTCCGCCACAAGAATTTCTGGTCATCATACTTTAGGGTTGTAAATAATTCAGCTTGCTGCCGTATTTTGATCATAACATTAAGAAACTCAATGCATCTCAATTGTGGTATGTGGCCATTGACTTATAGGACTCAGATTTACATTCAAAATTTCGGTATTAAAGTGGACACGTAGCAGAGTAGAATAGACCAAATGCATGAGTGCGATTTAGCAATATACACCCTAAATCCATTGTAGATAGAATTCATTATTCAATTATTTGTGTTTCAAGATTATAATATGAATGGAAATTTGAATGCCGAGAATAATATGGTACTGGTACACAGAACAGATAATAAATAGAATTCCGATAGGCAACAAATAAACCAATATAGTAAATTTTGACACATGGTTTTGAATGTGTGAGTGTCCTACGAAAACGAACCAGGCATTATAGACTGGCAGTAGTGTGTGTAATACACCAATATTAAAACCGAGAGCAGTTGTCAGTTTTCGACGTATGACGTATTCTTGACACGTGTTTAAATTTATCCCGTATTCTACCTTACTCGAGATCGGTTGCCTGCTTCTCCTTACCCGTTAGGTATTTCAGTTCCCATTATTTCTGAGTTCCCTGGGTACTGGTAAGTGTTTGTTCAACCTCGATATTCCAGTATTTTAATCAAAACAAATTGTAAAAAAATATGTGACTTAAATTTAGTAGCCCGTTTAGACGTGCATGGATTTACTGGCGGCACGACCATGACGATAAAATGCACAATATTAATTATGTAAACAGGTATTATCGTGCATGTTGCAAGAGTAGGTAGGTACATGCGTGGATCAATAAAGTTTAGCGGACAGTACCTACTACCTACATTAATTAAACCGATATTATTTGTCGAAGTGGCAGTGGTTGGAGTTTGGATATCATTAAAATGCTGAAGGTCAGCCATCCTTCCACCTGCAATGACTTATCTTTGCGAAACTTGGATTTTGGCAGTAGCTGTTATAAATACGTACCAAATACGCCTCAAAAATCAACATGGAATTGAGAGTAGTTGTGTCTAGTTGGGTTGAGTGGAGAAACTATGTGGTTGAACAACAGGCTCATCCATTCCACGGATCCTTATTTTTTAGGAAGCCGTGACACTAAAAAGTTTGAGAAAGTTTGGCTAAGCTATCCGAGTACTTGGATCGGTATATGGTATGTATTGTTTATACATAGTTACAACACATATTATATCATGATCAGCCGGGATCGATCTACTGTTGGATGAAGACCTACCCTAGCTCCCCCCCGATCTTCTCCGTCCCTAGTTTTTTACTGTCATGTAAATCCATGTAAATTTATGAATTCGTTTATCCAGCGGATTTTAGGGCGTTCTTATGGTCATTTAGTGTCCTTGGGTACCATTGTATTTCTGGATAACACAAAACAAATTATAGCTCTGTGTTATAATACAAACTTTTTATTACGATAATATTCGTGGGATTGCTGCCAAAAGTTGGTTTATAGTGTTGAAAACATCGTTTTAATGCATTTTACTATCAATATAATAGTTGTTTAATTTTGTCATACATTATTATAGTAACTAAGAGCGGAATGCACAATCTAAGATATCGATCCTAAGGATAACTCGCCGAAAAGCATGACTCAACTATAGACAATCCTGAGTATAGAGTTAAGGAATCCTTAACCATAGACTACTTTTGTTATGAACACGCCCCCTTCTGTATTACCATTTACCACTGACAGCTGCTGTCAAAATAAATTCGCATGTCTATAAAACAGTCCATACACTCAAATTCATTTAACAATGTATCTCAATATGGATATTGATAGTGTTAATTCGTTTGGCATGTACTTGCAGAATATTATTTTACTTTTATACGCCAGCCCGCAGAAATACAAAATGCCAGGTGAAGAATGACACTTGACGCTAGTGTTACCATGATAAAAAAATATCTTGCGGTGCCTGTGGAATCACGTATAATGATTTATAACGGAAACATACAAGTATTATAATTAAATATTAATTATTATTATTGGATTTATAAAATTCAGTTGTCATATTTTTGTCAACGTTTAATAATTATAAAATAATTTACCTAAACTATAGGAAATAGAATTTTTAAATATGGTATTATTTTCAATAGAAATGATCTTAACTAAGGACAATGTTTCTGCATAGTGTTTTCTGCTAAGGAAATTTTAGTTATGACAAATGTTTCTGCATTCCGCTTTAATAATGTAAAAAACATAATAAATTGTAGGACATCAATAAATAATAATAAAGTTTTAAAAAATGTCCGACTTCATCTTCGAGCAAATTAAAAAATTATAGTTTTTCAAAATGATTTAAAATAACAAATTCTCGTTAATTATGAAGTAACTCCACGTGTAAGTGCGTATTAGACGTACCAAATAGATTTCATGAGAGTCCACCAGGATTGTACGAGTTGTTTTCGTGGCCCCTGACTTACAAAAGAATCTCGTATAATAATGGTGTTTCAGTTGGGCCGATTTCAATGAGAATGTGTATAGTCGCATAATGGCGGACAATGGCTGATAAATAAATGGAACGAATCTTCGTACGTGTCTCGTAGACTTCTGGACATCGTCATAGCCTACATCTGATCGCTATAGAACCTATGGAAAAAATGTTTTTATGTTGACTAGGATGCGTTAAATATGTAAGCTTTGACACCTGGTTGATTCAATTTTCTGAATATCGAGTAGGAAATCTTCCATGACGACCCTCAATGTTTTCACATCGGCTATACAAATATTCGTTTTCCCGTCTGGCTATGAAACTGAAGAACTGCAAAATCTCTGAAGACATAATTCGTAAACACGATATTTAAATATAATTTCTGCATTAATATGAAGAAATAATGTTTGCATATCGTCTCTGTTCTGGCAGAACACACTAACTGGAGAATACTAGTTTTGAATAATTTGACTTTGAAGTTGTTAAAAATGTTTGAAATAGTTCATCATGTGAGTTTATTAAGTAATCGTAAAAAGGATGACTTTAAAATAAAGACTGTTTATTTATTAAGAAGGTTTCCAGACGTTAAAGTTTGAAATAAGGAACATTTTGGTATAACTAAGTATTTCATTTTTTCGAATTAGTTTCTTCTGCCAGAACAATGACGATATTGTTATGAATCATTAATTTATTACTACCCAGAAATATTGCGAATCTCTGCACATCCCTGGAACAATCCCCATGCTCAGATATTCCGAGTTTTGTTCCTAGCGATGGAAACTTGGAATGTACCTATGACCACTAGGCTTACCGTATTACGCGTAGCTACGGTTATAATTATTAGTGTCCTTTTGTGTCGTCTTCACCACGCTGCCACATCTTTTAGAGATGATTAGCATTCATTCTTTAAGACTTCCCCTCACCTCGATCTTAATTTGTATAATATGTACCTATACCTACAGTAACATATTATGTGTTTTAAACCAATATATTCTTCTTCTTCTTTTCCCCTGTCACGTCCCAGCATTGGGGCATAGGGCAAGCACAAGTTCGCGCCACTTCCCTAGGTCTTGTGCCTCCCGCCATGCAAAACCTGCTGCGCGTATATCACTTTTGTACCACTGCTGCAGGGTGAGGGAGGGCTGGCCACGGCGTTGGAACCCTTGATGCTGTGCCAAAAGGGTACGAACACAGTCCCAGTTATGTAAAGTGTCTCTTCGTGATTACCTCAATCACCGAGGGCTGCTGCGTCCGTTCACGAACTCGAGTGTCTGTAGCTTGGTCGTACCAATGTATCCATAAGATTCAGCAGTGTCTCACAGCCATACAGGAGCACAGGTAGCACGCACGCGTTGAACAACGACGGGCTCGCGTTGGAACCCTCGATGCAACTCCACGGCGTTGGAACCCTTGATGCTGTGCCAAAAGGGTACGAACACATGTCCCAGCCATGTAAAGCGTCGCTTCGTAATTACCTCAATTACCGAGGGCTGCTGTGTCCGTTCACGAACTCGAGTGTATGTAACTTGGTCGTACCAATGTATCCATAAGATTCAGCAGTGTCTCACAGCCATACAGGAGCACAGGTAGCACGCACGCGTTGAACAACGACAATACTTATACCTATACTAAAACAAAAATTGAAGAAGCTATGATCACCACACTCGGTATAGTCAAATATCTTCACAATCACACCGTAGAATTATTCGTATCCGGAATTTTGTACTTAAACAGTTCACCGCAGTACGTGAAACATGAGTTCGGGTAACATTTAATCAAATGACGTGTTCTTCGTTGAACATTTCACCGTGGAGTATATTTGCACGTATGCTACAACATGTGGCGAATTTTATGAGATGTCTTTACTAGGTTAGGTTATGTTAGGGTTAATCTAATTGGAACAGTACTATTTGCAAACTATCGCCGCATTTTTTAAGATACGTACAAATGTATTCCACGGTGAAATGTTCAACGAAGAACTCGTTATTTGATAAAATGTTATACGAACTCATGTTTCACGTACTGCGGCACACGAATAAGTGTCCCACGATGAACTGCATATGTACAACTTACATGTAACCAGAATTGTTATCATCTCTTTGTTATTGTATGTTCATATAACTTTACAGCCACGCTAAAAAAATGTATGGGTATGTATGCATTTATCTGTTCCTACTGATATGGGTATATTGTGATCAAAATTTATCTATTCGTTTTATTTTGATAAATTAATGACTAACATATGCAATTTATCATGATATGATGCATGACCAGTTTTAGTTACTTCCTCATCATGAGAGACAATGCCACATTTTGTATTTTTTTCTAAATTTTACCGTGTTTTGCATATTATTGTAATACGTAGTATGAAATATTATAACATACATAATATTATTAGGGATCGTATTCCCGGATCTACGGAATTAGAATTTTTCAATCCCGGTATTCAGTGACGTCCCGTGGGCGTAAGCAGGTTGTGCTTTGCTTAGGCGCGGCACATTATAAAGGGTGGCAAACGAAATTTTGGAAGCAGTGACAGTATGGCCCGTTTCAGACGGGACACCGGTCGTCGCTATAGGATTGGTTTCCCGAATAGACCAAATGTTCAGGAGACGAAAAACAAATTTCATAATCCTATATTTAAATACATGGAGATATTTAAATTGTTGTTTTTACAGCATATGAATGATGACGTATTCATTACCATTACTAAGTAATTTAAATAAAAGGATGGTTCTGGTTCATTTAGATACAAAAAAACATTCTGCATTAAAAGGTCGATTTCGACAAAAACGGATATTCGGCAAACCAATCCTATAGCGACGCGGTGTCGAGCTCGATATAATATAGGAGGCCTTTGTATTCGAATAAAGGGGCCTTTGCATTATGTTTATGAACGCCCCAGAGCTAATGAGTCAACGCATAATTTCGCATTATAAATTAGAACATAAAACTGGCGGTAATAAAAACAAGTGTATCAGCGGCTTGAGAATGTAGCGGCCAACGGAAAAGTATACCGGACACGCGTTGACTCATAATCCTTGAAATCCATATCTTTAATCCCGGAATTTTGAGATAACCGATTAGAATCCCGGAATTTAAAATCCCTAATGCTCATAATAAACGAACTATTGACGAGTGGGTTTAATAAATTATCTTTAAAAAAAACTATACACACGAACCTGACAGCTCCTTACATAAATTGGTAGAGAGAACAAATCATCAGTGGGCGTAGATGGAGCCAGATCCCCCCTGAATTACGATTCGTGGGTACGGTACCGGCGAGGAGTACAGAAGGTTGACGGTTACAGAGTATTACACTAAAGTCGACAAATTACTCGCGTCTGTGAGAAACAACCGATTCAATATTAGTAGTGTACAAAGGCGGACATTAATGGTCGACAAGTTTGATAATTTACCGATCCAGCTACTTGACTTATTTAAAAGAATAATGTTTATTATATAAAATAATATAATATTATTTTATTTTGCACATATCATATTATTTTATGATCTGTGTTAGAATTAGCCGTGAATACGGAATAGGAATATCTGAAAGGATGATGATGGTAGTTTAATTTTTTAAAGCCGTTTAAATTGTTAAAGTGTGTTCGATTCCCACTCGGCTTAAAATAATCTAGATTTTTCGCTTGGGAAACTTTAGAGCTCTAAAAAGCTTTAAAAGCTCTAAGCATTGCTAAACAAATCTTGTGTATTTATAGGCCAGTCAGGAACGGAAATAATATTTGAGACAATATAATATGGCATGAGTTCCCTAGAGCCGTGTTTCCCAAAATGTGGTACGCGTACCCCCTGGGGTACGGGAAGAGTTTGGTGGGGTACGCGCTGCACCGGGCTTTGGCTGCGAATGGTGGAACAAGCATTAATACGACATCAATACAACATCCATGCTAGAAGGTTTATCGCATGCGGAAGAAGAGCAATTGTTGGAATTAGCTTCAGACGGATTCTTGAAAAATAAATATAAGGAGTATACTTTAACATCATTCTGGTTGGAAATGCAACATGTGTATCCAGTTTTAACAGAGAAAGTCCTGAAATACATCTTGCCTTTTCCAAATTCATATCTACGTGAAGTTGCTTTTCAGCATTTGTAGACATTAACTAATAAAAAAGGAACAGGCTGTTGGATGTGAAACCGCATCTCAGATTAAAATTAACAACCATGGAACCAAATTATGATGATCTTTCTCAACATAAACAATTTCACTCTTCTCATCGATTATAATGAATGTTATTTATAATATATTAACTTTTATTTATTTTATTTATATTTTATTATGAATGAATTTTATTTGTAAATCGTATAAACGAAAATAGGCGGCCAAAAGAGTAATGTCAAGCGGTTCAAAAGGGTGTCGAACATATTCTGGAACTAAAGTTATCAATGATTTCATGCTTGGGTTTTGGAAAAATATCACTTTGGATAGATGGGGAGACCATAGACGCAATTTATTGACTGAACGGACTATTGGACGGCGTGGATAAATTTAGAAGTTTTACGGATTAGAATGATTCCTTTCTATTTATTATTAGTTTCAGAGTACAGCTAATTTAATGAGTTCCGCCAATGGAATTTTCTTTTTATATATTTTTTTTAATAATGCAGCAAATAAGTAAACAAAAATGGTTAAAAAATCCTGTTCTTAAAATTATATGTTTATTTTCATCGGCGGTCAATTATCCGCGATATAAATTTTCCGTGAACCTGAGAGATTCTTTGAGGAAAGTGAATACCTATTCCGAGTTACGATCCTGATGATGAGCATTATCTTAAATGTACAATTATTTAAGATAAGATGTTAATTGAAAAAAATGATTCGCCACTGATATTATAATAATATAATGGCTTTATTTATGTGTGTGTCCGGCCGGTGTATAAACGGCGCATCATACCTGTATGTGTATTTTTGAGTGAATAAAATGGTACACGAGTAACAGGTAGGCAATGTATTGGAAAAATCTGTGTCAGTATTTGAAGATACCAACAAGTGTATGAAAATTGATAGGGTGACAATGTTGGTCAGTATTGTCATAAATCACAAATATAACCATATAAGGTTTTTATGTTTTATCTAATAACTACTAAGGCCACTTTGGAAATGTTTTCGACACATTTTTAAGCGTAATTATGGTTTTTAACATATTACTACATATTGTGTTTTATTTTCATTAATAGATTGTATTTCCACAAAAAAATCACAATTAAGACCGTAGAATAAATAGATTGTTAACTCAGTCCTTTTCTATGGTATAGATATATGGACGCTAAACTAGGAGATTATTCTCAAACGAATGGGAAATGAATGAGAAATCCTGCGTAGTAAACCAGAAAACTACTATACCCCGGCCACGTTCTGATGGGACAAAAGTACAGCATTCACTGACTCGTTACTCAAAGAAAGGTTAATGATAAACATACCAGAGGACGGCGCTGCATTTCAAGTATATCCGT
Organism: Rhyacophila brunnea; assembly: GCF_057557595.1. Classification (NCBI taxonomy): domain Eukaryota; kingdom Metazoa; phylum Arthropoda; class Insecta; order Trichoptera; family Rhyacophilidae; genus Rhyacophila; species Rhyacophila brunnea. The sequence goes on along the minus strand of NW_028233276.1, from coordinate 36,479,366 downwards.
GATTGATACGAGTTTAGCACTCCACCGAACAGCTCAGTGCCACAAATTACCACGTACCTAAAACTATCACTGTTTGAGAGTAGGTTTCGTGAAATTGCTCTATAAGATGCTTCAATGGATAGTCTGTATGTCAATTTTAAGACTTTTGGTGTATTTGTACGTATAATTGTATATATAAATAATTACAAGATAAAAGATTTTTTTATATACAACGTTTTTAAATTTTCTGTTGATCATGACTTGACTTGACTAGCTTAAACGATCAAAAAAAAAATTGTACTTGATAGAAATACTGATTTCCATAGTAACGCACGTATATATTATTTATTTATATAATAATTTAGTTGCTAGGACCCCTTAGTATCCAATAATGGTATCGAAATAACTTTTCATATAAAACATAATTAAGTAAAAATGAATCCAATTCTACTTAAAGATGGCTAAACGTATTAAAAAAATGCATTGGCATCGTGTTCTGATATATTCTAAAAGTTTCAAATGTCTAGCTAGTTGGGAAGTTAGTTAAAAATCGATTGCAAGATTTGTACCGGACAAACAACCACCGGACAAATAAGAATACGACCTAAGAAAAACGTTGTAAAATGAAAGGGGGTGGCACTTTCTCAAGTGGTGTCACTCACTGCCTATCTTTTTGGTTTTTCGCTTCTTTTTAGTTTTTCTAAGTTTATATTATAATATCTTCTTTTCCGATATGTCAGAGCTATTGGATAATAAAACTGACGTGTGCCAAACAGTAGTATGTATTCTTGAAATACTCGAATGTTCAATGAATAATCCAAAGACACCCTATACTGCAAGGTGTTTGGCTGCGAGTGTGTTGGCGCGTGTGCCGACTGCCTGTGGCTGTGTTAGTGTGGTCGGTGGCGAGAACTCATGAGAACCAGCGACGTGATGTCCTCACTACTCACCCATGACTAGAGATGGGATAAATAAGTTAATGTGTCGATACTGGTATCGGTATCGAAGTACAGCCTTATGGTGGAACTTGTCTATTTTTGGCCGAATCCATGTTAATCTTTAGATATTCAGAAAGTTTATAAGAAAGTATATAATATAACATTGTAATTTTATAGTTATTATTTAAAGTTGTGCAATTGTAGTTCATTAAGATTGATTAACCCAACGAACTATCGTACGTATGTATGATTGATAAATATATATCTAAGAAATCAGTAAACCAGTGTTTGGTTTAAGATAGTGGAGGCCCGATGCACTGACTGATTTAACCCCCCCCCCCTCTGCGATAAAAAAATTAAATAAAAACCATAAATTCCAACCACAAATGTGCCTAGAAAAAAAAGATGTTGATATCTCTTTCTTGGAATTGCATCCATTACCTAAAAGCAATTATTGTTGAAGATGACAATTATGACTATGTTTTATGTCCCTTTGGTGATAGTTGCATGTTGCATGTAATTTGCGGGTAATATTGTATATTTAATATACCAACTAAATTTGTGAGAAATACGCATATTTTGAATATTTTTGCAAAATTTAATAATTACCTATATATTATATGACTGGTTTAAACTGTTTTAAGGGCCCTTTTTAAACCTTCTGACGAATCGTTTGCGTCTTTTGCGTTTGTTCTGTAAAGGTCTGAATATTAACATTGACAATCAAGATTGTAATAAGTGCGTTTTGCACCTGTGACAACAAAGACAAATTATATAACATGATCTATTTTTCGTTACTCTATGAAGTTACTATAATATTTAGACTTACAAATATGTAGCGGCCCAGATTTAGATAGTCCGCAGCACATCCGCATTATACAGTTACGCACAGAAATCAAAATCAAATCAGTCTAATACCAATAGTGCTCTCACGTGTTTTACTGGGTCATCCAACTAACTAAATCCCACAATGGTGACCCCGACGTTTTTTGTCGTATGTGCGTAATATTTCGTTTACTGTATCGAAAACCACATTAAAATACTAACTATATATCATTACTAGAGTATCAAAGTATCGGAAATCTGTATCGTTACTTTTTGTCATCCTTATCCACTACCGAGAAGACAGTCAACTCGAAACGTCAATGTAAATTGATTTAAATAATAATACTATCGCTGGTACACAACGGTTTCGATCGCCGGACAGGTAAATCAAATAGACCAATTGATTTTTTTCGGTGCAGTTATCTATTTGGCGAAAAAATTATATTAAGGCAACTTACCTATGAATGTGTCTTTTACGGGTCAAATCTAATATAATATCAACCCGTGGCCACTGTACAAGCTTGTATAGGTAAAATAAGATAGGTACTCTCCCTGACAATTATTATTTGTATACATATGTTGTTCGAAATATTGTGAGGATAGTCGAGCAATACGCAAGGCCGATTATATTCTAGCCATGGCAATAAATGGCGAATTACGATGGTAGTGCTAGTTATTGATTATCTTCCATTTTAATAAATGAAGATTTTCGATTGTATATTTCGTTCAAACTTTACCACTTATTTCAATATGCAAAACAACAACCGTCATTTTCTATAAACAGTTGTACCCATACGGGTCTAGGACGATTTGGCACCGGACAACTGGACGCCACGGAATTCGAAAATAAATAGACGTTAGGTACTTATAGGCGCTGTAAAAAAAAATATTCAATATTATTTAAATGATTATATTATGATTTAATAGTTGGTGATAATGTAAATATGCAGACGTAAACAATGATTTAATCGTGCATATGTTTAAGTTCCAACGTATGCTTTATTTTATATAAAGCCTAAGGCATGGTAATTCTTAATCCGCGATAAAGAATACATTGTGTTAAGAGTAAAATGAATTCAAACTACTAAGCATAGTATAGAGCTGATTAAAATACCTCGTCTACGTTCTTTATACGTGTCTACGACAGTGCGGCGTCCAATTGTCCGGAGGCCAGTCGTCCTATTCCTACCCATACCATACTGCATTCGAACTAGTATGAGCAATACTAGAAATACCATCGAAGTTTACAGTTTAGCGTCACGGCTTGACTATGGAGGGCCTTTATTTATACGCAATTTCAGTTTTCCAGTAATTTAAATTGTTAGTCGATTGTTTTCCTGAATTTTTCGAGGAAATTAAAAAAAAATACTAGAACAATAATACAGTGCGTATTCAATAAAGAATGTTACATTTTCAATTCTTGTGAATTATTCGTTGAATATAAATGGAAAAAATGTTTATCATATTATTAATAAATACAATAAGAATAGCTTCTATTTTAAGAACTCATAAACTATATTTTATTCCATTGATTTTTCCAAATATTTATTTCAATCGTATATTTATTAGATAGATACATGGCCCCACATCCTGAAAGAGCCCCCTGGCCAGGATCTTTGGCAGCCCCTCCCCAAAGCTATCGCAGTGACGCTCTATAGTAGCGTTTCCCAAATTTTACACGTGAATTATCATTATTATTTATATCAATAATCATATCACATCAAATTGCTAATAATTGTAAAGTAAAATAACGCCAAGTTTTTATCAACCAAATTTGTTATCTGTGTTTATCCCAATCCGCCTCGTCGGGCCCCCCTATGCCCGGATCCCCATGCTAGAGCCGTGTCCCCCCCCCCCCATATATAGGTAGGTAGCAACTTAAATAATAAGATATACTATAGTCTTAAGTATTTGTTTCAATATTATTTATACATTTGATTGAACATAAAGATCATGCATATTGAAACAATGAAAATATTATCTTAATCCCTAATAAGATTAACCCGGATATATTATGGGGATTTACAATACAAACTACAAACATTACTAATATCAAAACCATACATATATTTATTATTATTATAAAATTATTGTAAGTATTGTTCAATTAAATGATAACTAGAATAACAGGTTTAGCAAAGAATTTACCAAATGATAATAGTTATTCAGGGAAAATTCGGAAAATACCTTGATTAACTAAACAAACAAATTACTCCGGGATATAGTATATTTACACATGTATTCAATTAAAATCTAATAATTCATTAATAATTTGTAATTAATGATTACTAATAAACGATTATCTCTGCCCTAGGCGATAATAACAACAATACATAATCGATAATTGAAATTATCAACAACAATAATAAATTTATTATTATTATTTATTTACACATTGACTTATGATGTTCTGGTCTCCTCGTGTTAATTATTATAATTTGGATAGCTCTACCAAAATATAGTCAGTGTCAGCCAGTGATATAAAACCCTCTAAGAATGTCTAGGATTGTCGACCGTGCATTGTTTGGCGGAAATTGGCCCATATTTCCTGATATTGCTGGAACTTAGAACATGTAGCTCGCCACTGGTACCAATATGGCAGTGGCGAAAGCTCCATACTAGGAAAGTATTTAAAAAGCCTACCTTCTAAGAAAAATAGACTAAAGACATTACACAGTTTTAAAAATTGCGACTGCGACTTCAACTATTTATAAAATTATTTTGTTAGGAATTCAGATTTATTTTATATGACCGTCAGGTCACGTGACCTCAGCACCCCATCTACCGAAATGTATGCAATTCGATAGGCTCGAAAGGTAAAGCCTAAAACCTTTGCCCATAATATTATTATTGTTTACGACTGCAGCTTTGTCCAAAATAATTAATAATAAGATAATTAAAAAAAATCATTTCTATGACATTCAATCACATATATAGGTACCTACCTAGACTGTATATAAAAGTAAAAAAATAATTTTTGATGTGTATAAATGTTTAGGAAAATACATAATTTAAACTCGCTCAATTTTATATCGTCAGTGAGATATTGAAATTTAATCAAGTTAGTGTGTCGTTGTCATTAGTGTGCACGTATTCGTCAGTAGTTAATAATATCTATCGTATTATCTTCTTATTTCCCGTAAGTATATCTGACAAGTGTGCTCTTTTTCTCTGATATCCACAGTCTACCTCTTTCAAAAAGTCACCCTTTACCACTGCCATAGCAAATACCTACCGGGAATTTCCAATAATTCATGTAATCTTCTACTGCATATCTATTATCTACACAGCATAGCTTGAAAAGGTGATTCAATAGGTAGTAAAATAAGTAGATACCCACATCATATGGATCATTGGACACAACTAGTCATTAAGTAACAAACTCCGATAAAATAGTTTTCATATTACGTTTGCGAGCATTTATTTCGAATTACACTGTTTATGAAAGCAACAATAATGATTGTTAGAATTATTGTAATTTTGTCGAAGTGAACGCCTTTACGAACGTTTAATTGTTTGTAATGAGATGTATCACGCACCTCAGAGAATCTAATGCAACCAATCAACTAATGAATGGTTTTTATTACACCTCACCTGTGAACAGGTGTTTAAAACTAATCCTTAGAATGTTTTTTGTTTAACTTTTAATCGTCGGTTACGTGAACTACAGCTTTATTACCTAACTGCATAATAATTGAATGATTGGTGGTTGGCGGAATGAATTGTAAGAGAGAGTTTTTTTAGAGGTGACAATAATAATTGATGGATACAAATGATATTTAGAAGATACGGAGGCTGGGAAGAAAAGTCACCGAGTAGTGGACGACAACAGGTAAACTGACCATAGAGAGGCCTCTAGCACTGCGAACAATTATTATTGGTGATGTCAAAAAAGTTTTCAAGGTAAACTTTGACATTGCAAAGAAGGGACAAAGATGGATTCACAGAGCAGCATGCACAATCTAAGATTTCGTTCCTAAGGATAAGTCGCCGAAAAGCATGACTTAACTATAGACAATCCTGAGTATAGAGTTAAGGAATACTTAACCATAGACTACTTTTGTTATGAACACGCCCCCTTCCGTATTACCATTTACCACTGACAGCTGCTGTCAAAATAAATTCGCATGTCTATAACACAGTATTTAACAATGTATCTCAATATGGATATTGATAGTGTTAATTCGTTTGGCATGTACTTGCAGAATATTATTTCACTTTTATACGCCAACCCGCAGAAATACAAAATGCCAGGTGAAGAATGACACTTGACGCTAGTGTTACCATGTTAAAAAAATATCTTGCGGTGCCTGTGGAATCACGTATAATGACTTATAACGGAAACATAAGAGTATTATAATTAAATATTAATATGTATGCATAGTTATTGCATTTATAAAATGCAGTTGTAATATTTTTGTCATCGTTTAACAATTATAAAATAATTTACCTATTTTACCTAACGAGAATTTTTAAATATGGTATAATTTTCAATAGGAACGATCTTAACTAAGGACAATGTTTCTGCATTGTGTTTTCTGCTAAGGAAATTTTAGTTATGACAAATGTTTCTGCATTACGCTCATATACTCAAAAATCAATATAAATATTGCGATAGATTGATAAAAGGCAGAAAGATATGAAAAAAGAAATGTTCATATTACAAACGAACCAGGCTACGTAAAATAATACAAGTTTTCAAAAAGCTTGTTTTATATTAGGATTTTAAAAGATGTCTATTGCCAATTGCATCGATGGGTGCAATTACTTGGTAATCAATTATATTGTTTAAAGGCATTCCAAATCAATCAATTTCTTGACAGACATGCATGATCACCGGTTTGTAATGTAATAATTGCAACTTTGGATGTAATCACCCCAATCCCCAAGATAAATCCTGATGTTCATCTTCAACGTTCTCATTATTTTTATTCATGTGGGTTTGATCAGCGTTTATCAACCTGTGGCCCCAGAACAAATTAAGGGGGCCACGGGCCAAAAACCAACACTTGGGCGGACACAGACACAATGAAATATTAAAATTACTAAACTAATGAAAAAAAAATTAAAAACATTTTTGAATTAGCGGCGTAACCCGTCGTCAAGTTGCAAAATAATAGGAGGACATTTGATTGACACCCCTAATATTATCATAGAATCTAGAATCAAATCAAGTTCACCTAAAATCATATTTGCCGACATCGATAAGGAAACGAGGAGATTTTTAGCGCATACTACACACAATTATTCGTTAGTTATCCAAGGGTAATAATATAGTATTGTATTATTATTTATGAGTGACAAACAATTTATATAAGCGATAGCTGGTGCTAGTTTTTGTTTTATCTATATTAGATAACTTAATTTATTAAACAATCAACAAAATTTTAATTCAGCAATGTGGACAGAAACTTAATCGTACGTATGTAGTTTATAAGAAATATGTTAAAATTATTTTTATTAAAATTCCATTTTGTAATAATTGTAAAAGCGGTGAAATTTTTAAGGTTTGTTTTTATCCTCGAGTAACTATAATGTTTAATATTAGAGTGAAACGGGGTCCACAGATCAAAATAGGTTGAGAAACAAGATAATAATAAATAAATAATAAACGCCCAACGTTGATTCTTTTCAATTTAATACGAAAATTGAATACCTCTGTCTCTTGTGTGCGAACAAAAACAGCGTAAATCAAAAGTTTACTCCAAAGTGTTTAATTTAATAATTGTTGCTACGTACTTACTTGGTGTTACTTTATTATTATACATATCATTATTATACTCAGAAGCAAATGATTACCTACGTTTAATATAATATGTAATAATTCGTGAATTAGTAAAAATAAAATGGTGATGAAACGCTTGATTTAATTAAAAATAATAGTAAACACGACACGTGAGCGCACTAAGGTCACCTCACACATATCACGCCACACCATCAACCTCACACGGGATATAACTTTTTTTAATTTACAGTTTACACATTTTTGAGTCACGTACTCTCACATAATCTTTAATTTCAGTGTTTCGGAAGAGGGCTACAAATGGCAGGTAATTGTCACAATATTTTTGTATATTGTCAGTTTTTCTTATTTAATGTTCTCATCATTGTAGCACGTGCAGTCACGTTACATGATTGTAATGTGTTTATGGCATTATGCAGCCAACACCAACTAACACTATTCGTTCAAAATTACGTGCTACACGATGGTGGCATCGATCTGATAACATTTTAATACCAAAGAAAACGACATTGCAGACTTTTTACCCGGGGTGATCGTAATGTGTTTGCCACATTATTGAGAACTTAGACAGCTTGATTATATTTTTTGCCAATTCGGTGTACCTATGCTATAAAGTGAGAAAGCATTCGCCAAGGGTGTTTGTAATAAGGGTGTCAGCTCATTACACATTTATTTATAAACAAATGAATGTAATCGAAAAGTATCGTCAATGGTACCTGCAATATATATATATATATATATATATATATATTATTCTTATTGTAAATATGGATAAATTTATTTGAAAAAACAAGAATTAGATAATTTAATATAATATTGAAATAATAATTTGTAATACACGCAATTGTGATGTAATATTGTCCCCAGGGCTTCGCAAATGATCCATGATTAATGATTAGGTACTGATTAGTCAGTAATAAAAGTGTTTGTCAATACAATTAAAGTTTCACGATTTAATCATTAACTAATAAAGCTTAGGGCAATGACGTAATTGCATAATTTAATAATACTACCTTGTACAAACAATTATTAAGTGATGTGACAGTGCAGATGGGTGACATATTATACCTAGATGTAATAAATCTATTTATTACCTATTTAAAAAAAAAAACTTAATATAATTATTAGCTATTTCGTAGATTTCGACGATTTCGTATTTAGAATATTTATTTATTAGCCTATTTAGAAATGCCTAACTATTTTTTAAGGGACAGTATTTTCATTGAATTAAAAAAACATATTATTATGCTATAAAATTGCCATTTTTAACATACTTATTGATAATGATAATTATAATATTTGACAAATCTTGCAGGAATATACAGTGACGTGTAGGTCGCTAATTATTGCGGTATTTATATATATGCCTAAGGGACGGCAAATTAAGGAAGACATTTCTATATTTTTTTTCATTTGTTTAAAAGCCTCTGTCCATTACGACGGCCAGCTGGTGCAACTCGATACAATGGCTGGTATGTGAGCATAACCACACGTAGTCTGTGAATATTAAGTACTGTCTGGAAATGAATAGTAATAATAAGTAATAAGGCGAGGTAAGATATTCAGGTGGTAAAATAGGATCACTGTGCATCGAAAACGTCTGGTGGTTATCCCACCAATCAGGTATTACGTCGAGTTGCATCGACTGGCTTTAATAGGCAGAAGCCCTAAGTCCGGTTTCAGACGGGACACCGGTGTCGCGCTCGCATATAATAAGGAGGCCTTTGTATTCGAATAAAAGGGTCTTTGTATTATGTGTATGAACGCCCCGATCTAATGAGTCAAAGCGTGTATGGTACACTTTTCCGTCGGCCGCTACTTTCCCAAGCCGCCGATACACATGTTTTTATGACCACAGCCAGTTTTATGTTCTAATTTACATCGCAAAATTATGCGTTGACTCATTAGCTCATAAACATAATACAAAGGCCTCCTTATTATATACGAGCGCGACACCGGTGTCCCGTCTGAAACGGGCGTAAGTCGCTCAATTCTCAAGATATTGATGATCTGTTACGACTGGCCCAAGAGAGAAAGCTATAAGTATTGCAAGTTGGCCACCAACCTTCGATATAAGATGACACCAAAAGAAGTAGTTCTATAGTCAATGAAAAGAAATCAAGCGTCAATGTGATCTAGTTCGTAGCGGAATCGTTCCATGTAATTGCTGTTTAGGTTGACAATAAATTTCTGACGTACGATTCGTCAAATCTGCGAGTTTGGTGGTGTATTTAGACCTTAATTATTACAGTATTGTCACTTAATTGAAAAAGTATGTGTAACAAGCTCAAATTTATACCCAAACACTCATGGGCGTATTGTTGTTTTAATTTAATAAAACGCATTTTTTTTTGTAGCACTTATTCCACTTTTAATCAATAGATTAGGACCGGTTTCGTCCGCTTCAGAGGGACATTTTCAACTTAGCAAGAGTTGAAAATGTTCCTCTGAGGCGGACGAAACCGGTCCTAATATATTGATTAAAAGTGGAATAAGTACTACAAAAAAAATCGTTTTATTAAATTAAAACAACATACAATACAGTTCCACCATGAATTGACAGTTAACAAAATAAAAGACACATGAGCATAGCATGGTATTTTATTACTCGGGGATTTAACAAAAGTATGCCCTTTACGTAATGGAAAATTTGTAGATACATAATGCCGGGTCCACACTGGCAACATGACGCGCAACAACCTCGTTAAATTTTACGATAAGTATGATAATTATTGTAAAATTTCTTAAGCAATTAATAGTAAAATCTAACGAGGTTGTCACGCGACATGTTGCCAGTGTGGACCTGGCATAATATGCACATTTACTACCAGCCTTTAAATATGTATTAAGTTTGATGGTGGTTGGTTACCATCAACAAAATTAGATTACCCATTTTTAATAACTAATAGTATTTTCAAAAATGTATGGCCTCCTAAAACTGAAAAAAAATCAAGATACCCAATTTTTTTGATAGTATAAAAATCATAATTAATTCAGACAGTGAATTTTCAACATTATATATTATATAAATAACCAGACGAAAGACTAAACAATCGATAAACGATAATCAAGAACGTAATATTTAGTAGGTACCAATAACACGACAACAACAAAAATCATGATAATTAATACCAACAAGATTAACTCGGCAGGCGATTTTTTATGATAACATACTACTTACCTTTTATCATAATCATAAGAAGGTGTATTCTTCCATGATTTGGTCATTCTTGTATGTTCAACGAAATCCCACTTTTGCGCCCCCATCCGAGCTGCGCATGAAGCGGCTCCACCGATGTGGCTATATCGGTGGAGCCGTCCTCGGTCCTCGTAAAATAAACTATAAATTTTCCATATTGCTTCAGTGCCTTATGGTTTCTTTAAAAAAAATGTTCATAATTGACAATTTATTGTGATATTATAATAAATTGTTGTTACACCGCACGCCACTGATCAGACGATCGATTTTACACGTTGCATACAAATTAATATACAATTACTTAGTATTTGTGTTTGTTACTACAATGAAAGTTTATGCAATAGCTCAAATAGTCGTTTTCAAAAATCATCTACCCACTAATCTCTCATTATTTCAAATTCCAATAAAATTCAAGGTGTAAATAGATATTGCATTTTGCAGACACTCCAAAATTGGTAAGGTCAAAAAATAAATTCCTGCAGATTTGTATGCCTATGCTAAATTTATAATTTATGTTATTATACCAATTTTATTTATAATACTTATATTATTTCTTGTGTATCTAAGATGGCGAATCTTCTTCGAAATGGAGCCTTCTGTGATTTTCATATAAATATGCTGAATCCTAGTTTGATGAAGATAATACATCTTGTTTGTAGGAAAATTTAAGAAAAAAACGTATAGCTACTAACAATTAAGCGCATCAAAAGCTGCGTACTTCAATTCACAATTTCAAGCTCATAATGCAGAAAAAGGTGATGAGCAGCAGAAACGTAGGCGGATAGAGATTCTCTTGGCTAACAATATCCGTAAACGGCTCGATATCCAAGGCGTTAGCCGGCTCTCACATCTAAACTCGCATCGTCTGCCGCACAGCCATAAATAAAACCTTCCAACAACGTCGATCCGGTGTTGCATTTATGAAGATCGCGCACGTCTACCTAGCGACAGTCGCACGCAACCTTCGAAACGTATAGATATTTGAATGCGGCAATCAGCGAGCCGGTATAGGAATGACCAATTCTTGGGTGTTCGTAAGGAACTTCGGTTCTTCGACCGCATCCCGAGAAGCATGCGACTTGTTGATTGCAACAATAGATTTTTTTAAACTAAAAAGTCGCATTCAACCAATCTGCGGAGCTCCATTTGGCAACGTGTGTTTTGTGAATAATGATGACGTCACATCTACGTATTCGACACGTTGCAGGCGAGACGAGTTTTGATGTGAGAGTAGGCTTAGGGGTGTGATGAGACTGTTAATGGGGAGAGGAGAACTGCAAGTTGTTCGACAATCTTGGATAAAAGGCGGTATAATGTTATTACATAGGTCCTAGAGGTACTGTTTCATATGCTTAGGCTCCGTTGTGTATGTAGAGATGGTTTTCTACAACGTTTTTGTAGTGTATCATATAAAATAGTACCACTGTTGTCAACGCTCGAAATGGAAAATTTTGAGAACCGGAACGCTCGTTAATTTTCTGAAAATATTGACACACCTAGTTATCTAATTTTATGTGCGTTTTATAAAAAACATGAGTTTGTTCATTTTTTGTTATGTGGCCCATCTAGCTCAAACGGTAAAATACTTTTATCCACGAGACGGAGCGATAATTTTGTCGATTTCAGGAACCGGAACGGCGCTCCGGTGTGCTCCGGTCCATTTCGAGCCCTGACTATGTTATACAACCATGTTATATAGATTTATTATTATTTTTTCATAATAAAATTGTTATAATGATGTGTTGCGAGCTACGTATACCTACTAATTTTGTAAAGACATTATTTTATTAACCATAATATTATTATGAAATTGGTAGTCACAAAACAATGTCATTTGTAAGTTTGCTAATAATCAACACTATCTGCAAGCTGTTTTCTTAGATTAGTTAAATGAAAACAATAATACGTATGCCGTATGCCTGACAAAGTTTAGTGTGTACTATTTATGATGGATCTTAACAACCTACCTCGACCCTTCGCCACTGCTATACCCCTATGGATTGACAATCTATCTATAACGAATGATATTGGAGAACCGGTGTACTGAGCGGTTATCAGTCACTATTATTAACGGATATTTTACTACTTCTTTACTATAAGGTATAAACAACATAAAGTAATGCAGGTAGGTAGATTGTAGGTATATTATTTAATTTTCGTGACTAGTTCGAATTTTGAAATATCATTCCATTTTGTATCATTTAAAAATATTTACCGTTAAAAGTTGGGCGTATAATTCTTACATAGTTTTTTGCCGCATTTTTCAAATTTGACACTTTATTTGACAGATTTGATTCGCTTTTTGTGCCACTGATATTTGGACACGAATATCTGTGGATAACTTATAATAAAAATAAATACTTACATTTTTTTTAAATTCTTTTACTATTTGGCTGTTTCGCAAGTTGTCGTCATCATTGGTTCTACAATCCAATGATTGTTGTTCTTATATACCTATTATTTTTTAAACATGGTTGTTCACTATTCAACCAACCTATGATTGTGGTTGAGGTTTTCAAGATGAGTCTATACAGCAGTGGAGAATGGTGGAGGTAGGCTTTTAAGAACCGACATAAATAGTCCACAAAAAACGTTGTCAGTCATACGTATTTTGTTTTAATTGAACTAAGACTTCAATTTACATATTATGATGCTGATTAGTTTTTAAAAATCAAGAACAGAGTTGAGAAACGAATTTAGTATTTTACAACGAATGTCAAAAAAAATAAAAATGAGTCATCATTTTATATGTACCTAGCTAACATTTAGTTTATTAATTATAATATTATATAATAACAAATATATCTTGATTTACATATCTGTAACGCAACTCTCTCTCTCTCTCTGAGCATTGAACACATTGAACGCATCGACAAGAATGTTGACAGGTTGCACTACCACCCGGCATTTATTTCCAGTAAGTTACTACAAGTTAGTACAAAAGACCAGAAGGTTGATTTTCAAGCGAATATGGTAGCAATATTTTAGCTTTATTATGAAAAGTTTTATGTTGTTTGCGTTACCGAAAAACGTTAGATTTAAAGCCATACGTCAGATGCGAATTTTGCAAGCACGAAAATGCTAGAAAGTAAAACGCTAAATTGGCAACGCTTGTTACCAACAATCGCAGAAGGGCTGCATACTTCAGCCATATTTTCCACAGTTATTCCAAGTATTGACGAACTTAGCCAGATCATAACGTAGGGACATGTAGATGGAAGAAGATGAATAGGCAGAAGAATATTATATTAGTACAACATGTGGATGTATGTCTAAGGCGTTGATTATGACTGTAAGGATAGGGAGATGTACTGGAGACGGCACCAAACGAAGAATATTATATGTAGCCATCAATGAAACAGTTTGTTATGGCGTATGCCGTATACCAGGGGTTCACAAACTTTTTCGTTAAAGGGACAATTTTGTAAAAATATTTGGCGGGCCGCCCTTTCTTCTGTAAATATTTTATGTTTTTAAAAAACACAAGGCAAACAAATAAAAAAAATATTAACTAAACATACATTATTATTACTCTTATTAATTACTAAAAAATAATATTTAAATTTTGTCACCTTGTGATTTATGCAATTGTTTGTTTGACACTAAATCCTGCAATATATGCTCAAATTTTGTGTTGTGAATACGTAAAACAGTTGCGATATGATTGTCTGTTAATTTTGATTTTAAGTTTGATTAATTATTAATGCTCATTGTAGAAAATGTTTTCAGAAATCTTGGTACTTCCAGAGAAGCCATTTGATGAGCATGTTTAACTATATTCGGATATACCTCAAGTGAAAGTCCTTTGTAGAATTCAATTAAATTCTTATCACGATAAGATGCTTTTGTTTCCACGTCCTCTTGCAAATCTATTGATTCAAACTGCATATTTACGATAACAGTGTCCGGGTTGCGTGAAAAGGGATCTTGAGAAATATTAAAATAATTAATACAGATTTAACATAAATCTTGCGAGACACATAAAAAGTCACGCGGGACACACTTTGTGAACCCCTGCCGTACCTATACCTACTATATTAAATATAATATATTTGAATTATCGCAACACCTTCGACTGAACAAAATCATACTAGAAAAAATAAAATCCTTGGCATGGGATTACACCCACACAATTATTTTGTAAAAAAAAGATGGCCACCTACTTATGTAAAAAAAAACTGAAATAACTGCTTATCGTAGAGACTTCATAATATTATTATAATAAAATAAAATTAATGGCACAAGACGCGTCAAATCAATTTAGTTTGTATTGCGATCGTAATAATAGTGGGTCGTTTGTTGCAAATGATATATTTTTATTTCATTTTAAAATGATAGAAGCATAATTTAATTATTGTAATATATAAATATGAAGGATTATAAATAATGCAAATTAACTAGTATAGTATAGTTAATAGTATATACCTACCTTTAATATTTAAATTATTTTGTATTTATTATTATAGAATATCGACTATAGAAAGGAAAAAAGGCATAACCCTCATTTTTTTCAAAATAGGGTTTATTGCATAATAATGTTGTACCTACACGACTAAATAAATACACATGTCCAAAGAAAGTAAGCTGCAAATGCTGATTTTTTTATCTAAATTTAGGTAGCAATTTAAAAAAAGAAGGAAGTGACGTGGGAAAAACGACTTAACAATCATCCTTGTAGGTTTTTTTTTTAATTAACTCATAAATTAATATCAGATTAGGGATATAAAACCAAATTATTAATTATCATGCACTTCAAAGCAATCTCTATCTTATATTATTTTAACTTTGACCGAAAACCGTAATAAAACCATTTTTGTACCTCCTGTAACATTTTATTTGTGTGGATTACGCCCTTTTTCTTTTCCAAAGTCGATATAGAGCCTGACTTTGGAGTCAAAAATGAAGATAGTTTGCAGTCAGTGACGTCCCGTGGAGGTAAGCAGATTGAGCGTCGCTTGGGAGCGGCAGTTGCTTGAAGGGCGGCAAACCTATGAGAATCATTAGGTATATATAGAAATAGGTACCTAAACTTAGTATTAATGGAAATATCTTTTCATTAAAAAATTGAGCTCACTGGTTGGAATCAAAATGTATTGATTAACATGAATGGTTTAACAGGACTGTAATTTTTTGTCGGGTTCGCGATGTCTAGTTTACGTCCATGTGATGAAGAACTACAATATTCAAATCACATCCTCTGTGAATGTCCGATAATGTGCTTCGAAAGAGAAGAGATACTTAAGTCGGTGCAATCTCAACTATTGGGCCCATCGTCCAACCTGGTCGCCACAAAGGCCAATTTTGTTGCGTTTAAAAAGTTTGCGACGTTATACTGTCAACGTGAAGATCTCTTCACTTAGATTGTACAGCACTTTTGAATTAGCTTTTGTTATTTACTCTTTTTTATTCTTTTTTCTATGTGTACCTCTCTTCCATGGGCACTTTTTACTTAAAGTCATGTAGATTCAGTCTAAACACACTCGAGTGAATTGTGAACTAAGTATCGAGTAACTGCTTCTTAAACATACCCAGTAATAAAAGTACTAAGTATATTTATAATTATATTTGTTAGTTCCCCGTGCTCCTCTCTCCCATTTGCATTTTTTATTAGATTACATCTTTGTAAACTCAGTCAAAGCACACTTGAATACGTGGCGACCTAAGTCTTGGGTAACTGCTCTTGAGACATTCTTAGGCACATACTACTGCTGATGCTACACATAGGTACAACGTAGGGCCTCGTGGTATGCTTGATTAAGACCGAGTATGGTTCGATGCGGGTTGGTTTGGAGGAGTCTATGATTGTGTTGTTTTGTATGTGCAACGAATTGACCTGTCGTCGCTGCAGGATTGGTTTGTCGAATAGACCAAATGTCAAATGTTCAGGAGACGAAAAACAAATTTGATTATCTTATATTTAAATACATGAAGGTATTTAAATTGTTGTTTTTACAGCATATGATACAAAGCAATTTAAAGTAAATGATGGTTCTGGTCCATTTAGGTACAAAAAATCATTCTGCATTAAAAGGTCGATTTCGACAAAAACGGATATTCGACAAACCAATCTATAGCGACGCGTGTATCGACTAGCTCAGATTTTTTCTCAGATCGGTTTGGGCGACTCAAATTGCCTGGTCCATGATTCCATCGGAATACCGGATTGGAAGTGGATTGCGTAGGATAGGTCGGGCTTGGGACGATAACTTGGAGAGGCCAGGGTCCACCACGGGCTGTTGTACCATGAGTGATAATATGTGATTGTCATTTTTGTTTATTGGAAACGATGAAAGGTACAAAATATAAGTTTTGCACTTATCATAAATTAACCACAGATATGTATACAAGTAGGGAGCAGGTATCAGGAGCGCATTAAAATGCAAGAGATAGAAATCTCTTATTTATAATACCAATTTCACCTCGGCGTCTCCGCGTTTTTTTTTTGTTTGGATTATTTATTCGTATGGTAGGGGTCAAGAGTGGACCGGGGAAATATTTCAATTAATAACCAAACGGGGATCGACAATTACAAAAGGCTTCGTAAGCTCGCTACCCCGCTGGGAGTGGGTAGGGTATGGGATACCTATTACACGGATAAACAAAAGCAACGGTGGGTATGATTTTCGATTAATATGGAACAAAATATTAGTCTCACAAAATACTCTAAATCATTTTGATTCAGCATCTTGCATAAATTAAGCGTATTTAAAAATGGGAATATCCCACGATCTTAAAAAAATTCTAATCGTAAAATAGTTTACACCTATTACGAAAGATGTTGAATAAAATCTTTTTTATCCCAATATGATCACAATTCAGTGGGGTACATTGACAAGTGTTTTTTCAAACTCGCCGAGTTCAAATAAACTCATAATTCAAAGTTTCGCTCAAAATTAATAACCAGCTGCAAATCATTTCGTGTTAGGTTCATTTATAGCAGGCATGTTCAATACGATGATGAAGGGATGGATTTTGATCAATCTCACCAGATAGAAAATGAGTAATGAACATGTAAAAGAACCTTAACTAGCTAACGTAAAAGTCGTTTTCAAATTAACCACGAGGAAGTCCGCATATCGCTTGATTCGTATTGCATCACTCACGGCGTACTGCAGGAGTGAGAGAAAGAAAAGATATTAATCATCTTATTTTAAGCTTAGGTGTAGCTTCCACTTACCGCTACGCAGTAGGCTCTTTAGTAGTTTTGTAGTTTACCTAGTTTGTTCAGGTTGACGTATGACAATGTTGCTCTAAAATATACTTGCTAAGCTAAACAGAGATTCTTCTTTGTATGTGGTATCCGTGACAGTATTGGTAACAAGAAGAGAAAATCGCTGGACTTATTTACTCATTCAGTATTGTACATAGTAGGTGGAAATCATCTGAAAGGTAGATCGTGCCGGATCCATAGGATACTTATATAATTAAGTTCTGCTGAAATACGTGGCAATTCAAGTCAGAAGACAGATAGGTGTGGAAGCTTGAGCAGGCCTTCATCTGGCTATAACAGAATATAGATGGGGAAACTCCACTCCAATGATTCAACCCGCTCTTATACAAAGAAACACACACAACATGTTTCAAGATTGACAATTTATTCTCTTGACATTTAAGCTCAAACATAGGTATTGATAATCGGTTTTTATTCCATCGTTATGATATAATTCCTACATAAAACAAGGAAGGCTTCACACGAATATTATTTCGAAGCAGACGATAAATTTCGAAGCTGCCAATATGTTCGACCTTACGACGGAAGTCTATCGATCGAGCAGCTATGTCAAGGTCTTGACGAACGCAAACAACACAGCCAGCTATCGAACAATCAATTACTCAATTTGTACCGCGAAAGATGATTAGCAAGGTCAAAGATTACCTGATGTTACTTACCTACACGTAAAAGCTGGTATTGTGATTTCGACATCGAAATCCGGCTACGATTTGAATTCGTTTATATTGAATCATGTATGGAATTCGGAGAACATCCTCATTTTACAATAGTTTTAACATGGTTATTCATTTAAGACAGCTAATTTTTCGTGACCACTCTTTAAATATAAATGTTACTGTAAAAGCGCAAAACCCGGTTAAATTTCATTTTAACACGTAAATCCTGTGATTCAATAAATACGTACCAACTTTATTTTAAGAATTATAGATTAATCAAGATTTAACCGGTGGCCGTTATGCGATATAGCGAGCTGAAATTTGGTAGGCATATGATATACACATAGCCCCAATCTCCTTATTAAGAAAAAAATCCCTTATATCCAAATAAGATAGGAACAATTTTGCGGGGCGATCGAGTTCATTAGTTGTTTTATGTTTACGATACATATTTCGTCTATCTTGGTATGAAATATTATAAACAAGCATTATTTCGATTGTAAGATTAAAACTAAAAATTTGAGAAGAAAAAAAATGTGGTTATTTTCATTTACTTACCGTTAAAAAATAGGTAGCGTTCGGAGTATCATTATTCATTACACGTGACTTACATACCCACTAACGAAAATATATTTATTTTGATTTGAAATAATATTCTTGATACATTTAATGAATTAGTATATAATATGATCAACTAGGTACTGATATATGATGCTACAATTCACCGCGTGAGAGCAATATAATCGTCATATTTGGTAAACTCTGGTAAATGCGTGTCTGGAAATTTATATAATCAATGCAGTTGACCGTAACACAGTTCATAATATGCACAATTTACATGTAATCTGGTAAACGTAAAAGATAATCCACATCCACACCTTGAAGTTGACAAATTAACGAGAACGGGAACTCTACCGTACTCTGCAATCTGTAAATCCTGGAATTAACACGTCAATTATATAATTAAATTGATTTCGCACGTTTACCGCGGCATTATAAAATATTTACTGCATAGTTTCGGCCAATAGGTATCTCAATTCATACAGTATTACATGAATTGTTGTATCCGGAAAATCCTTAAGTATTGGTCACAATAATTGTTTGATGAGTAGCCTACATCCATATAGTGTTCTAGAATCTTACACGGTACCTACTACTGCAGTCATTATATACGAATTTTAAATTGGTGATAGGTTATGTGTGTGTTTGATGAGCAGTGATTGATGTGGGAGGCATAAAAGGATCAATGAGCAGTGAAATTATAATCAAAAGAAGTTTGTATAAAGCCCTCTTTAAACAGAACTCACTACTGAATGTGAGATTGCCAAAAAATATGTTAAGTTTAAACTCTACCTACTTATTATATTTTCAAAGTATTAATGTATAGGATCAAAGTATTGTATACGCATACATAATACAATTATCTTAAAATAGTTAGGTACATTCTGTCAATGTTTGTTCGTACCTATATAGTTTTTTTATCCACGGAGTATCATTGTATGTGAACGGTTCATTTTATTCTACTACCTACTATGGGGTGAGGTAGAAACAGCACTTGAATAAGCTTAATGTTCTATTTCATTTCGTGGATCTCAAATCGATCGGGTCAACAACTACGTCTATCTCGGACAACAAAATGTTAATTGACAGTAGAATGTGTGACGGGGTTTCTCGCAGAAACAAACCGGCATAGAGTGCATTTGGGCACCTGCATAGTATCTTCAAAAGTGACTTCCCATTTGAGTCTTAAGCGTAAAGTATTCAACCAACGCTCACGTATGAATGTGAAACATGCACTTTTAATGTAACGCAACGAGTCATGGAAAGGTGCATATTGGGCAAAAGGCGAAAAGATCACAAAATAAACCAATGGATAAGGAAGCAAAGAAGTGCACGCTGTGATATCTAGGTCGCTAAGCACATGAAATATCAATGGGCTTGCATGTACAACAAATACCGTCATATAGTGGTACCCAAGCGGTACTAAACGTCCACAGAAATCAAAATTCAAAATTCAAAATTTCAGTGGATGTACGTGGCAGCAAAGAACTAGGGACGGAAGGAAGAGCGGATGGAGCTGGGGGAGGCCTTCATTCAGCATCAGATCGACCCCGAATGATGATCTGTATTTAAAGTGAACGGTTCTATCTTTCACCTATTTTCTGTTTACCCAAAGATTTAAAATTCAGTCCACAGACGCCAACGCGATGACAATACATTTTAATTACATTTGGGGGCGATCCAGTGCTTCATACACGAAACGGTTGGTAATGTAATGAATAAATACAATTACTCATCTATAACGATGACTTATGTAAGATGTGTTTCTTTATCAATATTGTACATTTAAAATATACCTACTAACTATCTAGCGATTTCGATTCAACTACTAACTAAAACGTCTTGGACTTTAATTTGTACCCTTACTTGGATTACTTGTCCCCATAATATAGTAAGCTTCAGGCAATTACAGTTTCACGTAAGTGCAATTTTTTTAAGTAAAAAAAAAATATAAAATAATGAACCCAATCTTTTCAGAAGTTTGTATGAAAATTACTGCTCTTCGTGGTGCCTTTTTGCACGCATACGTTTAGGCACCGTTTCTATAGGATAAGGATTTTCTTCGACAACTTTGTATTCAACATTGCCAGCACTGTCAGATGGGCTAGTAGGTTCTATTAGTTACTACCGTCGTAATAAATATATAATAAATCCTGAACATCTATCCGAGAGATGAAAAAGTATCAAAAAGCTGGTTTGAAATTAATTTGACCTCCGGCTGACCCCTGCTTCCTTGCTCGCCTCGGGTGGCTGTACTTTTCGTCTATCAAAAGATGGTGCGTTTATATACAGGGCTATTCAATTAGCGGCCATTACTTCTTTATAATAATTACCCTCACGACTAATCAGATAAACGGTGCGAAGAGATATTTATCATGTTCATCAGCCGAGGATGATCCACTATTATTTGAAGGCCTCCAATAACTTATTTTACTTTCTTCACTCCGTAGATTTTAGCGTATCCACCTATTTCCGCAAACATTCATTCGGGGGTTTTTAGGACAGCATTGTAGTAATTTAAAGCCTGAACAAAATCTAGCTATAAGTGCGAGTGAGAAAGAATTCGACACGCGTATAATCTTCGCAATATGCGTTAGAGTAAGATAGAAGACAAAAGAGTTAAATTTTAGGACGTAAAGCCGGTAAATATTAGTTTGACGTATGCGTTTAGGGCTAACATTGCGAGTACGTTTTGCTGAAATATTTATGTGCGAAATATAAAATTAATTTCGTAGAAAAGATGGTTAACTGTGGAGAAGCAAGGTTGTTGTATAACGTTTCATCTTCTTCTTATTGAGCCATCCCCTAGCGGAGGTCGGCCACCTTCAAGGCGATCTTATCTTTGTCGTCTGCTACACTGAACAGTTCGGTGGAGCTGCACTCGTACCAATCACGGAGGTTCTTAAGCCACGAAATGCGGCGCCGTCCTCTGCTACGCTTCCCATTGATCTTTCCTTGAACGACAAGTTGGGGAATGCTGTATTTTTGTCCTCTCATAATGTGGCCGAGGTATTGTAGGTAAGTTCATAGGTAAGTTAATAATAATAAAATTGAGATTTTACTGTGTATCGTATTCAAAGAAAACGGCTTTATATAGCCGGATAATACCCTCTCTCTTTTATATTATTGCTCTGAGAGTGCCACTGTATGAGCGGCATGTCCAGCATATTGCTATTTCATCAGTTTGATATGGGGGTGTTGGGGGTGCAGAGTACCCGAGCCGTAGCTTTCAGAGCTTTCAAATAATATTATATTGAAATATATGAAGTACGTATAACGTATATGTATCATCCACCGTGGACAACATTATTTCTAAAGGGGCGGCAAATCATTCAGTATATATAGTGCAGGATCCCATAGACTTTTCGTATACATAATATGCGGAACGCATTTTGACAGGTGGGTTATAAGAAAAAAAATTAAAACCTCAATAAAAAAAAATTTACCACTAATATCACCTGGCAACATCGACATAATATATATCTTTGTGACCCCTAAAACCTATTCCAATTGTCAGAATGCGTTCCGCATATTATGTATACGAAAAGTCTAATGCCAGCGCTCCATTGGCGAGCCAAAAGTCCGAGGGCAATAAATCGTCCGATTTGTCTATGCTCTGCTACAGATCAACGAACGAATAATAAGGCAGTGAAAACAACACAAGTTTTACGTTTCATTTTATGAATTTCATAAATACAAATTAAAAAAATAGGTAATTGATAAATCTCTCATTTTTTAATGCGTAAATTAACAAATTAATCAACGAAAATGTTTAAAACAATTACAGATTTTTTTCGGTGAGAATAATCGCGTAATTATTTCAAATCGAGTTTATATAGTGACGGCTATAATCGACGGATGAAGTCTGGCAACTCGGAGAGTAAAATATCAAACATGCTTGAAATCCAGCAAGCCTGGTCTGCGGATTAAAAAGTCCGCAGATCTGGGGTGCTCCACGCGAAAAAAAAGTCCGAATACTGTAAATCGTCTGACTTGCGTGCCAATGCAGCGCCGACATATGGGATCCTGCACTAATATTCCTATTTCAGAGTAAGTTTCTGTAGAAATGTGATTATTCATACGACGAAGAGCATTGGTAAAGTGATTCATAATGTCGTAAAATTTGAAAAGACAAGTTTTCTCATAAATTTGTTACACGCATACTAAAAAAATCGCCATTAAATTTGACGTTTTTACAATATACTAGCTGAAGTACCCGGCTTCGCAAGAGGTCACTTTATTGGTCGATATACATTTTTATCTTATGTGAAAAAATAATAATAATTACATTTTTTTAATATTAAAATATCTGTATCTAGGCATACACCATGTCAAAATGAAAATAATTCTGACAGCTAACTTAATCAAAATAAATTAAAATCGAATTCAAAATATTATGCAAACTTATTCTCTTGTGAAAATTCAAAATTGGAATTTGCAAAAAAGGTAATTTTATACAAATAAACATATTTTAATTTTTATAAATACTATTGTATGCGTTGTACCTATTAGCGCGATCATGGCCCCCACATCCTGAAGCGGGCCCCCAGGCTATGATGTTTGGCGGGGCCCCATACCTATCGCTAAGGGTAAAGATAAAGGCAGTGTGACGCACTGCAGTTTTCCAAATAGTGTGTACGCGGTAAAATTAACGTGTATTTTTAGCGATTTTTTGTATTTTTTTATATGTATGTACATCCATTTGAATTATGGAGTTGTCGAGTATCGGCACACAGTTAAATATTTTTAAGCAAATTTGTAGTCTGTGTTTATCTCACTTATCTGGTCGACTCGTCACGCCGGGCCGTTCCTGAGCCCAGGCCCCCAGGCTAGAGCCCTGTCACCCCCCCCCCCCTTGTGTGGGCCATGCGCGCGATACCTACTACGTATATTTTTAAATGTCGATTACAGTTTATTGAAAGTTCTGTATTTTTTATAGATTTATTTATAAATATTTCAGTGAAAATAAAATATGATTTAAACTTTTATTGTGTCCTTTATAGTTTGTTGAATTTTTAAATTTGGGGGTGGACAATTTGGGCTGGTACTTGGGCGTCAACCACTCTTGGTGCGACCCATCTCCTAATCCGTTTGTTTATTTTGTGATCATACCGCGTTATGCCGAAAATGCATATGACAATTAATCCTCGTTTACTCTGGGCAATTTGAAGAATACAAAAATTGCACTCGTATGGTTTATGATTAATGTCAACACTTGCCAATGAAAGCATAATCAGTAGTTTCCAAGACTGTATTAGCTACTATTGAGACAAATGCATAATGCAGTTTCCACGTGGACCTCACGTTAAGGCCCTCTGGCGAAATACCTATGCCTCTAGCCGGTAATTAGGAGAGTGACGTCGGATGGCTCATTATTTATTCAACGCCGGACGTTGATTTATGGTTATATAACGATTCTTTGAATTTGAAATGAGGCGATCGGCCATGAATGTTGGTAGGCCCGATCGGGATTATTGCAAGTGAACCGGCTGACGGAGCTGCATCTGGCCAAGTGTTTGATTGATGGCTACGATTGAGGGAAGACACACACGGAGATTTTAATAACAAATATTTGTTCGGCGCAATGAACAATATAAATATAAATGTTTATAGGCCCGTGAACGGATTAACTTTGTATTAGGTTACCGTTAAATTGTGTATCAGTACAATACCTTCATTTATTATATGAGTATCAATGGACCATTATTTTATCTGGGTGCCTTCATGGATACCCCACGTATACTATCAAGGACTTTGATACTAATGCAAAGGAAATAAGAAAAATGTCATCGAAAACAATTCGTCTACCCGCATCAAGTATTACTGAGGGGTCTATGAAAACCGCCTTTGCAAAAAGCCTGAAAAATTATTTATAGCGCTAGGTGGTGATGATGATTCTGATGAATATTTTTAGAAATAGACTCTTTTATCCAAACTGCGATTTACAGCCGCATTGTTGTAATTTTCTCATTGAATAAATATCACATAGGGCATGGCCTCCACAAGGGGGGGGGGGCTGATAGGGCTCTAGCCTGGGGGCCCGGGCTCAGGAGGGGCCCGGCGAGGCGAATCCACCAGATAAGTGAGATGAACACACAACACAAATTTGCTTTAATAGTATAAAAAGTGGTTGTACGATACAATTTTTAATTGTATATCAATACTCGACATCTCCATAATTCAAATGGATGTATTAAAATATACAATAAACCACTAAATAAACACATTAATTTTACCGCATACACCATTTGGAAAACGCTACTGTAAAGCGTCACACTGTCTTTATCCTTAACGATAGGTAGGGGTCCCGCTAAAGATCCTAGCCTGGGGGCCCCATGACATAGGGACTGAACTTCTGAGCATAATTAATATATCCACTTATCTTAGCCACCCATAAACCATTAAGCGAAAACAGTTGTGTTTTAGTTACAATTTTTTTTATCAATTCTCTATTTACGTTATCAATTCTGTATTATTCAGGACTGCATAAAAACTCAGCACAGGTATAATTCATTCATTTGGTTGCAAAATGAAATTGTTCAAAATTATCAAAAAATAGAACAAACTTAAAGGACACCATCGAATCTGTATTAATAAAAATATATTAGCGATTGAAGCATGCAGGTAATGTTTTGTGGTGTTGCAATGATTATTAATATAGTTTATATAGTCTATTAATATAATATAGTCTTTTAATATAGCAATGAGCATATAATAGTTGTTTTTGAATAAGTTTGTGAAACTCTCCGCACGTGCGACAAGAGTCTGGTACAAACACAGAACAGATAATAAATAGAATACCGATAGGCTATATTCAATACGCCGCACATTGATGCAAGGTTTTGAATATGTGAGTGTCCTACGAAAATGAAGCACGCATTATGCACGTACAATAGTGTGTGTAATTCACCAACATTAAATAAGCGTAAATGCATAAACCGAGAGCAGTTTTCAGTATTCGACGTAAAACGCATTCTTGACATGTGTGTAAGTTTAACCCGGATTCTTCCTTACTCGAGTCGGTTACCTGCTATCGCCTTACCCGTTATGTATTTTAGTTCCCATTATTTCTGAGTTCCCTGGGTACGAAGCTCCGTGTAGGAGAAAGGCTTGCGATCCCTTGCGCTCCGAAACTCTCACGGCATCATTGGATCTTCAGTAATGAATGTACCTATTACTGAATAATATTTTTTACTTTAACGGGTACTCTCGGAAGTACCCATAGAGATTCAGTTTGTCATAGAACTTCTCTTTGAAAACTATAATTTATTAAGACGAGTTGTGGGAATAAGCCCATTTTAAATTATTTCATCATAACTGGATATATAAATAAGTAGGTACATAAATAAGTTTGTTGAACATTAAAATATCAATAAAATTATAAAAAAAAGTTCATCGATATCCGTTTACACTTTACAGATACTCTCTTCAGTCGCAATAAAAGCGTTTATAATGCATGACGTTATAAAATAAAATAAAATACATAGTGTTTAAAGCTTATAATATGTAGTAAGTGTACCTAATACAATGAATCTTATGAAGTGCATTTGTTTACACGTAACTTGCATCTTTTTAAATGCATATGTTTATTTACTACAATTGATTATAAATACACCACACATTCATAGAAGCAAGTGGCGGGCTGCTCCTTTGGTTTTTATAAGTATACTATGTCAGCGTTCTACGAATGTATCCTGTTTTTTATATATATATATACAATATATATATAATAATATATAATATTAATATATAATAATCTATTTACATAATTTTGAAGCCTTATTATCCTTTATATTTATTTTAAACATTTGATGACTGCAAAAGTATTTTTATTACAAAAAATAGTATTCTTTTAAACCGTTCAAACACGCTCGTTATCATGATCTTACTCCCCACTTTATTTATCGTTTGTCAATTTATGGCTACAGCCGTATGTTGTAGCTTAGCCACTGGGAAATGCCAATAGAAATACCTTATTCTTAGGTCAATAATTATTATAAAGCAAACATTATTCGTAGAATGTTTATCACATTTGAATGGTCAAAGACATAACTTATAATCAGTATCTTTAAAAGTATCAATGTGTAAATCTTGCCCATTTTTTGAAAAATAAAATGCCTAATTCTTGTCAAATTTGGGATCACAGATATTATCAATATATTTTTTATTGTAAATATTTCACTATAATAATGTCGACATAAATTTTACTAATGGTTTTATAAATGCTTTTAAAAATGAATAAATATAAAAAATCTTAACACCACTTCACATGGACGTACTGAAATATGACTATATTCTAAAACATTAGAGCGAGAGGTTTAAAAGAATACTATTTTATGTAATAAAAATACTTTATGCAGTCATCAAATGTTTAAAATAAATATAAAGGATAATAAGGCTTCAAAATTATGTAAATAGATTATCTACAACGTTTAAGAAATGTCCAGGATCATGCTTTGAAAATAGCATAAAAGCTCCATTTTGACGTATGCTGAGCATGTCCCCCTTAATTGTAAGGAAATTTTATATGTACATAATTTTCCCGCGCATAATAAAATTAGGGGATTCCTAAAGTTTCAAAAAAGATTAAATTAAAAATGTTATTTATTTTTCAGTAGAGGACGCCTAGTGGTACGTTAAGGGGTAATTTTAACCCCGACCCCCCGCAGTATACCTACACCGCTGAGTTTTCACGGTAACACAAGGGAGCCTAATGAGATTTTACTATTACAGCATTCGATGGAATTTTAAAATGCAATACGATATTTTTTGCAGTTAATTTAATCATTAGTTTTAGCAGTTCTCTTTTTCAACTTCTTCTAGAGATGATTTCCTTCTACGTCCTTGATTTTGAAAAATTTTCGTAGGTAATTATTTTATAATTAACATCAGTCGTCATATTATTATTATATTTAAGAATATAATGGATTTCGAAGCGGAACTTTAGAAAGTATAAATGTATAATCGTGTTTTGGGACACCATATATTATAATTGCACCAAAAAAACTGGCCAAATTTATCAATGTCTTGCAGAAGAGATTTTTTTTAAATATTTTATACATCACCCATAAATCGTCATCATTAATTTATGAGCACGATTGAGCAAGATTTTAGTTTTATTGCATAATAATGGCATATAACGCTAACAATAATATGCACTATTATGCTCATGTTTTTGCGAAGCTCACCTAGATTGCCCACTCAGGTGAATCCATCTCCTTTGGTATGAAAAGATAGACAAAACTGTATTATTATTCACCACAAAAATCTCTTACATTATTGAAATTACAAAAACTCAGGGCTCGAAATGAACCGACGACCGGACCGGAGTATTCCAGGCACTGTGCAGAGTAAAATAAGGTGGCACCAATAAGGTGGTGCGTTCGGGTGAAATATATCATTAAAAAACCATGAGTATCTGTCTAAATGTTTGGAGAGTAATTTTTACACACCTGATTTAGATTCAGTTGAAATTTTGAAATAAGCTATACTATAAAAGAAAGTCACCGTGCTTCAGGTTTGTATGAGAAATTTTATGTTTGCTTCGATGTAGCTTCAATATTTTATACACTAAAAGCAGCGGTGGTTTTTGACTTCGACAACTTGCCGCCAGAGGCGCTAGTTTGTTGCCCATTAATTTTACTATTTTGACCAGAGCGTTGGAGCGGACCATTTTTTGAGTTGCTCCGCTCCAGCTCCGCTCCAGCTCCAGCTCCGCTCCAGCTCCGCTCCAGCTCCAGCTCCGCTCCAGCTCCGCTCCGGGACCTAATACTTGCTCCGGCTCCGCTCCTGGTAAAAAGTTTTAATAAGTATTATACTATGTAGTATACAAATGTTAAAAAAATAAAAAAATAAGTAGTTTTAAAATAATTGTCACTTTCATTATTAATAATTAAATAAATTCTATTAAACAAAATCCGGCAGCAAATCGTCTCTCATTATTTGCGTCTTCTGTCAAAAAAGTGAGGTTATTTATCACTTGGCAGTGTTGCCATATTTCAAATAATTCCAGTGTTGCAAAGTGTCAAAATATACTGTTTTCATTGGATTTTAGGACCAAATTTAATAATAAAAAAAAACATCTTGAGCACTGGATCACTGCAAATGTTGGGTGCTACGGGTAAAATCCAATTGCTCCAGTTCTCCGTGCTCCTGCTCCGTGCTCCTGCTCCAACGCTCTGATTTTGACACTCGCAGTACTCCGTTATTATTTGTTTTTAGCCTATATTATCGTTACAAGTGATATTTAACGATTTATTGTGATTTTTTAATAAATTTTATTAATATAAGGTTTTGAAAGTACACCGGAGAGTTTAACATTGTAATATCGTAATTATTAGGTATAGAATTGACGTAAATAGCTTCTTTAAGGATTCATTTGCTACTGATAGTACCTATAACAGTTACTGATAAAATATGATAATTTCATTGCCATTTTGCCAAGTTTCTCCTGTTGTCTGTTTACATGTTAATTTTAGCTGTCATTGAATCCATAGACTAAAATACATGAAATGTACGCACCCAATCTTCCATACATACATTATCGGACACCATTTAAAATACAATACTTACTTTTTTAAAGCTGACTCGCGTTTTTAAGGAAGGTGATATCTTCTATGCTACTGTTTATTTCAAAAATTCATCCCCTGCAGTGTTCTAGGTCTAGGACACTAATCAGTCAAGAGGAATGCGACGAAGAAGGAAGAAAAGTATACCGACATTTTATATTATGATACCCACGGTCGCCGCGCGGCTTAAGCGTCGGCCTATAGCGTTGTGGGTCCCAGGTTCGAATCCTGGGTCTGACAAGTACATATCGTCGGTGTTTTGTAAAAAGGGCGAATCAACCATTTTGGCGAAATCAAGATTTTAATGAAAATACAATATGTGCCCCACTAGCTTTGTTGTGTAAAAACGGCGAATTTGTATCTCCACAGGAAAGTACTTAAAAACGATAATCGACTAAGATTAAATTAATTAAAATTACGAATAAAAAGCGAATGTGACATATTATTAGGCCTTTTAAAATATTATATAATAATGCCTATTATAATGACAGTATTCTTTCTAAGCTTTATTATAAACTTGTTAGATATTTATAATCATCCACAGGTAATAAACAAAAATAAATGTCAAAAGTTAAAAATCCTCCTCCTGTAAAATAGCATTTTGGTTGATTCGCCCTTTTTACAAAACACCGACGATATATTGTTTTTCCAATTGTATATGAGTCACAGTATGGACCTAATAGGTTGAGCAAGTGGCTGACATCCATTTCTCGTAAAAACAAAATCTTTTAATACAAACATCCACTCTATGGAGGCCCATATGATCGTATTAGGATCGGACATGGTCGAAAGAAAAAAGAAGAAAAGGTTACATATTGTTATATTGATAAGATTAACGATTCACACTTTATATAATATATAGCTTCTGAGGTTAGGTAAGTATATTAATATACATATTTCAATGATAAAAACCTTCATACATATTGACTATTTATATTCATCCATCCAATATAATCATTAAAAAGGAAATCTTTAATTTTTTTTATCTTATTTTTTATAAAAAAAGCTTATAAATGTCGCATTAGCCGCTAATCGAGTTTTTTATAATATCCACTTTTTATAACTTCAATAATCAAGTATATAAATGCATCGATTTCGTATACATATTAATTATATATTACAGAAAATACCAATGCATTATGAAAAACTTGTATCTAAAAAGTTGTGTGTAAAAAAAGCGGTAAGTAACAGTGAAACATCACACGTTTTAGCTGCTTTTTTGTGAAAAAAAAATGCAACCTTATTCCCACAGAATTAATAAGCGTCGTCATTAAAGACAGCGATGACTCTTCGACAGTGCTCACTCACTTGCCACTTTATTTATGTTAACGCTAGATGAACGTTGGTGACGTTGCACTAATCCCAGCTAGTGTTGTGGACGCTTTCTGAGATTAGCGCAGTGTATACCCCACATAACAGATTAAGGCTATTTATTATACTTCAGCTGGGGCACGGTCTAAAACGACCGTGATTACGCGACGCGAAGATTGTGCAAACGACGCGTGCAGAACAAAACATAGTTTGTCATAAAAATTCAACATGCGTTCTTTGCGACATGTTTTCTTTTTCAAGTAATCGGGTAACGTTCTTTAGTCATCTTTACACGATTTAAGAACTAATACCCCCGACGCCATCACAAAACAAATTGACGTGTTCACAGCTCGACTTTCGCTCTGCAATTGGCAGCGAGTCCGAAATTTCATCGCACCTATAGTTGAAAATTGTTTGCCGTCTCACTGAAGTATGCTCTTAATAAATATAATTCCGATATGCTATACCCCAATACACTACATTTTGACGCAGGCTTTTGAGTGTGTGAGTGACCTGCGAAAATAATCCACACACTATAGACGTGCATTAGTGTGTGTTGCAACCTTCAAATACACCAATATTGAATGAGCGTCAGTGCATAAGCCAAGAGCAGTTGTCAGAACTAAGTACAAGCATATTCTTGACACGTGTTTAAGTTCATCCCATATTCTTCCACACTCGAGATCGATTACTGTTACTCCACATCCGTTAGGTATTTCAGTTCCCATTAATTCTGAGTTCATTGGTATCCCCCCCCCCCATATAGCGGGTATCTTTCATCCCACATTCGACCTGTGCGCTTCATATCGTGCAGTTTACGGACATCTAGGCTAGAGTCTACACCCCTACAGCCTAGGGTGTATCTATAGTCTCTATACTCTATATAGTCTATATCTAGACATTAAATTGTTAAATTAGATGAAGACATCATGATTTTATTTTTAGCCGGTTTAAGTAGTTAAATATCGTAATATGTATTATGTTTCAACGTGCCTAACAGTAACGTGTTGTTTAAAAAGGGCGCTTATCTAGCAACGTGCTTTCTCACTTAATCATGATGCTCCATCCTACTCTTAGGGGCTGGGAGCCTTTGTTTATTTCATCCAGAAGAGAAACTTTCTTTTTCAGACATTCGGACAGCCCTTACTCCACACATAATCTGTTTAGCCATATTGTATGCCCACATTAGCCGAGCAGCTTACGCTTCGACTTATAATGTCGTGGATCCCAGGTTCGAATCTTAAGTCTGTCAAATACACATTATTGTATTTGTGTTTGGAGGCAAAGTATGGGTCTAATAAGTTGAGCACATGGCTAACATCCATTTCTGGTAAAAAAAAAAAATGTTAATACAATCATCCACTATATGGAGACCCATATGATCTTATTAGGACCGGTCATGGTCAAAATAATCTGTTGGCTCAATATTTTTTAGGTCAGTTAGGTTAGGTAGTGACTGAATAAATTAACGCGGCACTGCCAAATATAGTGTTTTTATTTTATAATAATCCGTACCTACCCTCA
The DNA here is from genome assembly GCF_057557595.1 of Rhyacophila brunnea. Classification (NCBI taxonomy): domain Eukaryota; kingdom Metazoa; phylum Arthropoda; class Insecta; order Trichoptera; family Rhyacophilidae; genus Rhyacophila; species Rhyacophila brunnea. The sequence goes on along the minus strand of NW_028233276.1, from coordinate 36,446,831 downwards.
AAACTGTCTTGATTATGAGATACCACCGCTTCGTTCTCTCTCATCCTCTTTCGGAGTGCCGGGTTTAGCCGACAACCAATGTCTCTGAACTAACCCAGCAGATATATTTTTGAAAGATTTATTTTGCTTTTGTCGTGCTTGTTTAGACCTACCTACAATATTAAATAATATATTATAATATCTTGTTAATAAATAGAATACAAAAAAATCTAAACAATTGATGAATTATGATCTTACAAAATGATTGACTAGTTAACTAAATTAACTAGATATTACATTATAAAAATGGTAAAGGTGCAATAAAATTCTTGACATTTTATGACCCCAATTAGAAATTTGGCCTAAGGGTGACACAACGTAAAACATGCTTTCAACCCACATAATGAGGAAGAAATATATATTATTATAATAATATTATTAACTGTAACGAAATTGTATTTTACAATACTCGGTGGGCGACATTGGAGTTAATACCGAATGAAATATTAGTATTATAAAACTACTCTGTATGTTCAGCAATTTGTACGAATATACGTGTACATAATATGTATGACTTTTTGTTGCACATAGACAACGAAATCACATCGACAAATTCGACGTATTGCAGTCGACACGAGTTCGTATGTGCGACCAGGCTAATAATATAATAATATATAGGTGTACTTACGTAAAAAAATGTTCGATATCTTGGTGTACAATATTATTTCTGTTGATAATGAATACATGACTTTGATAATAGTTGAATACAACTACAAAACTATTACACAACTATTAATTGTACAACACTGTGAAACTACATATTGATATATTTAACAGCTAGATGCCATTCGTGCTACTTACAATAAATTTGGACTCTTTTTTTATCACACAATCTTCGATAACTGTTTATGAATGCAAAGAAAAAAGACATTTACATAAACATAATAATATATGCCATCTCCATAATCATCGAAGGATTTAATGTTACGAATGCTTACAATCAGAGATGAGCTTTTATATGATTATACATCGATCAAGAAAAACGGGTCTTGTCAGTATATGAACGATCAATCTCTAAAGAGAAAAAAGATGTCCAAGATTAGATTGCCTTGTAATATTTTGATTGAACTAAAAGATAGACTACAAAACGTGTTGATACAACTTCAACACTTATCCAGGTGACGTTTTTTTGACAGTCTTCAGATATAATTGACACAAATAATGTCAAATAACATAAGAGTTTTTATATACTGCTTCATCAAATTATGCTAAACTTTGTTTACAGAAGCTTAACTATTCTAAATATAACTTCAACACTTATCCAGATGAAGTTTTAGATCTAAATGATTAAAATATAGATAAATAACTAATGAACAATGGGTTGGCATGTCGCTCTGCGAATGGACAACCGCTGGACAAATTCCGTCATACAGTAGTACCCAAAGGGCAGTAAAAGCCCATAGAGATGCCCTAAAACACGCTGGATATACGAGGTCATGAAGAACGAAAAGAGTGAAGAGAGCTAGGAAAGGACTTCATCCAGCAGTGGACCGACCCCGGCTGATGATAATGATAACGATATGACGAACAAAAGACTTATATTCTGTTGTTTAAAAGTTGAATAATTTCCGTTTTTCTTTTGGTGCCGTCTTCTATAGAAGATAAGGACTATTAAAGTAAATGACCTTACCGGACCACAACAATTTGTCATATGACTCATAAGTAATAATAATACATATATTATGTTATTTGAAGTAAATGAAACTAACATAGAAACAAACCAATCTTGCACAAAACGTCATTTTTTTATTATAATACTGAACTGTGGACTTATCGGTTTTTGTAATTAGATACTTCATAGGTATAAGGATTATGTATATTTTGTGTATTGTTTGCCTGGTGTGAACAGTTCTCGGATTGGATTATAGTGTAATAGTGGTGCGCCTGTTGTCGCATGCAAATTATCTCGACTGAGTCAGAAGCATGGGAAAGTGTTAACAGGGTGTCGCCAAGAGGAGGTGTCGCCAACACAATGTCGCTTCAATAATCTCTGTAACATTTACATAACACGGCTTATGGATACACTGTGTTGATACGATGAACGCTTCATCGATTCTACCGTTAGATAGGTTACAATGTAGCGACATGTTATTGACGAGGTAAATATTTGCAATACGTGTAACCGGTGCATAATATTATTTTGATGATAATTAAACCACACAAAAATAATTAGGTAGGTACACGATAAATCATTAAATTTTACAATATGTTGTGTATTATTTTAGTACGTTGTGTATATAGGCAATGTATTACTCATTAAATTGCATTTAATATTGTCGGAATCTTGGAATGAAAATTATAGAACAAATGTGATACCTTGTGGCCACAAAACAGATTTATAAGATAGAAATGTAAAAGCCATCGTCATGGACCAAGGTTTTGAAGCAGGGTACTTTATGACGGTCAGATCGTAAAACCTATATATTTTTTATTTATTTATTTATGCAATACACAGGGCCGCGCAAAGAGTGGTTGACGCCCGGGTCCCACTCCAAAATGCCCCCCCCCCCAAATATAAAAATGTTTTTTAAATGGAAATATTCAAGAAATGAAAATAGTTGAAATCATTATTTTATTATCATCAAAGTATGAACGAAAATTGCGTCGCAGGAGATTTTCTTGCAGTCCATTAAAATTAAACCAATTCGGTAAAATAATGTCCCTGTCATATTATGTACGTTTACATTTCGCAGAAATATTGTATATCTAGGTACTACGATAGGACACTGAACCATTTTATGAAGATTTCGAGAGAACTCTTATCAGTATATTTTATACATTTATGATGCATATCATTAGTTAGATCGAGATCTTGAAGCAATGAATAGGATTATTATTTCTGTATATATTTGAATTTAATATAATATCATGCGTAAATTCTTCGATTTGCCGCCCTTTGATATGTGCCACCCTTCGATAGTATACAATACACGTAGTACTTCATATTTTCAACATTATATTAAGTTTACGTTGTTGAATTTAATATATTGTAGGGTTACTGCCAAAAGTTGTTATTACCATCACAAGAGAAAAGAGAATAAATAAAATAATAATAATAATAAATAAAAATAAAAACATACTAAAGTAGGTAGATACCTACCTACAATTTTATACAGAAAAATAAAATTTCGAATACAAAATATATAGATATATCATAGATAGCACGTCACCGAAAATGTCTAGGTCTATGGAGAGCGCATTGACTAGTCTTGCACCCTTCACTAATGGTGCCTAATAGGCTTGACACGAGGAAACGGTTCCAATCCATAATAAATCATGGCTGCGACCACGTAGGTAATTGACAGGCGCATGTAAATTCAAATTCATTAGGACACTAAGATTGGAAACCAATTCAAGAGAAGAAGAGACCTACGAGATTCAAGAGAGTGAAAAGTAAGCATACCTTGTAGAAAGGCAGTCGGAAAATAATCATTTGACGAATTGAAAGAAAAATAGTTATATATCATAAAATAAAGACATCGAAGAAATTTCTTCTGGACGCCTTCTAAAATAAGTTTATAGGAAACCTCAAGGATTCCAGATAATCGACCCATATTCAAGAATGCTACGATGCTAACCTAAATTATCGACTTGCCAACTATTGGTAGCAACTCTACGAATAGTTTTAACAATGCATATTAGTTATTATAACACATTTTCAGCGTAATTTTTCGCACTACCAACACCCCGCTTGGCGCGTCGCTGAATATACACAATAGTTATAATTTAATACTTTTACGAGGATGAATATTTAAACTATATTTTAATATCATAACAAAATAATTGGTAGATTTTCCAAAAAGGGAGACGATTCTCAATGCCCCCTGGATCCAATTTGCTCGCTAATGAGGCCACCACAGCTCGCTTTCAATAATATAATTAGATACTTTCCAAAAACCTAGTTCAATTGAAGCAAAAACTGTGGAGATAAGAATTTATTAGTCTCCGTCACAGAGTGGTCACGTAGAAGCCATCGTTCAAGAAAAATACTACGCCTGCTTCTGACATTGCACATGAGATATATTACTGAATATGATCATGATGTATTATTTAGAACTATGACTGAAGCACATAACGTCTAGCTTGAATAATTTTCATATTTTAATCACCGTAGCACGTAACAAATAAAAAATAATTATCAATCATGGCGCTTTCCGTATCCTACTTTCCCACTATTCGAATAATTGCGCTATACAATTTCTATATCCATAGATGGATAGGAAAAATAATAATTAAATAATCATAGTCGAAGTCTTTACTACCTAATAGCCATGCAGTTAGTGACAGGCGCGTACACAAGGAGGGCGGGCATTTTGGGTCCTGACCCCCTCCCCAGAAACGAAAAAAATATAAATTATTTAGGTAAATGGAATGGCTACATGTAAATTGTACGTAAAACTTTTCATCGTGGCACACTTCGTCGTGAGCTTTCTATTAGAAAGAGATGATCATATATTATACTAATCGGTCTCCAATTTAATTAGGTTCAATATGAACATTAATTCAATTTTCATAGCTGATTTTGGCAAAACTCCTGAATTCAAGAATGAAAACTTAACCTAACCTAACAAATGATCCAGGATATCGGCTATTGTTTGAAAAACTGTTTGCTGCTGGCTTCCCGTAAAGTGTAAACCGACAAGTACCGTGTTTTATTTATGTCATTAGGGACTATACGACACAAAGAGGTTGTACGGTCTTTAATATACGGCCATATATTTCCTATACAACAATCACGGTGAAGTGTGTTACGGCGAACTGCATACGTACAAGTTTCCGGACACGAAATGGAATATTATTCTTCGTCAGGACCTCATGACTGAAGATCGTGATCTGGGTGATTTGGCTGTCGAACAGCCTATGAATGGGTTCGCTTCACTCCTCTGGCATTCTACGACACCGGAAAACCCATGGCATTCATAAATTGGTGCAACTATCTGGGACATCCAATGTTTGCTTTAATACTCCGATGCGGCATGGGTCACAGACAAGACAGCGCGGACGACACAAAGGAACACTAACAGTCCTAATAATTATGACCGTTAACCCACGCTCATTCGATTAACACTTGTAAATGCGATAATTCGTAAGTGAAACAACCCTTAGTTATATTTGAAGGCCAGGTGTTTAATTACTGTATCTACGCAAAGTGTGTAGTGTCTGGGTATGGTGAATGTATCTGGAAACGTGCGGTATTCGGTATGATTTATATATTATCGATATTACACGCATTTTCGTAATTTTAGATGTTGTCGATTATAAAAAAACAACAAACTTCAAAAGTGCAAACAAAACTTGATTCTTTGAAAGCAAGCGCGCCGACATCGAACGTTAATGTTACTCCACAACGGGTGTGTCTGGATATATCATCAATAAACAGGATTTTGTTTGTGTTTTTATATAACGGACTTCAGGCATTAACGGACACCTCCTCGCCCGCATTACTCCGTTATATAGGATGTTCTACTGCAGGGTTTCCCAAACTATGTTCCGCGGAACACCAGTGTTCCGCCGAACCTGAATAGATGTTCCGCGACCATTTGGAAAGGTTTTATACACTGCAAAAGTAGAAGTAAAATAAGTAAAACTAAAATAATTGAAGAATCTACTTTATATTAAAAGGCGAGTGATGATCAATCTCCATTGATGTTTATGACGTCAAGTATCTAGATAGGTCATGGCTCCCACAAGGGGGGAGGGGGCTGACAGGCCTCTAGCCTGGGGGCCTGGATTTACGGGGGGGCCCGGCGTGAGAAATCGACCAGCCAAGTGAGATAAACACACATCACAAACATGCACTAATAGTAAAAAACTTGTCGCCTGAGGCGCTGTTTCACTTCAAGCATACTAACATTTAATAATATGTTGTTTTGCAATGCTTACAATTTTTGATTATTGTCGATATTTGACATGTCCATAATTGTGCATATCAACATAAAAGTAGATGTATTAAAAATACAAAAAATCGCTAAAAATACCCTTAATTTTACTTAGAACACCATTTGGAATATGCAACTGTAGATCGTCACATTGCCTTTCCTTTAACCATAGCGATAAGTAGAGGGCCCGCTTCGGGATGTGGAGGCCATGATCTAGGTACAGACGGAGGGCCATCTTTTCTCACACCGTGCGCATGAAAAAGATGGGGTATATTGTTTTTAACTGACCGGCTGACAAGTCTTGTCAGTTTAACGACAGTTTCCATAATTGGCAGAACGGTTAGCTGCGCTAATAAATAACCTACTAAGTGTTCCGTTAAAATTTCCGTATTTGCGAAGTGTTCTATTGCAGAAAAAATTGAGGAAACCCTGTTCTACTGTATTATAAATAGTGGTTCAATCTTTTTGAAAATTTTCTTTAAAACTGAATTAATTAAACATAGGAAGTAGGCATAAATTGCTTGACCAAGATATATGTATGAATCAAGAAGTCCATATAGGCAGTATAACGGAATGGGAGAAATAAAAATGTTTCTCGAAGTATCCCACAGCACAGAATCCAAGCAATGGTTTGTAATTTGAAATATGGGTCCAAATATAAAAATACGTGACCGGTCGATGGCGCACTTTAAAAAAACCTGAGTAAGTATATCTTTAAAATTAAAACGTGTGACCTCTGCAGCCGAGAGGTTGAACTACTGCCTGGGATACTGGGAGTCTGGGTTCGGTTACCGACGCACACTTAATAGCCAATAATAACAAATAATAGGCACAAAAACAATAAGTTAAAATTATAGGTCCTGTTTATCTATTCCAACTACCTAAACCAAACTCCCAATAACCGATGTATAGAAGTGGGCAAACGCCGTGGCAAAGGCGGCGAGTGATGGACACAAGATAAAAAATATGATAGTAAACTATCTATGAGTGTCCGGAAAATTGTACGTATGGTCGTCTCCATATCAAAGTTCATCGTGAGCTGTTATATCACTATCAGAAACAGATGGCCGTATAGCATTAAGAGAAAATTCATGTTTAAATAAAACACTTAAAAATATGTAATTAGGTAATTAAAACGTCAGGAATACAGGGGAAAGACAGATAAAAATAGGTAGGTAAGTAAATTTGAAATACAATCATAATATAATGTATGTTTATATAGAATTTTGAATGACTTAAATGTAAGTTAGCAAGTGTGTGCTTGTAAAATGCTCCACGAAAAATGCATAATTTTTGATCTCAATGTTTTTTTAATTTTAACTGTAATACGGTGAACAGGGTTAACTGCATAAATGTACAATTTACATAATATAATATTATATACTACATATTATTATTATGTAGGTACCAAAACTGAATTTTAACGTGGATAATTGAATGGCAATTCGGTAAACGTAAATAAAAAAAATCGTATAATTGTAATAATGGTGAAATAATTTTTTTATTTAATGGCCCCACCAAATCAGATATCCTCCCGGCATCATATCCGATCTTAATCATGCGTATCATGGAACCCTACACCTGATGTGAAGTATCAGTATTTTCTTCTACGACCGTGAATGTTTCAGCGCATCTATTCTATACACAAGGCTGCTATCGGCGGCTATCGAGGGTAGTATATCATATTTATGTATTGAGGTATTATAATTGTTACAATAAGTTAGCCGTCTAAACTGTCCATTTGGAATTAAGTAAGTCCGAGTTGTGGTACTGCAGTCTGCGTCGATCATGTGTCACGGTCTTTAATATAATCATGGCTTTGGGCGTGGGTTGGTTTTTATACTTTAGAATATAGATAGAGGGTAGTCACCTAGATATACCATAATATGTCATTGGCTTTGAATTAAGTTACCATATGTTTTCTTTTCTTTAAATAACTATTTAATTGTAATGCATATTGTTTTGATTCATTACTTTTTTGTAGGTAAGTATATAATTTTGCAATTGAAAAATAATAGATGCATTTTATAAAAGTGTACTGTTATTTTTCCTATATATTTACATTTATTTTTCAGTACCTGATGAAACAGTTAAATAACTCCACGAACCGCTCATAAAAAGGTACTTTTCTATACAGACTCCAGTATTTAATAGCAGGCATTGTGAACAATCGAATAATAATATCGTTAGCATGACTAAAACTGGCATATTATACGAATGTATCTATATTTAAACTAAGTTAGTATTGATATCCATTACATTACACATAAGTATATAGGATTTATAAACGCCTACAAGCTACAAATATTCTGAGGATAGCAAATAACAAAGAAAAATACCACCCCAATTTTAAAAACCTTGTTAAATTTGGGAATTTATTTTAAAATGAAGTGGTGAGACTTCTATAAATAATATAGCGTTCGTTGTATATTGAAAATCGTCTCGCCTAGGATTGGTAAAAAATCATTAGCAGTAGGTAGTAAAACAAATAAAAACGGCGTTGCTGTCATTCATATACGCACTGAAAATAGTTATTAATTAAATTATACCAACGTGTTTATTATATGATATTGTAAAACGTAAAGGTTCCTTAAAATAATAGGGGTCATTTTTTTAAAAACTATGGAAAAGTGGAAGGTTTTAAAAGACATTAATAATTATTATTGATAATGGAGATTGGAGATAATGTTAATTAAAAATTATTATTGGAGTTGGTACAAATAGGGGCAATCTTATTCTGTTATTTTGCAAAGGCCATGCTATCATAAATTTCTTAATAATTAACAATACTTTAGACATTTTTAGTAGATACATCTTTCGATGGGCTTTCCACTATATAAGTATATTTGAATATTATACCTATCTTCTTTTTAAATAAAATGTTCACCACGGCTGAATATCGGCGTATACAGCCGGATAAAAATAATTATAGGTATCTGTTTAATTCTATCAATCGTTCTACAGTGTCGAATCGAGGATGAGGGGGCGACGCATGAAGATTGGGTATAAGACGAACTGATATCTCCCTGAAATCAATTTATGTAGCTTGATAAGAAGAAAAATCGACGGAGAATTAAATAAGATCTGTTCTTTTACAGAAAGTGAATTTAATTGAATTTAAATAATATGATTCCCTTGTAATTAATTATTAAATATCAGAATAGTATAGAATGCATTTTTTTAAATCCGTCAATTAATAATTGTTTACTACAAAGAAAATAATAATATTCCATGACCTAATCGTGGAATCGTCCGACTGTAAAAGCAGATTGCCTCCTGGTCCTTACTGGCCTTCTTATTCGGCCATGTCCGACCCATAGCTGGAATATATGAACACTACACGGCGCCTCAAATAATCCATGTTGTTTGCCAGTCTTCTTAAGTCGTTTCAGGTCATACCAGCATCGTGTAGCTCCGCCGTATGTACTCAATTCTGAAGTACCTCGGTTAATTTATTCTGGATCGGAACCGTTTCCGCCAAGCCTAGCAGGCATCATTATTGACGGGTGCAAGACTAGTCAATGCGCTCCCCAAAGACGTAGACATTTTCGGTGACGTGCTATGTATTTTGTATTCGAAATTTTATTTTTCTGTATAAAATTGTATGTTTTTTTTGTTTTCAAATATGTATTTTCGTGTATAAAATTGTACTTAATAAGTACTTACCTACTTATATATATTTTTTTAAATATTACTTAAGTATTATGATTATTTTATATATTCTCTTCTTCTCTCTTGTGTGAGTAATATTTGTTATAATGTAAATCTCATGTTGTGCACGTCTTGAATTTAGATTTGTTATGTCCACAATGTTTTGTTTTCTTAAATAAAGAAAACAAACGTAGTTATAAGAAATAATTCACACGAATCATAAACGGATCGATAGCTTAGAGCTTAGAGGCGAAGGCATTTACCCGGAAAATGAAAGATGTGTGTTCAAGTCCCACTCGGTCCAACTTTTTGTATGTTTTATCAAAATTATGTTATTTCTAAACATTGAATGATGATACTGTGTGAGTGTGACTAGAGTTTTAATTGAATTTATAGTAAAGGGTCCAACTTAAGTCATAAGACGAACGCTAATGATGTAGTACCACACTATTCAGCCACCTTTAATGGAGCAGCGCGTCTGCAGTGATTGCACCTGAACGATTATTCGTATATGATTCGTGTCTAGTCGTGACGACCGACTGGTACTCCTCAGGACTGTGTGAAACGAACAGATTGGGATTTATAATAATATTGTGTGTGTGAAACTGCTGTGCACCTTATGGAAGCCTAAAACCGCATTTTTTCTCGACGCTTATTAACTGGCAGGCGTGGCTGGCTGGACGGGAACGTGGTTTATCGGTGGAGACTCACACCAATGGCGTATCTCTGGCTAACCAATGTCCAATATCATAGTTCTTCATTTGCAGAAATATAAAAAACATCCAGGTTTTAACATATAGGATTTAAATTAAACATTCCGCAAAAAAATAAGGTACAAGTCGGTTATGGGGAAGCCAGGCGGGAACCGTGCAAATTGTCAAAGCCGATTTTGGCAAAATTCATGAATTCAAGAATGAAAACCTAACCTAACTTAATCTAACTTAAACTAACCCAACCTAACAAATAATCCAGTATATCGGCTATTTTCAAAATGTGTTTGCCGCTGGCTTCCCCATAACCGACTTGTACCAAAAATAATATTTATTTAAATGGCTTCAAATCAACAACCACGTTGACGTGTAGGTATATCTCGATATAGAAGCCGAAGTCTAGTTCCAATGAATCTCAACAAATTATAGTTGTTAGTCATTCGACCGATTTATTAATATCTAGGTTTTATGCTGTATCAAAAGATACACAATAAAGATGATTGAAAAAACAACATTTGATTTTTGCACAGTCATATAGGTAATTAGAATCTACGGTCAGTAAAACAAAAGGCTGCCGCTACAACCTTTAGGCCCGTTTCAGACGGGACACCGGTGTCACGCTCGATATAATATAGGAGGCCTTTGTATTCGAATAAAAGGGCATTTCTATTATGTCTATGAACGCCCCATAGCTAATGAGTTGACGCGTGTCCGGTACACTTTTCCGTCGACCGCTACATTCTCAAGCCACCATACACTTGTTTTTATTACCGCAGTGAGTTTTATGTTCTAATTTATAACGCGAAATTATGCGTTGACTTATTAGTTCTGGGGCATTCATTAACATAATACAAATGCCCCTTTATTCGAATACCTCCTATATTATATCGAGCGCGACACCGGTGTCCCGTTTGAAACGGGCCTTACTGGGGGACAGATACAGATCCCTCTTCACCCACTAAGATTATCTTCACTCCACCAGAGCGATTGTTAAAATTGTACCGATTAGAAAAGTGTATACTTTTTTGTAGTATTGGTTCTTTGTACGCCACTGAATGAAAAATTAAAAAACGTAGATTGAAGCGATGCCTGCATTTTTATTTATTGTTTTGAAAATAATCGAAACGGAACCTTTACCTACTTGATTTGTTATATTATTATTTTAAAATACATCCCAACTAACTATATTATAATATTATGCAGGTACTGATATTGGATATGATTAAATTATTGGCTAATTTTCATAGATTCAGATTGGTGGAGTTAGAAATATTGGGCGCCTATATTTCACGAAATTACAGTTTATGTCACACCAGATATTCCAATTGTACCACGTTTTTCTTAGCTCGTATTCTCGTTTGTCCGGTGGTTGTTTATCCAGCAATCCAGCAACAAATCCAACTATCCAGCAACAAATTTTGCAATCGATTTTTAACTAACTTCCCGACTAGCTAGACATTTGAAACTTTTAGAATATATCAGAACACGATGCCAGTGCTTTCTTTTAATACTTTTAGCCATATTTAACTAGAATTGAATTCATTTTCAGTTAATTCTGTTTTGTATGAAAAGTTATTTCGGAAGAAATCCGTAAAAAATAAAATACTTTTATTGGTTGCTACGGGGATGGTCCTAGCAACTAAATTATTAATATATACGTGCGTTACTATGTAAATCAAAATGACATTTCAGTATTCTATATTTGTTTTTGTTTGTTTGTTGCAAAATAGCAAAAAAATAATTTGGTGGCACTGGCGTTATTTGTCCTAAATTATTATAAATAATGAACATCAGGTATGATGAATCTCTAAAAACTTTTCACTGTATTGAAAGGGATTTTTTTTTATTAATACATAGAATTGTCAAGTTTATATGATTCAACAGAAAATTTGAAAACGTGGTATATAAAAAGTTCTTTTTATCTTGTAATTATTTAAATATAATATTTCTAATTATACTGAATGACAAATTTACATTTAAAAAACAAATGTATTTAGAATGTGCGATTGCATTGCGCAATGAAAATATAGTTTCTAGTTACATATATGTATATAACTACATAATATGTGTATCGGTGGCAAAGGGTGGAGGTAGGCTGTTAAGATCCGCCATAAATAGTGCACATTAAACGTTGTCAATCATACGGATTTGTTTTCTATGAAATAAGACTAGGTACAATATTTTACAAATTGTGTTGGGTAATTTTTCAAATTCAATTAAACCCTGCGAAAACCAAATCATAATAAATAATTGTCAAAAATACTAGTCTATCTATAAAATATCTAAAATTATGCAATTAAATTATACATAACTTTGGATATTTTATAGATAGAATAATACTTTTTATGTATTACTTATAGTTTGGCTTAGGCAGGGCTTAATGAATTTAAGAATATGAACTAAAAACATGTGTACCTAATATGTATTCTTAATCCAACAAAAACAAATAAGTATGAATGAAAAAGTGTGCACAATTTTGTCTTAAAAAGTAAAAATACGTACAAATTTCCGCTCGGTAAAATGCTGGACGAAGATCGTGTCATCTGGTCTCTATGCTATTCTGCCATTTGTTATTTGAATAAACATTCACGTTCATATTGCATACGTACAACTCTGTTTCTGTACAATTCACCGGACACGGTGCCAAGCACCTTTCCTTATGTCTATACAGATACACTGAACACTTCTATTGGCATAAATATTAATTACAAATTCATTATAGTATTTAGAGATTAATGGTGAGAATGTGTTTAAAAGGTAACTCAACTCCGTTTATTTGAAAACCAGTGACCCTATTTTATAATTAAAGGCATCGCCATAGTAGAACCAACCGGCATTAGAACCGCGAACCTTTTGACCTTAGCTCATCTTATAAACACTGTCGTATAGATTGTTTCACAGGAGGATTCAAGTTACTCTAAAATCCCATACAATCTGTGACATAAAACACTGATTTGAAAGAATCCGAAGAATTTATATTCATTTAAAATATCAAACTTTATTATGATTCTCCGTTCACACCGCCATAATTATATACTGACAGAAGTTAATGTGATAGTTCTCGAAATATATCTGAGATTACTTAGTGAATCTGTGTATATTCTACACTCGCAGCTAAGGATTCTGCCATACCCGCTTTCTTTATGCACCTCGACACATAATAAATAGATTGATACTGAATGTAGGTCTTCTTATTTGATAAATTGAAATTACTGCATTTTATTTTTTAGACTGTCAAATTCGCGAGTATGTTTTATTTGTATTATTAATTACACTATTTATATGAAACTACTTTTCAGTACGAAATAATAAATTTATGTTGAATATGTTCTATATAATAATATCAAATAAATGGCCGAGATAAAAAAATAAGTTAGATAATATTAATACGATGAAAATATCAAGGGTTATTGTTATTATAATATGTTATCAAATAACAATAAGTGTTTAACCCATGTGTGCTATAGTGCTCACGTATGTGTGTTAGTATGTAGTATGAAGTGCATGTTAGTCATAAGGCGGAAAGACCAAAAAAGAAACCAATAGAGAAGCAGGCAAGAGTAGGCGATGTGATAGATGTCGCTAAGCAGATGGAATGTCAATGGGTTGACGTGTCGCTCGGCAAGTGAACACACGTTGGACTGTTGCTGTCATATAGTAGTACCCAAGGGGCACTAAAACCCGCTGAATAAACAAACTCACAAAGTACTTTGAAGTTTAATTGTTAGCCGGGTCGCACATACAAACTTGTCTCGACGTCGAATTTGTCTACATGGTTTTGTTTCTTTGTCAGATGACTGAGGCACTGTCTCGCTGGAGCCCCCCACGAGGAGAAGACAATATAAACCATTAATTCCAACTACTAACGCAACGTAAAATAACATTGTACCTCTTTTCAATAAGTAATCACATCCTATAACTAAAACTAATAATTATTAAAGATGACAGTGATGACGCATAACAGTGGTATCTTTTTGTGTGCGCGTACGTATCTGCGTGAGTGGATAATATGTTATAGGTCCCTTTGACGTTACTTGAATTTTTTTAAGAATTTAGTATAATTTAATAACTGGATAGTACTGTTTCGAGACCTCATTTTAAATCATCTGATGAATCGAGCGCGTCCTCTGCATCAGATGTTCAATGACGTTTATCCGTTTTTTATCTCGGGCTGTGTGTGCGAGAGGTACTTGCAACATTACGGGCAGGAGCGATTTATGGCCATATTCGTGTTGAGTCGAATTTAGGTGTACATTGCGGCTTAGGTTTCTAAGTAAACTGTTGATGATCGTTAATTAATGATGCAGGTCATGGCCCCCACATCCTGAAGCGGGCCCCCAGGCCAGAATTTTTGGCGGCCCCCCTTACCTATCGCTAAGTTTAATGGCAGTTTTGCGCTCTACAGTGACATATTCCAAATGGTGTACGAGGTCAAATAAAATTCAGTTTATTTTTAACGATTTTTAACACATCAAATTATGGAGTTGTCGAGTATCAACACACAACATCCAAAATAGCATCGCATAACCTTATAGTTTAAAATGGTAATAACCCCGAAATAAAATAGCCGTGCAGGCGACTTTTTTACTATTAGAGCAAATTTAAGATGTGTGTTAATCTCATTTATCTGGTAGACCTGCTACGCCGGGCCCCCCTTAAGCCCGGGCCCCTATGCTAGAGTCCTGTCAGCATGGCCCCCACTTCCTGAAGCGCCCCCCCAGGCTAGGATGTTTGGTGGCCCCCCTACCTATCGCTAAATTAAGGTGTATTTTTAGCAATTTTTTGTATGTTTAATATCTACATCCATTTTTTTAATTATGGGGTTGTCAAGTATCGGCACACGGTTAAAAATTGCGTCGTAGGTTCAACCGAATATTTTAATTATTAACTCATTTAGTACTAACACCGCGACTGGCGCGTTTGGAGTTGGCCATTAGATATAATTAACGTATTTTTTAAATGTGGTAATTAAAAGGTTAGTAGTGATTGTGTTATAATTGAAGGAAAATAGCACAGCAGGCAACTTTTTTTACTATTAGAGCAAATTTGTGATCTGTGTTTATCTCACTTATCTGGTCGACTTGTCACGCCGGGCCCTTCCTGAGCCCGGGCCCCTAGACTAGAGCCCTGTCAGCCCCCCCCCTTGTGGGGGCCATGCCTATCTGCCATGATGCAGGTAATATTGTAATATAATGTTATTATCCACAAGCTATCAATTCAATTATTTTCCATCGTTACAAAACAAAGCCTCTTTAAAACGAAGAATTTTCCGTCGGTAGCGTAATCAATGGAAAAAATAACTGTATTGGATAGCTTACGATATGTTCGGCTACTTGATAAATTATAATGCAATTAATTTGTTTTGTAAGCAAAGATGTACATTCCTCGAGTGTTTGGGCTGTCAGACGTTTAATTTGACCATTGTGAAGACGCGGTGGGCGTATAAGCCTGGGCGGACGAATAAAAATATCGACACGTTTACCAAGCATCTGAGGTCTAGAGAATTAATCGTCATTTGTATTATCTTACTTAAATATTTAGCAATCACACTAATAGGTTAAAAAAACATTCAAAACAAAAAACCTAAGTATATACATAATTTTGAAAAAACTTCTGAGAAAATGTATTATAAACAATAGAAAAAATCTTTTTGAAAAAAGTGAGACACCCCGCAGGAATCAAACCTGCATGTCTTGGGTTTCGCGCCCGTGCGCATTGACCACAATGCTAAAGGCACCGTACTTAATTGCGACAAATTTTAACTAATACAAGTTTCTTATAATACTCTCTGAAGCGATTTTCAAAATTGAGCTACATTGGCTATCTACTTTGATTACTAACCGACGTCACGGATTACTATTTTGTGTTGTAACTAACTTGAACTTCCTAATAATTTTTAATTAAGTTACTATTTTTTTTATTCAACGAATAAATCGCAAGATTTAAGAATGTAATATTCTAAAGTATTGAACATATATACTTTTGAAAACACTTCTTTATGGCGCCTTTAGCATTGTTGCCAATGTGCACGGGTTCGATTCCTGCGGGGGTGTATTACTTTTTTCAAAAAGATTTTTTCTATTGGTTATAATACATTTTCTAGAAGTGTTTTCAAAATTATGTATGTTCAATAGGTAGGTAGGTACTTAGAATATTACATTCTTAAATCTTGTGAATTATTCGTTGAATAAAAATATGGTTAATTAAGAAAGGGTACGTTTAATCTTCTTTGTATGGTTTGCATTGCTAAGACCTGAGGATCGTGGTCACTGATATTCAGTGACGTCCGTATTCAAAGTGCCGCCTTTAATTATATGCAAAATTGACAGGTATATATACATACCTATTGTAATATCTCAAACAAATGCAAGAAAATTACGTAATTAGATAATTATCATCTATCAAAGATTTGAGCATTTCTATGAAACTCTCAAACAACATGTTTTAAGTGCGTGGAGATCTGAGGCACTGACAAGTTTGGAGGCCCATTATTATTTCTTAGAAGTTGATATGATTGTATTCATTCCCTAATTTGCCGCGTCTAAGTGACGCATAGCCTGCCTTCTTCCACGGGACGTCACTGCTGATATTACAGACGTTGCCAACGGTAGGGACGAGAGGGGGGGGAAATCCCTCCCAAGGAACGGAAAATATACAAATTACTTAGGCGAATGGAAGAATATTTCTTTTTTCTCTTCATCATGATCTCATAACTGAGAATCTTGAACAGACTTCTCAACGGGTTGGCCTCACTCCTCTCGGTATTCTACGACGCGCAAGGTCCGGAGCCACTGAAAGACCTGTGGCACTCATCCATTTGTACAATTATTAGCATGGCTATTCTAACATATCACTTATCCACAAAACCAATAAAAAATGCTAATATGATAATATGTTGTATACATGCAGTTAATTATTATACCTAGCGTGATATTTTCTAACAAGGCCGCCTATGATCACGTTAACCGCGAGCTGTCAAAAATATCACTGAGTAACACAATTAACAAGTTTTACTTGCTTCGAATCTGATACATTTGGAATTAAGTAAAACACAATGGTGTTAACATTTACTGTAGGTAACCGCCTTTTTATCGAATTGCTCTGAGTGATATCAGTGTTATTTTAGACTATTTTAGAGCTATAAAAAAACGGTTACCGAGTTAACTATTTAGAATAGCTGGTAGGTTACAGTTTGTATTACTGTAGTTTAACTGTTTCTTCAATAACAATACATCTTTATCAAAATAGCCATTAGCCAAAATGTTAATTATTTATATTTCCAAAGTAATTACTTAATAATTGTCAATAAGTATTTAAAAAGACGTCCGTTAAAATTGTATTTTGATAATAATGTAGCTTGACTTATACATGACAGTTTTATAACATCACGCCTGCGGAATACGTAAGTGATTTTTTTCCTGTTTCTATTTAAAACCGATAACGTGCAAAAATTTAATTAGCATAAAATGTTTTCATTTTCTCACAGGATCAACATGCCGGAAATAAGGCGCCTGATATACCTACGCAAGTAATATTGTTTCACTAATACATCGTGTTCAAAGGTTTGCATATCAGAATTTTAAAAGCTCGCGTCGTTAAAGGTTAACATGGTATGTACCTACCTGTTATTGATGTGTTTTTATTGATTTATTAATGAAATCCTGGATTTGATACCTGTTATGACATGATATAATTGAATCTATAACCATTGAGGTAAACAAAACAACTTATAAAATATGGTTACAAGTAAATTGTACATAAAACATTTCACCGTAGCACAGTTTGCCGTGAGCTTTCTTATCGGAAAGAGATGACCGTATGTATACTTACTATTCGGTCTCTAATTTTATTAGATTCAATATGAACTATGATTAATTCAATTTCCATAGTTGATTTTGGCTAAATTCATGAATTCATTAATGAAAACCTAACAAATAATTCAGTATATCGGCTATTCAAAATTTGTTTGCTGCTGGCTTCCTGTATAGGGTAAACCGACAAAAACCGTGTTTTATTTTTGTCTATACTATACGATCCAAAGAGGTTGGACGGTCTTTGTTATATGGCCATATATTTCCGATACAACATTTCACGGTGAAATGTGATACGGCGAACTGCATAAGTACAAGTTTCCGGACACGATACAATATGTACTGTTCACGCTCATTACGCAGGCTAGGCGCTGAAACTCGACGCAACGGCCTGTCGGTGGGCTAACCACCAAACGTTTTCGACGCAAAGTGGTCCTCTCATAGGTTCTTACCTCACCTCATTACTTTCACTTTACCCCACTTCACTTCTCTTCATACCTAGACAGTATTCAATCGGACACGGACTATACACGGACTGCGTGTGGTTATGCTCACCCACCGGCCATTGCGTTGAGTTCCACCGGCTGGCGATGTCTTAAAACCGGATCATAATTTTATTTATTTTGCATTCAAGACTGAATAGGTATAGCTATATAATATTTATGAATGTAGCATTCTTTATTGAAAATACATAAAACTTTTAAAACTGATGGGTAAATAATATCTATATAGTATATATTGCTGTCACCTAGTAAGCGAAAGATGTTTGTTCGAATCCTATTCGGTCGAAGATATTCTTTAAGATTTCTCTAATCAAGTCACTTTAAACAATTTACTGACGAATTTACTTTCCACGAATTAAAAATAATGTAAATAGCGGAAAAATCTATTTTATCCTGATACATAATAATGATAATGCAAATACAACATGGTAAATATTCCTCCAAGAAAGACGAAGCTGAGTCGTCGCGCTGGAGCGACCGCGTAAAGGAACTTGCTTGTGACAGCGATGAAACCCTGAGAGAAACAGAGAACCGTAAGGGGTGGAAACTACATTTCAGGGTGGTCACGATTCACAACCATGAGACAACGACCAAGAAGAAAACAGATGACATTATAATCTAATTTAAGCATTCGAAAATGAATTTTCTCCGCAAGATATAGATTACTGGGTAATAAATGGATTACAACGGTTTCACACGCACGTATGTTGTTCGATTTGTGCAGAACCCCTTATTTATATTATTATAATCTACTAAAACTAAGCATACATTCAGGGACGCGCCAAACGTTGAAGTATATGAAGTAACTTACCTACTTACTAGGTACCGAAGTGTGGCAAATCTAAAAAAATAATGTATGATTTCAAGATCTTCGATCGATGGTTAATGACATGCACACATACGTATAAAAATATACTGATAAGCATTGTCTCTAAGTCTTCATATAATGGTTCAGTGTCTTAACATGATAAACATAAAATATTTCAACAAAATGTAGGTACATATTCAGGATATTAACAGAGTCATTAAACTGCAATAATGTGAGGGGGGGCGGCTCTCGTGGTGTAGTGCGTAAGGCGCTGTTCTTCCATCCGGGAGCTCTGGGTTCGATCCCGGTGAGGACACAATATATTTATGTGATTGATTTTCTCAAAGCTTGGGTGTTTGTGATTGTTCAAAATTACTAACAATCACCTTGTACGAAAAAGCAAGGACATGGTTATTAATAATTCAAAAAAAATGTGTGGGGCATTGTTATAATGAATTCGTTTAATGAATATCAAAAAAATTGCTTGCGGCGCAATTTTCACTCATGTTATTAAACACCGTAGTAAAAAATGATAAGTACCTAATATATTTTTTGTCATATTATAAATATTTCGATGAGAATAAAATAATGATTAATTGTTGTATATTACCATTAATTATGTATATATTTTTGGGGAAGGGTGTGTCAAATTTTGAGTTGGCACCCAGTCGGCAACCACCCTTGGCGCGACCCAGCATACATCGTCCAATAATCCAATACCTCATTGAAAATTTGGCATGGCGCATTTTAGCAGTGAGTTTATAATATACCTAATAAGTTAAAATTATTACATAATATTCATGACTTTATAATAACGTAATATTATAAGTAATGCGCTTGTTAAGTCATTTCATATCCTAATACGGTTTTAAACGATTATCTCATCTCGCAAATTGCTTAGTTGGCGAAATAGAAGAACTCGCGAGTATTCAGATAGAAATTGATTACACGAATTATTATCCTTCAAAACGAGTTTTCTTAAAGTGGTTGCTAATTTTGCTAATGCTGCCCCATTAATTAGTGCTAATTTATCGAGGTAATACGTATTAAGCGATGCCCATAAAAATAATAGGTTAATTGCTGTGGTAAAAACATATTTCACTGAAAACTAAATGGAGGATATTTTATTGGAATTTAACTCGGATTAATATTACATTTCTGTACGACATCATGGCAATAATAGTTAATATTTACTGTTATATAAATATAATATGCAAATATTTTTGGCAACATCTTATTTAATGTTTAAATGTTAGTATTAATCATGTCAGTAATAATCATATAATAATATAGTCCAGTAGCGAAGACTCCTTACTAGTACCTACCTTTATAAAATAAAATTTTATACATTTTATCAGTAATCGGTCGACACCAGTGACGTCCCGTGGGGGTAGGCAGATTGAGCGTCGTTTGGGGGCGGCAGTTACTCGAAGGACGGCAAATCGAGAAGAATCATTAGGTATATATAGACATAGGTAGATACCTAAACTTTGTAATCGCGGAAATATCTCTCCAATAAAAAATCAGCTCACTGGTTGGAAACAAAATGTATTAATTAACATAAAATGTTTAACCGGAGTGTTTCTTTGTCGGGTTTGCGATGTCTAGTTTACTTCCGTTGTTCTTGGACGTCACATCCTTGATGACAAGCAATGACACGTGCAGATTTGAGAATTATATTTGAATTATCGGTAGGTACATACTTACCTAAATAATTTATCCAAATATTTTTGCCAGTCACTCGCGAGTTTTGAAAGTTGTCAGGTGTATATTTAAATGTATCTGAAAACCGTGGACTCACAATATTGTCTATTGAAGTAGAGATGATGTATAAAAAATGGGGTGGCATTTTGGCGCTGCCTAGGGGCGGCATTTTGGCTATGGACGTCACTGGTCGACACAGTTCCATATTCAAAATCACTAATTTAATGATTTCAGAGACTGCAATGGGAACTAGCCTCAGTTCAAATGACAACACCATAAGTGCGTGTAAGAAAGAGATCCATGAAATAGGAGAATACGTTATTTATAGATTGGTTAGAATATGGCTAATCCCAGATTTTATATAGTCTGTCGGGATCACACAAAGTAAAGTACTTCTAGTACTACGCAACTTCTTCAAAAATGTTATTGAAGAGAGGCGTAAATCTAGAATTGAGAACGCAAAAGATTTCCAGATATTGATGATTCATTTCATGATGATGATAATGTAAAAAAGAAACGTTTGGCCATGCTGGATTTGTTATTGCAGACAGAGTCGGAAGGAAAAATTGATGATGAGGGAAAACGATAAGAAGTAGACAGGTTTATGTTTGAGGTATTGCTTCATTTAAATCGGGGATTCCCAACTATGCCTCGCACCCCTAGGCAATGTTTGACAGATACATCGATATGTGATAACATAGTATTTACCAATAATACTCATGCGTTTAAAGGCTGTAATAATCCGTTCGGAAATCTATCATATTTTTTTACTGAATATCGTGGCATCTTATCGATATCGTAACAGATTTGCAAATTATTGTATTAAAGTTGAAGGCTCTTCATCATCAGTCCTCAAGGAAATCATATTTAATTTGATTTTTTTTAAAGAATTAATGTCATAAATAATGACAATGATATCAATCATGACATTGATATCAATTATGACATTGATTTACTTAATCAAACCTATTTTTGAAAGATTTTTTCTAGTAGGTATGTGCTATTGAGGTGTTTTGTGTTTTCAAATTATGTATGTTCCATAGAGAATGTTACATATGGAATCTCGTGAATTATTCGTTGAATAGTTTATTAAACTAATTTGGAGTTATCTGGCAGTCAGTTATTAATTAAGAGCACCTATTGATACCTTGGTTTAAAATACAACAAACGATAGCCAATTAACGATTAACGCAATTATTTGATAAGCATCTCGTGTAAAAACTGCTAGTTAATTTCGTCATAATTAGATAATATGTCGCTTAATATGTAAATCACATGCGAATCCAGTGGTTAGAGGTTGTAAGTCTAGTCGGTCGGATGCTGTATTTGTTATAAAAATATTTTTTCTTGTTATATTATGTATGTTCAATATAAATTATTATTAATTGTGTATTGTTATGTGCACAGCAATGTAATAATATGTATTAACTCATTCGTTTCGTATCACCATTTAAAACACCATTTAATTCACCATTTAAAACTGTTCAATCACCTGACAAAGTATTAGGGCGGCGGGTTGAATGAAGAGATATCCTCGCTGTTTTTTAGTCTTTGTTGTATCGTTTGACAATGCCTCGCTTCCCGTTGTATGCGTGGGACGAAAAAGCCGGTGTGTGGCATAAACCAGCGAAGGCGGGAGGACGCGGGGGGAAAGGGTTGGGACCTTTACACCTGTCCGGTGGAAACTGCACAGATTAAAGGAGGGCCCGGAAGCCATAACTACAAAGGAGGTAGCGTTTTATTAGCAGTAGTCGGGCTGTGTGATAAAGTTTTATGCGAAACTGCTCGAGCGATACGAGTAACTGCACCTGCCGAATAATACCCACTTTCGGTTGCCTCAGATGTTCTTGATAACAAACAGGACGGTTTTATGAATATGCCTATGGGACACAGGCTTTAGCAACAATTGTGGAGAAAATGAGGTGATTTACATGACA
This sequence comes from Rhyacophila brunnea, assembly GCF_057557595.1. Classification (NCBI taxonomy): domain Eukaryota; kingdom Metazoa; phylum Arthropoda; class Insecta; order Trichoptera; family Rhyacophilidae; genus Rhyacophila; species Rhyacophila brunnea. The sequence continues at coordinate 36,423,789 of NW_028233276.1, read as the reverse complement.
TACTGCAACAGACTAAGAATTTTGAGTTTTTACTATACATAGATGGAGCCTCATACATACGTAAATTCTGTTATGGTATTTAAATTGGTTACATGTAAATTGTACGTATTACATTTCCCCGTAGCACAGTTCGCCGTAGCTTTCTTATCGTTGCCTCAGATGTTCTTGGTAACAAACAGGACGGTTTTATGAATGCCTATGGGACACAGGCTTTAGCAACAATTGTGGAGAAAATGAGGTGATTTACATGACATACTAAAACAGACTAAGAATTTTGACTGCACATAGATGGAGCCTTATACCTACCTACGTAATTTCTGTAATGGTATTTAAAATTGGTTACATGTAAATTGTGCGTATTACATTTACATTTACACCGTAGCAAAGTTCGCCGAAGCTTTCTTAATAGAAATAAATGACCGTATACTATACGGACTCCAATTTTTTTAGATTCAATATGAACATTAATTCAATTTTCATAGCCGATTTTGGCAAAATTCATGAATTCAAGAATGAAAACCTAACCTAACGTAACAAATAATCCAATATATCGGCTATTTTCAAAATTTGCTTCCTGTAAAGTGTAAACCGACAAGAACCGTGTTTTACTTAGAGTTGAATTTTATCTCAGTACTATACAACCCAGAGAGGTTGAACGGTCTTATACGACCGTATATTTCCGATACAACATTTCACGGTGACGTGTGATACGGCGAATTAGATACGTACAACTTTCTGGACACGTTTAAAATTATCTAGCAAACGCATGAAGCATTCATTGTTAAGTTAATAAACTCCATAAATATTCAGCGGAGATTTTATTTGAGGTAGATAATAGAATCGATTCGTCAGAAGATTTTAAAGCGGGCCTCGAAATAGTTCATTCAAACGCATCATTCAGTTAATAAATATTATAGCAATATCTTCACAATTTATATACATATATTTAGCAATAATTTTATTATTGTGGAGAAAATGAGGTGATTTACATAAAATATTAAAATAGGCAAAGAATTCGGATTATACATAGAATATACTTAATTTCTGTAATGACATTTGAAATTATTTAGGAAATGTATAAAGGGTAGTGTAGTAAACTCTATAAATATTCAGCAGAGATTTTCTTAGGCGCAATCGAATAGTCGGAATATGTTTTTTTTCAATGAGTGTAAATGTAATTAGATATGACGCACATTGATCACTTTATGAAGTACATTGGTGCGAATCCAGTGGATGCAGGTTGTGTCCTCTTGGGCGTTGTAATTTTTTACAATCTACGTACCTTTTCTGCCTTGAATAACAAATATACAAAACTAATCAAATTACTTTAAAGTTTCGAATTGATTTTACAGTTAAAATGTTGATGCAGCTGACTTTATGAAGGATTTCTAAGTATCGAATGACATAATGTTGTGTATATATTTTTCATGCTATATTTTAATTTACCAACAGCAGATTTTGTCTTCTGTAAATTACGCTTTGCATTTATCATTATTTGGCCAAATAATGATGCTATGCAGGCGTAAGAAACATGTAGTGTTCTGCAATAGCTATGTAAGATCAGGATCGGTTTCGCAAATAACACAATATTGTTTACATATTATTATGTTGTGTAGTTACCAGTTACCACGTTAATACAAAAATACCGAATTAACGAATGTGCAACTTCTGTGCCACGTTGCATCATGCCTCGGCTGCAAGAAGATGCCCCCTGGCATGCGAGCGCTCCGAGCGAAGACAGGTTTGGCGCCCCTCTCTTCCTGCGCCCCGTGCGACCCGGCCGATGTAATTGCGGCCCTGGATTTTTCACCAAGACCACTGACGAATTAAAGGAATTAAACGATTCTCGATGTCTAAATACTTTGCTCACGGTATTTATTCACTGATTTCAATTTGAGGAATGTTATTTTATTGCTGCCGAGGCCGTGATTTGTTGCTGTTACTATAATACCTACTCTTTAAAATAAAATTTATTGCATGATATTCATGCCAAAGTATTTTGTATTATAGCCTAATTAATAGTGTGTTGGCAACTTTGGTAACTGTGTAATATAAATTGGTGGTTAAACTATAGTTTGAATCCTTTTATTCACATCGTTTCCAATAATAATTAAGTACCTATAAATGTCTGTCTTTGAGAAAACGGAGGGAGGGACTGATATTTAAATTAACTCATTTGGTGCTAACACCGCGACTGGCGCGTTTGGAGTAGTTGGCCATTAGGTATAATTAACATGTTATTTAAATGTGGTAATTAAAAGGTCAGCAGTGATTGTGTTAAAGAGATAAATGAGAAAAATAAATCCAGATGGGAGACGGACATGAGAAAAGTAAGCAAGAGACAGGGATAAAGAAATAAATAAAAGTTGAAAAGGGAAAGCTTATTAATTATCAAAGAATATATTCGCCTATTAAATATTCCGAAAGAAAAATCGATCATTAGAGACAGCTATCAGAACACGATCCATGGATGAGTCGACCAACCATCAAACCATTATGTATATATTGAGAAATCACCCGGAATCGAACCCGGAGAACCGTACGGGATTGGAATATGCCTAAGGAGTGGCTGCTGATTATGAAATATGTCCTCTTTTTATCATCGTCAAATATGGGAACTCTAGTTTTGATTGCTTTTTTGGATGACATAGCCTGATTGACCATCTTCATTTTAGCACACGTGTACACATACTAAAGTTTGTTAACCTAAACTAAACGAACTCCAACAAAACGGTCTGATATACTTAGCCTAGAATAAATATGAAGAAAATGGTAATTTCAACTTATCTGCACGAATCAAAATCAATCGGATGGAAATAGCTGTGTTTAGATAGGTATACGCTTCCATAAATCAAGAAACATTACGGCATTTAATGTGTTATTTTAATTATTGTTTGATAAAAATATTTCAATGATGAGGCGTAACATTTCAAATTATTTTGGACCAAAAGCACTCGCTGAAGATATTCTTAACGTATAAGCTGCGTGAAATAAGTTACCTCCCGTAAGTTCCTTTGTTCGTTCTACATTTTGACAAAATGGTCCACTGTGAGACCTTTCATGCATGCAGGATATAACAGACAACACATCTTCTTCTTTCTTGTATTACTCGTTCTTCATTCACACCCTTCCCATGTTTTGATTTAAAAAAACTTAGACATCTTCCTATTCTCTGTTAATAAAAATTAAAACCTGGTTGATAGATATTTTTTTTTACAACATTTTTGCGTTTGTACAGTATCCACAGAATTAGAATCCTATCTCAACACTTTCTCACCAGTGATTTTCTTTGATACAAACGACACAACCGATTCGTCAAATTCGGTCTATTTTGGGTGAAAGCTGTTTCTTCATATCAGGCTCACCAGGCACCAATAGCGAGAGCTGTGCGGCTGGTCAATGCACTTCCTAGATATATAGAAATTTAAGCGATGCATTATGTATTTTGTTTAAATTCTATTGTATCGTTTAATTTGTGTTTTTTTTTAATTTTATTTCTTTTCCATAAAATTATTTTTTGCTTTATTTTTTTCTCTATTAAGTTGATTTACCTGTACTTTTTACTCTAAATGTCATGTTGTGAACGTCTTGAATTAATAATTTGTTATGTGCTCAATGTGTCTTTTCTTAATAAATAAATACAAATTTAAAAGGTGTTCAGTTCACAACAGTCATTGAATTACTAAATTGTACCACAATCTATAAAAAATGCGTATTTCTCACAAATTAATAAAATGTATCGATTTAGATTTCACTCTATTCTTACTTTCATTCAACGATGTTAAATTAAGTGACTTCACGTGATAGTAAACAGATTACGCGTTACTAAGAGACACCAAATTTAACCAGAAATTGCAATTTATATATATGTTACGCCGAATGTGCGAAATTGACTATTACATGAAATGGGCAAAATTTTGGCTAATTCATATAATAGTCAAGCCCGTTGCCTTATTCATGAATTAGGTAAATTATCTGCCGAGTACGTGAATTCGCCAGGGTATGGAATTCTTAAACTGTCAACATGACAGTTGAAAAAGTAAATTTAATACGGATGGTTTTATTAGTTATACTTGGACATAATATAATATTATTATTATTAGGTTAGGTTAGATTTTGTAATTCTGAATTCAACCGAATGTCCATTTTGAGGTTAGCTATCAAGTGTCAACAAACTATCACAAACATACAATCGACCATTGCACGATTGATACCCAAGCACGAATCAAATCGCGAAAATACCTTTTAATAAAATTCTTCCGTTATCGTATTATACCTAGTTCTAGATTTTTTTGCGCATAGTAAATAGATATGAACGTCATTGTAGTTATTGATTGGTATATTTTTATATTATAATCAAAGACATTAATTGACACATTTGGTTAGTTTGATTAGTTGCAAAAAACACCACCGGAGCGCGACTATCTATTTTGACCAATACATGAGCATTTGACACATTTGGTTTAGTTGCAAAAACACCACCGTAGCGCTACTATCTAATTTATCCAATGCATGAACTGGGCAGAAAAATTACTGCCGAATTCGTGCACTTGGCAGATATTTTGCCTAATTCATGAATAAGGCAACGGGCTTGCATTTTCATGATTTAGGCAAAATTTTGCCCATTTCATGTAATAGTCAATTTCGCACATTCGGCGTAACATATAGACAAATGTATGCACTATTTTATACATCAATAATCCTACTACAATATGATGCCCACATTTATCCATTAAAAATTATTTTGATTGATTCAAAGTACTCTCCTAAAAAAAATCAAATGTAAGTTAGAATAGTTCTACATTCAGCTGACGATTGTATACTTGACGTGATTCGTATTGGATACATAAAGTAAGCACCGACCCTTGGCGCCGAAATGGTTACACCATACAAACTGGTTTGCTAAATCGACTTTGGTTATCCCATAAACTTTTACAGCGATCAATAAAGAGTATAATATTATGAAAAATTGATGTTCACAGGTTTTTAAAATACCGAAGAAGCGGCTAACAGAAAACATCGATGGTACAAGACCATTCAACAGTCGAGGAATCTCATCCTAATGTCTTCAGTCTTCAATAAATTTCAACTAAAAAAATTGAGTTCATAGCCAATTTGACTTGTATTACAATTTATGTCTACTCTTTAGTTTTTACTGCTGAATATTATTTATTTTGTATATAATATATTTTGCCATTTTAACGACTCTCTGTAAACATTCTTTGAGAATGTTAAATGTGATCCAACTCTCAAACCATTTCAATTAGATACTTACCTAATTTATCATCCATCCATACATACTCCTTGGATTTTGCTGTCTTCTTTTGATCTTGGGTCAGCAATGCACCTCGGTCGCCTCCAGTAGCCAACATTCTACTTAATTCTCCACTCTAGGTATCCAAAACCCGCAGTCACTTAGGACATTATTTTCTTATATAAGAATATCAGTGTATAATAAATTTGTCTTATAATATATAAACTAAAAAACCGGTACAAGTCGGTTATGGGCAAGCCAGGCGGGAACCGCGCTAATTGTCAAGCCGATTTTGGCAAAATTCATGAATGAAACCTAACCTAACCTAACAAAAAATCCAGTATATCGACTATTTTCAAAATGTGTTTGCCGCTTCGACTTCCACACCAAAAAATCTTCCACAAATTACTCATGACAATACTGAATTTCGAATAGACATTGGAGAATCGAGACCATGAGATCTTGCTCTCTCAACCCTTTTCGATGTTATGGCCGCTAAACAAGTGGATATCATGGAGAGTTGAGGCTTTCGTAATGTGGCTGTATAGACCAGGTGACAAAACAAATGTTGACATTCTCAATCGAATAGGAAATGACCAAGAAGTTCTGCGTAGTATCATAACCAGAAAACTACAGTACCTCGGCCTCATTATGAGAGGACATAAGTACAGCATTCCCCAACTTGTCATCCAAGAAAGCATCCGAAGGAAGGATGCCGCTTAAGAACCTCCGTGATTGGTACGAGTGCATCTCCACCGTAGCAACTGATAAAGCAAAGATCGCCCTGATGGCGACTGACCTCCGATTCCCTCATAACACTACAAGAAGTCCCCAGGCGTTATCCTACAATTTCTCTCAGAAAAAAATGATTTTTTTGAATTTAATTATTTTGCGTAAGCAGATTTTTGAATGTAGGTATAAGCTGCATTTATTTAGGATTTCTCTGAAGAAGTGGATGTGTTTGTGTGTACAGAATACAAACATATTTCCCTAATCTTTTGTAAATATCTGCCAATTTTATTGTTTTGTGTTGGTACCTAATAATCTTTTGAGTAAGGAAACATTTTAATTCAAGTACAATTCGGTCAAATTTAATTTAGCACGTAACTTCTCCTTTTTTTATAGATTTTTGTATTGTTTTTTTGTTGTAACCATATAATTTGTTTATATATAAGACTTACTTTAATTATGTGTTTAAAGGGACGTTTTTTTGGGAATTGGATGTAAAGGTCTTTTGAATAAAAGATTGTAAATTTTAATAAACAATGTTTTTTTATTAACATTTTGCATTAATACCGCACAGTTCAATCAATAATGTAGTCGTATTCCGAAACAGGAACAATCACAAATACTCGCCATGTTGTAAAGGTAATAGGAGGGGTAGAAAAAAACTCTACCCCTTCCATCCAACCAGTCCAAATTTTAATCCCCTCAAAAAATATCAAAATGATGCAACCCTCGCGGAAAACTATGCAAAGCATCCGAAGGAACGACACAAATTTTTTAGACAACCAAAGATCATGTAAAACACTGAATACATGGAAATAATAAAAAAAATTATACAAATAAAAAAATAGAAATTTAGTCGAAAAATATACATAATATATATAAATTATAATTGTATAATTAAGTAGTAGTCAAAAACTAATCATTATAATGGACAAAAAAAATCGGTTTACAAAATTAAATAAATTGTAAATTTTAATAATAATAATATATAAAAATAAAAAAAGAAATAAATAATTATTAATTGTTTATTGGGGTTGCATGATTTGATTTTTGGCCAGCGAGGGGCACAGATATTGAATATAATTTTTTGATCTGTCGTAATATTTTTTTTACAAGGCTTTGGAATCGAGAATTTCTACAAAAATTAACAAAATTTATTCAACATGATGACGTCTACTATTCATATAGCTATATTTCTTTTAATTAAAAGTACTAACATTATTGGATTTCTCAATTGTGAGTGTGTCGAAATTATATTTACATTATTTAATACAAACTTTTACATCGGGTATCTGGCCATTATTTTCTTTACACAAGTACACAGCTTCGATATATCTTTATATACAAGATTAAAAATGTCGAATCTATGTCATGAGAGGCCAATGTCCACTGCATCAATCTCATAAATACAACATAATATTTGAATTATAATTGTGTATTCTAAATTTTAAATGGTGACAAGACAGAAATGCGAAAATCAGGTGTATCCCCATGTCATTTAAAAGGAAGATAAGTCAGCATAGTAAAAATATAACCGATTTTGACTTATCTTACTGTTTCTTATAAATACACATAGTTAGAATACGTTTCTTAATTTCATGTTGTGTTGATTTGTCTGCCTTTTCTTTAGATTACAGAATTATTCAGTACGTACATGATATACATTTTGACATATTATATTATGATTACACAGAACACTTTCATGGCATAGATTCAAAAAATATCGAATTCAGTCTGTTTGGAAAACCAACCCGAACAATCGTATCACATTGTTTTTTTTTTATATTAATTATTATTAAAAATCAAATCTTTATATTATTCTTTTGGGCTGTTTTTCCAAAAAGATACCAAATTTCACGTTAATATTGATCATTTTTTCTTGTAAAGTCTTTTTCAAACATTTTAATAATTTAAGTAGTAATTAATATGAGTTATATGAAATTCACGATTATCAGTTTTGCATATAATTTTTTTAACAAATTATGTAGTTCAAACGAACAAAATGGTATACAATAATATTTTAATTAATAATTTGGTCAAAAATAACAGAATTTAGACATGACGGTGTTTAAGTACAAAATTACAATGTGAATCAACATATTCTCCAATCTGACCAAAATCAGTTCGCCCAGTCAGTGGATGCACAATATTTTGATTAAAAAAAAACTGTGAGATCTGTAATTTGAGTACATATAAAAAAATATATTTGATCAAATTTAGACCTACTAATTTAGTTTGGCCAGATTGATGAAACTGAGGACTGGGCGATGTGATTTTAGTTATAAACATTCTAGATATATTTTTGATATAATGACTTAGTTTTCATTAACTTATCTAATCGTATTAAGTTACTTAATAATTATTAACAGGAACATGGTATCGCTACAACAATCGTCCGTCTAAACAAGGCTTAAGGTTTTAAGTCCGAAGAAAAATATAAAGTTTGCGCCGTTTTTTTTATTATTTTTTTTATATGTATCATGGTTAAGTTCGATAACCTCGCAAATACGTTTTGTACAAAACTAAAAAATAACAATTTAGAAATGTATAAAAATTCTTTGAAAAAATATTCGTTTCAATATGATAATTATTATAAAAAATGAGTACATCAGTCAAAAGGGTGTACGCGTACAATATAAATAAGGGAGAACAACATCTTGACGATTTGACTTAGTAAAATAAGTTTAAAAAAATTAAGTGTACATTTTATAATCTTAAGAAAACATGATCACATTTTTTTAATTTTAATTTCTTTTTATATTCGTCAGGGCTTACGAAGCCGGGGGCTGGGCGGGCTCGCGGGCCGAATGGACCGCGGCCCGCCGGAGATCATAGCGCTAAGTGCTCCCCTTCAGAGCTGGTATGAATCAATTTCATAAATCACTCCAGGATGCATCCACAACACCTACATTTATATATTCATTAAGATTGCAAATAAACATAATCCAAAATATAAAATAATATAAATCAAACTATTAGAATTATGAAAAATGTTGAGAGAAATCTTTTACATATTACATTATTTAGAGAAAATTTAAAATAAGAATTGAAAAGTTATAAACATGAGTTATTTGATTGACAGTAAACTGGTATATTTCTAAATTTTAGTAATTTAGTTAGTTATAATGTCAGGTACTGTGGAATGTGGATGCACACACTGGAAAAATAGTGGAATACAATAATATTAATAACAGTATTGACGAGATTTGTATTGTAAAACTGATACAATTCAAAAAAAGTTTTTTGTACGCACATTTTTATGGTCAAATCGAAGTATGGATAAAATATCTCTGAACTTTTAAACATGCATTACGGCAAGATGCACAGGTTTCTATGCATTCTGAATGCGATACTGTATCCAAATTTCAAGAGACAACTATATAAAATTCAAAAAATCAATCATAAACAAGTTTCAAATGTTAAGAAGACCCACCAAGGTATCGATGATGAGGAAATGCTTCATAATTTCTTCGGATCCTTGAGGAATGGCAGATCCTGTGCAATATGGAGACAGTCAGCGAAGAAGGAGACGGCAAAAACGATGATGCCTTTGGGCGCTAACGGCAGTCACCCCCGGCGACGGCGTCCTGCACCAACCAGTTTGCGGATGGGCCACAGTCGAAGCCTTGTGGCACACCCCTCAGTCGAACTCGATTTTTATTTACACACGCAATTTTATGTACACACGAGGCACTGGGCCGCACAGCCCTGAGTTTTCTAATAATTCAATCTTGATCACTTCAAGACTGGAATATTACTATCGTCGTGAAAAACTACAGCTAAATACATGCATAATAAATTAGATATTTTAGTCTATGGGCAGCTGTACATGTGGATATATTATTATGTCCGTGGATCGGAGCTGACGATTTCGAGCGCCGAAACACAAAGGTTCAAGTCACACAGTTTCTGGTATTGCCGACGGTTCTCGGCATAAATGGTTGTTTCGCACTTGAACAATGTCATAGTTCACAATAATATTGTCACAATTTTGTTATTTATTGTTCGAAGACAACGTCACACACTTTCGCACTCGGAGAGGGTCAGTCGGCATTCGGGAGTAAGCCCTTCGTCAACGCGACACCGCGGCAAATTGTCTCTAATTTAAATATATATTTATAATATTCACAAGTTGTTAATTACAAGATTGGCGAATTTGATTAAAATGTCTTTTCGTCGAGTCTAATCGGTGAGAGATCGGGTAGGATCGGTTGCTACACTTGCGTAGCGAAGATGCCAGGGTCTGGCCTGGGGTAATTGTCTTCTATTAAATACACAGAGCTGGGCGCCTTCTCGCACGTCGGTCGCTTCACCAATGAGGCGTCACTGCAAATAAAAAAAACAATACGTTAGGAACATCTTAAGGAATATGAAGTAAATTTGAGTTCAAATTAACGTGACAAGATCACGGAAGAAAACGGTTGGAATATTTTATAAATTTAATGAATAATTACCTTGCTGTGCATAGAGAATCCGCCGAGAGTAGGCTGAGTCTCGCTGACAGTAGTCTAGCTGCACTCTCTGTGTTGAGCTGCTTGTGCGACCGCGCTCTGGAGAGTCCTCCGCCGCCGTTCGCGCAGCCTGACACGCTGCCCGTTTTTCCTGAGCACTCTGACTCCGCCACACTCACATTGTGCGCGTTCTGGCACTCTGAAAGTTCTGCCGCATGCCCAGCGGACGCGGCCACATTGTTTATACACTTTCCCCACGTATTTTTTATAACGTGAGTGTCCCGTTTCGCGAGCGACGCGTGGGTGTTCCGCTCGTTCTGTTGACGGGCTTCCCTGTCAGCAGCCGCTTGGCGTCGTTTCCGCCGTCGGTGGAAACAAGCTGCCACTCCGGCTCCTATTAAGATTAAAGCGGGAACACCCACAGCCAACGCTGCGATTGCTGCAACGTGTTGCGTCGACAGAGCGCCGTCGGTGGCTACTCGTCTCGACAGACTTCCTGCATCAGCATTCCCCGCGACCACTCCATCACTTGACTCATCGCATCTTCTCCCTGCCCATCCCGCAGAACAAGCGCACGTGAAATTGTTCACTCGGTTTATACAAGTTCCCCCGTGAAGGCACGGAGAGGAATTGCATTCGTCGATATCAACACTGCAGTCTTTTCCTGTGAAGCCAGGTCGGCACGTGCAACGATAATCATTGTCCAAATCGGTGCACTCCCCTCCGTTGGCACACGGAAGCGTTAAGCACAAGTTCACTTTTGTCTGGCAAAGATGGTTGATATACCCGGGCACGCACTGGCAACGGAACTTGTTGACGAGGTCTATGCAGGTGCCGCCGTTGTAGCAAGGATTTCCGCGGCAATCGTCTTCATCCGTCTCACACCGATCACCGACATACCCGATCGGACAGCTGCATGTGATTTTTTCGCCTGGGACTTTGTTGCAGACGCCACCATGGAGGCAAGGGTTGGATGCGCATTCATCGATATCTCTTTCGCAATCTGTTCCTGTATGACCTGGCGGACATGCACATGTGTAGCCTCCGGGACGTTCTCTGCATGTACCTCCATGTCGGCAAGGATTATCAGTGCAAGTTCTCGCTGGGGTTTCACAGTGGACTCCGAGGAAGCCTTCAGGACATTCACAGCGGTAGTGAGATCCACCTTCTAGGCAAGTTCCGCCATTTTGGCAAGGCTTATTGGAACACCCGTCGACTTCTTGCTCACAATCGGTACCGGTGAAACCAGCTGGGCAGGCGCAAGTATAGGATCCTTGACCAGTGTTGAAACACGTACCATTGTTATGGCACGGACGATGATTGGTGCAGTAATTGAGGTCCTGATTGCAGAATAGACCACCCCAGCCTTCGTCACAAAGGCATTCCCACGAATTATGGCATGTTCCGTGCATGCAGCCTGGATACCTCTCGCACTCTCCACATAGACGACCAACATAGCCAGAATGACACCTGTGAAAAAAAGAAACAAAACAAATTTAGTAAGAATATTTATTTGAAATAGTAAAATATTTTTTTGGTAAGTACCTACGTTTCGAAATGGATTGAACACGGTTGGTTATTTCAAGATAATGAAGAAAAGTGTAAAATTAAGCGATGCTGAATCTTGAAATTTCTTCAAGCCCACGGAGGAGTAAAGAATCGTGAGGAATGCTCGCAAGGATCGAGCTCCTCTGAAACAAAGTGAAAAAAAGAATGACCTATAAATAACAAAGTCCGTGCGCATCTCGGGATGCGCGCAATAATTTAGCATTCCACTATATTGCCGTCCCGCTTTCCCGTGAGGCGGTACTTCGCGGGGCAGAAGAGGACGGAGGCTCCTCCGCGTCGCGCTCGGGCTGTTCCCACGGCGAGCGGCCGAGGTCAAGGCGAGGCAGGGAAGCGTCCGACATCGATCAATGATCCAGCGATCGGCGATCGAGAGCCGCGGCGACACATTGCATTGCAATATTGAATCAGAAACATACCAACGCTGCCGATCAATGCAAAACCTGATCATAATGTAACCTTTATGTAACATTTATTTAACCTGTCGACGGTTAAATATTCTAAAAGATGCGATTCTATTCAAAGAATATAATTGATTTGGTAGTTAACTACCTGCATTAAACTGGCAAAGGTATGCATTGGAGCAAAGGAGCATCAGTTGTTTATTGTCCCAAGGTGCAGAACCAACTAACTATGTTCAACCAAATTGCTTCAGGTGTTGATATATTCCACTTGCGTGAGTTGAGTTTTGGTGGACGCTATTTTATAAATTCTTAAAATAGGGACTCCTTAGTACACTCGGTGTACTTCTATACTTTTCTTTTCATTTTTATCCCTTTTACTACTTTTGTTTTTCTTTCTTCTTTATAATAATGTTTCATGTCATGTTGTGAACGTCTTAAACTTATAATTTGTAATGTTCACAATATGTAAAAAAATAAATAAATTGAATTGAATTGATAAATAAAATAGACACGATGCATTTAATGACATTTAATGTCACTTGAACTTTTTAAATGATCGAATATTATGGAACAATTTATTGAGTAGGGTAGACAAGGGTTAACTTTAAAATCAGAATAGACCACTGTTGTCATGACGTAATGCTCAATATATAATTTATTTATGGTAAAATTACCGAGAAAACGATCAGGCATTGAGTAAATGAGAAATCTTAAGAATGATCGCGTCAATTAAGACGGTGCATTAGCCGGGGTAGGCAGATAATTGGTTCACAGGATTTTTGGAGTGCTTAATACGTTGTCTGGAGACGGTAAGTAGTATATTGCATGAAGTGGCCGACCCATAACACACAAGTGGCACGGAAGTGAGTCAAGTGGTGCGGGGCGCCGCCGAAGACCGTTTTGGATGATCACCGCTCCTGATACACCGACAGGTAGGTATCAGACACTTTGCATGCGAGAAGAAAAATAATCAATTCTGCCGTAAAAAGTGAGACAATCGGTCAATGGAACATTTCATAGTCTTGCTGTCATTGATAACACAATGACTTAATTTTATTCAATTGGCAACACAATAAATTTGATATAAATAAAACGAAACTATTTTTGTAGATATTATAATATCTACTTCTGTACGAACGTCGAAGTGTAAAATAATATTTACAATAACGTGATGACAAAATCATTTTTGCGAACGGTGAAAAGAGGAAGATAGCCAAACCAAAAATATAACCAAATTGACTAATATCAACATTTCGATATTGTTGTCTCAGTTAGGATTTGAACTACGAAAATCCTTCAATAGGTATACACATCCAATAGTGGGCAGCATTTGAAGCTAGTGAGACTACGCAGTATTTGATTCTATAACCAGAAGCCATTACAACAATCATGTCATTTAACGCTTCATTAGGGTTTAATGTCGGGTCGGAGGGTTGTCTTAGACCACCCCTTTGAAGCCAATCGATCAGGCTAACAGAAATTAGAAGTGACATCGGAGTCTTGGGAAGGGCGGAAGTGTTATTCAGTAGAGCACGTCGTAGACAATGATGGTTGGCCGCCGCAAGCCGCGGGGGACGATATTTGATTGACGGTTGCGTGTCCGCGGTGTTAATTTACTAATCACAGGTGTTAGGGGTTGTCGATAAAATCAATGTCCAATACTAATCGATGCCATAGAATGGAAAAGTTATCTACTCGTCAGTCGTCAATAGCGAATGTAGTTTATTAATTGATGATGGCCAGTTTGTACAATTTTGGTAGGACCTACCCAAATATAAATACTCACCTGAAAGGTAGGTAAGTACATTCTAATCATGTTTGACAGACAAAGTATATTTTACACTAAAGTGTATAAATCTATTTATAGTATAATTGACAGATAATATGCGAAACGCAGAGTAAATGTTAATGTAAGAAATCGATACGTTACGGATTGGATAACATTACATTTACAAATGCTGAGTTAATGTTAAGCGAATGGCAAACTATCATTCCTCACAAGTATGCTACATCAAGAAACGGGGATGATAGTTTACATTTTTTTTAGAGTTTTGATGTTATCTTACGTATGATAAGAAACCATAGAATGACAATTATTGATGGATGTGGTGGCGATGAGTCTCCAGTAATCTTTAAAATAAATTAAATTAAAAATACGGCCATGAGGCCAAATGACAGTAGTGCATTGGTAGAAGTGAAACGATCACACAACACCCAGGGGTTTGAGAAAACCACATAAATATATTGTGACCTTGTCGGGAGTGCCTTGTCCAGAATGAAAGCGCAGTGCCTAAACGCATATCTATTTGAAAAACAGATGTAGGAATAAAAATACGTAACTACGTAGGTATAAGTAATATCTAAAATGTGCACAGATGAATGCATAATATGTTTATAACATAACACCAATAGTGTACTTATGTCTTTGTCGTAATAAGTCTTCTAATTAAAATACAAATGTAGTAATTCTCTACTTTTATTATTATATGGTTGGTATCTGGACTACCTGGTACTTAGGTACTAGATAGCTTGCATGAGTACCACCATGAGTTGCATTTATAAATAAAAACTTTACAATTTGTATGAGAGTGAATGTAAAGAACATACATATTGTGATATGTAACAACATAGATACGCACACAGGTGAAGGATTGAAAATAATGCGTTCGGCCGCGGGTTGAATGAAACTGCTGTCAATGTGGATGCGCTGAGTCCGATCAATGGAGCAGATACGAACAAAAAAAACCGCAGGAGAATCGTAAGACAACGCGCTCTAAAAACTATGCAAGAAGAAGTCATGCCAGTACTCGCCCCGGCAAGATGGCCGACAGCGCGAGAACGGACGCAAAAAGTTGGCGCCTCAAAAACCGACATATACGCACGCATTCTGCACGAGCATATTTCCCGCGAATCGCATCGATAATGATAATATAAACGCGATAAATATTGATTGCATACACACACATATATATATATATACACGATTGCAACATTCACTGCAGCGGCATTGGTTGCAGAAAAAATGTCCAGAGACATGCGACGAGGTATTACTGCTTTGGAATTAGAATGAGAGTTATGGACTGCAGATAATATTTACGAGACCAATCGACTGGAATGCGACGGCAGGTGACTTGATCAAGCTTTCGTTACCTACGACTAGTGGAGAATGCGTTGCCACTGGACAAACTAGTTGGTTAGTTACCAGCTAGCTTATAAAAATGCATATCAACAACAATTACAATAATTCATTATTGTTTCGTGTTAACAAAGTGAAATCAGATAGGTATACAGAAACTAAACAGTGGTTAGGTACTTGAATACTAGCATGGATCAAAAAATTGTACAAACGAAAGGCATTATAAATTCAAGCATTTCAGAAAATGCGTGTTCTAATTTTGAATAAATCTGAAATATTCAAGTGAGTGATAAATTAATGTTAAATCAATGCGAGTTCTAAATTTGAAAATAATTATAAATTCAAACATTTAATAAAATTAAACATGTTCTAATTTTGAAAACTCACGTAATTATAATTTCAAGCATTCGATAAAACTGAGTTTGTTCTAATTTTGAAAAAAATACTGTTAATGCAAATCAATAGAATTTATATTCGATGTTTGATAATGGTTACTTACGTGCATTCGTCTGGCTTGCTGCAGTGTCCATGGTCCGGATGACAGCCGGGCAGGCATCGCGCTGGTGACAAGAGAGAGAAAAAAAACAATTAGTCAAAACTGCCACAAAAATAAAGCACATTAATGTAAAAAGCAGACATAAAAATAAAGCACGAAAACGGTGGGTTAAATTTGTAGCACGCGTGTGGCAGACGTGCAAAAGAAATCGCGCTAAAAAATGAACTGCATTTCGTTTCACATATTGCGGCGTTATTATAAAAAGAATTGCAGCATCTTGAGTGTATTATTTTGTCACATAACCTAACCCACTGATGCTTTGATTATGTATATTGTACAATTCTCATAATAAACATATATTTGTTATTTCTAAGATGTTTATTATAAACCAAGTGCCCCTAGGTCAAAGTACTAAGAAGTGTTCCAGGCATTACAAAGTTTACGTTTCGTTTTAGAAACATTTAGTTTGTTTATATTTGTTTACCCAAAGAGGAATTGGAATTCATTGAATGAGGTAAAAAAAAGCAGTGCATTATGTCCGAATGTATTTCAAATGCATCTTCTGTCACTTTCTATAGCACCATAGACGATACGATTTGAAGAAGATAGAGATAGTAAACTCGAGCGAAAGTGTACGTATTATTAGATGATTTTACGAAGGCCAGGTTTGATCAGTAAATTAGTGTATCTGTAGGAATGGCTTGTTTGAAACTCGCGCCCCTCTTGTTTATTTTGAATTTTGTCGTGTGTCGTCAATTAAGTTATTCAAAAGAATGCCTAAATTTAGGAACCCATATTATTGAGAAACGCCAACAAAAAATTATATAATTTGTTAAAATTGACAAAAAATTAATGAGTAGATATCATATTATTATCATGTGACAAGGATGCTGAAGTTGTGAAATTCAAAAAAAATAACGGTTGTGATAACACGAAAAAAACCGTTACAAAATACAAATCGCTTTTGGATTATGCAGTGTTCCCCTTCGCCATTGATATCAAACAAGGGGTCTTGCCAGAGGGTTATTGTGTCAACGCACCGAGGCACAACTAACTGGCCGACTTGCTCAGCTGTACGTGTGTGCACGCGTAGGTAAATTTCATAGCGAAATGTAATCGACAATCGTAAATATTAATTTACGATAGAATGCTGTTAATTATTTAACCGAGAAATGCTTTTGATAGGAAATAAACTTGGAAAATATTATAAATTCTAATAATATAAGTAAATGTGTTGTTTGGTCGATACAATTAATTTAATATCACATTGCTTGATCAATTTAGGAGTAACTTAACGTAGAATTTAACGCGATATTAATAATTGCTCTTAGGCTGTTCCAGTCATGACTAGAGCCGAGGTCTTTCCGCGAGGTCGTCAGACCAGAACCATGGCACATCTGCCATTTAACCCCTTGCTTTGCACGGAAAGAGCGGCACGCTTATAACATAAACAGGCGTAAGCGCCATTGAATTAGCTTTTGATTGAAACGTTTTCGTTATTGGGAGACCTAATATGCGGGCCACGTGCGGTAGGGAGGGTGACGTCACGGGAGAGGGACCTCCTCATTGGTTGTGACAAGTGCTAGGTATGGAATATTGTTTGTCCTCTGAAAGGTTATAACATCGTTAGAATATTGACCTAAGCACGTAAAATTTATAATAAAATTGTTTTCATACTTGCATTAAATTGGCTATTTACATATTATATACTATAAGACATGGGTACCTATCTAAGTATCGTTAGGTTGATGATATTTCGTGTTGTTAGAAAAGCGAATGGATTAAATTAAATATATGAATAATGATGTTGCCACAAAATTCGTTCGTATCTTTACGGAATGAAGTAATGCCGATGCTATCTGATGTTAATTGAGACCTGACAAATGAAGACTCAGCCGGAAGACAAGATGTCGTTTAAATTGAGAGATTTTCGATAGCGCGTAGAAAAATAAACACGTAAGAATGATGCGAAGGACCTCCTTGATGCAAAGGGAGATTTCCAGGAATCGGGAAGAAAAAACATCGAAATAAATGCATCGGGGTATTAGAGCAATCAATCAGTGCTACACAACAAATGAAGATTGTAGAAGATTGGAACGAGATATTATGAGAAGTGAATTTATCGGGATATAATAATATGTACCTAGGTATAGCTCTGAAAAAACAACACTTGCAGTGTCGAAGTGTATTTGGTTTGTATTAGGGGAGCAGAGACGCGAGTCGTTCTAAAATTAAATGCGGTTCGGAAGACAAAAACCAAAACGAGCAATTAAGATCCGGGGGACCGGGCGAGGTAAGAGGGGCATTAACAGGTAAAGAGTTAACCACCGGATGGAGGTTTGGTTGCTTCCTTTTTATGCGTTTTTTGAACTCTTTTGCGGTTGAGAGAAAGAAGCTTTCGCGGTCCCGAATTAGCCGGGCGCGTTATGGATTTTAATCGACCGCCGATAAAGATCGATTCGATTACTTACTTACTTTCATTGTAATATTTAAATATAAAATTATTTATCTACTGTTTTTATAAATACTTTTAGATCGTTTCCGTAGAACTGAGATTTTTTGTCGTATCACCCGGGTATCAGCAGGTAGAGAGGATATAGGGAGGGTTGCGCGACCTTCCCACGCTGCCGCTGCGAGCTAAGGTAGTGTTGCTTACTACCACAATCTTTTGTTGCCCGCGAAACACCCGGCATAATATACGCGCCTGATAGGTACTCCCTGATGAAATCTTTGTTTGGGCCATTTTTTGTGGTTGTTTCTATTTACACCCACCTATATAATATACTATCACAGAGAACGAATGTTTTTGTTATGTTTTGTTTATTTACTTCCGTAGCTAGACATCTGAGACATATCCGATCGGAATTTGATTCAAATATTTCTGATAATATTATCTTTGTAGGTATATTAATTATTATTAAACTGACTTTATTTGAGAAAACGTAGGTATCAATTGAAAATTTGGTACAAGTCGGTTACGGGGAAGCCAGCGGCAAACACATTTAGAAAATAGCCGATATACTGGATTACTCGTTAGGTTGGGTTAGTTTAGGTTAGTTAGGTTTTCATTCTTGAATAATTCATGAATTTTGCCAAAATCGGCTATGACAATTAGCACGGTTCCCGCCTGGCTTCCCTATAACCGACTTGTACCGAAAATTAACACTGCACTTAAACTTTATACTCTACAGGATACACAATGGTAACGTAATGTGGTTATTGTTTGGAAATTCGATAAAAAATAAGTATCCCATTCAATTTGCTGAAAACAAAACGCGAAAATTTTAATGTAAAATTTGATATTGTGTGAATACACGTAGTTATAAAATACAATAATCGAGATGAATCGAGCCTATGCCGTGCTGTGCTGTTATTACAATATGCAAAGCAAGAGAAATCTTTCGCACGAATACAAAACAAACAGAATACATAGAGGGCGGACGGCAGAGAGATTTTAATGCGATCAGATCACGCCAAAAGTTTGCGAAGCCAACATAAACAAAAACATCGGGGGAAAAACATCCTCAAAAAATGGCTCTTAATCACGGGAGCGACGCACGGTGGTGCGGCGAGTAATGGGAGCCTAATGGGCCGCAAACAAAGTGTGGGAACCGAGTGGAACAGCGGCTGCAAACGGTGGACCAATCGCGATCGAGTTTGAAGGGCTAACGCGCGTCCGCAGGGAAACGGATTGCAGGTGAGAAACGTAGGTACTATCACAAAGAATAGACACGCTAAGAAACGCAGAAACGAATGTATAATAATATACAACAGACTTTCAAGATTCGGGAGAAGACATTTGAAACTAGGATAAGGTAATATTTATTCATCATGACGTGATTGAGTAGTCTCAGCTTTCTCCAAAAGATCTGTCTGGTCACGTGTTTCTATTCACACTTCAGAGGGCCGGTCTTTCATAATCAATTTAAGTAAATTCTAAAAAGCACACTACATACATCTTACACTCTTGCATCTTGCATGCATCTTTAGTGAACAAATAAAATATAATCCTCTTAACACAAAAACTACATAATACTTTTGATATGAGCTATTTTACAGTAGCGAAATTTTCACTGCATTATTACGTTTATGTATATTGTATACGATATTTGGTGGCTTTTTAGCTAATTTACTTCAACAATCACTGTTTTTACTGGTACATGGTAATTCATAGCGTCTTAGATTACATAACCAATGCTTAATTATTGATTGTACACGTAGGTATGATGTATATACGCCATGGCCCCCACATCCTGAAGCGGGCCCCCAGACAAGAATCTTGGCGGCCCCCTTACCTATCTGTGGGACGCTCTACAGTAGCGTTTTCCAAATGTGTGTACGCGGTAAAATTAATGTTTATATTTAGTGTTTTTGTATATTTTAATACATCCATTTGAATTATGGAGTTGTCGAGTCACAATTAAAAATTGTATCGTATAATGTAATAAAATAGCTTTTTTTACAAGTGAAGCAAATTTGTGATGTGTTTATCTCACTTATCTGGTCGACTCGCCTCGCCGGGCCCCCGGGCTAGGGCCCTGTCAGTCTCTCCCCTTGTGGGGGCCATGATATACGTCATACAAGACATTCTATAGATATATCTATATTAGAAATTTTGTTTGAGACAGTATCCAATCTGAATTGTTTAATAAAAACTCTTGTTAAAATAATAGTACATTGCACGGAAAGATTAAAAAAAAAAGTAAAATGCAGTCTTTGTAAGATTACGAATACACAATAGCTGAGAGGATTATCGTTATTAATATTTTCTCAGCTAATTCATTATGGTGCAAGAGCGCCAAAGAGACAGGTGGCTTTTATAATAGTCGTGCGAAATCTGACAGATACTCATCTCCATAGAAAGCCGTACGGATAGTGACGGGAGAGACGGATAGTGAAAAAAATACTTTTTGTCACGGTTAGAGTAATCGCGCGGGCAACGCGATCCAGGGAGACCGGTAATGAGGAAGAGAAATTAAGAATGTTCACACGATCGCGTCCGGAATTCATTAGCGCATATGAATGAGTGTCGAGACCTCATGCGCGCTGTGTAAATGATGCTCCAATTTTATCCATTTGCACGATTTTCGGTCAGCAAACAACTCAACTTTTCTAAGGCCCACGATACACGGATGAAAAAAAATATCGCATGCGGACGGCAATCGACCGGCGATCTAATTGCACTCGCTGATTGATCGCGTGAAATTTAAAATGCACTCCGATTCTCACAGACAATTATTAGAACGGGGAGAGATTTTAAGATTGCAATAAGAAAGAGTTTTTCGAGAAAAGATTTTGCTGATTTTATTATATTACGAAACATATTATAACACAACAAAATTGAACTTAGTAGGTAGGTATATTTAGCCGAATAATAAAAAGTAATGAAAATTTTGGATGTCGCAATTATTAAGTAATGTATAGCATGTTCATTCGCGATCCATCAACTGAATATGAAGTTAACCCGGACATAAAATGTATATTTCTATAAAATGTATACAACTAACTGTCACGCATTGTTTCCGTTGAAATTAATAATTTAAAATGTATCTCACTACTAATATCGACTGATAAATATTATAGAAATAGTTAGCATATCTAGTATATTAATTAATTGACCATAATAATACTATGTAATTATACATAGTGCCTGAAGATGCATCAAAACTATAAAATGTGGGTGATTTTCTTTGATGTGAATAGCGCAACTGATTCGTCAGAAGATATAAAAGGGGACCTCGAAACAGTTTAAACCAGCCCAAAAAAACAAGCCTGGTAAAGCTACGTTTTGAATGGAATCGTGTTCGTGTTAACAATGACGAGGACAAAAATGAACTCTCATTCCTTCTCAGTTATACAAATTTGTGAAGCCGATGTTATTCACTTTCACCTTGGCGTCCTTTCACGTCTTGTTAAAACGGCGCGAATTTCAAACAAAATGGGTCTGCTTTGATCAATAATTAAATTAGTCTTGATTATAACAATAAATCGGTTCACATGTCTTAACCGATGTGGCATTACGCCGGTAACATATTATATAAAAACCTTAAATATTATTTTAATGTGATCTCAATACACGGAAGCTCATCACTCACTGTTTTATTAAAAGGATTGAGTCTTCTTGTGAGGAAGTTGATGCCGATTTATAAGTTAATTAAATAATTGAATGAGAAAAAATGAAAACTTACGTTTTGAGCAATAGTCGCCTTGCCAGCCGCTCAGGCAGATCCTGTCGCCCGATTGCGAGCAGGTGTAGTGACCGAAGCTGTCGTCGCGTGGCCTGCAGAGGATCGTGCACCCTTGGCCGTAGTGATTCGCGTCACACGTCACCCGGTACTCATACCGGAGAACCCGGTGCGAATCAGCTGATCGGTGTTCGCCAACCTGCCACTGCTCTGACACTCCGAGGTACGACTGCTTACTCATCCTGGAGATGAGAGTTCCCATCCAACCACCTGGAAGAAAAGGGTTTACTGTGTTAACAAACTGAAAGATATTTAACAGTTAAAACAGTTAAATCAGTTAAAAAATAATACAGTATCTGAAAGGAATTTATAATGTAAGAAATGTTAACTAACGCGAACTTTTAAACCTTTAATGGCGATTCTGCATCGGTTTTCTTGTTAGTTGAATAGCAATATAGAAAACAATAATATTCAGTACGTTGATACACTGAAATGTGACGGCTTAAAAGAATTGCATCTATGACATACGAAATCTTCGGTTATTCTGAATTATCTAACTAAATAATGATAGATACTGTTATGCATTTGTCTGCCAGTCTGTATAAGTATATACAATAATTATTGACGAGGTGTCCTTTCGCAAGTATGCAAATTTTAAACGTTAATTCTTCAGAATGGTACATTTGGCAATATTTTGCAATATTATTTTTGTTTAATACGTTTTTGACAGATGCGGGCGATAACAGTGTGAAGTTTTCTATAAGCACACGAATCTCCATTAAAAATGTAGTTTTAAGTAGCCAGCACACTGGTTTTGATGATAAAAAAATCTAAATAAAACTATGTATTCGCATTAAAGGTCTTTTAATATCTGATCTTAATATCGATATTCGACTACTCAACTACACCGTGTAATACGTACCTAGGTTAATGTTACATCGCCGCATTGACATGAGTAACAGCCCAATTTTGATAAACACGTCTATTACTGGCTTCTGGGCTATTGGTAAAGTTTGACGGCTGAATCGCGGAGTCAATAGATCAGGCCATTATAGTTTGTTCGCCTGACACGCCCAGTTGGAGTAATTCTGTCAGCTAAGCGCCGTGTTACGCGAGTCCGCCTCGGGCTACCTGGACTAGAGTCGAGCCGGTATGACTGTGATTGTCATGACTGAACATAAAGTCATAAACAGTGTTCCGTTCTCACGCGGTTTCCCTTCCTGCAGCAGCGAATCGGTAAAAAAACCAACTAGTTGACAGTCTTAAACCATATATCAAGACGTAGGTATATTATAAATAATTATCTTATGATTGATTCTCGTCTTCGGTTTCCTATGAGACCGTATCAAAGTAATTTATCGATACTACATCATATTAACGAGAGAAATATTTTCATATCATTAAAAAGAACTTTGATTTCCATCTAGATTTTTGTTAACAGGTTTTTTTACTCAGTTTTAAATAAACGAAATATGTTAGTATAACTAGTTCAATTCAACAGTTAAACAAGTTAAATTGTTACTAAGCATCCACATTGACACGTTCATAATCTTTATCAATTATCAATGATGGAAAATGCCTAACCTAACCTAACTGTAAAAAAGGTGAAATCTTACACGAAAGTAATAGGAAAACGTAGAAGGTAAATTTTAAAATTAATAATAGAATGGCATATAGGTACAACTGGTAATTTGTGTTTCGTATCTACTTATTATGTTTAAACGGTAAACATCACCAAGTAGGTTTGTATGATACTGAAAAAATGATAATCTAAATCACTTATTACTCAATATTATATCTGCATTCAGCCCCATAACGACTGACTCTTCCTCAACTAGGAGCGACGCTACAAGAGTGATCTACGCGATCCATGTTAAAGATGGTAACAAGCACAGGACGTGGCGATGACCGAGTGGAATAAATCGACCTTGTATTATTATCATGTTTCAAAGAATACGTATCGTTGTATGACGTGAAATAAAATCTGATCGAAAGCCATGTAGTTATTATTTCATCGTCCTGTCAGCCGGATGGAAATGAGACGTCGCTCCGAGAGCGCACCGGCGGATTTGGTTTTATTCCTGTTGCTCAATTAAACGTGCGGTCGGATGCACTTCACCAATCCAATATGCAAGGGAACCAGCCGCGTATCAGATCACGATTGAGACGCGATCGACCGATGACAAAGTATCCATCAGAAGTACATGACCGATTCAATCAATACGCACAAGGCTGAGATCAAACGAGTGGGGAACGGTGGTCGGATGCGAACGTCAGATCTCTATCACAGTAAACAGACTCGCAATGCGATAAATAAGAGGCTTTCAGCAATGTATATGGGAATCTGGGGACACCTGAACGGAAAATGAAAACGTTGACGTCATAAAAATACGCCTTTAAACGAGTCAATGAAGGACACAAAAATAAGTTGGAACTTAGCAAACTTTCAAGCTCGTTTACATCAATATGGGCACATTTTTTTTAATCGGTAATTAGTATTGTCTGCATGCCCGAACACAAAGGTTCCGAAAACGATGTCAACTGAGGCTCTGTTGGATCAATCGAAACGCATTGGAGCTGCACGGTGTGCAGATCAGGCTAAAGAAAGGATAATCTTGACAAAGCCAAGGTTCGATTTGAACTATATCACTATCGGAAGATGGTTTTAAAGAGTTGGAAGATATTCACTGCTTTAGATGGATCTTTGAAGCTAGCAACAATAAAAACGATGGTAACACGTCAAGATACAAGACACCTCAATCAACCAATTTTAGATCGGTACCAGATTGGTAGGTACTAAGTTTTTTTTTTAGTTTAAGTCATTTAAATCAAATAAATAACATATAAAATATCTGATTGCCGTAAGTATGAGTAAAGTAATAAATACTTGTGTAAATTTTGATTTTCAATATTGTTTATATTTTAATCATTTACATTTACAGTATAAAGAGTAAGAAGGTCGGTTCTGCGGTGATTGCTTGAAGCGAAATGTATCTCTATAAACATAAAACATGACGGAGAGCGCATTATTATGCCATGAGAGGTAGTAAAGAAGTAAAGGAATACCGAAGAAGATACGTGTAAGCCAGTGGCTCTCATAATATCGAACAAGTTAGTAGACAAACAAATTAAAATGTATTAAAAATTCAATGTGAAATTACGCGAATTATAGGCAAATACAGATAGACAATCGGGACATTAGGAAGGTATTGTGAGTGACATTTTTTATTTTATTTCCGTTCACCTTTATATTTTGTACTTAACACTAAAACAGATATGTACCTACCTACTTGTAATAATATTAAGCGTTTTAACTGTCATCTTCAATATTATTAGATGGAGTAGATACAGATATAAGTAGGTATTGTTATTTTTACTATGTAGAATTGAAATTATTTATGGTTTCAAAATCAGTGCCTCAGGCCTCCAAGTCCTTAACTCCATTATTGTTTATGTCGTACAAGTTGAATTATTGTGATTAAGCAGTGTATGAAAAAATATATGGAAATTCGCAAATTTAATAATATTATGTGGCGTAAATATTGAAGTGATTGGTTTGAATAAAAGGGTTCGAAGGTTCGACGCGCCAAATTAATAGTTGCGGTCGGATTTGCACCGCGATGTTACCTGTGGGTACATAATATTGAGGAGCTGTGGTATATATGGAACACGGACTGTGGGATAATATGTAATTATGAGCCGAGATGAGAAATCGCCGGGCGGGGTAGGTTAAAAATAATATGAAAATAAATAAACAGAAGTTTGAACGGTCGCCGGCAGTAGGAGGGAAATATTGAGGGCGTGGCGCGGTCCGATCCGTTGGATGAGAAACAACAGACGATATGGATGGACCGGCCCGCCAAACTCACGAATACTCGGAAAAATATAATGAAGAAATCTTCAAAATATAATAAGGATCAAAAATCACACTTATAACCTTAGAACAACTGTCGAAAACACAGCAGATTGCTTGAGGAAGGTGTAATTAAATAAAAAAACTAATCGATTGAAAAAATATATTGCACTGATAATGTAGAAGTATCAGTGACAGGAACAAAACAACTATGAATTCACATGCAATATTTTTTCTTTCATATGTATCTGATTACTGTGATTGTTTGGATCTTATGCACATTTTAAATGGTTCAGTAATTAATTGAGAATTCAGTCGCTTTTTTGGTGATATTGTTCCACCCGGAAGGCGCATATCCTCGCCAGATACTTCCTAAGACGACATTGAATTTCTTCTAGTAATGTGGCCAAAGTCTATTAAATAACGGAGTGTAAATATGTGTTGGTTAGTATAATGCAGCCTTTAAATATACGTGGACACGCTGGACACAGGATAAGTAATGATTCTTTTCAGATTTGATGTGGAGCAGAAAGACAAAACAAATAATAGCATATTGATAATGAAGAACCTGTGACTATATATAAAGGTGACAGAGAAGATTTATGTATTTGCAGACAGGGAAGTAGTTAGTATAAAATTTATATACACTTTAAGATGACGTAAGGTAGAAAAAAGTAGCCGACGCTTTGGTGGGCCGAATGAAACCGGTGCCAGAACGAATTATATAGAACACGTTATAAAAAGATGTCTGTTTGGCATTTATTGTTTTCATATTTAATACCAAATAAGCAATTCGCTGGAGATCATAAATTAAAAAAAGATTTTTTTTTATCATAAAAACTGGCAAAGTGGCTTCGCTTAGTATAGCGTGCCTAGCTGTGGCAATATAAATCAGTAAATAAAAATTTATGTCTGATGATTATGTAGCGAAAAAAACTGACGTATTCAAACCTCATATACAGGCGTATATAAAATATAACGTATTCATATTTAAACCTTTTATGCGATCCTAATACAAATCCAAAGTGTTCAGTGTTAAAATTGAAAAACAATCCCGTACATAGAGAAATACTTTTAGATAATTATTGAAACGTCAATACAATATGAATCCACGCCTTTTTATTCCGATTAAATCAAACATGAATTTGACATACAAAAATCATTATTTAAATAGACCGACATATTCATTATGAATTATGTATTCTACGATTCAATTTAAAGTTAACTTTCATATAACCAATACAGTCTGCTTATTTAACATTTTGCGTTCCACCTGTAGATAATATTGCGGGCTAAAAATGAGAAAACTAGTTTATTAATCTCTGTGAGACCATCTTCTCTCATAATGGCGTGGTCGAGAGAGGAAATCGTTGCCTCTCGCTCAGTTTTCTCGGAGCACTGTCTGCCGTTCACGTCAATCTCGAGTAAGTAAAGGATTAGCGAAATAGCATTAGATCATTAAAAGTCATAAAGCCTAAATTGCTAAGACCACATTTACCTGTACTTAATAATAATAAGCCATAAATTAATTATACAGAAATAACCTCCCAATACCTACTGCAAAAGAAAACCCAGATCCAGAGATCTACCTAGGTACCACAAATATTGAAGTTGACCCTGCAATGTCAAAAAAAAGTTCCCTTATCTAAGCCCTATCACTGCTAAGTATCGTATTATTCTACATTCGCATCGAAATAAATTTAAATAAAATCATCCAATTATTATATGCCTAGCTAGCATACATCATAGCCATCAATTTAATTTTGATACGAGCATTTTTACGAGTCTAGACCAGTAGCGTAAATACCCCTAGGCTTTGGTTCGTGTAACGAGGCACATTAAAACACGAGTTAGATAATCACTTACCATTATTAATCGTATTATCACAATTATTGTTCAAATTCAAGAAATTAAATATAGTTTAAAAAAAAAGTCCCCCATGTTGTCTTGCATGTGAAAGTGGGGCAACTACGTTAGGGGAAAGACGGAAGACACACAGTGACCCAATATAATCTTCAATAGACTGGAAAGTAAAAGGAGGATCATGAAAGGAAAGACATGAATGCGGCAGTGGAAGAAGCTTGTGGCAGGCAAAGAGGAGTGAAGACGTTTTTTGGGGGCGACTAAGATGTCAATGATGAATAATTAATGCCTGATTTCCGATTTCAAGATATGAATTGAGAAGAAACATTAAACAGGGTAATGAGAGTATAAAACCGGAAAATATAGTAAGGAGGATTAGTGATTAACAGAAGGGAAACGACATTTATTTAAGCTTAGGTATAGATTATGGATAACGTTGAAAACTGGACAACAGATTGTGAATATTAATTGGACAGTTAGTAGCCAATCGAATGGATTCGCGGTATCGGAGCATTGGGCAGTTTAATTCGATGGCTGAGCGGATACGATTCCGTGTAAGAGATGAAGGTACCCCCGTTCACGCAAGCCAATTTGAATATTATTAGAGTTTAATCACGTGTGCACAAAAACATGTTCCGTCCGGCCGCCGATTTGTTTTGCTGAGCTAGTATTATCTTCATTAAATTATTATTGTTCTCGTATGAAAGTTATGTGATGGCCGGGGGCTAGGTTCCTCGTTCGCTACTGTCCGAGTGAGCTTTTTACAAAACGATAGGCCTCCTCAATACACGAAACACGAACAGCGGTGTAAAAGATCATTTATCAATCATTTAATTATTTTATAGCGTTTATACATCGATTCACACTTATTATACGGGGTCTACATCTAGTTCAATAACGTGAAATGTTAGTGTAATGATATTTTTTTTTAAATTTCGAATGATCCAATGATTGTCACAATACCGTATTTTGACTAGATATTAATAACAATATTTAAAAATTTAAAACACTTTTATTGTCTGCAAGATTTCACACTTTATTTTAATTATAAAACTAAACGAAAAATAAGTAGTAATAAGCTGAAATCTTCGAACAAACTTAGACAGATACGCACTCAAGATAATATATTTTCAGTCAATAATTGTATGCTTCGTAATTCTCTCACTTGCATTATACTATTATATTATATTAAAATTATTACAAAGACTGGAATTGGTTTAATTGTGTATTGCTGTACATATTGTAAGAATACTAGGCACCCGTTTAATGTTCAAATAAAAAAAATGATTAAACTAAGATTTAAAAAAGATAATACTATGAGTGTAAATACAATGTAATTACACAGTACAAAATTTAATTGTTGTAATCAGAAAACGCAAAAAAAAACAATGAAGTAATAAATCATTCACTGATTTTGTTAGACTGAGTTTTTGCTGAAGAAAGTTGATACAATTGTAGCATTTGCGATAACAAAATAATATACGTTGTTATTAACCTGTTCACTAGGCGTCGAATTTAGGTGGTAGCGTGCGAGCCGCGGTTGCTTGAGCCCTGCCCATCTCGATAATTCGAGTTTGGCGCCTTGGGCCATGGTCTGGCCCGCCACGGAACCAAATCTGGCCCCACACGCAACGGTACCGTTTGTGCCTACCGAATCTTCGCGGGCTGGATCCCGATCGTTATGCCACAGAGGCCCAAGGCGTTTAGGACGCCTCCTCAGTAGACGAGGCCGTCTTCATTCACGACCCGTGCGTTATTGGGGATGCGAAAACCCAACCACCTCGAGGGATACTATCTTAGACACGGACACAAGTTCATTAACCCACTATATACATGCTTCTAGATAATTTGATGCTAATCCGGCAGATGAAATTGCCGGAATTAGCATTTAGAAATGTATATGATTATATAAAATCATTATGCAAGAAAAAAATACACGTTACGGTTAAAAAAGCTTAACACGATACGATCAATTTTTTCCGCACAATATTCGTCGATCATGATTTTAGCTTTCACATAGTGCATACATATATGGAGGTAATAGAAGATCGTCAGGTAATTAATTATTATGAACAAACTAAATCTCACGATAATAAAGCATATTATTCTTTTAATCAAGTATACTTAATAATATTAGAACTTAAAGACGATATTTTAAATCGCTTACTCGTTCCAAGATATTCTAAGTATTTATATGAATTATTCGATGTCCGTCCCCCGTCGTTTGAATTTAATGAATTCTGTACAAAAGAATAAGCGACGAGTGATATATGTTTAAATGATTATGGGTTTGAACACAAAACGATAATTCATTATTCCTAAAACCAATTATAACAAAATCTGATTCCGAGGATGCTCACATCCAAAGATAAGTAGTAAATACATTAAAGGTATGAGTAATTAAGAAAGGCCGGGTTGCGTCGGGAGTTTTGGGAGGGGCAAATGCTTCTGAAGCCAGTTCGATACTTTAGACAAAGCACCTTTTTTTGAGTTATTGCCCCCGTACAACGAACGATCAGGGGCTCATAATAATAATGAGCATATCCCGTCAGACCGCAATATTTTTCGCCGATCATTATCCAAGTCTGCGGTAAGAATTGTTATATCTCAAGAGCAGTACGAAACGCTGTGTATCGATTTGCTGGAGCAATATGAAAGAGCTTTTTTGTATTTGTAAATACTTGTATGCAGATTAAATAAAACGATTATAGCTTAACCTTCAAACAGTGCCTGCTTTTGTTCTCGAGTTCTTCTCATCGAATTATAAAACTATAAAACAGACAATGTAGGTAGAAGCGTTGCAAGCTTCTTGGTAGATCTGACATTTTAATGTGTATCTAGCTTGCAAAAAACATATGTATCTGGCGTATGGGCGTTAAATCTAGAATTCAATAGATTAAAAGTATACCTATATACTTTCTTAATAAAAAGTAGAATTTTCTTAACAATAAAATAAATAAGATTCAATTTATGCAATGACTAACTTACAAGTCGGTTATGGGGAAGCCAGCGGCAAATATATTTTGAAAATGGCAGATATACTTGATTATTTGTAAGGTTGGGTTAAGTTAGGTTAGGTTATGTAATATTTCATTCTTAAATTTGATGAATTTTGCCCAAAATCGGCTATGACAATTAGCGCGGTTCCCGCCTGGCTCCCCATAACCAACTTGTATAATCTACCAATTCATCTTTAATAGGTATTAATTAATTTTTTTACACGGTAAATTGTTGACAAAACTTTTTTTTACAACGCGTCAGAAAGCACTGGCTGTTTTCATTTCAATTTTTAAGGGTGAATTGAAAAAGTGTGACAGAAAAGAAGACGGTTTCTGAAGAGTACGTAATATATTGTATAATATCTAGGTACTCAAGATAAGAAGTTACCGTTCGTGATTAGAGTCTTTTGAAGTTTAATGACTTCGGCGCACCAGTGCAGCTGTCTTCGGTTGTATTCAAGACGCATTTTTTGCAAACATTTAAGATGCATCTACGGCACAATGCATTTGAGCGCAGGGAGAAGAGATGGCTCGCAATTCGCGATGTGCCTGGCAGGCGTCAGACGAACAAACACACAAAAAAACTACAGTACAAGCGTAAACAATCGCGAAAGAAAACGTTATCGGCACAATAGAAAATTTACAATTGTCATAATGGCAGAAGTCTCGGGCTGGAATTCCTTTGTTGGGCCGTGGATCTTGCGCAAAAGCATACGGCATGGCAAAACATCTCACACCTGGCTTTTCGCTAGACCAAACACAACAAAATAACCTACACAGGACCTTTGCACAAGATTGAATATTGCTTGAAAGATAAACGATGCAACCAAAGACTCCTATCTAGCTAGGAAAGGGAGTTACCTTTGCTTGCTTAGGTACTTACCTAGTGTTATTGAAGAACACGAGTCTTTCTAGTCGGGCAAATGAAATGTTTGTCGATGTTATTATAATGTACGGTATTGGGTCGCTAACGTCGGCAGATGCATGAAATCTTGCTTCGGATCTTTATATTATATAAGTTTCTTTTGACTGTGATAAATGATTAATCATTTCCATACAGTGAACTTGGAATGTAAACGCCAAACAAAGAATAAATTTTAAAGCGACACTAAAATATTGTCCTCCTCGATGGTGAGCTAACATTGTAAATAGGCAGACGCTAAGACACTAAATTATATTATGCAGATATATAGGTAAGTATATAATAATATTATGTTGCTGACTTATACATTATACCTATGACACGCATTGGCATATTGTGTAAATTCTGAATTCTGTAAAATCTTAGAATTCGCTAGCATCAGTAGTTATTTTTCTCCGAAGAGCAGAAGTAACCTGGCATTATCAATGTCAATTGGAAGAGCAATAACTGAGTTCAACTAAGTCCGCTTCGGATATTGATATGAATATTATTCCACTTGCATGAGGACGAGTTTAGGTGGACGTTGTTTTATATAATATTAAGTAGGTATATGAAACGTCACATAACATTAATTTAAAAAATATATATTGTAATAAGTAATTAAGTCATTTTTCGATCGCTGTAATGCCGTAATATGTACCTACTCTTTTTCTAAATAAATAAATAAATATTTTAAAAATATGATCTACTTAGCTCATTTGGTGTACTTCCATGTACTTTTTCTCTACATATAACCACGTATTCCGTTTAAATAGTGTTGACTTCTCTGACTAGTTTCTTTGTTTTCTGTCTATTTTGTGTAGACACTCTAATTCATAATTCACCATAGTTTATACTGTCCATAAAATAAACAAATTGTAATGTTAGAGAAATACTACGAAACAAATTGTAAAGATAAATTTAATATTTGACTGTTTTATTTAATTAAATCAGTCTATAATAATTAAACAAATGAGTGACTATGACAAGAGGAAACCACGTGTGTTCAATTATTATTAATTATTTATAATATGATCTTCTAATACTGCTGACGAAAAGTAGGTAATAGGCGCTGTAAGTGAGCCAATAGCTAGTTGCGGGGAGATACGCCAGTGGGCGCAAGGGGAGGGATGCATCCGGAAGAGGGATGCGGGAAGACCCGCCGACAGATGCCGCGCGCATGGCCTGCACACGTGAAACATCATCACATCCCACGTGGCGCGTTACGTCACAGAACGGTAAACACCGGCGAGGAACTTAGGCATCCGCAGGAAGTGCTTTGACTGCTCACATCACGACAGGTTGGCATGTATCGAACAAGCCAAGAGCACTAATTATTATTCACTACGCTAATTTTAACCGCACTAATTGATGGGAAATCGCTAGATTTTATGACAGAAGAAATCTTGAAATCGTGGACCACGTATTTTTTTTTTACTTGATCGTATCCGTTTCAAGACATGTGGGATTTTATTTCATCTATTCACTTTTATTTCTATTATGTTACGATAGAGGAGATTGAGAGTACCAATCCGATCAATGGTGGATGTATAAAATTGTAATGTTGGAGATAACTGCATTAAAATGAATCGTAAGATAAAATTATTAATTATGTGTAAATGACCGTGTCCGGAAACTTGTACGTATGCAGTTCGCCGTATCACACTGCACCGTGAAATGTTGTATGTATTGGAAATATATGGCCGTATATTAAAGACCGTCCAACCTCTTTCGAGTCGTATAGTATTGACATAAAATTCATGTCTTAATAAAACACGGTTCCTGTCGGTTTACACTTTACACTTACAGAAAGCCATCAGCAAACAAATTTTGAAAAATGCCGATATACTGGATTATTTGTAATGTTAGGTTAGGTTTTCATTAATGAATCCATGAATTTTGCCAAAATCAGCTATGAAAATAGACTTAATGTTCATATTGAATCTAATAAAATTGGAGACCGTGCTAATAGTACCTATACGGTCATCTCTTTCCGATCAGAAAGCTCACGGCGAACTGTGTCACGGTGAAATGTTTTACGTACAATTTATATGTACTTAACCGTAATTGACAGCATTTTTTTCTATCGAAGTTTACAATAACGTCGAGTGTTTCAATTTTAATTACATTCGTAGCTTAGTTATTTTGTGCTAACGTGTGAAAAACTTCATTAGTTTGTAGTTCGATGATAAGAGGTCCGGTGGAATATAATATTGAGGCAGGTACGGCACGAACTTGTGTGTCGATTAATTTAAAAATTAAGTGAAAAGATGTCGACCGTCAAATATAAAAATACACAATGCCATGTGGTCAATGGCGATAATAGTTTTCGTTTATAGTTAAACCGAATTGTGGAGCGGATTCTTATTTTGAAACCATTTCTTTCGGCGGCTTCGCGATCAGGGACGCATAAAATTGTGTCGGAAAAGCTGCCGCAAAAAAATCGCAAGTCCGCGCGAAACTAAACGCCGGTCGGATTCGGTTAGTTTAATGCGATAATTGCTACACGGCGGTCAATCTTCGGATGTGTGTTTCGGGTTGAGACAAGACGTTCGGCGTCTAAGGAGGCCACCATGGCCGCTGCTTCGGGTGCGGTGGCAGTAACGGAAACTCGAAATTTTACGAGAAAAAATTACACGAAATCGACAGAAATAAAAAAAAAAATTATCCGGATCTCAGAAACCGCAGTGGAGAGAAATGAGTTTGATGCTTGGGAGAAATATACGTGCTCGTATCCGCCACGCACCAGTAAACGGAGTAACTATTGCTCCAAAACGCGGAATACACGTACAAAATATTATTTCATTCTGCCAGGGTAAGATATTATACAAATAGGTATTAAGCACACATCTTTATTATTATGAATGATGAATCTATTACGTAATACCGTAATGAAAATTACACACCAGTCTAGCGAGTACGATAATAAGTAGAGCATGTCAGTCATCATAACATAGGAAAGGTAATAATTATCTGCCGTTATAAAGCAACACTTTTATCAACTGAAGATTATTTTGTGTACGTTTGATTGACCGAATAATTTCAGGATCACATAACATCATCACCACACATTTAATGAGACACAATCGCGGAGACAACCCTGTATCGCCACCGTTCCACTTCTCGATCTGCGAACAAGTTTGGGCCGATTGTCATATTTCATATTCTGTAATATTCTACAACGTGTATAGCCAGACACTATAATATAAATAAGAAACTAATGTAGGTATTGTATGAGTTACACTACCACGTAACCTGAAAGTTGATCGAGTTTCGTTATAAAAGGAATGTTACATATGCCACGGAAATTATTACCAAACACAAAAGGTAACTTGAACATTACTACTAAGTAGCTAATAGATTCCTTGTTAGTTAGTATACAAACCATAAGTTATAGTTATAGACATAGATAGAGGATAACAATACATAATATGAGTGACAATGTATACCACCTATGTATCAATCTATGCATGATTATAATATGTCATTGTAAAAAGTACCGTATAGGCATAATGAATTAAGGAAAGATTGTAGGCTAATAATACCATAAAACAATAACATTTAAATACAGTATATAGAAAAGTGATTCAGGTATCAGGCGCACATAACAGCGAGTCGTTCTTTCCTGCAAGGGAATCAATTGCAAAGAGGGAGACGGTGCTACGCGGTGCAATGAGCAAGATGCAGTGGCTTGCATGCATCGCGATAATAGTGTAATATTCTGCGCTGAGGACGAACTCTGAATACGGAATATGGCGGATCGTCCACGACCGTGCGACCGCAGCAAGGACCGAGGACAATGGCGTGGCATCCTCATAAGGACGCGAGGGACGAGTGGCGAATAACAAAACGAATTTCATTCAACATTTCTGCTCGCTTGTGACGCAATTTGCCGCCCAAGAGGAAGCGGAATTCATTCAAGGAACTACTACTTACTACTCTGTCACTCTTCCGACATTGACTATTTTACAACTAATCAATTGACCACGTCTACATACCTACATATTAATACACATTCAACGATACAATACTTAAAGCATACGGGGATTCACAAAACAACACGCTCGAGTTTGTCATATCGTTACCCAACCTAATTTAAGCTAGTACTCTTGAAAAGTAAACTGTGTGGTTAAAATCACATTCAAGTTACTTTCATAGAGCAACGGATTTGAATAGTAATACAACAATTTCTGGAAATAGAAGTTGATATAGGTACTATATGAACGTGGGAAAATCGACTACCGATTAGGAACACATAATTTATTCTCTTATGATAGAATACGTCATATGACTAACTAATAAAATCCTATTTGATCGGTCCTTAATCATTATTTTGTAATAGTAACTCACAGGCTATCAAATTTATTAACCCGAAATAAAACGGACAGTAAAACTCGGTGCACTATAATTTGTTGTAAGTTAATGGGACAACCGAAACAGTATTTTAATTGAAGGCGGGGTTTTGTAAGAAACCTTTTTGTGAAGAAGTATCCGGAGAGCAGAAAAGAGCTCAATAAATGCATAACCTTAAATAATAATAAATTAAAAAAAAAATGATAATAAAAAAATAACTTACCACCGGATCGTGAGGTTTCGTTCGAGTCGTGCCAGGCCTCCACGATGAGAGAAAATGTACCCTGCGGAAGAGAGACGAGATATTAGCGAATGTTTTAGTGGGAGCACAGAAGATATAGTAGGTCAGTGGGGTTAAGAAGTGTCGGCGGCGCGAGGCACTCACACAGAGAGAGTTACGTACTCGTTCTTGCAATCGGATTGCGATGATCGATTGTGAGGATTCGGTTGGTTCGGATGCATCGTCAGGTCTACTGACGCATGTAATATCGACATCGGCCAAACATAATAATACAATTTTAAGTAGATAAATTATCGTTTCCTGCAAATATTGCTATTTCAATTGGATCGCTGTTTTCTTGACTAATCATGTGTATTTTATCGGTTGTGTACAACTGAAGAAGGCTTAATTACATTGGCAGACGCGCAGCTCCAACCAGATCCAACGATCCACGCCGACCGTCGTGACCAACGTCTTTACACTATAAATTACACGCAACGATTCGATCGCGTTGGTCCTTCCTTGCTTTTGATTGGTTTAAAATAAACATTATTAAAAAATATAGGTTGACCGAAAACTATTTCTTCGTTAGATTGGTGGCTACACTGAACAGTTTTCCCTCGCAATTTTACGTCAAAACTTAGCTGTCAAACCTAACCTCGCAAGCGGGCGGTAGCTTCGGATATTTTCGTACGTTCTCGAGAATCTTTGTGAATCGTGGCAGACAGAAATAGGATTGGTTCCAATTTGCTCACGATCGTTCACGATCCCGGAACAACATAGATAATAGATTTTGGCAATCGTGGCAGACGATCGGGCCAGACGCAATCTGCCAATGTAATTTGAGCATGACACTAATCGTTATTGATAAAATCCATAATGGTTACGACGGTGAAAAGGATGTAGTCATTGAAGAGTTAGCTAGTTAGCATGTCTTTTATAATGGAGTTCTAGTAGGTAAATGTCAGATCAATGAATAGCTTCATTACGAGTTAACTAACGGTGAGCTGTGAGTGCAGTTCATATACATATACAGTATATTGCCCATATTACGATGAATGAAATATTTACACGTATTAAATTTTCGTGGAATCCTTTATCGACTAACCGACCCGAAGTATCAACGTGATCATTTGCCAAAGAAGACAAAATGACATTGGCATGTAATAATATTAGCAAAAATCGACTGGTTTAATAAGTAATAGGGCAATACAAAAATTTGAGTTCTATCAAATCACTCCTTAACAGAGAGGACGTTCACATTAGTAAAGAAATTTATTCGATGGATATTGTTTTGGAATCAATATAAAATATAGGGTTGTGCAGACTATCGTTTTAAGAAATTCCTCATCTCACGTTGGTAGAATGCTGTCCGCGTTACAGGCAGAGTAAGCGAGCGGGCCACATCGCTGGACTTTATGTATGCAAACAAGAACCAACAACACTTGAGATATACATTCAATATTTACACTTCGCCTCACTTAAACCGCCGAGAGACATCATTCTCATATAGATGCTATCAACAGGGATGCCAAAATGACCGAAGCATTCAACAGTGATTTTATTCTGCAATACGGCATTTAAAGAATTTTACTGCTCATAAAAACTAGCTGTCCTCAATATCAGGAAAAAACGTGTTCAATCAATATTTAAAAAAAATGTGTCTGGTGACACGCTGCCAATTTTATTCAGCTACAATTTTTCACATTTTAAAATCAAAATAATTTGTACATGAATCAAATAGATAACGATTGGATGTAGGCACGCGTCCATATATCCCCCCTCACCATTCCACCGTTGCTATGTGACAATAAACGAGATAATGTGTATTTTATAAGCTGTGCAAGTTTCATTAATATTGGTCGAGTAGTTTTTGATTTATCGCCGAATGAAATCGTGACGCACTCGTATCAGATGCATCTATTCCCTAGCCTTAAAATTATTCAAGATTCATAAAATTTACGTGGAATTCGAAATAAATATCTACATATTATTATGAATCTATGGAATTTCACATAATATGCGGGAATGGAAGCACCAATAAGGTGAGGTTTGAATAGATCGGCAGAGTGTCTGATAGAACGCGCAGCCCTGCACTTCAGATTCAAGAGTTAGATTTAATGTGTTGTTGTTTTTCCTCGAGTGGGTCTTCGTTTATTTTAAATAATTTGTTTGATCAACGTGCCTTGTTAGCTTTTCGGACAGGTGGTGCAAGAGTGGACGGACGACGTAAACGTGATGCAAGATACCGCAGGAATGACCCGTTCGAAAATGATTCATTCACGATTGCAGCCAACAAGTGACTCAAAATTATCTTCAGTGAAGAGGCTGACTGTATATATACAGGTATACACTATATACCAACAATCAAGTTATATTAATTGACGAATCGAAGCATCGGAAAATCCGCTGGAAAATTAGTCATCGCGGGAGAAATGAAGTCGTGCGGATATTTAGAACGCGAACTTCATGCCAGATAATGAGAAAATTAAGCAATAGTACTAGTAACTGCCATGAAGTTTGAATCTGCCTTTCAGATGTCATTCGTGTTTTGTTATTTGTGAAATTTTAAATAAATAAATGTTTGTTGATAAAGTTTTTATCGTTTAGAAATTAGTAACGTTTATCAACATTACCAGAAGTACTTATCAGGAAAGCAAAATTTATGAGGAGGTAGTAGATATAATTATTAGTTGTTACGTACGTTATTTGCAAATTGCATGCTTTCAATAAGCAAATCTGGCAATGCTAATGTTTATATGATCAGCTTTCTGTGGATATTTCAAAAATGATCAAAATTGCGTAATAATTTAAATTTTAAGCTTAGCAAATGTTTTTGTTATTGGTAGAAGTATCAAGAGAGCAGAATCTATGAGGAGGTAGAGGATAGTTAGTTTGTTATATGCGAGTATTTGTGAAATTTTAAATAAATAAAATAAATGTTTGTTGATACAGTTTTTATCATTCAGAAATTAGTAACGTTTATCAATATTACCAGAAGTATCAGGAAAGCAAAATTCATGAGGAAGTAGCAGATAATTATAATTAGTTGTTACTTTTTATTTGAGAATTGCAGCAAATCTGGCAATGATGTTTACTATTATCAGCTGTCAAATATACATTTCAGAAAATATCAAAATTGCGTAATAGTTTAAAATTTAAGCTTAGCAAGTGTTTATTGTTATTGGTAGAAGTATCAAGAGAACAGAATCTATGAGGAGGTAGAGGATAGTTAGTTCGTTATCTGCGAGTAATCGTCCAGCAACAGTTGTGATGGCGGGGAACAAGATGTGTTCACACGACGTTTTCCATTTTAATGTCAAAATGGCGACGCGTTTAGCATAAGTAAACCGTTCCCGCGGGCAGTATTAGATGCTTGCTTCTCCGAATCGCCGGCCGTGTCACATAGCTTATCAATCTAATTCGCGAAACGGAAAACAATGAGAATGGGAAGGCGTGAGAGAAACAACCCTAGCTGCCGAGGTCGCCGCGACATGCGCCCGCGCCATTCAAACGACGACCTTTTACTAAAAAAACATTTTAAATCAATTAATTGAACATTGTAGCACATTGCATCTATGCTGGTTTATATTGGAACGTCTCCGCAACAACTTCCTACTATCAAGGTGTACTTTAAAATTTTTGAATTTGGAATAAAAGAAAACAAACATTACATAATTATTATTTTTCGTATGTGATTTCTTGCTTCTGCGCCACCTTGATAACACAATTATATTAAAAGAGTTAAGACAGAAAGATTTGTATCTAAATATAAATAAGTAGGTACCTATATATAGCAGTAGCGAAGGGTGGAGGTAAGCTGTTAAGATCCGCTATAAATAGTGCACATTAATCTTTGTTAGTCATACGTATTTGTTTTTATTGAACTAAGACCAAAATTTACAGATGGTATTGGCTTATTTTTAAAAATCAATTAAACCCTGCCTAACCAAACTATAATAGATAAAAAATATTATTCTACCTATAAAATATTCAAAGTTATGTATGGTTTAATTGCATAATTTTAGATATTTTATACATAGACGAGTATTTTTTGACAATTATCTATTATATTATGGCTTGATTTTCGCTCGGTTTAATTGAATCTTAAAAAACTAACCAATACCATCTGTAAAATTGCAGCTTATTTCAATGAAAACAAATACCTCTGACTGACAAAGTTTAGTGTTCTCTATTTATGGCGAATCTTAACCGCCTACATCCACCCTTCGCCACTGAAATATAGACGTATGTTCAAGCTCCATCTATATATAGGAGAAGGGTTTCTTCAATATCTTTAGTTATTTATAAACAAAAAGCCTGTCTGCAGCACACTTTTATGTTATCAAGATACCAGAAAAATCAGTCTAGAAAAAGAAAGCATAATACGGTGAAAACAAAGCTGATATTGAGTCATGGTCTGAATACGATGTTGAGGTAAGCAAAGAAAATAATAATATAATAATTCTTAGCGTAATAATTATATATGTCCATCTTTCATTGGCCATCACGTATTTCTGCGGCGCTCCGTGGGTTAAACCCCGGCCATTTTATTCAAAACGGCTCGCGGAATTTTCGGCCATACGAAATTTCAATTGGAATTAATACGTTAATCGAATATGGGGGACGCATTCCTCGCCAGCGGCCAATTCCCACGGCAATGAATGGCTAGTATGCGCGGGCCGTGAGCGAAAAAAACACGTAGACGGGCGACCAGGTGAGAGGGGAGGGCGAACAGGCCGGAGTATTATTAGGTGGTTGTTTAGTTTGGACTATGAATCGGAATTGCACCGATATAAACATATTATAACTCGGTGGCAGGTAATTACATGCTTCAAATTGATTTATTCGGAAGTCTGGCGTTTGCCTACCACTACCAGCAGGTGTACAGTACGTGTACATGTGTATAAATGCTATTCAACATGTTTCACTTTGTTCTAAGTGTCTTATTTAGGGCAATATGTTAATCAAAGCTATCTATTAAATCTGCGATCGTTTTTTTTATGTAATGATAACTACTTATTGAAATAACATTGGAAACCAGAATCTTAGGGCGTTATGAAGTCCCGTTAAAGATAACTACCAATGAGTTTGAACTAATGAAAAGGCAGCCTATCCGTAGTCTCTATTTTTAGTATTTTTTTCATCTTAATAACGATAGATATTAAATTTTATAAAAATTTATTTTAAATATTGTAATATTAAAATGCATTTTTTTCTTAGTGCAGTTCTGTGAAATACACCCCACCCAAGATCGCAAGTGTGAAGACAGAAAATAATGACGTAATCATTTGTATAAGCTTTCAAGTCTACATTTAGCTAGTATTTAGTACCTACACATAGATAGGAGGCATGCCAGGTTAATTTTAAATCAACACGACAATTTGTTGACAATCAATAACGATTCAATATTGAATGATCAAACTAATACGATGTTTCGAATTTATTCCCGTCGACTGCGATACATCTTTATAGAAGTACGAAATAATACAAGGTACCATTCAATACGACAAATATATCTGTCTGTAACGCATACGAGAAAACATATGTAAATGTGTAGGAAAAAGCGAGACAGGGAGAAGACGTCTTCGAGACACTTAAATGCAAATTCTAAATTTGAAAAATAAACTGACATAATATAATAGAGGAATCGTATCGAGTAGGTATATAGAAAGTATTAAAAAGTATTGATGGAAAGATGGAAGGAAAATATAGTATACATATTTAGGTATTCCTAGTTATAAAGTTATTTATTAGATGCTAGATATCAAAATATTTATTTTACTAAGTTAATGGTGAATACGGAAAGAATGTTTCGAATTGACCAAGGACGATTTGTTTACTTAGGCAATCAATGCCTGTATTCGATCGATGAGATCTTGATTAGTTGTGTATTTAAATTGTTTTTTTATTGATGCAATGATTGCTCGGTTTATCGAATTAATGATGTATACATAGTTGTAGAAGAACGGATATGTAAATAATAGTCATAAGCTCGTTTTTTATAAAAACATTGACAGACAAAAGGCACCAATAAAAGTCTAAAATGAAAGGCGCACGGATTGTGCCATTTGCAAGTCGTGTGAACCAATTCATGATTAATGCAAAGCCGAACCACAATCAAGTGCATTTTTACAGTTTATTATTCGCGAAATGCATTCATATCATGAGAGCGCATCTAAACGAGAGACGCCATTGAGCTGTGGAAATGCAATTTAAATACTACAATGCAATAAAAGTGCATTGTATAGGTACTTTGTGTGCGGTTGGGCAATAATAAACGCCATAATGAAGGCGGGCGTTTGGAAATTTAGGCGTAAGCGTTTCCACCAGACCGAGAAAATATCCGCTCCGAATAGAGTAAGATAAAAAGCTCGCACATTTATTAAGCACTTAATTATAAGTGACGAACAATCAAATTTATCGTTTAAAATACAGTCCTGTTGCGAAATTAACTCAAGTAGGTAGGTACCTAACACTTAAAAGGAATATAATTGCTAATTTCAAAGCTGTTTCGAACCGTTGAATACAAATCAGGTAAATAATACTAGAGAACCGACATAAAATAATACTTTTTAATGTGAATCTGACTAAAAATTAATGCATACGTCATAATATTATTGAATGTGTGTGAATAGTATATTTCGTTGTATGTAACAGAGTTCTAGAATCTAGATCCTATTTATTGTTATGAATACCGTGACAAATAAAGCGTTAAATTACGTGTAATAATATGGTGTGATAGAACTAGCGGGTGTCGTATACGGCTTTAAAAAAAGTGTTAACGTTTACTTATAGAGTATGTAATGATTTGTGATGCTGTGGCTAGTTACAATTTTCGGTTGATATAATATAAATTGTTTGACAGCTCAAAGATCCAACGTAAAAACAAAGCGAGATACGCCGGGGTAAGCTGAGAAATGCGAGAGACATGACAACCGGCAGGTTTAAGAATTAAGTCTCCCAGAGAGATATAAATACTCAAATGAGAGGAGAGATAAAGCGAGAGGGACAGAAGAGGGCGAAGTTGTCAAAAAGGTATACGAAAAAAAACATGAAATACCAAGAGTGGAAATAAAAACCCATCGTATTTATCGCGGTACGGGATCTCGAATTCCCGACTGGAGATGCATCTTCCAGCGCGACAGACAGGTGGGGTAAAACACCTGAGACATTTATGCATCCGCAGCGAAGACGAAACCAGTCGCACCAACATACCGACTCTTGTACACATGTAAAGGATACTCGACGTGTCGCCGTCCACTTTGCAGATTTAAGGAGCTTGTCCCTCGATGTTTGCTCGGTATCACTGATAATCTCCGATGTCCACAATATTCCGGTGTTGATTATTCCAAGCGTTTGGCTTATTCGCGATAAATAATGACTACTGTCTTCTGCGAATTGAAAATACTTCGCCAACTCGCGACAACAAATAAATCAGTGCGAAAAATATGCATTACGTATTGCTCTTAACTCGCAAACCATCTATGTCCAAATTTAAAAAAAAAAGAAGATTCATTCACATAGATAACATTGAAGGATTTAACAGTTATTACAAAACGTTATGTATTTTTATAACACCTAATACGATAATTCACGTGGAAGCGTTGAATAAAAACCACGTAACAATATTGTAAGGTATTGTTTTCTAATCACGTTTTAAAATTCGGGTCAATAAGCTCTCTTGCGTGTGACTT
This sequence comes from Rhyacophila brunnea, assembly GCF_057557595.1. Classification (NCBI taxonomy): domain Eukaryota; kingdom Metazoa; phylum Arthropoda; class Insecta; order Trichoptera; family Rhyacophilidae; genus Rhyacophila; species Rhyacophila brunnea. The sequence goes on along the minus strand of NW_028233276.1, from coordinate 36,379,682 downwards.
TGTGTATTGACATATCCTGGGAAAGTTTGGATAACATTGTCATATTATCCTCACATACCTACAAATAGGAAACGTCCACGATGTTCAAACTAGGCAAAACGATCTCAGATTCCATTAATCGTCAAATAGGTATACAGATCTCGGGTTACGAAATGAACTAAGCAAATTATTGCAGTCACAATTTCAAAACATTTCCGATCACTCGTTTCATCATGGCGGCGAATACATTAGTCACAGACAAATGAACGTGGAAAATCTTTTGTCTATGGATGATACAGATCGCGAAGTGATTTATCAATCAGAAATCAAATTGATTCAAATCGCATTAAGATCAAATAAAAGAGAAAGTGAATTGATACGTAGCTGTCAAGATTGTGTCAACTTGTCGACATAATCTAAAAGTTACTGTACATTTGCATTATATTACTTAGTTATCCGACAGTAGTTAACTATATCAACGATTGTAAAGATTGTTAAATATGTTCCATATTCGTTTAAACATGCGTTTGAAATTATCGCGACATTGTACATAGTGCTGACGATTTTAATTTTGATTAATAAGTAATAAGTAGGTAATTAAAATAGTAGAAATTACGGGTGAAGTTATGTAATAATATGTGCATGTCATTCATGCCAATGCTGACAGTTTAAACTTTAAATTAGTAAGTATGTTTCTGTATTTTGTAGACTTTGTTCTGATTTGGGACCTAGGTATGTCATGGAAGTTGAAGGTACAGTAGAAAAATCTGACCATGGTTGTGTCATCCATGGTGTATCACTATATCACGCGTGCGCAGTGACCATGTCGACGAAATTTAATGGGCATTTTCGCCAAAGTTTGTACATGTTTGAAATTTGGGTAATATTATTTTTTCACTCAAATTAACCATTTTTATATAGCTAGCAGATTCCTTGTTCTATTGCTGAATTGGTGATAGCAATTTTTCAGCAAAATATTGATTAATACAATATTTATATCATTTTTATTATGAAATTGGGCATAATAAGTTTCCGTTCCGTGACTACGAAACTTAGCTTTTAAAACATGAATGAAACACTTTTTATCACTTAAAAGAGCTCTATTAGATTAAAAAAACCATACACTTCAAAATAAAACTACAAATAGTCAAAAAATATTATTGAATTTTAATTCTTGGGCACATTTCGTTCCCCTCCGTTACCCTATGTCTATAATGGCAGAGCATTTTTCCTTTAGTATTTGAAAAAACCAATCAATGTTCGTTCTGCTATTTTTTTAAAGACAATAATCACTTTTACTAAATTTTATTGGAAAAATAAATAAGTTTCGTTATTTAATAATCAAATGAAAAATAGTTAACGTTCAACTTTTTTGGGGACATTTTCGGAATGGAACGAAATGGTAACGGAGTGTAATTTGTAAAGCTTAAGTTACATGTTACCATAAAAACAAATTTTTGTTTTATGAAATTTATTTGAATTTTTTGATAGACAGATAAATATTCAACGTGCGTCAAAATAACAAAACAAATCAAACTTAATCACTAAAATAGACATATTTTATAATAAATTTCACAATACTTGTAAAATAAGGTAGGTAATAATTTTGACACACTATACATTACCATAACTTTATTTGGCATTTATATTATTTGTAACTCAGATAAAAAATATTTTTAAGCAAATTAACAATATATGAAAAAAAAAATCAGCAAGGGATTCAGACGCGAGTTCCTAGCGCGGCACGGAGTATATAACTTTTACGAAAATAATTATAGTCAAACTCGGTTATTACGATCTCTGACATAGCGAGATCTCGGATGTAATAACGAAACATTTGTTGACAATTGGTTTATGATTTTCGCCATACATTTAATTCTTTCACTGTTATAACGAGCAACTTATCGGATATACCGAGCTAAAATACTGTTAATGTGTCGACCGTTTTAAAACATTTCGACCCTAAGCAATAAAATCCGATTGGACAGGATGCCGCCGGGGTCGGATTACGTTTATGACACTAGTAAAGTGTCTAAGTACCTACCTTATTGGTGTTTCACCGACAATAATAAAAAAGTATCCACGCATATGGTTGAAAAATCCAAGGTTTGTGAAGTCCGTAGGTACCTACCAGCGTTAATTACAATAAACAACTTCTTTTGTAGTTTATGAATGCCATGCTCGTTTCGGGGATTTTTACGATGGTTTCCAAATTTTTTATTTTCGGCTTTTTGTGTAATGTGACATGCTCATTTAAAAATACCTATTCTCTGATATAACGAGTAACGCTTATAACAAGCAAATTCAGTCGGTCCCATCTTCCTCGTAATAACCAAGTTCGACTTTATGTTGTCTTGAAATTTAATTGTATTCATCAACATAAAATGTAGCTATACAGGTTGATTGTAATCAAGACGTACTTTTCTGACATTTCGTGAATACCTACAGTTCTAGGTATTAAATCTAATCGAGTACACATTTCTGTTAAACGTGACAAAAAAATACTTTTTCATACATTTTTATAAATTTCTATGCCTAAAATGTATGGAGAAGTTTTAAAATTTTGGTGGCGTATAACAGAAAGAGTATGACAGAGCCAGTGCCTGTCTCGCAATTATTTCAGTCTGGTGTTTTTTCTTTTCCTTCTGTTGTTTTTTTTTATCTCCATACTTTTATGTGCGCTATTTTTGCGTATTCAGACATATCACATACTTTTTTAATCTTTATTATATTATTATATTATAGTCAGGTTATTTTTTATATTTTTTAATGAAAATATTTTTGTTTTTCATACGAACAGACAAAATAATTTTTTTTATAATCTATGAAGAACTAAACACACACTGTAAACCCAACTTTATGCATGCCATTTCGTTACTTTTACATTCCACATATACGTTACCACCAATATAGTTTCGGAGTGGAAGTAACGGATTCTGTTTCAGAAGTGTTTGAAGCCAAAATTTAGCTTAGTTTTATTGTTAAACCTGCGATATGTTTTATTATATCTGTAGTATGAAAGATAAGCTCCATATGTGTAGTATGTGAAATAGAAATATGTGTTTTCTTACCTTATAAATCGTGGTAACAGTAGTGGAACTTCTTAAATGACCAACCCAGAAAGCAACCTGTTCCGATAGCGATACCGACACACACCAACAATTTAAAGTGTACATGGCGATCAGTGTTATACAAAAATGTTGCTACATTAAAAAAAAACATATTTATAGTGAAAATTTTTCGCCTTCATGCTAAAATCGTGGTAACGGAATGTGGAGTTCCACTTTTTCAAATATCCTGGGACACACTTTAAACGTGATTTTTTTTCAATATTGGTACAAATTTACGAAAAAACTATATATTTTCCAAAAATATATAATGTAAGCTGTTGAAAACACTACGAATTTAATTTTACACACTCAAAATTAATGACGAAATCAGACTTTGTTTATTTGAATTTATGGGTGGGACATGGTAAAAACGCACTACCTTTCGATCTAAATAATCAATTAAAAATATATACAGGTCAGATAGTTGTATTTAACTGATTGAATAGAGTAAATTAATAAATTTGCATGTTAAAAGTACATAACTTTCCAACATTTTATAATATAATAACTATGAAAAAATCAATCAAAGTCATGGGACATGCCAAAAACGCAATGTACAAACTTTGGCGAAAATGCCCTAATACGGCCGGCAGACACGGAGAGAAGATAAGCGATTCCCGCCTTCTGAGAGATATACGGCTTTGACAAATTTAATTAATTTCATTCAAACCATACAAAGGCACCTACATCTTATAATAATATGGGAAAGCAAACGCCGACCGCTCTGTCTAAACTCGAGAGAAGGATCAGGGGAACATAATGTGTGTAATATCGAAGAGGTATTTATTTATAAAGCTACGCCGAAAATACCTGGAAAGGATTGGTATTTTTATGCAATGGTTATTTTAGTTCTTTTTTCAAAAATATTTTTTATTTGGTATAACAAGTTTGCATAATGATCAATAAGAAACTAGGTATTTCATATTATGTTCCAATGGTAGTGAATTAATTATACATACTAAATTGCTTATACATATTATAATGCAATAATTAGGTTCTAAATAAGTACAAATAAGTAGATAAGAATATACATATCTACGTAAATGATGCTTATTTTTACCACTGTGTGTGTATGTAGTAAATAATATTATAATTTCCATACATACTTAATGCATAATGAAATGTAACGATGTTAATCTAAGTGGGATTAGAATATAAAATGCACGCCATGTTACAGCACTTTTAATGGTGAACTAAGGAACCCTTTAGCTACTGTTCGGACTTGATAAAATCATTATGGTTGGATATGATTGTGTTAAATTAACACGACACGCGCTCGGAAGACGTCTGACTTTTACGTGATAAATGAGATAATCGCGCATTATATACGTGAGATTTTTCCGCAAGATTTCACATTTAATGTTTAACTTTATGGACGGTAAAAAAAAAACAAAACGTTTAATAAGTGACTCCGCGTTGGGTCTTATTTTTTAAAAGAGAATCATTGGGCGACTTCTCTGATTGGGAAACAAAAATGTCTTGTAGAAGAAATGTTTTTTTTTTTTTTAAATTTTGACGACTATAATTGATTGACACAAATGATCAGCATTGTGTCCCATCATAAAAAGAAACAATGCTATTCAGGTAAGCTACCTGGAAATCAATAATCCGAAACGAAACGTCAATTTGGAAGTGAGAAACTCACGAATTATCGACGCCATAAAGGTAAAAAAAGATTCAGAGCTTATTGAATATTGACTTATTTACGACGTCATATAATCATCAAGATTTTTGACTTTTTATGAGTAATAAGCATTGTGATTCTTCATTTAGTATTTTCACGATGCCTTCGTCACTCTATTATTCTTGAGCAAACTGCTACTGATCTTTGACAAAGAAATTTTTAATGTGTTATTTATTATTTTATGACCAGGAGCTTTTCATGGTTTGAAAAAGGAATCCGTACTGGCTAAGTGTCTTCGAGGCAGGCAGGGGAGAGGAAAGGGGGCAATAAAACTGTAACAAAAGGTCGTAAATTCTGAGGACAGTTCCGGGTAAGAGCCGTTCATCACTGCTAACGACATGATCGATGGAATTTAACATTTTCGTGCAAAAAAAAGAACGTTTATTATTACTACATTGCCATATTTTAAAAACAAATGAAAGAGCTTAGAGAGTTGAAAACATGACAGACTGTTATGTTACGTACTCTCTTGGGATATAAACCCTAAATATTTAGTCATTAAAATTCGTAGTAATAACAATGAAACGTTTATGTCATGGGACGACATAGATAACGGAAAGTATGTTACATCGGGACTATTCAGAAAATTATACACTTAATTTACGATAGTATATTTAATTGGTTTACTCCAGTACCTATGAAAAACTAGCATCAGAAACAGGTATTTAATTATTTTCAATTCATGCCGTAAGAATGTACCTGAAATGGTCCGCCTTTTCGTTTCTTTCTTGAAATGAAAACAATCCAGTCTGGAGGCAGATGACCGGAAGAAGTTGGGCATTCCGACAGATGGCATGGCCTGTCTTCAGCTAACGATCCGATGCAATTAAGCAGTCAAGAATGTCAAGATGTCTTTGAAACAGCAAATGGCGGGCATTATAATTACACGTATCAATTAAAAAGTTCTACACGCGAGCAAGTTGCAAGTTCAAATTTGGAATGATTTAGTGACAGCTGACGGTGAGAAAAACCTAAATACAATCGTCTTAATATATTCGTCTTCCCATTGTCTTCGATATTCAAACAAGCATCTGCATATTCTTATAATGCCCTGATAACTTCAACGCGTTTCATTTTTTTTGAAAATTATCTATGGCGTTGTTTTATTTATACTACCACAGTAGAAACATACCTACCTGCAAAGCAATTGAATTTACCATACACAATACTACAACGGAAAAATGTGCAAATTTTAAATTGCATAAACTTGCTGAATTAGATGGCGTAAGGTTAAGTATTGCTCAAGCAGTCTTAATCATTCTTGCCCTTAACTAATGTTATGTTTATATTCTTACATTAAAGAAAGTTTGTGTTAATCGACATCATAACAATCAATCGCCACGTAGTTATGTACGCTTCTGGTAGTATTTAGATGCCACTTATTAAGCGAACAATGCAGTATGTACCTATAGAGTATCACTCGAATTTAATATATGCAGCAGCGTTCTATAAATTATTTTTAGAGCTGCACTGTGTTAGTTTCGTGTGACATTTTGAGCGAGACTATGAGCTCGTTTGACGCGGCGCCAAGCGGAAGGCTAGCGGCGTCACTTCCGGTGTTGGCCGTCGCGACGTCGGAGGCTGTAACGGACAAACGACGTCTAAGTAAAATAAAAATTAAGTACAACTCAGGCACTACATTATGCATAATATTCACGTTGACTACAGGATATTGTTATATGTAGTTTCATTTTAGTAAGGGATCGCTGGTAAAATTAGCCACTGATATGTAGTGGTGTGGTATATTATTTAAGGTCATTACAGCTTTTGACCAGGCCATTATTTAAATTATACATTCATAGCATATCGGATATTACAATGTGTAGAGAGAGATTAACACGCCGTATGTGCGAAAATGGTAATGTCTCCCAGATATGAACTGTCACTTCTCTGAAATAGAGTAGGTAAGTGCTAAATATATACCTGGTCTTTGAATAAGATTTGTTAGATTTAAATACGTGTCGTTCAAATTGAGTTTTTTTTTTTTTAACAAATGCATGAATTTAATTAGGGATAAAGCGAGGCACGCACGCAAGCCTGACAATTGAGACAAGATTCGCCGTTATGCCGAGGACCGCGATCAGACCGTGTGAAAGTGGCTTTTTGTGTCAACCGTGGTCGCGGCAAAAAAACGTAAACATTTTTCTACGCCCGAAACTAAACGAATATTGTGACGAAGTCGTTATCTCTTTATAGGTAGCATGGTTCGAGAATGACGACTCTGAAGTGATAATTCTGAAATAACAATTTTCATTGTCAAAAAAAGTATATCGATGGATTTATTAATGCACACGTTATAAAATTTTGTATGTTTTGAGAAAGGCGAATTTGAAATGGACAACTACATATTTATTGAATTAGACAATTTCTTTTCACAGATATGTATACTATATTTGGACGTAAATTTTTTTAAATCACAATTAATTACAAGTTTGATGCAAGCTAGCGTTTTTCTTTATAATAAGTAACTGAATTTCGTAAACTAACCCACCGATATTTTTGTCTTATCCCTCGAACTATGAAAAATTGCAATTGCAATGTCTAGGAATCATGGGACACAAAATTAGGATATTCCCTGTCAAAACTAAAGTAGGTTTTATTATTGTTCGTCTAGCTGGTTTAGATACGGTAATAAAATTAATTTAATAGATATAAAATATTATAAAAATGAAATAGGTACTAGGCGACTTATGAAAGTAAGGTATTCTATCTAGAAGTCTAAATTAATATCTATATTAGGTATAAATCTACTATAAAATGTGATGAAATACCAGGGCAGTATGAGTTAGTGATGTAATTCGGGTGTAGGTAGGTACAGTATTATATTACTACTTATCTTATACTCGTTATCTTATGCGAGATATTGAAATATATTTACGTAGGGCTACTGTCCGGTCATCCCTATTTGCGAATCGTCCCACACGTATTGAATTACCATTCACCCCCGAGGAAACATCTGTACAATCATTAGATTGTATAAGAAAAAAATCTTCCCATTTCAAAACGGATATACCTAGGTCTGCCTCCGAATTGTTTGCCGAGGGGGCATTGAAAATTGAGCAAATAAAAAGGCAAGGAGAATAATAATCGTAGGAAGATACAATTTCAAGTGGCAAACATGTTTTATCTCTCGTTGTTTACATAGTAAAGTATGCAGTCTCAAAAATGGATACACTACCGAGAGCGTTCATACTTGTGAAACCGTGGATTAAAAAAAATGTAAAATTCTCAATATGCATAGTGATTATCGCGTGTAAGTATTTGTGTGTAAATGCTCTGATTACTCGCAATGTTATATTAAGCGTTCATTGTAAATATTTATATTTCACAAAACACGTGAAAATTCTTGAAAAAAGAAAATCATCCGAAGACCGGGGAATCACTGTGCTATTTATTATGTATGTATAAGAAAATATTTGGCTTATTTACACGGCTAAATAATATTATATTATTATAAAAGTATGTCAAAATAATCGTTATTCACATAAACAAAATTGATATGCATTCAGGCAAACTCTGCACGCGACAGTCCAATAACCTGACATTCAAAAAGGTGTGTTCATAACACAGACATGGGGGACATAAAACTATGTACCTACTAATACGTAGTTTATATTTATAAACATTACAATCATTAAATAATACAACCATACTTGCGTTACGCAATTTACAGGTAAGTAATGTATTCAAATAATGACTTTAGCAGTAGGTATGGCTATTGGAAAACACTGTTATTTAATGTATGTCTATAGGTCCATTGACTGGAAAAACAAACTATCCTGGGAAGTATATTATTATTGAGTTTACAAAAGTAAGAATTTAACTGTTAAATCTATATCTATTAAGTTTTTCATAACATAAACAATGATAGTGTTACAAACGATCCAGCCGTCTGACTAAAGTGAACTTTTCACCGATAAATTACAATTGAGACAATGAGATATTATCATAATGATGCACTTACCTGAGACAAATACAATGAAGTGGAGAAAAAGGTGCGCAATTTATGTTAGTACAAGGGGCTCTCCGTCCGAAGGAAATACAATGCATAAGAATCCTAGTAGTTTATTAAACACCTTTGATGCGCATTTGCCGTTGCAATTAGCTAATTAATTATTGTATAACAGAGTGCATTGTTAAATAATAACGCTCATCTACCTAATACAAAAAATGAGAGCACAGGCAAACCTGTTGCTCACAATATAAAAACTGGTCGATATGTTTGTAATGCTTCCATGTTAAAAATTTGGCTTTTGATTCAGTACGGTAGACACCACGGATTGAAATGTTCGCTGGCGAAATAGATCGAAAAGATTTCGTATTTGCTATTTTTTATTTATTATATACACTAACACTTCACTTTTCAGTGAAGATATTTTAGGTTATGTTTCGTGGGAAAGTGATTTAAAACAATTTCATGCTGGATTCTAAGTCACATTAAACCTTTTGTAGAGTATGGTATTGTGTTTCGTGGATTCAAATATCTTATTCGTGTACCGGTTGGTTCATTTTTTGCAGGCATGATAAAGTTTATTATTATTTTTATGTGAGAAATATTTAACATGAATTGAAATGTTTACGCTAAAATCGATGCGAAATGGTGAAAGTATCGAACTGTGCGATCACGAATGATTTTAGTACTGTTTGCATAGACCTGACAATGAGAAAAATTATTTTTATTTAAACGAACTGTCAAAATATGACTTTCTTTAGACATTATGAATAAGTACTAATATTATATTAGTTTAACAATAAAGCAGTTAGGTATGTATACAATTTGTGAAGCATTTTTGTTTTATCTACTTCTAATCACCAGTCAAATAATTGGTGACAGACATGCATCTGTCAGTCTTTCAAAATTGAAGACGATTTGCAAGCCATCTGAAAGTCGCTCCAAGGGATGCACGGGGCAACAGTTGTATGCGGATTTATACCGTATGGCCAAATCAATTTGACAGGTTAATCCTTTTCCTGACAAAAAGGTTGCGAGTGAAGCCCGAAGGTTCAGTTCCGCCTGACAGCTGCCATGCGGCCGCTTTCGGGATGGATGCAAAAAAGATATCCGTTTTTAAAACTAGGTAGGTACCTGTGTCAAATAGCCGGTGATCAGAGTAATTTAGTTAATTATACATAATAAATGACTAAATATATATAATTCAAAATAATATTTTATATTATTAAATACAAAATGGGTAAAATATATTTATTTACACGACAATATATTTTAAGATTAAAGCCACACTAAAAAACAAGGAAACGGCGCTGATGATTCCAAGATGCAAAAGAAGGTCGCCACTCGACAGACGTAAAACTAAATAATGTCTATTAAAGTACCAATAAACTAGACCAATAAGTAAAGTACCAATAAATAGAAAAAAAATATTATTAACTAGGAAATCGTCTACTCACGCAGAAGAAAGATTCACATTGGTAAGTAATAAATATGAAAATTTCAGAAAAATTAAAAAAAAAAGAACAAAAATACAATCTTGTCAGGTTCATTTACCTCAGAATCGAACACCTAATGGCATATTATAATGCTGTCCAGTGGGTCTATTCTATACTTATCGAACACTAAATTGATAAATAGTATCAAACTTAGGGTAGGTTTGTATCAAAATATTAGCACTTATTGTAACAATTACACGAAGCCGGTTTTTATTGTTGCAATAAGTGCGATATTTTAACAGCAGCAAGATAGGTGCTGTTAAAATATAGCACTTATTGCAACAATAAAAACCGGCTTCGTGTAATTGTTACAATAAGTGCTAATATTTTGATACAAACCTACCCTAAGTTTGATAATATTTTTCACTTTATCACTTTAGCGGTCGATAAGCATAGAATAGACCCACAGGTACCTAATGATATTATATGACGAATTTTGATTTCTATTTTTTTTCTTACAGGCGACTTTCCTTACAGTTGCATAATAGGCAATATTATGATTTAATTGAGTACCTATTGAAACATCATGGTATGTCTAATAATAGATCTACACATTTTGTAAAATGGTAGGTAAGTACCTAAAATTTTCATATCATTATCTGATACACTGTGAACTTGCATTGATTTATTAGTGTGTACTTGCATAGCTGATAATATAACCAACTGTTGACAATTTCTGGTTGGACGTATCGTGCACCGATGCAGTTCACGTCACAAGAAGGAAGTGCAGTCATCAGTGGCTGGATATGTTTTTTTCCAAAACAAAGCCAGCAACGGTAAGGCAAGGATCCAAGAGAGCGAGACGAGAGCCATCTGCTGTGGACTCGGTGCGACGAGGGGGTAAATTTAAGCCCGAAGGGCGGGGGATGGCGATATTGACGTAACGAACACCTCACAGATATATCCGGAACAAAAAACATATTGGTGAAAACCATCTGCCGTTTCCTCTCCTCTTGCTTGCCACACGAATTAGCCAAAAGCATAATAAGCTTCCTTTATTTTATAAGATGTCGCATGGCTATACACGAACAATTTCAATCATACTTATAGACGTTATAGAAGTTTGAGGACATCAAAGATATTTTTTTTAAATTACGATTACTTTATTTTGTTTGCATAGGTGGTACCTCATTAGTTCGAATTCTTATCTGTTAATTACTATATTATTGTTGACCAGCTTTTCACAATTCATTAAAAAAACCACCATTGTGTTTATGTATTAGGAGTTAATAAGTTTGAAGAGATAACAATAACCTACCGGCCAGGTGAAGTCGAAGGGGAACCGTATCGGATTGATGAAACCCTCTACGCCAGTCTCCTGCAGGTCGATCGAGTTGTCGCCCAGCACCGGGGTGGTGACATCGCCGAACGTGCAGGGCGACGTCGTGTCTATGTTCGCCTGGTAGTGCTTGAGGCAGACCCGGAACCTGGTCCTGCAGGGTAGTGCGCAGGGGGTGGTGGGAGTTGATTGGGGGGCGCGCCCGCCTGCGCAACAAGCGCCGCCCCGCCCCCGCCCCAGGGCGTTGGTGAAGGTCTTCAGCCGCAGCTCGAACAGCCCCGAGCACGATACCTGTGAACAGGAGCACATCACATGAAATAGATAAATCACACGAAGACGAGCATTCTACTATCTTCCAGGCGACGTGATATTAGCGATATTCCATTATTCGATAAATTTCAAATAAGAAAAGACGTTTGAAGTAAAATTGCCTTGATGCGAAGTATTAAGGAAACATATTATGTAGGCACAGTGTAAGCATTGTTAAACTAGATAAATAGTAATGATAATAATGTTATTACGAGAGCATGGTGTAGCTGTAGGTAGGAACACGTCATTAACTTCTTTTTTTGAAATGCAGAGATCGATTATTAATTAGCGATATAAAACAAAATATTAAAAAAGAAATGTTTAGGTATATTAATTCGCATATTGGCGATAAAAAAAACTGTTATTAATGGTCTAAGACGAATCAGGTGCTCAGAAATATTTTCAAATGTCATCAAGGCGTGGTGGATGGAATGGAATTTGGGTAGAGTAGGTACACAGAGTGCATAGAGACAAACATCGAGACGCAACCAGTGAAATATTATTAATACGGACAGATCAGATTGTACCGTGTAATTGAGTGCCAGACATTAAGTTTAATAAAATACGACGGGAAAATCCAACAGACGAGAAAGAAGTGAAAACGGTTTACTAAGTAAATTAATTCTGTAATGTTCCCAGTGAAAAAAAAAACTGAGGTTAAAATTATTATTCATTTTTCGTGTCCCACATCAAGGTATGCTATACCCTGATAACATATTAAAATTTAGCGCAGTCACTTTGTAAAAGATCGATAACCTTGTATGGAATAATTAACTAATTAGGATTTTTTTTTAAATACGGTTTAGCAGGCTACATGAATAATTGAAAAAAAAAAATATATTACATGTAAATTTTTGTATGAGTATGCTATATTATTAATGTGAAAATTATAAGTTTTTAGTATTTATAAGACGTACGATGAATATATAAATATTTTATGCGGCGTTTGGTGATTTTTAATGCACAGTCGAAGCGTAGATGGTTGCTGTGTTTGAATGAAATGTAGCATAAAAGTATACTGTTGTTTGAACAAACTTGTTTTTAAACGTGGGGGGTTGAAAAATTCACACATTCCCTTCGCCGATCGAATACAATGTGGAAGTTCTGTTTGCGCATACATCCGTTAAACACAGAACACCCCCATGCAAACAAGATAGTCGACTGAGAAAAATAATTGTTTCTAAACAAACTGTGGCAAGTAAAGAATATGCTCACGTGGGTAAATAAATGTAATGTATTTTAAGACACTGAAATTTCAATCAAAATTGAAATAATATTTCTTCTTCTTGCATCATCGATGTGCAAAATACTATAGTATGTCATTCTCTACTTGTGACTTGTCACCCATAAAATTCCTCAGTGTTTTCTTCAGTGTGGAAAGATTCAATAGCAGTCTCGGGTTTGAACTATTGGACACCGAAACGTTCGAAACCTGCATCCAATCACTGGGAGAATTACAAGTAAAAGTAACGCCAAACTTTAGGAGGCTTTTCAATGTATTTTTAATAAAAAAAATGCCATATTATATTTTATTCGACCATGTCTGATCCTAATCAAGGTCAGATCAAGGCAACACCATATGGGCCTCCATATAGTAGAGGTTTGTATTAGCAGATTTTGTTTTTACGAGAAATTGATGTCAACCTATTAGGTCCTCATACTCATACACAAATTGAAAAACAATGTGTATTTGCCAGACCCAGGATTCGAACCTGGGATCCACGACCATATATTAAATCTCGTGTAAAGGAAAATAATTTAATTAGGTACCTACAGATATAAGATTATTCGTAGACAATACTTTGTAAATTAAATGACATCATCAAATAAAAAAAAATCACTAGATTGCATTTTATCAATGGCATTTTGGATGCTGTAATACTTACACATGGTTTAAACTTTAAATTAGCCAGACAGATATAATACGTGGATATAGAATATAATATTGTCTATATCTTAAAATGGAAAGGTGGTTTTATTTTGCCTCCACGAAAGTTTTAAGAATTTTCGCACGGTATTGTGCAAAGACTGATCATATGCAATATTTTATTAGCCGATTTCGCAACCTGTCAAAATGTAACATTTTTAATCGAAAAAAGAACCGGATTCTCCGCGCGCTATAAAAATACTCGAGAAAGACTAGACTGGGCAGATCGACGAATATAAAAATCATTTAAACTGTACTTTGTAATATTAAATTTATTATATATGTAATATTGTTTGCGGTGAGCTGACGGGGTGCAATTTTCCCCAGTGTCATTTATATCTAGTTGGGGTTAATCAAAATGCATTGTTGGGTGGTTATGAATACTGGATGTTACTTGTTAAATGCGTAAAGTAAAATATCACTTAATTTGTATAAATTTAAATAGGAAAGTCTGTCACAGTGAAATGAAACGTAGTGTCCTTACCCCGATTAAAAGAAGGCAAGCAAATCGGGCCAAGTTAAGGCTTTATAAACATAATATGTAAAAAAAAATATATATATATATATTATAATGTCAACGATCGATGTTATGAATTTATGAAAATACGAAACTTTAGAGCCACTTTTTATTATCTTATCTACTAATGCATAACGTGACTAGATTCTCTCTGCAGTAACCTGTCTTATTATATAATTCGATACTGTAATATAGAAATGAGCGCTGAATGAGGCCTTTACCTGTCTAGTTTTAAGGTAAAGATATGTAGGTATAAGAGCTGTCTAGCGTATATGCAACACTGTAGGTATTATTGTTTATGGTCGCTACCAATCAGCAATGGGTTACTTTTGCATTTAACAGCGAGAATTAGGTGTGATAGTGTTACCGTAGCATGGACACTTTAATCAGCCTCTATTCATAAGTTTAGAAAAGGCTTGTAGCTACTGAACAATATTCTATTAATTTTTCAGTTCTCGTGGGAAATGGCAGGTGTATTTTAATCAGCCTAATGAATCGATGGTTTGCGAAAGTTCATTATTCTAATGTAATGCCTTGAAAGGGGAGTGTATTTCACGATCGATATTTCACTGCAAAAGGGAAACCGCTGTAACCAAACACCTTCCTTTGACAGTATGCACAATAGACACCATTTACTATCATACAAAATAAAAAAAAGCTTTCATAAGTAGCCGTATAGCTTAATAATCAAAGTTACCAGACTGCATACGGTGATTTCCCCAACATTTGTTTGACAATATTATAATAAGTAACGATTGAGCTAGTAGATACCAAATTTCGTATGGCTTATTAAGTGAATTATATTACAACGGTTTTATTGAATCTGCCAGTTAAAAAGACGCTAAAAAGATGAGACAGGTGGTGGGTAGTTAATTAGGGTTGGTGAAAATAAATAATAAAAAACAATTTAATATTTCTTATCTGTGACTATGTCGAAAGAAAGGGAATCGATACCTGGTATCGGTAACGCGTATTACTTGGTAAACGTTAAAATAATATAAATTCGATCTAAAAAAAGAGTGGACATGTAATATATGGGCATTAACACATCGATATTGTCTCAAATCATGCATCAAAGTACACGCCCACTTGTAGCGATATTTTTTTATTAATACTTATGTGTTATTAACAGTAAAAGTGCGTTAAGAAATTAAATGAACTTAATAAATTATATAAACTTAATAAATTATATAAACTTAATAAATAAAATAAACTTAATAAATTAAATAAACTTAATAAATTAAATAAACTTAATAAATTAAATAAACTTAATAAATTAAATAAACTTAATAAATTAAATAAACTTAATAAATTAAATAAACTTAATAAATTAAATAAACTTAATAAATTAAATAAACTTAATAAATTAAATAAACTTAATAAATTAAATAAACTTAATAAATTAAATAAACTTAATAAATTAAATAAACTTGATAAATTAAATAAACTTGATAAATTAAAAAAACTTAATAAATTAATACTTTGGAAGCTAAAGATGCACCTGGCGCGTAATGAACAGGCGGCCGATCGATGTAATTAACGTGCATTTTAAAGGTGGTAATTTAAAAAATCATTATCTAGTCAGCAGCGAATGAGATAAACGTTAAAACAGTAAAAGTGCGTTAAGAAATTTTCAGAAATATATATTTTTTTATCATTTAAATACCGAGTAATTGGCGCGCATAAATCACTCGCGTCTGGCAACACTGTAAAACATTTTACATGAGTGGCATCTGTAAAATATCGGCGTTATAACGATTCGATACGCAATTTTATTAATTAAAACGATTTTGCGGCCAATTACTAAATTGCCATGCTGTAATACATAATGTATTGGGATTCACGTTGATAAAAAAATCTACCCAATATATTCTATACTGCGAGCGGTATCGAACTATGAATAAACAATTAACGCTGGGCTTATGGGTTAATGTAAAATTATTGTAATTGGATGATTGATAGTGTGTGAAAACAGACAATTAATCAAGTTGAAATGGTATTTTTTTCATTCGTTTTCTGTTACTATTAATGTGAACGTTTAATTTACAATTAACAGGTAAAATTGAAAAAAATGAACAAACCATTCATAAACTATTCAAAACAAAACTCAAATTCACTACCAAATTCCTATTAAGACACAATAGAGTACTACGCAGGAATAGATTTTTTTTTTTTTAAAGTTCAATTTTTCTACCCTTTCAATGCCAATGACCCAACGGTAAGTGACCTGATATTTGAAATATGCACATTACATGACGTTACAGTGGTAACCATTGTGGGAATAAGGTACGCAGACGCCATTACATACATCATGTAATGAGTTTAGTTCTAAATTCGAACACCTGACGATTTATGATGGTATACCTATCTATACTAATATGCAGTACCTTCTCAAAAACGCATACAAAAGATAACAAAACAACAGAGCCCTTGAATGGTCTTGGTTAAAAGGGCTCTATAGGCAGATTTGTAAACGTGTTTATGACGGCCTTCATGCAGAACTGTGGTGAACGTCTCCGGCGTCTAACGGCGTATAAATAAATATTGACACTGTCGTTTTGTATTTACAATATATCATCCATATATGGAATAATCTGAACGCCCGAGTGTCGTGTCGTCCATACAAAATGTATGCATTTATATTATGTCAGGCGTGCGAATGTCCACGGAGCCCTATTATGCACAACTGTCGTTGTTTAGCTCGTTCACTTAACTTAGCACATTGGAGTGCGAGGGAACATTTTTTCTATTATCTATTACTTGTATGTTTCAACTAGTGATAGTAATTATTTGTAAGCACAGGACGGATTAAAAAGATATAAATGTAACAGTCGCCATGGACAAAGGTTTTGAAGTAGAACTTAGTTTATTATTTTATTACAGTCACACCATACGTCATATGATACATATTATTATACGTAACTATTGATACTAACATATTATTTGAAAAGTTTATCCTATATTTCTCCACATTCGAGATTTAAACCTTGTTACCCAGAGAGCGACCGATTTTCCATTATTTTTTCACTACTTACTGCAAGATTTATTCAATCCAATCACATAAAAGTTAAAATAATGAATTACATAGTATAAAAAACATTACCATTGATTGCGTAAGGTATAAGCCTCAAAATAATTGAGGTTTTACCAATTATAAACGGGTTGCTAACCATTCGCCCAACCAATTGAATCATTACCTACTCTGGATCAAACACAATTAAGTATATTATCGGGGTTAACTTATTATGACATTGAGTATGTATTACGCTGTCTAAAGTATAATTAAAATATTGATAATTTTAACTTGGATGCACCAATCTGCTCGTCAGCACGCCACTGCGTAGACATTAACAAAATAAATAATAGCGAATAATGTCATAGAATATTAATTCAATGACAAGGATCTAGTTATATTCTTATTTTTAAATATAATATAATGTCTACATGGCCAGTAGTTTCAATAAATAAAATAAATGTGACTCATTTACTAGACACGAGAAAACAATGGATGACATAATAAAATCCCAGGATATTCTCAGTTTATCTCGTCGTATAATTTAAACTTTAAAGTCTAATCCTAATTAGGTGCTTAAGTAATAACCTTAATCATAAACAACAGTAGGTTCTATGTAACAAGTATTTTTTATTTGTACTATGTAACTACTTGTACTTACTAAACAAACTTTATCTACCACAGTACTGGGTGAGCTAATTTTATTATCATGTTTGTAATATAGAAGTGACATAATAAATACTAGTATTATTTATATATTTGTAATATTACATATTATTACGTAGTTATTAATGAATCATATTGTAGTAAACTGTGAATTTCGCAACATTTCCAACACATTTAAACATATTATTGAAACCTTAAAATTCCACACTCAAAAGAGGCACGACCAAAAGTCGGGTCTTCTGACTGACTCATCGCATGTTTTGGTTGTTTGTATTTTACAGATCTGTTTTTACAACAACTAGATACTCACACCTTCGAAGTTTCATGAACGAGGCAAGAATAATCATTTTGTAAAAGCTCTGACGGTTGATAGAAAAACTGTGCAGAGACGAACGGATTGAGGATAAAATCACTTTATTAGTATATTTATGTACCTAAGTATTTACTTTTACTCAATATTTTTAAAGTATGTTTGCAAATTAATAATATCTATGAAAGACTTGTATTTAATTAAATACAAGTTAATGTATTGTATTTAAGTTGCGATGTTGCTCGGTTAATTATTTAGTACCTAATGATTAATAATTATCGACGGTTGCGTACCTGTTAAATGTCTTGCAAGGCTTTTATAAATAGATGTGATATATTTAGTATAATAAACAAGCAAAATGTGTTAGTGAATAATAATAATATGTAATTAATATTACATAAGCGGATGGATAGTGCAAGCAAATCAAAGATGGCAAAAAGGATTGGTTTAACATGATGATGTAACTATGATGATAGTATTACAAGGCGAGAGTCTGAATACTTGAAGCAAGGAGTTGGTTACATCTTATGACATGTTCAGGCGTGGGTAAGTATTGGGAAATTCTGACTGTAACGAAGTTAAGAAATGTAACTATGCAAGTATTATCTATCATCTAATCATCAATTTTAAAGAGTGGGTAGCAAGGTAATGCATAAATGCAATTAACTAGTAAATGATTAAAAAATATCTAGTTAATTTTACATACTTTATTGGCTATTCTATCATACATGCATGCATTTATACATAATAAATGAAAGTGATTCCAAGCAGGTAATTCAAAACGTTTAAATTGTATAGTTTGTTATAGTACATAGATACTCGAATTATATAGTAGTAAATACTTGCGTACATACATGTTTTGTAAGGTTTCTTTTCCAGCAATGACCAAAATGTTTGGATTAGTTAGAAATGGGAAGCTTAATCGAATTATTTATCGAAAAAATAGAATTGCACTGGTAATTCCATTTTTGAAGCCTGCATTATCATAAAACACAGTAAAGGAGAACTTATTTTTTTTAAAATTTGAGCGGGAATTGTTTTAACTTTAAGAAGGAGTACCGTCCACAATAGAGATGTGCAAATGACATACAAATAAAAAAATATGAGTAGTTTTTACGTCACCAAATAAATATGTACATATTAATACGTGAGTTGTATGAAATGTATACATCGTTTTCTTTATTAGCTCGTCAATAAAAAAAAAATTCATGCTGAATTCATGCTGATGCCAGTTATCAATAATTAGTCGTCTTTATTCAGAGTTCAACGTATAGCTATAGATAATATAATAATTTATCCGAAAAAATATTTTCAGTACTACCTAAACGCCTGTCTTAACGTTCGATTTTTGTATTGTTTGAATATAAAGAAGCGTTCTTACCATCTATCAAGACGTTAATTGAAAAATCGTCCGTTTTCCTTGGCATCTAAAAGTATGCATAGAAAGAAAGTTATAAATTGATCGAAGAATCACGACTGAAGCTCACCTGTCAAATCATAATGCTGCTGCTCAATTTACGAAAGTGAAGCGATGTCCATATTATTTTTAAATAAATTAAATTATAATATTAAGTACATACCAAAAAAAAACAAGTTGCCATTTCGATACGATAATGATATTTAGAAAAAACTTTTAATGAATATTGAAAGTATTGTAGTATTTTATTTAGTTTGGACAGTTAATTAATACAGCTGTTTGGGTGGTAAAAGATCAATGCTTGCGAAATTTATTCAGTTCTAATTTCAGGTAGACGAAACTAATCAAAATGGTTTTCATACATACTGGTAGTATATTTTTGGTATACGTATTTGCATTAGGACGAATAAGCGATGCAATAGGCGTTTGTTGTTTAACCAGTTGCTGCGGAAACGACCCAGGAAATAAAGATAACGACAAAAAAGTAAAGGACTTGTATTTAAATATCTGTAGATATTATATTTCGTCGGTAGCATGTTATTTTTTTTTTTGTCAATCGGTTAGTATGCGAACTGGAGCATTTTTGAATAGTCGATCGCAATAAATCTTCATAATGATTTTCGGAGCATTAAAATCGGCGTTTCCCACGCTTAGGCAGGTTCCACGGTACGGTACCTCAAAAACGACAGTGGCCAAAGACAAAGGTGCGATTAAGCCGGCAATTGGACACAGCGAGCCATAGTAACTGCACTTGATTGCATATTAACTATTCATTTCGGGTACGACCGGTTACCGCAGATAATCGCATGCAAAATAATGACACCAAATGTTCTAGTATTCAGGAGACTCTCTTGATCTGTTTGTTTGTTCTACGAAGAGTAAAAACAGTTACATAGCAGATACCACTATAAACTGTCTAACTGACTTATCGGTTTTTCTAAGGACAAAGGCGTGTACATATTTACTTTAAAACATATAAAACAAGCTATCCGTACAAGTATTTTTATATTAATTGACTACATGTTACAGGTGCTATACATTAATAGAGCAAAATAAATACAATTATTCAGGAAGCAAATTATATCTTACCACATAATGTTGACTAGGCGTATTATTTACTGTACATAAATCATTGTGATGACCTATCTTTTCTCGTCATACCAATACTAAACATATAATTAGATTAGAAATAAGGCTATATTTTATTTATAGAGTATTACAACTTTAATATTATTCCTGTCAAAATATGGAGTATAAGCCCATTTTAATTAATATCGTCAATATTATAGCTATCATTAGATTAGGCGTCGTGAATATTGGATACAGGATGGCTATAAAAAATGCTATAATTCTTCGTTAGCATCGCATGTTACGTCATTCATTTAGTATAATTCTGATGGGTGAGGTAATCGTGTTTAGAGGAAGACAGTGAAGTAGCATCGTAATTAAAATTATAAAGACTGCTTACCTGAGCGTGAAATCTACAAAGAACGGAGGCTCTTAATTAAGTGGGACCGAACTGCTCATTGTATGCATTGCTGGATTCAAACCAAGTATTTAAAACAACATGAGTACTGATTTGTGGCGAAACAGGGAGTGGAGTAGTTTGTGAGTAGGTATACAATACTTATGATTTCAAGCGGGTAGGCCAGGTGGGGACAGTAAAATTGTCTTGAATCAGAGTCTAAGTCCTAAATAAAAAGTTAAATAAATAAATATACATGTAGATAAAGACAGAATGTGAGAAAGTTAAAATTATTGACACAACAATAAGGAAGCATTCAGTAAAAAATTGATTTCGAATAGGAAATCAATAAAAATTTTAGAGCAAAATTTCGATAATAAATAATATAATTTTTGATTAGGCAAATAGGAAATGACTTATCGTTTATTTAGTTTGTTGTATGTTAAAATGATCTAGTTTCCTGAGACGACTGGTTTGATCCGATTATTAAAAGTAAAAAGTATCGGGGTGACAGAAGAATACACGGGTAATTTTAATCGTAAAAGTGCGGCCACACCGAAAACAAGTCGCGCGACAACTCGTTAAATTTTACGATAAGCATGATAATTATCGCAAAAATTTAACGAGTTGTCGCGCGACTTGTTGCCGGTGTGGCCCCACTTTAATATTTATATCTTGCATACGATATCCGCTTATGCGATGCGGCCTGTGTTCAGGTGCGCCTTCTCACAGGGAACGTCGTACACAGGTAACCACACCAACTGACAGGTGAATGAGGTTAGATCAAAGACACGACAGTTGCGTCACTCCGAGGAGCAATAATAATGGCCTATTGTTTTTTTTTCTGTTCCTCTTAAAGGTAATTGGTGGCCACAGAATCGCAATGCCACCTTGATGATGGTGACTTTCTAAAATATCAGAAACGACTGCGAAATTGGTGCACTCGATTAGTGGCAGATGACATAACGGCAAAAAGACAATCGTAACCATTGTATATTACCATTAAAATAATATCAAGACTGTATTTAATATTATGGTGAAGTAGCAGAAGCCAGTAGCAAATATCTTGAGGATAACAGACCGTGAACCGGGAATGATTTGATTTAACTCGAAATGACTCAAACACTTGATAAATACCAAGAATTATTCTTTTAGATCAAGCACTATAAAGTACACTTTGATTTATGTTACATAATCAAATTATTTTACAATATAAAACTATAATATTATTTTGAATAATTATTTAATTTAAAAATCCAGTGTAATAAAATAATTCTGTTATCAAATATCGATAAGATGTCAGTATTAATTGGTTTATAATTAAGCACATTTGTATCAGGAGCAAAGAACTGTAAGGATGTATCGAGTTCCAATCGCGGGAGATGCTATTGCCCGGGTCTTGTCGCTGATCGTATCAGCGGTATATAAAAAAAACTGGGTGTTGTTACAGGCAGGACTCGTGGTACTGTTCCGAGAAATCTGCAAGCATCTCTGCCGCGTGTCTGCATTGCAGGATAAGCAACACGCGAGAGTATCTCGGGACAACTGAATGGTAAGACAGCGGACAGTGAAGGGGCTTCATTCATAATTTATAAGGAACGATATCAAGCTCGTGGCCTCGGGCTGTTTCAGCCATGCGAGATGTTTCTAATGAGGGTGGAGATTTAGAGAAGGTATCAAATAGAATATATATGAATGGACGAGGGTTGATAACGGTTTAAGACTCGGTTATAATATATTACTACCCACCCCAAGACATTAGCAATGGTTCTTAGATACCTACCTCATATAATACATACGTACGTAATTAGTATGTACCCTATACTGCTCTGGTAAAAATAATTATCCAAAAGCTGTTTATAAATCACATACGCCTATAAAATAGTCTCACAAACATGTAGTGATATAAATAATAGCAAAAGGATTAAAAATGAATTCTTTGAAATATTGCTACGAGTTGCATTCTTTTTTATTTATAACAAAGAGATATCAGCAAAATAAAATGCATCGAGATGAAAACCGGAATGTCGACAGTCAATGGTAACTACATCAATCATTGAATACAGCATTGATGCAGTTAAAACGGCCATGAAACTAAATAAAAGAATGGACAAATAAGTAGATACCAATTCTCTTCAGCTTAAGTTAGGTAATTTAATACTTTGTTAAATACACAGAAATCATTAATTTATACTTTATTTTACTGTAACCTGTACTGGAGCATCGGACGTGTCTTTCATTATTTTCATTGTTTCATGAATGCAATGGACTGTTGTAGAATCCGAATGGACTCGTATACGTCTCAAATAAAATAATTTATCAATAAACTGGATGCGTTCATTCTTATACAGGCGGGCGCGGTAAAAAGTGGTTCTTATTTCCTATCAGCGCGTCCGAGCCCGTTTGGGAGGGCGATGTTCCCTCCAGGAGTATCAGGACAAGAGAGGAGAGAAGGCTCTTGTAATTGCGAGATTAATTAGCCGATACGACGGTATTTCGGACATGTCCGGTCGTTGAACCAAGTATATTATGCACACTCGCGTTTTTAGCACGATTGTTTCATAGCCTAATAATATATTAGATAGTAAATGAATGGAACATTATAATAGATTTATTTACATAAGAATAAGATTGAATTGCGTGAAAATAGTTGCATGAAAGTCGTTTTTTTGAACATTTAAAACAATTTGAT
The DNA here is from genome assembly GCF_057557595.1 of Rhyacophila brunnea. Lineage (NCBI taxonomy): Eukaryota > Metazoa > Arthropoda > Insecta > Trichoptera > Rhyacophilidae > Rhyacophila > Rhyacophila brunnea. The sequence continues at coordinate 36,355,866 of NW_028233276.1, read as the reverse complement.
TGTACTTACTTGGTTACAGATTGTAAGAAAACTAGACATTAAATCTAATGAAATAAAAGCTAGGAAACTACAAAAACTAGATAAACTAGGAATATCTTGTATCGTAATCAATATGATTGCGACAGAGATGCTGAATAAAGAGTAAGGTACATTTATTTTAAACATCGTATAAATAAAGGTACCTATTGTCATCGTGATATATGGTGTCTGCAAAATTCTACGTATGCAGTTCGCCGTATCACATTTCGCCGTGAATGTTGTATCGGACATATATGGACGTATACTAAAGACCGTCCAACCTCTTTGGGTCGTATAGTACTGACATAAAATTCATGTCTAAATAAAACACGGTTCTTGTCGGTTTACACTTTACAAGAAGCCAGAAACAAACAAATTTTTAAAATCCTACTGGATTATTTGTTAGGTTCATGAATTATATTGAATCTAATAAAATTGGAGACCGTATAGTAGATATACAGTCATCTCTTCGATAAGAAAGCTCACGGCGAACTGTACCTGTTTTACGTACAATTTACATGTAACATGAGGGATTTGCCCTCAGTGTACCACATGTGCACCTAAATATTATTACAGAGCCCGAAAAAAGTTAATGTAAGATTAGTAAAAAAATACATTCCTTTAAAGTTTAAGTAAAGATTTCCTTTTAATAATGCGATTAGTGCTAGGGGCACATGAATAGCTTAACAATAATACCCCTGTCGGCGGAAATATTTTCCATACATTCAATAATTTCCACACAAAAACAACGCCGGGGGTTGTCATTCGTTACCCAAATCTTCTAATTCCGTTAGCTAATGAGGCAGGCGCCTGCGAGGAAGCAAACTGGCATAACTAAATGGGACAATACACTGCGGTAAGTGGTCATAACCGACCCACCAAGGCTGGTATTAGGGATTATGGGATTATAAGCCGAAGTCCAATGATGCGTTCTAAGTAATCCTACTGTGACAATGCCGAAGGGACCTCGGCTAAGCCGTAACAGATCCATGCATCTCTGCAAGATGTAAAGCAGAATGTCGCTAGTACTATTTACTTAGTTGGAATAACCACTGGGTTATCAGCAATTTGGATGTGTTTATTAAAGAATTACTGCATATTTAAGTTATGAACACGTGCGGGGTTTGGCATTTCCAAGATTTTGTATTTCCCAGTTGAAAATTTAATTAGGAAATTGCACGTGTGGGGAAAAGGGTAAGTAACGTCATAGTTATAGCAAACGTCAGAAAGGGTTTACAAATTATCATAAGTACGGGTAATTAATACTTCACATATCAGTTTGCCTTTGATTTGGCTATATTTAAAAAAAACCGTTCGTTTATAGCAATAATTGATCTCTGCTTGTAACGTAAATATGGGTAGAAGTACCTATGTACGTATAGATTGCAGCATCTCGCAGCCGACAAAGAACAATAAAATGCATGTAGCTCGGATGCATTTTCTTGGCTTATTATAATACGTAGGTAATTGAAGTGTTTGGATTGGTTGGGCGGTGCATTATATCCTTTTTTGCATAGGCAGACGAGGTTGCATTAAAACCACGGACCGATATGACGGACTAACGTTGCAATTTCGTGCATGCGAATTCGGCCCTGGCGACCTCTGACGGGTCCTCGTATCAGAAATGCGTCATGGATGACTGCCAGATATTGAAGATTGCTAGCAAGTATTTTAAATGATTCTTTTTATCGGAATAATCCGGTCTAATTAAAAACAAATCGTATGATAATCTATACGCTCATAAATATTTGCATATTTATTTACATTTATGAAAATATTAATTAGCAATTTCCACATTCCAAAGTGATATCTAAATTTCCTTGATTTACTAAAACGAATATAAAATACATACATAATTGGAAGAACTGTCCTAAAACGGTGCATTTTGTCAGGTTAAATTTTAAATAAACCATTAATATACACATGTGCCTACTTATTTAAGAATATTCGATTTAAGCAGATTAACCTAATTAATATTTGGAGATATCCGTTTATGTCAATAAGTAAAAGTTAAAAGAATGTAACACAAAATATATTAGCTACACTCCTCCAATAATCACACTAAAATACAGGATTGACACACAAAACATTAATTTGTAAAATAAAAAAAACTCTTGGATTCTAGAACTGTAGTAAATGTTTGGTTTTGACGTGGAAGGACTTGGATACATAGCAATAATTGCATTCTGTGTGAGTATGTAAGTGAGCATATTGCAACGGAGGAAGATGCACCGTGGTCCGTGAACATGGTTGGTAGAGATCACGCTTTGTACGTGATTGCGCTTCAAGGAATGCAACTCGAGTGTGTAGGTACTTGAATAGGTAGGTACCGACTTTACTGGGATTCACTCGCATACCTACTGCTTTAATGCAACAATGTAATGAAGCTGCAGTTTATTGATTAACCTTTGTGCCACAATTGAATGTAGGTAAAGTATTAGATTATCATGACGTGTCATAATTAATTCTCTACCTGAAAGTCGATATATCAATCCAAAAAGAACACTGAGAGAAATGTAATGTAATTTTGATGAGCTCAATGTATAATTTATAATAATATAAAGCTCTGGGTTCAAATCCTAGTGAGGTCACAAATTATATGTATGTGATTTTCTAAAAACCTGTTAGTTGTAGTGTTAAAAATAATATACATAGTCATGTATATATATATTTTTAATAAAAAAATCTTATAAATTTACCATTAACCAGAGTTTTTGACGACGACCTAATGTTATTATGGAGGTGGGACCTAAATAGACGAAAGCGAAACTGAAGAAGGGGTTATCTCTTACTAATATGTAATTTAACATTTTCTGCAAATCAATGAAGATTCATTTGGAGCATAAATAATTTCGTATACTTATAGCGTAATAATATGTTTATAATAATAGTACGTAAGTAAGGCACTAAAGATATTAATTAACACAGGCTACCATTTCATGATTCCATATAATATCTATGTATTAGTCCAATTTCTTATTTTACAAATATTATTAATTTAGTCAATCTTTATGCAGAATAAAATGCTTGATTTCAACAATAAATAAATTGACACCGTTTGTCCGTTTGAAGACGAGATATTCGCTAAGGTAATCAAACAAATCGCTTAAAGGATTGTTGCGAGCAATGTGTCAAAATAATTAGTTTTAACTTTTAGCTGGAAAAAAAAAAAATTATGCAGTGGAGAAGTAACTGACGCGAGGTTTTTAACGCATTTCGAAAGAAACGTCGCGCTATTTGGGAAAGGAATGCAGAATTCTTCCACCAGACAGTCAAACACAGAAGACATCCCAGATTTAGATCGATTTACACGATAAAATAAGAATTCTGTCGTTCGGGCTTCGAAGTTCACGATAACTTGAAAATATATTGCACTTGCCTACTGGGTACATAGTCTTTTTTTAAATGCACATTATATCTATGCACTTTTATATTAGCCTGATACATTTACATCGGTGATTAAGGTTGAATAATGGTCTTCCTATTTCTCATTGGAAAGCTAATGGGTTTGGACGTATTATACTTAGGGCAGGATTACCATCATATTATATACCTACCTACCTGTCATAAGAAATCAAAAACTGTGAGATCCTAGCTCAAAGCGAATGACAGCGACTCATTGGGATATAGGTAAGTAATACTTAGTCAAGTTAAGACCGGTTTAAAGTTTAAATATACCATCAATAATATGTGTAACTAGCAGGTAGCTAAAATGCAGTTTAGTGAATGATTCAATGGGAGAATAAAATAATGATTTATTATCGTAGTCCCCAATGCAGGCGAGAGTTCAGAGTTGGCAAATTTGTTTGAATTCATCGCGAATGTGAATGATGGGCGATTGCAAATTCATAAAATACGTTGCGATTATCTTGGAAATGCATATTCAGTTAGAGTTTGATAATAAAATTGATGGAATTTTATGACAGTTAAAGCATGGAGGAAATAGAATGAATAGATAAATGGGAAGACTCAAAAGCAATCACACTAAACCGAGTAGACATTCAACTTGTCCAGGGAATGAGATTATTTACTGCTTGTCAAGCAAATGCCACCTTTATAATAACTGTTTAACCTCAAATGTCAGATTTTAATCAACTACAAAATATTCAATGTCTTGCAAATTGAGTACATTGTTATAACATAGTAATGACTAAGAATAATATGTAGTTTTTTTTACAGTAAGTACCTAAATCATAGTAGATGGTAATAAAATATTGTAGCATGATTTACGGATTGGCGGAGATGGACATAAAATTTATAATTACATATTTTTTTTTATAATCGAAGAAAGTATTCACGGGTTTTTTTTTTAACAATTTCAGATTTTCTAAAAATTAGTAGGCGCACAGTCAACATTGATTCGCAAGATTTATGACAACATCTTTCTCTGGTGGTGTTTTTTGTCAGTTTTATGACATATGGTAATTTTTTTGTATCAAGATGCTGGATGAATTTTAAAATCCTGCACTCGTTTGTCCGTAAAACTGCACAAAGGATTACAAAAAAAATTTGTGCGGCACACAAAATACAGAAGCGAGATAATGAATTGAAATCGGTTATCCCTTTTTCGCAACAGATTGTAAGCATCCAAAAGAAGCGAGAGATTTAAAATCACTCAAAAACTTTTTTCAGCATAGAAAATGCATGGATAACCAAAGAAACAGATGACTGTACCAAGTGCAGATGTTTCGAGCAGAATACGAACTAAAGGTGTAGTCACCTCAGGTAAATATAACGGAGACAGGTATAATAAAGCAGAAGGTTAGAGGGAGATCGGCGATCAGGATTCAAGAAGTATTGAGGAGGTATTTTAAAATTGATTCGGTGAGGTTAGGCTTCGCAAAGCTGGGCCCGCGAGCGTGGGAAAGTGATGATCGTGTACCGCGTTTCACACACACAGACGCGGGCCGCACACCTTGTCTCGCACACACGCGAGAGGAATCATATACACACACTCCGTCGAGAGTACGTACAGGTAGAAGTTAGGAATGAAATGGTAGTCGATTGTAAATCTCGGCAATGCACCGTCAGAGGAGCGCAACTACATTTTATGGATAGCTCAATAAAACAAAACGATATTGGATAATTACGCGGTTTTATTTTTGAACGGACGCGGTTGGACCACTTTTATTGATACCTGTACATGCACATACATTATACTTCACAGGGACGACACACGTCATAATTGTATACTTCAAAGGGAGGACAAACGTACCAAGTAAACGAATCAAAAACATAATTAATTATACGTACTCAATCTTAAGAAAGTTAGCCAAACGACAATCAACAAGAGTTTTAACTAGACATTGATTATTTGAAAAATTCCATATTGCAGCAGTAAATTTGTTTGTTTGTAAGTCGTATTATTTTAATCGTTTTTGAAGCAAGCGATTCGTCGCAAGCTTCAAATTGGTGCCTCGAAACAGTTCAAAACAGTCATACACAAAAACTTAAAACTATGCGTATTTCTCACAAATTGAGAATAGTACATGATATCAAAATAATCAACAATTAAATGATGTGATTCTAGGAATGACATAAAATGGTATTTTTACCAGATGCGTTCGTAGTTGGAATTTATGATTGTTATTTTATTTGTTATTGTGTAAGGCATTAAAATCTCAAAATTAGTTAGTGGCTCGGGCCTCCAAGCCCATGAACGTACCCAACAAACGAAATATTCATGGTTATATTATAGAAGTCAATAATATAAAAAATATTCAAATTAAATAGTTGAAGATCTACTAAAGGTTTTTAAGAATCAATCTATGCTTACAACATAATATTATCTATCTATTAAGAAATCTTTTCAAAATATCAATTCACACATTTAATTTGACATAATGACAAACGGGAGGTCGCTATTACTATAATGTTAATAACGTCAAATAATAACCTGGACGAATTTGAATACATACTTAGTAAACCATTGGGTCGCGTATATTATGACAGATAGAATAGTTTAACATATGATTTTTGTGTCACCTAAATGGTAATTAGGATAACCATGAATATAACAATATGTGAGATGTTAGAATTTTTTTATGAATTATAAATATATTTTATAGAACGAACACTGTGCTGCACGACTGGATTGTGAGGAAGGAAACTTTTTGTTTTTCGAAACGTTTTACTTCGCTCCCTATAAGTACTAGTTGGTTGGGATATCATCGTATCATAATATATTATACAAGTAAGCATAAAACTCTTTGAGTAGGTAAGTATATCACCTTGTTAAAAAAAAACATTTAATTAAACTAGGTACTTACCTATGTATAATATTATGAATATTTACCTAAATAATAAAAGGCTCACAGAAAATCATCGTGCAAAATCAAAACAAGCTAGGTATCTTAGTTGATTTCTAGTTTACTTATAACCTACTGAAATAAATAAACACTTCATACATAGGTAGTTAATATTCATAGACAATGGTTGATCTCTTTGAAAGGTACGGAATATTTTTATAATCGTTAATTAAGTCATTAATAAATTACTGACCGATTGTGCCATTTTCCTTGACGCAGATGATTTGTAATATAAAGGGGTCTTGAAACAGTTAATATCCGTCATTACAATGATCAAATTAAACCAAAATCCTTGCAACTAACATGTAAATAATGAACCATAACATAACCACCCAGATATACGTACCTACATGATAAAATAAACTGTTTACATTTGTATGTGCCATAACTGTTATTATCAATGATAATTATGTAGTTGGGGGGGGGGGCTTAGAATTAGTCAGTTTGTCGGGTGTCCGCACCCCTAAATACGACACTGATAACCAGCTAAGTATAAGTAGGTATAGTATATTATTGACGAAAGATTATGAAACATTAATCCGTGTAAAAAGCATAGGTAGGTATCAAAATCAACATACCTACTTATTAGAATTTGATCGAAGAGTATTTTTTAGAAGCAAACTTAACGATATTAATATTATTGTAATCTAAATCCATTGCTATGGATTCGTAAGTTGATTGACCGATCAATTTGCACTGCAAAATGGTTGCTTCCATACTAAGTAGTATGGAAAGAAAAAAAACTACTTCAAAGTACAACTAAGTTTCAACTTACATAAACACCGAAAAGTTCTCACGGTAAATAATAATTAGTTTTGCTGAATGTAGAAATTAACCTGAAGCTTCAGTAAACGAATGAATCATAAACGTGTAAGATTTCGCTTATTCACTAAAATGCTTATAGATATTATTTAGATAGTAAATATTTTTCTACTAATGAAATGAGTTATTAAAATTCGTTTACATTTTACTGAATGGTAGGTATACTAATTAAGCAGGCAATTATTATTCAAAAATGTTTACCACTACCGACTAGCTTTACTGAAGACTTATAATTATTTATATAAAATTATAAACGCTGAATATTTTGTGTTAACTGAATATTATAACTATTCTAATTAATTAGCTTTTTCAAAGAAGCTATGTATATTAATCAATTCTACCTTTGCCGGTTCTTATTAGAAATGTCACAATAGTTTTGCGTTAACCTAACATTTTTTGACGGATAGTCGTAAACTGTGAACGAATGATACTATAATTTATATTATTATATATACTAGCTTTCAGAAAGTTGTGTTAATATATTATTATGGTTATTGAATTCTGTAGCGGGTTGTGGGTAAAAAGTTAAATCGTACCGCGTGCGACATGAGGGAAAGTACCTACCTTCCAATTTTAAAATCGGAAGTGGAATTTTGTAAGGATGTGAAATTAGCATGGGACGCTATTAAATCCGTTTTTTTTAAGCAACGCTTCCAGTATCCGCACGCGGTCGCCTAAATTTTAAATCTTGTAATGATATCCCTTCGTGGTCCTAATGACAGAACGTTCACTTCGTTTGTCAGAATATTAATTGTGAAATATGTACTTTATGTTTCATGTATCGGTTGATAATCGAAATAATATATTTCTAGTTGAATGAAAAAAACATGTAAACAACAACTGTCTCAATATTCGAACGAACGCTTGTCGCGGATTACATTCGGAATAAGTCGGTTATCCTGGATACAGCGGCAAACACATTTTGAAAATAGCCGATATACTGGATTATTTGTTTGGATAACCTAACCTAAACTAACCCAAACTAACAAATAATCCAGTAGGTATATCGGCTATTTTCAAAATGTGTTTGCCACTGCATCCAGGATAAACGTATAGAACCACTGTCTCAATGTTCGTAAGAACGCTTGTCGCGAATTACATTCATTCACACGCGCTGATCAATTTTGTTTAGGATGTTTGTATCACTTCTGTCAGGAAAACGTCTTGGGAGCTTGATAAGTAAAGTTGGTACTTGAGAAGTTTTGCAGTAAGTACCTGGAGAACACATAATCCAAGGAACGCGAGACGCAGCAACCAGCAAGCCATGGTCTCTCCTCAGCCCGTTACCTCCTCAAAGATCGCGCCATATGCGGCAGACGAGGACACGGAGTCTTCCTCCTCGTCAAACAGCCCCCACTTAACCAACAAAACACAAGCCAATTATTCGTAAGGATTAAAAAATTAAAACCTCAGAAAACAAAACATGAATCAGATTGGCAAGCAAACACTGGGTTTCTACCGGGCCTTTATAATCCAAAGGCGACCCGAGTATAATAACAATACTAAAAATTCACCAAATACTATTTAGTTAATAATATAAACACACGAAATAATTTCCAAAAAGTGTTGTTATCCATAACATCCTCTGGCACATTATTTTCAAACACAGAAAGTAGCCGGCTTAATTTACCGGTAAAATACACAATACACACTTGATTATTCGATTTCGGTTCGGAAATATCGAATCGCTTCGATTACATGCCGTACGTAACCGATCGGTTGCTAGCGATAGACTGACGCGGGCCGCGGCGTTTCGTTCGTTCACGGTGCTCGAGCCGCTAGTGCTAGTCAAACAGCGCCTCTGGCGTATTAATCTTACATCTTCGCCCTATTTTTTGAATCCACAGATGGCGCTTATGCTTCCGAGCGAAATTAATTTATACGAGCTGTTGAGAGATTATACTGAAAAAGCCTTCAAATCACCGTGCGTAAAGAGTTCATTCGCTTGTTTACTTGCCAACTAAAATTTGGATTACACATTTTATATTGTATGTAAAAAAAATGTTTTTTACCCAGAAAAGTTTCTGACGATCACATCTCTTTTGCGCAAAAAATGTCTTTTCATTCGATAGCTGTCCATGGAGGAAATCTGAAAATAAAATTAAAAACAAAAAGTTAATAAAATCATACAATAAAAAATAATATTGGTTACTTTATAACTTATGTAAATTGATCATATTCAGTGTTGCCTTCTTTTTGTCACCGAATTATTTTCCGCGGTCGAAGAAATTATAGTGTTTTGTATAGTACAGTAGTAAAAATTATAGTACGCGTTCTCATTGCGTTCTCATAATATTGAAAATGTATAGATGTTTTGCTTCTCAACAAAAAAGTAACGGAGAAAATTATGGGAAATTCTGAGACCCCTTTTTATTTAGGTAGGTACCTCTTCCGACCAAAAACGCTTAATGACGAATTCAAGAAATGTCATTTTAAAATTTAAACCAAAGTCAAGCAAGGGCTCTTTTTTACGTTTTACGAGCAAATTTTTTCCAGGTTCTCCAAATTTTCTTATATTGCTAAATTATAGTAATTTATAATAGGTACCTACATATTTTTAGAAATTTTAGTACTTTTTGCGTATTTTTCCGATATTCAAAATTATTATAGTATTTTTGTCTATTTTACATCGTACCTATTTAGTATGCAGACGAAAATTATAGTACACAATATACTTTAATAATTATAGTACGGTTGGGAACACTAAATTAATATTGTCCTTTTTTAAGCCGCTGTCTCAACGAAAACGTGTTTAAAAACTAAATGATGCCAATTAGTTCCTATAATGAAACTCTACTTAAATAATAATTTTAAAAACATTCATTTGAATATAGTGTTATCTATTAAGTTTAGTATGTTATTTATAACAAATATGTATACTTTATCAATACGTAGGTATACGCTCAAATTGAATTGCCATGCGAATATTATTTTTGTTTTGTTTTTATTGTAAACGTACCACATATTCAAATTGTGGGTTGTCGTATGGACTACGCCGACTACTCGTAAGTTCAACAATATTGTTTAGTGTAAGTATATTAATTTTTGACTAAATCCGAAAATGATTGTAACCCTTTTCCGTGTTATTCAAATTCATTTATTTATTTTACACATAAGTAGTGAACCTACAAATTATAAAATCAACACATTCACAACATGGCATGAAATACTAAGAAAGAGAAGTAATATTAGTAAGCGAGTAAATAAGTAGGTACAAAACGTACATACATGTAAGTACGCCGAATGAGCTAACTTCTAAGTAGACCCTATTTTAAAAACTTGAAAACAACGTCCATCTATAATTCCATTCTCACGTAGGTGGAATATATCGACATCCGAACAATTTAGTTGAACAGATTTATTGCCTTCCCAATTAGCATCATCAATGGCAGGTTAGCTCTGCAAATTGGGAGAACAAACAACTGATCCTCCCGATTTTTGAGATAAGCCTTGTCCAAACAGAGAGATTTGACTCGCACGTAAAAACTCGCACGCATTCCAGGTACATTTGATCTCATTGAGCCGTCCACATGTACGCGTGTCACTTCTCGCGCGCGGTCGAGGTACAGGTGAACTCACTGAGCTGTCCACATGCACTCGCGGCGCATCGCGGTGAAACGCGCATCATCTGGGCAAGTTCTAAAAAATGGTATTAATAAATTTAGTATAAATCAGTTTGAATCATTAAGCTTGGAAGATTCGCTTTTTCGTCAGTAGGTACAGCGAATGAGGGATTAATTTTTTATAGCAAAGTTTGTTTTTAATTCAATAATTTAACTTCCCAATGGTATCGTTCAATATATTAATCGTGTTCTAAAAGTTTTATTAGGTGGTGTCCGCTTTTTGTAAGAGGCACGCAAATCGGTATGAGGTGGTTCTGTCGTGTAAGGAAAAAGGCAGGTGTCCAGTAAAGTTGGTAAGGAAGGCAGCTGCTATGTCGCGTCACACGCTTTAAGGTGCAGTGGACAGAACGAAAATGAGATAATAGTCATATTGTTTTTAATTACGAATGGATTTTTATTATCTTCTTAATATTAAATACATTGTATCGAATTTTCCAATTAAGGTACTTCACTGCATTTATATTATTTTTCTCCTGAACTATTTTATGCACATTGTATACCTACTAGAAAAAATCCTTGATTGACCTGAATTGGTAAAGCACATTGCCGCAAATCCAATGGATGTGTATTCGTGTCCGGAAATTTGCATGTATGTATTTTGTATTATGTATTTGTATGTATATTTGTATGATGTTCGCCGTATCACACTTCACCGTGAAATATTGTATCGGGATTATATGGTTGTATATTATTAAAGACCATCCAACCTCTTTGGGTCGTAGGTATAGCCGATATACTGTATTCTTTCTTAAGTTAGATTAGGTTAGGTTAGGTTTTCAATCTTGAATTCAAATAATGATAGCGTAATTATCAGATATTTGAAATCAAACAATATGAAATTAATGTTCATAATATTAAATTTTTACATATTGTAACCGTTTTTATTATGTAATATTCAATAAAGAATATTACAACCTCAAATGATGTGAATTTATTATTTGTTGAAAAATCTTTAAACTCTATTAAACTTGATCCTAATAAACCGCACAGGCTAGAACTAGGGCTATGATGTCTTTCTTGATTACGGCGTCCTGAGAATCGCTAAGGCCCGTGTCAGACGGGACACCGGTATCACGCTCGATATAATATAGGATGCCTTTGTATTCGAATAAAGGGGCCTTTGTATTATGTTTATGAACGCCGCAGAGCTAATGAGTCAACGCGTGTCCGGTACACTTTTCCGTCGGTCGCCACATTCTCAAGCATACACTTGTTTTTATTGCCGCAGCCAGTTTTATGTTCTAATTTATAACGCGAAATTATGCGTTGACTCATTAGCTCTGGGGTGTCCACAAATATAATACAAAGCCCCCTTTATTCGAATACAAAGGCCTCCTATATTATATCGAGCGCGACACCGGTGTCCCGTCTGAAACGGGCCTAAGAATATCGATAATTTCGTCTCTGACTCATCCATCGAATAAAAAAGACGTTTGTCCTAATTAATTTAAATACAAATTGATAAAAAGGGAAGAGGCGGCATTTTGAGTTTGTGTGGTCTACATAATGGTAGGATTTTACTTAAGGAAGTCATCGTTGATGGGTACCTACCTAGTACCTACCCACATAGTTGACTTATATAGACTCCCGATTTATAACAATGGCTGATAAGTTTGCAGAGTCAATGACTCTATTAATTCTAAAAAACAGTAACTCTGAATTATTCAAAAATCTCACGAATACAATTTAAAAGTGAACGATCACTTATTCGGATTTATTGCAACGCACACGGAAATCATTAACATTAAGTACTGAGCCAGAGAATTAATTAGAAATTAGTGTTGTCTTGATTAAAATAATTACAAAATTACTATTGATTTTGCACACGATAAACTAATCAGTTATGTTTTGCAGTGTGGTGTAAATTAATGGCTTGTCATACAACATAATGTGTTATCAACAGATCATCTTCTCCCGCCATGGAACAATCTAGCCCAGAGGTCTGTAACCATACAAATTTTATGTAACAAATCTTGAGATAAATACTATATCTACTAATATAATACCTACCAGAGGCACATAGTAGAAAATACGAAACTTTCAATTAGAGATATTTTTTTGATAATTTACATTTTAAAGTGTTTTAATTAATAAATGGGTAAGTACCTCTCTAAAACATTAAAAAGAAAATATTTTATAATATTTAACACAAGGATTCCATCTTATTATTTTGTTATCATGTGATAATACAAATTTGGTTTTCGTTTTCCTAATGTATAGAAAAGATTTTTGATTAGCTCATAGTTTTAATTTTTTTAAGTATAAATTTATTTACAAAAAAACTTCGATTTTTATAAAAAAAAAAAAAAAATGTATAACATGACATCCATTCTCTCTCAAATTGAACATCAACACTATGCGTTGTGGTCTTACTGAAATTCCCTATTTCCGATTCTAATTCGCATACATAACGAAAATAAATGTGAAATTTTCTCCGGACAACAAAAAAAAAGTTTTTCACAGAAGATTTTTGATTTACGGCAATTTTTTTTTATGTAAGACTTATAATATTAATTATAGACTAATATTAAGTACCTATAACTTACTCCTTATGAACTGAAATACCGATAATTTTCGAGCATCTCGAGAAAGAATTTTCTGAAATAGCAGCTTCGAATATGGGTGCCGCATAAAGATTCCTTAATATAAAACATTGCGAAATTATAATAGTACATTTGGAGCATTGCTTACAAGAATTATATTTTTCCTACTATGTAAACATAAATAATCCAACAATTTATTATAATGTAAAACTTGAAAATGCAAATTGCATGAAGTGTTGACAAAAACGTGACACTTTCGTGTGACACCTACGCGACACAATTTTTTGAGGTGGGTCCTGCCAAGACGCGTAATCTATGTTAAATAAATTGATTTCAGGTTATCTATACTAGGTAATTTTATTTGAAAAAAAAATGTAGTTCGGTAGTGTTTTGTACACCTCACCTATTCTCAAACTATCCTGACTATCTAGTTTGATAGACTGGCAAAATTAAATACTTACTTTAAAATATTTTTGTTCTAGTTTTCAATTCCTGGTTCGAATCCCATCACATCGCAAATTACTTGGCCAGTGCGCACCGTCAGTTGCACAATTTGCATAACGGCGATGACTTATTGCATCGAGTGCATCGCGCCTAACCCAACCATCAATTACCATGCGCTGTTAATGGGGTCCGGGGCGGTCTTCACTCACGATGTATGGATATCACCGTCGACATAAATTACATCAATTTAACTTCTCCAAACTGCCAAATTTATATTTGAAAATTGATAATTGAGTCCCTAGCTAAAATAATTGCATCTGCATTCAGATCACTAGCCGATGAATCCACCAAAAATTATTTTGATATCACAGAAACGAAAAAAGATCAAGCGTCAAACGTTTAATACATAATGAACAATAATTAAATATTTATTCAAATTTTCGTTAGTATGTTTCCACGGTGTTCTAATTATGTTTGTACTTATGTTCAATAACGAATGCTACATTCTTAAATCTTTTATTTTGTTAATTTATTAAAATATATGTATTATTAAAAATTATTAGCAATTGCAATAACCTACCACCGTTCAAATTTTATGGAGATCCTGACGCCACCTAAGAGTCGATGTATAATACCTTAGGAATCACAAATATATTGTCGCCAATATTAATGGAATTTAAAATACCTCGGATGCATATTTTTTAGTAAATTTCGACGTGATTAGTATTATACAAATAGGAATAAATAAATGATTAAATGCATATTTTTTTCACTGTATATAAGTATTTATTACTGTCACGCAGTGTAAGCGATTCCCATATCGGCTGTAAAAGGTAAAACGATTTAACCCTAAGTTTTTTCAAATGAGGTTTTATTGGATAATGGCGATTGTGTCAAAAGGATGTATGCTGTATTATTATCACAATTTAGCTTTGATTTATTTATTTTTAATTTGGAAGCGAAGTGGGGAAAAAGACTTAATCATCGTTTTTACTGTTTTTTTTTCTTTATTTACATCGTTAGTTAATTTATATTGGGAAAATAAACCACGAAATTATTAATCATAATGCACTTCAAGGATTTTGGGGCCTTTTGTAAAATTTCATTTGTGTGGGTTAATTCCTTTTGTCTTTTAACAGTCGATAGTATTACGTATTAGTTAGTATTGCTTGCTGCAATGCCTAATATTAATGATAGCAATAATTACCAATATGCATCTACGAGTCATTTTTGCCGTGTCCATGGTCCCACTGTAGAGTGATTTACCTATACCTACCCTAAATCAAAACCGCAACACGCAGACCTAGAATTCCGTCCGCATGCGGGACTCGCTTTGATATACCTGGCTTCTTTGGGGGCAGATGTTGGCGCGTGCCTTATGGTGCTCTCCTGTCTATCTAAACTAAATTCTAAGGAGATGCATGCTCCTTATCGGGGGCAGGTGTAACTATTACTTACTAAATTGTAGATAGGTAGGTGCATTATCTACCTACCAAAATAACATGCACATACAGTCTGTACCTATTACGCAGTATTCAGATGAATGTAGATAACTCAATTATTTGTAATGCATACATAAAATTAGGGATTGCAATACCGGTATTAGTTAAACATTAAAAAACAGAAGAACTTATCAGTAAATTAAAATCTCTTTATTTAAATATATTTTTATAATTATATTAAAAATATTTTATAGCAAAAACTTACCTACATGTTGACATTTAAAAAATGTTTTGTAGACCTGGTGAATTTTACAAATAATTTCAAAACATGCAAATAAACCCAGCTGAATTATAGAATAATTGAACATTTTGTCACGGATGTTTTCTATTTCGAAATAATATGATAATTCATCACGACAATTATATACTTAAATAGGTATAATATTATGTGATCGATTTTGTCTTATTAATCTTTCACCTCTGTTGGATGCAGTCAATATTTACATTTTATTTTATTTGTAGCATATAACTTCATTTCCAAAAACGTAAACGAGTGTGCTTTCTCAATACCAAAAATTCCGGTATTTTGGATTTTTAAAACCGGTATTTCGCTATTGATAAATACTGGAATACCGGCTTTTTAATACTGGTATTGCAATCCCTACATAAAATATAATATAATTAAGCCCTGTCTTAACCAAACTATATTAGATGAAAAATATTCTCTTATCTATAAAATATCCAAAGTTATGTAATATTTAATTGCATAATTTTAGATATTTTATAGATAGACTAGTGTTTTTTGACAATTAATTATCTGTTATGGCTTGGTTTTCGCTGGGTTCAATTGAATTTTAAAAACTAACCAACACCATCTATAAATTGTAGTCTTATTTCAATGAAAACAAATACGTATGACTGACAAAGTTTAATGTGCACTATTTATGGCGAATCTTAACAGTCTACCTCCACCCTTCGCCACTGGTTTAGAGTATATCATAGAATTTATTCAATAAAACCAACTCGTCCTGAAAAGTTCCCGTGGTTCACTTGATAAATAAGTCGGAGACTTGGGCGTAGAACGGCGTTTGTTAGCGATGTCGATTCTGAGAGATATTAGCGAGTGAAATGTTTTTGTTTGTTCTATGAACGAATGGTTTACAAAATATTCTGGATTGTTTGAGATTTCATGAAGTTGTTTGCATCAATTATCAGCATCAGTTGTTTATTCTCCCAAGGTGCAGAACCGACCTGGTAATGCCAATTGGGAGGCCGATAACTATGTTAAACCAAATTGCTTCGGGTGTTGATATATTCCACTTGCGTGAGGGTGAGTTTATGTGGACGCTATTTTATGAATTCTTAAAATAGGGTCTCCTTACCAAACTCGGTGTACTTCTTTGAACTTTTTCACTGCTTTTGTATGTTTATATTATGTTCTCCATTTTATATTGTCATTTTTATCCCTTTTATTACTATTCTTTTTCTTTCTTCTTTATAATAATGTTTCACATCATGTTGTGAAGCCTTAAACTTTTTGTAATGTTCACAATATGTTGTATAAAAAAAATTAATTGAAATAAAATGGCTACCGGAACGTGGTCGTCGAGACTTGCTTTCCCCCATCCGTCTCGCTAACCTAGGATATCCGACCAGTTTAAACCAATAACTTCTAAAGTAAATATTTCTTTAAAAGTTACATAAATTTATAATATACCAGACGGATCTTTGGATATCATTACCGAGCGGTGAGCTATCTACCTTCCGAATACGAACGCTATACGTCAAAAACAATTTAACTATAATACAAAAAATAATAATCTCCATATCGCTGGTGTATTAGAAGATGTAGTAATGTAGCATCTGTCGTTAGCGCGAGCCATCTTTTTTCGCTACAATATATTTTCTTAGATCTTCTAAAGTATTTTTACAATGAATGGTCCATTGTTAGTGTTATTGTGTGAACGATTCTTCCGCAGACATGTGCGCGCGCATTTCAATAGTTTAAATTTCAAGATAGTGCCCAAAAAATATCCGAAATGTGTATATGATAAACGATATAATCAAAGATCGTATAGAATTTAAAAAAAATGCCGGGTGGGAGCATAAAATGCAAATGCTGTTGTGGATTCAAATGGTATAAATAGTATCTATATATCTATACCAGTGGCGAAGACTCCATACTAGGCGATTATTCAAAGCCTACCTTCATAAGAAAAATATTTTTAAATTGCATTTTGACATATTTATATACTTAATCACTTGGTTATTTTATATTCTCTAAACATAATTTCATTTATCAACGACAGATGTCGTATAATATGTTGGAATGTATTATACAGATTATAAAACAATCTGCAAATGTTTAAAAAAAAAAATACCACAGCGGACCATAATGTCTTCATGTTAATAAATGTCGGATTATTTCTCAAGGAATTGTGATATTTTTTCGTATGGACTTTACGTCACGTAACCTCAGTCAGTCTATCGAATTGTATAAAATACGGTAGGCTCCTATCGTAACGTAGAGCCTAAAACCTTCGCGCAATAATATTCTTGTCATGCCTGCACTTTGTCCAAAATAATAATTAGATAATTTAAAAAATATTTTCTATGTCATTTAATCGCATGTTAATAAATATAGATTGTTTTTAAAAATAAAATGAAATCTACTTAATGATTTTTGATGTGTATACCTAAATGTTTTAAAAAACACGTAATTTAAACTCATCGCTCAATAATTTATCAGTGAGTTTTTGAAGTTTCGTTGAATTAGTGTGTCGTTGTCATTAGTGTGTACCTATTCATTAGTAGTTATATTATTACATAGTATATAAACAAGTTGTAAAAAAAATGCGAATATTCATAGCATAATATTCAATTTCAATGTCTACATGTCTACAACCAGATCAGTAGGTTAGATACCATAGAACAGATTAATAAGATAGAAATGTCAAAGCCAGTCGCCATCGACCAAAGTTTTGAAGCAGGATCGTTATATTACATAAAGCCATAAAGCGCGCCGACTGTCCTCAAATATTGAATGCGAGTTTCGTTTAGGTGACAAACTATAATGCATATTATGGCACCGATATAACTATTGAAAATAACATATTCTTTAACATAGATTTAAGTTTATGCCATATTATTCCACGTTTGAGATCCGTACCCTGTTAGATACCTACCCATAATATCATAAGTTCAAAAATATTATTTAATCACAGTGGCCGAATTTTTCTCTTAAATATGGCAATTGAAAAAATGTACAGAATGGAACTTCCCGATTTTTTCAATTATTAAAAAAATGGGCATTCGGTATGTTTTTGGAGTTGTTCCAAATTATGGATGTACATTGAAAAATGTTACATTCTTAAAACGTGTGTATTATTATAAAAAAAAATATTTAAAAATATGTATTTTTACCTACGTCAAAACTAGAAAAAAATAAGGTTCTTACGCCTTATATAAATCAAAGTTATTGTGAAAGGTATCTTTATTTGAAATTACAAAAAATAGTTTCTATCCACAGAACCAATCCCAATACAGTACATTTGAGGAAGGGAAAATGAACCACGCATTACAGACGTGCAAGAGTGTGTCTTGCAACCTTCAATACACCAATATTAAATGAGCGTCAGTGCATAAATCGAGAGCAGTTATTAGTATTCGACGTATGACGTATTCTTGACACGTGTTTAAGTTTATCCCGTATTCTTCCACGCTCGAAATCGATTGCTTGCTTCTCCACACCTGTTAGGTATTTCAGTTCCCATTATTTCTGAACTCCCTGTTTCTAACGTTTTCAATAGATTCAGCGTTTACTTTGTCATTAAAAATGTGTTTATCTCTTGGTATACACCATACCTCACGTTTTTCGCTCACATGGTATAAATAGGTAGGTACATAAATAAGTCCCACCCCCATACTAAATTTATTGTAATTTTACAAACTGGAGTCCTCATTAATTTTTCTATTATAAGTATGTTCGATTTTGAATGGGAACTCAGTCGTAGCTCCGGTCCGTCCGCCTTAGGCCCGTTTCGGACGGGACACCGGTGTCGCGCTCGATATAATATAGGAAGCCATTGTATTCGAATAAACGAGCCTTTGTATTATCCCAAAGCTAATGAGTCAACGCTTAATTTCACGTAATAAATTAGCACATAAAACTGGCTGCGGTAATAAAAACAAGTGTATCGGCGGCTTGATAATGTAGCGGCTGATGAAAAAGTGTACCGGACACGCGTTGACTCATTAGCTCTGGGGCGTTCATAAACATAATACAAAGGCTCCTTTATTCGAATACAAAGGCCTCCTTATTATATACAAGCGCGACACCGGTGTCTCGTCTGAATCGGGATTTAGTCCATTTCGAGCTCGAGGTATTGCGATAATCAGACATGTTTTCAAAATGTAACGTGGAAGTACATTTATTTTCGCGGACCTATTTGGGAAACGCTGCTCTATATTGATGAAATGATGGATGATAGTTAATCTGCAGACACTTCAGGATCTGCTGGCAATAGAATAGCGTGCAGACGAAACGGTTTAATTTTATTTAAAGATAGCCATTATTCGATTGCGTGTTTGATTTTGTTTTTCAAATTATACTTTGGCAGTTTTAACTGTCTGATGATTTTTTTTTTTGGTATTGGATATGGGCCTATAATAATATAACCCATGATTATAAAGAAGCCGAAGCCTTAAAACGTTGAAAGGTTATTAATCTTCTACTTTCAACAGTTGAATGCTCTTTCCGGAATAATATAAATATAAAAAATACAATGAACACGATAGCTATACCTAGCTACAACGTATGTACTGACGGTATTACATTATATATTTGTCTTGATTTAACGCATACGCTGTCTCTCTCTTTGACTCACGTAAATTTGCATGTGAAAGAGTTTGCGTCTTTGTTGCACGATCGCATAGACAGAAGAACCAAGTTTCATCCCTCTCATGCACGCTGCACTTACTGTTACGCGATGCCTGGTTTACTTCCATTAATCTTCAACGCCATTGGAGACCAGCAATGGCACGTGCTATACAATATTAATGTTTTAAAGAGATTTACTTATATATTTATTGGTAGATAGCTTTTCCATATCGAACATGGAAAGGAAAAAGGGTGTAATCCACACAAATCAAATTTTACAGGAGGCAAAAAACGTTTTTGTCATGGTTTTCGGTCCAAGTTAAAATACAAAATAGACAACATTGAAGTGCACGATAACTAATAATTTCGTTTTTATGTCCCTATTATGATATTATTTATTAAGTTAATTAAAAAAAACAACAAAAATGATGACTAGATCGTTTTTCCTACATCACTTCTTTTTTTTAAATGCTAGCTAAATTTAGATAATAAATCAGCATTTACAGCTTACATCCTTTGGACACAATTTAGTTGTGTACAAAATTATTATGCAATAAAACCTTTTTTGAAAGAACTAATGGTTACTCACTTTTTCCTTTCCACGGTCGATATATTTCACGAATACCGGTATTGTTTTTGTCATTCTGTATTACAATCCCTAATTATAATACGCACCCTCACATTAATTATGTAATTTTTTCTGCTAGTGAGAAAAATACGATTTTATCGTCCTTGAAATTTAAAGTATTTTTTTACCACGTTTTTATTAGCTCGTATTCTTGTTTGTCCGGTACAGATTTTTTCTTGTTTATCCAAGATTTTTAACTAACTTCCCAACTAGCTAGACATTTGAAACTTTTAGAATATATCAGAACACGACGACAATGCATTCTTTTAATACTTTTGGCCATATTTAAGCAGAATTGAATTAATTTCAGTTAATTCTGTTTTGTATGTTTCGGAAAAAAATCGTTAATAGTAAAATTTACTACTCACTATTATTGGTTGCTAAGTGGGTCCTAGCAACTAAATTATTAATATATACGTGCGTTACTATGGAAATCAATATGAAATGTCAAAATGACATTTCTGTATTCTATAATATTTAAATATAAGTACAATAAAAAGTTTTTATTAATACATATTATAATTGTCATATCGTCAAATTTATATGATTCAACAGAAAATTTAAAAACGTGGTAGGTACCTATATGAAAAGTTCTTTTATCTTGTAATTATTATAATTTTCATAAAATTTGTATATTTTATCGGTAACTTAAACACGTTCCAAATGGTTACTCTGCATTTTAACGATCATTAGATATTAAGTTTTTCTTCTACCGCACGAGGAGGCCACCCGTCTGTTCTAGTGCTATGCTACTGTTTGCGAGGATTAGCAGACTGTAATTTTATGTTTATATTGTTCAATAGATAGTTTTATTTACTACAGGACAGGACAATGTCTTGGAAAAACATTCCTATTATTTACATAAATGACTAGATCAGGGTATTGAATACTGCATTACTGTAACACCTTGTCAGCGATGCTTGGTTTAAGTTTCAGTTGCCAGGTTTTCGGGGCACATCAAAAAAAGGCAGGTGAGCTGCGAGCCTGCGGTGCGGGCTGGTTTTTTGACAATAATAATATCACTGCACGCTGCCGTCATGATGCACCTTGAAGCCACCAAAAGTTTCCACCTATCCACGTGTCGATCGGATTTTTTTACGCGCCATTATGTGTGCGGACAATAAGATGATTTTTGCATCTGTTGCACTGTACCATTAGGTGTAGATATTTAGAGAGAGGTTGTAAATGCAGAGTTTGGGGACCAAATAAGTATGTATTAAATATTAAACACTTAAAACTAGGTTTTACACAAAATGTGAATATAATTAATTGAAAATGGGAAGTTATTAATTTAGACGACTCTGATACAATGAGTGATGCGTCTATCATTGTGTAATATATATTTTTACGTCAGCGTCATATTGTTTTTTTTTTTTTTGATAATATTTTCACTATGAGACTAACGAAAATCGATTAGATATAAATAAAATAGATTTCATGTTAAACATTTTTTTTAGAAAAATCAAACAAACGCTCGTTTTGTATAAGTACGAGTATTTGTTTAAATGTAAGTACTTTAATATAAATTTACAATAAATTGTATGTTTCGTAATTCCGTCATTAGATGTACCAACCAACAATAATTATTTAGCTCCACATAATTAAAAAAAAATCAAACGCGCACACAGAAAAAATGTTTTGGGGAGGGGGTCCATTTCAAACAAAATTTAGCGGGTGCCACTACTTATAGCTTCTCGCCGCTTCACCAGCAGAGTTTTCCGGGTTCATTCCTCATACCCAGACACATTGAGTCTAGTGATAAACGCAACCTACGAGTTATTGCGAGCTATCACATATAGCTACACGTAGTTATTGAATTTGCGTGGCCTAATGGACATAATTATTAGGATCGTTAGTGTTCGGTTGTATCGTCCGCGCTGTTTTGTGTTTTAGACATGCCACATCAAAGTATTAAAGCAAACATTGGATTTCCCGGATGATTGCATCAATTATTCATAAGTGCCACTAGTCTTCCAGTCGCAACAGGCCTTGCGTGTCGTAGAATGCTGAGAAGAATGAGGTCAACCCGCTTAAACAGCCAAATCATCCGATCCCGAAGAACTAATATTCCATTCACTTATATAATTTGTATTTTTTTCAATCCTGTGGCGTCCGGAACCGAAACCACCCTCTTTCTTGTGTGGGCCCCTGATATGTGTACCTAACACTGTTATATGGAAAAATTTAAAATAAAAATTAAACGATATTAGAAATAGCCACGTTAGCTCGTTAGGATGAGCACATTGAGACCACGCGTCGTTCCCGAGAAGCCTCAATCAAAAATATCAGTAGCAGTATGTACCAATCTATTTGCATTTTTTTTAAACTACAAGGAAATTCTCCCAAAAAAATTTGTGGAACTTACGTGTAATATCAATTGGTTTTGTGTTTACACATTTTTGTATAATAATTTAGACATTATTTTCTTTCGAAAGCTTACCTCTCAAATAGTTCCCAATTTATAAAGTAGTTAGTAAATACATAATTGAGACATTATTTATATTTAATAACTTAAACAACAGTTAAAATTGCAATAATTGAAAGATCGCCTTTGAGAACGATTGTTGAGTCGCCAACTTGTAGGCTTTCTTTTAAAATGAAAAAAAATCGTGCATTGTGATGGCTTGCAAAAATCGACATGTGTTTAAAATAAAATCTTTTGTATGAAAATGATCTCTCACCAGCCGCCAGCCGCAGGATTCGATTGCGGTGTCGCCGCATCGCTGAACAGGACCTGTTATCAATAGACCGCAGTTTGGTTAGCGTTAGCACATGCTATTTTCTTTAAACTATAAAATGATCAAGATTAAGAGACAATGTTCTGTAACAATGGTCTACTTATAATAAAAATGGCTTCCTAATAGTTTTTTTTGCAGAGGTCGTAGAGAGTTTCAATAGTAAAGAAGAACTGATATTTTGGATAAAAAGTCAAGTACCTACTAGAAATATTATATAACTATTATAAGTAACACTAATAGATGGGAATTATGTATAATATTATGTAACATTGTTCAAATATTCACCTCGGCTTCTCTGACAGATGATCATTTTTTTGGTCATGTTTCCTATAACTTTTGCACATCAATTCGCCTCTATTTCGCCGATGAAGTTCCGGATATTATGTTTCAGCGTGTCCGCAAATTTGTACGTATGCAGTTCGCCGTATCACATTTAACCGTGAAGTGTTGTATCGGAAATATAAAGTCGTATATTAAAGACCGTTCAACCTCTTTGGGTCGTATAGTATTTAGATAAAAGTCATGTCTAAATAACACACGGTTCTTGTCGGTTTACGTTTACAGGAAGCCAGCAGCAAACAAATTTTGAAAATAGCCGATATACTGGATTATATTTTAGGTAAGGTTAGGTTAGGCTTTCATTCTTGAAGGAACATTATTGTGCAGATAATGCTCCACGAACAACGAGTATTTTGTTATCTCTTTCCGATAAGAAAGCTCACGGCGAACTGTGCTACGGTGAAATGTAATACGTACAATTTACATGTAACCATGTTTAAGATCAGGAATTTATTGTTTTTGGCTTATCAGCGTAGGTTTTAATTTAAAAAAAAAACTCCAAAGGAAGAAGTTTAACGGTGTTAAATCACACTATCTTGGAGGCCAGTTAACGTAGCCAAAACGGTAAATAACACGACCAGGAAACATTGTCTACAAAAACTCATGTGTTTTGTTAGGTTACCATTGCCATCTTGCTTAAACCATAATATATATTTTCTGTATCCACTCGGACTCCGACTCTCTGTTTGCTGGGAATAATTTATAAACTTGTACGCTGTAATTGTACTTTTGAATAAAAACTGTTATCCCTTAGACATCGTATGATTCCTGTACCAGTCCTCTCAGCATTTACCTAATCATATATTTGTAAGAATATACAAAAGTAACGAGAAGAATTATTTATAAAACGTTGTCATTAAGTCTTTCTTCATTTAGTTGTATGGACGGATATTTTTTGTTGTACTCTCTCAGTTTTACCGGTTAATAAAAGCTGTGGCAGTAAATAATTAATACATACTCATATTATGTATAGGTACGAATGTCTCCACCAAGGTGTATGTGTGTTTGGAGATGTATGAAAAGAGTTGGATTTGTCAAAGCATTGTTCAGAATAGTCTACTTCCGATTGTAAAGGTGTTTTATGAAAGGGCATCTTCATATAAAGACTTCTTGTATTCTTTTGTATGACATGGTGAATCGGTGAATGAATAACATGCCTTTGATTTGTATTATGTAGGTAGGTATATACATGACATTTAATCTTCATAAACTTGCACCTAAAGAGTATATTTTATAGATGCGAAATATTATGTATTTCCTGTCATTATTATATTATTGATTGCCATTTTAGAAATCTATCTATGTAATGCCGCATTTAAACTCCACATAAAGTTAACCAACCATTATTTTATTATTATATCCATAATATTATAATCAGGAGAACCTTTTCAGGGAGGGGGGGGCATCTGGCAATTAATATCTATGGCCTAACAACATCTACTACCTATATAATGTAAAAAAAGATAAGCTAAAAAATCTGTTAATTTTTCAGTGACGTCAAGCTCAATTTTCGCCTACTTCCCGTAAACAAAGATTTCAAAATTCAGTACACATGTTATAATGGAATGAAATTACATTTTTATTACGTTGGGGGCGTTTCGGTACTTAAAACCTGGGGTCTCCATAAAATTGTATTTAAAAAACTTCCTAGCTCTTGTTGGAGAGTGCTAGTGCAAGTTAATGATCATCTTCGAATGCACTGTAGAGTAACAAACAAATTTTATATTTTGTTCAAATTATTACGATTTATTTGAATATGCAAAAATCGTAATTTTCTATAAACCGTTTACAATATTGCATTCTAAGTATCAATAACTAGCACTACGATCCATGTTTGAAGTTTCGTGTCACGGCCTTACTGTATTAGACCTTGCTCTACGATACAATTTATTATATCCTTTTGCATTTGCAAACATCCCATTTGTGAAAATTAAGTAACATTTTGTCACAAGAATAATATAGTTATAGGTACCTACTTACAAATATACAACATTTTTGTTATTCAGTACTGAATATACACAAAAATGTATTTTGAAAAATTTTATTGATTGATTCGAAAAAATATTCGCCTGCGCCCCAAATCGCTTGCCAAATAAAAGTTTAAATAACATTTGGGTCTGAAATTTATTATACAAAGATACTTACAATAAAAACATAAATATACAATAAATACATGGGTAAGTACATTTTTTAATGTTTGTGAAATATGTATTAAGAACAATGTATAGGTAACATTGTGATCAATACAATAAAATGCAGACGATTTTCTTACATAAAATTTGTTAGTTTTCCTGCTTTATTAATATTAAACAAATACTTTATACTAAAATGTTGGTAGGTAATACAATTAATAAGAATACGACTAGCATGGCAGTACAGTAGTTATTACCACTACCTTGCCAGGATAAATAATTCGATTTGGCCACACTGACGTAACAGGTACGTAGGTAAATGCTTAAAAGTCAACTTTTCAAAAACAATATGT
This sequence comes from Rhyacophila brunnea, assembly GCF_057557595.1. Taxonomy (NCBI): domain Eukaryota; kingdom Metazoa; phylum Arthropoda; class Insecta; order Trichoptera; family Rhyacophilidae; genus Rhyacophila; species Rhyacophila brunnea. The sequence goes on along the minus strand of NW_028233276.1, from coordinate 36,329,597 downwards.
TACTCGAATCGAGAAAACAATGGTTTTTATTTTTAATGCGGGCTGTTGCGTACATTATCCGAATAAAAAAACACACGGCGTCTTTTTATTCCTCGAGGCGAAAAAATTTGAAGACACGCGTCCGTAAATATGCGAAGTGGTTCGAAAATAAACGAAATCGATCGAGCACTTGCGAAGATCTCCGAATGACCGGTGGATGAATCGCGAGGAGACAGAATATGTGAATGAGATTATTAAAATCTGTAATAATAAAGAAATTTTATATTGTAAGTACCTATGCATGCATGTACGTAGATATTAATTTTCACAAACATTGGGAAACAGCTAACGACAGTTTTATAATATTTGCTGAAAGGACAGTAAATTCGTCTATTTTATACCTACTTAGTGATTATTTTGGTATTTTCATTTAGGTAGGTACATTAATTGTATCTTCATCGGTTCATAGGTCGATTAGAGTGATTGGATCCTGGGACAATGGGGACCTCTCGCCCTAGGAAATATTAAGGGCCACAAAAAATAAGTAGTAGGAGAAAAGTTTTGAATTTAAACAATAATTTGATTGTAAATAAATATTTTTATTAAAAAGCCAGTAAACTTAACCAGTAGAATCATAGAGTTCTTGGGAAATCTCAACTCTATTATTAATTAGTGTCCAATAAAATATTCATGAAAACACATTTGAAATTAGTTCATTAGCATCATGGAAAATTGCGTATGAAACCTTACTGTTGGGCGAATAAAATCAGTCAAGTATTTTGAAATTTTCTGAAATTTTTTTCTATTATTATTAGGATGTAGCAAAGAATTTAAAATTTGATAACACTATTATGGAACGGCGGGATCATTTCCATATAAACGCCTTTTATATTTAAACTGATTTTATTAGAAGCTAATTAATATAATATATACATATTATAGCAGACGTGTTCCTATGAGAGATGCATCTGGACTAAGTTGAGGGACCATTTCGCTGAAGCAAGTCTCAATTCGTCATACGTAGCATTTTTCTTTGCAACAATGAGCTTCTTTTTCTCTTTTCAGATGTTGTATGAAAATTAGTTTACCAGGGGACCTTTTACTACTTCACTTTCATATCGTGTTTTGGCTTTGTAGAAGATCGTTTTCTTCATAATTTTTGGTATCACAATCTTGTGCTTTAGCAAGTGCCAACATTAAATTGGTTAATTATTGTCTCTGCATCCGGCGATTAAAGATTTACCTACTATGAGGTCTTGTTGGACTCATGGATCATCCAACTGTAATACTGAGCGGAATCAGGGTTTCATCCTGGCAAAGAAAATGAGATGCATAAAACCAGGGCAGGCACACATAATATTTGTTTTTCCCTCACGTTCAATATGATTGGAAATGGGAAATACTATGGGTACTTTTAATTCAGTTAAAGTACACGTGTGTACCCGGCGACTTCAATTTTGGATAACTAGTCCTGAGACATTCCCATGTATAAACAACACTCTGGTGATACCATCCAACGGTGCCCACGTTGCGGGTCGCGGGTGCAAATGACGAATGCCGACCGAAATATAATTTATCATATAAATCCAACATGCGTCCATTTAATGTTCTATTAGTAACAATAATAATATATTCATTGACATGTTTTCTTTTTAAAGTAAATGGGTAACGTTTTTATCTTTACACGATTTAAGTAATAATACCCCCGTCGCCATCACGAAACAAATTGACGTGTTCCCAGCTCGACGTTCTCTCTGCGATTGCCAGCGAGTCAAAAATTTCGTCGCGCCCATAGTTGAAAATTATTTTCCGTTTCACTGATGTATCGTCATAAGCGTCGGCCTATAGCGTCATGGGTCTCAGGTTCGAATCCTCGGTCTGGCAAGTACACATATTGTTTTTCAATTTGTGTACGAGTCAGAGTATGGACCAAAAAGTTTGAGCAAGTGACTGACTTCCATTTCTCGTAATAACAAAATCTGTTAATATAAAACCTGCACCTGTGGAGGACCATATTTGATCCTATTAGGATCGGACATGGTCGGAAAGGATACCATCCAAGCATAGAACCTCGTGATACGCCTGAGACTGGGTGTGCTGTGGGTTGGTTTGGAGTGGTGTCTGTGTGTGTTATCTTTATCGAATATGGATTTCAATGTAATTGATAATTAACGCTAACGTGACATCTCTGTTCTCTCTAATAAAATGAATGTGAACATTCTAATAATATACCATTGTGAACTTCTTATTAATTATAAGGACAGGATGAACGAATTAGTACTACAAGCAACACAAGACGTTCGGTGACAACATAACGAGTAATAATAAACAAGGGGCAATTGCTCGAGCCAGCCACATATTCAGTTTACCACCTAACCTAATGAACAGCGGAAATTGATAATTATTATTATAGATGCATCGCCATCTTGGACGCGAGTTGTTATTAATGCTGCATGCTGCAACATAATAAACATGCATCTGTTGAGTTGGATTTAAGATTGTACATTTTGTAAATGCATTAATTGCTGCACTTTATTTGTCATCTTATTTTTATGACAGTGTCACGGGTTAATGCGTTCGATTTGATTTTGCGTATGACAATAACGATGATGACGTCATTCAACGGAATGAGTTGGTTAATCGTTCATGGAAGATAATTTTGTAGATTTGCAATAAGAAGTCATATCGGTATTTACGTGTGCTTTCAATTTTTCATCACTTCTATAATATGCAAGTACATTTATTAGTACATGTATCACAGTATGGAATGTTCAAATTACTCGACATGTTGTACAGGAAAGTTGATTCGCTGTAGACTGCGGAGGTTTCTCGTGATTTATTTTATGGAATTTCGGATACTCATTTCTCGAGAAATTTTCTCCACATGTAATTGGTGTAATAAACCGGTTACGAATTCTCGAGAATCAAATATTTTCTAATACATACCTACTCGAATTCTCGAATCGCGATAATCGATAAATCACGAAACGAAAAGCATCAATTTGTGTTCATCACTTAATAAACTGATTAAATTTTAAGGAAAGTATATCAATGGTTTTACATAGCACACGCTTATAATGTCGTGGGTCCCGGATTGGACTCTCGGGTCAAATTCACATGTTCTTTTCCAGCGTATGTTTCCAGAGTTTGTACCGGGGAATCGACATAATAGGTTGAGCAAGTGTAGGTAGGCTGTTTTAGACATAAATAGTGCCCACTAAATTTTGTCTGTCATACGTTTTTGTTATTATTTAACTAAGACTATAATTTACAGGTGGTGTGGTTAGTTTTTAAAAATCAATTAAACCCTGCCTAAATCGAGCCATAATAGTTTTGGTATACTTTTGGCGTTACGATAAAATTGTGCTCACTTTTTCATTCATACTTATTTGTTTTAGTTTGCTTAAGAATACATATTACACATATTGTTTGTTCATTTTTTAAATTTCATGTATGATATTTAGATATTTTATAGATTGACGAGCATTTTGTGTCTATTATTTATTATGACTTGGTTTCGCAGGGTTTAATATTTAAAAAAAACTAACCAACACCGCCTGTAAATTGTAGTCTTATGTCAATGGAAACAAATACGTATGACTGATAAAGTTTAATGTGCACTGTTTATGGTGGATCTCAACAGCCTACCTCCACCCTTCACCACTGAAGTACACTGATACGACCTCGTCACAAACATTCGTGTCGGTGGTAGATACGAAGATGAATCTTGTGATTAAATCCGTGACTGAGAGGTGTGTTATGTTCTCTCAATTCTTTTCTATGGTATGGAAGTATGGACGTTAAACCAAGAGATGTCACGGAGACTTGAAGCTTTCGAGATGTGGCTGTATAGGCGCATCCTCAAAATTCCTTGGACTGACCGGGTGACAAATGCTGAAGTTCTCAATCGAATGGGGAAGGACCGAGAAGTTCTACGTAGTATCAAAACCAGGAAACTACAGTACCTCGGCCACATTATGAGAGGACAAAAATACAGCATTCCCCAACTCGTCATTCAAGGAAAGATCAATGGGAAGCGTAGCAGAGGACGGCGCCGCATTTCGTGGCTTAAGAACCTCCGTGATTGGTACGAGTGCAGCTCCACTGAACTGTTCCGGGTAGCAGACGACAAAGATAAGATCGCCTTGATGGTGGCCGACCTCCGCTAGGGGATGGCACAATAAGAAGAAGAGAGGTGTACTCTAGATTCTGCCTGAGACGAAAGTTAAGATAGTGTAAATAACACCTAGTGGGTGAAGAGTTGTTGAAAGAAGAATGATGGATTTTTTTATGAACGATAACGATGTTGCGTCTATTGGAAACGATACTTTGCTGGAGGGCGTCACTCGGTTATGGGGCTCTGCGCCGTGGCATCGTGGCGTGTGCTGCACAGCACGAATGCCCACCGAAGAAGTCGCCGGGAGGGCCGCGGAGGGAGGCAGAGCGGGAGGATTTCGCCAGCCGCCGTGACGGCCACTGTTCCGTAGGATGGACGCGGCACGGCGTCCGCCAGTGCCTCAAGAGGGCGAGACGTCTTCGCCACGTCTTATCGTGAATTTTGTCTTCGGTGATGATAATTATGAATACTATAATAATGAGAATCTTTTTTATTTATATCAATCAATATATAAATGGACTTTTCAGATTGTCTACAACTAAGCTTACCATAATTATGAAACTATTATGGACAAGAACAGGGTATTGGGCAACGAAACAAATTTAACCACCAAAAATTGTTTTATTAATAAAAGTTAAAAGTATGTACAAAAGAAGAATGCAGAAGGTCTGCTGCATCAGAAATTCAAAGTATTTTATATATTTATTGTACCAGTCGTACTTCTCGCTGGAATGAACTTTTTTCGCACCCTTCCCAGCTGTCACATCATCTATACGCTACTACGGCCAATCATGACAATTTATTATTGACAATCATGTTTTGCGGAACAATAGCCGGGACAAAATGTCAAGCCGGCCGGGACGCCGGGACAATCCGGTATGGTAAGCCTATCTACAACCATGTTCATAGTTTTCAAAATTCTCACTGTAACTATTGATATCAGATAGGTACCTAATTTATTATTTATTGAAATCGGGCAAACAAAAATTAATGGGAAATGGCAAACCATGCCGCTAGGGATTCCAATCCCGGGATCCCGAATCCCGGGATTGATAAACCGCCAAGTGAGCCAATAAATTGCCAAGTGAGACTTAGTTCATTCTGCACCGTGTAAAATCCTTAATGTGTAGTCGAAGCAGTTGACCATTTGAAGCACTGCAGTCTGAGCCGGTAAGGTAAAGTTGCGAGCTATGTTCAAAGAAAGAAAGGGGGAACCCAACTTCAAATTGGATAGCCGTTGTAAGTATTGTTACGGGTTACAACATTGCTTACAATATGTGTAACGTTCACCTCATACTACCTGTAACTCATAAGTACAACTGGACACTGTCTTGAGATGAGTCTTGTTTTTTCATACTAGCATATTCTAAATTACCTTCTTGTTCTTATCATACATACCTTCTTGTAGGTAGACACACCAAAAAATAGTTCATAGTTGTCTGTTTTCTTTAGGTAATCAGCAGTGGTATTTCATGAAACAGATGAGACGATCGAATCGTCAGAAAATATAGATATCCCATCATAAATCGTCCGGGATTCGAATTTAGAACTAAACTCATTACAATATAAAAAGTATTGAATGATACTTATGTAAAATGTGGCGCTCTCACTCAACTTACAATTATTATGTACACTAGTGGATCTATACTAACATCTTTAAAATACACAATATGATCGTAATAAATTATCAAGGTATAACAAAAATAAGTTAAAAAATCTATCAGCAAACACTCAATAGCAGTTTATCACACCAATCCCGACTATATTATTTATTATGTGGCACTACATTTCAAATTATAATGGTAGTGCTAGATATTGATTATATTCGAATGCAGTACGATAAACTGTTCGCAATAAATGAAGGCTTACGATTGTATATTTCCTACAACATTGTTTTTCCTTTTTTCTTTTAAACACTACAAAAGACTTAGATGCCCAATGATGATAGTGTAGTTTAACAGTAGTGTATTTAGGAAACAGTGATCATCTTTTCTACAAAAAATACTACTTATATTGCATTCGAAGTATGAGCAATAACTAGCACTACTATCGAAGTTTACAGTTTCGTGTCATGACCTGATTATAGTAAGTATACATGTACACATGTCACATGTACAGTCGTTCAAAGAAGAGTGTCCGTCCGAGATGATGAAAAACTAGAGATCGTCTAGTTATATTAGATATAACAAATTTAATAAAGTATAATGTAATACTCACCTCTCGGGTCGTGCAACCTCTCGTCACATCCGAAGTCAAAATGCGTTGTTGCTACGCGTCACCATTTTTAGTCCAGTACGGAAAATAATATATGAGCTTCCATATAATGGCGGTTATGTTAACATATTTATTTTACGAGGAAAGGTTGTGAGCCATTCACCTAACCCATTCAATCATTGCACATTGAAAGACACATCCAGTACCAGTGATATACGGCTTCTAACACGGCCGCATTACCAGTTAGGAAACCGTGAATGCAAAAGTCTTAGTAAAATGAAATCTTCAACTACTTTTACTTTCCAATTTTCCAAACTATTTTCCGACAGGTCCAGATTAAATTAAATATATATATTGAGATCCAGTTCTGTGGTCTTTGGACAATTTATTACAAATATTTTTGCTACAGACATTTGACACAACGAAAATAAGTAGTGTGAACGAAATGTACACCATAATCATGGATGAATATTGAGTTTATAATAAACGTATCAACAGTGCTGCCCTTAGGCAGATTTAAATGCCGCCCCCTTTGAATTTTGTTAGTTTACCTATCTACCTATTTATTTTATGCAAAGACAAAAAATTACATGCACACCATCCACTAATGATAAGAGCATGTACACGAAACCTACTTTCAAACATTGGGGCCTTTAGTACATGGAGGTCTGAGGAGCTGACACGTTTAGAGGCTCACTTGTGAAAATATTATCTGTGCGATAAACCGTCGTTAGGTATTTCAAAACAACAGTAGGAAAAGTTGCTAGGGTTTTTTGTGCTTCTTGGAAACCAGCCACTGCTTTCAAATGTTGTAATATTCGTATTCGTTCCTACATTCCCGCCCCTAAGCATCGCATGACATGCCTACCCTCAACTCACTTACGTGACGTCACTGGATATCAAAGACATGACGTGTCGCTACCAGTAGTATATTATGTATTAGTAGGTCACTTCTGCTCTTGAAACATGTTTGCCTGTTATCGCGAGGGATGGTTTCCAATCCTGGTCTCCTAAAGAATTTGAATTTACCTGCGCCTGTCAATTAATTACCTACGTGGTCGCAGCCAGGATTTATTCTGGATCAGGCATTATTAGCGAGGGGTGCAAGACTAGTCAATACATTAATAGTCATTTTCAGTGACGTGCTATGTCTTTTCCATTCGAAATTTTATTTTTCTCTATAATTTTTTTAAAATTATTTTCAAAATTTAATTTTTCTATAGAAAACTGTACTTATGTTTTATTATTATTATTATTATTATTATTATTATATGTATATAATCTCTTCTTCTCTATTGTGAGGTACTATTTGTTATAATGTAAATCTCATGTTGTGAACGTCTTGAATTTATATTTGTTATGTCCGCTATGTTTTGTTTTCTTAAATAAATAAATTAATTAAAAGAATTTGGTGTGAGCAATTACTTACATAAGATTGTGATGTATTCATTTCAGATGTTACAAAAATTAAACAATAAGAAATACAAAACGCTTTATTATTTTACTAGCAAACAGATTGATGCAATATTATGTAGGTCAGGATTGGCGAACCTATGACACGCGTGCCACTGGTGGCACGTCAGATGATTTTGCATGACACGCGTTTGAAGAGGAAAACTACCTATAATAACAATAAATGACAGAACGCATTGTATAAAAATAGCAGGCAAATACTCTTCAAGAATAAGCATTACGTCTAATTTAAATATATATTTGGATAGGTCGTTCCTTAGAATTTATGCGTAACGTATAATATTATCACACTAACCTCATCAGGCGGTGGGGGGTGCCGCGCCGCAAACCTCTAATTTTGATCAATTTACAATGCTTGAGACGACTGTAGCGAGAGAGTGCCTCATCTGATCGGAGCAATTCTCGTGTCGATTTGTGCAATAAGAACCAAACTAATTAATACATTAATAAACAATTTCATTACTAACCACAAAAATACTCCACCTAATAAGAAACAAAAACTTGGTGAAGCTAGTAGTAGTAATTCTGGCAGACAGTTTCAAAATTGATGGACCGAACTGTATGGCGTAATTGCCGTAATTGAAAAAAGTGATAAAGCTATGTTCTGTGAGTATCTATAGCACCATCATTTTTTAAAGAGAATTTTTAAAAACTATTTTTCCCCTTGAAAAAATGCTCGGCACGTCAGAGAGTTGAAAAATAATATTTGGGATATTTGGCACGCGTACATAAAAAGGTTCGCCATTCTGATGCCGGCAGTTAGTTTGGTAGGTACTATCAAAAATACATATTATAGATTTTAAAAAACGTAATTTACAATAAAACTAATTACATAATTCATATTATTCCGTTAAATAGAACGAGTTATGTTTTCCTTTCTAACTTGAATAAATTACCACTCGACTTTCCAAGAAAAATTACAATCAACATGCAACCATTGAAAAATCACTCAATGGACGTTATTTCATATAATGTTGTGGTCAGTGCTTCTCAATCAACATACTATTGTACAAGCGCGCACGCAGAAACATGATTTGGAGGGGGTCCGTTTTGAAAGGATATATAGATTTAAGAGGCAACGGTAGGGAGTGGGTTTAAAAATATCTAACATCTACCACTGACTTCCACATTTATTTATTTATCCCGCCCATTACGCAAAGCTTCTTGGCGCTTTAATCGCCGACCCTTGCCCTTTTCCAGGTATATTCCTCATACCCAGACACTCCGCACTTTGAGTCTGGCTATAAATACCTGGCCTGCAGGTATAGCTAAGGGCGATCACCTACGAGTTGTTGCAAGTGGTTGTCGCATGCACGAGGCCCAACGGTTATAATATTATTAGGATCGTTAGTGTATCGTCCGTGCCGTTTTGTAGAAGTGAAGAAAGTGTTTTTAGAGACTTTTGAGATTGTATCTGAGATGACGACTGATTATAAAAGAGTTTACACATGGTGTCAAATCCCATTTCGAGCATTCTGCATTGACTGAATTTCAATAGTTATAGAATAGTTAGTGGGTAGAGGAAAAATTGTACCTTTTCTCCTAATCTATGAAACTTTATCTTTATCTACTTCTTAGTCGTTCCCTTATGACTGAGAATTGTGATCATCAGGATCATCTTGAAAAAAGCGCCTGCCGCGCAATTTATTTGCTTGTCATTAAATCTTTTATAAATTTTGCTTCTGTGCTATAATCGATTCGTACCTGTATCCATCAATTTAAGTCACTTTACATTATTAATCAGAATGTTATATTATGTGATAGGTACACATGTCAAAAAATGTTTTATAATTTGATGACAATAAAATAATTGTTTCAACTTGTCTTCGAATTTATATTTGGAGGGGTAGGGGCGGCAATTTTTGGCTGGCTCCGGGCGGCAGCTACCCTTTTCGCGTTTCTATAAGCATCATTGTTGATTATTTTTTTAGAATGAATGCACTTTGGTACTCTACAGAATTTTTGCCCATATTATTTCCGATTTTATATTCCATATTGCCCAAGGCGATCGTAACTAAACTAAAGCCTCACGTTTGATGAAATTGCGAACGAAATTTTATTTTGCATACGAAAGTTAATTCGATAAAACTGCAATATTTATTACAAATTCCGCAACACGCAATATTTTTAGTGAATTAAAATTTTAATATCCTTCCGTTTTTATGCTAGACTGATATTGATTGCCTCTTGTTAAGCAATACACGAATTTAATACATACAAAAAAAACTATATTCAGAATATAATTTCGAGTAAAATGAAGAGAAAACATCAGTGGAATCCAAAATAAAATCACGGTTTCGAAACTGTTTCACATAGTAAATGTCTAATGAAAAAAAAACAAGCTATTTTCTATCAACGAAAGCTAAACATTTGTTTGATTTATTAGAGAATTTCAGAGAGTTTTTTTTAAGTCATGTCAAACGCAATATTAAAAGTTGGCATCAAAATATTCAATACACAAAAGAGGTATTTTTATATACACCTTATCGTAATAACAGTTACATATTATAAATTCAGTTATTTTGTTTTTGATTAATATAAAAATTAAACCGTCAAGACACTGTGAAATGAAATATGGCTGCAATATTTTCTCCTTTACGAAGATGATGGCGTAATTATACAGTCAGAATTCTGTACGAAAATTTTTCAAAATCTTAAAATTGAACTCTTTATTATGTAGTTATATCAAATAAACGTTTGTTATATAAACCATTTTAGTTACCTAACTGCTTCTGTTTTTCTACGTCAATGACCAATAGAAAGTTCAACCAGATGCACCTTCACCTGCCACTTCTCTACACACTCCTTCAGGCTCTTACCATGGTGTACCTAATAAGATTCACACTTAAAAATTGTGCAATGAAAGTCCCAGGATTAATTTCTCAATATCCCAGTTGTAAATGGAATGCATTTGACTTATATTATTTCTACTCCAGTCAAGCCTAGATAACATAAAACCTAGTCTAGATGCCAGGATACAATATGTTCTATCGTTGTGCCTGTACGACTCCGCAAATTTACAGAGATTTAAATGATTTTCACTCGTGTGGATATTCCCTACAGAACATCATGTATTTCGACATATTATAATCAATCATGTGTGAGATTATATTAGGCGAAACCAAAGTAAACGGTTAAGAACAAGGAAATCTAATGATTTCATTAGAAAAAAGACGGATGAACAGTGTATAACAGGGAACACAACAATTAGGTAAATGAGGAACATGCTGCTGTAAAAAGGTACGACTCTCGAAATTAAAGAAATATGGGATAAAGCACGTGTTGAAAAGTAATTTTATTTTCAATATTTACTCCTGTATCTTAACGGCCCACGTGCTCGTCGTAGGTCAAAATTGAGTTTTTATTGTATTTTCAAACCATGATCCTGGACACTCCTTAAACGTTGTAGATAATCTATTTATATAATTTTGAAGCCTTATTATCCTTTATAGTTATTTTAAACATTTGATGACTGCATAAAGTATTTTTGTTACATAAAATAGTATTCTTTTAAACCTCTCGCTCTAATGTTTTAGAATATAGTCATATTTCGGTACATAACTGTGCAGTGGTGTTAAGATTTTTTACATTTATTAATTTTTAAACGCATTTATAAAACCATTGGTATAATTTATTACGAGATAATTTTTGTAAAATATTCACGATAAAAAATTATATTGATAATCTCTGTGATCCCAAATTTGACAAGAATTAGGCATTTTATTATTCAAAAAATCGGCAAGATTAACACATTTGAAGATGATTCTAAAGATACTTATTATAAGCTATGTCTTTGACCATTCAAGTTTAAAAATTTTTATGAATAATGATTGCTTTATAATAATTATTGACCTAAGAATAAGGTAGCGTTTTTTTGAAATACGCCATTTCTTTTGTCATTCCCCAGTGGTTAAGCTACAACATACGGCCGTAGCCATAAATTGACAAACTATAATTGAAGTAGGGAGTAAAATGATATTGACGCGCGTGTTTGAACATGTACCGTTTAGAAAAAAATAAAAAAAAAATCGGTTAGGTACATGTTCAAGCACGCGCGTTAACATAATTTTACTCCCTACTTTAATTATAGTGTGTCAATTTATGGCTACGGCCGTATGTTGTAGCTTAACCACTGGGGAATGACAAAAGAAATGGCGTATTTCAAAAAAACACTACCTTATTCTTAGGTCAATAATTATTATAAAGCAATCATTATTCATAAGATGTTTATCACACTTGAATGGTCAAAGACATAGCTTATAATAAGTATCTTTAGAATCATCTTCAAATGTGTTAATCTTGCCGATTTTTTGAATAATAAAATGCCTAATTCTTGTCAAATTTGGGATCACAGAGATTATCAATATAATTTTTTATCGTGAATATTTTACAAAAATTATCTCGTAATAAATTATACCAATAGTTTTATAAATGCGTTTAAAAATTAATAAATGTAAAAAATCTTAACACCACTGCACAGTTATGTACCGAAATATGACTATATTCTAAAACATTAGAGCGAGAGGTTTAAAAGAATACTATTTTATGTAACAAAAATACTTTATGCAGTCATCAAATGTTTAAAATAACTATAAAGGATAATAAGGCTTCAAAATTATATAAATAGATTATCTACAACGTTTAAGGAGTGTCCAGGATCATGGTGTGAAAATACAATAAAAACTCAATTTTGACCTTCGGCGAGCATGTCCCCCCTTGTCACGTCAACAATATGCACATTCAACATTCGTAATATTTGAGGAAATTCAGCGGGTTGTAGAGTCTGGCCGTCATTAAATCAAAAACCAAACCTGGCTTCAAAGTTTTGGTTTATGTAAACTGGTTTTTTGCATTTCAATCTTTTTAATCTTTGATGTGGTGTACAATTATTAGTCGCGAGTTAACTACAGCTAGACGAAGGCCCTACCAAAACCCTTACAGTTTTCTTAGTTTATAGTTCTTCCCTGTAAGTAATTCCGCCAAACTTGATGTTCTCTTTTAATGTCCCTTGGTTACTGCTGTCGGTCTGCATTTTCCAGTGGTTATTCACAACCATGTCGATGAAGAATATATCAATATAATTATTTGTTGCGGATCCACTACATATTTGCGAGTTATTATGTAAATATTAATACTACACTGCATGAAATTCATATAACAGAATGTTAATTATTATGCAACGGAGAAGGTATTTTTTACGGTTTGTGATCAACCAGAAGTTAAGAATGTTCTGCATATGTGTGTATCTATTATTTATTTAGACATGGTTCCATTTAACTACATACGTTGTAATACTAATTATTTAATTATTGGGTGATGCGATTATATTATCATGTTGATAATATTTAAATTACTTACTTATGTCATTCTCGATAGACCAGCGGTTCTTGACTAAGGATCGCGACCTTAAATTGGGTCTTTTGCGTGGATTGCAAAATATGTCAAAAATTTCAAAACAGTATCTTTTAGATCAGGCCTGGGTAAACTTTTAGGATGAAGTGCTACATTAGGAATGGCCCCCGCAAGTCTAGTACTATTTTAGACATACATTTTATATTATCATGAAAAAGGAATTTCAAGATTAAAAAAAATAAATGATTCTCTAACAGCCACCAATTTAACGAGAAGAATGAAACTGTTTTAAATTTTTTAAATTTTCTTTTGTAATTAGGATTCTTAAACCTGCTTTTAAATGTTTATCGGTGTTGCTTGATCGTAAAGAGTTTTTATTGGTATTCATAATTAATTTTTTTTGTTCACATTATGCAGGTTAGCAGGTTGATCCAAAAATAACCAACATTTCTCGAGCAGAATCTTTAAGTTGTTCGAATTTGTCCGAATTAAAATTTGCAGATTTCTTCTCGACGGTGCAATACATGTATATTCAAATTTAATTTTTTTAAAGTCGTTAAAATGAAGAAAAAAGTAACATTTTCAGAAATAAGACTAACGCTCGCGGGCCCCACAGAAATACTTGGCGGGCCGTATAGGCTTGTTTTAAATGACAATATACGATACTTTACAAATGTACTGAAATCAATCATGCTACCCACCGACTACATGAAATTTAAAAAAAAATCTTATTATATCATATATCCAATTCTTATGTAGGTTCCAAGATTAAGTTTTCTTTGCAACTGTAGTTAGTTAATCTACTTCTAGAAGAACGATCAATTAATTAATTTCAAAATATCAGGAGGGTGATGAACATGGTTTATACAAGTGTCTCCCAGTAGGGCTATTCTAACATATCATATAAATTGAAAATCAATAAAAAAAAGTGATAAATGTGCTATATCGTATTTCGAGAGCTAATTATCCCGGGATATGAACTGTCCGGCGTGACGTGTCATATAATATAACACAGCAATAAAACTAACTGAGATATAACGCATACATGATTCCAATTTCTTTTTTTAGGTTAAGGTCAAAGTGCTGTTAACCTTTGTAGAAAAGCTGAATAAACTGTGTGCAAGCACGGATTTCCAAGCTCTACATAAAAGCAGGCATATTCATTAAGAAAACTAAACAGGACATAATATGACAATGATTAACATAAGTGATATATATTGATGTTTGCAATGACAAACGTATTTAAACCAACCTCAAGACACTTGCTAGTTGCTACCAGCATGTACTCACAACGATCTCACTAGCGCCGACATGGAAACATTCTAAATAAACATGTAAGTACGTAATGTAGAGTGTCCATTCTGGTATATACCTAATTATATGAAAATAATAACAACTCTACAACGGGAGAGAATAGAATATACCCAATAATATTATCTACGATGCAGGGGCGGCTCTACCTTGAGGGTTCGTAGGGACCACCCCGCATCGTGATCATGTCAAAAATACTTGTCCGATATTTGTATAATTGTCATAATATGCCCACTTAATTACATGATTAATTAATGAACTATTTAATTTATTTTATCAATCTGAACCCGTCGCAATTTTATAGAGATATTTGTTATTATTATACAAATAAATAAAGCAATGATTGTAAATTATTTAATATCGTAGTGATGATTACGCGGTATTAAAATACCTAATTAAATTAAATACGCCATATTTCAGGGTGACAACCATGTACAAATTAAGAAAGCTATGGCGTCTATTTTTTGCTGACCGGGGTCACTCAATCCCATCCCATCATTGCGATAAAAATTTTGTTCTGCAAAGTATGTGAATTCATTAGCGTTACTGGGGAGCAAATCAAATAACCCCAGGTGAGTAAAAACACTCACTGTATGCCGTTGTTCAAAACTGATAATCGTAAGTCTATAATAATTATTATTATTAATTGAGATGTGATGTGATTGTGAAATGTGGTGAAAGATGTGATTAAGTAACGACTAAGATATCATATTATTTATTCTGAAAAATTACTCATTTATCATTAATAAAATCATAGTATTATAAGTAGCTTGATACATAATATATACTATAGGAAATTAGGTAGGTGTGTAAATTTAATAATTGTAAATTTAATGACTAAACCCCACCACCTAGAAAGTCGTCGAGCCGCCACTGCTACGATGTGTAGATACATTTTGAAATCTTTTTGCGAGTAAATAGATTTGATGTGGAAGTTTATCTTGATTTATAAAAAAATATTTTTTAAAACTGTATTAACAATAATATATATATTATAGTGTAGGTACACGTGGGCACATATGTGTCACAAACAGTACAAATTTATTTATCATTCGTAAATGACAAAACGAGAAAATATAGACGTCTTTATTAGTATCATCTGCATAAGACGATTATTGATAAAAATACTCTGCAACCACTATAATAGAGTATAATAATTCATTAATAATAATTTTTCATACACGAATAAAGTTTCTGATCAAATCACGCGAAGAAATCCCAGGGGCTGTACTTACCTTTGGATGATATATACAAAAAAAAAAACAATGCCTAATTTTGGACACGCTCATCCATAATATATTATTTATTACTTCTATACAACCATAGTATGAGCGAAAATAATCTAATTTTTACCTCATTCTCCTTACACTTTTTAGCTTTAGGCATAACTAATATTATGATAAGTGATTCATTTTGTATTAGGCATCTGTTCCGAGATAAGTTATTGGTATTGATTATAATACGCTCATAAGTTAGAAAATTGTATTATAATACATTAAAATATTATAAACAACTTGCTCCCGCCAGTTATTCAGTCAGATATAAACATAGGCTCCGGGCAGTATTGCTTTGATGTAGGTTTATAATTCGATCTAATTTTTGCGTAGTTTAGTTACCTGTTATAAAAATCTTTATCGATTACCGAATGTCATAAACATCCGATAATATTTAATCATAATAAAGTAGATACCTCTTCATTAAATATTAGGAATATTTTTTTGAAGTTATACTTCTTTTGGCACGTGCAGATCAGAGTGTATTTGCGTGTGACATGTAACACATAATTTATTTTTTCACACGAAAAAAAACGCACTCGATTGGATTCGAACCACCAATTGTTCAGTTATCGGCCGAACGCACTGCCTTTATGGCACAGTATGATACTGCAATCGTGACGATTATACAGAATAATATTATAGTTTAGAATTATTCCGTTGCCTAGGCAGCGAATTTATTATTGTCGGCCATTTGCAACTCCTTACGTAAATAAACTATTAAACGTCATAAATTGTTACTTTAAAAATAAAAACAACGATAAATAATTATATTATAATTTAGTAATATAAGGTAAAGTGTATATAAATAAACCAATGGCGATCCAATAAGCGGACCTTTTTCTTGAGTGTGTAATTTAACAAGATAATTAAAAGCTAGTCAAAGAATCTAGTTTATCACAAGTTTTGTTTATGCTTTGTTACGCCAAAGAAGTATAACTTCTAACGCGAGTACGTAAGTACACACACCGATTTTTTTTAGAAATATCATAATAATTCTTCTATAAAATTGAGAGTATTCTACGGGGAGAAACTGCACACTCGCAGTATGATCTATTGAAACCCGTGATAAAAAACAGAAACATACAGTCATATAGATGTATACTTTTCCATATTTGCAATACCTACCGATGAAATTTAACCAAAACGGGGGGACATGCTCAGCGTAGGTCAAAATGGAGCTTTTGTTCTATTTTCAAAGCATGATCCTGGACATACCTTAAACGTTGTAGATAATCTATTTGTATAATTTTGAAGCCTTATTATCCTTTATATTTATTTTAAACATTTTTTGATGACTGCATAAAGTATTTTTATTACATAAAATAGTATTCTTTTAAACCTCTCGCTCTAATGTTTTAGAATATAGTCATATTTCAGTACATAAATGTGCAGTGGTGTTAAGATTTTTTACATTTATTAATTTTTAAACGCATTTATAAAACCATCAGTATAATTTATATTGACATTATTATAGTGAAATATTTACGATAAAAAAATATATTGATAATCTCTGTGATCCCAAATTTGACAAGAATTAGGCATTTTATTATTCAAAAAATGGGCAAGATTAACACATTTGAAGATAATTCTAAAGATACTAATTATAAGCTATGTCTTTGACCATTCAAGTTGATAAACATCCTACGAATAATGATTGCTTTATAATAATTATTGACCTAAGAATAAGGTAGTGTTTTTTACGCAATTTCTTATGGCATTCCCCAGTGGTTAAGCTACAACATACGGCCGTAGCCATAAATTGACAAACTATAATTGAAGTAGGGAGTAAAATGATGTTAACGCGCGTGTTTGAACATGAACATCATCCGATAAAGGTTGAATAATCACAAAAAAATCCATTAGGTATATATTTATTTTAGGTTTATTGGTTATTTATCAACTGAAAACTTGGTTATAGTTTCTAGACAGACTTTTTTTCATTTTATGCGTTAAGTAAATGGGACACCGTGAAATAAATTTCTAGAAATGTTAATATTTTCATTCGGTATTGAAATTCCTGTATGTGTTTAATTGCTAGTACTACTTGAGCACTATTACTGCACTACTGTTGTTGGGCCTCACCATGACCTATTATAGTGGTAAATAAAAATGAAGAGCTAGGCAATACGTATATTATGTACCCTGAATTACCATTATATTTTAAACTTCTGCAGCTCAGCACGGTTTACGAAAATAATCTTCTACAAACACGGTAAAAAGACCATGGCTCTGTTGAATCGATACAGTAGAGAGAAACCTATTAGAATTGATTGACGTGTAGGATTCGTCAGACTAGAAGCTAGTGGGGACCATTGGATTGAGGACGCTAGGACTTGATTTGGGCTGCGAAAACCCATTGGAAGTAGAAAATGATTATTTTTATTTAATAATACAAGCTATACTCAATCAATTTAAATAGATAATGTTCATTGATATACAGGGAACCGTTGCGAAAAATGCTTCATATATAAGTAATATTTATCGTAATTTTAATTAATTTCAGATAGGTATAGGTACATAATTTTGAAAACACTTTCAGGAGTGATCCGTGACGTCGGTTAGTAATTAAAGTAATAGGTACTTACTTACCTACTTTGATTTAAAATACAAAAGCTGATCGCTAATAGTAGCTCAATTTGGAAAGCACTTCAGTGAGTATTAAAAGTCATTAGTTAAATATTGTCACAATTAAGTATGACTCCTTTAGCATAGTGGTTCTATGTGCACGGGCGCTATAATACTGGAGAGATGCAGGTTCGATTCCTGCGGGGAGTCTTATTTTTTTCAAAAAGATTTTGTCTAATGGTTATAATATATTGTCTCAGAAGTGTTTTCAAAATTATGTATGTTCAATAATTAGAATGTTACATTTTTAAATCGTCTAATAAAAGAAATAGTTAATTAAGAAAATGTCTTTCATTTAATAATTTGTAACAGTTGACGTGATCTATTTATTAACATTTAATTAACCGTGAAAAATCTTCAAACAGTCGGGAAGAAATTCATAGAGTTTGTAATAAAAATTCCATTTCAGCGCGAATCCATATCCGGTATTCCAGCTGTGCGATATCTCAAGATTTTCCTGGAAAACTCTCCGGCTTTGTAAGTGACGAAGAACATTCTTCTATGAAGATTTCCACTATCGTGCCAAATTATCTGAAATTCCGACACTGAGTATTAGAATCTCAACATTACGCATACATTCCAAGAGAAAATCCAAGTCGCATAACGTACATCCGATATTTTCACCAATAAACACAGAGGCGCGTGCCGCTATTTCCGGAATTAATTATAATTCTGAGAAAGTGACAATTTTATTATACAACTAAATACTGAATATTTCCTGCCAAAATTTTGGGATCCAAGGTTTATATTTGTAAAACAAAACAGATTCCACATTTTTTAATGATTCATTGGAATTCTTTAAATGTCAGATTTCACCACTAAACCAGAAAAATGATTTTCATAATAATGTCACGATAATATTCCTGGGGATGGTATTATGAAAATGTAGGAAAAATACAGTTAAATAGAAGGCATGTAGAGTTTTCCGGAGTTTTGGTACCGGTAGGGTACAAATATTGAACATATTGTGTTTACTGACATTGATTTATTGTAAATAGCACTCACTTTATAAATATTCAATTTAATAATAATAGTATGTGAATAATATTCACTGAAAAAAACTAATATCTAGCAGTGGTATGGCTGTCATATCGAAAGAAAAAAACATGGAACATGCTTTGCCTAACGATTCTCTGAATGCTAGTTGTCCAGATTCGAAAGAAAATTTATTTGTCAAAGTAACCGAATCCAAAGGATTGCAACAATTGTACTTTACTGAAAATTATAAAATTACATAAATAATACTAAAGAAGTAATAATAACAGACGAATAATACGAAGATCGCGGCAAAGGAAGTAATCGGGGCGGGGCGCGGGCCGCGGGTGGGCTGCGCGTCTATAGTTATTCTAAGTCTATTTTTCGTAACGCTTTTACGCCGGAGATCATGAGTAAAACATGTTCCATGTTAATAGTGTTTTATATTTTCACAGTTGTTTATTTTCGTAATAGATTTTTAGGTCGTCACCGACTGCTCTATACTGGTATTAATTCACTAACCTAACCTAACAGCTCACTACAGTAAATTGTCTTGAGAATAGCCTCTGCAATGAGCCCGAAACGTCGAGGATAGAAAGAGGAAGAGTACGCGGTGACAACCAAAAATCGATCCTTTTATGACAGATCTAAGACCTAAGCAGTGGGCGTCGATCCAGCGACGGCATGTGAATGATCAAGAGGGATCCGTGCTATGTTCGACTCAACGGTGAGCAGCAATTTTCTAGGTACTAACTTACATTTTGATTACTCCTGCAGCCAGCTATATTATGTTAAAATATTATCACTATGAATTGAAATAATTATATGTCATAATAACATTTTTTGCTTCACTATTAAATGCTATTGATAGACTTCATTCAGAATTACTCTTTGTCTAAGTAAATACAATACGAATACGCAATAGAAAACAATTATTACAAAAAAAATCATTTCTTGGATACCTCTTTCATAAGTTTTGTCATTGTTAGCATTTTTGTTGAAAGAATCTTGGTCAATTTTTATTAATAATAATTGTGGTAAAAGGCGATTTCTCCTTTTACAATATTATCCAACTGTGGGAAAACAATTCACGTTATTTAAGAGAATAATATAATTGCTCGGTATGTATTCGGACACACACAATTGAAACAGACAAAACTTGTATACTATTAAAGTTATATGACGCTGAGTATTTTGACAGCTAAATAGATAATTACTCTTACATACTTTAGCATGCAATAACTGCAATAAGTCAACTTGCATATTTCTGTTTACCTGTTATTTTGGCATAATTATTTTATAACCACGTAAATATTATGCAAAACAAATATGCGTTGAAATACACATACATACTTACGGAAAACTCAGTAGGTAGGTACTTGAATGACAGGAAGTTTCCAATTCATTAGTTTACAGTCAAGTAATTATTTATTTATTTATGCTTATCTTTAAGGACAGGCACACACATAAGGGATTTCCGGGTTCGCGCTTCCAAGGAACGAAAAAAATATGTAAAGTATTTACGTAAATTAAATATTAATTATTCGTTTTCATCATCAGGACATCATGACTGAAAATCGTAACCCGAATGATTTGGCTGTCGAATAACCCTCTTAACGGGTTGGCCTCTCTCCTCTCGGCATTCTACGACGAGCAAGGTCTTTGTTAGCGGGAAACCAGTGGCACCAATGAATTGGTGCAACCGTCTGAGGCATCCAATGTTTGCTTTAATATTCTGACGTGGCATGTCTAAAATACAAGACAGCGCTGACGACATAAACGGACACTAACGATTCTAAAAATTATGACTGTTAGGCCACGCGTATCACTTCCAAAAGCCCGCAGTAACTCGTAAGTGAGTATCTATAGCTATTGATTTAGGTCTTCATCGTTATACTCAATATGCGGAGTGTATGTGTATGGGAAATGTACCTGGAAATTCATGGGTTCGCGGTTTATTGAATAAGAATCCATACGTAGTATTCGGTTTCAAGGAAGTCAGTGGCACGACTCCTCATAGCCTTAAAAATAAAATAATAAATTATTATATTTTTTTTTCTAAATGAACCTCCCCCACCATAACATTTTTATGTGTGCACATCGGTTAAATGGTGGATTCAGCGACTCATTTAGCTGATACCAACAAAGTTAAAAAATATTTAGTACTGACTGTCTTGGAGCTAATTATTTAATACACGTTGATATATATTATTATATACCTGCATGCAATACTTATCTTATCACAAAATCATTGAATAAGAATATGAAAAATTGGCTGTTGTTTAAAAATTTATTCTCATCGCTCGAAGAGTGGTGAAATTAAATTTTCCCAGGATACATTATTTTGCGTATCCTTTCGATCGAGATAAGACAGGGGTAAACGTTGTTTGCTGTAACGTGGACATAATTTTTCTTTTAATGGTGGAAAACCATTAAGTAGATTAATTTATACGAGTAGGTACGTTACACTCCATAGGCTTTTTCGGTATTTCGTGTATGAAGTACATAAGCCTGTTAACAAGCTGTTCACTCATGCATTTTTTTACAATGGTGAAAAACTGTTTTTTATATAAAACTTTATCAGTGTTCACTTGGATTCGGATGGTCTCCAAGATGCAGTCTTTCTGATTTACCCAAATTTAGAGAATAGAGTTGATAGTTCACATATCAATCATCAATGAGTTATTAGTGTTATTAGTTCAAATGTAAACAATAATATTATATAGTAGTCATGTATGTAATTAATAATTATTCGTTTTGATTGAAATATATTATTTCTGATGTATCTATATGAAAACATGAAAATAAGTATGTCTTATTCATAGAAAGATGCGTGCTGGGTATTATATGGAAATGCCATAAAATAAATCAATATATTAGGTTATCATTAATTTACTAATTATAATAAATATCCAAAAGTTAATACGGCCTGTGCTTACTGACGAACTTGGTTGAAAAAATATTTATACCCATGTGCATTGCATTATGAAAATCTGCATGCATGTATTTTCAGCGTTTTTATATTATATTCTGCGAAAGCGTACGCAGGTTTTTTATTGTACAGTAGCCTCTCAGACGTCCCGCGGGGGTAGGCAGTTTATGTGTTGCTTAATGATGGCAAAATATAGAGAGCGGCAATTACGGATGATTATGTAAAACTTTGTGTTCATATATTTGTTATATTCTTCTGTCACTTTAGTATTGGTTATCACCTGAATAATTAAGCTCTAACTAATTAGTAAGTCAATGAAGGTAAAATATATTATTATTATGGCTAAACCGACAAAATATCAATTGTCTGGTTATGATTTTATGAAAATAAAAAATGCTGGACAATGAATTATGCAGTCACATAGTGATGGCCAAGAAGATCTCTGGATTAACTAATAATTTGTCAATGGAGATACCTGACGGGAAAAATGACCAAACTTGTATGTTAAATCATGAATATATGCGCTTTTTTGTGTACCGTCCCTACATATTTGGCGTGCTTTAGTGCAATAATCGTACGGAAACATTTTCTGCTTGAGCATATTTTAAAAGCAGTCGGAAGAATGCTGAATGAAAGTTTTTTTTTCATAATTTCAAAATTGAATTATGAAATGTATGCAACATGTTATGTTGTTACATGATAAAAAGATAATATTTTAAATGATTACCGTGGTCGGCAATTAATTTTGAAAGTAGCATTCAAATATTATCACACTATGCACACACGTAGCTATCCGTGTAAAAAAACTGTTGATTTTTGTATACTATACATAATTCATTAAGTTATAAAGGGGTGGGTAATTTTCATATTTTATAATAATATTTGAGGGTAATATTGAAATCATACCAATGGATAAATTTTTCAGAAAAATACAAAACGTTAATTAAATAATCAGCGAGGCATTTAGTACCTAACGTAGATGCCCGCAATGACTAATACATATTAATAATAATAAATATTTAGATACCTATTCGTAATAATATACTTTCGTTAATGAGGCAGTACGATATGTTAACGAATTTCACGTTCATGCAATCTACTACCTATTTATTTAATCTATGGTGTCGGTGTAGGGGTGATAACGTTACAAAAGACGTGCGGAGGACCATACCGGCTGGAGGAGGCCAGGGCTCGACTTGAGCTGTAGCGCCATCGAAGAAGAGGTAGGTACGTATATTAGGTAGACAATTGCTGAGTTAATTTCATGTCTCTAATCAACGCAATCAACGGCTTACTTTCAAAGTTGTCAATAATTTTAATATTATTGAATGGTCGTTGAGCATTTTTCTGTGATGTAAAAAATAATGTATTCAGTTTTTCACCAATTTTTCTATAATGCAGTACTTAATAAGGACCTTGGCCGTCTCGAAGATAATATTATCTTTCTACGTCTGCTTGATATGATTCTCCAGTTTTAAAAATCCGGTAGGTATGGATGGCGTCTCTGGTTGGCTAAAGGGATTTTATTGTGCTTTTTGGTAATTGTTTTTTCTTTGTGAGAAGTACACGCATGTCTTAAAGATTTTAATATTATTTAATAATATTGTATGGCTTATTTGAGCACTCTTATAATTTTTTTTTGCGTTAAAGAATACGGCGCTGTATTTTGTACATGATACTATTTTAATAGGAATAATATGGATCCATATAATTTTATTTTTGACGTGAAACATTCGAATAAAATTAATATAATGAATACCAAAATAACTTTGAAAACAAACAAAAGCATTAGGTTGGTATGGTAAAAGTTAAATTCATTATTCGATTGGTCAAGCTGAATTTACTTCACTCTTTCGAGAATTGCTTTAATAAATAAAACTACATTAATATATAGTAAGTATGCTTAAGTTAAAAATAAATTATTATCCAATTACCTGCGTGTGAACCTCACATTGAAACAAAAATATGAATGGTACGAGATGCAGGTGCTCAGTTGGTGGATAGGTTCATTATTGTATTTGATTTGTAATGGGAGAGATTGTAATATTACAGAAGTTTCTTTGTTAAGTAGTCGTGTATTTGAAAAACCCTGCATACACGAGAGGATTTTTGTGGAAATTAAAAAAAAATACCAGTTATCTTTACTTAATGTAGAAAATAAATGATACCACCAATCTGACCTAATTAAGAAGTATTTAAAAAAATGTATAAAGTAAAAGAGTACCCTGACAATTATATGCACGGATGTATTCATATATTTATTCACATATTTATTTAAAAAAAAAAAAAAAAACTTTTACCTACGCACAGTGATTACATATAAAAACAAATAGAATTTCCTAATATGTACGTATTGCAGAGCCTCCATTATAATTGTGAATGGTTTAAGTCTATAATCGATTAAACGAGTTACACCACTTGATTTTTTATCCATTACTAAAATATGCAGAAATAATAAAAAAACATGAATTAAAAAAATGTGAAATTACTATATTGTTTCCTGTGAATTGTCGGCGTCGTAAATTTCCCGTAAAAGTGATTAATTATTATGGCCAATTGTGGTAAAGTTGGTAGAGCGCCTGCCTCTAATGCTGTCAAGTGTAAATAGGTTCAGTATCTACAAAAATAACATGTTTTTTAATGTGTCTTTAATCCAGAGCAAGGAACAAGGAAGGTTCTAGGTCAGGGCGAATGACTAATAACAATTATTCCTCGTAAAAAGTCTAATATTTTAACGTATACTTTGTGAATGCCAATATTTTTAGATTAAGTGTGAAAATAATCACCAAAACTAAATGGTATTTTCTTTTAATTATAACCAATCGGAGTAGTGTTAAAAGAGTTTGAAGCTTAATTTACAAGTTATATTCAAATCGAACATTCATATTTCAACTGCGTCTTTTACCTAATAATATAAATTTGTCATATATTTGTCAATTTCCTTCAGAAAGGAAGCTTTATATCAAACATGGCCTGTTGCGTGGAAAATCTCTGGGGAAAATTTGGTAACTAATTAATTAGGTACCTATAAAATAAAACATCGTTAAAGAATATTTATTTTACACAGCATTTATTTTTTGTATAGATAACGTTGTTCTCTAATCTTGACTTGTTCTTGTCAAAAAAAACGTCATTTCTGTTTTTGGGTCTTTCTTTCTAAAGCAATAAATTTAATTAAAATATTTTTGTTGATTATGAAATACTAATTCATTTTAATATTGTTTTACTAGGTACTCGACAGCATGTTGATAGTTTGGATGACATTATTTGATCTTATCTACTCATTTAATTAAATCAAAGGTGGTGGTCACGATCTTCAGTCATCAGGAAACGACAGAGAAGAGAGACTTCATTAAAAAAAACTAAATACATTATAAACAACAGTCAACACCATCCATTCAATGTTGCAATATAATATTTGAGACACATCACTACAGAAACATCCATAATATTAAGTAGATTGTGTAGTGTATGGGATAGTGCCCATTCAGGTCGGAAGCGTTGTGCGTTGTATTTGTTTGGGACGAGTGTGGCTTGTGGGAAACGGAAATGAAGCAGAATTCAGAGCGGATGCTGATCACAACGCCGCGCTGTGAGAACAGTTGCAACTTGCATCTCCGCCATTTTGTGGAAACAGATTCTTTTTTTGAAAACATCAA
This sequence comes from Rhyacophila brunnea, assembly GCF_057557595.1. Classification (NCBI taxonomy): domain Eukaryota; kingdom Metazoa; phylum Arthropoda; class Insecta; order Trichoptera; family Rhyacophilidae; genus Rhyacophila; species Rhyacophila brunnea. The sequence continues at coordinate 36,303,683 of NW_028233276.1, read as the reverse complement.
ACAGACAAACTTTTTTGAGTGTGTTTTATCAGTTATGTAAGTACCATTATTATTATTTGCACAGTCTGGTGGACAGTGGCGTCCCGTCAAGATATTTATAAAGGAGGTATCTTTACTTTTGAGTATACTTTACGAACCGATATAAAAGTACATTATGTGCGTTTTGGTGAGATCTATCGCCCCCGGCTCATGGTGAATAACTTTTATGGTCCCATGGTATTATTAGTCGTGTATTATATTTTCAACACAAATGAAAAATAACATTTTATTCGAATAACCCTAATATCGTTTAATTGTGGTAGATAGGTATGTCTACTTAGTACCTGAATCCATTCAATAATTTTCCATAAAAACTTACTTTAATTAAAACTCTAAAATATGGAGTTCTGCAGCAAATTGGTCACAATATAGCTAAGAAGGAAAGAAATAGTTTGGAAAGGCTTGTCGTCAGGAGGAACATCGAAAGTCCATACGGAAAATGGAAGCGATCGACATAATGCAAAAATCGCTGAAGATTTAAAAGGAGTCACAATCCTCAACAGTAAAGGTTCGTGTAAACGAAGAATAAATACGATTTAAAAATAAATGTGTGTAGCGAGCATACGCGAATCTTTTTTATTTGCCTTCTCGGATACATTTCATCCACTTTTAGATTATTATTCAGCGCCATTCTTTATATTACTGTGCTGTTGATTTCGCCATAATTGGGTGGACTATACTCAATGGTTAACACAAAACATTATTTCGCAGCTGAATTGTAGTTTTACTATATGAATGTGTTAGACATAAAGAAATAGTAGTGTTGTCAACTGCCATTCACAAACGTATGCCAGATAGATAAAGAAAATTATCTAGATGGCAGAAAAAATGTTAGTTTTTCTCAAAATTCAAAAAATGTTTAAAAACTGACAATTTCAAAAATAAATTGAATTTCATGTTACAACTGAAATACGTAATACATTGAATGCAAGTAACAAGTTTAGTCATCAGTTTGTATGTAGCAATTATTTAATTTAATTTAACGCACAATAGATCAGCATGTTGATTTTTATGCAAATTAGGAATAATATTCTTTCAGATGTTATCGAAAAACGATGGTTTTAATACTATATGCCAGGTGCATATTCAAATAAATGCCAGATCTGGCAAGAAAAACGTTAGCAATGATGTATACTATAAGCGTTAATAATATCGTTCTATTTTATTGATAATATTGTAATGAAATAAGATGAGACAGAAAATGAGGATGTCAGAAGTCAGAACTGCGTCATTTTTTGCGTTACTACTGATAAACTCTACTACGCGTAAAACTATAATAACACGTAAAATTGAGAGTAAGAATAGACTACTTATATAAATATTTGCATTAAAAGCGAAGTCAAACTATTTAAATGAAAGAGATCGTTGACGAATTTTGTATTCAGTATTGTTAACATTATATTACTCATACGATTCTTCAATAGGTAGGTGGGCTGAAATTTACTTATTATTTATTATGATGGCATAAATTTCATTAAAAAAAAATGACATTGTTACGCCACTGCTAAAATAATACGGTGCTGTCCTGGTAAGCGTGTGAATATCCGGATTTGAATACAATACGTAAGCTCTTGAATTACTCGCGGATTAAAAAAAATCGACATGTAAAAATCGGCGATCTTGTGAATTTTTCGTTTAATGTTGTCTTTTTCGCATATTATACTTTTTATATTCTCATCCATCTTCCGCGTGCAAGTCTTCAACACAAAGATATCTGGTCTTTAGCATAGTAATCAGCGAAAACATCATCTGATCATTTGATATAATTAATTAAACTTTAGATTGATTATACTCTCAACTGTGTGTATACCTATAATGATATATAATATATATGTACCCACAGTTTCCCTGTTTCGGAAGATTTAATATAAAATAATAATAGCCTATGTAGGTAGGTCACTAAGAGAATACGTTTTTTTTTTAATAACTATTATTTAATTAGTACCTAATCACTTTTTTTACTCAACGAATAATTCACAAGATTTAAGAATGTAACATTTTAATTATTGAACATACATAATTTTTCAAAACACTTCTGAGAAAATAATATATTAAGTATAACCAATAGAAAAAATCTTTTTGAAAAAAGTAAGACTCGAATCTGCATCTGTCGGGTTTCGCACCCACGCACATATTATACCACTATGCTAAATTTACCATACTTAATTATGACCAATTTTAGCCAATGTCTCTTATAATACTCTGAAGCTACAGCACTAAAATGTCTTGGAGTTATTCGTGACGTCGGTTGGTAATTAAAGTAATATCTTACTTTGATTTAAAATACGAAAGCCGATAGCCAATATCAGCTCAATTTAGAAAGTGCTTCAGAGAGTATTATAACAGCCATTAGTTAGAATTTGCCGTAATTAAGTATGGTACCTTTAGCATAGTGGTCTATGTGCGTGGGCGCGAAACCCGAGAGATGCAGATTCGAGTCTTAATTTTTTCAAAAAGATTTTTTCTATTGGTTTTTGATATATTTTATCAGAAGTTATTTCAAAAAAATGTATATTCAACTATTATTTAGTTCTACTGTTTAAATTAGCATCAATGGCGACTATCTTATGGATATTGCCTAAAAATAATTTGCTTTTGATACCAGGTACCTAGGTACTTACTTTTATATTTTTTTTTCTTCCAACCCTTCCGCAACAATCATCAATCAAGTGTTAACGCTAGAATCTTGGTACCAGCTTTCATGCCCCGTTACAATTTTATATTATTTTCTTGCAGACAGTTGTTGTTGGTTTTTGGTTTTCATGTAGCAGATGCTTTCTCAAGATGGCTTCTACTTTTTATAATCTGTCCAATTCTAACGGTTCGTCTTTATTTTGCTATCTCTCCTGTGTTATTATTCTCACCTGGGGTAGTTTGCATTCTGGACAAACCTGAGAAATACACATCTAGGTACAAACAGTGCGCACGTGTTTTACAACTTTATTTTATTTGGTTACATTTAAATAATAATTGTACCTCTATTTATAGCACTGAGGTGAAAAAATTACTCGTTATTCTGTATTTCTAATTTAATTACATACCTATACCTATATTTTCTACCGTCTTTTCCTTGCATTTCGGTAGTTTTTATTATGTATTTAGTGTTTTAGATACAAGTCGGTTTACAGGAAGCCAGGCGGGAACCGCGCCAATTTTCATATCCAATTTTGGCAAAATTCATGAATTCAAGAATGAAAACCTAACCAAACCAAACTTAACCTAACCTAACAAATAATCCAGTATATCGACTATTTTCGAAAATTGTTTGCCGCTGGCTTCCTGTAAAGTTTAGTGTGAAGAAAATATGTATATTTCAGATACTTACACCATTTCACGGTGAAGTGTGATACGGCAAACTGCATACGTATAAATTTCCGGACACGATTTTATTTAGATATTTACGACTTATTATTAATTATCTTAGGTCAGTCTTACACTTCCTAGTTCATTATTTTTAAATGTCTACTTATATTTTCGCGCCACTCTCCTTTTCTATTTGATATTAAATCTTTAAACTTACATATTATACATAAATAATTAACACAAGACAATTTATTAATTATTAATGTTGTTTGAGGAAGTTTTTGGGAGTGTTATTCCCAAAATTATTGAAAAAACTTACTTGATTTATAAACACAAACAATTTAATAATTACATACCATTTTTGTTTTATATAATAATGTCTTTCAAAAAATAATTAAGTTATTTTTTGTTTGGGTACCATTATCAGGTAAAGTTTTGTCAATTTCAGTCATAGCTCAGATATTCCTATTTTATTGTCAGCCAAGATATTGGTTTTATATCACCATGATAATCCTGAGCATTAAGCGTCAATTACATTGAGCTTCTTTACGAGCGGGCGATTCAGCTACTGCGATTTGATGATTACACACAAAACTTTCCATTCGCTGAGAAGTCACAAGCCAGCGACTATTTTGACAGAACGGAGTTCGTTTTTTTACCGGGAGGTTGCTACTGCGCTCTACTTCGCAGACGCAGTAGGCCCCACACGCTGGCATGTAGCGTGTAAACTTGACCGGCTTTCAACTTTTCTCGGTAGAGTGTTTACAACCTGCTTGTTAGCTTGTTCGATGATTACACTGGGCGACTTTACAGGCAGATTATAAATTCGCCAACAAACAGCTCGTAAGGAAGCTCAATGTAATTGACGCTTTCGTAACTAAATCAGTAGCGGGTTTATGTAAGATAGATTTGGATCCCTCACCCCGCACAATAAAAACAAAATAAAAACCATAAATCAAAATATCTTTTCATCATAACTAATTATTATTATTGAGGACGACAGTGATGAGTGATGACTGATGACAGATAATAATATTAGTGGCTTATTTTTGTGTGCACTAGTACGTTATATTATGGCCCCTTTTAATATTATTGGTAGGGATTTTGTTATATTTTATAAGTAATTTGTGAGAAATATCGGTACTGTTTTAAGGATTCGGTATAATTTATTGATTGTTGTATGGCTGAGTTTGACTATTTCAAGGCCCTCTTTAAATTTTCTGACGCATCGATTGCATCATCTACTTCAAAGAACGTCACCGCAGACTAAAGTGGAAGTTTTTCTCGTAACTGGAGAATTTTTTATAGGTTTAAGTCCTTTGGCTGGTTTGTTTGTGTATCCTTTTAATACCCTAACAACGTTTCCACTTTGTTACAGAGTATAAAATTTCAATAAAAGAGGATGATATTCGTAAGTAATAATATATTATATTATCATCATCAACCTGAATCAATCCACTCCTAAATAAAAGCATGTTGAGACTACAAACTGATTCCATTACCCTTGGCCTTTTGCGATCATTTCCGCGTATGTACATACTTACACAGAAAATATTTAACTCTCTCATCGATCTGGCGGACTATAAGTTTTATGGGAACATTTATGGGAATTTTAAAACTATAAACTAGTATTTTAATCTTGAGGAAATTCTCTGTTTACTTTGATAAAATATAGCAGTTGCTAACCAATAATAAATAATATTATTAATGATTCGTAAACTGAAAAATGTAAAATGTATAATATTATACAAGATGATGCGGCACCCACCACCTGTGACAAACGTTTTTCTCAAAAAATCAAACTCTCTACAATCTACATTGTAAAAGCACAGATAGTGAATACATATTATTAAAGGTAGGTAACGAATGTACTAGTGTTCATTAGAGTTGACATCAGTCGAAAGTTTTTGGTTAGTATGCAATTTTTCTAATTAAATTATAAAATTAGGAATATGTACATACAGTATTGGTGGCCACATAGTGATCATTTGTAGCACCACGGATTATAACATAATTATGAAACTAATCTTTTTAGGAAAGTACCTTCTGCTTCCTACTGTTTTCAGTTATTTATTATTTATATGTTATTGTTAAGTGACATAGTATAATTAAAATAAAATTCAATAACGAAATTACACTTTAAAATAGTGGCAACCAGTGACGTTTGTAAGTAAATTCCCTTGTATTTTCAGTCTAGAACTTATTATTAATTAGGATTAATCGAATATTAAGATTAAGTTAAAATATTATCCGATGTCATTGTGTATAATAGATTAGGTATATATGATACAGAATGATTTCGGGTGAAATCCATACCAAAGAACTATCGGTATCTACACATTGAAACCAATTCCGAGATTCGTAATGCTAAATACGTCATGGAACATAGTTATACAAAAAAATACTTATGTAACATAATATATAAGTATATTATTACTATTATATATAATACATTATTCTTTTTAACGCTACAACAGGCTATGAGGTCCAATGACAGCATTGTAGTGAAATAGCAGTGTAGTGGTAGAAGCGAACTATCACAACCGGGCTTTGATAAAATTACATAAATATATTGTGACCTCATCGGGAATCGACCCTGTATCATCCCACTTACGCACTGGACCACAAGGGCCGAAATGATGTTATATTTTTATAACAAAAAATCATCACATGACTCTGCCAGATTATGCAAATGACATTATAAAAGTTACCTGGTTTCAATCCATCTATGCTCTGTACTTGTTAACATACCAACTTACTCGATTCGTGTTTATATATTTAAAAATTTGCCGCCCAATGACAGTGCACTACCTGCCAACTGCACGGGACGTCACTGAAGTTTCAAGTAGTCGAAATATTCAATAAAACATTTCATTTTTAAATTTTTAAAACTGTTTTACGAAATTGGAGCGAATAAATTTGTTGTATTTTGATAATACTTGCTACTATTTTTTTTTACAATTGAAGAAATAATGAAAAATCTACTATCTTTATACTTAATATAATATAAATAGTAAAATAATGATCGAGCCTTGTAGGTAAGCTTGAATGTGAATTCATCCATCGATGTTTAACATTTTTTAAAGTAGCTAAATAATAATATATTCCTACTGACGTAAACTGTGACAGCTATTTCTAAAATTAATACACTCAAGCAAAAGCAACTGGTGGCAACCGTATGTCCCTACCTCAGGCACACGGACAGATGCAAAACTCAGGTAGCTTGAATCTCTTTTCTCCACCCCTGCTATAATCTGGTGCCCCCTCCCTCGGGTGAATCCACCCCCGCTCGTAGGATGAGCATCTTTATTTTTTTAAATCATTATATATTATTATTATGCCTTCGTTTTTTGGGACCTTATGCTTTACGTTATATGTTTTTTAGCGTGGATTTTTTTATATATCGTGGAAGCAGATGTTTATTGCGAATTGATATATGTGTTTGTGAGATAGTAGTGTGAGATGAATTATTATCCATTGGATCAGCAAGATGATATTATTTTTGGTACCTAATACCAATCAAATAAAATGTTAAATTTACTGATATATATATTTTTTGAAAAAGTATATAATAATTGGGTCGTACAAAAGTAAGTAAGTCTCATTTTTGTGAATCTGAGTTACCAGTGGGTTAAAAAAATTCACCACTTATTCTCTTAGCTTTTTAATATGACTCAAAATGTTACGAACCATCAGTTAAATTATTAGATGAAGGAACGAACAGTGATTTAATTACTTAATTAAAATAAAACAATATGTAACAAACATTTTTAATTAAATGAATAAATCACAAGATTTGAGAATGTAATATTTTTTAATGAACATAGTTAATTTGAAAACACATCAGTAAAATATATAAGTAACACAGAACAAAAATAGTAGCAAGTGCGAGTACGTTATAAATAAAATTTGGAGAGATCCTTATATTGTTAAAAATATCTAAGAAATTTTCTGTTCAAAAATAAATCAATTACATTTACCTGGCCATTTAGAAAACATTAGAATAATACTATTTAAGTACAAAAGCTGAATTAATTGTTTATCATTATATTAATTTGTTGCTATCGTCAATAAACAACTTAAAAAAAATAGTTGTTAACTGCGAGATTATGTATTGTGTCAGTTGAGGATGTCCAATTGAAGCAGACGAAATCTGTCCTGACTGTTTATTAAACTATGTGGAATAAATACACAGTACATAACATTATTGTTTTTAATTCTTAAATTTAAAACAATGTATTTCCACCAATGATTGACAGTTAACACCATTATAGAAGAATACGGTTTTAATTGCTGTTAATGGTGATCCATGAATTTAGTTAAAATATGTAAATTTATCGAAGCCTTTGAAGATAATTTCAGTTTGACATATTATAAGGCGACATAAGCGTTACTCACTCTTTTTGCAGAGTTTGTATGAAAATTTGTTGTCTGTTTTTGCGACCACTTTCCTGCGTCTAGTCTCCATCCCTACACTCTTCAACATCTTTGATCAGACCAAACCAGTTTATGATTTGGAACGGGTGTAATACATATTAATGTCAAACTAGATTTTTTTCACTGCAACACTAAATTATGTATTTGCAAAAAATCCACCACACATATACTGGAATAATAAAGTTAAGTTTATTATACAAGAAGGATTTTTTTTCAAAAAATAAGTATTTCATTGTAAATATAATATTTTACAACAATGAAGTCAAAATCGTGTAAGTAAAGTATAAGAGCCTTTTATATCGAGTACAATAAAATTCATAAAAAAATATTATAATACATAGTAGCCTAAAGGGTTACTTGAGCATATTTCGAATCCGGCAGATGGTCAAAGGTCACGAATTGCACCTAACATGTGGTTTGAGAAGAGAATAATACCATACAAAAAATAAATAATAAAAGAAAATCCAACGTTTCACCTTTACAATATTCCAAAAAATGAGGTTTTACTGTAAGAATTAATGCAACATCACGGCGTGGAATGGTTGTATTACACCGATAAATCTTAATAAATTGAACTGATTAAAAATGTTAACAAAAGAGAAAATCTTGAGTAAATATTTATTGACGAACAACATTAATTATCTTATTCAATATTCTAATTAATCAAAAATATAATTTAAAAATAAATCTAAATAACTCGTTTTGTTTTTGACGAGAAAGTCAGTTATTTTGATCATAATAAATCTTTGATTGAAGATAGTGAAGATGTAAAGGAGAAAACCCGGCTCAAATTCAAATCAACGCCGCTGAGTAAGTAATTTACATACAGAAACATAGAAATTGTCTCTCAAAGTAGTTCATAACCAGGGAACTCAGAAATAATGGGAACTGAAATACCTAACGGGTAAGGAGTGGCAGGTAATCGATCTCGAGTAAGGAAGAATCCGGATAAACTTAAACACGTGTCAAGAATAGGTACGTCATACGTCGAATACTAACAACTGCTCTCGGTTTATGCATTGACGCTCATTTAATATTGGTGTATTACACACACAATTGCACGTGCATTGTTTTTCATAGTGTTTCATTTTCGTAGAACACTCACACATTAAAAACCCTGCGTCAAAATGTAGCGTATTGAATATAGCCTATCGGAATTCTATTTATTATATGTTCTGTGTTCATAACTCGTTCTTTTATTGTATCTTCTCAAATGTAGGAAATATTTTAGGTAGCAATTTTCAACTAATTTGTCATATTATACACATAGGTGCAGGTCGACGAAATGAGTTCAAGATTTTTGAAAAAAAAATACGTTCAGATGAGGGACTAGTATTGCAATTATTACGGACACGATTAAAAAAAACATAATTTATTTAACTACGTACATTTATAAGCAAGACATGTTTTGTATTGTAGATATTTTGAATAATTTACTCATATGAATATAATTAATGTTAGTTTATTAAGTAGATACTAGATATTTACTTACAAATTAAACCATCAGTAAGTTTGCTGTGGTTCCAACCACGGTAGCCAATTTCGTGGGTCCCTGGTTCGAATCCCGGGCCTGGAAGAAAAATCACATGTTGTTTTTTAACGTGTGTTTGATCCCAGAGTATGGACTTATACAAATTTCTCGTAAAAACAAAAAAAAATATTAATACAACCTCTACTCTACCTTGTAAATAAATGCCCATGATCTTTATAGGATCGGACAATTTAAAAAAAAACTTTACTCTTAATTTTGCATTCATATTCAGAATACCAATTCCAACAATTCCTCACGATTAGGCATAGTGGTCAGATAATGGATAAAGAGGATGGAAGGGCGCGCGCCTAAATCCAACCGTTGTATATCTCATTCATTTACATATGTCATATTATTTATTATTGGGGTACTTATTATATATATATAATTATATGGGTATAATTTTAAAAAAATGTACCTACATAAAGTAGTATTATGCCTTCCATTGAACATATTTTGTTTATTAAGTATATTTATAAATAAACTTGTTATTGTTAATTTTGGATTCATTTTTAGTACCCACCCTACTACCCACCAATTTGAAACTGAAATTATGTCAGAAAATGTTAGAGAATAATTACTATTTTTGTCATCTTACGACTTACGCGAATTGGAATAGAGTCTTCCGGTGTGATATAGCCATAAGGTTTTTGCGCGTACACATTGCACGGACCGGAAACGCCTGGCATTAGTTCGATTCGAATTTTGATTTTTGATATCAGAAAAACAGGGATTTCGCAAACAGGACCGGAAGTGGCAAGTGTTTATCAAATTTATTCGCCAACCCCTCCATTAAATATTTTCTACTTGTTTTTTAACCTTCAAACTGCAAACATTTGAGGTGGACTGCTTCAATGCTATGCGATTCATATTATGATCGAACGCAATATTACGGAAGGAAGACAAATTCATTTCTTTTACATTGCACCCAATTAATAATTTTTACTTTGATTTATGTAAGAAGACGCACCAATTAGCGATGATTACTCGGTGATTGATGTTATCGATTACTTTATTACCACAATTGGTTCTTGTCGGTTTAAGGGAAGCCAACAGCAAACAAATTTTGAAAATAGGCAATATATTCGATTATTTGTTAGGTTAGTTTAGGTTAAGTTTTCATTGATGAATTTTGCCAAAATCGGCTATGAAAATTAGCGCAGTTCCCGCCTTGCTTCCTGTAAACCGACTTGTAACTCAAAATTTATTTCACAGAAAATACCCATTCATAATTAAATTTATCTAGGTACCTACAATAATGATTTTCAGTAAGGCAATTTTTACTAAGTAGATTCTTCTAGGTTAGTTATTTTTTAAACGAAATAATTAATTTTTAAATTAATATTAACTTAAAATAAAATTAACATGATATACAACAGATTTTACAAGCACATTTTTTCACGTGCAAATGATTAATATTGTTGATATAAAAAATATACAATATGACGTTGATAATGAAGTAACGAGTTAACTCGATCTGGATTATTTCAACGTTTGGAATGTATATTGTTATGTATAGAAGGTTTTAAGGCATAATTTTACACATAACATATTTGTATGTATTTATTATATTCAATGGCATATTTACTGAATCGCGTGAGGCTGTCTTCAAGACGAGTAGATACCAAAAATAAAACATTTTTTTAATAAAACTGAAAATGAAGAGATTCTGTTATGCACTGAGAAATGTGTAGGTATCATTTTCAGATTTTGGTACTTATAATTTAATAATTTTATGAACGGTTTGGACTATTTTGAGGCCCCTTCTTTAATTTTCTGATGAATCCGTTGCATACTTTGCGTCGAAGAAAATCGACTCTGTAGTATGTATATTGATTTGAAGCGCTCTTAACTCTTCAAATACCAACCCATATAATTATAACCTCTGATACGTACCTATATGTACGATATAATTGTGTTTTTTTATTACTATAATAAGATTTGTTTGAACAAACAGAAGGGTTGCAACCGCAACGCCCCAAGATTAATAATCAAGATTTAATCGGTAATTTTAAATTATCGAGGCAGAGTTGTCTGTAACACCATCATAGGTATAGCATAAGGAAGCCAATCCGATCCGATCACATAATACCTACCTTTAAACATAAGGTGTGTACAAATTTGTTACGTAAAAATAGGTAGACATCTACCTGAACCCGCGAGGAAGTAGTTTCAAACCTTTTAATTGCGTAGTATATACAAGTATTGCCATTGAAAAAAAATTGCTCAAGTGACATTTATATTTAAAAAAAAAAATGTTTCAAAGCAGCATCTTAAATTGAAATAATCACAATAAAACACGAAATGTAGTCGTGCTTCACACTTACAAAATCTTTTAGCTGTCTTAATACTATCGACCGAAGGTACTTGATGGAATTTGAATTTAAATTCTAATGGATTTAAGTTCAAATTCAAGTTAAGTTGTATTATTTCATTTGAGTCGTTTTTTGCGACCCGGGTTTCGCCTTTCAGCATCTTCAGGCACTGTGTACACTCACCAAAAGCCAAGTACATACTGACAACGAATACTATTAACGCTAACTTATAAAACAAACATTAATATATGGCCTTAATTATATATATAATGGCATTAATATATATAATGGTGGCCGCGCGGCTTAAGCGTTGGCCTATTGCGCCGTGGGTCTCAGGTTCGAATCCTGGGTCTAGCAAGTACACATATTGTTTTTCAATTTGTGTGTGAGTCAGGGTATGGACCTAATTGGTTGAGCAAGTGGCTGACATCCATTTCTCGTAAAAAAAAACAAAATCTGTTAATACAAACCTCTACTCTGTGGAGGCCCATATGATCCTATTAGGATCGGACATGGTTGAAAAGAAAAAAAAACTTATTATAATAGTTTGAATGTACCTATATTGAATACAAATAATTATTTATAATCAATTGCCACGAAAAAAAACTTTTGTCCAAAATCATTGTAATGGTATTCTGCCACGTTAACGGCAATTAGTCTTATATTTGGGTAATATTAATAAAATCCTTAATTTTAGGTTTAATAAAATTGGTTAGGATACTCATTTGATAACAACGTGTAAGTATTATAACTGGAGAACTGTGCCAAAATGTGTATCCACTCAACGACTTAACACAACATAAATTATTGTGCATACTATGCATTTTTATGTCCAAACTATCATGCATTTCCGATTGCTCCCTTTAAATCCGAGACCATTTTATTCATGTGCAGTCATTTTAATTGTGCTGTGCAACAATATGATTTGGCTAAAACTTTTGTCAATTTTTATGCAATTAATTGTAGACTTTTATTATTTTATCGGTGTGGCAAAAAAGGTTGTTAACCACTACGTTTCAAGGTATAGATACATTATAAACAAATGTAAAGCAAAGCATAAAAACAGACAAGTCAGCTGCTCTATACGAATATAACAGATGATCGAAGTAAAGAAAACTCTAAAAAAGAACAAATCGTTAAGCAATATTTGTGAATGATTTTATTAAATTTTTCATTAGTTATAAGCATTTACATAATATATTAGTAGAATGAAATTTAATATCGAAAATGGAAGTAATACGCCTATATCATCATCATCATCAGCCGGGGTGAATCCACTGCTGGATGAAGGCCTCCCCAAGCTTTATCCAACTCTCTCGGTCCTGTGTCGTTCGCTGCCACGTATTTCCGCCGAACTTTACCAGTTCGTCAATCCAGCGGCTTTTAGGGTGACCCTGTGGCCGTTTCGTGCCCCTTGGGTTCCACTGGATGACGGGATTTGTCCAGCGGCCGTCCTTTCGGCGAGCAATGTGCCCCGCCCATCTCCATTTCAGCTGTTTGGCAACGTCTATTACATCGCGTACTCTTGTCTGCTTCCTAACCCATTCGTTTCTCTTACGGTCCTTTCGCGTGATGCCCAACATACACCTCTCCACGCCTCGCTGTGTGACTCTTAGCCTTTGGTGTAAAGTACGATTTAACATCAAACGTGAGAGATCCAAACTGATGCAGAAGCCCAGAGTCTGCAGAGGCTTGAGAAGCTGAGTCGAATTCCAACAAGAGCTGGAGAATATGCTAGCGGCTTTCCAGGCTGAAAATGACCCCATCTCCCTACAAAACACCGAGGCAATAACAAAAATCATTGTAGAATCTTCGGAAGAGACAGTTGCTGCTGTGGTTGAACGAGTAAGCAAACTTTCAAAGGAAACGTTGGATCTTATGAAGCTGCATCTATATGAAGCCTCAAAAATATACAATTTAAAAAATGGATCGAGTGAAATTCGAATCTACGCTTTCGCTATCCGGGTGACTACTTTTACCACTAAGTTACCGAGTTCATTGCCAGCCATGCTGATTTTACTGAAGATTGTTTACTTGTTGAAAATTACGTTAAATTAAATTTGAAGTGATCCTGACGACATCAGTATTATGTAAGTATTAATATTAGAATATCTATAATTATTTCTGGTGTCGCAGAATCTTTTGTTTCGCTAGGTGAGCGAAGCGTCAAAATATAACAAAAAATAGTTATCATCTGTACTATAAAAATATATTATATATTATATAACGTATTTTAATACTTACAATAATAAATATTCTGATGATTGGTGACCGATAGCTGCTCTGTTTCTAAAATCATGCAGATTTCACTACCAATCGTACAAATGCTTTCTTGCATTAAACTAAAAATATGGTCAGAAAATTCATCTTTTCCGGTGCCCTTATTAAAAATTAAACAAAATTAATTATTTTTTTAGATAACGATGCTCACTACATTACTATAATAGATAGGTTTATCTACCTATCTGCAGTGTGATCATAAATTCGTAGTAATTTAATTACTAAACACGGTTATATTTTAAATTTAATTAATGGTTCAGAGCAGTTTCAAAATAGGGTAAATAATAATTGTTAATGATAATATTCTCAAGGTTATTAAAAAAGATTTCTTTTTGATTTAGTGGCAACGCTATCAAAGCAAACACGGGACAGGGCGACGGAATTCTCACAACAATAATTACGGCTTTAATATTATCAGCCAATTATGGAAAAAATAAAATATGGCTTCCAACGGCTCACAAAAGCTTCATAAATCTCAACGCGGGGGAACGATTTTTTATAAATAACAATCCGATTTCGTTAATTGCTTATTAAAATGTTTAGCCGGTAACTAACTGTATGTCCACATACAATAGCTAATTAATAAGAATAGCATTATCTTAGGCAGGCATGCTTAAATTAGGGTTTACAATATCGGGATTCCAATCGAGATTCTTTCGGGATTTTCCATTATTTTTTTTCAATGTTTTTTTTTTTTTTTAATAAAATAGCACATTTTAATGAAATATAACTTCAGTAATGCATCAGTTTACAAATGAAATAGATATAGTTTAAGATAATTTTGAAGCCTTATTTGATGACTACATAAAGTATTTTTACTGCATAAAATAGTATTCTTTTAAACCTCTCGCTCTGATGTTTTAGAATATAGTCATATTTCAGTACGTCCATTAAGATTTTTTATATTTACAAATATATTTACATATTGACAAAATATGGTTAACTTTATTTTATTTAAAAAATGTAAAAGACTTTAAATAATACAGTTTTACCCCTACATGATATAAAAAAATAACAGAAATTATTACTTAGCTATGATTGTAGATAATAATATGTATGATAGCTTGAAGATCGTTTTAGGTATTTTCGAAATTCCTCATGAATCAAGTTTCGTGCCTACTTTTTTATTTGGATGTGGTATTTTTTGGATTTCGTATTACTGGGAATATTTTGTAGTTGAGTGAAATGTCACATGGTTTCGCCAATCCCGTAAATACTAATACCAAAATCCCGGGACCAAAAATTCTATCCGGGATTGCTTGCAGTCCCTGTTTTCAGACACAGAGGATGACAACATATTTGTTATCAAGAACATTATTACAAATTAAAAAAACCCAAGGGAAGCAAAATATTATGCAGTGTAATTAAAATGGTTTGTGTTTTCAACAGTTTACGTTTTTAATGAAGGTATCCAAATTAATTATTTTTTATAACTACTCTATTACAATCACATAGAAGCAAGAATAATAATACGTTGACAACATGACATAAAATATAAGAAAAATAAATTATTAGCATTGGCGTTGGGTAGCGGAGGACTGTCGAGCTTGTAGTATTTTACCTGGTGAGGCTTCGAGTCCACGCTCTGTGTTGTGAAGATAAACATGGTAATGTTGATTACCTATGAAAGTTGTACCATCTTTCCCACACTTCTGCACTATTTTCTAAGAAATAAGACGTAAATATGATCACCAGATGTCTATTCAATAAAATTAAACATCGATTCATTACCAATAAAGCAAAGTAAACGTCAAAAATAATATGCCGAACGGTAAAATTATCCATAAAACAAGGTATTCCTAGCTCTGTGTGTATACTGTTTGAAAGAATAATATGCAGATGTTCTTTTGCTACAAAATGGACAAGCACTTATCTCTCATTATCGGCCCCTTAAGGACTACCAGTGGCGTAGATAGAAAACAGAAGACAGAAGGTTGTAAAATATTAATTAGAAAACTAAGTAGACAATGTACTATGTAGGTGAGTCGTACATCAACCCCATATGAAATTAAGTACTTAAAATATTTTTGAAGCTATTAATTAATAATTTATGTTGCTGTATAGTGTATTCAATTAAAACAAATCCTTAGTGTTTCGGTACTGATGACAATAAAAATAAAAAAATAAATTTGAAATTATTATTTAAGAACATGTTTGTGTCACATAAAATATTTTTTTTGTGTTTTTTAACCGTGTGAATTGTTTTGTAATATAAAAATGCTTAGTAAAAAAATAGAAAAATAATTACAAATAATATATATTCATAAATAATAGTTGGCTTGTCGATTTTGGTGATTTTGGCAACATTAATTATTCATGTCAGTAATTACAATAATTTGGAAGTGAAAGATTGATGTCGGTATTGATATCCTACTGTTTTTTTTTCTTTTATGGTGTTGTCTGTCAATTCATGGAGGAAATGCATTGTATTAATTAAAATAAACTTTTAAGAAAAGTGCATAATATGTTGATTCTTGTCTGTTTACTGGAATCCAGCGGCAAACAAATTTTGAAAATAGCCGACATTCTTACTGGATTATGTGTTGGGTTAGGTTAGGCTAAGTTATCATTCTTGAATTCATGAATTTTGCCAAAATCGACCATGAAAATTGTCGCTACTCCTGCCTGGGAGTAAATAATATAAATAATAAAAAAAATAATAAAATAATACTTTCTCGATGCTTAGGCACATTATGTATTTAAACTTTACTGGAAATTTTTAATATTTTTCTAATACTTACTCGTTTACCTGTGCCTTGTAGCACGCCCTTGGTAAGTTTTGTAGGAACACAGTTCCAAGACTTTTTATCGGGAAACACACAAGGTAAAATCTACCCAATGCGCATATGTCCCGCGCAGCTGCCGTCTTTTCGGAACAAACCCATCCCACGGTGGTTTTTAAGATTTATGACTGACGAAATTAAGCAAAAGGAATGATTTTCAAAGATGAGCAGTGTCTCGAACGTGTACGGAAATTCGTACCTATGTCGTACCAAAGTTCACCGTGCACTTTTCTATCGCAAATATATGGCCGTATACTATTCAAATCAAGTTCATTTCCAAATAAAACATTTAAAATTACGTAATAAAAACGACCAGAATTCCAGGGAAAAATAGTTAGGTAAATAAAATAGAAATACAATCATATTGTATACTAATTAGCAGGGAGGTGCTCGTAAGTATCAATATAAAAATAATATTCTTATTGAATCCAATATAATTGAAACGTTTGCTGTCTTCAGTGGTCCACGAACAACGTGCCATTTTTTATCTCAATGCTATACGGCCATCCCTTTCTGGTATGACAGCTCACGATGAACTATGATACGGCGAAATGTAATACGTCCAATTTACATAATATTGTAACCCCTTGTACTGAATCAAATACAATAAAGATTGATATATTTTTTCAACCTATTTAATTATTATAGACGTGTTAAATTGGTAAAAAATATAATTGTTTTTTTTTTATTATTTTACTTTAGTGTATCCATAATCAGATACTTTTTCTTCTTCTTTATTGTTTTATATTTGTTATCAGTACATAATATAGTATTTTTTTTAAATATATTATATGACTACTTTTTTTATAATAATTATTATTGTATGCCTAATTTACATTTTTTGATATTGTCCAATAGTTGTAATGTTATCTTATAATAGATACTCTTGTTTCTTAATAAAATAAATAAATTGATGTATTAATACCAATTTAAAAAATAGCATGCATTGTTTGAGATCTTATATACGAAGGACTGGGACTATCCTGGTATATATTATATAGCAGGGATGGTCAATGCGTCGATCGCGGACATAATACTTTTTCTTGTTCAAACGAGTCATAACTACTCGACGTTGCAGGTTCGGATGAAAATAAAAAAAATATTTTATAATTTCTAATATTCGACATTGGATGTACAGATAGGTACCTAAATTGTGTAACTATGTCGAAAATACAGTTAAAGTGTACTTAATTTTTTTTAGAAGTGAAATACATAATAAAAGTCGTAAATTCGATTTTTTCGTATCGTTATTTTTTATGTATACTTATAAAATATCTGTTTTCAAAATACATTAAAATGTTTGTTGGGTTTTTATTGTTCTCGCATGATATAAATTACAAGCAATATCAGTCGATCGCCATAAATAATTTTATCAACTAGTCGATCCTAGAAAAAAAAAATGTGGCTACCGCTATTATATAGTATTTCTGTTATGAATGTACCAACGATATTCAGCAGGTAATTGTATAAAATAAAAAAATAAATATTCACAAAGCGAAACCATTAAGATAGTCCCGAATTTCTTTCGAGGAATAATAATATCGTCCATCTATGGTATTTGTTTAAAGTTATGCAATATATTACACAAATGCCGATAACAAAGATATTCATAATCTCTTCATAACTTCATCCTACTTTTGACAGTCAGCTGATCGACAATCGTGACATTTCAAATATGAAGCAATCAATACTTGAGATTGAGATCGGGTCCCTCAAAAGATATTTCTAAAGATGGTTTGCATCTTCATAATAATATAAAGAAATATATTTCAATTGTAAATTTTCTATTTACTTAAATAAAATCTACCTATTACAATTTTCGTAAACAAATATTTAGATCCATCTGTTGTAGGGCTCCACGTTATATAGTTATCGCAAAATCAATTAAATTAAAAATATGTCATTCTTTTTACATTATTTAAATTGGTGTTTATTTAAACGCGAACGACACGGCTGCCGTGTCCCCGTTAAACGGCCATTAGATGGAAGTAGCATGTTATTTCAACCTATTTAATTATTATAAACGTGTTAAATTGGTAAAAAATATAATTGTTTTTTTTTATTATTTTACTTTAGTGTAGGTATCCATAATCAGATACTTTCTTTTCTTCTTTATTGTTTTATATTTGTTATCAGTACCTACCTACATAATATAGTTTTTTTTTTTTTTTTTTTTTTTTAAATATATTACTACTACTTTTTATTAATTATTGTATGCCTAATTTACATTTTTTGATATTGTCCAATAGTTGCGATGTTATCCTATAATAGATACTCTTGTTTATAAATAAAATAAATAAATTTATGTATCAATACCAATTTTATAACGACACGGCTGCCGTGTCCCCGTTAAACGGCCATTAGATGGAATTAGCATGGTATTTAAATGTGGTAATTAAAAATTAATCAAAACGTACGCAGTGATTGTGTTAAGAGGAGATGATACAATGTATCAATCAATCCTATCACCAATTTTACTTGATTTCAACAATTACCATTGTAAAAAATTATACAAGATGTCATATATATATATTATCACGATAATATCACAACCAATATAAATTAATTAACACAAGACTAATCTAAAATATAAATTTTATGTCCTTGTGTTATTTTGTGTCCTTTGGATTTATTATATTACGAAAAAACTAATGTTTTTCCTTATTTCTAAAATCGTCCTTTATTTTTGCTGAGCCAGAGAAACCGTCTGACACATTAAGGTGAAGTCACTAGGTAAAGTCGTTATCAAAAAATATATAGGTACCTACTCAAAAGTAATGAGAAAAAAAAGTTATTAAGGAGTTTTATTTATTATTTGAGTATGCCCGATCATAATAAGGTTATATGGGCCTCCACACAGTGAAGGTTTGTATTAAAAGATTTTTTGTTTTTACGAGACATGTATGTTAGTTACTTGCTCAACCTATTAGGTCCATCCATACTCTGACTCTTAACACAAATAGATTGAAAAACTATGTTTTTGCCAGACCCATGATTCAAACAAACCTGGAACCAACAATATTATAAGCCTACGTTTAAGAATCTCGGCCATCCTAGGCGTGTGCTATAAATACCTTCATTTCAATGTAGGTAGAGTTCATTTTCCAACCACACTTATCTACGGTACGAATAAGTGAAAATTAAATGAGCAGAGCCACTATGTGTACATACTGTACATGAACGTAGATTTACAATACCTAATGAATGACTATTATTTCAACGAGTGTAACCACATTCATATACATATTTACAAAATATTGAAATTTTAATGTGCAGACCCAGACGTATATGGACAGAGCAATTGGGAAGACATTTTTAATACACAGATGCACTGTACAAATATAGAAAAATACGTAACGTAAAATATTTAAATCTAGTTTTTGAAGCATATGGCTTCGTCTTTAAGGCGAAGTCTTCACTGAGCCTTTTTTAAAGAGGCACCTAGCGGAAAAATACGAAGCTTGCAATTTGAGACATTTTTTTGATAATTTACAATTTCAACTGTATTAATGAATAAATATGTATATGAAAACATTAAAAATAAAAATATTTTTTATTTTAAGTCAAAGACAAACTTACAATTGTAAAAAATGTAATAAAATGTGAATTTGTTCTATCGGTCCGCACCCTATTATTACATATATTTTATGGTCATATTTATTATTAAAATTTAGTTTATTAAGTTTTCTAAGCATCACCTAAGCGATTTTTGACAAATTCATAGTTTTAATATTTTTTATATCTATTTTAAAAAACATCGATTTTTATAAAAAATATAAATGTGTATAACTTGAAATCCTTTTTATTTATATCAAATCAATTATTTTTATAAATATAAATAAAATATTTATATTAATATAAATAAAAAGGATTTCAAGTTATACACATTTATATTTTTTATAAAAATCGATGTTTTTTAAAATAGATATAAAAAATATTAAAACTAAGAATTTGTCAAAAATCGCTTAGGTGATGCTTAGAAAACTTAATAAACTAAATTTTAATAATAAATATGACCATAAAATATATGTAATAATAGTGTGCGGACCGATAGAACAAATTCTCATTTTATTACATTTTTTACAATTGTAAGTTTGTCTTTGACTTGAAATAAAAATTATTTTTGTTTTTAATGTTTTCAGATACATATTAATTCATTAATACAGTTGAAATTGTAAATTATCAAAAAAATGTCTCAAATTGCAAGCTTCGTATTTTTCCGCTAGGTGCCTCTTTAAAAAAGGCTCAGTGAAGACTTCGCCTTAAGAGTGCGGTTTTGCATATTACGCATTAATATTCCGCCTTACGCCTCCTTGTTTGTGGTTAAAAATCTGAAACGCAGGTGAACATGTTGAAGACAGGTAAGTGAGTAGGTACATTGGTGGTCGTAAGATACACCTGACATGGATGGCGTCAGGCTTTGGTTTTTAATATGTCAATACAATTTTACAATACAACCTTTGTATGGCGAAGAGTTCAATGCATTCGGTTTGTTTTAAAATATAGCAAGTAATTGTGTTTATAAATATGTAATTATCGCATTAAAGGTGCGATTTATTAATTTCGGGTAAATCAAGATTCAATATTATGAATCTAAATAAATGAACTGATATCAAGTCAGAGTTAAGAGGCCCCGACGAAGAATGAGAGTCACTAGTTAGCTATGATACATGAAGTGGTACAAGTAAGAACCATTGCGAGAAGAAGACACATCGCATGGCTGAGGAACACAGAACAGATTAATAAATGGAATTCCGATTTGACGCAGGGTTTTGAATGTGTGAGTGTTCTACGAAAATGAACCACACATTATAGACGTGCATTAGTGCGAGTTTCAACCTTCAAATACATCAATATTGAATGAGCGTCAGTGCATAAAACGAGATCAGTTGTCAGAACGAACGACAAGCGTACTCTTTACACGTGTTTAAGCTTATCCCATATTCTTCCAAACTCAAGATCGGTTGCCTGTTTCTCCACACCCTTTAAGTATTCCAGTTCCCATTTTTTCTATGTTCCCTGCTGAGGAAGCTGGGAGAGTTGTTACATAGAAATTACTAATGAAATTATCATCATATTTCTCGTTTTCTGTGTAGAAGATATTATTTTATGATGTGTACTGTCAAATTAATTAACTTAACATCTCTTGAGGTCATGCCTTATTTTCTACTTGATTAAATCTTGAAGGGATATCGTAATTTTTAGTAATTTAACGACTGAATTATTTATGTAATAATGATATTGATATAAATGATATTATGAGTATGTAGGGATACTCCGATAATATTACATACTGCGAATGTGGCACAGAGGTAACCACAGAGCACGAGCAGATAGTGTGTTGTGTAGCTGCGTCCACTTGTATCATCGACAACTATATATTGTATTGGAATTCGATGACCCGCTTTAAGTCCGGTCGTACATAAAAAATCGTCGACACGGCCATAATTGAAAACTGTCGACAATATTGCAAATCTCACAGGCGGAACCATGACGGGTCAGTGACGTCATCCGGGTAGCCGAAACGAAAGACTCACCAAGAAGAGCAGCATTTGAGTCAAATTTGTTACATGCAAGTAGATGTTTTTTACTACCAAAAATACCGCTCCGACGCTATTTGTGGTAGTACATTAGGTTACGTGTGTTTTTTGAATGAAATTACATTGAAAAATTGACATCGGTGTGTTGCAGTCGACGCGAGTTCGCATGTGCAACTAGGTTAACAGAGCTTGAATCGGCTTAGGTCGGGCAAGTTTAAACGCACCTCTTGCATGGGTAACCGGACAAAACAGAACATAACAAAACAGAACAGTGACAAAACAGAACATGACAAAACAGAACATGAGAAAACAGAACAGCCAGGGGGAAAATGAAACATTGATTTTTGTGGAATCTATTTAGGTTAGGTTAGTTAGTTAGGTTAGGTTAGGTTAGGTTAGGTTAGTTTAGTTATTTAAGGTTAGGTTATTTCGTTGTACCTAGTCACTCAATCATTTTGAACATATTATATTGATTAAAATGAGGGATCCTAAGCTTGCCTTCAAAGTCCCGTTTATTAAGTGAGGCTGTCTAGCGATTAGGAATGCAGAAATTAGGTATATAATTTGATTTATTATGGCGTATTGAAAATGTGTGCTATTAAAAATCTATCAACATAATAGAGATAGGACAATTTCAATATTAAATTTATGTTTTTCCTGAAAGGTCATAGTTATATTTATCGTTGTTCTGTTTTGTCATGGAACCGTAAGAAGAATTAAAAATATAGCATTTAAATTGACACTGAATGAATGATGATAACTGAGATGCTTCAGAATGCCTTCATTCCTAATAAAATCAACAACACCTGTCGCCGAGTCTATGCAAGACGCTATGCGTACAAAATCATTGAATTAATTATTCGATCAGTGATCGCAGTCAGTGTGTTTTTTCGTCGAATGGGCAAGGCAAGGCAAGTCTGTCGTTTCGCGTGTTGTTGTGTCCTCAAAGCCATTTCGTCGATAGCATTGCATCTGCTCATTACCGGCGGCGAGAATACCTACTTACCTCTTCTTGATTACCTGCCGCGCGCTAAATTGGATGCGACACACCTGTCCCGTCTCGCCGGTGACCAATGCGCGAGCAAGATTCGGGACACGAGGAAAACTTTACCTAGAAATTGGATAGGTAGTTATTATCCTTCCAGGTCATTGCCGCCTATATTGTAGTCATATCATAATTATACGAGAGGGTCTGAGTTCTACTTCAGTTACTAAAATGCATATATAGTTGTATTACTATATTATGGCTGCACAACTCTTAGCGGTCTGTGGAACTACAAATCTTCATGCTCTATCACTTACATATAATTCAAATCCATTACGACATATAGGTAGTGAACTTTACAAATTATAAAAATAATACAAAAAGCAGAGTAATTATACAGAAACATCATGAAAACATGGAATTACACCGAATGACCTAAGTATGCATTATAAAAAAAAAACATATAAAACAATATCCACACATTCATCCTCACGTAAGTGGAATCTATCAATATCCAAAGCGATTGTATATTATATCCATCCCAATCCCTGCGTACGTCATTATACTACATACGGCCTTAAAAATCACAGTTACATAACGAAATTCACATAGATTTGATGCGTAAATAATTTCTGAATTCGTATGCATCCAATGATTTGCTGGATAATAAGTATGAAGCTGTTTTTAGCCAATGAGAATTTATATCACTATGTGAACGTAGTCTATATGTAGTTTTAATTTCTAATGACGTTTACATATTGTGCCCAACGCAAAAAAGACAAACTTCATTGCAGCTATGAAATGTTCTCTTTTGGCAATTTTCCAGTGGGTACTATGGCGAGTATGGCAACTTTTTGTGAGTGGTTAGTGCCAGTAGTGACGTCCCTAGGCAAATTCCCGTTCTTGAGCAGACTTATAAAATGCCGTCCCCTTAAATTTTTAGTTTCAAAAGATCTGTAAATTTGTTAGTTAAATTCTATTTAGTTTGTTATTTTCTGTGCATCGCATGATCTACCTACCCTTACGGGACGTCACTGAGTGCTCGCACTATATTTATGCAGTGAAACACCTTCCACATGGGTTTTCACAATGTTTTCGTCAGGCCGTGACACGATACTGTAAACTTGAAATGAAAAAATTCGGGAATGGGACAACTGAACGCCAGGACGATTGGACGCTGTACTGTCGTACTGACGAGGAATTTTAATCAGTTTCTATCTACTACTCAGTAGTTTTAATTCATTTTACACTTAACATAATGTGTTTTAATGAATTACCATGCCTAAGGCTTTATATAAAAATAAAAAAACTCTTTTTTCGTTAGAACTTAAACATTATGCACGATTAAATCATTATTACGTGTGCATATTTAAACTATTAAATCATAATATACAAGTTTAAATATAAATAATAATATTTTTTTTAATGTACCTATAAGTACCTAACGTTTATTTATTTTCGAATTGCGTGGCGTCCAGTTGTTCCGGCGCCAAATCGTCCTAGACTCAAAAAATTCACTATAGAATATAATGAGCGGTCACCCCCGCTTTGGCCCCAGTGGGCCATGACATGACACGGCGATGATGTCGCGAAGGAGCCAGCGTGGATTAATCGATACGTCACTAACAAGATAGGTATCTGGCGACGGGTGGCGCGTGCCAGCTCCCTGTTTGGCCCACCTTAGTGATGTCCCACTGACTAACGGCTCGCACCGGCTCTCGGGCCGCCATTGATGGATTTGAATACATCAATAATTGCCTCTATGAAATTCTATATTTCAATATCTCAAATATAATAAGATTATCCACGTGCTACCCATTGTTAATCTTCTTATTTGTTATTCCGTCATAGCTGTGGATCGTGACCACCCTTAAATTCAGTAATCTTCTGAACGACCAAGATTATCCACCCGTTACACTCACGGCCTCTCCAGGTTATTCGGTCTGCGCCGAATAACATGTTCAAATAATTTCAGAATGCGTCTCAGACATATTATTGAGAACTATTCCTTTATCTCGAGTCTCTGGATGAATGACTGGTTCGTAATGTACTCTCCCCAAGAAATACAAAGCATTCGGCGCCAGCACAAGATTTTGAAGGCATTAATTGCCTTCCACTTTCCACTCCCTTGCCCTCGCGGTCCATGACTCGACACCATACAAAAATACAGAGAACTATTAATATAAAACTATTATAAACCTTTTAGAACAAAATAATGTTACAATTAATATATTATTATTAAGCATTCCCTTGTATGTGCACTTACCCTTAGTCTTTTTCTTTCGACCATGTCCGATCCTAATATGATCATATGGGCCTCCAAAGTGTGGAGGTTTGTATTAACAGATTATGTTTTTACGAGAAATGGATGTCAGCCACTTGCTCAACCTATTAGGTCCATACTCTGACTCATACACAAATTGAAAAACAATACGTGTACTTGCCAGACCCAGGATTCGAACCTAGGACCCACGACGCTACAGGGCGACGCTTTAGCCGCGCGGCCATCGTGGGTAATAGTAGGTAATAATAAATATATTTTTGATATAGTAAATCTCTTAAGGGCGCGAAGACTCGCTGAAGATGGGGCGGTCACGTTATCAGATAAAGTTTATGAAGGAACTCCTGTAGGCACTCGGCTCCTTGGTCGACCCTAGAGGAGATGGGCGGATAACGTCAAGAGGGACGCAGCGAGGCTGATTGTGACCGACTGGAGAAAAAGAGTTCGGGATATATGTCTGGCGTAGGGAATCCAATCCCGAGCCAAAATTCTGATCCTGGGATTTCGGGATTACAATTTCTGGTCCCGGGATTGGCATTTTTTCCATTGTTAATATAATTTTTTTATATTTACAAATAACATTGATAAAATAGGTCAAAAATAAATCTAGTATCTATAATTTATACTATTTAAGACATGTATTGTTAATATTGTATATCTACGTTCAATCTTGGAAATACATAGGTTTAATGGAGTAAATAAAATAATATTGTAATATAAATAATAATGTGAATTTAATATGAGATTGCTGTTTCTGATAGTAAAGACTTAATGAATGGATTAGCGAGATTTAAAATAGTAAAGCAAATAATCTTGGTGTACTTATGGCCTTTCCGCTTCACAAATCTAATTAGTCAGCCAAATATGAAACTGCCGCAAAACGTATGAGATCATGGTGGAATTACTTTGTTAAAAGTGCGAAGGATTGTTTTTTTTCCAATCTTTCTCATTTTTATTAATTTACGTATGTGAAAAAATAAAATGAATCGGCAACTTACACATCGGTATAAATCAAACTTCATTCAAACTCAGCATATTTCTAATGTAGTTATTTGTTATTAAAAGTATTTTTTCTGTTATATTTTCGTTTTTATTTTATTTTCCATAAAATAGAAGATTCGGGATCCTGGGATTGGAATCCTTAGTCTGGAGTATGGTTGTGCTGTCGGCCATGGAGCCGAATGGAGTAAGTAAATTACTCAAAAAAATCGTGAAAAATTACTATTTGATAAATTACATTTTCGCCTTTGATTTTTCGTGAAAATAATACTTTCAAACTGCCAAAATTTCCATGCATAATGTTATAGTCGTAACATTGAGATGTTTCTTTTTATAATACCTTCTTTCACTATCATATCGGGCCATTTTAATCCTGATAGGGAAAAACGTATTATTCTTCACGTAGATGTTAAAGTCAGTTTATAAATATATATTATACGTGCAGGGGGGATATGTTTTGTTGCAATCTAAGTCGATTTATTTCAAAGAATTTTATCTGTTACGTGGCATTAAATGCTTTATACACAGTGTCAGAGATCAAACCACGTCATAATAATGTATTTGAACAGCAAGATACTAATATAAAGGTGCATAGCATAGGTACTTACTTTTTGATTTTAGACCTAGGGGTTTGTTTCCTCGACTTCGTGTGAAAAAACAGATTTAATAAAATCCAATCCGTTCTGAGATTTTAATATTATAGAAATAAAATCATGTTTTATTTTTTTATTTGTGAAAATTACAAATTACAAAAACGGGTTCACAACATGAAACACGTCATAAAGGAAAAAAGGTAATTAGCATTTTTCACTATAAGGCGACGGACTATCTTTTAAATTCCAATTTGGTGAAAAATTAGGTTATTGTTGAATATACTAGTACAGGCGTATGTAACCTTTTATAGGTGAAATTCTGACTAGAGTTAGCATTTACCCAAGGCCGCATTAGACAAACTTGAATTACCTAAAAAATAACTATTACATATAGATATACCATCATAAATCATCAGGAGTTCGAATTTCGAACTAAGCTCATCATAGTATAAAAAATATTGAATGATACTTATGTCAAATATTAGCAAGTGGCGCCCTCACTCAGAGGACAACTTACACTGGTGAATCTATATATAACATGGTGATTTCACTCGTGCGACGAACGCATAGCATGTACATGCAGGTAGCTGCATTTGTCTAAGGCGTTTAAAAAAAATCACACAACTAATTTTAAAAACTGTACATATGGATGTGCATAAAAATGATGGACTTGTTTCGTACCAGAGGCGCGTCAAGCAGAGGTGTTAGGGGTGTGAAATACCCGAGTGGTAGGATTCAGGGGTGGCAAGACAGTCTTAAGACTCCGAAAAGAAAATGTTATTCAACTACATAAAATGACATTAATGAAAAAAACTCGCCTCTGGTGCAATTATTTTCCGTATGTGCTTCAATTATGCTTCCGTGTTTCATTCGATACATATCTAGTGATTTACTTTACCTTATAATTCGGAGTCTAATATTATTTAATAAGTACATAAAATTTGTAATAACTTTTGTTATATGTATATTTTCATGACAATAAAATAATTGTTTCAACACGTCTTTGACTTCTGTCAGATTTCCACTAAATAATATTAATATTATTTGGCGGGGGAGGGGGGGTGACAATTTTGGAGCGGCACTCAGGCGCAGACACCCTTGGCGCGTCTGTTTTCTACCCCTGCCGGCTGGTATTATCGAATATCATACATCATTTTCCCAAACCGTGTTCATACAATTCATAAACCCACTGAATATAATATTATACTAGGCTATCATTGAAATAGTATAAAAAGAGTTTTTTTCTTTTGTTTAATTTTTTGAATTTTGAGCACATTATTATTTAAAACAAAAATTCGACGGTTTTAGCTTCCTGAATGTAAGTTGGTCTGGATTTGTGATTTCTACAAGATAAAAGTAGAACGCATTTCGCCTGTCAATATAATCAAACTGAAAAATACCTTGTCTGTATGACTGTCATTGAAATTTTGTTATTACAATGAGCCCTCTATATTCCACTGATAAAATATTTTTTGTGTTGAATCTTATCAGTTGTATTCTCCCCCAATTTAATTTCCAACGACGCCGTTTATCTCAGGTAAGATTTAAAAATAAATTTATCAAGGTTAAGAAGATTACAGTGTTGCATTATGTCCCTGCTAATAAAAAGATTTTTTACGGGTAACATTTGCGAGAAAAAATATATTAAAAAACTGGATCGAAGCGCCATTTCAGGGGGTAAATGTGTGAATAAAAAACAGATAATAGGGGGTTAGGCCAATCGCAGCGGGGGTTTTTTGCGAACATTTTCACGGTGGAGATGCGATTAAAGAGGTGCAGTTTAGTGTCAAATCGAAGTGTATCGAAGTGTAAGCGAATGTGTAAAAATTAATAAATGTAAAAAATCTTAACACCACTGCACAGTTATGTACCGAAATATGACTATATTCTAAAACATTAGAGCGAGAGGTTTAAAAGAATACTATTTTATGTAACTAAAATACTTTATGCAGTCATCAAATGTTTAAAATAACTATAAAGGATAATAAGGCTTCAAAATGATATAAATAGATTATCTACAACGTTTAAGGAGTGTCCAGGATCATGGTTTGAAAATACAATAAAAACTCAATCTTGACCTTCGACGAGCATGTCCCCCCTTAAGATACCTTTAAAATGTTATGAAATTAATGGGATTGTAATCGTAACTAATAATATTACTATGAATATCCGTGACAAGCGCAACACTTCGGATAAATAAGAAATTGAGGTTAAGTTTATAATAAAAATAAAACTAATAATTGATATTACTTAGCTAATTTAAAAAAAGTCCAGTTTGTTCTGAAATAGTAATGTTGATTCGTGTACGAAAAATCGTACCTATTCAGTTGGCCGTACCACAGTTCACCATTATCTGTTATATCATAAATAAATGGTCGCATAATATTGAGATCAAATTCATGTCTAAATAAAATACTTACGCAAAAAATATATTAGAAATCCACCGGCATACGATGGAAAGACAGAAGAAAACAGGTAGGAAAGTGAATTATAAATATAATCATATCTTAATTATATTTATAAAAAATTCTGAAAGATTCATAATAGGTTAACTTATCAAATTGAATCTAATGAAAAATTATCATCGTTGTCTGCAATGTCCCACGAACAGCGCGTCATTTTTTGATCTCAATGAAATACGGACATCTCTTTATGGTACTACAGCATGTGAAGTATGATACGGTGAAATGTAATACGTATAATTTATATGTAACCTTGTTGACTATTCAAATTATGGCTATCTATACATACCATACAGTACGTGGAATTAAATAGTCGTCCGCGTGATGGCGTTGAGATAAGACGCAGAATTAAATTGGATATAATATTATGTTTATAAATTGAATTTAAATAAAGTGGTTTTAAAAGACAACTCGATCAATGAGTAGACAAGGGTAGGTATTTAGTTGTATTTTCAGTCGATCCAAGGAATTATATTTACGAATCTAAGTTTGCAAAGAAATAGAACTGGATGTACAATACATGTACATACGTCTACCCTACGACGTATATTTATTATGTGACAATGGACAAAAGCATCTATGGGCGGGGTATTTTGATACATGGTTCATTGAATAATGACTTCACTTTCATAGGGGAACTATTGAAGATGGACTTATAAAATATAACAAATCACTGACAACTCGTCATATAATTTTATTGTTTCATAAACGATTTTTTTTAAATGAATAATGGAGATTGTTCGGGTAATAATTAATTATAATATTAACTAAGCTATATTCCGCTAAATGTAAGACATAAATAGCATTGAGAGTATATCATAGTAGCTGTTGTAGTACAAGGAGAGGTTAACTTGATCAAATGATCAATTCGTCAAGAAATCTTTCAGTTTCAGTTGTACTTCAGAGTATTTTATTTGCTATCGAATAACATGTTGCATCGCTGATACTCGAATACCTAGATGCAAAACCGACGTCAACAATAGAATAGCAATGACAAATAATTCGGTAGGAAAGTGTCTCAATATATTATGCTTCCAAATTTGGCCAGCCAAAGGATAAGATAAGCAAAGAATATACGCATTTGAAATGTGGTCCTGGAGAAAATTTAATTCTAATGGCTTCATGAGACTATTTGACAATATAAATATTGACACGAGAGATGTGTACTCTGTATTGTCACTTAGGCAGGCAACCTCAGAATCGTTATCATACGGCAGAGTGTGCGTTGCGCGGAGTACAGAAGGGTAAAAGTTGTTGCGACGCGTGGTTGTTATGGGCGGACATAATTAGCCAACAAGGAGGACGATAACATTTAAACGCTAATGGTATTTGGTTACGCAGTAGGTCAAAAAAGATTACGACCACTTTTCTCTAGATAAACAGATCACTGTCCATCCTACCCGTAGCAGTCTGCAGGTTTTTGGTACTGTTCGGTTATCAGGAATACAGCGGAAAACACATTTTGAAAATACCCGATATACTGGATTATTTGTTAGTTTGGGTTTGTTTAGGTAAAGTTAGGTTGGGTAAGGTTAGGTAAGGTTTGGTTAACCTAACAAATAATCCAGTTTATCGGCTATTTTCAAAAGGTGTTTTCCGCTGTATTCCTGATAACCGAACAGTACCGGTTTTTTTTTGGTCTGCGAATGTCTAGGGAGCAACTACTCAAGAAGTACCATGCACTCAAATGTGCTTTTACTGAATTACTCATGGAGGTGATTTAATAAAAATGGTAGCAAAAAGAAGACGAAAAAACAGAACATGTCATTTGTTCACTATGTACCACAAATTATGCGCGCTGGTGAGAATGATGGAAGAGACGGAGCCGTGTTGCAAGAAATCGTCAAATCAACGGCGATGAATAATAATATGAAGAAAGTGGATTTTGTCAGCGATGAAACTAATGTTGATGATTTGTTTGTATATCTACGAAGCTCACGAAAATAATATAACCAGTACTTGGGTTCTCCTTTGGACATCTTTTATGCATTTACGTCATATTCTTATGAGATATGCATTTTGCAAAAGTCTGTTGAAGTGTAAAGAAAAATATCTCCCTCGTAAAACTGTGATAACTAAACTTTTCCGTACAATAATAATGTAGCTAGCGATACATTTTAAGCTCGATTTACATAAATGTTATTTTGTGAGTGTCTTGAATTAATATTTTGTCATGCTCACATTATATTTAGAATAAATATATTCAATATTACCTGTATTGCAAGTATTGCAACTAACTTCTGATTTTAATTCAAATGTACTGGAGAAAAGAGTTGAATTTAATATTAGTAGTTGATGATCTACATTCTACCATTAAAAAAATCATAAGAAAAAATTCAAAATGATAGAATATGAGAATAACTGACTTTGAAACTAATACCTACGATCATATAATTATTTAAGAGAAATGAACATATTACATTAATTGAAATATAATTATTGTAAGTACAGTTTTATTCGATTGAAATTGAAAACATGGTGGATGGAATAAGAGAAAACCTATTTTATAATTTTCAATTGTATTGTGTACTGTAATTGTACCTAAGTACTTACCTACCTAATGTTTCAATTGTAATGATTGTACCTTAAATAATTGTTCAATGAACGGTATTTCTAAAATTGTGAAATTAAGAGTGGCGGGTTTAGGGACGTGGATAGCCAGGGCACTGACTGATTTTGAGCCCTCTAAAATAAAAAAATAAAAACCATTAATTCCAACTATCAACGTACATTAAAAATATAAATATGTCTCTTTTCTAAAATCACATCCAATAACTGAAAATAATTATTATTGATGATGACAGTGACGACGCATAATAATAATATTAGTATTTTTTTTTGTATGTAAATTTGTTGTTTGAGTGGTTACGTTATAATATGCCCTTTTAATGTATATTTAGCTAAGACAGAATTAATGAGAACTGAAATACCTAACGGGTGTGGAGTAACAGGCAACCGATCTCGAGTGTGGAAGAATATGGGATAAACTTAAACACGTGTCAAGAATACGTCATTCTAAGATTGTTCTATGTTCTGACTACTGCTCTCGGCTAATGCACTGACGATTATTTAATATTGGTGTATTTAAAGGTTGCAACACACACTATTGCACGTCTGTAGTTGATACTCATACATTCAAACCTCTGCTTCAAAATGTAGTCTATTTGGGTATAGCCAATTTGAATTATATTCATTAATATGTTCTGTAGTTTTGCTAATATTTTATAGGTAGGTATTCAATTTCCTCTTTTAAATCTTCTGAAGAATCGATTACGCCAATGAAAATCGCTGTTGGCAATTAACTAATTCAACGTCAATACCAATTTGCCATCAAAAGTGTTGAGTAGATCAAATAGACGTACCTTTATTGACTTTTTTGTGGTCCATAACGGACGCTTTCGAATTAACTGTTGGGCAACACATTATGTTTATATTTATTGGAAAAGCTCCTTACATTTTAAACATCTTTGGATATTCTTTCACGATAAATCCTATGAATGATGATTTCTTATACAAATAAAGGGACAGATACCGAGATACCTACATGCATAATAGGTACCTAGTATTTTTCGATTAATCGTCATATGTTATATTCTCCCTTTCTATAAATGACACCGAACAAATAAGTGTTTGTTATTCATTCTATTGATCATTTACCTACGTATGATTTATATATTGATATACCTAGGTATTTATTTATGAATTATTATATGCTATACTATTATACCTACTACATATATAGGTACAAAGAAACCACTGTCCGATTATCCGATATTGTGTCAATTGGGCCACAACAAAACATAATAATAATAAAAGTAAAAACAATATTAGAATGTTATCCGAACGCACTAAAAAATACGACGCCCAACGGGACTTGAACCCGTAACCACTGGATTCGCGCCAATGTGCTTTACCAATTAAACTACAGACATCCTACTTAATTCAACTAGTAGTTCTTACATGAAATACTAATCAAATTGAGTTAATGCTGGCTATCGTTTTTGTGTTTTAAATCAAGTTTATGTGCCCTAATTACTAACTGACAACAAGATCAATTCAAATTGTTGTTATAACGTACTTGCTCTTGTTAATATTTTTTATTGAAAAATATATTCAATAATATAAAGAATTTTAAGTACATTGTCAAATCTTGTGAATTATATATTGAATAAGAGAAATAGTTTATTAAAAAACTCTAAATTTGATTTAGAAGTAGCCTTAAAAAACAATTCAGATACCTTATTTATTAGATAAATAAAAGTGTCCCATAAATTTTAATAAAAAAAAATGACAGAAAATCTTCAGATCGATTCATAAACCAGCACTTTTCCAAAGCGACAATTATTGCATACTTTCCAGTCTAATTACTGTGCACTATAAAAATCGCATATGCGCATGTTCAATATACAATAATTATTGTTCTACTATAATAATCTAAGTTAAATGAGACATCATTGTTTTTCGATAAATGTTTTATTTCAATGGTAGATACTTTTGGCAAAGCGTTGATTCGATTCGGCTTGAATACTTTTCTACCATTTGTGAATCGGTCAGATGTTTTCGACCAATTTTGCTTCGTACAAGACACATTGATATTTGGTAATATTTTTAACGTTTTTTTTATAAGTAGTTATATTGTTATAATATTACGTGGATCTGATATGTCGTAAGTTTTATCAATTCAACGACTACACTGATAATATGTACTTCTTTACATATAAACACGTTATATTATATGAGTGTAAAAATGACAGTATAAATAGATGCATTTTGTAAAAGAAGTCTACGTTATATTTTCTTATTGTGTTCACTAGAATAAACAAGACATGGGGAATGCAATTCAAAGACGACATTGTCATTAAGGGAGATTTCAACAAAAGATAATATTTTCTTAGATGATAGAATCTATGTAGGTATGTAGATTTGTGCAACAATTAATAGCGATTGATATACTTAGAAATTGCATCGAAAATTATTGTAATATTTATACGAGTACCTATATACCCATTTTCGAAAATGGATTTTTTATAGTCGGTATATGCATGAGATGTTTTTAAATGATATAAAATGTTACATTCTAACACATTGTGTCTTATTCGTTGAATAAAAAGAAATAGTTTATTAAATTAATGTTTGTGTTTATCACTCATAAGAATTATTAACAGCAACCAGCGTCGATCTACTTTTGGGTAGTGGCCGATTTTTCTTGAAGAGCAATTCTCGCTCAATTCGTCAAAAAGTTCCAGACAGAAAAACAGATGGGTATATAAATATATTAAGTATATTTGAATGGTGCCAAAACCCTAGTACAAAAGTGCACTACAACCAAGGCCTGGACAAAAACGATGCATAAGCGCGAGTGAGACAGTATTCGGTACCCTTATAATCTCTGCGACACGCGCTAGAGTAAGATAAAAGGTTTACAGATCTGGGAGATGGTTTGCTACGATGTAGCCGGAAAATTTTAGCTTATTGCATAACCAAGCGTCGATAACCGTTTTGCTAAAATTGCTATTTTTTGTGTTATTAATTACGTAGAAAAGATTGTTCTGTGTGTTGTATTAAAATATGGTAGCCGTACTGATAAGCAAGAAGATGGTATTACGTTTCATAGGTAAGTTGATACATGTTCGTGATAATTTATTTGTATATTATTATATATTTTAATCAATCAATTCAGATCTTCCGGTGAACGGAGGATATGGAGATCCTCTTCCCGAGGTTACTACCACAGAAGTGGAATATGCTATAATGTGCATGAAGAGTGGGAAAGCCCCGGGAGAAGATGGACTGACTATCGATGTTCTCAAACGGGCCGGGAGGACGGTGAGCGAAGTGCTCGCACGTCTGTTCACGTCTTGTCTGCACGAAGAGAACATCCCAGAGTCATGGAAAAATGCCTCCATTATTATTCTCCATAAGAAAGGAGACACTGAAGATCTGAAAAACTATCGACCAATTAGTCTACTGCCAATTCTGTATAAGGTTTCCACGAAAATACTCTCAAACCGTCTCGAAACAGTTCTAGACGAGAACCAACCAAGAGAGCAAGCCGGTTTCAGAAGAGGCTACAGTACTATGGATCATATACAGGTCGTCAGGGAAATCATAGAGCGCTACCAGGAATACAAACTGCCATTATATCTTGGTTTTATAGACTATGAAAAGGCGTTTGATTCCATCAAAAAATTCTCAATTATAGACGCCCTTAGCAACCAAGGAATTTCCAGACGCTACATAAACATATTGAACAGTATATACAGTGATGCCACAGCATGCGTGAAACTCCACAAACGGTCGTGTAAATTCCCCATTAACAAAGGTGTCCGGCAAGGTGATACCATTTCACCTAAACTATTCACCGCTACTCTTGAGGACTTATTTAGGAAACTTGATTGGGAGGAAAAAGGTGTTCCAATTAATGGGGAGCACCTCAGTCACCTGCGCTTTGCAGATGATATTGTTATACTCTCACAAGACCCGAAAGACCTCCAAAGTAGAATGCAAGAACTCGCGGATGTCAGTCAAACGGTCGGTCTAAAGATAAATGTCTCAAAGACAAAAGTGATGAGGAACTGTATTTCGGACCCTGCGATTATCTGTATTTCTGGCACCCAACTCGAGCAAGTCAGCAGCTACGTCTATCTCGGACAGCAGGTGTCCATAGACGGAAGCATGCACGATGAAATTGCTCGAAGAACAAAGCTCGGATGGAGTGCTTTCGGACGTCTGAATATTATCTTCAAGAGTGACCTACCATTATGTCTTAAGCGTAAGGTGTTCAACCAATGTGTGCTACCCGTGCTCACGTATGGCTGCGAGACGTGGACCCTCAACACGAGAGATGTCCAAAGGCTAAGAGTCACACAGCGAGGCATGGAGAGGTGCATGTTGGGCATCACGCGAAAGGACCGTAAGAGGAACGAATGGGTTAGGAAGCAGACAAGAGTACGCGATGTAATAGATGTTGCCAAACAGCTGAAATGGAGATGGGCGGGACACATTGCTCGCCGAAAGGACGGCCGCTGGACAAATGCCGTCATCCAGTGGTACCCAAGGGGTACGAAACGGCCACAGGGTCGCCCTAAAAGCCGCTGGATTGACGAACTGGTAAAGTTCGGCGGAAATACGTGGCAGCGAACGACACAGGACCGAGAGAGTTGGAGAAAGCTTGGGGAGGCCTTCATCCAGCAGTGGATTGACCCCAGCTGATGATGATGATGATATATTTTAATATCAGTGACCTAGTGTTTCTTTAAAATAACTTAAATTACGGATATTTTTACCTAATGGTTGCATTTTGACCGCTTAAAAATACTATATAACGTAAAAAAAAAATAGAAAATTATATTTTTATTCTGAGCGTCTAGTGCGAGCACTTAGGGCGAAATTGTCTATGGTCTCGAACATTTGTAGACGAATGCGTTCGCTCGCCCACAAACCAAACGCACGGCACGCGGCTTCATTTAGCAATGCAACGGGTGGCGTCTAGATGTATCTATAGTCTATGGCTACAACTCTATTAGGTACTGTATTTCAACATTCATTATTAGCTTACCGCGTAAGCAAAATTTCACAAAAGGGCCTTCAAGGCTGTCTACAAATAAAAATTCTCACACTAATTGTATTCGCTTTTCATACTCATCAATATGGATCAAAATAA
Source organism: Rhyacophila brunnea (assembly GCF_057557595.1). NCBI lineage: Eukaryota > Metazoa > Arthropoda > Insecta > Trichoptera > Rhyacophilidae > Rhyacophila > Rhyacophila brunnea. The sequence continues at coordinate 36,266,472 of NW_028233276.1, read as the reverse complement.
TGGCCAAATGAGACACAGTGTTTTGATAAAATAGCATCTTACCACCACAGAACAGATTAATAATATAGGAATGTGAAAGCCAGTCGCCATGGACTAGGAAGATTGAAGCTGTACTTGGTTTATTATTATATAATAGAAACATAATAATTGCACCGAGTGTCCTTAAATACCAATATTGATTGCGAGTTTTGTTTCCGTGACAAGCTTTAATGCATATTATATTATATTATATTATTATGATTCATCATAAGTCGGTTATGGGGAAGCCAGGCGGGAACCACGCTAATTGTCATAGCCGATTTTGGCAAAATTCATGAATTCAATAATAAAAACCTAACCTAATCTGACCTAACTTAACCTTATGTGACACCCTCGTATGGTCCCCATTTGGGGATGTCTTTGTGTATCTGGAGACGCCCGAATCGGTATCAAAGCCAACAAATAATAAAGCGCTGATTACGAAAATAAATAATAATAAAAGAGCCCAGCCGGCAATGCCGTAAATTTTGTTAACCGTTGGAGATTTGCAACGTCGCTTTCTTTTCGACGACGGTTTCGTTGGAAAAAATCACAAGATGGCGCGGAGATCGCGACAAGCAGCAAAATCGCGAACGCGTACATTTCACCCTCCGTAGAATTATATTATTAAAAAAATGTAACCATATAGTATAATAAACGTAAATAAACTCGCCGCTTCCATCACAATTCCGTTGTCATAATTATCCACCTTCCATCCCGAATCCAGACGAAAAAAAACACAAAGTGACAGTTGAGAGATTCTCATACCAAAATGGAGGGAAGTGATAAGTGGCCCCAATCAACGTGGGACTACGCTTCTTGATTTTGACCGTCTGGAATCAAAAAGCAGGTGAAATTTCTTTCACCCGGACACACCCTGAGATCCAAACACCGGAATAGGAAACGGCGAGGAAGAAACATCCAGAGGCTTGCCTCTGGTGGCGCTCAACAAAAGTATAATAATAAGCAGTAGAAAGAGGATGCTGCCAAAGCCAAGCCAGTGAAGAAAAGAGCAGAAACACCCGGATTGCGAAGTCATGGCTCCCGATGTACTCCCGACCAACTGCATCCGCCAGCGAACTTGGCCCACGGACGAGTGTATCGGGCAAAACCCTGGCTCCAACGAGGGAAAACGGCATCAAATGCCCTACATCATCAGCCGCTTGAGCCCTCTTCGTCAACAGCAGCGTGTCTGTGAGCCTTGCAATCAGCCCTGGCCCAGATGCACCATGATGAAGAGAGCTACAAAGCGGCCTTCTTCAGCTGAGCAAAGCAGCCTCCATCAGCGGAAAGCAGCCAAGCAGCATCCTCAGCCATAAGCATCATAGATTAGTTAGTTTTAAGTGTTTTGTGTTTGGAAGCGATGTATAATAAGTTATTTCAGTGCTCGAAGTGGAAACTTTTACAACCCCGAGCGGTTGTATGAGGCAGAATGGCGTTCCGGTCCATTTCGGGCCCTGATATATTTTTAAAATAATTTTTATAAACTTTAAAGCCATTTAAGTATTAAATTAAGTTTTCTGCATATTATATTAGTATAATATCAGTGTAGTGCGTGTAAATCGATAGCCGCGGCAGGGCAAGCGAGCAAAAAAGGGGGTCGAGTAATGCGCCGGTATGCATTTTCGTGAGGGATCGACTGATTTTCGGACGGTCGCTGTTGGGAAGGCTGGGTGCGACGTCCTCTCTCAGCATCCGCCCGTACGGTAGACATGGGGAGCCGCGAACCACTAAGCCCACAAAGCGGCGTAGTGCTGCATCCGAAACTCTCCGGTTGCCGACGGTCCGAGGGTGTTGAGAGGGCTGGGCGCGACGCCCTCCTCTCTCAGCAGCTTTACGGTGGGCCCGGGAACCGCGAACCACTATGCTACAGTGCTGCATCCGAGTCTCTCCAGCCGCCGACGTACCGGAAGGGCTTCGATCCTTCAACGTCTAGAGACGCAACCACCCCTTATCAAGCCGCCGCACTGTCCAGTTACACACGCTATCGTAATCAGCCCTTAGTTGGCCCGATCCCCATTCGGGCCTTTCCGGAGAGGTGCGCTTGTGACACCCCCGTATGGTCCCCATTTGGGGATGTCTTTGTGTATCTGGAGACGCCCGAATCGGTATCAAAGCCAACAAATAATAAAGCGCTGATTACGAAAATAAATAATAATAAAAGAGCCCAGCCGGCAATGCCGTAAATTTTGTTAACCGTTGGAGATTTGCAACGTCGCTTTCTTTTCGACGACGGTTTCGTTGGAAAAAATCACAAGATGGCGCGGAGATCGCGACAAGCAGCAAAATCGCGAACGCGTACATTTCACCCTCCGTAGAATTATATTATTAAAAAAATGTAACCATATAGTATAATAAACGTAAATAAACTCGCCGCTTCCATCACAATTCCGTTGTCATAATTATCCACCTTCCATCCCGAATCCAGACGAAAAAAAACACAAAGTGACAGTTGAGAGATTCTCATACCAAAATGGAGGGAAGTGATACTTACCTAAACAAACCCAACCTAACAAATAATCCAGTATATCGGCTATTTTCAAACTGTGTTTGCCGTGTATAAAACGTGTTTAAGTTTATTCAAAAAAAAAATCCACACTCACTATTTAAAAAAGTGTTTCAACCTCATCCAGAAGGCAATCCATTTTCCTTTATATTTGTGTCCCTGGTTAGTATACTCAGACTCGCAATAATATTATGCTTTTACTGAGGTGAAAAAATCTTTGATATGACTATTTTCCATTTTTCTATAGTTAAAAAAATAAGAATATCTTTAAGATGGTAGGTATGCAATTAATTGTATTTAACATACAATTCAAACAGAACGAATGTTAAGGTAGGTAACTATTTTAGTAAGAATAAAATGTATTCTTAGTCAAAGGACACAGTCATAAACTTGTAAATTAAAAATTATTAAATTAACGACGCATACAAAATATTCCCAAGGTCTGGCAGAATCTTGTTAAAGATCCAAAGTAAATTGTATAAAACAAAACAAAGTAAGTAAATCCCATTGATGGTACATTTCTATGGGTTATTACCTGAACGATTAGGTAAGGATACTAACCGTTTTCTATTCAATATTAACGACAAACAAGAGATTACAGTGCAACCGTAAATTCACTCACTTACCTGAGTATTGTTGTTATTTTGACAAAAATATTTTTGTAAGATGCAGTACCTATGAGTTCTGTGACAAATTCGGAGAACTTTCGTTTCATCTGAATACCTAATTCATCACAATAATGTATAAATATTCTAATATGTTACCGCCAATACATTTTATCTTTCGTCCTTTTTAACTATTAATTACTTGAATAAGTATTACATAAATTTGAAAATACTTTTGATAAAATATATAAGTAACTAATGGAAAAAGTATTTTTTGAATCATCAAAAAATACGACACCCAGCAGGAACGAACCCGCGGATTTGCGCCCACGCACATCGACCACAATGCAACGTTCCCTCTATTTTATCTATTGTGTGTGCGGATCATCAACGCATCTGAGTAGTGGCGTAACTAGGGTTGGTATCACCCGTCAGTGACGGGCCGTCACCCGGTGTTTTACATCGCAAATTACACCGCTTACACAGTTTACACCGCCCCCCCCCCCCCCCCACAAACACACTTATATTCATTAAAACTTATATTGGTATTTATTAATTTCAGTGATTTTATATAATAATAAGACTAACAACGATAATCCCGTTCGACGTAAAATTTCACTTGCGTGCTCGCGTTAGTCGCACTTGATCTTCGCCTTCCGAGAAATGAGTGGAAGAATAATTGTGCATGTGATGGTTTCGTGTATTCGAGCAAAACTAAAATCTGGCAAAGGAAACTTTCTTTTAGAATATTTTTGTGTGAGGACTGTGCGGGGGATGTAAGCATGTGTGCGGATCCATTTTGGTAGATGTGCATGCGCACACCTTACGGGGAACATTGTCACAATGCTATAGGTACTCTATCTAATTGCGACAAATTTTAACTAATCGTTCATACAATACTCTCTGAAGCGCTTTCCAAATTGAGTTACTATTTGAAATAGGCTTTTGTATTTTAAATTAGAGTAGGTATTAATTATTTTAATTACTAATCGATGTCTCGGATCACTCCAAGATTTTTTGTTGTAATTTACTTGAACTTACAATTTTAATTAGGTAACTATTTTTTTTATTCAACGATTCGCTAAATTTAAGAATGTTACATTCTATTTATTACTTATTTAACTGGGGTTAAAGGCTGTCCAGAATCATGTCCAACTGCTCAACTGCTGTCCTACATACAAGAGCCTATACTCTCCAGCATGATTCTCCACCTATCTCTTGGCCCTTCTCTCTCTTGTCTCTTGGGTTGTGTGCCTACCAAAGTTCTCTCATGGACCCTGTAAATAAAAAGTGTTTGCTTTACGTCACGCTATTAGGTACCAGCCTAGTCGCTGAAACATTTCGCAACGACTAGTAGGTGGGTATAATCACACCTCACGCACAGATTGGTGTACACCTTATCTATTACTTCCTTTATCCCGTTGTTTTCTTCATACCCAGACTGCAGTACACCCACGATGGCCGCGTGGCTTAAGCGCCGGTCTATATTGTCGAGGGTCCCAGGTTCGCATAGTTCGCAATTACACATATTGTTTTTCAATTTGTGTAAGAGTCAGGGAATGGACATAGGATAGGTTGAGCAAGTGGCTGACATCCATTTCTCGTAAAAATAAAATCTGTTAATACAAACCTCCACTCTGTGGAGGGCCCATATGATCCTATTAGGATCGGACATGATCGAAAGATGTTATGCTCATCTACCAGCCATCGGTTCCAACCGACGACTAATTAAAACCATCTATTTTATTTTGACAGCGTGCATTTTGATTCAGTTCAAGAACTTAATGGGTTGGGCAGGCGAATGGCAAACAACTATTTCTCGTAAAATGGTATATTTATACTATTCTCATATGTTATGATTAGGATTGGACATGGCGATTTGCTTATTTACTTATACTAATAATATGTTGAAAAGCGGCAGTAAGTATTACCAAAAGTAGTAGAAGAATTATTAGTTAATTCATTATACCTATACACAATAATACTTTGTGAATACCATTAATACCAAATCATTGTTCGATTACAATTTTTTTAAAAACTAATTCTATTCAGAATTTACTTAGGTAGTTGGTACAGTATTATAAAGTCTTGCATCTCCCTTACCTCAGACCTTCCTCAGACTTATCCAATATCACGGCATATTTTTAACATTACTCATATTTCACAAGGCGGCGTTTTAACGACCCCTAAAGGTTTTAAAAATTCAAAAGAATGTGTCAGTTTTGACAGGAGTTATCTTGTTTAGACGTGAGAAATGATTTTCGCTAACCGCACAGTTATGCGGATAAAAAATCCCCATTATTAAAAGATTCGGGTATAATTAATTTTCATTATCATCAAAATTAATTATCTTACAGGTATGACAGTGTAATAGTGTATAGTAATTTACACCCTAGTTCTTGGACTTTACAATAATTATCAATCATTACGTCAAATATTCATAACAGATTTTTTCAGCACTAGTTCAAGGAGGTTGACGTTAAATTGACAGCAGCGGACAGTTTAGCGTAGGTGAATTGCTTTGTTTTCTTAAAAAATGCTGCATTTTATGTGAATATATTTTTTATAAAAGCATGTGGTCAAGTATCTGTAAATGAGTCATTTATGTACAGTACACTCTCAGTAATCCGCCGCTCGATTATCCGACAACCACTATAATCAGTCGTAATTTTTGAAAATTTTGTGAAAGCACAAAGTCAAGCTCTATAATTTGCATAATTTAGTAAATACTTGATTTTGATTATAAATAAAACTGTAATTTGCTGGTAAAATTTTCTCAAAAAAACTATTTTTACAAAATACCAACCTGTTTTAATATTTACCATATTTTGTATGTATGCACTATAATCCGCCGCTTTCACTAATTTGACACTTGTCTGTTTTTTGGGGTGGCGGATTACTGAGAGAGTTCTGTAATATGAGAAATTGCACTATTTATAAGAGACTACCTAAAATGAGTAATTATGCTAGATTAAAAAGGGGGCTAAAAAATCATTGTAGATGGATGGGCATATGGATGGTACCTATATGGATGGGGTATAGGGATGGGCATATATGAGGTCAACGAGAGCCACATTCTGGATTTACATATATATAAAGAGCCACACCATAGTCACGTTCTCACGTAGTATTAAATACACAAGTTCAAATTTAATTACATTTCAACACAAATCCTTATTGCTAGATACCTATATAAAGTATAAAAAATAGATATGTATATAAAAAAATGAGAAAGAAAACACAAAATAATTAGTTCAAAATTTATTTAATAAAAATAAAATATAATAAAAAGTTTATTTATCATTTTTAGCTAAATTTCTAAAATTTGGAAACTCGCGAAAATACAAGTATTCTATTTATATTTTTATCAAGATATATTGGGAGCCGCACTTAACCCAACGAAGAGCCACTTTTGCTCACGTCTGGTATATTATGCTAACGTCAAAGATCGGAGACGGAGGACGTGTCAAATTAACAATACGGCGGGTTTTCCACTGAAACAGTCCCTGCGCGCCGCTGAATGCCGAAAAGGGTGAAAGGTGAAACGAATCTGTGGATCTTCAGTTATAAGGTCTCGACAACGTAGAAGAAGAAAAAAATATACTTAGGAAATGTCTGCTGCGTGATGATTATGGTAATATTCATTGTTAAATCAGTAAAGTTGGCCATCCTGATTGCGATTTATTTGCGAGTTCAAGTTCCGTCTAGTAAATCTGTTTATTGATTGTTTTATATGTATGTTATTGAGGCTGTGCCAAATTATGTTTGCAATTATTTATAAAAGACTATGGTACCTACTTTTTATATGTGCGTATTCGTTTAATATCCTTAAATAAAGTATTGTTGTCATTAATTGTGTACATATCACATGACTCTGATAAAAATGATAAAGTACATAATTATCGTGATGGGTCACTAAAACGATCTTCTCGGATAGTGTTACCTCTTAATTATAACATAATTAAAATTTAAGTTATTTATGTGAACAGATTATTTTTCATTGACTTTATGTAGACATTATGGACATTACAAATAATAAATTTATTTAATATCGTCACATAAGAGACGTTTTTATAGGAGACTATCAAGTTTAAATCCAAATAATTCTTGCCTACATTGAGAAATAAGTAAGAATAACGAAGTTTAGCTAAATTGAGTTAATATCCTATGGTCATGTATGTATTAAGCTTTTAATAGATTATAAACTAACTTCCACATAAATTCATTCTAAGTAGGTGGAATATATCGATAGCCAGAGCAATATCAGTTAACAGATATTACTCTCTCACGTCGCATTACAAATGGTAGTTTAGTGTTAAATGAGAATAAACGATAAAAAATATTTCTTAAATAGTTTATCAGGTTCATTCAAATCGATTCTAGCAAAATAACCGGAAAAATATCTATAAATCTTCTACCTTTTAAACTAGGTAGTTAGGTACTGTATGTATGTATGCATTTCTATGTCAGTTGGATGAAGCCACGAATACTATCCACAAAGTCTCGAGGAAAGAAGTTTCCACCACAAGGCTGGAGTTTATCTATTACGGAGCTCACAAAAACGATGAGAGAACGAGGATGTCTTAGGTGGTTAGATAAATAGACTATTTAGCAGCGATTTCCAAACTGGGGGGCGCGCCTCCCTGGGGAGGCGCGTACTGTTGCAAAAGGAGGCGCGAAAAGTTTAACACAATAATGTAGCCACAGGTTTGCAGTTTGCAAGTGCATAGTTTTTAAAACGGCAGCTAGTTAAAAACTACATAAAAAACAGTCCTATAAAAGTTAGGTTGTTTGCAAACCTGTATGAATATAATATGGAGACTAATTTTATTATGGGTACCTCATTTCTATACTATCATGCATGGCCCCCACAAGAAGAGACCAGTTAAGTGAGATAAATACACACTACAAATTCGTTATATTAGTAAAAAAAGTCGCCTTTCGGTTACAGTCTATTAACATTTTATAATACTATATATTATGTGTATGTATGACACAATTTGATGTGATTATGTGGTGTGTGTGATTGATGATAATTCACATGTAGAATTTTATTTTATAATTCTTTGTAGTGTCTTTCTTGACTAAATATAGCGCTATATGGAAACAAAAACCTTTGTTCAATTTTGGTTGAATCGAACTGAAGACTAATATAACACTTTTTCAAGAAAAGCAATGTGAGCACTGCTACCATTCGTAACATCATATTTATGGGAAACGGAATTTTCTGCATTAGATGCAATTAAATCCATATATCGAGCCCGTATAGTAGAAAAAAGCACTTTGTGTAAAAATGTATTTAATGAAATAAAGGGGGGGAGGCGTAGTAACGTAAAGTTTGAAAACCACTGCTATATAGTATAACAATCAAACCTAGACTCGCGACAAGTTGTCCAACATATAAAAAGGTTCCGAGATTAAAATTAATTAGAAAACGTTACCTATACCTACTCACGCGTTGAAATTATTATTTTTGAGCGTGTTTATTTTTAAAAGTAGGTAGTAGGTACCTACTTATATAGTTTATATAATAATATTTTTTGTTCCAAAAATGAGACGGAATGATGAGCAGTTTGTCAAATAATATTTTGATTTGAAGCTTTTAACACCTCATGCTACTGATTGGGTAAACCCAAGAAATTCCTTATCGGAAAATGTACAGCTGCATTACCGTCCTAGACCACCTGGCCAACAGATTATTATCCATCCACATCTTTCAAGATTTCCGACAAGCCTCACTAAATAGTATTCATCGCCTTACTAAGACTGCTTTTATGAAACATAAATAGGTAATCAACTTCGGTAGAAAATGATTACTTATTAGTAATGGCAATATCACGTGGGAATTTAGTAAGCTAAAACCAGTTGAAAGTCAAACTTCAAAGAATACACCCGGAGTAGGACTTAAAATACCTTCATTACCTAAGCCCATGCCCTAATTCGGCCCACAAGATCTCTCGTCTCTTGCTCCATGCTGAATATGTCTTATATTATAAAGTAGGTAAAGTTAAGTAAGGTAAGTTAAAGAATCAATAATTCTTGTAAGACATGTAGGTACCACTATATCGGCCTTGTGATTAATCCTACATAGTTTACCCTACATGAAGCGCCTAGTTTCAAAAGCCCCTAAAACGATTTTAGGTAGTTCTGAGAAAAATGAGAAAAACGACTTTAGGTAGTTTTGAGAAAAATGAGAAAAAATCATATCTATAAATCTGTGAACTTTATGTACTTATTTATTTTTTTAATTCGTTACATTCCAAAGAGTATTTTGGCTTTCCATTTTAGGGGTATTTGAAAAGCACACCCAACCATTTTAGCAGGTTTTGAAATTTACCATAATTTTTGATCATACGTATTGACGGTTTCTGGGGTTTTTTAAAGTTCAATTTTTGGCCACCATATAAGTAACAAAAATATCAATCTAAATACATATCTAACTCAAAAATTTTCAAAAACCGTTTTAGGGGCTTTTGAAACTAGGCGCTTCACATCTTAGGAGTGTTATAGGTTTTTTTTAAATACTCAGAGAATGGGGGTAAACGGACTAAATATATTAAATGAAAATGAATAAAAATAATATAGACATTAATATCAGAGCATTTGAAATGAAATTCGTAAATAGTTCTGATACAACTTTCGAACAGTTTTTATGCCAATTTGTTACGCCCACAATGGCCGGTCCCAGGTTCGAATCTTGGGTTTGGCAAATACACACTGTTTTTCAATGACTGTTTGGAGTCAAAGTATAGACCTCATAAGTTGAGCTAGTGGCTAACATCCATATATCGTAAAAAAAACATAAATTTGTCAATACAAATCTCCACTCCATGGAGGGTCATTTATGATATTCTTAAGATCAAACATGGTTTTAAAAAAATATTTACGGATATATTATTATACTAGGTATAAGCATGTTTCGTGTTAAATTCAATGTATTTTAAAATACAAATAAGAGTAAAATAGTAAACTAATTATTATAATAATTTCATAATGTAAGATAAGAATAATTATTTGCAATACTAACACATCTAAAGGAGTTGCACACACAAATAATAAGAAACGTTAATTAATTACTTTCATGGTAAGGAAATAAGAAAGCGCAAGAAAGGATTTTAATATATGCATCAAGTTGAACTTTTCGCATTTTAGTTAAGCAGATATCCGCTAACACGTCCGCAGTCATGATAATTATTTATTAAGATGGCAAGGTCTCAATGAAGACTTTAAAATGGAACTAATCATCTGCGGAAGAAAAAATGTTAGAAAGACACAAAAAAATATTCTTATAGCTACATTTCAAATTGGAAGCTAATAAGTATACTAAATAGAATAATAATTGTTATCGAAATCTCTACTGGAAGACGGCGAAAACAAAAATTAAGCTAGGTGCTATTATTACAATGTTCGCTGGCATATATTATTACATAACACACGGAAGATAATAAGAATGCAATAATAGCATTTTTTAGTAAAAATTTATTTCAAATGGGCGTGGCGGACGATTGTTTGGCTTGGATGCGCTTTACTAATTTTGGAAAGTATGTATGTTGTTAGGTAGACAAGTAATTGAAGACAAAATGAACTCAATAAAATTAATATAAGTAAAACCAATGTTGCAAATTCTATAATATTTTTTCTTTCTCTTGTGTCACACGAATGTTAAATAAGAATAGATATATTGATTTTTTAGTCAAATATCCATTTAAAATACGGACGATAATACAAGATTATGTTTATATTTGTTTTTCAATTTGTGTATGAATCAGAATATGGACCTAATAGGTTTAGTAATAGTGGCTGACTGACATCCATTTCTCGTGAAAACAAAATCTGTCAATACAAACCTGCACTCTATAATTATGATCCTATTAGGATCTGACATGGTATCATGGGTGCGGACTGCGAGCTGTGGAACTACAAATTTACAAAGAACGTACATAATAATTAATACCTATATTATATAGCCTTACCCCCGGTTCCGTCTTTAACACTTCATTCATCAACATGAAGCCGTAGTTATATATTACGGCATGTTTGTAACAATCATCTTGAAATTATGTTACGATCGAAATTCTAAATTATCTGACAATCAATCTGTTTTTATTATTGTGTTGTTCAAAAGTCGCCAGTTGTATCAGTTAATAATTATGTTATTTTATAGTAGTTCTAGACGTCCTTGGCCAAAGTACCACCCTTAAGCAGACTTATAAACACATCCCCCTTTATGTTTAGTTTCAAATTGTCTTCAAGTTTGTTAGGTACCAACATACCTATTTTATTGTTTATGTACTTACAAAACAATCTTACATAGACATACACATCGTCTACTGAAAATTGGAGCATTTCCACTAAATCTACTCTCAAACAGTGATGGTTTTAGGTAAGTATGTGGAGCTGATAGGTTTGGAGGCACCTTTGTGAAAAAATTATCTTCGCGATAAGACGCTATAATAACATTTATCTCAATGTGTTATAATATTGCATCGTCTGCAGCATAGAAAATCGTCACTGCTCTCCAAAGTTGTAATATTTGTATTATTCCTTCATTCGCCGCCTTTTAGGTATAATGTCCCGCCCACAGAAATGATTAAGACAGTGATCAGTGAAACAGCAAATAATTTTCAACTATAGGCGCGACGAAATTTTGGACTCGCTGGCATTCGGAGAACGAACTTCGAGGTGTAAATACGTCAATTTGTTTCGTGATGGCGACGGGGGTATTAATTCTTAAATCGTGTAAAGATGACTAAAAACGTTACCCATTTACTTGGAGAAGAAAACATGTCAATGAATATATTATTATTGTTACTAATAGAACGATACACAGAACATTAAATGGGCGCATGTTGTATTTATATGACAAATTATATTTCCGTCGGCATGAGTCATTTGCACCCGCGACCCGCAATCCGCGCATCGCCTGCTCACGATCTTTTTAGACCATGCCTCAACTGAGGTATAGCCTTAATACATAAATAAATGAAAGCCACCGCTGTGGACTAATATTTTGAAGCAGGGTATTTTATGGCAGTCAAGCCTTAAAACCCAAAAATAATAAAGCATGCCGACGGCACTCAATATTGAATAGGTATAGGATTCACGTTACATTTACGTAGCAAACTTTAATGCATATTGTTATCATACAGACTATTGAAAATAACAAATTATTCTAACACGACGTGTTCAATTACATTATCTCATATTTTTCCACACTCGAAATCCGATGCTTGTTATACCACACCCAGTAGGGTAAGCCAGTTCCCATTAATTTTGTGTTACCTGGTGCCGCTCATAAGCAACGCATGACCTGATACGGAACGTCACTGGTTCTAACGAATAAACATTAAGTCGATTGCTATCAATGATAATAAGTAATATTATAATCATTATATTAAGTGTTGGCGAGAACAATAGTAATAAATAATATTAATTATTATCGTGTTGCAGTTTTCGATGTAACTGCAACTGCATACAATGCATTGAAGACGACTGAAATATGATTGCGTTATGAAAACAATTTAAATGGCGTGGCGTTGCGCAGCGGAGAATGTGGACGGAATGCGATTTCACATGGCGATTTGTTCACGATACTAATTCATACAAAATACCAACTCTGTGGAAAGTCCTCTTTGAAGCTTACATTATATATCCATTCCAGTTATACCGGTGGCAAAGATTGCCGAAGGTAAAACGTAAAACTATGAGTAAGTAAACGTAAAGAGAAATTTTGATACGACAATAAATTCTGGACCAGTTCATGCAAACATGGATTTTTTAATCATTATTATGTATCCATGGGATAAGCCGCTAAGGCAATGGATGTAGTGACGTCCCTAGACAGAATGCCGCGTCATTCTTTAAATACAGTATTTTTTTATCATCCTTTCATGAATCCAATATCTAAGAAATGTGTTGTATGGATAACTTACTAACAAAATATAGACTGTACCTAATTATTCGCAAATCTACTCGTGCCGTTTCTGGTCACCAAGGACGCCGAAGGGCAACGGAAGTAAACTAAACATAGCAAACCCAACAATAAAATTACAGTCCTGTTAAACCTTTTATGTTCATTAATATATTATGTTTCCAACCAGTAAGCTACATTTTTAATGGAAAGATATTTTCGTTATTATTAAGTTTAGGTATCCATTTCTCCTCGATTTGCCTCCCTTCGAGTAACTGACGCCCCTAAGCGACGCTCAATCTGCCTACCCCCACGGGACATCACTGAATGGATGATCCATTGCCTTAACCCCAAAGTAAGAAAGTAAACATTAAGTCCTTCTATGACCTACGACCTACGTAGTCCAACTACCTCAGTATCACCTTGTTAAAGCTTAGGATTGACAACAGCATCAACTAACTGGCGGTGGGAGTAAGTTATTATTACTCTTAGTTGCATTACCATTTATAGGTCGATATAAATATATATCTATATGTCGATAAATTATCGCGTTGATATTCCAGTACATACGATTGGGTTGATCATAATTTGTACTATGTAGCAATAATTTATTGTATCTACTTATATTTTTAGCAAATTCTCGTAATTAAAAATTGTCTTACAAGTTTATGTAACCATTAAAAAGTATATGCTATTTCAATTTAAGCTTTAAATTGCGAATTAAAGCTCATACGAGATCCATGACCTATGAACTATGGATCCAGAGTGTAGGGCAGTAGTTACAAATTATGAGAGGGACCTGCACATATAAGGAAAACTTACCGATTTTGTGGCTAACAGAAGGAAAAGAAGACAGTTTTTGAGGGCGTTCAAGGCCCAGATTCGATTTTTAGTTTTATTTCCACCACACAGTGGCGGATTTAGGGACGTGGATGCCCGAAGCACTGAATAATTTTAAAGATCCCTACGATATTTTTTTTATAAAAACCATAGATTCCAACTTTCAACGTAGGTACCTACTAATATGACTGCGGTGTCATGTAATAGGTTTATTTTTGTATCCAAATGCGTTTGAGTGTTTATATTGTAGGTTTATTTATATATTTTTATCATATACTTATTTATATTATAGAATTTTTCTCTCTTGGTATTAATCGTTCTATACCCCGTTCTATGCCCTTCCTACAAAAGCGATCTACGCGCTGCAGGTCTGGAATGGCGGGAGACGCAAGACTTGCCTATTAATCGAGGGAAGTGGCGCGAACTTGTGCATGCCCTATGCCCCAATGCTGGGTCGTGACAGGGCGAAAGAAAGAAGAAGAAGAATACTCATTTTTAAAAAGATTTTTTTATAAATTAATAATTGCAAGACTGGTTTGAACTATTTCAAGGCCCACTTTGTATTTTTTTTACGAATCGATTGCTTTATTTGCCTCAAAGAAAATCGCCTCTGCCTCCACATAATAATGATATATCGAGACAGCGATACACAATATAACGCAGGAAACTCATTCCATGATCACTTTGAAAAAACGAGTGAGTTTAATAATTTAATTATATTTGACGGTTTAATAATTATGTTAGAGGGAGACAGCTCGCCAGTGAACGATTTTTTTATGCAAGATGAAATATATGTGACGAATTTATTTAATAATTCACCATTAATTGAACACGCGGCTTATTTACATTACATTATAATGAGTATTGTTAGTAATTCAATACGAATACTGTATAGGACATCTAGGTTTTTCCAAACAGCTTTATACCTACGTAAATTAAGACGTTTTTTGTCGAATAAAAAATTGTAGTTAAAAAATATGTCAAATCACAACAATGAAGTCTGCTTGACGCGTTCGTGATTACATAAACCTTATGTAAGTATTTTTTTCAACATTGTCATATAAAAAAAATAATCCCACCCATTGTATTTATATTTTCCGTTTCTAATAAAAATGCAGTCTTTTGTATCAAGGAGTCCGAACATGAATTTTTATAATATTATGCAGTTGTTGTGAAGGTAATTGATCTTTTTAGGTTTCAAATGTTTTTTTTCTTTAGCCTTTTTGTTATGCAAGTATTAAATGACAATTAAAATATGCTTGTACTATTATGTAGGTACCCTGGAGTTTAATATTTCAAAAGTTTTTTTTTATATAATAATTAGTAGTTATAATATAAGTATACGTACTAAAAAAACATTTTTACATTATAACAGTAAAAAACTAATAGAGACATCGATTTGTAATAATATATAATACAATAGTAGTCGCAACGCGTATATGCGCGGAGTGGTATATTAACTATCGGATCGTCAATTTGTACTGAAGTTGAAAGCTTTTTATTTCAGCGTTCAAGCAAATAATTATTATAAATTAGATCATTCCAAAAAGCTTTCCTAGGACTTTAAATCATATGTCTTATTTATTAGGTACGCCGAATGAGTTACGAATTTATTAAGCAACGTCCACTCTAACTCATTCTCACGTAGGAGTAATATATAAACGATTTGGTTAATGAGAGATATTGCTCTCCCAATTAGCATCACCAATGGCAAGTTGGATTCAAAGGTAGGTCCAAGGGGTATGAAAGTATATTCGGGTATTAGCATCATGAGAACTCCCATGAACAAATTTAACTTTATTACATACAATTTAGTAATAATTTTATTCACAAGAGATTGCTATCTGTATACATTATGCAATATACATTCATGTATTTTACATTTATATTATAGGTACTAGATAATTGATACTACCACCTCTACCAGAACTAAGAGTGAACGAGTTTAAGCCCAGAGTGACCATTTGCGTTGTTATCGCAAGGAAGCTGAATATGTATTTATTTGTGCATCAAACCAAAGGACACTGACTATTATCTATTATGATTTTAACCAACTGTCACAAAGACCATCATATTTTCGTAGGGAAAACACAAGATTGCGATAGTTTCTTGAGTTCAGCGCCAGGTTAAAATAAATGGTTTCTGCTATTTCAAACATACGGATTACAATACCATATGAAAATACCAATACAGGTATTTTGGTATTTCCTATTGAATACCGGTATTAATAATAGAAGTACCAATAAATATAGATATAAAAATCTCTTTAAAATATTAATATTTCATAGCAAAAATATCTAAATAAGTACATATTATGTCATGTACCTATATATATATTATAAACCTTTAAAAATAGGCAAAAATAAGATATGGTAGAAATCAATGGCGGCTGGTCTATTAGGTCATTTGGTCAATGACCCTCCAAAAATAAACATCTTACAATCTATGTAGGTTATAATCTAAGATGTAGGTACAATGTATTATAATAATTATCAGCTAACACGTCAAGGCGAGACGCACACGGACGGACGAACTGTGTGTATAAAATTCAAACAAACAGAATCCGCTTGGTCGCTATACTTTGGGTCATTTTGGAATACGCCGGGATAAAATATTTCTAATATTTCTCTTTCTCTCTCATTTTCCATATGTTAAACGGAGAAAGCACACATTTTGCCAGTCTTTTTTTTAATTTGTTTTTACGCAGCATAGGAAAGATTTTCGTCATTGTCCGAGAAAGAGATAACAATACATTTTTCAGTGTGTTAAAGGAAACAGGTATAAAACGTTGTTCTGTTATTAATTATTATTGCCTCGCGATTTCATCGAGCATGTTTTGTTTTACCTACCAAACATGCGATTTCATTGAGCATGTTTTGTTTTACCTACCAATTGTTTCAACCGTATTATTTTTATCTGGTTAACATTTTTATATTTTTATTATTTCAAACTTTCTATTGTTGTCTGAAAGTTTCATATGCAATGTCATTGTTTGTTTTGTAATATTATAGTACTCTACCAAAAATAGCTTTTTAGCTTAGTTTAAATACAACCTTTGACTAAAACGCATCGACTGCATTCATTGTGTTAAACAGTTAAACCATTGGATAAATGTTACCCTTTAAAATGTAATCTGCTATAGGTATCAATCATAAAAGTAACCTTATAATAAAATCAGTGGAAATATAAAAAGTGTTTATATATAAATGATCCCGCCATTTCATAACAGTACACAACACTTTTTCTGATAGTGACAGTTTAATGAAAAATGAAGCTAAAAAGCTACGGAGTTTTTATTAAATATTTTTGATTGTTTGATGTGAAAATATACATTTTTTTGAAGGGTAAGTAGGTACCTATCTTTTCTATCTAACTATCTAACAATTTATAGCACTTCTTTTATAATGTTTATAAAGCCAGTTTGCTATACGTCTTTTAAGTGTACAACGAAAAGGCAAATTAAAATAATATAAAATTATTTAAAACTGACCTCCCATATTATCTAGCAAAGAGCCGCCAATGGTAGAAATGCTGATTTTTTTGCCTTTTATGTTAATTAATATATTTTGTCTCCACTTTCAATAAAGTAGGTATATACCGGTACTGTCTGATTTTTAAAACCGGTATTTTGGTATCGAAAAATACTGAGATAACGGTTTTTAAATACCGATATTGCAATCCTTACTCAAACATAGACACCAGAATCATCCCCTTTAGGCTATGACGTCACATGTAGCATCATCGTCTATGTTTTAATCTTCAATGATCATTTTAATAAATTAATCAAATACCTAATTATCATAATTGTTTATAAAAAAATGTAACGCTGAATTGGAACATCTCAACTGTGGAAGGCCATAAATCCATTTTTACTGAAAATTATTATAATGGACATACACGGATAGGTAGACTGTATAATATCGTATTATGCTATTCATACAAGTGGCAAATTAGGCACTAAACGCTCTACTTGCCAAGTAAACCTTTTATGCATGCTAATAATAAAGTCGTGAATGAAAATTCATTAAATAAGGTGTATTAAAATAACCAGCTCGTTTGCATGCACAAAATAATGATAAAGAATGTGATGGTACTTTAATATTGTTACTGGGCTAATTAACGGGTATTGTAGCTATATTTGCATTTTGTTTTTGGACTGTGGTATTATAATATGCAAACGGATGAAAGATTGAATGCTTAAAATTTCAATACAATTGAATATATTGGAACATGGATATGGTAAACTTTTGTTCTCATTAGAACTACTGTCGGACAACAAGACATTAAGTATAAAGTACAAAAAGGAAGTCGCTGTAGTCGCATATAGAGGATTTCTCAGTGACATACTTGTCATGGCGGCAACACTATTATAGGCGTGTTTAAATAATGTTAGATGTGACTCTTTTTTTCTTCGCAATAAGCCAAAAGTTTACTAATAATAATTCTAACATCACTCTTGATCGTTTTAGACATAGTTTTATTATAAAAACCTTCAAATTACGTGAATATATAGATCCATACACAACGGGGACGTAAAATGAAATGGTACATTTATGGGCGTTTCCATTGCCGACTCAAGTAGAAAGCCGAAACATTCACGAGTGGTCCTACTTTTTCCGTCTCTCCCGTTGGCTATGGATGGCCTGTCATTGCCTTTCATTGTTCTATAGAGTCAGAGTGCTCATACTGACGCGTCTGTCCTGTTCACTTGTCGGAGTATTCTTAGTTTCAGATTTCTTTCAGATTTACATTAGCTAGCATTAACACACCCTCTACAAATGTAATGCATAGATCAATGGTACATATATTTTGGAAATCGATATTACCACCGGTTTTTGTGTGAAGGACTAGTCTGACCTTGACAGCTGATTAATAACAGGAATGTATATTATTTATAAATAACACTGATAGTTAATATATTTGATTTGAGAATTTTGTATAATTCATTTCAAACGAGAAAGGGCGAATCAATATGTCAAGATTGTCAAGCAATCTGGGATCTGATTTTGACAGCTGCACAGTGGACCACTTGTTGCTTGTGCAAAAAGATATGCTCAGGCTTTATTAATCTAAAGATGGCGCTGGCGTTACTCATTTGAAAACAGAAGTGCGATTAGCTGCACACGTGGACTTTCTTCGTGGATAAGTTCTTGTTCGACAATATGTCATACCACCCCTACTAGATATAATGTTTTTTTTTTTTAATTATTAATAACCATGTCCTTGCATTTTCGTACAAGGTGGTTGATAGTAATTTTGAACAATCACAAACAACCAGGCTTTGAGAAAAACACATAAATATTGTGTGTCCCTGACCTGGAATCGAACCCAAGAACTCTCGGGTGGAAGGCAAGCGCCTTACGCACTGCACCACGAGAGCCGCCACTAGATATAATGTTGAAGTACTATATATAAGTATATTTACGTAACTGATTTCTTATCATAGTTATTTTACGGCGGCGTATTAACTGGAGGCTGGATCAACACAAATGTTGAGTGAGTGCTGTTAAAAAGGGATGACAAAACAATTATCGGAATGGTTACATGTAAAGTATATGTATTATATTTCACCCGAAAGAGATGATTGTATAGCATTGAGATCAAAAAAAAAGTTGTTTGTGGAGACAACAATGTTCCAATTTTATTGAATTCAATTATTAATTTGATATTCGTATCAAATATCAGACAATAACACCCACATTATTATCGGATATTTGATAGGTACGACTTGATGTTTACAAAAAACTACCAGAATTTTATATACTTACATTACATAATATGATTGAATGTATTTCTAATTTACTTACCTACCTATTTTCTTCTGTCTTCCGCTTGTATTCCGGTGGTTTTTTTACGTATATTTAAATGTTTTAATTTAGACATAAATTTGATCTCAATACTGTACGGCCACATCTCACGGTGAGCTATGATACGGTCAACTGCACACGTACAAATGTCATTGGAACAATTAAATAGATAACTGCTATGAGTACATTCAGTTTGGCCGAATTATGCTGGTATTTTTTAATCGAACAATAAATCAAAATGCCTTAAATAATATAAAATACTACATACCTACGCAAATTTATAAAAAAAACATTTCTCAATTCGCGGTACGTTTAGTAGGCATCTATCTAAAAATCCAATGGGAAAATTGAATGATTTTTTTTCCCGGTGACACGCGCCTCGGGCAGATTTTTTCTCAGGGTTTCATTCAAGAAATACCCTAAGTATATACTACGATTTGGAATTGCGACATAATAAAATACATTAGAATAATAAATCTTGTGTTTATGACTGTTTCGAGAGATTCATGTCTATTAGTATAAGATTGACCAAATGCTTTCGGTTGTCCAGTGCTTTCCAATCTAGATATTGAATCAATTTTTGTGTTTATGTTTATATGAAATTGCTAACAGAAAATCTGTGAGTGTTTTATAGGTTCATCAAACATATCAACTTTTGGTATAGTGCCCATACCGAAGGTCGATTTGATATAAATAAAAGATACTAGAAAGATCGATGTTTTTTTAATTTACTAATACTAATTGATTTAAGTTTTGTACTATTCCGTTTGAGTGAGTTGGTTCCACTTAAATGGAATAATACACAACTTAAATCAATTGGAATTCAAATTCAAATTCCACCAAGTACCCTCGTACGAAAAGTATTGATTTTTTTTAAGAATACATTCTCACCGTGACTTATTCAAAAGTCCTCGTGATGAATTTTATAGATAAAAATAACCATTTCAATAAAATAATTGATACCAATTTATTCATTGTAAGTTGACATATTAGGTCATAGATACTTGTATTTAAAATTCTTGGAAACAATTCGTTTATCTTTTGTGAAATGTTATAAATCTTTTGGAGCTATTTGGAAGATATTTTTATGATTATTTTTTGTCAGAATGATGCACGGAGAATTGTGTTTAGTGCGCAGCAAATATTCATGAGCTGCGCGCCTGCGACTGGACCCGCATGCATTGCAAACTGTTTTCTGGCGACTGGCGCATGTGCAGTAGACAAATCAGGAATGTTTTAAGATTTTACGTTTATGTGTACATTCCTGCAAGAATTCCGAATGCCAAATTGGTTTCCAGCGATCAGAAACCGTTTGACACGTCAAACCACTTTTCTCTAACTTTACTCTTCTGCAATCTGTCACAGTGACAATAATTGTCCAAACAGTAACTAACCTAGAGTCTGTCTTTTATAAACTGGCGTGCCGGTTTCTCCCCCGCTTCAGCATCCATCTCGTTCCCTCCCATTGTAAACTTGCAACTGTTGAATGCGATAGCATAATCCTTTCCGTGGGACGTGACGCCAGTTTATAGAATACATACTCTAAAAACGATATTTATTTATAATTTTCGTCAGAATCTTTCGTATGTGTCATTTTCTCAACATATTGCGTTACCTATATGCAAGATTTTATCAAAACATATCAAAAGATTTTTGTCTGACGCACTGATTTAGTTTGGTTTGACTGGTTCTAATATTAACTATTAACTAACTCAATTAGATAAAGAATTTAAATAGATATGTGTATCGATATTTACATTTAAATCTTAATTGCATTACATGAGGTGGAAAGAAAATAATTGTTATATTATGTTCTAATTTAAGTGGCGTCATTTCCATTTTATACCGTTTTCGAAGTGTCGACTGACATGAGCAATTTTAATCAAATTCTGTTCTATTTTCAAACACGAATCTCATTTACTCGAATGGCGTTTTCGAATTCGAACGACACATTCTTTCGGTCAACTTTTAGAGCCGTTGTCATGACGTTTCTCGGTAACGCAAAAAAACATGGAGAAAAGATACGTGTACACAAAAGACTATAATAAAGTTAATTGAATGGAGGTTGCCGTGGCGAGGGACCTGTTATTTCGCCAACAATTTGACTCGCAATCATTATCCAAAATGGGACAGCGCCGACGTATAAAACTTGTCAAATTACCGTGCCCCGAAGAGAATAGACAATATTTTTTCCGCCATTGTGTCGTCCGTGGCGTCTGTGGGAAAACGAGAAATGGAACGCGAAACACGAACCAGCAAGGTCGGAGAATTTGGATTGTGAATTTGATAGATTAATCATACATAACTATGGGCGGCTTCGGTTGATTCAAAATATTATAGTTGATTCAAAACACGTGTTTATTAATTATTAATCACTAATTTACGTTGGTAAGTGCATTAGTTTAATAGTTATTGGTTGAAAAGGCAGTACCCAGGTACTAAGTGCTTACATAACGTATTAATTACATAGAAATACGAAAGCCAGTCGCTATAGACCAAGATTTTGAACCCACTTTTAGTTTATGACTTAAAATACAAGAAATAAAATCCCGTTGAATGTCCTCAAATATTACTAATCACAGAATAAATAATAAATAGAATACCGATAGTCAATATCCAATACACTACATTTTTATGCAGGGTTTTGAATGTGTGAGTGTCTTACGAAAATGAAACGCGCATTATGCACGTGCAATAGTGTGTGTAATACACCATTATAAAATTAGCGTAAATGCATAAGCCGAGTGCAGTTGTCAGTATTCAACGTATGACGTATTCTTGACACGTTTATCCCGGGTTATTCCTTACTCGAGATCCGTTACCTGCTACTCCTTAATTATTTCTGAGTTTCCTGTTACCAATATTGCGCGCTTCGTTCATGACAAACTTTAATGCATATTGTGTGATTATGATTAAGGCTATATCTCAGTTGAAGCATGCGGATGACGCATGCCGACCGAAATATAATTTGTCATATAAATCCAACATGCGTCCATTTAATGTTTTGTTTATTGTTCTATTAGTAACAATAATAATATATTCATTGACATGTTTTCTTTTTAAAGTAAATGGGTAACGTTTTTAGTCATCTTTACACGATTTAAGAATTAGTACCCCCGTCGCCATCACGAAACAAAATGACGTATTAACACCTCGACGTTCGCTCTCAGACTACCAGCGAGTCCAAAATTCGTCGCGCCTATAGTTGAAAATTATTTTCCGTTTCACGCGCCTTAAGACGCAACTATTGAAATTAACACAATATTCTTTAACATGTGTTTGTATTTATCCCATATTTTTTCTCACTCAAGAATTATACCTTCTTACAACCACACTGAGAAGGTAACCCATTTCATTATTTTTTGTGTTTTATCATCGTGGCCAACCCTTCTTTGCTCTGAAGCTACAATGAAGGGGGGGGGGGTGATCTAACTACAGCCTTACAGGTATGATATTGGAATTGCACGTCATGCAGTATAATAAGTACAATACTGCTCTTCTAAGGAAGAAGGCAGTAACTGACTCTCACACACTTTCGAGATAAATGACACAATGTGTTTTTTTTCAAACTTTAGTACTGTGAATTAATAAATAACGGTGATAATTTTTATTAGTAGGATGTTAAAATACAAACAACGTAATAATAAACAAGCAGTAACTCCAATGAATAGGTACAATTACTGCCTTTTTGCTAAAAAAAATGTATTATTTTAGAAGATGTCTATTTTTCACTAAGGATTTGAACGGTATTTTAGTGATAATACTGATTTTAAAGTAAACAGAATATATAGCTTTCAAAATTACCTAACGGATGGCATCTTCCATGGAAGGGCAGAATAGACGTAAATAAGTACAAGTGGAGGCTTTATCGGAGGGCAAATCTGATTAGTCAGTGATATCAAAAAAATATCTGATATAAAGATGAAATCTTTTGCGTTCAGTAGTCGTTGAAAGACACCTAATTTTTTCTTACGTCATTATGAACAATATGCATTTCGTTTTCAGAATTGAGTCAGTTCTTGAATCTATAGCTATATAATAAAAAAAATCAAAGTTATATATAAGAGCATCCAATAAAATACTGTCCTGGCAAATGAATGATTATGTAGAAACAGTGCGGTGCACAAAACTACCCAGTAGCCCCATAATAACAAATAATTAATCATTTTTTTTGCCAATACAAATTTGTAATCACATACTAACACAAATACGTTGATATCTAAATTAATATATAAAAAAAAATGATAATATGTTTAACCTATCTAGTGTTAAATATATTATTAGATTCAATTAATTTTCCACAAAATATTTCTGAAATATAAACAAGCAGTAGATAAATCTAATATATAAAAATCAATATTTGTTTATTTGTTTGTTCGTATTTTATGCGCTGCCATACCGTTCATCCGATTGCGATAAAACTTTTTCAATTTATTGCTTGCACTTTCGCGAAGGTTATAGGCTATAATCTTATATATAAAAATGAATGTCTGTCTGTCCCGTATGCGTTCCTATACCATTCATCCGATTGTTGTGTGCACACCCGCAAATGTTTCTGAATTAGAAAAATCATCTTCTTCTTCTTCTTCAGTATATCTTCTTTTATTCGTATGGTTCCTATACCATTCATCCGATTGCGACGAAACTTTTGGCAGTTGTTGTGCGCACACTCGCGAAGGTTTCTGAATTAGAAAAACCATCTTCTTCATTATATCTTTTTATATTCGTATGGTTCATATACCATTCATCCGATTGCGATGAAACCTTCGTCAGTTGTTGTAGTGACATCCGCAAAGGTTTCTGAATTAGTACAACCATCTTCTTCTTCTTCCGAGATAAAAGTATTGTTTTATTATTGTTTATTACATACAAAAATTATTTAAAATACGATAAATGACCGACTTCAACCAAAACCAAAACGTTCGCTAAGATAGATAACGTCAATAATTATTAATCTTCATGGCAGCAAAATATAGCATTATTTAGATTATAAATAAACAATCACAAAAATAGCGTATAATAGTAAGTATATACTATATAGGTAGTATTGATATGTTAAAACTCCAAAAAATGTAAGTGACTCCCATCTGGTGTAGGTCTAGACTAAAGTTCTCGGGAGTCCAATTAATAAATTTACAAATGCGTTATAGACCGTAACTGCACACGCGGCAGATATACTAGGTGTGCGTATAACATTCACAAATGGGGAATAAACCCCACTATTTTATGTGATTACGAAGAAACCTGAACCGCTGAGTATGTTGTTGAAAGCTGCGTTTTGTGTGCTTTCTTTGGAGGACTTTCTGCCATACACCAATGCATTGGCATGAATTGAGGCTCAATCGGTGTCTCTCTAGTATTCTTATCTATATTCTAGCCATAGGTAATTATTAGGATCGTTAGTGTCGGTTTGTATTGTCTGCCGTCTTTTTGACATGCCACATATGAATATTAGACTAATCATTAAATGGCTCAGATAGTTGCACCAATTTATAAATGCCGCGAGTCTTCCATTGGCCACAGGTATTGCGTGTCGTAGAATGCTCTAGAGGAGTGGAGCCAATTCACCCGGGCGATGATCCTCAGTCATGACATCATGACAAAGAAAAGAAGAAGTTATATTCTATTTACCTTAATAATTTGTATTTTTTTCATTTCTGGCAGGAGGGAGGGAGGTCACGACCTGAAAACACCTCCCCTTCTGTGTGCACCTGTCGAATATTAGTTTTTCTATGGTTATCCATTTAATCACCTCCAAAACGTTGTTGAACACTAAAATTTTCCATAATTGTTTCAAGTTATAGTCCAAATTCTTTGGTGAGTCTTTTATATAAAATAATTACAAGATAAAAAGAACTTTTTATGTACAACGTTTTTAAATTTTCTGTTGAATTATTATGCTCAATATGCTCAAACTTGTACTTGATATGACGTAAATAAAAAACAAACAAACAAGCAAATATATAATACTGAAATGTCATTTTGGCATTTCATTTTGATTTACATAGTAACGCACGTATATATTATTAATTTAGTTGCTAGGACCACCGCCTTAGCAACCAATAATAGTCTTTTACTTTTTAAGAACTTTTCTGAAATAACTTTCCATACAAAACAGAATTAACTGAAAATGAATTCAATTCTGCTTAAAGATAGCTAAAAGTATTAAAAGAATGCATTGGCATCGTGTTCTGATATATTTTCTAAAAGTTTCAAATGAGCTAGTCGGGAAGTTAGTTAAAAATCGATTGCAAGATTTGTACCGGACAAAGAACCACTGGACAAATAAGAATACGAGCTAAGCAAAACGTTGTAAAATGGAAAAACCTTTTGATACAAACACATTTTGTGATACGTAATATTATTGAATATACATCATTTGTAAACATCTCATGCATATTCACACTAAAAAAAATCATTTCGTATAAAAAAAAAAATATGACACCTGACGGGACTTGAACCTGTATCTGCTGTATTCGCATTTACAACGCAATTCGATAAGCATTTCATGTAACAACTATTACTAGTTAAAATCGTCGTAATTAACTAATATGCCCGTAGCTTAATTGGAAAAGCATACTGGCTAACCATGCAAATAAAAACGCGTATTTAGTGTGTTTAATTTTATCAACCAGTAAGCCACTGTAGGAAAATTCAGTGACCGTATCGCACGACAGTTATACACGTTGGTTTAAGTTGGTTTCCCTGCCTGAGCGATATGGGCACTGCTTCCAATAATGGATGTCTACTTATGTACTAACTACACTATTTACTTGGTTCTTCACCATAACCACGACTGCACCTTGATACCTGCACTGGATTGGTTATGAAAACATCACTCTGATTACAATAACCATTAACGTAAGTTTAAGAATGCAGAAAAATATTTTGTAAAATAATGTATAAGTTACTTATACAATGATTTTTAGAGGTACATTCTTACTTAGCTACACTCACAGAACAGATTAATAAATATAATTCCGAAAGGCTATTCCCCAATACACTACATTTTGACGCAGGGTTTTGAATGTATGAGTGCCCTACGAAAATGAACCATACATTATAGACGTGCAATTAATAGTGTGTGATGCAATCTTCAAATACACAAATATTGAATGAGCGTCAGCGCATAAACAGAGAGCAGAACGTTGTCAAAATGAAGGACAAGCGTATTCTTTACACGTGTTCAGATTCGAGATCGGTTGCATGTTACTCCACACCCGTTCGGTATTTCAGTTCCCATTTCTATCCCTGGTTAAACTATTATGATTGGAATGTCTAGACTTCTAAACTCTACTCTAGATTCTAGCGGGTAAATAGGTACCGGTGGCGAAGGGTAGAGGTAGGCTGTGGAGATTCTCTATAAATAGTGCACATTCTCAATGAAACTAAACTTTGTCAGTCATAGGTACCTACTTATTTGCTTTCAAAGAATACAAATTGCAGATGGTTTTTAAAATTCGATTAAACCGTACATCAACCAAACCATAGCAGATAATATTTTTATATATTATGGCTTGGATTAGGTAGGGTTTAACGGAAATTTAAAAACTTACTAACACCATCTGCAATTTTTGTATTGTTAGTTTAATGAAAACAAATAAATATGACTGACAAAGTTTAGTTTGCACTATTTATGTCGGATCTTGACAGCCTACCTCCACCCTTCACCACTGATAGGTACTCACGTTCATAAAATTAATAGTAAGGATCGCGCCAAGGGTGGCTGGCGGCTGCCAGCTCATAATTTACGTATACTGCAGAAATACACATAGGTATGCATGAAAGTTTCATGCGTATGCGTTTCCTAGGTTCATTGCCATGAACCTGACGCATTCTATTGAGATTTTGAGAGAAGGTTTTTTTTTGTTTGCTTTTATTATTTAATTTTTCGTTCATTGGTCGGTCATAATATAATATTTGAAGATAAGACTCTTTAAGATGATAAGTTTCTGTAATTGATTTTTTTAATATTTTGTAACAATACATACTAAAACATTAAGGCGATACTTCAGTGAAATGGCAAATAATTTTCAACTATAGGCGCGACGAAATTTCGGACTCGCTGGCAGTCTGAGAGCGAACGTCGAGGTGTCAATACGTCAATTTGTTTCGTGATGGCGACGGGGGTATTAATTCTTAAATCGTGTAAAGATGACTAAACTCGTTACCCATTTACCTTAAAAAGAAAACATGTCAATGAATATATTATTATTGTTACTAATAGAACAATAAATAGAACATTAAATGGACGCATGTTGGATTTATATGACAAATTATATTTCGGTCGGCATGCGTCATGTGCACCCGCGACCCGCAATCCGCGCATCGCCTAGCCACGATCTTTTTAGACCATGCCTCAACTGAGGTATAGCCTAAACATATATTTGTACTGTGTACTGCCAATACACGAGCTTGCAGAGAATTATTATTTTTAGGTATAATCATCAAATTTTGCAATACCAAAAGATTGCATGAATCCGTTTAGTTGTAGTCAAAACTAATTTTCGGTTATACTGTCATTAAATTTATAAAAAAATACTCTAATTGGAAATCTGCAAGACCATGTTTTTGGGTGCTAGCTAACAATTTGCATTTCGCAACATCAAATTAAAGTTTCCCATGCAATTTAAAAATTCACTATGCAATCAGTGAAAGATTATGATGCCGATAGCAGGTGCCTTTCCCTTTCTTTGAATAAAAAATACAGGTGTCGACGTAATAATTAGAAGTTGCAGGTCTGACGAATCGCACTATACATGCACATTATATTATGATATCTACTTTGGAAAATAATTTACTTTTTTTAATATCACAGAAAGTCCCGATTAAAACCCGTTTAAGTGTATTCTCACAGGTTTTCTCCCTAAAACGAAGGTTTGTAATATTCATTTATAGTGTTGCTTACTATAAATATGGTATTAAATACTAATTACGACTTAAGGGCCCGCATGCTTAGTAAACGTAGACACGTAGGGTATCTTTGGGAGCTTAATTTGAACTAATTTGTGTACGAAAAATGTATATATTATTGAACAAATAATTTGAAAACACTTCTGAGAAATATACACCCGCTAGAAATAGTTTACTAAATATTAGCAAGTGCAAGTACGTTATAACAAAAAAAATGGAGTGATCCCGACACCGGTCAGTAATTAAGGTAATTTAATACTTTGATTTAAAATACAAAACCCGATTGTCAATAAGTAACGCAATTTGGAAGACACTTTAGAGAGTAACATAAAAACCATTCAATTAATTTTTTTGCTATTAGATACGACACATATAGTATAGTGGCCAGTAGGCACAAATCCCGAGGAACGTAGGTTCGAATCCAGCTGGATGTCGTATTTAAAAAAAAAATCTGGTGGTTATTAATTTTTCAGAAGTGTTTTCAAATGATGTAAATATATGTATGCAATAAAATAATATGATATTTTTAAATCTTGCGAATTATTCGTTGAATGAAAAGGGTACCTCGGTAGTATATATTATTATTGTATATATTATGCTTGATACTACATACTACTATGATACTACTATGATACATTTTATGATCATATAAAATAAATTAATACCAAAACGTATTATTATTAACACCGTCATCGTTTGAAATTAAGACTTAAGTCAACGTGGGTCATTTAATATGATTTTTTTCAATTCTCGATTGCCAGGTAATATATTTATTAAAATAAAATATTATAATATATGAGACACTAATGATCAACAATTATCAATCTTAGATTTAGCAAGATTTCGATGCAATTAGAGAGAATTATATCGATCACACCCAGATGGTAATGCACTTCCCATTATTATCATAATAATGATGCTTACCCAAAGTGATTTTTTCTTCGATTTTAGAATTGAACTACTTACATATTGTACCGGAAACAGTTGCACGAATGCAATCTGAATCTGAGATTGACCCACTTAGAAGCAAATAAATGCACAGGGTGGAAATTTTCCTGCCAGCCTGTTGCATTTCCTGTGTATTGCATATTCCACCACAAGTCAGAGAAGTTCGACACCGAAGAATATCGTTGTATCAAAGGAAGCGATGATATATTTTATATTATAAGGATGTAGAATGTTTTTGAAATATATGGAATAAATAAATAGAAATGTTGAACATACATAATTTTGAAAAACACTTCCCGGGTTTACGTCCCGATTTAGAAGAGCGCTGATGAGTGGGTATTAAAAGTGGCCAATAGTTAAAATTTGTCGCAATTAGTATGTCACTGCGTAGCATAGAGGTAATGCGCGGATGGGACGTAAACCCGGGAGATGCAGGGTTCGATTCCCTGCGGGGTGGCTTACTTTTTTCAAAAAGATTTTTTCTATTGGTTATAATATATTTTCTCAGAAAGTGTTTTTTAATAATTAATAATAATAAATATAATTAATAATTAGAATGGTACATTCTTAAATCTTGTGAATTATTCGTTGAATAAAAGAAATAGTTAATTATAAATAGAAATCTATCTGATAATCGATAAAGTGTGATGTATATTGTATAATATAATTTGTAAATAGGATTTTGCAAAACAAACAACCGTCGTTTCGATACAATTTCATATCGAAATGCTGTCTAAATTAGTGAACTTAACTATTAGCTCACAGGTTCGTGGTTGCCTGGTATATAATAAATATTCGCGCTATCGCAATATTGCATGCTTTTCATTTTCGATATTTTATTTCTAATTTGTTAATGAAAGTCAACTATGAACCTAATCAAATGGTTTTACATGACCAAAAGTAGCCCTTAGCTTAAAAATGATATTACTACTATCATTGCCAAGATTATCACTGTCTTTGAAACCCAATTGAAAGATATTACAGTCTTCATTCTCCTAATTAGTCTTAATAACTGTGGATACTGGATAGTCAATATGAATGCAGGAGATATTTCAAGATTATGGAGCTGTTCAATTCAACGCAGGTCCCAAGTTTCAGTAATAAATTCAAAATGCTGAGAAAAATACGAGGCGCAGATATTAAACAGTAAAAATAGGTACGATGAATTTAAATTTTCTTAAATATTACTGGTAGTTGAGTTTTTCAGTATGTGTTCAGTTTAATTTCTTTACAGGTCGGCGTTGAATTGTTTACGGACGTCACTGTGGATATAATTGGTTACCTATGTATATACCTACGTAACTTATGATGTGCACCTCAATAAAAACAAAGCATTTTTTTCATACCGTAGTTACCTTTGTAAATAATAATAACTTAATATACTTACTGAGGGCAGACTTCAAGGACAGACTGTTAGGTTGGAATTATTTCATAGTAGTGTTGTTTTTATTAATTTTAATTGTATAATAATTAATAAGATACTTATAGAAATAAAATCTTCTTAGATGAAGTACCTACCTAAGTTTTGATTGCTTTATCCTGGCATTCAGAGATGTATACAATGGACGTGAGTATTACTTATAAAAATATGAAAAGTTTAACACTACGGATAACAATGAATTAAAGTAAGTACAGATTTAAACTTGCTCAAAGATACCACAATATGTCCACTCAAAAATATTTGATCATATTTAATTGTATTTTTAAGAAAAACAATCAGTACAATCAAACTTATCAATGAAGGTACTCAAGAAAAAAAATCACAAAACTCAACGCAATGAAACACTTATCCACAAATCATATAATCCGAGATGCATAGAATGTCAAGTTACGTTAAATTGAAATAACGTTAAAATGACATAGATACCTACATGCATAGATAAAAATAGAAAAACTAATATAAAAAAAACAATCAATGAAGTTAACAACACATTTCACAATTATGACTCTAGCCATTTTTTTAAATTAGATTTCCCGATAATTATTGAAATACTCTTAGATGACACACAATCAATGACATTAATATGGACGAATCATCTGGGGAAAAAAATGACACTCACTTTATTGTCGGGTCTGCCGAATGGCATAATCTGTTCTAACACCATTACAATAAAGGTGATATTGCTATAAATTCCTGATGCTTTTTGTTGGGTCTGCCGAATGGTTCGGTTCGAACAGGTTCGCTTAAATGAACATTGATATTAGAAACACTGCTCTAACGTCATTACAATAAAGGTCATATTGCTATACACTCCCGATGCGTGATATCGCATAATGGAAATTGCGTGACGTCTACCTATACATGCGAATGCGCGAATTTACTTGCTAGCTACTGTATTGAGTGCATCGTCCATTAATAATGTCATTGCACACAATTCTTAAAGAATAAATAGTGCACAATACAAAACGAATAATTATTATAAGTACATTAATAGTTAATATTATGAACTATAAATCTAGTAATTCAATTATTGCTTTATCACTAATGAATGAATTGACGGATTGCAGATACAGTATAACACTAGGTATACCAGATTCGTATATTTTTTTATTGACAAGGCAAGAATTTTGTACATTATTATGATGGCATCTGTTTAAGTTTACGATAGTAAATATTATGTCAATAATGTTGATAATATAAAATGATGTCTATAATACTGTTAGTCTTTCGTATTTGCGTATATAATCGATACTCAAAATAATATTATAATACGTGGAGTATAATAATGCTCGAGCTAGAGGTGGCGTTAAATTAGAATTTTGTCAACCGTGCAGATGGTTATGAATTCGTTTATTAGTGACATCTTCTTCTGAAATGGGTAACTAAATCATAGTTGGTCATTGACACATAATTTCTCCGTAGCCATCGATTGAATCTATGTATTTGGTGTATTGCTCGATTCCCTACATGGACAGTACCTACCTACTGGTACATAATCATTTTTTTTTTAAATTAGCAATCCTCTCTGTTTGAAAAAAATGTTAAGTGGTCACGGTACAATTGAAACCGACGCCAGCTGATGAACGATGTTACACCGTCAGAATACAAGAGCGACATAAGGCAACCAATTTCGATAACATCGGTCCGACACGGTCAAGCGGGCAAACTGTGTGCGACTACATTATTATAGTTACAATCGTAAAAATTGGGGAGTGCAGATTCGATATTTTCATTGAATTATTTTGGGACAATGTTATATTAGACCTGCTAGATTTCGCACAGCTTTCTATACCAACAAATCCTTCATGCGAAAAGCACTCGATGTTACCCTGGCTGTTGTATTATTTTGATTGAATACGTATACTTAATATTTTACGAAACATGTTGAACTTATTGTAAAACAGAAAAAATAATAACAAATCGCTTCAAACTGAATTTCGATATAGCCTTTTTCTAGTTCATAGGCTTGCCATATTTTATACATAATTTCACCATTTATAACAAAAATATTACACATGTTTTACTCACATGATGAGTTTTATCAACAGTGAGTATCGAATTTTATTTTTGACTTTTTATAATATTACTGTCATTATTATAAAGGCTTAATTAGACCAGCAGACGCTCAAATCCAACTAGATCCAACAATCCACGCCGACTGTCGTGAGCAATCGTTATTACACTATAAGCGATTACACGCAACGATTCGATTGGTTTACAATAAACGTAGTGTTGCTATTATTAAAAATATAGGTTTACTAAAGCATATTTCTTCGATCGATTAGTGGTAACACTGAACAGTTTTAACTCAAAATTTTTACGTCAGGCTGTCAGAGGCGACCTAACTCTATAGTCTATGGTATGGCAGTTTTATACATCTGAAAAATCTTCAAAGATATTATCTTTTCAATTATTTTTCTAATACGACGGATGTTTAATGTTCCACAATATATCTACCTCTAGCTATAGCATTATCTATTATCTCTAGTGTGGACCAATTCAATGTGGAGTGTGTCCTCGGCGCTAGTCCACGCGACTCTTTGATTATTTGCTATCTTATGATAGTTAGAACAAAATAGAGCAGAGATATGTTAATGGTTGAATTTGGTTGAACTGATAAATACTGAATCGTACGTCTAACTACGGCAACGCGACTCGCAAAACGGGCGGTAACTTCGTATATTTTCGTACGTTATCGGCAATCTTTGATAGGATTGTAGGTGAATCGTGTCTAAAAAATAGGAATTATTCCAATTCGCTTACGACTTCAGGGAACGACTCAAAAGTGACTTTTCATGATCGGGGGCGATCATAGCAGACGGTCGGGTCAGACCGTTAGGCTGAGAATCTGCCAATGTAATTTGAGCATAAGTGGCCCAACGACCCATGGCGGGTCTTAGCTACCTCCACCTCCCTCTATCATGTACCAGTGTTCTTCAGGTATCTGCGCTCTAGCATCTTTGTTGACACCGTCCAACTACCGGAGTCTGAACCTCCCAGTAAAAAAAATAGGGATGCCTTCATCATTATTATGTATAGCTTGTAGTTTTTAAATATAACAATATATTTTTTAATTAAATGTATATCATCAATAATAATGACAGGGTAGTGAAACGCGTGACGGGAATATTATTAATTCTTAACTAAGAGCCGCACGACACAATAATTTAGTTTGCGGAAGTGAAATTAACAAAGCAAGCTGTCATATAAGGTGGACGCATAATAATTAAACCATAGTCCTACGTGGAGCGCCGAAATTTCTCAAAATTTGCCAAATTATCGCCCGGCCCGCAGCCATCTTCGAAAGGTGGCGTCCGTCGCGCAGGAGCGAATAAGCTTGCACAACATTCTCATGTAATTGTTTTGATGCATCAGTGACGTCACACGGGCAGCTGGTCACGCGCAGGCGCACGCGTCCAAGACGCACGCCACTACCCTCTCCAACGAACATAAATACAATTGCTCGTATGACATTATTTTTTGGCGGTAGTTCCTTGATTTAAATATTATACAATTCAATTACAACTTATTCTAAATGTACTTCTACATAGTTTGACGTAGTCTTATTATTTTAATGCAAACAAGATGACAAAATGAAAAACATGAAAACAATCAATAATATTTTCATTTAACTTAACTCGTAGAGGTACTTTAATAACTAGGACCGGTTTCACCCATTTACACGGATATTGCTAACTATAAACCAAATGGGACGAAACATTACATTTTTGTGGGACGGTTGTTTTATTTATTTTCTTTAATTTTGTATAGGTACTTAGACAACTGTATGTACGTATCTACTTATCATTTTTTTTAAACATGCAATTAATCGCATCGGTGTTGCCATACTGAAGCTCGATTCGATATAATATATACATACATAGAAAAGCTTTCAAGTTATAAGTACAGACCTACAAGCTCATCTGTGGAATGGCCAAAAATGGAACTACGAACTACCATAGGACGCCATTTTGAAAACTTCATTCATATATCAGATTTTGTCCAGTTACGAGTCTTGATTGGGTAGTTTTCGATAGTGGCTCCCCCATCCCATTCTTCAGATAAGTTTGTAGGTCTGCAGGCCTATGTTATAACTGGTGATATAAAGTCACCCGACGACACGACGTAATTGTGACGTAAGCAAATACACGCTCGAGGCAAGCCGCCCAACACACACTGCTCACCATAGATATTATTATGCTGAAACACCTATTTGTGTATGGGGACAATGAATAACGCCAGTATTTGACTGGCGTTAATTTCTCGAATGCTATTATCACTACGGTAGTACGTCACAATGATGTCATATGACGTCATGTCGACCGGGCAACTCCAACTCGCAAGCTATAACATAAGGCCCCTGTACTTACACATTTATATTTTTATAACAAGAAGATTTTTTTTAATAATTCTCCAAAAGAACTAAGTACTAAAATATTATGTAGGTTTGGAAGTAGATGATGATGATGATGATTGCGTGCTCAAATCACGTCGGCGTCAACACTTTGGAAGTAGATGATGAGGAGGCAGGTGAGTTGATAAAGCCAGCGGTGTAGGTGGATATAGATGTTTATTGTCTTGATGCAGAGTACAGAGATTTACAATGGTAGGAGATGTGATCGAGATCTGTTTGTGTTGATGAAGTGAGAGACTTGATGACGTTGGCTATGTCGAGTAAAGGACTCGTGATAATATTAGTGTGTCTCGTGATACACTCGATGAGTTGTGTGAGGATTCCTGTATTGTCCTTCCAATTTATAGAAATGCAGTACATATACGTCACATTGTCGCAATTACCAATCATAATAGGCCTACTGATCCAGTTATGATTGAATAAATGCCGACAAATATTATTCCTCTATTGTTTTGTTTTGACAACAAAACATACATATTAAAGCATGTCACTCATTTATTGCAAAGTGGTATGATTGCTACATAAATGTATAAATAAAAATCGGATTCCGACTTTAAACGAACGCACATTTTATAATGCCTTTATAAATTGTAAATTTATCGTGGAATTATTCTTGTTTATAATATTTTTTAAATATTTTAAAATGTAAACTGTATACCTACAATTTCATGATTCGCATTTCGTCGCTATATACCGTTAGTGGTAGAGTTGCTACTTCATAACTTTGCACTCCGGCTCTAGGATGAAAATTATGTAAATAATATATTCTAAAAATATATTTTGTACATATATTATGTATTTATTTTCTTATTACTACATATACCTTTTTATGCGAGATAATCAGGCAAAGAGGCGTATCAGTGTAGTAAAAAGTGCAAAGTTATAACTTTACGTAAACATTTTTCTATAATCTAAGCGTATACTATAACTTTACATATTAAAACGTATACTCTACTACTGTAACATTGCACTTCGCCTTAAAGTACTTCACTAAAATATGAAAGATATATTATAAGATAGCATGATGGAATATCGCATCTATTTTTAATGCTAAGTAGCATTGTTAGGGTTAAAAGATGGTTCACAAAAAGGGGTAAACGAAAAGCTTCGCCTCCCCTCCTGGCATCAG
Organism: Rhyacophila brunnea; assembly: GCF_057557595.1. Taxonomy (NCBI): domain Eukaryota; kingdom Metazoa; phylum Arthropoda; class Insecta; order Trichoptera; family Rhyacophilidae; genus Rhyacophila; species Rhyacophila brunnea. The sequence goes on along the minus strand of NW_028233276.1, from coordinate 36,229,941 downwards.
GAAAAAATAAATGATTCTTAAAAATCAGTACGGCATAAACAAATCGTCGAAGGGGGAAGATTTTGAATAAAGAACGCGGGAAGGAAGTGACGTCACACTCAGGTGATGCAGAAGGGTACGGGGTGGGGTTACACCCCTTCTTTTGTGCAACAGGCTGGGACGCCAGGTGGCGGCTGGTTAATGTTGCCAAATGCAATTTTGTGGCCCGAAATTACAACGATTGTATTAATTTCTCCTGTATGAATTACATACATTGAACTAAAATATCTTAATTCCAATTCTTAACGAGCTCTTACGTCGTTCACTTCTTATTGTTGACTAAAGTGGTGTACCATTGTAATAATTAATGACGTAAAATATGAAAGTATAATATCATTTTTCATCTCATGAACGCTTCTATCACACGATTAATATATTTTTTTAATCTATTTTACAAAGTATTTATGAGTAAGAATATCGTATATTATACAAATTCAAATAAAAACTGAATAATCTAGGATCTAACTAAGAAAATTATTTTCCAATGAATCAAATGAGGCAGTCGCTTCGTTAGAAGGTTGATTCTAATATATTAGAAAGATAAAAGCAGTTGATACACGACCAATAATTAGTAAATCAATGTGTTCGAATCCTTATAGAGATCGCTTAGTAGATGAAATGGTCTGGACATGTCTCTCGGCAAGTGGACAACTGTTGGACAAATGGCGTCATACAGTTGTAGCCAAGGGGCACTAAACATCCGCAGGGACGCCTTAAACTCCGCTGTATAGACAAAGATCTAGGGACCGAGAAGAGTGAAATGAGTTATAGGAGGCCTTCATCCAACAATGGATTGACCCCGGCTGATGATGATGTACAGAGAATATTATTACATAATTGAATGCCTTATTTTTTAATGAATTTGACTTGCATGTTTCAATATAAAATGACACACGCATAATCTTTCAAAATATGTAAAGCTGCCTACGAATTGATTGAAACTATAAAAAGTATTGGATCTATACAAAATATTTAGCAAATCTAGGTTATTATTGTCCTGTTTCTCGACTCAGTAAAACTATTACGCACATAGTGTTCGAGTGGAACTGTGTAGTTCTCTTGCCTCTTTTAAATTAAGCTACTCCAAAATTTACCACTCATTGTGACAAGTATTATTTTGATAGTATTTTTTTTTATTGCCTGTTTTCTCTTCATATTTTTTAGTACAAGTATTTTAGTTTTCATTCTTTTATAATTACTACCTCTATGTTTTTCTTTTTTTTATCGTTTGTAATAGTTCTCTCCAATGTATGTATTGATTTATTTAATTATTTGTCTGTTATTGGAACCATCACTATTTCTTTTATTTTATATCTCATATTGTATTCTTCTGCAATAATCATTGATCCTGTTAGTTGACATAAAAAAGGTATATGAACAGAACAGAACAGAAAAAAAACAGTCGAGCTCCTATACTCAAAATTGTAGAATTCAATTAATTGCCAATAACTTAACATATCCTAAAGTAACGTGATCACTATTTAGGGATTTTAATTGTCAGAATTTGATTGTGTGATATTTAATTTACGCGTACTGCCGCGTAAACGTCATTTCACTGTATAATAAAACTTAGTCAACAATGCTATAGTAACGTAAAATGTAGTCATTTAAACTTAGTAAATCCGACAAAACTAATCGATTTACTATCAAGTGATTCAAGTGTATTTTAAGGACGCACATATTATAGTACTCACTACTCGAGGAAGGTTACATCTGCTACTAAAGGTAGGTAGGTACGGTATCCCGTAGTATGGACTGACACCTGCCCCCCAATTTTGTACCACTGCTTGTTTACTTGCCAGCTTTATGCCTACGTGCAACACTAAAAAACAATATTTTCTTACAGTAATTTTTACATTGGAATAAATTGTATACTTAATCATTTTTTGCCTACGTGCAACACTAAAAAACAATATTTTCTTACAGTAATTTTTACATTGGAATAAATTGTATATTTAATCATTTTTTTATTTCTTATTGTACAGTATTATTGTTAATACTAAATTAATTTTTAAGTCAAGCAATACTCTGATATGAATTGTTTAATTATTTATTTAGTAAAATCAATGAAAAATTCAAAACATTTTTATGTGGGTAATAATTTATCCAATGTTCAATTATTGCCACTGTCGTGACTTATCACCCTACAACATCGGACACAATCCAGACAACATCATTCCATTTCTACATTCTTCGTATCCTGCCGTGTGAAACCTGAAGCTTGTAGATCGCTTTTGTAGCATCGCTGCAGGGCAAGGTCTGTGCAAAATTGCGGACTGTGTGGAGTATTATAAGAAAGTAGGAATGTATTATAAATAAATACAGATTACAACACGTCAGTTGAAAGTTTAAAACAATATGCTACGGCGCGACATCTATATTTTGTCTAATTATTTGCCGGGAAAAGTCAGAATGGACTCTATGTCGCGTGACCTCAGGATGTCTGTAGCATTGCATACGAAACGATAGATTCTAATACGTAAGCCTAAATCTTTGCGTGTAATATAGAGATTATTAAAATAATTAATAATTAGATAATTAATTAAAAAAAATAATTTCTATGGCATTCAATCACTTACTCACCCTTATACTTATCTCTTTTTATTTATCACTCAAATAAAATAAATATACCTAGATTGTTTTTTAAAATAAAAAAATATTTTAACTAATGATTTTTGATGTGTATAAATGTTTAGGAAAATACATAATTTAAACTCATCGCTCAATTTTATGTCGTCAGTGAGCTATTACAATTTCATTGAATTAGTATGTTGTTGTTTATATCTGACAGAATCTTCTAATTTCTTGTAAGTATACTTGACAACTGTGTTCTTTATCTCTGATCTCCACAGCCTACCTCCAAAGGTCACCCTTCGCCACTGGATTACACTGGTATCACCATGATGCAAACACTTAAGTTAGTGAGCTGACACGTCAGTCCTTCGTGACGGATATGGTCACGACGAAGCGCTTCTCACGGGTTGGACGGACATTAGTGCTTTTGTCTTATTTATTATCATTATCATATTGACATTTTGAGAAAACAATAATTATACATAATCGTTCCCAATAAAGTTAACCTTCAAATATTTCAAGATCGTTTCAATTCCAGTCATGTTTGTTTTTACTTCTATAAAAGACATTTAAAATGGTATAAAAATTAATATCACTAATAAGAAGGACGTTTTATATTTTTAATTAAAATTAATTGTAGACATTTTTGTAATAAAATCAAGCCATTAATATAGGTACTATTGACTACATTTAAATCGAACCACAATTTAGTCAGATATATTCAAGGTGAAGTTTTTAAATGTTATTGTATAGTACCTAGTACCTGGCCATTGCCGACTCAAGTGGAAAGCTGATACATTCACAACGACTGGTCCTACTTTTTCCGCCCCTCCCGTTGTCATGTATGAACTGTCATTGCCTGTCATTGTTCTATAGAGTGCTCATACTGACGCGTCTGTCGTGTTCACACAGGGAATGGTTTGATTTGAATAGATAAGTTACATGATAAATAATACACTAGCATTAACACACCTTCTACAAATATAATGCATATATCAATGCTACATATTTTTTGGAAATCGATATTACCACCGGTTTTTGTGTGAAGGACTTGTCTGACTTTGACAGCTGATGAATAACAGGAATGTATATTATTTATTAATAACACTGATAGTTAATATATTTGATTTGAGAATTTTTTATAATTCAATTTAAAACAAGAAGCGGCGAATGAATATGTCAAGCAATCTGGGATCTGATTTTGACAACTGAAAAGTGGACCACTCATTGCTTGTGCAAAAAGTTATGCTCAGGCTTTATTAATCTAAAGATGGCGGTGACCTGGCACATATACTCTTAAATTTCATACTTTTATCAAAAGCTTCTGAATTAAGGGAGGAAGCGGGATTTTACTATTTCTCTTTCTTTCATAACCACAAATTTTATAAGTATGAAAGAGCACACTATAATCATTATTCTTTATAATATTTTGCACAACAAAGATGTGGTATTCTGAATATTTGTACGACTTGACATCAGCAAAACAATTTTTATTTCTCCCTCGCCCCTATTAAAATAAAATTATGTCGGAGGGGGAGAACAAAGAGGGGTCTCCCCCCTCTTTATTGGTAATGTATTATTATTTGAAATATTCGAAGCCGGTCAATATTAATTGTGTTTCTCTGTCCCCCTGTGTTATTTTCAAGGTAATGTGAAGGGGAACACAACAGTCAGCTGCTCCCCCCTTAAATACATACAATGACGTAATAACACATTACGGTTGATAATATTCCACTAAACTGATTCTTCAAACAATATAAATATTTATAATATAATTCAAATTATTGTTGCTGAGCGAATTGTAGTATCTGTTGAAAATAAAAAAAACTGTATTATTAAAGTACATCAAGTACATAATATTATATTATGATGGAAACCTATGATAAACTTAGCATTACATCATGACTTACCTCTGGAATACTGATCTATGGAACTACAAATCACCTTGCTATATTATATAATATGGGCCTCGACCATTGAAACAGTCGTTTACTCTACACATATCGTCATGAAATTGCAGTACATAATGCTGTTGTAGTATTTTTTTAACGTTCAACTTAACTTCAAGTCGACGTAGATCTTGGCTGTCTTCTGTGTGTAAATTATCAGGACAATGCTCTGGATCCAAACACATATTAAAAAGGTCATTAAGTATTATAAAATATTTTTTTTATTTTGTAGTTGCTAATTAGTGGGTAAGTACTTTAAACAAAATGTGGGTTAGAAAGATCAACCATTCTTGGTCAAGGCAAAAAAATCCTTAACGTTAGACGAATATCTAGTCATTTACATTGATTGAAGTATATTATTTTTTATTATGAATATATCAATAGAAAACGAAAAATAAATATTAAAAGCAAGTTCCAATTTATCTATGTTTTTCTCTTCACTTCAAAAACATGGATGTCTTATAGTAAAAGTAGTTGTATAGGGCTTTAAATTATAAAGAAATAAAGATAGAATTAAGTACAGCCATGACAAAAAAACAACAAAACAAATTATTGTTTTAAATCACAGTAAGTAATCAAATATATTACTTAGTAAGTATGTATAATATTAAAAAAGCCTACATATTATAGCGTATGTAGGCAACATTTAAAATAACACTTTCATATTGTAAGATATTATTATATCAGCAATAATAAGCAGATTCTATCGTATTGGCCTAAACGTGTTAATGTAAAAAGCCCGCGAGTTGATATCGTTGAATGGGCACGTGCGCGCGCAGCTGTTCATTTTTCCCGCCTTTTCGGCAAAACAAGGCTAGAATTTCTTCGAAGTTCGAATTATCGAAAAAGAAACATCTGTCTTTCCCTTCAAATCACACGTCTTCTGGATAGATTACAAGATGGCATTGATCCGGGCCCGATATCAACGTTGTAGGTAAACGTTTACCTGTGAGATTGGTACTAAACATTCACTTAGGTACTCAGGACTTAGGTAGATATGCACTCCTTGATTGCACATAAGACTAATAAATGCTTTATACCTAGTATCATAGTTAGTATTATAATAAATGTAGGTATCTATTAATGTATTGTGTTTCAGTAGGTACCTACTGCACTGAACGGATACATAATATATACCCACTTAATTAATGTAAGTTCGTAGGTCAATCATATCAAAAAATTACATATTATGGACTACCTAACTAAACAGTCTATTATTTCGCTATGGAGGCTAAAACTGTATAGGTACCTACATACGTAATTTTCGCTCGATATATCCATAGTAGACAATTTAATGGACAGTTATTTAAGAAGGGTATAAAATTCAATTAAACCCTGCCTATACCAAACCATCATCCTAATTTAAGTATGCTATGGGTGATCCGATAAAAATAGTGCACACTTTGTCAGTCATTCTTATTTATTTTCGTTGAATTAAGAATACATAATAGGTATTATATAATATGGTATTGGTTAGTTTTTTTTAAATTCATTAAGCTCTGCCTAAACCAAAACATAATAGATAAAAATATTTTTCTATCTATAAAATGTTTAAAATTATGTATGATTTAATGGTGTAATTTTAGATATTTTATAGATACCTGCTTATAGGAATATTTTTTGAATGTTGGTTTACGTAGACCGTAGGGTTTAATTGCATTTAAAAAAGCAAACCAACACTATCTGCAATTTGTAGTCGTAGAGCGGAATGCAGAATCCAATATTTCAACCTTAAGGATAAGTTGCCGAAAAGGATGACTATAGAGTTAAGAAATCCTTAACCATAGACTACTTTTGTTATGAACACGCCCCCTTCTCTATTACCATTTACCTCTGACAGCTGCTGTCAAAATAAATTCGCGTGTCTATAAAACAGTCCATACACTCAAATTCATTTAACAATTTATCTCAATATGGATATTGATAGTGTTAATTCGTTTGGCATGTAGGTAGTTACAGAATATTATTTTACTTTTTATACGCCAGCCCGCAGAAATTCAAGATGCCAGACAGAATGACACTTGACGCTAGTGTTACCATGTTAAAAAAAATATTCTGCGGTGTCTGTGAAATCACGTATAATGACTGATAACGGAAACATAAGAGTATTGTAATTAAATATTAATATGTATTTATAGTTATTGCATTTATAAAGTGCAGTTGTCATATTTTTGTCATCGTTTAACAATTATAAAATAATTTACCTAAACCATAGGAAAGAGAATTTTTAAATATTGTATTATTTTCAATAGAAAAAACGAACGAAGCTTTGAGACAAGGTGAACCATAGACAACATGATCTAAACTAATGACAATGTTTCTGCTTAGTGTTGTCTGCTAAGGAAATTTAGTTATGACAAATGTTTCTGCATTCCGCTCTTAGTTCAATTAAAATAAATACGTATGTGTATTACTGACAAGGTTTAGTTTAGTGCATTATTTATATCGGATCTTAACAGCCTACCTGCACCCTTTCGCCAGTGATATTAATATATCTACTCAGTATATATAAATACGTCCTATTTACATTTATTAACTTGTCAAAGATGACATGGTACCTTAGCTATCGATAGGAAATGGAACTGTTTACCTTCGACCTAGCAAACGGATTCTCGAGTTAATTGAATTTTACGAATTACTAGTAATTACTAGATACTGTAATCACTAACAGGCCCAGGATTCGAACCTGGGACCCACGACACTATAGGCCAACACTTAACTTAACGGCCATCGTGAATGTCAACCTGCTTTACTTTACCAGACCTATTTTGTAAGATCAAAAAATGTCTACTAAATAAATGTACCTATGTACTATACAGTAAGTATATGTGTCATATGATCAACATTGTGAGTCTGGTCACCATTATCAATAGATTTATTGACAATCAATAAACACGTGCTGTAGCAACTCGAAACCCTAATAAATTATTTCCCAAAATATTGCGAAGAGCACATACATTATTCTTCGTACGCAAGGTGTTAAAAGAGCAGATGCACGGATGCACCCTTATTTTGATATGCCTATTTATTTAATACTGCTATTATCGCAAGTATCCACGATTGTACACAGTTAAAATAGTCCTTATACTCTAGCGATATAAAGTTATATTTAGATTGTCGTTTTGGTAGGTTTTAGGATGACGGTACCGAAATCTACGTAAGTAATACAATGTTTGATAGGAAGATAATATATTATGTTTTGGCACGTGGTTGGCATAAACGAAATCATTATGTAGTTTTGTTTATTTAAATATAGGTAGGTAAATTTGAGCTTAGGTAGGTACTTAGGTACTTAATAATTTAATATCAATATTTAAAAAAAGATTATTTAATCTTTTGTTAGAGCTTCTCAAACGGTGTGCCGCGAGCAACTGCAAAGTATTATGCACCATTTAATTACGTATGGTAAAAATTATTCTACCATTTGCCACCACATAATTCTGAGGGCAGTCTTTCTCTATTCACAATTCATCAATAATTTATTATTTAAACGTATATAGGATCATCTTTAAAATACGTTGAAATGGAATTATGAATAGGTACTTATTTAGAATTTAGATATTTCAAGCATCAATTCATTGATTAAAAAATGATGTATTCTCAGAAACAGACGAAAATATCTCATTGAAAGAATTGATTTTTAATCTACCAATCGCTTAACTAATTTTAAATTGATTTTAATGGTGGTGCTGGCTAATTAAAAAAAAATAATATGTAGAGTAACGTGGTGCAAAAAAGTTGGGAATCACTAATACTAAACATGCAATGTACATACACCCAGTATGTTATTGATAACTGATAAAGCATTTACGTATCACGTAATGATATAATGCTTTCCTTATGTTATGTTATATTAATATTATGTATTATAATAATGATATAATATATAGAAAATTAATGTAGATACCAGATATTATAGTACCAGTAGATGTGTTTTTTTACAATAGGTAGGTACCTAATTATTGTGTTGGATATTATCATATTGTTTTTCATAAATTTAATAACCAGACTCAGTGACGTCCGTAGCCAAAGTGTCCCGTATAATTTTTAATCTCAAATTGTATCCGCAGTTGTTTGGTAGTTTAATATTAATTTTAAATAGATAAATGGCGCATAAATCTTTTAAAAAAAAAACTACTGCATATAAACTTTTATATCAAGTATTCTACGTCACAGCAATGCATGCACTGTCACTGTTAGGTTACGTGCACGTTTTGATTTGTCATAGCAGATACTCGATATCTGAGACTATTAATACAATCATTTCTAACCTTTTAATTACCACATTTTAGTTACCACATTTAAATAACACGTTAATTATATCTAATGGCCAACGACTCCAAACGCGCCAGTCGCGGTGTTAGTACTAAATGATTGATGAGAATTTCTTTTCTGTTTCTCCTCCTCACAATTTTTCTATATTCGAAATAATGCTCTTCGTTTGCTTCCGCAAAGAATTAGGCATTTTAATATTAATCAAACTCCACGCAATATTGAACACACATTGTATTATGGGGAATAAAATCATACATAAATTTTGATATTTTATAGTATGATAATATTTTTATTGGTTTTGGCAGAGCTACAAAAATGAACCAGCAATATGTGTAATATGTACCTATTCTTAATCCAATGAAAAGAAATAAATATGAATTAAAAAGTGTGCAAAATTTTGTCGTATCGCCCAAAGTATACCAAAACTATTATGATTTGGTTTAGGCAGGACTTAATTGATTTTTTAAAACTAACCAACACCATCTGCAAATTGTATTATTAGTTCAATGAAAATAAATTAATAAGATTGACAAAGTTTAGTGTGCGGTATTTATGTCGAATCTTACCTACCTCCACCCCTCGCCACTGGTTCGCAGAATGGGAATCTATTCACCTAGCTATAAAGTGTATTAGCCCAGTGTGAGGATTCAACATTGATTATGCCATTCTATACGCGCAACGTTAGGTGGATATATTTTGTTAGTACCTGCATACATAATACTGCAATCAGTGCATTTTCAGTATCGTTTATCGCGGTATTTCGTCAGGTGCAGCATATTCATAGCAATACAACCAGTGCAGATATAAAATTTATAGCAGGGTGCAGTTTCCAAGGCCGCGTGGACGGTGAGCGAAACCCGAGGGGAGTTTTTTTCAAAATGGCCGCCCCCGGAAGTAAGGTGCGCACGGTGGTCGGGAAGCTGCGCGCGAAACACCGGATGTGATTGCGCGCAACACGTGCTCAAGGCTCCGCGCACTTTGCCACGGATGCAGATGCAGGAATCCTATTTCATGGAATACCTTTTATTCGTGATTGTTTAGTTCTTATTTACAAAGCAAAATTTAGAAGGTTAACCAAACACAGGGTACCCACTAATTACTTCTACCTACATGTGATTGCAACCCCGGACAGAATTATCAATCCCGGGATTCCGGGAAAGACAAGTGAAATTGTATGCATTTTTAGTGTCCGACTTGACATTATTAACCCATAGCTTACGGGCCGCACAAAATTGTGTTTTTGCTAATTACTTTTCAAATGCAAATTAACACGTTAATTACAAAATTAATTAAAAGGGCCCGTAAGCATTGTGTTAATATATATGCACAAGAAAACTATAATAAAACACTCCTTTTGTATCACTTTCTTTTTTTATTGTTTAGTTATACACTACGTTTTATTTAATATTTTCCGGAACCCCTGAGATTTATATTAGCCACCATGATTTTTCGTGTATACTATCATCATACAGCTATTCTAACATATCACTTAATTCAAAAAATAATAAAAAAAAATATATAATAATTATGTCGTATTCAGATGGTTGGTTCGTATCCCGGGTGGTTAAGTATATGGCGTGATATTTAGTAACACCCATGACCGCTTTAATATTCTAAATGCATCCCATCAAAATCAATTATTAAGACTTATTAATTGTGCCAACATTATATAATATTATCGCACTAACCGCAGGCGGCAGGGGATGTCGCCCCGCGAACCTCTAATTTTGACGATTTACAATGCTTGAGACCACTGTAGCGAGAGAATGCCTCATCTGATCGGAGCAGTTCTGGTGTCAATGTGTGCGTAAAAAAGCAAACTAATTAATACATTAACAAACAATTTAATTTCTACTCCATAAAAAATGGCTGCACCAAGTAAGAAACAAAATCTTGGTGAAGCTAGTAATTCTGGCAGATATTTTCAAAAATGGTGGACCGAAATGTATGGCGTATAATATGTATCAAGTCAAATCAAATTTATTTATTTTACATATAATGAACAACAAATTCAAAACGTTCACGACATGACATAAAATAAGTGTTTATATTTTTTAAAAATAAAAATACAGAGAATAAGTAATAAAATAAGAAAATAAATGCAGTGACGTCCCGTGGGGTAGGCAGATTGAGCGTCGCTTAGGGGCGGCAGTTACTCGAAGGACGACAAATCGAGGAGAATCATTTGGAAAATATAGAAATAGCTACCTAAACTTAGTAATAACGAAAATATCTTTCCCTTAAAAAAATCAGCTCACTATTTTTTCCATGAAAAACTGCTCGGCACGTCGGACAGTCGAAAAATAATATTTGAGAAATTTTGGCACGCGTACGTAAAAAGGTTCGCAAACCATGGTATAACGCGTACCAGTTTATTATACGACTATATGATTTATGTTATTTTCATCCATTGATATTATTTCAATGTTTTTATCGTATTTCTTTTTATTTCACTGATTCACAAGGAAGAACGATGCATCATCCGTTGGACGCATACAAAGCGCACACCCGGAACGGCATAAATTCAATTCCAATTTTGCAAAATGGATCTGAGCGTCTTTTGTGAAGAATATTCGGTCGGTCGCATCACTCCATTACCGCATTGTGCAATTCGAAAAATAGATTTTAATATACTCCCCGAATTGCGACGAAGAAAGGCGCCATTGTTGCATATTTCGCGAGGATAATGGCGGCTACTGTTCGTGGCGCGTAGGGGGTCTTAGAAGCTATGTCATGCCTGCATCAAAATGAAAGATTCAATGATCTATTTATTACGTCCTCATGGATCTGTGACTGTCTTGAATACAAGTCTTATTGATCTAGTAAAGTTTAATGCTGTGTATGGCAGTTTTTTTTATCGTGCTGTCACGAACCGAATAAACCACAGAAACCACCAAATCACAGATATAGGTTGCGGCTTTCGCGGTGCAGTGCGTAAGGCGCTTGCCTTCCACCCGAGAGTTCTGGGTCCGATTCCCGGTGAGGACACAACATTTATGTGTTTTTCCCAAAGCCTGGGTGTTTGTGATTGTTCAAAATTACTAACAACCACCTTGTACGAAAAAGCAGACACGTGGTTATTAATAATTCTAAAAAAAAACAGATATAGGCAATATTCAATACACTATATTTTGATGCAGGGTTTTGAATGTGTGAGTGTCATACGAAAATGAAGCACGCATTATGCACGTGAAATAGTGTGTGTTATACACCAATATTAAATGAGCTTCAATACATAAAACCGAGAGCAGTTGTCAGTATTCTACGGATGACGTACTCGAGTATTCGAGATCGGTTAAGCCGTTATCTGCTACTCCTTACCCGTTAGGTATTTCAGTTCCCATTATTTCTGATTTCCCTGTACAAAATACATCGTATATTTTATTCGTCATGGAATTGACTGATGACCTATTACTCTATTCTACTATTCAGGAACCGCACCGCCCCCAATATGATATTTTTGATTGCTGAATTTGCTAAATAGCTTTCAGACAGTTAACAACACAGGTAGAGCTTGTATAAATAGTCCTGAATAGTCAACTTCGTTCTGCGTTCGGTAATCTTCGACGTTTGCCAATATGCGGTCGGGTTAGCTTGCGGCACCCTTCGCTCTCCACTTCCCCGATAAGGCCTACTTTTCAAGCCAATTTTTTTTTTCTAAAACTCTTTTTTTAAGCACTAGGGTGCATGGTTGCTACATCAGTCCCGTGCAGCATCGCTTAGGGATAAGGAAGTGTGGCACTGAAATCTTTACATTCTGACACGTTTATAACGTCATGGAAGGCGGCCGTGTGGCTGCATATACAAGGCGGGTAGAGATGGGGTGACTCAAATCAAGCCTACCCGGAAATATCGAAAATTGACAGATATAGCCGATGATTCAGGACTATATTTACCAATTCTACCTACCTAATTATCCATAAATAGTTTGATGAGTAATTATACATTTTAGTACATTTTGTACATTACTTACAATAATAATATAAAAATAAGACGAACTTTACTATTATTTATCCAAAACAGCTGTCAAAAGGTTCAATTTCTTGTATAAATCGTTTCTTCTTATTAGGTCTTGTCAATTATTTTGACTTAGATCTTTCCCTGAGGCCCTCGAAGACATCTGCCCCTCCTGTAAGAAATGAACCGAGAAATGTCCACTTAAGTCGATCCACCCGCCGCCGGCCAAGACAATACCTCAGCTTTCCTCATTCCGCTCCCGGTTTCCTAATCCGAAGCCTCACTTCCTTTTCATTTCGAGAAAAACATCTTCTGCCGGTTCCTGCGTAAACAGAGCTGAGCGCACACCTAATTCGGCAGCTGTTAGTTTTTTTCATCTCCAAACACAAAACATGTTTTTGCAGTCGTGTAGTGGCATGGATGATGGATGGATAAAAGATGTTTTTTCCGACATTTTTTGAATAAAGTGATTCGGATGTAACAAGTTTGATTACCTACGTATTTTTGAAAATTATTTCTGATTTCAAGGTCGTATTTTTGCCAGAATAATAAATTATTCGACACACAAATGCTCGTTTTATTTAAGGCTATACTTCAGCTGAGGCATGGTCTAAAACGATCATGACTACGCGACACGCAGATTGTGCAAACGACGCGTGACGAACAAAACATAATTTGTCATAAAAATTCAACATGCGTATTTTTATTACAACGTTTTTATTAGCTCGTATTCTTATTTGTCCGGTGGTTGTTTGTCCGGTACAAATCTTGCAATCGATTTTTAATTAACGTCCCGACTAGCTAGACATTTTAAACTTTTAGAATATATCAAAACACGATGCCAATGCATTCTTTTAATACTTTTAGCCATCTTTAAGTAGAATTGAACTCATTTTCAGTTAATTCTGTTTTGTATGAAAAGTTATTTCGGAAGAAATACGTAATCCAATCCACTATTATTGGTTGCTAGGGGTCTGGGGTCCAAGCAACTAAATTATTAATATATACGTGCGTTCGTTCAAATCAATATGAAATGTCAAAATGCCATTTCAGTATTATTTTTATCAAGTACATTTTTTTGATCGTTTAAGCTAGTCAAGTCAAGTTTATATGATTCAACAGAAAATTTAAAAACTTTGTATGTAAAAAGTTATTTTTATCTTGTAATTATTTAATTATAACTACAAAGCTGTCATCCCAATATTGATGGGACTTCCATAGTCTATACACTGTAATCTTGTACTTGCTATCAATTTATTAGTGTTTCATTAATATATCTCAAAAGGTTCCGAAGCTACGATATTATAAATCATCTCAAAAATAACGCACTTGCAACAAATTATCACGTGTAGGTTAAGTGGTCAGGTAGCAACGGTAGAGTGGTGAGGTTCAGGTAGAGGTATGCATGCGTATAACTTACTGTTTTATATACTTAATATAATTATTGATTTGAAAAATTCAAATCATATTAGTCATCTAGTATTTCAGTCTTGTTTTTAATTCTACACATTTCACGCGGACAAAGTAGCGGGCGATCGCTAATATATTATATTATAATAAAATAATTATATTTACATCGTAAATGCCTACTAGCCAAAGATTATAATAGTACCCTGCAACTAAAATCAAATAAACAATTCACCAGAAAGCAAATTATTTTGGATTTTTTTCATGCATGATCAATGATAAGGCTCTGGTTCACCACCTTTTAAAACAATCGTAGGTATACCGTACGCTCGGTAATGGTAAACTTCGTGAAAGTAGCATTGCAAATACGGCGGCGTGTTTTATAAATTTGATGGCGGCTACCAAGTCAGTCATCTAAAAAAATAAACCTGAAGATACTGGTAATGAACATAGTCCTAATAATTATGATCGCCGTGATTTTGGGTCCCTATTGGCCATTTTTTAAATCTTATCTTACATTCTGCAGCTTTAAGTTAAGCCACACTTGGCAATCAATTAGTAGATAGGTGGGTCCTGCGCAGAAATATTTATATTTTTCATTCAGTGATTGATGCCGTCGATAATAGCCTCCGAAGGTTTAGAGGCAGATGGGTCTACCGGGGCGGAAGTGACCTTAGCGCACGTGCCGAGGAAGCGCGCGGATCGGAAGAGGCAAGATGCACCAGGATGGCGAGGTCTGATGCAGGAAGTAACCTGACCCGGGACCGGTGCGAGATAATATTGCACCAAACGTTCGGCCGGTGAGCAAGAAAAAATGCATTCAAATGTGCATCTTTCTTCCAACAGTTCCTACTCAACTTACCCATCTAAATTTTGTTTGTATGCATTTAGTTAGGTGTACGATAGGTTAAACATATTTGGGGTACCTATTCATTAAACTGTGGGGGATTTTATTATCTATAAATTGTGGAATTTTTAGTAATTAGTACTATAGTAATAAATACGTACCTGTTGAAGTGTTTGTTATTTACCTAATACAATATCTATCATTTTATTAAACAAATATATTACTTAATATATTTTTATTCAAGGAATAATTCATAAAATTTAAGAATGTGACATTTTTCATTGAACATACACAATTTGGAAATACCTCAAAAATATAAGAGCAAGAAAAAAATCTTGAAAAAATGATTGTGCCAAATGCCAACGTGCTTTAGCGATTTAGCCACCTACACCATGTGTCCGGAAATTTGTACCTAAGTACGCAGTTGGCCTTATCACAATTCACCGTGAACTGTTTTATCGTAAACCTATGACCGTATAGCAGTGAGATAAAATTTCTCTAAAAACAACACTTAAAAATATGTAATATGAAGAACCATCGGAATACAAGTGAAAGTGATAGACAGAATAAAATATGTAGATAAGTAATTTAATTAGAAATATAATCATATCGTATAATATACTTATATAAAGTATTAAGTCGTACCTATCAAATTAACGTTATTGTTCCATATAATAAAATTTGAACATTACTGTCTGCTATCAACGCGTCATTTTTTTATGTCAATGCTACCATACACTTTACCTAATTACGACGAAATTAACTCAAACTCGCATCTCAAATTTCGTTATTTCGAAAAAATGAATGGCGTTGGTAAATTGTTAAAATAAAATGTTTTCATACTCCCTCAAACCACCCATCTTTATCTTGTCATAAGGGAAAACATTTTATCAGTAGAAACGTCGAAGGAAATTGCTTAATACCCAGTAAAATGGTTAAAGTTGCTACTACGCGCAGAAATATTTTACTCCGCGCAGCAATTCAAAATACGAAATATGTTCAAAGGATTTTTATTATTGTTGATTACAAGTATTCGAAGTGTACCTACCTTATTAAATTTATACAATATAAATTTTGACTGTGTATTTAAGTAAAATATCCCACCTATAATGTTTAACAGTTTACTTTTCTGGCGTTTAATGTAATTAAAGAGATATAATTTATTACATAGATAGGGCATATCGTCTCTGTTCTGGCAGAACACACTAACTGGAGAATACTAGTTTTGAGTAGTTTGACTTTGAAGTTGTTAAAAAGTTTGAAATAATGGTCTATCATGTGAGTTTATCAAGTAATCGTGAAAAAGATGACTTTAAAATAAAGACTGTTTATTTATTAAGAAGGTTAAGACGGTAAAGTTTGAAATAAGGAACATTTTGGTATAACTAGCTCAATATGTCATTTTTTAGAATTATTGTAAAACCGAGACCGAGTTTTCCTCACCCTGCAGCCGTGCTACAAAATCGATCTACGTGACATAAGTCTTGGCCTGTGTTCCGATGCTGAAGTGAATATGTTAGTGATATTGTAAAAATCTGTCAAATATGAAAGAGGCAAGAGCAGGAGAAACTCATGAGTCCTGAGCAATCCTCAAATATTACAAGATGCACCCGAAGTTGGAAAAAAATCGGAAGAAACTTTGTTCGGAAGAAAAAAAAATGACCTATTTTTATTTATACCTGGCTAGATTCTTAGTGTGTTTGCCATAGTAATATTATATAGGAAGGCATATGGTTCATCTTGGCAGCCTGCTACCTTTAATAGCAGGGTGACCATCCAACAGTTGGGCCATTCAATATGATTGTTTTATTAATTACAACATTTTATATTTAATTATGTCACTCTCATTTTTTTTTAAATCATTATTGTTTATATTTACGAAAAAACATTATGTGCACTATTTTTAATCCTCGTTGAATCATAATTAACCAAGATATTACTGTACTATATTTACAATATACAATTATTAAAAATAATATTATATCAAAACAAGATTTTTTTTGCAAATCAGAAAATTTATAGAAATTGAAAAGAAAGTAATAAATAAAAATGAAATTAATGCATTTTCTTTGATATTTTTATTTGATCTGACATTTAATTTAATACGTTCGATTCCCTTTGTACTTACTACTGATGGAATGGTTCGATTATAATTACATTTCACTTGGAAAGCCATTATTTCACATATTGTGGTAAATAAAAAGTATTTTGGGGAGATTATTATAAAAAAGTTCTCTATTTTTTTATTTTAACAGTTTGCACTTATTATACTGTCCATTATTCCATTATGACTTGCTTTTTTTCAATAATTGTATTCCGTTATTTTACATTAATCAACCAATACAATTACAAATTGTCTTGAAATGAATGAATTTACAATCATATCTAAGCGAAGAGGGAAAATTATATATCTGCTAAAATATAATACCTATAACACATATGGAGTCTTGAGTGACTTAAGTTTAACACTAAAACAATAAAAGGTTCTCCAGATACTCGAAAAAAAATAATTTAAGAATTCCAATACTTAGTACTTTGGAGACCTTAACGCTTTCGCTGCTGAATAGATAATGAGATTTTAATTGCCCCCTTTAAAATGCACGTTAATTACATCGATCGGCTGCCAGGTCATTACGCACCGTGTGCGTCTTCCGCGTCCAAAGTATTAAGGAACTTAATTTACTTATAGCAGGTTATTGTTTGCTTGATGACTAGATAAGTTTCCAAATCTTTATGCATAAACTATGGTAAATTATTCAATAAAAAACCATAATATAATGTATCTACAAGTAAATTATGAAATAAACTATTTTTAAGGAATGATGTATATTTACCTTGTTCGTTTAAACAGTATATGATTAAAAGAATGACATTGAATCATATTAGTAAAATTAAAAAGAAAATGATTTTATTTTCCACTTATCTGAGAACAGGTAGACACCCTATTCGCGAATGGCACGTGCCACATGTCTTAGATTTTTTAGAGCCCTCAAGTTTGCTTCAATAGACAGATTTAAAAGGAATAGATTAATGTGGTTTGAGAGATTTTTTTCACGTAGGCCGGCTGTGATAGAAATACAAAAAAAAGTTTTTTCTGCACTAAACATTTGTAGTACGAGGAAAAAATATTACCTATTACCATATGCCATACAATCATATGCTGCCACATAATGAATTTTTTGTTGAGCGTTTTTGTGGAAAGTTGAGGAAAAGGGTTAAAATAATTTTAGAACAAAAAATTCACGTTTTCAAAAAGTCTTTACGCCAAGGAAGAATTTTAGTAAGTATTGAATCGGTGTTATTTTCGTGGTTATTGAATGCCAAAGATTATCCATTAAATAACATAATTACGCTAAATTTTAAAAGTAAATCAACGCTTTATGTACCGCAAATACCAGTGACGAAGGGTGGAGGTAGGCTGTTAAGATTCGACATACATAGTGCACACTAAACTTCGTCAGTCAAACTTACGTATTTATTTTCATTGAACTAATACTAAAATTATTTGCAGATGGTGCTGGTTAGTTTTTAAAATTCAAGTAAACCCAGCCTTATCCAAGTCATAGTAGATAATAGTCAAAAAATATTCATATATCCACAAAATATTTAAAATTATACCATTAAACCATACATAATTTTAGATAGATGAATATTTTTTATCGATTATCTATCACCACCTTTGATGTATTCTTAATTCAAAGAAAACCAATAAGTGTGACTGAAAATGTATGCACTATTTTTGTCAGATCGCCCATAGCATACCTAAATTATTATGGTTTGGTTTAGGCAGGGTTTAACTAAATTTTAAAAACTAACCAGCACCATCCGCAAATTGTGTTCTTAGTTCAATGAAAACAAATAAGTATGGCTGACAAAGTTGAGTGCGCACTATTTATGTCGACTCTTAACAGCCTACCTCCACCCATTGTCATTGGCAAATACTTACTTCTTTACGTGGCTTGTCCGGTCTCCTCACCATTTACGATCACTTCAGAGAAATCATCTCGGTCTTGAACTCTACAGATTTATAAGCATAAATGGTTGACCACCTCTACTATAGATAGAACATATTGCTTGGCTACCTGCGGCTGTTTTATTCAAACAATTTGTATTTTTTGCGTTACTGGGAGAGTGTACGGGGGTGTTTATAACTGAACTAATCTTGAAGAATCTAGGTTCATAAAAGTAGTTTCTGTTTGTAATAAATTTATAATGCATTTTAATGAATGTGAGAAACAATTACATTTTAATGATCAAGATGATAATGGGGTGAGATTGTGAGGGTGATTTGTCAAATTAAATGCTCTCAAATGAATGTGGGAAGACGATGTAAAAATATGTATTAAACCATGTGGGAGAAATATTGTTAAAGTCAACCCTCATATATTTTCATTGGTGATCGATCGATTGACTATCCATTCGATACGAATTTTGATTTTAGACTATCGTCTATCGAGACTCTTAGTTTTATTAACGATATAATTATTAACTCCACATGGACTCTTTTAAGGTTGTTTAAGATTTAGCCTATATCCCGTATAGCAGTGGCGAAAGGTAGAGGTAGGTTGATAAGATCCACCATAAATAGTGCACACTAAAATTTGTCGGTCATACGTAATTGTTTTCATTGAAATAAGACTACAGTAGTTTACATATGGTATTGGTTAGTATTTAAAATGCTATTAAATGCTGCGAAAACCAAGCCATAATGGATAATAGTCAAAAATAATCGTCTATTTATAATATATCTAAAATTATGCAATTAAATCATACATAACTTTAAATATTTTATAGATAGATTAATATTATTTATCTATTATAGTTTGGTTAGGCAGGACTTAATGAATTTAAAAAAAATGATTGAACAATATGTGTAAAAATGTATTCTTAATCCAACGAAAACAATTAAGAATGAATGAAAAAGTGTTGTGGTATCGCCCAAAATATACCAAAATTATTATGTTCTGGTTTAGGCAGAGTTTAATTGATGTTTGAAAATTAACCAATACCATCTGTAAATTGTAGTATTAGTTCAATAAAAACAAATACGAATGACTAACAAGTTTAATGTGTACTATTTATGGCAGATCTTAACAGCCTATCTCCACCCTTCGCTACTGCTGTATAGCCAGTATTCAGTGCAGAAATTTTCAACCTTTTCATTCTTGCGGAATCCTTAGAGCAATTTTTAAAATTTCAATCTCGGAGAACCCTTACCTAGATGAGACCTACCTAACTATTAAGATATAGATGAGTAAGTTATAAAAAAAAAAATGTAAATCAGTAAACAGTGGTATATTTATGTAAAGTACATGCAAAATCTTTAAAATATACCTCAAATTGTTAAGACGGTACTTCAGTGAAACGGCAAATAACTTTCAACTATAGGTGCGATGAAATTTTGGACTCGCTGGCAATCGGAGAGCGAACATCGAGCTGTGAACACGTCAATTTGTTTCGTGATAGCGACGGGGGTATTAATTCTTAAATCGTGTAAAGATGACTAAAAAACGTTACCCATTTACTTGAAAAAGAAAACATGCCAATGAATATATCTCTGTTCAATTGAAAGTTGGTCAAAAAAGAATAAATTAGAATTTAATACTGACAAATGCTTTTGCATTACTTTTTCTAGGTCAAGAACCCCGATTAAATATAAGTATATTATGTCAAAAAATTCTTTAAAACGTCAATCTGAGGCGAAAGATAATTTTTGATTCTTCACTATTCTTTCACTCGCATATAACTTCCACGGCTCAACGTGCGAGTAAGCTTCTAGGATTCATCATGCGACAATCCAAACCATTCAAGAATCCTAATGTATTACGTACACTCTACGTCTCATTAGTGCGTAGCATTCTTGAATATGGGTCGATTATGTGGTGTCCTTATGAGGTTTCCTATAAGCTTATTTTAGAACGCGTCCAGAAGAAATTTCTTCGATGTCTTTATTTTAAAACATTTAACTATTTTCCTTTCGATAATTCGTCATATGATTATTTTCCGACTGCCTTTTTACAAGGCATGCTTACTTTTCACTCTCTTGAATCTCGTCGGTCTCTTCTGCTGTTGAAACACTTTTGCCTGTTATCGCGAGGAATGGTTTCCAATCCTGGTGTCCTAATGAATTTGAATTTCCATGCGCCTGTCAATTACCTACGTGGTCGCAGCCATGATTTATTCTGGATTGGAACCGTTTCCTCGTGTCAAGCCTATCAGGCACCATTAGCGAGGGGTGCAAGATTAGTTAATGCGCTCCCTAAAGACATAGACATTTTCAATGATGTACTTTGCATTTTGTTTTTGAAACTGTATTTTTCTGTATAAATTCTAGGTTTTTCGTTCTCAAAAAATATATTTTTCTATATCAAATTGTACTTAAGTATGTTTTGATTATTTATTTATTGTTATTATATATATATTTCTTTTTCTATATTCTCTTCTCTCTTGTGAGGGTAATGTTTGACTTATAATGTAAATCTCATGTTGTGTACGTCTTGAATTTAGATTTGTTATGTCCACAATGTTTTGTATTCTTAAATAAATAAATAAATATTATTATTGTTACTAATAGAACAATAAACAGAACATTAAATGGACGCATGTTGGATTTATATGACAAATTATATTTCGTTCGGCACGCGTCATTTGCACAATCCGCGCATTGTCTAGCCACGATCTTTTTAGACCAAGCCTCAACTGAGGTATAACGTTTGCGAAGCCTTTTGATTTCATATACCAACAAGGCGATAATAAAATTTAATATACTGCGGTATTGTATATACTTAAAATATGACAGCTCGTGGCCGCGACATTTTCTTATGGGTACGTAGATGGTATGTACCGCATCCGAGCAGGTGGCATCAAGACTTGAGAAACTGGAGCCGAGGACCAGTTACCAGATGACTTGCAGCTACCAGTTTTTTTTATTATGTTTTAATTCGCATCTCGTCTTGCGGCGAATTGAGTTAATCACCGATTTATAATGTATGTATATGAACACTGCACGCGTGTTGTATTGTTAATCGAAATACTTACTACAACACCAAAGTGGGTAAAAGGAAGATGGATACTAAATATAAAGAAGATTGTTTTATTGTTATAATATAACAATAATATGTATCTTATATTATAATTTATGACTTTATATTAATTAATAACAACTAATTGTTTTTCACTATACATTTTTATTTTCTCTGTTTATTTCATTTGGTGCAAAACGAACAAAAGAATAGATTTATTACGAATGGTGAAGGTATTTGACAGTAGCTACTGAGTGAGGTTGTATCTACGTATGGTAACATCATCATCATTATCAGCCAGGGTCGATCCACTGCTGGATGAAAGTCTCTCCTAGCTCCCTTCATTATTATCTGTCCCTAGTTCTTCGCTGCCACGTACATCCACGAACTTTATGAGTTCGTCTATCCAGCGGGTTTTGGAGCGTTCCTGTGGGCGTTCAAACACCTGACGATTTATGATAGTATCACACTAACTGGAGAATACTAGTTTTGAGTAATTTGACTTTGAAACTTTTAAAATGTTTGAAATGGTCTATCATGTGAGTTTATTAAGTAATCGTAAAAAGGATGACTTTAAAATAAAGACTGTTTATTTATTAAGAAGGTTTCCAGACGGCAAAGTTTGAAATAAGGAACATTTTGGTATAACTAACTCAATATGTAATTTTTTCGAATTAGTGTCTTCTGCCAGAACAGTGACGATCTATACGTCTGCATCATGGCGGAACTTTGCCTAGGGACGTCACTGCTGAGTTGACACGTACTTTTACTCAAATATATAAAAGTGTCATAGATAGTGTTAGAAATAAAAAGTTAATCAGCTTTAACGCATATTTTTGACAAAAAATGACTTACGTAATTTTACTTCTACAAAAATACCGGAAAAGTACTGTTACACTGTCAGTAATAACTAACCATAAATTCTGTTATGATGTTTCATATCAAATACTTTAAAATATTACTATAATAAAATTGTATTCGAATAAAGCTTTATAAAGCTTGTATCGTAATATTATTTATTTTTAAGACAATCCAACCGGTTTTTCAGCAATAAGTCCTGTTCCACATCTCGCATCTGTCCAAATGGTATTTTGTGTGCGTCCTTCAATAGTATGCGGGCGATGTAGTATCATACAAGCTAATTACTATGTTAACATCATTACGATACAGCTAATAATAAAAATCCGCTTTCTGACTTGTGGTGGTAGAATTTTTAATAAATTTTGCTTCCAGCCTCGTGATTAAATTATATTATAAAACTTCTAGTAGGTACCTCTACTTATAGTAGTTAACCTCTACAAACACTACGGTAATGTTTTATGTTTATATTTATGAATGACATTGTCGAGTAAAAAATATTTTTACTATGGTGGAACTATTTAACCATGGATATGTGCACGTGGCAAAGGGTGGGGATAGGCTATTGAGATCCGACATAAATAGTGCACACTCTACTTTGTCAGTCATACTTATTGGTTAGTTTTTTAAAATTTAATTAAACCCTGCAAAATCTAATAGTCAAAAAATATTCAATGGCATAATTATAAATATATTATAGATATAAGAATGGTTTAGACAAGGTACGAAATTTAAATTTACAAAGTTTAGTGTGCACTATTATATGTATCGGATCTCCACAGCCTACCTCCACCATTCGCCACTGGCATATGCAGATGCGATTTCTTCTTGTGTGCAGGAATTAGGGTGATGTTATTGTTGTTATGATTGCTACTGTCGATCTCGATTGTATTTAAATCGAACTTATTTCATCGCTTTCTTTCGCTTGGCGCACCCCCAACCATGTCTTGTTTCATCAAAAAACTATAGATCCTCACAGTACCTAATGTGGTTGTATATAACTCATCATCTGAATACAGAACAATAATTATTATAACTCACATTTGAAATATATCCTTGGGGAGTTATTTGCAACAATCTTCTTCAATTATTTATTATTTGTATAGATAAATGTACACATCGTGTTTTAGTAGGACTATTGATGAAAATAATGATGCATAATAATGTGACTTAGGATACACCCACGATGGCCGCGCGGCTTAAGCGTCGGCCTATAGCGTCCCAGGTTCGAATTCTGGGTCTGTCAAGTACACATATTGTTTTTCAATTTGTGTATGAGTCAGGGTATGCACCTATTATGTTGAGCAAGTGGCTGACATCCATTTCTCGTAGAAACAAAATCTGTTAATACAAACCTACACTCTGTGGAGGCCCATGTGATCTTATTAGGATCGGACATGGTCAGAAAAAATGTGACTATATAAATAATAAGGTTAACGGAAATCATTATTTATTTGCTATGGGAAAATTAAATATTAATCATTAGAGTTAGCCTTCACACATAAATAGTGAGACAATAACTAGTTTAGCTGTGAGAGGTTTCAAGTTTATTAAAACTAAATGAGACAGTGCTTGATTCAGTTGAAAATATTGAAAATTTATATTGTGACAAGCCAGGCAGTGACATATTACCTATTATCAATAATATGTGTTCATTTAGGTATATTGTTTTGGAGTTCAATGCTCCCTTTTTCATTTTTTACGGATGTCTTTAAAAATGTAATAAAATTTTATAGTATTACCGCATTAATAATTATCTCTTTTACATATGGCCCATTTAATTAACGGCCGCCGTCTCTTATTGATGGCCCAAGTCGAATAATTTATCAATAAACACGAAGTAACGTTTTTAATTTGACATTTAATTGGGGAGTGAGGGTGCGTTCCCGCTTTAATTGGCATTCAAAGTGTCAAAAATGAGCGCGCACCTTTTCACTCGTGTCCGTCACGCCCTGCGCAGGCGCATTCGAGTTTCGCGGGCGAATTTGACATTCGCGGCCGGCGAGCGCGCGCCCTTTTCGCGGGCAAATTTGACACTTGGCATGCGTTCGCGAGCATGCGCTTTCCTGCGTACGCGCAATTTTATTATGTTTAAATTTCGAATATAAAATATATAGTCCGTTTCCAACTACCTGACCGAACAAAACTTGTCGAAATACGATTAGGTACTACGACAATGGGCAAATACCTTTACTACATTTCTGGACGTTTATAAGCGAGAAACACAATATTTTAGTATCTACTTATTTTACAATTTTATTGTATGCTACTTTTTCAAATTGGTTACAAATTTTTAATAATAGATTTTTAAATATTTCTTCTTTATTATTTCGTGCCTTATACATAAAAGGTAGTTGATTGAGTTTACGTGTTACAAAACCAATATAATGGTTTTGAAACAAAGTTATTTTTGTTAATTCTACTTTAATTGAGTCATTTACAGCTGTTACGGGTTACAAACACATCTTCGAAAAGCTGACAACATAAATGACTCAATTAAAATAGAATTAACAAAAATAACTTTGCTTTAAAACCATTTATTTGTTCACCTTAGCTTTTGAGGAACTATATGACTTTGGATAGGTACAATAAAAGTATGCTCAACCGCCCTGTTCAAATAGCCGAATGCCGCTCATGAAACTGTGGATCTCGGGTTCGAATCCTATGTTCCCAATTCACATGCTGTTATTCAATGTACGAGTGTTTGAATCCAGAGCATGGTCGTAATGGTGCTGGCATACTTATTTAATATTCGCTAATGATGAATATATCTACCTAGCCACAGGGATTGCGGTATATTATAGAGATGTTATTTGACTTGGTCTAGGTATTGTATCGAAACAATAATCATGATACTGCTTAGACTATAATAGTGATACTGCTAGCATATCGAGTATTGAAGTATCTGTCAAAAATAACCGATATTTTTCGACGTTATAGTACAATGGTGTAGAAAATTGAAAGAAAATGTATACACAAAAAATACACAAACTTATTGTAAAAAAAACGCACATATCTACATAACTAATATAAAATAATTTCAATCACACCTTTTATAATATTAAGATGATTATTCAAATGTCCTAATCAAATACATATGCCTTATTAGGTATAGTTAGAATGATTATTAAATTGCTTACGTATTTTGAAAGTCATAACTTTAATTTTTTCACAAATTAATGCCATGATTATACGAATGTTGCACAGTTTATCGGACGCATGTAAACTTTATTAGTGGGCAGGTTGAGTTGATTGTCGATTGCTGTAGCGTGTAGCTATTGGTAATTGGTATTTGGGGTAGGTACGAGGTACTACACTGGTACAAGAAGTCAGCGACAAAACTGGTTCAGTGGGCACATTGAGATGCAAACATTAAATTGCAACTGTTGTTGAAAATTCGCACAGTTTGCCGACATCTACTTTTTTGTATGAAATAAGTACATAGCGACAAAGTAAGATAAACATGTATCTAAACTCTGTACTTAATAAAACAAATTGAAGTTAGTATCTCTTTCAGGCGCGCACGGGGGTGTATCCATGCATTGATATATATCAATGTATCCATGTCAAGAGAATTTTCATAATACTTTAATATTGATTTTTTAAGGTGGCGTGGTAACAAAATATAGCAGGTTACTTACTGATCGCATGAATCCGAATTATAGGTTCTCGCCTTCCCGTGACTTCAACCCTGGACCTTTGCACTTTTCCGGATTTTCTTTTAAGGGCCTTGCAAAGCCACACAGTAAAACGATACACAGATGATGTTATTCAACAGGTCAAATATTTTATTCCAATACTATATAGGTATTACGTACCTATTTACCTTTGTATATATTAATATAAAACACAATATGAAGTACTTATTTTACATAGTGTACGAGTAATTAATAGATGTCATCGTTGTCGGTTCGACTGGTTCAAGTGATGGGATATTGTCGATAATCATATTATAGGTACATAAATTACAACTTACAATATAATATACCTATAGTTGTTTGTCTGTTGGGCTTTTGGTAGAAATATATATTTATATTAGATATAGTTACGTATAGGTATACGTTAAAAATACATAATCACGACATTACCTACCTACTATTGAATAGTTTCAAAACCACATTGAGTTATAATTGACATTAAGTAAGTATATCTGTTTGTTATTATATGGTCACACCAGTGGCGCACTCAGGATTTAATATTGGGGGGGGGGCAAAGAGGAAAATATAAATTAGTCCCATAGGCTCTTTTTCTTCTTCGTATAATTATTTTTACATATTTTCACAATGCACGGCGGTATATTTTTACAGTTGCTCCTAGTTTTTTTTTTATTGGAGGCATAGTGGCGGTAACCATTGAGCGTGTCATCAGCGACTGGCGGAATGGAAGAGACTAACAGTGACCATGCTGAACATGTGCGCCTAGTATGCTAAAATATTACCCAAATAATATCGGCTGTGCTACCCACTTGGTCTAGAGAGCTACAATATTTATGCCGAATTCCACTAAAAAAAATGTTCTTTTGATTTACACCACCACCGACTGTAGTGGGTGTAGTCGTTCTTTTCGCCGAATGTTTATCGCCGATTTTTGGTTTTTTTATTGAGGTTCCAAAATATTAACTGTAAATGGACAAAAAAAAAGTATTATTGCATTTAACTTATACACAAACCTACTCAACACAACACAGCCTAATTTATCGTTTATCGGTCTTTTGTCTATTGCACTCGGTGTACCATGGCCCCCACATCCTGAAACGGGCCCTCAGGCTAGGATATTTGGCGGGCCCCCTACCTACCGCTAAGATTAAAGGCAGTGTGAAACACTACATTAACGTTTTTTAAATTGTGTTTTAGTTCATATTAAGGGTATCTACTTATACAGTGAATTATTGGCGATTTTTAATATATCTTTTTTTACTATCAAAGCTAATTCATGATGTGTGTTTATCTCACTTATCTGGTCGACCCGACACACCGGGCCCCCCACAGCCCGGGCCCTCAGGCTAAAGCTCTGTCAGCCCTCCCCAGCCATGATCTAAACCACTCCGGAATTCGGGTGGACACCGAGAATTTTTTGACAGTTCCATTAGGGATTGGGTTTCTAAAAAAACCCGACATTAGTGTTTCGAAATTTTTTCTGATAATTTTCATGTTTGGGGGTTGCCAGGGCCCCTTTCCCCCCCTGGGTTCACTACTCGGTCACACTGACAAGTAAATGGAAAAGTAATTTTGTGTATGTAGTTTGTCGTATCACAGTTCACCGTGAGTTGTAGTATTGAGATAAAATTCATGTCTGAATAAAATACATAATAAAAACCACCGGAATACAAGGGAAAGACAGAAAAGTAGGTAAACAAATTATAAATACAATCATGTATTATAATATATTTATATAAAATTCTGTAATCCAATGAGATTGGAACATTACTGGTGTGCAATGTTATAATTTTATTTTACGTGTCACTTTTTGATCTCAATGCTATACGGCCAATTTTTTCCGCCAAGAAAACTTACGGGGAAATGTAATACGTACATGCATTTTACAATATAATATTTCTAACAACCCAAAACATAATCTTGCATAACACTAAAAATAAAGCCAAGTGTGAGCGGGTGGATATAAATGTGATCACAGCTAGAGTTGGGTTTCGGGAATTTCCCGACGGGAATTCTCGAGAAATTTTCGAGATTTTCCATCCCGAATCTCGAGAATTGAAATTTTTAACATTTCGAGAAATCTCGAGATCTCGAGAATCTTTTCTCGGAATTCGGGATTTCCTTATTATCAATTATTAATTTAAAAAACGATTTTCTATATGAAAAAAGTATAAAGAAAAAAAAAAAATATGAAAAAAGTGGACAGAAAACACAAAACGTTCAACGACTGATCGGGGCATTTAACGCAATTAAGCCAACATCGACTCGAAATGAGCGCATTTTTTTGCAACATCAGGGAAATTTGTGTCTCAAAAGCGTATGCGATTGTCAGACGCAGCGATTGACAGTCTGTGTTTTTTGAAATTCCATTTTAATAAGTAATGTTTTGAATTATTTTTGTTTTCCTACTTCTATTTTGTCTGTCTTCTTACATAATAAAAAAATCATATTTTTTTGCAATTTGTCTGTTTTTATATTGATTTTAGGATTTTTTATAGGTTTTTTTTAAAATTATCTCGATATTTCGAGATTGAGATTTTCTCGGGAAATACCCAACTCTTATCACAGCCATACATTATATTGATGTAAATATTCAAATTAATTATTTAAAATTTTAAATGATAAGTACCCACAGCATCCTCTACCCTTCGCCACTGCTTGGTAGAATGTATTAATGATAAATAGAAATCTTCAAATAGAGACAATATAAATAAGTCAATACAGAGCCAATCTGATTCCACTAAAAGCGCTGTGGTGTATAATGTATAATATTGTATATCTTTCGAGATCTACGTCTGCGTTTGGACTTATGGTACCGAGACGCACGACCGCGACGCGTCGTTAAGCACACCTGTCCCACCACCGCACTCTGCCAAGGTAATGCCTCTTCGTCATTCTAGGTCAAATATTGCCAGATGTATTCAAAATACGGTTGCAAAAATTAAATGTTTCACGGCCAAATTAAAAAGTCAACAATAATTATTATATTTTGTAAAGGGCGATGAATTTAATGTTACCGTAATTTTACAATGAAAAAGGTCAGTCTAATGAAAGAGGTAGGCTGTAGAGATCAGAATAAAAAACACACTTGTCAGTACAGGAAATAAGAAGATAATACGATATTACTACTGATGAATAGGTAGATTTTCACTAATGATAACGACTAACACGATGAAATTTCAAATACTCACTGACGACATAAAATTGAGCGATAAGCTTAAATTACGTTGTTTTCATAACATTTACACATGTCAACATAAAATTTCTTTTTATTTTTTAACAACAATCTATATTTATTAATATGCGATTAAACGCCATAGAACTATTTTTTAAATTATCTAATTAGTAATTATTATTTTGGACAAAGTGCAGTCATGACAACAATATTATGCGCAAAGGTTTTAGGCTCTGCGATAGGAGCCAACCATATTTCATACAATACGATAGACTGACTGAGGTTACGTAACGCAAAGTGTACTTATACGAAAAAAATATCACAATTCCTTGATAAATAATCCGACATTTATTTGTGTGGTACAAAGTGTGGTATATTTTTTTTTAAAACCTTTGCAGATTGTTTTCGTAATCTGTATAATAGGTACATTCCTACATATACGACAATTGCCGTTGGAGAATTAAATTATTTTTATAAAATATTAAATATTCAAGTGATCATATAAATGTGTCAATATGCAATTAAAAAATATTTTTCTTAAGAACGTAAGCTTTAAATAATCGCCTAGTATGGAGTCTTCGCTACTGATAGGTGGTTCACCAACTTCTTCAAAAGTGTAAATATACTTCAATACCGATCTATTAAATATCTAATAGGTATTGTTAATTTATACTGAAATCAAACATCATCGTCTCATAGGTACTAGAAATTATAATAATAATGTAAATTGCACCTGGTAATAGAAGACAATTAGTTAGTAATCTTAATACAATATCAGGTAAATGAGAATCCACTTATACGCTGAGAGAATACTGTTAATAGTGTTTCTAAATATCACGGATTCAAAAAGTGGGGTAGAAAAACAGCCTGGCCGGGGGAAAGTGGTGAGAGAAGGTCAAGGGTCGAATTTAAGCCATATTTTCTAAAGAAGAAGTAAAGTATGAAATGATTTACTCACAATTCATAAAAAAATAGTAGCTAGATGTCACATTTTAAAGTTGAATACTCATTTTCCAAGAGCATCACGAATATCTGAAAAAAAACGAAAAATAAATACTATTAAATGAGGAACATTTATTATTTTTTTGGTCGTAAAGACCGATTTAAATTCTTGATCTAGTACTATAAAACGTCCACGAAAAAGTTTTTATCTTTTTGTAAAAATAAATAAAACCTAACCAATAAAATTAGATTGACAATTCATTATACAAGATTAATATCTTCATAAAATATTTACACCTGGTATTTTAAGTCAGGGTTTAAACGCAGGTAATTATTATTATATACCAGATACTATGTGTAGATTTTATTCCTATACTATACATATTGACTACATAGTCAAAGTAAATTTTTAATGGAAAAACACTACGTTATTAGTTTTAAGTTAACTCCTACAGTTTTAGTCAAATAAATTGCGCTAAACAGTTCAAGTATTATAGAATAAAATTTAGGTTGTCAATTTAGCAGTTCATGAATTTTTACTACTATATTACAAGTACGCCAAAGGCTTCTTTCTACCAAAGAGTTTGGATTATAACTAGAAAGGGTCTTATGAACGATGGCGATTCCTCGACAATTTTGGCGTGGTTGAATTGAATGGAAAAATTTTTAGTCTGTAAGTTGACTCATTGAATGGTACTGACGGCTATGAACTTTTGTTTATTGGCGCCATTTTTTGTCTATTTATACGTTTATTTAGTTATTATGTGCATACATATATATACATATATATGGTGATGGTTTATCTAAATATTCAATACGTATAATGATTGGCTGCCTACGTTACATTAATTAACGTGATATTCTGTTCTATCACACTTAGCTTTGACTAAATTTGAATTATTATTATGTGAATGTTTTAGTTTCGGTACAAGTAGAATAATGTTTTTTGTGTATTAGCGTATGGAGTAAAACAAGATAATACCAATCATAACATATTCAATTTTGGGGTTTCGTGTTGGCTGTATATTTAATTTATGGAAATTACTGATTGTTAATGATTTTGATTTTTGACAGAAGCGAAAAATAACACTATAGATTTTACTGTAAACGAATCTGCAACGATAATTAATAACTTGCAATTATGTATGTAACGTAATTATTACATAGTCTTTTCATGCTTATTTTCATATAAGTATATAGGCTCCGCTCCGTCTATATTGAAATGTTTTTATTTGGTTTCTGCCCTTGTCACATAATTAATAATAGATACAATGATTGAGCATCTCTCTTATTTATCGGTTTACTAACGTCACTTAAAAATCCGCATAATAATATTTCGCGCGCAAATGTCGCGCGCGCGCGCGAAAAAGAAATCGCAAGGACATGCGGGTATTTTTGTCGTTAATTTGCAAGCAAGATTCTGCGCATAACAGAATATTTTTATTTCAATATGCTGTAAACATATAAAATGTACATTATAATACAGGTACTTTCTCCAGATTCATACAGATACCAGATCAATTTGTGACGTACACTATCAGATGTATGTACTTCTTTATATATTATTTGACTTGTCCAGTGGCGATGGGTGCCTATTGAAGATAGGTAGGTTCTGGTGGGTAACTGAAAAAAAGCTCAACCACGATTTGAACTCTAGATTAACAAAAATACTTTCACGACAGTTAACCATTTGGACACAAGACCATTTGGCTTCGAATCCAGCACGCTTAAATTAATGTATATATTCAGAAAAATACATTGCTGTGAGCACGTTAGGCTAAAATACACACAGCCTCAAGAAACGTGATAGTATGACACTTTTTTTGACTTCGTGTGTGTTTTTTGTATAATCGTATGTATATGTTGTATACGTGAAATGTTTAAAAATACTCGAAACCTTTTTTATTGTATTAGTGCCATAGCTGGTTACGCATTAACGCCATATACGCGTAGGTCTGGCTAGGAAAGCAGACAATCAATTTATTATATAATTTTTAAGTACTATAAAATAGTTAAGTTATTATTTCAATACTTTCATAGGCAATTAAAAATATGTTTCTTAATAAAGTAAGCGTTAAATAATTGCCTAGTATGGGGTCTTTGCCACGACTTGACTGGACCCCTTCGCAAAACATTTAAACTTGTATAAACGAATCGAATCTATGTTGCGATGGACATTATTTTAAGAGCATACATAAGTGAAACGGCAAATAATTTTCAACAGTAAGTGGAACGAAATTTCACAGTCGTCGCCAATCAGAGACTGACAGTCGAGGTGTGAGCATGTCAATTTGTTTTGTGTTTCGTGTAAAGATGACGAAAAAACGTTCCGCATCTACTTGAAAAAGAAAACATGTCAATGAATATACTATTATTATTACGAATATAATAATAAACATAACATTAAAAAGACGTATGTTGAATTTTTATGACAAATTATATTTCGTTCGGCTCGCGTCATTTGCACAATCCGCGAATCGCCTAGTCACGATCTCTTTAGGCCATGTCTTAGCTGAAGTATAGCCTTAATAACTCCAATCACTTGCGCGAATGTAAATCAAGTCTAAAAAGCAATTGATTTTAATGAATAATAAGTAATTTTTGAATAAAAAAGAGAAGTGTTATTTATAAAGCAACATTTTTTTAAATTACATATTATTTTACGTAATATGTTTTTTGGGGAAGTCCAAGGCCTCAAAGCGTAAATTCTGCATATTATTCATAAGTATTGTTGATTTTTTGTAATTTTGTAATTTTAATCGCAAACATTTATTGTAAGTAAAGTGTAAGCAGATATAAACTTTTGACATATTGTTTCTATAATGTGAAGGTTGCAGGTTGCAAACCTAATTGCCAAGAATGATCAATTATTATGACCACGGTTGTATGCGGGCGAATAATATTATGATTCCGTGTTGATTCCGAAAACACTTCAGGTGTGCAGTCTTTCGGTCGAAATGCCTAGTTTCGAAAACAATGCTGGTATATTCCGGTTTTGGCCCGCACAACCAGATATCGTTATTCAATGTTATTGTATAGCACCATGAAAACGTCATACATCAATCATTGAAATGATCATCAGGCCCGTGCCAAGGGTGGTTGCCGCCCGGGTGCCAACCTAAAATTGGTCCCCCAAATATAAAAATATTTTTTTTTAATGGAAATAATATATAAGAAATGAAAATGATTGAAATCATTATATTATAGGTGGAAATTAATCACATCGCGTTATCAAAATTCACATGCACACAAAATATTCAAACATTTAAAAAATAGTCTGCACACATAGTTCAATCAATGAATATATTATAGAGTGCATGGAATATGTCACAATTTTTAACTTCAGGACTTTGTTAGGAGTGGTTAGTAGGTAATCACACTAAAAGTCCCCGGCCCTGGGAGGTGAGCTAAAAGTGGGAGAGGGGTTGAAAGGTCCAAAAAAAATTTATCAATTTTCAATAATGTATATCTCGAAAACTGTTGGGAATTCGACAAATATGTGTAGAAACAATTTTATAGGATATTTAATTAGCTTTCATTTTTATTAAAAAAATTTTTTCCTACGTCTACCGAAAAACCAAAAAAGCCTCCCAGAGGCGGCGACTTTTAGTATGTTTACCTACTAACTACTCCTAATAAAGAACTAATAAACTAAATAATACCAAACAAAAGTGACATTTTAAAAATATAAGTGAACTTAGTTTTGACAACTAGTTACATATAAAAAGTTCGGCTATGGTCACGCCATTGCGCGAGACGTCAAAATATTTCAGATCTAAAATATGTATGCTATTACTGTAGAAATTGTGGTCTTAACAATACTATTAAGTATATGTACTCATGTTAAAATATTAATTTAACCTCAAAAAATAGCAACATATATTTTCCGTCGATACATCTATTCATTTTTTGAGTGTTACAATAATCGATTGGGAATAGTGAGAACTATTTATTTCCAAATTGAAAATCTACCATTTCACAATTATTGTCTATCATTTGTGAAACCATCCATTTCCGATGTGAATTTCATATTTTAAAATGTTGTTGGAACTTTGTGAAAACTTAATTGTGAAAAATTTAACTGTGCGAATACATTCCCCTTAAGTATATTATTATCATCAAAATATTTATATTATGACAAAATATATTGTATTTTTTTTTACTAATATATTTAATAATATAGTCGAAAATTTTCCGCAGGTGAGTGTTTTTTCTATCCAACTTTTTTTGCTATTGAACTAATACATTATAATATTACCTATACAAGTATTTTTTCTTGTATTTAATTCTGTAGTGTTAAAGATAGCATAATATTGATAGATGCTGTATGGTAAGTATTGAATTAATTGCAGTCCATTGATCGTGCATTAAAGACAGATGTTCGAAAGCAAAATCTAGTCAATTTCGCTTTAATCAACCAAGAATGAAACACGATATTCTGCGAAAGAATAATTTAAAAAAGCACAGGTAAATATCACGTGAAAGCACCTTGCGTTATTAATAGCAGGATGCTGCAGTTCATTTTAATTTTTCGTCTTCGCAAGAAAGCTTCAAGTGATGATTAAAGCTTATTTTTTGTTTTACCGATTATTAAAGTGAAAATTAGTCTGTAAATTATGTGGATATTAGAGTAAGTGATCTCACGTTAACAGCTGAGTTGATTTTGATTATACTTACATGATTAAGCTTTCAAATATACTTACATGATTGTATCTTAATGCTTTTTTAGATGAAAGATTACAATTTTTATAAGAAATAATTATTATATTATTATTAGACTATGTCCGATCCTAATAAGTTCATATGGGTCTCCACAGGGTGGAAGTTTTGTATCAACAGATTTTTGGTTTCACGAGAAATGGATGTTAGCCACTTGCTCAACCTATTAGGTCCATTCTCTGGCTCCAAACATAAATTGAAAAACATTATGCCTATATTTGCCAGACCCAGGATTCGAAAAAAATCCAGATCCAGACAATCATGTAAGATTGGAAAGTAGATATAAAATGATAATGTAAATTATAATAAATTCTAAATGTGTTTTTTTAATAAATGTTTAATAAATAAAATCATTCTGTAAAATAAAATTCTATCAAGTAAATGCTGACCCAATTATTGAATGTAGATACTTGCAAGCATTTCTCAAAGTAGGTTTTAAAATTAAGGCACCCAAACTTAAGAGATTGTCATTAGAAACAAAAATTAAATTATAAAGAGCAATCTTTATAAATCCAATTTCAATTCGAACATGTTCAAAATGATGCAACATGCATACAAAATACAGATGGATGATTTTATGATAAAAGAGTTTGAAGATCAAGACTGGGATGGAGTGCATTTGGACGTTTGAATATCATATTCAAGAGTGATCTGTCGATTTGACAATACTTACATATGTGTTCAAAGCGTGGAAGTGAAATTCAAAAGATGTCCAAATAAGAAAATAACAACGCGGGTATGGAGAATTGCATATTGAGTGTTACGCGCAAAATTAAAAAATAAATTAATCGGTTAATCGGTTAAGGGGGGAAATGCTCGTCGTAGGTAAAAATTGAGTTTTTTTTTGTATTTTCAAACCATGATCCTGGACATTCCTTAAACGTTGTAGATAATCTATTTATATAATTTTGAAGCCTTATTATCCTTTATATTTATTTTAAATATTTGATAACTGCATAAAGTATTTTTATTACATAAAATAGTATTCTTTTAAACCTCTCGCTCTAATGTTTTAGAATATAGTCATATTTCGGTACATGAATGTGCAGTGGTGTTAAGATTTTTTTACATTTATTAATTATTAAACGCATTTATAAAACCATTAGTATAATTAATAACGTGATAATTTTAGTAAAATATTTACGATAAAAAATTATATTGATAATCTCTGTGATCCCAAATTTCGCAAGAATTAGGCATTTTATTATTCAAAAATTTGGCAAGATTAACACATTTGAAGATAATTCTAAAGATACTTATTATAAGATATGTTTTTAATCATTCAAGTGTGATACATATTTTACTAATAATGATTGCTTTATAATAATTATTGACCTAAGAATAAGGTAGTGTTTTTTTTACATACGCCATTTCTTTTGTCATCCCCCAGTAGTTAAGCTACAACATACGGCTGTAGCCATAAATTGACAAACTATAATTGAAGTAGGGAGTAAAATTATATTAACGCGCGTGTTTGAACATGTACCGTTTAAAAAAAAAATTAAAAAAATTCGGTTAGGTACATGTTCAAACACGCACGTTAACATCATTTTACTCCCTACTTCAATTATAGTTTGTCAATTTATGGCTACGGCCGTATGTTGTAGCTTAATCACTGGGAAATGCCAAAAGAAATGGCGTATTTCAAAAAAACACTACCTTATTCTTAGGTCAATAATTATTATAAAGCAATCAATATTCTTAGGATGTTTATCACACTTGAATGGTCAAAGACATAGCTTATAATAAATAATATCTTTATAATTATCTTCAAATGTGTTAATCTTGCCAATTTTTTGAATAATAAAATGCCTAATTCTTGTAAAATTTGGGATCACAGAGATTATCAATATAATTTTTTATCGTAAATATTTTACTAAAATTATCTCGTCATTAATTATACTAATGGTTTTATAAATGCGTTTAATAATTAATAAATGTAAAAAAATCTTAACACCACTGCACATTCATGTACCGAAATATGACTATATTCTAAAACATTAGAGCGAGAGGTTTAAAAGAATACTATTTAATGTAATAAAAATACTTTATGCAGTCATCAAATATTTAAAATAAATATAAAGGATAATAAGGCTTCAAAATTATATAAATAAATTATCTACAACGTTTAAGGAATGTCCAGGATCATGGTTTGAAAATACAAAAAAAAAAACAATTTTGACCTACGACGAGCATGTCCCCCCTTAATGAGTGACCATAATATTATATGTCAAGCTCTTGGGTTGAATATGCAAGTAGGTACTTACCTATAATTAAAGCATGACTCTGCTACATCGACGCCGCATGTAGATACATAAATGCAAGACTATCCTTACAATAACATTGTTTAAAAAAATATTATGATCGCACCTAAAAGGAGCGTATTGGCGTTGTATTATTATTAGGGAGCGGATTTATATGCAACAAAAAACATGATTATATGTATGCACATATGCAATAAAAATCATTGAAATATGCAGTTAAAAATTGACATTTCTATGGAAAAATATTGTATATACCCACTTCACCCAATATTACCGATAAAAATCGAATAACAAATAAGTAATCTTAAGCAATGTAATACAATAACAAAAAAACACAAATAATCTATATACAATTAATCAATTACAATTTTGTTTGTTACATTTGTACAAGTAGGTACAAATAATTGAATAAGAAATGCAAAATGTAAATGTAAACTATGGAAACTAAACACAACTTAAAAAAACAAAAACAACACACTTAACTATTCCTAAATACTATTTTCTTTTTTTTGTCAGAGAAAATAAGTTTTTTTTCAATATTCTCTGTCATAAAATTTTCCGCATATCTGTCAGTATTTTGTTTATATGCGGAAAATGATCTCTCAACGTCCACAGAGGTGATAGCGCAAAAATTTAAGTAAAGGTGCCCGAGTTGACTTCACATTTTCTGATAAATTAATGAAATTCTCGGGGTGTCATAAAAAATGCAAGTGCATCTACCTGATTTAGTTATGTTTCGATAAAATTATAAATGCAAAAGCCCTAAAATATGCATTTATTAATGAAATATGCACTAATATCTCAAATATGCTCTAACGTCTAAAATATGCATTTATATGCACAATAAAATTTTATTTTTGGATTTTGCGTCTTTCAAAACGTATTTCTGTGCTCATAGCTGTGCATACACCCTAACAAAACATGCACTAGCATATAAATCCGGGCCCTAATTATTATATGTACTTGTTTACGAGGAATGGTTTTAGCCATGCATTCAACTTATTGCACTGGATCAAACACAAATAAAAAACTTTTGTGTACAGTCGCAGGATGAACCCTCTCACTCTACCAATCAGGCCACCACACGGGTACTACATAATATAGATTTATTAGGATATATTATTATGTAAAATCAACACAAAAAAATATCAACACTAAAACTTGCCTAAACTAGGTGTATGCAATATATGTAAATTGCATAAAAAGATTCTAATTGGTTCAATTTTGTACTTTTACATTTAAATATAAAAATTCGAAATGAAAAGTATAAAATGCAACCAATTAAAATTTTAATTCAAATTCGAAGTACCCCTCAGTCGATAGTATTAATTTGAAAATAAAGATGATCAAAACCATTTTGTCAAAGATCCAGGTGCAAAAAACGAATCGATAATTAAAACCGTCAATCAAGCAAATCCTTTCTGATAGCAGGTACAGGCAACAAACAGACAACCTGGATTAACAGGTGCCGTCTGATATTGGAGAAGTGATTAGGTCAGGTAGACAGGTGAATTTGCAGGGCTGCGACTACAGTCAGTGGTGTGTATCGGATATTATTTATATTTTTACCTCATTAAAATCAAGTAAATTGTATTATGCTCTATAAGTATGTATTCATGTAAATAGGTACTATAACTTATATTAATGTAATTTAATATGACAGCATTTTCATATCAAATTAAACAATTTATATTGTTTCAATTTCATTCACGACTAGTACAGTATAATTTATAATATCATATTCATTCCTCTACATCTTTTGTAGATTCATCTCTAATTTATTAAGTTTTTTGAAAAATGGAAATTGAATTATTCGAACACGGTTAAAATTAAAGCCAAAAAAAGATTGACAAGTAAATTAGTAATTAGACGTAATGTGTAAATGTAATGATAACTGTCAATTATCCATTTTATTTAATAAATAAAAAATATACTCCTACTACTCAATAGGCCGAGCTGTAAAACGTCGGTGTATACCAATGGCGAGGGGTGGAAGTAGGCTGTTTTGAACACAAAACTTCCTCAGTCATACGTATTTGTTTTAATTGAACTAATAATACAATACTTTACAGATGGTACCGGTTATTTTTTAAAATTCAATTAAACCCTGCCTAACCCAAACCACAGTAGTTTAGATATGTTATGGACGATCCGACAAAAATAGTGCACACCTTTTTAATTATACTTATTTGTTTTAAGAACACATAGTATAGATGGTGTTAGTTAGTTTATTTAAATTCATTAATCCCTGCCTAACTAAACCAGAATCGATAAAAAATATTCTTCTACCTATCTATAAAATATCTAAAATGACGTTTGGTTTTACCGCACAATTTTAGATATTTTATAATTAATAATCGTTTTTTTTACTATTTTCTACTATGGCTTGGATTATGCCGGGCTTAATTGAATTTTAAAAACTAACAAACACTACCTGTACATTGTAGTCTTAGTTCAATGAAAACAAATACGTATGACTGACAAAGTTTAGTGTGCACTATTTATATCAAATCTAATCAGCCTACCTCCACACTTGGCCACTGGCATATACTGTCGTAGGTCCCGGGTTTGACAAATTCATATGCTGTTTTTCAATGTATGTTTGGAGTCTAAAAACGAAAAGGTTGAGCAAGAGGTTAACATACATTTCTCGTACAAAAAAATCTGTTAATACAATCTCCACTCCGTGGAGGTTCGTTTAGAATCAAACATGGTGATTATCACAATATTGTCATTAATTGTTTCTTAACTTTTATAAGTGGTTCAATAGCCAGAGCGTTGGTGATCGATTACGGCTGGTACAGGATAAGATTGTGGACTTATCTTCTGTAAGTTTGTCCTCAAACTTCGATAAAATATTGGCACAAAGAGAATACAAGTATTGAGTACCTAGTAAACATTTTGTGTTATGTGTTTTATTTTTGACATAGTCACCATTGAATATAATTTTCACAGTTATTAAATCGTATTTACTCAACCATCTTATATATTATTTATTATCTTAAACCGATGCGGACGGTATAATTAAATATAAATCCTCGTCTTTGATTACGGCGTATTTATGAGAAATTTAATATTATTTTACTTATCTTGTTTTAACTAATTTTCAGATTTTAATCATACCTATTGATTCAATGAGTAAAGATTTATCTCAGATTAAAAACTTTTAAAAAATCTACTAAGATAATATTCCTTTAAAATAAGTTAGATAGGTGTAGGAATTTTGTTAGGTAGGTACATACATAAAACGTTTTTTTACACAATAGTCGCTACTTCCTGAGGATTTCTCATGTATCAGATATATTTATAAGGAAAGGTGTTTCTTGCATCTCAATAAGAATAAACACCTTGGTTTGGACAAAAAAAGATGAACGAAGTACCTTTTCAAAAGTCAGAAGGAAGGAGCAGGTGTATAAAGGACCCGGTGCGTTCCCACGACCTTATTTT
Source organism: Rhyacophila brunnea (assembly GCF_057557595.1). Classification (NCBI taxonomy): domain Eukaryota; kingdom Metazoa; phylum Arthropoda; class Insecta; order Trichoptera; family Rhyacophilidae; genus Rhyacophila; species Rhyacophila brunnea. The sequence goes on along the minus strand of NW_028233276.1, from coordinate 36,188,810 downwards.
TGGACCTTCCCTTAAAAATCTTGCAGGAATCATGAAACTTGATGGATATTTCCTTTTTTTTTTTTTAATTATGAGCTACTTTCATTTTATATTACTACAGTAACAACACATAAGTATTGCGAATGAGTCAATGCCCATTAGGTACCACTTTAATTTAGTAAAAATGTTGTAATTCTAAGCTGAATAAATCGTATAATATATATATGGAGTAAACAAAAACTATTTGGAGAAGTGTGAGAATGTCTACTTCTGAGGCCTTGTATCTAGAAAATTTTCAAGTTGTTTTTCAAACGTATATTTGGATTCAGAGCATGGAACTAATAAGATAGTGAGTTAGCTAGTAGGTTAGGTAAGTAGATTAAACCATCTTGAAAACATAGGATTGTAAAACCAATGTAAAAAAATTAATATTAGATCCAATATAATACGGGGAAAAATTATCAATTTTGTAATTGTTAATACTGTATAATCTTTACGATGAAGAATAATAAATAGTGGGTTCAAATAAGAAGAAATCGAACCAATCTCGCAATTAAGTTAATTATGTAATGCAATTTAAGGTATATATTTAATTTGAAACAATTTTCTAAAATATAAATATTATTTCCAAGTATCTAAATAATAATTTATAAAAAATGTTTTACTAAATACTGTAGGTATAGATAGATATGTTACGATATAAAAATCTTGTTCCATTCCGTTTTCACGCAATAGTTAAACGATTTATATTACCACAATATACTAGGTATTTTGTAGAAGTGGTATTTAAATAATGGCAAAATCAAAATCGTTGAAAACATCGATCAATTTTTGGAAACTTAACTGAAAAGAATATAAGGTGTTTTGAAAATGATACGCTCTTATAGAAAACTTCCCTTAACAAATATATACCCACGAATTATACTTTACTCCAGAATGGGAAGTTTATTTCTAGAAAGTGCAAAGTCATGAGATTTTTGAATGTTGATTAGATGTGCTTTAACAAAGAAAATGTATTTTTGATAAACTTAATAATATTATAAGTAAGAATCCAGCTAATTTACAAAATGTATTATATTATTATTTTAAATTATTCAGCTACTCTTGTAGCTTTATATTATTCGCGAATCATTGAATTAATTTATAAATTATTTGTTAAGTATTTGTCATGTTTCTTCGTCTATGTATATATTATTTACAAATAGTTTACCGTCAGGTAGGTTCAGTTAAGTTCAGTCAAAAAATATTGTAGTTGTAGTTTTGAAATATAACTTATCTATGCCAGATACCATGAAATTGTGTTGCATTTTTCAATTTATATCATAACATAAGTCATGACCTAGTACAGTGTTGGCGAACATATGGCACACGTGCCAGATGTGGCATGTACGAAGATTTAGCTGACATGTGAACGATTTAGAAATTCCATTTTTTATGCCCGGTTTCTTCATTTATATTTCATCTTTCCGTACACTTCTAAGTATATATTTTTAAATCAGCAACAAATAATTTTGTTATCATTGGAGGTTAATGGTTATAATAATTATTACACCCAACTGATGATGTTCGCCGTAGCAAGTGTCAGCGAAGACAAGTGCATAACTTTTATTTAATGTAATAAATCCTATTTACCATGGGTAGTAGAACTTAAAAAAAAACAAAAATTATTAGAATCAGGCAAATATTGATCGGGCAATTAAAAATATATTCAATAAACAAACCTAATAAAATTTTATCGGCAGTCATTCAAATATAACAGCTGCTTGTTATTTTGCCGCAAACATAATCGTTAAAAATGGAAAACCGTTCAGTGATGAGGAATATACGAAAGAAGCGTGGTTAAAATGCTCCCATGATCTGTTTGAAAACAAGGACAAAATTATTCAATGAATAAAAGATATGCCTTTGGCTAGAAACATGGCCTAATACATATATAGCTACCATTTAATATTCATATCTCAAATATTTAATAGATAAATACAATAAATAATGCGATTGTTCTGTAGATGTGTAATCTTATTATATATTTTATTATTATATACTAAATATCTTGATGTTAAGACATTTTAAGTCCCGCTTACTATCTCGTCGAACTAAAAGCACTCTTTACAAGACACTTGTAAAGCCAGTGCTCACCTACGCATCGGAAACCTGGACATTAACTCTGCGAAATGAACGAGCCCTGAACATCTTTGAAAGAAAAATTCTCCGCCGTATATATGGACCGATCAGGGATGGCACCAATTGGAGGAGAAGATATAATGCTGAGCTCTACGGGCTGTACGAAGATTGCAGCGCAGTTCAATCAATTAAGATTGGGAGACTGCGATGGCTAGGTCATGTGCACTGTATGAATGACAATGAACCGGCAAAGAGAGTGATGTCCAGCAATCCAATAGGACGTAGAAGAAGAGGGAGGCCAAAGATTCGCTGGTTAGATGGAGCTGCCAGTGACTGCCGTATTCTGGGGGTACCAAATAGGAAAGCGGCCACACTGGATAGGGACAGGTGGAGGGAGCTGTTGGAGGAGGCCAGGACCCACACTGGGTTGTCGCACCCCTGATAATGATGATGAAATATCTTGATCTGTCTGGTCTATTATAACATTCATAACACCTCAAGTGCAAACTTATGTTAGAATAACACACGACCTCATTAGACAGAGGCAATCAAACATGTTTAATATTTTATTATCATGAGAATAGAGCCAATCATCTTTTTAAGCATAATTAGTAGTATTTTATTATTGTCTGTCAAATAAAAATCCATGAATGGAATTTGTGCTTTTTAATATATGGACGAATAAGTATTAGAAACGCTCTTTAATAGCGCCAATATATTCGTAATCAATTTAAAAATAACACAATCGCGCGATTGCTTTGATGTAAATCAAAATTTATTAGATATTTACATAAATTGAGGTGTGTAACATCGTGTAATTGAATAGAGAGAAGGTTTACTACACTACAAATGCGTTATTAAAATCAATAACCCGGTCAAAATAATTTTTACGCTATATCGTGGTATTTCGATTTCCTGCAGATATCTTACTAAATTCCGTTAGGTATTTTGTTCATACGTCGTTTAGACCACGTCCGATCCTAATAAGATCATATGGGCCTTCACAAAGTAGAGGTTTGTATTAACAGATCTTGTTTTTACGAGAAATGGATGTCAGCCACTTGCTCAACCTATCAGGTCCATACTCTGACACACAAAAACGATATGTGTACTTATCAGACCCAAAATTCTAAACTGGGACCCACGACACTATAGGCCAACGCTTAAGCCACGTGGCAATCGTGGGTAGCTATTTTGTAGCATTGTATAATTTTTAGTAGTGTTTCCATTACAGTCTTCAATCTCATAATATATAACCAATGCATGACGAGAATGATCGCAGAACCAAACTGGAAAATTGAGTGCATTTGGGCGCCTGAATAGTGCCTTCAAAACTGACCTCCCATTGTGTCTTAAGCGTAAAATGTTCAACAAATGTGTGTTATCTACGCTCACGCAAGCATATGAAACATGGACTTTTTGTAAGAGAAATCCAAAAATTAAAGTAGCGCAACGTGGCATGGAAAGTTACATATTGGGCATAAGTATCACAAAATAAACCAATGGATAGGCAAGATAGTGGTCGCTAAGCAGAAATGGGCTGCAAATGTCGCTCGGCAAGTAGACAACCGCTGGACAAATGCCGTTATATAGTGGTAGCCAAGAGCATTACACGCTAGAAAGCCCGCTGAATAGATGAATTCATAATGTTCGTGGCAGCAAAGAACTAGGGAACGAGAAGAATGGATGGAGCTAGGGGAGGACTTCATACAGCAGTGAATTGACCCCGGGTGATGATGACGTATAAGCAATACTTGTCGTTATAATATTTATTTAGTTTTAAACACTTCATCTTAGATGCTTTCCTCTAAAGGGCTTAATAATTATTATTTGATATTTTATTCATTGCATTAAAAAACAAAAATCTGGATAATAATTAGTGGCTCTTTTCGTTGTCTATGGAAGGTGTGAAAGAAAACGACGAAGACAGAAACTTAACCTTTTTATCGGTTAGAAACCTAAACAGTTTCTATATTGTTTAATTGAGCTTGGACATGAAGTTTTCCAGGACTGTAAAAGTTTCTTATTAAGACGGTATTTCAGTGAAACGTCAAATAATTTTCAACTACAGATGCGACGAAATTTCGGACTGGCTGGCAATCGGAGAACGAAAGTCGAGCTGTGAACACGTCAATGTGTTTTGTGATGGCGACGGGGAATTAATTCTTAAATCGTGTAAAGATGACTAAAAAACGTTACCCATTCACTTGAAAAAGAAAACATGTCAATGAATATATTATTATTATTAGTAATAGAACAATAAACATAACATTAAATGGACGCATGTTGACTTTTTATGACAAATTATGTTTTGTTCTGCACGCGTAATTTGCACAATCTTCGCGTCGCGTAGTTATGATCGTTTTAGACCGTGCCCCTGCTGAAGTATAGCGTTAACCATGTCAAAAAAATACGGAGATTATAAATACGTATTTTGATTTCTAGAAAAATCTGGTCTGGGTTAGTTTGTAATTATCATCATAGACTCTCGTAGATACACCAATAGTAAGTTAATAATACACAAACTTTAAGTTAAATAATTATGAATTCACACATTAGAGTCGTTAGACTTTGTAATAATTAATTATTTAATTTACCTACAAAGATTTATGTTTAAGTACATACAATTGAACACTAAATATTGAATTTATTTTGTTGTAATGTATGTAAATTACTAATTTATTTCGTATTCTAGCAATGGCATTAATATGGACGAAGCATCTGGAAAAAAATGACACTCACTTTGTTGTCGGGTCTGACGAATGGCATAATCTGTTCTAACGCCATTACAATAAAGGTGATATTGCTATAAATTCTCGTTGCTTTTTGTCGGGTCTGCCGAATGGCATAATTCATATTTTAATATCAATATCGTTCGCACAAATTAACATTGACACATGAAACACTGTTCTAACGCCATTACAATAAAGGTGATATTGCTATAAATTCCCTATGCGTGATATGGCATAATGAATTTGTCACATGACGCCTATATATACATGTAGGAATGTTGCTATGCGCGAATTTACTTGCTAGCTACTGTATTGAGTGCGTTGTCCATTAATAATGTCATTGTATTCTAGTGTACCAGTAAGCCACATAGATAAATTGTAAACCCTATTCAATACAAACGCATCTAACAGGTGTCAATCTGCACCACCTCCCCTCTACCCTCTACGCTTGTGTCCATCCTGCGACAGGTGTTTTACTGGAGTAAAGAGTAAAGTCGGCATGTAAAACATTCGTTTTACCAAAATATCAATCGTAATATTGACTTCATTATATTGGATGCCGCATGTAATTCATACATTTTCATTCATTCTTTCAGCTGAATGTAATTGAAAATGCAGTATGTCGTAAAAAAACTTTGAAATAATAATTATGAAAACACTTCTGCGAAAATATATTATAACCAATAGAAAATATCTTTTTGAAAAAAATAAGACACCCCCACCCCATAGGAATCGAACCTTCATCTCTCGGGTAAAGCGCCCATGCACATTGATCACAGTGCTAAAAAAGTCATAATTAATGACGACACATTTTAACTAATGGTTTTGAATAGTCACTGAATTGAGTTATCTAAATTGAGCTACATTGGCGATCGGCTTTTGTATTTTAAATCAAAGTCAGGGGCGGCTCTACCTTAAGGGTTCATAGGGACCATCCCCACATCGTTATCATGTGGAGAATGCGTAAAAAACGTCCGATATTTTTATCATTGTCATAATATACCTACTTAATTAAATGATCAAATAAATTATTTCATCTATCTAAACCCGTCGCAATTTTAGTGAGATATTTATTATTATTATTATACAAATAAAGTGTAAATTATGTAATAACATAATAATGATTACGCGGTATTAAAATAACTTATTAAATTAAACACGCCCTATTTCACGGTGACACATATTATGTACAAATTAAGAAAGCTATTGCGTCTATTTTTCGCTGATCGGGGTCACTCAGTCCCATCCCGTTGCTGCGGTACAAATCTCTTTCTACAAAATATGTGAATGCATCAGCGTTATTATACGCATACTAGGGACCCAATAGAATGACCCCATGGGTGAGTAAAAACGCTCGTTGTATGCTGTTGTTCAAAACTGATGATGGTAAATCTATAGTAATTATTATTAGGTATTAATTAAGTTTATTTTTAGATGAGATTAAGTAATGACTCAGATAATCATATTATTTAATCTGAGAAATTACTCATTTCCTCATTAATAAAACCATATTATTATAAGTAGCTTCGTACATAATGTACCTATAATAATATGAGAATGTAGGTAGGTACATACTTGTACATATATTTGATAATTAATGACTAAACCCCACCACCTAGAAAGTCGTCGAGCCGCCACTGATCAAAGTAGATATTACTTTAATTACTAACGAACGGCAGGGATCACTCCAAGATTTTTGTAGTAACTTACTTTAACTTGCTAATAATTTTTAATTAACTATTTTTTTTATTCAATTATCATAATTATTGAACATACATAATTTTGAAAATACAAAAGCCGATCGCCGATGTAACTCAATTTAGAAATCGTTTCAGTGAGTATTGAAGTCATTAGTTAAAATTTGTTGTTATTAAGTATGACTCCTTAAGCGTTGTGGTCAATGTGCGTGGGCGCAGTACCCGAGAGATGCAGGTTCGATCCTGCGATGTCTTACTTTTTCCTATTGGTTATAATAATATATTTTCTCGTAAGTGTTTTCAAAATTAAGTAAGTTTTATTTCCAGTTGCGGTAGGTAGGTATAGTGGCGTCGTTTGAGTAGGGATTAATTCATAAGTAGACGACACACTATAATATTATGTCAAATATAGTAGGTACCTATTTGAAAAGAGTGTTTTACTTTTTTAATGATTGTTTAATAAACGCAGTGTGACCGCACAACATTCTCTTCCGAGTTTTCACGAGTTATTCGAGGCGATTAATTTTAATGAGAATTTAATTCGTTAATTGGGCAACTCCTTGAATAAAAATACACTACATTTTTGTTTCCGCTTCCATTTCGAAGAGTCTACGCTATAGTCGTGTTACTTTCCTAATGAAGATTCGTTCTAATTAAGTATGTACTTACTTTTACTCGAGCATTGTTGCTTCAATTAGATCAAACAGTTTAAACTTTTTGGAGTAAAATAATTACTCTCAGCGCGGACTTGCAACAATTGGAAGCAGTGCCACTCAAAAAATATCAGGTAGCACAATGGGACCAGCATTGTCATTATCAATTCTTGAGATTGGCTTAAATTATTTGACTAACTATTTAGTAAACTCCATATTCTGTTTATTTGTTATATTCGACTGTATAAAAGAAAAACGACTTAACACACACAGATCAAATTTTACAATAGGCACAAAAGTTTTTGTTATAGTTATTGGTCAAAGTTAAAATATACAATATACATAAACAATAAAAAAAAAAAAAATCCAAATAAACATGATAGTTAAGTCTTTTTTCCCACTTCACTTTCTTCTTAAAAAAAAAATATATGCCAAATTTAGATATTAATTCGGCATTTGCAGCTAATATGCTTTGAACATAGCGTGTATTTAGTCGTATTCAATGTTATTATCCAATAAAACTTATGTTGAAAAAAAACTTGTTAACTTATTTTTCCTTTCTATAGTCGAATATGGAAAGACGAAGATCCACCTGGAAATGCTCTGATTCTCATTAGATGGTGTGTTTATCAATTTAAATGTTTTTAATGTATTTGTCTGTTTAGGTTAGTAGCCGAAAGTAAATAATAAAATATTTAAGTAGGTGCCTAACAAATTTGCAAACGATTTGAAACTAAAAACGAAAAGGGACTGCATTCTGCTTAAGAGCGTACTTGAGTGTAACGGCAAATAATTTTCAATAGTAGGTGCGTGGAAATTTCTCACTAGTCGCCAATCGGAGACCAACAGTCGAGGTGTCTGCACGTCAATTTATTTTGTCATGGCGTCGGATGAAAATATTCTTAAATCGTGTAAAGATAACTAAAAAACTTTACGTATCTACTTAAAAAAGAAAACATTTCAATGAATATACTTACTATTATTATTAGTAATATAACAATAAACATAACATTAAATGGACGCATGTTGGATTTTTATGACAAATTATATTTCGTTCGGCACGCGTCATTTGCACAATCCGCGCGTCGTCTAGCCACGATCTTTTTAGACCATGCCTCAACTGAACTATAGCCTTAGGGCGGAATTTTGCCTAGAGATGTCACTATACTTATACTTTAAAATATAAGTCAAAAGTAAAAAGAAGTAATAATTATTGTTAGTAATATTAAAAAGTGATGTACCACTGCATGACATGCTATTTGATTTTAATGCAGTTACTTGATCACCACCGTGTGTTTCTACATCGTGATGAACAAAATGTTACATAAACGATATGGAATGTTATGAACACACTATAATAAGACGGTTTCAAAAGACTTTGGTATTTAGTATTTCCTTGTTTACTTATTCTTATTGAATACCATCAACGATTCAAATAAATTGTAATTTTATGGGTTATTATCATATATTTTAAATCTTCACATCAAATAAAATAGCATTTTTCCTTTTGCAATAGTATTTTTATAATTATTATAGATGTTTAACTCTCCGGTTACTGTAAACGGGATTGTTGTTAACCAACCCATTAAACTGAAAATATTTTAATTAATATGCACTTCGTCATCTTCATATTTCGGTTATTCGTAGAATCATCAATATTACATCTAATTAAAATGTTATTATTTTCAAAATCGATGGCATTATCAAGAAAATACATATCCTTCAGATTTAATTTACCTCTCGTAAATTATAAATACAATCAGTGACGTCCCTAGATAAAATGTCGCCCCTAGGCAGCGCCAAAATGCCGCCCCATTTTTTATACAGTAGGTATTTTTATCATCCTTCCATGATTCCAATATCTAAGAAATGTGCTGTATGGATACATTACTAACAAAATATCACACTATAATTATTCGCAAATTTGCACGTGTCGTTTCTGGTTACCATGGACGTCGAAGGGCAACGGAAATAAACTAGATATCGCGAACCTGACAAAACTAGTGAGCTGAATTTTTTAATGAAAAGATATTTTCGTTATTACAAAGTTTAGGTAGCTATTTCTATATATTCCAAATGATTCTCCTCGATTTGCCGCCCTTCGAGTAACTACTACCCCCAAACCACGCTCAATCTGCCTACCCCCACGGAACGTCAGTGAATATAATCTACCAGCATTCAACCAAACAACTTTAATATAAAGTATCTAACAAGGCCTTATCAAAAACGGACCATAAGTGCGAGTGAGCAAGCATTCGGAATGCTTATATCTCCGCACTATGCGTTGGCGTAAGATAGAATTTATACGGCTGAATTAAATATTTTTTGGAAACGTCACCGGTAAAAATAAATTTGACTGATTACATTCACTTATAAATTGCGAGCGTGTGTTGCTGATTTTTTTTTGTTTTTGTGTTAAATATAAAGTTAGTGGTAATTATGTTTAGTAATTTTAGTAGGACATATGGTAGCCGTACTGAGAAGCAACACGATGGTATAACATTTCATAGTTAGGTTGATAATAATAAATTGAGGTTCTACCGTGAGTTATACGCAAGAAACACGGCTTCATTTTGCCGAACAATAGCCGCTCTCTACTGTCCGACAAGAAGATCTAGTCAATAACCGGAAGTCGCTGTAGTCTAAGTGAGCTTAACTAAATAGCAGGGGCTTGTTAGTTCATAGTTTTAACACGTGGGCAACTCGTCGTTAACCGAAAGTCGTTGCAGTCGAAGTGCGGTTAAAAACAGGAGGGGCTTATTAGTTCACAGTGTTAACACGTTGACAAGAAGATCTTGTTCCACAGTATACATCATTAGTCTGAGGTATCTACATATAATGTAGCGAGACTTAAGATTGTTGTAAAGACTCATATCGATGGTGTACTTTTATATTCAAATATTACACTAAAGTCTAAGTCTAAGCCATAGCGCAGTCATTAAAAACGAATCAATAATCCGAAATTCGCACAATATCTTTCAATCAACTTGGGACAATAAATTAAACAAACATTCAATTAAATTTTCTTTCATTTGTTGAGTGTTTATTCCCAGATGCTTTAGTTAGTACGCAACAAGCGTAACAAGTAAAAAATATAATCTAATTATAATGACATCATTGCAGATCGACAGATACGACATATAATATGTGCTGATTTTATTCAAAAGTAGGCTTATTCTGTTATGAAACAAGTGAAAGCAATTTTATATGCATTTGTGATTATTTGCTCATCGCTGCAAATTTGTTCCAGTCAATGATTCGGTCGCTTCAAATAAATCAGACTAGAATAAGTAAGCATGGGGAAACGATCACATACGTCCGTATTTATTTAATTACAAATTATCCATTTCATATTATCTTATAACTAACTAACCCATGATGGCCGCGCGGCTTAAGCGTTTGACTATCACGCCGTGGGTCTCAGGTTCGAATCCTGGGTCTGGCCGTATCGCAATTCATCGTGAGAATCGTACCGGAAAAAAGACTGCCGTATAGGATTGAGATCAAAAAATGACGCGTTATTCGAGAGTATTTCACAGTAATGTTCCAATTTTATTATATACCGAATAAAACATTAATTTGATAATAACGCTGTTATCATCATCAGATATTTGATATGTAGCTAACCAACTTTTGAATAATTCAGAACTGTATATCGTTATATATATACATATATATTTCTAATTTACTTACCTACATATTATTATTTTCTTCTGACTTTCCCTTATATTCCGGTGTTTTTTATTATTTATTTTTAAGCGTTTTATTTAGACATCAACGTCTAAGGCATAAAGCCCACCAAAGCGGCGCTCGGTGCGCTCTCTACGAAGTAGGCCCCCTCCCACCCGCGCATTACCCTTCACCAATGTAATAAGGGGCTCAAGGAGCACAAAATAATTATTATTATCAGCGTCTCTCATAACAAAGCAATGCAAATATTATTAAATTTCTCGGGGCTTGTAATTAATATTCACGATGACATCATTCTACCAGCGAAATATCGAACACGCAATAACTAAACAAAGAGTTCACTGTTATTAAATAATGCCTTCTCGCCCGTCTATCGACGACGCTTCCAGGAGCGTGATTTTGTTTGCCGTGTTCAATGAATGGACTACGTTGTATTTTTGTTAAATCGTGCCGCTGAGAAGCCACACAACGATGACTCATGGGGCGGGCGGGCACAATGCGTCGTCAAATCCAGTGTGCGCTGGCGTATTTGATTACGTTGTATTTTCGATGATTCACATAGAATATGCGCGAGCGCCCCGCAAGCCCGCTTTAGTGGACTTTATGCCTAACAGTACACTGTGATACGGCCAACTGCATAAGTTTAAATTTTCGGACACGGTGTAGACTAGTAGTAGACTGTAACTTAGTGAAAAACATATATTGAAAACTTTTATTTAATTCTTTCGTTGCCCACGGTGGCCGTGCGGCATAAGCGTTGGACTATAAAGCCGTGGGTCCCAGGTTCGAATCCTGGGTCTGGCAAGTACACATATTGTTTTTCAATTTGTGTGTGAATAGGTTGAGCAAGTGGTTGACATCCATTTCTCATAAAAAAACAAAATCTGTCAATACAAACTTCCACTCTGTGGAGGCCCATATGATCCTATCAGGATCGGACATGGTCGAAAAAAAAATTAATTCTTTAGTTCGAAGCAGACTTGAGAGTGGGTCTATTGTTTGGGCACCACATCAGTTGAAGTATGGCCTTATTTATGGTGGAAAGGGTACAGAAGAAATTCTTGAGACTCCTTTACTTGAGGTTGTATGGATAATATCCGTGGCTTTATCCAACTGTCTTTCTTTTAGGCATGCTTACATACTGCAGACTGCAATTTAGAAAAAAATCTTTATGTAGGTACGTATTTTTTTAGACTTATACGTGGTATAAATGGGAACTCTGCCATTCTGGGCAGTGTTGACCTGTGTGTCCCTGATAACTATCTTAGAAATAGAGACCATCATTTGCTTATTCTCCCAAGGTGCAGAACCAACCTGCCACTGGTAATGCAAATTGGGAGGGCGATAACTATGTTCAACGAAATTGCTTCGGGTGTTGATATATTCCATCAACGTGAGAATGAGTTTAGGTGGACGCTGTTTTATAAATTCTTAAAATAGGGTCGTCTTAACTCATCCGGTGTACTTCCTTGTACCTATCTAATTTATCTACTGATCTATCTCTTTTTTAAAGTAATACTGTTATATTTATATAACTTTGTTTCTAAATGTCATGTTGTGAACGTCTTAAACTTATAATTTGTAATGTCCACAATATGTTTAAAAAAAAAAATGAATTGAATTGAATGACACTGCAATATTATGTTCAGTATCTTGACTGTGTTGATTTCTTTAAAATATTTGTGGGCTGATTATAAGTGTACCAATGACATTTTGATTGTAAAATTCTTATTACTCTGAAGGCATGGCGATATTGTTACAATTTTCAGGTTTTATATCAGTTCAGCCAATATTGTCTTTTTATGACAACCGAATCCGGTGTGGCCATACAGATGTGCTTTTAATATTATGATGCATAAGTAGGGCTTAAAAGAGTCCCTCCTTTGCGAGTGTGGTGAGATTCAGACCGCTACGTCATCGTGGAGTCATGTAACATGTCACAGAACTTTGCACAGCCTTGGTAATAAAGATATTAAGTGTAACTATCCACTCATGAGTATAAAATGTAGAACTCTCCACTTTAAAAACATGTATATTTAATTACGTACAGCAATCATTATTCTGACATTCTTACTTAAATTTCTGATTTCTAAAAGTAGAAAAAAAACCAACAAAACGTGTTTATACATTTTTTCGAAACGATGAATAATGGATAGTTCTACATATTTTATGATTCTATAAGACTCATGCATGCCTTCTCCCATTATATGACCCATTATAAATATTTAGGTACATGGGTCAATGAGAAATGGGACCAGTCTCAGGAAATAAAAACTAGAATTGAGATCGCAAGGAGCGCCTTTCTCAAAATGAGGCGCCTCCTTAGCAATCGAGATCTTAACCTAGGTCTGAAACTGCGTATGGTACGTTGTTATGTTCTCTCAATTATTTTCTATGGTATGGAAGTATGGGCGCTAAACCAAGAGATGTCACGGAGACTTGAAGCTTTCGAGATGTGGCTGTATAGACGCATCCTCAAAATTCCTTGGACTGACCGGGTGACAAATGTTGAAGTTCTCAATCGAATCGGTAATGACCGAGGTGTTCTACGTAGTATGAAAACCAGGAAACTACAGTACCTCGGCCACATTATGAGAGGATAAAAATACAGCATTCCCCAACTTGTCATTCAAGGAAAGATCAATGGGAAGCGTAGCAGAGGACGGCGCCGCATTTAGTGGCTTAAGAACCTCCGTGATTGGTACGAGTGCAGCTCCACTGAACTGTGGGGTAGCAGACGACAAAGATAAGATCGCCTTGATGGTGGCCGACCTCCGCTAGGGGATGGCACAATAAGAAGATGCCTTCTCCGGAGTAGTTTCAGCCAGGGTACATAGAAGCTATTGCCTTGCCAGTTACACTATAACCTGGTATTATGACTACGATTTTGTGACCATTGTTTGTTTTAATGTTCTGAATTCTGATTTTATTTCAAATTCTGGAAACGGTATTTAATAGAAAAAATAATACATAGTATAATTAATTAATAGGTCTTTCAAAAACGATTTTTATTCATTAACTTTCATCAATGAATTAAAAAATAACGTAGGAAACAAGGTAAAAATAGAATAAAAACGCGAACAATAAGGGAGCGCATATCATTTGGCGAGATTTCATTCAGCGTTTTATTGGTTTCCTGTTCATTTAAAATGCAAAATGAACTATTTAAAGAAAAAAATATCAAAAAAACTTCCGCTCGAAAGACATTGGCGGAGTTGCTTCGCAAGTAAGACGTCCATATTAAATAGTGAGCATTCAATTATAAATATTTTTAAATAATAGTTTTATTATAAGCATAAGTTAAAATGTATATTTTTCTTCTAAATGGTTATGGCTTAATGAGTGCTATTATTTATTTTAAAAACTTTTAACCTCAGTGTTTCATAAGAGAGATCAAAAAATTTCTAGTAGGATAAAAAGGCATATTAAAGACAGCAAATTAAATCTATAGGCAAGGGATTGGGAAGAAGATGAATGTACGTGATGGGATAGATGTCGTCAAAGTGCTTAAATGTCAATGATAGGGATAACTGATAGACACAATATACAGGATGCAAGACGTACCTACAATTTATATTTATTGTGATTTTGCATGACGAAACATTTAATTAATGATGATACTCGTAGAAAAATAAAACTTCTATAAGGTTTGTAATATTAATTTTCTCAGTGCGACTTTGAAAAATAAATCTCACAACACAAGTTTCATTAAATTTACTCAACAAATAATCTGAAATACATTTTTTTTCTAGCTTATTCGATAATAAGTACCAGCTAGTATAGTATTTGCATCGATTTGGGGTTTACTAAGTGTGCTGTGATATGTTGTATCTTACCAATGCCCAAAGGTCTCGCCTTCTGAGCTTTGAAAATCGATGTCTTCGCTGAATGATAGGGATACACTGATATGACCGCGTCACAGATACTAGAGTTAACACGTCAGTCGGTGACAAATTTAAACACGAATAGGCATACTACTCCGCTTGAACATTGGACAAGTCTTCCAGGTGCCACCCAAGACTGCGATACTTTACAGTCCACACTCATGAATTCTGTCGCCGTTGCCAACCGCGTGTTACCCTGCAAAGGTGCTACAACAGCGATTTACACATTGCAGTTGACATGCAGCTAGCGATAGATGGAAGGAATGTGACGCTATTTATTTTTGTTTAGGTTATTGGTGGTAAAATTATGGCAGATGTACCACATTTGTCACGCGAACGAATTGTTGAACCGTGTATAACCTCAACTATTGGCACGCAGAATATCCTGATTGACGAAAAAGTGCAAAATATTTGGCAGATTACTTTAAAAATAAATAGGGAGTTAGTTATTTACAAGTTAAAATATTTTGTCAAAGGAAGAGGCTTAATATGACCATTTAGACTCTGTACTGAATTAGCTGTACTGAAAGTGGTAAAATAAATCTCTAAACCCTGGATGAATTCTTGAAAATTTTTGCGTAATAATTCTTGGAGTATATTTAAAAAAAATCTTAGGCCTCGCCAAGTAGATAAAATAGTGAATAGCGATTTTTCAACAAAACGCCTCAAAATCACAAAGGTTAAGTTAAAAAAAATCCGCACGCAAAATTGAAAAAGGTAAAATAATAAGAGGAATAATAATGCCATATGCCTCAGCGGGTCTGTGCTTTTTAGTGTCACTGAATGGATTCCGAAAAAACCTCGTCACTTCCGCAGGATGTCCTTAAAAATCATCATAGCCCAGATATTATTCCGATCGGTTGGCATCTGTTGGGCTCTGGAGTTTTGTGTTTTATAGAGCGACATATTGCATCTTAAAAACTACCCCTCGAATCCCTTATAAAGAGATTAAAAACCACAACAAAAACAGAATATTTATTATTTTTCAAGACGATTGCTTCAGATTTGGTGTATTTTTAGGTTACAATTACTACAAAAAATATTTTCCTATCTTTTTCTTAGTAGATGTCCGTTTCTTCTATATTATGGACACAGTGACGTCACGTGAGGGTAGACAGATTGAGCGTCGCTTGGGGGCGGCAGTTACTCGAAAGGCGGCAATTCGAGGAAAATCATTAGGTGCCTATATGTAGAAATAGGTAGGTACATAAACTTAGTAATACCAGAAATACATTCCCATTAAAAAATTCAGCTCACTGGTTGGAAACAAAATGTATCAATTAACATAAAAGGTTTAACAGGACTGTATCGTTCGCGATGTCTAGTTTACTTAAGTTGTCCTTGGACGTCACGCTCTTCATGACCAGCAATGACACGTGCAGATTTGCATATTTTTGATAGTCACTCGCGAGTTTTGAATGTTATCAGGTGTTATTTTTAAATGTAGTTATCTGAAACCGTGGACTCGTAATATTGTCTGTTGAAGTAGAGAGTGCATTTAAATTAAATTTAGTGGTGTATATTTTCTTAGTAATGTATCTAACACATTTCTTAGAATATTGGAGTCACGAAAGGATGATAAAAAATACTGTATAAAAAAAAATAGTGCTGCATTTTGGCGCTGCCTAGGGGCGTTATTTTGTCTAGGGACGTCACTGTATGAACATCTGGTGGTGCCTCCACGATATAATCCTTGTATATCTCCAACTTCTTGCGTCTTCCTAGATCGTACGATCATGCTGTAACTCTGTCATACCTACCCAGGTCATCAGAATCTGGTTTCATGGAAGAATAGGCATATCAGGTTGAATACACACTGATAGAATCCAAATGGAATCATCATCATCAGCCGGGGTCAATCCACTGCTGGATGAAGGCCTCCCCAAGCTTTCTCCAACTCTCTCGGTCCTGTGTCGTTCGCTGCCACGTATTTCCACCGAACTTTACCAGTTCGTCAATCCAGCGGCTTTTATGGCGACCCTGTGGCCGTTTCGTACCCCTTGGGTACCATTGGATGACGGCATTTGTCCAACGGCCGTCCTTTAGGCGAGCAATGTGCCCCGCCCATCTCCATTTCAGCTGTTTGGCAACGTCTATTACATCGCGTACTCTTGTCTGCTTCCTTACCCATTTGTTTCTCTTACGGTCCTTTCGCGTGATGCCCAACATGCACCTCTCCATGCCTCGCTGTGTGACTCTTAGCCTTTGGATATCTCTCGTGTTGAGGGTCCACGTCTCGCAGCCATACGTGAGCACTTGTAGCACACATTGGTTGAACACCCTACGCTTAAGACATAATGGTAGGTCACTCTTGAAGATACTATTCAGACGTTCGAAAGCACTCCATCCTAGCTTTGTTCTTCGAGCAATTTCATCGTGCATGCTTCCGTCTATGGACACCTGCTGCCCGAGATAGATGTAGCTGCTGACTTGCTCGAGTTGGGTGCCAGAAATACAGATAATCGCAGGGTCCGAAAAACAGTTCCTCATCACTTTTGTCTTTGAGACATTTATGGAATAGTAGGTACAAAATTAAAATTCATTAGAATTTAAATTCAAATTCCATCAAGTACTCTCTGTCGATAGTATTAATAATAAATATAATTAATTGAAAAAAAAGATAGCCACCGGTTTACATTGTACCTAAACATACTTATCCGAATCATTGCTTCGGATATTGATATATTCCACTTACGCGAGGGTAAATTTAGGTGGACGTTGTTTTATATGTTTATAATATAGGGTCTATCAGCCTAGTTCACTCTCTGTGTTTTCATGTACTTTTAGGTTTCTTATTTTATTATTGTATTATTTACTCATACTACCCTGTATTTTTATTTGAAAATTGTTAACACCCACTTTATGTCATGTCGTGAGCGTTTTGAATTTATAATTTGTCATGTTCAATCTATGTAACATTAATAAATTTGAATTTTAAACTTAATCAAATTATATACTCGTATAAGTAATTAAAATTTACATGAATTTTGCAAACTTTCATATTGTTGATTCTTTTATGCACCCCGGGTCTTTAGGTATCGTCAGGCTCTACCGTATTTTACGTACAGTAGTGACAGAGCTAAAGTTACATTTTCAGATGCCATAAAAATTGGTTACGTTTGCGTACCCAGGTTTTAACTTTTCATATCATCTGGCTGTACTGCTGTACATAATAATATGTAGGTAAGATAGGTAGGCAAATAAAAGCACTATATTCCATATAAAAAAACACAGTTAGTCATTAATTCAATTCTTTATATTGTAATATTATTAATGTGTTTGCAAATTCTGTCAATGATATATCATCATTTTCAGCAGGATGAAAGCCTCTCCTAGCTCCCTTCGCTATTCTTGGTTCCTAGTTATTCGCTGCCATGTACATCCACCAAACTCTACGAGCTCGTCTATCCAACGGGTTTTAGGTCGTCTCTATGGTCGTTTGGGTACTACCGTATGATGACCCAGTATATGTCCCAAGGTGCAGAACTAACCTGAGATTAGTGATGCCAATTGGGAGGGCAATAACCATGTTTAATGAAATCGCTTCGGATATTGATATTTATAACGTATTATGATATTATGTATTATATATGTTTTTCTTTAAGACCAGTTTATAATACTTCAGTATTCAGTTGGATAAGTCCAGTGTACCAAACAATAACAAACAACACTATATATAAAAATAAAATTATTTGCCGGTTGTACACCTTGCTTTTCATTCATAACCTTTTATGAATGGCCTGAATTCCTCTCGAGTCTCGGAAAAATAATAATGAAAAAAAATCATATTCATGCAATCAATTGAATTTCTGTAATTAGATCTTTCTTTTATGTCTGTTGGCCCATGGTCAAATTTGAACAGCTGTTACGGCAAGTCATTTTCATAGAAAATATTCACCACACATTATGTTTACATAATATTATTAACAATATACTTGTTATCATCATCAGCCGGGGTCAATCCACTATTGGATGGAAGCCTACCCTACCTCCTTCCACTCATCTGAGCCCCTAGTTATTCGCGTGTCCGGAAATTTGTACATATGCAGTTCGCCGTATCACACTTCACCGCGAAATGTTGTATCGGAAATATATGGTGGTATATTAAAGACCGTCCATCCTCCTTGGGTCGTATAGTACTGAGATAAAATTCATTCATAAATAAAACACGTTTCTTGTCGGTTTATACTGTTTATAGGAAACCAGCGGCAAACAAATTTTGAGAATAATCTGTGTACGAGCCTGATGGTCACATCTCAAAGTCTTCAACTCGTCATGATCAGCTACACTCAGAAGAATATGAAAAAAATGTCGTTCCAGCATATATTATATTCTAATAAGCACGTTTTCAATTATTCCGTAATTTAGTACCTTCACACCCTGTGTGTGTTTCAGTGCTTTATTACTTTATTAATAATATACCTACCGAGACAGGTGGTAACTTTTGCTATACCTGTAAAATCAATCTTCCGTAAACACATAGGATTGGACGCTTACACATTGACTGCTGACTAGATAATTGCTTTACAGTTACCACATTTAAATAACATGCTAATGATATCGAATAGCCACTGTATTAAAGACGTTTGAAATATTTTTCAAGATATGTATCTACCCACTCTTTTGTGGGATCCACGAAATTCGAACAAGACGAAAGAAGAGGCGTTCGAAAACCAGGGGTTCGGTGGGGAGACCTTTTTACTCCCAGGTTGTCACAATATGTATCGCTAGCGGTACGCGTACCGCGGCTTAAGGGGGGACATGCTCGTCGAAGGTCAAAATTGACTTTTTATTGTATTTTCAAACCATGATCCTGGACACTCCTTAAACGTTGTAGATAATCTATTTATATATATTTGGAGCCTTATTATCCCTTATAGTTATTTTATACATTTGATGACTGCATAAAGTATTTTTGTTACATAAAATAGTATTCTTTTAAACCTCTCGCTCTAATGTTTTAGAATATAGTCATATTTCGGTACATAACTGTGCAGTGGTGTTAAGATTTTTTACATTTATTAATTTTTAAACGCATTTATAAAACCATTAGCATAATTTATTACGAGATAATTTTTGTAAAATATTCACGATAAAAAATTATATTGATAATCTCTGTGATCCCAAATTTGACAAGAATTAGGCATTTTATTATTCAAAAAATCGGCAAGATTAACACATTTAAAGATGATTCTAAAGATCTTTATTATAAGCTATTTATTTGACCATTCAAGTGTGATAAACATCTTATGAATAATGATTGCTTTATAATAATTATTGACCTAAGAATAAGGTAGTGTTTTTTTGAAATACGCCATTTCTTTTGTCATTCCCCAGTGGTTAAGCTACAACATACGGCCGTAGCCATAAATTGACAAACTATAATTGAAGTAGGGAGTAAAATGATATTGACGCGCGTGTTTGAACATGTACCGTTTAAAAAAAAATAAAAAAAAATTCGGTTAGGTACATGTTCAAACACGCGCGTTAACATAATTTTACTCCCTACTTTAATTATAGTTTGTCATTTTATGGCTACGGCCGTATGTTGTAGCTTAACCACTAGGGAATGACAAAAGAAATGGCGTATTTCAAAAAAACACTACCTTATTCTTAGGTCAATAATTATTATAAAGCAATCATTATTCATAAGATTTTTATCACACTTGAATGGTCAATGACATAACTTATAATAAATATCTTTAGAATCATCTTCAAATGTGTTAATCTTGCCGATTTTTTGAATAATAAAATGCCTAATTCTTGTCAAATTTGGGATCACAGAGATTATCAAAATAATTTTTTATCGTGAATATTTTACAAAAATTATCTCGTAATAAATTATACTCATGGTTTTATAAATGCGTTTAAAAATTAATAAATGTAAAAAATCTTAACACCACTGCACAGTTCTGTACCGAAATATGACTATATTCTAAAACATTAGAGCGAGAGGTTTAAAAGAATACTATTTTATGTAACAAAAATACTTTATGCAGTCATCAAATGTATAAAATAACTATAAGGGATAATAAGGCTCCAAATATATATAAATAGATTATCTACAACGTTTAAGGAGTGTCCAGGATCATGGTTTGAAAATACAATAAAAACTCAATTTTGACCTTCGACGAGCATGTCCCCCCTTAAGAAACACTGCTATAAGTTACATTTTTTTCTACGCACCGTTTATATTCCACAAAAAATAATGAAAACAACTAATCATGTGCAAATAGGCGTAACTAAAAAACAATTTATATGAAAATAATAAAAATAACATCCACTAATTATTATTTTTAGTGGTTCCCCCTACTGAGCTTCGAGCAATTAAAGCACGCACGTCTTGATATCTTCGAAATATAATTATATTACCAATAAATTCAAGATATGTTGAAGGGATAAATAAAATTGATATCCTTAGAAAAAACGCATGTTATAGAAAATGTCAGTTTTTAACGCTTCAATATTGTGGAATGCTGTAAATTAAAATGAATTACATTTATATAATGATGTAACCTCTACAAAAAGATTTATCTGTAAATATAAATATTGACAGTTCGAGCTATTTTAAATATTTGATACATTTTCTTATAATCTCTGCGACACGCGCTAGAGTAAGATAAAAGGTTTACAGATGTGTGAGATGATTTTGTTGCATAGCTAAGCGTCGATAACCTGCGAGCGCGTGTTGCTAAAATTGATATTTTTTGTGTTAAACATAAAGTCAGTGGTAAATATTTTTAGTTAATTAAGTAGAAAAGATGGTTCTGTGTGTTGTATTAAAATGTGGTAACGGTACTGATAAGCAAGAAGATGGTAGGTAAGTTGATACATTTTAGTGATAATTTATTTGTATATTATTATATATTTTAATATCAGTGACCTAGTGTTTCTTTACAATAACTTAAATTATGGATATCTTTACCTAATGGTTGCATCCGCTTAAAAACTTAGCTTAAAAATACTATATGACGTAAAAAAAATAGAAAATTATATTTTAATTCTGAGCGTCTAGTGCGAGCACTTTGGGCAAAATGGTCTCAAACATGTGTACGAATGCGTTCGCTTGCCCACAAACCAAACGCACGGCACGCAGCTTCATTTAGCAATGCAATGGGTGGCGTCTAGATGTATCTATAGTCTAAGATATAGATAGTATTTAGGACGCCGGAATCCAACGTCGTCTCTTAGTGCTTAATACTGAGCCTTCGTAAGGTGCCATGATTCACTACCGTAAAGCAGCACCATCTGAATGTAAGCGTCGAATAATACTTTGTACTTTTACCACATTTTATTTATAATTTTTAAAACAAGCAATATTCATTCTTATAGATATTTTCAGTTGTATTTACCATTATGTCTTTCCATCAACATAACAGTGAAAAATTAAAATAATATCGTTTTTTAATTTTAGGTGGCCTTATTTATTTTCACTAAATTACGTCAGGTTTTTAAAATCACTGTATACATTTATTAACATATACATATCTACTAATTTAATGAATCGAGCTTTATGAAAGTTTATTTTTTTATTGTTTACATTCATAATTGCGTTTAAGCTACTTTAAAATGCATTCATTTCCTAATAAGAACTTTTCCAGGTGGTATTATATTGTTTTGTATGTATTTATTGATAGTTATAATTTATGCTTGGCACAGAAATAATATTTTCATATAGGTAATTGTATAGCAAATGTACAGGTAATCCAAGTATAGTGAAATTTATGATTTATTAACATTACTAAAATAACATTTAATATAAAAATCTAAATCATCACAAACCTTCTGAAATATTTATAAATTTAATTCGTCAATTAATTTGTGATCAGTATGTCCGTAGATTGTTAAATTGTATTAATTCGGCTTAAAAGACTTATATATTATAATGATGTATCTTATATAATGACACGAAACTATAAACATCGACGGTAGTTAGTGTTAGTTATTGCTCATACTTCGACCACAAGATGGAAAACTGTTTATATACAACTATGATTGTTCCATATTGAAATAAATTGTAATATTTTGAATGAAATATGAGATTAAAGATCTTTATTTATTGCGAACAGGTTACATACCGCATTGCATTTAAAGATAATAAATAACTAGAACTACCGTCGTAATTCATAATTCAGTGACACGGTGTGTATATAGTCGGCCTTGGTATTATTATGTTAAGAATTTTCTTTCAGTACATAGGTTTTCTTCTGTCATGTCCAAAAGAGAGATGCGCATAAACGACGGTCCACGCTTTGGCTAGTGTTATGGGCGCTTCATTGAGATCCAAAATATTGTCGTTGGTAGATATAGGTAGACAACTACATATATATCATTATTAGGTGTGTGTCATTTCTCTACAAACTATGAAATCCTGCGTAAGCCTTGGAGAGAGCTTTTCATTTGGAACCATCGCAATGCTGTAGGTATTGTACGAAGTACGTCTACCTACCTATAACCTAACTAACATAAGCCCGATTATTTAAAATTTTAAAAATTACGTTAACTAAATAAAAGCCATCAAATTTTAACGAGCGTAATTAACTATTGTTTTATTGTATTTCATATATTTTATGTACAAAAAATAAGGCAATTTATCATTTTGAATTTACTGCCGCCATTAAAACTGTAGACGAATGTTTTTTTAATGATATATATTTTAATTGAACTGTTAAAATTCAAAGACTAAGAAGAAACAGACAGATATCATAAATAATATAATATAATCAATTGCTCAATTATTAACATAATTTCAGCTTATTTTACCTTTTAAATATTTTATAGGTAGATATTAATTAATATTGACAGATAATTAAATAATATTAATAACTGTTCCTTGTAGAAAATGTTATAGAATTGCAGTATACATTGTCATCAAAAGTGGCCCAACAACCCATGGCAGGTCCTAGCCTCCTAGTGTCCTCCAGGTGTCTGCACCGGTCACTTTGGCATCTCCGTTGACAGTGTCCAACCGCTGGAGTCCGGGCCTGCCAACCGGCCTCGTCTGGTCTCGACGGTTGGATATTGTCCATTCTTGCTATATCCATCAGAGTTTAACGAATGCGGAAATGCATTCTTCGGTTCTTGTCGGTTTACAGAAAGCCAGCGGTAAACAAATTTTGAAAATAGCCGATATACTGCATTATTTGTTAGGTTAGGTTAGGTTTGGTTAGAAGTGTTCTTGGAAGTGGTTGCAGACTGTTGTAGAGATTCGCCATTCTTCTCCGTCTACAATGGGATCATATATCCATAAAACATCACAGTATACATAATTTTGTTTTCGAATACATTACGATAGTTTCAGGCAAGAAGTAAGGCATCCTACAAATAAAATAAAATTATTATAAAATACCTAGCTTAAAATTACTTATTCTTTGTGTGCCATATCCGTTATCAGACGTCGGTGATGAATTTGGCCATTTGGCCCCTGTCCGTCGCTGCTCTGAATAGGGATGGAGTGCTGAGCTCAAACCAGTCCCTGAGGTTCTTGAGCCAAGACGTTCTTCTTCTACCAGGGCCTCGCTTACCGGAGATCTTCCCTTGAATGATGAGATGTAGAAGGCGATACTTCTCGGGATGCCGCATGATGTGGCCAAAGTATGCCAGTTTCCTGGTTTTTATTAGTTTGACTATTTCTTTGGTCTTTTTCATCCTTTACATCACCTCGACATTTGTAACTTTGTCCTTCCAGCTGATACGAAACATGCGCCTATACACCCACATTTCAAAAGCTTCAAGTTTTTTGAGAATCGTTTCTGTGAGCGTCCAAGCCTCTACTCCATATAAGAGGACCGAGAAGACGTAGCATCTCACCATTCTAGTTCTGATTCCCAGGTGTATATCATGGCTACATAATACTTTTTTTAGACGAGTAAACGCCACCCTGGCTTTCTCGATTCGGCATCTCAATTCCGTGGTATGGTTCCAGTCATCATCCAGAGTGCAACCCAAGTATATAATGGAATGTGTTCTCTCTAATGGGACTCCATTCACTGTGCACGTTCTGTCATATATATGGGACTTACTTACACTCATGTATTTTGTCTTTTTAATGTTCAGATTGAGACCGTATTTATCACAGGCCTCCGTTACCTTGTTAATGAGAGTTTGTAAGCCTTCTCGACTGTCTGCGATGAGCACTGTGTCATCTGCATACCGCAAGTTATTGACAAGGACTCCATTTACTTTGATCCCTTCTTTTGATCCAAGCAGCTTAAAATTACAAATGAATTCAATTTTCTAGCGGCTAGCCGATATAATTGTCATAGCGGATGAAATAACAAGTTTTTTTGCCAGACGTGGAACTCCAGCCTGCAACAACATATTTAGAGACGAACACCTACGCTTCCGTGGTGTAGTCTTAGAAAGTTATTTTATAATTTGTGTAATAATATTTTCAAACGTGAACTACCGCCGTCGTTTTTCTCGCAAATGACACAATTGATTCCTCAGAAGATTTAAAAGGGGGTCTCGAAACAATTCACATCGGTCACATAATTATTAAACTATGCAAAAATCATAATCAGATACGTATTTCTCACAAAGTGCGTATAAAATATTGACTAAAGCATAATAAAATCCATCAACATTGCCTCTATAATTATTAAATATAATGATAGTAATTACGTACTAAAAAAATAAGCTATGACAGTCATCACTGTCATTTTCAATCAGTCAGTGCCTCAGGCCTCTACGTCCGTAAACCCGCCACTGTGAATTACCACTGTGCTTAAAACGAAAATTGTTTAACCACTGTATGCCATTAGTGCATAATACAAAAACTACATGTATTTTTTTCAAACGCGGGATTTGAACCCGCACCTACGGCTTTAGAGGCAACCGCTCTCTACAAACCCCGCCACGGTTTGGAGAATTAATAGTGATAATTATTAACAATTTATTCTTTGTCTCGAGTCCTTGGAACAATAAATAATTTCGTTAAAACATTTCCTCGCCGGATATTAACGTTATCCTTTAAATTAGGACATTTATTGTTATGAAATAAACATTTCACTTTACATAATGAATGACCTAAGTCCGTTTTGGTGTTAAGGACCGGAAATGCTATTTATAAAAGGTCACGCTACTATTTTGTTCACTGTTTAGGGTTCAAGTTTAAGGGGTATCGCTGTTGCTATTATTCAGTTAAGACGGGGATTAATAGCATATTTATTTTGAAATTTTTAATTAGGTAGATAATTATTATGGATACGCTGTCTTTAACCAGTCCAACTAAAAAACAACTATAGTGGTGAGTTAAGTTAAACTAGGTACCTACCAAAAATCTGAATTGTAAACCTTCTTAAAATTAATTACTTCGGTTAAATTGGTTACATGTAAATCGTACGTAAAACATTTCACCGTGGTACAGTTCGCCGTGAGCTTTTTAATCGGGAAGATATGACCGTATACTATACGGTCTCCAATTTTATTAGATTCAAAATGAACAATAATTCAATTTGCATAGCTGATTTTGGAAATATTCATGAATTCAAGAATGAAAACCTAACCTAACCTAACCTAACAAATAATCCAGTATATCGGCCATTTTCAAAAATTATTTGCAGCTGGCTTCCTGTAAAGTGTAAACCGACAAGAACCGTGTTTTATTTAGACATGAATTTTATGTCAGTACTAAACGACCCAAAGAGGTTAGACGGGCTTTAATATACGGCCATATATTTCTGATACAACATTGCACGGTGAAGTATGATACGGCGAACTACATACGTACAAGTTTTCGGACACGGGTTAAAGTGGACATGTTTTTTCAAGCACTCCCGACTTGGAGTCGAGAGTCGAACACTTGGCCTGCAGGTTGGTATAACTAAGATTGCTCACATACGAGATATTATGAGCTGTCGCATCCACAACTGATTATCAAATGTTCGTGGCCGAACGGTTATAACTATTAGGATTGATTGTGTCCGTTTGTGGCATACGCGATATGTTATCGGAATATTAAAGCAAACATTGTATGCCCCAGAAGGTTGTACTAATTCATAAGCGACACAGGTCTACTCGTTGAGAAGGTTGTTCGACAGCCAAATTATCTTGGTCACGATCCTCAGTTATGAGGTCCTGACGAAGAAAAGGAAGAACAACATAGGTATTTGATCTTAAATAATTCAAGTCACGTCGCAAAATAAAATAAATACCATTATTATAATATTAATAATCACTTTGTAAAAGAGCAATAATGTAATCATAAGCCATAATTTGTTGTAGATCGCAACAAAGACTTGAAAATTCTGTCCAAATTTATTGTACAGTTTTTTCTTTTTTGTATGTGCATCTGCTACAGATGCATGTTACATTACATATTGCATTGTCGAATAATGCAGCTTCTTTGTAACCGTTGTGCAACTAACTGCATACATTTATACATAAACGAGTATTTTTTAAATTCATGAAGTTGTCTTCGGTATAATATTATATTCTTCTTACTGACAAATATATATATAAAAAAACAACTTATAGATAATGCTTTTGCAGCATTTATTGACTTACCGTTATATAGTAAGTAATATTTATAGAAATGTACATAATTAGTACCTACAGATATATTGACGGCAAACAATTTTTTTACTTGACGAAGGCGTACTTTTACGTATAATTTATAAGATACCTATATAATTTATGTACGCTTGCGGTTGACGCGGTGGTTACGCGCCTTCGTGATGTAAATGAACTATACAATAATATGTACTAATTATGTGTCATTAGACCAGTGAATCCCAATTTCCCCAATGATCCCATTTGGTTGACGGAACCTTCAAAATATGTTGTTAAACTTTAGGGAGCCTTTGTCTGACTGACACAATATGTATATTATACGTTGTGAATTTTATAATATCTTACCCAGGGCTCGAAATGGACCGGAACGTACTGGAGCGCTGTTCCGGTTCATAAAATCTCCAAAATTATCGCTCCGTCTCGTGGAAATATTAATTTGACCACTTGAGCTAGATATGTAGGTAATATAATAAAAAATCTAACAGACTTATTTTTATATAATACATATACAATTAGATAACAACGTTAATATTTTCATAAAATTATCGAGCGCTCCGGTTCGTAAAATTTTCCATTTCGAGCGCTGATATTCTTACCAAGATAAACTTTCAAAATGCTTCATTGTTTTGAGTTTCGGTCCCGAAACCCCCCCACCCTCTAGTGTGCGCTCCTATCGGCATGCGTATTTTTGATTATTATTGTAATATTCAATTAATTATTAAAGCATTTGAATAATTATGAGGGTAAATTAAGCATATTTAGTAACATATTATGTAGTTACCTAATTATGTTAATTAATTTTATATATTTCCGTATTCAAATCGTAAATAAGTAGTATCTATGAAAATAACCATTTATTACTGTGCTGAATTAATTAATTTTAGTATATTCGAACAACGTCTTCTTGGCTACGTATTAAAACTGTGAACTAACAAGCTCCTCCCACTTAGTCGACAACAGCGCCTTCCGGCTTTAGCCTAAATCTTCTTGTTGGAGAGTATCATAAAAAATTAAATCTTTTAAAATTTTAAATTTCGAACACTTGATAAAAGCACAGTTAAATGATGAAGTAAACTTCTCATAGTAAACACATTCGCGTGAAGTTTATCGCTTTGACCGAACAATGCATATTGTTTCGCAAGAACATTGATACGGCGAGCATATGCGCCCGTACAAAAGCTCATACCTGAAGGTGTAACTGTAAAATTGCGGAATTGAACACAATAATGAACATAACACGCCGAACACCGCAATGACTGTCAATGTTACATCCGATAGTTTAGCGAGACATAATGGGTCACATAAGAATGGGTTAAACTTATGCAGCTGATCTATAGCTATACGAAACACAGCGTGATTCAATTATCAATTACCGACATATAACATTTATCTAAAGATACTTAATTACCTACTTAATTCTCGTTAGCGATTCGAAAACATTTTCAGTGTGGTTGTCTTGCAATCGATTTTTAACACTTCCCAATTAGCTAGACATTTGAAACTTTTAGAATATATCAGAACACGGTGCCAATGCATTTTTTAAATAATTCTAGCTATCTTTAAGTAGAATTGAATTCATTTTCGGTTAATTCTGTTTTGTATGAAAAGTTATTTCGACACCATTATTAGTTGCTAGGGGGTCTGGGGTCCTAGCAACTAAATTATTAATATATACGTGCGTTACTATGGAAATAAATATGACATGTCAAAATGACATTTCAGTATTATTTCTATCAAGTACAATTTTTTTGATCGTTTAAGCTAGTCAAATCAAGTTTATATGATTCAACAGAAAATTTAAAAACGTTGTACATAAAAAGTTCTTTTTATGTTGTCGAAGAAGTTAGATATATTATAAAAAAAATTAAGAGCTTTAGCGTGACATTTGAAGGCGATGATTATTCCATTGTATATGCGTAATATTCGTAGATGAGGATTGCCTTCTTGATAAATTTATTCGCTTGTTAGGTCAGTACCAGTTTATATTTGATAATAAATCAATTAAGTTCGTAAGTGTAAAAATGATCTAGGTAAGCATATTTATTAATAAAAATAAAACAAAATAATATACTTATTACTTATTCCACATAATTTTGTACTATATATTCATAATAATTTATTCTATGTTATGTAAATAAGTTAGAATATTGCATTGAATTAATATTCATGTCTTCAAAAACAATGTTGTATGTTACAAATATGTTATAAATACATGAGTATAGGTATTATTATTTAATCAAAAAAAAAATTCAACATGGCATTTAAAAAATCTGAAATATAATATTTAAATTAAACACCATATGTATAGTATATTATTATTATTACTAATGGTGATGCATAGTATTTACATTTACAGATGCACTCTTCCTGAGTGAAAGGGGACACCGGCCGGGAGAAATGTACAATATGCAACCGGCACATGTTTGCCAAAGGGTTAAATGTGTGTCATCTCATCGCATCATAATGCATCATACCTTTGCATAACTTTTACTTTGCAATACGGTAAACACGCTCGATTGTGAGTGCCGCAGTAAAACCAGATCAATTTATTATTTTAAATCATCTTTTATTATAATTATTTTTTTGAGTTTCTCAAAATTAGGTACTTAAGTATGTATTTTCAATATTGTGATTTTTAAAATTATGCTGCATTTTTAGTGGTTGTTTCCAGACATGTTATTTTTAAGAATCACCAATGTCACATGACGTCAAGTAAGTAGATAAACAGCCTAACGGTAAAAAAATCACCAATCTTTTTTTCATATACCTACTTCACTAACCTAACATAATATATCTATGTAACTGTAGGGTCAATACCCTACCATCCGCACGACTTGGCAGGAAACCATTAATTTATAATTAAAATGTATCTTGCAACATAATATTGTTAAAATTGCAAAGCAAGCGATTTATCAATCAATCAATTTCAACAGAAAGCTAATGTAGCAAAATTATAAAATAATTCAATTAATCAATAATATTACAAACTAATAAATAATGCTACGTAAGTTTATCATGATATGCACAAGAGTTGTTTATATGAAAATCAATCTTGCCAAATTATCAAAAAGTGCATAATTGTTCAAATATAAATCAATTGTTTATACTTTATGAAACGAATCATGCGTTACACAATAAAGCATGATTATCAAAATATTCAAGTAGTGATAGCAGCATTTTCTATTGTATCGAATCACTATAAAAACACTCAGTACATGAAATCAATATGTCAGTCAGTTATCAAAGATTTAACCGTAAGGTTATCATGTCGCTCCGCCCGATCGCACTTTGCAATTCATCAGAACGCATACTCGTGATTTCACTCAGCTAAATTATAATCCGTAAACATATCTGTAATAATTAAATTAATTTTTATTTGGAAGGTGATAATAAAACCAGGGTTCATTTCATTCACGCATCAATCTTCTTATTATTGGAGTCAAACCAACCTACCCTCCGGTTCCTTATTCCATCTCACTTCCGATAAAACTATTGATCGATACTATATTTTTTTTATTTTTATTATAAGTTTATGAACTAATCCAACTGTCATTCTAGTAAATAATTTATAATGACACATCTAATTATTGAGGTGTTTTATAATGGATGTCGCCTTTATAATTTAAATTATGGCAATGACGTCATTATTAATGCTCAAATAACAGTGGCAGACTCAAGCCGATCGTCTGCCCCGATAGCCCCCCGATCGTAAATTGTCATTTTGCATCATTCCCTAGAGTCGTAACCAAAATAGAATAATTCCTATTTTTTCACTAATTGAGGGTGAATTAACACACGATTGAAAAATATTCATTTTATTAAAACATTTTTTAAAAAACTTAGAAATATACCATCCAAGAAAATCGACAAGTGAATAAAATTACGATGTCTCTCATGAGTTGTAAATATCGCGATAAATAGAATAAGTTCGTAAGTAACTATATTATGTACTTACTGATTACTCGTAATGGTAAACGAAAAATTTTCCCAACGACCACACGACTGCAGAGTTGGTAGGCACTTGGACAATGATCCGAATTCTCTAGTTAAACTAATATATTATGTAGGCCTTCATAGAACTTTGTATCTTGATGTTGTATGTATGTATAACCTGATAATGTTGATATAATCAATAGATCGTCCCATTACCCGTACATAAACATAATAAAAGTTATTTTCTATAATCAAATATTTACACTAGAGAGATAAAATAACTTAATTAATTCAAACAGTTGTTGCTTGTCTCATAATAAGATGCGCAACTCTACATACCATTTGGACAAGATTTTTCTGCTTAGTGATTATGATTTGCATTCGCAGATGAAACATCTGCTCACTGGAGTGAATTTTGAAAGATAATTTTCTATATTTACGTATATTATTTTAAAAACAGCCAACTTATTTCCAAAACGACCAAGTATTATGATTTTCCCACAACTCCCTTTTAGCACTCTTTTTAGATGTAAGCATCTATGTATTTCGAAAAATGCGCATCTGGCATATAACGTTAAATCGAAAACAGTTTTATTTGTCACAAAAAAGCTAGACTATTGCACAATTCCCCCTATAAATCAATATGCTGACCTGACTTACCAACAAAATAAATGTAATATTATACGTTATATTTAAGTTATGTCAAATTTCGTACCTGAATTATTTTTAGTTAAATGGATTATTTATTTAGTTAGTTACAAAACAATAAATAATTCTTCAATATTTTTGATCTCGCAAAAACAATGTCCATAATAAAATCATTATATCTTAAATTTTGAAATGCTGGTTTATAGTTTTATTTTTTTGTGAAAATTTGGCATTTTTTAATGAATTGTTGGCAACACTACTCTCGACTGAATAATATAAATACTTCAAACGTAATTTTAAAGATATATATATTGACGTTTATGCAGTACCTAAATATACAGATAACAAGATTTTTTTAAATGAATTTAAAAAAAATATGTAAAACAGAATATTAACCGATCGATTCACTTTTCACATAAAATATGGTTCTATTCTATATTATGAAAAATGCAACGGTAAAGGTTGAAAAGTTTATCGGCTGTGCGCAAGGGTTGATTTTTAAAACACCTGCTGTAGGTATTAAACATTGGAACGATTTTTTTAGTTGTTGAGTAATTTATTACTTCGTCGTCGATACACAACTAAAAATAATCATTATATTTTAATCATCGATTTTAATAATATGCAGGAAAAACTTAGAAATACAATATATATATATATATATATATATATATATATACCTATATATATATACCTATATATATATATTATCAATGAATGTATATTATACTTTTTATGCATCAATTAAAATTAACATAATGCAATATTGCAACTGTTGTAAGTAAGTTCACCAAATCTATAAACATACATGACTTGAAACCAAATCACTAGAAAAAAATCAAATTTTGAAAAAAATTCGACGCCCGACGGGATTTGAACCCGTACTGGTATTGCACCAATATGCTTTAACCAATTAAGCCACGGGCCTTCTCCTTAATTATGATAATTTTAACTCGTAGGTCCTACATGAAATGTTTATAAATTTCGTTATTTTTAATTATCGGTTATTGTATTTTAAATTAAGGAATCATTATGCTCGTCGTATTTTTTCAAAATGTGATTTCTTTCTAGTAGGTATATAATATCTGAGGTGTTTCCAAGTTATGTATGTTCAATATATGGAATGTTACATTCTCAAAATCTTGATTATTCGTTGAATATAATAAATGGTTTATTAACAATCTATGAGCAAATAATAATTTTCAATATATTTATTCATTTTGTCATTATTATATTTTTATAACTGTCGAATGGTGTTAACTGTCAATTGTTGGTGGAAAGCTATTGTATTACATAAAATTTGCTCCTCAGAGCTTATATTAGTAAAATAATAATATTAATTTCATGCAACTTAGATACCTAAATACAATTAAACTAATGTTTTATGAAACGTTTGTTAATGCCCATTTGCCCGAATCTCCCACAAATAGCAGGAGCGAAAAAGGTTTTAATATTAAAACGAACAAAATCAATTTGATTAAAAATTCGATTAAGATTATCATTAATTCTAGCAAAATTCAATGGTGTAAGTATCTACAATACCGTCTACAATTATTGTACAGATTGTTTGTATTGTTATTTAGGTATATACGTATCTTACTTTTTAAGGGTAGGAATACCGTGGTCAAGAGGGGTACGTAGAGTAAGGGGAAAGCAGGTGGCGCATGGCAGGTCGGCCAGGTGACATGCTAAATCTACCACTGGCTCGCGTGGTTCAACACGTGAGTAAAAGAAAATGAATGTAGTAATTAAATAAATGAAAATATGCAGTGAGATTATTTTTTTAAACCATGTAGAACAATTGAAACGTTGCTCTGTTGGCTATTTGTTTAATGCCTTAGATGCCAGTAATATTTTGGGTTTCGTGATTACATACATTTATTGGAATGTCATTGCATTCGCCCCTAAAAATCAGAGAAAAACGCAGAAATTTGTGATCTTTATCGAAAAAAATCGTGTGTACAAAAAATATGTTAGTTATAAAAAAAATCATATTTGCATCATAAATAGATATAATGTATTTTTAGAAGTAAATTATAAAACATTCTACAGATTGATATATTAGTCAATAATTCAATTAATAAACTAATGTGTAGAATTTCATATAGGTAATTTATAATATTATTATATATTTTATAATATGAATATTTCAGCAATTACTATTTTTCTAAATAAGTATTAGATTATTCTTTCAAATTACCAAGATGTAAAAAGATTATACAAAAGAAATATTGATTTTTTAAAATATTATTTTGAACACTACAACAGGCCATGAGGCCAAATGACAGTTGTATAATATTTAGTAATTGAAGAGAAATAATCACAAAAACTTTGAGAAAATCACATAAATATTGTGACCTCACCGAGTCGAACTCGGACCCCCGGATGAAAGGACAGTGCCTTACGCATTAGGTATATTAGGTATTACGATATATTTAGGAATCTATTTCTAATAAATTAAAACCATAAAAGTGTCCCTTTTTATAGATACTATATTAATTTATAAATGGACTGTAAAACATGAAGATTGTATACCTACCTAATTTTTTTGAAAACTAATTCGCATAGCTGATATTGACGTAGGTACGTATAAAACTGTACAACGTGGCCACGTAGATCATGGATGTAAGGAAACATCGACTGATGTCAAAGCTTACCAGTCTCTTTCATCATCAGCTTGGATCAATCCACTGCTGGAGGAAGGTTTTTTCGAACTGATTTAATTTTTATTAGTCATGTGACTCATGTGCATTGTGTTATCACGTATTTCTGCAAAACTTAATTATTTCGTCGATCGAGCGGCCTTCAAGTTAACCTTTCGGGTGTTTTCTATTTCTTAGGTACCGCTGGATGACTAGCTTTGCTCAGCCACTGTCTCTTCTTCAAACTAGTCTAGATATTGTATAAATGTTTGAATTATTAAATACATATGAATATATTGCAAAATTACATAACGATTAGTTTATTATATTCGAACACAGCATTAACAATATCCCTTTACTGCAGTGTCGCAAATTTGCGACATTTCAAACTATTTCGATATAACCAATGCCATCTGTGTAAATTATCAAATAATATCCTTTTTCGATGCCTAGTAAACTGTTTTACCATAAACATCCTACTTTACCGATTTTGTTTGGACATTTCAAAAAATAAAGCATTTCTGCATTATAGTCTATGCATTTCTGCTTTGACAGTTGACGAATTCGTATGTACGCAAAAATCCGCATTTGTAAATAAATAAAAAAAAGTACAGAAGATTAAAATTGGTTAAATAAAAATATCTACACATCAAATAAGGTGTGTACATTAGTTTTTTATGATTGTTATCATTTGGTTTTGTATTTTGTCATACTTAAATGTAAGATTTCCTAATGTCGTAAATCTGTGACACCACGCAGTAATAAACAAAATTTAATGTAATTTTCGAAAAAAAAAAAATATTATTTTTCCTTCTTTCACAAGGCATTTTGACACTAAGAAAAAATATTTTTTTTCAAAAGTGAAGGGATAATAAATACAGTAAAAATATTAGCATGGCTGTGTGATAACACCTCGAGCCGATTTGCTTTCCAAAAATTAACCAGGTGTCGCCAAATAGCGGTGCGTGTAATAAATTATTGCAAACGCACTGCGCGTCGCGTTTTACGTTGTATGCATGTGCGCATTCCATTAAAACGAGTTTATAAACAACAAAAAAGTGATATGCTAAATATATCACTGGCTTTAAAAAAATGTCGAACATGATTTTTTTTGATTGCATCAACCTGAAAATGTTTACCGCAGGTGTAAATATTATTACCTACATACTTTTTATAGTTACATATACAAAAAAAAATACTGAAGTAAACCGATTTGTAGATGGAGCTTTTATTTTTTATACAGTTTTTAAAAAAACTTACAAAATTTAGTTAGTTCCTGTTCGGTTAGAACAAAAAACTTGTGAGCGGGCCTGAACCAAGACAAATTACTAAAGTTATTTCGCTGTTTTTAAGTTAAAGCTCAGCAGAATGTGTAGTTAATATTCTGTTGCAATTGCATGAGATCTCATTAGGAATGCATCTCATCTCCGCGGTATTTATATTATGAACATGTATGGCAAGGAAGGATGCTGTATGTTGTGATGACAGCGCCAGTCCTATCAGCGATCTCCGCAAGAAAGGCCGCATCTTGGCAAAGTTCACGAAACGGTCACGTCCTCAAACACTCTGCTGGCCTGATGGATTTGATTGAGCCATCCTGGTAATAATACTTTACAATCAAGGTAGAAAGACGGAGGAAAAGGAAAAAATGTTAGAACTATCTTCCCTGACTATTATTCCTAAATATTATAGATATTCAGCGGCGATTTTCTGTGACGCAAATGACGCAATCGTCTTATCAAAAAAATTAAAAGGGAGCCTCCAAATATTAAATTATACCAAAATATATAAAAATGCATATTTTTAACAAATTAATGTTTTTTTTAATACTCCTAATTGATTTTTATTTCACATTATAAACGCTAAGCTGACCATGCGTTGCTAAGAGAAAAGAAAATTAAGACAGAGTTTTCTAATATTATGCCTACCTACATCTTTTATAGTAGATTTCGTGGAGAAGAAATTGTTATTTTTTTTATCGTAGGGGGCTCGATTGAGTTGGCAGCTTATGCGTTACAAAGATAGATAAATCGACAGTAATATTGAAATATTTACCATCATTAATTTTTTTATATTTTAAACCTTAAAAGAATATCATTGTTGGACAGATTGTAAAGATTTTTAGAAAATATTACTATCTTTTAATGTAGTAGTCAAGTTTTACTCATATAACACAAACGTGTTATTCGATTCTCGATGTGATAGATCTAAATGGGTATTTTTTTATTGACATATATGTTTATTCTATTTAACACTACTGATAGCAGTGTACATATTAATAGTAGGTAGAGAATCAATTACAAACACCCAGGCTTTAAGAAAATCATATAAATATATTTTGACCTCACCGATGATCGAACCCGCAGCCTCGAATGAAAGGCCAGCGCCGTAAATACTGGACTACGAGACTGAAAAACAATATCTAACTAACAAAAAAAAAAACTATTATAATGCAGTTCTACAAAAAAGTACCCGGTAGTTCCATAAATAAATCACCTCGTTATATTGCAAATAACAGCGTTTTACGATTATACATTAGAGATTAAGCTTAATGCATTTTAATGAGTAGAAAAATTCGGTCGATGCACTTTGGCGTGTTTTGCATTTTCTCCTCCATATTGCATTAAATTTAATGCAAAACTGAATTTAAATTTAAACAACTGTGAGAAGCAGCCTCACGTTTCTGAAGTTTCGCATACAGCTAGGCGAGATACGTGATTATAATATCAGAATTATTATAATAGAAAATTTGCGGAAATATTTTAAACATTTAAGGAAAAAAATGACATGGGAAGAATGTCGAACAAAATTACTTTACATATAACAATTAGTATCTACTCAATATTGTCGGTTTGCGATGATCCGTGTTGTATTAAAGGCAAGGCAATGGTGCCATCTATTTTTTACTGCCCTCATAAAACTTTTTAAGAAAACCTTTTTCTATAGAGATCTGTGGCGAAGGGTGGAGGTAGGCTGTTAAGATCCGACATAAATAGTGCACACTCTTACTCAACAGTCATACGCTTTCATTGAATAAAAACTACACTTTACAGAGCCTTCGGATATAAATGTGAAGCAATAAAGAAGACTTTTGATCTACTCATTTTAATATAAACTGAGTAGATAAGCTGTTTGAAGAGCTTGGTAGATTGTTGCATACAAAAGTGCACATATTACAAACTTAAATTTGAACGTTCTATATGCAGTATATTTATTATTTTTAGTAAAATACAATTAATCTGTCCGCCAACATAACCACTAGACAGTGAGTTTTTTTTCACACTCCTACAATTTCTACAGCATAAGGCTTGACAGGCGTGCGGTGGGGTCAAGCCCAACGTGCGGTGTTTATATCAGCGGACATCTTTAAATTAGGAAAGTTGTTATTTTTCCACAGTTTTACAATATTAATATTAGAAACATGTTTTCATGATTTTCTTAAAAACCTATTATCACTGAAACATGTAGTGGTGCCCTTCTAAGCGAACATAAAGTGGTTTTAATCATTTTATACTAGTATATTATATAATTACTTAATAAAATATTATTGGTATCATATTCCATCAATTTATGAATGTATTTCCAGAAATTTTGATGTCTAATATTCTAACGCCATTTACTTCCTAATTACTTAATGTGGAGTTTAGCTTATTTATTTTATTTTACGAGGGCAGAGTACGTAGATAAGTATTTTTCTTTATCCTCTCTTTTTAGGGTAAACATTGCCTCTGACCTCTTATATTTTTCTCCTTTTCATAATTTATATTAATTATAATAATAATAATTATAATCGTTAATTTGTCCAGCACCGATTTTATTATAGTATGTCTTACCAGATAAAGTTTAACGGCGACCATTGTTTAAAAATCAAGATAATTATATATTATGGTACCCTGGTATATTATATAATCTATCGTCTGTTTTCACGTGGGCGTTAAGGTATGCATTCTGGGCTCAATTTTGTACACAATATTATTATATCGTGACATAGCCGATATCAGTGGCGAAGAGTGACTTTATGAAAGAGGTAGGCTGTGGGAGTAACCATGCTTGTCAGATATATTTGCGGGAAATAAGAAGATAACCCAACATTACTACTGATGAATAGGTACGCTAAAACGAAGAAATTTCAAAAGCTTAATTTGTTTGTTAGAATTAGTTCATAAAAATAAGCAATTAATTTGAATTACTTATGTATTTTCCTAAACATTTATAAACGTAACATACGCTCAAAATATATTACCTATCATCTATGAAAATATCCGTTGTTGTATATATATATTATGTTCCATAACAATTTATAATTTAACCCGTAAAACTAGACATTTAAAATACTTCTATATTTAAAACACAGACTTAGGTAGGTACAATATCAGATATATAAATTGTCTAATGAGTGAACTAATAAATAAATAAAAATCACGAGATAAATTATTTTATATTTTTAACAACAATCAATACATATTTATGTGATTGAATCCCATAGAAATTATTTTTTAAATTATCTTCTTATTAATTATTTTGAATAAATGTGCTCTCGTGACGTAAGCGCTAACGAAACAGCTTGTACATTTGTATGCGGGACGCCAAACATTTTGAAATAATGAGAAAAAAACTTTATATCGAAAAACCCGTCGATTCACGCGAAAATAATCCTATACAATATGTGAAGCGAAACGCGGTGTGTCATGTTTTTTTAAACTTTCGAGAGATGCCATAGATGGTGTTTATTGAAATATTGGAAAAGATCGTAAAATTATGACAATTATACGATAGATGTCTTTGGGCATATTGAATATATTATTATTTGTGATTATATAAATACGTCGACATGAAAATAAAAATTATTTTTCTTAAGAAGGTAGGCTTTAAATAATCGCCTAGTATGGAGTCTTCGCCACTGTCCGATATTAACATGCTGATCGAAAGATTACAAATTATTGTCTAATATACTTATAACACCAAACTGTAAGATGTCAGTCGGTACCTAATTAAATGATTTAAACAAGCATTTTAATATAATTTTAAATAACAATAAATAAAAAAAATATTTGATAACAGAAAATAATAAAAATGTAAATTACTACATTTGCTACCAATCAACTATTGCTACATATATGCGTTTTGTATTACAAAATATTTTAGCAATATAAAACGTATGGTAGATGTTTAAATACATTTTTTTTATAACTTAGCAAAATTGCTTTTATGCCTATTTATATAAAAAATTTAAAGTGATTTATTGGTTTACATTCGTAAATAGTAAGTAACTGCTCAGGCATAATAATCAATTTTTTTATTTCAGTTAATTAGATCACAAAATTTTAGTATCGCAATATTTGCCAATCATAACTAGGTATATAATAAAATAACTCACATTTATAGTATCATGTTAATGTACGTATCCACTTCAATGTATAATAAATACCACAATAGCCACTTAAATATAGTATATTTTAGTATCAATAAACAAAATATATATTTAGAAATTATAGGTAAGCTTAACACATAAAAAACGTTGCCAACATGGCTAGTAAGTCGTACCTATTCGTTGTTTTATGGTCATGTTTGATTTGATAATAATATATTATGTAGTAAAAATATTTCCGCGTCAGTCTATTTACCGGCGTATAGTAAATAATGGTTTGGTATACCGTGTACGCCAATTAAATGTCCATATTATGTACTCATACGAGTCATGAGCTGCATATGAAAATGCAATTCTGTTCAAAATATGAAACGCAATCAGGTGCACGGGATTGTTGCGCATTGCATTCCTTATTACTTATTACCACCAGAGGTTATGTCCGAGATGAAATAAACTTCAATAAACGTATGTTACACTCCACACACAAGTTTCTATCAAAAACAGTTATTTTATATATGAAAATTCATCAATCTAACGTTATGGCGCCTGTACATGTGCATGGATTTACTGGCAGCAATAGTGAGTATTTTAACTCTGTTTACACGTAAAAGTGCTGACTGTCTCTCCAATCTCATTCTTCAAGAGTAAGTGAGACACGATGTTGTCATTTTATGGTACCATTTGACCGGTAGTGAACATCAGTTAACCTCAAAATGAGTATAGTTAGTATTTTTGCCGGCAGGCTTGCCACTATCGTTCTACTGCGCAGGCGCAGATAGAAAAAATCTCTACTCTCGGATGAAAATTCAGAAGCTTCCAATCTTTTTTGATTCATGCATGCAAGCTTGCAAATGCATGATAATACATATTTAACCATACATTTTCTTGTTATGGCCGCGATAATACTCACTGTCAACAGTAAATACATTCACTTGTAAACGGGGTATTATTGAGAATATAGTTAGGTCGGGCATGTAATAAATATAGTCTCAAGTGTATTCCTCCTATATCCACAGTCACACCCGTGTCATGTTCGAGGTAGTGCCGTAATACTATTTTACGAGTATTGTAGTTTATAATGCATATTGGTTTATAAATTTGAAATCATAGAATCTCGATAAATTTTGAAAATATTGCATACCTAATCGAAATCCAGGAATTAGGTTTCCCTTATAAAAATTTCAGCTGAAATAACCTACATTTATGAATTTAAAAAAATTATGGATTTAAAGAAAATATATTCTGTCTCTAACTAATCATCAGCAACATCTTCTTGGCTACGTGTTAAAACTGTGAACTAACATGCTCCTCCCATTTTTCCATTATAAACTAACAAGCTCCTCCTATTTAGTCGACAACAACGTCTAGAAACGTAGCCAAGAAGATGTTGCAGAAGAGTATACGTATATAGTATTTAAGCAAAGGCAAACGGCCTATCTGAATAGTCTTGATAATGGTGTTATAACCGAAATAGCTATCGACAAATACTTTTTTAAAAAACCTGTAGAATTTATTATTATTTATATTTTCAT
The DNA here is from genome assembly GCF_057557595.1 of Rhyacophila brunnea. Lineage (NCBI taxonomy): Eukaryota > Metazoa > Arthropoda > Insecta > Trichoptera > Rhyacophilidae > Rhyacophila > Rhyacophila brunnea. Next base: position 36,147,418 of record NW_028233276.1, on the reverse strand, counting down.
TTATTGTAAAATGGAATTCTACCAAGTAAATGATAACTCAATTAATAAAAGAAAATGGATACCTTTTCAACAAATCTGAACAAAATTATGAAAATTGCAAGTCTTTTATACCTTGTAAATTTGACATTTTAGCAAAATGGCATTCAGATTATCAAATTTAGTCAAATGGAATGAATATTTAATTGGACACTATTAATTAACTATGAGTTGAGCCGGTTAAGGAATTAAAAATACGAATAGTTAAGGATTCACTTTAAAATCTTTTAAATTCGCTATTTACATTATTTTATACGATATATCTTTACGATTCAATTCCTATGAGCTCAGGGGCTAAGACATACGACAACGCAGACATCATTGCGTCAAAACAGGTCTTACTTGATTCCAAATGTATTCAATTTGAATTATTTTATGCTATTAGATGGGTCTTGCTTGATTCCGAATACATTTGATATCAAGTAAGATCTTTGAGCTTTGGAGCAACGGCGTCTGTGTTGTCGTGTGTCCCAGTCCTAAGGTGGGATCGACTAAAATGCATCCCGTGATCGACATGTTGGGTACATCCCTGCCACACTGTATATATATATTTGTTTTTGTTAGCCATTGATATACTACTAGATGACGAGTTCCGATACAAGTGTCATTTTATAAATGTACCACAAAAGAAGATATTACGAATATCGTCTTATAATATTTCCTTGTAGGTATAATGCGTTAAGACCGTTAACATGGATTTCCGAATTTCACCCGTATTACCCTGGCTGTAAAACTAAATTTGCGTTCTTGGAATAGTGACCCTAAGGGTCTGCAACCCAAAGCTTGCAAGCTACCAAAAATTCATGTCTGAGCGGACAGAGCAAGTCGTCATGCGCTGACTATTAGTTAGAGTAAGATGCAAGCTAGATCGGGCTTACTCATAATTATTGCCAGGTCGTTTTCGAGACAAATATTAAGTGAACTTATATCGAGTTAAGTCCGCTGATGTTAAAACAGTAAGTTTTAACACTGGCCGAGTCGCTGAAAATCGGGCGTCATTTTAAGAAGCATATGATTCATCCAGTAGTATATCAATGGTGTTAGCCCACCGTGCTCATCTCTCCCATGGGTACTTTTCATTAGAAAGTCTCTGTTAACTTAGTCAAAACACACTTCAGTCCGTGGACATCTGCTACATCCCAGGCGTAAAGTTTTGCTGATGCTTCACGTCAAAACGTAGAGGCTCGTGATACCCTCGATTAAGACCGAGTGTTGTATCAAATACACATTTATTTTTAATCGGGCATTGAGTGAATATTTAATAATACATGTAAATTGTACGTATTACATTTCATTGTTCGCCGTGAGCTTTCTTTTCGGAAAGAGATGACGGTATACTATACGGTCATCTCGAGATGAAAAAAATACGCGTTCTTCGTGGAGAATTTTCATAGCCGATTTTGGCAAAATTCATGAATTCAAGAATAAAAACCTAACGTAACCTAATCTAACATAACTAATAATCCAGTATATCGGCTATTTTCAAAATTTGTTTGCCGCTGGCTTCCTGTAAACTGACAAGAACCGTGTTTTATTTAGACATGAATATTATCTCAGTACTATACAACCCAAAGAGTTTGGACGGTCTTTAAAATACGACCATATATTTCCGATACAACATTTTCCGGCGAAGTGTGATACGGCGAACTGCATACCTACATATAAATTTCCGGACATGTTAATAATCAACATTCTAAAAAAATTCTTTTATAATATATTACATAACTTATGCTCTCGGAGTCTCATATGAGGTTTGGATCGGTTTCTTTAGTTTGTTGATAATGAGTAGATATTTATAATTGTTTATTTTTTAACGAATAATTCACAAGATTTAAGAATGTCACATGTATGTATGTTCAATAAGTATTCCGTCCATACTTATGTCGGCTTGACGTGGTTTTATAATTTCCACCGGCAGTGTATGAACACCATTCGGGCCACTATGTGAAGAAAGCGTGGAAGAAGTAAGCAACGGACTAGCGGCGCTAGTTTATTTATTTCCTTTATTGTTAATTAGAATTTGTAATAATGGCTCATGCGAGCTACACCGGCCATGCTAATGTGAGACCGAACACCTTCAAATCCATGTTACCATATTTTTACGTTACATCGATTTTGTAAATAATTTAAATTTAAATTTATTTATTTTACATATTGTGGACATTACAAATTATAAGTTTAAGACGTTCATAACATGGCATTTAGAAACAAAGAAATATTATTAAAACAGTATTACGTACATAAAAAAAGAGATAAATCAGTATTAAGTTATTCTACAGTAGAAATGTGTAAATACAAAAAAAAATATATAAAGTATACATGTAGCTACAAGAAGTTAAGGACCGGATGAGTTAAGCAGACCCTATTTTAAGAATTTATAAAACAACGTCCACCTATACTCATCCTCACGTATATGGAATATATCAACATCCGAAGCGATTTGGTTGAACAGAGTTATTGCCCTCCCAATTGACATCACCAATGGCAGGTTAGTTCTGCTCCTCGGGAGAACAAATAACTGATGCTCCTGATTTCTAAGATAGTTATCAGGGACACACAAGTCAATACTACCAAGAATGGCAGAGTTCTCATTCACACCACATATAAGTCGAAAAAATACGTGGCCAAATAATGATATCTTCTAGAACTTAAACTACAGTATGTAAGCATACCTAAGAGAAAGTCAGTTGGATAAAGCCACGGATAGTATCCATATAACCTCAAATAAAGGAGTCATCATAGTCATCTGGATATATTCATTTTTTTTTTTAACATTTAGTGAACATTACAAATTATTAATTTAAGACGTTCACAACATGACATTTAGAAAAAAAATAGGTCAGCATTAATCAGTAGAAAAGCATAAATACAAAAAAAAATATAAATTAGACACAAGAAAGTACACCGAATGAGCTAAGCTATTTTAAGAATCTATTAAACAAAAGTATTTTTCAAAAATACTTTTTATAATAAATACATATCTTTCCGATATGTTCCAAATTATGTAGGTATATTCAATAATGTATGCTGCATTCTTAATTAATGTTGTATATTATTCATTGATTAAAAGTATTAATATTCGTTGATTTATACGGGTGGTGCTAATTTTGGTTGGTACCTTTTACGCTTGTAATATACATAATATATTAGTAAACATCATAATAACATTAGAAAGGTTATGGTCAGAATTCTTATATAATATATTATTTTTATCTCGCACAAAAAGAAATATTATTCCTTTGATGTGCAACTGATTTTGAAAGTGTTAACCAAAACCGATTGTGAAATTCGAATTTCATTTATTGTTATATTATTTATGACACCTATGTAGGTACATTATTGTACTTATATACTTTTAACATAAGGTAAAATATATGTTACACGGTTTCATTTGATTTAACTGTTAAAACGTGTTATGATCTTTGATTTCGATATAAAAAATAATACCAATGAAGTATGAACAGTATTTTACCCAGGGAACTCAGAAATAGTGAGAACTGAAATACCTAACGGGAAAGGAGAAACAGGCAACCGATCTTGACTGTGGAATAATATGGGATAAACTTAAACATGTGTCAAGAATACGCTTGAATTTCGTTCTGACAACTGCTCTCGTTTTATACACTGACGCGCATTCAATATGGTTGTATTTGAAGGTTGCAACACACTATTGCACGTCTATAATATATGGTTCATTTTTGTAGGACACTCACACATTCAAAACCATGCATCAAAATGTAGTGTATTGGGATACGTATCCGGAAATTTGTACGTAAACAGTTCACCGCAGGACACTTACTCATGCGCCGCAGTACGTGAAGCATGAGTTTGTGTAACATTTAATCAAATGATGAGTTCTTCGTTCAACATTTCACCGTGGAGATTTGTACGTGTGCTACAACATGTGGAGGTGTCTTTACTAGGTTAGGTTAGGTTAGGGTTAATCTAATTGGAACAGTACTATTTGCAAACTATCGCCGCATTTTGTAAGATACGTACAAATGTATTCCACGGTGAAATGTTCAACGAAGAACTCGTCATTTGATAAAATATTATACGAACTCATGTTTCACGTACTGTGGTCCACGAATAAGTGTCCCACGATGAACTGCATACGTACAACTTACATGTTACCATTGGGATATAGCCTATCAGAATTCTCTTTATTAATCTGTTCTTTGATTTTACCATCTTAATTAAATTTAATAAACTTAGGTGGAATTTTAATCATCGAATACGTTTCAGTAAATCTTTCAGAAAAAATATTGTACAGAGTGGCACATTTATGTAAAATTATTGGAAGATATCATACTTTCCATTTTAAATAATACAATGTTCTATTATTGCGTAGACACTGTGTAGCAGAGTAGTGTGAAGTCATCATGTGTACGTACACTTCACAAGATTAAACGGAAATTGCCAAAATTTTATTGAAATAAAATCATCCGTTATGCTAAAAATATACGTCAATTGGTAAAATCACATTATTAAGGAACTGAAAATTTAAGACAAATTTTAAATACACTTACATCCCACCAAAGTCACTGTATGGTGCGTCTATTTGTGCAAAAATGGTCATTACCGAAATTTATTTGAGAACCAAAATAGTGTTATTTGTTAATCGTGAATTCTATAGATGATGATAGAAGTACATATTAGTGTCATACATGGAAGAACTTGAAATGAAAAATATGTGTTTTAACTGGAGGATGTCACATTATACACCACGAGACAAACAATATAAGTGTTGAAAGAGTTGTTCCTTTCACGTTTTGACGATATGCGCTGACCACTTCACGGATTTTTTCTGTGGGTGTAGTTGAAATGTAAAGTTTATTAATGTGAATAATACAATGACACTGGCACACTGACACTGACACATAATACAAGGACGCCAGTTTTCAAGATTTATCTAGATTCCATGGATCTAAGTGTTTAAGGCTATACTTCAGTTGAGGCATGGTCTATAAAGATTATGGCTAGGCGATGCACGGATTGTGCAAATGACGCGTGCCGAAAAAAATATAATTTGTCATAAAAATCCAACATGCGTCCATTTAATGTTATGTTTATTGTTATATTACTAATAATAATAGTATATCCATTGGCTTGTTTTCTTTTTTAAGTACATACGTAAAGTTTTTTAGTAATCTTTACACGATTTAAGAATATTTTCATCCGACGCCATGACAAAACAAATCGACTGTCTGTCTCCGATTGACGACTAGTGAGAAATTTCGTCGCACCTACTGTTGAAAATTATTTGCCGTTTCACTGAAGTACGCTCTTAACACAGTGATGGAAAATGCAACAAAAAGAACCCAACTTTGCACGGCGGCCAGAAGCGGCTATTTACCAGATATTATTTTTCAAAATCTTACATTATAATTTTACATTTTATAAAATATAACAGCTGAAATGAGCATTTGTATTATTTTGATGTAAATGGCAAATGAAAATAGTGTTTCTGCTATGCGCATTACGTACTTAAAAATAGTTATTAATTAAATGAAACGTTCAAATTAATATATTGTCATGGTTTCTTGAAATAATGGATAACATTTTGCAAAGAATAAAAAGATTTATTACAAAGTTTTAGATATTCGGACCATTCGGATGACTTTATTAATTATTATTACTTAATTGTAAAAATAATACTTTTACATCTGGCCGCAAGAGTATGTTACAAGCATAAAGTTACAAGAATTTAGACATTTTTGGGAAACTTCTTAAACGGGTTTACTACCTACTTAATGATTAATATATTATAATCATTTAAAAAACACATTTTAAATATTTACATTGTTATCAAATCAGATGATAACATTTTTGTCAACCTATATATATAAACTTAAACTATTCTTGTGTATTTTGGTATTGTTTGGTACGAGAAGTGAGACCAATCGTTGTCTCCAAGTAGGTCGTTCTTTCCGCAATCGAAATGCATAACACAAAAACAAGTCACTGCTTCTTATATGATTCAATTTTAATTAGCTTATTACTAACTAGCGCTTCTTACCTCTCACCAATTTCACGTCAGGTATTACACAAACTGTGTCTAATTCAATTTATATGTGTTGATCTCTTGCGAATGTATAGCTCAAAATAGTGTGACAATTGCTGAATAAATGAGACGTCTAATAAAAAAAACGATAAGTCACACATGGTCAAAATATAGGAAAAACCCGTCCATACCGTACCTCTATTTTGTCAACTATGACAACTAAAAATGATATTTTGAGTTAATAATGCATAAACTATCAGAAATCTAAACCAGTTAAATTTATAATACTAATGTGCATGATGGAGTAACTCAAAATTATTCAAAAGGGTCTTGACTGACATTTCAAAAATACTAATAAAAAATCATATTATGCTGTGTGATTTTTCAATATAATATGAATTATTTCATCACAAAATACAAATTCTGATATTTATTGAGAAATAAAATCTGTTTAGTGTATACTTTTTTTGATTCATCTGGTTCAGAGACTTTGCATCGTTGAGTTGGATTATCTCTTTTTGACTCGTCAATATAGTCTAAAAGTAGGAGTACAATATTTGTGTACAATTTCACACAATATACTATAATAATTTATAATTTCAAAATCACCCCAAAATCACGCGAAACAAATCTTTTAAAACATGATTATTTAAAGTAATATAAATACACGTGTAAAAGGGTTTATCAGTTTTAATAGATATACATAGACATATTGTTTTAATTTTGAAAATAAAAAAAAACTAAGTATTAATGAGTTACGTTAATATTAAATTGTAGACTTATTAGTTTTGACGCCTCAAATCTAGTTATGATATCCAAAAGGTAGAAAATATAAGAAAGATAGATTTGGCGGCCGCTGCATCAACGGAATATCTAAATTCTGCCGAAGTACATGACACCATGTCGGTTACCTTCATCAATTTTCATTTACTTCGATCCACTCTGGCATTGTTAATTATTATGATAGATATATTAAGCCTTTTCTTAGTCTTAGGAAACGTTCCCATTGCGTAGAAGCCTCACATTTCAAAGATTATCTTGTATCTCAGGATATTCATCCCTTTCAACCTGCCGTGATATAATTCTACTTATTCTTGATTAAGTCTAGTTATATCACCCACCAATAAAGATTATCCTACGGATTTTCGATTGTCTTCATTTAGTGAATGTCTAGGGTTTATAGCTTACTTTTTTTCATTTCACATTCTTCCGCTCCTTAGTTATTGCGTATGGACACTACATGTAACCTCCAATAATCCCTGTAAACTCTCCAAAATTTCCAGGTCATACCAGCATCCCTTAGCCCAGCCGCATACACTCAGTGAATGATATTTAGCGGCCTTTCAGGACGCCGGAATCCGGTTGGTTTAAAGAACAGGTGAGCTAGATTGAACTTTTCTTGATGTAAACGCAACACGTGACCGGGCCAGATCCAACGTCGCTACTTCATGTTACTCGCTACAGTCCCTACTTATTTCTGCATAATAGTGTTTGAAAAATAGGTATGCCTTTATAAGTTGACACGTCTTGTTATCACGATGCATAATACTATTATCACGAATGGTCATTGCTCATCTATCACAGATTTGTGTGTAACCTGTATTCAGTGGTTCTAATTAGAAAAAGCATCGCTACCTGTCGTGACTGGGCGTTCATCTTTCAATTAGTCTACCATTGTCGGATACCTATTGTCTCGCAATTAGCTTTACTTAATACAAATAAGGTGAACACAGTTAATGAACCGAAACGTACCTAGTAGTTTCGAATCCATTGTTTAATAATTCAGTTAGCTGTTAGATGCTTAGTTTTTTGTGTCCATTTTTCCTCGGTACAATTTATATTTCAAAGAAAGTCAACAAAACTTCAATTTTAACATTAACTACGAAAATATGTTGTGTAAAATAAATTATTAGATTCATTTATTATTATTATTGACACGACAACCCTGGATAGGCTTGGACATCTCCAATAACGTTATCCACCACTCCCTCTCCTTTGCCTTGCATCATCAGTCTGAATGTCCTCTTCCACTTCATCCAAACACAGGATTCGTTCTATTCCTGCGCATTGCCATCCTTTCGGCTTCAATAATCGTTAGGTGCTTCCACGGCAATGCACCATCGTTCATTTTTTGTAGGTGTTCAGGACAGTGGAAGTATTTGAATCTTTATAAACGTCACGAATTATCCAACTCGACATTTTACAGTTTGTACTTAAACCAGCGCTACCATACTCTTTTTTCACGGATATGGGAAAGAGTTTGGCGACAACAGAATCTATTCCAGACAACATTTATTATACATAGACCTTTCGCTAAGGTGATTGACAGTATTGTCACTTTTTATTACTAAGAGAATCTGATAAGATAACATCAATTAAAAAGATATGTATACCTACAGAAACTTGCATGGATCTTGGATATACGCCGTTTTTGTTGTAATAGACTTACTAAAAAATACATAATTAGTAATTAATATGTAAATTATATACAATTTTAGTATAAAGAGTGAAGGTTATGTTACGTTGACAGTTTTTTTTACGAGGGATGCATGTTACACATTTTACCAAACCATGACGCTGGATCGACCATTTAACGACATACAGTATACCATCTATGTTATCGCGGTGACTTTTAGTAGGTACATAGATATCCGAGGCGCTGGAAGGTTTGGAGACCCCTGCGAAATTTTTACAAGGAACCGTCTAGTTATAATATGACGTTTGTCTGATTGTTTAGTGCCCCTTGGATACCACTGTATAATGGAATCTGTCCAACGGTTATCCACTCGCTGACATGTCCAGCACATTGTCTTTTCATCTACTTGGGGACCTCTATCACATCATGTACCCGTATTCCTTATTTATTGTTTTATTTTGTGGTCTTTCAGCATTATGCCCAACATGTATCTTTCCATGCCACGTTACGTTACTCGTAATTTTTGGGTTTCTCTTGCATCGTGGGTCTTTGTTTTACATGCATACTTAGCACTAGTAGCACACATCGGTTGAATACTTTGCGCTTAAGACACAATGGTAGACCACTTTTGATCATACAATTCAGGCGTCCAATACAATCCATGCCTGTTTGGTACTGCTAGCAATGTCGTCAAAATCTTGATTTTTGAACATACTTACATAAATGAAAACACCTCAAAGAAATAATATATGACGCCTAGCAGAACGCACCAATGTGCTCTACCAACTAAACTATGTGCTTCCTATCTTTTATTTATTACTGGCCGGTGTCTCGATCTCTTCAAAGTTTAGTTAGTTATAATATTTTTCAATAAAGAATGTTACATTTTTCAAATCTGGTGAATATTTTATTCGTTGAATAAAAAAGGCTTCTAAATTAAATGTTGCTTCTTTTTTTTATTTTAAGTTGCTACTATTTATCAACAAAAAAAAATAACTGGACACAATCAAAATGTACCCATTGTTTCTGACAAATGAACCAAAGATAAAAATTTTCCTCTTTTTTTATATTGCTCGTGTTAAATTCGGAACAACAAAACAAAGGTGAGAAGTGAATAAAAGGAGCCTCAAAATCCATTGTTTTAGTACAAATAAGAATTTAATCGACGCGATCAAGATTATTTCAATCTATCCTGCCTTGTATTACGTTATAACAGATATTATGTATGGAAGTAATTTTGTTTTTCCTAGAACATAAAAACGTTACGGTGGCATGAGAAACGGCGCAATATTTTGGCCAGGACAATTAAACCAAATAAGGAAAAGGTTTCTAAATTCATGTTTTTAATTGTTTCCTTCAATGAAAAATTGTGAATTAAACATATAATTCATTCATGATCTATTAGGTAGTCTCCATTTAAAGATGTTATTAAGTTCAGTGTGGGAAGCATACAAATTTATGTTGCTAAAAATTGGATAATAAACACATTCATACTTACAGGTAAAAAATTGGAGTTAGCTGCTGTGTGAAGAACCATGAAGATTAGAAAAAAATTATTTCTCAGAAAATAAAGAAAATAATATACTTATACTTAAGTACATTTTATATTATATCCATAAATTATTTTGAGAACTTTAAAGAGAAACAACTTGGATATATGAAATATTATTTATTTATTTATTTATTTAACTCATAAATTGATGTCGTCTGTGTCATCCAATGTTTGCTTTAACGCTCTAACTTGATTGTCCCGAAGATAAGACAGCGCGGATGACAGAAATGGACACTAATGATTATAACCGTTAGGCCACGCACATTCAATAACCATCTACATATATTAAAAAAAAACACATGCAAATACACCAAGTAGAGTATATGATTCATAACTTTGCACTCCGGCTCTAGCAGCGTTCGAAATGGAAAATTTTACGAACCGGAGCGCTTGATAATTTTCCGAAAATAATTGTGTAAATGTAATAATTGTGTATGTATTATATATAAATATACATATCAAGCTCAGCCGGTCAAATGAAGTGACTGTCTTTAAACTTGTGAAATGCAATATTAGAACACAATGTTGTCGAAATTGACGTTTACTTCATAAATATATATTTTTTACAATTAATCAGACAAGCTTCGTATAAACTTTTAAATATATATGAAGTAAATTAATTTTACAACTTTTTAATACTTCACTTTTTTACGAGACGGAGTGATAATTTTAGGAATTTCACTAACAGGAGCAGCACTCCGGTGCATTCCGGTCCATTTCGAGCGCTGGGCTTTAGGATGAAAATGATGTAATATATTCAATTTTTTTTTTTAAATATTATCCATCTATTTATGTATTACTACATATATTAATAATATAGGTAAATATCAATCGATCTAATTTTATGCGAGGTAAACAGGCAAAGAGGCGTATCAGTATGGTAAAGAGTGCAAAAAAGTGTAGAGTAATAAAACTATACGTACTCTAGCAATAACTCACCAGTAATTGTAGCTTCAGGCCAGTTCATTGCAAAGCTCAAAGTGCAGAGTATCTGAGTATGGGTAATGCACTAAGAAAAGTGTGTAGGACCGCGATTGAAGCGACAATAAGCTATAAGTAGTAGACGGGGTAAATTGGAAGTCAGTAGCACCTGGCAGATTCTATTAACCTCGTCACATTAAAAATCAATAATAAATTACTATGGATATTTTTTTCAAAATGGACCCTCAAAAACCATTTTTCTAATATATACGCTGTTTTATAGCAACGCAACGTGACATGAAATTGTACATGTAAGAATGTTAAAAAGGGGGTCAGTATTGTTTTTTTCAGATATTGGGGACCGCGGTATGAAAAATTTGAGAGGCACTGGTTTAGAGCCCCGGACTGCCTTCAAATTTAATTTAATGTATTTTTACCACGTTAGCATTTTATGTATAACAAATTTCAAATATCTGGATATACGGGACGTAAGCGAAGATTGAGAACGTATCGTTAAAACTTAAAACCTGACAAACATTTGCAAATTTTTGCTAAGGTATATTTTTGTATTATATCGTAGATTTGTTTAAAATGTTTATAATATGTTAAAACCATTTCAGTTATTTATAAACATGCCTACTTTGGAATGAATGCAATGAAAATTATAACATATTTGTAACATTACAATGTTTTTTTTTACAAATTAAAAATTAAATGATCGTAGGTTAAAAAAGATGGGCCAGAAGTTTTTGACAGTCGATCGATTTTATTTGGACATATGAGAGGGAGGTCAGAATTATTATAAATCGATTATTAGGTGTCGAGTTGTTCAGCTTTTGTTAGCCGATAACTGATAGGCGAATGATTAGGGCTCGGCGTATGAAATGGCATATTGAACTAGAAGTCCTACAAATTCACAACTCGCTTAAAATATCTCTAATATTGCTATAAATATCTCTAAAATTAGCATTATAATATGTCATAGTATTTTAAAAAAAACTTGTATCAACATTTATTGATGATTTTTAATGATATTCATGTCATTTCGATATTAAACTTATTTTAAGTGCTTGTGAGTACAACATAATAATACGTAATGTAAAATATATAATAATTATAGTTATGTCGCAAGAATAAGTCATTTTAGTGATTAACTAATTATGACGACTTTTGTAAACTGTTTCCATGAATGTGTCTATTTTACCACGTTTTTCTTAGCTCGTATTCTTGTTTGTCCGGTGGTTGTTTATCCATTAAAAATCTTGCAATCGATTTTTAACTAATTTCCCGACTAGCTAGACATTTGAAACTTTTAGAATGTATATCAGAACACGATGCCAATGCATTCTTTTAATACTTTTAGCCATCTTTAAGTAGAATTGAATTCATTTTCAGTTAATTTTGTTTTGTATGAAAAGTTATTTCGGAAGAAATCTGTAATCCAATCTACTATTATTGGTTGCTAAGGGGGTGGTCCTAGAAACTAAATTATTAATATATACGTGCGTTACTATGGAAATCAAAATGACAAGTCAGTATTCTATATTTGTTTGTTTGTTGCAAAATAGCAAAAAAATGATTTGTTGACAATTGCCTTATTTGTCATAAATTATTAATACATAGAATTGTCAAGTTTATATGATTCAACAGAAAATTTAAAAACGTGGTATATAAAAAGTTCTTTTTATCTTGTAATTATTATTTTTTATTACGAATATCATATTACGATAATACTATAAAATATGTATATTGATTAAATTACGAGATTGTACTGTAGAGATTCGGTAACCTCATTCAAATGTACGAAATCGTTGGGGTATGTAAATTAATAATGATAATTTCTAAGAGAATCAGACTAAAGAGTTCTATAGATAGTTCAATATCAGTGACGTACTGTATGTGTGTAGGTAGATCATGCATTACATAAGGGCGGCACATTATAAAGGGCGGCAAATGAAAGAACGAATACAAATATTACAACTTTTGAAAGTAGTGGTAGTTTTCCACAAAGTAAACGACGTTGTCGACGTTATCATAAAATACATATAGACATCTTAGTTTAAAAAATAATCGAAGCACAAAAAATCTTGACATTATAGATAAATTTTTCACAAGGGTGCTTCCAAACCTGTCAGCGCAACAGACCATCACGTACCTAAAACCAGCACTGTTTGAGAGCAGGTTTCCTGAAAATTCTCTAATTCTCAGTAGATGGCGCGTATATAAAAGGTTTTCGGTGCATTTGTCTGGTTAAGATACCGAAAATTAATAATAAAATATGTAAGTAGGTACGAATTTTCAGTCAAATTTAAATTAAAAATGAAAGGAGACAGCATTCTGAGCATCTATTCTATACACAAAGCTGCTATCGGCGGCTATCGAGGGTAGTTTACCATATTTATGATTGAGGTATTATAATTGTTGCAATAAATCAGCCGTCTAAACTGTCAAAACTGTCTATCTCGCTCTAAAAGTTAACACAGCCAAGAGAGGTGCTGTTAAAACAGCACTTTTGAACAGTTCAGACGGTTAAAATAATGTAACAATTAACCGCCTTAATACATAAATATGATTACCCTCGATAGCCACCGATAGCAGCCTTGTGTATAGAATAGATGTGCTGAGGCATGGTCTAAAAAAATCGTGACTAGGCGATGCGCGGATTGTGCAAATGACGCGAGCCTAACGAAATGTTTGCCTAAAAAATTCAACATGCGTCCTTTCAATGTTATGTTTATTATTATAATCATAATAATAATAGTATATTCATAGACATATTTCCCTTTTCAACTACATGCGGAACGTTTTTTTGTCATCTTTATACGATTTAAGAATATATTCCTCCGACGCCATCACAAAACAAATTGACGTGCTCATGCCTCGACTGTCAGTCTCCGATTGGCGACAACTGTGAAATTTCGTTTCACATACTGTTGAAAATTATTTGCCGTTTCACTGATGTACGCTCTTAAGGGCGATAATTTGCCCAGGGACGTCACTGTTCAATATTTGTATCGCATATCCGGTATAAAAATATACTATTACAGCTTTCATCGCTTTGTTATTTTTTAGACCCAATATTTTGATATTTTCTTCCACATGATATCTTAAAATTTGATAATTAAATGAAAAGTATTTTTCTAAATGCTATGGTTTATTGCGTTTCAGTGTAACTACTTTATCAACTTGTATCATTTGGAATACGAAAACACAAATGAATGATAAGTTTATGGATAAACAAAAATGTCCATAACTTTCCTGACTCTAGTTTAATGAAGTATTGGTTTGGCGATTTCTCTTAATAAATTATTATCTTTATCATTAATTATCAACGCTGGTTTTAAGCGTTATTCAGTTGTGAGTGGAGTATTGTTTTATTTTAGAAAATAGTTTATAAAATAGATGACTCCACGTAGAAAAATATTTGGGGATATTACGGGCATAACATCTGCATTTACGGAAAATTTTAGTTAAGATAAAGGTCAGTATTGTTATTTTTAAAATGTGTTAGAAATTAAATGAACCTGAAGAAAGATACTGTATTATTTATTATCTAGAATTTATATAAATTTATCCAAGTATTAATTATAATACATATTTATAAGATTGCTGTGTGCATAAAACGCGTGTCGTATAAAATATTTTTTGTGAATTTATAAAATTATTATAAATTGTCGCCAAATGAAAGTTTAATTAATCTCTTGAAAAAATGCTTATCTATAATTTTATTATAAACAAAACATAATATACGAATTCAACGGACATTATGGAATAACAATCAGGACTGATTTTTTAAGCAGAACGCATAATAAATTATGGACCTTCACAGAGTGAAGGTTATTTTAACAGACCTCTTTTACGAGAAATGCTTTTTCTAACTCATTGTAACCTTGCTATTGATACACATTGAAAGGAGAACATGTTAATTTGCCAGACGCGAGATTGGAAGCAAAACGATGATCAGTTACTAGTCTGCCGCAGACACATTCGTTGTAGATAGTAACAACCACTAAATTAACCCACCTCCTAAAACTGGCTACTTACAGAATTGATATTAATATTAATTATATTAATAATATTAGTAATTGGCTATGAGGCGTGTAACAAACATTTTACATTATTACGAATCAAGTCACGCTTGTCGTTGAGAATAGCAAATGAGGTAATTCGAACCTCGTCCTGTACCGGGGTGAGTCGATTCATTTTAATGAAAACTTGAAAATTAAAATTGATTATTTAATGATAAATCATTGTAAACTGTACGCTATCTGTCTTGATTTCCAAAATATAAACTGTTCTCCATCCAAGTTATTGTAACCATTGTCGGATTCGTCGCTATGTTTCGTGGTGCAGTGCGTAAGGCGCTGGCCTTCCACCCGAGAGTTCTGGGTTCGATTTCCGATGACGACACAATATGTATTTATTTTCTCAAAGCCTGCGTATTTGTGATTGTTCAAAATTACTAATAACCACCTTGTACGAAAAAGAAAGGACATGGTTATTAATAATTTAAAAAAATGGCTATGTATGTTCAATCTAACTCAGTTATAAAAAAAATCTTGATGTACATAGTTGAAACACAAACATTTAAAATATTATATTATTTTTATAAGTCAAAACGTAAGGTAGTAATTCCTGGTATCCTGTCAAAATGAATTGCTATTATGTTGTACCAGGGGTACAGGCTGTCAAAATATCGCACTAGAAATAATAAAGAGACTGCACAATCGCCTGGTCTCCTGATAAAATCTCCCCCAACGTTACTGGTTTTGCCAGGCATTTTTGCTTGTTACCAGTGCACTTTTAAAAAAATATTATGGTTTGTATAAGTAGGTACATAATTTAATTTACAGCAAAAATATTGATCGATTTACAATAATTATTAAGTACTTATATAAATACTCAGTTCCATAGTAAATATTATATTTAGTATAATATGTATAAGGAATAATATACAGATATGCTAAAATTGTTTTTTTATAATGCCAAGGTAGAATACCAAGAATTTTAAAATTAGTTTACGTAAAAACGTTTTCATTAAATCATGTTAGTTTAAATAAATAAAAATACAGCTTAAGGCTGCCAAAATGTTTATTTTGGTTTTACCATGTCCGATACTAATAAGATTTTAAGGGCCTCCAGAGGGTGGAGATTTGTAATAACAGATTTTTGTTTTTACGAGAAATGGATGTTAGCAGCCACTTGCTTAACCTATTAGGTCCATACACATTGAAAAACAACATATTTTGTATTTTGCCAGAACCAGAATTGGAACCTGGGATAAACGACATTATAAACCGACACACATATATCATATTTTATTATTATTAATTGCAAGTTTGAAAAAATATTCGTTGAAATATGTACATTTTTAGTGCAAGCATACAGTTTTTAAGTACTTTTTATACGTTTGTAAATTGTACTATTATTTTTCTGATCAAACGAATTAAAACATGTGCAATAGTTTTAGTTAGACTATAGTTTTATTTCCTCACTTATGACATTCTTTTTTTAGGTTACCAATGAACCGAGGTATATAAACGGGAATGGGACATCTGGGTACCAGGACAATTATGCACCGCACTTTCAAATGTAATAAACGGACGTTCGTTACGATTTTATACAGAAAGTAGACAACGCATTATTTTAATCAGTTTACTATCTACTACTTAGTAGATTTAATTTATTTTGCTCTTTACATAATGTTTTTTTTATTGTGGATAGAGAATTATCATGCCTGAAGCTTTATACAAATAAAAGAACTCTCCTCTCACTTAAACTTAAACATATGCACAATTAAATCATTATTTACGTTGGAATATTTAAATTCTTACCAAGTATTAAATAATAATTTTATTATAAATAATAATATTTTATATATATTTTAAAACTTCCTATAATTCACAAATGTCTATTTATTTTTGAATTGCGTGGCGCTAAGTTTTCCTGGCACCGAATCGTACTAGATTCCACAAAAGTATTAAAACACTTGAAAAAGTAGTCGTAGCGTATGCATATAACAGCAAACTGCATTCAAGCTATTTACTGCAAATTTGCATGCATAAACCTAATTTGCATCTGCCGAATAGTGACGTCACGTCGCTGACGTAATACGCGTCATGATGTGGCTAATGTTAGAAACTTTCAAATTTAAATTTCCAAATAATTAATTTTAAATTTTGAAATTGTGAATAGGTGTAAAAATGTGCAAACGGTACCATATAAATTTAATAATTATAAATGAATAATTATCATAAACTTTAAATAGTTTATTTGTTATAAAATCATATTTATTTTATACTTCTTAATGCACAAAATGATAAAGTATACCCAGTAAATATTTCCATAATATGGCAATACAGCTTCGCGGACTCATTGACAATATTACATACATCTCCATCGATCCACGATCTGTATACATTTTTACAAGCATTTAACATCATTTAGCATCATCATGAATCCGATTATAGCACAACGGCACCTTTCAAGTCTCCTACTAAACGCTTGTTGTGATGAACTCATTTTAGACGTAAATTAAAGTGACACTGACAGCTCGTGCAGATAGCCGCCATTTTAAGTTTGGTGCGCATTTCTGTACGCATCTTCTTGACGTATGCATTCTTTATAGTTTTATTATTTGGCCGATTAACCGCTCACTGCGTTGAATGCGGTTCAAAAGTGTATGAATATGGCAGTTAATCTGTAGAAAGTAGGTTATTGAATAATAATATCAATTATAATCCAAATGAGTCTATTTTCACCCAGTAGATATATTTATTTTTAAATATATTCTATCGATCATCTTTCTTTCATACATCAATAATATCATTTAATATTTGGAATTATTGCATATTACATGATAATACTATTTTTATGGCCGGTGGTGGAATGATTTGCAGATTTTTACATAAAAATGGCGGTTGGATAATAAACAAGATATATTTTGTTAAACTCATGATTAACTCGTTGACCGCGAGTGTTTCATTAGCAATAGACCAGATGATTGCATTCTGGGCATTACATGACGTTATCTTCAGTGCAAGATCTACCCTCAACGGATTATGACTGCATTCAGCTGCCATCCAATGTTAAACAACCAAATTTTTGGCATATTTTTTTTTTGTTGATCGGGGTGCATAAAGATTATAGATATTTAGATACATGACCGTTTTTTTTTTTTCAAATAATTTTATTTATATTATAAACATTAACCCAATACACATTAAAAAAAAATCATAAAACCTTAATCGACATTCTGCTAGATAAAAGATTACCATAGTTTTACACATTCTTCTCGGCAGTGACATCCCATGGGAGTAGGCAGGTCATACGTTACTTAGGGGCGGCAAATGAAGAAACAAACACGATCATTACAACAAAGCAGTGGCGGTTTTCTATGAAGCGTACAATGCGGTCGCATCGTTAGAATATCGACCCAACATCTTATTTTTTTAAATTAACTAAGGGGCCTCCAAACCCGCCAGCGTCTCAGGCATTCATGTATCTAAAACCACTGATGTTTGAGAGTGAGTTTCAAGGAAATCCTCTAGTCCTCAGTAAATGAATGTATTTTTAACTTTTTTTTCAAGATTTTTGTTTCATTTCTATGTGATAACCTAATCGTCCTAATTTAATAATTTGAGACTAAAAATTTGATTGGCTATTTATATTAATTATAAATTATTTCTTTAGTTGGATTGTTTTGTTGTAACATCAACGATAAAAAATATCAATATATATTTATTAAAAATCAATGTTTATCCCACGCTTACTGTAAAAACCATTCCGTATCCCTATTTTCATAAAACAATTAAAAATAAATCAAACTGACACAACTTTTTTATACCACTACAAATTCCGTTATTTTAACAGGCAACCGTGTAAATAAATAATTAAAACACAACCGTTTTTTTGATTTCTGACCAAATCTGACACATTTTAAATTGTTTTTTTCGGGTACCTATTATTTAAGAATTAAAAGTTCCAGTAATTCTTCATTAGTATCTGTTTGTTTTGAAACCCATAATACCAGTATCGGTTGGATTTAGTAAATTGATATTGAAAAAAATCGAGGTCTGTATTGATTTATTGTAACTCTCACCTACCCTCCAATCCAGGTGTCATAATATATTTCATATATATTATATAACTCCCTAGGCTATAATATACCAGCACCATTGAAAATAAAATATCAATAACTACAAGATAAAAATAACTTTTCATTTACCATGTTTTTAAATTTTCTGTTGAATCATATAAACTTGACAATTCTATGTATTAATAATTTAGGACAAATAAGGCAAGTGACAACAAATCATTCTTTTGCTATTTTGCAACAAAAAAACAAATATAAAATACTGAAATGTCATTTTGATTTCCATAGTAACGCACGTATATATTAATAATTTAGTTGCTAGGACAACCCTATTAGCAACCATTAATAGTGGATTGGATTATGGATTTCTTCCTAAATAACTTTTCATACAAAACAGAATTAACTGAAAATGAATTCAATTCTACTTAAAGATGGCTAAAAGTATTAAAAGAATGCATTGGCATCGTGTTTTGATATATTCTAAAAGTTTCAAATGTCTAGCTAGTCGGGAAAATAGTTAAAAATCGATTGCAAGATTTGTACTGGATAAACAACCACCGGACAAACAAGAATACGAGCTAATACAAACGTGGTAAAAAATCAGTCTATGAAACAGTATAAATTTACATAAGTGTTAATTTTTTAACAGCTTGGCGGAGTGATAGTAGGCCGTTCATAAGTCACGGGTTCGATCCCCGTTTCTGATTTCGTTTCGTTCCATGTGTGTTTGATCGTAAGCAAGATTTTAATGGATTGAGCGAATAGTTAACAAACATTCCTAATAAAAAGTGTATTCCGATATCCTCTACTCTACTCTATAGAGTCCTAATGCAACTCTTTCAGGGTCATAAATAGTAATTTACCTTTATTTATAATATGTAGTATTAAAATAATCAATGATGTTTTAATTAAAGTGTAGGAATAATAGTAAAATTAGATGTATGTTCTTGCCTCGATGTTATAAGAGCGATCTACGCACTGATAAGTTTAATATTATGTTCCCCAACAAACGCCATTGTTGCGATTGTATGCTTGCTAGAAACTCTGAGGTTGAAACTGGGTGAGTACTTCACTCTTAAAATAAAGATAGGCAAATAGGCTTTTTTTATAATATGACACTATAACTAAATAAATTAATTTATCAGAATTATAATAATGACTATTCTTAAAGATTAATTATTACTTTTTTATATTTTAGAGGTCAAGTAATAAATTGTAGTATGTTTTTCATCTCGAAACGTAGTTGGATACTAATGACATGTTACGTTATATATTTAATATTTTTCGCCATGTACTAATTAGGATAATAAATTTAAAAAACAAAAATTACATAGCATTGGAAAATTTGTGCAAAAATGCGACAAGGCCAAAAATATAATTATGTATTGTAATTTTTATAGGTCAAGTAGGTAATAATATAAAACTGTTATTGCAGCTAAATACTAATGCATGGGAAGTAAAAAAAAATAGAATTGAATGCAGTCGAAAATTTGTTATGCAATTATTTTCCGCAGCTTTGATAGGAAATAAAAGAGTTGTAGGTTTATTGTTGACAAGTTCGGAGGTCTTCGGATATACTGCTCACCCCGCGAGAGGTGATTAATGATAACACTCTCAAATTAAAAATTGGTATTCATATTATTAATATTATTGCATAAATTATATTTTGATGAAATTTATAATGCAGCTCTAGTCTCGTTTGATTTCCTGTACTAACTACCCCTATTAATTATGTGATTATGTTAACCACACTTATGTTTTCCGCGTCTCTTGTTGACAAACTTTTTAGAGCTTTCAACAGTATGCTATCTACATTAAAGAAAGCGTTTAATTCATTTGTGTTATAGAATTGGAAGATGACCTGTTTGACCTATACGTACTCAATAATTTTTCAATAAAGCCATTCCATATATCAGTAATCGATAAATTGATAAATTAAAATTTAGGTAAGTACAAGGCTTGAACAAAAACGAACCATAAGTGCAAATGAGAAAGCATTCGGCACGCTTATATTATATCAGCAGCATGCGTTACTGTAAGTTAGAATTTCTACGGCTGAATTAAATACTTTTGGAAACGTCGCCGGTAAATATTGATTTGAATGATTACATTCATTTAAAAACTGCGAGCACGTTTTGCTGAAATTTATTGGTTTTGTGTTGAATATTAAGTAAGGTAAAGTTTTAGTTACTTTAGTAGAACATATTTTTAACTATGTTGTGTTTAAATTTGGTAGTCGTACTGAGAAGCAACATGATGGTATAAGTTTACATAGGTTGCATAGTTAAATTAATAATGATAAGCTTGAGGTTACATGCGAGAAAAATGGCTTCATTTCGCCGAAAAATAACCACTCTCTTTATATTGTTACTCTGAGGGTCAGTATGAAGAGTATCGTTTCATGAAATGTAGAGAATTTAGGTAATATTATATAAATTTCAGATGGGTAACTTTAGGATTGTTGCATTTGTTATGGGTTTACGGATATTCAAACAATATCAATTTTCAATAAAATATATATATTGTAATTTATTGGTTAAGACAATACATCAGTGAAAAGGCAAATAATTTTCAACTATAGATGTGACAAAATTTTGGACTCGCTGGCATTCGGAGAGCGAACGTCGAGGTGTGAATACGTCAATTTGTTTCGTGATGGCGACGGAGGTATTAATTCTTAAATCGTGTAAAGATGATTAAAAACGTTACCCATTTACTTGAAAAAGAAAACATGTCAATGAATATATTATTATTGTTACTAAGAGAACAATAAACACAACATTAAATGGACGCATGTTGGTATTACAGATTATATTTCGTTTCGGCATGCGTCATTTGCACCCGCGACCCGCAATCTTCGCATCGCCTAGGCACGATCTTCTTAGACCATGCCTCAGCTGAGGTATAGCCTTAATACCACATAACCATATAATTATTTTATAAAGTAAGAATACAATATTTGAATAGAAATTGTTGTTAATGCATCACAATAAGGATGCTAGTTTAATCTGCTTCAGATAACAATAAAGGAATTTAACTGCTTTCTGTCCAGTAAAAAATTATGGCGTGATAAGCTATGATTCACGTATGAAATCGATATTACATATTTGATTATACATAACACAATTACTAACTATTTTGTGTAACACTATATATTATTTTATTTTAAATTACACTAAGCAAGACGTATTCGTTTTCTAAATAAGGTTTTCAATATATTCGTGCATGAATTTGTATTTTCTGGAAAAGATTCAATAATTAAATTATTAAAAAAGCTCTGATGGAAATATACAAGTCTATATTGATTTTGTTATGTACTTACATGTTATCATTTCGGTTTCGTATAACTGTTTCAGCGATGCAGGTTCTATGTTAAATCTATACAATGTTATCAGTGTTATCACAATAACGTATTACTTTAGTTGCATGGAAGGGGGGACATGCTCAGCGTACGTCAAAATGAAGGTGTTATGCTATTTTCAGAGCATAACCCTGGACATTCCGTAAACGCTGTAGATACTCTATTTATATAATTTTGAAGCCTTATTATCCTTTATCTATAAGGAATAAGATCATGGTAATGCGCGTATTTGAACATGTACCTACCGTTAAAAAAATCGGTTAGGTACATGTTCAAACACGCGCGTCAACATGATCTTACTCCCTACTTCATTTATCGTTTGTCAATTTATGTGCTACGGTCCTATGAGGAATGCCAATAGAAATGGCGTATTTAAAAAAAATACTACCTTTTTCTTAGGGAAATAATTATTATAAAGCAAACATTATTCATAGAATGTTTATCACATTTGAATAGTCAAAAACATATCTTATAATCAGTATCTTTAGAATTATTTTCAAATGTGTAAATACTGCCCATTTTTTGAATAATAAAATGCCTAATTCTTGTCAAATTTCAGTCAATCAATCACATAGATTATCAATATATTTTTTTATCGTTTCACTATAATAACGTCGACATAAATTTTACTAATGGTTTTATAAATGCTTTTAAAATTAATAAATATAAAAAATCTTAACACCACTTCACATGGACGTACTGAAATATGACGATATTCTAAAACATTAGAGCGAGAGGTTTAAAAGAATACTATTTTATGTAATAAAAATACTTTATGCAGTCGTCAAATGTTTAAAATATATATAAAAGATAATAAGGCTTCAAAATTGTATAAATAAATTATATACAACGTTTAAGGAATGTCCAGGGTTGTGCTCTGAAAATAGCATAAAATTTTCATTTTCACGCTGAGCATGTGGGCCGTTAATGTAAATGTATTCATTTTCTTCCTTTTATTCAGTAAATATGATTGTTAAAAAATCATTTACTAAATAATTGTATACAAATAATAGATGTATACTTATTGTCAATCGGTTTAAGCAGAGTGTAGCGTTCGCAAATACGGCTAGACGAGAGTAAAACGTAAAGGAAATACTTGAACGAAACTTTAGTTTAATGAAGGCATTGTGTTATTTGAAACTGAAATGTAAATCATTCCAGAAGCATTTCCTGTTTTCTGTAAAACACACAATTGGGTGAGGATAAAAAATCCCATTTCCTAAATCAATTCAATTTATTTATATATCGTCATTCATCATCGATTGTAAAAAAATATACACGTTACTCAAAAAGATCTTATTGTGCAGTTTGTTGCCAGTGATAATTTTTGATTCCTACTATGTGATTTGTAAGTATCATGCGATACTCCGTCCGATCACAAGGGCTTGAGGTATCCATCACTCCTGAAGACTTCGCCTTGATGCTGATGAAAATAGTCGCTTTATTCAAAGGGTATAGGGAACAAAACAAAACGAATCGCCATTTTTAATGCCGATATAACTAGATTGTTGAAGATTAAAAATGATTTGGTTATCAATATGAATCGAAGTAAAAAAAGTATTTATAAACTTGCAGTATTAAAACAACCCATATTATGCGACCGGTACGATCATGAGGAGCTGATTTATTGGAAACAAAATGGCCGTATAGAGTTGAGATCAAATTCAAATCTAAATACAGCACTTTTAAATTCGTAATAAAACCACCGGAATACCGTGGAAATATAGAAGAATATATATATATAAGTAAATTAGAAATACAATCATATCGTATATACTTATATTAAGTTTTGGGAGGCACGTCCATTTGAAATGTCAAATAAATATTCTTATTGAATTTGAATAACGTGTTCTTTTTATCGTGATGCTATACGACCATTTCTTTCCGGTAAGACAACTCACGGTGAACTATGCTAGCGCGGAATTTAATACGTATAATTTACGTTTAACCAAGAATATGGGTATCATCTTATGAAGTACCTATTCCATTTAAGGGCTATTTTATATTAGGTATATACTTACGTTATTTTATAATATATATTTTAGAAAATCACTTCCGTTGTGCATTGTATGTTTATAATATTATATAGGAAGGAACTGTCCATAATGTATTTTTAAATGAAAAGTTGACAACGTATTGAACTCATTATTCAATTTTTCGTGTTGACTAACTATTCTTACACATTAAACAAAATTGAAAAAAATCATATTTTTTGGTAAGTATGTTGTTAAAATTTAGTTTTTTGGGACAGTCATTACTGCGGCCAGTAGAGTTTTATGGGTGTCCTAATTTGAAATTGGAGTCAGTAGAGGATTTCATTATCAGCCGAGCGCGAAGTTTAAATTGTATAATACCAAACAAGATATTATGAAGTACTACCTTACTCCATAGCTTGTTTACGTTTATATCAATAACGAGGAGACCTGGCACTAGCCAAAAAAATAGTTGATTTTGTAATTATTAAAGATATTATTGCCATAGCAACAGAAACTATTATCCTGCTCGACCCTACCTCATCCAGAAACGACGCTATACGAGTGATCTCCTAGTTTAAACAAAAACGTGCTCGTAGTGGAGTATCAGAGAGAACGCCTTCATCTAAATTCGCAGGTCCTGATATTACGGTTGGATCAACAAGAAACCTACATAAATTTTAGTTATTTATTTTTTTATTCAACGAATAATTCACAATACTTAAGAATGTAACATTATTTTTATTGAACGTACATAATTTTGAAATCACTTCTGAAAAAAATATATAATCAATAGAAAAAATCTTTTTTGAAAAAGATATGACACCCAGCAGGATTCTAACCTACGCCTACGTGTATTGACCATTATGCTATAGGAATCTTATCTAATTGCAACGAATTTTAACTAATGGTTCTTACAATATTCTCTAAAGCGCTTTAAGCACATACATGTTGTTGTTTCTATGTATTGTATACAAAGCACATAAATATTAAGGGTCTATATGTCGCTTAAGGGTTAAAAATTTATAATTTGTGCTCCCTTAAGAATTAAAGTCTGGAAAATTTTTTACCCACAATTATAGAAGAGATGTTTTCATCATTTACATAATCGGAAATAAATGCACATTTGAAAAATTATAAATCAAGGTATCATAAAATATATATATATTATATTATCATGACAAATACAGAGCGCACACTCCAATAAAAAAAAATACCGAATATATTTTACTATACTTACGTAATGTTAAATTGTGCAATTTTATAAAAATCCGGATGAATTGAATATGAAACGGATATGAAATAGTGAGTGCTACGGGATAACGAAATAAGGCTAAATTGTCAATATTATAATAAAGACGCCCAAAAAATATTTTATTTTTCCGTATATTTTCCTTTTCCATGAAGTTTACAGATTTTTCAAGCTTGGCTCTCTGACATATCCAAAATTTGGCTTACATATAACACCTGGGCCCTTAAGAATAACAACAATAGTTTGTAGCTGAAAAGAGTTTTAAAGATGTTTAGTATTTATTTTTTAGTATTGTAAATAATAAAATACAGAACCTTTTTACACGTTTCATTTTTATTCTTTCTAAAATATAATATTTTTTGGTAAAGCCAGTCTTCATTAAAACTAGTGTACTATCTATTCACTATTGTCTTAAATTTCCTAATATTAATTGTATTAAAGTTCAAGGAGATTCGATAGAGATAATATTAAAATGCATTTTCTGGCTCTATTTTATGGCAGCCTTGATCGATCTCTTTCCTGTTGCCCACCAAACAACTTTTCCATACAATTAACTCTATTTGCATATAAGTAATTAATTCTTACATAGTAATAATGTTAAAAGTGTAAAAAAAATAGTTAACCAGGGTCATTTTTACAAAGCTAGAGAGTGGCCTATAGCTTCACGTAGATTTGGTGTGTAACAGTTTACTTTTAGACAGAAGATTGTCATAATAAAAATATTTCATTTTATATGTTACTAAAGTCATTGAATATGAACAAATTAATGTTCTAAAAATTATTTGTTTTATTATTTTATCAATTAGGTATCGTTGCTGAGCTATTGGTTTTTACATATTAATCATTATGGTTTTTCAATTCTCCTCTATTATTTACATGGCAATACAATTGAATAGGAAAACGATTCATATTAAATACGTTATTAATTGATGCCTGATGATTTAATTAATTTATTTATTATATGTGAAGAATGTTTTATTTGTGATTTTATTGTGATCACATGATTATTAATAGTTATAGACAATAACCTGTATTTTTGGTATTTGATAGGTCGAAAGTACATCACCCAAAGGTCATACCAATACCAGTGAAATGGTATATTATGATATCCACGGTTGTTTTTATCGTAGTAGATTTTTGTCGGATCTTCAATTGCTATAATGTGTCGCTCCAGAAGTTTGCAAATGCAACACCATTTTCTTTGGCTTGTAGGATCTCGTCAAAATTGCAGCTTATCGGACAACCCTTGCATGAAAAATACGTGTCCCATGCTTTGTATTTCGCCGGACTCGCAGATTTGGTCGTAGGAGAACCCCCATTTCACCATGTTGTCTCGGGTGCGCCCTACCACTCAGTCTGTTTAGGGCTTTCCATGTACGGTACCCGAGAATGACTCCGGGTGGAAGATGCTCTGCTGGCTTAACCCAATCTTCAAGACCCTAGGTTTGCCTCTTCGCCGTTGAATTGGTAAATTTCATACAGAAGCAGAAATTTACGTATAGAGTTATCCAAAATCTAGTCTTCATTTAGTTCTACCAAAAAGTTGCGATTTTAGATTTATCTCGTTTTCTTAATGTGACAAATATATAAGTAGAATATAGTATTAAAAGCCAATAGTTAAAATGTATCGCAATTAAGTATGACGCCTTTAGCATAGTGGTCTATGTGCATGGGCGCAATACTCGAGAGATGCAGGCTCGATTCCTGCGGGGTGGGGTGTCTTACTTTTTTCAAAAAGATTTTCTCTATTGGTTATAATATATTATTTTCTCAGAAGTATTTTCAAAACTATGTGTGTTAAATATATTAGATATTAAATTGCGAAGTGATGTTTATATTGAAATTTGATCTGATCTTGGTAAATAATATTATGTGTCAATATTATAACACTCGAAGTTGAATAACAGCGAAAACATCGTATTTTGTCTTATTTTGTCAACAAAAGGTGTATTTGTTATAAAATTGATACTTTTGCCTCATATTATACAAATTTGTGTTAAAATTGATTCTGCCTTTTTTAACATAATATCATTTTGATTTAGATTTGTAATAAATACTTCATATGAATTTTTGAATATTTTAATTGGAAATTGACTGAGTTTATAATATTTTGTGTGCAGCGTTTAGTTGTTAGCCATCCGCTCAATACATTATGGTTATAAGCTATTTATAATACACAGTAAAAGAATACTATTATCGAACAAGAACTTCTCAACCCCTTCCAGTACAGCTAATCGCACTTCCGTTTACAAATGAGAAACGGACCCACATTTATCATTTTGCATCTATCAATTTACGTAATTTAAAGCTTTTTGTAATAAAAACATGTCTCAAATGATTGGGATTGATGTTATAATTATTAATAGTAGACTTTTGGTATATTGCGAAGAAGAAAAAGAGTTACATCTAAAAGGAGAGCCGATATATTATTTAAACACGCCTCTAGCACGCGTTGCCGCCATGACAGGCACGTCACTGAGAAGTCTTCTATATCCTACTACAGCGACTTCTTGTTATCGCCGATTTCTTGTTATCCAACAGTAAGTAAGTAAGTTAATTTGATCGGGATCTGAATGAATCTTAGCGATGCGAGCGTTAGATTCTATTCTATATCGAACGTTAAAAATAACATTCAATCAGCAATATGATCTCATGACTCAGACACACGACACTGTAGTTAGCGTGCGTCGACGCAGGACTTACTTGATTCCAAATGCATCCGACTAAATGCAATTTAGTGTGTCTGAGTCCTTAGGAATTATATTATTGAAAGGACAAATAAAATATAAAGTAAGCACAAAGTTAGACAGGTAAATTGAAATTTATGTGTTAATGAAAAATTATCTATGATAATTTAAATATACGACCCATGTTATATAGCGTGAAACTAATATAAATAATACCCCTATATCTTGCCTCCCATCGCAATAATAAAAGCAAAAGAGGTGTGTGGTATAGGAGAAAATAAACCATTTTTTTTAATGTAACATATATTATTTTATTGTGTTTTTCAATTGCGGTATCAGACAAAATAATTACATTAAAATAATGTGGGGTGATAAGCAATAAAGATAAAGACGGGCCTGGTGGCCAGGGACCGGTGTGAAGATGCAACGGTTCGCCGATGAAACGTCATAAAAATATTCCATTAATTCAACCCTAAAAATATAAACCAGCACAGTATTACAAATTGCAGCTTAGTAGGTACAACTCGTTCGTTCATAATGCGATATAAGGCTTCACGCAATCTGTAATTCTATTGCCTTATAAAATAATGATGAAAATTCGTAATTACCTACTTGTAATAAATAAACTTGATGCATAGTTTTTGTCAGTAGGTACTAGCGATGCCAAACTTTGTAATATTTAACAGGCAGATATATGAACGTGAATATAAATATTTAGTATGAATTTATCATATTTCTCATTATTGTCAGTTGATAATAAGCCAGGTCGCACATCTAGGCTCGACTAAACTACAACACGTCGAATATGTCGATGTGATTTTGTTAGACCGATTGATCACTGATAATCAATGCAATTAATATTGCCTTAGAGTTCAAATAAAATCATTCACAATATTTTATACCACATACAGTTATCAGTATTACCTATAAAATGTATTTATTAAGGTCATAAGCAAGGTATCATCACATAGGGAAAGTAGTAATGAGTAAATTTATAACAGTGGCGAGGGGTGAAGGAAGGTTTTTCTTTGTCAGGCGTACTTATTTGTTTTCATTGTACTAAGAGTAGGTACAATTTGCAGATGGTGCTGGTAAGTTTTTAAAAATCATTAAGCCTTTCCTAACCAAATCATAATAGATAAAAAAAATCTTTTACCTATAAATTATCTAAAGTTGTGTATGGTTTAATGGCATAATTTAATTTTTTTTATAGATACATGAATATTTTTTGACTATTCACCTACTATGGCTTGGATTAGACAAGGTTTAATTGAATTTTAAAAACTAACAAACACTATCTACGCACTGTAGTCTTAGTTTAATGAAAACATATACGTTAGGGTTAGAATGACAAAGTTTAATATGCCCTATTTATGTCGGATCTTAACATCCTATCTCCACCCTTTGCCACTGATTTATATTAACAATAGTATAGATAATATTATATAATACATAATCGCTATACACACTTGAAAGTAGAAAACTCTTGACAAATAGACTATAGATTGCTTGATCATATAGCTATAGCACTTATAGCATTAAAGGGAATAAAATCGGCTTGGAAATGCCCCCTATCCATCACAGTAGATCGATTCAGGTTCAAGATGATATTATTAATAGTATTATATCCAATATATAAAACATATTATACTTTTCCTACATGCCAATAGTACAAGTGAAAGAAATGGCATCAATTTTAACATCCTAAGCAACAATCATGCCACGGCGCGGCATATCAAATTTGTTCGCATTTTTTTCTAAAACACAAAGTTTCCAAATTATGTATTATTGAGTTTAGTCACATGTATTTTTTGTAGATATCATTAAATTTGTATGTGCAGGTTGCTTTCTGAAAACTAACTAAGTAGATATAGTTCTCATCGGATTTGTAATTGTACCATGAATCAAGAATGGTTGATGAAATTGTGTATAAAAAGAGTTAATCATTCATTGGCTTTCATTAATAATGAATTTACGTAAATATTTTTAAATTAAACAGCTGCATATCCTTTATACACTGTGTACCAATCAATATGCTCGTTAGACGGATAGCTACGTTACATAGTATAAAAGGATTGGGTTATTTTTTAATATCACATTAATTATATGCTCAAGTTTATTAGATATTATTGATATAGCTGTGTACAATGTTTTTCCGAATGCTGAGCGACTACATCTAAAAATAAATTATTAGTCTTCCTACGAACTTAAAAAAAATACATAAGTACCAGAAACATGTAGTCGGTTCTTATTGTGAACCATTATAGTCAATCTTGAAATATTCATAATAATATTTGAAAATAGTCTTGTCACAGGGATTATTGACAGGCTTACTGGATGATTAAAATATAACTACATATTATATCAAACGTACCATGCAAATTTAAACTTTTTGTTATGTTAAATTCGAGCATCGATCAGCATCAATAGATTTTATAATACTCTCAATTTGAGCGTTATGTCATATGATTTATTATAATATTAAATCTTGCTTAATCATTTCTGTACCTGAGAGCCAGACTATCTTATCTAAAAAAACGAAATACAAGATGTTCCATGCCAATGTTAATGTACTTACATAACACTTTTTCTGTTTCAAGAATTTCTGGTTTATGTTACAGGGCTCGAAATGAATCAGAGCGCACAGGAGCGCCGTTCCTGTTCATCTAATAATAATAATTATCGCTCCGTCTCGTGGAAAAAAGATTTTGACCATTTGAGCTAGATAGACCGTATAAACAAATCTACCACACTTATTTTTATACAATATAGTATACATGCAGTTAACGAAAGTCACATTCTGGATTTTCATATATATAAAGAGCCACACCATAGTCACGTTCTCATGTAGTATTAAATACATAAATTAAAATTTAATAAAATTAAAGGAAAATTATTATGTAATTAATTAAAGAAAAACTCGCATAAATACAAGTGTAATGTGGAAAGAAAATGCCTATATTTTTATCAAAAGATATTGGGAGCCGCACTTAACGAAACGAAGAGACGCATTTACCCACGTCTGCAATATATAATGTATAATTAACGCATTCGCTGCTGAAGAGATAATGAGATTTTAATTGCCCCCTTTAAAATGCACGTTAATTACATCGATCGGCCGCCTGGTCATTACGCGCCGTGTGTGTCTTCCGCGTCCAAAGTATTAAATAACTATGTTGTATTTTTCGAAAAAATATCGAGCGCTTCGGTTCGTAAAATTGTTCATTTCGAGCGCTGATATGTTATGGATAGGCTCAACGTGTGAGTTGAGGTCGACACAATTTATTATAATACGGTAACTTTAGTACAAAATCTGTTTTTAACTAATTTTCGGCAAAATTTTACCAAAGGCTTTCCCAATTTTATTTTCAATCAAAATAAGGTGTATTTTATTATCGGCCTCTATCAAATAGGACCATCGATTTTTTATGCCAAACTTTACGCTTGGTATATGAGCTAGATTAATTCAAGTGAGTATTTTGTGCGTAATGTCTATTTAGCCGTAACTGCGCAGAACCTGCAAGGAACCGAATGCTATTAAATATCAGTAAAAAATATTTTTTAATAATATTGTATAATATTGGAATAATATATTATTCCAAGAAATTTGAATAGTGAATAGGCACCTCAAAATTATTAATAAACTACGAGTAATCGTTCCTGTTTTGGTAACAAAATAACCCTTTATGTGAATCATACAATCAAGTCGTGTCAGGTGAACAAATGATTAATAATTATTATGATTTATTCAAAGCTCACCCGCCCCCGCTCACGAAAGGGTTAAGTCATTCATTAGGTACTTTTAGCAGTCTGAGGTAATAAATCATAATACATAATATGATGATTCATAACAATCGATTGTATTATTGGAAAAACGGATTGCTCAAAGGGGTAATATGTGGGTACATATTTTATTTGAAATCATCTAAGTAATTGCGCGCCTTTTGATAGTTGGAATGAAACTACGAACAGATTTATTATTATTATTGATTTATATAGCATTTGATTAGTATTTTCCATTGTTTTTAGTCATTTTTATAATAATTTATTTTATTAATTATTTTTATTAATAATATTATGTCTTTCCATTAACAATCGGAGAGGAGATTTTAGTGCTATTAGATACATGTACCTATTCATAATTTAGTGAAGGAATTTTGACACATGCGGATCAATTCAATTTACTGAAAATTTACATTTAAATTGTAAAGTATTGCATAAGGTGCTATGTAAAGGTTGAAAATTAAGGTTTTGGGATATCTTTGCGAGCTTAACCTAAGACGTCGATCCCATTATGACTCCTTGTTTATTTTATTTTCTTAGAAATTAACGTTTTATGACCACAATTATATACATAAATACTATAAAAGATTATTATTGTAAACGCTGACGTGTTAAAATTGATAATAAATCCATTATTTATTATTTAGTACATCAGATATCCGTGGTTACAGTTTTTTTTTTCAAATTATTATTTTGTCAACGCATTCAATTTTATTTAGAATAAAATATTATATTCGGTAAATTTTTCATTGAAGTTTGTAATTGACTCATAATTTTGGATAAATTGCAACATTTTGCTTTATGTATGTAATTTACTGTGACATATGGATATGTATTTTATGAAGGCAATTTCTTTCGCATTCCTATTTCCTCTTCCCATATAATAAGTATTCATTGAAAGTTTTCATTTTACTAAATAGTTCTTATTTTTGTTTAGTAAGGTATTTATTTCACAGTTTAAATGTATTTTTTACTTAATTAAGAAAATATTGTTTTTATACCATATCCGATCCTAATAAGATTACATTATATGGGATTACATTATATCCTTCATAGGGAGGAGGTCTGTATGTACTAATAGATTTTTGTTTTTACGATAAATGGATGTTAGCCACTTGCTCAATCTATTAGGTCCATACTCTGACTCCAAACACAAATTGAAAATCGATATGTGTACTTGCTAGACCCAGGATTCGAACCTGGGACCCATGACATTTTTCGCTGACGTGGTTTTTCTGTAAACTTTATATTATTTATATATAATTGAGTTTTGGCATGATCACAATCTAGAAAAGAGTCTAGAAGACAACAATCCAGTTGTCAGTAGATATACTAGTAGGTCGAAACTTTGATGGTTGGAGTGTCACCAAAGATGCCAGGGTAACCGGAACAGAAACTTAAAGGAGACAGGCATAGAGATATAAAATGGGGGAATGGATTGGAAGATTCTAACCACTGACAATTCAATTCAATTCAATTTATTACACACATTATTGACATTGCGAATTATTAATCTAATATATGCATTTAGATTGTGACGTTGGGGTTAATTTAGTCAGCCTTGGGTTTAATTGTACCCTTTTAACTTAAACCACAGTATAGGTATAGTATGTTCCTAAGATAAATTCAGACGTTTATTATAAGTAGTTAAGTACAGTAAAAATAATAATTTTATTGATTTTAATTTCACTAATGTCATTTCTGATGGCATATAAACATTCAATCTTAAAAAATGTATGTTTTAAATATAATTTACACGAAGTTAAATGTGCATCAATGCACGTTGATTTTCAAAACATGCTGCGTCAGTGAAACAATTATTTCTTCTAAAATCGCATGAAATTGAATACAATCCAAATCAAACCCAGCCCCACTATTTTAGTGAAAGCGCATTTCAGGCTTACCTATCGATTACAATCATCCCTTCTTCCGCCCACGTGTGTCGCACGCTGGCTCTCGACACGTGGATAAAGCGGTACACGTGCCGGCAGTCTATTTGACTAGCATCTGGTTTGATTCAATCAAAAGTAATAATGAATAGACAAATTGTGTGCCGACATTTATTCCGTTATGCCGAAAGAAGTATAGGTATTTTATGACATGGTTTGGTCAAGTCAAACTATTTCTTTTATCAAATTAACTGGCGTTTTATGTGGTAAAACTCCTGCTAACAATAATAATATTATGTATTATGTACTACATTTTTTTTTAAATTTAACAAACTTAACACTCTCACGGTGAAATAGATGCAGGGAACTGATTTATACTTCTATTTTTCTCTTAAAGTACTTACTAAAACTAAATTAATAGTGACCAATATTAGGTAATCTGTTATTTTTAACACAATTTAGAGGGAAAGTTTGAAAAAAAATAACAACTTCATAAACATTAATTTTGATGACACCCCTAGCGACGGCTTTACACGAGGGCCTGACGCATTGAATGATTTTGAGATCCCTCACAATAAAACATTACATCAAAACACACCAAGTACAATAATTTAAGATACAAAAATCAATGTAGGTAACCCTTTCCTAGGATCACATCCTTTAACTAAATGCAATTATTAAGTATTGAAAATGATAGTATTGATACTTAACAATATTAGTGATTTATTTTTTGTATACAACTACGTATCTGTTTGGATGGTTATGTTAAGGCTATACCTCAGTAGTTGAGGCATGGTCTAAAAAGATTGTGGCTAGGCGATGCGCGAATTGAGGGTCGCGGGTGCAAATGACGCATGCCGACCGAAATATAATTTGTCATGTAAATCCAACATGCGTCCATTTAATGTTCTGTTTATTGTTCTATTAGTAACAATAATAATATATTCATTGACAAGTTTTCTTTTTCAAGTAAATGGGTAACGCTTTTAGTCATCTTTACATGATTTAACAATTAATATCCTCGTCGCCATCACGAAACACATTGACGTATTCACACCTCGACGTTCGCTCTCCGATTGCCAGCCAGTCCGAAATTTCGTCGCGCATATAGTTGAAAATTATTTGCCGTTTCACTGAAGTATCGTCTTAAGGGTTCTTTTGATGTTGGTTTCTTGGATTTTGTTATGCTTTCAGTAATATATTTTGTATTACGAATTGTTTAAAGATTTTGGTCTGATTTAATAATTGCATGACCTGTTTGATCTGTTTCGAGGCACCTTTTAAATCTTCTGTCGAATTGATTGCGTCACCTGCGTCAAGAAAGAAATCGCTACTGAAAAGATGAGTATTTATTTTTTAAAAACACTGGGTGTATCTAATGTAGATAAACATTTAATAAAATGATCTACGTATCCACATAATTATTATTTGGATGGTTATATTATGGGTCCTTTTAATGTTAGTTGCATGGATTTTGTTATGCTTTCAGTAATATATTTTGAAATACGCATTTTTTTGTTTTTGGTCTAATTCAATAATTGCATGACAAGTTTTACCTGTTTCGAGGCCCCCTTTTAAATCTTCTTTCAAATTGATTGCATCATTTGCGTCAAAAAAAATCGTCACTGCAAATACCAGAGTGCGTCTTAAAAAAAGCGCTCAGTGATATGTAACATTTATTTTTAATTTTGGTATAATTTAATAATTGCATGATCGGCTTGATCTGTTTCGAGGCCCTCTTTTAAATCTACAGACGGATCGATTGCGTCATCTGCGTAAACACCAGATTATTGTACCATTGTAAATACCAGAGTCTGTCTTTTTTAAGCGCCATTTAAAGTAGATAAACATTTAATAACATGATGCAAGAGAAAATAAAGCTTAATTTTAGATTGAGGTTTGCAATATAATATTGTAATAATGAAAGTGAGATGAACATTGATAAAATTATCGAGATAACTCGGAATATATTAACTAACATTTCTGTGGCGAATACATGCTTAGGTAACCGAGCTTACATAATAACCAACAGAGTTTACTGTCCTTGACTATCGCCGATAAAAGATTAAGATTATGGTTAAACTTTATGTAATTAGTAATTACGATTAAGTCTTGAACGCTTTTATAGTGTATATTACATCATTAGAAATTTTACTGTTTTTCTCTTATAATAATTATGCATTTGCAAAACAATATCTTTCCAAGTAAGAATACTGAGAAAGCAGATCTTCTACTGTACCCACATTTAGTTTTTAAAATTCAATTAAACCATGCCTAAACCAAACCATAATAGTTTAGGTATGCTGTAGACGATCCGCCAAAAACACAGAGCGCACTTTTTTAGTCATACTAATTAATTATTTTCATTGAATATAATTACAAGATAAAATTAACTTTTTATATACCACGTTTTGAAATTTTCTGTTGAATCAACTTAACTAAACTTAACAATTCTATGTATTAATAATTTAGGACAAATAAGACAATTATCAACAAATCATTTTTTTCCTATTTACAACAAACAAACAAATATAGAATACTGAAATGTCATTTTGATTTCCATAGTAACGCACGTATATATTAATAATTTAGTTGCTAGGACCACCTCCTTAGCAACCAATAATAGTGGATTGGATTACGGATTTCTTCCGAAATAACTTTTCATATAAAACAGAATTAACTGAAAATGATTCAA
This sequence comes from Rhyacophila brunnea, assembly GCF_057557595.1. Lineage (NCBI taxonomy): Eukaryota > Metazoa > Arthropoda > Insecta > Trichoptera > Rhyacophilidae > Rhyacophila > Rhyacophila brunnea. The sequence continues at coordinate 36,110,754 of NW_028233276.1, read as the reverse complement.
TTCTACTTAAAGATGGCTAAAAGTATTAAAATATAATGCATTGGCATCGTGTTCTTATATATTCTAAAAGTTTCAAATGTCTAGCTAGTCTAAAAATTGATTGCAAGATTTGTACTGGATAAACAACCACCAGACAAACAAGAATACGAGCTAAGAAAAACGTCGTAAAATAGACACATTCATGGAAACAGTTTACAAAAGTCGTCATAATTAGTTAATCACTAAAATGACTTATTCTTGCGTCATAGCTGCGAAATGATATGAAAATCATTAAAAACCATCAAAAAATGTTGATACAAGTTTTTTTTTTAAATACTATGACATATTATAATGCTAATTTTAGAGATATTTAAAGCAATATTATTTTAAGCGAGTTGTGAATTTGTACGACTTCTAGTTCAATATGACATTTCACAGAATTAACTGAAAAAGAATTAAATTCTGCTTCAAAATGGCTAAAAGTATTAAAATAATGCATTGGCATCGTGTTATGATATATTCTAAAAAATTCAAATGTCTAGCTAGTCGGGAAGTTAGTTAAAAATCGATTGCAAGATTTATACTGGACAAACAACCATCGTACAAACAAGAATACGAGCTAATAAAAACGTTGTAAAATACATATTATTATAGATGATGTTGGAAATTTTTTTTAAATTCATTACTGACTGTCTTATACCAAATCATATTCAATTAAAAATAATTTTATATGTTTAAAATATCTATTGTTTAACCGCATAATTTTAGATATTTTATAGATAAACGAATATATCCCGACTATTATCTACTATGGTTTAGGCCTTAGATTAAGCAAGGCTTAATTGAATTTTAAAGACTAACAAATACTATATTCTACACATTGTCGTTTATGTCATTGTGTGTACCCAATGACATTAATATGGACGAAGCATCTAGAAAATAAAATGACACTCACTTTGTGTCGGGTCTGCCGGATGGCGAAATTCATATTTTAATATCGGTATCCTACGCTCAAATGAACATTCTGCTTGCAAGCGGTCTGGCGACACCGCTGGGTCTGCCCATACAAAATTTCTGACTGTCAGGTTTCGACTCCACCGTTATTATTATGTTACAAAATGCCAATATGCCTAGTTAAAAATTGTAAAAAAATCTACTAAACACTCCAATAAAGATGGGATATCATTTTGCATGTGTTAGTATTATTTATTATTTATAAAATGCCATTTTAAGATATTGATGAATGTTTATTCAATGCAATTGAATGACAGGAACCATTGGACAGTCAGTCGCCTGTGATTCGCTGGGTTCACTTGCGTCTAATCTCCGAGAAGTCGTAAGTAACCGAGAATCTGTTTCTAACGCAATGAGTCATGACACTGACACGCCATTACAATAAAGGTTATATTACTATGAATTCTCGAAGCTTGTATCGCATAATGGAAACGGATACGTCAATGGTCACGTGACATCTACCTACATATCTGTGAATGACTTTCATGCACAATTTCTCGTGCGCGGCGGGTATGAAGTGAGTCGTCCATTTAATATGTCATTGTGTGTACCTTATATTTATATTGGATCTTAACAGTCTACCTCCGCCCTTCGGTACTGATTTCCAGTGACTAAAATTCATTGAATATCGATATACGGAAATAACTATCACAGCGAAAAAGACTCATAACTATGCAATGATTTAGAGCCATGTAAACCTAAAATTGTATATTACATTTTATTATCAATATCAGATGTATCGATATGCAATGAAGCACAGCAAAGCCACGTTATATTTATGTTCTCAAAGACTGTAATAATCCGTACGTAGTTGTAACATGAGATCTACGCGCGAATTATCCTAACAAATCGACATATTTTACCATACCATGAAGGCTTAAAACCAGAGTGTTGGAGTGGAGCTCAGAGCAGGAGCACGGAGTAGTGGAGCAATCGGGTTTTACCCGGAGCAGGAGTGGAGCCGGAGCACCGAACATTTGTAGTGCTCCACTGCTCCGGATGTTTTTTTTGTTATTAAATTGTCGTCATAAATCCAATGAAACACTGCCGAGTGATACATAACCTCACTTTTTGACAGAAGAGGCAGATAATGAATGACGATTTTCTGTTGGAATTTTGTTTAATAGAATTTATAACGAAAAGGACGAATAACATTATTTCAAAACAACTTATTTTCTTATTTTTTAACATTATTTGTATACATATAATAAATATAATATAAAAAGCCTTTTTATTTTTTACAAACAAAAGTAAATGACAGTTAAATGACTATATCTAATGGTTCAAATAGACTATATGACGATCGGGCGATTTTAGTGTCTATGATCAAATCTATGCCATTCTGACATTTATACATACATATTGTATGACAGCTATGACTTCGTATTTACACTCTGTGACACCCTGTGACACAGGACGCCAACATAAGAAACTGGTTTTTCGACATATATATGACCGATCGTCATAGAGTGTATTTGAAGCATAATGAATATATATATATATATTACCCATGAATATATCTATTATGTATGTATATCTATCTATGGTTGTATTATCTACTTATTTTCTAGTTTATATAATATTAATTATTATTTTTTTTTTATATTTTTGTATAATACTATTAGATAATGTTTATAAATTGAACAATGGTATGTAATTAGTTTGTTTGGTTTCCAAGAACCCCTCTTCGGGTGAAGGTCTCCTCCAAAGTGTTAATCTCTGGTATCTCTGGTTTCTTTCTCCATACCCGTTTGATTTTGATTTGTATACATATATTAACTATTAAACCTGAAGCGAAGCAGACGCTGGAGCGGAGCTGGAGCAAGTATTAGGTCCCGGAGCGGAGCTGAAGCGGAGCAACTCAAAAAATTGTTCGCTCTAACCCTTAAAGCTTGAAGGTAATCAAATATGTGGATTAAATTTATTACTGCATGTCGTATGCAAGAGTTTTAACTAATTTATTGTAAGCAATATTTTTGTATTGCAAATATTTTTGACAGGTAACGTGAATACATGAGAACAGTTTAAAATAACAGTCATTTCGTTATTATTTCGGCGATTTCCATCAGTTATTGCAGGATGTAAGGCAAACAAATTATGAGGCCAACGGTCAAAATTATTAACACAGCAGTGCACATGATAATGCATTTCGATGATGGATTATGGGGAATTTATTAAAACAAAATAGTTTACCTTGACAGGTACGTACGTATGCAGAAATTTCGTATTAGGGCGGTCAAAAAAATCATTTACTTTTAAAAAATAGTATCATTTATAGGTGATTATTTTTCTATTCACATATTGTTATTTTGAACCATTGAATTAATTATTAATAGTCCCAGATAGTATATGCCTATAGATGAAGATTTTTTAGATTTTCATTGTATGGTAGTTACACAAATTTTGGGGCGGTCCGGACCCCAGACTGCTGGGTCTAGGACGATTCGGCACCAGGACGACTGGGTGACAAGCAATCGAATAAATTTTGAAAATAAATAGACGTTCCTGAATTACAGTTACTTAAAAATTATATACTTACATTTAAATTATGATTTATTATTATCTAATACTTGGTGAGAATTTAAATATGCACACGTAAATAATGATTTAAGTATGTATAGAATTTTTATATAAAGCCTCAGGTGAAAAACGGGATTAACGATACGAAAAAAAAATATTTTTTTACCATATATACCTACAAGTTTCGTATTAAATTTTAAATATTATGTATATATGGTCTAACCGAATTTTATTATTTTATAATTATAATATTGCCCGGAGCTGTATTCTGGTGGACTCTAGTTCACTTCAAGCGCTGGGTAAAATCTTATCCTGCTATAAACACCCGCAATCCATGAGTGATAAATTAATGTCTTATGAATTTGTGGGTCGTCGCTTCAAATCCTGCGACTGACAAAATCACAATATGTTTTTCAATATGCGTTTGGATTCTGATCGTTCTCCAGATAAAATTCTTAAAATCATGGGAGCTGGCCTAGGTCCACATTGAATAAAAATACGCTTACTTAATTTTATTTAATATTTTGTTATACGTACAACTTATGACTTGTATGTAACTTGAGCGCCTCTCGAAATAGTTAGATATTTTGTTCACAAGAAATTATAAATGTAATCGAAACATCTTTGGCAATTATCACCGGTGCAAAAAGACACATTCACAAGAACATGAAGTAATTCATAATATTTAACATCCAAAATAATAATGAAGGAAATTGTAAAAAAAACTGATAGTAATCTCCTGCATGTACGCTAAGTTCATTGAACTTTGGTACAGATAATAATAATATTCGCAAGTTATTTTATTATGTATTATGTTTTGTAAAGTTTCCGTCCTTGGCACAATACAAGGACTAAATTATTATACTTTGAGGAAAATAACACATACATATTAAACATTTTTCATAAACACATACAGGTGCAATAACGCTACATAAAGCAGTAGCGTGGAATAGTAAAATGTTGCGGGGTACTTGCTTAAATTAATTTAATATATTTACATAACATGCCATTTAAATTTAAAAATGACAAATTATTAACGTACAAATAGAAATATAATATAAACACACATATAAATCAATGAGCAGTGATAACACAAGGATAGTGTACAATGTTAGGATTTACCACATTTTAATAAATTATAAAATAACGTCCACCTGAGTTCACATTCACTTAAATATCTATATACAAAACATATTGATTCCACACTACTATCGCCCTTAAAGTCAGTATCAATGAGGGTGAAAGTGTTTGAGTTCTACTCTTTGGGTGTACGAACAACTGATTTTCTCATAATAAAAACAATGTTGTATAAAGTAGATTTTTTTGTATCTCAACTATAATTTTAACAGAATACCCACCATATATTAAGATACGAGTACATTGCAAGTAATGGCACTTTACGAAGGCTCCGCATAACCGAATACTGAGTTTCTATTACAGAAAATACTTGCGGTGGTTACTAGATGTGCGATGATAATATTAATTTAGAAGTAACAAGGAGATAAGAATTCGTATCAAGCAGCTTCTCATTACTTTGTCAGTGAAGAAACAACGTTGGACTGGTTTGGTCACATGCTAAGGATGCAACTGGATTCCAGCGCCCTAGAAAGCCGCCAAATACTAACCACAGTATATATTCCACGGAACTACGGGATGCTGGTATGACCTGGGAAGACGAAATAAAAGTAGTGAGTGATAGGAATTCACGGTGGTGCCTCGTAGTGTCCATTTGCTTCATCCAAGGAGTGGATATGAATCAATAACAAGAAGACCGTACGTTATAATAAATATGTAAGTGAATGTTCAACATTGTTCCATATTAATTATTAATATAGCCAAGATTCCCAGATATTATAATTACCAAAAGGATATTTTAACAACGCAGCGGTGTATTACTAGTTATCCGAAAATTAATTTAAATTTCGAATATAATTATACAAAACTTTTATCAATAATTATTAACAACATACCTATTATTATAACACTAAAGATACGATATTTTGGATAAAATGTGTAATAGTAACTAGGATGTAAATAAAACATTACAGCATTCGACAATCAATTTTTAACACAGTTAGGCACACCACTGTTATGGTAACATGAATGTGTTATTAATATTATGTAAGAGTGAGCCACTGTACAGTCAATTGAACTGGTAAACCCATTATATTTTGGCATAACTTATATGCGTGAAAACACGCATGCGCAGTTTTCCTCAAGTTTTTTAGGGAAGTGGAATAAATTTTATTCATAACATTTTTATTTATTACGGTATGAGATAATTAATATGCATTATTTAGAGCACTTTATTTATGCGAAAGCGGATGTTTATTTGCTTGACTTATGTGAAATTAAAACAGAAATAATTATTAATTAATGACGAATCCAAGAAATACTATTTTTGAGTCGCGTGTTTTTTTTTAACTATGTGCGTTTGTATTATTAGATACTCGTAGTTTAATAAACATTTTTTTTATTCAACGAATAAGACACAAGATTTGAGAATGTAATATTCTATATATTGAATATACATAATTTGAAAACATCTCATGCATATACACACTAGAAAAAACCATTTTGTAGAAAAAATACGACACCCGACGGGACATGAACTCGATGATACTGGATTCGCGACAGTATGCTTTCCAATTATTAAGCTATCTCATTAAATTACGACGATTTAAACTAGAAGTTGTTACATAAAAGGCGTGTCGAGTTGCGATAGATAGTCACTGTATGTTCGAAGGTGCGATTTAACGGGATTAAGTTCAATTACGCTTGATATTTGTCATATTTGAATTATTATACAAAGGAAATTTATATCGATGGCATAGTATTGAACGGTAATAAGTCAAAAAATTTACATTTCCCGATATTGGTATCAAAATATTCGTAAAAATGAGCTCTTGCCAATTTTCTACAGAAACAATTCAAAAAATACTTTAAAAAATCTTGAGAGCCAAAAAACCCATATAAAATATTATAAACTTTCAAAAAAAACCAGTTTTGTACAGTCTGTATGTTCAACTTCAACTAAGTTATTGTATGTACTTCTTAAAATATGCTAAATCTCTTAATAAATATTACAATTTGAATTTCTCCGATCATCCGTATATAATATCAAGGGTAGTCAACCTTTTTATACCTACCGCCTACTATTGTATCTCTGTTAGTGGTAAAATTTTCTAACCGCCCACCGGTTCTACAGTAATGGTGATATATACAGTAGGGAAGTAACTTTACTTTATAAAATTTATAAAGCAGAGTTATAGCAAGTTAAAGCATATAATAATAATTACTTACCAAATACTATATGCCAATACCTCTTCAATATTTGCGTTAAAAGGATTTTTCGTCCAGTCATACACCTTCAATTTCAAAATATCTTCAAATCATTTTAAACTAAAACTTATGCGAGGGCGATACAAATTGTATATTTTCTGAAATTTAAATTGTCACAAGGAATTTTATGAAAACATAATGAAAATATTTTTAAGACCCCTACCGCCCACCATGAAAGCTGGTACGCCCACTAGTGGGCGGTAGGGAACAGGTTAACTACCCCTGGTATAATATTATCTTTTGTCGGCGATATTTCTATATTTTGTGGTGTACGAGTATATAAGGATTGTTTTTTTATATGTGAAAAAGATATTGATTTCAGTTTTGTATTTTAGACCCAAAAAAAAATCTTTAGTTTAAAATAGTCATAGGCAAAGCGCAGTTATCCAACTTCCTATGAAGAGTGGAATTAATAGTGAACATGTGTGAATAATATTTTTCGTTATCATGGCTATTTTCATGACAATAATGGACATATTTTCTTTCAATGCAAATTTAAATTATAGGGAATTACTTTACGCACATGGAAGGCATAATTAACTGTATTTCTCACCTTACTCATGTGCCAGTAACTTGTAATGTAAACAAACAAAATATCCCTGCGTACGACTGCGGTTTCACGGGGCGCCACTAACGTGCATTTACAACAATGCAGTAAATTGCTCCAGTACTGCATACTGCAATTAAACCATTGTTTGTGTTTTAAACCAACTTAAGAAATGAGTATTTTTTAAATTTTCCATTTAAGTATATAGGATCATTAGCATGGGAGACAATCCCACACATAAATTATTGACTCGATAAGTACAATATTATATTGAATAAATTCTCAAAATTCTTTCTTTGAATTACACATACTAAAATAACGGTATTATTAAACATATTTTGTGTTTTATAATTAATTATTCAAATGTGTTATACACAAGATTAAAGAATGTTGAATTCTTTATTGAATATGTATATTCACAGAAATATAGATATATTTTACCGCAAATTTGAAAAAAAAAATTGGTACAGTTCGGTTATGAGGAATACAGCGGAAAACACATTTTGAAAATACCCGATATACTGGATTATTTGTTAGATTAACCTAACCCAACCTAACCTAACCTAACCTAACCTAACCCAACCTAACCCAACCTAAACTAACCCAAACTAACAAATAATCCAGTATATCGGGTATTTTCAAAATGTGTTTTCCGCTGTATTCCTCGTAACCAAACTGTACCAAAATTTTGAAATTTGAAGAATGATTGAAATCAGTAGCTTCGTTAGAAAATTGGGACCCTATGTAAAAATCGGGAATGGGACGACTGGACCCGGACAATTGGATGCCGCACTATCGTAGACATGTATACAGAACGTAAACGAGGTATTTTAATCAGTTTCTATCTACTACTCAGTAGTTTTAATTTATTTTACTCTTAACATAATGTATTCTTTATTGCGGTTTGAGAATTACCATGCCTAAGGCTTTATATAAAATAAAAAAACTCTTTTTTCGTTGGAACTTAAACATATGCACGATTAAATCATTATTTACGTCTGCATATTTACATTCTTACCAACTATTAAATCATAATATAATCATTTAAATATAAATAATAATATTAAATATTTTTTTAAAGTACCTATAAGTACCTAACGTCTATTTATTTTCGAATTCCGTGGCGTCCAGTTGTCCCGGTGCCAAATCGTCCTAGACCCGTAAAAATCATGCAGTGTTTCTAAAAAAAAAATCAAGTCAAGACTTAGACTATAGATACATCTAGACGCCACCCGTTGCATTGCTAAATGAAGCCGCGTGCCTTGAAATGAGCGATCGCATTCGTCTACAAATGTTCGAGACCATAGACCATTTCGCTAGTGCTCGCCCAAAGTGCTCACACTAGACGCTCAGAATTAAAATATAATTTTCTATTTTTTTACGTTATATAGTATTTTTAAGCGGTCAAAATGCAACCATTAGGTAAAGATATCCATAATTTAAGTTATTTTAAAGAAACACTAGGTCACTGATATTAAAATATATAAAAAAATACAAATAAATTATCACGAACATGTATCAACTTACCTATGAAACGTAATACCATCTTCTTGCTTATCAGTACGGCTAACTTATTTTAAGACAACACACAGACCCATCTTTTCTACTTAATTAATTTAAAATATTTACCATTGACTTTATGTTTAACACAAAAAATATCAATTTTAGCAACTCGAGCTCGCAAGTTATCGACGCTATGTAAAGCGTTTCGCCCCGATTTGATGGCGATACTTTTGGAAACTAGCTACTAGATATGTAGACCTTTTATCTTACTCTAGCGCGTGTCGCAGAGATTGCAAGGGTGCCGAATACTTTCTCACTCGCACTCATGCATAGTTTTTGTTCAGGCCTTGAGTCAAGAGCTTTTTCAGCTTTTTCTGTCAAAATAGTCTTATTAATAAGTCTTAGCCGCCCATTTTTTCCCTTTCCAAAACCAATAAACCAATGTCAAAAGCGTATTATCGGTAAGTATAATATTATAAAATGGATGAACTGAAAATTAAGACCAAGGCGTCTTTGCATACTCTAGCGATGTGATTGCCTTATATGACATTAATGAAAATATCACTCCCTTTAATATTGTTAGGAAACAATTGAATCGGTAGCTTTATTCGTATATCATATCCAAGTCCCATTTGGTAAAAATACTTTAAATTTAAATGGGTTTTTTATACTTACTGACATTTCCATAAGTACTGATACCAAATAATATTTATTATATTATCATAATGCCTAAATCCCCCATCAAAAATCCTCCAATCAACAGAGTTGGGAATATAATGATATTATTGTAATTGTAAATGAGTCAAGGCTAGACCATGATGCACACCGAAACAAAGAAAAAGAAAGTTACCGTTATCTGTTTCTGGGCGCGCGAAGGGTCGAGGGTAGATACGGTCAGTCCGTTATCTACCCTTGAGCCTCTTACGTCGCACAGTAAGAGAAAAGCCCAAAATCGTGGCCAAAACCTGAAATGACCTTTGATTTGAATAAAAATTCTCATACAGAGGCTTTGAAAGTCACCAATTACGAATCCGAAAGCCAAATTATCGTAAACAAAATGGCCGATCCAATATGGCCGACATGGATGTTAAAAAGGTGCCAGATCTTGACAAATATTGGTATATACGGGTTTTCAAGGTCGCTGATTACGAATCCGAAATATAAATGATCATAAACAAAATGGCCGATCCAATATGGCGAACATGGATGTTAAAAAGGTACCAGATCTTAACAAAAATTGGTATATACGGGTTTTTAAGATCGCTGATTACGAATCCGAAATCTAAATTATTGTAAACAAAATGGCCGATCCAAAATGGCAGACATAGATGTTAAAAAAGTGTCAGATCATCATATCATGACAAAAATTGGTATATGCGGGTTTTGAAGGTCACTGATTACGCATTCAAAAGCTAAATTATAGTAAACAAAATGGCCTATCAAGCACAAAACGCACCTATTCCGCAAATAAATTTTGTAAATTTCGCAAGCTTTTACAATAAACTAAAGGCTTAGACTATGAGCTTTGCAAAATGTGACAAAATATATAACTTTTCGAATAGTTGAAAATGCAAGTTTTCAAAATTATTCAATTTTATTTATGCAAAAGTTTATACTACATTTCAATAATTTATACATTTAGTTTAGACTCAACCAATATAAAAATATTTTCTACATACCTCCAGAAGTCGTATTCATGTCGCAGAATTGAAATTGAACACTTCACTTGACATTTATGGGTTTTCAAAGTCACCGTTATTTTCGTCTGTTTAGCACGCGACGCGTACACTCTCCACGAAGGCTAACTTCCAACTGACGCAGCGACGAAGGTATACGGTCAAAACGCTTTCCCTTTCACAATGAAATGCAGTAATTAGTCCTCTACCTGACTGACTACTCAAGTATCCCCATTTCGAAAATTCATTTCTGGGGTTTTGGCCACGTTTTTGGGCTTTTCTCTTACTGTGCGTCGCCTCTAAACACGATTTGCTACCTTTTTTCGCGCCAAAGTGTGCGTTTACAAATGTTGTTAGTAATTAATTGTTACTTGTGAACATTGATATACTACTAGATGAGCAGTTCCCATACAAGTGTCATTTTAAAAATGTACCACAAAAGATATAACGAATATCGTCTTATAATATTTCCTTGTAGGTATAATGCGTTAAGACCGTTAACATGGATTCCCGAATTTCACCCGTATTGCCCTGGCTGTAAAACTAAATTTGCGTTCTTGGAATAGTGAACCTAAGGGTAGCTGCAACGCAAAACAGACAGAGCAAGTCGTCATGCGCTGACTATTAGTTAGAGTAAGATGCAAGCTAGACCGGGCTTACTCAGTAAGTTTTAACAAAGGCCGACTCGCTGAAAATCGGGCGTCATTTTAAGAGGCATATGATTCATCCAGTAGTATATCAATGCTTGTGAAGCAAAATACACTTAATATCCCTGAATCAATGTTTTTAATAAGTGGAAAAGTGTAAATCAACACCCTACGTAAACCCTTACCCCTCAGTAGGTACATATAAATAAAGGCTATATTTTATTGAAATAAATTATAATTATTGCTGCATAAGTTCTTGGGCCTAGTTAAGGGTTAATTATAAAATAGATATATCTCTGTTGTGTTAAAAAATATGTAAATTTTTAGTTGTTATTCTATTTCTTGGTTTATTGTGAGTTAAAAATTGGCAACTTGTAAAATTTTCCTACAAATTCTTGATCTGGCAACTTGTGAAATTTACACGTATAACTAGGAAGTGTTTTCGTGGTAAGTCGGTACGGGGAATGTCTATGGTGAAAAATTGTCTACATGGCCGGAATTAGCAATTCTAATTGACATTGCGTTCGTCCATTGTTTCGCTCAAAATAACATCGGCGAAGAATAGCGTGGCGATCCCCAAAGCGTAACAACACAAGAATGGCGTTTTTTACAACAAGATATTGTGATGACAAATACTTTTATCTATCTAGCAATGAACAATAATAATTATTACCTACTTGACAACTACTTAGATATCTACCTAAATTATATAATATGAAATATTATTGGATAGGTAGATACTAAACTTTATTTTTTTAACTATCTATCTTTAGTAGTTTACATATTATTATTATTATGCAACTATCATTCGTCCAGACCCAGAAATCGTTGTATTATTAAACTAACCTAGGTACAAGGTACAGGTCTGCTTACTGGAAGTCAGATGGAAACAGCGGCAATTGTCATAGCCGATTTCTGTCAAATTCATGAATTCAAGAATTATAACCTAACCTAACCTCATTTAAAAAATAATCCAGTATATCGGTTATTTTCAAAATTTGGTTGCCGCTGGCTTCCACTAAATAGATGAACCCAAACCTAATTTGGAATAATTTATTTTTATTTTAATGAAAATTATATTAAAGATCCCTTTGATCATATTCTAAAATCGAGACAATTAGTTAATTAATACGATAGAGTATAGACAACACTTGGATTAAAATATGGGTGATCGAAGAATATATTGTCTTTTGATAACGCAAAAATACGAGTAATACTGCAATGTTCAAGTTTGATTATTTATCTTGAAAAGTAAATCGACAACCTATTTTGTTTTTTTGCATTTTTATCTGAAAATCAATCTAATCTATTTGTGTAGATTTCAGATTGATAGCATCATTAATAGAAAAAAAATATTTGAAAAAAAGGTTGTATGTTTGTACGACTAGCGTACATTTGTATCAGCAACATGTGGAAGTTAATGGTAGTTTTAAAAGAACAAATTAATATGATAGAAATGTAAAAGCCATTCGCTATGTAGGTACCAAGACTTTGGCGCCAGATATGGTGTATTACGATCAGGCCATAAAAAGTTAGCAATACAAGGCGCACAGAATTTTCTTAAAATACTACCAATATCGAATGAGCGTTTCGTTAAAGTGACAAACTTTAATAGTTTAATGCATAATATTGAAAACAACATATTATTTAACACGTATTTAAGGTTATCACGTATGTATGTGACCCAGAAGGCAACCTACTTCCTATTAGGTTTGTGTTCTCTGATAGTTTCATAATATTATCGGCATTTCTACGACGTGTTAAGTCGTTCGCTCGTGGTAGAAATAGTTTATCGTCAACACTATTCATGGTGACAGACTTTTCATGATGATACTTTGCATTTTGGCATTTTATTGTTATTATAGATATAAATTATATTACTAATGACAACATAATTTAACCAATAATTGTTTTAACTGTTAAGTTACACCATATTTTGTTTCGTTGTCATCGAAAATATTTCACTAAATGCGGGTCAACAAACATTACATACAAATTTATCAGCGGTGTATTATGGGAAATTACAATGAAAATAAGAAAGAAAACTGACTCTCAAAACCACACATTAGCGTTTAATTGAAAATTGTAATTTAAAAATAAGGTACATCATATTGTGTACTTAAATGAAGATAAGTTTTTTTATCCTCCAGAAATCGGTCTCCTTTTCAATTCTGAACGATAGATAATTATGTGCATTGGCGCACGCGTCTTGCAAAAAAGTATCAATTAAAACATGCGTCTATTAGTATGCCCCTAGCAATTGCATTGGAGTAACATATCGAGTAATTACAGTGCAAACTTACTTCAATCAAAAGGTTCCAAAACGTGGGCTCGTATTAACTAAGAGCGCAATGCAGTACCATATTGATATGATATTACACGAATATACGCGTCTATATTTTTTAAGAAACCATCATTAGCATCTTAGATTGCGTGGCCTACAGTATCTAAACATAATATAGCAGTCGAGAAGGGTGGAGGTAGGCTGTTGAGATCCGCCATAAATAGTGCACATTAAACTTTGTTAGTCGTGCGTATTTGTTTTTATTGAACTAAGACTACAATTTACAGATGGTGTTGGTAAGTTTTTAAAAATCAATTAAACCCTGTGTAGGCCTCCGAATCCTCGGCTAGCTCCGGGCCTGGAGTGGAGGTACATCAGTTTTGGAAGAACAGGTAGGCACAGTGTTATAGTCAATGAAAACTAGTATCCACTATATAAAAGTCGGTTTATTGTATCTCACTTCCACAAAAGTTATAAAAAGTCACAATTAGAAATACGAAACCACAAGAAAATATTATAAAAGAAACTAATTTATTATTTAGTATTAATTATTACAATCAACACTCTTATTATTTATGTAATTACGAATTAATTAATTATTATCGTCAATGACTGAGATTGCGCGAGCACGGGGCACTTGTGATGAAAGGTTGAGGACCCGGTCCGATAAAAAATTATAACTCGAATGAAAACGTCTAAGTCGCTATCTGACGCTTCGCCTAACTGTCAGATTGACAGTAGGTATAGAGGAATAGGTATCGACCAGTAGGTATTATGGACCTTGGTGAGTACCTCCTCACAAGTCTGGGCGACTTGTATGGAAAACTGCAGATAAAATCACGCCGCTGACCGTCGCAGGTTCAGGGTCGTGTAGGCGGAAGAAGACTGATATAGAATTTAATAATTGGGGGTTTATATGCAAATCTGCCCGATTTCATCCCTTAGTCCAACGTTTTGAGGGTGACAAAATTAATTAACGGTTTCCTTACGAGATTGGCGGAAATTGCACAACGACTAATTACCCGCGAAATCTACGCAAGGACCGACTAAGTAAAATTATAGGCGTAAGGCGACGCTCGCCGATGTGCGGCGTCGGTCGCGCGTCACTTACGTACTTCGAGCACTTGCTAGTACTGAGAGTGCGCAATTGCTGTAGCAGTAGCACCTTGTTTCTGGGCCAGCCTCACGAAAAACGCACCTACGAAGGCGTGCGCGGCATCGACGGATTTGTGGTTAAATTGCCTATCGATACAGCACACCCCCTGCGCGGTGGCGTTCTCCATGGCTGAGGGAGGGGCGTTCCCGCGGCGGCCGGCTTTACAGGTCCTAGCGGCGCGAAGGTAACTCTCACTCAGAAACAAGAGTACTACAAAGTTAGCCTGGATAATAAGGCGTCATATGCCAGTGGTTAACTTGGCATATTTGTGGCACCAGGCCTACGACAGCGCATGCCAATCCTTCGGCCAACTACCGTTGGGGGGTCTAACTTTGAAGCGCCCCGACGGCCTGAATACCTACTTGACGTTAGTCTAAGAACATGAAATCGGTAGATTGTTAATTTATCTACAAAATGAATGCTTAATATTAAATAATATCAAGCGGGGAAGTTACTTTACTTGAATATATAATTGTACTGGTCGCGCAATCTTTACTATCTTACCAACTAATATAGCTCGGTGTCGCCACAGGCACATACTTACGACTAGTTGACGGATGTTATTCCGTCAACCAAACATGTAGGCAGTAATAATTGCTTAGTACATACTCATACCTCGCCGATCAAAGATTTCCCGCACTTTATTCCAGTACGTGGTCTCCTTGATCGACCAAAATCATTGATCCGATTCTCCCGTCGCGCGTGAGCGTGACGCCGTCATACACGCGAGCGAGAGGGGCTCTGTCACTGCAAAGCGGGCAAATTCGTATCGCGAAATCGGTTTCCACACATACGACAGAGACGCCGTCGTACGTAAGAGCAGGAAAGCTGCAGGAATACCGATTCGGAAACGCCGCGCGCGGAACAGCCGTGGCTATTTGAAATCAAATTTAGTATGAAAATTAATTACGTGGGATCGTGATTAAAATCGGATCGATGATTGCCCTACGTGTTGCTATACTTTGTGATTGCACATATGTACAAATGGAAGTCTTCGCAACAGGCCTATGAGCATATGTTAACAATTATTGTGCCGTGTACGCGCGACGCGTAGTGACATCGATCTATATACCCTTAACATTACATACACCTTAACTACCTTAATTATTATGTACCATTAACGCCCATCCATAGTCCCCCTTTATTACTTTGTTATCCTTTGCATTACATTTTAAATTTACCTATTATATTACAATTTACATTACATATTATCTTACATCCAAATCATATTTTATATCTAGTTTAATTTAATTACCCTTTACCTAAGCATATTATATTTGATCAAAATTTTTAACCCTATACCATATTACCTGTTACCTATATTTACATGGTCTGTGACCGACTTAACCATCCACAGTTCACTCTGAGAAGTCGTGGGACCTGTCAGAGCAAACCGCGGGACTTATACATATGAAATATTTTGTGCGGCCTTGCCAAGGGTCGTCATCATTCCATCGGTGGCACATTGGCTACCAGGGTCAGACCGAGCGGCTGGGGAGCACTACTCCTTATGGGAGCGCCCCCCACAGGGGCGAAAAATCAGTTTGTGACACCTGCTTAAACCAAACCATAATAGTTTTGGTATACTTTGGGCGATAAACAAAATTGTGCATACTTTTTCATTCATACGTATTTGTTTTCGTTGGATTAAGAACACCTATTACACATATTGTTGGTTCATTTTTTTTAATTCATTAAGCCCTTGCCTAAATAAAACTATAATAGATAAAAAATATTATCCTATCTATAAAATAGCCAAAGTTATTGATGATTTAATTGCATACATTTAGATGCCTATGTTATGGATATATGAGTATTTTTTACTATTATCTATTATGACTTGGTTTTCGCAGGGTTTAATTGAATTTTAAAAACTAACCAACACCATCTGTAAATTGTAGTCTTATTTCAATGAAAACAAATACGTATGACTGACAAAGTTTAACATGCACTATTTATGGCGCATCTTAACAGCCTACCTCCACCCTTCGCCACTGTAATATAGTCATAATAGCAGGTATTAAATCTACGGAAAAAATATAAGTACGTATACATAGCATATACGGTTGAGACAGACTTAGCTAAGTCAAGCTAATTAGCAACTCTGGATGGTGTTTATTATCAAGTTAATCCAGATGACGTCGAAAAACATTAATTTGTATTAATGAGCTGTCTACGATGACATTGGACGTATTTTAATGGAACTAAATATTTATTGACAGTGACGTCTCTAGGCAAACTACCACCCTTAAGAAGGCTAGAAATATCATTAATTTTTAATTTAAAACTGTCTACAAAGTTTAAACTAAAAATAATTAAATTGGAACGACTGCATTAATCGATTAAACTTTTAGAACCACTATAGTAAGTAAGAAAAATAAATGAATGCAATAAACAAAACACATGCAACAACACCATAGAATATTATTCAATAAGGTTAGTTGAGTTTAGTAATATTATGGAATTTTATTCATTTAATCAAAATACACAATTTTAAAAAACATGAATACATAGACCTTGTTATAAAATCCGAAAAGTTTCGATTTCAATGAAGATAGTTGTATGTTAGTTGACATAAAAATATATTTAAAATCTTCTTACGATCGAACATGGTAATATATATATATATCATTTACTCGTATATTAAAACAAATTGCGCTGTGAATTTCTAGTATGTTCATATAATGATTATTTTCTCACCTGTAAAACGCAAATTGCTGGACAATTCGTATCCTGAAAAAAAAACAAAATTGCATTAAAATAAGAATAGGTGTATTTGTAATATCGTGCCATTGTATTTTAGTCTATGCATGTAATATTTACGTAGCGTAACTTGGCATTCTATGAATCTAGCGCTAATCTGGTTATGACAATGCCCACTGAACAAAGTGATAAATGTTTGTGACAACTGGTAGCAATAAAATTGAAAAAAGTAATTTCCCCTTACAATCAATTTGAAAAAATGACGAAATGTCTAAAAAATATTTATTTGATTACAATTAATTCTGTTGCAATGAAACAACAAATAAAAAATGCAATTACAGCTGCAGGCTACAAAAGGACTGAAAGTTTCATCAAAATTACGTTTCTCACATAAGGCGAGACCTCCACGAAGTATTAAGTAAAGCTGGCAATAAAACTTGATAATTTGTTAATTAAATTAAGAGAATAATACAGGAACGTCCGCTGACTTTTATTATGCCATACATACATAGATACATAATGCTGTTAAATTGATCTATTGTTGAACGGAGGAAAGAAAACGTCATGAAAGTAGAGCGTTGAAATAAAATATATTTATAACTAATCATTTGTTAACTATAAATTATATGTAAATACTGGGTACATTATTACACGAATTAAAATAAAATACATTAACGAAAGTATTACTAAGCCTACTCAAAGCTGATAATGTATATTTGAGCGAAATACCTACCCTAGTCCTATAAATTAATAAATTGTATTTAATTTTTATTGATAAAATTTACAACCTTCGTCCGTAATTATTATATACATTAAATTAGTAAATATGTACATTTAATTGAACTGGAATCCTTGGAATGGAAGTTTTGGGAACTTTAGGAAATTTTATCACAGATTTTCAAGGATATTTCACGTCCACTAATTCTCAGCGCACATTTTGAAGCTTTACTCAACATTAGTAACGCCAATTTGTGCGCATATTTACACTACAGTGCACTTACTCTATAATATATTCGGGAGTTATTCCTGTACCATTTGTGGTATGGCATTCAATGTAACTTAACGTTCGTTACGACATAGCATACGCATTGAAGGGGAAACGTGTTCAATTAACTCATTCTCTGCTGACTAGATAATGACTTTTTAATTACCATCTTTAAAATGTACGTTAATTACATCGATCGGCCGCCTGGCCATTACGCGCCAAGTGCGTCTTCAGCGTCCATAGTATTTTAAATACGATTTATTATCTCCATTGTAATAAAATCTCTATGGTTAGATATGCAGCTTGTTGAAACACAATAATTGGTCATATAACATGTTTATACTAAATATGTAGCTATATCTTCATCATCGTCGTCATTGGGCACCACTGTACGACCGCATAATATGTCCAGCGGTTATCCTCTCGTCAAGCAGCATTCCAGCCCATTGCCACTGTATCTGCTTGGCGACGTCATCACATCGCATTGGTTTATTTTATGATATTTCCGCGTTATGCCCAACATGCACCTTTCCACACTATGTTGCAGTACATAAGAGTACATGTTTTACATGCATTTGTGAGTACTATTGGCATACATTGGTTCAAGACTGTATGCTTAAGAGACAGTGGAAGGTCACTTTTGAAGATTCTATTCAGGCACCCAAATGCGCCCCATGCCAATTTGGTTCTCCGAGCAATTTCGTCATACATACTACCCGTCAATTGATTGATAGGTATATAGTTCCCATTAAATATGCATTATCAATTATGTATTTACTATTATTTATCTAGGTACCTACTTTTTTACCTTTTCTTATTTTATATTTAATAATATGTATTCACGGCTCACATCTCTGCGTGCAATCTATCTATAGTTGTGCATTTTAATTAGATTTTAGTAATTTATTTTAATCTCATGTTTTTGGGGAATGCACTTAAAGTTTTTATTAATTATTATTTGTTTATTAATACATAACATGTATACTATTTTTAATCAACTTAAAAACTTGTAGATACACCCTCTTAAAAAAGGAGTTTACATACAACTGAAGAATAGTAAGATAGACAATCATATTTTGAAAAAGTCTGAGTTATCATTAACAGGAGTTCTTAATTATTATTAAACGTACCTATCCCGATTTAGATTAGATTACCAATCGATTTGGAACTAACAGAACACTATAGTATCGACATCTTCAGATACCTGGGCACCAGGTCCGGTATTCGGGCAATTTGACCGATTGGGCCCAATCGGGCGTCGCCACCTATGTGACCTAGTTAATCACAATACGAAAACAAAATAAATAAAAATTAAATACGTTTGGTTAAATAATATTAAATAATTAGGACGCTAAATCCTTGTGTAGTAGAAGATGTAGTCAGGGAACATCGCGAACGACATGTTTTTAATAAAACTATTCAGGATTGAGAAATAATACACTCAAAAGTAAATAGTATTATCTGTTAAATATTATTATTACTACTACCTAATTATTTGTTACTGAAGTGAAGTTCATGAGGTCAGCAATTGTTATTATGGTTTAAAAATGAACCTCAAGAAAACAACATTATTAATAGTACCTATTAAAAATCATCATCATCATCAGGGGTGCGACAACCCGGTGTGGGTCCTGGCCTCCTCCAACAGCTCCCTCCACCTGTCCCTATCCAGTGTGGCCGCTTTCCAATTTGGTACCCCCAGAATACGGCAGTCACTGGCAGCTTCATCTAACCAGCGAATCTTTGGCCTCCCTCTTCTTCTTTGTCCTATTGGATTGCTGGACATCACTCTCTTTGCCGGTTCATTGTCATTCATACGGTGCACATGACCTAGTAATCGTAGTCTCCCAAACTTAATTGATTGAACTGCGCTGCAATCTTCGTACAGCCCGTAGAGCTCAGCATTATATCTTCTCCTCCAATTGGTGCCATCCCTGATCGGTCCATTTATATACAGCGGAGAATTTTTCTTTCAAAGATGTTCAGGGCTCGTTCATTTCGCAAAGTTAATGTCCAGGTTTCCGATGCGTAGGTGAGCACTGGCTTTACAAGTGTCTTGTAAAGAGTGCTTTTAGTTCGGCGACATACGAGGGTGGGTCAATAATTCCTTAGAAAAAAGCATTAAAACAGTTTTTATTTTTGTATTTTTTTTTATTTCTCAACATAATCTCCTTGGAGCTCAATACACTTGGTTAGACGTTTCTCAATTTTTTTTAAACCGTCAGAAAAATAAGTTTTCGGAAGGTCCTCAAAATAAGCATTTGTCCGATCGATGACTTCTTCATTTGAAAAAAAACGTTGTCCACTTAGCCATTTTTTTAAGTTTGGGAAAAGGAAAAAGTCACTGGGGGCTAAATCTGGAGAATACGGTGGGTGGTCGACCAATTCGAACTTCAATTCTTCAATTTTAGCCATTGATCGTAAACATGTGTGAACACGGGCATTGTCCTGATGAAAGAGGATTTTTTTCCTATTTAAATGAGGCCATTTTTCTTCAATTTCGTTTTTTAGCTGGTCCAATAAAGATGCATAATAATCCCCTGTTATTATTTTTCCTTTTTCCAAATAGTCAACGAAAATAATTTCACGTGCATCCCAAAATACAGTAGCCATAACCTTACCAGCTGATTTTACGGTTTTCGCCTTCTTTGGACATGGTTTGTCTTCGCAATCCACTGCTTTGACTGTTCTTTCGTCTCGGGAGTATAGTGGTGTATCCATGTTTCATCTACAGTCACAAAGCGACGAAAAAATTCACCCGGATTGCGTTGCATGAGCGACAACAGGGCTTTAGAGGCCACCACCCTATTGCGTTTATTGTCGACTGTGAGCAAACGCGGCACCCATCTTGCAGAAATATTTTTCATGCCCAATTTGTCATGTAAAATAGAAATGACGCTACCTTTTGAGATCCCTGTAACCTCAATTATCTCACTCAACTTTAATCTTCGGTCACTTAACACCATATCGTGGATTTTATTGATCATTTCTGGTGTAGTCACCTCTACAGGACGTCCTGAGCGTGGTTCATCCTTTGTTGATGTACGACCACGTTTAAATTCATTTAACCAGTTATAAATAGTTGCAAGTGAAGGAGCAGATATGCCGTGAACTAAATCCAACTCATTTTTTATTTCCTTTGCTGTTAACCCTTTTATATTAAAATGTTTAATAACAGCTCTAAACTCAATTTTCTCCATTTTCCATTTTTCCATTTTCCACAAGCAAATTTTTTTTTTAAATGTACGAAAAACACACAACAACCCGACCAATCTGATTGAAACTTCGCACCATACTGAATCGGTAGTGCCGCTGCATGAAAACAAACCGCTTACAGTACTAGTCGCGCCACTTGTCGGCTTTTCTAAGGACTTATTGACCCACCCTCGTAGTAAGCGGGACTTAAAATGTCTTAACAGACCAAAGTAGCTTTTATTCGCAGACATGATTCTCTTGTTGATTTCTTCTGTAATATCATTATGTCGAGTTACAAGAGATCCAAGGTATATGAAACTGTCGATCGTATCAAACTTGTATGCACCAATATCTAACTTTGGTGCGACTTCTCGTGGTGTGACATAGACAGGCATGTATTTAGTTTTTGCCTATTAAAAATAGCGACATCAAACACCAACACAAGTTTTGTTATTAACATCGAACCAATTCAATGTGTGGCCTATTATAAATATTTAGGAATATGGGTCAATGAGAAATGGGACCAATCTCAGGAAATAAAAACTAGAATTGAGATTGCAAGGAGTGCCTTTCTCAAAATGAGACGCCTCCTTAGCAATCAAACCCTTAACTTAGGTCTGATACTGCGTATGTTTCGTTGTTATGTTCTGTCAATTATTTTGTATGGACGTTAAACCAAGAGCTGTCATGGAGAGTTGAGGCTTTCGAGATGTGGCTGTATAGACTCATCCTCAAAATTGCTTGGACTAACCGGTTAACAAAATAAATGTTGTAGTTGTCAATCGAATCGAAAAACTGAGAAGTTCTGCCTAGTATAAAAACTAGAAAACTACAGTACACCAGCCACATTATGAGAGGACAAAAATACAGCATCCCCCAACTTGTCATCCAAGGAATGATCAACGGTAAGCGTAGCGGAAGACGACGCCGCGTTATTTTGTGGCTAAAAATCATCGGTGATTGGCAGAAGTGCAGATCCACCGAACTGTTCCGTTTAGCAGATTATAATGCAAACATTACCCTGATGGTGGCCTACCACCGCTATGCGTGTATAGCATGATGGCTCAATAAGAAAAAGAAGAGAAGCAAACATTTTGAAGAATTAAGATTAATGACGATGATGAAACATTGTCTAAATTAATTCTATTATCAAACTGTGAACACTGAACCTGTGAAAACAAAGTCCAGAACGGAGTGAAAGTCACAGGAAGAAGGCGACATTCAGTTTGTAACAGATTTATGAAAGAGAGCCATATTATTGATAAAGTAAAGGTAAACGAACAAGGAGTACGGGCGAAAGTTTTGACAGTTCTTGTATAACAAAACTTTCCCGCCAAAACCAGCCACCACCTTGCCAGTCGTCAGCTGTTCATTTTGGCGCGCAATAAAATACTTGCAACACTGGTACAACTTGTTTCACGAGTTATTTTGAGTGCGCCATTTAAATCCACACAAAGAGTGGTGACTATTATTACTAGGGGTGCAGAAGATTAATACGAGGGGGGCACTATGGTGTATTGTTTGCTTTTAGATAGAAAACAAACTGCCATCAATTTTATATTTAATACAGCTGGTGCTTACTATTTAATTGGACATTTGCTTAAATATCTGCAAGTATAGTCTTCCCAATGACACAATAAAAATATCACTTGTTACAATGTGTAAGGTGTGTTTGTCTTGATACATTGACTAAGACTAAACATAGTCATACTTATTTAAATAACGAAATAAAGAGCCAATAATAAAAAAAAATTACAAGATAAAAAGAACTTTTTATACCTATACATCGTTTTTAAATTCTGTTGAACCATATAAACTTGACTTGACCAGCTTTAACGATCAAAAAAAAATTGTAGTTGACATGTCATATTGATTTCCATAGTAACGCACGTATATATTAATAATTTAGTTGCTAGGACCCCAGACCCCAACCAATAATGGTGTCGAAATAACTTTTTATACAGAACAGAATTAACTGACAATGAATTCAATTCTACTTAAAGATGGCTAAAAGTAACAAAATAATGCATTGGCATCGTGTTCTGTTATATTCTAAAAGTTTCAAATATCTAGCTAGTCAGGAAGTTAGTTAAAAATCGATTGCAAGATTTG
Organism: Rhyacophila brunnea; assembly: GCF_057557595.1. Taxonomy (NCBI): domain Eukaryota; kingdom Metazoa; phylum Arthropoda; class Insecta; order Trichoptera; family Rhyacophilidae; genus Rhyacophila; species Rhyacophila brunnea. The sequence goes on along the minus strand of NW_028233276.1, from coordinate 36,087,091 downwards.
TACCGGACAAAGAACCACCGGACAAATAAGAATACGAGCTAAGAAAAACGTTGTAATAAAAGTAGAAAAAGCGCTCCATAGAAAATTGTAAAAACCACAAGTCATTATATAGGACACTTATGGTTTAGTGATCAAGAGCACGTGGGCGCAAATCTCATGGAGCGCAGATTTGAACCTGCTGGGTGTCGTATTTTTTCAAAAAGATTTTTTCTAATGGTTTTGTATTTCTCTGGCGTGTATTCAAATTATTTTTTTTATGGAAATAAGTTGCGTTATGCATTATTTGGCCGGTTTTGTACCTATGCAATCGACAACAGGTTGATGAAATACTCAACGTTTAATATTACTTTCACATAATAGTTTTCTTTTTATATTATCTTTCGGGCCTCGGCACTGTATCCCAGAGCGGATTTGGATCTACATGCGTCTTTTACTGAACTTCCAGGCGTTTTTACCCATTCCCAGTCATATTATTTTGTTACCTGTAATTATCAATGCTAATCATTTTTTGAATACTAAGTATAAATATTTTTGCAGTGAAAATATATAATTTCTAACACTCAACAATCTTATCTATTTTAAATAAGGAATACTATATTCCTAAATATTATATCTACGGTGTTGAAAGAAATAATTTTAAATATTAAAATTACTTTATTGAGTTAATTTGGTCGCCACCTAAGCATTTACTTTGTAATATTATTTCGTTTAATCAATAACGATAGTCTAACAAATCCGTAGTTTATTGATAACTAACTACTTTGGTTTTTACACCATTATAAAGTTAATCTATTCATATATGATTTGATAGACACGGTGTCACGACAATTATTATACAGAAAAAACAGTCATGAAATATCTCCTCTCAATTGCAGTACCTACAGCTATTTTAACAGACTTTGACAATCAACACAGATTTGTAGGCCATCCATGGACAGGAACCGTATGCAGTTTCGAATCTTATCTTTTCTATTCATGGAAATATATTTTCACAAAGTATGTTATATGCATCTGATCATATCCATTTATACCATACACTTACACTTACACATTTAGTGAAAATATATTTTCACGAACAAAAATCATAAGTTTAGTATGGCACAAGGATCTAAACCGTATACGGTTTCAGTCCATGGATGGCCTCTTGATCAGATTTAAAGAAATTTAAGTAAATTCTGCAAAGTATCAGCAAGTGAAAGATTGATAGTATTGCTTAAAAATTTCTAATAAAATATAATATGTCGTTTGTATTAAATTCAGACATCGAATTTGATCTGCGCACGTGCAATGTATTAACATCGGTGACGTCACGCTGCTAGAACCCTCCCCCAGAAATTTCTGGTGTCATCACTTGCCCCCCTTTATTAAACAATGCGAACAATGTACACGAGGGCACCACGTACAATGAAATAAAGATTCAGACAGGGGCAGCTGTACACTAAAAAGCTACAACATGAGATGTGGTGGGGGTGAGGTTAGTATATTCGGAAAGAGATTTTGTGATCAATATGATTAGGATAAGATCAAGATAGAATGACAGCATTGAGTAGATATTGAGGTTATAATTCTAGGAGGCACCAAGTAGTGTACATATGCTCCACTTACGAAAAAGAAGAAACCAATAATGTTATGAGGTCAATAATGAGGTTAGTATATTCGGAAAGAGATTTTGTGATCAATATGATTAGGATAAGATCAAGATAGAATGACAGCATTGAGTAGATATTGAGGTTATAATTCTAGGAGGCACCAAGTAGTGTACATATGCTCCACTTACGAAAAAGAAGAAACCAATAATGTACACATATTGAGTGAAATACAAGATATATAACATATTATTATGATAAAAATAACACATAATTTGTTATATTGTGTACCAAAACTCTGCGATTTACTTTATCGTATGAATAAAACAAAATTTGATTTTTTAAATTAAATTTCATCATCTTCAGCGGGTTTTTTTCATAAGTTATAGAGCTATAAGAAGAAATAAATGCGAAAATTATCTGTTTTTATATCTACTATATCGTTATAATATTTAACTATTGATTTTACAACGTTTTTCTTCAGTCGTATTCTTATTTGTCCGGAACAAATCTTGCAATCGATTTTTAACTAACTTCCCTACTACAATATATCAGAACACGATGTCAATGCATTTTTTTAATACTTTTAGCCATCTTTAAGTAGAATTGAATTCATTTTTAGTTAATTCTATTTTCTATAAAAAGTTATTTCGATACCATTATTAGTTGCTAGGGGGTCGTAGCAACTAAATTATTAAATAATATATACGTGCGTTACTATGGAAATCAATATGAAATGATATTTCATTATTCAGTATTTCTATCAAGTACAATTTTGATCGTTTAAACTAGTCAAGTCAAGTTTATATGATTCAACAAAAAAATTAAAAACGTTGTAAGTATATAAAAAGTTCTTTTTATCTTGTAATTTTTTATTTTTATTTTCATTTTCATATTTTTTTTTTCAAAATTAGAATTATATGACTTTAAATAATATGATTACACTTATAAATAAAGCATTGCGAGGAATATTATTAATTGTATTTAAACAACGAAAACTTTTAAGGCTACGTAGGCTACACGACAAATTAAAATTTAAGAAACTATATTATATCGTGCATTTGAGTGTCTTACATTTTGCTCATGTATAGATTTGTTACTATTTATGACCAGTGTATATTAATTAAACAGCAATTGTTCAATTGCAGTCACAGGTCAGGACAGTTGAGCCGATTGGCTATTGCTACCTGGAAAGAGGCAATTACAATTTGTCAGAAGAACTCATAATATAGCTTTGAATTAAAAATAGGATTAGTCGTACTAGGAATCCTGCACATTTATAAGCAGGGCCTTAAGCAGTGGCGCACCAAGGATTTAATATTGGGGGGGGGGCTAGGAGGAGAATGTAAATAAGTCCCATAGGCTCCTTTTCTTCTTCACAGCCTAATTTCTCGTTTATCGGTCTTTTGTCTATTGCACTCGGTGTACCTACACCATGGTCCCCACATCCTGAAGCGGGCCCTCAGGCCAGGATATTTGGCGGGCCCCCTACCTACCGCTAAGATTAAAGGCAGTGTGAAACACTACATTAACATTTTTCAAATTGTGTTTTAGTTCAAATAATTAAGGGTACTCATACATTGAATTATTGGCGATTTTTAATACATCTACTTTAATAATGGAGCTGTCGAGTATCGATAAATAATAATCAGAAAATATATTGCACAATTATATAATTTAAAATATTCGTAGTCATGAAGTATAATAGCGCCGCAGGCAACTTTTTTTACTATTAAAGCTAATTTATGATGTGTGTTTATCTCATTTATCTGGTCAACCCGACACGCCGGACCCCCCACAGCCCAAGCCCCCAGGCTAGAGCCCTGTCAGCCCTCCCCAGCCATGACCTACACCACTCCGGAATTCGGGTGGACACCGAGAATTTTTTGACAGTTCCATTAGGAATTGGGTTTCTAAAAAAAACCTGACATTAGTGGTTCGAAATTTTTGTGTTAAAAATTAAAATCTAAGAAATTTTTCTAAAAAGGTGCTGGAGAATTACAAATCATTTTTTCTGCCTTGTTTTTATTTGTCTCAGCCCAAAGGTATAGTTTATCGGCTTTCAATTTCAATGTTTAAAATCATTCTTATAATTTTCATGTTTGGGGGGTGCCAGGGCCCCTTGCCCCCTCCACCCTGGGTGCGCCACTGGTCTTAAGCATAACTTTTAAGGACACTTATCGTTAGATGTGTCACAGTGAACATCCGTATAGATGTAGCGTGTATTGAAGGGAAAACATATTCACTGATGTTGAAACGGGAACCTGTGAAACGAATTGAATGTCATTAAAAACGAGACGTCAAACCATTCTGTACCTCAGAGGCAGACGGATGCAAGTGCCAAATACCCAATTGTTCAGGAGAGCCAAAAAACAATTTTTATTTTAAACGAATACTCATAACTTCTAAGAAAATATATATAGAATGATAATTATTTTTTTTATTCTAATTCAATTAAAGTACTTCTGGAATATGTAAGAAAGGAATAAATATAATACAATTTTATATCTAAAGAAATTAAATGAAAAACGTAGTGTGGATTTGCATCCTTCTGCCTCTAAAGATATTTTGTTAATGTGGATTTGTATCTTATTTACCTAGCCAAAATAAAACAATTTATAAGGTTAAAAAAATTTATAAGTATAAATATAACAAAGCAAAACATTTTTTTTTTAAATTTTATTATGTCATCATCATCATCACCAGCCTGAATCTATTCAGTGCTGGATGAAGGCCTCGCTAATCTCCAAGCTGATACCACTTTTCTCGTTCATGTGCATTGCGTTGCCAAGTACTTCCGCAGAACTTTATCATTTCATCGATCCAGCGGTCTCTAGGTCTACCTTGCGGATGTTTTGTACGTCTTGGATACCACTGGATGACTAAATTTGTCCAACGATTATCCTTTCTTCGAGCTATGTGTCCAGCCCATTTCCATTTGAGGTTCTTAGCAAACTTTATCACATCATTAATCCTTGTCTGTTCCCGTATCCACTCATTCCTCTTTTTGTCCTTTTGCGTTATGCTCAGCATGCACGTTTCCTTACCACGTTGTGCTGCTCTAAGTTTCTGGATCTCTCTTTTACTTAGGATCAATGTTTCCTGCGCATGTGATTACGGGAAGTACACACTGGTTGAACACTTTGCACTTTAGGCACAGTGGGAGGTCATTTTTGAAGAAATTATTCAGGCGGCCAAAAGCACTCCAGCCTAGCTTTACTCTGCGAACAATTTCATCAAATATACATCCATCTATAGACACTTGTTGTGCCAGATAGATGTAGTTTTTCACCTGTTCGAGCTGAATGCCATTGATGAGGATCTCAATATTGTGAAGAAACTTCAGTGAGAATGGTAGGAAATTCTCGGATCGAATAAGAAAAATTAACCTGACGATTAATCATAAAATGAGTAAGGTTTATACAGAAAGCTTTAAGTTTTATTTTTATTATTATAGTAGAAAACTATTCAGTAGATAGGCTAATTTAACAAAAATACTTTCCTCTTGTTTATAAAAGTTAGACTTTACTGGTATAGTCAATGAATTATGGTGGATTTAAAGAAAACAAAAACTAAGTAAAAACGACATAAAATGCAAACTGTTCACTGAGGTAAAATTAAGTCTTTTAATAAGTTAATACCACTGTTGCAAAAAGTATAGGTTATTTTTTGCTTTCTTAACGAGGAAAAAACAGTGTTAGATCGTGATATAAATTGGTTTTTACCACGCGATCATTGACAAATCATTTCCTTTATAAATAGTTATTTATTGTTTCATATTATATTCTTGCGATCGGGCGATTAAACTAATTGATTGTTTCCATTAACTTTTTTCACATTCTTTTTCAAAACAATACAATTGTTAATATTATTTTGTTTTATCTATGGCTTTCGGTAATTATCATTGCTTTTTAATTAATTTTTCTTTAATCTTCGTTACGCTAACGTAATTCACCATATTTTCTCGGAAATGAAGAACTGTAGTGGCATACTAAGAAACAATTTTATTACACTAGAATTGAAATGGCTATACACGGAATATCGGTATTCGTGAAATATATGGAAATTACAGAAGTATCTACCTATAAATACATATATATAAATCTCTTTAAAATATTAATATTTTATAGCACGTGCCATTGCTGGCGAGGGACAAGGGCGTTGAAGGGCAACGGAAGTAAATCAGACATCGCGTAACTTGACAAAAAATACAGTCAATTTAAACGTTTTACGTTAATATACTTTAAATACCGAATATATCGATATTATCTGATTTTTAAAACCGGTATTGCAATTCCTACACACGCATATTCATTCTTTTTTTTCTTTCTTTCGACCATGTCCGAACATAATAGGATCATATGGGCCTCCACAGAGTGGAGGTTTGTATTGACAGATCTTGTTTTTACGAGAAATTGATGTCAGCCACTTGCTCAACGTATTAGGTCCATACTCTGACTCATATACAAATTGAAAAATAATAAGTGTACTTGTCAGACCCAGGATTCGAACCTAGGACCCACGACACAATAGGCCAACGCTTAAGCCGCGCGGCTTAATATGTGAAGATGTGACCTGAAGTCGAGTGTGGAAACCAATGTTTTATCTTGTGCTACGTTATATTAATTAGACTTAATTTAACTTATTATATGTTTGTTGCTTTTACAGCAATTAAATTGTGTGAAATTTATAAGAACTTACAAGGTTTTTATCAAATTTCTGTGTAATGGATTAAATCCTCAAGTGAAGGAACTCGGGTTGATGGCTCAATGTTTATAAAAGATGTGTGTTCGAAGTTTGAATCTCAGCAGTTGTTTTTCTAGGATTTTCTTTTGTAATTCGATTTTTTTCTGAGGATTATCCATACTATATTATTCATATTTTAATTAAATTGATTTGTACCCAAATTCAGTGTAATATTTAATTAAAATTTTGGTAGATTTACATAAAATAAATGATTTTTTAGTTTCATATGTACATATCACTATTTATTAAATATTCTTACATGTTAAATTATGTTGATGAACATAAAAGCTGTATCGCGTTCATTTGATTTTCATTGACATATTCCCTCACAGTCCAGTGTGTGACAGATGACCGAGCGGTAGCGTGTCGGCTTATAATTTCGTGAGTCATGAGTTCGAATCCCAGGTCTGAAAAATTCACACGTTGTTTTTTCAGTGTGTGTTTGAATCTAATATATAAATAACATGCTGAGCAAGTGTATAAATTTTTTTTAATAAAAACTCCGCTTTGTAAGGCATTGGTTTCTCATTCGGTGGCTCCAGATTCGTTTCTCGGTGAAGTCCTAATATGTTTATGTGATTTTCGCAAAGCCAGAGTGTTTGTGATTATTTAACTTATATTTTAATAGACTACCGTTTCACCATACTACTATGGACCGCATGGTCTGTTGTAGTGTTAAAAATAATAAAAAAAAACCAAAAAAATATAAAATTCCGATGTGATATTTTACGAATGATAATTTTTGGTATAAAATATTTTATTCGCAATTTTAATTGTGAAACTATAATAGCGGACTTCCTTGTGTTGATAATTTTAATTAATACGAAAGATTTCTGACATGTGAAGCAGCTATTACATTAGGTTGCATTCACAACATTACAGATAGTGCCGAACCAGTTATTCGAAGATATTCCTGCATTATTTCAATTCCAGCAGCAATTATATATTGCCCATTGTATTGCAACCAGTTGCCTCAGCAGATTTAAATTATTCAACCCAATAACTACCATTTCATCAATAATTGTACCATTGAAGATTAACTATTTCTTTTTAACATTTTTTTTTGTTGCGATAGTTTTTATTTATTTATGTTGGGAAATGTACTCCGGATGTGGAACCTGTGTGTCTATTCTATACTTATCGACCGCCTAAGTAATAAAGTGATAAACATCATCAAACTTAGGGTAGGGTTGTATCAAAATATTAGCACTTATTGTAACAATTACACGAAGTTGGTTTTTATTGTTGCAATAAGTGCTATATTTTAACAGCACCTATCTCACTGCTGTTAAAATATCGCACTTATTGCAACAATAAAAACCAACTTATCACTTTAGTGTTCGATAAGTATAGAATAGACCCACTGGAACCCAGGACAACTGGACGACGACCATCTTGGTGCCACTAAATATTGAGACAAATAAATATAAAAAAATCCACGTACATGACAATTTTAAATAGCACGTAGGTGACGGAAGTCTTATGTCGAGTACTGGCATACATATGTGTATGCTGTGTTTTCTTATTGGAAACTTAACTGAAAAATACTGCGTAAGAATATAATATGTGCTTGCAATACACTGTGCCTCGCCCTTACCATGCAGTGTTGCTACCAGAACGATTTACGCGGTGCAGGTCTCACATGACACAAGACTCCAGACGTAAAATGGCGCAACGATGCCCTTCCAACATGCTTCAATTCTGGAGAGTGATAATAATTATCATGAACATAACTATTTTCTATGTTGAAATAATTTATTTAGTGAACATACATAGTTTTGAAAACACTTCTGAGAAATTATATTATAACCAATAGAAAAATTCTTTTTGAAAAAATAAGACACCCCGAAGGAATCGAAACTAAATCTCTCGGGTATCGCACCCACGCACATAGACTATTATGCTAAAGGAGTCATACTTAATTGCGACAAATTTTAACTAATGGCTTTTAATACTCTCTGAAGCGTTTTTTCTATTGTTTATAATATAATTTCTCAGAAGTGTTTTAAAAATTATGCATGTTCAATAATTAGAATGTTACATTCTTAAATCTTGTGATTTATTCTTTGAATAAAAAAAATAGATGATTAAAAATTTATTTAGTGTCTAAACAAAAATAATCTGGTAATTTTAGAGTGGTGTTCGTGGAAGGTGTAGCAGGTGAACATAGCATACTAGACCACTAGACGGAGAAACTTAACTGGAGTCAAACCTTATTCATCTTCCTAGAGAGAGAAGAGGTAGAGGACCTTGTAGGACTCTTAATCACGATATAATGATCAGAAATATATGTACTTGAAATCAAACAATATTTTAAGTATATGTATATTTTGTCCGTCAGGAATTTTTTGTAAGATAAAGCAGAATATACGTCATAGTTAACCGAATAATGTTAACTTGCACATCCATAATAATAACATAACTACATAGTTTTCAATATCCCGTATAACAGTTAACTAGAAAGTATATTAATATATATTTTACCACGTTTTTCTTAGCTAGTATTCTTGTTTGTCCGGTGGTTGTTTATCCAGTACAAATCTTGCAATCGATTTTTAACTAACTTCCCGACTGGCTAGACATTTTAAACTTTTAGATAGAATATATTCATTCATTCTTTTAATACTTTTAGCCATCTATAAGTATAATTGAATTCATTTTCAGTTAATTCTGTTTTGTATGAAAAGTTATTTCGGAAGAAATCCGTAATCCAATCAACTATTATTGGTTGCTAGGGACTGGGATCCTAGCAACTAAATTATTAATATATACGTGCGATACTATTAAAATCAAAATGACGTTTCAGTATTCTATATTTGTTTGTTTGTTGCAAAATAACGAAAAAATGGTTTGTTGACAATTATTGCCTTATTTGTCCTAAATTATTAATACATATAATTGTCAAGTTTATATGATTCAACAGAAAATTTAAAAACGTGGTAAGTATATAAAAAGTTCTTTTTATCTTGTAATTATTTCGATATAGTTTAATATAAATTTGATAGTAATATCGTAACTAGAATAATACAGGGCTGTTGACATTGAAAGGGTCTAAGAAAAATAAGTACTTACTTCATTACGCAATAAATACTATTTGTTGAACAAGAAACACAATATTAATTTGATTTTTTTCTTGTTTTGTGCGAATTAGTTTATATCCGCAATTTTATTTTATTTATTTGTTTATTCGCGTGAAAAGCGAGGGAAAATTGCCACCTCGAGGTGAGAAGTTTCGTGTTGCTGGGAGGCAGGATTGTTATTTGGTTGCGAAGATTTTATGATAGATTGTAAAGATAATGAAGTCATTAGTAACATGATAATTTCCATTACTTCAATTGTTATACGATTTTTTACATTTAATTTATATATAGTAGCTGGCAAAAATCGATTTAGCAATTTTTTTGTACTACCTACCTAATTGTAATAAATCGAATTAATTATAAATTATAATTATTTTGTTAACAATTTATATTCACTCCTACTTACCCAATAGACCAGTGGATTTCAAAGTGTATGCAGCGATTAATCTCTAGTGATGCAACAGGATATTCTATTTTTTATAATAATTTGTCAGCTTTGAGGTTGGCCTAATTGAGCATCACACAAACTCCCCAACTTTAAATTAGATTGATCGATTATTAGCGCTTCGTATTATATTATTTACGGCATCATACGGTGAGAGGGAAGGTTTTCTCTTCTTCTTCCACGGCGCTACATCCCGGGGTGGGATTAAGCCTCCTCCACAACCGCTCTCCACTCACTCCGGTCTCTCGCCACACTTCTCCAGTTAACGGGTCCTCCTATATGAAGCCAGTCCACTTCTACGGCATCAACCCATCTCCTTCTTAAGGTTTTCTCTAATGTAGGATAAACCAAAGTAACATAATAGTAGTAATACCAAACAAAATCTACCCTCTGTAGGTAAATTCCATACATACATCGACTGTTTAATCTGCAAACCATCCAATTGCACTTGACTAAAAATGAGATGTTTATGGTATTTTGTTATAAAGCATGTTTTATATGCTAACATACAATTTAAAACTCCTAAAACTATAAATAAATGCGTTATCGTTCTTCACGCAAAACACCCAATTTCCGATGCCAAATTTCCAATATCGTAAATGGAACAAACCCGCTTTTTATATAAATTTTATTTATATATAAAAAGAAAGCTAAAATAGTATATTAATTAAATCATAGTTCAGCTTATTTGTAAAAAATCCAAGAGTATTTTTAGATTTGTTAAATTCCATCAATGGACTGAAACCGTATGCGGTTTAGATCCGTGTACCATACTAAACTTATGATTTTTGTTCATGAAAATATATTTTCACTAAATTTGTAAGTGTAAGTGTATGGTATAAACAAATACGATCAGATGCTTATAATATACTTTGTGAAAATATATTTCCATGAACAGAAAAGATAAGCTTAGTATGGCACACGGTTCGAAACTTCATACGGTTTCAGTCCATGGATGGCCTATTAAGGTTAATCAACCTCCCCATGACATTGTGTGTCTAGCGACAACGAACGTTTCCCGGGGCTATACATCTCGTACATAATAATAAATGTTCACCACTGTTACCAAAATTTATCTGTAGTAATCGGAGTTTATCATTCTATCATGTTTGATTGTCTAAGTTTTACCCCCTGTGCAATAATGCAATGTATGATTAAACTATGTCTTCTCCTCTATAACCTGAGAAGAAGGGGCTTACAAACAACACCACACAACCAGGCAGAGAGGAGTTCACAATATGTACTGGGTAAATTACACGGTTACGGTTATATGTAAATAATTGTATACAAAACATTTCACCGCGTTCTTCCTATCGGAAAGAGATGATCGTATATTACAGGGTCTCCAATTTTATTAGATTCTATATGAACATTAATTCAATTTTTATAGCTGATTTTGGCGAAATTCATGATTTCAAGAATGAAAACCTAACCTGACCTAACCTAACCTAAGAAATAATCCAGTATATCGACTATTTTCAAAATTTGTTTGCTGTTCCGACAAGAACTGTGATTTATTTAGTCATGAATTTTGTGTCAGTAGGTACTATACGACCCAAATAGGTTGGACGGTCTTTAATATACGGTCATATTATATTTCCGATACAACATTTCATGGTAAAGTGTGATACGGCAAACTGCATACGTACAAGTTTTCGGACACGAGATTACACGTTATTCACTACCAGAGTGATCAGTATAATTTTTCAAATATATTGTATGCAGATTTCATTTACTACATCATGACTCTGACATTAAACTTAACAGGTTCCTAATTATCCTTGTTAACCGCACGTGTGCCTAAAAATGTAATGAACTCAAAAACAAAACATTTCTCATAAATAAAAAAACAATATTAAAAAAAACTAAAATCCCATGCTCACGAATTCACGCGTAAATTTCATGTTCAGGTACACAAAAGGAAATTAAGCCAGAGTCGGTCATAAAAAACAGATACAGGTCTGTCAATCATATTTTAATTAGCGGTAAGTGTTAATTAATTTTTTTTAAATGTTCTTCGTTCTACGCAGTTTACTTCATTGTGTAAATTTTTAAAAAAAAAATGGTTTCAGGATTAATTAATTATTACACAACATAGTGGTGTGCGCGAATATATAATTAGCTGTCTGATAAAGACGTAAGGCTCTCGTCGCTAATATTTTAATACTACATAATGCTCCTTGCCAGAAGAATACCTAAGTAGTCAATTATTTATTTAAATTGACGATTTAAGAATGCGTTTAATGCATAATTATAAGAAAAGGAGATATAATCTTAATATTTTTCATAAAACTCAATATTAATAGCCGAAGAAAGATTAAAGGCACTTCTATAACCGACAAGTCTTAGTCATGGTTGAATTTTCATAACGCTGTATGTAGTGCAAAAGAAGGAAGCGGGGGTCGGGTCTAAGATGTTATGTATGTGAAAGAACAGTGGTATTCATAGTTTCGCTGATCGCCATTAAGACTACCGCAGCCATCATATTATTGCGTTTAAATTGGTACTAAGCAGGAAACACAAAAATAATGAGAAATGCGTTACCTTCTAGGTGTGGTTGTAAGAAGGTACAATTTTTGAGTGTGGAAAAATCTGGGATAAAGGAAAACACCTGTTAAATAATATTGTTATATTTTCAATGTTTACGCTTGTATCACACATAATATGCATTAAAAATCGTCACATCGACGCAATATTTAAGAACATTCAGAGTCTCACCGGTCATTGGTCAGAGTATATTTTGGCGTTTAGAGAGGTTACACGCGCCTGTCGCTATGCGCCTATGTGCGCGGTTCAATATGAAACATCGGCGCAACGTTCATAGAAGGTGTGATTTATGGCTGTGCCGCAGACGATGTCGAGTTTAGATGTGCGAGCAAGCTAAGTGTGAAGGAGCGGACGAATCAATTTATAACGCAAGATGTTCCACTCACGCCACTCACGCCACTCGCCTATTTTTTTAATGATCATATCGATCTGAAATCTTCATCAATCGACACGTCAGTTGACAGTGCGGCATCTCCTGGTAAACCTCTCGCGAATTCATACCATTACATTGCAAATGTCTGGATTTTCAATAATCTTCTGCATGTTCTACAACATCAAAAAGATTATCCCATTATTAAAGTTCAATAATCAGTTACCATAATGATAAAAAAAATCTATAAATCTTATAAGACAAATAATATGATTATTTCCCATGACAAGTTTATCGCAAACTTTGCATATCTTATTTTTTAACATCGGCTTATAACTGTGAGAAAAATTTATAAATTGTTCCCAAACACACGACGTACAACTTAGATCATACTATTTTTTCTTGTACCTAGCTGCTAAAATTATATTGAAAATTATACACGCAGTGGCTCTATAATTATAAATTATAAAAATACTTATAATATACCTAATATTTATTCTTTATAATTTATAAAAAAAATATTAGGTATTCTTACATGAGATTTATTTTAATTTTATTATGGGATTAATCATGTAGAATTGACATGAAATTTGAAAAGACTGATCGAAAGCTCGAATGTTGATTGGCTGGACCATGGGAGAGCTCTGATTGGTCATTGAAATGGCCTTGTGTCATGCGACTTCGTGTGTGACCATGCTGCCATCTATTCTGATAACTGAGTATTTCTGATGTATCAGGTGGTCACGTTCGCTGTATGGAATTTTCACCCCCCTGATAGAAACCCGCCACTACTTTATAAGCAACGCATGATCTGCCTATTCTCACAGGACGTTCCTGCGTCGTATGAAGGTATTACGGGTGAAATTATGCTTCGGCTGGCATTTGCATTACTGGCAGAGCTTACATAGCGCAAGAATGTCATCCACCAGGATCCGTTTTAGCTAAAATAATTAAATTCTCGATACTAAGACAAGGGGGCAAAAACCAAATATATCCACGTCGAATGCTCACAAGTAAGTTGTAATTGAGACAAAAATAGTGTATGCTATCAATATCACTGGTTCTAAACATGAGTAATGTAAAAAAAAAATTATGATTAATTTAAATGCAATCGCCAAATCATTAATATAGAGCAAAAATCGTGATTTACTATTTTTGGTACTTGCAATATAATATGTAAGTATGGTTTTATTTTATTTTTCATCGTAGTGGGCCTCAAAACCACTCAGTATCTTCGGCTTACAAGTCCTTAAATCTGCCACTGCGGATAGATGTTTGATATTGATATAATTATTAAGATATATATATATTTACAACTACCCCATTCATTAATGCCAGTACTGTCAAATAGTTTCACAAGTCACAACCACCCTTAAAAATGTTATATCTTTTGTGTGCAATCAATAAAAGGAATAATATGTTTATAGTTTCAAAATGATATAAATCTGCATTATATGGAACGTTCTCAGAAACGCTTACACGTAATTTGTACATATACATTGTGGCCGTGAGCATTTTATTCAAAGAACGTGTGGCAAAATAGCTTTTAGACCGAATGACAATTTTATAGTTTCAATATTATATAAAAATACCGGAATACAAGAAAAGGACTGAAAATAATAGGTAACTAACTTAGAAATATTAATAGTATAGTATACATTTTATACTTAGATTCAAATATAATATAGAATTATTAAAACCCGATAAATACATCTTATATAGGTATATTATAAGTACAGGAAGAATTCTGAACGATTCAAAAGTAGTGAAATATCTACCCATAATTATTATCGTCAGATATTATTGATATGAATCAATATTGCTGTCTACAAATAATTAATATACGTCACATCTCAAATAAAAATTGTGCGCAGGATTCGAATACCATTCGGTTGAAGATTTTTGTTTCTGAGGTTTTCTAAATTAATTATAAGTTCAAAAAATTGTTTATTTATTTATATAAAACTGTTTAAGATACTCATTTCAACGCGATAAAATTAGCCGCCTCGAATCCAAAAGTAATAGGAGAACAGAAAATAAAGTAGGATAAGTGATTGAATGGAGTTGAATTAAATTGATAGCTAGCACGTGCGGCGATCGCATATAATAGAACGAATAAGGCAAAAGGATGAAAGGTGTAAGGAAATAAATGTCAGAAAGGATAAAGGGGATATAGAGCAGCTTCAATGGAACGGAAGGATATACAATCGAATCTAGCGTAACTGATCTTGTCGATTCAATGATAATATAATAAAGAATTCTTTTTACTTTGGGTAAATTGGGTGTATAAAATGACATTCGGGTAGTAATTGAAATAAATTATAGGGTACAAACTTTCTCTTTCTTTATAATAATGTGTATTATCAATTTTTTCAAATAACTATTTTCAAATAATTTATTTTATATATTTATTTGTTATAGCTCCGTGACGTTGAGCCTTTCTATGAATTCTTATCTAGTATTAATAAGCATGCATAATGAATGGCTGGGAATGTATTTGATAAAGATTTGCTTTTTATCAATCTAATCGACTGAAATGCAACGAATCTTCACCGCTCATTGTTGCAAATTTCTACTTAACAGATAATGTCGTCTGAGAATGCCATAATATGTAATAATATTAATGTTTGTTTTATATGGAATCAAAATAGCTTTTCAAATTTAGTTTTCATATTGACTGCATTCAACCACTGTATCAAATCAGACTATTAAACAAGTTATTATCTTAAACATAATCTATTACTTATATATATATTACCTTCTAATAAAGCCAGTTTAAATATAAAATGTGTTTTATAACAACGTTATATCAACGAAGTTGATCCCGCCACTCCATAACATATTGTGGAAAAACATTCTAGGTACGTATTCCATTAATTAATTGAGTCAGCATTTCAGTACTTAGTCTAGAATTCCATTTTATAAAATGAAATTATAAGTTATATTAAATTCTACAGTATATTTTTAAGTCTGCAACTATTTTAGTTGTATACCATTATCAAGACTAAAATAAATGACTTGTCTCACAGAATGGACGGCAATATCTCTCTTCCTCTTCCTGGGAGTATTCAAGTATTACTTGGAAACCGTATTAATTAAAAAAAACTTTCTTACAATTGGACATCGTATTTTTGTTAGCATACATATCTACATAACATACGATATCCCTTTGTAACGGACAAAACCGGTGCTGATTATTATTGAACTGACAAGAATAAGTACTACATATTATGTAGTATTTTAATAATAATTAATACGTTACTATGTTGTGAATGTGCAATGTTTCCAATACGCTATTCTAAACACTTCACTATTATTTCATTGACTACTCGCTATTATTCAGTTTAGTTAACAAGCCTAAGTAAATAATAATAATTTATACTACATAGTATATTGAATATAGTAGAAAATATATTATGTATTTTACTAGGATCATCCCTACAAGCAAAACCCGTCGCCAAAATAACTCATAACTCAAATCGTGTTTAAGTATATTTCTTGTTTAGCTATTTATTATATAAAATGAAAATGATAAAATAAGATACAAAAATAAAGATGAATAATTATTATAAAACGAAAAACAGTAAAAAAAATTTAAACCATTCATCAAGCTGAATTATTACGTCAAATTACTCTTATTAATAAGTGCAAATAAAATTCACAATAGGTGACTTAAAAAACTAACCATTTAAAGCTGAAACTTGCAATAATAATATTATCAATCATTCAGCATAAAGAATTCGGAACATCTCAGGAACATACATTCCAATGGAAAATATTGGTCCCGATCGGGATATTTTTTCTAATTTCTATGTTTTTGAATTATTCAAAATTATGTATGTTAAATAAAGGATAATAATAATATTCTCAATAATCTAGTATATCAATTCAACACCATCGTCAGCCGGGTTAGCCCACTGCCTCCCCAAACTACTTTCCACTCTTCTTACGAGTATTTCACATAGCCTTGTCTCCCTCATTATCCATTGGTTTTTTTGCACCTTTCCATGCCAAGTTGGGAACCTGCTTGTGATTTCCCTTACATTAAGAGATCATGTTTCGAGCGCTGGTAGTACACATTGGTTGAACACTATACGCTTAATACACATGGATGTCACTATTATTACTAGGATTTGAAGATACTATTCAGGCGCCCAACTTAGCAATTATTCATATTATCTACCCTATAAATAAAAAAGGATTCTTAAAATATGAAGAATCGATCAAAGTGGTTTTCGTGGTTTGGTCACCGACAACAAAGAGTGTGTTCATTATTTAATTAAATAAAATTATCATATCGGTGTATATCCAGGGCTCAAAATGGACCGGAACGCGCCGGAGCGCCGTTCCGGTTCATGACACCCCCAAAATTATCACTCTGTCTCGTGAAAAAAATAATTTGACCATTTGAGGCTAGGCCATATAACAAAAAATCTAACACATTTATTTTTATAAAATTAGATAACTGAATATTTTTAGAAAATTATTGAACGCTCCGGTTTGTGAAATTTTCCATTTCGAGCGCTGTGTATATCGATTCGTACGGGGAAAAAAACAATCTAGACTAGATCCCAGTTGGACTCCGGACATCTGGGCAAAGAAAAACACGTACGTTACAGCTTAAACCATTAAGTAGACAAGCACGTCCAATATAAAATACTTACATATCATAAATCGAGGTTCATGGTTGTTGCAAATATCATGGTGGTGGTGTGCTTTCACATTCATATACCTATGCACTGAATCGCACATGACCGAGAGTAATGGAAACAGCTTGGAGAGGTTTTCATACAGCAGTGGATTGATTTAGGCTTAAGATGATGGTCGTGGTGATGATGATATTTTATCCTCACGAATACGATTATCTCAATTTAAAAATTAATTTAATATTATTTTGATAAGAAAATCATTATACAAGTAAACGAATAATGTCTATTGTTTTCGTGTCTGCTGAGATTCAAAATAGTTCGTATAATAAATTGTTATTCAACGTTAAACGGTTGCTCACACCTTGACAGTATCATGCCGAAAATCTTAAATGAAAAATCGATATGACATCCGCGCACAGCCTTGAAACTAAATACAAAAAAATTACATACACCAAAATTTTGCTAACCATCTTCATTCTATTAATAAGATACAGTGCCATACCAAAATAATTTAACCACTTATTATTAATGTTAATAATATTTTAATACTGGCAATTATTTCTGTAGTAAAATAAAACAAATTGGACATATCAACATTTATTACTATAATTTTATCCATTATTTGGAATACCTCCTAAATATGCATTACATATTTGAAATAAATATTACTGGCCTGCGGAACTCGAAATTAATTGATACATTTTAATTAACTGGTTTCTATAGCAACGGATTACATATAGTTTTGTTTTCTTAGTATTTGATGTAAAATATACCTACATACTCGTACATTGTTTATTTTTTGTGTTCAGATTTTGATCATAATAATTTTGAAATGTCGGTTATTGAAAATATAATTGTATACCTAATAGATGAAAAATGTTCCTGAAAAGTAGGAAGCTCCAATGTTTATTATTTATTTTTATTATGTGCATTGATCGATTACATATTATTATTCTTGTATGGTGTCGACTATTTGATTTGACTATATACCATATTATAGTGATGAAAGGTGAATGTAGGCTATTAAGATCCAACATAAATAATGCACACTTAACTACGTCAATCATACGAATTTGTTTTCATTGAACTAATAGCGCCTGTACACGTGCATGGAATTACTGTCAGCAAAAGTGCGTATTTTAAACTATCATGAAAATAACTGTTTACACGTAAAAGTGCTGACTGTGCCTCCAATCTCATTCTTCAGAGTAAGCGAGACGGAATGTTGTCATTTTATATTACTATAAAATCCTGACAGGTCGTATTGAAAATCGGCTACGCTCAAAATGAATAGTTCGTTTTTTTATCGGCATGTTCGCCCCTATCGCTCTACTGCGCAGGAGCAGATCAAAAATAATTTTACGTGCGCGTAATAAATCATCACAATTCGGGAGCTTCCAAACTCGTTTGATTCATGCACGCAATCTTGCCAACTGCAGAAAAATACATGGTTCCCCATACATTTTCTTACTGTGCACAGTAAATGTATGGGGAAACATGCATTATCCTGCAGTTGGCAAGATTGCGTGCATAAATCAAACAAAATGTGAAGATTCCAAATTGTGATGATTTTTTCCGCGCAAGTAAGATCTGCGCCTGCGCAGTAGAACGATATTGACGAACCTGCCGGTAAAAAAACGAACTACTCATTTGAGGTTAAATGATTTGCAATACGTCCTGTCAAAATAGTAGTATAAAATGACAACATCGCGTCTCGCTTACTCCTGAAGAATGAGATTGGAGAGACAGTCAACACTTTTACGTGTAAACAGTTATTGTCATGACAGTTTAAAATAAGCACAATTGCCGACAGTAATTCCATGCATGTGTACAGGCCCTATAATACTATAAATTGCAATTAGTGTTAGTATGTTTTTAAATTTCAATTAAACCTTACCTAATCCAAATCATGCCATTAAATCATATATAATTTTGGATATTTTATAGGTAGAAAAATATTTTTTTGGCTTTTATCTATTATGGCTTGGTTTATGTAGAGATTAATTGATTTAAAAAAAAACTAACCAACATCATCTGTGATAAATGCATTCTTAATTAATTAAAATAACCAACACTATCTGCAATTTGTAGTCTTATTAGTTCAATGAAAACAAATACGTATTGTTTAGTGTGCACCATTTATGTCGGATCTCAACAACTTACCTCCATCTTTCGTTATTGGCATATTATTATATTGCGATTTAGGATAGTGTTCATACATGGTAGTGATTTTTTTTAATCTCACCGTCTAGATGTGATGATTGGGCATTTAATTTGCTAACATACGTAGTAATAATATGTAAGTTTTTGTTTTTTGTTATATAATTTCAGAATTTGTCTGTTTCGCAACGGATGCATAAATAACACGAGTGAGACAGGTACAGCGTTATGCTAATGACTATAATGCTAAATGTGCCATTATTTTACAGTAATTTACATTCATAATGGCATATCCCACTGAGACATACATTTTCAACTATTTTCCAGCATTTTCTGAAGATCCCTTCATAAAAATAACCAGCAATATAGAATAATTAGCAACCGAATATAATTCTAGGAAATCATGAGATTGAATAAATACAACTATATTGGTGTTAGTTACCAGTATTTATACTTCATTCATTCATTCAATCTTGTAGTTGAGTAAATCGAATTCAAATTTAAATTATGCGTTTGTAAATTTTACACAAATTACTGCTTCCAATTCTGTTAAAGTGTAAAATGTCAATGAACTATTATTCTCAAATAATCAATTAAAACCTTTTCAAGAAAAATATATTGATATTATCTAAATGTTAAATTATGTATGCAGCAAGGCCTGAACAAAAACGATGCATACGTGCGAGTGAGAAAGTATTCGGCACCCTTTTAATCTCTGCGACACGGGCTAGAGTAAGATAAAAGGTTTACAGATGTGTGAGATAATTTGCTGTGGTGTCGCCGCCAAATCTTAGTTTGTTGCTTAACTAAGCGTCGATAACCTGCGAGCGCGTGTTGCTAAAATTGATGTTTTTTGTGTTAAACATAAAGTCAGTTGTAAATATTTTTAGTCAATTAAGTAGAAAAGATGGTTCTGTGTGTTGTATTAAAATGTGGTAGCCGTATTGATAAGCAAAAAGATGATATTACGTTTCATAGGTAAGTTGATACATGTTCGTGATAATTTATTTGTATATTATTATACATTTTAATATCAGTGACCTAGTTTTTCTTTAAAATAACTTAAATTATGGATATCTTTACCTAATGGTTGCATTTTGACCAAAAAATAGAAAATTATATTTTAATTCTGAGCGTCTAGTGCGAGCACTTTGGGCTAGCACTAGCAAAAAATCTATGGTCTCAAACATTTGTGTACGAATGCGTTCGCTCGCCCACAAACCAAACGCACGGCACGCAGCTTCATTTAGCAATGCAATGGGTCTAGATGTATCTATAGTCTAAGCCCTAAGGTATGCAGTGTTTGTAAGATAACAAGAAAATAATATTTTTTTGTAAGTAATTAAATGTTAGGAATAAAAATGGTTATAACTTTTCTTGCTGATGATACTGTGCTGTGCTGATTGCTGATAGTTTAAAGAGTTTACATCAACTGGTAGAAAAGGTTAATGAGGTCAGTAATTCTTATGTTTTAAAAATGAACCTCAAGAAAACAAAACTATTACTAGTATCAAAAACAGCGACACCAGACACCAACACAAATTTTGTCATTAACAGCGAACCAATCGAACGTGTGACCCATTATAAATATTTAGGTACATGGGTCAATGAGAAATGGGACCAGTCTCAGGAAATAAAAACTAGAATTGAGATCGCAAGGAGCGCTTTTCTCAAAATGAGACGCCTCCTTAGCAATCGAGATCTTAACCTAGGTCTGAGACTGCGTATGGTACGTTGTTATGTGCTCTCAATTCTTTTCTATGGTATGGAAGTATGGACGCTAAACCAAGAGATGTCACGGAGACTTGAAGCTTTCGAGATGTGGCTGTATAGACGCATCCTCAAAATTCCTTGGACTGACCGGGTGACAAATGTTGAAGTTCTCAATCGAATGGGGGAGGACCGAGAAGTTCTACGTAGTATCAAAACCAGGAAACTACAATACCTCGGCCACATTATGAGAGGACAAAAATACAGCATTCCCCAACTTGTCATTCAAGGAAAGATCAATGGGAAG
The DNA here is from genome assembly GCF_057557595.1 of Rhyacophila brunnea. Classification (NCBI taxonomy): domain Eukaryota; kingdom Metazoa; phylum Arthropoda; class Insecta; order Trichoptera; family Rhyacophilidae; genus Rhyacophila; species Rhyacophila brunnea. The sequence goes on along the minus strand of NW_028233276.1, from coordinate 36,065,491 downwards.
CGTAGCAGAGGACGGCGCCGCATTTCGTGGCTTAAGAACCTCCGTGATTGGTACGAGTGCAGCTCCACCGAACTGTTCCGGGTAGCAGACGACAAATATAAGATCGCCTTGATAGTGGCCGACCTCCGCTAGGGGATTGCACAATAAGAAGAAGAAGAATAACTTTTATTGCAATACAGTTTTTTTTTAAATTATTAATAATCTATGAAGTCTTAGCTGATGTGTATTTAGCTGTATTTATACATACATTTATACACTGGTATTACAATTAACCCACGATGGCCAAGTGGCTTAAGCGTCGGTTTGTAATGTCGTGGGTCCCAGGTTCGAATCCTGGGTCTGGTGAATACACATATTATTTTTCAATTTGTGTTTGGTGAGTATAGACCTTATACGTTGAGCAAGTGGCTAACATCCATTTCTCGTAAAAATAAAATCTTTTAATGCAACCTCCACTCTGTGGAGGCTTATAATGATCCTCTCAGGATAGAACATGGTGAAGTAGTAATAGTAGTGGATAATATTAATGATTTATAAAAACAACAAAAAAAATACTTAAGTATATATGTAGATAAATAATATTACATGTTAGCTTCAATTATATGGTACTATGATTTATACTTGTAGCTTACATTCCTTCAGAAATAATGGTATACAAAAAATGCTTTGATGTTTGGCTGAGCTATAAACATCTCAAGAAGTAGTAATTGATAATTTTGACTTCTTCAATCTTCAAGGAGCCTTCTTCTTAACCATTATAAAGCGGACATTGTCAAATAACATTATTTATATATTCATTGTCGCTTCCGCATTGACATTTAGGATGTAATTATAACTGTGTAGTTATAACTTGTTTGAATCTTGTTACACGTATAAATCAATTGGAACGTCGCGTTACTTGCCTATATTCTTACATCATTTCAGGACTACTAGGATGCTGGATAACAACTAGTTCAGACTAGAGGCAGGGTGAGACATCCTTGAGGCATCTACAACGCAATCGATCCAGGTTCGATGTTGGATCTTCTGATTTAGATATTTTAAATTTTTCGCAATAACAAATTACAAGACTACTAGAAAACAAACATGGATTTTTTTCAGTGTAATTATTAACGATTTTAAAATGCAATTTCATTAGGTACATCAAAATTCAATTAACGTCTCGTATGCGGCTTTCTTCTAGGGCCTCCCTTATCGGAAGCATATAATTATTGGTTTTTAAAGAAACGACAAGCATTGGGTATTTATAATAACATGATTCACAGATATTTAAATTATTATAGTAATGCAAAATTTATTGAATACAATGTGTAAAAATTTAATTAGTGACACTTTATATTTTACTAGGTATACTACCTATATCGTTTCACTGCTGTGGCGAGAAAAAATGAATGTATACATTTTATGGGAGAATATCAACTTATAATAAAATTAAGAATTACTTCAAAACCACTGTACTAAGGTGACCAATGTGCGTTACGAAACTATTCTCTCAGTCGTCTGATTAAGGTGCTATTATCATATGACTCGCTGGGAAACTCTAAATGCACTTACCTACAACTAAGTATATTAAAAATACCATGTTTCCATGCGAAAGAACCGATTATTTTTGCAATTAGAGAAAACTTACGCAGTATTTTACCTTGCTCTTTGACAGTTCTTTATATCAATCATTTGGGAAACAACTATCGCAAAAGATATAAACAAAAATGTTATCTTGTTGCGTGGATATAATTTTTATGTGTACTTATATTATATTTAAAGAATGCGTGTCTTCTTTATTTTTCTTTATCTTTTTTTTTATTGTTTTAATAAATAATAATAGTACAAAACTTAAATCAATTAGAATTTAAATTCAAACTCCATCAAGTACCCTCGGTCAATAGTATTGATCAGACAAAGTTTATGATGATACATAATAGGTAATTTTCAAAACGCTTTCGATATAAAACAGTCCAGCTCCAAAAGAAGCAATAGTGGGAAAATAAATGTAGGTATAATGCAATATTATGTACTGATTTTATATTGATTTATTTACCCTTGTACACCACTGTAATGAGAGATAAATACTCTCGCAGCAGGGTGCAGTTTCAAAAAAAAAGCGTTTATGAATCTCCTTGAAAACTGTGTTTTCTCTGTCCAGATGTTTGGACAGCATCGTCGATATATCGCCGTAAACGAAACGCAAACAAAACGCATTCGACCCGCAAACGACGTTTGGCGGATGAATCTGAAACTTCGCTTTGCCGTGTGCGCGCAGCCTAACCAGGATGAAGGACGATTTATCTCCATCAATAAGAAACCGCCGTCTGGATGCCAGGATAACTGGACGATGGGACAAGTGGACGACGGACATTTTGACCTGTGCGCAGATGAATGAATGAGTATTGAAACAGCAACTATGCAATCAATTCTAATGTAAAATATCTATTTATTTATAACAAAGGAAGCTTTATGGTTGTTGTAAAGATACGTTTACAAATTCGTCGTCCAGTTGTTCTAGTGTTGTCTAAATTCAATAAATCAAGCAAGAAAATTTATCTCAGGAGAACTCAAAATATAACACAGGATCATGTGTGTTATTTTCTCCTTTTTACCATTATAACAAGTCATAAAACCATGAGAGTATTGAAGTATTACCCAGTGAATCAGTAACAAATAAACACTCAGGCTTTGAGAAAATCGCATATTTAGATGAATTGTGACATCACCAGCAATCGAACCCACCTTCTAATAACTTGCCAGTGAATCCGAAGGCCACCATACTATAACATGGCATTAGGATAAAAAAAATACTTACACAACAACTTTAAGTGATTTTCTGTTTGTCTACAACTCTACAACAAAACGCTGCCATATGAAAACTAATTTCATATTTCTAAATCATTTTTTTAATGACTTACTTCAGTGTATGTAGTTCCGAGTTATAAACATTAATACTTATTAGTATGTAATAACTTGGGAACATTATAGTTAGGTTGGTCTATTCATCCATTCATAAATATTTCGGTTATTATTAATTTTGCATATTATATTAGGTACTAAGAATATGAGGAAAATTCATTCAAACGTTTTTAACATTCTCGGAAACGAGGAAAAACAGAAGTTAGATAACCATGTAATTAAATCATTACTTTGCTCTTTTGATTCTCAGAGTTTCTTCTAATAATAAATTATTCATTGAAGCTATATTGTATTTTAGTATTAATAGATCGACCATAATAAGTACTTTAATGAAATCGTCCATGAATTAAATTTAGCGAACACAGATAGATAAAATTATATTTTATTTATTATACGAGGGTGGGTCAATAATTCCTTAGAAAAAAGCATTAAAACAGTTTTTATTTTTGTATTTTTTTTTATTTCTCAACATAATCTCCTTGGAGCTCAATACACTTGGTTAGACGTTTCTCAATTTTTTTTAAACCGTCAGAAAAATAAGTTTTCGGAAGGTCCTCAAAATAAGCATTTGTCCGATCGATGACTTCTTCATTTGAAAAAAAACGTTGTCCACTTAGCCATTTTTTTAAGTTTGGGAAAAGGAAAAAGTCACTGGGGGCTAAATCTGGCGAATACGGTGGGTGGTCGACCAATTCGAACTTCAATTCTTCAATTTTAGCCATTGATCGTAAACATGTGTGAACACGGGCATTGTCCTGATGAAAGAGGATTTTTTTCCTGTTTAAATGAGGCCGTTTTTCTTCAATTTTGTTTTTTAGCTGGTCCAATAAAGATGCATAATAATCCCCTGTTATTGTTTTTCCTTTTTCCAAATAGTCAACGAAAATAATTTCACGTGCATCCCAAAATACAGTAGCCATAACCTTACCAGCTGATTTTACGGTTTTCGCCTTCTTTGGACATGGTTTGCCTTCGCAATCCACTGCTTTGACTGTTCTTTCGTCTCGGGAGTATAGTGGTGTATCCATGTTTCATCTACAGTCACAAAGCGACGAAAAAATTCATCCGGATTGCGTTGCATGAGCGACAACAGGGCTTTAGAGGCCACCACCCTATTGCGTTTATTGTCGACTGTGAGCAAACGCGGCACCCATCTTGCAGAAATATTTTTCATGCCCAATTTGTCATGTAAAATAGAAATGACGCTACCTTTTGAGATCCCTGTAACCTCAATTATCTCACTCAACTTTAATCTTCGGTCACTTAACACCATATCGTGGATTTTATTGATCATTTCTGGTGTAGTCACCTCTACAGGACGTCCTGAGCGTGGTTCATCGTTTGTTGATGTACGACCACGTTTAAATTCATTTAACCAGTTATAAATAGTTGCAAGTGAAGGAGCAGATATGCCGTGAACTAAATCCAACTCATTTTTTATTTCCTTTGCTGTTAACCCTTTTATATTAAAATGTTTAATAACAGCTCTAAACTCAATTTTCTCCATTTTCCATTTTTCCATTTTCCACAAGCAAATTTTTTTTTTAAATGTACGAGAAACACACAACAACCCGACCAATCTGATTGAAACTTCGCAGCATACTGAATCGGTAGTGCCGCTGCATGAAAACAAACCGCTTACAGTACTAGTCGCGCCACCTGTCGGCTTTTCTAAGGACTTATTGACCCACCCTCGTTTAATGACAATATAACACTGGCCCATCATATTGAGGCTTTTAATGCTTTTCTTCCACAGTTTTTATATAATAATTGTGATACATTAGTCATATATCGGAGATTTTCAAATACTAAATAAGAATATATAATTTGTAATATGTATTATGTATTATTTGTATAATTGGCTCTGACTCTACGATTTGTTACTCTGTAGTAAGTGCTGCCCTTCAGAAGTAGACGAGATATGAAAGTACTTCATTTAGTTCATAATATGTAAATGAATAACATCCCCATATATTTATAATAAATATATTTCTTCGTTTGCCGCCCCCTGAATCCTACCACCCGGGTGTTTCGCAAGGTTACATGTCAATTGTATTTAAAATATTTCACCGTGGTACAGTTCGCCGTGAGCTTTCTTATCGGAAAGAGATGATCGTATACTATACGGTCTCCAATTGTATTAGATTCAATATGAAAATTAGTTCAGTTTTCATAGCTGATTTTGGAAAAATTCATGAATTCAAGAATGAAAACCTAACCTAATCTAACAAATAGTCCAGTATATCGGCTATTTTTAAAATTTGTTTGCTGCTGGCTTCCTGTGAGTGTAAACCGACAAGAACCGTGTTTTATTTAGACATGAATTTTATGTCAGTACTATACGTCCCAAAGAGCTTGGACGGTCTTTAATATACCGATAAAACATTTCACGGTGTGATACGGCGAACTGCATAAGTACTAGTTTATGGACATGGTTTCGCAACCCTAACATGCCTGCTTGGCGCGCCCCTGACTGTAGCTACTATTGGATCATAAATTATTAGAAAGAGACAGCCATATTAATTTAACAACGTATTTTTAAAGAATCTTAAGTCACTGTATAATTGGGAGGTATTTATGTTATTTCATTCACTACAATGTACATGAATTTCCTACTGAATTATTACTTATACAAATGATGAATGATGACATTGCATCGTACATCTCTCGATAATATGAATGCAAAATCAACCAACTGAAACATTGCTTCCAATTACTCGCGAATGTTTTACATAATTATGCCTGAGTGTACAGCAAATATTATCTACATACGTATCTATTCGGTAGGCAACTTCAAAGGGATGCTTGATGAATTATTAATAATACGATTTATCAAAAATGATTGATAAATTGTATACAGACCATGTACCAGTGGCGAAGGGTGAATTTTGGAAAGAGATAGGCTGTGAGGATCTGATAAAAAGAGCACACTTGTCAGGTATACTTACGAGAATAGTACGATATTTACTACTAATGAATAGGTACACACTAGTAAATGACAACGACACACTAATACAATGAAACCTCAAAAACTCATTGACGACATAAAAATGAGCGATGTGTTTAAATTACGTATTTTTCAAAACATGCATACCCATCAAAAATCATGAGATAAAATTTATTTTTATTTATAAAAACAATCTATACTTACTTAGGTATTTATTAATATTCGATTAAACGCCGTTGAAATTATTTTTTTAATTATCCAATTATTAATGATTTTGGACAAAGTGCGCAGTCGTGACAACATTATTATGCGCGAATGTTTTAGGCTCTGCGATAGGAGCTTACCTTATTTCGTACAAATCAGCAGACTTGCTGAGGTTAAGAGACGTAAAGTCCATACGAAAAAAAATCAGAATTATTTCACACATAATCGGAGATTTACTTACGTCGAGACGTCGCGGCGTTTATTATTTAATTACGGCGCGCTGTTGTATATTTTTTAATACCTTTGCAGTTGTTTTGTAAACTGTGTAATACTGTAATACATTCCTACATATACGATATCTCTCATTGGCAAAATAAATTATTTTATATAACATAAAATAATGAAGTGATTAAGTATATAAATATGTCAATATGCAATTAAAAAATATTTTTCTTATGAAGGTAGGCTTTAAATAATCGCCTAGTATGGAGTCTTCGCCACTGCCATGTACTATCGCAGATGTATTTTAGATTATTTAAAATTTCATACAAAATTTAATATGGTTGTTAGTTGACAGAATGTAGAAAAGTACGTTGAGAACAAGCCGTTAGCTGGTGAAAAAGCTGAACTAAGTGAAATCCCTTGACGTCCGTCTACAAGAAGATTGGAGCCAGGGAACTCAGAAATAATGGGAACTGAAATACCTCACAGGTAAGGAATAGCAGGCAACCTATCTCAAGTAAGGAAGAATCCGGGATAAACTTAAACACGTGTCAAGAATACCTCATACGTCGAATACTGACAACTGCTCTCGGTTTATGCATTGACGCTCATTTATTAAGATTGTTGTATTACACACACCATTGCATGTGCATAATGCGTGTTTCATTTTCGTAGGACACTCACATATTCAAAACCCTGCATCAAAATGTAGCGTATTGAATATAGCCTAGTAAAAAACATTATGAACACATACTAAACAAAACAGATACCTACCTACGTATGTACGTCAATCTGTTTTAAACTAATTACCTCCACGATGGTCGCGTGGCTTAAGCGTTGGATTATAACGTCGTGGGTACCAGGCTAGAATTCTGGGTCTGGCAAGTACACATATTGTTTTTCAATTTGTGTATGAGTCAGAGTGTGGACCTAATAGGTTGAGCAAGTGGCTGACATCCATTTCTCGTAAAAACATCCGCTCCGTGGTACAATCCAAATCCGTGATACAAAATCTGTATAGCAAAAAGCGTTTAGTTACCTACTTATTGCAAGACTTGCCACTACGAAGTATGAAAGAAAGTGATTTAAGACGTATTGAATTATTTAAATTACGTGAAAACGATATGGACTTTGGCGGAGCTTGTTTTTTCAGGCGATAGAGCGTGTTAAACTTTATCATTCTGCATTCATAACTCAAAACAGCCAATTTTTGACTTATCGTCTTCTACCACTATACCGACGATATGATGATATTAGGATCGGATATGGTCGGAAAAAATGTAAATTGTAAGAATATAAAGTAATATAATATTTCTTTACTTGAGCGTATTTGCTGATTATTTAACAAATACTTTCAGACGAATAAAGCACTGCTTCTGTGGAATAAACTTTCAACCTTAATAATATGATATTTTTGAGAACTCTCAGAATCAATCTCTGAATTACTTGTAAGTTACACGCCCATACGATCGTATTAAATAATTTTATGAATCAAACCCAAAGATTGCGCATTTCACCGCCCCGGTGTCTTGGCGGGAGACGCGCAGGATCCGCCGGAAGTGACGTCCCCTATTTGAATCTGGAACAAGGCTCTCGCCGGAAGCGGCCGGTGACGGGGAAGGGGAGGAGAGAGCTTTTGGCGCACAGTGGTTAAACACGTGTGCACACAACTTTCGACTATGAGGGTACTTCCACTTTCGATTCGATCTTGCTAGTACGCAAGGTAGTTTTGATTGTCATGACATACAATGATGGTTTTATTTTAATTTATTATCCCAGAAAAGGTTATGGACACCTGACAAAAAAAATATGAAAATCGGGCTGAGTTCATATAAGAGGAAAATAAAAAAAGTAAATCGATTGATATAACAGGATGTATGAGTTTTTATGGGTAAGCCACGCTGAATCATAAAACAATCGCATTGTGTCAAAGTCAAACCACTTTTTGTGTTAGAATATATGCTTCATAACTTTGTTCTCCGGCTCTAGAATAAAATGATGTAAATATTTGTATTTACATATTTATTATCTATTTATTTTCTGAATACTACATATTAAATTATTACAAGTGAATATCATTTGATCTAATATTATGGGAGGTAATCAGGCAAAGCGGCGTTTCAGTATATTAAAAAGGGGAAAAAAAGTAGAAAGTTATAAAATGTATACTCTACTTGCCATATTAAATAAGATAAAAATAACTATCGTGGGATATGAGCTTCATGACCCCCATTAAGTTAAATCCTCTAATTCAGAAAATGAATAACTCTAAAGTTATTGCATTAAATATAATGAATTATATGATACTAATAATATTCCTCAGAAATCCTCAGACAATATATATATTAGAAAAAAAGTGGAGACTAATTGCTTTGAGGCTAGATTAGTTACCCGGACAGCGAAAAGATGAGAAATTCAAATCCCCACTTATGATTCTTTCTATGATTTTTACTAATATATAATATGTTTTATGAGGTATTTAAAAATCATATGTTTTCTTATGCTACTCTGATCGTAGTTAAATTGGTATATTTTGTTTCAAATAAAAATCAGCTTTTGTATAGAAATTAGATGTGTATAATACGAGAAAGGCAAATTCATTTATAGTGTGTGAATCACAAATTACTCAACCCGATAAATCCATTGTTGGTCAAGCTCTAACATAAATATTATGTATGTCTTATGTGTAATTTCACACAATATAATTACAAGATAAAAAGAACTTTTTATATACAACGTTTTTTAATTTTCTGTTGAATCATATAAACTTGACTTGACTAGCTTATTAAACGATAAAAAAAAATTGTACTTGATAGAAATAATACTGAAATGTGATTTTATTTCATATTGATTTCCATAGTAATGCACGTATATATTAATAATTTAGTTGCTAGGACCCCAGAACCCAACCAATAATGGTGTCGAAATAACTTTTTATACAAAACAGAATTAAGTGATAATGAATTCAATTCTACTTAAACATGGCTAAAAGTATATAAAAAATGCATTGGCATCCTGTTCTGATAATCTAAAAGTTTAAAATGTCTAGCTAGTCGGAAAGTTAGTTAAAAATCGATTGCAAGATTTGTACTGGATAAACAACCACCGGACAAATAAGAATACGACCTAATAAAAACGTTGTAAAATTGATATAACGTTCTTATTTCAAAATATAATTTTATAGAAAAAGTAAATTAGTATACCACCGTAAAAACTATCTACTTAAACTTTCAACATTCAAACGTCATTTTACTACAAATATTGAAATATGGATTTATCGATTTTTGAAAATAGACATTTCATAAAAATTTTCCCATGAACAATTAAATCTATTATTTATTGAATACATTTTTATTTCATATAAGAATCAGATATATATCGCAAATTTCAATTGACAATAACATTTAAAAAATCTGCAGTGTATGGCTGTTTCGTTTACAAAATGCACTACTTGCACAGGGCGTGATTGAAATCGGGGGTTGTTGGGGCATCGAATATCTGACTTCCGGTTAGATGCCATTATTGTTTACCATAAAATATTTTGCATCAAATTAAAAAAAAACCGCGCCCAAAGTAGGTATATTATACCCATAATGTGTAACTCAAAATAATATATACCCAACAGTCTAAGCATCATGGCATTTAATTTTACTTCATAAAAATTATTTTGGCATCAGGAAGTAAACATATCACAAATGTTTTTTGACTATATCTTAAGTTAATTAATAATAATAATAATAAAAATCGGTTCGGTACAAGTCCAAACACGCGAGTTTACATGATCTTACTCCCTACTTTAGTTATAGTTTGTCAATATATGGCTACGGCCGTATGTTGTAGCTTAACCACTGGATTCCGGCAATAGAAATGGCGTATTTCAAAAAAATACTACCTTATTCTTAGGTCAATAATTATTATAAAACGATCATTATTCGTTGGATGTTTTATCACATTTGAATGATCAAAGACATAGCTTATAATAAATATCTTTAGAATCGTCTTCAAATGTGGTAATCGTGCACATTTTTTGAATAATAGAATGCCTAATTCTCGTTAAATTTGGGATCACAGAGATTATAAATATAAAATTTTATCGTAAATATTTCTAATATTTAAATAGTACACAAAAATTATTAAATCTAAAAAACACCACTTCACATGGATGTACCGAAATATGACTATATTCTAAAACATTAGATGGATAGGTTTAAAAGAATACTAATTTATGTAATAAAAATACTTTATGCAGTCACCAAAATGTTTAAAATAAATATAAAGAATAATAAGGCTTCAAAATTATATACTTAAATAGATTATCTACAACGTTTAACGAATGTCCAGGATTATGCTTTGAAAATACTTTAAAACTCCATTTTGACCTATGTGGGGCATGTGGGCCCTTAATGAAAAAAAAATCATTATCGTTTTTCGATCTTATATGACAATATATAATATGTTTTTTAAAGTAATTCTATATAAATGAGTTGACAGTATTTTAAATTTTTCTTGTTTTCATCGTTGGATTCTTATATACTACAATTATTGTACTTACGTTTATTATATTCTCCCTTAATTAATTACATGTAAGTTATTTTGAAATCATTGCATGATTAAGTTACAAATTAAATGAATATATAGTTCAATACTTACTAGTTACTACAGTACTAAACGGAAAGAAGTCAAAAACATCAAGATTCTAATTATGAATTGCCTGCACATGTTTTTTGAAATATACACGCAAAACCATAAACTAGGTACTCAAGAAATAGTCTATATTATTATAATCTAGTTTCAATTGACGCTCAGTACGCAATATATATTTTTAAAAGGAATGAATTAGTTTTGAGTAGTTTAAATATTGATGGCAAGATGAACTGTCAGATTGTATTTAATTTCGATCAAAACCGCCACTGTTCAGTGCGCTGCAAACCCGGCACTGACAAAAATACTTTCTATGTATTACTTATCATGCACATATATTTAGATTACATCAATATTGGAGATATAATTCCTAATAAAACCTTAGGTATTTTTATTTTCCATCAAAGTAAACCTGTGAATCGTTTTTTATTGATATTGAAAATTCACAAAAAGTAAATAGTGACGCTTTTGCTCGTGAAGCCTCAATTTATACTTATCGTGATAAAAACATAAGCGTCGAAGTGTTTAAGACGATACATCAGTGAAACGGGAAATAATTTTCAACTATAGGCGCGACGAAATTTCGGACTCGCTGGCATTCGGAGAGCGGACGTCGAGGTGTGAATACGTCAATTTGTTTCGCGATGGCGACGGGGGTATTAATTCTTAAATCGTGTAAAGATGACTAAAAACGTTACCGATTTACTTGAAAAAGAAAACATGTCAATGAATATATTATTATTGTTACTAATAGAACAATAAATAGAACATTAAATGGACGCACGTTGGATTTATATGACAAATTATATTTCGTTCGGCATGCGTCATTTGCACCCGCGTCCCGCAATCCGCGCATCGCCTAGCCACGATCTTTTTAGACCATGCCTCAACTGAGGTATAACCTTAATATAGAGCCTTGTTGAAAGCGTCCAGGATTTATATAGAGATGGATCGCCATTATTATTGATACATATATATTCTAAGAAAGCCGACACAATACGTACGAGATTCTCGAGATTAAGTTTGTTGTTATATTCATCATTCAGCAGAATTTGAAATATCTACATTTATTTGTAAATAAGTATTTGAATTGTTTATTGTATACAAAACATTGAAATGATACATAAAAAATGCTATTGCTTGTGATGCCGATTGATAAAAAACAGCATGTGAGTTTTTTTTTTATTCTCGCATATTGAATTCGACTATTTTTTTCGCAAGCATCTTTTTCAATTTTGAAACGCCTCCAAACAAAATACCAGGTGACGCCTTAAAAAACGTATCCTTAGAAAATAATAATTAGCTATTCCTCCGGTATAAAACTATGAATCTGTCATCTGCTCGAGATATTACAAAAAAATCCTGACTCAAAAAATGCATCTGCATCGCGTTTTTTTGTGATGCATTTTTTAAAAAGAGGCCAAATGCATTTGTAGGTCACAAGATGTTTTGCATTTTGTTCTATTTTCGTATATTTTTTGATCATCGGAGAATATTTTTGCCATGTGGCAATTTTGCAACGCGTGTTAGTCATTTTTTATTATTATTTTAGCAATTTAAAAAGTGAATCTGCCGTGGAGAATTATTGTTTATGATTTGTAAATATATTTTTTTCTTTTTAAGAAAAATTATTTATGTATTTCACGGAATTTAATGGCGCCTCGGGCTGATGTATTAAAAATATTCACATAAAAAAGGAACAGTCAGTTATTCATTTTATTTTATTTAAGAAAATTTAACAAAATCTGTCGATACAGTTCATAGATTAGTAAATTTAAAACAGCTAGAAATTAAGACCAATTAAATCATCGTTACCTACATGTTTGCCATTTACGCCAATGTAATTTTGGTAGCTAATATTCAAGTATTTTTAAGTGTCTACCGTGGAGTATGTATGTTATGAACTGAACGTTTATGTACGTACCTCTAAACGCGTAGTACACAGATTCAAAAATATCCCGGCTGGATCTAATTCACATTATTGTCATCACTTTTTTAGAGTGATATAAATTGTTAATAACCATTCCATGTGTGTCTGCATTACAGAAAAAAGTAAGTACTTACTTTTTAAAAGTTATATTATCATAAGTGAATTTACATGAGTGGAATAAAGTAGAGAAGAGCTTCATCCTGCAGTGGATTTACCACGTTTTATTATAATGACGAAAAATAGTATTTTTAAATAATTGTAAATAAATCCTATTCAAGAGATTCGGCGTTTTCTTGGTGGTAATGGTCACTTTGTGAAATGGGTATTAAGTTGGTTATTAATATTCAATATTGTTTCTATGACATATTGTGTTTCTCACGAAAATATGTTTAAAAACAACATATATTTGTATGAATTGAATATAAAGTGATAACCCGTTAGAAACAATAATGATTCGCTAAAATATATATAAATATAAATTAATAATAATATATATATATATATATATAACTCTAGCACATTCACAAAATATATAAGACAGTTTTCGTTTATGGCATTATAAATAAATTTAGTTAATAAGATTTAATACGTCTCATACGTCTAAGAAAATAAACGTAGGATTTATTCACTTACCATATTTTGCATGTATACTATACACGAGGCTTCTATCGGCGGCTATCGAGGGTAGTTTATCATATTTATGTATTGAGGTATTATAATTGTTACAAAACTGTCTATATCGCTCTAAAAGTTAACACAGCCAAGAGAGACGCTGTTATAGCACTTTTTGACAGTACAGACGGTTAACTTATTGTAAGAATTGAACGCCTTAATGCATATATTAAATATGATAAACTACCCTCGATAGCCGCCGATGGTAGCCTTGTGTATATAATAGATGCGATAATAGTAATAACTCGTCATTTTGATAGTCGTGATGGCTTATAAAAGAATGATAACATCCAGAAGTTCGTCAATCACTTGTGATTAATTTATTATACACTAAATAAATAAATATTAATTTGAGCTTTAGAAGTATATATCAGTGTGATATGATTTTAATGAATTAATGGTCAAACCAATATAATTAAAAGCAGACTTTTCAATATCCCACAATCACCAATTTATTTTCTAGTAGGATGCACGAAAATAGTTTTTTTATTTACGCCTGGGTTAAAAAAACATTAAAAAACCCAAAGGCCCTCGGTCCCGGAGGAAGCACCTTGATCCACATTTATTTGGGACCCTAAACAACGCAGGAAGTTCTACGTATGAGGGGTGGAGAAGTAAATATCCGTCCGTTTAAAAAATAGCAATAATTATGATTTTAACAGTGATTTGCAATAAAAAATATATTCTTGAAGCTTAAATTCCCATATTTAAAAGAAATATATTATTCTTGTTGGCGTTTTCAAGTTATATACGCAAAATATTATTTTCGTAAGAAAATATGTATTATAAAATCATTGCTATTAAGCAAGGGAAACCCAAAAATTTGGCCAGTAGATTGTAGGTACTAAACTAACAGTGTTGGCTGCCAACTGTTTGTATTTAATTAAATTATTGTATTGCATTTTTATCTAATCAACATAATAAAAGTCAATACGGTTCGGTTTTATACATTTTTATCCACTGATTAACACAGTTTAATATACTTGCTTTTCCCTCCACCACCCGCCACGTCTCCACACCCGTTATGCAGGCGTATACCGTGGCGTAACGAACTATAGGCGCTGTTCAAATTTGTGCCGAAAGTGTCCCAGGAGCAACTTCCCAAGACCTTGGTTGGCGTGCACTAGAGTGTGCGTGATCCCTACTTCCATATAATGTATTACGGTCAATTCTCGATGAGAAAAGACCTTCTCGCTCGCCGTATAATGCCGCAAACTTTTTAAAAGCTGAGAAATTTTCCCTCGTAGATACCAAGTCGCAATGGCCGACCAGTCCAACTGAGGTTCGGACCGACTTGAGAAGCTCTTCCCTTTCAACCGACATATGGTGACACTCCCAGAGGATGTGAACGACATCCTGCAATTCGCCACATAAGCAAGTCGGAGATTCTATTAGGCCAAGCTGACTACTATTACATTGGAATAAATAACTTGATTTAAAATGCCAGGTAATGAAATATTGAAAAATGTTCAGTGGTCCGTTTACTGTGGTAGATGCCCAACGTACGGAATCTTCGAAGTCAATGAAATAATTACTTACTTACATTAATGAAGATATATTTAATCAAAATCCCTAAAAAATATACATACAGTACATACATTCATTAATCAGGTAGTATGTCATACGAGGCATTAATGTCTTCATATCCAGACACTCCACATTATGAGACTAGCGATAAACACTTGACCTGCAAGTTGCAAGGATGTTCACCCACGTGTTCTTGCTAGCTGTCACATCCACAAGTGGCTATCTCGAATGCGCATGACAAACAGTCATAATAATTACGCTTGTTAGTGTCCGTGTGTGTCATCCGCACTGTCTTAATTAAAACATTGGATATCCCAAACCAAATAGTTCCACCAATTCGAGGGTGCCACGCGTTTTCAAGTGGCCACAGATCTTGCGTGTCGTAGAATACCGAGAGGTGGGGCCAACTCGTTGAGAAGGCTGTTTGACAGTCAAATCATCCGAGTCACTATCCTCAGTCATATGGTCCTGACGAAGAAGATGATAATAATAATATGCCATTTATCTAAATTATTTGTATTTTTCCGTTTCTCGTGGGGGGGGGGGGGAGGGTTCTCACCCGAAACCGACTTCCTTGTATACACGCTTGGTTGCGTCATTTGCGTTAAAGAAAATCGCCACTGAATAACTTCGTTTCTTTTTCTAATAACAGTATTAATTAATCTCTACAATGACTTATATCATTGAATCGTGATTGTCAATAAAAAGTACCTATTGAAAATATTTCATATATTTCAAAATATAGTTTAAAAAAAATTAAAAACAAGTTTTCTTCCAGCTTGCAACTTACGAGTAGGTATATTCTATTTTTATAATTGGTTCTTTAAACATGAATATCTACTTTCATTTTATGCATATTATTAAATGCATTATTTTGTTTATTATATACGTATGGATGCAATATTACAATAGTCTCTATAGTCTATACCAGGGGTTCACAAAGTGTGTCTCGCGGATCAATTATGTCCCTTGTGACTTTTTGATGTGTCCCGCGAGATTTATGTTAAATCTGTATCATTTTTTATTCTTCATATCGAATATTAAAAATTACATTTAAAATTAAATATCCTCTGGCAAGAATGAACGGTCAGACACTTTGATTGCAGGATTTAGTTTCAAACAAACCATTGCATAAATCACATGGTGAAAAAAAATGTTATTTTTTAGTATATTAATAAGAGAAATAATAATGTACCTATATTTAGTTAAAAATATAAGATGACACAATGAAATATTTTTCGCCTTATGTTTTTTTAAACAGAAAATATTTACAAAAGAAAGGGCGGCCCGCACAAACATTTTTGATTTCAAAATTGTCCCTTTGAGAAAAAGTTTGTGAACCCCTGGTCTATACTATACTCTATATTATAATCCTAAAAATAGCAATATAATGTACCCTTGTACACAATCTTTTTAGATTACCTGCAATGTACTTTTTTTTTTAAAGCAGCTGTCTCTTAGTTTTGAAGATTCTCAACCCCTTTATAAGGGGGAATTGAAGACAGTACACATCTCGAAGGGGTTGAACCCCAATGTTGAAATAGCAACCCTTTACCTGTGCGTGTTTAGTACTACACGTGGTAATACTGTGTTTTATTTCAAAGCATGCCTTTCGCGCCACATTTTAGGCAAGATAATTTATGTATTTTCTGTTTTTTCATAAAACTTTTTTCTATATTACATTTCATTCCCCATATTCCAACAATCCGCACTTTTGAGTTTAGCGATTGACATCTAGGTTGCAGCTTCATCTGAGTTATGGCAACCTGTTGCATCCATTGGTTTCGTTGTCGCAAGGCTTAATTGAATTTTAAAAACTAACCAATAACTACCATCTGCAGTTCAATGAAAACAAATAAGTATAACTATCACAGTTTAGTTTGTACTATTTATGTCCGATCTCCACAGCCTACCACCACACTTCGCCATTACTAATGGCAATATTCATTAAAAGTTAAAATATGAGTAGGTACGTCCTCCCTGGTGGGTGTAGCGATATTTTTAATTAATCGGATTAGAACACTATAATATTTAAATTTACGATAAAAATTCGCCAATGAACGATACAATGTTCTTATGTAACTGAAATATATACGAATAAATAATATAATTGTATGCACTTTGCAACAAAATAATATTATAATATGAAAATGATAAACTCATTTCAATGTAGATTGTCCTCCAGGGGGCACTTATCGAGTTATTTATTTACTTTTATCAAGTCCTTAATGCCACCGCAGAAGTATCCAAAGATGTATAAACTTTATTATGTAACAAAGTAAGCAGAGTTGTATTGAGGTAATTTTGGTTATCAGTGCGCCCACAGTAGATTGGACGATTAAAGATAGTTGTTATAATAAGTGTACTTCGATACAAAAAATGGAAAACTACCCACGACAACTGCCGATAGCGGCCGGTAGCAGTCTTGTGTATAGAAAAGATGCACAGAAAGGAGAAAAACTTAATAATTTAACTATCGAGCGGAATTTAACAATTCCAAAAATGCATTTTTTTTACAAATAAGCTGCACTATGAATTTATTTACTATGTTAGCTTCCCTTTTACATAATATAAAGAAAATATATATAAACAACGGGGTTGTTGCATATTGGAAATTTGACACCTGCAGTTGGCCGTTTTGTGCGAATAACGATAACGCATTTAATTATAGGTTTAAGAATTTGAAATTTTGTGTGAGCATATACAACATGCTTTATAACAAAATCTCATTTTTGGTCAAAAGTGCAGTTAGCTGGTTTTTAGATTAAGCATTTGATATGTCAAAAAATGTCCGCGAAATATTTGACAGGACGTTACAAATGACAGGACAGTGAAATTCGTACCACGAGTTGGATAACACTGTATAAACTCATAGCATATTTACAAAATAAATGAAAATAGTTTTGCAGTCATTCGCATTGAAAATTTTGTAAAAAAAAACTTGAACCTAGACTTAACCCATATTTTTCCATACTCGAGAATTAAACCTCGATAAACCTCACCTAGAAGGTCTACTTTCCATTATTTTTGTATTCCGTGATATCAAACCGTCGTAGTCGTACTGCACTAGTACCATCCACTTAACTTTAACTAAAAACTGACCGTTTAACTATATTATAATATAGATAGAATATAGACGCTATGAGCTTATTTCATATAAATGCATTTTAGTATTCTTTTATCTGTGGTACGTATAATGTATACAATCTTTTGATTTTGAGTTAGTTTTCCTCGATAATTAAAATTAATACTTTAATTATTCAATACAACCCTGAAAAAAGCAGCTGCTTAAGAAACGTCTTACGTGATGCGATGTAACATTGTAATACTAAGCGAATTCAGGCCGTATACAAAAAATATTAAAAATATTGTTTATTTGCTTTTTTCGCGTTCAATTCAATAAATTTGGCATTTTATTTATACCAGGTGCCGTTTTAATTTTATGTAATCTCCAATGCAAAAATTATAGTTTGCATGCTAATGTTTTCGATTATATCTATACCCTTAATTAATAATGAGTAGGTTGGTATAAGTGTAATAAATTTTAGTTTAAATAATGAAGTAAGTAATTATGTTAATTAAAATAAAACGCAAAATATAGTACTTATTCCACATAGTTTAATAATAATCAGAATATATAAAATATTACAGGTTAGGCGCGCATACAGAGGGGTACAGGTTCCCCCCAGGAACGGAAGTGAATGGAAAATTACGTATTTTCCCACTTTGTTAGGAGCTCATGAATGAGGATTATGACCCGGATGATTTGGTTGTCTCACAGCCTTCTCCACAGGATGACCCCACTGCTCTTGGCATTCTACGATACGCAAGGCCTGTGGCCACTGGAAGGCCCGTGACACTCGTGAATAATGGGTGTAAAAATATGGGAATCCAATGATTGTTTTAATATTCCGATATGGTATGATTAAAAGACAAGGACGGTACAAACGGATACTGACGATCCTAATATTATATACATATGGATGGGAGTGACAATTCGCTATATCTCGTGGGTGAACACACGTAATTATAGCCGCTGATCAAGTGTCCATCGCTCAGTGACGTCCCGTGGGGGTAGGTCGCTTGGGGACGGCGGTTACTTGAAGGGCGGAATGTTGAGGAGAATCATTTCATGTAATATATAGAAATGACTACCTACCTAAATTTAGTAACAACGAAAATGTCTTTCCATTAAAAAAATAGCTCACTGGTTGGAAACAAAATGTATTAATTAACATAAAGTTTCAACAGGACTGTATTTTTTACCCAGTTCGCGATGTGTAAGAAGCCACTGGTATTACTAACGTAAAAAATACTTTTGGGGAAAACATAGTTATAAATTTAATTTTGTAAGTATGTTTTAGTGGTACTTACATATTTTGTTAATATGTACCTACCTAATATATCATATATTTCTTATATAATATAGGAGTTATGAAAGGATGATAAAAATGAAGCGGCATTTTGACGCTACCTAGAGGCGGCATTTTGTCTAGGGACGTCACTGCCATCGCTAGACTCACAGTGCGGAGTGTCTGCGTATATGGAATGTATACGAAATAGTACAAGGATCCGCGGTTGAAGCGACAAGAAGCTATAATATATAATAGGCGGGTTAAATATGGAAGTCAGTGGTCCTGCTAGTTTTTGTTATCGATATTCTTGTCCATTTTACGAACCGGATCTGAGTTCCAGTAAGCTCCGCTCCAATTCGAATCCTGCTTTATTTTGAATATGTATTTTAAATTTAAATAATTACAAGATAAAAACATCTTTTTATATACTACGTTTTTAAATTTTCTGTTGAATCATATAAACTTGATAATTCTATGTATTAATAATTATTGAATACTGAAATGTTATTTTGACATTTCATATTGATTTCCATAGTAACGCACGTATATATTAATAATTTAGTTGCTAGGACCCATTTAGCAACCAATAATAGTGTGTAGTAAATATTACTTTTAACGATTTTTTTCCGAAACATACAAAACAGAATTAACTGAAAATGAATTCAATTCTGCTTAAAGATGGCCAAAAGTTAAAAAAAAATGCATTCCCGTCGTGTTCTGATATATTGTAAAAGTTTCAAATGTCTAGTTTTTCGAGAAGTTAATTAAAAATCTTGGATAAACAAGAAAAAATCTGTACGGGACAAACAAGAATACGAGCTAATAAAAATATAGTAAAATGGGCTCCGTGAGCCTGACAGCCTCCGTCTGCAGAGTCTTGTACTGTTAAATAAACTTATCCAAATGGAGCTTTTTACTATTATTAAACATATTATTACGTTATTTTGAAGGAACTAAGATGTATAGCTTTACTTAAAAAATACAAAAATGATTACTTATTATAGCTACAGATATTATTGCAGTAGAGCGCGAAAGTTCACAACGCGTAAAATAATGTGAACTTATTGCGCAGGACACGTGCGCGAAAGTTGAAAGCAATACAATAAAATGTCACCGAAGCTTTTACGATCTCGCCAAACCGGAATATGTATGGCACACGCTGTAAATGTAAATACTTCCAAACGTTATATCGATTTGTGGGTTTTTTTTATTAGTTTTGTGTGCAACACCGGCAACACGACAAATCAACAAGTAAACTACCCTATTTACTAAAGTTATAAATTATTCAATTAGTAAAATCGAAAGAATATTATTATGATGTTTTATAATTGGTTACAAGGATACATTGTTAACGAATACAAATTGGTGGTTTCGAAAAATGATTATCTAGCTAATTAAACCCAATGTTTAAAAAGTCTCTTCTTCTCAATACATTTAATATTTTGACCGAAAAAATACATAGGTACCTGTTTATTATATGGGGGTTACACGTCGTTCAGTGCATACAATTGGGCCACCTTAGATGGCTGGTCCAAGTACACGAGATGGACGAGTCACGCATGGCAAATAACTGACAATCGGGAAGCCTGTAAGCAAAACAAAGATTTTGTACAATACAGAGGCAGAATGTCGAGTTGGATTTAAAGACCTTGGGCTTCTAAACTGGAGGAAAGGTCTGAATGGAATTAAATGCTGTAGGAGGAGGCACTGAAACTGTGGCGCCTCAACGTACAACAACGTCAAGCTTGATTTCTTGCATTGTGATGCGTTGAGGTATCGAAGTACTTATGCGTAAATTTGCAGCGCATTGTGGCTTACCCTGTAATGCACTCTAGTGCAAATAATAGACGATTAATTACACGTACCTATTATAATATACCCTACAAATGATTGTTATAAACCATACCATTTATTTCTACTAATTCATTTATCAAGGTTGTACCAAAAGCTTTAAGTTATAAAATAATATGAGCTCTTGATATATATTCAATAACGTCATCTTACGTCTTACTGGTATGTTTACGTACTGAAACATACATATTTACATAATATCCAAGTGCCCCCTAGTAGGAAATAAACATCATTCGATGATATGAGCTTTTTATCTGTGTTTTAAAAATACATTTTGTTGAGTAGGGGGATGCAGGACATTAAAATGATATATCATAGAAAAAATGACAGAGGAAGTTATGACATCTTTCTTAGGGCGTAAAAAATGAAGCACATTTCCGATTTTGAAAAAAATTAAGAAGTATAGACTAATGTACGAACATTGAACGATGGTTTCTAATTTTATTATAAAATTTATTCACAAATAATTACACTCTCGGTAATAATCAAGATGCACGTCTGAGAACGTTGCAGATCATTATAATGCGTTCTTTATTGGTTGATTATTTGTTGGTTGGATAAGGAAAATATACAAAATGTTCGTTTGAATCGATGTATAAATACGTGTACATAGCCCAAGAAGGTTGAACAAATATAATTATGAACTATAGTAATAACCAATTTTCAGAAGCAGTTTGTAATAATTTAGTAGTAAACTGTGAAAGTTCATATAGGCTTCTACGCATAGATAAAAATGATGTAAACTATTGTAAACCATAATGAAATATATCATAATTTAATATACCACACATTTTTTTCTGTTGCCAACTTCATCCACACTGAAAAATTAATGTCAAAAATATCATTTTTATGGTTTTTAGAAAGTTGCCGATTATCCTAAAGTGATCATTTTCACTGTATGCCTAACGTAAAAAAAAGTTTTTTCAATAAACTTCAGAAAGTTTGTATGCACAGACTGTATTATTAAGCTAGAAATGTGAACGCCGGTCGCCATAGGCCAAGACTTTGACTGCAATTTCGGTTGATTACAAGTGTGACAAGCCAAAAAATACACAACAAATACAAAACTCCATGAATGTCCTAAATGTAATAACAATATTGAATACGCGTTGCGTTTAGGTTGACAATTATTGTTATGCATGTACAGACGTAAACATGTTCTTTATCACGAGTTCATATTTCTTCAAAATCGACAATCATACGTTCTTACAACCACGCCCGTACGGTAACTTACTTCCCATTATTGTTGAATTCTCTTAATGTTTCATTTAAAACTACTAAATGTTGCTATCAAAAACATATATTTGTATGGTAAGTATAAGTAAATCTTAACTGGACAAAAATTATAATATCAATATAATATGTTTCTGAAACATTATTAAAAAAGGTCTTGTCAGTTCATATATAAGTGATTATTTCATAAAATCTTACTCAATGACAGAAGTATTCAATTAAGTACCGTACGCCCCTAAAATGTATCGTAAAAATATTAGATAGATAAACTGATCTAAAAATATACCAAGACACACCGCGACAACATTAATTAAAAATCAGTGACGGCGTAGAGGAAAGACATTTTAGAAAACACACCTTTTTTTTTAAAGGAACACTTTGCTTATATTTTAATATTTTCACTTCGATTTGTTCATCCCTGAATTGTATACCAATTCAATTGGTAACATTTGAGAAATAACCGATGATTTTACAGAATCGTGACGTTTAAAATCCACATTTTTTTACATATCGTATTCGATTTGTCATATTACTATTCACGTCCAACAGAATGACGTTTTCGTCGCCTAAGATCTTTTAATACTTTATTGGCAAATGGAACCGATTATTTTAATTCAAATATCGTATGTACCCATTGACGCACTTCATTTTTTTTCCGGTGAGAAAACCATTATCTTGGTACAATTCACTATCGTCTGACAGCGCCTTCACTGGTATTTAGTTATTGTGACAAAACATTCAAGTAATTCATATCGTCTCGTTCTGGGTGCCATCTTCCATCGAATAATGTTAGTGAACACATCGCAATTCGTTTGGCAATTTGTTATATATTATGAACATAAGCGAATTACTCTGACTGTGTCGTCCTTTTTTATTTCTATTAACGTGAGTAGAATTAAATCATTAAATCAGGAAAGCATAATTACATCTTTTATTGACTTGAATTTGAAACTAAAATTATATCGTATGATTGTTTTTACGTGCCACCATTGAAAGGTTCACATATGGGCAGTGCAGCCGTGATGCTTCGATTCATTTAGTAAGTAATATTATAATGTTCCGAAGAAATATGACAGAGACATTAAGAGATGAGTTATGACATCTGTCAAATAACGATAACTTATATATTATTATACCGCAAATGTTATTATTGCAAAGGAGTTATAAAAATAATTTTAAATGGCCCTGTTAATCAATTTAATTAACTAAAGAAGAACAAATGTACGAAAATTAATTTTAATACCTAATGTGTACCCATTGTGTCTTAAGCGTAAAGTATCCAACCAATGTTTGCTACCAACGCTCACAGATGCATGTCAAACTCTTGATGTAAAATAAATCCAAAAATTACGAGTTGCACAACGTGGTATGGAAAGATGCATGTTGGGCATAACGCCTAAAGATCACAAAATAAACCAGTGTATAAGGAAACAGACAAGAGTACGCGATGTAATAGAGGTCGCTAAGCAGATGAAATGGCAATCATTGCCAATGGGTTCTACAATTGCCGGACTAATGTCGTCATACAGCGGCACGCAAGAAACACTAAACCCGCACAAAGACGCCCTATACCCCGCTGAATAGACGAACTCGTATATACGTCGCAGCAAAGTACTAGGGATCGAGAAAATTGCATCCAGCAGTGGATCGACCCTGGCTGATGATGAGGTACCTAATATCGTTTTTTTTTGTTTTTAATTAACCAACTATTAGTATAATATTGTATAATGGTACATAGCATTCTAGGACACATTGTTAATTTATATACTACCAAAACAATAAACATAATATTGTCATAGATATTAAGTAGAGTTTGGAAATTTTAATACTAAGTGCTTGGATCTTATAAATTTCGACACTAAGATTAAGGTATAATATCTTGATATATTAATATCTTAATAATTTAAACTCAAACAAGTAGCTATAGACATGATACCAAAACTGGCAAAGACTACAGTATTATCCTATAGAACTGTAAACACGCGCATTAACATCATTTTACTCCCTAATTCAATTATAGTTTGTCAATTTATGACTACGGCCGTATGTTGTAGCTTTACCACTGGATTCCGGCAATAGAAATGGCGTATTTCAAAAAAATACTATCTTATTCTTAGGTCAATAATTATTATAAAGCAATCATTATTCATAAGATTTTTATCACACTTGAATGGTCAAAAACATAGCTTATAATAAGTATCTTTAGAATCATCTTCAAATGTGTTAATCTTGCCGATTTTTTGAATAATAAAATGCCTAATTCTTGTCAAATTTGGGATCACAGAGATTATCAATATAATTTTTTATCGTAAATATTTCACTATAATAATTTCGATATAAATTATACTGATGGTTTTATAAATGCGTTTAAAAATTAATAAATGTAAAAATCTTGCACCACTGCACATTTATGTACTGAAATATGATTATATTATAAAACATTAGAGTGAGAGGTTTAAAAGAATACTATGTTATGTTATAAAAATACTTTATGCAGTCATTAAATGTTTAAAATAAATATAAAGGATAATAAGGCTACAAAATTATATAAATAGATTAGCTACAACGTTTAAGGTATGTCCAGGATCATGCTTTTAAAATAGAACAAAAGCTCCATTTTGACCTACGCTGAGCATGTTACCCCTTAATAATGTAACGATAACCGAAACTAATTTTAAGATTTAAACTCTTCGTATAGTTCAGCATAATCATTTCTAATATTTTAAAAACGTATTTAGATATTTTTAGCACGAGTGACAATATATTTCCCGTAAAATATGTAATTCAATAAAACAATTTCACCCGAAAACTTACATAAAAGCACGTCATGTCCAAAGTGTTATTCTTCTTCTTCTTCCACGGCGCTACATCCCGGGGTGTGATTTGGTCTCCTCCACAACCGCTCTCCACTCACTCCGGTCTCTCGCCACACTTCTCCAGTTACCGGGTCTTCCTATATGAAGCCAGTCCACTTCTACAGCGTCAGTCCATCTCCTTCTTGGACGGCCTCTGGGTCTCTTCCGTTGGGGTAGCCACTTCGTCATGATCCTTGGCGCTCTAACTTCAGGCATTCTCTCCACATGTCCCGCCCATCGTAGTCTTTGGGATTTACAGTACCTTATGATTGCTTGCTGATCAATCAGCTCTTCCAACTCGTCCAAAGTGTTATCAATGATTAAAATTATACCGCACCATATAATATATGAGCTGGAAATCACTATTATATATTATAAGTAATACAAAAAAATAATACTTCAAGCAAATTTTTATTGTTTACTTACTAAAAAGAACGGTTTTAATTAAAAATCTGGAATACATTTTTTTTGAAACTTCAAAACACCTTATCTCATAAAATTCATAACTAGGTATAATAGACAAAGTGCGAAGTGCCATATAAGTAATTCAATCTTATGGAAAAAAACGCTAACTTCATTGATAACTCAGTGCAAGGTTATGTTTTTGACTGTCTGTTTTTTAATTAAAATATTAGTGTCTTGTATATTTTTGTCAACATATTTCCTCGTTTGGTAGGTATTATGCATTGAGATTGTTCGTAGAAATGCCTGATATAATGCGGGTCCTT
This sequence comes from Rhyacophila brunnea, assembly GCF_057557595.1. Lineage (NCBI taxonomy): Eukaryota > Metazoa > Arthropoda > Insecta > Trichoptera > Rhyacophilidae > Rhyacophila > Rhyacophila brunnea. Next base: position 36,039,422 of record NW_028233276.1, on the reverse strand, counting down.
GGTTCGATCTTTTTCGGGGCACAAATTTAACGTTTCACCTGGCGCGCAGGTCAGCGCAGGTGCGCGGGAAGAGCTGTGATTGGTCGACAAAGTGCAGCGGTCTTGCAGCCGATGCCCCCCCCCTCGCCCCGCAAGATTTTGGGCTTCTTATTATTTTTTCACACCTTTTTTAAAAATACCAATTTTCATTTTAATTATTTATAATACTTATATCGGTTCAATAACTACGACAGACAAAAATGAATCTCAATAATATTATGTATGTATTTATAATTTAGTTTATATCAGTGCACTTAATAAAATAATATACTTATAGATATAACAGGTCATGAGGCCCAATGCCAGTAATGTAGTGAAACAGTAATGGAATTAGTAAACAAAGTAAAACAATCACTATCACATAAATATATTGTGACCTAAACAGGAATCGAACCCGGAACCTCCGGATAAAAGGTCAGTGCCTTACACACTGTACCATGATTGCCGTATAAAGTAAGAAATGTGATAAAAGCCGATTGATTTGAAAACTTGATTGAAAGATCAATGCATTAATAGTGTGTTTTCGTAGGTACTATGTAATTTTTGATATTGTAAGTCCAATTATGTTTTTTCATCATGTATGTCATATATAGATATTCGACATCATATACCTACGTATCCCACATATTAAATATATATATATATATGTAAATATCCGTACCTGAGGGGCAAATTGCTTTAGTATTGTTTTGAGAATTTCGGGTTTCTGTTATAAGTACACTTAAGTGTGAATTAGGGATATGACTAAATTAGTTTTGTGATTATCCAGTCGAACCTGAAGGCGGCGGTGTAGTTTTGATTTTAAATGATTCATCAACGAAAATACTTTTTTGCAGTAGCCATATTTTTTTCTATTTTTTTTTCTCTTTTAAAACTACATTCTGTAAGAATATTGGTTTTATCATATTGCTAAGGATATCTATAAACAATATTATTAAAGTTGTCGCATAATTTAATCAAACGCCGATAAAATAAGATAGTGATGTCAGATGGAATCCAATTTAAATATTAAGTAGATAACTACAGTAGAACCTCGATATAACGTACTTCGGATATAATGGACCAAATATCCCTTCAAATGTGAAAATTGTTAAAAACATCTTGTTAATGCTATACATGTTTAAATCCAAGTGTCATCGCTTGTAAACAATGTTCTGTACATGATAATCTAATAACATTAATTGACTATTAGTCAGATAACGAAATTCAACTATATTACTTCGAAAGTGCAAACAAAAGAAGATTCTTTTTTTAAAGCAAGATTACCGAAAGCAAGCGCGTCGACATCGAACATTAACCTCCACTCCTGGGTATGTCGAATAAACAGGATTTTGTTTGTGTTTTTATAACACGAACTTTTGGCTTTAACGGAACCCCACCCCCCTCACCCGCATTAGTCCGTTATATTAAGGTCCTACGAACTGTAATAAAATTTGAATTTTGCCCGCGTGTCATTCAAAAATGGTCCTGGTGTCACTTAGTGACACATATGTCATAGGTTTGCCATCCCTAATCTAGCATATATTGTGGAGATTGAGCGAATGTCGAGTTCAAATGCTTAAATCTATTGCCATTGTGTATTTTCAACTATTCAGTAGGTATACCAATGAATGAATACACATTGACCTCTCCAAAGGTCACGGTACTGATGATGACGATGACACCTCAACCGTTGCGTTATCTTGCTGGGAAAACGGTATCGCGTATGTAACGCAATAGCTCCTATTCAAATCCGATTGTGGTCGCGAGGAAAGAGCGCCCGGATCGTTCACCTGCTGTGATCTGGTCGCACACCGTGGACTCAATTGTTCCTGCTGAAGTATGACTACATAATAAAATAGTTTCAAAGTAACCTAGCATATATTCACATTAACAAGAACGAAACAACTATAAAATACGGCAATAATAAGCATATTTATAACTAAATAAAAATCATATGATAGACATGTGATATACAACAGTTTGAGAACCGTTGAAAAAGTATTACTTCTTTTTTGAATCTTTGCATAATATTGTCTTTATAAAACTCAAATTCCACTGGGCGATTCTCACCCCGATTGTCTGGCCCGATCGCTTCCCGATATTGAAATGTCATTTTGGACCGTTACCCGGAGTTGTGACCAGAATAAAATAATTCATATTTTTTCGCATAACTCAGTTGACGATCGGTGATATTTGTATCAACAATTACCGGGAACGTACGCTAATCGTCGAACCAACGGGTTCACCCATCGTCGAATAACAGGTAACAGTCCAAAATGACATTCATGATTGGATGCGATCGGAACAGACGATCGGCGTGGGTCGAAGGATCTGATCTGATCTGATGACTGAGGCATGTAATAACTATATTTATTACACTATGGACTTATTTTAACATTCAAGTAGACGCTCATGGCGTGTTAATGATGTGTTTCACCTAATCGTTCCATATTATTAGTACACATTCCCTACTTCTTCAGCCTGGTTTACTGCCTCAAAGAGATTAGTATTGCCAAACTTTTTAATATTCGATGAATTATTGTATATAGGTGCATAACGTTGAAAGCAGGTAGAATACTCAATGTTCCTTATCTTCAGTTTCTGCAGTATTAAGGTATTAATAATTGTGCTTCCCTTCCAACATATTATTAAAGCTTCAAACACATTATGATCACGTTATGTGCTGTCAAGTGTTGTCACAGTAAGCTGCCACTACGAGAGAAAAGTTTGCAATATCATTTTTCTTGGTATTTAAAATGTTATCAGACTGATTATCCCATCCCGTAGAACATTTCGTACCTTTAAATAACGAATATTGTCAGTTAGCAAAATCTGCCCAAATCACCAGAACAACAATGAGGTCACCTCACGCGCACCGCGCTACTTCGACACCCGCATGACCTAATGAACGTTTTTTATCATTTTCTACATGCCTACACATTTTCGGCTCACATGTTTTTTGTTTTTAATGGTTGGCACTATGTATTTTCTATAATAATAGTGTCTATAATTTCTGTGTATGTCCATTAACTATGGTCGCTTGGTTGGCTTCTGTTCAAAATAGTATCTATGGATGCAATATCGTATAATATCAAGTTATTTTCGTACGCACAAATAGAAACTGTTAAAATTAATTTAAATTAGCATGAATAATGATAATTCAAAATACTACAATCGAGTAAGCACTATGTATCATTGAATTTATAGAGATAGTAATCATTAAAAAAATCTGCGGAATGGTGAAACCATAGATTAAATTTGTCGCCGTGCCAGCACATAACGTGATGACAATGTATTTGAACCTTAACAGTCTTTACCCATACCACATTGCTAAGAGGTCAATATTTTTTCCTTCTTTATATTTTAATATTCAAGCTCTCATCTATATATATATAAAACAAAGTCGGGTTAGTTACACCATTTATAACTCGAGAACGGCTGGACCGATTTTTATGATCTTTGATTTGTTAGATTTGTCTCCGCTCGGAATAGCAGAATAACTATTAAAATATCGGATAAATTACGGAAAAAATACATTATGAAGACAATTCATTTTCTCATACATTTTGACATTTTGAAAAATGACCTCGCGCATTCGAAAATAAAAGAAAATCACAAACAATTTTAATCCATATACAACGATACATGACAGAAAGAATAAACAAGAAACAAATGAAAGGCGTTGTGTGCATTATCTATCCTTTGACAGTTGATTAAGTTCAGCCTCAGATAATCCCGAAAGACTTTGTCGTATACTCCGGTGAATTTTGGAGGAAGTTGTCCTGCCTGAATCTTTTTTACTTCTTCGACAGCGTCCAAAAATAAAGCCAAGGATAAAATTACATGATCTCATTGCTGGTATTGCTCATTATTTACCTACCAATTTCAAAATCCATCCTTCGAACTTCATTCGACAATCGATCTACGTGAATAATCGAGCCGATTACCAGCTAGGTGCGCAAATAGCTATTTCGATCGTGATTTTAAAACGGTAAGTTGCCTTCGAAGATGGTCACTTTGTGAGGTTATCAAATTTGTGATTGTGTGTGCATCGATAACTGCTTCATTATGTAATTTTGAATTATGTGATTAATTTTCCAGTGTTTATCATTTGATGATTCGTCAAAATGCTGACAACTATTTGCTGCGATTTTGTTGATTGCTTAAAATCGAGACGGAGCGCCTCACTTTCATTCGGTTGAACCAAGCCAAACTGCGATCGGAGGAGTATATTCATTTACGCGATGCAATCAGCACCGTAGGAGATGCAGCTAATGTTGGTCGATTGACTATTCTATCGGCGATGTACATTGGCAGCCCACGTCATATGCATGAATATGCGCTAGATGCAATGAAATATGTTCGTCATTACGGTCGTCCAGATCTATTCATCACCTTTACATGAAATCCGAAATGAATAGAAATTGTTCAACTGCTACTCCCCGGACAAACATCAAGTGATCGGCACGTGTCTTCAAACAAAAAATCCTGTCGCTGATAAATGTCGCTATGTAAAGAACCTTCAGCTGACGACAAACATGCGAGTTATATTGCTAAACGATCCGTCTGCCGAAAATTTCTCTAAGCAATTTCTGACTATCGGTAACGGCCGTGTTCCTGTCGACGAATCAAACGGATTGATTTCGTTTCCGCTGAATTTTTGCAATTTTGTGTCAACAATTGGTTGAGTGAACGAGCAATTCTTGCGGCAAAGAACAAAGATGTGGATCACTTAAACTTCACAATTCAAAATCAAATCGTTGGTCTACTGCATTCCTTCAAATCTATCGACTGTGTAAGTGCTCAGCCGTAGTAATTTGGCGGGCGTGGTGCGGCGGCGTCTTGCGAAACTCAAACGTATAGCCATGTGTATTATGCCCGAAAAAAGACACTGTCTAAGAACATTTTACACACGGTTATACGTTTGAGTTTCACAAGATGCCGGCGCGCCACCCCCGCGTGACCACTACGTTCTTGCACTAACAAACGAAGACGAAGCAACCAACTAGCCAACTGAATTTTTAAACTCATTGGATCTTCCTGGCTTGCCACCGCATAATTTACAACTGAAGGTTGGCTCGGTAGTCATCATGCTTCGAAATCTTAACCAACCAAAACTATGTAATCCATTTCATTTTGGTTTGATTTTTGCACATTTATTGAACTTAATTCATTTTGAATATTCATTTTAACTTAATAAAAAAATGAATTTAATTCAGCTAATAAGTTAACACAAGATTATTGATTCTGAGGCGGTACGAAGTTCGCCGGGTCAGCTAGTAGCATATAAAGATTAGAAACATTAGATATACACTGATCCATCAATATCTTTTTATTCCTCATACCCGATAGGAATCATTCTATCTTATTATAACAATGTGCATTCAGTAATATTGTATGAAATATGTGTGATTATTACACGCACAATACAACTAGGTTTAAAAAAAGAATGTTGATAATTTCAAGTACATAAATACTTATCGTGTATAATGAGACTAACATATTATTATGAAACACATAAGATATTTTTTAATAGGTAGCGTATTATTTTTCAAATAATTAATAGATAGGTAGGTACATTGTGAATTTACATAATTCAACATTGTGTTTATTGAAAAGGACTTTGAATGTTATGTACTTATATATAAAAAAATATTTATCCTTTCAAATGCGTTCCGTCACGGTCAAAATCCATTAATTTGACCAACTGCAGAGCGATAAATTTAATAATATTTATCATTGACCAAATTGCGTTTGAATTATAAAAAATCACCCCTAAAATTATTGTAGGAACTTGTACTAAAGGGTTGAATTCTTGGAAATAATATTATCTATTCATCCACTTTTTGGTTTTTTTCGTGTACCAAAATTAAGTGTTTGTCAATCTTTCAAGTACAGGCAGAAAAGGATCAAATTTTTAAAAATCTTTGATAACTTTTAATAAAATTTGTACGATGTTATAATCAACGTCATTATTGATGCTGCAATCCTATGTGTTTCTCAGTAATCTCCAGGAAACGTTTCCACTCTTCTATGTATGTGTAAGTTCCTTCTATAATCTTAGCATCAGCGATGCTGTATCTCTTTCTACACATTCCAACCACTTGAGTCTAAGTCTGCTGACTCCCCTATACTCTTTCAGTCTATTGAAAAGGAGTGACTTGAGTGGGCAGTTGTCTTCCAGTGTTGAGACATGGCGTGTTCGATGGAATCGTCCCGCTTTTATATATGAAGCAACAGTGACCTCACTGTACACTTCATAATATGGTTAATGATTGAATCTTCCACGCCATGTGATTATTTACAATAGGTGAACCATTTAGATAGTGTGGTCTACGAAAACTATAGAATATCATATCATCAAAATATAAACTGAAAAAAATACCGATTTTATTCAAAATAAGTTGTTTTATACTGGCAGCAAATACATAGATATGAATTAAATAATTTACTATCATTTTTAATGTACGTAGGTTTTAAAACAATTAATAATATTGAGGGAACCACAGTTTGACAGTAACTTCCAAAAAAAATTAGAGTGAATTTTCTATTTGAATAATATTGTATTATGTCTATCGTAACGTCTAACGTATGCTGTGATCGATAGACTATAAAATATACTTTTTGAATATTTAAAAAAAATATATATATATATATAATGGTATTTAATCCGGTATGTATTTGTACCATATTGATTTGAGTTTCTAAGTATGTCCACTGTTTCAATACATACGTAGTCCATCATTTCATAGGCATCAATGATATATCTACCTGTACCTACAGCATATGTGATCGATAGACTATAAAATATACTTTTTAAATATTTAAAAATATATATATATATATAATGGTATTTAATCCGGTATGTATTTGTACCATATTGTTTTGAGTTTCTAAGTATGTCCACTGTTTCAATACATACGTAGTCCATCATTAAAAACTTTTATTTAATTCTTTAATTCTTTAGTTCGAAGCAGACTTGAGAGTGGGTCTATTGTTTGGGCACCGCATCAGTTGAAGTATGGCCTTATGGTGGAGAGGGTTCAGAAGAAATTCTTGAGACTCCTTTATTTGAGGTTGTACGGATACTATCCGTGGCTTTATCCAACTGACTTTCTCTTAGGCATGCTTACATACTGCAGTTTGCAATTTAGAAGAAATCTTTATTTAGCTATGTATTTTTTTCGACTTATACGAGGTATAAATGAGAACTCTGCCATTCTGGGCAGTGTTGACCTGTGTGTCCCTGATAACTATCTTAGAAATAGAGAACATCAGTTGTTTATTCTCCCAAGGTGCAGAACCAACCTGCCACTGGTAATGCCAATTGGGAGGGCGATAACTATGTTCAACGAAATTGCTTCGGGTGTTGATATATTCCACCTACGTGAGGATGAGTATAGGTGGACGTTATTTTATAATTTTTTAAAATAGGGTCTGCCTAACTCATCCGGTGTATTTCCATGTACCTATATAATTAATATTTTTGTATGTACATATTTCTACTGTTTAATAACATATTATCTATCTCTTTTTTATGTCATGTTGTGAACGTCTTAAACTTATAATTTGTAATGTCCACAATATGTAAAAATAAATAAATTGAAAATTGAAATTGAAATTGAAATTGAAAATTGAAAATTGAAAAATTGAAATTGAAATTGAAAATTGATCATTTCATAATGTTTCTTTTCATAGGCATCAATGATGTATCTACCTGTACCTACTAGGAATAATGGGGATTCAAATCAATTATTTCAACTACATATTTAACTTATGGGATATTATTTAAATAATCCATGCTATAACTAATTCGAAACATAATATGTGTAACAATGCAGCTGGATAAAGAGACATGCCTTAAAATTACTGCTTTAGTATTTTTCTTAAATTAAGAACCCTATTATAAATATGTAATTCGGGTAAGTTATTATTATGGAATAAATTAAATAATTATGTCTTTATAATAATTATGTCTTTATAATAATTATGTCTTTATAATAATTATGTCTTTATAATAATTATGTCTTTATAATAATTATGTCTTTATAATAGTAATTGGAAGTCTTTTATTTAGTTGGCATTATTACGAGTATCCTTAGTGAAGGATCGGAGTTTTTTTCAATTTTGATTTTTCGAGTAGGTACTAAATTCAAAATAATCGCTGTTTTTATTAGTATTTTTGTTCTGGAACAAATATTCATTGTAGTGCTTTCCTTATCGACTGCAAATATAGAGTTTTAAATTTATGTTTTTTACATTTTCATATTATAATAACAACTAAATACGTAAAGAAACGTTGAAGGGTTGACGCCTTGCCTCGTTGCTAGTCACAGCATGTCTTACACGGCTCTCGCATCTAAACTCGCCTCGTCTGCCGTACAGCCATAAATAAAACCTTCCAAGAACGTCGATCCGGTGTTGCATATGAAGACCGCGCACATCTACCTAGCGACAGTCGCACGTAAGCTTCGAAAAGTCACATTCGTCCAATCTGCAGAGCTTCATTTGGCAATGTGTGTTTTGTGAATAACGATTACGTCACATCGACGTATTCGACACGTTGCAGGCGGACGACGTTTGGTGTGAGAACCGGCTTACGAATCTGATACACTTCTCGCGGAGCAATACATTTGACTTAAGCAGTACTGGAAAATTTCAACAATTCATAATAAATCGTTAATCTAATACTTAAGTGAATCAAAAACGCTTATATTATTACGATAATATAGTAAATAAAAACAGACGATTCTCGCTTATATTTTTTCGACATTACATTGAAATCATTTCATATAGCGTTTTCCATGACTTTAAAAAGTAAAATTGAAAAAAAAAACTAATGATTGAATATCTTTCAGACGAATTACTTATATTATTTTGTTTAATTCATTAGACATTTATCATGAATAATAGTATCTGGAAACCCTTCGATTTGAAGTGAAGTTTCCTCTTTTATTAAATCAAATTCGGTTCGGTCGATCATAATAACATTTTTTTAACCGCAGCTAGGAAGACCAGTCCGGTAACCTCACCCCGGTGATGTTATTGGTAACAAGACGGTAAATGTAAGCCGCAAGTATAAGACATATAACACGGAGTGTGTCCACGCAGCGTATATCCGGCCACACAGGATACCTCGAGGGGAGAGATGCGCGAGCCAAAAGACACGTGATTACTATTAGGTACCTACCTTCCTCATACACGACGTATAAAAATACTTAGCGGTTTTAATATTGAATTATAAAAAAATCGTTGGTACAAGTCGGTTATGGGGAAGCCAGCGGCAAATAAATTTTGAAAATAGCCGGTATACTGGATTATTTGTTAGGTTGGGTTAGTTTAGGTTAAGTTAGTAACAACACCCCCTCAACGATACGCCACTGCGCACTTCGTTGATGAATTTTCCTAGCTCAGTCGGTGGAGGGGTTATTAATAATAACGCTGTTTCCTTTTGAAAAAAGTCGGTAATGACTTGGTTTTATTTTCTTGTAGGTAGCGTCTAGTAAATAATATTTTTTACAGGCCAAATGTAGGTGAAGGCGGCAGACAGGAATACGTGACGACCGATGACTGCGAACGCGAGAGATGTTTCCCACCCGTAGGTAAACGGGATGTGAAACTCTCCCCGGGGAGTACTTCGGCGTTCAAGAAGTGAAGAGATGCGCGGCGAAAACTGGTGAGACTGGTCCAGAGTGTTTGAAGAGAGGCTGCTAGTAGAGATGAGACTTGTTCCCGAGGGAGGATCCGGTAGACTGATAAAAATCTCTCGGATGCGCCCTCTTTTATAGCAGCCTCCCTTATTCTAATTGGTCCAAAGAGTTTGAGAAGGGGTGACCAAAGATTCTACTGTGTCCGTTAATTTCGTACTGCGTAATATCTCTTGTTTATTTAATAGGAATTTACTGGATTGTCAGAAGGACCAAGTATCAAGAGATAATATATTCTGTGCACGTGGATGGATATATTGACGTTATAAAATATCGTCTATCTAATTCTATGGATTTTATATGAATTTATTTAGAGCATTTAAATAGCTATCTCCGGCATAAACTCGCGGTTTTAGTCTTATGCCAGGAGTAAACACACGATTCTATTAGCGTTTAAGTTACATACATTTACAACTACTTACTAGGTACCTATTGACATAATAATAGGCCCTGTAATTGACATCCACCGACCTTCACATAAACATTTGTGATTTTACGATGTAAACTTGTCTGTTGCCTTTACCCTTTACAAATACATATTAATCCTATATTCATATAATCAGATATAATTATTATGAACACAAAAATCGAATAATATTTCCTAAAAGTTGAATTTAAGGAACTCTATGATGCTATGATTTGTTTTCGCGCGCTTAATTCTTTTCTAGCGGAAACATTTTTGCGTACGTACACCGATGCACACATATACCAATGCATCGGCCGGCCGTTGGTGCGTCGCTATGCCCGTTTATCTACGATACGAACATGTCCCGACATGTTTGGCTTTCCGTTGCTATGCGCGAGACATTTTTGCGTACACACCGACGCACACACACCAACGCGTTGGCCGGTGTTGCCATGCTATGAATTTAGGTGTTGCCACTCGCGTATAATTGATTCTATAATTATTAGTTTGCTATTAATGAGTTTACGGATCGAAATACTATTCGATTAGTGTGTTCCACATGACATATTAATTAATTTACATACACTTTTAATACTAATCACTCGCTACCGCGTTCTTCTTCTTTATATCAGCAGTTATTCTTCTTCTTTCATACTATTACATAATATATTCTATATTTTACACTCTTATAATAATCTCTCGCTACTGCATTCGTCTCTTTATATTTAACAATCATTCTTCCCCTTTTATACTAATATACAGTTACATAATACATTTATATCTAACACTTTATAATAACATAGTCACAGGTTTTATTGTGCAGAACAAGGCAATTTCACATCCATCATTCTTTTATACTGTATTACCTTGTTCGTAGCAATCGATGCCCCGTTCGATATGTTTACATATCGGACGGGTAGCGTAAAAACCTGTGAACCGATAAACAATTATATATGATTAGACAAGGAAGCGTTTTAGGCGTTTTACTAAGCCGTATAGTTAGAGATCAGGTTTACATGTCGGCTTATTACTAATTAATTTATTAAGCGAAGAAACCTACCTACAGGTAGGTGGTGACAATTCGCCCTCCCCCGATGAAAGCCGACATGTACAGCCTGACCTCATCGGCCGCCTATACCTTCCTTGTTCAACCATTATACACATAACATATTTATTTTAGTTTCATTTTTCCAGCCTCGGATTAGGATATTATTATATTTACTTAAGTGTCCGATATGGAAGTATTATTTGTTGTCTCGAACGTTTTGTACATATCGAGCCATATTTCAGAAAAGTTTACCCTAAAGCCTTATTATTTATGATAATCCTAATATTTATGACTACTTAATTATCTTAATTTATAGATGGTTTTTGTTTCCTGTCTTCCGGATATACGGCAATTATTTTGCCGTTCTATCCAGGTCCTTAAGACATTTCGTTTTCATTTACAAGTTATCGTTACAATTTACAATTTATAATTCACGGGTCTGACTGCAGCTCGGTAGAGAATTTAAGTAATTGCAGTCGTTGACTTCTTCGAGTGCCAATTTTACGGGGGCGGGCGTCTTCAGATGCTCGCGCCTTACTCATTCTTTTGTTAACTTTCTTTCGATTCTTATTCACGTTCATAGGAATAGGTGTGGCCACATCCATTCCTATGGTGATAATTGTTTTGGGTGTCGATACTTGCGTCGAACTAGTTGATGGCATAGTCTCCTCGCAAATACTGGGAAGTATTTTAAAAGGACGTATTCTTCTCCATGTCCTTTCCTTAACCTGTGCTAAGGGCAACTCGTCTTCCGATTCCTCACGTCGCGGTGAAGGGGTTTGGGGTCGTGCACTACCCCGCTCCACCTCCTCCGGTATCGCAAGTCGTTCGGAATCGTCGTCCAAAGCACTGGGTTCGGCGAGTATGGCTTCCATCCGTCCTTCATCATTATTGTCATTCTCGTCCTCCACATTTTCGGTAACTTCCTCTTCCGTTGGAGGGTAATACTTTCTAATATGATCGATGTGGAATTTGTACGGACGTCCACGTCGATCTACGTAGAACATTACGTCGCTGACTTTCCAAATGATCCGATGCGGGCCGCTCCATTTTGGATCGAAACCGGCACACGCACCAGGTCGTTTCTTTGGGAATTCCCTCGTAAAAACGGAGTCCCCAACCCCGTATGTGGGTGGTTCGGGTCCACGTTCTTGCCGACGCCGTTCCACGTACCTTGCTTGGTTGGCCAATACTGCTGTATTCATCTCGGTTCTATCTCGCGCTACCTCATAACTGCCGATATCCCGCAGAGGGTTCGACCAGTAGCCCGGCGTACTCACTTTCTGCCCCCATAATACTTCAGCTGGGGAAAAACCTGTAGCTGCGTTTTTTCGGCGTCTAAGATCGCCTAAAATTTCGGTAACATGTTCATCCCATGTATTTTGTTCCAAACCGGCCAACCTAATTCGTAACCCTTTCTTAATTTCTTGATTTCTTCTTTCCGTGGGGTTTTCTCGCGGCATCCATATGGACGTATTCCATTGCAAGGAATCCCAGCGTTCAAGTGCCGCAATCCAGGCCGGGTGATTAAACTGGGTTCCATTATCGGATAAGATTGCCCTTGGGCTACCGTAGCGTAGGATAATATTATCATGGATCAAGGGTATAATATTACCCACTACGGCGGATCTCATCGGAAAAGCTTCCGTCCATCGTGAAAATAAGTCTATTATAACTAATAGGAAGCGATTCCTTTTTCGCGATGTAGGGTAAGGTCCCATAATATCGAGGGCGAGAATTTCCCACGGCCTTTTGGCCTCTACGTGAGTCGTTTGGGCGGCTTTGGGCTGTAGGGCGCCTCGTTTTCGAGTGGCGCAAATGCTACAGGCCCGGACATAAGTTTCCACTTCAGTCCGTCTCTTATGCCACGCGAATCCCTCACGAATTGCGTAGTCGGTTTCTAAAGCACCTGGATGCCCATTTTCGTCATGAAAAGTTTTTAGTACTTCTTTAGTTAACGAGGCGGGCACTACGAGTTGTAAGTTCTGCCCGCTACCTATTCGTACTAACGACCCGTTTCTAATAGCTAATCCCGTAAGTCCTCTATTCGAACCATCGTTGGAGTGAATTTGATGCATTAGTCCTCTGGTTATCGGGTCAGTTCGCTGGCGTTCGATAACCTTTTGCCTTAGTGCTACGGTAGTTAGCAACATAGCCGTTACTGGCTTTGATCTGCGTATAGGAGCGGCCATTCGTTCGTGTTCTTCATCAGGATTTTTATTATCATCGGCGGGTTCTTGGGGAAACCGCGAAAGATGATCGGCTAGATGATTTTCCGATCCAGGGCAATGCTCTGTGTCGAAGTTGAACTCACTCAAGAGCATTCCCCACCTAGCAAGTTTGCCTTTTTGATGCTTCGCTGTATTAAGCCAAGTTAGCGCTTGGTTGTCGGTAATAAGGGTGAATCTTCTATCTTCGAGGTACCCCCGGTATTTAGTGATTCCCCATACTGCGGCCAAGGTTTCTAGCTCATTGCTGTGATACCGGCTTTCGGCGTCGTTAACTCGTCTGCTCGCATATGCGATAACATCTCGGCCTCCGCTATCTTTCTTTTGAAAGAGCACAGCCGCAATTCCATGGCCCGAAGCGTCGGTTTGCAGGCAGAAAGGTCGTTCAAAATCCGGTCGCGCAAGTCGCAGGGGTTGTTTCAGTGCCTTTTTGATTAATTCGAAGGCTTCTGTGGCCTCATCTGTCCACCGAAATCGAACTGTGGTACGCAGTAAGCGCGTTAATGGAACGGCCATTTCCGCAAAACGATGTATGTATTCGCGAAGCCAATTACATAACCCGAGGAAACTACGCACCTCCTTTCGGGTGGTTGGTTGAGCAGCTGCTTCTACCTCCTGAAGGTGATGTAGCTGGGGTTCGTTGCCGGTGGCAGTAATACGGTGGCCCAGATAATCCACCTCGCGACATCCAATTCGGCATTTCGCCGGTGCAACTCGTAGGCCGTGGTATTGTAACCTCTCAAACACTAATCTCAAGTGATTTGCATGGTCCTCCCACGTTTTACTGTAGATGATGATGTCATCTAAGTACACCATGCAACATTTATTGATTAAACCCACAAGAACCTCTTGGGACATCAGTTTTTGAAAATGCGTCACTCCGTTTTTCAAGCCAAATGGAAGCACACGGAACTGGTAACTGCTGCCATCAGCGGTGGCAAAGGCAGTCAGCGGCTTCGTGTCCTTATGCAGCAAGACCTGCCAGTACCCAGAAACCAGGTCCAGGCTAGAGAAGATGGTTGCCGTGCCTAGATCCTTCAAGGTGTCTAGTATTAATGGCAGAGTCGCTGCTTCTTCTATGGTTTTGCTGTTAAGTTTTCTAAAATCGATACAAAATCGAGATGATCCGTCTTTCTTGGCCACTAAGACTACAGGAGAACTATAACTGGAGGTGCTCGGCTCGATCACACCATCAGCGAGCATTTGCTCAACGTCTTCCTGTATCTGCTTTCGCTTGGCCTCAGAATGTTTATATGGCATCAATCTAAAAGGAACTTTATCCTTTAGAAAGATTTTCAGCTCGCTGGTCCTACTTGGAGGACCTGAATCAGCAAATCTGTCTTCAAAGTCCTTCATAACTTTGGTCAAAGAGATGCGTGCCGCTTCAGGTATTTCCGGATTTAATTCCGCCAACGTTATAGGTCCGCATGGTTGATGCGGTTTAGTGGTTTGACAATGAATGGTTTGCCTCTTCTTGTCACCGAAGTGCATGCAGCGCCTTTTCAGATCAATGACCGCTTCTTGTTTACTCAAGAAGTCCAAGCCCAGTAGTAAGTCCACGCTTAAACCGTCAAACGCGAGAGCGTTCAATTCTACCGGGCTATCGCGTAAATATCCGCGAATAAATACTTCACCTCCGGTGCGTAAGGTTTCGCCATTGGCAGTGACCAGGTCTGGTGACACTCCATTAACTTTATATGGTGGACACACTAAGTCTCTTCTGACTAAGGTCCGCGTAGCTCCGGTGTCGATAACGGCTTCGTAACTCCCTGTTACTCCGTCAATACGCAGAGGTAATCTAAGGAGAGGTTTCACATGAACATGTGAGTTCGACCCCCCCCCAGACAAGTACGCTCCTGCAGAAGTCTCGCCAACCGACATAATACACTTCAAGGAACCGTTGTTCTCATTAAGTTCAATACTATTCACTTTATCTACTATATCTATATTATTGTTACACTTAACACTATTATTATACCTATTTTTATTTAATATCAAACTTTCACAATTATTTTTCACACTTTTACTAGATAGATATATTTTATCACTATCATTGTTGTAATCCTTTTTAAAATCAACCCTATCTTGCGCGGGCAACAATTTAGTTTTATTTTTACATGGCAATTTTGGTTTTATATTTTTCTTTCTTCTTAATTTGTTATCATCCGCGTTATCATTGGTGATAATTAATTTATTTATCACGCTCGGTTTATTATTTCTAGTTAAATTAGATGAAGAAACGATAATTCCTTTTTGTTTATACGGTTGAATATTATTTGTATGGCTGGCCGGTTGGATCGTACTAATACGTGTTTTTGTCGAGCTATTTTTAGTAACTCGAGATGCGTTCAACGGTATTTCACAGCTTCTCAATGTTTTTAATCGAGTTTTCGTACTCGCCGCATTATTTATATCAGCTTCGATATACATGTTATTATTTAATTCAGATACCATATTTACTTTCGTCGTTAACATAATGGGGTCCTGATTAATGTTATATTGATATAGTACGTTAATATTTTTCAAAAAGGATTGGATTTTATTATTAATAGGATCAATGCCTTTATAACAAGAATTTAAATAACAAAATTTTGCGTCTGGCCTGACGTTAAGATTTGACGTTAATTTATTACTTTGGCCTTTGAGATAATTTACGAATGCTTTAGGAGCCGGGTAATTAATAATTTTGCCAGTTTCAGCTAAATGTTTACTTACGGTTTGGTTTCGCGAGGTCTCTGGAGGGACTGCGCCGTAGAGACGTTCTCTGTGTGTCGAAAAAACTTGATTCCAATCATTCTTCACCTTTCTTTCATCTAATTTTAATACCTTTTTACGTTTTCCATATTGGTTACAAATTACTTCACTAAACAACGCCGAATCAAATGCTTTTTGACGTTTTGTCATAATACCTATAGTAGGTATTTTTGTATGAGTACTACTATTTATTTCGGCGTTGTTAGGTGACGCTACACATTTATATGGAACGTAAGATTTTTCTTTAACATAATCTTTTCTATAACCTTGAAGAGGTCTCCCATATTCACTATAATCAGCCGTTGGAAGAACGTTCTGTATTCCGCACTTAACACTAGTTTTCAAGGACATCGGAAGAATGTTCCCACTGTTAGCACCAGAATATCTGGCACTCGCAGATCCCCAGTCATCACCGTCGAGCCGTGGGTGACGTCTAGCTCCTGCAAGGCCTCTTCATTGCTCCATCTGGACGTTCTCAGCCGTTGACGTCCTTTCTTGGTACTCGGGTCGGTTGTAGTTACCGCGCCAGTTCCCTCGGTAATCGCCACGGCCTCTACCACGGAAGTTTCCGCGGTTCACAAAATATCCTCCTCGGCCAACATAGGCTCCGGCCGGTGTTCTATCTGTGAGGTTTTCTTCCATCGACGGTCTATGCCGGTCTACGTTTTCTGGGCGCGTTTCCATTGTGGAATGGTTTATTTCGCGTGGTGGCGGCTGGCACGTACAGTGGCACCCGCAGTCTCTTTTAGTTGCTGGCCTCTGAATATGTGATATCGGTACTGGAGGCAGGTAGTCTGGTGCCATCGGTCGAACGCGTTTGGCCACCTCCAGCAGTCCGTCTAGCGATTTCCAGCCACTCTGGCCAACTCGAAGTTGGTCGTGAGGGTTAAGAAGGTCGAAGAAAATCTCCGCCAATTCCTCTCCACCCGTAGTCGGCATCAAAACTTTGGCGAGCGCTTTCTTATTCAGCAAGAACGGAAATACGTCCTCGTCAGGTTTCTGTCGGCGAGTTTTAAGCTCGCTTTCCTGTACTCGTCGTCTTGTGGAAGATTCAAAGAACCGGGTCATCCGGCTTTTGAAAGACTCCCAGTCGTCTTCGGGATCTACTTTCGTGCTCCAGGTCTTGGCTTCACCTCGGAGCTGGCGTATAGCGAGTCGCGTCCAGTTTAGTGACGGGCTCCTGGCGGCTGCATAATATTTCTCGCATTCCTCAAGAAATTCGGTTACTCTGTGCTGAGGCGCTCCGCTGAACGTCACCTCTAGTTCAGGTTTATGCATCCATTCTTTGTATTTTGGAAATTCCCCGGTCCTAGTCTCCTGATTAATGCTTGGTAAAGAAGACTCCGTGCCCGGGCTCCTCACGAACGCTGGTATACTGCGCTCAGGTATTTGCATACTTTCTTCTATGTCTTCGGTCCTTTGGATCGGTTCCATCAGTGGTGGGTCCGCCATATCTTCGCTAGGTGTGTGTGGGTCCTTTGTCTGCGATCTAGTTCTCATATATATAATATATATACGAAATATATATATATTCTTCTTGGTAGTCGGGGTCTGGATCCGAGAAAAAAGAAACTTTTTCTGAGCCCGTAAACGTTGTGGCGCCAAATTAACAACACCCCCTCAACGATACGCCACTGCGCACTTCGTTGATGAATTTTCCTAGCTCAGTCGGTGGAGGGGTTATTAATAATAACGCTGTTTCCTTTTGAAAAAAGTCGGTAATGACTTGGTTTTATTTTCTTGTAGGTAGCGTCTAGTAAATAATATTTTTTACAGGCCAAATGTAGGTGAAGGCGGCAGACAGGAATACGTGACGACCGATGACTGCGAACGCGAGAGATGTTTCCCACCCGTAGGTAAACGGGATGTGAAACTCTCCCCGGGGAGTACTTCGGCGTTCAAGAAGTGAAGAGATGCGCGGCGAAAACTGGTGAGACTGGTCCAGAGTGTTTGAAGAGAGGCTGCTAGTAGAGATGAGACTTGTTCCCGAGGGAGGATCCGGTAGACTGATAAAAATCTCTCGGATGCGCCCTCTTTTATAGCAGCCTCCCTTATTCTAATTGGTCCAAAGAGTTTGAGAAGGGGTGACCAAAGATTCTACTGTGTCCGTTAATTTCGTACTGCGTAATATCTCTTGTTTATTTAATAGGAATTTACTGGATTGTCAGAAGGACCAAGTATCAAGAGATAATATATTCTGTGCACGTGGATGGATATATTGACGTTATAAAATATCGTCTATCTAATTCTATGGATTTTATATGAATTTATTTAGAGCATTTAAATAGCTATCTCCGGCATAAACTCGCGGTTTTAGTCTTATGCCAGGAGTAAACACACGATTCTATTAGCGTTTAAGTTACATACATTTACAACTACTTACTAGGTACCTATTGACATAATAATAGGCCCTGTAATTGACATCCACCGACCTTCACATAAACATTTGTGATTTTACGATGTAAACTTGTCTGTTGCCTTTACCCTTTACAAATACATATTAATCCTATATTCATATAATCAGATATAATTATTATGAACACAAAAATCGAATAATATTTCCTAAAAGTTGAATTTAAGGAACTCTATGATGCTATGATTTGTTTTCGCGCGCTTAATTCTTTTCTAGCGGAAACATTTTTGCGTACGTACACCGATGCACACATATACCAATGCATCGGCCGGCCGTTGGTGCGTCGCTATGCCCGTTTATCTACGATACGAACATGTCCCGACATGTTTGGCTTTCCGTTGCTATGCGCGAGACATTTTTGCGTACACACCGACGCACACACACCAACGCGTTGGCCGGTGTTGCCATGCTATGAATTTAGGTGTTGCCACTCGCGTATAATTGATTCTATAATTATTAGTTTGCTATTAATGAGTTTACGGATCGAAATACTATTCGATTAGTGTGTTCCACATGACATATTAATTAATTTACATACACTTTTAATACTAATCACTCGCTACCGCGTTCTTCTTCTTTATATCAGCAGTTATTCTTCTTCTTTCATACTATTACATAATATATTCTATATTTTACACTCTTATAATAATCTCTCGCTACTGCATTCGTCTCTTTATATTTAACAATCATTCTTCCCCTTTTATACTAATATACAGTTACATAATACATTTATATCTAACACTTTATAATAACATAGTCACAGGTTTTATTGTGCAGAACAAGGCAATTTCACATCCATCATTCTTTTATACTGTATTACCTTGTTCGTAGCAATCGATGCCCCGTTCGATATGTTTACATATCGGACGGGTAGCGTAAAAACCTGTGAACCGATAAACAATTATATATGATTAGACAAGGAAGCGTTTTAGGCGTTTTACTAAGCCGTATAGTTAGAGATCAGGTTTACATGTCGGCTTATTACTAATTAATTTATTAAGCGAAGAAACCTACCTACAGGTAGGTGGTGACATTAGGTTAGGTTTTTTTTCTTGAATTCATGAATTTTGCCAAAATCGGCTATGTTCCCGCCTGACTTCCCCATAACCGACTTGTACCAATATGTCAAACTATGTATGTTTTTTTTTAATGTTTCACTTTCTAACTTATAAAACTACATTTTAATGATAAAAATATTCATAAACTTCGATGTAGTAAGTCAGTTTTTTAAATTTTAATTTAAAAAAATAAAAAAAATAATCATTATATTATTTTTAAACACGTGTTGATTATTTTTTTAAATATAAATTTTGTGGTTTCAATGTAAAAGTGCTTACTTAAGTAAGTCAGTTTGGTTGCAGCTGAGATAATCGATTTAAAAATAAATCACGGTTTTCAAAATACTCTTGCTTGTAAGTTATAAGTGTATATTTTTTTTAATTTCTTTTACATTATTTATGTATAATTAAGTTTTTGATATTGTGTTTTATTCATTTCTTTGAATAAATAGGTAATTTTACATATAGTTAAAAATTATTTTGTCAATTTAAGCGATTTCTACAAATTAAAATATCTATTTACTCTGCTTATATGACACAAAACCTATGATACACAAAAAAGAGTACAATTCTCTACAGAACACATTAGCATTAAAATCTTAATTTCGTAAAAGCGCGACATAAATCGAGTTTCGAGAGCATTTGTTTGCGACGAATACTGGATGTGACTGACTTTGTGAGTAATGAGGGGATAGGATATCGAATAAAGCAGTCTCTCATCACGCTGAGAATGAAAGGCGACGTTGGATCTGACTTGCCTGTTCTTCAAGCCAACCGGATTCCGCGTCCTAGAAAGCCGCTTTATAAGTACTATCCGAAAACTGGCATGACCTGGCGAGCAAATAATGTGATTCTTGGAGACGCTTTGTGGTGTCAATATGCATAAGGGGCGGACATGGTCAAGGAAAATCATGAGAAAGTGACAAAGGAGGATTTGTGTACCGTATTGTACTGTATTTAAGATAGCTTAAATCTAATCAAACAAATCTTTACTTCTCTAAGGTGTTACAATTTAATGCGTTATCTTTACCTACAAGAGGCAGCACCTAGTGGAAAAATACGAAGTTTGTAATTTAAGACATTTTTTTGATAATTTACAATTTCAACTATATTAATTAATAAATATGTATCTGAAAACATTAAAAATAAAAATATTTTTTATTTTAAGTCAAAGATAAACTTACAATAATTGTAAAAAAATGTTATAACATGTGAATTTGTCCCAAGGACCCCATCTTATTATTACACATATTTTATGGTCATATTTATTATTAAAATTTAGTTTATTAAGTTTTCTATACTTTAACTACCTATTAGATTTTTGACTAATTCATAGTTTTAATATTTTTTATATCTATTATAAAAAACATAGATTTTTATAAAAATATAAATGAGTATAACTTGAAATCCGTTTTGGTTATATGAAATATTATTTAGGTATGGTCCCAATATTGAAGCTTAATTTGATAATATTATTTCTCCGCTAGGTGCCTCTAGTAGGTAAAGACATCGCCTTAAATAAAGCCTTGGCTTTCTCAACATCTTTACTCTTCAGTCTCAAATACCATAATGTCACTATGGACTATGTGAATAAATTATAAAATTCTTTGAAATGTCATTCAAAGAATATATAATTCGTTTTGTCGTTTTGTAATTGAAAATAAATGTGTAGCTCTACCACCGATATATTTCTTGCGATGTTTTTGGATTAGACTTGATTTAGGAGATGTAAGGTGTCTCTCTTTTAAACTGCGACGCTTATAGAAATGACAGAGCTGCTCAATTTTGGATACATTGGATACAAAAAGGGTAAAATGTTAAGAAGTATTGTAATAAAACGAATTTATAAAATCAAATTAGCAATATAATATACAATGCTCTGGCCTCATTAAAAAAAAATAATTCAGTCTCATCTCTAACAAATAAATAATGTACAAAATCTACGTACCTACTACCTGGTTTATAGTCAGTTGAATTATTACAGATAATTAATTTAATAAAATAATACTTGGGTAATGGTAATTTATCTGAATTTATTTATATCAATTACAAATGGACAATCGTCCGTTATATGCAACAATCTCGAAATCTAAATAATAATGTTTTTTTAACGGTAATGTTTGTTTGGGTACACATAATAAAAAAAATGCATGGTGAGGGTCATTTCAAAAAATATATCCGGTATATAATAATTTAGTAACAGTTTCTTGTCACTGCCTTCTACTTGTACCCCATCTCCTCATTACTTCCACCGTGGATCCCCACACTTTCCCGAATACATGCACATACCTGGCCTGCAGCTATAACCACTAGGAATATATTTACTTACTCACGTCGAGCCTTGTCCCACCCACAAGTGGCTATTGTATACACGTCATCTAACGGTCCTCATTATTAGAACCGTTAGTGTTAATTTGATATCTCATAATATATCGCACAGTAAACATTTCTTTTGATATCTCCGAGTAATAATATTATATTACCCTTGATTGTATTTTTTTCGATATCGGGAGGGGGCGGTCCGGACCGGATGAACTCCCTTCCCCTCCTCGCGTAGACACCTAATTAACGAGCCAAACCAAAGGTTTACTTATAGGTAATTATTGAAATATTTCAGAAGTCATTTTCATAGTATTGTATCGACAAACAAACTTCATTCATTGATACACCTAAATGTTATAGTATTGATCAGTGGTTCTTTTATTTTAATAAAAAATCTCTCAGTTATTATAATATTAATATAATAATATGTAATGTCAACCCCTGTTCTAAACAAAAAGCTTTGCCGCTACGGAGCTTTTGTGACCATAAATTTATTAGTGGCCTCTCTAAGTTAACCGCAAGAAGCTTTTAGCCGTAACGCCTACCGAAATAGTTTAACTCTTTGAAAAATTGCTATCAGTGACACAAAATTGTAACAGGCTCCGTGCTAAGAGTTATAATTACACACACAATATATTATATTATACACGGTTATTCTATTTTGTATTGCGTCAATTTCATAATATGTACAAAAACGATAAACCTATACAACCACCTCCAAGAAAATTATGCACATGGTTCTGAAATAAATTAAAGATTCCCATAGTGAATTTGTGATTCGCTTATTTAGTGAAAAGGTGAAAACATTATGATGTTTTTACACTCTACACTGTACAGATTTATGCTGGGGATGACAAACCACCATCTGAATAGATAATTTTTAAAGGGATTTAAAATTGAGAATATACGCAATGTTTTATATTTGCTAAAGCACGGTAAAAAGTTATGTGTGGAAGAGTATCGCCTAAATAGTGTATGATATTGTGTGTCTCAAGGGATGTATAGTATCTTTATTTGACTGTTTGGTAGTATTTTCATTGTAACAAAATAATCCACTGAAGAATATTAAAATTAAAAACCTTTAATTTTGAATGCTCTTGTAACATAAATAAATTTCAGAAAAAACACTGCTTAAGTCAAAATGTATACAGTTTGGACGGATGATTTTTTTGGTTTGATTAGCCGTAAAAACCATACAAATTTAATGCCTAAAAATCAGATATCATTATATGTACGTATTATACTAATATTGCATTTTTATTTTCATTCAATAATAGTATTACGTACTTATGTGAAAATAAAACCATGTCCAAAATATTCTCACAGTCACGAGTGAAGAAGAGAAGTATTGCATTCCTGAATCCTGGTTTATTTCCAATACTTATGCTTTTCTTGTGGAATTTGATGAATGAATCCAACCGCGCATGGGCGAGGAGGAGAAACGAGCAGACGGTCAAGGGCGCCAAACAAAGACGTGTTAAATATATTGCAGTTTTTCTTAATAGATTATTATTATGAAAATTTTCTAAATGCATTTTCATATACGTAATGGAAAATCACACATTTGCTGGGTTAATTTTATAATAATTTAACTATCACACGTTATAATCATAATCAACCGTGGCCAAGCAACCCATAAAATTAGATCGCATTCAAGTTGTGTGATATACATCACATACAATTTATTTTCATGTTGTATATTCATGTTAAACCCAATGCTATAAGCATACGAAAAAATAAGTTACAATAATAATTTTCATAGTTTTATCATCATCAATAGATTCCCGAGCTACCATGCATAAATGAGCGAGTTGGAAGTTGGACTCCACATAGGTATACTTTGCCAAATTAATATGAATGGTGATCACTGAAAATACAGGAAATGCCAACAATGTCATTCTATCTGAAGCGATTTTGCCCTGATCTCTTTGCTTAAGACGGTACTTCAGTGAAACGACAAATAATGTTCAACTATAGGTGCGATGAAATTTCGGACTGGCTGGCAATCGGAGAGCGAAAGTCGAGCTGTGAAGACGTCAATTTGTTTTGTGATGGCGACGGGGGAATTAATTCTTAAATCGTGTAAAGATACCTGAAAAACGTTACGCATTTACTTGAAAAAGAAAACGTGTCAATGAATATATTATTATTATTATTAATAATAGAACAATAAACATAACAGTAAATGGACGCATGTTGACTTTTTATGACAAATTATGTTTTGTTCTGTACGCGCCATTTGCACAATCTTCGCGTCGCGTTGTCACGATCGTTTTAGACCATAGAGGTATTAAATGTGCAGACCTTCTTTCAGAAGGAAACGTCTGACTGAAAGACGTTATTTATTTTGATGTAAATCTCTTCCAATATATACAAATTAGGGCGCCTAGCTTTACATTGTATGTAGAGCATTTTAAATACGTAAATTCTCTTCCTATCGGATTTTCTGGAGTAGTACCGGTCAGTGGCGCACCCAGGGGGGGGCAAGGGGCCCTGGCACCCCCCAAACATGAAAATTATCAGAATGATTTTAAACATTGAAATTGAAAGCCAATAAACTATGCCTTGGGCCTTACACAAATAAAAACACGGCAAAAAAATGATTTTAATTTCTAACATAAAATTTCGAAACACTAATGTCGGGTTTTTTTAGAAACCCAATCACTAATTAACTGTCAAAAAAATCTTCCGGAGTGGTGTTGGTCAGGGCTGGGGAGGGCTGACAGGACTCTCCTGGAGGCCCGGGCTGTGGGGGGCCCGGCGTGTCGGGTTGACCAGATAAGTGAGATAAACACACATCATAAATTAGCTTGAATAGTAAAAAAAAAGTCGCCTGCACTATTATACTTCATGGCCATGAACATTTTAGATTATATAATTGTACAATATATTTTCTGATTATTATGTATCGATACTTGACAGCTCCATTATTAAGTAGATGTATGAAAAATCGCCAATAATTCACTGTATAAGTACCCGTAATTTGAACTAAAACACAATTTGAAAAACGTTAATAGGGGGTAGCACAGCCGTTAATATTTGAGTAATGTTTTAGCATACTAGGCGCACATGTCCAGCATGGTCGCTGTTAGTCACTTGCAATCCGCCAGTCGCTGATGACACGCTCAACGGTTACCACCGTTATGCCTCCAATTTAATAAAAACTATGAGAAACTGTACAAATATACCGCCGTTTATTGTGAAAATATGTAAAAATAATTATATGAAGAAGAAAAAGAGCCTATGGGACTAATTTACATTCTCCTCCTTGTCCCCCCCCCAGATTAAATCCTGGGTGCGCCACTGGTACCGGTTATAACAATGTACAGAAAGTTTGAAAATATCGACGTCTTAGCG
The DNA here is from genome assembly GCF_057557595.1 of Rhyacophila brunnea. Taxonomy (NCBI): domain Eukaryota; kingdom Metazoa; phylum Arthropoda; class Insecta; order Trichoptera; family Rhyacophilidae; genus Rhyacophila; species Rhyacophila brunnea. The sequence goes on along the minus strand of NW_028233276.1, from coordinate 36,014,108 downwards.
AGACATTTTTAATAGTTTTTGTGATGCTACGTTTTGTTATATCTTGGTGGGACGAGTTATTGCTGTTAGGCATCAAAATGTTCAGTCTCCAATTTATCTCTTCCAACCAGGGGCTAGGGGTGCGAAATATCCAGGCGGTAGGATTAAAGGGGCGGAAAAGGTCCTAAGAACCAGTCACCAGAAAATGAAAAGCAAAATATTAAAAAAAAAAAACAATTCGTCTCATGAGCCTGTTTCATGGATTTCACGCAATTTTCTACAATATCATAAAGAATATTTTATAAATTTAGACTTCCGTGGTCTATCGATACATATCTTACATTATAATTTTTTAATATTTAATAAGTAAAATAAGACATAATTTTCGTTATGAATATTTTGATGACAATAATATTATATTTCTGCAATACGGCCCCTTAGGGTCAAAGAAACGTGTTTCATGTTTCTCTACTTTTCAGGAGACCCGAAACACAAGTAAATTTACATTCCACAGACATTAAGGTCAGTGAAACGGCAAATAATTTTCAACTATAAGCGCGACGAAATTGTGGACTCGCTTGCATTCTGAGAGAGAACGTCGAGCTGGAAACACGTTACTTTGTTTCGTGATGGCGACGGGCGTATTAATTCTTAAATCGTGTAAAGATGACTAAAAACGTTACCCATTTACTTTAAAAAGAAAACGTGTCAGTGAATATATTATTATTGTTACTAATAGAACATACGTTAAAGTGCCCACCACCGCCCGTCATATATGCTCAGCCGTGGATATGCACGGCCGCTTTCTATGACGCTTTAAACGTGTCTGAAAGAATAGAACAATAAACAGAACATAAAATGGACGTTTGTTGGATTTATATGACAAATTATATTTCGTTTGGCATTCGTCATTTACACCCGCGACCCGCAATCCGCGCATCGCCTAGCCACGATCTTTTTAGACCGTGCATCCACTGAGGTACAACCTCAACAAGAAAGTGTTTGCAGGAGATATGTATTGACTTATCTTTTATCCATTGAATTTTTTGTCACTTCTTAACATAACATGTTATTTAATGTCCAGTATTATACGTAACTCAAAATTGTTAAAAATTAAAATAGGCTTCTTTGACTCTAATGGGCCGAATGTTTCTTTGACTTTTGCCATATTTCCAGTAAAAAATATTTTTTAAATTTGTAGTGGTAGCAATTTTGGGCTGGCACCCGGGCGGCAGACACCCTTGGCGCAACTCTGCTTGCAGTTATCGGTATTCAATGATAGGTATAAAATCTCTTTCCAAGTGGTTCAATCTCTCGGACAAGCTCGTCAGCGACAATCATTAATATTATCTTAGATTCATTTATGCCAGAGCCCAATTCAGCAATTGGTTTTGAAATTCGCCCAAGAAGATCACATACCTAATTATGTACATCCTTTTCACTAGTGGGGGTTAGCGTACACTGTCATCCGAGTATTGGATTTCCAACAGCACTGCTTATTAACTGCATACTATTTTCTATATGATGTGTTTACGATATTAGAACAAATGACAAATATTGTCTCATAACTATGTTTAAATCATTCATACCATCACAATATAATATATAAAAGCATCAATTTCGAATACCGGAAATAATTTAAAAAAATTAAAAAAATACGTAGGTTAAGTATATACAAATCACGGATATTTTTAAATCGAGACATATTACGTGTTCATATAACAATAACATGTCAAAAAGTGAAAGTCAATGATATCAATTACGGTGTTGACACTTCATTAATAGCCTTTTAATAATGTCAACAGTCCTTTACACTTGATACTATTTCGAATTTTAATACGCACCATATGGTCAAAATAACTTTATTTACGTGCAGACAGAAGTCGATATTTTTACACGTCACGTCTCCATGGATCAGTGCACAAGAAGTTTGAACGCCAATTCAAATAGCTATAAGATTGAGTGAAATATTATTTATACATAAATACGTTTTTATTATTATATTAACGTCACAATATCATGAATATCATGAGTTATGACCTTTTCAGGATTTAATTCTTATCTTCATGTCATTATTTAATAGTGAGGATAGAAGCTAATAAATTGGCTCCCTTAGACATGTTTATCGATGTATTTTGCCATTCAAAATTCTTAGTATATTTGTATTATTAGGTTACCCTATAATATTGATATGGCAACGTCACATAGTCTCGGGGCTCTCATCGTCCAGTACACTGACCTTTCACCCGGGGCTCCGGATTCGATCCCGGTGACATCTCAATATATGTATGTGATTTTCTCAAAGCCTTGGTGTTTGATTGTTTCACTTCTACTACTTACATAGCTGTTTCCACTACACTACTATCATTGGGCCTCATGGAAGAAATATATAGAAATATAATATATTAAAATACGTTTGTTTGAATAATAAGTATTTCATTCCAGGAAATGTCTATCCCATTGCCATTTCATATCTGTTTAGCGATCTCTACCACTTTGCATATTCGCGTTATGCCGAACATCCACATTTCCATGCCACTGAATATATATACTTATATATTATAACGACTACAGTTATACACCTTTTATAATTTTTTAAGCATCGGTCAACATGCACCGCACTACATACTTATATCCCGTTTTGGAGTAACTTGGTGCGATGCGGTAAGTGTGGACTAACTCACGATACGAGGGAACACAACAATTAATAATGGAAGTCAGTTACCTTGTAGGTGTGACTGAAAGATAGTACTTATAATTTTTGAGTATGGGGAAATACGTGTTAAAGAATATGTTATTTACAACATTTTATTTACGTATATAATTTTTATATTTAAGCGTCATAATATTGCATTGAACTTACATTATTAATTTGTAATGTCCATAATAATACAATACATCGTCACCTCAATACTACAACTTTACCTACTACCTACTTGATTTTCACTGTTTTTGATATAGCTATTGAATATGATTCTACATTTCCTTCTATACAACATGATAAAACTTAGTTAACGAGAACTGTATTAATTTTGTGTTTGAAAAACCATAAATGCATTAAATAAATAAAATGATATATCTACAATATTTTTTCATACAATTGAACATTATTTAAATGTTGATTTATTTTTTTATTAACTATATAATGTTTGTGGACGTGTTAAATAGTTTAAATTTATAATTGTATATTATCATGTTTATTTAATATTTATATAGGTATACACATGCTGTCTGTTCAACTTTCTCGTTATATTAGTTGTTATTTGTGATTAAGATATTTTTATAATTTTGTATTTATTATGTATTATAGCGCATTGGCAAATCGCTGTAATGCCGTAATACTCTTTTTCTAAATAAATAAATTTATGTTAATCAAGTAAAGTTTAAATTTCATTTTCTCAACAATGACAAAATCAGAGTTATCTAGTTGTAGTATTGAGGTGACGATATTATTTTAAAAAATATATATAAATTTGTAATCTAACTAGGCATCTTATATAAAATATTGATACGCTTGTTAAAAATCGTTTTTTTTTTTAAATACTAGGGCCTATAATTATTTAACTCGTTAGAACTGGGCTTCATTTATGGAAATTCTCATTTGTCTTAATACGATTACATAAGAATGGTTTGTTTGTAAAAACTGGTTGTAATTTAAATAGAGTCAGTCAGCCAAGTCAGTCTACCGTGAACTTTAACGTTGGTTTTCTCGGAGTTGGTTTATTTTTATTTCTATCAAACATGCATGATAAAAAAAAATATAATTTTATATTATACGTAATGATACTAGATATATGCAAATAAAAATTGTCTGATGTTTAAAACGAATATTTTACAATAAGAGTGCTGTTATGTATATTGCAAATAGGTATCTAATACCAATCTCAAATGATTCATGCCTTATCAGTTAAGTTATCAGTAATATCACAATATGGAATATCAATAAGATTTTTTACATGTATATCGCAAATTCTTATCAAAACCAGACTTACACAGCTGACCAAACTATCGCCACTTGTGTACAAAAAACGACATGAGCTTTATTATAAATTAATATTGTTTTTAATATCCGCAAAATCACAAGAGTGTGTATCTTCGTCGTACAGTCACTAAATTGAAATTAAGTTCGGAACCAGTAACATGGTGACACATTAGTGACAATTTCGTAGTGATTTGTTTAATATAATAGGTAACACCATTCTTATTTATGTCTCAAAGCTAGTCACCAAAGTCACCTAATGGTACCCAAGAAGTAAAAAATGTACTTATAAAACAATTAGACCTTTTTTGAATAGATCCAAAAATAAATCATTAAAAAAACGTAAATGTACATCACTGAAAATTATCCAGATTAGAATTATTCATCTAGTTATAGGTACATCGGCAAATTATGATATAATAGATTCAATATACTTATACACACTATACTTTACTTACAACAACGAATACATACATAATTTTTGAAAATCATTAGAAACATACAAACGTTAGTGGAGTTTGGTCTCACATCTTCCACTGGTTAAGTGCTCTTATATACTAACTATAATACTAACAAGTATCTTACATATTATACTTATCCAATTCAAATGCAACCAGGTCTGTGGTTAATACTGGTATTACCAACATGATTATGTTCGGTGTTAGAAAAAATTATCAATGACGTTCTTGAACTTGCGAATAATATATACATAAGTTGCGGATAGTAACTCACGATTTGTCAAAAAATGCATGTTTATTTTTTCTGGGTTGGGCTGACAACTATTCCTCATAAAAAAACATAAGTTATATATAGGTACCCTCCGCTCTCTCATTTTTTTGAATTAGAATATATTAAAACATTTTCTTCTTCTTAGACGTTCCCTCATGGCTGAGGATTGTGACCGCTTTGATATTTCGTCATCTTCTCAATGACTAAAACTTTCCACCACTCTAGGTCCTCTGCTTCTGTCATTGTAGAATGAATACTGATTCACGCAAGCTTATTCACTTGGTCGCTCCAGCATCCCAACGCTCTTCCTCTGCATCGCCTTCTCTGGAGGCTACCCAACACCACTAGTTTCTCCAGGTTAACCAGTCTTTCCCGAACAATGTATTCAAAGAACTACAGAATACCTCTCAGTCTCTGGATTATTGACTGGTTCATATTGTGTTCTCTCCAAGAAATACGAAGCATTCGGCGCCAACACCATATTTCGAAAGCATCAATTGCCTTCCAGTCCCTTGCCTTCACGGTCCATGACTCTTAATATTAATACATAACATCTATAAAGACAGACATACAGATCTTTGATATAATTTTATGATAAAAAATTATATCAAAGATCATGATTTTAATATTAAAGATAAGATTTTAAAATTCTTTAACTAGTTTTAGTTGAATTTGTCGTCAGGTAAATCGTATATCATGTAAGCTGTCTAGTTAAACCAATAAAATTTTGACACACTGGAAACGTCATAGAAAATCAAAATCCCACGATATGATTTCAGCCATCCACATATCAAATTGATATATTCCATTAGATTTATGGTGCTGGAGTCAAAATCATTAATATTTTACGATAGAATTTAGTACCCGTTTTGGTATTACCGCAACATTCATTCCTGTATCCACACATTCAAAATTATACACAATATATATGGCCGATCGAGGATTTAATATACTAATAAATAATTCCAGTAATTTAGATAATAATTATTAATATTTCTGTGCGATATAATTAAGCTATCTCTTATATTAATTAAACGGATTATGTTAGTGGTTCTTAAACGGTGTTACTCGTAATACTCGTAATAACAAGCGTTCCACGGAAAATATTCGTACCTTTTTTTTAAAAAATACAATTAGTAGATAATAAAAATAACGCAATTTATAAAATGGTTCAAAAAAAACACCAGTAAATTTCATCGCAATTATATTGGACACATATAGCTTAGTTGGTAGAGCACATGGGCACAAATTACAAGTGCGCAGGTTCGAATCCAGTTGGGTTTTCTAGTGGTTATCCGTTATATTATATATTTTAAGTGTTTTAAAATTATGCAAAATAATTTAATGTTTCTTTCACTTAACTCCATTATAATATTGTAATATTTAATACTAAGTATTAGAAGAAAATCTTGGAAGCGACTTTCCAAATAATAAATTAATATAGAAAATAGTGATAAGATACGAAATTCACTTGATGTAATTAAATATTATTTTTTTTAGGAAGAAGACAAATAGGTAATATCCTTTTCAACTGATGGAAATTCTCTGAAATAACTCCTGAGGAATTTTGGATTTTTATCCAAAGCGAAAACCCAGCTCTCTCCATAAGTTTATTATTTTTTTTTCAACTCTATACTTATGTGGTTTTCTCGACATCGACCAATATCAAAACGAAAACTTATATTACATAATATTATTAGACCTGAAGTCTGCAAGAGTTCAGGTATCAGATTAACGTTGATTTAATATACCTATGAGTTATTTAATATACAAACATACATAATATTTTTATGAAGTTTTCCTTTCCCTGTTATGTATAATGTATATTTTATGTTCCATAATGTTTAATTAACTTTATGGTTATGTATATATTTTATATTATTAGTTTTACGATCTTGCTGATTATGGTGTTCTACTTTTTTTTAAATTAAAAGCGTTCCACGGCTTCAAACAGTTAAATAACCACTGGTCTGCGGTACCGCATATGCATTATATTTCGATCATAAAATGTTCTTACAAATGAATCACTTCGAGGTGTTATATTTCATATATAAAATAATTGGCACTAATAAAGTAATTAATTATAATCTCATAATCTGTATGTCAGAATATGGTTAAAGCGACGAGAAACTATAAGTGGTAGACAGGGTAAATGTGAAAGCTTTGTAGCATCTGCTATATTTTTTTAATCCAACCCCCTCCCGCCAAGTTAATTGAATCAATAATTAATTATTATGGATATTTCCTCGACCTCCATGACATTTTTCTGTGTTCTGGTTCAAATTCTTTGGTTTTATGTAAATATTGCTTGTAGTAAATAATCATGCCGAAATCAGAGGATTCGAGTATATCAAATAATGACTATTGAATGAGCTATGCAAAAAGCTCAAAATAAATTGGAAGATTCTCAAGTCAACCGTATGGCATGCTCGTGAAAAGTCGCTTTCGAGTCGTTCCCTGGAGTCATGAGCGAATTGGAACAATTCCTATTTTTTAGGGACGATCAAATCGAAGATTACCGAGAACGTACGATAATATCCGAATTAACCTTCCATAAGTAGCCGCACGAGCGTGTAATGTCTTGCGTTAAATGACATTATTAATGGACAACGAACTCAATACAGTCGATAGCAAGTAAATTCGCGCATAGCGATATTCGCACGTGTATAAGTAGACGTCACGCAATTTCCATTATGCGATATACCTGTTTTGCAAGATGTTAGCACTATGATAATTAATTCAATAATATTCACTACGTCATCAGTTCTTTCATACATCAAAAACATAGACATAAACAAAGGCGCCGGTTCTGATCGTATTCCTCCCATTTTGATTGCTTCTTGTGGAGAAGAATTGGCCTCCCCATTATCAATTTTATTTAACTTTTCTGTTAAAAGCGGATGTTTTCCTGATGTATGGAAGAAAGCATTAATTACTCCAATATTTAAAAGTGGGGACAAAAGCGTCATTACTAACTACAGGCCGATATCCAAACTTCCTTTTTTCGGAAAATTGTTAGAAAAGATCAATTCCGACCATATTTTTGCAGCTCTACGTAACTTCATCACACCAAATCAACATGGTTTTTTTAGGAGACGCTCCGTAGAAACTAACCTACTCGAATTCACTGATTTCATACTTAATTCAATGGGCAGTAAAACACAAGTGGACGCTATATATACGGACTTTTCTAAAGCTTTCGACAAAATCAATCACTGCATCTTACTTAAAAAACTCTGGGCCCTGGGGATTCACGGGGATTTATTCCGTTGGATTTCTTCATACATCTCAAATCGGTCGCAAGCTGTTGCAATTAAAGGATTCGTCTCCAGTTTTATACACATTCCATCTGGAGTACCGCAGGGGTCCCACCTTGGTCCCTTATTGTTCATCTTATATATTAATGATATGAGCACCTGTTTTCTTAACTCACAATTTTCCATCTATGCAGATGACACAAAAATATATAAAAATATCTCTTCAGTCGATGATTGTATTGATTTACAATCTGACTTAGATAGACTGTATAGATACTGTCAACTGAATCACCTTTATCTAAACGTCAACAAATGCTCGTCAATAACATTCTCCAGAAGTATGAACCCCGTCATCACACCATACAAACTAGGAGTCGAACCCTTGAAACGCAGCTCAAAAATACGTGACCTGGGTGTTATAATGGATAATCCATCAGAAACCATCAATAAAGCATTAAAATTACTAGGTTTTATCCTTCGGATCTCTAAACCATTCAGATCACCTGATGTTCTGAAGGTTCTTTACTTCTCTTATGTTAGATCCTTAGTTGAGTATGCCTCTGTCGTGTGGAATCCACAGTGCGTTACTTATATAAATCGGCTCGAAGCTGTGCAAAAGCGATTTCGCAAGCACGTTAATTTTAAAGCCTACTGTTATGATTTATCTAATTCTACTTCGACCGCTGCAACTTTTATGGTGCCATCTTTGGAAAGTCGACGTTCTATATCTGATCAATATTTTCTTTTTAAAATTATCAATGGTTTTGTTGACTCGCCAAACCTACTCGAAAGGGTGGGTTTCCATTATCCATCAAGATTTACACGAAACCAGACTTTGTACCATATCAGTCGTAGCGGTTCTAATTATGCACAAAACTCCTTTATTCGGCGCTCTTGTTTAAATTATAATATGTATTTCTCCACCGTTGACCAAACATGCTATCTCAAAAATTTTGGATAAATAGATATATAATGTATTTACTTATATATATTAATTCTTTTATTTTTAATGTTACTTTTTTATTTTTCTTTTTTATCTTTTGTATATTATTTAATTATTCATTATTCTTCCTCATTTTTCTCATTTTTTCTTATGTAATCTTCTCTTGTAATTTCTTTATATTTATGTTATTTTACTGTCAATCTTGTTAGGCTTAACTATATTATAATGTATATATGGAAACTTTGCTGGTTGCATTAACTTTTTATTATTATATTATAAATTTCTGTAATCAATATGTAACTGTTTGTTTTCCTTAATAAATAAAATAAAAAAAATATGATAATAATAATATCACGCATCGGGAATTTATAGCAATATCACATTTATTGTAATGGCGTTAGAACAGTGTTTCCAGTGTCAATGTTCATTTGAGCGAACCCGTTCGAACCAGACCATTCGGCAGACCCGACAACAAGTATTGGGAATTTATAGCAATATCACCTTTATTGTAATGGCGTTAGAACAGATTGTGCCATTCGGCAGACCCGACAAAAAAGTGGGTGTCATTATTTATCCAGATGATTCGTCCATATTAATGTTATTGCTTGCGTTTGATATAACAACACAAATTTGACGTTTACAGTGACGTTTACAGTGACGTTCCTAGATAAAATGCCGCCCCTAGGCAGCGCCAAAACGCCGCTTCTTTTTTTTGACAGTATTTTTATCATCCTTTTATGAGTCCAATATCTAAGAAATGTGTTGTATAGATACATTACTAACAAAATATCAGACTACAATTATTCGAAAATCTGCACGTCTCGTCTCTGGTCACCAAAGACGTCGAAGGGCAACGGAAGTAAACTAGATATCGCGAACCCGATAAAACCAGTGAGCTGATTTTTTAATGGAAAGATATTTTCGTTATTATGTACCTACTAAGTTTTGGTAGCTATTTCTATATATATATTCCAAATGATTCTCCTCGATTTGCTGCCCTTCGAGTAACTGCCGCCCCCAAGCGACGCTCAATCTGCCTACCCCCACGGGACGTCACTGGACGTTTACATTATGAAGGCTACCTGGCTTTATTCATCATTTAAACAGACACCCAATAATAAAATAAAACAAAAATACTACCCTAGTAAATACAATCAGTAACTCGTTGTTTGTCTAAATTTCATTTGTTGCTTTGCACTAGCAACTGAGTGCATATTATGAACCAATCAAATCAAGCGCCAACACGATTGATTTAGTAACTGAATCGTTTCGTATGATTGCTGACGACGATCGTTCAATCTGGTTAGGTCAGCGAGTCTGCTGGTCTAATTAGGCATTATTAACAGGTTTTTCAGTTTCACTTTTATATATTATTATAGAATATCTATACAAAGATCTTTCGCAACGTTGTTTATATTGATTAATAATTGTTAAACGAATAGATATATTACGTCTTATAGAACACATAACATACAACTGAGAATGTATCTACTTACTCCTTAGTGCAATATCATTTTGTCGGGCAGTAGATTTCTTATGGCCCTCCGCGTTATAAAAATAAACGTAGGGTCGGAATTGTTCTGCCACGCGCTCGCGGACACGAAAATTATTCTCGCTTCTTTGAATAATAATGAATCATCATCATACAACACCAAGACTACGATTCATATTCTTCAAGCAATTTATTTTATTAAACTAAAATGAAAAAAATAAATACAATATTTTATCTTACCAAAGATATAAACCTTTTTCTATAGATATGGAGCCTAAATATATGAAAATATGACAAGAAAAAAGATCTCTGGAGATCCCAACACGCTACATCATAGTCATGTCGTAAGCCTGAGATGCTAACTAATTTGGAGGCTCTCTACGATAAAAAAAAATAACAATCAATAGGATAAAAATTTAAAAAAAAAAACAATGCAATAGTTTATTAAATATGTATTTTATTAAACATTAGGTACATAAAGAAAATCAAAACTTTCTTATATAGGTTCTAGTATTGGCTACTTTGAAATCGTAACATACGTGTTCAAGCGTTTTAATCTTTTTACGCTTACCGGCGCCAATATTACCGTCCTGGCTAGAGTTGGGTATTTCAAAATCTCAATCTCGAGATTCGGGATTTCCAGAAAAGAATTCTCGAAAAATCGGGGAATTTCAAAAAAAAATCTAAAAATCCTAAAATCTGTGTAAAAATAAGCAAATTCCAAAAAATATGATTTTTTATTTATTTATGTAAGAAGACAAACAAAATAGAAGTAAGAAAACAAAACTAATTCAAAACATTACTTATTAAAATAGAATTTCAAAAAACACAGACTGTCAATCGCTGCGTCTGACAATCGCGTACGCTTTTGAGACACAAAATTCCCTGATGTTGCAAAAATTGCGCTCGTTTTGAGTCGACGTTGGCTTAATTGTATTAAATGCTCCGATCAGTCCTTGAATTTTGTGTTTTCTGTCCACTTTTCCATATAGAAAATCGTTTTTTCAATTAATATTTGATAATAAAGAAATCCCGAGAAAACATTCTCGAGATCCGGGATTTCCCGAAATGTTAAAAATTTTAATTCTCGAGTTTCGGGATGGAAAATCCCGAAAATTTCTCGAGAATTCCCGTCGGGAAATTCCCGAATACCAACTCTGGCTCAATATATTGCGGTCGGCGCCAAATTTGGTATACACACTTAAATATACCTAACACGTCTGGTTATAAATATCAAAAAATATATATTAGGAATGACCGAAAAAGTTCAGTAGAATATAGCAAATAACAAATATTTAAACTTTCGATACACAATAAATGAGTCAATTAAGTCTTGCCCTTTGCTCCTGAATCAAAGATTTATATTGTCGTTCTCGTATATATACATTTTCGTTGCTGTGATTTTCCTTTTGTGTTAAGCCATTTTGTCAAAAAATAGTAACTATAGAACATGCGAGTATTATCCGATAAAATTGATAAGAGAGAATTTTCAACAAGGTCTATAAGTAATAACATATTTTTTTAAATAGTTTAAACGAAACACGTGTAGGTTATAATTTAAAATAATTACAAAATAAAAAGAACTTTTTATATACAACGTTTTTAATTTTCTGTTGAATCATATAAACTTGACTTTACTAGCTTAAACGATCAAAAAAATTTGTACTTGATAGAAATACTGAATAATGAAATGACATTTCATATTGATTTCCATAGTAACGCATGTATATATTATTTAATAATTTAGTTGATAGGACCCCCTAGCAACCAATAATTGTATCGAAATAACTTTTTATACAAAACAGAATTATCTAAAAATGAATTAAATTATACTTAAAGATGGCTAAAAGTATTTAAAAAATGCATTGGCATCGTGTTCTGATATATTCTAAAAGTTTCAAATGTCTAGCTAGTCGGGAAGCTAGTTAAAAATCGATTGCAAGATTTGTACCGGACAAAGAACCACCGGACAAATAAGAATACGAGCTAAGAAAAACGTTGTAAAAAGTCATTAATACTTTTATGGTGAATATAAAGTACCATGACATCTTTAAAGACATATTCTGACCTGTCACCATTTAAAAATAAATTAATGCTGATCATGTAAAAAAAAAAACAAAAACAATAACCCACTTGAGTATCAATAAGCACCAAAAATATGCAGAATAAAAAAAATAAAACCACGATTATAATAATATATTACTGTTAAAATGACACAATAATATTTAGTAATACATGTTGGTCATCTGTTTAATTTTGCTCATTATTCACAAAATAGGTATCTACTTGCCATATTCTCAGACTACTTGGACATACTATTTAATAATATATCCAGTAGAAATAAACTATATTTAAAAAATCCTTACTATGCTGAAGTTGAAGTTGTATGGAGATGGATGGTAACAAAATCCATCACTGGATTTGAACCGTGACGTCAGAGTTCGCAGACCGTGCTCTTGGTAATGAAATCAGAGATCCGGCGAGCTAGAAAATGTTGCCATATCAACGCTAGATAAAAAAAACAATTCGCTTGAATATATTACTTTTTTCTATTAAGTAAACAAAAAATACAAACATTCAATAATACTATTCTTATACCAATTATTGTAATAAATAAATAATTATTTTGGACTGAATGTTCTGATGATGGGTTAATAATTCGAATCAGTTGTCAATATCCTCATTAAAACTCGTAACTGTAAAATAAAAAATAAAGTTTATTTATCACCACCATTCAAAATGTTGATAATAGTAAATAAAATTGTGGAGAAAAAATACTATAATTAGATAGTCAATATCACAGAATAAGATAAATAAAAACTAGTACTTATATATTTTTAATTTAAGCCAATGATTAACTTAGGTAAATACGTCAAGGTTAAAGATTTTATTCAATAAGTATTTCGGTATTTATCAGCATGTATACATATCTACATATAGAGATTAAGTAATATGTATACAAGGTTAGGTTAGGCTAGTAATGCACAATTTTTATTTTTTTTCGGTTACTAGGTGAATAAAAAAAAATAATATATTGGAAGGATTACAAAACTAAAGCGTCAATTACATTGAGCTTCTTTACGAGCTGTTTGTTGGCGAATTTAAGCTACTGCGATTTGATGATTACACACAAAACTTTCCATTCGCTGAGAAGCCACAAGCCAGTGACTATTTTGACAGAACGTAGTTCGTTTTTTTACCGGGAGGTTGCTACTGCGCTCTACTGCGCAGACGCAGTAGGCCCACACGCCGGCGTGTAGCGTGTAAAGTTGACCAGCTTTCAACTTTTCTCGGTAGAGTGCTTACAACCTGCTTGTTAGCTTGTTCAATGATTACACTGGGCGACTTTACAGGCAGATTATAAATTCGCCAACAAACAGCTCGTAAAGAAGCTCAATGTAATTGACGCTTTACTTCACCATGGAAAAAAACGTATTTACCAATGTTTCATAATTATGACAGGTTCCTTATTTAAAATACATATAGAATTAGTTGGTAGCAAGTATTTACAATGAAAACAAATGAAAGTTTAAATTTGGTGGTGTAGGCCTCCGAATCCTCGGCTAGCTCCGGGCCTGGAGTGGAGGTACATTCGAATGTCGGAAGAACAGGTAGGCACAATATTATAGCCAAATAAAAAGAACTATTCACTGTATCAAGTCAATTTATTAGGTTCCGCGACCACCAGAAGTTATAAAGTTCGAATTATGAAGGTCGGAAACCACAAAATATTAAAAAAAGTCTTATTTATTATATAATAACTAATTATATAAACCAACACATTTATTATTTAATTATTTAAGAACTAATTTATTTTTTTATCGGTAGGCGAGATTACGCGAGCACGGGGCACTGTGTCGAAAAGGTTGGAAACCCGGTCCAATAAAACAGAAATTATAACGCGGATGAAATGGCTAAGTCGCTGCCTGACACTTCGCCTAACGGTCAGATTGACAGTAGGTATAGGGGTGTAGGTATCAACCGGTAGGTATTATGGACCTCAGCGAGTACCTCCCCTCAAGTCCCTCGAAGACTTGTATATCGAAATGTGAGAAAAATTATACCGCCGACCGTCGCAGGTTCGGGGTAGTAAGAGCAGAAAACGACTGATGCTGGATTCTAAAATCACGGGTTTTTATACAGATCTGACCGATTTCATCCCCTTGTCCAACGTTTCGGGGGGTGCGAAAATCTGTAACGGTTTCACTATGAAGATTGGCGGAAATCGTGCCGTGGCCGATTATCCGCAACATCCATGTGAAAACCGGTTACGCCAAATTATAGGTCTTAGGCGGCACCTCCTGATGGGCGGAACCGCCCTCGCGTCACTTATGTTTTTCTGGTACCTCCTAGTACTGAGAGTACGTACCTTCAGAAGCAGTAGCGCCTTGTTTCCGGCCCAGCCAAGCGAAAAATGTCCGTACGAAGGAGGGCCTGGTATCGGCGGATTCGTTGTCAAATCGCCTATCGATACAGCACACCCCCCGTGTGGTGACACTCCTCATGGCCGAGGGAGGGCCGTCACAGAGGCGGCCGGCCCCGTGGGCTCTAGCGGCGTGACGGTGCCTCTCACTCAGAAACAAGGGCACTCCTGAGTTAGCCTGGATGGTAAGGCTTCACATGCCAGTGGTCAAATTGGCATATTCGTGGCACCAAGCCTACGATAGCGCATACCAATCCTTCGGCCAACTACCGTTGGAGGGCCAATCTTTGAGGCACTCCGACGGCCTGAATACCTCCTCGACGTTGGTCTCAGAATATGAAATCGGTAGGTCATTAATTTATTTATAACATGAAAGTTTAATATTAATTGATATCTAGAGGGAACGTTACTTAAATTGAATATATCTGCGTGCCCGTCGCGCAATCTTTCTTACCTTAACATCTAATGTAGCTCGGTGTCGCCACCGGCACATACTTACGACTAGTTGATGGATGTTATTCTGTCAACCAGACATATAGGCAGTAATAATTGTTTAGTACATACTCATACTTCGCCGATCAAAGATTTCCCGCGCCTTATTCCAGTACGCGGTCTCCTTGATCGACCAAAATCATCGATCCGATTCTCCCGTCGCGCGTGAGCGTGACGCCGTCATATACGCGAGCGAGAGGGGCTCTGTCTCTGCAGAGTGGCAAATCGGATCGCGAAATCGGTTTCAAACACGTACGACAGAGACGCCGTCGTACGTCGGAGCAGGAAAGCTGCCGGAATACCGATTCGGAAACGCCGCGCGCGGAACAGCCGCAGCTATTGAGAATCGAATTTTTGTATGGAAATTGATTACGCGGGATCGTGATTGAAATCGGATCGATGGTTGCCCTATGTGTTGCTATACTTTGTGATTGCACATATGTGCAAATGGAAGTTTTCGCAACAGGACCTATGAGCATATGTTAACAATCATTGCGCCGCGTACGTGCGATGCGTGGCGACATCGAGCTATTACAATACAACTTAATTACCTTATTTACTATGTACTATAACGCCCATCCATAAGTCTCCTTTTATTATTCTCATTAGTCCTTGCATGTTGTTACATTATTTTATCTATTACATCACAATTTATATTTCATATTTATACTTACAATTCAGATCATATTTTACATCCTATTTAATTTAATTATCCCCTTATCTAAACATATTTAATTCAAAACTTTTATCCTATACTTTATTACCTATTACCTATACTCATGGTCAGTGACCGACTTATTCATCCGCAGTTCACCCTGAGAAGTCGTGGGACCTGTCGGAGCAAACTGCGGGACTTATACACATGAAATATATCGCATGCTTTTGTTCGGCCTTGCCGGGGTCGTCATCCTTACGCCGGTGGCACATTGACTACCAGGGTCAGACCGAGCGGCTGGGGAGCACTACTCCTTATGGGAGCGCCCCCCACAGGGGTGGAAAAATCAGTGCGTGACAAATCCCCCCAACCAAAGCAAAACCACCGCCAGGATCTGACCTCAACTAGCCACCGGCCCCCCCTCGGCTCCGCCTCACGAAACAAAACATGCTCAAAACAAAAAAATTAATGATAAAACGTACAAAAGAAAATACCTAAAATAATTCGTAACGCTACGGCATGCACATGACAGTGAGGGGTAATTATGTTTTATATTTATTATTTGCCCAGAGTCGGGTGCAAGAATATGGGAGAAGGAAAACAAAGAGAAATTTTCTATACAATGCAATTATGGATTAGAGAATAATTCATTCCCGGGCTGCTGGTGACGAAATAGTCTGCCTGTTACCCTCCTGACGAGGAGTGTTGGTCAGGACAAGAGCTTAAGGAAGCATCCTTCCCCCAGTCCTTCGTCAGGGTTGGGCGTACAGGTTTCCCGGTGTGAGCCAGGCAGCCCGTTCTGGGACCTACAGATCATACGCCAGGGAGGTTCCCCCGGTCGTATCCTCGACGTCAGACGTACATATATGGGTTTATTTACAACACAAGCGGAAAAAAAAAGAAAGGACAAGAATTATACATGCGTGTTAGGGTTTAGTAACAAGACAAAGAAAACAAAAGAATTAGTCGCCGTTCCGCTTCCTCCATTTCGACGCGGTGGAACCCAACGTATACCCGTGTGAGCACTCCGCTACCCCGGGCCTCGGTCCCCTTTCTGCGCGCGGTGTCTTTGCTGTCACGTCACGTAAGTGCTTTCAGTTGGAGAGCTTTACTGGGCGAAGGCGTGCACTCCTTCGTCCCATAGCTATTTGCCTTACGTGCGTGACTCTTCTTGCGCGCATCAGGATAGCGGTAGTAAACCACGGCGTATAGCTCGGGACTCCTACCGTACGTCTGCGGACGCCGGGAGAACGGACCCTTTTTGGCGCCGTTTCCCCGTGCGTCCCGCCAAGCGGAACTCTCGTCTGGGAGGCCTTGACCTGAAAGGGGCGTCGTCTAAGACGTCGTCCAACGCGTCCTTTCGGTTTCCAAGGCTCCTGCCGACACCGGGCACCATGGTGCCGTCGTCAGCTTCTGGGTTTTCTGGGGACGCCGGTCTTGGCGACGAGCGTCCCCTCGTATCGTACCTCATCTCCTCTGGGCGATACTCCCCGGATGGCGCGGGGTCGACTATGCCATCCACGCCATCCCCTCCTTGGGTTTCCCCAATCTCATCGTCCGTTTCGAAGTCGACTCCTCGCACTTCGTCTTCCGCTGTTGGGATATGCGACGGTCCGACCGGTTCGGTACCGTCACCCAAGATCGCGGAAGTGACGTCCGGTGGCGCTGGGGGCGTCACCGAATCGTCTGCCCTCTCGTCAGTTACCTCGGCTCCCGTGGCCACAGGAGGCAGATAACGTCGGAGTTGATCGACGTGGAATTTATAGGGCCTGCCACGTCGATTCACAAAGTATTGTGTTTGACCAACTTTCATTATGACCGTGTGTGGTCCACTCCATTTTGCATCTAGGCCGGCGCATGCGCCTGGCCTCTTCTTCGGGTGCTCCTTCGTATACACCCGGTCACCTGTCTCGAACGTCAGCGGACCGGTGGTCGGCTCGGTACCTCGCCTTCTGAAGTACGCCGCTTGGTTGGCCGATACCGCCGCGTTCATCTCTTCCCTATCTAACCGGACCTCATCATCGAGTTCTGTCCGCAGTGGGTTGCTGAAGTGTCCCGGTCGGCAGATCGGGAACCCCCATAGCACTTCCGCGGGCGAAAACCCAGTCGCGGCGTTCCTCCGGCATCGGAGATCGTACATAATGTCCGGAACGTGCAGATCCCATTTGTCATGATCATTGCTCGCTAGACGGACACGGAGACCCTTTTTGATCTCCTGGTTTCGGCGTTCGGTGGGGTTACAGCGCGGCATATAAATCGCCGTTGTCCAATGCTTTATTCCCCATTTTTCCAAAGCCATACGCCACCTGGGATGATCAAATTGAGTCCCGTTATCCGTCAGAATCGCTCGCGGATAACCATAACGTTTCAGGATCTGATTTTCCACATATGGTAAGATCGCCGACACCGTCGCGGATCGCATCACGAAGGCTTCCACCCATCGGGAGAACATGTCAGTCATCACAAGCAAATATTTGTTGCGACGACTGGTCGTTGGGTATGGTCCCATCAAATCTAACGCCAGGATCTCCCATGGCCTCACTGCTTCCATATGCGACGTCTGAGGTGCCGGAGGTTGCGGGGCAGCCCTCTTCCGAGTGGCGCACACCTCGCAACTACGGACGTATCTTTCGACGTCACGCCGTCTCTTCTTCCAGTGATACCACTCCTTTATAGAGCGGTCGGTTTCCGCGGCACCTGGGTGCCCGCTCTGGTCGTGGTATACTCTCATCACGTCTTCCCTTGTGCCGGCTGGTACGACTAGCTGCGGATCCATCCGACTGCTAATCCTTACCAGCATTCCGTCCCTTACGGCTAGTCCGGCGGGTCGTCTTCCCGCATTGTCGGGAGAATTGAAAAGCGCGACTGTCGCCATAGTGCGTGGGTCGGTCTTCTGCTTCTCAATTACTTCCTCCCGGATGTTTACCATGACTAGTAACATCGCCGTAGCTTCCGTTCGTCTCGTCGGTGCCTCAATACGGGCGCATTCCTCTTCCGGACTAAGAGTAGCACCCGCTGGTCCTTGCGGAAATCTTGAGAGGTGATCGGCTAGATGGTTCTCACTGCCGGGGCAGTGTTCGATCTCGAAATTGTATTCCGAGAGCAGAATCGCCCACCTAGCGAGCTTACCCTTCTGGTTCTTGGCGGTGTTCAACCACGTCAACGCCTGGTTGTCCGTTATCAATTTAAACTTTCTGTCCTCCAAGTAGCCGCGGTATTTGGTTATACCCCATACGGCGGCCATGGCCTCCAGTTCGTTAATATGATAACGAGCTTCCGTTTCGTTGACGCGCTTGCTCGCGTAGGAGATGACATCGCGCCCGCCATCGTCCCGTGGTTGGAACAATACGGCCGCGATGCCATGCCCACTGGCGTCCGTCTGGAGGCAGAAGGGCCTCTCAAAATCGGGTCTAGCCAATCTCAAAGGCTGCTTTAAAGCGTCCTTTATTCGACGAAAGGCGACCTCCGCTTCGTCGTCCCACCGAAATCGCACAGTTGCGCGAAGCAGCTTCGTCAGCGGTACCGCCATCTCAGCAAAACGCGGCACGTATTCTCTGAGCCAGTTACACAGGCCCAGAAAAGCGCGCACATCTCGCCTCGTTTTTGGCACCGCAGCCGATTCCACTTCAGCAAGGTGGTGTTCCTGGGGCTCATTACCCGTCTCCGTGATATGATGACCCAGGTAATCCACAGCTTGCCTTCCAATCTGGCATTTCTTCGGGGCGACCCGCAATTCGTGGAATTGCAATCTTTCGAACACGAGCCTCAAGTGCTGCGCGTGCTCTTCCCAATTATTGCTGTACACAATAATATCGTCGAGGTAGACGAGGCAGATTTTGTTCACCAAACCAATCAGGACCTCTTGCGACATCAGGCGCTGAAATGCTCCCACAGCCTGCTTCAACCCGAATGGGAGGACGCGGAACTGGTAGCAGCCGCCGTCAGCTGTCGCAAAGGCCGTCAAAGGTTTGGTTTCTGGATGTAACTTGAGCTGCCAGTAACCATGGCGGAGATCCAGTGAACTGAATACCTTAGCGGTTCCTAGGTCCTTCAAGGTCTCTAGGATTAACGGTAGCGTAGTCGCCTCGTCCTCCGTCTGCGAATTCAGCCGCCGATAATCCACACAAAACCTTGTAGAACCGTCCTTCTTCGGTACCAGTACCACTGGGCTCAGATATGGACTGGAGCTCGGTTCAATCACTCCGTCTGCCATCATCTGCTCGACGTCTTCCTGTATCTGGCGTTTCTTTTGTTCCGACTGACGGAAGGGACCAAGACGGAACGGAGTGGGGTTCTTCAGGAAGACCCTCACTTCCGTTGTTCGACACAAGGGGCCGGTCTCTGCAAAACGGTCCGCGTAGTCCTCCAAGACTTTCGTCAAGGCGACGCGGGCCGAATCGGGGATTCCGGGCGCTAGTTCCGCTGTCTGAATCGGACCACCCGGTAAGGGCTTCCGAAGGGTCCTGCTGTACAGCGTCTGTCGCAGGTCGTCACCGTAGTGGATGCAGCGGCGCTTCATGTCGACCACCGCCTGCTGCGCCTCCAGCCAATCCAGTCCGATTAAAAATGGGACATGTAGGTCCTTGACTAGGAGTGCCTGCACCACTATCGGGCTATCCCGTAGGAAGCCCTTTACGGTGACAACCCCTTCGGTACGCAGTGATCCCCCCCCGGCCGTAACTAAAGATTGTGGTTTCCCACGCGGCACTATTTCCTGGAGGAATAGATCACTACGCAGCAAAGTGTGCGTCGCTCCCGTGTCAACGACGGCATCATACTCTTTCTCGTCTCCTTCTATGCGGAAAGGCAGTGTGAGAAGGTGGCCACCCCTTAAAATGGGAGTGGCCCCCCCCCAGACACTGTATACCCCCGCTGATGCTTCGTCGCCGACTACGGTGGCGTTCCGCACTGCCGACTCGCCATCGAACAGCTTCGCGTCGTCGCCGGTAGTTGTATTTACACTATCTATATTACACGTTTTATTTACAGGGTCATCACTTTTTACAGCACTTATATTATCAACACTTACACTAGCTATATCACACTCAACATTATAACATACATCGTTAATTAAAATACACTTATCACTATTTATTTTACACTTACGATTACTGGTGGCGGTATATGAATTATCGTTACTGACTTTAGGTTTTAGGCGGCCAGTCTCAGCCTTGCAATTCAAACTACGGGTTAAATACGATGTGCCAGAATCAGCTCTAAAACTACTGGGGTTAGTTAACACAGAGGGGCCGCCGCCAACTTTGACGCGACCCGAGCTACTTACCGTTCCGGTTGAGCTCTGCGTGGCTCGTGTGTTGCTGGAGCCCCGCCGGTCGCGTTCACTCGAGACGGACATTCGACACTTACCCTGTCCGTCGTCCACCTCCGTGTTGCTAACATAACCTAATTTTCCTAATTCTATCTTATTATAAAAGGTCATCGACCTGACATGGCCATTATTGTAACCGGGAGGTGGTGTCCCCCACCGGTTTGACCCGAGGGTCTCGGGGTTCGGGCTCCTTACGTCCCGAACGGAATGGCACATGGTACCAGTGTGCGTACTCGACGCGTTCGCTTCAGGGCCCGTACTGATGCTGCCGGCATCTGGCAGTGATGCGCCCACATCAGTACCGGTATCAACGACCACTGGTTGTGCTCCCCCCTGGGTAACTGGAACCTGATCAATGTTAACATAATATGTACATAAATTTACGCTACTGGGACCAGATTCAGTCTTATTTGGCACGATGCTACAATTATTGTCTACATTATTATTTTCACTAACACGGTCATTGTTCGATACCGGTTGTGCCTTCGAATCACGAACTATGCCTCGCGTAGGCGTGAGGGGTACGTCTCTACACTTGGCACGGTTCACAATTCGGCTGGGCCCGTTCGGCCGACGTCCTCCTTTGAGCCGACAACGGGCCGTCGGCGGCGGGGTGCGCCCTCAGTCCTGGCGGGACTGCTCCTGACGACGCGGCTCGGGCTCAGCTTGGCGTTGGCCGCTGGCTGCGCGGCGATTGCCACGGTTGCCGCCGCCTCTTCCTCGCCCGCTGTACCCGCCTCGGTTGGTGGGTTCCTGGCGCCTTGGCGCCTCCTCTTCGTCGCGGACATCTCGCTGCGCCACGGGCTTCTGATCGGCCCGTGTCCGATCTCTCCAGTTGTCGGCGGCCTGCGGCTTCTTAGGTTCGCTGTCGCCACGGCCACACAGGATGCATGGCGGCGGCGGCTGCTTAGACGACGACTGGTACGCCTGGCGTCTTCCCGCGGGCTCGCCAGGCAGCGGGTGGAGTGTTTTGGCTACGGCTAGCAGCTGTGCCATCGTCCTCCACTGTATGCGATCCACTCGGATCTGATCTGCCTCTGTCAGCAGGAAGTGAAAGGTTTGTGCCATCACTTCCGGCTTCATATCCGGCATTAGGATTGCGGCGAGTTCTGACTTCTGCCGCAGGAATGGGTATGGGGCCATCTCTGGCCTCTGGCGTCTCACCATGAGGTCGATCCTTTGTCGCTGCCGGCGAGCAAAGGATTCGAAATGGAGGACGCCGTCCTCCTTGAAGGCTTCCCACGAATCGGCGGGATCGAAGTCTCGTCCCCAGGCTTTCGCTTCCCCCTCCAGGCGGCGTATAGCCTCGGACACCCGGCAGCTGGGCGGGCATTTGGAGGCTTTAAAATACACCTCGCACTCCTCCACAAAGGTGAGGAACCGCTGTCTTGGGTCCCCCGTGAACTGGGTCTTGAGTTCCGGCTTCGGCGCATATGGTCTTTGGTCGTCGTCATCTGTGGCCTCTCGTCGCGGCCGGCCACTTTCCACGGTGATATCCGTCCGCGGGCTGTCCTCCGGAAAGATTTGGGCGTCCTGAAAATCAGGCACGCCGAAGACGTCCGACGGACCACTGACGGCTGGCTCTTCCGCTGGGCGAGGCATGGTTACTAGTGTTTCCTCGCTGTCGGTAGATTCCGCTCGGCGTGCTTTGGACCGCGTGTGCATGCGAGCCGTCGAGCCGTTCGTAATTTGCAGCGATTTTTAATGCACGGCGTAGAGATTATTTTTAGTTTTACATCAAAAATCCTCTAAGTCTTTTTTTTCAAAAAATTTTATAAGTGTTTTTTTTTTTTTTTTGTTCTTACACGAAAAATTTTTATAAGTATTTATTCAACAAAATTTTTCAAAGTGTTTCTGTTTTTACACGAAAATTTTTATAAGTGTTTATTCAACAAAATTTTTCAAAGTGTTTTTGTTTTTACACGAAAATTTTTTTATAAGTATTTATTCAACAAAATTTTTCAAAGTGTTTCTGTTTTTACACGAAAATTTTTATAAGTGTTTATTCAACAAAATTTTTCAAAGTGTTTCTGTTTTTACGCGAAAATTTTTATAAGTATTTATTCAACAAAATTTTTCAAAGTGTTTTTGTTTTTACACGAAAATTTTTATAAGTGTTTATTCAACAAAATTTTTCAGTGTTTCTGTTTTTACGCGAAAATTTTTATAAGTATTTATTCAACAAAATTTTTCAAAGTGTTTTTGGTGTTTACACGAAGATTTTTATTTTTCTTCGAAATTTTACAAGTCTTTTTATTTTTGTTAAAATTTTCACAAGTGTTTTTATTTTTCTTCGAAATTTTACAAGTCTTTATTTTTGTTAAAAAATTTCACAAGTGTTTTTTTTTATTTTTCTTCGAAATTTTACAAGTCTTTTTATTTTTGTTAAAATTTTCACAAGTGTTTTTATTTTTCTTCGAAATTTTACAAGTCTTTATTTTTGTTAAAAAATTTCACAAGTGTTTTTTTTTCTTCGAAATTTTACAAGTCTTTTTATTTTTGTTAAAATTTTCACAAGTCTTTTTATTTTTGTTAAAAATTTCACAAGTGTTTTTAATCTTCTTCAAAATTTTTACTAAGTATTGGCTTTTCGCAAAAATTTTATAAGTGTTTTTAAGTTTTTTTTTAAAATTTTGCTAAGTATTTTTTTTTTAAGTTTTTATTTTATATTATATAGTTCATATTAATGTCAAAGTTCCTTTTTGCACTACACTGCTCTTCCAGTGAGCTTGATGTTGTATAACACAGTTAAAAATCGTACTCACTATTTATTTCTATATTTGTGATGCTGTAGAGGATCTCAGGGTCTGGGATCCGGCCAGGTTTATGCGACCTGGACAGCACCATTAAGTTGGGCGCCACGATGTAGGCCTCCGAATCCTCGGCTAGCTCCGGGCCTGGAGTGGAGGTACATTCGAATGTCGGAAGAACAGGTAGGCACAATATTATAGCCAAATAAAAAGAACTATTCACTGTATCAAGTCAATTTATTAGGTTCCGCGACCACCAGAAGTTATAAAGTTCGAATTATGAAGGTCGGAAACCACAAAATATTAAAAAAAGTCTTATTTATTATATAATAACTAATTATATAAACCAACACATTTATTATTTAATTATTTAAGAACTAATTTATTTTTTTATCGGTAGGCGAGATTACGCGAGCACGGGGCACTGTGTCGAAAAGGTTGGAAACCCGGTCCAATAAAACAGAAATTATAACGCGGATGAAATGGCTAAGTCGCTGCCTGACACTTCGCCTAACGGTCAGATTGACAGTAGGTATAGGGGTGTAGGTATCAACCGGTAGGTATTATGGACCTCAGCGAGTACCTCCCCTCAAGTCCCTCGAAGACTTGTATATCGAAATGTGAGAAAAATTATACCGCCGACCGTCGCAGGTTCGGGGTAGTAAGAGCAGAAAACGACTGATGCTGGATTTGCTTGCTTGGGGTAATGGCAATGTTTAACTGGGGCGCCGACTCAAATGGGAGTCATCCCCGTTATCTCTAGTTACTGTCGTTGTGATTGCCTTAGGGTATTTTTGTACCGCTTCTGAGTTCGTTGGGCCTCGGTGGCTTCGCGACCGGACCGAGGCCCAATTTGTGGTCTCGATTAAGTGGTCTCTATTGGTTTAAGGAAAAGTTGCTGGCGCATTCTCACTTCTGCCGTCCGTCGATTGTCGTCCGTTTTCAGCACCTACGCGTTTGGGTGTCTGTCCTCTTCGTTGTCGTCGTCTTCGCCTCTCGGTAGGCTGGTTTCTTCTGCGGTCTTGTGTCGCAGGAGTTCAGGGTCTCGGCTAAAGGATGATTGATGCAATTCCCTCGAGTAGCAATTTATCTTTTTTGCTTAGCCCTTTGTCTGTGTGGTTTGGTAATTATTATTTTTTTAATACCTAGAGTGGGTGGGTTCTGAGACTTGCACTTAAGTCAAGTGACAGACTGACCACCATCTTTTTTTATTTATTTTATACTCGAGGGAAGTTCGATCTCCAGGTGTCACAATGGGGTCCCGATTGCGGTCGCTAAGAAAGAATGGAAGGTCTGCAGGGAAGTAAGGATGTGGGTAGCTAGGGGGGCATCAGTAGAAGAACCTTTCTTGGCCGGTCAAATTCTGTCTGTGCGTGTATGTCGTATTGTAATAGGTGTGAAATTGTCGTGTTGGGATGGTTCGAGATGGAGCTGTAGAATTGCTTCGTGAGCTTGAGGATATGGGTTTGGAGGGTTTCCATGTTAAGATCGCTGTGTAGTGTTGTGTTCCTGACGAACCAGGGAGCATTGGTGATAGCTCGTAGTGTTTTGTTCTGTGTGATTTGTAGCTGGTTTAGATACTTGAGACCTGCGTATGCCCAGACGGGGCATGCGTAAGTCATGATCGGTCTGACTATGGCTGTGTATAATAGCAGCTTGCTGCGATAGGCAAGCTTGCTCCTATGTCCTATCATCGGTGTGAGCATGGCTAATACTGTGTTGGCTTGGCTTTTTTTATCGCAAATGTGTTCGAAAAATGTGAGTCTTCTGTCTAGCGTAAGACCTAGGTATTTGACCGAGTCGGTCCAAGGGATTTTAGTCTTGTTCATAACCAGGTGATCTATGGTGCGCTTTCGCTTTGCATGGCGGCGCGCGAAGTAAACGGCTTTGCTTTTATCTGCATTTATTTTTATACGCCATTTATCGCACCAGGTGGTAACCTGGTCGGCCGACCTTTGGACTAACTCTGTTGCTCTGTTTCTGTTTATGGATTTGGACAGGATGGCTGTGTCGTCAGCATATTGTGCTAATATGCAAGAATCTGCTGATGTATCTACTGGTATTGGGATATCCCGAGTGTATAGGTTATACAGGGTCGGGGCAAGCACGGAGCCTTGAGGGACTCCGGCCGTTGCTGGTCTGATAGAGGATTTTGCTCCATACAGTTTGACTGCGAAGCGTCTATCGGTGAGGAAAGAATTCAGTATCCTGATTGTTGGCTGATCTATTTCGGCCTCTGATAGCTTTACTACGAGTCCTTCGACCCAAACTTTATCAAAAGCTTTGGCTATGTCTAAGAACAAGCCAACAGTGTAAGTGTGGTGATTAAAACCGTCTGTAATGTATTCAGTGACACGTAGCAACTGGTGATTAGTGGCGTGACCGGCCCTAAATCCATGTTGCTCGTCCGGTATGAGTTTTTTCTCAAAGATAGTGATTTGAAGTCTGGAGTTTATGATTCTTTCGAGAATTTTGCTCATCGTAGGGAGGAGACTTATCGGCCTATGGTTCTCAGGTAAGGTGTGGTTTTTACCTGGTTTTGGAAATAGGATAATATCTGCTAGTTTCCAATCGTCTGGGAAGTATTGTGATTCTAAACAGGCATTGATGATCCCTGTTAAGGCTAATACTCCTTTTTCTGGTAATTTTTTTAAGGTGAGGTTACTCACCCCGTCATTGCCTGGCGCTTTGCGATTTTTAAGTCGCTTAATTAAATATTCAACCTCTTGAGTGGTGGTTGGTAATATCGGTGTGGGTGGAGGATCTATCCTGTCGTGAATTATTGCGCTGGCCCTGTCCATAACTGAATTTACGTGACGGGTGATGTGTCTGTTATTGTAGTCTATGTCATTAGGTGTGAATTGACCTTGGAGGCTGTCCGCAAAAACCTCGAGTTTCTCCTCTGTGGTATATACTGTCTTAGTATGACCTTTCAGGGGGTTGATCGGGCACTTTGGCCTTCTCAGGGCCTTAGAGACCTTCCAGTAGGGGTCGCTACCCTTAGTTAATTCTATGAGTTTGTTGTTCCAGTTATCCTGGGCGTGTTCTCTATTAAGTTTCCTAACGCTACTCCTAAGTTTTTTAAACTTGGCAACAGAGGGTTCATCTCCCAATATTTGGGCGATCTTCCTAGCGCGGTTTTTCTCTGTGATTTTTAATCTAGTGGCTTTAGGTATATCTAATCTATGCAATTCAGCCGGGCTGATTGGTGTTGAGGCGGCTTTGACTGCCTCTTGTATTGAGGTCGTCAAGTCCCTCACTGCGGAGTCTATTTTAGTAGTGGATGTGAGATCTGATGCTAGAGTGTGGTGTTCCTCCAGATGAATTCCGAAGTCCTCCCAAGATACTTTATATCTTGAGGTGTTCGGTGGCGTAACTAATGGATCTAACGGGTCCCCGAGGAACATTAATACCGGTTTGTGATCTGAATTTAATTCGTCAACCGTGCGAATAATGGGAAAAAAGTTTGTATTACGGAGGATGGCGAAGTCTATAATGCTAGGTCTCCCATGTACAGGGAACATGGTTGGCGTGAGAGGTGCTGCTATGACTGATTGAGTGTCCTGAGTGAACTGTAGTAATAACTCACCACGGGGTGTCGATTTGTAGTTGTTCCAAGCAGGATGCTTGGCGTTGAAATCGCCCGCTATTATTGTGGGAGTATCATTGATGGTGTCCAGAAGACTATCGTAATCTAACCTGGTTGGTGCCTGCTGGGGTCGGATGTAAATAGATGTGAATTTAACTAAGCCGTAATTCTTAGTTGTTACTAGTATCGAGGTTGATTCTATAGCCTGACGAGTGGCGCGCGCGGGTGGCTGAGAGTGTATTGAACAGTGCTCGATAGTTGATTTTACGAGGATGGCTGTTCCGCCACCTTTGGTTAGTCTGTCGTTCCTGTGTATAGTGTAGTTAGGTATGTTAAATCGATGAGAAGGTTTGAGCCACGTTTCATTGATAAGTAAGATATCAATGTCATGCTCTTCAAGGAAGTGTCGGATTTCGTGTTTGTCTGTGAGGAGTGAAGCTCGTGCGTTCCAAAACGCTGTCTGTAGTGACGTAGGTTTGATTTTAGCGGCCATATTGGGTTCTTGGGTAAGTCGCTAGGACAGAGTGGACCTGGTCCATCAGGGCCTTCATCGCATGGCTCAGCTCCAATAAATGTTGGGCCTGCGAGTGTTCCTGATGGGTTGTGGAGGTGGAAGGGTAGTGTGGGTGTGTTTTTTCCGCGACCTTGGAGGCGGGTTGTGACGGCATCTTCTTCGGGCCAGAGGGTGCCTGATTGAAGGTGTTCCGGTTCATCGCCCATGCATTGGGCGTTGGGAGTAGTGGGGCGCGTGTTTGTGGCTCTGGGTTGTGATGGGGGGCGCTCCTTGTGTTACCTGGTCGGTATGCGCATCCTCTGAAGTTTGCGGGGTGCGGCCCCCTGCAGTTTGCACAGGTGGCCGGCCCCATTTGTCGTGTGTGAGTGCAAGTGTTTGTAAGGTGTCCTTCGCCGCAGCGGACGCACCTGGGATCTCCGTGGCAGTTCTTTTGGGAGTGGCCAAATCTTTGGCAGCGGTGGCACTGTCCGGCTGAGGCTTTTCTATTTAATGGTTCTAATTTAATTCGCAGGTTTAAGAAGTTTCCCATGTTGTAGATTTCTCTGCCTTTGTCTGTTTTCTCGATGTCTAGTAAGACCAGAGGCATGGGGAGTCGGTTCGAGTTTTTTCTCATGCGATGTACTTTTTGAATTGGGAAGCCTTGGTCTGAGAGTTCTTTTGTTATTTCTTCTTCGGTATATTCAACTGGGATATTCCTCATGACTACCTTGAGTACTTTTTCTGACGCAAGGTCGTATGTGTTATATTTTATATTCGCAGTCTGTAGTAGGTCTTGTGCTTTTCTGTAGCATGTAATGGAGGGGAACGTGACTTTTATTCCTTCGCGTTGATTGACTCCTTCCACAATCTTTAGTCCCGCGCGGAACATGTCAGCAGTTAGTCTCTTGAAATCCGCCTTGTTGTGCAGTATAATTGGCGGTATTGCTGGTGTTTTGGAGATCGTGGCAGGATCGGGGGATTTAGGGCTTGATGCTGTACTGGATGGAAGAGATGGCGAGACGGTCGGTAGGTCGGTTTTGGTTTTCTTCATGGGGGGGGTCTCTTGGCTTTTGGGTTCTTGGGGCGAGGGCCGCGGGGAGTTTGGTGTGTTGCTCCTGTTTGCGTTGTGGGCCCTGGCTTTTGCCTTTCTATCCTTCTTGTTGGTTACTGGGGGATATGTCTGTGATTTTGGGGTCGATTGGTTCGACGGGATTGGGGACTCAACATCATTTTCGTTGATTGTGCTTAAGATGTTGCTGGTCGGTTGGCGTATTGTGCTGGATAGGCTCGATGCGGAGGAATCTAGTAGTTCACATTCGTCATCTTCTGGGCTGGAGTCTGGATCTGGGGCGATGGTCCATTGTGAGGCTGGGATCTGTTGGCTGGGCGGTGGTTGTTGCTTAGTCCTTGAGCTGCTCCGAGTTTGGACTCGGGACGTGGTTGGTGTCGATGTGACTGCCACTGCTGGGGTGTCGGTGGTTAGATAAGTGGTTGCGTTCTTCAGGGTCTCATCATATAGTTCCTTCATCGCAGGGTCCTGATGAATAGAGGGTGGCGGTGCCTTGGTTAATAATCGCAGAAATGCTGAGATTAGTAAGTTGGCAGATATTTCGTTGGGGGGTGCCATTGTTAAGCGGAACAGCAAATGTTATGTGGGGTAAGTTTGAGCTATCTATTCTATAACTGGCGTATTTAAATTTATAACTGGCGTATTTAAATTTATTTTGATTTTATAGTGATGGTAAGGAGAGTCAAATTATAATATGTGAGAGAAAGAAAAAAAAAAAAATTCATGTATTTATGGAGGTATACACAGCAGGTCACCGATCGATACTGACGGTGAGTCTTTGTATATTCCAGCGTTTAGGGGTTTAGTTAATATATATTTTAAAAAGTGAGGGCTGGCTAAGTATGATAGATGTAATTTAAATTTAATATTTTAGGTAAAAATAAGAGGCTTAAGATATTATCATGTAAGGCAGGTTGGTAGTTAATAGAATGCAAGTTTAAGGGAATCGTATAGAATAATGGAGTATGATTATTACTGAGATATAATGTTTTAGTAGTGAGAAGAAGCTGTCAAAGTCACAATAAGTAGGTAATTAAGAAAGGATTTTATAATAGGTATATAATAGGTAGAATATAATATTTTAATAGTGAGATCAGAGGCTGCAAGGATATAATTAGTAAGCTAAGATGGGATTTTATGCACAAGTATGATAGATGCAATTTAGATTTAAAATATAAAAGTAGTTAGTTATAAGACTGCAAGTTAAGGTTTGATATAGGAGAGAAAAATTATGATAAGATAGCAGATGATAGGTAAAGAAATTGTTATTTGCAGAGAATTGTTATATATGGTAGGTTGTTGCTCAATACTAGCAGCAAGATTCCATATAGTCTACTGTAGTTTAGGTTATCAATAGTTGTCAATATCACAGCTATAAGTAATTAGTGAAGATTTTTAGTAAGTGGCTATCATGTAAGTTAAGTAGGTAGTTAGAGAGTGCGAGTTAATGGTAGAAGAGAGATAAAGTAAGATGGAAAAAATATGTTATCTGTAGCCCGGTTCTGTGCATAGGTATGATAGATGCAATTTATATTTAAATTTAAGATTTTAAGTAGGTGAGTATCATGTAGTCAAGTGGGCAGTAAAAATTAAGTAAGGTAAGTAAAAAGAGAAAAAGTGAAAAGATTGTTATCTGTAGCCCGGTTCCTTGGGCGCGGTGATCCGGCGGTCGCCTTGAAGCACGTTTCACTGACCGAACTGTACCGAACGGGAGCGATGTCGAACTATGCGATCCGGGTCGTCGATATCACGTATAAAATGAGATTGAAGGCTCGAATCGCGCACGACACCACACTGAACCGAACAGAACCGTCAGCGCTTGTGCCTCTCGGTTACACCTGATTCACGGCACTTGGGGAACAGACGAAGGCACTGGTCCACAGTATCACTATTCACGGGATGGTAGGTAGGTAGGTAGGTCAGTAGGTATGATGATGATGGGCGTATGTAGGTTGGTGAGAGAGAGAGCAATTCAAGTCTGTTTCGAAACGTATCGTTTCTCCACTATGAAAGCCCTGGTGAAGATTCTAGGTTGATCGGCTGTCGGCGATTATCTTGATAAAGACTGTTCGACGGCAGGTGGATGGCTGCTAGAGATCCTCAAGCTGGCGATAATAGCGGTGAATCGATGGATATCTTGGTGTCCAGTGCGTATTCAGGATCAAATTATTCTTTGCAGAAATAAATTCGATGCGCAAGCTGAATCGGAGTGGAGAGCAGAGATGTTATCGGATCGAGTGTCAGTCGAGAAGTGTTGTTGCTGGATTCTAAAATCACGGGTTTTTATACAGATCTGACCGATTTCATCCCCTTGTCCAACGTTTCGGGGGGTGCGAAAATCTGTAACGGTTTCACTATGAAGATTGGCGGAAATCGTGCCGTGGCCGATTATCCGCAACATCCATGTGAAAACCGGTTACGCCAAATTATAGGTCTTAGGCGGCACCTCCTGATGGGCGGAACCGCCCTCGCGTCACTTATGTTTTTCTGGTACCTCCTAGTACTGAGAGTACGTACCTTCAGAAGCAGTAGCGCCTTGTTTCCGGCCCAGCCAAGCGAAAAATGTCCGTACGAAGGAGGGCCTGGTATCGGCGGATTCGTTGTCAAATCGCCTATCGATACAGCACACCCCCCGTGTGGTGACACTCCTCATGGCCGAGGGAGGGCCGTCACAGAGGCGGCCGGCCCCGTGGGCTCTAGCGGCGTGACGGTGCCTCTCACTCAGAAACAAGGGCACTCCTGAGTTAGCCTGGATGGTAAGGCTTCACATGCCAGTGGTCAAATTGGCATATTCGTGGCACCAAGCCTACGATAGCGCATACCAATCCTTCGGCCAACTACCGTTGGAGGGCCAATCTTTGAGGCACTCCGACGGCCTGAATACCTCCTCGACGTTGGTCTCAGAATATGAAATCGGTAGGTCATTAATTTATTTATAACATGAAAGTTTAATATTAATTGATATCTAGAGGGAACGTTACTTAAATTGAATATATCTGCGTGCCCGTCGCGCAATCTTTCTTACCTTAACATCTAATGTAGCTCGGTGTCGCCACCGGCACATACTTACGACTAGTTGATGGATGTTATTCTGTCAACCAGACATATAGGCAGTAATAATTGTTTAGTACATACTCATACTTCGCCGATCAAAGATTTCCCGCGCCTTATTCCAGTACGCGGTCTCCTTGATCGACCAAAATCATCGATCCGATTCTCCCGTCGCGCGTGAGCGTGACGCCGTCATATACGCGAGCGAGAGGGGCTCTGTCTCTGCAGAGTGGCAAATCGGATCGCGAAATCGGTTTCAAACACGTACGACAGAGACGCCGTCGTACGTCGGAGCAGGAAAGCTGCCGGAATACCGATTCGGAAACGCCGCGCGCGGAACAGCCGCAGCTATTGAGAATCGAATTTTTGTATGGAAATTGATTACGCGGGATCGTGATTGAAATCGGATCGATGGTTGCCCTATGTGTTGCTATACTTTGTGATTGCACATATGTGCAAATGGAAGTTTTCGCAACAGGACCTATGAGCATATGTTAACAATCATTGCGCCGCGTACGTGCGATGCGTGGCGACATCGAGCTATTACAATACAACTTAATTACCTTATTTACTATGTACTATAACGCCCATCCATAAGTCTCCTTTTATTATTCTCATTAGTCCTTGCATGTTGTTACATTATTTTATCTATTACATCACAATTTATATTTCATATTTATACTTACAATTCAGATCATATTTTACATCCTATTTAATTTAATTATCCCCTTATCTAAACATATTTAATTCAAAACTTTTATCCTATACTTTATTACCTATTACCTATACTCATGGTCAGTGACCGACTTATTCATCCGCAGTTCACCCTGAGAAGTCGTGGGACCTGTCGGAGCAAACTGCGGGACTTATACACATGAAATATATCGCATGCTTTTGTTCGGCCTTGCCGGGGTCGTCATCCTTACGCCGGTGGCACATTGACTACCAGGGTCAGACCGAGCGGCTGGGGAGCACTACTCCTTATGGGAGCGCCCCCCACAGGGGTGGAAAAATCAGTGCGTGACAGTGGGAAGAATTTGTGATTCAATATGTCATATGTCAACTCTCAACAGGTGCAAACACTGCTATCGAATTCAATGTTTTAATCAAAACAACTTTTCTCGCGTCGCTATTTCCGATGAAAAATGAAAAATTATTAACCCCATTTGCGCATGTTTCTTACCCCGAGGGAATCAATATATAGTTTAAATGTATTTATAACATTTTTAATACAATGTTTTAATACAACATTTTCGAATAGCTGTATCACTATGATTTATTTCAAAATAAGAACAAATAATATTAAATGTTTTATTTTACGTCGATTTCGTGGAATCGTTTCATCCAAGTATTATTGTGTACCTACTAAAGTGTTATTTTCCAGTGCAATTATGTGTGTTATTATTTTCCAGAGACGCGCACGTGCGTGATGACTGTGACGTCATTTCCACTAGTTGATTTTTCACTCCCATTACCCGCTGATGTAATGGCGTAGGCCGTAGGACATTTAAAATAATAAATATACAAAACAGTACGAAAAATACCTACATAAAAAAAAAAAATTTTGGATTATGTTACACACGAGAGAAAACATATGAAAATCTATAAAAGAGAGCGAGACAGAAGACGTATTAAAAAATACAAGTGTAAACGCAAATTCTAAATTTAAAAAATGAAGGAATCGTTTATTTTATACGTGTCCTGATATAAAACAAATGATACTCATAACAGTTTGACAGATGCTTTCAGTGCGGTAATAGTATAATGTTCAGAGTATCAAAAAATTGTGTTTTATCCAGGAGACATAATGGTAATTTTATTACAATAAGGATAGTGCATTGTAATCTACGGCAACAAACAATCAACAAATAGAATCATTATGGATAAGGAAGAACCATCAGCCAAATGAGCGAGTCCAGCGATGGCACGCTCGCCAGGCAAGAAACTCTGCAAAGACTGCCAGGCTGTGCAACATATCACAGACAAATAATAAGTAAAACATAATCTGAAACACCAGAATAAAGACGGTACACAACATATGTGTATGTTGCACGTATGAGAGAATGGAAGACAGGGAGAAAACGTAAGAGAATGTTGACAGCTGGTGGTACTGTTATCTGGTAATATTTTTTAGTAATATAAGAATTATCATAATTTTAATAAAACACATTTGTGCTGAATCCATTTTTTATATTAAATAATTGTTCCAGTTTCGTCCACCTCAGAGGGACATTATAAAAAAAATATATTCAAATTATTAATACAATGCATTTCCACCATGAAATGACAAGAAAGTAATAGTATAAACAAAGTCATATTTTTCGAGACGCTGCCAGGTTTGGGGATCCCCTTATGGTTTTTTTAATGATGTTGCTACCTTCTGTCTGTCACCTGTTTTACAGAATACCATTTCAAAAGTTGTAATTTTAATGTACCACCCATACGCAATGCAAGACGTGACTACCCGCACGGGACGTCAGTGTCTGTGTGGGGTAAGTCCTTTTGACTTTTAACAGTCGTACGTTATTTTTTCAGTGTGTATTTGATCTAGCGCAAGTAAACAATTAACAATCATTTATCATAAATATATAAGTATGTTGATGTCAAATAACCATCCTAAACTCTGTCCAGCCCTCATATTCTTCGTATCACCGTCATAGAACAGGATTATTGCATTGTTTATCGTGTCGAATTTTTGTTTACGTTTTATTTTAATAAAAATATATATTAACAGGTTTGTGGAAAGAATGAGGAAGACAAGAAATACCTTTGTTAGCAAAAAAAATGTTAAATTCAAAGCTATCCACACGCCATCTATATTTCATAAAACAAAGCTTGTAAATTATCATTCAACACTTCGCATTGAGTCTATCTACCGACTTCTCTATAATCTTTCCGTAATACTAAGTATTTATAAAATATATTATTAAATGAACTTCTCAGAAAGAGTGAATCTAACAAGAACCATTCGCAGTTCATCAGCTACCAGATATGCTTCAAAATTAGCTCCGCGAGCGGAAACACTTGAATATTTTTCATATAAACAAACAAAAAAAAGTTTATTTTTCTATCAGAATCTATTTTAATAAAACAGCCGTGCAGATGCGATCATGTTATTCATTTTGAAAATCATATTAGGACAGCATGTGCAATGTTGCTAGGTGAAATATTAGATTAGTGCACTTTCTATAAGTTAAATAAAAGATATAATTTGCAACTAAAAAAGAGAGTAATTTGTTGTTAAAAAATGTTAGTTTTGTCATTATATATTTGAAATTAAACTACGCTGCCAAAAATAATAATGAAATGGTTATGTTTATAACAATATCTTCATCATGGCATAACTCTTGCTGACCCAATTTTGTACTGACATTGTACACAAACCCCATAAATAACTATTGTTTACTATACTATCCATTACGCCCTTTTATCTTAGCGAATTATACTTAGTTTTTAAATTACTATAATTACTAATTTACTAATATTTATTAGTAAGCTTGGGGGTCTAAACTTTGGTCAGACCTGGATGGAAAAGCAGCTGATGCTGGAGAAGCCTGGATCCACGTAGGGTTATAGAGCCAGGAAGAAGAATAAATGTAGATAATAGTTGGATATTCAACGTTAGATTTACGTCGGAAAAGTTCTCACAAGCATAATTACGCCAAAAATAATGTAAGTAAGTACTTTAAATAAAATAATGTTACCATAAAGACATATTTTAAAACATATAATTTTTGAATCGATCGACTTAGCTTTATAAAAATACATTTTACTTGGAACGAATAGTAAAATAATAACTATATTTTTTATAAATTAGGTAGTTTTGAGTCACTGGTTATTTTGTATATCTTACACTGTCTGGACATTGTCTCAGACGGTCATTCTCATATAATAATTAAAATGTTGACGAGCATACAGTTTTATTTTTCTGGTATGCAGATCACTTTGTTGCGTCATACTTTTTTAAAAATATTGATTGGTTGTGAATTGTGACGTCATCGGCGTTTGTTTAGATTTTAATGACTTTGAGTAGGCTTGATTAATCACGACATTTATATGTAGTCAGATAGATGCCAGTGCCTAATTTTAATACATAAATACAATGATTTCTACAAATAACTAACTAATTCTCATAATAAAATGATTTTTTTACGTGTCAGGGTAAAGATTAAATTTGAAATGAAACTTAATCATTTGCTATGAAGTCTTCGCGTCTGATATTTTAAGCATTTTAAAGTACCTAATCTCTAAATAATTATTTACTATTTAGTAAGTAGTTTTCGTTACTTTAATATAGTACACTATTATTATTATAAGCAACATTTAAAATAAATGTTATACTTACTTATTTTATTTTCAGCATAAATTGTATTCTCTCGATAAATTCGCGTAATTCTAAAAAAACGTAAACTATTCCAACAAGAAAAAAATGGCGTAAATTGCGAGTAAAAGAACCTAACCGAAGACACATCTAAAATGCACACCGAATCGAAAAAAAGAATTTACATAAATTTGCAGCATGTTGAGTGACAAAAGCTCTGGAATGCCAAATACCCACATCACGCAGTACCTACAAAATGTTTACAAATTTTCAGAAATAAAACAAAAACATGCATTCAACTATTAAAAAGACATTTATTTGAGTGTAGGACAATGCAATATCGAATGAAAATTCTCCACAATTATTGTGCAGATTTATACAAAAAAGGAATAATGCTATTTTTGTGTTTCCATGTATGTAGATCAATACGTTACAATATATTGTAGGTATAAGGATGTTGTATCTGTTCTCAAAATATAATTATAAAAAAATAATATACGAGTTAATATACCCATTAAAAAATAGAGCGCCAAACTTACGCCATTTTTTTGTTATTTTTTTATATTTAATAATTTAGATCACCTCGCAATCATAACATAACCATTAGGGAAATTATTTGAACCGAGTGTCACACCGCTAGAGACGTCTAGAAAGTACATATCGCTGCTTTTTAGTCAATATCGAATAACTCGATAAGTTTTCTCTGCTTGGAAAGTTTAAATGCTCATTAACGATTACGATGAATAAAATGAATATTTTGGCAATTATTTTCGAGTGTTTTTCAGCAGATTGAGATGGTGAAACTTGGCAGTGGTTTTGAGGCGATGTGTCAAAAACACCCCCTTAAGTGTGCTTTGACTGAATTTACATTAGACTTGTTAAAAGTGTACATCGACTACTTAATCTGCAAACCGGCTAACTCAATTTTGGCAAATTATTGTTCAGGAAGGAGAAAAACTAAATAATTTAACTATCGAGCGGAATTTAACAATTCCTTCTTCTTCCATTTATGATATTGGAAATGTGGCACTTGCAGTTGGCTATTTTATGTGAAGAACAATAACGCATTTATTTATAGGTTTAGTAATTTGAAATTTTGTGTGAGCATAGAAAACATGCTTTATAACAAAATGCCATCAAAATATAATTTTTGCTCAAAAGTGAAGCTAGCTGGTTTGCAGTCACAGTCTATTATAGGAGATAGAAACACATATAGGCAAAATTAAAAAATATAGTAAATTCGAAAGATATTACCAAAGATATTACAAAACTAGAGAACTATCTAATTAAGTGAAGAGATTTTCACGTTGTTAGTATGACGCCACAATTTTTTTAAAAGCAACAAATTTGGCCTTTTGGCGACAAGGTCGGGCTGTCCAATGGGTGCAATAGCCGGTTTAACCGAATTGAGAAGCTCTTCCCTTTCCGTACACATTACCGTGCGATACCAGTATTGATATTTTAATTCGATACAGTACCGACATCAAGTATAACTAGTTTTTCTTTCGATATTACGGCCCTACCACTGCAATCCCGCCGCTGTACCAAATTCAGTTTAACTTGATACACAAAACTATCTATTCGAATTTACGTTAGGTACGTTTAACATCTCTGCATGTACTCGTAGAATGCAAAACATCCGAGTCCAGAGACAATGGCCTCGCAGCTTGGAACTTGAAAGTCGCGACGTTGTGTCAAAAGATTTATCTTCTGCTAGTTAGAGTACGGAACAAAGCAGCGCCGCAGAGACAAAATGCGAATAATTGCACGAAATGCAAAGTGCACGAGCATACCCGACCCTTGTTTTACTTGCGGATTCTGTCCTTCGCTAGAAAATTTAATCCATAAGACACTTGTGTAAAAAGATGTTTCTCGTAATATTTGCGTCAAATCGATTGACATAAATTATTTTTTCTAGACTTAGAGACTACGTTCAATGTTTCTGCGTTATAATAACCAGTGACGAAGTGTGGAGGTAGGCTGTTAAGATCTGACATAAATAGTGCACACTAAAGTTTGTCAGTCAAACCTATTTGTTTTCATTGAACTAATATTACAATGTGTATATTATAGTGATTGTCAGTTTTTAAAATTCAATTAAACCCTACCCAATTATATTAGTGTATCTATAAAATATGCAAAAGTATGCCATATTAAATCAGATCGTATATATTAACGAAGATCGTTGTTTTCGCACCAAAGTAGGGCGTAAGGTGAAGGAGGTTTGTTCATGTTTGCCATTGTGAGAGCAATGACTCCAAATCGGTTCGGATATTGATATATTCCACCTACGTGAGAGTGAGTTTAGATGAACGTTGTTTTATAAATTCTTAAAATAGGCTTAAATTAGCCCATTCGGCATACCACCGTATATCTACTTTATAATGTTCGTATTTACTCTTTATACTTTTTATATTGTATCGATTTCTTTCTTTAATTGTTAATACTGTTTTAATACTATTTCTTTGTTTTTCATGACATATTGTGAATGTTTTGAATTTGCAATGTTTATTATATTATATAGATAATTAGATAGGTACTTATATACATTCGGAATTTGCTCTTTGATAAAACTTAAATGGTATCAAAAATATTGCCATCGTTATGAATATGACAATTTTTATATAGGAGTATGTTGGGGCAGTCTATAGTTACTAGGCCTAGAGCAATTATATTGTAGGTACTGTCTTTATAGGAGTTTTGTAACGTCTGAATAAAAAAATAATAATATTTTTTAGGATGAAAACTCTGATACTCACGTAGAGTTGCCAATCACTAAAAGGAATTCTTAAATGGTACCTTCTCACCCCTCATTCGACAAGGGACATATTAATTATTTGATAACTTATCGTCGAAGTCAACGCGAATTTATTCCATGTCGTCTCATTAAGGCCGCCACGATTCCACACACGTGGAAGCGATAAAAACAGCACAACACTGGATTTAATGCTTATTTGGCGGGTGAGATTTGCGGATCGCGTTGCCATGGTTACCGCGGGCACGTTTTTGACAGCTGTCATGGCGCGGGCCGCGCTGACGAACCATAAAAGTACGCTCGTTAAATATTAATCAAAGTCGACGCGCGTGCAACGCACCACGCGGTCCAATTGAGAAAAAGCTCTCGATAACTCTGTTGAGAGAAGAATATTATCCAGCACGAGCACACGATCCTTGTGTTTATTGGGTCAGGTATTCATATAGGTAGGTACCTACCTGAAGCAGGATTGAATTATTCACATGTGTCCCCATACCCTAACCGTTGGATCAAGGTCATGGGACTAAGAAGTAGAAAATTGTTTAAAATCACCAATTAAGAAGGTACCTAAACTAATTGTTCTCTAAAAGCGAACTAATACGAGTACTTTTTGAAGTTTCAGGTATCAGAAGAAACATGGTTTGCGTGCCCAATTGAACTACAAACTAGTGTTCTGAAAATAGTGATCCCACAAACCAGATTAATAAATATAATTCCAATATGCTAAATACACTACATTTTAACGCAGGGTTTTGAATGTGTGAGTAGCCAACGAAAACCACACATTATAGACGTGCAATAGTGTGTTGTGTTGCAACCTTATAATACACCAATATTGAATGAGCTTCAGTAGTAGTACATAAACTGAGAGCAGTTGTCAGAATGAAGGAAAAGCGTATTATTGACACGTGTTTAAGTGTATCCCATATTCTTCCACAGTCGAGATCGGTTGCCTGTTACTCCATACTTGTTAGGTATTTCAGTTCCCATTATTTCTGAGTTCCCTGAGTGAGCCTCTTTCAGTCTGACATGATTGGGCAATTTAAAATGATGTGATCAAAAATTTGTTTAATATCACGACAAGGATAGTACGCTGCGGCATATTGTTATGTTATTACTGTAAAATTGTATATACAAATTGGCATGTTAAAGAAACATTCATGTCAAAAATAATGCATTGGTGTATTGGGCCTTTTAGAGTTGTGTCCGGAAACTTGTACGTATGTAGTTCGTCGTATCACACTTCACCGTGAAATGTTGTATCGGAAATATATGGCCGTATATTAAAGACCGTTCAACCTATTTGGGTCGTATAGTACTGACATAAAATTCATGTCTAAATAAAACACGGTTTTGTCGGTTTACATTTTACAGGAAGCCAGCAGCAAACAAATTTTGAGAATAGCCGATATACTGGATTATTTGTTAGGTTTGGTTAGGTTTTCATTTAAGAATTCATAAATTTTACCATAATCAGCTATGAAAATTGAATTAATGTTCATATTGAATCTAATAAAATTGGAGACCGTATAGTATAAGACCATCTCTTTCCGATAGGAATGCTCACGGCGAACTGTTTCATGGTGAAATGTGTTACGTACAATTTACATCTAACCAAACATAATTAGATATAGTGTCTTGAGCCTGTTTAGAGTCATCAGTCGGCCTCGGTATGTCACTGCTTACTGATTCACACGTATATTTTGTAACATAATTTGTGCCAGGTGTGTGTGTTTCTCGAGAACTTATAAAATGTTTGAAGTATTCTGCCAAACAAAACAGGTTGAGAATCACTGGACTAGATATGAATAAAAAAAAATACCCAATGTCGAATAGTAAAGCGTCTATTATTCTTAATTGTATATAAACTGGTCTTAATTAATCTAATATGAATTAACTACGATTTTCCTTAATGAAATCCGAGCGTGGGTTCATGCACCCGAGTTCATCTTGCGAAATTTAATATGGGCGGATCCTAGACACATAAAATAACTCAAATTATAATTCTCCTCTCTAATAAGAAACACCTCTTTGCACGAAATATATCCGAATATACGCCTATGTCTCTACAAAGTAGACGAAGCCAAAGTCAGAAGAAGTCTTTGATTTGACTTTCAGTATTGACTTCACTTCGTTATAATATCAAATAACTTTCCGAACATCTGTTTTAAATGAAATAAAATATTTCGTTGAAAAGTGAAAGAATTTGAAAAGCATCCAATATTTTACGATTGATTACAAAAATAAAACAATGTTTACGAATTCTTGTTGGAAATTTTAAATATAAATCGTGTTTATTAGCTTTTAATGGATTCAAATTATGACTGAAACGTGGTTATGTGGTGTATAATATTATAATATGATGTATATCACTTTTAATTGACGTGTGTCTTCTTCTCCACTAAATATCGACTTAACCCTAGCAGTTGGTCACCACAGGGAATGTTCAAAAATCGCTTTCCAATATTCTCACGGCCCGTAGGATCACCGAATATTTAGATTCCTGCAAAAAGGACTACAGATCAGAGCTTAAAGCTTAGCAGAAAATTGCTCACTGTTAAGGTATTTTAGCTAGTGATTAATTTTGTATTATTTTATTAAACATTTTCTCAAATTATATTATTTGTAAAATATAAAAATGGATTTAGCTCAAAGAATTTGGGGTCTATGTAGGAGTCTTGCACGCATTCGTATTATGAATTTTAAAAGTAGTTCGATTTTCGAATCGAATGATGATATGTGTGGTTCTATTGGTAACAAGTTCGTTATTTTCTTCTTACATTGGTAGCGCCGAACACAAAATGGCGGCTCGCGTTTTGGTTAAAAATCTGTTGCTTTGTTTACATAATCTACGTAGGGATTTCTGAAAATAATGGTCAATGTATAGATTCTGTATCTCTTCATATTATATTATATTTATGGTTAAATTTTATATTCAAAATAAATATCTGTTTTGATACGGCAATTTTTATTATGTGTGAAATATCAAATTTCAGTTGAGTTTAACACAATCACTGCGTACCGTTTGATTAATTTTTAATTACCACATTTAAATAACATGCTAATTGCATCCAATGGCCATTTAACGGGGACACGGCAGCCGTGTCGTCCGAGTCGAACGAGTTAAGTAATATACACTATCTATGAATTTGAACGCTTATTTTAGTACTTAACATCTTCACATTTATAATTATATACATAATTAACAAATTGAGTAACTCTGAAATGATAGTGAAATATCATAATAGAAGTGTGAATTATTCTTCAAATGCGAAGACACTGATCAATAGAGGTCCTCGTTTACAGCAACGTCCAACATTTAGGCTCTATCTCCAAAGAAGAATGTTTTTGCAACATCTTTGTTTTGGCCACTGTCCAAGGGATGGTGGCGGTCAACTGCCAATCTGTAAATTTGAGTCATAAACTTTAATTATAATTACTATTAATGATACGTTAGCTAAGCAGTGGCGCCGAATGGTGGGAGTGAATCAGTGGCACCTCTTGAAATGTCTGAAAATAACTAATGCATCTTCTGTATTACACCAGTCTCCTACATGTTCTATAAAAAGCACTCCGTTTCTATAACGAGAAATTGAACGCGTTCAATGTCAAACATTTGTTTTTAACGCACTTGACAACAAGATGTAGCTACAATAATTAGTTATATGTGATTTTAGGGTGAATTTTAAATAATCAGTGAAAGTCGTAATCCGACAATAAAAATCTTGACTTGTCAATAATTATTGGTTTCTCTATCAGTATATTATTATTAAGTCATAAGAAGGTACATAAATTCTATATCAATGTTAAGTTGGTCTGTTACATATATAGATGAATTGATCTCCAGGTTATAAAACAATGTCACTTCCGGTTGAAAAAAATCTTTAATATATACCTATCAGTGCCGTACGGTCCATAGATGCTGTAGATGCGGAGCACCCCCAGACATAATCAATAAATTAATATACAATACTATTATATAGGTATGTATCGCAGATATATTTTATTTAACTTAACCATTTTTAAAGTTGTATGTAGATAGATAAATATTGTTAGAATATAGTATAGTTACCACTCAGCAATAATACCACAGACCATACTACTTCATCGGCCGCCAGTCAATATTCAATTAATAGATAATGTGTAGCAAATCCAGAATAGTAGAAGCCCTTTGTATTTTTTAAAAATTCTTCGTTCTTTTTTAGCGTATGGCCACGTGGTCGACAAAGAGTGAGTGTGGTGCGGGATGGTTGGTTCGGTGGATCCATGTTTGTGTCACAGGCATTACTAATACTTCCCACTACAAGATTGCAAATTCTTTCTGATATCAATCCAAGCCATATTCAGGCATCTATCAAATTCCTTTTCCATTTACAACAATGATATAAAACAATAAATTCTAAATATTATTTATACATATAACGAAATGTAGGTAAGTACTTAATTGATTTCTTGTGTTGTTATTACAAATAAAAAATTAACATTTCCACAAACATGTAAATAAAGTGTATAACTACCAATGAACCAAAGTTAACTAACAAATCTAAATCTTTCTCTTAAAAAATACACCACATAAATACATAAATAATGAACCTACCACTGCTAACATCCAGGATGTAAGACCTTAAAAATGTAGAATAAAGTATGGTATAGCACAGCGATGTCCAACTTCTTTTAGGCCGCGGGCCATTTTTTTCTTTAGCAAACATTTCGGGGCCAAAGAGTAGGTAAATGAAAAGTCAGTAAATGTCTATTCAAAAGTTTTTAATACAAAAAAATCAAAAATAGCA
Source organism: Rhyacophila brunnea (assembly GCF_057557595.1). NCBI lineage: Eukaryota > Metazoa > Arthropoda > Insecta > Trichoptera > Rhyacophilidae > Rhyacophila > Rhyacophila brunnea. The sequence continues at coordinate 35,970,012 of NW_028233276.1, read as the reverse complement.
CATATCTAGAAATAATAAAAACAATAATATTACTTATTAAGTTATTTAATTTTTTTTTGTAAAATTTTTTATTCATCATAAATTAATAATTACGTTTACAAAACAAAGATTATACTTATACGTACTTATAAGTTATTTAATGGGAGCATTGTGGCCTTAGTTGTTGAGCAACAATTTGTTTTATGTCAAAATCAACATTTGTTGTGGCAAGTCCTAATTATATTTTCAAGCGTGGAGTCCAAAATCTCTCATTTTTTGGGTATTTTTTTATATCCAAAAGTTTGAACACTTCTATTCCAGTTGCTCCACCAGATGCAATAAATAGGTCAGCCTGAAGGTCGCATAATTCCAATTGATAATTAGTATTATAATGAAATGTTTTCATATTTTAATGTATGATGGGTAATTCTCCCCCCTCCAATGTTTGATGAAAATTTTACTGTACAGCTCGCGGGCCGCCTGTTGGACAGCGCTGGTATAACACAATATGCTCGATACAGCAGTTCTGGAACACGATGAGAGCTGCAGATGGAAGGCTTACTCACCTACATTATTGAAGAATCATTTAATCCATCTGTTGGAGTGATGTTTACGTTTGGTACAGCATCGCCCACTTATGTTAGGTACCCGCTGTATAATAAACGTCTGGCCTCTACCGAAATAGCCTGCGTTAAAAAGGTGATATAAATAAACATACGCATACTCACGCAAACCTAATCATCATTAGATACATGGTGCGTATAAAAAAATCTTGCGCACGAATAATAAATGTCGGTAAAATTTAAACCCTTTCGTAAAAGGGATATAGGCAATGTTGCCATCTTCTGCTAACAAAATTAATCTACATATCTTGACAAAACATAATATTATAGTAAGTACGCACGCGTTGGCTGAGGAAAAAATATCTTTCTTGTAATAACGACATTATTTCCCCTATAGCAGTGTTTCCCAACGTGGGGCGTACGCCCCACCGGGGGGCAATTTGAATGTTTTGGGGGGCAATATGTAAATCGTTAATACTTTTTACATTTTTTTTTGTCGAAAATGCATTTTTTAAATAATTTCTTTTTGATATTGCAACCCAGACTTTCCGAGAAAAAAATGGCAGCACTGTTATATTTGTACTTTTCCTTATTATTTTTACTGAAAAATGGCAGAAATATGAAGGAGAATTTTGAAAAAAAGGTCAACAATACATTTATTATTCCCTTGTTAGGTAACTATAAAATTTTGATAGGGATAGGGATAAGCGTAGAAGTGGGGCATGGTACAAATAAGGTTGGAAAACACTGCCCTATAGCTTTGAGATGCTAAAAAATCGTTTAAGGGGGTTTTCAGGTCTTCTGAGCTATCAATCGAAAAATGAATGTCAGAAACAAGTATGAAAGCTTTTTTTAATTTTAGCTATAAATATTAATCTCGTGTCTTGTTCAAGGCAACATCATTTTCATGAGATAGTCGATCTCGTTGAAATTGCATTTATTTTCACTGGGTATGCCGTAGAAATAATCTTTACCTACTTGTTGGTCATCAGAAAATTCTCATTTCACCATATTGTATTCGGTATGTCCTACTGTGGATATTGTGGATATTAGTCCATCGAGGGCTTTCTACTTTCGGTACTAGAGACTGGTTCGAATGGGTAATGCTCTGGTGTTTTTATCCATTCTTCGAAAAGATCAGACTCGATTTTCATATAGACGGTCGGTTCTTTTCGGGTGAATTTAAGGGCACAAGGAACGGCTCGCGACAGTATGTCTGAGACGCATAATGCAGTTTTTTTGACATGTTATTCGGTGCAGATCGTCTAACCTGCAGAGACTTTTGGTTTTGGATAGCCTTCGGGGAAGGCGAAGCAGAGAAACATCGTCGGTGAGCTGAAGTGACTAATAATTGAAGGAGCTTAGTGGGACAGCCTTCCATCTGCCTTGTGAGAATCAGAGGATCTTTAGAAGTGGAGAATCTTAGTGGCTCAGTCAAATAGTGCATTTCAGGGTGCTCAGAATCTTCTGCCACGAAGGAAAGACCGAGAAAATATTAACATTGGTAATATTATTTAATGACACAGCAAGTTTCAATTAAACAGAAATAGACATTACAATAACTACCCTTTCGGTATCTTAATGCACACCAAATAGAGAACATATGCGGACTTGGATCATACCCTTAGCTTCCTGGAGTGCCATCATATGTTGGTACCTCGATACAGAAATAGAATTTAGTAATATAAGGACTAATTCAAAACTAATTTGAACCCTTTTTGTAAACGTATGTCATTCCATCCGTTGCTCGTTAATCATAGAACTGTTACGCCATGTGGATGTTGTGTAAATTCTATACAAAATACCGCTTCAAGTAAACAATTTTTTGAATATGTATGTTATACAATTTTATTTTATTTAGTGTATTTTTTTCATTGATTCTAATAGTAATTCTTATATACTGTTCGTTCATATTACTTTAAGTTTTGACAGATCGCTTTAACTTTAGGTAACGATTATTCTTTCGACATTTTCTGATCGGAGTAATATAACAGCTGATACATATTTGCTGTTTCTAAACGTGAAGCACGGTAGTTTTGACAGAAAATAAGTCATAGTCAGTGCGAGAGAAAGAATGCAATAGGCTTGATGTGAGTCAGGGATAGAAACCGTAACAACAATGCATGTTTAAGGTTAAATTGTTTCATTATAAATCAAAATATTATATTCTACATAATTTCTATTAAAAAGGAAGAACTAAAAATGTTAAAAGAAAATTTAAGTAGAGCAAGAGTTTTTTTAAATATATTTTATAGACTTTAGTCAAAGTAATGTTACTACATGTCATATACTTTTATTTTTTATTTACAAAGCACAATGAAGCTAATTATTGATCTGGCGTTTGCAGTGACGTCCCTAAAGCAGAGTTAGCACGCGTACCCCTTTCATTTTTAGTCTCAAATTGTATGCAAATTTGTTGGGTACCTACTTACATTTGTATTACTTACCTATTTATATATTTTCGGCTTAAATAGACAAATGCAACACAAATCTTTTCAAAAGTTGCATAGGTACATATACATCATTTTATGATTAGAGCAGTTTTACGAAACCTACTGAGGAGTTGACAGGTTTGTAGACCCCCTTATTTAAATATTGCATTTGCGATAAACTGTCATTTTCTGACGATGTCGACACGTTCTAATGTAGCGACCGTATCGGCTACTTCATATTATGCAAAACCGCCAGTACTCTCAAAAGTTGTAATAATACTCTCATTATCTGTTCCTTAATTTGCCGCCCTTTACAATGTGCCACCTCTAAGCAACCTGCCTACGCCCACGGGTCGTTATTGGGCGTTTATGTGGTAGAACTCCATTAAAATGATTTTTGAAACATTTTTTCGTTTAATTATTTTATTCATTTAATTATTTTTTTACGATAATTTAGAAATGTATTAGAATTAACAAAAACTTAATTTCTATAATATCCACTGATATTTTCGTTATACCTGGGTCTGGGGCACATAGTATTATGATATTCACCTTTTCTTCCGCCGTATTTCCAACTCTTACATAGGAATTGTGCAAATGGTTAGCAAACAATCCTCATAAATAGATACACGTTAAATTATTTTACATGTTGTAAGGGTCAATGTTATTAAATTGTTGTAAAACTCTTTTAATATTTCGATTGAAAATTATATATCGAAACGGAAAGTGTGAACACATATTTTTATGTAAAATTGCTAAGAAATTAGAAACGAGGAATTAAATTATACCTAATACAAGGAAGAAATATGTTTTTTACACTAAACAGTAAAAGAACGGCATATGCATTATATGGCATATTGCCTACGAATCTGAGTCAAAATTTTCAACGCATGTTTTTTTACCCCGTTTCTGTAATTTTAGATTATATCCGGTTGCTAAAAGGGTTAAGTTAAAACACCCCGGGGGCGCCAAAAAACTATACCAAATGAAAAACTGTGCCAAATGTAAAATTACGGAAATAATTATTGTATTAACCCTTTGCAAATTGTGCCAAAAGGAAACAGCTGCATTTAGTCCTATTTCTAGACTGGGTTAAAAAATAATGTTCGAATAAATTCATTAATTTATCTTCTCAAAAAGTTTACTTTGGTTATTTTGTAGCATATTAATATTAGTTTACTCTGTTCTAATGCATATCAAACGCGTATCAAATGATATTTATTGTAGTATTTCTAATTGCTATGACTACTATGAGAATTGAAATACATATGCGATAGATTTACAGACCAACCGACAAATTAAAAAGTATGCTAGAAATTTAATTCTAACTACCTACCAAAAAGTCTTTCATCGTCTCGATAGTCCGTTGTGAATATTGGCCGCCTCTGGAAGAGCTTTCTCAATAGATTTTGGTTGTTAGCCATTCTTTGAACATGTTATACACTGGATCCAATCAGACATTAAAAAATATCATGTGAATTTGAAAAACGCGTGATTCGAATCCGCGATCCCCCATATCATAAGGCCATACGTCCATCTCAGGTGTTTTCTTACCTACATAATGATAAATTAAACAGGAAAACGTTTTTTTGGTAATAGTTTTGAAATACTCGTAGCATATTTTTGGAGCCTTTGGAGCTATTATCACGGTCCACCCACCGAGGGGCGAGTTCTTGGCCGTGTTACCTGTAATAATTTTCAGATAACAGTAAGTGACGATATAATACTTAACCGTTGTCCCCGCCCAGTGCAAAGCGCCGCGTAAGCTTCTCAGTAATGGCTCACTGGCAGAACATTCAGGTAAAGATATGTTAACATTTTACAGCTAATCAAATTTAGTATAGCTACATAACACATAAGGAAGCGGACAACAGTACGCTATGTGATAGAGGTCGCTAAGCAGATGAAATGGCAATAGGCCGGATATGTCGTTCGGCAAATGGACTATGAAATATGCTGGTACCCAAGGGGCACTAAACGCCCATAGGAACACCCTGAAACCCGCTGGGTAGACGAGCTCATAAAGCTAAGCGGATGTACGTAGCAGCAAAGAACTAGGGACCCAAAAGAGTGGAGAGTGCTAGGGGATGCCTTCACCCGGCAGTGGATCGACCTCGGCTGATGATGATGATGACATAATACAACTGAATGTTAATATTATTACATACATATTAATGTAATGTGTGTTAGTACAATAAACCGTCCAATTATTTATCTGCGTTTATAATAGTATAACCAAATTACCATAGGAAGCTGTAAAATTAAATGTTTACGAAGTTAAACAATAATATATAAAATTATAACGCAAGCTTCACTAGTCTAGTAGAATACTTAACATCAGCTACATGAATAATTGTAATCTTATCATAATACAACATGAACAAATAAAAACAAATTTACTACCTTTATTCATAATAATTAGATGATTAGTTCACGAGTCGATAATTTACTATGAGATAATCAAATGTGAGCAGTGGCGTGCACTTGGTATACTTCGGCAAAATAACGGTAAATTTAATATAAGGAGGAAAAAGTTTAATGTTGAAATATTATCTTTTACACTATGTATGTATTTTATGATAACTATGTATATAACACACCATGGACGTTATAAAAAATGATCACAATGAACTCACAGATAAGTAACTTCACGTAAGTGGAATATATATAATATATATACGAGTATATCGTTAAACGGTGCAGTTTTGTACTATTTAGAAGAATACACGCATTCGAAGAACAGACGGCATGCTTCAACATATTATGTGTGTTTTACAACATACTCACTTCGTTCCTTGGAAGAAAAAATTAGGCATACTTGCGAGACAGATAGGCTTTTTTGATATCGATCATCTTCATTGGAAAGTTTGTCCATTACGTATAGTAAGTAGATTGGTAGAAAAGTGATTTACCAATGACTTAATGCCATTTTGTTCTATTTTCAGAACTCTGTTTAAACAGAAGCAATAATGCGGTGACCAGCGATGAGCGAGCAATGACAGTGTAGACAGAGACATAGACAGAAATGGCAGATTGTGCGGCTGTGCGCATGCGCGGAGTCGACATTTTTCGATATCGACATGCAGGCTCTAGCAAACGCAATTCGTCGCATGCAGGAGCGTCGCAGCGTCGCAGTTGCATCGGCCAATCTGCGAAGCTCCATTTGATAACGTTTGTTTCTTGGTTTACGATGACGTCACATCGACGAATTCGTCGTAAGACGCATGCGGCGAGTTCTGATGTGCGAGGCCTCTTACTCACGAAGGATACATCAATCTCCCAACCTATTAGTCAGAATACAAAAATTATGAACGGATTTGACGATAATGTCGACAATAAGCAAAACAATATGCAAAATAATATGCAAAACACAGTTTTTATATTGGTTGTGCAATTATTTCAATGTAAACTTTCAAATTGCTCTCCTGTGAATTTTACTGAACGTGACATAGAACAACCTGGAAATTAGGCAGCGAATTAAGTAAAGTTTAATATTATTACTGCACATACTGCCGGAAGAGTGGGATGATCTTCGTGATAAAAATTCACTATACAGTATGCAGCCTCCACAATATGGTATACATATTTTAAACTTTCTACACTACCTGGCGTATCTGAAATATGTGTGCACGCTACTGAATATGAGATGATATTACATGAGATATATTTAAGATTTACTTACGTGAGATTAAATCTTCAGAGGTGATTAACGGTTTCATGTGAAAATTACTTTGCTTATAGTAATTGAAATAATTAATAAATATTTCGCTGTAGAAATAAGAAGATTGCAATCTGGATGCCATAAAATGAGGCGCTAAAACACACTGGTTAATATATTTTTTTTATTTAATACTGTTTAATAATGTTAACTCAACTTGCACGGATTGCACAATAAGACGTTTTAATTAAACAATAAAATATTAAAATAATGAATATTACTTACAGTGTGAAAAACTTTGGTGGTAATATTAAAAACATCCTCCATAAATCTTCACGTACGGTGATCATGACTCAATTCACAGTTGCGCCTCGTGAGAAATATTTTTATTACAAATGTGTCGCTACATTTCAAAATCAGCCAAGTCCACCTTTAAGTATTTTTGACTTGTTTTGTGAATTGCTGAAGAACTACTGCTTTCTAACATTTCTTCATTATCAAAATGTGGAATTTATTAATTTTAAATATTCTATACTCGAAATAGTATAAACTTTTACCCTTGTGACTGTGTATTTAAGAAAACAAAAAGCTGTTTTTCTTCTATTCGTCTATTATGGACTTGGCTGATTTTGAAATCTAGTGACTCAAATATACTTATACATATAATCAAATTTTATACAAATATTTACCCAGTGGTTGGGCCGATTATGATCTCAATCCCATCCTTCAACCCGCAAAAATATGTCACACCTGCCATCCTTATTATTATTATCATCCAGGCACTTAACAATCTCGGGTCATCAGTAGACCGTGATTTAATGACAGTCAGTTATTACTGTTATTAGTAGACAACGAGAGAGTCAACTTGCTATAGTGTGGCCGTCGTTTAAGCAAGAAATCAGTACGAGCCTCCATACAAGCTCAGTAAATCAGGACATCTATTCAAGCCGTGATACGAGCACAGGGTGTCTGATAATTCATACAAACGCCATCATCATTCATATTAACCCAAGTGTAACAGTGACACTCGAAAACTATTTACTTACTAGTGTATGAGTGCATGACCCGGGTTCCAGGACCGGTTCCAGCGCGTGCCAGTCCTCTCAACATCAAAAATCAATGCCTGGCATCCCGTTTAAATCGTCCCCCTCCCAGATCACAATCATCCTTCAAAATTACAGTCCACAAATCTCAACCATCCATATTTAAATGATATAAAAAATATTAATAATATCCTAAACGATATCTCTTCATGCCTGACTATCCTGAGCAGTAGTTCTCCAGTTTTGAAGGCCCAGTGTAGTGGCAATCTATTAACAGAGTCAAGCCATTTCAGCTAGTCTTGTAACTTATCTTGTTCCCTCCGGGGTTGTTGTCATTATATGTTTTGAAAACTGCGTTTTCTTCAGCCTTACGACATGTTCTTGTGTCTGCAAACAGGTGATATTTACCTTCTTCGTCAGATGCCATTTTTTTTATATGACTCCTAAAAATCTTCTTCTCAAAATATTTCAAGGGTCTTCTCATTATTTTTGGTGAGTGCCCAACATTTTGAGCCATTTGTCAGAAAGGGTCTGATTGACTCTTAAGATTATCTTTCTTGTATAACCGACATTTGGTTTTTCTACTGAGGTGTTTTGACTTGACGTTTTTTGAGACCATATGAGCATTATTTATTGACCACTTGTCTTTTGTACGATTAACTTCATATACAGTAGAAAGCTTTGTGTACATCTACATTATTATGCATGGAAATTATAAGATGAATTAAGGCCACCAAATTAAAAATCGACTTTGTTCAGAGTTAGCTTATTACTGATAATGAAACTGTATCAAAAATGTTACAAAATGCAGTCATCATTTTCATGAGAAAAAGCCTGAAAGAACAAGATTGAAGACGTTACAACTGATGTCCAGACGTAACCAACAATTTATTATTAAACATAAAAACAACGAACATTTATCATAATGATTCAGCTATAAAACAAATATCTTTTTTATAAAATCTGACCGTCAGGTAACACCGTTTTTGGTTTGGAATTATAACCGCCAACATTTATGTATGCTATGTATAATTTTCCGACCACTGTGGGAGAAATCTCTTTCTACATTTTGTAAGGATTATATCAAGGCTCCGCTTAAAGCGGAAATGGTCAGTGACGAATTGATTATTGAACTATGAATATAATTGTCAATACATTTTGAGTAACACTTAAAAATTGTTTTTCTACTGAATAAATTTATTTCTAGGATATTTCAGGTTATGAAAAAATGCTTGACAGAATAAATTCATGTAATATAAATATATTGTAGGTATCTATATTAAATTGTACCTACTTATTCTCATTTCATCACCTACTTAGTCTCTGTTCTGGCAGAACACACTAACTGGAGAATACTAGTTTTGAGTAATTTGACTTTGAAGTTGTTAAAATGTTTGAAATAATGGTCTATCATGTGAGTTTATTAAGTAATCGTAAAATGGATGACTTTAACATAAAGACTGTTTATTTATTAAGAAGGTTTCCAGACGGTAAAGTTTGAAATAAGGAACATTTTGGTACTAACTCAATATGTCATTTTTTCGAATTAGTGTTTTCTGCCAGAACAGTGACGTATATAATAATATTTTTTTTCTAATTTAAAGAAAGTCAACATTTTACTGTTGTTATGTAGGTAGGTACTAAAATATTTTTATTTATTTAATAGAAGTAAGTAATCATAATTAATTAATTATAAATTAATATATTACTAAAATATCACTTAAGAATTAAGTGATTTAATTACAACAGCGTTTCACGAACCACCTCTTTGAATAAAAACCATATTATTTCTATCTCAAAGTTTATACCACCATCTCTCTCCTACCAAGTTGTCGCGCTTTTTGCCAAAATTTTCCCACGGGATATTGTCTTTGGGACCATGCTTAAACATAAAGTTTTTATATCCGATCTTCTCTTACATACTGAATGAGTATCGGCCTGTCCCTCTCTTTCAGGTCATCAGCATTCTCAGGATCCTATGTTGGAGACTGAATTGTGAACAAGTTGAGACCTGTTCCATGAGATCAGAGCAGAATGATATTAAAAGTTAAACCAACTACTAAATCATTCATTAAAATATTTGTTTTATGATTCAGCGTTGTAGGCATATAAATAATAGGTATTATACATCATATTATCAAAAATTGTTACAGTTGTAAATGAAAGATCTTTTCAAAGATACTTATGGTAATGTGATTAGATCGAGGAATATGCTATGTATACTTAGTTAGTTATCAGACGAAGCATCTGGCTAAGACATGAAGGTTTTAGTGTCTCCGCTGAAACTTAACAGCCATTGATGCGTAAGAGATAGTCATATCATGTAAAAGCAACAGGATCCTAGTAAACGACCTTCCACATAAATAGATCTGCCAAGGTTTTCTCATAAAACATCTATATACTACGAACGAACGTATGCTATATTTTTATGACATTTTACATACTCATGTCACGTGTCAAGGCATACAAGATTCAAACCCGTGATACTTGACTTCAGAAGCGAACGCTTTACCATTCGACCACGGCCTTTTCATTTAGTATCCATTACCTAATTGTAAATTCGTATTGTTTTGAATATCAATAGGTACTATGCGTTTGTATTCAAAGCTATCTTCAAGAAATTAACGTAGGTATATAACAAGCGACTTTCTTAGAGGCCATCTATGGACGAAAACCGTATGTGGTTTCATACCATGCGCCAACTTATGGTTTTTGTTCATGGAAAGATGTTATGACTAAATAATATAAGTTTCTGACCATATACATGCTCATATACCTAATGAAAATATATTTCCATGAACAGAAATCATTAGTTCAGTATGGCGCAAGGTTCGAAACGGTTTCAATATATGGATGGCTCTGTAAGTACCTACTGTCAACCTAAAAAAATCTTTGAAACTTCTTCTTTATCAGGACCTCATGACTGGTAAAATAACTCATAACATTCTCGATTGTTTCGGTCTGTCCATCTAGAACTCTCCCTTGTCATCTGTGACTTGAGTTACTTAGTCCTAGTCTTGACTGTCCTGACCACAAATTTCTTTAGGTTGTCATTCTACCTAAAATGACGAGTCTGGCGCTAGCAACCTGAGAAGAGTATAATATCTCGGATTTGGAATTCGCTGATGATGGAATTACTAATCTTTTCAAACCATGACATCACCCAGACAAATCTCAGGTTCTTAAACCCGGTGACATAATCGTTGTCTATTTCAAAAACTCTGAATATAGTATGCAATGCATACATCTGAAATTGACACAAAAACATTGATTCTCATTGAACTTAAAAAAAAACTTGAATTATCTATTAACCACCAATATCATAATAATTAATTTTTCGAATTAAGCCAAACGGTCACGTCCAGTTTACAAGAAACGTCTCAGCGGTTGGAATATTTTCCCACCTGGCCATACAAATCACAGGTGAGTTCTCAATTTAACGACCCGGACGATTACAATAAAGTCAAATTTATTCCAACCACAGTGCGCGACCGATTATCTACGATTGAATAAAATTATCTCCTACATTCTGACGGCGTCTATTTATTGCGTTATGATTATTGAATCCTGATTGCTATTGCATGAAATAATAAATGTATCGGATAAAGGAATAAGCAAACCCCGTTGAATAGAAAGCAATATGTACCATTTATTATTTCGCAATCCAGTTATATTTTTTTCTAAGTGCGCTTTATTAATGTGATTTAATCTAAATATATTTTATGCAATGTTGGTACTTATAATATTTAACGGTATAGTTAATTCTGGGTAACATATACAACGATTGATATATAATGTTTGAGACTTTCACGGTTGTTTTTTATCGTAATAGATTTTTGGGTTTCCACCGTATGTACCTACTTCTTCCTTCTTTCCTCGACGTTTCGGGCTCGTTGCAGAGGCCATTATCAAGAGATGATTGTTTTATGATGAAGTGTAGTGTAGGTATATGATTCGAGTGACGTTTGCATTCATTCATTCTCTTGATAATGGCCTCTGCAACGAGCCCGAAACGTCGAGGAAAGAAGGAAGAAGTAGGTACATACGGTGGAAACCCAAAAATCTATTACGATACGATATGGCACTGCCTACTGACTACAGAACAGATAACAAATAGAATTCCGATAGGCTATAATATATATACCAATACAGTAAATTTTGACGAAGGGTTTTGAATGTGTGAGTGTCCTACAAAAATGAACGACGCATTATAGACGTGCAATAGTGTGTGTAATACACCAATATTAAATGAGCGTCAATATGTCATTGGCGTCAATGCATAAACCGAGAGCAGTTGTCAGTATTCGACGTATTACGTATTCTTGACACGTGTTTAACTTTATCCCGTATTCTTCCTTACTCGAGATCGGTTGCCTACTTCTCCTTACCCGTTAGGTATTTCAGTTCCCATTATTTCTGAGTTCCCTGCTACTGACGATTGACCATTATTACATTATATTTGTGATACACTGGGGTTAGCAGATGTTTTTTCATTTTTTTTTCCAGAGGCTCCAGACCGGGAACACAAAAATAATGGTAAGTGGCTGTAACGAGGTTTAGTTAATAAGAGTGTGTATACATAATATGTATGTCATATTATGACATACACTTAAACAAATGTTAAAGAATATGACATTTTCAATGATTTCGTACTTGATTATGTATTTAAGTTTGTCACGTAAACGAAGCGCGCATTCAATATTGGTAATATTTGAGAACATGTAGGCGGGGTTTGTATTTCTTGCATTTTATGGCCCACCTGTTATTAAGTTATGAACTGAATCGGGCTTCAAACTCTTGGTCCATGGCGACTTGCTTTTTCTATTTTATTAATCTGTTTTTTGGTCGAGACACTAGGTCGAATTAAATAGTATATTTATAGTACTTGAAATATGCGTAGTTATTATCAATAAATCCATAGCTCAAAATATTACAATACATTGTTTATTTTACCAGGGTGCAGAACTTATCTGCCATTGGTGACGCCAATTGGAAGGCCAATAACTGTATTCAATCAAATCGCTTCGGATATTGATATAGTATATATTTGATCAGTGAGGTGAGTTTAGGTGGACGTTGTTTTATGAGTTTTTAAGTGTACATTTTTACTCACTTTCTTTGATTTTTTATGTCATGTAGTGAACGCTTTGAAGTTGTAACTTATCATGTTCATTATATAACACGTGGAATAAACAAATTTGAATTTGAAATATTAATGCCACATTCTTAAATATTGTATGGGCATTTATTTTTTTATTATTATTAATTAATACTTTGGACGCGGAAGACGCACACGGCGCGTAATGACCAGGCGGCCGATCGATGTAATTAACGTGCATTTTAAAGGAGGCAATTAAAATCTCATTATCTATTCAGCAGCGAAAGCGTTAATAACCATGTCCTTGCTTTTTCGTACAAGGTGGTTGTTAGTCATTTGGAACAATCACAAACACCCAAGCTTTGAGAAAATCACATAAATATATTGTATTAGTGGTATTATAATATAATTGTTGTCATGTTACATTGAGTTTACTGTACAGTTGCATACATTATAAAAAGTGCACTGTCAACGGTAAACATATGACCAAAATATCAAACACGAGTTCCTGTAAAGAAATCCAGCGATTGCATCTACTTACTCCACTCATACGTGGGAAGCGACTGGTGAATCTCGAACGCAGCCTGCATGTCTAAATGAACAGACTCTACGATGACGTGTCACATACTAAATGAGAAAACATAATGATGTATGACAAATTCATAATTGTTTATATAAAATGCACTTCCGATTTGTTTATATCCGTGAGAATTAATATTATAGTAACAACATTTATCATCTATATTCAGTCGGTTGCCTACACGGTAAAAACCGCAGAGAGAGTAGGCAGATACTTACCTAAATAAAATTGTATTAAGTATACATCGAGCGGGTCAATAACTACGTCTATATCTGACGACGAATGTCAATTGACGGTGGTATGTATGACGAGATTGCTCGCAGAACCAGGGGCGATTTTCTTTGACGCAGATAACGAAATCGATTCATCAAAAATAATAAAAGGGGGCCTCGAAAAAATTCAAACCAGTCATATTAAATTATACCAAAATCTACAAAAGTTGCGTATTTATCACAAATTGAGTATTTGCCCAAAGCATAGCAAAATTCCTTCAAAAAACATCAAACGGGTTCATAGATAACACAACAACACATAACTACTAACCAATTTGTACACAAAAAAATAAACCACTAATAATATTATGATGTATCACTGTAATCCTCAATAATAATTGATTTTGATTAAAGGATGTGATTTATTACTTTTTATTGTATCGGGGGGTATCCAAATCAGTCAGTGGGTCTGGTGTCCACGTCTCTAAACCCGCCTCTGCGCAGAATGGTGTGGATTTGGGCGTCTGAAAAGTATCTTTAAAAGTGACCCACTATTGTGTTTTAAGCGTAAAGTGTTCGACATTACCAGTGCTCACGTATTTATACATGTGCATGACTAGGGAATCCAATCCCGAGCCAAAATTCTGATCCCGGGATTTCGGGATTACAATTTGACAATCCCGGGATCCCGGGACTGGTCCCGGGATTGGCATTTTTTCCATTGTTAATATAAAATTTTTATATTTACAAATAACATTGATAAAATCGGTCAAAAATAAATCTAGTATAATTTATTCGATTTAAGACATTTATTGTTAATATTGTATACGTTCAATCTTGGAAATACACAAGTTTAATGGAGTAAATGGAAATAATATTGTAATATAAATAATGATGTGAATTTAATGTGAGATTGCTGTTTCTGATAGTAAAGACATAATGAATGGATTAGCGAGATTTAAAATAGTAAAGCAAATAATCATGGCGTACTTATGGCCTTTCCGCTTCATAAATCTAATTATAGATACAGCCAAATATGAAACTGCCGTAAAACGTATGATATCATGGTGGAATTACTTTGTTAAAAGTGTGAAGAATTGTTTTTTTCCAATCTTTCTCATTTTTAATAATTCATGTGAAAAAATAAAATGAATCGGCTACCTACACATGGGTATAAATGAAACTTCATTCAAACTCAGTTTATTTCTAGTGTAGTTATTTTTTATTAAAAGTATTTTTTCTGTTATATTTTCGCTTTTATTTTATTTTCCATAAAAGTTGACAAAAAAAATCAATCCCGAAATCCCGGGATTATGTTTATCAATCCCGGGATTCATAGGTATCGAAAATAGCTCGGGATCCCGGGATTCCGGATCCCGGGATTGGAATCCCTATGCATGACCCTTAAAGTAAGAGAAATCAAAAAATTAAGAGTAACAGCATGGCATGGAAAGGTGTATGTTAGGCAAAAAGCGAAAAACCATAAAATAAACTAATGGATAATGAGGCAGACAAGAGTACGTGATGTGATAGAGCTCGCTAAGCAGATAAAATGACAATGGACTGGAAATGTCACTCAGCGTGTGGACGACCACTGGACAAATTACATCATATAGCGGTACCCAAGGTGTACTTAATGACCAAAACCCAATGAATAGACGAATTCATATGGGTGTAGGTACGTGGCAGCGACTAACTAGGGACCGAAAATAATGGAAGGAGTCAGGTGAGGCATTCATTCGGCTGTGGATCCTGCCAGATGATGATGATGATGATGATTTGCGTTTATTTATGTTTCGTTAATGACTTATTAGTCATATCAAGTGAAATGTCATCGAGGAGTGTACTGGATTATTGATGGGGTAGAAATCGCGACACGAAGAGATAGATGTCGGGCGTCCTGTTATTTATTTGCTATGGGGTGCCATTCTAAATACCTATGAAACTATGCGAGGGTAAGCTTGGAAGTTTCAAGATATATATTAAATAAATTTTACTGACTACTTTCAAGCAAAGTTGGATACATGAATATCGTTGTGCGGTTTTTTAATAATCAATTGACCGCGCGATTGATCTTAAAACGTCAGAAGACTATAGTTAGTAACTATTTTTCCATTTTTAATTAATTAGTAGCTACCCAATTATGAAGGGTATAAATAAGAAAATTTTGACAAATTTCTAAGAAAGGTTACCTACTGATTAAATCATTTTTTAATTTGCAAATTATATTTCCCGCCCCTTGGGGTTAAAACAATAATTGTTGAACCATGGGAACACTCTACTAAAAACAGTGGCGAAAATTATTATCATACTTTGGAAACAAATGTCTCGTATATAGTATTGTATTTTAATTAAAATAACACGATTATCCTGTGTATTTCCATTCAATTGTCATAATATCTTCCACGACAGAATAGCTGGCAGTAAAATTAATAAAACAATGATCGCAAAACTTTTCAAACGCCCTTCACAACTATCCAATATCAGTCAGTTTCTCGAGTGACAAAATCTGCAGCAGTGTTATTGATTATCGTAATTAGCAAGCAAGCAGGAGCAACTAATGCGAGGACATTCCTCAAGAAAAATTAGCCGTCGGTATTTACAGTTGTACCGAGATATAGTTTACCGCATGCAATGAAATGTGTAAACAAGATTGATCACGTTTAGCTTCAAAAAACGTGTTTACAAATGGCAGATATTTTTATAACCAGCAATTTTACTCGTGCTAAATATACAGCAAAATGCCAGACCTATGTACACGAGGTTGATTGAGAGTGATATTAATCTCAGCAAATTGTCACTTGCAACACTGTTATTTTTGTCTTAAAAATGTAAATTTTCACCCTTATAATAATGTTTGTTGATGTAGATTCTAGTTAGTAATACATACCTACACCTCAGTGGCAAAACCTGCCTGTTACACAGTGGTAAATTATAAGTAATAGCGCCTGAACACGTGCATGGATTTACTTGCACTCTTGTGTGTACTTTAAACTTTCGCGATAATAACACGTTACAGTGCTGTCTGTCTCGCCAATCTCAGTCTTCATGAGTAAGTAGCTCGCGATGTTGTCATTTTATAGTAGATACTATTTGACAGGTAAATTGATAAAATGACATGAAAATTGGTTAACCTCAAAATGAGTCTACGCGGTGTAGTTCGTTTTTTTACCGGCAGGTTCGCCACTATCGTTGTACTGCGCAATCGCAGATATCGAACAAATCCAACTGTCGCGTGAAAATTCATAAGCTTTCGAACTTTTTTGATTCATGCATGCAATCTTGCAACTGATAATACATGTTTACACCTGCATTTTCTTGTTATGACCGCGATAATACGTACTTTTGGACTGGCTCTGCTGTCCGCTGACGTTAAGCGCTTTGTGTACCCGCATACTGAGTGTCACGAATTGAACGTACTGTCAGCAGTAAATCTATGCACGTGTAAACGGGGTATACTTAATCGAATAGAATATTAATTGCATGTACTGATACCTCACAATCCCAGCACTCCTAAAAAAATCGGGATAAGGCTGAGTGGCGGTACCTAATTGCTAATGTGGTTAGTACACATTTTGAGAACATGAGCTTGTTATAGAATGAAACTACGATATTTGGAGGCGTCGTCTCGTTTATTGAGTCACTTTACGAAATAAAATATACAGAAATTATTGAGCTACCCAGATTACGACAAATTAATTATTTATTTAAAATAAAGTTAAAATTAAATTTAAAAAAAATACTTTTGCGTTCGTTTAACAAAATAATCTTATTATTTTATCATTACAATGTAGTACCTACTTAGTGTAGTCTTATCGAATCTTGTACAAATATTTTTTAATAATTCATATTTTTAATGATTTTTCAAAATTTTTATATAAAATATAAATGTGTATAGCTTGAAATCCTTTGTACGTATATCGAATCGTCCTTTGGAGTAGTCCCAGTACCTACGAATATGTGAACTAACTTAAAAAGATAACCTCTAGTTGTAGTCTAGATTCTAGATATATTTGTTTCCACTCAATATTACTGTTAATTAAGTTTTCTGATAAGTATAGAACAGTTGATAATAAAGTATTCATGTTAATATAAACATATATTTTGAAAACACTGTTATATTGAGTCTCAATATGTAAGTTATGATTTATTCGTAAACAAAATAATGACCGTGTGAATCAACATAACATAGAACAGCTCTTGCTATAAAACATGTTTATTCCCATTCAATGAAAGATTTGTATAAAATATTTGCTTTGAAAGAGCACTGTCTAGACATAATGAGTGAAATCTCTTCTACTAATCAAAATTAAGTCAAAAATTAAGTGTTTATGTTGTTATTTGCACAGTGGGAGGTACAGTTATAATTTATGGCACCCGGTATCGAGTAACCGGTTAACGAGTCAATTGGGTCATCATTGATTAACCGATTAACTAAATCGAGCTAATTAAATTAGTAAAATATGTTATTGTAAGAAATCCTTACATGACCATATTAACTATGTTTATGGCGGTACATATGTTAGTCCTCGGTGATGGATGTGATCACGAAGGGACGCTTCACGAGGCTGGAAGTATGTGCTCCGGGTACCGCTCGAGAGTGCGACACTCCGCATTCAGGATCATTGCAGCACATCCGAACGTATTCCGGAATCGTGGCAGAGTGTTGCTACAAGAACGATCTACACGCTGCATGTATGACATGGCATTGCAACAGCATTGTGCTCCGAGTCGAGAATAACGTAAATAAGAGTCAATTCATATCAAAATGTAATTTAACTTCACGGAATAACTCTTGCCAGCGCACCAGAGATGACATTCTAAATGAACTAGAATAGATAACAGATTAAGATAGAAATATGAAAGTCAGTCGCCATGGACCAATACTTAGAAGCATGATTTGGTTTATTACTGTATGACGGTCAGGTCATATTACATATTATGATACAAACGTAAGTTTTGAAAACAACACGTGTTTCAAGTTTATTCCATACTACTCATAGGTAGAATGGTGCCAGATTATTCTGGCAGTGTAAGCGACTCATTGGTCGATAGTCTTGGTATCGTTACTTTCAAATGCCACGAACACCGATCCAAAGTGATTTCGTCGTTGTCGCAATGTTATAAAAATAATATTATGTCCTTTACTCTAGAATTCAAACTTCGATTATTGTCTGTTTAATCATTAGTGGGATCAGCCAGCGGCAAACAAATTTTGAAAATAACCGATATACTGGATGATTTTTTTGGTTACCAAAGTTAGGTTATTATTCTTTAATTCATGATTATTTTGAAAATTGCCGCTGTTCCCGCCTGACTTCCAGGAGTAAACAGACTTGTACCAAAACTTCTTATAAAAGCCTCACCTAGAAGACTTCTACTTCGTATAATTTTTGCGTTCCCTGATCTAGATCACTCATTTCCGTCAATACGTCCCTTTATACTAAAAAAAAGAGTAGACACGTAACTACTCGACTATTCGGTTATAAAAAACGTCGAATGATTTGGGCAATTTGGCATACCAAGATACAGCACATAACTACATTCTATAATCTACGTATTTCTTAGCGAAATCGTAAAAGTATTATGTTCATAATTTACTTTGATGGAATTGAAGTGAATAAACTCATAAATGTGAACAAGTAGCACTCACATAAATTGTGTAGTAAATACTACCATCTCCATAATAATATTATTCTCCATGAGAATACATTGATACATTTTGCCGTTCGTAATAAGAGATTTTTTAGCATAATCCAACAATTCACACGGCCAGCTAAATATTCCGAGTTAATTTAAAGGCAAACAAAACTCATAACTCCGTAGTATAATGGTTCGTGGTACACATCCCAATAAAACAAAGCAAATAATTATTTATTAAAAGGCAATTCGGAAAAATACGAACCTTGCGATTTGAGACATTTCTTTAATAATTGACAATTTAAACTGTATTAAAAAGGATTTCTAGTTATACCAATGTAGGTACTTATATGTTTTATAAAAATCGATGTTTTTAAAATTAAATATAAAAAATCGGTGTGTGTACTTATGTACGCGCGTTAGAAGTTATACTTTTTGGCGTAACAAAACAAAAACAAAACTTGTGATAAACTAGATTCTTTGACTAGCTCTTAATTATCTTGTTATATTACACACTCAAGAAAAAGGACCGCTTATTGGAATGCCGTTGGATTTTTTCTATACACTTTAACTTATATTACTAAATTATATAATGGGTTCTCGTTGTTTTTATTTTTAAAGTACCAACTGTCACTCTGACGTTTAATCGTTTGTTTACGTAAGAAATTGCAAATGGCCGACAATAATAAATTCGCTGCCTAGGTAACGGAAATATTCTAAACTATTATATTATACTGTATAAACGTCACGATTGCAGTATCAAACTGTGGCGTAAAAGGTGGTGCGTTCGGCTGATAACCGAACAATCTGTGGTTCTAATCCAATCAAGTGCGTTTTTTTCCCAAACGCGCCAAAAGAAGATAACTTCAAAAATATTAAAACTATGAATTGGTCAAAAATCTCACAATTAAAATATAGAAAACTTAATAAACTACATTTTAATAATAAATATGATCATAAAATAATATGTAAATAATAATAAGATGGGATGCTTTAACAAATTCACATTTTATAATATTAAAATTGTTTGACTTAAAATAAAAAATATTTTTCTTTTTAATGATTTCAGATACATATTATTATTTATATACTTATATATAGTTTAAATTGTAAATTATCAAAAAAATGTCTCAAATTGCAAGCACCATATTTTTCCGGTAGGTAACTAAAGGGTTCGCCGTCATATCTGACATTGAATATCTTCAATGGGTAGTGATAACAGTGGCAAAGTGTGGAGGTAGGCTGTGGAGATCCGACATAGATAGTGCACACTAAGCTTTGTCAGTCATAAAAAGTGGTTTTCATTAAACTAATACTACAGATCGCAGATGGTGTTGGTTAAAAAAAGTATTTTTACAAACAAGTCTACAACCCAGCACGTTTCGCTTTGACAATCATCAATCAGGCCCTCCGTTGGCGCACGCGCTCCTGACGTCATCGATCAAGTCTTTTTTGGGCGCCTGCAGCGCTGCTTCCTCACCCCTGACATTCAACAGAACGATCTGACAAATCTTAGGACATTAATATGCTTCTCATTGGACTCCTGCATGCTGGCATGGCTTACTGAACGACTTGAAATACTCACATGAGTATTATGTTATCAATTTAATTAACGTGTACCTATAAGAAAGAATTCTTGACTTTTTTCATAAGATTTACTTTCAATTTTGGAGCAATTATCGTAGGTAATGTTAACTCAATTTTATTATATACTTTTTGTTACTTATAAACATTATTTAATTAATTCGTGATGTTACTGCCAAAAGTTGGTATGTCTCGACATCGTGTTATAGAGTAATTGCAGTTTGACTTGCCCTTTAAAATCAAGCATAATGCTAATTTATTTGTGATTTATGTAGTCATGTTCTATATATTGGATGACCTTGATTTTTTTTTTTTGTAGCATACATATTTATATAGACACAAAAATCCCCAAATTATCGACTTACCAACTTACGTTGTCCGTAATGATTAAATGTAAATTGTACGTATAACATTTCACCGTAGCACTGTTCGCCGTGAGCTTTATTATCGGAAAGAGATGACCGTACGGTCATCTCTGATTTTGGCAAAATTCATGAATTCAAGAATGAAAACCTAAGCTAACCTAAGAAATAATCCAGTATATCGACTATTTTCAACATTTGTTTGCCGCTGGCTTCCTGTAAGCCGACAAGAACCGTGTTTTATTTAGACATGAATTTTATCTCAGTACTATACGACCCAAAGAGGTTGGACGGTCTTTAATATGCGACCATAATATATTTCCGATAAAACATTTCACGGTGAAGTGTGATACGGCGAACTGCATACGTACAAATTTCCGGACACGATCCGTCATTACATGTACCTACTTTCGTCTTGTGAACTCGGATCGGACCCTGGAAAAATGACGTTAGTATACTTTTTAGAACGAATTTCGCTAAAAATTGTTACGATGTGTGTAATATTAGATATACCCTTTTAAAATAATATAATCCTTTTTAATACAAATGATTTATATAAACACCTAATATCAGTAGCGAAGGGTGGAGGTAGACTGTTAAGGTCCGCCATAAATAGTGCACATTAAACTTTCTTGGTCACACGTATTTGTTTTTATTCACCTAAGACTATACAATTCACAGATGGTGATCGTTCGTTTTTAAAAATCAATTAAACCCTGCCTAAACCAAACCATAATAATTTAGGTATATTTGGGCGATATGACAAAATTGTGCACACTTTTTCATTCATATTTATTTGTTTTCGTTGGATTAAGAATACAATATAATATTATTATACATATTGTTGGTTCATTTTTTTTAAATTCATTAACCTCTACCTAAATCAAACTATAATAAATAAAAAAATATTATTCTATCTATATAATATCCAAAGTTATGCATGATTTAGTTGCATAATGTATTTTTTGACTATTATCCATTATGACTTGATTTCGCAGGATTTAATTGAATTTAAAAAAAAACTAACAACATTATCTACACAATGCAGTATTAGTTTAATGAAAACAAATACGTTTGATTGACAAAGTTTAGTGTGCACTATTTATGTCGGATCTTAATAGCCTACATCTACCCTTCACCACTGCCTAATATAGTAATATAGGACGCCGTCATTGTACGCTTTACGCGGAAAGAAGACATGATGAAAATATATAAAGTACTAAACTATTTACTAAATTTTTCACGTTCGTAGTAAAAATTTCTTCACGAATATTTCCATGGCTGCCAAATAATATCAGCTGATTTTGTTTTTCGGTGACAAAATAATTGGACATACAGTAAGAGGAGAGAGAAAGAGGTTTTCATTAACGCCATGTCATAAATCTAGAATTGTTTTGATACTGTTCCAAATATGTTTCGCCGACTTTGCCAACAATATTTAAATCGGACATTTAATTTTATTTATGGGGCATTTTTAAATGGACGTCAATGAAACTAGTGCAGCCAAATTGTATTTATTTATTTTTACAAAAAAAAATTGTCTGGGGTGTCAAATAACTACTTTATAATTGTAACACTTCTTTTGACAGTAATAAGTCAATGAACACAATATGGGTCTTTCGGAAAATGTGTGGATTTTCAAATATTACATACATGCATTTAATAATAGGTACATACTATCATAATTATAATATATTTTAGATTAATTGGTTTTATCTTTGCATCGTTTTCATTTATTGCATCCCTATCCTGTGCCAGTCGTCTCAGAGCACCAACGTCAGACGTTGAGCCATTTATGACGGTTCTATAGTCTCCTCGATATTTAATTTTTTCAAAAATTCTTTACACCATCTCAATCTAAAACTTGATCACTAGAAATGGGTAATAAAAATTAATAAAATAAGTTTAGCTGAGTTATATAAAATGCTATATCTAGATCTAAATAATGATTGATGAGAGTTATGTAGAATTGCATAACAATCGGTTTTATAAACCGGGTTTCGTCTTTGCAAACTATAGGTACCTATACCTATAATCTATATGGTATAATATCGTCTCTGTTCTGGCAGAACACACTAACTGGAGAATACTAGTTTTGAATAATTTGACTTTGAAGTTGTTAAAATGTTTGAAATAATGGTCTATCATGTGAGTTGATTAAGTAATCGTAAAAAATATGACTTTAAAATAAAGACTGTTTATTTATTAAGAAAGTTTCCAGACGGTAAAGTTTGAAATAAGGAACATTTTGGTACTAACTCAATATGTAATTTTTTCGAATTAGTGTTTTCTGCCAGAACAGTGACGATATATCCGATACTTTATCCAATTATTCCGTTTTTCCACATTCATGAAATTATACTCAATATGCACCTCTCTATGCGATGCGGTGCTACTCTATGTTTCTGGATCTCTCTTTCACCGAGAGTCCATATTGTAGTCTGTACCAGCCGTGCGTTGTTCTGACGCAAATGAGGCAACCACACAAAGTTATTAAATTATATCAAAATTTGAAAAAAGTTGCGTATTTCTCACAAACTGAATAAAATATTACCCAAAGAATAACAAAATTACTTATTTGGAAAATTAAAAATATATTGTTATTTTTTGTGTAGGGGGGGCTCTACGTCACTAAATGCACCACTGTTATGTACAGGGTACATGGTATATAATTATACATACTACTGTCGAACAAGAACTTCTTGTCCACGTGTTAAAACTGTGAATTAACAATACCCCCCCCCCCCCATTGCAACTAAGCACACTTTCGTTTTCAAATGAGGAATGCTGCCAAAATTTATCATTTCAATTTACGCTCCCGTGGTATACGGATCTGTCAATTTACCTAATTTGAAGCTTTGTATAATAAAAAATATGTCTAAAACGATCAGGAGTGTTGCTAGAATTAGTATCAGTAAACTTTTCGTTTTTTGCGAAGAAATGGAGTAGCATCTAAAAGGGGAGCCAATACATTATTAAACACGCATATAGCACGTGTTTCCGCCATGACAGGTACGTCACTAGAAATCTTCTACATGCGATTACAGCGACTTCCTGTTACCGCCGATTTCTAGTTGTCGAACAATAGCTCGATATTTTAAAATATTTAATGACTACATTGAGTGTTTTAAGCTACGATGTTGTGCAAAATCCGGTCGAGGATTGCTACCAATAATTGTCGATAAATTAAAGTATTGTATTATTTTTAGACACCTTACCACTCTAATTGATTCTGCGAAATCGGAATATTATGAAAACACGTTTCGTAATTAATTTATCGTTTTGAATAGATAACGAGGCAAGTAATTGACATATCTCTTTGTCGCTCAGCATACGGGCGATCGCGAGAGCGAGCGAAATGTACGATCCGTGCACAGAGTTTTGATTTTTATCAATTATTGGAAACAATCGGTTATTCCACACGAGGGATAATACAAAGTAGTGGAATTAGGAAACTACCCGGCTGAAAAGAAAAATTTTGCATGGTGGCCTCGTTAAAAGATCGCGTACAATATGCGTGATTTGTGAAAAAGGTCTTCATGGTGTTTGTTTATTGGAACATTTAAAATATGTATTGCAAATGATTTTATTTCATTATTTTTTTATAAATAAAACTGTTTTTATATAGCACAAATCCACTCTACTTTAAACACTGAGTTGAGTAAAAGTCTTTCCCATTATTTCAAATGTATAAAATAAAATAAAACATTGTCCTTCCACCAAGAATTTGACTGTAAACAAATTTTTATATGGTAAACTGAAATTTGTATTTGGAATTGTTTTTATTGTAAAAAGGGCGATGCCATGAGAAAAAATACAATAGTTATAAGTTCTAAACCTACCCAGTCACAAAACATATATGAATCGGTTTATATTACACAACAATAAAACTAAATAGATAAAACAATGTTTCGTACCACTGGTGCAGTAGTATGTTCCCAAATTAACTTAACATTTCAGGCATCAATAGCAAAACGACGATCGTTGTTAGCATTTCTGGCCATTATCAAAAACAACGATATATCGTTGCATAGCATTCTAACGGTTAATACTTTAAATTAATTATTATCACAACGGAGACGTTTCAACTGACGCCTGTACGGAGCAGTGGCGAAGACTCCATAGTAGGCGATTATTTAAAGCCTATTTTCTAAGAAAAATAGATCTTCAAGTAAATAATTTAATTTAAAAAATATAACCATAACTATCACGAGTAGCACCGTCTGGATTCAACTATATTATGAAATATTCGATGGGAACTTAAGATGTGGTTTGTATGCGTTTCAGTCACGTGACGCCAGTCACTGTCTGGCATTTTATTCCGAAATCATAGATTGTTTAGTTAGCGCCTACATCCGCAAGAGCTTTTATTCAAAATAATTAATAATAAGAAGATAATTTAAAAAATAATTTATATGGGATTCAATCACGTATAAATATTATTCATATATCATATAATTATTATTTATTATTCAATAACATATAAATATTAACACAAAAAAAATATAAAATAATTTATGTCGCGATTTTTATTTATCAGTTATTTATACCTAAGTATGTGTTTTAAATATAGAAGACGTATTTTAAAATGTCTAGTTTTACGGGATACATTATAAGTTGTTATGGAACATATTATACAGAACAACAGATATTTTCAAAGATGATAGGTAATATATTTTGAGCGTATGTTACGTTTATAAATGTTTAGGAAAATACATAATTCAAACTAATTGCTTATTTATAAACTAATTGAGCTTTTGAAATTTCATCGATTTAGTGTACCTATTCATCAGTTGTAATATTGGGTTATCTTCTTATTTCCCGTAATTATATCTGACAAGCGTGGTTACTCCACAGCCTACCTCTGTCCAAAAGTCACCCTTCGCCACTGATACGGAGTGATCACATTAAATGTAACTAACTATGAATTCAAAATAACAAACTTCACTGTGAGTTTAATCCGATATATCTTTAGTATGCGACTTTATAAGATAATAAATAATATTCTTCTTGGAACTTGGTTACGGTGGCAATCACAATATCTTCTATGTCTGACTAAGCTATGCCAAAAAAGAATTCTTACATAGTAACGAAGCCAGAGCTAGATCGTATAAGACTTTGTGTGTATTTTTAAATACTTACATGTTTCTTTTTCCATCAACTCTTAATGATCATATAACAATCATCTGGTATGAATATACATAAATCTCAAACTTGCAGAGATTTATGTATGAAAGTTCCTCAAGCAAACATAAATTATCACAGTTTCTTTGCGCATCAGTATAAATAAATTTATAAGGAACGATAAATAGATGCCAATGATACATTCCACTGTAGTGGTGAAGGGTGAAGGTAGGCTGTTAAGATCCGAAATAAATAGTGCACACTAAACTTTGTCAGTCATACGTATTTGTTTTCATTTAACTTAGACTACTTAATTGCATATTATAGTTTAGTTTTTAAAATTCTATTACTCTTGAAAAACCCAGCCATAATAGAAATAAATAATTTTAGATATTTTATAGATAGAAGAATATTTTTATCAATTATGGTTTAGTTTAGGCAGGGGATCTAGTATTAATTTTTAAAAAACTACCCAACACCACCTGCAATTTTTACCCTTAAACCAATGAAAACAAATAATTATGACTGACAAAGTATACACCATTTGTGTCTGATTGCCACAGCTAACCTCCACTATGATGGTTTGGTTTATGCAGGGTTCTATTGAATTTTAAAAATAAACCAGTACCATCTGCAATTTGTATTATTAGTTCAATGAAAACAAATAAGTATGACTGACAAAGTTTAGTGTATACTATTTATGTCGGATCTTAACAGCGTACCTCCACCCTTCGCCACTGTATTCCAGGCATGTTCAACGCATTAATCGCGGGATGAAATTTAGTCGATCGCATGAAAATGTAAAGTTGATTTCAAAATAACCACGAGAAACCCGGCATG
This sequence comes from Rhyacophila brunnea, assembly GCF_057557595.1. Classification (NCBI taxonomy): domain Eukaryota; kingdom Metazoa; phylum Arthropoda; class Insecta; order Trichoptera; family Rhyacophilidae; genus Rhyacophila; species Rhyacophila brunnea. The sequence continues at coordinate 35,942,897 of NW_028233276.1, read as the reverse complement.
ACCACGTCGTATTGCATCACTCACGGACTGCTGCAGAAGTGAGAGAAAGAGAAAATGTGATCCCCCAGATCCCGCACCGAAGCGTAGTTTCCCCTTACCGTCGCGCAGTAAGCTTTTTGTATATAGTTTGATGATTAGTACAATGAGTGCCCAAAATAAACCAAAACATATCATTTTCACGATGAATGGACGATTGAGTATTATTCGTTTGTGAAGGTGAAAAACAATTAATGTTCTTTAATTTGTAACACCTGTGTCATCAGCTAAATATAACACGTTTGGTTGATCAAAGCGAGTTGTGATACTGGATATAATATGATCACTAGGGACCGGATGTATATGTGCATGTTTTGTCAGGGTGTATTGACAAAAATCCGTTTTGAAAGACGCAAAACCCAAAAATAAAATTTTATTGTGCATATAAATGCATATTTGAGACGTCAGAGCATATTTGAGATATTAGTACATATTTCATAAATAAATGCATATTTTAGGGCTTTTGCATTTATAATTATAATTTTTTTAATTATTTTATCGAAATATAACTAAATTAGGTAGGTAGATAGTTTAGATGCACTTGCATTTTCTAATGGCATATCCGAACTGTGGATTTATCAGAAAAAGTGAAGTCACCTCGGGCACCTTTATTTGAATTTTGCGCAATCACCTGTGTGGACGTTGAGAGGTCGCTTTCCGCAAATAAACAAAATACTGACAGATATGCGGAAAAAATTAATGCCGGAGCACAATATTGAAAAAAAATATTGTAACTTTTTTTTCGGACAAAAAATACAGTAGGTACCGACAGTATTTAGGAATAGTTAAGTGTGTCGTTTTTGTTTTTTTAAGTTATGTATAGTTTAAATTGCATTTCTTATTCAATTATTTATTACTAATCTTGTAAACAAACTATTTTAAAAATTACTGCAATTGAATAGCTTTATATTAATTATTTGTATTTTTTTGTTATTGAATAGATATATCGATTAAGATTACTAATTTGTTTTTTTTTGCATAAAACAATGTAAATTTTTAACTGCATATTTCTTTAGTTTTAGTGCATATTTTAATGATTTTAAGCGCATATGTGCATCCATATAATCATGTTTTTGATGCATATAAATCCGCTCCCTAATGATCACAGCCTACTTACATGTGTGATATATTCCATATAATATATCGTCTAATAATTACGTTTACCATGCTAAAAACCAGTTGTGCCGTCAATTTACTATAGGATTAAGGCATTTAGCTTCTTCCGCTCATGTTATTATATTTAAGAAAGTACATGCTTATTATAAAATATGTTAATATTATACCCACTTATCCCATAGTGTCCTTTAAGTCCCATAGATCTTTACACATGGCATGACATAGGTTTAGTTATATGATTTTATTTAATAAACAATTAATTTATAGTATTATATACAGCTTTTTACTATTGTAAACTTCAGTTTTTATATTTGCTATTGTGTATATATGATCCAGTAAACAAGATCATATTATAATCACATTAAAAGTTTGAAATATAGTCTCTCCATCACATTTTTTTGCCAAGAACAAATTTAAAACCAAAATAAAACTGGATACTCTAAGCAAGCATTTCCCAAACTTACATCTTACTAATACCATTATATAGACATAGATTTTAGTATCATACCATTTTTGTAGGTATTTTTTATTCCTTTCAAGCTACCCATCGAAAGATTTCCAATCTCAATCTTTGCGAAGTAGTCTATACGAAAAGTTTAACGACGTACCCCTTTAATTAATACGCGATCATAGCTCTCCAGGAAGGTCGTCTATAGTCGGGTCGCGGCACTGAATTGCAAGTTACGATGGTAATGCTATCTTCTTTGTTATCTTCGAATGTAATACGACGACCTGTTCGCAGTTAATAAAGATTTTCGATTTCATATTCAAATTAATTGACGTATTACCATTATTTTCTACAAACAGTTTACCATATTGCATTCAAAGTACCTATAAGCAATAACTAGCACTACGATCGAAATTCACAGTTTCGTACGACAGCCTGACTATAGTGGCCCTCGCCACTACACGCATTCATCATCATCAGCCTGAATCTATCCACTGCTGGATGAAGGCCTCTACAAGCTGATTCCACTTCTCTCGGTCCTGTGCGTTGCGTTGCCACGTACGTCCGCAGAACTTTATCATTTCATCGATCCAGCGGCCTCTATGTCTACCTTGCGGACGTTTTGTACCTCTTGGATACCACTGGATGACTAAATTTGTCCAATGATTGTCCCTTCTTCGAGCTATGTGTCCAGCCCATTATACCCACTACACGAATTATAGATATATAACTCCATTCGACAGTACCCAGAAGATATTTACAATACTAACTAACGAGAGCGCGCGGTTCGATTTCAAGCGTGTAGGTATATATTATTTAATTGAGATCATTTCAAAATGAACAAGATTGTTATAATGAAATAGACAAGGTTAAATAAAAATTGTGGTATATATAAAAACCATAACGATTTTTAATATCATAAGTATAACCAAAAAATACCTGTCTACCTACCTAATAATATTTATTGGCTCTACGTTGTGAATATCTACAAATCGGTGCCAGAAAAAAAACAGAGAAAGTGTCTTTTCCATCAGACCCTATTTCTAGCCACGACGAAAACAAGAAAATCTATTTGAGAACATAAATAAATTAGAAAGCAAAGTGTTTCAAGAACAAGGCCGCCGTAATAATCAAATCGCGCACTCATTATCGTAGAATGCATTTATTTTATTTGGTAAAATAATTTATTTAATTTCTCTCTGCAAAGAAAATCTTTGAAAAGAGAATCCAATTTAATAGCCATAAATAAAGAGTTGGCGTTTTATCCGTACGGCAACACTTCAATGAAAAATAAACTGGAATGAACAACAACGAATTTGTTTGAATTTAGAACAGTGTTTTAAATGTTCACGCAATATAAATCTTACACATAAAAGGCATGTCAAAATTTGCGTAAAAGATATTATTTTTACTTTAAATTCTTATATGAAATGCAGCATTTTGTTTTTTGTCTAAAGCAAGATAAAAATAATAAATTTTATCAAAGTAATGCATATATAATGACAGACATTATTATAATATATTGGTTCTGATGAAAAAAGATATATTTTTTTAAATAAGAAAATTTTATCGCAATACAAAACTTTACGATTTCCACTCAAGTGTCTCAGAAAATCATATAACTACCCACGTCAATAATTCCTTATAAAAAAGCATTAAAACAGTTTTTATTTTTGTATTTTTTTTTTATTTCTCAACATAATTTCCTTGGAGCTCAATACACTTGGTTAGACGTTTCTCAATTTTTTTTAAACCGTCAGAAAAATAAGTTTTCGGAAGGTCCTCAAAATAAGCATTTGTCCGATCGATGACTTCTTCATTTGAAAAAAAACGTTGTCCACTTAGCCATTTTTTTAAGTTTGGGAAAAGGAAAAAGTCACTGGGGGCTAAATCTGGCGAATACGATGGGTGGTCGACCAATTCGAACTTCAATTCTTCAATTTTAGCCATTGATCGTAAACATGTGTGAACACGGGCATTGTCCTGATGAAAGAGGATTTTTTTCTTGTTTAAATGAGGCCGTTTTTCTTCAATTTTGTTTTTTAGCTGGTCCAATAAAGATGCATAATAATCCCCTGTTATTGTTTTTCCTTTTTCCAAATAGTCAACGAAAATAATTCCACGTGCATCCCAAAATACAGTAGCCATAACCTTACCAGCTGATTTTACGGTTTTCGCCTTCTTTGGACATGGTTCGCCTTTCGCAATCCACTGCTTTGACTGTTCTTTCGTCTCGGGAGTATAGTGGTGTATCCATGTTTCATCTACAGTCACAAAGCGACGAAAAAATTCATCCGGATTGCGTTGCATGAGCAACAACAGGGCTTTAGAGGCCACCACCCTATTGCGTTTATTGTCGACTGTGAGCAAACGCGGCACCCATCTTGCAGAAATATTTTTCATGCCCAATTTGTCATGTAAAATAGAAATGACGCTACCTTTTGAGATCCCTGTAACCTCAATTATCTCACTCAACTTTAATCTTCGGTCACTTAACACCATATCGTGGATTTTATTGATCATTTCTGGTGTAGTCACCTCTACAGGACGTCCTGAGCGTGGTTCATCCTTTGTTGATGTACGACCACGTTTAAATTCATTTAACCAGTTATAAATAGTTGCAAGTGAAGGAGAAGATATGCCGTGAACTAAATCCAACTCATTTTTTATTTCCTTTGCTGTTAACCCTTTTATATTAAAATGTTTAATAACAGCTCTAAACTCAATTTTCTCCATTTTCCATTTTTCCATTTTCCACAAGCAATTTTTTTTTTTAAATGTACGAGAAACACACAACAACCCGACCAATCTGATTGAAACTTCGCAGCATACTGAATCGGTAGTGCCGCTGTATGAAAACAAACCGCTTACAGTACTAGTCGCGCCACCTGTCGGCTTTTCTAAGGACTTATTGACCCACCCTCGTACCTCCATATCACTTAAAATTTAATCTAGTGCTACATGACCATACATAATTACAGACCTACAAAATTATCTGTAGAATGGCCAAAAATGGAACTACAAACCATATGACGCCATTTTGAAAATTTCATTCGAAAGTCAGATTTTGTCCAGTTGCGAGTCTTGGTTGGATAGTTTTCGACAGTGGCTCCCCCATCCCATTCTACAGATAAGTTTGTAGGTCTGTACATCGTTTTTTAAGGGATAGGGGGTGTTGAGTGACGTAAACTGAGGTCGTTTGAATGTATAAAATAGGACACAGTTATCCTGGCTAAGGCACTGGATACGTTTCTACTAGTAATAAAGTGCAGATGAAGCACTACATTTATTATTTATCGCAGACGTTAAATACAATCAGACAAAATGCCGCCCCATTTTTTTATACAGTATTTTATATCATCAGTGCACGTGTCGTTTCTGGTCACCAAAGAAGTCGAAGGGCAACGGAAGTAAACTAAATATCGCGAACCCGACACAAAAATACAGTCCTGTTAAACCTTTTATGTCTATGTAATGCATTTTAAATGATTCTCCTCGATATGCCGCCCCCAAGCGACGCTCAATCTGCCTACCCCCACGGGACGTCACTGAATCCAATGGTCCTAATATCAATGGCCTAAACTGTTATGAACGATACTGTCCCATAATACTATAAAGAAAAGCTTACAATTTCAAAAGATAATCTGGGTCACTTACCTTTTTTCAAGACGTGTAACTCTTGTGGACGACTGCCAAAGCTGCTATTTTAAAATTTTACCCCACTGAACTGAAAACTTCACATCAATAGACTAGTTTACACTTATCATAAAACTATCCGTTTCCATTCAAGGAAAACGAAAACGAGTAGTTGTAATGCTATTAAACAATACTGTTAGTAAAATACATGAATCCTACACTTTTTATTTATATCATAGATTCATCTACAATTTTATGCCGGCCGGATGCGAACTGTCACATTGGACCACGTGGATAATATTTTCTAACTTACACATTTAAATAAAAAAAGTCATTTTTTTATTATATAAGTTCACTCATTTCACATTTATTTAACTGTTTAAAATAACTCAGATGTTAAATACAACAAATTAAACACTTTTTTTCGTATTTAATATCATATTATAATAAGCCATATCGACGTTCTTATTTACCGCCAAGATTGTTTAAAATATCAATGTTTAATATATCATTAACACGATGTTTTAACACTTTACGCGTTTACCACTAAACTGTATCGATAGCTTCACACAAATATTGATATTTCACGGAAAATTTAACGGTTTAAACATTACACCGACGCTAATTTTGACGAGTGTATTCGTCTCACTGTGTGTTAATTAAACTTCTCACATGCGCCGCGGTTTTCCTAGAATTTCCCGGCGCGGAAATCTCAGCGACGGAGTGTGGTGCCGGCGCGTCGGGCGGGCGACGTACTGGCATTTCGACGCCAAAGCTCGATCGACGTCCTCTGAATTTATCAACACTTGCGGTCGTTCAATTTTCCACGCGCGTGAATCGCAATCGGACCGAATTTTATGACAGTTACAAAATTGTTTCTGTAACTTACTCAGCAGATTATCATATTATCATTAAAACTTATTCCCTTCACGTATTTCAATGAGATATAATTAGATAATTATAATCAAGCTTTATACCCCGTTTACACGTGCATGGATTCACTGCTGACAGTAAGTATTATCGCAGCCATAACAAGAAAATGTATGGGTAAACATGTATTATCCTGCAGTTGCAAGCTTGCATGCATGAATCAAAAAAGTTTTGAAGCTTCTCAATTTTCATGCGACAGTGGGGATTAGAACGATAGTGGCAAACCTGCCGGCAGAAAAACGAACTATACTCATTTTAAAGTTAACCGATTTTCATTAATTGTCAAATAGTAAGTACCATAAAATGACAACATCGCGTTTCGCTTACTCTTGAAGAATGAGATTGGAGGGACAGTCAGCGCTTTTACATGTAAACGGTTATTCTCTCGATAGTTTTAAAAACGCACTATTGCTGCCAGTAAATCCATGCAGTATACAGGCGCTATAATACTTTAATGATCCCATTTGCAGTTAGTTACTGTATAACTTTTTACAGTGCGATGAGGAAAGTAAATAATTGTTTTCCGATATAGGTACTTGCACATTGTGTTCTCGTAATGTAAGAAAAAAAAGACAGAAGACAGTTTTTATTTTTAAAACTGTAGGTATATCAAATACCTAACAATATTATTACACGGGATTGTTCAAAGACTGATCCCGTGCTACGACAAGCACTAATGTATACTTTTTGACAAAAGGTACAAACAGATGATTTTTTGACGAACATAGGCAATGCACAAACGGCAAAGATTGTTTTACGTTTGAAAGAATTTAATTAATCATAACAGTGACGTGTTTGATAATATCAGATATTATTCTATCCCCAACGAATTAGAAACAATATAAAACCGCGAATACTTAGGTTATTCTACTTAATAAATTTAATAGTATTGTAAAGTCTTGTGAAAAAGTTGATATTGCTTGTAATGGTATGGAACTAGCCTTATTGACCAGTATACTATTATGCTTTAACTATAAGCAATAATTAATGAAGAAATGGGCTTTATACAAATTATACATTTAAAAAAAACTATGGTTTTCCAGTTCAATTACCATAGAGATTTAATTATATTATAATTTATTTCATATCACTACTTCACACGCTTATTTTAACAGACTGTCTACACGAATTTGTTGTTATCCTCTCAACCGATTACATCGACTATTGATTTCATTCCTTTGTTCCAAGTGTAATGAGGATTCTTCAAATTGATTTACTAGTCACATAATAGTAAGTACCTAAATATATCTTACTTAGGTATAGCTATTGCCACTGAGCGTAATATAATTATCACAAAATCGTATCATTTCTCGGTTTCCTAAAATATTTAACCATTAATTAATTAAACCAACCAACACACCATTCAACAGTAGTCTTGTGAACGTGGGGTAATTATTTCGTGTCTATTATATACCGAATTCATCTGATAAGATTCTTATATATTTAATAGTATACAAATTAAGTGTATTAATATAATATACATCTGAATGTTTTTTTCGCAAGTAGCACTATTGTCCAAACAAAAACTCTGTACTGCGAGCTTTTTAGAGTCTTAACAGGAAATTCTCCTAATTAATTAGTGACATGCGGATAACATATTTTGTAGTAAAATTTTATTATAACCAATGTGAAGTGGTTGCTTTTCAGTATCAGGCAGTCGTATGTATTGGGTTAATGTTCATACTTGAGACGAAAAGCCAGAATATGTACGTACGAGTACATCTTGTAGTACAAAATTAGAATAACTTTATTATTTTTTGTTGGGCGTCATCGCCACGCGTTCTCATAAAATCAAATAAATGTTTACGAAGAAATGGTATGCCAAAATGAACCCAAAATGTAATAAATTATAATTACAAATACATATTAAAATAAACTCTGAACACTGGAGACACCTGATACAAGTATAAATGTTATATGATAATATGACGATTTAAAGATAGTTTCATCAAATATTTATTATCAGTTATCACCGCTTCTGCAGTGGTACCTATCTAACTAGTTTTAACACGGTAAGTTTTCCGTTATTTCTCTTGATCTAAAATAACACGGATATCACTCAATATACAAGGCGGCTATCTACAATAATTGGTAACACAGTCGCATTCGGATGCATTTGGAATCAAGTAATATATTGTCATTGTAGTATGACGTATTTAAAAATATATATTGCATACTACTCAACGACACTTGAGGCGCTAATGTCACAATGTTAGTATTAATTTTCAAAATCGCTGCATCTCAATTATTCTCAATCTGTATTTCTCGTACTCTAATCTTGCTCTAAAACAGATGAACGGCCGTATTAAAATACAAAATGCTTGACAGTTCACATCGCGATTTAATTAATTGTCCGAATACGATACACTATATTTTTTTATTGATTTTGTCAAGTTTTATGTTAAAATAGCCATTGGAAGTTTTTAAAAATTTTACCATGTACAAGTAGTAATATTTATATAGATCGGGAGTATCGAAGTTTTACTACAAGTGTGTCAAATTATGGGCAAAAAATTAAAAAAAATAGTCACATGTCAGATATATAAAATAGAAACACCAAAATACATATTCGCGCGACCTCGTTAAATTTTACGATAAGTATGATAATTATCGTAAAATTTAACGAGGTTGTCGCGCGACATGTTGCCAGTATGGACCCGGCATTATATGTTTACAATTTTGGGAAATATTTCTTGTTTACTTACTTAACCTGGCGCTCCAGACCGTTCGGGTCTATGGCACAACCCTCCTCCAGGAATCTTTCTCTCCAGTCGGTCATACAGAATCTCTGCGTCCTTCTTGGCGTTATCCTCCGATCACCACCGGGGTCGGCCTAGGGCCCGAATGCACACATGGGTTCCTTCATAAACTTTGTGGAGAGCTCTTGAATCTTGATCCATGGTATCTAACGGTTTATCTTATATAAATTTATTTATTCGCTGTGTTCATGTAAATGAACAGTTCGCTGTGATAAGTAAAGACACGGGTTGTAAAAGAAGCACCCACAATATGTTTTAGTCGCATCATTATCAAGGCGATGTTTTACTGTTGATTTAAAGAATTCGTCCACGAAAATAGTTGTTCCAAGACATATATTTTCCCAAACAAGGTCAAAAAAATTATTGTCCGTATCTGACCTATATGACTTTTTGATGTACTAAAAACAATAAAAATACTGCCAATCGACTGCGAAATTCCCATAGCTGTAGTTATGTTAACAGCTGTTACAGCAGGTTTTATTACGTATTTTTAAGTGTTTTATTTAGACATTAATATTGTAAGTTACCGAAATAGCAATATTTTGTTAAATATTATAAATAAATAATATTATATTATATTTATAATTCCCTGTGTAATATATTAGTATTAGCTAGTATTAGTATATTAGTAAGTAATATTGCACTTTAATGGTATAAATTATCAACAGCTAGCTATTGGTGGTAATTGGTAAAATATTATATTAGGAGATTATCTTTATTATTAGAATATTATGGTTTCAAATGTTTTATTCAGATTCCTATAATCTTACCAAAACATTTGAATAAAAAAAATATGTGAAAAATGTTCTCTTATTGTATTAATATTTATATTTGTATATAAAACCAGATCAAATGTTTCTTATACATATAAATTTTGCGTGTGGACAATGGACTAGTTGATTTGAAACCTATATTAAGCAAACTAGCTCCACATGTTGTAGAATACGCATTCCACGGTGAAATGTATTCCACGGTGAAATGTTCAACGAAGAACTCGTCATTTGATTAAATGTTGCACGAACTCATGTTTCACGTACTGCGGCGCACGAATAAGTGTTCCACGTTGAACTGTTTACGTACAAATTTCCGGATACGGTTACAGCATACTAGTTTAGAGCACCGATGTTTTGATATGATTTAAAATGTTTTTTTGTTTAAATTTTGTCGAACAAACTTCATTTTTCCATAATATTGGACTTACGAGGTAAGGTGATGATATGTATATACAGTATAACCTCGTTTTTACGTGCCCGGAATTCACGTTTTCCCGACAATTGCGTGTAATTTTTTCAGTCCCGATGTATTTCAGTACATTTAATACCCGCATTTACGTTTTTCTTTCCCGCGATTTACGTCGGAAATATTCAAAATATGCGAGTTACGCGCGCTTGACAATGATTGAGTCGTGACATTCGAACGGCGTAAGGTGAGAATTACATGACAAAAATGCAACAAACTAATTATACATGATTTTTTTAATAAAAAATTTAAATTGAATGTTGTTTTTTAATAAAACGTTATTTTTTTAGAAACTTAAAATTTAAATGTTCTTTTTTTCAATACCCCTTTTTTACATTTTCCCTCCAATTAGGTTTTTTTTTCAGTCCCTTAAAAAACGTAAAATAGGGGTTATACTGTATAAAAGTCTATGGCTTTATAAAACTGGATAGGTCGAACATGTTTATGAGGAAGCAATCCCTAAACGCAAAACTGGTGTGATTGTGATGCTTTCTCATTTTTAAACTAGGACTTTAAGCGTTCTCACTCAACTTTCACATCATCTCATTCTGGTGGGTAGGTATCTTACGCGGAACTCGGCACAAAGCCGGCTCGCGTAATCGTTTGTTGATTTCGCAGAGTCATAAGTACCAACACAACACTATTGACTCTGTTTTTGTTTTTCTTGTCAAGTTGGCGGTGACAGAAATATCTGCAAGTGCCAGCTGCTCGCCACCTCTTTGCATACCGAGTGACTAATTTACATCAGCGACTGACCGAACAATGCGAAAGATCGATTGTTGTGTTTCGGGTCACAGGGAAGCAGTATCAACCAGAGCTGTTAGAACTCCCAATAACCTTGTTATTTTGCTTATACTTATTAAAAATGAATAAATAATAAAGTTCACATATTTTAGTCCACCAGGTTATATAACATAATAACTTTATAAGTAAGAACTAATAAGTTAGAATACAATACAACAGTAGCTACTTTGGAGTAGGTACACCACAATAGCGACGCTTTGGTGAGCTTTAGGGAATCCAATCTCGAGCCAAATTTTTGATCCCGGGATTTCGGGAATACAATTTGACGATTCCGGGATTGGCATTTTTTCGATAGTTAATATTAAATTTTTATATACCTATCCAAAAAACATTGATAAAATCGGTCAAAAATACATCTAGTATAATTAATATTGTGCACGGTCAATCTTGGAAATACATAGTTTTAACGGAGTAAATAATATTGTAATATAAATAATAATGTGAGAATAAAACAGTTTTATTTATTTATGAATCTTTCCCATTTTTATTAATTTATGTGAAAAAATAAAATGAAATGGCAACACACGGGTAATAAATCAAACTTTATTCAAACTCAGTTTATTTCTAATGTAGTTATATGTCATTAAAAGTATTTTTTCTGTTATATTTTCGTTTTTATTTTATTTTCCATAAAAAAAATCAGTCCCGAAAGTTTCGGGATTATGTTTACCAATCCCGGGATTCATAGGTATCGAAAATAGTCCGGGATCCCGGGATTGGAATCCCTAGTGAGCTTTAGATAATCTGCTTCTTATTCACTTCATTCTGGCTAGAGTCGATAGTGTGACATGAACAAAATAATTTAGACTGCTTCCTGCCGGCAAGAATCGAAGATTAACTGATAAGGTACAATTAATTCACTTGCGATTGGTATTGGGTACCTATCTACAGTATGCACTTACATAACAATCTAAAATGTTAGGTCCCAAAGAAAAAAAATCGATGGAGCCTTATGTGGTTTTACCATAAAAATTACTGAAACAGATTCCAGTTTGACCCAAGTACCATTTCTGTGTGAAAAAAAGAAGTATCAAAAGAACCTGAAGGGTTTTTTATGAATATTTTTTTGCTAAGTTTTATATTTTTAGGTCCCATCTCTATATAAGGTATATCCTTTAAAATCTTTGGTAAAACTACATTTAACGGTTATTATTGTATTGTCTAGACTCTAGAGCAGTGGTTTCCAAACTTTATGTTACTACGCAAAAAAAATAATCTTGGCAAAATTTCAAATGTATAAAAATTGAGAAATATATTTTTACCCGAAGCAATAAGAGATTAAATGTTAAAACTTTTCGCGTCCCCCTTTAAACTAGTTGGCGCTCCCCAGTTTGGAAATCGCTGCAGTCTAGAGAGTAATAATTTTCAATAATATTTCATATTATAAGTAATACAATTAAATCCACAAGCGCTATATTTATAAAAAAACGACAACTACTCAATATTTTCAAGATAGTAGGCACTCTACATTAGACTTATATTTATTAGCTACTGGGTAACGTACTTACGCATTACATTAATCTTTACCGGTGTCAAGATGGCAATCGTACAGATGGCCAAGCGCCCAGACGGCGAAATCAAGATAGAGTAGTCAAAATCGTCCTAGACCCATATTTGTAGGAGTAAAGAAACACTGACGTAATTTGGGAATAGCAGGGATTCTTAGAGGCGTCACGTGGTTTCCACATTTAAAGGATCGACGATGGTGGAATAAGAGAACAAGAATTAGTGTGGAAGTTAGGAATATCATAGATAATAAATAAAAAGATAGATTTTTCATTTGTGTTTTTATTGCTCTGGAAAGAGTTTGTCGATGTCAGTCCGACAAAATGACACAGTTTTAACAGTACCTACATAATTATCCGAGTTGAATGCATAGGTATTACAAAATTTTAAGATTCCTTGTTATACAGTCCATATGTTTTTTTATGTTGTGATATCGTGTACAAATCATTCGAAATAATTTATTTATCCATAATAAAATGGTGTTAATTATGACTTAATTTCAGTTTATTTACGAAATATATTGCAATTAATAATGGTGTTAAGTTTGAACAAATTTATTATTTTAATTAAACTGAAGTTCTATTTTATTGTAAGCCCTGTCAAATGTCAGAGTTAGATGGAAATATTACAATATAATAATTCTATCATTATTTCTTAAACAATTTTCACAACCGAAATAGGGTTCCATGAATCGCTAACAGCCATCTAACTAAAGACTCACAGAGCCACATACACCTTCCCACAAATACAGTTCACTTTTATTTAGAAACTTTTGCCACTAGCAAGTGCATACACATTTGCTTGAAACTGAATGCATGTTCACACAGGTAAACACTGCAATCAAATCAAAGCAACACTCCATTATACCTACTACATGTCAATAGGAACTTTTTGTTACAACGCTTAGGTACCTGTTTTTCCAATGGATTTAGTCATGTATTCCATCTATGAGCATGTGTATAAAATGTTTTCATACAAATGTTTATAAACCGTTTTTATACATTGTTTATTTGTTTGCGGGCAGATGTATGCATGTCTGTACTAGGCTTAAGCCCCGCGGCACACGACCGATTTTTAGTACGTTGGAATAGATTCATTTAACTTTCAAGTTTTATTCTACGAAAGTGTAGATCACTGTCACTTATTATAAATCGGCTGTGTTTTGGGGGCTAAGGATTAATAATATTAAAAAAAATCGGCAGCTACTAAATTTATATTACATTTAAAATTAATACCGTAACATTAAAATGAACGTAGGAAAACCTAATGTTAAATAAAAAAAAAAGTATTTACAAGAGAAAATAATACACTATTGATTTTCATTTAATATTATTATTAAAATACTTGAGTTTTGTTTTCGTTGGTTGATTTTGAACAGCTTTCTCGTTACTTTCACACTAATATAATATATCAACGCAATAAGTTAAAAGAAAGAATTTGATTTCTTCTACTTAAAAGGTAAAATGTCTAGACTAAAAATATCTAAATACCTAGTATTAAGGATGTTTTTCTAAATTTAATTTAATTAATTAAAAGGATTCAAAGTAATTACACAATGTAGATACTACATACTATATTGTATATACACACTAAATGATGTCACCAAAGTAAATAAAGATGATGTCAAATTGGGTTGCATTCGACAAATTAATTTAGCAAAAACGATGATTCGTCAATAAATTGAAAAAATACAATAATATACATTAAAAACCGGGAAAACAAACATCTTTTGACAAAGACTATTTCTGTTTTAAATCAGTGATTCCCAAACGGATTCCGTGAGATTTCGCAACAGCTACTAGTTAAAACCAAATTGGTAACACAGTACAAAAAGTTATTTTAAACATTTAAAGTAGGTAGTGTCGCCTACTGGGCACTTATAATTTTCTGTCAAAGAAAAAACATTTACACGATAACGTAACAGTTACAGCACACTTATTATTTATTGCAATACTATTTATTTTGATGTGTCTTTATCGGCCTTACCAATCGACAGGACGTTCAACCAAAAAGGTTGGGAATCACTGCTTTAAGTAATTGTTAAAATTCATCATATGAATTTGAGTTCATATGAAGAACAAAAAGACTAGAACTATTATTGGAGTACAGATACCATTGCACAACAGCAGGATTGTGATACTCGTACTTCATAAAAAATATTATGCATGTGATTGTGGTAGTCACAAAAAGTGACCATCAACAGTTAGTTAAACATTGCCTATTTAAAAATAAGTTCTTATCGATGACGAAACAATTTAAAAGAAAATAGACCATTAAACGGAGAAATAACTTGGGAAATTCTAAAAAATATCACGACTGAAAATTAACAGTTTGAAACAAACTTCGGCATTTATTTACAATAAAAGACAAGATAAATTAAAATCGCTACACAGTTCGAAAATTAAGTCATTATGTGCTTTCACTAAAGAGGAAAATTTTATTTAGGTATATAGAAATATATCCATTCAAAGCACGCAGGTACATAGGTCATTTGTTGGTGTTGAACAAACCGCAACGGCTGTGATCCACGAGGGTATTAGGATCTACTCCATGGAAAAATTCATATCGTAGAATTGTGATGAAGCAGAATTCACGTGTGCTACGTACTCTTCAGAGAACTGGAATGGTAAAATATAAACATAAAACGTTAGATATAAATTCTGTAATCTTCAATTCAAACGATGTTTTTATTAGAAAATTCGATGGGGCTAAATATGCTAAATAATAGTGGTTAATTATGTAGTTGCTTATCACTTTTCGTCGGGATCACCGTTTGTAGTTATTTGGTATGTCGTCCAAATAATAAGATTATTTTTTTATGGACACAAATTTGATTAATAACCACAGAACTGTTTATTGTTTCATATATATTTTAATATTATATGATAGTAGTTTTCTGTATATTACGGACACACACAGTATGCAAAGAACGATTATTCAATCAAGGGACTATTTGTGAACTGCTTGATTGAAAGGTTTGCTATCGACTAATCATTATATCTAATACAATGTAATTATCGTCTGATAACGTTTGTTATATTTTGTATTGATAGATTAATACTATGGTTGTACCTATTACAAATGACTAGCTTTGGTAACTTTTTCTATTCTTTATGTTTTATTCGTGGCAATAGAAAAAATAAAAACTTACACATTTCTGCAAAAATGATAATAAAATTGTTTCTTTTCCTTCATACTGTTAAGATGGAACACGAAAGAATAATGTAGGTATGTGTAAATTATCAAATGATCTGATATGAATTATATTAGCTAACCCAACCCATAAGAACTGCTTAAGAGAGATAATATTCAAGGAAAACCAAATCTACGACCAAAATCAAATGAAAACTGCAAAATGAAGGCATTCGGAGAAAATA
This sequence comes from Rhyacophila brunnea, assembly GCF_057557595.1. NCBI lineage: Eukaryota > Metazoa > Arthropoda > Insecta > Trichoptera > Rhyacophilidae > Rhyacophila > Rhyacophila brunnea. Next base: position 35,927,046 of record NW_028233276.1, on the reverse strand, counting down.
TGACAATAATTGACTATCCTAAGTGTGAGGCCTCAGTGCCAGCGTTCGGCGCAGCGTTGAGCGTTGTGCGCAACTCAAACGTATAACCGTATAAATGTATAACCAAAAAAAGACATTGTCTACGAACATTTTCACACACGGTTATACGTTTGAGTTGCACAAAACGCTCAACGCTGCGCCGAACGCTGCCACTCAGGACGTACACTAATCGCATAATTACCATAGTAAAAGACATCATCTCACCTCGGTGGCGTGGCGCTAGAGGTCTGAGTGCTGGGCCCCCAATGGCACTAGTAATGGACCTCTGTGTCTTCGGGCCCTCTGCTGCCCCCTTCCTGAAGATTGCGCTCCAGACCCAGCACGCAGTCTCGGTCGACCAGGCCCCCGACGCACTGACGCGGATGACCCTTGACTTGCTGGCGGTGTGGATGAGACAGCCATCGTAGAAGAGGACGATGCCGATGACGACGCGGCGGGAGTTGAAGAGCCTCCGGCCGATGGTGCTCGTGGTGGGGGCGTTTGTTGTTGAACTAAGAAAGACAAAAATATATAAATTATGCAAATGAGAAATAAAAAAACCGTATTGTCAGAAATAGTTATCAATAAAACAGGAACAATGCCAGCGTGTTTACGTCTGCTTGGTAGACGGAAGGGAGGCATACAGGAAACAAGTCTCAATAATGTGTACCTTGGATTTCTACTGTTGCTCTTATCACCAGATGAGACTTCCTCACTCCAGATGCCTTCTATTATTCATGTTAACTAGATTACCGGCGGTGAGATAGCATCACAATGAAGAGATTGGATGGATGGATTTAAAATTTACGTTTGATTAATCGGAATGGGTTTCTTCACCTACTTTTACCACGTAATTGCCGTTCAGCGATTATGCTAAAACCAGAGTGGGCACTTATGAAATATCGACTAGAAATTGGCATGAAATAATTAAGAGGCAAACCCATTGACAGATATGTAGCTATTTTCTAAATTAGCGACACATCATCCACAGAACGACTTATAAGTTATAATCTAAGCATTCTAAGCAAAAATGTATTATTTAGCATACCTGTAGCTGGAAGCTGTCTTCCAAGTCCAGCTCGTCTCGACCCCCTTGGTCTTCCACGACGGGCTCCTCTTCCTCCCACTCTCCGTGGCCTGATCATACCCGAAGAGCCATACGGCGACGGGAAGGAAACTGCAAATCATAAAAAGAAACACCATGTTATAATCTCGTAAAATAGGATCGATCGATAGATTTCTCATTGTTTTCCGTTACACCATCGTTTGCTCACTGTATTTTGTGTATATTCTTCGATATAGGGGTCGCCCATGTATGACGTCATATCCTAAGAGAGGACGAGTCTGATATAATGTGATGATATTGTAGAAAACTCATTTTACTACGAATAACATATTGTTCTTTTTGTTAACAAATTTGGGGAGTGTTCGCGACATATGTGACATATTTTAGAGAAGGGGGTAAAGGATTTTGGGACGAAGTATGACGATGGGAGCGGGGGGAGAAAGGAAAAACTACGGAAAATCGTTTGACGTCATTTATGTATAATTATGTATGACCCCTTACATATAACACATTGAAATTGAACATACCTACTGATTATTCTGATAGATACAGGGTTTAGTCAATGATATTCCATGAAGTCTCAAGAAATTACGATTTTCGGGACGTTTTTACTAACTAAAATCGTCTCTTCACAATATTCACAATATTCGCAATACAAGCAACTTTATTAAATAAATACGAGGGTGGGTCAATAAGTCCTTAGAAAAGCCGACAGGTGGCGCGACTAGTACTGTAAGCGGTTTGTTTTCATGCAGCGGCACTACCGATTCAGTATGCTGCGAAGTTTCAATCAGATTGGTCGGGTTGTTGTTTTTTATTTTCGTACATTTAAAAAAAAATTTGCTTGTTTACAAAAATGGAGAAAATTGAGTTTAGAGCTGTTATTAAACATTTTAATATAAAAGGGTTAACAGCAAAGGAAATAAAAAATGAGTTGGATTTAGTTCACGGCATATCTGCTCCTTCATTTGCAACTATTTATAACTGGTTAAATGAATTTAAACGTGGTCGTACATCAACAAAGGATGAACCACGCTCAGGACGTCCTGTAGAGGTGACTACACCAGAAATGATCAATAAAATCCACGATATGGTGTTAAGTGACCGAAGATTAAAGTTGAGTGAGATAATTGAGGTTACAGGGATCTCAAAAGGTAGCGTCATTTCTATTTTACATGACAAATTGGGCATGAAAAAAGTTTCTGCAAGATGGGTGCCGCGTTTGCTCACAGTCGACAATAAACGCAGTAGGGTGGTGGCCTCTAAAGCCCTGTTGTCGCTCATGCAACGCAATCCGGATGAATTTTTTCGTCGCTTTGTGACTGTAGATGAAACATGGATACACCACTATACTCCCGAGACGAAAGAACAGTCAAAGCAGTGGATTGCGAAAGGCGAACCATGTCCAAAGAAGGCGAAACCCGTAAAATCAGCTGGTAAGGTTATGGCTACTGTATTTTGGGATGCACGTGGAATTATTTTCGTTGACTATTTGGAAAAAGGAAAAACAATAACAGGGGATTATTATGCATTTTTATTGGACCAGCTAAGAAACGAAATTGAAGAAAAACGGCCTCATTTAAACAGGAAAAAAATCCTCTTTCATCAGGACAATGCCCGTGTTCACACATGTTTACGATCAATGGCTAAAATTGAAGAATTGAAGTTCGAATTGGTCGACCACCCACCGTATTCGCCAGATTTAACCCCCAGTGACTTTTTCCTTTTCCCAAACTTAAAAAAATGGCTAAGTGGACAACGTTTTTTTTCAAATGAAGAAGTCATCGATCGGACAAATGCTTATTTTGAGGACCTTCCGAAAACTTATTTTTCTGACGGTTTAAAAAAAATTGAGAAACGTCTAACCAAGTGTATTGAGCTCCAAGGAGATTATGTTGAGAAATAAAAAAAAAATACAAAAAAAAAAACTGTTTTAATGCTTTTTTCTAAGGAATTATTGACCCACCCTCGTACATAGGTACTACAATACTACATTATAGTGTGACCACACGATTATAAGTAGAAAGTACCTAAAATTAAAACTATAGTGTTCGAAAATATAATTAACGTGATGGAGAGATTTTAATCGAACATTATAAAATGCAACAAAAGAACTCATTCCATTGAAAACAGCGCTATTATTTTATTAAGTTTTAAACCGTGAAAATAGTGAATTAGTAATGCCGGCCGTGCTCGCAAATGCACATTTTTATTGCCATAGAAACAGGGGTGCGAATTTTCGATTTTACGAGCATCAATCTTCACGCGTTGATTCGATGAGTTCAGATGAATTTTGAAAATAACCAAAAACAAAAATTATTTATTTAAAAAAAGATTTTACACCATCAAATAATATTAAGTCTGTCAAAACAGAAAACTCGTACACCCATGAAAACGCTTGAGAAGATTTTTTTTAGGACAGAAATACACCCTCGTGACATTTGTCATTCAACCCTTCTGTAGAAAGTTTCGTATAAGATTAGACTACTTTCTTACACTGGACTAAAAAAAACACTAGATATAAATAAATGTAAGACAGTAGATATACGGTTCCATGACCAAACAGAACTAAACAGAACATGACAAAACAGAACAGAGACAAAACAGAACAGCCAGGAGAAAAATAAAATATTCATTTTTGTGGAAACTATTTATTAATTTTATTAAATATTTATAAACTTAAGTTTATAAACGAAATACTATATATATAAATATTTAATATTTTAATATTTTTCAATTTTTAAATCATCAACTGTTTATTAGGTATATGTTACTTCTACATTTTTTTACAAAACCGTTATTTTGAAAATAATGCATTTTTTTATATAAGTAGACACTTATTGAAAATCTATAAATGTCTTAAAAATTTATATATATTTCGTTTATAAACTTAAGTTTTAAAAGTATTTAATTCATAAATAGATTCCACAATAATGAATGTTTTATTTTTCCCCTGGCTGTTCTGTTTTGTCCAGTTACAGAAGTTACCAGTTACCAGATATACATATTACGAGAGACCTGGGAATACACAATAAGAGAGACGAGCGACAAGGATTCTTTTGACGTACAGCGCGGTGTCCATATGCTTCATCAAGGAGCCGTCATGGACTAATATGATATACTTACATTATTTGGGCCATTGCGATCACGGCTAATCATTTCATTAAATGACATGGTGATTTTGCCTCCAAGCTCATTCACCATCTGTAGTATCTTATATTTGCATAAGTACTTGTTTGTATGGCGAAGTGCAGAGTAGGTACTGATTAAATTAACTGAGATTGCCCCTATATTTCGGTAAGAATTTCTTAAGTCACAATGAAGTTCAGTTGGACCGGCCGACTGTTTCAATTTGATTTCTAAGAGGAACAAATAATATATTGAATTAAAATAAGAGTCACGTAGTCTAGTGCTGATAAATGAAGGTATTGAGAGGTTGTATACTGGGAAACTTCTAACACTGGCATAGAGAAGGAGGTGGCGGATGGTTGATATAAAGACAAGTACCTACCTACACATCATTACGTACAACTTTTTCATGGCTGATCATGAGTAGGTACAATTATTTATGAATACCTGTATGACATAGACGCAAAAATGAATATATTTTTAATTAATTACTTTTTTTATTCAACGAATAATTCACAAGATTTAAGAATGTAACATTCTAATTATTGAATACAAATAATTTTTGAAAGTTAAAATTTGTTGTAATTAAGTATGGTACCTTTAGCATAGTGGTATAAGTATGTGCGTGGGCGCGAAACCCGAGAGATGCAGGTTCGATTACTACGATCTTACTTTTTTCAAAAAGATTTTTTCTATTCGTTTATAATATATTTTCTCAGAAGTGTTTTCAAAAATTATGTATGTTCAATGATTAGAATGTTAAATTATAAAATCTTGTGCATTACTCGTTGAATAAAAAAGTAGTTAATTAAAAATTATTAGCAAGTTCACTAAGCTACAACACTAAAATATATTGGAGTAATCCGTGACGTCGGTTAGTAATTAAAGTAATACCTACTTTGATTTAAAATACATAAGCCGATAGCCAATATTACCTCAATTTAGAAATAGCTTCAGAGTATTACAAGAGCCATTAGTTAAAATTTTCGCAATTAAGTATGATTCCTTTAGCATAGTGGTCTATGTGCGTGGGCGCGATACCTGAGAGATCCAAGTTCGATTCCTGCGGGGTGGGGTGTCTTACTTTTTTCAAAAAGATTTTTTCTATTGGTTATAATATCAGAAGTGTGAAAAATTATGTATATTGAATATATTGTTTTCAACCGCTACCAATTAACTAATATAATAATACATAACAAATAAATAAAAAAAAAATAAGTAATATACGATACTATTATAATATGTGTAAGTAACATCTACATTCTACAAGCAGCGCAGAATTTTCGACCTCTGCTCGTTTTAAGTAATACAGTAAAATAGGTTTAATTAAAACTATATTACGTATTTTTAATTAAACCTAATTTCTGTAAATAAAATACACATTATAGCGATTAGCTACGCCATGAGTCGAATATTAAAAGCCAGGAAATACACGTGTAAATTATTTAAAATCGATTAAAAACCGAAGACTATTATTTCTTTCGTTTGCAGCTTTCTCGGGAGCAACTTGGTAAAAAGCGAACTTTTCCCCCTCCGTCGAACGTTTTTCGCATCAAAGTATAACGAAAACCATTAAGCTAAAACGAAAATAATTAGATGTCAGCGAGTCTTTCGAAATTAAAAAAAACAACAACAAAAACTCCAAGATAGGGGGTGGATTTTCATTTATCTTACAAATTCAATTATGAAAATAATTAAAAAAGTTAAGTGTTCCACGGGCGTGTAAGAATTTGTATAAATACCGAATATACAGTTACTAGTTTGAAAAAGGTATATCTATTCGTACTACCTACACCGCGATTTCGTTTGTGATGATTTCACCATCATCAGTAGTTGTTGTATTCGATCAAAAACTTGGGTAAAAATGTGAATTCTACCAATAACCGATTCACCGTTATTTTATTTTGCATTGAACAATTGTATTAGCAGTAGAGTCTATAATCAATCACAACAAGAATTCTATACAAAATAGTTTTAGCTGAAAATGCCAGAATGATGGTAAACCAGATTATTAGTGCACCAAAGATACAGAGCAATAGAACTGCACTTGTCAGCGAGGGCAGTTCTGAATGAATTTCTTCTATATTTTCTCCAACCCTCGCCAACCTCGAAGTTATAACCAGTTTAATTAAACCGTCTGAGGACTACTCTACCTACACAGTGGTATACTTTTTGTTTCGCTATGTCCATTTCTTCAAAATTTCGGACATCATTACAGAGTGGTTGGCGATCTACGTTGCCGCATACGCCTACAGAAAAAAAATGTATGGGGGGGTCCATTTCAAAAAAAATATCCACAATAATTTAATATACTAGTGACTCACCTGTTCAACAGCGGAGCCTCATACTTTTATGGGTGCATTCCTATACCCAAACGCTCCGAACTTTGAGTTGATTGATAAACACCGGCCTGCAGCTATAACTATAGTTGCTCACCTACGAGTTATTGCGACCTATCGCATCAACAAGTGGTTATCAAATGCTAATGGCCTAACGATCATAATTATTATTAGGACATTAGTGTATGTTTGTGTCGTCCGGGCTTTTAGATATGCCGCGTCAGAATATTAAAGCAAACATCGGATCCCTCAGACGGTTGCCGCAATACATGAGTGCCATGGGTGTTTAATTTTCCTGACGAAGAAGATGAAATTAAAAAAATGCCATAATTTTTTTTCGTTTCTGAAGGGGGGGGGTCCGAAGTCAAAACACCCTCAACCCAAACCCCCCCCCCACCCGCCTCTTGTGTGCACGCATGAACATATGAAAATGTTGTTGGGTATCAACTACTAGAATAATATACTTCCCCAGATATATTTTATTGGTCTTGAATCTTGATAAGTGCGTAAAAGCCTAAACAACTGTCGTCGGTAGTAGCTGTATATTGTCAATTATTCAATGAACCTTTTGAGTTTATTTCACTATCTTCATACTTTACGCACATGTTACAATAATTGGTGGAAAAAATGTATACCTATACAAATTGTTGGTTAGCAAAATTAGTTTCGCGAACATCATCTTTGGATACGCGTTAAAAATGTGTAGGTATAAAAAAATCTCAACGTAGAAATAATTCAGTTCGTCAGGGATTAGGGAATGACTCGTTTTAATGTGAGACGAAGAATGCGATTTAGTATTCCTCATATCACTTACATTAATTTAAGTTTAAATCACTAAAAAAAACATAGCTATGGTTTGATTTTATGTGAAATTGTGTCAAAGCGCAATATGTGTATATTTGTAATATTACGTATTGACAGTCACACTCAAATCAAACACGTTTGTTGGTAAGAATTGAAAGAATTAAGTTAACGAAAATTGAAACGATAATCCGTTTGAATTATCGAATAAAAAACGGCCGAACCAAAAGTAAAATAGGACACGATTCAAAGATGATTTTTCGATTCTAAATCCATACACATGGCGACAGTTTGTGATACATAGGACAGAAAGACTGGTTGAAGTCAAAGCCCACTATGTACCTAATACAGGTCGCCACACTAATGTGGCATGTTCCCTTGGTAGTGCTAGTAATAAGCAATAACAAACCACAAAATTCACTGACTATAGACAGCCATGGGTTGAAATATACAAAATCACACCAGCCTATTATACTGTATGTTAGTGTCGGATGTCCAATTATTGTTCCCATGGTTATATAATATTATTAACATAAGGCGTGTGTATGTATAAAAGTATGTAGGTAATATAAAGCTATTTACGGTTTACGTAATATTAAAAAAATCCTATCAGTAATGCAGAATGAATATAATCCTTGTTAGGATGGTTCATAACCTCGTGTGTACAACACAACGACGAAGTAAAGACGCCGTGAAAAGACAGCGTGAAAAGACGCCTTCACTCGAACATGCCCACGTCTACATGGAGAAATACTCATGTCACCTCGTCAACGTAGATGCCCGGTTGTGTTGCGCGTGACATCTTTCCGTCATATATGTTTCTGTACGAATAAAATATTATTTGGGGTCAGAAGGGGTGGCGAGCTAAGATTTCTACACATCAAACAGATCTTGCGGACAACCAATACATTCGTTGTCTTTCAATATATCCCTAAATACAAGCGTTTGGCATACATTCAGGTGGATGGACAACGCCTGATACGAATGATGATAGACAAGAGGATAATTAATTATTGTGCATCTAAGAATCCATTAAGAATACAGTCGTGACTGCACGGCAGCAGATTGATACATCACACAGAGAAACGACAACGCTAGTGGATACTGAATAGCACCCACGCGTATCACGAGACGCGCAAGTAGCCGCCGTATCTCAGTAGATGCGACAATACGGAACTCTGGGTCGGAAACCCAATCGACCCGACAATGGGAGTCCCGCGACCCGCTAATTCGCCCACGTGTCACCCGTACGACATGATGTCTCATTTGGCGTAACGGACTCGCAAGGGACGGCAGTTAATACTGAAGTGACAGAGGCTGCAAACGTTAAAGGTAAATAATCAAAAAGATATTATGAGAAACGTAGCTATATACTTGAAAATTTGGCATACTGAAAGCTTGACGAAAGTACAAAATATATTGTCTCGACGTTATATTTTGAAACAACACTACCAATGCTACGACAAGCTAGATGTGCTTGGTAATGATAAAATACAGTATTAGCATACTAAATTCAAACTGAGGGTAGGTACTACACAAGTACTTATATCTTACTTTATGGTGAACCGCAGAAAACATGTCATGATATCGTTTCGAGGACGTGGGGACGTGGAGTGGTAGAAAATTAATAATATGTAAGTACTTCATTTTCGGTCGGATCCAACCAACCACACTTATTTAGACCAAATTCGAGAAAGAACATTTCTATGATAGTTATACACGATTGTGGAATTGATTTAAACTAATTAAAAGGAACTCGAGATTACAACACGCTCCTTTGCTCAAACACAAGCCTAGAGAAATTACATTTTGAATCGGATGTTTACAACTGATCAGTCATCATGTAGAAAAGTGGCTAAAAGCGGTTATATTGGCGGTTGCCTGACCGCTTTCGTCTCATCCTTTTCACTAAAGCGCGAATTTTAAACAAAAATCAAACTGGCTCTGCTTTGGTTCATGGCATAGTTTAGTATGAATGGCAACGTTTAAAAAAAATCAGATGAAGAGCTTTAGTTTGTTTGTAGACAAAACTTCGTTAACTTTAAGAATCGTCAATTATTATAATTACCTCAATCGAATGTTAGAGTACCAAAATTCTGAGAAGGTTACATGACACCCCAGTCAACGAGAGTTTCGGGTAAAAGAGATAAGCCTGATAAGATAGTCTGATGTTATCGTTATTCGACTCCTGTCCTTTTAGCAGGCTGGCATGACTGCATTTATAAATATACATTCCTAATCAATGGATTACACTGTAATCGTCATTGCTCATATTCTTGATTATTGGATTCGCCGTCTTTGCCAGCCCTAAGGCATAAAGCCCACCAAGAAAGCGCTCGACGCGCTCACTACTGAGTTGGCCCCCTCCCACCCGCGCATTACCCTTCACCTATGTAATAAGCGGCTCAAGCAGCACAAAATAATTATTATTACAGCGCCTCTCATAACAAAGCAATAAAAATATTATATTATTTCGGGGCTTGTAATTAATATTTACGACGACATTATTCAACCAGCGAAATATAGGACAAGCAATAAAATTAAACAATGCGATCTCTGTTATTAAATAATTGCTTCTCGCCTGTCGATCGACGACGCCGTCCAGAGCGTGATTTTGCTCGCTGTGTTCAATGAATGGACTCCATTGTATTTTCTTTCATTCGTATCGCCGAGAAGCGGTGATTCGCGAAAAAACGATGATTCATGCGGCGGGCGCGTATAATGCGTCGTCAAATCCAGTGGGCGCTGGCGTATTTGATTACGTTGTATTTTCGTTGATTTACGCGCCACTTGTGAAATTTTGCGCGAGAGCCACACTTGCTGCGTTAAGTGGGTTTTACGCCTAACACTACATAATAGTTTGGAATTTACAATTTGGAAAGCGCTTCAGCGAATATTAAAAGCCATTTATTAGTTAAAATTTGTCGCAATTAAGTATGACTTCTTTAGCATTGTGGTATATGTGCGTGGGCGCGATACCCGAGAGATGCAGGTTCGATTCCTGCGGGGTGTCTTACTTTTTTCAAAAAGATTTTTTCTATTGGTAAAATATATTTTATTATATTATATATGTAATATATATTTTCTCAAAAGTGTTTTCAAATTTATGTATGTTCACTACATAGTATGTACCTAATAACACGTAAAAATAGACCTAGGTACTAGGTAGACAGCTGATTGAAAAATATTGCCATTAAGATGTATTCCCACGCAAAAAGCACGAAAGCATATTTTTAATAGAGTTATTCATCTCAACAATAGTATTCATAATATAATTTTACGATTCCAAATCCATCTGTACCTAAGCATTATCAACGATGATTTGACATATTTCATTTAATGCATGACTATTTATTATAAATAACATTAAAAGATAAACGGAGACCGGAACAACTAAATCGAAATTTTACGTGCAATTTTAGTATGCCATTACGAAAATGTGCAATATCAAAAATTGTACTGTTAACACCAGTAATTCCAACAGACTATTGAGACGTCACGATCTAGATAGTATTAACACAGCAATAAAAACTCCCATACAATACTAACTATTAAGTATAATAACTCAAAGCTGTTTGCAAAAAAAAAAATCGGCGTAATTTGCAGCTTTCACACGGCGAGTTTTCAAAATAAAATTGAAAAAAAGGTTCCCTTACATATTTTATTTTACGAGACCAATCGATCACTTACTTTATCGGAATTTTGTTGATTACAAAAGCGATAATAAATATAACTATAATAATGCTAGAATATATAAATATTTGGCCACGTATTTTTACGACTTATACGTGGTGTAAATGAGAACTCTGCCATTCTTAGTGGTATTGACTTGTGTGTCCCAGATAACTATCTTAAAAATCGAGAGCATCAGTCGTTTGTTCTCCCAAAATTGTTGTGTCCCATTTGTACACCACCTTATCTGGCTGTACCACATTGAAAATAAACTTTGATAGTTCGGGCGGGTAACAAAAGAGCTGTAGAGGGACGAATAGCGACCATAGACAATATAAATACAAATTAGGCAGTAATGGCAAATTCTTCTGTATTGGAAGAAATTGTATTTCGTGCTTTCACTGCACTGCCATAGTAGTTAATGAGGAGATGTTAGGCACGCACATGCACCTAAAGTTTCCGTTTTAAATCATTAGGATGTGATGCTGCATGGTTTCTGGAGTGGTCCGATTACGCAAGAGCCATATCAAACAGCTATAATATTGACGCGATGGTTCTTTGATAACAAAAAAATATATATTATGTAACTTAGTGGTAATAAAAATAATTGACTTAGAATTTACTTAATACAATTCCATTTTATAAACTGATTATATAAAATTTTATAGATTGGCTTACTAGTTGATAGCTATTTCGGTTGTCACAACAACCCCGACAAGATTACTCTTACCTACTATCGACTATAATAATACAGCAATCTGTTGAATTTAATAATTATTATTATAGGTTTAATTTTTATTTTTGTAAAAAAAACTACTTTATTATAAAAGGTTTGAAAAAGAGAAAAATCTTAAAATCTTGATGTACCTGTACGAAATTTTATATTTATAGGATTTTGATCCATCGCAAAACAAGTATTATATTTTTTCTCACGCATATAGCTGAGATCAATATTAGATAAAGCTTTAAAAATTGTTTAATCAAGAATTCATAAGAAAGAAAAATGTCACCTATCCCATATGCTGTACGTCTCTCATGAATACCGTTTCGATATTCACACACCGCACAGTGTGCATTGTTTCAAACGTTTTGTGAGGACAGACGGAGAGACAAAGTCGGAATGTGTGCGGCGGCGATCGCATCGGCCAAAGAGCTTCCGCTACAACCCATTCAAAAGCTCCGCGCGTTCAATTCGCTATAGTCGTGCCGCGCTGAGAACATCGCGATGAATTGAACTATACAACCTGATATCAATATCTTATGATGATGTCTTTGGCGAACGTAATATAATTACTTTCAAAATTACAAGTACAAACAGGTATTCACGTTATTGAATATTGCATAATTTTATATCGACAAAGGTTTCAAAGATTCAATTCGGTATAATATAAACACAACTACAGTTAAGTACCTAGTACAGCATCAATTATTCGAAAATTAATAAAAGCGAAGGAAGAGTAGGTATGTAAAGACACTGAATACTATGTATTTAAATAATAGTAGCTACTCGGTACAGCTCCCTAAATGAGAAAATGCGCTATGGTTTGGTACTATTTGGTAGTGAAAAATATAATTAATATAGAAATTAAAAAATATGGTTTTAATGAACATACAATTGGAATATTATTAGTATATACCTACTACCATTAGTAACTAGTAATAATCAAAATTGATCATAAATCGACACAGAAAATACATTTAAAAATCTGTCATCGCGAGTATTCAGTAAAAATAACGTATTTCAAAGATAGAATATTATGCGTACCAAAAAAATGTTACATATAACAATATATACTTAAACATATGTCGGAAAATAACCCTAATGATGATTAAATGTACAACTATGGATAAATGTAATTTTTATCATTTATAGTATATACCTACCGTATTTTATTGTTCTGAAGCGACTGATATGTCTCTTGACTTATAACTGAGTGATCATTGTATTACAAATACAAATTAAAAATACTGTAAACAACGAAAAATGTACATATAGAATGAAGCGATATATCTGCGAAACATACGAATTTTCAGGATGTGAATACAATAACTAAACAGATACGAGGATTCGTCACCACTCAGCCATGATATAATGCCCCAGCATCCTTGCTACGATAAACAAGGATCAAATAGTACGAGTATATTAAGTTAAATAAATTGTGTGTGGCTTTATAATGCTATCTTATAAATAAAGATTATCTAAATTTGAAAACATTAGTTAGCCCTGAATGGTACCTCCTCGCCTATCGGAAACAAACTACATAATTCGATATATATTTTGTGTGAATGAAATTTTATTTAAAAATTTGCAGTTTTCTGCAGTGGGCAAAGTGTGGTTACAAAACAGTTTTAGTTTTTATTCACATATTATTATCCCACTGTTATTGTTAGTTTTAATGCGTAACGACAATATTGCAGTTAGCAACACAATCTTGCATCTGTCAATGAACCGACTATAGTCTCCAACAGGTAAATACCCGTCGGTTTAAGGAGGATGGCGAACCAAAGTCTACAGTGAGATAATAAAGCAAAGCTTGCTCGAAAAGCACGTGAATAAAACACCAAATTGACGCTAATAGACTGTGAACAATGGGCGAGGCAAGACGACAGACGAGGGGGGCTCGGACTCCAGGAGACGGGAGGATGTATAAATTAATTAACCATTGAATAAAGACGGAGAATACTCTTTGAAAGTTATCACATTTTGGTAGATTTTGCTATACAACTATCAGATTAAAAAAGTCTTTAAGTCTTAAGTCTATCAAATGGAAACATACGTGCATTATCAACACACCAATAAAACCAATAAGCAATCGTAAGCCTATACCTACTCACTGCTATATCGAAGACAAAAAATGGTTACTATGGCATTACAAAACAGTAATTGCATATTGAATACTTTGTTTCATCACAAATATCGTTTGTTTAAATAAAAGCTATTGATAACTAGTGTCATTAGTGTTTAATATAGAGTAGATACATACCAATGGCGAAGGGTGAAAGTAGGCTGTTAAGATCCGACATAAATAGTCCACAATAAACTTTGTCAGTCATATGTATTTGTTTTCATTGAACTAGTAATTCAATTTGCAGATGATGCTGGTTATTTTTTTAAATTCAATTAAACCCTGCCTAACCAAACCATAATAGTCAAGAAATAATCGTCCATGCATAAAATATCAACAATTATGTCATTAAAACATATATAATTTTGGATATTGTATAGATAGAATAATATTTTTTATCTATTATGATTTGGGTAAGCAGGGTGGCTTTCTTTTTATTACAACGTTTTTTTTAGCTCGTATTCTTATTTGTCCGGTGGTTCTTTGTCCGGTACAAATCTTGCAATCGATTTTTAACTAACTTTCCGACTAGCTAGACATTTGAAACTTTTAGAATATATCAATCAGAACACGATGCCAGTGCATTTTTAATACTTTTAGCCATCTTTAAGTAGAATTGAATTAATTTTCAGTTAATTCTGTTTTGTATGAAAAGTTATTTCGACACCATTATAGGTTGCTAGAAAGGTCTGGGGTCCTAGCAACTAACTAGGAAAAAGTGTGTACTATTTTGTCAAATCGCCTATAACATACCAAAACTATTATGGTTTGGTTTAAGCAAGGTTTAATTATTTTTTTTTAAAACTTACCAACACCATCTGTAAATTGTAGTCTTAGTTCAATAAAAACAAATATGAATGACTGACAAAGTTTAATGTGCACTATTTATGTCGGATTTTAACAGCCTACCTCCACCCTTCGCCACTGGTACATACCATATAAAATTATTAAATTACCACCAAGAGACGGCATAATTATTGATTTGTCCACCTCGCTAGGCGAAATTTTTAATTATACACCAGTAGGTATATTTGGCATAAAATAATGTATGTAGGGCAGTCTAAATTTGATATCTAAAATTACCCCAAGGCACTTTAGAAAAAACTTTAAATATTTAGAACAACAGAATGCCTCTCACTTGGTCAGCATGTGAGCAAAGGACCCCACTCTATTTCCATCCGAAAACACGTTCAAATAACCTCTGCAAAAAATTTGATCTTGAAAATCTATGCGGAGGTAATTTGAATTTAAAAATAATCGCATGTTGTTGTCGAAAAACGCGGGAGATTCAACCGAAGTGTCATTTTTAGAGATATCTCGTGTAATTATTATATTATGGTCTAAATTAATTCGATTTTGACTGACGTAGGTATTCGGTTTGAAAGCCAAAAGTTGGCACTAGAGCCTGATAAGACTCACGAAATAATTGGGTTATTTAGATATTCGTAGCAATATGACTATATTCTAAAACATTAGAGCGAGAGGTTTAAAAGAATACTATTTTATGTAATAAAAATACTTTATGCAGTCATCAAATGTTTAAAATAAATATAAAGGATAATAAGGCTTCAAAATTATATAAATAGATTATCTAAAGCGTTTAAGGTATGTCCAGGATCATGCTTTGAAAATAGAACAAAAGCTGCATTTTGACCTACGCTGAGCATGCCCCCCCCTTAACTACTTAAATACGATAAAGGTGATTTTGACAAATTTTCTTCAGATGACTGAACTATTCTGCAAAATATGTAAGTACACGTTTAATATTGAGAGTCTATGTGAGGGTGTGTCGTTTTATGTAAATGTTACAGACACACGAATTACGAAGATTATTGATATTTCCTAATCGCGACATCTCACAAGAAAAATACCATATGGACGATATTATTATAGAAGAAAAAAAACAAATCCGCTTCCTGTATTTATACCTACGCTTTTTCATTAATGACACTATAACAGTACGTACGTACGTATCAAAGACGAAAATTCTTATGGTATTTATGACAGACATGTGAATTAAAAAAGTTGTAAAAATGATGCCCCACACGCGTTCAATAAAGTGCTATAAAGTTCCAACACTTGTTCCGGCGGGCGAGCTTTTGCCCCCCAGCATCGCTTAAACTTAAACGAACTTTAGAACGAAGAGCTTTACACTTAATCGCAATAATATAACTTGAAGGACCAGGGAAAGAAAAGATACACCACAGTGGTGATTTTACTTATGAGATGATCGCATAAGTAAGATCGTAGTGGTGTTTGTTTATGCAGTGATCGCATGCATCATTCTCATAACATTTTTTCAGCAAAGTAAAATGTACAAAATGTAGAATCGAGTGCAATGATCGCATGCACAATTTTATTAAAATCGCTGCGATTTGATAACATTGATTCAATTTTTATAATTGCATTGAAAAATTGAAATTTCCTTCGTTGGCTTCACTTACTGTAATATTTAACCTCCGTGTAAAAAATCTTCACTACTAGAAAAAATGTCAGTAGAGCCAGGGAGAGACAAAATGGTCACGGTGATATTCAACCAGAGTAGACGATTATCGAAGAAAATTGAAGAGACTTCTTCGACGTGAATGCTAGGTCGGTTTGGTTGTGCCATATGTGCATTGCATTATTAATGCAAAAACCTACCTACTATCCGCGTCGTGTGTCGTATCTCTAAGGTTTGGTGCTAATCGGAAACCTAGAAGGCAAACGAAGACCTGGCAGACCTCGTACCAATTTGAGAGATAGAGTCGTGTTGAATTTCAAAAACGTCCAGGTTGGAAGAAAACTGCTTTGGAGGCCAAACCCCATATAAGTTTGCAGTGCCACGAAGAAGGTTTGATTTACATGTCGGTGAGGTCGAGGTTTGAGGTCGGTGGTGGTATTGAAATAAAACAGAAGGGCAATTTATAAGTAAACAGTTTGCCTCCACTGAGCGAGTGCGCACATCAATCTCTCTGCCACGTGTTGATCGTGCCTGGGCGTCTCGCGGCGGGAGTCGAACCCGCGCCAGCACGAAGGAGAAGGCGCGAAATGACAACCGACCCACTGCGCAATCACACAACGGCGCGGCCCAAAAGCGTGGGAACAATGTCGGAACGGACACGAGATCCCCGCCAGGAGAGAAATTGATGGACTCGCGGCGCGGATTCGTGTTGAGATTTTTTTCTATACTCATTCATTGATATCATTGTATGGTGGAACGATTTGATGCCATGATTACCGGTTAAACCGGCATGTAAAAAATTGCAAGAACATGTTTACGCCATCACCAAATAAATTATTATACTCTGCTTGTTGTAGAATGTTGGGTGCATAAATCAGCATTTTCCTCCAATGAGCATTGTTTTAAAAAGATCATGTATTTATTTACAAACGGAACAATATGTAGCTTAGAATAAAATGTACTTTATGTTTTTAATAAGAATGGCATTAACCAGTGGCGAAGGGTGCATTTAGGCTGTTAAGATCCGACATAAATAATGCGTGCTAAACTTTGTCAATCAAATGTATTTGTTTCCATTTAACCAAGACTACAATATGTAGATAAGGTTTGTTATTTATTAAAATTCAATTAAACCCTGCCTAATCCAAGCTATAGTAGATAATAGTAAAAAAAAATATTCATTTATCTATAAAATGTAAATATTCTTCAGTGTAACACGAAAAATGTATACTTTGAGACGTGTACCGTGGATAAACAAAGGAATAAAATAAAATGAGTAATTAAAATAATAATTCGGATAAGATCCACGACACGTTATTATCACGAATTTATAACCAAGTGAATGTTGAATCCATTGAAAATATGATCCCTAGACAAGAAAATACTATGCTAATTTTACTCACACTCACCTGCTGTGACAGATCCAGTGGGACTGTCGATATCAACAACGAGGGCTTCGTTACTCTCGTCATCGTGAAGGTGTGACGGAGTGTGAGGATGGGATCCGAGTGCAAGAGCTGGAGACGCTTCGGCAGGACTAGAAGGTCCGCTTTCGCCACCGCTTCCTCCTCGGTTCCGCTTACCGTCAGGACCCTGGAACAAAGGTATTGATTATACAACAGAAATATTAATTTTATGTCACAAATAATGTTGGCATTATTATTTTTGATAATATCAATCATCCATTTGATGTCAATTGCACGCGTAGTAATAATATTTGTGAAAATACAAAACTCTTCGATAACCAACATTAAATTATTGTCGAATATGTTGCATTAAAATAGGAAATTAATGAGACAAGCTATGAAAAATATATTAATAATCCTTCAGCACGAAATGTGAATTGAGAATTTGAGACACAGCCCATTTTTTTAAAATTCAATATTTTTCGCGGGGTATTTATTGTTGGTAAAAAATATATATAACTTTCATGTGGGCGATAGGCACGTTTTAATTTTAGTACTGCTTATGTTTTGAAAAGGATAAAAAATAGTCGTAGAATCTCGGACATGGTACCCGAGTAACGGGTACTCCTCAGTTTTACCGACTCTCGCCCTAACAAGATCTTTCTTTACCTTGGATAACGTGTTAAAATTAATGTAATGTAGCAGTAAATTGATCCCGTCATTATTTACGGGGCGAACGATATCGATTATTAAATGTGTCTTACCCAGTGTTACCAAGTGTTTTTGTTTTAACATGAAATTTACATAGATTTCAAAATAAATACAAAATTTTGCCGGGCGGGCCTAGAAAACATTTGTTGTTATTGAATTAGCTTAACCTTAAGAAATCTAGCATTAAGATTTGGTACAACAAGAATAAGACAATACGTAGCAAGCAGTCATATTCCCTGATACGTGTGTATTTATATATTTAAAAAATATTGCATTTTATGGATGTTTCTCGATTGCGATCGTCACGGTTTTAGAAAACCCTTCACACTCACAGCTAATCGATTGCCAATCCGATTTTCAATATACAATCAAGATAAAAAAAAAATAATGCAACGGTCACGTCAGGCACTCATTAACACGATGTTAAAGTTAATCAAAACGATATTGGTTTGAACTCTTAGAATATATATTTTTTTCTTAAATTATTAATAATTCTTATTGGTGGTTCGAGGTACAATAGGAATAAGTTATCTTATGTACTGTCACAGCGAAATTAGAATATGTAATACAGGAGTGATTTCCAGATTATAAGGGTTTCTTTCCTCCAAGCATCAAAAACTACCTGCAGGGCTATTCCAACGTATCGCTTAACTCCAAAATCGATAAAAAAAAAGTGAGCATATGATAATATGTCGTATTCAGGCAGTTAATAATTATCCCGGGAAGTTAACTGTCAGGCGTGATATTTTCCAACACGACCGCAAATGACCGCGTTAACCGCGAGCTATCAAATGTAATGAATAAAAAAAATCCAATTGAAGATTCAAATGGGATGCATTTGGAATCAAGAAAGACGTGTGAACTGTGCAAACAATTTTATTATTGTCGATAAAAGCCATGTTTATGGAATTGCCCCTAGTGATATCGGTGTTATTTTGAAGCAATAAATACCGTGTTAACTATTTAGAATAGTCCTGCTGATACTTATCAGTCACTTTATTTCAAATACGAAAAAAGCTGAGACTGTTTGCCGTTTTGGTACGTATTGGGAAAAGATACGTTAAGTTACATTATATATTTGTCTTAATTTATCTATATATCTGTAATACATAAGGTGTTTCTTTCCAACGCACGTAAATTTGCATGCGAAACAGTTTGTGTCTTTGTTGCGCGATCGCATATTCAGAACACATACGTTGCATCCCCCTCACGTGCATTGCACTTAATCGCTTAGTCACGTACCTACATGCATTTCGCTGGCACGTTTACTCACGTAAAATATACCAGCTGTATCGAAATAAATACCTACCAATCTATATTGGTAGTCAAATTGACGCGTTGTTTAGCTATGCATATTGTTACCTTTCATATATTGGTTTGCTTATGATAATATAAAAATAGTATTATTGAGCGCATCGTCGAGAATGTTGACAGGTGTTATTTTCTAGTAGTATAATAGCCATAAATACGAGTCTTTTAAAAGTATCAAGTTCATTTTAATCGTTTGTGGAAGATACCGGTTTTCGCCAAGACAGCGAACAAATCGTGCGAATTGTTTTTATATTAAAAATAAATAAATAAACTTAACGGTATAAACTATAAAGGAACATAAAAAAATCAGGAAATAAGATTCTAAGCATAGTGAAACAATTAAAATATACCAACTCACGTTAACAATAAAATGTAAACCAATTCTTATAACATCGTAAATATACGCCATAGATATACATAGATAAGGGTTGTTTCTCTGCTCGCTGAATAACTGATGAATTATTAATAATAGAGTGAGACTGGTGTTTTTAATAATTTCGAAGTTGGATAAAAATTGTCTAGAATATTTAGATAGATAAAAATTAAAAGTAGATGAAAGATAAATAGGTTTTTTTCAATATTAACACATAGAGCTCGAGTGAAATCAATATAAGGTAAGTTAAAATTTAATTTGTCAAAATTTGAATGCCGTACGGAAATTTATGGAACTTTTCAATCAGTAACCGCTGTGAAAATCAATGATGCATTCCTCTGTGAGGTTTTCGATCAGTCAACTGTTTAATCAATACGTCTAGCTTCCACACAAATATCGTTCGCATTATATAAAAATCATTAAAAAAATAGTGTATTATGAATGGACAATTTGCAAAACACATTTTACAACAAAAAAAAATTCCAGATACTAGAACGCGGCTGTTTGAGATAACATAAACATGTGATAAAGGATATGTTTTTAAACGCACAGTTACTTACGCGTATGGTGAATTGAAACACATAGCGTTATTTTCCATTCATGTTAATACAAGTTAAACACCGAACAGTATGTAGTACGGACTGGATAAAATTTAACTGAACGTGTATAATATTATAATTTAACAGAAAAAATATGAGTGCCAAATATATGTATGATAATAAATTGTCAAAACAAGTGTTTAACATCTGGTCGAGCTGCTTGGTGTTTGATTTAGTGACTGGATGTAACGATAACGTCATTTTGCACATTTTTAAAAAATCATCTGTAACGGTGATTCCAAATATATATCTTAATAATAATTATCAATTTAAAAATAATCCACATAAGTGGAACTTCTTCGCGGATAAACCTTATTTCTTAGTCAGGAAAATATTTGTAAGCGTCGGCAGAAATAGATAAAAATTAACAATAGCTTTCGATTTATAACCTGAAAATATATCATAATGTTCTTAATTATTCTAACTTAATCACATATACGGTATGACAATCATATCAAGGTAGTAATTGTCACTGGGTCCAAAAAATAAAGTGTAGGTAATTAGCACCGAGATTGCATTAAAGTAATTACTAATTGACGTGGATCATGTCCGCTTCTGAAGAGATTTCTAAGCAGTTTTAATTAATGTGAAATGGTTGTTATATATTTGCTCAACTAACTGAGGACTCAAAACAGACATTAAAAAAGAAGACATGAATTTGCCAGCCGCGGAATTAAAACCCGCGACCCCCGCCTTCCTTTGCGAAAAATTTTCCCTCCCTTATGGTGTTTTTGAGTTAGATACCATTACACTTCATAGCGATGCAGTATGGTAGAATTAGTGGTTATTTGTAAATTGTACGTAAAACATTTCACCATAGCAAAGTTCGCCATGAGCTTTCTTATCGAAAAGTATACTAAACGGTCTCCAATTTTATTAGATTCAATATGAACATTAATTCAATTTTCATAGTTGATTTTGGCAAAATTCATGAATTCAAGAATGAAAACCTAACCTAACCTAACAAACAATCCAGTATATCGGCTATTTTCAAAATTTGTTTGCTGCTGGCTTCCTGTAAACCGACAAGAACCGTGTTTTATTTAGACATGAATTTTATGTCAGTACTATACGACCCAAAGAGGTTGGGCGGTCTTTAGTATACGTCCATATATTTCCGATACAACAT
The DNA here is from genome assembly GCF_057557595.1 of Rhyacophila brunnea. Taxonomy (NCBI): domain Eukaryota; kingdom Metazoa; phylum Arthropoda; class Insecta; order Trichoptera; family Rhyacophilidae; genus Rhyacophila; species Rhyacophila brunnea. The sequence goes on along the minus strand of NW_028233276.1, from coordinate 35,905,203 downwards.
TTCACGGTGAAGTATGATACGGTGAACTGCATACGTACAAGTTTCAGGACACAAGAATTAGTAACTATGTACAAGTGTATTATATTTATTAAATGATTCAGTTTCCATGGTAGAAATCCATTTTACAAAATGATGATATAAATTCTATTAAACTCTACAGGATATTTTTAATTATGAATACCATTTTGAAGATTACAAAACTAGTTTTGATGATGGCGTTACAACCAAAATAGCTATCGACATAAAAAATATCCTGCAGTGTTTGATATTATTTATATTATCATTGTGTTTATTATATTTGTTAGTAGGTACCTAATTTATTATACATACTCAATTAGTAAAGCGCATTGGTACGAATCCAGTGGATGCGGGTTCGAGTCCCGCTGGGTGTTGTATTTTTTAAAAAGATTTTTTTCTAGGTGGGGGGTTTCTTTATTAAAGTATTGCAAAAGAAAAAAATGCGTACTTACTACTATTTCTGACATATCTATTTTTACGTAATTTTTCATCTAAATAACGACAATTATTGCATTTTATCTCACTGCATGTGCGAAATCGTGAGCAACAGATGAACTGACATGTGAAATAACAGCTTCATAAATATTAGCCTTAGTCACCCATTTTCAGCATTACTTTATAGTTTATACGATGTTATGCACGGAAGAAGGTTTATCTTCAACATCTTTGTTATGTATGACTTTGTGTAAATAGTGAACTTAACAAAGCATACATCGTCACTACAGCTTTAAGGATACCAATTCAGTATCCCCTTGGGCACACGAGGTTTGATAATCGGTGCGATAATATTAATATTATCATCAAGTTGTTTTTGAAAAAAAGTTTGCGGGGGGCACGCGTCATTAAAAAAAAGTTTGACCGGGCAGAGGCGGCTAGACAGACGCCATCTATGTATTTTATTTTTAATAAACAAAATGACAACATTTTCAATATAACGGAGCTTTTGTGAGTGTATACAATGACATTGTTGATATAACATAAAAAGCTTCCTGGAACTGATGCATATTCCGATGGTACCTATTCTGCAGACGTCCACTACTGGACATAGGTTTCTTTCTCCCTTGTCTCTTAATTGCGTCCGATCCTATATATTCCGCATCTAACTCATTCCGACCGCTCTTCTAGCCGTTATCCATTCATTTAGTTTATTTAGTATGTAGTCTTCCAATACTTCGATGCTCCATTCGAGGACATTTCTTACCTACTGGTCATCCATTATGGCAGGTAGGCACACTTGACAAGACTTACAATTCTGTTCGCCTACGAATATCTATACCTATTCCTGACATTATCACTCAGAGTAATTTTCAGCACTAATTATTGTTGTTACATAGCTAGAGATGTGCTACTCTTAATTTGTGTACTGGAGCCTTATCTCCAAGCCATACGTCATAACAGGGAGCGCACATCGATGGCATACCACAATTTGTAGACATTGCGGTTGATGGAAATATTAACATTACAAATATTTTAGTTACGTATTGTTTTCATACTTACATACATACTTGACATAGATCATCGAGCTTTCGATAATTTTTCAAATTATGATACAAATAAATGATCACTTTCAAATGATATGGGGTTGTGCCAGTCGAATCAATTATCTTCATTCTAAATTATAACTAAATGATATCCCCAAGGCTTTATCACCCTGAGTACGAGGCGAAGGGTGTAAAATCTCTAAATGATCATATTATCTCCACTCAGATTTGTGAAGTTATCACAAACAATACAGCATGTCAAAATTGAGAAGATAAGATAACAACGCCTAATCGGTAATCATTTTGAAAGCGTGCTATTTTAAAATAAGTCCAACAGTTAAATCCTTATCATTATTTATTTATGCCTGTGGATATTCTTAAAAGTATACGTACATACATTACAGTGGCGAAGGGTGACTTTTGGAAAGAGGTAAGCTGTGGAGATCAGAGAAAAAGAACACACTTGTCAGGTAACTTACGGGAAATAAGAAGATAATACTTACGATATTACTACTGATGAATAGGTGCACACTAATGACAACGACACACTGGTCATAGGTTTCACCGCTGAATTTGTCAAATTATTTAAATCACTTATGGCAGTAGAATTCCACGCAGACTTTTCTTTAGCAAACAATACGCATCGCCAACAAAAAAAGTTTGTTTAATGTATAACTGCCAGTTAAAAACAAATATTTATCATATAAATTGTTGTGAAAATGTCTAATATAAACCCTTGGAAGGTCAAGCTTTGATAATTTTTAATTTTTGAAGAAACGTCAAACTCGTGAAAGATTTTTTTTAAATGCAATCGTTCGCACATCTTCGATCGGGACACTAGACAATTTAAAAAATACTTATATATTTAAAGCACTGGCGAATGATTTCGGTACAATATGAGATAATTTATCTACATTCAAAACACAGTAATACACTGAATTTTGTATTATAAAATAAAACTTTATCACCGCTTTGAAATGTCAATATGACATGAACTGTGAATAGCATGTTATGTTTGTCTATGACTGAAGTAACCTAAATAATAATCGCGAATTAATACAATATTTATTTTTAATAACAATTTATAAATTATATGTGATCGAACAAAATAGTTTTTTTTTTTAATCATCCTTATTATTTATTATTTGCTTAAAAAGATAATCATCGACAATAAACAAATCAACATAGCGCGTAAGCTTGTCCTGTAACGCTTCCAAGTCTGGAACAAAAACGCAGACATGTATGAAGTTGGCAACTGAATTGCGGTAGAAAATTCGGCTTGGACTATGATTGACATAATTCTAAAAATAGCACTCACGTTGTGACGTTCCGTCATTTATTTTTGATTCGAAACTTGACTAAATTAAACGCTCTACTTCTAAATACCGACGACAGATGACAATCAATATTTTTATTATAACCTAGTCCTAGACAATATAGATATTTATTTATTTAAATGAAATACTTGAAAATAGAAGGTAAGCTTTAAATAATCGCTTAGTATGGAGCCTTCGCCATTGATACATTATAAAGTTAATAATTATTATAATAAGCCTTCAGTAAATTTTTAACTGGGTAATAATTATTCGAATCTAAATCCAGTTCTTCGTCCTCATTCGTTTCGGAAATTGTAGTTGGTTTTACCTATTAAAATTTCCAAAATTAAATATTCGTTTAAAAAACAAATTATTATATTATAGGAAAGAAATCTACTTTATATCTTACTATCACAATGGCTAACAAAACACTCATTCATTATGTAAATATGGTGATAGTTATTTATAAGTTATCAAAAGTTTCTAGGTATACGGGATATATGCAAATGGAGCTGTTTGCAATTTTAAATACATATCCAGGCAAACGGACGTTAATTTAAAGTTAGTAAAAAATGGGTGTAATAATACAACTTCTTAGTAACTTAATTAAACCCATCATCATTATCAATCACAATAGTGAGGTCAAAATATTTATAAAATTAACAACAGTTGCACTCAGTTGAAAATTACAAAGGAGTCACGTTAGAAAATTTCAGGGAGGGTCAAACATACGCCCTACAACCTTCCAAGAACGGACATAATAATGAACGCGTCATCATGATCGCGTCAAACATCACACACTGACCGACATACAAAACCATGTGCTTCTCAAACTCAGTAAAGTTTTACGAAAATGCATGGGCGCTGTGGTTCTCCGAGAAATACGGCGGAAATTTGGCAGGAATGTAGCCCTCAACCTCCTTATTGGTTAAAAAGGACGCGGGAATTTAATGGGGCAGTCCAGTAGCGAGTTGCCAAACCCTACTGAAGGGGAAATTTTCGCGCCTACATCGATGTAGCTTTTGGCGACCGCATTTCAACGTTACCCTACAGAGTACAGACTACACCTCTTTAGCCCAGCCGCATATTGAAAATCGTCTCGACTGGGATAATAGTCATACATCAACACTGAGCGCAACATCCAACTTTCTTATGTACGTATTGCAAGCGAGGACAGTGACGTCTCTTGGCAGGCCAAAATGAATGACGAAGTGCGATATTTCGGGACTATACATGCGCTGCATGTCGGGTGAAAATAGTCGCATGTGCCTCCAAATGTTTTTTTCAAACTAAAATGTTTTATCGTAGTAGATTTTTGGGTTTCCACCGTGTGTCCTTCCTTCTTTCCTCGACTTCCTTTCCCTCCTTTCCTTGAGGAAAAAGGGTCCATAAGGCAACGTGTTTTGTGAATAACGATGACGTCACATCAACATATTGAGAGTAAGAGCCGTCTAATCTTTACTATCGCAATAGCCTTTGGCGCGAACGTTCGAAAGCGCTAGTTATAACAATACGTATATTATTGTTTTACAATGAGATATTAAATTGAAATATTCAATTATTTATAAAAAAAAAAGTACCTACTTAGATATATTAAACAGATATCATCTAATTATTAATCTAATAACGTATTTACAATATCTTATAATATTTATGTTTTTACTTATACGATAAGTCTAGTTACAGTATTATTTTGTAAACATAAAGATAACTACCAATATCCAAGGTTTATTGAATTTTCTGAAGTATTTTTTACCGATATACTGACACTTTTCATTCAATACCGATGCCAGCGCATCTATTATATAGACAAGGCTACTATCGGCGGCTTTCGAGGGTAGTTTATCATATTTATGTATTTAGGCGGTTAATTGTTACAATAAGTTAACCGTCTGAACTGTGAAAAGTGCTACGCTCTTTTAGAGCAAGATAGACAGTTTTGACGGCTAACTTATTGTAACAATCTCTCAATACATATATGATAAACTACACTCGATAGCCGCCGATAGCAACCTTGTGTATAGAATAGATCCGCAGAAACGATATTTTTCATATGATGTACAACGGCCTTTCTCCCTTTTTGACATGACTTGAAAGTTGCAGGCGTTCAGTTTTAGGGTTTGAAAATTAATTAAGTAATTAATAAATTAAATATCGTAGAATTACAAAAACCTTTGTTCCACTATAATGGAGTTCTACCACGTAAACGCCCCATTATGCATTTTATTTAATTACACAGTTTAGGAAGCATTACCGCAGACAGAGTGGAACAACCTTCAGTCGCAAATAAATAATAATTGGTGCACAAAATGTCCATTGTAGGCGGCGCGTTTGGAGGGCGCCTATTAACAAGTCCTAGCTGTCACTTCTTGCTTGATGTGTGATAAATTGATCGAAGATTCGCGTGCAATTATTATTAAATTATAAATAAAAATAAATAATGATGACTTCGCGGCTATTAAAAGGGAGCTTGTATAATTCGACGATATGACAGTTATCTAATGATTGATGCTATGATGGACATTGTGTGCATATAGTACCTTTTTTTTAACGAACCGTTTCTAACGTAAATATTATCCTACATCTCAATATAAGTATAGTTGTCGAAATAATACAAAATATTGAATTCATTCTAAAATAATATAAACATATTTTAATGTTTGTTTACACTAGGTTAGTAATAATCATTAGTACTTAGTCCCTATAAACATGACCATAGGGCATCATTAGAAAAGGGGAAATGGAGTAAGTCTATTCTACCATCACCACGAGAGGTGCCCTGGTTTGTAGAGTCGCCTTTGACGAGGAATGAGCTTAAATTAATACCGAGGCTAAGAACAGGGCACACAATGGGCAAAAGATTTGATGTCCTCGTGGGAAGAAGCGAATCGCAACTCTGCGATTAATGTCATGTTTTAGAGAACATTGTACATATAGCACTACAATGCCCTAAATATGAACTTCACAGAGTACAGCTGCGAATTGCGGATATCTATGAGAATGTCGACGAATTGAAGAGTGTCCTGGCGGTGGGTAAGACGGAAGAGCAAGGCAAAATTGTAAAGTTATTTAACAGAATAGGAGTGAGGACCTGATCGACGGATCCCCTTCTAGAAGAGAAGAGGCGATATGACAGCGAGTCGCAGTCAAAGCCTTGGTAAAATCACAAAAAAATGGTATTCACCACTTAAAAAAAAATATAAGAATTGTTTCGCTCATATCTTCATCAAGTATACGTTCTAAAATTTTATGTTTGAGTATATTATGCAATATAATTATTGTCAATGTGTATACATATAATATGATGGTATGAAGAAAATGAAGTACTTATATAACTGTAAGATAAGAACAGCTGATAAAATGTTCAAATTAAATTAGTTTAGAACAAAAGAATCGTTAAATAATTATTATATAATATATTATTAATATCAATACTATCGACCGAAGGTACTTGAAAGAATTTGAATTTTAATTCTTCCTGAAGATGCCGAAAGGCGAAACCCGGGTCGCAAAAAACGACTTAAATGGAATAGTAGAATTATTATAACTAGGTATTAAAATTATCATTTATCTCAAAGTGAAGGAAATGTCTTTAAAAGATTTGATTTTTGTTTGTTTGGAGTCTTAATTACACTGAATGTTGTACACACTTTTTGGGGCTGAAAAGATCATAAATGAAAATGTAGAAACTGCGTTGGATCGGCCACGTGCATAAAATGCTGGGGGAGTTGTCAGATAGTGCAAACCCCCTGAGGGCAACAGAACACTTCGAAACTGACATGGCTGGTCTGCGCCACAGGGGATTGAACACAACTAGGAAGTATCTAGGACAGAAAAAGGTTTTGGAGGAGGCCAAAATCCGCCAAGAGATGTATTACCAGGAATGATGATGACTTAATTATAAAACAACTCCCAACCAGTTGCAGACAGCGTACATACAGCTATTAGGATTGTAAAGTATTTTTTTAATGTTGAGATAATTATTGAGTACTCATACAGTATAGATTCCAGTACTAGCGTGCAAAGGGGAAGCGTTACCGCGGCACCTATCAAAAAAAATCGTGAGCCATTCTCGATGAAGTATAAAATTAAATTGAATTGGTTGAATGAAAAAAGCATTGCAACCTTTATTTAAAGATAACTGTTTTTCCCACATCCTCAGCACAAAGCTACTACTAATTTTACATCAGAAAAGAGTACACAATTAACGATGTATTCATATAATATGTATTAAGATTTCAATCTTGTAAGCAGTCATATAAAAATGTATTAGTATCTATTATGTAGATAAAAATTAGCTGATAATTATTATAATCAGTCCTTCCAATACGATAATTTATAGTAATATCTATCAACTTAAATTATAACTAACAAGCTCAGACGATAATTAAGCACCGACTGTCACTTGAACATCATATTACTCAGTCGATATCAAACCTCTGAATCAAGCAGTTCAAAATTAACCTCTCAATTAACTAGTCGTTCCTTGCATATTCTATTTGTCCTAATATAACGTAAAACCATTAAATACTAAATTCACATAGATAACTAAATCCATATTATCTAAAAACAGCCTTTTAATGTAATACAATTAGTACAATAAAATAACAATTATAAACATTTCTGTATATCGATCAATTATGTATCCATAAAAAAATTAACTTAGTAACGCAAGTAGGTACAATAAAATAACAATTAAAAACAGTTCTGTATATCAATAAATTATGTATCCACCACATATAACAAAATAAACTTAGTAGTTGAACAACTACAAATTAGTACATAATGCAAGTGAAACATATAACTGTTTGTAGAAAATGACGATTGTTGTATATTGAAATAAGTGGAAATCATTCGAACGAAAGAGATGCAATCTAAAATCATCATTATTTAATCGCATTCCATTCGAAGATAATCCATATATTGTAATTCAGTGCAATTTCATGTATGCCTGCCTTGATTCGTTTCTACAATTATTAATATCATTGTAACTGTTTTTATTAACTACGATATTTGAATAACAGCTGTTTCTTTCCATATACCTGCATATTTCACTGTTTTATTTTATATTTAATAATTCATACACCAATCGTGTCTGTTATCATCAGTTATAATCATGTAGTTCGCGGTATCACAGTTGACCATGAGTTGCTGTACCAGTGTTTGAAATAAAATTTATTAAATGCTACAGAACCACCTGTTTCCGATTCAGCGGCTCACGTACAATTTTTCGAATTCACTTCCTTCGAAATACACATTTTTTATAGTAATACAAATCCTAATCGCGATATCTAGGGATTCGATTTTTTTTTAAATCCCGATATTTTCAGATGAATAAATCGATCGGGAACCCGGGTTTCCGAGCCCTAATAGATACAGCACTTTTAACGAAAATAATTCGTCTTATTAACAATTACGAACTGTAACACATCTTACACTTTCGCAATAATATAAAAACAGCTTCCAAATGGGTACAAGTCAATAAGAACGAATCAATACTTTTTTTTATTGATAACCGTAATTCACGCCGTGGCAACAATATTGTGAAATTTCACCAGTGTATAAAATTTCTCGAAAAAAAACGAAGTCAGCTCTCACACTGGTAATAACAATATCAGTGGGTCTATTCTATACTTATCGAACACTAAATTGATAAATAGTATCAAACTTAGGGTAGGTTTGTATCAAAATATTAGCACTTATTGTAACAATTACACGAAGCCGGTTTTAATTGTTGCAATAAGTGCGATATTTTAACAGCAGCAAGATAGGTGCTGTTAAAATATAGCACTTATTGCAACAATAAAAACCGGCTTCGTGTAATTGTTACAATAAGTGCTAATATTTTGATACAAACCTACCCTAAGTTTAATAATATTTTTCACTTTATCACTTTAGCGGTCGATAAGCATAGAATAGACCCACAGCTTTAAGTATTAACCGACTTCACTTGTCGGAGCATTAACCCATTTACACTATGGGCTATTACTTATTAATAACTCATTATTTATGAGTGGTAATGTACCACACATTACAAGCTTTTCGGTGTTGGCAGAATTCAGTAAGAAATTAACATAAACCCCGATAAGGGATAATTTGATCGTTTTATACATTTAGAGATCAAGCGACACGTAAAAAAAATCAATCAATTACGTAGGTATATTTTAGTGTTATTTTTTGGTGAAAACAAAACACTAATTTAACTATATTTAATTTTTTTATTAGGTACCTAATATTTTTACAATTTACATTATATAATTCCATGACCGCTTTTGAATTAAGTATTAGTTGAGATTTTTTTGTGTTAGAACCGGTAGTCTTAGAAAAATTAATATTATATATGTTGGCCCATTGAAAAAGGGCAGATCTATAAATAGTCAGATATATAACTGTCAGTAGTCAGATATATAACTGTCAGTGGCGAGGGGTGGAGGTAGGCCGTTAAGATTTGACTTAAATAGTGCACACTAAACTTTGTCAATCATATTCTTTTGTTTTCATTGAACTAAAAATACAATTTGCAGATTGTGCTGGTTAGTTTTTAAAATTCAATTAAACCCCGCCTAAATCAAACCATAGTAATTTAGGTATGCTCTGAGCGATCCGACAAAATAGTACCTACATACTTTTTCAGTAACACTTATTTGTTTTCGTTGAATTAAGAATATATATTACAGATGGTGTTAGTTTTTTAAAATTTATTGCCCTGCTAACCAAACCATAATCGATAAAATATACCTATTCTTCCATCTGTAAACTATCTAAAATTATGTACTTATGGTTTAATGACATATTTATTGACTATATTATCTACTATGGCTTGGATTAGGCAACGTCTAATTGAATTTTAAAAACTAACAAACACCATCTACAGATTGTACAATAAAAACAAGTACTTTTGAGTGACAAACTAAGTGAGCACTATTTATGACGGATCTTAACAGCCTACCTCCACCTTTCGCCACTGCGGTCTGTTTTTATGTTTGGTTGTAGATAATGTCAGTATGCTATATGTACCTATAATGTCAGCGGTTTTTGTGATTATTTATCTAACTAAATAATGATGGTAATTTATTTAAGAAAAAAACTTCTCAAAAATGGCTTACGATCTTAATCTTAATGCACGCTGGTCTTATCTCATTATGTCCCTGACAATTAAATCTCAGCAGATGAGAAGCTTGCTACAAATAAATAATATGCAATATGAAATGATTTTCGGCAAATACCTATATATTTTAAAACACTACAACAGGTCAAGACGCCCAACGACCAGTAGAGTAGTAAATCAGAAGTGTGGTTGGCAATATAAGTGAAACAATCACAAACATCCAGACTTCATCCAAAAAATCACATAAATATATTGTGACCTCACCAGGTCGAACCCGGAGCCCTCAAAAGAACCTTTTCTCGTTTACACTTTATAACCATCACTATAGATCAGGGGGGGGGGGGCAAACTGCAGGCCGCATGTGGCCCGCCGGGTATTTTTTTGCGGCCCGCCATCATTAATTGTACTTCTGATTACGAATAACTTTTTATATTTTTTTAAAAAATTATTGACAATAGATTACAATTTGAAGAATTTGTTGTTTCGTATAAATGTATTATCTCAGTACGTCTTTCTTGCGTCTCGTCTCACACTATGTAACCACTATTTTCTACGTTGAACATCGTGACACATTTAAATACTGTTAACTCTGCGTTGCAAGGAAAAAAAATATAATGCCTAAGATAAGGTAAAAAGTTTGAATGGATTTCAATTACAACTGAAGTTATTCCTTCGACAAATATGAAATAACAACGTGGACCACTTTTCAACTTTGAAGTTGCTGAATATACCAGAATATAAATTTGAAGAATATGGTAAAATTATTAAAGCCCTGAATGACGATTTTTCACAAAGATTTGGTGACTTCCGAAAAATTGAGACAAGTTTAGCAATAGTACGCGATCCATTTTCAATAGATATTGATAGTGTACCGACAGAGCTACAACTTGAGATTATTGATCTGCAGTGTGGCACTGATTTAAGAGGATTGCATTGTCGTGAAGAAATCTCCAAATTTTACAATGCCCTTAATTCAGACAAATTCGACCAACTTAAAGATTATGCAAGAAAAATGTTCGTTATTTTTGGATCAACCTATATATGTGAACAAACATTTTCGATCATGAACCTCAATCAAAATTCTTTACGGTGAAATATCCCCGATGCCCATTTACAAGCAGTTTTGAGAAAATCAACTACAAAATTAACACCTGAATTTAAAAAATGTACACCACTTTCATTCTTCTCGATAATTTTTTTGTAATGTTTATTTTTCGTGATAATAAATAGTGTATATCTAAAAATGGTATTTTGCTTGCGGCCCGCCGCTCATTTCGAATTCTTGAATTTGGCCCTCCATCCAAAAAGTTTGCCCCCCCTGCTATAGATTCTACTGTCTTGACCTATGGTGCGGAACAATGTGCTTTTCAACCTCTTTCAATGACCGTGTTTGTAGGTATATGCAGTAATTTCTTAGACAAGGGGCCACGAAGCAAAAATTACAATATTTACATTTACATTATTTTTACTCAGATTGTGCACAAACAGACCGAAATCGAACCCGAAACCAACGGTATGAAAAGCCAATATTTTGCGCCGCGTATAGGCGACTACCGTATTCCAGTGCGAAAGGCATTGAGCTCTCGTCCGGAGGCTCCGGGTTCGATTCCCGTGAGGTTACAATATATTTATGTTTTTCTCAAAGCTTAGGATGTGATCGTTTCACTTCTATACATAAAATATATTCTAATTAATATATAAAAGGGCCGAAGTTATAATACCTGCTCCTAAAGAATTAGCCCACAAGAATGCACGTAAACTGTACATTCAATGCGTTGATATCTCGATGGGAAATAAGAACACTAGTAGGTACCTACAAATGAATATAAAACATGAAAATGGTACGAAGGTAAAAAAAACAACAGAAAGTTCAACAAGAAGTTGGTCGAAAATTTCTCCCGCGAACGATTATTTGCACCGCAAGAATTCTATCGCGAAATCTCGCTCGCGAATTATACGCGGCGTTCCCCATTTCCCACACTCGAGAGAGAAGAGACCCACTAACTTGGCCGATATTACATTTTTGCTGCACTCTGCACTCCGGTGAACACTGGGATCACCATTAATATCCATAAAAAATATATAACTAATTATACACACTGTACAAATGATTATTCTTAGTCCAAACAAAGATACACATATCCGCATACAAATTATACAATGGTTATGTACGTCGTGCAGTAATAATTTGTTTGTAAGTTTTGAAACTCAACGCACGTCTACGTTTGCAAACATTACTGTCAAATTAAAAGTAGTTTAGACAATTCACATCGTATAAATTTACGCGCTTTAATATAAACAAAATTCCACAAGGCCACGTGCCCATAACTCCCCTCCATGAAACAGTAAAGTTTCCTTCCTCTATAGTCACACTTGCTCATTTTTTCAGTACATTTGCACATATTTTCAGATTATACAGATGCTTGTAAACTGTTTTTAAACAGCAACTTTTGGTATGGTTCTGATAATCTGTAGATAACGATAGACAATCAACTCTCTGTCATAAAAAAATATCCGTTTAAAGGACGACCAAAAAAACTTCAATGCACAAGTACCAAAGGCTTGCTTACGTCGATATGCATAATATTTTGGATATCGATTATATACGCAAATACGAAAGAATAGCAGTATTAAATATGTCTTATTGTATTACAAACTTTGTAGACATCTACTTTCATACATCGACTCCATAGACGATATAGTTACTAATTTCTTGCCATGTCATTAAAAATATACGAATAAAAGATACTGCAGGTATACTTTATCACATTGCATGATTTACAATTAAAGCACTGATAAAATAATAGCCATTAAATTATGCAGAAGTTGTATTTATTATGCATTTATACTTATTCAATTTATATTATGCAGTTTTCATTTGTTATCATTGTATGTAGGTATATCAATTCAAAATTTAAACAAAACGCTAACAATTCTGATTTCTCACTACTTTCGCGGGTGTCATTTTACGTTGATCTGTGCATTGCATATTGGTATTACTTCGATTTAACGTAACTCGACATTCTATGCATCACGCTTCCAGGGAGAGTAGAGAAGAGTTAAGTGTTATGTTGCTTTAGAGTTTAACCGATACAGACTAATCCGCGAAATTAAAAATTGGTGTATGTGTAAAATATGTAACGTGACCATACGTCCCGTTTTTAGGTAGCCTATCTCGTTGTCCCCAAGCACAGCTTTGGGACACCGAAATGTCCCGTTTTCAGAAAGAGCAATACACGGTAACAATTTCAAAAAAAGGCGCGAAAAAAAAATCGATAGAAAGGCACCGATAGAAACTGTCTTTTCACTTATGAATACATAGTGGACGAGCGAAAAAACACAGTTGCAAGTCGCAGTTCTTAAAACAATGTTTAATTACCAAAGTAAGTTCTGTCAAGAATTTCATTCTTATTTGAAATCAAAACGAAATATACCTAGTTAAAAAATATAAGACCACATAAATTATTTATTTTCACGTGTTAATTCCTGTTCTTTTCATTAATGAATATAAACTATGAAGAAATAGGATGCGTTTTCTATTACAACACACACACTATTACCTAAAAATTAGTAGATGTCCCGTTTAGAGGAAAAAAATAAATGGTCACGTAACTTATATGTGATCTCTTCGAATGCATGAGATGTATGGTCACTATGGATTTCCGTGGGCAACTTGCCCAAAGCGAATGTACGAAACCGATCGTTGATGGCGTTCAATAATAAAGCCAGTGTAATAAATTTAATATGTAATAATATTTAATAACGATTAGCAATATTAACCGTTCAGAGGCAGCGCGTGAAAATAAAAAGCGAGCGAGAGGTCGCGCCAGATCCGACCCCCGATTTTCGAACGCACAAATTTTTATTTTATTGCTTCCCGATGATGAAAAAGAAAACGGACAAAAGCGCGGGAAAGATGAAAGGGGGACATTCGTCGACATCGGGATCAAGTTTTCGGTGAAAACTGTAATACAGGCGCGCATGAGGGTTTACCAAGGCCACTTTTGTCACTGCAAGGCATTTTGCGGCCGTATTAGAATTGCTTTTAAGCCTATTATATTACAAAGATATTATATTCATTTAGTATTAATAATGGACAAATCTAGTCATCCAGTGGTACCCAAGAGGTACAAAACGTTTGTAAGGTAGAGCTAGAGGCCACTGGATCGATGAAATGTTTAAGTTCTGCGGAAGTGCGTGGCAACGCACAGGAGCGAGAGAAGTGGAATCAACTTGGAGAGGCTTTCATCCAGCAGTAGATAGATTCAGGCTGATGATTATGATGAAGTATTAATTAAAACAAGTAAGATTTGTGGGATTGATCGTCGGGTGAAATGCGTGTGAACACATGAATATTAAATTTATTTGATGTGATAATAAATTCTAATAGATATATGTAAATTCAAATTCCATCAAGTACCTTCGGTCGATAGTATTAATATGATAATAAATAATGTTAACTTTGACATACTGTGTGTGACTGTGCAACGGACTGGTTAAGGTTAAATGAAGGCCGTAGAACCCCCCTCGTAGTAGAATGCTTAATGAAACGAGTGGTATTGCGGATAGTATTTAAGTGTGACATACTATTTATAACTCTTAACTTCTTCGGTTTTACACAATGAGCAAAATAAATTTAAGAACAAAAATCTTATAACACAATTTGCAAATTATTACCGGGCCGCTATATACTGTAGTATGTAACAATAGTAAGGTTGGAAACACTGGGCAGTATTCTCCGTAATAAATATGTAATATTGTATTATTATCATTGTAACGATCCCAAATATTACCGCAAGTTGCCACAAAAATGAGGTATCCTGGCAGCTTTTTGTGTTGTGTTTTTGATTCTAGACCTGACTTGCAGCTCAACCACAAATCGTCCCCACGGTGGTAACAATGTGCGCGTGGTCTAAGATACCAATACCTACCCGATACATCGGTGTCCATAAAATAGTACAAAATTGCATGCTCTCTTGATAAAACAATGACTTAATATCTAACACATAAGTTCCGATCACTGGGTGTGCCGATCCGCTGACCCATCGCGTGATCCAGCGATCGAAAATTCCACCCGCGACGGGACACAGGGTCAAAAGTCGGGTCGCCGCTAAAAGTGAATCGCTGCCTCTAATTCGCTTCGCTATCAATCTCGGCTGCTTATTTGACCGAGTTCCGACAAATGGATCGAGTCGACCAAAGAGGGCATTGTGCAAGGAAAGTGTTCAACTGTTGCGAGGTGGTTAATGGTAGTGGTTAATGAAATTGACTTATTATACGGAATGTATCTCGTATAATGTATTATTACTTTTTGAACTCATCTAAATCTAGTGAAACACTGTTACACTGTAACTAAGTTACGACACTAAAGATAACTAAAAAAATATCATAAAACATTGTCGTCAATATGAAATAATAAAATATCACCATTTTTATGATTTAAAGAAAAAAATTGCACAAAAAAGGTTATGTTTTCCATAAAAAGAAGTAATAAGCATCAAATTTTTACTGTATTTTCAGAGAATATTTGAAATATTTTTAACCCTCATCTGCAAAATGGCAAATACAATATTTTACTGGGTTTATGCAATATGGAAGTATTAATATATAGATGCGCAATTAAAAATTGTTTTAAATTAATATAAAACATAAGAAACAGTTTTATTCACATTGCCAAAAGTCATAATATATACATATATATTTAGTAAACAAATATCTCCTCATCTTAGCTCCATTTTAACAAAAATGTGGGTAAATGCGATATATTTTATAACGGCAGGTTACTATAACGTGTCCGGATAGCACGGTGAAAAAGTTTTCCACTTTACGACGATTTGCCGCTATTCTGACTCCACCAACAGATTCTAATCACTCTAATATATTCAACAACAAAAAATCTCTAATAGAATTTATTCAATAACAACAAATCCGAAACAGTTTACCGCAGCGAGAAACGAAACACGTCATATAATTAGCGACAAATTGAACCATTCACATAATAATGGGGCGAAATGATGAAGCTAATGCGATCGCTAAAAAGCTTTGCCGGCCGGCTGGTCGTGAAACCGCAGCACTCCGCGATCGATCGTTGTCACTTAATTTATCTTATTGTATTCAAAATGGGATCAGAAAAGAATTAAGTGTCGAGTCATTCAATCAAAGCTATGATGATGATGATCATTTTAGAAGAAGATAGAATTAAATCGTTAGAGTACTTACTTACTACGTCTACTACGTATCAATGAACTCTGGAGACTTGTGTCAAGAAAGTCCTATCTTTAATAACATTGTAAAAATATTTTTAGCGGCGTTAAAAGAAAAACCTTTGTTTTAACACTACAACCGGCCATGGAGGCCAATGACAGAAGTGAAATAATTACAAGATAAAAAGAACTTTTTATATACCACGTTTTTAAATTTTCCGTTGAATCGTATAAACTTGACAATTCTATGTATTAATAAATACTTTTTTTTGTACTTAATAGAAATACTGAATAAATACAGAATACTGAAATGTCATTTTGACATTTCATATTGATTTCCATAGTAACGCACGTATATATTAATAAATTAGTTGCTAGGACCCCCTTAGCAACCAATAATAGTGTTTTACTTTTTAAGAATTTTTTTCCGAAATAACTTTCCATGTAAAACAGAATTAACTGAAAATGAATTCAATTCTGCTTAAAGATGGCTAAAAATATTAAAAGAATGCATTGTCATCGTGTTCTGATATATTCTAAAAGTTTCAAATGTCTAGCTAGTCGGGAAGTTAGTTAAAAATCTTCAATCGCCCAATACAAATCTTGGACAAACAAGAAAAAATTTGCACTGGACAAACAAGAATACGAGCTAATAAAAACGTGGTAAAATGAAACAATCATAAACACCCAGACTCACATAAATGTATTGCACCGGAAATCGAAGCCAGAGCCAGATAAGAACCCGATGTTTTAAGCACTGAACTACCTATATCAGTGATCATATACACACCATGATACTTATTGTGGCCCACGGTTCCAGTGAGACGTTGTAATACTTTTCATACGTTTGATATGTAATAAATACAATGTGGAAAATAATTACAAAAAGCCAACCGAATGAGCGGAACACGTGTCGTAAAGTAATTATATACCTATATGTTGTTGTGAAAACCAAATGACGAACTAATTTTATAATAATAATTTAATTAAAACCAACGCTGAATCCCTTGAAAAAGAATTAATTAATTACAATTAAAACATATTATAATTACTGGAATGGAACGTTTATAATACGAATTTCCGTTGGACGTGTCATTTTATATATTACACATTTGAAGTAAATGCGATTTACAAATATTCGCTAAGATGACTATAACAGATGCACCTTAGTGATGGAGCACACTGCAAGAAGCCGTGCGATGCGCACGGCACAGGTGGCGAAAACGGTACTTCCTTTGCGCGCATCGCACGGTCAATCGCGGTGTGCTTTAGCTCTTAGTTAATCAGTTTGCACGACGATATAATTAAATGTATATAAATAGATCAGTAGAAAGATATCATTTTTTTTAAGTTCTTACCTTTGGAGAAAACCCATAGATCTTTCTCTTCCTGTCCTTGTCGTTTCGAAGAAGGTCAACTTTGTTTTCTTCAAATACTTTCTTTTCATCTGCTCGCTGTCGATCTAAAAATAAATAATGCGATTTGTTGTATATTTGAAACATAATTAAATTAGGGTACCTACTTAAAGTGTATAAGTACTAAAGATCAACCCGACGAAGCCTAATATTTTATGAAAATGAGTTAACTACATAAATCCATAAACTTTATGTCGTATATTATATTTGCGAGCTTTAATCAAAACAATATTCCACAAGACAACACGTCGCTACTTCTTTGAGACAGTTTAAAAAAAACATCCCCAAATATGTCCATGATTGTTTTGTTTGTCAGTACATTTGCACACGTTTTTTATCCGCTACGGAATACAACAAAAATAAATTTAAATAAATAAAAAACGATTTTTTTTTTATTCAACGAATAATTCACAATATTTGAGAGTGTAACGTTCTTTTTATTGAACATACATAATTGAAAAAAAATCTTCATTGGATTCGCACAAATGTGCTTTACTAATTGAACCATGTGCATACTATCTAATTACGACGAAATGAACTAGTTGCATTTACATTTTGAAACGCCTAACAAATTGCGTTAATTTTTGGCAATCGGTTTTTGTGTTTTAAATTAAGATATCAATTACCACTAACCTCTCCCAATTTTAGTTATAACCCTACTTGAACTTGATAATAATTAAAAATTAATAATCAATTAAATCCGGTAGATACGGGCTAGATTCCTGTCGGGCATCGTATATTTTTGCTTAAAGATTTTCTCTGGTAGTTATATATCTGAGGTGTTTCCAAATGATGTTTTTTTTTAGAATTATTAATAACCATGTCCTTGCTTTTTCGTACAAGGTGGTTGTTAGTAATTTTGAACAATTACAAACACCCAAGCTTTGAGAAAAACACATAAATATTGTGTGTCTGACTGGGAATCGAACCCAGGAACTCTCGGGTGGTAGGCGAGAGCCTTACACACTGCACCACGAGAGCCGCCCAAATGATGTATTTATTGTGATTATTTTAAATAATATCTACTTATTTGTTACAGATATAATATAGGCGCCACATAATTACACCCAAAAACGCACGTCAAATCTTTCATGCAATGATAAAGAATCGTTGATATTAAATGATTTATTCAGGACTTTGATATTGACAACTGATACTTACATTTGAGTTCGATTTCATCATCATCCAGCAGCAGCGAAACCACTTCTTTGGGCTTGAGGGTGTCCGGCTTGAAGTTCCCGCCGCTTATCACCATCCGCTGAATCTAAAGAAGAAGAAAACAACAAAGATCAGTAAACTGCCAATGCGCAAAAAACAAATCAACAGTACAAAGAAATATGATCAACGCACACAACAACGATTTTTTAATAAGATCCATGTAGGTACATACTGCAAAAAGGTTATGAAGTCAATGACACTTACATACTTTATATCAAATAGAAATGTCAATGTAATTTTTATATTATGTTATAAATAATTGATTTAAATATAATATATATAGAAGGAGTGTAAGCCACATGTCAAAATATATTTTTCAGTAGAAGCGTTTTTGTGAACACAGAAAAAATAGTGTACACACCAAAACATCACAAATTGAATATAATCAGGGAACTTAGAAATAATGGGAACTGAAATACCTAAGGAATTAGCCGGGATAAACTTAAACACGTGTCAAGAATACGTCAGACGTGGAATACTGACACTACTCTCGGTCTATGCATTGACGCTCATTTAATATTGGTGTATTACACACACTATTGCACGATGATTGCACGTGCATAATGCGTGTTTCATTTTCGTAGGATGCTCACACATTCAAAACCCTGTATCAAAACGTAGCGTATTGAATATAGCCTCGGAATTATATTTATTATCTGTTCTGTGGACATAATGAAACCAATTATTGTCAACCAGTATTACAACATTCAAATGAATATATTTTTTTTAAATACCACTACAATAGTCTATCCTGTATGGTTTTCCACCCTTCTTTTCAGAGGTAGATTAAGCTTGTGTGTTATATAACATTTTCCAAAGAACATTTGACTTATGTACTTATACATACATTTACTTCATGACATGTGTGTTTACACCCCAGTCACTGATATATGAGTCTTTATTAAACAATGTTTAATATCGTAAATACCGACGTAATGAAGGTTACGTCTTGTCGGTCACCATCTTTCTATTTTCTGACAGTTTGGTCAGATCACAGAAACGTCACCACTCGCGGTGCTAGCTAGACTTTAGCGTAACCTACGTTTGTTCACAGTGCCCCCCCCCCCGTACCTAGTTTTAAATATTTTAAATCTACACAATAAAAAAAGTCATATAAAAAACTTCAAAACCACCTAAATGAATTCAATGCACAAAAATTTTTACGCTTTTCACACTCAATCTGTCTAAAACAATGTATCAAACCAGCGGCCCGCGGGCCACATGCGCAGATTCTATTACGGTAAGTTAAAAAGTGCGACTTTTTCTATGTGCAACCCAAAAGAAGTGGCCCAACGAAGTCAAAGATTTGGACACACATGGTCCAAAACATTTAATAAATCTTGTCTACCACTGAATATACGTTAGAACATAGAAAACTTTAACTTGTCAACGTGATGTTTTACGTAAAAATTGTGGTTCTTTCGAAGTTTTTGATTGTTTTGCATCTCATAAAGAAATCATGTTTTATTAAAAATTTCCAACTACAATTCAGATGCACCTATTAAACATACTAATTAAAACATAGCAGGACACATGATCTAAAACATTTAATATCTCGCCTACCACTCAAAATACACTAGAAAATAGAAAGCTTAAAACTTTTACGTAAAAATTGTGGTTCATTCGATGTTTTTAATTGTTTTGTATCTCATAAATAAATCACTTTTTAATAAAAAAAAAAAATCCAACAATTCAGATGTACCTATTATACATACTAATTAAAACATTTCCAGTCGCAGATTGAGTGACACGAGTCGACAGGGGGACGCACACGGGACAAATCGCCTCCACCGGATGCAGCCCGCCATTATAAATGTCCCAATTGGCCGCAATCGTAAAAAGAAGCATGATACCACGTGGATGATTCGACGAGACGGTACTCAATCGAAACCGCTTCTTTTGACATCAATCTGAGATGATAATATAAAGCGATGAGATAAGATCTTCGCGTCGCGGGGCCTGCGGCGGTCTGATGCGAGACCTCCCTGAGGGCGTTTTGGATGAAGGGGTATATCCGGAATTATGTTGTTACATTAAGCTGTATATTTAGCCGGGGGTAGGTATCAATAATATTTAATCTAGCGTATTAAAGGGGAAACTAATCAGTATATTTTTTTAATAACACCTGCATATTATACATATTATAGTTTTGGAAAGGCTTTGTACTATAACTAATAGACATTTGATTATGTATTACGAACTTTAATGGTCATTTTACAATATTCTGACTATGATTGAATCGGTAGCTTTAGGAGATATTATTCATCAGTACATTTGCGCATTGGACAATATTTGGCGTTCTGTTTTGACGTATTGTTATAATTTATAATGTACCTATGACATACCGTTCACAACAAATTCACTTTCAGGGTTTATTTGTCACATTTATTTGGATGGTTGAATGAATCTAAAATTGTGTTGAAATACATGCGATTTCAGACAGATGCGGCCGATACTAGTGATGCGTCGTATTTATTATTTTTTAGTAATATAAATACTTTTTTTACAAATATGTTGAATCTTCCTCCAGATTCTGAGCATTCCGTGGTTTCACAATAAAAATCGCTTAAGGTAATTTCAGTTTGACACAAGTCCCAGTGGTCCTTTTTTGCCATATTTTTCATACGTTTGAGCTCAATCCCTATACAATACAAGCAGCTATCTTTGAATTTCTATGTAATTACATAATATCGCTATATTGAAAACGATATTATACTTATAGTAGGTGTGTTATATCACTTATTTTAAATGTTTATGTGAGAAAATATATTTTTAAGTATCATGTACGTACATTGTACATGTTTGTTTTATGTGTGTAAATCAAATAAATATCAGTGTGAAATGTGCTACAAATAAATCTGTAATACGAAGCTACATGCAAGTAATTAATTTCCTTATTTCCAGCGAATCACTATCATCTATTTAGGATCTGTATCTATACAATATAGTATAAAAATAAGCTTTTGGACATTGTCTTTATGTGGAAATCAGTTATAGGTCAAAATGGAATATTTATTATTCTTAATAATAATGTGATTAATTCAAAAATTACTGATAATTTATTAACTTTCATAAAGTTAAAAGTCAGGGATTCGCATTTACGTACATGTTCATATACATTAAAATTAATAATAAACGTTATTCTTTAAACTGTAAACGTCACAACAACGGGTAAATGTTTGTAGTCAACTGTATGACAATAGAACTACCATAATATAAGACGTATAGAATGGGAACGTGTTGCACGATGTTCAAAGGACCTACCGCAAAGCTCGTCCCAATGATTTATTTTGACAGATCGAATAAAAATGACGAATTGAACATGTGACACAGGATTCGGCTAGCTTATGATGATGTCAAACAAAGTCTAGCGACATTGACTCACCCAAAAATAAGATGGTTCTAAACTGTTGCATCGGTCCGTTATTGATTTTTTGGAATAACTAATATCTCCAACATACACAATTTGAAAACATCTCATGCATATCCCCACTAGAAAAAAATCGACACCTAACGGGACCCAGGGCACCTAACCACTGGATTCACGCCTGTGTGCTTTTCCAATTAAGCTATGGACACCCTATTTAATTACGATGATTTTAACTAGTAGTTCTTACATGAAATGCTTACGAAATTGCGGTACAATGTTGGCTATCGGTTTTTGTATATTAAATCAAGGTAGGTAATTAAATGTCTTAATTACTAACCGATGTCACGAATCACTCCAATATTTTAATTTTTATAACGTACTTGCTAATAATTTAATAAACTTTTATTCATAAAATAATTCACAAGATGTTTTCAAATTATGTATGTAGAATGTTACATTCTCAATTTTTGTAAATTATTTAATAAATAAAATTAATACTTTATTAATATCTCCAAGTAAAAAATATTGACACCATCGAATTGTATTTTATAAAAAAATATATGACATGCATAATACAGGTTTTTTTGAAAAGGTAGGAAAAAAGAGCATACTTAATATACTTACTTAGTATGTTTAGTATTAATTAAACTCATGTTCAGTTCACGATAAATACATAAGTTGACGATGTCCAATCGAAACAGACGAAATCAGTCCTGATTATTATTAAACTAAGTGAAATAAATATTACCTACATATTTTATTGTGTTTTATTTTAATTTACAATATATTTCCACCAAGAATTGAGCAAGAAAAACCCAAGTATCTACATTAATTAAGTGATAAAGCTTGCAGACTTATTTAATCAGGCGCATCAACTGATAATGGGAAAGAGGGCACTATACTTCCACAGGGACCCCCTAAAATCCTCCGGAGAAGTACGTGGCATCAAAGAACTAGTGACCGAGAAGAGTGGAGGGAGCTAAGGGAGGCCTTCATCTAAAAGTGGTTCGACCCCGGCTGATGATAATGGTGATAATCAATAACATGTACTGTCAATATTGTTTTATAAAAAAACTACTTAGGCAGTATATGACAAGATACGAGGGTGGGTCAATAATTCCTTAGAAAAAAGCATTAAAACAGTTTTGATTTTTGTATTTTTTTTTTATTTCTCAACATAATCTCCTTGGAGCTCAATACACTTGGTTAGACGTTTCTCAATTTTTTTTAAACCGTCAGAAAAATAAGTTTTCGGAAGGTCCTCAAAATAAGCATTTGTCCGATCGATGACTTCTTCATTTGAAAAAAAACGTTGTCCACTTAGCCATTTTTTTAAGTTTGGGAAAAGGAAAAAGTCACTGGGGGCTAAATCTGGCGAATACGGTGGGTGGTCGACCAATTCGAACTTCAATTCTTCAATTTTAGCCATTGATCGTAAACATGTGTGAACACGGGCATTGTCCTGATGAAAGAGGATTTTTTTCCTGTTTAAATGAGGCCGTTTTTCTTCAATTTTGTTTTTTAGCTGGTCCAATAAAGATGCATAATAATCCCCTGTTATTGTTTTTCCTTTTTCCAAATAGTCAACGAAAATAATTTCACGTGCATCCCAAAATACAGTAGCCATAACCTTACCAGCTGATTTTACGGTTTTCGCCTTCTTTGGACATGGTTTGCCTTCGCAATCCACTGCTTTGACTGTTCTTTCGTCTCGGCAGTATAGTGGTGTATCCATGTTTCATCTACAGTCACAAAGCGACGAAAAAATTTATCCGGATTGCGTTGCATGAGCGACAACAGGGCTTTAGAGGCCACCACCCTATTGCGTTTATTGTCGACTGTGAGCAAACGCGGCACCCATCTTGCAGAAATTTTTTTCATGCCCAATTTGTCATGTAAAATAGAAATGACGCTACCTTTTGAGATCCCTGTAACCTCAATTATCTCACTCAACTTTAATCTTCGGTCACTTAACACCATATCGTGGATTTTATTGATCATTTCTGGTGTAGTCACCTCTACAGGACGTCCTGAGCGTGGTTCATCCTTTGTTGATGTACGACCACGTTTAAATTCATTTAACCAGTTATACATAGTTGCAAGTGAAGGAGCAGATATGCCGTGAACTAAATCCAACTCATTTTTTATTTCCTTTGCTGTTAACCCTTTTATATTAAAATGTTTAATAACAGCTCTAAACTCCATTTTCTCCATTTTCCATTTTTCCATTTTCCACAAGCAAAATTTTTTTTTAAATGTACGAGAAACACACAACAACCCGACCAATCTGATTGAAACTTCGCAGCATACTGAATCGGTAGTGCCGCTGCATGAAAACAAACCGCTTACAGTAGTAGTCGCGCCACCTGTCGGCTTTTCTAAGGACTTATTGACCCACCCTCGTACATACACCTCATAGGCGTAAAACCCACTTAACGCAGCAAGTAGGGCTCTCGCGCAAAATTTCACAAGTGGCGCGTAAATCATCGAAAATACAACGTAATCAAATACGCCAGCGCACACTGGATTTGACGACGCATTGTGCCCGCCTGCCCCATGAGTCATCGTTTTTTGGCTTCTCAGCGATACGAATTAACGAAAATACAACGTAGTCCATTTATTGAAGACGGCGAGCAAAATCACGCTCCTGGCAGCGTCGTCGATAGACCGGCGAGAAGCCATTATTTAATAACAGTGAACTCTTTGTTTAGTTATTGCGTATCCGATATTTCGCTGGTATAATGATGTCATCGTGAAAATTAATTACAAGCCCCGAGAAATTTAATAATATTTTTATTGCTTTGTTATGAGAGACGCTGATAATAATAATTATTTTGTGCTCCGTGAGCCCCTTATTACATGGGTGAAGGGTAATGCGCGGGTGGGAGGGGGCCTACTTCGTAGAGAGCGCACCGAGCGCCGCGTTGGTGGGCTTTATGCATACACGACATTTTGAAAAGCGCCTTTGTCAATAACTATTATTATCGTGTTTTGTGTCCGGTTGCGCAGGACAATGATCATCAAAGGTGTCAGGAGTGCTCTGCGCGCACGAGCCATGTCGTGAACCATTCGTGTGATCATAGCGAAGGATTTGTTTGGTACCAGATTTGGTCGGCGATGACAGACAATCGGAACAGGGGAGAATGCTGCGTTTCAGGAATATTAAGTATAAAATATACCGTTAGAGTCGCTAGACGGTTCCATGTAAATTTTAAGAAAATACTTGTACTAATGGAAATTAGCTGACACCATCACGCTGGTTCACATAATCAGAAAAGCATTCTGATTGTGTCGACACGGGCATTTGTACGAATTTAAAAATGCGTGGCAGTTAACTAAAATTCAACGAGATATAATATATTTTGTAGATCGATACGTAGACTACAAGACGGCACTTGTAATTCATTGCGTAAGCCGCTGGTTTTTTATTCGGGGGCTCTGGGTTCGATCCGGTGAGGTCACAATATATTTATGTGATTTTATCAAAGCCTGTGTGTTTGTGATTGTTTCACTTCTATTACGACATACACTACTGTTTAAACTACACTACTGTCATTGAGTCTCGTGGACGGTTGTAGTATTTATTATAATATATAATACATAATTATGAAAATTGTTATATGTAAAAAAAAACATATTATTTACATTCATCTGTATGTGAAAGATATGTGGTTATTTTTGACATAACTACGAATCAAGTTAAAATTAAAACAAACAGCTTTATTGCAACCTTATTACTATTATAATAATTAGTAACTATGAGTATCAATTATTAAAAAATGTAAGTGACGGAGCACAGAACAGATAATAAATAGAATTCCGATTGGCTATATATACCAATACAGTAAATTTTGACACAGGGATTTGAATGTGAGTGTCCTACGAAAATAAACCACGCATTATAGGCGTGCAATAGTATGTGTAATACACCAATATTAAATGAGTCAATGCATAAACCGAGAGCAATTGTCAGTATTCGACGTATGACGTATTCTTGACACGTGTTTAAATTTATCCCGTATTCTTCCTTACTCCAGATCGGTTGCTTGCTTCTCCGTACCCGTTAGGTATTTTAGTTCCCATTATTTCTGTGTTCCCTGTACCGGAGCCATCCATAATGGCTAAAGAGTAGTAACCGGTCACGGATTTTACCTACGGTAGGTACCTCTAACTATTGTATTTGTTACGTCCAATTACCTTAATTAGCATTATATGACATAAATGCATATTTTTAAAATTCGTATAAATTAACGGATCGGTAAAAAACTGAACGATGACAATTTCATTAAATTTGAATAGTTTTGTCATTTTTGAATCGGCCTTTTGGCTTCAGCCATTTTACTTTCGTACCGGACACGACCGCTAGATACTGGGATACAGGTCGCCAATAATTTGCACTAAGTCACGGATTCATCTAAGTAAGATTTAGTGCCGCTAATTAAGAACGAGCAAGTAGGCAAATAGCGATGGATTCCATTGAGTTGTGGCTCACAGGCAAAAGCTTTGCAGGAGGAAATAGGTCTCGCCGTTGGACGGGTCGTGACGACCTCCGTACGACCTCTACCCGCGGGCCATTCGCGGGTCACCGATTCAAGTGACAGTCATTAGAGGTGCTTCTTCAACGCGATGGAAACAAGCGTGCATAGACAACAATAATTAATAATTTATTGTGACATTCATTAATGGAAATCTTGGCACGACTTGTTTAATCCAAAATTCAGCGATTTCCGACATACAAGTAAGTACCATAACAAAATGTCATTTGACCAAACATCTCTCCACAGTCTTGTCCGCATTGTTGCAGATATAGATCATGGTCTTCGTGATCAGTTCCCATTATCAATATTTTACATGTACGTTCTGTCATACTGTATTTGCTATGTCCAATGACCTATGACCAAATTATTTGTCTGTGAGCTGCTGCATCAGCCTGGTGGAATTACTCGATATGCTATTACCCCACCGAAAGCTTCTCTCAAACTATTTTGAGAGTATCGTTTGTTTTCTTTCACTACTGGCATAAAATAAACGATCCCTTCGATTTTTGAAATTCAGAATTTGCTATCTTCCCTGTCTCGCCCTCTCGTACACATTATGTTAAATACGTATAAGATACTCCCAGGCTTAAGGGGGGACATGCTCGTCGAAGGTCAAAATTGAGTTTTTATTGTATTTTCAAACCATGATCCTGGACACTCCTTAAACGTTGTAGATAATCTATTTATATAATTTTGAAGCCTTATTATCCTTTATAGTTATTTTAAACATTTGATGACTGCATAAAGTATTTTTGTTACATATAATAGTATTCTTTTAAACCTCTCGCTCTAATGTTTTAGAATATAGTCATATTTCGGTACATAACTGTGCAGTGGTGTTAAGATTTTTTACGTTTATTAATTTTTAAACGCATTTATGAAACCATTAGTATAATTTATTACGAGATAATTTTTGTAAAATATTCACGATAAAAAATTATATTAATAATCTCTGTGATCCCAAATTTGACAAGAATTAGGCATTTTATTATTCAAAAAATCGGCAAGATTAACACATTTGAAGATGATTCTAAAGATACTTATTATAAGCTATGTCTTTGACCATTTAAGTGTAATAAACATCTTATGAATAATGATTGCTTTATAATAATTATTGACCTAAGAATAAGGTAGTGTTTTTTTGAAATACGCCATTTCTTTTGTCATTCCCTAGTGGTTACGCTACAACATACGACCGTAGCCATAAATTGACAATCTATAATTAAAGTAGGGAGTAAAATTATGTTAACGCGCGTGTTTGAACATGTACCGAACCGATTTATTTTTTATTTATTTTTAAACGGTACGTGTTCAAACACGCGCGTCAATATAGGTAGTTTTTTTTTAAATACGCCATTTCTTTTGTCATCCCCCAGTGGTTAAGCTACAATATACGGCCGTAGCCATAAATTGAC
Source organism: Rhyacophila brunnea (assembly GCF_057557595.1). NCBI lineage: Eukaryota > Metazoa > Arthropoda > Insecta > Trichoptera > Rhyacophilidae > Rhyacophila > Rhyacophila brunnea. Next base: position 35,877,121 of record NW_028233276.1, on the reverse strand, counting down.
AAACTAAAATTAAAGTAGAGGTAAGATCATGTTAACGCGCGTGTTTGAACATGTACCTAACCGAAAGTTTTAATAATTATTATAAAGCAATCATTATTCGTAGGATGTTTATCACACTTGAATGGTCAAAGACATAGCTTATAATGAGTATCTTTAGCTTATAATGAGTAGCTTTAATGAGTACTTTTTGTACCCATTTTTTGAATAATAAAATGCCTAATTCTTGTCAAATTTGGGATCACAGAGATTATCAATATAATTTTTTATCGTAAATATTTTACTAAAATTATCTCGTCATAAATTATACTAATGGTTTTATAAATGCGTTTAAAAATTAATAAATGTAAAAAATCTTAACACCACTGCACAGTTATGTACTGAAATATGACTATATTCTAAAACATTAGAGCGAGAGGTTTAAAAGAATACTATTTTATGTAATAAAAATACTTTTTGCAGTCATCAAATGTTTAAAATAAATATAAAGGATAATAAGGCTTCAAAATTATACAAATAGATTATCTACAACGTTTAAGGTATGTCCAGGATCATGCTTTGAAAATAGAAAAAAGCTCCATTTTGACCCACGCTGAGCACGTCCGCCCTTAAGATTTTTTTAAATAATTAATAGCAATTATGTGCATTTTACAATTGACATGAAACTGATGCATATAAACTATTATTTCGGTACTTGATGGAATTTGAATTTAAATTCTAATTTTGATATGATAAATAAATTTTATTTAATTGGTTAAATGTATTATTCCTCGTTCCACATGAGATCCATTCATACCTACCTTTAAATGGAGTATAAAAATTTTAAGCCAAATTTCGTTACATAACATGAAATTTTATTTTTCAAATTTTTTGTTTGTGGAACTATACTTGTTAGGTTTTAAATAAAATAAGATTTTGCTTATTTTGAAAAACTTACATGAGTTATAAATTTAAAATAATAAAAATAAGCGTAAAAAACGCTAACTCGTGGACAGCGGAGAGCAGAGTCCCATAATGACGAACTTTAAATTTATTTCAGAAACCCATGTGCTATTGGATTTTAATTTTATTGGTTTCTAAATGTGGCAACATCGGTAATAACGTAACTTCATTAGTGTGATTAATAAACATTGCTCCGTAAACGGTATAGCAAATTTCTACTTAATTCAGGATGTACTATTGTTGAATATACAGTGGCTTAAGCTTAAGGGACCAAATTTCTGGAAATACACCAGGAAGTTATTGGATTCGAGGACCACGCTAATTGTGATGCTGACGACGCGCGACCTGCCTCGCCCACGCGGAAAGCGCCACACTAACAAGAGATTCGGATCTCAAGACACCAGACTCCCGACTCCCATTTCACATACCTCAACAATCATGCGCATTCCTTTTATACTAATTCGATTGTATCATTTTACCTGGATTACCATGTCAACGGTGGAATTTACAATTACACTCGATGGATAATTCCTAAAACATTTTTATCATCATAGACTTTTAGAAGAATCAAACGACTGTTAGTATAATTAACATATTATTATCAATGATTTAATCATAGTACTATCGATTAAAATATACAAAGTCATGCAGTTACGTATTTGTTTATAAACGGCGCATGCACGTTGGAATACAATTTACATGTAATGTTTTATACTCAAAACCTAAGAATATCAAGTATCAACACAATATAATATACTCGTATTATAATTTATTCGATAGATTCTAAGCAGACTTTTTTGACTCAGGAACAGAGAATTCGTGAAGGTATTGAACATGTCGATAAACAAACTATTTGAGAGAGAATGATTCCTGCACGCCAAACACTACTGTTTAACTGAAATTTAAATGTAGCCAATGGATGTTAGTCGTTCATCGCATCATTTTTCCATGAACCAAACATACTTAACAACGAAGACAAGGAAATGAAACCTATCACAAATACGCCTACAGTATCACTATAAAATCCGTGTAGGTATGGCGTGAATATGTTGAGAAGTCTAAAAACATCAATTCTCAGGGCTTGTAAGGTTGGTTTTCTGTGGTAAATCATGAATGTTTTTAAATTTAGGTTTGTTGAGAATTTACAAAAATTTTACTACAATTTAAAATCATCCAAAACAATATATTCTGATTTACCACAGAAAGCCAAACCTACAAAGAGCTGCTCTGAGAATTGACTTTTTACAGTTATCAACATATTCACTCCATACACGAAAATTATGTGTATATCAACTCAATAGGCACTATATAGCAACATGGTCACTTTATAATCCGTTAGAAAGCCTGGGGGAAATACAGAGACAGCGAAATTAATAACCATGTGAGAATGAGCTAGAGTAGGCTTTCACCTACCAGGAGATCCACTCCAGCTGATAATGAAAGATTGAATTTTTGTTAGTAGACGAAGAAATACGGCAAGACTTCTTCTAGAAAACTTTTATTTTAAACTATGTATTTAAATTAGGAAAAAACAAATGCATTATACTTACTTCGCTCTTCTCCCTAGCCCTCTGCATGATCCTCTCTTCTATCGTCCCCTTGCAGATAAGTCTGTAGACAGTCACCTGCTTCGTCTGACCCAGCCGATGGGCGCGGTCCATCGCCTGTTGGTCGACCGTGGGATTCCAGTCGGAGTCGTAGAATATCACCTGTGAAAATAAATAAAATTAACGTCAATATTGCTACAAAATTTGTATATATATGACTATAATATTAGGAAAGAATTTCAATATTGTCGACGGTTCTGACTGAAAGAAGTTCGAACAATTTATTGGTGTGGTAGATGTAAAGATGGAAGACAACGTGATTACACATACTATATTTGTTATAGTCTTGACAGTGACATAAAAATTCTATTTGATTTGAGTTTTGTATTGGTATGAAAGTCAAAATACCTATCTACTCAGCAACCAATTTTCAGAATTATAATTGAATGGAATTTTTGCACTAATAGTTTGGTATATCTTTTCCTTATGAAATAAAGAAATTGAAGCTATCGACACTCCGCACTCCTACGGTTCAATCCTACGGATTACTTCGTCGTAGCACGTGTCCGGAAACATGTGCGTATGTAGTTTATCACACCGTGAAATGTTGATCGGAAATATATGGCCGTATATAAAACACCGCCTAACCTCTTTGGGTCTTCTAGTACTGACATAAAATTCATGTCTTAATAAAACACGGTTCTTGTCGGTTTACACTTCACAGGAACCTAGCATCAATTTTTTTTGAAAATAGCCGATATACTGGATTATTTATTAGGTTAGGTTAGGTTTTCATTCTTGAATTCACGAATTTTGCCAAAATCAGCTATGAAAATTGAATTCATCTTCAAATTGAATCTAATAAAATTGGAGACCGGATAAGACTCTTTCCGATAAGAAAGCTCACGGCGAACCGTGCCACGGTGAAATGATTTACGTACAATATACATGTAACCGTCGTAGCTAACTCTCCATCACTCGCACGATGCTACAACCCGTACATACCTACCCGCTGTAGAGTTGACATTGCAAGATGCACAGGACGGTACCACTGAACCGAAGGAAACGGCGCGACCTTGCACTTGCCCCCCAAAAATCGGATTGTGATATTATGGTAAAGTAAACTTTCAAAAATGCCACACATTTATTTTTGATAAGATATATCTACATAATATTATACCTAGGCATTTCAACTGAGCTCACTCAGAATTTCAAATGAGGTAAAATAAACAGCGTGCGGTATATTATTATCCAATGCAGAGAGTCGGTCTATTCGCCCCTGGGGCAAAGCACAATAATAGCTATCATTTCACATTAGGTGTTAATTACACACGGCAACGCAAAAAGCTCCCTCGGTGAGTAAAAAACTACTCGACACATACTTTTTACAGTTAATTATACAAAAAAAAAGATTTGTTGAATGATTTATACGTAGATGGCGTATTGAAAGAGTCCTGGCAGATTTAGTCCGGCCGCCCATTGAATAGGGCAGGAGCAGGGAACTCAGGCAGGAGAAAAAACTATATATGAACCCAAAAATAATAAGCTGTTCAACAAACGTAGCATACCTGGTATACTTGCAATCCCGTGTATTTTACCACATTCTTCTTAACTCGTATTCTTGTTTGTCCGGTGGTTGTTTATCCAGTACAAATCTTGCAATCGATTTTTAACTAACTTCCCGACTAGCTAGACATTTGAAACTTTTAGAATTTATCAGAACACGATGCCAATGCATTCTTTTAATACTTTTAGCCATCTTTAAGTAGAATTGAATTCATTTTCAGTTAATTATGTTTTGTATGAAAAGTAATTTCGGAAGAAATCCGTAATCCAATCCACTATTATTGGTTGCTAAGGGGGTGGTACTAGCAACTAAATTATTAATATATACGTGCGTTAACTATGGAAATCAAAATGACATTTCAGTATTCTATATTTTTGTTTGTTGCACAAAATAGCAAAAAAAAATTTTTTTTTGATGACAATTGCCTTATTTGTCCTAAATTATTAATACATAGAATTGTCAAGTTTATATGATTCAACAGAAAATTTAAAAACGTGGTATATAAAAAGTTCTTTTTACCTTGTAATTATCTTAATTTAGATTGGTTTTTGAATATAAATAAAACATATTTTTGAAAGAAAAAGAACAGAAAGAAAATGATTCTTTAGTACCTGTATAAAAATGTACGAAAATTGTCCTTATAAGTACATTAATTCTTTGATTAACTATGAGAAAATTACATCTACTTTGCCATGTCTTATTTATATCTAGGTTATTTTAGTAAACACCATTGTTTTCGATATAAATAGACAATATTCCATTTCTTCGTAATAATAGAGACAATGCTCATTTGTTTTCATAGGATGCTTTTGATATTTTCATGATAGCAAAATCAATTGTTGTTGGATACATTTCATGTTTTTACCGATATGCTGATGCTGAGATAAAACACGAATACTGTTCAACGCAGGCCCTTCGTAGCAGTGTTGCCATCTTTTTCTATGCTGATTATAGGACAAAGGCATAAAAATTATAGTATTTCTGAAAAATATATAGTACAGGAATATTTTTCGTCTTGAATCCTTTAAAATTATAGTATTTTGGTATATTTGGCGTAAAATTATAGTATTTCACATTTTTCGCGGAATTAAAATTATAGTATTGTACTATAATTATAGTACGGTTGGCATCAATGCTTCGTAGACAAATAATGCAAGATTTGCTTCAAACTGTTTTAAACAATTGATAACGGCAAATATACCAACTAGAATGATGAAAATAATATAAGTTTACCTATCAAATATTAAACATATTATATAATTTTGAAAAACACTTTCTGAGAGAATATATTATAACCAATAGAAAAAATCTTTTTTGAAAAAAAGTAAGCCAACCCGACGGGGAATCGAACCCCGTATCTCCCAGGTTTACGCCCTGATCCGTGCATTACCACTATGCTACGAGGTGACATACTAATTGCGACAAATTTTAACTATTGGTCAATTTTAATACCTACTCATCAGTGCTCTTCCAAATCAAGCTACTTTGGCAATCGATTTTTGTTTCTTAAGGTTGTACCTCAGTTGAGGCACGGTCTAAAAAGATCGTGGCTACGCGATGCGCGGATTGCGGGTCGCGGGTGCAAATGACGCATGCCAAACGAAATATAATTTGTCATATAAATCCAACATACGTCCATTTTATGTTCTGTTTATTGTTTTATTAGTAACAATAATAATATATTAATTGACATGTTTTCTTTTTAAAGTAAATGGGTAACGTTTTTAGTCATCTTTACACGATTTAAGAATTAACACGCCCGTCGCCATTACGAAACAAAGTGACGTGTTTCCAGCTCGACGTTCTCACTCAGAATGCAAGCGAGTCCAAAATTTCGTCGCGCCTATGGTTAAAATTATTTGCCGTTTCACTGATGTATCACCTTAAATCAACGTAGGTAACTATTTACTATTACTTTGATTACTAACCGACGTCATGGAATTTCTCCAATATTTTTTAGATGTAACTACTTGCACGTGCTAATAATTTATAATTAACTATTTCTTTTATTCAACGAATAATTCACAAGATTTAAGAAAATCTATATCATTCTGATTATTGAACATATATAATTTTGAAAAACACTTTCTGAGAGAATATATTATAACCAATAGAAAAAATCTTTTTTGAAAAAAAGTAAGCCAATCCGAATTATATATGTTCAATAATCAGAATGATATATTCTTAAATGTTGTGAATTATACGTTGAATAAAAGAAATGGTTAATTATATATCAAATATTAGATAGGGACACCTATCAGACGTCATTGCCAAATGAATAAATCTATAAAGAGAAGACGCTTTTGGAAGCCATCATCCATCAGTTGATATGATGGTAGCTGTTCAGTTGCTATTGATAATTATCACCTTTCTGGGAGTATTCAGTGACGCAAATAAATCACAAATTAATGGGCAATCTGTACACGCTGGATACATTTTTAATGCCCAGGTGATTTCACTAATTCTGATAAATGAGTCTACGGACACTCTGAATGGGCCGAATCAATGGCGAGAGAGAACTGTGAATATGATTTACGGCTATTGATGAAATAATTACGTTGCGAATGGCTTACATGTGTCTATCATTGAATATCGGTTTGTTAAATATACTAAATCTCTTATTTTGTGCACCATTGAATAAAAATGCTCGCGTATTATGCATTACTTAGTGAATAGGACAACTTCAAAATTGAGACTATACGGAGTGAGAGTGAAAATGAAAACACAAAATGAATTAAGTATTGTAAAAGGTGGCATAAATAATGTATAATTCAAAAATTTTATTATTAACTAAGATCTATTCAGCTCCATTGTCAATTGATTCGATTGGGCATTTTCAATCACTAATATTTTAGAATGTATCTAATTAAAATAAAACAAAATTACAGTAGATACCAGATACCAGTGGCGAAGGACCGCCATAAACAGTACACACTAAACTTTGTCAGTCATACGTATTATTGTTTTCGTTGAAATAACACTACAATTTACAGATGGTGTTGGTTAGTTTAAATTTCAATTAAACCCTGCAAAAATCAAGCCATAATAAATAATAGTCGAAAATTCTCGTTTATTTATAAAATATCTAAAATTATCAAATTAAATCATTTTATTTTATAGATAGAATAATATTTTTTAACTATTATAGTTTGGGTTAGACAGGGCATAATGGATTTAAAAAAAAAGAACCAACAATATGTGTAATATGTATTCTTAATCCAACGAAAACAAATAAGTATGAATGAAAAAGTGTGCACAATTTCGACGTATCGTTCAAAATATACCAAAAGTAATATGGTTTGGTTTAGGCAAAGTTTAATTGATTTAAAAAAAACTAACCAACACCATCTGTAAATTGTAGTGTTAGTTGAATAAAAACAAATACGTGTGACTGACAAAGTTTAGTATGCACTATTTAAAGCGGATCAGCCTGGAACAGCCTACCTCCACTCTTCGCTACTACCAGAAACCTACTAATTAAGTATCTATGATATAATATTAATCAGGACTGATTTCGTTCACATTTAAGTAAATTGTTAATTGACACCTTTTACAGCTATTTATTTATACACAGTTTAAACGATTATTTAATACGACAGGAACTAGTATTGTCAAAAAAAATGTTCGTCCCATTTTTATTATAGAATTCAAATTATATGGAAAAAATATACAAATATTGGTACCGATCGACAAGAATAATTTGATCATAAACCGAGCCCTGCAGTGTGTGGTTGAGATATTGATTATTTTTAGTTTCAGGTAAGAAAGAGATAGGTACGAAAATGTTTAACATGTCATTATGCAATGTTTGAATAGTGATTTTGAATTGTATTTCCAAATCTGCCCTTATCGTAGAACCAGTCATGACAAATCACTGGTTTATAAAACTATACATACATTCCACTATGACGGTGAAGTACAGTCCGACGTGGCATTGCTTTGCGAATAATTAGAAGATTGATAAATTAACCCTAGTGACAAAAGGTTTATTAAAATTATAGCCATTATCCACCGCTGTGGTTATTCACTAGCAGCGCAACGCCATGGTAGATACAAACCTTTCGAATAGTTGAAATGTATATACGATGATTATATCCATGCCATGAAATATTTGCGAATCTTTATCAACAATCATTTATGGTTGTTTTTACAGCACACGAAGTCTACATTAAAATCTACATAATATGGATAGTTAAATAATCAATAAAATACCAGAAACCCATAAGAAAGTTATGGTTGTAGGTTGTATTATGTTATATCCATCCGGTAGTAAAATGTATGAAAGCATGGCGATTACTATGTTGATCCGCACAATTTACGGGGGTAAGTTGAGACATTTTCATGGGAGGCACGTTCCAGTAGTAAACGTTTTCAAGAGGGCGGGGGATGAAATCACGCACAACCCCCCCTCATTCATGAATTCACAGGAACTATTAAATTATCACAGTCGCTTACGATCAACGAAATATATTATACTTCCGTATACTGCATCAAAAGCTGTAAAATTTATTTTATTGGCATGGTCGTTGAAAGCTTTTGATTGTATTGTACAATATAAAAAAGCTTTTGTTTATTTGCAATAATATTACATCATGATTTCATCTAAAAAAATTATACTTCTTTCATAAACAGTTAAACAAACTACAAACAAATAAACAATAAGAATTTTTTAGAATACGATCAGAAAAGTTAAACAGTAGCTATAAATGGTCTAGGACGATTTGGCGCCGGGCAACTGGCCGCCACACAATTAGAAAATAAATAGACGTTAGGTACTTACAGGTACTTTAAAAAAATTATATTTAATATTATTATTTGTATTTAAATTATTATATTATGATTTAATAGTTGGTGAGAATTTAAATATGCACACGTAAATAATGATTTAATCGTACATATGTTTATGTTCCAACGAAAAAAGAGTTTTTTATTTTTATATAAAGCCTTAGGCCTGGTAATTCTCAATCCGCAATAAAAAACATTATGTTACGAGTAAAATGAATTAAAATTACTAAATAGTAGATAGAAACTGATTAAAATTCCTCGTCTACGTTCTGTATACGTGTCTACGACAGTGCGGGGTCCAATTGTCCTGGCGTCCAGTTGTCCCATTCCCTCTATAAAGGAATTTAAAAAAAGTTGTCAACAAATCAGAACTTAATTCCGCTTCGAACAAATTATTTTGCATGACTCAGAAAAACCATCTCTTTTCTATGAGAAGAGGACAAGTTCAAATTGTGCTTCAAATATTAGGTATTGAGTTTTTGTGGCTAAAATTTTAATTATTAACATATAGCAATATAAATTAATAATTAATTAATACACGCATCGATGGCAATAAACTGCGAAGTTTAGTGATCATGTTGCAATAAGACGAAATAAGATTTTATAATGGGGATAATGTTCATTATATCTACATCATACTCGATCGGATCATATGTTATGTGCCATTCAAATTTGTACCGTTAGTTAGTCAGCCAGTGGGTTCGACCGACTCAAACATGTTACATCTTGTTAGTTTCTTAAGTTTTTTTGCATCATATTTATTGTTTCCTTCCTAGAAGTATTCCAGAATAACAAACACTCTACAGCTGGACGTCTCACAAGAAAGACGCATTGTGTACCTTGTAATATTCAACTTTGTATTAAATCTTCAGTAATAATAATTGTATGTGATTTTGTGTTATAAATCGGAATAAAAGAAAACGTTAAATCTAATTAATAATATCTTTTAATAAAACCAACCCATAACATAAAATTGGTGTCAGGAAGTGTGGATAAAGCTAAATAACGTGAAATAAATTAACGATGAATTCAAATTCTTTAAAAATAGCAAGAATCCTAAAAATAAAACACATAATAATATTACGTATAAACTAATTGTTTTTTTTTAAAGTACATCGTTGTGAAAAACGAACGGAAATTAAAAATCTAATTAATAATATAAAGTTGTATATTCTCCTAAATCTTCAAAATCATTAAATCAAGAGTCTTCAAATATCTTCAAATTCCTGAATTCGACGAATAATCTCCAATTCTTCAAACTCCAATCTCGAATTCGTCAAACTCAAATCTCGAATTCTTCAAGCACCAACTCCAATTCTACAAGCTCCAACTTCAAATCTTCAAGCTCCAGCTTCATATTCTCAAGCTTCATATTCTCAAGCTACAGCTTCATAATCTTCAAGCTACAGCTTCATATTCTTCAAGCGTCCATCAGATCCTCAAGTCTCCAAGTCTTCAAATCTCCAATATCATCAAGACATAATCTCCGAGTGTCAAGTGCTTAGTGTATATAACAGTGACAGTGTAAAGTGTAGGTATTTATTCTCCACAACAGAACGGTAAATTAATTATTCATTCATTTATATGAAAATTATCAATAACTACAATAATACTATGTCGTCACTAAGCTTAGATACCCTGATGAAATTTATTTCAACCTTCGATGGAGAAAGGAAAAATCTATACCCATTTCTTAATGACTGTGATACGGCTTTTGAAATATGTCCGAATGAATTAAAACCCGTCCTGTTAAAATACATGATTCACTGCGTAGTAGGTAACGCCAAATATACAATTTCGAATTATAAATTTGAATCTTATGACAATTTCAAATCTTTTCTAAATACTACTTACGGTGAAAATAAACATACATCACAATTAGAATTAGAACTCAGAAATTGCAAACAGGATTATAAAGAACCTATTATCAAATTTATTCAGCGTGTAGAGAATTGCAGAAATAACCTCATCAATGCAATCAGACTTATACATAAAGATGACGACGAGTTAAAAGGTCGGATTAAACAAATCGAGGATAGCGCTCTAAATACCTTCATGCTAGGAATCCATCCTCAAACGTCTATGGTAGTTCGATTGTCTAAGCCAACAACATTAACAGAAGCAGCAAACGTGGCTATAGACGAGGATAAGATTTTAAATGATTTCAAAGGTATGCACATAAACTATAAAAATAATAATCATAATCAGTCACATCATTGCAATTACAACAATCAAAATATAAATCAGTTCAAAACTTCAGTAAATAAAGTGTGCAGGTATTGCAAAAAATCAGGACACTTAATCGAAGAGTGCAGAAAACGACAGCACAATAATCGTTTTAAAAATAATTCGAATCCTTCTCAGCTTCAAACTAATCAAACAAATCCAAATGTTTCTTTCGATCAATCTCCGCAAAATTCACAAAATTCGCAAAATTATCCAAACACTTTAAACTTCCAGCACTCCAGGAGACCTGCCTCCTCCCGGAACGTGCAAAGCATTCAGGCAGAATATTTTCATTAGAACCAAGTACAGCGTATGTTGAATTTCCATATACAGAAGAAAAAAATCTAAAATTATTGATTGATACTGGCGCCGACATCTCATTAGTAAAAATAAGTTCCCTAGATGGAAACGAACTTGTTAATGAAACTGAACTCGTCACGCTCAAAGGTATCGATAACTCTCCGAATCCAGTAAAAACTATCGGAACAGTTAATTTAACATTTCCTTTAAAATATATGCAAATTCGTCATACTATTCACATTATTCCAAACCATGTCACTAATGTTCCTTTAGACGGATTACTAGGTCATGACTTTTTCGTCAATAATAATGCGAAAATTGACTATGAAACTAATACATTACATATACACGATGAAATTATTCCTATATTCAATAAAATCAATAATCCTATGTATACCTTAAAGCCCAGATCTGAAACACTTATAGAATTAGTTGTTCGAAATCCTGAAATTAACCAAGGTATAATACCAGATGTTCAAATTCTTCCAGATGTATTCCTATCACGTGCTCTAACTAAGGTACGTCCTGGAAACAAGGTATATGCGACCGTTCTTAATAATAGTGAAAAGTCGGTTAAAATATTGTCTAATCACATATACCTCGAACCTTTTAATGAACACGAAAGTTTTCTTTACTTTGCAAATACTTTAGAATCTTTAGATAATAATCCATCGCGTAATCAACGAATTCAAAATGAATTACGATTATCCCATTTAAATACGGAAGAAGCCAATTCAGTTTTAACATTATGTCAAGAATTCAATAATATATTTCATTTAGATGGTGATTTATTAACCCATACAAACACTACGCATCATGAAATACCTGTGACATCTCAAGTACCAATATATACTAAATCGTACAGGTATCCGGAAGTACATAAGACAGAAGTTAAAAATCAAATCGAGAAAATGCTTTCGCAAAATATAATAGAACACTCCAATTCACCATGGTCCTCGCCTCTTTGGATTGTACCTAAAAAAAATGACGCATCAGGTAAAAAGAAATGGAGAATCGTTATCGATTATAGAAAGCTTAATGATGTAACTGTTAATGATAGTTATCCGATTCCTAATATTTCCGAAATATTAGATCAGTTGGGTCACTCGAAATATTTCACAATTCTAGATTTAGCCTCCGGTTTCCACCAAATCCCCATGTCTCCTAAAGATTCAGCTAAAACTGCTTTTTCCACTGATCAAGGACATTATCAGTTTTCTAAAATGGCTTTTGGGCTTAAAAATGCGGTATCGTGTTTTCAGAGACTAATGAATAATGTTCTCTCTGGTTAACAAGGAATTAAATGCTTTGTTTACTTGGATGATATTGTAATATACGCTGACTCCATAGAATCCCATTCTCAGAAACTACGCGAAATCTTTCAACGCCTTAACCAGCACAATCTTAAACTGCAACCGGATAAATGCGAATTTATGCGTCACGAAGTTGCGTACTTAGGACATATCATTTCCGAAGATGGAGTTAAACCAAACCCCTCAAAAGTCTTATCAATTACAAACTATCCCAAGCCTAAAAATACCAAAGATATAAAATCATTTCTTGGTCTCGTAGGATATTACAGAAAATTTATTCCAGAGTTTTCAAAAATTTCTCAAAATCTTACTTGTTTATTAAAAAAGGATGTAATTTTCAAATGGACTAAGGTTCAAGATGATGCTTTCGAAACATTAAAAAATAAATTACTTACTGAACCAGTCTTACAATTTCCAGACTTCACGCAACCGTTTAACCTTACAACGGATGCTTCAAACTTTGCTATAGGGGCCGTATTATCACAAGGACCTATATCCAGAGATCTTCCTATAGCATATGCATCTCGTACACTAAATAGGGCTGAAACAAATTACTCTACGACTGAACGGGAGTTACTCGGGATCGTTTGGTCTTGTAAACACTTCAGACCCTATCTCTATGGCCGAAAATTTAAAATAATCACGGATCATCGTCCTCTCACATGGCTTTTTAATGTTAAGGATCCCGGTTCTGATGGCGATTAAAATTAGAGGAATACGATTACGAAATCATTTATAAACCAGGTAAATTAAACTCTAATGCTGACGCTTTGTCCCGAATCGAAAATCAAAATACTGTTCTTGTAAATAACCCATCTACCAATAATCCTTCATATTCATACAATGACTTTCTCGAGAAACAAAATGAACATTTCAATGTCAACTTAAATGAAATCGACGAATCCCTTCTAAATCAAAAACAATCAATTGCGCACTGTATTTCAAATGATAAATCAATGTCCAAAGGGATAGCTTTAGAAATAAGTACAATCATTACCAATCATGATGAATTAGTTAGTACACATTCGAGAATAGGAGATGTACTCGAATTAAAATTTCGTAAAAATAATATTTACCACTTAATCACAAAACAAAATTTTTGGGAAAAACCAAACTATAATTCCGTTTTTCTGGCATTATCAAATTTAAAAAATATTCTTAAAAATAACAAAGAACCAAATATTTCATTTCCACGACTCGGTTGTGGTTTGGATAACCTCAATTGGGAAAAAATTAAAAAGATTATTCAATATGTTTTCAATAACTCAAATATAAATATCACTATTTGTCATAATACAATAATTAACCCTAATCACAATGAAATTCCACAAATACTTAAGGAATACCATGATTCTCCTTTAAGCGGACATTCAGGATATCACAGGACCTTGAACCGTATACGACTTAAATATCGATGGACTAATATGCAAAAGGATATTAAAATGTATATTAAACAATGTGAATCATGCCAAAAAAATAAAATATCCCGAAAAAACTTAAAACAGCCCATAGAAATTACTACCACCAGTCTAAAACCATTTGAACGTATTGCTTTAGATATAGTAGGTCCTCTACCTTTAACCGAAGGTGGAAACAAATATATATTAACCCTCCAAGACGATTTAACAAAATACTCTCAATGTTACCCAATCCCGAATCATGAAGCAGTAACCATTGCAAAGGAACTAACTTCAAAATTTATTTGTCAATATGGAATTCCAGATAAAATACTTACCGATCAAGGAAAGGATTTTACTTCAAATATTCTCAAGGAAGTAGCCAAACTTTTTAAAATCGAACAGATACAAACTAGCGCATATACGCCTACCAGTAATGGATCTCTAGAACGAAGTCACGCTACTTTAGCTGATTATCTAAAACATTATATCTCTCCGAATCAAACCGATTGGGATGAATGGCTTCCATTCTCCATGTTTAGTTATAACACTACTCCGCATACCGCCACAAAATTTACACCATTCGAATTAGTTTTTGGAAATCTACCAAGTTTGCCGACAGCTCTAAAAACATCTGAATTCAAGTACACATACGATTCATTTATCGATAATCTTAAACTTAAATTAACGAAATCACATGAAATAGCTAGAAACAATTTGATAAAAGGAAAAGAAAAAACTCAGATAAGGTATAACAAGGACAAAACATTAAGAACATTTGAAATCGGTGATAAAATATACTTAACCAATAACGCCTCTAAAATAAATAAATCAAAAAAATTATCTCCTAATTTCCAAGGACCTTACGAAATTGTCAAGGTTAACAGTCCGTTAAATGTTACAATTAAGGTTCAGAATAAGTTAGTTAAGGTTCACACAAATAGAATTAAGCAAGCTAATTTAGATCCCTCACAATAAATAATCTCATTCAAAGGATTATGTTATTATTTACTTTATTATAATATGTACTAATATTAAGAATTTTATTGTTTTTCTAAATGTAAAAAAAAAAATATATACCTGTATGTAATATGACTTCAATTGTTCTAAATCTATTTGTCACACATCACAATCTATTGTTCACAACAAAATCTATTTTCGAAAACCAATGTATTAATATGATTATAATTTCTTTTAACCAAACTCATGGTAAAAATTGTGTACCATAAGTTTATTCTTTTGAAGGGAGGTGTTATGTGCCATTCAAATTTGTACCGTTAGTTAGTCAGCCAGTGGGTTCGACCGACTCAAACATGTTACATCTTGTTAGTTTCTTAAGTTTTTTTGCATCATATTTATTGTTTCCTTCCTAGAAGTATTCCAGAATAACAAACACTCTACAGCTGGACGTCTCACAAGAAAGACGCATTGTGTACCTTGTAATATTCAACTTTGTATTAAAACTTCAGTAATAATAATTGTATGTGATTTTGTGTTATAAATCGGAATAAAAGAAAACGTTAAATCTAATTAATAATATCTTTTAATAAAACCAACCCATAACACATATACTTAATATTTAAATCTAAATACTTAATATTTAAAAAACAATTTTTAAGTGAAATCATCAAGGTATAATATATACTTTATACAATACTAATAGTTTTTTTTACAATACCCTTATTTTGAATATAATGCATTTTTTTATATATAGAGTATATAACATTGTATAATGTAATCACTGCATGTTGGCCATTCGGCGTAAATACCTCAATTTATTAAACTGATTATTTCGTTGTAACTATTCACCCAATCATTTTGAACATATTATTATATTGATTAAGATGGGATATCCTAGGCTTGCCGGCAACACCGAGTTAAGTTTATTTGAGGCTTTCTAGCGATTAGTAATGCGGAAAATAGGCAAGTATATAATTTGATTTAATATGGCGTATTGAAGCCCACGGTGGCCGCGCGGCATAAGCGTTGGACTACAAAGCCGTGGGTCCCAGGTTCGAATCCTGGGTCTGGCAAGTACAAAAATTGTTTTTCAATTTGTGTGTGTCAGGGTATGGACCTAATAGGTTGAGCAAGTGGCTGACATCCATTTCTCGTAAAAAACAAAATCTGTCAATACAAACCTCCACTCTGTGGAGGCCCATATGATCCTATCAGGATCGGACATGGTCGAAAAAAAAAAAAAAAAAAAAAAAAAAATTGAAGATCTGTGCTATTAAAAATCTATCAACATAATAGAGATACGACAATTTCAATATATTTTTCCTGAAAGGTCATAGTTATATTTATCGTTGTTCTGTTCTGTCACTGTTCCGTTTTGTCATGTTCTGTTTTGTCATGTTCTGTTTTGTCGTGTTCTGTTTTGTCGTGTTTTGTCACAGTTCGGTTTTGTCATGGAACCGTATCATGTCATGATACAGGGGTACCAAAAGAGCACTAAACAACCACAAGTGTGCAATAGAGAAATTTATCAAGTTTGGCAGGAGTATGGAACAGAGATTAACTAGGGACCGAGAAGAGTGGAAGAACTCAGGAGGTCAACATACAGTGGATTGATCCAGGCTAATAATATAAACACAGACAATGTCCATAAAGCTCCATACGTGTCTTAAATGTTCATTTACGTATCAATCGATGTCGTGCAAATATATTTACCATAAATTCAAACAATTACTACTTACAAAAGTGTGTATGTGACATTATACAGCTTATGGTGCGTATTATGTAATCGGAGGAGTTGGACGCTTCGATGAAATACAATAAAGTTACGATCGGGGACCGACGTCGAGAGCAACAGTAACACAACTCACAAATAGTAATAAAATAATGTTGTAGGCATCGAATTAAATAAACCTCTCGACAAAGTCGGCGGCACGCACGCCCGCGCGTGCCGGCCCAATCATTTCATTGCTGGCACAGCTTCGAATTTGGGTAGCGGCCGATATGGGGGATAGGGTGACCCTATATATACTTTATAAAGGCTTTCAAAATGCAGTAAAACAATAAGTATCAGGTAAATCATTTACAGTATAATAGTAATTCATATTTTTTGATAGCGTTCGAGCCGTGGGCCTTTAAGGCGATGTCTTTACCTACCAGAGACACCTAGCGGAAAAATACGAAGCTTGCAATTTGAGACATTTTTTTAATAATTTACAATTTCGACTGTGTTAATTGCATATAAATATCTGAAAACATTAAAAATAAAAATATTTTTTATTTTAAGTCAAAGTTAAACTTACAATTGTAAAAAATGTAATAAAATGTGAATTTGTCGTTCGTTCGACCGATGTTTTATTTTTAAATTAAATATAAAAAATATTAAAACTATGAATTAGTCAAAAATCTCTTAGGCGAAGCTTAGAAAACTTAATAAACAAAATTTTAATAATAAATATGACCATAAAATAATGTAATACTAAGATGGGGGGTCCTGCAACAAATTCACATTTTATCAAATTGTATTACAATCTTAAGTTTCTCTTTGACTTAAAATAAAAAATATTTTTCTTTTTAATGTGTTCAGATACCTACATATTTATTTATCAAAAAAATGTCTCAAATTGCAAGCTTCGTATTTTTCCGCTAGGTGCATCTGGTAGGTAAAAAACATCGCCTTAAGGCGAAAGACCACCAGCCAGTTGATGCCTTGAAATGTGGTGTTCTAAAATGACCCAATCAGTCACAGAGAATCAAAATAAAAGAATGGCTGTAAACAACATGATTAATACTGCTCCAAAATATGGATGCAATTCATGATAAGAGGAAACGAACGAGGAGAAAGTCTCCATTGAATCTTACGGCTACACTGGTGTGACCGCGTTACAAATACTTGAATTCATGAGCTGACGTTATATTCCTTTCGTGAGAGATTAGGTTACGAAGAGGCGCTTTACGTGGCTTTGATATAATATACTCCCGATGCCACCCAAAAACGTGGCAAGAGGCGTGGGATACGGCGCTGGCACTAGGAAATTTTGTATGACCTAGTGCGGTGGAGTAAATAAGCACTTGTATATTATGTTGAATTTTTATTTCCCAGATTTGATTCCAATAAAATATATCACCAATACATAACAACTATGGTTGTTCAATGTGAGTAGTACCTATATTTTTCATTTTCTCTCGCGAGATTGAATTATTAATTCAAATATGAACGTGTTATAAAATAAATAAGTATTTCTGTTTGAAACAGAAATAGGTCTTGCAACTGGATTGGCCTGGTCACCCGATGCAATTTACCGGCACTTAAGATTGGCAGACGCATAAAATTGCAAGCCGAATCCGTCAAATTGAAGTGTTCAACTTTGGGAAAAATTTCCAAAAATAGTGCTCAGCTGGTGGGCCAATTTAAAATATGTATCACAACTTTCATTGTTGTACACAACGACACAAACTAGCAATTACTCATAATATTTTCTCAATATACCGGCCGACTAAAGGTAATTATTTCATATTTTTTCAATTTACATTAAAATTCACGTGCGAATCTCTTATAACAGTTATAACACCACATAATATAGAACATATTAATACTAGAAGCTTCTAAAGCTCCAAATTAATACGTTATATTATACCTCCACTTTTTTATTTTGTTAACAGGGGTGGTTAATTTGCATAAAAACATAATCCCGAGCTGCCTATCGAATTCGCAACAAAAAAGCAAAAAACGCATTGACATGGTTTTTCACTAGTGGGCTATTGCATATCTTCTATAATCACTGAGATGCGAAATAATCAAATAACGTATTAATATTATATTTTCTCATCAGTACCTATTTTTTATTGAGATCACCGAACCGCATACATTATTTTAAAAAAGCGAACATTGCATTTGCATGTGTTTTCACCAGTATGTTTGATTTGGTGTTTTTGAGATATTCGTATAGTGCACATTTAAATGAGCATACATCGCATTTGTAAAGGTTTTCACCAGTATATTGTGCCCTTCAATATGGAAAAATTATGTGGATACCGAATATTTCCGTTTTTTTTAATTCGACAAAGTTTTCCTTAACATTTTTAATTTTGACAGCATATTATTCAAAGATAAAATTAAAATTGGAATGTACGAAAAAGCAAGGACATGGTTATTAATAATTCTAAAAAAAAAAAAAAATTACTATATGTTTATTTCATTTAAATATAGGTGATATATTTACTCAAGATGTATAAATTACGCAATATTATTACAATTCAGAGAAGAACCTACTGCAAATGATTTCAATAGAAGCTTCAGAGAATAACTGGCACGAGTCAATAATCCAAAGCTGTCATTTTATTACACTCGTGAGGCGAAGTACCAACTTTATACAATATGCTAAGTGATATAATCTAATATTATGTATATTATACTCACATCACAATTAACTGGTTTAGTATTTTATTAGCTCTATTGACCAAAATAAATCATGCAAAGAGGTTTTCGTTTAGTTTAGTTTAACCCATTGCTTTTAACGGACGTAACATGTGAACAATAAAGGGTCATCGTGATTGAGTCTGCTCATATAAATTACATTCATTCGTAAACAGAAAAAAGTGAAAAGAAAAATAAACTCTACCAACATTGAAATACGGGTCATTATTGTAAAACCGCGTTATTGTCTTCACAGAATTGATGTCCTATTATGCTAACGCGGTTGCAGATGTGTAGTATTTAGTTGAACCTACCTATATCACAATAATTGTGATTATTCGAAACTATAATACCATTTGAGCCTATTGATTGTTATTAAAAGATTTTTCCCAATGCAAGAGACTGCGTATCGTTGGGTGCAATAATTATCATTTGCCTAATAAACTGGAGTTAGCATTTTAAAAAATTTAATTCCGAAAAGAGTATAAACAAGTTATATACAATAAAATATAACATTAGGTACCTATTTATACAGACGTTTTCGAGTTATTGGTGTAATCCGCTGTTTCGAGGTACAAACTCATCTATACAACAATCAATCATCAATCATCAATGTCAATGAGTCGAACACTATATAATTAAAAAACAATGTAGTTTAGTAATGTTTCAAAACAATAATAATTAACTTCTACCACGTAAATGCCAGTTTCGAACCCTTCTCATGCAGCATAGTATTATGGCAAAATCACTTAAACCTCTCACTAGACTTAATTCCCTCTTATAGAGGAAATGTTTCCAAATCCAGATTAATAGCACCGATTCGTTCAGGGGCTAGACTAATCCATAAGCATTACAGATTTCAGACTAGCTCAAAATGGGGAACGGATATGTAAGACAACAATGATGAAATGTACTGTAGCTTTAATTGATTTTTTTAGATACATATAATAATTCATTAACTTAATTTGGATTATAAATTAAGTATCAATAATTCTACGGAAGCTATTTTTAATTGACGTACAAAATTTGTAAAAAAAATAATTAATAAAAGCTCTTTGGAAATTAAAAAATACAACAAATAAGTACCAACTTATTCTCAACCTTATAATTGAGAAATCGTAATTGGATGGCTGTATCGACTAATGAGAGAAAAATAGTATATGCATGGCTATTATTTTACAACGTTTTTATTAGCTCGTATTCTTGTTTGTCCGGTGGTTGTTTGTCCAGTACAAATCTTGCAATCGATTCTTAACTAACTTCTCGACTAGCTAGACATTTGAAACTTTTAGAATATATCAGAACACGATGCCAATGCATTTTTTTGATACTTAATTTTTAATAATAATTTTTTTAGCCATCTTTAAGCAGAATTGAATTCATTTTAAGTTAATTCTGTTTTGTATTGAAAGCTATTTCAGAAAAATCCGTAAAAAGTAAAAGACTATTATTGGTTGCTAAGGAGGTGGTCCTAGAAACTAAATTATTAATATATACGTGCGTTACTATGGAAATCAAAATAATATGTCAAAATGAGATTTCAGTATTTTATATTTGTTTGTTTGTTTTTTATTTACTTTAAGAGTAAAAAATAGTGTATGATAACATACTAATTGACAAAAAGCCAGTACCTACCTATTTAGTATAATATAACTAATATGACAAAAAATCAATTTTCCATCACTATAACAGTATCAAATCGAGGACATCGATAGGCCCCGTTTTAGCATGTAACAAAGCAATACAATGTTATTTCCGCAATCGGCAGCCCAGGCGGTTAGATGTCAAGCGGAGGTTTTATCTACGGCAGACACACGACCTCCGGGCCGATTCGCAAATCCCCAATAAATTGGTTTCACACCAGCTGGAAGGTGGGAGGATTCGAAGACCTCAGAGGGAGTGGTGGGCGATACATCCCCTTTCGCGCGTGCGGTGGCACTTTTGCGATAAGAACGGTCGACAATAAAAATGTGACACCATCTAAGAAGCAGGTACATACTGGTCTAGAGAATGGCTCCATTAATTTGTTTACTTTGCAAGTATATTGCAATTAGACGAGCTTAAGGGTGGACATGCTCAGCGTACGTCAAAATGGAGCTTTCATGCTATTTTCAAAGCATGATATGGTCTTACTCCCTACTTCATTTATCGTTTGTCAATTTATGGCTACGGCCGTATGTTGTAGCTTAGCCACTGGGAAATGCCAATAGAAATGGCGTATTTCAAGAAAATACTACTTTATTCTTGGGTCAATAATTATTATAAAGCAAACAATATTCGTGGAATGTTTATCACATTTTAATGGTCAAAGACACAGCTTATAATCAATATCTTTAAATGTGTAAATCTTGCCCATTTTTTGAATAATAAAAAGCCTAATTCTTGTCAAATTTGGGATTACAGAGATTATCAATATAATTTTTTATTGTAAATATTTCACTATAATAATGACGACATAAATTTTACTAATAGTTGCTTTTAAAAATTAATAAATAGAAAAAGTCTTAGCACCACTTCACATAGACGTACTGAAATATGACTATATTCTAAAACAGGGGTGGGCAAACTGCGGCCCGCGGGCCGCATGTGGCCCGCCGGGTATTTTTTTGAGGCCCGCCATCATTAATTGTACTTCTGATTACGAATAACTTTTTTATAATTTTTTAAAAAATATTGACAATAGATTAAAATTTGAAGAATTTGTTGTTTCGTAAATGTATTATCTCTGTGCGTCTTCCTTACGTCTCGTCTCACACTATGTAACCACTATTTTCTACGTTGAACATCGTGACACATTTAAATACTTTTAACTCCGCGTTGCAAGGAAAAAAAATATATGCCCATGTAAAAAGTTTGAATGGATTTCAATTAAAACTCTAGTTATTCCTTCGACAAAATAATTATCGAATAACAACGTCGACCACTTTCCAACTTTGAAGTTGCTGAATATATCAGAATATAAATTTGAAAAATATGGTAAAATTATTAAAGCTCTGAATGACGATTTTTCACAAAGATTTGTTGACTTCCGAAAAATTGAGACAAGTTTAGCAATAGTACGCGATCCATTTTCAATAGATATTGATAGTATACCGACAGAGCTATAACTTGATATTATTGATCTGCAGTGTGACACCGATTTAAGAGAATTGCATCGTCGTGAAGAAATCTCCAAATTTTTCAATGCCCTTAATTCACACAAATTCGACCAACTTAAAGATTATGCAAGAAAAATGTTCATTATTTTTGGATCAACCTATATATGTGAACAAAAGTTTTCGATCATGAACCTCAATAAAAATTCTTTACGATCAAATATCTCCGATGCCTATTTACAAGCAGTTTTGAGAATATCAACTACAAAATTAACACCTGAATTTAAAAAAATGTTTCATTCTTCTCATATTTTTTTTTGTAATGTTTATTTTTCGTGATAATAAATAGTGTATATCTAAAAACGGTATTTTACTTGCGGCCCGCAGCTCATTTTGAATTCTTGAATTTGGCCCTCCATCCAAAAAGTTTGCCCCCCCCGTTCTAAAACATTAGAGCGAGAGGTTCATGCTTTTAAAATAGCATAAAAGCTCCATTTTGACGTATGCTGAGCATGTGGGCCGTTAAGACATACAAAATTACAATATTAAAGTGGACACGTTGACACCATTATTTATTTATGATGTAGATCCAATTAATTTTCAACCACAAACAATCTAATTAATGTCGTTGGCGGTTTAGTGACACCCACATTAAAAAAAAATACAGACCAAATAAAATCCAACTATGTTTTATTTGCAAAAAAATTGGTCTTATTACAATTATTCTTTTTCGTCAATAGGCTCCTTTTTACAAATTAAAAATATTAAACTGCAATAGTATTTCAACAATTTATCTGGTAAATAACATTCTTGAATAAACCTTAAAAATAAATTTGGTGAGTGGTTAAATTGGGGACCAACATTGTTGTTATATGTATTGCAGTTATTTTACTATACTTTGGGCAACATTTCATACTTAATCTGTGATACAATTTTTAAGATTTTGGTATAAATATTAATTTCATGGTTGGTTTGAAAACTGTTTCGAGGCCCCCTTTGAAACCCCGTGACGGAACGATTGTGTCATCCGCGTTAAAGAGAATCGTTGGTGATAAAATATGTGTCAATATGTAAGCGAATATATCAGCAGAATATTACAAAAAATGTCTGATGACACGAACGCGAATTTACAATTTGCACCCTTACTGCGATGAAAATAGACTTCATTTTGTCAAGCACTTAACTTAAACGGATTTAAAAAAAAAAGGTAAGTTATATGAGATGTCGAGTACCTGCATGTGTTTTAACAATATAAGTATGACATTTATAGTAATAGGTACATAACTGACTTACTACCCATTTGGAAAAAGGTATAAAAATGCTCAGTACATTCGTAATGTGAATAAGATATTAACTTACTACGTATTATTATTTAAAACCATCAATTGAAAAACAATACTTAAACAAGTACCTACAGAATATAATAGTAGATTTCTTTTTAATGTGCCGCCCGAACGGAAATATATTATATTTATTTATAAAAAATGCATTTTTAGGAAGTTCATTGTTTCTTCGATATGTGATAAATAACTGTGTTGATAATAATTATATATAGAAAGCTCAGAGAGGTATTGTTCAAAGGCGGATAGTCTTTGATATTCGATATGGTTGATATGAAATATTGCGCTTTTGGCAAATAATCCAAAAGCAAATAAACACGTGAGAACTGAAAAATATATATATTTATAAAGGAATCCTCAGTACTACAGTAATAATACAATGGAAAATTGTGAAAAATTATGAAGATACTTTAATGCATAATTATTTAGAACAGGGCTCCCAACTTTTTTACACCTGCGGACCGGAGAAAATAGGAACAATATTTTGGGGACCGTTAATGAAGAAAATGACTATTATTTATATAGTATTGTGTATTAGTTATTAAATCTTTTAATATAATAGATATGCATAATGGTCTGGTTACATCACATTGACAGAAATAATAAAAAACAAGTCAGTAAGTATTTAAATTTTGAGAAAGCAACATTTAGTTTCTCAAATTCAGTGCGTAATTTGATGCTGTATCTTTACTAGAATAATAATTGATTATCGTGGCTTCAGTGTGATTTCGGATAAACGAAGCGCTGCATCAACATCAATTCGGTTTCTCTGTTTTGTTTTTAATACTGACATGGCTGAAAAAAACTTCACAACGAATATGCAATCGAAAATGCGACTACCTATATCAAAAACCAAGACAATGTTTGCATTTTATGTTTGGTCACCAGAGTGACATTAAAAGATAACTCAATTAGGTTACCTTTTATCGTGCATAAGTGCACATGATGAAGGGATTATTAATCCATCTGATTTTCAGGGTAGTTAATTAAAGTTTTGAACTATCGCCTTTAAATGTTGATTTGAATGACGATTTGCATGGAATTTTTGGCACAGGCATTTTAAAACGGACCGGCAGAAAAATTCTGCGGACCATCGGTTGGGAAACACTGATTTAGACTACAGCAGAACCTTGATAACCGAGTAAATGTAATGAATAAACAAAATGTTTGTACACCATATTGAATTATGTCATATTAAAGTGCTTAAAGTAGGAATGAATTTTGAAATTGTGTTAGAATTGTCACTGTGCTCGGGTTGAGTAAGGTTCCGTGCAAATGGGCCCAATGTTGTAGATTCTTGTAGATGAAACTTGGGTCTTACATCATCATTAAAATACATTCTTATTTCCAATGATAGAAATATCCAACCTAACCGAACCACGATTAATCTCCAGGTTGACATGCATCATACACGTGAGCAGACGCCAATACATCACGATTAATCGTCGTACCTCTCTTATGCAGTGCTACAAGACAGATCTACACGTTGCAACTGATTACAGAACGTAGCACCGGAACGAGGCAACCCTATCACTTTTTACGAACCATATATTCCAAAGTTACCCCCAAGTAGTTAACCAAGAACTATATCGATTCTGTATTTCAATACAACTTACGGAAGATAATAAATAAAACATCGATAAAAATCATTGCAAATAAACAACCTCCCAAGAAACATATCTCCCGGATAAAACGGACCATTGGACAACTTGGATTCAAGCCGTTGTCTACAAACTCAAATCATGAATCTTGGACTAGGTGTAATTCTTCAATCATTATCACACAAACAAAGCTATCGGTCGCGAATACGAAGAAGTGGTATGTTCTGTCCAATTAAAGTAGATATGCATATAAATCGAAATGACAGTGTGATAGACGATAAAGACGGAGATCGACTCAGGTGATTGATATGTGCTTGGTGTGATTGATGCTCCTTTGACAGGTATATACGGTGTAACAGCCACATACAATATCATTATACGAGCGAGTAGAGATTCGATTGACAATAAGCCAACCTAAAATATTATATTCTTTTACCGAATAAAGTAAATCAATAAAATAGGCAGTCGATTTGATATAGATAGCCATATTATAAAGCAATAGAATTTTGTCTTTCCAAGGTTTTTCGCGTTAGTCGAAGTGTGGTGTGAATCAATGCCCAAGAAATACTTAGTACCTACCGAAGAATTCAACACCAACATTAACGACAGACGAAACTGTTGATGGGACTATTTCAACGTGATATAAACATAAACCAGAGATTATTAATACATTAATCATTTATATTTCATACCAATGAATGTCATGCATCTTTAAATAGGTACTAAATAAGTATATTCTATTTCTCAACTTTTTCCACAAATTTTAAATTAAAAATCGGTTCGCCCATCTTTAACTTTTGAAGTTATTGCTTGTTCAGTTCAGTGCTACCAATTTTGGTAAGAAAATACGATTTTTCATCGAATCTAATGATATTGGCACCACTATCTTATGGGGGACTGGAAACTGAGAGACTGGGAGACTAGCATGTCGCGTCTCTTCAGTTTAATAGCGAACGTTTTGAAACTGAGAGATTTCAGTCTTACAGTGAGCGAGCCGCGATTGAAATACATTAGTACATAGTAGCTAGATACTGGCTGGAATTTTAGTTTCAGTCTCGTCAAACTTAATGAGAACTAGCTTACCCTATCGGGTGTGGCATAACAGGGTACAGATCTCGAGTGTTGGATAAACTTGAACACGAGTAGAATACCTATGTTATTTTCAATGTTTGCGTCTTGGTTGTATGGCTTTATTGTATTGCATCCTTTAAAGCTGTTCTCACTAATTTTTGTTCCTTGGACTGAGGTTATCATTAACAAATGTTTTACGAAGATTGGCTGTTGGTCATTCGCTCAAATAATTGATACGAACCAGCAACCGATGGCTTTAGAGACAGGCGCTCTTCCACAACGCGAGTGGAGTTCAATTATTATGGCCATGTGACGAAATCTCACGGGTTTTTATTTTTAAGATTTAATAACTATTACTATTTAAAAAAAAAAAAAAAAAAAAAATACTGAATCCCACTCGGTCGGAATGTTCTTCAGAATCTTAAAAGTTATTTTTTTTTTCAATATGACATCTTTGTCAAACAGTCCCGAGTAATAATGAAATAGCAGTAAACCGCTTTCCCAGGACTTACTTAACCATAAATAGTAAATAAAAATTGACTGCAAGTGCAATATAAGCGGCGATTTGGGGCAAAGCCACCCAGGTCCAAACACGCCGCTGTTAATTATCATTATTATTGACTTGACTTTGTACGCGCACTTTATTGTCGCGAGTCTGCGTTGCGTTTAACGACATACACCACTATCGTCTGTGAAATTGGTGCCGGTACACTGCTTCTCAAAACAGGTGGATAAACAACACGTTTCGGGCGATTTGTACGAAAACACTTGCACGAAGGAAGACTGGCCGCAATCATCACGCCGATTCACGAAAGGCACAAAACCGTTCAAACAAACCGATTAAATTATTATCGTTCAGCTCTTTTGACAACGTGGTAATTTGAACGCATATTAAAATCTAGAAAAAAATAGTGCCACGTATCAACATTCTTGGATTTGGCTCGAACTTATTCATTTGTCAAGAGGCGACGCTTAGCCGATGGTTGGTTCTTCTTCATCCATAATAGTTTTACTTTTTGTGTATTGGATAACACTGTAATTTCGTACCTAAACGCCACTTTATTGATTTTTTAATGCTATCCAACTCATTTGTCATTTTCAGAGAAATATCATTCTCAAGGTCGTGTTACCTTTCCGACATCAAATCAAATCAAATCAAATTTATTTTACATATAATGAACATAACAAATTATAAATTCAAAGCGTTCACGACATGACATAAAATAAGTGTTAATAATTTTTAAAAATAAAAATACAGAGAATAAGTAATAAAATAAGAAAATAAATAAAATAAGTAACAAAATAAAAGTAGATGGAAGCACACAAAGTGAACTTTGATAGACCCTATCTTAAAAACTTATAAAACAACATCCACTTAAATTCACCCTCACGTAAGTGGAATATATCAATATCCGAAGCGATTTAATTAAACATGGTTACTGCCCTCCCAATTGGCATTAATAATGGCAGGTTAGTTCTGCACAGTGGGAGAACAAACAACGGATATTTAATTATCAGAGACACACAAGCCAACACCACCATGAATGGCAGAGTTCACATTTACGCCGCGTATAAGTCTGAAAAAATATGTAGCTAAATAAAGATCCCTTCTAAATTTTAAGCTACAGTATGTAAGCATCCATAAGAGAAAATCAGTCGGATAGAGCCACGGATAATATCCATACAGCCGAAAGTAAAGGAGTCTTAAAAATTTCTTTTGGACTCTCTCCACCATAAGGCCGTACTTCAACTGATGCGGGGCCCAAACGATAGACCCACTCTCAAGTCTGCTTCTAACTAAGGAGTTATAGAGAATTTTTAGTACCGTAACATCCGAAAAAACCCGGGAAGTACGCAAGACAAAGCCCAACATCTTTAGCGCCTTTTTACAAATGGTATATATATGACCACTAAACGTCAGTTTACCGTCAAACGTAATTCCAAGATCTCTTACAGATGATATTCGCGAGAGAACTCTGCCATGCATCGAGTACTGGAAAAATAATACTCGCGAGGCTTTAGTAAACGATAAAACATTGCATTTACCAATATTGAAGTCCAGTTTGTTACGCCTGCCCCAATCTAATATATTATCTATATCAAGTTGGAGTTTACGACAATCGTCCACATCATGCTCTTATACCTTTCCGTCAATCTGTCAAAAACATTCACAAACTAATTCTATTATCGTTTTAAACTTTATATGTAGGTACCTACTGCACTTAAAGTATATATTATGATAGTTTGTTATGATTGTTTTCTTTCACGATTCGAAAAAAATTAACGATTCCTTAATCAGTTTATTTTTCAAATTTAGAATTTGCGTTTACATGTACCTAAGTATTACCATATTTTCTTAACCCATTTAATTCTTATCTGTCTCGCTCTCTCCTACACATTTACACAATGTATTCTCTCTTGCATTACAGATAAATCAAGACAAGGTAATACAGGTCATTAAACAATGTATTATTCAAGACTGGCTATTCAAAAGATTTGTAAATAAAAATCTCATTGAAAATACACGAAATTTACGCCTTTTGGGGATTAGGCAGAAACTGGCTACTAGCGGTCTTTTAACAAGGAGTTAAAATATATTAACGAATCCCAGAAGAATACTGAATGACATAACTTGGTAAGTATCCGCTGTAATTAGATATGTTTCAAATTCTTTTCAATTTCAACATTCATATAAATCGTTTCTCAAATAATATGTAAGAAACCGTACAAAGATTAAAATTTTGGTTACTATGGAAGTAATTAAATATAAAGAGAGTATGCAAAAAAGAATATCACGGTCGCGATTTTATTAACACTTACTAATTGAGTGGTTCCACCGAAAACTTTGTAGAAGCCTGTGTGTGCAACGACCATTTTAGTGGATTTTCATTATTTTATGGGCAATAAACCGTAGGATATTGGCCTCGTTAAACCGTTCCGAAGATGCTGTAGGTATGCACTGCGACATGACACGGCGCTCACTAACACGTGAAAAATTCCTGCTGCTTAGTTTGGACTACAAAAACACAATACAAATTTGATAGAAATAGGCGAGGCAAAATGTTAAAACAAAACATTGAATACTTTTAAATGCATAATAGGTTGAGTTAAAAAATAATACGAAGGTATTGTGGATTTTAATACATCGTATAGTGAGTGTAGAGTAGCAACCACATTTATTTTCTCACTGATGAATTAAATAGGTGATATTGAAGTCAAATCAACGAAAATATTGAAAAATAATTGTAAATAATAGCGTTTTCAAATATTGCACAAAAATTCACGAAGCTTCGATGTAAAACGTAAAATTTAAAGGTTTCTAATACCTACTACTACTAGTTTTTTTAGACTCGTCATACATTATTATTATTTATGACCTGTGGAATCTAAAATAAATAGTACCTAGTCATTATTTCCCCGTGGTTTCACTGTGAAACCACGTTTTGTTATTTTTTTGCTGATTTTCCACTATGGTTTGGGTAGCCAATACTGTTTATTATGATAAAACATAGAACCACTTATGATACATTTTTGTCACACGTAAATGTGTCACAAATTTTGATTTATAATACTTAATGTTTTTAAATGTTATATTTTACCTATAAAATAGCTTGCTATTTTGTATGGGTTAAACATTTTTTGTCCTATTTTTACCAAGTAGTTAAGTTGTAGTCTTAAAAGTATCTACCTATATTTATAATTTCACAATAAAAGAAAAAAACTCATTTTTTTCATCATAAATGCATTTTATTACAAAACCGGTTATTATTGTCTTCCTATTGAAAAGGTTAAAAAATAACACAGATTAAAATATTAATACTTTGGACGCGGAAGACGCACACGGTGCGTAATGACCAGGCGGCCGATCGATGTAATTAACGTGCATTTTAAAGGGGGCAATTAAAATCTCATTATCTATTCAGCAGCGAAAGCGTTAAGAATTATGAAAATAGGAAAAAAATGCAAAGATTTATTAAAAATATAGAATGTAAGCACTTATTTGTTTTATAATTTCTAATAAATTAAACGTGACATTATTCTGAGAAATACATAATACCTATATGACTAGTTTCGCTCCAGTCGTGTCTATATGAAATGTTCTGTCAAGTGTAAGTACCTACTATAATATTATATTCTGAAAAATTATTAACAAGAACACAGCACACAACTGAAGGATAACATCGGGTATAATAACATAAACAATGGAAGAATTATTACAATCACCAAAATATTGAATAAAATCAGTATAATACGAGAAATTGTCTCGTAACTACAGACATAAACAAACCGTATGGCGATAGAAATAAAAGTTATGTCAAACTTCCAAGTACAGTGGGTATATACCTACTCGGAAAGTATAGTAAGGAATTAAACACAAGTATCGAGTAACCGGTTAAAATTTTGATACACCATCAAATTTCGATCGGCAGATATGCAACTGAATTACTTGACAGGTCATCTACACAATATGTATTCGTTTATTATAAAGATCCATGTGATACACCAAGAGGTAAAACTTTCGATTTTACACGGAGTGAATGTATCAGGAAATACTTCCTCAGTCAGTCAGTCGGTATACACTGACGAAATACCTTGTATGACTGGTTTCGGATTTGCATCCTTCATCAAAAGGTTTTGGTCACGCCTAATTATTATTATGTCGTCGATGCTTGATGTGCCATGAGAGTTTGGTAGAGGGTCAAATGCGCCTCTTTAGTAAAAAGATTTAAAAATGCTGGTATAATATAATAGGGTAAATACAGGTTCATGTTGCCTTAATCCAGTGCCATAACATTAACTCAATACACAAAAGATTGTCAGACAAATAATAATACTTCAATGCTATCCGCTAAGAAATGCGAGTGCATTCGAAATGTGATTATGTTATTACAACGTTTTTCTTAGCTCGTATTCTTTTTTGTCCGGTGGTTCTTTGTCCAGTACAAATCTTGCAATCGATTTTTAACTAACTTCCCGACTAGCTAGACATTTGAAACTTTTAGAATATATCAGAACACGATGCCAATGCATTTTTTAATACTTTTAGCCATCTTTAAGTAGGCTTGAATTCATTTTCAGTTAATTCTGTTTTATATGAAAAGTTATTTCGACACCATTATTGGTTGCTAGGGGTCTGGGGGTCCTAGCAACTAAATTATTAATATATACGTGCGTTACTATGGAAATCAAAATGAAATGTCAAAATGACATTTCAGTATTGTATATTTGTTTGTTTTTACTTCATATCAAGTACAAGTTTGAGCATATTGAGCATAATAATTCAACAGAAAATTTAAAAATGTTGTATATAACAAGTTCTTTTTATCTTGTAATTATTTTTCATTGACATGTCAAAATGACATTTCAGTATTATTTCTATCAAGTACAAATTTTTTGATCGTTACAGCTAGTCAAGTCAAGTTTATATGATTCAACAGAAAATTTTAAAACGTTATATATAAAAAGTTCTTTTTATCTTTTAATTATTTTTGTGTAGATTGAAATAGCAAAATCTTATTACCGATTAACCAACCGAGTAATAAATATTAAAATACTCAAGTATCCGGTTATCAAAAAAGTCGAGTAATTTAACCTCATGTCTAGTTGTATCCATTGAAACCGAGAATATAAATAAACGATTAAATTTATTATCAATTTCCAAGCCACGGAGAAACAATATGGGAAGATGTATTTTATCTGATACTCAGTGAATCTACTCAGTAATCGGATACCGCCACAAATTTGTTAATGGTTGTTTTTTGGGACATTGAATAGATTTAAACGAATTCTAATACATAAAGGTAATAATCGTAAGACATTCTGATCATTGATGGCATCTGTTATAAATGTTACAACATGTGAGTATCTGACGATGATATTTGAGAATTAAATATGTACTTAAATTGTCATGAATTGACGCTCATCAGTACAAATCAGAGGAAAATAAAATAATATATGTACTGTAACCAAGATTGTAGATAGTAAAAAAAATCGTAGCGAAGTATTTTTTTTAATTTTCTCAAACCGACGACTTACTGTATAACAATTATTTGTCTCGCATTGTCCTGAAAGTCAGTCAAGACAAAGAAACTAACGTTATTTGTAATTATAATGTCACGTGTCTCGGTTGAATTTTCATTGATTGTATAAATTTTGTACAATTTATTGATACACTCAATGAAAAAATGAACTACTAGAATATCTTAAAGTATTATATTCAATACGTTTAATTAATGGTAATAATTTCATCGAATGCACTCATTATTAGTGGGTAGCATCGAAGTATGTAATAGTATTTGTCTGGCAACCTTTGATTGAATTTGTTAATGCTATGGTACTGGATAAAGGCAACATGAACCTGTATTTACAGCACTTTTCAGGCTTTATTAGAAAAGCGGCGCACTTGGCCCTTTACTAAACTATTATGGTAGTACGAAGCATTTTCTATGTGCCGAACAAAAAGTGATTTTGTATCATACGATCCGCAAAATAGTATATTAATTGAAAATGACGATCTAATCGTTGGTAGACTGCACAGACGTGTCCATAATATTAACAAAATATGCATAGATAAAAGAATTTTACACTCGATCGTCATTCAGTAATGAAACTTGGGGAGAAATGATCAAGTATCATTTAACGAAGAGTATTGGTAAAGTGGTAAAGATAGCATTGTCCCATCATGATCCACTGACAAGTCCGAGTTCGTGCCGCAATTAAGCACATGGGGAAACGTAGCGCGTGCGTAAAATACTGGTAAAAAGCGAGCAAAGTTTGTATAAAAGGTAGAATATTGTCATGCATAAGACCTCCCCGGTGATGCAAAACGGAAAGGGTGAGTGGGTATCATCGGATAAGAGTTAAGCTGTTTTGTTTATGGCACAGATAATCTATGTTTTTCTCTGTAGCACGTGCTTGTTAGACATCCCTTATATACCGTAATGTTCCGATACAAAAACGGTTACATGTAAATTGTACGTAAAACATTTCACAATGGCACAGTTCGCCGTGAGCTTTCTTATCGGAAAGAGATAACCGTATACTATACTGTCTCCTATTTTATTAGATTCAATATGATTATTAATTCAATTTTCATAGCTGATTTTGGCAAAATTCATGAATTCAAGAATAAAAACCTTACCTAACATAACGAATAATCCAGAAAATCGGCTATTTTCAAAAATTAATTGCTGCTGGCTTCTTGTAAAGTGTAAACCGACAAGAACCGTGTTTTATTTAGACATGAATTTTATGACATTACTATACGACCCAAAGAGGTCTTTAATATCCGGCCATATATTTCCGATCAACATTTCACGGTAAACTGTGATACGGCGAACTGCATACGTACAAGTTTCCGGACACAACAAGAACATGGTAAAATAGGTATAACGCATTTTAAAGTGGGTAATTATTTCGCAAAATTTTATTGAAGATAACGGGCTTGTTTTGTATGTTAATTTTAGAAATTTCCAACAAATTACAATATTCAGTCATAGTCTAGGAAACCGATCATTTTCTTATAGAACACACTAAAAATAATCTTCTAAAATAAAAACAGAACATTATACAGTAAAAGATTTTGTCAGACCACCGAGATAACAAGCTAGACAAAATATTTCGCAAACTCGTCTAAATAAAATTAATTAAATAATTGTATGGCAACGCGTAGTGATTTGTAATTGGCCTTTTGGGTGCTCTTTCACATCAAGCCACCGTCGCGACGCCTTTCGGCTTACTCGAAACGGGCGTCGAATTGCCTCCTCGCCACCCCTTCAGACGACGTCGACGCGTCGATTCATTGCGAAAGCGATACGCCGAGATTCAATTACACGCTCCCCTGGGAGGCTGATCAACTTTACTTATTGGCTGGTTAACGACATCACACCGGGGTGGTCTGACTCTATTTTACCCTGATAATAATTATAGTCTATTCAAGTCAAGCTCGTGGCCGTTGTTTATAAGATTAGTGACATATAATAGAAACATATTGAAACGCTTTGATCAACGGCGATATGAGAACACTCACAGGATATGATTCTTCTTCTTCTTCTTCCACCCTGTCACGTCCCAGCATTGGGGCATAGGGCAAGCACAAGTTGGCGCCACTTCCCTCGGTCCAACGTCAACTCCTGCGCCTCCCGCCATGTGAGACCTGCAGCAGGTAGGTCGCTTTTATAGCACCGCTGCAGGGTGAGGGAGGGCCAGCCACGGCGACGGAACCCTTGAGGCTGTGCTACAAGGGTACGAAGTGCCGCACTCTTTGGCGGCATCCGGAATACGTGTCCCAGCCACGTAAATCGTCTCTTCGTGATAACTTCAATCACCGAAGGCTGTTGTGTCTGTTCACGAACTCGGGTGTTTGTAACGCGGTCGTACCAATGTACCACTAAGATTCGGCGGAGACATCGATTCTCAAAGCTCAAAAGCCGAGACTCTTGAAGCTTAGTAAGATGCCATGTCTCACAGCCATACAGGAGTACAGGTAGCAAACACGCGTTAAACAAACGACATTTGGTCCTGACAGAATACAGCCTTGACCTCCATGCGACTCCAAGCTGGTTGAACGCAGAACCCGCCACACCCATGCGGATTCCAAGCTCACCAAAAATACCACCATCATCGGCAACCGTGGCACCCAAGTATTTGAATCTGGACACCAGCTCGACGGGCAGACCGGAAACCTGGAGAGGAGTGTCGGCGTCGATGCATGCAGCACTGCACATGGATTTGGTCTTAGCCGCATTCAGATGAAGACCCACACGTTTCGAGTTCGTGGCGAGCCTGTTGACGGTCACCTCCAACCTTTCGATCGTCGAGTCAAACACGACTGCGTCGTCTGCATACTCCAAGTCGCACAGTCTTTAATACAGTCACAGGATATGATTAGCATTATGTAAATCGCCATATAACGCAACTAGGAGATGATATTAGGCATAGCTGACTGCTTATATGCCAATCCAATGTATCCGATTAATGGCTGAAGAAAACAATAGTCTGAAGTTAATTCGTTTCTTACGAAAAAAAACCTGATTCGTTCTTCAGTTATTGGAAGAGGGCGTCCATCGCCCAAGTCAGGTGCTGAACGCGACGTCACATGCCATCAGATCCTTGGTTGGATTGGTCAGATATAGTTTTTACTAATATTTAACATACAATTTATCACAAAACTGTACTATTTACCACAAAACAATAATTTATATATTGAATATTATCTATAATTTCAAACTTGCAAAAATGTAGTAGGTAGGTAATTATAACGGAACTTAACCTTGAAATTGCGCAGATTGCGATTTCTTCTACTGCGCACGAATTTTATAAGTAGGTTAATTTTAATTATTTTTTCCGTTATTATTTCTGGACTCTTACATATGAAGTCTATTGTTTTAATATTGCATCGTTTTTTCTCACTCGGTGTCGCTCTACTATGTCATATTTTCTGTCAAAACTATCGAACTTCATGCTTATGTGGTATGTTTATAAAACCAGTTCGAAGAGTATTCTTACATTTAAGTATGAAAGCTCAAATTCAAATAGAGAATCGACGTACAGGAACTATATAAATGCATGTGCCATTTGTTAATAAGAGAAAATTGCGTCCTCTCCATCGAATTTATAACACACAAAAATACACCCAATAATAATATAAGTACAAAATATTGCTTTTCAGAGAAGCCCTATATTAATTATTGTTAAATCAAATGTTGAAACAAAATAAAAAGCAATCACTAATAGTGACCATTATTGACCATGTTATTGAATTATGGTTTAAAAAATAATGTGAATGCTCTGAATAGATATGAGTTATACTATTTAGTGTAAACAAACATTGTAATTGTCCAGTTCACAATATGCACTTAACTTCTTTAGATCAACGTTTAAGTTCAACTAATATTTATACTGCAAAATATAGTATTGTAGTACATAAATAGCTTAAAACAAGACAGTGACATGCATTAACGATACGAACAGACCATAAAACATCACTGTAAGTAAAACTTTATAGAGGGATGGGGTGGAATTCTATCCTGTAAGAGAAATCTGATAAAGTTCAAGAGGACGGAAAACATTGTGGACAATTTGTACTGAATATTTATCAATAGTTTTATTCGCTTATGGTAAACGGAACACGCATTATCACGATATTCATAAGTTTATAACATTATTAGTATGGCAAAAATATTCACCCCTGAATCAGGCAAAGTTGTAATGAAATGAGGCGATCGAATACAATTTTGTAGTTACTTAGGTACTAAAATTGTGTGTAATTCAACTAACAATATTTTTAATGGCGTTGCATTTACATGTATAACTATACCACGCGCTTTTGGCTCTGGGAGAGGGCAACACCTCCTCCACATGCGAGGGGTATTAAATTGGATCACGGAAAAGCATCGCAACAAAGAATCCTAGAATACCCATTTGATCCCTAAAAGCTTTTATATAATACATACATGTTCGTTTAGAAACTACAACAGGCCGTGAGCCCCCCCCCCCCCCCCCCAATGAGAATAGTGTATTTATTAATATAAGTGAAAGTATCACAAACATCCAGGCTTTGAGAAAATCACGTAAATATATTGTGACCTCACGGGGAATCGAGCCCGGAGCACCCGGATGAAAGGCCAGCGCCCTTATGTACTGGACTACTAGGGCTGTTTTGTTCATGGCTAACATATACAAGAAAAAAACAACCGTTGGCATAATAAAAATTGGAAGAAATAAAACGTGGAATAAAATTATTTAGAGTAAAAAAGAAGAAATACTCATACCAATCATACTACTATTAGACTCACAAAAAATATTATTTTCACGATAAATTTGCGAAAACATTATTGAATATTATAAAAAATATCTATTAAATCAATACCGATGGCATAATATGAAAATTCATTCCAATGCACGTTGCCCGTATTCGCTGTGGGTAATCAATTTAAATATTCATGAAATCATATTGAATACATTAATACGAAATATTCCCAATAATTGCGCAAACCGGTCGGAATATTATGACATAAAAAATGTTGTATCAAATATTTCCATATCGAATGTGAGGCAAGTGAAAAGCGGGAAATGATACGACCGATGCAATGAATAGGGCTGCGATACAACCAGTATTAATTTTATTTGTTAATATTTTCCTCGGCATTCACAGATTTTCACTTTTCCTGGCAACATATTCTTTTAAAGTTTATAGTTGCAATTTATGAAGGACTACTGAAACAATAACTTTCATTAGATATTTAAATAATATACAGAATTTTGAGCTATTAGCTAATTCAGGGGTACATTTATCTCCACGCAGTACTAGGTAACTATTCAGAACTTTGATGAACGGATATCAATACCAGATAATTAAATAATTGCATTAACCTACAACACATTATTGTTAGTAGAAAGACATTACAGATTTTAAATAAAAATATATACCTAGTATTTACTTACATATATAAATATGGGGGTTTCTTGTCTATAGCTATAGTTATATTATAGGTTGTCATACGAATAACTGTTGTCACGCGATTCAAAAAGTTAATATAATTAATATTAGACCGCTGTAAAATGAAAATTTACGAAGTAAAAGCTATGTCAATTAATACAAATATTATAGTACTCGGTCCACATATTAATGATCAGGTCGGGTTTCAGTTCACAATGACATCTGTCATCAAGAGTCGTGGCGAGGTATGGACCAAGAAAACCATCTCGCCACGCCGCTTCCCGTGGACTATCCGCGCTTTATGATGATACTGTGGTTATCTAGTTATAGTACTATTTCCTAGAGTATACATAAAAAGATTTTTTTAGTTTGAATGGTTTTGAATGGCTTGGAATATTCGGGACATATATTTTACCTAATGTCAATCTCACGAAACAGTAGAAGTAGGACGTCTTAGCCATTGTATTGTATTAAAAAAAACTCTTAGCAATCTTTATATTAGAACTCAGCCATATTTTTATAGATAATGAATGAGATGGAAAACTCTAAAGTAGACAGCATTATTTCCTGATTAATTAAACATGTCATATAAGAAAACACAAACTACTCTCGTGGAAAGTTTATATCATTTACTTATACCTACTCTTAGTATGTACCAGTGGCGAAGGGTGACTTTTGGAAACAGGTAGGCTGTGGAGAAAGCACACTTGTTAGATGTATTTACGGGAAATAAGAAGATAATCTGACATAACTACTGATGAATAGGTAGGTACACAAAAACCGATGAAATTTCTAAAGCTCACTAATGGCATACAATTAAGCAATTAATTTGAATTATGTATTTTCTCAAATATGAACGCAAGATACGCTCAAAATATATTGAAAATATCCGTTGTTGTGAATCTGTTCCATAACAATTTATAATTTAACCCGTAAACTAGACATTTAAAAATACTTCTATATTTAAAACACAGAATTAGATACAATATCAGATTTCAACTTACATAATTGGCTGAATAAATTGTCTTAGTCTATGAATAAACTGACAAATAAAAATCACGAGATAAATTATTTTTTTATTTTTAACAACAATCAATATTTATATGTGATTGAATCCCTAGAAATTATTTTTTTAAATTATCTCATAAATTATTTTGAATAAATGTGCACTTACGTAAAATGTAAGCGCTCCTTAAATAGCTTACCAATTTATATGGGCCGCCGCAGACGTCTTGAAATTATGAGAAACAAACTTCATATAAAAAAAAGTTTTCGATTCACGCGAACGTAATCCATACAATATGTGAAGCAAAACGAGATGTCGCTTACTTTTTTAAACCTTCGAGACATGCCATAAATGGTGCTTATTGAAATAGTGGAAAAGATCGTAAAATTATTATGACAATTATACGATAGATGTCGTTGGGAATATTGGATATTTATTATTATGTGTTTATATTATTTAATATATCAATATAAAATTAAAAAATATTTTTCTTAAGAAGGTACGCTTTAAATAATCGCCTAGTATGGAGTCTTCGCCACTGGTATGTACCTAGTACAATATATTTTATTCTAATTGAATTAGATATGTGTGTAAAAAAGGCATGAGTGTGTTCGAGAGTAGCATCCGATCAATGTAAACATGTTAAAATGCACCTGAAAGTGTTTTGGATTCAGTTGTGTCCATTATGATTTAATACTCAACCCTTGATGCACCAGATTACGTACGGAAGATAGTCAACCGATAACCCTTCAAAGCCGGGCGGTAAGCGAACACGAAAGCAATAAATTACGTTAAAAAACGTATATTTCATTTGACATTACGATGTTTGACGAGGCACGCAACGTCACCCGGAGAGATAGGAATAACCAGATTTCCGATTTGAAAAAAAGAATATTATGTCAAACTGAAATTAAATGCCGGTAAAAATTTTAAATAATGGCGAAAACGCTCCACGGGGGAAAAGGCCGCAGAACGAAAATGGTTACATAATGATAGTAATAAAATGACAGATTACATCACAACAATAATAATATTAAGTAAATATTGACTGGCGTTCGCGGTATTGTGGTTATCCGCATTTGGAAAATATTCATATTCTTTTGAAATGCGTGTTTGAATCCAGATCATGGGACAAGTGGCTAACATGCATTTCTCAAAATAGTCTGTTAAGAAACATATTCGTAAGACGGCCAAGACCCATCATATATATGAATATCCATATGTTTTAATAGTTTTTAATCATTACCATACGATGGCAAGCACATGTAAAATTGTCTTATTGAGTATGGACAAGTGGCTAACATCCATTTCTCAAAATAATCTGTTAATAAACCTATTTGTGAGACGGCTAGATCCATCAAATCGGATTGTAAAGCTAATGAAAAAAGCGGCAACGGCCTAATGCAAAGACGTCGACGTTATGTAAAATCAACTAATTATGAACCCAATGCATAAATTGACAAAATAATAAATAATATGGCAACGTCGCTCTTCCGATCTAAAATGCTGCAATATTTTAAATTTCGAATATCCATATTTTTTAATCATTTAATAGTTTTTAATCATTAACATACAATGGTAAGCACATGTAAAGTTGTCTTATTATATTATTCAAACTATTGTATTAAGTTTGGCATTTTTTGCACGCATGTGCCGAATGACGTTATGTTGTATTTCAAGTAGTAATGTCCAAATGCTATTATATACGAGGTGCCTGACTTTATTCAAATAAAGCATTGATAAAACAACCATAGAATCAGATAGGTACTTAAAGTTTATAATTATTAACTATTAACATGCATTATCGAAATACTATGTACCTAGTGTAAAGTTATATTGATCTTGGTATCTTGGTGCGTAACCCATATAACAATGAATGTGCGTCAAATTGAGTTTAAAAAATAAACGGAAACCATTGATACATTATTAGCTGCGACACTTCCAGACTATGCAGCCCTGGAACAATTAGACGGTGGATATAACGGTCCTGCCCTTAGACTATAGATACATATAGGTCCTGAAGATAAAAAATGTTGTACATCAGTGACGCATAGGTTATCGTATGGGTTGCTAACTAAAAGTTTACAAAACAGTTAGTTAACAAAAAGTGTCTGCAGCAATAGAAGAAAGACACAAAACAATGTCACGGATTCGATACAATCGGATATCGCACTCTTCTGGCGAAATTTCCGCATTCCATAGTGGAACTTCGGCGTGAGAAGATATCTATTTATTCAGGTACCTACACCTATTCAGTTACTTATTTTTCTGCTAATCATTTCAAGAATATAAGTAAAACTAAGTAATTATATGTTTGCTTTAAACACGGAATTCAATAGTTTAATACATATTATGACCATTTGAAAGATTGATATATGTACTTACCTAATATTTTCACAGAACAAGTATGTTCTAACATTCGACTTTTCTTTTAAATTATTTTTACAAAAGCCGTATTAAACAAAATAACAACAATTTATTTATGTTGGTTTCAATAAAAACGGTACATAGCATATTTTTAATAGTTTACTTACATTACAATAACTGCAAAAAATATATCTCGATAAATAATGTGAAAACACAGTTTCTTGATTGGCATTAAAATGGATGCATATATAATATTATATATAAATTCTGATATAATGCTCGCAACACTGTTAAATACAACGATGACATTTAAAGCATCACGCAATTTCGTTTGAATGCATAAATACGCTATATAAAGTGCATCGGTATGATGCCTTATGCTTAGTGTGGTACAATGAGTTCGAGAAATATACGGGGTAATTAACTGAATTTATTTATTATTTTCATTAATAAATAAAAGCTATTAAGAAATATGCTTATTCTTGAATACACATAAGTACCTACTTAAAATTAGTAAAAATCCCGTTTTGAGAAAAAAAAATGGTCACGTTACGTCTAAGTGTAGTAAAAAGTCCAAAAAGTGCAAAGTTATAAAACCTAAAACCATCACTCTCGTAATAAAGAAACGTGGAGCAAGATGTCTAACGCCAATTTTATAAGGTGATGAGTCAAGAAATTGGAAGCTTTAATTAAAAAGTTAACGACAAAATGTTAATTAAATAGTTTTTTTTTATTTCGATAAAGCTGTAAACACCTACTTTGTAGATCGTTTGCAAAAGAATGTCATCATGACGTGTGACTAGTTAAAGATGCGTCGACAGTTATAAGGTATTCATCTGGAAGATGTTTAAACAACAATAGAATCGCGTTGAACGTGATTTGAGTGACAAGTGAATAGGCGATTGCAACTGAACGTATCACCTAGCTCAGTGAACCTGTATCACACGAGAGATCGTTCAAGTACAAGTTACAGGGGAAATATTCATTCCAGT
The DNA here is from genome assembly GCF_057557595.1 of Rhyacophila brunnea. Lineage (NCBI taxonomy): Eukaryota > Metazoa > Arthropoda > Insecta > Trichoptera > Rhyacophilidae > Rhyacophila > Rhyacophila brunnea. Next base: position 35,834,761 of record NW_028233276.1, on the reverse strand, counting down.
TCCGTTCAATGCTGATTTAGGTTAAAACAAAAGGGTTAGGCTGGAAGGTATATCTATCTCTAATCTATACATACGACATCGCTTTTATACAAAATTATAATTTCTTCGAAACAATTTTTTTCAATTCATACTTGAAATATTATGCCAACAGCATTAATGCCATGTTGTATTATTGTATAGGTACTGTTGTGTGTTGCGTCTATTCATCGTTAGATCATTCATACAGGTATGGCTGATCCCGCACTCTGTCTGAATTTTGTATTTCGTTTTTAAAATATCTAAAATATCTACTTACCTACATAACAGGTCTTATCGAGATTTGACCACAGACCGGAGCAATAGTAAAGTCAGAATGTTATCCATTACATTACACCATAAATCATGAGGGTTTTTTGTCAACGACCAGCGAGATTCAGTCTACCGGCGATTTTGTGTATACCGAACATTTTGAACAAATTCTATAAAATATCGAACGGGAAGCTACGTAGGTAGGGAGGAATGTCAAAAAAGTATTGATAGTTTTCTTTCAATACAATACCGGCACCAAATATCGGGACTTTTTTATCTTCGACGGTTTTAAAAAAGAATCGCGACTTTTTGGAGATTTTTCTTTGTGTACCTACCTATTCTTATGTGTCATTCTAGTGATACGATACAAATATATTCCAAGCATCAGAACTTTTTCGTTGGTGGTATTGAACATAATATTTAGCACCTATATATTTAAAACTACCACCACTGAGTTATGAAAATTTATAAGATATGAAAGTTTGTTCAATCGACATCCAATATATGAAAACCCTAACTCAAATATCTTATTAATGAGTTACAAAATATCATTCTGGGATTGGTAATTATCTTACATTAAAATAACATTGAGCATTTTCTAAATTCTATTATGAACCAAGTAAAAAAAACTGCCTCAAATTTGAAAGAAGAAACTGTGTAAAGAAAATTTAAACACCGATCAATACTTAGGTTTATGATTCCATAGTTAAAAACGATATCTATATAATAATAAATTTTATAATCAATCTGACTGATTTTATGATGACTTGAAACATACAAAAAAACATAACTGTGAAAATCTAAGACGATGATATTAATGGCAGGATACAAGATTTATTTTCTTTTGGATACACGACATTGTTTTATATAAAAGCTTGAAGCTTAATACGCACATAATTGTACTTAATAGAAAGCTTGACATGAAGAAATAAATTCAAATTCAGCTTTGTATAACATTTTATTTCACATACTTTCAATAATGTTTCTATTAAGCCGTGTGGGAGTTAATAGTCCAATAAAACTGTAACGTTTCTTGTACACAGACATAAATCAAACAAATGTTCCCAAATATTACATAAAACGAATCAAAAATGAAAAATACGTGTACGTTCTCAACCGTGTCCTTTCTGTGTTGTCAATTTACGTTACACGTCATGTTATTATAATATATTTTTCACCCACTTTATATTTTAGATATTCCCAAGATTATTAACGATAGAAAAAGTAGATAATTATTTAAAAAATATACTTAACCATCGTTTCCATTTTAAAATAATGTCATATTAATAAATTAGTATGGTTACGCAATGTGACAGAATTTGTTAGCACAGTGAGAGAAATGTTTTAAGAACGTGGTTTTCTATTCGATTTAAAATATTTTCCGGGAGCCTAAATCAATTCGTGACTTCGTGACATCAAACTCATGGTAAGTAATATGGGCGAATAGATACTTATACGCCATCGATTCGCGAATTCATTGCATTTTAGATTACGTCACATCTACTTCTTGTCATATTTCATGCTACACGAATGGCATAGCCATGGGTAAAAGACTATTAACTTTTGTCTGTTGGACAGGTTGTTTTTATCGTAATAAAAATATGTATTTCGCAAATGATCGTTTACAGGTACGTATGCATAATATTACCATTTCATTTTTTTTTTATTTCAAATAACGTTACGTTGCCTAGTCCAGACCAACATAAATAATTTATGCATACAAATTAGATATATTTTAATGAGTCGTAAACTTTTGCTACTACACGTGTGCACGTGCACAATTATTCGTTTGCAATTAAACGCACGCCTACACCGCCAAACATTGCGATCGAAATAAATGTATTTTGAACAGTCCAAGTAAAACAAATTTGCACGCTTTAATTAATACAACATTCCATCAAACCGTGCATCGCTACTACCGGAGAAACAATATCAAACAAAATCCTCCAAATATGGTCACATTTGCACATATTTTCCATCCGTAGTCTATAATATAACAACGTCATTTATATATATTTTTTAAATCATATTTAATTTAATAAAAACAAGTTTCAAATCACTATCTTTAAAAGAAGTACCTACTAACAGTTACTGTAGGTAGTAGGTAGGTTAGTAGGTTGATAGGTAGGTATGTACTACATGCATTGCTCAATATGTACCTACGTTTAGTATCACATAATAATATGTTGAATGAAATGTACGATATATTTTAGATATAAACCAATCGTAAACACGTCATCGTCATAGATGACCGATTATCTTTGCGCATGTCATGAAGTTAACTATAGCATTTTTGTGTATCCCTAAGGACGTGGAGTAGCGGGTTCGAATCCAGCGTTTGCCGAATTCACCAAGTGTTTTCTGTGCCTGTTTGATAACGGCAAGGGCGGGGGCAGACAGCTTGAGCAAATAAATAACAAACATTATTATGTAAAAAGAAGTCTGTTAAAATAAGAAATATAAAGATAGCGAGAATTTTCATACAATATAATTTATTATACTACACATAGAATATCAGGTTTTTGCCAATTTTCAAACATGATTTCAAATTATGATATACCCAGCCGTTGATTCTTACAATGACCTTATAAATTATTTGTAATTTCTACGTATAAAATTATATTAGATGATTACTTCCGTCATTTTTACTTTGATACCTTTATTACAAACGAACACAACATATTTTGTTCATACTAAGTAACGTCGGTAAGCCGAAAACATAATATTACATAACATAGAGCTTATAAAAGGGTAAAACATAAAAGTAGTTTATGTGTCCATCAACTTTTAACGAAAACGTTAAAACATTCTCAGGTTGATGGCAGATTGTTAAAATATTTTCGGTGGTCTGGGCCGAAGAATTTTAAACAGCTAAAAAATTTTCTGCCCAACGGAAAATTGAACGAATAAAAAACTTAATATAATAAAATTATACTTCCAAGATTTTTCACCATCCATTTATATAATTTATAGTAGATAGTAGTGTAACTCATTTATTTGGGTTCAAACTAGAATTATTCAAAAGCCTGGGGCACTTTAATGTCTCCAATAAATATTTTTGATAAAGCCGAGTGGCACAAAAACTATTCATTTTATCCATCGAATAATCCACAAGACTTGGAAATGTAACATACATAATTTGAAAACATCTCAGCTCAGATATATAGATATATATATATTGACCATGTCCGATCTTAAGAAGATCATAATTTATGTACCTCCAGAGTGGAGGTTTGTATCGACAGATTTTTGTTTTTACGAAAAAACATACATTGAAAAACAATATATGCATTTGCCAGAACCAGGATTCGAACCTAGGACCCACGACATTATAAGCATCTTTTTTGAAAGAAATATGACGCTCGACGGGACTTGAACCTGTAACTACTGGACATAACCGAATATAAAGAATGTAATATTCTCAAAGATTTTTAATTATTCGATGAATAAAAGAAATAGTTTATTAAATTATCAGCAAGTACAAGTACGTTATAACTAAAATTTGGAGTGATCAGGGTTAGTAATTAGGGCACTTACTTAATTGATAGCTTGATTTAAAACACAAATACCGAATTTTTCCCGAATACAATAATACATGCCCTAACGATGCATTAATGTGATGAACATTATAAAATTATATTTTAAAACGTCATTGGACGAAATGAATTAGGTGAGTATGTAATACACATAGTTGTATAAGCAACTTTGTTGATATAATAACTCAATAATATGTTTAGGTGGCTCAGCAAGTAGTTGTGTATTAAAAACAAAAATAACTCTAAAAATTAATAAAACTTTTGAACAAAAATCGAAAGCTTTTTTCGCGCCACCTATTCAGGAGCGCAAGCTTTGAAAGCTCGTTTTAATACACGTGTTGAAAAAACAAATTAATCGCGCATCAAATTTGACGCTGTCAAAAGTCATTCTTTCGCGTCGTGAAATTTTGACATCACAAAATAATGAACTCGTATGACCGTCCGGGTAATGAGTCGTGAAAGGGTTCAAAGTATTGTTATAAGGAATTGTGAAAAAATAATGTTACATAATGGAAGAATGCCTCGGTGGATGATTTTTTTTATGAAACGGAAGCTAAGTATTGTTTCGGTTCGATATTCGGTATGGCTCGCGCGCGCGGACAGGAATGTACCCACCAGGCAGTGGTTACCATTCGATATCAAAAATTACGCTCATCCCATTCCATGTTAATTAATTTTAAATATATTCTTATAGTACAATCGCCTGATATTAATTCAATCATACAAATAGGGTCTTATAGGGTTTATATATTCCACTATCGGTCAGTTCGTCTTTGAAAGTGATATTACGAGGGTGGGTCAATAATTCCTTAGAAAAAAGCATTAAAACAGTTTTTATTTTTGTATTTTTTTTTTATTTCTCAACATAATCTCCTTGGAGCTCAATACACTTGGTTAGACGTTTCTCAATATTTTTTAAACCGTCAGAAAAATAAGTTTTCGGAAGGTCCTCAAAATAAGCATTTGTCCGATCGATGACTTCTTCATTTGAAAAAAAACGTTGTCCACTTAGCCATTTTTTTAAGTTTGGGAAAAGGAAAAAGTCACTGGGGGCTAAATCTGGCGAATACGGTGGGTGGTCGACCAATTCGAACTTCAATTCTTCAATTTTAGCCATTGATCGTAAACATGTGTGAACACGGGCATTGTCCTGATGAAAGAGGATTTTTTTCCTGTTTAAATGAGGCCGTTTTTCTTCAATTTTGTTTTTTAGCTGGTCCAATAAAGATGCATAATAATCCCCTGTTATTTTTTTTCCTTTTTCCAAATAGTCAACGAAAATAATTTCACGTGCATCCCAAAATACAGTAGCCATAACCTTACTAGCTGATTTTACGGTTTTCGCCTTCTTTGGACATGGTTTGCCTTCGCAATCCACTGCTTTGACTGTTCTTTCGTCTCGGGAGTATAGTGGTGTATCCATGTTTCATCTACAGTCACAAAGCGACGAAAAAATTCATCCGGATTGCGTTGCATGAGCGACAACAGGGCTTTAGAGGCCACCACCATATTGCGTTTATTGTCGACTGTAAGCAAACGCGGCACCCATCTTGCAGAAATATTTTTCATGCCCAATTTGTCATGTAAAAAAGAAATGACGCTACCTTTTGAGATCCCTGTAACCTCAATTATCTCACTCAACTTTAATCTTCGGTCATTTAACACAATATCGTTGATTTTATTGATCATTTCTGGTGTAGTCACCTCTACAGGACGTCCTGAGCGTGGTTCATCCTTTGTTGATGTACGACCACGTTTAAATTCATTTAACCAGTTATAAATAGTTGCAAGTGAAGGTGCAGATATGCCGTGAACTAAATCCAACTCATTTTTTATTTCCTTTGCTGTTAACCCTTTTATATTAAAATGTTTAATAACAGCTCTAAACTCAATTTTCTCCATTTTCCATTTTTCCATTTTCCACAAGCAAATTTTTTTTTAAATGTACGAGAAACACACAACAACTCGACCAATCTGATTGAAACTTCGCAGCATACTGAATCGGTAGTGCCGCTGCATGAAAACAAACCGCTTACAGTACTAGTCGCGCCACCTGTCGGCTTTTCTAAGGACTTATTGACCCACCCTCGTACTATTTCAAACTTTCTATCATCTTATCACCCAGAAAAAACAACTACATTTTTCTGCTACCACACTCTAAAAGTCTAAAAGGTAATTAGGTTTTCTCGTTCCAAAATCCAAAATTAATATGCTTTTACTTATGCTATTAATAATGCGACCAAAAAATAATATGTTTTTACTATCTATGGTCCGAGTCATTATCATGGACTATGGTTGTGGAACATATTGTTTCATGTTTTATATGTAATTGAAACACTATATTTTATACAAAACACATTAGTTCTGTATATGCGTATGATTACATACTTCGCCAAGAAATATTGAAGGCGATTGGTGGTGATGTTATACAAAGAATAAAGCTTTATGCGTAAAACGTTTTTCTAGATAAGGGAAAGGACGGAGTGGCATACGTAATACAGTCGGCAAACCTGTTTAATTAGCTCGACCAAAATAATCACATCGTCTATTTTAAAAAATATAATAAATAAAATTTCACGCAAAGCCGAAAAATATTTTCTTTGGGTGATCTTGAAAGATTGTGGGATAAACAAAAAAAAGAAGATTATTAGACAATAGAAAATGATTTTCGTAGCTCCAACTCCTATTAATTATCATTGTTATTTTGTCAGTGTCATTCAGTATTATATTATGAAAATTAGTTTTCCATTTATTGTTAATGGTAATGGTAAACCAAAAATGGTAATATATTATGTTTTTTATTATTTAATAAATTGAAAATATGACATAAAGATTGACACATCAAGCTTGACTGGTGTGAATATTTCTGTTCCTTGAATCATTGACAAACTACCAACATAATATAATCTTTTTCGCACTATATGAGGCCAAATTGCATTAGTGTAATTAGTAATAGAAGTGAAACAATCACAACTACTCAGACTTATAAGGTGACCTATCAAATCGAATCCAGTGAGAGCTTTTTATCTTCCCAGGCAATAGTTTATTAGAAATTAATATACTACTTCTATTATCTAACCATTTCCAATTAAATTGTAGATAGACAAAAATAAAATTAAAAGTTTAAAACCACTAAAATAAATGTACAAAAGGCGCGTGGGCACCCGTACCGCGCACGGCCCTGTCATACAAGCCCCCCTAGCGGCGGCATCTCTAGCAAAACCCCCACACTACTTTCAATACTAAGCCTACTATATAGCAGCCCGGGGGCAGAGAGCCACCCGATAGAAAGAGGCTATTTTTTTTTAAATTCCATTTTCAAACGTCTTCGTGTGATTACCGGATATCCAAGAATTGAAAAATATGAGAAACCAATCCCGCCAAGACAATAACACTGGAAAATAAATGCAGAGTAGACTAAGAGAAAATATATGAAGAAAGTCTCGATATAACGGCAGAGAAAAATAAAATCATAATAATATTTAAATAAATGAACTCACTTTAAAAATATTTTGTGTTGTATTCAAAAATTGTTGATACTATATGCTACTGCGAGTACCCATTATTGTGTCTTTAAATTTGACAGAGCAGTACACATCCTACAGAGAAGCTACTAGGGAACTCTGGTTCAGGTTCTGTGGAAACTACGAAAGCGATATACAGCGAATAGCAGGGATGGAAGAAACATTATCACCCCAAGGTGGCAAATTACAAATACGAATTATATAGGTAAGGTCATTACTTCACTAACTTATTTCATTGTTGTATCCATTGTTTTTATTAAACGGCTGAGTTAATGCATCTAAAAGATAATTATATCGTAATTAAAACGACATTAAGTACATATCTCACATTAATACTGATATTTATACACATAATTAGGAATCGCAATACCGGTATTTCAAAACCGGTCTCCCAGTATTTTTCGATAACAAAATAACGATTTTAAAAATCAGGCAATACTGATAGATTCTTTATTGAAAGTAGAAACAAAATGTATCAATAATTAACGTAAGTTTTAGCAGGACAAACATCAGCATCCCTACCATATCTTGCCTTTACCTATTTTTAAAATGCTTACATAAGTATTATATGTACATATTTAGATATTTTGGTACTGTTCGGTTATCAGGAATACAGAGGAAAACACATTTTGAAAATACCCGATATACCGGATTATTTGTTAGTTTGGGTTAGTTTAGGTTAGGTTAGGTTGGGTTAGGTAGGTTTTCAAAATGTGTTTTCCGCTGTATTCCTGATAACTGAACAGTACCGATATTTTTAATATTTTAAAGAGATTTTTATAAGTACATATCTACATTTATTAGTAGATACTCTGTTTTTTCCATAATATATTTCACGAATACCAATAGGAAATACCGAAATAGTATGGTATTTTCATCCGGTATTGGAATCCCTACATATAATGAAATAGTTGCACATGACTGGTATATTTTTGCAATCCGAATTCCAGCCTGTAGTACAAGTCTTCGAATAGACAACGAGAGAAAATAGACCACTATCCCGAGTAAAAACACTGAGCTGAGCTGACCACCGGCTAAGGATCAATCGACCACCGACATGTTATCCAGGAAAACGTGGTCGCAATAAAATACCGCCCGGTCACTACCGTCGATCCAGCCAATAAGTAAAATAACCAGTCGGAAAAAAAATAATAATACAGTAGCTTAAGGGGAGTCGTGCTCAAGCGACTGGACGTCAATTTACGAGAGCTTATCATGTAAAAAATAAACAATCCTGATCATAGACCTACGTAATATAAATTTTATACTTTCATGTAAACAAACTATAAATACAGACAAATATTGTTAATTATTGTAAAAATACATACTGTTTTTGAGAAATTAAGTCTACCAACACCACAATACTGATTATTCCCGAAGATTTTCGTTAAAATCTTAACGTGCGCAATACTTTTTGTCATATAGTATCATATAAATCATAGTTGGAAACACTAATATCAAGAGTGGGCATGACAAATCACGTATCATTTTTTTTTTTAATTATTAATAACAATGTCCTTGCTTTTCGTAAAGGTGGTTGTTAGTAATTTTGAACAATCACAAACACCCAGGCTTTGAGAAAAACACATAAATATCGTGTGTCCTGACCGGGAATCGAACCCAGGAACTCTCGGGTGGAAGGCAAGCGCTTTACGCACTGCACCACGAGAGCCGCCAAATCACGTGTCATTATAAATTATTATATTGTATGGTATCTACTGTCTCTGATTATTTTAGTACTTAGTGTAATGGTAAACAATATACTTAAGAATTGCTTGAGATTATAATATTCATAAAACATGGATAACCTAGGAAATGTGGATATTTTGTTTCTCTTATTGTGTTACATGTCAAGCCACTATCACCAGATGACGGCGCCCCTCTGTAACGGACGAAACCGGTCTTGATTATTAATAAAACCAAGTGTGTTTACAACATAATAATTATAATAACAGTAATAACCACGGATATAATTATGTAGAAAAATATGGTAATCTCAAAAATTGAATCGACGGTGAGATTTGTAAAAGTCGTTTACGGGACAAGAGTAATATGTTACTTGATTACTTGGCATATAATATATGACGAGAAAAGCTTTGACATCATGACACAAATAATTTTCACTCAAAAATTTACCTTGATTTTATTTGAATTTTAGTAGTATTACCACCCTTAAGGGGTCGTGCAATACGAGGTCCGTCACAAAGCTCCGCATACATAGTTGATGGAGGCACGGATGCCGGCACGATCGGCCGATAAATTACTATTGCGAACGGGAGCATCATTCTGCAGTATGCAATGGAAAATGCACACGAGGGTCTGTTTTCTAAGGAGAAGCATGTAAGAGCATACGTGGTCACCATAAAGACTGTACAAGTGATATAACTCGCTGCTTACTTTTGTATGATACATATATTATTGTTATATCATTGGGTTTATCAAATCAAGTATTGAACCAATGTGGTAATACTACGATAGTTGTTAACGTTGGAAAATAATTAATTAGTACTCAACCGAAGCAGTGGCGAAGACTCCATACTAGGTGATTATTTAAAGCCAACCTTTTTAAGAAAAGAAAAAAAATAATTGCATATTCACGTACCTATATAATCACTTGTAGGAAAGAATTATAAAGAAAGGTTTAAATATATTCAAAAGCGCGACATCTGTCTTTAACAAATTTGTCTAATTATTTGCCGTGAATAGTGATATTTTTTTGTACAACCTTTATGTCACGTGACCTCAGGATGTCTGTAGCAGTCTATATAAAACGATAGGCGCTAATGCGTAAACCGAAAATCTATGTAATATATTATTAAAATAATTAATAATAAGATAATTTAAAAAAAATAATAATTTCTATGACATATAAATAAATATAAGATTTTATTTTTAATAAAAATATTTTGATCAATCTAACGATTTTATATTTGTATAAATGTTTAGGATAATCCACAATTTAAACTCATCGCCCTAGGAAAGAGATACATTGATATTTGTACTATGTTTTTTGTGGTACACACCTCAAAATCTCCCAGTGCGTTGAGCCTCCACGTTCCTAAACCCACAACTGAGTATATACCTACTACCTAAGATTTGGCGTAGACACAATTCTCAAACCTCAAAAGCTGAGACCATTGGTCCTGGTCATGACCGAGGTATTCTCTCAGAAGAGAGGGTGCCTGACACACACACACTACATCGATGCTACAAAAGTGATCCATGCGATGCATGTTTCATATGACTGGGAGAAAGAGGGGAACGTGGCGTATCCTTACGCTATATGCTCGGATGCTGAAACATGATAGGGTGATGTACTGGAAAGATATATTTACCAGAAAGGTTCTCCAATTAATTATTTATATTATGAATAGGTGTTTATTGGCTCCTTGATAAAAGCACTACAATACTAAATTACACAAATTTAAAACAAACCGATGGAAAATAATTGCATTTTCCAGCCAACAATATAATTATTACTTGTCGCTATGATAGAGTTCAATGCGTTTCCCGTATGCAAAGTAAATAGGGGCGTGGTATCAATTAAAAGTTAGCCGTGCTTTATGGTTTTCAATTTGCAATGTCTAGACTGCGGAAGCGACAAGGCTGTGTGTGCAGCGTAAATTGTAACAGAGCGACGCCCATTAGCGGTCACGGAATAATTATTATTGGAAGCGCCGCGACGCTGTTCGAAAGCTGCAACATCCGGATGGAAAGCTTTTTGCTCCGCATAGGCATTATAATGAAAATTCATCGAACTTTACGCTGGTTAATTAAATTATTACTATCGTTACCAGCCAGTTTAGAAGCATATTATGTATGATATATTATGTCCTAGCTATGACGCCAATATACCGTCTATGTTAGATTGGTAGACGTACTACATATTTTAAAATTAAATTAAATAACAGAGGTTGTGATAGAGAATTCAACAAACCAATCTCGAATTCTCTAGAAGTATATGTTCTTTAATCTTATCTCGAATATCGAGAATCAAAAAAAGGCGTAACTAGTTTATAATAAATTAGGTTGGAACATAATAATAATATCTCTCTCCGACCATGTCCGATCATAATAGGACCATAAGGGCCTCCATAGCGTTGGGGGTTTGTATTAACAGATTGTATTTGTAGTTACGAGAAATGGATGTCAGCCACTTGCTCAACCTATTAGGACCATACTCTGACTCACAGACAAATTGAAAAACAATACAATACAACAACCAGGATTCGAATCTGGGACCCACGAGGCTATAGGCCGATGCTTAAGCCATGCATAATAACATAATATTAGTGTGAGTTAGAGTCAATATTATCCTCCTCACCTTATTGGTTGGCGCCAATATTACAGTTGTATATATCCCTATCCTGGACCAGCCATATTAGATCAACGCCTAGTACAATGAGCCACTTACGAAGATTTCGTAACAAAGAGCATCTCTCACTGCCTCTACATCTGCAGCATGTTGTGTTTTAACCCATCAAAAAAACGCCGGCATACGCGTGAGCCCCAAAAAGTGGCGCCACTTTTTTTGTCAAGTACGTATGCGTCACATCTAAATGTCTGTAAATAAGAAACCGACCTGTTTAAAAAAAAACGCCGATGTAAGTGTCCTATGAGATGAAATAAATCATATCTCATTACGGAAAATTGTTTATTCGTTAGATTTTTTCATTGTTCTATGAAACACGACTTGTTAGGGCGAATGGGTTTTTGTGACGATTAATATCATTTATAAGTCTTGTTACCTATTAAATCTGCAGTGAATTGGTCGCAGAATGACCATATACAAAGTCCTGGGTTCAAATCTCGTGAATGTGCTTGGATTCAGAACCACTATTTGGTAAAGCAAATGGGTCCCAACCTACCTCCAAAATCACTCCAGTATACTGATTTGGCTGACAAGTGACAAAAGCTTCTAAAAGCACCAGAAAATAGATATACCGAGAAGATAACTTAATGTCATTTATCAAAAACGTATCGGCCATCGAGGGAAATGACAATAAATAAATCAGAAAACGGACAATCACGTTTTGTGGGGTCTTCTTCAATAACGACATGAAACGTTACGGAGATAATTTTATTTTATCCGCAAACCGAACGACAATTGCATTGCACCGGGTGTCTTGAAAATACTAGCAACATAATATGTACTTTACTAAATAGATTACTTACCTAGGGTATATGTAATAAAATAATGCTGTTTCCATGTTTTACATTATTTACAAGCCAAATAACGGTACCAAAGATTATTTAATTTCGTTAAAATAGCAAATACCTACTAATAATAATATAATGAATACGACGAAAAAAACCACATCAAGTTTTACTGATGTGATGTTGTGTATGGATTATGTAATTATTAATTTGTCATTGAAAAGCTGCCATTTGAAAACATACTTACTTGTACATATAAATATTTCAAAACAAACTAATTATTTTACTATTTACCAATCCAAATTTTTAAACAGGTTTTAACCAATTGGCAAATAGTAACTGTGTAATGAATTTGGAAGTAGGTTATGGCAGAGAATTCTCAAGAAATAATGAAAAATCTGGAATCTCGCTTAATGAGTTTTCTTTTTGACTTCAAGATACTCATTCCTTGAGCAATAATTATTAATGACAATCTCGAGAATTCGATAAAATTACAAATAACGCCCTACGCATGAATTTGAAAAAAAACTGCCGAATCTTGTTGCCGAGTGAAAATTTTCGACTAGTAAATAGTTGAATAGTAAAGTTTAACTCGGAGAAAAATTAGGCCGAGCGTATGTCTAGACGTCAAGAATACCGCTGGAAAATTTCAAACAAGAGATACAAAAGACCGCCTAATTGATGAAATAATTAAGTTGTGCGGAAATACGCGGCAACGACGGACCAAAAAAGAACAAATAAAGCTCGAGGAGGTCTTCATGCAGCAATGGGTCGACATCGGCTGTTAGTAACTATGTCAATCATATATCAATGTGGAGTGAACAGCAGAGACTTCTACTTTTGGCACACGGTGTGCAGGGATATCATAATAACAATAAACAATAAATAACATAACATGAACGATGCAATGATATTGCCTAATAATTTCGCGTTATCTACGGCGTCACGCGACTCGACCACGCCAAAACCGCAATCGAAGAATACAATAAATTCCGAACTCTGATAAACCCTATTTTATTAATTTTCCTTTCTTGGCAGTGTGAGAATATTTTATTGAAAACGGGACGGGACACATAGTGAAACCTCCACCAGCGATCTTTCTTGGCATATAACCACGAGGGGGAATGCAATCTGTGATCAGATACGACTCAATTAACGACAAAATAACTAATACGAGAATTGACAGGTAAGCCGATGGTGTATTTAATAAAGATTTTTTTAAATATGTTCAGTTATATAAACAGAAAACACAATATATAGTTGGTGTGGGGGCTAAGGAATAAATTTCCTAGCATCCGAAAACAATGACGGAATCAATTTACATGTTTTTCCGTATATAAAAATATTATAAACTACTTATAGATTATGTACTACTTCACATTGACGAGAGTACAGCAATTTTGTGTTATTTTAATTTAAAATCGTCTTACAAACAAAAACAAATTAAGCTAAATAAATGAGATTCGTGTCTCGTCGCTGATGTAAAAGTTTGGTTTTAAAACAAAACATCAAAACAGATTTAACTTTTTGACGACTTTTCGCAATGTACATAATACTTATATCGCATTAACATGGCCTGTAAAACAGTTGGAAGAAAACTACTAAATCTATCAACTGGTATAATTATTCAACCACCTACCCATACGTAAGACATATCCTCTATAAAAGCTCGCTTGGTTGAATATTTCCGAATTAGATAACAATACTAAAGGGGTGACACCTATACCTTCCAAACATTATGCTGTCTATAATAAATAAATTAAAAAAGAAAAAAGAAGAAGCAAGCTCTTGACCGTTACACAAAAGCTGGTAAATTATTTTTGATACACTGCTGACTGCCTAATCGACATGCTATGCACGTCAAATAAAAAGGTTCTAAAACATTCACCGAATGAACAAATTGACGGTTGGTATATTTTAATGATAGCGTTATATGAGTCGTCTGAGATCAATGGTATAACTATCGCATATATTATAAATAAAGGATAGTTTTACCATAGGTACTAAACGATTCGTATATCTATCGACCTCTGTATGGTAGGTAATAACGGTAATGTTACAAAAACAGAAATCGACTTAACACAATATTGAAAGTCCATGTTGAATCGAAATTTTCAGGCGTCGTTTTAATTCAATTAACATTATACTAATTTAATTAAAACACAATACTATAATAGTACTAGTTCCACAAGATATGCAGGTTTGATTCCTGCCTGGTGGCTTACTTTTGTCAACTATTGGTTATAATATTATATTTTCTCAGAAGTGTTTTTCAAAATTATGTATGTTCAATAATTAGAATGGTACATTCTTTAATCTTATGAATTATTCGTTGAATAAAAGAAATAGTTAATCAAAAATTATTAGCATGTTCAAGTAAGTTACATCATAAAAATATTGGAGAAATCCGTGACGTCGGTTAGTAATTGAAGTAGTAACGACCTACTTGATTTAATAAAACAAAAACCGATTGCCAAAGTGGCTTGATTTAGAAGAGCGCTGATGAGCAGGTATTAAAGGGCCAATAGTTCAGATTTGTCGCAATTAGTAGGTCACCTCGTAGCATAGAGGATAATGCGTGGACGCGTAAACCCAAGAGATGCAGGTTCGATTCCTGCCGGGTGGCTTACTTTTTTCAAAAAGATTTTTTCTATTGGTTATAATATATTTTCTCTAAGTGTTTTTCAAAATTATGTATGTTTAATAATAGGTAGTCAAGACCGGTGTCGTCTGCTTCAAATATTAGATATAGTTTTTAAGGTGTAAGGAAATTTCCACGTGACTAGTAATTTCATCGATAAAACTCGCCGACTGGAATGTGATGAACGTGATTTAAAGCTTCATTCGGTACCTACAATTATTTTTCTATGATTTATTGTATATTTCTCATATTGTTCCAAATTTTGTTATGTTACATATTTATATAAGTACCAACTAGGAAAATAGGATACTAGGTACCTATCTCGAGTCAGTCAATATATGCGGCCCAAATAAACATGTAATCATCAAAAATATGTGAACTACAAATCGCTGGATTTAATTAGTGCACATATGTTATAGTTGTGTCCAGTTTTTACAGAGCATTAGTTATTATACACAAACGTCCGACTGTATCATATTGCTGTAAAAATATTATACCTTCAAATAGGGCAAACAAACAAAACTGGACATACAAACATACCGTTGCTTTGTTTTGATAGTGGGGCAACTGTTTTTTTTTTTTAAATTTTACAGGAAAATAATTTTAAAAAAATTCGAATTGATTAATATTTGAAAATTGACTTTCCAAATGCTGCTCTCTCTGTAGAAATGCGATGTTTTATTTATGCGAAAAAGGATAATACATAAGCATAATAGCTGCCAAATTTTAGCATCCCGCAATTAAAAGTTATTAAACAAGGCATATTATTATGTTTTAAAATAATTGCTCTTACAGAACCGTGCAGCGAATATTTATCATCTGTGAAAAATGATAATTTTGTGTAGATATTATTATACTATCTCATTTATTAAATTTTATTTACAATGGTACTACCTACTAAACGATAGCTAATACAGGTATAATTAAAACAACATTAATATTTTTTTTCCTTTACTTTTTCTACCACATTTTGGAAATCTTCGAACGCATTCTCCGCGACATTTTTTATCGCTGATAACTTTATACAACTTATATAACAAGCGACAGTGTCCGCCAACGGCTAGATAATAATCGAATAAGAAATGCCAGCCCTTACTTCCCGAAAGGGTTGAAAGCGGCATTTGGCAGGCGGGCAATTGGACGGAACTAATTCAACCCTTACGCAAAAGAAAATAGATATATATCCAGAGGGTTAATGACTCAATAAAAAAAAATCATCCATTTTCAAAACAATGTCAATGTATATTCCAAACTATGGGAGTAGTAATATTATCAGTCAGTAGGCCAAAATTCACAACGGAGTGTGAAGACAACTTTACAAATTACAAATTTAAGACGTTCACCACATGACAGTTTAAAAAAACATAGTATAAAAACAGTATTTAAAAAAAGAAAGAAATATACGCAGTATTAAAAAGAACAGTATAAAGAATTAATACAAACATTATAAAGTAGATGTATGGAAGTACACCGAATGAGCTTTTACAATACATACACCGTTTAAAAGATCTTAATCGCTTTGCAATAATTACTGGCATATGTAAATAAAATTCAGCACATCTTTAAAAAGCGTAATGACTTGAAGTGAGTGATTTTTTTACGCTGGCAACCGGGGAAAGAGGGATGATGTTAGCGGCAACTGGGAAAAGGCGGGAGGACGTCATGATGAGCGGGGGAGAAAAAACAATTATTCAACGGTCTCGGGTGACAAAGAGCGACGCGCCGAGTGATAATGGCTTCCGCGGAGGGTAGACTGAGGAGAGGTCGGCCAACAAATCGCTGGCTGGATCTGCGTTCAGATAATCGTGAGGAATGCGAAGGAGGCATGTCGCCGATAGACGATAAAAAGAGAGGTGCACGTATAAATCTTATGAAACGAGTGTTGTTTTTATCGGATTGATTAACGACTGATGTTTCGATTTTTTAAATAGTGAAAGGGTGAGAACCAATGTGGCTCGTTTACATTAGGTGACCAGCAACCCTAAAACTAGTAGAAATTGATATACATATTAAAATATAATCAGATAAGGTTACGTTGGCAATTCTGCTCCTCATAAAATGAATATTCTTAACTTACTACTTACATTAATACCGTTGACGGAGTGTACCTACTTGGTGGAATTTAAATTTAAATTGATTTCAGTTTTGTACTATTATATTTGTATAAAAACAAATAATATATTATATTAATAAATATATTAAAAATAGCGCACAGTAGCTTTTATTTTTAGGTAAGTACTTACCTAATTTTATTAAGTTTCTAACACTGGATACATTAAGAGTGGATATCTAATGAACCACGTAATTTCCAAATACTTCAAATTTCTAGTATAAGTTGTTAAGTATACTTATTATCTTTATAAGGTTTTCATATTCAGTTATTGTATTAATTTGTTATATAAACGATTACTAACTGTATTCTGTGACAGTGTGAGATTAGAAGAATGTGCATAGCACCTGAAGATGCCGAAAGGTTAAACGCGGGCCGCAAAAAAATACTAAAATGAAAAAATACAAAACTTTAATCAATTAGAACTTAACTTACATTTTTATTAAAATAAATTTATAGTTGTGAAGTTGATTTTTACAGTTTTAAAATACTACTTAACAAAAATATTGATATTAGGAACGTTTTAGCGTTTAAAAAAATATAAAGGTAAGTCTAATGGATTTAAGTTTTGTACTATTCCAATTTAAGTCCTTTTTTGCAACTTTCCGCAAAGGCGAAACCCGGGTCGCAAAAAACGACTTAAATGGAATAGTACAAAACTTAAATTCATTAGAATTTAAATTCAAATTCCACCAAGTACCTTTGGTCGATAGTATTAATATTATAAATAGAAGTAGTGTAATATCCTTTTACACAGACGTAACCGGGCATAAACATTAATATATTATATTTATTATAAGTAGAAATTAAATATCATGTTTTATTTTAATTATTATATCATAATCCTATCATATTATAAAAACATTTCCTACACTATGAGCATTTTTTATATAAAACTGTAAAGCTATTATTTGTCTCCTAATCACATAATATGGAGTTAATGTTAATTATTGTTTTAATGTGTCAAAATTGGTCAAATATTAATAAGAGTAGGTATATCATAGTATGTCAACAAGATATTTTGTATGGATTGCAATGCAAAATTATAGTTCGCTAGTTCACTAGCGAATGTAACCGAAGGTATGTATGTAGACTGTAGGGTATGTATTGTGTAGGAATGTATCGACGAAAATTTCAATACAATTTGAAGCAAGATTTGAATATTATGTTCGTGAGTTTATTAATGGTTTTGTACGAGTTATAAAATGAATTTAAGAATTATAAAATTGAATATCAAGTAACTGTCTGTTACATAAACGCAATCCTACTACAATTTACAAGGAAAATACACATAACAGCAAAAATTAATCAAACAAGAGCTTCTGAAAGCTCCGCCAACAGACACAAAATAAAATTACAGAAAAGAATAATCCCCATTGAAGAAATGTTAAATCACGCCAGTCTGGCTATTATATTTTCTTTCCGGCAAGTCTGCAGTCGAGGGAAGACGAAAAAAACATAAATGAAAAAATCACTCGACGAGATAAGTAAAAAATAAAATCCTCAGACAACGCTAAGCGTCGGCGAAAAGTGTTTAGTGAATTGAGTGTTAGCAGTGAGATCGGAAACATTTTACAGATATAGTATATGAATAATATTTACGGACAGATGGTTTAAGATTTCTTTTATATCTACTCGATTTTGACTGTGCATATATAATTAATTGAGTACTCGACACCGAAATGGGATGTCCGACGAAGAGACGACGGAACGCAGGGATCTCAAAAGATTTGTTGGCACGTTTGTTCATATTTTATATTATTCCCTTTGAAATACAGATTTATTTCTCGTATTCGATTTCACGATTCGACAATTCAGAGTCATGGCCTAGACCAGTGATCGGCAAACCGCGGCTCGCGAGCCGCATGTGGCTCTTTGGGTATTGGCGTACGGCTCTTTGCCAAATTCCCAATTTTTACAAAAATGCTGGATTTAACAAGCAAATAATTATGGTGCTCAAAAATTGTAGGTCTTGCCACCAATATTGAGGATTTGAAGAGAGAAAAATGCAATTTAATTTCACAATAGTGAAATTGTGGGGCGCTCTAAAAGATCTACATAAAATAGATACTACGATTTTCAATACATATTATAGAATAGCTTTTCGAACTCATATTCGAGTCTACATAATAATATGTATGTGAACAATCATTTTCAAACATGAACAATATAAATAGCACTTAGAGAAGCCAAATAACCGATGAGATTTTTTTGGAGTCGCGCCTGAAATTAAAAACTACAAGTTAAAAACATGTAATATTAAGTAATTACGTTATTTTTATTCGGGAAATTTTCTTCACTTAATAAATAAACAATTATAAAATTATACAAATTTATATAAAATTATATAAATTATAAAATGTAAGTAATTAAATCATTTAAATAAATCATAATATTTTTAAAAATATACGTATGGCTCTCGAAATTTTTTTAACCGTTGTGCCACTCATGTTTGGCTCTTTTGATTCAAGAGTTTGCCGACCCCTGGCCTAGACAACACAAACATATACCCCTCAAAACCAACTCGCATCGCACCAGAATGTCTTAATCGAGCGTATCACGAGGCCCTACGTTTCATGTGAAGCATCAGCAGTTCTTTACGCCTTAAAATGTCTCAGACGCAGATAACCAAGACTAAAGTCGCCACGCACATATGCTTTGACAGAGTTTACAGAGACTTTATAATAAAAGTGCCCATGGGAGAGAGGAGCATAATGAACTAACAAAAACAAATGATACTAATTAATAAATATATGCTATAAAAAACAAAGCTAAAACAATATGAACATACATACAAAACTATGTGAAGAGATCTTCACGTCACCAATAAGACGCCAAAAATAGATAGCGATATAATGTATAGATACTATTCATTTAGAAACGTCGTCTACAAAAAACCAACAGTTTTCTACCCCAACTCCAAAATTAAAGCGCGGAAAATACGACAAGGAAACGTTTATGAAAGATAGCGTCTACTTAGGGGTCGCAAATCGCAATGAAGGGTGAGCAGTAACCATAATAATAATATGCTCTTCTAAAAAAGCGGGAAGTTCGCAAGTTGTATAATATTACTCCGAGAAAGCTTACACACATTCATACAGCTCTCAAAGTACGGCGGGAGCTTTTTTGCGCTTTGCATTTTATTTAAATCTAAGACGGCAACGTTATTAATGAAAGACGATGTGACATTAGGAATTTAAGTGCTTTAATAAGAATACTGGCATTTCGCTGTATTTTTAAATATTCTTTGCGGTTGATGTTATGGTATTAAAGCTAAGTGCACACGTGTAAGGCTAGTTAAACTTAATTTAAAATCAACAATTTATCTATATAAAGAGTAATTCGATTGTTTTTCTGAAATCTTTATAGTCTGTAATAAAAGGACGAGTAAATTAATTACTCATTTAGTAATTTAATAAAAACACAATTTATTCAGTATATAAGTTCAATGCCTAATATAATAAAGACCAGTGGGTCTATGATGAAAGTGATAATTAATATTATCAAACTTAGGGTAGGTTTGTATCAAAGTATTATTAGCACTTAATTGTTACAATAAGTGCTAATACTTTGATACAAACCGAGCCTAAGTTTGATAATATGTATCACTTTAGCGGACGATAAGTATAGAATAGACCCACAGGAGCAGATTCATCCACTGGAATATGTTATTAGGCATCGCAATAGCCTCAGTAATTTACTCTATATTTTAGATGTTGCAGAATTGATGTGGATGGCACAGAATCTACTGTAATATTATTGTTTTACCAGTATAATATATTTTTGTCTGCGTGTCAAAATTATGAACCATTATCCACCAGCTACCTGTTCCCACTCCGCCATACGAAATTTTTGATATTAAACGTCAACGGCTCTTAATTTTTATGATTTAATATTAGCGATTATTATAAATTACCTCTGCGACACCGCAAGATTACGTCGCTATAGGATTGGTTTGTCGAATATCCGTTTTTGTCGAAATCGACCTTTTAATGCAGAATGATTTTTTGTATCTAAATGGACCAGAACCATCCTTTTTTTTAAATTGCTTTGTAATGGAAACAGCATTCATATGCTGTAAAAACAACAATTTAAATACCTTCATGTATTTAAATATAGGATAATCAAATTTGTTTTTCGTCTCCTGAACATTTGACATTTGGTCTATTCGACAAACCAATCATACAGTGACGATTAGACACTAGTGAAAAACAATTTAGTCGTCTTTGAGAGAATTTCCACTAAAATATCACTGAGAATTTCCACCTAAACCGATTTTCGTCTCACATATTGTGAAATGAAATGCTGGGAACATTTAATTTCTTGGATATCGAATACCTCTTTACCATAATATTAATTATGTAGATAATGTGCAGTGCATTAATGGGAACGACATGACCATTGGCGATAAAACAAGGGCTTTCGGGGAAATAATGGAAACGAAATAATAAGTTACGACTCGACTGTTCACACGGCACCCGATTATACTATCAAGTCACGGCTGGAAACTCGTTAACTCCTTGAGACCGGGTGAGTAAAATTAACATTTAAAAAAAATATTTAATATATCACTAAAACCAATACGCTTGGTCCGTAACTGGAGGGATTCTAATGAATTGCGTGTATTGAAAACACTTGTAGGCGATTCCAAAACATGGTTGAATCAGTAAACGGAGAAAAAATAATGTTTCGTACGGTGGCGCTATGAAAATGAGGGCTATCATTTTTAAAGTTTGGTTATGATCTACGTACAACCAGTGCTCCCTCTAATATTTTTACTTAGCGCTACAAGACCATTTCTTAAATGGTGTTAACCGTATTTTTTTGGACACTAATAGCCGAGTGATAACATGTCGTTAGTAAAATATAATATTTTAAGAATCATCAGGACCATTTTAGTGTGCTTCAATGGGACATTGTTAACTGATTACAACTCAATGGAAAATGTCCCTTAAAGCGGATGAAACCGGTTTTAATGATTAAGAAATTGTGTGCAAATGTACTGATTTTTTTTAAAATTTTAATTAATACCCAACACCTAAAACTCACACTTATTCACTTGCCAAAGTTAAATTGGTAAGGTACTAGTTTGTAACACTAGATTGTAGAACAAAATTTCTTTAAAAAAAAAAAATTTGGCTACATTTCAAAATCAGCCAAGTCCACCTTTAGGTATTTTTTGTGAATTCCTGAAGAACTACTGCTTTCTAACATTTCTGCATTATCGAAATGTTGAACTTATTAATTTTCGAAATAATATAAACTTTCACCCTTGTGACTGTGTACTTGAGAAAACAAAAAGCTGTTTTTCTCCTATTCATATATTATGGACTTGGCTGATTTTGAAATTTAGCGACACAATTATAGACCATAATTATACACCGAGTATTTTCTGTAATGCATAACTAGGAGAAAATTGCGTTTATCATATACTGTTATTTGCATTTTTGTGATTATTCATCTAAACATTGTAAATTAATAAAAATCGCAGGTAGTATGAAAACTTGTTTTTCGCTTTTAACACTAACGATAGCCAATAGTAGTTCAATTTAGAAAGCGTTTCAGAGAGTATTATAAGGGCCATTAGTTAAAATCTGTCGTAATTAAGTATGGTACCTTTAGTGGTCTATGTGCGTGGGCGCGAAACTAGAGATGCAGGTTCGATTCCTCCGGGGTGTCTCGCTTTTTTCAAAAACATTTTTTCTATTGGTTATAATATGTTTTCTCAGAAGTGTTTTCAAAATTATGTATGTTCACTAATGTAAACCTTATGCCGGGTCCACACTGGCAACATGTTGCGCGACAACATCGTTAAACTTTACGATAAGTATGATAATTATCGTAAAATTTAACGAGGTTGTCGCGCGACATGTTGCCAGTGTGGACCCGGCATTATGTACACCCTGGCAAAGCAATCTCAGAGCACAAGGCAATGGTGTTACATAGGTTTATCAACTATTAAATGAAGAATAAACACTAAGTTTACTACGTGTTGTAAAATAATTTGTACGAGTATATATAGTAATTACCAAGTCATTGACATATTTTATAAAAAAAATATAATTATATATACATATAACAAAATATTGATTTAAAAAAATGTGTGGTCATTGAGGAGTTATCGTGTCTGGTGATAATGAATAATAATCTAATAATTTTAGTTCCCACAGCGTAGCGGATTGGTGGCATGTCCATCCACTGGCTGTATGGTAGCAGACCAGCTCCTTGGGAGTCGCGGTGGGCGCAGAAGCCCCGCAACACGTCCAGCTGCACCGGGTAATGAAGAAGCGACCAGACCAGTAAGTAATTTTGGCGAAACCATAACGCTTCGATGCGCTTTCAATTCAAAATGCAATAATGAACAGTAAGTGGGTATCTTTTCGTTATAATGATTTTCATTGCACTCGTTATATTTTTTAAAACCACTTCAGTTTGGTCTGTATGCAACAAAAAATGCTTGACTTTACTGCTAAATAAAAAAAATATCCGATTAAGGCAATTTGAAGGGTTTTTTTTTTAATTTTATTTTTAAATACGTGTAGGCATTTTCTAAACATGAGTTAAACTTAAACGAACTGATGCGTATCATGAATCATGGTTAATCCAGAATATAATATAATAGGTATATATGCGTGCATAAATAAATATTGAATAAAAAAAAATTACAATAATATGCAGAAAATACTGTCCAAACCCGCAGAACCACGGATTCGACTTTTGTCTTGTATAATGCATTAGTTATCAATTAAATTTAATTATGCTCTTTATTTTCCAGACTTTGGGCAAAGATACCTGCAAATGGTCACTTGAATAATTATTAGGTCATGCGTATGTTAGATTTAATAAAATTTTCGGAAAGAAATAAATTAGTTTGGTTTTTGTATTTCAAAATATTATATTTTAAGCAAACATATTTTTTGTATCTTATAATTTATTGATTTTATATTTTACGTGAAAATATGCTCCAGTTGCGATGACAAATATTATTACTACGGGAAATACATTGTCATATCTACATATTAAGGAATCTGTCCGCAAGGCCTGTTTGTATGTTATTACTTTAAAAAAATATAGATAATGTATCGAAGTAACGGTACCTACCAGTGTTGTTATCAATGGCAAAGGTTCGATACTAGGGTATTGAAGTATCGACATTTTTTTTATATTCATTTGACAAATCAATGACAATGGACAGTTTTAAGCAAAACAATTGTGACAATGTCCCAAAGTCACCGAGAATTCCAACGAATCAGGTGTACAAACCTCCAAATGGCCGTTAGCGTCACGACCCTTTCATGGAGTTTTGATTCGTACACACTGCTACACTGTTTCCGTGACGTCTGGGGAGATGTCCAGAGCGCCGCCATGAATTATGCATACGATTTTTGGGTATTTTTGAAGATTTCTTTAAAATAGAAATCGTGATTAGTCAACTGACCGCTATGGAAAGACTACATCGAACAAAGCGATTGATGAATACCATTTTGATGTTATTATTGCTACCAGCATGTAATAATAATTATATATATCTTTTGAGTTTTATCACCAAAATCACATACCTATTTATAATAAAGACTCTTAATAAATACTTTAACGCTGTTGCTATAAAACTCGACAGAATAAATAGTAAACGATTGATTTTAATTTTAACCTAGATCTGTAAATATATTTAATATAATATGTATTATTATATCCTTATACATGCTACATTTATATGTGCATACTAAGTATAAATTAATAATCAGTTATACCACATGCACATCAGCATTAATTACTGTTGGTGCTCCAGCAATGATGGGGCTGCAAAAACGGATGCATTTCACATTGCAAGAGAGATGAATGATGAATCCTTCGCGTACTACTTTAATATTATTCATCAAGAAGCATTATGTGCCAGAATACATTTGAACATGTCATGAATGTTGTTCTGAAAAATAATCAACAATATTCGAACAAATCCTTTATTAAACATAATATTTAAAGCCCTCGTAGAAAAGGACAAATCCTCACAAGTTGGTTCAGTAAGGTAAGGGCAAAGCTGTTTTTTTTAATCTCTTCCCTAATAATTTCAAAAATATTATTAATCTTTAGGGGCGGCAGGTTATATGAAAGTATGGTGAGGCAGGCTGGTAATCAATTGTGGCAAAATTTCCACGTTAACATTATATTATATGGGTAAGTTATAATGACCAAAGTAAATAATCCTCCTTGATGACCTGCATTGTCGGCTATTGTTGGCCTGCTTCATTCAGTTGTATGAGTGAGCCGATTCTTTGACCTGCATTTTTTTTATCGCGTCGCTATTTCTCGTAAGTTGTCGGCTATTGTTGGCCTGCTTCATTCAGTTGTATGAGTGAACCGATTCTTTGCCCCTCTTTTTATTTATTACCTCTATGATTATTCTAAATCTCAAATGCGCCCGCGATCGCAATGAGGGTAAGAACTCCTGAGTTATACGACATACCAATAACATAATTGTTTATGATAACGACGGGAATCGGGATCATAAATAAGTAGTCATGAACTATATTTTATATGATTATCTAAATATTTCACCATACGGGCCACAAGTATTATGATTGCACTGTTGTTTTTAAGCAAGGAGAATGAGTCGTATATCACAAATCATACTACAAAGATGACAGACAAAAATTAATATTAATATCAATATTTAGATAATAACTGGGTTACAACAGATATAAGTAGGTAAGTATATGATAATGGATTATTTATATTAACACTTAAATCTGAAGCAATCGTAAACTTATCCATAAACAGTTTGTATAGTATGAGATTATGGTCTACATATATTATATTGAATTATAAAAAACAAAAATAACACAAAAGAAATCAATCAATAGCTACAATTTGAGGCACAAAACAATATCTATTTGTCGACACTTCCGATGCTACAGATATCAATTTATTATAGACAAAGTCCGATGGCGTTATAAATCGTGTTATCAATTGCAATTAACACGGCCGTTAACGACGCGCATCGATTTGACACTTCAATTAAATCAATGGCTTTATTGACCGCACTAAATTACACCCACGTGGCCGCAGCGGTAGACGGTACACGTCGAAGAGTGGATGTTACAACGAGGGGATACGGTACAACGCGCAATGTCATTCCAACGAAAAAAACAACGATCTAATACAAGTATTATTTTGATGTTATATTTTTAACTGTTAGATGCACATACAAAGAGAATAAGTTAAAAAATGACCACTTGATTACTACAACCACCAAGAAATTGTAGTCATTAAGTATCTTAACATGTTCGATCCAAAGCGGAACTTATGAGAACATATTGGGAGAATGGAGGTTGCATTATCAAACATTTTACGAGATATCGTTGATAGCCAGTCGCCCATTGGGTCATTGCACTGAATCAAATACATACTGAAAAACAACCGCCCCCACTGACCACTCCCCGCAAGTGCGAACCCGCAACCCTCAACTTTGTCGACAAAGACTGCCGGCGTGTTCAAAAAAATCCGGATTAGTATTTCTTTCAATATTCTGGACATAGTGATAAATAATAAACATAATATGAGGATGTGGGATTACGCCTACAAGTCACAGCATAGTATTTTATTACAACAACAAAAAAACTCTATGACAACAGAACATATTAGTATAGGTATTACAACTCGGCCATCTTCAATTTCTTGATTTCGCCAATTTATAAAGTACTAACCAGAAGGTAATTTATCTTGTCGATGATTCTATGAATAACTCAAATATCAAGTAAATAGACAAAGTGAGTATTACTGGGGAAAAAAAAGAGCTGACTTGACACCATTGTTAATGCATTAATTGCGTTAATTACAAGGTTAATTACTGATCAATTCAGTATGAATTAATTTTCCAACTAGCAAGGTGTGTTTTTTAATTACTTTGTGAGTTTAAATCCAACTGTCATTGCGAAAGAAAATACATATATTTCTTATTACATAATTAACTATTGTTATTGATTACGTTTAATTTGATCAAAATTACTATAATATAATATATTCATTTACCCTATACAGCTTATCCTGATTGGTTACAAAGTTTACTTCGCCTACCGAATCCCCTATTATATACACCAGTAATTCAGTTAAGCGTATGTACAATAATGTAATAAAATTGTGAGGACACTCTCCAATCTATCCCGTAGTCTTGTTTGGGCCACTAATATAATTGCCCAATTGTTCTTATAATGGGCTACACGTCTGAATGTGACATGTCAACTTTGTAACGCTTAACTTTAACAAATAGGCGTTAATATAAACCAGGGATTGGAGGCTCAAATACGAGTATGTAACTACGTACAGTTTACTTGTCTAAGTGAAATTTATGGTTTTAACGTGATATAAAACCAAATTTCAATACATTCACTATTTTCGGTGGCTTGTGCGAGTAGCGAGAATTCCAATCCACGTATATCTCTACAAAATGCTTACCAAGATTTTGTACACACTATCTTACTGTTCAGACTAAAATATTTTCAATTAAATAATATTTTATTAAAGACTTCAATAATACACAGCATTTAAAAATACAAGATTATACAATACGTAACTTGGAACACCCTCCAAAGCATATAAATAAGAAAATAATGTAATTTAAACAAAATTATTAGTCCATGGTTAAAACTAAAAATTGGAGATCTTGTCGCAAAAAAAACGTCAATTATGAACGGCATTTAAAAAGGGAATGGGACAACTGGATCCCGGACAATTGGACGCCGCACTGTCGTAGACACGTATACAGAACGTAGACGACGTATTTTAATCAGTTTCTATCTACTACTTAGTAGTTTTAATTCAACATAATGTATTTTTATTGCGGATTGAGAATTACCAGGCCTAAGGCTTTATATAAAATAAAAAAACTCTTTTTTTCGTTGGAACTTAAACATATGCACGATTAAATCATTATTTACGTCTGCATATTTACATTCTCACCAACTATTAAATCATAATATAATAATTTAAATATAAATAATAATATTAAATATTTTTTAAGGTACCTATAAGTACCTAACGTCTATTTATTTTCGAATTCCGTGGCATCCAGTTGTCTGGTGCCAAATCGTCCTAGACCCTTTAAAAACACATCAGTGGATCTATTCTATACATAAGGCGGTTATCGACCGCTAAAGTGATAAATAACATCACTTTTTATCATATTTATATATTGAGGTATTATAGTAATTACAAGAAGTTAACCGTCTTAACTGTCTATCTCGCTCTAAAAATTAACGGGAATGGGTCGACTGGCCTCCGGACAATAATTGGACGCCGCACTGTCGTAGACACGTATACAGAACGTAGACGAGGTATTTTAATCAGTTTCTATCTACTACTTAGTAGTTTGAATTCATTTTACTCTTAACATAATGTATTCTTTATCGCGGATTGAGAATTACCATGTCTAAGGCTTTATTTATATAAAATAAAAAACTCTTTTTTCGTTGGAACTTAAACAGATGCACGATGAAATCATTGTTTACGTCTGCATATTTACATTCTCACCAACTATTAAATCAAAATATAATCATTTAAATATAAATAATAATATTCAATATTTTTTTTAAAAGTACCTATAAGTACATAACGTCTATTTCTTTTCGAATTCCGTGGCGTCCAGTCGTCCGGTGCCAAATCTTCCTAGACCCAAATTAACACAGCCAAGAGAGCGGCTGCAACATAGCACTTTTTGACGGTTTAGTTAGGCGGTTAGCTTATTGTAACAATTAACCTCCTCAATACATAAATATAATAAACTACCGTCGATAGCTGCCTTGTGTATAGAATAGCTTCGCAGATGTGAGGTTGTTGTTAAATATCTGCACGAGACGTTGAGTGGCCTGAATTTATCGAGTAATCAAGTATCACTGGTAAAATATTAATCAAACGGCTGCCTTCCGTGAATAACACTCAGTTATATTCCCAGTTTCAACTACAATACACACTAATTATTAGTGCAGGCTAGCTTTTTAAATTACCAATGATAGAGGTGCCAAAATTGTAAAACGTTGAGATCCGGTGTTGCGTTGTCTCACGTGATCGCCTACGATATAATCGAAAATAAAATGACCGCAATTATAATGTGATTTGAACAAAAATACATACATAACAATATGCAATGATAATAATGAAAACGTGTGAACAAAACGTGATAGATATCAAACGTCTGATCGTGTCACATCCATTAAACATCGGTGTTTTCGTAAAAATGGAAAATAAAAAAACATTTTATTTTCAAGACGGCCCGAGGGTTTCGATTTCAAGAATATCGTGCCGATTAGAAACTGAGAAATTTTAATATTATTTTTGTGTCATTGCGCCTCTTTAATGTCAAAGGTGTGAAGCTGTTTGTTTCAAAGTCAGTTGTTGTCACCATACTTCGCCATTTTAAGGTGACGCATCAGTGAAACGCCAAATAATTCTCAACTGTACGCGCGACGAAATTTTGTACTCGCTTCGCATTCATAGAGAGAACGTTGAGTCAGACATACGTCACTTTGCTGCGTGATGGCGACGGGCCAATTAATTCTAAAATCGTGTAAAGATGACTAAAAACGTTACCCATTTACTTTAAAAAGAAAACATGTCAATGAATATATTATTATTGTTACTAATAGAATAATAAACAGAACGTAAAATGGACGTATGTTGGATTTATATGAGAAATAATATTTCGTTTGACAGGCGTCTTTTGCACCCGCGACCCGCAATCCGCACATCGCCTAGCAACGATCTTTTTAGACCGTGCCTCAACTAATGCATGGCCTTAAGATAATCTCAAAAAACTGGCCGAGCACATTTTTTAGGACTGCAAATAAAATATTGTTCTTTTTGTAAACAGATTATAGTAAACACTTGAGTAAAAAAAACAGAATAGTGGAACATTAAAGTTGCAGTAACAGCGCATTGAATGAAGGATTCTTGTAATAATTGAAATGTATATGTATAAAAATACTTAGATCCATATAAAATTTTGCACATTTTCATCACGAGGAACGAAGTATTTTTCTAGATCATTAAACTGATAAGGTCTTACGTATGAATACGTCTACCAAAAGAAACATTAATTTAAAAATAATTACAAGATAAAAAGAACTTGTTATATACAACATTTTTAAATTTTCTGTTGAATTATTATGCTCAAACTTGTACTTGATATGAAGTAAATAAAAAAACAAACAAACAAACAAATATAGAATACTGAAATGTCATTTTGACATTTCATTTTGATTTCCATAGTAATGCACGTATATATTAACAATTTAGTTGCTAGGACCACCCACTTAGCAACCAATAATAGTCTTTTGCTTTTTACGGATTTTTCTGAAATAACTTTCCATACAAAACAGAATTAACTGAAAATGAATTCAATTCTGCTTAAAGATGGCTAAAAAAAATTATGCATTGGCATCGTGTTCTGATATATTCTAAAAGTTTCAAATGTCTAGCTAGTCGGGAAGTTAGTCAAAAATCGATTGCAAGATTTGTACTGGACAAACAACCATCGGACAAATAAGAATACGAGCTAATAAAAACGTTGTAATAAGTAAGCGTTTGACTATAGGTCTAAGAAATAATAACTTTAGATATTTTATATAACCATACACAGTAAAAAAAAAACTTGCATAATGATCATATTTTGCGATAACAGATAAATTAAATTACGCAAAAACCTATATACTTTAATATACCTACGGCTGCATTTTATCTATCACGTTGAATTCTTTGAAAGCGTACCTAAACAGACTCTATAGGTACTGCACTGCTTTAGGATATTGTAGATATGATAAATTAATTATTCGGTTAATTTTTAAATATGAATATATTTTATAAGACCATTGTATTTAATGTGTATGATAAAAAAAAAGAATTGTTTGCCTGCACAGGTGTGCACTAAAAAATCTATTGTTTTTCCACCCCTGCAATTAAGGGCACGCTTCTAAAATCGTGTAAAGTGTATAATCGTGATCGCTGTTACTAAATTAATTTAAAAACAACATCACATCATAACAATTAAAACGACTTTACAAGAGAAATGAAACACATCGTTTGTATTTTTGTTATTTTGTGACTGGCACGAATTAACAGATCGATTTTCTATTAAATAATATAGAAATAATCTCCGAATTCGTGGATAAGGATTCGAGTTCCGAGTCAGGATTAGATTTGTTGTTTCTTTAATATGTGGTTAGATCCAGGGCATGGACTCAAATGGTTGACCGAATGACCTTTCGTTATTCACAATTGATTTTCGGAGAATTTTGAGCTTATGGTCTGGATAAAAATACTATAATATATAAGTAGTTAGGTAGGTGTATCAGCCAATGTTGCTCCTACCAAATAAATCCAATTGTTTTTAATTCTATAATATGGTACATCAGCACCAATTACAGTAGGTAGTGATACCCACCGCAGAAATACCCAGACATGAGGGAAGCACTCGCCCACTTTAAATTAGGTTTTGATATCCTAACGATTTAACATAATCCGTAGATTAACAACTTAGCCTAACACGA
Source organism: Rhyacophila brunnea (assembly GCF_057557595.1). NCBI lineage: Eukaryota > Metazoa > Arthropoda > Insecta > Trichoptera > Rhyacophilidae > Rhyacophila > Rhyacophila brunnea. The sequence continues at coordinate 35,802,968 of NW_028233276.1, read as the reverse complement.
CATTAAAAATAGCTATCCAATAATAATAATAACATCGACGCTTAGGCCGCGTGTATACGACAACCACTAGACGTTACCACAAATAGCAGGAACTCGTGGGTTTAGTGTGTATTATGCATGGATGGCTTGGACATGGGGATATCGTGCAGGTAATGCGCGGGTATTGTACCCCCGTTTGCCCGGCAGAGAAGGGATGCACGGGGAATGTATGCGTAGCCTACCATTTATGTCACGGTACTATGCGTAGACGCCATTGTGTGGTCAGATACGCCTGCGACTTCCTGATAGTTGTGGTAACATCTAGTGGTCGTCGTGTGCGGAAATGCTTAATGTACAAGAAATCCAAAAAATGAACGTAGCGCAACGCGATAAGGAGAGATGCTTCTTGCGTTCAGCGCTAAAAGACTATACAAGAAACCAGTGGCTAAGGGTGCAGACAAGATATTGTGTATGTTGCTGATTTGGTTAAATGACAATAGGCCGGACATGTCGCTCGAAAAAATGCAGTCATACAGTGGTACACGTGTAGCACTAAACTACCACAGGTCCGTATTAAACCATATCGACACAGGCGCGCACACAAGGGTTGGGGTTTTCGGGTCCGAACGCCCCCAGAAACGGAAAAAATACAAAATATTTAGATGAATGGAATATTACTTCTTCGTTTTAGTCAGCACCTCATGACTCAGGACTGAGACGAGGATGACCTGGGTATTCTACGACATGCAAGGCCTGTGACCACTGGAAGAACCGTGACACTCATAAATTGGTGCAATTATCTAGGGCATCTAATATGTGCTTTAAGGCGATACTTCAGTGAAATGGCAAATAATTTTCAACTATAGGCGCGACGAAATTTTCGTCTCGCTGGCACTCGGAGACCGAACGTCGAGGTGTGAATACGTAAATTTGTTTCGTGATGGCGACGGGGGTATTAATTCTTAAATCGTGTAAAGATGACTAAAAACGTTACCCATTTACATTAAAAAGAAAACATGTCAATGAATATATTATTATTGTCACTAATAAAACAATAAACAGAACATTAAATGGTCGCATGTTGGATTTATATGACAAATTATATTTCGTTCGGCATGCGTCATTTGCACCCGCGACCCGCAATCCGCGCATCGCCTAGCCACGATCTTTTTAGACCATGCCTCAACTGATGTATAGCCTTAATATTCCGATGCGACGTGTCTGAAAAACTACACAGCGCGGACGATACAAATGGACACTAACAATCCTAGTGATTATGACTGTTACACCAAGGGAAATTGATAACCACTTATGTAACTCGTAGGTGAATCTTCAGGACAGGCATTTTAGTACAGTTGAAGCGATGCGAAGCTATAAGTAGTAGGCGGGGTAAACATATTAAGTCAGTGGCAACTGATAGATTTTTTTACCCCGCCCCCTCACACGGCCTTAAAATTGATAAAAATAATTTATTGGTATTTTTTGAAAGTGGATCTCAAACATTTTTTCTGTATGCGCCGCCTAGTAGAACGAGATAACGTGGAACCTTCTGATAGCTGATGATGATGTAAAAACATAAGGCGAACATTGAGTGTCAGTTAAAATCAGCACTTAATGGGGAATAATGGTAAATGTGCTAAAAGAATTAATGTAACGGAGGTAATGGATATCGATACTATCAGGGGTGATTGTCCTGGCAATGGTCTATCAGAGTCCAAAGTCACGGTAAACAGATCCGAATCGAGGCTTTGCTTGACACGCTAGCGGCAAGTTCACAGTTCGCGTGACAGCTTTGCATACATTCTGCATTGGCTATTATGCATATTATCATTTATTATGACTGAGACTACAGTAGAGTTTGTGTGCTGGAAATGACCTTCTAGTGTTAATCACGTTAAGTAAAACAGATCTCATACTAATATGTCGTATAATATTTAATATCCGACGTGAATTTGCGACTCCGAAATTAAAAATCAATAAATAGTTGATAGGGATTACTAAACTTTATTTATTGTACATATAATGATGACCATGACAAATTACAAATTCATAGCGTTCACGACATGACATAAAAAATAATTACAAGATAAAAAGAACTTTTTATATACGTTTTTAAATTTTCTGTTGAATTATTATGCTCAATATGCTCAAACTTGTACTTGATATGAAGTAAATAAAAAACAAACAAACAAAATATAGAATACTGAAATGAAATGTTAAATTTTATTTTGATTTCCATAGTAACGCAAGTATATATTAATAATTTAGTTGCTAGGACCACCTCCTTAGCAACCAATAATAGTCTTTTACTTTTTACGGATTTTTCTGAAATAACTTTCCATACAAAACAGAATTAACTAAAAATGAATTCAATTCTGCTTAAAGATGGCTAAAAGTATTAAAAGAATGCATTGGCATCGTGTTCTGATCTGTAATGATCTGTAAAAGTTTCAAATGTCTAGCTAGTCGGGAAGTTAGTTAAAAATCGATTGCAAGATTTGTACTGGACAAACAACCACCAGACAAACAAGAATACGAGCTAATAAAAACGGTGTAATAAGTGTATTTCACAGTATTTAAATATACGTGTAAGTAAAAAAAATTGAAACATACCAAAACTCATCTCACGTAACTGGATAATACCTATCAATATCCGAAGCGATTTTATTAAACATAGTTATTGCGGCCCTAATTCACTTTGTTAATGGAAAGTTAGTGTGCATGTTTCCGATTTCTAAGATAATTATCAAGGACACAAAGGAAATACAGTCAAGAATGGCGGAGTTTTCATTTACACCGCGTATATGTCGGAAAAAATGTGTAGTCATACATTTATAGACTACAGTATGTGAGCATACCTAAGAGAAACATAATATAAAATAAAGGGGTGTACATAAAAGGTGAATGTTTGAGTCATCTACGTTTCCCACGTACTTTCAAACGGTTACCACTTATATTTAATAAAACTAAAGCCTCGTCTTATTATGTACACATTTATACAATGTAAACATTTTTTCTGTTTCTGAAAAGTAGGTGGTTCACGATAAATTACATTTTCAGCACTAATGACTAGGTACATTTATTGAATTTTAATAAAATACTTTCATAATTTTCAGTAGCTTTGCAATGTCAAAAAGCTTGGGTCACAGAAGTGTGTCATATATGAAACGTTAATTGGGTAAAACCGCTAAAAGGCTAAATTCGACGTAGGTATCGCACGTGGAAATCAAGTTGCAATAATGCTTTGTATGTGCGATAAAATATTACGTGTATGCCAGCCATAATATTTTATGAATTCGAGCTGGCAGTAGACGTTCACCCATATCAGTTTCCCCAACAGTTCACCAATATAATTCATGATATAAAAGCAGCAATTCATTTGTAATCGAGATATCTCGAGAAAAAATACGAAAATTTGATTATCATTTCACGATATAGGTATTTGTTCAAAAATTTCTAGATTGTCATTTATCTCAAGTAAGTAATTGTTAATGATAATCTCGAGAATTCCAGATTTTTTTACCAGTAATGTATTTAAAAAATTGATTTGGAAGTAGCGTTGCCAACGTAACGCTTTTCTTGCCAGGATCCAGCGTTTGCCGGAGAAAACTTTCACTGGAAGAGATAAATAGTATATAGGTATAGTAAAATGCTGTCGTTTTGTTAAATAATTCGAGAAGGGAGTTTTTCCCCTGGAAACCTAAATAGATCTCGACTTTTTATTTCGAACAGAATTTGTGAAATAGTTAGGTGAAAAAAGCTCTTGACATAAAATGAATTCAACAATTAATATTAGTGTGTATTAAATAATAAAAATCTCGAGAATCGAAAAACGTCGAGATATAACAAGCTCTAAGCAGCAAAACTGCATCTTTATGACTATATTATTATTATTTTAAAACGAAAAGTGTACCCATAGGGCATAGATAGTGTAAAAATATAAATAAACCTTATATTTATCGCATTTGACAAGAAAATTTTTAATGGAATTAAAAAAATGTTCACTGAGTTAAGTAGGGGAGCAAGGGGTAATGGGAGCTTGCGGGTAATGGGAGCGACTGCAAAACAGGTACCATCTAACACTAAAATGACTCGGAAATAACCAAAACATCTTCGTCAATCGTCGGCTAAGCCCGTCGATCGCTGTCGACTGCTTAGTGGCACGTGCACGCGCGTGGCGAGTGGAAGTGTGTTTTGGGCTAGGTGCTTATATCAATTTACAATACATAAACATCAACGTAAGTACTTAAAATTTTACTTATTTCATCATATTTTGTGTCCATTGTATAGCCAGATACATGTATTTTTGTTTAGTAGTTTCAGAATCAAGGATTAAAATGGTTTGGTTACGTTATTTATCAATCTTCAAAGTGGTTGACATTCGGGTAATTGGAGCCTAGGTGGCTCCCATTACCCCTATATAAATTTCACACCTCTTTTACTAGTAGACAAGATTTTAATTGTTCCAGATGCCCAGAAATAGAAATCTGACGACTTTCAAGGCTGGTTGGACGGTGACTTCATTGGAAAATGCCCTCCGAAACCAGAAAGATTATATTTGTGTTTTTTGCTTAGTTCCATAACATGACGTATTGATTCTTTTGATATTTTTAGTACTAGAGCATATTTTTGTTGAATTACATTAGTAAATATTTAACATTTTATTGTACCTATGTCTGTTATAATGTGTATAAGTGTTTGTACGCATATTAAAATATGAAGCTCCCATTACATATTTGGTAAATTTTTGGCTCTCATTACCCTACATGTGGGGTAATTGGAGCCAAATGTGTTTTTTGGGAAAACGTTTTTTTTGTACCTTAGTTATAGAACTTTTGAGTGGAAATTGCATTAATATTATTACTATGTAACCAAAGGACTCATTTCAAGTCTTAATAATAAACGATTAGAACATTTTGTTACTTTTTTTCAACAATTTCCTTAGTAGGCTCCAATTCCCCCTTGCTCCCCTACATAGGTAAATAAATTAGATATAAATAAAAAAAATGTAATATTTACATGATAGAATCATATATAGAATTGAATATCTTTTATGTTTATAAAATGAAAGTATCAAACTCATAATAAATGCCATCTAACTGTCGAGGCAGGCGTTTGTGCGGTAGCCTACGCGACCTGCTACCGTCACAAAATCCACGTGCAGGGAGATATTTGGTACCTATATTTAATCAAACGGACCCAATTTATAATTTAAGTCCCACATTGTGGCTCTTTGTCGAATAGTGGAAGATAACCGTGAAATCATTAGGCAACAGGTACCGTCCGGTATTATTGAGAAATTCTTCGTATTTCAGAACCTTGCACCCTTGTGTAGTTCCCTCCACTTATTTCATTCAAAGTGGGTATATTTCGCCAAACACAATTATGCCGATCGAAGGCGATATTTTTTAATAATCGAGATGGAAGCGTAAACGAAAACTGAGAGAAATTGAAATGTAGGTTACCTGTGTGATAAAAATATAAATAATCAAAAAACAACGCACGCATGCTCAGTATTTAGAATACGGAAATAACGAAATTAAATCAACCTCATTTTGACTGCCAAATATATTAAGAATATTATACGTGTAAATTTATAATACCCACAGTTTCGCAAAAAATACGGATGATTTTAGTATTCGATAGACTTTTGACTTAATTCGCATGGGCATGGTATGGTGCATTCAGCCAATTTAGAATCGCACGGATATTACCGTTGTTTTGTGTAATGACCAAATTCATTCGAACTACCTTCTTCTAAGCTTGAATTCAATTAAACAGCATTAGGTACCCACTCTCATATATTTCTGAGACTTTTCTTCCAAAATAAAATTTTCCGTATATTCAGGCCACTGGCCTTTTTTATTTTTAAGCGTTGCGTAAGAATCAAAAATTTTACACGTCGTTCCAAGCTGCCATTTTAATAAATAAAAAAACGGTTCGGACCCTCTAAAATTCCAGGTTTCCGATTTCCGGTTATGGTTCTACCGGGATCCAGGACAGGAACTTGCTTTGCAGGACGATTGTATGTATTTAGTATACGTCAAAACACGTCGTTTAAACGGATCCCCTCTGCGAAAGTATTGTATTTTATACTGTATCCAATACTTTCACAGAAGAGATCCGTACGACGTATTTTTGACGTAAATATTATGAAAGTTTGCCTTCGTTGTACATAAAATACATACCTAAGTATTATATACAATCAATAACGTATTCAGTTTACAATAACTGCCAACAACATTTTACAGTAACACAATCGTTGTGTGCAATGGACGATAATGCCCGATGATCGTCCACGACAGTAGGGGTGTGTTTTCGTATTGGCGATATCAGTCCTGTAATTTAATCATTCGACCGGGGAAATACAAAACAATATTATATATAACAGAATTTCACAATACCGTATCAGCTGCGGTCAGATTGATGCCAAGCCCACCAGCCCTGGTGCTGAGCAGGAAGACGAAGATGTCGGAGCGCGCCTGGAAGTCCGCCACCATGTCTCGTCGGGCCGATATCTTACTGGAGCCGTCCAGCCGCATGTACTTGTGCTTCCGGTGCCACATGTACTCCTGGGTATAAAAAGAAAATATAAAATATTTTTACAGTAATTGTTAAAGAAGAATACAGTCCACAAATAAATATAATACGAGATTAGTCGACAATTCAAAAAAAACAATAGAATTAAAGAACTCGTTTTCGCGCTATTCGCGTCTACTAGAGACTTCATATTTTGATAGCGATTCCAGCACGTTTTTAGAATGGTTGAGTTGGTAGCCATATAAAATGTATGTTAAACGTTAGCTGTATAAACTAGGCGGCGGCCTGTTTTGAGATTTTGTTATACTATACATATTATATATTTTTGCGATTGTTCATCTAAATATTCTAAATATTGGTGATTACTCTTACTAAAAAAGTTGATTTCAGTACAGCTCTGTGAAAGAAATCTCAGGCCATACGTGCGATGCGTGCTATACATACATAATTTGCACTGTGAACTAACTCGTAATTAATTTAATCATTACCATTACCTTTGAGACACCCAAAGAAGATATCGGTGGACTTTAATAGTGCACACAATGTTAGGTGTTTAGTTTGCAAAAAGAAAACCTGGCAAATATCGATACACTTGACATATGAAAATAAATATGAAATTTAGATATTCTAACAACCCCTAAAGGGTTAACAAAATATACGTAGGTACGAGACGCTCAGTGGTTAAACCATTTACAATTCATAACATTAATCGAATTCCGTCGCTGTTTTTCAACATTTTATAGAATGGTTACCTGCAGTCAGTGATAGAAAACCAATACCAGCATGCCGTGCATCATTATTATCTCCAATAAATACTAAACTCGAATTGACAACAATAGTGGTCTGTTAGTATTTTAAGCAACCCCTACCCGACCAGTATTACTGTGAGTACCAAAAAGCCATAATGTATTGATAGTAATATTGACCATGTAAGTGGTGGAATACATGGTCGAATATTTAACCATCAGTATTGGCAGTACCATAGAGAATATGAGAAAATTGATATCATATTTAGATAAATATAATTTTATTGTTTCTTATCTGGTTATTCATTCATTGTCAACGATTAATTAATCTATTTTAATTTGATATTGCTAAAATTACAGCCAAAATGCCTTTGCACGATTATTCATTGCGGTTGACTGTGCTGCCGGATGAAATTAATTATTAATACGAAACATCAGTAAAATAAAATAAAAAAATTATGACAATTGGATGAATAGCCTTTAAAACATTAGTAAAAATTTAGTAAAAAGACGTTATTTTCATGAATACACTACTATTTCACTATTACTGGCGCGGTATTTACTGTCAGTAATACTAACCGTGTAGTCTGCTTTAAAGTCGAAAAAGTCTATAAAAATTTGAGCTTTCATCCAGAATTGTATAAGCAGCGAATTATGATGCTATGCTATGGAAGGGTAAGAAAGTATTGAGGATAAGTATTAAAGATATTATTATGTATTATTATCTTCGGGGGTAGAATAGAACAGGTACCAATGTAGACGATAGAGGAAGAGAATTTTAGATCGAATGTGTGTCGATTCGGGTCATTATTTTATAACAATACTTACAAAATATTACAAAACTTATGATTCTACTTACCTACTATCTGAAACGAGCATTTTTAACGAATAACGAGTAGCATTTTGGCATATCAAAATAAAGGGCAAACATGGTTCGAATTCCGATCAAGGGAAGTTTTCATATGATTTATTCAATACGCTGTATTGAAAATTGTAAAATGGAATTCTACTGTGGTGACATTCACACGATAGATTTTCAACCGCAGATGTCGCAGACACTTTTATAGCACGAATTCGAACCGCCAGGAACCAGCAGTAAAAATGGCCAATCGAACAAGTGAAATTTCACGAAGTGCATAGAGAAGTTACTAAAATTCACAAAATGTAGCTTAAACAAACATGAAAATCAATTAAGATAAATCGACCCCATAATCGATTACTCAACTCAATATGCAGTACACGTTACGTCATAATGAAGAACGAATGATTCCAGAGACAAGTCAACCATCTCTTCACCGCCACGTAAACGTCAGTTCAATGGATATAATAATAATTCATGAAAATCGTTTTCTAATGCCACGGGTTCCCCACAGCGCATGTTCCGATGTGCAAACAATCGCGTGGGGGACGTGCAAAACACAGCCGCTATTGGAAAATAATTACACACGTCAGGGGGGGACACCATATCAATCACACGGCCGCCGCGGATCCATGCTATTATACTTCATTATCGTTAAATTGTTATATGGCAACTCCTACGGATCATCGATTGCACTATCATTTGGTGTTGCATTAGGTAGGTATGCAGCGAAAATACTCACGAGTTTCTGTTAAATGGCATTGTAAACATTATGAACAATGTGTGAATACATTCTAATACATTATGGTATTCTAATAAATTATTTCTTGTTAAAGGTTAAATTTAAGTTGACAAAGGTGTGGAGAGAAAATAATGCCGAATGCATTCATTGAACACGAATTAATATAATTTTTAACGAGATTGAAATTAAGTTTACCATCTTTCAAGATGCTGTCGTAGCACAGTATGTACGAGTGCTAATTTATGGTATATTATTAGTGAATACTAATACCATTTATAGGTACTATTGATGCTAAACATTCCTTCGTAAACCACTAATTTTTCAGTTCTCATTCAGTATAAACAATGTTTCATAAAATGTTACATACAATAATTATTTTACCAGTAAATAATTCCCCTAAAGGGGAGGCTTCGATTATGCTTAGCACTCAGTGGCGAAGAGTGGAGGTAGGCTGTTAAGATCCGACATAAATAATGCATATTACATTATATAAATTATTGAACTAAGACTACATATTGCAAATAGTGTTTCTTAGTTTTTTTTAATTCAATTAAAAGTGATTAAACCCAGCGTAGACCAAGCCATAATAAATAGGAAAAAATATTCATCTATCTATATTGCCATTAAATCATACACCATTTTAGATATTTTAGAGATAGAATAATATTTTGTATCGATTATGGTTAGGTATGAGCCTTAATGAATTATAAAAAAACTAACTTACAACATTTGAAATGTGTATTCTTAATTCATTGAAAACAAATAAGTATGACTGAAAAAGTGCGCACAGTTTATGGCGGATCTTACCAGCCTACCTCCACACATCGCCGCTGATAGCACTAGTTACATACGTGCTACCGACGCCACCTTGGAAAGCAGCGGCCGATTTAAAATTCTCAACCATTAAAAAAGTGCTTGCGATGCACAGTAAATTAAAAAGTGTCGAAACAATAATCAATTCAATAAACTCACAATTAAAAATCTTACATTTTAAATGTTTTTAAAAAAAATCCTACCCTCATGCTTAGTAACCATCCTGGATACGATACATAATTATTATTATTGTTATTAAAATGTGTATGTTTTAATGTTCTTCAAAGTGTATTTAAAATATTTTTCGATGTTTTCAGCCGTTAATGAATGAGATATGGCTGAAAAACTAAAAATCGTCCACCATTTTCCAAGATGGCAGTCTTAGTTCAGTATGTACGACTGTTGATTTTACTAGGCACTGGGCACTAGCACTTATGTAAAGCTCTCCCATTAGAGAAATTATTTGCGGGTTAGCGGTTATTGTTATATTCACCTAATGACTGGGATATAATCCAAGGATTGATAAATCTATTCGGGGTTGCAATCTATATAATATAAGACAGGAGCGTATATTAACTACGGCGAGATGTTCATATTGTCTCCTCCACGCAATATAATCTTCCTAAAATACGAGAGCGATACCTGCACACAATTCTTGTGCCCTGTGCCTGATATTGAGAATGAATTTTATTCTTAATTTCCAGTGGTAGTTAATGTATGTCGTAACACGATTTTAATCTACACAAGGTTTTAATATATGGCAATTCAAATTATATTGTACATCGACAATATTCAACAATAATTCGATTATACTATCACTTATAGTTACAAATTGCGAGATATATCGACCGTACAAAACATAATTGAATGTGTAATTTTACAAGCTTGTTATGTGCGGTATCGCATTAAAATGTTTCGCAATGACATCAAAAACATAGTAAATATATCGGAAATTATTCTAACATACAATTCGTTATTGCTCGTTATTAGACACCTACAACATCTAAATATTATTTCGAATATATATTATGAAGATTAGACAGAAAGAGATAAATAGCTGGTACAATATTAAAATGAGCACCCCAATGACTGTAATTGTTTATAATTATATTAAAATTTATTTTAAGTGATTAGGCTATTATTATACACAACTGCTAACTTTGATTTAGAATAGGCAAATAAATAGTAGAAAAAATCTCATTGAAACTATCCAAGCTTTTTCCTCGTCAGCACCCTCATGACTAGAGTCGGGTATTTCCCGAGAAAATCGCAATCTCGAGATTCGGGATTTCCCGAAATGATGAAATTTTGAATTCTCGAGATTCGGTATTTCCAGAAAAAAATTCTTGAGAATTCTCGAGATATCGGGAGATTTAAAAAAAACTGTAAAAATCCTAAAACCAGTGTAAAAACAGACAAATTCCAAAAAGTATGTTTTTTTTATCTATGTAAGAATAAGAATAAAGACAGACAAAATAGAAGTAGGAAAACAAAAATAATTCAAAAGATTACCTACTTAATAAAATGGAATTTCAAAAAACACAGACTGTCAATCGCTGCATCTGAAAATCGCGTACGTTTTTGAGACACAAAATTCCCTGATGTTGCAAAAATTGCGCTCATTTTGTGTTAAATGCCCCGATTAGTCTTTGAAGGTTTTGTGTTTTCTATCCAGTTTTTTTCATATAGAAAATCGTTTTTTCAATTAATATTTGATATTAAAGAAATCCCGAATCCCAAGAAAAGATTCTCGAGATCCGGGATTTCCATAAATGTTAAAAATTTCAATTCTCGAGATTCCGGATGGAAAATCTCGAAAATTTCTCAAGAAATTGAGAAATTCTCGAAACCCAACTCTACTCATGACTGACGATCGTGATAATTCTGGAATACGTACCACGGAATTCTTTATCGGCTTTCTCCGACTTCCCCAACTTCCCCTAGCTTCTGCAGGCTAGTGGTAAATGCTACCTGTTAACCGGTGAATTCTTTCACTCGGTCATTCCACCTCATCGACGTTCGCCTTCTACCCGGAACTGGCTTACTGTCCAAAACAATAAACGTTTCGAGACGTTCTACACCACAACCAACAATATATCTGAAGAACTGAATAATATGACGCAGGTACGAAGAGGACAGAATCTCACTGATGAAATGCACGTGCAGGATCGAGTCCGGAAATTTGCACGTATGCAGTTCGGCGTATCACACTTCAACGTGAAATGTTCTATCGGAAATACATGGTCGTATATTAAAGACCGTCCAACCTCTTTAGGTCGCATAGTACTGAGATATAATTCATGTCTAAATAAAACACGGTTCTTGTCGGGTTACAGGAAGCCACAGCAGCAAACAAATTTGAAAATGGCCGATATACTGGATTATTTGTTAGGTTAGGTTAAGTTAGATCTAATAAAATTGGAACATTATTGTCTGCATTGCTCCCAGAACGCGTTATTTCTCCATCTCGGTGTAATAGAGATGACCGTATTGTATACGGTCAATTCTTGAAATGTAATAGGTACGTACAATTTACATGTAACCGAACAGGACGCTATCAGCAGCCGTTGTCGGCACATGTCATCTCGAATACGTGAAGCACTTTCTTTTCCTTAGTTTAGAATCTTCAGTATCCAAGTTACTTGATTTGCCAAAGCTGCATTTTTGGTGTCATATGAAAGATATGATATCTTATCGTAAGGCAAAGAAAAAAGGCTAAAGTAATTAAAAAAACATTTTGTGCCGAATGATGCGTTACTAACACAGTTGCGTGTCCGCCGTGGCCTATGTGGTAATGGACGTCAATGACAATAAGCCATATATTTATAATTACATAGACGCAATATAATAAAAAAAAAGCATTTAAGAAAAACGTTTAACAAGATTGCGTACAAAATTACACGAAACAAGATAATTGCATTATTAGTTTCACAAGGGTCTAACTGCAGTAGGTGCAATATATTGCGAAACAGGCATTATCCAACGAAACGTAGAGCGTTTTCATTGTGAAGATATTTTTCTCACGTTTACCGCCTTGTGTTATTAAATTCACAGCGATATTCTGTCAAAAAGCTTGTGGGAAATGCGACAGAGTTTAATCATATATTGTGGGCCGCTTTACGACGTGGGACGCCCAGCCTGAGACAACTTCCGAAACCTCATACAAGACGGTGTGTAGGCACTAAGTATCCATTCAGCGTGTACAATTATTTAATTGATTCTATAAGCATGTGAGTATTGATTAGGTAACAGGCGATACGACTTTATAGACGGTGGTTGTATACTAAGTGCACGCGAATCATATTTGGCGTAGCTAGAATATTTTAAGCCTCTGAACTGACGCAGACAAAACCACCAGTGGCTTCCACATCTGAATGATAAGTAGAACCATACAATGGAATTGAAATGGCAAGTCGAGAAAGCCAGGGCTTTGACATAACGGTGTTTCAATAAGAACCGACTGTTTTTTTTTTTATAAAAAATAAAGTACTGTACGAAAACATTTTCTTGGCTACGTGTTAAAACTGTGAACTAACATGCTCCGCCCATTTTTAACCGCAATTCCATTACAAGTTCCTCCCATTTAGTAAACAACAGTGCCTGGAAACGTAGCCAAGAAGATGTTTTCGTACAGTAGGTACAGACCTACAAACTATTCTGAAGAATGGGATGGGGGAGCCACTGTCGAAAACTACCCAATCAAGACTCGTAACTGGACAAAATCTGACATTCGAATGAAATTTTCAAAATGCCGTCCTATGGTAGTTCGTAGTTCAATTGTTGGCCTTTCTACAGATAAGTTTGTAGGTCTGTAACAGGAATGTTTGTGTTTATTTAAATCTATTGTAATACTGATGGTAATTATATACAATATGTACCTATGTAGCATTATTCAAATATCCACCTCGGCTTCTCTAACAGATGATCATTCTATTATGTTGGCCATGTTTTCCATGGCGCATGTGCATAAACCCGGCTCTATATCGCCGATGGAGCACTGGATATTATCTTTGATATCAGGAATCGTTTTTGGATAATGAGCGTAGATTTTAATTTTGAAAAAAAATCCAATGGAAGAAGTCTAACGGTGTTCAATCACACGATCTCGTAGGCCAGTTAATGTCGCCAAAACGGGAAATAACGCGATCAGGAAACATGGTCTGCAGTAACTCCCGGGTTTTGCGCGCATTATGACATGCTGAAAGTATATGTTTTACAAGTCCAATTCGCGCAAAAAAATGTAATCCACTATCACCGCAATTCCAATCGCATTTTCAAAAAAGTACGGCCCAATGACACCCTTGCCCAAGCCATAACTTTTGCAGGGTACTTATATCAGTTTCTCATAACCCACTTGAGGATTTTGTGAACACTCACAGAAACAACGCTCAGAAAAATTAAGCTTTCGAAATATGGGCGTATAAACGCATGCTTCGTATTTATCAGATGAACGACGATTACGAAAGTTTGCGAGGGATGATAATTATAAAATAATCATATAAGAAAAAACTAAAAGGTTGTTATACTTTGGCCGCATCATGTGACATCCTGAGTAGGGAATCCAATCCCGAGCCAAAATTCTGATCCCGGGATTTCGGGATTACAATTTGACAATCCCGGGATCCCGGGATTGGCATTTTTTTCCATTGTTAATATAAAACTTTTATATTTACAAATAACATTGATAAAATCGGTCAAAAATAAATCTAGTATAATTTATACTATTTAAGACATTTATTGTTAATATTGTATACGTTCAATCTTGGAAATACACAAGTTTAATGGAGTAAATAATATTGTAATATAAATAATAATGTGAATTTAATATGAGATTGCTGTTTCTGATAGTAAAGACATAATGAATGGATTAGCGAGATTTAAAATAGTAAAGCAAATAATCATGGCGTACTTATGGCCTTTCCGCATCATAAATCTAATTAGTCAGCCAGATATGAAACTGCTGTAAAACGTATGATATCATGGTAGAATTACTTTGTTAGAAGTGCGAAGCATTGTTTTTTCCAATCTTTCTCATTTTTAATAATTCATATGAAAAAATAAAATGAATCGGCAACCTACACATGGGTATAAATCAAACTTCATTCAAACTCAGTTTATTTCTAATGTAGTTATTTTTTATTAAAAGAATTTTTTCCGTTTTATTTTCGCTTTTATTTTATTTTCCATAGAAATTGATAAAAAAATCAATCCCGAAATCCCGGGATTATGTTTATCAATCCAGGGATTCATGGGTATCGAAAATAACTCGGGATCCCGGGATCCCGGGACTCGGGATCCCGGGATTGGAATCCCTAATCCTGAGAGATATCAACGTCGGCATCGTATCATTATTGAGATTATTTGCAGTTAGCGAGGTCCTGACAGAAGAAGAGCGTCATTGTTTAAGAAACAGAAACGAGCTGAAGCTAATATTGTATCTAAGATCAGGCTACAGGACGTCTATAAAAATGGCATGCTCATGGGGATGAGCGAATCGGAAGCTATACAATGAATGTGTTGTTAAGGGAGATACACGGACGATCACAATAATTTTCATAACAATATTACTAAATAGCTTCACAATGACTTCATATTCGTATTTCAAAAATAAACATTGAGTTCCATAGACACGAGTTTTCTATCACTGTCTTTAATACATCCTTGGATTAGGAATTTAATATGATGGGCGGCTGACAGGTGAAGCAATTGTAAATGTTAATTTTATAAATTTAATTTCCTTGTTGAAATCCAACAGATGCCTATTTACGGCTAAATGACTCATCTCACAAGCAAAATACAGATTTTTTTACTAAATAAAAAATACTACCTATTACTTTGGCAGGTATATACCAAAAACTTTGTTTTCCATTAAAAATAATGTTTAGTTTCGTGATAATCTATTTTTACAACAAAATACGTTTAAGTTTAATGTTTTTTAATATTTATTAAAACGTCACTCACGGATGATTAGGTGCTATGTTAACATGAAGTTTGGCATCTTTATATTACTAATTTATTTATTTTCTTAAGTCTATTTCTGGAATAGCTTTACATCCCAACAAAGTTCTTAACCTCTTTCAAAACTATGTGAATATATATATATACTATATAGCCACGAAGTACTAATAAGGTCAGTTTGTTGGTCATTTACCTTACTAGTTGTATCCATACATATTTCCAAAGTAATGGGAAAAGTATCACTAAGTGACAAACGGTCAGGTTCACCAAAAACCTAAATAAATAAATGCTTATACATATTTCACAAATCTTTCCTTTCAAATAATAAGTACAGCAGGGAACATATTATGATAATGCATATTAAGCAATTTACTAAACAAAATGCGATTTACACCGGTGGACCGGGACATGGCATGCTTGCACGGGAAAGAAGCGATCATTGACGATGCTCTAAACGTGAGAGTGGAGAGTTTTTTTTAGAATAATTATTAATAACCATGTCCTTGCTTTTTCGTACGTTAGTAATTTTGAAATCACAAATACCCAAGCTTTGAGAAAAACATATAAATATTGTGTCCTCACCGGGATCGAACCCAGAACTCTCGGGTGGGAGACCAGCACCCACTGCACCACGAGAGCCGCCGAGAGTGGACAGTTCTGATCGATCGTCATGCTAAACTAGTGTAGATGATTTGCTACGCAGGAGGGGGGGCAAACTGTGGCCCGCCGGGTATTTTTTTGCGGCCCGCCATCATTAATTGTACTTCTGATTACGAATAACTTTTTTTATATATTTTTTAAAAAATATTGACAATAGATTAAAATTTGAAGAATTTCTTGTTTCGTAAATGTATTATCTCAGTACGTCTTCCTTGCGTCTCGTCTCACACTATTTAACCACTATTTTCTACGTTGAACATCGATTTCAATAGATATTAATAGTGTGCCGACAGAGCTACAACTTGAGATTATTGATCTGCAGTGTGACACTGATTTAAGAGAATTGCATCGTCGTGAAGAAATCTTCAAATTTTACAATGCCCTTAATTCAGACAATTTCGACCAACTTAAAGATTATGAAAGAAAAATGTTCGTTATTTTTGGATCAACCTATATATGTGAACAAACATTTTCGATCATGAACCTCAATAAAAATTCTTTACGATCAAATATCTCCGATGCCCATTTAGAAGCAACTTTGAGAATATCAACTACAAAATTAACACCTGAATTTAAAAAAATGTTAAAAAGGTACATCAGTTTCATTCTTATTGAATATATATAATATGTTTATTTTTCGTGATAATAAATAGTGTATATCTAAAAATGGTATTTTACTTGCGGCCCGCCGCTCATTTTTATTTCTTGAATTTGGCCCTCCATCCAAAAAGTTTGCCCCCCCCTGTGCTACAGGCTAAATAATGCCACCGATCGTTGTCATTGGTGTGGTCTGTCGACAGACTAGGAAGACTCTCTTAGCACACCGGTTGTAAAACACTGAAATAGTATGCATCAAAATAATGATTTTCTTTATAAATTTATCACGGTTTCAGATGGAGTACACTGATCGTGATAGTATGATACTTATGGTCAAATGAGCGCTTAATATTTTCACATTCTGTAAAAATACACGGGAAGATATTTGCCTATTGACAATCGTGTTTTATCGTTTCATTTAAAAAGAAATCGACGTATTGTTAAAAAGCATTAGTCACATTTCGTAAAATAAACGTGTTACGCACGCATCTTCTTCGTGATCACTTTCAAGTGCACGATAATACAAAAGTGTCCAAGAAGAAAATAGTCGTAGTGTTTTCAATACAAAAAAAAAAAAAATAACCAAAAATTTCATCATTTGAGTCGACTATTCTCGAATAATCCAAATATTAAACCCTGAGTCCTCGCAGGTCCATCCACACATAACGGAGTCCACCATAGACTTTTCAATGTTTTGGTATAGGTACCTATCGATAATCATTGTTATTGCTACTACGAAATTATTAAAAAAAATATTAAACCAATTAAAATTAACATAAAAAAGGTAGGCTTGGGAAGGAAGAGGGGATTAGGATATTTTAAAACTACAACCCAGGACTATTTTATGTAGTAGGTACTACACCGGTGATTTGCAGTCAATTACCTGTTTTAACATTTTAAATACATTAACATTTACCATGTCTAATCCATAAATAACTTTCATAGTATTATTTTCCAATGCAACTTACCGCTGTTGGTACAAATAATTTATTACTTATTATATTTTTTTAAACTCAAGCAGTGAATTATTTCGTTGGAAATCTGAAATTACGGCGGTATACCTCTTGAGCTGTGGTAATTTTTTAAGAATCATCAATGTATATTATTATTATGTTTGTCGTGAGTGTTAGAAATTGCTAATTGATCCAAGTAGCATAGCATACTCTTAACAAGCGTATGATAGACGGACTGGCATAAATATATTTTTTTCCATATCTCAATAATTGGCGATAACGGAAAAATAGAAATAGATAGGTACGAGAATATTGAAAATAAGAAAAATCCCTCCAAAATTTACAATCCTAGGTTTTAGAAAAAAAAACCAAATTTTCTGTCTAAGAATAGTGCATGCACGATGAACGCGTCGATAGCGGGACGGTTTTGGTCGATCACGCCTAGAGAATCCAATCCCGAGCCAAAATCTTGGTCCCGGGATTTCGGGATTACAATTTGACGATCCCGGGATTGGCATTTTTTCAATAGTTAATATTAAATTTTTATATATACAAATAACGTTGATAAAATCGATAAATCTAGTATAATTTATACTATTTATTGTTATGTTAGTATTGTGTACGTTAAATCTTGGAAATACATAGGTTTAATGCTTCCGCTTCATAAATCGAATTCTTCTTCTTTCGACCATGTCCGATCCTAATAGGATCATATGGGCCTCCACAGAGTAGAGGTTTGTATTGACAGATTTTGTTTTTTACGAGAAATGGATGTCAGCCACTTGCTCAACCTATTAGGTCCATACCCTGACACACACAAATTGAAAAACAATATGTGTACTTGCCAGACCCAGGATTCGAACCTGGGACCCACGGCATTATAGTCCAACGCTTAAGCCACGCGGCCACCGTGGGTGTAAATAATTTACGGAATTAAATGATTCAGGGATCTGAAATTGTATTGAAACGATTGTGGATGTCGATAGACGCGGGCGATAGCAATGTGCACTTTGCTACAAATGAATCTACAACGAGGAATGAATTACAACTGAATAAGTCATTAGTCTTAGTAAACTTTTTGTGGATAAACTTTCATAATATTAAATTTAAGGCTATACCTCAGCTGAGGCATGGTCTAAAAAGATCGTGACTAGGCGCGATGCGCGGATTGCGGGTCGCGGGTGCAAATGACGCGAACCGAACGAAATATAATTTGTCATAGAAATTCAACATGCGTCCTTTTTATGTTATGTATATTATTATATTCGTAATAATAATAGTATATTCATTGACATGTTTTCTTTTTCAAGTGCATGCGGAATGTTTTTAAGTAATCTTTACATGATTTAAGAATATATTCATCTGACTCCATCAGAAAAGAAATTGACTTTTAACTTAACTCTCTCCGAATGGCAACGCGCCTCAACGCGGCCGAAATTTCGGTCCACATGTTGAAAATTATTTGCCGTTTCACTTATGTACGCTCTTAAGATCCGTCTAGGTATATATTAGTATGTACTTAAAAGATTTCTTAAATACAATCCGAAAAATATAATTATATTATAATGAGTTATGTATTAGATTGTCAAGCAAAATATTATGGTGTCCAACACAAAGGATAATAATATGACAAAACAAATACCTATAAATTATGGAATGCTATCAATACAATATCATTATATCTTATTATGGAATTGCCTAAGTTAATACTTAACTGCTCGTAAAGTATGTATATGGATTATGCAAGATGCGCGGGCGAATCCCAGATGAGTTGGAAAGAGAGAAATGATAATTTACTTATCGATCGATAGATCAATCAGCGACACATTAAGAGCCCGATGAACAGGAACAAGGTCATTCATAGTTCATTCAGAGAATGATCTCAGAGTTGAAAGGACGTCATTTTAATTCAGTCTAACCTCAAAAACCTCTAACCATCGGGGATTTATTTTAAGAAACGCAATAATTATTAATTACAATTCTCGGGCGAATGAATATCATTATTATTATTATTATTCCCTTCAAACATAACATGTATGCGACTTAACCTAAAGCCGGCCGAACGAATACAGGGCTGTCAAAATAATATCAATCTAATTTTACGTTTTAAAAAGTTACAAATTTAAAGTTAAAAATAGCTTACTGAACAGATGGAATAATTACATAATTCCAAGCGTCAAACGGCATACAACATTTATCTAAAATAATTATGAAAAGACTGGCTGATTATGTTATGTTATTTTTGTATTGTTCTTATTTTTTTGCTTATCAAAATATTTCACATATTATCTGATGATGTGTATTTTGGATATATCGTAATATGTATCTTGTCTCATTAAAATTGATATTAAGTTGATATAGCATAGGAAAATCTGTAAATCATTAAAATGTTAATTTTGTTATAGTTTTTAATTAAACCTGTACAATTACATATTAGATTTAAACACTGTTGTACTATGTAACTTTTATAATATCAGATATCCTTACGTGAGATGGGCAAGATAAAAAATAAAACTGTAGGATGTCTGCAAAAGATTAAACAAAACCCAGCTCATTGGATACCCGAATGGTAAGCAACTGTATCTATATATTATATTTTTCCGCCAAATTGCACACAATTAAAAACACATCATAAAAATAAGTAATTAGTCTTCGACAGCCCTGGTCGGTAACTTTGCTATCTTCTCAGTGACGCTAGCTTTGAATAAAAAAATGTGTGGGTGTCTCTACGTTAATAATAATTTTTTATATAAATTATTTCTTGCAGTGGCTTTACTTACCAACAATAATTATTGTACCTACCTATTTTTATAAAAGTAAAATTGCGTTACTTGTTTGTAAAAGTGTCAGACTAAATTAATTAAACTAATCGGGTAAGTAATAAAAAGTCATTAATTGAGTTAGCAGTAGTAACCAAGTAAATGGTAGAATTCCATTTTAAAAGAAATGAAAATATAATTAATTATATTTTCATTTCTTTTAATAAACAGTCACTTTCTTTTTATAATAAACAGACATCACTATATTACACTTTTTTTTAAAAATATGCATTAGAATTAAACAATGTGTACCTATTTTTTTAATAATTATGTAATAGGTCTTACACATTCAAAATAAATACTATTCAATAATAATGTTTTTTGGATAGCACATGAAATAAAAATGTAGGTAGATATGTATTTCAACATCCTTCGTATGTTTAGCTCTCGGACAATTTCTGGTTAAAACGTTATTAATATATTATTAAGTTTATATCGTGGCTATCCATCATATTGGTTACAATATTTCCCACCAAACAGATGATTAACAAATTGAATTTAGTAACATTTACGTATATTAGAAGATATCATTTTTTGGTCACCCCATATTTTATTCACGTTGACAGTGTTATGTTATGAGAGATCATTATTTACTTTAGACCAAAGCATTGTCGGCGACCTTTGAATATTACCAGTAGAGCAACAATTCCGGACCACATGTAAAAAAACCATATTTTCAATTCTCAAGGGCAATTCTGTAGAGCGTCCCCTTAAGTGCCCTGATTGGACACGCTTGCCCCATTTTGTTAATTTGTGTGTAATCGACGAAAAGTGAGCAAAATCTCAATAAAAAATGAAAAAAAATCTTTGCTATTGAACGAACTGTAAATTTCGAATTTACTTTTATTTGATGTGTAAAAAAAACTATTTATTGTGTATTGGCCAAATGTTTTGAGATTTCGCCTAATTACGAAGTAATCTATCCCCAGGTGTATTCTCACACAAGCCTGTAGCAGAGATTGATTGAAAACGAGGAAACTTTTGATATGCCAATTGCACTGACTGGCATACTATGACTAAATTGTTAATAATTATGCTAAATCATTGAAAAATAGCACCATGGCGTACTCCGACATTCTCTTGGAATCAGTGTTGGTAACTACCATTAAAAAATATGCAGATAGTATGAAAATAAGCTAGTTGGCAAAATAGTTATGCGAGAATAAAATATATAGAAGGAGAATTAATAAACTGTTTCGCATTTAATAAAACCTAAGTACCCAAAAATAATAAGTTAGAAAATTTGGTCATTGCTTAAATACCGTATGGTACAAGAGGCCAGCATGTTGATTTTCAAGGAAATTGGTGTAATATTCTAGCTTTTTGTGAGACATTTTAAGCGTTTATGGTGTTGAAATATGGTAGATCTAGATTTAACGCTATGCGCCAGGTGCGTATTTTGCAAGCTAGATATATTAAAAAATGCTAAATCTAGTAAGAAAAATGATAAGTTGGCAACGCTGCTTGAAATTAGCTTAAATTTCATGGCCAATTGTTTCGTAAATTTCTGTATAATATATAAACATTTTTAAAGATCTCTTTTATTTTCTCTAGTTTATTGATTTTTTGTTTCAAAAATTATTATTATTTGTAAGTGTGAAGATGGATTACAAGTCGAAATAATAATATTAGGTAACTTTGCATGGTGATCTCCCTTCCCTCACCACTTTCCACCCTATTCAAAAGGGTTCCACTAATATCTAACAACCAATCCTAGTAAAACAAGTCAATTACTAAGTACAGTGCGAAAATGATATGTTGAAGTGTCATGGCCGCCGTCGTGGCGCTGCGATCTATGCCAGTATTGTAGTTCTCGAAAGTGCCACGCTTCACGTTAATAGAGAGGTCATACAGTGTTACAAATAGACAGTTCCGTTATTAACAGTAGGTATAGCGGCCAAAACAAAAAGATTTTGCAGATTTTCGAGTGCATATAAAATTTTCAATTTTACAATAATCATGGTTCACAGCTCAACTATGGTATGACGCACCATAATCATCTGCAGATTCGTGACAGATGTTGTTTTTAGACAAGAATCATTACCGGCTCTATTCTCAGTTGCGCAACGAGTCGTTTTCGCTTTCAATAAGGGAAAGACAATAATAGTATTATTATTATAGGCAATATCTAGACTCGGCAGAAGATGTGTAATGAAATTCGACAGATAATCATGAAATATGTTTAGCTTGTCTCACTGAGGCGCAATATTCAATAAATTTTCAACATTGACAATAAATTATAATCAGTCCTGCAAGTGAGATAATCGTGTGAATTTTAATGTGTTGGCGTCATACAAGGTATTAATTTAGAATAATAACATCACCAACACCTAAGGAAACCAGAAATACATTGAAGTACTTATTAATTTTATAAGTTTTTTAAACTTAATTCATGCAGATGACGAAATGCATGACATAACTACATAGCATCACAAAAAAACATAGCACTGATAAGTAAAAAAGAACCACGGGAGATCTTCATTCGGGAATGGAGATACAAATTGTCTGAGCGAAAATAAAGCATTTTTACTATACATACTTAATATAATAAAAACTGACTGGCCTTTTTGACAAAAGTTTAAAATTAATTAGAATTCTATTTTCAAAAGAAACTAATGCATAATAAAATGAGAATATAAAGCCATGTCACTCGGTGAGTCTGTAGGTACAACACAGAACACACCCAGATACCCAGGACGGTTCTAGGACAATGTTACCACCTGGAAAACCATCCCCCTTTGATATTAACTATTAACCCCCCCCCCCCATATAAAATAATCTCTTTAAAGAAAATTTAACAAAGGAAACAAAAATTTATTTGGCAAAATTAATAAATGTTTTAAAATGAATTTGAAAAAATTTAACAAATAATTATTTAACACAACAAAATATGGATACAAATTAAAAATAATACACCTAATATGCACATCTTAGAGATAGAGAGAGGGAGAAAAATACAGTTTAATATTGTATGAAATTATACTAAAACCTATATAACCATTTAATTAAGGATAAATGTAGAAAAACATCAATATTAAAATCAATTGAGAATTATTTGTTTACATAAATATTTTTTTATATTCTTTGTTTTGAAAAGAAATTTTTTTATTTCCACACAACTGGAGAGGATTTAAACAGGTTATTGTCCGAGTTTTTGCCCTGTAGTCCCCCACGGACACTAAATGTCTATAGGGTCTCCCTAGAAGCTGCTGGGACATTGAACCCATTAAGTTCAACGAAGATACATGGCAGCAAACAACTAGGGACTGAGAAAGTGGAAGAAGCTAATAGTAGATCTACCCAGGATGATCATGATGATGGCAAATTTTCAACATTAAGGTATAACTGCTAAAAATTTACCAGCAGTGTCGTTATGTGAATATTGCCGGAATATTTCAAGCTATTATACAATATCCCATACTTTACAAGAGCAATAATTTAAAAGTAAGAAAAAAACAATTGTTCAAGTGGATTTTATTTATTTTTCAAGATAAGCTGTTTAAACTTGACATATTAAGTCCAAAAAATAATCAAGAGATGTTGTGCAAATTTGATTGAATAATATCTCTAAATCTTCAAAATTACTTACCACTATATACATTGATTATTTTACTTTTTAATATCATTATCAGAAAAGAATCTATGTGAAAGGACCACAAAAAGTACAATAAGTCTCAAAGTTTTAAATGAGTTGAATATACCAAATGAGTCAAAATGAGAAAGGGAATGCATCGAATCAACACCTCTGATTTACTAATTTTCACACAGAAACATTGGCGTTCTCATACAGAGTAGTCCAAAAATCATTTTCTTTTGACTCTCATAATAAGTAGTGACTTTTAGACTTATAGCTTTTTGCACACAGATTTCATTTCTTTATGCAGTTGTTTTAAATTTGTGAATACATATTATAAAAATTGGTGGGTAGCACAAAAGACGATAAAAGTGTGTGTAAATTCAACGATTTTGGCCATTGAAACTTTGTTAGTTACACTAACTGCAACATTATCATATTAAAAAAAGATAATAAAGAAAATTTGTAGAACAATTTTTGAAAAAATTTATATTAATATTAAAGATTTCCTACCTCGAGAAGATCAATCATTTTCGTCATCTGTGAGTAGATGAGAACTCGGTGCCCCTGCGCCTTAAGTCTTTTCAGCAAGCCATCAAGGACATTCAGCTTACCAGCATCTGTCACTAGGGTCTGTTTATCTAAGCAATGGAAAGACAGAAGAGAATTAAATACAGCTTATGAACACCTTACCCTTACCGTAATAAAAATCCATAAGTAGGCTACTAATTTAATATATCTGATCAAAAAGTTAGGACTATAACAAAAAACTTTTAGTTGCATAACACTTCCTGATTCTGCAAGGTTTTTAGTGTTTTTGCTTATATCGAACCTCTTTGGAAGCTCTTTTTAACATTTCATTATTATGTAAGCATATGTGATTTTTATGATTGTTCACCTAAATATTCTAAATAACAATGTCTTCGTTTATTTGGCTGCCTATTTATTTAGATACAATAATTTACATGATCTATCCCTGCACGATCACAGACAGTTACATGCTACATTTGTACTACAATCAGTGTTGCCATATTTCCAAAGTGGAATTATAGTACCGAACCTCCGAAATTTGAATTTAAAATAACAATACTTTTCTGCATTTTCAAAAAATTGCGCGTAAAGTAATTAATGTCACCTTTTTTTTAGACAAAAGTTCACATATAAGGTGATTCATCTCGTTTTTTTAGACAAAAATTCAGATGTAAGGTAATTAACGTTTTTAGATTAGATTTTAATGGAAAGTGATGACATCTCATTTTATTAGTCAAAATATCAAAAGGAGGTATTTTCAGTTCTCCGGATCAGCTTTAGAGCTATTTATTATCTATTGCCAACTTTTTTTCCGAATTTTGAAAATTATAGTATTTTGGGTGTACTATATGTTTTATATCGTACATAGTACGCAGACGAAAATTATAGTACCTACAAATACTATAATTATAGCAGGGTTGGCAACACTGACTACAATGTAAATAATTTGGTCCTGGTACAAGCCGAACACATTTAACAAATCATCCAGTAAGGTACTCAATACGATTCAGGAGACAGTTAGTTGGAATAAACATGCTATCCCACTATTGACACTTCCCTCTCATGACAGCCAATGTGAAACTAGTAAGTATAAGTAACAGGCAATATCTAATATCAATATTGGTCAGTAGGATGCAACATTTTACAAGTGCCGGTGGTATTTTAATTTTAACTGATTTTATTTTATATTTATGGTATTTTTGTCCTGTGTTCTGACAATGTCATCAATTGAATACGTGTATTAATTAAGGCGCTAAGTACCAAAATAATAAAAACTGACATTTTTATAGAAAAATGTTCTACATACCAACGCCAATAACTTCAACTATAGTCTAAGTGCCTCAAGCAAGTCAAAAAAATACAGAAAAATAATTAAACCTGTCGACGTTGTAAGTCCGTTGGCGTGTTTTATTTATAATGGTATAAGTAGCACTGCAGTGTTCAACGGCATTCAATATAAAATAGCTGACGATGGTGTGTTAACACTTCCGAGTTCTTAATATCTAAAATTATAGAAGCTGCCGTGATTGCTTCACACTGTAAAACTACATTTTTCAAAAGGTCTGCTTCATGAAATTTTACTGCAATGACTCGGTATTCTGTAACTACAGGCAATACTACTTTTTGGTACTTAGAGCCTTATTTAATACACGTATTCAATTAAGAAAGTTATTTTGCAATGTCATGAATTCATAGTTAAACGGGGTGATTACTGATTTATGGATGTTACATACGTCAAGGAACCGTAGATACAATGTTACATAGATCAGACAGCATATCCAATTCAGCTAAATGACTTCTTACAGTGGAGACACTATAATAACGAATTCAAGTTTCAGCTTGACTTGCAGATAATTTAATCAATAGTATTAGATGTCTTTTTCAGCTTCACTTTCATATATTTAAGTTCCATCTTGCAGGGAAGGTTTCTTGTACGTCTTTAAATATTGTTGACATTTTTAAGTATTACTTACCAGGTACAGAAAGGCATGAAGCAGTAAGTGGAGGTTTGAGGGGAGGGGCAAAAGATGCAGCCATCTTGGCAACCCTTTCCCTCCTACTCCAGCTGTGAGCCGCAGCACGAGAACAGGCAAATGCAACACGCTGCCCGCAATGCACCTACGAAACAAAAATCATATTAAAACCTCATGAACACTAACATGTGATATTACCATGCAAAAACACACCAAACTCATAGATTCAGGATGTCATAAGAATGTATGGTCGATGTGACGTTTCGTGCGTTTCTAGTAGTACCAATAATTCCCTCAATCCAGTTCACCTCTACTGGTCAATAACTAATCATTGGTTAACAAAAGAAGACCATGGACTAAAAAAATTCAATATGTGATAAATAATAAGTAATAAGAAATGTATATAAAATGGTATGTGTACCTTGACAGTTGAGGAGTAAATGAAGTTTGGAAGTGAAGTGTGAAGACAGGGGCGGACTTGCTCTGGCTGGGGCCAATGCGGGAACTCTGGTAAAAGCTGCAACCCTGGCGAAATCATCTCCACTTTTTTCAATGGCGATTTTGGATCCAGTACCTTTACTCCCACCTTCTAGAAAGAAAAATTCAATTAATTATAAGTATTGAGACAGACATGCTCAAAATTTCACACGGAAAAGTGTTGATATATATTTTATAAACAGTAATAGACAATAACTAACAGCCGTGATCGAATTACAGCACATCTGCTTCTGAATCTATGGGTTGCTGGTTTGAATGTCATGTCCAGCAAATTCACATTGTTTCAATATGTTTGGATCCAGAGCATGGACCCAACAGGTTAAGCTAACAACTGTTTCATAAAAAAATACACACGTCAGATTATAAAGCTAATGAAAAAATCCATGCCTAGCCCACTTATAAAGAATTTATTAGATACCAAACGCTACGTAAATACTAAAAACTTTTGACAAGTTAAATCATATTTTCTGTTTAAATTTTTATCATTATTATACTCAATATTAGAGTTTTTTTGTTCCTTATATCTTCATGTATTTTAGACCACACAACCAACTGCGACAACCACTAACGACCGCAATCTGCAGTTGCAACATACTGCAGATAGCACTTTATGGGTTCGCAAAGATGACATAGCATATGAAAATTCAGAGATCAACCAAGTACTGATAGGTATGGGTTTACGTAGGGTGTTGATTTATACTTTTCACTTATTAAAAACACTGATTCAGGGACATTAAGTATATTTCGCTTGGCAAGTAACAATTAATTATTAACAACATTCTTTTTGTAAACGCACGACTTGGCGCGAAAAAGGTAGCGAATCGTATTTAGAGGCGACGTAAGGGCCCAAGGGTAGGTAGCCGACTGCCTGTACCTACCCTCGATCCCTCGTTTGCCCAGAAACAGACGGTACGTAACGTTCTTCTTGTTTGTTTCACTGTGCATCATCGTTTAGCCTTGACTCATTTACAGTTACAATAATATTATCATTATATTCTCAACTCTGTCGATTGGAGGATTGTTGATGGGGGATTTAGGCATTATGATATTTGGTAACAGTACATAGAATACCAAAGGAGTTACCAGCAGGGTGTCCATGTCATCAGCTGAATGCAGAACTAGTCTAACTCACATTTGAAATATTTTGCAGAGGAGTTTTTTGAAACAGCCTACTTCAGTTATTTATTATTTATCTGGACAAGTGTATGCACCATTTTTTTCATCAATAATCCTACTAAAATATGATGCATCCATTTATCCATAAAGATAATAAATAATTTCAATAAGTTGTTTCAAAAAACTCTCCTCAAAAATTTCAAATGTAAGTTAGAATAGTTCTGCAATCAGCTGACGATGTGTCCATTGTCCATTGAGATTTATGGGACACCAAGCATTGTACCATGTCAGCCGAAGTAGGTAAGTATAATTTCCCCCAGAACTTCATTCGACGCTATTGTAATAATTCTGGTAGCTGTTATTTCTCCAACGTTGACCCATTTAATAACTCATCTGCTTCTTTTAAACACGCCATCTCCAACATATTTATAATCGGAAAAAAACATGACATGTACACATTCTTTGAGTCCATCCATCCACATCCCTTGTAGTACCAGAAATAATGGTTACCTTAGGTGAAGACAACAAAATCTGCGAAGTATCCAAATCAGAGACGGCTACTATCGATGACTCCAAGGGTAATGGAATGATGTTTGCGGATGCTTGCCTACTTCGTATTACTCTGTGCTCCATTGTCTCCACCATACTGTGGAAGTGATGGTCAGTGTGCGTGTAGAACATGCAGCCTGTTGACACATTAAATTATTAAAACTTTTATTATGGATAGTACGAGGGTGGGTCAATAATTCCTTAGAAAAAAGCATTAAAACAGTTTTTATTTTTGTATTTTTTTTTTATTTCTCAACATAATCTCCTTGGAGCTCAATACACTTGGTTAGACGTTTCTCAATTTTTTTTAAACCGTCAGAAAAATAAGTTTTCGGAAGGTCCTCAAAATAAGCATTTGTCCGATCGATGACTTCTTCATTTGAAAAAAAACGTTGTCCACTTCGCCATTTTTTTAAGTTTGGGAAAAGGAAAAAGTCACTGGGGGCTAAATCTGGCGAATACGGTGGGTGGTCGACCAATTCGAACTTCAATTCTTCAATTTTAGCCATTGATCGTAAACATGTGTGAACACGGGCATTGTCCTGATGAAAGAGGATTTTTTTCCTGTTTAAATGAGGCCATTTTTCTTCAATTTCGTTTTTTAGCTGGTCCAATAAAGATGCATAATAATCCCCTGTTATTGTTTTTCCTTTTTCCAAATAGTCAACGAAAATAATTCCACGTGCATCCCAAAATACAGTAGCCATAACCTTACCAGCTGATTTTACGGTTTTCGCCTTCTTTGGACATGGTTCGCCTTTCGCAATCCACTGCTTTGACTGTTCTTTCGTCTCGGGAGTATAGTGGTGTATCCATGTTTCATCTACAGTCACAAAGCGACGAAAAAATTCATCCGGATTGCGTTGCATGAGCGACAACAGGGCTTTAGAGGCCACCACCCTATTGCGTTTATTGTCGACTGTGAGCAAACGCGGCACCCATCTTGCAGAAATTTTTTTCATGCCCAATTTGTCATGTAAAATAGAAATGACGCTACCTTTTGAGATCCCTGTAACCTCAATTATCTCATTCAACTTTAATCTTCGGTCACTTAACACCATATCGTGGATTTTATTGATCATTTCTGGTGTAGTCACCTCTACAGGACGTCCTGAGCGTGGTTCATCCTTTGTTGATGTACGACCACGTTTAAATTCATTTAACCAGTTATAAATAGTTGCAAGTGAAGGAGCAGATATGCCGTGAACTAAATCCAACTCATTTTTTATTTCCTTTGCTGTTAACCCTTTTATATTAAAATGTTTAATAACAGCTCTAAACTCAATTTTCTCTATTTTTGTAAACAAGCAAATTTTTTTTTTAAATGTACGAGAAACACACAACAACCCGACCAATCTGATTGAAACTTCGCAGCATACTGAATCGGTAGTGCCGCTGCATGAAAACAAACCGCTTACAGTACTAGTCGCGCCACCTGTCGGCTTTTCTAAGGACTTATTGACCCACCCTCGTATGTATGTAATGGGTAAATATTTTATTATGGACCTCTACAGGGTGGAGGTTATATCAACAGAATTTTGTTTTTACGAGAAATGGGTGTTATACACTTGCTCAACCTATTACGTCCATACACGGGTCCTAGAGCACATTAAAAACCAACATATGATTTTTTTGTCGGATCCGATATTCGAACCCGAGATCCATGACATTCTACGCCGACAACAAAATATGATCTCCACAGGATCAAACACGGTAAAAAAAAAATTATTAAGTAAATCTGAAACTAAATCGAAATAGCAATTACATTGTAATTGCTATTTCGTGTTCCCTAGTATGCAATGTAAGATATTGCAATTTTTTGCACACCCTTGCTCTTGTGGTAAGTCAAATCAGCACATAGAAAAAAATATCTCCTTCTATGCTTTTGCTTTACTGAACAGTTAGCGATTTGATACTAACATGATTATACTTTCAAGAATTAAAAGTATAATTTATAATGAGTAGATTATTGTCGATGCCATGATGGCCGCACGGGTTAAGCGTTGGCCTATTGCGTCGTGGGTCCCAGGTTCGAATCCTAGGTCTGGCAAGCAGCGGCGGCTCCTCTAACACCATGCATGTGCGCTGCACTGCTTTTTCCTAAACATCACTCAATGTGCAACAATGCTATTCATAAGTCATCACTCGTTTATCGCAATTTAATCCATGTAAATTTATACCAAAAGCATATACTCAGTAAACAGTCACCGAATTCGTGCGCTCGTCGGAACGCACAAATATGGATCTTAGTTTGCCGTTCATATTACATTGGGTAATAACAGTTCAAGCCGACACGTGAAAACGATAAATAACTCATGAATACATAAAATTTTATGACCATTAGGAACGCAGCTCAAAAGTTACGCGGAAAAATGTAGTAACTGAGATTTAGCAGGATTGATAAAAAAATAGATTTTTTTTATTTAAATCTCATATAAATTCATTGAAAATAGGCTGATATTGAATAAAAATTGATTATCAACAAATATTTTGGATCGATCCTTTATTCCTTCTATATTTGCAAATATTTGAATATAATTTATAAAAAATTAAAATCTCAGTTACCATGTTCTTTCTCATAGTGAGTGAATATGCATAACATGATGTCATATTTTTAACAATGCAGGCATTTTGCTGGAGTTTTATTGCTTTTTGTAGACGAAGAAACTGACGATTTGTCGAGAGTCGAAAAATACGTACCTACCTATTCAAAACAATCGATAGTTTTGTTTTTTTAATATTTTCTTCAAATATTATTTCTTACATACAATTCAGTATGATTTCTGCGGTCGTCATTATAGTCGGCTTTTTTAGGTGTTTTGTCGCGTTATTTCGATAGTTTTGTTCATAAAAATAAATTCATAACAATATATATACTTATTGTTTAATCAGGGAAGTGTATGTGTTTTAAAATGATAAATTTTGAATAAAAGATTTATAATACTTAATACTTATAATTATAGTTCAATCAGTGAAGTGTATGTGTTTTAAAATGATGTCGGTAAACGTAGACTTTATCAATAATAATAATAAGAGTCAGAATAAAAAAAGGATGGTCCGATGACATCTGTGGAAATTGAAAAGTGTTTTTCAACCATTAAAAGAATTAAATCGTCTTTCAGAAATACTTACCATGAATCAGGACTGACTTAACATGTCTACCTGTGTTAAGCATTGAGAAAAAACTTTTACAAACAGTTCAAGACTTTAATGAGAAGTGATTGAGGTGTTCGCTAAACAGAAACAACGCTGAATTGATATGCTTTTTAAATAAGGTAAGAAAATTTTGAGTGCACCCCCAATGAAAGCAATTTTGGAAACCACCGGCCGCCACTGCTGGCAAGTACACATATTGTTTTTCAATTTATGTATGAGTCAGAGTATGGACCTAATAGGTTGAGCAAGTTGGTGACATTCATTTCTCGTAAAAACAAAATCTGTCAATACAAACCTCCACTCCGTCGAGGCCCATATGATCCTAATAGGATCGGACATGGTCAAAAGAAAAAATTATTGTTACCATTCGTTATAGATGGATCAACGAACAAGAGATCATTCCAAACGGTGCTATCGGTCTTCCTGTATTTAAAAGAGTTGCCATTGGGACAAATAATAAATCTATGTTTTGATAATACTGCATCGTAGTAACAATTACTGTACACAGGCCGAAAATCTTCCACAACAGAGGAGCCTTTTTCTAGTTTAATAAAATCAGTCGGGATTTGGTCTTCTCTCCACCAAATTTGTCTGTGTCGAATTTTCTCTTGCGCCTCTTGACTTACTAGCATATATAAAACTCTGAAAAATAAATAAAATGTATTTAATTTAGTGATAAAATCGTGTCCAAATCATTCTGTTGGCTGTCGTATTTTTAGTATTTTCAGTTTTTTAATTCTTTTTTTAATTGTAAGTATTTTCAAATTAATCAATAAAAAGAATTCTTAAATCTTGTGAATTATTTGTTAAATAAAAAAAATCGATGTGTGTACTTATGTACGCGCGTTAGAAGTTATACTTCTTGGGCGTAACAAAACAAAAATAAAATTTGTGATAAACTAGATTCTTTGACTAGCTCTTAATTGTTAAATTACACACTCAAGAAAAAGGACCGCTTATTGGAACGCCGTTGGTTTATTTCTGTACACGTTAACTTATATTACTAAATTATATAATAGTCTTTCGTTGTTTTTATTTTTAAAGTACCAACTGTCACTCTGACGTTTAATAGTTTGTTTACGTAAGGAATTGCAAATGGCCGACAATAATAAATTCGCTGCCTAGGCAACGGAATAATTCTAAACTATAATAGTATACTGTATAATCGTCACAATTGCAGTATCATACTGTGGCGTAAAGGTAGTGCGTTCGGCTGATAACCGAACAATCGGTGGATCGAATCCAATCGAGTGCGTTTTTTTGTGTGAAAAAATAAATTATGTGTTACATGTCACACGCCAAAAATACACTCTGATCTGATTTCCCAAACGCGCCAAAAGAAGTATAACTTCAAAAATAAGTTATTAAATTATTAGCAAGTGCAAGAACGTTATAACAAAAATTTGGAGTGATTCTGACATCCGTTAGTAATTAAAGTAATGTAATACTTTGATTTAAAATACAAAAGCCAATTGCCAATAAGTAACGACATTTAGAAAGCGGTTCAGAGAGTATTGTAAAAACCATTACATAGTGAACTTTGCCATAATTAGATTTGACACGTATCGCATAGTGGTCCGTACACATGGGTGTAAATCAAATCAATTATATATGTCCAAATCAATCATGAAGCTACAATATGTAAGAAGCTATCACACTGCGGAGTAAATATATCAAACCGCAGAAGTAAAGTGTACTGACAAATTTTTATATACGTTTTCACTCCCTATGTTACACTCCCGAATGGTCCCCATTTGGGGATGTCTCTGTGGATCTGGAGAGGCCCTAATCGATATCAAGCCAAAAATAGTAATTGATAAAATAAGTGATTGCGAAAATAAATAAATAATACAATTGACCCAAATATTCACGTAAATAAACCTCGTCGTTTCCACCACAATTCCGGTGTGTTAATTGTCCACCTCCAAATCCCGAATCCAGACAAAAAACCATACAAAAATAAAAGTGACAGCGTGTTTTCACAACCCGAAAATGGAGGGAATTGACAGGTATAATAAAATCACAAAATTTATTATTTAGTGATAGTGCTCGGGTATTTGAAGTAAACTTTAACAAGTCGCAAACCTAATACTATAAGGTTCCATGTGTTTACTTTTGACAAAACAAACCTAACAATGAAATAGTTTTCTGAGTTGCTTCATTTTTACTGTTGTTTCTCTAAAAATAAGCACATCAAACCTTGTACATAGTTCTGCACTTGCAAAGTGCCTATATTAATTAAATATTTTCATTTCAATTTATAGTAAAGAGTTTTAAGGGTATGGTAAATAAATTAACTGACCAACGAAAAATTTAAAAAAAATACTTACACAAATATCCAATCTCCGAGAGTGAGCTTATAAATATCTTCGGGTGATAGGTCGACAAATCTTGAAAAACTAAAAACATCCCCACTATCCTCTTCACTAAATAAACTCATATTGATATATTCCTTAGCGAAAATTGATAGTTTGTTATATAGCCAGT
This sequence comes from Rhyacophila brunnea, assembly GCF_057557595.1. NCBI lineage: Eukaryota > Metazoa > Arthropoda > Insecta > Trichoptera > Rhyacophilidae > Rhyacophila > Rhyacophila brunnea. Next base: position 35,768,418 of record NW_028233276.1, on the reverse strand, counting down.
GTGATTTGGAAGGTATTGATATGTTTAAAAATCCATCTTCTGCTATCATTTTTGGGATTATGTAGTCATCGGTTTTCATAAATAATGGAGATTTGACGTCCCGTCTTTCAAATAATTCAGGATGATTACATACCTAGAATACAACACAATAATGTTTACTTTACGCAACATTGGTTGAATTTCAGTAACCAATCTCACAGAGGCTGACCGCACTCGGTCATAAATACAGTCGAACATGGTTGTTACGAGGAAGATGGGACCGACTGAATTTGCTTGTTATAAGTGTTACTCGTTATATCAGAGAATAGGTATTTTTAAATGAGCGGTCACATAACACAAAAAGTCGCAATTCAAACAAAAATACACAATTAGAATTATTCCCCGAAACAAGCATTCATAACCTACAAAAGAAGTTGTTTATTGTAATGAACGTTGATAAGTACCTACTGGTACTAACTCGCATATTTTGAATATTTCCGACGTAAATCGCGGGAAAGAAAAACGTAAATGCGGGTATTAAATGTACTGAAATACATCGTACATCGGGACTGAAAAAATTACACGCAATTGCCGGGAAAACGTGAATTTCGGGCACGTAAAAACGAGGTTATACTGTATTATTATAATAGTAGTTAATTTTTTTACAAAACACTAGACATATTTAGAAGTACATGTAATTAAAGTTTCTTGAAGGCGGACTTATTAAATTACAGTTAACTTAATGGAGTCTTCCAAATAGAAAATGTTTCCCACTTCTAGCTTAACTCATACAGTGCTGACGACACGGCTGCCGTGTCAGCATTAGATGGTCATTAGATACAATTAGCATGTTATTTAAATGTGGTAATTAAATAGTAAATAACTGGTTCGCAGTGATTGAGTTAATCTATAAATGAAAGATATCGTCGAATTATAAAGTAAAAAGTGAAATAATGTACTTACTTTTCTAAATTGCATGACTAGATTCATAAGATTAGAAGTGAAATTTTTATCTACGCTATGGCCATGTTCCCCGCCTACTGAATAATGCAGCAGATCATCTATTTTGATTTTCTTTTTTAGAGCTGCAAAAAAGATGTGTAAAATTAACAATGATACAATAATCATACACACAAAGTAACACACATTTATATACATAATAATATTATGTTTCTAACAATGCACTGATGTGTAAAATCCCATTTCAGAGAAGGGGTATGCATGGTACATTAGTAATCTGTGGGATATAAGTTCATTCATTTTGTTCAATTGCAATTCAAATAGGTTGCTGTAGAAAGATTAATATTCTATAAACTGGTCACACTGAAAGCATCTTTGGTGGCCCGTTTTGGGCCCATTGGGTTTTAATATGGAGATTGCTGTGTGAATAGCTTTGCTAGCGCCGTATGAACATTAAGAACACTCCTCTGACATTTCTAAGAATCAACCATCACCTAGAGTTGGTTTTAGTATCAGAAAATTTTAAATATTCTGTGTAACCGTATGTATAACAAACACTTAAATATATTTACCAAAATAAAGTAGATTTTGCCGAGTGGTAAGTGGACAATGAACCATAATCTCAATTTTATCCGAAAGCTCATTCTCGACATCCTTCTTTATCCGCCGCAACATAAACGGTTTCAATATCATGTGTAACCGGGACAAATGTTCTGAAAGACAAAACATATCAATCTATAAACAATATTGTCCTTTGGAATTGGAGTATGTACATCATAATTTCTTGTATGGCATAAATTACAGTGAAACCTCGTAAATACGAATTCCATGGGACCGAAAATCGAAAAAAAATTTCGAATTACGAAATGTATGGGGGAAAATAATTAAAATTTTGAAAAAAAAAATTTTGATTTTCATTAATTTCATTGCTGATCATACCTATGCCTACCGAATTGGGTTATAAAATGTCAGGATTATTTTTATTACCATCATAAAATAAGTAATTTTTGATATTTTAAGAAAAGTCTGTCATAATTTTCAATGACTGGCTCATGAAATAGTGTACTTTATTATGATTTATTGAATATTTTTATATGCCAGGGACTCTGAAATCATTTCGAATTAAAGGTATGGTTTTATATGAAACTAATGTTCAAGGGACTTTTTTTTCGGGAAAATTTCGAATTACGGCTAATTTCGAATTATCAGTGTTCTTACTAACGAGGATTTACTGTACTTACTTTCATCAATGGCTGTCTTATTTTCCGCATGACTCTCGATATCCTTGGAAAACCATTCGTTGAACTCATCATGAGAATCAAATAACGTTGGCATGATGAAATGAAGTAACGCCCATAATTCTGCCATACTATTTTGGATTGGAGTACCTAAAAATATAGGAGAAACTCTGATTACATACTTACTTTCTACTAATTTTATAAATCATACCGCAATTTCTGAAGAGGAATCATCATTGAGTTTCAAGAGTTGTAAAATAAAACAGAATATATATGATTCTATTGAAAGATACTTATGCGAATTCAAAATTATTACAAATACAATATCGCACATAATAACAAAGTCAAAGATTAAGTCGTACAATATTAAACATAATGTTAAACTACCTGAAAGCAGCAATCTATTCCGACAACTAAATCCTAGTAAGAGTTTCCACCGTTGAGATCCTGAAGACTTGATGGCCTGAGCCTCGTCAAGGATCATGTGTTGCCACTTTATCCTGTTCATGTATTTGACATCGCCGACGACAATCTGATACGAGGTGATCACAACATGAAAGGCTGCCTCTCTCGTGTGCAGGTCCTTTCTCTCCCAGAACTGACGGAGGATTTTTCGTTCATTCGGGTTACCCCAGTACGGCACCTAAAATATTTTATAAGTCAAGTTATTTTTCAACTGCCGCCATAAAGAAAGATTCACAGAAAATTACAGATGACATATTTTAATTATGCGATTCTTTAAACTATTTCTGCTTGATTCAAAAATGGATAAAGAGAAGAATAATTATTCTAGACACTTTAATTTGAATTAATTATTATTTATATTATATTATAATTATTTTGTAATGTCATGGTGATTATTAATTATATTATACATTTGTCATTATTTATTTAGTGAATTTCCATAAGTTTACATCTTTGTTGCGCAATCGCATAAATAGGACACTCACTTTGCATTCCCCCCATGCACACTGTACTCAACTGGTTAATCACATATATGCATTTCATTCAGATGCTTAATCGCGTAAAATACACCGGTTTTATCGAAATAAATACCTACCATTCTCTTTCTTATATTATTGTTAGATTTAAGTATATATTATTATTGAGCGCATCATCAAGAATCTTGACAGGTGCAACTGGTACCTATTTTATTTTTTTCGAGCTATAAAATTACAGTGAATAGGTAATAGTTTTCTAATAAGCTTGTAAATTCAATCTGCATAATATGCAATTGTCCAAATGGTCAATTATCCAGGTTTCATAAAAGAACCGTAGATGCTTTTCTGCATTTCTTTAAACTTTATAAATAAGATAGTAAGATATTGTATTTACATAAATTTCGAAGAATATCTATCGAAAGCTGTGAAAGATCGCAAGTTTAGTTATTGATTATTTTCGAATGCAATGCGGTAACCTGTCCGCAGCAAGTGAAGATTTTCAATTGTATATTTCGTTAAAATCAATATATACAAAAAATATAACTGTCACCTAATTATATTGTCTGTCCCCTGTGTTTCGAGACGTTTGGACCCTGGAGACTGTCTGCTTTGAAGACAGTGGCTGAGATCGGTTATCGCTTGACTTATAAAACAGGTGAATGCCGTTCAACTGAGTACCTACCTGAGACAGCGAATAAGCATAAAAATCCAGAGGTAATGCAGCCGCTGTTTTAGGTACTCTTGAGGTATTCAGAGGACTAGAGAAAGTATTTTATATACTTGGGGAAACCTAATATATCAATGGTTTTATAATTATTATTTTATTGGTTTATATTATATTATATTATATTATATTTATGTACGTAGGTATAACGTTTAATTTTACACCTTTTATTTGCTTGTATTTCATATTGCACTCGAAGTATGAGTAAAAACTAGCACAATGATCAACGTTTAGTTTCGTGTCACTGCCTAATTGTATAGTGGGCCATGGAAATATTGTTGCGTTGAACTACGCAGATTCACAGGTATAGTCTCTTAAAATAATTTATTATTGTGTTAAAATTTACCACTTTGAAGTCAGGCACAAATCGCTGCATTTCCTGCTGCCAATTATGAAGTGTACTAGCCGGAGACACGACTAGAAAGGGCCCCCACACACCGAGACGCTCAGCAACATGGCAGAGAAACGCAATACACTGAACAGTTTTACCAAGACCCATCTCGTCAGCCAATATACCGCTAATGCCCTGAGAAAAAAGAAAAATGTGTTACTAATATGTTCGAATTGATAAGGGTATTGTACTATTCCATATAAATGGCTTTTAGTGACCTGTGTTTCATCTTTAATTATATTTAGACTTTCTGAATGATATCTATATAATTGACAAAAGATAAATGTTTGTTACTGTTGTATATTTCTTCATCTTCTCTTTAGTCCATGTCCGCTCCACAGTTGGAGCATATGGACACAACGCAGCACCTCGTTCAATAGCTCCGGTTGGCATGAAGAACAGGAAGGCCAGAGTGAAATTCTCTTGAGTCTTCCTTAACATGTGGTCAAGCCAAGTTTGACGTTACTTCTTCACTTTCAAAGTCATGGAAGGCTGCATGGTCTGAATTCTTATTACTCCTAAATTCAAACCACTGCATCCCCAGTATCCATCACAAGCATCAATTCTCTACGGTTACTCTGAGCTTTCGTAAGGTGACATGACTCACTACTGTAAAGCAGGACTGTCAGAATGCAAGCAACGAAGAGGCGGCATTCGGTTGTATATTAAATTAACTAAATTAGCGATCGTAAAAATAACATTACGAGGCTGTTAATTTCAAAGTCGAAATCCTCCATAATATTTTGAGATAATAGCAAAAAACTTTCAAGCACATGATTTAGGACTGCAAATAGAATATTTTCTTTTTGCAATAAAATGGAAAAGCAAATTGTGAAATAAAATGTCCTTAACGTCATTCAAATTAATAAAAAATTATATTTAAAGTTATTCGTAGAATATAAAAAAATGTTGAGTAATAAATATAAACAACTTTGCAATCAACCTCCCGTTTAATTCTATTTAACTAACGAAGCAGGATTTGATATTTTATGAATATACACACATACGAGGGAAAAGTACTAAACTCACAGTCAATAACAAGAAGAATATCAAAAAAAGTAAAAATGGAGATTACTAACTTTGAAAGTAATATCCTCATAGCAAACAAAGCAATTGAAGATAATGGAATATAATTGAACATTAGGGTAGTACATATTGGAAATGTACGGAAATCAGCACAATGAAAACTCCTCGCACTGCACTGGTACCAATCAATAAAATTAAGATTCTAAAATTTTATTTCTATTAACTACCCTCAGTTAGCAGTGGTCTCGTTAGTAGAGCAACCGACTCTGAAGCTGTGGATCATGAGTTTGGTCCTGCAGCTGCCAAAAATGTTGTTTTTTTCAATGTGTGTTTGATCCAGTCCAAGGACCCAATAGGTTGCGCAAATGGCCAACAACAATTCCCCATAAATAATCTCTCCTTTCTGGACTCATATTTTCTGCTTAGGAGTAAACTTGGTGATTTACTAATAAGCAAGTATTCCGTATTTGATTATGTAATATGGTAATGTTGGATGTTAATGTCTTTTTTTCAATCAATAACAATGTGTTCAGATCAAACAACATAAATGTAACAAAATCACTTGAGCAAATGGCAAACAATGAGGACATGGTGATTAACCTGCATGTTAATGTAGAAAATAAACACCAATGGACATTCATGTTACATACTTTAATAATTAAAATACAAATGCATAACCAAACATTTAATTAAACATTCATAAAATAAGTGAAAATGTACAACTTTAATTTATGGCATTACTAATCTGTAATACCTGCACTGTCTGATTTATTTCTCACTTTAAATTCATACATTACGCACAGTATAATTAAAAACCATCAGGGAAAACAAGCAAATAAAATATAAATTATTTTGACATGAAATTGTCAAACCTGGTCATAGAGATTGGCCAGCCAATTCATTCCTTTGAGTTGATATCCCTTGAGGGTTCCTCTGAAGAGATCAGGCTGAGCGTGTTCACCGGCCGGCAGGGGAAGTGGAACCCCAGACTCCAGATTGTCATCCATATCAGGCAGACACAGCACACCCCCCACCGACCTGTCGAATTGCCTCGTCCGCGCCCTGTCTGCTTTGAATGCATCAGCTGCATTTCGGGAAGCCCGCTCCTTCATTTCATCACTGCAATGGTAATCAAACAGTCATGAAATAAGTGAGTTTAAAATGAATTCAAAAAAAAGACATCTTTACAGAGTGGTTCGGTTATAACACAATATACATTAGAGCTAGAATACTATAGAATGAATCTTATACACATTGTATTAAGAATTTTAAAGGCAGTTCGATTTTGGAACTGAATGATTTTACTTGTGGTTTAGGTAGGTAACAAGTTCATTATTTTTCTTCTTCTATCGGCAAGCTCGAATACAAAATTGTAGATTATATTCTAGTTTGAACTCTGTTGCTTCGTTTATTTAATCTGCATACACATTTCATGGTGTTTTAGATGATTATTCATCTTAAAAATAATGGCTTTTGGCTGCCTACATAAAATTGATGAAGGAAAATCTTTCCGCAGATTATATTCAAATGTCTGTTGTGACATGACACTACATGAGATGCGTGAAATGTCAAATTGAAATCGAATTTAATGATACACTATCCAATTCTTCAAATGAACCTGTAATGTAAAGCCACTTCCAGCTTACTTAATCACTAGATTAGAGGTCTAGATAAAAAAGGCCTTGGCAGTACCCAACGCACCAAATACAATTTGCGAAAAAAAAATGAAAAAACTACATCTCTAAAATCTCAGTTTGACAAAATTCAAAGTAAATCGATGTTAAAATCATTAATATGGTAAAATGTTTTAGGAACATTCTGATAGATGTCAGTATGTGTCCTATTTTGAAACTATTTCTTTTAACCATATTATTAGTACAACCGAGATATCTCGTATCTGGCAGTGATCACTTTATCTCCGTAGAAGAAGATTTTTACTGTGCTCAACCACCAAAAGTGGAGCAATAAGTAGAAGAATTCTATTCCTCCATGAACTGTGAAGATACAATTGGTCTAACTTTTTTTAATACAACATATTATTTAGTTTACATGTAGTCGTTTTCTTCAATGAATTTGATTATATGTACCCAATACTTACACATCGTACGTATCAGACGTGAACATAGTCTTCGGTCCCCGTTCTTCATCCAATTGACTTAGAATACGCAGTTTAGAATTGGGCGAGGCGTCTCGACCGATCTTCCGAGACATGAAGTGGGCATACAGCTCCGTTTGCGTAATGAGGAAATTCAGTTTCCTCTGCTGCCGCTTGGCCTCAATCATTTCAACGTCCATCTGTTCAAGACAAATTCAAATTAATTATGTAATAAACACAACCCGTCACGTTTCTGCCCCGCGCATCCTGTAAAATTTATACAAAACCTATATCAGCAAAACTTAACTAATTAATGTGACTTTAAAAGGGTTTCAAGTAGGAATAGGTGTCCAACAAGAATACATCCTCTCTCAAGTGGAAGTCGCAACAATTATGTAATTACAAACAACAACTAATTGAAGGCGTATTTATGGCATTATATAAAAAAGAGTACTTATTTTCAAGTTAACATGCTGTTATTTTGTTAACTCTGAGGAACTAGTGTGAATTATGAGTTTGTAATCACAGTTTTGTTGGTGGTTTGAATTATGATATTGGTGGCTTTTCTACATGATTTCAACTAATCTGAAAAAGAATGAAGTTAAGCATATTTTTTTCTTTAGGCGCATTTAGTAAAATTTTGATAGTCAAGTCGCTGATACATATTTTCTACCAGAATACCAGAAGTGCAGTTTAACCCATTCACTGCGGACCAGTTAATTACTATTTAATTACCACATTTAATTAACATGCTAATAGTGTCTAATGGCCATCTAATGGCAACGCACCAGTTGCGTTGGACGCACGGGATGGGTTAATGCAATGGTCAAATACTCAACTCAAGCATGTGCAGGCAATATTATCCAATTAGGCAAAATGTAAATATCTGGCTTACTTTTCTTTGTTCTTCTGCTTCTTTCTCCATGCGTCTTCTTGTCTCTCTTTCAACTCGGTCGTATCGTTTCCAATAAGACTGCATCTCTCTTGTCAGCCGCTTACATCGCCAAACTGTTTCCTTCATATTCTTTTGGGACTGAAAATATGAGAAGTAATATGTTAAAAAGGAATTCAGTATTGTTTTGTTTTGTATCTTAATTTTATTGTTATTTTTTTTACTGCTGATTTGTTGTTTTGATTTCTTTGAAATTTTCCTAAGGCCGTACATTAGTCACGAAGTTATCCAACATTGTAAACATACGGGTGTAAAAATACACGATATTATAAGATTTCTTAAATCTTGATTTTTCGTTGACTAAATAGATTCATATTGTAATTTTCTACTATTTTTATATTACAATAAATATTCATTGGGATGATTTATCCTTTTATAATTTAGTAATTTTGTTTTTAAAGTAATTATTATACGGTGCTTGTTCATGTAAGTTGCGGAATCAATGTCACGCCAATAAGAGGCGTCACATGTCTGATAAATCAGACACACAATTGAGCAAACACCTTGAGTAATACATATTATTTTAATTGTAAATAGTCCCGACATGTTCAATAATTTATAATTTTTAAAAATATTTTTTTCATAAGTGCATATGGTCGTAAGTTAAGGTGGTCGAGAACTCACTGTATACAATATATACATATAACTACATACTAATATTCAAAAAACATAAATATACTTATCTTTCGAAAGAATCAGAATAAAATAATACATTTTATTCACACATAGCATTATGAAAACAGGTGTCTGGGAAACTTAGAAATTTTTGTATTTCACTTGTGTATCGTTTTAATGAGGACTATTTTAGATGGTCGGTCATTAAGTACAGATTCTTTCGACCTCAAAAATGAACAATTTAATAATTCAGTAATTGATTGGATGACAAATAATGTCAAAAATATAAAATAACAAATTACACTAATTTAATATGAGGGAATAAAAAATGTTGTAATAAACACACCTGAAATGAGGTACTAATAAACAAGCCAAGAAAGGAAGTAGTTACATAATATGTATTTTAGTCACTTATCAGTGAATTAATGCTCACCTGCATAGCCTTCTGCCGATGGTGTTTAGTGCAAAGAGTGGCCATCCTTTTACAGTTCTGCAGCGTATCCTTGTGCGCGGCAGTTCGAGTCCTCTGTACTTTTCCGAGCTCCTTCTTCCCCATCAGCTGCCAAAGTTTCCTTCGACGTGCCGCCAAAACTTCTGGTTTCTTTGCCATGGCCGCCTTCTTGCGTGCCCTTCAATGATGAAAAAAAAATTGCTGATTTAAGATAAAATAACCTATGGGTTAGATTTTCTACTATTTGAACTTATTCTATGTCATAATTTAGGATCACAAAACTGTTATGTAACTTCTTATGTAGCAGATTTTTTTTTAAACAGTGATTCCAAATTCAGCCAGCAGATGTCTTCTTTTGATCCATCTATGGTAAGTCAGAAATTTTCCTGAACTATCAACCCTAAAAGGTTCTTTACCACCCCTCCAATATCCATGCCTAGTCTAAAACTACTGATTGCTTTTGTGTAATAACACACATTCAACATTGGTTTAATTAGGGTGATGCACATTTTCAATTAGCACAAAATCGAGTAAGAAAAATTTTAAATAATTTCATGGCGGTTATCACCTAGCCGCCGCTCTAGCATTCATCCCAGCATACGCCCCTCGGTCATCATCAGGTTCCTCTTTGATAGAAACATTAGTCCCGTCATCCCACTCCTCACTCTGACTCTGCTGTGTGGCCGGCGCGGCTTTTGTTGCTTTGGCTCGGGAGCCTTGTCCCCCGCCACTTGCCCCGCTGCCTCCGTTTCCCCCGGTTCCCCCTCTGCCCCTGCGACGCCGCGCTGCAGAAGTGGGAGCGGTCGGAGGCAAGAGGGGTGCTGTGCCTCGCCGCATTGACGGCCATCTGTCATATGTAGACAGAAGCCCCGATCCATAGTACATGTACTGTGCATTCTGGAATATTAAAAAATGCATAACTATAAAATTTAACCATGACAACAGATTCAAAATTGGCATATACAGTCGAACTCGGTTATTACGATCACGGATATAGCGAGATCTCGGATGTAACGAGGAAACATTAGTTGAAATTTTAGTTTATGATGTTCTCCACACATTTATTCACTTTTATAACAAGCTACTTATCGGTTATACCGAGCTAAAATATCGTCAATTTTTTTCTTAAAACTGTTAATATGTCGATCGTTCAAAAACATTTCAACTCTAAGCAATAAAATCCGACCGGACAGGATGCCGCCGGAATCAGATTACGTTTATGTCCAAGTACCTACCTAATTGGTGTTTTCGCCGACAATATTGATAAAGTATACACGTATGTGGTTGAAATTGCATGTCAAAAATCGAACTACCTACCAGCGTTCATTACAATAAACAACTTCTTTTGTAGTTAATGAATGCCATGCTTGTTTCGGGGAAAAATTCTAATTGTGTATTTTTGTTTGAATTGCGACTTTTTGTGTTATGTGACCGCTCATTTAAAAATAACTATTCTCTGATATAACGAGTAACGCTTATAACGAGCAAATTCAGAAGGTCCCATCTTCCTCGTAATAACAAAGTTCGACTGTATTATATAACTATATCATCGAATACCGCCGTTAGCTATGTCTACACTTATGCATTTTTTGTGCGCTAGACGAACGCGTCGCAGGGCACACATGAAGCGTGTGCATAAGCGTGACTCAAGAAAAGTGTTAGTGCAGTAGTTATGCCAGCAGCGGATTTTTGTTGAACATTCGAACAACTTCACGTAAGTGTTGCCAACCGAATGATTACGTGGAAAATTTATAATAGTAGATTATGCTATAAATTTATGGAAAAAAAAATCAAAAACACTATAATTTTAGAGGATTCAAAAAGAAAAATGTTCTGTGTTTATTCTATAGTTTTTTCCTGACCTAACGCAACCTAATTAGTACACTAGAGGTCCTTTTTTTTTGCTTCAATTTCATACATTTAAAAATTGTACAGAAGATTTTTTCAATATCTCTAATTAAAACTAATTTCATAAATTGTGATGAATTGTCTCACCGTAAACACTGAATCTTTTAAAAAGATCACTTATCGTAATATTTTGAAAACATCGTTTGACCTATTATACATGTGCAAATAATTAAGTAAATCTTTTAAAATAGGAGATCTACTTTTAAAAAATCATCAACAATCAGATTATAATCAAAATATCACGTCTTATGTTAACATCTACTTTACAAACAATATAATGTTTGTTCAGTACAGTCGCCGGGTTTCAATACATTCACAGAAAACACAATTTTCGAGTTGAATTTGTGCACTCTACTACTCGACTACCGACATAGCTGGATAGTACGAGAAAAATAACTATTTATACTAACCACAGGCGGATATTTGTATTAAAGGTTTATCTATTTTATTATGATGACTATGGCTCCCACAAGGGGGGGGGGGGGCTGACAGTACTCTAGCCTGGGCCCGGGCGTGGCAGGTTGATCAGATAAGTAATATAAACACACATCACAAATTTGCTTTAATAGATTAAAAAAAAGTCGCCTGCGCTATTATACTTCACGGCCATTAACATTATAATTTATATAATTAAACAATGTAAATTTTGATTATTGTGTGTCGATACTCGACAACTCCATGATTAGAGTAGATATAAAAAAAAAATCGTTAATAATACACTGAATAGGTGCCCTTCATTTGAGCTGAAACACAATTTGAAAAATGTTAATGTAGTGTATCACACTGCCTTTAACCTTAGCGATAGATAGGGGCCCGCCAAAGATCCTAGCCTGAGGGCTCGCTTCAGGATATGGGGACCATGATGACGACTATAAATTAACGACGAAGATAAATTCTACTGTGTAATTTTTTCCAATCAAAAATTCATTGGTCGATAAAGGTTCGAAATTATTGTGAAAAATTCCCAAATTCATAGAATTAGACGACCAAAATATATATTTAAAAAATCTTACATCAGGATCGCTATAATATTTAGCCGCATATTTCTGCCGTATGACATGGTCTTTCAGCATCCTCGTCAGATGCGCTTCTGAAATACCATCTCCCTCGTCTTCGCTTCCTTCGCTGGCCGTATCCGACAAGAGAACATTTCGAAGCCAGGCGCGGTCTTCGTCGAGGCCTGAACCGGTGCCATCCATGTTGTACAGCCGCAGTTTGTCGCTCCTGCGCTCTAAAATGTCACAAATAATTTTAAAAATTCAGCAGGTATGCTAGTCAATTCTATGATAATTTTACAAGATGTAATTAAGTCAGTCGTAGCCATAATTACGTACACTCAAAATGACTACTTATTTCGTTATATTAGCCAAAATCCATATAATTACATTCATTTTGAAATAAGCAGCCTAGCGCAATATATGACATATTCCAGACATATTACCTTCATTTATACAACCAAATCAATACCAACATTTGATTGCTAACAATAAATCTGTGGTTCCATAGCAAAAGTATTTGTGACAGTTTTGAAATATATTATCATGGTTTTAGAAATGTTGTGGTTGATAATACCATTTTCTTCAAAACGTGAAATCGGAACTTTTGCTCGGAACCACGATTTGAATACCTACATGATTATATCTGTGAATATATGTTTTTTTTTCAAAATAGCAAATTTTCAGCTGTGAATTCTATTAATTTAAGCATGACACTGTTCTGGTAGAAAACAATAACTGTATAAAATCAAGTTTTGAATTATTGACACCAAAATGTTCAGTTTTTTAATCTCTCTGGCAAGACTATTTTAAAAAAAAATTAATTCATCATCATTCATCCTACAGCGCTGAGAGCACAGCTGTTGTGTCGGCATTATATGGCCATTAGATATAATTACCATGTTATTTAAATGTGGTAATTAAATAATAATTAAATGTTCTGCGGTGAATGAGTTAAAAACACTTTTGTGAAAATACACTAAATCAAAATTTACAAAACACATTTTGGCAGAAAACACTAACCACAGTTTCCGGATAAAAATTTGTAAACACGGGGCTGGCAAAAAGCCTTAACTTGGGTTATTATGTTTTTTGTAGTCAATATTTGCCTATTTTATGAACATATAGTTTTGACACCAAAAGCTATTCATCCCTTCATCCCACTGAGGATGAGAAGTGCAGGAGGCGCCCGATTTAAATTCTGCAGACCTTAAAGCAAATGCTTTGCCACCAACCAGTCAACACTCCCCTGTTAATTTGAATTTTAAAACAATATAGTAAATATGGCAATGCCAACTAACTTACCTTCTTTGGTTGTAACAACTCCATGGATAATTTTGTCTCCTTGACACATTTCTTCCTCTGTCAAATGACTTTCAGACTCGCTGTCACTATTGCTGGACTGATCCTTGGCGAGAACTTTGTCCATGTAATTCATTAGGGGCCCAATGTCCAAAGCGGCTTCCAACCGCTGAAGATGTAACGGTTTCGCAATATCATTCTTTCTCGGAGCTCTCGCTCCCATCATCGGTCTCTCAGCCATAATACGAACTGTCAAAATAAGATTATAATAATTTATAGAGGTGACACCGAAGGACTTATGGTATGGAAGTATCACTTGTTGCGCTGGAATAAAGCAATGATGTGGAAAAATTACACAATCCGCCCATTTAGACAATTATCTAGAATGCGACGCATATAAATTTGACCTACCTATCATACACAAAACCTAAAAATTTGCAGTTAACATTATTCTATTTGTAATCTTTCATGATTGGATACTCACGATAACTTAAAAATTCCGTTAAGACTGTGTTTCACCCATTATCTAATAGAATAAATGACAATTGAAACAAAATGGCGAGCGTAGAATTTCGTCAATTTGCGGCTGAGCATACGTTCATAGCGCCTCATATAACTACTCATTTCTGTTTCGGGCTTGAAAAAACACAAACCCGCCATCATTGATAGAATAGCGACAAGTATTGCCAACTAATTGAGCTTTCTGATTGGCTGGAAAATCCAGAAACATTTTTGAACCAATAGGAATCAACAAAATTATACTCTGAATCGCTGCAAGCCTTGTAATGTTCAAAATAATCTTTTAGGTTATGAGTAAATTTATGATTACATTTATTGTGAGAATGTCATTAAATAAAAATAATGTGTTTCTAAAATCCCACTTCATTAATTACATTTCAAATTCATTCAAATTCGATTTACATGAAATGGTTACATAGAATTTGATGGATCATTACAATAAAATTTGAAAATAGCATAGAGATTGCAATATTAAATTTTAAAAATATTTTCGAACCATAGACAAATATACCGTCCAGGTCAGATTTTTATAGGTAATATAATTCATTTCAAACATGATAGGTAGGTACGTAGATACCTTAAATTTCTTAATTTAAAAAATGTAATTTATCATAATTAACACACGAGAAAAATATTTTTGAAAAAATATTTGAATGATGTTGCTATGCAGGAATCAAAACCGTCTTGTATTGCTCAAACCCGCATCCATTGGTTTCCAACCGAAGTGCTGTACTTATTGCTTATCAATAATTGTGTAGATTCAATGCAATCTACACAATTTTATAATTTTAATATTTATATGTTTTACCGCCTGCCGTGACTATGAAAATAAAATTCTTTGCACAAGTTTAACTGCCAGCCGAGTGGCTGATGATCTGGTCCGATCACTGAAAGTAAGCAACTTTGCGCCTGGATACGTCTTGTTGGATGGGTTCCCGCTTAACGTTCGAAGCCTACACTTGACAAATACCTATTTAATATTTTATTTTATTATTTTTCAACGTTTTTCACCCCAATTGTCTTTTAAAGAGAAAGTTAACAGACAAATTAAATTTAGTTACATTTTATTTTTCTGACGCAATAATAATTAGGTAAGTACATTATTCTTTCTTTGGTAGATTTTCAGTTTGGTGCGCAATTTTAGTGTGTAAAATTTGATGGTTTCATGGATTTAGATTCTAGAGTATAAAAAAAATGTACCTTGGAGGCGCTGGGTTTCGATCGTACCTTTCACATGCTAAGCGAGCGCCTTCCGATTTGAGCTACGCTCCCGGTGAACGATGCCAACAAAAATAGCGCATTAAAATATTCGTTATTATTCGTTGAATAAATTAATTAATGGTTTATTAACGCATGAATGTTAGATATTTCCAACAATAATTCAGTAATAAGATGGCAAAACCTGATATGTGCACTTTTGTTAATTGTGCAGGAGAGCTATTTTAAATTTAGAGATTGTTTGAATCTTTCTGGCGAATATGTCTTTTGAAAATAATATAATGTAACGATGTATTCGAAATGAGTTTTAGATATAGAATAAGTATTTCAAAGTTTTGATTCTCCACGTTTGGTAGAAAAAAAGATTTTCCAGATTTTCCAAGTTATCATGTTTTGCCATCTTATATTCCAATACGTTGTAATTATCTGGTAAGATAAACTAACATCATAAATGTGAGGTAATTGGAAAATAAAACTTTAAAAAATAGCTTAAAATATATACCTATATGTTTAATGCTTGACACTAATTAAAAATGTTACATAAGTGCATATTGATACAGACATTGTCATCAAATATTTTCAGAGGGTTGCAAAAATAATTCCTAATGCGAATTTTCCGTTCCATGAAATAATATGAATTCTATTGGAAGGGATGTTGATGATGGGTAGGTATGTACCAATGAACAGAAGGATTTATTGCGTGATAAAGTAGCCCAATTTTATTATCCCTTAACCAACGAAAATACAATCTTAATTACAGTTCGTACAAATGAGAAGTTTACAAATAATATTTACGAAGAATTGTGTTTGCAATGAAAATTATTTAACGTCGAAGCGAGAAGCGTGTAGTTAGTTTAAATGATTTGAAGGTACTAGTTACTGTTGTATTGCCACCTTTGTTCTTATAGTAAAAGAAGACAAAGGAATCAGAATCAGCGTGGGTTGACTGACCGCTGTAGTTCCCACCATGTGGACTATTTCTTAGAAATTAAATTTGTCTGTGAAATTTGACTATGACACAAATGTTATCAATTAAATAATGTATTTCTGCTACAATGTTGCAGTAATACGTTTTTTACTCGTTGACTCTGGCAATACACGGATGAAATTTGACGCGTAGACATTCCTTCGGACTGCGGGAAATGTAAATGCGTCGGTTCACACAATCGAGTTTACTGATCGTAAAAATTATATTGCTGTGAATTTTGGTTTGAAATTCATTTTAAGATTAGTTTTATGATGTACATATTTCTAGGTTTTTTAACTATGACTTAAATGCTATTGACATGGTGCACGTTGTCTGCGGAAACTTCTTCAACCCACAATTCAATATTAGGTATGTTCTAATAGGTAGATATAGGTACTAATATAAAGAAACGATTAAATATTTTTTTTAAATTTTAATCTTTAACAATATCTTCTACGTCTAAATTGCCCTCAAAGCCATCTAATTTTTAACAACTTCAACTTATTACCTTCTTTATCTTATTTGCGATGAATTTGTGAATTTGAAAAAACAAAAAACATACTTTGGGACATTTTATCACTTCAAAAAGCTTCCGATCTCTGGCCACTCTTACAAATTGGAATCAATCCCGGAGTATCATATTTTTTAAATTCTTGTCGTCAACCTTTTTTTTGTTATCTCTATTCTTGAATGGTCACTATCACATTCGAGTCTAGTATGATATGGATAGAAGAAATTTTTGGTCAACCAGCTTCTTCAGCGAGGTATTTTTTATAATGCATTTAAGTTAACATACATACCACATTAATATTTCTGTTCTGTACATCTGCAGCATCTGAGCATGTGACAACGTGTTTGATTTCAGGTGAAAGATTCGTGATTTTCTTAAATACACATGATGCGATGTCATTAGAACCTCTCCACCGGTTGACTCGTGTCACATTATAACCTTCGGAGAATTCTTGAGAATAACATTCTCTAATAGTTAAATTGTACACAAACAATAATCTTTAATAGTACACAATATTTGTGAATAATAGCAGACACTGTTGTAAACAACTATAACTAGTTGGTTTGATCTTTTCTTAGCTGTAATTTTATCTCCTGATTTACTGTAATAACCTTTATGTCCATCAATGAAATGTGCATTGTATTGTTTGGAGATTTCTTTCCTTGCCTCTTTGATAGATATATAACGTTTACATGTAATATATTCATCGCCTTATGTATCTAAATAAGGTATATTGAATTTGAAACCCGTTTTGTTAAATACATCATAATATGCAGTTTTCACACTTCCATTTTCCAACTCCATTGTTTTATATTCACCATTACATAATTTTAATATTTAAATGACTTGGTAAGCATATTTAAATAGGAACATCTACACAGGAGTAATGACTCTCGAGTTTTGGACGCTTTCTTGTAAATGCCTCGATCTGGACTCATTCATCAACCAATTAGTTTTTTTGTGGATGTCTTCCTCTTAAATCTTGTCCATGAAAGCCAGCTGGCGATGAATTTGTCAGCATGAATTGTTGTAGTATCTGTTAATTCAGCACCACTAACTGACGTTTGAGGATCAGATTCGACGAATTTTTCTGGACAATTAATTCTTACACTGACTTCCGGATCATTATTTGCACCTGATGGTATAAAGAGAGAGGTATTTTAAAAACTAACTTTACCTATGAGAGTATTTCTCTAGTAGATTTATTAGGGTTTACTTTATCCTGCTGGTTCTTCGTTCTTCGTTAGTTCCAACCATCTTGTCATCTTATAATACCTAACATGATGTTAACAAACAGAATATCGGATAGCAAAATCACAGTATTGGCAGATATTATGTTTTGTCATATTATACATTTCACTCAAACCTTGGAAACGAAAGATGGCAAAATGAGATATTTTGCTTTATAAGCTTCTGCAACTTTCTAAAATCAACATTTTGGGGATAAAACAAAATGCCAACGCTCATAACTTCAATACTAGTGGGTCTACGATATATTGGGTTTTGCCATCGTATAGATATCAACGAGAGGAGTCTGAATATAGCGATAACTCAATTTCGTCAAAAAGTCGAGTTATCAGGTTTTGTCATCTGATCACTGAATTTATCCAATAAATTTGGTTGATGTAATATGAATATGACTTATATATTTTTTATTACCTACTAATATGTATTTCTTAAATTATTTTTATATTTTATTTATTATTATTATACCTACAGAGGCACCTAACGGAAAATATGAAGCATGCAATTTGAGACTTTTTTTTGATAATTTACAATTTCAACTGTATTAATGAAAGGAGTTTTACCTACCAATAAAACTCTGATTATTCATGTTGACTTTGAAGTCCTTGAGATAGGGTTTGCTCTTTCTTCTTCACGTGAGGTTAAATTCTACTAGTTTATTTTCCTTTTTCTTGTCGTTGGTCATTCCTCCCTTTTTTATTTACTGGTCATACCCGCGCGTCCCTTTTTTATGTAAATAATTTGGGACTCCTTTGTCATTATGATATGGCTCAAGAAACCAGGTAGAAGTTACCTGGACTTCAAAGACAACATGAATAATAAGAGTTTTATTGGAAGGTAAAACTCCTTTCATTATTCGAATTGGATTTTGAAGTCATTGAGATATCTGTTTGTTATCACCTGGTGTTCAGTATGCTAAATTCCTATATGTGACAATGTTTCATTGACAAGGTATATACCGTCGTGCCGTTCAATGTATAGGGTTGAATAGAGAAGTTAATGGATTCCTTTCTCCTTATGATGGTGGTGTGTCCATTGTTATCTAGTAGTAGTCATGTAATGTCGACTCACTACGCCAGTTACCTTTCTCTAAGATATAATCTATCGGATATTTTTACAGTTTAAGGAAGCCTCCGCTGATCGGACACTGCCTGGTGGTTCTTGGACCCCTGCTTCTAACAGTACTGACCTTATTCAATTCCCTATAACTGCCCTGGTGGCTGGTTTTGGTGGACCTCTTGAACATATAAATAATTCCGAAATATTCCCACCTTCCTCTCCCCTTGGGTTTGACACGCAGACGAGTTTCCGTAACCAGAATATTGGGTCGATGTTCTGACATGTTGAAGTGCTTTGCTTCTATTCCGATTGACGATGCTTGGCGGTATCTGTCTTTGCTCCAAACATTGACCATATAATTATTATGTGGTCACCTTTATCCACTAATCCTTTGTCTACTATTACTGAAAAGTGTGAGGTCATGAACCCTTCGTCCCGATGCGAGAAGCAGCCGAGTAGCTGTCCTGCGAGACGTTTCGTATAGGTTGTACTCCACCGGTGTTGTTTTCCTAAGATGATCTGCCACTCGTCTTGGATCCCAACCCGGTGGTTTGACGGATTTGGATTTATGCACTGAAATCGACTTTAACATATTGTGTTGTACTACCACGTTGCTGCTGATATCTCCAATGATAATCGGTTTGCAAAATGTGGCTATGGCTGACTTATTCACCAGGATGGTGTTGTACGACAAACCCTCCTTGTTGTGCAAGTAGCCTAGGTATCTGGCCAATTCTATTGGTTGAGGGTTATTATGATCCATTAGGTTCATATTACACCATGTCTTCCATTTGTTCCAAACTGGTTTGTAAGTATTTAGAGTCGAAGGCCTGGAAGTGAGGAGTGCCTTTTTTTGCTCCGTTCAATGTGATGTTATTTCACCCCATCCGAAATTATCCATAGTTGAAGGGACAGGTCCTGAGTCCTTGGAGGTGGACGGTTGGTCTCCGTATCCGCTAGTGTCGTATGTAGGTGGTACTAAGTGTAGTGGTATAAGGAGGTACTATCGCCCATCATCGTAAGTCCGCTCCCCAAAAGGATTGTTTCCAGTTCGGTGCCACTAGTAAGTACTTCCCTTTTTCTGAGTTCAGGTGCGCTAGGACTCGTGGAAGTAAGTTTGGTGGTGAAAATATCCATGCCAGTCGGAAGTCCCATACTCGGCTGAAGGCGTCGTGAAACAGAGCGCCACTGTCTGTAACGTTTCGTGAGACGTACGTTGCAACAAAATGTGCTGTTTCTCTTGCGAATAAATCCACCTCGGGAACTCACCATCTTTGAAACAGGGAGATGGTTGCGGTGTTGATGAGATGCCATTCTTCGGGAATGTGTTTTTTTTTCTAGATGCCTTTATGGATACCTCGCATGTACTATCGAGTTTCTTAAGGACTTTGGAACGCAAACTACTCTACTTCATGCTAGTCAAATGAAAATTGTGCCGGCTGAGAGAATATGCCTTATTGAAAATTGTTCTTCTACCCGCATCGGGTATTGCTAATTTGAATTCGGCGAGGACCTATGAAACCGTCTTGCAAAAACCCTGGAAAATTCTTAGTAGCGCAAGGCGGAGGTGATTCTGATGAATATTTTGTCGTATTCATTGGGAACTGAGGTGGGTACATACATACTACATAGTAATGCATAGGCTCAGTACTTACCGAAATAAAACTCAACATATAAAAATCCTTAGATATTCCAAATAAAGTCCAATTCCGGAACTAAATAGACATTACGAGTTTTGCTTACTTGGTCATTTATGTGGGATAGGTACTGCCGTCTTCCATTCATAGCTAAGTACATCAGGTCGCTCTGGCCATTTCTATAGTCTCCCGCACTTTTGCATCGATGAAATAGTAGCGTTTACTTTATAAATATGGACGATTTTCCCCGAGAAGTATTATAATAATTCATTAATGACTTTCATAACGGGCAGCCATCGAGTTTTAGGCTTAAAGCTTTCATCACTAGACTCATGCCATTCACTCTCCGCTGAGTCTGAAATGTCAACACATGGGTTAGAAGACTCAGAAGAAAAACGCATTTTTTTTCTTCCTTTGCTTGCTCATTCAGTTCTTTCTTTATTTGCCTCTCTGCAGCTCGTTCTTTTTTCAACCGTTCCATTTCTTCTTTCTTCCTCTTTTTGTTTAGGAAATACTCCTGGCACAGTTTACCAAAAACACTGGTGGGGTTTTTTTTCCCTTTTTGCTTTCTTCTTGAAATTTTCTTCCCCTTCACCGGGGAAGAAAAAATGTCTCTTGAATGGACTACGAACATTTGATGGACCAGCCGCGGGTTCACTGGCGATTGGAGACGAAGTATAATTACAAATCCTTATACCAGCCTGAGGTGCACTGGCGATTGGAGACGAATTACCATCACAAGTCGTTAGACCAGCCACATAATAATTCATAGTATTCCAGGCGGCCAAAGACATCATATCATCGGATTCCTCTTCTTGCAATGCCTCATCGATGAGTTTGACCGGCTCAGGTGGAGTGATATTTTCCAACTCATTTTTTTACTTTTCGCCACAGTGCGAATAGTGACTTGTCATCTTGATCAGGTTCGTTGTTTTTGCGAAATGATTCAAGATTTTCCCCATCAATCTTTTTACTTAGGAACTGCAGTCCTCTCTCTAAATACCGCTTGCGTTCCTCTGATGTAACCATTGAAGGCACACTTTCAGATTCTCCTGGTACTGTTACAGCTTGAGGGCTCCATGGACAAAGTCCACATTTTCGGAAATTTCTTGAGGAATTCTTTTGTACTTGTAGAGGACTGTCGTTGGTGTGACAGCCCCACCGACACTCCCTGTTACTATGACGGTTATGCATTCTTTATCGTCTGCATTTACCTGCTGGTACACTGTCTTGTTTCCTTTTTTGGCTAAGACCTTGCTCCCCTAGGGGCGGCAGGTTATATGAAAGTATGGTGAAGCAGGCAGGTTATATAAAAAAAGTATGGTGAGGTAGGCTGATAATCAATTTGCGGCAAAACTAACGTTAACATTATTAATTATATGGGTACGTTATAATGACCAAAGTAAATCCTCCGTGATGCCCTGCATTTTTTTTTATCGCGTCACTATTTCTCATAAGTTGACGGCTATAATTGTTGGCCTGCTTCATTCAGTTGCTATATGTTCAGGGCTATAATTCAAGAAATTTTTGTTTTTCGAAGAAAAAATACACAATCCGTTTCTGAAAAACTACAAAAAAAATTTGACCCCTAGGTCACCTACTGGATAGAACCACCCTAGACACTTCTAATTAATAAATAATCATCGTTCCAATACTTATGAATGTTATTGCATTCGTTGCTTTCCAACTTTGCAGGATAAGAAACCACTTCAGAAAATAGTCTAGCCGGGTGTGGCAGCCTTCTATAGTCCACCGTTCGGGAATGAGTTGTCTGCGGGAGAGATGATCTGCCACGTAGTTGTACTTTCTGCGGAGGTATTGCGCAGTAAGCGTGATATTTGCTCGACTGGTAAATACTAGGATCTGTCGGCAAAGGTTTAGGAGGGTGGCAGACTTTGTACTGCCCTCGTTGTTGATGTATGCCACCACTGTTTTGTTGTCTGTCTGCAGAAGCAGATCTGATCCTTTGATTGCTTGTACCCGAGATAAAATTACAGAGAGAACTGCAAACATTTCCTTCCTGTTGGAATGCCGTGCCATGCCAACTGGTCTTGTTTTCATGTACCTGATAGGTGGTGTTTATTCAGTTGGGCTGCCCAGCCTGTGTCGGCTGCGTCTGTTGTCAGGAAGTGATTGAATGTCATTATGTGTGGCAACTCTGAGGATCCTATCACATGGAGCCACCACATGATGTCCTGCTGGGTGGAATTGTCGCCAATTGGCTAGGATGGGACTTCGACAATATTGATGACTTGAAGGGATTGAACATGTGCCTGTCTGAGGGAACAACTGCCTTTTTGTACCTGCGTTATGTCAACTCTGAGGATTCTATCACCTGGAGCCACCACATGATGTCTGTTGGGCCTGTGGTGGTATTGTTGCTAATTGGCGAGGATGAGACCTCGACAATATTGATGACTGTAGCATTGTAGCCGTCGGCAATGCAACCTTCCTCTTGGAGGTAGGATGCGGAATTGAATCGCCCCAGAAGGGATTGGATATGTGCCTGTCTGAGGGACCAACTGCCTTTTTTTACCTACGTTAGCAGATGGTGACGGAGTGCCACACACTTCTCCGACGACAGGAACCTCCGATTATTCCAGAAATCCAGAATGACAAAGGAGTCCCAAACTACCTACATAAAAATGGGACGCGCGGGTATGACCAGTAAATAAAAAAGGGAAGAATGATCAACGACAAGAAAAAGGAAAATAAATTAGTAGAATATAACCTCACGCGAAGAAGGAAGAGCAAACCCTATCCCAAGGACTTAAAAGTCAAATTCGAATAATTAATAAATATGTATCTGCAAACAAAAGATTTTTTTTAACTCAAAGAAAACTTACATTAATTGTAAAAAAATGTGAATTTGTTAGGTACCTACATATTTAATTTCCAAGTTACGTTATTATTTCATTATATTTTATGGTCATATTATATTTATTATAGGTTCGTATCATTCAACCTGAATCAAACAAATCAAACTAAACCATATACAATATACGTACAAATTGTATGAGTAGAAAATACAGCGGAAATGGTTTAAGATTTGACATTTGGTTCAGTGTATCATTGAAAATAAAACCGTTCTCGGACCATCAAAAATGGTTTGACATGAAACGTCAAACCAATTCGGACGATCCATAGATTAATGACGATCTGTCAAACGTCAGAAAAGCGTTTCCGTGGACATTCTACCAAACGGTCCCAAATCAAACGGTGCGATGTGATTTATTCAATTCAGGTTGAATGATATGAACCAAATGTCATTGTATGAACCTTATGTAAATGCTGAGTACCTCCGCTACATGAAAGTACATTGGAATATGGATATGTGTCTTCAAATGCTCTCTGACATATACATGTTTCAATGTACTTCCGTGCAGTAGAGGTACACGCCATCAGGCTACTGATGCATTTTCTACAAAATTTATTTCAGCGTATGTAGCATAGAACAAAAATAGGGAATTTAAATTTTCGTTGATAACAACATTAATAAAGTTTTTCCTGATTTTTGACATTGACAGCTGACAGCTGAGATAGCTCGCTTTCATCGCGCTTTCAAAACACCAAACGCGTTTTAAAAACACAAAGTGTGCTTCAATCTTATGGAGGGAGGTTCAAAAAATGAGAAAATTATGTGTAAAGGTATGTTTATATTAATTACTACAGAGACTTGGAAAATGTTACTGCTTACATTCCGTGGTGATTTATTCCATTAGTTTTGGTATGACCCAAAAACAGTTGTAATGACAATTTAACTCGCATTTCGTGGAAATATCTTTTATATAGTATGTTCTGACTATACCAATTTAAAAATCACAAGCAGTGATAATTCGTAATCCGCCATTTATTATGTGAATACATCGGTCATAGGACAGGGTTGGCGAACCTTTTTACGTATGCGTGCCGACCCAAATATTAATTTTCGAATGGCCGACGTGCCAAGCAGTTTTTCACAATGATACAAGTGACATAAGTAATGGTTTTTAAGAATTCTATTAAAAAGTTAAAAAAATTACAATTTGTGCTCTTGAGATTATATCTTTCATCGTGTTTCTAGCCAAAGCCATATCTTTTGTTCTTTGAATAATTTTTTCCTCGTTTTCAAAATTTTCAAAGAAATCTTGGGAGCATTTTAACCATGCTTCTTTTATAATATATTCCTTGTCACTGAACGGTTTCCCATTTTTAGCGATTATTTTTGAGGCAACATAACAAGCAGCTGTTATATTTGAATGACTACTGATAAATTTCATTAGGTTTGTTTACTGAATATTATTATTTTCATTATTTTTTAATATCATATACTTAAGTATATATTATTTGTAAAACTTTTTGTAAAAAAAATAGATTTTAAATTATAATAGGTAGATATTATATCCCTTTTTAAAATAAAACATTCTCTTGCCATAGATTCGCCATCACTGTTATAGGACATAGATAGGTATTAAAAAGATGCACAGTGTCGGTCTTATCTTAGAATACCAGGTTCAAGACCTTTAGCATGCTCTTCTAGTACTTAGGTATGTACCTACTTTTATATTGGTACTTTATTATTAATACACAGTATCTACCTACTCATAATATCATCAATAGCAAATTTATTACCATCATCATCATCAGCTGGGGTTGATCCACTGCTGGATAAAGACCTCCCCTAGCTCCATCCACTCTTCTCGGTCTTTAGTTCTTCGTTGCCACTTATATCCACTGAACTTTATGAGTTTATTTACTCAGCTAGGTATAGGGTGTCCCTGTGGATGTTTAGTATCCCTTGGGTGCCACTGTATGATAGCATTTGTCCAAGAGTTGTCCACTTAGCGAGCGACATGTTCGGCCCATTGCCATTTCATATACTTAATGACTTCTATCACATTGTGTACTCTTGTTTGCTTCCTTATCCATTGATTTTCCGCATTATGCCCAATATGTATGTTTCCATGCCACAATGCGCTACCTGTAATTTTGGAATTTTCATCAAACCACGAAGTAAACGCTATTTTGAATAGAAAGCAATGTTTCAAACCAAATGTTTCTAGCAGAAGACCGCCAAGAACATACAGTTTCATCTTTCTCATTATGCGTCAGGCTGATCACTAGTCATCTACTTTGAAAATGTACATATTTCTTTATGATATCATCACCACAATTTTAACTTTAGGCTGTAATATTCCATTGATTCAATTGAGTCAGATATTATGTCACTGCCAGCCAATTTTTACTAGGTGGACATAGGGATTTCAATACCGGTATTTGAAAACCGGTATCCCAGTATTTTTTGATACCGAAGTACCGGTTTTAAAAATCAGACAATACCGATATATTCGGTATTGAAAGAGGAAACAAAAGTGACTATAATGGACATGCCCGTGCTTATTTTATTTCATGTTTATCTACTAAAAAGTAGCTTATACAATAATGGAGAAATTTAATTTTGTTGAACAAAAAAGTGTGTAACATTGTGTTTGGTTTTACTTCTTAAGTGATAAAAGTAAAGAAATTTTTATTTCTAAAAAAAGTGCAATAAACTAATACAAGATTAGGTGAAATTACCAATTAATTTTCAGGTCACATACACATCTACTAGAAGCACTTCATAATATAAATTTATTAAAAGGAAGAAAGTGCCAATAGTTCAAATATTATGTATTTGTAAACATCAACATATTATTACCTTTACACATTTTTAAAGATTTACATAATATGTACCCATTTAGATATTTTTGGTATAAAATATTAGTATTTTAAAGATATTTATTGGTAGATATTTCTGTTTTTTTCATATATTTCACGAATACCGGTATCCAATGGGAAATCCTGAAATACCGGTATTGATATTTTCATTCGGTATTGCAATCCCTAAGGTGGACACTTGTAGGCTAGCTATTTTTGGAATAAAATAAAGCCCTTAAAAAATATGAAATAGGAAGAGAATGATAAATATTTGTGAAAACTTACCAAATCAATAAGTTTCTCGTGAATATTTTCACATTAAAATGATAAATATTGTTTAGAAAATATACACAAATAGTTTATTCAGAAATTACTAGAACCAGCGAGTTAACTTGTGGCACTAATCAGGTTTATGTCGAAAAATAAATAATTTCAATTTGCGTAATCAGTTATCAGACATTTCTTACATGTCAAGGTAAACGTCAATTGCTAGATTAGTTTAAGGTAAATGCTAAATAATCGCTTAGTAAGGAGTCTTCGCCACTGAGTGATAATGTACTTGTGGAGTACGTTATAACAATATACATGATCGCTGTGGGTAGTAAAAGGTTACTATGTACTAGTAAAATGCTTCTTTCATATACGCATATCTTATGTTACAGAATTCAATGCTGCTGATGATGAATCCGATGATAAAAATGCTCACATCCTTCTGTTGGGAGTATCGGATGAAGATGAAGGTGATACCGATATTATGCTGCCATCTGGTTTCTCAAGCAATAGTTTCATGCTAGCTGGTAAGCACATATTACTCACAACACAATTATTTTAATAATCTGCCTAAATTTCTTTTCCCCTTACAACGTCTTTGTATCAGAGCTGGAAATGGAACCGGAACCGAACTGTGAAACCTGGAGTACCCCAATTATTTCTCAACCGGAACCCCTTACGCATATCATGGTTCTGGAAGTGAGGTTATATTGTTACGTAATGCTTAATTTTGTAATATTTGTATTGTTTTGGTCATTGTTGACAATGGAGCTTGTCATTTAATAAAAAATGTATTAACCTATTTTTTTATTCAGTGGATAATACAAGAATGTAACATTCTTTATTGAACATACCTAATAATTTGGAAACACCTCAGAAGTACCTATTAGAAAAAATCTTGAAAAAAATATGGTGGTACTCAAAACTGCATCCATTGAATTCCAGCCAATGTGCTTACAGACCTACAAACTTATCTAAAAGATTGATGGGGAGCCACAGTCGAAAACTACCCAATCAAGACTCGCAACTGGACAGAATCTGACATTTTTAATATGGCGTCCATATGGTACTGTACGACAAGATCTTTTTGGCTACGTGTTAAAACTGTAAATTAACAAGCTCCTCCCATTTTTAACTGCACTTCGATTATAGCGACGAGTTGTCCACGTGTCAAAACTGTGAATTAACAAGCTCCTCCTATTTAGTCGACGACAGCGACTTCAGGCTTTTGCCTAAATCTTCTTGTTGGACAGTAGTCCATAGTTCTTTAGATAAGTTTGTAGGACTGTAAACAATTTTGCCACCTGCACGCCCCTAATTACAACGAAATTAACGAATAGTCATGCAACTAAAGCACTTCTCAAATTTCATTAATATTGGCTAGGTGGTTTGAATCAAGGTAACTGATACACCCCTGTTACAGGCGGGCTTCTCCTGGTGTAAAATAATCATTTAGTAGTCATAAGTCGAAACGTAACCCTGACCTCTAGAAACGGCTTCATAAAACATCTAATCTGATTCCTTGCTCAACTACGTAATTTTATTTTTTTTTATTCATGAGTAAAGGCCTTCGTCCGATGCGTGAAAATCACTTACTGGGCGGAGGTGTAATTAAGATAGATTTTAAAGTATAAATGATGATGGATGAAAGAGATAATTTTAAGATTAAATATAAGTACTTATTCATATATAATAAATTTTGCCGCGCTTGCCGGCAACGTTCAAATTTCCACGCGCCTGCGCCGGGATGGTCCTCGTGATTCGTCAAATCAAAAAACATCACGCAATAAAATTTGGCCAATCACGAGAGTCCTTTTTGTTGGACGGCGTGGGTACGCGAAGTTTGAAAAAGAAAAAAAAGTAAGTGAGCGTCCCGTTTCCAACATGTACGGACCTGCGAAACTTATTGTTAAAACAAAATATGTAAACGTGTAAAGAAAATGTAAAATATAAGAAGATTACCAAGTTACGCACGAGACAGACGTGGTTTCATTTAATCTCTCCTCAATTTAAAATATCTTTTTTTTGTGAATCCGGGGTTCGATGGACACCTGAGCTAGCCGCTGGAACCCCGGGTATCTCATAACAATAATAGATACTTACCTGAATTCTTAACCTGTTCAATTTATAATTTGTGAAGTTCACTTCATGTCAATAAATAAATTTGAATGTTCTTTGTTTTACAGATGATAATGGTGATATAGAAGAAGATGATAATATTCAATACCAATTTATTGATCAAGATGGTAACCTGGTCCAACTTGAAGATATAGGCGCAACCGATTTAGTCCAACTTAATGACTTTAAAATAGGATGGACCAAACCGATGGTAAAATGTCTAATAAACTGTTACCGGGAACTTATTCTAGAATTTAGAGACCCGCTGAAGAAACAGAAAGATGTTTGGTCAAAAGCGGCTGATATTATGAAGCAAGATGGATACAACGTTTCATGGTCACACTGTGATAGAAAATGGAGAAACCTCAAACATACTTTTAAGAAGTATTACTATAGCAAAAATGAAAACAAGAAAATGGGCTGGGAATATTATAACGACCTTTTAATACTCTTCGCTCCTGATTGCAGAGACGAATACAAAGGCAAACAAAGAATGTCCAGGATTATTTTACCGCCTGGCAACGTCGATGATTCTCCTTCGAATAGTGCAGAAATGAAGGCAACGTTTTTAAATACTGATGACGATACGATGGAAGAAATTAGGTACGAGGATTGTCCACCCAAATGGTTCACCGACTACATGGAGCAATTTGAAAGACGACAGGATATGCGGTTAGAGAAATTAAAAAATATGCATGAACAGGCTCTGAAGGTTGAGAGACAGAAATGTAAAGCACTGGAAGCACTTTTAAACCAAGTCACCAATAAAACAGGATAAAGCTAATCAAAGATGGTTTAGATAAAGTAGTGAAAGAAAGAGAATTTCTCAGGGTTCACTTCGGATGAAATTACTAATCGTGAGATCGAACTACAAGATGTCCACTTTTAGAGGTGCTTGTCAATGTATGTGTTAAAAAAAAATGTCTTGAGAGAAAAGAGCTAAACAAAGACATGAAATCTTACAATACAATATTTGCAAATATTCATACTTTTTACAAAACCGATATTTATACAGTCGAACTTGGTTATTACGAGGAAGATGGGACAGACTGAATTTGCTCGTCATATTAGAGAATAGGTATTTTTAAATGAGCGGTCACATAACACAAAAAGTCGCAATTCAAACAAAAATAGAAGTAGAACATAAAAATTCTGAAAACCATCGTAAAAATCCCCGAAACAAACATGGCATTCATAAACTACAAAAGAAGTTGTTTATTTGTAATGACCGCTGGTAGGTACCTACTGACTTCAGCTTGGATTTTTTACATGAGATTTCAATCATATTATGCGTGGATACTTTTTCAATGTTGTCGGCGAAAATACCAATTAGGTACTTAGACACTTAATTAATGTCATAAACGTAATCCGATCCCGGCGGCATTGGTCTATGATCGGATTTTATTGCTTAGGGTCGAAAATGTTTTTAAACAATCGACACATAGTTTTAAGAAAGTTTTTGACGATATTTTTGCTCGGTATATCCGATAAGTAGCTCGTTATAAAACTGAATAAATGTATGGAGAAAATCATAAACTGTCATCGAATGATTCGTCATTACATCCCAGATCTCGCTATGTCCGTGATCGTAATAACCAAGTTTGACTGTATGTCTTATCTCAAACATAGATTTTTATATCTATGTTTGATATTTTATTGTCTATTAGATATCACTGTCCGTTTGTCTCTTATGTTATTCTTTGTTGTTTTGTTGATCAAAAGTCTATTTTCTCTGAATGGACCCCCGAGAATAAACAATTATGATAAACTTAGTTTTCTCGCTGCTGAAATAGTTGCTTTGATGAAAAATCTTTTTTAGTTTTCAAAATACATAATTTTGAAAAACCTCAAAACTCGCCTAATAATCTAATATTTGTGTCATCAGAGATGTTTCTTAAATTTAATTTGAATGAATCGTAAGTCGGATCTTAATCTTCCCTGGACAGTGAAAGTTGTGAGGATTGAGATTTCGATATCTGGTTTTCTATGTATTTTCAATAATAAGAATTTAACATTTTAAACTCTCGTATTCATTCAAGTGTCTTATAGAAGTTTATCAATTTTGTTGTAATACAGGATATTTTGTATAAGGCACTTCATCGTTGTAAATCAATCTCTGACTTTGAATGTATTTGATTCAATAAAAATTTCTATTAATAATTGGTTACGAGGATTATAGAAAATCTGGGGGTCAAAATACTGATTGATTTTAACATTCCTATTTTTAATAATTAAATTTTAATCTAATTTTAATTTGTGACCGCCAAAGTGTCGTTCAAAGGATTTTTTAGGTATGTATCTAAATGCATATCTGGACTGTAATATGACTTATTAATGCATTGTTTCATAGTAGTCTTTTTATCAACTGTCCCTGTTCAAGTTTGTAAAAAAAACTTCTATTTTGTCAATAACTCTGTTACGTGGTACAACTGCGGTTTAGAAACAAAATTTTTGTTAATGTGTATTACAATTTTTGAGGTATTGATGTTAACAGCTCTTTTTCGCTATAAACCCAACATTAGAACGATCCAACTATAACAATAGTTAAAATATCTCAATAGTGAATACGTCTAGCGTTTTTGAGTTGAAAATGCATCTGGTTTATGGCATTAAATCTAGCATTTTTGACCAAAAACTATTGAGAACAGAATTTCTCAAAATCCAGGCTAAAAATATTTGATAAGAAGAAGCTCACGACGATTTAGACTTGGTAAAAAAAAATGGTCAAGAGGTAAAAAAACAAACTCCCCAACTGGTTAAAAAGTTGAAAATCTCTTGGCACACTATGCATTATCATAAATATTTTTTTAGTTTTTGTTAAGATAAGTAGATAGCGATAAATCTTTTATTCTATGGCGAACATGTCATGGATGCGATTTTATAGTGAAACAGTTTTGGCCGATACTTTTGTTTCGATATCACAGCTCTAGTCGTGATATAACGGTATGTTTATAGTAAGTAACCCAATTTTATTCCTCTCCTCTATCACCACCTATTCTATTAGGAATCTTGTGACACAATGATAATTGACTATGTCACTATTATCCGCAGGGGGTGTGGTGGCAGACAAGTTTCTGAGAACACACCCCTCGATTCTGACATGATTTTCAGACCAACTCAACATTCGCTTTTTAGATGTTTTGCTTTTGTTTATAATTGGATCGTTTTAAGTATGGGGTTGTAGCTCGAAACAACTGTCGATTCGAAATTGAAGAACTAACAAAAAAAAAGTTTTTAAACCACCAAGTGCAGTAAAACCTCGTTAATACGAATTCCAAGGGACCGAAAAAAAATTCGAATTACGAATTATGAAATGTATGGGGGGGGGGGGAAATATTAAAATTTTAAATTTTTTTTTTTTATGATTTTCATCAATATCGTTAATATGTACTATGCCTAGGTTGATATGCGTACCAAATTTCCGGCTCAGTGTGTGTTTAATGGGTCATAAAATGTCAGGATTATTTTTATTACCTTCTTAAAATAAGTAATTTATGATGTTTTACGAAGGAGTCTTTCACAATTTTCAATGACTGGCTCATGAAATAGTGTACTTTGATACGATTTATTGAATATTTTTATATGCCAGGACTCTGAAATAATTTCGAATTACGAAATTACGGTTTTATATGAAAATAATGTTCAAGGGAGTTTTTTTTTTGCGAAAATTTAGAATTACGGCAAATTTCGAATTATCCGTGTTCTTATTAACGAGGTTCTACTGTATTATTTTATCACCAAAAGTCCAAAAATATTTCTTTCTGTAAATGTGATAATTCAAAATTATTTAGGCAATTGTGTATTAGTTAATACATGAATAATTATTATTATCTCTGTATATAATGTAAGTAAAACTGCAGATAATGATGAAAATATTTATTTATATAGATTGTTATAAAAGTACACACTCAACATTTTTGCATCTTTTCTACAAATAGGAGTAGAATTACTTGATATTTTATAGTATTATTATAGGTACAACAGCTGATATCTAATAAAATATATTTTTTATATCACAATCTACAACTATTATTCAAATTATGTACATATCCTCGGCAATTCATCAGTAAATCGCCCATTCTCTTCAAATCTCCCCTCGCTTATGCAATATTCTCATTCATAAAATACTAATCTTTTCGTAAAGAAACAAAATAAATTATTTTAACATATATTTATAATTTGCACCCGAGTAGTTCAAGGCGAGATGCTCCTTTTGTTTGTTTAATACAAACGTCGTATAGTTCGTGATATCTTGTTAATAAAAAAGATATTAATAGATTCAGAACAACTTATTGTTGAAAATAGTTATGTATTAACATTTTCGAATCGATATAATTGCACACGACTGCTTCAAAGAAACTTTGTTCAGTAAAATGTACTGCATTATAATATAGTATACACTTAAAATTACAGTATAATATATTTCAGTTATAATAAATTTAACACTGACAATATTTTAAAGACTATTATAAGATAAATCATGGTAGATGGCATCATTTTGAGTGTTCCTTACACATCGTATAAACATCAAAGTAAGTATATTATAATTATACAGTTTTTTTTATAATACAGTTGAGAAAACTATGTGAATGGCATCAGAACTAAGATATGAATAGAATTCTTCAAGTTCCTGAATTTGTACTCGATCATTCATCAAGATACTCAATCGCACTACAATAAACAAAGCCATTAAAATATATTAACAACAGTTTTTATACATTAAGTAGTATTCAAATCCAAAGGCCACAGTAAAGTATAATATAATTTAGAAAAAAATAATCATACAGCGAAAATCGCATAGACCTTTAATGGGTAATTTATATATATACAATCTTAATGGTTGATAGTGGCCTAGGTAGGTATACATCGATAATAATTATATTATATACATTTTTACACACATGGATACTAAAATATCAAGAGTTTTCTTTCAGACTTATGTGAAATTGTTAAATTAATTGTTCATAACGATTCACTGCTTACACGTTTTCAAAAAAAAAATCACTGAATAGCGTTCCAACATCATTAAAATGTTTTTTATACAAACACAGTATTAAATTGAATAATAAAAACACTGACTGCTCTATAATAGCAATTGTCACAAATTAAAATCGACAAATATCAAATAATGATTATCAGTTCTTTGCGAGGTTTTCGGTTGGTTCTTGATCAAACGCAACTGAACTTGACGCCGTCGTCACTCGAATAGCAGTTGTGGCAGTGCAGCTGATGATGTCTGACGCGCACGTCGGCTCCCAGTTTTCCGTCTCCAAGCCTCACGCCGCAGACGCAGCATTGGAAACAAGAGAGATGGTAAAAGAGTCGCAGAGATTCAATGATCATAGCAGCTCCACGGCCTTAAAAAAAAGATCACATATCCAAATAAGACAGATGCGAAAAGTATGTTTTACCTACACTTGTAATATAAACAAATGTACATATTTTTTTATTTTTTACTTTATTTTCTTTGTCATGTAAATAAAAATTTTACCTAGTTCTTCACCACAATGCGAGCACTTCTTCTTCCCGCTAACGCTCAGCATTTTCTCGGGAGACTCGCTTGTCGCGTTTACAACAGACGGCGGTGAGCAAGACTGGGTGGGTGGGGCGGGCGGTGGCACTGGCGGGGGTGGAGGAACTCTGTTTCCTCCGCCCATGTTCTGAACTCTCTGGGTGAGAGTTTGAATAACGGCATCCGGCAAGTGCTTAGGTCTGGCACCCAGAGATGGAGCACCCGCCTGCGACTGCTTCTTTATGTTACTGCGCAGCTGATCGATACGGCGCTGTTCTGCTTCCTAGAATAAAGTAATATATGAAATTAGCAACGATACTGTGTAATTACATTCAGAAAATTTTTGATTTATAAATTGAATGCACAACATTGTCTGATTCATTCACGACTATATTATTAATCCTGTCTAAAGAAATTTACACAGAACATATTTTTCAATGTGTGCTTAATCCATTGATTTACTATTATAGGATAGGCTTTTAGCTAAATTCGTATAGGGATAAAATTAATGCGCACACAATTTTTGACAGTTCGGAAAGCAGTCAGGGCCATTCAGTAGGCGGCACATTGGTATTAGGTGATATGTAGCTAATGAGGTGTCAGCTGATTAGTATGGAGTGGTTTTTAAACAATGAGGTTGTATATCGTTATGATGCAGGTGAGGCCATACAGTCTAGTCTAGGCAGGTGGACTTTATATGATTTTCATTAGTAAGTGCGTTTCCATAAGCTGAGCAAAAAATTTCAAACTTCTGTTTAATCAATTGCAATGACCTAATAGGTTGAGTGAATGGAAACACTATCATACATTAAAAAAAACTGTGTGAAAAATAACTTCCACTCGGTGGGGACCCATCTGCTACCTACACTTAGATGCAATGTAATATTATTAAATATTATATACAATGAAAAAAAAAGCTAATATTAAAATTTATTGTTTGTGAGTTAAAAAAATGTAAATTATGTAAATATTATCATGTGTATAGGAAAGGTTAAATTTTTTTTTAAAACAGCGCAATATAGGTGCATTCAGACTTTCAATTTTTTTACAAACTTTATCTTCTTACGAAGTGATTGATAATATCTGTGTCATAAATACATGCTTCTCCATTATTTTTTAAAGGAACAGGAAGTATTGGTGAGCTAAATCAATAATGACTTATTGATTAGCAATTACAATATCCTTTATAAATGTGCAATACATATTATCTCAAAGTAAATAAAAATGTTATCAGCATAAAAATTCACTGATAAGCATTTATATAATGGAATATTTAGGTGAGCCCAGTTGCTAAAAAATATTAACAATATTATGTCACAAAAGATTTGATTAGTAGGTGTGTATTATCGATAAGCTTTAATAGATTTCTTTTATGCTATAAGATTACAAAATGCAAACATAGTATACTGATAATAGGATTAATTACATTATTTTTTATATAATAGCTTTCTATTTAAGCCATTTTTTATCAAGAGATATATTTACGTAGAGATTAATGAATAGTTACCTGAATAAGCCAATGTTGATTGTAATTGTAATTCTGAGGAGGTTCAGACCGCCTTTTCGGTTGCAGCCAATCGGCAGACGGAATTAACCTTGAACGAGGTGCAGCACTCAAAGCCTGAAATAATCAAATTAAAAAATAAATAAACAATAAAATAGATACAGCACAAATGTAGAATAAAACTGCCTAAGGGGCATATCTACGATTGAGGTGATCGAAACCGTATCCTTGGGACTAAAGTCCCGTTTACATGATTCACTGTTGACGATTATCGCGGAGGAATCATCCTCTGTGACCCGTGTAAGCGCACATTCATCAATGAATCATCGAAAGTGATCATCCGGAATCAAAAGTGAATTAAGCTCAACTGGTTCTACTTTTTGATCATTTTGTGTTCAGTGCGGATGATTCCAAAAGTTCTGCGCATGCGCACTGTGCCCCTGAGTACTGTCATCATATTTATTTCCCATGATATTACGCCGCATTACCCATATATAGTATATTACTTTATGGTTTTATCCACCAACGACCCTTTTTCCTATTCCTCTTACTCTTGATGAAATTCCAACCTGCAGCGTAATTTCACTTGACGCCATTTTGGATGAATTGTATATTTCACTTTCAGTGACACGTGTAAACAAAAAATGAACACCTGCAATCAATTCGACTCGTCTAAATGAGCCTTAAGACAGTAGAAGGAGGTTGCGGTAGACAAAGGGGAATTGAGAAATAATAAGACAATCGATTACTATTTTACTGACCTGTAATGTGTGCCGTGACATCTGGTGATGAGGCAAGCCATTACTAGCTGTCACTCCATTGGAAGAAGGTTTCTGTCTTAGGATCACACCACTCTCACGTTCGATATTTGAGTATTCCGCTGAAGGCATCCTGCTACTCCTAAAATTCATATTACACCATGTTAAGAGTCATGCACATATTGTTTTCTTAATAAAATAATTTCTATACATTATCTCGACCATATGCCACAAATAATCTATTTTTTTTTATGAATCCCGCAAATTACTCAGATTAAAGATCGATTTACACATATCAGTATCAGTGCCGCCCTTTCAGTGCTACTGACCAATGAATTAAAATTGAATACTACGATTAGATTTACGAATATAATATGCTTATTTACAGACAATATAGAATAGTTCATATAAAATTACAGTTTATTAAACGATAGGTACAGTATTGTACATACCTGACATTGATATCACGCTCGTGCATCTCGGCAGTCCTGTTGGGTTTCGCCGGAGGAATCGGTGGAGGAAGTCTTTTAATAATAGCTGGAGCATTCTTGGGTGCATTAGACGAAGCGTATGCCACAAGTTCGGTCTGTTTCATGGCAAGATCGGGCATGGACTGGCGATAATTGACGCCGGCAGGAATAGGCGGGGCGTAAGAATATACTGGTTCTTTGGTGACCGGAGGCTGGAAGGACTGCGCCATGTTGATATCCTGCAATGACCTTCCACTGAGACGGCGCGCCTGGCTCTCTCTGAACATCAGACTGTCGCGTTGCCGTTTCAATTCCTCTTGCTCGAGTTGGAGTAACTCTCTTTCCACACGAAGAACCTCCTTCAATTAAATAATTGGGATATTAAGTACCAGCACTTTAGAGACAGATTTTCCTTCTAATGTGTAAAACTTTCTGCTTTATATGAATAAAAATGATAACATAAAATTAATTGTTTTTTTAACTATCCTTAATAAAAAAAAAAACATTGAAAGTAACAAGGCAAACTACATGTCACATGGTTTAACCCATTGGCATCTTACAAAAGTCTAGGAGTTCAAAATAAGCGGGAGGCAGCCATCTTTTGAATACCTGGATGGAGGTAAATGCTACAGGAGACCTTTATTGTAATGTTAAGAAGAAGAAGAAAATTTAAGTATAATAGTGTCTGTTTGTTTGTCTACACAAAGTAGATCAATGTTATTTTAAGGAATTTTCAAAGAATTCTTCTAATGTGTTCATGTTATATCATTGCTTTATATTTTTTCATTGCAATACATTATTGTACATAGTGTGTATTCATGAAATGTTTATTATAAT
This sequence comes from Rhyacophila brunnea, assembly GCF_057557595.1. Taxonomy (NCBI): domain Eukaryota; kingdom Metazoa; phylum Arthropoda; class Insecta; order Trichoptera; family Rhyacophilidae; genus Rhyacophila; species Rhyacophila brunnea. The sequence continues at coordinate 35,730,540 of NW_028233276.1, read as the reverse complement.
AATGTAGTGGCTGTTTGCAAATATGAAAATTGTCAAATCTCTCAATGACGTAACTGATCTGCATAACTTTGCAGAGCCAAATGGCCCCAAAAGAAGGGATGATAATGTCTTTCTTATTAAATTATTTGGATATTAGATTAAACATTTCTTTTTATTATTATTTATGGAGAAAATGTACTTATGTTTAGAAATGCTATTTTCACGCAAAATATAAAGTTAAGATTATCTAAACAGGTTTTTAGGAAATGGTTGTTAACCTATTGAGTCTTCTGTATGGATCAAATATACATTGAAAAATAAACATCAATTTGTCAGATGTGGGATTTGAACCCACGACCCACAGATTTAGTCAGTCATTACCATACTCCAGGCACATAAATGAGTTTTACGGGAAAATTCATAGAGGGTTTCAAATTTATTGTTCCTTTTCATATTTTGGGAAAGACCTATTTATTTATAGGTGTAGTAAAGCTTTTATAATGTAAGAGAAGATGTGTTCAACTAAACAATATGGTAAAGTATAACCATGATAAGATGCCAATAGGGTAAACAGTTGTGGGAAAAAAATCAATTATAAAAGAAAAATCCATGCCTGTTACATAAACATTTATTTGTTTCATATACATAAATATTACTTCTTTTAATTTCTATAATACATTAAATTTAAACAGATGAGAATACATTTTTGATAGATCTATGTTATTATCTATAAAGATAATGTTAAGTTTATCATATTGTGACAGCTAGCATGCAAGACTATCAATATGAAATGTTAGTATGAAGGTAGTGGTTGTTCGAGCTTCAAAGGAGAGTGTTAATCTTTTTTTTTATATTGCATGTTTATTATTCACCTCAGAGTGCCCATCGTCATAGGAATCATCGCACCTTCCCATTAAATCTTTCTTCTGAAATAAAAACAGGCGTGAGGTGTTGTTATTTACAAAACAAGTAAGAAAAATATTAAACAAGTGGGGGTGAGAGAAGAAAAGATTGCAACACTATTTGGAAAGCACCGGATTTGAAGAGCCAAATGCAGAGATGTCATAGTCAAATAACCTACATATTGTAAGTTACACTATTACTATTACCGAAAAGTTAGAGACTTGAGAAATGCATGTGGCATATGTCAGAGCAATCAAGCATATCGCGAATAGATTTCAGCCAAAAATAGCATTGATTTTGATTTATCATAATATGCAATATAATATATCTAACTATTCTGACAGGTGTCACTTGTAATTCCAACACTATACTTTAATAGTGTCGACATTCATTAAAAAAATTATTTCAGCCATTAATCGTTAAGCGGCAGTTAAAAATTATGTCTATGCATCTGGCCCTAGGTACGTAAAATTCAACATGGTGGTATATTTGCAAGCAACACTGACAACAACTGTCAGACTTAATTTTACCATACATGAAAGTTGGGAATTATAGCGATTTGTGTGTAATGGAGGAAGGGTGATTTATAGTAGGCGATGTTGAGGGTATAGAGATGTATGTGAAAGAATTGAAAGAGATTTTTAGTCTCCCAGATGGCTGCTATGATGCGTCAACTACAATTTATATAAGTCTCACTATAGATTTAGTGTACCTATTTGCATTGAAGAATCAAGGTTATAATAGTCTAAATATCATTACAGACAGTCATTTCTTAGTCATATTATTGTGATTATTTACCCCTGTCAATGTCTGCCATGTTGGATTTTGTACTTATTATCATCCGGAGCTTTTTAATAGTGTTGGCGAAAAGATCAAATGAGGCGTAGAGTTACAAAACCCGCTCTGGGCGATTTTTCAAAAAAAATAGTTATGAATGTACGCAGGAGCTCTTTCGTAAGACCTATCTTCTGTTCTAGGTGAGAGTTTTAAATTCCTCTCTGTTTCTTCAAAAAATCAAAATAAATATCGAGGAGACTGACTAAACCCGCTCTTAAAATAAATTTGTTCTGGTAAAACCCTCTCTGCGTAACCGGCCAATCAGACGCCGCGTATTAAATAATGACTCTTCACGAAACCTTTAATCTCCATACAAACCGTCAAACCGTTTTCTCGTGCGCGTCATAATTTTGCTTCAATTATTTTACTATTTTTTACTTTTAATAATGAATGTTTCAATAGTTAGTGTGACGGAATCTCAACAAGAACAATCAAGGAAGCGTTTGAAAAATTCAGCTGCTTGTAAATGTAGCATGTTACGCCAAGAAACGTATTTAAAAATTGACTATATTTTGCTGTATTGTCATGAATAACCCAGTGGTGGCTCATATTATTTTCTAGTTTTACGTATATTGTTTGTTGTCATTTATATTTAATATTCTGTGTGATATAATAAAATATCATAAGGTTCTTACACGTTTTTATCATTATTTGGTTTGTGTCAAAAATATAATTAAAGGAAAACTATTTTCTGTCGGAGAAATGCTTTTTGTTTGATAATTTGTACTATACAAATGATAGATTTAGTAGGTTATGTTACGTTAGGTTAGTTTTTTCATCTCCCTTGATAAAAAATGACATTCCTTATCATTATCTCCACGGAACAAGTTTTTTCGTCATAAAATTGTATCATTCGTTAATATGAACGATAATGAATTTTAATTCAAATATGTTTATTAATTTGTAGATTAGCTTAGTTGTAATAACGACACATAGTTAACAATGCTGTGCTATCTTGTAGAAATACCGTTACTTTTATAATACGTTTTTGCAATAAATTTCAAAAATTCCACGTTTACTATTATTTGTATATAAAAAGTAGCAGGAACAACAGAATATAGGTAATATATATTTATGTGGGAAAATAAGTAAGCTCATACTTCGCGACTTTTGTTTATCGGATTTGGTTTCTGAATTAAATGATATAAAATATCTAATATACCTAAGTAGATTATGAATAATATAGCTTAAACAATGACATTAATATGGACGAATCATCTAGAAAATAAAATGACACTCACTTTGTGTCGGGTCTGCCGGATGGCGAAATTCATATTTTAATATCGGTATCCTACGGTCAAATGAACATTCTGCTTGCAAGCGGTCTGGCGACACTGCTGGGTCTGCCCATACAAAATTTCTGACTGTCAGGTTTCGGCTCCACCGTTATTATTGTGTTACAAAATACCAATGTGCCTAGTTAAAAATTGTAAAAAAATCTACTAAACACTCCAAGAAAGATGGGATATCACTTTTCATTTGTTAGTATTATTTATTATTTATAAAATGCCATTTTAATGAATGCAATTGAATGACAGAAACCATTGGACAGTCGCCTGTGATGCGCAGGGCTCACTTGCGTCTAATCTCCGAGAAGTCGTAAGTAACCGAGAATCTGTTTCTAACGCAATGAGTCATGACACTAATACGCCATTACAATAAAGGTTATATTACTATAAATTCTCGAAGCTTGTATCGCATAATGGAAACGGATACGTCATATGGTCACGTGACATCTACCTATACATCTGTGAATGACTTTCATGCACAATTTCTCGTGCGCGCCGGGTATGAAGTGAGTTGTCCATTTAATAATGTCATTGAGCTTAAAAATATTATCATTTTATTTTTAAATTTAATAAATAGGTTGGTAGTTAATGGTGGGTTTCCCACAGACATGGAATTTGGGGACACAGGTAATACAGGGATTAGCTAGAAGTCCGCTGGGTTTTTTTATTTATGCTATTGATATTATTAAAAAAATAGTTATTGTTATTTCAAATTATCTTATAATTACCTTTTAAGGGTTTAAAAATATCTTTCTGATTCAAAATATGGTCATTAATATTAAAATTATTAAGAATTATTAGGGCACTTATATAATGATAAAAGATTAGTTACCTATTAAACAAATAATTTGCATGGTATGTAGGTAATAACTAATTGTCTCCAGAAAAAGTAACATTTTTTGATAATGTTTTTTTTTGTCTATTATAGAATAAAAGTAAGTAGGTACATGACATTAACATATTAAAATTAAAAAGTTTCACAAAGGCAATTTGACATAGTAAAAAGTAGGCAATATTCAACTAAATAACTATTTTTTTAAATTTAAAAAAAATATTTTCAAGAAAAGTAAATACCACTATTTTTGAAAAATATTACATACCAATATAACAGCTAAATATGTAGGTACAATGCGAAAAATATACAGCTACCATTAGGTAAGAATGGCTACAAAATATTTTCTAGACAAATTAAATTCGAAAATATATTACATAATTAAAATAAATACGGACCGCTACTAAACTATCATCTCCTGTCGACAATGTACCATTGTGCGACAAACTCCGCTCTTTTTAAAAAATTCCGCGTCGAACTCCGCTCTGTCAGGTAGAGACTGACAAAGACCGCTCTTGGGATAATTAAAATTCATTTATTTGAATAAATACAGCTTATACATTGGATTTGACATTTTATTATACTTTTCCGTATGTAACGGAAGAAATATATTATCTAAAATTACACTTAAATCATCATGATATGCCCAAAACAGTTTTTCGTCATTTACTCAAAACTCAAAAAAGTCTCTAGAGCGGGTTTTGTAACTCTACGCCTCAAATGTTTCACATATTATTATCGTAACTTTTCCAAGAAAAACACCAATTTTATTGTTATTGTAAATTTGGCAATGTTAATTAAATGGTAAGCCCAAATAGTCAATTGTTAATTGAACACGTGAACATGAATAGTTCAGGGTATTTTATCATAATAACAAGTTAATGATAGGGTTGTCAGTACATATTATGAAAAACAAAATGGTGGTTCAAAATATTTTTTTGTCAAAGCAAGGTAGAATGCAATCACATGTGAATTGAAATAATATTGTGGTAATGAAGAAATCTGTTAGAAAGGTATATATATGATTCAAGTCTTAAAAACAATTAGAATAGACCACCCCATGTGAAAACTGAAACAGGGGGAGAGGGGGCATCGAGTGTTACCAGGGTGTTTCTGAACCACATAAAGCAGTAAAAATTTGGAAGAGTATTAGGATATCATGAGAACACTGTGTGATATGGTGTCTTTATGTGACCAAACAATAATATTAGCAAAATGATTTTAAAAATTAATTCGAAAGGGTAAGGTTAATTATCAACACCTTGGTGGTGAACTGACCTATTCCAAATTTGTGAATTTAAATGTAAAATTTTTTGTCACACTAAACACACATTTTTATCAATAAAATAATCATTACCTATTCGGTATTTTTAAAACAGTTTAGTCAAATAAGAACATTTTTTAAATATGGGTATGTGGAGTAGTTCAGTTCATCATCAAGGTGATGTTATATTATAATACTGCATCAGTGAGTTGGTGATGACTGATGAGAGTCAATACTGTTAATGATGGAATTTAAATGAATAATGAATAAAGCAAAAAGCACAAACATTCTTTACGACGGAAAGATTCTCACCTGCTGTTCTCGGATCTGCTCCTCCAGACTTCTGATTCGATTCTCTTCATCCACTCTGCTCTTGTCATCATCGCTGGACCTGTGATTTTCGAGCACCATCTTCTCTTGTTCCAGTTTCCTCAGCTTTGAAGTCAGCTGTTGGCCCATTGTGTCGTGTTGCTCGGTGAATGTGTTGGCCTTGACAAACTGCTGAATGCCATCATTTTCGTCCAGCCCGATTCTTTCCTTCTTGGTGAGATCTTCTTCCTCTGATGTGACACTTGTATTTGTGAACGGCTAAAATTGGACAAACAAATAAATATGTTTTAATTGATAGAACATTGACTTTAATAACTCTTATAGTACTTACAAGGTAATTACTTCAAAGTAGTTATTTATACAACTTAACATATCGACTGTGGAAAGGAAAAAGGGCGTAATCCGCACAAATCAAATTTTACAGGAGGTACAAAAACATGTGTGTTATGGTTTTCGGTCAAAGTTAAAATACAAAATAGACATGACCTTCAAGTGCATGATAAAGCTAAATTTAGATAATAAATCGGCATTTGCAGGTTTCATCCTTTGGACACAACAAGTATTTAACCATGTACAAAGTTATTATGCATAAAACTTATTTCGAAAAAACCGAGGATTACGCCCTTTTTCTTTTCTACAGTCGTCATAATAAAATAAACATAAACGAGAGCATATCTGGCAGATCATCTAAATCAGGGGTCGAGGAACGGAGCTAGAGTAAATGTGAAAATTTTAGGAGCAATGAAGGTTTCAACAAATACAAATTTGAAAAAATGATCATAAGGATTTAAAAATTGTGTAAGTGAAATTCTGCTATCTTTTGTCATGATTTACGTTTGTGAACAATTGAAAAAATAATCATAAGGATTTAAAAATTGTGTAAGTGAGATTCTGCTAACTTTTGTCATGATCAACGTTTGTGAACAATTTTCTGCCCTTAAAAACAAAGTAGAGAAATCACATGGACTCCGAAGATAGTATGAAGTGAAAAAGCTCTGATATCAATCTCGGTATGTATTATCAAAAATGAAACATTATTTATGTGAAGCGTGTTTTGAATGAAATGTTTCAATTCTTATTATTAATTTTGTACTGTGCAATTTTTATTACAGTATGTATGTGAAGCTTGAAGTCTTTAAAGTCTAAAAAATTATTTCTCATTTCAAGAACAATCAGCTTGTTTACGTTTACTTTGATGTCTGGAAGTGGTCTAATATCATTTAATACAAATAGGTTTAGAGTAATACCCAATTAACTTCCTCGATCCCTACTCTAATTGAATCAGTGTCTATTCTATATACAAGGCGGCCATCAACGATAGTTTATTATATTTCGTCTCTGTTCTGGCAGAACACACTAACTGGAGAATACTAGTTTTGAGTAATTTGACTTTGAAGTTGTTAAAATGTTTGAAATGGTCTATCATGTGAGTTTATTAAGTAATCGTAAAAAGGATGACTTTAAAATAAAGACTGTTTATTTATTAAGAAGGTTTCCAGAAGGTAAAGTTTGAAATAAGGAACATTTTGGTACTAACTCAATATGTCATGCTTGTCTTCTGCCAGAACAGTGACGATTTATGTATTGAGGTTTTATAACTGTTAGAATAAGTTAGTCGTCTAAGCTGTCAAAACTGTCTATCTGCTCTAAAAGTTAACACAGCCAAGAGGGGAAGGGCTGTCAAAACATAGCACTTTTTGACAGTTAACTTATTGTAAAAATTATTAACCACTAAATACATAAATATGATAAACTACCGTTGATAGCCGACTTGTGTATAGAACAGACCCACTGGATCATACATAATAAATCAACTCAATAGGACAGATAATAAATCAAATGTTCTCATGCATTTTGGCAAAATAAATTTTGTTAAATCAGAATAATAATATGTACCCATATATAATGTAGGTACATACAGTATCGGAATATTTCCAGTTATCGTTAATGACTTAATGGTTCAACATATTTTCTAAACGATTTATAAACTAATGGAAATTAATTAAAGATAACAGAATAGGTTATAAACAAATACATATCAGCCAATTATTATTGATAATGAAATAGAACTAATGGCAGAAGTATAAATAAAAACATATTATCTCACCTCACTTCCTTGTCGGCTGTGTTGCTCGGACAATGTATCTGGAGATGGTTGCTTATTGGACCAAGTGTCATCTGACTGTCCGCGGTCTAGTTCCACTCCTGAGTCGCGACTCTCACCAAGATTTGAGTCAGAATCATAATACAGTGATTTTCTGTACAGCATTTTCTCGACTCGACTCTCTTCTTGCAAGAAGCTAGTGATGTCAGGCCTTGGGGCGAGTTTCAATTCGGGATCCAAATAACTGTCATCGTCCATACCTTCGATACCCAGGAAACTGGAGCGCTTATTTCGAATCTCTTTTTTGATTCGCTTTGTCGAGTTTAAGCGTTTCAGAGGAGCCTGAAATGGTGTAATAATATAATTATAAAAATTAAATCCATTACATATCTAATTTTTTTAATGGATTTTATTTAAGTTTGCTGTAATGCAAAATAGTAATTGTATGTTTCTTTAAAATAACAGAGTATTGAAGGTGATGTTGAACAATGATAATGAAGATTGTAGTGTGTGTATCATATTGTGTTAATAAATGCTACATATCAATTTAGACACTTACAAAAATTAAAAATTCTAATTGACGAGTTTTGTGCTATCCCAAAGGAATTAGTCTCAGCGACTCAAGTTTGGACTTTTTGCATTTACAATCTTATAAGAGCATTTTTATAGGCCATAAGATAAATAGAGCTAGAAAATGTCGAAAGGCATAACCCAGGTTGCTGTAACCGATTTCTGTGTAACAGTACAAAACTCGGTACTGTTCGGTTATCAGGAATACAGCGGAAAACACATTTTGAAAATAGCCGATAAACTGGATTATTTGTTAGGTTAGGTTAACCTAACCTAACCTAACCCAACCCAACCTAACCTAAGCTAACCCAAACTAACAAATTATCCAGTATATCGGGTATTTTAAAGATGTGTTTTCCGATGTATTCCTGATAACCGTAACAGTACAAAACTCGGTACTGTTCGGTTATCAGGAATACAGCGGAAAACACATTTTGAAAATAGCCGATAAACTGGATTATTTGTTAGGTTAGGTTAACCTAACCTAACCTAACCCAACCCAACCTAACCTAAACTAACCCAAACTAACAAATTATCCAGTATATCGGGTATTTTAAAGATGTGTTTTCCGATGTATTCCTGATAACCGTAACAGTACAAAACTCAGTACTGTTCGGTTATCAGGAATACAGCGGAAAACACATTTTGAAAATAGCCGATAAACTGGATTATTTGTTAGGTTAGGTTAACCTAACCTAACCTAACCTAACCCAACCCAACCTAACCTAACCTAAACTAACCCAAACTAACAAATTATCCAGTATATCGGGTATTTTAAAGATGTGTTTTCCGATGTATTCCTGATAACCGAACAGTACCCAAAACTCTTCTCAATTAGAAAATTAGAATACAAAATTGTGTTGTTAATACAATCACTGCTGACCTGTTAATTAGTTAATTAATATGTAATTGCCACATTTAAATGTCATGTTAATTATATCTAATGGCCAGGTAATGCAAACGCGCCAGTCGCGTTGTCAGCACTAACACACAGGAATAATACACCAATAAAAAGGAAAGTTTAAAAATAGATCTGTAATATATTTTATTTAAATAATTAAATGATTGTGAATTATACGCATGTTCTTAATGAGTGGCAATGTTAAGTACAAAAATAAATTAATACTAGCGGAGCTAGCTGGCGAAATGTATAGGAACGGCATTTTTAAAAGTGATATAATATATTATGATTATGTCAAGTTTTTTAAAATTGTGTGTGGTGTGTTATCCAAGATATTTTAGGATAACAATATAAGAGATTATTTGAGCAGTTATCAATATGTACTATAGGTTTGATTCACTCACACATTGATGTATAATATTATTCAAACAATCAAAATTATAAGATTTTTCACTTCAGGATTTTAAAATGAAGATTAATAATCATTATCAGATAAATCCAAGTAAGTAGCTACATACATATTAAATTTAATGCAACATAATATGCAAATTTTAGTAGATAAGATAATAATAAAATACTATCATTTAAAGACTGCTGATTTAATCTAATTAATTTGATAATGTACCATCTAATCCCTCTTTGTTATAATGAAAATTAAACAACTGTAAGTAGCCATTTTGTCTGTAAATATCAATAAAAAATAGCATCGAAGTATTGATATAAAAATATATTTCTTTTACATTCAGAAATAAACTAGGTACTACTAAATATAAATTGAAAACAAATTAAAAAACAAAAAAAATGTATTTGAAGACATGAAATACTAAAGTTAGTTATATGAGATAAAAAGTGAGAAGCGCAAGGAAGCGAAAGGCGTAAATGAAATTTAGGCATTCTTCTGTAATGTTTTAAAAATTCTCAATTCCTTTTTTCTCACATCTACAGACTGTAATATAAGCAGCATCAAAGTATTGTTCTCAAAATTACACTTACACCTTTCGTCTACTCAGGTCCTCAATCTTAATGAGTGTAAAGTTATTAATCATCACTTACATTAGATAGATCATCGTCGTCGACGGGTGGCGGAGGTGGTTTTTCCTTGGGCGGTTCCATAGCGTTGGCCGAGGGACCCAACGAGAATCCCATAAGATCGTTTGTGACGCCCCCGAGACCGCCGTTCGAGTACAGGATCTCCACATTCTCATACAAAGGAATAGGCATCTGCGCCGGCTTAACATCTGGAGTGATACTGACAGTTTTCACCGGCTGAATTGTTTCAACTGGAGTTACGTTGTAAGCGGCTATGATAGGTTCTTCGATCGCCGGCTTGGGCTTTTGATTGACAGTGGGCGTGTCGCAAATTTCAGCCATCTTTTCGGTTTGCGTTACCTGAAGCTCTTCAGAATCGATTGCGTCAAATGCAATGTCGAGCGCCTCAAGGACCTGTAGAAACGAAAAATAATAAACAGAATGTTTGCGGTTGAATTAAGCAACTTACGAAAAAACATGCATGAAAAAGCTTCTTATGGCAGCCAAATATATTCACAACAATAGTATATAAACAAATGTGTGATAACTAAAAGTACAGAATATAATCTTTTGATGTTTGTTTCATGAACAGTATAAATTACAAACCTTCATTTTAATAATACGAAAAGTAAACATTGAGTCCCTGTCAAAACAAAATGTGAATTAATTAATTTGCCAATATTGTAATACTCCACAAAATATATTATTATACAATAAAAATTAATCCAATAAATTCAAACAGGATTTACTTCACAGAGTATTTTACCCTGTGAATAATTTTTACACAATATTATTAATGAATTATTATGGTAATGTTTACCTACAAAAATACGTATTCACATGCCAAAGACTAAAAGTAGATTAAGAGCAATACGGAAAAGATAAAATTATCATTAAAGCATGCCAAAAGCGCTATCTCATTATAGATAAATAGTATACAGAAAGGTTAACGAGAATTCCTTTCTACCAAAAGCGGCCGACATGAATATCATTATTAAAATAAATAACTTAGATTACAAAGTTATTTGATTAAAAATAATCAATATATAAATAATTACATAAATTTTCAAAATATCATTAAACAATCAGAAGATAAAAAAAAGTTTAATATTATTAAGTGTTTTCGTAAAGAACTGATCTGTTTTTTTTTTGGAGTAACTTAGTTATACCAGTGGCAAAGGGTGGAGGTAAGCTGTTAAAATCCAACATAAATAGCGCACACTAAACTAAACATTGTCCGTCAAATGTATTTGTTTTCATTGAACTAAGACTACAATGTGTAGATAGTGTTTGTTGGTTTTTAAAATTCAATTAAGGCCTGCCTAATCCAAGCCATAGTAGATAATAGTCAAAAAATATTTGTTTATCTATAAAATATCTAAAATTATGCCATTAAACCGTACATAATTTTAAATATTTTTTATCGATTACGGTAAGGTATGGGCAGTGTAATAGATTTAAAAAAACTAACCAGCACCATCTGCAAATTGTATTCATAGTTCAATGAAAACAAATAAGTATGACTGATAAGGTTTAGTGAGCACTATTTATATCAAATCTTAACAGCCTACCTTCAACCCCTCGTTACTGGCTTACACTAGATATAAATTAATCTGTACGACATAAGTAGGTACATAATTTGTAAAAATTGAGACATACCTGATTCTGACATTCTTTTATAATATTATATTGACTACATATTATTATAATATACGGTTTGTTATTTTAATGTGAAATAGGAATTTCCATTTATTTTTTGAAATACGTATTGTAAATTTTCTTGGAGTAGGTAGGTAGCTTATTGTACATTCAAGTTGTTGTCACTTTGCACCCGGGGGCTGAGACAAGATCATGTGATATAATAAACGTAAAAATAGAATATTTTTAGTATGTATAATAAAATGTGACTTTTATCAACTCCACTAACACAAGGCCCACGTTTAGATATGAAACATATTAAGCGTGATAACAGAAATTCCTTTTATCAAGAGATAACATTTTTTGCATAGCTAACAGGTAAAATAAAGGATAGAATATTGTCACTGTGATAAAACATTTCCATGCAATTTGTAAAGATAACAAAGGTGTTGAAATAATACACTATTTTCCATAGATTGCAAACATCTAATTATTTTTTCCTAATTAATTCTAGAGGCATAGAATAATGTGTCATAAAAATATCCTAATAATTAGGGGTTCCCAAAGTATGTGGTGATTACAACTTAAAAAAAGACAAAACATGTTGATTTCAGTTTAGTGTGCCGTGAACTGAAAAAGTATGGTTTCCCCTGTCCTAATTGATTATTGCGTAATAATTATCAATTTTTATAAAAATATTGAATTTTGTTCGAGATGGAGTCGTCTATGTTCCTTTATAATAATCACATCACTAAAACAAGTTTCCATAATATGGAAACATATTATGAGGTAATATCGCCATTTTATAATTATGCAAAAAAATTTTGGGGAAATTGCATCAAAATTAATAGTTTTAGAGGTTCTTTTTTAGTCTCATTTTCATATGTTCAGGTTTAGGCTTCATCTCTATAGAAGAGGGTTTTCTTCATTTTCCTGTCGAATTTAGGGCTTCCATGGTTTTGAAATAAAATAAGACAATTTTATTTTAACTGTATTTTTTAAACTACGCTGTATTTACAAAAAAGATAAATTGTAAATACCTACATATTATTATTAACTAATTCTAACTTGTTGTAAGAGTGACTTATTAGTGTTACGTTAATCAAGTTTGCAGAATGAATTGAAACTATTGGTCTCTATACTGCAAAGTAGAATTCCAGGACACAAAGACTGCATAGGAAATGAAATCAATATGTTGTAAGATGAATGAATACATAAATTATGAATAAATGTTTTGTTTATTGTAAAATGCAATATGTATTCAATTATGACAGCTTAAGATACTAATCAACAAAATCAATAATGTTGTAAAATGATCGAATGAATAAAACAGTTTTACAACCTATGGAAATTGAATAGGTCATAAATAAATACAAAATAATACAAGGTGAAATTGCGCCATTGGTCAAAATTAAATTGCATTGCAGATGTGACAAATTAACAAAGATTTATTAAAATCAATAGCCAGTAGTTGCTATACATTTCGTTAACCCGTGCAATTTATAATTTTAAGGCATTTAAGGCATCCCTCGGTACGGACGTGAAGCCCTTACAAAATACATTATACAAGTATGGCACAATCTTGTCTTGTTTTATAGTGAGATTTTAGTCGGGTGAATGTTTAATGATTTGTGAAACAAAATGATTAGTACGACAGATGAGACAATACACCAAACATGCACTGAACACATAACGACAGATATAGAATAGAGAAAAGACATACGTGAAACACTTGCTGTTTTAACACCCACAAAAGTAACCATAATGAAAACATGGCTTTCCATTCACCATCGAAATTTCAGTTTTGCACCCCTCTATAATATTAACACTTGAAATTTTCCATTCAATATTATAACTATTGCCATTAGCAATACTGTGAAATATTATAATGAAGTAATACAAAACCTAGAAGTATTCTTTGCTGGAGATCTCTCCGATACTGAGCACAGAAATGTTTTCAGAAGATTTTCATAACCAGATTCTTATCTTTTCATTATCACAGTAGACAAACAAATGAAGCGTCTGATAGTATTATATTATGTATTCACAATGATGGTCTTGCAGATGAAAAATGATATCACGTAAACACAAGCTTACATAATGGAGGCACCTCAAAACTAGTGATTGTAAGAAATCCAATTTTGCCGAAAACAATTTTTTTAACTTTCTTAGATTCCAATATTTTAAATTTATTAACCAAGAGTTTTCTTTAAATAACAAAAACATCTACATATTATTTTGGCATTAATTATAAAAAAAAATTCATTCCTGAGATTTCGAGATCAAAATATCGAGTGTAATCCTGTTACTGCAAACCCTACTCGAAACACAATAATTTTGTTACAGAAATGACAATTTTAAGGTGATAATGTAATATGTAGCAGCAGAGGCTTATGAAAATTGGGACAAGCGGACAACAAGGGACGAAGACAAAATGATTTTATTTCAAAATGATATCATGTTTTATTGTAATATTTCTACATACATCTAATTATTATTATAATAAATTTCAATATTCGGGTATAGGTACTATAAATTATTGATAAAATAATAAAGATCATAATGTTATAAGGATAAAAGAGGATATGAGGTATCGATAATTGACTGATATACATTAGGAATATTTACAGTTGAGTTAAAAATTAATCTGTACGTCATAAGTACATACTGTGTAAAAATTGACATATAATATTTGAATGATTAGTTTACCTGATTCTTATATTCTTTTATAATATAATATTGACTACATATTATCATATTCGGTTTGTTATTTTAATATAAAATGCTAACAAACATTTTCGAGATTCGATTTGTCGTCATTGGAGGCGGGCGGGCTCATTGTGTGCGAACATTTAACGTCCGTGACCAAATTGTTACGAATTTTAAAAACAAATTTCTCCTCGTGACAGTTGTATTCGAAATTATCGTTTCTCAGATTGACAGGAATTATTTCCGGCATATCTAAAATGGGAGTAACGGGAAGAGAGGTGTTTGGAGAGGATTTATTATTTATGGTTAGGATTGTCCATCTTCCGGTGGATTCGAGAATGGGGGGGCTCTGTTGGAACTTTTCGTTCTTGGGGATGATTACCTTTTTGAGATTGCAACTGACGTGGACATTATTGTAATTTTTGCTTGGTTTATGACCAGCATTATGAATAGTATCAGGTTTGGTATGCAAAGAAGTATTAGAAGTGAGAGAAGATTTGTTAGTTGACATTTCAGATACCGTCACCAGGGGCCCTTCGCAGGGCGCCTTGTCATTATTCCCGTTGCAAGCCGAGTTAGTATTGTTAGATGCTGAATCTACTTCGATCGAGTTCATTTTAGAGCAAATCTCTTTAAAATTCACATGGATCAACATTTTTCCCTCAAATACCACATTATCTACTTCAGAAGTGGCCGAACTGTCGTGAAGACTTACACTGGTGTCCGGCTCGAGTGATTTGACAGTGTCCTCCTCCTCGCGGTCGAAGAAGATTTCTGTGTTGTCATCCAAAGTGGGCGGGTCGTCTTCAGCTACCGCTGAGGCGTGAGAGACCGCTTGGTAGTACTCTTCCTTGCCGCTGAGGTCGTCCAGCTCTGGCTGCGGTGAATCGCTCATGAAACTTTCGGCTTGAATGACAGTATCCTGAGAATTGGCAGATGTTCCCAATAAAGTGAGCGATAGATTTTCGGTGGGCTCATCAGCTTGAGACACGGCGCAAGAAACATCTCCGGTATGAATTCCGCTGTCCTCACGATCCGTATCTGCTCCAGTTCCCGCTTCTCCGCAGAGATCATCAGAGCTTTGGACTCTTTCGAATTTTTCAGCGGGCATATTGTCATCGGTGTCAAGGCTGTCCAACGAGCGATGGAAACGTTTCGAGTCATACAGACCGCTCTCCGGGCTACTGTTCCTTTCACTGCTGTCGTTGGTCTGATGACTGTCGAATGAAGAATCTTCTCTGAATTCTGAATCATCGAAGCTGTTCATTTTGATCTTCAAATCGAACTCCCTCTCCGGTGAAGAAGCAAATTCTTTATTGCAGGCCGAATCCAGATTGGACAGCCTCTCTTTTATGGTCTGCGTCATACCAGCTGACAGCAAACTGTTGTTTGGCACTTTTTCTTGAGATTTCTGACTCTTCAACGAAGAGAGTCTATCCTTTACAGACGGAGCCTTGTTAAGGCTTCCATTAGACAATTTAACTTGAACTTTATCAGCTTCGGAAGTATGTTTTTCCAGAATAGACAGTCTGTTCTTTATACTGGTGACTTCGGCAGGAAGTCTGTTAGCATTTTTAGATGTAGTGATAGCGTCTTCAGTGAGTTTTTCCAAATTGGAAAGCCGCTCCTTGATGGATTTTGAATTGGTGAAGTTACCTGTCCGCGGAGTGACAGTTTTAGGAGCGACTCCGTTAGACTCGGGAGAGCTTTCTTTCTCAAATAATTCTCTTCTCTTGAGGATGTCAACTTTCGGAAGAGGTTTCTTTCCAGATTCTGTGCTAGTCAAGTCAACATTTGAAGCTCGTCTCTGCTCAAACGACGAAAGTTTATTTTCAATTTTATTCCCAAGAGATGGCCTCCTGAGGTTCGCTGACCCGTTTGTGAATATCTCCGGAGATTTTTCTTTCATGTTGTAATTCGTGCCGTTAGTTTTGGAGGCGAGGACATCGGAGGACTGTGTCCTGGATATGACTCTGGATTTGTAGCTCTGTATGGCCCCTTCGTATGTGTATTCCTCAGGTTCAGGTGAGCTTATGGTGGCCGTTGTACAAGTGTCATATTCGTTTGCACTCGAGCCCAGTTTCCTCAGTCCTATTTCACAGCTGGACATATTATCCAAGTCGGAGTGATTCTTTTCCAAGTCCATTCCATCACTCTGTAAGAAAATAACAACAATTAAAAGATTATCAAAAATCACATTGGTAAAGCAAAACATAAAACTTATTCAAATAGCAAACAAGCATTTGAAGAAAATGTAAATGAGGATGCAGCATCAGATCTGAAGAATAAAAAAGGAGTTCATAAACGACCTTGCTCATACACATCTGGGTCAGCTCGTTAAAATTAACTCTACCTACATTGCAAATCATCTTCATGTCTTAACAAGATTTTTGTCCTATTTTGTTAACATGTTGACTGAGATATTGTCATATATATTGTATTTTCCATGTGGTTAAAAATGAATTCAGTCTCGAATAGGTACCGAAAATTGAAATCCCTCAACAGACTGAGAGCAACAGCAGGGCGCACTGGAGACAATATGGTGAAATGGATGATATCTGTGATGAAACCTGCAGGTAGCGAAATGCCTAGCAATGGAAAATCTTAGGTCAACCTCAATTGCTAACTTCTAGAGTAAAATCATGTAGCCATTGAAGACCATATCTATACGATGAAGAAGATATACATTGCATTATGGCTGTATATTGAAAATTTGAGTCCTAGGCATATTAAGTCAATAATTGAGGATTTCTAACGTCTACGACGAATATCAGGGGAATTGATACTGACCGCAAGACTGTGATTGTCGCAATCCTCGGAGAGGCTGCTCTTCCCTGAGGCACTGCTGGTGCCAATGCCAAGGTCACTGAGGTCATTGTTGTCCTCCTCGCAGTAAATCGGAAGCGGCGCACGACTGTTCCGGCGACCAGCCCTAAAAGCAACAAACAAAAACAATCATTTTATTTACAATACTACCAATAGCAGCTTTACCTGTAAGTACATACGTAATATTATGTAGGGAGGTACTAGGTAGTAGGTAAGGTAGCTTTCGATAAAAAGTATCGGTCAAAAAGTGATGTGCTGCTTGACCGCGAGGGATTTATTTCTGAATAAAATTATTACCATCAGTATCGCACATCGAAAGAAAGTTTTCAAGTACACCCAATCCTCTTTTCGCACGGCTTTTTTTGCATGGTTTCGAAATAACACGGTTTAAAAGAAGTACCGATTATTTTTTATTTACACTGATTTTTTTGCTTTAACACACTTTAAAAAAAACTAAAAAGAATAAAAATACATATGTATGTACCTACATATTGATCAAAAAATTGCGTTGCAATGGACCGCACGCCACTGGTGCATACATAATATGTTGTCACCGGATTCCGCCCAGACTTACATACGTACATGCATGGCGCCACTAGTCAGTCACTTCGGGTTCGATACGAGAGAGTCGCCGCGTGCTTCAGTGTCATTAAATATTTCCAGCGATGATAGTGATTTTTTGCCAGCGAAAAACAGCAGTAAACGGGCACGTTTATTGTTAAGTAGCGATACTGAATGAATATATTTCTTTACGCTAAATTTAATTTAAATCTCTAATTGAAAACTCTGTATTTTTATGTAGACATAATAAATAAATTCGATTTATTTTTGAGTTCAAGAATTTTGTATTTTGAGTTGATTTTAAGTAATGGAACCTATCTACCATTATTGTATGGGCACCTTATCCTTTTTTACACATACAAATGATGACTCTACATCAGAGCTTCGAACCGTTATTTTTTTAGTTTCGGTTCAAGTAAACACCCACGGTGATCGTTGGACTATAACGCCGTGGGTCCCAGGTTCGAATCCTGGGTCTGGCAAGTACACATATTGTTTTTCAATTTGTGTGTGGACTTAATAGGTTGAGCAAGTGGCTGATACCCATTTCTCGTAAAAAACAAAATCTGTTAATACAAACCTCTACTCTGTGAAGGCCTATATATGATCCTATTAGGATCGGACATGGTCGAAAGAAGAGAAAAAAATATATATCAGTTCGGTTTCAAGTTTTCCTTCCGACAAAAATAACCGGTTTTTCCGGTTTTCGGTTTAGTTCTGGTTCGAAGTCCTGGACTTAACTTCTTTCCTGCATTCATATCATGACTTATTTTATTAGTTTTAAAACACGAAATTCTTCTTTCTTAAATTTTTTTTTTTTGAATTCTGAGAATATCTATCATTTTTTACTGTTTATTTTATTACCCTATCTGTCATATTTTTGCAAATGACAGTTGGCATTAGTAGTTACTAGGTACATAGCGAGCCATTATCCATATACATAATAGCTACACGGCAGATAGCATGGCTGTTTGGTGGGTCAATGTTTGTGTTATTTTATTGGGATTTGGAAAACAAAAATAATTACTGCCGAAGCTTCAAACTTACTGCCAAATTTAATAAAATTTATCAAGCAAAAACGCCGAAAGAGAAACTTTGTAAAATTGGTTGTGATTCATAAATCAATCATGTCCGTTCAATTGGTCAACATTATGTAGTTTTAATGGCATGGTTTTACTATGCAAGTCTTGTTAATTAAGTAATTTATTGGGCGTGACATGTCAAGAATTATCATTTTTTAAATTCAACAGGCAAAAAGGCGGGAAATCAGCACCCGATCTGTCAAGCAGGATGTCAACGATTTTCTCGAAAAACGAAAGTGATCACCGGCTAGCAGCGCCAACGTGGCGGACGGTGAGCAAAAATCGAACCGCGAAAGTGACATTTCATTGGACATTATTATGTCCAACCGCCAATTACGATGTCCGAACTGGTTCCAGTCATAATTCCGCAAACGGGACTTAGCGCACAGAGCCATAGCCGCAGTTTCTTCCGATGCATTTTCTAGAGTCAGGGTTTCCCAAATCATGTTCCGTGGGGCGTCAAGAGTGTTCCGCGAAAACCTGTAGTGGTTTTATACATGCTGCAACGGTTGCAACAAATTCAAACATGTTTGACTTTCTTAAGAACGTCAAGAAGACCTTCATTCACACATATTTTATGTTATATTTAAAAATTTACTAAATAAATAATTATTGCTTTTTCTCATTTTTATTGATTAAGTGTTATTTACCTACCCTACAAAATAAACAAGGTGTTCCGTTAAAATTTCAGAATTTGCAAAGTGTTAAATCGCAGGAAAAGTTTGGGAAACTCTGTAAAATCTAAACTACTAAAATACTAACAAAAAAAATGGCAATTTTTCTGCCATTTAGCTTATTTTCTTACTCCACTCGGCACATTTTTGTGAATCTCAGTTGGCTTGGCACCACTGATTAATATTAAATAATCATAAAAAATACTACTTCATTATCAGTTTAGCGGAGTAAAATGCAGTGGTAGTTTTTGGGATGTAGAAATCCGACGCACTGACTGATTTTGAGCCCCCCACAATAAAAATAAATGAAACAGTGATGATGACACATAATAATAGTAGTAGTTTGTACGAATCTGTTTGAGTGGTTATGCAATGTGCCCTTTTGGTGTTAAATGCAAGGCATGCTTCGGGTATCTACCTAAAACATTATATAGGTTCTCAATTAGTGAACGTATCTGTTAAAATTTTTGTGATAATTTATAAATTCTATGACTGGTTTGATCTGTTTCGATGCCCCCTTTCAATCTTTTGACGAGACGATTGCGTCATCTGCGTGAAAAAAATCGCCCTTGATAGAATGTGCTGATCGTTGACAGATGTATCGTCCAGCGAGAAACCTACCTACCTGTCGTAATTATTGCTTGGCATATTATTATTATTTATATTAATGAAATAATAATACTTGTATCGAACGTGATTAATATGCCGCTGCGAAATGAATAATATGCAAAATAGAAATTTAATACTAAGTACCTTAGACGCAAACTGATTGAAGTCGAACGTCATTGACGAAGTAAATAATTGCAATTTCCGCATGGAAAGCTTTTCGTTCTAAGAAAAATCACCACATGTGTGTAGAGTTTTAAAATTGGAACGCACTAAGCATTTGTGATCAAATTGACATTTTCGCGAAACTGGAATACCTACCTAATTTGTTTGCCCTTAGACAATAATATAATCTCTCTTGAACGGAGATTAGATTAATGTTTTTTTTGCCAAGAAGTTAATTCATTAATAAAATTATATCATTCCAGTTACGACATCTCGCGATTGAAGTATTGAAATTAAAAAAAATATATTTAATTTTAATCGAATCATCGGACAACGTCGATACTTTCTAAAAATCACAATAATAATTATTATCGGTGCAAAAACTAAGAGCGAAAATAATGTATTATTCGATACTTCAGTTTAGGGATGTTCGAATCATGTAAAAAGATCGATTCAAATAACAAATAATCGATTCATCAAAATACCAATAAAATTCTTCAATCGATTTTTCATATAACTACAAGTATAAATCATTTGCCATATAAAATAATCTCCTATAATTTCATCATAAAATAACTTAAATTTTAAATCAGATATTATTTGCGTAAAACCATACTGAATAATTAAAATAAACCAAAATTAGTATATCTATATCTACATACCATTAGTTCTTCATAGCCAGGAAACACAACATTAATAGGAAATGGCTTAACCCAGCGGGTGTGGTAGCAGTTTTAAAGACAATGTTCGCTTTATTACTTTAGGCCATAACACCAAGGGACACAAAGCGTGCCACACTATCCTCAAATATTGAATGCGCGGTTTGATTATGTGACTTCAATGCGTACTATAAGATAGACGTAACAATTGAAAATAACATATTTTCTATTTATCATATTACATATTTATATCATATTTTTCCACAATACCATGCAAAGTAAAATTGTAAGCAAGTTCCTATTAATTTTGTGTCTTTGTTCAAAGAAAAGTGGCAAAACTGCTCATTTTACCGGAAATTAACAAACGATTATTTACTGGCCGAATTCAAATTAGCAATACCCGATGCGGGTAGAATAATAGTTTTCAATAAGGCATATTTCTCAGCCGGCACAATTTTCATTTGACTAACATCAAGTAGAGTAGTTTGCGTGCCAAAGTCCTTACATAAATCTCGATAGTAAGTGCGAGGTATCCATAAATGCATCTAGGGAAAATAATTGAATCTGTAACTATTTATTAAGAAAATCGATTAAATCGTTAATCGTTGTAAGTACTAAAGAATCGATTCTGTTAGCACATCCCTATGTCCGTCGCGGAGATATCCGCGAAAAAATGTGAAATTATTGGCGGGAACGCGAGCGGATGTCCGCCATTTCCCCCGCACCGTCGGCCATTATTGCCAACCGCAATAATTTATTGAAGCGAGAGTTTCGCCATTATTACAGTTATGAAATTCTTTTAATATCATAATAGCTCGGCGTATAGCATTATAAATATTATTACTTTTATTGGTAATAGGAAAGAAACTACCGATTTATCAAGAATCGGACGTTGATTGATCAATTGGGTGCGGAAATTGATAGCGAATCGAAATAACCACGATGAATACGAAATTTGTATTGACCGCAATGACATTAATATATGGACGAATCATCTGGAAAAGAAAATGACACTCACTTTATTGTCGGGTCTGCCGAATGGCATAATCTGTTCTAACACCATTACAATAAAGGTGATATTGCTATAAATTCCAGATGCTTTTTGTTGGGTCTGCCGAAAGTTTCGGCTCGAACGGGTTCGCTCAAATGAACATTGACATTAGAAACACTGCTCTGACGCCATCACAATAAAGGTCATATTGCTATAAATTCCCGATGCGTGATATCGCGTAATGGAATTGCGTGACGTCTTCGTAAACATGCGAATGCGCGAGTTTACTTGCTAGCTACTGTATTGAATGCGTCGTCCATTTAATAATGTCATTGATTGACCGTATCGAAATGCCTACACACATTGCGGCATAATAATAACATATTTATTTATTTGGACTAGTCAATTCCTGATAGTCAATAATTAATTTCCTACCAAAGAGATTCGAGAATTTGAAGGAAAACCAGATTCCAATACTGTATCGATAAACTGGACCCCGTTTACGCCATGTTACATTAAATTTCACCAAGTTGGGTCAGTTTGCATCGGTATAGTCTCATTGAGAACCGAGCAGATAATAGAATCGCTTCATCAAAAAGTATAGTAAGATACTCGTACATTTTAATACAAAAAGAAATGGCAGATGTATAAAAACATTTAAAACTGTTTTTATACAATGGATATTTTTTACAGATAGATATATTGGTCTGTAGGTACCTACTAGGCATTATGGTATAGAATACATAGTCACAAATTAAACTGACGGTTGAGCAAAACAATGTTTATTTTGAGTACAGGGTTGATAAAACAAATGGCAGATGTATAAAAACATTTAAAACAGTTTTTATACAATGGATATTTTTACAGATAGATATATTGGTCTGTAGGTACTAGGCATTATGGTATAGAATACATAGTCACAAATTAAACTGACGGTTGAGCAAAACAATGTTTCTTTTGAGTACAGGGTTGATAAAACAAATGGCAGATGTATAAAAACATTTAAAACAGTTTTTATACAATGGATATTTTTTACAGAATATATTGGTCTGTATTAGGCATAATGATAAAGAATACACCTACTGTCAAAAAATATTGTCGGCTGAGCAAAACAATACGTTTCTTTTGGGTGCAGAGTTGATGCTCTACGGAAGTCACGTCGCTGGACATGGAAGTGAGGTACTAAAACATTTCCATTCTGACATGTTTATAGTGTCATGGAAGGCAACCGCGCATCCACCAAGGGTGCATAATAGAATACATAGCGGGTGGAAATAGGGAACACAACCTTAAAATCTGATTCTTATTGAAGTTATGGAGTAGGTACAGAGATGTCACTAACGCAGGCATTATTATATTAAATTTGGATCGTGATCATAGAGTAAACAGAGTTAATCGCGATCTTGATTGAATATGGAATGGATTATAGGTATCAGTGTTTGTTGTATATGTACATTGTGTATACGAGAACATGACAGGACTCTTTCTATATGTAGAAATTCTAGACCGTTACATGTATGGAAATAGGATTCAATTTCATTGTTTTAAATAAATACAAGCGGCAAACATGAGCCTTGCTGTGTGTTTATGGTACAGTGACGTTTTTGTATGAATCACACTTGTTTTCCGTAACACAATATGAAGTGCATGCTTTCAACCTGAGATTCGGGATACATTTGTGGTGTCTAAGGAAAAAGAAAATACATTATTTTATAACAAAGAATCATTCAACGCAGAGGGTAGTATCACGTTGCAAAAACGAGAAAAGATACATATTACGATTTCGCACGTCCATTAAAAAATATGGTGGTAACACTAAAATCGAAATACATATTTGTTTATAAATCGGAAAAAAACCTAGGTGAGGGAAACTGGAAAGTATGGTATAAAATTAAGTAAAAAATATGATAACTTTAATATTTTCACTAAGGTTTGTAAGTGTACAAACGGATACGATCAAATGCTTATATACATATTTCGTGAAAATATATTGTAATGAATATAAATCATAAGTTTAGAGGCCATTCATAGACTGAAACCGTATATTATTATCATTACTATTATTATTATAGTATATTACACGCATTTGATCGCATTATTTAATACCATGAACTTACAAACTTAGTGAACATATATTATATTCATGAACAGAAATCATAAGTTTAGTATGGCACACGGTATAAACTGCATGCGGTTTCATATTTTCATTATATTGACGAAAAGAGACAGCAGTGAACAGTGTAACGAAAACATAAGATTTCACAATAATGATATAACGAAACATCGTTTTAGTGATTAAATTTCTCTAAACTGCTTTAAAGAAGAAGAGAAAAAGGCGTTCTGAAAAAAATATAATTAGATAGGTACGGATATTCAAACAAAATATAACACAAAAGTAAATAGTAAGCGCATTATAATAGTAAATTGGAAATGGTTTGCGTAAAACTGTAACGGTTTAAGTAATTTTTAACTGTCAGAAAAGATATTATTTTGTTTCCGTATTGAGAAACTGGCAGATGGATGTTTACCTATTTGGTAATAGTATATACCTAAGTTTCAAAAGGGAAAGCCCCCACGAATAAGCTATATGCTTACTCCAAATTATTTATTTATTTATTGTCATCAATCATCCGGTAGACATGCACTAGCTTTATGGCAAAATAACCGATGCCTGCCGGTTGCTACACATAATTGCATTGCTGTTATGATTTACTTGATAGAGAATATTGATAATAGTATATCTACATCACGGATGCACTATTCCATACAATATCCGAACAGAAAAATTGGCACTTTTCCAGAAAAGGTTATTGACATCTGTAAGGATCACCCTTAGTCTCATTTAAATACGGATATAGATCAGTTTTAAGGACAAACAGTTAATAACAAGATGAACATGTAGCTTTAGGACACTGATGCACTGACGAGAAAAAAAAACATATATGCATGTATACAAATTAACGCAGTTTCGAAATTCACCCTTATTACGATCAAGGCTGAATTTTAGCATTGGGCTAAAGGGGCTCTATCCCAGGACCCCTAACTTGGTAGAGAAAACACGGGGCAAACGAAGCAACTGCCCTTGCGCAAATGAATTTGCAGCTTGTTTACTATGTACAAAAAATATACATATCAGAAGCCACTGTAGTTGTGTTCAGTCATTATGACATGCAAAAATCATCAATTTTGGATAGATCAGTATAAACATTTGTTGTTGAAAGAGTGCAATATCACACAGAAAAAAGAAATACAGATATTAAAAACATTTTACATTTTGTAAAATGCGTTTGTTTTGTTTTTGTTTTTGTTTTTCTGGGGTCCCTAATATGTATTAGCCCAACCCCCCCCTTCAAGCATAAATTCGGCCCTGATTACGAAGTAGACAGACTTAATTTTGTTGTCACTTTCATCATTGTTTATTATGAAAGAATAAAAAATAATATAATAAGTATAGGATGTTTTCGGCACACTAAAATTTTGGTATTATTTTATTTTTCACAGTTAGCAATCCACGAATGTACCTAATCATAATAATATTACGTCAATGATTGGAAATGAGTGAATTCATCGACGTAAAAAAAAAGAAACACCATTCAAATCGATGGAGATGTCATGTTATTATTTTTTGTTTGAACGATTCATTTGACTCACTCTGAATGATTCAATCATTTCATTGACAGGTGATTACTTTTTACTGAAAGTAGCACAGAATTTACAAATAAAATTAACACATTTTCTTTTTTATATTATAGAAAATGGTGAATACTTACAAATTAAATAATATACCTTTTTTTAAAGTTGTCGAAATGGTTCACTCATTCGATAGCAATAATTCATTATTGTGGCTTCCAGCGGGTTCAGCGGTAGACAGACATGACGTGACACAATTGTTTTGTCGGTGGCTCGTTTGTTACCAAAACGGATGAACGTCATTCGATACGGATTATGGATTGAATTACCTTACTTATTTCGAACACTAAAATAGAATAGGAAGTCAGTTTCAACGAGATTTATACTGAAAATTTAAACAATTCGAAGAGATTCCTTTTCTTTCCTGTTTTATATGTATTATATTTATTATAGATTGTCAGGCTTTCGGATTTCGGTTTAATTTCTATCCGAGAAAGCTTAATTCATTACTGGTTACAAATTTTGCAAAACTGTAAACCAAGAAGAAAAATAATAAACGTGTTGAATTTTTTCAGTCACGGAGAAATCTGCAACACCAATTAAAAAAAAACCTGCGAATCGTTCGTTTTGTAACGAAATCTGTGATTGGCGGACACTCAGTGTTTCCTACGCGTCCGCAATTATTATTACAAGAAATAATAATGGTGTGAACCAAAACGTTTCTTTTGTAACCGAATTAACGTAATGCGAATAAATTAAAACTAAAATGAATGTGGCAACTTAAACCTGCAAGCCTGAATCATTACGTAATGTACATAACAATGCGTATTATTTTACCTGTCCTCCATCATCTCGTTGAAGGTCTTGGAGCGGCGGCGTTTCCTTTCGTGGTCTTCCTCCTCCAGTCTCTTGACTTCCACGCATCGCTCGATGATGTGCTCCACGCGCTTCCGCCGGGAACTCTTCCAATTGTCCAGGTTCTGCAGAAAGAAGAGAAGTTTATATTTACTTATAAAGACTAAACTATCGATTATTTCGTGAATACATTTTGTGCATACAAAAATGGTTTATTATTGGGAAGCATGACTCTTTGACCCATATGATGCACTCACTAGCAGTTATCGTTATCTTTAATATAACCATTACGTGGATAAAGTTTTTCATTGTTTCCTTTTGGGTACATAACACCACCCCCTATGCCCATGGCATATTGTTAAATATGGCATCACACAACAAATTAATAAAATATAAATGTGAAACCCAGACGCCATAGACAAATGCTTTGAAGCCTGTTTAGATTTACGACTTAACGACGGTCCGGCCATAAAACTAAAAAAATACAAAGCCCTTCTGAATGTTTTCAAATATCACCAATATTAAATGCGCGTTTCGTTCAAGTCATAAAGTTTAGTGCATATTATGATACATACGAAAATATTAAAAATAACATGGCCCCCGGTGGCCACAGAAAGGCTTGACAAAGGTCATTTTAATCTAATGTAACCCAAGATGACAAAATAAATAACATAAATCACACCCGAGAAAAGCCGGGTACTTTCGGCTAATAAATAAATAAAATGTTATTAAAACAATATTAAGAATGGATATTTTGAAAGAACATTGCCACGTTCTTGAATCACATGTATATTCCAGTTTTCAATATAAAACTCCTAAAAATTAATAAACGCAACGGAACATTTGAAAGTATTGAAGATACAATGAATTTTTATAAAAAAAATATTCGTAGGTAATTGAAATTAAAAATTAAAATACTCGGAAATAGATAATATACTGCAAACTCATATTATATTACCATTTTAATTCATGGTTAACGTTAACATAACAAAAATTAACCAAGTCAATATCTACATTAGGTAAATAAGATATAGCATTCTTAATAAATTGACAAATGTTTGAGCGATGAAAATCGGTTTAATACTACGAAATTATTAGCACTTACGTACGGGTTGACATAAGATTAAATGGTTTTATAATCTAAAAACTGACTTAACACAACATAAAATTATCTTAGACTATAATTTTAAAATTCTTCAACGCAGAAGTTGATCGTAGTCCCGTTTGAAATTCATCATCATTATTATTGAAAACGCATAGTCAAAAGTGAGGTGACCAACGTTTTGAAATGGAAAGGGATAATACGACATTTTTGTTTTATTATTTTACAATTTTATAGTACTATATAATATACATCGACTAACTTACTTACGTACTTCCAAATTCAATTGGTAGAAAGTTAATAGTTTTATTATGACTAAACCAATAAGATAATAATTTCTAATAACTTCCCACATTAGGGTACTTGTAGTGTAATTATTGATAAGTTAAATAAGTCGATTGGGTAATGGCGTACAATCCAATTAAACATTACACCAAAGCAATGGGCTTAGTTTTCTAATTTCATAGGTTCAATGACATAATTCCGTGCTTATTTATGGAAAATTTACAATTCATTGTGTATATTTTGCTAGTTTCTATGCGATGCATACATTTTCACGCCATGTTATGTTACTTTTAGTTTTGTATGCGAGCACTGACATAGCACATAGATTGAAAAGTTTACGATTTCAGTATGGCTGGATTTATATTATAATAAGGCTAAACGGGCTGTTGTCCAGGGTCCCCAAATAAGTATAGGCCGTTTAGTAGACATTAGTCTGCGATGGAGATCAACCGAAAATTGAATCTTCCCTGCGTGTGACGACTGGCCCAGGATAAGAAGGTGCACTGTAGGTTGGTCGCTAATCTTCGATAGAAGATGGCTCCAATCAATGACATTATTAATGGACAACGCACTCAATACAGTAGCTAGCAAGTAAATTCGTGCATAGTGACATTCGCACATGTATAGGTAGACGTCACGCAATTTCCATTATGCGATATCACGCATCGTTAATTTATAGCAATATCACCTTTATTGTAATGGCATTAGAACATTGTTTCTAGTGTCAATGTTCATTTGAGCGAACCCGTTCGAACCGATCCATTCGGCAGACCCGACAAAAAGCATCGGGAATTTATAGCAATATCACATTTATTGTAATGGTGTTAGAACAGATTATGCCATTCGGCAGACCCGACAAAAAAGTGAGTGTCATTTTTTTTCCAGATGATTAGTCCATATTAATGTCATTGGCTCCAATAGAAGAAGATAAATTTATTTAACCAAGTAGAAATGTTGTTTACAATAATTAATTGTACGTGTAAGTAAAAGGAAGGGGCTCTGCAACGGTGACGGTTACAAAATATTGATGTTTTCATATTGGACATACATACGGGTAAAGTGCAAAGCTCCAATAATCCAATATCTTAAGGATCTAGTTCCAGATATTGGGTTATTGGGTAAGCTAAAAATTGTGCAATTTAATTCGAAGTACCTTTACAATGATTCATAATTTTTCTCACTGTATAGTAATGATATTATCAAGGCGAAAGGTCATTTACCACATTGTTAAGAATAAAAATCATCAGTCTTATCATTTGAAATTTAAAAAAAAATAATGGATTTCAATGATATAACAAGCTTTAGTAATTTGCGAAAAAGAAACAATGTAAGAATAAAGGCCCCCCTAAATAATAATTAGCCCAGGCTCCTTTAAATATAAATCTGACCCTGACTTTCCGTATTCAGTAATTGCAACGAATTGATAAGTATGTATGACTAGTATGTATAATATATTACATATTCACTAAGTATACAAAACTAATACTTAATGAAACTGTAGGGAGAAAACAGCTAAGATGACTGCGGAGCTTTGGAGGGGAAGGGAAAGGCAAACGAGGAAGACATGTTGCTAAATAATGTTGGGTGTAATAATATGGAACATTATGTTTAGGTCATCACTTATCAATAATCAAATCATGAATGTGGTCACCGTATTTATGATAAAAGACTCGTGCGCCGCATTCGGAATGACTCGAAAAAAGGGCGGAGAGCTATCACGCGCGCGCGCATGCAGATGCCTCTGCGTGCGACGCCGCGCGACCTCTCCCCACCACTAATTAAAAAAACCCTTCGTCTTTGTTTCGACCTTCGTGCCCGCACACGAATATTGAATTTTCCCGCTCCACCTCCTTGGCTAGCATAATAATTGAATTAAATAATATTGAAAAAAATGAACAGTCAGCCTTATCGGTGGAAAGGTGGAATCGGTAGAAATTTTAATGGTAGATTAGCATAGGTATATTAGTATCAGCCACTGATGTTAAAATTTAAGTAAAAAATAAACAGTGAATTCAGCTCATGTTTTTCGATCGCAGGAAACTGTGACAATTGTTCTGACTTAGATGGGCAACATATTATTATCAGTGACTCCCGAAATTCAAAGATGCTCGATGGCATCCCGAGACTTCGTTGAAGATACAGACATTGTGGGGAGGGACGCCAAGGAGCTGTTGCTAGTAGACGACTGGATGATATCAGTGAAGCATGGAGAGTCGTAGAGGCGGAAAATTAAACCATCGTAGAAGAAGAGACAACAAGTAATAAACCGAAAACTATAGATATTACCTATTGATTGGTAATCGTAATCAACATATTCCGCATCCCTCATTGGGTTTTCACACACACATTAAACACGTTATCAAGTTTATTTCATATATTTTACAGACTGGAGAATCGCACATTCTTACAGAGACACCTAGAAGGAAACCCGTTTCCCTTATTTGTATTATTCCTGTCATGGTCTTCAGTTTTATATACGTAAGTAATATTATGTTTTATGTCGTCCAAAGCTTTCCACAGGATCCACAAAAGAAGTCCAGTAGGCAAAAGATGGGCGGATGTGCACAAGATGCATTCAGGATCAAATCGTTCTGCAGTTTTTAGCGCTAGTTTAGGTAGGTATATTTTTTTTACTAACCGACTGCCAGTCCTCCTGTTCCTCCTTCTTCACCTCCTTGGTCTTCTTGACTTCTTCAGATCTTCGTAGCTGCTCCTGCGCCGAGCGATAGAGGTCGCATGGCCCCACCTTGATGAACTGCAGCGGGTTGGCCGCCGGTTTTGGTGGCGTCGCCTTTGTGATGCGCGTGCGCGCCGAGTACTCCGTACTCTCGGCTGACATCTGAAAGAAGACGAAAAACCAATTAAGTAACCAGATAACGAAAGAGTAGTCACTCTCACAATGCTCCAAGATTTCAAGGTATTGCCAATTACATCTCTTTACAGAATACGCTTTTGTATGACGCATTAATACAATATGTTTTGACGATTTGCGTAAAATTCGGGGATTTTAATTGGTTAGTTCATTGATATGAGGCAGTCCTAGAACTTGTTATTAATTGATCTCTTGAAATCTCAAGAAAATTAAACTAAAGAGCAAATTTTTGAGTAAATATATAAAAAAATCGGATCGTTTTGTCAAAATCATCCGACAAACAATTTTCATTCGCAGATTCAAGAAATTCCTTCCAGAATAGAAAGTCGAACATCAGTGACAACATTTTAAACCTCCTTGGTTTTTTGAGTGTTTATTTTATGTCGATTATTCTTCTAAATTTAAACACTTTCCAGAAACAAAACAAAATCAAGGCCGAAATTGTTAAAATGTAGCTTGTTTCTAATATCTACTACCTACATATTTTGGATAACATCACAACACTAAGATAAGTAGCATCACAATTTGGCCAATTTCGTCAAAATCTAGAGCAAACGTAATAGCTTAGGAAATCAGGCAACGGCAACCTACGACAAAATATCTAGAGAATACTTAAATATTAGATGGTTTCCGTGGAATAATAAGCGCTGGCTTATATTTAATTTTACAGTTTATCAAGAGTATTTGAGAGGAGGATCAGAAACCCGGCTGCACCTCTTACGACGTAATCAATGTGCAGAATATTAAAACATCACAAGGAATGTAACAGGAATTTGGGAGTGACATAAACAACAATAAACGGTATCGTATGAACTGAATAGATGTACATACTATATATATTATTACGCGGTACGTGCTTAATAAACTAAATACTTCGAAAAAAACTGTACCAATGTCGTTAATCGAGTTTGGCAGATGTAAATAAGTAGCAGCGATAGGGGTTAAGAGTAGAATAAGGTAGGGGGGCTTCATTCACCAATTGATTAATCTCGGCAGATAATGATGATAGTTTGTATGAAAGAGAAATAAATTTAATATGTAATATGTAAATATATGCCTATTCCACAGTTATGTTTAAGTCGTTATTTAAAAAGTGTGTAAAAGTATAATAATGGCATGGGTCCAAGGATCGAATCATAGGTCTGGAAAATATACATATTGTTTTGCAATTTGTGTTTTGAGTAAGAGTTGCATCTAATAAGTTGAGTAAGTGGCTGACATACATTTTTCGAAAAACCAAAAATCTGTTAATACAAACCACCCAGTCCCCAGAGTTCCATATGAACTTTATTAGTTATTATTTTCGCATAGTATAAAAAAGGTAGAATATAAATACAATACCTGAACATTAATGCTGATAATCATTTTTATTTATTTACACCGTTTTTCTTAGCTCGTATTCTTATTTGTCCGGTGGTTCTTTGTAAGGTACAAATCTTGCAATCGATTTTTAACTAACATCCCGACTAGCTAGACATTTGAAACTTTTGGAATATATCAGAACACGATGCCAATGCATTTTTTAAATACTTTTAGCCATCTTTAAGTAGAATTGAATTCATTTCAGTTAATTATGTTTTGTATGAAAGGTTATTTCGACACCATTATTGGTTGCTAGGGGTCTGGGGTCCTAGCAACTAAATTATTAATATATACGCGCGTTCCTATGGAAATCAATATGAAATCTCAAAATGACATTTCAGTATTATTTCTATCAAGTACTATTTTTTTGATCGTTTGAGCTATATTTATAACATCTATGTTTGAGCTAGTCAAGTCAAGTTTATATGATTTAACAGAAAATTTAAAAACGTTGTACTTATTGTGGGTAGGATTGTAATTATGTATACTATTAAGTTGATGTGCTACCAATTAAGTCATTAGTTTCAGTAACATAACAAAAGCTTCACCTCTATAAATAGATGACAGGTTTTCATTGTCATTTTTAGTTATTACTTATTTTATTAATGAAAACTGGAAGAAAAAAATCATTAATCACTTGACTTGTGACCTTAAAACAAAATATGCGTATCAAGTAAGTATGTACTATATAATTTATTGTGTTATATTTTAATTGAACAAGTTCAAAATGAAAAACGATAAAAACACGTCAATTGCAACTGTAAGGGTGCCCTTAATTGCGTTTATTGATAAATCAGAAAAATAATTATCTCACAGATATAATATAATTATTATATTATTTATATATTATTATTAGAAAAAAAAGAAATTTCAACATATATTTGACATCGTTGCTGTATAGCAAAAGTGGGCCCAATACAGTGCAATAAAATATTTCAAAACTATTGGAAATAATTGCATTTTTGTAAATATGATTTGGGACGTGAGTTACTTACCGTCACTGATAAAAAAACTGCATAAGTATAACTATCATAGGTATATAAAGAATATTTTCTCAATTTTCAGCTCAGTTATTTTGGCAATGCAATAATACTTTGTAATGTGTCCAATGCTGGTTCATTATATTGGGTTCGCTGGTAAATGATTATTACAGTATCTGCGATCCGGATACAGAAATAAAATTGTTATTTCAGACTCCCGATTTCACAGTGACATTTTTATTAAACGATTATGTCGTCAGTATGGTCAATATACGGTGGTGTCATTTCCATGAATCCGAAGTTTCGAGAGGAAACAGTAATTGCAGCTGGCAAATAAAATGATATTTCTTGTCTACCGCGGCGTTGAAATATTATTATTATAATATTGCCCTTGGATTAATACACCAAATTACCAAAGTAACAAAACTTCCCGAGATATTTTGTAATAATAGAATAAAGGGCCGGTTGAATTTGAACATTAAACAAAAACCTTGGACGTTCTACTTCAACGATGTTATTTCATTATTATAATTAAAATATACACTAGCGATTATAATATTGTACTTTTAAATCAGGGATTCCCAATAGTGTGAGTGTGACTGCTCACACACCATAATAAGCAAAATAATTACAAGATAAAAAGAACTTTTATATACCTACAACGTTTTTAAATTTTCTGTTGAATCATATAAACTTGACTTGACTAGCTTAAACGATCAAAAAAAATATATTTGATAGAAATAGTACTGAAATGTCATTTTGACACAACGCACGTATATATTAATAATTTAGTTGTTAGGACCCTAGCAACCAATAATAGTGGATTGGATTACGGATTTCTTCCGAAATAACTTTTCAAACAAAAAAGAATTAACTGAAAATGAATTTAATTCTACTTAAAAATGGCTAAAAGTATTAAAAAAATGCATTGGCATTGTGTTCTGATATATTCTAAAAGTTTCTAATGTCTATCTAGTCGGGAAGTTAGTTAAAAATCAATTGCAAGACTTGTACCGGATAAACAACCACCTGACAAATAAGAATACGACCTAATAAAAACGTTGTAATAATAAAAAAATAATGCAACAAAAAGTAAGTGAGGGGCTAAAAGCACAAGAGGAACAAGTCAACTCTTTTCAAATTGCTAACGTCGGTGGTATGCAACAATATAATATCCAATATTCAATTTTAATTAAGGACAAATTTGTTAAATTACTATGTACAAAACAGGTTCTTATAACTGAACTGATACCGTAACGGAACATACATAATATACCTACACTGGAGAGTATCAATTACAAAAGTAGCGTATAACATTACACCCATATTCAGTTCCGGTAGGTATACAAAAACAGCTGATGGCATAAGAAGATATTTAATTACTCAGAGACCATCAAGATAATCTGTGCATTCCAGATGCCGCGTTAGTTCGATATGCTTAATTACGCGAATAAAGTTGTTTACGGAAAATTTAATCTCGCGTAGTTTACCATAAGAGATAATATCTTATCGCGCATATGGATAACGATCGAAGAAAACACAGGTGGTCATTTTTTTTATCCGCGTCTTCCTTCTTCTAAATAAAACATCTTTAGCAACTCGACTAAATAGGTGGTAATTATGGGTTGCAATCTCGAACAGATTTTTTAATCTCAGGATTTTGAAATTGAATTCTCGAGATTGAATACTATAACCATGCCCCCCACATCCTAAAACGGACCCCCAGGCCAGTATCTATGGAGGGCCCCCCTACATATCGCCAAGGGCAGTGTGATTTTCTACAGCATTATTCCCCAAGTAGTTTCCACGGAACACCAGGATTAAGGGTATTCCGTGTATTTTTAGCGATTTTTAAATAAACCCAGTTGATTTATTAAGTTGTTGGCACTCAGCATAATATTATGAAGCACTGATCGCGACCTCCTTTTGTGGTACCCAAGTAGCGTGGAAACCTTCACCAAAATCGATAAAAATGTTGTAAGCCTATGTCTGGAAACACACTTAAAATAATTATAAAATAAAATTCATCTCGTGAATTATCATTTAATTATATCAATCATCGTGTCAAATTACAGATTTTTAAATGTTAATAAATAATCAGAAAATAGTTCCGCATTCGACTTTTTTTAGTATAAGAAAAAAATTGTTGGGTGTTTTTTCCCATTTCACTGATCGACTTGCCATGCCGGGCCCCCTTTAAGCCCTGGCCCCCAGGCTAGAGCTCTATCAGCCCTCCCCCTGTGGGGGCCATGACTATAACATATGAAAATCCGTTTATTTAAAATTTAAAAAAGTTTGAGAGCCACGTGTTAAGTGATAACACAGTAGTTGATCACTATGGAATCTTATTCAAATTTATCTCAGGCATGAATAACATTTTTTGTTGAAATAATAAAATAAAACTAACATTAGGTACCTAAATAAAACTCTTCATAATAATTATTTATTTTGAAATATTGACGTATGTGCTTATTATTATTATTATTATTATTTAAAATGATTGAAGTGTGTGAAAAATGAAATGACACCAAAGTTTAATTCGCCAGAAATATCTCTTACATATTTTTTTTAATCTTTCGTAATGAACAGATGAACGTGACGTAACAATTAACTCTAACTGCATCATAATAAGGGTCAATTTCCAAACTGCGTTAATAATTGTATATTATTATAAATTTTTCTTGGCCAAACCGTGTGTATCCCGCGTCAGTTGTTCATAATATAAAGACAAAACAAAAAAAAAAAAAACTGAAACCTACATAGATAGATTGCAATAACGTCGATTTTTACAGATTTCCATCACATTTTCCGAAAAAATGTAACAATTCTTTTGTTCGGATATTGCATGGACTGGTGTATCCAGTACCTAGATATATCAATATTTTTACAACGTTTTTATTAGCTCGTATTCTTGTTTGTCCAGTACAAATCTTGCGATCGATTTTTAACTAACTTCCCGACTAGCTAGGCATTTGAAACTTTTAGAATATACCAGAACACGATGCCAATGCATTCTTTTAATACTCTTAGCCATCTTTAAGCAGAATTAAATTCATTTTCAGTTGATTATGTTTTGTATGGAAAGTTATTTCAGAAAAATCCGTAAAAAGTAAAAGACTATTATTGGTTGCTAAGAGGGTGGTTCTAGCAACTAAATTATTAATATACGTGCGTTACTATGGAAATCAGTAGATATTATATATTATTTGTTTTTTTTTTATTTAAATTTTTATTTAGAAAATTTAAAAACGTTGTATATAAAAAGTTCTTTTTATCTTATAATTATTAAATAATTAGTCGAATGCATAAAATCTCCCCTAATTCTATAATTAACTAAGGACACATCCTTTTTTGTTATAATCTGTCGTGAAAGACGAAAAAGCGATCGGTTAAAAAACTAATGTAGAGGAATTTAAGATACGAGTATTATGTAGGTACCGAATTAGTCTTCTTACAAAGCTTCATAGGTCTCGGTTTTTAAGCTTTTAAAATCGATGGCTCCGCCGAATCTTACGGGTACATTGGTACGACCGCGTTACAAACACTCGAGTTCGTGAGCGGACACGGCTACCTCCGGTGATTGAGGTAATCACGAAGAGACGCTTCACGTGGCTAGGACATGTGATACCGCCAGAGTGCGCGACACTTCGTACCCTTGTGGCACAGCCCCAAGGGTTCCGTCGCTGTGGCCGGCCTTTCATCACCCTGCAGCGGTGCTACAAAAGCGTCATACGCGCTGCAGGTCTGACATGGCGGGAGAAATTTTGCTGATGGACCTATGGATATGGCGCGAACTTTTGCTTGTCCTATGCCCCTGAGTGAAGTAGTAGTAGTACTGAATTAATATTACATATACGATTGACAATAGTTAAACCTCCTGAATTCTGTTGTATTTTTTCACAATAAAATAATGAAATAAACTGCGCCGGGAATGGAGTTAGGCATATTCCAATTAACGTGTAATGATACTTTATTAATATTCGCATTGCTTGTATTGTAGTCCTCTTAGATCAGTGAATAGAAATTCTACTTCTCTATTAACAAATAGATGGTAAAGCAGAGATCTATTGTAAACGATAACGGAGAGTAGGTACACAAGATTAGGCCTCATTTTTACAGTCCGTTGGGCACAAAAGAGTAACAAATTAATATACTTTCAAGTGCAACAGACATACTAATACTAGTTAAAAGAGATTATTTGGCTAATGAGTAAGTCGGTCACTGTCACTGCATAAATAATTGCGCCAATTTCAGTTGGGTTTAATCGAATAGAACCATAGACGAAAATGATCTGATTTTAAGCGTTTAAATCCGGGTGAAATGAGATTATCAATTATTATTATTATTGTCATTGTAACGAGAGGTTAGGGTTAGATGATCATGATTATAATTTATGGTCGATAAATTAGTTATATACATTTTAGGAAATATAACTTCTTGAATACCATCTTCATGAACAAGATTTTGATTGGTCGGCGGATTTTAAGTCTATTTCGTAGAATTTACACATTATATTAATCAAATCTAGGGGGCGGTCCGGATACGAAGCGCTAAGTTTATGAATTAATATTTTATAATTTGTTAAAGGGTCTAATACCTATAATGGCACAGTGTAGGTATGCCAAATTTTAATGTCTGTATTATTGTATATTCTTTACCAGTTAATAATGCCCCTTTGAAGCGGACAAAACCGGTCGTGATTAATATTGAACTAAGTGGAATTAGTACCTTACCTACTAAGTACATAATAATAATATGTATTGTTTTATTTTAATTAATACAATGTATTTCCACCAATAACAAATAACACGTTAACACCATAAACTAAAAAAATACCTGCTGTACCTACTGCACTATTTTCTTATTTTTTTCATGGGATGTTGTGAACGTCTTGAATTTTTAAGTTATAAATTTCACCGTATGGAGATAAATTTAAAAAAAAAATCTACGCTGATTCATTAAAAAAACATTTTGAAAATAGTAGTGCGCTTGGGATATGTAAACAGTACCTATTTCTACTGATTTATTCAATCTGTGCAATATTAAAGGACATGGACCCGAAAAACGAGGATACACCATATAATATTATTTGTAAATAGCAAAATAAACAAACCTCCACAGCCATCTCCACCCACATATAAGTATACCACATAACAAGAGTCTTATTTTCACTTTATATCTACTATATCTACCATTAGCATTAATAATAATAAAAAAAACACTGATTCAGCTATGTTCAGAATCTTTCACATACACACACCTTGGCAATTTAATTAATACTTATACAGAATAATATTATGCACTAATATGACTGATTGCGGGCAATAGGTAGACGATTGATAGTAATATCGCGTCAACAATCAATCACGGGCGTAGAATAAAAATGCCTCAGCAATGAATCGAAAGTTGCCATGGCGGGTCAGACTATCAACTTTCGATAAGTTGAGAAATCAATCTGCCTGGCCACGTGAATTTAATGCTAAAGGTACTGCTGTCTCTTGGGCGATGAAGTGACTATTGTAATGGCCATGATATGCAAACAGGCAAAAATATAGATGCAGGGATAGCACGTGATTATTTTATTATATCTACTACCCTATCACTTTATTGTCAGTTAGTTCTGGTCAGTATTTTTCCCCCCTCCATTTATATCTATAATTTTCATTATGGCCAGAATAAAATATTTTGTGTAGTGTTCTTGTGTTGTTTAGTATTTCATAAAGTTTTTGGAGGTCATGGTTATGATGTCTATATAGAGTCGTGTAAATAATAAGCAAAACAAAAGCGACCTTTCACTGTGTCCTAAGCATAAAGTGTTCACACAATGAGTGCTACCAGCGCTCACGTATGCATGTGAAACATTGACTCTCAATGTAAGAGAAATCCAAAAATTACTATGAGCATAACGTGGCACGGAAAAATGCATGTTGGGCATAACACATAAAGATCACACAATAAACAAATGGATAAGGAAGCAGACAAGAGTACGTAATTTGATAGCAAATAAAATGGCAATGGACTGGACATGTCAC
Organism: Rhyacophila brunnea; assembly: GCF_057557595.1. Classification (NCBI taxonomy): domain Eukaryota; kingdom Metazoa; phylum Arthropoda; class Insecta; order Trichoptera; family Rhyacophilidae; genus Rhyacophila; species Rhyacophila brunnea. The sequence continues at coordinate 35,691,473 of NW_028233276.1, read as the reverse complement.
GTGACAAATGCCGTTATACAGTGGTATCCAAGGGGTACTAAACGCATACAGGGACGCCCTAAAACCCGCTGGATAGACGAACTGATAAAGTTTGGTAGATGTACGTGGCAGCAAAGAACTAGGGACGGAAAAGAGTGGAAGGAGCTAAGGGGAGGGGGGGGGCTTCATCCAGCAATGGATCGACCCCGGTTGATGATGATTAATTAACATTTAAGTTACTGGCCCTTGGGCGTATCACGGAACCCTACGCTCGGTGTGAATCACCAATATGTTTTAATGTCACAGGAGCAATTACCCAAGACTTCGACTTAGACTTCGCATCCTGTAATTCTCCGGTATAGCAGTTAAAAGTCGATTTGATGGAAAGACAGGGTTTTTACAGGGTCTCGCAAAGGAGTTAAATTGATTATTAATACTGCCCAATTAATTTGACTGTCCCTGTAATTAAAATAAAACACAGTAAGTACTGTGTAGTATTTCTCTATATAATATAATATTTAATAATTATTTAATAATGATCAGGGTCGATTGGGTCCGATCCAATAGTGAACAGAATATTCTCAGCTAATGCTATTATTACACTAACAAAAGTAATTTGTTAAAAATATGAAAGGTAATTAAATATAATATTCTAAGAACTTCTTTGTTCAAAAATACGTCAATTAAATTTACTTGGTTCAACAAAATATATTAACCCATTGTCTACAATTGACGTTAATTTGGCGGAGCTTGTCCTTGGTAAATGTATTTTATAATATGTACTTTATTTAAACCTTACAAATTAATTTACTTACATATTATTTAAAAAGAGATGTATAAATTGAAGTGCAAGTTTTAATGCACTCATGTCAAATTTACTATAAAATGTTATCTGGCTGTTGGTCCAATTTTTTCTCATTCTAAATCTGTCTTCAATGGGTTATGTTAGGTCATCAGACTGTATAGTGAGTGAGAATGCCAAGTCCTATTGAAGCGTATAATAATACTACATACTTATTGTGTTTTATTTTAATTACATATTATATTATGTATAGAATTATAGATCAAAAGAAAAAGAATCTGTAGATTTTGGACAACCCTGAATTAGCGTTATATCATAATAAGTACATAATTAAAAGCTAAGGTGCTTTTACAAAAGTTCGCGTCGGAGACAGGAGGAAATGTCAAATTCGACACAGAACGATCATGTTCAAAATTTTGAAATACCTAAGCCATTGTATAAAATAAAAGAACATATTTTATGTATTCGATCCGAAACGGGTCGAAATATGATTATGTAATTGTTTATTATTTGTAATCTAGCTTTCACTTTCCGTTATTTAATTAAAACTTTATTATTTAATATTATAAATACTATATAATATATTGTGACTATCGTTTTCATTCACTTTGGGCGCAGAAGAATGGCTTTTGTGTGCATAGATCGGTTCATAACAATTTTCTTTTATGATACGGTTACGAAATTTATATTAGTATTATTTATTAGCTATAATTCGGTTGTTGGACAATAACACCCTAAACCTGAATCAATTCCGAGACGAGAAAGTAATGCAATCAATGCGCAATATGGCCTAATTGCAATATTTGAATTAATGCGATAGAAAAATAATTATAAAGAATTGTAAACAGACATACGAAATCAATTTAATATTGTGCAGCAAATGATATAAAAAACCACTAACTACGTACACAAAAAGATCCTCTATTGACAATACTGAATTGCAACATTGCAATTATGGAAGTTAATCCTTTTAATCAAAGGCATTGTTGAAGATATTGCGCAGAGCAACGGTAAGGTCAAGTGACAGTATGGTGGACTCATAGAGAAATTATATTATTATTGATGAGTGAAAAAAGTGAAAACGCAAATAATGATCTTTAAAACGTATGTGCACTACAACTAGGGATTGCAATACCGAATGAAAATATCAATACCCCGGTATTTCCTATTAAATACCAGTATTCGTAAAATAATTGGAAAAAATATAATACACATAGGTATCAATAAAAAACTTTTAAAAATATTAATATTTTATAGCATGTGTCATTGCTGGTTACCAAGGACGATAAAGGACCACGGAAGAAAACCAGACATTGCGTAACCCGACAAAAATATTACAGTCATGTTAAGCATTTTATGTTCATTAATAGGTACATTTTGTTTCCATTTTCAATACCGAATATGTGTCGGTATTGTCTGATTTTTAAAACCGGTATTTCGGATCGAAAAATACTGGGATACCGGTTTTGAAATACCGGTATTGCAATCCCTAACTGTCACTTTTCTATATAAATCAGAAAGGTTAACACATGAAATTGAAGCGGTTGGTTATTATGATATTAGAGGATATTATCATAACGGGCGGACAATCTACGTGGCAGGCTCTGCATTCGTCTCTACTGTATTTTTAAGGACAGAATGCCAATTTTTAAAGTAGCGGGACAATTTCACGGCCTAATCGTTAGGGTGGGATCACACTAAGAACTCTCGACTACGAGTACGAGTGGAGACGTGATTCTCGGCCGGCGGATTTTATTTTATCATCAAACGGCGCTATATGACGTTGCTCAGGATGCCGTTTGAGAATGTGGCGCCCCGTGATTTGGTCATGGAATCTGTATCCGTGGCCGACGCTACAAGAGCGATCGCTAGAACACGCTATTGAGACATGGCGCTGGAGATTGAGATTAAAATCCAAATATTTTATTAGGACACAGAAGAAAGATTACCAATATTAATTTATGGTTGCCGAACGTCAAAATCAAATACCTAAGTAATATGTAGATACGTAGGAACGTCATTTTCTTGGCTCTATTGCACAATATGCATTTCATGTGCATAGGTATGTATCTTATTTTTTTTTTGGTAATCGATCGAATAAAAATGTAATATAATAGTTACAATTGTCAGATATTCCAATCGGGTCACATACTAATGACTAATGAGTGATAATACCTATAACGTAAATAAAATCACACACAAACACACTCGTGATTTTCTATGATTTGCGGTCACTCGGCTAAAATATCTGAACATTAAAAAATCACGCTAACAATGGTCCCAATTAATTATAATTCGCTGAATAGCATTCCTGCGGGGAAACCGGAAGCGTTTCAGCGTCAGGACAGGTGGAAGGGGATTCTCTAACACCAACTAACCTCACGCACCACTGAGCCCAGCAAGCAGATATTCAACTTTTACTTATTACTACAATATTGTATAAAAACAAAGTACTTGTGTTTTTATTATGATTCTATATGATTGTATACATATAACCACAATTAGGTAGGCATCTATCATGTCCACATATTTGGCATTTCGATTAATGGACGTGTTCCCATTATTAAATATTTTTTTAGTTACAGGAAAGAGCGTAATTTTTACTTTTAAACTGTATCAGACAGCAATCAAGAGAGTGAAGATCTCCTTGATATTGGCAGAAGATATGGAATGGGTATGATAGAGGTTTATAGGGTATGAAACACGTATACAAAATAATTATAAATGCACAGTTTAAATACAGAAAGCTGTAAGACTATAATAATGTACACAAGCGGTTGAATATGTTAGTAGCAAAGACTCAGTACACAATACTTACTACGTATAAAACAGTTCAATCGAGAGATATAATTAAACATAATAATTATAACAACGGTGAAAATTGATTTATTTATTCATCCATCTACGTGTACTTATTGACATTTCACCGTGGTGACCGTGGTGAAATGCCATCTAACGACGTCTATAAATAACTTTGTAATAGTATTGTAATGGGCGAATAGTCGATTGTACGAAACCATCTCTGATAAAGGTGGATGCAAGACTGATATCAAAACATGAATAGCAATAACAAAAAATGCTAAACTAAAACCAATTTCCGAAATGAATAAAATGTCCTCTTAATTTGTGGATATTCATGCCGAGACATCGACGATTAAGGATTTGACGATGGGTTACTAGAGGCGGATGCTAAGTCTTGTGGATGGTCAAATGTACAAAATGATTACATCATCAGTGAATTGGCTCTCATCAGTTTAGATTCTTCAATTTTTAGGTCATATAGTCCCCGCAGGGAGGATGATGACAGCTTGAAAAAACTCCCTCCAGGTGGCAGAACCAAATTAAGAATGCCATGCGTTTTTCACTGAATACTGGGATGGGTGGAGAAGTGGAAAATCCAATAACCCTTACGAAAGAGCGTATGCAAAGAACTAAGGCCTGTGGCGAAATAAAACCGTTTCAGAATTCTCTATAAGTATCTAATACTAAAAAAATCTGACCAACGTTCATTTGAACGAATCGTCGCATATTACAGTCCCACAAACTTATCTAAAGAACGGTCAAAAATGGAACTACTTAAATTCATTTGTCCATCAGTCATTCGAATGTCAGATTCTGTCCAGCTGCGAGTCTTGATTGGGTAGTTTTTGACAGTGGCTCCCCCATCCATTATATAGATAAGTTTGCAGGTCTGTACTGTATGTATATGACTGACTAATGGTGCACTATTAATTTCGTTTACTCCTTGTTTATAATATGTTAGTGAGTTAGTCTATCGAGTCACTATCCAAAATGCAGTATTCACCTACAAAATATTTAATATGTAGGTATATCGTCACCTTACTATTAAGACCTCGTTAGTCCGATATTATGGAAAAATGAAGTTTGTTCGACAAAATTTAAACAAAAAAATATTTTAAATCATATCAATTCTAGTATGCTGTCCATCTATCGACAAATTTTAAAAACTCGTAGGTCTCGTGGTTTCAAACATGGAATTAAAACCTCGTACTTCACAATCAGTGTTCGCAGATTCATCGATTAGAGAGGTGTTTAAAATATTTTTTGTATATAAGACGTGTTTCCTTTCCCTCAACATTCTTCTCAAACAGACTTACGAGGTTTTAATAGTAAGGTGACGATATATACTAATGACTTAAATAAGTAAAGTATGTACTAATATCAAGTGCCCACTTAGTAATCGACGCGTGGCCGTACAGCATCCGCTATTTGTAAAAGTAACCGGCGAGTCGCGGTTTTTTCAATACATTTTTACAATCTCGAATAATGGCCGTAATCACCGTTTATCGCTTTCACGGCTATTACACTTTTCTTTACGTGCCAATCATGTCAAACGACATTGCATAATTTGCGATAGTACCCGTGTCTGCGTCTAATATATATTTTTTTCTCGTTCCGAGCATGCCTGCCGTCGGAGGAAATTTATCAATACGCGGCGCAGTGGGAATGATAATTGAGCATGTTGACAATGCAACTAAACGATTGCTCCAATTCGGACACGACATTGTAAAATAGCATGCCGCAAAAGAAAACATAATTTCAGTGTACGGGCAATGTTTAAAAAAAAAAATTACCAAAGCTGTCGATCTATCACGGACCACGGTCATTGACTTATACCAGGATACTCCCATAGACATAAACATAAATCATAGTGTAGGACGTAGGTTATCTTAAAAATTATTTTATTTAAAAAAAAAAAAAACAACATGTGAAATTGTCAGATGCGGAATTCAAACGTCATGTACTATGACGGCGTTAAAATCAGACACATTGACACTACTACACAGTGGGGCAATATTAAAATTAACTTGCCATCAGAATAATAAGTCAAATACGTGAACGCAAATTTTTAACTCTCCGATTTCTATAAGCTGGCGTACACGTCATCGCGTCGCATTGACGATGGAGTTGGCGGGGGCGGACGTAATGCAGTGTTCAGATGCTGAGGCAGGGAGAATTTAGGAATTTAGTTCCACTAGGACTATTTCATAAAAGAACCCTGATGACGTGTACGCCAGCTTATAGAAATCGGACTCTACATACGTACATCCAATATGTGGACACGAGACTGTGGCAATTAATAGTGTTGTAAAGACATGAACGCTGATTTACAATTATCATCTGTACTGAAGAGTAGTTAGGTACTGTTTATTTTTCAACCAAACTCATCTGTATTAGAGGTGAGTTGGAAATACTGGCACCAGTTTGTGTACTCAAGTTTCGGATGAAACTACCCATACTCAGTATGTGTGGCCCAATAAACTTATTCCAAAAAACTTGTGATTATATCATCGCGAGTCGCTGGCTAGTTGGTAAACTTTCAATACTATTGACATTAAATGCGCGCGAGCGAGGTAGCACTCAAATACAACTATATTTTAATTTATTAGTCTATGCATGCAAATGATATCATCTTATGTGTGAACAAATAGGTCATAATTTTTCTGTAGCAGCATATTATTCCCTCGGAAATGTGGTGAGGTGACTGAGGTGACGCAGTTTACAATAAAAAAAATCATTGTTATTCATTTTTGTTAACAAGAATATTGTAACCTAACAGAAAAATAACTCATAAATTTAAAATGTGTTTAAAATTTTATAATTAATGGGACTTTTCGAGAAGCGGAGCTCAGCGTATTTTTAGCGATTCTATTGAAGAATTCATACACAGTCTGAGTTGCCTGAGCCGATACGTATTTCAAATACTAATATGGAGTTGGTTTTAGTTTCACTTGAGTACGAAACTTTTGTCGCATACGCACGCCAAACAGTCCATATAGTACTCCAAATACTAGTAAGTATTTTGGAACAAGTTTCTATACCAAGTATTTTTTTTATACTGGTAGTAAGTATACTTAGTCTTCAAAATCGACCAGTTTTCCCATCTCTATTCTGTATGAATATAATATTAACAAAATAATGATGTGCACCAGCAGACTAAGATGTCATTTTACGAGGATCATTTTCGTGAGTGAATTATAAATACCTCGCTTTTATGTCATTCATGAAACAGCTCATTCATTTTTGCATCACCGGCGAAGTCAGTTGGCCTAAGACAAAGCAATGCACTAAACTGATATAACTAAACTGTTTTTGTTAAAACCAAAACAGGTAATATAAGTGAAAATATCACAATTACCCAGGCTTTGGGAAAATCACATAAATATATTGTGTCCTCGTCGGGAATCAAACGCAAAGCGCCCGGATGAAAGACCAGTGCATTACGCACTACACCTCGAGTCCTAGCTCTAGCTAGAGACAAAGCCCACTAAAAGAATAGAAGCGGGGCGCACGGGCGCAGCGCCTCGCCATATCCAGTGTACTCTGCAGTATTTGATCACTTTGTATTTTCGATGATTCACCGCGGCGGGTGCCGGACGAAATCACGAAGGCCGAAATCCAGAATGCTGAAATCCCGAATGGCCGAAATCCCGAAAGCCGAAATCCCGAATACCAAAATCCCGAACGCTGAAATCCCGAACGGCCGAAATCCCGAATGGCCGGAATCCCGAAGGCCGAAATCCCGAAAAATAAAAAAATACAAACATCAATAATTGCGCAATTTTTCACAAGAGAGACAAAACCCATTTTTTGTGGAAATATAAAAAGTAAATAATACAAACACCAAAAATTGCGCATTTTTTGTAAGAGACAAAATCCATTTGTTCTACAAAATTGTATCCATTTACAACAAAAAAATGGGGTTTTGTCTCTCTTGTAAAAATTGCGCAATTATTTGTGTTTGTATTTTTTTATTTTTCGGGATTTCGGCCTTCGGGATTCCGGCCATTCGGGATTTCAGCGTTCGGGATTTCGGCTTTCGGGATTTCGGCCATTCGGGATTTCGGCCTTCGGGATTCTGGCCTTCGGGATTTCGACCCAAACCCACCGCGGCACTTGCAAAATTTTCGTCCCGCCCCGCTCCTTTGTGTGTGGCTTATCCCTTACACATCTCGATAAGGTAAATCCCTTGGTTTGTGCACCAAGTTATGAAAGGCGGCTGCCACGATGAGTATTGCATAATATGCTAATTGAATCATAAATTATAATTCGCAAACTTCCACTAAGAGGATGGCATGATAGTATAAAATATTTTTTCAGTAAGCATGATCTGTTATGCAAAACCATCGAATAAATTAATTTTGACCAAGGCCGTCATATCGATAATTATTTGACGACCCTAATTTTAAATCATTATTCTGAATGTTGATCTGCTATTAATTAATAGAAGGTGGTCGGTCATTGGCGGTTTACCAGCAATTTCGCAGGCGGTGACTTCAAAGGTCCCGAATATGCTGAAGTGGTTGCATTTATTTGTGTTTATAATCAGACTGATTGCAAAACGTTGTTTTTTTTTTCAATTACGCCACTTAAAATCAAACTGTCAATATGTAGGTTATTTTTTGTTTATTTGTTTTTAGATATTAGAGATGTTTTGTGGGTACATGTCCGGTTATATAGGCTGGGTAGATGAATGAAAGTTATTCCGATAGCAAGCGATGTATCAGACGCAATCCGATTGTCCATCAGATCAAAAAAGATAGAGCGTCTGTGTAGCCCAGAAACCTATGCACTTGACTAACCGAATAATTTTTAAAGCACGAAAGAAATGTACTACAAGTTAACGTGGCAGTCCTGCGGGCATTACTGACATTGTAAAAATGTGATAGAAAATCTCGACATATAAATGATGGAGGAGACATAAGGCCCTTTACCCAGTGCTCGGTACATTGAACAATAACTTATTTATTGATACAGAAGTATTGCAGTGGAAAGATTGAAAGTATCGATTGAGCGAGTCGATCGATCAACAATAATAGTCGATAAAATGATGGCGTTAGAAATTAAATCAGACACCGTAAAAAGAAAATAAAAACACTAATCGAATACCAGCGACATTGTGTTAAAAGAATGTTATATTTTATTACGATATGTAAACATTGACGGTGTAATTAGGGTTGTCGAAAGTCTGGGAAAGTCGGTGCCCGTCCGGGATTTCATAACTTGATAAACAGTCGGGAATTTACCTACGATTTTGAATGGAAATAAATAATTTTATTATATGGTAGATACAGCCTGGATTGAACCTTGCCCGCCTCAGGAAGCAAACACCGCTACTCTCACCGGTATTTAGTTGACAAATTTAAGATTTTGACGCTGGATAGGAATAGAGATAAGTACCTACTTATTATCGGTACCTAGATTCAAACCACAAAAAGCCAGTCGTCAATTGAAATTTCAAAAGCATTTCAGCCATAGACAAGCTGCATGACTTTTAGCTAATTTTGTCGTAATGTCGTAAAAGCACATTTCTCGGAGTTCGGTAGATGCAGATCCAAAGTCCTGATTGGCAACATACTTATATTTTTTTTCCAACTTTATTTTTCTAATAAGTACGTTTCTCAGGTATTTCTGTATTAATTGCATGATGTTGCCTTTCAGCAACAGACTGTATTATTATTTATAATGTAAATAAAATTTAATTTAAAAACATGCAGTTTTCTGTCACTGGACAAAGTGTGCTGACAAAATAGTTATAGTTTTCATTCACAGGTGCCACTGTTCATTTATATTAATTCTTCTTCTGACTATGTCCGACCCTAATAAAATAATATGGGCCTCCACAGAGTGGAGGTTTATATTAACAGATTTTGTTTTTACGAGAAATGGATGTCAGCCACTTGCTCAACCTATTAGGTCCACCCTGACTCACAACACAAATTGAAAAACAATATGTGTATTCCCCAGACCCAGGTTTCGAACCTGGAACCCACGACGCTATAGGCCGACGCTTAAGCCGCGCATGCATTAGACATTAAATTAGATCATTCAGAAGAGTATTATATACAAAATTCTCCCGAATCCCGGAATATAAATATTGAAAAATTGGCAACCATGCGGCCACAATATGGAGGCCGAATATGATTTTCCGCACCGCTCGTCTCGGTCCACGGCCGGAGATATTGTTTTGGTGTTTCTCTTTCCACCTGGTTGCCGGCGCAATGATTGAATGCAGGTCAATAATGCCATAAGCAAAGTGTAGAGTTTCATATTATCATGCCACACGTACCGACGAATCATGGACAGCGTTACGTGTGCTCGGTAGAGCGGCATTGGTGGCGCCCAACTACTTTAATTAGACCAATCACAAATTTAGACAACAGATACAGAGAATATTAATAATATCATCTGTTATCAGACGACGTGCATTTAACTTTTACATTATTCAAATCGCAAGCAATGGAAGTAAGGAATGATATATCGAAAAAAAGTATTGGTCCAAAAGTATCAAAATTTGCATTAAGTGGGTATAGGATAGGAGGTATCAAAATGATTCTTATCCGCGAGTCATTTTCCGAAAACAAAATCGCAAAACATCGGTACATACTGAAAGTAAGTATCGATACTGAAACAGGGATCTAATACGCAGTTCAGCGCATCTATTCTATACACAAGGCTGCTATCGAGGGTAGTTATCATATTTATCTATTAAGGCGGTTAATTGTTACAAAAATTTAACCGTCTGAACTGTCAAAAATGCTATGTTTTAACAGCACCTCTCTTGGCTGTGTTAACTTTTAGAGCGAGATAGACAGTTTTGACAGTTTAGGCGTCCTAACTTATTGTAACAATTACATAAATGTGATAAACTCCCCTCGATAGCCCCCAATAGCAGCCTCGTGTATATAATAGATGCGCTGATGAACAATAGGTAATGCTTTTTCAATTCAAAAGCCAATTTGAAAAAGTCAAAATGGTAACTAAAAACACGAAACATAAATTTCAACGCGTAATACAAATTTCAATGACAAAAATATTTTTAAAAAAATGTTACAGGTTTTGATTATGCCTACAAAACCAATATACAATTTTGGAAGTATGCACGATTTTCATCAAAATCATATCACAATCGATGGATTTCAATTCAAGCAACTTATTTATCAAATGAAAGTAACTTGGCTGAAAAGGCCTTCTAATGCTTCAATTTTCAACAAAAAATTACTATCTTCTCAAATTAGCCGAAAAGAATAAAGAGAAATATGTTTCACTACACACTGAGATATCGTTTACATGTTTTAGTTATATTAGGCACGATCCAAATGTCATAATTAGAAGGTTTCCCACCTTGATCCACATACAGGTCACAAGAAATAACTTGATAATAATAATTACCGAAAATTGTACAGCTACGAATGTTATCGATCACACGGGGGCAAATAGTGACGAACTACAGCCCAAAAGCTCGGACGATAAGGCTTCGTCGATAAGTCGATTGACGTCCATTCCCGACGCTGCTAAGCCTCTCCGGAATGTCCCCGTGTAGGGCGTCGAGACGGCGTTTTTAGTGGGGCGTCGAAATGATTTCATAACGTAAATTGAGGGTGTTCTACGTACAGGTGGACCTGCACCTGTATATCGGTATCGGATTCGAACGAAAAGTATCGATCTTTTTGACGGTCCTAACCAAGCGACAATAGTAATCATAAGACTAAAAATTTGACATCATAGTTTGGTATTTTATTTATATATAGGTACGAGATTCAATCTGTACAATCATAATGAAATTCGAGTCAATATTTTCCCCGTTAAATTTCAAGGACTTACAACCAGATGCCATTCAGATCTCATTATTTTGAATATGTCGATTTATCTGTTAAACACAGTTAAATTATACTACATTACATGGCTAAAATACGAAATTATTATGTAGCAGGTACATAATTTATAATACCAAATACAGGGTTGATATAATTGGATTTGTTTTTAGTAAGTATGTCAACACTAAGTAGGATTAAGACACGAGGCAATGACCTTTTATTGTTTCAACATTTAAGATATTTTAAACATGTATTATTCAATATATAACTAGGTAAGTACACGATAATAATATAATATGAATTTGATTAATTCGCGACTTAATAAAAGGCTTCACCATTTTTTCTATTCATATAGGCTAATGGAATCGTAATAATTATAAGACGAAAACCCCACTTTAACCTTTCCGTTCAACGAATGCTTGAAAGGTATCCGAATTTTATTTACTATATCGGTACGAAACAACCCATACTAAAGTATTGAAATATCGGTTATCAAAATGTACCTAATTATTGATACTTCTTTAATCCTTTCGACGAACCCCGATATATCGTATATAGCAAAGATGGCGAACCTTTTTACATACGCGTGCCAAAATTTCCCAAATAATATTTTTCGACTGTCTGGCGTGCCAAGCAGTTTTTTATGGCGAAAAAAAAGTATTTTTTAAGTTTTCTAAAAAAATAGTTGAAAAATTACAATTGAGTTATTGATATTCTATCTTTCACCGTATTTCTAGCCGAAGGAATATCTTTTATTCTTTGAATATTTTTTCCCTTGTTTTCAAATTACTCAAAGAGATCGTGGAAGCATTTAAACCACACACATTTAAACAACCCGATCCTAAGGACCGACCTATGCAATCGTATATTTACATTAAACGTAATGATTATTCTTGATAATGATTTGTCTGCAATTTTTTATACAATTCGATTTGTCATTATTAAATGCATGAATTTCGTCGTTTCCGTTTGCGCATCGATTGGTGCCTATACACAATATGAAAAACCGAAGAAAATACGCATGGCTATGTCGTCATTATTTTTTAATATTATATATAAATACTTATACATTTATTTTTAAAACTTTTTTATAAAAAAAAATATTTATAAAATATTAATTAGTTTTCCCTTCAAAATGAAACATTCGTGTGCCATGAAAAATCATCTCGCGTGCCATATGTTCGCCATCCCTGGTATATAGAATACGGATTCATTTCACGTGTGCGTTCAACGCATGCGTTGAAGACAATAACGAAATCAAGTCTAAAGAAAATGTAAAACTATACTGGCTTCAAATTTAACAGAATTTCACTCACAATAAAAAATAAATCAGTCAAATCTAATAAGAACAATTTGTAAAATGTTTGAAGTGATCCACATACTAAATAGGTACTTACGAATTTACAAGGAAACTGGAGATTACAATAATTGAAAATACACGTGATTTTACAAAGTTGACAAATGAATAGGAGACCGCGAAAAGTGACACATCGTGTTCTGTTTGTCATTGAATTCGTCGCTGCAGAAAAGTAGAAAAAAATGTAGATAACATATTAATTAATATGTCAATAGTGTCTATAATGACGGCATCAAAAGAAAATAAATGATTGTACCCACCTATAACGCGCGATCGATTTTATTTTTGGCTTAGCACTAACTTTCAAAGTGACAACTAGGTACTGTACAATAATGTAAATAATAGTGATAAGACTGATGATAAGGCAAGGTGACAAGCAACTGAGATAACACACTTGGAATTTAGAGTCATTATGTGTTTTATATCATCATCTGGTGCAATATTAAGATAATATTTTTGCAAGGAATAATACCTAATATGATACAATTATCATTTGAGAATATTACCATCAGTTGAATCATAAACGACTCCACCGCTATAATATTATTAAAGTAGGTGCCTACAAGTGGCGAGGGGTGGAGGTCAGCTGTTAAGAACCGCCATAAATAGTGCACACTAAACGTTGTCAGTCATGCGTCATTGTTTTCATTGAAATAAGACTACAATTTACAGATGTACTGGTTAGTTTTTAAAATTAAATTAAACCCTGCGAAACCAAGCCATAATAGATAATAGTATAAAAATACTCGTCCATCTATAAAATATCTAAAATTATGCAATTAAAACATACATATTCAATCAATCATACATTTGGATATTTTAATCAATCATACATTTGGATATTTTATAGAAAGAATATTTTTTTATCAATGTTATAGTTTGGTTTAGGCATGGCTTAATGAATTTAAAAAAAATGACTAACAATAAATTGTGTACTATGTATCTTAATCCAATGAAAACAAATAAATATGAATGAAAAGGTGTGCACAATTTTGTCATATCGCCCAAAATATACGTATTACTGACAGAGTTTAGTGTGCACTATGCGAGATTTTACGCGCGAGTCAAATCGTGCCATCTGGAAAAGGCCTAAGCTCAATCGCACATTAAAAATGGTCTCGACTGGGATATTGACATACTAAAGTCAAAATCGGGCGCAATGTTATAACTGTCCGTGTGCATGACGGCTCTCGACGATATGTCTGAGAAGAATCCTGCAGTTTTTTGGACATATTGTCAGGCGCGGACCGGACAACCTGGAGAGACTGGTAGTTTTGGGTAGCCTCCAGGGAAGGCGAAGCAGAGGAAGAGCGTCTGCGCGATGGAGCGACCAAGTGAAAGAGCTGACTGGGGGCAACATCCATTCTGCCCTGAGAGAAGCGGAAGATCGAGAAGGATGGAAAGTCTTGGTCGCTCAAAGTATGGCGAAATTTAAATGTGGTCACGATCCTCAGCCATGAGTGCACGACCAAGAAGAAGAGTGCATGTCTCATGTGAAATGTAATTTTTGCTGACGATGTTGCGTTTTTTTCTCAAACTAAAATATTCGCATATACCTAACAACGAAATCACATCGACACATTCGACGTATTGCAGTCGAGACGAGTTTAGATGTACGACCCGGCTAATGCAGCCTTCCAACATAAAAAGGTATCACACCCGATCTTACGTCTTACAGCTAATAACAATATTATCATTAAATGTTTACTTGATGGTTATTCATGATAATGCCAACTCAAATAATGTTGCATACGTCATAGGCTTACCTCATATTTAGCACATATGAAATGAATATAGTCAGGCGTGGTGAATAATACTCATGAAGACAGCGCGAAAAGATATAGCATAATAATATTATTATTTAAATATTTAATGGGTCGCATGAAACTATCGATTTTTCTGATGTTTATTTGTTTACTAATCGAAAAAATGCAAGACTAGGATATTCAAATGACTTGCGATTTTTACGACAAAGTTAGAAAGTTGTTTTCAAGAATGCCACATCATTACAACAAAAGATCTAATTTACGATGACATAAGACATAATGCAACATTTATGCGACAACACACCCAAGAAGTAAACACGTAACATTAGTGTGTTGTCGAATTAAAGCGTTAGAGATGATTTAGGACATTTAGGTACTTCACAATATTTATATACATAAGGAATTTGCAGAGGTGTTATCTTATTCATTGTTGAACATACATAATTTGAAAACACTTCTGGGAAAATATATAACCAAATATAAAAAAAAAATGAAAAAAATACGAAACCCAGCAGAAGTCGAACCTGCGTCTCTCGGGATTGGCGCACGCGTACATCGACTACTATGCTATAGGCGTCCTATCCAATTGAGACGTATTAATTGTATAATATCGATGGTGCAGATCACAAACCTTCTATGTCAAATTTTATGATTTTGACTTTATGGTATCAAAAAATCAACAAAAATTTAACGGATCTGTTGAACTTTACCAAACGTCAAACAGAAATATAGCCCAGTTTATTGATCTTTTAATTACAACTCTTATGTCATATTCATCGTATTATGCTGCAAACAAATCAGTTTTAACCTTCCCCTGTAAAATCGTATTTTTTGACTAAGAAGGTTTGTGATGACGATATGGTAATACCAATGGCGAGGGGTGGAGGTAGGCTATTAAGATCTGACATAAATAGCACAATAAAATTTGTCAGTCATATTTATTTGTTTTCACTGAACTAAGAATGCAAATTGCAGATGGTGCTGGTTAGTTTTTAAAATTCAATTTAACCCTACCTCAACTAAACCATAATAGTTTAGGTATGCTATGGGCGATCCGACAAAAATAGTGCACACTTTTTTAGTCATACTTATTTGATTTCGTTGAATTAAGAATACAAAAGTTACAGATCAGTTAATTTTTTTAAAATTCATTATGCCCTGTCTAAACAAGACCTTATATTCGTAAAATATTAAAATTTTTCGTTGAATTGTATAATTTTAGATATTTTATAGATAAACGAGGATTATTTTGACAATTAATTATCTACAATGACTTGGTTTAAGCAGGTTTAATTGAATTTTAAAAACTAAAAGATCATTCGTTCAACGTTTATTTCTGGAAAGAGAATGGCAGAGAGATTGAAAAATCTCTGGGAAGATTTTTTTTATTTAAGTGTTAAAACATTTCACCAATGCACATTGCTAAATCTGGGGTAGATATGTGCCATGTGAGTTTGAAAATACTGTTTTTTCTACTTTAAATTCTGAAGTATGTTTGTTACCAAGTCGACAAAAAAAAGCATTGATATGTCGTTAATCAAATATAGACTAATTTAATAGAGTCAAGATTAATCTATTAAATGTTTCCACATATCTTGTGACAAGGGGCCTCGTTGACCACGTTACACCACTGCGAAACTAAAATAAAATGACGTTTAGAATAGTTTGCGGAATTTTTGTAACATAAAACCATTCTTGATGTGTCTCTAATAACAATTTAATACAAAAAATAGATTAATAAAATACCAGACAGTAAAAAAACGAATGCAGAAATCGTATCAATCAGATCAACGGGCCAGACAAATTTGAATGTCATGGATAAATAACAATATATTATGTAAATATAAACCAGATTCAAAACCTATCAACTCAGTTTAGCGTGCTATTTGTTTTTTTAATGACATTGATGACCAGATAGGACAAACATTATATTAAATACAATAAAAATAATTACAAGATAAAAAGAACTTTTTATATACAACGTTTTCAAATTTTCTGTTGAATCATATAAACTTGACTTGACTAGCATAAACGATCAAAAAAAATTGTACTTGATAGAAATAATACCGAAATGTCATTTTGACATGTCATATTAATTTCCATAGTAACGCACGTATATATTAATAATTTAGTTGCCAGGACCTCAGACCCCTAGCAACCAATAATAGTGGATTGGATTACGGATTTCTTCCGAAATAACTTTTCATACAAAACAGAATTAACTGAAAATGAATTCAATTCTGCTTAAAAATGGATAAAAGTATTTAAAAAAAATGCATTGGCATCGTGTTCTGATATGTTCTAAAAGTTTCAAATGTCTAGCTAGTCGAGAAGTTAGTCAAAAATCGATTGCAAGATTTGTACCGGACAAATAAGAATACGAGATAAGAAAAACGTTGTAAAAATACACTTTTGTTTACGCATTTTTATACATTTTATCGTGCGCGTAGAGATTGACGTAAATTGTGCAACGAGTCATTCGTGAGAATACTCATGATTCATTTTCTTGAAATAATATTATAATCAATCGAGTCAGTTTAATGCAATATTAATCATACAATGCAACAAAATAATGCTAAATAGTCAACACTGTTATCGTGACTGACTCGTGTAGTAATATAGTCACAGTATACTACTTTCTTATGGGAGATATTTCATAAAATCTTGCAAGAATGATTAATAATACGAATTGAAAATAGACAAGCAAAATGTGTATTTTTGTTTTACAAGACGTGTCAGTTTTGTAGTCATTAATACTTTCAATTTTTAAACCTACGTAATGTATCCGAGATGATCTGTTAATCAATAATAACAACGATTTATTTCCAATGATTCAATTGTGCATGCCTATAATTAATGTTCTTAAATGTCATGGAATTATGAAAATTTAAAATATTTTTATTTGGCAATATGGGACGATGCGCCAATCATGAAACACCCGGACGGCAAAGTCAGAAAACAACATAAACTGAATCTTATGATAAAATATAGGAAGAGCCCTTATACGTTGACTACTACCGAAGGGAGCCACTAACTATCTTAGAAATAGAGACCATCAGTTGTTTATTCTCCCAAGGTGCAGAACCAACCTGCCACTGGTAATGCCAATTGGGAGGGCGATAACTATGTTCAACGAAATTGCTTCGGGTGTTGATATATTCCACCTACGTGAGAATGAGTTTAGGTGGACGTTGTTTTATAAATTCTTAAAATAGGGTCTGCTTAACTCATCCGATGTACTTCCTTGTACCTATGTAATTTATCTACTGATCTATCTCTTTTTTATGTAATACTGTTATATTTATATATCTTTGTTTCTAAATGTCATGTTGTTAATTTGTAATGTCCACAATATGTTAAAAAAAAAAATTGAATTGAATAAATAACCTCTGGAAAATCGAAGTGTCAGAGCGAATTATACATACTATATTATACATAACATCTCCGAACTATCACTAATGTATTACGGTTGTATAAAACATAACGAAAAGCATCCTTTCAAAGTCTCAATAGGATGGGTTTCAAAGTAGGTATAAAATGTTTCTGCAAAAATATAATCCTTTACACATTTACAAAAAACCAATTTGTCTCACGAGTTTGTTTCACGGATAATAAAAAAAAGTTGCCTGCGGTACAATTTTCTTACCATGACATTAAATATTATGTTTTCTTATAAATTGTGCTAAACATAAAAATTTTGATGACAATGAAATAAATATTTCTTTAACATTTTCAATAACAAAATATATTTGTTCGGGATGGGGGGGGGGTTAGGTTGGCTTTATCCCAGTCACGTCTGGCAACGATTTATTGGCAAATGTTCAATTTAACGACATATATTATGTAGGTACTGGATCTGAGAATATCTGCAAAATAAAATAATGATTCATTTGCATCAAGTGAATTACACGGGTAGTTTATTCACCTCTATTCTCCCTGGACTCGTGGAATTATGAAGTTTATAAAAACATTTAATCATCATTAATATGAAAAACTTTTAAACAAAACGCGCTTAATCCCTGGCAGTCATAGTTACTTTCAATTTTGAGATAATGTATGTAATGAATTTGAGAATATCTGTCAAATAATAACGAATCATATTTTCTACAGAGTCAATTACATACGTTTATTCTTTGGAGTATCAAATATAAATGTAATTTATTAAAGCATTTCTACATCAAGAAATCGGTAAATCTAGCAATGATAAATAATATAATAAATTAACAATTGACAGGAAAACATGTATTACGAGTAACAAGATGTGTTAGGTTTGCAGTATTTTATACTTTCAATTTTACGACCCACGCAACGGACACAAACAGATCCGTCAAATAATGATTCATTTCCACGAGTCAATTACACACACTTATCTTTCGGTCATTGTTTCGCATCTCAGCTAAAAATTGGAGACGGCCATCTGACAGGAAAAAAATGTCGGCCCGACCACCACAAGAATACACTATATACGTAGTAGTATGGATTGCAATACCGGTATTCCGGTGTTTATCAATACCGAAATACCGGTTTTAAAAATCCAAAATACAGGAATTTTCGGTATTAAGAAACCACACTCGTTTACGTTTTGAAAATGAATGTTATTTTTCATTACTTTGTACTGTATTGCCTATTAAATTGAGTGAATAAGTTATGTTCTGCTGAAATCAAAATATATTGACTGAATCCAACAGAGGTGAAATAACACAAAACAAAATACATATACCTATTTATAAAATTGTCCGGATAAATTAACATAATATTATTTCGAAATAGAAAACATCCGTGACAAATTTTCAACTATTCAATTATTACAAATACAATGACTGTATAATCGTTGAAGGAGCTTTTCCTGCACCCGCACTTAATCTACTAGCCTTTTAGAGGGCTTTAGTTAAAATTATCAATATATTGAAATTATTTGTGAAAATCACCAGTTTTACAATATTATGATCAATTCATATTTTTAAATGTCAACATAATATATGTAGGTAGGTAGGTTTTTTATATAAAATAATGTTTTAAAGAGATTTTAATATCTATATTTACTGTTTTTTTATGTTTTAACGAATACCGGTATTGCAATCCCTACGCAGTAGTTATAGTGCCATATTGTCTAATAACACTATTAAAAGTGAAAGGAAACAACATGAAAGATGGCTGTAATAATAAGCAGCAACAATGTGATCCGGCGAGCAGAAACGTTTCTTAAAAATTCTTGATCCAGGTCACAAATGTCAAAATGTTTATTGGCAAGAATTCAGGGTGAAGCGAGAAGTGGTCGTATTAAACGATTGTCAAAAATGTTTATTAATATTTATCATGTAGGAGCTGGCTGTTAGCCTGATACAAATTCAATAATAATTCATTTCGTAATCCGAAAATATCGTGACCGATTCGAAAGCGATTATAATCTCTTCGGTAATAAGCAACACTTAATATGAAATCATTATTGAGGCGAACTCACTGCTGTTTTCGTATGGGGGATTTATGTTTAATCTAATTAAAATCTACAATTCTTAAGTACCTATAACGACCCAGGTGGGACTGAGACATACTCGTAATATTAATATACTAATTGAAAAAATGTTTTTGAGTGTTGTGAAATATGTTAAAAAATAATACACGAGACAACGTGGATATTGAGCAATACTTTTTTTAGCCTAGTAAATTATCAACACGCATATTTTTAAATGAGACAATTAATATTGTACAAAAGTTGTTTGTAATAATCATTTTTTTTTACAAATGTTTAAAAACTAATAAATTAAAAAATATTAGCTTCGGAAAAGAGTGTGGACGTTTAAACTGAGATATATAAATTTGAAGCAATTAGAAACATAATTTGTAGATAATTGCATCAACAGTTTTCACGAATTAACAATCTAACAAACCAAGTTGTGATTGATAATAATTATTAGTGTGTACAAAAATATTATGTTTTAATGTTTTTTTTTTAATATTATGTATTAAAATTCTACTGTAGAAAGGAAAAAGGACGTAACCCTCAGTTTTTTCAAAATACGTTTTATTGGATAATAACGTTGTGTACGACTAAATATACACGTTGTGTCCAAATGATATAAGCTGCAAATGCCGATTTATCATCTAACGCAACTGGTGCGTTGCCCATCAGGTGGCCATTAGATATAATTAGCATGTTATTTAATTGTGGTGATTAAATATTAATTAAAAGGTCCGCAGCGAATGGGTGTGTAATTTATTTTCTAAATAAAAGGTGGTGAAGTGGGAAAAGCGATTTAACCATCATTTATGATGGTTTTTCTTTAATTAACTCAATAATTAATATCAGATTAGGAATATAAAAACCAAATTAATAATTATCATGCATTTCGCGGTTATGTCTATTTTGTATTTTAACTTTGACCGAAAAGTTTTTGTGCCTCCTGTAAAATTTGATTTGTGGATTACGTCCTTTTTTCTTTCTATAGCTGAATACCTTCATAATATATTAGAGATCCTTTGCTGCCTGTGTTAATGTCCGCGGATTGTACACAAATCGCTCGGCAGGGCAATTTATTTATTACGGCAATTTATTTATTATATTATTACGACAGGCATTAAAAAACACAACAGGTATGTAGTACTTAGGTATTATACATAATTTAGTAATAATTTCGCTCGTCTGAATAAAATTGAATGGGACATTCTCTACGGATACAAAATAATATACTTATGATCCTGCAAATATTTATACCTACAAACAATTAATAATGACGAACGAAAGACAATGTTAGTTATTCTGTTCAAAAATAAGGGAATTCAATTCACTCAAGTATTCAGAAAGAATTAATATAGGTGTCCATGTTAGGTATTTTAAGGTGTATGCAATGGGTAACAATATCTTGCATTATATGTATTAAATTAGTTCAATGAATTAATAATTGAATTTATTAAGTCTTTCTTATTAACCCAATCAGTGGGTCTATTCTATACTTATCGACTGCTAAAGTGATAAATATTATTAAACTTAGGGTAGGTACGTATCAAAGTATTAGCACTTATTGTAACAATTATAATATGTTGGTTTTATTTTTGAAATAATTGCTATAATTTTAACAGCAGCAAGATAGGTGCTGTTAAAATATAGCACTTATTGCAAAAATAAAAACCAACTTATTGAAATTGTTGCAATAAGTGCTAATATTTTGATACAAACCTACCCTAAGTGTGATAATATTTGGTACTGTTCGGTTAAAGCGGATACAGCGGAAAACGCATTTTGAAAATAGCCGATAAACTGGATTATTTGTTAGTTTGGGTTAGTTTAGGTTAGGTTAGGTTGGGTTAGGTTAGGTTAGGTTAGGTTTGGTTAGGTTAACCTAACAAATAATCCAGTTTATCGGCTATTTTCAAAATGCGTTTTCCGCTGTATCCGCTTTAACCGAACAGTACCTAATATTTATCACTTTATCACTTTAGCGGTCGATAAGTATAGAAAAGACACACAGGTAACCGACATAAACAATGAAGACGTCCTTAACCAGTCGTAAGATTTGGCGTCAACATTCGGAAAGAGTTTGATTTGATTTGATTATGCTCATTATTATAAATAAAAAAAATGGATAAAAACACACTAGAATATTAGGGGCACACCAGTTGATAAAATACCTTAGGAATTAGAGGGCAGAAAACTGTTACAAATTAATTGACATTAAAAATGTTTTTTATCCATTAAAATATATTTATTTATATATAAAATCAGCTGAGTTACGATTAGTTCAAGTTGATGGTAATGATAAAATAAGCCAGTTCCATTTCATTCCACTTAACCTCAGTTGCACTTGTCATAGGAATAATAAATCATACAAAGCCCTTATCTAAAACAATGACTTACAAAATCCAGATCATAAATAGAGAAATTTAAATACATTAATCATGTTTCACGGTATGCGACTCGATCAAGGTTTCGTAAAATTAGCTTGGGTGTTACGCAATATATATTTTTTAAGTTGGTACCATATTGCAGCAAAAAAATGACAAATACGCGGCCATGCGAGAAAAACACGACAAAAGCGCATGCGCAGGCCTGCACACATGACACCGGCTACGTCATTTGATATATTTTGTCTTTTGTCTGCACGTTTTTTTTATCCGGTTCTAAATATCTCAAATTATATTATGTACTCGACAGGCGCGCACACAATTGGCAGCACCAATAAAACCGATAACGTTCACAAGGTTTGAAGAGGAAAGGTAAAGTTGGAGAAGGCTGATACAGAGTTCCACAGTACCTTTTCGAAGTAATTACGATTTCACGAAGATTATGACAAGAAGGAGCGGATTACGTGAAAGAAAAATAAATACAGCATGTCTTCTTATTTCCTCTTTCTTCTTTCGACCATGTACGATCCTAATAGAATCATATGGGCCTCCACAGAGTAGAGGTTTGTATTTGACAGATTTTGTTTTTTACGAGAAATGGATCTCAGCCACTTGCTCAACCTATTAGGTCCATACCCTGACACACACCAATTGAAAAACAATATGTGTGCTTGCCAGACCCAGGATTCGAACCTGGGACCCACGGCGTTATAGTCCAACGCTTAAGCCGCGCGGCCAGCGTGGGCGTGGGCGTCTTCTTATAGAGCACAAAATATCCATATAACACATTTAAGTAAAACATATGTCCGACCTTAATGACATGTTTTCGTTCTGCTTGTGTTAGGTACTTACTCATCGAAGTCCATCGTAACGTTGAGATTTGAAAAAAAATTAACATTAATATGAGGCAAACATAGAGGTATTAAGTAAAAAGAGGGGCAAACAATCGGCTTACTTATACACCTGAATGAAGCAGGCCAACAATAGCCGACAACTTACGAGAAATAGCGACGCGATAAAAAAATACAGGGCATCACGGAGAATTTACTGTGGTCATTATAACGTACCCACATAATATAATGTTAACGTGGAAATTTTGCCGCAAATTGATTACCAGCCTGTCTCATCATACTTGCCTGCTTCACCATACTTTCATATAACCTGCCGCCTCTAGAAGGCAAAATATCCACGGAAGAACTATAGTCGTAAAAAAACTAAGGATAATGCAAAAAAGACATAAATATTTGGACGTTGTTACTCAATTTAATCCAGAATAATAACATGATAATATCATAACACTAATACCTTCCCCCAGTCAGTATCCGATAATACAATTTGCATTGCACTTGGTGGCAAGTTGTAGGTGTACATATTATATCAAGAAAGAAGCACAGTTAACTTGAAGACGTTCAATCACGGAAGTGCATTAAAGTATCGCATTACTAAAGCTTAAAGCTTCAAAACCAGCTGCGAGGATAAAAAGCTCTTCATTTCCGGCTGGCAGGCAGGATGTTTAGGGTTTGACTTTGGTTAACAAGGAATGCATGCCGGATATACCTATCTAAACGACGACACCAATTGACAATGTACTCACTGGGTAAATACTACATACATAGACACCACACGGCCATCATACGTAACTATAATTGTTTAGATTTATAGCGTAACCTTTACGTAGGTATGTATTGTCTGGTAGAAGAAACGTGTCAGATGAATGTAAACAATTTGTTAATAAATTTCAGGTTTTCTTTTGACATATAATATGTAGGACAGGGCATATCATTGATCATATCTACCTACGCGATAGAAACAAAGGTCACACGATATAACACAATTATTTGCAACAATTTAGATGTTATTATATTTAATTGTGACTGGTAGTAATACAATAAAAAGATGACAATTAAAGTACATATTTTTTAAATATAAATAATCGGAAAGCAATTATTGTGACTTCACTTGTGACGGATACATAAGAAAACGAACCATATCTTCCAAAAATGGTATCTAACCGATTAAATTGACTTAACAATACTATATAATTCGGAAATGATTAGTTGTGAACGCTTCGCCGCCAGCGGAAAGATCGGGAGTCGGCACGAAAGTGGAAGGTTGCCTACACGATTAACTGCTAACGAATAATTTGAAAGTATATAAAAACTAGGACACTGCAGTTTTCTGGATATATTGTTCGGCGCGGACCGGATAACCTTGAGAGAGTGGTGGTTTTGGGTAGCCTCCAGGGAAGGCTAATCAGAAGAAGACTGTTGGCGCGCTGGAGCGACCAACTGAATGAGCTGACTGGGTGCAGCATTCACGCTGCCACGAGAGAAGCAAAGGATCGAGAGGGGTGGAAAGTCTGTAAGTCAGAATTTCAAGGTGATCACGATCCTAAGCTATGAGGGAATGATTAAGAAGAAAAACTAGGAAAATTTTAGTATACCATTACATATTCTGCAGTATAATATGCAGTATATTCTGCAGTATAATATGTAATGGTATATATAATACACCTAACCGTTTTTTTTTAAACGGTACATGTTCAAACACGCGCGATAACATAATTTTACTCCCTACTTCAATAATTACAGTTTGTCAATGTATGGCTACGGTCGTATGTTGTAGCTTAACCACTGGGGAATGCTAAAAGAAATGGCGTATTTCAAAAAAACACTACCTTATTCTTAGGTCAATAATTATTATTAAAAAGCAATTATTATTCGTAGGATGTTTATCAGACTTGAATGGTCAAAGACATAGCTTATAATTAGTATCTTTAGAATTATCATCAAATGTGTTAATCTTGCCCATTTTTTGAATAATAAAATGCCTAATTCTTGTCAAATTTGGGATCACAAAGATTATCAATGTATTTTTTTATCGTAAATATTTCACTATAATAATGTCGAGATAAATTTTACTAATGGTTTTATAAATGCTTTGAAAAATTAATAAATATAAAAAATCTTAACACCACTGCACATGGATGTACTGAAATATGACTATATTCTAAAACATTAAAGCGAGATGTTTAAAAGAATACTATTTTATGCAATAAAAATACTTTATGCAGTCATCAAATGTTTAAAATAAATATAATAAAGCTTAAAAATTTTATAAATAGATTATCTACAAGATTTAAGGAATGTCCTGGATCATGCTTTGAAAATGCAATAAAAACTCCATTTTGACCTACGCTGAGCAAGTCCCCCCTTCACACAGTATACAAAATACTGAACGATATGTCAAAATAATATGCTAGTTTAATTTATACAGGTAAACGCGTAAAGCGTAACAAACTAATTTTTACAAAACACGTTTTATTATTTTAAAACAAATCAAGTCAGTTGCAGCATTATAATGTAATGTCCCTATTCAGTGTCACGTTATATTGCCGAAATTTTACGTCGACGTCATTATGTGTAGATTTTGAGCAAAAAGTGTTGAAAGTCGAATTATTATTCAATTAAATCTCAGCACGTACTGTTAATTTGTAGATCATTTATCGGAGGGCAGCGTAGTGGAAACGCTGTCTTGTTTGGTTTAATTGATTTTTCCTGTCGCAATCGACCGTATTGAAACGGCGGACTGAAATTGCCCCAAATTCAAGGCGTCGTTAATTATTGTATTATTAATAAAGGGAAATTTTCAAAAGCGTATTAAATCGAGATCTTAAAACAACGCCGAATTTTGAGTTTTACTAAATCGGTATCTGCACAATTTTGCACAAAACAAGTGCTTTTTTTGGTTTTTCAAATTGCGTATCGATAGAAATTTAACTACGATAACTTACGATAATCAGTGTAATTTGAGATTTAATCCGTTGCAGTTGTTAGTAGAGTAATAACTTAAAATCATCAGCTTTTAACACTTTTAACACGCCGATAATACGTGTTTAATCCGATGCACTTACATTTTATTTATATTTATTATATTTATATCTTTATTTTACAACGTTTTTCTTAGGTCGTATTCTTATTTGTCCGGTAAAAATCTTGCAATCGATTTTTAACTAACTTTCCGACTAGCTAGACATTTGAAACTTTTAGAATATATCAGAACACGATGCCAATGCATTTTTTAAATACTTTTAGCCATCTTTAAGTAGAATTGAATTCATTTTTAGTTAATTCTGTTTTGTATAAAAAGTTATTTCGATAACATTATTGGTTGCTAGGGGGTTCTAGCAACTAAATTATTAAATAATATATACGTGCGTTACTATGGAAATCAATATGAAATGACATTTCATTATTCAGTATTTCTATCAAGTACAATTTTTTTTGATCGTTTAAGCTAGTCAAGTCAAGTTTATATGATTCAACAGAAAATTTAAAAACGTTGTATATAAAAAGTTATTTTTATCTTGTAATTATTTTTATATATCTTTATTCGTATGTTATTTTATTTGTGTAAGTATCTAAAATATAATATTATGTAAACAAAAAAATTGTCTTATTTCTAAATTGATTTGGCAATAATGTCTGGGCGGTTTTGTCAGGACCTCACCCCACCTTCAACCAATCGAGCTATATCTAGTGCATGTTATTATTTGTATCTCAGTAGGTAGGTAGGTAGGTACTAGGTACCAGTGTGTTATAAATCCGAGTTTGACAAAATCTTTTTTTTTCCGTGACCGATCATAATATGGGCCTCCACAGAGGGGAATGGGACGATTTGGCACCGCGAACTGGCCTCCGCCGATTGGCCTCCGGTAATTGGCCGCCGGTACAATTGGACGCCGGCCCAATTGGACGCCGACCCAATTGGACGCCGACCCAATTGGCCTCCGAGAGGATTGGACGCCGCACAGTTGAATTAAATGCGCAAAGGAATAGACGTACGTTACGATTTGTTGGAGTAAATAAGCAAGTCAGTTTAATATGCTTCTATCTTCTCAGTAGTTGTACCTTATACATTTCGCGCTTGACACATTTTTAATATAGATTGATAATAATTATTATGCCTTATGATGTTTATTAAAAGAAAATAATTCTTGCCTCGCTAAAACTTAAAGATGTGCATAATCAATTAATTTATTGTCTATACATGGGTACTTATTTATATTTACAACAAATATTAAAAATAATGTTAGATGTTAGAATGAAAATTACATTATATTTCAGCGTTTTATTGACTTAATATTATAATAAAGCTTAAACATGTATATTATTATGAATAAATGCGTATTTTAAGATGGTATGAATTTACAAACAAAATATTAAGTAAGTTATCTGTTAAGTATAAATGTTTCAGTAGTTTGATTGATAAACTACTTAGGTACTGGGTGCCGGACGAAATCCCGAAAAATAAAAAATACAAACATCGATAATTGCGCAATTTTTGCAAGAGACACAAAAACCCATTTTTTGTGGAAATGTAAAAAAATATTAATATACAAACACCAATAATTGCGCAATCGTGAATTGCGCAATTTTTACAAGAGACACAAAATCCATTCGTTCTACAAAATGGTCTCTCCTGAAAAAAATTGCGCAATCGGAAAACCCCATTTTCCGAAAAAATGGGATTTCTCTCTCTTACAAAAATTGCGCTCACGATTGCGCAATTATTGATGTTTGTATTTTACATTTTTTTATATTTACACAAAAAATGGGCTTTTGTCTCTCTTGCAAAAATTGCGCAATTATTGATGTTTGTATTTTTTTATTTTTCGGGATTTCGGCGATTCGGGATTTCAGCATTCGGGATTTCGGCCTTCGGGATTTCGTCCGGCACCCAGTACCTAAGTAGTTTATCAATCAAACTACTGAAACATTTATACTTAGCAGATAACTTACTTAATATTTTGTTTGTAATTTCATACTATCTTAAAATACGCATTTATGCATAATAATATACATGTTTAAGCTTTATTATAATATTAAGTCGATAAAACGCTGAAATATAATGTAATTTTCATTCTAACATCTAACATTATTTTTAATATTTGTTGTAAATATAAATAAGTACCCATGTATAGACAATAAATTAATTGATTATGCACATCTTTAAGTTTTAGCGAGGCAAGAATTATTTTCTTTTAATAAACATCATAAGGCATAATAATTATTCTCAATCTATATTAAAAATGTGTCAAGCGCGAAATGTATAAGGTACAACTACTGAGAAGATAGAAGCATATTAAACTGACTTGCTTATTTACTCCAACAAATCGTAACGTACGTCTATTCCTTTGCGCATTTAATTCAACTGTGCGGCGTCCAATCCTCTCGGAGGCCAATTGGGTCGGCGTCCAATTGGGCCGGCGCCCGATTGTACCGGCGGCCAATTACCGGAGGCCAATCGGCGGAGGCCAGTTCGCGGTGCCAAATCGTCCTAGACCCTCCACAGAGTGGAGGTTGTATGAACTCGCTCAACCTTTTAGGTTTATACACTGGTTCAAACACATTATCTTTATCGCCCAATTTACTTATTGAGTGTATGAATTCATTCATACATTCATTTGATATCAGTGACGTCTTGTTGGGCTAGGCTATGTAGGGTAGGGATGACAAATGAAGGAAGTAATGTAAATATTACTCTTTTTAGAGTAGGTTTCATGGAAAGGAGTTATATTTGTGCGCTGACAGTTTTCGTATGTTCTAAACGTCAGTAGATAACATGTATGTAAAAAATAAAGATTTTCATTTAATTTTTCGTTTAAAATAGTCTCGAAAAAATATTAAATTATGAGATGGGTACCGATATCACCTTTTTATGACGGAACCTTTCTGGATGCATATCAAGCTACGCATTCTCTCGT
Source organism: Rhyacophila brunnea (assembly GCF_057557595.1). Taxonomy (NCBI): domain Eukaryota; kingdom Metazoa; phylum Arthropoda; class Insecta; order Trichoptera; family Rhyacophilidae; genus Rhyacophila; species Rhyacophila brunnea. Next base: position 35,662,345 of record NW_028233276.1, on the reverse strand, counting down.
AAAATCGATTTGTGGACGCATTTGAAATCCATTCCCCAATAAACACATATTTTTGAGATCAATACATACCGACCTCCATGTCCAAACAGTTAGACGCGTTTTAAATACTACGTTACTCTTTGCCGCACGCGCGTTGTGTAAATAAAATATTATATAATATGTACTTATCTAATAATCTATACTGTGAATCCGTTTGTAGTGTTTTCTTGAAGCACCCGCCCCCTATCAAAAATATTTCACATCCTCTCTCCCGCAATGCCCCACGGTATTCGTCCTGGCCGCGAAGATGGTTTGTTAGTACCTACCTAATGAATTATAAAATATGAAATAATTAATATGCATGGAGTCTGTATACCTACCTAAGTACGACATATTGCCTAGGGACGTTGATAGAGAAGAAATTGTTTTATAATTTTATTAGTACGACTACCAACCTACTACATTTAAATATGACATTGCAAACAAATAATGAGATTGTAATAGGTAGTTACAATAAAACAACAAAGTAGAAAAATTCAAACATCGAACAGTTGATTTTATTTTCAATTCGTTCCTTTTAGTCATCTAGTGAGTGTCTGTCTCTATTGATAAACGAAAATGATTGACTAGATACCTATAAAATGTCTACATGTTTTAGTTGCCTACCGCTTTGAGTTGCGTATTTTGTTTTACGTCGACATAATATTGATAGCATGATATCAATACGAGATAAAATATTAGTAAATATTCATTTAACAATATTGGATTACAAATTTAGATAGGTATGTATTAATTTAATTGATATCATGACCTCTCACGATTGTGATTATTAAATGCGTATCTAGTAGGAAACAATTTTGTGTACAAACACATTATTACTAATACTCACCTAGAGAATGATAAAAAAAGTATTGATTCTTTATTGTCAGATGCTTCGATATCTTAGTACCAATATTACAATACTGATCAATACTATTTTTATCTTTTGCAATATTTTCCGAAAACTAGTAAGGACGATTCCTGGGTTCGGAATCCATTTTCAATAGGCTTAAGCGCAAGTGAAAAAAGCATGAAAATTTAATTGGCGAGTTTGTTAGAAGAGTAGGCACCCCAATTTTTCAAAACAAGCTATTATTATTTTACTTCGTTTTCTACAACCTATTTATGCGCAGAAGGATTTTCTTTTTATGCTGCAACGAAGTCAATGAGCAGGAACAGGCTCGTTGCCCCACCAGATATTAGAATGGAACTTATCAATATTATGCCTGATATCACGAAGATATGCAATTCAAGGACTCAACATCATCAAAGTCATTAAGTGCTTTATTTATTCATATTTTTATGTTTATATTATATTATATTATTGTTTTTTATTTAAAAATAATAGATACTAAATAAAAAAATGTGAATAAAAACATTTTTTTTAAATTTTACTAGTACGAATTACCCAATCTAAAAAAAATGTGCTAAGTGTTCCGTTAAAAGTTCCGGGTTTGCGAAGTGTTCCATCGCAGAAAAAGTAAGGAAAATCAGAAAAAAAAAATCAAAACAAAAATAAAAAAAATATAACGATGTTTTATGGCTGAGGATCGTGACTACCTCTGAACTTTGTCATCCTTTGAGCGACCAAGACTTTCCATCCCTACCGATTTTCCGCTTCTCTTAGGGCAGAATAAATGGTACCCACAGTCAGCTCCTTCGCTTGGTCGCTCAAGCGCGCCGACGCTCTTCCTCTGCTTCGGCTTCCCAGGAGAGGCCACCCAAAACCACCAGTCTAGGTTGTCCATGCCGTTTTAAAAAAATGTAGTAGAAATATTAATATCGTATTTAATTTGATTGTATTTGATCGTGGGCGCCGGAAAGATGAACAAATCCACGAATAAATAAATACACGTAAATTACCCATTGAATCAGCTAGTCTAATATAAAATACGATCCTATAATAAAGCAAGGTTAATGGTTGTTGCAAAGACTCATGCCAATGGTGTGCTTTCACATTAAAATATTTCCAATCTTTCACTGAACAGCAGCGATATTACGCAATAGTCGATAAACTGATCCACATTCCGCACATTAGATCGCTCTTGTAGCATCGCAGTATCGCACACACAGCGTATGGATTTAACATATTATTACTAAGTGAGTCTCGCCATGTAGGTAAGATTATAAACTATGTAACTATGTATATATGCAACGAATTGCAAAATGCTCAACAAAACTGATTTCAGCATTGCGCTTATCTGAAATCTATCAATGATCTAATCCTAATATTCCTAATCTATAATAATTAATAATACATTTACGAAATATTCCAAGCATGCTAATATCAGCCGTGCCCATATGCCAAAACCAGATATAATCTGTTAACAAATAATAATGAATAATGTGTCGATTAGATTAAGACACAGGTCAAATACCATTGACGCCACTGACGGAAGCATTTCGTCTAAAACGAATTAAGTAGGTAACGGAAAAAAGTTATACATACCAAAAGCCTTGCGATAATTTGACCTATGTTAAGATACTTTTAACCTAAGATCATGAAATAAATTGTTAAAAGCATTTGGTTGCATAATGATTTCAATTATTATTAATGCTTTTATATTATGCGGCGAAAAAAATGGATTTACCTACATTTTAATGTAATTATAATTTATACAACGATAAGCAACGAACACTTAAAATTGTATGTGGTAGATACATGCTATTGACACGTGAAACCATTAGAGATATTATTCTATATAGAAGTAAATCATATCTATCGTTCTTTGATTGTATACATCAGTGGTTTCTAAATTCAATAGGGATGTGAGCTACTTCCAGAAATTGAAATTGTCTAGTGAGCTACTCATACATATTCCTTTTTATTTTTTATAATCACTTTTATCGTAAAATACATAATATTATTATATTACTTAAAATAAATTAGAACACCGGACTTCCAATAATAAAATACGTAGTAATACTTTATTAACTTATATATAAATACTTAATATTTATAAACAAAATAATAATTAAAAACTATCTTGAAATAAGTGTGAGTAGGTACAAATAAAAATAATTAGTGAAAAGAATGGCATTCACTTTCCTCCATAATTTTTTCAATTCTCGGTAAGTACCTTGTCACTCCTATTCGAATGCAATTATCAAGATGTACATCTGGAGTCTGTTTCTATATTTACTTTAACCACCAGCATCAGTGTTGCCATCTTTTTCTATGCTCATTATAGGACAAAGGCATAAAAATTATAGTATTTCTGAAAAATATATAGTACAGGAACATTTTTCGTCTTGAATCCTTTAAAATTATAGTATTTTGGTATATTTGGCGTAAAATTATAGTATTTTACATTAATCGTGGAATTAAAATTATAGTAGTGTACTATAATTATAGTACGGTTGGCATCACTGACCAGCATAGTGGAAAACGTTGATTCATATAAGTAGGTAGAACAAAACAATGCCTTCATTTTGAGCGCAATAATTCGATATTAATAAAAGGAGCTGAAACAAATTGTCCAAGCAGCTATACTATTTTAAAGTCACTAAACCGCAAATTTATAAATATGAAATAATATCCTACGCGAGCTACCGGTACCTCGCGAGCGACCGTTTGACGATCACTGGTATACATGACACACATTCAATATTAAAAATAGGCGTGATTGATTAGAAGAAAAAATAAATTATTAATTAATGTGTAGATATATACTTCCAATTGAATAACAAAATAATATTTAGTGCCATAAAACAATGACCACTTTCGAAAAGTACTTACAGACAGAGATCCTTAAAAAGTTTAATTAATTTCTTCTAATATGTAGCTTATTTATTGCTGAATCACACTGACACTGAATGGGAGTGAAATTGAATTCAGATTATTTAAATTCAATAGATTTTTGAATAATTTGTAGTTTTAATGTATGTTTTATTTAATAAAATAAAAATGTGTTTGTCTTGATTTTTTTTATTTATATTGTTTCGAGATTCACTATTGTATGACAATTGGATCACAAGAACTCTAAACAAGAATATATTTTCTATCCCAAGACAAATTTACAGAATAATATCGCTTTTGTAGAAACATTTTCAATCACAATTATTTATAATGAAGATAACAAAGAGTCGATATCCATCGTGTCGTGTGTAGGATAAACAGAAAACAGTATCATACATTCATTATCTACACTATAATAAAGTTCATAGTTCTATCAGTTTTAATATAATATAAATTAGAATCAATAAAAGTAGATTGCGAGCTTAGGCTTTCGCATAAGATAAATCTTTACGAACAAAGTGGACCTTCGTTTTTATCTATTTTCAGTATCATGTGGGTAGATTGCTTTAACTCTTTACAACGGATGCAATTTCGCGGCATCCGTTCATAGTAATAATTGTTCACATACATGGATATTTTATATGTATCGATCACAATGCTATTAATTGGAAAATCTATTTGCCCACGTACATGTAACTTTGCAAAACAGAGACGAGGAAGAAAGGCAAATGTATCTCCGCATACATATTTACGGGAATATAAGAAAAGAAAACTAATCACCTCGGGTACTGCTGATTTGTGTTTATCTTTGGGATTATAGTTATCGATCAACACAGTTCAACAATACACAGTTATTAAAGTATTACCTATTTCTTTCTCTTGCGACTTCTGTGTGATACGAGCAATCATGTCTCATATATAATTATGACAATTTGTTATTCTACTTAATATGTCATCCATTAAGGAATGAACCAAACTTAAATATGAATATATTTAGTGAGAAAGTGTAATAATTCTATATGTGTTATTGATTGATGGAAGACAGCTATGGTGTTAATCACTAAAAATTCCCAACATAGGGCGGTTTCCACTTTGCACACAGATAATCAATGCAAAGTCAAACCCCATGAATAAAATTGACGAATTGCGGCTGAGTTGACTTTGTATCTGCAAATCTTCAGCAAACTCCAAGGGGATTGGAAAATACACGCAGATGCCGATGGCGACTGAAGGAAATCTGTGAAGAATACCAAGGCTCGGCTTGAGAAAGCTACTCATTACTAGAGCTAGAACACCATTTACGATAGAAGAGACGATCAGTGAGCACGATTATTCATACAGAGATTTTAATTCTTCTTCTTCGGCCATGTCCGCCCCTTAGTTATAGCATAATATGGACAACACAACGACTCCTCCGAGAATTCCTGACGTTCGTAGATCCACCATAGACACTCTTTAGATAGTATTTAGCGGCCTCCCAGGACGCCGGAATCCGGTTGGGTTGAATAACAGTCAAGCCAGGTTGAAGTTGTCTTTAGGCGTCCGCATGATGTGGCCGAGCCAGGTCCAATGTCGCCTCTTCGCTCTCAATGTGATGATAGGCTGTTTGGTTAGCTGTCCTATCTCTTCGTTACTCCTAAAGTCATACCACGGCACACCGCAAAAATAAGCTGTTCTCGAAGCTCAATATATGGTTTCTCGTAAGGTGCCATTACCGTAAAGCAGGACCGTCATAATGCATTCTGATATTAATTAAAGCCATAATAGGCATATCTTTGATTTACATGAGATGTTAGCTAACATGCAGCCACTTACAAATAAATGGACTGCCAAATCTACACAATTAAAAAAAATCCTTTATTTAATATAGAGTAGAGCTAATAGAGTAAAGCTAAATAGAGCTAATAGAGGTAATATAGAGTAGAGCTAAAGAATAGAGCTGTTCTTAAAAAATAACGTTATGAAATTCAAGAGAAAAAAATCGCTGTTTGTAACGAGAATAATATATGCCAATCATTTAAATGTATTCAGGACATACGTGCCCACGAAATATGCACCAAAATTCTGCAATCCTAACGATTCAAGACGTCTTGACATGAAATTGAAACGCAAAAGAAAAACAATACGCCTCCATACTATCAAACATGGGAGGTGGATAGTATTATACCACCTAATGGTTATTTCGTAATTCGGCCAATAAATTAATAAGAAATCAATTATTTATTTACTAGTAATATTAAATACGTTGATATCACACTCTCGTTACAATGTTGCCATCTCATAAACTGATTTATAGTGTTTAAGCAGTGGCTGACAAACAAATCTAACGAATAGTGACATGACGACATTTTAAATGTGCAATCGAGTAGTTCAAAGCGTCGATGCCATTCTTATCGCCGCCATTAAACCTGTCAATGCAAACACGCGAAGTTTACATTCAAAATTTTAAACAGTCATTAAAATATAATATAAATCTATTACCGAAGCGTAAACATAATAGCGGACGTTTTTGAAAATCTTCAAACCACCTCGTTAGACGTTGAAAGTTTACACAAAAAAGGTAAATATGCACTTGCGTGACATCGCATATTTTGCGAGTCACCAATGTTATCAATTTATTTAACCGATGCAGCAAAAGCGGTATCTTTTAAACATTTGCTGCGATACGCTAATAAATTAATATAAATAATTTAATGTAGGTGATCAATAAACACTGCAGTTTTAATTGAAAGAAACGTAAATATTTTTCAAGTAAAACTGCGATGCAGTAAAATGAATTTATTGCCATCATATTACCACGTAATATTTTGTTGATCTTTATATTAATATATTCTTTTATACAATATTATAGTATTAAATTATTAGCAAGTGCAAGTATAAATACTAGATATTTGGAGTGATCAGTAACGCCGGTTAGTAATTAAGGCATTTAATTGATACGTACCTTAATTTAATATACAAAAACCGATAACCAACATTATTAACGCAATTTCATGTACAAAATACTACTTAAAATCGTCGTAATTAAGTACGGTGCCCGAAGCTTAATAATTGGAAAAGCACACTGTCGCGAATCCAGCGGTTACAGATTCAAGTCCCGTCGAGTGTCGTTTTTTTTTTTCTAAAATGGATTTTTTTCTAATGGATATATGAATGAGATATTTTCAAATTATATACCTATGTTCAATATACATAGAATGTTACATTCTCAAATCTTGTGAATTATTCGTTGAATAAAATACCCCGACTTACGCGAACTCGGAGTTCCGCGATTCTTGATTTTTTTTTCGTTTGACAACACTGCCGCTCGCTATCTTCAGTGTTTCTCTTGCCCCAGACCCAGTTCCACCAGAAAAGCACATGAATATTGCAATTTTGACAGAATGTCTCAGTTCAATTGAAAAAAACTTTTAGAAAATTTAAAAAAACATAGATACCAACGAAGAACGCGTTATAGCTACAAAGCAAGGAATAAACAAATTATTAGCTTGCTACGAAGAAATTCTGCGTGAAAAAAGAATGCATTGTGTCGTCAGACGAAAGCCATCGACATCGAAATAACTTTTTAAAAATATTTTGTACATATTAATATGTACCAAAAACTGCAATTTTTTTCAAAACTGGAGTTTTTGTTAGTCAATGGTCCGAATTAAACAAAATTTATATGTATTTATATGCAAAGTTGTACCCCGACTTAAGCGATTTTAGTCGGTCACATATATCGCGTAACTTCGGGGTATTACTGTATACTATAATAATACGATGTGATGTGATGATTTCGATATGAGCAAAAATGACTACGTATGCACGTATTACAAATTCAATAAATAACAACACTAGAAAATTTCGCCGAAGTGTCGATGAACTTTCACAAAAAAATAATTAAGACCCGTACTCGGCAATTGAAATTTTCAGACCCGAATTATTGATTGATATAGAATTGGTGTCCTGTATCTGCAATCTACAATATTAATGTGGTGTTATTATGTTATTAACACGGCGTGTTCTGAGAAGCGAGGATGCCTGATAGAAAATAATTTACATCTTTTTTCATACGCGGACTGCAATTACTTTGCGAATATCAAATCTCGCAAACTCTTTCACGGGCACAATAACGCCGAATAACAATAAGAGATTATTACATGTTAGAGTTAGATAGATATGCTTGGTATTAATTATTTGAAGTATAGTCCAGGATCCCATAGACTTTTCGTATACATAATATGCGGAACGCATTCTGACAATTGGAATAGGTTTTAGGCATGGAGGTATTAAATAAAAAGAGGGGTAAGAAATCGACTTTCTCACACAACTGAATGAAGCAGGCCAACAATAGCCGACAACTTACGAGAAATAGGGACGCGATAAAAAAAATCAGGGCATCACGGAGGATTTACTTTGGTCATTATAACGTACCCATATAATATAATGTTAACGTGGAAATTTTGCCACAAATTGATTACCAGCCCGCCTCACCACACCAACATATATTTCATATAACCTGCCTCCCCTAGGTTTTAGGGGTCACAAAGATATATAATGTCGATGTTCCCAGGCGATATTAGTGGACATTTTTTTTTATTGAGGTTTTAATTTTTTTTCTTATAACCCACCAAAAATTGTTCTGAGTTCTTCAATAAAACCAAGACCGAATCACGGATCGATTGAAAATGCAATAATTGTACAATGCCATCGGCATGGTCGTAGAACTGTTCGTCCCATTTGACAAAATAAAAATAGCAAGTAGTGCAATGTGTTCAAAATTATTGATTCTTTGAATCCATTCATTGGAAGTATTTACACTGTTGGAGGGCAGCACAAGTTTATTTATGGAAAAGCTCATCTGAACCACAATTTGAGCCTATTGATTTCCTACAACTTGGCTATGAGTACCTAAATAAAACCTCAATATAAAAAAAACCACTAATATCGCCTGTCAACATCGACATTATATATTTTTGTGACCCCTAAAACCTATTCCGATTGTCAGAATGCGTTCCGCATATTATGTATACGAAAAGTCTATGGGATCCTGGTCTAGTAGAAATAAAAGATGACGCGTACAAGATACTAGATGTTATTATTGTTAATATTATTATCGTAGATTTAACAAACACAATATTAAAATGTCGTATTAATAACGCGAATCAAAACACTACGCGTACTGAATGATTTTATTTTGGCGACGAACGCTGTGAACGCCACTAAATTTCAATTGAGATTTTATTGCATACCGTAAATGTCATTTTTAAACTGTTAGATGATTGAAAAAGATTTCGCTTAATGATTATTCTGACCACTTAGGCAAGGTTATATCATATTGAAATATTTGCATTGGTGATATACCAAGAAGACTTTAGATTATTAATTAAGTATTATTATGTTGGTAATAGCAGTGGCGAAGGATGTAGGCTGTTGTGATTCTACTTAAATAGTGCACACTAAACTTTATCAGTCATACTTATATTTGTTTTCGTTGAATTAATAATACATACTACAGATAGTGTTAGTTAGGTTAGGTCTATAAAATATATGCAATTATTTATGGTTTAATCATTAATGACATAATTTTATAGATAAACAAATATTTTTTGATTATTATCTACTATTACTTGGATTACGCAGGGTTTAATTGAATTTAAAAAACTAACACACACTATCCACACATTGTAGTCTTAATTCAATGAAAACAAATACGTTTGACTGAAAAAGTGTAGTGTGCACTATTTAAGTCAGATCTGACCCTTCGACACTGAGTAGGTAATAGATATGCACCATAGATTCCAATCCGCAGCGAATTATGACGTTTTTTGAATTAGCACAGTTCCAATTTTAAAACATTATTTTAAAGTCGATGACAGATGAACAAAACAAACGAAACTGGCATATTACGTAGAATTAGCTTAGGTACTTCTTTCAAATTTACTTTCACAACAAAAGCAGTAATAGTGCACTTAGGAACTTCAAAGAATAGATTAATAAGTGTTCCTAGACTAATATTTTAAAATAAATAAGTAGGTACAATAGAATAGATGTTGATGGTCGAGTTGGGTTATGTCTGTAAGATACTGTTACGATATCTTTATGAGTGAGATTTAGCGTTAAGATGTATAATAAAGTAGATTATTACTGTGTTGTATTTATCGGTCGTAAACTTTGAATGATATACTAACCATAATATAATAGGCCATATAACTTACATGTAATTGAACAGGTGGCAAAGCGTACGTGAAAGTCCTACTTCTACTGTTTTATGACTTCTAATATTCATTCACAAAACATTATTTTACAACGTTTTTCTTAGCTCGTATCTGTCCGGTGGTTGTCCGGCACAAATCTTCCAATCGATTTTTAACTAACTTCCCGACTAGCTAGACATTTGAAACTTTTAGAATATATCAGAACACGATGCCAATGCATTTTTTTAATACTTTTAGCCATCTTTAAGTAGAATTGAATTCATTTTCAGTTAATTTTGTTTTGTATGAAAAGTTATTTCGACACCATTATTGGTTGCTAGGGGCCTGGGGTCCTAGCAACTAAATTATTAATACATACGTGCGTTACTATGGAAATCAATATGACATGTCAAGATCACATTTCAGTATTATTTCTATCAAGTAGATTTTTTTGGCTCGTTTAAGCTAGTCAAGTCAAGTTTATATGATTCAACAGAAAATTTAAAAACGTTGTATATAAAAAGTTCTTTCTATCTTGTAATTATTTAAGGTTACATGTACATCGTACGCATTAAATATCGCCGTAGCACGGTTTACAATGAGCCGTATTACCGGAAATAGATGACCGTATAGCATCGAGATAAAAAAAATGTCGCGTTGTAGGTACGTGGAGCATTGCATACAGTTGGTAATGTTTAAATTTTATTAGATTAAATAAGAACATTAATTTGATAGGATACGACATGAGACTTACGAGCACCTACCATAATTTTATATAAATTATGCGATATGATCGTATTTCTGATTTACTCACCTACCTAATGTCTTCCGTCTTTATCGGTTATAATTACGTATTTTAAGGTGTTTCATTTATAAGATATGAAGTTGATCTTAATATTAAACGGCTATATATTTCATATACAACATATCACGGTGAACTGTAATACGGTCAACTGCATACGTAATAATTCTCCGACACGTATTTTTAGAAGCTATGACATAATATATATAATATATCTACCTAAATTTTGAATAATATGTACCTACTTGGTATCATTTTTTTGTCTTACAAAAGCTTCAAGAGTCAAGACAAACATTACAAAAAAATGATGACGCCCTCAAAAGTGTGAAGTCTTGCTCATATAATTAATACCAGATGAAGGCCTCCCCCATAGTTAATTCCACTCGCTCTCGATATAATAAAATAGTACTACAAAAAATGGTCAGGATTCAAAATTATTCGCCCTTTCAATAAGTTTAAAATGTTTGTAAGTAAAATTTTTGACATCATATTCGCTTGAGAATAAGTATGTACAATGTAGACAAACGTAATAACCACCACTACTCTAATCAGCAACATAAAATAATCACACATGTATTAACATGCCACGGAGCACTGAGAGCATATCTAAAAAGATTCAAACCAAGAGACGATACTGTCGTCTACGTAATGGCAACACCTTGAAAACAGTGCGACATGTCATTAACGACTGCCCAATATTAGAAAAAGAGTGATAGGCTCTCGGAGCTCTGTACAGAAAAAATATTTATGAAATTAACCTCACAAACGTCACGAAATATTAAACAACAAAATAATAAGGAAACACTACACAAAATATGACATGTTTGGCATTTAAAAAAATAATGAAATAAACGAAGGAACATAACAATGGCACGGTAGTCACTAAAGACTTTGACTGAATTTAGTATCTAATATAGAAATATACCTACTAAGTACTAATAAATTTTTATATTTTTTACTTAATCAAACAGTATACCTAACTATCTTTCAACCCCTCAAAAATATAAATATGTAATTAAATTTTCTGTATATACCTAATAAGGTAATAAGAACAACTAATAACAGAACAATCTTGTAACAGAAAAAAAACAAGGGTCGTAATAAATTAATTTAAAAAATAATACGTTATGTACCTATATTTTAACTAAATAGGGTAAATTGGAATGTTAAATAAATTTCTGTCAAATAGGCAACAACCCTCAGTCGACTGTTCTCTCTATTTACCAATTAAGTAGGTACTTACGTGTATATCATCAGAAAAATGCATCTTTATTTTACTGGTACTTCTAATTATCACATTGATATTAAACGTATATCTCGGAGAACACAATCTGTCGTGCTGAGGCAATATTATATACCTGCATACGTTTTAGGTGTTAAATAATACGCAAACGCGACTTCACCATATGGCGCGAACTTACTTTACATGCTGCATTTTTCCCCCCTTATTAAGTATCTCAATTCCAAACTGCACGGTTTACATATTACCAGATCTGACCTGATTTGATAATTATTATTATCGTTTGAACTTTGTATTCAATCCACTAATTGAATATTGCACCTGCATAACGTATTAATTCACAAAATGTTAATTAAACAATCAAAATCCAAAACGTAATACACGAATATTATACACAATAAAAAGCTTTTCCAATTACGAACGCTTTCAAAAGATTGCTGAAAGTTTTATGTTCCAGAATACCTTGGTTTAATTAAGTATATACGCTGTGAAATTCAGTAGAATCAGAATATCGAATTTATTCATGATATCTTAATGTAAAGTCACTTAGGAACATCCATAAAATTTGATTCCTCTTACCATATTAATGTATTGAAATACTAGAATTGTTTCAACACACATAATATTAAATAATTATAAATCCAAATAGCGAAATGACTTAAATGTCTTAAATCAGAGTAATTTAAACAAAACGGCACTCGTAGTCTACTGCGTAAGGCGCTGGCCTTTCATCTGGAGCCTTTGTGTTCGATCCCAGTGAGGTCGTTATATACCTATTATGTATATAATTTTCCCAAAGCCTGTGTGTTTGCCTTATAATACTAACTACACCACTGTCATTGGGCCCCATGACCTGCTGTAGTGTTAAAAATAATATGTAGATATCTACCTACTTATATAATATATATTTTTTAAATATTACATATTAAAAATACCGAACATCGTGTGATGTCATTTACGACATACATATAAGTAAAGTATACTTAGAGGTTATTACAATAACCATTTTGTCCATTTCAATATGTTAACAATGAAATTTGGTGCCTAATACATGAACACGCAGAATTGTTTTAATGTTATTCGAATTAACATCTGTTTCTTCTCTCATACTGTGCTTTTTAATCTCCCCATTGCATTGGTAATAAATACAGAACAGATTAAAACTAAATCTTTGTTATTTGCACGTGATTAAGTTTTCAATGTAAAACAAACACTCGTCGAATAAAATTAAAATCAATTTAATGTATATTTAAAGATAAGAAAAAGGTAGTAAAGAAATACTCACAGATCTGCTGTGTACACTGCTCCCTGCGGCGCTGCCCTCTGACGATGTACTCCCTCTCCGCTCGGGCGTCTCCTCCGCGCCCGGGCCCACCCCCGCCGTCCCTACCACCCCGGAAGGCATGCTGAGGCCTTCACCGAGCTTCGAAAGCGAACATCGCACGACAACCCAACCTAACGACTTGCACTATAACTCCACGTGAAAACACAATAATCGACCATTAATTTTGCAGCACTTTATTACACAATTTTTAAATCCTGGTATTTTTAAATGTATTATTGATTCAATTCGTTGAATGTTTGGTTCACTGTTTAAATAACTGTTTGATGGAATGTATTGCTATTTTACGTTCGGATTATCTTGAGTTAAAATGTGTAGAATTGCTGTCAGATCATTGTTGAGAAACTCTGTAACAATACAAAAACAATAATTAGTCAAACTATTTGTTTATAAAATTAAAACAAAATGTCGTTATGAAAGAAAAAGTATCATTAACCTAGCTTCATTAATTAGTAAAACAGGTTAAAATAATATATCATCTGTCAGTATATAACTTTGCATTTTTTTAAATATTGTAAAATGAAAATTAAAATCTATTTATTAAATAAATTCCATTTATTTTATTTAAATTATTATTTGTTTGACATTTCAAAAATATTAATTAACCTAAGATTTTATCACAGAAATATAACAAACAATGATTCAAATATCTATTCTACGGTATGTATTATAAAACAAAACAAAGCGATTATAGAACGTCATAATATTATTATATATTTTTAGTGTTGCTAGTTTGGTAACTACATCACAATATAACGTTGTCTATGGTGCTTAAATAAAAAAGAAAACAAACCATAATGTCATATTCTCACAATTTGAATTTATTATACTTTCTATGCAATGATGATATTGTTTCTTATTTATACACAGCCACTTGATACGTTTAAGAAAATCACACACACAGTGAAAGTAATGTAAAAAGGGCAAGAAACGTTAGGTACTATGTCATGCGCTGTCTATGACCAACTGTACATTGCAAGAAAACGCGAGACGCAGATGGTATAGTTCATTATTGTAATCTATTATCAATCGCTAGGAGGAGGAATTGATAAGATAAGGCGATTTAAAATATTGAATATTATTATCGCTAACGGGTATGTAAAATTGGCTTACAAGTTTTTGATAAACGTGGGAGTAAATTTCCTTGAATATACCCAAATATTTGCATATTATATTACTATAATATTATAAATAAACCACATTGTAAATAAAGTTCGATAGCTCGGGTGGGTAATGCGAATCAGCGAGGACGCGCGAGATAAGCCGATTCGAAAAAAGCGACGTAAACATTATTAACGATAACGATCTCAGAAAATGCACACGAAAAGAAATTGTATGCGCACCTTTTAGTGTTATACTATGAGCATGGCATGGGGGGTGACAAGGCTCTAGGCTGGGGGCCCGGCGTGGCGGGTCGACCAGTTAAGTGAAAAAAACAAACCATACATTTGCTTTAATAGTAATAAAAGTCGCCTGTGGTGCAATTTTCCTAAATGATTATTAACATTTAAAAATTAGTGACTATGTAGAATTTTATAATTAATTTAATTGTGTTTGCTGACTTACTATAAAATGGATTTTTATCCAATATAGCGAAGGGTTGCATGTTAATTGGTTACCACGAAAGGAGATCGCGATTAGTGCTTCATAATATGCCAAGTGCCGACAACTTAATAAATCAACTGGATTTATTTAAAAAAACGCTAAAAATACACGTAATACACTTAACCCTGGGGTTCCGTGGAAACCACTTGGGGAACACTATTGTCGAAAATCACACTGCCCTTAACCTTAGCGATAGGTAGGGGGCCCGCTTCAGGATGTGGGGGCCATGACTGTAAGGGAACGTAATGGATTTTAAATTTAAATTCCAACTGATTAAATTTTTGTATTTTCTCATTTGAATCATTTTTTTTTTGCAACCCGGGTTTAGCCTTTCGATATCTTTGGGCACAATGCACACTCACCAATGGCAAATGTACAACTGACACAGTATACAGTGAGGTAATAAGCTAAATAAATTTACTAAAAGATCGCCACAATACACTATTCTAAACTCTAACTAAAGTAAAGAATTAATATAACATTTGATTTTCTAATACTTAAGTACAATTTGTGTGCGGGCATAATATGCAAATTGGTCTTTACTAGGTTTTACATTGTCGTTAAGTATTTCTATTTGCAATGGAATATTTTTTTTTTGAAAACATATCTACCAAAGTCTAAGTATTTGTTCGGTATTTGAAAAATTATTCGATGGTTGATAATGATAAGGTTGATAAAAAGTGAATAGCAAAAGACGCACAAGGACTGAAAAATTGCAAGATAACATCATAACACTTCATAATTATTTAGTTGTTATTTGTAATTGTGATTATTCATTTAATTATTTATGATAAATTAAGGAATTCGTTGCTTATCTACAGTAATAATATACAACTGTCTTTATGTTGGTTTTTTTATAATTGCACTAAACTAATAATACTGATAATAGCTAGACCTACTTAAAATAAAGAAAATACGGAGATATGAACCCACCTTAAGGAAAGGACATATTATTGTGATTTAATCAGATATTTACCAAAAAAATATTAATTTTTACATATTTCAGCTATGAAACCATTATAAAATATCGTCATATAATTTAATAATATAATAAAAATATTAGTTCAACTACTAATAAGTAGGTGCTCTAGCAATGACAACTAGGTATCGAATTAAAAGACGATTTGTTACGGCTTTAGAATAGAATGCTACCAAGTACCTAAATGCTAACTCAGTCAATGCATACTTATATAATTGATAATTTATTGTTTTTGGTATCATACGGTAATGGCATTGAAATACGAGGGTGGGTCAATAAGTCCTTAGAAAAGCCGACAAGTGGCGCGACTAGTACTGTAAGCGGTTTGTTTTCATGCAGCGGCACTACCGATTCAGTATGCTGCGAAGTTTCAATCAGATTGGTCGGGTTGTACATTTAAAATTTTGTTCGTACATTTAAAAAAAAAATTTGCTTGTGGAAAATGGAAAAATGGAAAATGGAGAAAATTGAGTTTAGAGCTGTTATTAAACATTTTAATATAAAAGGGTTAACAGCAAAGGAAATAAAAAATGAGTTGGATTTAGTTCACGGCATATCTGCTCCTTCACTTGCAACTATTTATAACTGGTTAAATGAATTTAAACGTGGTCGTACATCAACAAAGGATGAACCACGCTCAGGACGTCCTGTAGAGGTGACTACACCAGAAATGATCAATAAAATCCACGATATGGTGTTAAGTGACCGATGATTAAAGTTGAGTGAGATAATTGAGGTTACAGGGATCTCAAAAGGTAGCGTCATTTCTATTTTACATGACAAATTGGGCATGAAAAATATTTCTGCAAGATGGGTGCCGCGTTTGCTCACAGTTGACAATAAACGCAATAGGGTGGTGGCCTCTAAAGCCCTGTTGCCGCTCATGCAACGCAATCCGGATGAATTTTTTCGTCGCTTTGTGACTGTAGATGAAACATGGATACACCACTATACTCCCGAGACGAAAGAACAGTCAAAGCAGTGGATTGCGAAGACAAACCATGTCCAAAGAAGGCAAAAACCGTAAAATCAGCTGGTAAGGTTATGGCTACTGTATTTTGGGATGCACGTGAAATTATTTTCGTTGACTATTTGGAAAAAGGAAAAACAATAACAGGGGATTATTATGCATCTTTATTGGACCAGCTAAAAAACGAAATTGAAGAAAAATGGCCTCATTTAAACAGGAAAAAAATCCTCTTTCATCAGGACAATGCCCGTGTTCACACATGTTTACGATCAATGGCTAAAATTGAAGAATTGAAGTTCGAATTGGTCGACCACCCACCGTATTCGCCAGATTTAGCCCCCAGTGACTTTTTCCTTTTCCCAAACTTAAAAAAATGGCTAAGTGGACAACGTTTTTTTTCAAATGAAGAAGTCATCGATCGGACAAATGTTTATTTTGAGGACCTTCCGAAAACTTATTTTTCTGACGGTTTAAAAAAAATTGAGAAACGTCTAACCAAGTGTATTGAGCTCCAAGGAGATTATGTTGAGAAATAAAAAAAAAATACAAAAATAAAAACTGTTTTAATGCTTTTTTCTAAGGAATTATTGACCCACCCTCGTACTATGGCTTATTAGTCTATTTTTGGACGTGTAATAAACCAAACGAGTGCCTCCTCTATCTGTTGACTACAAACGAAATCCTTTAAATTCAAAGTTGTATTGAGTGCTGATTATCTAAGCCAACACGAAAGACTAGCAGTAGTAGTCGAACTATTGAAACCAGTTCGACATTTTTTATACGTACGCGTCATTGCAATACTTACAATTTGAGTAACTAAGTAGTATTCTTTATGCGTGCATTATATTTAATACATCTATGGCGTGCATAAGAAGTTAGAGCGCCAAGGATCATGACGAAGTGGCTACCCCAACGGAAGAGACCCAGAGGCCGTCCAAGAAGGAGATGGGCTGACGCCGTAGAAGTGGACTGGCTTCATATAGGAAGACCCGGTAACTGGAGAAGTGTGGCGAGAGACCGGAGTGAGTGGAGAGCGGTTGTGGAGGAGGCCAAATCCCACCCCGGGATGTAGCGCCGTGGAAGAAGAAGAAGATGGCGTGCATGTATTCAATTAAAATACTGATAAGCCATACATTATTTTAAGATTCTGTTAACTGTCAAGTTATATTCGGCAGTGTTCACACGTTTACTATCGTAATGTCGATTAACTCATTCACTGCTGACTAGTTAATTACCGCAACACGGTCACTGCTAAAGACACGCCTGATATGTAGCAATTAGGATGATAATTAAATGTATAGATGTTTTATTAAATCAAACAACAATACAATGCAGTTCCACCATGAATTGACAGTAATATTAAGTAATAATTAAATGTAATTATCTCGTCAGTAGTGAAAGTATTAGACCTAATGGCCACGCGCCTGGCGCGTCTTTAGCGGCGAAAGACTTAAACAATATTTGAATCTAAAGAAAATATTCGTTGAAAAAATTCTAACATACAGGCGGACCTCGACTTACGAACGTTCGACTTTCGCACAATTCGCTATTTCGCACATTTCAAAAAAATCGTTTTGTTAAAACGTCGCGCTGGCCGTGGGGTTAAGATATCCCCTTCTCGCTCGCTCACAAGCAAGTGCATTTCTTGCATCACTTGCATCCTGCTCGCACCCGTCACTTTGCTTGTGAGCTAGCTAGGATAGGTGTCTTGCGCAGGAGCGCGTGCGGGCGTGTCATGTTGTGCGTTTTGCTATTTTTTTTCATTTGAAATACTTCACCCTAAAAATTTATAAACATGAGTGAGAAACGGAAAAACTGCAGTGTTGATACGAACAAAAAGAAATCAAGGACTTATAAACTTCACATGACGTTCTGATTGCGGTGAATCTTTTGCTTCAATCGGACGTTCGTATGATACAAACAGGTCTACTACGATATGTTCAATTTTGAAAAATAAAAATAAAATTAAGGAATACGTTCAAAATTGTGGAAATATATTATCTTTAAAGGTTGTTTCTAAAGGACACGGCATAGTTATGGATGAAATGGAAAAAATATTTGTCATCATGGATCGACGACCAACATCAAAAAGATGTCCCTCTGAATATTTCAATTATTCAAGCGAAGACTCTTAGTTTGTACAAAGATTGGAAGGCTAGAAAAAGAAGATTCTAACACGATTTTTCAAGCAAGTAACAGTTGGTTTATATTAAATTCACTGGAAAATCGGCTGATGCGGATAAAGATGCTGCAAAAGAATTTATTTCCTCATTATCCAAAATTATTGAAGATGGAGAATATTCCTCTAGCCAAATATTTAATGTAGATGACACAGGTTTATTTTGGAAAAAAAATGCCTAGTCGTACATTCTTATCTAAGGAAAAATCAGTTGCCCCAGGGCATAAACCTTCTAAAAACCGATTGACATTGCTTCTTGGTGGAAACTTGGCTGGTGATTTAAAATTGATGTCAATGTTAATTTATCAACCAGAAAATCCCAGAGCATTGAAAGGGAAGGATAAATAATTGCTTACAGTAATCAAATAAAAAAACCTGGGTTTACTGCGTTAATATTAAAAGATTGGTTCACTTTACATTTCGTGCCAGCAGTTAAGCAATATTGTAAAGTTAATGATTTACCATTTAAAATATTTTATTTAAAATAAGAAAAAGAAGCGTGACAAAGAGCTAACTCTTGATAACTTTTTAAGGGAAACACCCGCAAACCCCACTTAAACATGTCTCTTAAACATCTTATATTTACTTGATAAATAAATATTTTAAAATACACACAATTTAATTTTTTTTACTTCCCTCTACTTTCGAACATTCAACATTCGCACACCTTTTCAGGAACCAATTATGTGCGAAAGTCAAGGTCCTCCTGTATTTGATAACAGAGTTGCTAGGTTAGTGATTGTTTTGCTACTATGCACAGAGTTCATAATAAGTTATTATAATAACATAACAATTCCCTGTATTTTACGCATTATTACGTGAGTGTGAGTACACCCATATTACGTACCCGACCCTCAGTTGGACCGGTCGGCCATTGCTACTTGGTATCTACGAGGGAAAATTTCTCAGCTTTTAAAAAGTTTGCGGCATTATACGGCGAGCGAGAAGGTCTTTTCTCATCGAGAATTGAATGTAATACATTATATGGAATTAGGGATCACGCACACTCTAGTGCACGCCAACCAAGGTCTTGGGAAGTTGCTCCTGGGACACTTTCGGCACAAATTTGAACAGCGCCTATCGTTCGTTACGCCACGGTATACGCCTGCATAACGGGTGTGGAGACGTGGCGGGTGGTGGAGGGAAAAGCAAGTACACCCATATTCAATACTACTTGAAAACCAAAATCCAATTGCCACAAAATAATGGTACATTCTTAATGTATTATTTTAATCTCTCGGTTTTGACAGTGTAAACAGACAGTAACTACCTACATAATGTCAACATTATAAATGTGACAATAGTATAAAAATATCATAATATAACGAATTGGTATCAGTGTTTTAACCTATTTTTTCAATTTATGTTTGTGATCGACAATCTGCAGCCAAACAAGTGAATGAATGCACTACAAAAAACATCGTATCCGAAGGCTGTCAGTACCTATTTAGGACTAATATTTTCCAGGAGTAAACTCAGAGTGCGCGCCCACACGCCAATGTCACGCATTCATAAGCGATGTCACTATACGGCGATGCCATTCAATCATGGGTTTAATTAGCGATGGAAACGTGACCAGGTCGTAAAATCGAGATCGGGATATGAATCCCGCCCCGCCCTAATCGATTAAGCCGCCCCCATATTTACAATCCGCAACTGGGCGACGCCCAACCATTGCTTATATTATGTGACTCAGACTTTCACACAAAATCTAAATATTAAAGTGGACACAATAGCAGAATATGCATCCTAATTTTAATATAGGTAAAATTAATTTGAGCCATGTAAATATATTATGTTAGAGCGGGACACGTAAAGGAAGTGAGTTACCTTGTGGATGTGACTGGAAAAATGTATATTTCTCAAGTGTGGACATCCTTATATGGGATCCTGGTTGGAGTTTACCCGGGACGCATGGTATCCCTAAACTTAGAGAACTCTTCAATGAAGAAATCATTAATGAAATTTTGCGAAACTGTTACATAGCAAAAATAACAAAGGAAAACTGAAACGGAAAACGAAAGCTGCCAATTGCTAGAGCTAGCTTAAAAAAAGCTCTTGATATCCCGGTGAAAACTTATTTTGGACAGAAAATACTCTTGAATTCGATTTTTTTTTCGAGAAAAAGAGGGGCAATAAATCGCAAGCTTTAATTATGACTGATGTTTTAATCAAAAATGATGCGGAATCAAATGGGTATATTAGTAATAATTTTGTTTCGGAAAAATATTTCGGAATTTTCTTTTAAAAAGTTGGCAAATTTAATTGTGGGTATAATCTGCTTTATTAGCCATGTTTACTGTGATGCCTCTAAACATCTTCAACCTCCACCGCCGATGATGCAAAATTAATTTACAGGATGATAAAATTCCAGTGAATTTTTCGCTGTCGTTGACCTTCTGTCACTTATTAGTGATACTACAAGAGTTATCTACAGGCTGTAGGTTTACGACGAAAAGAAGGAAAGTGTGTTACCACAATATGCACAAATTATTTGCATTAACAGTAGCTGAATCAACCCAAAGATTGCATTCAGTGTACCTACATACGTTGTCAAAAAATCAATATCGAGAGAAAAATCAAATGTAATGATATGAATTAATGGTAATGATAATATCCTCACATACATATAATAATATATAACACCCACGATGGCCGAGTGGCTTAAGCATCGACCTATAACGTCATGGGTCTCAAGTTCAAATCCTGGGTCTGGAAAATAGAGTCAGTATTCTATAAGCTGGCGTTCCCGTCACGTCGTTTGCGGACGGAAAGAATTGTGCCATCGCGTTCGACTGTCGCAAGTTTTCAATGGGAGGGAACAAGAGGGAATGCAGTGCTGAATGCTGAAGCGGGGGGGGGGGGGGGCGTACGCTAACTTATAGAAGACAAACTCTACACTTTTCAATTTGTGTTCGAGTCAGAGATGAACCTAATAGGTTGAGCAAATGGCCAACATTCATTTCTCGTAAAAACAAAAATCTGTTAATACAAACATCCACTCTGTGGAGGCCATATGATCTTAAGATCAGACATGGTTAAAAAATATATACCTATATTTAATATGAAGAAAAGCTTCAGCTCAAGATCTGAAGGAGTTAGCCAATCTACGCAGATTATATTGCCGAGAGCGCAATGCCAAATTAATTAATTAATTTGAAATTGATCTTTATTCCTATCGCGAATACCATAAATCGTTATAATGAAGAGAGAAGCTCATAGTCAAGATAATGTTTATTACCCAGACCTCCGGATGTTCATTTAATAATAGTGTATCTGTAATTCAGGATACGCTAATGGACCAATAAATAATTTACTGAATCAATTCATAAACTATTGGATAAGTATAAAATAATTACGTATAGCTTAGTGAGAAATAAACTTATATGGCAATTCTCATCATCAAACGTTTAGTCAGTTTAGTCACTTGTTTAGTGGTTTAGTGAGTTTAGTCAATATCTCAAGTCATAAAGTAAATATAGGGAAAGTAAAACAGGAAGACCAACACAATTATATATCACCATGATCATGAAGTCTTTCAGATAAACGCCACTACGGCACTCTACGAATAATTTTGTCTTTATGTATGTTTTTACGCCATTATATATTGAATTATTGTAAATTGTAAACCACTTGATAGACTATTATCATTTTAAAACTTCAGTTTAGGTAATATAATATATAACATTATACCTATCATCGGTAACTCTTCAATTAGGTACCTACCTACTCGCATAGTTCATTTACTTTTTTTTAACCATGTCCTCCCCAAATAAGATCATATTATGGGTCTCCAGCACAAAGTGGAGGTTTGTATTAACAGATTTTTCTTTAAGAGAAATGGATGTTAGCCACTTGTTCAACCCATTAGGTCCATACTCTCACTCCAAACATAAATTGAAAAACGATTTGTATAATTTCTAGACCCATTATTCGAACCTGGGACCCACGATATTATAAGCCCACGCGTAAGCCGCTCGGCCATCGTAAGCGTTCTTCTTAAATTAATTAAAATAGTTTTAAGAATCAAATAATAGTTTGGTCATCTATATACTGGTCGGGGCACTGAATTGCTCTGAATCGATGGTAGTGTTAGAGCCGTTTCACATGAGACACTGGTGTCTGGACACCGGTGTCTCATGTGAAACGGCTCTTAGTTATTGATTATACCTATTCGAATGCAATGTGGTAACCTGTACCTATGCAATAAATGAAGATTTTCGATTGCATACCATTTATTTAAATATGCGTCAATCATCATTTTCTACAAATAGCCACATTACAATCGTAGTACGAGCAATAACTAGCACTACCATTGAACTTTACAGTTTCGTATCACGGCTTGACTATGTATAGTGGGCCTTGCAATAATATATGATAGGTAATTTAACTTGATTCCTAGCCAGCGTCAGCATTTCTCCAAATGTTAATTTAAGCACATTGAAGATAATTTTTGTTTGTTGTTTCTGTCCAGACTTTCGTATATTGGTGAAACTGTTTGATTGGTATAATTAAATTAATCCAAATAACTACAAAACGAATAAGTTTACAAAATATCTGCCACTAAATCGAGCACAGCTTTAACTTAAAAAATGTAAAGAATTTAAACTTCTGTCGTGTTTATAAATACGTTGACCAAAATACCAACACACTGTGATAAATATTTTCTTAACAAATCGCCAGAATCGCAATGGAAGTAATAAATTTAATGAGATGAAACCAGACATTATGCTCAAATAAATTACTGCTAAATATTTGCAGGGAATGAATAATGATGACGATTCGTAAACACGAAGTCTAATATAATTCATACAATTAGTGAGGTGTGAAAATTTTACGAATTCACGAAAAGGCTATTTTTGGGTGTTTTTTGTGAAGTGCTAATGCGAAAACTAAGCTTGTATTTCGATATTGAAGATAGGGACAAGATACGGAATGATATTAAAAAAGACATAACAATTGTTAGAATGACAATTATTGGGTGTGTTATTATTGGCTAACAAACATCTATTAGGGGGAAAAAAACTATAGAGTAATAAGGCAAGTAGGTACATGTACAAAGTAAAATTTATAAATTAGAATTGACTCAAAATGCTAGATGCGTGTGTTACCATGAGAATGGATAGGTATGTGTCACCGTATTTCATAGCTGGCTTTACAGATCTCATAAATAAAGCACCATCGAGATTTCATTTTGTTATCGATACTGGAGACACCGTCATGCATCTCAATTGTATATTCATCACTCGGTCAGTCACTCACTAGTCACTAATGAAGTTAGCTGCAGAATATTGAGTTATAGTATAACATTTATGAAGAATTTTGCTTTATTTGTTAAGACTATCTTGATAACCACACGAAACAAGTACTAACCTTTATAAAATTATGTGGAATAGGTACCTACAATTAATTAGATTGTGTTTTATTTTAATCAATACTTCTCTTTGATTTCGCACGTTCATGAAACATGTTTCACTTTTGCACTATACCTACTTAAGCATTATGAAATTATAGACAATCTAGCACGAAGTGAGATTTCAATTTTCCGTGACACGTGGTATATAATAGATAATATTGTTACACATTCAAAACAAATAAAGAAGTTACATTTAAAATAAATGTATTATTTACGTCCTTTGACAGTTAGGTATATTATGACGAACTCCTTGCGACGATCCGCCGTTGTCAAAATTAATAGAAATGGCGGCAGCTATGCCAATTTAAGGGGGAGAGGCACGCCAGCAGAGAACCTAGCGGAAAAATATGAAGCTTGCAATTTGAGATTTTTTTTTTAATAATTCACAATTTCAACTGTATTCCCAATATTGAAGCTTGATTTGATATAATTAAAAATGATTTCAAGTTTTACACATTTATATTTTTATAAAAATCGATGTTTTCTAAAATAAATATAAAAAATATTAAAACGATGAATTAATCAAAAATCTAAACGACGAAAAATTGAAAACTTAATTAACTAAATTTTAATAATAAATATGACCATAAATTATAATGTAATAATAAGATGTGAACCTGCAACGAATTCACACTTTATTACATTTTTTTACAACTGTAAGTTTATATTTAAATTTAAAAAAAATAAAAAATCTATTTAATGTTTTCAGATACATATTTGTTAATTAATACAGTTGAAATTGTAAATTATCAAAAAAAAATCTCAAATTGCAAGCTTCGTATTTTTCCGCTAGGTTCTCTGCTGGCATGCCTGTCCCTCTTAAGAGAAACCTTTTTTACCCACTGTGACCCACAAAAAATATGACATTAAACACCAATATCGTTTATTGATGTCAATTTTAACATTTAAATTTCGAAACATTGTCATTAAATGGAAGATGTCTGGTTAGTGTATGTCCTATATAATGCTTTAAAAATATATCATGCAGAGTGTAGACAGGCGAGAAGGAAAAATAAAACGACCAAAAACGTTTCTGCTCTTAACAAAACAAACAAATAAGAATACCCAGCCATTATGGATATGCATCACAAGTCGTATAAAATTATGTCTGAATAGACAGACAGTTCTCCGACATATTTATGTAGTTTATTCATTATCCATACAATTCGTAAGAGTTCAATGTGTTTATTTTCTATAGCCTTGCGCGCAGTGGACAGACGACAGTGGCGAGGTTTCTGGAGCAAACTGGATGATGTCAGTATGGGACAGAGTATAATAAAGGTCAACGGGAGAGGCCTAGGTTCTGTAGTGGAAGGAGTATCCAAATTTTGATAACAATAAGTTGACTATTGTCAATAATTAATATTATAAAGTGCAAGGTATCTATCTACTTTTACAAACCCGGAATTACAATCGCGATGGACATCTGCACAAACAGAAAATTGACAGAAGGATGATTGGAGGTAAATGAAATACAATACGAAGAGACAGAATTTACGAATTTAAAGAAAATAATTTCATGTTTTGAAATTATTCAATTGATTATTCGCGTGGTTCAATGGAACCCATGGATCAGAGCTTGTGATTTTTCAATTTTCGTGTTCTTTTTAAAGACAAAAAAAATTGCCCGAAATCAATGTTGGCATCTTCTTTATATCCTAGCAAAATCTTGGTTAAAAAACATGTTTTCTCGATAAATGAAAATCTCGAAACTTATGATAAAAAGTCCTAATACATGAAACGACAATTTTTCTATTAGGTACGAGAAATCACGAACACGACCTCTACTTGCGATGAATGTCGTCCTTGCTTATAAAACTTACAGTAGTGCAAGGCGATAATTTTTCCGTTATTATTTTAATCGTAATGAAAAAATGAATCATAAATATACATACATTTTAATATAAGGCGTTGTCTCTTTTAATAATAATAATAATAGGTACCTAAACATAGAAAACTTTTCTGATGGATCACATGAAAGTATGACCTATCAGGTTTGACTTAATCGGGATTCAAAATTGATAAAACATATCCAACAATAATATGAATATAATAATAATTATATGAGTAGAATTATTTACAAGTAGACTTTAAAAGCCAAAACATCAAAATTTAGTATTTTTAAATAAAACACAATTACGTAAATATGTATGTGATAACTGACAGCAATTAAAAAAAAATATTTTATACTTCAAAGTGATAAATGAGGTGACGGATTGTTTAATTAATTGAAAATTATTGGATATTATCAAATCACTTGTATTTTGATATGACATGCAAATATAATAATATTCCATTAGTGTGGACCAAGCTCTAGTGTCAGATTTATTGCAATCACGTATGCATTCTTGGCAACCGACGAAAGATGACGACGAAAAACAAACATTTACTTAAAGAGGTGCGAAAAAATTAAATAAAACAACATTACGCCGCTCCTGAAATCGCTATATTAAAAGCAGTAGTGATGCAAATCACGTACCTACTGCCTACTGTAAAATCATATAAACACTAAAAATCTGACAAGATTTTAAAGGTTATCTACAATGTAACTATGTTTGTTTTAAAAGTCTAGCACTAGAAGAATGCTGTTTGAATTTAGGGGGTTTATGTAGGTTGCATATAGATAGTTATCAAGGAATTTAACTTCAATATAATGTAGCAAAACCTTCCTTTATAAGAAGAGTTAGGTACGGTTATACAAATGTCCTAGCCATTTTTACGATTCATTTATTAATGTTAATGATTTAGTGAGAAATATTAAAATTTCTACTATAGTCTTGTAGCAAGTAGATGACAACTTCAATGATCTTAATAATTTTTGTATCTTTTTCTCCATTAACTGGTAGGTAATGGAAGTTAGACACAATATGCTCTGGATATAAACACAAATTTAAAACAACAAATGAATTTTTCAGGTGCGGGATTTGAACGTTGGAGTTTCTGGGGAAATAAATAATTGCATTGGTAGTTCATTCTGGCTTAAATACGTAAAAAATAAAAACTGTCAAATAAGCATGGAGAGATCTTCATACAACGGATTTATATCGGCTGAAGGCCATTCCAAAACGCACCAATTGGCCCATCCAAAAAACAGATAGGTTCAAGAATACGTGGCTTCATCCAAACACAGAGAGCAGATATTCATGGAATAACGTGGGGAAGGGATTCTTCCAGTAGTATAACAGCTGATAATGATGATCATAATATAAATATTTCGTCGTGGGAAGAATACACGTTTAGAAGCCATTTTTCTTACAGGATCTATAATTTTGTAATTTAATGAAGGCGTAGGCGTTTTGCGATGTTTGAACTTGGATATTAGTGTTTTCTAATGCGAGAGGACATTTTTAATTATTATTTTTAAGATAAATAAACAAAATCAAACGGTCGCCATAACGTTATTATTTGAGTAGGTTTACTCATGCCAAACATAAAAATTCAATCAGAAAAGATTTGCAGTGTTTGTCGCAAATATGTGGGATGGAATAAAAATAATAACACGTAGATTAGAATTACGTAAAACAATGTGATTCATATAAGTGAATATAGGTACATTTATTTAATCGGATTACAAATGATTAATTCATATAACATATTATCAAACACACTCATTTATAATTGCAATATAATATTATATATATAGCTAACCAAATTGTTTCCTTCCGATACCTACATACTTGAATGTGTTTTAGTTCGCTACCTATCTCATTATTTATTTATTTATTTATTTAAGAATACAAAACATTGTGGACATAACAAATCTAAATTCAAGACGTACACAACATGATATTTACATTATAAGTCAAACATTACCCTCACAAGAGAGAAGAGAATATAGAAAAAGAAATATATATATAATAACAATAATAATAACAAAAAAAAAAAAATCAAAACATACTTAAGTACAATTTAATAGAGAAAAATATAATTTTTGAGAACGAAAAATATACAATTTTATACAGAAAAATACAGTTTCAAAAATAAAATGCAAAGTACATCATTGAAAATGTCTATGTCTTTAGGGAGAGCATTTACTAGTTTTGCACCCCTCGCTAATGCATCGTTTGTATTGGAAAATATTGTTTTCTTTTGATTGATATTACGTTAAAACCGAACGGTATTGCATGATCAAAAAAAATAATCTTACGATACTCAACTGTAGCTCAATCATAGACATAACTATTAAACACGTTATTTCTTGTCAAGATTGGTCTCTGAAACGAGACCTAAACGTTGAGAAAGAAGAAGAGGATGAGGCACACGGTGACAACCGAAAATGTAGCAACTTCCGTGGTTTACCTGTTATGTAGTAATGCAAATGATAGCATGGATGTGCAGTGTAATTGATTGGATCATAGAATAACACACATAGAAAAAGAATGACTGCATATTGTATATTTTCTTTATGAGGCCTTTGCAGTCAGTTATTAGTACCTACGGTTTTACGAAAATGTGTAGCGATACATCATGTTATGTTTATTTCAATGACGTCCGGTTGGGGTATGCAGGCCATGTACTGCATAAGGGCGGTACATTCCAATAGTCGACAAGTTAACGAAGACATGAATATTCAACCTCATGACTTGAGGGTAGTTTTTGTATAAATAATATGTTTTTCGTCTTCCAGGCTGAAAGGCTAGTGGATTACGTATACCTATACCCTTACGTATATTAGAAATTTCATTATATTTCTCTATTTAATAAGATAGCCGAAAAGAGGTAATAAAACATAGCAGTTGTTGAATTGACATATAATTTGAGACAGAAAAAACAAGCGAGATTCCGAGCACCTAAATTTTAATTGGCCAAACATATAGGTTGATGTTACCCAAGGAAAGGACAGTAAATAAATCATTCAATTAGAAAATCTTTCCGAAGAGAAACAAATTGTATCTGTCAAAAATGACTTATTTACTAAAACTAAATTACCTAAAAATTTACGTATTGGTACTGAGTTTTTCTTAAATATTCACTAATAAGATAATCCAAAATGGCGGAGTTCATTAGACGGCTGTACAATGTGTCGTATTGGATGTTTTCGACAAATATGTCAAAAATTATATACGCCAGGGGTCAAAGGAACTTTGTCACGACATGTCATGTTAGTAACAATAGGCGGTCGTATATATCCATACATCAGGGCTTCACAACTAAAATTTAAAAGCTATACCTATATATTATTATTTTCAAAAGATACATGCAATCTTGTATCCATTTTTAGCATAACTACATACCAAGTGAATATACGTATTGTCCGATAACAGGAAGTCGCTGTAGTCGCATGTAGAAGATTTCTAGTGACGTACCTGTTATGGCGACAACGCGTGCTAGAAGCGCATTTAAATAATGAATCGATGCTCTTTTTTTTTTAGATGCGAGGCCTTTTCTTCTTCGCAATAAAAGTTTACTAATAATAATTCTAACATCAGTCCTCATCGTTTTAGACATGTTTTTATTATAAAAAAAGCTTCAAATTACGTAAATTGACAGATCCGTATACCGTGGGAGCGTAAAATGAAATGATACATTTGAGGGCGTTCCTTATTTGAAAACGGAAGTGCGATTAGTTGCATTGGAGGGGATTGTTAGTTCACAGTTTTAGCACGTGGACAAGAAATTCTTATTCGACAGTAACCATGCAATGAAATGTCTAAACTGTCCAACATAACAACTTTAAACATACCTATATAAAACATAAAATTACACCGTACGTCGCGAATGTTATTAATAATTATAATCAGATTATAACTATCTACAAAATTCAAATCCATTTATTGAATATTATAACGCATTTAGGTAACTCACTATTACTAAATTGAAAGTAAAACATGTCATTGTTGCTGTTGCATCATTCATATTTTAAAAATCTTATGTATGGGCAGCTCCACCTGAAAAAAAGACCTTCATGTCCAGTGAGATCCACAAATTTAATAGTGTGATTTTTTGGATAACTATTTACACCCAAAAGTGCATAACTTTAATATAAAAAAATAATTCAACCAGTTTTTGTTTGTATTTGAAAATAATAAGTGCAAATTGAGAGCATCATAAAACTCATAAGAGTATTGCAATTTGGAATGGTTATGTCCAGTGGGAGATTGGCCAAAATGCGTAAAACCTGGGAACACAACATGATGAAGATGGGAACAGGCTTACCATACCGGGTGTGGTAGCAGTTTTGAAGCACATTTCTTTACTTTGAATTAAATTAAATTAAAATCAACGGACACAAAAAGCGCCGACTGTCCTCAAACATTGATTGCGCGTTACGTGACGAACTTTAATGCATAAAGACAGACTTAACAATTGAAAATAGCATAGGTACTTTTTAATAGATTCAGAGTGACCTACTTGGTTGCAATTCGTGATAATGCATAAAGAAATGTATATATATATATATAAAATAAATATAATAATAAAAACTATGATTGTGTATTCACCACATACCTACAACATGTAATTCGTTCACATGGTAATCATCAATAATTAAGAGAATTCAAATTTAGATAATTTAAATATTGTCGATGCAGTAAATTGGGAGGGGGTAGAATATAAAGAGATATTTAGTGTGAGAACAGGACATTGCTAATTTAAAAATTTCTAAAGTTCACCGCTTACGGACACAACAATACCTTTTGGGGTAGGCCCACAAATGTCTCCCATGCCATATTTTGCCGATCCCTTATACCTACAATGTAAAGCGTTGGAATGAGACAATTATGTAACGAACGACGCCTCGGGGGATTAAGGCCTCTGAAAAATAACTAAAAGATAAAAGTATTATCATCGTGACCTAACAAGCCAATCCACTTAGCAGTTTTATAGTACGGCTGTCCAGTTTTCTTGGCTACCAAATGGCGTAACCCCAATATAAAATAGTCCACGGTTGTAACGTAACCGATTTCTTCGTAAAATGATTCTTATTTATAATTTATATTATTATTTGCTGTGATTTTTTAGTTGCAGCTCAACCAGTTCAACTATTTGAAGGGTATTATGAAAAACCTACGTACAGAATATCCGAAAAACCTACAATTAAGATAGTAAAGTAATCGACATTGAATATTCAAAAATGTAGCGAATCTTATACAGCTGTAATCGGACTAAGTGAAGGTAATAATATGTAGGTATGTGGAGAAGTACTTAGTATAGGTATTATATAGGTACTTAAACTTTACTTGAACAAAATATACCGAATCAATTGACTAAAAATTGAAAAGCCTTTTCAAGAATGAAAATCTGTCGAAAAACATGTGTATTTTTCTTACGCTTTTAGAATGTGTTTGTAATAAAACGGACCCTGGCGAAGCTCAAGAAAAAGAAAAAAATCACGACACAAAATACCACTAGACCATGTCCGATCCTAATATGATCATAATAAATATTCTATATTTATACTTCATGGAGTGGTGGGTTTGTATCAACAGATTTTTGTTATTTGTACTAGAAATTGATGTTAGCCACTTGCTCAATCTATTGGGTCCATACTCTGAATCTGAACACAAATTGAAAAACAATGTATTTGTCAGATCCAGAATTCAAACCTGCGACCCACGATATTATAAACTGACGTGTAAGCCGCTTGGCCACCGTGGGCGCCAAAATACCAGTTCTGTATATCAGAGGTAAAGAGGTAAATACGGTAAATCCAAAATGACAACTTTACAGGAGAGACGAATTTGTGATTTTTGGAACTTTCAACTTGTGGCATTCGCGAATTTTAAAAAGATAAAATTTATCTTTTTAAAATTCGATTCTCGGTTACTTACGACGAATTCGTCGATGTGACGTCATCGTAAACCAAGAACAAACGTTATCAAATGGAGCTTCGCAGATTGGCCGATGCAACTGCGACTCTGCGACATGCGTCGAGTTGCATTGGCCAAAGCCTGCATGTCGATATCCGGCCAATATCGACTCCGCGCATGCACACATATGCAGAATCGGCCATTTCTCTCCAGACTGTCGCCGCGTTTGGCGGAGCTAGAGCTAGCAGCGCTAGGCAGATGTGCGAGGTTGTGATCATGCAACATTCGCCGGCAGTCTCGGAGGTTTTGATTTATGGCCGTCAGGCACACAAGGCGAGTTGTGATGTGCGAGCCGGCTTACTGTTGTTTACCTCTAATAGTTATGGAGTTACAATGACATTTTTAGTTTTTAACTTTTATAATAAGAGTAATATGAGTTACAGCTGTTTACCACGTATGCAGGATAAGTAATGAAGTAACAATATAACAATAACTCCATTTCAAGATTTTTGTAGTTACAATAATTTACCTCTGGTATACAGATAGTTTGATATCTAATAGAATTGATTTCTAAGTCGGTTTAAATATGTTTAAATGCAGTTCAAAATGAAACATAAAAACTGTGTCAGTGAATATTTCCTACCCCAGAGGTTTTAAAAGTGTGGACGTCAAGTGCACAAGGGTGCCGAAGAATAATTGGAAATTTAACAATACCAGGCAATCTTAATTGATTGCCCTGGTGCACCGATCATCATAATAGATTCGTATACTTCAATGGCTATTTTTTTCATGTGATAACAATATTGTAAGGTAGCATACTGCTCTTCCCTTATCGCAGAAAGTAATAAAATGGTTGAAATTAGTTAACGACTTCACCTCTGTCCATCTGCCACATGCAGTCGCAGTTGTGTCTGTTTTGATTCCAAGATTTCAAAAACTGTATGGTGAACGGGGTCACATATCCTGTTAATTATGTATTGGTATTATAGGACGCCGTCAAAAAAAAACTTAATAAAAACAAAAAAGGGTTAACATTTTTGTTTTTAGAACTCAACAATAATCTTATAGTTGGCACAAGTAAAACAAAACGCAAAAAATATAATGTTGAATCGATTAGAATTATTTCGAAATAATTGATCTTTAATGCCAACACAATCATGTCAATAATAAAAATGTTAAATTGAATAATACAACATGCGATGGCGAACTATATGTCCAGCAATTTGGCGCGTGCGCAAATGGCTTCGATAGCAATATATTTTTGCAATCTATTTTATTGATCAGAACGTGTACGAGTTGTTTTGTTATTTTTTTATTATTATTATAATTTATAAATAATATATCATGTACCTACCTAGTTAATGCAGTGTTTTGCTTATCTAAAAACGAGCTGATTGCATTCCAGACTAAAACATTGCTAATATTTAATTTGTTTCCATGACAACATTTCGAAAATGAAACTGCTACGCGTAAGAGTTCAATAAACCGACTCCATAAAATATATAGGTAAATAGTGATACCTTGTGATTTAAGGTCACTTTCGAACGGACGACAGATACTAGGATTTAGGATCTCTTTACGAATGAGAGGTAAATCATATTAAACTATTTATTTGCGGAAGAAATTTTACGATACAACACAAATTTAATTTAATTTCCATTCACCCGTACAACAAAAAAAATGAATTGGCTTGTCAACATTTAACGACATAAATTACAACGGACGGCGCGAGACGGACTGATCATCTCTCGGGTCTTTGCGTATTTTTTCTTTTATAAAATTCGAGGAACCTTCCTTAATTTTCGTTAAATCTGTCACAATAATGCATCATATTGCAAGCCTTGTCGATGTGTCATTATCGTGGTCATATAAATCCAACATGCGTCCATTTAGTGTTCTGTTTATTGTTCTATTAGTAACAATAATACTATATTCATTGACATGTTTTCTTTTCCAAGTAAATAGGTAACGTTTTTAGTAATCTTTACACGAATTAAAAATTAATACCCCCGTCGCCATCGCGAAACAAATTGACGTATTGACACCTCGACGTTCGCTCTCCGAATCCCAGCGAGTCCAAAATTTCGTCGCGCCTATAGTTGAAAATTATTTTCCGTTTCACTGATGTATCGTCTTAATATAAAGACTACATAATTGTCATGTCTTAGGGAATTATGAGAATCTGAAAGCTATGAGAATAAATCAACGAGTCAATGATTTAATTGATAAATAAATGTTGAATGGAACCCGACTGCACATAACCACTAATACAAGACATGTCATTTAAAATATTACCATTATTGACATATAAACTGAAAAGTGAAATTGAGGGGATCGGAGGTATTGTGTAATACATATTATATACATTATCCGAGATCGTGTGAAAATTTCTCATACAAAAATTAATATGAAGGCGATATATTTACTCTAGCCGTATAGGGGAGCTATGCATAATGTTGTTGAATACTAATATTCTATTACAAATGAGTTGGTAGGTGGAAAACGGCAGGGTTGAGCAAAATTTCGTTGCAATAAAATACTGAACACAAAAACTAGCGTTTTATCTAGTAGGTAGAGAGAGACAAGTAAATGGAGTGGTATTGAGATGTACAATCGACACCCTTTTCAGTTATTCCGTTTTGAATGAAAATCGATAGATTCCATTTTTATAATTCCGTTTGCAGTCGACAGCTTCGCCCAGTGACAATTCCTAGATTTCTCGAGAATCTCATTGATGATTTCTCAACAAATGAGAATTCTGAAAATTTCGGAAAATTAATTCAATTACCTACATATTATAGTTAATTGACTTACATTTTAGTAATACACACAAGGGTGTGCACTGGGTACTTAGTAGATATTATAACAACGATGCTTAATTAAGAATGCGTTGGGTAGTTCATGGGTACACTTACATATTATTATTATATCACAAATAAATTAAGTAAATGAAAATTGTCTTTACGTATTCTACCTTCATACAACGATAATTTTATGTTCACTTCGTAATAAAGAAAAATTTGGTTTTCCTGCTAATTGTCAATTTCCATGCACGTGTTACTTATATGTAAATATATGCCGGATTTAATAAAAATATTAATATTCACTTTAAGACATTTATTTAAATCATAATAAATGCTACCACCCTCAATAACTTAGTAGGAATAAGCAGATATTTTAAATGCCATTTAAATAAATCTGTCGAAATCGTAAGTAGGTTATAAAATACAACGATGGTTATTTTTTAACGGATCGAATTAATTTGGGGTGGCTATTTCGCACTGTACTCCGAAATAAGATAATAAAAAAACATATGAAACAGCGGGACTAAATTTCGACTAATAGAATTAATTATAAATTAGTGGATTAATTTATTTTCATAGAGAACTTCTACCAATTAAATGATAAATAAGAAAAGAAATGTTAAATCGGAAATATATGGCCGTGTATTAAAGACCATCCAACCTCTTTGGGTCGCATAGTACTGACATACAATTCAAGTCTAAATAAAACATGATTTTTGTTGGTTTACACTACACAAGAAGCCAGCAGCAAACAAATTTTGAAAATAGCCGATATACTGGATTATTTATTAGGTTAGGCTAGGTTTTCATTCTTGAGTTCATAATTTTTTCCAAAATCATCTATGAAAATTTAATTAATGTTCATATTGAATCTAATAAAATTGGAGACCGTATAGTATATGGTCATCTCTTTCCGATAAGAAAGCTCAGGGCGAGCTGTGCAACGTTGAAATGTTGTACGTACAATTTAGAAGAGAGTGGTAAAAAATTTGGATTTATTGAATTAATGATTTCTTAAACTAAAACTTTTTCGATAAGAAAAGAAATAATATAAACTTACAATAATCATGGACAGCTAAGTGTGCAAACCCTAATCCGTGTACGTAATGTTGTTATATTTTCATGAATAACAAACGGTACACAATGTCCACTGCGAAACACTTTAGCACCAGATATGGAGAGGATACCACTGTCGGTTAAACCGAGACGTGTCGGGAGAGCTAATGAGCTTTTTCTTGCAAGCAATATTATTACACTATTCTGTATTTGGCGGAATGTGCAACGCTTGATCGAATGACAAATGTTTGTTCGAAAATGCGTCGGCAATAATAATTACGTAATTCTCGGTACAACTTTGTCACGTTTGCAGTTTCGTATTAAAATATTTATAAAATGGTACACATTTATATAAAAAAACAGAAAATTGTAACATGTTTGTGGTATACATACAGTACACGACCGGTACGTTTCATGATTCTCATGCCACGGTGGCACGTTTACTAAGTATAGTAATAGGTACAATAGAATCAATATCATTTTATCAGCATTCGATACATGGCAGTCGAAGTGGTCGACATAAACCAAAGGTCGACAAACGTATCATTTTTTTCCAGATGTGTCCTGCAGGCTTCAGATGAGACAACTGGGTAAGCCAGTACCTGACCGACATGGGCCGGAATGCACATGCGGGCACGACCATCATGACGCTGAACACGTCTTCTGGGACTGCCCATTGATGGGATCCGACCGAGCTGAGCTGTTTGCCAGGGTCCGTCTACACACGGGCCCGATTGGCCACGCTGACTTGATATCAACCAAGGCCAACTTTGAGGCATTTGAAAAATTTGCTGTGTCATATGCAGGACGGAATAATTCCGATCCCTACTTAGATTTATCACTTTCAACTCCTGACTCCTCTGTTTCGGCAGAGTTTCAGTACACGGGTACAGAGGACACTTTAAAAGATAAATGACGGCAGAGCAAGTCAATATTTTTTTTATTTTCTAAAACTCTTTCTTTAAGCACGAAGGTGCATGGTTGCTACACCAGTACCGTGCAGCATCGCTTCGGGACAAGGAAGTGTGGCACTAAAATCTTTTAATTCGGACACGTTTATAGCGTCATGGAAGGTGGCCGTGCACAAACCGCGGCTGCATATACCTACATACATGGCGGGTGGAGATGGGGCAACTCAAATCATTGTACTAATAATATATAAAATGATAGTAATTTGAAGGAAAAGATTATTTTTTGTAAAATCGTATCAATCAATTCGTCGGGGCTCCACCACCCTAAATCTGCTATTGTTTGGGTATCTATAGAATATCTCACTCACATCAATAACAATGATTATAATATTAATTTCGTATTTAAGTACCTTTAATTAGCGAGATTGAGTTTTAAAGTGCTTATGTTTGTCGATTCGCGTTGGTATAGCTATAGTTGGTTCGTGAATCGAACATTCGCTATCTATGACATAATGCTGCAGTTCTAAACGACCTTCGTCATTTCCGACCTATTTTACCTGTGATAATAACCATTTGGTTAAATGCCCAATGCTTCATAGAATTTGTATAATATAATCGAATGCTTTGAATAATAAATTCACTGTCGCGAATGACTTTAGCGTGTCAAATGTAACATGGCAAAGACACGCCTTGATTCAATTGCGTTGCACATGGCATGTCACTGACCTATGAAAAATGGCAATGTCAAAGGAATTTTGCACTTGTGTCACGTTAGAAAGGATAAAGTAGGTTAAAAAAAGAGAAGTACTTATCTATGTATACTTATACATAACAGTGGCCTAGGTTCATAGATGCTGTAGATGCGAAGCTATTGACTGAGGCTGTTTAAAAATCTAATAAGAATTTAAAACACTTAAAAACAATCAATGGAATTTCGTTTTTACCGTCATGGTATCGAATAATCAGACTTTAAGATCGAGGAGGCTTTTACGGATCCTATCGCCACAGACTGAGCCTTGTAAAATATCGTGGTTAATAAGCTTTCCAGATGTTCCGATTTCG
Source organism: Rhyacophila brunnea (assembly GCF_057557595.1). Taxonomy (NCBI): domain Eukaryota; kingdom Metazoa; phylum Arthropoda; class Insecta; order Trichoptera; family Rhyacophilidae; genus Rhyacophila; species Rhyacophila brunnea. The sequence goes on along the minus strand of NW_028233276.1, from coordinate 35,624,295 downwards.
TTAGGCATTGCTTCAATTTTGTTGGTATGGGAACGTCTATAATAATTAATAATATACATAGGCTTATCGGGTAATGTCACTCTGTTGTAGGGTGACGTTCTAAGTAACCCTAACTGAATCAGGACATTTATAGCGTTATCAGGTGGTTTATCGTGAGTATACGTTTTTTTCTTTCCATTAGCCATTTGTCTTGGGATAACATTGATAACTATCGACGCTTCTAACGCGAAACCAAAAATAAAACAATTTCATACAATTTCAGTTATACTACTTTATGCCGGGTCCACACTGGCAACATGTCGCCGACATTAGACACATTTTATTAAAAAAATAATAATAATGTACACAGCACATTGTTAATATTGATAATTAAAATTGACAGGCGTCTTTATTTTTTAAACGCCAGCAATTAACTTCATATTATGACAGTAATTTCAAACTGTTAACATCTCAATTGGACAAATAAGCAGTAACGGTTATTTTAACGGGCAATTACTTATGTCTCTAATTAGTGCCAATTTAAAAAAAACTGCTTCGCTATTCCAATAATTAATAACACTAACTGACAGGACTAGAGCTTAACTTACCTATCTCACTATCCCAATATGTCTCATTGCATCCCACGCACGACTATTTCTGTATTTTAATTTTTGCTCAGTTATAAAAAAACCGAGAATTGCTTAACTAACTGTAACCATTGGTTCACCCAATTTCAACGCTTCGCCAGTTCCATCAATCTGGTCATATTATTATTTACACTGAGCCGATAAAAAATGTAAAAATACCTACACCACGTTTTTAGACGTAAACGTTATCTTTATTTATAGGCCATCCATGGACTGAAACCGTATGCGGTTTCGATCCGTGTGCCATACTAAGCTTATCTTTTCTGTTCATGGAAACATATTTTCACAAAGTATATTATAAGCATCTGATCGTATCCGTTTATACCATTCACTTACACTTACAAATTTAGTGAAAATATATTTTCATGAACAAAAATCATAAGTTTAGTATGCCACACGGATCTAAACCGCATACGGTTTCAGTCCATGGATGGCCTCTTATATTCAGTTGTACATATACCATTGCTTCAGTTTGAAGATTTTTTTTTCGTATTGGTGCATCATCAAACGCATCGTAGGGATTGGAATTTCAGAATTGCACTCGATTTCTTCACCCCTAAATATCGGGATGGAAAATAGTCGAATACCCCGGGATTCCAGACGTTGTAAAAATAGCGTATTTTCATAAATTTCTTCTTTTCTTTCTTTCGACCATGTCCGATCCTAATAGGATCATATGGGCATCCACAGAGTGGAGTTTTACGAGAAATGGATGTCAGCCACTTGCTCATCCTATTAGGTCCATACTCTGACTCATACACAAATTGGAAAACAATATGTGTACTTGCCAGACCCAGGATTCGAACCTGGGACCCACGACGCAATATTATTATATTATAAAGAACGAATTTAGGTAGTTTGTAAAAACAAATAACAAACCCTTTACATGTCACTACAGCATACTATTGAGGCCCAATCACAGAAATACGCAGACTATGAGAAAGTGCAAGTATCATAAGAGTCGGTACACACTTGCGAGCCCGCAGAACATAATGGATTTCGCTGCCGCAGTACGGCGGGGTAAATAACATTTTGTATTGTGAAGTTCGCACGCCGCGACCTAGAAATGGTGTGATATAACGTCGGCGACGTGATCCCTGGTATTTCTATTGTCAAGGTTCTCATGCCGTGCGCTTAACTCTTAGATGGTTCATGGCGCGCTCGTCGGTCGTTTGTTGGGTGTTCGCGCGCTGCCCAGTTCGTAGATGTGTATGAGATATTAGCCCGGTCGCATATACGATATCGTCTCTGCAGATGTACTGCAACACGTCTAATTTACAAAACACGTGTAACTTAATGTTTCCTCCCGCAGATAGCGCCAATGAAACTCTTGGGTAGAGAGAAACGTTGCTTCGATTGGAGGAGGACTGCGAAATTATAAAGCCAAGCCAGTCATAGTGATGATGAGTGATGAGTTGATGACTAATCAAATTATATTACTAATAATATCAATAAAATTTTCTCAATTAAATCTTTGTAAAGAAGATAATACGTTTTAAGTACTGAACGATTTCCGCAGTGACATATAATTATAATATACTATAACAGTTAGTCAGTACTTAATAAAATATTTATGATGCGACACATACATTTTTATCGTTATAATTACAATGATATTGAAAAATCGCAATGTAAAATGCAACGATTAGCAACTGGTGATAAAATGATGCAATTACGCGTCTCGAGAAATCTTATTTCAAGCTATAATTTATTATCGAGAGATGCCATGCAAATTATTTACAGTAAATCAAGAAATATGAGCGATGCATATAGAATTTTTACACACTTAAAAGGCGTAGTTTTAAGAAGCACTGTCATTGGTACAGGTGAAGTAATACAACAATGAAGATTAGCCTGATTTTAGTAGACTTCCGAAGTATAAATTATGTAGATGTATTTACATAATTCGATTTTAGAAGGAAAAAAGGGCGTAACTCTCATTTTTTTTTCAAAATAGGTTTTATTGCATAATAACGTTGTACACGACTAAATACACGATGTGTCCAAAGGATGTAAGCTGAAAATGCCGATTTATTATCTAAATATAGTTAACAATTAAAAAAAGGAAATGACGTGGGAAAAACGTCTTAACCATCATTTTTATTGGTTCTTTTTTTTATAATTAACTCGACAATTAATATCAGATTAGGGATATAATAATCAAATTAATAATTATCGTAAACTTCAAGATTATGTCTGTTTTGTATTTTAACTTTGACCAAAAAGCATAACCAAAACGTTTTTGTGCCTCCTGTAAATGGATTACGCCCTTTTTCCTTTCCGAGGTCGAATTATTTAAAACTGGTTGTTATGTAATAAAACACATGACTTTTACATAGTTAAAGAAAGTGTAGCGCTGGAGCCTGGAAGATGAATGAATCGATTGTCGACAATAGTTTTCTCGGTGTGCATTCGCAATTTCGTGTATCGAAATATGAGGTGATTAAGTTGCAAGGAGTTCTACTACGACGCCAAGGCCGCATTACTAAGGTTCGTCACCCGTATGATTTGGTCATCGTATTCTCTACCGCTCAAAGTAATCGGCCAGGAGCATGTAGGACCTATGACAGTAGAAAACCCTTGACATTATTTGTCAAACTAAACGAAACTATTCCGTGTCCTCTCAGATCTTTAATCAGACCAAATACCACTAGTTTCTAGGTTGTATTATCTACTGAGTACTAAGACCAGGTTGGAATGAGCGAATAGCGATAGACCTTAAGATATTTTGTAGTTTCCTCGTCGTCACATTCGAAGTTTGAAGGATCAACGGAGTATCCCCACCTTCATGTTGTCTAATTAACAGAACAATACCATAGATGCATATATCACATTTAGTTAGTTAAACAAATAGTGTAATAGGAAGTGAGTTAGTGTGGGGTATTCAGAGCGTGGTGCAATCGCAATCCGACTGCACCGGCAACATGCAACTTTGTCTTCCGGAACAACCATCTCACTAACTCCATAGTGCAACTAAACACCTAAATGACTTGAGGGGCTTTTAACACTATTGTACGGTTTATTCACAATAGCTTAATTACAACGCAAAAAGGTCGTAGCAATAGGTATTACCACATCGTTGCAATATGAGTGAGATATTATATTGATTAGTAAATAATGTGGTTGATCAAATGCAACTATTCGTATTTTAATAATTAAAGTATGTTGTTTTTTGGATTGTCACTGTATATTCTTCCTTATCATTCTTTTCTTGATGTTTCGTGTTATTTACAGGGAGTATTATCAAGAGATAGGTACTAGGGTAAGAGTACTGTTAAGTGTATTCATGCGAACGACTTATATCTATTATAGGGAATATGGAACACAGTTATGGTACTTTACATTGGATTTCGCTTTATAATCAGGAAGACTCACCCAATAAAGATGCTACAAAAGCAATCTACATGATTCAGATGGCATAATTAGGTAACAGACGCGGGATCTTCAGCTGGACCGAGAGGAATGTCTTTGTCATTGCCATATAACGTATGCAATGATGTAGTGGTGTAGTGTAGCAGGGTGAAAGAAGAGATATTATATCGGAAGAACTTGTGTCAAAACATTGTAGCTCATCGTATAGAAAGATACTTTTCTTTCTACAACGTTGTTCATTTAATAACTCATCTGCTTCCTTCCTTTAAACGCGCCATTTCCAATATTTTGTATAATCAATTCTGATAGCAAATTAAATGTATGGCATTTCTGTTTCTTATTCTATGTTATCTCTTACACTAATATGTACTTATGCAATTAAATAAAATAACCGATATATTATTATATACATCTGATTTCTTTAAATTTTATGTTACCGCTATTATTTATAGAATTTATGAATAATCATAAACATTTTGGTTGTATGTAGAAAAACTAAGATGAATGAGTTATGTATAAAACTGATCGAACAACTACGATAGCTACGTAGGCAAAATATGAAATTAAAAGTATCTATGTACTAAGTTAACACATATTTGCATAAAAGTGTGTACAAAATTTCCGAGTTTCTTTTGTTTAGTAATAAATAACACAAGATTGTAGAAATCGCCATAAATAATAACATTATGTATGGTTTTTAACACTACTGTTCACCTTGGCCTCTTTAAACTAATAATAGTAATAACCTAATAGAAAAAAAGAATGCATATCAATTAAAAAAATATTGTGAGTTAATAGTGATATTGCGAGACTTACACGGGTAATATGGGTATGCAACACAACCGCACAATGAATATAGAAAGTATTTTGATGATGCGCGTGTCATATCATCTACCTTCATTAGTATAGTTAATAGTTGTACCTATCCAAGCAGCCTCAATAGTATAATATGACGATTAATTAAATTTGTCAATCGCGGGATTGATTTTGGTCGATCGCATCGTATGTCCCTCGGAAGTCGGAACTGAGTCGTGAGAATTTAAAGGGCGTATTCAGTTGTAATCTAACATATTATATTATGTCAAAAAGTTCATTAAAGCGTCAATCTAAAGCGAAAGATCTTGGGATATTTTTTGATTCTTCATTATCTTTTCACTCGCATACAACTTCTACGGCTCTACGTGCGAGTAAGCTTCTAGGATTCATCATGCGACAATCCAAACCAATCATGAATCCAAATGTCTTACGTACGTCTGATTAGTGCGTAGCATTCTTGAATATGGGTCGATTACCTGGTGTCCTTATGAGGTTTCCTATAAGCTTATTTTAAAACGCGTCCAGAATAAATTTCTTCTATGTCTTTATTTTAAGACATTTAACTATATTCCTTTCGATAATTCGTCAAATGATTATTTTTCAACAGCCTTTCTACAAGGCGTGCTTACTTTTCATTCTGTTGAATCTCGTCGGTGTCTTTTGCTCTTGAAACACTTTTGCCTGTTTTCGCGAGGGATGGTTTCCAATCCTGGTGTCCTAATGAATTTGAATTTACACGCGCCTGTCAATTGCCTACGTGGTCGCAGCCATGATTTATTAAAGATCGGAACCGTTTCCTCGTGTCAAGCCTATCGGGCACCATTAGCGACGGGTAGTAAATTCGCTCCCTAAAGACATAGACATTTTCAATGATGTACTTTGCATTTTGTTTTTGAAACTTTATTTTTCTGTATTAAATTGTACTTAAGTATGTTTTGATTTTTTTGTTATTATTATTATTTTCTATATTCTCTTCTTCTCTCTTGTGAGGGTAATATTTGTAACCTAAATCTCATGTTGTGTACGTCTTGAATTCAGATTTGTTATGTCCACAATGTTTTGTATTCTTAAATAAATAAATAAATAATTTCATTGAAATTTTGGAGGGCATTAACCATTCCTATTTAACTTCCCTTATTAGCTTACCTGTGGCCGTTTTCAAATTCAACGCGAGGAAGCCCGTATGACCTCGTATATCTTTATTTGTGTTACATCATTTGTACACTATCATCTCAGATACACGAATCAGTAGAAAAACTGCGTCCCTTATATTATGCATACTCAGACTAACCCTACCCTCCTCCACCTGTACGAAAATAAATAACATTGCATGAAATTATTACATAAATGTGAAGCAATTATTATGACTGCAATTTATACTAAAGAGTAAAATATAACTAATATCTTCATCGCATAGGGAAGTGTGGTTATCGATAGAATTTCTCCTCACAAATTAGACTAGATTGACATGTTTAGCATTTCCACGTATTCCACAAACGAGTTAGCAAAGTTAGCATAGCCGAGCGACACATAGACAAGACGCCTTATACTGAACGGGTGAAAACAAAAAAAATGAGAGCATTTAAGCCAATTAAATAGAACACTTGCAAACATACGTGTACTTGAATTGCCATAATAAATTATACGTTTATAAAAATGGCATATGCAAGACTCAAACGCCAAGAATAACAGAAGGCGATAGATAGAACTAAAATTAAATTCGTTCCATTTTCAAAAAGGAATCATAAATATTGCGATATTGTTATTTTATTAAATTGCATGATAATAAAAAAAGCATTCCTAGATACACGAGTTTAGTTTTTGCATATTATTGTGGTTTCTTATGAATTGCAAATATAATTCAAGGTTGTTCATAAAAACAGATTCTATAATCTACAAGGACAACACCGCTCTTATGTTAATAATATGTATGCAGGTGTAGTTTTATTCGAGACAATGGCCTAAGTGACAATTTATATCGGTGGTACAAAACCTATTTGATATAATGGAAAATTTATCAATTTTCTAATTTTTTTACGGGTTGCAGCAGGTAAAAGTAATGAAAAATAATGATATATTATACTAGACTAGCTGTACATACATTATATTATTTAAAATTGAATAGTTACTCCACTCTGCATTATGACGCACATTTGTATGACGGACCTTAGTAACAACCCTATCAATCATATTCAATGAAAAACTTCGTATTTGTCATTTTGGGCCGCATGCGGGTCACGGGTCGCGGGTTGTGCATCACTGATTTAAATAATAGATAACTGCTCTACAAAAAAAATATACGAACTTCGCCAAGGAATATCTGAAGATGACATTATAAACAATCTCACCCCAAAACTAGGTAACTAATTCTCATCCAATTGTCAATTATGCTCTTTTAGCTTAGCGTGGCAAATATCTAGAGACATACGCCTTTTTATATCTCATTAATAAATTGATTTAAATAAACTTAATAAAACGTTTCATATAATATTTATTATTATGTACGTATAGATAGTACCTACAAGTAGTTCATATTGTGGTTTAAAAAACACCTTTATTTTTAATCGTAAATATGTAGGTAGCTATTTGTGTCGTCAAGCATATTATTATGAAAAATAAAATCTACATTTGTGATACTATTTTGTTTTTTTAAACTGTATAATATTTTAATTATTCATTATAATTTTGATCAATATCACGAATTCTAAATACGATTGATTATAGCTAACTAATCAATATTGGTATAATTTGTAGATCTTTAGGCGAGAGGTGAGGTTAGGCTATTTTTATTACAAATCAATTTACACGGTTGGTAGATACGTTAACATACAGCATAATTAAAAAAACGTATTTTGGTCTTTGTAAAGTGACCATAGTGAGACTAACAATGAACAAATTTAATATTTTATAAATCAATGCTATTGTGTCTCTATATAATAATGTAGTTTTAAAAAACACAACATTTAAGATATGGTAGTTAGGAACGTATTGAATTCAATTGTCATATAATATATATAATTATGAATTACAATTGCCTAATCAAGTATGCTCTAGTGGAGTCTAGCTAGATACTTAAAGATTTCATACATTGTTTACCATTATGTACATATTATAATACTTTTTGTTTTTTTGCAAAGCCGTTCCTGTGACAATCTTATCTTATAAAATAAATAGCATGGGATTATTTAAATAAGATAATATGGCGATGATTTATTGTTCAAGCTCTGTTAACGAAAAAGAGACAACACTGCTTGATTAATTGTACAACCGCACGAGACAGCTGTAAAATCCGAGAGGCACGAGCTATAATAACATGACAGAATAAAAAAGCTTCACGATGAAAGAAAAAGTATTAATTGGTATTATTTTGATGTTTTATTAGTAGAATGCCTACTTATATTTGCCATGTTAAGTATAAAGCCTCAATTACATTGAGCTTAATTACGAGCTGTTTACTGGCGAATTTAAAAGCGGGCGATTCAGCTACTGTGATTTGATGATTACACACAAAACTTTCCATTCGCTGAGAAGCCACAAGCCAGCGACTATTTTGACAGAACGTAGTTCGTGTTTTACCGGGAGGTTGCTACTGCGCTCTACTGCGCAGACGCAGTAGGTCCCCACGCCGGCGTGTAGCGTTTAAAGTTGACCGGCTTTCAACTTTTCTCGGTAGAGTGTTTACAACCTGCTTATTAGCTTATTCGATGATTACACTAGGCGACTTTACAGGCAGATTGTAAATTCGCCAATAAACAGCTCGTAAAGAAGCTCAATGTAATTGAGGCTTAAGATAAGCATTTACTTTAAAATGCAAGTAAGTGGAAACACTTACACACTTTCACAACGGTATTTACAACGTTTTTTACATCGTTTTTCTTAGCTCGTATTCTTATTTGTCCGGTGCAAATCTCGTAATCAATTTTTAATTAATTTCCCGACTAGCTAGACATTTGAAACTTTTAGAATATATCAGAACACGATGCCAATGCATTTTTTAATACTTCTAGCCATCGTTTAGTAGAATTTAATTCATTTTCAGTTAATTCTGTTTTGTATGAAAAGTTAAAGATTATTTAGAGATTTAAGAAAGTTATTAAGGAAAATATAAAATTTGAACATCGGCCTCGTTCAATTACAATTAGTTTAGGTTAATTTAATTAAAGTATTTATAAATACAGAATATTTAAGCAAATGTGTTGTTTGACAATAAATAATTTGCAATTAATGTGTGGTAGGTACCTATGTGTTATATTAAAATGACATTTATGATGTTGATGGAGCCAACGCTCACTATTCGTGAATGTGACTCTAATAATAATTATATTATTGTAAGTAAGCATATCTAGCAATGCACTTTCAGAAGGTGGTATGTCCTTGACACCAACACAAGATAAATTCGCCACTAAATCATATTCAATTTACAAGACAAACGATGTAAGTTATAGATATTTATAACATAACATGTACTAATAAAAATATATTTAATTATGATTGTACCATCACATTTTTGTATCCGCATGCGAATTATGATAAGATTCATTAATCTTTTATGATTTCAATTCAGTTAAATTCACACTGAATCCGAGAATACGAGTACATAGAAAATATAGTTTGCTTGATTGACGGCAAAGATGATTTTCGATCATTTTCAGTATGTGGCTTTATTGGAGTACAAATTTCAATATTGCGTTAACGACAGCGAAATAGATTTGTGTTTACAAACGCACAGGGGAAAAAAGTTGCTACTGTAATAAAACATATTATAGTTTATTATATATCATCATAAATTTGTTTTAAAAGGTATTGAGCTAAGTTGGTGACACTTCTGTTGCTAACTGCATACAGCTCAGTGGAAATAAATGGCAACAGCTTAATTTATTTTGCTTTTCTGATACTTGGTTAATGACTCACTCAATCCGTGTTGCCGATGTCGTGTTGTCAACTTGAGTGAGGTCAGTACTTAAAAGTCTACATTATTATTTATTTTACCTTATGTTTCATAGGTTCTGTGACTGGCTGGACTGTTTTGGTACATTTCTGAAAAAAAAGAAAAAAGGTAAATAAGTATGTTAATCAGTGAGATGTTTTTTTATCAGTTTCAGTCGGTATTTATTTTTAAAGTGTGGTCGACATTATTACAGAAAATAAATATAATCGTTTAAAAACATGACAAAATACCAATATTAATCAGAGTACAGAATGAGATACACAATATGTCTAAATTCATAAAAAACTTGAAATATTTAATCAATTTCATTGAATTTTTTCAAAAACTTTTAATAAACCAGTTGACATTGTCCATGCGAGAGGACGAAACCGGTATTAATGTTTATTTAAATAAGATTAACACTATTTATATCAACGCGCTAAGCAGCAAGGAAAAATGAGATATTTATGGTGTTATTGTATAGAATTTCAACGTCAACGTCAGGTTACAACGAAACATGAAAAGTATGACGAAACCAATAAACATTTATTGTATTTTTTTAAGTTTACTTAGTATTGTTGTTTTGTATCAGTGTCCATTAATTAGAATTGGCGAGTTCGCATAGTGCCTGAAGATACTGAAAGGATATACCAGGATCGCAAAAAATGACTCAAATAGAATATATTATAGTAAAAAATACTAGAAACATTAGTTCGAATATTAATTGCTATCCTGTTAAGTAGAAAATCGTGAATACGCCCTATTGGCATAGTAGCATACCGAATTGATATCCGTTTTAAACTTTATTTTATATAATGGCTTTCCGAGGGGAATTGACAGTCAGATATATTAAAAGAAGTACATATTATTACAAACAAAAAAATATTACAATAAACAGATCAAGGTAGTGATTTCTTGTTGTTGTAAAGTGTCCCATTAATCATACTGTTGTACAAAACAGCCTACAATATAATTCCACTTAGTTACCTACATATAAAAAAATATGTAGGTAGGTAGTTCCAGTAAATAGTGATAGAGCCTATATTATATTGTCAGGTTAGTAGGTACTTCAATTTTTTTTATAGAATGTAAAATAATAGTTACTATCCGAATATGAAAAAACCTGTATTGTTATGGATACCTACGGCCTTGAAAACTTATTGATGTGGAAACAAACGAGATAATCTGAACACGTCTTTTTTTACCTTTTGATATGTTTGATTCGAAAAATATGCAAATTATTTAAAATCATAATACCTAGTTTTATTGTTCGTGACTTATTATGGCTCATGAATAATACATGAATTACGAAAAAAATAAACGAGAAAGTATGAATCAGGACTTAAACTGGTAAGGCAGGATTAGATAATATCGTCTATAAATTGAAAACACTATATTTGCAATATGTATAGTATTGTAGGTATAAGCAAATATACTTAATGACACATTTCTATCTACAATAGTTCAAGACAGCTGCATCTATGTACGGGTATTAAGTAGAGGGGCTGATGACTAATCTTAAATATCAGAAGGATATCAAGAAGAAAAATAATATAGTCATTGTAAACAAAACTTAAAAAATAAATCAATATTTACAAAAAATGATAATAACGTCCTTGCACTTGACTTGCACTTGTGAATAATCACTGTTTAAACATGTTTTTATTCTAAACTGATAGATTTAAGAATGTAAGATTTTCATACACATAAATCGTCGTAGCAGAGTTCACTATGAGCTGTCTTACCGGAAAGAGATGGAAGTATAGCATTGAGATCAAGAAATTACGCGTTGTGCATGTGGAGCATTGCAGACAAGTAATGTTACAATTTTATTAAATTCAATAAGAACATTAATTTGATATTGATCGGTATCAATAATATCTGACAATAACGAGCAGATACCAGAATTTTATATAAATATTATATACAATATGATTGTATTTCTAATTTGCTTATAACCTACACCTATTTTTTACGGGAATGGGACAATTGGGCGCCGCACTGTCTAATGAAATAAATAGACGTTTTATACAGAAAGTAGACGAGGAATTTTATACAGTTTCTATCTACCTACTAGGCACTTAATAGTTTTAATAATTTTACAAGATAAAAAGAACTTTTTATATACCACGTTTTTAAATTTTCTGTTGAATCATATAAACTTGACAATTCTATGTATTAATAAAAACTTTTTATTGTACTTGATAGAAATACTGAATAAATATTATAGATTACAGAAATCTCATTTTGACATTTCATATTGATTTCCATAGTTTTTATAATAATTATTCAGTTGCTAGGACCCACTTAGCAACCAGTAATAGTGAGTAGTACATATTACTTTTAACGATGTTTTTCCGAAACATACAAAACAGAATTAACTGAAGATGAATTCAATTCTGCTTAAAGATGGCCAAAAGTATTAAAAGAATGCATTGTCGTCGTGTTCTGATATATTCTAAACGTTTCAAATGTCTAGCTAGTCGGGTAGTTAGTTAAAAATCTTGGACAAACAAGAAAAAATCTGTACCGGACAAACAAGAATACGAGCTAATTAAAACGTGGTAAAATAAAAAAAACTCTCTTCTCGTTGGAACTTAAAAAATATGCATAATTAACTCATTATTTACGTGTACATTTTAAAATAATTATATAATTTAATTATAAACAATATTAAATATATATTTTAAAAGTACATATAATTCACGAACGTCTATTTATTTTCGAATATCATTTGATTGCGTGGCGCCCAGTTGTTCCGGCGCCGAATCGTCCTAAACCCTTTGTTAATGTCTTTCCCTAGTATTCCGGTGGTTTTACTACATGTTTTAAAGTGTTTTATTCAGATATGATTTGATCTGACTAGGTACTCAGTTAATGTGAAAGAAAACATATGATACTCTCATAATAGTTTGACAAGTTTTCAGTGGGGTAATAGGGAGTGATTAGCATGCTATCCAAGAGATTTGACGATAGTTATACCTAATAGAGATAGGGTGCTTTTACATACATTATGCTCCAGCAACATACACAATCAATAAAAAAAATAGAATCATTATGCATGAGGGAGGGCAATCAGCTAAGGGTTGCCGTTTGACAAATTAATGAGTTCAGCGATGGCGTGGTCAGCAAAGTCAGGAGACTAAGGACTCCACCAGGCTGATGCAGAATCACAGACAAATATCGAGTATGAAACACCAGAACAACAACAGAAAGAGAAAAAATGAATACAATTATATGAGAGAGAGAAATATGGTGAGAAGACGTATGCGAACGTTGACAGGTGTAGTGGTGATGGATGGGGGTAGGCTGTTAAGATTCGACATACACAGTGCACACTAAACTTTGTCAGTCATACATATTTGATTTCATTGCTTTAAGAATACAATAAGCAAGTGGTGCTGGTTAGTTTTTAAAATTCAATTAAACCCTGCCTAAAACAAACTATAATAGTTTAGGTGTGCTATGGGCGATCCTACAAAAATAATACACACCTTTTCAGTCGTAATTATTTGTTTTCGTTCAATTAAGATACATATTATTACAAATGATGTTAGTTAGTTTTAATAAAAACCATAATCTATAAAATATCTAAAATTATGTATGGTTTAATGACATAATTTTAGATATTTTATAGAGAAACGAAGATTTTTTTTACTATTATCTACTGTGGCTTGGATTAGGCAAGGTTTAATTGAATTTTATAAACAAGCAAACACCATCTACACATTGTAGACTTAGTTAAATAAAAACAAATACTTACTATTTCTTTTATTCAACGAATAATTCACAAGATTTAAGAATATATCATTCTGATTATTGAACATATTATATAATTTAGAAAAACACTTTCTGAGAGAGTATATTATAACCAATAGAAAAAATCTTTTTTGAAAAAAGTAAGCCACCCCGGCCGGAAATCGAATCCTGCATCTCCACGGGTTTACGCCCCAATCCGTCGCATTTATCCAATATGCTACGGCGTGACATACTAATTGCGACAAATTTTAACTATTGGTCAATTTTTAATACCTACTCATCAGCGCTCTTCCAAATCAAGCTACTTTGGCAATCGATTTTTGTTTCTTAAATCAAAGTAGGTAACTATTTACTATTACTTCGATTACTAACCGACGTCGTGGAATTTCTCCAATATTTTTTAGATGTTACAACTCGCACTTGCTAATAATTTATAATTAACTATACTTACTTTTTTCAAAAAAGATTTTTTCTATTGGTTATAATAATATACTCTCTCAGAAAGTGTTTTTCTAAATTATATATGTTCAAAAACAAATACGTTCGACTGACAAAGTTTAGTGTGCACTATTTATGTCATATTAACAGCCACTGCCACCTGGTAATGTTTGTAAGTTGTTTAATATTGTTCAACAAAATGACGGATCTATTTATATTATGCAAAAGTTCAATGTCTTATATAACACTCATTAGCACTTATTATACATATAAATGTTATTTCTTGTCTAGTTAGCGACTTAAACAGAAATTAGTGTAATCACTAATCAGCAGCGGTAAGAACACATTGTAATGAACGTTTATCTGACTTCCTTAATCTTAATCCGAGTGAATGACTTAGCCAAAAAGTACAAAGAACGTTTTTATTGTATATTCAAAATGATAAAACAGAATTTCTCGTGAGAAAATTGATAGCCACCCGCGAGCCGGCTCGAATGCGAAAGCTCAAGATGTTTTGTACTTTTTTTGGATTGAGATTATTTTTAATAAAGAGACGAAACGGGAAACCCAGTGATCACAATCTAAAAGTCAAAATACACAATGAATTTACCATAATAATATTATACTATCATCTCTTCAGTTTTTAAAGTTCTCAAGGGAAATCATGGTGTAATTTGGAGAAGATTAAAAAATATATTACAGTAACAGATATTAAAATTATACAATATTTATAATAAATAAATGCAATTTAGTGTTGACTGTTACGAAACGATATCAATAACCAACTGAAAATTGAGTTCGAAATGGTCATCATCATGTTCCACACAGACTATGATGTTTAAAAGATAATCAAAGATGACTTTTTAATAAGTGGCAACATTTATCGTGCAATCTTTTCCACCTCGCTGATTCACATTATGAGTTTAAAACAGATGAATTTAAATCAATCGTGACATTGACATTATAATAAAGTATATATATATATATACAGTACCTACCTACATACATTATGTCTAGTGCTATAGATAGAGAATTCTTTAGAGTTATGTGTGTTTCCATGACGTCGTCTGTATTAGTTGTGTATTTATTTCCTTTCATATCGGTAGCCGATGTTGAACTTATTAGACAAGACAAGTAAGTATAAATACTTATTAATTGATGGACCATTTCGACGGCAATGTGCTCCGCACGATATCGGGATAATTAACTTTATAATATTTTGTCATTTAATAAAATATAATATACTAGCAAATGTAACACAGAGGCAGTACCACCTGACAACATTCTCATATGTCTTCTCCCCATGGACAGGAAGCAGGCCCCTGCTTCAGGATGGATCAGGCCAGGATCTTTGGCGAGCACGCCTATCTATCACTAAGGTTAAGGTCAGCGTTTTAGGTTAAGGTTAACATTTTCTGGTTACAGACGTTTTTCCCTACGTTTTCTTCTTACCGACACCTTGTGGGGTAAGTATATTTATGTTCTTTCTCAAGTGCAATCTAGCTAAGTATTAAGCTGTTGAAATTACGTTTACCTTCGTTTTTCAAACAGATCTTTCGCGGGGAAACAGACCCTCATAGGTCCAACAAGCAAAAGTTCACCCTTTAACGACGGACTACCCGTTTTCTTTAAATAACACTTATGTACATGAAGAAAATAAGTATGTAGTTTTATTTTAATACCTACCATTACTCCCGAAATATCGATATAATATTTAATCCCAGGATTTAAAAATCATAATAAATACATAGCGCATTCTGCGTCAAATTGCTAATTCTATTATTACTTTGCTCAACAGTTAACGTTAAGAGATATAAAGATAATATGGGGAAATAATCCGTAGAAAAAGTTCCAAGTAAGAAAATTGTTATATGTAGTTAGTTAGCAAGATCGTTCAATAATTATTGTCTAGATTTAAATGATCCATTTCTTAGTAAAGCTATGTCTGTAATTCTTTGCAATTTCTAAGATAGCGGACACTTCAAAGGAAAACAGACCAATTTACCCGAAGGTTATCGAGAAAGACTTGGAGTAATTGATTAATCAACATTTAAAAGGCGGGTTTATATTTCCTGCGTTTAATGATAATGGTAGTGTTAGACCAATTTTAATGAAAATAATCAGTTTTCTGATCGCAGTCGTTGAATTCAGATAGGATTTGTCGTATACTCATTTATCTCATCAACACAATTAATATAGATAGACCCTTCCAAATCATCCCGCCCCGTACCACACTCGGTTTTAATTGAGCGTATCACGAGTCCCTGCGTTTGGATGTGAAACATCAGTAGTTTTTTTACGCCAGGGAATGTCTCAGGAGTAAATACCCAAGATGGCCATGCACTCAAGTCTACTTTGACGGAGTTTAGAGAGACTTTTTGATGAAATGTGTACATGGGAAAGAAGAGTACAGTAAGCTAATACAAATAAAAGATTCTAATTAATAAGTATATAGTACGAAAAACAAAGCTTAAACAATACGAACATATAAAACTATGTGAACAGATTTTATCTCATCAGGCGCGCACACAGGAAAGTTGTGGGAAGTGGGTTCCATTTTGAAAAAATATCTATAATAATTTATTGTTGATTTTTTAAGGCTGCCGAAGGGGTTGGTGTTAACACGGTCTAGCAGGTGGCACTGACTTTCGTCTTCTTTCCGGGTACATACCTTATACTCAGACACTACGCACTTTAGGTCTAGCAACGAACACCTAGCCTGCAGCGGGTGCTCATCCTATTCCGCATGGACTACCAATCATAATTATTAGGATCATTAGTATCCGTTACTGCCTTCCACACTGTCATGTGTTTTAGACACAGCATCAGAATATTAAATTAACCATTGGATGCCTCCAATTTATGGGTGCCATTGACACAGGCTTTGCGTAGAATGCCGAGAGAAGTGGGGCCAACCCGATATGAAGGCTGTTCGACAGCCAAATCATCCAGGTCACGATCCTCAGGTCTTGACAAAGAAAAATAAGTGATACTGCATTCATAAGTAAATTGTATTTTTTTCGTTCCAGGGGCGGTCCGAATTCAAAAGTTTATAATTGACGAGGTAATATTAAACAAGACTAGTGTTTTATATAATAATAAATAACATAAGCATACATGGCTATATACACAAATTAGCAAATTAAAAAAATATGCACACAGACATGCAATAAGATAAACAGACAAAAATAATTATTATACTTTTGTATGGAAGATGTTCTATTTTTCATCAATCATTGATTCTTACTTATATATTAACTAAATTAATTAGTAATTTTAACATTGGTGGATATAATTATTTTTTGTATTTCTTAATAAAATCACGAATTACGATAAAAATTTTAACCGGTCACCTCAATTAAATCATCCGTGATATATACACGGAGATGTTGTAAAAAATGTATAAAATATAAATCGCTAATCGTGACTGGCACGCACGTACCTACAATGTTACACCGTACAAATGTAAAGCCGGCACATTCTCTCAAAAGCCATAAAAATACCAATTATAATGAAATCAGGCATTCCATAACAAGTTGCATCAGTCGCCATGATAATGAAGCTGTTTACCTATTATAATACCGGTGCGAATTATTGCGATAAAAATAAAAGAGTGGAAAATTTAAACATGAATTATTAATCGTCAAAAATATTACACAAAAAAATAAACACAGAAATGACATTTTTCTTTCTTAGTCGCAAGAGTTAGGGGGGAAACGTGGACGTAGCTTTGTATATCGTCACTGTACAGGCCATTTGCATTAACCCTCACTTTTCACCAAAGTGACATTTTGATGGTAATGGACGTATACTCTTAAAAGAACTGGCCAATTATCATAAATCCTAAAAAAATATTTCATATCAAAATAAATCAAAACTATTTTTAAGCCATTTGTAACTTAAAAAAAATATTCTAAACAAATGATGTAACCCCCTTTAAACGTAAGCCACAGGGTAGGTACAGAGTAAGCCACTCAATTTGTAATAAAATAATAAAATATAAGTACTTACAAAATAATATATAAATATTATATATAAAATAATAAATAAATATTATATATAAAATAATAAATAAATATTATATACAATCATAAGTAAATCCAATGCCCACAGTTTTTTCACCTCCTGAACAATTTGATATTTGAGGGTTACGATAATTGGCCTGTACAATATACCTACATACATGATGTCCACAGCCATTGTCGATGTTTAAGGTGGAGACACCAGAAATTTATCCCTCCAACAAATTGCTTCCATTAAATTTAAATTATATTATGCTTGTGGGATGCCGAATTCGAAAAAGGAAAGAAATGTTGTTGGAAGTCCACAGGATGAGATATCCAACATGACGAGCAAAATACGAGGGTGGGTCAATAATTCCTTAGAAAAAAGCATTAAAACAGGTTTTATTTTTGTATATTTTTTTTATTTCTCAACATAATTTCCTTGGAGCTCAATACACTTGGTTAGACGTTTCTCAATTTTTTTTAAACCATCAGAAAAATAAGTTTTCGGAAGGTCCTCAAAATAAGCATTTGTCCGATCGATGACTTCTTCATTTGAAAAAAAACGTTGTCCACTTAGCCATTTTTTTAAGTTTGGGAAAAGGAAAAAGTCACTGGGGGCTAAATCTGGCGAATACGGTGGGTGGTCGACCAATTCGAACTTCAATTCTTCAATTTTAGCCATTGATCGTAAACATGTGTGAACACGGGCATTGTCCTGATGAAAGAGGATTTTTTTCCTGTTTAAATGAGGCCGTTTTTCTTCAATTTTGTTTTTTAGCTGGTCCAATAAAGATGCATAATAATCCCCTGTTATTGTTTTTTCCTTTTTCCAAATAGTCAACGAAAATAATTTCACGTGCATCCCAAAATACAGTAGCCATAACCTTACCAGCTGATTTTACGGTTTTCGCCTTCTTTGGACATGGTTTGCCTTCGCAATCCACTGCTTTGACTGTTCTTTCGTCTCGGGAGTATAGTGGTGTATCCATGTTTCATCTACAGTCACAAAGCGAATAAAAAATTCATCCGGATTGCGTTGCATGAGCGACAACAGGGCTTTAGAGGCCACCACCCTACTGCGTTTATTGTCGACTGTGAGCAAACGCGGCACCCATCTTGCAGAAATATTTTTCATGCCCAATTTGTCATGTAAAATAGAAATGACGCTACCTTTTGAGATCCCTGTAACCTCAATTATCTCACTCAACTTTAATCTTCGGTCACTTAACACCATATCGTGGATTTTATTGATCATTTCTGGTGTAGTCACCTCTACAGGACGTCCTGAGCGTGGTTCATCCTTTGTTGATGTACGACCACGTTTAAATTCATTTAACCAGTTATAAATAGTTGCAAGTGAAGGAGCAGATATGCCGTGAACTAAATCCAACTCATTTTTTATTTCCTTTGCTGTTAACCCTTTTATATTAAAATGTTTAATAACAGCTATAAACTCAATTTTCTCCATTTTTTGTAAACAAGCAATTTTTTTTTTAAATGTACGAGAAACACACAACAACCCGACCAATCTGATTGAAACTTCGCAGCATACTGAATCGGTAGTGCCGCTGCATGAAAACAAACCGCTTGCAGTACTAGTCGCGCCACCTATCGGCTTTTCTAAGGACTTATTGACCCACCCTCGTATATAATGCGGTAGTCTTTTTATTATTTTTCAGTGTCATTTATGCAATATTTTGAATATATTATTTTTAGTAAGGGGTGGCTCCTAGTGAGTAGTATCCGTTTACCAATCAACTTGCGAAATGAATTGTTCATTATGGGAACATATTAAAATATAGACCACAATCCGCTAGTTGACAATATCTTTCCACGTTGTGCTTGCCCTATGCATGGCCCCATATACTGGGGCGATTACAGGTGAAGTAGGTAAGTAATGCTATTTCAATTAAAATAATACCTATATATATTTTTTTAATTTTATCGTTTCAATAAAAATGGCCGCCATCCCATTACTACGCCAGGGATGGCGAACCTTTTTACCAAAGCGTGCCAAAATTTCCAAATAATATTTTTCGACTGTGACGTGCCGTACAGTTTTTCATGGCGAAAAAAAAGTTTTCTAAAAAAATAGTTTTTAAGAATTCCATTAAAAAGGTTTAAAAATTACAATTGAGTTCTTGACATTATATTATTATATCTTTCACCGTATTTCTAGCCGAAGGCATATCTTTTATTCTATACATATTTTTGTCTTAATATTTCAAAATTCTTAAAGAGATCGTGGAAGCATTGCACCATTCTTCTTTCATATTATATTCTCCATCACTGAACGGTTTTGCATTTTTAGATATTATGTTTGACTCAAAATAACAATCAGTTATTATATTTGAATGACTGACTGCCGATAATTAATTTCATAAGGTTTGTTGTTTGAATATTTTTATTTTTAATTTCCCGACCGTCTTATGCAATTTATTGTATATATGTAGATTAAACGTAAAATATTTGCCTAATATTTTTTATACATTGCGATTTGTCATTTATGCATGAATTTCGTCGTTCCGTTTGCGCATCGATGGTTAAACATAATATGAAAAACAGAAGAAAATACACATGGCCATGTCGTCATTATTTTTTAATATTATATATAAGTAAGTAATTGAGTAAATATATATATATATATTTGTAAAAACACATTTTTTACATGTATAATATATAAAATAGTAATTTCTTTTCTTTTCAAAATGAAACATTCGCGTGCCATGAAAAATCATCCCGCGTGCCATAGGTTCGCCATCCCTATACTACGCCATCTCATCCCTTACTTAAAATATATAGAAAAGATTGAGTACAGTGTTGTAAAATACGTTTAACTAAAAAATAATGCGCAAGGTCAAATTTCATGATTTTAGCTCAACATTAAAACAGTTAATAGCAGGTGTAATTTGTTACTCGGCGTCAAATTGACAATAAGTAGTAACTTTAAGGAATTTCTTGGTCTCACATTGGCATATTGCATCACGACATAAAAATGTAGATAACAGATAAACACCACTAACCTACCTATTGTTTCCACGGTGTGTTGACATGCCTTGTGTACGAAACAATCTTTTTTTTTATTAACTATGGGAAACACTTGACTTGACTCGACTATCGAAAAAAAGAATCAGAAAAAACAAACGAAACAAGAAAACCTCAATAGTGGCTCGGAGTTGATTTACCACATTTCGTTTATGCATGGTTCAATTAATTATTTTAGGCAAGGTCGCCTACTTATCTTCATAGAATGTCGGTGGATATAAGATTCTAAAATATCGCGAGATATAATTTGCAAACCTGACGATGTATTTATTACATAATATTATATACTGCTTATTTCCGCCACAAAATTTGCATGTTATTTTTTTCAGTGATATTGGAAAGGTGACTGTCAATAATTATCACATAAAATGTCGTGTTGTGGGCTGTCGTGAAATTAGCAAGCATTAAAATGACGCAGTGTAATAAAAAAAATTAAATAAATAATACCGACATACTTAGTATTCATTTTTGACAAAATAAATATCTTTTATGAAGAATATTTAAAAAAAATCTCCTTATAGAGCACACTTCATTCAGATTGACAAAAATGTATAAATATCAACGATTCTACTTGATGAAAAATAGATTAGTATAGTGGAAAGTTCAACGAGTGCGTGCTACCTGTGCTCATGTATGGCTTTGAGCACAGAACAGATAATACATATAATACCGATAGGCTATATTCAATACGCCGCATATTGATGCAGGGTTGAATGTGTGAGTGTCCTACGAAAATGAAACACGCATTATGCACGTACAATAGTGTGTGTAATACACCAACATTAAATGGGCGTAAATGAATAAACCGAGAGCAGTTTTCAGTATTCGACGTAAAACGTATTCTTGACACGTATGTAAGTTTAACCCGGATTCTTCTTTACTCGAGTCGGTTACCTGCTATCGCCTTACCCGTTATATATTTCAGTTCCCATTATTTCTGAGTTCCCTGGCTTTGAGACATGGCATCTAACTAAGCTTCAAAGGTCTCAGCTTTTGAGCTTTGAGAATCGATGTCTCCGTGGGATCTTAGGGGTACATTGGTACGACCGCGTTACAAACACTCCGAGTTCATGGGCGGGCACAGCAGCCTTCGGTGATTGAGATAATCACTAAGAGACGCTTTACGTGGCTGGGACATGTGTACCGGATGCCGCCAAAGAGTGTGACACTTCGTACCCTTGTGGTACAACCTCAAGGGTTCCGTCACCGTGGCCGGCCCTCCTTCACCCTGCAGCGGTGCTACAAACGCGATCTACGCGCTGCAGGTCTGGCATGGCGGGAGGTACGAGATTTTGCGATAGACCGAGGGAAGTGGCGCGAACATGTGCTTGCCCTATGCCCCAATGCTGAGTCGTCACAGGGTGGAAGAAGAAGAAGATAGTGGAACAACTATGTACATATATTGAATATTGTCTATAATAATTTCAAACTTCCAAAAATGTAGTAGGTGGGTAATTAAAATGGAACAACTTAACCTTGAAATTGCGCAGGTTGCGATTTCCTCTTCTGCGCACGAATTGGGTACCTACATAGTACATAGGGTAAATTTTATTATTGTTACCATTCTTATTTCCACTCTTACGTGAAGCCTAAGTTTTCAAAACATGTTATTGCTATAATCTCACAAGTATATTCAAATAACTCACGCAAATGTGACCTTTAATAACATATTAAATACTCAGTGTATATCTACTGGAATTTCAGTAAGTATGTAAAAACCAGCGCAACCGTTGAGATAGGTCGTTTCAAAATGAAGACGGCAAGAAATTATTAACCAACAATCACTGCTTATAGAACACGAAACATATGAAAAGCTATATAAATTACCCAAATTACAAAAATTTAAATAAAAGACTAAAAACATACAACCCAACTTAACTTAACTTTAATAAAAGATCTTTGTCAAAGATCTTTGATAGTCTAATACCGGCGTTGGTGAGATTGAAAACATTTTCCACACGCATATACGCAACACTATGGCCCGTTTCAGACGGGACACCGGTGTCGCGCTCGCATATAATATAGGAAGTCTTTGGTATTCGAATAAAGGGGCCTTTATATTCTGTTATGAACGCCCCAGAACTTATGAGTGAACGCATAATTTCGCGATATAAATTAGAACATAAAACTGGCTGCGGTAATAAAAACAGGTGTATCGGCGGCTTAAGAATGTAGCGGCTGACGGAAAAGTGTACCGGGCACTCGTTGACTCATTAGCTCTGGGGCATTCATAAACATAATACAAAGACCCTTTTATTCAAATACAAAGGCCTGCTGTATTAATACGAGCGCGACACCGGTGTCCCGTCTGAAACGGGCCTATCTCTCTCTCTCCCATACACTCACACTCAATCGTATACAGATAAACTCCCCCACCTGCTTACATGGCGGCAGGTTGTCACTGATAAAAGCAAATCTGTAATGACAACGGTATGCCATAAACGGCAAAACACACAGAAATTACATCATTACTGACACGATCACTTTCGTTTAAACTATTTATTATCACGTTTGTTTATTATTGAAACAACATGTTACATTTTTTTTATTCACACTGCCGAAATAAAGAAATTATTAAAAATTGATCCCAGTATTGGTAGCCGCTTTCAAATCACAATAAACACGGCGCAGTAACGGCAACAATACAATCGCGAAACTGACCATTCACGTAGAATCTCGCGACTAATTTTACCGTGCACACACGTCTGCTTCAAGCGGCTGCGAGCGCGAGACTCCCCATATACTTACTTGTGTCATGAACGCACGGAAATTCCTACATTCCTACGACGAATGAATTTATCAATTCAAATTAAGAAAATATTCAAAAAGCGAGAAGAATGATTATGTAGTTATGCCACGAAAACTATATCGATCAGGTGCACGCCCAGGCATAACAGGTTAAAAAAATATCAAACTTCAAAACAAAACGGAAGTCTACTTAATCATTTTAGTGTATAATCGATTATCAAAAACATAACGTTCGTGATCATTCAAAACCCAATATAAATTCCAGTCAGATATTTTATTTCAATTAAATTATACCCACAAAATATGATTTGAACTTGATATCAATTATTGCATTTGATATGATAGCCTTTCAATTACGAATATGTTTGTATAAGTACTTTAAATGTTTTATTGTATAACTATGGACTATTTATTGAACCTCAATTTTCATATGAAATAGTATCAAAATTCTAGTTTGTATTGAAAAAGGAAATTTTTCAAACGTTCAATTCAATGAAAATGTGAGCCGTGACGTCACGTATAATTTCCCACGATAACGGCATGTAACACGAGCGTTGAAATGAAGTGAGTGAAAATTGGCGAGAGTTGTTATATCGGGTAGTCTGTATTGAATTATTCAAGCTGAATTATATTGCAAGATTCATTGACTGCAGATTTGATACGGCAAAATTAACACTTAAATTGTAAAATACTTTCTATACATTATATTATTTGGTTTGTCCGATCCTAAGAATATTATATAATGGGCCTTCACAAACTGGAGGTTTGCATTAAAGCTAAACTTCAGCTGTGGCACGGTCTAAAACGATCGTGATTACGCGACGCGTAGATTGTGCAAATGACGCGTGCAGAACAAAATATAATTTGTCATAAAAAGTCAACATGCGTCCATTTAATGTTATGTTTATTGTTCTATTACTAATAATAATAATATATTCATTGACATGTTTTCTTTTTCAAGTAAATGGGTACCGTTTTTTAGTCATTAACGATTTAATAATTAATTCGCCCGTCGCCAACACAAAACAAATTGACGTGTTCACAGCTCGACTTTCGCTCTCCGATTGCCAGCCAGTCCGACATTTCGTCGCACCTATAGTTGAAAATTATTTGCCGTTTCACCGTTAAGTACCGTCTTAACAAATATTTGTTTTACGAGAAATGGATGTTAGCCACTTGCACAATCTATTAGATCCATACTCTGACTCCAAACACACATTGAAAAATAATGTGTAGGTACTTGCCAGACTCAGAATTCAAACCTGAGACCCGACACGTTAGCCGCTCGGCCATCGTGTGGCCGTTTATATATCGGCGTAGAAAAGGTATTTTATTTATAATTCAATAAAAAAAAATCAAAAACTTCTTCAACGGGTCATAAAATCAAATAACCGTTTCTAAGATTAATCTGTAATTCAATTATAAACAGGAATGTTCATGTTAATTATTATTTTGTTAAATCGTAATAATTACACGATAAAAAGAACTTTTTATATACAACGTTTTTAAATTCTGTAGAGTCATATAAACTTGACTTGACTAGCTTAAACGATCAAAAAAATTTGCACTTGGTAGAAATACTGAATAAATATAAAATACTGAAATGTCATTTTGACATTTCATATTGATTTCCAAGTTAACACACGTATATATTAATAATTTAGTTGCTAGGACCCCAGACCCCTAGCAACCAATAATAGTGTTTTACTTTTTACGAATTTCTTCCAAAATAACTTTTCATACAAAACAGAATTAACTGAAAATTAATTCAATTCTACTTAAAAATGGCTAAAAGTATTAAATGAATGCATTGGCATCGTGTTCTGACATATTCTAAAAGTTTCAAATGACTAACTAGTCGGGAAGTTAATTAAAAATCGATTGCAAGATTTGTACTGGATAAACAACCACCGGACAAACAAGAATACTATCTAATAAAAACGTTGTAAAAATGTATTGTGCATTGCTAAGTTAATTTTAACTAGATACAAAATAAACGCATTTACTTCAAAAATCAAGGGTTTAGCATTGAAATGAGGATTTGTGCAAAATTTTCAAACGCCATTATCTTAGAAGAAGGTATTTTGAGTTGTTTACCTTTCGAACTAAGGTATTGATATAGATACCTACCTTATAATAAACACCGATACAGTGTTGGATTAAATTGATAGGAGCACAAATCTCAGTGGTATTATTATCAAATGCAGCATGAAACACTCAAAAGGTCAAGGACAATAAAATTAATTATTACCAAGTGGGCGAGCAAGATTTCAACAATTTTCCGGAATGTTTGGACTACATGGACGACATTGTCACAGGTCTGTTAGGAGTAGAGAAAATAAAACTGCAATGATGATTTCATAAAATTTATTTTGGCGACTGTCTTTAAAAGAAATTTAGATTTTTCTTTAGATATCAACATTTTTTTTTAAACACGGATGGTACTAGTGTAAAATCTGCAGGAGTGGAGGGATCATGAGGCGAAGTTTATTGAGCTTTCTTCGTCTTGAAAAATGCGCAATTATCACTATAATATACAGTATTATAAAAGTAATCGAGTTTTTAATATTAAAGACATCGGTACAAGACCAGTGGAATGTGCAAAACTATATCTCGCAGTAGATTAATCCAAGATGCCATTATAACAACGATTCTATGATAGTTTTTAAATAAGGTCGAGAAAATATGTAATTTTCATGAGACTGCAAAAGCCATTGATATTTAAAAAAATATAACAGCAGTGTAGGACTAACAGTAATGGAGATGTCTAAGCTTCGTAATAGACTAAAACACAGCTCGACATGTTGACGGTTTTTATGTTCTTGAAAAATTGTGGGGTTTCAGTAGCTGCAATATTTACAATAGCTTGATTTCTTAACATGTTTAATATCGCTACAGAACTTAAAAAGTAGTAGTTCACACGTGACACTGGTGTCTGGACAGCGGTATCTCTGGACACTGCATACGCATATAAATGAACGCGACACACGTGTGTTCTGTCTGAACGCGCCCATTCATAAATGTGTAAATGCAGCCTCTCGAGACACCTGTATCTGGACACCGGTAGTGGACTCAGATAGCAATGCAGAACCTTACTTAGACGCGTAAGTCCCTAAGACAGGCATCCATCTTTATCCATACACCATGTAAGACTTATAGCGGGTATTAAATCTAGGGAAAAATGGCAGTGACCCAGAACCAAACCATTTAAAATAAGACACGTCTAACTCTATATGGTGGTTATAGCCAAGTGCGACTTACTTAATCAAGATGTTCCTGCATCGCGCTCTAAGACTATAATGACATTATGATGATTATGCGCTGTTGAAAAAATGCTTAGTTTTATTTAGGTACACTATTATAATAGCAATTTGGTTTTTTCAGCGTCAAATTATTGATTAAAATTATACACATAGTTAAATCGAAATAATATACACCTATCCGAAACTAATTTTAGACGAATTGAATTTTGAAGTGTTTATACATCCGGATTCGAGCCGGCAACATTCGCACGTCAGTTAAAATTGTTTGACCTCCAACTGATGGGACCGTTCATTCATAATGAATTCTTCTCGGGTTACTTCAAATGTAATGTTTTCGCCTTCGGGCATCGGTCGTTTAAAAAACCGCGCCTGTAATTTATCACATAGTAATATCAATAATAAATGAAACGATCGATACGGAACAACGGTATTTAGGTATCTACAACTTCTACCAAGACATTGGTTGATCTGCTCTTCTCTCCTACGCGTACACATAATAATATACTTATCATGTTATATGTATTATTTTATAATATTAAATTTCATAAATTGGGGTCATTGTATTTTATTATTCATCCATATGAACCTAGAGTATGATATGGATTCCGAATATTTTCATATATCAGTGGCGAGGGGTGGAGGTAGGCTGTTAAGATTCGACAAAAATAGTGCACACTAAACTTTGTCAGTCATAACTTATTTGTTTTAATTGAACTAAGAATACAATTTGTAGATAGTTTTGGTTAGTTTTTAAAATTCAATTAAACCCTGCCTAAACCAAAGCATAAAAGTTTAGGTATGGGCGATCCGACAAAAATAGTGCACACTTTTTCGGTCATAATTATTCGTTTTTTGTATACATAATATTACAGATGGTAGGTATTGGTTAGTTTTTTTTTAAATTCTTTAAGCCCTAAATAAACTAAACCACAATCGATTAAAAATATTCTTCTATCTATAAAATAGGTACCTACCTAAAATTATGTATGGTTTAATGGCATAATTTTAGATATTTTATAGATAAATGAATATTTTTTTACTATTATCTACTATGGCTTGGATTAGGCAGGGTTTAATTCAATTTTAAAAACTAACAAACACTATCTACACATTTTAGTCTTAGGGTAGGTCATTAGGTTGAAGAGTTCTTTTTGGGATGTTCCATCACCCGTTATGTGCTACCCTGGTGATTCAAACCTGTCCACACGTTTAATGTTCTGTCATTCGCTGATCAGAGAGAAACCTGGTTCCAATTCAACCAGATGTACAATAATCCTTCGTATATTATCTGTATTGCGAAAAAAGATGGCGCCTGCACAGATATAATAAACAACAGATCTATTGAAAAACTACCGTTTGCAATAAATTCCGAATGAATGCGTGAGGTTTTATTGGAATGGCTACATGCACCGTTTTAGAAGGAAATAACAGAGGTTGAGCTATGCACAATAATATTTACTGACATGCATGATAGGTATATAAATAGTGCAGGACACAAGAAGGCGTTCGGGTCGGGTATATGTGAGTACCGCAAAGTGACAAGTGTAAATTAATATTTGCTTACTAGGTATAGAATTGTCAAAGAATCCACGAAGAAGACATAGAAAGAAATGTAATAAATACTTAGCTCACTACTCGTCAATGGTCATTATTGCATCAATGTGGTTTTCTTTATTGCGTGCACTAAATGCAACAAAATGCATCTAGCAGTATTAAAAGTGGTGGATTAGGTATAAAAGTATGCTTCCGAAGACATTGTATATGAAGTATACCTACATTAAAAATAAATTTTATTCGTCTGAATGTAAACAAACAAACTTATATGCCTAATGATAGGAATATGACCAGTCTTCCGCCTCGGTAACCGTATTAATGGGTCAAATCTGTGGGCAAGAAAGGCATACTTACAATTTATTAGGAACTCTATATACTCAGACCTTTACAAAGGAATGTTTATTTATACATCATATTTTTCAAAGGTAAAATTAATATTTTAATGTTTTATTTGGATAATAATTGGTTTTTTTATTGGAGAGCGATTAACATTAAACAATGATTTTCATATACATTAAAAAAACTAATTATGTTACTTATTATTTTATTGCTAATAGCAATAATATAATATTTTAAAATACTCAATTTATATAGCATCTCTAAATATTGATAGACTGTAGATCGATCACAGAGGATGCAAAAATGCGATGTAATTAACTTACGATTACGAATTGGATAGACCAAAAATTGCTTTTACAGTCGATCGCAATTAAACTATTGACCATTCCTGTTGTATATCACATTTGGGTCCGCAATATTTTGTAATATTTCATAATTCTAGTATGTCTATATCTTTCCCAATACTCACATGTGCATAAAATGCATCCATCCTTTCAATATTGCTACAATGTGCACTAATATTCATTTACAACGATATTTTTAATAAAAATAAAATCAATAAAAGAGTCATAACATCATAATATGTAATATAAATAAAACATATGGTAAGCAAGCTAATTGTTCCTGAAGTATAAGGTGTGGTAAATTGTATTCTGTTAGTACGTCCTCGCTACAATATATTTTTGACTACGATTGATATTAGACAGCGAAAAATGACAGATATGCGTGATATATTCAGTATGCAACTGAAATTGCAATAGGCTGGACAAATCTCTTAACGAGTGAAAAATATTAGACAAATCCGGGCATCCATTGGTGGGTAGACACTGTAATCGGGAGGCACATTACTACAAAACTAGTTGAATCAATAAATTGAACATAACCTCTAAAGACCTCATATACATAAACAAATTAAACGTGCTATATGAAAGCCTTTATTCAACAATCAATAGAGCCGGTTTTGATGATACATAAAAATGAAAACGACCAGCCTTGTGTAAAACATATAAATATATAAACGCAATTGAAGTATAAAAAAACAATTGTTTTCCGCAATACACTAAAATATAGATCATTATTATTATGATACGTGTTTCAAAAAACTTGTCTTTGCTAATAATACAATTGCACATTATATAGACTGTAGACCATGGGTGGCCAACCCGCGGCCGGCTGGTTGTCAACTTGTGGCCCGCGGAGCAGTGAGAAAATAAAAATAATATCTTGTTTGCTTGGAAGAGTTTTACAAAACATTTGGAAAAGGAGAAATATCCTGCATTTTACAAACATACTCTAATGGTGACTACTTCGCTATTTGGAAACACTTACACGTATGAACAGCTTTTTAGTCGGATGAAAACTGTTTGCGTGTAGGAACAAACTCACTCGATATCGATATTGATGCACTTAGTTCTGCCGCACAAAATCAAACTTCTCACTAACATTTATTATTTTGTTTATTTTTTATTATTTAAAAAAGTCTATTGTAATACATATGTTTGAGTCTCATTTTTGTTTTATTTTATTATTAAGTAAACAATAATATATAATACTTATATATTTCTTTTTTGTTTTCTATAATAAAAAAATCGGCCCGGTAGGAAATCTCATTTTTAGAATCTGGCCCGGCTGCTGAAAAGGTTGGCCACCCATGCTATAGGCGATATGCATGCTCAAAATATGGATGATATTGTAGCGATGCAAACTTTA
Source organism: Rhyacophila brunnea (assembly GCF_057557595.1). NCBI lineage: Eukaryota > Metazoa > Arthropoda > Insecta > Trichoptera > Rhyacophilidae > Rhyacophila > Rhyacophila brunnea. The sequence continues at coordinate 35,593,691 of NW_028233276.1, read as the reverse complement.
CTTGTTCTAACTCAAAACACATGTCAGTAGTTGTGGTATAGTGGTCATTTAGTATTGAGTATAATATCAATTTACATCTGGCATCAATTCCTTATGTAAAAAGGATCGGAACACGAACAAACGTTACTTTTTGAGGTACAGTTAAGACTGTTAAGAGTATTTATTATATTCCATAAATCGACGTATTATAAGTATTAAGCAATCTTAACTAAAAGTATTATAATCATAAATTACTATTTTCGGTAAATAGAGAGGACGAAGAATTGTTACTTTCAGATAGAATAACCGAATCAAGATTATTAAAGATTTATACCGAGGCTCTGCGCGACGCTGAACGCCGGTGGATGGGATGAACCTAACTATGGAGAATGATGCTGTACAACAGTCAAATTATCTGGGTCATGAGATATTCGCCAGATCCGAAATTGAATTTGCAACTATGCCACCAGTAGTGTATGTATCTACCTTTTTAATATATCTATACTGCCCTTACGGGGAAGGTATTTTTTGCAATTCATGTAAATTATATCGATTACATTTAATAGTGTAAGTAGGTGCCTCAGGTAACGGATAATTGGTGGTGAGAAGATTTTTTTGTATGTCATTCGAACAAAAATTGACTTTGAATACCAATTGTGAAGATTATGAACATAATGTTGTAGTAACTAGAAAGACCATGTTAGTATACCTATCTATTATGAGAAAATGACAATTAAATCCTTTGAAAAGTCATCATTTATATATAATAAAGTCTACAACGTGTGACAAGTAAATGAATTAATAATATTATTTAGCAGTCACGAGGGTGGAAGTAGGCTGTTAAGATCCAACATAAATAGTCCACATTAAACTTTGTCAGTCATACGTATTTGTTGAACTAAGCCTACAATTTACAGACGGTGTTAGTTAGTTTTTTAAAATTCAATTAGACACTGTGACACCAATCCATAATGTCAAAAAATAATTGTCTTTCCATAAAATATCTAAAATTATGCATTTAAACCATACATTAATTTGTATATTTTATAGATAGCATAATATTTTTTATCTAATATGGTTGGGTTAAGGCAGGGCTTAATGAATTAAAACAAACTAATTAACAACATGTGTAATATGTATTCTTAATTATTCAACGAAAACAAATAGATATGAATGAAAAACTGTGCATTATTTTGTTGAATCGACAATAACATACCAAAACTATTATGGTTTGATTTAAGCAAGGTTTAATTATTTTTTTAAAACTAACCAACACCATCTGTAAATTGTAGTATTAGTTCAATAAAAACAAATACGAATGACTGACAATGTTTAATGTACACTATTTATGTCGGATCTTAGCTGCATGCTTCCACCCTTCGCCACTGTTATTTAGCATGCCTGTATGAAATGACGTCATTGTCCTACTAATTCGCGCCATTTCTGACAAGATCATGGATCGATTCCTACAGTGCAGCCTTTATTGTGTGCCTCTGTAGATTCCTAAGTATAGGTGTATCAGTATTATGCAAGAAGGATCGTATTATGGTCAAACGGTATAGTTGCAGATGTGTGCAAGTAACTTAACCGACTTTACTATCTACTTACTGGTATCTCAAGCGATCGGAGAGGCGTGTGTGTCAATCAACCCGGCTTTATGTAAATGATGCAACATTTTACTCTGACGAGCCTCGCTGTCTCGATATGACAGGAGGGCACCGTGACTGGGGTATTATTTAAAATACTAAACATATAAATAAACAATGTTAAAAAAAACTACTGTCTGTCATTGCTACTGTTGTTATTTTCAGTAGACATTTGATAAGTTCAAGTCTAAAAGAATAAATCCAAACGACCTATGGTTTGACTTGAAAAGTAACCAAGTTAGTTTTATATTAAAATAATTTATTTATCATTGATGGTTGTAAAAACCTCTAATGTGATAATTACGTCAAAATGGTTTTCCATAGTTTCTGTTCTTTTATATTACACCGTATTGTTTGTTTGCTCTTCTAATATGCAGAACTAACCAGATGTCAATTAGGAAGGCTATTCACTTCACATAGTGTACTTCCATGTATTTGAATTTGTCGTGTTTGCTATATATAATTATTTTTTTACACCCCTATATTCCATAATATACATACTACGAAAAATTTAAATATAATCAATTATGGAATCTTCCGTACTTAACGTGCCTTGTTTTAACAATACTGTATTATCTATTACAAACATTCGATGACACCGTGCACCCCCCCCCCCCCCATCCACAACCTCTTAATTAAATAAATCAAAGTTATTCAAAGGTTTACAAAACAAAAATGGAGTCTAGCTTCATCAGTATTCTCGATGATATGCAAATAACATACCATAGAAATACACGGCCGTATTTGGCTTTATTGGAGTTAATTTGAGTAAATTAAAATATATATCACGTAGGTTCTCCAATATACCGTAATTAGGGATCCCGAATCCCGAGCTATTTTCGATACCTATGAATCCCGGGATTGATAAACATAATCCCGGGATTTCGGGATTGATTTGTTTTATCAATTTTTATGGAAAATATAACAAAAAAATACTTTTAATAAAGAATAACTACATTATAAATAAACTGAGTTTGAATGAAGTTTGATTTATAGTATTTATACCCATGTGTAGGTAGCCGAATCATTTTATTTTTTCACATAAATTATTAAAAATGAGAAAGATTGGAAAAAAACAATGCTTCGCACTTTTAACAAAGTAATTCCGCCATGATATCATACGTTTTACGGCAGTTTCATATTTGGCTGACTAATTAGATTTATGAAGCGGAAAGGCCATAAGTACACCATGATTATTTGCTTTATTATTTTAAATCTCTCTAATCCATTCATTATGTCTTTACTATCAGAAACAGCAATCTCATATTAAATTCACATTATTATTTATATAACAATATTATTTACTCCATTAAACTTGTGTATTTCCAAGATTGAACCTATACAATATTAAAAATAAATGTCTTAAATAGTATAAATTATACTAGATTTATTTTTGACCAATTTTTAATTTGACATTTTTTATTTGATTTTAATTTTGAATTTTGACCAATAAATATAAAAATTTTATATTAACAATGGAAATAAATGCCAATCCCGGGATCCCGGGATTGTCAACTTGTAATCCCGAAATCCCGGGATCAGAATTTTGGCTCGGGATTGGATTCCCTAACCGTAATGCTCTTAAAAGTGGGGTCTGTTATCAAGTCCAACCACCCTAAATGTATGCCTCCCGACTATATTATTCCCTTTCGGTATATTGAAAGAAGCCTCTTCGGTGATAAGATGTCTTCAATCCTTGGGAGCTTACTTTTCCAACAGAGTACATGATTCCACTTTTATAAATCTGAAATCGTTATAATAAATATTTCCAGCATACTTGATTACGGTAATTTTACCAATTCTTTTGTACACAAAGAGATTACATTGAAAAAAATACACGAGGCATGTGACCTGATGGCTGGCCCTCCTACGAATCTGCCACTGTGTGAATATTTTTATATATATATATATAAAATCTTAAGTACTCATTTTTATAAGATAGATAGGAACTTGAAAAACCAATTATAGAAATGAATTATTATCGTTGGACAACATTTTTGCGAAGCTACTTTAAATATTAAAACTATAAATAATAAGTCAAATTAGGAATAGTTATTAAATATGTAATAATATTCAATGCGCTGTTCTCTACATCTACAGCAGGCCTGGGCAAATTACGGCCCGCCAAGTATGATTCTGAAAAAGTTTACTTTTTTCTACATTTCGAAGCCCTTTGGAATCGTTTTTGGAATCGATGACCGATGCACTGCGGAGCATTTAATTACTTTTTAATTATCACATTTAAATGACATGCTAATTATATGTAATGGCCCCCTAACCAGGACACAACAGCTGTGGTGTTCGCGCTGTAAGGATTAAAATAAAATTTGAATTATAATATGAATTGCACTGTCGAGAAATCTATGGCGAAGAAATCTGCAAATTTTACAACACCATTCAGACAAATTCGAACAACTTAAAAAAGTTGGTTATTTTTGGATCAACCTACATAAATACGTGAACAAACATTTTCAATTACGAATATCAATAAAAACTCTTTACGATCAAGCATTACCGATGAAGATCCACCATCAAGAAGAATTAAGAATCTCAAATACAAAATTTAAAAAAATGTTGAAAAATGTTTCAAAAACAGTTTCATTATTCTCATTAAATTGATGGCTATTAGAGAATCATTTATTTTTATATGTTGAAATTTCTTTTTCATGATAAATAATGTATGATAAAAATAGTATTTTTACTTGTGGCCCACCGTTCATTTTATATTCCTAATGTGGTCCTTCATCCAAAAAGTTTAGCCAGGCCTGCTATACAGCATTAGGTACCAGTTTTCAATGATTAAAAACGTCTCATTAAATCGGTAATATTAATGAATTATGAGTTTTTTTCTGCCAATAGAAAATATATTGACAAAAATGGGCTTTGACGTAGATAATCGATAACATTATAAGAAACGACAATACATGTTCAACGGATATACCCAGGGAACGCAACATTCAGTTCTACGGATTTATCAGACATACGATTTACAAATTTCCAACGTATTACTTTCTCATATTTTGTAGATACATTATGAATTAGCAGCCCTTTCACTTGCCATCTATGCTTTAAGAATTATTTAGGAACTCGGTAATAAATATTTGATTATATTATAATATATCGTACTTATATAATTATAACAGTTCCATATGCGGTGAATACAACATGATAATATAAATTACACTAAATTTTACAGATTTATATTATCATTTTGTAAAATGGGATTCTGTCAATTTGTAACATAATGAACAAACTGATACCAAAAAGATTTTGGGTACGATACATGTCGCTCGGCGAGTGGAAAATCGTTGGACAAATGCCATCATACAGTGGTAATCAATAGGCACTAATCGCCGACAGGGACGCCTTAAAACCCGCTGGATAGACGAACTTTACTCATAATATTCGGTGGATGTCTAGAGGTTTATTACATTTATATACGTTATTGTCTATGCTCATGTTTGTAGCATAGACAATGACGAGTCGGAAATGATAGTTGTGTAGAGATCTTCAATATACGTAGAGGTTACAAACATAGTTTAATATACCTTCATGCAATCTTCCGTGTATTACTACTTACGTATTTGTGCCATAAAAACGATATGCTTGTTTTCCTTCAACACAGCCTATACAACATCATAATATATCACATATAAAAGCTACCGTTTGAATATAAAATAATAACGGTGGTAGTTGACTAAACGAATAACAACTACTCCCCACGTGACTGCAAATAACTAGGGACCGAGAAGAGTTGAGAGAGCTAGAAAAAGTCTTGATCCAGTAGTGGATCGACCCCAGCTGATGATGGTAAGGAGGACGTGTAATTATTTTAATTGTAATAAAATATAATATACGCATTATGTAGTACGTACAGTTTAAGCACATTGTTTTATAATGACTTCACCAACAATGAATTAGATAAACATTGATATACTACGACCTTCAGGTAATGATGTAATCTAATTTAGATTATGAACTACAAATGATATAGGTACTGTACAACTGTTTTTTTTAAATATTATAATGAAGTAACTCCAGATTGAACTAAATATTTATTTATTATCCTAAGTTGAGTCGTGTCAACACTTTATCAGAAATCAAAACATGTCAGACCAAACCCCGTTGGCAGAATTCCAAAGTTGAATAATTACTTCTCAAGGAGATTAATATGTATATTATCATCAATTTCAACGAAGCATTGTTTGCAATATGAGGATTACAAAAGGCTCAGAGCATAACTGGAGTGCTGTTGATCTCTTAAATTTAAAATATGATTAAAAAAATATATGTGTTTATTTAGAAATCGTGTATGAATTTGCAACGCCTGTCAAGTGAACATTGCGAACGAATTACGTGTATGTGGGTTTCGAATTAGTACAAAAAATAACCTGAAAATCGGTCATAAGAATACTTGAAAGTTGTATGTATACTTAAATGTTTTAAATTAAAATTCTCAGTTATTATTGCACATAGCTTTACGCAACAGAAGCGAATCTGTAATAGTGAGATAGTACTCTAAAATTAATGGTAAAATTAACTACACTTTAAATACTAAAGTAGGTTCTTAATTAAGTCTATAATAATAAACAATAAATCAAATATGACACCTCAACAAAAGTGAAGGCTTTAAAAACAGACATAACATTCAATTTGTTCACTCAATAGGTACATACAGACACATCACATTTCTATGGAGTTTCTATTAAGGCCATGCATTAGTTGAGGCACGGTCTAAAAAGATCGTCGCTAGGCGATGCGCGGATTGCGGGTGGCGGGTGAAAATGACGCCTGTCAAACGAAATATTAATTGTCATATAAATCCAACATACGTCCATTTTATGTTCTGTTTATTGTTCTATTAGTAACAATAATAATATATTCATTGACATGTTTTCTTTTTAAAGTAAATGGGTAACGTTTTTAGTCATCTTTACACGATTTTAGAATTAATTGACCCGTCGCCATCACGCCGCAAAGTGACGTGTTCCCGGGTCAACATTCTCTCAGTGAATGGCAGCGAGTCCAAAATTTCGTCGCGCGTACAGTTGAAAATTATTTGGCGTTTCACTGATGCGTCACCTTAAACCAACACACTTAGGCCACGTTTAAGATAATAATTGAAATTAAAATGGATATCATGAAGACGCTATTATCGTAATTGTATAGGTTATGGACGCTGTGGTCGACAAAATATGTAAACACCACTGCTGGTTTTTTTGTAGTAAATTTGGTGAAGGTCGAGCTAATGTTTATAGAAGTTAATAATAAATAATTTATCGAAGTGTGAAATTTATTAATATGTAAAGGTGGAATACGATCCCTCAACTGTTCAAGATGAATATCAATGATATATATTTTGCCTTATGACAAATTCGACACGAATATGTGTTTAGTGAGTTTTCAGTAGATATACTGATATTTAATATTGTATTAACACGTGTCACTTGTACGTATGCAGTTCGCGCTATCACACTTCACCGTGAAATTTTTTATCGGAAATATATGGCCGTACATTAAAGACAAGTACATGCGAAACGTTTTTTAGTCACCTTTACACGATTTAAGAATATATTCTTCCAACGCCATGACAGAACAAATTGGCGTGCACCTCGACTGTCGGTCTCCGATTGGCGACGAGTGCGAAATTTCGTTCCACCTACTGTTGACAATTATTATTAAGTAAAAACGTTGATTTTTATACATTTCTACTGAATTTCAAAAATATTATTTTGTAACACTGCAAAACACTTTAATGTACCATAGATTAATCTTTGGATAAAGTAATGTCTATTACATTTTATAAGACATATTTTATAAAATACGATGTAAATGATTTTATAAAATACCAGCTGAAATACCCGGCATAGCGCGAGGTCGCTTAATTGATCGATGTATTATGTTTATCCTACTTAACAGAACAATAATTATTACAATTATTACATTCTTTAATATCTGTATCTAGGCATACAACATCTCAAAATGTACATCTCAAACAATAAAATCGTCTCAAAAAAAACATCTCAAACAATAAAATCGAATCCAATACAATTTGAAAACTTTATCTGTCGTCAGAATTTAAAATTAACTTGGCAGAAAAGGTAATTTGATCAAAAAAAACTTTGTATTTTTTATACGTAGGTATGTCAGTGTGGCCAAGTAAGAAAAGAAAATTAAACAAACATATTTTGACTTTTATATAAGTATAAGTATATTAAAATATATTTTTCATAAAAAATGTGTTATAATGAAATACCCACAGAACAGATTAATAAATATTGAGAGCATTGGAAAATGCTTTAAAAGCAGAAGTGACCTATGAGCTCGAAGGCTAGGAAAGTTAGTTGGAAAATAGGTACTCGTTTGAGAAACTGTCAAAAGGAAAATAATTATATACATTACATTATTAAAACAATGACAACTAATGTCAGTTTAAAAAACGGAAAAAAGAAGAAGAACGGAACATTATCCAGCTTTAGGTAATATTTTGAGGTGCACTAAGTAGGTACAACACACGTAGCATATTATTAAACTTTTTTGAAAATCAAAAATGAAATTCATTTATGGGCATGACTGACATTAAATACGACTGAAGGATTTTGTATAAAAAACTTCATATGTAATTAATAATCGATTAGCAGATATGGGGACTGACCATTATTACTTTATTGTAATTGATTGTTTTTTTAAATACTTATTTAAATTGCTATTCAATATTTTATTGTGTCCGATAGAGCACTTTTTTATTGTTTGACTATACATTTTTTTAGAGAATGACGTATTCAATAAACACGATGTATTTACTTAGACATTTATATACTTATATTTAAATTAAAACGAACGAATATTGCGCATTGATAGATACTTGCAAAAATGTGCATTATTAAGATGTCGGATTTTGTTTATATTTCAGGCCGTAGAGAACCTACTCTGCGATTTTATAGGTCATCCCACTGATTCTTAAATCATGGCTAACCATGGAATGGTGCCACAAGGGCGATATACGCGCAGCGGTTACATGTAAATTGTATGTATTATATTTAACCGTAGCACAGTTCGCCGTGAGCTTTCTTATAAAATTCCAGCTTTATTATACAATACTGTCATCTATATCTCGAGATGAAAAAATTACGCGTTGTTCATGGAGGATTGCAGACAATGTTCCTTCAAGAATGAAACCTAACCTTATCTAATCTAACGTGACCTAATAAATACTCCAGTGTATCGGCTATTTTCAAAATTTATGTGCTCCTGGCTTCCTGTAAACCGACAAGAACCGTGTTTTATTTAGACATGAATTTTATCTCAGTACCTACTATACGACCCAAAAAGGTTGGACGGTCTTTAATATACGACCTTATAATTATTTCCGATACAACATTTCACGGCGAACTGCATACGTAAAAAGACGACGCGCAGCAGGGTTGACATGGCGACAAAGGTGGCTCAGAACCGACTTTGTTTCCTACCCTTTGCATGCCATATACTCCGAGACTAGATTTTTATTTATTTATCATTATTAAGTTAATATTTTTAGGTCATCGGTTGATCGTAAGAAATTATCTACTTATAAAAATACTAATAAATAATTTGTTGTTGGTTGGATGTGTGAATGTTATTTTATAAAGGTGAGACGACAACCTGCGTGTGTTGAAACGGAACAAAAATCAGTTCAAGAGTCCTTCCCGTGACGCAATATAGTAAAATAATAGTAGGTATAGTCGCAGTTGAATGAGTGTCATGGTCATTGTTTAGAATTTAGATCAACTTCTTTATCGATAATTAGCCAACCACATATCCCTTCAAGACAGATAAATGGATGAAGACAAATATAATTAAGAACAATTCGATATGCACAGTGATTGACAATGTAAACAATACACTATTGGCTTATTGCCTACGTAATTTTGTATATTATACACACAGTTATAGGTATATATGCATATATATATATATATATATCCGACCCGCATTATATTTAACAACAAGCAAGCTGGGTTACGGTTATGTCAAATTTAAGAAACGCTGATCTACAGTAAGATAAGTCAGTACTTAATTAAATGAATATTAAATAATGATAGAAAAGAATTCACGACGACCGTGGCATTTATATTTTTACTAGGCATAATATATACTTATATGGATTTATAAAGAAGTTCCAGTCACTTTTACTCGGAGAGTATAATATATTATTTATCTATTCAAATATTTTTCCCTATACATTTGATTGTCTCAAATCGACCGAAATGAATATCATTAATAAATACTACGAAAAAATCGCCCACACAAAAAAACTCGGCCTTGACTTTCGGCACTGACTATAGAGCTCGAGGGATTAGTTATAAAAATACTCGAGACTTTTATAGAGGTATTCAATTAATCAGGAACTCAATTCTGTACACTATTCAGATTATGTATGGAACACTTATAAAGCAAAAAAACATCAAAACATGGCCGTCTTTCATACGTACCTTCTATGAGAGACTAATCCAAATGTCAACCGGTTTTAAAATAACATTTTTTTTGATTAAAGTGATAATCCTGTTAAATGTAGCCATTAACATACATAGTAATTTGTTATAAAATTATAACGTTATATGGAAATATTTACATGTTTTGTGTTTTTTTACTATCACCATTATTTATAAAATTCAAATCAATACTTACTACTAAATGGCGATATCCTTGACTGTAATTTTTGCAAGAAAATATTTTTTTGTAAAAGTTTTATGCAACATATTGGGAAGCAAGTCGTGTAAATATTACACGGTAAACTACGTCTAAATCTTTATTTAAGAAAGGGGTGGGGAGACTCGGAGACTGATTTTATTTTTATGTAGTTTTTTAAAAAAATGTGTGCTATTGGTATAGAGATTAGACTCTTCTACGAACATTGGCCAATTCAAAGAACATAAAACATAATGTGTAAGTACCTACCTACAATACGTATTTCAAAATAGGAAGTTAATTCATTCAAAATGCTCCATACACAGCGATTAACGATAGCAAATGAACTCGTTACGATGCGTTTTATGTCAGTAATTATAATATTAATAAAATTGCACTAGAAAAAAAGCGTACGTAAGTCATAAATATTCGTTGTATTCGTTAAATATTCGTCAAAAAATTGGAAATAGTTTGTATTTAAGCAAATGAAAATTTAAGTTTTTAAATATACCTATTAGCAACATAAAGGAGTACGGCCATTGATATAGTGTGGTAGTATGTATTTTGAGCATAATTCTTGATTGCAATCGATACATTTCCGAAAACGCCTTTTTGTAACAAACAAAATAACGAGGGTATACTGACAGAAATCATTAACTCATTAAAACAAGTTCTGAGATAATCGCAAAAAGGACTCTCTTTTAAAGGACTCGATTTTTTTTCAAAGCGTTCTCCCACGTAGATTTTTCTATGATTTAAAAACATTTTTTCTACATTATAAAGACTAACCTTTATGGCAAACACAATATACGATATGTTACAAGTCCTGTATTTTGTATACGCAGAACGCATTAGGTCATTATCATGCTTTCTATCAGAATAAAAAAACAACAATATGATTTAATAATGTTTCTATCTTGTCACCATTATATCATATCGAGGGTATACTGACAGAAAGCATTAAGTCATTAAAACAAGTTCTGAGATAATCGCATTAATAGCATAATTTTTTTTTCAAAGCTTTCTCCCACGTAGAATGTTTTATGTTTTATATATTTTTTTTCTACATTATAAAGAATAACCTTTTTGGCATACAAAACATAAGATTTGATGTTGATAGGTTGTATGGATATTTTTTTAAAAATGTAAATGTAATGTGACCGCTGACATAATGCATTCTGTCAGTAACTATTCGCTAACTTTGACATATTATTAGATAAATGACAATGCATTATTGTTATATTTTTTTATGTTAATGATTAGATTGGTACATAATAATACAAATAAAAATAATATTTTTAATGAAAATAACATTATTTATTTCAAATTAGAGAAATATAGAAAAAATACAATGAAAATAATAATAAATCACAATAATTTTTAAACAGATTTTTTTTAAATTAAATTATTCACCGTAAACTACAATAACATTTCTCTGAAGGGTATGCAGATTGGATAGTGTGCTACATATTACGACTAGCCTTAATTCTGATTGACATTCTTTGCATTTCCTTGCACTTGCACATTGCACTTATTCATGAAAACAATTAGATTAGTATCAGTATTAATATTAAAAAAAAGAATGTTCCATATTATTTGTCGTTTTCGGCATCGGAATCATTTATATCGGGCTCCGGAAGTAAGTCTGGATGGCTGTTATTCTCGGCAGATAATTGTTGAAACCACCAATGAAAAATGTCCAGTATTACACTTTTTTCACACAAATCCTTTTTTTTTGGCAAAACTTATTTTTAATGGATTTTTATATTATAATTGTGGAATGTTTTCAATTTCTACAAAACAAATTTGGTTGATACGCGAAGCATTTCTTATTTTTAAAATGCTTATTGTTTCGTACACATCACTAAAATTATATTTATATTGAATGGTAAATGGTTTTTCCTTTTCATATTTAAGACATTTCATTTTTAGCAAATTTACGCCAAGTTTTTATTAACTGATTCGATAAAAATTTGAGGTCATAAAAGTCAGTATATTTTAGCTCGTTTGCTTCGTATGGTTTCTTTTTTTAAATGAAACGAGACATTCAAAAATCATTTAGTCATTGGCACAATAAATCGACGCAAACTTTTGCCTGTTTTCTATGGCACTATGCATAGAATCGCATTCCATAGATTCAAGAAAAGAGCAGATACTTGCAAATTTCTATTATGACCTCCGCATGTATCGGAGAAGAAAGATATTTCAGTTACACTCGATGGAAGCTGCTTGAGATACCACATGAGACAACTTCCTATTTCGCAACTCCCTCGCTTTCCATTTATTTCGGTCCAAGCCAAACAAAATCCTTTATTCGGCTTTGGACCTTCGTAAATAGTTAAGTTAAACATATTTAATTTTCTTTTATAATAGAGCAGTGAAACCTCTGTGGATGGTATATGTAACACACTCTGAAGATCGTATGTTACAGTCATGAATAAGGAATCATCATTTGACATATCCTTATCTTTTTCTTTTTCAGAATGACATTCATTTTTCCTTTTCAAATGACTCTGAAAATCCCCTTAAATTATGATGTTGTCTTCGGGGCAACTTACTTTGTATTTATAACAAAATATGCACTGGTCCTTTTTTGGTTTGAAAAACGATAAATTATAATTTTTGCAGAACACTCTATGAAAGGTTATCTGTGTCAATGGTGATACGCCTTTTTCTGTGCAATAGTCTTTACACAGGCTATACATTTTGCAAATTGTTAATTTACTGTCTAAATATTACCTTATATATAATACCTATGTCCTTTCTCGTGTAGTGACTCTCCATAAACGGGAAGGATTCTATGTGAGACTTTATATGGATTAAATTCTCATTGCTTGTTTTGTGAATAAGGGGATGTTTACCTCTACGATCGTGTAACGTAAACTGTACTCCCATGTCTTCTTGTCCTTTAAATGCGTTAATTACTGATCTATTTGAAATGTGTAAAGTACTCTAAAAAAAAATTTCAGACTCTGACTTTTTGTCCACTCTTGAAAAAGAAATAAGTAACTCTTTAGTTTTGTCTGGATTTCCTTTTTTCATTCCTTGGTTTTCTATCAACGGGAATTTTAATCTCCACATTTTTTAGAATGTAATCTTTTTTGCGATCATAAGAACACATCCAACACATCTTTAATATATTATGTTTTGCTCTTTGAGACGAAGCCATTCTAATAAATTCTTCAAATGGTTCAATGTATTGTTTCACTAATCACTAAAGACAGATGAATTAAAATTGCAAAGGTATGGCCTATGCCCTATGGTGACATCTATTGACAAAATTTGTACTGACAGAATGCATTATGTCACACTTAATGCATATGCCATGTTACAAGTCCTGTATTTTGTACACACAGAACGCATTATAGGTCATATAATGCTTTCTGTCTGTATAAAAACATAACAATATGATTTAATGCAGTTTCTATTTTCTTACCAGTATATCCTATGACTTAGTGCGTTTTACCAGAACGTAGAGCGTAAAATTCTAAGAATTTTGGCATTTAAAACAGAAAAACAGAAAAAACTCACTTAATGCATTCTGCAAGTATACCCTCGATATGCCTTTGTGCGTTTTACCAGGACATAAAGCGTAAAATTGTATACATTTTGGCATTTAAAACGGAAAAACAGCAAAAACTGAAATAATGCGTTCTGTCAGTATACCCTCGATAATATAGGTACCTACTTGTTCCAATATTTCTAAAATATTCTTAAGATGCATAGAGAACAAGTTGCCATTTTGTCATAATTAAGTAGATATATCTACTCGTTAATATAAATTATTTTAATCACACACAGCGAAAAAATAATAAAGGGCACACTTTTATTCCTATTTCCGAGATTTGATTTGGAGTGATTGCCGATTTATGATGTTATCAACTAGAGTAAGGCTACTACTTAAAACATTGTATTCATATTATGTTTATTGTGTCTAATTACTACGAAGTTTCATGTAAGATAAATGATCCAATAATAATTTAAATAGACCCGCATGTTATATAAGTGCGTATAGTATGTATTTATCGAGCAAACAAATACGTTTTTTTTTTATATTATAAGCTGTCATGGGGTATGATGCAAATGTTCCAAATTGCTTTTGAAATTTATTATCGGTGGGCGGCGGACCATACTGTATTGATATTTATAAAAATAACAAAAGGGTACTTACATATTATTTTATATACATCGTATTATAATGAATAAATTGCTGGTTGATGTTTTTTTTTTTTTGATCGAACCAGATAGACCAAGGCCGCGTGTCCCACACAAAGTGTTGTAAAAAGTCAATAAATCACGACAGCGGATCGCGGAGATACATCTCGAGAATGGTATTCGCAGATTTTATCTTTTTGCAAAGAAGAAATCCAAAAAATAATATTGTAGCGTACAATTTTATAATGAACACGAAAACAAAACGACAAATACGCAAATCGCGTAGATACACTCTTCGATGGATACATTTTACAACGTTTTTCTTAGCTCGTATTCTTATTTGTCCGGTACAAATTTTGCAATCGATTTTTAACAACTTCCCGACTAGCTAGACATTTGAAACTTTTAGAATATATCTGTACACGATGCCAATGCATTTTTTAATACTTTTAGCCATCTTTAAGTAGAATTGATTTCATTTTCAGTTAATTCTGTTTTGTGTGAAAAGTTATTTCGTTTTAAAAAGTATAATTTTTTTTGATCGTTTAAGCTAGTCAAGTCAAGTTTATATGATTCAACAGAAAATTTAAAAACGTTGTATTTAAAAAGTTCTTTTTATCTTGTAATTATTTCAAATTGATATTCGATTGAAATTTATACTGTAACTAGTGAAGCTCGTCCCGCACCTAGAGCCCATATCCACTCTCTTTCGCCACATGAGCAAAACGACGACGAGCACTCGTGCATCATTTAAATACAATTATCTCGGAAAATACATAGACGACTAACCATTTGTTTACATTGCTATGTAAAAACCGTCCACGAAGAATTTATCAGTGAATGTTTCAGACGAATATCGTCATTACAAACAAATTGAGTTTTGAAAAATTTTGTAATATGGAGTTTCCCACTTTTAGAGTATCCGACCGCCCGACTTTTAATATAATGTAACATCGTCGCACTAGCACTTGTGTACCGAATTTCAAGTTTTCTAGTAAACGGGAAGTAAGGGAAAATCGAGCCTGACAGAAAAACGTTGCATATTTTAGGTTATTGTTATGTAATACTTACGAGTAGAGTAGATGTGATATCGGGGATTTCGGCCATTCGAGATTTCAGCGTTCGGGATTTCGGCCATTCGGGATTTCAGCGTTCGGAATTTCGAACGGCAGCCGTTATTATATAGACGTTATTTAGTTTCAACATTGAAATTTTTATTTTTAATTTTCCGTAATTTTCAAACTTCAGGCATGCTAAATCAGTATTATATAATATTTAGGTATATTATACATAATTCGTATATGATGTGAAGAAATATACATACTTACAAAACTAATACTATTAGCTGAGGGTAAGTACTAGATGAAATTTAAATTTAGATTCTGATTGATATGCCTACATGAAAGTTTTTAGAAACCAGAAGAAATCCGGCTCGCTAAAAACGATTCATATAATATTATAATATGTAGTACAAAATATATGTTATTATTTTGCAGAAAAAATCTGTAGTGCAATATAAGTAACCGGGAAGTAGGTACATGTAAATATATTTCGTGAAAGAAATTCGTGAACTTGCCTAATTCAGAATCAATGATAGATTGTAAGGAAATGTAATAGATTAATAAAATAACATGCTAATTGTCTCATTGGATTACTTTAGGATACAATATTTTGCATTCCTAATGAATCTGTTATTGCTTTGGATTAATTAAATAATTATATTGCTCTCAGATTGTCGGTGTAAATAAAATCGGAATGATATAGTGTTCATAAACATCTCATCATTGCATATTGAATTAATTCATGGATTCTAACCAAAGAACAAAAGGATAGAATAAAAGTGTTGGGTGAGCTTGTGGAGCTATTTAATAGTATTTAGTGTGGTGGTTATAGGTAAGTCTCCACTTTATCGATCGGAAAACAACATGCCCTTGGTTGCTGTGCGAGATTTCTCAGATTGTAGTGATCCGATTTTATATTTAGAATGGAATGCATTAAAGAATTCTTTGATTCAATATTATTCATTTCGTATTAATTAACGCGTTATTGTTATTTTGTCAAAATAAAATATTTCATACAGTTTTTTCAATTTAAATAAGTAATCGATTTTTACAATTAATACCAATATGATTGCAAGGTTGGTCTTAAAGTTGGATATAATTAAACGTTCTCTCATGTCCCTCACGGAGACAGGCAAAAGAAACAGGTATATTGGGTTCACAGGAACCTGATGTGGTTTGATGGTTTTATCCTTGCTTCGTCTCCTTACTAAAAGACTGGACTTCTGTGCAACTTCTGAGTAGTATTCACAGCTGTTACGTTTAAAGACCGTCTCGAAGATAATTTGTCAGGTGATTTACCTTCAAGGATGTATTTAGACTAGATGGCGAGAAGATGATCGGGAAACAATGAAGCTTTCACAAAAGTTAAAACATTAAAGTTTATTCAACAGAAATGGGAGTAGGTACATAGACAGCGGACAAGATATACGCGTTATAAAGATTTAAAAATAATAGACGAAGGGCGCGAGGTGCGTGTCCGTTTTATACATTTTTGGAAATATCATTTTAATTAGTTTATTGAAGTCTTGTGTGCGATATCCAGTGTAGGTCTATAGTCCTATGGCCGCCTGATTCCCCACATTTGTGTTTATCAAGTTAGGGTAATTCTGTAGGTATTACATCATATCACATTTTTGGTGATATCATTTTAATTAGTTTATTGAAGTCTTGTGTGTGATATTCTTGTGTCCATAGTCCGATGCCCCACACTTGTGTTTATCAAATTAGAATATTCTGTAGAAACTGCATCATAATACATGGCTATTGTTTATTAACCCTTATAAACTTGCAAATTTTGGTAGGTAGGTATAACATACTCGTTCGTTCGTTCGTTAAGAAAAAAAGTAATAAGTACAGGCGATAATACTTCATAATTGGTCGATAATTTGAATTGTGCAACCAAATTTAAAGTTATTGAGAACAATCAATATCACAATGTATTATTCGAAACATCTATATAAATCGAACAAATACAATAAGTATGTTGAAATAAAATTCTCATTCATAAAGAATTATTTATAGGCATTCATAAAACCCACACCGGTTGCTATCTTCTATGAAACGATCTTAAATGCAACGCCCACATTTTTATTACATAATACCAATAATCAAGACGTATTGTATTATTGTCAGATCGGTATAGAGCCCAATACTATTGGATGAATATTGAATTTGAATGTACGCAAAACCTTGCAACATACCTAATGTAGACTGAACATATTTGACTATTGTCTTTTAACAATCATTTGGACTCAGCAGAAGGCATACTAATTTGTGATTAATTACCTGCACGTCAGGCAGATAGCTGTAAAATTAATTAAATATAACCAATGTATGTAAGATGTTAAGTAGCTACTCTCAAGTCAACACCAAACGAACATTCGAGGATTGAGTCAGATAATAGGTATATATTATGTAGGTACAATCCGTGACTCATTTGGCAGATTGTTCACAGCGTTTTTATATTATTATTTACTCATCATTAATTCCTGAAACGATTCACTCCTGGATGAGGGCTTCCCCCATATCATTCCACTCTCTTCGGTAGTGGCAGTTGTAGGCTCGTTTCCGAAATAAGTGCCTATGCAACAATTCGCCATAAGTGTTACAAATACAGTAATAGTGATGTGGTTATGAGGTCATGATTTTTTTAGGATTTGATTGATTATTTAGACACATATTTTCTTAAATTTTCATCTGATCAGGGAACACAAAATTAATGGGAACTGGCTTACCCTACCGGATGTGGTAAAACGTAATGACTTGTCGGCAGACAGCTTGATAGCTTGCATGAGTGAAATCCAGGAATTACATATACAGTGATGTCCCTAGATAAAATGCCGCCCCTAGCCAGCACCAAAATGCCGCCTCATTTTTTTATACAGTATTTTTATCATCCTTTCATGAGTCCAATATCTAAGAAATGTGTTGTATGGATACATTACTAACAAAATATCAGACTGTAATTATTCGCAAATCTGCACGAGTCGTTTCTGGTCACCAAAGACATCGAAGGGCAACGGAAGTAAACGAGATATCGCGAACCCGATAAAACCAGTGAGATTTTTTTAATGGAAAGATATTTTCGTTATTACTAAGTTTAGGTAGCTATTTCTATATATATTCCAAATGATTCTCCTCGCTTTGCCGCCCTTAGAGTAACTGCCGCCCCCAAGCGACGCTAAATCTGCCTACCCCCACGGGGTCACTGTACATATAACTTAGAATGGAGACTATGCGACGTCATTATGTATGTTTAAAGACACTTAAATAGATCAAAGACAGGATAGTCACTGGACGAATACGATAATTCAATACTTAGTAGAAAGGTACTCCGAGATAAATAAGATTTGATGAGGTTAATAATCAAGGTTCAACAGAATTACGTTGCAGCGAAGAACAAGGAACTGAGAATGGCGGAGGGAGGTTGGGGAGGCCTACGTCCATCAGTGAATTAAAACATACCGATAATGATGATGAGATTTGAAATCAGTATTGAGCGTTTTAAGAGCTGTTTAATAAGATGTTACACAGATACCAAGTCTGTGGTAAGATATAAAAAAGATTAACATTTTTAGACTGCCCATACGTAGATTTTTTTTGCAAAGACAAGTTTTTAAAGAACTACTCAAAGAACTGTCATGTCGCATTAGATATTTTCATCTATTATATCTATCTAGCTCGACTACTTGTTGGCTTACTCGTGTTAAAGGAATATTGCCCGCTGGAGCAAGTATGTCCGTTCAATATGGAAAGGTTTATGTTGCATAATTGACCATTAATTCGGTTATATAACAGCAACACGCGCAACGGCTACATAGAATAGTGCTAAATAATAAAAGGCGTGGTCTATGCAGAGCACGTCTTTTAAATTATTTATTATTGCGGAATTGAGAGCTACAATAATAATTAAATTGGGGCCCTGTGTTAGCGTCTTACACATGATGAGGTACGAGCTATTGTGCAATGAATATTTATCTACATATTAGGTACCAAAATTCTCAGTCCTTTTATATAAGAATAATGATTGAATGAAAACGTAGTAAGACTACTAACCGAGAAATAGGTATATGTATTATTTATTTATGATACCTAATAGTGGTAGAATCAAAAATATTAAAGAAAACCTTCTCCTTCATAGATGAAGCCTTCATATAGGTACATACAGGAACGCGCCAAGGGTGTCTGCCACCCGGGTGCCCCCCCCTAATTAAATAAAAAATATTATTATCAAAATATTCAAAACAAAAATTTTGACATAGTTTTCTTATTAAATAATACATTCTGAATGATAATGCAAAGTGACTTGAAACGATCGACATGACGTATTGGTGGAGCACGAAAGCCCAAATGACATGGAAGAAAATTGCACAAAATTATCACTATCCGTGGAGACAAATTGTTTTTTTCTTAAAATATAGTACCTTTGTGACCTAGATCATTATCTGGTTGACTGGTTCGTGGGATTTTTGCCGCCCCATTTCATACAAATCTTGGAAAAAATTCTAAACAATTCCTTTTTTTGTATAGAAAAATGAAACTGAAACAAGATCCAACGATCTGGCAAAGAAAAACATATAATGCATATACCCACAAGAAAAAATATTTTTTAGAAGATCAGTTTGATAGGGATTTCATGTAAGAACTGCTAGTTAAATTCGTCGTAATTAAGTAGGACGCAAGTAGTTTATTTGGAAAAGCACACTGGCGCAAATCCAGCGTTTACACACCCAAGTCCTGTCGAGTGTCGTATTTTTTTCTAGTGGGTACCTATACCTATATGTATGGGATATTTTCAAATTATGTATGTTCAATATATAAAATGTTAGATTCTAACATCTTGTGAATAAAATTATTCGTTATATAAAAGATTTATTATATTATAAGTATATTATTAATAAAAACTACCATGAAAATGACGCTTCTAAAATAAAATAAAATAAAAAATAAGCTGGTATCCCTAGATTTTACAAACTATTTCAAGAATTCATATAAGTACCTACTTAAGTATTTTATTTTAACGAAAACGTTCTTGAGGTACACTCACTGTCATTGCGTAATAATAAAATCATTAAAAACAACAAGACAGAATATTTCAAAAGTCACTAATAAGTAGGCAGTCTATCAAAGTAAAAGCATTGTTTATGTAACGCACCATCTAAGTACGATATCTAAAGATCTCGATATCCACTTAAGAGTATTTTTTGCCGGGTCCAATTTCAGTAATGGGCCCACAATAAAAGCGTAACTGAGTGATCTCGACCTTTGCGATCCGACCGAGTGAATAGCATTTTATCATAACGGAGATTGGATTCTTCCGTGCGGCATCGAGCCCCATTCGCGCGAGACGTTAAAGGTTACAAAAACAGGTGTTGGCACATAACTAAACTTCGCAAATCTACAAGATTTTTTATGGATACTTATCTACTGAGTACCTAATATTTCAGTTAGCGAACTACATAACCATTATTTTTCACGCGCTGCAAACTATTATTTTACTTTTTACCAAAATGTCACATATTCTAAAATTCCAAAAAACTAAAATCGCCACTACCTACCAATTTATATAGTCCAAGCTCAAGATTGTCAGTCATGCGTAAAATCCTTCGAAATAATTCGTTTATTTTTTACGATGTGTCGGATTTATTTGGGGAAATATATGTTTTAATGTTTTTTATGTTGTAGAATGTAGAACAATGCGCGGATAGTGATGTGTAGTGTAAGTTACATTTCATTATCTGTATATTTACCTACGGCCTAGACCTAGAGGGAATACTCAAGAGTATATAGAAATACAGACAACTTTTACACTTTTTGGGGGCGGTTCGGAACTCGAAGATACCTTCCTATGTATGCCTCTGCAATTGTGAACACCACACAGTTTATACAGTTATCGTTGGTCAATTGAAAAAAAAAGTTTCAGCAATGACCAATCGTTGAGCTCTCTTATAGAGAAAACTAAAACTTTATCAATATTGTGTAGTACAAGCTACCATTTGAACTTACATTGTCGCTGACATAGTAAGCTGTTGGTTTTGATGACAAATTACCAAGAGATTGTATTAAGCTTAAACGTTAAAGGTATGGCAGTATCCGGAAAAAAAACAACATAATAATAATTATTATGTAAGTTGGTAGGTATATGCAATGGAAAGAGTCCAAGAATATTCTTTGAATATAAATTTATTATATATTTATTTTTTATATCAATAATGTAGGTGTGAGACTAAAATGGCAAATAAAATTAATTAAAAAAAAAACACGCAGAGAATGTCGGGACGTGTTTTTTTGAAAATAATTGCCAAGTTAAGTAAATACCAGTTCCCATACCAAATCACTCGATTAATATTTATGTAACATGCTTGAAAAATCGATCCCATAAAAAAGAAACATCTAAAACGAAAATTTTAATTGCACCAAAATACGAAAAGCGTGACTGATTTTTTTCTGAACTAGTTTTTAGTGCCAGGTTCATTATTTGCGTACAAAAATTACGATTATAATTGACGCTAAAAAGAAAATACCTATGAGTATACTCTCGTAAATCTCTGAGATAATCTGTTCGGGTCAAAAGGAATTTAAAACAGGTGCCTGTACGGAATGTACAATAATTATAGTATGATGAAATATTATTAACTGTATAAACATGTTTATATTTTATATGCGAAGAGAAGAGGAATTATTCCCAAACTCTCAACTCAACATTTTAGAGTCTAAAATATGGTAGATTTTAAAGCGTCGGTTAGGCTATGGCTTTCCCTCCACCAAGAAGAGTCCACGAATGATTCGGTTTCGTCCCTAAAACTAGTTTATTGTTATAGTAAGTTATTATAGGTACTCGTGGACAAAGTGGTGGATGGGACAGCAGTGTTGAATTAAAGTTTTTCAACCCCGCATAGTTAACGTTGTAACGATGCAAAAAAAAATCCGCTGAGTCCACGGAGGAACTTCTATGAGCACTCGACCCTTGGACCCACTACTGACTACGCCCTACGCAATGGGTGGGTGAACGATGTGCATTTGGATGCAAGGTCAATATATTATCATGTTAGAGATATAAAGGTAAGGATAGACACGTCTGGAGGTCAAGTGCTAAGCGGTAACATTGGTAGGTACATACCTAACATATTTTTCAGACTGTTAAGAAAAGATGGATTCATTATCTTGTATTATAAATACGCTAATTATATATATCGATGTACCCACTCTATACCTGTATACCTATCGATAAGAGGAGGTGAATAAGTGTTTTTTTATTTGCTGACTACAGTATGTACCTACCTACTACAAGTGTCAAAAATATAGGTAGGTAGTAGGTACCTAAGTATTTCTAAAAAAAACTATATTACCAGAACACTTTACATTTAGAATCCTTTAAAATTTATTACACGTGGGATTTTTGTCATATTTGCCCGTAAAATTATAGTACCTACTTATAGCGTAATATTTTTCATTTTCCAGGAGTCAAAATAATGGTAGGTATGTAGTGAAGTGTACTATAAATAATTAAAGTGCGGTTGGCAACATTACATAATACAGAGCTTCCTCATGGCAGTATATAAATCATTAAAAATAAAGTAAACATGTTGCTGTAATAAATTAGTTAAAACTTACGAGATTATTGAAATGTTTGCTTACTAACCTCGCATGAGTTATCTGCAATGAAATTATAGGAGAATGAGAGATTAATCGGTATTAATAATATACACAGTTATGATTTAGGTACCTATTCATTTTATATTTGACATGCTGTAAATGTTAAGTGATTTGGTACGGAGAGACGGTCACGCTAGCAAATAAACTGAATTATTTATTGCGTTTATTAGTGTGCATTAATTGAGACAACACTATGTTGGAGAATATAATATATGTAATATTATTGGCTGCCATTATCTATAGGTAGTCTGGAGACTAGACAATGAGATCATGATCAGAATTGAGACGGTAATAATCATTTTTGGAAAGGTGAAACCTTTCTTATGCAATCGAGACATAAGCCTGGCCAACCCGAAGGAAGGCGATCAGATACTATATTATACTAAAAAAAATACTGGATGGCAGTGCTACCTGTCGACATTTATGGATTGGTTCTACAACAAAAATATATTAGTGGGATATATGATTAACTACTATGATTTACTACTTTATGCCATTCCGTCACTTGTAATCTCGTTTAATACTACTCGTACTTTCAATATACTCGATATGCTAGTATTGCACTGTAAGTATCTGTCAAACTATTATGAGAGTATCATATCATTTGTTTTCTTTCACGATTCAACCACGCGATGGACCGATAATTTTACCGATTTCACGAACCGGAACGGCGCTCCCGTCTATTTCAAGCCCCGATCAGAAGGCTGGAGGATTTTGAGATATGATTAGGTTGTACTTACTGTGCTGATTATGTCACAAATGAAAAAGATTTGAACTAATAAAACATAGAGAAGCATTTGAACGTATTATCTGTAATAATAAATCCATATGATTTACCGTACGCAAAGGTGAAGGCAATAGAAGGCGTAGATTCTTTTGATAGGTACGCAACTACCGTAAGTGGCGAAATTTCCAAGGCATTTGGGATTTCGATACGTTCGGAGAGACCAGTCGATTCTCAGCTTTCATAAAGTATGTTGTGGGTTGTGGCGTCTTACGGCAAGCGAGAAAGTTTTTATCTCATCTAGGCTTAGGATGGGAACAGGAATCACGCACAGTCAGCTCAACTTTCAAGGATACAATCATACCGTCCGCCAAACTGCGGTATAAAAAGTATAATATTATATGTGGAGTTAAAAGCATGTATTTAAAATGATACGTAAAGGAAAACTATAGCGTTGTCAGCGACAGTTCCGTTGAATAAATTGAAATTTAATTTAATAGGAAAACAGTTAATATTAAGTTACGCGAGTACCTATACATATTTACCTACTTAATCTAATATGAATTTAAACGAATTAAAACATAACTCAAAGAGAAAATAAATTGTGACAGACGCAAAACAAAACACGATAACTTTAGTCACGAAATAAAATGAACGCAAAAAAATATACATAAACGATTAATTCAACAATGAAATACTTCTTTCCACGAACATGACATCCGGAAATGTATAAACAACAGAATGGCTGTTTTTCTCTTTCATTGGGTATTTTTTTGGATACATTATAAAATAAACAGAGAAATGAGTAATGATGATAGGTCAACAAGCGGCCAACACAATAGTATTATTTTATTATAGTACCTACTTATTGACCTATTGATATTTTGTTGTTAATTATATATCACGCACATAAATATGTGTAGATAAATCTAGCTATTTGAATAATGTGACGATATAAGACAGTTTGAATGATATCTAATTCTTATAATAGTGTATAATATGCAAACTTGGTGTTGCCTTCATCGTCTTTTACTTATGGATTCACTTCCATGGATTTTTTTGCACAATGAATAATAGAATAAAATTTAATGAACCTGATTTGTCAGTAATCAACGCTTCTGTTCGTTTTGTTTGTGTGAAAGCATTTAAAATATGCACGCTCACTTAACAGATAGGTAGAGCAAACTACTTATTGATTCATTTTCTAAGCCTTAACTCGTGTATCCATGGTCCCCACATACCGAAGCGGGCACCCAGCCAGAATCTTTGACGGCCCCTCCTATTTATATTTATCAGTGTGATGCTCTACAGTAGCGTGAATTATCACCATACCACATCAAATTGCATCGCAGAATCACATATATTAAAAATGTAATAGTATTAAAAGAAATTAGCGCCGCAGGCGAATTTTTTAACACTATTAGAGCAAATTTGTGATGTGTTTTATCTCACTTAGCCGGGCCTCTCCTATGTCCGGGCTTCAAGGCTAGAGCCCTGGCAGTCCCCCCTTTGTGGGGGACATGCGTGTATCCGAGGGAAAATTTAACTTATCAGTCATACCCACAGAACAGATAGTAAATAGAATACCAATAGACTATATTCAATACGCCGCATGGTGAAGCAGGCTTTTGAATGTGTGAGTGTCCTACGAAAATGAAGCACGCATTATGCACGTGCAATAGTGTGTGTAGTACACCAACATTAAAGGAGCATAAATGCATAAACCGAGAGCAGTTTTCAGTATTTGACGTTAAACGTATTCTAGACACGTGTGTAAGTTTAACCCGGATTCATCCTTACTCGAGTCGGTTACTTGCTATCGCCTTACCCGTTGTGTATTTCAGTTCCAATTATTTATGAGTTCCCCGGTCATACCATTTTAGAACTACCGCCAGTCCAGTGTAAGTAGATAAATCATGCGTTCTTTAACGGGCAGCACATTATAGGGCATGGAAAATTAAGGTTGTAAAATTAGTCCTATATTTAGTAGGTTTTTTAAGCTATCTGATGTCGAATTTGGCTAGTTCTGAAAATCACACATTGTCAAGCACTCTTTAAATAGGTAGTGATATAGCATTGCCAGTAAAACTTTTTTTTTTACTTAAGAAAATTACTTCCTGGAATATGTTAATCTGTTTTTGGTGGATACTGTCCATGGTTCCTGTCAGTGCCGCAGCGCGACATTCTATGTCAAAACTATATCTACATAAAAAAACTCTATATTATTCAAACCATTTCCCCGACATATAGGTAACTACATAGGCAGTTAATTATGTTACTAATTATTATAATATCTGCCATTTTCGTACAAAACACACATAACATTTTCAAATTCAATAAATGCAACTAAAACTAATAACAGCTTGTTTAAACATTTATGAATAAGTATTCTCGGAATCATGTCACACACTCTGTTTGCTAACGTGAATAATTTATTGAGTGAACATAATAATATACAAATATTGATTTGTCAGAGGTGGGTACAATATTGCACCCATTATTGTATGATGACTAAATGTAGGTACGGTTTAGCTTAGCAGATAAAAGGGTATCTAAATAAATTTATATAAATATGACAAAAATTATTATTATGGATAGTTTTCGCTAGTGAGGTGGACGGTGTGTTTTCAAGTTTGAATCTCACAATTTGGGTGAATAGTATTATTTGTTCTCAATAACGGTGTATATATTTGTTTGTTTATGAAATGTTTATATCTCATTGTGGGTACCTAGTTAATATTATTTTTTAATCAATGCTTAATATATAGTTCTTTCAGTTACATACAAGTTTCAAAGTTTATAGAAACTTTGTATTCATATAAGTAAATACAAATAACAACTCAACAAACAATACGATTTTGTCTTTAGTAAGTAGGTATGTACTATTGCCAACTAATTTTAATGGCAAGCAGACTGCTTGCCCTTTGGGTATAACATCTTTGCGTTTAGTCACGGATTGTTGTGAAAATGCACCAAAAATCTTCAGTGCAATGGTCACATAGGTAATATGGTTTCATAACCAAAAAACAACTGAATTTATTCACCCAAATAAACATAGAACCGAAGACCGCAGCATACGCACGAATGCTGAACTCATTTATGCCCAATGGCCAATATAGTCCAATGGATTGAGTTCGCGAAGAGATTCGACAGATGGGCCAATCACGTTGCTAGATACACAAAGTTTACGAAGATGGAAGAGGAGATGGGCGGATAACGTCAAGAGAAACGCACAGAGGCTGAGTGTGACAGAATCGAAAGAGTGAGAGCTCAGGATAGAGATACCCGAAGGACAGTTGTGAAGTCGGCCATGTACCTGAATGGTCTGTAACGCCAGTCTAAATAAGTAAATATAGAACACTCAAATCATGTAGAAGCATTATGACTCGATTACGCGTAGGTATAATTCACATTAATTTATACGCATTAAAACGCTGAACTTAGGTACCTATTTAAAAAAAAATGTAATATTTTCTACCGTGTGTCTATAACCTTAATAAAACAGTTTTCCAAAACGTTTCGTCTTCATGCTGATATCCTTCATATTCATCCGGAGCCAAAAGGCGATTTGTTAGTACCTACCAATGTCTTCCATGTTTTATTTTTTAACTGACAATTCGCAAATAACGTTAAATAGGACTTTGAAACTACAGTGTTCAAAGCAATTACCTACATACAACGAAATAAAAAAGTTTTTTTTTAATTAATTATGACCCTGCATAAGAAAATACGGTATGTACTATTCGGTTATCAGGAATACAGCGGAAACCACATTTTTAAAATACCCGATATACTGGATTATTTGTTAGTTTGGGTTAGTTTAGGTTAGATTAAGTTGGGTTAGGTTAGGTTTGGTTAGGTTAACCTAACAAATAATCCAGTTTATCGGCTATTTTCAAAATGTGTTTTCCGCTGTACTCCTGATAACCGAACAGTACCGAAAACACTAGTAAAGAAATTGAATTAAGTATACCACTTACGAATACAAAAATAATGGTATTGATTGAAAGTGTTGATGTTCTGGCAATGATATGATAAACTTTCACATAATCTGTCAAATCACGACCGGACAATAAAAAAAATATGACGGATAACTTCCTTTGTAGATATATTTATACAATTCTATTATTGCATATGGGTTTAATTGATGCATTATCGAACATGCTTAGAAGTTATATAATATATAATTTTCTATAGGGTTCATTAGAGACGTTAGATTTTGTATGTGCGACCATGCGTTGCAAAGCACTGATTAAACAAACAGGAAGTAGTACGTATTACCTATTAGGTATATATTATTGCACTGTCACAATTTTTTGTTGACAAAAAACTGCAGGTAATTCAACAATGAGTAACAAAAAAATCTTGATAATATATTAATCACAATTTAAATTATATTGAAAAGTACTACATATACTTGCATAAATATTGATTATAATACACCTATCTAAATACATATTATTTTATTATAAGCATGTCTGTGTCTAAGTAGACTTTTCAATAGCCATAATTCAATATATTTTTTTAGTAGTTTATTGTTTGTATGGCCCAATCAAATTTTGTACATACGTTAACGCCAAGCAAGTATTATATAAATAAATTTGCCTAACAAGGTATAAATATGAAAAAAATATATACGCACATAGTTTAGTTACACTACCATCGATGTCTCCACATAATTCCGATTGCATATTGTGGCACAATGACCGAGAGGCGTCCTTCACAGCTGTTCTTCGAGTGTGTGCAGTACACACTACATTGTACAGGTTTATTGGGGGTGGCGTTAATTTTTCAATCTTGTATGTCATACACTATACAATATTATGTGTCTGTATGGTATACCTATGCAATGATGTGAACGCGAATTTACAATATAGCTAGGTACACCCTTATTGTAATCTACATAGAATTTATTTGTCTATAACGTTCAACATTGTATGTTTTTAACGAAATAAGTCAGATAAATCAAAGCATGCATGATTCCCAGTTTGACTAGTGCTACTATTCTTAATTCGGTTGACCCAAGGTGAGATGAGACCTTTTTCCTAGCCGTTGGACGCTTCAAATTTACTAAAAAATGCTATAGTCAAGTTCCTAAGTAGGTACCTACGATAATGAATAAAATCAATGCAGTAAGTTTGTAACATGCAATGCTAAATAACTTGCAGATAATTTGATCAATAGCCTTGTTAATCCCTTTTTCAGCTTAATTTAATTATCTTTATGATTTGTCTATATCAGGGGTAGGCAAACTTTTTGGATGGAGGGCCAAATTCAAGAATTCAAAATGAGCGGCGGGCCGCAAGTAAAATACCATTTTTAGATATACACTATGTATTATCACGAAAAATAAACATTACAAAAAAATTAATGAGAAGAATGAAAAACTGTTGTATATTTTTTAACATTTTTTTTAAATTCAGGTGTTAATTTTGTAGTTGATATTCTCAAAACTTCTTGTAAATGGGCATCGGAGATATTTGATCGTAAAGAATTTTTATTGAGGTTCATGATCGAAAATGTTTGTTCACATTATATAGGTTGATCCAAAAATAACGAACATTTTTGTTGCATAATCTTTAAGTTGGTCGAATTTGTCTGAATTAAGGGCATTGTAAAATTTGGAGATTTCTTCACGACGATGCAATTCTCTTAAATCAGTGTCACACTGCAGATCAATAATCTCAAGTTGTAGCTCTGTCAGTACACTATCAATATCTATTGAAAATGGATCGCGTACTATTGCTAAACTTGTCTCAATTTTTCGGAAGTCACCAAATCTTTGTGAAAAATCGTCATTCAGAGCTTTAATAATTTTACAATATTCTTCAAATTTATATTCTGGTATATTCAGCAACTTCAAAGTTGGAAAGTGGTCCACGTTGTTATTCGACATTTGTCGAAGGAATAACTTGAGTTTTAATTGAAATCCATTCAAACTTCTTACCATATCATGGGCATATATTTTTTTTCCTTGCAACGCGGAGTTAAAAGTATTTAAATGTGTCACGATGTTCAACGTAGAAAATAGTGGTTACATGGTGTGAGACGAGACGCAAGGAAGGCGTGCTGAAATAATACATTTACGAAACAACAAATTCTTCAAATTTTAATGTATTGTCAATATTTTTTAAAAAATATATAAAAAAGGTTATTCGTAATCAGATGTACAATTAATGATGGCGGGCCGCAAAAAAAATACCCGGTGGGCCACATACGACCCGCGAGCCGCAGTTTGCCCCCCCCTGGTCTATATAGAGAAAGTTTTCGTTAACGTTAATTGTTCTAGAGTTAAGTCGCACCCATTCATGGTGTTAACGACGCGTTGCAGTGTATTCCCCAAGTCGCGACATTATTAGGTACGTCTATTAAATTCGTGCCTCATTGAATCCATCACAATTCTTCATGTGGAAGCACACCGTGGATTGATTCCTACACCATTTCATACACATCTGAACTAAGAATCGTTGCAAGTTGTCTGCGTTCGGCCTGGTAAATCTCACCGCAATAATAAGCAATATGCTAGTCTGGCATATTCTTAAAATACTGCCGCACTTGCATATGTCATCGGTCGCCGGGCGGCTCGTGAGGAAAATGATAAAATTATTATTCTAGCAGGAATGTAGAATGCAGTCACAGGTAAATGCTAACCGCCTACGGCAGATTCTCCGCTACACATAATAATAATAATTGGTCATTAAAAGTGAAATTCCGAGATCACAGGTCAGTAAACAGCTGTGAAATATGTCCGCCGTGCCGAGAGCTACATTTATTATTGCAAACATTAATTAGGTGCATCGTCAGTCTAGTTATTTTAATGTCACTCTACGGTTGGACCAGACATTAGTACTTACATAGTTAGTTAAGCCAGGGGATCTCAATCAAGAGTCTGCGACAACCAGGGAACACAGAAATAATGGAAACTGGCCTACCACAGAGGGTGGGGTACAACCGGCTACGGATTTGTGGAGTGTAAAAAATATGGGATAAATTTAAACACGTGTTAAAGAATATGTTATTTTCGATACGTCTTTATCAAAATAATATGCATTAAAGTTTGTCATGTAAATGTAACGTGCTTTCAATATTTGAAGACAGTCGGTGCGCTTTTTTAAAGTTGGGTTTTAGGACCTGACCGCCATAAAAGTACCCTGCTTCAAAACCTTATATGGCTATGATGGCTTTTTCATTGCTATCTTATTAATCCATTCAGTAGCAACAAATTTTCTACATATGGGGATAAGCTTTAACCCGCTTTTTTTAAGAGTGGAAATAAATCAACAATCAACAAAAGTATTATCTGGAGGAGCGCTAATAATGACAGAAACACTCAGGCTTTGGTAAAATTATATTTTTCTTTTGCCATGTCCTATCCTAATAGGATCATAACACGGGCCTCCACAGAGTGGAGGTTTGCATTAACATATTTTTGTTTTTACGAGAAATGGGAGTTAGCCACTTACTCAACTTATTAGGTCCATACTCTAATTCCAAACACAAATTGAAAAATAATATGTGTATTTGCCAGACCCACGATTCGAACATGGGACTACATTATATGAGTACCTAAATGAATTGTGAGCTTACTATAAAACTAACCCAGAGCCCCCGGATGAGAAACCTAACGCATTGTAAGGTCGCCAGTTTCTAGACACCTCCACCATGTACTTCAAACATCATAGGATACACCCATCCTTAGACCGCGATAATTTTTATAAAAATATTATAGAAACCTTGATCATTTCATGGACGGATAATCTCTACCCGGATAATTGTGAGTTTCATGGCATAAATTAATTGTAATTTGATAGAAATCTCGTTTAGCCTTATCTCGAAATAATTTCGTAAACACTGAATCAAAATCAATCACACGCTAACTTCACGAAGCTGATTGAAATAATCAGCATGGAAAATGCTACCATACTGAGAAAATATTTCTCAATCAAGTAACCACTTACTTGTTACTAACTACTGCTTACTCCAAACGAACGAATCTTTACCTCCGTATACGGAAGAAATAGGACAACATTGGTAATCCGCAAACGAAGACACGACCATTATTTCCACGTCCAGAAGAGCATCTTTGTAAATATAATGACGAAACACATTTTTCTACATGATAGTTCATTCGGTAACGAATTTTTAAGTAATAATAATTGGTAGTTCGTGTCAATGCCTATGTGACACGATGTCTTTGTTCTAAATACTGGGTTGATTAGTAGACATAATACTATTCCATTTTTAAATAATTACAAGTACTTACTTCATAAGATGCTTAGAAATCTAGTTGAAAACGTGCATTCATTTTCTGGCATAGCTTCGAATAAAATAACTATTTCGCATTTACGAAGGTCCTGCGTGCCGCTGAATGCCGAGTGGGATAAGCCGTTGAGAAGATGTCCAAATCATTTGGGTCACGATCCTCAGTCATGAGATACAAACGAAGAAGAATTCTACGTGATATAATCTCAGTGAATCCACAAGGTCCATCAGTGGGCACAGTGAACACAAATTCCGTATTAATTAACCATTTAAAAGAATAAACATCGCATTTAAACGGGTTTTCTCCAATGTGTCATTTTGTATGTTTTTAAGCGGCGGTGACACATTCTGATTGCAAGTATAATGCCGGGTCCACACTGGCAACATGTCGCGCGACAACCTCGTTAAATTTTACGATAAGTATGATAATTATTGTAAAATTTAACGAGGTTGTCGCGCGACATGTTGCCAGTGTGGACCCAGCATAAGACAAACGACATTTAGATAGTTCTTCGGCAGTATTGACAATACGTTCTGCTTGGATGTATAAAAATTGACATATTAAAAGTAGTTTTTTAATTACATTATAATTATCAATTACACAGAAGGGTTATCAGTAATCAACTATCATCAATCGGGATCGATCATCTGCTGGATGAAGACCTCCTTTAGCTCTTCCTACTCTTTTCAGTTACTAGTTCTTTACAGCTACGTACATCCATCGAACTTTATGAGTTCACCTATCCAGCGTGTTATAGGACATCCCTGAGGGCATTTAGTGCCTTTGAGTACTACTGGTCGACGGTATTTATCCAGCGGTTGTCCACTCGCCAAGTGACATGCCAGCCCATTTAATATTATACTTAATTACAAAATAAAAATTCACCATTTTGCTGAGCTAGACAATTGTTATTTTTTTGTACTATTGTACTAGGTAGTGTCATTTCCCTCCATTTTAGAAAGCGAAAACACGCTGTCACTTTTATTTTTGTATGGTTTTTCGTCTGGATTCGGGATTTGGAGGTGGACAATTAACACACCGGAATTGTGGTGGAAACGACGAGGTTTATTTACGTGAATATTGTGGCTACATTTTATATAATTTCAACCTTTTGCGGAGCTCGAATAAACGTGTTTTTTTTATTTTACTATCAAAATCCTTCTTTTTCTCTAACAAAAATGGTGTGTTGCCATTTTTGTTAAATTACATATTACAATATCGTCAGTTGTATTATTTATTTATTTATTTTTGCAATCAATCTTTACTATTTGTAGGCTTGACATCGATTAGGACCTCTCGAGATCCACAGAGACATCCCCAAATGGGGACCATTCGGGAGTGTAACAGTAGGTACTACTTTTGGGTAACCAGATACACTGTAAAATGTACGAAGTCGCTGATGAAGAATAAATCGTCACTGTTATGGCAGAAGACACTAATTCGAAAAAATTACATATTGAGATAGTAGTACCAAAATGTTCCTTATTTCAAACTTTACCGTCTGGAAACCTTCTTAATAAAGAAACAGTCTTTCTTTTAAAGTCATCCTTTTTACGATTACTTAATAAACTCACATGATAGACCATTTCAAAGATTTTAACAACTTCAAAGTCAAATTAATCAGAACTAGTTTTCTCCAGTTAGTGTGTTCTGCCAGAACAGAGACGAAATAATATTACACATTACAGGGGTAGCCACAAAAGCATCAAAACATTAAAAAACATTCAATATACTGCGCGCACTATAAAATTGTGCCAAACATATGATTTCTAGTCGAATAGAATCACAATATGACGCGCGATTAGGTGAGTTGGAATAGACAGTAATTTGAATATTTTTTAGGTTAATTAATTCCATGAAACACTTATTCTTGGCCATGACTAGATGCAGCAACAATAAAGGTCAAAGACGGCTACCTCCGGGGACCGCCAGGCGCGCGTACGTCACCTGTGACAACCGTTTAGAAAGCCAAGTGGGAAAGCCGGTGTTATTTTTATCAGTCCTCTTCTGGCGTGTAGTTGGACATCTCTTTGACAGATCACGGCTGAAGACAATGATGCTGCGAGAGTATTCAAAGAACACCTGACTATGTGAATTATCACTGATGGATAAGTAACCAGAACGTCATATTATGTTATGAACAATAAAAATATTTATAATCCATCAAGATAGCATTTACTACTAAACGAGAATAGAAACAGAATCAAGATTTGAATGCTCGTTGCCAGTGCAGGCTGTTATAGTAACCAAATTCATTAAATTGTGTTTTCCTAAGTGTTTTTAGGGTAAATATTATTTATTGCTTATCCTACCTTAATAGATCCGTACCATAGAAGTAGTACCTATAATCAGATACAACGTATTCGATGATAATTGATTTTAAGGTCACTCAATTTTAAATTATGCTTAATAACAACGGCAGCTGAATGCAGAACTATTCTAACTCACATTTGAAATATGTTACAGAAGTGTTTTTGAAACAGACTACTTAAGTTATTTATTACTTATATAAACAAATTTATACATCATTTTATTCATCCACAGTTCTACTAAATTATGATTTATCCATTTATTTATAAAAATGATAAATAATTGAAGTAGGTTGTTCCAAAGAACTCCCATCTAAAAAATCAAATGTGATTTAGAATAGTTCTGCAGACGATAGTACATGTTATTAATTTGGATAGGTATAATAGGAATGACCCCATGACAGCACGCCGTAATGAAGAGGGAGGTATAGGTAAATCATTCTACAGTGGCACCATACGCGATTCGCGCGTGTATTGAAGTGCATGCGACAATGCCTGTTTCAATGCTAGCAAACAATACCACTACAACTGCAAGCCGCATTTGCCGTACCCATGGTGCCACTGTCAAACGATTTACCTATACTGATATAGTGTAGTGATTTGTGTCGTGGGTGTTAGTGGAGGTGTGTAGAAAATATGACGTCACAAACCAACAAAATGTATTTTTTCTGCGAAAAATAACTATTACGTGCGAATATTATACGTACTGAAATCGATAATGCGCGATTTTTATTAACGAATAAGGGTTTAAAATGTGTAGTAATTTCGACAGGGTGGTAAAAGACGTTATAGGTACTAGGGACACAGACCCATTTTATCGAGGGTATACTGACAGAAAACATTATCTCATTAAAACAAGTTCTGAGATAATCGCAAAAAGGACTTTAATTTTTTTTCAAAGCGTTCTCCCACAGATTTTTTTATGATTTAAAAACATTTTTTCTAGATTATAAACACAATATACGACATGTTACAAGTCCTGTATTTTGTATACGCAGAACGCATTAGGTCATTATCATGCTTTCTATCAGAATAAAAAAAATAACAATATGATTTAATAATGTTTCTATTTTCTCACCATTATATCCTATGCCTTTTTTGTGCGTTTTACCAGGACGTAGAGCGTAAAATTGTATACATTTTGGCATTTAAAACTGAAAAACAGCAAAAACTGAAATAATGCGTTCTGTCAGTATACCCTCGATATATTATAGGGAGGAAAACTATTAAGTTAATTCTACTGCTTATATTAGTATGTACACATGTTTGATTCTCACCGTTAGAGATGTTTAAAGTTTAAAGAGTCCTATAAAAAATAATACATTTGTCATTTTACATTGGACGTGTCATATATTTGTAAAAATAATTTTGTCTATTGTTTTTCTAATCACTCCACAAAATGAGAGTGCGGATTCCGTGTGAAAATATATTTAAACATGGACATGACAATACAAAAAATAATAATAACGCAACACTGTACCTACAAGTGAAATTTAGAACTGAGGACAACTTGTTCAATGAACTCTGATATTATTATAATGTATGAGAGTACCGTACCTACTTACAAAGACAATAAAATAATTATGTGTCCATAATTCCATGTAATTATCTATTTTTTTTCTTCACCAGTGTCGTCTGTCAAACATGAATTTTCATATATACCTACTATTTATTGTTAACTATCAAATCTACCCTAGAGTATTATTATAAAAAACTAAGTAATTTTAAATACAATTGCGTATTATGTAATTAGTACTGGATACATAATGCGTTTGAAATCTCGCATTGAGAATGAATGGTAGTTATCGAACAGCAAAAAGATAGCTGAGTTCACGAAGGTTGAGGCATATGTACTCTGAAGACTATATTATATTCCGAAGTTAATTAGCTCATCGGTTGTTTGTTCTCCCAAGGCGCAGAACTAACCTCGGTGATGCCAACTGGGAGGGCAATAACTCTGTTCAACCAAATCGCTTCGGATGTTGATATATTCCACCCATGTGAGAATGAGTATAGGTGGTGAGATATCCCGAGTTCTGGGCTAGCTCAGGGTATGTGTCGAACTCATAATTGACTATGTGACCAAGCTGCACGTTTAGGCCTACAAAACTTTATTCCGGCCCCATTGAAGACGGGAAGTCCAGGAGTATGTCAGTGGGCGTCGTTTTATAAATTCTTAAAATAGAATCCACTTCAGTCAGTGTGCTTATTATTTTTTTATAATTTTTGTACCTTTTACTTTACTTTTCACACTGTTTTTTGTGATACTGCATATATTTACTTTTTCTTTACACGGTTTTAATACTATTTCTTTGATTTTAAAATGTCATGTTGTGAACGTCTTAAATTTACAATGTTCACTATATGTAAAAAAACAAATTTAAAAGAAAACAGCACAAATATCTGAGAAGAAAAGATGCTCTTTGAGGTGATATTAGGATACATAGACATTATTATATACATACCCACGTGTGTTCTTGCTAAACGAATGATTTCTAAATAACGCTGGTTTAAAAATCAGTTAAATCACATCTCACATTGCGGGAGTCCACGTGGTCCGCCGGAAATAGAAACGATGAATAATAATTTAAAATATGAGACTATTTTCATGGGTCAGTCAGTCAGTCTGCCGGCCTCATGAATATATCTCTCAATACGCATGCTGCTATCAGCTTGTTAGAAAACTGTCGCACCTGTATAAAATTGTACACTTTTACGGTCGGTTAAATACGCGTTTCTCTCGGCCGCAAAAATGCATTCTCCAATACAACTATTTGCTTATAATAATCTAAGTAAACCATCTATCTAATACACTGCAGACAATAATAATTACTGTAATAGCATTGCTCTGATAAAGTCATTGTAAAACAAGTAGAGTACTATTTAAATTGTAATCATGATTACTTACTTAGACCAATCATTATCAATTCTAATTGTGTCCATTTATTTGTTTTCACTTTCTTATAATTTTCATGAATGCTAGATATCATCAAAAGAATATAAAGGAATCTGTGGGTAGTTTGGTTGGTGTCAAGAAAGATCTGTGAGTGTAAAGTGGCAACAATTGCAGAACAGCAGAAGAGGGCACACAAGATACAAATCGCGGTCGATCGAACGTGGTCAAATATCATACAGAAAAACAAAACCGGTTTAGGCAGGGAAATTGTTATTTTCATACAATAATTTTCTTATTGTAAACATACTGATATGTTTGTGTAGTTAGTATCAATGTCGTTCAACTAATCGGTTAATTACAAACATCGATATATTTCTTATGATAGAATAATATTTGCATGGGTAGTTATTTTCAATAAGATACCTCATAAGAATATTCGTGAGGATGCCAGATATAAGATGACTGGTGTACTAGAATTGATAAGTGCCGCTAAAAGACCCAAATGATGTCCACAATTAAGGAAGCAAATTGTCCGGTATGTTGTCTGTGGCCGAAACCAGCGTTGAACCTGAAAGAGTGAATATGACAAATGGATCGCATCATTCTGTAGTGGGCTGCTGGTGACGAAAAGTAAAATGGTATTGCAGGTGTATTTATATGATTTGTAGACAAATGCCTGCTTATACGTTATAGGTAAAAAAAATGTGTAAAACTGCGTAATCCGTAATAATTTACCAATATTTAGTATCTGAAATTAAATGATACACTTCCACGAATTAGGAAATTCAACAGATCTATTTACATGTTTCATATTAATATTTAACAATTTTGGCAAGTAATTTAATCTGATAAAATATAAGTACCTAATAAATAACAATATTATGGAATGTCATTTGCTTTATAAACAAATCGATTTTCCGTGAAATTAAGAGAATCTCATGTAACTGACTGTAACTGTCACTGACCGATACATGTAATTAGATGAAAAGCATTTTAAGCAAATTTCGACCAAATAGTAAATTCATAAGTATTGAAATAAATGGTAATACGTTAATTGATTTGAACGAAATATAATATAAATTAATCGAAGATCTTCATTTACTGCGAACAGGTTACCACCGCATTGCATGCGAAAATGTTATAAACTATTATAAGATCATGAAGAGTATGAAACTATTATAGATTCACCACTATATATAAGTTGTCCGCTGACTGAGGGCGCCACATGCTTACATTATTTGACATTTCATTCAATACTTTTTGTACTGTGATGGGCTTAGTTCTAAATTCGAACACCGGACGATTTATAACGTTATACATATATATACCAATGTAACTCGCAATTCAGTGGCCTTGCTTTATATAATTAGTCATTATAGTCTTTTCGAAATTATAACATGTTAACTGTAACTTGTTTCTGTGTTATATCATTAGAAACATTCTAACATAGGTAGGTGTATAAGAAAATATTTATATTATTTTTTGTGTATTGATAATAGTCATAATAAATTATATGTAATTGTATTTATGTGTTAATAATAAATCATTCTCTTTTCCGGTGAAATTATTCTCGGACTTTTAACAATGGAGGGCGGATTTTTATTATTATTCGAAATCTAACGGTTATTTGTTTTAACTGAGTGTTAATACTGTCGATATTATAATGATAGATGGTGTTTGTTTTTATATGATTATCGTTTTATAGAATAGAATGCAACTGACATGAAGATTTCACAATGATCAATTTAATAAAAAAAACGTATATGCATATAAATATAATCCAGCCGCTAAAGTGTAAATTTAATATTAATAGATTCATTTTATTTCTTTTATTATTTTTGACAAGAATCATTTTACCATAAACCATATGTTCAAAATCTGTTTTTATGGGTATACGAACCCAGGGAACACAACAATAATTGAGAGTGAGTTGTCTTCTGGGTGAAGCAAGGATGAAGAAATAAATTGAATAAACTTAAACACGCATTAAATAATATGTTATTTTAAATATTTACGTATGTATTATTATAATCCACGATAGCCAAGCGGCTTACGCATCTGCTTGTGTCATGGGTTCCAGGTTCGAATCCTGGGTCTGGCAAATACACATATTGTTTTTCAATTTGTGTTTAGATTCAGAGTTAAGACCTAATAGGTTGAGCAAGTGGCTAACATCCACAAAAAAACAAATATCCGTTCATACAAAACCTACTCTGTGGAAACCCATATGATCTAGTTAGGATTGGACATGGTCTAATAATAATAGATATGATAATAGAATCAGTCACGTAACCGAAACGCAGATTCAATATAGGTGACATATGAGGACACCCGCGCGCTTAGTATTATGCGTTTTATGGCCTGACCGTCATAAAGTAATAAACCGAATCTGGCTTCAAATCCTTGGTACATGGCGACTGGGTTTCACATTTATGTCTTATTAATCTGTTCTATTCTGAAACCTTATAATGAAGTGGTACATATTTTATTATCACACCACAAAGTATTTTACTAATAGTAAACAGTGAAATTGATAATTTTACAAAATATTTAATTTTTAGTGCATAATCAAACTGCCTTATGTTTCACATAAAACATTTTACAAACAACTGACAGCGTCGTCACTGGATACGTCTGACAATTGTAGGAAAAAGTAAAAGTAAATGGGCCTTCATAACGTAGAGGTTATTTTGACATAGGTATTTTTTTTGCGAAAAATAGTCGTTGCCCACTCGGCCACCCCGTTGGGTAGGTATTTGCACTTGATAAAACATACAGTGAAACATAATATGCATTTTTTAGCCCAGCCGTTCGATCAATTCGCCACAGTGAATGCAGTTATTGGAATGGGTGTATGTATAGATAGATAAACACATTTTATATAGTTAGGTAAATATAACAAATGTGTAAAAATTTTCTCCACAGTATAAAACAAAGTATTTTGCTTTTTATGGAAAGTAGATTATTGAACATGTAGTGATTATCTAATTATAAAAACGATAGGTAAAAAGTATGCGGGGACGTACTGAGTGTTCCCTGTACAAGTTATGTATGATTCATCGTAACCGTGAAGTTT
Source organism: Rhyacophila brunnea (assembly GCF_057557595.1). NCBI lineage: Eukaryota > Metazoa > Arthropoda > Insecta > Trichoptera > Rhyacophilidae > Rhyacophila > Rhyacophila brunnea. Next base: position 35,553,259 of record NW_028233276.1, on the reverse strand, counting down.
ATTTACATTCGATGTGAACCGAACCGGTCTTAATCAAACAGACCTCTTGAAAACCATCGGAAACAACACTGTTCCTTTCACGCGAGAGTGAACAAATATAGTCAATATGTAAATCTATCAGAGATATGATTTATAATAGAGTTCAAATGGGTTTTTCATATAGATATAACGATGTTTTAACAGCCACACACTAAATGGGGCGTGGGAGACTGGCTTAACTGGGCACAGTGGCATCCCCAAATAAGGGACAGCATATTGAAATTTATGTGGAACATCTAATATGTAATTTGAACACATTTATTAGATTGAAGGCATTGGGTTGAAGTCGAACCCGCAGTCACGCACAGTTTGATACCAATACAAACGACAAAATGCAGTCTCATAAAATGTTAGAAATGAGTTTCATGCAGATCCTAAAACAATGTTCATATTTTCAATAATTACGCACTTGTAAATAATAAGTAGGTAGATTCTTCATAACTTTGCAATTCGGAAATGAAAATGATGTAATACCTATACCATAAAAATATATTTTTTAACATATTATCTACATATTTATTTATTTATTACTACATATTATTCTTATAGTACCTAATACAAGTAATTATTATTTATTTTGATCTAATTTTATGCGAGGTAGTCAGGCAAAGAGGCGTATTAGTGTAGTTAAAAGTGCAAAGTTATAATACGTATACTGTACGGTCAGGTATCACTTTAATTTTTCAGATCTAGAGAAATAAATCATTTTCTTAAAGTACAATAATATCTACTTATTAGAATAGATAAAAATTTACTTGCAATCTCTAAAATAAAACCCGCAGAATCGACAAACTCATAAGGTCGATAGATACCTCTACGTTGCAGAGAAGAACTAGGATCCAATTATTAGAGTGGGGGAAGTTAGGGGAAGCCTTCTTCCAGCAATGGATCGGTCCCTAATATGATCTTCTACGATGACATGAATTACAATAAAAATTATTCGATAGGTAGGTTGTTGCAGGCAAGTTTCTGTAGCATCGATAGAAAGTACCATCGGTTCTGCTGATTTTAGCGACTCTAGCTTAAAAACAAGAGTCCGATTATTCTACCAATGCTCTTCAAAGGTAAACATTGCTACAAAGAGAAAATAAAGGCGTTGTGTACAATTAAATATTGATTTTTTAATACCACAAATAACAATCGTGACCACGTACATTTTAAGTGCAACAAGCTACGTGCGCCACTGTAATGGTAGGACCGGGCTCTTGAAAATGTCGGAAAGACGAAGACATGCATTTTGTTTACAAATTTACTTCAACGGCTTATGTTTCGTAACGCTATTTACGGCGTTATAAAATTGATGGATGCGAAGGAAGATGTAAGCTCTGCGACCCTCCTACGCTAAAATAAATTATGCAATGTTTTTCTGTCATTCATCTCATCATTCATCGGGTCAATGTCGCAATATTATCTGCAATGGCCGATGAGCATATATTTCGTATATTGAATTAAGCCTTCGACAATACAGTCGAACACGGTTATTACGATCTCAGATGTAACGAGGAAACATTCGTTGACATTTTGGTTTATAATTTTCTCCATACATTTATTCACTGTTATAATGAGCAACATGTCGTGATATTCCGAGCTAAAATACTGTTAATGTGTCGATCGTTTAAAAACGTTTCGACCCTAAGCAATAAAATCCGATCGGACAGGACGCCGCCAGGGTTGGATTACGTTATGACACTAGTTGTCTAAGTACCTACCTAATTGGGGTTTTCGCCGACAATAATGAAAAAGTATCAACGCATATTGTTGAAAAATCCAAGGTTTGTGAAGTCCGTAGGTACCTACCAGCGTTATTACAATAAACAACTTCTTTTGTAGTTTATGAATGCCATGCTTGTTTCGGGGATTTTTATGATGGTTTTCAGATTTTTTATTTTCAACTTTTTGTGTTATGTGACCCCCCTCATTTAAAAATACATATTCTCTGATATAACGAGTAACGCTTATAACGAGCAAATTCGGGACCATCTTCCTCTTAATAACCAAGTTCGACTGTATTTTAATTTACACGGTATTGCTACCTATCGTAACGATAAGAAAGTATCGAAGTATCTGGCAAAAATATCGATACCTGGTGTTTTGACATCCCTACCCTACCGAGGCAGCCATGATAGCATTGATTGGCAGTCACGTGGCTGCGGAGCACTAACACGCATCGACGTCACACAATCGGACTACGTGAGCGATGATCGAGCCTATGTGGAAAAAACACAAGCGGGACATCGACCTCCAATGGTAACCCGATGCATTGTAAACGAGTGGAATTGTACCGTTGTTCGTCCACTACTATTGGACACCCGACAGGTTCCGTAGTAAAGTTATAGACTATAATAAAATAATTACCGTGAATTATTACAAATTTTTAATACACTGCCCTCATAAAATGAAGAGCTCTCAATTTAGTCGTAGTAGCACAGTCAATGTTGAGGGTTACATGTAAACTGTACGTAAAATATTTCACCGTGAGCTTTCTTATCGGAAAGAGATGACCGTATACTAATCATATTAGATTCAATATGAACATTAATTCAATTTTCCTAGCTGATTTTGGCAAAATTCATGAATTCAAGAATGAAAACCTGACCTAACCTAAAATCCAGTATATTGGCTATGTTCAAAATGTGTTTTGCTGGCTTCCTGTAAAGTGTAAACCGACAAGAACCGTGTTTTATTTAGACATTATTTTTATGTCAGTACTAGAGGTTGGACGGTCTTTAATCTTCTTCTTATTGTGCCATCCCCTAGCGGAGGTCGACCACCATCAAGGCGATCTTATCTTTGTCGTCTGCAACCCGGAAAAGTTCGGTGGAGCTGCACTCGTACCAATCATGGAGGTTCTTAAGCCACGAAATGCAGCGCCGTCCTCTGCTACGCTTCCCATTGATCTTTCCTTGAATGACAAGTTGGGGAATGCTGTATTTTTGTCCTCTCATCTCTTTAATATACGACCATATATTTCCGAAACAACATTTCACGCTGAAGTGTGATACGGCGAACTGAATACGTACAAGTTTTCGGACATGAATGTCGGACAAGGTTGTACATAATATACAACACGTTCTTCTTCGAGCAGTAAGTTAACCGAATGGTAAATTATACCCATTTTATTTCTAATTTAACATCGTACCTGTATAGTTTCAATATAAAATAATTAAAAACCAATAAAGACATAAGTATTATATATTTAGGTACAGGAAAAAAATTCCGAATGATTCAAAAGTAGCTAAGTAAGTAGGCACTCGTAAGTGGGTACCTAACTACCAACCTATCATTGTATCAAGATATATAATTCGAATCAATGTCAAACGTCCTAATAAATACGTGTGGCATCTTAAATAAAAGTCACATTTTTTTTTTAATTTGTACAGTAATTACCGTTTGGTGAATTGTATTAAAAACGTGTCACCCGGTCTCAATGCTATTCTGCCGACTGTTGCTTGTGTAAATGTCCACGGCCACAGTGAATACGTACAATTTACCCGACACTTACTTACAGCCATCTGGCCAACTTCAAATTAATAAATGAGACATGTCGTAGCTTAATTATTACTAGTTAATATAAGCGTTAAAAAATTTATGGTGATATATTAGTGATTTATATGAATAAATGCATGCACAGCTGATACAGTATGCAGTGCCCATGACATTCGTTTCATTATTTTATTATCACAATGGCAACACGCGCTTCGTGTTTATTATTGAATTATTCATAAATATCGTACAAATACATACATATAAAAATACATGCGAATTATTCAATCCAATGCTCTTTTGCATAGATAATCAGTACTTGATATTGTATAGATTTGACAGCAGTCACTGTTGCTTTAATTTTAATTTTTCGGAAGCCATGCGTAATGTCGTTATTTGCTATGCGTCCGAAAATTGGCAAAATAGCGTATATCCAAATTAAATTGCATGACAATGCATAGGGACTTATGTCTTTATAGATATTATTACAAAGTCTTGTCATTGATAATGCATACAAAAGAGGTGATTGAATCATTTTATAAACAAACATTTAGTTTAAAAATCACGTTAAATAGCACAGTTTTTGTTAGTTTTCTAATCCGACTGCTATTTCGGCTTTTATGCAATAAAAAACCTTTTCTATGTAATACAATAATTAAACAGTCGTATGTAATTGTTATCTCAATAAATTAACTCACTAATTCTTTGTGAATATCTCGATCGAATCATTACGCTTTGTACCTAGGTAGGTGTTGAGTGTGTTAAAGCTCACCTGAAAAAAAACGAAAAGAATATTATTAAATACATACATTAAATTATTATTTTAATAAATTAGTAATTTAAATAAACATTAATAACATGTTTGAATTAATTAATTACAGCAACATACTTGCTTGTTCATTTATTTAAAAAGTCCCGTAAAAGTTGGTGATCTACATACCAAGATGGCATATGAAGAGATCTACGTATTTATAAAACTTTTCATTCAAATTACCAACATGCCAGACGGAAATTGGCAAGTGGGTATTACAATATTCTAGTGGAGTGGTCTGTCCCTTATTATCTAACCTGTCCACCCATTGGAATCTAATCAAATTTTTAATGGCTCTCTATCTATTATACATGTTATTAATGTTATTATCATTGATATACTACTGGATGAATCATATGCTTCTTAAAATGACGCCCGATTTTCAGCGACTCGGCCAGTGTTAAAACTTACTGGTTTAATATCAGCTGACTTAACCCGATATAAGCTCACTTAATATTTGTCTCGAAAACGACCTGGCAATAATTATGAGTAAGCCCGATCTACCTTGCATCTTACTCTAACTAATAGTCAGCGCATGACGACTTTCTCTGTCCGCTCAGACATGAATTTTTGGTAGCTTGCAAGCTTTGGGTTGCAGACACCATTAGGATCACTATTCCAAGAACGCAAATTTAGTTTTACAGCCAGGGCAATACGGGTGAAATTCGGGAATCCATGTTAACGGTCTTAACGCATTATACCTAAAAGGAAATATTATTAGACGATATTCGTAATATCTTCTTTTGTGGTACATTTTTAAAATGACACTTGTATGGGAACTCCTCATCTAGTAGTATATCAATGGTTATTATACATAATGAAAAACATCATATGAATTTTATCAAGCACTAATATATACATAGGTACTATTATATCACGGTTTAACTAGGCTGCTGCAATTATCCAAAATTAGTACTTCATTAACGATTTTATTCTATTAAAATAATTTATTGGATTCAATTAATTATTGACGATAATTGTTAAATCAGGTATTTAACATAACTTATCTTATATGGTGTCCGAAACAAGAGTCCTACCTTATATTGGCTACATCGGAGGACGGGGGGGGGGGAATTTTCTGATGAAGGGCCAAAATAATTTTGGATAATATTCAGGAATTCAAAATGAGCGGCAGGCCGCAAGTAAAATACCATTTTTACATGTACACTATTTATTAACAAAAAAAACAATCTAATGAGAGGAATGGAACTGTTTTACGTCTTTTCAGGTCTTAATTTTGTAGTTGAGAAAGGGGTTAAAAGATAAAAACGTGAATCTTCTTCAAAAATATACCTAATATTGTTCGCGGGCCGCAGAAAAATACGCGGTTTGCCCGTGCCTGGGATACATGCTCAATATATAGGATGGATACTGGATAGGGATTTATTGTACTTCCGATCTTCCCACGGACAAGGGTCAAGAGGATAATAAGTAGGTCCCCTAAACAGAAGATTTTCCACATCATAAACTATCGATTTTATGATATGAACAATCATTAACCCTTCACATTATTGTTGGAATATTGCTAGTAATTAAATTACACAATAAATCTTTATATAGTCTAAATTAGTACGTAATCTCAAGGTATCCCTTATTTATTTATATAAAAACATCTCTTGTTATAATATTTAACAATGTAACGCAATACTGTGGGAATTCGGTCAGTCAGAAATTGACTTACATGTCATGTCTTACATCTAATAATATAGTGAAAGCTAAAATACTAATAAAAATATAGATTCGAATATTGACCGTGCAATAATTATTTACTCGTGGCTTTAAAGTGTCTTTAAACATAAGTAATAATCAATCTTATCAGCGTTTCCTATATCCGTTGAAAATTCACAAAACGTCACCGTTTTAGCAAAACCATCTATGTGTCACTTTTATCAAAAATGACTTTTAAATACCAAGTCATTCCTTATTTTTTTCTCTATAGGCCAGTAAAATGATCTATGTGTTGGGTAAACTCGCTCCGAAGTTATTTCAAAAAATAAAAAACAGCTATGTGTAAGGTTCAAAAACCACGGTTCACAAAAACAACTATGTGTATATTATAGTAACATATAGATGGTATTTTGATATCGAGAGTGTAATGTTTTTTTACAGTTTGGCTACACATTGTTTGTTTCTATGTTATATGCTATGCATTATGGTCTTGCACGACGGTTTGAAAGATGCTTTCTCAAAAAGAGAGACAGGAAATATTCAATAATTTCTGGAAGATGCCTACATGGTCAATAGGGTATAGGCGAGAATTAATTTAAAAGTTGGATAAACAACTACAAACGTCTCGATGACAGTGGCCAATTGAAAGCAACAATGACAGGTAATAAGAATCTGAATGAAGATAAATAATTGGTAGTGCAACCAAAAATCAAAACGGAGAGATTTGTGGAAAAATGTTACATTATGGTTGGATCTAATTCCAAAGTTCCCAGCCATTATTGCAGAGAAAATACCTCCAGGGTGTATGTGGAATCGTGTTTCCGATCCAAAATACAAATGCATGATGAATATAAAAAATGGTCTCTGGAAAATGGTCATAAAGCAGCAGAATATACTCCAGTATATTTACCACCAAAAAATCAGTATCCACCAACCACGTAAAGATCAGTGTGCCATCACTGCCATCTGCTGTAGTTATAAAATGAAGAATGTTTCAGAAATGAAATACAATAGCCACATTATTAAAAAAAAAAAATATGCTAGAAGACCAAAAATGAAATGAAGGAGAGTACGAGAAGTATTACTGGACGGTTAGTAATCACAATGGATCTCCAAAGTGTGCTGCTATGTCCAAAACACAGGCACAAATGTATTATAAACAAAAGCTGCAACTACACAATTTCACCATATACATTCTTCATAATGTATCTTCTAATGAATTTGTCTCTTCTCATCGAAAGCAGGACAATACAATGAAATAATTCTAATATCGGATGGGTGTGGATATCAAAACCGAAATAAATTATTCGCTACTGCTCTTAGTTATATCTTTAAAGAGAAAAAACATCGAGATTCAACAGCTTTTTCTGGAAAAAGGCCACACCATGATAGAGGCCGATAGTGCACATGCCACCTAAGAAAAGTATTTTAAGCCTCCAATATATTCACCATTTGATTATATAGCACGTATGTGGCTAGCAAGACCAAAACAACCTTATAAAATTAATGTCATTGATTTAAAATTTTCAAGAATTATGGATAAGATTAAATCTGGATTAAGTTCAATCAGACCAGGAAAACGAATCGGAGATCCTGTTGTATATGATATTAAAATGTTACAGTATCTACCAGATGGAACAATCTTTTACAAACTCAACTTTATCAGTGCAACTTTTTGACTGCCTTTGTAATATATATATAATGAATCATTGCCAATATCGCAGTCGAAATACATACACCTTCAGGAATTAAAAAGTGTAATAGAGAAAGATCACCACTATTTCTACGATAACCTAACATTTAAACCTGCTAATAGAAAGTAAACGAACTTATAAATATAATATCATCTCACTATTGCATAATAATTAATAAAATGATATTGCAATTTATCACTAACGCACTATGTATATTTCAACTATTATTTATGTAACAGTTTTTCATGAATTTATTATTACTCACATTTTGATGAATAAATTAAACTATGTGTATTTACAAAACGGTCAAAACAACTTATGTGACATCACAAACTGTATTTTTATTATTTTTGTATTAAAAATAAAAGATTTTTGTAAACAAAATAATAATCTTAGACCATTTTCTGATTATAATAAAGCATTCTTCATAATTTTAATGTTTAAATGTAACATTATTTTTTTATTCAGTTTTATCCTTCTCCTGCACAATTTGAGAAAGTGCACATAGATGGTTTTGCTAAAACGGTGACGAAAATCAGTACGTCCCTATTGGCGGAGAAGGCATTATGAGATAAGCCAACTAATTATTTTAATTAAGTATGCAGATACTTTGGAATTTTAATTTATATACGTTCAAGGCGGAAATATTAGTACATTTTTAATTATAATACATAATACAAGATGCAAATCAATTAATTGAATAAATAAATGCATCACGACGGTGATGGATTTTCGAGGTTAAGGTAAAGAATTTTCAATATAGATAATAGTAGTTAAGTATTCGAGTCATAAAATGGGTACCTACATAACCAGGCAACCATTAAAACACCAATGTACAAAAATTAATGAGCATAATTTGTTTATATCAAATTATACCTTATTTATTGGGGTCGTCATATCCGATAGTATTGCATACGTTTAAAAACAATCTAAAAGTTCTAATGAGAATTTCAAAAAATACGCTGTGTTTCGAGGTAAGTCCAAAAGTAGGTACACTTTCGGAAAACATTGTGTGAAATATGACATTTTAAAATATAACAACTGAAAATTATTTATTCATGTCTATAAATAAACGTAGAGGAAAACTACACATCGAATTGAACTATACGATATAACAGGATTTAAATCACATGTGTGAAGTCGGTAGAAAATGTAAGTTATAGCCGTAATGAAATTTTAATATGCCATCTACTTCATTTAGCTGCTGAGCTTAAAGTTCAAATCGCTTTAGAAGTTAAACAGCGACTACTTTCATTAAGTAAACATAGTAGATAATATAATATGATAGTTTCAATATGTTACGTATATATATATACTCGTATAATAAACTGTAGGTTGAAATTAAATGCGTTATCAGCAGTTATCACTTTTCGATGGGAAACGCGATCATTTTTATTTTATAACTCTGAAGATATTAAAGGAATCAAAGTAGAAGGTAATAAATACCCTACTTGTAATAGATTAATACAGTAATGATTTGAATTGATTTGATATTGAAAGCATTATTTTGACTTAGTTGTTGGTGACATTTTAATTAAACTCCTTAATAGCTTTCACCCACGTTATAGTTTCAAATAATATAAATTCCTGTGTTAATTAAAGCTATCGTCATTGTATGTAAAATATCTAGGAAGTATTTATTATTTATAGTCGAGAATAATGGTTTCCAATATCCGATATACCTACCTACATGTAAAATATCTTTGTTGAGCTTTTCCTGGTTATAGAAAGCTTTCGTTTTATATACATAGCTATGCAAATAGAACATTATTATTTTTAATAATAAGAATGGCATTACTCTGCTGTTTTCTAGACCGTTCTCCACAATATTAGATCTTTTGTTATACTTTGTTATTTCCCGGCGACTTTCATCACTTCAGTTGGTCAAAGTGATGCGCTTCGATTACTCAATTAATATCGTCCATTCTTTTCTCCCACGTGTCCCGCCCAGTCAAGAAATTGGCGCATTCGTTCAAATGCTGAGCTCTGCGAACAAGTTAAACCCAATATAGTCAATATCTTGATTGTCAAAGACTCAGATGACCCGGTCACGTTGCTAGATGCGATGGATTTAGTAGAGCTTTCCATAAAGTTTAAGAAGGAACCCCGTATGCACTAGCCTCCAAGAAGGACGAAGAGGGATGAGTGTGACCAACTGGAGAAAGAGAAATCGGGACCGAGATCCTGGAGGACGGTTGTAACCATTTACATGGATGGCCTCTAGCTAAAAGTCTAAGTAAGTAAGACCCGCCCGGCAGAACATTTGTCTCTTGATAATCTTTACTATATCCAGCTCACAACAAGCACTATACAGTTCGTAATTAAACCAGCCATACTCCATTTTAACAGATAGTGCCAAAATCTACTGATAATATGATTTCATATTATCCACCATCTAGCGGGGCATAAAATGCTCGGTCAACTCTCGTGATACTGATACCTATCTGTTTTGACACATGTATCCAGTAACCATGCAATATTATAAAATTGAATACGAAGGTGTGTTCAGAAATTTATTCGTTATAATTTATAATTATACTAATTACCCATTATAATTAGAGTTCTGCCTAATCGTTGAAAACAGCCACATGACGTGTAATTAAATTTTAAATTTCGCCGCGAAATAATTAAGCCAGTCATATAATTAGGAACACTTGAGCCGGAACATTAGAAGAAGAAGAAGAATAAGTCAATCTCCGCCAGGTTGCGTGAGACATTCGCCCATTGTAAATTTTAATTTACCATAAGATTGTAATAAGTTTTTATATTATAATCGCCTCTAAACATGGTTAATTTAAACTATCGCTACTCTGTTAAAAATATTTAACTAGTCGTTTGGATGTTGATATACCAAAACATTGTATGATAGCAGCTGATTGGAGCTGCTGGGGTTTGCACTGGGCATGCATGTAAAATGTGTTGTCTTTGCAGTTATTTTCTAGACTTTTGGATCGGAGGTATGAAAAAGCTGATTAAAAGATATTAGAGACGCGTAATACGCGTTGTTCTGTATTTTTCTTTAAATACATACATATTTTCTACTGTCTTTCCCTTGTATTTAAATTGTTTGTATTACGCATTTTGTAAGTGTTTTAGGTACAAGCCGGTTTACAGGAAGCCAGGCGGGAGCCACGCCCATTTTCATTGCCGATTTTGGCAAAATTCATGAATTCAAGAATGAAAACCTAACCTAACCAACAAATAATCCAGTATATTATCGGCTATTTTCAAAATTTGTTTGCCGCTGGCTTCCTGTAAACCGACAATAACCGTGTTTTATTTAGACATGAATTTTATGCCAGTATTATACGACCCAAAGAGGTTGGACGGTCTTTAATATGAGACCATATATTTCCGATACAACATTTCACGGCGCAGTGTGATACGGCGAACTGCATACCAACAAATTTCCGGACACGGTGTAAATTACTGTAGATTGTAGATGTTGCTTGTTCGTTTTTAAAGTTTAATTAAACCCTGCCTAATCTACGTACCTACCTATTTATTATTGATAGGCTAGTTTTGTACTATGGTATATTTAGTACTCACAAGTCACAACCAATATTATTTTCATATTTTCCTAAACAGACGGCCAGGTGAGTACCAATCGCCTAAAGAAATAGAAATTTCCAATCCAGGTGATAAGCCGCAACAAATTTATTTACAAACAAAACTTTATGATTCGTCACCAATAAAAACGAGATATTTAGATAGCATTTTGATGCTAATATAAAATCGACATTAAAAGAAACCAGTTTTTCAACTTTTTCCAGTTTACGACACTTAACAGTAACACTTAGACTTGGCATTCATTTTTAAAGCCATATATTTTTTTGGTGTTCTCATTAACTGGTGACATTAAGGCATGTGACTATGGTGTGTTTGATTGGAACGTCTTAAGTGATGCCCAAACGAACCGTGTTTTGTGGCCGTAACTGTCGTGAGTCTGCATATAGGGATTTATACAATAACATATGGTACGTGTGTAGTGTCCCTTGCTGCATTAAACAATCAGGGATATCCGACAAGATTATGATATAATCTATAGCTATCAACTAGCTTGTCAACTAACTATCGAGTTCTAACGGCTGTGTCAAATTGTAGTTTTTTTCAATGCATTATTTTGTAGGTAGGTAGGTACACTGTGTTTATCTTATTTTTAATAGCATAATCTTTAGATATGTATTGTTTAAATGTAGGGCACAAGTCTAGTCGATATTATGACTTTATGACAATACCTACATACATGTGTAACATAGCTTTATCTACAATAGTAATTAACGCATTCTGTAATTATTGGTAGGTATACACTTGACAATTTTACCATTCACAAACATATACTATCATATTCTTAAGTCCGGAGCATAAGGTCGATTGAAAATTTGTACTGGCTGGCAGAGTCATATGACGTTATTTTTCGTTGTGAAAAAAATACAATGCTCAGTAGAACCCAGAGAACACGTAAATAATGGGAAATGCGATACCTTCTGGGTGTGGTAGTAGAAAAGTTTAATTCTCGAGTGTGGTGAAATATGGGATAAACTTAAACACATGTTAAAGAATATGTTATTTTCAATGTACTAGTAACGTCTATATGTCTTAAAGATTGTCACGTAATCGAAACGCACATTAAATATTGGGTATGATTTAAGGACATTACTTGGGCACAAAATCTTGGTCTATGTCTATGGCGACTGACTTTTATATCTTATTATTCTTGGAATTAGCTGAAAAACTATTACGTGGTGCTTTTGTATAGGAACACTACATCTGTTTATTTAACTTAATCGGAGCATTTTCTCTTCTTAATTGAATTATTAAAAAAATCCAATTTACGAGTATATGAAACGGATTGAACCGATCGATAAAGCAATAATAACAACACTGCGTTTTTTCTACTGACTCTATTTTTGAATTTTAAACAATAAATTGTTATAGGTACAATACAATGCAGACAAATCGGCAAAATAGGACAACAATGCTGTAAAAAGTGAACGCGGATATATAAATATGCCCCTTATTGTAATGAGTGGTTGTTCATTTATCAAACACAATCTGTTTACAAATAACTGAAATTATATAATATAATCTCTTCAAATGGTTAATATTTGTTAGGATCTAAAAAACAATTTCAGTTAAAAAATATGGAAGGCGGCTCCTTCCTACCAAATACACATTACGCTATAAAAAGTGCATTGGTATTTAATAATACACAAAAAAACCTCGAGCGAAATAAACGGGTAGGTATATTATTATAATAGATAAACATCGAAATAACATAAACCATTATTAATACGTAATATTCAGCTAATATTGTGCCGGTAGTACGATGGATATAAGATACTGGTGAAATGCTGATTTATGACACAATAAATGTATGACTATCAGAAAAAAATGTCTAGTAATTGCAGTACAATGATATTTATGTTTTATATAAATTACTATCTGATAATGAAATCGGCGATTATTCAGTTTTTTTTTAGTTTAAAGCGTCCCCGATAGGAAAGGTATTAATAATAATGAACAGGCAGCTGCGAATTGCCTGGAGCCTGGATAACGGTTTAAATTTATTAAAATACGCATAGTTAACTGTATCAAAGATACAATAGTATACTTCCTTTTACTATCACAACATTTACTGTCTTATGCAATATATTCACAAATATTGGTTGGTATTGTTAGATTGTACTTGTGTCATATCGTGTTCTTTAGTAGGTGTATAACTTTCAAATTAAATCTAAGAAGAATTATAAACCACTAACAATTCTCTCTATCACTAAATGTAAGTAATATCGTAGTAATAAGTTTGAAACTAAAATTCAATAAAAAAACATAGTGATAAATAACATTTTCTTCTATCTTACACTTGAAAGGTTACTTCATTCAACCTACAGTCAAAAATACAATAGATTATACATATTTTCACTGTATTTGGGTTATGTTTTGGCTGTCACTAGTCACTATTCACTACTATATCCTGATACTAACTGTCAGGTCTCGTAACGGTGTATTCTGACAGTCATTTGTAAGCCATTCGCATTACTTTTGAGGCCCATGTTTAAATATAATACTTAATATATGAAAATATGAGATTCTTTAAAATATAAAAAACATAATTTTGAAAAGCCTCAACTCCGCAATACAATTTTCACAAATAGCTGTAAAAGTTTTATTTAATTAATTAACTGTCAATATTTGGCCAATGAGAACGAAATGTGTGAGGAGATATAAAAGAATTTATTAGTCATCACACCATAACGAAGTATTTATTTATTACATATTCCTTTAACATAATATTACGAATTGCGTAAGTATCTATTCAATTTTGTAAATACACAATTCATAACATTGCTAAATTCTTCACTTTAATGGCATTGAAAGCCTATTTATTCAGCAGTTAAGAACATCTGCTTCCTCTTTCAATTTTATATGATTTACTATGCATACAACTGCAAATCCGAGACGCAATGTTTTCTAAAGTTAATTAATATTTATTATAATTAATTGTTGGGTCAAAAAAAGTGAAGAAATAAATAGTTAAATGAAAACTCATAACATGAAACAGTTGCGTTAACTTGTTCCGGTGTAATTAAACTGACTGATTTATGCCGTAGATTCATATCGCACAAAATTTTATTAAAATGAATAAGTACATTACATACGCTAAATTAACTTAAGACTTGGGATGATAAAGGTAAGTGGATGCCTTAAGGCATTTTTAATACAATCTTGAATAACATACACGTATGGTTGGAGGTGAAGGCAACATAATCATAGGTATTTGGTTATTATCTATGAAACTATCTATGAAACTTCTGTATAAATAATTAATTAAAAATATTATTTTGCACTTCATAGTTAATGTCTTGGTATTAAAAATTGCGGATAGGAAATAACATAAGATTCTGGGGGGATTCATTTGCAATTTGACAGGATATTTATTTTATTTTATTTTATTGAGTTGTCCCAGTTCTTTTTCTAGATTTCCCACTGATTAGCGACGGGCAAAACATCGAGTGTCGACAGCTTCAAATACCTGGGGGTAAGTAAATACATGGGAGAATGGCAATCTACAAAGAGAGATCCGAATGGGAATGGGTGGAGCAAGATTTACTGTCTAGGACTCACGAATGTACCTACTCAGTTAAAACCAAATGCAGCCTATTCAACGCATGAATTCATGGCACGAAGGCTCAGTGAAACCATACATAGAGCTTCGAAAACAGATGTTTGCGACGGATACTGGGTGTGCGGTATGATTTTAAAAGTAACGAACGGATAAGAGACCATACCAAGCAGCCGAGAGTGAAGCCTGCCGAGACTTGAGAGTGAATATATAAATTAAACCTGACTCTGCCACGTGCTACGGACGTCGGAAGAGAATTACAACCCTTCTGCCTGTTCTCCAAGGGAACCGGATTTTGTCGTTCCGTCTACGGGATGCCAGCATGACTTGGAATGACGCAAGAAGACTGGTCAGCGATAGCGATTCTTGGTGGCACCGTGTGGTGTCCATGACTATAGGACAGACATGGTTCAAGAAGAAGAAGCACAGATGAGTTGAGAAAGTTAATTTATATTATTGCGTCATCCATAACAATAAAAAACCAAAGAAGTTTTCAGCGATTGTTGGTGGTGTGTCCCTACTAGAGGTTCATTGGGTGAGTATCTTGGAAAATGTTGTCAGTTTGACAAATAACTTATTTCGTACAATGATGGACGATTATACTATAAGTAAGGTTTTTTTTTTTTTTGACCATGTCCGATCGTAATAGGATCATATGGGCCTCCACAGGGTAGAGGTTTGTATTAACAGATTTTTGTTTTTTACGAGAAATGGACGTCAGCCACTTGCTCAACCTATTAGGTCCATACCCTGACTCACACACAAATTGAAAAACAATATGTGTACTTGCCAGACCCAGGATTCGAACCTGAGACCCACGGCGTGATAGTCCAACGTTTAAGCCACGCGGCCACTTCAATTTTACAATAGTAAGTACAAGGTTAGGTCACTTCAATTTTACAATAGTAGTATAATATTAATAATATATAAATTAATCAATATAATTGTAAACATACATAACTTGAAAACACCACTAGAAAAAATCATATTTGAAAAAAAAAATATGATGCTCGACGGGATGTATATGGAATGTTACATTTTCAAAATCTTGTGAATTATTCGTTGAATAAAAGAAAAAATGGTTTATTAAATATAATTTTAGTTTAATCAATACTCAAATTTTACTTTCAATTTCAATCTAATTAACTGCCTACTAATGTTGTAGGTAGGTCGGTAGGTACATAATATGGCAGAACAATTAAATTTACTACATATTAAATACGAATCAGGTCGAACAGTTAATTGGATTAGGCTGATAGATACTATTTATCTACGTTGGCTAATTGCGAATCATTTGACAGGTTATATCTATAGCAAGTGTTTGTCCACTTAGTAAATAATGCTTACTCTCTTTTAGGCGATAGTTAATCTTCGATATCATTACAGTTACCGTCATTAATGATTCGTCACACCGTTTCTGGAGAAATTACAAATGTCCGCTTAATGATGCTGATGCCGTGGAGAAATTGACATCATTCATTATCCCAAACAAACAGCTCGGAAGATTTATTCGAGATTCACTTTTGGTTTATCCGCGGTGCCATCTCCGCGAACACTTTCGATATTTATATTTTCACACGGTGAGTGTGTCAAATGGAAATGCATTCGTGTAGTTAAGCTTCTTTGTTTTTGTTGAAAATGTCAACTTGTCTCCGAAATAACTTCTATCGGGATTCGGAACAAGGTGACCGAGAGATAAACTTCAAATTGTAAATTATATTATATTGTATATTTTTGTATAAGTACGTGCGAAAGGAAAAGGATTTACCTAACCAAGTCAAATATCAAAAATTAACCATAATGCATATAGGTACTTAATATAAAGTGTAAAAAAGAAAAAAAAAGACGGGAACGCCATTTAATTACTAATTTACACACATAAATATAGGAGTTCCCATACAAAGTTGTCCAAAGCTCAATCTTCTTTTGGCCCTACCGAAAAATATTGATTATAGACTTATCATCAACTTTATATAGCACGCAGAATAATATGATAATTATCGAATTTGTTTTCGCCTGGTTTAGGGGTCGTCATGGCCCCCACATCCTGAAGCGGGCCCCCATGCCACGATGTTTGGCGGGCCCCCAAACCTATCGCTAAGGTTAAGGGCAGTGTTTCCCAAATGACATACCCGCGGAACTCCGGGGATCCGTGTAAAATAAAGGGTATAATGTATATTTTTAGCGGTTTTTGGTATCTCTAAATAAATCCGCTTGAATTGTCGGCACTCAGCGTCACATTTTGAAGCTCTGATCGCGACCCCCTTTTGTGATAGCTAAGTAACATGTGAACCTTCGCCATGTTGGATAAATAGTCATTTTTATTAGTCAGGAAACACACTAAAAGTAAAGGAAAAGGAAAAAGTCACTGGGGGCTAAATCTGGCGAATACGGTGGGTGGTCGACCAATTCGAACTTCAATTCTTCAATTTTAGCCATTGATCGTAAACATGTGTGAACACGGGCATTGTCCTGATGAAAGATGATTTTTTTCCTGTTTAAATGAGGCCGTTTTTCTTCAATTTTGTTTTTTAGCTGGTCCAATAAAGATGCATAATAATCCCCTGTTATTGTTTTTCCTTTTTCCAAATAGTCAACGAAAATAATTCCACGTGCATCCCAAAATACAGTAGCCATAACCTTACCAGCTGATTTTACGGTTTTCGCCTTCTTTGGACATGGTTCGCCTTTCGCAATCCACTGCTTTGACTGTTCTTTCGTCTCGGGAGTATAGTGGTGAATCCATGTTTCATCTACAGTCACAAAGCGACGAAAAAATTCATCCGGATTGCGTTGCATGAGCGACAACAGGGCTTTAGAGGCCACCACCCTATTGCGTTTATTGTCGACTGTGAGCAAACGCGGCACCCATCTTGCAGAAATATTTTTCATGCCCAATTTGTCATGTAAAATAGAAATGACGCTACCTTTTGAGATCCCTGTAACCTCAATTATCTCACTCAACTTTAATCTTCGGTCACTTAACACCATATCGTGGATTTTATTGATCATTTCTGGTGTAGTCACCTCTACAGGACGTCCTGAGCGTGGTTCATCCTTTGTTGATGTACGACCACGTTTAAATTCATTTAACCAGTTATAAATAGTTGCAAGTGAAGGAGCAGATATGCCGTGAACTAAATCCAACTCATTTTTTATTTCCTTTGCTGTTAACCCTTTTATATTAAAATGTTTAATAACAGCTCTAAACTCAATTTTCTCCATTTTCCATTTTTCCATTTTCCACAAGCAATTTTTTTTTTAAATGTACGAGAAACACACAACAACCCGACCAATCTGATTGAAACTTCGCAGCATACTGAACCGGTAGTGCCGCTGCATGAAAACAAACCGCTTACAGTACTAGTCGCGCCACCTGTCGGCTTTTCTAAGGACTTATTGACCCACCCTCGTATTTAACTGCTAAACAGTTATTTAGTGAATAAGGTAAAAATAAGAACCATGGTTAAAAAAAGTCTTGCCATTATTAGGTACTGGGTAGCGTGATGTTTATACTCGTATGCTCCACCTGTAGGCGATAAAGTATACATAAAAGTATTTTAGTTATGGTTTAAGTTTAGTATATTATTAATACCTATATCAATACTTTGCAGCCACTCTGTCTTAGCTGTCAAAACTATTTGAATATAGAATGCGTACAGTTTTCATTGGATAATGTGTGAAATTTCGTTCAGAAAGTTGTACCTGTGCATGGTGAAATTTCTTTCGCGGGCCTCAAAAAAAATTAAAATAATTACTGTGGGCTAGAACATGTCCGCCCAAATTTTTGACAAATGAGTTTGAACAATTTTTAACTATTCATGTACTTAATTGATTTTGAGAAAAACTGTGTTTAAGTAACTGGCTATCTATTCAATTTGATGTTCAGCCATTTTTTCGTTTGTGAAAGTCTGTCTACATACACGGTACTTTGCGATTGATTGACATTACCAAATTTTAATGATCACTGTTTAAATACATGATTTTAAAATAAAATAGAGTCCAAAATGGCTACTTTTGGGCCTATTTGTAATTAGTTAAAAACGAGTTACTGAAGACAGCATAGCCAATCAATTCACATTCATTTTTGTTATTTTATTTCTTCTGATCTTATTCATATTGTCGAAAAATGTAAAACAATTTCAGCAAAATCCCTTCCGCCATTTTATAATATATAAATAAAATGTATTACTGCACAATATAATGAAGCTTTTGCATTGCGGAGTTCATAATTACTAGTGGCTTGTTGGGACAATATAATAGTAATTGTAAGAATATAGTAGTAGTAAAAGTAACACTCATTTTGGGACCCAAGTCCAAGTCCAAGCCATCAAACAACGAAAAATTTAAAAAGAATACTACGGAGTTATAATAATATACATATATATACAACACAGTGGCGAACGGTGGAGGCAGGCTGTTAAGATCCGACATAAATACTTAACTTTGTCAGTCAAACGTATTTATTTTTATTTAGTGTTTCTTAGTTTTTAAAAATCAACCCTGCCTAATCCAACCCATAGTAGATAAGAGTAAAAAATATTTTATAGATAGAAAAATAGTTTTATCGATTATGGTTTGGTTTAGGCAGAGCTAAATGAATTTAAAAAAAACTAACCAACACAATATGTGATAAGTATTCTTAATTCAATGAAAACAAAGTATGATTGAAAAAGTGAACATCATTTTTTTCGGATCGCAATAGCATATCTAACTATAATGGTTTGGTTTAACCTGGTGAAATTATTTCAATTTAAAATGTATATAAGTAAGTGTATTATATTATACGATGTTTGAGTCAATGAAATATTATTAGGCTCTCGGTATTTTGTTCAGAAAACTAATGATCAGTGATCGTTGACTGACGGGAAATGATAAGAAATAAATTGACGAAAAAGAAATCGACAGTTGAATTGTTGTTTTTTTTAATTTGTCTCCAAACGAAAAATTCTTTTGTTTTACGATGATTGCCTTATAATGATAGTATAATTAATTTTCACCAAAAAGGTGTTGACAGGTGTGATGTGATAATAACTATGTGAACGTACCTAAGAAGGCACACTAAGTAAGCATTGTACCAATTAAAAGATTTTCTTTTCTGATATCAGTATAATGTGGCAAAATATTTTTTCAAGGATCACAATACTTCACATACAAATGAAGGTGTCGAACGATATATGAAATAAAAACTGCGTGCACATTTCAAATTTATTATCAAAGCTAATTATCTCAATCTCATGAAAACTTCGATTAATCTAAAATGCAAGATGCCGTGCAAATGGCCTGTATGTACCTACATTACATAAATTAGCTAAACACAATCTTTACTATCACTAAAATATAGAATCGACTGACATTATGTATGTATATTATATCGGCAACTTTATGATTCTATACAAATTTCATTCGACTAATAAATACTCTCTCGGTCAATGTATGTAAGTATTAATTGTCTGCTATTAAATAATTATTCAGTTACTATCAATAAATTGAATATGGATTGTTATGTTATAAGATAAGTAAAAAAGAAGATATTACCAAGCACATTTGCGTTTAAGTAAATGCTTCAAAATACTTTATAACAGAAAACTGATACATCTTACTTATACGTATGTAAAATATATTCTATTTAATTAACATTGAACGATTGTCGTCTCCCCCCCCCCCCGATCGTGAAATTGTCACTTTGGAATTTAGGTTGTGCAATGGAGTCGTGGCCAAAATAGAATTCATATTTGTTGCTTACAACTCAATCGAAGATCGATGACAATTGAGTTAACAATTATTATTACCATGTATTTTATGTGCATAACTATTCCTATCCGCTGTATTAGAGACCGACAACTATAACTGGAGGTGCTGCGGTTAGAATAACTAAGAGAACAACCAAGAGAACACCAGCACCACTTACATTGCGACATTAGCGTTAAATTTGTCGATTTATTTAATAGTAGGTACCTGTGGTGGAATAGTTGGTAGAGCAGTCGTCTGTTAATTCGTGGGTTCGATACCGTGGTTGGGCACAAAATACATGTTTATATTGGTTTGGCGAATGGCTCACAACCATTTTCCACTCTGTGGGGGTTCATACGGTCCGGTTAGGAGCAAACGTGGTAATTTACTTAGAAAACCTAAGACCTAAGAAATCCAAGCCACAAGCATGTCGTTGAGATATGCTTCATGTATAGATTTCCAGGGAGATTTTCTTCCATCCAGCAAGTTGATAATAAAGCATTGGCATAGTTTGAGACTCACCCAATATCCGTCTAGTGGAAACTATATCTTAGAAATTGGATGTTTTCAATGTTTTTATACATATATAATTTACAAACTGCTGCAATAGAGATTAAATGAAAATTTTCTTTCGTACACATCACATGCAATAAAAATAATAATGTTAACGAAACTGCAAATTATTAGTCACACAAAAAAAAAAAAATTATATCTGAATGCATCATAATCGATAAACCTACGTATGGTTACTGTATGGTTAGATTAAGATGTCATGTGTAAGCCTACCGCTATTCTGTCAACATGGCTGTGTTTAACTGTTATTGTATGTTTCCCGGAATCGGCCGAAGAGCGACCGCTAGTCACGGAAAATAAAATAGATAATTATTGTGTGCAACAAAAAGAGGTTGGCCTTGACTTGTTTGTCGCCATTTTTGGATTTTCACCGCGGCGTCATTTGTTCAGCATTCCTCAATGATGAGTTCCAAGCTTGTTTAATCCTGATCACTCTCCGATTAATGACAATAACAGCATAATTATACATTATGTGCAGCATTAGGAACAGTGGTATCATCAGATGTGGTGCCGCAGAGAAAAGAAATCTAATAGTTTTAATAAAACATTGTGTTCAAATTGCTTTTGACTTCTAAAAATATCAATGTAGTGATTTAGAAGTTTTTTGTCATGATACAAATTAATACAAGTTTGCATATTTCGTATCTTTGCTTAATGCGGGAGTTTTCAAAGATAGGTGCCGTAGTATATTCGAGGCAATCATAATTTAATGCACTGATGCACGGTGAAAATAGGTAATATACATGTACCTATACTTCTGTAGCCGTTTTCACTTTCAATACTTTTCCCGTAACGCAGATTTTGGTAATATTTGAGAACATTCTAGCGGGCTTTGTATGTAATGGTTTTATGGCTGAACTCTCATTAATACTAGGGATTGCAATACCGGTATTCAATTATTTATCGATACCGAAATACCGGTTTCAAAAATCCAAAATAACGGTATTTTCGGTCCAATGCTTACGGGCCGCACAAAATTGTGTTTTTACTAATTGCTTTTCAAATGCAAATTAACACGTTAATTAAAAAATTAATTAAAAGAGCCCGTAAACATTGGGAAGAGAGCATAAACGTCCATGTTTTTCGCAAATGGATTTAAGGTTATTTTTTCATTACTTACTACCATTGATATACTAATGGATGAATCATATGCTTCTTAAAATGACGCCCGATTTTCAGCGACTCGGCCCTTGTTAAAACTTACTGAGTAAGCCCGGTCTAGCTTGCATCTTACTCTAACTAATAGTCAGCGTACGACGACTTGCTCTGTCTGTTTTGCGTTGCAGACACCCTTAGGTTCACTATTCCAAGAACGCAAATTTAGTTTTACAGCCAGGGCAATACGGGTGAAATTCGGGAATCCATGTTAACGGTCTTAACACATTATACCTACAAGGAAATATTATAAGACGATATTCGTAATATCTTTTGTGGTACACTTTTAAAATGACACTTGTATGGGAACTGCTCATCTAGTAGTATATCAATGCTTACTACTAAGTAAGTATATTGTATACTAAATATTTTAATGTGTAAGCTTTATGCTGCCAAAATGTAACAATATTGACTTAAGGCCATACCTTAGTTGCGACACGGTCTAAAAAGATCGTCGCTAGGCGATGCGCGGACTGCGGGTCGCGGGTGCAAATGAGGCATGTCATACCAAATATAATTTGTCTTATAAATCCAACATGTGTCCATTTAATGTTCCGTTTATTATTTTATCAGTAGCAATAATAATATATTCATTGAAATGTTTTCTTTTTAAAGTAAATGGGTAACGTTTTAAGTCATCTTTACACGATTTAAGAATTATTACGGCCGTCGCCATCACGAAGCAAAATGACGTCTTTCCAGCTCTACATTCTCTCTCTGAATGGGAGCGAGTGCAAAATTTCGTCGCGCCTATGGTTAAAAATTATTTGCCGTGTCACTGATGAATCACCTTAAACCAATAAACTTAAAATGATATTAAAACAAAATCCCTCAAATATACTTATAGAATTGTCACGATGAATTAACATATTTCGAAATCGAAAATATCCATCGCAAACATTTCCAATTATTCAATTACTATTGGACCCAACGTTGATAGTATGTACATCCAACAAACGTTGAAGTTGATAGAGATTTTCCTATACTCGGACTTAATGGGAAAATTAGCAGTTCTAAAGAATTATGTACATACATATTTATAAAGGTCAATATAATAAATGTATGTAGGTATTTTAGGTTGCTATAAAATAGTGTTTACAAGAGATTTTAATAGTTATATTTATTTATAGGTACGTTTTTTTCTATATGTTTTGACGAATACCGGCATTTGTACCGGTATTCAATAAAAAATACCGAAATACCGGTATTGATATATTCATTCGGTATTGCAATCCCTAATAATTAAGACGTAAACCAGGGAGGTTCAAACTTCAAAGTCTTGGTCTTGGTTTGAATAATCAATAGTTTACCGTGGGCCTCTGCCCCATGGGTACTTTTGGTAGAACGAGTCACAAGTAAAAACGATCAAAGCACACATGAGTGCGTGGCGACCTTCGTCTTAGGTATCTGATACTGATACATTCCGATACGACAAAAACTGCTGATGCTTTACATTCAAATATAGGGACTCGTGCTATGCTCGAAAAGACCGAGTGGGGAAGGACGCGGATTGATTTGGAGGGATCTATGTTTGTGTTATTCTGTGGTTACCTACTGAATACAATAAAATTCATTAGAAAATTGACCTAATTGCTATATACCTACCCATTATGACGTATGTATGTAGTAATTTCTAATAAACTATCCTTTTCAAATTATAAAAGTGTAGGTTGTAGTCACCTACTAAAAGTAGATCATGTGCCAGAGGGCTTATTTGATTTATTCCATTGTTTACGCGCCTCACAATGATTTTTGGCGCGGCAATGTGTCAGAAATCATGCATTGTTTTGACGGAAATCGTAAATGGCCTCCGGTGAAAATCGCATTATTTAGCGGGAATTTAGATATATTCGGAGGCCCAAAGCATTCAAATTTAAAAGAACTTGAGTAATTTGGACGTCTTCCGGCCATTTTGCTTTATCTGTTTGTGTACAAAATGTTGCAATTAAATTTTTATGGAAACATATTTCTTATGATGAGGTAACATTGCTATGTTAGATAATTGAAATAACGAACGAGTTATTATTTAATGTGGCCGCATATTATTATTATTACTAATTACATTTTTTCGGTATGTGGACATCCGCTACATCTGTGGGTCAAAAATAAATCAAAATACATAGAAGAAAAAAAAACTAAAAATAGGAACATTTATAAATAAATGACGGCATTACAAAACTGCGATTGACCAAACCAAAGTGATGGATAAATTTAATAAATTGAAATAAAAAATTAAGCAATAACGTTTTGTAGTGAATGAGTGAATCCCAACCAGGAATCATGGATTCCGCGAGTAGTCCCTCTATAGTGGATTCTGTGTTGCGCGGTGTATAGAGGGGAGAAGTGGCTCCGACGCTTGATTAAGATACGAAAATCGTTAGAAATTTCGATTTGAATAAAATAATATATGTATTATGCTTAATTTGAAAGATACTAACTCATATTTCCGTGAATAGAAACTAAATGTTCGTTTATTTATCAAAACCTCAGAACAGATAATAAATATAATTCCGATAGGCTATACTTATACCAATACAGTACATTTTGAAGCAGGGTTTTAAGTGTGTGAGTATCCTACGAAAATGAACCACGTATTATAATATTGTGTGTAATTCACCAATATTAAATGAGCGTCAAACCATAAACCGAGAGCAGTTGTCAGTATTCAACGTATTACGTATTTTTGACACGAATTTTAATTTATCCCGTATCCTTCCTTATTCTTCTTGCTCTTGTCTATCTGTCGATGAAACTGGTTCGATTTTTCATCACTTACCAATTAAATATCGGATATATTATTAATTTATGGTTGCAATAAATTTATTAAGATGAAGAAAATCGAAAGTGCTTCTGAGGGTATTAATATATAAGTAAAGGTATTTAATATCATAATATTATGCAGTCAAATGCCTGTTAATGGTAAGTAAAGACAGGTAGAAAGAATATTTTGACAATATAGAATGGATTACAATGTCAAATTTTCTTCAAAAATATTTTTTACACAACACAGGACAAGTAAGAACAAACCTGTATTCAGACATCTGTCATATTATATAAAATATAAGTGACATATACCGATATGGATTTGACATTTATCGTACCTACAATATTGCCGAGAGCGTTATATTATAACATAGTACAACAGTGCTGAGTAATTTTATTCTGATCCAAATATTTTCCCAGGTGTGATAATACACGCATAACAAAACCAATAATTAATTTAAATCGACGTAATGCCATATGCTATAGGTATAGGTAATTGGAATATGAATAAATCATAATACAGGTATATGAATATTTATTTTAATTTCGACTGATGGAGATTGCACTAAATATAAAACAGTGGCAGCGGACAGGTTTTTGAAATAATCATCTAACCCTAATCTAAAGAACAAAAAATAAATAGGTATTTATAGTATACATAAAAAAGATCATGCGTAGAATAATTTATAATTATTTGGTTTTAGCAAAAAAAATAGACGGGCATGCAAATTTTGTTTATATTTTAAATAGCGTTGATTTTTCGAATCAGGCTTCTCAATTTATCCAGCGAGAATTATGGCGATATAATATGCACAGTCCGTTTAGCGAAGTAACACTGGATAAACCTTAGACTATAGATACATGGGATAAACCGACATTGCTGTTGTACGAAGGATGAGTCGTAATCGTAAACAATTTCGTTGAAAATATCGTCTTGACAACGTCACAAGGGCGACTGACGGACGTGCAATGGACCGTGGGTGTTAATTGTAGGTAAGTAGTTAATAAGATATCAATAGACAAAACAAAAATCGTCACACAACGCCACGTGTTTTCGATGTAGGTCTTGTCAAAAACAACGTATTTTACATTAATATACGTCATCCCTGGAATTAAATTACTTGTAATTCAATGTAAATAAGATAGTCGAACCACTAGCGACCAAATATACACAGACGAAAGCATTGTTTATTTGAAGTATTTTCAGAAAGCGGTTAATATTTGTTCAATGGTGGGGTGGTCCGGAACTCTCGCTTGCTTTTTGGCGCATAGGTCGCAGCGTCATAAGCTCCTTTGAGTGTATACCAGTGATGCCAACCGTACTATAATTATAGTACAATACTATAATTTTAATTCCGCGAAAAATGTTAAATACTATAATTTTACGCAAAATATACCAAAATACTATAATTTTAAAGAATTCAAGACGAAAAATGTTCCTGTACTATATATTTTTCAGAAATACTGTAAATTTTACGCCTTTCTACTATAATCAGCATAGAAAAAATGGCAACATTGGTGTATACAACGGTGTAACGTACAAGTAGCGCCTTGAACATAAATAAAAAAAGCTTAGGACCGAGAAGAGTGGAAGGACCGCCGTTATGCGGAAGCCACCAGAAGGTTTGGAGGTTTAAGGTTTTACTATAAACCGCTATTGGATGTTAAAAATATCACAATTGATGGCATTTAAAAAGTGACTTTTTTACACTTAGATTACTAAATATTAATTCGTGGAAAACCGCCACTGAGGAGGGCTTCATTAACTATCTGATCGACCTCGGCTTACGATGGTAAATTTAAAAAAAAAACGAGATGGGTAGGTAAGATACGATTAGATGGTTTGATAATGCCCAGTAATACGATTTTAATGCACGGCAGATTGAACATTCATAAATCATAACTCATATTTGAGCACTACGGACACTGCAAACATGACATTTTATTTATAAGTGGCAT
This sequence comes from Rhyacophila brunnea, assembly GCF_057557595.1. NCBI lineage: Eukaryota > Metazoa > Arthropoda > Insecta > Trichoptera > Rhyacophilidae > Rhyacophila > Rhyacophila brunnea. The sequence goes on along the minus strand of NW_028233276.1, from coordinate 35,526,255 downwards.
TTAATGTGCAAAAAACGCTTTATTGCTGAGAGTCAAACTGGTTTATCTCAAAATTAATTCACAAAAATTAAAGCATCGGAATAGACAAGAAAAAAATGCCATCGCTAGCTTAGTAAGATGCTAGTATGGTATTTATTTATAACTTGAATCACTCGTACGAAGAGATGGTCGATAGAGTAGGCGATCGCAATTATAAAACCATTAAGACAGTTCCGAGGACGTTGCCCCGGGAAAACTGGTTAACTACCACCTCTGGAGAGATAACCAGGTGACAAAAACACAATGTTCTTTACTTTAAGATGGGTGGCTTATCTATGGTGCCAACGAACTAGGATATGCAAAGATAACAACGGAATTCAACGAAAATAGGACGGTAATACAATTACAGATGACAAGAGAACTATTTGATCGATATATAAAATTTTACTTATTGAAGTGAGAATCTTATTAACCTAATTCGGTTATATTATGAAATAATTTACATACACCTCAAATACCTCTTGGTCCGATCGATATATTTTGTTGTAGGTAGTTTAAATTAATCCAAAATGAATGTTTAATTTAGAGTATTGAAAGTAAATAAAAATACAGTTTTATTAGTGATAAAACCACGTGACCCACATTTAGAAATGATACAATCAACACTCAAATAAAGTTATTAATTTTGTATATTATTGTCAGAACACTCACGATGCACAAATAGTGTACTAGGCATTCTAGGACCTGTACACGTGCATGGATTTACTGGCACCAATTAATGGTGTGTACATTAAACTATTGCGAAAATAACTGTTTACGCGTGAATGCTGACTATCTTACCAATCTCATTCATCAGGCGTAAGCCGATTTGCACATTGAAACTAGTCTCACCTGCATCGTGTCGAATACGTCAATGTGACGTCATCGTTATTCACAAAACACACCTTGCCAAATAGAGCTCCGCAGATTGGTAGAAGGCGATTTTTATTTTGAAGAAAATATGTAGTGCTGCTATCAACAAATCGCATGCATTTTGGGCTGCGAGTCGGAGACGCCAGAACGCATACACACACCTACGAATTGGTCATTCCTATACCGGTAGGTTCGCCACTATCGTCCTACTACGGAGGCGCAAGATATCGCACAAGTAGGTTCAACTGTCGCGTGAAAATTCAGAAGCTGCTGATTTTTTTTTGATCCATGCATGCAATCTCGCAACGTGCACGATAGTACGTTTTTACACGTACATTTTCTTGTTATTGCCGCGATAATAGGTAGATTACTATAATATCGTCTTTTTTCTATGTATAATCAGCGACAAGAGTCATGTCACATCATTGTCTAATATAAATATAAAAGATGCAGTATACTTATTAGTACACAACTATTAACTATAGCTGTATACATAAAATGTTATTTTCAAAGTGCTACTAAATTCTAGCTGGTGATTATTATAATATAGTTAATAATTTAGTTGGACTATTATGACATGTGCAAATATCACGTAATATTTCCATCCCACGCCATCAACGAGTTGAATAATAAAATATACAATATTACGCCTTAGGGGCGTAGCTGTTTTTAAATCATATCTTTAAAATGAGTTTAAATAAGGCTTTTTTTATTTAGGACGCGTTCGACTAATTGACGATCTTTTATTAGTACAATTCATTCAAAACACATTTATATTATGAGTAAACGTGAAATGTTTTATTTCAATATATTTGTAATTATGTGGTATCAAATAGAGATATATATTTATCATTTGCGAAGACTCCATACTAGGCGATTATTTGAAGCTTTTTAATATAAAAATATTTTTAATTGCATATTGACTTATTTATATAATCACTTGATTATATATTCTATAAAATAATTTATTTTTCCAACGAGAGATGCCGTATGTGTAAGAATGTATTACACAGATAATTACAAAACAATCTGAAAAGGTTTTAAAAAATATACCACAGCGCGCCATTTATCTTGATGTAAATAAAGGTCGGATTATGTTTCAAATAATTCTCAATTTTTTTCATATGGACTTTACGACACGTAGCCCCGCCCAGTCTATCGAATTGTATGAACTAAGGTAAGCTCCGATCGCAAAGCCTAAAACCGAAAAAAATATGGTCTTTAATCGAATATTAATAAACATAGACTGTTTTTAAAAATAAAAAGAACTTTTATCTAATGATTTTTGATGTGTATAAATGTTTTGAAAAAATACGTAGAGATCGCTTAATTTTATGTCGTCAGTGGGTTTTTGAAGTTTCATTAAAATAGTGTGTAGTTTCATTAGTGTGTACCTACCTATTCATTTGTAGTAATATCGTATTATCTTCTTATTTCTCGTAAGTATACCTGACAGGTGTGTTATTTTTATCAGATCTCCACAGCCTACCTCTTTCCAAAAGTCACCATTCGCTACTGATATTTATTAGGTAAATCCGATAGCTTATAATACAGTAGGCTAATCCAGATAAATCTGCAAATAAAGCTCGAAAAAAAGAGTATTTCTTACAAAATGTCACTCAGAAATACATAATCAATGTAAAGTAAAAAACTTTATTATCAAGATATGCACCAAATATCAATTTATGAGTGAAAAACATTATTGCAATTTTATCAGGAGTAGGTACGGAAAATGTTCTTTAAAAACATACAATATGGCAATTTTTTCTAAATTTACTTAATATTGTACTACCTACTCGAGTAAATTAGTGAAGTGAGTTTTATTTTAAATAGTTATTAAAAATTGACGGTTACACATTAACTACAGAATTTTAGTGTGCGTTCAAAGAATATATTTCAAAGTATTGTTATAAGCCAGTGGCGAAGACTGCGTGCCAGACGAAAGGAAAGATCATAACATAGAATAGCAATACACACATATTAATTATACAACAGTGATCAAAGCGTTATAATATACCGAACGATAAATTTGACAGTTCACTTTCGTTTATTTTATATATAGGTATTCTTTTCGCCAGAAACTGTCTTATTCATCCAAAGTGCGACGCTAGTTACATTCATAGAAAATTAGATACGATTTAAGACTTAATAATTTCAACCTGGCTATGAATGTATTTAAATATGCATTCGTTTGTCAATATATTATAATGTCCTCAAATGTGTACGGAAAGGGAAGAGTTAAACTAGCTGTTAGGCCCATCGAACCGTCCGACCTGGTCGCCGCAAAAACCAATTTCGTTGCATTAAGAAGAGTTGCGGCGTCATACTATCAACGTGAAGATCTCTTCACTTCTGCAGTTTTGTATTAGCTTTTGTTGATAATTTTAAATTTGGCCTCTACGTCCTCCGGACCGGATGTGGTCCGGGGCGAGTGTGGTTTGGTGGGGCCATTAGCTTCAATGTCAATTTATAATTTGATTCTTATATAGATTATGGAAAATGGCATATTGTATCAGTATTTATAAACAGTATCAAAAATACCGACACCAAAAATCAACGCAAGTTTTATTATTAATTAACGGCAAACCTATTGAACTTGTGACCTACTATAAATATTTAGGAACATGGGTCAATGAGAAATGGGACCAGTTTCAGGAAATAAAAACTAGAATAGAGATCGCAATGAGTGCGTTTCTCAAAATACGACGCCTCTTTAGCAAAGGTCAGAGTCTTCGTATGGTTCGTTGTTATGTTCTCTCAATTCTTTTCTATGGTATGAAAGTATAGACGCTAAACCTGAAGATGTCACAGAGAGTTGAGGCTTTAGAGATGTGACTGTATAGATAGACGCATCCTCAAAATCCATTAGAATGATCGGGTGACAAATTTAATGTTCTCAATCGAATGGAAAAAGACCGAGAAGTTCAGCGTAGTATCAAAACCAGAAAACTAAAGTGCATCGGCCACATTATGAGGGGACAAGTCCAGCATTCCCCAACATGTCATCCAAGGAAAGATCAACGGTAAGCGAAGCACAGGACGACGAAACATTTCGTGGCTTAAAACCTCTATGATTGGTACGAGGCAGCTCAACAGAACCGTTCCGGGTAGCAGATGATAGAGCAAAGATCGTCCTTATACTATACAAACACAATTATTATCAAAATGATAAAAAGTGGGTAATAAAAAAATATATAATAAGTGCCTAAAATAAACATGGTAATTAAACACACAATTTTAATGCGCTTTACAACACATTGCCGCAGCTACTCGCTCAAATAACTGTAAAAGCATAGCATACCACATCCTTGACCAGATCGATGTCAAGAAAAATAGAGGGGGAGACATATGCCTTCAATGGATCCCATCGCTCATGGGTATTGAGGGCAATGAAAGGGCGGATCATCTGGCAAAGGAAGCTGGCCAATCAGGAATGCCATATCAGTGGGTACCAGAATACTTGGACTGGAATGAGGCCATAAAGAAAATGTGCCAAAGCATGTGGATAGATTTTCACCACAGGGCATCCCTAGAAAAGGGGAAATGGAGTAAGTTCATTCTACCATCCCCACGTTCGGTCCCCTGGTTTGTAGAGTATCATTTGAAGAGAAATGAACTTAAGCCGATACTGAGGTTAAGAACAGGACACACAATGTGAAAAAGATTTGATGTCCTCATGGGAAGAAGCGAATCGCAGCTCTGCCATGAATGTGATGTTTTGGGGGACATTCTTGTACATACAGTACAATGCACTAAATATGAACGACACAGAGTACAGCTGCGAATTGCGGATATCTTTGAGAATGTCAACGAATTGAAAGGTAGGTCGGAAGAGCTTGGCAGAATTGTAAAGTTCTTTAACAGAATTTGGGTGAGTCTGATCGGCGGATCCTCTTCTAGATGAGAAGAGGCGATGTGACAGCTAGTCATAGTGAAAGTCTCGGTAAAATCATAAAAAAGTAGTGAAAAAACATATTATGGTAAAATAAAATAAATACACATTTAAATTTTATATGAAAATATCTTTTCTATAAGGCTCCAATTAAAGAAGACAGTTTTATGATTTTCTTTTTTTTTTAAATGATACCTCTTCGTTTTAGCGAGATTGTCGAGTGGGAGTCGGAGAGATGAATGCAGTGAAGTGTTAAAAAAACACATCAGGCGAGCGATTATGAAAAACGCCAGTAGCGAGTGATGATGATGATGACACGCCCAAACGTGTTATGTTGGTATTAATATTAACACACACGAACCGGCCGCAGTGATTAATGTCGAAATTTTCCGTTCTCATCGGGTTAGCAAATTTTAATTGAATCGACCCACAGAAACGTTTTGTTATCACAATTAAAAAAACAAGGTTGTCAAAAATAATGAAATCAATAATAAGTCCAACACGAGAATTCGGGGAATCTGGACACGATTCGATGTCCATACACGCAGTCTTTATCCAGATTGCTGTTTTTTTATTAGTTATTGGGTTTTTAATTAAAATAAATAAAAATACCGGATTAATAGGAAGTTAGAATACCAGTCAATTTCGGTAACATATTATTTATTACGTTATGGTTTTTATTCTAAGTTTTTTTTTTAAATTTAATTATTAATAATGTAGCGAACTTTATGGTATATGCATACAACAGAAATATACCAATTAGAAAAGTCCTAAAAATGTCTTGAACCAGGTGGGATTTGAACGCCTTTTAAAAAAAGATGTGTGTTCAAATCGCACTCGATTAAAGGGTTTTTTCTACAATTTTTCTAATATTCATATTAGGTATGTCTGGCTTGTACAAACTTACCATGGACCTACTTATTATTACTTAATATATTGACACCACTCAAAACTGACGTAATGGTGAATATGGGAGAGAATCGTTTATTTTTTATTTATCCACGATTAAATAAAATCAAGATGTTTAAATGATGTTATAAATACCAAAATATTACGCACATTAAAAAAATAGAAGCATAATAACATTTCGTAAATTGCTAACTACGGACAAACACGGTTTTGCTATATCAACATGAGCATCTTACTGAAATATGTATATATTTACCTACTGCGATATTAAAATAAAAACATGCAAAACAGGACACTTCTGACAAGTGTGATCATATATGTCCCGGAAATCAGCGCATTAAATAGAAATTATCCACTGTATCCTATGGTCGTATCATGGATGGCATCATTGAAGTTAAAGGCTACACAAAACCACACCTGTGGGTCTATTCTATACGTATCGACCGCTAAAGTGATAAATATTATCAAACTTAGGGTAGGTTTGTATCAATGTATTAGCACTTATTGTAACAGTTACAGTAAGATAGAGCGAAATTCAATAAACTATTAAGGCTATACTTCAGTTGAGGCATGGTCTAAAAAGATCGTGGCTATGCGATGCGCGGATTGTGCAAATGACGCGTGCCGAACGAAATATAATTTGTCATAAAAATCCAACATGCGTCCATTTAATGCTATGTTTATTGTTATATTACTAATATTAATAGTATATTCATTGACTTGTTTTCTTTTTTAAGTACATACGTAAAGTTTTTTTAGTCATCTTTACACGATTTAAGAATATTTTCATCCGACGCAATGACAAAACAAATCGACATGTGGACACTTCGACTGTCTGTCTCCGATTGGCGACTAGTGAGAAATTTCGTCGCACCTACTGTTGAAAATTATTTGCCGTTTCACTGAAGTACGCTTTTAATATTGGCAGACTACCCTGGCTATTAGCCCACGTGTACGATGTGAATGACAATGAAACAGTAATTGAAAGAAATCTCAAATAACCTAATAGAGCCCAGAAGAAGGGGTGTGTTATAATTCACTGTGTATATAGAACTACCGACGATTGTCGTGTCGTGTTCACTTTGTATAAAGACATGATGAATACAGTGGGAGAGTTGCTGTAGGATGCTAAGACCCACTCCGAGTAGTGGAAGTCATTAATAATACGACAACGATTAATACTGTTTACTAGTGCAAGAATTTCGGCAACCCTGCTATTTATGTAATAACATTGTATGTACACTTATGTACACATTGAGCATTGAGATTTACCGTTTTGGTCAAAATGTAAGAAGAAGAAAAATAACACTTCAATTTGTTCCACCTCTCAAGTATAAAAATGTGAAATAACACACTTCCGCTCGCATATTAGAAAATTATGCAAACGTTCAATATTATTTTTACCAAGTATAACACAATAAAAATCACCGTAGGCTACTTCTATGAATAGATAGATACTTTTTAACATAAGTATACTCTTCGCATCGTAATAAAATCTCATGTGATTTAATTTGTACAGCTAGCTAATACATATTTCAAACATATTTCTATTTTATTCTGACAGCTCCAGCGTGTGAAAAAAAGAAACGTTATTTTACTGATATAATATTACTCTATAATCACGATGCAACAGCCAATTCTGACAATTAAAATTTATGTATATGTCTTGAGTTTGTTCATATTGGGTGCAGAACCCCTGGTAAACTAGCAAAATAATAAGTAGATCATGGCCCCCACAAGGGGGGGGGGGGTGACAGGGCTCTAGCCTGGGGGCCCGGGCTCAGGTGGGACCCAGCGTGGCGAGTTAACCAGATAAATGAGATAAACATATATCACAAATTTGCTCCAATAGTAAAAAAAAAGTCGCCTGCGTCGCTATTGTCGTTCAATAATATTTTTACACATTTTCTGTACAATGTTTAATTGTGTATGGATACTCGACAACTCCATAATAATTCAAATGGATAACATAATTGGATGTAAGTATTAAAATATACAAAAAAAGCACTTAATATACACATTAATTTTACTGCGTACACCATTTGCAAAACGCTACTGTAGAGCATCACACTGCCTTTATCCTTAGAGATAGGTAGGGGGGCCCGCCAGTCTAGGGGGCCCGATTCATGATGTGGGGAGCATGAAGTAGATACTAACTTAAGTAACTAAAATGTTAAGTCAAATCTCTCTGGATATTGCTATATACCTACATCTAAATCTCGGATAGTAAAGGTGAGAGAAATATAATATAATAATATTATAACACACGCTTTTGTAGTGTGCTGCTGGAGGCAAATGCTAAGTCTCATTCATGGACAGCAAAATCGACAAAAGAATCGATATTGAGATAGTCATTCCTCGTTTTGCACGAGTCAGTTTATTGGTTACATTGCAAGCAGGAAAGAACAACTTGAAATGACTCATGGTATTTAAACAGATCGAAAAGAGCAGGACCTCAAAAATATACATTAGCGGGAGAGGACTTTACTTTGAGTAGGTACTGACATCCCTGCTTTATGACGGCACCCATATATTGCATTTCAATTCGTAATTCGTAAATACGAATTGCCACACATTTTGGTTTACTAAGGGTTCCGGATGCACGAAGTTCATTCCCACATATTAACAGAGAGTTTTAGATCAGCATGTTCCACGCAGCCTGCTTAATAAGTTAGATGCGTTCTAAACACTCGCAAACTCTTTCTCCACACACGCGTTGTGTAAAAAATAATATCATACATAAACTCTGTAATTTTTACTATGTACTAGATATATACTAAATCAATTTTTAAATAAGTGTTCATCCTGGCACACACCAAAAACATTCCACCACGTCTCTTCCACGATCCCCCACAATATTCGTATGGAGCGAAAGGGCGTTTGTTAGTACCAAAGGAAATTCCAAAATATATGACAAATTGTCTACACAAAGTGACATGGTCTTCAAGAGCAGTGCTCCGCAACCTTTTCTCACCCACGGCACACCAGAGGTCTTCCGAGAATTCTACGGCACACCACACGTAAAACAATTTATACACCAAAACATGGACCCTACATCCTGAAGGGGAACCCCAGGCCGGGATCTTTGGAAGGCCCCCCTACCTATCGCTAAGGTTAAAGACAGTGTGATACCCTAAAATAGCATTTTTTCAAATGGTGTTCGAGGAAAAATATTGGTATTTATTGCATGTTTACGATTTTTTGCATTTATTAATGCATTCACTCTTGAATTATGGTTAGTTGTCGGTTGAGAACTATTTTATTATTTGTCGAGTATTGATATAATAATAAATTGTATCCTACAATCGCATGTTTTAAATATTAATGTCAGCGTAGTAGCGCCGCAGGCGACTTTTTTTTACTTTTAGAGCAAAATTGTAATTTGAGTTTATCTCACTTATCTGGTTGACCTGCCACACCGGCCTCCCCTGAGCCTGGGCCCCCAGGCTAGAGCCCTGTCAGCTACCCCCTTGTAGGGGACATGCACCGTAATTACATTAGTTTGTGTTTTTTATTTGATAAATAATTAAATATAAAAACAAACAAAAAACAGACGACGAAGACCTAATGTACAAATTTCCATGTATTTGTATTATCAATATAATAACTAATTACTGTGATAACTGAGCTTTTTTCAATGAATGTAAAAGTTGTATATATTTTGACTTGATATTTGAAAGAGCAATCCGAAGCTCTAGGTCAAGACCCTTCAAGCAAGACTACTTATTATTTTTAATTATAACTTGAGTTGAAAAACTTTGCTCACTTAGATATGTCGTATAAAATGGGAGCTGAACTGAGACAGCCTTCTCGGAAATCCGAGGATATTCTCTATTAACCGAAATCCTGAAAATAGCCAATGGAACATCGGCAATGTTCAGTTTTAGCGTCCCGTCGTTTCTCAATTCAACCAATTCCTCTCGAATTTATAGGGAAAGCGCTTCTATAGAATTTTTATCATTGTTTGCAAAAGGGTTTCGAATCTAGTCGTATTGATTGTATAAAAGTAATGATGACATTTCTTTTGCAGCAAAGTTAAATGTTTTTGAAACGGATCCAAAATTAATTGTTTTATTTCAATGGTGATCTGGTACATTTGTAGAGATCCTTGTGTTTTTTTTTAGAGCAATGCACCGCGGCACACCTAGCATCGTCTCACGGCATACCAATGTGCCGCGGCACACCGGTTGCGGAGCACTGCTCTAGAGGCCAGTAAGCCGGTATAATATTCTGCTCTTCGAGCTTGGACTTGTAAGCCGTCCGACATGTCCATGCGGAGGGGAAATACAGGATGCCAACCACATCCTATGGGAGTGTCTGAGTATGTGCTCCGAATGGGAGGAAATGCTCAGGTCGGTCCAACCAGCTGTTGGACCCATCGGCCCGTCTGACCTGGTTGCTACTAAGGCCAATTATCTTGCTTTCAAAAAATTTGCGGCGTCTTACTACGGGCGTGAAGATCTCTTCACATAAATTTTGCTGCCTGTATGATTTAGCTTCGTTCTTTAATTTAATAAACAAGTAGCTTCATTTTCTTTTTAGTAATTTCCATGTGCTTTTTCTCTCCCTGGCACTTTGCATTAGAGTAAACTCAGTCAGAGCTCACTCTGAGCGTAGCAATCTAAGTCTTGGGCATCTTCTCCCAGGACACTCCCAGGCCAATTCTTAGATGCTTCACATCACCAATTGACGGGTCCCGTGATACTCTCGCTTAAGACCGAGGGTGGTACGGGGCGGGTTTGGTGGAAGGACTTTAACTTCAATATCCACAATCGTTCCCTTCTTACCAGTTTATAGATTGGTTCGTTCTGTAATCTATCTAGATTTAAGATTTGAAGCATTCGGGTCCAATACCGGATTTAAGAGATCAATTTTATTATTGTCCTGTGTTATCTTGTCTCCGAGGTCAACTACGTATTAAAATATGGATAACACTAATGTTTCATTGTTTAACAATTAATTTATAATAAATTAATAATTCCATGGCTATTCCACCAGTTTGATATACCTATCTGCAATAGAAATGCCTATTGGCTATATATATATATATATACGTTCTGCGAATGGAAATCTTATCTTAACGGTATCACACGATATAATTTACGATTAGTATGACATGCCGCGAAAACAATATTTCACTAAACATGCATAATTAATTTCGCGCGTAACTTTCCCAAGAAGCTCATACAATAAATCTATACAAACTCGCGTTCCAAAATCCTTGCACTTTCGCAAGTGCATAATAATGATATGGGACCAAGTATGCAAGTAGTGAACAAGCAACAAGCATCATAAATAATTGTGGCTAAGAAGGAAAACAACCGAACAACATCGGTGGTTCAATATTATGACATGAGAGAATATTTATGTCTTCATCATTTCGCGTAAGGAAAGGGAAAGATGCCCCTAGGTGTGCATCTGCGAGAAAGAACAAGACACACAGAGTAGGAGTAGACTTTACAGCGAAATTAGCGAAGCTAATACAAAACTGTACAACTACTACAGTTTAATGAAAACGGAATAGTTAATGTGAACCAAAAATGAATACTTACAATATTATTTATTAATATTGTAATGTAAACCTAAAAAAATAAAGCATGCAGGTTAATTTGTATTCATATTTTTTAACGATTGTAATTCCATTTAAAGGTTTCTCTCATTATATTCAGCAATCTATGCATTCCGTCGTGTGCATGGTTGTATGTGAAAATGTATATTATGTACCTAACGTACTCATTGCCACCTTAGCGTTTTTACTTTTTTTGCCAGATCTAGCATTTTTGAGTAGGTACCTTGCAAAATACGCATCTGGCGTATGACGTTAAATATAGAGTATTTCGACACAGCAAACAGCTTAAAGCTTTTCATAAAAAGCTAGAATATTAGACAAGATTTACTTAAAAAATAATATTGTGCTTTTGTACCTAATTTCATGCCAATAAAATTAATTTGACATTCACTATATAACCGATAACCAAATGTACATACATGCACATGCATTGGTTTTTAGTAGTATGATTTATTTATTAGTTATCATTTTTTGTGAATCAATAAATTCTTCTTCAATAAGTATTATCATTTTTTTAAATGCTAGTTTCTAGGCATTTTTTGTTAATTTTGCTATTATTTTCTTGCTCGATCAGGAATATTTTTGTGAATGGCAATTATTGGCAAAACTGAGCGTACTTTACGTCGTCGGAAAATCATGTAAGTACCTATTTCTTTCACTGACAATAATTATTATCAGCCTGGATCGATTCTCTACTCTAAGAAAGCATAGACAAGCTGATTTTATTCAGATACACGCACGTATTCACCAGCGACCTGTAGGTCTAACATCCGGACTTTTACACCTCTTGATTATTAGTGGATGACTATATAATATTTGTCTAGCGATTTCTTTAGTTTAAGATATGTATCCTGTAAGTTTTCATTACATGGTTGTAGGATGTTTCCGCTAACCAATATCTCATTTACCCATCATGACACACTGTAGATATATTTTGGAAAGCCAGTCCTTCACCATTTTTCCTCGAAAATTTAATTTGAACTTTCCTCTAATACCTATACCATTAATGTCATGGTACAAAAAATTAAACCTATTGGATATCAAATTAATGTACTTACATAAGTAGAAATAAAAATTCGTTTCTCTAAATAGCGGTTGAAGAAAATTTAAATTTAGTTTATCGTCTAAAAGGAATGAGGATATAAAAAATGTGTTTACTGAAACTCAAGGAATTAATATACAGATAATAACAAATTATATTTGTAAAAATATCCATTACAATGAACATTATTTATCTTAATTGAGTAATAATTACCAAATATGCATTTAAACAAGTATAAACTTCTAAAATTTGCATTTAATGGCATGGTGAGAAAAGGTGAATGTCGTTTTGTTCAAAAATATACAATAATTCAAATAGTTTAAAAGAGATAAACAAAAGATAAATTAGATATAAACTGAGAGGGGGTGGCTAAATGCATTTAAATTCCATATAATTTACATAGTTTAGGTAAATAATATATTATAAAAAATGTCGCGGAATGTGGATTTATTATAACTATTGATAAATTATTTTATTATTCCCATCAGATTAATTAATAATCGAAATGTTTATATGTACCTATATTGTTTATCTTTATTATAAGTATACAGTAAGTATTACGTTTTATAAATTTGAGCACAAATCAAATATGCCGCCCACGTGTGCAAAGCAAGTGCCGTTTAGGACCCCTGCGTCGTGCGCCGCATCGCACCGCTTCTTGCAGTGTGCTCCGCTACTAACACTTACCTAAATTCTAGCGATTATATTTTCGTCGAATTATGTGTGCTGCTCATCTACATATAAGATTTTATAAAACTATTACGTCGCAACCTTTGTTTCCGTTAAATGGAAAGGGCAGCATTCATAGCTCGAAGAAGAGACAATCGTTGGATCAATTTATTAATCAAGAGGTAGAAAACGTTCGAAATATAGACGAGGAAGCTATTGGATTGGAACTTGAATTAAGGAATTGAATCAACTTGAAAGAGGCATTCATTCAGTAGTGGATTGATGTATGATACTGAGGATGATGAATATAAATAACCCTGTCATGTCCAAAGATTCATAAAGACTCGCCTTACAATTAATTTGTGTAAGTAAATTGTTATTTTAATTAAGAACGTAGATTTGTTATTGATTGAGATTGTTAACCCAATAGGGCAAACATAAATCACATATGATAATTGATTTTTTAACAATTGCATCAATGCGTACCTATAATTATATACATACTAGAATGAACGTTTTACTTTGTGTGGATTCCTGCGGCCAAAAAAAACTTACAAGAACTTACTTTGTATTATGTACCGGCCAATCTAATATTATTTCATATGAAATGAAATATATAGATATATATTAGTTTATTTAGACAGACGGAGTTATTCTTCTAGTATTATAGTATATACCTAGTACCTACATATTATATTTAAATATATACCTACTTATCTAGGTATTAAATTTGGTCGTTTTGCAAAATTTTCATTAATAACGATAGTCACTTACCTACCTAGGCAGACAAAACTGAAAACACAACCTGTTCATTTAAATTATTTGATAGAAAATTCTAACGCCAAATTATAATGCATTTCAATGAATATGTATCTGGGTATTAAAGAATAAAAGCATTCCTTTGCAATTGCATAATTTAGTCAGTTAAAACGAATTACTTAGGTGCAATATGGGCAAATTATTCAACAGTAGCACCGTGGGTACAGCAAAAGCGATTTTCAGTTGCAGTACTGTAAACGGGCATTGCATGCAGCGATCCAAAGCACATTCGAATCGCCAATGGCAGGGTTAGCGAACGTTTTCAAATACGCGTGCCAAAATTTCCCAAAAAATATTTTTCGACTGTCTGACGTGCCAAAGAGTCGGCTCGTTTATTTTAGGAAAATATTTTCGCCGCGGGCAGCAGGTTGCACAATTTTTCAGTCAGCTCGTTTTTTGCCTGCTATTAAAACTAAAAATGATATTAAAAACCGATGGAAAAACGCATGGCTATGTTGTCAATGTCATTATTGTTTATATGTAGGTAAGCATATTTATTTTTTTGAAATTTTCGTTCGCGTGCCGTGCAAATTCATCTCGCTTGCCATAGGTTCGCCATCGCTGGCCTATGGTGTCACTGTATAACGTTTTACCTCTATCTATGGTTTAATCAATGTCGGGACATGACTTCTTATTGTGGTGGTGGATAATAGCTTTTGGCGTGCGTTTACATGAATTGAATATGTGATTATAAATAATTAAAAGACACAAAGCATGTAATTTTAGCAACTGAAAAAGAAGCGCAGTAATTATTAACTAAAACAGATGTTATTTATTATTATGAGTGAGTTCCCTGAATACATTAAGTCTTCACTTTTGACGTTTCGTAATACAACACTAATAAAGTAAATCTTGGCAATAATAGATGTCCCATAAATCTCTTTGACCATACATGAACCAAGCGAGTCAACCGTATAAATAAATTCTACAGTTTATTTGAAAGTAGAGGGTATTTTTCTCAGATGAAACACTCATGCAAAGGAAGACATATCCATCACAGAAAATTCGTAAGTTTCCAAGAAAAATAAATGGACAAGTCCTAAAGAAGGAATAACATTAACCCGTTCGCAAATTTGGCGGGCATTTATTATTGTGTTTGCCGTCTCGGCGTGAGATTAAATTAAATTGATGGTCGCAAAATTTTATGACCCTTTGTTTGCGGAATTCTTATAAAGCGCACTGTGATTCAGAATGACGCCAGTCGCATGCAAGATAAGGGGAGATAAAAGCCGAAAGTGGTTATCTCGAATGCGAACCATTTTGTCACTATCTTCGTTCATAATTTTTTTAAAACTAGTACGCATGCGTACAATCCATTTTTTTTTAATAAAAAAATTGCTACAAAGAAATTTACTGTGTGGCAGCTACGGCTATAAAGAAACATTGAATTCGTATTAATTGCAACTAGTCAGTGACGTCCCGTGGGGGTAGGCAAATTGAGCGTCGCTTGGTGGCGGCAGTTACTTGAAGGGCGGCAAATCGAGGAGAGTCATTAGGTATAGGTATGTAGAAATAGGTACCCAAACTTAGTAATAAAGGAAATATCTTTCCATTAAAAAAATCAGCTCACTGCTTGGAAACAAAATGTATTAATTAACATATAAGGTTTAACAGGTTTGTCGGGTTTGCGATGTCTAGTTTACTTCCGTTGTCCTTGGACGTCACGTCCTTGGTGACCAGCAATGACACGTGCAGATTTGCGAATTATATTTGAATTATAGGTAGGTACATACTTACCTAATTAATTTATCCAAATATTTTTGCCGGTCACTCGCGACTTTTGAAAGTTGTCAGGTGTATTTTTAAAAGTATCTGAAACCGTGGACTCACAATACTGTCTATTGAAGTGGAGATGGCATTTCAATTAGTTTTAGTTGTATATATTTTTTAGTAATGTATCCATACAACACATTTCTTAGATATTGGAGTCATGAAAGGATGATAAAAAATACTGTATTAAAAGAAATGGGGCTGTATTTTGGCGCTGCCTATGGGCGGCATTTTGTCTAGGGACGTCACTGCAACTAGTCATCATCGACAATCACAAAGCTATGATAATATATTACTAGCAACCCGGTACTACTCTCCATGAGATCAAGTATGACATGGTGTGAGATTTGCTATTTGATAGTGGACATTTTTAGCTTCTTTTTGTCGTTAGAGAGCAGCGGCGGCCAATCTTGGTTGCTCTTGTAAATCCATATACATTATGAGAATTGGATATTTTAAAAAAAAACGTACACACATGAAAAAGAAATTTGTGTTTTCTCTCGAAGAACTCGAGAAGAATGAAAATCCAAAGGTCGTATATTATTTTAAATACGTTTTAGAAATATTGGTTTTTAACAACTAACACTAAAATACACATATTATTATAAACATATTATATATAGTATGCAATGGCATTAGATATCATGTTCGTTCGATTTTTTTAATCTTGCATAAAATGAGAAACAGATTTTCCGAATAATGAATTTTAAAATTGGAATAGCGGAAACGGAAGTGGTTGCATATAAATACGGGAAATACCTACCCCTTATGATTTTTATATGTATATAATACATATACGAATTTCGAACAGAATGTGCTGAAAGGTTTTAAAAAAATAGCTGCATTTACTTTCTGCTAGTGTAAAATATGTTTTGCTTATTTTGGGCTATTAAAATAGGTGGACGATGGAATAGTGCACTACGAGAGTATAGTCAGTTTTAAAACTTGACGCTTGCAGCGAGCAAAATACAATAACTAATCACAGCGCGACCTTCCACCGAGCCAAACATCTTATCGAAGGAACAAAGCAAGGAAAAACACCTGATTTGAATTATTGTTCACACATCGCAGGTAAGTACAGACGTTATTTAGTTATTTGTGAGTGTTCATCGACATGATTACATGGTCACACAGTACATACTACCATTATAAGACTATTATAAATTATAAGTAATGCATAACAATTCTTCAGTGTAACTAGGTACATAACACACGCATTTATCAGTGGTGTGCGGTCCATAGATGCTGTAGATTCGGCGCATCCTTAGTTATTCTAAGATATGGACCTATTCATATTAAACAATAAATAAATTGAATGGCATACTAGCTGCCCGGAACTGTTTCCAAAGTTTCCAATTTCATTGTCTTGTTGTGTGGGATTTTAATTTGATGGTATCTTTTTCATGGTTTGCAAACAGTTTCCCATATTTTAAAATACGACGTACCTATAATGCCATTAGGAACTAATGACGGGACCACTACATTATCACAAATATATAAGTATTCAATAAAATAATATACTTACTTATTCAAAATTTTAATATCCCGCGTGACAAAAATGTAACATGTCATATATCTAGGAATCTTAAACTACCCTTTGAACTTTCAATATAGGCATACGGTTTTGAAGAGCATGCCCGATCTCAAGACACCGCACGCCATTGATTATAGGTATATATATACCTATATAAAAGTATATGCACGTGTATTATAACACACTTATATTTTGAGTGTATGTGTATACCAGTAAACATACAAATAAGAGAAGTGGATCGCCTTCTGGGTGAGGCTGTAAGAAGGTTTAATTATTGAGTGTGGAGAGATATAAGATAACCTTAAACACGTCTTGAAGAACATCAATAATAGTAAGGTACGTCTGCATCATACCATGCATTAAATTAAAGTTTATCACATCAACAAAATGCGTACCTATTCGAATTAAACGGCGCGCTTAGTATGTCTTGCGTTTTATTGCCTGACCGCCATAAAAGTAATGAACTGAATCTGGCTTGAAAGTCTTGGTCTATGGCAACTGGCTTTCATATTACCAACTATTTTAATATTATTTTCTAAAATGACTAAACGTGGAGTTAAGTCTCCCTCCCATATATCCCTCTATGGTCATATCATCAGTTATATATATATATATATATTAGGTATTAAGGTTAGGTTATGTTAGGTTCTCTATTGGTGTGCACTATCAATACTAGATGGAAAGAAAAACATTTCATTGATTACAACTATATAATAATTATAGTCCGTGATCCACGTATATATTGGTCAGAATCGATTTCGTCTACTTTGAGTGACTGATATTCTTATTATACTATAGCCGTGTGATAGAGGTATTCAAATCAATGGGTCGCCGCCCTTAAAACCCGCTGGATAGACAACCCGTCGAGTTCGGCGGAAATAAGTAGCAGCGACGACCTAGGGGAGACCTTTATCAGCACTGGATAAACCCAGGTGATTGAACATTAATTAAACACTCAAAATAGCCTGCTGGTTCGTTTGGAATAAACACTAGATAGATTTAACTAATCAACAACAATTTAGCATACTTCGACAGTCGGTACCATTATTAAATTAATTACTATGTATTATTGTAACCCTTATCATACTGGACCCGGAAATTTCCGTGATTAATGTTTATTCCTTTTAATACCGGACCCGGAAATTTCCGGTTTTTTTCCGGGCCGTAATTAATCTAATATTTTCAGCCATCTATTGACTTTTTCGAAAAACTTTTGATGCAGATAAGTAAGCAAAGATTCAAGCCACTTTTCTGCATCGTTTGTTAGTAGATACTACTACTATCGACTGGAAAACTTGCCGGTATTGATCTGTATTACCTATCGTGTAAATTGATACTTCCGTATAATGATGACTTATGGCTAACTATATTATTATAATTAATAATCTTATGGTAATTTTCATGATCAACAATTCCATATTGCAATGTATCAATAATTAATATCTGAATGACATTATCGTACTAGTAGTTAGGTCTTTATTTAACTAATAAAATATCTATTATGCACGTAAATTATAACGGAATAATATGGTTACACAGATAATTCTTGTTTTAATTAATACAGAAAGTGAATAATATATACGACCGCTAAAGAGTTGACTTTGTGGGAGAATCGTGATGCAAAACATGAAACAAAATCTTAATCTAAATATTCTAAACGAAATTAACGCATTAACGTGACGTTAACTCTGATTAAACTTGGTATTATGTATTTAGCAGAATCTGATTCAAGTTAATTAGAATCATTAAAATAAATGTAACTTGAATGGCCAATTTAATTCCAAACAACAATAGAAAGATATCTACGAAATATTAAAAGATTATATTGTTTGATTTAATTTGACTTGCCTACTTATCAATACATAACTGATACAATAACCAAAATAACAATGAGCCTCTAAATTGATTATGTGATGAAATTTTAGAATTACGTAATCTGCTGTTAAAAAGATATTTAGTATTGAAATTAAATATAATGAAAAACAAGAGAACGTGTTATGAAAGGGTGCATGTTGAACATAGTTCCCAAAGATCAAAAAAAAAAAACTAATGCGTAAGTAAATTTATAATGTAGGTAGGTATAACGCGATAGATGCCGATAAATAAGAATTGGCTAGACGTTTTATCCAATGGTTTACGTAATGAGGCCGCTGGATTAACAAAGTTATTTAGCTTCCATGGAAACGAACATGGCCCCCGCAATGGGGGGGCTGAAAGGGCTCTAGCCTGGGGGCCCGGGCTCAGGAAGGGTCCGGCGTGTCGAGTCAACCAGATAAGTGATATAAACGCACAATTTATCCCTAATAGTAAAAAACTACTTGTCTTCAATAACGTCACTAATTAAAATTGTGTGATTGAACGATATAATTTTTAATTGCGTATGGATACTCGATAACTCCACAATTCAAATGGATGTATTAAAATATATAAAAAACACTAAAACACATTAATTTTACCGCGTACACTATTTGGAAAACGCTACTGTAGAGCACCACACTGCATTTATCTTTAGCGATAGGTAGGGGGACCCGCCAAAGATCCTAGCCTGGGGGCCCGCTTCAGGATGTGGGGGCCATGGAAACGAATATCTCAATACCGTATAAAAGAATGACGCAGGCGGGTGTTTTGTGAAACTCAATTTTGGTACTTGCAATGGAAATGCAATAATCGTGTATTGACCATTCTAATTATGGTTAAAATGAAATCGATCGAACATGCTATGTACCTACCTTGCCTAGATACAAATATAACACGAGTTAATATGTAGGTACGTAGGTATAATGTATAAAATGGCGTATAACAAAATAAGTAGGTAGCTATAAATAATAACAACTCGTACCTACAACATTAGCTGTATTGTACAACATACGCGCCTTGTATATTTCCCGGCCAGCTTTCTGTGTTACGAAAATCGAGAAAACATGAGAAATTTATTTCAAGTGGATAAAAACGCATTATTATGCTGCGCAAACGTTTTTATGGCCCAGAAGCATGATGCCGAGTTATAAAAACAATATTCTTGAATGGAAATCGGCGAACGGATTATAAATAATGTTAGTTCAACAAATCTGAATGTTCCCACACACCGTTTTCTATGGAGCAAGCGAACGGTAAAAAACCAAGAACTAGACAGGTAAATATTTATACAATATGCCAAATTACTGGACATGATTCGACTCAACAAAAAAAGCACAATTTGGAAATTTATTGAAATGTTAATTTTAGAATATATCGACAGTGATTATGCTAATTTAAAATAGTCATTAGTGAGGATTTGGTCACAGGAGAGCACAATATAATTTTATTGGTTTCATCCGCTTATATGCAAAATGCATACAGTACTATGGATCATATACAGGTCGTCAGGGATATCATAGAGCGCTACCAGGAATACAAACTGCCATTATATCTTGGTTTTATAGACTATGAAAAGGCGTTTGATTCCATCAAAAAATTCTCAATTATAGACGCCCTTAGCAACCAAGGAATTTCCAGACGCAACATAAACATATTGAACAGTATATACAGTGATGTCACAGCATGCGTGAAACTCCACAAACGGTCGGGTAAATTCCCCATTAACAAAGGTGTCCGGCAAGGTGATAGCATTTCACCTAAACTATTCACCGCTACTCTTGAGGACTTATTTAGGAAACTTGATTGGGAGGAAAAAGGTGTTCCAATTAATGGGGAGCACCTCAGTCACCTGCGCTTTGCAGATGCTATTGTTATACTCTCACAAAACCCGAAATACCTCCAAGGTAGAATGCAAGAACTCACGGATGTCAGTCAAACGATCGGTCTAAAGATAAATGTCTCAAAGAAAAAAGTGATGAGTAACCGTTTTTCGGACCCTGCGATTATCTGTATTTATGGCACTCAATTCGAGTAAGTCAGCAGCTACGTCTATCTCGGACAGCAGGTGTCCATAGACGGAAGCATGCACGATGAAATTGTTCGAAGAACAAAGCTGGTGGAGTGCTTTCGGGCGTCTGCATAGTATCTTTAAGAGTGACCTACCATTGTGTCTTAAGCGTAGGGTGTTCGACCAATGTGTGCTACCCGTGCTCACGTATGGCTGCAAGACGTGGACCCTCAACACGAGAGATGTCCAAAGGCTAAGAGTCGCACAGCGAGGCATGGAGAGGTGTATGTTGGGCATCACGCGAAAGGACCGTAAGAGAAACGATTGGGTTAGGAAGCAGACAGGAGTACGCGATGTAATAGACGTTGCCAAACAGCCGAAATGGAGATGGGCGGGGCACATTGCTCGCCGAAAGCTCGGCCGCTGGACAAATGCCGTCATCCAGTGGTACCCAAGGGGCACGAAACGGCCAGGGTCGCCCTAAAAGCCGCTGGATTGACGAACTGGTAAAGTTCGGCGGAAATACATGGCAGCGAACGACACAGGACCGAGAGTTGGAAGAAGCTTGGGGAGGCCTTCATCCAGCAGTGGATTGACCCCGGCTGATGATGATGATGATGATATACCAAATAAATGGTGTGCTGATTTAGAAAACGTAAATAACATTATTTTGTTACACTGATTATAACGGTTGCTATGTCATTCGAATTGACTCATCGGGTGGGTGCAATGCATCTCGGATTCTGAGGTCATCTCCCCGACCAATTTCTGAAGGTCGAGGGCCGGAGATAATTTCGGAAGAATTTTTTCCACGAATAAACCTTCAGATTACGAACAATACTCTGCAGATATATCTCTGTTGTGAACAGTTTTTATGCTATAACTACTACCTATATATCGTATGTCCATATATTATATTGCTTGAAACTTTCAAGGTTTGTTATTATTATAATTGGTTTTTAGGCTACCATCGTGTGTTCTTTATCATTATTACTTCGACAATTACTCTGATTAACGTTGGTTGTTATCTAAACCGAACTCCATTCGACCATGGCCCCCACATCCTGAAGCGGGCCCCCAGGCTAGGATCTTTGGCGCCCCCCCCCCCCCCCCTACCTCTCGCTAAGGATAAAGGCAGTATGACGCTCTACAGTTATATTAATATATTTAGTGTTTTTTTTTGTTTATTTTATTACTACATCCATTTGAATTATGGAGTTGTCGGGTATTGATACACTATTAAAAATTGCATTGTCCAACCAACTATTAGAGCAAATTTGTGATGTGTGTTTATCCCACTTATTTGGTCGACTTGCCACGCCAGGCCCTTCCTGAGCCCGGGCCCCCAGGCTAGAGCCCTGTCAGCCCCCCTTTGTGGGGGCCATGCATTCGACACACTTTGAGCAGCGTTCGAATCCATACACATAACAGTGCACTTTATTACCTACATTATCTCTTGAGAATGGTGTGTGCAACGAGCACATAACATCACCAGCCCAGGATTAAAAAAAAAACACCATTATAACTTTTACACGACGGCCATATTGGATATCTCGTCCTATGGACTTCCGAGAACGCTTTAAATCCTCTTCTGAATTCAGTATTCACAATAATTTGATTACTAATTTAGATTTATAATAGTTTTAATTGTATGGGGGGTAATTTGAGAAACATGGCCACATGTTGAGAGCCAATGGAACAACCGGGCGCCGCACTGAAATAAATAGAAGTTCGTTACGATTTCATACAGAAAGTAGACGAGGAATTTTAATCAGTTTCTATCTACTACTTAGTACATAGTTTTAATTCACTTTGCTCTTAACGTGATGTTTTTTTTATTGCGGATTGAGAATTAACATGCCTGAGGCTTTATATAAAAATAAAAGAACTCTCTTCTCGTTGGAACTTAAACATGCACAATTAAATCATCATTTACGTGTGCATATTTAAATTCTTACCAAGTATTAAATAATAATATAATAATTGAAATATAATTAATAATAATATTAAATATATCTATATTTTAAAAGTAGGACCTATAAATTCTTCGAATTTCATGCGATTGCGTGGCGTCGAGTTGTTCCGGCGCCGAATCGTCCTATCGTCCTAAATTTCACGTGGTTCTCCTTCCTAAAGAATGTCAACAAAGGTATGGACATGATGTATCTCAAGTCTGGTGCTCTCCTCAAAAATGCAGTGTTTCTCTAAAAAAAAAAACGTTTCCTGCCAGATGAATGAACGAGACATGAAAATAAAAAAATTTATAATTTTATAACTTGGAGTAAAAGATACAACATGTACGCCTTCAAACATCAGCAATGAATACGGCAATATAAAAACGTTTATGACACAGCATATTTATTATGGTTCGTAAATAAATTTATGACTTTTTAGACAATTGAATTGCAAAATAGTTTTTTCATGCAATATTTTTAATTAATTTTTACTGTGTCACGTCATTGGTTTTTTCCAGAGATACAAAACATGTTCGTTATTACACCAGTGATGGAAAGGATAAAAATAATGCGTTCGAAAAGGAGTGACATTTAAATATCAGAAAAGAATACAAAAGGAATCAACCTGGTCTAAAATACACTGCCCAAATACGCGCCAAAGTCCAATCAACAGGATGCACTGCAAGGATATAATATTTGTTTACCAGAGAACAAACATATATATTTGAAGGTTTATTGTAGATTATCTTTGATGGCTGATTGATGACGAAGCAAAACTGGTTCAAGTCCGGAATTGATTTATCAATAAGACTACCAATAAGAATCAGAAGTCATTTGAAAAAGTGAATATCAAAATGAAAAACGTGCTATGACTTTTGTTGTCCTCTTTTAAAACGTTCAATCAAAGAAAATCTATAATCATATTGATCCTTGGTGTAATACCATCGTAATTAAATGAACAACACGCCGTCCTTTTTTTATTTTTATAAAAGCTGTTTAGTCTTTTCGGACATGTAGTGGGCATGTATATTTAAAGCAGTTCAGCTCAGAACTTGAATGTGAATTGCAATTTTGGAAAATCGACTGCTTATTTATGCTACCTTGTAATATCATTTGAATCATAAAAACAATGGATCGAAAATTTTGAGATGTGACGTTGGAGGCGTATTATTTCCGAACCGGTGGATCGCCAGATGACACCTACATCTTCATCCTTAAAAAGCCATGGATAAAAGGCTGACTTTCAACCACCCGTCTGAGATTTGGTAATGTGAATCAGCAGGGACGCGCGAAGCGTGGCTACCGCCCAGGTGTCCTATGTTATAACTTGTGACATGAAGTCACCCGACGACATGACGTAATTGTGACGTAAGCTCAATACTCGCATCGAGGCGAGCCGCCCAAGCACACGGCTCACCATAGATATTATTATGCTGAAACACCTATTTGTGTATGGGGACAATGGATAACGCCAGTATTAGAGTAGCGTTAATTTCTCGAATGGTATTAACTCACTCCGGTAGTACGTCACAATGATGTCATATGACGCCATGTCGACCGGGCAACTTCAGCTCGCAAGTTACAACATAAGGTCCCAGGTACCGCCCAAAATTTGCCACCCCTTCCCAAATTAATAATAAAAATTGGAATATGACAGAATATGGAAGAAAAAATATGGCAGAATTCAAAAATAGTTGAAACAATATTTATTGTACTTATTGTCATCAAAATATAATATAATAAAAACTATAGCATGTTTTCCCTATTAAATAATATATCACTCTGAATTATAGTGTCAAGAATTTTAAATCGATATAATGTATGCAATTGAATAACATAATATAAAAAATATTTTTTTAATGATACCTATTATGAATTTTGCCGCCTCGGCGTTTCGCACCTCTTACACCCCCGCTTGATAACCCTATGTCCCATATATGGTAATGTGGTAAAGACTGGCAACGTAACGGTAGGTAAAAGAGAAAGAACATCCACAAGCTGAATCAACCAAATCAAGATTGAAAAAGAAACTTCATTGTTTCAGTGATAAGTAAGCAAATTGTTCAATTATCAAGTATGGAGGCAACGGCTAAAAAGAATATAATGATCCACTGTGATTTTTTATTTACCACAAAGATAGCGTGCCTAATCGAAATCTAAATAAAGCGAAATCTGTAGGTAAGTCGGTGGGTTACACCCTTAGACTATAGATACATCCCGATATTTAAAAATCTCCATATCTATGACAGACAACCACGTGGACACCATGGGCCGCTGTCAGTCGTAAAAAACGATTCGCCACACGTCTTGGTTTCACGATGCACCATAGATGCATCCTCCCCCACATAAACAGTGTTTTTCACATTCAGTATCTGCCTTCCAGTCACGGGATCAGTACTCCTCTCCTGTACACGCGTTGTATAATGAGATAAATAATAATTATACGAACCTCCAAGAGAACCTCCTTACACCCCTTCTCTCCCAAGATACCACTCTTTTCCGCAGGAGCCACGAGGGTGGTGTGTTAGTAGATACCTATAGGTACCACACGTGTTGAGAGGTACTGAAATAATACTGCAACGATTCCTGGTACGCTGTTAAAGTTTGAAAAGTCATTGACCGTCCTTCAATGGAAGCAATAAAAAATATGCACGTAATAATCTGAACATAAAACAACTTTAAACATGGAGTTTAATTAACAACTCAATATTACGACGGATTTAAAGATAGTCACCGCTTTACTAATAACTAATAACTAATAACAAAAGGGCCTAGGAATGTCCCA
Source organism: Rhyacophila brunnea (assembly GCF_057557595.1). Lineage (NCBI taxonomy): Eukaryota > Metazoa > Arthropoda > Insecta > Trichoptera > Rhyacophilidae > Rhyacophila > Rhyacophila brunnea. The sequence goes on along the minus strand of NW_028233276.1, from coordinate 35,500,555 downwards.
ACGAGAGAACAAGTATCGGTATTTGGTACCGTATCACAAGGACAGAATATTGACACCGTATTGCAATGACATTAATATGGAATTGCAATGACATTAATACGCGCGCAATCCGTTGAGACATAAAAAAACGTGGGATGAAGGACTCCAATGCAACATACGAACTAACCTAACCTATGATTTTACCCATCTGAATCATAATAACAAAAATATATCTGAAAAAATTGTATTTTTGGAATTCAAAGTTTAGAAATCGACTTCTGGCATTCTTTTATATTAACATTTAATGGAAAAAATCAAATAACGACAAATTTTTAAATTGTTAATATTCGAATAAGAGTTGCGAGTCGCGGTCGTATTTGTGGACGCCCACCGCCATCTTTAGAGTAATAAAGCCTAAGCATAACTTTTTGCACAAGCAACGAGTGGTCGGTCCACTGCCATATAATTCACTGATAACGTACTTGCAAGCAGAGTTTGGTAAATGACTGAAGAGTATAAATTAGTTATTAGTTATTGTCGTTTAGAATCGACTGTCACATTGACAAACGTCGTACTGTATTATGATATTATTATACACATAAGAAGTTTAATTATTATGATTGTCACTTCCAATTATTAATAACACATAACCACTATAAATCAGATGAACTCCAAGATCTCCAAGATACGTTAAAATAATCTGAAAGAAATCTGAAACTAAGAATACTCCGACAAGTGAACACGACAGACGCGACAGTATGAGCACTCTATAGACAATGACAGGTCATCCATAGACAACGGGAGGGACGAAAAGTAGGACCACTCGTGTAATGTAACGGCTTCCTTCTTCAGTGGGCAATGGGACGCCACATCTCTGATTAAGTATCAATAGTTTGTCGTATCTCCTAAACAATATGACTATGTAAATATGGGTAGTAAATTAGGATAGGTGTGTAGAAGGTAATAAATAGGTGACAACTTCAAATTTTTAATCTATGCGTTAGGTCTAGAACTATAAATAAATTTAATAAAAAGTCAATAATAGATAAACAACATAACACATGGGCTAAGTCAATAGGCCTTCATTAAAATAAAGCACTCGTGACAATATAAGTTTTTATTGTGTTGATAAAATTTTATTCGAAAATAATACCAGTTTTAATAGTTCTCGAGGCGGTAAACATTACAAAAAATTCCCAAGCCTTATATTATTATGTATGATAAAAACTTGTTTTACGCGTATTTTATTCTTGGACATTTCAGATAGTATTTTCTATGAAAATTAAATGAGATACAGAAACAAGAAGGTAATATATAAGTAAAGTATGGAATACAATACTAACAGAGAATAATATCGCCTATAAAATGTGCATAGATTTACTGTTTACACGTAAAATGCTGACTTTCTCGCAAATCTCATTCTTCGAGAGTAAGCGATACGCGATATTATCATTGTATGGTACTATTTGATATGTTGTAAAAATCGTTTAACCTCAAAATGAGTTTGCGCGGTGTAGTTCGTTTTTTACCGGAAGGTTCGCTACTATCGTTTTACTCAGAAGGCGCAAATATTGCACGGACCAATCGTCGCGTGAAAATTCAAAAGCTTCTGAACTTTTTTGATTCATGCATGCAATCTTGCAATTTGCACATTAATACGTGTTTACACGTGCATTTTCTTGTTATGGCAGCGATAATACGTACTGTCAGGAGTAAATCCATACACGTGTAAACGGGGTATAAGGACTGTATAATTCTGAACAATATAAAAAGTAGTATGTAAATTGCATTTACGATTATTCATCTAAGTATATGTCAAGACGTGACGTTATCGCGCTACTGAGATAATCAACTTGTCTGTCGAAGTTTAGTTTGTTGGTTACCTATACACCAGGTAACGCGAAGCTTTTTACGAACGCGTGCCAAAATTTCGCAAATAATATTTTTCGACTGTCTGACGTGCCAAACAGTTTTTGATGGCGAAAAAAAAAGTTTTTTTAAGAATAATTCCATTTAAAAAAAGTTTAAAAAATACAATCGAGTTCTTGATATTCTATCTTTCACTGTATTTCTCTAGCCGAAGGGATATCTTTTATTCTTTATTTTTTTTTTATCTAGAGATCGTGGAAGTATTTGAACCACTCTTCTTTCATAATAATATATTCTCCATCACTGAATGGTTTTCCATTTTTAGAGATTATTTGGTCAAAATAACAAGCAGTTAATATATTTGAATGACTGCCGATGATTTAATTTCATAAGGTTTGTTGATTGAATATTTTTATTTTTAATTTCCCGATCATAAGGACAGACCTATGCAATTGTATATTTATATTAAAAGTAATGATTATCTTGAAAAGGATTTGCCTGCTATTTTTTATAAAAATGCAATTTGTCATTTATGCATGAATTTCGTCGTTTACGTTTGCACATCGATTGGTAAACATGAAATGAAAAACCGAAGAAAATACGCATGGCCATGTCTTCATTATTTTTTAATATTATATATAAGTAAGTACTTAAGTATATATTCATTTGTAAAACTTTTTTTTAAATAGGTATAATGTATAAATAGTAATTTCTTTTCTTTTCAAAACGAATCATTCGCGTGCCATGCGAAATCATCTCGCGTGCCACCAGTGGCACGCGTGCCATAGGTTCGACATCCCTGCTAGACACTATATACAGCGTTGCCAACTTTTTCTTGCCAGATCTAGCATTTTTGAATAGGCATCTAGCTTCAAAATTTCCGTCTGGCGTTATATCTGGCGTTTTTCGACACCGCAAACAGCTTAAAACTTCTCATAATAAAGCAGGAATATTACACCAGAGTTTCTTGAATACAACATGCTGCTCTTATGTATTTTATATCTTATTCAATAAAAAAATACCAGGTGGCAGAACCACCTGTCAACATTTTTAACGATGCACTGAATGGGTTCAGTGTGTTCAATGCGCAGCAGATACAGAGTACGAAGTACATAATATATTATGTGAGTATGTGTGTGTCTTGAGCTGCGTTGCATAAGACAAATAGGTATATGTAATGTTGTAAAACACTAAATTCTTTTTCGATCTTTTTTCTTGTAAAAAGGATGTTTAGAATTATTGAGACATTTTTTTGAAATGATTCAGACACTTTTGCAATTTTGAAAAAATCTAGCATTTTATTTTGACGCCTAGCTTGTTTTCTTGCCCTATCTGGCATATTTTAGTGAATGACAGTTGGCCACACTGCCTATAATAGGTATGACTGTGTGCAATCACCGCATATCGGTTAATGCAAACCCCACTCTGTAAGTATCCAGAAGTCCTGTATGAATCTACATTATTATTTCTATTTGTAACAAATAATTTTCTTTTCCTTACTTGAGTATAAATTGGCGCGGCAATCAATGAAGCATACTGAAGAGTTTTCTTCAGTCAACTTACCTGAAAAAAAAAACGGAAAATTTACATTAGTAAATTAAATTACAACTTAATTGGTGAACAGTATAATAAATTAAATATATTAATCCATTTAAATATACAATATATATTATTGGCGAAGGGTGGAATAAATAGTACACACTAAACTTTGTTAGTCATACATATTTACTTGTCTAAACTAATAGTAAGTACAAAAATTGCAGATAGTCTTGATTAGTTTAAAAAAAATTAAGCCCTGCGTAAACCACTGCGTGCACTATTTATGTCCGATCATAACAGCATAGTTCTACCTCTCGCCACTAATATATATTATTATACCTATAATATTTTAGCACGAATTATAGCAGGGTATGATGTCAAATGACAGTAGTGTAGTTAGTAATAGCAATGAAACGATCACAAACACCCAGACTTTGAGAAAATCACATACATATACAATTATATTATTGAGACGTCACTGGGGGAGTCTGGAACCCGGAGCTCCCGCATGAAAAGCAAATATATCAAGGGTTCGTCCATATATGAGATCACGGCCTAAGGGAGGTATGGAGTCGGATATAATAAATTATGGATTGTTACGAAACGGACAACCTGGAGAGACTGGTAGTTTTGGGTAGCCTCCAGGGAAGGCGAAGCAGAGGAAGAGCGTCCGCGCGATGGAGCGACCAAGTGAAAGAGCTGACTGGGGGGGGCACCATCCATTCTGCCCTGAGAGAAGCGGAAGATCGAGAAGGATGGATAGTCTTGGTCGCTCAAAGGATGGCGAAATTTAAATGTGGTCACGATCCTCAGCCATGAGTGCACGACCAAGAAGAAGAAGACGAAAGGGTTGGGCCCTCAGACCTATGGGAATTGTAGAAAATGTAACATCACAAAAATACAAAATATTAACTCATTTTAGTGAGAAAAAGATATAAACACAAGAATATAATATTGAAATCTAAATTAGTGGCGTAATTTATGACAATAGGGGGAGGGTTGGGTCAAAACATATCGTAGGAGGTTGTTTATGGACGACACCTAAGCAGAAGCTATTTATATTATCTTTTTTTATTCTAAGCTAACATCATTATCCTTTGCCAAACGTATGTAGGTATATCTACTTATGGGCCTTGTGACTTGTAGACAGATGGTGGGATTTATTAGGAGAATCCAGGATATAAAGTACCAATGCCAAACAGTATAATAATTAGCATTTCATTTTATAAAAGTGTTCTAATGCATTTGAATTAACTCTTAATTGCTCGACCATAATATTATGTGAGATAAAAAAATGGAATTGGATAATGATCGATATTGACATATGGAGTTAGCTTATTTCGGATTTATCCTTGTGATAACAAAAAAATACTATACTACTAACATAACGTCACCAAGGCCAGGCGACTTTCATAAACATACGGCTTTATTATATTTAACATGTATTTTAACTATTTAAAACCTAATCAAAGTCGGCCGATTATGATAACGACTTGGAACAACTTTTCATTACCTTGACTCATGCAACTGTTCCGAGTTTTAATAAATAACAATATTGTACCTATGTCAATTAGTTTAACTGGAGAATTTTAATTAAATGATTGTATTTACTATGTATGAACAGACTCCAATATAGTCTAGCGATAAGATCTAATATTCTAATGCAACGGTTACAACTTATCTCAAAGATGGTGAAGAACACTTATGATGAAGCTTAAATATGTGTCACTAGATTTCAAAATCAGCCAAGTCCATAATATATGAATAGGAGAAAAACAACTTTTTGTTTTATCAAATACACAGTCACAAGGGTGAAAGTTTATATTATTTCGAGTATAGAATATTTAAAATTAATAAATTCCACATTTTGATAATGCAGAAATATTAGAAAGCAGTAGTTCTTCAGCAATTCACAAAAAAGTCAAAAATACCTAAAGGTGGACTTGGCTGATTTTGAAATGTAGCGTCACATATATCAGTGGAAGCTGAAAAATGTTACTAAGGCTAAAAATTAAAGTTGTTAGAAATGAATTTGTTTTGATATTTACTTGCCAGCGATGCACTGAAATAAGAGAATGCATCTTACATGTGTCACAGCTATCAATTACATTATTTATAATATTTATCTTGATCTCGCGCATTGTCAAGAATGTTAACAGGTGTCACTGCCACCAGGTATTCTTTTTATTTAATAACATATTTAAAAAAAACACGTAAAATGTCAAGTAATAGTACAAAATACGTTCTACAATCCCTATCAATACTGCAGGCACCTACTACGAAATGTGCATTGGTATATTTTTAGTCATCGATTGAAACCAGCTTTTTGTATATTAAACATTTAATTAGATAATTAATAAACATTATTTTACGTCACCAACCTAACCTAACCTAATATAACGACTCACAATAGAATGGAAATAAAATTCAAAAGCCAATGATAATACTCGTAAATAGTAATAAATGTTCGTAATTTGAATTGTGCAATATTATTGCATTTTGTTTAAAGATGCAAATGTACCCAAAGATATAGTCAAGTGGTATATCCCCAAGTAGGCCGAGCGGCTAACGCGTCAGCTTACCATGTCGTAGGTCTCAGGTTCGAATCCTGGGTCTGGAAAATACAAATATTGTTTTTTTTTCAATTTGTGTTTGGAGTCAGAGTATGGACCTAATAGGTTGAGTAAGTGGTTAAGATTCTGACGAATTGGTTATGGGTGAACAAAAAAATCGTGAGACGTATGCTTTTGCTCACCTAACCTAACCTACAAAAGATCAATTATAGTGATAAAAATAGTGATATAAATCACAACACACAACTAGGTATTCCACAAATTAATATACAACAGTACCCTAACACGTTTCAATGAATCGAATATCAACAATATTTTCTCAATGCTGAATTAGTGAGAAATAACAGTTTTTTTAATTGCAAATAAAAATAAAACTATTGATTGATCCTGTCAGAGATTGTAGTGTGATTGATTGCAAAGACACTGATATAACTGCCTACTGAACTGCGGGAATCTTCTTAGTATTGCCATATTTAAAAAATAAAATAAACGACAAGCAGATATACAGTATACTTAGTACATTTATGTATTTTTACGATTCGAATAGTTTACATTTGGAATTGCATCTAAGAGATTTTTTATTATATTAATTCTAAATTTGAAATTTATCGTATGTACTTATTTCGAACAAAAATATAGTAGGTACACAGATTCAAAAGTGTAAATTTCGACTTTATGGTCGTAGTACTCGACTACAATATTTACGCAGAAATTGTGCATGCATATACACATACGAAAGAAAATATATAAAATACAACAGTAAAACAGACCACGCAGAAAAATAATAATATGTACATATTACAATCAGGTCAAATTTATACAACGAAGAAATACAATTTATCGTTAAATTTGAAATAAAAATATGGGAACATAAAAACAGCACATCAAATTATTACAAAAAGAAGATGAGTATGTGGACATCCGTAAAAATTCATTTATTTCTGTGCTTGAGTACCTGAACGGAGGTATTGAACATGTCAATAGACGAATTATTAGAAAGAGATTTGAATCCTTGGTATTGAATAATAAACAGAAATGTTGGCTTTGAAAAAATTAACGCGAAAAGGGATAAGTACGCGAATCAAAAAAGTATACTCGGAAGGTATTATTTAACGTCTACGAATAATTCACAAGATTTAAAAATGTAACATTCTAATTATTGAACATACATAATTTTGAAAAAAGCGCTTCAGAGTATTAAGAGCCAGTAAAATTTGCATGTGCATGGGCGCGAAACCCGAGAGATGCAGGTTCGACCTGCTGGGTGTAGTATTTTTTTTTTTTTTTTTTTTTTTTTTTTAAATATTGTCTATTATTATTATTAATGTTGTCAATTTTTTTATAAAAAAATAATTTAATTACGATAATTTTAATATTGTAATTGCCGCAAATAGTGAAAGTTGATTTCTTCTTCAATTCGTAGGTATTTGAATTACAGCATTTTGGGAATCACTGCGTCAGAGTGAAAGATAATTCAGATACAATTTATGAGAGTAATCCATTATAGGAGGAACCTCTCAATAAATTAATTAAATTTTCACAAAAAGGTGTTACGTACATAAATCTGACGTTTTTTGTGCAAACACGATTTGAAATGTTTATTATAAAATCAATAATGATGATGATGATTGACCAGAGGCGAGATGCTGTAAGTGCGTGTCTGTTTGTTTTGCCAAATTCGATTAGTTTTTAACTGTATTTTAATTAGTTAGGTAAGAAAGTCGTTAATCAATCGGTGAACGACAGGACTTGTGGGAAATTGGTTGGAAATTGTTGCTACTAATAAAAAACGTAGATCCACAGCACGAAATGGTGAAAATTAAAACAGGTGCTAATTGGATAGGGAAGCACTTTATCTATCTACATAACGGCGAAAGTAATTTGTAAACAACACATTTGCTTTACGATCAACAAAAAACACATGTGTAATTTATAAGCTAAGAAGACTTTCCTTTGACTAAAGACAATAAACAAAAGAGGCCATCTATCTTGGTGGTTTCGCCAGCAGTGGCGAAGCGTTGAGGTAACCATTATGGTTTGGTTAGGCAGGGTTTAATTAGTTTTTAAAAACTAACCAACACCATCATTCTCTAAATTGTAGTGTCATTTCAATGAAAACAAATACGTATGACTGACAAAGTTTAGTGTGCAATATTTATTGCGGATCTTAACAGCCTACGCCCTTCGCCGCTGCTCGCCAGATAAACATGCCATTATTTTTTTATCTCACCCACAATATTTCACCTCCTTTCTCAATAAAATTAATAAAAAAAAATCATTCAAAAATATAATGTTTATAAAAGAAATATTTACAATAAAACACATAAAATGACACAACGGAAAACCATTAAAATGCGATGTTTGAGCTTATACGAGACGAAGTATCCCCACTTAAAATAGTTCCTTTAACGCCCCATGTCTTCCAATACTACCCATATTACCCACATGTATTCAATCAAGCGCTCCAAGCTTTAGGAATCACTTATATCGAATAAGTAAATTTAAATCATTAGTTTCGTGACTCAAACAGCTAATGTAAAAATCGACATCCTTACGGAATTATGATACGTATAGTGACAAATAATCATGTTGGTTAGTTTGTAAATTGTCATGTATTTACTGGGATGACATATCGAAAGAAAAAATAGCTATAATGAAATCAGTATTGACACCAAAGTATTGAAGTATAGGTCACAAAGCATCGATACTTTTATTACATCCCTACTGACGACTGTTTATGATTTAAATCTGGTAAGTGTCCGCCCATATTACGCGCGAGATCTGAGATCGCATCTCCTGCTGCGATTGTGAGTCCATATTACACGTGACACCACAAATCTTCGGGACTGGAGGCCGGCCTAGGCATAGATAGAACCGAAAGGCGCAAGGTCACGCGGGTTCGAAGACCTCGACAGCGATGGCAGAAGATACAGGACGGCGGAGAATCAGCAGTCCAATTTGGTATCTTTTTATTGAATCGTCAAATGAGCTCATTTTTAACATTACACATATTGTTATTATTTTTGCCGCGTGTTGTCAGAACACAAAAGTTGATTGTTTTGTTAACTTTGTACACATTCTCAACCACATATAATCAACAACAGTGTAATATTAATTTTAAATTGTACAAAACTTTTCTTTAGACCATGCATAATTATTTAGGTTATAATACCATTTCTCAGAATAGCTTATAGTTGATAATGGGCGTTACAATCGAAAACTAGACAACTAAAGCCGACTAAAAAAATATTTTTAAGTTACCTATTGCATATGGCCGAGCGGCATAAGCGTTGGCTTATAGTGTCGTGGGTCCAAGGTTCGAATGCTGGGTTTGGAAAATACACATATTGTTTTCTAATTTGTGTTTGAATCAGAGTATGGACCTATTAGGTTGAGCAAGTGGCTCGTCCATTTCTCGCAAAAACAATATTCTATTAATACAAACCCCCACCCTGTGGAGGCCGACCGATATGATCTTATTAGGATCGGAAATGGTCAGGAAAAAATGCACATTATTTTTTTCACTAGGCATTAATATTCGTGAAATGACATGATATCTCATAAACACATCGATAGTAAGTAGTTATATATATTTTTTTAAAAAATCGTAAATTTTCCACAATTAATTTATAATTTTAAAAAGTCCGGTTTGATCACAGAACAGCTGATCCTTTATTTTTTATTTTTTTTCAATATCACAGTTTCGTGCTGAGGCCTGAATATAGTGAGTCTTGGATTTGCCAAATAAATTAAATAAGAAAAATGTAGGAATCATAATATTGTAAACAACAATTTATAGTTATGTTGTTTGTTTTAAGACAGGGTGTACCTACGCACGTTTAATTATTCGCAAACTTAGTAGCTGAGTGGAAAAACTAAAAACAACCGGGTTTGTAGCGCATGTATTTAGGTTCGTAACTGATCTTATCATAGCAGGGATCTTGTTTGTAAACAGAATTATTATACTATGTCGATTTCGTGATGTGGTTGGTTGTGTGAGGTGTTTGTGGTAAATATTTATTTCATGTTATTATATATCATTCAAATATTTATTCATCTGTGGTGAAATTACCTACAAACACAAATCTCGCGCCAAGTTCAACGGTGTGTTCGTCGAACAAACTAGTTAAAATGCCAAATTGATGAGATTTCATCTTAGATTATCAAATTATACGATATTCGCAGCATGCTATTTGATAATATGAAACCTGTCAGTAATTCAAAATATACAATGGAATAACCAACTAACTCATTATGATTTGACGTAACTGACTTACCTCATTAATTTTATTTGTACATGTTATATTGAAGTCAGATTTAATTTTTCAATTTGGTAGAGAAACAAGAACTTTACTTTCAAAAAACAATTCGGTTTTATACGACGAATTCAGCATTACTTACATACAAGCCGCCAGATTTGCCTCTGATTCTAAAACATCGCCGGATCAACAAATACGAGTGTCATTTTGAAAAAGGTACTATCAAATTAATTAAAATAAAATACAAATTACGCAACGTATTCCACATAATTTAATAACAATCAAGTCCAGTTTCGTTCGCTTAACAGGAAAAATACGATATTCAGTGCCAAGACTTAAACGGAATCACCAATGAATGCTAGCTCGTTGAAAGAAGAGCAATTATTCCATTAAAATTTTGATTTTTTACATAGCCCATACATCTTTTTAGATACATAAATATATCCTGAGGATTATTGGAGGCGCCGTGTTACGCGTAGTATCCATAATATGCTCGCGGACATTTAAATAATGTAAGTTTACGTAAAACATTTCACCATGGCATAGTTCGCGGTGAGCTTTTTTATCGGAAAGAGATGACAGCATATACGGTCTCCAATTTTATTAGATTCAATATAAACATTAGTTCAATTTTCATAGCCGATTTTGGCAAAATTCATGAATTCAAGAATGAAAACTTACCCTAGTATATCGGCTATTTTCAAAATATGTTTGCTGCCGACTTCCTGTAAAGTGTAAACCGAAGTTTATTTGTCAGTACTATACGACCCAAAGAGGTAGGACGGTCTTTAATATACGGCTATATATTTCCGATACATCATTTCACGGTGAAGTGTGTGATACGGCGAACTGCATACATACAAGTTTCCGTACACGGAGGCGGACGTGGTCAAAGAAGAAAGAAGACATAGCAAGATATTCGGATACGCAATACTAGTAAGAAGAGATTCACGGATTAACTATTTATCACTTATTATAATATACGAGTAAATATATATTATCTATACATATTATCAAACAAGGACATTTCTATTGCAATCATACGGAGTTACATGTACTTAAAAGGGCATTAAAACGGATCACTTTATGCTAACTAATGAGGTTTATATAATTGACAGTAGATTTAATGCCATATTTAGTCAATGGCACGAAAAGTGACGATGATAGAATTAATCACTAACATGGCATAATTATGTTGACCATTAGGGGAAAACAGGAGTCTTGGATAAATAAAGCATTCTCACGGAAATGCCATCATGCCATCTTTATTTACAACGAGGAAATATCGTCAACAATGCAGGTCTTCCAATCCAAGTCCAAGGGCGAATGACCAGGTGTGTAGATACTCGCTTATTATAAAATATTACGATACCGTATACTACAGTCGTAGTCATCCATCTGAGGCAATACCGTTTGTTGGACAGAAGAGTTGGACAGACGATGGAATGCCAGGCATAGATGAGAAATATTGGAAAATATAATATATAGGTAGATAGTGTAACCTTGAGGGACAGGGTTACTTTTTCCTAGACAGAGAGACATGCAACGAGCAATTTAAAGGGGTAAACTATATGTATCACGCGGTCAATATATGTATTTTAGTTTTGGGAGAGAATTCAGAAAACGATTCAGCTACTAACTCAGCCATGGTGAAACTTGATTTGATCGGGTTATAATATACGTACATATGCTAGTGTTGACAAATTATAAGTAAACCAAAACATATGTATTGGTCAGATTGGTGGCAACACTAAACAATCTTCCCTCATATGTTGTTACTTCAACTACTAATGGAAACCTTTGCAGATGACATTTTAGATAAGTAACGAGTACCCGATTGTATTTACTAGGATAGTAAGTTGCTTTGCATTATTATTGTCTGTTAAAATAATGAATCAAGTCAGGTGCTTTCATTGTGGAAACGTCAAATTTATGTTTATAATTTTTGTCAAGTGCGACAGGACACGCCAATTGCGGCCATTCTCGGAAAATCAATTGATTCGGAAATTTTCGTACGTTCTCGGTAATTTTCGAAACTATCGTCGGGTGGATAGTGCCCAAAAATATGAATTATTTCAATTCAGTCACGACTCCAGGAAATGACTCAAAAGTGATCTTTTCACGATCGGGAGCGATCGTAACAGACGAGGTTGGGCTGAGAATCTGCCAATGTAATTTGAGCATTGTGATGGTAGGTACCAACCTTATTCTAAATACTTTTTTTTACGGGACATGGTCGATTCATTGATTCTAATCTTCTAAGAAAATCGTCTCTAGATGATGCACCTCAATTACGTGAATGTGAACAATCGTGTGCAGAATTCTTAATTTGACTACCCTTATGGTCATTTTGGTCGAACCTAGATTAGAGCGAACTTTGAAGTTTTCTCATTTTCACCTGCCACGTCTGTGTGTATGGCAAAGTGTCAAAATTTAAATAATTCATAGCCACTTCCGTGTATAAAAATTCTGAAGGAAGAATAACATTGAGTTTCTCAGCTGTCAGTTAAATTGGTGTCATAGAACAAACCTTCCCTGTCGCCGTGTGACGCTGCAAATAATTGTCTCTCGTGAGCAGACAGAAATTCCTTCGTTTGTCGAGCTGTAATCAATGCCGACGCATAGCACAACGGTAAACGTACGCGCCTAGAAAAGCTGGACGCGTCGCGTAGAATAATTTTATTTCATCAAATAATTGGTATTTGCGAAAGAAGTATAGTGGTAAAAACATACAGGTGGGACGTGGAATACTAAGGACCGGATTAGAATATATTACAATAATATTCCGATCTGATACGATAGAAAATAGATGCTTATCGAATTATTATACAATCACACAAGGCCATTTGTAGAAACCGAATAAATGAATGTTTAAATTTAAATTTTATATGACACGCCGTGACAAAATGCTGTGATGGAATCTGTTTTAAAGGAAACAATCATGTTTTAACACCTATCATTTAGTAGAAATCGATAATTTAGAAACAGTAATCGTCAAATATTGAGAAATCTCTCATCCTCAAACTATTTATTTAGTATATATACATATAAAATCAAAGATAATATAAAAAACGAGTCCACAACATTTTTGTAGTCTTTGGTTAATTTATGACAGGTGCAAAACTGATAATTTTCTTTAGGCATTCTATAAACAAACTTTGAACAGGTTTATTTCTCTCTTTCTATAAATCGATAAAATTAGCTACGATTGTAAACCATGTAAGTAAATAAACCACCAAAATTTATACTATAATTAACTACTTTAATAATCAAATAAGCTCATAGAACTGCAGGAACCTAAAGGAAACTAAAGTTTTTGCAGAAATAATATTGAATTCGTTTTTCATTGTCATAATGGCGGATCTCGTGGTGCAATGCGTAATGCGCTGGCCTACCATCCCGAATTTCTGGGTTCGATTCCGGTGAGGTCAAATATATTTACATAATCTAATTATCTAAATTCTTTAAGCCTTGGAGTTTTACCACTATCATTGGGCTTCACGCCCTGTTGTGGTGTGTAATAAAGAAACAAATAATAATAAAAAAAATAATCTGGATCAACCCGCTGCTGGGCGGAGGCTATTCCAAGCTGATTCCTTTCTGCATAGTCATGTACGTTGCATTGAGTAGCAAAACTTTCGTAGATCCAGCGGTCTCAAAGTTTACTTATCGGACGGGTTCTATACTATAATATTGTCCTGGCCATTCCTGTTTGCGATTTTTTGCAAACTACTTAACATCGTTTACGGATTGTCTGTTCCCTAAATTAATTATTCCGTTTATCGACCTTTTGCTTTATGCCCAGCGAGCAGCTCTTGACACCATGCTGTGCTACTCTTATGTTTCAGGATCTCTCTTTAGCTGAGGCTCCATGTTCCGCAGACATTTGTGATTATGACAAGTAGCTACACGCTGGTTAGATACTGTTTTAGGCACGACGGGAGGTTACGTTTCAAGATATTATTCAAGCGGCTAAGATTACTTTAGCCCATTTTTAAGTAGGTACGTACATTAAGTATACAGATAATGATGATTTGATTATACATAATAAGTTTACAAAAATGTTTTCGAGTCGGCAGTGAATTATGATTTTAAACTTTAACTGTGTGCCCTCAACGGAGATATTTGCCTCAAAGGAATTTGTTATTTATTAATTGAACTTAGATCATTATCAATATTATCAAATATATATTTGATCGTTCTGATGATGAGTCAGAACTACCTAGAGTCGAACCAGAAACAGGTCGTCAGCTGAATGCAGAACTATTCTAACTTACATTTGAAATATTTTACAGAAGTGTTATTTGAAACATCATATTTTATAGCCACGTTTATGCATCATTATTTTTATCAATAGTCCTACTAAAATATGATAAATATACATTTATCCATACAAATAATAAATAATTAAAGTAGGTTATTTCAAAGAACTCCCTTCTAAAATATTTCAAATGTGAGTTAGACTGTATTCAGCTAACGAGCTGTCATCATAAATACCTTAAATAACGTAGAATAAACAAAAAACTTTGTTTCAAAACCAACATAAATATAATATGATGTTATAATTATTATTATATTATAATATTAATACTTTCGACTGAATGTACTTGATGGAACTTGAATTTAAATTCTAATGGGTTTCATTTTTGTACTATTTCATTTTTACATTGAGTCGTTTTTTTGCGACCCAAGTTTCGCCTTTCGGCATCTTCAAGCACTATATGCACTCACCAAAAGGTAAATACACACTAGCAACGAATACAATTAATTCTAACTTATATAATAAATTATTACAATAAAGTAATGTGTCGTGTGCCTAATTCACATGTAGTCATACTCCATTCCCTGTTGATGCAAGTTGTTCTCTAACGTATAACATACATATGTGGGTACTTTATTGGTCCATTATAAGTATTACAACCACTGCTTATTAAAACAATTAAGTGCATTTCGTCAAAATTTGAATACGTAGGTATCTAGATTATTAAAAAGCATATACAGTAAGAAATACTCATTAGTCATTCATTTCATTCATTTAGAATCTACGCTGATTATACCATTCATTACAAAATAATTGCATCATTACAAAACAAAATAGGTAGTACAAGTTACTTACTCGATGTTCAAAGAACTATCATTACCTACTGTGGCAAATGTAATCATCTACTACGCTAGAACTTGACATTACCAGTGAAATTAAGGCAAAAACATTACAGACTGCATTAATTAGATTAACTTGCCAACACCATTAATTAAAAAAACTCAAATATCAACACAAATCACTATACAGATTACATGTAGTTTATGTAACACTTGACCGAATGAAATTTGACCGAAACTGTCAGTTCACAGATGACAGCACATTATGGAGACTTAAATTTTTTATCGATCAGCTATTTGGCGAAATAGTAGGTAGCTATATAACAATACTTGAAACTTATGTTCTTTTTAAATTAATGTAGAAAATTGGAAATTTCAATATAATATATATGATATACATTAGTCATTAATATTACAGTTGAAAGGCACAATTAGAGGCCATCCATGGACTTAAACCGTATGCGGTTTAGATCCGTGTGCCATACTAAACTTATGATTTGTGTTCATGAAAATATATTTTAACAAAATTTGTAAGTGTATGGTATAAACGGATACGATCAGATGCTTATAATATACGTTGTGAAAATATATTTCCATGAACATAAAAGATAAGCTTAGTATGGCACACGGTTCGAAACTGCATACGGTTTCAGTCCATGGATGGCCTTACTTCAAATAAAGAGTTACTTACTTCAAATAAAAATTTTAAGGTAAAGAAAATTATATTACCTTTGAATGAAGTCACGAAATAAAACTTTAGTTTTTAGATAAACGTCGTATACTTGAAATACTTGAATAATATATATTTTTAATTCGTACAAATTACCCCTTCGGTAAAGTGCTTGAATGAATTCCTGCACCTTCTGAATCGGCCGGATGATTTCGGTTAATTTTCCTTCGTACAAGTGTTTTGTGCAATGTACCTACCGGAAGTATAGACGTCGATTACAAAATAAAAGTAAGTAGGTATGTTATGTGTAATGTCCACTTCAGAAACCACCGAAGGTATTTACTACCACAGTCGTTAAGATTAGTTAAATTTCTATAAAAATTACATTTTTCTAATTTCAAATCAATGCCAATAAAATTTTACGTTCGGAACTGGATAAAGTGACGGAATTCATCCAATACAGTAGTCGAAATGATGTTTTTATATGGTGATAGAATCTTGTCAAAATTACCTAATAAGCTATTTATTGAATGACCTCAGATATCAGTTTTCTGTCGGTGGATAAATGTATTCTCTTAAGTGTTTATATTAGCTGGTTTGAAGAGATGAGTCACAGATTAGAGTGTATGATAACCTCTGAAAGCTGTCGTATATTTCGTTTGATGTTTAACGGTGTTGTAGAAAATCCAGTCACGTGATAATAAATTCTGGACCCGGTATTTATAGACATTTTAGTAAACTTAAATTACGTCAATTGGTATCTATCTACTTATAATGCGTGTCGTTTGTTAAACCAATCAAAACTATATCAGGTATACGCGTAGGCACTCGTAAGTTATCTTAATTAAAAAAATATGATTTTAAGAAATCCAAGTCGACTGCTTAATCTCCAAACCAGCTAACTGCACTTTTGACCAAAAAATGAGATTTTCATGAAATTTTTTCTATGCTCACACAAAATTTCAAATTTATAAACCTACTATTTGCCCAAATGGAATTAGCAGGTTAGGAGTTAGAATGTTTGCAGATTAAGCTGTCGAAGTAAGTTTTATATTGACATTGTAGATATCTTCTACTTGTGTAAAATGTAAGTCGGGGATTTCTAGCCCGGAGACCGTACCCCCAGGGGTTGACCCCTTTTTTTCAGCGTGCAGCAAAAAGTAAATATCTGTAATGTGGTTGATACTTACCTACCCGTTGGTTGTCACGGGGACAAGTTTTCAACTGCTCTTGGAATGCATATTGAAGTTTTGATATAATATTTTTTTCTTTTCTACTAGCGTATAGGAAATGTGACATCACAAAACCATCAAACTACATACCTACTCATCTTGTCTGAGTATAAAATATTCCGTGAGATGATCGAAAAATATTGAAAATCGTGGAGCGTCATTTATAGACATCTTTAACGAAAACAAAATAAGTATGACTGAAAAAGTGTGCTTACACTATTTTGTCGGATCGGCGATAGCATACTTAAACTATTAGGCTAAGGCCACATAGGCAGGTGCCTTGCTTGGTGGTTACGTGCTAGGCAATGACCAATGACATTAATATGGACGAATCACCTGGAAAATAAAATGACACTCACTTTATTGTCGGGTCTGCCGAATGGCATAATCTGTTCTAACGCCATTACACTAAAGGTGATATTGCTATAAATTCTGCCGAATGGTTCGGTTCGAAAGGGTTCGCTCAAATGAACATTGACATTAAAAACACGGCTCTAACGCCATTACAATAAAGGCCATATTGTTATAAATTCCCGATGCGTGATATCGCATAATGGAAATTGCGTGACGTCTACCTATACATGCGAATTTACTTGCTAGCTACTGTATTGAGTGCGTCGTCCACTAATAATGTCATTGGTGCTAGGTGACATATCCTAGCGAACGGACGCACACTATACTACCACAGTGGCTACACTGCACGCTTCCGGGCGAACAAACGTGTTGGTTATTTTTATTGTGTCACCTAGTGATTTTGCAAGATGGGGGATGTTTCTTCAGTATGACAAATGTCAAACACCGTATATTTTGAGGTTATGAATAATGACGCTAAGTTTCTGGATCTCTCTTTTACATAGGGTGGATGTTTTACACGCATATGTGATTACGGGAATCACACACATGCACAGTGGGAGGTCACTTTTGAAGACATTATTCAGGCGGTCAAAAGTACTCCAGCCGAGCTTCACTCTGCGAACAATTTCATCAAATATACATATATCTATTATTGACACTATATTATGACAAAGTTTAGTGAGCACTATTTATGTCGAATCTTAACCGCCTACCTCCACCCCTCATCTATATTACGTAGTTGGGTAGAATAATAGGTACATAGTACGTACTCTCGTTACAATATTCAAAGATAATCTATGTTATGTTGGTTACGTATAAAATATATCTATCTACCTAGCGAGTTAGTAACTTACCAACAGGTTTATAAAGCAATCATTCCTTCACCAATTTCATTACTTGGCTCAATGCTCGGATCGGCTAAGGACATATACCTCGTGCCTTCAATTTGATTACATATTACAGGTTACACCTGCCAGCGGACGATACATCATCGTCATAACTATAAGCAGCCTCATCTAGTTAGTTCAATAGAAAATAATGCGTATTTTTGTGAACAAAAGATAAATATATGAGGGCCAGGCGGAAAGCCAGGCGGAAAGAAAAATGATTGTCACATTAATTCAGTTTTGAGAAAAAGTGAAAAAAACTTACTACTTATATTATTTATTAAGCTCAAAATAAAAAGTTATCTTATCTATTTTCCGAAAAATGGTCATTAATTAAGCTTAGTACCTATTTATGTTCTCTAGATTATTGGTCGTCCATCACTGACGTCATTTGGCGATTCGTCACAAAATCTTTAACCACCGTCACATTTTTGAACGCGAACCTATTAGCCGAAAATGATCCATTGCAGTAGAATTTTTTGGTGGGTTTGTGACATCACATTTTGTACAACCACCCATCTCCCTCATCGCAAATCATCACATGAATACGTGTATTAAATAAGGCTCTAAGTACCAAAAAGTAGTATTGCCTGTAGTTACAAAAT
The DNA here is from genome assembly GCF_057557595.1 of Rhyacophila brunnea. Taxonomy (NCBI): domain Eukaryota; kingdom Metazoa; phylum Arthropoda; class Insecta; order Trichoptera; family Rhyacophilidae; genus Rhyacophila; species Rhyacophila brunnea. Next base: position 35,481,488 of record NW_028233276.1, on the reverse strand, counting down.
ACTGAATCATTGCAGTAAAATTTCATGAAGCAGACCTTTTGAAAAATGTAATTTTACAGTGTGAAGCAATCACGGCAGCTTCTATAATTTTAGGTATTAAGAACTCGCAAGTGACAACACACCATCGTTAGCTATTTTATATTGAATGCCGTTGACCACTGCAGTACTACTTACACCATTATAAATAAAACACGCCAACGGACTTACAACGTCGACAGGTTTAATTATTTTGCTGTATTTTTTTGACTTGCTTGAGGCACTTACACTATAGTTGAAGTTATTGGCGTTGGTATGTAGAACATTTTTCTATAAAAATGTCAGTTTTTATTATTTTGGTACTTAGCGCCTTAATTAATACACGTATTCACATTATATCAGCCCCCCTTTAGAGCATGACATCATATATAGATGACCCCTAAGGGATCAACAACTTTTTCTCACGATATATATGCAGATTCCATGAACGCACGCATACTGTTAAAATCGGGAAGTAGTATGTACACCTATGTATATCTTAACTCGTTTCGACAGCACAACGTCGAATACGACGATGTCATTTTGTTGATATTCACAAAACATAATATGTAGCTAATTTAATGTACGTCTCCGCAGGCAGCTCGAATGCGACATTTTTGATTGAAGGGTAAAAAACAGCTCGTGTCACTAGCAATATATTTCACCCAATGACATTAATATGGACGAAGCATCTGGAAATAAAATGACACTCACTTTTTTGTCGGGTCTGCCGAATGTCATATTCTGTTCTAACGCCATTACAATAAAGGTGATATTGCTATAAATTCCCGATGCTCTTTGTCGGGTCTGCCGAATGGTTCGAACGGGTTCGCTCAAATGAACATTGAGACTAGAAACACTGTTCTAACGCCATTACAATACAGGTCATATTGTCATGAATTCCCGATGCGTGAATATCGCATAATGGAAATTGCGTGACGTCTACCTATACATGTGCGAATGTGGCTATGCGCGAATTTACTTGCTAGCTACTGTATTGAGTGTGTTGTTCATTAATAATGGCATTGATTTCACCCGACTTGGGGCACAGGTGTAATACCAAAATGTCGCACCAGCACATGTGCATCAGTTGCTTTTTCATTCATTTTGGCTAGCCGCATGCCGTCACTGTCCCGACATGACCTCAACTATGCACACGGAATAAAGTTGCAATATTGCGTTCGGTTTTAATTTATGACTATTTTCTTAGTCGAGGCGGTTTTCAGTGTGTGACTGGGGCTTAGGAATGTATGGGCACTGTAGGATATAGGACAGACCCAATTGAATCGATAGACATGAGATTCGGCTAGTCGCTAGCAAGATATGGACATTTCACTACAGTGATTCGAATCTCAACGGCCTTCTTGCACCACTCGCCACTGTTGTAGGCGATGCGGTTTAAGTTGGCGTTATTAGCCTCTTAAAGATAGGCGCGTATTTTAGGGACTTACATTCCTAAGTAGAACCATTGCGATCTTACTATAATAATTAGTTTTATAATACCTAAGAAGAATAATATATTTAATGTGATTCTAATTTTCTTAATAATAGTAATAATAATAATAAATTGTTATACTCGTTCCTAAAAACATTTTTTTTTTATATATAATTGATAATGGCGATCGCTGAAAGCACGCGAGTATAATCTTTCACTCGGCCAATTCCCTAGAACGCATACAATATCCTATGCATCAAGGATACACAAAATACTATACGCCTGGTATTAGGGAAAGGGGAAAGGCGGGAATCAAGGTGGGCCGGGGGCTAGTTCCCCAAAACCAGGCGCATACCTGGCCATACAAAAAATTAAGGACGCTATCCAGGAGGGTCAAGGTCGATGATGGCTGCCCTGACTCGCCCGATCTGTTCTTACATCTTGGCAGTATAATTCCATCGTCCTTGCGGCTGGACCATAGTAAGTCGTCTCGAAACATGCACATATTTATTTTTCATAATAATTATTTATTTACTAAAACTTTACTATTACTATTACAATTAAATTTGGTACATGTCGGTAATGGGGAAGCCAAACAGGGACCGCGCTAATTGTCATAGCTGATTTTGACAAAATTCATGAATTCAAGAATGAAAACCTAACCTAACCTAAGCTCACCCAACCTAACAAATAATCCAGTATATCGGCTATTTTCAAAATGTGTTTGCCGCTGGCTTCCCCATAACCGACTTGTACCTTATTAAATTTTAATAATGTTATAAGCGAAGTCGAAGCTGCACAAATGGACGTAGAAAATCATTAATGTATGAAACTCTACGCACGCAGAACACCGTCTTGCAAACATTACTCTAAGAAATTAAACGTCGTTTGGACAGTAGACACCATACAAATTTGCGCGCTGTAATCAAAACAATGTCACATAAAACAACGCTTCGCTCCTTCTTCTTGCGATGATCGTATGGGGCTCCACAGAGTGGAGGTTGAATAAACAGTTTTTTTTTTTTTTAAATAAATGGATGTTACTCACTAGCTCAACCTGCTCAACCCATTAACACACATTAACAAAAACAACAACAAACCGACGACAATATATGCCAACACGTTATCGCTCAGCTATTGTTAACAGTGTTTATACAATTTTTATTTGTTTGGCTGTCTTAACGCGTTTCGTCCTTGGTGTATTGTATGGTGCGAATAAACAAGAAGTGTATAATGTCAAACAATGCGTGAAATTTCTATACTTACTTTTGTTTCCCCTGTTCTCTGTGGATGATGATGCTACTAAATGCAGCCAGATTCGAAGGTATAAATCCTCGGTAGTTAGATGACGGCGGATATGTTGTAATCAAGGCTAACTAGAATAGACAGGACACTGAATTGAGATTTACGATGGTAGTGCTAGTCATTGACTAATTTTATTCCGAATGCAATGTTCGCAGTATATTAATATATTCTATTGTATATTTCATTAAAATCAATCAACGAATTTCCCTTTTTTACAATATGAAACAATCATCATTTTCTACAAACAGTTTAAGTTGGTTAAGTCAGTTGCACTCGAAATATGAGCGAGCACTACGATCGAAATTTACAGTTTTGTGTCACGGCCTGACTACGAGTCTTGGTTGTAATGTAATGAGCACATATAAATAAACACAATTCAAATAGGCTACACTACACTACATTTTGAAGCAGGCTTTTGAATGTATGAGCGTCCCACGAAAATAAAACATATTATAGACATGCAATAGTGTTAGTTGCAACCTTCAAATACACCAATATTAAATAAGCGTCAGTGCATAAACCGAGAGCAGTTGTCAGAACGAAGGACAAGCTTATAATGACGTACTCTTGACACTTGTTTATGTTTTTCGCTTATTACTCCACACCCGTTAGGTATTTCAGTTCCCATTAATTCTGTGTTCCCTGGTAATGAGTAATGTCATAAGCGATAATTTTAAAACTATATGTAGTGCTTTCTATAGTATTTTAGCTAGAGAGTTGACTCACTATATATCAAATATATAGGTGCATTAACCATTTCCCTATTCCAGTAAAATAGTATCGGTTTAATATATATATTTAAAATTAGTTCGATCATTTAAAAGCGACTAACTGTACAATAAAAAACGATTTGCCCGCCCCCCTTGCCCTACCCCGATAAACAATCTTCTTGCACCTCACCTAAAACCCTTAAAAGTGTTTTTATCAACTGGGATGCAATCCACACAGCCAAGTTTCTTTACACGTGCCTACTGCAGTTATTTAAAGTTAACTATAAAACGAATGCCTCTCGAGTTTTCGACCATCTAGTTAGATTATAAGAAAAAGGTACGGTTTAAAAAATATATACAATGAAAAGTGATGTAAAATGGTTTTATAATGGTTTTTGATTATCCAATTGGTCCAGAAAATCGAGGTTCTGTCGTAATAAACAAATTGTCGTAATGATTTTTAGAGACGCTATCGTAAAACGTAAACGCTATCAATTAATCGCATTCCAGTTGTCCTTTTTACAATTTGAACAAGAGTAATAACAATAATCAAATAGGTATACAACAGTTTTTAGTAGGCACAGGTATATATTTTTAATAAACCATTTCTTTTAATCAACAAATAGAATGTAACATTCAATATAGGTATTAAACATACATAACTCGAAAACACCTCAGATTCTCAGATATACCTATACCTACTAGAAAAAAATCACATTTGAAAAAAATACGACGCCCTGCGGGATTTGAGCCCGTATGTCCACTATGCGTCGGTTATTAATTAATACTCTCTCACAAGACCCGGAAGACATCCAAGGTAGAATGCAAGAACTCGCGGATGTCAGTCAAACGGTCGGCCTAAAGATAAACGTCTCAAAGACAAAAGTCACGAGAAACTGTTTTTCGGACCCTGCGATTATTTGTATTAATGACACCCAACTCGAGCAAGTCAGCAGCTACGTCTATCTCGGACAGCAGGTGCCCATAGACGGAAGCATGTACGATGAAATTGCTCGAAGAACAAAGCTTGGATGGAGTGACGTCTGAATAGTATCTTCAAGAGTGACCTACCATTATGTCTTAAGCGTAGGGTGTTCAACCAATGTGTGCTACCCGTGCTCACGTATGGCTGCGAGACGTGGACCCTCAACACGAGAGATGTCCAAAGCCTAAGAGTCGCACAGCGAGGCATGGCAAAGTGTATGTTGGGCATCACGCGAAAGGACCGTAAGAGAAACGAATGGGTTAGGAAGCAGACAGGAGTACGCGATGTAATAGACGTTGCCAAACAGCTGGAATGGAGATGGACGGGGCATATTGCTCGCCGAAAGGAAGGCCGCTGGACAAATACTGTCATCCAGTGGTACCAAAGGGGCACGAAACGGCCACAGGTTCGCCTTAAAAGCCGCTGGATTGACGAACTGGTAAAGTTTGGCGGAAATACGTGGCAACTAACGACACAGGGCCGAGAGAGTTGTAAAAAGCTTGGGGAGGCCTTCATCCAGCAATGGATTGACCCCGGCTGATGATGATGATGATGATGATATTAATTTAAAACACAAAAACCGATAGTCAATAATAACCCATTTCATGTAGGACCTACTAGTTTGCCCCATTGAGTGTAAATTCGGCCCAGCATAATTTATAATATAATACACAAATTACGCAATGATTGAATTCGTACAGGATAAAATCCTTCCTTTCTTCCCGTCATTGGCATACCAAAAGATGAAAAAAAAATCGACCAGGTAGAAATACCTTCGCAAGACAAATGAGTTTCGTAAGAATTCGCGGTATAAGAAAGAATCCACTCAGGTGTGGATTCATTTCACGCAAGGACTCCGATTACTCACCAATATTCGCCCATCTTTGTTCAATTTATATCAAATAATTGGGGACGGATGATTTTTAATATAATTGATATAAAAAACAGACTGTGTTATTTTTTTGTCTATAGCAAGTTATAAAATATTAATTTATTAATGGTAATATACTAATATAAGTAGAGTTTCTCATCTCGCACAAGAATTACTCCGTGAACCTAAGTCTGCTTTTCCAGTGAAGTACTTGCATTGAAATGATTGAACGATCAAGGAAGAGGGCCTACTTGAAAGTCCGCGCACAATAAAGCATTGTATTATGATCGTACTTTTTTTTAGCGGAGAACCTTCGAGTAATAATACAGTCGGAAGATGAGATGAGAATGCAAAATCGATTATTTCATTGTTTCGAATAATTTCAATTTTATTATTATAATATAACATACCATCTCGAAAGGCATATGGTTTGCAAATGCAATGACTTTGAAGATCACCAATATTAATGTAACCACTCCTCTGATTTATGTATATACGCGTAAGGTATTTTACCTACTATCGCACCTAGTACCTACTTAATAGTAAGTAATATGTACAAGCATGAGCGCTTAAGATATCTTTACTTTTTAAGATTCTCGTGAAATGGAGATTAGTTTACTGATTTTTCTTGTAGACTTTTCCTTAGAAGAAGTGTAGAAGTTTCCTCTCCGATTATTTTTTTTTTTTTTGTGGGTAACGTACGACGTATATAATATAGATATTGTTACGGATTGAGCAATACAAATATATTGACATCTACGTTATAGCGCTGTATGCGATCACAGTCGTTTTGCATGCTAGCGGTATTGCAATGATTTTAGTTCCAGAAACGACCGCGATGACGTGTAGGTCTCGATGTAGAAGCCCCAGTGTATCTCGAGAATTCGCGAAACGCGACCCAGTCGGTAGGATATCGTCCGGTGAAAACTCATGCCATTTTTTTGCCAGGTGGGAGACGACGAGGAAAAGCTCCAGATGAATATACTAAACTAAAAATGCCACAAGTTTACACTGACAAAGTTCGCTGAATATACCGATAGGGGTGAAGCCAGCCCACAGGCACTATTTCATCTGGGTTACGAGGTGACGGTGCCTATTGAACATAATATGTACGTAAACCGGATACACACTATAAGAAAAAAAATATAATAAATATGTGGCGGGCGGGTTAGGTTACTATTTTAATCTGTTAAGGTGAGTGCGTCACCTACCAGAAACTCCTAGTGGGAAAATACAAAGTTTGCAAATTGAGACATTTTTTTGATAATTTTCATTTTAAATAACAAATACGGATTTAAAAACAGTAAAAGGAAAATTATTTTTATTTGACGATGAAGAGAAACTTAAATTTAAAAAAAAGTTATATAATCTGTATTCGTTAAAAGATCCCATATTATTATTATTATATATTATTGTATGATCATGTTTATTATTATTATTTAGTATATTAATTTTTCTCCAATGTACAGTGAAAATATTTTTGACTAATTCATCGTTTTAATGTTTTTTTTTATATGTAGGTTGCTACAAAACTATGTTTATAAAAAAATAAAAATGCCTGGACATAGCTTGAAATCCGCAACAGCGATATTCTAAAAATATTTACGAATTATTCAATTCAATTCAATTCATTTTTTTTTTAACATATTGTGGACATTACAAATTTAAGACAGTTTAAGACGTTCACAACATGACATTTAGAAACAAAGATATGTAAATATAACAGTATTACATAAAAAGAGATATATCAGTAGATAAATTAGATAGGTACAAGGAAGTACACCGGATGAGTTAAGCAGACCCTATTTTAAGAATTTATACGACAACATCCACCTAAACTCAGTCTCGTAGGTGGAATATATCAACACCTGAAGCAATTTCGTTGACCATAGTTATCGCCCTCCCAATTGGCATTACCAGTGGCAGGTTGGTTCTGCACCTTGGGAGAATAAACAACTGATGGTCTCTATTTCTAAGGTAGTTACACTAACACTAACACTGTCAACATTGTTTAATTTACGATACAATTGAATAAAAACTATATAATAGGCACTATTACACAGTACCTACATATCGATTATTTCTGGCGATAATCCTATATGAATAAAATAATTAGATCAGGAATATAAATACCTAGGCGCTCTTAAAATACTGTGTGGGTGGTAGATACTTTGTCAAAAAAAAAAATCACAGTATTTTTATGACATCGCCTTCAAACCGAATGTCTAATTAAGTATTTTATTAACAAAATAAAATAGTTGAAGCGCTTAGCATATTAATTTAGAGATGTAACTTTCGTAACCTTTTCGGCGCCATATATATGTATTTGAATCATTTTAAGGCAATGGTGTAACAAAATAATGACTTCATTAGTAGCTAGCTTATAATAATTAACTATTTTCTTTAAATCTTTACATTTACTAAACACACACCATGCCGCCTTTTAATAATCACAAAAATAATTTATAACTGTAATTTGCATGTTATTAAAAAAATAATGAAAAATGTTTTTTTTAATATTTCGGTCATTAAATTTTCCATGTGGTATTAATCTGATTAAAAAACTAAATGTTATTCAAAATTATGTACAAATGACCATTGGCTACATTGATTATTACATTCCATGCTGTTAAAAAACTAACATGTCATAAATGAATAAATCTCATAAAACTATTGTTATCAATATTAGGTTTCGTCGCATCTAAATGTTAATGAAGTTCTGTGTTATATAGGTAAATATATTATTTTCTTGTTTTTAATCAGGCATGGCTAACCATTTTTAGTCTGCGGGCCAGAATTGATACATCTATACTGCCCGGGCCCCAAAAAAGAATGCGAGCGAATCTTGGGCATCGACCAATCGTCTTGAGGAATTATTATCCCCAAAGATTGCGTTCTACATATTTTCCAGTACTGAGGTATCTATTTTAGCATCATTCATGCGCGCCTAAGAAATTTTACTATTACCACAAAATCTAACTGATCAATAGCAACATCTACCCATAGTATTCTTTACTAAATGCTTTCCAATAATCAAGAATAAACTGTGCGATATTAAAGACAAACAACTGAGTTCTGCGCATCCATTCTATATACAAGGCTGCTATCGGCGGCTATCGAAGGTAGTTTATCATATTCAGGTATTGAGACAGTCGATTGTTACAAAAATGTAACCGTCGGAATTGTTAAAAAGTGCTATGTTTTAATAGCACCACTCATGGCTGTGTTAACTTTTAGAGCGAAATAGGCAGTTTTGACAGTTTAGACGGCTAACTTATTCTAACAATTATAAAAATACATCAATACACAAATTTGATAAACTGCCCTCGATAGCAGCCTTGTGTATAGAATAGATGCGCTGGATTGTGTTCCATAGTGGTAGAGATCCTCAGTCATGAGATTGAGAGACCTGACAATCTAAAGGAGGTCTAGGGGTGGATTTGGTTCCTGCTCGCAGCACTAGTTGGGGTCAAACATAGAAAATTTAATGTCAATTTTAACTACCCCTATTAGTAAAATTTAATTATCGCATTCATAATTATTTGTGTCTTAATATTTTCAAATCTGTAATTTAAAAGTTGGTATTTTTTGTTGTTGTAATTCGAGATTCTGGTATCCATTGAAAATAAATATTAGCTAGGAATATGCCTGGGGCCAAATAAAGCTATTATGCTCGCTACATTGAATTATGGAAGATATGGTAGATTTTCCAAAAAAAAAAAATGATTTACTTATAGACAGTGTTTATACACAATTTATTAAGCTTCTGTATTAATTATTTAACGTGCATTTAATTGTGCTGTAAAAATCTTTTATGAGCAATGTTCATAACTTGTAAAGAACATTAAACATTAGCATAATAACACGCACTGATAACTGCAATAGCCCACAAGAGTTACGTAAAAAAATAATCTTGAGCAATGGGTTATATTATACTTGTAAATAATAATAAAAAATATATTACACATGTAAGTTAGTTAATTCATTCGTTCGGCCGGCAAATTTTCACACAAGTTTTTGAGTTACGATATATTTTGCAACAGCGTGTGACTTTGGTAAGCCGGTACCTACGTGGTTTGTATTCACTAATCTACAATATAACTATCAAACAATTTTTACTTACTAAAAAACAAACATTTAATATTAACAAATAAGGAAAGAAATAAAATTACATTTTTTAAATAAAACGTCTGGTTTTTGGGTAATATTATTTAGTAAGTACATAGGAACAAACAAAGAAATGGTTAGGTACTTACATAAATAAATTCATTGATATTACGTTATAATAGAATATGGATAAAATGTTTATTCGTTGAATGTATTGCTTTTTAAATGCATGTAGTCGGTTGTTATTAATAATAATGAAATTAAATTGTTGGATGAAAAACGATTTTTGTTAACTAACTATCAATTAAGCCGTCCCGATGAAATAAATTAACGATTTTTACGTGTATGTAATACGGCTACAATCTTGTTTGTTTTGAGTGTATACAGGTATGATTAAACAAATCATTGGTATGCAGTGCATAATATTTGAAATCAGTGACGTGCTTGGAGATGGGTATATAATATTATTAAGGCGTGTCGTGCTAAAAGGGAGATCAGTCTAAAAAGTCGAAGGTTGAATTTCTGTGTGAAATTTAAATTAAATTTAATAATTCAGCGCCCCGATGATTCCTTTTCTTATTTAGGCATTATTTAACTCCATTAACGAATTAAAAATGAATTATGTCTCTCATCAAGCACAGAAAAACAGCATAATTCCTTTATGAGAATTATAATTTAATAGCTCATAATGCAAACCAATTAGATAGCAGCCTAACCGTAGGTGGAAGGATTCTCTCGGTTACGCAACCTCCGCAAGTGGCTGAATATCGTTGGTGATCAGATACGACGTGTTGTACTGCAATATGGTCGCGAACCTTTTATAGACGACAGCGCTAAGCGAAGATAACGAATTAACATTCGAAAAAATGTTCAACGCATTTTTAATTTTTCACACATATCTCTATAGTATATACCTAGTTGTCGGTATTAGAAGACTGTAGAATCCATAGATTCCCAAACTTGTTTGGCACCCACCGCACGATTTCAGAAAAAAATATTCTCGACGCCCCCTGGAAATATACATTCTTTAATACTTTGGACGCTGAAGACGCACATGCGCGTAATGACCAGGCGGCCGATCGATGTAATTAACGTGAATTTTAAAGGTGCTAATTAAAAAATCATTATATAGTCAGCAGCGAATGAGTTAAACTTTAAAAAAACGAAAACACAACAAAATGCAGTGATTTTTGTTATATATCTACATTTTTAACCACGGAACATGATAATGTTGTAAATAAGAAGCTCCGATACTAAACAATATAAAATTATTTAAAATCACACATAGTAACATTTCAATTGGACACAGAAAATTATGGTACTTAACATAATTGCAATAAAATTAACCCTAATGAGAAGGATGGGCCATAACGGGAGGATCGAATTATGACGGTGGACCGTAAAAGGGTGCAGTAATTCAATAATTATTACTATCATTAATTCGAATATTGTACAGTAGTAAATAAACTATTTCTTTTATTCAATGAATAATTCACTACACCAGAATGTAACATACATATTATAGAACATAAATATAACACATATATTGAATATATTAAATAATTTGAAAACATCTTAGATATAGTCGGTGTTTTGTAAAAAGGGAGAATCAACCATTTTGGCGAAATTGAGATTTTAATGAAAAAAACAATATGTACCTCACTAGCTTTGTTGTGTAAAAACGGCGAATTTGTATCTCCAGTCTCCACATGTAGGTAGGTACTTAAAAACGATAATCGTAAGGGCGAATATCCACTTGGTGTTACGAATAAAAAGCGAATGTATTAGGCCTTTTAAAATATTATATTATAAAGCCTATTATAAAGGCAGTATTCTTTCTAAACTTTATTATAAACTTGTTAATTTATAATCATCCACAGGTAATTAATAAATAAATGTCAAAAGTTAAAAATCCTCCTCCTGTAAAATAGCATTTTGGTTAATTTGCCCTTTTTTCAAAACAAACGACATACCTATACCTACAAGAAAAAATCTCTTTAGAGAAAATACGTCTTGATGTGTAAATAATGCCGCACAATTGGAGTCCTGGAATGAATACTACATCCAAGCCTCTTATTAAGATAATACTGACAGCCCCTTCCATACTCATAAATAGTATGCCACTAAAAGAGCAACCATACCTATTTGTTTTGATAGTTTATAAAAAGCGAGGGCTAATATCGGGTTTTCATTTCGTTTATGAAAGAAATAATTCGTGGAGTACGAGTTACCTTATTATTACTTGAATTATACGGGCAACTGAGACTGAATAGTGTGGCGGTCAGTACATTTTGAATACATACATATTGAAATAATAATAAATACTAGTAATTATTATTGCTTATTTTTAAATTCTTTTAAACCTTGGAGTCTTTGACGAATAAATGAGTAGGTATATTTAAAAAAAAATGAAAACGATGGAGTGATTTAATTTTATATGCTTTTAATACGCCAAGAGATGAAATGATATGATTCAATGTTACCAACTAGAAATAGTATTAAATTACACTTACGCCAGATTCCAGACTGTCTTAACAAATATAATTTGATGAATGACATCGCATCGGATTACTGCAAGATATTCATTCATAGGTGGAGTTGCTACAACGGTACGGCTTACAAAGATGCAAAATCCTATTAGAATACCCACTAGCATTTAAACGTCTGACGATCGCCAAACATACACAAAGAAGCTGTACTAATAAGTACAACAGCGACCAATGCGACCTTATTGTTGTGTAACACTTGAAAGCAATTATAAAACGTTAAGTATTGTTGAATTTGGTAAATTGATCTATCTTCATATTTACGTGCCGTCATCAATTGAATTTTGGCGACCGACTTACAGTTATGCTGGGTTAGTAGTATAAGACCCTCAAAGCCTTGGACTTTGAGGCACTTACGGGGGTTGGATAGCCAATAAAATATCTACCCATAATTCTGCTGCTTTCTACCTTTCCCTGCAATATTAATTTAACTAAATCATACTTCTCATATCGGACAATATGGTCGAGATGTGCAGCTTTTCTGCGCCTGATATTAGCTTTACATTTATAGTTTATCTTCGACATCATTGATATTAAGTAGGTAAGTGAACTGACGCCAAACGCCATAGAACTTACTTTTTAAATAATTATCTAATTATTAATTATTTTGGTCAAAGTGCAGTCATCACAACAATATTATGCGCGAAGGTTTTAGGCTCCGCGATGGGAGCCTACCATATTTCATAAAATTCGATAGATTGGCTGAGGTAACGTGACGTAAACTCCATATACAAGACTCCATGGAAAGACAATCCGACATTTATTTTTATCAAGACAGATGGCGCGCTGTGGTATATATATTTTTTTAAATCCATTGCAGATTATTTTGTAATCTGTATAAATACATTTCTACATAATATGCGACATCTGTTATTGCATTTTATGATTTTTTTTTATTGAATATAAATAATGAAGTGATTATATAAATATGTCAATATGCACATATATAATTTAGAAAAACACTTTCTGAGAGTATATATTATAACCAATAGAAAAAATCTTTTTTGAAAAAAAGTAAGCCAACCCGACGGGGAATCGAACTCCGAATCGAACTCTAAGTCGAGGGGAATCGAACTCTAAGTAACTTGATTTGGAAGAGCACTGATGAGTAGGTATTAAAATTGACCAATAGTTAAAATTTGTCGCAATTAGTGTGTCACCTCGTAGCATAGTGGTAATGCAACAGATCAGGGCGTAAACCTGGGAGATACGGAGTTCGATTCCCCGTCGAGTTGGCTTACTTTTTTTTCAAAAAAGATTTTTTCTATTGGTTATAATATAATATAGTCTCAGAAAGTGTTTTTCTAAATTATATATGTTCAATAATCTGAATGATATGTTCTTAGATCTTGTGAATTATTCGTTGAATAAAAGAAATAGTTAATGTCAATATGCAATTAAAATAATATTAAGTACGACGTACTTATTTATGAAATAATGGCGCCGTAGTAACAGAGAAAATAGTCAACACACAGAACTAACTGATTCGAATGCGCGTTATTTATTTGCTGGAGTATGTAACATCGTAACTCGAAATATGCAAAGAATCTGAAAAACACCGACGAGACTGTCCTGCTAATAAGAACAAATATTTCAACTGGCCACAGGTTCTGCAAACTCAAAAATACAAGTTAAAAATTTGGATTATAGATTACTACACATAATATTATTATATTGGTTGCTTGCGGTTCGCGAGCGCGAAAATAGGACGAAGGGGTAAGATATAATATAGGGTTTAGTTAAAATAATGTAGGTACGTACTGTCACAGTATAACGGATTAGTATGCATGTTTGTTTAGTATCACTTTACAATAAAAATCATACACAGGGGGGTCGGGATTTGTGTGTATTAGGAAAGATTATGATCTCCTACGATATAAATCTCTTTTGTTTGAATCTGGAAAAAAGATTATTATTGTGCCAAGGAAACGTTTGAGGGTCAGCGGCCTAGACATTATTATTTACTGTTACAGAGTAATGAGAGGGAGATGAGTAAATTTAATGCGAGGAAAGAGTAAAGAGGGAAACTTGGCGGCGCCATCTTGCTCAAGAATTTCAACAATTTTACATAGGTAAGTACAAAACTTGTTCCATAAAATTATTGGCTTGAACGTTTTCATTGGCAAGGGAATTAAAAGTCGTTATGACGACATATAAGATTATGCCCTAGGAAAATTTTGTGATGAAATGAAAAAATTAAGAGATGGATTTAAAGTAATATAATATTGCGGAATATTTGTTTTGTATTAGATGAAGGTTTAAGAAAGTTAAGCTAATGTTAGGGCTAAAGGGCGTCGCGATTTTCCGATAAGACCAAACTGAAAGTCTATACCATACGTTAATTCTGGTTAAGTTTTTTAGCAGCGACATGGTAAGTTTGTCCTTTAATTTGAAAATCTAGGTGTGTCAAGCGAAAGGGGTTGCATACAACATATTATTATATTTTATAATACTGAACGATAAAGATATCTTTCATATCATATAATAGATACAAACCTACCCTAGATAGCTGCCGTAGCGGCCGAAAGCAGTCTTGTGTATAAAATATAGATGTGCTGATTGGAGCAATTTGGTGTAAATTTGTGCGTAAAGAACAAAACTAAGTAATACAGCAACATACAATTTCATGTCTACTCACAAAAATAGCTGTACCTACCAAGCAGTAGTAGTAATTCTAGCAGTTTCTTAATTTAAAAAAGTAATGCCTACAGCTATATGTATGCTATGTTCTGTTAGTGATATCTAAAACATCCTATTTTTTTAATGGGATTCTTAAAAACTATTTTTCCTCCATAAAAAAACTGCTCGGCACGTCAGACAGTCGAAAAATAATATTTGGGAAATTTTGGTACGCGTACGTAAAAAGGTTCGCCAATCCTACTATAGCCTAGATAATAAATACCTACGTTCCATTTTTGAACTGTAAATCACGCCAAACATTGTAAATTGGGACACAAAATGGGCGTTGCGAGTGCAGCGCATTTATTGACGTAATTATTATTCTACATATTATTTTATAAGATAAGTTTGCACATTATTAAATTATGTAACTACTGAATAAAAATAATGCAAATTCAATTTAATTAACTTTCATTTTGACTACATCCGGCCACCAAAGAAATTAGGCAACCCTACGGAAATCACTAAATCGATCAAAAGTGATATCGATAGTGATGATGAGGAAACGTCACGTCAATCCTAAATTATGACAGGACCATTGTTCAATAATAATAATATTGTGTTGCCATAGTGGTTGTCGAAAAATTGTGATTAATTACACGCTGTAATTATTACATTAGGCTCAGATGATTTGCTATATTCAAATGCCATTGTTTAGAAACAATATGGACCCGCAATATCCGCCGAGAGGTCTTTGAGAAATTGATTTATTTGAAAAACAGCTTTTAGTGGCGCAAGCGAAGCACTGGATTATTATTGCTTGTTGATCTATTGGAAAGATTGCGTTAATTATCCATCATTTGTGTATCTGTTACAAAAGATAATCGATCATGTTTTCATATGTCAAGTAGGTTCCATCACTACAAAACACAACCAAACATACAAGTCAATGATGCCAACCATGCTATAATTATTATAGTATAGGGCAGGATTCGCGAACCTATCGCACGCGTGCCAGAGGTGGCACGTACGAAAATTTAGCTGGCACGTGAACGATTTAAAATCTCATTTTTTTTTTATTTCAATTCAATATCATATCAATTATTTTTTTAATATATTGTGGACATTACAAATTATAAGTTTAAGACGTTCACAACATGACATGAAACATTATTATAAAGAAGAAAGAAAAAGAAAAGTAATAAAAAGGGATAAAAATAATAATATAAACATACAAAAGCAGTGAAAAAACAATTAGATATACATCTATAGAAGTTCAAAGAAGTACACCGAGTTTGCTAAGGAGACCCTATTTTAAGAATTTAGCGGAATTTTCGAGCCCTCAATTTTAAACGTTTTCAACCCATTCAACGATTACTTGGTATTCACCAAATACACAAAATGCTTTACGACGATGTATCTATAGTCTAAGTTTACGACACGTGCTTCGCTCATAATATGGTAAGCTTAATCAAGTATGAGTACCTTATGTTAGGCTAACGTGTACTGAAATCATTTATGGTGTATACTAAGTAACGAATTCTTTTTATAAATTAATGCATTCAGTTCTTTTAAATATTGTGTTTTTTTATTTCTCCGGCATGCAGCGCAAAATTTGTTTATATTATGTTCATACATTAGTTAAAAATGTTAAAATTACAGTCCAAATAATTTTATACTGTTTAAAGTGTTTAAAGGTAACACTAGTTTCTCTATTCTCACGTTGTAATTTCATCACTGAGGTACGGATAGAATTATGTAATATGCATATAAATTGCTCACCTTCAAATTATTTTTACTAGTCGTAAATATTAAATAATTATATTTTTTTTTTTTTTTTTTTTTTTTTTTTTTTAAAAATCCACCAGGTTCCAACTAATTCAATACTTTTCGAGTATAAACATAATGTTAAAACTTGAGCTCGCCAAAATCCGCAACGATTACTATACTATAGCAGGATGTATTACTAATCATATGTATAGGGAATCTATAAAAGTATAAAACACAACATTGACTGACAAGTCTTAATTATTTACGTCTCAAAAATTGTAGGAAATACCTTCCATGGCTTATTTTTTCTTAGTTTATCGTGAAATAAACATACGGACTAACGAGGAATTTCGCTTTCATGTAACCTTGTACAGTATGAAATACGTGGGATATTCACATCTGACATCTTATAACATAATTGAAAATTAATAAATATTTTTCATGATATAATGAACGTCCATAAGAAATTAACGAGACGTGGAAAACACCTACTCTGAGAATTAAGATTACCAAGGTCGATCAGCTGACATAGACAAATGTGCCATATTATAAATGTACCTCAGATGTAAAAGGTCGGTTGTCCATTATATATATAAAAACAACTCAATAGACACTACATTCTTAGTCTGTTTCATGTGGAGAATCTAGTTTAAAAGTGAAAGAATTACTTAAAATTAGGTAACTAAATGGTGTTACACAGCGAGATGGCGTGTATCTTCTCATTTAGGCTCGACCTATATAATTTAGGTAGTCAAACGAACAATCCTCCGCACTCCATATGCATGCAGTTCACAATAAATGTATTGAAAAAACTCGTACCGGCGCATCCCTAAAAAAATATTGAAGCGCACTGGCTGTTAATTACACCACAGCATACAATGGGAAGACTGTGTGGGCCAGGCAGGAAAATTGTAATTTTATTGAAAATTGCAGAGCTTCAGTTTTAGAAGCCGTGGGTGACGAGTTTGAATGACATTTTTATTGTGTGTCTGATCCAAAGCAATGACCCAATAGATTGGAAGAAAAGTTACCAACCACTCCTCCATAAAAACAGTGTGTTAGTATAACTTCATCACTTTATGCTCCGGTAATATATATTACATAGCCGTAGAGACTGTCATCATAATATAAGATAAAAGCTTTGCTGTAGGTAGTTTCTGCTATACTGAACAAAATAATTGTTTTAAAGGCGCCAATTTTAAAACAAAATAAACCGAATATACGAACAATAGTTTTTTTCATTAAGTAGAACATTGCAAATGTTTATTTTTCTGCTTCCACCAAAAATTAACAGATAATAGCATTAAAGGGTTAAAGTCATTGTTGGTTCTGTTAGTTTGCATTTTTAACGTGACATCCGACCTTTTATCTTTAATGTAGAGACGTTTTCCATACAAAAACACATTACCATAGGTTTATAATGACAGCAAATGAGGCGTGGGGAAAAGTTAATTTTAATTTTGCGTACATTACGAGCAGTCATAATGGATTTACATAATAATTCTATATATTATATATCTAATAAATATTAAATAATATGGAATAGATTGAATAATGTGTGACCACACTGTGCCAAGGGCTACATTCGATGCACAAAGTATTTGAAGATATAGTGATAAATGGCGTTACGCAAAATGGTCAAGACATTTTAAGATTGGATAGATTAGTTATATCTATAATAATTTATGTCCTATAATAAACATAATGAATTGACTGCTTACACTAATTTAATGAGATTTTGTTTCCATGATACCGCAGGTTTGTGCTCAGTAACAATAATTATTAATTTTAAAAAATTATATAAATTTGATAAATTCAGAATTAAATATAAATAGGTTTATATTTATATATTTTCCTACCATAATTTAGTTGAAATTGATGCAATGAGTAAAAAAAACCTATTCTATACGATAACGTATTTATGTTGTATAAATATTGATCCAATTAACTAAGAATATTTCTTTCCGATTCTGATTTTTTTAAACTTGTTTTTTATTGGTGTTGTAGGTACTTTTATATTTTAAATATAGATTATTTAAATTATTTTTTATAGTGACACGACTGAACGTGTAACATATAAATGTGTATAACTTAAAATCATTTTTATTTATATCGATTTGATCACAATCCAATGATCCATGATCCAATAAAAAAAATATGTTATACTCATACATTTTTATTTTATAGAAAAATCGATGTTTTTAAACAAAACAAAAATGGTAAGACCATGAATTATTAAAAAATCCTTATTTTAGGTTCATTCGAAATAACTTCCAATATACATACACATATTTGATATAATTTTTTTTATTGTTATTTAAAATTTTATTTATAAATTTAAAAAATATTTGTAATGTTTGTATTAAATTGCAGTTTTTCATTATGAAGTCGATTGATAGATACCACAGAACAGATAATAAATAGAATACCGATAGGCTATATTCAATACGCCGCATCTTGATGCAGGGTTTTTGAATGTGTGAGTGTCCTACGAAAATGAAGCACGCATTATGCACGTGCAATACTTAGTGTGTTAATACACCAACATTAAACGAGCGTAAATGCATAAACCGACAGCAGTTTTCAGTATTCGACGTACAACGCATTCTTGACACGTGTGTGAGTTTAACCCGGATTCTTCCTTACTCGAGTCGGTTACCTGCTATCGCCTTACCCGTTAGATATTTCAGTTCCCATTATTTCTGAGTTCCCTGATGATACCTACAAATACATAGATAGAGCGATCAATATGTTATTATTTATATAATCGAGAAGGTACATAATATTCTAATTACTAATTTATTAGCTCAATCGATATACTTACAATAATTTATTACACGATATTATAATAATGACCCAATTCGGTAATTGCCAACTAAATACCGAACAGAAATTAATTTCACGAAAGCTGATCCATAAAACGTAACACGAAATGGTAACCATATAAGGTACCGGTTTTATTTAAATCTCTTCATCCATTTTCATAATCAAAATATAAAGAGTCTTGTGAACCGATACCATCATCATCACCATTATCATTAAAATAAGACGGGGATGCTCTAAATACCAGGTGATGCAAAAAAATCGTTTAATAGTGTTCGATAGCTAAACGTTAACATCCGGACTTTTGTGTGGCACAAGAACAAGTTATTATTTGAGATTAGTATTATAATTTATAATAGTTACATGAAAAAAAATGATCCGACGGTTATACTTACAGGCAATAAATTAGTAAAGGCCTGGTTATTATAGTCTTGACCCCAGAGGTAAGATGGGTTAATTGAAAAACGCAACAACAAAAAATAAAATCATGATTATTGTTTTCGTCCAACATTCGTTGTTAATTAGTATTGAATATTGATAACTAGGAACCTAATATATTGTGGTATAACATGAAACATATTTATTATTTACCATTTCCAACTCACGATATAACATTGTTGTTTTCGAGGATAAGTGTTATTAAACATATTAAAAAATACGACACGAAAAAACACGATATCAACTAGATAAGTAAGTGAAATGATAAAAACTCTTGGTATTAAAATTATTGGTAGGTAATAGATAGATCTAATTTTGGCTATCCCATCTCCACCCGTCATGTATATGCAGCTGCGATTTGTGCACGGTCTCCTTGCATGACGCTATAAACGTGTCTGAATGAAAAAAGATTTTAGTGCCACACTTCCTTGTTATGAGACGAAACTGCACGGGATTGATGTAGCAACTACGCGTCTATACCTCAGCTGAGGCATGGTCTAAAAAGATCGTAACTATGCGACGCGCGGATTGTGCTAATGACGCGTGCCGAACGGAACATAATTTGTCATAATAAAAATTCAACATGCGTCCATTTAGTGTTATGTTTATATTTATATTAGTAATAATAATATATTCATAGACATGTTTTCTTTTTCAAGTACATGCATAACATTTTTTAGTCATCTTTACACGATATAAGAATATATTCTTACGACGACATCACAAAAAATGCCGCTACGACTGCCATGCTTCAACCAATATTTAATTACCACATTTAAATAACATGCTAATTATATCTCACGGCCACCTGATGGGCAACGCACCAGTTGCGTTGGACGCAGTGAATGGGTTGCGACAAACTTTAACCATTGGCCTTATTAATACCTGCTTATAAGCGCTCTCTAAATCATGAGTGTTGTCAGAATTATGTCTGTTCAATAATTAGAAAGGTACATTCTTAAATCTTGTGAATTATTCATTGAATGAACGAAATAGTTAATTAAAAACAATCTTTATTTGCTTTGCCTTCATTTATATTTTGTGACATCATGCATATCTGCCGAAGCAAAGGCATCAGGGGGTGAATGTGATGAATCTAAGGAGGGATCGGAATTATTCTGCCCTACATAGTCCATACGACGCAGCAAACTTTACAAAAGCTTCAAAATAGATCAAAATAGGTTTTTAATAAGTAGAAATTTAGTAGAAATTCTTTTGACTCCCTGTCTCTCGAGACATACATGATTTGTATAGCCAAAAAATTTCCAAAATATATTTCGCGATACCACAGGTAGAGTTGGGTATTTCCCGAAAAAATCTCAATCTCGAGATTCGGGATTTCCCGAAATGATGAAACTTTGAATTCTCTAGATTCGGGATTTTAAGAAAAGAATTCTCGAGAATTCTCGAAATATCGGGAAATTAAAAAAAAAAAACTGTAAAAATCCTAAAATCTGTAAAATCAGACAAATTCCAAAAATATATGTTTTTCTTTTATGTAAGAAGACAAACAAAATAGAAGTAGGAAAACAAAAATAATTCAAAACATTACTTATTAAAATAGAAATTCAAAAAAAACAGACTGTCAATCACTGCGTCTGACAATCGCGCACGCTTTTGAGAGACAAAATTCCCTGAAGTTGCAAAAATTGCGCTCATTTTAAGTGTTGGCTTAATTGGGTTAAATGCCCCGATCGTCTTTGAACGTTTTGTGTTTTCTGTCCACTTTTTTCATATAGAAAATCGTTTTTTTTCAATTAATGTTTGATAATAAAGAAATCCCGAATCCCGGGAAAGGATTTTCGAGATTCGGGATTTCCCGAAATGTTGAAAATTTAAATTCTCGAGATTCGGGATGGAAAATCTCGAAAATTTCTCGAGAATTTACGTCGGGGAATTCCCGAAACCCAACTCTAACCACAGGTAAGTAGGAAAATTAATTATCAAATCCGAAGCTTAAAGAAAGCATGACGCGAAAAAGAAATTTCAATTATTGAAACATTACTTGTTAAATATTGAAAAAAGATAATTAGCTAAGTACATTAGAAAATAAATGAATTTTACTATCTACACGTGATGAGGTGATGCTTAGCAAAAAAATAATAAGTAATTAATTATCAATACACTGTCGAACTTTATTAGTTTTTTGTAGAATAAAAACTGTCCTCCAAAAGACTTTGGAGGTCGTTTTTGGAAGACCGTATTACATCACCAATGACCAGGTAAGTAGATAAATTCCTTTACCGATATTTACATAGAGATTATTCAGATTACAAATATAACTGTTTTAGTTGTCCGCAAAATAAACAAAGCCGCTGCGGTATGTGGATCGGTTTTGTTTGATTTGCGCATTTTTTAAACGAAAGGAATTTATTGAACAAACAGTAATTCCATTTAAACATAACTTACCTGGTAAACCGACAAACGTTGCTTAAAAGATAATAGTAAATCAGATAAGTGCCAATAGCTGCTTTTAACATGT
The DNA here is from genome assembly GCF_057557595.1 of Rhyacophila brunnea. NCBI lineage: Eukaryota > Metazoa > Arthropoda > Insecta > Trichoptera > Rhyacophilidae > Rhyacophila > Rhyacophila brunnea. The sequence continues at coordinate 35,459,382 of NW_028233276.1, read as the reverse complement.
ACATATGGACAAAATTAATTACAACATATGACTCAGGCACGTTACGATGATTTAATGTCAGGTGGACGTATATTAAATTCATTAGCAAAGAAGATAATACCTAGTTATTATAATTTTGGAAAATTGTCGAAACTAGTGCACGTTACGAAATCTAGAATAAAATTATTGAGGAAACTCATGAGTCACGTAAAATGAAAAAACCTGAGTGCGAAATTGAAATGTGATCAAATGGGGAAGATATTGAAGAGAATTCGCGGATGCACACGTGGAAAATATGGATGAAACTACGATCCTACACATCTTGTTGCACGGAAAATCAACAGATTTCCTAAATGATGGAAAGATAGATAGTAAGGAGTCAACTTCGCAAAAAAAAAATAATAAAACAGTCCGAAGTAAGCACAAATAGAAAAGGGGAGTAACTAGGTTGCTTTATATAGACATATAATATCGTCTCTGTTCTGGTAGAACACACTAACTGGAGAATACTAGTTTTGAGTAATTTGACTTTGAAGTTGTTAAAATATTTGAAATAATGGTCTATCATGTGAGTTTATTAAGTAATCGTAAAAAGGATGACTTTAAAATAAAGACTGTTTATTTATTAAGAAGGTTTCCAGACGGTAAAGTTTTAAATAAGGAACATTTTGGTACTAACTCAATATGTCATTTTTTCGAATTAGTGTCTTCTGCCAGAACAGTGACGATATATTTAGGTATATTATTGTGATGATCCAGTATGCAAATAAAATTAAAACTACAATCATAGTGAAAATAATAATAATTTGAATACTACACAATGGAGAAGAATATACACATGAAATAAAACAAGAAATTGATGTCTCATTGAAGGCGCAAAGTTTAGTGGATTTATAAGATTAAATCGACGATATTATAAAATGATTCGTTCAAATTGAATGATACACAATGTATTAAATATTTTTTCAACACCCATTCCACTGAATTGACATGTAACGAATTTAAATTATTAAAAAGTTCACAGTCGAACAATACAGCATAACAGAGGTTAGGTTAGGTCATGACATTACATTGATATTGCAAAAATATGGGATTGGCGGAATGTTGTTATTTATACAATGTAGAAGCGTTAAAGATTGCAACAACAATGAATGTTGCAGTGTCTAGTGGGGGTGTTGGCACTGACACCTATCATAGGATACGCAACCATAAACGGAGCACACGATCCAAAGGAATAAATTTAGGCCCGCCGCCCATTACGACGGCTAGGCGCAACTATAAGTCGCAAGAAGTAGGTACCAGTATATTTGAAAATTTCTGGGATGGTTCGGATATGACGATATCAATCCATTTCAATCTAATTTTCTTTGATAACACGTAAAATAAAATATAGATATATATACATAAAACTTAATCGAGATAACGACATGGGCCGAGTTTGTCAACTAAGTTTAGAATGTGATAGTGTGCTTCATACAATTATTTTACTTTATGAAGACTGTGAAATATTGATAGTAATTGTTACTTCAATCAATATCTACATCTTGTTCTCGTGTGAAAAGCGAAATATACTTAATATTTAATTTCCGCGAACCTGTGGGTTTTAATTAGAATGAAACAAACCCTTCCATATCAGTACCTAACAATGACATTATTAATCGACAACGCAATCAGTACAGTAGCTAGCAAGTAAATTCGCACATAACGATATACGCACATGTATAGGTAGACGTCACGTGACAAATTCCATTATGCGATATCACGCATCGGGAATTTATAGCAATATCACATTTATTGTAATGGCGTTAGAACAGTGTTTCTAATGTCAATGTTCTTTTGAGAGAACCCGTTCGAACCGAACCATTCGGCAGACCCGACAAAAAGCATCGGGAATTTATAGTAATATTACCTTTATTGTAATGGTGTTAGAACAGATTATGCCATTCGGCAGACCCGACAAAAAAGTGAGTGTCATTTTTTTCCAGATGCTTCGTCCATATTAATGTCATTGTTACCTACATATCCTAATATTCCTAATAATATGCATCTAATTAGGACGAAGCAATTTGTAGAATGTGTTACACTACTTCTAAATGGTTGTAAAGGAAAAAAATAGTTTTTATAATTGCCACCAGATTACCATAACAAATGTGTGTAGTTTTTATCATTCTTCAATCGGCATCGAAATATGTTATCACTTATCGATCGGTTAAAGTCAGCGCTATCTGGAATTCTTTTATGCCGTAGCTATTTACTGTTCATTCAATCTTCAATATCTAACGAGGAGGTAAAAGAGTTGACTATTTTGACATATATATTTGAGGAAGGTGTAATGCTCGACCATAAATGCCAAGAAAGACTGAAGAAACTCTCAACCTTTCAGAATTTTCTCCGACGTCCTGGAAGATGTCTAAATACCATTCACACGACTAACAATGAAGGAATTCGTTACCAATAATGAAATGATAAAATTGGTCACATTCAGCAAATTCGACTACATTGAAAATAGAATTATTATACCCGCAAGTGCATACATAATAACAACGTCATGCACGATGATCACACTAAACTAAACCGTCAAATAAATTTTCCACACTGCGCAGAGACTATCAAGGATGACCTAGCAAGAATGTAAACCCGTACAAAGATACATCTTCTTAAAATGACTCTTGGAGTTATTTACAGTTTATTGTGTTGGATATCTGGTCAAACAATGCGTCACAATTATTATAATCACGGACACATAAAAATCATAAAACAACACTAACCTATGATTTTAGCCCCATTAAAAATGAATCGTAGTCGTACGGAAAGCAGTAAAAATGTATTATATTTGTTTGTCTATGAAGGAAAAATACTATTTCTAGAATTCTCACGAGAAAATTGACGTACCAATATAAACAGATAAGGCAAATTATAGGATTGAAAATACTTACATAAAACGTACTACAACTGAAAAGTGAATAGATGGGTTTGGGATAGTATAAAATAAAAGAAGGTAGCAATATAAAATCATAGCAAGCCGGTGTAAGTGCAAGTTTTTGAAAAAAACGAGTAGTTACTAGTTATTACATTACCTATATTATATATGTCTTGATTTAGCTGTATTTAACACAGCGTAAAGAGCCACAGCCAGCACATACATGCACGTTCTCTCTCTGGCGCACGTAAATTGCATGCGAAAGAGTTTGCGTCGTTGTTGCGCGATCGCATAAATAAAACACCACAATGCATCCTTCTCAAATGCGCTGCACTTATGGCCTGAATACAATACCATCACTTGTTCACAAAATGGAAAGATGGCTTTACTTACGGATTGTACCGCTACAGATGTTTGAACAAATATAAAATACCCAAAAATTCGGATAGCCTTCACGTGCGTCGTAGTATATAAGAACTCACCTGAAAGAAAAAGAAAAACATATTATTAAAATTTGAAAGGTGATAGGTACAATTAGGTATAAGCATAATTAATAATTAATTTTACTTTTATTTAATATTTACTATTAATTAAAATACACATCGTATGTAATATAAGCCTTACACTTTACACGATTACAGTGTAATGTATGTACCCTATTCTGCATTATGTATTAGATATTATATATAGTGGAACAATTTAACGATGCGATTTCTTCTAGAGTGCAAGAATTGCATGGGTGAATTCAATTATTGTTACCGTTACTATTTCTGCTGCTTTTACATTTAGCCTATTGCATCAATTTTTCTCGTTCGGCGTAGCTTATGTGGTGTTTTTATATTAAGTAAATGTAAAACTAATTTGAAAGTAGTGGAGTAATACTAGATGCACGAGATGCAAGTAATTCAACAACAGAACACATTGGTATAATATAATTGTGAAAACCAATCGCCATGGCTCAAGGGTTCGAAGCCAGATTCGGTTTATTACTTTATGACGGCCAAGCCATAAAACCCAATAAATACAAAGCGCGCCGTGTCGTCAAATATTAGCAATATTGAATGCGCGTTTCGTTTACTTACAAATTTTAATGCATATTAATATGATACAGAAGTAATGATTGAAAATAACAAGTTAAAATAACAACGTTTATTAAATAATATTTCTCCACATTCGAAAACTAAACCTTGCTACAGCATCACTCAGAATGCAACCCACTTCCCGTTTTATTTTATATAATTTTATAACACATATTAAATAATAATAGCAGGGTAGGTAGTGCAGAGGCAAGCTCTTCATCACAACTAGTTTTATCCATCAAAACAGCTACAGAACAGATTAATAAATAAAATTCCCATAGGCTATAATTCATTTATCACATTCATCATTCACAGTTCATTTTGACGCAGGGTTTTGAAATACACCTTCAAATACACCAATATTTAATGAGTGTCAGTGCATAAATCGAGAGCAGTTGTAAGAACAAAGAGTAAGCGTATTCTTGACACATGTTTAAGTTTATCCCATATTCTTCCATTTCTAAAAAAAAGAATCTGTAAATACAACCTCAACTTCGTGGAGACCTATATCGACACCTACGTATAAGGCTGGAACTGCAAAATGGTACATTTCAGTAGGACGATTTTAATAACACCACAACGTTAATTTTTTAAGTTTATCCCATATTCTTCCACACTCGAGATCGGTTGCCTGTTACTCCACACCCGTTAGGTATTTCAGTTCCCATTATGTCCGAATTCCCTGAAAATAGCTATTTAGCAGTTACATATAAAAACATTAAATACTTGACCTGTCTTATACATATTTTGTATGAAATACGTATGTCTAAGAATAATTTAGGCATGCGTTGCACCTATAGCATCTATGACCCGCACGCCACTGAATAGTAGTCACAACAACGTATAAGTAAGACAGTATTATTGAATGAATGCATTTCAATCTTTTAACACATTCAATCCTGGCCTTGGTAGTAAACAATCTCAACGAAGTTAAATGCTGTGACCGAATATTACGAGCGATACGGTCTTTGACCACGTTCCTCCGATTGTCTGAGCTGCGGGAAGTTTTGTTTTCGTAATGATAAGTAATAACGTCTGAGAATGAAGTGTCCATGTGAAAAGGCCCGACGACGTAACTAGCAATTATTATCATAACGGGATATCATAACTGCGGTAGAGCGTGTCGCCGGGAGCATCATCCACGTACATCAGAGGTCGGGAAGACACTTTGTCTTAGGGAAAACGTAAATTGAAATAGAAAACAAATTTAGTACACTTTTCTTTGTCGTCGCTTCATTACTGAGGATCAACGGCTTCACAAATCAGTTTCTGTTCTACTCATAATAATTATTCTTGAGTTGTCCCCGACGACAATGAAGATACAATCATATTACATATTACTTAACTCGAACCGTTAAGCCAAAATTTTGATCCCGGGATTTTGGGATTACAATTTGACGATCCCGGGATAGCCGTTTTTTTCGATAGTTAATTTTTTTTATATAGGTACAAAGAAATAGTATTGATAAAATCGGTCAAAAATGTCTAGTATAATTTATACTATTTAGGTTATTTAATGTTAATGAACATACATCATTTTAAAAAAACACTTCTGAGAAAATATATTATAACCAATAGAATTTTTTTTTTGAAAAAAGTAAGACACACGGCAGGAATCGAAACTACATCTCCTGGGTTTACGCTCTGATCCGCGCATTATCCATTATGCTAAGAGGTGACATACTAATGACGACAAACTTTAACTATTGGCCTTTTAATACCTGCTCATCAGCGTTCTTCCAAATCAAGCTACTATTGGCGATCGGTTTTTGTTTATTAAATAAAAGTAGGCACCTACCTACTATTTCAACTACTAACCGACGTCACGGATTTAGCTAGTCTAGCTGGTTAAATGAAAGAATTTATTATTTTTCTGTTGTTGCGTATGACAACAAAAAAATGGTTATTTATTATCCGTGAGCATCCGACGATTCCCCCTGTGACATGTGCAGGTACATATACTTCACTAACACAATTTTGTACACATACTGATGGATTATGATTGATAAAAAAATCAATCCCGAAGGTTTCGGGATTATGTTTACTAATCTCGGAATTCATAGATATCGAAAATTGTCTGGGATCCCGGGATTGGATTCCCTAGTTAAGACTGTTGAGTCTGTTCGCCGTCAGCTGTTGTATTGGAAAGCCGTGCAACATTGAGATCAATTACAAGTCTAAATAACATACTTAAAAATAGGTAACAAAAACCACAGGAATAAAGGGAAAAGACAGAAGAAAATAGGTAGATAATAAATTAGAAATACAATTTAATCATATATATTCTCAATGAATCAAAAGTAGATTAGCCAGTAGGTGTTCATAAGTATCAAGTCATATTTAATATCAAACTAATGTCCTTATTGAATCTAATTAAAATTGAGTAGGTATCACTGTCACTGCTCAACGAACACGTGCTATACGGCCATCTCTTTCCGATACGACAGCGCACGGTGAACTGTGGCACGGCGAAATGTAACACGTACAATTTAGAAGTAACTTCTTTTTCGATCAAATTCTGCCCACGTTGAAGTTTGGGGAACGTGAAGAAGCATCTGTTTTTAAAACATTATTATAACAGAGCTTACCTTTAAGGTGCAATGCAGAGATAGGCTATTGTAATTAACCATGTATTATCATATTAATTGACATTAATCTTAGCGGTTGGCCGTTACGATACTTTTGTTGTCTCACAACTGTCTCGCTGTTGCAAACTTCACTAGTATTAAATAATTAAAACCCAGTGAAATCTACTACAGTACAGATGGAGATGCCGCCTTCTTCAAGGTATGAACACATACGGTATAACTTTGAGAAATCATATATTCCATCAATATGCGCGCGCAATTCAAACTGAATTCCAGATATTGAACGTGAAAAGACTTCGATTAGTTATAAATAGTAAAAAAAAATACCCGAGAGGTTGACACTTCTTCTTCTAGGTGCTTCGACTATAGCTTGCTGTCAAAAGATTGATTATCCCTGACGCCTGATCATCGTTGGTATTATGATAAATATAATCATAATAATGTAAAACAAAAATATTCACGTAAACTTATTTGGTCAAAAAACTGTACGCATTCCAGCAAACATCGGACTGCCAGTGGTAATTTGTGATATTATTATAATACTTCGCAAAACAGATTTTCGTGATTCGATAATTTCTTCATTGAAATAAGATGGTTCAATAAAAACAATGACAAAAATTTACGCCATACTTTTGCGGTGAGACTAAAAATGAAAATAAATACAAAATTACTCCACAAAAAATAATAATATTATATTATCGAGAGTTACAGATTTTTTTCAGATATGAATTGAATAAATATCAATAACCATAGAGCTGAAACATTTTGTCTATATTCGCAGTTATGTATATAAAATTAGCAGTGTATTCTTGGCATATGATTAACAAACCTTAACTTTGTAGTAAGCAGACAACTATTTTTTAATTTATATAAGTAGTAAAGTACGCACTGTTATTATATATCTATGGTTTGACTCACTGGCTTCTATACTACCCGCAAGCTGCTCTATCATATACCTACGTATGCCAACATCACATACTTAGAGCGGAATGCACAATCTAAGATTTCGTTCCTAAGGATAAGTCGCCGAAAAGGATGACTTAACTATAGACAATCCTGAGTATAGAGTTAAGGAATCCTTAACCATAGACTACTTTTGTTATGAACACGCCCCCTTCTGTATTACCATTTACCACTGACAGCTGCTGTCAAAATAAATTCGCATGTCTATAACACAGTCCATACACTCAAATTCATTTGACAATGTATCTCAATATGGATATTGATAGTGTTAATTCGTTTGGCATGTACTTGCAGAATATTATTTTATTTTTATACGCCAGCCCGCAGAAATACAAAATACGAGATGAAGAATGACACTTGATGCTAGTGTTACCATGTTAAAAAAAAATCTTGTGGTGCCTGTGGAATCACGTATAATGACTTATAACGGAAACATAAGAGTATTATAATTAAATATTAATATGTATTTATAGTTATTGCATTTATAAAATGCAGTTGTCATATTTTTGTCATCGTTTAACGATTATAAAATAATTTACCTAATTTACCTAACGAGAATTTTTAAATATGGTATTCAATAAAAATGATCTTAACTAAGGACAGTGTTTCTGCATAGTGTTTTCTGCTAAGGAAATTTTAGTTATGACAAATGTTTCTGCATTCCGCTCATAGGCTTTAATCTAGATCAGTGATTCATAACCTGGGTCCCGCGAGCTATGATATGTTATAGAGAAAAAAGGTATAACGTGACCAATTTTGAATGTATAGTTAGTTAGGTTAGATAACGTGTCATAAAATATAGATATTATTGCAGTATAGGTTTACTTTTAAGGGGAAAGTTGAAAGCAGTAAGGTATTCAGTTTTCAGTATAAAGTTCAGGTAATTACTGTCACCGCCTACTACGCACTGCTCATTTTATTATTATGAACGTATACTTTCACATTAACGTTACAGTGTTTAGTACAGCATAAGTTTAATCAGCTAGGTAGGGTTCACCCAAGGCCTGAAGAAAAATGATGCATAAGTGCGAGTGAGAAAGTATTCGGCACCCTTATAATCTCTGCGACACGCACTAGAGTAAGATAAAAGGTTTACAGATGTGGGACATGGTTTGCTACGGTGTAGCCGCCAAATCTTACCTTATTGCTTAACTAAGCGTCGATAATAGTGTTGCTAAAATTGCTATTTTTGTGTTAAAAATAAAGTCAGTGGTAAATATTTTTAGTTAATTATGTAGAAAAGATGGTTCTGTGTGTTCTATTAAAATGTGGTAGCCGTACTGATAAGCAAGAAGATGGTATTACGTTTCATATGTAAGTTGATACATGTTCGTGATAATTTATTTATATATTATTATATATTTTAATATCAAGTGACCGTGTTTCTTTAAAATAACTTAAATTATGGATATTTCTACATAAGTGTTGCATTTTGACCGCTTAACAATACTATATAACGTAAAAAATAGAAAAATATATTTTAATTCTGAGCGTCTAGTGCGAGCACTAGCGAAATGGTCTATAGTCTCGAACATTTGAATACGAATGCGTTCGCTCGCCTACAAACCAAACGCACGGCACTCAGCTTCATTTAGCAATGCAATGGGTTGCGTGACGTCTAGATGTATATATAGTCTAAGGGTTCACCGAAATTTTACAAAATGTCTCAAGGGTTCCGCCATTAAAAAAAACACAATAAATCGAACCTTAAGATAAGATGGAACTGCGGTGTCGACATCCATCTTCTTAAGGGATTTTAATAAACATTTCAACAATATTCTTTCTAAGCAACCGTGCGCATTACATTACGTCTACGACATAATGAATTATTCGATACCACCACGAACTCTTCATTGTATTAAATCAGAACATTTTTTGTTGGATTATGCAAGTTCTCTATGACAATAATACAGCGTTCAATTTAGTTTTTAATGTAATTTAACAATCCGTGCAATTTATTACTTTGACAGATGAAATTATATTGGCTTTAGCTATTTAATTTCGTTTCATTACGGCAAGATTACCAATGAGGAAGTAGACAAGCATTTGTCTGATGCTATACCTCTCGAAACATGTCAAATTTCAATGGGTGCACTAAAATAACAGAATTGAAGCCGACCGGAGAAAAACGACAGATACAAATACTTCGATAGAAATTTTCGATAAAAACCGCACAAACGGCGGCCGTAGTGAAAGAAAGTAAAACAAAATAACACAATGTCCGCCGATAGCTGAGACAATAATAAAAAAGAGATTAATTATTACGTCCGCGGTCTGCCGGGCTCGTCGGCGGACCGTGACGATTGTTAGTGGCGCAGGTTGCGCGTCCGGGGAGACAGAGTTAAATCCAATTGTGTGGAATAAAATACAGGTCGGCCATTTTGCGCTTGACTGGTCCGAATTACTTATGTTTACAATTCAAATAAAGAACAAACAGTTTGTTTGAAAGTGAGATGTTCTAAGATTACGGATATAATCATTCCGTCACTGTGTAGGTGTGTGGGTTAAATAAAAGGGAGAATAGAACCACGGTTTTGAATAAATTCTATTTCATTCTTTACTCTCCTCGTATGGGTAAATCATTCCACAGTGGTAGATACCATGGGCGATTCACATATCAACTGTAGAAAGGAAAAGGTCGTAACCCTCATTTTGATTTAGCTAGCAATTAAAAAAAGTAGTTGAAATGGGAAAAACGACTTAACCGTCATTTTTGTTGGTTTCTCTTTAATAATTAATATCAGATTAGGGATATAAAAACCAAATTATTAATAATTGTCATGCATTTTCCGGTTATGTATATTTTGTATGTGTGTATTGTGAAAACCATAATAAAAACGTTTTTGTGCCTCCTGTAAAATATGATTTGCGTGGATTACGTCTTTTTTCCTGTCTGCAGACGATAATAATTTGACGTATTAGTAACATTTTGCTACAATACCTGTTTCAGTACAAGCAAGCAATACTAATACAATACGTAATATCTTTTGCCTGCTCTAAGTTCCTTCCACTAATCTCAGTCCCTGATTCTTTCCTGCCACGTACATCGACCAAACTGTAAGAGTTCGTCTATATGCAACGAGTTTTGGCAAGGCCCTTTATAGTCAGGCCGTGACACGAAACTGTAAACTTCGATGGTAGTGCTAGTTATTGCTCATACTTTGAATGCATTACAAAAATGATTGTTTCATATTGAAATATACGATAATAATTTTAACGAAATATGCAATTGAAAATCTTCATTTTTATTGCTAAAATTGCATTCGAAGAGAATCAATAATTAGGACTACCATCGTAGTTCTCAATTCAGTACCACGGCCTGATTATATTTATTTTATTTATTTATTTATAAAAAGAGTATTACGGCATTACAGCTATTGGCCAATGCGCCATAATACATAATAAATACAAATGTATAAAAATATCTTAATTACAAATAACAATAAAAAGACAGCATGTGTAAATATTAAAGAAATATGATAATATATACAATTATAAATTTAACCTATTTAATATGTCCACAAACATTATATAGTTAATAAAAAACAAATCAACCTTTATGGTGCCATCAAATAAGCTAATTGCACGATACACAGCATCATGAAACATAACATCTGTCCTGCGACGAGATATCTTGAAGACCGTGGAGCTACGAGTGATATTGGTGGGAACATGAAAATTAATATTTGCCAGTATATACGGATTGTATATATATATTGTATTGATTTGATTGTATATGTATTGTATAAGTAATAAACCGAATCAGGCTTCAAATCTGTCAGGCCCATGGCAATTGGCTTTCACTTTTCAATCTTATTAATCTGTTATGTAATTAAAGCAAAAAATACTATAATAAAATATACATTATTTTAAGTGTTTATTTTTTCGATATAAAATATAATAAAATAATACCCGTTCAATGAGCTAATAATTTTCTGAATTAAAATACCTGTAAATGACTCATGATAATTGCAATAATTATCATTGTAAATTTATTCAAACGCTATGTAATCTTTTTGTTTATTAAGGTCACATCAGATCATTAGTGACTACGCAAAACGAAAACAACAAACGGTTGCAAAAAGGCGTGAACGCCATAAAAAATGAACCGGCGAAAGGCTAAGATGGATGGCTATTTCATCTTACATTATGTAATATCAATTCAAACAATATAATTTTAGTTATAATTTTTCTTAATAAGACACTACCATTCGTGGAAAATAAATTCATTAGTGAGAGGCGGGTGTTAATTATATAAATATCGACCTAAAAGTTCTCTGGTCTGGAATATATTTTAGATCAGGGGGGGGGGGGGCAAACTGCGGCCCGCCGGGTATTTTTTTGCGGCCCGATATCATTAATTGTAGGTACTTCTGATTACGGATAACTTTTTTATATTTATTTTTTTAAATATTGACAATAGATTAAAATTTGTTTAGCAATAGTACGCGATCCATTTTCAATAGATATTGTACCGATAGAGCTACAACTTGAGATTATTGATCTGCAGTATGACACTGATTTAAGAGAATTGCATCGTCATGAAGAAATCTCCAATTTTTACAATGCCCTTAATTCAGACAAATTCGACCAAATTAAAGATTATGCAAGAAAAATGTTCGTTATTTTTGGATCAACCTATATAATAAGTGAACAAACATTTTCGATCATGAACCTCAATAAAAATTCTTTACGATCAAATATCTCCGATGCCCATTTAGAAGCAGTTTTGAGAATATCAACTACAAAATTAACACCTGAATTTTAAAAAATGTTAAAAAATGTACAACAGTTTCAATCTTCTCATTAATTTTTTGTAATGTTTATTTTTCGTGATAATAAATAGTGTATATCTAAAAATGGTATTTTACTTGCGGCCTGCCGCTCATTTTGAATTCTTGAATTTGGCCCTCCAGCCAAAAAGTTTTCCCCCCCTGTTTTAGATCGTTGTTTAGCATAGGTAGATATCATTTTACTATTTTATAAAAAAAGTACACTATAATAATATATTCGTCTTGGTTTAAATATTATCTATCTGTAACGCATAAGAAAAAACATATGTAAATGTGTAGGGGATAATGAGACAGGGAGAAGACGCATTAAAAATAAATGATAAGATGAGAGAAAACATATACATACGCAAATTCTAAATTTGAAAAAATATTTTAATCATGTCGTAAAATGATAGCATTTTCTCAATATCTTGACAGATGCTTGCAGTAAAATACTAGCATATCATCACATCCAAGAATTTTGACAGGTGGCACTGTTACCCACTATAATATCCAATTTGTTTCAAATTGTGAATGATAAAATTAAATATTAATACATTCGATAATCTATAAATATTATAAATTACTAGCAGGGCTACCCCTAAACTGAATCAATCGCTGTATTGTTTTGTGGCCCTTTTTAGCCCCGTTTCGCAGCTGGCATATTTGAAGTAGAAGGTATATCATCATATCGTGTCATCATCAGGGCGATCTTTGCTTTTTTATATGCTCCCCGGCACAGTTCGGTGGAGCTGCACTGGAACAATAACGGAGGTTCATAAGCCACGAAATGCGGCGTCGTACTCTGCTACGCTTAGACTCTTAGAGCTTGTCCAGATAATGCGTGTCTCGCCGCGATACCTGAATGTGGACGGCTCAATGAGGTCACATGTGCATGGAATTCGCGCGAGTCAAATCGCGCCATCTGGACAATGCCGTTGATATTTCCTTGAATGACAAGTTGGGGAATGCTGTACTTTTGTTCTCTCAAATAATGTGGCAGAGGTAGGTACTGTAGTTTTCTAGATCCGATGCTACCCAGGACATCCCGGTCCTGTTCTATCTGATTGAGAAAAAATATAGTATATTTTAATTTACTGAATTATAGCAATATAGTAAGATGTTGTTTGGAATCGTTTATATATCACAAATAATAATAAATATTATGAAAGCATTATTAGGTGAGAAGAAATTGATGTTTTACGCTTAGTTGGCAAATGCGATGAAAGATAATGAATATTGGTCAAATATAAATGCAGGAAATGCTGCCTAAAGTGTTTTGGTATACACGGTGAAAGGATTTTTTTCTTTTTGCGTCCATTTTGTAAGAAGATTTAAAAAATGTCTGCTAATGTAACAGACCGCGATAGACACTGAAACAGTTTCATCAACGGCAGCGAAGCAACAAAAAGGTGAGATGGAATATTGAATCAAAACAAACGCTACGAAATTGAGATGACAGGTGACTTTTGAAAAGAGTGATTATGTACGGAACTAACGTAATTTTGAAAAGGTGTAATTATTATTATGAAAACAATCTAATCGACGAAAATAATATCACGCCACTACACCACAGTTTGGCGTATATATTTTAGAAGATATTCTACTAATCAATTAAATGAGTTAATTAACAAATATTTTTTAAGCTCGGAAACTTTCGTTTAATTCAAGTAAATACACGGTGTTTCTATGTACAAAATTCATGTGACGAATATTTTTTTATAAAAGTCTAACAGAGATTTACGCGCGAGTTTAAATACATAATAGTATAAAATAATATTATTGCCAATGCGTACCTATATACTGTCCGACAACAAGATCTCGTCGACAACCGAAAGTCGCTGTATTCGCATATGGAAGACTTCTCAGTGACGTACCTGTCATGGCGGCAACGCGTACCTATTTAAATAATGTATCGGCTCTCTTTTTAGATGCGACTCCTTTTCTTCTTCACAATAAACCAAAAGTTAACTAATAATAATTGTAATATCACTTCTGATCGTTTTATAAATATATTTATTATAAACAGCATCAAATTACGTAAATTGATAGATCAGTACACCACGGAAGCGTAAAATGAAATGATAAACTTAGGGGCGTTCCTCATTTGAAACGGAAGTACGATTAACTGAATAGGAGGGGCTTGTTAGTTCACAGTTTTAATAGGTGGACAAAAAGTTCTTGTTCGACAATAGCTATAAGTACAAGATGAAAAAGGGACAGTTGATACATTTTGTATATTATGTAAATTCAACGTAGAAATTTGCTACCTATACTTGATAAAGCTTATTATGTGTCATTATTTAATTAATTTTATGTGGTAAATACTAAGCATATAAATATAAATACAGGTGGTAAATGCGGACCATCATCACTATCATAAGTGGCCAAACACAGGGGGGTCATAGCCTCCTCCAAGAACTTCTATCATCTCCCCCTATCCTGTGCCAGTGTCCTCCAGGTGTCTGCATTGGCCGCTGTAGCATGTTTGTTGAGATTGGAGTCTGGGCCTGCCAGTCGACCTCCGACTGTCTCGTCTGGTATTCGGGATTCGGTTGAGCACTGTCGATTCTTTCTACATAACCCATCGGAGTCAACCAAGTTTAACGAATGCGGAAGATAACATTCTTCTTAGAAAAGGTTGTAAACAAGGCCTGAACAAAAACGATGCATGAGTGCAAGTGAGAAAGTATTCGGCACCCTTATAATCTCTGCGACACGCGCTAGAGTAAGATAAAAGGTATACATAATATGTACATAACATATTATGTTTTAGTTAGTTTCCAAAAGTATCGCTGACAAATCGCGGTGAATCGCTTCACGTAGCGTCGTAGCTCGTGTTGCTAAATTGCTATTTTTTGTGTTAAACATAAAGTCAGTGGTAAATATTTTTAGTTAATTAAGTAGGAAAGATGGTTCTGTGTGTTGTATAAAAATATGGTAGCCATACTGATAAGCAAGAAGATGGTATTACGTTTCATAGGTAAGTTGATACATGTTCGTGATAATTTATTTGTATATTATTATATGTTTTAATATCAGTGACCTAGTGTTTCTTTAAAATAACTTAAATTATGGATATCTTTACCTAATGGTTGCATTTTGACCGCTTAAAAATACTATATAACGTAAAAAAAATAGAAAATTATATTTTAATTCTGAGCGTCTAGTGCGAGCACTTTGGGCGAGCACTACCGAAATGGTCTATGGTCTCGAACATTTGTAGACGAATGCGTTCGCTCGCTCACAAACCAAACGCATGGCACGCAGCTTCATTTAGCAATGCAACGGGTGGCGTCTAGATGTATCTATAGTCTATGGTTGTAAAGCTCCAGGTCATGTCGAATACGTCATTCTTCTTCTTATAGCTAGTATATGTTCATATATCCTACGTAGCACATTTCTCTTGGATATATCGAGCGCACTATCATCAGTATTGGTCGAATCAGCGTCTTGTACATCTGATTTTTTTTAGTAAATTAGTGTAAATGCAGCTAAACATAATAATTTTAAAAAGCTTTGAATAGTCATCAATAATCAGAAAACAATTCTTAGCCATCATTTTTTATTGTTTATTTATGGTATCTACAAATACCTGTCAATAATTTCGTTTTAGAAGTCATAAATTTGACCACGGTGGCCGCGCGGCTTAAGCGTTGGACTATCACGCCGAGGGTCCCAGGTTCGAATCCCGGGTCTGGCAAGTACACATATTATTTTTCAAGTTGTGTGTGAGTCAGGGTATGGACCTAATAGGTTGAGCAAGTGGCTGACATCCATTTCTCGTAAAAACAAAATCTGTTAATACAAACCTCTACTCCGTGGAGGCCCATATGATCCTATTAGGATCGGACATGGTCGGAAAAAATAATTGGACCAAGCACCGACATATACGTAATACTAAATAGTAAAACGTCTCCTATGAGACAATATAAAAGCTCCTTTGCATCGATTTTATAAAATTATGTACGTACCCACATATTTATCAAATAAAAAATCTTTACTACGAGGGTGGGTCAATAATTCCTTAGAAAAAAGCATTAAAACAGTTTTTATTTTTGTATTTTTTTTTATTTCTCAACATAATCTCCTTGGAGCTCAATACACTTGGTTAGACGTTTTTCAATTTTTTTTTAACCGTCAGAAAAATAAGTTTTCGGAAGGTCCTCAAAATAAGCATTTGTCCGATCGATGACTTCTTCATTTGAAAAAAAACATTGTCCACTTAGCCATTTTTTTAAGTTTGGGAAAAGGAAAAAGTCACTGGGGGCTAAAACTGGCGAATACGGTGGGTGGTCGACCAATTCGAACTTCAATTCTTCAATTTTAGCCAATGATCGTAAACATGTGTGAACACGGGCATTGTCCTGATGAAAGAGGATTTTTTTCCTGTTTAAATGAGGCCGTTTTTCTTCAATTTTGTTTTTTAGCTGGTCCAATAAAGATGCATAATAATCCCCTGTTATTGTTTTTCCTTTTTCCAAATAGTCAACGAAAATAATTCCACGTGCATCCCAAAATACAGTAGCCATAACCTTACCAGCTGATTTTACGGTTTTCGCCTTCTTTGGACATGGTTCGCCTTTCGCAATCCACTGCTTTGACTGTTCTTTCGTCTCGGGAGTATAGTGGTGTATCCATGTTTCATCTACAGTCACAAAGCGACGAAAAAATTCATCCGGATTGCGTTGCATGAGCGACAACAGGGCTTTAGAGGCCACCACCCTATTGCGTTTATTGTCGACTGTGAGCAAACGCGGCACCCATCTTGCAGAAATTTTTTTCATGCCCAATTTGTCATGTAAAATAGAAATGACGCTACCTTTTGAGATCCCTGTAACCTCAATTATCTCACTCAACTTTAATCTTCGGTCACTTAGCACCATATCGTGGATTTTATTGATCATTTCTGGTGTAGTCACCTCTACAGGACGTCCTGAGCGTGGTTCATCCTTTGTTGATGTACGACCACGTTTAAATTCATTTAACCAGTTATAAATAGTTGCAAGTGAAGGAGCAGATATGCCGTGAACTAAATCCAACTCATTTTTTATTTCCTTTGCTGTTAACCCTTTTATATTAAAATGTTTAATAACAGCTCTAAACTCAATTTTCTCCATTTTCCATTTTTCCATTTTCCACAAGCAATTTTTTTTTAAATGTACGAGAAACACACAACCACCCGACCAATCTGATTGAAACTTCGCAGCATACTGAATCGGTAGTGCCGCTGCATGAAAACAAACCGCTTACAGTACTAGTCGCGCCACCTGTCGGCTTTTCTAAGGACTTATTGACCCACCCTCGTATCTAAAGTTTCTCGAAAATGTCACAGTGCCAGCTCCGTATAGTTGGCTAAAACAATACATGGAATAGATACAAAATCGAAAGTTATTTTATTGTGAAGACACTTAAAAAAAGGCAATGATTACTGTTCGGTACCATCCTGAACCATTTCAACAGTAACTACCTATCCGCATATAATAAATACTTAGTCAGCTGATAGTCACTCTAACCTAGATTCTTAAGAATGCATTGACATTGCAATAAGACAAAGGCATTTTTTTCTTATTAAGAGCGCTTGAGTAAGTTTCTAAAAGAAAATTAGTTTTTAACATAAATCATTTTTTTCAGAGCTTTCTTCAGCCAATCAATCACCCGATTGCAGTATTGTCATTATATGGCTGGGAGACACATTTTGCAATTAACAATGTATTACATAAAAGTATTACTAATATTGGTTATTGAATACTGTACCATTAATATAAATAAGTGCATATAAATGTACTACTGAACATATCGACGGGTTATGTAATGCAAAAATATACTTATCCTTCTCAGCCAATGAGGTAGCATAGTTTTAGTAACTACAGAAATATCGATTACTACTGGCCTGTTGGGACAAAAATCTCAATCTAGCTAGATCCTCACCTACGATGGCCGCGCGGCTTAAGCGTTGGCCTATAGCGTCATGGGTCCTAAGTTCGAGTCTGGGTCTGGCAACTACACATTGTTTTTCAATTTGTGTATGAGTCCGAGTATGGTACTATTTAGTTTAGTTGCAAAAAACACCACCGTAGCGCTACTATCTAATCTGTCCAATGCATGAACTAGGCAGAAAAATTATTGCCGAATTCACGCACTTGGCAGATATTTTGTCTAGTTCATGAATAACGCAACGGGCTTGCATTTTTCATGATATAGGCAAAATTTTGCCCATTTCATGTAATAGTCAATTTCGCACATTCGGCGTAACATATACATTTAAACGTTAAATTTTAGTGAGAGAAATATGTGTCGGTAAATATTGTTTATATGTGTCAAATCTACTCGTAATATCATTTCTATCGGTCGTATGTAATTGAGTAACCACTTGCTTTCGCAGCCTATTTCGTCAATCCAAACGATGTAGGTATATCAATATGTATCAGATCGATTTCCATTTTACCTATTTATCAAAATATATAGAGGTAGTGAATACCAAGTGATTTTATGAATTACCTACCACATAGTGAACGCTTCATTTTGGCCACATTATGCGGCATCCGGAGATATATAACTTCTACGTCGTACCTATCATTCAAGGGAATATCTTCGGTGACCGAGGCCCTGATAGAAAAAGAAAGTCTTGGCTTAAGAAACTAAGAGACTGGTTTGAGGTCAGCACTCCATCCTTATTGAAAGTAACGACTTTAGAGGGAGAAATGGCTGAAATCATCAACGATCTGATAGCGGATATGGTACAAAATGATGAAGAAAAAATGCTGAATTTTTCAAAAATATAATTTTTCTATTTTCACTTCATCGCACTTATTAAAATTTAATTTCAAAATTTATATTTGTATGATTCGATTGATCAGTGACACAATCATATAGGTAATTGACGAATAAAAAATCTTGTACCATAGATAGGATAATACAATCAGCTGTCACTGAATATTTGCGATGCGTCAAAACACAACCGCAAAGTGGCCAATCACCACTCATCAAATAGCGAATAATAGTCATAGATTGGTGAACATTATAATAGTGATAAAAAAATCGAAAGCACCATCTGATGGCTGATAATGTTGGGTGATTGACACACTGCCTTTGGGTGCAAGAACATGTGCCATGACCAAAAAAAAGGCATTTCAATTTCATCGAAATCTATTAGAAAAGTAATTACTTGATAAAAGTGAGAATCTCCCGCGATGGACGAGTGGCAACGCGTCCGCTTATGAAGTAGTGGTTCAGTGTGTCTGGCAAATTCACACGTTGTTTTACTTTACACAATATATCTTTGGATCCAAAGCGTAGGTCGAATAGATTGGGCAAATGGCTAATACTTATCTACAAGTATTTCTGATAAAAAATGTTATTATTTTAATGTTGTTTTCCTATTTTTCGGTTAAGATATGTTTAACTGATTAATAGACGAAGTCAGTTGTATTTTTTTTATTTAATGGAATTCTACCCACCATGGCCCCCATAAGGGGCGGGCTGACAGGGCTCAAGCCTGGAGGCCCGGCGAGGTAGATGAATCAGGCAAGTGAGATAAATAGACATCACACATTTACTCTAATAGTAAAAAAGTCACCTGCGGCGCTATTATACTTGTGCTGTAATAAACAACTATACAGATGCTTCACATCAAACGTAGAGCCTTGTGATACGCTCGATTAAGACCGAGTGTGGTGCGAGGCGGGTTTGGTTTGGAGGGCGTGTTCGTGTTATGCGGTAATAACATTAAAAATTATGTGGCCTTGCGATGCGATTTGGTGTGATGTGATTGATTTAATTAAATATTTTATTTTATAATTATTTTGTGTTACCCGATTAATGAAAATGACTCTTATTTATCCAATATGGCGAAGGATCGTATATTATTTGGTTACTTTAAAAGGATCGCGACCACTGCTTCATAATCGTTCAAAGTACACGGAATACCTCTAATTTTACCATTTGGGGAACACTAATGTAGAACATCACACTGCCCTTAAACTTAGTAATAGGTAGGGGGGCATCAAACAACCTGACCTGGGGGCCCGCTTCAAGATGTGGGGGCAATACCATCCACCATGTAAATGCTAACTTAATTAAATAACTTTCTATCTCAACTGAACGGAGCCATTGCTCCAAAGGCTCCAAAGTTTCTTGGATCCTACTCCAATATCCATATATCCAATCGATCATTGTGATAATCCATTTTTATCATCTTACGCTACGTATTTTTAATGAAAAATGCTACATTATTAAATCGTATGTATATTCAGTACTAAATATAACATTACGTTTAGTAATTATTATGGAGATGTATTACAAGTCAGAATCACTCCACAGTCAGCGCCAGGTGTCGACAACGGAACATAATGATACAAGATAAATTAGAAACTATTATAAATTATAGCACAATAGGTATTGTCATTGTTGGCAACACCTGTTGCCATCAAGGAAATCGTATTTAATTTTTCCGCTACGAAATAATTAGCTTTGGTAGGCCTATGCAAAATTTCACCTGGCGAAAAAACGTTCCACTTTACACGACAGGTAGACAATATGTCGAGGTATTTGAAAATAATTGGCAAGTGACTGATGATGGATAAATAAGCACATGCAGGTACATAACGAGTATATTCAAAGATTCCGAAAGTACATTTTGTATATTTATTGATGTATAGGTTATCTATCAACTACGAAGGTATGTACTTGCAAGTATATATATCGAGGGCTAAGAGCGGCAATAGAGCCACGTGTGCACAATCTAATTACGACGAAATTAATTAGTAGTTTATACACCTGAACCACTTAACAAATTGCGTTAAAGCACATTGGTGGTAATCTATTGAATACGGATTCAATTCCCGCACGGCATCGCATTTTTCAAGTAGGTGATTAGGTATATATCTGAAATGTTCAATATAGAATGTTGCATCAAATTTTGTGAATATTTAATAATAATTGTATTTACTTACTTCACCATGTTTGATCCTCTAAGGATCATATGGGCCTCCACAGATTAGATGTTGTGTTAATAGTTTTTTACGAGAAATGGATGTTAATTCACTTGCTCGACCTATTAGGCCCATACTCTGACTCCAAATTTAAATTGAAAAACAAAATGTGTACTTTACAGACCCAGGATTCGTACCTGGGACCCACGACATTATAAGCCGGTTTTATTAATTATTATTAGTTTATTAATAAAAATATATAATAAGATGTACCTATGTAATTTATGAGTTTGAGAATCATATGCATGAAATGTTTCTGGACAATATCTCGAAGGTGAACTGCCGAAAGATGAAATTACGTTAATTATGAATGAACAACTTCCCGAAACCAAGTTCCCGACAACCGAAACAAAGGTACCTACCTATATGTTGTCAGAATACAACGTGAGAGATGAGACATGATTAATAATTATGGTCATATTTCCGTTGGTAATACAAAAGTAGTAAAGTGGGCACATATTAAAAACATCACTAGGTACCTACCTACCTAACATTTTATTATACTTGTACATTTACAGTTATTTTATAATAATTTAATTTATAATAGACATTTTACTATTTAATCTTAGGATGATGACGACAGATTTTTAAAAGCATTATCAATTTTATTATTAGAGAAAACGGATCGTAAATAATAAATAACTAAGTACCAATCAATTAATTTAATATAAAAACACTTAAGAATTTATTTGTAGAAAAATTTATTCAGTCGTAAAACAATATTTAAAAAAAAAATATTAAGTGAAATTGTTCGCAGAAAAAGATAAATCACAAATCCATTAACCAGCGCGTGAGACACGAATAAAAGAAAAAGAAAAATTTATTGATTTTAGAAAACTATATTTCATCTTTTATAGTATCTTTCAGATATCATTCGAAAATTAAATAATAAAAAAACACCTGTAGATACATACCTATAACTGCAATCATTCCAAGAGCCGAACAGCCTTGAGGTGATAATAAATTTAGTTTAAAACCATGTTAATCAACGTGTCTTTTAATAAATCAGATTGGCTTATTGGACCTGGCTCCGAAAGTAACGGAGCCATTCGGATAATTGGCCATAACAGGAAATGTGCAACACCTCATAGCGAGAAGTAGGTACTATATCCATATTATGTGAAAATTAAAACCATTTCGTAAATTCTTTTAACGTCCTGGGCAGCTATTTTTGTTTCGCAAGACGTCTGCAATCGCAGCGTATTTATCAAAAAATCTTAATAATTACCGTTTTTCGAAACGTATTTTCGTGTTTTTCTTATCGTTATATCTTTATCGACATACAGTGGTTTTGTTTTTTTAATATATGAAACGATTATGATTTAAATATATTAAAATTAATGCGTAACATGTGAAAAGACGGTCTATTATTGGTCCATCTATCTATTAACAGCAAAGAAATTTGACTTGTATCTATATTGACACAATAAATAAATATTTATATATATCGACAACTCCTACGTATAAATACGTAACTGCAAAATGGTACTTTTCAGTAGTAAGATTTTAATAAATTTTAATGACAACACAAAATTAATTATTTTAATGCTGAAATCTATTTTTTTTAGTTGATTAATTTTTTGTTTATTTCTTGATTATCATTGTTGTATTTATTGTCTTTAAAATTATTTAATAAAAGGCAATAAACGCAGTTATGGCCTTTTACGTAAGAGGTATTGATATTATATAATATCCAGATTTGTCTTTCAGTAGGAACGAAATTAATTAGGTATATTATTACCGCTTACACCAGGAGTAGTCAACCTGGTCCCTACCGCCCACTAGTGTGCGTTCCAGCTTTCATGGTGGGCGGGGTATTAAAAAAAAATTCATTATGTTTTCTTAAAATTCCCCGTGGCAATTAGATATACCTACAGTATTTAGGTTCGCAGCATCAGACTCAGTGATCTCATTAATAATTTAATTAATTAAATGTAATTTCATTAGACTTCATGCTTCTATGTATGCAAATTAGGTATAATTAAAAAGTTATATTTAACCACAGTAAGTTGTTTTATAAAGATGTATTCTGCCAAACTTATTGAAACTCCCTACTTTATAAATCACCATTACTGTGGAACCGGTGGGTGGTTAGAAAATTTTACTACTAACTGAGATACAAAAGTGGGCGGTAGGTATAAAAAGGTTGACTACCCCTGTCTTGCACCAAGGCTAAATACAATAATTATTAAAAAGTATAAAAAAATCTGTAAGTACCTAGGTACTTATATTCTGAGATCAATAATTAGTAGCAGGTATTGAGTATTGATGTTCTCCCGGGAATCAGAAGCACTGAGGAGATAGCGGGATCTCCCGAATTCGCGAGTGCCGGTCAACACGGCGAGTACCGGTCGACCCAATTGCTGGATACCAGTTTTCAGGCATCGGCACAATTATTTACGGCGACGAGTGTGGTTCACCGAGTTTTTGTATGGATGTATTTGACTTGTAAGTAAGAGTGTGGGTTAGCGAATTTCGACAAACTGTAACCATCTCGTGATGTTATTATGTAATGTGTTTATTATATGTATGAATACCGGTACATTTTTGCTTTTGCGTTATCGTAAAAACGTATCGGTAAATTCTATCTTTTTTCAGGCATGATTACACACCATTGCATTATCCATATGTAACATGTCCAGACAACGTCTTACACTCTTCTAATTCAATTCTAATGCATCGTGGTTCCACCATTCTCGTGCTGACATAGAGATCAACGCATCTATTCTATACACAAGCCGGCTATCGGCGGCTATCGAGGGTAGTTTATCGGGTCTAGGACGATTTGGCGCCGGGACAACTGGACGCCACGCAATTCGAAAATAAATAGACGTTATACGTACTTTTAAAAAAATATTTAATGTTATAATTTATATTTAAATTATTATATTATGATTTAATAGTTCGTGAGAATTTAAATATTCACACGTAAATAATGATGTAATCGTGCATATGTTTAAGTTCCAACGAAAAAAGAGTTTTTTATTTTTATAGGTATAAAGCCTTAGGCATGGTAATTCTCAGTCCGCAATAAAAGAAACATTGTGTTAAGAGTAAAATGAATTGAAACTACTAAGTAGTTCTATTTACGTGTCTACGACAGTGCGGCGTCCAATTGTCCTGGCATCCAGTTGTCCCATTCCCAGTTTATCATATTTAAGTATTGAGTGGTTACAATGAGTTAATCGTCTGAACTGAACTGTCAAAAAGTGCTATGTTTTAACAACCGCTCTTTTTGCTGTGTTAACTGTTAGAGTGATTTAAGACAGTTTTGACAGTTTAGGCGGCTAACTTATTGTAACAGTTATAATAATAAGTACATAAATATGATAAATTACCCTCGATAGCCACCGATAACCGCCTTGTATATAGAATAGACCCACAGGTATTAAAATCTTGTCATTCTGATACGTTTATAGTATCGTGGAAATTGACCGTACTCCACATTAGATGCTGCACGGCCAAACGTTCCCAGTCTTAGTATTTCAACCCTCATTTTCTTTCTACAGTGCTTCCGTCTTCTATCGAGTGTGGTTCACAAATGAAAGTGGGCAGGTACGTATATGTGTGAGTTGCATCATTGAGTCAATTTATAGGGATGCGTAGCTGTGATCTCTCGTCACGAAAACATTTGCTGTCAGTACCTACCTATTTTTTATAAGAGAGAAAAAATGCCACTCCATTTTTTAACAACAGCCACACTTTATACTATTCAAATTTACCCAAATAACGATGTTATTTTTAGTATAAACAATGGCCTATGTGATATTATATTATAACATATTATAATATATTATAATACCTCAAAACTGTGTATCTAATTATTTTTATCCATATATTTCAATATGTTGGTGATTGAGGTCTGGGTGATTGATTTTAACCAACTCAAATCGTAATGCTGTTTATTTAGTCTAATAACCGACAACAAATGGACAGAAAACAAGTAAATAATTTACAAAGCAATATTGACATAAAACCGTTCTAATCAAATACGTTGAATCTTTTTCCAGACGGTGTCATCTGTTGGTTCCCTATAAAAATCACTGAAAAAAATTAGTTTGATGTCAGTGGCATTTTTGTGTTGCTTCATCTCACAGAAGAATTTGTTCAACATCTTTGGTTTTAATATAATCCATGTTAAAATTAGCAGTTTTAATAATAACGCACACATCAAAAGACGTTATATGGTTTTGTGTTGTCTGTGATTTTTCGGTTTTACTGTAGTGTTGTGTTCTGCATGTTGCCGCCATATGAAAAGAAGAACGCTATATAATAGCGCAGGGATAGCGAAACTATGGCACGCGCGATGATTTTCCATGGCACGCAAATGTTTTACGCTGATTTTTTTACAATTTTTTTTTACAAATATCTAAATATTTATCATATATTATTAAAAATGCGTGTTTTCTTTGGTTTTTAATAATATTTTTACCAATAATATTTATCAATCGATGCGCAAACGGAAACGACGAAATTTATACATAGATGACAGATCGCATTGTGTAAAATATAACAGGCAGATACTCTTCAAGATTGTATAGATCGGTCCTTAGGTTTTATGCGTCAAACATAATAATATTATAGCACTGACCTCATCAGGCGGCGGGGCAAGCCGCGTCGCGGAGAGGATGCCTCATCTGATCCGAGGGATTTTGACGACAATTTGTGCGCAAAGAACCAAACTAAGGAAGTATTAATTATGGTAGGTAATACTCAAGAACTCAATTTCTTATATTTTTTAATATAATTCTTACAACCGTTTTTTTTAATTTTTTCCTGCTCGAACTACTCGAAAAACTGCTCGGCACGTTAGACAGTCAAAAATTAATATTTGGGAAATTTTGGCACGCGTACGTAAAAAGGTTTGCCAACCCTGTAATAACGCATTAAAATGTTCGAAAAATGAGAGGTCTACATTAGTAGCATAAGTGTGACAATTTTAAATAAAATCATAAAAACAAAAAAAAAGTTCCATGATTCCCAAAAGTGCGTAGAGATTTGCTTGCGAACCTCTGACGTAACGGTTTCGTCGAGATTGCGAGGCTGGCACCAAGGGAGAGGGCGGAAGGGTGCGGGAGACTATGCACGCGCATATTATAATGTCCTCGCGACAGGCCGCGTGACCACTTTTTGCGATGGCCGAATGAATGGGCCAAAGACAATAGTGGATTCGCGCTATTACGTGGACACCGAGTTCGAGGAATACGGAGTCACGTCTTGATTGTAAATTCAATTTATTCGAGATGGAAAAGTAGATCGATGATCGAGAATTCAATTAAGTGGGTACTTCCATAGTGAATACATTGAAATACCTTTAATACAATATTGAATACATTATTATAATAATACGAATTCGCGCCAAATACAACTAGAGACAAGCATTTCATTAGCCTCTACTTAAGGCGATACTTCAGTGAAACGGCAAATAATTTTCAACTATAGGCGCGACGAAATTTTGGACTCGCTGGCAGTCTGAGAGCGAACGTCGAGGTGTCAATACGTCATTTTGTTTCGTGATGGCGACGGGGGTAGTAATTCTTAAATCGTGTAAAGATGACTAAAAACGTTAGCCATTTACTTTAAAAATAAAACATGTCAATGAATATATTATTGTTACTAATATAACAATAAACAGAACATTAAATGGACGCATGTTGGATTTATATGACAAATTATATTTCGGTCGGCATGCGTCATTTGCACCCGCGACCCGCAATCCGCGCATCGCCTAGCCACGATCTTTTTAGACCATGCCTCAACTGAGGTATAGCCTTAACTCTTGAGTCGACTGGATTCTGGCGTCCTGCTAGACTGCTAAATACCTACTATCCGGAGTGTATACGGTAAAAATACGGGAAGCTGGCATAAACTGGGATGATGCAATAAGCTGGCTAGAGACAGAGATTCTAGGAGTCGCCGTGTGGTGTCCATATGATCTGGCTGACGAGCGAATATGGTTGAAGACTTCAGCGTTAACGCTACTAAAGAGAAGAATAATAAGAAAAAAGGGAGAAAAAAGAAAAAGTCTGAACAAAATGCGCTTATTAAGATGACAACCACAGAACAGATTAATAAGATAGAAGTGTAAAAGCCATGGAGCTTCTGAAACAGGGCACTTTATGAAAGTCAGGTCACAAAACCCAAGAAAATAAAAGCGCGCCGACTGCCCTCAAATGTTGAATGCGCGTTACATGTACGTCGGTCACGAATTTAAATGCATATTATTATGATACATACGTAACTATTAAAAATAACATATTCTTTAATACGTGTTTAAGTGTGCCCCATATTCTTCCACACTTGAGTTCCCATTAATTGTGTGTCCACTCCAATGATCACACATTTTACTCAGTAAGCTAGAAAATCCCAATGGAAAGGTCGTACTAATCCACAAGTAAATCCAAACCCAATCAGATATTTTTAATACTTATAAAATTTTAAAATTATTTTTGCTTCCCTGATAAAAAATATTTAATTAACTATCGTGCGTCGAATTAACGCACAAGAAAAAAACGCGAGATCACCTTAACCTGAAAATACATATTTTTTTAAATTTCAATAAAAACTGATATTATAATAGTATACAGTTTATCAATTTTCTAATAAAAAGAGACAGTATAAAATGCTTTGTACCTAACGGTGGAATTCTAATACATTTTTAAAAAGCCTCTGTTACCGTTCGCATGTTGTTTTAGCTATCGTTTTTTTTCAGTCAGGTCACGCACAGGCACCATTTTGCAAATCTTAATGGCTGCAATGTTGGCCGTGTATCAATCACTAATGTTTGTTTTTTTTTTTTTAAATGAATGTATTGATGTGTTAATTGAGATTAGAGTTTGCAATCCCGAGATCCCGCTAGAAATCTGGGACAAGAAATAATAGAGAACCAGGATGTCGAGATTAGTTTATAATAACATCAAGAAAATGACAGGTGTTGATATATTATATACAGTCGAACTTGGTTATTATGAGGAAGATGGGACCGCCATATAAAATTCATCCTAAGTTTTTGGGGAAAAAATGTATATCATTGTATTTGAAATTTGCGAAAATATATACTTATTTAAGGAAGTGGGAAATAATATCTTCCAATCCTGGCAATACTCTCACAATACTTCGAAATCGAAAACAATATGAGCGCCGTCGACAAGCCACACGTTAAACTTTTCGATCTTTATCAATATAGTAATATGCCTTATTTTTGTTGAATTGTAGATGCAACGCGAGAGACGGCTGTTACTGGTGGACGAGTGGAGAAAGAATAACAACGGATGATTGAGAAGGCTATGTCTCGATTTAGGGCCGTATGTATGATATTCCCAAATTCTTCATAAGCTATTTAACCGATTTTCCATCATATAGCGTATAGCACTGTTTGTGACTTAAGCAATCTGACGTCACACGCCATTCAAAATGGCTGCTTCATCTGTCACTTTCAAATGTCATTTTATAGGTAACTGATACAATGCCTCGTACCTATTTCGCTTACAAAGCGAAATATTTCTCATGGAGAGATAAGATGGATTTACGTAAGATTACGATAAAATATCTCCACTAAATGACCGCAAAAAAGGTACCTACTGCTGTATCTGGCATTAAAATATGCAATTGGAAGCATTCTGCATTCTTCAAAATATTATGGTACCTACCTACCTAGTTAATTATTGTAAGATAACTGTAATAAACAAGGCACAACTCTCAAATACACTGGATACATCAATAGTGTCATACGGTGATTGGTATAAATGATAATATTATACAGAGATCATTACATATTATTATCTAAATCCATTTGCATTTCTGTCATTTATTCTTATTCTGTTTTGACATCTATTAACATAATTGAAGTAAAGTTAGTCATAATAATATGTATGTATTCAGTATTGCCACCAAATGGAAATGTTTACTGGCAATACTTTATCTTTTCGTACAGTAAAATTATAAAATAAATGTGATAAAATAACTGATAAATTATTTAAAGTTAATATTAATTATTAATTTATAATTATTAAATTTATATGGTACCGTTCGCACACTTTCAGACGCATTTACAATTTCAAAATTTTGAATTATTGATCGGGGAATGAAATTTTATAAGATTGCCATTATACGAACACAATGACACATGATGACTTGTACTCATGCATACAAACGTGCAGTATATAGCCTATAAGGATTTTGGGAATCTCATGCATACGACCCTTAGGCTGTAGGTAGAGTAATCTATGAAGTAGCCAACAAAACCAAAGGTGACGCATCTGTACTAATGCTGAACTCCCAGTAGGTCTCCCACGCAAAGAAAAAAACATTTCGGAGGGATAAGGCGTGAGTGGTGACGTCTGGAGTGCAATCGGAAATATATCCGGATCTTCTTTAGACCAGGAGACGTAGTGACTTTGCAAGAAGGGTTTTTATCTTAAATTGGTATACAACAGTTATTAATAAATTATTAAAAGACAAAAATACTAATATAATAATATGTAATCATTATTTAATGGTGGGTCAAATTAAAATGCGAAAATAGTGAGTAGGTTAGTATACAACATAAAAATTACTCCTACAGACTTGCGTGTCGAATGTGTTCCACATTACTTTGAGATTCATTTGATTAAAAAAAAAATACTAGATTCACATGAGTCCGAAATTGTACCTCCGAAATTATTTCTATATTATCAATGAACAAAATAGCAACATATCGTCACAATATTCTTGCATACGAATTTATTACGTCAGTCCGTAATAATACTATGTAAGTTTGTTTTTTAATTCACCATTCCTCGAATTGGTTACGGGCAATAATTTCGCATATTAAATTTATACATTTTGAGGCGCATAATTTTAAAAAGTTCCTGCATGATTGCATTCTGCGCCAAACCTCACGTATGGCATTAACATAATACAATATAATCTTATAGTGTGACTGCAAACCATCATCAGTTTACTGGTCTACGATTTTTTTTTTAATTTTCTGATTTCATATTGTTTTATCCACTTATAATTTCATTTTGTGTCTAATTTGCACACACTATTTATCAAAGTAGAATACTATTTAATTTGTAAAAAATGAAATTACAAAGCAATAAACAAGTCACATTATTGACTAATTATTGGGTCTATCTTTATAAAATATGACCAATTAGCACGGCACATTAGAAACATAACAAATATCGGTTTCTATAAAAAAATATATATTTAAAAAATTAAATAAACTGAAAATATCTCTTTCGGCCGATGCCATACTAATCAGAAGTTTTTAAGACGACCCAAAAGACTTATAGCTACTGTCAATGAATGATTACTTAAGCTCATAACGAAGGGAAATATAGAGATATAGAGAAAATTTTGAGTTAGGCCATGATAGGTATGTTGCATATATATTATAATACAAGGGTACATTACTATCTAAATGTAAATTGTTATTATTTTCGTTTGTTGTGATCGTTTACTTCTGTTGAAAACGGTACTGTTTAGTATAAGCTTACAGCATTATTTTGGTATTATTTTTAATAAATTCTTAGATAATACAAACGCGACAATATGAATATAAAAATTGGGTTATTTTTTACAGCACCTGATAACGCATAGCTCAAGCAACAAAAATCTGGTAAATATATGCAAAAAACATAACTGTTACAAAAAAAACTACTAATGGGTAAAAAAAAAAATCATTACATTATGATGATAATTCACAATATTATCAGTATTTTCTTTTATTTTGTTAACTGTCAATTCATGGTGGAACTGCATTGTATTGTTGTTTTTATTTAATAAAAACAACAATTATCAGTATTGTCTCATTGTCCGGTGTATGGCACTGATACTAAATGTTGACCGAAGGGGATGGGAAGGTAGGCTTCTCTAAATATATATATAATAATATTAATAAACAGGTGCCTACATAATTTGAAAACACCTCAGATTTTTTCTAGTAGGTATATTATATGTGAAACTATTTAAATTCAATATTAATATAGAATGTTAAATTCTCAAAAATTGTAAATTGTTCGTTGAACAAAGGAAAGGTTTATTATATCAATAAAAGTTCAGATTATTTTGAATCAAAAAATAACACACTGCTTCTGGTCACCGCACATTGAGAATGTGACCCACTGTCATACAAAATAATATTATTGTGTGATGTAAAGAGAACAGTTATGTAAGTATTTTCCAGACCATAAACTTGACCAGTGGGTCTATTCTATGCTTATCGACCGCTAAAGTGATAAAGTGAAAAATATTATCAAACTTAGGGTAGGTTTGTATCAAAATATTAGCACTTATTGTAACAATTACACGAAGCCGGTTTTTATTGTTGCAATAAGTGCTATATTTTAACAGCACCTATCTTGCTGCTGTTAAAATATCGCACTTATTGCAACAATAAAAACCGGCTTCGTGTAATTGTTACAATAAGTGCTAATATTTTGATACAAACCTACCCTAAGTTTGATACTATTTATCAATTTAGTGTTCGATAAGTATAGAATAGACCCACATGTGGGTGATAAATAAACAGGCTACACGCGGAGGAAAGGACATTCGAAATTTTTTACTTCATATTAATAATATATAACAATATTTTAGGTATCAACATATTTTTTTGCATCATCAAATGACACACTGTTTAGTTCTAGCTAGACCATCGACAATATTTCTAGTAGATTATAATAAATAAATAAATGTTATAATGCAACACCAATTTAAAGGTATGAATTTAAAATGTGATAACTGAAGTCAGAGTGAAAAAAAAAATTAAGAATGTTCGCTATCTATAAATAATAAATAATAATGCAAACCTACTTTCATTTTTACAGCCTTTGTATAATAAAATAATGATAAACAGTACGTGCTCATGATTACCAATTCGCTATACGTCGGTATTCGTGTGAAATAAAATAAATAAATAGTTATTAGGTACTATTAGGTAGGTACCTATAGTATATGTAATTGGACAATTTTCAATTAGATGCGATTTATTTGCCTTAGACAATATATGTACCAATCTATTAACATTGCGTACCTACTGTTGTTTGGTAGGTTTTCATATTCAATAAATCAGTAAGGAAACGCTTTTTAAAAATGCCGTAGGAAAACTTAGCTTGTCAAGAATGATAGGAGAAAGGTGATGTATTCGAACTCTTATTTAATACAACATAGTTAGGTGGCGGCATGAAATTGTGAATTTCGATCGTAGTTTTCGTTATTGCCATATTTTCAATGCAATACGGTTAAACTGCTATTCGTAGGAAAATATTATTATTTTATAGTCACGAAAAAATGGTACCACCTTTGTATAAACGATATATGCAATCGAAAATCTTCATTATTGCGACTAGTCACCGTATTGCATTCGAAGTATAATAGTGTACGAGCACTATGATCGGAACTCGCAAGTTCGTGCCGCGACCTCGCTAGAGACAGCCATAATATATTGTAAAGATAGAAGAAAAAAGTGAGTCTAAACATAGGTATCTATTTAGTTGAATAATATCTCTGAGAAGAGATGTCATAAAACAGCGAATCCAATAATAATATTCCATGTCACGGTAGATCGTACCAAATAGGGATTCCAATCCCGGGATCCCGAGCTATTTTCGATATGTACCTATAAATCCCGTGATTGATAAACATAATCCCGAAACTTTCGGGATTGAATATTTATCAATTTATATGGAAAATAAAATAAAAACGAAAATATAACAGAAAAAATACTTTTAATAACAAATAACTAAATTAGAAATAAACTGAGTTTGAATGAAGTTTGATTTATACCCATATGTAAGTTGCCGATTCATTTTATTTTTTCACATAAATTAATAAAAATGAGAAAGATTGGAAAAAACAATGCTTCGCACTTTTAACAAAGTAATTCCACCATGATCTCATACGTTTTATATTTGGCTGACTAATTAAATTTATGAAGCGGAAAGGCCATAAGTACACCATGATTTGCTTTAATATTGTAAATCTCGCTAACCCGTTCATTAAGTATTTACTATCAGAAACAGCAATCTCACATTATTATTTATATTAAAATATTATTTACTCCATTAAACTTATGTATTCCCAAGTTTGAACGTATACAATATTTATATTGTTTATATTAACAATGGAAAAAAATGCCAGTCCCGGGATTGTCAAATTGTAATCCCGAAATCCCGGGATCAGAATTTTGGCCCGGGATTGGATTCCCTAGTACGAAAATATAAATTATCTATCCAAAAATTTATACAGTTAACAAATTCATTGCTTTTCTGCTTTATGTGTTAATAATGCAATGATTTTACAATAATTTAATTTTCGATTGTTCTGGGTATCTATGTAAGGATAGCAAATCAATGCCCCATGTG
This sequence comes from Rhyacophila brunnea, assembly GCF_057557595.1. Lineage (NCBI taxonomy): Eukaryota > Metazoa > Arthropoda > Insecta > Trichoptera > Rhyacophilidae > Rhyacophila > Rhyacophila brunnea. The sequence continues at coordinate 35,425,738 of NW_028233276.1, read as the reverse complement.
TATGAGGAAACGAGTGAAAAATCGGAATTTTGTACTTCTGTCGCAGTAGAGTGTGGGTAAACCATTATACAATGGCACCATGGGCAACTCGTAAGTGTATTTCATTTACCACAATGCCTGTAACAACGCTAGCAAGCTATAATACTAATACAACTACCGTACGTATGGCACCACTGTAAAACGATTTACCTATACCTATCGTGGTCACAATTATCTTACAGAAACGACGTAGTCAATAATAAAAATTAGACAATGAAAGTAGGTACTGTAGGAAAACGTTAAACTTTTCTCTATAGGCCATCCGCAAAAAATATTACTTGTACTGAAAGTTATAAATGCGGCTATTGTGAAGCTCGAGGAAAAGCTGTCATAGAATATATTATGACAGGTGGTAACAAAATAGTTAATTAAAAAAATATTAGCAAGCTCAAGTACGTTATAACAGAAAATATTGGAGTGATCCGTGACATCGGTTAGTAATTAACACAACAATCGATCGCCTACCGTAACTCAATTTGGAGAGCGCTTAAGAGGACGTTCTACAGAAATGGCCTTGAGAATTGAAAATATGATTTTTTAACATGTGGTCCATAATATCTGGTCTACTAGTTAATATAAAAAGGTCGTGTCAAAGTTGTTTGTGTTAATAAATTTGCTCTGTGACTGATCCGACTCATATTTCACATTTATTTCATCAGGGCTGTCGAAGACCTAAATCATAATATATATTTATAATTTTAAATTTTTATTTATAATATATATTATTTAAGTTTTGTGCATCTAATGCCGGGTCCACACTGGCAACAAGTTAATTTGCTGGCAACCTCGTTAGATTTTACGATAATTATTGTAAAATTTCTTAAGCAATTATGGTAAGTATCGTAAAATTTAATGAGGTTGCCAGCAACTTGTTGCCAGTGTGGAAATGGCTTAATATCCACTGTGGTTCACGTAGTGGCATGGACCTGGGGTTAGCTAATTCAGGAAGTCAACACCCATGATAGAATTTTTTCCAGTTTTGGTTGCATTATATTCCAAAACTCTTCTGTAAAAAACGTTTCCGAGTTTATAAATGGAAATTTCTCGGTGTACATAGTAAACAAACCTACGAATAAAAAAAGACAAAAAGGAACATACTGATTCATCGCAGTAAAATCTGGTAATCAAATTCGCCATTTTGAAAAGCGACGATTTTGCGTAAACAAATATCACGTGGTCTGTACGTGTGCGGCAAACTTCGAATGTGTTTGTAATTTTGTGCAAAGTGCGAATGTAATGTTTTCAAATAATTGATATGGATTAATTATACCATCGTATTATTTTCTCGAAATCATAAACATACTATAATAGTATTTGAGTATCAACCTATGTTCAATTTGAATTGGGTTATAATAATAATATACCCGTATATATATCAATAGTATGTTTGCTACAAAATCCACCCAAGTTATCAGTACGTACTTGCACAGGTTTGATTAAAAACCATGATGAAATTAACATTTAAAAAATATGAATGCTTAATATTATTTTGACAGCCCTGTTTTCTGATCGGCTTCATCTCGCAGGTGTTCATAAAATAATAATAATTCTCCGCGCGGCAGAAATTATCAGTAATAATAATAATATTTCTTGAAATAAAATCTCCGATGATTAGTGATTTTTGCGAAAAGATCGATTTAAATTGACGTAGTTACGACGCCGAGGTCCTTTTTATACTGAATTATATTTGAACGGCGGGCTCTTCAGCGGGCCCTTAAGGGGACGCTCTACAGAATTGCCCTTGAGAATTGAAAATATGATTTTTTTACATGTGGTCCGGAATTGTTGCTCTACTGGTAATATGCAAAGGTCGCCGACAATGCTTTGGTCTAAAGTAATAATAATGATCTCTTATTTAATTTAAATCATAACACTGTCAAAGTGTATAAAATATGGGGTGACCAAAAAATGATATCTTCTAATATACGTAAATGTTACTAAATTCAATTTGTTAATCAGGTGTTTGGTGGAAAACATTGCAACCAATATGATGGATAGCCACGATATAAACTTAATAATAATATATTAATAACGTTTTAACCTGAAATTGTCCGAGAGCTAAACATACGAAGGATGTTGAAATACATATCTACCTACATTTTTATTTCATGTGCTATCCAAAAAACATTATTAATGAATAGTATTTATTTTGAATATGTAAGACCTATTACATAACTATTTAAAAAAAATGGGTACATATTGTTTAATTCTAATGCATATTTAAAAAAAAATTAATATAGTGATGTCTGTTTATTATAAAAGAAAGTGACTTTTTATTAAAAGAAATGAAAACATAATTAATTATATTTTCATTTCTTTTAAAATGGAATTCTACCAAGTAAATGCTAACTCAATTAATGACTTTTTATTACTTACCCGATTAGTTTAATTAATTTAGTCTGACACTTTTACAAACAAGTAACGCAACTTTACTTTTAGTTGGTAGGTACAATAATTATTAATTAATAAAAGCCAATGCAAGAAATAATTTATACTCATAAAAAATGGTCACCCATAGATTTTTTTTATTCAAAGCTAGCGATCGCAGAGAACAAGACAAAAAAAACTGCCGACTTTATCGAATCAATCACCCAGGGCTGTCGAAGATGTCTTACTTGTTTTTATGATAAATTGTTTTTAATTGTGTGCAATTTGGCGGGAAAATATAATATATACAGTTGCCTACCATTCGGTTATCCCATGAGCTGGGTTTTGTTTACTCTTTTGCTGACATCCTACAGTTTTATCTGATATTATAAAAGTCACACAGTACAACAGTGTTTAAATCTAATATGTAATTGCACCGGTTTAATTAAAAACTATAACGAAATTAACATTTTAATGATTTACAGATTTTCCTATGTTATATCAACTTAATAGCAATTTTAATGAGACCAGATACATATGACGATATATCCAAAATACACATCATCAGATAATATGTGAAATATTTTGATAAGCAAAAAAATAAGAACAATACAAAAATAACATAACATAATCAGCTAGTCTTTTCATAATTATTTTAGATGAATGTTGTATGCCGTTTGACGCTTGGAAGTATGTAATTATTCCATCGGTACAGTAAGCTATTTTTAACTTTAAATTTGTAACTCTTTAAAACGTAAAATTAGATTGATATTATTTTGACAGCCCTGTATTCGTTCGGCCGGTTTCAGGTTACGTCGCATAAATGTTATGAAGGGAATAATAATAATGATATTCGTTCGACCGAGAATTGTAATTAATAATTATTGCGTTTCTTAAAATAAATCCCCGATGGTTAGAGGTTTTTGAGGTTAGACTGAATTAAAATGACGTCCTTTCAACGCTGAGGTTTATTTCTGACTAAACTATGAATGACCTTGTTCCTGTTCAGCTGAGTCTTAAGAGCAGGTATTAAAAAGGCCAATAGATTTTTTTCAATTGGCTATATTTTCTCACGAGTGTTTTCAAAATGATGTATGTTCAAATAATTTGTACTAGAATGTGTATAAATCAATTTATTTTGTGTCACCTTCGAACGATCTCCATATATAAAAATCTTTTTTAAAGAGATAGATAATATATGTGTTTTTCGAAGGCCGGATTTAAATAAATTCATTATATATAAAAAAGAAAAGTATCTTTATATCTCGTAAGTAGATCAGTGAGAAATAGCAAAAAGTAATTTACAATTTCAATCCGAGAAGAAAGTTATGTCAAAACTTTGTTTATTTTTTCCTAACAATTACGACGTAAATATTCTATTGTTTACGCTATATTAATTTGAAATTTTGATAGAGTAAAATTCAAAACAATAATAATAATTATGATACCGAATTGAAAATATTAAAAACATGCCTGGGCGAAATTAAATTGTCTGCAAGAATAGTGATAAATAACAACGCTTTGTTTGGTTTTTTCGCACATTCCACGCCATATCGTGTGATAGGGTATGAAGTATTATTGAAACATCGTCCGCGTTGAAACAGCGGCATGGGAAAAATGTGCAACATTAGTCACCTTGAAAGCCAGGCAAGACACAGAGATGGCGATGAGAGAGAAGGCGGTCACGAAGACAATCCATTCCTCGGCTTGGAGTAAACAAAGCGACACAATTTGTTTCACAATCATAATGATTGTTATTATTCTGAATTAGAAAATATAAACCGGTAACTCGACATGCAACGAGCTGTGTGCAATGTAAACGTACGACATGATCTTGGTGTCTGAACCCTTGGAATACGAAGGGTATGCATTAGTGATGCCAGTAGCGAAGGGTGGAGGTAGTCTGTTACGATTCGCCATAAATAGTGCACACTAAACTTTGTCAGACAAACATATTTATTTTCACTGAACCAAGACTACAATTATTTACAGATGGTGGGTGTTACTTAAATACTCGTCTATCTATAAAATATTAAAGATTATGAAACTAAATTATACATAACTTTGGATATTTTATAGATTGAATAATATTTTTAATCTATTATAGTTTGGTTTAGGCAGAGCTTAATGAATGAACTAACAATATGTGTAAAATGTATTCTTAATCCAACGAAAACAAATAATTATGAATGAAAAAGTGTGCACAATTTTGTCATTTCGCCCAAAATATACCAAAACTATTAAGTTTGGTTTAGGGAGAGTTTAATTGATTTTTAAAAACTAACCAACACTGTCTGTAAATTGTAGTTCAATAAAAACAACGTATGACTGACATAGTTTAATGTGCACTATTTATGTCGAATCTTAACAGCCTACCTCCACTCTTCGCTCTATCGATTTTCTACCATTTTCGTTTGTTGTGTTGAAAAACGATAGATTTAACGCTATAACGCCAGATGGAAATTTTTAAAAGCTAGATGCCTAGTTAAAAATGCTAGATCTGGTAAGAAAAATGCTATGTTGACAACGTTGATCGCTACCAGTTTTGACACGGATATTAATAATATCAGTCTACTTGAAGTTAGACTTGCCTGATGTATGGTTACATGTAAATTGTACGTAAAATATTTCACCGTGGCACAGTTCGCCGTGACCTTTCTATTACTATACGGTCTCCAATTTGAATAGATTCATTATGTACATTACTTCAATTTTCATGGCTGATTTCGGTAAAATTCATGAATTCATGAATGAATACCTAACCTAACAAATAATCCAATATATCGGCTATTTTGATTTTTTTTTTCCTGCTGGCTTTTAGTGAACCGACAAGAACGGTGTTTTATTTAGACATGAATTTTATGTCAGTACTATACGACACAAAGGGGTTGTACGGTATTTAAGGCTATACTTCAGCTAAGGCATGATCTAAAAAGATCGTGACTAGGCGATGCGCGGATTGTGCAAATGACGCGAGCCGAACGAAATATAATTTGTCATAAAGATTCAACATGCGTCCTTTTAATGTTATGTTTATTATTATATTCGTTATAATAATAGTATATTTATTGGCATGTTTTCTTTTTCAAGTACATGCGGAACGTTTTTTAGTCATCTTTACACGATTTAATAATATATTCCTCCGACGCCATCACAAAACAAATTGACGTGCTCACACCTCAACTGTCAGTCTCTGATTGGCGACGACTGCGAAATTTCGTTCCACATACTGTTGAAAATTATTTGCCGTTTCACTTATTATTTATTATTATATTCGTAATAATAATAGTATATTCATTGGCATGTTTTCTTTTTTAAGTACATGCGGAACGTTTTTTAGTCATCTTTACACGATTTAATAATATATTCCTCCGACGCCATCACAAAACAAATTGACGTGCTCACACCTCAACTATCAGTCTGCGATTGGCGACGACTGCGAAATTTCGTTCCACATACTGTTGAAAATTATTTGCCGTTTCACTTATGTACGCTCTTAAGGCCATTGGACCCGTTTTTTCCTGTCTTCTCGGAATCGCGGAAATGATAAGCATGTTTAAAACGAATTGATACACAATAAACTCTTTATTTATTTAAAATCTAATAAATAGTATTCAACTAAAACGTTCTGTGTCATTAAAATTTTTCGAATCGCTTTACTTTTTAAAATAAATGACAATTAGTCAGTCCTGTTTTCGAAATTGGTCAAAACGACTGTCACGCCACAATGAATGTTGAGCTTAATAATAGTTTTGCAGGTATATATTGTATCAAAGAAATGGGTAAAACAATACATTTCATTGATTAACTCACGTACTTTTTTTTAATTTCGGAAAAATAAAGATTTTAAAGCCATTTTAGTTTGAGTATACACATCAGCCAATTTTGAATGATTTTTTCTCACAAAATAATATATACTGCACAATAAAAATATTTTTTTATTATAATATAACATTCACGTAATACTATAAATAATAATTAACAATGAAAAAATAAATAAAACCCCATACATTTGGTATAATTAGTGACGCTGTATTACTAAAACACGTCGTACATTTTCATGTATTTATCCTGTTTTCAGACGTTTTAGAAATATAATTATTTTGCAAAATTATTAAAAAAAGGCAATTTGATTGATTGATCCATACAGTTTTTTCATTCTTTCGATATTAATATAGTTAGTCGGCGACCAACTGGGACGCAGTGAGGACGAGTTTTTTTTCTTCCAGAATTTAGTTCATCGCGGAATATTATTTTGACAGACGTAATATTTACATAACAACAGTGTCAAACAAAACTTAAGCCAGTCACAGGGTTGCCACATATTTTATAAGGTAGCTTGCGTGAATTTCTTGAAATCAAAAATATGTTTATTAGATTTTTGTGCAAGTTTATTCAAAAGATAATTTACTAAACATTCTTTGAAGGTGGCTTCGTATTATACATGGGAAAATCATGAGCGGTACATTAGCCAAACCATGCGCTGGTCGCCGTCGAAGTGGAAAAACATCTGAATTGATTGCCCAACGGTACAATATTATTTTGTATCTTCAGATAATCATGCCTTTCCGTTAGCAATTTATTTTATGATAATTATTATTTTTATAATTATTTTTATAACACACCCATGATAGCCACGCGGCGTAAGCGTTGGCTTATTGCGTCGTGGGTCCCAGGTTCGAATCCTGGGTCTAACAAGTACACATATTGTTTTTCAATTTGTGTATGAGTCACAAGTATGGATCTAATAGGTTGAGCAAGTGGCTGACATACATTTATCGTAAAAACAAAAATCTGTCAATACAAACCTCCACTCTGTGGAGGCCCATATGATCCTATTAGGATCGGATACGGTCGAAAAGAATATTATTTTTTACTATCCTACAGTGGAGTAGTTGGCATAGCGCAGTGGGTATGGGTTCGAATCCCACGTCTGGCAAAATTACATGTTTTTGCAATGTGTGTTTTATCCAGATTAACTACCATTCCTCATAAAAAGTCTGATAGTATAAGCCTCCATATGCTCCGCTGAGGAGATAATGGTATTTAATGTAACATAGTTCGTTGCCACCGGGGCATTTTAAATAATGTAATAATTAACGTGATATTTGCCATCTAAAAATTAATTGCGCATAATGCGCATTCCACTTCCCCGGTGCCAATGAGTTAGTTATCTAGCCGCAAACGCATTATTATTTTATATTAATTAAATGTTAGAAATCAAACATTAAAAAAAAAATCAGTGGACAACCCTCGTCCAATGTTGACATAATGAATTCTATTATTATCGGCCCATATTCATTATTATAGGAGGATAATATAGGATATCTCTTAAGAGGACGTTCTACAGAAATGGCCTTGAGAATTGAAAATATGATTTTTTAACATGTGGTCCATAATATCTGGTCTACTAGTTAATATAAAAAGGTCGTGTCAAAGTTGTTTGTGTTAATAAATTTGCTCTGTGACTGATCCGACTCATATTTCACATTTATTTCATCAGGGCTGTCGAAGACATAAATCATAATATATATTTATAATTTTAAATTTTTATTTATAATATATATTATTTAAGTTTTGTGCATCTAATGCCGGGTCCACACTGGCAACAAGTTAATTTGCTGGCAACCTCGTTAGATTTTACGATAATTATTGTAAAATTTCTTAAGCAATTATGGTAAGTATCGTAAAATTTAATGAGGTTGCCAGCAACTTGTTGCCAGTGTGGAAATGGCTTAATATCCACTGTGGTTCACGTAGTGGCATGGACCTGGGGTTAGCTAATTCAGGAAGTCAACACCCATGATAGAATTTTTTCCAGTTTTGGTTGCATTATATTCCAAAACTCTTCTGTAAAAATCGTTTCCGAGTTTATAAATGGAAATTTCTCGGTGTACATAGTAAACAAACCTACGAATAAAAAAAGACAAAAAGGAACATACTGATTCATCGCAGTAAAATCTGGTTATCAAATTCGCCATTTTGAAAAGCGACGATTTTGCGTAAACAAATATCACGTGGTCTGTACGTGTGCGGCAAACTTCGAATGTGTTTGTAATTTTGTGCAAAGTGCGAATGTAATGTTTTCAAATAATTGATATGGATTAATTATACCATCGTATTATTTTCTCGAAATCATAAACATACTATAATAGTATTTGAGTATCAACCTATGTTCAATTTGAATTGGGTTATAATAATAATATACCCGTATATATATCAATAGTATGTTTGCTACAAAATCCACCCAAGTTATCAGTACGTACTTGCACAGGTTTGATTAAAAACCATGATGAAATTAACATTTAAAAAATATGAATGCTTAATATTATTTTGACAGCCCTGTTTTCTGATGGCTTCATGTCGCAGGTGTTCATAAAATAATAATAATTCTCCGCGCGGCAGAAATTATCAGTAATAATAATAATATTTCTTGAAATAAAATCTCCGATGATTAGTGATTTTTGCGAAAAGATCGATTTAAATTGACGTAGTTACGACGCCGAGGTCCTTTTTATACTAAATTATATTTGAACGGCGGGCTCTTCAGCGGGCCCTTAATAATATGCGGCGAACTGCATACGTAGGTACAAGTTTCACACGCTGATGTATGGCATTAGTTCAGTAGTGGCACATCCGAAGTAAATGACTAAATTAGTTTTAAGAAACATTAACAATTTAATAAATATGTATCAGTGAATAACATGCGTAATTTTTGTTAATTTACATGTGGAAAAAATATGCTAGGTGGAATACACGATACGAATGATTATTAAATTAAAATAAATAATGGATTCTCTAAGTTTGGGTCGAAACAATGACATATTAAATGGACGACTCACTTCATACCGGGCGCGCACGAGAAATTGTGCATGAAAGTCATTCACAGATGTATAGGTAGATGTCACGTGACCATATGACGTATCTGTTTCCATTATGCGATACAAGCTTCGAGAATTTATAGTAATATAACCTTTATTGTAATGGCGTATTAGTGTCATGACTCATGACTCATTGCGTTAGAAACAGATTCTCGGTTACTTACGACTTCTCGGAGATTAGACGCAAGTGAGCCCAGCGAATCACAAGCGACTGACTGTCCAATGGTTCCTGTCATTCAATTGCATTGAATAAACATTCATCAATATCTTAAAATGGCATTTTATAAATAATAAATAATACTAACACATGAAAAGTGATATCCCATCTTTCTTGGAGTGTTTAGTAGATTTTTTTACAATTTTTAACTAGGCACATTGGCATTTTGTAACACAATAATAACGGTGGAGTCGAAACCTGACAGTCAGAAATTTTGTATGGGCAGACCCAGCGGTGTCGCCAGACCGCTTGCAAGCAGAATGTTCATTTGAGCGTAGGATACCGATATTAAAATATGAATTTCGCCATCCGGCAGACCCGACACAAAGTGAGTGTCATTTTATTTTCTAGATGCTTCGTCCATATTAATGTTATTGGGTCGAAATAATAATTAATGATCAATAATTAGGTATTATATCAACCTACCTTACGACAGCTGACAACAATTATGGTCATTTCATATTGCAAAGAATTATTCTAACTTGTAATTTGTAATAATTAATATAATAAACATTAGAGCCGTATAAAAAAAACAAGGTCACCGAGTAAAGTATTCACAATAATTATTCACACTGGTATCGGTACTATGAACAAGTAAGAAACTGCAGTAGCGAAATCAGTTTACTTGGTCTAAAACAAAGTTAGCATTGCAATGTTAATTATCCGAGTGCATGTTAGAAACCAGTTCAATTAGTCGATTTAATTATCGAAACAAACATCGAATGCGCTCTCCATTGTCTTACGAATAGCTGCTGTGACACAGATAGGATTAATGTGTCTATGTGTCTATTGCTATACATAATAAAGGTTGTTCTAAATACCTTTTCAATTGATTGTTTTGCTTTCAATGCTTTTTAATGTTTAGTGATATACCTATAATTAGCGTTGGGTTTCGGGAATTTCCTCGAGAAATTTTCGAGATTTTCCATCCCGAATCTCGAGAATTGAAATTTTTAAATTTTCTCGAGAATCTTTCCTCAGGATTCGGGATTTCTTTATTATCAAATATTAATTGAAAAACGATTTTCTATGTGAAAAAAGTGGACAGAAAACACAAAACGTTCAAAGACTGATCGGGGCATTTAACACAATTGAGCCAACGTCGACTCAAAATGAGCGCAATTTTTGCAACAGCAGGGAATTTTGTGTCTCAAAAACGTTCGTAAGTACGTATCGATTTGCATCATCAAATCTGTATGATTGTATCTACAACACGAGCATATTTTTTTTTAAACAATTCAACTACCTACCCATTTATATATATTATTATGTATGTAGTTGGACATGGTTGAATGTCCAATTTTATGAAGGCAGAGTACCTATGACGTATATATATACCTTTTACAGTTTATTATCATTTTATTTCAAGAAAATGGATACATAATCAATCTAATTATAAAATCTGACTAGCCATATGCTATTTTAATAAACTGTAGAGTAATATTTAATTAAACAGTAGGTAATTAAATTTTGTTAATTAACATTTTCAAAACAAACAACAGTTAATATCGTAATATTGCGTGAAGAATTAATTACATGGCGGATTTTATAACCGTGAAATCATTATTACTGTGCTATTATGAAATAATATTTTTCATTAATTTAATAATAACACTATTCGGCAAATTTAAAAAAATTAACATTATTAGAAATCAAACGGCCATCAGTGTATACATATAATTTCCAAAGTATACAGCGAAAAAATAAAATTACGGCACCCTTTCCTTATCCAAGGATTTCGCCGTTGTGGATACATGGCCACTGAAACTAACATTTTTGTTCGCAGGCTACATAATCATAATAATATAATCTATTTTCTCTCGAGTTTAGGCATACTATTTACCAGTGGCGAAGGGTGACTGTTGGAAAGAGGTAGGCTGTGGAGATCTGATAAAAAGAGCAAACTTGTCAGGTATACTTACGAGAATAGTACGATATTTACTACTAATGAATAGGTACACACTAGTAAATGACAACAACACACTAATTCAATGAAACTTCAAATACTCATTGACGACATAAAAATGAGCGATGTGTTTAAATTACGTATTTTTCAAAACATGTAGGTATACCCATCAAAAATCATTAGATAAAATTTATTTTTATTTATAAAAACAATCTATATTTACTTATTTATTAATATTCGATTAAACGCCGTTGAAATTATTTTTTTAATTATCTAATTATTAATGATTTTGGACAAAGTGCGCAGTCGTGACAATATTATTATGCGCGAATGTTTTAGGCTCTGCGATAGGAGCTTACCTCATTTCGTACAAATCAGCAGACTTGCTGAGGTTACGAGACGTAAAGTCCATACGAAAAAAATCAGAATTATTTCACACATAATCGGAGATTTATTTACGTCGAGACGTCGCGGCGTTTATTGTTTATTTACGGTGCGCTGTGGTATATTTTTTTAATACCTTTGCAGTTGTTTTGTAAACTGTGTAATACATTCCTACATATACGACATCTCTCCTTGGCAAAATAAATTATTTTTATATAACATAAAATAATGAAGTGATTAAGTATATAAATATGTCAATGTGCAATTAAAAAACATTTTTCTTAAGGTAGGCTTTAAATAATGGAGTCTTCGCCAGTGCTATTTACTTGACAGTAGGGAATCTAATCCCCAGCCAAAATTCTGATTCGGGATTACAATTTGACAATCCCGGGATTGGCATTATTTCCATAGTTAATATAATTTGTTTATATTTACAAATAACATTGATAAAATCGGTCAAAAATAAATCTAGTATATTTTATACTATTTAAGACATTTTTATTGTTAATATTGTGTACGTTCAATCTTGAAAATACATAAGTTTAATGGAGTAAATAATATTGTAATATAAATAATAATGTGAATGTAATATGAGATTGCTATTTCTGATAGTAAATACTTAATGAATGGGTTAGCGAGATTTAAAATAGTAAAGCAAATCGTGGTGTATGGCCTTTCCGCTTCATAAATCTAATTAGTCAGCCAAATATGAAACTGCCGTAAAACGTATGAGATCATGGTGGAATTACTTTGTTAAAAGTGCGAAGCATTGTTTTTCTCCAATCTTTATCATTTTTATTAATTTATGTGAAAAAATAAAATGAATCGGCAACTTACACATCGGTATAAATCAAACTTTATTCAAACTCAGTTTATTTCTAATGTAGTTATTTGTTATTAAAAGTATTTTTTCTGTTTTATTTTCGTTTTTATTTTATTTTCCATACAGATTAATAAAAAATTAAATCCCGAAATCTTCGGGATTATGTTTACCAATCCCGGGATTCATAGGTAGGTATCGAAAATAGCTCGGGATCCCGGGATTGGAATCCCTACTTGACAGGTACTAAATTAGTACATAATATCGTCACTGTTCTGGCAGAAGACACTAATTCGAAAAAAAAAATATTGAGTTGTTCCTTATTTTAAACTTTACCGTCTGGAAACCAATAAATAAAGTCTTTATTTTAAAGTCATCCTTTTTACGATTACTTTAAACTCACATGATAGACCATTATTTCAAACATTTTAACAACTTCAAAGTCAAATTACTCAAAACTAGTATTCTCCAGTTAGTGTGTTCTGCCAGAATATAGATGATATTATCTACCAAATACTCTCTACTCTATATTACATACGTATTTACAAAATGAGATGCCGTGTCAGCGCTAGTATGATCGTTGGCACTACATGTTGGCATCGAAAGGTTTTTTTTTGTCAGCAAGGAATATTTTGATGTTTTTTAAAATTGAAATGTTAAGATTTTACTGATGCACGATAGTGATAATGATCTGCGCATGTATTTTTCAGGAAGAGTTAGCATCCCAGTGTTTCCTCCAATCATCAGTATGTAGTATGTACTATGTAATCTGGAAATTAAGAATGTGGGGTTTATTTACATATATACCTATACTATATTAGTAATTCTCTTCGGTTATCTTGAAAAAAAAATCGAGATGAGATAAAAGATTAAATATTTGAAGAAGGCACAGCAAATATTTAACCAACACATTGTCAACAAACTTCTTCATCTGACTTTCAAGTATGTTGTAAGTAATGAAACATGCACTTTATTTTCATTGCCCACTTTCGTTATTTTTCCAATGTTTAAGAAAAACAAATTTTAATGTTTACTTCTAGGGAAATCGTAAAAAATGTATTTTATAAAAATCAAAACCACTTGAGTTATTTTTTTAACGATAAAACAGTCAACACTCATTTTATATGAAGAAAATAATGTCAATAACTAACTCATTGATAAGTGACTGACTATGTATAAATAGATATGAAAACTTAGAATAACTATTTTTAACGAATTTATTGGACAATATAGAATACATTAGCTTTAAATTGAATGGCCCTGAAAGCAAGGGAACGGAAGGTAATTGGTGCCTTTGAGATGTGGTGTTGGCGACGAATGCTTCGTATTTCTTGGACGGAGCACAGGACGAACCAGTCAATCATCCAGAGACTGAAGATAAAGGAACGGCTCTCAACAATATGTCTGAGAAGAATTCTGCAGTTTTTGGACATATTATCAGGCGCGGACCGGACAACCTGGAGAGATTGGTAGTTTTGGGTGACCTCCAGGGAAGGCGAAGCAGAGGAAGAGCGTCTGCGCGCTGGAGCGACCAAGTGAAACAGCTGACTGGGGGGCACCATCCATTCTGCCCTGAGAGAAGCGGAAGATCGAAAAGGATGGAAAGTCTTGGTCGCTCAAAGGATGGCGAAATTCAAATGTGGTCACGATCCTCAGCCATGAGTGCACGACCAAGAAGAGAGAATAAATTAAGGGCTGTGACATGTGAATTTCATAAATATATTATGCAAAAAGAGCACTTAATAAAATGCAAAACAATCAACTTATGAATAAAATATTTCACCTGTTGCATTATTGTGTAGAAATCTCGTAGTAAAATTTTCTCATTCATAATGGAAGTGATAAATAACAACGACGATTACATGCAATATTATTTCCATTGCAACCAACTTTATCGATGATAATAGTAAGTATTACTCGTATAATCCATATTTATTTTCATTATATATTTATTCATTCCCCCGCTCTAAATATTAGTACAACATAATATAGAGCCCTAATGTGTAGGTATATTGAAAATTTTACGATGACTTGTTGTTACGCGTTGAGTTTGCGTATCGTTATTGCGCACTAAAAAGCACTGTGTTGTTGTACGTAGGGGATGGCATTGTGATTCACTTTGGTGAAAATAGAATAGGTAAAAGATTTATGTACATATTATAGTAATTAGCCCAACTCATTGGGTCGTTTGGACTAACATTAAACACTTATTGAAAAACCCTGCTAGAGGCGGATACTCCATCACTACCTACGCCACCATGGGGTGAGCTAAGTAAAAACAGTGTAGTTATATCTTATAATGTCAACAAGTAAATTTTTCAGGAAATCATAAAAGTTATTGCTAAGCGTCTGTCTTATCTATGAGATACCTTAAATTTCAATTCAATTTATATGTGCCTCATTACTGAGTGATCTTGCGCTGATCTGGTTGCTTCAGTCGCAATCTCCTTCCTTTGACGCAACCAGTGATCACCCCGACAGGATCTCTACCAGCCTGTATCTACATGAGAGACGCTCTTTGATGCCTAGCTCTTTCAATTATTATCCCACCAGATATTCTAGTAGTCCAGATTCCTGGAGGCTCTGGGTTCGATTCCCGGTGAAATCATTATATCTTTATGTAGTCTTCTCAAAGCATGGGTGTTTATGTGATCGTTTTATTTACACTACTATTATTGGGCCTCATGGCCAGTTGTAGTGTTAAAAACATACAAGTACATGTATAGGTATTACATATATTTAAGAAGTCAATAACGAATGCTACATTCTTAAATCTTGCAACAAATCAATTTTAATTACTTATTTCTTTTATTCAACGAATAATTCAAAAGATTTAAGAATGTAGCATTCTGTTATTGAACATACATAATTTTGTAAAACACTTTCTGATAAAATAAGTTATAACCAATAGAAAAAATCTTTTTGAAAAAGTAAGCCACCCTGGCAGGGATCGAACCCTGCATCTCCTGGGTTTACGCCCCGTCCGTTGCATTTACCTCTATGCTACAAGGCGACGTACTAATTGCGACAAATTTTTATGATGTAACTTAGGTACTTGAACTTGCTAATAATTTATATTTAACTATTTCTTTTATTCAACGAATAATCACAAGATTTAAGAATGTACCATTCTGATTATTGAAATCCACGACGTCCGTTAGTAATTGAAGTAATAGGTATCTTCTTTGATTTAATAAAACAAAAAACGATTGCCTAAGTAGCTTGATTTAAATATCTATAAGAACGCTGATGAGTAGGTATTAAAAAGGCCAATTATGTATGTTCAAAAATCAATTTTAATTAAAAAATAGTTTATTTGGTAAGTGCAAGTTAGTACGTTCATTGAAACTTCGCGAGATTTTGACGGCGTCTAGATATCAAGTTAAAGACCTTGATTTAAACCACAAAAGCCGGTTACCAATATTAACGAAATTTGATAACATTTTAGTCGCATGGCTAGTTATTTTTGTTCTGATTGTACGGGACAGATTGCTTAATTTACAAAGCACACTGGTCGGAATCCAATGGACGTGGGTTCGTGTCCCGCTCCGTACCAAAATATATATATATATTTTTTTAATATTTTTATAATAATATATAAATAGGTATTTGTGCTGTTCAAAAGTGTATATCGTCACTGTTCTGGCAGAAGACACTAATTCTAAAAAATGACATATTGAGTTAGTTATACCAAAATGTTCCTTATTTCAAGATTTACCGTCTGGAAACCTTCTTAATAAATAAACAGTCTTTATTTTAAAGTTATCCTTTTTACTATTACTAAATAAACTCACATGATAGACCATTTCAAACATTTTAACAACTTCAAAGTCAAATTACTTAAAACTAGTATGCTCCAGTTAGTGTGTTCTGCCAGAACAGAGACGATATTTGGGACTGCCGTTATACTCCTACATATACTTAGCGTTATTATTTAGAAATTTGCATTATTTTTACACAAGTAAATAAGAAGCACTGTCATTAATGGGGAGTAGGTACATTTGAAACCGAAACGTGGATTGGAAAAGTCATTTGGAGTGAAGTGGGCAAGCGGTAAATATAATTAAAACGTTCCAGCGCCAAGAAGTCATCTCAGGTAACATTTACGCCGACAGCATGGCGTTTGCGAACGTTTGTTTACAGCACAAAAAAAAACTCGACTAAACATGATGCTCCATATTATTTACATTAGGGATGTTCAACTCTCCGAGCGGTTCGCACAAACCGGTAGATATAATACTTATTACCCTTGACGTAACTGTGCTGCTGAAATATTTACATAAAACATACCTTGTAAGGCTATCCTAGTATTCGAGAATTCAAAATTTTCTGAAGAATACTTGGACAGGACCAAAGTATTGGTGACGTATCCGTACGAATGCTGAGCTCTGCGAACAATTTAACCCCTATATAGTCAATCTCTTGAGGGCGCGAAGACTCAGATGGGACGGTCACGTTGTTAGATACCATGGATCCAACGAATAAAAAAAGAAAGGAAGGAACATACTGATTCATTGCAGTATAAAAACGGGCAACCAAAATCGCCATTTTGAGGAGCGACGATTCTGTGTGAACAAATATAACGTGGTCTGTGTATGTGCGTAAACTTCGTATGTGTTTGTAATTTTGTGTATTTTATGTTTGTGTATCATGCAATGTCGGCCGTATTTGGCGGCCTTTCTGATTGCCATGATTTGTACATATGCCAATTCCTTCGTTTTTTATTCGTAGGGTTGATCTCTCCATAAAGTTTACGAAGGAAATCCCTGTATGCATTTAGCCCTTGGGCCGCCCACCGAGGGATGGAAGCATAACGTCAATAGTGTAATGCTGAGGTTGGCCGACTGGAGACAGCGAGGTTGCGATAGAGATTTATGGAGGACGGTTGTGTAGTCCGCCATGGACCTGAATGGTCTGAAGCGCCAGTTTGAGTAAGAAAGTATACTTTGGAATTAAAATTTATAAAGACAACAACACCAGGAGAGCGCTGACATAACCACAAGACGTTGAGTTTACCTCTCTATGCTCTGCGTAGTAAGTAGGAGCAGGAGAAAAGTATTACGCGACGACCAGACGTAGTAATGGGGGGAGGCAATAATTAGAATAGCTTTCCAAATTCGATGGAACGTTTAGTATCTCCAAATAAGCAGAATAGTTCCAATAATCCCGTGGCGGCATCTAGTTAAGTGGTGTGTGTACTCAAGCCAGCGGCTGATTTACTATGGATTTGACTGATATTCATCGAAATCAAAAATGTGTGTATAATATGCAATACTGAGCTTCATAAAGATTACAATCATTAATCAAAATGGTTACATGAAATTGTGCGTATTACATTTCACCGTAATACAGTTCGCCGTGAGCTTTATTATCGGAAAAAGATGACGGTGTACTATACGGTTATCTCTATAGCACAGAAATGAAAAAAATATGCGTTGTTGTGGAGCCATTGCAGACAATAATGTTTCTTCAAGAATAAAAATCTATCCTAACCTAACCTAACAAATAATCCAGTGTATCGGCTATTTTCAAAAAATATTTACCGCTGGCTTCTTGTAAACCGGCAAGAACCGTATTTTATGAATTTTCTCTTGCTCAGTACTGTCCAAAGAGGTTGGACGGTCTTTAATATACGACCATATATTTCCGAGACAACATTTCACGGCGAAGTGTAATACGGCGAACTGCATTCGTACAAATTTCCGGACACGAATCAAAATTGGGAGTTTGTTTAGGTAATGTTGTATGGTCGAAAAAGAATCGCCAAAGAGAGTTAGTCAGTTATGTTGAGACACATTCGAGAGAAGGTGCCACTCAAAAGTTGTCGCCGAACCGGTTATTTTCGATAGGAAAGGACATGTGCAGAGAAAAAAAAAATCGCGAACCGGTTGATAGAATTCATGAGCTAAGCATCACATCTCCGATGCGTAAGACCCGCACGGTGAACTGAACCAGCGGAAATTTTCCAATAAACTACATAATCTTGATTGCTATGATTATACAATGTTATTTTTATAGTTGCTAATGATCCCTTAGCAGACCAGCCTTAATTACTATGGAGTAGACTGAAGCAATGTGGCCAGTGAGGTAAAGTGTTTTAAAATTTTTGATGAGTTTCGACAGATGATTGAGGTCACTTTGTAACTAATTCATTATTAATCGACAGTAATTAGCTATCAGTGCATGAAGAAATCGTTAAAGAGCACCATCTTTTAACTGAGCGTCATACTTGAATAAACCAAAACAAAAACAACAAAAAATATCAAGTAATTAAAGAAAATAGCAAAATGCAAAACATAATATATTTAATTATGTGGAAATATTATTACAAACGATTTCCGTTGAAGAAACATACTAAAATCAAAATTCCACTGCAATACAACTGCCAATAAATTATTATTGGTGGAAAGCAATGCATTGTTGAATAACGATCAGGGCCGGTTTCGACTACTTAAGATGACCTTGCCAAAGTCGTCAAAAGTGAATAAAATCGCTCCCAATCGTTGTTACAGTTGATTTTTTCACTTCGATGTTCAATTTGGACTGGCATAAATCATCCACCTTCTCCCAGTAAGGCCACCCACTAGATGCGTTGCGCTAGTGTTCAGCGAGTTCCAGATCTGTATCCCGATAGCTGGTTATTTATGTACAACTATTTTTCAATTAAAAAGTTTTCACCGGACTGTTTTTAACTGATCCTCGTACAACGTTTACAAGTCACTTTACTACAACTTCCTGCATAGTCAGTGTGAAGTGGACATTGGTGAAAAGTGGGGAGCGTGGTACGTATTGACATTTATTATTATACCATGCAAATATACTGTCCCACATGTGTGGTGGAAGAAAACTCCTGAGAATTTAGAGAGGCTTACATACAACCATTGAGGGGACTAGGAACCTGTGAAGGTCTGAGCCGCAGACTGATTTCATGAGCAATAAATTCCAAATATCAACGTACATAGTAAAAATAAAAATCTACCTAGGTATCTCTTCCGTTTCCAATTATTATTGAAGATGACAGTGGTGACACATAATAATATTAGTGGTTTTGTGTACAAGTACGTAATTTTTTTAGCGTTGAGACATTAGCCCTTTTCATGTTAGATGCAGGGATTTTGTTATGTTGAGGGTAATATTATGTTATATTGTTTGTTGTGAAAATATGCATCTTATAAAGATGTTGGTACAATTTTGAGACCAGCTTTTGATTCTTCTGACGAATCGACTGTGTCATCTGCGTCAAAGAAAATCGCCACTGTGTACAACGTTAAACGCTGCTTCTTACGATGATTATGTGTATCAATGTGAAATAATTTTCACAACATATCCTTTACTTGAGCTACAATTATTAGCAAAACCCTTACAATGTACGACCATAAAGCATTTTGTAGAATTCGGACCGTTTCAATCACGTACCTATATATTCGAATAGTAGTCAAGAGGCGTGGAGGATGGCATTTAGTCTGTGCGGTTTGCACAATGCACGTGCACACGTGTAAGTAGGTAAAACACTTTACCAAAGTGCTACACTCCAACTCCATGCCACTTCAGAGCGGAGATCTTCTCTTCTCGCGTGTTTATCCGCCAGCTACGAAATAATAACACCGCAAGGCAGATGAAAAATGCATACCAAAAAACATATGAAATTCCTCGAAGTAGGTACCTAATTGCTTCGTGCCAATGCCGTGCCAAGAAATTACAGTAATATTCGTTGAGCCACGAAACTTTGCTTCATTTTATTATTGTGGTATATCAAGCTACCTCAAGTTTGGAATTTGGAAAAACCACGTAATTGCCTGAAAATCTACCCTAATATCTGAGTGTGGCAAAACAAAGGCAAATCGCCCTTTGAAGTTGTGCCTGGAGAATGTTATGATATACCTCCCAAAGCTTTCACATGCACTGACAGTGTCAAGAATTGTTGTGTAGGTATGTGATAAAAGCTTTGTAGTACCTAATATGTATTTTGGCCCATGATGGCCGAGCGGTCAAGCGTCTGGCTTATAAAGAAAATTCACATACTTATTACTAGATATTCAATGCGTGTTTGTACTCAGAGTTTGAACCTAATAGGTTGAGCAAGTGGCTAACATCAATGTTTCGTAAAAATATAAATTTCTTAATACATAATATAACCTCCACCCTGTGGAGGCCCATATTATATACACCAATATATTTTGAAATGTCTATATCTATAACGTCACGTCGAAGACTTCTGCTTGTATGAAATAAATACCCTGGAAAGACGACAACCTGGAAAATTCGTTGTATTTGGTCGGGTTTAGTCGGGGAAGACTAGGAAGTGGTTCGTAGGCAAGATATAGGTACTACATGGAAGAACCAAATCAAGACGTATACAGATCTTAAAAATGCATGTTTTTTTTTACTTGAGCGTTCTTCTGTCAACATAACCCATTACTGTATGTGAAAGACTCAGCGACTGTGTTTTTTCCGCAAATGGGGTCTCCAAACCCGACAGTCCCTAGCGTCTCCTGCTAATGTAGATAATTAATCACGATGCTATTACGAAGCCCCGTCGAATAAGAAAAATACCATTATTTTTTTCAATGTTATGTAGGTATACGTACGGAATTTTAATTTATTACCTTATTTTAATTACTATTAAATAGAATGATAAAACTAAGCACGCCACTGATAGATAGTGAGATACTAATGTTGTTATTTTGCTATAGAAACCGCGTTTGCTTGATTGAAATTGTTGCGGTCAAGTGTGCTTTGAGGGAAATTTAAGAAGAATATGGTATTTTTTCGACTCCGCATCTTAATCGCATGCGTACCATAATAAGCACCATATTTTCGGTACACTAACTGCTTTGATACACTAATAGAAACACATATTTTGTCGGTCAAACGTGAGTAATATCCATGTACATATCTGACACCCACAAAACAATTTACTTCAATCTCATACATATATAAAAATGTTTATAGAGTCAAATAACCCTTATTGGCATTTTCCTGATATAACTCATAGCATAATAATATAATTTCAAATAGTACCTACATAATATTAGAGGAGTCAGAAAGATAGTTACCGGCCAAATAAATATACATAATTTTAAATTTCAGTATACAGTTAAAAATGAATTCCACTCACATTTGCGATAAGAGTCATGTCGGGCGTCTTTCACCTTATTCATCAAAATGTGACAACTCGAGTGTTAAATATAATATTTAATTTAATGTGGGAGAGTTTATCATCAGACTTCTCGGATAAAGTAATAAACAAATAATTATTATACAAATTTGAAATAAATATACGGCATATAGGTACCTAGTCGGAATGATGAAAGTAATTATCGTTTTTACCGATCGAATAAACGGATCAAGTAACAGTTAAGTAAGGCGATCTTCAGAGAAAGACGAATATTTTTTTAATGCCGCATTAAACTCTGGAATCTCAGCAAGGATAAAAATCCGTGGAATTTACTGCCTCCCAAAACGTGAGCGTGTATTCTCACATCGAAAATAACCACCGCGTGAAGAAAATGAAATAAAATAAAGCACATGTCTTCACTCTCTCAATTGCTGCCGTAAATCTCTGCAACTGAAGCAATTAGCTAGAAGAGGATCAATAGCGATGTGTCAAGTTAATGAATCGTCACAGAGATTACTTGTCGAATGGATCTTACTGATTGTTTTATTTCTATTTTATACCTATATTAAACATTGTGACCAACTCTTTACAGATACTGTTTGTCCTGTAATTAGTGGTGATATAAATTAATAGCGGTAGCAAATATTTTGTGACATCAAGGAATTGCCTCGATGCCCTAGTCAGTGTTTCCCAACCGCTGGTCCGCAGAATTTTTCTAGTGTCCCTCCCGCAAATAATTGTCGCCCATTTAAAAATGCCTATACCAAAAATTCAAAGAAAATTGTCATTTTTTTGTTGCGTAGTTAGTAATAAAAACGATAGAGAAATTAAATGAATGTCAATGCAGCACTTCGTCTCTTCGAAACAATACTGAAGCCACGATTATCAACTATTCTACCTGCAGATTTCACAGTAAGTACATACATGTTTGGTACTGTTCGGTTCATGTTTTTTAAAATATAGGTACATTTATTTCTTAAAATTCAATAAGTTCTATTATTAACAATTTAGTTACATACTTATCAGGTTCTAATTATTTTAATTAACAATAGAATTTTCATGTTATATATTTTTTAATTCGGTTTCAGGCTGTTGTAGATATCTATGTATATTATGTCTACATGACGTTATAATATAAAATTTTAAAACTAATACATGACTATAGATAATATAAACGATATTTATTTCTGCAGTCTGCGAAATGTTTCTCCTTGTTTTACCGGTCGGCAGGTATAAAAAGGTTGTGACACAACCATAGAATAAATAGTATATTAATTATAATAAAACACAACATCTAGCACTATTTCCACTTATTTAAATGTTAGTCAGGACCGCTTTCTTCCGCTTTGGAGGGACATTGTCAATTTTAATTAATACAATGCATATCGACCAAAAATTGTCAAATTAAAAGAAAGAAAAATATACTTATATTATAATATGGTACATTTATACGTCTAAATTAAATACCTACATATTTTCAAATTTAAACAATGAACTTTACAAACTCAAGATATTCATAACATAACATGGGGAAAAACAGAAAATAGCATTACACAGTATAAAGAGCAAATACAAAAGTTATAAAGTAGGTAGGCACATGGAAGTACATACGCCAAATACGCGAGAATTTATAAAACAACTTCCACCCATATTCATCCTCACGTAGATGATATATATATCAATATCCGAAGCCATTTGGTTTATAACCATATGTTATACATAGTAATTGACCTCCCAATTGGCATTACCCATGGCAGGTTAGTTCTACACCTTGGAAGAACAAACAATTGATTTTTAAAATAGTTTATCCGAGACACACATCGTCGGTGTTTTGTAAAAAGGGCGAATCAACCATTTTGGCGAAATCGACATTTTAATGAAAATACAATATGTACCCCACTAGCTTTGTTGTGTAAAAACGGCGAATTTTTATCTCCACTTAAAAACGATAAGAGACTAAAATTAAATTAATTAAAATTACGAAATAAAAAACAAATGTGACATATTAGGCCTTTTAAAATATTATATAATAATACCTATTATAATGACAGTATTCTTTCTAAGCTTTATTATAAACTTGTTAGATATTTATAATCATCTACAGGTAAAAAACAAATAAATGTCAAAAGTTAAAAATCCTCCTCCTGTAAAGTAGCATTTTGGTTAATTCGCCCTTTTTACAAAACACCGACGACATGTACAATCTATAATTATTGCTTCAGTACTTATGTACAATGCGTAAAAATACGTAGTCAAATATATATATATTATATCTTCTAAATTATATTATATTATATTATAAAGTTGTTGTTTTTTTAATAACATCGTAGAAAAGAATAACTATATAAGTAAATTAGTGAGTAAGATAATTTATCTTAGTAAAAATATCACGAATCTGTAATCATTTCAGTAAATTCTGACTTACTGTATAAGTAAGCTTTAAAGTTTAAACGCTCGGCACCTGCCACGATCTGGTAAAGTAAAACAATAATAAAATAGATTGGTAGGTACCTAAATTTCATGAAATAATTCAATTAAGAATTATGTTCAAACCACTTACTCATTATCGCAGAATAGCGGTTACAGTGAGTAAATATTTGCACAACTTTTGCATAATGAAATTAATAATTTCGAAAACGGGATTTTGTACTAGAAAATAACACTAAATAGGTATATATATATTTGTACACAGTTACAAGGTTACATTAAAAAAAATAGAATCGGCAGGCACTTAATTATCAATTAGTCAATATTTGAGATCAAAACGGATTTCACAGGCACATTATTTCACAGGCACATTATTTCACCTTTTTTCTTTTATTGTGTTAACTGTCAATTCATGGTGGAACTGCATTGTAATATTGATTAATTTAATAAAACGCAAATTTGTTTAGTAGTTATTTCACTTTTAATAAATGAATTTGGACCGGTTTCGTCCACCTCAGAGGGACATTTTCAAATGAATAATATTTATAACACAGGTATTTACCAAACAAATTTAAAATGCGACACAAATAATCTACCAATACATTGCATTATCCGTCCAATAATACTTTGTCAATAACAATCTAAATTTAAATTAATCAATTTCTTTTACGGTGTCAACTGTCAATTCTTCATGGAAACGCATTGTAATAATTAAAATAAAACAAAATATGTAGCAGGTATATACTAGTTCCACTTATTTTAATATTAGTCAGGACAGGTTTCTCCCACTTCAAAGGGATTTGTCAACTGGTAAAGATAATATGCATACTAATAAATTTGAAAAAGCAAAATTATTAAATTAATACATTAGGATATATGTTTAATAGGTATTTGTTTCATATCATATGTTATTTGGAAATGCCAAATATAAACAAATAATATTTAAGTAAATTGCCATGTATCTTTCAAGACTGAGGATACGAGATTCTATAGAGTGGCTTTAATCTAGAGATCATTTTAAGAAAAGCAGGTGAAAAGCCTTTTGTTTAATCGTCTGGAGTGGATGCACTGGATATTTAAACAAACGTTGGAAAAATAATGTGAAAATTATAATGAACTACAGATATACTAGTTTATTATTAAATTATTTATAGATGTAAAAATCCGGTTTCTCTGATTTTCTTATAATACAGATAGATGAAAAATTGCACGCCCTTGGTAAAATCGTCTCAGCATTGTTTTTAAGAATTAATGTATACATTTTTTTTTTCTATTTTGTATGGACAAAAATGTTGGCAATTGATAAGAGTTGCCAAGCGGTAAAGTGCAGAGTGTAAAAGTGGGGCCACACCGGCAACAAGTCGCGCGACAACTCGTTAAATTTTACGATAATTATCATAATTGCTTAAGAAATTTTACGATAATTATCATGCTTATCGTAAAATTTAACGAGTTGTCGCGCGACTTGCTTTCGGTGTGGCCGCACTTTAAGGGTCTGGAAAATTCATACAATGTTGTTTTTGAATGTGTTTGGACCACAGAACAGATTAATAAATAAAATTCCGAAAGGCTATATCCCAATTCACTACAATTTGATGCAGGGTTTTGAATGTGTGAGTATCATAAGAAAAGAAACCACACATTAAATACGTGCAATTGCAACCTTCAAATACACCAATATTTAATGAGCGTCAGTGCATAAACCGAGACCAACGAAATACAAGCATATTCATGACACGTGTTTAAGTTTATCCCATATTCTTCCACACTCGAGATCGGTTGCCTGTTACTCCACACTCGTTAGATATTTCAGTTCCCAATATTTCGAGTTCCTTGGTGTGGACCCTTAGTACATATAAAATAGCTTGGGCAAGTGGCTAATATCAATTTATGATAAAAACAAAAATCTGTAAATAAAGCCTCAGCGTTGAGGCCCATATGATCATCTTAGGATCGAGCATAGTGATGTGTGTGTATATACAATATACATAACCAACCAGCAATGAATAGACGAACATGTCCAAGAAAGTAAATAAATAGGTAACTCTTAAAATTACTTATTCTCCTAGCAACTAAAATAATGTACCTCAGAATTAAGAAGCCTGTGAAACACTTGCAGAGAATTGTACTCGTCCCTCAGCAGTGATAACACCATGACTAAACAAATATAATATTATTATGCATACACATTATAATATGTGCTAAAACTATTACATAATGCAAGTGTAAAAAAATCCGAAGTCAACGATACCTAATATATTAAACTTGTCCGATGTTCGCTTTTAACTCTATTGCCATTGTGTAGTATCAAGGGACAATTCTGACCAGTACAAAATACAATGTGTAGGCAGAAACGATCTAATCAAGGAGCGGCATTTCCCGCAAAGAACACGAGCGCCGAGTCAGTGGGCCAGCGAACTGTGAGACCTGGCTGATAAGGTCAACGGACCATGAATAATACATAAGGTAAGACTCATGTAGGTGCCTACTCCTAATGTGTTTCTGTATCCCTGATACCAAATCGGTCATGTATAGACTAATGATATACACCCGGAGATATTTCATGCATTCTTGATACCAGCTATGTACATCCATTTATTCGGTAAGTGTTCTTTGAACTCTGACATACTCTAATACAAAATTAACCAACCCGTTTTATACACCTAGGGAAACTAATGCACTCCTGATACTTTGTATAATTATTTTTAGTCTGTATTAAACGATATTGGCATTTGTTACTACGTAGGATGTCTTCATATCTTCATTTTCATAAGAGCCTAATACTTTTTTTAGATAAGAATTGCAGGATTAAAAAAACAGGGATCTGTTTGCTCAAATATTAGGTACCTATACAATAATTACAGCTGCCATTTTTGTTTTGATTAGATAGCTAGTAAGTAATTATTTTTAGTCTGTATAATCTATGTCTCTGCCATTATACAAAAAAATGTATGAACGATATTGCGTAGGTAGTATGCATTTCCGTCTTAGCTATGTAACCATTCTGTTACTACGTAGGTATATCTTATCATTTTCATGACAGCCTGATGCATTTTTAGACAATAATTGCAGGATTAAAAAAGCAGGAATTTGTTTGCCCAAATATTAGGTAGGTATATCATTTCAATTTATTTTTCAACATATTGTGGAGATTACGAATTATAAGTTTAAGATGTTCACAACACGACATGAAACATTATTATAAAGAAAAAAAGTAATAAAAACGATAAAAATGAAAATATAAAAAGAGAACATAATATAAATATACAAAAGCAGTGAAAAAACAATTATTATGTAACCATTTTGTTACTACGTAGGTATATCTTATCATTTTCATGAGAGCCTGCTACTTTTTTAAACATACAAAAGCAGTGAAAAAACAATTATATAAGTAGACAATTACAGCTGTCATTTTGGTTTAGAATAGTTTAGACTTTAGATTATTAAAGAAATGTTTAAAATATGTAATTACGTTGTCAACGAAATTAGTTTTTCTGTATCTATATTACTTTATTTATATTATATACATACGACTAATGAATTGAAAATGAAAACTGATGAAAAAGAAAAAGTATATTATTTTGTAATGGTAAAAAAATCAATCAATTTATTATTAACTTTCTTGTACTATTCCATCACCGGAACAATCATTCAACTCAAATCTCAGAAATAAATACTTATCTCACATGAAAATCGATGACTAAATTACATTTCATATTTCATAACACGGTGCAAGGTTTTGAGTTTTCATATAATTATTTAAGATATTTCATTATAGATTGATTAAGTCATCTGTTATTGTAGTGCAAGATTAGTAGACAGATAATAAATAAATGTTTTCTCATAGAAGTAATCGATGTTATTAATTAATTTACGATTCAGAAGTCCGTGTTCTTCAATAACCGTGGGCTGTTAAATGAATACTATTCTTTATATACCTAACATTTATATACAGTCATTGTGAACCTTTTATTTATAAAAAAACATTGTCATTTGACGTTTAGTAAATCAGCGAAAATCGTAGTAGATTGGGTACAAGTCTGATTACAAGGCGGGAACAGCGGCAATTTTCATAGCCGATTTCTGCAAAATTCACGAATTCAAGAACCTAACCTAACCCAACAAATAATACAGTGTATCGGCTATTTTCAAAATTTGTTTGCCTCTGGCTTCCATTAAGAGCATATGTAAGTGAAACGGCAAATAATTTTCAACAGTAACGAGGTGTGAGCATGTCAATTTGTTTTGTGATGGCGTCGTAAGAATATATTCTTAAATCGTGTAAAGATGACTAAAAAACGTTAGTGTGTACTTGAAAAAGAAAACATGTCAATGAATATACTATAATTATTACTAATAAAACAATAAACATAACATTAAATGGACGCATATTGAATTTTTATGACAAATTATATTTCCGTTCAGCACGTGTATTTTGCACAACTGCGCATCGCCTAGTCACGATCTTTTTAGAACATGCCTCAGCTGAAGTATAGCCTTAAACAGACAAGAACCGAAGATTGCAATTCATGTATTCATTAACATCGTACATAATATAATTCAAGCAAATATATTATGTAGTGTTATATTTCGTTTGAATTTTAATTGAAGTTTGGATTTATTTAATATGCATGTAGGTACATCGTGTACATTTGAAAATTTTATTTCTTTCTTCATTCATGATTTTTTTTCTCAACAACGGAAACATGATAGAAGAAAAATGTTTTTGTACTTTTGTTTATCAATCGATTGCTTAAAAATTCATATTTTTAATTATGTAAATTTTAAATAATTAAGTTAACACATCACCCTACTCTTCATTAACACCAATTTTTCTGAAACGGAGGTTTTTGTACATAGGAACAATCTATGCATGTACTTTTGGACATGCGTAAATTTAATGTACCTCTGGACATTGATACGAAAAAGTAAAATACAAAAAGAATACATATACAGTAAAACCCTGATTCTACGATTTTCAAGGGACCCTAGAAAAAAAATCGATAAATGCGGGATGTACAAAAAAATTTAAAAAAAATCGTTTTTCTCGACGCCTTGAATTATTTTCAGTTTTTCAGCTGTAGCTCGAGTTCTAATTTTCTTCATGGGGGGCATTTTAGTTGCGACTTATAAAAATTCGTGTTACGAGAATATTTAAAAACGTTGTATATAAAAAGTTCTTTTTTTATCAAGTATTTATTAATTAATATACATAATATCCTTCCATAACAATTGACAGTTAACAACATCAATGAAAAAAGGAAATGAGTAAGGTGCATTGGGGTAATTCCGACAGAAATTTCTATGAGATGACTAGAGGTTATATATTTCGGTTAATTATTCAAAGTGTTTTATATTTACTGCCATTATTGTTTTACCTATATGTACTTAAAGAAAAGATGTATGATAAATATATATTAGATTCTGGAATATATAGTTGGGTTCTTTAAATTGAGTATTTGAAATATTGAGTCATTTTTTTTTGGCATTGGGGAAATTACGAACTATCTTGGGGTAATTCCGAAATTATTCAAAAGTTGATTTTATTGCACTTTGACCGAAGGTTTACCTTTCTTTTTCGACCGTAATTACTCCTAACACAAGATATCATCAATTTTGTTAATAGTATCCATAATCCCTAACTTTTGATACTATTAGTTCGGAATTACCCCAAAAAAAGGTAGTGGTTCTCAACATTTCAGTTAAGTACTTAGCATTATAGGGATTGTGGAACGGGATCGAGCAGAGCAGTTTGTTCCCGGTTGTCACTACCAGTTTTGTTCCCACCGGTGACAAATAATGAGAAAAAATATCCCAATATGACACAGGTACCTACCACCTTAAATCAATAAAATAAAGACGAGGAAAATCAAAGAAAGTGATAATTTTAAAAATCAATTTTTATTTGAGTCTATATTCTTATTTATAGAACAATATTTTTTATGAAGATATCTTTTGTTTACTTACTGCTTTTTGCATAGCAAAATAAACTTTCTTAGTTTTATTAGTATTAGTTATTACTTTATTAGTCAATATTAACAATGTTAAATCAAAGTCGGGACTTGTCTTTTTAATCATGTTCATCTACTTTTATGGCATAAACTTATAATTTATTCCTGCTAGCAAACCTAAAACTAAAATGCGAGCTACACTGTTAAAAAAATATAACAGAATTGCTTAAGACATGGTCTGAAAGCCTCACATATACATAATAATGATCTATTGGTTTGGTACGCAATCAGTCAAAATAAATTCTATCTTTATCATTATATAAGTAATATTCTTTTTCATCAGCACTTTTTTTTGTATATCTATCTTCTTCACTATTAATGACTCTGGAATGTTGTCACTATCTTTCCTTTTAGTCGTAATAAAGGTTAGCTGCTGCTGCGGTCTCATAGTTTTTAAGAAGTTGATAGAGAAGTATGTTTCCTCATGTTTTATTATTTCTTTTATGAACCTAATATAGTATCTCAATTTTTTCTGATTGAATATCTGACAAGCACTGAATCATTTAATTCGTAATTTTCCTTCATGGCAGGGTCCTTTTCTTGAGTTTTGTATAGTATATCTTTATTTTTCAATTTTAGTAGCAGTTGTTCATCTTTGTCATCTCTTTCAATGTGTCGTTTCTCTTCGTTTTTTTGTCTGTTTTATCCGCTTGATTTTCTTTACCTTTACTTTTTTTGCCAACACCTTTACTCTTAGTACAGAGAGAATTTGAATCGTTGTTGGTTAGTATCTTTTCGTCAGTTAAACTTTCACCATATTTCACATCTTTTGTTTTTTTTTTTGTGACCTTGGTTCTTCCTTGTATATTTTAAAATTATCTTCAGAGTATTCATCCATCAATTCTTCAAAATCAAGATAATCTATAATATCAGAATCGCTATATTCGCTCATGATGTCGGATACACTAGTTATGCTGTTAGGTGAAGGCTCGCGTTACCGCACTTACCCAAGATTATAATAGGACGTGCGATAGCTTCTTATTAGGACGACGCTAAATTTACTTACTTTAATATTAATTTAATTAAGTATATTATGTACATCTAAATTAGATATAATTTTGGTTTCTTTACAGATTGAGAATCACTCCCAATTACTATGAAAAAGTTAAGTGGGCTATTGCGGAATGAATATATATCGGAATAACCCCAAAGGGGTATTTCCGAAAAAAAAATTAAAAACACAGCTAGGACGTTGTGTTCCTCTCACAAATTCGTAAAAAACGATAATCTATCGTAAAAGCAATCACTTATTCAAATAACTTACCAGAATTCCGAGATATGTAAGTTGGGGTAATTACGAATCACCAAAAATGGCGCGAAAAACACTTCTCCGAAAAAATTTGATGGTATGCACGCATTTTTGACACTAGAGACTAGCGACGACTGACGAGGCGAGCACAATGAACATGACGTCTAGACTAAATGTTGCCAATAGGAAAATATCGCTTCGATTGGTAGAATTTTTGAACTTTCGGAATATACCCATATTCGGAATTACCCCAATGCACCTTATATTTGCTTGGATTTTGTGAACGCTATTTGTATGATGTATTTTTACACTTGCGACTTTCTCAAGTAACTCACTTAAGTCACTTAAGTAAGTGCATAAGTATGACTAAGCATTTGGTCCTTGTTTATGCTAATTAAACGGTGATATCTGGACACGAAAAATAGTAAGTCGCTAACCCCTGGCAGGCTAAACGTAATTAAACGGATTTCTCGTCCCGGCCCTCAAGGGTCATTAGCTGTGAAGTGCGAGTGTTTTTCAAATAAAATTTGATATTAAATGGTCGTGAAGACTTCTCACGAAGACTCCTCTCGTCTGTTTAATGGATAATAAAATGCGTTTTAATACGTAAAACTGTTACGGTACCCACGTAATGAAGAATATAATGCCCTCGGGTAACGTTTTAGTATTTTAGGCCAAATTTTTAATTATAATAATTTAATCACTGCTGTATGGGATATTGGAATTATACAGCGATAATTATAGCATTAAGAAAAATAACTAAGTAAAAAATAAGATACAACCAAATAAAGAAAAACAGAGTCTGAGAATTTAATTTGTTTTAGTGAATCGCTAAAAACCGCAGAGATCAAAGTATTTTGTAATTAACTATATTATATAACGCCCTACATTAACACAGTAATTTTAGTAGCATGTTATTCTTCTGAGAGGGCTTGGTCACAGAGCACGTCAGTTAAAACTGTATTTTTTTCCAAAAAATGTTTCGGGAAACCATCTACATTCTACATATAAGTGTGCAAGATTGGTATGAATTGAATTTCCATAAAGAACCCTATCTACCTACTAACTAACACAATCCTACACTATGTTCGAAAGATTTTGTAATAAAAATATACTAAAATAAAATAAACCTAAATGCATTAAAATGAAGATTAATAATAAGTAAATTCTGGTATATTTCTGTAAAAGAAGCAAAGATAAATCGGCGCAGTCTCTGTACATTACTTCATTCTCTTCTATGGAAGAAGGATGTTAACAACATACGTATGTTATAATAATTATGTATCTTTAGAAACAAAACTAGTCAAAAACACATCATAAACATCAATAAATAGATCCTTAATCCATGCCAGTCTTGATAATGGTGGAACGACCGAAATAACTATAGACTAAAAAATAAAATAATGAATTTAATAAAGGTACTTAGTAAGTATTGTAATACATTTATAATTTGAATGGAATTTACATTTAAACATATTGAGATTAAATTCATATTTTAATTTGAGTTGTAACAGTGTTAAATGGCGTTGATGACATTTAAGCTTTCTAAGAATTTTGTGGCGGAAACGTTGAACTTTTTGTGACCGCTAAAGATTGGTTGCTCGAAAGCTTCCACCAAGAACAACCTCAAACCAAAACCTAATCTGGAAGTGCACGACTAAAATTTCCATTACTACCGCCATAATAAATGAAACTGGAATATAATATATAATACTAGCACTTTAAGAATGGTACTCTACGTTTCATTTCGCTATTGTACACTATTACTACAACATTAAAATATTAAATTACCAAAAGTATATTATTAAGAGGCAGACGAGACATAAAGCCATGTCGCACATCTAAACTCGTCTCGACTACAACACGTCGATTATGTCGATGTGATTTTGTTGATAATTTAATGTATCTCGCACACAGCTTGAATACGACATTTTAGTTTGAAAAAAAACAGCAGGTATCGTAAGCAACAAATTTAACCTGTCATGGATCGCAGGTATAAAATCATCATCATCATCATCATCATCAGCCTGAATCTATCCACTGCTGGATGAAGGCCTCTTCAAGTTGCTTCCACTTCTCTCGGTCCTGTGCATTGCGTTGCCACGTACTTCCGCAGAACTTTATCATTTCATCGATCCAGCGGCCTCTAGGTCTACCTTGTGGACGTTTTGTACTTCTTGGATACCACTGGATGACTAGATTTGTCCAACGATTGTCTCTTCTTCGAGCTATGTGTCCAGCCCATCTCCATTTAAGGCTTTTAATAAACTCTATTACATCGCAAACCCTTGTCTGCTTCCTTATCCACTCATTCCTCTTTTTGTCCTTTCGCGTTATGCCCAGCATGCACCTCTCCATACCACGTTGTGCTACTCTAAGTTTCTGGATCTCTCTTTTACTTAGGGTCCATGTTTCACACGCATATGTCATCACGGGAAGCACACACTGGTTGAACACTTTGCGCTTTAGGCACAGTGGAAGGTCACTTTTGAAGACATTATTCAGGCGGCCAAAAGCACTCCAGCCTAGCTTTACTCTGCGAACAATTTCATCAAATATACATCCATCTATAGATACTTGTTGTCCCAGATAGATGTAGCTTTTCACCTGTTCGAGCTGAGTGCCATTGATGAGGATCTCTTTTTGGCCTGCAAAGCAGTTGAACATGACTTTCGTCTTTGTTACATTTATTTTCAAACCTACTTTGTTGCTTACTTCAGCGAGTTCCTGCATTCTGCTTTGGAGGTCTTCTGAGTCTTGCGAGAAAATTACTATGTCATCGGCAAAGCGCAGATGACTCAGGTATTCTCCATTTATGGGGATCCCTTTGTCATTCCAGTCAAGTTGCCTGAATAAGTCTTCAAGGGTAGCTGTAAATAGTTTAGGTGAGATTGTATCACCTTGTCGGACTCCTTTGCTGATAGGAAATCTGCGCGATGGTTTATGGAGATTTACAGATGCTGTTGCGCTACTGTATATATTATTGAAAATATTTATATAGCGTCCAGGGATTCCTTGTTTTCTGAGTGCGTCGAGTATTGAACATTTCTTTATCGAATCAAACGCCTTCTCATAGTCTATAAAACCCATGCATAGTGGCAGTTTGTATTCCTGGTACCGCTCTATGATTTCTCTGACGACTTGGATATGGTCCATAGTGCTGTATCCTCCTCTAAATCCGGCTTGTTCTCTCGGTTGGTTCTCGTCTAGTACATTTTGCAGACGGTTTGAGAGAATTTTTGTGAACGTCTTGTAGAGAATAGGGAGTAGACTTATTGGACGATAATTTGCTAGGTCTTCTCTGTCACCTTTTTTGTGAAGAATGACAATGCTGGCATTTTTCCATACCTCTGGGACATCCTCTTTGCATATGCAGGCTGTGAACAATTGTGCAAGTACTTCATTTGCATCCTTTCCTGCTTTTTTGAGGATATCTATCGTTAAACCGTCTTCCCCGGGGGCTTTCCCACTTTTCATGTAATTTAAAGCATGGGTTACTTCCCAGGATGTAATTTCGGGAGTATGGTCTTCCGAATTTCCATTTCTCTGAAGATCTAAGTCTATAGTCGTATTGTCAGTGTCATCACTGTAGAGATCGCTGTAGAACTCTTCAACTCGGCTTAACAAGTGTTCCCAATTTCTGACGATAGAACCATCTTTTGCTTTTAGTGCTGTGATTTGACGTTTTCCTATCGACAAGCATTGCTTGTTTTTGTTTAAACTTCTGCCTGCTTTCACAATTGCTTGTATGAGGTTTACATTGAATTTACGAAGGTCTTCTCTAATCTTCCTTCGGAGGGTTTTGCAAAGTGATGAAAACTCCATATCGTTTTGCGCCTGTCTATCGCTCTTGGTTTTCCTTCTCTGCTCCATAAGATTCAATGTTGCCTTCGAAAGCTTGGTGGAAGGTGTAACTTCTGAGCTTTTTACGCCTGTTTTTTCTGCACATTGTAGAATAATATTCGTTATATCCTCCGCGTTGGATAGGGAAACGGTTTCGTTCTCATCTAAGAAAGCCGATAGTGCATTTTTGAGTTCATTTTGGAATTCAGTATTGTTCTGCAGGTATACGCGAGCATTTGACTTCTTCTGCAGTTTGGATCTTTCTGATTTGACGTTCAATCTTATCTTACATCTCACCATCCGGTGATCACTGCCGGTGTTAAACTGATTGATCACCTTACAGTTTAAAAATGTATATTTTCTGTCAGTGAGGATGTAATCGATTTCGCTGGTCCTTCCTGTCGGGCTTCTCCACGTCCATTTACGTGTAGGTATAAAATATAATACCAAAATGTCGCACCAACACAAATGCAGGAGAATTGCCTTTTCATACATTCTGGCTAGCCACGTAACGTCACTGTCCCGTTTCGATTTATGATTAGGTATATCTCAGCCGAGTCGATTTTCAATGTGCGACTGGGCTAAATAAAGAAGGCGATCGTCTGTTAGAAAGAATTTTAGCAAGAGAAAAATATAACGCCGCATTTCACAACTTTACTGGACTGGTATTTTTGTAACCACAATTATTGTTACATTTGTATTGCCTTCTGTGAGTAATTGTATGAATCTTCCGACATAAGTTGTCTACTGTGGAACTATCTATTACGTACCTAACCATATTCGAGATATTACTGTATTTTGGTAAAGTTAGTGTCGGTAACATTATCCCACAGTAAATCAATGTTAATCCAGTCGATAAGAACTGATAACCCAATTTGAGGGAACCGATACGTTTTATGTACTTATTATATTTGAATAACACAACATTCCCAATGGTGGTTAGACACATGTAGGCCGCACATCTGCCAAGATACACGGCGCTAGAAGATGCCGCATTCGCACCGTGTCTTCAATTTACTGAACTTTCAGAGGCGTGTCTCTTATGATTTTAACGCAATATAAATGCACACATTAATTATAATGTGTTAATTAATTATAATAATGCGCTGTTATTTTCTTTTTTTTTAAATATGATTTTGTTGTAGGTACTGTGACATTATATTGTCACGGTGCTGGTATCTGGTCCGGGTCCATGTCCAGGAATCCATTTTTGTGTGGTAGAAATTGCATATGAATCGCTTACCTGTGATCTGAAACCGCCGTGTTATTTTGATTGTATGTGGATTCTTTTTGTATGAAGGTGAACTTACCTGAAAAAAGCAGAGAAAACATTATTAGATATGTGGGCACAACACTTGATTTTTATAACATTCAATTTAATGAAGACACGCAAAAAGTAAATATACATATACAGAAACTCTAAATATAATCAAATATATTGTAGGTATATACTTAATATTTATTATGTATGCAGTTTTCAGTGTAGTTATACTAGAAGGTCAAGGGTGACTTTATATTGCAATAATGTGATTTCAACGCGCAAGATTTCAAACCTTTGTGGAATACGGTAGGTTTTATTGAAACGTACAAGAAAATGCCAAAACATAATAAGAGAAAGCTCTTTATTACCTGCCTATCAACAAATTCATCGTAATTTTGAGAATATTATTATACGAGTTCTTGGCTTCGTTCCAAATTCAATAGATACATGCCTAATAAGATAATATTGAAATCCGATTTAAAATGTCATTGAAACAACGTATTACACAGCGTATGTCAAAATTATATGGAGAAATAGAGTATGTTTGTTTATTACCGTTAGGAATATAAGTCATACCGAGTATAATATGGTTTTATTTACGAATTTCTACAAATATATTTAGACAAAAAAAAAAACTTGTTAACCTCCAAATGGTAAATTATTTATAATTGTTAATTAGCTAGTTCATCGTATATTATATTTTGTTTCGGCTAATTAAATGAATTTATAAGACTTCTGTGTTATCGTGTTCTATGTAGTATAGAATAATATGTAACTTTGAATAGTTTTAAACAGTAACTAGGTACCTACCTAAATATATTATATGTAAGATTTTTACAATGTACATATAGGCCCAAGCCCCAAATATGCTGAAAGATGAAACCCGCGTCGTATAAAACGGAAAGCTACAAAACATGATAGTAATAACTATTTTTACTGTCAATAGCAGAAAATTTAAAAAATATTTAGTTACAAGTTACTAATAAATCCCACTAATTAATGATAGTTAACTGTCAGGGCGAAACCAGCCTTGGGTCTATAGATTCATATTTTATGGAACAAGAATACATTTTAAGTCTCTTCCACGGCGCTACATCCCGGGGTGGGATTTGGCCTCCTCCACAACCGCTCTCCACTCACTCCGGTCTCTCGCCACACTTCTCCAGTTACCGGGTCTTCCTATATGAAGCCAGTCCACTTCTACGGTGTCAGCCCATCTCCTTCTTGGACGGCCTCTGGGTCTCTTCCGTTGGGGTAACCACTTTGTCATGATCCTTGGCGCTCTAACTTCAGGCATTCTCTCCACATGTCCCGCCCATCGTAGTCTTTGGGACTTTAAGTAACATTTAAAAAAATGTTTGTTTTTATAATAGTTACATCAATTATAATTTATATTCCTTCATGTACCCTTAATCGATAGCAGTGGCAAAGGGTAGAGGTAGGCTGTTAAGATCCGATATAAATAGTGTACGCTAAACTTTGTCGGTCATTGTTTTCATTGAACAAAAACCACAAATTGCAGATAGTATTACTGTAGGTTCAAAATTCAATTAAACCAAGCCACAATAGATAATAGTCAAAAAATATTCGTATATCTATAAAATTGTATCTAAAATTATGATATTAAATCATAAATAATTTTAGGTATTTTATATATAGAAGAAGATTTTGACTCTATCATGATTGGGTTTAGGCTGGGTTTAATCAAATTTTAAAACTAACCATATTCGAATACCGTATTCACACTTCAATGAAAACAAATATGTATTACTCACAAAGTATAGTGTAGACTATTTATGTCAGATCCAGCCTACCTCGACCTCTCGCCACATGTCGATAAACGGATAAAGATTAGGAGTGATTTGGATAAACCATCAAAGCCTACTACTGAAGTCGCTTTCGATTCTTTCAACCAAATATGGTAATAATTTAATGTTCTTGCACATGGTATTCTAACAACTTACTTATGTTCACAAAACGTGCTATAGGTACTAGTGAAAACACTTTCTCTATGTATTATAAAGATATTATATGTGTTATCTTGCTTATCTATCACCAAATCATTGGCGTGTTTTATTCGCGAATGGAATCTCCATACTTAGACACTTGTTGCGATTGATTATAGTATTATGTGTTACTTTCACGATTGAAATTATTCAAATATGCTATCGCAGCGATTATCACATTGAAACAAAAGCTTGCAATTTGCGAATTAGGTTTTAAAAAAATACATAGAGCATGAAATTAATTGACGTACAGTTCGTTATAAACGAATGTGGCCATCGTGATAACGATAAACAGATATGCTAAATACCAACATAGCATGTTTGCTCCTATCAGAATGCATTCACGATTAATATCTACTAATTCTACGGTGTAATCTGACCTGAATTATTTTTTTAGTATACACAGGTATCTGTATTAAAAAAAAATACACAAATTGAAATAAATTATATTGACACTTAATAAATTAAATTATATATTATAATTAACTGAACAATATAGTGGGTCTGATTGGTCCGGAGTAGGCATCCAATCCCGAGCCAAAATTCTGATCCCGGGATTTCGGGATTACAATTTGACAATCCCGGGATCCCGGGACTGGTCCCGGGATTGACATTTTTTCCATTGTTAATATAAATTTTTATATTTACAAATAACATTGATAAAATCGGTCAAAAATAAATCTAGTATAATTTATACCATTTAAGACATTTATTGTTAATATTGTATACGTTCAATCTTGGACTACATAAGTTTAATGGAGTAAATAATATTGTAATATAAATAATAATGTGAATTTAATATGAGATTGCTGTTTCTGATAGTAAAGACATAATGAATGGATTAGCGAGATTTAAAATAGTAAAGCAAATAATCATGGCGTACTTATGGCCTTTCCGCTTCATAAATCTAATTAGTCAGCCAAATATGAAACTGCCGTAAAACGTATGATATCATGGTGGAATTACTTTGTTAAAAGTGCGAAGCATTGTTTTGTTCCAATCTTTCTCATTATTAACAATTTATGTGAAAAAAATAAAATGAATCGGCAACCTACACATGGGAATAAATCAAACTTCATTCAAACTCAGTTTATTTCTAATGTAGTTATTTTTTATTAAAAGTATTTTTTCTGTTATATTTTCGCTTTTATTTTATTTTCCATAAAAATTGATAAAAAAATCAATCCCGAAATCCCGGGATTAGGTTTATCAATCCCGGGATTCATAGGTATCGAAAATAGCTCTGGATCCCGGGATCCCGGGATTGGAATCCCTAGTCCGGAGGTATTGCCTCCAAGTTTGAGGCCATTGGCGATAAACGACGAATTGTAGGATGTAGGAGACACATATTCTGGGAGTGTCCACATATGTAGGGTGAAAGGGAAGAGGCTGACCCTCAATTGGACCGGTTGATATATAAGAGTGAAAATATCTAAGTTTACAAAAAAGTTTGCGGCGTTTTACGGTAAGTGAGGTCTCTTCTCATCGAGGATTGACTGTAATACTTATATGAGAATATTACTACTATCGACCGAAGCTACTTGATGGAATTTGAAGTTAAATTCTAATGGATTTATGTTTTGTACTATTCCAGACTGTATTTGCCTTTCGGTGAGTGCAGTTTCAGTAAAGCGAATCCCAGTCAGAAAAAACGACTCAAATGGAATAGTACAAAACTTAAATCGAATATTATATATTATATCGAGTTAAGAATCACGCACGCTCTAGTACACGCCAACCAAGGTATTGGGATGTTGCTCGTGGGACACTCTCGACAGAATATTGAAGGGCGCCTAACGTTTGTTACCCCACGGTATACGCCTGCATAATGACTGTGTACATATAGCGGTTGAAAAAATCAAATCGGTATAAATCTACCACAATTTTCTCCATTCTAAATCATTTTTCCTCCATTCGTACGTTTTATTCAGGTAGTCCTAAGTTAAGATAAGTAACGTAATTTGTTTATTCAACTATTGGTGTTGAAATAAATGAGGAATGCGTAACAATCAGGCCGTGCGAGAAGTTAATATCGGTAGACCAAGGTTGCGTAGACTGGTCTCGAGTCAATTTGGCGCGCACCGGTCC
The DNA here is from genome assembly GCF_057557595.1 of Rhyacophila brunnea. Lineage (NCBI taxonomy): Eukaryota > Metazoa > Arthropoda > Insecta > Trichoptera > Rhyacophilidae > Rhyacophila > Rhyacophila brunnea. The sequence continues at coordinate 35,385,121 of NW_028233276.1, read as the reverse complement.
AAGATGGGCGCTTATTTTCCAATTGCGTTCTCACGAAAATTCCAAATCGTGAACGAAGGGATATAATAATGGGTGGGGCGAGACCTGCACACGGAGCGAAAATAACTACACGCTGGCCGGGAAATTTTTTACCACTTTTGGACATGGACCAAAAAAGGGTTTATTAACAGTAGGACATTTCTATATTGAACGGAACTTTCACGTTTTGTATTTTGCTTGAGCTTAAGGGCTGTCATTGTGTTCTTGCTAAAACTTACGTTGAAATCACCTAACCCTGTTAATCAACGCAAACAATTTTCGATACATATTTCTTACAGTGATGTTCGCATACAATCAATGTTTCCTGTGCCCGCACACATGTTTTTATCCCCCGCACAGTCCTCACACAAAATATTGTAAAAGAAAGTTTACTTTGCCAGATTTTAGTTTTGCTCGAATGCGCGAAGCCATCACATGCGCAATTCTTCGACTCATTTCTCGGAAGGCGACTAACGCGAGCACGCAAGTGAAATTTTACTATATCCGTCCCGTTCTATCGCGTGCCAAAGTATTCGAAAAGAAGATACGTTGTTTAGTGTTTATCAATGACCACCTATGTCAACCTTAAAAATATAAGTTTTAATAAAAAATTCTATGTGTGTGTGTTTGTGGGGGTTGGGGGGTGTAAATTTACCGCACCGGGTGACACGAACCCTATTTACGCCACTGCTCAGATGCGTTGATGATCCGCACACACAATGTAAAAATTAGAGGGAACGTTGCATACAATATACAAGATACACATGGCGTGAGTAGCCTCCGAGAACCTAGTGACCTAGTGAAGCTCACTAGGGGCAGCCTTCTCAATGCCCTGAGAGAGGCAAAGGATCGAGAGGGGTAGAAAGTCTTAGTCGGTCAGAAGATTAGGTCGGAAGGATGGTCACAATCCTTAGCATGAGGTTACAAGTAAGATGAGACAAAATACAATAAAAACAAGTGATTCAGACGGTAGCAGGAAAGTTATTTGTTTCATATTGAAATAATGTCAAGTAGGAATTTAATATGCAGTAAAATAAAACTTTTTGTTGGCAACATGACAAATTTACGTAGAGTCTGTATTCTATAAACTGACGTACACGTCACACGGAAAGCATTGTGCTATCGCGTTCAACTGTTGCAAGTTTTCATGGGAGGGAATGAGATGGATGCTGAAGCAGGGGGGAAACCGGCACGCCAGCTTATAGGAGATAGACTCTAGTGCAGTTATTTAAATCTTGGTAGATATCTGAAAGCTATGATTCAACTTCTTATTTAGTAAAAAAATATTTAGCCTCTTAAATCTATCATGGATAACCTTGGAATGTGATAAAAACGCGACCGTCTACACAGTCAGACATCATTATGTCGAGATAAGTTCAATAATTTATAATAATTAATGTTAATTATTACCTGTTTGATAACTTTTCGGGAACTTTGGAACGCTCCATAAGCCGTATTACCGCGAGCTTAAAAAACTAAATGAGACAGCAAAAATGCCAGGTCCACTGACTAGAGAAAATAATTTAAGTGTTGAGGAAATAGGGTACACTTGTTGATCTGCAGTACACGAAAAACAAGATGATGATGGTGCTTTTTTCTAATAAAAATTTAATTCAATAAATTATTTATTTTATTCAACAAGATTCACAAGATTTGAGAATGTTATAATACAATATAATACATATTGAACATACATACACAATTTAAAAACATCTCATGCATATACCCACTAGAAATAATCATTTTTATTCGCACCAGTGTGCTTTTCAAATTAATGCTACGGGCATCCTACTTAATTATGACGATTTTAACTAGTAATTCGTAGGTACATGAAATGCTTGTCAAACCCGTCGGTTGTCGTATTTTTTTTTCTTCTAAAAACGATTTTTTTTCTGGTGGCATGAGATGTTTTCAAATGATGTATGTTCAAAATGTAATTCCATAAACAACATTAGTAAGGCATATATAGGTGAAAATTGCAATGCATCATTTAAGTAATATAACCATGTAGCATATGTAAATAAAAATGTAGTGATTATTGTGTATATTGGCAAGAGTTTTATTATTACTTTTGATTCACTATGTTAAAAAAAAAATACACTAAATTAGATATTACCCTTCAGGCGGAATAACACGAAGTGCGAGCATCTTATTTCGGCACATCCTGTTAGTAACGAGGCATACCTGCCGTAATAATAATATAACGTATCAATTTACGGTAATCAAAACATTGCATGTTTTTATGGGCCAACATTCACGTTGCGTTTGATTTTTTCCTCTTTCTTTATTATTATTTTATTACACCGCGAATCGCTTTCGCCCGTGCCCTTCGGCTAGAGACGCTGAATTATTATCGGAGAATAGAAAATCTGTAGTATTTGAGTTAGATCGGTCATAGGTTGGCCGGACGAGATAAAGATTTGAATTTTTGACGTGAGAAATTGACTTTTTGAACTTGTTAAGAGTTAGCCCATATATAGATGTTGCCTAATGTCGGCCGTTATCAAAGCAACCTGTCCGCTATTATTTGGAAAGCCTCTGACAGATGGAAATATAAACAAAATTGCATTCTGGGAGTTTAAGTCAGTCAGTAACTCAGTGTATCAAATCTGTTAAAGGTAATTTTACTAAACGGTTTCAAATTAAAAATAATTTAAATGAAATGTTGCCGCAAGACAGAAATGGTAAATGGTCACGTAGGTACACAACATGAAAGAGGATATTCGATAATTTATATATGATACATATCTGTGACTAGCCAATAAAATTTCACTAAATTACTGCAGTACGCTGTGCGCAAATCAAGTGCTTTTTACGCATATCGTGTCATCGCACAGCCACTCGCAGTGTGCTTTGGCCATTAGGCTCACATCTCGTAAAGTACAAGTAGCTATGGGTAAGTACTGAATAAAAATATTCCAATAACACCTACATTTAAAATAGATCGATTGTCCATTTAACTTTGAGGTTGATATACTCAACATAGTCACCGGTAACACTTGTATTTTAATTTAATCGTCAATACCTCAATTATCCCCATTACATAAGATTTATTTTTTAGAATAACAAACTTAAATCTATTAGAATTTAAATTCAAATTCCATCAAATACCTTCGGTCGATAGTATTTATTAATATTCTAGGATAACGTTTTTTATGTTGTTCCAAACGATGCATGCAAAATAAATATTATTACATTTTGAAGCCTTGTGTATAATTTATTGAATAAAAAAATATTCGATTTATAGTTTTCTAAGTAAAAATACACGGTTATTATTGCAAACAAAACTATTTAAAGCAGATATGGCTCAATAGATTGCCGTTAAAACATGTCATAAAACCAGAGATTCGCGGAATATTGCGCATGAGAATAATACTATGATAGTTCTGTGAGAGAATCCGAAGTTTTGTACAAAAAAGCGTACTCAGTGTTGTTAGCCGAGGAATGCGCGTGTGTTATCCCGGCACTCCGGCGAGGCCTTTGAACAGTTATGCATAGCCTTCCTCCCCTCCCTTTCGCCCGTCGAAGCCTCTCAGCTACCGGACCGGTTGGGCAAGCAACCCTCTTGCTGTATTTTTTGTGATTTACGACTGCTATCACAGTCTCGCGAGGTACGTGCCATGGTAACGTGCTTGCAAGGTTATGTCCTTGGTCCGAGTTTTGTGATTCGTCCTTGCCGTGAATAAAATGTTTATTATTTTTCGCGGTCCATTTACCGATAGTCCGAAGGAGATAAAAATAGTAGAGAACTACAGCCACGAAACCATTGTAGATATTGGTCATAGACGCATTTTTAATATCTACTTATTAATAGGTTACGTTGCTATTATTCATCGCTTAACGTTAATTAAAATTATGTGTTTACGATCGTTTGGAAATAAAGATTTGGTTACATCTACAGTAGTTCGTTTATTTATGACAACAGCTGTTTCGAGATGTAAATCCACCCCAACAGCGAACATATTCTTTAGTCCCCTTATAAAAAAAATACTTTAGTTATATTTGGATCGTTCTGCATATTTTTAGAAGCCAATTTATCAACACTCAAAATAATAAAAATAAATTTTGGTTTAAGTATAATTTGTTATTTTATTGTTTTTTTTCTACACTTATAAATAAATAAATATTGAGTATTTTACTATATTACTCAAAGAATTTTAAATACAAATAGAAGGAGCTTTCCTTATACGTTATTTATATTATGACATTTTAAATTATTTAGAAAATGCATGAAGCATGATTAAGTTGTTAAACCCCACAAAATATAAATATGTATCACTCAGTTGCCATTCCTATTTTCTGACTAACGCAGTAACTGCCATGTTTTAATATGTTCACTGTGATTACTTACTCGAGTGATAAACGGTTTTACAGAAATTTTAAGGGATTTTTCAACTAAATAATAATATATGCTTATCTAGTCATCGTGGCAGATTGTCTTTTTTACGTTCTGAACATTGACAATAAAATGTCATAGCAATAGTGTAAAGTTCTACAATGCGAAGTCCAGCTTACCTAATCAGTGGACAAGTTGACCTTTTTTCGCTTCAATTTCATACATTAGGTTCCATCTCTATACAAGGTTTTTTTTCTTCTTAATTTTGATATTACCACGTAATACCTATATTGTTTATTATGGTAAGCAATGTCGTTTTTATGTCCTAGTGCAGCCTGCTGATTTGATTGTGATTTGTAGCAAACTTAATTAGTAGATCAGAGGATTTTTTCCCAGCTTCGTTTTCATACATTAAGGTTTCATTTCTACAATATGCACCTTTGGGAAATATTCATTTAATTGTATTGCTAAATCTCTATCCCCAAAGAGATTGGTAATAACTAATAAATCCCGTATTGATGATATTTACAGCATTCACAACAATGTATCGTAAAACAGAATAGACGCCATAAAACGTTACTGCAAATTTATCGGCAGCCATTGAGAACTGTAAATAAAATTCAGTAGGAATTATTGACCGACTGGTTGATCGTCGGGTCCATTTGGCAAATAACTGGTTTTGTTTGCAACGTAAAAATGCCATAATAATGCAACTGTACTTGACGTTTTCAGTCGGTCAGTGTGTAGGTACGACATTTTTTTTAAATATGATTTCGGAAAAATCAGGTCAACGTCGAATTACGTGTGACGCAATTGAAGATTTCATGATGGTAGGGATGGGCGCTTAAATTTTCGTATAAAGATAGCGTAACCTTTATGACTAATTGACTATGGTACCTTACTGCAAAGTGTTATAGTTTAAATATGATAGGTATTTACATATTATTATAATATAAACGATTTAACGATAATAAAGAAAACAGTGGGATGCGTCCATAGATGCTGTAGATCAGTGGCGAAGGGTGGAGGTAGCTGTTAAGATCCGAAATAAATAGGACACACTATGCTTTGTCAGTCAAGCATATTTGTTTTCATAGAACTTTATTCAACGAAAACAAATAAGTAAGTATGACTGAAAAAGTGTGCATTATTTATGTCGGATCGCCCATAGCTACCTAAATTATTGTGGTTTTGTTTAGGCCGGGTTTAATTGAATTTTAAAAACTAACCAGTACCATATGAAAATTGTATTCTTAGTTCAATGAAAACAATTAATAAATATGTGCTCCGGATATTTGTTTTTTTATTATTAAATTTTCGTCCTAAAATCCAATGAAAATATTATATTTGTCACTTTGCAACACTGAAATTATTTGAAATACGGCAAAACTGCCGAGCGGTAAATAACCTCACTTTTTGACAGAAGAAATAATGAAAGACGATTTGCTGACGGTTTATTTAATAGAACTAATAATGAAACGGACGAATGATAAACCGTATTTTAAAACTACTTATAATTCATCATGGGCCCTTCTGAATCGATTATAACCGCTGTATGGCAAAGATGAGTTTTGGACCAATACAATAATTAAATTACAATTATCATGAGCTATATTGGCTATATGAGACACAGATGAATCGAGTACGTTTTCATCAACCTAATCCACTGTATTATTAATACTCAGGTAACGGCTTATTTTGTTTTGTTACGCCAAATAAGTATAACTTCTAACGCGCGTGCATAAGTACACACACCGATTTTTTTAAAAGATATTTTGTATAGTAAAACTTATAGCCCGGAGCTGAGCAGACCCTGGAGCGAAGCTGGAGCAAGTATTAGGCCACAGAGCGGAGCAACTCAAAAAAAAGGTCCGCTCCAATCCTCTGATATAATGTACAGTATTTGTTATACATTATTGTATCTATGCATTAAAAAATGTGCTTAACGTTTCTATCGAATTTTCATTCGGTTTGCGGCTTGTTCGATAATATCCGCAATAACAGAACAGTATCAAACTACCGCATGCTCACAAGGCAATTTGAAGTTGACTGCAAAATGCAGTCGGAGTATCACGGCCCTGCGGTCGCCAGTGGTCCATTGTATCAAATTTAATAAGTGATTTGATTGAATAAAATTGTTACGCCCAAAAACAATGACGCCGGTTGAGTTTTGTACCAGTGAAAGTCTTCGATAGATCCAATTACTTTTATCATTTAGTCGAATCGAATGGACCATTTTGGTAATTATAAAAGTTTAATTGTCCGTGGAACCGACTTGACTTGACTTTCTACGATACCTAAACACTTTATCGCAACAAGAAGTTTTTCTATGCAATTATTTGGAGTAACGTCTGATACAAACACCAGCAATTAAAGTTTTGAAAACACGAGCAACCTATAAGAATGATTTAATATAGGTTCACATTACTGGTGGAGGATGGAAGTAGGCTGTTGAGATCCGACATAAATAGTGTACACCAGGGGGGGGGGGCAAACTTTTTGAATGGAGGGCCAATTTCAAGAATTCAAAATGAGCGGCGGGCCGCAAGTAAAATACCATTTTTAGATATACACTATTTATTATCACGAAAAATAAACATTACAAAAAAATTAATGAGAAGAATGAAACTGTTGTACATTTTTTAACATTTTTTTAAGCTCAGGTGTTAATTTTGTAGTTGATATTCTCAAAACTGCTTGTAAATGGGCATCGGAGATATTTGATCGTAAAGAATTTTTATTGAGGTTCATGATCGAAAATGTTTGTTCACATATATAGGTTGATCCAAAAATAACGAACATTTTTCTTGCACAATCTTTAAGTTGGTCGAATTTGTCTGAATTAAGGGCATTGTAAAATTTTGAGATTTCTTCACGACGATGCATCTCTCTTAAATCAGTGTCACACTGCAGATCAATAATCTCAAGTTGTAGCTCTGTCGGTACACTGTCAATATTTATTGAAAATGGATCGCGTACTATTGCTAAACAAATTTTAATCTATTGTCAATATTTTTTTTTTTAAATATAAAAAAGTTATTCGTAATCAAGTACAATTAATTAATGATGGCGGGCCGCAAAAAAATACCCGGCGGGCCGCAGTTTGTCCCCCCTCCCCCTGGTGTACACTAAACTTTGACAGACATACGTATTTGTTTTCATATTGAAATAAGACTACAATTTACGGAGTATTTTATTAATTAGAATTAGACGGTGTTCGTTAGTTTTTAAAATTCAATTAAACCCTGCGAAACCAAGCCCTATTAATAGTCAAAAAATAATCGTCTATCTATAAAATATCTAGAATTATGCAATTAAATCATACACAGCTTTAAATATTTTAGAGATAGAGAATATTTTTTATGTCATGGTTTGATTAGACAGGGATTAATGAATTTTAAAAAAACTAACCAACACCATCTGAAAAAAATATTATATTCTTAATTCAACGAAAACAAATAAGTATGACTGGGAAAGTGTGCACTATTTTTGTCGGATCACCCATAGCATACCTAAACTAGTTTGGTTTGGTTTCAGCATGGTTTAACTGATTTTTAAAAACTAACCAACACTATCTGGTATAACCAGTAGGTATAAGTATAAGAGTTAAATAACGGTGTGATTGAAATTAGATTAAATATATTATTAATACATCAATGCGTGAAAGTGTTAAAGAATGAAGATGCTACAGTGCTACACGAATGTGCCGATATTTTTTTTTTGTTTAGACATTTGAGCAGATTAAGGTGACGCATCAGTGAAACGCCAAATAATTTTCAACTGTACGAGCGACAAAATTTTGTACTTGCTTCGCATTCATTGAGAGAACGTGGAGCCAGACACACGTCACTTTGCTGCGTGATGGCGACGGGCCAATTAATTCTAAAATCGTGTAAAGATGACTAAAAACTTTACCCATTTACTTTAAAAAGAAAACATGTCAATGAATATATTATTATTGTTACTAATAGAATAATAAACAGAGCATAAAATGGACGTATGTTGGATTTATATGAGAAATAATATTTCGTTTGACAGGCGTCATTTTCACCCGCGACCCGCAATCCGCACATCGCCTAGCAACGATCTTTTTAGACCGTGCCTCAACTAATGCATGGCCTTAAAAAAAACAATTCGCGATGACGCGTTCCAGATTAATGACTTTATTAACAAGTTTGTATTGACGCTTGGTGGAAAGTTTCAGATGTTGTAAACATAATTGGTAACAAGTGTCTGATAAGTAATAAGAAGCACCAACGTTTATAATATGATCGAAAGTATAATAATAATATACTGACCTAGTATACTTTTAGCTATTCCATTCAGGAGCCTTGGTATTAGAAAATGCAAGCAAAAAATGATTCAATTTGTAATCAATTACATTATGAACGTTTTTTTTTTATATATCGCATTTGCAAGAGTAACCTACAAGATGGTGAACGGAAAAAAATAACTGAGATGCTAGTCGTTCGAATTGACATACTGGTTATGTGCGATTAAACAGATTATGTTGAATCGTCGAATCGACTCAATGTAGATTCTAGGTACACTTATAAATTGACTTGACCCATTATTGCTCTAATCTAAAGATCATATTGTAAACGTTTAATTCATTTGTATGTACAGCGAGGTCTCTAATCAAAACGATAAGTGGTCCGTTAGACTAGACTGTATTGATATGCCCGGTAGGTACACACACAGTATTTTGTCCATGTAATCCTAGTAGTTATATATTGATGGAATGATGCGCGGATTTCACATAAGCTTCATATTATAGAGCACTGGCGAAGGGTTAGGCAAGAGACGAAAGAGGTAGGCTGTGGATATCAGAGAAAAAGAACACACTTGTCAGGTATACTTACGGGAAATAAGAATATAGTACGATATTATATTATGATATTATATATATATATTATATTATATACGAATAGGTACTCACTAATGTGATTAAATTAATAATTATTTTGGACAAAGCGCAGTCATGACAATGTTATGCGCGAAGGTTCTAGGCTCTGCGATAGTAGCCTACCATATTTCATACAATTCGATAAACTGATTGAGGTTATGTGACAGAAAGTCCATTCGAAAAAATTTCACAATTCCTTGACAAATAATCCGACATTATTTACGTTAAGACAGATGGCGCGCTGTGGTATATATATTTTTTAAACCTTTGCAGATTGTTTTATAATCTGTATAATACATTCCTACATATACGACATCTGTCCTTCGCAAAATAGCTTAATTTTATCTTCTTCTTATTATGCCATCCCTTAGCGGAGGTCGGCCACCATCAAGGCGATCTTAGATTTGTCGTCTGCTCCCCGGAACAGTTCAGTGGAGCTGCACTCGTACCAATCACGGAGGTTCTTAAGCCACGAAATGCGGCGCTGTCCTCTGCTACGCTTACCATTGATGCTGTACTTTTGTCCTCTCGCGTGGACCCTCCCAGGAGGAGGGGCAGCAGGGAAGAGCTCAATACTCCTAAGTAATTATATAAATGTGTCAATGCCTAGTATGGAGTCTTCGCCCCTGTTATAGAGGGTACTAAGCCAAAAGAAATTTATTTTGGTGAACATTCGTTATGTATGGGTAGAGGATGTGATCGATAATTCTTGAGAAATTCAAAAATTCTTACTCGGCTCAGTAAAAAAAGTTTCTGCAAAAAAGCAAAAAACAAACCTCCCGACTTTTATTTCGAATGCAATATCTGATTTTTTTAGCGGCCAGATGAGCTTTAAAGCTCTCTTGGATTCTGAATGGAATGAGTGGGCTTGGTTATAATATGAAAATGTGGCAGCTAACCAGAGAAATAATAATGTATGTAAAGGCTAAACTCTACGGTAAATTTAAAAACGTCACGTACATCGCCCCTAAAATATATTATGATTGTCTCTGTGTTATATATTTTTTATTAATCGGCTGTACAATAAAATTCTTAATAGATTTTTTACGAGAAAGCAATTTAGATTTAGAGCATGCTAGGTTGTATGTTGAATAAACAATTTTTCAGACGTGGGATTCGATGCGTTCTGCCACTCATCCATTGCGGGGCATGGGGGTTATGCTGCGAAAAGATAGTCCATAAATTGATACGATATATGCACGTATCAATTATAAATATATATATTATGATTTATATAAATCAATCTGCATCAGTGTTTTGTTTTTAAAGTCATTTCAGCATTCCATTGTATGATACAGACGCTGTAGTGTTGTACTTCTACTCTATTTTATCATTCTCTATTGTTGCGATCGTTTTCTTCTATATGCGATTACGATACACACGCCAAACCAGGTAAAAACGTGTTGGCTATGTCGGTTCCGTTCCCGGGCCCGGCGAGTATTGATTTGATATGATTTACGACATCGGATTCGATCATTACAAACCAAATATTCACAATAAGGGTTGTAAATACAGTACGGCTATAAACTGCTAATAGAATACCAAAACGCGAGTATAATCATAATTTCCAACAAATCCAATCGCCAAGGTAAATCATCCAAAGAATAATAATATATCACCGTTAATACTGAAATAGTAGATAGACTATATAGCTACGACTTAACCGTACGTTTACAAGTAACAGTTAAAAGCGGACGTTAGTATTTACGATTTCCAATGCGATGAGTGATTTATTTGAGCACATATTTACATTTTTAAAACGAAAAGCAAGTTTAACGACTCCACATGACGTTTAAGTACCGATTTTGTTCAATTATCAATCACTCGAAAGTAAATATTAGGAACAATAAAGGGACGCCTAGGCTTTTGTATATAAAGTACCGAAAGACAAACGTATAGCTATACATTGGAATGGGCTTGTTAAAACTTCGGAACAAGTTGTATGTTTGATCAATGATTGAACGGTATGGTATAATATTCTTTCATATTGTGACGACAAGTAAATACTATAATACATATGATTTAATATTGTTTTTATTAAATCGCAAGTCTGTTACCATTATGTTAGAAATGTCATTGCCGTAATTGAACACAAAGCATATTGCATCCTGATTGATGTAATTTGAAGTATCTCAGTTAAAACGTAGCTATAGGAAATAATTCGCATGGAAGGATAGACGGATCGATAGCATAGAGCCGAAAGCTTATTTTCGTGTTTGAGCTTTATCAAAATTATGTTTTTAAAAAACGTGAGTTACCGACATTGAAACGAATATTGTCAATACGTTTTGTCGAAATAGAAAATTTAAAAGTGTACAAGGGCATTAATTACTGTATGCGAAAGTAAAAGGGAAGTAAGTCTGAAAATGGATAATATAAATTATTTAAATACGTAAAATTAATCATAATAAAAACGTATGTGAAGGAGAAAGGGGACTAGTTGAATCGACGCCGCTGAATTAATCAATTTCATAGGGAAATAGACGTTTCCATCCGATATTGTCCAAAACTCAATCTGCTTTTAGGATTTCCACATTACGACGAGTAACCAGCCACAAATAGTGGATAAAGACGCTAGTATGATGTTCAATGCAGACTGTTTGAATACTTATAGAGATTTCAACCGACTTTCTGTTATATGTGTTAACGTCTAGCCACTGTGATGTGCGGAGAGCATGAGCTCCGCTGGAAAGTAGTGTTTTTAGGGTTATATCCAGTGGCGGGTCGTCCATGCACTGCGGAACTGCAGCACCCCCAAGCAAATTGAGAAAAATGGAATATTATAATATACAAAATTTATGTACATTATATAAAAATATCAGTATTATTTAAGCGTGAATTAAGCTCGCCCGCGCACCGATATATCCAATAATTTTCATACACCGCGGTACTGCAGTAGTGTTTTCAAACGAATATGCTTGAATTGGTGCAGGAAGGGTGCGGGGAGCGGGGAACGTAGCTGGGAGCTTGATCGATACTGCAGACCCGACAGTATATCGCCGTTTCAGAGTTCGTACGTGAGCAAGCGCGCGACAGCTTAGGGAAGAAATAGAGTTTTAATGATTTATTAACATTGTAAAAAATTATGTCTGCAAGCAATTTATGCAAAGTTCTTTATTTTAATTACTTCAATATTATAATAATTTATATTTAATTTTGATATTAATAGTAAAATATAATCCAAATGAACATTTATTTTTAATCAAACGCAGCACGTCCAGATATTTTATCCACGAGCCGCCACTGGTTATATCTTTTTTTCCTCTCATACACAGAATTTTCCAATTGCGTTCGACGGATACGATTTGAGCAGTCGTATTAAACGTAATTCATGCAGAGTCGTTTTCACTTATGACTGTCTTATACAAAATGTAACTGTATTCGTAGGTTGTATGCGTTGAATGGAATAGGAAAATTAGGTAATTATCGAAATATTACCTAACCAATAATTTATTTATAAACAAATTAGGTCAGCAATCTAACTAACTGTAAATTGCATAAACATAATGAGCGATGATTATAATGTATTGTAAAGATGACCTATCGTATCATAGCCTTTGTGGTTAATGTCTCAATAATCTCAACAAAACCCATATTGAAATAGAAGTAACTAACTACTGATATTACACGTGATGCAGCATTTAAAAAATCAATTTATCTACGTTACGAAATACGAATCGAAAATGACTTACGAATGATCTATGGCAGGAATGAAAAACGATATCAGTTATGTATGCGGTGATTAAAATTCTGATTAGAATGTCAAAAGGCTAACGTTAATCGATAGTAAATGTATAAAACGTTCAAGTCCTTCGGGTATGCTACAAAAACTAAAGCAATACACAATATGTACTTAAAACACTTATTGCACAATTCATTCCTCAAGTTAATCGCAAGGCGAGTCTGACATTGCCTACTGAGTGATATTAGTGTGATACAGAGGAAAATGTACATACCTACTTAGAATGATTTAGGGCAAGATGAAATGTATAGGTACACATCTAACGTCCTTGTGTAAATACTAAGTAGGTATATTAAGACGGTACTTCAGTGAAACGGCAAATAATTTTCAACTATAGGTGCAACGAAATTTCGGACTGGCTGGCAATCGGAGAGCGAAAGTCGAGCTGTGAACACGTCAATTTGTTTTGTGATGGCGACGGGGGAATTAATTCTTAAATCGTGTAAAAATGACTAAAAAACGTTACCCATTTACTTGAAAAAGAAAACATGTCAATGAATATATTATTATTATTAAAAACAGAACAATAAAAATAGCATTAAATGGACGCATGATGACTTTTTATGACAAATTATGTTTTGTTCTGCACGCGTCATTTGCACAATCTTCGCGTCGCGTAGTCACGATCGTTTTAGACCGTGCCCCAGCTGAAGTATAGCCGTAATATATAAGAAATAATATATCGATGTATTATATGGATGACGAAAGTATGTGAAAATAAAATGACGCCAAGCTGACCATGCCGCTTATATTTTAGTGTGCCAGGATCGTCTCACACAACCGTCATAATAAAGATATACTTACTTAAATACCGATAAAAGTGACAGAAAAATGAACCCTACCTGAATTGTTATAAGGGCCAATATCGTTGTGTTTGCAATTGTAGGTATACGTTTTTTCTCCTAACTGTGTTTGTGTGTTAACGCCAGATATCATATTATTATAAATACATATTGTATGACAACGTATGTAGGTACTTAAAACTGGTGGTTACATGTAAATTGTACGTATGCAGTTCGCCACGAGCTGTCGTACCGGAAACAGATGACCATATAGCATTGAGATAAAGCGGAGCATTTCATGACCACCTACAGTCTTACATGCTAACTTACTTTTGTATCATTCAGAATTCTTATACACATTATACAATATGATTATATTTCTAATATAATATATTAGAAATATAATCTTACTTACCTATCTATTTTTTTCTGTCTTTCCCTTGTATTTTTACAACGTTTTTCTTAACTCGTATTCTTATTTGTCCGGTACAAATCTTGCAAACGATTTTTAACTAACTTCCCGACTAGCTAGACATTTGAAACTTTTAGAATATATCAGAACACGATGCCAATGCATTCCTCTAATACTTTTAGCCATCTTTAAGTAGAATTGAATTTATTTTCAGTTAATTCTGTTTTGTATGAAAAGTTATTTCGACACCATTATTGGTTGCTAGGGTCTGGGGTCCTAGCAACTAAATTGTTAATATATACGTGCGTTACTATGGAAATCAATATGACATGACAAAATGACATTTCGGTATTATTTCTAAAGTACAATTTTTTTTGATCGTTTAAGCTAGTCAAGTCAAGTTTATATGATTCAACGGAAAATTTAAAAACGTTGTATTTAAAAAGTTCTTTTTATCTTGTAATTATTAAATGTTTCATTTAGACATTAATTTCTTAATCTATTTACAATACAACGGGTTACGGCGAACTGTAATACGGCAAACGACATTCGATTTTTGATTAGGTATAACTTCTGTTCGGATTTGTATGGAATGATGCAGTTAGCCAGTCGGCCCAACAGAGTTAAACGAAATCATACATACAATTAATAATGACACTATTAGATACTCTTGGATAATAAATAATATCACGTTATTAGCAACTAACGAAGTTCAGTTAGCCGTAATGAGAGATGTGATAGATTAAGCTAAAAAAAATGGAAATGAGTTAGAAAAAAAAACAATCACTAGAAAAATCTTGTCATCCAGCGGTAACCAAGAGAGTTTTGCGTGGCAACGCGAAGCAAAGGACTGTGATAAATAGTTCAGCAGTGGATTGATCCAGGCTTATGATGATGATTTAACGGAGTATTAAAATACCATGGTCTGCGACAGTGGTTTCCAAACTTTATGTTACTAGGCCTCCCTTTAAAACAAATCTAATCTTGGCGCCTCCCACCCTTTATTTAGTTTATTTCATCATTAATAATACATACACCTTTTTAAATAGCCAAAAATGTACTACTTAATACAACAATGAAAAAAAAACTTATTTATAAAAATAAACAAGATTTTACTACTTGTATTATATTGATTTTTAAGTTTTGTTTTTCATGCGATGGGTGTGCTTTTTTATTAGCACAAAGTGCACTTTTTCTACTAAACGAGGGCGATATTTGGATTTCATCGCAGCTAATGCAGAAAATCCTGGTTCGCATAATTAATATGATGTTACGAATGGTAGGCGTACTTTACTTACAACTTGCATTGCTTTTACAAAGTATTATATTATTCTTTACTTAGATTCAATCAAAATTGAAGTAGGGTTTTTGTTTCAATGAATTATCGCGTGATACTTCTATCATTTTTTTCCTTTTCAATAGTAGTCAATCCAAATCCATCATCGTTCATTGTCAAATGGATTCTATCATGGGCCCTCATCCTGAAGCGGGCCCCAGGATCTTTAGCGGGCCCACCTATCTATCGCTGAGGTTAAGGACAGTGTGATGCTCTAAAGTAGCGTTTCCTAAATTATACACGGGGGTTATCATTTAAGTACTTATAGTAATCATCATATAGGTTTCACACAAAATTACAACGCATAACCACATATTTAAAATATTAAATAGCTCTGAAATGAAGTAGCGCCATTTTTTAAAACTATTAAAGTAAATTTGTGATGTCTGTTATGCCCGGGCCCCAGGCTCTTTATAAACTATGCATTTGCAAACTGTAAACCTGTGGCTACACTTGTGTTGAACTTTTCGCGCCTCCCTTGGCAACACTCCGCGCCTCCCAGTTTGGAAATCGCTGGTCTACAAAACAAAAATGGCGTTTTATATATTTCGCATAAATAATACGCATAGGGAAAATTGTAGATGGATAATTGCACTATAAATTCAAAGTTGCTGTTAAATGCTGGAGGCAAAAAAGAAAATAGAATGTTAAAATCGTATGTAAGAAAATGAAAATGAAACATGAACGATAATTATTTCACCTAATACGGCTGTAAAGTTAATAATCGTGATAATAATACCTCGATCAGCCTCTGGCAGTAGTGCCTAAACGCAAACGAATTAACTGCTAAAAATGCGACCGAGATTTGGAAATATGTAAGCAAATACTTGGTCAAACTATTTCAGTAGACAACATAGAACATGGGCAACAATAATTATTAGGTACAGTTATTTAATCATTTAATAATATTGAGCGGGTCATTACGATCTAATTGAAGCGAGAGTTAAATGTAATATTGTTTAGGTTATTAAATCTATATTCTATACGGTACGCCATTTAACTACACTTAAAACCGAGGTTATTAAAACCAGAATACGACGTTGTGTTCGGAACATACAATATATTATATACTTATAGTTATGTATAACGTTGTCCAATAATAAAGGGATACTACATGAACCGAAAAAATTTAAAAGCTATATAATTAAATTACTACATAATATTGAATAATTACATTCCAAAACGGAAGTGCAAAGTGGACTTGAACGGAACTAGATAAATTTCGATGTGTCATTTGAAATTAGTTGTAATCAAAAAATACCCAAAACGTTTAAAATATAGATATAGCAAAAGTCAAGATTGGTCAACCTGGTCATAATTATATACCAGTGACGAAGGGTGGAGGTAGGCTGTGGAGATACGACATAAATAGAACACACTACAATTTGAACTAAGAACACAAATTGCAGGGATAGTTTTTAAAGTGAAATTAAGCCCTGCCTGGACCAGACCATAATATAAGGCTGTGGACTTAGATTATAGAAAAATATAGATAGAGCTATTGCATGTGTTTGTCCTTCAAAACATGACGAACTTTTTCACGCACTTGCCTCGCCCCCTTCACGCTTCCTCCGCGACCCTTTCCTGGGTTATTCGAAAATATGTGTGACAGTATGCGTGTCGTAGTGTTGCCAGATATCGAATATTTATTCCAATGTTATAATTTTACAAGCGATGTTTTTATAAATTATATTATGGCAACACTGGCGTGTTGGCTATGCACTTGGTAAAACATTACTCACTAAAATCGGCTCATGCGGAGGGCTTGGCTGTGGAGATCTGACAAAATAATACACACTTTTTTAGTAATACGTGATTGTTTTTATTGAACTAAGTATACAAAATGCAGATGGTTAATAAAATTCGACTAAACTCTGCCTAAATCAAAACCATCATAGATAAAAGCCATTCTTATAATATCTTTAAAATATTTTAAGTTATGTATGATTTAATGGCATAATTTTAGATATTTTCAAGATAGAATAATATTGTTTATCCAGTATCTATTATGGTTGGCTTTAGGCAGGGTTTAATTTAATTTTAAAAACTAATTCATAAGATATGCAACTTGCACTCTTAGAAATGGAAACTTATACTAATAATTATGGCTGTCAAAGTTTAATGTGCACTATTTACGTCGGATCTCAACAGCCTACCTCCACCCTTCGCCACTGTTATATACATACATATCATAAATACTACATAACATCGGGTGGTCAAATTCTATCGTTTAGTAAATAAATGATAACGCAAAACAATTGTTGACCATCATAAGTGCCAGCTGTCTAAATATATAATCAATTAGTAAATCGTATACTGAAGAAAATAGCAATTTTTAATTTATTTAAATATCGTGGAAGTTTACATTTTTGAGATAATTCAAAACATGGTGCAAAAAAAATTCATACAATTTGTAATCATGAATACATGATTATCTCAAAATTAAAAGTAGGTGTATTTTGGATTTTTGGAATGTCACTTTTCAATTAATTCTAATATTATAAACACAAACAAAATCGCCACATTTTGTCAGAAGTAAGCGAGAGAGTAAGTAAGTAAATAAGTAAGAAGAAGAAGCGAGAGAAAGCGATGCTATGGAACGGTAATTGAAGTCGCGAATAAAAACCATAACAATAATCAATTTCGCAATGTTAGAAGAAATCGCATCTGTGCATGTGCAAGGTTAATAATAATAATAATAATAATAGTAATAATTCCACTAATAGTAAATCTTCAAATGTAGTTGAAACGCGTGAACACAGATGTCACAATAATCCACCGCATAACTTAACCTACTGTAGAGAAATGAGTTTAGTGAGAGAATTCGATATTAACTTTATATACATAATTTTGAAAAACACTTCTGAGAAAATATATTATAACCAATAGAAAAAATCTTTTTGAAAAAAGTAAGACACCCGGCAGGAATCTAACCTGCATCTCTTGGGTATACGCCCCTGGCATAGTCGGTAAAACTTTCGCAAACACTGTTAGACGCAGTAATTCTTATCTATAATTTAAAAAAATATATTTCAATTGACAAATTTTGCCCTGTCTGCGTATTATCCACTATGCTAGGAGGCGACATACTAATTACGACAAATTTTAACTATTGGCCTTTTAATACCTGCTCATCAGCACTCTAAATCACCAAACCTTTGGCTTTGGTTATAATATATTTTCTCAGAAGTGTTTTTTCAAAATTATGTATGTTCATTCTTAAATGTTGTGAATTATTCGTTGAATAAAAGAAATAGTTAATTAACTTGATAATTAATGAAACTGTGAAATTAAAACAAAACATGAAAATAAATACATACCACCAATTTTTAAATAGTGAAACAAACTGGCATGTTATGCAGCATGTAGTATCAAATTTATTATCAGCTGTTTCTATCAAACCAGCTGCACTTTTAATGCGTCTGTTGGTAAACCACGAATAGTGATACGAAAGCTTTTAAAAAGCTTGCGATTGGTGAAATAACACACCATTTCCAACTCAAAAAAAGGAGCTTTTGCACAAATATCTTATGTTGAACGCAATAGTGTAATTATTTAATTATAATGAAGGTAATAATATTGCCTAAGTAGAATATGGTAAGTAGAGCATGGGCAAGGGCATTGATTATTTTATTAGAGAAATATTGATGTATTTAAAATACATTTAAACGAATCTTGTGGTCGAATTTTAAAAGCTTGGAAAAACATACACAATATTATGTAATAAGGCGCCGGTAATAACATTTATTGAGTATGATTTCGTTTGACAGTTTTAGAGTATGATTTTGGCTGATTGGCAAACCTAAGAAAATATTTTTATTTTAAATTACGACGAATAATTATTGTGAACGTCGTTCTAGTGTTCAACATCACTGGGCCCAGCGTGGCTGGTAGCGTATGGAATATTTCTAATGCTCCCCACATTTGGTAATATAGTCTTATAAATAGCATTTTGAACTAATTTGATGTTTCCTGATGGAAAACAGACCTGTACTAATGCAACAGATGCAACCAGGAGCCGTGAAAAGGGGGAGAACATATTTTAGTATTCTGTTCACTTATGTAGATCGGGTCATATACGAGTAAGTATTATATTGTGTTTAGTATGTATAAACAATCAATGGTATGCTAACTATGTTATGTTACGGAATAAAAAGATTAGTATAGTAGGCACCTACCTATATTTAATTATTTGAATCTAGAGATAATATTGTGACTTTGTTATCCAATAATTGCATAATTTGGGAAGTACAAGGTATTTACTTATTTTGTTGATTCGGGGTTAACCGTAAAAATGGAAGATCTCGACTGAGAAATTCGGTCACAATTAACTGAAGAGCTTGCAAATTGGATAATGGATGCTTAATCCTTAGTTAATCTGCGTTATTCATACTCTGCTTCTGATGTGGCTAACCCACGGTATTCTACAGCTACTAGGTACCCTTGATCAGAACAATGCTTCTGTCTCACATTTTATTGAAAACTGAGGGTTTGTCTGAATGAAAAATATACCTAGTCGCAATTACCAATCAGTCAGTCCGAGGGACTAAGAATTTCTTTTATTTCTCCAGACCAAGTACATGTACAATCCCAGATGATGTGATCGGTATTGTTAGATTTTAAAACGGTTACATGTGTTAATTATTATGTAGGTAATTGACGAACTGTGGTACTTACTCAGATTTATGGATTGCGATGTCTGATATGAAGATAACTAAATCAATTGAATTTGTCTTACCTGTAACAAAAGAACAATAATATAATTAGAAAAACAGTTTTACCTTTGTATTTGATTTTTCTAGACTGTTAGAACAGACGAATCTTACGCGTTTTCATAGGGAACCGTTAATAACAATCACTGAAAAGTTTAAATTATTTAATTCCAATATAAATGTATTTTTATCCAATGGGGGTGCAATACTGTTATATCATCAATAAAATAAATCACTTTGTTAAGTATTGGATTGGAAGTATTTTTAAGGACGAAGAGTCACGTACAAACGCTTTGGCCGGAGGGTAAATTCAAATAAGAGGAAAATTCACGAAAGATGAGGTATTAAATTCATACTAACATTAACGTTAAAAGAAGCACATTTTCAATAAAAGGCTTCCCCATAACATTTATAAAAAAATACTATAGGCCGATAGTATTTGATGGAAATTCAAATTTAGTTTTAAGTTACTCGTGTTTGTTACTATTTTGTTGAAGTCTGTTTTTGCGACCCGGTTATCACATTCATGCATAATATTAAGACGATACTTCAGTGAAACGGCAAATAGTTTTCAACTATAGGCGCGACAAAATTTTGGACTCGCTGGCATTCGGAGACCGAACGTCGAGGTGTGAATACGTTAATTTGTTTCGTGATGGCGACGGGGGAATTAATTCTTAAATCGTGTAAAGATGACTAAAAACGTTACCCATTTACTTTAAAAAGAAAACATGTCAATGAATATATTATTATTGTTACTAATAGAACAAAGTGCCCACCACCACCCGTCATATATGCACAGCACGGTCGCTTTCTATGACGCTTTAAACGTCTCTGAAAGAAGTGATTTTAAGTGCTCATTCCGTCCCGAGACGGAGCCGCACGGAACTGATGCTGCAACCATGCACCGTACTGCTTAAAGAAGAAAGTTAAGAAAGAAAATGTTGTTACTAATAGAACAATAAACAGAACACTAAATGGGCGCATGTTGGATTTATATGACAAATTATATTTCGGTCGCCATGCGTCATTTGCACCCGCGACCCGCAATCCGCGCATCACCTAGCCACGATCTTTTTAGACCATGCCTCAACTGAGGTATAGCCTTAAGGTTCCTTCTATGTGTTAATAAATGATGTAAAATTCAACGTTCTCTCCAATCCTCGGACATATTTTTTACATTATCAATAATGTAATCCTATAATGTGATACAATACTCGTGTGAATTTAGTGAGTATATGAACCGTAAAGAATCTTAATCTCCGGTAACTGTATAATAATATCGAGCAAGACGAAACCATTGTTGCTAAAATGATTTGGTGTATCGATACAAATCACAAATTTTACTGAAAGAGGTTGTAGTTTTATTACCTCGCATATGGGAAATCAGAGGTAACCATGTAAATGAATAATACAAACAAATATTGTTGTTACTTTTCATGCCATAAATGGTTCACAACAGCGGCGTGCAGTCCATAGGTAAGCTGTAGAAACGGAGCCTACCCAGAAAATAAATACAAGTATGTATTAATTGTACAAGTGGGTGGTCAATTTGACTTAACTTTACTTTTACTGAATCTTCTATATTAATGTTATAATATAAATATTTTCAGAATATATCAGAGTTATTAACACTGCAATGACACACGCTATACTTGGCTATACTATATCATTGACTGCACCAAGATTCAATTAGTTACAAGTATGTAGCAAATAGTAGGTATTATCATCAAATTAAGAAATATTGGTGCCCCGCACCAGTACAATTTTAGTTGTAGCCAGTTTAAATATGAAGTGAAAATGTGTACTTATTGTATTTTGCCTGCAATAGCTTGTTGTGTATAAAATGGTTCGAAAGTTGAGCTTTCTCCCTCCATCTATATCCCTCCAGTGAGATAGCTACCTCTGTTTGTTTAATCTTGAAAATGCCAAATTTCTATTCTTAAGACAGTCGGGCGGGCATCTCTTTCATAACGGGAGTAAATAATTTATCATAATCTGTGTAGCACACTAATTTTTGTATCTCTTATTACGTCGAGTGATTCAATAATCTGAATAAGCCAAGACGACGCCGCCAAATATCATGTTTTCTTTGTATAATAACCCGTGTTCTCGAATTGTTGTCAAACTACCTTGGCAATGAGGTAGCGCCACTCCGCCCTCTCTGGGGTGTCGGGGTTGAGAAGTATCAGTGTATTGTATTTTTTAACAGCATCCCTACAAACAAAAGTCATCGCACGTCATTGGACTCATAGACTAGTTAAAGTTGCTGAAAAAAATCAAGGAAATACTAAATATCTCACGTATGGGAATTCAAGGTGTAATAAGTAAGTTGGTAGGAGAATTTCGTTATTAACAGGCAGCCGTAAAAAAAGTGTCCGTGTGACGGCATCGAAATAGAGACAGCGCCGCCTGTCACGCGTGCGCGCACATCCGATGTTGGGAATAACATTGAGAGACCAAAACAGGCCGGCGGACGTTTTTACATGCGACGCTGTCAAACAGATCGCGACCAAAAGATACGCGGTTCCCTAACGGTACACGTCGCGGAAGAATTCAGGGAATTTTATGTTAGATTTATTTGGTTTTATAATTGCCACTGGGACAGCTAATAATATTTATGTGTTACATATTTTTGATAGTGTCAAGATTTTTTTCTTGTAGGGCTGCATGCTTTTACTTCGACACCACGCCATATAGTTAGACCATTTCAGGTGTATACAAAGGGGTACCGAACGAGGAACGTCTCTCAAAGTTGTTATGAATGCGTCATGTGAAGAACTTCCAGGAAACGGGAGCGTAATATGAATAATAGTAATATGTATTAACAATGGACGTAATTTTGCATGCATTGCCAGTCGAAGAGCGATAATGGACTTGGGAGCACACGTCAATTTGTTTTGTGATGGCGTCGGAGGAATTAATTCTTAAATCGTGTAAAGATGACTAAAAAACGTTACGTACTTACTCGAAAAACAAAACATGTCAATGAATATATTATTATTATTACTTAAATAACAATGAAGATGCCATTAAATGGTGGGATGTTGAATTTTTATGACAAATTATGTTTTGTTCGTCACGCGTCGTTTGTACAATCTGCGCGTCGCGTAGTCACGATCGTTTTAGACCATGCATCAGCTGAAGTATATATAGCCTTAACATAAAATACGACATTCATATCAAGTCCTCTCAACGTCACCACGGTTGCTTCTGCAACTAAAACAACCCGCACCCCGCATTTAAAAAATAGATAATAAAAACCACCGAAATTAGAAATACAATCATATCGTAAGTAGGTACATACATATTTATATAAATTCTGAATTATTCAAAAATAGGTACCTACTCTTAAGTATCAACCCATAACTATCAAATATCTAATAATAATGACAACGTTATTAGATGTTTGATACCAATCAATATCAATTTTTTTTATTTAATCTAATAAAATTGGCACATTACCGTCTGCGATGCTCCACTAACAATGCGTCATTTATTTATCTCAGTGGTATGCGGTCATATGTTGTACGATAGCTCACAGTGAACGTAATACGTACAATTTACATTATAACCATGTAGATAATGTAGATGATGTAGTGACTACTGTTATTTTGATAGAAAATTTAGTGCATTTAATAGCAACCAAAGTAAAAAATGAGAAGTTTTGTAATGCAACAGTCGTTGTAGAATGCATATTATGTATTATTATAAAATCGTGCTCGCCCTAAGTGCGAATATTTTTTTTCGTGATTTACAAGAGATAACGTATAAGACGAGCTTCTTCTTCGAAAAGAAAAAACCGTGACGTCTCGATTTGTGATTCTCAGAAACGTCACTCGTTAATGCCGTCGGAAAGAGGACCTTGCGCAAAACGTCTGCACTGTGGCACAGCGCCGCAGGATGTGGGAGCGTGTCGCTGGACAGGAGATGAAACAATCGTAACGGAGAAGATGGCTACGATTGGACGTGTTTGTTTATTATGATATCCTGGCCGAAAAAAACACGGCGAATAACGGATGTTTGTCATTAAAATATACCTATTACGACCAAATGAAGAAATTGGCACTAAATGATCAACAAAATAGCATACTTAATTAAGTAATACAGATAACGGTGTCTAAAGAATATTGAGATAATTCTTTTGTAGAAATTATAAAGAAAATTTAAAATAAGAAAATGTGTCATGTTTTCATAGATATGAAAAATCGTGTTACATTGACTTTGAACGGTTTCGACAAATTCATACTAATCTAAGATTGAATCTATTATGTAGAGTAGTCACATAATTAATTATTGCAATATTGTTTTTGTCAAGGCAAGAAAATAAATCATTAAGAAAGATGATGGCTATCATTGAACCCAGAAATGCTGGATGTTAAAGATACAATATTTTCAATATTGATCATGATAATATTATTATATAATAAATTGCTACTACTTGGTAACGTATGATTGTAGGCAGATAGTACGTCAAAGCATGTTCTTTTCTTTTTCTTTTGCGAAATCTGGGGACATCAGGAGAGGGGAGTTATTGGTAATACAGGAAGAGATTATAATGATTGTATTGTGTCAGGAACATAGAAATAACTACAGCTATATTAGCACAGAACAGATAACAAAAATAATTCCGATAGGCTATTTATAGGTATACCTATAGGTAATGTTTGAGTGTCCTACAAGAATGAACCACGCATTATAGACGTGCAATAGTGTGTGTAATACACCGATATTAAATGAGCGTCAATGCATAAACCGAGAGCAGTTGTCGGGATTCGACGTATAACATATTCTTGACAAGTGTTTAAATTTATCCCTTATTCCTTACTCGAGAGCGATTGCCTGCTTCTCCTTACCCGTTAGGTATTTGAGTAGATACCCATTATTTCTGTCTTCATTCAGATGTAAAATATCGATCTACAGATTTTTGCTTAACAAAGAATTTTGTTAAAATTCTACTAATCTAGATTTTTAAATACTTTTATAAGATAAGAATCCCCTTTCTAAATTTTCAATACGACATAATTAGAGACACAAACAACCAGAATGTGTATGTAAACTAATATATCCATTTAAATTCAAATTAATGGATTAAAAACATCACAGAATTTACTCAGTTACCGAACAGAACCTAGTGTTAGTACTGTGGGTGAATTAGGGTTGTCATAGTGAATAGAATGTCGATTGGCGATAGACACAATGAATTCTTGTTTGCTATAAATAGTTTAAACACAGGTAAAACAAGGTGATTACATAGTTTGATAATGTAGATTAACTGCTGGTGCACCAATGAGTGCAGTAGGTATGAAAACAGTTACACGGTTGATTGCAAGCTGACATCTTGAGCGCATTTCCTGCTTGGGTTCGTTCGGATACCCAGAACCGAGAAGCGCTTCCGGTCTTCCATGTTTAGAATACTATCTCGCCGCTCCCAGATTGAGATAGGGTTGCCAATAGAATGAACTTTATTCAATAAAAAATACAGTTTGATATGACTTACTTGTATTTTAAGTAAATGCTTATATTTTAACATTCAAATAAATATTTGTAATAACTAGTATGGTCGTTAATAATATTGAGTAGTTACATTTAGGGTCATATGCATGAGATTCCCAAAAACCTTATAGGCTATATACTGCACGTTTGTATGCATGCGTACAAAAGTAATTCGTTGTTTAATGTGACGTCATCATGTGGCAGTGTATCCGTATAATGGCAATCTTATAAAATTTCATTCCCCGATCAATAATTCAAAATTTTGAAATTGTAAATGTGTCTGAAAGTGTGCGAACGGTACCATATAAATTTAATAATTATAAATGAATAATTATTATGAAGTTTAAATAATTTATCAGTTATTTTATCACATTTATTTTATAATTCTACTGTACGAAAGGATAAAGTATTGCCAGTAAATATTTCCATTTGGTGGCAATACTGAATACATATATATTATTATGACTAACTTCACTTCAATTATGAGATGCCAAAACAGAATAAGAATAAATGACAGAAATGTATTTAGATAATAATATGTAATGATCTCTGTATAATATTATCATTTATACCAATCACCGTATGACACTAATGATGTATCCAGTGTATTTGAGAGTTGTGGCCTTGTTTATTACAGTTATCTTACAACAATTAACTGGGTAGGTAGGTACCATAATATTTGGAAGAATGCAGAATGCTTCCAATTGCATATTTTAATGCCAGATACAGCAGTAGGTACCTATTTTTGCGGTCGTTTAGCGGAGATATTTTATCGTACCTAATTTTACGTAAATCCATCTTATCTCTCCATGAGAAATATTGCGCGTTGACATTTGGCGTTTGAAAGTGACAGATGAAGCAGCCATTTTGGCGTGTGACGTCAGATTGCTTACGTCACAAACAGTGGTATACGCTATATGATGGAAAATCGGTTAAATAGCTTATAAAGAATTTGGGAATCTCATACATACGGCCCTTAGTATGTAATCTGTTGCCGTGTAGGTAGGTTCTTACTCTTCAATTTCCTTCTTTCCATATATCTTGAGACTGATCAAAGGCAGTGATATTCAAAGTGTCGTATTGTTTGAAAAATGTAATAATTCCAGACCATCATCTGAGAATCTAGTATAATATAAAAATTGCGTTCGCCAGCAGTAGCCGAGGATTGCCGAATGCTCGTGTGTTTCCGAAAACACACGAATATTACATAATAGTGATGAAGACTCCATCCTAGGCGATTACAGCATACTTCCTTAAGAAAAATATTTTTTAATTGCATATTGACGTACATATTTATATAATCACTTGATTATTTTATATTCTATATAAATAATTTAATTTGCTAACGACATT
Organism: Rhyacophila brunnea; assembly: GCF_057557595.1. Lineage (NCBI taxonomy): Eukaryota > Metazoa > Arthropoda > Insecta > Trichoptera > Rhyacophilidae > Rhyacophila > Rhyacophila brunnea. The sequence goes on along the minus strand of NW_028233276.1, from coordinate 35,358,028 downwards.
AGTCGTATATGTAGGAATATATTGTAAATAATACAGATTACAGAACAATCTGTCAAGGGTTCGGATAAAACGTATCGGATTATTCGCTCAGGAATGGTGATGTTTTTTTTTTTGTTGTATGAACTTTACGTCACGTGACCTCAGTATGTCTATCGCATTGTATGCAATATGGTAGGATCCTATCGCCAAGCCTAAATTTGCGCATAACATTATGACTAAACCTTGCCCAAAATACCGAAGTAATAATTAGTAATTAAAAAAAAATCTATGGCACTTACTCCCATATAGGTAGGTACATAAATATATATTTTTTTAAATAAAAAAAAATTATCTAACGATTTTGATGTGTATAAATGTTTAGGAAAATACGTAATTTAAACCCATTGCTCAATTTTATAGCGTCAGTAAGAATTTCATCGAATTAGTGTGTCGTTGTCATTGGTATGTACGTGTTCATTAGTAGTAATATCATATTATCTTCATATTTCCCCGTAACTATACCTGACAAGTGTGCTATTTTACTCAGATCTCCACAGCCTATCTCTTTACAAAAGTCACCCTTCGCCACGGATGCCTGCTCTACTCTGCCTGCTTGCTAGTTATATCTATAATTAATTACTATTGACGGTGGATTTCAAATACATAGGGGTAATAATTCCGATAGTTTGACATAAGCTATTAATAATTCTATTTTACATTCGTCAAATGATAACTTTGAATTATAAATCTACAAATAATTGATCATCAATAGCTATTTTATCTTTTAAGCCATCGTGGGTCGAATTTTATAACTTCATAATATATAAGTTATCTTTATGATATCATAGTTTTTGAGAATTAGGTACAACGTAATATTGATATAAACGAAATTCGATTACTTAATATGCTGCAATAATGAACCAATAAACATTTAATTTTTTTTATATAAATATCAACAGTTTTATTTGGTTAGATATACTCAGCATTAATATCCAATTAACAGAATGAAAACGTGCGTTCAACAGTTGGTAGACGCGATGGCCAGATGTAGAATCAGAATCTGACTAGGTGCAAGAAATCCAACAGTTAAATGGTAACCCAAGGCAAACCATTGCACGGCAAGTTGTTTTATAATATAATGATTGCCGATAATTGATTTTACGTGATTTGCAAGCTGTGTTAATTCACAAACAAACATACTAATAAACAGATCGTAAATGTTCCGCAGATATTAGCCACAAAAATCTGACCGCATGGTAAAATATAGTCATGTAGTTATGTCATGTGTGACATAAGCCGTATTGATGGAGGTTTATGATGGGCAATAAAACTATTGCAATTTCAAACTGCATTCTTTGCTATAATAATTTACTGTCGAAATTGCGGTAGATTTTCATTTTAAATGTAATCATATTTATTTTAAAAATATGTATAATGCCAAAACTGGTATTTCGTATATTATTATGACTAGGTCATCATCAATGTATTTATAATTAAAATAAAGTCATGCTGATGTGACCTTGTGAACGAAATATAATATAATTATCAGAGATGCAAGTGCTACCTACGTGCTCCAGTGTGAAATAACTTGCGACCGCCAAGTTTAGTGTCAAATCCACAGAACAGATAATAAATAGAATACCGATAGGCAATATTCAATACGACGCATGGTGAAGCAGGCTTTTGAATGTGTGAGTGTCCTACGAAAATGAAACACGCATTATGCACGTGCAATAGTGTGTGTAATACACCAACATTAAATGAGCGTAAATGCATAAACCGAGAGCAGTTTTTAGTATTCGACGTAAAACGTATTCTTAACACGTGTGTAAGTTTAACCCGGAGTCTTCCTTACTCGAGTCGGTTACCTGCTATCGCCTTACCCGTTGTGTATTTCAGTTCCCATTATTTCTGAATTCCCTGGTCAAATCGCACGCAACTGAAGACATTGCCATACTTACTAGGTTTATTGTGAGATCAATTTAATTAAATAATATTACAAAATATGCGTATAAGCGTATGCATAAAAGTACGTATTTCATGGGTGGCGAAAATACAAAAAAAATATACTTATATAACTATAATTACAAGCCCATCTACAGTCCAGGCGGAGACGCAAAGACGTCAAAAGTTAAAGATGGGCGAACCGATTTTTAATTTAAAATATGTGGCAGATGTTGAAAAATACTCCTGCCTGTATAATTACAGGCTGCCAGAATAGTCCCGTAGATATTACGGAAAAAGCCTAGATTGAAGTAGGAAAGACAATGGGTTTGACAGTTTGAGGTTATGAGATTATTAGGTTTCAGTAGCGCCGTGTGCGAGGCATCATGTCACTGGCCAGTTTATGAGCTCCATCACCAACCAGTTCGTCAGATTTTAGTTTCCGCGTGAGCGGATCACCTTACTCAACATATCAGGTCCATGATCTGAATTCAATCAATACCTCGCACCGTGAGTGTAAAACCAAGGCATCTGCAAAAGACATATTTTGGATACATTAGTGTTTGAAGTCTTCGTTTTGATAGGAGAAATAGTTTGTTTATCTACATTATATTGCATGTTTTTTCAGTTACTTCACTTTTACATTACCAAGTTCACGACTTTTGCAATTGTTTTACATTTAATCTCGAAATTGAAAAATTTGCAGATGCCATGGTTTTACACTCACGGAGCGACCTATATGCATTTGACATTATGAAATGATAGGAATTTGCCCCATTTCATTGCATGAACGTATAATCAATTGACAGAATGGCTTGTACAGTTTTGTTCGAAATCTGGGAGGATTCTGCAGAATCATAGTTTTCCTATTAGTTTTCAATCGGTAGTATCAGGGTTGAATAAATCAGAGAGGTAAGCTTACGCCAAGCATGTCTGCATGTGGCGTCGCGGTAGCTGCTCGCTCGAAGATCTTGGCGGCAAAAAACTGAAGCCATCGAAGCCGATGTGGGACACCTGACGGAAGGTGAGATCGATATCGCCTGATCGGGCTACTGATTGTGGCTTCAAGTTAGAATAAAAGAAAAAACAACAAAAAAGAACGCATCTATCTGAAGGAGATTGACTTATCTAGAACAATCGAATGTAGTTATAAAGCTGTTCATTATAAACACAGATAAAAATAAATAAATTTAATAAAAAGGCTCATCAATAAATTCACGGATTGTTTATAATATTTTCTGTATTTAAACGAAATAAGAAAGTATAATTAACTATTTCTTTTATTCAACGAATAATTCACAAGATTTAAGAATGTACCATTCTGATTATTGAACATACATAATTTTGAAAAACACTTTCTGAGAAAATACATTATAACCAATAGAAAAAATATTTTTGAAAAAAGTAAGCCACCCCGGCAGGGATCGAGCCCTGCATCTCCTGGGTTTACGCCACGTCCGTCGTATTTACCTCTATGCTACGCAGTGACATACTGATTGCGACAAATTTTAACTATTGGCATTTTTAATACCTGCTCATCAGCGTTCTTTTAAATCAAGCTACTTTGGCAATCGGTTTTTGTTTTATTAAATTAAAGTAGATACCTATTACTTCAATTAATAACCGACATCGTGGATTTTTCCAATATTTTTTATGATGTAACTTACTTGAACTTGCTAATAATTTGTGTGGAGTAACAGGCAACCGATCTCGAGTGAGGAAGATTATGGGATAAACTTAAACACGTAAGAATACGTCATTCTGTCCTTCGTTCTAACAACACTGCTTTCAGTTTATGCAATGATGCACATTTAATATTGGTGTATTTGAAGGTTGAAACACACACCATTGCGTCTATAATGTAATGTTTCATTTTCGTAGAACACTCAGCCATTCAAAACCCTGCTTCAAAATGTAGTGTATTGGGGTAAGTATAGCCTATTCTTTTAATTAATCTATTATGTTGGTTATATGTACAGATTTAAAACACGTGCTAAATTCAGAGCTAATTAATTACAACAGACCGGTTTCTTTATAGGTTCAAATAAAAAAATATCCATATAACAAAAAAGTGCTATTCATTAAAAAAAAAAAATAATGAGAGGTTCCACTGTATAGGTATATAAAAGAATTGATAAAGATGATCACAGTAATTAAAAATTAAGTATTAGTTAGTACTTATTAACAATAACATGATGACTTGTCTAGTTAGTCTATTTAACATGAAACGGAAGTCACTATTGTTTTTTTTAAACAAAAACAGTTGATTATAATAAACATCTTTATGAGGATGTCAAGTTTGTTTGGTTTAATGATTTGAATTAAGTAGACCTTACTATTTACATAATTGAAGATGTAGAATAAATAATTTAGTTAGTAAATCAGATAGCCTGCGGAAGTAAAATCAAGTTACAGATTTTTTGAGTTCAAGTTTGTCTGAGGCGTAATAAAATATACAGTTGTAACAGCACACCGTCGATTGTATGTTTTTTTGCTAGCATAAAAACTTAGGTGAAAAGTGTAGGTATATCCGGGAATGAACTATCCGGGGGCTAGAATCCGGGATCATTGGCAACCCTATCACATATATTAACATGATAGAGATTGAGGGTGGTTGCTTTACGTTATACCCACATTAAATTTACAGATACAACCAAGTTGGTAAAAAGCGATAGCAAAAATGCAGCCTCATATTTGATTAGTTGAAAATGCATGTTTCGTATCACTATCAAGTTGGGTTACATGTAAATTATTGTACGTCACACAGTTCACCGTGAGCTTTCGTATCGGAAACAGATGACCGTATACCATACGGTCTCCAATTTTATTAGATGCAATGTGAAAATTAATTCAATTTTCATAGCTGATTTTGGCAAAACTTTTGAATTGAAGAATGAAAACCTAACCTAACAAATAATCCAGTATATCGGCTATTCTTAAAAATTGTTTGCTGCTGGCTTCCAGTCAAGTGTAAACTGACAAGAACCGTGTTTTATTTAGACATGAATTTTATGTCAGTACTATACGACCCAAAGAGGCTGGACGGTCTTTATATATTTCCGATACATTTCACGGTGAAGTGTGATACGGCGAACTGCATACGTACAAGTTTCCGGACACGTGTCAGTTGAGAAAGTCTTACTAGGCGGACGAAATCGATCCTGATTTTGATTGAATATAATGGAATAATTATTATATATTATACTTTCTGCCTGAGCATAGTCAGGTTTGCAGCCAGCAAAGAGTAGTGTGTATGGTGTCAACGCTGTATATCGTCTCTTGTTCGACGCATGCGTGCTATCCGTGCTCATGTATGGCTGTGAGATGTGGCACCTTACCAGAGCCAAAGGTCTTAATTTTTGAGCTTTGCGAATCGATGTCTAGCGATTTAGTGATATACAATTTAGTGGTAATGGACCGTGGAAGTATCGCGATCGTGTGCATGCCATGTGTTCTGATGCTAAAGTGTAACAGCGTTCAGGAAGTAAGTAAGTATGCTTTGCTTTAATTAATAGTACTTTAATATCTATTAGAATTATATTTTTTTTCAGTGCAAGTCATTCAGGTATAGATATAGTACCTAACATAATATATCAACATAAATTATAACTAACGATCTCAGACAATAATTAAGCACTCGTCACTCGAACATTACCATAGTATTCAGTCGATATCAAACCTTTTAATCCAACAGTTCAAAATTAACCTCTCAATTACGCATACTCCTTGTCCTAATATGATGTAAAACTAATAAATACTACAAGTGTACAAGTGCATACAATAAATAATCAATATAAACAGTTCTATCTATCAATTAATTATGTATTATGTAAATTTAAATTTAGAAGTTGAATAATTACAAATAGTTAAATCCTTAAATCAATAAACAACTACAGGTATTTAAACAAATAAGGTACTGAGTGTTTTCCTATAAGCTCGATTCAACAGGCACACTCACTCATAAAATAGTTACGAAAATAATCTATTCTAAAAATTGGTGAAGGTCAATATCTTATTTTATTAGATATCAATTACCTACTTTTTCAACCTCAACTGTTAAATTTAATCGTAATGCCACGATCGCATTAAATGAAATTAAAAAAAATGATAACATTAATATTTTGTTTTGATTGAAACATAATTGAATACCAGAGTGTATACATAAATATTCAGTTGGGTTTGATTGAATAGGTACAGATGATTGATTGAACGCCTTTTCGAGTATTTTTGGATACATTTTTTTCTCTCTCTCACTGTTATATTCAATTCGTGCCCTACCAATAATTCCTTTTTTAAATGAGGTGCTAGATTTAAAAAATCTATCAATGATTTTGCGCCATAATCTAACGGAATCCGACCACAGAGAAATCAAATTTTTTCAACATTTCATTGGGTCACTCATTGCAACACTTTTATAGCTGTATAAAAAATACATACTGAATAATAAAAATATAAACCACAAAATACCGACAACTCGCGTCTTTCCCAATATTTACTTCGTATACATTCTCCAAGATTCCACGCTGCAAGGTGTTTCGATTTTTTTTTGTTTATTCCTAATTTGGTTCACCATTTCATCGATCTCATTAGCCGCTTCATCTAGAAGAGGTATTTATGCAAAATAGAGGCGACCTCATTGCCCATAATGGATCGAGTTGTAGAGTTGACTATCAAAATAGCATCTGATTGGCTAATAAAAAAGTAATAATATCACTTAACACGTCCGTCGGTGATTTTGACTGTGGAAGAAGATACATACGTTTTTGTTTCGGTTGCAATTAATTCTAGCTTAATGAAACTAAATAATTAAAGCCAAGACGAATCTTTTATTAAGGCACAATTACCTCATTTTTTTAGCAATCTCACATTGCCAAACATATTGGCCAAACCATACCTAAGTATTATAATTTTTACCCACTATCATAAAATGTACGTAATAGTTTTATAACCAAGTTTTGTGTTAATTCTACGACATAAATGAATGAATTATGAATTATAATGCGAAAAGTTTAGATTGATGTGCTCAGTATACAAATATCCCCTCTAGGGCTTCCCTATTCGTTCTCCTTGCCATAAAAGCATTTGACGTTTCTTATTTCTATGTGATGTAAGTCATTTAAGTGTTAATATTGCAAAAAAATGAAAGGGGTAGCAAGAGTATAAGTCGTGTTGCGAAGAAGAAAAACGACAAAAATAACTTATTCGGGCCATAAACAATGTTGACGAAAGAATCGCGTTGATGACAGGAGAAATTTTTAATGTGGCTATTTAACTTAAAATATCCCAAATCATTGTAAAGCCGAATCCGGGACGCGCGTTAGTCCAGCGTGGATGCAATTTAAATAATTAATAAAGATATCCCAAGGACTAATAATACTACGTCGAATACTGAAGGACAACAAATGTGTCTTTAACAAAATAAAAATTTGAATACCAAATCAGCGCCGTGTTGCTTGTGTTGTGACTGGCGACTGAAAACAACATCAGAATAATAATCAATGAGCTTTACTGAAATACACATAGGTATGTGTTACGGCTATACTGAATGAAGATAACATTAAATTATCAATTCAATATACATAGTCAAACAAATCACAACAAAATCATTAAAACACTGATCAGTGATCAGTGATCACTTATTTGTAAATAAAATATTATTTTAATTTGATTATTCCATTATTACTATTGATAAAGTCAAATTGCATTCATATGGGGCCGTATTCTCAGCAAAAATGCCCTACTCATAATAAATGTACCTAACATGAAAACCTAAACTTCGAGCCACCTAGTGACCTAGTGCACCAACTCAAGAATACTGGTAAACCCACCCCTGATTCAGATAGCTATACAGTATACCTACTTACATCTTTGCAAATTAAAATTGTTAAAAAAAGGAACTTTACAAGTAGATGTTTAAATAATTACAAGATTAAAAGAACTTTTTATATACAACGTTTTTAAATTTTATGTTGAATCATATAAACTTGACTTGACTAGCTTAAACGATCAAAAAAAATTGTACTTGATAGAAATACTGAATAATGATAATAAATGTCATTTCATATTGATTTCCATAGTAACGCACGAATATATTATTATTTAATAATTTAGTTGCTAGGACCCCCTAGCAACCAATAATGGTATCAAAATAACTTTTTATACAAAACAGAATTAGCTGAAAATGAATTCAATTCTACTTAAAGATGGCTAAAAGTATTTAAAAAAATGCATTGCCATCGTGTTCTGATATATTCTAAAAGTTTCAAATGTCTAGCTAGTCGGGAAGTTAGTTAAAAATCGATTGCAAGATTTGTACCGGACAAACAACCACCGGACAAATAAGAATACGACATAAGAAAAACGTTGTAAAAAAAAAATAAGTACCTATAAAATTTGTCATTTTGTTTTTTTTTTAAATAAAGAACATAAGAAAATGTAGGCACATGAATTAATGAAGACGTTAAAAAATAATGGTCGTTCATTTCAATTTAGGTGAGACATAACATTTATCCCATGGATATAATGAACACACTAGTAGATACATATTTTTAGGACATATTATTCTGCACAGACCAGATAACCTGGCTGGAGACTGGTGATTTTGGGTAGCCTCCAGGGAAGGCAAAGCAGAGGAAGAGTGTAGCCTTCACTCTGCCATGAGAGAAGCAGAAGATCGAGAGGGGTGGATAGTACCAGTCGTTAATAAGATTGAGAACCTACTACTTACTCATGACGTGAGACTTTTCAAAATAATGATTTCGCTACCTGGATTATACAGGTGAGAGGGGTTCTAGGAATTGTATTAAAATGGCAATCTTTCAACGCACGTTTCCGACTTAAAATGGAATTATTATCACTTTCCGATTCTTCTCACCGAGTATACCATTCGCCATGAAAATGTAAAGTTCAACATCCGCATTTACAGGTATGTTCACTGCAACGGACAGAACAAAATATCAACTTACGATTTCAATGAGAATACTATAGGTACTTATAAGTGAAAACAAAACAGATTTTTTCCCATGAACCCTTTCGCGCGAAGCATTTAATATGGTGTTTTGAAATTCTGTTTATGACCACTCCTTTCAACACGAAATTAATTATTAATTATTAACAAGAAGGGATGATGCTATACTATATATAACAGGCACACACAATATAATAAGCAGGTCGGACAGGGGTGTACCATAAAATAAAGATGAAACTTTTATAAAATTACATTCTAATAACCAGTGGCGCGTTTAGTGACGTAGAGGCCCAAGTCCCTGAATGATTTTAAGGCCCAATACAATACATATATTTTTTTAATTTTCCAAATAAATCCATGAATTTGAACGATTTTTTATTATTTTTTTGTATAATTTTTTTTTTATGATTAGCTTGAACTGTTTCGACGCCCCACTAAAAAAAATCTGACGAACATTATGTGCGTCAAAGGAAATCGCCACTGCTAATAACAATTACAGTATTTATTTGACAGACTGAATATACAGAGGATTTTCAGAATGCAACATTCGTTATTGAAAAAAAGCATACAAAATATCCTAGAAAATTTCTGACGCCATCACTGAATTAATCTAGTACTTACCCACTGTTATTACATTTGCTTAAAATTTAAACGAACATAGTCATTATCGATGGAAATTGAAAACATTTCAGTTGGCATTGGGTATGACGTGAATTTGTAGCTTAGCAGTCACAGCCCTCATCCGGCAAGCTTCATCTCTACAAGACGTTTTTTAGAATATTAAATTTATGTAAATTATGTTTTCCTAGTGATTTTTTTAAAGAGTATTATTTAAATTATTACGAATTTTAGTTAAATTGTTCAGTAAATGTGTAAACATCCTCCGTTGCATGAAAGACAGTATTTTTTAATTATATGTAGTTTTAAATATACACCCATTATATAGGTAAATACGTTTTTTACCACTACAACTGGCCATAAGGCTCAATGACAGTAGTGTAAAGAAACAGTTAATTACGTAAATAGCATCAAATACCTACCAAGGCTTAGATAAAATCGCATATTATGTACCTGTGTACATATAATATAATGTGACCTCACCGGGTTGAGCCCGAAGCCCCCGGATGAACCCACTGAACTAGTAAGATATAAAATTACCAAGACTACTAATAATGATGAGTTAATTTAATAACGAAAACAACTGCTACACAATTTCAAAGACTTTTTAAATGAAGAATAAAAATTTAATTCACTTTTGACGTTTAATATAAAATAGCATAACGCATTGTATTGTTTTTAGTGAATAATAATAACCTCAAAATAACATAAATTTTAATTTATAAATCATTCTTATTGTGTTGAAAAGTTGGTCGAGGTGACAAAAACAATAAAAAAAATGATATTCTGTGATAAATTATGTAAAAATTTTAACACCAAAATGCGTCTTGATTTATGGTAATACGTTTAGTAATGTTCAGACATGTGCGGTGTAAAAAGTGACTACACCTTACATAAATTTAAAAAAAACTTAACACTAAAATAATGAGGGTAAAAAAGGGTTAACAACAATAATAATAATGGGTGGAGTAAAAGATACAAGGTGAGTCCATAAAACTTCATCCAGGTATATTAATTCTTGGGGCTATCCCATTCTTATTATAAATATAAAAAAAATGTTTTTTTTTGTGTAAACCTAGTTTATATGGTAGGATATTTTTATAATCTATCGTAATAAATGTTATAATATTATGTTTTTGTATGAGTTAACAGTGGCCTATCATCAAGATAACTATGGTAAAGTAGAATACATCGCCTGCAGGAAACAGTGGTAAATAAATAACTAATTGCTTGATTATTCTGTCAATGTTGTATCAGTGACGTCGTTAGGAAAAGTGCCGCCCTTAAAATTGCACACCTTTTCATTTTTAGTCCCAAATTGTAAGCAAAATTTTTGAGGCACAACTACCTATTTTACTACCTCAAACTCATAAACAAACACATGCAACGAAAATCTTCAAAGAAATGACATAAGTACATTTATTTAATATAATGAGGATTAGTACATTTCTAGGAAATCTACTCTGAAACAGCGGCGGTTTTGGGTACGTGAGGGTACGACTAGGCGCTGACAATTAGTTTGGAGGTCCTATGATTTTTTTTCAACTAATATGTCGGTACTTTCTACGACCACGGTAATCATCCGCATCGTCCGCTTCATTTAAAACAACCACCGCTTTCAAAAGTAGTAATAATCGATACCAGTGGTTATACGGGTCGAGCTGGTATTTTTTTCAAATATGTTTTTTTCTAGTGGGTATATATCAGAGATGTTTTTAAGTTATGTACATATGTTCAATATATGGAATGTTACATTCTCAAAATCTTGTGAATTATTCGTTGAATATAAGAAATAGTTTACTAAAAATTGTTAGCAAGTTCAATTAGACGTTATAACTAAAATAATTGGCGAGAGCCGGGCGTCGGTTAGTAATTAATATTCCTTGATTTTACACAAAAACCGATAATCAATAATAACGCAATTTGATAAGAATTTCATGTATGACCTACTAGTTTAATTTGACACAATTAGACAGGACGCTCGTACCATAATTGGTTAATGCAACAGTTGACGCGATACCAGTGGTTATACGGGTTCTAATCCGTTCGAGCTTCGTATTTTTTCAAATATGATTTTTTCTAGTATATATGTATATATCTGAGATGTTTTCAAGTTATGTAGACCTATGTACAAATAATAACATTTAATTATACCAATTGGAGTGACTTCTTTAGAATTTAATCACAGGTAATTGACTGAGTCACAAAAGTGGATTGCTCTTTCCATTCATTCCTAAATAAATCAGTAACTATAAAGTAAATAATAAAATAAATCCTCGATTTAAAAAAATATGCAATAACTTTGTTTGTAATGTGAACTAGGGTTTCCAATCTGGGATCCCGAACTATTTTCGATACCTATGAATCCCGGGATTGGTAAACATAATCCCGAAACTTTCGGGATTGAATTTTTTTATCAATTTTTATGGAAAATCAAATAAAAACGAAAATACAACAGAAAAAATACTTTTAATAACATATAACTACATTAGAAATAAACTGAGTTTGACGGAAGTTCATTTGGAAGGAAGGAAGTTGATTTATTAGCCATGTGTTGCCAATTCATTTTATTTTTTCACATAAATTAATAAAAATGAGAAAGATTGGAAAAAACAATGCTTCGCACTTTTAACAAAGTGATTCCACCATGATCTCTTACGTTTTACGACAGTTTCATATTTGGCTGACTAATTAGATTTATGAAGCGGAAGCATTAAACCTATGTATTTCCAAGAGTGAACGTACACAATACAAACAATAAATAGTATAAATTATACTAGATTTATTTTTGACCGATTTTATCAACGTTATTTGTATATATAAAAATTTTATATTAACTATTGAAAAAATGCCAATCCCGGGATCCCGGGATCGTCAAATTGTAATCCCGAAATCCCGGGATCAAGATTTTGGCTCGGGATTGGATTCTCTAGTGAACACTATTGTCCGTGGTGGTGAATTTTTCGTGAACAATCGAACTACTGACTAATCAACCAAGGCATGCAAGTTTACTCAATCGTCATCAGTTAGAGTCAGCCACCACTGATCGTTTGGGTCATTTCCGTCTGCAGCTATACGATGTCACGTAATTCCACCGAACCCATATAAATTTTAATCTAAAATTGTTATTATAAAGATGGTCGAAAAGTGTCATGCCCGACATAGTAGCCATTATTATAAAGTAAGTAGCGAGGTTCTGCACAAAAGATGACCTGGTCAAATAAAATTGCTTTCGCATATTCGCCGCATGCATGTTACAGCTTTTTTATTCAGCTTAATTGTGGCACGCGAGATGTGGCCGTAATAGCAATTGACAACAATCGTGGTTTGCTACTTTGTCCTCCACTATCGCAAAATTGATCCGTTACGGTAATGCACTCAAACTGTGAGTCGGAATGTGACGCTGTAGGTTAGGTTACATACTCAGAGCAATACTACTAAAGAGAGAGGGTATTGTCACAGTAGAACCTCAGTTTTATTTATATAACTTATATATGGAACGTTATAATAAAACTATGTATCTTGCTTAATTATTATTTATTATATACATCATTCTTACTAAATTAAACAAAAATATTGTGACGAGTATATTATTTATATTTCTAAAAACCGTATCCTGAGCATTGAGATCAGATGTTTGCGGAGAAGATAAGAAAGTGGTCCAGATTCAAACTCCTGTCAAATCACGATGTCATCTTGTCAAACCGATTAGATTTCAGTGCCCTGGACAGTCGCTAAATTTAATCCATAAGTATATGACTGAGTTATGGGAAACCGACATGACCTGGTAAAATGTAGAATACTGGTGAGCGAACTGGATTCTTCGAAGGGCTTCGAGGCGTCTATATGCTGAATTTAAGATGAGGACATGGACTAAGAATTGTGTCGAATATCAATGAAACACGTGTGAACATTTTTGACATTAGATTTATTTGATATTATGATTATTTGTTATTAATGTTAATTTGGATTTGTGTGCTTGGCCGTGTAATATGCGTGTACCGACGCCTGTAATGAACTGATTGAATGAGGGCTGCTACTGTAATCTGTACCTATATTGTCACGAAATTATTGTTGTTTGCTTTGTGAAGATGTGTGGATGATCAGTGAATCACGTGAAGGCAGATTTGACATTCATTTAATTGACTTGATTATTTATATGTTAATTTATTAACGTTCACGGTGCAACGTGGAACAATTACTTGTGACAGTGTTGTTGACAACCCCGAGGCCTGTTACGGACTGAATTAGGTGGGACGCTACATAATGTAAACTAATGAAATTTGGTGAACTTATTACAGCATACGATCTATCAAGCTTTCTTGGAGAGGGTAGATTTGGTGTATTTAAACACTGCATTTAGTACGTGGAGACACTTTTATTGTTCAAGGCAAGTAAGTCACATTTGGGTATTATTACATACGGTGACAAAATATGTCGCTATTGAATGGGCGACGAGGATATAACTGGCCGGTTACAAATATTATTCGAATACGTCGTGTTCGTTGACAATTATTGATATTATGGGTTGGTAATAAAACGACTCGAGGTTTTACTTCAACTGTCATTTTTCAAAAGTCTCTACTGCAGATACTTTGAACTAGTAATCTAGTAACCGGACGGCTAGGATTAGGCCGTAATATCACGATGGTAACAATAATAAGTAAGAAAAATAAACTATACAAACCATATTAAGACTGAATGTTCTGATAATAGATTCATACGACGAAAATAACCCCTTATCTCGGAACTGCAAAATTAATGAGTGTATTTATATTAATAGGGAAACAATGGGGTAGTAAAACAAAGGGTATTTTTACAGGATAAAGCCACCGAGTCCTTTATCTATACTCTATAGTAACGTTTAATATATTTAGCTACTTCTAATAATCTCAGTGATTGCGGAAACAATTGAGAATCACACAAAGGCAGTGTTAGTTGTTTGTCAGAACGAGGCCAACCGGTGCACCCTATACGGTCACAATTTTTATATTTGCGCCACCGTGACTGCCGGCTGGTCCGCTCCGCCTCCAGCCAGGCTCATGCCATGCTGACATTTAACACTCCTGCCGCGCTGCTGCCGAACAGCTATCGAGTGTCAGCCGACACGACAACGCGTCACGTGACAGGGCGCGCGTATTGACTGATTGGGTCGATACGCAATGAGAACAATCTAAGTGTTTGAATCGAGTGAATGAAAATGGGTAATAGGTATTTGCCCGACGTCATGGTGCTTCACGCTTGTGTAAACACTAAGAAATGTTTGTATCACGGCCTTGACAATTAGTTATTGTGCGTTAAGAGCGAGTGGAAAATCATTTGGCAAGCGTATAATCTCCACAATATGCGTTAGAGTAAGATACAATACATATGAATAAAGGAGTAACGTTTTAGGAAGTGAATCCGGTAAATATTGTTTGACGTATGCGATTAAAGCAATCACTGCGGGTACGTGTTGCAGAAATATATAGTTTTTGTGCGAAGTATTAAGTTATTGGTAAATTAATTAAGATTGTTAGCTGTGTTACGTTTAAATATGGTAGCCGTAGTGAGAAGCAAGATGATAGTATAAAGTTCCATAGATAGTTAGTTAATTTAAAGAAAACGACTTCATATAACCGGATAATACCCCGTTTCCTTAGTATTATTTCTCTGAGGTTTGTATGTTCCTTACACGTAGCGGCGGCTTTGGGCACGTGGAGACATTAGAACCTGACAGGTTTGGGTGGCCCCTTGAGAAAACATTGCCGAATTGATAAACCGGATTTTTAGGGAGGTCTTCTCATCTAGGCAAAATGACATTGATGAGCATTTTTACTAATTAAACGACACCTACGTTTAACCTACTCTGTTTTTTAAGTTATAACTCAAAAACTAATGTGAAAATATTGATAAACCTTCCATAGCTTATTGACTAGAATGTTGGTACCAATTTTATAGAGTTTCATCTCGGTATCTGAAAAGTTTCAGAAGATAAATATAACGTCTCTTGAAAAGAACGCACTTGCAACAATTTGTCACGAGTTGGTAAAATGATCAGATAGCAGTTGTGGAGTAGTAAGGTGAGGTGTGGGTAGAGTTACGTATAGATTCAACCGTTGTTTCTCATCAGTTTCACATCATCTTATCGTTCAGTTTATTTCTTCATTATCTACTTTGTATTTCACGCGAACGAAATAGGAAGTTATCGTTAGATCATAATAAACGAGTATTTCATATTTTTAAAGACATTTTATAAATACTGCAGATTGCGATGAAGTACGTAATCAATTTTATATCAATAGGGTCACGAGAATTCATTTAAAACCCTATGCAATAACACCACGTTTACAATGACATGATTAAAAAACAATCAAAATCAAAAGAATTGACAACTAATCACAGACTATCTTAAAAGTCACAGTCTCAATAATATAATCAATTCATTGGCTATCTTGATCTAGATTTAAAGTATTGATGAGTATTTTAGTTACCCGGCTAAACTTGTTGTCTTTCTGCATTACTGCCTTTCACTTGGGTTCGGACAAGGCCTCCTCGGGCGATATTTGGACACCTGACTTTGCCCTTGAGATTTTTTGCTGTCACAGATTTTAATTTGATTTCGAAATAACAACAAAGCCATTTTGATCGAGTCCATGTCCATATATGCGAATGTTCCTTTACAAACGAATTGTTTCAAGCTTACGCAGATGCAGTCATTACATATTTTATTTTATTAAGCCCTGTGAATTCAATCATGGATATTATAAATTAATAAGTATGTATGTAGAAACGATGCTTTTTTGAAGTACCATCAATAATTACAGACGTGTATTATAGTTGAGCTTTCTTTGGTAGACATTGCTATGTGCGATCTATTTATATTCGTATACTAATCAACACTTAAGTAATTCTAATACAATCATCGTAAAAAAGTACCTACATAAAGTTGTCCGAGTTGTCTAGTTGCTGGTACATCAGCGTGCGAATCCTTTTCTATTGGTCATTAGTTGCTTGTAAACAACACGATCGCGGTAAGCTTTAGAAGTTACGAGGGTGGGTCAATAAGTCCTTAGAAAAGCCGACAGGTGGCGCGACTAGTACTGCAAGCGGTTTGTTTTCATGCAGCGGCACTACCGATTCAGTATGCTGCGAAGTTTCAATCAGATTGGTCGGGTTGTTGTGTGTTTCTCGTACATTTAAAAAAAAAATTTGCTTGTGGAAAATGGAAAAATGGAAAATGGAGAAAATTGAGTTTAGAGTTGTTATTAAGCATTTTAATATAAAAGGGTTAACAGCAAAGGAAATAAAAAATGAGTTGGATTTAGTTCACGGCATATCTGCTCCTTCACTTGCAACTATTTAAAACTGGTTAAATGAATTTAAACGTGGTCGTACATCAACAAAGGATGAACCACGCTCAGGACGTCCTGTAGAGGTGACTACACCAGAAATGATCAATAAAATCCACGATATGGTGTTAAGTGACCGAAGATTAAAGTTGAGTGAGATAATTGAGGTTACAGGGATCTCAAAAGGTAGCGTCATTTCTATTTTACATGACAAATTGGGCATGAAAAATATTTCTGCAAGATGGGTGCCGCGTTTGCTCACAGTCGACAATAAACGCAGTAGGGTGGTGGCCTCTAAAGCCCTGTTGTCGCTCATGCAACGCAATCCGGATGAATTTTTTCGTCGCTTTGTGACTGTAGATGAAACATGGATACACCACTATACTCCCGAGACGAAAGAACAGTCAAAGCAGTGGATTGCGAAGGCAAACCATGTCCAAAGAAGGCGAAAACCGTAAAATCAGCTGGTAAGGTTATGGCTACTGTATTTTGGGATGCACGTGAAATTATTTTCGTTGACTATTTGGAAAAAGGAAAAACAATAACAGGGGATTATTATGCATCTTTATTGGACCAGCTAAAAAACAAAATTGAAGAAAAACGGCCTCATTTAAACAGGAAAAAAATCCTCTTTCATCAGGACAATGCCCGTGTTCACACATGTTTACGATCAATGGCTAAAATTGAAGAATTGAAGTTCGAATTGGTCGACCACCCACCGTATTCGCCAGATTTAGCCCCCAGTGACTTTTTCCTTTTCTCAAACTTAAAAAAATGGCTAAGTGGACAACGTTTTTTTCAAATGAAGAAGTCATCGATCGGACAAATGCTTATTTTGAGGACCTTCCGAAAACTTATTTTTCTGACGGTTTAAAAAAAATTGAGAAACGTCTAACCAAGTGTATTGAGCTCCAAGGAGATTATGTTGAGAAATAAAAAAAAAATACAAAAATAAAACCTGTTTTAATGCTTTTTTCTAAAGAATTATTGACCCACCCTCGTATATCAAACAATTGGTTTTCGTGCGATATTGAGAAGAACTGTATCTTTGTATGATTGATACCGTGCAAAAAGAAAAATATTACAGGAAGAATTTTCAAAGCTTATTCACTTAATTTATAAGCTATATTGTATGATATCATAAAACCTTAGGCAAATTTCAAACCAGACAACAATTACCATTGACTGATAATACTGAAAATACTTCAGTGTTGATTCCACCACTGGCAGCACTAGGGCTCAACATTTTTCGCAAGTGTAGAACGATCAATTGCTTCCAATCGACAAATATAGACATTTTACACAACATATTGACAAACCGTTGATTGTTTTTTACGAAATATGTCGTTAGTAATTTCAAAAGTTTCAATACCATAGACTCTATGGATGGCATAGAGATCTAAGGGAACGGACAAGTGGGTGAGTCGGGGTACATTATGATTTTCTGGGGTGTTACGTCACCAGTTCGCAAGGTTTTATGAAAAGCTTTACATTGTTCTTATATTATGAAGTTTTACATCGTATAAGTATGTGCTTAGTCGACACGTCCACTTTACGATGGCTCGCGAGCAAAAGAGAATGAATTAATAATAATTAGTTGTGAGCGATAATAATAATTCAACGAAAATTCGTTTGCAATCTAGTATGACAGGAAGTATAAGTTAACAAACATAAATTACGTTAATGTTTTAAAATGCTATTTCTTTATATACACTATATAAATAATAAATACCTATGGTTTATACAATCTGGATTAAGTTTGCCACCGCAAATATGAAGTACTAGAATGCTGCAACAGAAAGTGTGCGAGCGAAGATTATAAGGACGGACATAATCCTCAGAAGCCACTATCGTCCAGTTTTACACTATTAAGATCACTAAGGATAAACTCAGTGCACTCTACGTAAGACAATTTCAATCAACGTTAATATGATATAGAACATCTGCATTATCCATTACTTGAAAAAGTCATAGCAAGTTTATTAAAAAAAAAAAAAAAAAAACTTGAATCGAGCGTAATTCAAATACACGTCTTTCGCTTAGGTATGTTGTGAGGATACTAAGCTACCATTCAGTGGCGAAGGGTAGAGGCAGGCTGTTAAGATCCGTCATAAATACTGCACACTAAGCTTTGCCACTTGAATTAAGACTACAATGTTAGTTTTTTAAATTCAATTAGACCTTGGCTAATCCAAGCCTTAGTAGATAATAGTCAATAAATATACCATTAAACCATACATAATTTTAGATATTTTATAGATAGAAGAATATTTTTATCGATCATAGTTTGGTAAGGCAGGATTTAATGAATTTTATTAAAAAAAAAAACTAACGGCCACCATCTGTAATGTGTATTTTTAATTTAACGAAAACAAACATGACTGAAAAAGTGTGTGCTGTTTTATCGAATCGCCCAAAGCATACCTAAATTATTACGGTTTGGTTAGGCAGGGCTTAATTGAATTTGAAAAACTAACCAGCACCATCTGCAAATTGTATTCTTAGTTCAATGAAAACAAATAAATATGACTGGTAAAGCTTAGTGTGCACTATTTATGTCGAATATTAACAGCCTACCTCCACCCCTCGCCACTGCACCATTCTTGCAGATATTACTTATACAGTAAATAAAATACACTATCTGAGGTGTTAATTAAATTCTCTGATTTTTTTTAGTTATGACAACCTAGAAAAACTTGTGAGACAGGTCGAAGGTCGGACAGAGGAAGACAAGGATGGACAAATGGAGCAAATTAAGACTGCTACGGATTTTACATTGAAACAGGCCTTGCGTCATGCTAAATGTGGAGAGGGGTGGAGTCAAATTGTCTGGAGTCACAATCCTCAGTCACGATCCTTGATAGTCAAATATATCGTCGAGTCGCATAACAGTTACAGTTTTAACAATATTAAAACTACTGTAAATCGTGTTTAACGTTAATACACACATCTACAATGCAGTAGAACTTTACTGTCACTTAGCAAATTAATATTTCTACATTCTTAGGCGAAAGTACCTACATATTATAACAAGCGGCCTGACTAGATGGATCCGCGTACTTTCTCAGTGGATTCATACAGATATTATAACAACCGGTTCGCTATAAAATTTAAAACAACTGCGAAACGCCGTCACTGGTAAGTTTCCAGGTACACACTTAGTATTATTGGATTTACGGAAAATTAACCATTCACAGGAGACGAAAAGAAATCTTCTTTGACTGCTGCATTATTCAAGCATGGTTAAGAATAAAATCCACTGATGGAAGTCGTGACCGACCCTCCCTCACCCTGTGGCGGTGCTACAAAGGCGATCTACGCGCTGCAGGTCTCACTTGATATATGCTCCAACACTAGGGCATGACAGTGTGAAATAAGTAGGTACCTACCCAAGTCATTCAATTGGCCGTAAATTAGAATTTATTCAAAATTACAAAAGAAACACAACAATGTGTTGCGTGAGCTGAAACACGATAATATATATTTGTTCAATATTTTAATAAGCTTGTGAATCCGTGTCCGTGCGTGGAATTGTGCTAGTACAGTAGCTGTATCGGTAAGTACTTTTTAGAATTTAGCTGAACAGTCTCTCCTATTTGACAATGGCATTGGAGCGATATAAGCGCGTATGTTTGATATGCACAGTTGCGCCTGACGCCTGAATAAAATTACGACAGCCAAAGATTATAATATTAAGTCGACACTGGTGACATCCGAGAAGAAAAGCCGTCATCTATGACGACGATATATTTACGATATGGTTTAAATTTGTTAACATATTCTGTGACGACAAATAATTGCATCTATTATTTCAATTAACGATACTCTTAGTTCAACATATTTATAATATGTTCTGTCGTCTTTCTATTATATGTGCTTAGTCTCAAATGCAACTGCCTGTTCGCAAATCAGGGTCGTGATTTAACAACTGGTTCTCGAGACTCATATGCTTAGAAAAACCCTCACTGCGTGCGCTATTACAAAGAGTCTGTAGAAACAGCATCACATATGTGACGATGCGGCTTCGGGACGTATAGGTAATCATGACTACATTCCATAAACGGCCATAAAGTTGTAAGGCGAACTATTAGAAGCAACTGTTCGCTAACTCCGTGGAGGAATGTCAACTCTCTGGTCTTGCGGCAGACGAGAGTGGTGGATGGACACGGAGCCTCTTGCTGATCATAGGAGAGTGACTGCTTGGTTAGCATAAAGGAAATTAAAGGAGAAACTTAACCCTTTACTGCATGATTTTTTTTTTTGAAAATTTTTATTTTTTCTTGGTGTCAAAATGCCTTGTGAATGAAGGAAAAATAATAGAAAAAATATTTTTCGAAAATTTCATTAAATTGTGTATGTTACTGCGTGGTGTCACAGATTTATGACATTTGGAAATCTTACATTTCAGTATGACAAAATACAAAACCAAATGAAAACAATTATAAAAAACTAATGTACACACCTTATTTGATGTGTAGATATTTTTATTCAACCAATTTCAATCTTCTGTATATTTTTTTTTATTTCTTTACAAATGCGGATTTTCGCATACATACGAATTCGTCAACTGTCAAAGCAGAAATGCAGAGACTATAATGCAGAAATGCTTTATTTCTTGAAATGTCCAAACAAAATCGGTAAAGTAGGATTTTTATGGTAAAACAGTTTTTTAGGCATCGAAAAAGGATATTATTTGATAATTTACACAGATGGCATTAGCTATATAGAAATAGTTTGAAATGTCGCAAATTTGCGACACTATGCAGTAAAGGGTTAATACACCTAATAATTATTGACACACGACATTGTCATTGTCCATATTATAACAGATAAGATAAAAATGCGAAAGACTTTGATGGCAGTTTTGATTTATGACTTAATGATAGTCAGGCACGGAACACAAAAATACTTTATGTGTAATTGATTGTAAGAGAGTACAAAAAGTATTGATTGTGAAGAAGTATGAGATAAATGTATTAAATACTATATGTTCAATAGTTATGTCTGTAACATCAATAGGCATTCAAGTTTGTCAGGTAAACGAAACGCGCCTTTAATATTGGTAATATCTGATGACACTTAGCGGGCTCTGTATTTCTTACGTTTTAGGGCCCGGCCGTCGCTCATTAATAAAGTACTGCTGTTTCCAAAGCCTCGGTTTATGGCGACTGGCTTTCGAATTTCTACATTTTTAATCTGTTCTGTGAATATTACCAATTTATTGACAAACTTTAATCTAAACGTAAATATTAATAATAATACATTATTTGACATGTTTTAAGTATACCCCATATTTATCCACGTTCGAGAATCGTACCTTCTTCTAGCCACACCCAGAAATAACAAAGGCATAACTAATAATCAAATAGGTACCTACTAGAAAGAAAAAAAAAATGTTTTTTAAATATGACCGATGAAAAAATTCGCGCTAATGTACTTTAACAATAATTGTTAATTATTAATTATTGAGCTACGGGCGTCCTATCTAATTACGACAAAATTTAGTTTCTACATGAAATGCTTATCAAATCGCGTTAATTTTTGGCTATCGATGTGTGTTTGTTCATTCAATAAAATATATTGTTTATTAAATTCAATAAATTTAATACTACAGACTGAAACTAATTTAAAATTATAAAATTGATAGAAGTTATCTTAATATCTCAGCAATGTGGTTTTCCATCCTATTTACCGTAATCTAAGTTGCTATTATATCTAGTTTTTCACCTAATAAAACGACACGGGAGAACCTAAACTTTATGTCATACTTATTAGGTACTATTAGCGACAATTTTATATACAAAGCTGAAGTAACTGGACAATGAATCGATGCAATTTTTAAAAGACACTAAACTAGTAAGATAAACTATAAAAAAACTTGAGATCATAGACCTATTATAACATTTATAACATAACATAGGACGTTTATAAGAAAGTCGTGTCTGGTCAAACCGTAGCAAACATGTTAACAATAATATTTCAGTCAAATGCCTCATGTAGTCGCGGGTCAGAGTTTCTTTGTTAATTTGTTTTTATTGTCCGGGGATAACATCTGCAAAACTATACAAACCGTTAGTTACTATTACCATTTCGTGTTCTGGCAAACGGCGAAATGTGAACACTTTACAGAGACTTTACAATACTTTACATGTGTTCCGATTGTTCCTAACAGTCAATTAACCGCTCTTCTGTCGATGCTGCAAATGACCTGCACGAAATACTTATATGACTTGAACCATTATTTTGCTATTAAGTATCTAACTAAAGTACTGTTTACGACCACAATTAGTGAACTTGTACCAAATAGGAGAAACTAAGTATGTTCATTGCATTTTCATGACATTCTACTTGAAACTAACCCAGGTTAGTTTGCCGTTGCCCTATAACTCAATTATCTACTATTTTGTCGATGCTGCAAATGACCCGCACGGAATACGTATTATAATATTAGATAGGTAAATGATTCTTCAAGTTTGAACCATTATATATTATTCATTCTGTCTTATCACATGGCCGACTAGTTAACAGTTTGGCTCACTGGAACCAAACATGGATTAACAAATAATGACTCTCTGTACGTTATCGTTATCAAATAATGCCTTTGGAAGACTCAATCAGATATAGGGATGGACGGAATCTTTGCATTGACAAGTCTTTCTAACAAAGACCGAAGATTCAAAGATCGAGCTTCAAGCTGAAAAGACGTATCTCGAAAACTTCAACATATTATTATTATATTAATGCAAGATAAATCAAAAAATACGAGTAGCGTATGGAGGCATGGGAATGTGCATGTTGGGCATAACGTGGAAAAAACACGAAATAAAATAATGGTAAGGATGCAGGCAAAAGTATGCGATGCAATAGAAGTCGCTAAGCAGGTGAAATGGCAATATGTCTCTCGACAAATGACGGCATACGGTGATGTGATACCCAAGGGGCACTAAACGACCCGCTGGATAGACCGAACTCATAAAGTTCGGTGGATGTACGTGGCAGCAAAGAACTAGGGACCGATCAGAGTGAAATATGGGGAAGCCTTCATCGAGCGGTGGCTCAACTTCAGCTGATGGTGAAGATGAATCTTATAATGATGGAAATACAGATGAATTCATCATTTCAGACGGTATATTAAGTAGATATTGATTTTTTTCTATTTTCCTCTATCTACTTATGGCTAAAACGTTTACACAATATGACTATGTATAATGTGATTTGAATGTTAAAAAATAGTTCATCAAATTTTATATGCAATTAATTCCCAGGGTTTTCAAGAAAACATATATTTGATAAGTATGCACAATACTTATTAACTTAAGCAATATATTACTAATACAAAATACTAAAATATAATATAAAAATCCTACACCCTTCGTTTATCGTTGGATTCTAAAACAGCCCCATAACATTTGTTTCAAATTAAAAATACATTTAATTCATTAGTTCTAATTATGGCATTAAGCATCCACATGTATACTTAACGAAACCGAATAAAAATTAAAATAGAATCGGCTGGCGTATAGATTGAGCAGTAAAACGAGCGCTGTGCACGTGCCAGACCAGTTGGCCACCATCCTGGCTGCAAACCATAACTTCAAATCCAAAAATAGTCTCCTTATTTGGCCCTACAACGAGCCCACGCAAACTTGGCTATGAGTACAAACCTAATCGAATACCTACCTACTTTATACTAGACTGCAATAGTAAAATATTCTTCAATCATGTAGTATGTACTGAAATAATACGATTTAACTGACGCATATAATATATACACATGGTCATAAATTAAACAAAAAATATGTACATACGATAATACAATCATAAGCTTCTAAAATCAAACGAAAAGGTGTTTAAAGATTTACAGATTTATGATTTAAGATTACAGTAAGTTTGTGGCGTTTAAGGTATGATCGGCTTAGCTTATAAAAATTGACCAATTATTGTTCTAATTTTAAAATACATTACGATGGGGAAAAAAGAAACCAGTGTTACAACTACAACCAACTGGTTACATGTAAATTGTACGTAAAACATTTCACCGTGGCACAGTTAGCTGTGTGCTTTCTTATCGGAAAGAGATGATCGTATACTATCCGGTCTACAATTTTATTAGATTCAATATGAACAGTAATTCAATTTTCATAGCTGATTTTGGAAAACTTCATGAATTCAAGAATGAAAACCTAACCTAACCTAACAATTAATCCAGTAAATCGGCAACTTTCAAAATTTGTTTGCTGCTGGTTTCCTGTAAAGTGTAAACCGACAAGAACCGTGTTTTATTTAGACATGAATTTTATGTCAGTACTATTAGACCCAGAGAGGTTGGACTGTCTTTATATATTTCCGATACATATCACGGTGAAGTGTGATACGGCGAACTGCATACGTACAAGTTTCCGGACACGCAACAAACTATAAGTATGTGGTTGAAAAATGAAAAACGTCGTTTACCACAAAACTTGAATAATTTTATACGTAACGATATTTGGAAATAAATCATATAATTATATTGTCATGTGAGAGATCAACTGTCTTCAAGTAGTTTTTGAAAGAATTTCAATCTACTGTTATGGGACATATAAAAACGAATTCAGTGCCTACTCAGTGTCCACAAAATTGTATGATTAGGCACTATGGCGACGTATTGATGATTTATTATGATACATTATTAATACAGAAAGTTTATTTAATGTTTGGGTGAAATAACATTATATTAGTAGGTAACATAACTGAGTTTATTCCATGCATTTTCGTGCATCTATAGTTACAATCACGGCATGTGTTAAATTTTAATTCTTTTGTCATTGAATTCAACAACAATTTACTATTACAGTCGATTGTATTAGCAATCACTGTCGACTTTGGTTCCAAATGTTTCATATAAAAAATCAATCAGTAAGTAGTTGGTCATTCTTCAGATCTCTTTAAGCAGGTGAAAAGATAAATGTAGAGGCCTTCAATCGGAATCATAGGTAGGAACTAATCGTGCTGTCGTATAGTCTAATACTCTGATGTCACAATATTCTAAGTAAAGTGATTTTGTGAAGTTTATAAATTAATCTACTTTTTCTCTATATCAATCTGTATGATTAAACATATCTGGTATGTATTTACCTTGGTAATTGTTGGTGTTTTACTTACCACATAATATTGAATATTTCTATAGGCGGCGTATTACACAATCCTGCGAAGATAACAATAATCTGTCTCGCTTGTGGTACAGAACGAAAAAGAGATCAAGTCATTTCGTTTTATTTTGCTCGATGCCTTTACGAGTTTTTTCGCTCGATCGGATGTGTGCCGAATATTAAAATTCTTGTGAAGAAAAAAATGTACTTACACAAAAGAAAACGAGGATGACATGAGACGTTTGAAATACTCACTCACAATTATTTGTCACAATGAGTTGAATAATAACTAAATAATTCAGACGCTTAACAAAGGAAAAATGAGAGCCAACGACTTGTGTCAGTTTGAAACTGGTTCGCGAATAAAACCCATACAAAAAAGAATTTATGTTGGGGAAAAAAATTGGTCCAAAATGACAAAAATATAACATTATGTGTATATTATGAAAAATGCCTATCTATACAAACACCATACGAAAGAAATGATTGGCTAATAAGATAGTCAAATTGAGATATAATAAATCGGTGTTATTGGCTAGTACCTACCTATACAGTGCCTACTGATCTAAGATAATCAAACAGATTCTTCTGTTCAAAGATTAATATATTGTATGCTCTCTCGCTCGGAGGAGAAGATAATATAATCCTGAGCTCTACGGGCTGTACGAAGATTGCAGCGCAGTTCAATCAATCAAGATTGGGAGACTGCGATGGCTAGGTCATGTGCACCGTATGAATGACAATGAACCGGCAAAGAGTGATGTCCAGCAATCCAATAGGACGTAGAAGAAGAGGGAGGCCAAAGATTCGCTGGTTAGATGGAGCTGCCAGTGACTGCCGTATTCTGGGGGTACCAAATTGGAAAGTGGCCACACTGGATAGAGACGGGTGGAGGGAGCTGTTGGAGGAGGCCAGGACCGACACCGGGTTGTCGCGCCCCTGATGATGATGATGATGCTCTCTCGCCGATTGGTATGTTTCTCTCAGAGTTTTGCTATCGCAAAACTGACCAAATCTGACAAGAAACCATCGCTACAAATTGCATGACGCGTTGTTTCAAATACCGTCAAATAATACATGTAATTCTGCATACAATATGAATATTATCTGTATGAAATAACTAAGTAAATATAACTGAAACAAACTAGCGAGCGACATGCTCTGATGAAAACTGATCAGATAAGAACGATATCGTGTACAATGTACATAAACAATGACGATTTTGGATTTCTCCCGTTGACAGAATTATGATTTTTTTTAAATGGATGTTATGTAAAAAAAAAACTAATTCGTCTACTGCTCACTCGTTCACATCTCTGACGCATATTGTCAATACATACTACGTACTATTTTTGCTTTCATACCACGATAATTGATATAATTTTATCCTTAACTATGTATCTATTGACAAGAAAATGACAAAATATATTCTGTAAGTAATACCTATCATATATTATTATGTTGGTGTATGAGACAAATTATTAATACTCATGCTAATTTTATTTTCTTACGTGGATGAAGACGATTCACACGGCGAGGAATGCTTTAGAAAATGACAGAAGAAAATCGTGAATGCAAATCTTATTTTAAGCGTTACAAAAATAATACGTAAAGTAACTAATTCTAAAAGATAATAGATGACTCAGAGAATTTTTGTAAAAGAGAAAACAGGAAAAATCACAGCGTGACATAGTATTTGTGATATGATTATTCATGCAAAGAAATTGTGAGGGTTTATAGCAGGGGTGGGCAAACTGTGGCCCGCCGGGTATTTTTTTGAGGCCCGCCATCATTAATTGTACTTCTGATTACGAATAACTTTTTTATAATTTTTTAAAAAATATTGACAATAGATTAAAATTTGAAGAATTTGTTGTTTCGTAAATGTATTATCTCAGTACGTCTTTCTTACGTCTCGTCTCACACTATGTAACCACTATTTTCTACGTTGAACATCGTGACACATTTAAATACTTTTAACTCCGCGTTGCAAGGAAAAAAATATATGCCCATGACATGGTAAAAAGTTTGAATGGATTTCAATTAAAACTCTAGTTATTCCTTCGACAAATATCGAATAACAACGTCGACCACTTTTTGAAGATGCTGAATATATCAGAATATAAATTTGAAGAATATGGTAAAATTATTAAAGCTCTGAATGACAATTTTTCACAAAGATTTGGTGACTTCCGAAAAATTGAGACACGTTTAGCAATAGTACGCGATCCATTTTCAATAGATATTGATAGTGTACCGACGCGACAGAGTTATAACTTGATATTATTGATCTGCAGTGTGACACCGATTTAAGAGAATTGCATCGTCGTGAAGAAATCTCCAAATTTTCAATGCCCTTAATTCAGACAAATTTGACCAACTTAAAGATTATGCAAGAAAAATGTTCATTATTTTTGGATCAACCTATATATGTGAACAAAAGTTTTCGATCATGAACCTCAATAAAAATTCTTTACGATCAAATATCTCCGATGCCCATTTACAAGCAGTTTTGATAATATCAACTACAAAATTAACACCTGAATTTAAAAAAACGTTAAAAAATGTACAACAGTTTCATTCTTCTCATAATTTTTTTTGTAATGTTTATTTTTCGTGATAATAAATAGTGTATGTCTAAAAACGGTATTTTACTTGCGGCCCGCCGCTCATTTTGAATTCTTGAATTTGGCCCTCCATCCAAAAAGTTTGCCCACCCCTGGTTTATAGGATTATTAGGTGTGCAATATCAAATGAATCATAAATAGAATTATGTACCTACCAATGAAAACCAAATATATAATATTATATTGTCGCTCCATTTTTAACTTGCTGCATTTGAAAATGACCCTTTTTAAATTGGATTTATGTGTCACAATATTGTGGTAGTTTTTCAGTACGAATTGAAATAGTTTGACGTATCGCCTTAAATCTGTCCTAATCGGAATTTTTGTTATGCCATATATTATAATACCACCTCGCAATATATTAATTTTGGATTAAATCATAACTCAAAACTAATCGTTACGTTAATAATTTAGAACAGGGGTGGCGGAACGTCGAGTATAGTGAAGTGGATATTAGACAAAATGGGGTATTTGACGAATTGGGCAGTGGGTAAGGAAAATTAAGTATAATGTCGAATAATAAGATTATAGTTATAGAATTAAATACATAACCGTTAAAGCATTAGGCGAATTGCATTGTGTAATCCAGCCGGGTAAGACTTCCTAAACATCGAAATATGGACATGAACCGCCCCATAAAAAGATAACACGCCACTCGATCGATCACATAGGTTGTTTGTCAATAAGGTGGTTAAAGGCTACATTCTCTACTTCGTGGGCCTACCACGCCTCCACATTTTTGCATAAGCTTACTACTAGACTATGGAGCAAGTGACATATCACAATTACTTGAATTGAATGTCTTAAATTTAATTAGGTAAGTAAGAAAAAACGAGTATGGAAGTTCTGATCTATATGGTTTAAACTAAGCACTAAAGTCCAACGAGGCTATAGCTCAATACATAAACCTATGTATTAATTTTGCACACAAAAGTAGGTAGATATAGCACTAATAACACGTTTTCGTTAATTCTGCGGTATTTTAGTTGTTTATGTTGTCAGCTGTTTCAGGCTATTAATCCAACTTCAGAACGATCCGAAGTTAAATTAGAGTCGTTCTGAATGGGTTATAACCCGAAATAGCAGTCAATAATATATATTTAACGAATCGTAGATATAACACAAAATTTTGTTGAAAATCTTTATGATGGATTCATAATTGTCGTCGGTGTTTTGTAAAAACGGCGAATCAACCATTTTGGCGAAATGGAGATTTTAATGAAAATACAATATGTAACCCACTAGCTTTGTTGTGTAAAAACGGCGAATTTTTATCTCCACTTAATACTTTGGACGCGGAAGACGCACACGGTGCGTAATGACCAGGCGGCCGATCGATGTAATTAAGGTGCATTTTAAAGGGGGCAATTAAAATCTCATTATCTCTTCAGCAGCGAAAGCGTAAACGATAATCGACTAAAATTAAATTAATTAAAATTACGAAATAAAAAGCAAATGTGACATATTAGGCCTTTTAAAATATTATATAATAACACCTATTATAATGACAGTATTCTTTCTAAGCTTTATTATAAACTTGTTAGATATTTATAATCATCTACAGGTAAAAAACAAATAAATGTCAAAAGTTAAAAATCCTCCTCCTGTAAAGTAGCATTCTGGTTAATTCGCCCTTTTTACAAAACACCGACGATGTAATGTCGATTATCGACATTAGTAATGTGACATTAACCTGTGAGATAATCAAACCGCAACAATCATTGGACAATCGTCATTGTGCTATAAGGTCAAAGAAGACCAAACGTAGTAAAGTCGTCAGATGCCTAGGTAGGTTTTTCCTCAATGCATCTGGGTCCAGGTAATGGCCATGTTTCACCTGAGTGACTCACTAGCCAATTTATGTATGGCGGTAAACGACTGGTTCGGTCAACACTGTGGTTTATGTCGCGTTGAATTCTCATAATTCGTGAAAGATGCCTCAAAACAATGGGGAAGACTCAATTATGTGAAAAAGAAGACATTTTTTTCAAAATGAAGTGTTATTATTTTTAATTCGCAATTATTGTGAGAAAACGGTAGGCGACATAAGAAAGTAATGACGTTTCTTGTTGAATTTTTTTACTGGTAAGTGTAAATATAATTTTAAAAAAATGCTTCCAATATATTCTCTATAATTATATTACTTTTATTAGATGATTTGAATGGAATACATGTGCAAGCGATGATATTATTTGACTGCGTAAATGCATTTACACTAAACTGGAATAATTGTATAAACTATTTTTTAATTCAACGAATAATACACAAGATTTGAGAATGTAGCACTTTTTATTGAATATACATAATTTAACTACATCATAGTAAACACTAGAAAAAAATTATTCAAAATACAAATGCCGACTGCCAAAATTATGTAACTCAATCTGTGAAGTGCTTTAGCGCATCTATTAAATACACAAGGTTATTATCGGCGGCTATCGAGTGTAATTTATCATATTATATTAACTAATGTATTGAGTATTATAATTGTTACAATAAGTTAGCCGTCTAAACTGTCAAAACTGTCTATCTCGCTCTAAAAGTTAACACAGCCAAGAGAGGTGCTGTTAAAACAGCACTTTTTGACAGTTCAGACGGTTAACGTATTGCAACAAGTAATCACATCAATAAAAAAATATGATGAACTACGTTCGATAGCCGCCATGTGTAAAGAATAGATGCGTAGAGAGGTGTAACAACTACTAGTTCATTTTATCGTAATTAGATAGGACGCACGTAGCTTAGTTGGTAGATCACATTGGCACGAATCGAATGGGCACGGGTTCCGATCCCCCTGGGCGTCGTATTTCTTTTTTTATTGGTTATGTAGTTTCTCTGATGCGTTTTCAAATTATGTATGTACATATGTTTAATAATTATGTATACATAATTTTGAAAAACACTTTCTGAGAAAATATATTATAACCAATAGAAAAAATCTTTTTGAAAAAAGTAAGCCTTCCCGGCAGGGAATCGAACCCTGCATCTCCCGGGTTTACGTCCCATCCGCGCATTACCTCTATGCTACGCAGTGACATACTAATTGCGACAAATTTTAACTATTGGCCACTTTTAATACCCACTCATCAGCGCTCTTCTAAATCAAGCTACTTTGGTAAATAAATTATGTATGTATTTCAATAGGGAATAATTTGAATTTGATTTCTTAAAAATAACTAAATTTGAAAATGTTTGAAATCAACATAATATGGCACATCATTTTCATTACACCCAAATGAACATGAATCTATATTATTTGGCAGTATACCGTTTTTCAAGTAGTTATAATATTAACTAGCAATTGTTTGTTACTGACAATAAAGATACATCCATCGATCCATAAATGCGTAAAGCAGTTTATCCAATGTTTCGCTTTAAACAACACGTGAAAACTACTAGTAAGACAAATAATATAGATCCTTAGAATGTACATTTAGTGGGGAAAGATTATAATGTAACAATAAATTTATGGAATCATTTTTTCAAGATGGCAGTCTAAATAGTGTAATACCACCTAGCGCTGTAATATTTATGTTTGTTTTTAATTTAAATATGGAATCATTTTTTTGCTTGGCATTTTATTATATTAAAAATCAGTTGATATTTATAACTAGGTGGAAAACAGTTTATAGCCCACTGACCAGTTTAGTGGCTGTTCAGTAATTAATAATAAAAATAAATCTACCAGAAGATATATTTTTTATGATCTCTATATTATAGAGAGAATCACGCGACTGCGATCCGTGGTGACTATTTTCAGAAACTATATTGCAGTGATTAAGATTGTCATGAAATTAGTATGACGAATGATGCTACTAATTTAACTGGAATGAGAATCGTTTTGTATTAGATGGCTTCAAAGGTTCTAACAGCTGGTTATATTTTTAGTTATCTATTAGTGGGGTGGGGCAAACGATAAAGATGATAAATTAATTAAAGGGACTATGAGGAAAATAAATAATAAACAAAATCGAATTAATTCGAGAGAAAAGTGCCTGCTGAGATATTATGTGCATACTTCAGCCTTCAGCAAAAAAAAAACAAAAATAAACTGATACATCAGAACATGTTAACTGTTCAGAAAACATTTTGGTATAACTTTCAAACTGTGTGAATACAATGTTCATTTGTTCATCGAACCGATGTATCTTGGTAAAACCAGGTACCTATACGCATTTAATAAAACTACTTGTTAATGACACTGAGAATGAATGAGATCGAGCAAGACAAGTGGATAACATCTATTTCTCTGAAAAAACAAAAATCTGTTAATACAACTTCCACCCATATTATGATCTTCTAAGGATTGGGCAAGGTTAAAAAAACCGCACATGAAGAATTAAAGGGCCCTAGTAAACGAACCTGCTCATAGACATTAATTTAATTCTTTCGATAAAACATTATATTAGTATGTGAATGCGGTATAAAAAATAAGTTAAAGTACATTGAAATAATGGTCATTATTAAAAATTCGCATTCACTCCTTAATAACTTTGTTCATTGTTGTCCTATTCTGAAAGCGCGGCTTGGAGGATATGAAATTGTGCAACCCTGGTTTGGTTTTTCGGCATCTTCAGACGATATTTATATTTGTATAGTGGTTGGAAAGTTTGAAGAATCATTATTCGATTAGAAAAAATGGTAGTTCAGATTTGGTGTGACTGAATTTACTACAATAATCTATTACTATATTTATTTTTTTGTAGTGTATTGTGTTCCATGTTACGTGATTTTCGCATTTGGCTATCGAAATAATAATTACAGCACCAATAAAATATATATTCACCACATATATACGCTAATGAGTTTACCACTTGAAGGATTCAGTTTGAAATAATATTGACTTACCTAATGTTTATCGAAGAAATTAGACCGAGTAATCAAGTCCATAAATCCTCACGATTCTGCAAGAAAAAAAAACATAATTTAAGAATATATTTTGACATTTAATTAGTATTATCATATAAATTGACTGACCAGTAGAATAAATGAAAAAACTACATAATGTATTGGTAATAAAAATTGATTTTATAAGTAGGTAATATTATACCCGTATGTTAGAAAATACCCTTGATTAACACAGTAAAACAAATGAAACTATTTAAAATACTGTGGATTTATATGTATTAAAGTGTATGAAACGTGTAACAGATAGTCCATTTGCCTATAATTACGTTTGATGAATCAGCAGATTAAGTTTAGGATGCTAGGTCGCGGAGTCAGCTGACTCATCATCATGACTGAACCGAGTCCAGTGGGCAGAAGCTAAAGAAAGCATTGTGGAGACGAAAATAGATCACGATCTTTGCTGACCATTTCTCATCGACGTGAAACGGTGTGTGAGATTGCACATTGCAAACAGAGAAATGAACATCGGATGTGTTATAGTTTATTGAACGAATGGATTCGCCAGAGAAATGGGCGAGATGACAAAAATCAGTATTTACAATTAAATTAACATCGCATGTTTTTCTAAAGAGTGTTTAGGTATCTTAATATAAACTGCATCAACAATTTTATCAAAGCCCGTTTCAATATAATATGTAATGTTATTTATGTTATATAAGTATTATTGAAGACTCATTCAAGGTTGATAAGCCAAATGGAACATAGCCCTCTCTCAATATAATTAATACTAGGGACATTATTCATTAATGAGAGATGTTTTATTTCAATTTAAAAATTACAAATTTTAGCATTCAGTATGTGAGTGTTTACGTAATTGAGATGGAACAAAAGTGTGTAGCATGCCGCGGTATCGAAAGCAGCATCCAAGGACCACAAAAGAAACCAATCGATAAGGAAGCGGAGGAGTACGCGACTCATGATAAACTGAACGGTCAGACGGTCAGAGCAAAACAAAAGTAATTGATTTGAAAACTCATTAGTCATTAAGATGGTAGGTACCTATAATGATTATTAACTTTTATTTTTAAATTATTATTACAAAAGATATAAAAATATTAAACCTGTTTCAATAAAAGTTCTGCTTCATTCTGAGTTTGCCGTTATTTTACGCTAAAATTACAACTATATTGAACATTACCAATTGTATGTAAAACAGATACTTACAAAGTAACTGTGCCTTCAACCACATCACAGCTTATACAGCGACTTGGGCAACAATAGTCGATTGTTTAGTTAAGTGTAAAAGAAAAACAACAGCCTATACACAGGAAGAGAGACGAAGCTTTGTATTTCATACTTTGTTAAAAAATTGCAAATTTGAAGACAGGATTGTTTTTCACGTTATTGTTTCAAATAGTACTTTTTTAACAATTACAGAAAATATGTTACTTATTTTTATATAAGTAGTACATACGGTCAAATATATTCATCCAGTGGTAAACAAGAGGTAAAATAACATCTGAAAGGTGAACTCAGACGCCGCTGGACCGACAAAGCTCACTAAACAGTAGTTTATGCATGCGGGAGTGCGTGTCAACGCGAAGTACACGATAGGTAAGACTCAAATGAATTCAGGAAAGTCTTCATCAAGCAGTAGATTTATTCAAATTGGATGACGTGTTACATTCCTGTATCCATTGGTTACTTTTATGGTCTTCCAGCGTTATTCCCAACATGCACCTTTCCATGCCACGTTGGGCTACTCATAATATTTAGATTTCTCTTACATTAAGGGTATATGTATACGTACGTATATCATATGCATACGTGAGCACTGGTAGCACACATTGGTTGAACATCCAACGCTTAAGACACAATAAAGAGTCACTTTGGAAGATAGTATTCAGATAATTGATAAGGAAAGAGACAAGTACGAAATATGATAAAGGTCGCGTAAGTAAATGAAATGGCAATATGCTGGACAGGTCGCTTGACAGATAACATCATACAGTGGTGCTCAAGGACACCCTAAAACCTGCTGGAAAGACGAACTCATGAATTGGCAGCAAATAAATAATTAGGAACCGACAAGGATGGAAGAACATACTGGAGACCTTTATCCAGCAGTGGATTGACTACGACTGATGATATTCACAGAACAGATTAATAAATAGAAATGTAAAAGCCATCGTCGTGGACCAATATTTTGAAGCAGGATATTTTATGGCGTTCCAGCCGTAAACCTTAAATGGCCCAAATATAACACGGCACTCAATATTGCATGCACGTTACATTAACGTACTACTTAACAAACGTTAATGCATATTATTATCATACAGACGTCACTTTTAAAATAACATATTCTTACGAAACAACACGTGTATTATCACGTGGATTATCCCATATTTTTCCACACTCGAGATCCGTTGGCTGTTGTACCACACCCAGTAGGCGAGTAGGATAGGCCGTTCCCCATTAATTTTGTGTTCCTTGATGATATTCTTATAAGCGTTCAGATCGATACAACCAAGCTTGGTGTACTAACATGGCTCCATTTTTTTGTCCTGATAATACGCAATGGCCAACATGCCTACAGTGCGCGGACACGTGCTATAATATAAATGTTAAAATATGGCTGCGTGTTTCGGTAATCAACTTTGATAAAAGCATAAATTCCAACTGTGCAATATAATATTTATCTTGTCCCTCATAAAACTATGGCGGTAAAGATGTTATCTACATACTTAGTAATGCTGCAACAATTAAGAAAAAATACATTAGAAGAATTTAGTATCCCGTTTTGCTTATTTAATTTTTTGTATGCGATTAAAAATGTGGGTGGACAATAATCATAAAATTGGATAAATGCCATCTTTTGAAATGTTGGCAATTTGCAATTTTATGATCTAATCCTAACGCTGCTATATCAAATACCTAATCTAAAAAAAATAACAATAAAATTCTTTAGAAAAAAATACCATTTGAAAGGCATACACACTGAGATTTTTAGAATACAATAAAAAACAAAATTAAGGTATGTATTGTAAAAAAATAAATACTAAAATTTAAGTGGCAGAGAACACTGCAAGATGTCGTGCGATGCGCGCACGGCAAATGGTACTTGTTTCGCGCTACGCTGTACGCAAACAAAGTGTTTTTACGCCTTTCGTGCAACGCGCGCATCGCACAGCCACTTGCAGTGTGATTTACCCCTATGTGGTACTACAAGAGTAGGTACCTGTTATATTTACTTAATTTTAAAAATCGATCGATATTAACGAAGGTATAATTTCTTAAGAAAACATACCATACATTATATGAAAGTAAAGCTGCAAGTAAGAATTGTAAGAATTCTAATTAAATTAATTTCGCATTGCAGATTCATTCGTAGCAACCTTCGTATTATGATTATTGTCCACATCAGTGACAAAACCGCATGCACTTTAACACATTTTTAGATTCACCTAATCGTCCTAATCCATTATTATGTACATATCATGTAGATAAGCACTTAAACACACTGAACCGTGTAATACGAGAGATTTAATGGTAATTATAATTAAGAGGGATAGGGTGCTGTAACCTACTGTGACCCTAGGGTTTAGGTTTAGGCAATATACACAAGTAATCAAAAATAGAAACATTATGGAGGACGAATCATGAGCAAAGCGTCGCCGTTTGGCAAATGAAGGAGTTCAGCGATGACGTGCTCAAGAGACTACAAAATCAACCCGGCTGATATCACAGATAAATAATTGAGTCTGAAGCACCAGAACAAAGACAGTAAGATGAAACATACACGTAAACTTATGAGAGAGCTTGGCAAACAGAAGAATGTTGACAGGTGGTATACCCACCTGGTAATATTTGCTAGTTAGTAATAATTAGTATAATCGTGAAACGTGCTCAGATCATTATGTACATGCGGTCCAAGACACAAATTCAATATTTTAATAACTGTGTTAAAATCCGCAGATCCGAGCCAACAACAGGAAACATTATTAAAACATAAACAAATAAAAATCCAAATGAATCCGAAGCGAAAAAAATTAATAAACCGGTTTTTAAACAAGAACAGAAAACCTGAATAGCACATTATTCTTGATTATTTCACATTAGTAATATGGATGGGCGAAGAGAATTGGTAATAAAAAAAAATATTTAATAGAATGTCGTGAAAGAGTTTTGTATGAACAGTAAAGAATTGAAAAGACATTAATCATAGGATTGTGGAAAAAATAATACGCGGACAACTGAATTTCGAAGACGTGGGCATTTGATTGAACCTATGTATTGGAACTACAGGGCCAAACTGCAGGTTCAATAGATTGTGGACAATGAATTTTAATGAAAGTTATGTGCTCAATACAGTAGTGAAAACAAACGTTTGCATAATAATTGTTTTGTTCATGAATTTCACCGTTTCAATTAGACAGGGTGTTAATACCCATTATGTACTTAATCGAGGCAGGTACATAATTATCTATCAACTATTGAGAAAATTAGTATAAGAGTATAAGTTAAATGGCAACGAATAAAGAGTGACATTGGATTTGTGGTGTTTGTGGGATACAGTGCTGATATCTTTTTCTATGTTGATTATATTACAAAAGGGTAAAAATTATAGTATTTCTGAAAAAAACTATAGTATAGGAACATTTTAAGTCTCGAATCCTTCAAAATTATAGTATTTAACATTTTTCGCGGATTCAAAATTATAGTACGGTTGGCATAGTGGGATAATAATAATTTTTGACATATCCTAGAAGCAAACTAATCAATTATAATATTATATCATAAATATTATATTCCAAATAACGATCCAATTCCATAAATGCCTATTCTGTTGTCCTTGTCCATATTCAGTTAATACTGTATTTATTTTGCTTTGATTGATTTATAATGGCATTATTTACAAGAGTAGATTTACCATTCACCCGAATAAAACTCTATAGTGCGTAGGTACCTACTTCTCATTTGTGTATTTTTTTTTTAATATACTTAGAGCGGCATGCACAATCTAAGATTTAGATCCTAAGGATAAGTCGCCGAAAAGCATGACTTAACTATAGACAATCCTGGGTATAGAGTTAAGGAATCCTTAACCATAGACTACTTTTATTATGAACACGCCCCCTTCTGTATTACCATTTACCACTGACAACTGCTGTCACAATAAATTCGCATGTCTATAAAACAATCCACACACTCAAATTCATTTAACAATGTATCTATCTCAATATTGATAGTGTTAATTCGTTTGGCATGTACTTGCAGAATATTATTTTACTTTTATACGCCAGCCCGCAGAAATATAAGATGTCAGGTGATAGAATGACACTTGACGCTAGTATAACCATGTTAAAAAAATATCTTGCGGTGCCTGTGGAATCACGTACCTATAATGACTTATAACGGAAACATACGAGTATTATAATTAAATATTAATATGTATTTATAGTTATTGCATTTATAAAATGCAGTCGTCATATTTTTGTCATCGTTTAACAATTATAAAATAATTTACCTAAACTATAGGAAAGAGAAATTTTAAATATGGTATTATTTTCAATAGAAATGATCTTAACTAAGGACAATGTTTCTGCATAGTGTTTTCTGCTAAGGAAATTTTAGTTATGACAAATGTTTCTGCATTCCGCTCTTAGTTCGTATTATAAACAGCAGAAAGTGTAAATATACAATAAATTAGATACAAGGAAGTACACCGAATGAGCGAAGTAGACCATATTTTAAGAATTTATAAAACAATGCCCACCTAAACTCATTCGATCGTAGGTATACCATATACGCAAAATTAGCATCGATACAAAATTTATCCATGTAATAGGCATATAATAGGTAAACCAACCAGATGCCTTCGCACCTTTGCCGGGATGTTAATATATCGTGATTTCGATGTAGATTTCAGACCCATCTATTTCTTGAACCGGGAACTTCAAATGTCACAAATCTAATATAATGTAGCTGCATTTTCTAGTCTCAGTCTGACACTGTTTATCAAAAATTAAACTGTGACGCAACGTGTCACTACAAATGATTGAATGCGAGTTGGAACAATGTGGAGAGGAGGTACTGTCTTTTAAACGCGGACCTATGGGCCAAACCAGAGGTCACGTGCGAGGCAAATCTCCATGGTGCTCCAGCGTAAAGGCTGTCATGAGTGGAAAATTGATTTTGAGTAACGGTGTGATCCAACTACGGCCGCGTGAAACAAAAGGTCAAGGCGTGGTAGGCAGGTTTTTACGGCGCGCGGTTTCAACTTGTTATTACAAACGCAGTATGGAATTTTTACCATTGTTTTTCTTTAATGAAGGCAACAGAAAAAAATGCCCATATATTAATTATATTACGATTTAGTATCAATAATAATTATCATAACGGATAATGAAAGCTATTCCATACAAAATTGACAAAAATTTGATGTTTTTGTGTTGGTGTCAAAATTTTGATAAATTACTAAGTATAAATAATTGATGATTATATTCTTGACATAAAAAGAGTTATTTATTATATTACTGACGTTGTCAATACTTCATCAATCTTTCCATTGATGAAGTGTCGACACTGATCTAAAAAAAATACGAATGGGTAGGTACATAACAGGATATAAAATGTTGAAGAAGATCATCGACTTTACGATCGGAAATATAAAAAATGTCTTCATTCATAAAATTATTAGACAATATTAATTTTCGTTAATAGAAACAAAAAAAACTGCAAAAATTTATGGTTGATTGGTCAGTAATTAATCGATCTTAACCGACGCCGGTCCGTTATTCACAAAACTAACACGGCAGAAGTCCGCACGTCCGGCAGAGGAAAGGCTTATCGAATTGGGCCGGCTGAGAAGCTTGGAAGCTTCTGACATTTGGATGGATTTATATTTTATTATGGCTCAACCTTGACCGGCCAATTCGCGGTTCTTACAGCGTTTTGAGTGGTCAAAGAAGATTTATTATGTTTTTATCCAACAGCTATAATAATATAATGGCATACAGAAGATAACATTATAAAACTTATCGTACGGTTTTATTTCCTATAGATAGTTAGTTCTCTTGTTTAGAAGAATGGACTACCTGCCTACCTACATGTCCTAGATTTAATCGGATAGGCATATTTTTTTTTATTATCGCAAGAACGTTGAATAACAGAACTATTAAATTGTTTAAATACTTTACAAAATGAATACTCGACTGACGGTAGAGTATATATAATACGCTTTATAAAACTGCACCTTTTTACACATTTCACGACACTTATAGTATTACGACTCTCTACCTGACTACCTCACATAAAATTAGATCAAATAATGATATTCACTTGTATTAATATACGTGGCAACACATCATTTTCATTCTAGAGCCGGAGATATAAAATTATGAAGTGGCAACTCTACCCACGTGTTGGATTTTTCGAATTTACGCAATAATAAATTGATTTGAAAAGAGTAATAACTTGACTTTATTAAGGAAATAAGTCCTACTGTTTCCCACGGATATTTAAAAATATCGAAACACAATCACTGACGACAGCCACCGGTCGTAACCACATACTGCACCCGGTGCGTACGATCAACGGATGCATCGAAGCCAATGACATATTAAATGGACAACTCACTTCATATCGGCGCGCACGAGAAATTGTGCATGAAAGTCATTCACAGATGTACTTATAGGTAGACGTCACGTGACCATAATGACGTGTCCATTTCCATTATGCGATACAAGCTTCGAGAATTTATAGTAATATAACCTTTATTGTAATGGCGTATTAGTGTCATTACTCATTTCGTTAGAAACAGATTCTAGGTTACTTACGACTTCTCGGAGATTAGACGCATGTGAGCCCAGCGCATCACAGGCGTCTATCACTCTATCCAATGGTTTCTGTCATTCAATTGCATTGAATAAACATTCATAAATATCTTAAAATGGCATTTTATCAATAATAAATAATATTAACACATGAAAAGTGATATCCCATCTTTCTTGGAGTGTTTAGTAGATTTTTTTTACAATTTTTAACTAGGCACATTGGCATTTTGTAACACAACAATAACGGCGGAGTTGAAACCTGACAGTCATAAATTTTGTATGGGCAGACTCAGCGGTGTCGCCAGACCGCTTGCAAGCAGAATGTTCATTTGAGCGTAGGATACCGATATTAAAATATGAATTTCGCCATCCGGCAGACCCGACACAAAGTGAGTGTCATTTTATTTTCCAGATGCTTCGTCCATATTAATGTCATTGATCGAAGCACATTATATTCACACCGCGGCACGACACGACGCAGTGCAAGGCGTCTGAAAATTTTTCAATTTCGAGATTAAATGCAAAACAACTCCAAAAGTCGTGAACTTGATAATGTAAAAGTGAAGTAACTGAAAGAACATGCAATAATGTAGATATAAACCAAATATTGTGGTTTTTTTAAAACTCTATTTCTCCCAACAAAACGAAGACTTCAAACCCTAATATATCCTAAATATGTATTTTGCAGATACCTTGGTTTTACACACACGGTGCGTAGTTATCGCTTATTATTCGAATTCAATATGGTAAACTGTTCGTAGAAAATTTAAAAAAAAGTAACACGTTAATTAATATCAACGAAACATGCAAACGAAAATCTTCATTTA
The DNA here is from genome assembly GCF_057557595.1 of Rhyacophila brunnea. NCBI lineage: Eukaryota > Metazoa > Arthropoda > Insecta > Trichoptera > Rhyacophilidae > Rhyacophila > Rhyacophila brunnea. The sequence continues at coordinate 35,315,921 of NW_028233276.1, read as the reverse complement.
CTGTGAACACTACCACGGAAATTGCCATTCGATACCGTGGCCTGACTGTATTGCAGTATGATGGATGAGACGCACTGCAGAGTTCTAAAGTACATTCCTCCTAACCAGACATGCCGGGCATTCATTCTATTCATTCTAACTATGAACACCTGGCCGGCGGCTACATATTATAACCAATGGTGGAGCCTTAACCCACCAGTCGCTGCGACATGTCGAACACACACAAGTAGTCATTTTTACTGATACTCACACTCATCAGATAAAATAAGAAGAGTGATGATGGTGCTAAGCAGCTGCAAATCAAAAACACACGTGGCATTTATGGCTCACGCAAATAAATAATTTAGGCCAGGCTCGGCAGCTGAAAAATGTTTAAATAACGGGTGTGCTTTTATGAGAGAGGATTTAGGGTGTGGACTGTGGACTGTGGGTGGAAAGGTACTAAAGGTAAACAAAGCATGCACTGCATTCTTTGCAAAACACGGTTTTTGTCATACATAGGTACTTGCAACTTTTTTTTTTTGCTTTGCCATGGAAGATATATGTAGTTGTCAGTAGCGAAGGGCGGAGGTAGGCTGTTAAGATCCGCCATAAATAATGCACATTAAATTTTGTTAGTCATACATATTTGTTTTTATTGAACTAATACTACACAATTGAGGTACAGGTGGTGTTGGTTAGTTTTTAAAAATCAATTAAACCCTGCCTAAACTAAACCATAATAAATAAAAAATATTGTTCTATCTATAACATACCTACCCACAGTTAATAATTTTAGATATTTTATAGATAAACGATTTTTTTTTAGTATTATCTACTATGGCTTGAATTAGGCAGGGTTTAATTATAAAGACTGTAGTCTAATTTGAATAAAAACAAAGACGTATGACTGACAAAGCTTAGTGTGCAGTATTTATGGCGGATCTCAACAGCCTAGCTCCACCCTTCGCCACCGATAGGTATATGGCATATATAAAACTATTGATGTATTATATTTTGAGTCTTGAATGACTATCTGCTTACAATATCAATTATGAACTATCTACTAAAGGCGGTATAATAATATAGTGAGGCCGCGGTACGGACAAGCGAGTTCCGATTGTAGTGTTAGTTATATTATAATACGCTAACAATACGCTTATAACTTCGGATGCAATGCTATAAGCAGTTCGCAATACATAATTTAACTTGTCATTGTTTCCCAATATGAATTATTAACCATTTCACAACAGTTATGTTTACCAATAAGCAATACTTGACACTACGATTTAATTCACAACTTATAATACATTATTTCATTCGTCATATTAAAATATCTGGGCTTTCAAAATAAATTTTCTTATGCATTAGCAAAAAGTTCATGATTGGTAATGTTTATCGTGTTTAATTAACACCCCTGCAAATTGCCCATACTCTATTTTCTAATAATTTTCGTAGATATTATCGTGTTTAATAAAAGTTCATAATACGCACAAGACACATAGTGACACACATCTCAATGTCAAACCTAAGTGGTCTTTCCTCGAAAAATAAGAAAATCAAAAAACCAGTTTGGCGATTCATTCATTAAAAACATATCCGTTATACGAGGCGTCGGAAATTCACTTCTAGGCGAGAGAGATATCAATAACATATCACGAACAGTTATAAATTTACAAGCATCATCCATCAAAGTATGCTAAACCTTCCAGTCAATGCAACATCCTACGTTAAATGCGTCAAGATTACAAGACAGGCCAAGATTTACATTCATATAATATAATTTTTCTTCTACGGTTGACGGTTCTCGTTTAAACGTTTCTGCTTGCAGTGCAATCGATGCACATGCCTATCAAACCTCTTCAAATCTGTAGAGGGAAAATCAGGCGGAAACGTGGCGCCATTCAATTCAAAGATGTGGTGGAAACCTCCAAACACATCTTTATTAGTAATTCAGCAGAGCTACCTACTTATATTATTTCTCAGTGGCGAAGGGTGGAGATAGGCTGTTAAGATATGACATAAATAAAGCACACTAAAGTTTGTCAGTTATACGTTTTTGGTTACATTGAAAAATACAATTTACAAATGGTGCTGGTTAGTTTTCAAAATTCAATTAAACCCTGCGAAATCGCCAAAAATATATCAAAACTATTATGGTTTTAATCAGAGTTCAATTGATTTTTAAAAACTAACCAACGCCACCTCTAAATTTATTGTAGGCTTAGTTCAATAAAAGCAAATACGTATGACTGACAAAGTATAATGTGCAATATTTATGGCGGGTCATAACAGCCTACCTCCACGCTTCGCTACTGTTATTTCTTCAGTCTAACTAAAATAAAATATAAGAGACCTGAATTTCCGCCGTATGACAACAAAAATTCACTAGTAATTATTGTCTTTCGTTCGTGTTCGTGCAAGATCCGATCGACACGACTGAAAAGCTCGTCAAAAAGGTCGGTTTTTCCTTTCGGCCGTTATCGGAGGAATACCGTCATAGGGCGTAATTCGATAAAGCTTTTAGATGTAGCTTTTTATGAGACCGGCACCTCAGTCGAATATGGACTGCTCTTATGAGGATATTGCGACCTCAATTATATTTGTAAAATAAGAAATAAATGTATTATTGTTTGAAGAATATCGCTGATGACTAGCGATTAAGGGTGTATTTGAATTTTAAAAAGAGTTGTAAGATGGTATCACAGCTGTACCTACTTTATAGTTTTAAAACAATTAAAAAAATGAACTTAACAACCCATAGTTTTTTCTCGTTCGCTAGATGAACGCATCGCAGTGCATGTATAGCGTGCGCATTGCCTGCCTGAAACCAGTTTCAAAGTGGCTGTTTTTCGTGATTAAAGTGCTAAAACACATAGCTCTATCACTGATAGACTTCTTTTCAAAATCACACCAGTGTTGCCAACTGAATGATTTCGCGATTTTTTTTTTCATAGTGCTTATATTAATTAGTATACTATACTTTTACACTAAATAAGTCAAAAATACTATATTTTTTAACACCTAATCAGCATTATAAAATATAACGATGAAAACTATTATACATACAAGTGAAGACAGTTGACGCAGTGCGTAACTCGCTTTCCACTTAAAATACGCGCAAAACTACGCTGTGTTAAAACCAGAATTAAAAAGTTGAAGTGAAGTGGAAGATAAAGTGATCAAAAATGTTGACATTTTGTTGTTTCACTTAACCGGTAACTAACCATACAAAAATATCTAATTTGGCACGTATTTTGTTGGTAGGTTGAATAGATAATATTGCCTGTCATTCATAGTGCAATGTTGTAATACCTATGTATTCGTATTTTGGTGTCAGAAGTTAGAAGACATCTTCAGTTTAGAATCGTTTGAATACGTCATGATGTCGGTTGTAAAATAAGTTCATAGCTGAATCACAAATGCCGGATGGATGGAAATAGAAAGATTCACAAAACGTATCTAGTAGCTATCTAATATACGATATGCGTTTAAGTTTTTGTGTTCAAGTGTGTAGTCACTAGTCAGTAGTGTAACTGATGTTTGGAAGAGTGTCTACGATTAGAAAACTATGCTAAGATTTCATCAATAAGTTTGTTGAGGTATAGATACTTTTTGGCAATATACTTTACAGTGGTAGCAAAATAGTATAACTAAAATATGAGTTGAAAATTTAATAAATACCTCAAGAAAGTTTTTGTTAACTGTGCATGACGCGTAAAGCATTGAACTCCCGTGCTACCAGTGATCACGTATGCATGCGAAAGATAGATCCTTAAGTTAAGAGATTCAACCATTAAGAGTAAGTACCACAAGGCAGAATTGCAAAGTGGACGTTAGGTAAGTATATCGCGGAAACACCACTAAAGCTGAATAAACGCAAGCAAACAACGGAACGGCACACAGGAAACGGCGTGGCGAGATGTGAGGGGTTTTGCAAGGCAATTTCATCGTAAAATTCTTCGCGATCTCCACCCTCGCCACGCCGCTTCCCATTAGACTTAGCACATAACTCTTGCTGAATCGATGAACTGATAAGTGATAACGTTTGGTGGAAACATGTGGCAACTAAGGACCCCCTCACGAAAAATCTTTCTCACGGTATCGCACGTAAATCTCGAATGAGGAGAAATATGGGATAAACTTTAGGACTGTGTTATATAATACAATAGCTAAGTATGCATCATAATACACATTAAAAGTTTGTCACGTAAACGAAACGCGCATTCAACTTTGGAAATATTGGAGGACACGGCGAGCTTTGTTTCTAGCGTTTTAAATAATACACCGAATTCGGTTACAAAGTATTGATTTATGGCGACTAGTTTTCACATATCTATCTTATTAATCTATTCTATGGTTATGCTAGCTATAATACTTATACATCAGAAAGTATGTGAAAAAATTATGAACAAAATATAAGTGAACAAAAATGTAGCCATGTAAAGTATAATGTAGACGTACGTATACCTAATAAAAATATATGTTACTTGCATGAGACACTACTAAAAGGTAAAGAAAATTGAACCACACTATTCCAATATCAATAAATCGATAGTGGACAGGAGGAAGTTGATCGCAAAGGAGCAGATCGACAGTTCGCTCACAGCTGTGGCTCGCAAATGCCGGGCGACCACAAATAGCTCGCGGTGTATTTATTTCCACGCTAAGTGCATCACAAATTCGCCGGCATGTGGAGCGAAAGGGAGACGGGTGCTAATCATCAGCTGTATGCGTCTCGCCGGGTTAAGGAGTGGGGAGGAAGAAAAGCGGTATGTGAAAATTCCAACGCGCGAAAACTGATGGAGCACTCTAGGACAGAAATATACAATGTGATGAGAACGTAGCAGGGTTGTATCTCAATTAAGTATAAATAAACAGCCTATTATTGGATATATATTTTATATATATATATATATATGCGACACAGCAATGTGTATAATACGCATCTATTAAACATATCGAAACTGTTCAGCCAAAGCGCTATTAGCCACTATGGCAGAAATTAGTAATTTATGGGGTGAGATTAATTCGAATTAAGTAAATAAACGATTCTTAGTATTATGATGTTGCGCTTTTATATGCAGAAAATAACGGTAAATATTTAGAAAATCTTGGGAAAGAAAAGGGAATACACTACTATCAAAATTATTATAGTAGATCTCCTAAAACTTGGTTTAGTAAACATTGTAAAATAAAGCGAGGTGTAATAGTGACAATAGCTAGAAGCAGAACAGGGCATTACAGTCTCAACGAATCACTGTAAAAAATTAAAGTGGTAGATAGCCGTCAGTGTGGGCATCCCACTCAAGATCTTAACCACATTGTCTGGCAATGTGATGCCTATGACCAGGAGAGAGAGGTGTTAATGAATAAATTGGGAAAATGCAGGTTATACCGTCCTTTCACGGTTAATTCGTACCTAGCAAAACCAAATATTTTAGTTATGAAAATTGTACATGAATTTCTCCAAAAATGTAACGTAAATGTCTAGTGTGTAGTGTAACAAAAATGTAATTCTGTATTATTAATAATGTAACTATTTATGCCTGTAGTTAAAAAAGTGTATGATATACTTTTGTAAACCATTGTAAAGCAGAATAGCCTTCCATTCAGAGAAGAGCTCAACTGCTTCCAAATAAAGGAAAAAGAAACTAACTATTGAAGGGTAGGAGTGCCGTATAAAGGTAAACAATGAAGAATTTGCGGTAAATTAGGAATCCAGGCATTAAAAATCAGCAGCAAAACATCTTTAGTATGAAAATAGATAATATTTAGTGTCCAAGAATTGTCCCGTGGACAAAAGAACATGGGGTTATATAAAATATCTAAAACACATGGTGAATACTGTACCAAATGAACTCTTAGTATAAAGGCTCTATTTATATTCCCATAAGTACTTAAATTCATGGTTTTTTTCAACTACATTAATATTGTAAAATACTGATATATCAGTGTTTAAAAGACTTGTAAGTCTCTTATCATAACAGCGAGCTGTGAAAATGAATAAAATATTTTTAAAAATCTAAGTCATAATATATTACTTCTTTATTATTTAAACATACAATAACATAATTAGTTCAGAATTATTTATAAAACATACACACAATACAGGGGAAAATCAGTAAGTATAACTCCAAAGAAATCAAGTTAAGAACATGTAGTTTTTTTACAATATTAATATAGGTATGACTAGTATGAGTAACCCCTGATAAGGAACATTAAAACTTAACTGTCAAAAGAGTGTCAAGTCTGACGTGACCATAGGCAATACATGTTTTTCCCCTGAACGAAATGTATTCGAACTCGATTATTTGAAATGAAAATCCATGTTTTTAGTTTGTATGATAATTTTCTATGCTCTTAACGCTATGACTATCACTGTTTAATGCCGAAATTAAAATACCATCTTGTAGTACTCAGTTCGATCTATGAGAGTGCATTGTCAGTTTAAAAAAAATCTAAAATATAACGTAACATGTTCTTCATCTGTAACCTTCATTTGCTTTACAGAGAACCAGCTCGAAGTTGTGTGTTATTTTTGATGATGTTAAGCTAGTTAGATTTGAAACACACGAAAGATAATTAATTTTTTACAATATAAATATAAATAATGTTTTCATTCATATTTTTTTTGTTGCGTATGTGGCTGGATGGAAACGCTATACAACCGTAATTTGTAGTTACTTGGTATGACATTCCTGTATCTACATTAGTGGCTCTGGTATGTTCTCGGCTTCTGATCAGATCACCTACATTATAGGTATCTGACGTTAGTTTATAAATAAACTCATTAGTTATGTCGGTCTGCCCCTGGCAAAGAGCGTAATATATCAAAATTATTGCACTCTCGATTGCTCGGTGAAATCTAATGGCCGTGCGTGAAGACACAATTAATGCAGCGGCAAAAGTGACAGCTCAGATAAAAATAGACACGCATCCATAGACTGCACCGTCGACAGTTGAAACATCACAAGTTACCTATACCAAACTATTCTGTGCGAAATTCATTGCATGTTTCGTATTATTCTCACATTCTCCAAGCATAAACGTGCCATGTGGGGACCTATCACTAAAGATTTTTTCAGCTTCAAATATTTTTTTTGAAACCATGAGCAAACATTACAAATTATAAGTTTAAGACGGTCACCATATGAGATAAAAAAAAAAATAAGCAAGAAAAGAACCTAACTGCATTAATAAATTAATACAGTATGATAATGCAGGCAAATGGAGTGTGATCTACACGTCTAATAAATTCTAAACTATCCTAAACGCCAATTTTTCGAAATACGTTTTTTTTACATCAATCGATTCTCTATGAAATTTCCAACATTTCTGTATAAACCTAAATGCATAGAATCTTATATAGAATTTAAGAAACAATTATTTTCATGCCACTTTATATTAATTATAGTAAGTATCCTAAGTGACATTATTTGCCAATATATTGAATTTTTCATAAATTTGAAATTGGAAAAAAATACCCAAAATTAATTGTAATTTGAAACACAAAAATGTTTTCATGATATTTCGATATTACAGAATTAAAATCTAATTAAGTATAGGTTCGTTATTTCTAAATTTCGCTTTCCTGCACATTTTATGGTTTGGCGTTTATGATATTTTAGAATTAAATAGACGTACAACTATCTATTATCAAAACATACAGTGATCTACAAGTGTTTCTATACCTTTTTACACCTGCGGACCACTGAAAATAGGAGAAACGTGTTGCGGACTGTGTTAATGGTAAGTAATATGGAAATTTAAAAAATATATTTAATTACGTCTGGTCGTAGTTGATTTCGTCACGTAAAACCATTAATCTATTTTAAGAACAAAAATACAATGCACACACATTTGCAGGTGTACGGGTTTTGAATATTTTATTGGAATATTTAGCATATAAGCATTTGACGCCAAAAATTCGCGGACCACCAACAAAATTCTGCGGACCAATTGTCATCCTTCAACTTGAACAGAGGTAAGCATTATATTTGAAAAATTAAACAACAATTTTCAATTATTCGTGAAAATTATATTTTTCGGTTTTTTGGGCACATACCGATTGCACCTCGCCATGATACGAGATAGAAATCTATGCTCTGTTGAAGCTTAAGGATAGGTACAGTGGTCCGTCATATATTATTTAGGTGCTAAAACAAACAGCGTAGGTATATGCTTGGGACAACCTTATTGCTCTCCCGATATTTGCATTACCAATGGGGAGATTAGTTATGGGCCAACAAACAACAGCTGCTGCTTCCGATTCTATAGTCGAACTTGGTTATTACGAGGATGATGGGACCGACGGAATTTGCTCGTAATAGGCGTTACCTACTCGATATATCGTTATATAACATTTTTCGCACCACGTTCTATTTAAGCATAGAACACATAAGAATCCCCGAAACAAGCATGGCATTTATAAACTACAAAAGAAGTTGTTTATTATAATGAAGTGCTGAGCCGCCGGCGCTGGTAGGTACCTACTGACTTCACAAAGCTTGGATTTTTACATGCAATTTCAACCATATGCATGGATACTTTTTCAATGTTGTCGGCGAAAACACCAATTAGGTACTTACACACTTAACTAGTTTCATAAACGTAATCCGATCCCGGCGGCATTGGTCTAGTTAACTGCCCGGTAGGATTTTATTGCTTTGGGTCGAAAATGTTGTTTTTAAACGATCGACATATGAACAGTTTTGCTCGGCATACCCGAGAAGTAGCTCGATATAAAAGTGAATAAATGTATGGAGAAAAGCATAAACTAAAATGTCAACGAATGTTTCCTTATCACATCCGAGATCTCGCTATTTCCGTGATCGTAATAACCAAGTTCGAATGGTTAGTTATTTGGGATACAAAGGTGTCTCTTTATTTTCAAGAACATAATCGTCAGAAGATAGTAATGTTACCATTACCAATCAAATATAAAATCTTACGCAATAAAATAAGAATACGTTATGCAACCATTAACACTGTATGTCACGCACGGCAGTGACTTGAAAATGAAAAAGTTCAGACGTCAACAATTACCTTTGGCGCTCTTTGGAGGGAGCAAAAAGTTCCAAGATTGTTGGCATGCCTCGTGCTGTAAGGTTAGATGACAGATTCCGCGGCTGGAGCGGGACGATGGGCCGCCCCGGAATAGCTTTCATGGTCATCAAGACGGGACGACGGCATGTATTTTTGGAAACCGAGAGATTGCCTCTGCAGAATGGCCCCAGGTTTATTTGAATAACTTGTCGCCGAGGCTTGAAGACAATTAAAATACTCCTGGAGATAGCATTTCAAAATATCTACCTGCTTTAGAAGTGTGAAACAGTGTAAGTATACTTGAATTGGCTACTAGTAGCATTAACCAGTTCTTATACTCAGAATTCAATAAAAATAAATATGTCTCCATCATGAATATAATGCATTTTACGTCTCTATCTATAGAAGAGCGTTTTCTTCAACGTCTTTCATTGGGCGCAATTTGAAACATTTGCATTTTAAATCTCCTAAGCATCGTCTTACTAATGAATATAAAGTGAAAATGTAAGTGCCTTCGTCAACAGCCCTGCCAATAGACATATGGGTCTAGAGTTGGGTTTCGGGAATTCTCGAGAAATTTTCGAGATTTTCCATCCCGAATCCCGAGAATTGAAATTTTTACCATTTCGGGAAATCCCGGATCTCGAGAATCTTTTCTTGGGATTCGGGATTTCTTTATTATCAAATATTTAATTGAAAAAACGATTTTCTATATGAAAAAAGTGGACAGAAAACACAAAACGTTAAAAGACTGATCGGGGCATTTGACACAATCAAACCAACGTCGACTCAAAATGAGCGCAATTTTTGCAAAATCGGGGAATTTAGTGATTGTCAGACGCAGCAATTGACAGTCTGTGTTTTTTGAAATTCTATTTTTAAGTAATGTTTTTAATTATCTTTGTTGTCTTCTATCTTCTGACATAAATAAAAAAATCATATTTTTTTGAAATTTGTCTGTTTTTACACTGATTTTAGGATTTTTACAGGTTTTTTTAAATTTCCCGATATCTCGAGAATTCAAAATTTCACTATTTCGGGAAATCCCAAATCTCGAGATTGAGATATTCTCGGGAAATACCCAACTCTATATTCATACAAATTTAACTGTATCCTGTATTAGTTATATATTTGCCACCTGTCAGTGTAGGTACATAGTGCCTGAAGATACTGAAAGACTAAACGCTAAAAACGATTTAAATGGAATAGTACAATATTCAAATCAATTGAAATTAAAATTGTATTCTTTCAGAAACAGATAAACATAGATGAACGTTGGTAAAAAAATAAATATATTATTGCAATAAGGGCCGTATCTGCGGATACTTGTTAACTATTAATTATTTATATATTAACAGATTCCAGTAGAAGTGTTATGCTAACACCAGTTCAGTGGCGTGCAGTCCATAGTTGCTGCAGATGCTCAGCATCCAAAGAAATAATCGATATAGTACTATGGTTACATTAGGTGCTTAATAGAATGCAATCGTCACGTAAATTCCGTCAAAACACACGCAAATACATGGCGACCTCGGTCTTGGGTGCTCATAAGACATTTCTAGTCACTTCCAAACGACCCATGATACGCCTGATTAAAACCGGATGTGGTTTGGTGTGATCATTAATTTAATATGTGCAATAGTTTGGTAAATTTTACTAGTTATGTAATATATAACTTTTTTCAACAGAATCGCCACGAGAAAAAGTTACGTATATAGAAGAACACGTATACGACTGCTCGTTTATTTTATGTGAAAAATGAGCTCTACATACGTTGCAATAGGGAAGATTGTTGCAAATTTCCGTTGATATATTTGACTCATCCCTGTAATGACAACACTGTAGTATCGTCGCTGTAGGATTGGTTTGTCGAATAGACCAAATGTCAAATGTTCAGAAGACGAAAAACGAACTTGATTATCCTATATTTAAATCCTACATGAAGGTATTTAAATTGTCGTTTTTTGTTTTGTTTTTGTTGACAAAAACGGATATTCGACAAACCAATCTATAGCGACGGTATTGAGACTTTGTATGTGAAAGAGTACCTTATAATAATCGCATAAAGTCTAAAGTATGTATTATTTATATGTTTCTAGATAACTGATAATACATGAAGATGGTCTAGTAGGAATTGATTTCACGGCCATAGGTTGTTATAAACATTAATATATACACACGAACTCGTGAGCATATAGCATTATTATAGAGAGAAAGATGCCGATTTCAAATTAATTGCACCGGTTTTGTGCGATATAAAAAAATGGCGGTAAAAAGTTATTCGATTTCAACTAGGCAAGCCAGTAACTTCGTGACGCCAAAGCGAAAGTGTGCAAACTGCATCATTGGCTTTGGAAGTTAGTGTAAACTTATTTATAAAATGGCCAATGCAAATCGGTAGGTACCTAACTATTCTTGGAAACAAGTCGAATGCAATGACTGATCGATGTCGGCGATGGAGTTCAAAGACCATTACAAAGGTTCGTTTCTTGGAAGTTCCTAGGAAGAAAGGAGTATGAACATAAACAACAATGACAATTAATTAATCAGCGGCTTAATAAAACAAAAACATGATGTCGCTACTAATGTATGAAACACTGAGTTTGATAATAGGGAACTAGCCTCAATTGTATACAGACTGAATTAATACAGTTTTGACAATAGATGTTTGCGACGGATATTGGGTGACTTTAGGAGTAACGAGGAGATAAGGAGCGACGCAAGAAGTCTGGCTACAGGGATTCTTGAAGGCGCTGCGTGGTATCCATTTGCTCCAGCTAAGGGGCGGATATGGCCGAAGAAGAAGAAATCACTTTGGCAAATCGTTACACGTATTTTATTGTAATGATACTTACTCCTAATTATAAACAAAAAAAATGATACACCTACATACATTCGGTGAACAATAATTTGCAACATTTAATAAATAGAATTGCCTATGCCGTAGTTTTTCATTGTTTTGAGCAGCAACAAGGGATTTTTGGAAGATTCAGAGACTTTAAGATTTTCCATTTTTCTGAGTTATCTACCTACTTATCGGATAATTTCCATTCATAAATAAGATGTGAGAGTTTTAAAAAAAAACATTTTAGGACAATATTATAAAAATCGTATATCTCCCATAGTAAAGGGCGTGTATTTATACCGTAAGGAAAACATTACTAATTCAACATAGTAATGTTTTTCTGATATAATTTTGGAAGTTTATAGATATTAAGTTAAAAATACAATATAAAGCATGAAATTACAATTTTGTCTTGTTTCTGAAAATGTGATAGAAATATCCGGTGTGATATTATATTTCAAGTCACGATGTTCGTTAACATTTAAAATTTCCAAATACGTTGTGACAATTCGACATTGCGTTTCCGATATCCCTCGAGGCTCTTAGTCAAATGACAATCAATTTGTTAATCTAGATTCTGGATGCTATTATGACGGTCATTTGTATCTAGTATAATGATAATAACAGTACACGTGCTATAAATCAAGTCCATTACCATTTTAGGATAGATTAGACAAAGTCATCATTGTTTGATACATGGATACAGAATGCATGATCAATCATTACTTTAGCCATCCCGATCTATGCAATGATCGATTTCTAAAATGTTGTGTATTTTTATTACGTAGGTAAATCACGAAAGAGATTGGAAATCGAAACACAATACTAATAATTTTAAGAATTAGACTATTTGCAGCAGTGAAAGGTGTGGGTATTCATTCATTCATTCTTGAAAAAAATTATAAATAATTGACCACTCACCACAAACTGACAATTTCTAAAACAAATGGTCACTGACAGACGAATTCAACATTACGTATTGACAGAAGACATCAATAAGAATAAAATAACTTATAAGATAATATGGAATCAATACGCTTGTGTTGCATAAACTTTGCAAATTTAAATCCGTTCGAAAAAATAACGTTTGTAAATGAAAACAAATGAAGATAAATTTTTGTTTTACTTTGGATCTATTTCAAATTTGGCACGGTCGCTCTTTAAACGTTTATGTCATCGTAACATGACACGCAATGTCACCAGTAAATTTGCTTAAATAACTGACATAATCATCCCACATTTCTTTGAGTGGAATAAAGCAAACCACTCGTTGAAATCTCAAGATCACGCACGACATAATTATTTACTTGGTGTTCCTGTCTTCACGCATTTTGCTGTAGGCAACAATTTCATAATACTTACTAGCTTTGTGTGTTTAACGAGAGGTAACAGCACACGCCTTCTGTGACAGGGCTTATCGTAATCGGCTTAGCGGATAAGATTATACGTAAAAGCAATGGCCACGTGCATATTTAAGCTTCACGGAATGATAATTTAAAAATTGAAAACTTAAAAGAGTAGCTCCATTACATTAGTTCATTGCCTTCTGGAGATTTTAAAATAAGACATCTCTAGAAGGCAGTGATCAGTTTCATCAACTGTGTTATTCAAAAATTTCTGTCTAGTGGATTGTCAAAACCAACAATATTTGGTCAATTGATTGCTTATTCCCTTTGATACAGTGACGTCCCTAGACAAAATGCCGCCCCTGTGCAATGCCAAAATAACGCCCCACTTTTTATACAGTATTTTTTATCACCCGTGCACGTGTCGTTTCTGGTCACCATGGACGTCGAAGGGCAACGGAAGTAAACTAGACATCGTGAACCCGACAAAAAATACAGCCCAGTTAAACCTTTTATCTTAATTAATACATTTTGTTTCCAACCAGTGAGCTGATTTTTTTTGTGGAAAGATATTTTCGTTATTAGGTACTAAGTTTAGGTAGCAATTTCTATATATACCAAATGATTCTCCTCGATTTGCAGCCCTTCGAGTAACTGCTGCCCCCAAGCGACGCTCAATCTGCCTACCCCTACGGAACGTCACTGCTTTGACATAATATACCAAGGCACCCACTCATATACATCTCAGAAATAACGTAGTAGACACGTTATAATGGAAATAGACCAACGACATGAATTTGCAACAGTTATTCTTATTGTAGTAACATAATATGTGTTGTATATAATATAATATGCGGGCCAACGTATCGCTCCAGACGCGTTAGCAAAATAGGAAAAGAATGGATCCACTGAATTATTCAGAGGGTTGGAGCGGAACCTTTTTTGAGTTGCTCCGGTCCAGCTCCGCTCTAGGACCTAATACTTGCTCCAGCTCCATTCCAGGGTCTGCTCCGCTCTGGGTAAACATATGATGTATTATATGTATACAAATGTTAAAAAATGAAAAGTTTTAAAACAAGATTCGTCATTTTCATTATTTCAGTGGAGCACTACAAATTTTCGGTGCTCCGGGTAAAAACCCATTGCTCCACTGCTCCGCTCCAACGCTCTGGAATTATTGTCGTAGTGAGCTTATACCCCGTTTACACATGCATGGTTTTAACAAGAAAATGCACGTGTAAACACGTGTTGTGCAAGTTGCAAGATCAAAAAAGATCAGCGGGTTCGGAGTTTTCACCCGATAGTTGAAACTTGCATGGCGTATGCGAACATGTGTAGTAGAACGATAGTAGCGAACCTGCCAACTAAATCGCGAAGGGCATTTTGACGTTTACCTAACAAATGAAATAGCAAATGACATCAACGCGTCTCGCTTACGCTCGAAGAATGAGATTGCTGAGACAAGATCCTGCGGCTGGTTAAAAAAAATCACATTATATGTAGGTTGAAAATAGAGATTACATTAAAACGATTACCCTGTACCATGTTTACTAGTTAATTATAATTTGTGGAAAAATACTTTTATATTATATGTAAGACATTTATTTCCCGTTATAATAAATAAATGGTAAAAAAATATTCATGGCATGTACCAACTTTATGACTTTAGGGAATCCTTTTTGTTACTTTACATGAAAAACGTTTATAAATTATATTATATGCCAGTATAACAAGAATTTAAATATTTTTTCGTACATTATTGGACTCTCCACGATGAATAATATTAATATTTGCACAATCATAATGGCTGCTATTCTTGGAAACGCAAGCAATATCATGAGGTATCAGGATCGCAGAATACCAGCTTGATGATAATCCTCAGTAATTCATATCACGCCATCACGGGGTAAGAGCCGCAGCGGTCGGTATTCGTTGTATAAAACACGAAATAAGTAACAGGGCAGCAGAATTGACATCGTAAATAATTCTTTAATAAGGCCTTTCACTCGAGGATATATTTATGGTTGTCAGCTACTACGCGGTGTTGTATTGGCTGCCTAGTTCTAATATGGACACCCGGTCGATTTTCTGCGCCCCGGTTTACGTCACAAAAAATAGCAGTAACGACAAACGGGCAATAATGTTAAATTTATTAACTCAGCAGGTATTGAGCGTTTTATGACATCTCAAAAATATACTGTTACTATTTTATGTGTATAATATCTATAATTTTTGAATATCTATTACGTAATTAAGGCCATTATTAATATAAAATTAAATAATATTCTACTGGTTTCTCAAGAACCGAATAATAGTGTATGATTTGTTACGTAGATAGGCAAAACTAAAAAAAAAATAAGAATATACTTAGGTCCTTATCGAATATTAAAAAATATCGATAATGATAAATTGAGCAGGAAGCTGAATGATGAACATAACGTGGGTATCTTCTGCGTATTATCATAATAATACCATGTGTGAAGCGATGTGTGTTTTATCATAATTTCAGGGGGTTATACATTGTATAAGTATTATTTATCTTAAGTCACAAACACATATACAGATAAATATCTGTCTGTGACTCTGTCTGTAACGCATAAGCCCTCGCTCTCTCTGACGCACGAAAATTTATATGTGAAAGCGTAGCAACACATTTTTGTTTCTACTACCTAAGTGTTACAAATGTTTTATTTTTAATCTCAATCACCTATTAACTGTTTGATTAAATTGATCGCAGTCTCTGATAGATCATAGAGTTTTCGTGCTACTTCCATTTTCAAAGAGATGAGACAATAAAATTAGATAGGGTTTCACTATTGAAGTATGTGCTTTCTAATACTCGATAGCTATTCTATCGTCACTTAACCAATAGCCAATATATTTT
Source organism: Rhyacophila brunnea (assembly GCF_057557595.1). NCBI lineage: Eukaryota > Metazoa > Arthropoda > Insecta > Trichoptera > Rhyacophilidae > Rhyacophila > Rhyacophila brunnea. The sequence continues at coordinate 35,299,819 of NW_028233276.1, read as the reverse complement.
TAGTGTATGAACCAAGGCCTGAACAAAAACGATGGATAAATGCGAGCGAGAAAGTATTCGGCACCCTTATAATCTCTGCGACACGCGCTAGAGTAAGATAAAAGGTTTACAGATGTGTGAGATGATTTCCTATGGTGTCGCCGCCAAATCTTAGTTTGTTGCTTAATAACTAAGCGTCGATCACCTGCGAGCGCGTGTTGCTAAACTAGATATTTTTTGTGTTAAACATAAGGTCAGTGGTAAATATTTTTAGTTAATTAAGTAGAAAAGATGGTTCTGTAACCGTACTGATAAGAAAGAAGATGGTATTACGTTTCATAGGTAAGTTGATACATGTTCGTGATAATTTATTTGTATATTATTACATATTTTAATATCAGTGACCTAGTGTTTCTTTAAGATAACTTAAATTATGGACATCTTTACCTAATGGTTGCATTTTGACCGCTTAAAAATACTATATAACGTAAAAATAGAAAATTATATTTTAATTCTGAGCGTCTAGTGCGATCACTTTGGGCGAGCACTAGCGAAATGGTCTATGGTCTCAAACATTAATTTTGTATCCGAATGCGTTCGCTCGCCCACAAACCAAACGCACGGCACGCAGCTTCATTTAGAAATGCTATGAATGGGTGGCGTCTAGATGTATCTATAGTCTAAGGTATGAACATTTATTTGACCACGATGTGAAGATAATATTGTGTTATGGATTCGCACATTTGAGTATTTACAAAAATATTGCAATATTAAATAGGTATTCCGTGTAACTACGATTTCAAGAGTATAATATGGCTAATCTTAACTTTCGACTTTATCTTGATTCACGTATACAATTATAATTACAACTAGGTATTTCATTTAACTAATCAGTAAATCAGTAATAATATGAATAAATAATAATGTAAAAGTATGAAATATTGGGTTACATGCAAAAATTGTAATTATCGTGTTATTATGTAAGTTTTGTGAAACATTTAGAAATCTAACAAGTGGGTCGAATAAGCATAAAAGCAAAAGACAATCCAAATTCAAGGACTATACGAATGAAATGGTATTTATTAGGTACACACTAAGCTCTATAAAATTAATTTTACTTGGATTGTATTAATTCGATTAGTCCATATTGTACGCCCACCACTCGTTTATCATTAGTTAGGTATTGTATCGAATTTATGAACGTTATTTTTAAGAGCTATTATTAAATTGATAATATAATATTTTTTAAATTAAAAAAAAACACAATAAATTCCATCGCAAAATTCGTTTATAAAAAGGCATTTAACCACTTTTATCAGATCGATACAATGACCATTAACTTAGTTGGGCCGATACTGGGTGTGTGGTGTGGCAAATAACTTGAAATTAATTATTATTAAATATTTTATAACGATCGTTAACAAGGAACTTCCTGATAAACCGCCAATAAACAGATATTTTATTACATCGCAGGCATTTTTGGAGTGTCCCACGGAATGTACTATCAATATTAGATGTAATTAAGATGGGGTTTCAGATATATCTTAGCGAAGAATTTGAAGGGAAAGAATGATCACAAGTATTTTTCGCCCTCGGGATATGTTCGATAAATAGGTAAGTGTAATCTAGACACAAGTTCTCAAACGTTTTTCTGTATGATCTTTTTTTAGTTAAGTACCACACTACTAAATACATAATATTATCCAGTCAATAATTACTTATAAGAGAAGATCGTCTACTTATAACTGATGGTATTTATAATATTTAAATCTTAGTGAAGAACTATGACTGTAGAGGCCTGGCATATTGTAGTAATTGGTATGTAGTGTTTAAAAATATATAACAGGTACCATGGTCCCACATCCCAAAGCTGGCCCGCAGACCGACCCCCTACTTATTCCTAAGGTTTAAAGGAAGTGTGACGTGACCATTGTATTATTAGCGATTTTTATGTTTTTGAATAAATCCAGTTGAATTAATGAGTTGTCAAGTATCAACACACACTAATCAGAAATTTCATCGCACAAACACACATTGGAATGTAATATTCATTATTTTTTTTACTACTTATTAGAGCAAATTTGTCTCATTTATCCGATTGGATTTTAAATATGCTAGTATATTATTTTATACCGAAGATTGTGTTAAAAATATTGATGATTAACTTAGTAACTGAGTAATAAATATTTTGAGAATCTTAGCGAGTAACCTAGGAGTATGTAAAATATTGTTGGCGGGCATTTTAGCATATATAGATAGAATATTATATATGTAGATAGATAGGCCAAACCGATGAATTGCCAATCAACTATGGAGATAAGATAGTAATAAGCATCATCAAACCGGTCACTATTAGAGCATACTTTGATTTTTTTGCCACCATAACTCGGGGGCACCGTTACAATCTTCTGTTACCTGTGTAGATAGGTAGGTGCAGGAAATAAGAAATAAATAATTCTCAAGTTTTATCTTATCAAGTAAATTAACATTCTGAGAATAAACAACGATGTTATACAATGAATAATATAATAATTGATCTATTATCGCATCCTTTACCAAATAAATTGATTCATCCATGATTTGATATGACCCTATAACTCGACTTGAATTTTGGCCACTTGCCTCGTGTAAAGGTTCCTTAAAATAGGTTAAAGTAATACACTTCATTAATTACCACATTATTATTTCCACGGTAAACATCGATTTTTCTTGTACAATAAAATTACCTATTATCAATGGCCTAATAAACACGACGCTTCACCAGGCTGGGACTTAATGCCACAGTGGTGGCCGACACTTCCTAACACTACAGAGGTGCCACAAGACCGATCGACCCATTGAAGGGATGGCATGAAAACAGGCGCGGGACATGATACACGCCCGTGGGCAGTTCGACCCCCCGCTCACATGTCGACCCATCCGTCATAGTAAATGTAGAAGCGAGTTGGCGTGGTATTCCTGCCCGGGGTATAGAAGGGTCATACATCAATAAAAACCCAACTTCAGACGGCGTTAATGGACACGCAGGCTAAGCTCTGCCACTGAACCATGACAATATCTTAACTAAAATCCATACCACAGTACCTATCGGTAACAAATGTGTAGGTACATTGCTGATATGTATTAGAAATTTAGGTATGATTATTAACCTGCCATCATATAAGTACCTATCTCACCTACCTACAATTAGAACGGCGAGAGAGTCACCAAACGAGAGTTAAATTAAAAGTTGAGAGCAGTTAGCAACATTAAATTATCCACGTGTTTGGCCGGCACATAATATGCTACGAGTAGCTGCAGAAAACACGTACCTAATAAGATGTCTACGATAAGCTGTCACGGGACTAATGAGCCAATTTTCTTATACAGGAATTATGGCGGCATGGATTTACTTGGTTCGATTGCACTTAATAAAACAGTTCGTATGCAGAGATCACCGGAGTGACTTGCCAGGAAGCACGTGATCAGCGAAGAACGACACGTACCTATGTACAGAAAATAAACAAACGGGGATATTTTGTCAAAAACACTAATGTGGGTATCATTGAGAGGCAATATTTTGTAATACGATACATACATACCTATATGGTTACGTCAGATATTATGATTGACACGCAGTGACGTCCCTAGACAAAATGCCGCCTCTAGGCGGCGCCAGAATGCCGCCTCTAGGCGGCGCCAGAATGCCGCCTCATTTTTTATACAGTATTTTTTATCATCCTTTCATGAAGAAAAGTGTTGTACATTACTAATAAAATATTATATACCACTAAATCTAATTTAAATGCCATCTCTGCTTCAATAGACAATATTGCGAGTCCACGGTTTCCAATACATTTAAAAATACACCTGACAACTTCCAAAACTCACGAGTGACAAGCAAAAATATTTGGATAAATTTTAAATTAGGTAGGTATGTACTATGTACCTAACTATAACTCGCAAATCTGCACGTGTAATTGCTGGTCATCAAGGATGTGACGTCCAAGTTCAACGGAAGTAAGCTAGACATCGCGAACGCGACAAAAAATACAGCCCTGTTAAACCTTGTATGTTAATTATTGTTAATAAATTTTGTTTCCGACCACAGCTGATTTTTTAATGAACGATATTTCCGTTATTACTGAGTTTAGGTAGCTATTTCTAATAATATACCTAATGATTCTTCTCGATTTGCCGCCCTTCGAGTAACCTTCGCCCCCAAGCGACGCTCAATCTGCCTAACCCCACGGGACGTCACTGTTGACACGACGATGATATAAATTTTAATAAAATATAGATACATCATGGCCGCAATGAAAGTGTAGCCGTACAAAAGACACTATACATAGTATTATTAGATTTATGAATCTCCATTACTCGTTCTGGAGCGCGTGCCCGCAAATTCCTTGACAAGAGTAATAATCGTGATAAATAATGTATCTAACAGTAATTTTCTGTGCTATTGTCTTTATATGGGGGGACACTCGCGAGGCACGAAGACGAACGAAACTTGCGAGATATCTTGGACCTTTAACCACCCAGCCGCTATTATTAATTAACCACCAAAACAAAACTCATTTGTTTAGTATATTATTATAAAGTGGATTCCGATCAGTTATTTTATCCGAGATCCGATCCAGATCCCGTAAAAACATTCTTACAAAATTACCATATCGCATTGATAGTTCCTCTATTCATAGTTTTCCCAAAATTATATCTAGTTTATTTTCTTAATTGATCGTTTTTTGTGCGGAATAGATATGGACTGTATACTGGAATACAAAAACAACGAACACTTTTGTTTGCTATATCATTGACTTATCACGTCATCAAGCGTAGTCGTCCCTAGACGTCTGTGTTGTAAATAGCGTATTTTAATAGTTTGTTTCAGTTTTTTTTTTTAATTTCGATGTCGTTCACGCAGCAGTTTTTCGGCTCGCCCGTCAATCTTTTAATCGTCTTCTACTGATAAATTATAGTATTCCACCACTTTCTCCCTCTTATATACCCAATAATACTTATTTGGGGAGAATTCTACAAATTATATAGTAGGATTTTTCTTCCTTTAATGATGTCAACCAGTGTTGCCATCTTTTTCTATGCTAATTATAGTACAATGGCGTAAAAAGTATAGTATTTCTGATAAATGTATAGTACAGGAACATTTTTCGTCTTGAATCCTTTAAAATTATAGTATTTTGGTACATTTGGCGTAAAATTATAGTATTTTACATTTTTCACGGAAGTAAAATTATAGTATTGTACTATAATTATAGTACGGTTGGCATCACTGATGTCAACTGTCAATCAATTCCTGGTGGAAAGACATTGTATTAATTAAAATAAAATACCGCACGTGTAGTACGTACTAATTCCAAATAAATAATAAACATCGGGACAGGTTTCGTCCACTTCAATCAGAGATTACCAAATTGAAGCAAACGAAACCGGTCGTATTATTTATAAAATAATATGATAAAAGTACCTATCAGATATTATTGTTTAATTTCAATGCATTGTATCGTAATTAACTTTCTTTATGCTCTCATAATTGCACTTATATATTATGATTTTGTTATTTTTGATAAAATAAATTATGTTTGTATTTTTTTTATTACTTCTTATTTATGACACACACCAGCGTATAAATTATAAAACACGTGTTTAATTTGCGTATTAAACATCAATACGATGACACAATAATAGCATGTTAACGAAACAAATGTTGTAGTTGAAATGTAAGCGTATAAGGGATATAGATGACAAGCGTAAAGAGGATTGCCACCGTCATTGGCAGCATTCAACGGGTTAAGGTTGAGCAATACTGGCGATCCAAAAATGGTATGATATATTGAACATGAAATTGTACTTAGGCGAATTAAAGAGAATCACAATGTAAGAGTTACATTGTAGAGGTTGCAAAGTGTCCAGGACGATCAATACAACCTGAATACAACAATGTTACTTAGAATTATTCAAGTATGCTATAAAATCTGTACAGCATTGCATACAATATCAATTTTATTGATGCGGTCATCAAGTTTATGTTTATTCAAGAATACATTTTGCCAATATTATTAATGCTTTCTATCGAACACAAATTATGCTCTCACTAATAGCAAGTTAAAATTCTACGATACGACTGCTTTTCTAAAAATATGCCATTTTTAAAAACATCACAAACTTACGTAAAAATCTGACACGAAATAAAAACTCTCTACCTGGTTTTCTTTAGTGAATTAACTTCAGCAACAGTTTTGCGACCCCTAGTATACGCAATATAAAACTCTTAAAGACAATCGTCGAGTCACAGAACCCGATCTAGAGAGACTATACTAACTTTTCTCATTTTTTTTTTTTTTTAGAATTATTAATAACCATGTCCTTGCTTTTTCGTACAAGGTGGTTGTTAGTAATTTTGAACAATCACAAACACCCAGGCTTTGAGAAAAACACATAAATGTTTTTGTCATGACCGGGAATCGAACCCAGGAACTCTCGGGTGGAAGGCGAGCGCCTTACCCACTGCACCACGAGAGTCGCCGTAACTTTTCTCATTATATTTACTGAGATTAACGATGAAGGCGCATATTGTAATTCGCGAGAAGTGTCATATTATATATTCTAATAGACAATAAAGGGTGGGTTTTTAAAATAACCAGAGCAGCAGGTATTACACGAAACGATACATAGAAACCTATGCAAAAAAAAAAAAAAACAATTCGATTTCGATTCCACCATATTGTTGATAATAATTTATGTTGATCACCTAATCTGCAAACATAAAAAGAGATTATCAATATTATTGTAATGCACAAAAAAACATTGTTTTGTTAGTGTACACTGGACTATTTTTAAATTGCGTATCACTTTACAAAATTCTGCGACTGATGATAAAGTACAGATAATGAACAATGAAATAAATATTAAATAAAGGAGGGACACAAAACAATATTATTAATACCGTGCATACTTATTTATATATTTCACCATTCAGAATAATAACAATAATCCTCACTAAGTTTGATATCAGTATAAATCATGGTATATACATAATAATATTATAGCATACATACAATGTATCGCTGTTACAGCTTTAATGTCGGTTATGTGGTTTTGGCAAAACCATACAGAAGAGGCAAAAACCATCGCGAATTTAATTAATCACTTCTCAGCGTTACCAATTTGGCATTTTTCTTACCAGATCTAGCATTTCCATTTCTCTTCGCCGCAAATAACGCAAAAACATCGCTGTAGATTTGTTTGTCGAATAGACCAAATGTTCAGGAGACGAAAAACAAATTTCATAACCCTATATTACATGGAGATATTTAAATTGTTATTTATACAGCATATGAGTGATGTATTCATTACCATTACAAAGTAATTTAAAGAAAATGATGGTTCGAGTCCATTTAGATACAAAAAAACATTCTGCATTAAAAGGTCGATTTCGACAAAAACGGATATTCGACAAACCAATCCTATAGCGACGAAAAGTCACGAATATTACACCATACTTGCTTGAAAATCAACATGCTGGCCTAATTTAACAATACTATTATTAATGTAATGTCCAAATTGTATACCAACATTTAGTAAAATGGAACATTTTTAGTTAACAAACAATGAATTCTTCCCCAATACTTTGTCTCATGAAACAATGAATGAAGTGGCAGTTCTGAGATTTTATAAATTTTTTTGAAAATCTGCCATTTTTGCTTATCCCACCTGACATATTTTTTGTAAATGACAGTTGGCAATACTGTTAACCTACTACGCCAGAGAACATGGAAACATTCTGTGCATCTTGAAAAAAAACATGGGATAACCTCTAAATTGAAAGTTACATTTTTCTTAGGGGCCAGCTAAGTACACGTTTTATTTATCAGTCAGTATCAGGATCAGGTATTACTTTTAATAAAATTAAAGTTTGAATGAATTATTTGAACAGAATCGAGAGAAAAACTGGAATGGTAAATTTTATTAAGATTATTTAAATAGTTAGTTCGAATGGACCAAACGAAAGAGCTCACAAAACTTAATAACACTATACCTACGACCGTAATTTTCCATTATTTGATGTTGAGCGAAGACCACAGATATTTAAGGCTATACTTCAGCTGAGGCATGGTCTAAAAAGATCGTGACTAGGCGATGCGCGGATTGTGCAAATGCCGCGAGCCGAACGAAATATAATTTGTCATAAAAATTCAACATGCGTCCTTTTAGTGTTACGTTTATTATTATATTCGTAATAATAACAGTATATTCATTAACATGTTTTCTTCTTCAAGTACATGCGGAACGTTTTTTAGTAATCTTTACACGATTTAAGAATACATTCCTCCGACGTCATCACAAAACAAATTGACGTGCTTACACCTCGACTGTCGGTCTCCGATTGGCGACGAGTGAAAAATTTCGCCCCACCTACTGTTGAAAATTATTTGCCGTTTCACTTATGTATGCTCTTAATAACACTATACGGCCGTGATTTTCCATTTGATGTTCAGCGAAGACCACAGATATTTTATTATCTACTATTTATATTTGTATATCATACCAATTTAATGTTCAGCGAAGACCACAGATATTTAATTATCTACTATTTATATTTGTATATCATACCAATTTAAATTAAGTAAGACGACACTTTAAAATTAGAGATGCTTCATTAAGTGTATTAATTGAATCAAATTTTCCATAGGACACTGAGTTACTGCATATATTACTGATTCAATATGACATGTTGATTGTATTATTGAATTAGTAATGGGTATGCGCCCATACGCGAGTATAAACGAATGTTACATTGTAACATTGCTTTTGAATAACAAATGATGTCAGTTTAACGATGATGGGAATCTCAATAGAGTAACGCTTGATTATTGAATAAATTCGTACCATTATCAATAATTTTATAGCACACAAATGGATGATACGCCATGACAGCTATGAGCGCATATCAACTGGGTCACGAATAGCGAAAACTGTAATTTTGTTTGAAGTAGGTACGCATTAACTAATAGTACATTGCTATAAACTTCTACATACAATAAAAATAGCCACCCAGAAGTCTGTGGTGAAATAATATAATTAAGACAAAAACACGCACAATATCGTGATAAGAAAATAAAATAAATTTAAATGTCACTTTAATTTATTTTGATACATATTCGCCAGGACCGAGCTACCTGCATTTAGTTGACGTGTTTAAGCTGTTCATATTTACACAGTATCTTTGTGACAAGTAAAAGAGGAATAGAGACGCTATTTTGCAGGCAGTTATTTGTAAATCCGGAGATGGTCATAATGAAGACAGTAATCTGGCGTCAGACCTCTAATTACGCATACATACATACATAAACGCGCCATAACAAAAATTACTTATCTACTTACTAAGTATATATTTATAAATGGTTTAGTATGGTATCATAATTAGACATTCGAATGCCTGAAGATGCTGAAAGGTGAAACCGGGTTGTAAATAATGATTAAAAATTTTACCAAAAAGATACCAAATGTTAGATAACAATAATAGTGAGTATAACATTAATCTTTTTCAATCCCCCTTTCTTTTCTCTTTGCCCATATCCGCCCCTTAGCTGGAGCATATGGACACCACGCGGCGCCTCCAAGAATCCCTGTCGCTCGCCAGTCTTCTTGCTTCGTTCCAAGTCAAACCAGCATCCAGTAGCTCCGCCGTATACACTCTGTAGATTGTATTTAGCGGCCTTCCAGGACGCCGGAATCCGGTCGGCTTGAAGAACAGGCAAGCCAGGTTAAAGTTCTCTTCTGGCATCCGCAGCACGTGGCCGAGCCAGGTCCAACGTCGCCTCTTCACTTTCAGTGTGATGAGAGGCTGCTTGGTACGTTCTCTTATCTCCTCGTTGCTCCTAAAGTCATACCACCGCACACCCAGTATTCGTCGCAAACATCTGTTTTCGAAGCTCAGTATACGGTTGCTCTGAGCATTCGTAAGGTGCCATGATTCGCTACCGTAAAGCAGCACCGTCAGAATGCAAGCGTCGAATAGGCGGCATTTGGTTTTGACCGAGTACAATCGTGAGTCCCAGACATTTCGCATCGAGTTGAATGTTGCTCCAGCCATTCCCATTCGGATAGCGAGCTCTTTCTGCAAAATGCCATCTCCCGTGATGTGTACCCCCAGATACTTGAAGCTGTCGACGCTCTCGATGCTTTGTCCATCGCTAATCAGAGGGAAATCTGGATCAGGACAGGTGCTATTGCACAAGACGTTGGTTTTCTTCGCGTTGATTTTCAAACCAACGCGAGAGGAGTTGTTGTGCAACCTGTCGATTGTCTCTTGAATGCCCTTGATTGAGTTGTCGAATAGGACAGCATCATCGGCGTATTCCAGGTCGCATAGCTTCACCGTGGGGGTAACAGGTATGCCTCGGTCAGGTGGTATTGACTTCCGTAGTATGAAGTCAAAGAGAATGATAAAGAGAAACGGTGCAAGGACACAACCCTGTCTGACTCCGGTCGTGACCCCGAACCATTCCGTGACAGTGTCTCCAATTCTGACACAGCATTCGCTATTCTCGTGCAGGCTTTTGATTATGGCAATGATCTTGGGAGGGATCCCGTATGCTCCCAGTATCATCCAGAGGGAGGGGCGGTGCGGACTGTCGAAAGCCTTCTAATAATCCACAAAGCAGCAAGCCATCGGACTGTTCAACTCATGGCTCTGCTGGAGAAGACATCGAAGGTTGTGGATTTTGTCTGCACACGCTCGACCAGGTAGAAACCCGGCTTGGTTTTTCCTGAGGACGTGCATTATTGGGTCCCTTATTCTCATCAAAATGATGTTTGCCAAAATCTTTCCCGGAACACTGAGTAGCGTAATGCCTCGGTAATTGTCGCAGCTTAGAGGGTCACCTTTTTTAAGAAGTGTGATGATTTCACCGTTCACCCAGTCCCTTGGGCAGCGCTCTTCTTCCCACACCTTTGTCATCAGATGAAACATAGGGTGCAGGATTGCGCTCAAGCTGTACTTGAGGAATTCAGGATGAATCCCGTCTCCCCCCGGTGCCTTTCCGTTCTTGAGCCTTTTCACAGCCGATTTTATCTCGGTGTGCGTGGGCGGGCAATCGGAAATGTCGGTCGCTCGGGGAATGTCCAAAAGTAAAGCTTCCGCAGATTTAATTTATTTTACATATTGTGAACTTTCAAATTATAAGTTCACGACTCAACATAGGGGGGGGGGGGGGTAGAAAATAAATCAATAATATAAATATCATAAAAAAGTACACGGAAATATTCTCACGAAAGTGAAATATATCAATAGTCGAAGCGGTTTGGCGTGTAATACGTTCATTGCCCTTCCAATTGTCATTACAAATGTCATGTTAGTTCTGCACATTGGGACAACACACAGTTTACTGACGCTAGCTAATGGCAAAAATAAAGATAATTTCGAACATAAAATGGAACATTTTTACTGTTGAATGTAGGTACTTACAGAATAATATATTAACAATATTTCCTTCGAACACATTCAATCGATTATAGTATGAATGAAAAGAATTGAGAATTATTGATAAATATTTAGTCAGGATACCGTACGGAGATAGAAATACGTATTCAAATTGATATTATTATAGATGTAAGTATAGACAAATAATACAGAGCTTTACATTGAAAACGTTAAATATACGGCATATTCCGTTCATTGCGCCGTCATTGATACATCTCGAAGCGGGCTTAAAAGTAAACGATTACGTATTATTTGGTACAAATAACGGTGGAACACAGCTGTAACTCGTACCACGCGGGTACGTCCATTCTTCTCAGCTACGTATACACTCTCCGCAATCATAAATAATACACGTCTTTAATGAAATGACAGGTGATACAGCATGCTCGCGCATCTTAAATGTAATTGATGTTTGGAATTCGAATTGATTCAAAATAATTGGAACGATATTAAATAAAATCATTGAAATGAATTTTAGAGACAGTAGAGCGTCGTGTACGAATGTCATATAGACGGAATGATAATAATTATTATGTTGTCCAAATTACAATGAACATTTTATTTTATGTCATTTATTCCAAATTCAAATAATGTTAAACCGTTTGATGGTTATTCTTTTGTTTTATTTTAGTGCGTAAGTTTTAAACATAGAACAGATTAATAAATAGCATTTAGATATACTCTATTTTGAAGCATGGCTTTGAATGTGTGAAAATCCTACGAAAATAAAACACACGTTATAGACGTGTAATAGTGTGTATTTCAACCTTCAAATACACCAATATTGAATGAGCGTCAGTGCATAAACCGTGAGCAGTTGTCAGAAAGAAGGATAAGTTTAGAGTGACACGTGTTTAAGTTCATCCCATATTCTTCCACACTCGAGATCGGTTACCTGTTACTCCACACCCGTTAGGTATTTCGGTTCTCATTAATTCTGTGTTCCTTGGTTTCAAAGTGTTCCTAAACAAAAATCTCAACTTGATGAGTGAATTAATATGAAACGTAGCATATTGTCATAATAATATTATACTACTTACTAACTGTCCGAAACGAAAAAAATGTGGTGTAGTGTGAGATTTGCTATTTAGTAGTGACCAATTAAATTGTTTTAGTGTAAATTTTAAATTTTGGTTCTAATATTATGACACGAACAAAAACGCCGACCTTCAGTTAGTGTTTGTGGCAGAGTATGGTTTAACGACATAACTATACAAATCTAGCCTTGTAGTCAATTCTACTTCTCAATAGCCTTGCGACAACCTCACGACACGGTTCAGACAGGATATATAAGTCCCATGGTTCTAAACTATGGAAGAATCAAGAATGAAATGGTCAAAAAGACCATGAACAGGTAACCACTAGCGTAATCGTTTAGTATTAGGAAGTAAAATGTATGTTGTTAACCTTTTCTTTGTAAATGTAATAAAATTTTACGTAAAAAATTTTCGCCTCCGAAAATCAAGAGTGCTCCAGTGTAATTGGAACGCTGTGACCACAGACCTCGAAATGTCACGTCGTGAAATATCAGCGCGATGTATTTTTTAATATAAATTTCCGGGAAATCTCCATTAAACTTAGGAAATAAGTTATGGGAGAGATTGTTTACGTAAAATTTAGCAAGTACATGCTTCAATAACTTTTATAGCAATAATGGAAGTGTATGAAAATTGGAAAAGAAAATTGAATATTTATAAATTTATATACTGTATAATTGTGAATAAAGAATTTTAATACTAATTTTATCAATACAAGATAGAAGCTAACTACCGTTATAAAAATACTGTAAACGCGTACCTATATTTATAGACGCGTAATTATAATTATAGATTTTGTTAATGCTATAACTTACTGACTATAACGAATATTGTAAAAGTAACAATTGGAAAAACTTAAGATTCTGGCATAGATGGGTTTCTACTCATAAATAATAATAAATCTTAATCGCATCTTGGGTAAATAAAAGAATTAAATACTGCAACTAAAAATACAAATTGACGTGTGACCTTGAACTTTAACTGAATTCTGTCCGACTAGAATTTACGGCCCAGCTGTGCTGGCTCGCGAGGTAAAAATAGATTCAAGGTTACATCCATATTACTATATAAAAGTCACTATGCAAGATTAAATAAGTTAGTAACTGCTCGTGTATAACATCTTGTTGGGATTAAGCATTTATATATTTAAGTTGAAATGTTAAGTATAATATTATAGTATTTTCTCGTAATAATATTCGTCCGAAAAGTAAATATCGAATGAGAAAGTTTCTGCGGCTCCAAACAGTTTTATTAAAACTTAGTAAAATTCTATTGGCCTAAAAAGGCCAAGAGTGGTGGAAAGGACTAGTACGTGGGTGTCAACCTTTCATTTTGACATTTTAAATTTAAAGACTGCCATTCCCTTATTTAGTACCCGAATACTTATTCCGATACCTCGATGGAAAGCTAGAAACTTTCCCCTTCGTTTGAACACGAAAAATCATATAAAATCAACTATTTTGCTTACGTCATCCTAACTGCGCATTTAAGGGACATGTTCTAGAGGGTGCTTGAAACACCCCTATTAAGTCTTAATTTTGCGAAAATAAAGTAGAGTAAATTTAACCCGACTAAATTAGAAGATATCTCTATTAGAAAGTTGCCAGGAACGGGAGATATACGTAAATTTATCCCGTGAGAGAAAGATATACATCTGCTATCCCTTACGGACTGTTTCCTGTTAAACCTCTATCCGAAGGGTATAAAAGGCGACCACTTTTCCCGTAAAATCATTAGTTTCTACACTCTTCACCGGCGATCTTCAACAAGCAGCAGTCCTCACTGCCAAGTTGTGAGACACGGTTCTCAGTACATTCGCGATTCATACGTACCAGTAAGTCCCCTTCGACGGGCAAAACGTAGCGCGAATAACACGTATCTGTCGGTAGTGACGTCGGCCGCTAAAACGTAGCACGAATACTACGTATCTGTCGATAGTGACGCGCTCGCGGAGTAATTTTATTTTTCATTACTCATCATACGAGGTGACGTAATCGGGATAAATTACGTGATCGGATTTGTTTTATAAAAACAAATTAATAAACTCAGTCTGTAATAATAAATTTTACAAATCTTTTCGGGATTATAAAATAAATTTTTGAAACTTTATTAAGTAAACATAATTATAAAACAAGTTTTGGTAAATAAATTTGTAAACATAAAAACAAATTTTAGTAAATAAATTTGTAAACATTAAGCAAACCTTTTGTAAACAAGTTTGTAAACACAAATAAATATTTGTAAACATACTGTGAACATAAATAAACTTTATAAACAACAATAAAATAAATTCTATTCTTTTATAAACCTAATACTGTGTGACCAAAGAGTAAATTATATTTTCTTTCTTATGGGAAAATATTTCATGAATTAAGAATATCCAATGAATATCTGCGTATACATTCTCTGAATTAGGTGTGACTTTTTGGGAATTCGTGAAAGATTTCACAGAGATCCTATAGTGAACAAATAAATAGTTTACTGATACTTTAATGAGATTTAATTACGGGAACAATGACAGTTAACCTTATTGTGTGACTGTGAACTCTGGTACCTGGATAAATTCGGCACCACACCAGCTGAGAGTTTTATTCGGGAATTCAAAAGTTGTGATACTACAAAGGAGATCCACCTCTCCTAATTCATCACTAGTCTCCTCAGTGACGGCCCGGTAGCATTATTGAGCTAGCCGTGAGCCGGGTCATGTCAATTAGATACATAAAAGTGGTATATTTGCATTGCACACTAACGTGAGCTGGTTAGATAAGCAATTCTTAGATATGGTGAATTGAATATCACACATAGAGAATTGTCATATAAACGTAATTGTATGCAAATGACATTAGGTTCAACATTCTTTTTTTAATTTTGTATTAAAAGAATATTCGACTAATTCATTTTGAATTTGGAATGGTTACATATTAATATACAAATATTTCTTATGATTGAATGTACACAAAAAGTATATTACATATTTATTTTCATATTATAGTTACACAAGCATTATAGCGATGATACATTTTTTGTTATCAATTCAATATGTATTGCAGTAGAATTTTGTCTCACGAAAGAACAATATCTCACTGAGAATAATTGTATCTTTAGACATCCGTGGATACAATGTAGATGTTTTGCGTTGTGGCCAGAGGTAATCAGTTCTGTGGTTGTGACAGTAACATATACTTTTGTATTGAAGAAGTACGTCACCTATCTACTAGTTACTACAGTCACAATAATTTGAACACATTTATATTATTAAACATGCATAATTTTGAAAACACTCATATATAGAAAAAATATGAAAATCAGGAATCGAACCTGCTTCTCTCAGTTGATTAAAATTATTAGCAAGTTCAAGTAAGTTACAACAAAAATCTTGAAGTGATCCGTGACGTCGGTTAGTAATTAAAGTAATACCTACTTTGATTTAAAATACAAAAGCCGATCGCCAATAGTAGCTCAATTTCGAAAGCGCTTCAGTGAATATTAAAATCCATTATTAAAAATTTGTCGCAATTAAGTATGACTCCTTTAGCATAGTGGTATATGTGCGTGGGCGCGATACCCGAGAGATGCAGCTTCTCAAAGAAGATTTAATATATTTTCTCAGAAGTGTTTTCAAATTATGTATGTTCAATAATTAGAATTTTACATTCTTAAATCTTGTGAATTATTTGTTGAATAAAAAAATAGTTGATTAAATAGTTAGGTATATTAGACAATATCGATGAGAAGAGAGGTAGGTACTAATTACTCTGTAGGTCAGTGACGAGAGGTGGAGGCTGTTAAGATTTGATATAAATAGTGCACAACTTTGTCAGTCATACTTATTTGCAGATGGTTACATACTAATTTAACTCTAGCAATAGGTAGGGGGGCCGGTTAAGGATGTGGGGGGCACGACGATAATACTGCCTATATAATTCAATACTTGCCATTCAATGAATATAACGTATTCCGTAAAATGAATTATTGTGGGATGTTGTAGTAAGCATACAAGTGCAAAAAACTAAACACGTACACAGACTCGGTTTGTGTAGATAATTTTTATTTTATTTTTCCGTCATCTGAAAACCGTAAAGCTGTAAAATAACGCGAGAAAAAACCTTTTCACGGCGTCATAATGTTTGGATATCATGATACGTAAATATTATTTTCTTATTATAAATAAGTAAGTTGAGTCTTCGTTTCCGCTGTGTGTTTATTTTATTTCACTGAATTAGCAGCGATCGTAAACACATTGTACATATTTGAGTAGCTATCACTTGGATTTATTATCTTCACAACTAATAAATACTTCATGGAATTATTAGTCAACAGTTTTCATTATAATTATAACGTACCCATACCATTTAATGACATATTAATTGCAATAGCATTTACCAATGGAATTTCTTATTATAACATTTAATTATTAATTATTATATTAAAATCCAGACTTCATATCCACGTAGGTACTACTAGTTCAGTTTTTAACATAGCAGGCCATGAGTGAAGCAATTTTATTACAGAAGTACACAGACTTCGAGGACATTGCATAAACATATGTATTAAAGACATCAACGGGTCGAGCCCGGAGCCCCTGGATAAGGTCAGCGCATTACGCACTGGACTACGAGGGCAGTTGCTGTTGACCTGAAGATTCGTAAGGCGGGGACGCGCCAAGGGTGTCTGCCGCCCGGGTGCCCCGGATAGTGCAAGCGGGTCGGGGCGCCTTGTCTATAAGGTATCGATGAACCGACGTAATCTGCAGTCGAAAAGAACAATTTGTGGAAAATAATATAATCGATATTTACTTTAGTGACTTATGATTAAAAACATTGTAGTATCGCCATCGTTTATAAATGAACGTTGTTTCTTTGCTCGTCGTAATTCGTAACAATGCCGGCTAAATGTTATAATATCAATGTTTTTCTTTTCTTTTCAGTTCAATGTATTTTTACTCAATTTATAATGCATAATATAATTAAGGAATTATACATACAACCAATAAAAATAACCCCCTTTTACTGTGTTAATTATTGTCAAGTGGTAGAAAGATATTGATTGTATTAAATAAAACAAAACACAATGTAGTATAATAATATAATATAGTATTTATTTATTGATACAAACGAAAGTTTTCAAGTCTTCAAACCCTTCAAGTCCTGATAAGCGGACATATTTTATCGATCCTTTTTTAAAGTATATGGAATAAGTATATAATACGAATATATTGTTTTATATTAATTAAAAATGTCATTTAATCGATCGGACAAATTAATTGATTAATCTTACATTGAGCTCGTCAAAGGCGATAGAAAGATAGTTTTACCATTGTTGGCCACAACTGCGCCAGTTAGTCCGAGAGAGTTCAATGATCGGAACAGTAGCGGTTTATTCTTATTTGTGGAGGCATCTCGACAACACTTTCGTGGCGGATGGAATGGTCAACCAGGTGTGTATACCGACTACTCCTATTGGTTTAACATACATATTCTACCATTTTATAGGTCACCCACCATAAAGGTAGATATCATATAATTTTATACTTAACGATGTAAGAAGAGTAAACACATATTTTAGTCTGACTATTAATTAATACAGAGCTTGGTAACTTGTATCTTGCAAAGAATTATTCGAACAAAATATGAGAAAGTTAAAAGCAAGAGGGCTTCTAACCAAGGCATACAAATTGAGATATGCGAATAAAAATTGAGACACAGTCATAGGAACCTTCATTATAAGTTGTATTTATATTACCGTAATCGAGTGCACTGAGTTACTTTGTCCATTATTTAAACTTTAAATTAACCATAATAAAGTTATCTGATATAATTTAAATTTAAACATTTCAAAGGGTGACTGTTGTGCATTTTAAAAATGAAGAGAAGCCCTTTTTTTACTTACACGTTATTATTTTCTATCGTTAGATAACTCTAACCTAACTTAAAAAATAATTAAAAGTCATTACGGTGGAATCGTTCAGTGGAAAATAACACTTTCGATTTTTATATTCCATATTCAAATATAATGTACATAAATGTCTTAGTGGCGCAGTACACTGGAAGAAGCCGTGCGATGCGCGCACGTCGTAAGAGATTAAGTAAGGGGATTGTTTTTTACGCCTCTCATCGCACAGCCACTCGAAGTGTGCTGTGGGGATTAATTTTATTAAATTCGTCCAATCAATACATACGATTCGACGATAAAAGAAGGGTAACGTTTTAATAATGTGACTAAAAAACGTCCTTACAAAATGAGTATCGACTAACTTTAAAAAAATACTGACTAGTGAAACAGACTTGTTTGTTTTGGAATGGAAACTCCAATATCCAATTTATTATTTTGAACAACTGTTTCCGATTAAGATTTTACACTGACACTTCTAAAACGGAGTGCTATACCCCATCTGTTATGTTAATGTTAGAAGATACCGACATTGTAATACAATTTACTATTTTCAGTGTTTCAATCACTAATCGTGCTTTAAATTTAATGTAATTATGTTTTTTTTTTCAGCGTCAGTGTAATCTTAAATCTAAGATACTATGTTTAATTTTGTATAATATACATAAGTACTTAGTCGGAAAATATTATTATGCTTCAATTAATACGGTCGAAAAACACGGTTACGTTTTTCTAAGTAACTACCTACTTACATAATAGTATTTTACGTTTAAGTACACAGTTAGGCATAAAGCCCATTGACGCAGCGAGTGCGGCGCTCGCGCAAAATTTCTACAAGTGGCGCGTAAATCAACGAAAATACAACGTAATCAAATACGCCAGCGCCCACTGGATTTCACGACGCATTATACGCGCCCGCCGCATGAATCATCGTTTTTTCGCGAATCACCGCTTCTCGGCGATACGAATGAAAGAAAATACAATGAAGTCCATTCATTGAACACGGCTACCAAAATCACGCCGCTCGAGGCCTCGTCGATCGACGGGCGAAAAGCAATTATTTAATAACAGAGAATCATTGTTTAATTTTATTGCGTGTCAAGTTTATCGCTGGTTGAATAATGTCGTCGTAAATATTTATTACAAGCCCCGAAATAATATAATATTTTTATTGCTTTGTTATGAGAGACGCTTTAAAAATAATTGTTTTGTGCTGCTTGGGCCGCTTATTACATAGGTGAAGGGTAATGCGCGGGAAGAGACGTGTGATTATGGTTATGAATAAACACTGCATTCGCCGACTTCGCCCGCTCGACGCGTTCTATGAGCGCTATCGCTAACAGAAAAGATAGTACACTTGTTATAGATGTCGCCCGCGTTTTAAAAATGTCACACGAAAACAAACGGAATTCCTTTTTCAAAAAGATTGACGTATCCGAATGCTGCTGTCACAGATTATAAAATAAATGTCTATAATTTGCATTTAACCGAAAGCGATTTTTCTCGAAGTTATTTAAAACGAATTTATTTACGCGTTTTTGCAGAACGTGACAGTCATTCAGGCTTTAGAGATGTGATGAAATAATAAATTTATTGTAACGTAATAAAAAAGCGATTGACCCAGAAGTGGGTCGAATGTTTGAATACGTCAGGAATTTTCGCCAACGGGTTTGGCACCGCACTGAATGAATTTAAATGGCATTTAATGCTGCCGGGAACATTTTTGCTGAATCAATTATTTATTTTTATCCATACCGAAAAGTACACTGTTAGCATCGTTAAAATATTCGGATAAACATGGCTTTAAAACGAATATTTTAGAGGTAACGCATTCTAATCCGTAAAACCCATGCGTAATAATAAACGTATTTGGTTCGAATTTCAAAACTTGACAGGTAGATATTACGTCCCTAAATCAACAGTCGAAAATATAGGTAGGTATTTTATTTCATTGGACAGAGCCACTATTCTCCATAAAACGACAAAAAATGGTGGTATAATAAAAATCATTTACAATCAGTTTGAATCGCTAATTAAGCACGGGGTTGATTATTAGCCCGGTCGCACATTAAAACTCGTCCGACTGCATTACGTCGGTGGGAATTTACAAAAATATGTGAAAAGGTAAATAAATTCAAGGAACATAAAAATAAGGAAAACGGAATAACCTATGTTTCTCTATTGTTGAGTGCGAATAAAATAATATATCATAAGAGTGTATAAACTTTAACGTGTTAATGAATAAGGATTCAAGTTTGTAATGTTATAGGTATAATGATATAACGAAAGAAAGTTAATTAGTTTTATATCGTCGCGGGTGGACAACGTCTACTAACTGTTTGGTGGTGTGTGTTTTTATCATCGCTATCTTATAAAATATTCTTCATAAAAGATTTTTGTTAAATATTTTTGTAGTCTATGCCGGACTATGAGCAAAATTGTACAGTCCGCACGGTCAGTTGACCGGATTCGAGTCAGCACGTCTGTAAGAACAGCTTGATTAAGTCAGGCCCTTGTGTACAGTTCAACGACTGCGGCAACGGCTTTGACAACAGCCTTCCAATAAGAAGAGTTTCATTGACAATAGAAAGCTAATTCGCGATCACAAGAGCTTCTCCGCTGAATGCAGTCGACACTAATCTGCCAAAGCGGGGGCGTCCGGTTCGATACCATTGAGTCACTCTGCGATCGGCGCCGCAATATAGGGCGGCGATGAGTTTACTTGACTGGGCGGCTACTCACGTGGGCGGAGAATGAGCACTGATCCATTGCGATAGGAAAATCACTCGACCGCTGATGATTAGTTGTATCTAGGGGACGCTACGCGAAAGAAAAAGTATAGATACATAATATCGGTATCGAAAGAAACTATTGATAGTTTTTTGACAGCCCTATGTGTATCCAAATGCAGAACTCACTAACTTTCCTTGATATTAATAATAAAAGAAGAACTATGAAAATTACAATCGATCGGTTAAGTATATAGGTATTAAAAGTCGATATAGGCACAATGCCGGTGACATTAACAGATTATTTAAAGCTCATCTGGATTATACAAAAATATTTTTGATTAGGAGAATTCTTTCTTTCGACCATGTCCGATCCTAATAGGATCATATGGGCCTCCACAGAGTAGAGGTTTGTACTGACAGATTTTGATTTTTACGAGAAATGGATGTCAGCCACTTGCTACTTGTCAACAATATGTGTAAGTACTTGCCAGACCCAGGATTCGAGCCTGGGACCGACGGCGTGATAGCCCAACGCTTAAGCGGTCGCTTAACACGTCAAAGCCGATTTCTTATAACTACATGATAATGTACGGCAGTTAGAATTACATTTGCATGGTTTAACTAAATAATTTGTTAGAGGTCCATTCGTGATTAATTGTCTTGTCTTTTAATACTATGGATATAATATGTACTGCCATAAATCGTCAGGTGTTCGAATTTAGAACTAAGCTCATCACAGTATAGAACGTATTGAGTGATATTATGTCAAATATTAGTATGTGGCGCCATCACTCAGCAGACAACTTATACTGGTGGATCTATAATTATTAATTAAAACAAAACAAATAAGTGTGCATTTTTTACTGTGAATTATTATGACGCATCGGCCAATAACTGTAATGCTATAATACCTACTCTTCTCTAAATAAAAAAAAAATAAAGCTACATTCATCGATCACATGAGAATACTCTTGTAACGTAACGTATTAGATATACCTATGGTTACTTATTACCGAAGTTTTTGCAAAACCCCAGGGTTCCACCGAATCGTATTAGGAACCACTGCTACAACTAATAGAATGAATTGGATAAAAACTTAGTTAGAATGTACTCGCAGATTCTATACTAACTTGGTTATGAGATCAAATCATGCACGATTGAATGTGAGACATACGGTAAATGTTCAAGTTAGCAATACTTCAATGCGAATAAACCAAATTCCGTGACTTTCCATGTACAAGTTTTTATGATTTATTGCCATCAAATGGCATAATAGATGCTACAATATACATGCAACGGAGAGATTAGCCTGCGATAGGTAAGTAATGGGGTGGTCTCATTCTCAGTTTGATTAATTGATTATGTTCCTACATATCAATAATATACTGGACACGAGAGATAAGGTGGCGTAAGTGAAAAACGCAACTCTGTCAGACGCGCAATTATTATCTTGTTACATCTTAATAGCAGGCGATTTGGCCATGTTAATCGCCACAAAATTAATGGCGAACGGATGAATTGACAGATAAAAATGTTGACCTCTGTTTCCAGGACGGAGTTTGCAATATTAACATATGAAGCGCCTAGTTTCAAAACCCCCTAAAACAATTTTAGATTTTTTTTGAGTTAGATACCTATTTAGATGGATATTTTTGTTACCTATATGATGGCCAAAGATTGAACTTGAAAAAACGCCAAAAACTGCCAATACGTATGATCAAAAATTAGGGTAAATTTCAAAACCCGCTAAAATAGTTGGGTGTGCTTTTCAAATACCCCTAAAATGGAAAGCCAAAATACTCGTTAGAATGTAACGAATTAAAAAACAAATACATATAGTTCACAGATTTAATAGATATGATTTTTTCTCATTTTTCTCTAAGCCACCTAAAATCGTTTTTCTCATTTTTCTCAGAACTACCTAAAATCGTTTTAGGGGCTTTTGAAACTAGGAGCTTTATATACGTACTAATCAGCTGAAGTTTGTTAACACTCAGTGACTCACCAATTTATTTATATATAATATATTTATTTATTATATATGACGAGATTGCTTACAGAACCAAACTGTAATGGAGTCAGGGGCGTGCACAGGAAGGGGGGGGGGGGTTCGGATCCGGACCCATTGGGTAAATATGAAAGTGGTGGATACTACAGAACAGATTAATACATAGAATTCAGATAGGCTATAAGTAGATATTTAAAGCAGGGTTTTGAATGTGGAGTGTCCTACGAAAATGAAACAAACATTACAGACGTGCAAT
The DNA here is from genome assembly GCF_057557595.1 of Rhyacophila brunnea. NCBI lineage: Eukaryota > Metazoa > Arthropoda > Insecta > Trichoptera > Rhyacophilidae > Rhyacophila > Rhyacophila brunnea. The sequence goes on along the minus strand of NW_028233276.1, from coordinate 35,276,433 downwards.
AGTGTGTTGCAACCTAAAATACACCAATATTGAATGAACGTCAGTGCATAAACTGAGAGCAGTGTTGTCAGAACGAAGGACAAGCTTAGAATGACGCATTCTTGACACCTGTTGAAGTTTATCCCATATTTTTCCAAACTCGTGATCGGTTGCCTGTTACTCCATAAGTCCACACACGTTAGGTATTTCAGTTCGCATTAATTATGTGTTCCTTGGTGGATACTTAGGCATATTGATCAGAATCCGATGAATGCAGTTTCGAGCTCGTTTGGTAGCCATATTTTTTTCTAATACGTATGATTCTGAGGTGTTCTAAATAAGTATGTACCTATGTTAAATATTTTTGAGTTAAAGAACGTGGAAAATAAATGAAAAAATATCAATATTCATTGTAAGCAACAAAAAAAATCATAATCCCATGAGATGTAAATAAAAAGTATGTTACATTTTAAAGATTAATCAAAACATAGACAGATTGACAGATAAGTATTAATTTGAATATTAAGTATGTTGGTATATATATTCACTATATTGTATGGATATCGTAATATGAAAAATGCCAAAATCAAAAATAGCAAATGCCACGCGAATTTCACATGACTTTGCTATTTTTGATTATAGCAACAAGAAAGTGGTCTACAAAACTGGCTATCGAGTCCCGTTACGAAACTCAACTATGTAAGTATATAATACAGTTCGCTAAATATAATGCGCGCGTCGAACACCAACATAATATGCCTAACTGAGAAATAGCTTAAATCTTATATCAGTGAAGACACAGGTGACAGTTGAAGCGTTATATTTTCTACGCGTGGGCTGAACTTTCTTGGCTGCTTTGACCAAGTATAAATAAGTATTGGTATTTAAGTATTGGTATTTACTACAATATTTTAACTTAATTAACTGATTCATCAATACATATTTACCTGTCTATATAACACCAAACTCATTTGTCCCCAAATTATCAATAATCATTCATCATAGATTATGTGGTACATGGCCCCCACAAGGAGGGGGCTGACAGGGCTCTAGCCTAGGGGCCCGGCGTGGCGGGTTAACCACATAATTGAGATAAACACACATCTTAAATTTACTCAAATAGTAAAAAATTCGCCTGCGGCGCTACCTATTTTACTTCGGTGTTATTACAATTTTAAAATATATTGTTGTGCGCTGCAATTTATGGTTATTGTGTGTTGATACTTGACAACTCCATATTCGATGTGTTAAAAATAGCTAAAAATACATTTTTATTGACTTCGAACACCATTTAGAAAACGCCACTTTAGAACGTCAGACTGCCTTTAACCTTAGTGATAGGTAGGGGGGCCGCCAAAGATCCTGGCATTGGGGCCCGCTTCATGATGTGGGTGCCATGATGTGGTATGTTATAATGTATCCAGCTTATTACATATGTAGTATATCTATGGACAGATTGGTCGTGATTAATTATTCTAAATAATTCAACAGGACACACATTGTCATGCATGACTTATATTTGGACACTGCATGAAATTTACACCTAGCAGCAGTGTATCAAAAAATACTTGTAACCTGCACATATAATTGTGTAATCATTTCAATTTTCAATTTATTTATTTTTAACATATTGTGGGCATTACAAATTATAAGTTTAAGACGTTCACAACATGACATTTAGAAACAAAGAAATATAAAATAGTATTACATGAAAAAAAGAGATAGATAGTATGTTATTAAACAGTAGAAATATGTACATACAAAAAATATTAATTAGATAGGTACAAGGAAGTACACCGGATGAGTTAAGCAGACCCTATTTTAAGAATCTATAAAACAACGTCCACCTATACTCATCCTCACGTAGGTGGAATATATCAACACCCGAAGCAATTTCGTTGAACATAGTTATCGCCCTCCCAATTGGTTGGTTGGATTCTAGGGGCGGCAGGTTATATGAAAGTATGGTGAAGCCGGCAAGTATGGTGAGGTAGGCTGGTAATCAATTTGTGGTAAATTTTACACGTTAACATTATATTATATGGATACGTTATAATGACCAAAGTAAATCCTCCGTGATGCCCAGCATTTTTTTAATCGCGTCGCTATTTCTCGTAAGTTGTCGGCTTTTGTTGGCCTGCTTCATTCAGTTGTATGAGAAAGCCGATTGGTTGCCCCTCTTTTTATTTAATACCTCTATGGTTGGATTGGTTTGTTCTGCATCTTGGGAGAATAAACAACTGATGTTCTCTATTTCTAAGATAGTTATCAGCAATGTTATCAGGGACACACATGTCAACACTGCCCAGAATGGCAGAGTTCTCAATTATATCTCGTATAAGTCGAAAAAAATACGTAGCTAAATAAAGATTTCTTCTAAATTGCAGACTGCAGTATGTAAGCATGCCTAAGAGAAAGTCAGTTGGATAAAGCCACGGATAGTATCCGTACAACCTCAAATAAAGGAGTCTCAAGAATTTATTCTGAACCCTATCCACCATAAGGCCATACTTCAACTGATTCTACATAATATCATTTCTCTACTCAACGTATTTTTAAGTTCATTGTGGTGGTTATAGATTTGAGTCCATTTATTTTAGATTTGACCATATCCGATCTAATAAGATCATAATGGGTCTCCACAGAGTGGAGGTTTGTATTAACAGATTTTTGTTTTTAAGAGAAATGGATGTTAGCTACTTGCTCAACCTATTAGGTCCATACTCCGATTCAAAAACAAATTGGACATAGTTATGCAGAAAGTAGCCAGTCCACAAAAAAATTAAAAAGTAAATGAGATATGATCGAGATCAAATGCGAGGTTTTCTCTACGTTCTGCTGAAAATAGCTAAGCCGCAAAAAACTATTCTTGAAATAAAATTTTATTAATTACATTTTAATATCATGTTGTTGCTAAAGTGCCATTATCTCAGCCCGACATTATTGTGGACTGGCTACATTCTGCACAATTACATTACAACTACCAGGATTTTAGATTTGATTCAACGTAAAAAAGCTGCCTACCTATCCATTTATAAAGGCAATGCAATTACCGGAAAATGGTCACAACTTTCGAAAATCGATAAATTAAAAAAAAATATGGACGCAATGTTAAATGGTATATTTTTTAATAACAAAATGAAACCGTAGCCAATCAAAAATAAGACAATGCCAGAGCGATCAGAGAATGCGTGAGTCTGCTACAAATCACTGGTTTTAGGCGGGAAGCGATTACTATAATACCACATAATAGTCAATCAATTTGCATGTTATTTACTAGTTTATTACATACTTCGCTTCTATGTGGGGCGACCAGACCAATAATTTGGCAGTGACACAATGGGCCTAACTGTTGTATCTCTTTTTAATAATGATCGCTTTGATTGGTTGAAAAAAATGTATCTAATTGATGCATTGAGACATTTGGTCTCGAATTAAGGCACGTGTATTTTTTTCAATGTCAGAATGCCGGTCGTTTTGAGGAATGCCGTATTGGCACAGTGGTAGACTGCTGGACTGGTAGTGTACCTATCCGTTTCAGAAACAGTCAACTATAGAGTAACAAAAAGTACAAAATTTGTGAATTTTCTTTATTTTAATACGAGACATATTCAATGTTCCCTGTAAGGTGTGCGCATGTGCGCGCGCACACCTACCAAAATATGTCCGCACACATGTTTTCACCCCTCGCACAATCCTCACACAAAAATATTGTAAAAGAAAGTTTCCCTTGCCAGATTTTAGTTTTACTCGAACGCACGAAACGATCACATGCACAATTTTATTCTTTGACTCATTTCTCGGAAGGCGAAGGTTAAGTGCGACTAACGCAAGCACGCAAGTGAAATTTTACGTCGAGCGGGATCACTATATCCGTTCCGTTCTATCGCATGCCAAAGTATACGAAAAGAAGATACGTATTTTAGTGTTTACCAATGACCACCTAATAATATGTCCTATACACCTCCGAGAGGAGAGATGTGAAAAACGTATTATTATGATTAAATAGCAGCGATATAAATTTAACCACAATTTTACCGTTTAGTATTTAACATATTTTATCAACGAATACTTTTTTATTTATTTCCTATTTTTTTATTTAATTAATAAATACATTAAAAATGTAAGTTTTAATGAAAAATTGTATGTGTGTTTGTGGGGGGGGGATGTAAATTTACCGCACCGGGTCACTTCGCCACTGCTGAGATGCGTTGATGATCCGCACACACAATATAAAAATTAGAGGGAACGTTGGACTTATTATATGGTACAGATGCAGTCCACCTACAGTATTGTTTTCTGATATATATTAATTGATAATGCTTATAATATTACCACTATATAAATAATATAACTTTTCACCTCATGAAAATGAGATAGGTACCTACCTACAGATTTTGGGTTACATGTAAATTGTACGTAGGTATTATATTTCGCCGATCAGTTAGACGTTATGCCTGGTCCACACCGGCAACAAGTCGCGCGACAACTCGTTAAATTTTATGATAATTATCATAATTGCTTAAGAAATTTTACGATAATTATCATGCTTATCGTAAAATTTAACGAGTTGTCGCGCGACTTGTTTTCGGTGTGGACCGGGCATTAGAAGTATCTCTGCATTTATAAGATCCAAGCCACACATGTGACATTCTGTTAAAATAAATATGAGAAAAGATTAATTTAAAATTATGTGTGATTATTTAATATAGTTATATATTTAATAAGTATCCGTCAGATGTTTAAAAAAAATAATCATAAATAATTTTAAATTAATCTTCTTTTAAATATTAAATTGAAGCGATCTTCGCGCTGCAGGTCTCGCATGATGAGAAGCGCGAGGTTTGGCGATAGACTAAGGGAAATGGCGTGACCTTGTGCTTGCCCTATGCCTCAATACTGGGACGTGATAGGGTGAAGTAGGTTAACTTACGTAATGAATGTTTACCGCGTAAACGTTAATTAAATTTACTAAAATAAATTGTTATTTTCTATTTTTTTTAAACTTTCTCAATACCTACCATTTCAATGGCGGAGACAGATAAATTCTAAAACAAATCTCGGTGCAGAAACCTCGTGTCAAAATTCCATCCGATGAATGAATTCTTTCTATACATTTCGGGCGATACAAAAAAAAACACTGCCCAGGGTCAAAATCATGCACCGTGAATCCTAGTTGTGATGTATCGCAAACGGTGCGTGTAACTTTTTTGCGAAAATCCGGAACAAAGTGTAATAAAAACAACACAATATAAAGAATTATAAACCAACCAGAAGCGCTTTCGAAAAATATATCCGACGAATTCTGGTCATTCAATTTGTCCGCCAGATCACCAATACGTAAAATGTTGCTACTAGGCTTTCTATATCTGATAATTTAATTATATACCAAATACCTAAATCTAGCTCAGCGTAAGTTTATTTTGATAAATTAATACTTAATTTATATCAGTTTTTACACACAATGTTATGGCAATGCTAATTATTATGTGTACTACATAAGTTGAAAGCTGCTACTAAGCTTTTGAAATCATTTATCTATTTGATAAATGTTGTCTTCCTTACGATGACCGATCCTTAGAGTAATAATACTAAAGAGATAGGGTATTGACCAACTATGTATGTGGGGCCGTTTTCTTTACCTTACCTCAATTTTAATATCTATCATTAACTTACCTTCGAAACGTAATACCATAATCTTGCTTCTCAGTACGGCTACCACATTTAAACACAACACAAGTAACCATATAAGTACCATTTTCAACTAAAAAAACTAAAAATATTTACCATATATCTCGGCAACATATACCTATTCGCAATTTGTCTTAAGCGCATCAGTTAAACTAATATTTGCCAGCTTCACGTCCTAAAACCTAACTCCTTCAATACTATTATTCTATCTTACTCTAACAACGCATATTGCGGAGATTATAATATCTACGCACTTGCACTCACACTTATAGTTAGGTTTTTTCAGGGCATTAACAAATAATAATATATTCTAACCGGAAATTTAATTTTCTTTATGTATTAATTGTTTAAACATTTATAAATTGATTGATAAGATTAAAAAAATTGTGATAATACTGATAATCATCACAAAGGTAACGATTTCGCTAGCATTCACAATTAATAAGAACTCATGAATTATTTTATGTACCCACACCATTAATACGCCACGCATCCATATAACTAGACTGATTTATAAAGGTGAACAATATACAAAAATCGACAGATAGAAATCATCAAAATAATTCAATTATTATAACACTACGAATAACGTCAAAGGGGATGCTGGACGGCAGAATATGGCCAACTGGAGAAAGAACTCGGGATAAAGATTCCCGGAGGACTGTCCATGCACCATATTAAGTAAGTACCCTCCTATAACATTAAATGAATACCTACATATAGGCACCTAATATTATATCATTATTTAGGAAATGCAGTTTTTTCTTGAATAACGAATAGTTTATATTTTATGATTCTATAGAAATCCTATCAGAAAATATGAATGGGATTAATAGAGCCAGCTAGATGTTTATTGATAAATAAGTACTCGTGTAAGACAACAATAATTATTATTGTATCGAAAAGTTGTCTACCTATTTTATATAATAATACTGTTTCTGAAATGCCAATCGGATTATTATTATAACATGTGATGTAATATAATATAATTACGATAAAAATATTCTAATAATATGTATGTCTAATGTATTATAAAATAAATTAGATTTTTTTTAGTAACGTGATATTGGTCATGGATTCGGAATTCGAGCCATCGGGTCTCTGGACACCCACACGTTGTTTTGTTAGTCACCTGTATTAAATTTAATAGTTTGCGGTGCATAATTTTTGCGATTTTGTAACCAATTTGCCAGCGAAGCGATATAATTTAATGTATCATTAAACGAACATAAATAATTCAATAGTTTGTTACGATCTATTACTTACTAATGGACAGGAAATAAACATTGTCTATGATATTATTATGTAGGTAGTTAAAATGACAAGTGATACGAAGTGTATAGCAACGAAACGTACTATATAATTTCTGTGAGAATGGCTGTAATGTGGGATTCTTTTGGATTCTGTTCAAGATTTTTGAAAAGGGCCTGAATAATAGCTGCGTCTACATTTATACGCTTTCATCTTCAATTTCAGCATTGAATTACACTTTTCAACACCAGAGTGTATAACCCATACCTTAGGTTAAAATGAGCTGTACATCAAAATTGAAAACATGTTCAATTTACTCTGGAATAATAAGAGAATTGGCATTATAGGTATATAGAACAAAATTCTATATTATGATTTTAGAATTGGTGGTATCGAAAACAACCAGCACAAACCATTGGATGTGAAGCGTGCGTAGTTTGTTACCCGTGGAATTGTCTCAGGACCAGTTACACAAGACTAAAGTATCGTATAAGTTAGTAGTATAAATTTACTTGAAAGTGTGACATGGAAAACCAATTCAAAACAGACGAACATTTTATGTGATAAGATCTTCAAGTCCGCAGTAAGGCGCCGCGATTTGTTTAAAAGCAATAAAAATGGCCTTTGTTACAAGGTCGGACGACCTGATAAGTCCAACAGTCAGTTGGACCGACTTGAGAATCTCATCCCTTTCCGTTTCTGAAAACAACCAGCTGGAGTTGTTGAAAAAAATACGAAGTTGCGCAGAATGTTGAACAGAAATCCGAAGCAGATGGTGCAAATGCCTCATAATAAGTAATTAATAACTTCAAAATAGAGCGAGAGAGCACGGTACTGTAGGAAGTCCACAGACCACAAAATAGATGAATACGATAGAAATGCAAAAACGAGTCACCGGACGAAGACTTGAAACCAGTTTTGATTTAATGCCTAATGAGGGTTAGGCCATAAATCACAAAACAATACACAGCCCTCTGAGTATCCTCAATTATTGTCGTTTACGTGACAATAATTTATATAGGTAACTACATTATGAAACAGACGTAAATATTGAAAATATGTATTTAAATTTATCCCACATAAATATAGATATTCAAGAATTATTGTGCATTACAATGCAATTGTGTACTGACATATTTGTGAAGTGTTTTGCGGTCCCTTCTGGAAACATTGTTAACATCCAGGGCAAACACTAGATAACATAAATTACGTTGGTATGCGTCGTCGGTTAGTGCATTCCCGTTAGAGTGATTTTCGCGCGCCCGCTTTCCAGGTTTCTCTATTTATAAACAATATGATAATATGCAAATAACACGTGTTTCGCGTCGTCGTGGATGCGGAACTTTCTCCCGACGCTGCCGCTGTCATCGCGAGCGATTCCGAACACGACTTTTGACAATGAACACTCACCAAAGAAGCGATTATAAATAGTAGGTACCTACCTATACCAAGTAGTCGAAACATGCCGCGAAAACACGAATTAATTTGAATTTTGATTCGCGCATTCATAAGTTATTACTCTTTTATTGACTAGCTAGCCGCGCCTGAAAGTATTGACTACCAAATTTGGCATAATTTAATGGTAAAAATAACAAGTATTGAGGTTCCTCGTTTATTTTTGTAAACTATGACCTTGGAGGTAGGTAATAATGTGCTGTGTCTTATTCGATTGGTGAGAGTTATTAATGATCATTGATCAATAATGAAAAGATATAAAGGCAATTTTATTGTTAGGTGCGTTTGTGACTGTGTGAGGCTATTCGACAGGAATGAGTGTAGTGGTGTGGGTCTTTACTTATTTTCAGTCTTGACAAAACCAAACATCATTTCAAAACGAGACAAAATCCTGTGTACTGTTTTCGCGAGGTATTTATTGTTTCATAAGTAGGTAATAAATAAATCATAGAACTAGAAATTAATCAGGCACGAAATTTATCATCACTTAAATCAAGTAAATAGCATACATATAAATTTAGATGTCGATGATGATAATCGAGGCAACTTTTGCAATGACTAGCAGAGACGTACGATGCCAAATTATAGGTGATGAAAAACGAATAAATGGAAAACGATTTCTCGTAATTTTTGTATAGAAACATTACGTCTGTTTATTTAACTTAATCTGAGATCGTCTGTTACATTACTGGTAAGATAGGTATAAGGTAAAAGAGCCTATGACGATTTTAAAGCATATATTATGTAGTAATTCTAGCTATTAGGAGACATTTAAAACTGATTATAGTTTGGAAAAACGCTAAATTCAACGCCATAATAATATGACATGTACGTATGTAGCAAGTTAGATGCCTATTCAAGAATACTCGATCTGGCAATAAAAACAATAAGTATGCATTCGAAAAACGTTGTAAGCGCCTACAACGTATAAGGGGGTGTAAAACAAATGTGTTAAGCTGTTTCGCCACTAAACGATAAATTATTTTAGATTTTGAATTTAAAATTTAATTTTATTTACCTTTGCTGTAACAGCACCTATATTGGATATCTATGGTCATGAATGCAACGTGCACTGCACTCAGAAAAAAGCATTTATAATATTATGTCAACATGACTTCGATAAACATGATATATTGATAACCCCAAGCGGTAAATAATTAGCAGCGTGCTAATAGGTTTTATTCCAATGGGAAGATAACGTCTATGTTTACTACTATAATAAACATAATAAAACGATTAGGTACTTACATATTATTAATAACAAGCACATAAGTAGGTATCCAATTCCGAATGCAAGTAGATACCTAACGGCACTTAATGTGAAGACATAATGAGTGTGTGATGAATGCACATTGCACAAGTACCTGATATCAATGTAAGAAATTAATAAATACTAAGGAATATTACCTACCGCAATACGTATACAATATACCTACATTACATGGATGTTTATGACGTATTAATGACAGTACTTAGTTAGAGGTGGGATACCTACGTATTTAGCAAAACGTAATTTAGAGTTGCCAGCTTACTGTTTTTCTTGCCAGATCTAGTATTTTTGAACAGGCGTCTAGCTTGCAAACTACACAACCGGTATATAGGGTTAAATCAAGCGCTTTTTCAACACCAGAAATCGTTTAAAATTTACCAGAAAAGGCTTGAATATAACTTACACAAATTTTCTTGAAAATCAAAATGCTGACTTCTTGCACCTACATATTATTATGTATTTTATCTAAACAATAAATTAAATGTAACTTACGACATTTAAATGAAGACCAAATTTCGTACCTGACTATGTTTCGGTTGTACCTATGACTTAGGACTTATTTATTAACTGTCATATTTGTGTCAATGACAGTTGACGTATGAACACACCAGCTTATAATAAAAAAATAGACAATCAATGCCAATCAAGTAGTAGGCGAAGTGAATAAAGATTTTTTGATTATCAAAATTAATAATATTACTTAATTATAAAATACTAATAATTAAATTATTAATATATCATATTATCTACTTACCCACAATAATTTAAAGACCATAATCGATTAATTGAAGATAAAAATGATTTAAATTATTGACATTTAAAATACAACTGACACATCAGCCAGTGGCGGCCGGTGATCATAAAATTAGGGAGTGCATGCAAAGACATGCATTTTCCTTTTTGTGGTATTGAAAAAAATCGGCAATAGCCTTCAGAGTGGAGGTAGGCTTATGCTTAAATATATAATACATCTTGGGGGGGGGGGGGGTTGAGAAACGAAACGACGCTCACATTCACCAACAGCATTTATTTATTGTCAAAGTTATAAAGTCCAAGCTTCTGGATATGATAGGTATGATGCAAAAGGCATACAAACTCTTTTCGATTTTTATTGTAATACATTTCATATGTGCCAACGTAGTTTCCACGTTTGACACTCCTAACTTCCATACATTATAACTGATGCAAGTATTTTAGACAATATGTCATTGGTACAAAGCCGTAAACTCCTCATTTGTGTAGCTCCGATAGGTAGTACGCGGGTTATGGTCGGTTGAAGTTCACATACTGACGCAATTCGGGCATATCTTATACTCCCCTTTCGGTTATTTGCATCCCACATTCTCCGCATATACCTACGCGCTGTATCATTTTGATAAATACTATGGATCGGTGATTTTTCAACGGGATATAGTTACTATCTGTTAAAAAAATGCTAATACTTTGTACACCTCAACTCCAGAATTGCACTCCAAATGGGACTGATTTGAAAGACGTATTCAAAATGAAAAATACTTCGGTAACACGAATATTGTATTTGATAGAATAATTTATATTTCTTTTCTTCAATAATTGACATTGGAAAATTGCTTTGTTCATCTTCTTAAAAAATATTTTATCCTCTTTTACGTTCAAAATAACGCTCATACTCCACATACACTATTGAAATACCTAATATTGTAGAAATTGTTACAATGTAACGCTTTTGTTAAATAACTACTTCTCTTAGAGTAGTATAAGTAGGTACGTAAAAAATTGTAGTATGTATATTATATTATGTAAAGGTTATTAATAGTTTATCAATTACTTACTTACAAGGTTACTTTGCTCTAGGCATAATAAAATTATTTAATTTTTAAAGGTAAAATAATTATAAAATTTGTATTTGTATGTTGAGATAGCTACGCCTAACTTAATGAACACAATATCACTCTAATCGATATTTTGATCGATTCAATATTATATGGCAAACAACGTAGCATTTACCTCATAACAGTCATAACGTACGAAATAATAATATAATAATTTAAAATATTACGCGGGAATCTTGTACCGACTTCAAAAGCGTTTGTGAGTTGTTATTATTTGCGCCAGTCAAACACAGCATTGTCGTGAAATGTCGTCTGCGCTCGTAAGCTCAGATTGGGAGGCACAGTGTCCCAAGTGAGGTAATTATTGCACGTTCGGAAATAAAAAAAGATCACAACTGAGCCCACATTATCGGCAGCGTGAAAAAAAAATCATCGCCAGGCGGTTCGATTTCTCTCCTGCACAATTAATACTACGAAGGACGTACCTACGCATACATGCAGGCCGCCAGAAATTACGCGCATTTTATGCGTGCAGACGGGCGACAAATTAAAGATATTTTACAATAATTAATTCATACAATATGTAGGTATTTGAATACGTACTTATTATTACATAGTTACGTAATAATTTGGGAGATCAGTGCACCTTTGCTCCTATACAAGAGCCGTCCCTGATCAGCTGTTTGTTGTCCACCATTTTATAATTCTTGCAGCAAAATTCACATTCAATTATAATTGAAATTTCTACGACACAACTATATTACACTTTTATAAATATCATATAAGTACCGAATATTGTTAATATGTACCTTTGTATTAAAAACTTTAATATACTCGTAAGTTCGTAAGTACTTAGATACATTTTTAAACAAACATTAAAAGATGATCAAATAAATATCAGTAGTAGCGAATTACAAGGAAATAAGTCGTTTACACCAACAAGTTGGTAGGTACCTAATCTAAAAATAAAACTTTAGAAAATCCCTAGTCGTACCTACCCTTCTCACAGGATTGATTCGACACCAGTATTTGAAAATAATTAATGAATCGAAAAAAAAATGTATACCTAAGTATTTTTGTGGGAACTGGGAATTATATCCACTTTGGATTTCATTTTATATTATAAGGTATGCATATAAATCTTATGAAGTGGACCGATGAATAATGCTTTGACACAATGAATTAAACTTCCTGAGACGACGATGGCAATGCACCAAACAGAACAATTCGTGGGCCTATTTTTGTTTTGTGCGAACGGTGACCGCTGTCAACTCTGTGTTGCAATTACGCAGAGCCAAAACGACAAATTAAAAATATTGAAACTAATACATTTACACTATAAATGTGAAATTTTAAAATATTTTATTTAAGTAATTGGTCTCGTCATATATTTTTCACCTACGACGGATGCTAAAAACATTGTAACGGAATAACTCTTTTTGACGCCCTTTCCTTGATATTGTAACTAAACAAGATAACCCCACAAATAAACCATTTTCACCAACAAGTCCTCAATACATTCCATGCACAATACTTCAGTATTTACCACGATCTGACCATCAACAGTGGCAAATGGTGTAATACATACCCACAACCCTCATAAAATGAATAACCTCAACTCACACTTTTGTCAAAATGTAGTTACGATTCGGAAGTAGATAATTACACCATACCAACAAAATAATTATAATATACTTACGTTTTCGTGATTTATTAAAAAAAACATTTGAATAACTTGTTGGCAATGTCCTTCAAAGCGGACAAAACCGGTCCGGAGTTATTGTTGCATTATATGAATTAAGTCACTACTTTTATTATTATTTATTTTTAAATGTAAATAAATACCAATAATTATTTTATTTTTCATCACTTTATGAGAACTCTCCTAATAACATAAGTATTATGGAATTAGGACCACGTATTTATTTTCAAAAGTCAACCCTGGTTTCGTCTTAAGATGGTACTTCAGTGAAACGGCAAATAATTTTCAACTATAGGTGCGACGAAATTTCGGACTGGCTGGCAATCGGAGAGCGAAAGTCGAGTTGTGAACACGTCAATTTGTTTTGTGATGGCGACGGGGGAATTAATTCTTAAATCGTGTAAAGATGACTAAAAAACGTTACCCATTTACTTGAAAAAGAAAACATGTCAATGAATATATTATTATTATTAGTAATAGAACAATAAACATAACATTAAATGGACGCATGTTGGATTTTTATGACAAATTATATTTCGTTCGGCACGCGTCAATTGCACAATCCGTACATCGCCTAGCCAAGATTTTTTAGACCATGCATCAACTGAAGTATAGCCTTAACATTGAATGCAGGCACAAGATGCACATTTATGAAGTATCGTAAATACTTACTGCCATATTGTAAAATTGGAAGACATGAAGTCAAATTAATATACCTATATTATTTTATATATAATCAGAAATCAGCCAAGAAGTAGCTATATTATCTATTTTCATAATAAAACAAAAAGACAATAATATAATTTAGTTAATCAGGTTACTCGCGAACTTGGGGGTGATTTGAACATTCCGAAGTTATGAAAATCCCTGACAATGCATTACTTGGAATATACTCATTGACAATCACCAATACAGTCCTGTGGGTGTCGTTGGTGAGGGAAGAGCATCAGTTTCGTCGGGCGGGCCGCTAATAATCCAATAAGTGTAACGCGGCTGCGAAGTTATCGGACGCGCCGGCGAGGGGGGCGCTAAGTCGCCTATTTCCCATCCCAACTGCCAAAGGTTGCGCAATTCGACAATCGGAAACACGACTGACGACGCATGCCAACTTTTCCGACTGTTGCCCTGACAATAATTGCAATGATTGCATACTGAAAGTGAGTTCGCAGATTGCAGCAGGGGTCATTATCCTTTCGGCTTTGCGGTGATCTCTTCAAAAAAAAAACCACCGCGCTACTGAAATTTCTAAATAAACCATTGATATACCTACTACTGGATGAATCATATGCTTCTTAAAATGACGCCCGATTTACAGCGACTCGGCCAGTGTTAAAACTCACTGTTTTAATATCAGCGGACTTAGGGCTTGCGCAGACAGAGCGCGGTCAGGCGGTCTGCGTTCCGCGTTCGGAGTTCGGCGTTCTTTGTACTGTATGGACTGCATACTGTATGGGTACACAGCCGGTGGTCAGACCGCGCCGGTCAATTGGAACGCTGGAGTTCTGGAGTTCTATGCCCAGAATTATAAAGAACGCCGTACCTTCGCTGAGCAGTCACACAACATAGAGCGAAACCACACGGGGGAGTGAGTACGCAACAGCGGTGCTTTCTCACTTCCACTAGCAGTCGGAATATAGCGGTCAAGCATTATGCAGCGCTTGTGTCAGTTCAACGTTTGTAAACAAATGGAACGCTTATTGTTGACCGCCACCTGTCTGCTGTCCCTGAACGTTAGCGGTCAACGGTCGGTTGAACGCAGAACTCCGACCGCTCTCTGTCTGCGCAAGCCCTTAACTCGATATAAGCTCACTTAATATTTGTCTCGAAAACGACCTGGCAATAATTATGAGTAAGCCCGATCTAGCTTGCATCTTACTCTAACTAATAGTCAGCGCATGACGACTTGCTCTATCCGCTCAGACATGAATTTTTGGTAGCTTGCAAGCTTTGGGTTGCATCGCCCTTAGGGTCACTATTCCAATAACGCAAATTTAGTTTTACAGCCAAGGCAAATCTTAACGCATTATACCTACAAGGAAATATTATAAGACGATATTATATTATCTTCTTTTGTGGTACATTTTTAAAATGACACTTATATGGGAACTCCTCATCTAGTAGTATATCAATGAAATAAACTGAATAGTCTCCGATGGCTAGTTAGCTATAGATACATAATCTGACTAATTTCAAGAATTAATTAATTATACTGAAGTGTATCTAATCTACCCCACATACGTATCAAGACCTACACATTGGGTGATTAGGATAAAATGGCTACCTACCTTTAATATTTCGATGTAAAACGTTCATTTCTGCAAATAGGTACGATATACTATATGATATTGAACAGTGGCAAAGGGTGGAGGTAGACTGTTAAGATTCGACATAAATAGTGCACACTAAACTTTTTTAAACATACGTAAACCAATCCATAAAAGATTCTAGAAGAAAATATTCCGATTTTTATAAAATATCTAAAATTATGCCTTTAAATAATACATAATTATAGATAGGAGAATAATTTTTATCTATTACTGTTAGGTTAGGCCAGAGGGGGGCTATCTTTTTGGATGAAGGGCCAAATTCAAGAATTCAAAATGAGCAGCGGGCCGCAAGTTAAATACCATTTTTAGATATACACTATTTATTATCACGAAAAATAAACATGACAAAAAAATTAATGAGAAGAATGAAACTGTTGTACATTTTTTAACATTTTTTTTAAATTCAGGTGTTAATTTTATAGTTGATATTCTCAAAACTGCTTGTAAATGGGCATCGGAGATATTTTATCGTAAAGAATTTTTATTGAGGTTCATGATCAAAAATGTTTGTTCACATGTATAGGTTGATCCAAAAATAACGAACATTTTTCTTTCATAATCTTTAAGTTGGTCGAATTTGTCTGAATTAAGGGCATTGTAAAATTTGGAGATTTCTTCACAACGATGCAATTCTCTTAAATCAGTGTCACACTGCAGAGCAGTAATCTCAAGTTGTAACTCTGTCGGTACACTATCAATATCTATTGAAAATGGAGCGCGTACTATTGCTAAACTTGTCTAAATTTTTCGGAAGTCACCAAATCTTTGTGAAAAATTGTCATTCAGACCTTTAATAATTTTACCATATTCTTCAAATTTATATTCTGTTATATTCAACTTCAAAGTTGGAAAGTGGTCCACGTTGTTATTCGATATTTGTCGAAAGAATAACTTGAGTTTTAATTGAAATCCATTCAAACTTTTTACCATATCATGGCCATATATTTTTTTTTCTTGCAAGCGGAGTTAAACGTATTTAAATGTGTCACGATGTTCAACGTAGAAAATAGTGGTTACATAGTGTGAGACGAGACGCAAGGAAGACGTACTGAGATAATACATTTACGAAACAACAAATTCTTCAAATTTTAATCTATTGTCAATATTTTTTAAAAAATTATAAAAAAGTTATTCGTAATCAGAAGTACAATTAATTATGGCGGGCCGCAAAAAAATACCCGGCGGGCCACATGTGGCCCGCGGGCCGCAGTTTTCCCCCCCCTGGGTTAGGCTGTAGTAATGAGTTTTAAAATATTAACCAACAACATTTGCAATTTGTACCTACTCGTAATTCAATAAAAACAAATAAGTATGACTGACAAAGTGTACACTATATTTCTCCACAGATCTACTATGATGGTTTGGTTAGGCAGGGTTTAATCGAAATTTAAAAAAAAACTAACCAGCACCATATGCCATGTGTATTCTTCGTTCAATGAAAACAAATAGGACCTAAGTATGACTGACAAAGTTTAATGTGCACTATTTATGTCGGATCTTAACTGCCTACCTCCAACTTTTGCCACTGGTATTTAATTCATACAATGTAATTATGATTAGGACCAGAGTCATCTGGTTAGAAGAACTTATCGTTTTGTTTGTTTGTTGTTTTATAGGTAGGTACTATTTAATAGTTTAAAAACGTGTATAGTAATTAAAATTATTGGTCAGCACTGTCATTGTCAGCAGTATTGAAAAATATTATAGCCATGCATGCCAACCTGAATACAATTTTGACAAAATTGTGAGTTAAAGTTATTCATTTTATGAGGGCATGAATTATTATTAACATGTTGAAAAACAGCGTTGTCCATAATGATAAAAGAAAATATCCTCAGCGTATCTTTATTAATAGTAGACTGTAGAGATAGATGTAGGTAGATATGCTGTTGTAGGCATACATAACTTATTTTCTGACCGTATTTGGTAAGTATGTACCAGGTGCACACTACAGAATAGTGTTTTTTTTTTTCAAATTGCAATGATCAGAAATCGGTGTTGTAAATTTCAACAAAGGCTTTCACGAAACCTCTCACAAGCTACCTACACATGCTTAGAGAGTTTTTGATATTTACTTATTTATAAAAATACTTATCTTATTAAGTAGGTACATTAAATTTCCTTCTTTTGTAATAACATAACTAAGAAAAATGTGTCTTATTTTGCCTGCCACAACTAATTACCCATATATATAAATATAAGTATTTAAAATTAAAATGAATAATATAATATCCCATAATATAACACCCACGATGGCCGAGCGGGTTAAGCGTCGGCTTATAGTGTCGTGGGTCCTATGTTCGAATCCTGGATCTGGCAAATACACATATTGTTTTTTCAATCTGAGTCAGAGTATGGACCTATTAGATTGAGTAAGTGGCTAACAACCATTTCTCGTAAAAACAAAATCCTGCTAATACAAACCTCCACTCCGTGGAGGCCCATATTATGATCTTATTAGGATCGGACATGTGTAAATACTATGACCTTAAAATAAAACATCTAATAAACTAAAGCACCATCCCACATAATTGGCATGACAATAATAAATAATGTTATTATGGGCATGAAATACCGGTATTAACCAAACATTAAAAAAATCTAGCTTTTACATTCTAAGTTGGCCTGTTGCTTCGGTTCTTGTTTTTGCAATCTAAATAAAACTAGCAAAACATCAGCTGTAAAAAAAATGTGTGAGATTTGAATTTACCTAGTAGGAATATTGAATCAAGGACAATTTTATTATTATTAATCACTTAATTTTGCCACCATACAATCATACGTGCTAACTAAACATTGTACTTAGGTACTTATAATGTACATATCATACTTTTAGCTCTTTTCAATACAATCAACAACAATCAGTATTCACATCAATGAGAAGACAACATTAAATTTATAATCTTGAACTAATAGCTAAATAATTGTAATAACTTTGTATTGCGAGGTTCTTGCAAGTTTAATTTTCATAAACCACGACGTAAGTAAAAAAATGTTGAAGCGTGTTTCTTGAAATAGGTACATTATTTAATTAATTTCCTAGAAACGAAACTATCTTCGATCAACGTTACCAAAACGAATTCGTGAAGACCGCGATTTTATAATACAAAATCGACCAGGAAGTGATAATAATAATGCAAACTTTTGTTTTTAAATGAGTATTTTCAAATAACTTCAGCATGAGGCCTTTGCACAAGTTGCAAGGTTTTATTTATTAGAGACTACTTTGTATAATATAATATTCGAAGGGAAACGTAGCTTACCGTGGTCGTTTGTAAATCCTCGAGTCCCAAAACGTTTTCAAAACAATTTCACAAATCACAGCGAACACAGACACGGATCAAAACATCAAAGTAACAAACCTAAAAGTTTCCGTAATTTCACGGATTTTTGAAAATGTCGATGGAACCAAAACACTCTGAAAGTTTTATTATATAGTAAATAATAGTCAACGCTTTCGCGACGTATATTTATTTCTGTATTAGTTAAATCGTCGTGGATATTTTTAGTGCAATGTGCGGTTTGTCACCGTACGATGTGAAAGGCAGCGAAAATAAAGACTGACGTCCCTACTCCGAGCCGGCTAGATGAAGACTGTCATGGCGTCGTTTTCAAAGGTAAAATGCGCGACCTGCCATCTCGCTCTGTCTGGACTCGGTGCTTGTTCTTTCTCATTCTCTCACTATTTTTCCAGTGATTTAAAACATTTGTGATCGAGAGCTAATAATGAGGCATTTCTTAATTATGTACCTACTAGAATAACTAATTCCTCATTATTAATTATGAAAAAACTACACATGTATCATTTTTATGTTGTGTTGGTTCCTATGCCATCTAAATTCATTTATTAAACATTTAAGAAGACATCTTAGTATTTACACAAATTTTCGATATATTTTATGTACTTATAATAAATTATGTATTCTTTTATTTCTTTTAATTACTTTTAATTACATTTAATTACTATTAATTACCACATTTAAATAACATGGTAATTATATCTAATGGCCAACTAACGAGGACACAACTGCTATGCCGTCAGCACTGAAAGGATTTTAAGGTTCTCTATTGGTATTGGCATGGTAGAAGGTATCGAGAGACCAAAATATATTCTCTCAAAATCATTCGTGGCACAACCCGCAGTGTGCCATAGGCCTTCTTCAGTCGTCTTGACCAGATTAATCTAACCGAGATGCCAATCGCTCGTGCATCGTACATGTATACATCTTTATTTCATGAAGGCTATCGTAATCGCCTTGAGAAAAAAACTTTATTAAAATGTTTTAGATGCATCATAACATATAAATACCAACCGAAATCACTAAATTTATATTAATCAATATCCTATCAAACATAAAAATTTAACTAATTATTAATCTCATTAATAATACCTAATACCTATGTAGGTATGTTAAAGTATGTCACATTCATTTCATTGCCGAAGTCACATTAAGCACACGCAAAATATATAAATGATAATGATTATTATTAAAAATTAATAATTTCTCAGTTTTCAAATTAAAAATTGGTTTCCATTCCTATTTGTTTTTATTTTGAAAATAATGTTAGCTTGGTAAATAAATTATATTAATAAATATATTTTTTCTGACAATTTAAATGTTTTTTAATCGTTGCGCCATTAAAATTCACATTTTTTCTATAAATCAGCGAACCCACATTCTTATAATTAAGTTTACCATAAAGAAAACGACCTCATATAGGCACTACAGATCTAATTATTTGTCAATTTAATATAATTGAAATAAAACAGCCACACTTCCAGGAATATTTTTTTTACCTGGTCCCCACTCCATTTGTTTTCGATTTCTGACGAACGTATTTCCCTTCTAGCCTAGAATACCTATGCTACTGCGCGTGTGTGCGCACAATATTTTATACATGCATTTGTGTTTTCTACTACTACCACACAATGGACCTGCATGCTGCTAGTATGTACATACTGAAATTTAATTTTCCCCACATTTTCCAAAAATTAGAAAGATAATTTAAACGTAGGAAGTTGACTATTGTTATTAAATTACCACAAAAAATACGCATTCCATTGACAATGCAACTAACTAATAACTAAATAAAACTAAGCAAGCATTGCCGAAGAGCGGTACTTTCTGGGAGCGGCAAATTAAATGATAAAATTTACTATTATACACAGTGTTGCCAATTAATAAAACTAGTGAAGACATACTGGAATCATACGGCAATTCGCGGGTGTATTGTATAATACAATGCCTATTTCAATGCTATCAAATATCATGTCGACCAATGCAACTGCGAATCGGTTTTGCCGTATCTTTGGTATCACTGTAGAATGATTCCACTATACGTGATTATTTTGTCGTATTGAAGACTGCAAAATGTTTTTGTGACATTCAATTAAGTATATTATAGTATATGTGCTTGTATTTATATTGGGTAAGTACCAAACTGTAATAAAATTATAGTCAAATCAAATTACCTATCTATACCTACAAAAATATCTGTTTCTAAATGTAGTTCGATGACGTCTACATCGTACAAAAAGATTGCGAGCTTTAATCAATGACGAAAAACTAAAAAAATCAGGCCACGCCTATTTGTTTGACAGTATTATTAAACAAGTTACCCATCCGCGGCGGAAAAAAAGTAGTAAGTGTCAAAACATTTTTAATGTTCTATAATTAAAAAAATATACATTAGATACCTATACTACCTATAAGTTTCACAATATGTTTGTACAATTACACCACAAAACAGATTAATAAATATAATTCAGATAGGGTATACCCCAATACACTACATTATTTATATGAAGAAAAGTTTTGAATGTTTGAGTGTCGTACGAAAATGAAACATACATTATAGACGTGCAATAGTGTATGTTGCAACCTTGAAATACACCAATATTGAATGAACATCAGTGCATAAACCGAGAGCAGTTGTCATGAGGACAAGCTTAGAATGACGTATTCTTGACACGTGTTTAAGTTTATCCCATATTCTTCCACACTCAAGATCGGTTGCCTGTTACTCCACACCCGTTAGGTACCTATGTCACTTCCCATTAATTCTGTGTTCCCTGAATTACACTAGGTACTTAATCAATTTTTGACTGGACACGGTCTAAGTATATGTACCTACATAATTTTATTCTTCCGTTCATATTGGGGAAGTAATACAATATAATATTGTCTTTTCCATTTTATTTGTGGGCAAGTATATAATAGTTTATACCTATAAACATGATGATGAATAAATAGCGAGATCAAATGACCATAGGTATATATAAATAATTAACAATTATTACAAGCATGAAGCCATGTCAGCTCAACTTACAGCATTCTGTTACTGGTTGGAATCTTCATTCCATAGTACGTAGGTATTTCATCATTATCATTACTTACGATTTTTTAACATCTCATGTTATATCAGCCTTCAGTGCTACTGTATAATCTTTTATTTCAAGACGATGAAACAATAAACATTGCGTAGGTACTTAATAATAATTAAATACTATCATCCTTATTTATTATTATTATATTATGTAAGCCCGGTCGCACATGTCGTCTCGATTGCAACACGTCAAATATATCGATGTGATTTTGTTGGTATTCACAAAGCACATGTAGGGGAGCGTGGGGTAATGGGAGCTTGCGGGTAATGGGAGCGAGTTCAAAACAGGTACCATCTAACACTAAAATGACTCGGAAATAACCAAAACATCTTCGTCAATCGTCGGCTAAGCCCGTCGATCGCTGTCGGCTGCTTAGTGGCACGTGCACGCGCGTGGCGAGTGGAAGTGTGTTTTGGGCTAGGTGCTTATATCAATTTACAATACATAAACATCAACGTAAGTGCTTAAAATTTTACTTATTTTATCATTTTTTGTGTCCATTGTATAGCCAGATACATGTATTTTTGTTTAGTAGTTTCAGAATCAAGGTTTTATATGGTTTGGTTACGTTATTTATCAACCTTCAAAGTGGTTGACATTCGGGTAATTGGAGCCTAGGTGGCTCCCATTACCCCTATATAAATTTCACACCTCTTTTACCAGTAGAAAAAAAAATAATTGTTTCAGATGCCCAGAAATAGAAAGCTGACGACTTTCAAGGCTGGTTGGACGGTGACTTCGTTGGAAAATGCCCTCCGAAACCAGAAAGATTATATTTGTGTTTTTTGCTTAGTTCCATAACATGACGTGTTGATTATTTTGATATTTTTAGTACTAGAGCATATTTTTGTTGAATTACATTAGTAAATATTTAACATTTTATTGTACCTATGTCTGTTATAATGTGTATACGTGTTTGTAAGCTTATTAAAATATGAAGCTCCCATTACATATTTGGTAAATTTTTGGCTCTCATTACCCTACATGTGGGGTAATTGGAGCCAAATGTGTTTTTTGGGAAAACGTTTTTTTCGTACCTTAGTTATAGAATTTTTGAGTGGAAATTACAGTAATATTAAGTAACCAAAGGACTCATTTCAAGTCTTAATAATAAACGACCAGAACATTTTGTTACTTTTTTTCAACAATTTCCTTAGTAGGCTCCAATTCCCCCTTGCTCCCCTAATTTAATGTACCTACCTCCGCACACAGCTCGAAAGCGACATTTTAGTTTAAAAAAAACAACTAGTGTCGCAAGCAAAAAAATTCACCCGACTAGTGGCACAGGGTTACCAAAATATCGCACTTCGCTATTAATTTTGACTATTAGCATGAAATCAGTGTCCTGCATGGCATCACCTATGCACAGAGAAGAAAGATACAACATTGTGCTGTTTTGATTTATGAGTATTTCCTTGTCGAGACGATTTTCAATGTGCGACTGGACTAAACTTCCTTATAAAAAAATGTGTAAATATTTTCCTTACATTATTCATTTTTGTTCACATAGGTACCTACAGATTGTACGAAAGAAAATCCGCAATTTAATATTATTCATAAAACTTTAAAAATAAATGGAATTGCAACAAAATTGCGTTTTTTCAGATCCACCAAGCAAACATACTTTATCAGTGTTTCAGTAAAAGTAAGTAGCGTGAAGAAAAGTTTTTACCGTATTTTTTTCTATTTGGGCAGGTGATGAAATGCTTTAGCTTTCAATTGTATATAATATATTACTTAGACTAAAAAATAAGTATAAATGCTATGAAATAGCTTGCCAATTCCGAGAATAGTACCTAGATACCGAACACGTCATGGTAGTATTTTATTATTAAGGCTATATACCTCAGTTAAGGCATGGTCTAAAAAGATCGTGGCTAGTGATGCGCGGATTGAGCAAATGACGCGTGCCGAACGAAATATAATTTGTCATATAAATCCAAGATGCGTCCATTTAATGTTCTCTTTATTGTTCTATTAGTAATAATAATAATGTAATCATTGACATGTTTTCTTTTTCAAGTAAATGGGTAACGTTTTTTAGTCATCTTTACACGATTTAAGAATTAATACCCCCGTCGCCATCACGAAACAAATTGACGTGTTCACAGCTCGACGTTCGCTCTCCGATTGCCAGCGAGTCCAAAATTTCGTCACACCTATAGTTGAAAATTATTTTGCCGTTTCACTGAAGTACCGTCTTAACGGACAATCCGTTTTACAACTCTGCCAGCTAATACAAATGGCATACTACTAATTATCTCGTTTTCACTCGATCTATCTCTATACTTGACTACCAACATTTATCTTATCTACTTGTTTGTATTCAGTTCTCAAAAGTACGTCAATGGTGCCCAAGCTAAAGAATATTTTAAGATTCATACAAACTGCCACATTGTAGAAAATATATATCTTAATACAATAATTCGCTTTGCGAGGATTGATGCTGGATATATATGTACCCAATAAATTATAGATCTCTTACATGCCTTATCGCTTCCTTTAACTTGGAAATTGTAGGAGAAATTGCTTTATATCCATACGAGCGGGTATGTCCGAAGGAAAAGAATATTATACAATTTATATGTGGAGTATTTTAGAGTAGGTACATACTTATGAACGGAATAAGTAGCTCTTATGTAAATATTTTTGAAAAATTAGGCAAATCGAAAAATTTCAACCGGAAACTTTGCCATTTCAAGAGCAAGCCATGTGTTGTGTGTGAAATCTAAGTATAGATTTTTAATGTTGTGCCGGTCATGTGTACAAATAGATGAAAAATATTGTTTTTGGTTGGATCATATCCAATCTATAAATATGAGAAACAGTCAAAACTGAAAATAGTTTTATTTCATGAATGAAATTGGCATGAATCGCTGAAATTTAAAATCAAAACAATAGATTCTGTAGATAGGTTTATTTAAAGTTTGTTTATGATATTATCATTGTAATAAGATTGCTCTTGAGATATAAATATATTATACGAATAACTCTAGAACTGCTTAATTATAGGTATTTACCACAGAGTTTCACGTGTATAATGTGTGGTTCATTTTCGTAGGACACTCACGCATTCAAAACCTTTCGTCAAAATGTAGTGTATTGGGAATATTGGAATATAGCCTATCGGAATTATATTTATTAATCTGTTCTATTGCAACGTGGTATGGAAAGGTAGGTTGGGTATTACGCGTAAAAGACACAAAAAAAGGAAGCATACAAAAGTACGCGGTATGGTAGAGGTCGCTAAGCAGATGATGGAGATGTCACTCGGCGAGTGGGCAGCCGCTGGACAGATGCCGCCATACAATGGTGCCCAAGGGATATTAAACGACTACAAAGACACCTTAAAACCAGCTGGATAGACGAATTTATAAAGTTCGGTGGATGTACGTGGCAGCGAAGTATTAGAGACCGAGAAGAGTGGAGGGAGCTAGGAGAGGCCTTTATCCAGCAGCAGATTTGTTAAAACTAAATGCCACATATTCCACGCTTGCATTTTGGCATATGTAGCGAGACATGGAACCTTACGAAGCCTCGGATCAACAGTATACTGAGCTTCGACAACAGTGGCTGCTCTCGAAAGGCGCCGGCCTTATTTGGGGGTTCCGAGTATGATCCCGGCGAGGTCACAATATATTTGGGGTGTTTATGATTGTTTCACTTCAAACTACACTAGATACTGTTTTCTTCAAATTCAAATTCAATTTTTTTTACATACCTACTGACATGACCCGGCTCACGGCTAGCTCAATAATGCTACCGGGTCGTCACTGAGGAGACTAGTGATGAACTAGGAGAGGTGGATCTCCTTTGTAGTATCACAACTTTTGAATTCCCAAATAAAACTCTCGGCTGGTGCGGTGCCGAATTTATTCAGGTTCTAGAGTTCACGGTTTCACAATAAAGTTAACTGTCATTGTTCCCGTAATTAAATCTCATTAAAATATCAGTAAACTATTTATTTGTTCACTATAGGATCTCTGTGAAATCTTTCACAAGTTTCCAAAAAGTCACACCTAACTCGGAGAATGTATACGCAAATATTCTTTGAATATTTTTATTTCATGAAATATTTTCCCGTAAGAAAATATAAATTATTCTTTAGTCACATAGTATTGGGTTTTTAAAAAAGAATAGAATTTATTTTATTGTTGTTTATAAAGTTTATTTATGTTCACAGTATGTTTACAAATATTTATTTGTGTTTACAAACTTGTTTACAAAAGGTTTGCTTAATGTTTACAAACTTATTTACTAAAATTTGTTTTTATGTTTACAAATTTATTTACTAAAATTTGTTTCTTATAATTATGTTTACTTAATAAAGTTTCAAAAATTTATTTTATAATTCCGAAAAGATTTGTAAAATTTATTATTACGAACTGAGTTTATTAATTTGTTTTTATAAAACAAATCCGATCGCGTAATTTATCTCGATTACGTCACCTCGTATGATGAGTAATGAAAAATAAAATTACTCCGCGAGCGCGTCACTATCGACAGATACGTGGTATTCGTGCTACGTTTTAGCGGCCGACGTCACTACCGACAGATACGAGATATTCGCGTTACGTTTTGCCCGCCGAAGGGGACTTACTGGTACGTATGAATCGCGAATGTACTGAGAACCATGTCTCACAACTTTGCAGTGAGGACTGCTGCTTGCTGAAGATCGCTGGTGAAGAGTGTAGAAACTAATGATTTTACGGGAAAAGTGGTCGCCTTTTATACCCTTCGGATAGAGGTTTAACAGGAAACAGTCCGTAAGGGATAGCAGATCTATATCTTTCTCTCACGGGATGAATTTACGTATATCTCCCGTTCCTGGCAACTTTCTAATAGAGATATCTTCTAATTTAGTCGGGTTAAATTTACTCTACTTTATTTTCGCAAAATTAAGACTTAATAGGGGTGTTTCAAGCACCCTCTAGAACATGTCCCTTAAATGCGCAGTTAGGATGACGTAAGCAAAATAGTTGATTTTATATGATTTTTCGTGTTCAAACGAAGGGGAAAGTTTCTAGCTTTCCATCGAGGTATCGGAATAAGTATTCGGGTACTAAATAAGGGAATGGCAGTCTTTAAATTTAAAATGTCAAAACGAAAGGTTGACACCCATGTACTAGTCCTTTCCACCACTCTTGGCCTTTTTAGGCCAATAGAATTTGACTAAGTTTTAATAAAACTGTTTGGAGCCGCAGAAACTTTCTCATTCGATATTTACCTTTCGGACGAACATTATTACGTGAAAATACTATAATATTATACTTAACATTTCCACTTAAGTATATAAATGCTTAATTCTAACAAGATGTTATACATGAGCAGTTACTAACTTATTTAATCTTGTATGGTAGCTTTTATGTAGTAATTTGAATGCAACCTTGAATCTATTTTTGTCTCGCGACGTGAACCAGCTGGTCGGTACTTTTGACCGAAATAGATTTTCTTTAAAGTTCAAGGTTGAGCGATAATTCGTATTTTTAGTTGTGATTTTTGATTCTTTTATTACTTAGGATGCGATTAAGATTTATTATTGTTTATGGGTAGAAACCCATCTATACCAGAATCTTAAGCTTTTCCAATTGTTACTTTTACAATATTCATTATAGTCAGTGAGTTATAGCATTAACAAAATCTATAATTATAATTACGCGTCTATAAGTATAGGTACGCGTTTACAGTATTTTTATAACGGTAGTTAGCTTCTATTTTGTATTGATAAAATTAGTATTAAAATTCTTTATTTATAATTATACAGTATATAAATTTATAAATATTCAATTTTCTTTTTCAATTCTCATACATTTCCATTATTGCTATAAAAGTTATTGAAGCATGTACTTGCTAAATTTTACGTAAACAATCTCTTCCATAACTTATTTTCTAAGTTTAATGGAGATTTCCCGGAAATTATTTCCAAATTAGATCGCGCCGAATCTACGCGACGTGTCATTTCGAGGCCTGTGGTCACAGCGCTCCAATTACACTTTAGCAGTCTCGATTTTTGGAGGCGAAATTTTTTTACGTAAAATTTTATTACATTTACAAAGAAAAGGTTAACAACATACATTTTACTTCCTATTACTAAACGATTACGTTACTGGTTACCTGTTCAAGGTCTCTTTCGACCATTTCTTCTCTGCTTCTTCCATAATTTAGAACCATGGGACTTATATATCCTGTCTGAACCGTGTCGTGAGGTTGTCGCAAGGCTATTGAGAAGTAGAATTGACTACAAGGCTAGATTTGTATAGTTATGTCGTTAAACCATACTCTGCCACAAACACTAACTGAAGGTCGGCGTTTCTGCTCGTGTCACTACCGTGAACATTACAAATTATAAATTTAAGACGTTCACAATATGACATTTAAAAACAAAGAAACAGTGTAAAGAAGAAATAAATATATGCAGTATCATAAAAACAGTATGAAAAGTAAAGTAAAAGGTACAACAATTATAAAAGGTTAGTTCTGCTCCTTGGGAGAACAAACACTGATGCTCCCGATTTCTAAGATAGTTATCAGGGACACACTACACCATTGTCATTGGGCCTCATGGCTTTACAGCTGGACGCTCTGGCACTACTCCATTGGAGTAGTGCCTAGTAACAGGTATTATTCCACCATTAACAACTTTCGCACTCCATCTGCGACCTAGGAAACTATTGGTTTCTCACATTTCAACACTATCAAAAAGAATAACTGTCAGATAGAATAAATATCCGAGTCATCCATACTGGGATGCAACGTCATGAGTTTAACGCGTCACGATTCGCTGAAATAGCGTTCATATAAAAGCAGGATTAATGCATTTTGCGTTTGAATTAATTTAAAAACTATACACATACGTATCCAGGAATAAAATTGCACACAATGCCTATTGCGTAGGTACTAAAATAAATAGGTACTTTTAATATATCATTTCTGATATATATTCAACGGTACGTAAAAAAATTCCACAAGCGGCGATATATTTTAATTATTATGGATGTTCCACTTCTTCGATATAGGTACTTGTTAGGGATGTGTATACCTACATATTATAATATATCGTAGAGTAGAAATTCATTCACTTAAATGTAAACTCGAAACATAATCAAAATGTTTGGCGAGACAAACCTGAATCCCGGACTATCGGAATCAAGCTAACAAGCGGGATTACAATTATTATTTATTTAATTTTAATATTTTACTTATTAAAACTTAAGAACTGATATTTAAATAATATTGTACCTTTTTATATTTTATTACACTCATTTAGTCTGTACTGACATCACTATCAGCACAAAGTATAACGAACGAGCTCAGATGATAATTAAGTACCTACTCAAACGTATCTTAATATGTTATTAGATCTTTCAGTCGATATCAAACCTTTAAATCTAGCGGTTCAAAATTAACCTTTCAATTAAATAGTCGCTCCACGCATATTCTGTTTGTCCTAATATGACATAAAACTATTTAATACTAGATTAACTAAATTAATAGTATCTAAATTGGTATACTTATACATCCTCAAAATGTAAAACTGTCTACACGTGCATACAATAAATAACCATTATAAACTGTTCTGTCTATCGATCAATTATGTATCCATAGATCAAAAAAGTAGTTGGTTAAGCCAATTAGGGCGACCCTAATACAACAACAAAAAGTCCTACACACCTGACATCAATATCTTTGTCAGGTCGACTATTGTATTATAACAGTGAGTCATTCATCAACCGTGTGCTTGTAAACACTTATAACCTAACACGTTTTCGACCGTCAAGTGCCGTGCACAGGGTGACTCAATAAACAGTAACGCACGAGAGTGGTAGTACGACCAGAGTGACAACCAGACCACGGATCAGTGCCTGGCATCCTTGACATAACCCCACCCCCCAGCATCCGTATCATTCTGTCAAATTTATGTTCCACTGAAAAGCGCAGCCAGTAGTCAAACAACTAGCAGTCACACTACCTAGTTGATAATTTACAAAATTAGCCAATAATGAAGGAATATATCTCTGTATAGTGTAAATGTCTTGAAGCGAAAATGCTGATTTACATGTTACAATATTAAGTATACCCACCTTATCCAACGTATCTAAGTTTTTAAAAGCTATTTTTTATTCAATGAATATTATAAAATATTGGATATTTGATGGATTTGCGATAATTAAAAAAAAGTATTTAATGTAATACCTTGATTTGCCACTGTAAGCTTTTAAGTGCACTTTAAGTAAATAAAGTAAGTGCGAGCTTTCATTCGCTAAAACTGGACGCAACGGGGAGTAAGCGCTGGTTTATTTATTTTATGGTTAATTCCACCATATCCTGCATCGTTCTTCAAAGAGATAGGTACATTATCACCTGCCAGTTAATATAAATCACTTATTTATATTAATGTATTAAATTCTCCCATGGAACCTATTACTTAAGTCGGTTTACTTGGGTGTAATAATTGTAAGAGTAGATAGGTACTGTATTAATCAAATCTAATAAAATTACTTAATAACAGAGAACACAGACATTTTCTATATGCTCAACAACTTTGCCATGGCTTTACATTAAAATACATTCTAGAAAAAACTCTTTATTTGAACGTGGACATATCTGATTTTAAATAATAATATGTATATCATCTATAAGGGGCGAGTAACATTGAATGTGATTGTTACTAAAAGAACAATATTATAATAGGTTCATATTATGAACTACAATAACCACGGATATTTTGCGAAACGAACATGAGCTTTAAACCAGAGCTAGAAATTAAACCGGAATCGAACCATAGGTATAACCCTAAAAACTCTATAATTATTTATTATTATAACCTTTCGTGAGCCTTCAAGCCAGCTTGTTATTAAAATATTATTACACAATGGTACCTATTCCGACGCATTTTTCAAAAGTTTCCCACAATTGACATACGGTTGAATTATTGTTGAATACGGTTGAAGTCGGTTCAAACAGCTGTTGGGCCCATCGAACCGTATGACCTGGTCGGCACAAAGGGTAATTTTGTTGCATTTAGAAAAATTGCGACGTCATTTTTCTATTATTTCGACAATATCTCGGCAGTTTCGTCTATTTTCGTCTAATCTGACAATATCTCGGCAGTTTTGTATTAGGTTTTGTTACTTACTATAATCGTGCCCCTCTCTCCCATGGGTGATCTTATCTTAAAGTCATGTAATGCCAGCGCTCCATTGGCGAGCCAAAAGTCCGAGGACAATAAATCGTCCGATTTGTTTATGCTCTGCTACTGATCAACGAACGAATAAAAAGTCGAGCTGTCAAAAGTCAAAAGTTGCGATTATCGTAATGTCTCCCGATAATCCTACAATTTTGTGTTATTTATATGTAGACTTGCACAAAATAATAGAGCAATGAAAACAACACAAGTTTTACGTTTTCTTTTAAGATTTTCATATATACAATTAAAAAATAATTGATAAATCTCTCATTTTCTAATGTGTAAATTAACAAATCAATCAATAAAAATATTTAAAACAATTACTTACAGATGTTTTGTTCGTTCCGAATGATTGCTTATTAATGTCAAATTGAATTTACGTAGTGATCGACGGACGAAGTCTGGCAACTCGGAGAGTAAAATATCAAATATGTTTGAAATCCAGCGAGCCTGGTCAATTCAGTCAAACCACATTTGAATGCATGGCGACCCCAGCCTTGGGCTTTAGGTAACTGGTACTGAGACATTCCCAGTCATAAAAAAGATGCTTCACATCAAATGTAGAGTCCCGTGATATGCCTGATAAGACTAGGTGTGGAGCGAGGCGTCTGTGGTTTGGTGGGTGACCATTAACTTCAATGTTGAATACCAACAAATTGTTGTTTACATATGCCCCGAAGGAATATCTTATAAGAAAATCGAAAATTTGAAAATAAAAATGCAAGGGGGCGGCATCCTAAGTCTCCTTAAGGGTCCAGGGACCACACTAATATCTGTTAATTAAACTAAATTGTTAATATTGTGTAATTATTATTGTAAACTTTTAAAGCATCGCCAGTGACTTGATTATTTGGAATACTTTTCATAAAGTGAATACCTACATATGTAGATACATTAGATTATACTTCCGATAAAACCACGATAATGTATAACAGTATACCTAGTAGAAAATACAATAATGAGTAAGTAACCGTTTATTTACGTAGTTACTGTAGCAATCGTGAATCGGAAGGCATAGTGGAAGTGAGTAAAGTTTTTTTTTTATAATATCTGCTAGTTTTATTAATGCAGTTATCTGGTCACGCCTGTGCGCGCACAATCTCAAATAAAATATCGACTCGCGATTACTCGCAACCAACAGAGTATTACAATTTATTATTAAACTTATTTTTAATACTAGAACAAACGCAGTGGTAGCAGATTATGTGTATTATATCATCAGATAAAGGGGACTAAGAAAGAATATCATTTTCCCTCGCTGTTCACCACATTCAAAAATTATTTTACGACACACTAGCCAAAGTATCAATATTTACGTTTCAGTTTTATGTAGTACGGGTTGTAATTTAAGTGGACTGTATGGGTCGGTTGGAATGCATGAAGTGTGGGAGCATGGCCATTAATATCAATGTTGAAGTTTTTTTGTGGACGATCCGAATCTCATAATAATGTACACCGGCCTGCACACTTCACTCACCACCTGCGTTGCCAACTACTGTCATCCACAAAAATATGCCAAATAGGATACGAAAATAAGCTAGATGGCAGATAAAAATGCTATATTTTTTCAATATTCAAAAAGTATCTAGAAACCAGCATTTCAAAAAAATACTAACATTGTTTTTACAAGAACAAAGATCGAATTAGAAATTCGTGTTTTACAACTTATAAAAAAAGAAATAAAATTAATGCAGTTTTAGTCATTTTACCACGTTTTTATTAGCTCGTTTTCTTGTTTGTCCAGTACAAATCATGCAATCGATTTTTAGCTAACTTCCCGACTAGCTAGATATTTGAAACTTTTAGAATATATCAGAACACGATGCCAATCCATTCTTTTAATATTTTAGCCATCTTTAAGCAGAATTGAATTCATTTTCAGTTAATTCTGTTTTGTATGGAAAGTTAGTTCGGAAAAAATCCGCAAGGTGGCGCTTCGATCGAATTCAATGCTTGCACTTTTGCGTAACGACGTTCGACGATTTAAAAAAGAAGAATTAACTCGGTTTCTTGTTTTTTGTTTGTTTGTTTTTTACTTCATATCAAGTATCTACAAGTTTTCAAAATCTCATATAATATTATTCAATTGATGTTTCAAAATGTCTTATAATTGCTCTCTTTATTACGAATTTGATCATTTTCTTTCATGTTGATGGGATAATTCATCAAAAAAATTTAAAAAAAGTATTTATTAATACATAGAATTGTCAAGTTTATATGATTCAACAGAATTTAAAAACGTGGTATATAAAAAGTTCTTTTTATCTTATTAATATATATATAATTATTTTGTATTATTTTAAGATGTGTACAAACGATTACTCTATTCATTTTAAAGCAAATCCCTGGTATAATATTCTAGCTTTATTATGAGATGTTTTAAGCTGTTTGTGGTGCCAAAAAGCTCTAGATTTAACACCATACGCCAGCTACGAATTTTGCAAGCTTGATGCCTATTCAAAAAATGCTAAGTAGATATGGCAAGAAAAACGTTAAGTTGGCAACGCTGCTTATCACCTAGTAAACGCTGAACCTCTTGAAAGTACGTATATTATTCCATTGTGCAATTTTGAAGATACGATTTTTTATATAACAGGTAGGATAGATATGATAAATGGATTTCCATAGACTCGAATGAAAACTAATAATAAGTAGTTATATCTTTTAGTTACCAGAACTTAAGGCTATACTTCAGTTGAGGCATGGTCTAAAAAGATCGTGGCTAGGCGATGCGCGGATTGTGCTAATGACGCGTGCTGAACGAAATATAATTTGTCATAAAAATCCAACATGCGTCCATTTGATGTTATGTTTATTGTTATATTACTAATAATAATAGTATATTCATTGACATGTTTTCTTTTTTAAGTACATACGTAAAGTTTTTTTAGTCATCTTTACACGATTTAAGAATGTTTTCATCTGACGCCATGACAAAACAAATCGGCTTGCGGACACCTCGACTGTCAGTCTCCGATTGGCGACTAGTGAGAAACCTACTGTTGAAAATTATTTGCCGTTTCACTGAAGTACGCTCTTAAAGCTTTTGATTATATGTACCTTTATATTAACGTAGTTCATCTACTTCTGTTCTATTCGTGTTTAATATAAATTCATGGGAGCTATTTTCCAAATAAATAATTTAGGTGTTATGTATTGTGATTTATGAGACTGTTTTAATTAAACCATGTTTTTTTTAATTTATACAAAATTAAAGCAGTGAATAATTAGCACCGTGAGTGTAAAACCAAGGCATCTGCAATTTTTTCGATATCGAGATTAAATGCAAACAACTGCAAAAGTCGTGAACTTGATAATATAAAAGTGAAGTAACTCAAAGAACATGCAATATAATGTAGATATAAACCAAATATTATGTTTTTTTAGAAACTCTATTTCTCCCAACAAAACGAAGACTTCAAACCTTAATATATCCAAAATATGTCTTTTGCAGTTGCCTTGGTTTTACACTCACGATGCGAATTGTTTGAATGCATGGATTTATTAGAAAAATTAAAATTATCTATATCAAATTATATTCAAAATCAGTCGGGCCTCTACGTCACTAAACTGGTTATTGGAAAGTGTATATTATATTTGTATGCAGTTTGTCTAGTTAGTTGTGATTTCTACAATAATTAATTATTATATTGAGTAAACTATTAACTAGTTATTAGAGGACCCTCAGATCGAAATTGACTTGACGCCACTGGTAGGTCGGACAGAATAAAATAATATTGATTATGTAATGCATGGTAATACTTAGAAGCAACGAATGAAGGAAATGTTTCTTACATAGCAATTTATGTGTTAGATAATAATTAATACTTTCGATAGACATTGATGCGGAATTTCATTGTTTCGAATGAAATTTCATGGAAATTATCACTTCTTTGAGAAAGGGCATATTTCTTATAATTAAGCTAATCGTTTTTTCACATTTTTTTATGTTAAGTTTTAAATTTTATCACATTCAATAAAATTAGCAGATACTGAATTTTTTGAAATGTCTCTTTGTTGGATGGGTAGTATATTATTTTATCTTTCAACAATTTATTGGTGCATCAAATTGGACTTCATTCAAATCAAACTCTTCAGTTTATATTTTTTTTAAACACATTCACTGAAGTACCTATCTACTTATTTTTTTTTTATTTTTTCAACTATTTTAACAATTTAAATGTAGGTAAGTACCGAAGGACTGAAACTATACTTACTAAGTACTGATTTTTTCAAATACAGGTACTTGAAAGATTATACTTAAACATGTAATTCAAATAATAATAATACTTTCTGTTGTGTTACCAG
The DNA here is from genome assembly GCF_057557595.1 of Rhyacophila brunnea. NCBI lineage: Eukaryota > Metazoa > Arthropoda > Insecta > Trichoptera > Rhyacophilidae > Rhyacophila > Rhyacophila brunnea. The sequence continues at coordinate 35,241,064 of NW_028233276.1, read as the reverse complement.
ATTTTTTTTTAGATTTGACTGAAATTACTTTTCTGTGATTATATTCTTAAATATACAATATAGATGATACTTAATGTATCTTGTAAAATATATCTTAGAACACATTTTACTATTACTGTTTATTGTGAAATTTAAAATATATATCTACTTCAAAAATATTAGTAGTCTGAGGAAATTTGTACTATAATATCGGTAGTGTCAATTATACGTCATATGACTTAACGATTCGCACACATTTAGTTTACAGTGAATCTCAGATGCACAAAGATCACTGCTCCCAATTGAAAGTGTTTTAACTCATTTAGTGCTAACACCGCGACTGGCGCGTTTGGAGTAGTTGGCCATTAGATATAATTAACGTGCTCTTTAAATGTGGTAATTAAAAGGTTAGCAGTGATTGTGTTAATATTACTATCCTTCCAGCCGGTGCATCAAGATGCGTTTTTGATCATCCTCATATCCTGAACAGGCGGTATACAAGGATAAAAACAACATTTTGACGCATTCCTCTCCCAGTACACGCGTTGTGCAAATACAATAGTGCATATCGTACTCATACTTGTATTTTTTTACTGTGTCAATAAACCAGTTTACCATAATCATTGTTTATTCTGAAGCAACTCCCCTCACGGAAAACATTCAACCTCCTCTCTCTCTCAATCTGTTCCAAGTTGTTTATTTTAAATAAATACAATGCGTTTTTTTAATCTTGTCTATATTCTATAATAAATGGAAAAAATATTATTAAATAAAAAAAATATACAAAGTAATAGTTATGGACGTTTGATATTGTGTTGATTTATCACCTCAAGCCCTTTCTGTTTCAACGAATCAATAATAAATATCCGATCCGTTCGCCGTTTTTAGTTTGGATAATCGAGTGATTCGTTTCATTCGTTTAATTTATTCGCAAATGGACCAAAACAGAATACAATACTGTCCACTGGTTTTTGTTGGCCATGCCTAACCATCATTGTGAACTTTTGCATTGAATTTATTGTGCGGCTCGAAAAGTAATTCAAGGAAACAAATTTAATGTCACAACGCAACATTTTTTTAGTTGAGTGTCACGGCAATGACACAACATAGTTACGTAAATGTTTTTACTAATGACAAAACGGTTTTATTGTATCGGATAAAGTCTTCCCTATTAAAAAGTAAAACAGTTTGATGGAGGAACTACTACTCAGGTCTGGTCGTAACAGGTGCGTGAGGCCACGGAACGGATTAATAAATAATATAATTCCGATAGGCTATACCCTAATACACTACATTTTGACGCAAAGTTTTGAATGTGTATCGTACGAAATGAACCACATATTATAGACGTGCAATAGGGTGTGTTGCAATCTTCAAATACACCAATATTGAATGAGCGTCAGTGCATAAATCGAGAGCAGTCTTCAGAACGAATAACATGCTTAGAATGACGTATTCTTGACACGTGTTTAAGTTTATCCCATATTCTTCCACACTCGACATCGGTTGCCTGTTACTCCAGACCCGTTAGATATTTCAGTTACCATTATTTCTGAGTTCCCTGCACGTTGCTCTACTCGTCATTTTTGGATTTTTCTTACTTTTACCCTTAATCAAGTCAGTGTTAATATTATTATCCTTCCCACATACAATTTTTGTATTTTTATCGGACAACGGCTAAGTATTCGCCACAATCAGGCTATGGGAAAATAGTTACCACATAGTTTTTCAGGAGTTTATACACAAGTAGTGAAATTTCGATAAGTACCTACATATAATTCACATACAAATTTAATAAAGGCCTATATTAGTATGTGCGTGAGGCCCACAAACCATATTAAGAAATATAATTCCGTTAGGCTATTCCCCAATACACTACATTTTGACGCAGGGGTTTGAATGTGTGAGTGTCGTACGAAAATTAATCACACATTATAGACGAGTGAATTAGTATGTGTTGCAACCTTTAAATACACCAATATTGAATGAGCGTCAGTGCCAGTGTTGCCAGCCTTACTATAATTATAGTATTTGTACTATAATTTTGGTGCGCGTACTATGTACGATGTGAAACAGGTATAGTACGCCCAAAATACTATAATTTTGAAAATCGGAATAAATATGTAAAAACGTACTAATATTTCGATATTTCCGATGGATAAATTGGTGTAAAGTACTATAATTTCGCAATACAAGAAGATTTGGAATACTTGGAAACAAAATTGCTCGAAAAACGTAAAAAAATCCCTTGATTTTGGTTTAAAATGAAAATTCTTGAATTCTTCGGTTGGCATTTTTGGTGGGAGTTTCTCAAATTCTCCGATATTTTTTTTCTGAGAAACAAGAAACCTATACATTTTCAACAGATGTTAACGCGTACTATATTTTTTCCCAAAATGCTATAATTTTGGAGGCTCTGTACTATAATTCCACTTTGAAAAGATGGCAACACTGGTCAGTGCATAAACCGAGAGCAGTTGTCAGAACGAAGGACCAGTGTATTCTTGCGTATATTCTTCCACACTACATATCGGTTGCCTGATACTCCACACCCCTTAGCCCGTTAGATATTTCAGTTCCCATTAATTTTGTATTCCCTGGTGAGGCCCCTAGGTATGTTTCCATTTCCCGCCCCCTGCCAAAAACAGTTGAACGGATAAAAGAGTGCGTATCAGTGCGAATAGTTTACTTAGAAAAAACATTTTTTTTAAATTCTTTATTAATTACACCTACCTACATTATTAAACATTTTGAATAAAATTACTAAGTAAGTACATATTTAATAAGAGTGACATGAGCGCGTGGCAGCGTTCGCCCCAAAGGTTACTACGAAATACTGGGTCTAGGACGATTTGGCACCGGGACAACTGGACGCCACGGAATTCGAAAATAAATAGACGTTAGGTACGAGTACTTATAGGTACTTAAAAAAAATATTATTATTTATATTTAAATGATTATATTATGATTTAATAGTTGGTGAGAATGTAAATATGCAGACGTAAACAATGATTTAATAGTGCATATATTTAAGTTACAACGAAAAAAGAGTTTTTTATTTTATATAAAGCCTTAAGCATGATAATTCTCAATCCGCAATAAAGAATACATTTATGTTAAGAGTAAAATGAATTAAAACTACTAAGTAGTAGATGGAAACTGATGAAAATACCTCGTCTACGTTCTGTATACGTGTCTACGATGGTGCGGCGTCCAATTGTCCGGAGTCCAGTCGTCCCATTCCCGAAATACTGATTTCCGATATGTAGAGTTTGGAGCTGTAGTCTGTATGAGCGACTATGTTATTACAACGTTTTTATTATGTCGTATTCTTATTTGTCCGGTGGTTGTTTGTCCGGTATAAATCTTGCAATTGATTTTTAACTAACTTACCAACTAACTAGACACTTGAAACTTTTAGAATATACCAGAACACGATGCCAATTTAGCCATTTTTAAGTAGAATTAAATTAATTTTCAGTTAATTCTATTTTGTATGAAAAGTTATTTCGGAAGAAATCCGTAATCCAATCCACTATTATTGGTTGCTAGCCTAGTCTAGTCCTAACAACTAAATTATTAATATATACGTGCGTTACTATGGAAATCAATATGAGCGTCAAAATGACATTTTAGTATTATTATTAAATACAATTTTTTTTATCGTTTAAGCTAGTCAAGTCAAGCTTATATGATTCAACAGAAAATTTAAAAACGTTGTATATAAAAAGTTCTTTTTATCTTGTAATTATTTTATATAATTATTATCGACTACCCTTTCTAAAAAAAAGTTACTTGTATCACCAGTACGAGTTATCGAATCAAGCTTCAAGTGTTACATGTTATAAAAAATGCGTTCGATTGTATCAGGATCTAGAATTAAAAAAAAAACACTAGATACACTCTCTTGTCGAAGATTCAAGTTTGTAGCTGTAGTCAACTTGTATGTAGGTAGGTATATATTATCTACAAGAGTACAAGATCCTTACAACGTACAACTGCCAGCAACTTACTAGCAACGCGTGAAGGGTTTGCTGTCGTACGATCGTGCAATGGACCTCACTTATGTAATCGCAGTGGTATTCAAAGGATGGAGATCCAACCCACATAGACTTCTTTTTTTATTATTTTACAATCCTAATCAGATCATATGGGCCTCCACAGAGTGGAGCATTGCATTAACAGATTTTTGTTTTTACGAAAAATGTATGTTAGTCACTTTCTCAACCTATTAGGTACTCTGACTCATACACAAATTGAAAAACAATATGTCTCTGCCAGACCCAGGACTCGAACTTGGGACCCACGACGTTATAGGCCTAGATCCTATACCTATAGCCTAGGCCTATAAGAAGTGACGCTGTAGTTAAGTATAATAAAACACAATGTGAAGTACTGATTCCCAGGCGCACAGGCACACAGAAAAATGATTTAGGAGGGTCCATTTTGAAAAAATATCTATAATATTTTTTTTAATGATTTATAAAGCGCCGAGAAGGGGTGGAGTTCCACATGTACCCCGCCTACTACAATTAGCGTCTCGCCGCTTCAATCGAGAATACTGCATTTTCAGTTATATTCCTCATACCCAGACACTCCGCACTTTGAGTCTAGCGATTAACACCTGACCTGCATGTATGCTGTCACATCCACACGCGGTTAACGAATGCGCGTAGCTTAATAGTCATAATAAATATTAGGATCATTAGTGTCCGTTTGTATCGTCCGCGCTGTCTTGTCTATTAAACATGCTGTATCGGAATATTAAAGCAAACAATATATGCTCCAGATAGTTTTCTTCTTCTTATTGTGCCATCCCCTAGCGGAGGTCGGCCACCATCAAGTCGATCTTATCTTTGTTGTCTGCTACCGGAAACAGTTCAGTGGAGCTGCACTCGTACCAATCACGGAGGTTCTTAAGCCACGAAATGCGGCGCCGTCCTCTGCTACGCTTCCCATTGATCTTTCCTTGAATGACAAGTTGGGGAAAGCTGTATTTTTTTATTCTCATAATGTGGCCGAGGTACTGTAGTTTCCTGGTTTTGATACTTGAGAACTTCAAAATTTGTCACCCGGTCAGTCCAAGAAATTTTGAGGATGCGTCAATACAGCCACACCTTGAAAGCTTCAAGTCTCCGTGTCATCTCTTGGTTTAGCGTCCATACTTCCATAGATAGTTTAATCTTAATCAATTTTCAGTAATGAGGTCCCGACGAAGAAGACATTGTGTAACTGGTTTCAAAATATCGTTCTTGCCCTCCCGTAAAAGAAGTCTCCCAGGCAGATTAAAAACTTTTTATCACAATAGGTACCGATATATTTTAAGAACCAGTGGTCCATTCGACAGGTGTTCTGACGCTAGCAAAGAGGTAACTACAAAAAATAAAAATAAAACCTCAGAAAGTCTTGTATGTACAATAGAAATAAAACATCGGCAGATAGTCCATTGCCTTCAAACGTATCCTGAAATCGATGCCGAGCTTTTTTACTACCATCCATACATATATGGCGCTAGTAAACAGTATAAGGTTTTATATTAATTAAGCAGGTAACCTACCACATTGAGTAAGGGTTGGTCTAGAATAATAATATTTCTGTCAAGGCACATTATAAGATCGATACCCATATTTTTTTTAACTAAGGAGAATCTGTTGGTTTAACAAAAAAAACCTATATTGATTTTTTTTTTGACCATGTCCGATCCTAATATGATCATATGGGCCTCCACAGGGTAGAAGTTTGTATTAACAGATTTTGTTTTTTACGAGAAATGGATGTCAGCCACTTGCTCAACCTATTAGGTCCATACCCTGACTCACACACAAATTGAAAAACAATATGTGTACTTGCCAGACCCAGGATTCGAACCTGAGACCCACGGCGTGATAGTTCAACGCTTAAGCCACGCGGCCACCGTATATCATATCATCATCATCAGCCGGCGTCAATCCAATGCTGGATGAAGGCCTCCCCAAGCTTTCTCCAACTCTCTCGGTCCTGTGTCGTTCGCTGTCACGTATTTCCGCCGAACTTTACCAGTTCGTCAATCCAGCGGCTTTAAGGGCGACCCTGTGGCCGTTTCGTGCCCCTTGGGTTCCACTGGATGACGGCATTTGTCCAGCGGCCGTCCTTTCGGCGAGCAATGTGCCCCGCCCATCTCCATTTCATCTGTTTGGCAACGTCTATTTATATATATCATATAAGTACATAATATTATATTTCTGGTACATAATGGGTGCACAACTAAAGTACCTAAGTGAGATCTGTGCTAGGTTAATAATTATAAATTTAATATAATTACGTCTTCATTGTACTATTCGAGTATACGTTTTATAACTAACCACTTTTTACTACACCGATAAGCCTATTTGCCTAACTCGTATCTCGCAGAAAACTAAATCAAATGATATTCACTTGTATAAATATAATATTAGTAGTAATAAATAAATAATATGTGTACAAAATATTTTTAGAATATATTACTTACATCATTTTCATCCTTATGTTATGTTATGAGGCGTAATACTCTAATTTCTAGAATTATAGAATTAATGTGAAATTGTGTTTTCAACGGTTTTATTACCAATTTGTTATTGACAATATCTAAAGGATGGAAACGTTCATGTAGTAAATTCAATTCTGGAAATAGTTATAATGTAATAATTACCATTATGCAGGTAGGTACTTAATTGAATGTTAGTTATTTAGTAATATCATATTTTTTTAATAGACTATTAAGGTATTAAAGTACATCTGTTCATTTATCAATTATTATGTTAATAATAGGTATCAGATTATTTTTAGATAAGCTGGCTTTATTTTTTATTCTACATATTATTATAAACGGAGAGAACATGTAGGTATTACCGATTGAGAATCTAATATTGAATCGGACGAATTCGGTCCTGAATCCTAATCATTATTAAATATGGTAAGTATGTGGAATAACTATTTTATATTTTTAACTGATTTATATAGTGTCGTTCCACAATGAACACCATGTCCCTCACAATGAGGAGGGGGGGGGGGGGTGACAGGACTCTAGCCTGGGGGCTCGGCGTGGCGGATCAACCAGATAAGGGAGATAAACACACATCGCAAATTGCTGCGGCGCTAATTCAATCCAATTCAAATGGTCTGAAAACATGTAGTTATGCGATGCAATTTTTAGTGTGTGCGAGGTGAAATTAAGTGCATTTAGCATTTTTTTAACGATTTTTAGTATTACGTACAACGTTTTTCTTAGTTCGTATTCTTATTTGTCCGGTACAAATCTTGCAATCGATTTTTAACTAACTTCCCGACTAGGTAGACATTTGAAATTTTTATGCCGGCGCTCCATTGGCACGCAAGTCAGACGATTTACAGTATTCGGACTTTTTTTTCGCGTGGAGCACCCCAGATCTGCGGACTTTTCAATCCGCAGACCAGGCTCGTTGGATTTCAAACATGTTTGATATTTTACTCTCCGAGTTGCCAGACTTCGTCCGTCGATCACTATGCAAATTCGATTTGACAATACGCGATCATTCGGACAGAAAAAAATCTATAATCGTTTTAAACATTTTCACTGATTAATTTGTTAATTTACACATTAGAAAATGAGAGATTTATTAATTATTTTTTTATTTATATTTATGAAATTCATAAAAGAAAACGTAAAACTTGTGTTGTTTTTACTGCTACATTATTTTAGGCTAGTCTAAATATAAATAACACAAAATATAGGATTATCGGAAGACATTACGATAATCGCAATTTTCGACTTTTGACAGCTAGACTTTTTTATTCGTTCGTTGATCAGTAGCAGAGCATAGACAAATCGGACGATTTATTTTCCTCGGACTTTTGGCTCGCCAATGGAGCGCTGGCATTATATAATATCAGAACACGATGCCAATGCATTTTTTTTTAAATACTTTTAGCCATCTTTAAGTAGAATTGAATTTATTTTCAGTTAATTCTGTTTTGTATGAAAAGCTATTTCGACAACATTATTGGTTGCTAAGCGGATGGTCCTAGCAACTAAATTATTAATATATACGTGCGTTACTATGGAAATCAATATGACATGTCAAGTACATTTTTTTTTTGATCGTTTAAGCTAGTCAAGTCAAGTTTATATGGTTCAACAGAATTTAAAAACTTTGAATATAAAAGGTTCTTTTTATCTTGTAATTGTTTATAAATGATCATCTGTGGTCAACTGAGAGATATTCACAAATGTTTAAATAATGTAATGGTCCTTAAAAATAAATCAATATTCCATGTTTTTTTCAGACGCAAACAGTAGGTACTCCACAGTTAAAAATAGAATAATATAACAATACATTCATTCTAAGGAAAAGTATATAAATGCCGATTAGATTTGATTAAAGTACTAATTATTAAGTTCGGTTTAGGTTTTTAAATTGGGCTGAGGGGGAGGCATTTTAAGTCGGAGTGTCATGTATGGCACTTTGCCCAGGGAATTAACTGGTATACATGCGTGCAGTGCCGGAGGGTGGAGGTAAGCTTTTTACCTTTTGAGATTCGACATAAATATTACACACTTAATTTTGTCAGTCATAATTATTTGTTTACATTGAACGAATGATACAATGTGCAGATGGTGCTTGTTAGTTTCCAAAATTCAATTAAACTCTGCGTACCGTAAACCAAGCCATGATAGATGATAGAAAAAAATTAACGGCCCACTGGTTGTAGAGTCTCTTTTGACGAGGAATGAGCTTAAGTTAATACTGAGGCTAAGAACAGGGCACACAATGGGCAAAAGATTTGATGTCCTCATGGGAAGAAGCGAATCGCAGCTCTGCGATGAATGTCATGTTTCAGAGGACATTGTAGGTACATAATATAGCACTACAATGCCCTAAATATGAACTTCACAGAGTACAGCTGCGAATTGCGGATATCTATGAGAATTTCGACGAATTGAAAGGTGCCCTGGCGGTGGGTAAGACGGAAGAGCTAGACAAAGTTCTTTAACAAAATAGGAGTGAGGACCTGATCGGCGGATTGCCTTCTAGAAGAGAAGAGGCGATATGACAGCGAGTCGCAGTCAAAGCCTCGGTTAAATGGGGGGACATGCTCGTAGTAGGTCAAAATTGAGTTTTTATTGTATTTTCAAACCATGATCCTGGACACTCCTTAAACGTTGTAGATAATCTATTTATATAATTTTGAAGCCTTATTATCCTTTATAGTTATTTTAAACATTTGATGACTGCATAAAGTATTTTTGTTAAAATAGTATTCTTTTAAACCTCTCGCTCCAATGTTTTAGAATATAGTCATATTTCGGTGCATAACTGTGCAGTGGTGTTAAGATTTTTTACATTTATTAATTTTTAAACGCATTTATAAAACCATTAGTATAATTTATTACGAGATAATTTTTGTAAAATATTCACGATAAAAAATTATATCGATAATCTCTGTGATCCCAAATTTGACAAGAATTAGGCATTTTATTATTCAAAAATCGGCAAGATTAACACATTTGAAGATAATTCTATAGATACTCATTATAAGCTATGTCTTTGACCATTCAAGTGTGATAAACATCTTATGAATAATGATTGCTTTATAATAATTATTGACCTAAGAATAAGGTAGTGTTTTTTTGAAATACGCCATTTCTTTTGGCATTCCCCAGTGATTAAGTTACAATATACGGCCGTAGCCATAAATTAACAAACTATAATTAGAGTAGGGAGTAAAATAGGAGTAGGATCATGGTTTGAAAATACAATAAAAACTCAATTTTGACCTACGACGAGCATGTCCCCCCTTAAGATAGGATTTTATTAATAGAAGAATATTTTTTTTGTGATTTAACCGAGGCTTTCACTGCGGCTGTCATATCGCCTCTTCTCTTCTAGAAGGCGATCCGCCGATCAGGTCCTCACTCCTATTTTGTTAAAGAACTTTGTCTAGCTCTTCCGTCTTACCCACCGCCAGGGCACCTTTCAATTCGTCGACATTCTCATAGATATCCGCAATTCGCAGCTGTACTCTGTGAAGTTCATATTTAGGGCATTGTAGTGCTATATTATGTACAATGTTCCCTAAAACATGACATTCATCGCAGAGCTGCGATTCGCTTCTTCCCATGAGGACATCAAATCTTTTGTCCATTGTGTGCCCTGTTCTTAGCCTCAGTATTAACTTAAGCCATTCCTCGACAAAGGAGACTCTACAAACCAGGGCACCAACCGTGGTGATGGTAGAATATACTTACTCCATTTCCCCATTTCTAATAATGCCCTATGGTGAAAATTTATCCACATACTTAGGCACGTTTTATTTATAGCCTCATTCCAAGAATATTTTTTTATCCATTGTAGTTTAGTTAGGCTGTAGTAACATGCATTTTAAAATACTAACCAACATCATTATTTGCAATTTGTACTATTAATTCAATGAAAACAAAATAAGTATAACTGACAAAGTGTACATTATTTTTCTCAACACCGTACGTCTACTATGTTGGTTCGATTTTAGGCAAGGTTTAATTGAATTTTTATAACTAACCGGCACCACCTGCAATAACTATTGTGTATCCTTCGTTCAGTAGGTATGACTGACAAAGTTTACTATGCACTATTTATGTCGGATCTCCACAGCCTACATCCACCCTTCGCTACTGTATGAGTGTAATGTATTATTGAATCAGTTGACTTGACGCTGTTTATTTTGGATAAAACCGATCCCGATTGTTAAATAAATGTGGAACAAGTACAAACACTACGTAGGTACTCACTATATTATGTTTTATTATGTAGGTACCTACCTTGAGTGTATCAAGATTTAATTATAAACATTACCTAGGTTAAAATGCATTTTACAACTTTTTCTTAGCTCGTATTCTTATTTTCCGGTGTCCGGTACAAATCTTGCAATCGATTTTTAACTAACTTCCCGACTAACTAGACATTTGAAACTTTTAGGATATATCAGAACACGGTGCCAATGCATTTTTTAATACTTTTAGCCATCTTTAAGTAGAATTGAATTCATTTTCAGTTGATTCTGTTTTGTATGAAAAGTTATTTCGACATCATTATTGGTTGTTAGGGGTCTGGGGTCCTAGCAACTAAATTATTAATATATCCATGCGTTATTATGGAAATCAATATGACATGTCAAGTACAATTTTTTTGATCGTTTAAGCTAGTCAAGTCAAGTTTATATGGTTCAACAGAATTTAAAAACGTTGTATATAAAAAGTTCTTTTTATCTTGTAATTATTTTTATAAATTCTAGGTAAGTACCTAATTGAAACATTCCAACGTCCAACCAACAATTTATTCCATTATTGAATTTATTTATATATATTAAGTAAGTATGTAGTTATCTATGTTTAGCATTCTATTCGCGATACATAACACAGTATCATTATTCGTGACCGTACTAGTATAGTATTAAAATACGATTAAACTACATTATAGATCATAAAAAAATACATAAAAAAGGCCGTTTACAAAATTCAACAAGACAGAAATATTTAATATGGAACACGTCCTTTCTGGATACAAAAGATTTTGTGCTACCGTATATTTGGGTTGTTTTTTTTTGTAGCGCAGCTGCCCTGCGACCTTGCGAACGACCTTGTCTCAAGGACGAATCAAACACAAGCGGACGTAGACGAACTTTTCGAGCCAAGGTGCATTGCATCATAATGCATTGTGAACACAATAAATAATATTATGCATTGTGATATTGTAAAGGTGTAGCCATTGTTGAGGAAATAGTAATATCATTATTTTATATTGACCTTTCTTCGTATAGGTATGACAAAACCTATTTCTAGTACAATATAGGTTTTGTTTATGGCGCACACATACATACACGCAGGCCAATGCATTAATTTAATTAGATATTAAATTCAAAGACTTTGTCTTGAGTCTCATAATCATAAACTTATTTTTAATGCGATTCCGCAACATTTTTAGTGTGCTGGAATTGTGAACTGAAACTGTCCTTTCTTAATCAAACTTAATCAAATATATTACCTGCGATCGCCGAGCGGTAACGTGTCGGCTTATTGGCTGTCCGAAAACATGAACCACCAAAAGCTACGTTCGACCTACCACTCGCCTGTCGACCCTTCCGCTATATGACATGTAGAAGCCATTCAGTGCGGTGTGTTTGGGCGACGTATACATTTATAAAAATGTAACCACACATGGCGTTATTGCGCATGCCACCAGTTCCGGGTTCAAACCTCGGGTCTGGAAATTTCACATGTTTGTTTCAAGATGTGTTCAGACCCAGAGAATGGAGTGTATGGACCTTATACGTTGAGCAAGTGTTATGCAAAATAAATCTGTTAAAACAACTTCAACTTTGTGAAGACCCATAATATGACTATGGTGAATGTTCAAATATTATTAATTGAATCACGGTGGCCGAGTTGGGAGAGAGGGCACGGCATCTATGCCGTCTATGAAATCGTGGCTGTACCCGCGTCGATCCCGCGGTTGGAGAAATTTAATCATGCTGTTTTTGAATGCGTGTTTGATCCAATGGGTTAGACACGAGGTTAACAGCTAGTCCTCGTAAAAAACTGGTACAACTGTCACCCTGTAGATGACTTCATGCTTCGCTCAGGAACGAAAAAGGTATTTTTTTTCTTATTTATTGAGTTGTATTGGATGAAAAGTAAAACTATGCATAATTCAATATTACCTATTGGTATATATTTTTAGTCGTTGATTATTTTCAATATGATATGTACCTACCTAACTATTTACATTATTTACGAAAATATTGGATTTTTTGAAATATCACAAAAATATTAAATTTAATAAAAACATAGAGGTACCTACCTAGATTATGTTTGGTTCGTAAATCCATATATTGCATTGAGTGCCTAGTTCTATTTTCATTCCATAGAAGTCATTAATAGATAAAAAGGTATATCATAGATTTTAATTTATTTTATATTTCTGACCCTTTTAATTTTGAAATGTTAATATTGTTTTTTTATAATTTATTTTAACGTTTCTACATAAATAATTATACCATCAAATTAAGATTAATGTTAAGTATTTTGGCCCCATTTTTAAACATTATATATTCATATAGGTATTGAGTACCTAAACTACCACTTACCTAATCCACATATTATAAATTTCATTTCTTTGATATTCATAAAGGCGGCATTCCATCTAATCTATATTTTGTTGCGTAGCCCCATTGATTTAATTTTTATCTATCCGAGAATTTAGCACTGCCTCACAGCCATCTTTTCAAATAACTTTTGCTTGACATTTCAAATTTATGACTTCTAAAACGAAATTATTGACAGGTATTTGTAGATACCATAAATAAACAATAAAAAATGATACATAACAATATTAGAATAGGCTTCTAGTTTAAAAACGATGCAAGGTTTTTTTGTTTTTTTTTTTATAAATCTACAAACAGTTAGGTTAGGTATCATCATCATCTTCTTCATAAGTGGTCCAATAACCTAGGGTGAGTTATAGCCTCATCCAAGAACCTAATATATACATACCGTAGCATGGGGTGACTTTGGGCCAAATTATTCTTCTACTCCAAGATAACTGGTATAAAATCGAACACGAACAAAATAGTGGGATAAATATTTTTAGTTAAGTAAAACAAGTATTATCAAACATTATTATTTAAGTATTAGGAAAATATAAGTATTATAGTTTCATCTGATTTTTTTTTTAAATTTTACAATAGACTTTGGACCTTGCACCCGAAAATATTATATGTAAAATATTTAGAGTTTAAATGATGGGATCTAGTTTACCCAGTGTTACTATCACACACCCAAGAATCGTACATATGCATTTTGCAAATAATTTCCGAATTTAACTACAACAGCAATGCAAAAATGTTAGGTACTTAAATGAAAAAAAAACAAATTCTTCATATTTCTTAAACTATTCATAAAATATTTAGCACATCAGACATTATAATAATATATCAAATCAACAGCAGTTGAAATGCTACCTGACTAGAGTTGGGTATTTCCCGAGAAAATCTCAATATCGAGATTCGGGATTTCCCAAAATGATGAAATTTTGACTTCTCGAGATTCGGGATTTCCAGAAAAGAATTCTCGAGATATCAGAGAGATTATTTATATCGAGATTTTATAGAGAGATAATTATATAGAGAGATAATTTACATCGAGATATAAATTTAGAAAAAACTGTAAAAATCTTAAAATCAGTGTAAAGACAGACAAATTCCAAAAAATATGATTTTTTTATTTATGTAAGAAGACAAACAAAATAGAAGTAGGAAAACAAAAATAATTAAAAACATTACTTATTAAAATGGAATTTCAAAAAACACGGACAATCGCGTACGCTTTTGAGATACAAAATTCCTTGATGTTGCAAAAATTGCGCTTATTTTCAGTCGACGTTGTGTTAAATGCCCCGATCAGTCTTTGAACGTTTTGTGTTTTCTGTCCACTTTTTTCATATAGAAAATCGTTTTTTCAATTAATATTTGATAATCATAGATCGAGATCTCGAGATTTCCCGAAATGTTAAATTCTCGAGATTCGGGATTTAAAATCCTGAAAATTTCTTGAGAATTTCCGAAACCCAACTCTATACCTGACTAAATCTCCCAATATTTAGATATATCGTTGACTTATATAATATATGAATTTATGAATGTCTCTTCTAGAATTAATCACACTTTTTAGGAGGTTGAATTTTCTGATAATATCATCCCATGGATACAAGAGTGTATCTATGTTATCGGGCTACTTCCAGTTACCATACTTATATATAAAGTTATGTAAACCCCCAGAAGTTAGATTGAATAAAGTAATGGGCTATTACGGAAGGTCAACCAATCATTAAGTATATAGTGGTAGGCTCTGCAACTGTTAGAATTTAAATTCAAATTCCACCAAGTGCCCTCGGTCGACAGTATTAACTTTTGAAACTATTTTAATACATACGTAAAAGACGCGCGCGCAGAAAATGGTTTGGGGGGTCCGTTTTGAAAAAAAAAATCTATAATATTATTATATTATGTTAAGACGGCAGGAGGGAAGAAGGTGCTATTATACTTAATGGCCATTAACATTTTAAATTATATGATTGTGCGATGTAATTTTTGATTATTGTGTGTCTACCTGACAACTCAATAATTGAAGTAGATGTAGATGTTCGATTCCCTGCCGGGGTGGCTTTCTTTTTTTCTATTGGTTATAATATATTTTCTCAGAAAGTGCTTTTTTAAAATATGTATGTTCAATAATTGGAATGGTACATTCTTAAATTTTGTGAATTATTCGTTGAATAAAAGAAATAGTTAATTATAAAGTAGATGTATTAAACATAATACACTGTATACGTACATACTACCCTTAATTTGACCTAAAACAAAATTTGAAAAACATTAATGTAGTACGTCACTGCTTTTAACCTTAGAGATAGGTAGGGGTCCCGCCAAAGATCCCAGCCAGAAACCCCACTTCAGGATGTGGGGCCCATACCTAGCAGGTGCCACCCACTTCCACATTTACTTCCTACTACTTATAGCTTCTCGTCGCTTCAACCACGGAATACCTACCGTACTTTTCCAGATACAGTCTCCATACCCAGACACTGCACACTTTAAGTTTAGAGATAAAGCATGTTTACCTACTAGTTATTGCAAAGTGTCGCATCCACAAGTGGTTATCGAGTGCGCGTGGTTTAACGGTCATAATTATTATGATCAAGTGTCCATCTGTATCTTCCGCGCCGTTTTGACGTTGTATCAATTGATGAAGTACTATTGTCTAAATAATTTGTATTTTTTTCGCCTTTATGGGGGGGGGGTCCAGACCTGAAACCCCCCCCCCTTGTGTGCGCGCCTGATACATAAGGTCTATTAAGTAAAGTATTTTGATCTGTATTCTTTATATCAGGGCTTCACATTTTTTTTCGTCAAAGGGAAAATTTTGAAATCAAAAATATTTGACGCGCCCTATCTTTTGTAAATATTTTCTGTTTTTTTTAAACACAAGGCATAAAAATAAAAAAATTCATTGTCTAAACTTATATTTTTAACTAAATACTTATACTATTCATTGTTATTACTCTTATTAATATACTAAAAAATAATATTTAATTTTTTTCACCATGTGATTTACTTATGCAATTGTTTGTTTGAAACTAAATCCTGCAATCTAGCCTCAAATATTGTAGTGTGAATACGCGAAACAGATGCGATATGGTTGTCTGTTAATTTTCATCTTAAGTTTGATTTTATTAATGCTCATTGAAGAAAATATTTTTTCACAAATATTGGTAGGTACTTCCAAATAAAGAAGCCATTTGATGACTATGTTTGTCTATATTATTGGATATACCTCAAGTGAAAGTCCTCGTTCTTGCCAGAGTGTATTCAATTTAAAATGTTATTTTTAATATTCGATGTGAAGAATAAAAAATAATACAGATTTAACATAAATCTTGCGGGACACAACAAAAAGTCACGCGGGAAATAATTGGCCCGCGGGACATACTTTGTGAACCCCTGCTCTATACATCCCTACTACATAGTAAAATAAATTAACAGTTCAAATTACATAAATTAAATTTTCTTCGGTATGTACGTTTATGGTAGGTAGGTAATGAAAAATAATAAAAATGCCTTAATATAAATTACCACGTGACACGGTAGCAGTTACATATACTCGGGTGATATTTAGTTTAACGATAATTTTATTTTAATTTAAACGATTCTTAATGAAAATATTTCAGGGCGGTGGTGATCATCAAAATCGAAAATGTCAAACATTTTTTTATGTTTAGTATAAACAGTATGAAATTATTATACCTACGATAGAAGTTATTACCTTAGTGCGTTTTAATTGCAGCAATAAATACTTTGTATTATTAATTCTTTAGTAAGCTAAGTACCTAGGTACCTAATCTGTTTAATATGCGTGTTTTAAATAGGAAGGAGATTCCGATACGCGGTCGTTCATAAACATAGAGGTATTAAATAAAAATAGGGGCAAGGAAACGGCTTTCTCATACAACCGAATGAAGCAGGCCAACAATATCCGACAACTTACGAGAAATAGCCACGAGATAAAAAAAAATGCAAGGCATCACGGAGCATTTACTTCGGTCATTATAACGCACCCATATAATATAATGTTAACGTGGAAATTTTACCGCACATTGATTACCAGCCTGCCTCACCATACTTGCCTGCTTCACCATACTTTCATATAACTCGCCGCCCCTAGTTCATAGATGTCGTCACACGATTTTCTATATGTGTGTGCTTCCCGTAATCACATATAATATGCACATGGACCCTAAGTAAAAGATAGATTCAGAAACTTAGAGTAGCACAGCGCGGTATGGAGAGGTGCATTCTGGGCATAACGCGAACATTCAAAAAGCGGAATGAATGGATAAGAAATGGCGGTGATGATGAAAAGGGGATGGCGATGTGATAGAGTTTGCTAAAAGCTGGAAACATAGCTTGAAGAAGGTGCAACCGCTGGACAAATCTAGTCATCCAGTGCTACCCACGATGTACAAAACGTCCGAAAGGTAGACCTAGAAGCCACTGGATCGATGAAATAGTTAAGTTATATGTGGCAACGCAATGCACATGACCGAGAGCAATTGAATAAGCTTGGAGAGGCCTTCATCCAGCAGTGGATAGATTCGGGCTGAAGATGATGAATTAAGAAAATAAAATGAAATAATAAGAGCAAAATAATTTTGACTAATACAGAGCTCTAGTATGTATAGGTTTATTTTAGATTCTAACGTATGACTGATTGTTTCGATATAAACGTATGTCATTGGTTATAAGGAAACATGAGAAGAAACAGGTTATACCTACTCTAGTTTAGTTTTGAGATACTCCGATGAAACTGATACGAGTTTGACAGCGGTGCTTCTTGGCAGAACATTTTGGATATCTTCGCCACAAGTAAAGTTGGTAATGGCCCCCAGGCATCTGCAGCAGCATCACCTCCCTCTAATTATAGTTGTCGAAGCTCCTGTATTCAAATGTGAAGGTTTCACGTCTGATACTCTTGCTCGGATTTCTTTACCTGCTAACTTGAAGTTTAGAAGCATTGATGTAGAAATTGCATGAGGTATAAATAACTAAATATATTTTTTTTATTAAATCCATTATCAGATTTGTGCTGTACCTAAATCTTGTACAAACCAATATACCAAATAATTTTAAATGAAAAATATTTTAATGAAAATAAAATGAATTTTTAATGTTAATAGATTTTTTTAAATAACGATCGCTGACACTGGTTAATCCAATGGAGTTTGATTTTTTTACTGCGCTAATTTAGACGTTCTTGCAAACGAGAATCGTAGATTGCCCATCATAAGTTTTGGAAAAACCGATTTAAAATCTCAAATCTGAAAACCACCCGACCAATGATGAATGACTCCGAATGCTTTTCAAACTGTCGAATGTCGAACTTCAAATTTCAAAATCTGTGTAGGCTGTTTAGATCAGAGGAAAAGAGCTCACTTATCAGGTATACTTACACTCGTGTTTGAACTGACAATATTGACTGCATAAGAAAATGAGAGAAAAACGAGATAAAATTATTTTTATTTTTAAAAACAATTTATAATTATATCTGACTGAACCCAATAGAAATATTTTTTTTAAATCATCTTTGTTATTTATTATTTGCTTAAAGCGGCAGTCATTGACAATAAATATATCCATAAAGAGTTTAGGTTGTTCGCCTATCGCTTATAGACTCCACACAAATTTCCAGACATGTCTGACGTCACGTAAGTGACGGGCCATATAAAATATACCTAGGATTATTTCTCCATTAATTCGCTAGTTTAGTTGAGAACAGATGGCGCTTGTCACTTATTTTTTGATTCTAAACTTAAATAAACTAAACGGTATTCTAAATAATGACACATTTTTTTTACACATTTCTTTATTTATTTTAATTTAAATTAAATACTTGAATACCTATATTTTTCGTAGAAAGTAGGCCTTAACATTATCACAACTAACCTTTTAATTACCCTTTAATTACCACATTTAAATAACATGTTAATTATATCTAATGGCCAACTACTCCAAACGTGCAAGTCGCGGTGTTAGCACTGAATGAGTTAAATAATTGCCTCGTATGGAGTCTTCGCCACTGATGTACAATCAGTCGAAGTTTGACCAACAGAATATTATGATTGAGACCAGTCAAATACATACAAGAAGTCATAATTTTAACAATCAAATAACAGTGTGGATAATCCGAGAACACCACCAGTGGGTCTATTCTATACTTATCGAACACTAAATTGATAAATAGTATCAAACTTAGGGTAGGTTTGTATCAAAATATTAGCACTTATTGTAACAATTACACGAAGCTGGTTTTTATTGTTGCAATAAGTGCGATATTTTAACAGCACCTATCTTGCTGCTGTTAAAATATCGCACTTATTGCAACAATAAAAACCAGCTTCGTGTAATTGTTACAATAAGTGCTAATATTTTGATACAAACCTACCCTAAGTTTGATAATATTTATCACTTTAGCGGTCGATAAGCATAGAATAGACCCACAGGTTAGTCTTAAAATTCATGTGTTCATTAAATGACTTCTTAACTTAATATAGTTGTAGATACATATTATTATATATTATACATTACAATGACAGTAATTCAAATTCAAATTTATTTATTTTACATATAATGAACATAACAAATTATAAATTTAAAGCGTTCACGACATGACAAAAAAAAATTTAAAATAAAAATACAGAGGAATGAGTTAATAATACAATAAGTAATAAAATAAAATAAGAAAAGAAATAAAATAAAATAACAAAAATAAAAGTAGATGGAAGCACACAGAGTGAACTTTGATAGACCCTATCTTAAAAACTTATAAAACAACGTCCACCTAAATTCACCCTCACGTAAGTGGAATATATCAATATCCGAAGCGATTTCATTAAACATGGTTGTTGCTTAAATGTCATGCCTATATGTAATAATGTCATCTCTACAAATCATTGATTTAAAAAAAAAAATGCTTGAAATATGAACTTTATCGGTGCTGCGATATAAGATTTTTTAGACTGATAACGTTTTTTTAACAGGTAATATCGCGTATCTCCAGTGGCAGTTGAATTAGTTAGTATGGCGAGTGTGTGAAGGAACACGCAACGTAAGTCAAATCTCTTCTAACCTGAAATGGGATCCATTAAATTTAATATACTATAAACTTAAAGGATTTACAAGAGGAAACGATCTTTGAACTTGACTTATTCTTGGTCTGATAACTCACTCACGATTTTATCAGGCATGTTGAAAATATAAATTCTCAAAGTCTTCATTTTTGGATTTTTTTCTCTTTTCATTTGTATTTCTATTGTTTCAGGTTATATGTTGATAACATCATCCGAATCTCGTAGAGATTTGAACCGTCAACAATAAAAAGAAAGTATAAAATTCATTCATACTCAAACTTCTTGCAAATGTTATGTTTAACTTTAGAGAGAAACCCGACCTTTCAATAAGTTTAATTCAGTTAGATATTCTGGCGATTAATACATTTTTAGCGATTCTATAAAACAAAAAAAAACAAGAATTTACACAATATATTAAAATAAATCGAACATAAAATGAAAATATTTGTATTGTTTTACCCCTGTCTAAATGTATTAAATGGGTCAAGTAGGGGTTCCCCGAGATTATATACAATATTTTAAGGGTTTCTCCAACCAGACAAAGTTTGAAATCCCTGCCTTACTTACACATGACTCATATTCGTTCATCCAGGATAATATATTGTCAATAGATACCCAATTGGGCGGGCAATAGGTGAATCTATTCAACCAAATCACTTCGGATGTTGATATATTCCATCTACGTGAGATGAGTATAGCTGGCCGTTGTTTTATAAATTCTTAAAATAGGGTCCACTTAGCTCATTCGGTATACTTTCATGGATAATTAATTATTGCTGTATGTATCTATTTATTTACTCTGTATAGTGTATACCTACTGTTTTCTAGTCTGCATATATATTTCTCTGTTCTTTATACTGTTTTAATATTATTTCTTTGTTTTCAAATGTCATGTTGTGAACGTCTTAAATTTATAATTTGTAAAGTTCACGAACTATATGTAAAACAAATGATTTGAATCTCCAGAAGAGATATTTTTTAAATTGTACACTGAAATCTTCTTTTCCAGTTTTTTTATATATTATTTATTATTTATTAATTGAATGTTTGAAAAGTTTGACGTTGAACTTTTTTTTGTTAAACTGATATTTATGATGGTCAGAATATTATATTATAAGAAAGATATTATTAACTTACCTCTATGAAATCTTTATACGTTCGTGATTTCAAAAAGTAGACACCTTCAATTCTACTCCGCCAAAACTTCTTTTCTTTCCTAGTTACTTCTACATTCTTATCGGCGCGATCATAGAGCTATAAAACAGTTATATCGATCGCAACAAAATCTCACGTCCTATGAATAATATCTTTCAATGTGTGGCCAACTAATTGGTGCTAATTTCGTAAAGTGATCTATTACTCGCCATTACAACCGTACGTTCATTTAAAACCGGGTAGCATTTGTAGCATCAATTTATTGAATATTCGTTTCCAATACCTACATAGCGAATCAGATAACCTATTGAGTTTTTATTATATAATATAAAAGTATAATCTATAGTCAAAAAAATATATAGACTGTTCTTTTGGATAGTTTATTCTTTTAAATGCATGTTTAAGATTTTGTGACTTATGAATCTGAGAGTATGAAGAAAGTGCCTGTCATGCTTCATAAAAATCCGCAATTGAGATGGTTATTACTACTTTCATTAAATTTTTCCATGAGAAAATAACAACGTTCTTTGATTTGTGTCTCAATATCAATAATAAGCAGGTCCTGATTTTTAAAACATAACATTTAATAATGTTCATTGTAAATTTTTACTGATTGTTGCTTGTATAGTCAATTTTAATATTGTGCACTAAATTTCACTTAACCGTACTTAGGTCTTTAATCTAACCTAACCACAATAAATGCAAAAGGTAATTCCACGTGTCTACCCTGTGAAGAATGGGTATCAAAGTTTGTTTATTTGTATTGATCATACTTAATTTGAAAACATTTCTGAGAAATATAAATAACCACTAGAAAAAATCTTTTGAAAAAAATACGTCACGCAGCAGGATTCGAACCCGAGCCTACCTAATTCGGCGTAAATTTTGGGCAACAAAGCTTAAAGTGTGTCAAATTTAATCTTAAACGGATTCGTCCTGCAGAAAAATTGGGTTTTAGAGAATTATCGAAATCTCAAAAATTCAATTTCAAATTCTTTAGAAAAGATCAAAATTCTCGAATTTCGAGAAACAAAAAAAGTGACATAATATTAGCTCTAGTCCAGTCTCAGATATATTATCAGTTCGCTAAGATTGAATATTTTATAGAAACCTTTAGAAAGTTGTATCAAAATTGTGTTAACGAAATTTAGGCTTTCCATTAAAGGCACTGTTTCACGTACCTACAATATAATATGTTGGCAATTAACAATGGGACTACTTTTCAATATACTATTCAAGCATTCAAATCCAATTCTATGCCAGTGTTTTAAATGAGATAGTTTTTATATCTAAAAACAAAAATTTCTTCTTTGACTTAGATAACCTTACCATTCGGGTCCGTCATAATATATTACCACACATAATTATATATTGCTATAATTTACATGCGTGAAATAAATTATGAAAACTAAATAAATATTTACGAATTATTGTTGTGTAATAAAGATATTAAAACTGATCGAATAGGCATTTAAAAAAGCAATATTGTCAGTTAAGTATTTCTTAATTGGTCTTCAGGTGGCCAATACGTTAAAACGTTTTGCCAGTTCAGTTCCTCGTATTGACATTTTTTATTGACCTTATGTCACTGATATATGGGCACTTAACCAAATTGAAATCGATATCGAATGATGTGAAATACCAATATATATTATTATATTTTGAGAAATCTGAAACAGGAAGAATAAAAAAAGATACCATAAAGACACGCTATTATTACAACGATTATGATATCGAGACTGTCAACTCAGTTCGTAAGTCACAATACGCAACTTTACGTGAGAAGAATTTTTTTAACTTCGTCATTTATATTTTTCACTAGCTGCCTAAAAATTAGTTTTAACTTCATAATGGAAAATTCTAAAACCAGCGCTCCATTGGCGAGCCAAAAGTCCGAGGGCAATAAATCGTCCGATTAGTCTATGCTCTGCTACTGATCAACGAACGAATAAAAAAAGTCGAGCTGTCAAAAGTCAAATGCTGCGATCATCGTAATGTCTTCCGATAATCCTATAATTTTGTGTTATTTATATGTAGACTTGCAAAAAATAATATAGCAGTGAAAACAACACAAGTTTTATGTTTTCTTTTATTAATTTTATAAATACAGATAATTGGTAAATCTCTTATTTTCTAATGTGTAAATTAACAAATAAACCAATGAACCAAATCGAATTTGCATAGTGATCGACGGACGAAGAGAGTAAAATATCAAACGTGTTTGAAATCCAACGAGCCTGGTCTGCGGATTAAAAAGACCGCAGATCTCGGGTGCTCCACGCGAAAAAAAAGACTGTAAATCGTCTGATTTGCGTGCAAATGGAGCGCCGGCATAAGAGCGCAATGCAGAACCGTCTGTCATAACTAAAATGTCCTTAGCACAAAACACTATGCAGAAAGCCTGTCATAGTTATGATCGAGTTGTCTATGGTTCAACAGATCTTAAATAGCTTCGTTCGGTTTTTCTATTGAAAATATTACCATATATAAAATTAATCTTTTCCATAATTTAGGTAAATTATTTTGTAATTGTTAAACGATGACAATAATATACAACTGCACTTTATAAATGCAGTTACTATAAATACACAATTAATATTTAATTATAATACTTTTATGTATCCGTTATCAGTCCAGTATACGTGATTTCACAGGCCCGTAAGATATTTTTTTTAACATGGTAACACTAGTGTCAAGCTCCGAACGAAACCATTTATCGATCTTCAAAATATCATTCTTCATATTTCTTTGGGCTGAAGTCCAATTAGTAATACGAACAATAGATATTCCACGGACAAGGATTTTTAAATGAATTTGTGTGTATGTACTGTTATATAGACACGATTTTATTCGACATCTGTCATTGGTTAAGTGCACTGCCTACTTGACCTAGTTTTTTCCGTAAAATATACTCTCAAAATGACAGTTCGTTATTGTATGGATACAGAAGGCGACGTGTTCATAACTCTTTAATCTATAGTTACCACATGGTTTTCAGTTCCTTAAAGAAAAATTAGTAAGTACGAATTGTGTATTGGGCTGTAAGCTTCTTAGCATCGTTTTCTCACGCTTGGCGTCGCTTTAACTACGATTTTTATCTAACTATAAAAATCCGACGGAATCTAGACACGACACCACTTGAGATGCGATTTACTACTCGAATGCTTGCAGTCCCATATAGACGGTTAAATTAGAGTCGCTTACGCATGTAATAATGTGGATGCATCTTTTTCATGTACGTAGTCCCTTAACCATGGACTAAATAAAATTGATAACTAAAAAGAAAAATCGGCTGCAAGTTACTGAACGCAGTGACGGCTCTTTTTAAGTGAATTCGAGCCTGATATTTACAAACTTGTCGAAATGCATCAGATTCATCATTCACATTAGATAAGTTTTAAATTCAAAGTCTTATTTTAATGTTAATAAAAATACTTCTAAATATGATGAAGAACGTATGTGTTTTATTTCCTCTCATTGAAACATTCTTTGATCTCAGAATTAGGATATGGGTCACACCCTATCTAACCTATCCATATAACAATGCATGTTTAAAAATTATATTTGCAATAACTGTTTTTAAGATACGCAACAGATGGTAATGTAAAAAGTTATGTTAAAAAATATAGAGGGCATTAGATTTTTTTTAAATCACAAAGTGGGCGGTGGTCTAAATAAGTTTGAGAACCTGTGGTTTATAGCATACATTTATAGATGGCGTCTAGATTTCCCAAAATATTACTGTAGACGTCCTTGTAACTGCTTACCAATATTTTTTGTTCATGATTGTATATGCCTACATAATATTCGGTAGAATCAGTTCCCATTAAGATTACAATCCAAAGCGAGCAAATAATCAATAAATAACGTGTGTACGTAACTTTGGCCAGTTTCCCGCCAATTTCACTTTTGTATCTATTCTAATTTGGCTTGCATATTGTATTATTTTGATTATTTACCCAGCATGCGTTCCGAGCCTCGCGAATAATACCATTGTTTTCATTTGCATTTAAAACAACACGACATACAGTTAAGACAAACTAGTATATAGATATATGTACTAATAATGCTATCATAAGATTGATCTAGAGATGTGGCTGTATAGACGATAGCGTATCCCCAAAACTCCATGAACTGATATGGTGACACATTTTGACGTCTTAAAATAAATAGTTAAAGATCGGTAAGTTTTGCGTAGCATAACAACTAGAAAACTTCAGAGTTCCGACCACATTATGTAGATATGAGAGGACAATCGGAAGAACCAACAGCATTTGCAAGTTCATTTTCCAAGGAAAGGCCAATAGACATGATAGACACCGCGTTTTGTGGATTAATAACCTCTGTGATTCCAGCTCCATTGAACTGTTAAGTAGCAGGCAATAAAAGCAAAGATCACTCTGATGGTGGCAGATAGAGGGTGGTATAGGAAGAAGAAGATGATATTATTACAACGTTTTTCTTAGCACGTATTCTTATTTGTCCGGTGGTTCTTTGTCCGGTACAAATCTTGCAATAGATTTTTAACTAACTTCCCGACAAGCTAAACATTTGAAACTTTTAGAATATATCAGAACACGATGCCAATGAATTTTTTTAAATACTTTTAGCCATCTTTAAGTAGAATTGAATTCATTTTCAGTTAATTCTGTTTTGTATGAAAAGTTATTTATTTATTTAAGTTTATTTATAACTAAATTATTAATATATACGTGCATTACTATGGAAATCAATATGACATGTCAAAATGACATTTCAGTATTATTTATATCAAGTACAAATTTTTTTGATCGTTTAAGCTAGTCAAGTCAAGTTTATATGATTCAACAGAAAATTTAAAAACGTTGTATATAAAAAGTTCTTTTTATCTTGTAATTATTCATATAGAATCAAAATAAATCTACTTCGAAATTAACGTCAATTTTTTTAAATAAAGAAATACATAATTATTAATATATCGAACGGATATTATTTAAATTTGATTTTGGTCGTTGTTTATAATGAAACTATTAACATTATATTTGTAATTCCGCATGTGCATAATTCAGATATAACCATCTAGTTCTAGTACCTGTAATAATATAGTTTTTAACACTACACAGACCGGTTGTAGGGCACGAATTATATCTAGTTGTGAAACACATCGCAGAAACATCCAGGCTTGTCAACATCATAAATAATTTATCCTGAGTTTTGACCATGTGATCTTATCGGGAAAACAAGCGTGGAGCTTTTCTGTGTTAAAAGCACGGCCCCCTCAAGGGGGTAGGGGGTGACAGGGCTTTAGCCTAGGAATCCGGTGTTGCGGATCGAACAGTAAAGTGAGATAGTTTTTTTGTACTACAACACATGATAACTATGGACATATTATTATTGGGAGTTATAAATAATATTAATAACTTTACGTAATCGTATGTAAAAGTAAATATCTTTAATATTGGTAGATATTATAATGTTGTCCATAATCGGAATCACACTCGCACCTATGCTACAATGTGACTATCACTGCTATACTATTCACACGGTGTACAATACATTTCTGAAAACTTGCACTTTCTTTATGCAATTAAAATGACGCTGGAAGAAAATTCATCGCCAATACAGCTCATTCCGAGACAACTGAGTTATGAATGAAACTTTTTTCATTATGTGTGAATATACCAGTGATTTTACTACAATAGTAACACAGCTACAATTCAACAATCTAAATTTGAACTAATTTTTAACATTTTAAAGAGATTTAATTAATAAATACGTTTATTGACAATATAATAAACGTATAATTTTAATAAACGTTGAACAATTAGAATTCTTTAACGGGTCCCATCTTATTAGTACATATTATTTTATGGTCATATTTACTATTAACATTTACTTTATTAAGTTTTCTCTAATGTATAGGAAATATATTTCACTAATTCATATGTTTAATATCGCATTCAAGTTTTTACATTAAACAATAGCTATGCGCTGTCATGTTATTTACACATGACACACTTTATTCATATGGCAACAAAATGGCAAAGGACAACCTGAGTACGCATGCGCACTACGATAGTTTCAAGACAGTTCGTAAACTATTTCCGGCGCTAAAGAAGCAAAGCGGCTTTTTAACATGAAGGCGTAGCGGGATTCAGTCTCTCAGTTTTTATCGTTCGAACTGTTATATCCTAGTGATGAGTACCTTGAGGAAGCAGGTGATCTGGCTGGCAGGTAACCTATATGGTTTGATGGTACGGGTGGGTCAATAATTCCTTAGAAAAAAGCATTAAAACAGTTTTTATTTTTGTATTTTTTTTTTATTTCTCAACATAATCTCCTTGGAGCTCAATACACTTGGTTAGACGTTTCTCAATTTTTTTTAAACCGTCAGAAAAATAAGTTTTCGGAAGGTCCTCAAAATAAGCATTTGTCCGATCGATGACTTCTTCATTTGAAAAAAAACGTTGTCCACTTAGCCATTTTTTTAAGTTTGGGAAAAGGAAAAAGTCACTGGGGGCTAAATCTGGCGAATACGGTGGGTGGTCGACCAATTCGAACTTCAATTCTTCAATTTTAGCCATTGATCGTAAACATGTGTGAACACGGGCATTGTCCTGATGAAAGAGGATTTTTTTCCTGTTTAAATGAGGCCGTTTTTCTTCAATTTTGTTTTTTAGCTGGTCCAATAAAGATGCATAATAATCCCCTGTTATTGTTTTTTCTTTTTCCAAATAGTCAACGAAAATAATTCCACGTGCATCCCAAAATACAGTAGCCATAACCTTACCAGCTGATTTTACGGTTTTCGCCTTCTTTGGACATGGTTCGCCTTTCGCAATCCACTGCTTTGACTGTTCTTTCATCTCGGGAGTATAGTGGTGTATCCATGTTTCATCTACAGTCACAAAGCGACGAAAAAATTCATCCGGATTGTGTTGCATGAACGACAACAGGGCTTTAGAGGCCACCACCCTATTACGTTTATTGTCGACTGTGAGCAAACGCGGCACCCATCTTGCAGAAATATTTTTCATGCCCAATTTGTCATGTAAAATAGAAATGACGCTACCTTTTGAGATCCCTGTAACCTCAATTATCTCACTCAACTTTAATCTTCGGTCACTTAACACCATATCGTGGATTTTATTGATCATTTCTGGTGTAGTCACCTCTACAGGACGTCCTGAGCGTGGTTCATCCTTTGTTGATGTACGACCACGTTTAAATTCATTTAACCAGTTATAAATAGTTGCAAGTGAAGGAGCAGATATGCCGTGAACTAAATCCAACTCATTTTTTATTTCCTTTGCTGTTAACCCTTTTATATTAAAATGTTTAATAACAGCTCTAAACTCAATTTTCTCCTTTTTTTTGTAAACAAGCAAATTTTTTTTTTAAATGTACGAGAAACACACAACAACCCGACCAATCTGATTGAAACTTCGCAGCATACTGAATCGGTAGTGCCGCTGCATGAAAACAAACCGCTTACAGTACTAGTCGCGCCACCTGTCGGCTTTTCTAAGGACTTATTGACCCACCCTCGTATTAACCTTCCTTAAGTTCTTACCAGAATTGGGACACTCTGTGAAACTCCTTGATGTAATTCTTCACAGTTTTCTTGTACATTTATAGACTGTACGTCTTGAAGGTAATTTGTCAGGAGATTTAGCTTCTAGGGTGCTTGAGCGGTGGGCGTGATTGTGAACACGGGGAAGTAATAGGGTTTTACGTAAAGTAAAACATTACTATTTATTTCAGTAATAATTTTAGTACAAAGTGTTTGACAGACAGAGTTTACGTACTGTACAATGGTTGGAAACAAAAGACAAACAGGGATGGATTTCCTGAGGTTATATACGATTCACTTTAATGGGTTTTTTGACTTGGATAGACTCCACTTTGCATTCTGCAGGTGTTCATTATGACATATACTTACATCAACAATAAATAACACTGATAATGGTTAACGAGTTTTGTAGCTCGGGTCAAAAGGTTAAAGAGTGTGTAAAATCTGGATATCTAACCCAAAAAGATGCACACTTGTGCAATCAATGTAGATTGCTTTACCCCTAGTGTGAGTATTAAACATAAGCTCGTAAATAATATTGGTAATTACCAGTTAAGTGCATTTTCTGGTTCATTTCAATGTTTACAAGAGGATGGAAGCAATATAATATTGATGCACGTGTTTAAATCAACATAGTTAAAATGTTACTTTGGTTGAGGTCAAAGTTTAAAAGAGTTTCAAAGTTTATCATTATTGTCTCTATGCATTTCATAGAGTGGCGCTCAAAACCGAGATATTTATAATTGCATTTTTATATCTTTTATTATTACAGCCCATACACGAATGAGTAAAGTAACCGGACAGGTAACTGAAGCTTTAGAGGAAATGTCAAACCACCCACGACCCTGCACTTTCCCTAGTCTCATGTTCTGCCGCGATCCTATCTCATCCAACTCCAATCCACTCCTCTTTTCCCTACGTTACAATCTGATCAATTGTCACAATTCCCACCATACCTACCATACCACCCTTTTTTTATATGACAGCGCTTATAATTATTCAGAAATAGTTAAACGATGAGATGTTTTTAAGATACATAGCTCACACGTCGTGGAAACAGCTCTATTTCATGAAGTTTTACACATGCAAATTAGATGTTTACGGCACAATAGAAGTTTGTTGAAAATATCTTTTTACGACAATTATTATGTACCTATCTATTATAATTTCAGGAAATACTACCATTGAAATAATTACTGATACAGTAAGCTATTTACATTTCAAATACGTGAAATGTATCAGGAAATAGGTACCTGCACCACTTATATACTTAGTGGAAACTGTCTTTTTAATTTATTACTGTTCACACGATATCTACTTTGTAATTCATTCGCTTGAATAGAGGCAGGGCGTAAAAATACACGAAAGTAGATAACACAGAACAAATTAATAAATATAATTCCGATAGATAGGCCATACTCAATCCACTACATTTTGATGCAAGGTTTTGAATGTGTGATTGTCCTACGAAAATGAACCACACACTATAGACGTGCAATATTGTGTGTTGCAACCTTCAAACATACCAATGTTGAATGAGCGTTAGTGCATAAGCCGAAAGCAGTTGTCAGAAAGAAGGATAAGTTTAGAGTGATACGTGTTTAAGTTCATCCCATATTCTTCCACACTCGAGATCGGTTACCTGTTACTCCACACCCGTTAGGTATTTCGGTTCTCATTAATTCTGTGTTCCTTGGTTTGAAAGTGTTCCTAAACAAAAATCTCAACATCTGTTGATGAGTGAATTAATATGAATTGTAGCATATTGTCATAATCATGTACTATTACTAGCTGTCCGAAACGAAAAAAATGTGGTGTGGTGTGAGATTTGCTATTTAGTAGTGACTAATTAAATTATTTTAGTGAAAATTTTAAATTTTGGTTCCAATATTAGATACATAAAATTCGTATACATATTTGCATTGCCCACTCCACACGTGAGCTTGTTAGATAATCAATTCTTAGGTATGGTGAATTAAATGTCAGATATAGAGAATTGTTATATACACGTAATTGTATGCAAATGACATTAGGTTAAGAACAAGCGTATTCTTGAGACGTGTTTAAGTTTACCCCAAATGCTGCCACACTCGAGATCGGTTGCCTGTTACTCTATAACCGTTAGGTATTTCAGTTCCTATTATTTCTGTGTTCATCGGTAGATAAACACACAATCAGAAAGATGAACACTAAAATATTATAATCAATTATACCTTATGATATGTTTATACCACTTGTACCATGGTAATAATCTGTCCATGTCCTTAAATGCCGTAATGCGTACTTCCCGGGTCTTTTCGGATGTTACGGTATTAAAACTTTTGTTTAATTCTTCAGTTCGAAGCAGGCTTGAGAGTGGGTCTATTGTTTGGGCACCACATTAATTGAAGTATGGCCATATGGTGGAGAGGGTTCAGAAGAAATTCTTGAGACTCCTTTACTTGAAATTGTTTGGATAGGTACTATCCGTGGCTTTATCCAACTGACTTTCTCTTAGGTATGCTTAAATACCGCAGTCTGTTATTGAGAAGAGAACTTTATATAGCTTCGTATTTTTTTCGACTTAAACGAGGTATAAATGAGAACTCTGCCATTCTGGGCAGTGTTGACCTGTGTGTCCCTGAAAACTATCTTAGAAATAGAGAGCATCAGTTGTTTATTCTTCCAAGGTGCAGATCCAGCCTGCCACTGGTAATGCCAATTGGGAGGTCGATGTGAGGGCTAGTTTAGGTGGACACAATGTTATAAATTCTTAAAATAGTGTCTCTTTAGCAAATTTGGTGTACTTCTTTGAACTTCTATAGATGTATAATTGTATTTTCACTGCTTTTGTGTATTTCTATTATGTTTTTTTTTAATTTCATTTTTATCGTTTTTATTACTTTTTTCTTTATAATAATGTTTCATTTCATGTTGTGAACGTCTTAAACTTATAATTTGTAATGTCTACAATGTGTTAAAATAACTTAAAAATCAGTGGTTCGAATCCACTCGAGTGCGTTATTTTTTCGTATGAAAAAAAAGCGGTACCCATCCAAGTACTATCCGCACCTGATGTTGCTTAACTTTGGTGATCGGAAGAGAACGTTCGACCACTCGGCTGGTAACATTCTGCGTTACATTTGAAATTTGTGCACAGAATTTTATTTTCATAGTCATGGCGAGCGGTAAAACATATACATGTTAAAATAAATTGAAGTTGAAGAATTGAAACAACAATACCTACTGTTATAATTTAAACCTCTGGTTTTAATACTGAACAAAAGATTGTAGTGAAGCCCAATCGGTTCTGCAATAAAACAGATTCAATGCGTACCAATATATTATTATTAAATTAATGTTTTGAGTAGTTAATTTCAACCGCTAAAACAGTCGTGATAGATCCGTTCGCAAATCACTACAATCGTGAAAAGAAACTCTAAATCAAGTTAATAAATAAACACTCGGTCGTTAACTCTAATCAGCTGCGATTGGTCCAATTGAGCTGATCTTTAGCTACCGTATATTTAAATGCGTTTTGTTCCGCGGTATCAATTTTATTGCAGTTTTAGCTCGTAGCAATAAACTTGATCGGTACTTCTCTACTGATCGACTTTAATGGCTTAACCCTGGAGTAACTGAGCAAACAGCTCGCCAAACATAATTCAGAAGTATTATGTATGTATCAACTTATTTTGTATTTACCATCCCCAATATTTGTCGATTATTACCCGATATTTTACTCCCAATGAGAAATTATAATATGAGCCTATTGTATTTAGAAAATTTTCTTCTTCCAGCATATTCAGGTGTGATTGCGACTTATGAGTTGGTCAACTGTTGACCAACTCATAACAACATATTGTATTTTAAGACGGCCCTGCAGTCATTTAGTGTCTATTGAATGCATTTTGCTATTTTGTCAGCTTGGCGACCTTTGTCACGTCGCGTAGTTACTCTTTACTGCCTTATTATCTATTGGTTTCTTTTGAAGTCTTTTCACGTTATATACAGCATGCAAATTTTAAATACATCTATTTCCATTTGAAACTTAGCCAACTTGTATGATCTGCCATGCAAAAACTATCATCAATTAGAGGTGAAGGCACTTTATACATAAGTATATCAAAATAGAAAAGAACTTCTCATTGCTAAACATGTAAATAATACTTGTAGTCTTACTATCATATACTAGTATATTATAGTAAGGTATACACATTTATACTATACACAATTATACTAGTATATTATATACTAGTAGGTATACACAATTAAATAAA
Source organism: Rhyacophila brunnea (assembly GCF_057557595.1). Lineage (NCBI taxonomy): Eukaryota > Metazoa > Arthropoda > Insecta > Trichoptera > Rhyacophilidae > Rhyacophila > Rhyacophila brunnea. The sequence continues at coordinate 35,207,906 of NW_028233276.1, read as the reverse complement.
TATATCTTGTAACGGTACTTGACGGTAATCATTAGAATTTTTGAGAAAGGGCATCCCCGAATATTCATACTTTAATATATATTTTCTTGCAATTTTTGTATTATAAATTGATATACAATTTACTTGTAGAATTCTATTTAAACATAGTATAATATAAATTATCACATTACATGGAATTAGTATTTGAGTTGATAGCTATTTCTGTTACGTCATTATCATTAACGGTTTGCCATTGGTTATATTATTTAATTAATTTTACAGAATGAAACGAGATCTATTTTATGTACCAAGTCGACCATAAGGGATACCGGAAATTTTATTGACGTAAATTTTTTTATAATTACCTATTATTATATATTTTTTGTCAGAATTCAGTTTTTCGTGCTCACACGTATTTTCTGTAGGTACCTAAGTTGGAATAAAAAAAAACGAAAATTGTCTAGAATCATAATACAGTATTACATGCTTGACTATAATTATTAAATACCTACTATATGAATATTACGCCCTGTTTAATATAATCTAAATATAGATTTATTTTTGGACATTTCTTTATTTATTTAAATTTGATATATCTAATTTAATTTATTCCATTGCACAAAATGTAGATTATCTGGCGATGGATCAGCTGCCATGTTGTGAATTTTCAATAAAATGCTTTTCTGTTTTTTGTAGTTAGTTCTCTATAAATTTTCCTATAAGACACAAAATTGTCGTTTCAATACGATTAATTTTATATAAAATTTGGTAATATAATTTCCTTTGGGTTAAGACGTTAAGTATTTTTTGGCCAAACAATGGTGGCTCACGATTCCCGCTGTCCGTGAGTGAGCAAAAAGACGTGATTGCTGTCGTAATTCGTAATTCGTAACAGCGACCGTAAGTACAGCCGTGATTCTGCTACACTTTCTCCTTTTTAGAGCACTCTGCGCGTGCGCATTTCTTCTTCAATGTCCTGACCGGAGATGGCTTCGAAGATATCACCAGCGACGTGTCAAAACAAAATGATACAGCAAGAAGGTTCGATAGTAATATTAGGGCACGGCCACACATTTTGCGAGGAAAAAATAAATTGAAGAGGAATTTTTAACAATGAACACAAATCTACCTGTATTAAGTTATCATTCATGGGTGAGTAGTGATAATACTGATAAGCATTCCCTCGCATACCATTCATTTAAATAAGTGGGATATGATTATATTAAATATATTAAACTAAAAAAGATATATTAAACCGTGCAACCTCTTCCTTACTTTATGTGCAACGTTCCCTCTAATTGTTCTATTGTGTGTGCGGATCATCAACACATCTGAGCAGTGGTGTAACTTGGTGTCACCCGGTGTGCTAAATTTACACCCCTCCCCCCACAAACACACACATACATTTTTTTTATTAAACTTATATTTTTAAGGTATTTATTAATTTCAGTGATTTTATATATTCTATATCAATTATACCCTTTAAAAATATTGTAATAACTGTGATGTTTTCATAATAAGGACTACCATGAGACTGTACTAACTCGCGTTAGTCGCATTTGACCAGCGTCTTTCGAGAAATGAGTTGAAGAATTGTGCATATGATGGTTTCGTGCATTCAATCAAAGCTATAATCTGGTAAAGGAAACTTTCTTTTATAATGTTTTTGTGTGAGGACTGTGCGGGGGATGAAAACATGTGTGCGGACACATTTTAGTAGGTGTGCGTGCGCACACGCGCACACCTTGCAGGGACAATTGTTTACGTGTCCTGAATAATGTCACCTTTCTTCAAAATATTCTATATGTGAAAATATTACGATACAAAGAATACTAACATAATAATTATGATTGGCATCCCCAAAGACCTCGTCGACGTCATTCAATATGGGGGATAGTTTAAAGTTGGATTTAAATACTTCCGGCGTCCAATACAGGAGGGGAGTGGCTTGGATATATCTGGATGAACAAATATGTTAGAAGACGCCAATACCCACACAGTATTGTAACGTCAGGAAGAACAAGATAAAGATTTTAATATTAGATTACAACTGAATACGCATAAGTTATGTACGAGTAACATATTCTAAAAATATTGAGAAGTTGGTTGCCTCCTGTACCAAGGTATAAAACTTGAATGTGAAGAAAATAGAATAAACTTAAACACGTGTTAAACAATAATATATTTTTAATAGATTCATCCGTATTATAAATATGCAATAGTTTTACCACGTAAACGAAACGTGCATTTGATATTGGTAATATTTGAGGTCACTTAGCGGTTTCTCCATTTATTGCGTTTTATGACCTGACTGTAAATAATAAAAAATAATGAATCTAGTTTCAAAATCTTGGTCCATGGCGACTGGCTTTCACATTTCTATCTTCGGTGTTTTAAAAGTTTTGTATTTTTCGTGTCCTACATTGATAACATAACACTTGTGTATATTCAGTCATTAATAAGAAAAATCATATTCAGATATAAACTGGGGGCGCAATAATTAAATGAATACATAAAAATTTGCTCATAAACATTTCATTTGACCACAAAAAGCGATGCATTTAATTGAAAATGAATATCATAGCATTCACGTAGGAATATCATTCATTAAAAGTGTTGATAGGTTATAAACCAAGACTTCGTGTAAAATAATTAAAACGGTGTATGATAAAAATACATGAACTTAGCAATGTAGGTGAGGACAAGGCCTCATGATGAACAGCATAATATAGATCCTGCTTATCCAGTTTTTCTGCAACTTATTTCTGCATTCCGATTGCATTTTTACTTGCTTGCGTGTATTTTAAATTATTTACTTCAGAGAATATTTCACACACTTTTAATAAATGGTACTTATGAATTATTGCTGACGAAACATGGTATCTACCGGCAGATATCAGTTTCAATTTAAATAAGTTCTTATAGTTATATCATCTTGTTCGTATGTACTTCGACTTATTCTTTTGAGAGTATTACTTACACTACGATTAGTATGGTAGTGATTACAATCTTGAGGACTAATTTAAATTTCGCGGACAAGCGTATACTGGTTAAGTGAATATATTATTTTATTATACTTTCTCTGGAAGCAGGGGTGTGACTCGACAAAATCAATCAAACGTGGATATTTTTTAGAAAATGCTTAAGCAAGCTATGTGTTGTCACGTTGTGGATACCTATACCTAAATTCAAAGTAGGTAAATGCTGACCAAGAGAAGAAGATGCAAGATTGGCTGTATCTTTCACACCAACTTCCACCCTGCGGCAGGACGAGATCCCACTCTTTTTACTTTGGCGGAAATGGGGGATGGATCTCTATTCTTTCACTTTTTACCCTGGCGTTTCATTTGGAAGGAGCTCTGCACTTAACTTACTTTTCTTACCGGTCATATAAATTCTCAGTATTGCTTTCACTTCATTTGAACTTTCATTACCATTTGTAAAATCAGTGTCTTCAAATGAACCAGCAGATGAGTACCCCTATTTTTTGTATTATAATGTTCTTGTAAAACTATATATGTTTGCATAGCAAAGATCACGAGTCTCTTGAAAAATTACAGTGTTTTCTTCAATTCTACAGTAAACCACTATGTACACACTTAGAAAGCACTTGGCGCCCTAATAATTAATCAAATTTCTTAATTAATTAATTAATTCAAAAGTCTTGCTTATTTACACCTTTTGCTTACTACTTAAATTCTTTTTTTATTATATTCTATAGATAAAAGTCCACTGATAGTCACATCCAATTGTCAGCGCGATCCCATGCCCAGAACTATTTAATCATCATATTTTATTCTTTACTTTTTACTTCTTAATCATGCTCTACTCTTAACTTTCAACTTCTCTAATCTCTTTTATTTACATTCTATCTATCCCTCACATTAATAACTTTTACAGTGTTCGAATTCAATGATGTGTCCAAACATTGGAAGAAATAACGACCAAATTTTCTTAATAATACCATGCTATGGAGGTCTATATTTATTTTGGTCACCACTCACCAGCCCGTACAAACTAATCATAACTTAGAAATAATTTTAGGTTTCCCATCTCCACCCGTCATGTATTCGTATGTATAGCCATGGGTGTGAAGGGCCGCCTTCCATGACGTTTAAAACGTGTCTGAAAGAAAAGATTTTATGTGTTCACTCTGCTATCCCGATACGGAGTCGTACGGGACTGATGTAACACCCATCAACCGTGGTGGTTAAAGAAAGAATTTAAAGAGAAAATAAAAGGGTTGGACTGGCTGATAGTATATAATAGATATATTTTTAAAACAAAATATAAACTTAGTAAATTAAAATTAAATAAAGCGTTGTACATAGAAAACTTTGATTTACATAACTGTAGTTATTTTACTTTGAATACATACATTTTATTTTGAGCTTCCGGATGCTACAGAGCTTGAATTACTTATCGTACATTGTAAGGTGTCTACAATTTTTGTATAATTATGGGGTGTAATTCATCAAACTATTTCTCAAACATGATTCCAATTGTTCGTCCGTTAAAGTTGTTCTGTACTTCGATTTTATAATTTTCATTTGCAAAAACGCTGATTCGCACAAGTATGTCGAACCATAACAGGCGTACAAATTTTTATTAAAAGTATGTATAGCAAATAAAATCCCATTATACTTCCAAATTTTGAATAAATAAATTAAATATTCTCGGCGATCGACCAAAAAGCATTTAATTTATTTAAAATACCCCTGCTATACGTATTATGTATGCTTCAGTTTCACACGTATTAGCTAATTATAGTGCCACAGAAATATTATATATAATATTATATACTTATATATTATGAATTATGATACAACACAGTCATATCCGTAACAGAAGGTCGCCGGACCGCTTCGCACTCTTGAGTAAAGAAATTTGTATAATAAAATTCGTATTACAGTTATTACAGTTTTGTGATGATTATGCGGGGGACAAAAAGTGCGCACAAAATCATAATTAGATATGCCGTTAGTGAGTGGACAGCAGTGGTGTGCTCATAAGCAGGCTGGGAACTTGTACGAGTAAATGGGTAAAGCCAGTAGTGACCTTAGGGACTTGAAGGTCCGGTGCATTGACTGATTTAGAGGTCCATAAATTCCAACTACCAACGTATCTAGTCAAAATATTAATGTATCGTAGAATTACGCCCTGTAACTAAAAATAATTCCATAAACCATTTCATTTATTCAATGTATAGTGTGTCACGGGAAAATTTTGAAACTTCTGAATTTTTTTGATCCGCGCATGCAATCTTGCAACTTGTACGATAATACGTGTTTACACGTGCATTTTGTTGTTATGGCCGCGATAATACGTACTATCGTCAGTAAATCCATGCAGATGAAAACGGGGCATAACAATTGATATTATATCATATTAAATTAATTCAATCGTTATAATAAACAAATTAAATACTTACTTAATTCACAAAATAAATAGTTTTTTTCCCAATTTTAGTAGTAATGAAGAAATCAAATACCTAAGTAACTTTATTTTATATATTTTTAAAATTACTCTTTTTTAACCGAATAGTTAATGTTTATAGTATAAATACTAATATATAACACAAAAAGATATTGAATACTTACAAGATAAAAAAAACTTTTTATATACAACGTTTTTAAATTTTCTGTTGAATTATTATGCTCAATATGCTCAAACTTGTACTTGATACCTATGAAGTAAATAAAAAGCAAACAAATAATCAAACAAATATAGAATACTGAAATGTTATTTTGACATTTATTTTTGATTTCCATAGTAACGCACGTATATGTTAATAAATTAGTTGGTAGGATCACCCCCTAGCAACCAATAATAGACTTTTACTTTTTATGGATTTTTCTGAAATAACTTTCCATTCAAAACAGAATTAGCTGAAAATGAATTCAATTCTGCTTAAAGATGGCTAAAGAATGCATTGGCATCGTGTTCTGATATATTCTAAAAGTTTGAAATGTCTAGCTAGTCGGGAAGTTAGTTAAAAATCGATTGTAAGATTTGTATTGGACAAACAACCACCGGACAAACAAGAATACGAGCTAATAAAACTAAGAGCTAATAAAACGTTGTAAAAAATAAGAATGTCGGCCGTTCGACTCATTTTGCATGGAGATGAATTTTTAGTTTAATAAATAATTCATATTCAAGGTACGATGCTGATATTTTGGATGTATGTATCCATTGAACCGAATATGCGCAAAATCCATTTAAGGTCGGTTCTATCCCACATTTTGGTTATTACGTACCTACTTATAATCTTCTCTGGTCTGGTTACTAATATCCGGAAATAATCAATGTGGTTATAATAGTTTGAATAAACGCATATGTTCATTTAAACCCTCCTCATGTTATAATCTGTATATGCCACTGGTTTATAATGAGCCTAGATGCTCATCCATTCATCTTGTGACACGGCGAATTACCATTACGGAAAAATGCGGAGCCAAAGACTGGACGCTAATGGACACTTGCTTACCGGCTTTTGTTGTCAATGTTATGCTTCTTTCTCGTATTGTTTTTACTACTATTACTTTGACTAGTTTTTAAGATGTTCGTTTTAGTTTCGTGTTCTTATCCTATCTTGTAGGCTGCAGAAACCAATTTTTCTGATACTTTTTTTACCACGTTAACAAGACTTACGATTTAGATCGCCACAAATTCTTTTTGAAGGTCATTCAGATGGCAAGTCGTAGGGTTGGTGGCAGGTTTAAGGCTTAAGTTACTTGTAAATTGTACGTATTACATTTAGTCCTGAACTGTCGTACCGGAAAGAGATGGCCGTAAAGCATTTATATCAAAAACTAACGCGTTGTTCGAGACAGTAATGTAGCAATTTTATGTAATAATTATTGATACGCTAGCGGCTAGGGACTTCGAGGTCCAAGGCACCAGCTCTGAGACCTTCCACAATAAAAAATAAAAATCATAAATTACAAATACCAATATTATAATAATCATTAAAATACGTACCTAATTGTATACAAAGAAATAAGCCAACTATGTTTTTATCACAGAATAGATTAATAAATAGAATTCCGATTGGCTATATCCCAATACACTATATTTTGTCGCAGGGTTTTGAATATGTGAGTGTCCTACGAAAATTAACCACGCATTATAGACGAGCAATAGGGTGTGTTGCAACATTCAATATTAAATGAGCGTCAGTACATACACCGAGAGCAGTTGTCAGTATTCGACGTATGACGTATTCTTGACACGTGTTTAAATTTATCCCGCATTCTTCCACACTCGATATCGGTTGTCTGCTTCTCCACCCTTGTTAGATATTTCAGTTCCATTTATTATGTATCATACGTCATTACCGTTACCCTCAATAACAATTATTTTTGGTTTCATGATGTGACATAATATATTGGAATAAATACTCGGTACGTTGGTAATTGTACCTACGTCATTTTATTTTTTATCGTGAGGGGCTCAAAATTAGTCGCCAAGTCGATAAACCCAACATTGATTTTATGTAGATTTTCCCATTACTGTTTCCCACCAGTGAGAAAGTTACTAAAATATATATAAGTAGGTTGTAAGTTTGACAACAATTATGCAATTACTTATTGATTTAATCTCATAAAATTTTTATTATACCTTCTATTTTCACATAATATAATATTTTGAAACTTTCAATAATTCTATTACATCAAAATCATTAAAGCTGTTAATAACTATGCAAATTCAAAGTAATTTATTATATAATATTTGTTTTGTCAATATTGTATAAAATAAACTTTGGAAAACACAATATGCATATTATTATAAAAGTTTTACGAAACTGCGAATAATAATTAATGTGAATATGCAGAATATAACAATGTGACAAATAAAATTCTTTATAACATATTATATAAAACAATGTAGGTAGCAAATTGGTATCCTACTCGTATTAGTGTGAGGTGAAATATATGTTTATAGATGTAAAGAAATTGTTAATATATGACAAAATTAATAGGCATTAAACAAAAGAAATAAAAACCGTACAGTTTTCTAGATGAGGCTGGACAAAGATATTACTACACTACGAAACCCGGATGAAGATTTCTAATTGGTGGATATTATTTATTTATTTATGCTCATAAATAAGATTTATAGCACCAGTATAAAACGCAGTTAAATTATAATAATAGTTTAGTAGAGGTGATAATTTTAATGATAAATATTACGGTGATATAATTTTATAGTTGGTTAGATCAGAGCGTTGGAGCGGAGCTCAGGGCAGGAGCACGGAGCAGGAGCACGGAGCAGGAGCACGGAGCCCTGGAGCAATGGGATTTTACCCGGAGCAGAGGAGCCGAAGCACCGAAAATTTGTAGTGCTCCACTCCTCCGGATGTTTTTTTTATTATTAAATTTTCGTCCTAAAATTCAATGAAAATTGTATATTTTGACACTTTGCAACACTGGAATTATTTGAAATATGGCAACACTGCCGAGTTAGAAATAACCGCACTTTTTTGACAGACGAGGCAAAGAATGAGAGACGATTTGCTGCCGAAAATTTTGTTTAATAGAATTAATAATGAAAATGACGATAATTATAAAACTATTTATTTTTTAACATTTGTATACCTACATATAATACTTAAAACTTTTTACCCGGAGCGGTGCAGACCCTGGAGCGGAGCTGGAGCAAGTATTAGGTCCCGGAGCGGAGCAACTCAAAAAAGGGTCCGCTCCAACGCTCTGGGTTAGATGTTACAGTTAAAAATATTGTATTATACAAACAATATGAGTTAATTAATTCTTTTATACCAAACGCGCAGCCGAACCACGTAGAAAGAAACATCAATATATTAAAATAGCCATTAGGTAGGTACTGGTCAGTACGCCACGCTATATACATAAAACCAGAGACGAAGACTCTAATTTGACATTATATCAGCAATAAATTAATAATGACATCGATTCCTAATTATTGCAATATATCAGCGTACAGATGCGCTGCCTCGAATTATATATTTTCCACCATACTCGTGCGTTCAAATGCTGTAATAATCTGTACGACAACGTATCACGTTATTGTGTAGAACATCGAGACATCTACCGAAAATTAAGCGTAACAGATCGACAATAATTAAAAATTAGATTATTTCAAAAAAGTTTATTTTACACTTACCGTTAAGTAGGTCATATTTAATTTTAGTAATTAAAAAAATATATATCAAAGTGCTCATATCAATGAGCGAATATGGATAGAATACGTATTATTAATTTAATTATCGTTTACGTAACAGAGGGTATACATAGAGTATATATAGAGATAACCTAACTTAAGCAAGGAGACGGATTGGCTCCCATGCTGTTCAACTTAGCCCTAGAATCCGCTATCAGAAAGTCTCAAGTGAACAGGAGCGGCACTATATTAAGCAGACCGAGCCAACTGGTTGGCTACGCAGACGACCTCAACATGATGGGCAGATCCATACAGATTGTCAAGAAAGAATTTGACCACCTCCAAAGGGCTGCACTAGAGATTGGCTTAAGAGTAAATGAAAACAAAACTAAAGTCATGGTACAAAGCCGACAAAATCAGAGTAGGCTGGGCCAAAGTTCCAGTTTTGGAAACCATCGATTTGAGGTTGTCAACCGGTTCACATACCTGGGTTCCAATATTACAAAAGAGAACGAGGAACTGGAAGAAATAAAAGCCCGAATAACCGCTGCAAATAAATCGTACTTCTCATTGCTGCCCATATTCAAATCCAGAAATGTCCACAGAAAAACTAAGACGCGGCTCTATAAAACCGTCATACGCACCGCACAGTCGTTGCATACGGGTGTGAGTCATGGACGCTAAATGTGAAAGCAGCTGAAATGGTGGATTGCTTTGAGAGAAAGATCCTTAGGCGGATATACGGACCCATGAATGATGGTGGGGAGTGGAGAATTAGGCACAACACGGAACTATACCGCTTATACCAAGATTCAAAACTCTCCAACTTCATAAAACTCCAGAGGCTAAAAAGGGCAGGCCATATCCAGCGCATGCCTGAGTCACGGATATCGAAGAAGATCCTCGAAGGAAACCCAGGGGGGAAAAGGCCAGTGGGAAAGCCACGCACACGATGGGGTGATAATGTTACAAAAGATGCCAACCAGCTGCTAAAAATCAGGAACTGGAAAAGACGTGCGGAGGACCGTTCCGGCTGGAGGACAGCTGTGGAGGAGGCCAGGGCTCGACTTGAGCTGTAGCGCCATAGAAGAAGACGTAACAGAACTGCGTTATAATTATATTAAAAACAAAGTTTTTTATTAATTATTATATTATATTTGAGTTATTTATATTGATAGCTGTTTCGAGCTATAAAGATCTATATAAAGTATAAAGAGATATTCTATCTTCAGAAGGACCAATTTATTATATGACTAATGCATTGGTGTATTGTGTTAATCGATCTTCTCCTCTTCACACATCAGTGGTGTATTTTTATTTACCACATTTATTATCATTATTAGGTACTTACTTCTACGGATATAAAATATCATTGCGTGTTGAAAAAGTTTTGAGAGATGACTGAGTAAATAGTGAAAATTTATATTGATTAGGTCATCTTTGGACATTTTTGAAATGTATTTAATTATATTAATTTAAAAAGAAATTAATACGCTATACTTATTCTATAAAGTTTAATAATAAATCAGGACCGATTTTGTGCACTTCAATGGGACATTGACTACTGATTAATGTCTTTCCACCAAGAATTGTTGACAGTGACAAAGGGTATTTATTTATCTCGACTACTTGGTCTTAGCCCACTGTAGTCAGGCCGTGACACGATAATGTAATTAAAGTTGGTAGTATTAGTTATTGCTCATACTTCGAATGCAATATTAAAATAAATGATAATAATTTGAACAAAATAGCAATCGAAAATCTTACTAGCATTACAATCGTGTTTCGCTATTAAATGCTATGGCCTAAATATAGCCTGCCTTGGGTTACGTCGATAACCCTTATGACATAGATGCACAGGCTTAGGTTCACAAGTTTTATACACAATATGGCGACTCTCTAATTTCTATTTTACAACGTTTTTATTAGCTCGTACTCTTATTTATCCGGTACAAATCTTGCAATCGATTTTTAACTAACTCTCCGACTAGCTAGGTATTTTAAACTTTTAGAATATATCAGAACACGATGCCAATGCATTCTTTTAATACTTTTAGCCATCTTTAAGTAGAATTGAATTCATTTTCAGTTAATTCTGTTTTGTATGAAAAGTTATTTATTTATTTAAGTTTATTTATAACTAAATTATTAATATATACGTGCGTTACTATGGAAATCAATATGACATGTTAAAATGACATTTCAGTATTATTTATATCAAGTACAAATTTTTTTGATCGTTTAAGCAAGTCAAGTTTATATGATTCAACAGAAAATTTAAAAACGTTGTATATAAAAAGTTCTTTTTATCTTGTAATTATTTATATAGAATCGAAATAAATCTACTTCGAAATTAACGTCAATTTTTTTAAATAAAGAAATACATAATTATTAATATATCGAAGGGATATTATTTAAATTTGATTTTGGTCGTTGTTTATAATGAAACTATTAACATTATATTTATAATTCCGCATGTGCATAATTCAGATATAACCATCTAGTTCTAGTACCTGTAATAATATAGTTTTTAATACTACTCAGACCAAATCCGAAGAAATCCGCAATCCAATCCACTATTATTGGTTGCTAAGTGGGTGGTCCTAGCAACTAAATTATTAATATATACGTGGATTACAATGGAAATCAAAATGACATTTCAGTATTCTATATTTGTTTGTTTTTTTTTACTTCATATCAAGTACAAGTTTGAGCATATTGAGCATAATAATTCAACAGAAAATTTAAAAACGTTGTATATAAAAAACCTTTTTATCTTGTAATTATTTATTTATACTTATCGTTGATATAATATTCTTATTTTTTTTATTGGTTCTGAAAGTGTTCAGGTCCAGAGCCGGTTTTTCATTACCGGATTCGCCGTGGTCCGCTAATGAACAATTAATAACGGCCAACGGCTTGCATAATGTACTACTTAACAGTGGTTTTATCTTCTTTGGAATTTGATCGATTTCCCACGTATTTAAAATGCCAACAGGCTGAGAATAGGAGAAGACACCGCCATAGTTGCTGTTTGTGATTTTTTTAATCTTGCCAAACATGTCATCTCGCACGCCTATTACTCGGCTATTTGCACAGCAGGGGTGCCAATTTGATAATAGCAATTTTAAAAGATGTTCTGAAAGAAACAATATTTTAAAATTTAATTATTTACGCGAGCTTTTCGGCAGATACGTAGGAATTGATTCTTATAAAAAATGTATGTATAATATTGTAGGAAAATTACGATAATAACCATATTTTATTTCATTAATATAATAAATACTGTGAAAAAGCAAAAAGACTTAACCCACACAAATAAAATTTTCCTGGCACCCCCCAAAATAAAAATTATCAGAATGTAATTCACCAGCACCTGTATAGAAAAATTTCTTAGATTTTAATTTCTAACACAAAAATTTTGAAAATGTCCGGTTTTTTTAGAAACCCAATCCCTAATGGAACTGTCAAAAAATTCTCCGTATCCACTCAAATTCCGGAGTGGTGTAGGTCATAGCTTGGGAGGGCTGACAGAGCTCTAGCCGGGGGGGCCGGGTTATGGGGGGCCCGGCGTGTCGGGTTGACCAGATAAGTGAGATAAACACACATCATAAATTAGCTTTAATAGTAAAAAAAGTCGCCTGCGGCGCTATTATACTTCATAGCCATAAACATTTTCAATTTCTTATATAATTGTGCAATATATTTTTTGATTATTATGTGTCGATACTCGACGGCTCCATTATTAAAGTAGATGTATTAAAAATCGCCAATAATTCACTGTATAAGTACCCTTAAATTGAACTAAAACACAATTTGGAAAACGTTAATTTAGTGTTTTATACTGCCTTTAATCTTAGCGGTAGGTAGTAGGGCCGCCAAATATCCTTGCCTGAGGGCCCGTTTCAGGATGTGGGGACCATGGTATAGGTACACCGAGTGCAATAGACAAAAGACCGATAAATGAGAAATTAGGCTGTGAAGAAGAAAAAGAGCCTATGGGACTAATTTACATTCTCCTCCTTGGCCCCCCCCAATATTAAATCCTGGGTGCGCCACTGGTGTATATTATATACATACATCTGAATATATATTCAATTCGTTACGCCTGCTTTTTGTTTATCAATTGTCCAATCTAAAAGGCATCTTCGACAACGGCTACTGTGTGAAACAAATAAAAAACGAGCCTTAAATAACTAAGTTTAATTAATTATTTTGTTAAGTGAATGTTACAAGGAAACGTTTGACAAATTTAATCTGATCGTAAGATATTTAATTTATTATTTTTTTAAATTGTGTTTAATTGAAGCAACAGCATTATATATATATATACAAGTATTAATTATGGACAAACAAAGTAGTAGAATAATAATAAATAAACATTAATTAGGTAATTTCGTTTTATATCTTTATAGAGTCTAGATCTAGGACGGTTACGCGATACTTAGGCGGGTCGAACATACAAATTCGACAACGCACCTTGTTAATATTATGTATAAGGCTGCGGCGAAGGGTGACTTTTGAAAAGAGGTAGGCTGTAAAAATCAACGGAAAATAAGAAGATAGTACGATATTACGACTGATGAATAGGTACACACTAATGACAATGACACACTAAATCGACGACTCGCTGCTCACTGACAATATAAAATTGAGCGATGAGTTTAAATTACGTAGGTATTTTCCTAAATATTTATACACATCTAAAAACATTAGGTACAATTAATTTTTATTTTTAAAAACAATTTAAGTAGATTCCTACTTATATTTATGTGATTGAGTGTCATAGATTTTTTTTAAATTATCTTATCATTGATTATTTTGGACAAAGCTGCAGTCATAGACAATATTATGCGCAAAGGTTTTAGACTTCACCTTTCAAGCCTACCGTATTGCATACATTATGGTAGATGGGGCTGAGGTTTGTGAGGTAAAGTCCATACAAAAAATGACATCATCGCACAATAATTCGATAGATACAATAGTTGAAAAAAGATGGCGCGGTGGCATATTTTTAAACCTTTAACAGGCGGTTATGTTTATATTTATACTACATTTCTACTTATACGACAGATGTTATTGAAAAATTAAATTATTTTTGTAGAATATAAAATAATCAAATTATTATTTAAATAAGTACGTTAATATGCAATTCATTTTTTATTCTTCTCTTCGCCACTGGTATAATGGGGAATATAAAGCTACCAGGTAGATAAAACTAGCAACAGGTTTTTTTTATATTTTTATCCAGAAACTGTCCATGGGGAATCTATTAGTGAAGGTTAGGAAGAAGACCCCATATTCCGAGCACCAGATCGCCATCAAATTGTAATAGAATGTGTACCGAATTTCAAATTGAGCGCGAAAGAAAAATACTTATCTGAAAAACATAGATTTCTGTTTATCTTTTTATATTATTATGTATAGTAGATTTATTAAATTGACAGTACTTTTAATTTAATTAGCTGTAAAATAATATGGTATGATAGTATAAGTACTTACTCAAAATATATGTATTTGCTTTCTTATTTAAAAAAAAAATCTTGTGTAACCACAGAGTGTGTAGTGATTAATTGGTTTCAGTATCTTGTTGTATGTATACATATAATGTAATATTTACAACCACATCACGTGTAACTACAGTTACTTTACATGGTCACTGAGCACTATGCCATTGGACTTAAACTTTTATCTTAATCTATCACTTCCGCGGTGTTAAATGTAATTATTGTAATCATACATTCAAGAGATACATTGGACATTCATTAGCCAATTCTTTATAAGCTTTTGAATGTATTCCATTCTGAATTTGAGAAAAAAAAATTGATTGACTATAACTGAACTAAATAAGAATACCATTTTGAAGATACCAGTAATTAAAATCGCTCACAATGTCTTCTCTTATGTCAAAGTTTAGTCCAGACATTTCGCTGTTAGTTTTGCGGCTATAAGTCTTTTCTGGGGTACTTTATAATAAAGATAGTAATGTAGTAAAATAAGTAAGAGGAACCAGTTTTTTATAATTTTCTTCTTTTAGTTCCATTTTCTATCCAATTTGCGATATGCTTCCCTATTCTGGACCAGTCGTTTCAGTGAGCGACTTATATAGTTTATGTACACAAGAAAATCTGCTTCTTTTGCCTATAACGTTTCCCTGCGTTATAAGATAAAGTAAATCAGACTTCGAATTGTACGAAATAGGGCCGAGATTTACAGTCTTCATACCTAATAGCTGTACGTTTTATTGGCTTATTCCGAAGACCAGTCAGGGCAGCGCTCGAAATGGAAAAGTTTACGAACCGGAGCGCTCAACAATTTTTTGAAAATATTTACATAGGTGTCAAATTTTATGTGTATTTTATAAAAATAAGTGTTAGGTTTTTTTGTTGTACAGCCTTATCTAGCTCAAACGGTCAAATTATTTTTTCCACGAAACGGAGCGATAATTTTACCGAGTTCACGAATCGAAACGGCGCTCCGGTGCGCTCCAGTCCATTTCGAGCCCTGAGTTAGGGTATACAATTACATCTTATAGGTTTCCATCTAGTACCCATACTAATTATCTCCATTGCAGAAGAGATGTTTCATGTTTTCAAACTTAGTTCTTGCTGTCTCAATTCTGATCTTAATCTCATTCTCTGGGTTTCCAACCCTAATATTTTCTCTCCAAGACACACTTAGAAAGTTTTCAAATGTCATCCACCTGGATCCAAACATACAAATTAAAAGCATACAATTTACTAATCAGACATTATGAAATAATAAATGCCTAATAACATGACAGTTTCATTTGAGGTATTCTTTTCACGCATTACAAACAGCCATCAAAGCACGTCGGTAAATACCTATTACAATGTTATAATATGTCCATGATATTCTTTATGCTACTTAGTATTTGAATGTGGGGAAACTAATTGCATGGTTTATTCGGTATTCAAATCTTATTCCTTGGCGGAGAAAACAGTTTATCACACAAATTAAATAAATGCGGAAGTTAAACAGTATTTTTAAAATTCCTATCATGTTTGCATTATTACATATTGGCACTGTTTGTGAAAACTGCATTCATAGCTATTTATATTGTAAGTGAGCTATTGAGAGATCATTTAATTAAAACAATTAATTAAAATAAAATGTAATATATCAATGAGTTTGTGTAGATTGCGGCTCATGAGTCACATATTGTGTTGATTGTGAAAACAAAAATGACAATAGGTGCCGTAGAGAAAAGTATCAATTATTGTGTATTATTTCAAGACAGTTATTTTAAACATGAGATTTTTTTTATACGAAGATTTTTGGAATTGAACAGTGAAGTACATAATCCTAAGTTTTACCAATTATTTTTACTCCTTTTATATCGACATGGACCTTAGATTATAGAAAAATATAGATAGAGCTATTGCAAGTGTTTGTCCCTCAAAACATGACGAACTTTTTCATGCGCTTGCCTCGCCCCCTTCACGCTTCTTCCGCGACCCTTTCCAGGGTTATTCGAAAATATGTGTTATTATGTGCGTGTCGTAGTGTTGCCAGATATCGAATATGTATTCCAATGTTATAATTTTACAAGCGATGTCTTTATAAATTAGATTATGGCAACACTGGCGTGTTGGCTATGCATGAATGGTAAAACATTACTCACTAAAATTGGCTCATGCGGAGGGCTTGACATGGACACTGATACAATAGCTGGATATAACGAGAATATGGTTCTGCATAAAATGTAGATGAAGCGAATTTCAACACTTGGAACTTCCCTTCCGGACTTTTTGACCAGTGGATAAATCTGCAATTACTGTTGCTGTATTCTACTTTAGATATATATAACTTACTATCAAAATTATTGAATCAACCAGTGAAGAGTTTAGAGACTTGGATACCCCAGGCACAGACTGGTTTTTAGAAATAGCAATGTAGATAGGTATCTATTCCTTATCCAATTACTATTGAAGACTACGTTTATATTTTTATATACAAGTATGTAATTGTTTGTGTGAATGTATTATAGGCCCCTTTGATGTTAGTTGAAGGAATTTGGTTATGTTTTTGAGTACTTACCTAATATGTTATACTCAATTTATTATTTAATACTGGTTTTAACTGTTTCGAGGCACCTCTTTAAATATTCTGATGAATCGGTTGCGTCATATGTATCAAAATCGCCTATCAATCAAAGCTAGCAAGTAAATTCGCGCATTCGCATGTATAGGTAGACGTCACACAATTTCCATTATGCGATATCACGCATCGGGAATTTATAGCAATATGACCTTTATTGTAATGGCGTTAGAGCAGTGTTTCTAATGTCAATGTTCATTTGAGCGAACCCGTTCGAACCGAACCATTCGGCAGACCCAACAAAAAGCATCAGGAATTTATAGCAATATCACCTTTATTGTAATGGCGTTAGAACAGATTACGCCATTCGGCAGACCCGACAATAAAGTGAGTGTCATTTTCTTTTCCAGATGATTCGTCCATATTAATGTCATTGATAGGCAGGAGTTGCAGGTACATATTATTGTATATTTGCTTTTTACACAATGTTTTGTGACATACCTTATCGGTTTGATTAGATTATGAAAAATGATAATGGACTGTACAATAATATGTGTTATTTTTTATTGAACTTTAGTTCTGGGTACCGAAAAACTTTCTCTCTTAGAACACTCACCTTGTATGAATTATTCCGTTACCACGCCTATAAATTTACTCAGGTAACGGAATCATGTGTGAACTGCAGCAACTGCATATAAATGGCCTGGGAGTCTTCCAACTCCTCGACAAACGATTTTTTACGTAACTGGAAAACTTTCGATTGATGACTTAAACGACTTGTGGGATATTTTCATTTAATTGACTGTGAAGTGGCTCGCTTAAACAAACAGATTATTAAAATCAGGAAGTTTTTGCGACAGTCGTAATAATATATTCCGACACGTCAAATGATAAGCGCTAAGTCGACAATCTTAGCTTTTAATTGAATGCCTACCCATTCAGGTTATGGTAATGTGTCGCTATATTAATGAAAATCAATTAAGAATGTCTTTTATTATTAAAATCAGGTAATAAAAAAATCTTTTTAAATACTATTTAAAATGACATTGTTTGTATATATTTTTAATAACATACAACGTATTATTATAAACATCAAAGGATTTCAGTTAGAAAGCATACTGTGAAACAAAAAAAACATTATAAATACAAAACGAATAAAATTAAAATAAATTACAAGACGACAATTTTATTTATTATATTTACGTATATCTACCAAGTGTACACAGGCGTGCACACAGAAAAATGGTTTGGGGAGGTCCATTTAAAAAAATTATCTATACTATTTTTTTTATTGATTTTTAAGGCGGAGAAAGGGGGCGGGGTTAAAAAAATCTCGCAGTTTCCACTGACTTCCACATTTACCCCTCTTACTACTTATAGATCCTACTACCCAGACACTCACACTTTGAGTCTAGTGATAAACGTCTGGCTTGCAGGCATAACTAAGGGTATTCATCTGCGCGTCATTGCATCCACTTGCTATCAAATGCGCAAGCCATGCGTTAAATTCATATTCATAATTATTAGGACTGTTAGTGTCCATTTGTGTCATCAGCGCTGTCTTGTTTTTTAAGCCATGCCACATAGGAATATTAAAGCGAACATTGAATGCCCCATATAGTTGCACCAGTTTATGAGTGACACTGGTCTTCAAGTGGCGAAATGAAGAAGAAGAACAATAATATTCCATTTACCTAAATAATTTATATTAATTCAATTGGGAGGAGGGGAACCCCCCATTTGTGTGTGTGCACGCCTGAGTGTGCACGATTAGAGTTGATTTGAAATCAAAACTGGTTGAAATAGATATTTTATAATTTGCATTCACGGAAAATTATACTTATTTTTAGTAAAAACGGTGTCATATTTATTATTATTACCGGAAAAAATAACATTTAATATTATACAACAATAGCCAAGTAGTATGTGATATTGATCAATGATCAAAATATTATAATGTGAGCTATATACATTTTTGTTTG
The DNA here is from genome assembly GCF_057557595.1 of Rhyacophila brunnea. NCBI lineage: Eukaryota > Metazoa > Arthropoda > Insecta > Trichoptera > Rhyacophilidae > Rhyacophila > Rhyacophila brunnea. The sequence goes on along the minus strand of NW_028233276.1, from coordinate 35,188,740 downwards.
TTATAAAATATATTTTTTAAATTAACGTTTTGTCATCTTCTAAAAACTTATCAATCTACATTTTAATGATAAAAATATTCATGAATTAAGATAAAAATCAGAATCGCGAACTCGAACCGTGTAGGTTTTCATCTGAATGCGGCGCAGACCAAATCCGCGTGCAGTGCTGCATGTATTGACGCCGACACTGAGGGTTTCCGGTCTACTCGTCTGTTGATGACCAGGTTCAAATACTTAGATACTACAGTTGCCGACTATGGCAGTCTTTCTAGTGAACTACTAGCGAATGGCGGAGGTAGGCTGTTAATATCCACCATAAATAGTGCACACTTTTTCATTCATACTTATTTGTTTTTGTTGAATTAATAATACATATTACACATATTGTTGGTTATTCATTTTTGTTAAATTCATTAAGCTCTGCCTAAACTAAACCATACAATAGATAACAAATATTATGCTATCTACAAAATATCCAAAGTTATATATGATTTAATTGCATAATTTACGATATTTTCTAGATTAGACTAGTATTTTTTGACTATTATGTATTATGGCTTGGTTTTCGCAGGGTTTAATTGAAATTTAAAAACTATCCAACACTATCTGTAAATTGTAGTCTTATTTCAATGAAAACTAATACATATGGGTGTGACTGACAAAGTTTAATGTGCACTATTTATGGTGGATCTTAACAGTCTACCTCCACCCTTCGCCACTGGAATACGTATGGGTGTGGCGGCGTCTCCATTCAGCTAACTTGGATTCGCATGAGGTCAAGACTGTATTATGTGAGGACCAAAATAATGTCGCTTGTGCCTTGTTTGCTACCTGTGTTTCTGTATGGCTGTGGCCTGTGAAACATGACATATTATCAAGCTTCAAAGGTCTCGAATTTTGAGCTTTGAGAATCGATGTCTACCCATAATCTTGGGGATACATTGGTATGACCGCATTACAAACACTCGAGCTCATAAACGGACATGGCAGTCCTCGGTGATTGTAGTTATCACGAAGAGACACGTGGTTGAGATATGTGTTTCGGATGCCGCCAAAGAGTGCAACACTCTGTACCCTTGTGGCACAACCTCAAGGATTCCGTCGTCGTGGCCACCCTGCAGCGGTGCTACAAAAATAATCTGTGCGCTGCAGGCTGCTGCTTACATGGCGGGAGGTGCGAGATGACATGTGGCGATGGACCGAGAAAAGTGGCCCGAACTTGTGCTTGCCCTATGCCCCAACACTAGAGTGTATCAGGGCAGTTGTTTCCGTTAGGCTCTCAACCCTCAATTTTTACTACACAAATAATTTACTATAATAATATAATTTACTAATTAATATTAATTGAACTAGCGTTTACGTGGTAGAAATCCATCATAATGGTTTTGAAACGAAGCTATTTTTATTATTTCTAATCTAATTGAGTCATTTAAGTTGACAGCTTATATTAATTTATAGACAGTAAGTTATAGTCATCCGTCCCGAAGATGGGTTTATACCCCGCAACAGCTGACATGGCCGCGCGGCTTAAGCGTCGGCCTATAGCGTCGTGGGTCCTAGATCATGTTAACACAATCGCTGCGGACCTTTTAATTACTTTTTAATTACCGTATTTAAATAACATGCTAATTGGATCGATCGGCCACTTAACGGGGACACAGCAGCCGTGTCATAGGCGTCGAATGAGTTAACGCGCGTGTTTGAACATGTACCGTTATAAAAAAAATCGGTTAGGTACATGTTCAAACACGCGTGTTAACATGATCTTACTCCCTACTTCATTTATCGTTTGTCAATTTATGGCTACGGCCGTATGTTGTAGCTTAGCCACTGGGATTCAAAATTATATAAATAGATTATCTGCAAAGTTTAAGGAATGTCCAGGGTTATGTTCTGAAAATACCAAAAAAGCTCCATTTTGACCTACGCTGAGCATGTGGGCCGTTAAAGTCGACGCAAAAATTGAATATTTCCCATTTTTAGCTCAATCAACGATCGGTGACAGTTATGTCGAAAATTCCCGAGAACACGCGGAAATTTGCCGGTGTAATTTAAGTTTTACAATAATCTTAATTTCGATAATTATGTAACAGTTCTCATTCTTTTATAACCATACATTATATTAGATAACAACATCTAAGACAATGTAACAACGGGGCCTATAAATAAGACATCTTAGTTCGTTCTGTCTGTATATATTATTAAATGTATTATTATATAATATAACAAATTACTATAGTCCACTCAGAATTTAAATAATTGACAGGTCAGTTCTTATATTCAGAAGATCCATTACAGTTACAGGTTACACAATAAGAAAATCATTCCGCTCGGTTGAATTCCTAATGCAAGATTTAAATAAATATGCAATTGAGACTGACTCCACTTTCGCTCGAATTCCATCACACACTGATCTTTAAAAGTAAGCATCAGATCGTGATTATTTAACTAGCGATTTGGATCAGAGTAACACTTATGTATACTATATCCAATCGGATTAGAGTTTGGTACATAGATTTCTATTGAATAAAGTGCAGTTGTCCTGCCTCCGGGCTTTCGGTTGTAAGTACCTATTGTGAGGTTTATGCTTTTTGTCATTATGTATGTTGTATATTGATGCTTATTTATGTGTAAGCATGGGTAAGAATGTAATGTATACCTCAAAACAATTCAGATCCAATTTACAACAAACGGTTAAATCCATTTTCCATTTTACTTATATTATTAAATTTGATGTAGTGGGAATAATGACGGAAAGCTTATATCGAGTTAGAGTTCTAGGAACATCTATCTAGTGGCGAAATACTAATATACGAGTATCATAGTATTTAATTTAATCGATACATAAATATCTAAAATATACTTAATTAATTATAAAAATAAACATATTTAAATACAAAACTTGCAATAATAAAAACTCATGGTTTTCATCTTATCACGTGTAATTTATGATTATTTGTATAATATAAATATTGCATAACTGAGATGATTTTATTTATTTACAGTATCCATATGTTATTAATTTAATTACAAAAATATATTTTTCTAGAAAATAAAAATAAAAATATATAAAACAATTAATATGCGCAGGTAAAGTTTCTTCCCGTACATAGGAAGAATACCGGGCTGTTGATGGTATCTGTTGTATTGCCTTATCTCTCGCCTTGGTACCTCGCCTACTCTATTTTGTTTCCTCGACCATCACTGGTCATGCAGTATGTTTCTAACTTGAAATCCTTGTCCTTGGGGAATTTAGGTTTAGTATCATGTCCATACTGAAGCCTTCGGACCATCGCCACGTATCGCACTTCCTGTCATACCTGAGGCATGCAGCGTGTAGCACTCTTGCAGGCCAAGACAATGGAATCCTTGAAACTATGTCACAGTGGTATGGAGTGTCACACTCTTTGTGTGAGTTTAGAAACACAAATGAAACGTCTCTTCATGACTAATTTATTCACCGAGTGCTGACGAGTCCGCGCACGAGCTCGAGTGTTTATAAAGCGGTCGTGCCAATGTTCCCCTAATATTCGGTGGAGACATCGATTTTCAGAGCTCAAAACTCGAGACCTTTAGAACCTGTTAAAGATGCCAAGTCTCACTGCCATACAGGAACATATTTAGAACGCACGCATTGAACAAACGAGATTTGGTCATCAGAATTTAATATTATTACCATTATAATTACATGACACTTAAAAATACTAAGTTTAGGCGAATAATTTTGCAATTTTAATCAGCTGAATACCTATGTACATAAAATTAGGGATGATACAATAATTTTATTGTTAATCAAATCTAGTCTGCGCTCGAAATGGAAAATTTCATGAACCGGAGCGTTAAACAATTTTACGAAAATATTAACATTGTTATCAATTTTAAATATATTTTATAAAAATAAATGTGGTCAAGCTCAGGTGGTCAAATTATTTTTTCCACGAGACGAAGCGATAATTTAGGGCATTTCATGAACTAATTCCATTTCGAGCCCTAAATCTAGTGTTACAGCAAAGTTAAATTTAATTTCTCACAATGGACAATGCAAATAGGTAGTTGTGGTGCAGGCGAGTAATTATCAATAAGTATGTAAATAAAATCGTCACAATACCGTTAATCACAAGTTAATTATAAAGGGAACCATAATAGGTACACTTTTTTATAATCCTATACAATATGTTATCATAACCAGGCCTCGAAATGGACCGAAGCGCCATTTCGGTTCATAAAATCCCCAAAATTATCGTTCCGTCTCGTGAACAAATTAATTTGACCGTCTGAGCCAGATAAGATATATAACGAAAAAATCTAATTATTTTTATAAAATACACATAAAATTAGATAACTATGTTAATATTTTTGTAAAATTATCGAGCGCTTGGGTTCGTAAAATTTTCCATTTCAAGAGCTGCATCACCATTTATTTTGGACATATTATGTAAATTATATTTACAATTATGTCTTAAGCGTAGGGTGTTCAACCAATGTGTGCTACCCGTGCTTACGTATGGCTGCGAGACGTGGACCGTCAACACGAGAGATGTCCAAAGGCTACGAGTCGCATAGCGAGGCATGGAGAGGTGTATGTTGGGCATCACGCGAAAGAACCGCTAGAGAAACGAATGGGTTAGGAAGCAGACAGGAGTACGCGATGTAATAGACGTTGCCAAACAGCTGAAATAGAAATGGGCGGGGCACATTGCTCGCTGAAAGGACGGCCGCTGGACAATTGCCCTCATCCAGTGGTACCCAAGGGGCACGAAACGGCCACAGAGTCGCCTTAAAAGCCGCTGAGTTGACGAACTTGTAAAGTTCGGCGGAAATACGTGGCAGCGAATGACACAGGACCGAGAGAGTTGGAAGAAGCTTGGGGAGGCCTTCATCCAGCAGTGGATTGACCCCGGCTGATGATTTGTGATGATATTTACAATAGTTTTGATTTTTTTGTATTTACCGTTACCGGATAGAGAACATTGACATACACTGCCTTTGCAGTGTTATCTTCAATTGTTTCGCTGATGGAGTACCAGATAAAATGATCCGAGGTTAATGCTACAACAGTAGTAATTTTAACCCAGGAAATGTAAAATTTCTTCATTTGATCTGGTCGCATTTTACTTTTACGCGGCAGCCTGTATTTACACTCGATTATAAAGGAATAAATATTTATATGCCTGAGTAATTTCATACTTTATAGATCGAAGCAATGCGGTAAGCAGAACTTTGTATTATATTATACTTTATTACAGATCTCAAAATTATATTTCCTTGTTTTTGAGATATTATTAATTTACAACGTTTTACTTCAACCAAATAAATGTATTTATTGTGAGACATAATAAACCAGATGAGGACCTGCTACAAAGATCTGTTTTACGTCGATTTTAATGCCTCTACAGGTAACATTATCTAGGACAGAAATGGAAAACCTATGACACGCGGATAATTTTTTTGGAACACACGGATAAAGTTCTAATTTCGAATTCGATATTAATTAATTTAGGTCATCTGACAAAATTGGTTTGTTTTCATCAGCGATCGAACCGATTAGGTAAATGATAATTTGTATAATATTTTCATTTGTAACATGATGACACAAAACCCAGTTGTCAATATTTACGAAATTTGACACGCTAGTCACATAACTATTAGTTGATTCCATCGTAATTAGGTAGGGAGAAGATGGAGAAATTTATTAAAATTATTGTTAAATATACGTTGCACGTATGCAGTTGGACGTAGGACACTTCTTATTCATGAGCCGTTATCCTTAAAACATGTGTTAGTACCATAGCGTTGGAGCGGAGCTCGGAGCAGGAGCACGCAGCAGTGGAGCAATGTGGTTTTAGCCGGAGCAGGAGCGGAACCGGAGCATCGAAAATGTGTTGTGCTGCACTGCTCCGGAGGTTTTTTTATTATTAAAGTTTCGTCCTAAAATCCGATGAAAATATTATATTTGACACTTTGCAACACTGTAATTATTTGAAATACAGCAACACTGCCGATTGATAAATAACCTCACTTTTTTGGTGAAAGAATGAGATAATGAAAGACAATTGCTGTCGGAAATTTGTTTAATAGAGTTAATAATGAAAAAGATGAATAATAAACCTTATTTCAAAACTACTTATTTTTTACCTTACACTTTTATACTTTTAACCCGGAGCGGAGTAGACCCTGGAGCGGAGCTGGAGCGGAGCAACTCAAAAAGGCGTCCGCTCCAACCCTCTGTGTTCAATTAACAATTTACATTCTTAAACCTTGTGGATTATTTGTTGAATGAAAAATAGTTTATTGTATGTAGCTAATTGTTTTGAATTGTAATAATTCTACAAATTGATCGTTGAGTCGATAACGATAGTATGACATGCATGATTCGAGGATGTATCCACTTTTCTCACATGGCGTGAACGGTTACATGAAAGCTGTACGTATGTAGTTGGCCGTCGGATACTTAAACCAATCAAGACATTCTCATAAAATTCGTATTGACTCTAATTGGAACATTACTGTTTGCAAACTAGAGCCGCATAACATACGTACAATATACTAGAATAACTCGTCATTTGATTAAATGCTATACGAACACATGTTTCAATAACAACGGTTCACGAAGAAGTGTGTTACGGTCAATCGTATACATACTTATTTCCAGACACGGGCGTGGACGTTTCCATACAGGACATGCGTCTTCCTTACTGCAATTTGGTCTCTAACCTTCGATAGAAAACGGCACCAAATGAAGAAGTATTAACCAATTGTTTTCATTGTGTTACAATTGTTATGAGGGTCTTGATTTATGATTATGAATGTTCACTCATGTAAATAAATAAAATTAATTTGAATACGACAGTAGGTATACGTACTATCTCAATGAGATATTAAAATCACAATATCCATACAAAACTGACAAGAACAAAACAATAAGATCGCCGTGGGGAACTTTCGAAATTTCTTAGGAAACGTTTACCCCAATAAACACGAGGAAATAATATTTATATGATAGTTATTACGAAATAGTACTGCAATTGGAGAAATGCATAATGGAACTGAGGCATATTATGTATTTGAAATGCGCTATCAAATATGACATAATCCACTATCCGCGGAAATTACACGAAAGATTCTTTCTCATTGTCTTGTTATCGAAAAAAGATGAAATGAAGTTTATAACTCAGAAGAAGTCAGATAACTAAAAAATTGAAACTGTTTCGTAATAGGTAACGATGATTGTAACGAATAAATACTTATATTCAATTAAAGATGCAATTGTTTTTAAAATTAGTTTATAACTTCGTATTCACTACATAATATTATATCAGTGGCAAGGGGTGGAGGTAGGCTACATTTTGATAATACATTTTGGTAATACATTTTGTTTCCAAGTGAGCTGCATTTTTTAAAGATATTTCCGTTATTACTAAGTTTAGGTAGCTATTTCTATTTATAAATAATGATTCTTCTCAATTTGCCGCCCTTCGGGTAACTGCCGCCCCAAGCGACGCTCAATCTGCCCACCCCACGGGACGTCACTGCTTATACGCTGCTGGTCTTGCATGGCGAGAGGCGCAAGATTTGGCCATGGACTGAGGGAATTGGAGCCCTACGCCCCTATACTGGTGCGAGACAGGATGAATTAAGTAAGTAGGTATGTATTATGTGAGGGAGTGTCCTGTTAATGTATAAATTAGTTGACGTATTTTACTTGTATGCCTACTATGCCAATGCACTTAAATCAAAATGCAGTTCGCACTGACGTTGATTGTATGCGCTTTTAATGCATTGTTATGATGCTGCCCTAGGATGGTTATTGCACAATCAAATTCAGATCGGCGCAGTTGAACTGACTTTGCAAAGTGCACCGTGTTAATGTTAATGACAGCGCCGTAGGGTATCATTATGAATTTTAATAATAATTATCCTGGAACGACTTTAGCACGCGTTGTGTTGTTATTATATATTGCGCCATTTATCTCACTATGGCGTCGGCATCCAATAATAATCTGTTTTGTTGTTCGGTATGTACTTGCGGATAGAGTTGGGTTTCGGGAATTCTCGAGAAATTTTCGAGATTTTCCTTCCCGAATCTCGAGAATTGAAATTTTTAACATTTTGGGAAATCCCGGATCTCGAGAATCTTTCCTCGGGATTCGAGATTTCTTTATTATCAAATGTTAATTGAAAAAACGATTTTCTACATGAAAAAAGTGGACAGAAAACACAAAACGTTCAAAGACTGAGTCGACTCAAAATGAGCGCAATTTTTGCAACACCAGGGAATTTTGTGTCTCAAAAGCAGCGATTGACAGTCTGTGTTTTTTGAAAGTCAATTTTAATAAGTAATGTTTTTAATTATTTTTGTTTTCCTACTTCTATTTTGTTGTCTTACATTAATAAAAAAATCATATTTTTTTGGAATTTGTCTGTTTTTACACTGATTACAGTTTTTTTTTAATTTCCCGATATCTCGAGAATTCCCGAGAATTCTTTTCTGGAAATCCCGAATCTCGAGATGGAGATTTTCTCGGGACCCAACTCTACTTGCGGATTCGATTTTTATTAGAAAACTGCTAATTAACAGTAGTAACTATTGACGTGCATGATTGCAGTTACCATTGTGATATTACGGCCTAGTTAAATAATTGGTGGAACTAAACAGACCAAATATACATTAATTTATTCAAAATTCCCGCCCTTTCAGGACATTATTTCAAAATATACCGATAGACGAGTTAGACACCCGGTCACTAGATTGCTAGTATAAAGTACCTGTAGTGCAGTGGCGAAGGGTGGAGGAAGGCTGTTTAGATCCAACCTAAATAGTGCACACTAAACTTTGTGAGTTATACGTATTTGTTTTCATTGGACTAAGACTACAATTTATAGACGTTGTTCGTTAGTTTTTAAAATTAAATAAAACCCTCCGAAAACCAAATCATAATAGATAAGTAAGAGACAAAAAATATTCGTCTATCTATAAAATATCCAAAATTATGCCATTAAATCATACCTAACTTTGAATATTTCATAGATGGGAATAATCTGTTGTCATCTATTATGGTTTGGTTTAGGCAGGGCTTAATGAATTTCAAATAATTAACCATCAATATATTATATTCTTAATCCAACGATAGAAATATAAGTATGAATGAAAAAATGTGCACAATTTTGTCGTATCACCCAAAGTATACCAAAACTATTACCATTTTAAATCGTAGACTTCATTTCAATGAAAACAAATACGCATGACTGACACAGTTTATTGTGGATTATTTATGTCGGATCTTAACAGCCTACCTCCACCCTTCGCCACTGCTGTAGTGAAGACCTTACCAATTTTATTATTGACCCATAACGTCCATTAGACAAAACACTAGTTCGAATCGTAGTTAGGATTTACTTTTTTATATTAAATTTATTTTAGTGTCTGTTGCTCTTTTGACGTGAAATATCTATAATAGAAATATAAAATATACATTTCTTTTTGTACAGTAAAATACTGTAGATTAACGAAATTAAAATTCGAGTCCTGTAAATATGGCTGTATATAACTCTCTTTTAGTTACCACAGCTTACATACCTTCAAGACGCACCCTTCTCCACTGCTATAATGTCATAAAATAAAATATCCATATTTATTTTATAGGAATAAGGGAAACACCCGTACAGCGAAAGTTATGCATCAAAGTGAAATCAAATTAAAGATAAAACAATACTCAGGTGTTGTCAAGCAACATTATCATTACAGATGGAAAGTATCAATTACCTACTCGGTAAGTTTTTTCCCTATTCAATAAATATAAAACATGTGTTCTTGCATCTGTAAATAACCTGCATAGGCATATAATCCATAAGAGGCGAGTTGTCGGCCATTGTTGCTAATGTGCTAAAATTATAGAGTTGTAATCAATTACAGGTAGGAAGCTGGTGCATGAAGAATATATAGGTATGATTAAAGTATTACTTAAGAAAGTTGAGATATGTCTAAATATACTAGATAGGTGCCTACATCATTGTTTTTTTTTTGTTGCTCACAATAATCGTATAGAAAGTCTCTTCTAATTTCAGCTCCCTTGATACTATCGTTAGAGTGGAAATTACTCAGGCTGATTTTATAAATAATCATCAGCGATTTTCTTTGTTTTTATTTTATATACGAGTATATTCTATTAAATTATATTTTATTTTGTCCATATACGAGCTATCGATTTAGATTTCACAGAACAAAGGCTCAACTATCATTCAACAATGGTAAAGTAATCTTGTGAGACTAGTCAGACCATGCGTTGCCAGAAAATAGCAAATTGAGGTAGAAATTGCAAATATTATATTCTTCCTTTTCTTCTTTTGTCCATGTCCGATCCTAATAGGAGCATATGAGCCTCCACAGAGTGGAGGTTTGTATTAACAGATTTTGTTTTTACGAGAAATTGATGTCAGCCATTTGCTCAACATATTATGTCCATACTCTGACTCATACACAAATTGAAAAACAATATGTGTACTTGTCAGACACAAGATTCAAACCTGAGACCCACGACGCAATAGGCCAACGCTTAAGCCACGCGGCCATCGTGAGTGTTGCCAATGTTATATACCTACACATTTATCGGGCACGAAAAACACGTCAATAAAAGCGTCACTGCAAATATGGCTAATAATGCAAATTGGGGGGGCAATAACTCTGTTCAACCAAATCGCTTCGGATGTTGATATATTCCACCTACGTGAGGATGAGTATAGGTGGACGTTTTTATAAATTCTTAAAATAGGGTCTGCTTAGCTCATTCGGTGTAGGTACTTCCTTGTATCTAATATATATTTTTTTGTATTTACACTTTTCTACTGTTTAATAACTTAATTCTGATCTATTTCTTTTTTTTATACAATACCTACTGTTTTAATAATATTTATTTGTATCTAAATGTCATGTTGTGAACGTCTTAAATTAATAATTTGTAATGTTCACTATACCTATGTAAAAATAAATAAAATTTGAATTTGAATTGAATTGAATTACATTATGTATGTTGATAAAACGATAATATTTTATTCTTACCTATAATAAGATTTTTTGGGTGATTTTTATTAGATATGCCACGTACCAAGGTACCCTGTGCCGCCAGATAAAAAAAGTTTGACAGACACTGGTCTAATGGTTACAGTAGATGCCTACTTATGCTTTGAAAATCGAGTAGGCATGCTGTAAAATCAATGCCAAAGCTCACTTATTCCAAGCAGAACTATACGCGTAGCTCTACGAAAGAAAATTAATAGCACCCTTTTGAACAGCGAAGCTTTCAATTTATTTCAATAATAAATCGCCACCAGGTGACTGATGACTGATGATGATAGATTGAAATTGCAAGTGACATGTGTTTTGTGAAATTATTCTGCGTATCTATGTCTGCAATTGTATTTCTTTGGAGGGCATTCAAAGAACATTAAGGAAATAATAGTATTATTACATTTTCCTAGCCACGTCCTGTCTACTTAGAACCTGTCTACTTAGAACTCTATGTCTAAACTCTGCGAAGTAATAGGTAATATTAAAATTATTTCATTCGTTTATTCACATCCATGGTAACAAGGTGAAGACGACACCATAACAAAACCACAGTCAAGAAATAGTTATTTATCACTATGTAGTGTGTCACGTCGTGTCGAGGCCCCAATCAATACGAGTGCGTTTCGGGTCTTAAAATATATTCAGTGGTTTAGATTTTTCCACACTCATATAAACGAGAGAGATTTAATCCGCGCATATGCATGCAATACACTAATCGATTATGTATGTTTATAGCATATGCGTAGAGCTTTCTTCTCGACCTTTATCATGTATAGAGATTCATTTTTTTCCTCGAGAATTCTAGAGTAGTTTATTGATTACGGTCCATTATTTTCTTCCGATTTTTTCCAATACCGGTCCAAATTTCTTGTCCAAAAATATTTTTACCGCCAGATTTATGAAGAAATCCGTTTGAGATCAAAAGTCGAGAGAGCTTTTTTTTAGCTTTCGACTAATTCCGTTTGAATCTATGTTAGATCGAAATTTTCAGTCGCAAGGTTTTTTACCTCTCACTGTCGATTTTTCGAGAAATGAAAATCTCGAAATTTCTGAAAAAAAATGTCGAGAATCATCTTTTCTCATCACTTCTCGAGAATTTTCCAGACGAGAAATCTCGACTACACAATCTCTACTTGGGCCTACGATGTATTTTTGCGAGTGATTTGAGCGACAGAGAGCTCTACCATTTTGGGCGTATGACCGGATGGGATTTATTCACCTCAGGTGCCATTCACATCGTTACATTATCATTATATAATAATAACTCAAAAAGAATAACATTGAACTATTCATTCTTTGAAGTCGTCGACATGTTTAGTACCTACTTACTAACAGAATTCACAAATCACGATCAGAAACTACTGATAAACAGGAAATCGAAAAACAAAAGAAGTGTCACGCTATTACTTTGAAATTTGAATATGGATGCATTACGCTGTGTAGGCAAGTGTCAGTAATGAATACTATACTTTGATGATAGGTGCCCTTGATGGGCGAATTATGAATACAGATATAGCATGATGATATCATCTACACAGGGTCGTAAGGTTAGAATAAAATAATGTTTTAGAGAAGACATATTATACAATGTAATTAATATAACAACCTACTCAATCGCTGTCTATAATAACAATCACTGTGGCGTAGAGCAGGGATGGCATATTGGTGTCACACGAGCCAAGCCTGGTACGCGAGGGATTTGTGACGGTTAAAGAATCTTTTTTATCCATGATTTTAAATACTTTAGTTAGAGATATGGGATCGGAAAAATTTAAATATTTCCCAAAACTTTTTATAAAAAATAATCAGAATTTCACTTATGAATTTTGAAATATTCTTTCTTGGTTTGGGGAAAAATACATAGTTTTAAAAGAATTGTAAAATAACCGCAAATTAATAATAATCCGGATTTATTCGATACGATGATTTCCTTAATTGGACGCTATTAATATATATATATATAAATGCATATTATCGATCTAAAATCTTCTACGATTCATCATGCGACAAGCCAAACCATTCAAGAACCAAAATGTCATACGTACACTCTACGTCTCGTTAGTACATAGTATTCTTGAATATGAGTCTATTATCTGGAGTCCTTATGAAGTTTCGTACAAGCTTATTTTAAAGCGCGTCCAGAAAAAAAATCTTCGATGTCTTTATTTGAAGACATAATTATAACTATTCTCCTTTTAACAGCTTTAACTCCTTTTAAAGTTTTTTTTAACAATTCGTCAAACGATTTCTTTCCGACTGCCTTTCTACAAGGCATGATCACTTGTCACTGTCTTGAATCTCATTGGTTACTTCTGCATTTGAAATATTTTGCCTGCTATCACAATCCTGGCGTCCTAAAGAATTTAAATTTATGGGCGCCTGTCGTGGTCTGGTATTCTGGGTCAGAGCTGTTTCCTCGAGTCAAGCCTATCAGGCACCATTAGCTAGGAGTGCAAGGCTAGTAAGTGCGCTCCCTAAAGACATAGAATTTTTCAATGATGTACTTTTGCATTTTGTTTTTGAAACTTTATTTTATTGTATAAAATTGTTTATGTTTTATTATTATTATTTTCATTATTATTATTTTCTTCTTCTCTCTTGTGAGAGTAATATTTGTTATAATGTAAATCTCATGTTGTGAACGTCTTGTTATGTCCACAATATTTTGTTTTCTTAAATAAATAAAAAATAAAATAAATAAAATCTATTATCACATTAACTTTGTGAAGCATATTGAAGAATTGTTATTGGTCATCAGTTCTCACAGACTGAAGAATCAGAAAGCCACATTGGAAACACAATATTATAAGTAGGTATGGGATACGATGCCTGTTACCCCTTTTTGTCAAAAAATCAACAATATTGTTGTTAACGGTCTTCTCTTCTACTTACTCTTGCAAAAGTCCTTTTCTGTATTAAATCCTGAACATATAAATACAAGGAACAGATCAACAGACAGGCAGTATGTACTAACAACACACCAGCTTACCAAAAATTAAATCAGTATTTTTTTCTTTATAATGGTATTATAATAATATGTGCTTATCTATACCATGTACATAAATGGTAATGAGTAGGGAATCCAATCCCGAGCCAAAATTCTGATCCCGGGATTTCGGGATTACAATGTGATAATCCCGGGACCAGTCCTGGGATTGGCATTTTTTCCATTGTTAATATAAAATTTTTATATTTACACATAACATTGATAAAATCGGTCAAAAATAAATCTAGTATAATTTATAATATTTAAGACATTTATTGTTAATATTGTATATCTACGTTCAATCTTGGAAATACATAAGTTTAATGGAGTAAATAATATTAAATATATATATATAAATAATAATGTGAATTTAATACGAGATGGCTGTTTCTGATAATAGAGACTAATGAATGGATTAGCGAGATTTAAAATAGTAAAGCAAATAATCATGGTGTACTTATGGCCTTTCCGCTTCATAAATCTAATTAGTCAGCCAAATATGAAACTGCCGTAAAACGTATGAGATCATGGTGGAATTACTTCGTTAAAAGTGTGGAGCATTGTTTTTTGCCAATCTTTCTCATTTTTAATAATTTATGTGAAAAAATAAAAAGAATCGGCAATTTACACATGGGTATAAATCAAACTTCATTCAAACTCAGTTTATTTTTAATGTAGTTATTTTTTATTAAAAGTATTTTTTCTGTTATATTTTCGATTTTATTTTATGTTCCATATTGATAAAAAAATCAATCCCGAAATCCCGGGACTATGTTTATCAATCCCGGGATTCATAGGTATCGAAAATAGCTCGGGATCCCGGGATTGGAATCCCTAGTAATGAGTAATGACATTGGAAATACGAAAGTATTAAATTTTATCACATTGGCACATTGATCTGACGATGATTATATTTGCCATCCCTGGTGTAGAACGTGTAGGCTTATACAAAGGATTCAAAATGTGTACGTTTTTTGACAAGTGAATATTTCTATTTAATGTGATTGATTACTTTCATATCGATTAGTTGATTGACTTATTACATTGCCATTTACGCCTGACAAAATCCTTCGCATTTATTTTTATATTAAATTTAATTTGTCAACTGTAATTACAAATTGATTTTGAGGCGCTGTGTCAATTTTTTTAGCCTGTTTAGGAGGATTTTTTTCAAATTACATATCTTCAACGAAGAATGCTTCTTAAATCTTAATTCGTAATTTGATTATTACAAATTGAGTTCACGTCATCAAAATTGAATTTTGAGTAGAACTGGCACCACCAATGAATTAAGTTAGCATTGTTATTACTTAGATTTTTATTACAATTATTACAATTTGAAAACATGAAAGATAGCACAGCTACTAGGCCAAGATCTACAACGAGTTAACTTGAATATCATATTTTACACTAAAAGGAAGACTGGAAAAGTACCGCGATATTCGGAATTGGCATAAATTCCAAGTAAAACTATTGTGTGGTGTTCTGTACTGTTCTGTGTACACTAGATCCGTTTATTTAAGAGCAAGTGAAACGGCAAATAATTTTCAACAGTAGGTGGAACGAAATTTCGCAGTCGTTGCCAATCGGAGACTGATAGTCGAGGTGTGAGCACGTCAATTTGTTTTATGATGGCGTCGGAGGAAAATATTCTTAAATCGTGTAAAGATGACTAAAAAACGTGCCGCATGTACTTGAAAAAGAAAACATGTCAATGAATATACTATTATTATTACGAATATAATAATAAACATAACATTAAAAGGACGCATGTTGAAATTTTTATGACAACTTATATTTCGTTCGGCTCGCGTCATTTGCACAATCCGCGCATCGCCTAGTCACGATATTTTTAGACCATGCCTCAGCTGAAGTATAGCCATAACTAAATTTGAGTATAAGAATATCTGCTTTGGTACTTAAGTTCGGTAGTATAGGTAGCCCGCCAGGCGTAAAACGTGTGTTCGAATCCAGCACGGCCCAAGATTTTTTTTTGGAATTTTCAACTACCTTGGCTGCATTTTCTATATTATCTACCTGTGGGTCTATATTCTATACACTAGGCGGCTATCAGCCGCTGTCGACATAAATTTATCATAGTTGTGTATTGAGGCGGTTAATTGTTACAATAAGTTAAACGTTGTCAAAAAGTGCTATGTTTTAACATCCCCTCTCTTGGTTGTCTTAACTTTTAGAGCGAGATAGACAGTTTTGACAATCTAGACGGCTAACTTATTGTAACAATTATAATACATACATATTATGATAAACTACCGTTGAAAGCCGCCGATAGCCGCCTTGTGTATAGAATAGACCCACTGGACTAACAACTACCATCCCTATATCTACCTACAGATGATTTGATTTGGAATTATATTAAACTTACAGGACGTTTTACTTACAGGACATGTAGACTTTTTTATCTCTAGCATACAAAATGCCACAATTGCGAATGGCTTGAACAAATAATAATTATTGTTGTATCCATGACATATTGAAATATGTAAATGAATAATCTATAAATTATATGAATAACAATATTTGAAGATGCATGGTGTTTTCACATAAAACATGCATTCACGTAAATCGGTTATGTCCATTTAAGGATGTTATAATTTGTTATTTATAATTCGTTCCCACCTGGTCTGTGATTTCCACAATCTTAACTTTTTCAAGTTATTAATTGGTACAACGAAACAATACCAAAACAAGATTTTGTCAAGAATGATTAAATATTTCACAATAATTATTATTACAAAAATACAATAAGAATTTTTTATATTGAATAAAATACATTAAAATATAAAATACGTATATAGATTTTATCTATTTTGCAATTGTAATATAATAATTTACTTGCGTTTAAAGTGAATGCTGGTATTGTACTTCTAAGTAAATTCAAGCGAATTAAAATATTATTTTGGCAATGCTGTCGGTGCATTTTATGGCGCAGTTATTTAAATTAAGTGTGAAAGTCACACAGTTAAATAAAATAAACTATTTTGAATACAATAAACATTAGCATTAGAAAATATCTCTATCTTTTTAAACACACAATTTATTACGTGCTTATGTTTCCTAAGAGTTTAATGTATAGGTGCAAATAATATACTTTTAATCGTGTCCGGAAACTTGTACGTATGCAGTTCGCCGTATCGAACTTTCACCGTAAAATTTTGTATCGGAAATATATGGCCTGTGGGTCTATTCTATGCTTATCGACCGCTAAAGTGATAAAGTGAAAAATACTATCAAACTTAGGGTAGGTTTGTATCAAAATATTAGCACTTATTGTAACAATTACACGAAGCCGGTTTTTATTGTTGCAATAAGTGCTATATTTTAACAGCACCTATCTTGCTGCTGTTAAAATATCGCACTTATTGCAACAATAAAAACCGGCTTCGTGTAATTGTTACAATAAGTGCTAATATTTTGATACAAACCTACCCTAAGTTTGATACTATTTATCAATTTAGTGTTCGATAAGTATAGAATAGACCCACTGAAGTATAGAAAGCTCTCGGCGAACTGTACCATGGTGAAATGTTTTACGTACAATTTACATGTAATCCTTGAGATATCGATAATTCCCTAAAACTCAATTTTTCTGCAGGCCGAATCCGTTAGAGATTAAATTTGACGTTTTACGTACAATTGACGTGTAACCATTTTTAATACATTTGTAATTTTTTTTTTATAAACAGCGATGGGTATATTCATTTCTCAACACCGCGAATGTTGATTTATTTACTTCACCCTGTCACGCTTCAGCATTGGGGCATAGGTTAAGCCATGGTTTCCCAAACTATGGGTCGCGACCCACCAGTGGGTCGCGAGCGAATATTGAGTGGGCCCTCGCCACTGTATACATGAATTAAAAAAATAGCAAGTGATAAATTTGATATTTCATTCAGCTATTTATAATTCCCAAAAATTGAAATAAACTTAAGTTACGGAAAATATTGTGATAAAATAATAATAATTTGAATTGCCAATGCACTACAGATGGCAGCACAGTCGCGGAATATCGCCAGCTAGCGCTGGAGCTAGCGCCAGCCCAGTGTTGCCAACCGTACTATAAGTATAGTATTTGTACTATAATTTTGGTCCGCGTACTATGTACGATATAAAACAGGTATAGTACGCCCAAAATACTATAATTTTGAATATCGGAAAAAACATGTAAAAAGTACTAAAATTTCGATATTTCCGTTCGATAAATTGGTGCAAAGTATTATAATTTCTGAGCTTTGCCGATGACAGTAATTTTCTCGCAAGTCTCGGAAGACCTCCATAGCAGAATGCAGGAACTCGCTGAAAAGCAACAAAGTAGGTTTGAAAATAAATGTAACAAAGACGGACATGTCCAACTGCTTTGCGTGCCAAAAAGAGATCCTCACCAATGGGCACTCAGCTCGAACAGGTGAAGAACTACATCCATCTGGGACAACAAGTGTCTATAGATGGTTGTATATTTTATGAAATTGTTCGCAGAGTAAAGCTAGGCTGGAGTGCTTTTGACCGCCTGAATAATGTCTTCAAAAGTGACCTTCCACTGTGCCTAAAGTGCAAAGTGTTCCACCGGTGTGTGCTTCCCGTAATCACATATGCGTGTGAACATGGACCCTAAGTAAAAGAGAGATCCAGAAACTTAGAGTAGCACAACGCGGTATGGAGAGGTACATGCTGGGCATAACGCGAAAGGACAAAAAGAGGAATGAGTGGATAAGGAAGCAGACAAGGGTTTGCGATGTAATAGAGTTCATTAAAAGCTTCAAATGGAGATGGGCTGGATACATAGCTCGAAGAAAGGATAATTGTTGGACAAATTTAGTCATCCAATGGTATCCAAGAGGTACAAAACGTCCGCAAGGTAGACCTAGAGGCCGCTGGATCGATGAAATGATAAAGTTCTGCGGAAGTACGTGGCAGCGCAACGCACAAGACCTAGAGAAGTGGAAGCAGCTTGAAGAGGCCTTCATCCAGCACTGGATAGATTCAGGCTGATGATGATGATAACTATAATTTCTCAATATAAGAAGATTTGGAGAACTTGGAAAAAAATGCTCGAAAAACGTAAAAAAATCCCTTGACTTTGGTTTACAATGAAATTTCTTAAATTCTTCGGTAAGCTTATTTTTTTTTGAGAAACAAAAAACCTATACATTTTGAACACATGACAACGCGTACTATATTTTTTTCCCAAATACTATAATTTTGGAGGCTCTGTACTATGATTCGACTTTGAAAATATGGCAACACTGCGCCAGCCATACTAACAGCTCAGTCGGTGACAGCGCGGTGAACGAAACACATCTCGTAGAACCCATTGATTTATCAGAAGATACGTCACTGAAAAATAGTTTCAATCGTAAACAGTTAACGAAATTCTGGCTCTCAGTTGCTGATAATAATTATCCTTGCCTGTTCGAAGCTCTGAAAGTCCTCCTCCTCTTTACTACCTCATATCTATGTGAGGTCGGATTTTCGGCTATGGTTAACATTAAAACTAAATACCGAAATAAATTGGATATATCAAACTCACTGCGATTAAAAGTAACCAAAGTTGAAGTTGATGAAAACTGTAATGAAGAAAAATAAGAAACAAGTAGGTACATCCTTCCCATTGAAATAACTTTGTAAAAAAACCTTGCAGGTGTAGGTATTAAAGTAATATTTTTTTTATTTAAGTTGTGTTTCTTATTTCAACAGTCTTTCATTCATATTGGTAACACTTATAAAAAATATTTTTTTTATTTCTTCTTATTGTGCCATCCCCTAACGGAGGTCGGCCACCATCAAGGCGATCTTATCTTTGTCGTCTGCTACCCGGAACAGTTCGGTGGAGCTGCAGTCGTACCAATCACGGAGGTTCTTAAGCCACGAAATGCGACGCCGTCCTCTGCTACGCTTCCCATTGATCTTTCCTTGAATGACGAGTTGGGGAGTGCTGTATTTTTGTCCTCTCATAATGTGGCCAAGGTATTGTAGTTTCCTGGTTTTGATACTACGTAGAACTTCTCGTTCCTTCCCCATTCGATTGAGAACTTCAACATTTGTCACCCGGTCAGTCCAAGGAATTTTGAGGATGCGTCTCAATGAGGATGCGTTTCAATTAGAACAAATAAGACAGCATTAAGTAGTTCCACGACTCACCACTAGGGAATCTGAGCATTACCAATATTTATGCCCTCTTTTCTCTAAGACAGCTAAGAGGTGGGTCCCAAGTTTAGAAATGTTTGTTAGGTGGGTCGGAGCCCAGTCAACTTTGGGAACCACTGGGTTAAGCACAAGATCGCGTCACTTTCCTCGGTTTATCGTCACGTCTCTCGCAACCTTCAGCACGTAGATCGAGAATTGTAGGACCGCTATAGAGCGAGGGAGGTTCGGCACGGTGACGGAATCTTTAAGGTTGTGCCACAAGGGTACGGAGTGTCGCATTCTCTGGCGGTATTCGGTACATATATCTCAGCCACGTGTCTCTTTGTGACAACTTAAATCATCGAGGGCTACCGTGTCCGCTCGAGTGTTTGTAACATGACCGTACCAATGCACCACTAAGATTCGCCGTAGACATAGATTCTCAAAGCTGAAAAGCTTAAATCAATCAAATTTCACAAATATACATGAGGACAGGTAGCACGCACGCGTTGAACAAATATTTTGCTTTTCATGTAATACAGCCTTGACCTCCACTTGACTCCAAGTTCACTGGCAACTGTGGCACTTGAGTATTTGAACCTGGTCACCAGATTGACCGGCAGACAGGAAACCCGCATAATAGTATTGGTGTCAATGCATGTGGCACTACTCATGTATTTGGTTTTCGCTGCATTCATAACATGAAGACGTCCACAGTTCATGCGAGTCTGTTCACGGTTACCTCCAAGCGATTGATCTTCGAGTCAAATATGACTGCTGATTTGTTCAAAACTATTAAATCTAATCTTACATTACGTAAGTTAGAACTGCAGTAACAAAATCAATTGGGTCGCAAATAACGGTTGCTATGTAAGTATAGAAAATTGAAAAAATATTTAATTTAAATCAATTATCATCAATCACCTTCGTTTGACGTTGACACGGATTATTAACTTCTTGTTTATATTAATACTTAATATATATGTAATCAATATATTTTTAATGGCATCATAACTACAGTACAATCATTTTAACTACCACTACCACGAAAATACCTTAGTAAGATTATTATTGTAGTACCAGTTAACTAGTGCATCTATCTAGATGACAGGGAAGTGAAATATGGTTCGCTAAATCTGTTATTAACTTCGGAGTGAAAACATTCCGAACGTGTTATTTATGACGGATTTACTTGTATTTCGAATTAATTTTCGCGCTCCTAATAATTGGTTTTGGATCAGATAGGCCCAACAGTTTGCACCTTACGTCTATGATTTCTTCACGAGATACACAACATTTTCGCTAAATGTAAAAGATTCTGCAAAATTCTGAGTCGATGTCAGTTTAATATCCGATATTCGAATACTATTACCAATTGAGTAAAAAATAGTTATTAACTTTTAAATTTATACTAGATACCTACCTACCTGCCAAATTAATACATTTGGCAGAATGATATACTTCGTTACTTTCTTTACACAATGTTGTGATAAGTCATTCATTGTGCATAGAGTTGGGTTTCGGGAATTTCCCGACGGGAATTCTCGAGAAATTTTCGGGATTTCCCATCCCGAATCTCGAGAATGGAAATTTTTAACATTTTGGAAATCCCGGATCTCGAGAATCTTTTCTCGGGATTCTGGATTTCTTTATTATCAAATTTAATATTAATTCAAAAAACGATTTTCTATATGGAAAAAGTGGACAGAAAACACAAAATTCAAGGACTGATCGGGGCATTTAACACAATTAAGCCAACGTCGAATCAAAATGAGCGCAATAATTTTTGCAACACCAGGGAATTTTGTGTCTCAAATGCGTACGCGATTGTCAGACGCAGCGATTGACAGTCTGTGTTTTTTGAAATTCTATTTTAATAAGCAATGTTTCAAATTATTTTTGTTTTCCTACTTCTATTTTGTTTGTCTTCTTACATAAATAAAAAAAAAATCATATTTTTTGGGAATTTGTCTATTTTTACACAGATTACAGTTTTTTTTTTGAAAACTCCCGATTTCTCGAGAATTTTTTTCTGGAAATCCCGAATCTCGAGAATGCAAAATTTCATCATTTTGGGAAATCCCGAATCTCGAGATTGAGATTTTATCGGGAAATACCCAACTCTAATTGTGCATGAGAAAAAATTAAATTTATTCTAGTTGCATGTCACTATTAAAGTTCGTCTAATACCAATATACTAGGTATTTGCAGTATAGAGAAATTTAACGCTATGGCGCTACCAACTTAGTGACACCATCTGGAGGATTGCCATTTTGGCGCTGGTAAAGTATAACAAAATGACTAAAAAATACACATTCTTACGAAAACAGCAGATACACTTCTAATATATAGTACTTACCTATTTTTATTTGGCGTAGTTTTTAGTGCTTCACGTAGCAATTACACCGTCCTTAGACAATACAATAATAACTCTCAAAATTTGAAATATTTGTTTTTTAGCTCATTTAACTTACGATTTACGGTATGCATAGATTGAAATTACATGTTATAGTTAGAAAATAAAAAAAAGTACGTTCCGTGAGTCACAGGTTGGTGACAACTTACTTAACTTCTCGATGTTCCGCATTGAGATAATATATTTCCACTAAGTCTAATACCACTTGTTCTTTCCTGCTACTTATTAAAGTTATTATTAACATTAGACGTTTTCCAACACTAATTGTGATTTATACCGAAGCGTGGGGTCTATGATTATTTCAAAATTGCGTAAAATCGCCAAGTTATATCAATTAACCGCTAAAATTAAATCAGCTCGATATTTATGGCGGTTAATAGAGAAAGGTAAATAAACATTATTGAAACTCTGCAAAAACAGTTTGTAATTATTTCATTGTTGGTATATAAATGTCTCCTGGCAATAAACTGCTTTGCTGAACCAAAAGCAATCCTAATCAATGGCACTCAAACCTCGTCTACCTTGAACAACAAATGTCAATTGAGGACTGACGTATGTATGACCGTGTAGGAAATGCAGTTCGCCTCTGAAATGTTGTATCGGAAATTTATGGTCGTATACTAAAGACCGTCCAACCTCTTCGGGTCGTATAGTACTGCCATAAAATTTATGTCTAAAAAAAACACGATTCTTGTCGGCTTACACTATACAGGAAGCCAGCCAAGAAATTTTGAAAATAGCCAATATACTGGATGTAATTATATTTTAATAATTTACGATCCGGGACGTAATATTTATTTTTTCCACGAAACTGAGCGATAATTTCGGCGACATCACAAACCGGAGCTGCGTTCCGGTGCGCTTATATCCATTGCGAATACTGGTTCGCAGATATTCTAGAACATATATGTATGCCGACAGAGATTTCATAACACGTGGCGAGATGTTTATGACTTTATCTGAACTACGACTATCACACTAAAAAAACCTGTTGAATACTTAAGCGAAGTAACCTTTGTAATTTCATAATTTAAGTTAACCCAACCGATAGTTAATACCTTACGAGAGACAATACTCAGATATCTGATGAAACTCATCTTTATTACCTCATCAGAGTTAGTAGTTAAAACTTAAAACCGAGATGATATTTAGGATTAACAATTCTAATGAAGTGAGCACATAAAGATAAATTTATTGCTAATAAGGGATAGGTATACATAATGTACCTGATATTGTTAATATAATCATTATTATCTGCCCATGTAGGAAATATTGTTATTTAAAATATTAAATTTCTTAATTTTTTGTATCGGCAAAAAAATAATTAAAATCAAAATAAATTCCCCACAAGTTTTCTTCGGAGTATGCAATATCGGAGAACGAGTTTTTTTACAATATTTTTTTTTCTATTTGTTTGTGGGTTCATTTACAATAATTACAATCTTTCTATATTAGCACGTATTAATTTTCATGTTGACATCAATTTATCTCTCGTAACTCTGCGGTCTTTGTGCGACTCCTTCGCAGAACGGACGCGTTGTTTCATGATGCTGTATATCGCGCGGTTGGTCTATTTGATAGTACTATTAACGTTGATAATATATTGTTTTAAACAATATTTTTTTTTGTGCAGGTATGTCTAATCGGTAAGTTGTAATTATTTTGTTAATGTAATTTTTGCATATTATTACTTTCTCAGTACCTACGTTATTCTATTAATAAGTATTTTTTTCCTATTTTATGTGATCTACTTTAGTTCTAATAATATGTGATGTGTAGTTAAATGTAAAAAAAACTTAGAAAATTTAAAAAAAAATCGTTGTGTGTACTTATTTACGCGTGTTAGAAGTTATACTTCTTTGGCATAACAAAACAAAAACAAAACTTATGATAACCTAGATTCTTCGACTAGCTCTAGTGTGGTGATTTGGAACCAGGCTCACAAAATAAATAAAAGTGTTTCTTTGGTTCATCAAACAATCCAAATTATTTGTTTTTCTTATTGGTAGGATGTTGAAATGGAGTGCCGCTGGTTTAAACCTATTTTATTGCTTCATTCGTAAATATTAATAATATTTATTATTACTCTTTTAATTATCTTGTTAACTTACACACTCAGAAAAAGGGCCGCTTATTGGAGCTCCACTGGTCTAAAATTGTGTTATTGCTACATTTCGTAATAATTATTAATATTTAATATTACTATTTTAATTATCTTGTTATACATTCAGAAAAAGCGCCGCTTATTGGAGCACTGCTGGTTTAAAATTATTTTATTGCTTCATTTCGTAATTATTAATTAGGAAAGTTAACAGTATTACGCAACCCGAATGCAATATAAATTATAAAAAATTATTTGTTACATCGCAGCCGGTCACACGCGAAAAATACACTCTGATCTGTTTTCCCAAACGCGCCAAAAGAAGTATAACTTCAAAAATAAAGAACTTCTAGAATCTAGATTTCGGCCAGTTTTTGCAAATAGCAAATCTCAAATAAGTGGTATTGCATTGCTCTGTTAAATTAAAGTGAATGTTTTCTAAGCCCTTTGCAACATTAAAATTCAATAAGCTTATTTAGTAAGACCTAGCATGCAGTTAACGGTGACCGCCTGATCGATGACTGCGATTCGACTATTATATTAAACAACTTTCATTTTATCGAATATTTTTAACAATAATTATATTGGCCTGTTGGCAAAGTGGCAAAAATTAAACAATCAATTATTATTCTATTCAGACCATTATATTTTTAATATCAGTTTTCATATCTACCTAGGCATTTCATTTATTTGGTATAATACACATGTATCTAATTTTAACAAAGATTTCTCTATCACTTCTTATTACTTATTTTAAGTTACGAAACGAAAAGTTTTTATACTTGATTACTACAAACTAAACTGTATGACACTTATATACAAATCAAATGACATTGTTGAAATGTTGATATTTTTGATCGATTTTTTGGCATTTGTACGAATTAATACTAAGTACCTATTGATACATCTTCTCTAGTTGATTATTGCCAATATTGAATGTCAAAATTTATCGATATAAACTTATCCGAAGTATTAAAACACCAATGGTTACATTTGTACCTTAGATACTACGACTAGTAGGTACTTAACTAGTCACACTAGTGTATTTTACTGCGCTTTATACCTACACAGAGTCAGTTCGTGACTATAGCGCCCAAGAGAGACAAGTATTTATTTTAACTCTCTCGCGGGATACTTTATAACAATGCTTATTTGCAATATAAGGATGGGGGGGGGGGGTGATATAATGGTATTTTCTTTTCAGAAATATTGGAAAAATCATAATAACAGAAAAAAATTAAGATTTTCATAAATTAAAAATTGTTACCTGAATAGATTACCAGCAGTAACAGTAAGGCATCTACTATTATGAAAGTACCATAGGAATCACACATTTAAAAAATATGTTTAATAATTTATAAAACCGATAACAAGAACGGCAGTATACATGAGTTATCCTCCTTGTGATTAATTAATATTGTTTTTAATTTAATTACACAATTTGATAGACCGGGTAAACCTAATACAATAATACATCAACAGTAATTAAACCTCTCGGGTCCAGATTTTAATTTGCCAGTTGTTTGATCGATAAATATTTTTGATCTGTTTAATATACTTAGTAAAACATGTGTTATCCATTCTTTTTAAATTCACTGGAAATTAAATATATATTTTTTTCTAAATAATATAATATTAATTATGTTCAATTTGGCGCCCTTTAAATCTCGACGGTCCAGTCAGTCACCCGGCTCGCCCTACCTACGAGCTAGTCACTGTAGGTACACCTAATAGATATGTCAACCAAAAATTTATAGTAATAACAAAAAACCTGTATAATTAAATATTGATTTGGGGACAATGTTAAATGGTTTTGAATGTATCAAGCCCAATGTGTGAAAAATGTGTGGGTTGTCGATTGAATTAATAACAATATTTGACTGCTTCAATAAAATCAATATTTAAAAAGTCTCCATAAATATGCAGTTTTATTAAAATCAAGACAATTATGATTTTAACCTCTTGGAATGATTCTGTGACTGTATAAATTATATTTTAAAACTGTTTCGAATGTGTATTATGGATATCCTAAGTCAGCGTTTAGAATAGTACATTTTTATGCACTTTTTTTAAATGACACCGAGTGATTGAAAGATAGTCTATAGAACGATGTTATTGAAAATAAATGGTCTTCATATTTTATTATGCGAAAAAAGAAGAGATAGGTACAAACCCTTTTAATTTAAACCTAGTTCCAAATTAAAGCTCCACTTCAGTCCTTGAAAGTGGGTTGTCCAAAAGCTGACTATTAGCTTGAATTGCTTTTTGCTGAAATAATTATTAAAATTCCTTCCACATTTCTCTATACCTAAGTACCAATTTAAAATATCCAATAGAGGTGCGGTACGAATCCTGTTTTCGCGACGAGCTAAAATGCACCATGTTCATCGAACACGTCTTCATCGTGATTGCAAGTGAGTATTTATTTATGCACGGAGGATTGGCGGATTAAGTCATCATCAGTCGTGAAATTGAATCGCTCTCAGGAATTCCCCACGCCGAGTGAGAACATGTCGCGGGATGCAAACACATGTTGAACGTGCGATTTATGCCGTGTGCCAAATGCCAATTTGAGCAGTCCGTAACGGGGCTAGAACCCGCTATATGACAGCAGAAAATTATGTTAGATTTTTTTCAACAGGTAATAAATTTTATTTAACACGTCTGTCTCTCTACTATCCGGCACATCTTCACACCGAGAAACGACCCTAAAAGTTGTCGCGGAGGGCAACAGGAAGAACTTCCCAAAAATGTTGTAAATTATTTTTATTATTATTATATTTTTTTTTCTTCAATAAAAATAATAAAATATTTTAAACCTTTTGTCTTCTGGTTACCTTTTAATGGACAGCAGAAAGCTCTGAATCGTGGTTTCAAGGGGTGGGATTTTGAATGATAATGAATTCATTTGCCGGTTTGCCCCCCCCCCCCCCCCACGTTTTCTTTTAACTGAAACTTTGTAAGGTCTGAGAGGCGGACCACGGTTTCCTCGTTAATTATATTTCTAGCGTCGGGCCTTGCAAGTAGGTACACTAATGCCCGTAATCTAGCCCTAAAGACGTAATCTAGCTTTATGTGCTTTTGAATATAATATGTATATCTACATTCGCGTTTCAAACAGGTCTTTTGATGGAAACCAGTGTTTATATTACAACGGAACTTACTCACATAAGAGAAATATAAGTGTGGTTGAACTTTCCCCTAGCTCTCAACAACAAAAATGGTGTGGCTTAAATTTTAAAATACCAGCAAAATACAGATTTATCGCACGGGCGTAGTAAAACGGAGTCTCACTAAAAAAGCTTAGACATGTAGTTGATAGTGATAAAAGTCCCCTAGCAGTGTAGGTTTACCCTACAATGGGTTGGGTAGTTATGGTTAAAATATATAGTAATAATTATTTTAAAACATGTTTTTTTTAATGATATTCTTCCACTTTACAGCGCAGTAGCTTTAGATCAGCGGTGCACAACCTATTTTAATGAAGGGCCAATTTATCCATTTTCAATTTTTTCACGGGCTGCAGTGGGTAAAAGTGTTGAAAAATAATGATATATTATGGTAGACGTGACCATACAGTTTATTATTTTTAATTTAATAGTTACATATCAGCTACTCCAATCACTCTTAATGCTGCAGTAAGTACGAACGTATGTATTTGCACGATAGAACTTAGTATAGGTATAGGAAATTAGAATTTTACCGTATTCAATGAAAATTTTGGTGATGAAGTACTTGTTATTTTGGGCCTCAACAAATGCCATTTGGGCTGCGGTTTGTGCATCACTGGCTTAGACATACAAGATACCTTTCAATAAACAAATATAAGAACTATTTTGAGCTTGGCGAAGAGATATTTCGAAGAAAACGGTGTTTTTCTTCAAAATGGCGATGTGAGCGGAAGGTCGGCAAGGTAGTTCGGTGGATTGAAGGTCTACAGAGAGACTAAGCGGGCTCTCACATCTAAATTCTCCTCGTCTGCCATACAGCCATAAATCAAGCCTTCCAAGAACGTCGATCCGGTGTTCCATAAGAAGACGTGTATGAAACGTATAGATAGATATTTGGATGCGGCGATCGTAGAGTCGGTATAGGAATGACTAATTTGTAGGTGTTTGTATCCATCCTGGCGTCTTCGACTCGCAGCCCGAAAAGCATGCAAATTGTTGATTGCAACAGTAGATGTATTTTTAAACTAAAAAGTCGCCTTCGACCAATTTGGCAACGTGTGTTTTGTGAATAACGATGACGTCAAATTGACATATTCGACACGTTGCAGGCGGATGACCGCTAGAATTGATCGACTGGATAAGAAAATCAGACGTCCGGGAAAAGTGGAGTATTCTGCTTGAAGCGGCCGAACTTGACGAAGTCTAATATATTCATAGTTATATTTTATTTCATCAATAGCACTAGATTATTTGTGCACTATATTAACAATAATAATTAGTAATTAATACTATTGATTTAATATTGGTTTATGAAGGGTCAATTAAATCGTGATTTGATCAGCGTTATGAAAAGGTATACAAAATAATTAATTAAATTTCATTTCGAAGTTTAGGCATTCGCGTATAAATAATATCGTCCTAGTTACATATTTGAACCATCGTCATTAGATACATGATTCACGTCTACCTAACTATGCAGTAACTAATAATATACAGAGCGTATACATTTACGAGCTAGGAATGCAGAAATATCATGCATGTATTATTTTGCAGCAGATATTTCCGCGGATAAGTTAATTTCCGTAGATCATTATGTAATTGCGTGTATTATTGTCATCACTTTCATCGGAACTATTTGAAAATTAATGCATATACTATTTTGAAATAATTGAAATGCATATAAGACTTATTCATTCGGTAGTAATTAATATATATGCATAGTAATGCCATATTTTCAATAGGAAAGGAAAATGCACTGGCAGACGGAGCGGAGATGCCGCATATCATAGCTTAAAAATCTCCGTTATTGGTAGATTTGTACGACCACAGCTTCACCGAGCTATTGGTATCTGGTAGAGGTAGAAGGTGATAAAGATCAAGAAAAGAAGGTTGATATAATATCTATCGACATGATAGATAGGTATAAGTGAGACACATCTAAAGGCAATCAATATGAAAACAATAACGCGGAAGGATTTAATTAACACAATAAAAATTCAATAATGCAAAGATTTTATACTAAAATTAAATACTGAACATTCTACTTAGTCTTCTTCTTTCTTTCACCCTGTCACGCCCTAGCATTGGTACATAATATAACAGAGAAGTGTTCCCAGAAAAGACATAGACTGCTTGCTCGAATTTTTACGATCATTAAATTAAAGCCCATTTCCATTTGAGGTTGGGCTGGAGACATAGTTCGAAGAAAGGACAATCGTTGGACAAATCTAGTCATCCGGTGGTACCCTAGAAGCCGCTGGTATTGATTAAAGACCGAGAGAAATGGATTTAGCTTGGAGAGGCATGTTGGAGCAGTGGATAGATTCAGGCTGATGATGATGAAGTTAAAGCTCTTAATTGCAAAATGTCAAAAGGAATAGGAAGTTAAATAAAAGTAATTAAATATCTTTTGCATTAAAGCACAGTTTGAACATGTGTGCTATAATCATAATCCACTGAGACCAAGAGCTTTTCAAAACTTAAAAGCTCTCCACGGATTAAAAACGTCAGCAATATTTTTTATGAAAATTGAGTTATCTCAATACGTGCATATTCTTTTAAACCCCTCATGTCTAGGAAAACCTGAAGACAAAGAAAGTCCTTACACACGAAGTGAATTACTAAGTGCGTGCGCCATTCGTTTTAAGCACGTTTTACACTACGCATTGTTTTGTGACGTTCCTTTATTGCGTTTATTAACGTTTTAGGCACGCGTTTTTTTTATACAAACATATATGTTTTATCAGTGCACTATATTATAGATGTCATTAAATAGAATTTTTCATAAGAATCTTTCGTGATTTATAATCGTGAATCACGTCGCGTTCATTCCAGTAAGTTCAAGGGCGCAAAGCTCACAGAAGGTGGTGGGGCATGCATTCATTCGATCTCTCAACCACAATCGATAATAATTTAATACTACAGAATGCGACGGTATGAAAGAGGCGTGCGGGCTCTCAATTTATGTTAAGCTGCGGACGGTCCTGATGACACACCCCTATATTTTTGGTACCTATTGGTCCAATCAATCTGTCATTTGTGACAATCGATTCTTTGTTTTCGGTTTCTTTGTACTAATATATTGTCGTCGATTACTATTTTTCGAGATAATGAATGGCGAGCATTTCACTATTTCGTTACTAAACTGGGTAGTGCAGTACCTAGCATCTTTTTGTGTCCAGTGAGCCCCTAGCAAATCTTACATATCGTGACGTCACCTCCTGTGGGCTATCTGCCTTAGACCATCCCATATAAACCCAAGACAGAAAAACGTCAAAAATAAAAGGGCTACCAATGAAAAAAACGATACAGTCGAAACTATGATTGCCATATTTTAATAATTCGCTGTCGTCATAGGTAAGGTTGTTTCTTTACGTATCATAATATCTTGAATATAATTTTGGCAATTGGATGTAGCTGTGATTAGTGGTGTTTTTACGCCAGATGATGCAATCGATTCGTTAGAAGATTTAAAGGGGGCCTCGAAACAGTTCAAACCAATCATACAATTGTTTAAGAGCGTACTTCAGTGAAACGGCAAATAATTTTCAACAGTAGGTGCGACGACATTTCGCACTCGTCGCCAATCAGTCGTGGTGTGCGCACGTCGATTTGTTTTGTCATGACTATGTTCTTAAATCGTGTAAAGATGACTAAAAATCTTTACGCATGTACCTACTTGAAAAAGAAAACCTGTCAATGAATATACTATTATTATTAGTAATATAACAATAAACATAACATTAAATGGACGCATGGTAAATTCTTATGACAAATTATATTTCGTTCGGCACGCGTCATTTGCACAACCCGCGCATCGCCTAGCCACGATCTTTTTAGACCATGCCTCAACTGAAGTATAGTCTTAATACCAAACCAAAATATTAAATAAAATTCTCACAAATTTAATATAACAATATATTACCGAAAGCATAATAAAATCCTTCCACTCGTAACTAAAATTAAAACGGCATAAACCATAACCACACTAATATAATATATGTACGTAAAAGATCGCTAATATACTTGTGTTATCTTACCACTCATCATCACTGTCGCTTTCGGTAATAATTGAATAAGAAATAGATACATTTTTATTACTTACAACGTTTTTCTTAGATTGTATTCTTATTTTTCCGGTGGTTCTTTGTCCGGTACAAATCTTGCAATCGATTTTTAACTAACTTTCCGACTAGCTAGACATTTGAAACTTTTAAAATATATCAGAACACGATGCCAATGCATTTTTTTAATACTTTTAGTCATCTTTAAGTAGAATTGAATTAATTTTCAGTTAATTCTGTTCTGTATGAAAAGTTATTTCGACACCATTATTGGTTGCTAGGGGGTCTGGGGTCCTAGCAACTAAATTATTAATATTATTATACGTGCGTTACTATGGAAATCAATATGACATGTCAAGTATAAATTATTTTGATCGTTTAAGCTAGTCATGTCAAGTTTATATGGTTCAACAGAAAATTTAAAAACGTTATATATATAAAAAGTTCGTTTTATCTTGTAATTATTTTTACTAGGTAAGTTAGTCACGTTAGTTAGTGGGTGGAATTTATCGAGTTTATTTTATTTTTTATCGTTGTGGCCTCGACATCTGGAGGAAGTACTTCGGGCCTTTAAATCCCTTATCCCGTCTCACTGGCTGTGAGTAAATTTAATAGTATTGCGACTATTGGAATTTTAGACCCAGAAACGTACTTGAATGTGAATATCGTTGCATAGTATTTTCAAATGACACTTCGGCTCGTTATATTTCGCAGACAAAGTGGCCTTTGGGCCTTCAGCTAAATCATTCTGCCATAACAGTCCAATAAACTCGCATTGCACTTTAAGCAAGTACAAACAAACAGATTGTTGCACCACTCGCCATGCAAAATACTCAAATGCAATTATTACTATCCAACGAGAAATTATTTACGAATGCTTATTATCGGAAGAATTTACCGACCTGTTAGAAATACATACACTCGTTCACCCTTTCAAAGTTATGTATATGATGAAGATTTTACATTAATTTAGAATCTATGTGGTACACGCACATATACATAAGTAATAAATGTTTTAATAGGCGCATTGAATAACATGGCTAGTTTATTATTATTATGTAAGTACCTATGATCAGGGATGTCGAAAGAATCGATAGTTTGTTGGCAATAGAAATATATATATGATATTTTTATATTCAAAAAGAGAATTGTTATGGAAACAATTGATTTACTAATGCACTACATTAGATAAAAACTCTTAATATGAAAATGGACACATTGACAACGCAAACACGCCCCGCACTACACTCGGTCTTAATCGAGCATATCACGAGGCACTACGTTTGATGTGAAGTATCTGTACAGTTGTTTACGCCTGGTAATATCCCAGGAGCATTTACCCGAGACTGAAGTCGCTACGCTCTCAAGTGAGCTTTGACTGACTTTACTGATTTTACTCTAATGCAAAGTGCCGAGGAGAGAAAAGGCACAAGGAAAAAAAGAAAGGAATTTAATAAATATAACAAAAAAACGAAGCTAATCATACGGACAGCAAAAATTATGTGAAGAGATCTTCACGCCCGCAGTAAGACGCCGCATTTTTTTAAAATGCAAGATAATTGGCCTTTGTGGTGACCAAGTCTGACGGCCCAACAGCTGGTTGGACCGACTCGAGTAAATCTTCCCTCTTGGAGCACATTGACAAAATAAGTCAAAGACATGACGGCGAATTTGCAATGTAGATTGAATTAATTTTTGCACACATACAATATGTTATCATCATCACCAGCCGGGGTCGATCCAATTCAGTATGAATACTTCTCCATAATTTCCTCCACTCTTCTCTGTCCCTAGACATTTGCTGCCACGTATATCGAATTTGATGAGTTCGTCTATCCAACAGGTTTTAGGGCGTCCCTGTGGACGTTTGGTGCCCCTAGGGTACCATTATATGACGGCATTTGTCCAGCGGTTGTCCACTCGCCGATCAACATGTCCAGTCCATTGCCATTTAATCTGCTTAGTGACCTCTATCACATCGCATATTCTTGCCTGCTTCCTTTGCCAATGGTTTATTTTGTGATCTTTACGTGTTATGCCCAACATGCACTTTTCAATGCCACGTTCTGCTACTCGTATTTTTTTTATTTATCCAATAATAGTAGGTATACTTATATATATGTGGCAATATTGATACTGACACATAGACACATTAATTAAAGTTCATTTTTAAATACATCCTACAAAAAAATGCATTTTTACAAAAATACATTTCAGCAAAATAGGAAACAAATGGTGTGAAGACATGGATTTATACCTAATACATAATGGCCCTGAATGAGTGAACATCGTCTTCCTGTGACCCACTCAGAATAACTTTATATAGCGAATCTCGTTCATTATGCCACGGTGAGCATACCCCTAAAAGGTAATGTAATCATGGCAATAATGCCCATCATTGTAATATAGACAGAGTTAACTTTTCAATCAGATAACTTTATATAAACGGACCCTGACAAATTCGGTTACATGTAAATTGTACGTAAAACATTTCACCATTGCACAGTTTGCCGTGAGTTTTCTATCGGAAAAAGATGACCGTATATCTACTATATGGTCTCCAATTGTATTAGATTCAATATGAACATTAATTCAATTTTCATAGTTGATTTTGGCAAAATTCATGAATTCAAGAATGAAAACCTGACCCAACCTAACAAATAATCCAGTAAATCAGCTATTTTCAAAATTTGTTTGTAAGCTTCCTAAGCTAAGGCTTCCTGTAAAGTGTAAACCGACAAGAACCGTGTTTTATTTAGACATGAATTTTATTTCAGTACTATACGACACAAAAAGGTTGGATGGTCTTTAATAAACGGTCATATATTTCCGATACTGCATTTCACGGTGAAGTGCGATCCGGCGAAGTTTCCGGACACGAACAAATTCAGATGCCTATGGAGACCGAGTTCCCTTTAATTTTATCCAATATGTCAATGATTTCAGTGAAGGTTGAACCAGAATATGAAATAGGTACATAATATGGACACTAAAATATACATAGTGTTGATTTGTTTACCAATAGGTATGTGTAATGTTTAGAATGATACGCCCCCGCAACAAGCAAGATGTCAGATAAAATATATGACATATTTATTCTATTGCAATGAATTATAACGTGTTTGGAAATATATTAGGTAGGTACCTATATATTATGATAAAAACATGGTTGACCTCGGATCTTGTCAATTGTCAAAAAGGTACTTGTCACCTTCGATGGAAAGTTGTCGAATCGACGGCCCGCATAATGAGGCAAGGATTACAACTTTGACTCCGTTGAATCGTGTCAACAGAAGTGCAATTAAAGTAAATATTGACTAAAATTATTGCAAATATGTAAGTAAATACATAATAATTACAAGATAAAAAGAACTTTTTATATACAACGTTTTTAAATTTTCTGTTGAATTATTATGCTCAATATGCTAAACTTGTACTTGATACGAAGTTAATAAAAAACAAACACATATAGAATACTAAAATGTCATTTTGACATTTCATTTTGATTTCCATAGTAACGCACGTATATATTAATAATTTAGTTTCTAAGACCACCCCCTTAGCAACCAATAATAGTCTTTTACTTTTTGAAATAACTTTTCATACAAAACAGAATTAACTGAAAATGAATTCAATTCTGCTTAAAGATGGATAAAAGTATTAAAAGAATGCATTGGCATCGTGTTATGATATATTCTAAAAGTTTCAAACGTCTAGCTAGTCGGAAAGTTGGTTAAAAATCGATTACAAGATTTGTACTGGACAAACAACCACCGGACAAACAAGAATACGAGCTAATGAAAACGTTGTAATAATGGAGAAGATTCAATATCAAGCGAATATATTTTGATACACGTATTTTTTTACTTAGTGCGGCCCTGGTAAATAAATTTCAAAGAATATTAATTATGTACATATTCGGCAATTTTCTTTAACGCAAATGACTCACCCGATTCGTTGAAAAATTAAAAAGGGGACCACCAAACAGGTGAAAACAGTCATAAAATTATGAAATTATTCCAAATATCTGTAAAAGATGCGTAGGTATTTTTCATAAATTGACGTTTCCATTTTATTAATAATATTAGGTTTTAATAAATGTTTAACTATCATTCGCCGATGTTAAAATCAGTGACATCCCGTGAAAATGAGCAGATCATGCGTTGGTACATCTTTGATGGTAGGTTTAGTGGACGTGAAATTGTTGATTTTTAGTTCAACCAATTGCTGGGCCCATCGAGCCGTCCGAACTGGTCGCCACAAAGGCCAATTATATTGTATTTAAAAATTTGCAGCGCCTTATTGCGGACGCGAAGATCTCTTCACATAATTTTGTCATTTATTACTGTGCCATTCTCTCCCATGGCACTTTTTATTAGATTACGTCTTTCAGTAAACTCATGCAAAGCTCACTTGAGAGCGTGGTGACCTCAGTCTTGGGCATCTCCTCCTGAGACATTCCCAGGTGTAAAAACTGTTGATGCTTCACATCCAAACGTAGGGCCTGATACGTTCGATTAAGACCGAGTGTGGTGCGGAGTGGGTCGGTTTGGAGGGTCTATGTTTGTGTTGTTGATTTTTTAATTGTATGGGCCTCAAAATCAGTCTCAATCTAAATGCGTTATTTGCTCTAATAACCCCTTCAACAGCTTCGTTTTAACACATTTAGGGTATGTCTAAATAAATTAACTAAAAGTATTTTTTCGACGACTTTGTAATAATTTATCTTTTAATATTATTAAAAAAACAACAAAAATTAAATATATAAAAAAAATATTTTTTATTTAATATTTATTTATACGTAAGTACGAGTGTATTATGATCGATTCAATAAAAAAAAAAAAATTATGATCGATTCATAAAACAGTATTGCCACGTTCGAATTTAAATTTAAATGCGCTCATTTAGTAAGGCACCAATTAATAAATCTATCATTATGTCAATATAAAATTATTACCTTTGAACTATATTTTCGTGATTATAAGCAATAACAATGTTATATATTTCTATTTAAAGTAAAACTAAATCGACAGTAAAAGCTCTCGATAAAAGTTCACGTAGCTCGGCCGAGTAATACATTAACTTTTTTACTAGCATACTATGCATAAGAAGTTCACTCGAAATTAAAATGACATAGATTTTCTTGTTTATTAAGTCTTTCAGTGCTAAAGACGCGCTAGACGCGTAACCATTAGTTGGACATTATATATAATTATCATGATATTTAAATGTGGTAATTAATTAGAAAGTATCTGGTCAGCAGTGAATGTGTTTAATAGCTTGTATTTACTTCACGTTGAGTGTATAAGTATGTATAACATTGTTGAGCTGTTCAAACTTCCGATGTTACAAAAATTAAATTTTGCGGATGAAACGGTAAACTGCTTTATCAGCATAAAAATTATGATAGAAAAATTCTTTGAATAACTTGATTTAAAAAACTACATGGTGGAGGGTATGTCATCATAGATTGTTTGTAATAACTCCGATGTGGTGAATACTTACATTGGACTTATTACAATTTTATTAAAATGAGATCGGAGGTTTCTATAATTAATAATTTATGTATTAATTTTGGTTTTAGTTATATATACAATATTGACGGATATAATTATGTATTTGCGGTAAAGTTAAAACCACCTTATGCCATAAAATTATTTAGTCTATTCAGATAGGTACAATGAGTAAAGAATATTTCCGATCTCTGAGTCAGACTCTGAGACTTATGCGATCATATAATAATATATTATCTATAGATTTTCCCTTCTAAACTAAACCTCGGGGACTTGCGCAAAACCTTACGCTAGTCGGTTAGTTAGTATAACTACTGTCCCTTAGTATGTAATATTACATGCAGTTTTTAAATACATGTAACTACAACTGAGGTTGATAATTCTACCCTGCAAGTAGAGAGTTTACAATAACAATAATTTTCTTGAAGTAAGGCAAATAATGTGATTGTCTATCTCTCTTTCTTTTGCCATCTTTCTTACAAACTAAAAGTATTTTTTTTAGTAATAATTTGGTTTATATTGACGAATGCAATAAAATTATGATTATCTAAATTAGTCTAAATTATCCCATTCTGCATGGATCAAAAACGGCTACTCGATATGTAATATAAATAAATATAGGTAGGTATATATTATAATAGCGTTTATTGATTCGCTAAACATACTAGCATGCATTTCACTGGCATTTATATGAGCTGCAGAATGAATTAAATTTGATAAAGTAAGCTCACGAACAAATTTAATAACAATGCGGTATTTGCATGTTCATGGCGTTCGGTTGATATTACTATTTGCTTAATACTTAGTTCACGACAGGTCAGCCCCTGTCACTTGTCAAATGTCACCCAACACTACTGTCAACTGCCATGGCTCATTTTAGATAGTCATGCTCAAATCTTGTGTACAGGTAATGAATAATAATGTTTATTTGCATTTATTTTTCTTCAATTCATATTTACTGAAAATGCTCATATTAAATTAAGATTTTATTTGCGGTAAAATTGACCTTCAAAGATTTATGAAATTTAATTAGAAACCCATGAAGTTAGGACCTCCAAATTTGGGGAAGGGGGAGTGTCTGATTTTTGACAATGTGTTGACAGAATAAACTTGTTTCCGGAAAGAATAAAATATTCCACCAGAACATTATATACTGAAATCGATCATGTTCAACGATTTTTTTACAATTAATGTTAAATATTTTGTTGGCAAAACGTAGCAATGTGACTTCGTCATATTTACTGTTACTATCGTAATTATAGATCGGTAAGACTTGTGAACCGATTCTTAGTGTAATTATGATTAATTATTGACCAAAACTGAGTCAGTTTTATTTTAATTAAAATCTTCGCCGTTTTAACAAGACGATTTACCACGGCGAAAGTGAATAACATAGACTTTTCGAATTCTTATACCTTAGAAGGGATGATAGATCAGTTAGTTATCCTTCGCCATTCCTAACACGAACATGATTTTTACCAAGCCCGTTTGTCGAAGGCCAAGAGAGTATGTTGTAATCTCGAGCCCCATGAACAAGATAAAAGTCGATTCCAAAACCGTGTATAATTATTAATTACCATATAATTTAGTATCAAAATAAATGTGTTTGTTCGGACCATAAATAATATAGTACCAATTATCAGTTACCCAAAGTACCATAACCCTAGTGTCACACTATCTAAGTTAGTTCGTCAACATATTTTAAGCAATATTTTTGTTTTCCAACATTTCGTCACCATTTGAAATAACCTTTTGCGAACGAATTGCCATCAGCGCATCTATTCTATACACAAGACTGCTATCGGCAGCTATCGATGATATTTTTCATATGTTTGTATCGAAGTATTATAATTTTTACAATAAGTTAGCCGTATAAAGAGTCAAAACTGTATAGCTCGCTTTAAAATTTAGCACACCCAAGAGTAGTGCTGTTAAAACATAACACTTATTGTAACGATGACAACTAACTTATTGTAATTGTTACAACAATTGCTAATACTTCGATACAAAACTACTCTCAATAGCTGCCGATAGCAGTCCTGTGAATAGAATAGATGCGCCGATATCTATCACAAATATAATATGTGTGTGTATTTTTGGTCTCTATTCAGTGGGTCTTTATTACTCGGATTGCTACTATGTCTAACCAAATTAACTCAAAACTAATTCGAACTGGAGTGACAATGTATTTGTATACAGTACATATTACTAAATATATGTTTATTTAACTATTTTCTAAACTTTGTAATTAAATAACTGACAAATAAAATAATATTCACTATTTACCAAAGTGAAAAGCGAGCCATGTATTTATTCTTGACAAATTGTAGACGTTCAAAACTGTACATATACCATTCTTAAATTTGTTATTTTAGTAAATCTCAGTGAAATGTATGATTAATGAATTCTGTACCACTTTTCATGAAGTAGGATATTCTCTTACTTAATATAATATGAGTAGTATTTATAATAGTGGACTATTTTAGACAACGTTTAATAACAACGAATTCGCGTTCTCAGTATACGTAATATTAAAATGAAACTATATTAATTCGGCTGACGTATTATGGATATTCTATATGACGTTATATCTACATTTTATTATATTTCCATTCTTTGCATTGTTAATATTTACCTGAAGACTTTATATAAATAAGGACCCAACCGTCAAATTTATTCGTTTGAGGAAACCCTTTTATAAAAATAAGAACCTACACATCGAAGACAGATTTAAAAAGAGATAAAAATCGACCAACAGCCAGATTTAATTTTGCAGTAAGTTTTACAAGAGTTTACTAAAACTGCTACGACGTATATGATTAATTTTAATATTTAAAAAAAAATGGATAAGGACATAGTTATTTATCATACATAATTCGTGCGGGACTCTAACCTGCAATTCGCGTCAATGTGCAATACAATAGTAAAGTTATTGAAAAATTTAATTTATAATTCTGTTTTTATTTATGTACCTACTTATATAATTATGTAGTCTTAAGTAATATAAAAAAAACATTACTATGT
Source organism: Rhyacophila brunnea (assembly GCF_057557595.1). NCBI lineage: Eukaryota > Metazoa > Arthropoda > Insecta > Trichoptera > Rhyacophilidae > Rhyacophila > Rhyacophila brunnea. The sequence goes on along the minus strand of NW_028233276.1, from coordinate 35,148,257 downwards.
GATATTTGATGGGTTGAAACATGATATTATTTTTAATAAAAATAACATTAAATGTTTTTGAAGATATTCAAATAAAAAGTATTATGCTATATTAGGATATGCATACCTTCTTTTGAACATGTCTGATAATAATATGATCATATGGGTTTCCACAGAGGTTTATATTAACAGATTTTTGTTTTTACGAGAAATGGATGTTAGCCATTTGTTCAACTTATTATGGCCATACTCTGATCCCAAACACAAATTGAAAAACAATATGTGTATTTGCCAGACCCAGTATTTGAACCTGGGAACCACGACATTATCAGCCGATGCGTATGTCACTCGGCCATCGCGGCGTCAATATACCTACTATTTTAAAAATAATTTATGCAGAATTCCATTTTAAAAAATGATGATATAAATTATATTAAATTCTACATGTTGATTTATTAGTCCATAACTATTTCGACTTAATGAAGACTACCCACTTTAATATTATGGTCATGTAATTATTTTCAATACAATTCGAAAGTTAGTGTAGCCTGATAATTTACATTGTAATCACGTAAAAAGGGCCTAACACATAGTAATACTCAGTGCTATCCTATGAAATATTATAGTCTTGCGACAAACAATGCACATAGGCCTTTATTTATGAAAACAGAACCTACACAAGGATATAATTATAAAATAATTTGTCTAATATGGTAGCCATCTACCATACATATTTTATCTTAGACTTGTGCCTTTATTGACAGTATTGGCACTGGCTATTGAATTTTGTGAGGTATGGGCCTTTATTAAATTATTAAAATCGTCATTTGTCATAATCAGTAAAACCTAACTCACTCGAAATACGGTTTCTAAAAACAGTGTCAAACGAAGGCTTGCATTTCATTATTTTTCGATAAATTCCACAATTTATGTATGTTTTATAAATTTATTAAAATATTAATTTTAATCTGCTTATCAGCGTGCCTGGCGCCATGTCCGGAAACTTATACATGATTTGAAATAGGTACCTAATGCAACAGTGTTTCTGCATTGCATCACTCAGAAATAAATTTTCACTGCATTTGACATGAGGCATTTATTATATCAATCCAATTAGTTGATATTATACTAGTAGTGGATTAGGAATTTTCACGGCCAATTACCTGATAGGTAATTAAATAACTATTGAAATATAGTGAGTATGCGGCTAGAGCCATTTGAAATGTAATGCTGGTGACAGGTGATAGTGAAAGTTTCGTTGATCACCTAATGATTTAATATAATAGTCTCCAAATAATTGAGAACATAGTGCGCAGGGAGGATTACAAACGGGAAAACTCGAGGTGTTTGGTCTGACACCCAGGTCACGATTCTCAATCACAAGGTACCCCCCCCCGATAAAAAATAAAATAACGTACAATAATTATGAACGTACCGAGTATTAATTTCAATATATATCTTTCCTAAAATCACATCATGTAACCAAAAATGATTATTTTTGAGGACGACAGTGATGACTGTTGATACATAATAACTAGGGAACTCAGAAATAATGGGAACTGAAATACCTAACGGGTGTGGAGAAGCAGGCAACCGAACTCGAGTATAGAAGAATACGGGATAAATTTAAATACGTGTTAAGAATACGTCATACGTGGAATGCTGACAACTGCTCTCGGTTTATGCATTGACACTCATTTAATATTGGTTTATTACACATACTATTGCACATCTATAATGCGTGGTTCATTTTAGTAAGACATTAACACATTTAAAACCCTGAAAAATGTACTGTATTGGTATATAGCCTATTGGAATTTTATTTATTATCTGTTCTGTGATACCATCAAAGAAGAATCTTATAAAGAGAAAATAATAACAAAAAATGAAAAGGTTTAGAGCGCGATGCAGAACCATTTGGATATGTGACGGCAACGCATCTCAAACTGTGTGGCATGTCATCAACGACTGCCCTATACTAGAAAGGGAGCGATGGACTCTCAGGACTCGATGTAGATAGCACAATCATGAAATTGACCTCCAAAAGCTTCACGAAGTACTAAGCAATAGAAGAACACATAACACTACACAAAATATTTAATCCTGGCCATAAAGAAAATTAAAGATATAAATGGAGGAACGTAATTAGCCCCACACCAATGCAACTAACCCACCCAACCACCTTGTACGAAAAAGCAAGGGCATGGTTATTAATATTAAAAAAAAAACGATTTGGATAAACTGGGCAATAAATACAATCCAGAGTTGCTAATTTAACTCGACTTACTTAAGCATGCTTGACCGAATTGTAAATGGTTTCATTCTGAGCCACTGGTTATTTTCCGTAGATTTACTACCTGTATATAACGTGTTATGTATGGATACTGTGGCTAACTCAATCTGAGTTGCCGATATTGACCTCTTAAAGATATGCGCGTATATTAGGGACTTACGCGCCTAAGTATGTTTCTACATCGTGCTATTAGTGTTTTGAGGCATTAGTTCGCAATTCGCAATTGGCGCCTGCGATTGTCGATCGGTAACGTATCTGCTTGTGAAGTCGTAGGTCTCAGGCTCTAATGCGAGGTCTAGCAAATCGCATGTTGGTTTCAACGTGTGTCTGACCACATAGCATGTAGACTCAGTACAAATTTATAAGACGGTTTTGTGTAGCTTTTTGTTCTCAAAAATAATAGTTTAAACTAAAAGATTATATACAATAAAATTTAATTAAAATAACTGATAATACTGACTATTTATATCGGCCAATGGGTAGCAATATAAAGCAAATTCTATCGGATAACAAATATTATGTTGGTGCTATTGACCGTCTTAAATATTAAATTCACCTCTACCTAATATTTTGAGTGTGGGGCTAACATCCATTTGTCATAAAACATATATTTATAAGGGACCAAGATCCACATCGAATTACCGAGCGAATTAAAAAAAGCAACATTGATAGCCACCCGAATAGTGAAAATTCATTGAAATTGATTGACAAATTGTAGGATTTTTTCTAATTGGTAAGTATGTATATTTTTAAAGTTATTAAAAATAATGATGTTATTTAATATTCTTAATTCGTTACTGTATAAAGGATAGCGCCTACATTTCGCGCCCACATAGCTTTAAACAAGCCGTGATGTGCAAATTCGATGTTAATCAATCAGTAAGTACATAGGTACCAGTCAACTAATCCGATCAAAGTTAACCGATTCTATGCACATATCATTATTTAAATGCGATAATATTATTAAGTACATACACGTAATGTAACCAATCCCGTTGCCAGTAAGTTGGCATCATGAATCGTGTATTTATTTACATTATACAAGATGACGTCTTAATGTTACAATGATTGTAGATAAATTACTGTATTAATTGTGAATGCTTAATTATGACTTAATTGAAATCAGATAGCAAAAAGACAGTGGCGATTTTATTTGACGCAAATAACGCTATCGATTCGCCAGAAGATTTAAAAGGAGACCTCGAAATAATCGAAATCTGTCACTCAGTTAATATATTTAGCAGAATATTAAGAAGATACGCATCTCTCACAAAGTATAAAATATTACCCAAAGCATTAGAACATCCATGCAGATAACATCAAAGGGATCAATAATATAACCACTTAAATAGATACGTACATATAGGTATTTGTAGGTGCACAGAAAATAAGACACTAATCTTATTAGGTATGTGTCATGATCACAGTAATCCTCTAATTAATAATTATTTTTAGTTTAAGGGTGTGACTTAAATATTGGTTTTAATTTATTTATTTATTATGGGGGGGGGGGGGGGGGGCAGTAAAATCAGTCGATGAGTCCGGCTGCTAAATCCCTAAAGTCACCACTGCACTGTTTACCATTTGAATAAAATGATATATTTGGAAATTGTTTTAATTGTCTTGTTAGAAATCGTGCCTGTAGATACATGTGCATGGATTTACTAGCAGCATTAGTGTGTATTTTAAACTATCGTGACAACAACTGTTCACACGTAAAAGTGCTGACTGTCTCTCCAATCTCATTTTTCAAGAGTAAGCGAGATGCGATGTTATCATTTTATGGTACAATTTGACAGGTAGTAAAAATCGGTTAACCTCAAAATGAGTATCTCCGCGGTGTAGTTTTATGCCGGCATGTTCGCCACTATCGTTCTACTGCGCAGGCGCAGATCTAAAAATCCCAACAGTCACATGAAAATTCAGAAGCTTCCGAACTTTTTGATTCATGCATGTAGTCTTGCAACTTGTCTTGTTACGGCCGCGATAATGGGTACTGTCAGCAGTAAATCCATACACGTGTAAACAGGGCAGGTATAAAGCAAAGTTAGCGATCCTCCTTAAATGACGTCACACGATTTTGGGTTTTTTAATCAGTATGTATTGGAAGTAGCTGTTCCCCTCTTAAAGTCCTTGTCATTGGCCATGTTTTTACGTAGAAAATCGTATTTAAAATATCACCTACTAAAATCTGTGTTATATTATGTACGAAGATTAAATTTCAGTTGTCGTCTGATCTAAATAATATAATCCATAAGATAACTAAATACCTCGCTCAAACACGCGCGGAAGTCATTTATATCCGCCATGTCTCTAATGTTTATGTCACCGGTAGTTAGATTTGCGTTTTATGCTCAGGAATTAAATATTATTACCTATATTGTGGCAATGCGATATTGTAAAATGTCGTGCTGTGGGTGTTGGCAGATAGTATTCGCAAAGGTGGTTTTATTTAGCGAATTTATTATGTCAAAATAACGGGATTTTGTACCTATATACAATTCGATCAACAAGCTTATTCCACGAATTGGAGTAGGCAAGTCTGTTCTATTTTTGAAATTATCTAGAATATATTTAACCACATTTAAATTAAGAAGTCTTCTAAATTTAAATATAATGGAAAAAATGAATTTGTAATTTGAATCAAAACGTTTATTAAACTATTTTTTTTATTCAACGAATAATTTACAAGATTTGAGAGTGTAACATTATTAATTAACGCAATTAAATTTCTTTACAAATTCAAAAACGTAAAAACTACTAGTTTATTTTATCTTAATTAGATTGGACGAATAGTGTAGTTGGTAGAGCACATTGGCGCGAATGAACGCGGGTTCGAGTCCCGCTGGTCGTCGTATTTTTTTTTTAAAGTTTTTTCGAGTAATTAATTATATATTTCTCTGAAGTGTTTTAAAATTATGTATGTTTAAAATATTTATATTATATCTACAGGACGTATTAATTAAAATAGAACACAATATGTAGTACTTAGTTTAATAATAACCAGGACCGGTTTAGTCCGCTTCAATGGGTTATCGTAAATTGATAACAAAATAATGTACAAGAGGAAGTCTAACAAAAACATTTGGCGAGCTTAGTTCGTTTAATTAGGTGGTTTAATTCGTAACTGTAATGCAGTGAAATTAATAATGTCTGCAACGATATTTGTAAATAAAAAAAGACATTTGCGGCATATTCTAATGATTTTTTGTAGTTTATTACTTATATAATGTTTCTGTGATTGCCCATCTAAACAACAAACCATTGACGTTGAAAAACCCATTTTATGCTGGTAAAACTAAGGTAGCGCGTTTTTATCTTAAGGCGTCTCAGGAAAATAAATTTCAGAACAATCAATGTACGTGTGAATCTGGCTACAACTCAATATGAATATAGGTACACTGCAAAGTAAATAACTTGCAGTTAATTTAATCATAGTCTAAGTTTTATTTTTTTAACCTCAGTTTCGTATATTTCCGCTCAATATTTATAGAAGAACCTTGTCCCCACCATATTTTCTTCAACGCATTATTCACCTCATTTTTCAGTATAAAAGCTGCCAACCAATGAAAATTTGTTATTGGCTAGTATTTTTTTATATTTTTATTATGTATGTGGGAAGAATTGACAAAATAAAAAAAATCTACAAAAAACTTTTACTCACCCAGACCATTCTATGTACCTATCACTTTGGTGTAATATTATTTTATGGTTTAATCCTTGTACACACATGGCAATGTTGAGTAAATAATTATCATAATTTATTTTAATATAAATAGTTTTAATGTGTTGTTGCGCTAAGAATAACTTCATTTTTATTACTTCCCTCCCTTAGGCTTAATGTGTGAGGTCCATGACTCCATGACATGAGTTCTAGTAGCTGGACAAAATAAGAAAGGACCTCCGTTTTTTTACTAGCGATCTAAGGCAAACGAGACAGGATGATGGAGAACTTTCCTGGCAGTGGCAATAATAATACTACCCCTAATGTACAAAATATAAATGGAATAAAACAATTAACAATATAAGAAGCCATTGAATTAATATTATGGATTACGTATACGATTTGATATTAAGAGTCTCTTCGTCGGATTTCAAGTGTCATGGACAATAACAATAATTCGTTGCCATTTGCGACCGTCGTCATGACAACTGTAAAATCTATTAATGACAGTGTAAAGGTGGAAATGTCACCAGGTAGGCTGTATGCGGTAATGCTCGCGGACATTGAGCACTCACCGCCCACTCGTGACAGGAGTGCAAAAACTTGGGTATACGAGTAATGAATTGCTTCCTGGAGTTATGTTTATATAGGTCTTTAGTATTTTTCGTTATCAATCTTTCATTTCGTTAAAAAAATCTTTTATTAATATTTTGATGAGTTACTTATCATTGTAAAATCTTCAATCACTCGGAATTATTAATGAATTAATTTTTTAACGTGGTTTACTTATTGTTAGGGCTGGGGTGTGGTGTCCAATAAACAACAACTTTGATTGAGAGGTATTTATTTAAAGCTCAAGAGTCAAGACAGATTGCATACAGTTTAAAATAAATATCATTTATAACAGTACAACCCTTGCCGAGTCTTGGCCTCCTTTAAAAACGTCTTCCATCCTGGACGATCCAGTACCAACATTCACCAGTTGCTTTGACCGAGGATTTAATTTTTTTACACTAGGTACTGTGATGGCAAATGGCTATAACTGCTGTTTACACAATTTTACAGGAGAGCAAAAACAAAGCATTGAAATCAGTCTGACGAGACTTGGTTTATAAGATATTTTGAAGTATTTTATATCAAAATAAGCAGGATTAGCATCCCAACACAGACCTCAAATCATTCATTAAAAAAATATCTTGCATTTTAAGTAGGTATATATATCTTTTTGCAATATCAACTTTTTTAACATTTGGTCAGATGCAGATATCTTTTAACGTTACTTTGTCACCAATAAAGTTGCAGCTCTAATATTTTGCCACATCAAAGAACATACAATTTGGAACATAATATTAAGGAAGAAAATGAAAAAAATTGTAGTTATAACCGTCTGCCATCACATTACCGTAAGATCATTAAAACAAAGCGGCCTGCTCAATCATGACAATATACGGCGACCGATCCGGTTGCTGCTGACTAGATTTCCGGTGAGGTCACTATACATTTATCTATGTGATTTTCTAAAACTTTCATAAATCTGTGATTATCTTACTGCGACTACTACACTACTGTTTCACTATCAATGCACTACTTTAATTAAGCCTCGTTGCTTGCTGTAGAGTTAAAACAAAAAGAAAACAATACATTAAAAAAAACTAATTTTTCCTCTAGCATTTGTTTTTATTTATATTTTTGCAATTCTAAGTTTAAAATCCTTCTATTGATTAACAAAAAAATCTTCTTAAAACAATTATTGGTTGACGTATTTAAAAATATTACATACCAAACTTTCAGAAATAAAGTGTACCTAAAATTTTGTTCACACATAGTGAGCACATGTAATATTTGTCATTACGATTAAAGACCACGTTAAAATCTGTGAAGATTATAGAGAACTAGTCTTCGGACACGCAAATATAATTTATTTTATAAAAGTTACCTCATTTCTGGTATGCATTAAACTTGAAGCCCAAGACTTGAAAGACGGAATGCGGTTCCAGATTTATTGGTAGCGCCGCATCAGTTACGCTCCGTGTCACAAGCTTGTCATCTTCGCTACTTACCGGCCTTGCGATTCATAGAGCTTTTAAAGTTGTCTACGAAAGCTTACCGGTATTACTAGTTTTAAAAAGCACAGTCCCTTGCGTAGTTATGCAATTCTATTTCGAAGTACAAAAATACAAAGTTGTTATTTTAAAGAACTCTGTGACCTGATTCGTCACATTAAAATATTGAATTTAAATAGTATTAAATAATAAGAGCCATCGCAGACGTAACCATTTGTGGCAGCCATGATGCAGCCTGCATTCGTTAATACACTTTTTGTATTCGATGTTCGCACAGTCAGCATTAATTTTGATGCGTTGAGCGTCTGCAACTTGCTGCTTTCGTTGAGCACACAGCTTGTCAGTGTGATCGAATTACGATCTCCCGTACCTATTTTTGTTTGTTGATTGCTACGAAAAAACCTATCTGGACAATTTGGTTGTCTTGAGAATTTTTAAAATGTATTTTCTTTGTTTATTTATAATAAAATTTTATTCATGTTTTTTTCGAGCTTAGATAGCATCTAACAATTATTGCTTGTCAAAAAAATTGCATGTGGAGTGGATAAGGTAAACGAGCTGCTTCAAAAAAAAAAACAAATAAAAGTAAAATATGCAATCATATCGAAGTGATTGGGAGCTACTTGCAGGCATATGATTGTATTATTGATTCTACAGAAGTACCTTTAGAAAAATTTAAATGTATTTTCTTCATTGACTTGTGATACCGCTCTGTCAGTACAAGGGTACAATATTTGACAAAATGTCAGTTTTGACTAATGAATTACAAAATATGGAGAATTAGTTGAAGTTTCTGGGCAAGGCAGCAGTATTTTTGTGGAAATTTATTTTACCATAATATTTCAGATATGTTTGAATGATATCAACATAAATATCAAAGGAGTATAATTCTTTTAGTGCAATACTACACTTTATTACATAAATTAATTTAATTTAAATATGGAAGGGAATTTAAGGTGGTTCTTTATAATTTTAGATAAAATGTTAATGATATTTACATAATAATAGTACTTATATACTTAAATACTTTATAAAAAATATCTAATTACTCCCTTATTAGTATTCAAAAACTTTGACAGCCATTTTCTCCCAACATGTTTTTGTCAATAATAGTGCACGCTTATACTGAGGCAGCGATACATTTACCTATGGTCTGTTTTTTGGCCAGTATAGATCCAAGAATTGCCATCTAACAAAGTGGGTCTGAAGTGGGCAAGCTAAACGCTATTAACTTACTTACAAAATATTTTTCAACAGATACCTACAAGGATATCATTTAACTTTTATGTAATATGGAAACCAAACTTAAAATTTTCAGTACCTATACCTACCCAAATATATTTTTTATTAGCAAATAGAAAATCTTATACTACACCACATTTGCTCCCACAGGGAGTTGTTCCGGGCAGTTAGAATAGTATTATTCACCCCATGCACATAACTGATACTTCTGCTACGACTAGCTTATGCTAGTTTTTAATTTCGTTATCTGCAGCTCATTATTTCATAGGAATGTTAATCATTATCGGAATATGTACTTATAATAATATGGAGCTACAATTTAAAGCTGTTTTTACTTATTTTTGTCCTTCAACAGGTGTGATAGCAGTCTATCCTTGTTACACGCATTGAATAATACTTAGAAAAACGTCTGAAAATATGCGATAGCAATACAATTTTCATATGTGAACCAGCGGCGTAGTTGAAGGTAGAAGTAATAATTATAATTGGCCATTTGTGAAGTGTTTAAAGTTTCTATGATTTATGCAACGCTTTGCTGAATTGTGGACGGGCATAAACGTACACAATAACGTACCTACGTAGGTTTTATTCACTTTTCAAATTAAACGAAGAGTTTTTCATTTCTTATTATAATTTATTGAGGGAGTTTGGCCAGCCGTTAGCGGATAATCGTATAATACTTTCGATCTATGCATTAATATTCAACCCAAAACTCACTGTAGACCAGAGCTTAGCGCCTTGTGTTTATGATCAAAAGAAGAGATTCTCAAGTCGGTCCAACCAGCTGTTGGCCCCATCAGGCAGTCCGACCCGGTGGCCACAAAGGGTTTAAAAAAATGCAGCGTCTTATTGCGGACGTGATGATCTCTTCACATAGTTTTGTATGACCGTAATGTTTTAGCTCCTCTCTCCCATGGGTGTTTTTTCATTAGGAAGTCTGTAAACCCATTAAAAGCGCACTAGAGTGCGTGGTGACCTCAGTTTTGGGTATCTACTCTTGAGAGATTCCCAGTGGTAAAAAAAAAACTGCTGATGCTTCATATTACAAAAGTTGGGCTACGTGATATGCTCGATTAAGACCGAGTGTGGTGTGGGGCAGGTTGGTTTGGAGGGGGCTACGTTTGTGTTGTTTATGATTATTGGGTTAGTGGTTTGGATTCTGTTGGCTGCATAAAATCAATATCACAAAAATCCAGCAATTCCACATATACACACATATATTTGCAAACCATCGGGATCAAGAAAGCGTAAACGAAAAGAAAGCCTCGAAGCGAAAAATATGGTAATTTCATTAATTTGATCTATTCATAAGATTCAACGTAGTCTTTTTACTGTAGCTATACAATACAATTGTTTTCTTTTGTAAATAATTATTATTTTAGAATATTTCCTCTTCTGTATATAATTCAAGTATTAATTATTATGAAGTTTCATATTTTGAGTCATATCGTCACCTCAATACTACAATTAGATAACTCTGATTTGGTCATCGTTGGGAAAATGAAATTTAAACTTTACTTGAATAACATAAAGCTAGGCTATAATTATTATTTTAAATATAAATGGAAAATTGTGCTTATATATTATATATATATATTAATAATATTTTCAAACACAAAATTAATACAGTTCCCATTAACTTCTGACTAACCTAGTTTTATCATTCTGTAGAGAAGGCAATGTAGAATCATATTTAATAGCTATCTCAAAAACAGTGAAAATCATGTTATCTAGTTGTAGTATTGAGATGACGATATATTAAAATATTTTTTTCTCCTTTTTTCATCTGCGTACTTCACTGTAACTAAATAATACGTATTTTATAACATCGAATAAAATTCAATTCTGCAAACAATATTTTTTATGTAGAGTTCTATCAGAAATAAAGAATCGTATTAAGAAGACAAAATCTAATATTATATGATCATGGATTGTTTTTATTTATCTCGACTTACGGTTCTACTGTTCTAGGCTTGTCCATTATCTTAAGATCGAAAGTGAAGGAGTATTTCGTCTAGACCTGATGTATTAATCTCAATACAAACTTCACGATTGTCCGGTTTCATTATTTCTTGGTGCCCAAATATCGTGGGAATGGATAAGGTGTATTTCCTAATAACTACACACATATTAGATTGAGATTTTTAATCAACGCGTAATAAATACATGGCAACTGGAAACTATCTGTGGCATTGCATAATTAGTAAAACGGTTGATGTATTCTTGTGATTGATTGCATACAACTATGTTCTCACAAAAAAATAGAGCGAGGAATTACTGAGAATTACAGTTACCGACAAAAAAATATCCACTCTATTAATTATTTATTATCCGTATTAAAACAGCTGTGCATTCACAGTTTACCAAATTAAGTCCTTGAGAAATATAACTGTGTTATTGTCGGTCACTTCTCCACATTGATGAGGGCCATGACCTTCACTTACATCAAATGTAATATTTTAATCCCATGATGTCATTAATTGAGTATTTCCAGGAAAATTGGGAACCTTCTGAGTGCAACATGAAAACTTGAAAAAGACATAACACAATGTAGTACCTACCTAAGTATTACCAAAAAGGATGTATGTAAAAAAGATTAAAGATATTTTCTTTATTTAAAATTGTGGTATTTTTATTTTGGCTCTATCACGATATTATGATTATTAATTAAAATATAAGGTATCGAATCGATACCTCAGTTCCAAAGTGTAAGAACTCAAAAAGCATAGTTCTGAGATAATTAGCGAATAAAATTTTGGGCAAGTTTATTCTTCTACTGTATGTCTATTTTTTGCAACGTTTTTATTAGCTCGTATTATTGTTTGTCCGGTGGTTGTTTGTCCAGTACAAATCTTGCAATCGATTTTTAACTAACTTCCCGACTAGCTAGACATTTGAAGCTTTTAGAATATATCAGAACACGATGCCAATGTATTCTTTTAATACTTTTAGTCATCTTAAGGCACAATTGAATTCATTTTCAGTTAATTCTGTTTTGTATGGAAAGTTATTTCAGAAAAATCCGTAAAAAGTAAAAGACTTTTATTGATTGCTAAGTCGTGCTTGCGTGGTCCTAGCAACTAAATTATTAATATATACGTGCGTTACTATGGAAAGGACAATGACATTTCAGTATTCTATATTTGTTTGTTTGTTTGTTTTTTTATTTACTTCATATCAAGTACATGTTTGAGCATATTGAGTATAATAATTCAACGGAAAATTTAAAAACTTTGTATATAAAAAGTTCTTTTTATCTTGTAATTATTAGATTTTAATAAAATTCTAGGATTATCTAAAAAAATATATTTATATTTATAATATTATTATAAACATAATATTATGTTTTTTCTAATATTAATAATGAGTTTTCAGAAGTTTCCACAAAATTAAACTATAATTCTAAAGAACAATAACCACTTGAGTGACATTTTAAAATAATCACAGATTATCACTTGTTACGTTTTAGAACTGGTAGATATCGGTATTCTAAGCATTTCCTTATACTTGACTCAAATTTATGAAATAATCTGGAATAATTATTATGAATTTAACTTATAATTAAGTAAAGTTATACTACTCTATTATGACATATTTACAGCTCAAGGTTCCGTTGAAGTGTTGAAAACTGTAGGTACCTATTATCAATCAATCTGAAAAAATATTTTTATAATTAAAATATACGAAAAATAATTATTGCGTATATCTATATTAACATTGGACGATACAAGTATTACCTTATTTTTAAAATAATAACCGTTATTATTACGAAGGCTCGATTACCAAAATATCGAATTCATAAATTGTGTAATACTTAGTATGAGATGTACTAGAAAATTGCTTCCTTGGTTGTGGGAATGGGGCACACATTCCACCAAATGTGAAATTACTAGCGTCAATAATATGTAGCTATGTGATTATTTTATTTATTACTTTCTACAATATAATACGTGTAATTGTTTAGTCGTGAGTCCAGTCCACAATATATTATGTATAATCAAAAAACCATATGTTTATTTCCATGAATAAATTTAATTGATAAAAAAACGACTGCATTACTTTTTGCTTGCCATAAAATATAACATGGGCATATAATGTGCATACATACTTTATTAAGGCCGTCTCCACACAGCGACAAATAAATAAGTCGTACGTCAGCAGATACGGTTCGGCAGTGGCGAAGACTCCATACTAACAGATTATTTAAAGCCTACCTTCTTAAGAAAATTTTTTTCATTGCCTATTAACGTATTTAAATATTAACTTGATTATTTTATATTCTACAAAAATAATATATTTTTTTTATGAAATTTGTCGTATATTATGTAAGAATGTATTATAAATTGACTGCCGGCTAGACGGCTAAATTGCTTCGGAGATTGATTTATTCCACTCACGTGAGGGTGAATTTAGGTGGACGTAGTTTTTAAGATAGGGTCTATCAATATAGTTCATTCTGTGTGATTCCATCTACTTTTATTTATGTTATTTTATTTTTTTCTCATTTTCTTTCTTATTTTATTAATTATTGTATTATGAACTCACATTGCTCTCTATTTACATTTCAAAAATTGTTAAAACTTATTTTATGTCATGTCGTGAACGATTTAAATTTATACTTAATTTGTTATGTTCATATATGTAAAATAAATAAATTTGAATTTGAATCAAATTACCCACACATACTCAATAAATAATTAGGTCCAATAATAATACGTAGGTAGCAGAAACCAACACAATCATACAAAGGTTTCAAGTAATTTGGCACACAACACATACAAACAATTAGACACATACACACAATGTCAAATCCAGTGTCGTACTGTCACGTGACTTGAGGCTTTTTGTATACAATAAAGCCTCACAGGTCCTTAGTTTTGTATATGTATAGATTCAATTCAGCACGCTGGATTCGTCCCGTAGTTTCGTGGTCTGAGCATCAGACTCTCGTATCACTCGGATCACTGACCGGGTACTTCATATTCCATGCAGTTTTACCGCTCATTCCCCGTATATAAGCTTATCTGCGTTCGGGCCTTCAGGCATGTCCACACATAAAATCCCCATGTCCAAGCCGTCTCTGTAATGAATACCTAGCGTACATCTTGTCGCAACGTCTTGAAGTTGAGAGCAGTTTAAATCGCAATGCGTGAACTGTCTGGGAATGAGTAGGTGAAGCAACAAGGTACTGTAAGTTAATCAGCACCGAAACAAGCGGTAGACGTGAGACTAATTAGGAATGAGGGGTTATCACGGTATTGGTAATCACACACTGCAGGCTTCACATCGCACACAGCTATCTGTTTATCGATGTGTTGTAACCAATGACATATTAAATGGACGACTCACTTCATACCCGGCGCGCACGAGAAATTGTGCATGAAAGTCATTCACAGATGTATAGGTAGATGTCACGTGACTCAATGGTCACGTGACCGTTCGACATCCGTTACCATTATGCGATACAAGCTTCGAGAATTTATAGTAATATAACCTTTATTGTAATGGCGTATTAGTGTCATGACTCATTGCGTTAGAAACAGATTCTCGGTTACTTATGACTTCTCGGAGATTAGACGCAAGTGAGCCCAGCGAATCACAGGCGACTGACTGTCCAATGGTTCCTGTCATTCAATTGCATTGAATAAACATTCATCAATATCTTAAAATGGCATTTTATAAATAATAAATAATACTAACACATGCAAAGTGATATCCCATCTTTCTTGGAGTGTTTAGTAGATTTTTTTACAATTTTTAACTAGGCACATTGGCATTTTGTAACACAATAATAACGGTGGAGTCGAAACCTGACAGTCAGAAATTTTGTATAGGCAGACCCAGCGGTGTCGCCAGACCGCTTGCAAGCAGAATGTTCATTTGAGCGTAGGGTACCGATATTAAAATATGAATTTCGCCATCCGGCAGACCCGACACAAAGTGAGTGTCATTTTATTTTCTAGATGCTTCGTCCATATTAATGTCATTAGTTGTAACATTTTTCTTTTCAACAAGTTCCGGGTGACTCGTGTGTCTATCGATTTCCTCCTCGCCGGTCGCTTAATATCATTTCGTTTTTCCGCTTTTTCCACTCCCACTAAACATGCCCAGACACAGTAAAACTGTCTAAAACTAATGATGGCATGTATAACTTCAAATCGTTCCAATCTGTCGCATCTACAAGCGATTGCCGTGTGCGAGCGGCCTAAGTATGTTCACAACTCGACGTAAAAGAGTATAAATATTTAAACATTCCGATATTTAAAAAAATGCCAATTTTATGACTAGAAGTAGTTTAATGCTTATGCACGTTCATTAAAATTATCCAATTAAAACAACTATTTAGGTTTATTAAAAATACATTCTAACGACGCGATATTATTTTATTGATTTGTTTATTTCATTTTTTGTTATCTACATTTACCATAACATAACATAATAAATTAATATAGACTTATATATTATTATAATATAATAATAATAATATGTTGCTTTGTATGTATATTTTGTTTTATTCGCTTTGTGGTATATGTATATACTTAGTTTGCCAGTACCAGTTGTCAAATATTTTTTAACTGTCAAGCTATGCAGGGACCAATACAAGATACATATCAACGAAATTAATAAATCAAGAAATATTAAGTCAACGTTATCAAATAAATAGATTAACGTGATATTGCAAAATATATATTAACCTATATATCAATCTGTAGTTGATAATTGACTGTCATAATAATGTCAAAAATCTAGTTCTAAATCTAAATGGTACCTATTGCTTTGTGTATTTATTGTGAATATTTTTTTACCGTTATAAACTACTAAGTCATTTCAACAGAGATAATAATATCTAACTTAATTTAACAATTTTTACTTGACTGGTTCTAAGAATTTTTCTTGAAATTGATTAATAAAACACAAAATTATACGACATAATTTAATATTAATTATCAATGCATCAATGCTGGGCTGGCTTCATCTGTTAGGATGTGCTAACATGAAGCTTTGAATCAATATTTAACAAAATATATGTGCGGGTAAGTACCTACATTGAATACAAAATAAAACTTAGCTTTGTCATCACTAGCTGGGGTTCATCTACTACTGAATGAAGGCCACCTCTAGCTCCTTCCACTCTTCTTTGTCTATAGTAATTTGTTACCACGTACATCCACCGGACTTGTGAACTTGTCGACCCAGTGGATTTTATGATTGACATATTATTCTAAAAGTGAGCTAAGTATTTTTGAACTTAGAACAGGAATTATTAACGGCCCACGTGCTCGTCGTAGGTCGAAATTGAGTTTTTATTGTATTTTCAAACCATGATCCTGGACACTCCTTAAACGTTGTAGATAATCTATTTATAAAATTTTGAAGCCTTATTATCCTTTATAGATATTTTAAACATTTGATGACTGCATAAAGTATTTTTATCACATAAAATAGTATTCTTTTAAACCTCTCGCTCTAATGTTTCAGAATATAGTCATATTTCGGTACATAACTGTGCAGTGGTGTTAAGATTTTTTACATTTATTAATTTTTCAACGCATTTATAAAACCATTAGTATAATTTATTACGAGATAATTTTAGTAAAATATTCACGATAAAAAAATATATAGATATATATATCTCTGTGATCCCAAATTTGACAAGAATTAGGCATTTTATTATTCAAAAAATCGGCAAGATTAACACATTTGAAGATGATTCTAAAGATACTTATTATAAGCTATGTCTTTGACCATTCAAGTGTGATAACTGATAAACATCTTATGAATAATGATTGCTTTATAATAATTATTGACCTAAGAATAAGGTAGTGTTTTTTTGAAATACGCCATTTCTTTTGTCATTCCCCAGTGGTTAAGCTACAACATACGGCCGTAGCCATAAATTGACAAACTATAATTAAAGTAGGGAGTAAAATTATGTTAACGCGTGTGTTTGAACATGTACCTAACCTAGTTTTTTTTTAAACGGTACATGTTCAAACACGCGCGTCAATATCATCAAACAAATGAAAGCAGTATGTACCTACATAGCAGTATACTTATTTAAATATATGACATCTATCTATGGATCTTGTCTTCGACAATATGTTGTGAAATATTAACATGACGTATTTATTATGTTTGTTGATTTGAAGAGACAGATATTTCTGGAGGCGCCGTGTGGTGTCCATATGCTCCAGCTAATGGGGCAGACATGGCCGAAGAAGAAGATGCGTATAGATTATTTGAAATGAAAGTTATCGGTAAGGTGAATGAAATTGCAGTTTTTGCT
Organism: Rhyacophila brunnea; assembly: GCF_057557595.1. NCBI lineage: Eukaryota > Metazoa > Arthropoda > Insecta > Trichoptera > Rhyacophilidae > Rhyacophila > Rhyacophila brunnea. The sequence continues at coordinate 35,130,729 of NW_028233276.1, read as the reverse complement.
AGAAACATTATCTAGTACCTACTACATCATTGACCAAATCAGTCAGTACGTTCTAACTAGACGTAGTACGAAAATCTCGTCATGGTTTTCAGCCCGAAAAAATCCTACTCTAAATAATACTTAATCAGAAATAAAGACAATGTAAATATACGCCCATTCTGATAAATACATGGCGCCAGTCAATACGTCTTTGAATGCAATTGATAGGAACAAATGCATTCAGAAGTGCATTCCTTGAACTGCAGCGGATGCAGATGCACTTAAATATTTAAACTGGATCTTTAATCGACGTCAGGCATTCGTGATTCGCTATCGAAAGAAGTAAAACGTTTTTTTCGCATACAGAAGACAACAGAAAGATTTGCAATCACGAGAATGGAAATGTACATGTATGTACCTAGGTATTAAGTACAATTTAATCTCGAATAACCAGGGAGATATCTATAACCCTGCTAGGCGGATATCTCTGTGAAGGACGGCAAACCGTCGACATTTTTAATATTTTAAATGAAATCGATGGAATTTTTCCACCCTTGTGTAACATAACAATACGCAGGTATTGGTCTGTATTAACTTTATCTAAAAAAGTCGATAATATATGAAATTATTTGTAATTACACCAAGTTCTAAACAGTTACAACCTTAGATCAATAATACTAAACAGAGAGGGTATTGTCCGGTTATACCAAGTTTTTTTTCTTTGCGTATAATGCACAGTAGAACCTTTGTTTTATTATTAACTTACATATTATCATCTTGCTTCTTTTACGGCTACCAAATTATACCTATTACCTATATAATATTATGTAACTCTATATTTAGCATAACAACGCTATGTTGTAGAAACACGTACCTACTCCGAATTTTGCCCATAGCACATAAGTCAAACCAACATTTACCGGCTTCACTAGTAACTTCAATAAGTCGATTATTTATGTCTTCTATCTTACTCTAATGCATATAATACACGTGCCAAATGTTTCCTCATTCGCACTTATGGTTAATTTTTATTCAGGCCTTGGTTCCTACTAGAGGTGAGTTGGAAATACTGCCACCAGTTTATGTACTCAAGTTTCGGATGAAACTACCCATACTCAGTATGTGTGGCCCAATAAACTTATTCCAAAAAACTTGTAATGATATCATCGCGAGTCGCTGTTCTGTGCACTCGCCAGTTGGTAGACTTTCAACACTATTGACATTAAATGCGCGCGAACGAGATAGCACTTGAATATAGGTATATTTTAATTTATTAGTCTATTGCGTTCGAATGTATGAATAATAGGTCATAAATTTTGTATCGCAGCACAGTGGAGAGATGGCGCCCATGCTTAGGCTTGTTATATGACCGCTCAAAACATGTTTAACATTTAAAAAAAAAATACTGTTATTCATTTTTGTTAACAAGAAAGACAACTCATAAATTTAAAATGTGTTTCTTTTTCCTTTAACTTAAAACTTAAAACTTTTCGACAAGCGGAGCTCAGCGTATTTTTTGCGATTCTATTGAAGCTGATACACAGTCTGAGTTCCCTGTGCTGATACGTATTTCAAATACTAATAAGGAGTTTGTTTTAGTTTCAGTTGAGTATGAAACTTTTGTCGCATACGCACGCCAAATGCTCTATATAGTATTCTAAATACTAGTAAGTATTTTGGAACAAGTTTCTACACTAAGTATTTTTTTTATACTGGTAGTAAGTATACTTAGTCTTCAAAATCGACCAGTTTTCCCATCTCTAATACAAAATATATCAAACTTAACATTCTTCCTGTAATACTTTTCCGGTAATCGAGAATAGCAATGTTTCCGAGAAGTTTTTGATGAACATCTATCTATCTCTTTGAACATCTGTTTAGAGTTCTTACTAATGTCTCATAAATAATCCGTGACTTAACAATCGTCATTCGTGACACAGGGAAAAGTTACATCGTTCTGCGAGATGTGTTTTGTATTGGATTACTGAAGTGACTTCATCTTTTGAAATGCTATGAATGTTTTGACGTTCTGCGGTTTTGTGACTTGTCAAATGATCCACACATAATACTTGCACTGACATTATGACAAAATACAATGTTATGTGCACGTATTGTGTCATTGTCTATGTCAGATTTAGGACCAATAATAATATTTTAACGCGCCGCGAGGGACGACTGTCAGTGACGTCCCTAGACAAAGTGTCACCCTATGGAATACAATATTATGCTGTTATTTTCCATCTTATTATATTAGTTGATTTATGAGAAATACATAAAAAAAAAATATCGAATAATTTACAAGATTTGAGAATGTAACATTATTTTGTCGAAATACCTACCAGAAAAAATATTTTGAAAAAAATACGATGCCCAGCAGAACTTGAACCCGCATCCATTGTGTAATACCAATATGCTTTACCAATTGTGCTATCTGCGTTATATCTAATTCCGACGATACTGAATAGTATTTTTTACATTTAGAAGGGGTCAAAAAATTTCATCTATTTTTGGCAATCGGTTTTTTTTAATTAATGTATCAATTTTTACATTAATTCAGCGCTCGAAATGGAAAATTTTACAAACTGGAGCGCTCCACAATTCATAGTAATCTAAGTGTATGTGTATTTTATAAAAATAAATGTGTTAGACTAGCTCAGACGGTCAATTTAATCTTGTGACAAAGTGATAATATTTAGGATTATATGAACCGAAACAGCGCTCCGGTGCGCTCCGGTCCATTTCGAGCCCTGGATTAATTACTAACCGAGGTTAGGATTTCTCCAAATTTATTTATAATGTATGTCGGTCATGTTAATAATTAAATATACTATTTTTTTTATTCAAATAACAATTCCCAATATTTGAGACGAGTCCCGATGGGCATCATATTATTTTCTTGTATGTATATATCTGAGGTGTTTTGAAATTTTTGATGTTAGATGAATTCTAATTTAATTAATTAAATGTGAAAACTACTAGTAAATTTCTAAGGTAATTAGATAGGATGCACATAGCATTGTCACGAATCTAGTGAACGCGGGTTCGAGATTGAGGTGTTTTCAAATTGTTTATGTTAAATAAATATAAACTTAATCAGTTTAGTATTGCAGATCGATAGCTTAAAATAAATACTAATGTTAAACACGAAGACTATTTCAATAACACAACGACTTGTTTCACTTTTGATACCCCGCTTTCTACAATTCACCAAATCATCTAATAAATCATCTATAACGAAAGATAGAAATGGTTGTTTGATATAATTGGGCGATGCTTAACCAAAATGATCTTGCTCTACTGACATTTCGAGAATAAATCTGACCGTTTGTTGGTTGAGGCAAATCAAATGATTTATTTAATAGCTTGGAGAAATCAAAAAACATCTCAATTATTGCTAAAACTACAAGCATATTGGTATTATAGTATTATGTAAAGAAGATAGGTACTGTTTTACATTCAGATTTCTACTCTAACTAGAACAGTGACGAACTAAGGCTATATTATTGATGTATAACCATAAGGCCATAAAAACTTATTTAAATCAATGACACGACAGTTGTAGGTTTTATTTAAATAATTACAAGATAAAAAGAACTTATTATATACCACATTTTTAAATTGTCTGTTGAATCACATAAATTTGACAATTCTATGTATTAATAATTTAGGACAAATAAGGCAATTGTCAACAAATCATTTTTTTTTTGCTATTTTGCGACAAACAAACAAAATAAATATAGAATACTGAAATGTCATTGTGACTTCCATAGTAACGCACGTATATATTAATAATTTAGTTGCTAGGACCACCCCCTTAGCAACCAATAATAGTGGATTGGATTACAAATTTCTTCCGAAATAACTTTTCATACAAAACAGAATTAAGTGAAAACGAATTCAATTCTACTTAAAGATGGCTAAAAGTATTAAAAAATGCATTGGCATCGTGTTCTGATATATTCTAAAAGTTTCAAATGTCTAGCTAGTCGGGAAGTTAGTTAAAAATCGATTGCAAGATTTGTACTGACGTACAAACAACCACCGGACAAACAAGAATCCGAGCTAATAAAAACTTTGTAAAATACATGAGTAGGCACCGACTCCCCAATTCATGAAAATATATGGAAAATAGCTACATTTTTATTAACACTATCGAGTATCGACTGAGGGTAATAAGCAGACATAATACCATAACTAGATGAAGAATTCAAAACGTGAAATCAGCACCGTAAAAAATATGAGTATATGTTTCGAAATTTCATTTGATTAGGGTATTGTGAATTTTAGAGATAACTACGAGACGTTACATTTGCTCCTATCTATGCCACCTATCTCCACGGGGGATGTGTTTTGGGCAATGATGTTATGTTATATATATCATATTATATCAATGGTTTTGTGAGTGTGGCTGGGACACAGGCGATAGCCAGACGCTGTATTGGACGGAGGCTGTTATATTATATACATTTCCTCATGTCATCAGGCACCATTAGCGAAAGGTGCAGGACTAGTCAATGCGCTCCCCAAAGACATAAACATGTTCAGTGATGTGCTGTGCTGTGTATTTTGTTTTTAAAATTTTATTGTAGGTATAACATTGTTTATGTTTATATTTTTTATTTTATTTTTACTTCTCTCTTATGAGGGCAATATTTACTATATAATTAGAAAAGTATGTATTTTTGTTTAACTTGATTGATTAGATTCAGTTTTTTTTTCAATTTAAATCTCATGTTGTGAACGTCCAGAAATTGTGACGTCCACAATGTTTTTTTTTTTTTAATAAATAAATAAATACGAAATAAGCTTGGAAAGCAGGATTTTTTCCAAATTATGAATTTCACGAATTGATTATTTCTAAACTTTGAAGCTCTGTTGCAACTTGCAACCACATTCAGCGATTAGCATCTATTACAATATTGGATAATCCGCCACTGACCTAGGCATATAATATTTAAACTCAGCAGTGACGTCCCTAGACAAAATGCCGCTCCTAGGCAGTGCCAAAATGCCGCCACATTTTTTTATACAGTACTTTTTATCATCCTTTCATGAATTCAATATCTAAGAAATGAGTTGTATGGTTATATGAATAACAAGGTATACACCACTAAATCTAATTTAAATCCCATATCTGCTTCAATAGACAATATTACTAGTCTACTGTTTTAGATAGGTACTTTAAAAATGCACTTGACAACTTCCAAAACTCGCGAGTGACCGGCAAACATATTTGGATAAATTTTAAATTAGGTAAATATGTATGTACCAACCTATAATTCAAATATAATTCGAAAATTTGCAGTCAACAAGAACATGACGTTCATGGAGTCAACGGAAGTAAACTAGACCCGACAAAAAAATAAAGAGTGTTAAAACTTTTATAGTATAGTAATTAATACATTTTGTTTCGAACCAGTGAGGTATTTTATTTAATGGAAAGATGTTTCTGTTATTATTAAGTTTGGGTAACTATTTATATATATTCCTAATGATTTATCTCGATTCGTCGCCCTTTGGGTAACTGCCGCCCCCAAGCGACGCTCAATCTACCTACCTCCACGGGACGTCACTGAAACTCAGTATAATACATATTGTACCTTTGATTTTTGTCAAAGTAGGTATACATAATAATGTTCCAAAAATTTCCAACAATCTTATTTCTGGCAGCATATTTTAGTGAGTAAGTGTAAAATCTAGTAAAAATGTTAATTAATGTAAGATTGTATATTATATAAAATAGAAAGTAGTATTTTAAATACTTCGAATGTAACATTAACATAACACTAAATATTTTTAAATATGACCTTTTTTAGATTAGGAGTAATTCTTTTCTGGTACCTACCAATTCGCTTGTCATTGAACATTTTAATAGACTGTCCAATTAGTATGACTGTAATAAATAACCATTAATTATTAAGGTATAAATATAATTAATTACATATTATATGTGAGCTTTAATTATATAATCCTAATTGAGTCACACCTTTTAATTGAACAAAAAATAGTCGTTAAGCAGGAATTTTAATTGAAATGATTATTATTTTATTTTAATATCAGAAAAGGTTTTTTTTCATAGCATTATATTTTTTAAGGAAGTGAATGCTGCTACTTGAAAATATATTATTCAGTTGTAGTATTGAAGGTAATAAAATTGAATTGAGCTATTTTTTTGTCATGGGTCGCTCTGCATCAAGGTACTAACTAGTATATCATAAACTATGTCAAAAGGTCGTAAGTGACATGTCAGCGAAAATGAGTTGTTTATGGGGTTAGACTGTTTAGAATGTCATATTTAGCGTCTCAAAACTGTGCCAACAGGACTCGTCCCGTGACGATGTTACACCTATTCTTTTTAGGGTATTTAGTAAAAAATAACTGATGAAACCAATAATATTCTTATTTCAGATTAGTCTTAATAATGTTGCAAATTATCACTTATTGGTAGGTACCTTTTTTGCTTAGCAGACTTGACAATAATGTACTCTACTCAATAATACCAGACGAGAGGCTGCGAACTACTCATAGATGAAAACATGCAGTTTGAAAGACGATATATCGTATCTGAACCAGAGAAACTAGAACCAAAAACAAAACGGGGAAGTTAGGATACTCCAACAGTCCTAAAATATTATAATTCTATGTGATCCATGTGAATATTCTAAATAAGGAGGGTTCGGTGTATTTGGCTATCTATGTACGATGAAGTCTGTCCAAACACGCGTTCACAATATTATAGTTATACATATATTAAATTGTTTGTTTCTTTTACCATGACCGATCGTCAGACGATCACATGGGCCTCCGCAGAGCGGAGGTTGTATTAACAGATTTTTCTTTTTAAAATCAACGTATGAATTTGCGAGACCCGAGATTCGACAATAAGGCCCGTTTCAGACGGGACACCGGTGTCGCGTTCGATATAATATAGGAGGCCATTGTATTCGAATAAAGGGACCTTTGTATTATGTTTATGAACGCCCAGAGCTAATGAGTCAATGCATAATTTCGCGTTATAAATTAGAACATAAAACTGGCTGCGGTAATAAAAACAAGTGTATCGGCGGCTTGAGAATGTAGCGGCCAACGGAAAAGTGTACCCACACGCTTTGACTCATTAGATCTGGGGCGTTCATAAACATAATACAAAGGCCTCCTATATTATATCGAGCGCGACATCGGTGTCCCGTCTGAAAAGGGCCGAAGACACACGTCTTCATAAGCGGACACGTTACCACTCATCCAATAGTATAATTGATACGGGCGACAACTTGTAGTTTATTTAAATATTAGTTTTAATAAAAAAAATTAGCTTTATTTGCATTTTTTGATATTGGAAGAAAAGATAGTCAAGTCGTATGTAGTCCTATAGAGAAGGTTTTCCTGGACATCTTTGGCTTTATATAATTATGTTGATACATAAATAAGTCCTATTATGTAATAATAAGCTAATATGAAATATCGGCTGGGTAGTTAGTTACTTAAACTTATTTATTTTTTATATATCCTGTCTTATTTTTATTGTTCCCTTGTAAGACATGGGATATTATATCATTATGTCGCAGGTATGTATCATTATAACTGAATTACCTAGCTCTATCAAGTGAATTGATTAATGTCATATGCAAAATGTTTAAAGTGAAGCCATTTTGCTAGAAATATGCAGCTACTGAGTATATTATACTGATATGGTTCTGTTCTTATTTTGAAATTATCATGCACGCCGAGCACCTACCTACTTACTTTATTACTTCACTCACTGACAGTGGCGTAGGTTCAAATTTTTTCGCATGCCATCATAATAATAAATATCTCTTAAATATAATATCCTCGTAACATACTATAGGCTAACAAGTCACGTCATGTCCCGTATCTTTTTGTTATCCACAATGACGCGGTACCCTCACCCCACAGTGGTGATACAAGATTCATTGGCGTTGGATCCTGGAAGATAGCGTTGGATCCTTCATATTATGGAGGGAATGGGACGACTGGCCTCCGGATAATTGGACGCCGCACTGTCGTAGACACGTGTAGACGAGGTATTTTAATCAGTTTGTATCTACTACATAGCAGTTTGAATTCATTTTACTCTCAACATAATGTATTCTTTATCTCGGATTGCCTAAGCCATGCCTAAGGCTTTATATAAAATAAAAACTCTTTTTTCGTTGGAACTTAAACATATGCACGATTAAATCATTTTTTACGTCTGCATATTTACATTCTCACCAACTATTAAATCATAATATAATCATTGAAATATAAATACTTAAAAAAGTACTTATAAGTACCTAACGTCTATTTACTTTCGAATTCCGTGGCGTCCAGTTGTCCGGTGCCAAATCGTCCTAGACCCATTATGGACTCTTTGTGCTGAAAAAAATGGCTATGATAAAGTCAATACCAACGTTACTCGTTTTGTTGATTTCGCCTCCTTGAACGACGGCAATCTGTCCGTTGGTACATTGACAAGGGTAAAAATAATATTATGTCAACTAGGAAAAATACAATTTTTATAGAATGTTTTATAATTATTATTATTATCTTTCATCTTTATATTTTAAGCCAATATTGACGAACTCGATATTATCCATTGCTACTGTGGAACCACTGACGCTGATTTTTCAGCCAAGACAGGCGTCATCTTCCTGGAGTTATTTAAGCTTCCTCCATTCCTTGAATGATTAACTGAAACAGTGCGCATTTGTCATTTCCTATGATATCACCCAAATATTTGAGTTTTCGTATATTCACAATGAATATGAATATTATATCGTTAGGTATGTATTTTTGGTTTTTTGATCCTTTGATACGTTTTTGGTAACCCACAAATCTAAAAAGTCTTAATCAGATATTAGTAAAGGCCATATTCCATTGGCAGACGCACAGACCCAACCCGATCCAACGATCGACGCCAACCGTCGTCGCTAGCTATTTGCAATTACACGCAACGATTCAATCTCGTTGGTCCTTGATTTGATTGGTTAAAATAATACTAGTGTTGCTATTATTAAAAATATAGGTTGAGTGAAAACTAGATATTTCTTAGATTGGTGGCTACACTGAACGCATTCCCGCGCAATTTTACGTCAACAAAACTGAGCTGTCAGCTGTCAAACCTAGCGAGCATCAGATCTGTTAAAATTTATGCGGCCGTTTGACATTTATAGAAAGTTTGTATACTTATTGTTAATTTACATCATGAATAACTGGGCGAGCTTGAATCTCCAAACCAATTGAGTAATTCGAATATCGAAATCGAATAATCCAAAGACTAATTTATTGTAGCGAGTATGGCTATATTTCAACTGGCTCAGGCGGTCAGGACTCGCCGTAAACGAAAACACTGGGTCAAAAGTTGGCTAACTGAAGAACAGCGTGATCGCCATTGAATATGGCGGATTTTTTTACGTTCCACACTATATCTTTGGCGTGTGTCCTCGCTGATACTCCATATATATAGTTTAAGTTTTCGCCATCTTGTAGTTGTTCAGTTGAAATCGACCAGTAGAATGAAATGAACGACCGTTTGCATGACTCAGGCGCATATTCGGCTATTTTCGTACGCTTTCGGCAATCTTCGCTTGATAATGAAAGGATCGCACGACGGATAATAGAAAATTTTCCACTTTCGACCCGATCGCTCACGATCCTTGAAAACCATAGAGAATAGAGTTTGACAGTCGTGGCAGACGATCGGGCCAGACGCAATCTGCCAATGGAATATGGGCTTAACCGAAATAAACCGTAGTAGGTATATCCATCCATTATAATATTATATACTAATGATCAGGATCGGTTTTCTAAGGATTTGCAATGAATGGTTCTTAGCCAATTGTACAACCCACTGGGTCCTTGCACTGGGTCAAAAACACTAAAACATCAAAATGCATTGTTGCACAGTTGTTGTATCGAAAACGTGGGCAAGACTGCCGCTCTACCAAAAAAAAAACACCGCACTACGGAATAGTCGATAAATATTTTATATACGTAGGTGCCTACATAATATTGCAAATTATTTATTATCATCGGCTACCACTGCTGCTCACTTTGCTATATTAAGTAATTTACGCAATTATTCCATTTCCACGTACAACAATTTCATATCCATATTTAGACTTAACTGAAATGAGTGCAAATAAACTAGTTTAAAAGCAAACAGACGCGAATAAGGTTTCGATTATGAAATAGTGTAACATTGTCGACTGCGAACACTAACTTAAAAGGGCATTGTGTACCTATATTGTTTAATGCAAAAAAACCTTAATACATTCATAATTGAGATATCATTTCTGTTATTTTCTTGATTTCTTTTAGATCATTTATGTATATATATTTGAAGAAAATATTGTTTTTTCTCTCGTACCTATCATGACTCCATCAAAATCTTCATCGTTATATTCATTCAGACCTTTGCATTACACTGTCCGCATGGCTGAAGATATCGAGCATTCTTCGCTTGGTCAAATAATATAGGATCGGTTACGTGTTATCTCTCGATGTGCCTGTTGATCATAGCCCCCACATCTTGAACCGGGGTCCAAGGTTAAGATCTTTGACGGCCCCCCTACCTATCACTAAGGTTAAAGGCAATGTGATGCTCTACAGTAGCGTTTTCCAAAATGGTGTTGACGGTAAAAAATAAATGTATTTTTGTGTATTTTTAATACCTACAACCACTCGAATTATTAAATAAAATTATCGAGTAACGACATATAAGTAAACGTATTTTAAAATATAACCATGATTCAAGAAAAATAGCGCCGCGGGCGATTTTTTTATTGTTAAGGAAAGCTTGTGATATGTGTTTATCTCAGTTATCTGGTCGACTCGCCATCCTGGGCCCCTTATGAACCCGGGCCCCCAGGCTAGAGCCCTGTCAGCCCCCTCCTTGTGGGGGCCATACTGTTGATAATACGTCTCCCTAAAGGCTCCCATATCGTAAATACTTTAATTTAAATATATTTAATTACCTATCTATACCATGTAGGTATATTATATTATTTTAAGATATGATTGCTATTGTTACAATACCCAAGTAACTATTTAATTTAGATACTTGGTTTCATTCAATTGAAAGGTCATTTTACGATAAATTTTTATTTCAAGTAAAAAGAAAGGATCAGATAACGACGGTCACGTAAACGTAAATGTCGGTGGTCAGTTTCTTGCTTTGTTGTGGTTGTTATTTGTTCATTTCCACTTGAGACAATATAAACCACGCAACCAGGAAATGCAGTCAAAGCAGAGTCAAAGACATGATCAATAACCTTAGAACATAATATAGGACTTGCTACGACTTTTTACCATTTCTTTCAATATATTATATGAATTAAACGTATTGGAAAATGAAAGGATATATTATTATTATAATAATATATCTTCAGTCTACACAAAAGACTTTGAGAAAAATCTTTTATTATATAGATGTACCGTAGGTACCTAAATGTATGAAATTAAAGCTGAAATCATTTTACGAGGATTTTTGAATAAATTTGCTGCAAAACATCGCAAAAACTACACACTGTTAAAACCGCAAACATTTAAACACGATTTTAGATTCACTTAGATAATTCCATAAATTATTAATTTTACAGATGCCACGACTAGTGTTGGGTATTTCCCGAGAAAATCTCAATTTCGAGATTCGGGATTTCCCGAAATGATGAAATTTTGAATTCTCGAGATTCGGAAATTCCAGAAAAGAATTCTCGAGATATCGGGAAATTCAAAAAAAAACTGTAAAAATCCTAAAATCAATGAAAAAACAGACAAATTCCAATAAAATATGTTTTTTTTTTATTTATGCAAGAAGACAAACAAAATAGAAGTAGGAAAACAAAAATAATTCAAAACATTACTTATTAAAATAGGATTTCAAAAAGCACAGACTATCAATCGCTGCGTCTGACAATCGCGTACGCTTTTGAGACACACCTGATGTTGCAAAAATTGCGCTCATTTTGAGTCGACGTTGGCTTAATTGTGTTAAATACCCCGACCAGTCTTTTCATATAGAAAATCGTTTTTTCAGCTAATATTTGATAATAAAGAAATTCCGAATCCCGAGAAAAGATTCTCGAGATCCGGGATTTCCCGAAATGTTAAAAATTTCAATTCTCGAGATTCGGGATTTAAAATCTCGAAAATTTCTCGAGAATTCCCGTCGGGAAATTCCCGAAACCCAACTGTAGCCACGACCATGTATCATTATTTAGTTTAGATCAGTGGTGCACAAGCTTTTTGAAAGAAGGGCCAATTTATCCGTTTTCTAATTTTCCATGGGCCGCAAAGGGTAAAAGTCTTGAAAAATAATGATATATTATACTAGAATCTAGATGAGATATACATTTTATGTTTTATTTTTAATTTAATAGTTACATAATTTTATCAGGAACTTCAATCACTCTCCACTCCGCATTACTTGCATATTTGCACGATGGAACTTAGTTGTGAGATTTCTGACACTGCATACTGGCATCAAGCATTTTGATGTCGGGTTCAATGTTTGTGGTTGCTATCCTCAGTACAGCATTGAGGTTATCATTGTTCAAGCGGTTTCTGTGTTGAGAATGTTTAGTTTTAATAAGGAAAACGTTTTCTCGCAAATGTAGGTGCATCCAAAGAGACTTGCACAAAGCGCAGCCTTACTACGTAGGCTGGGAAACTGCTCTTCAGGAAGATATTTGTAAAAATTCTGCAGATCGCCTTCCTAATATTTCGATCTTCGAACACTAAATTGCGCGTTTTGAAAACAATAATCTAAAAATAGACTGCGCCTGCACCACAGACGGTGTGACTCTTTGTAAAAAGATGAATTTCGGTCGCAAATGTGTACCCGTGAAAATATAATCATACTAAATAATAAAAAATAGCATTACGTTTTCTATCAGTGACGATTCAGATTATATACCGATGCTACTGCATAATTTGTTCACATATCGAACACAGATTTTTATCATATTCAATGAAAAATTTGGTGATGAAGTACTTGTTATTTTGGGCTGCAACACATGCCATTTCGGGCCGCGTTTGTGTATCACTGGTTTAGATAAACAATAAAAATAAAAACGAAACGTCCAAAAGATGACGGTCATAAACGTAAGTTTATAGACGCCATTTTTCAACGTACCAGCGTTTACGTATAATAATATTTTTTATTATAGTTGCTTGCCAATTTAATAACACTAAAAACGTCGAGGAATCACTAGTAGGAGATGTAATTTAAAAAGTTCATAAGTTACGTTGATTATTTAAGAAAATTATCGATTGACAATAATTAATTACCCGCGATTGTTAGGTATGGTGCAGTCTAGAGATGGGAAAACTGGTCGATTTTGAAGAGTAAGTATACTTACTACCAGTATAAAAAATACTTAGTATATAAACTTGTTCCAAAATACAAGTATTTGGAATACTATATAGATCGTTTGGCGTGCGTATGCGACAAAAGTTTCATACTCAACTGAAACTAAAACCAACTCCATATTAGGATTTGAAATACGTATCGGCTCAGGGAACTCAGACTGTGTATCGGCTTCAATAGAATCGCTAAAAATACGCTGAGCTCCGAGTTTAGATTTAAAGTTGTTTTTCTGTTAGGTTACAATATTATTGTTAACAGAAATGAATAACAGTGATCTTTTAAAAATTTTAAACATGTTTTTAGCGGTACATAACAAGCCTAAGCCTGTGCGTCATCTCACCGCTGTGCTGCGACACAAAATTTATGACCTATTATTATTCATACATTCGAACGTAATAGACTAATAAATTAAAATATACCTATATTAAAGTGCTATTTCGTTCGTGCGCATTTAATGTCAGTAGTGTTGAATGTCTACCAACTGGCGAGTGCACAGAACAGCGACTCGTGGTGATATCATCACAAGTTTCTTGGAATGAGTTTATTGGGCCACAAATATGGGTATACGTATGGGTAGTTTCATCCGAAACTTGAGTACACAAACTGGTGACAGTATTTCCAATTCACCTCTAGTGCAGTCATTTCCCGGACTGTGTGAAACCAAACGATGTCCGAGATGTGATTCCTGCATGTCGGATTATTTGAAACCGGATCCTAAACCAATCGAATCTGGCTCTCGACCAGGCGTCGCTTCAAGGTGCCATGAGGAAACAGACTCTTCTCGGGGTTGTATAAATGACTTTTCAAAACTCAAAAAAGACGAACTAACTCTTTTGCCTTAAAAAATCGTGACTGAACTGAAGATCGGCGAGTATAATTTTACACTCTTCGAGCAGTACAGGATAGGAAAGGAAAGCCATCGGTATAATAATTTCCTACGCTGGAATGAGTTTAACATGAACCTTGACTCACAAAAGAAAATTAAAATACATACTTGTAACAGAAAATATTTAATTTTTTTAAGTCTTATTTTTCCAAAAGATTAAATGTTTCATTGTCGTAATTAATTCCTGAATAGTTTTTTGTGATTGACTTTCGTACGTATAAGTATATGAAATGAAAAAAAAATAATTATATGTTTTTTTCAATATCATGATCAGGTTAATCATCGATTCAAAGATCAATGCCACACTATTATTAACAAGACAATACCTTTAATATTAATTTAATTAATTACTTTTTATAATATGTGATGCAATTAATAGACATGCATATTATTGCAAGTATTGATTTAATAATGTCAAAAGGCAATAGTGCACGCGGTAATGAATGTGGTATTTTAAATACCCATTGTATAGTTTTTGTTTTACTATTTTTATCAGGTTCAAGCGATTATTGTATCGGCTGCGGGACTTCGAACCTTGAATTTGAAAATAAAGAGTCAATCGTGACCTATACAAATTCCTCAATTCTTTCAGTCAGAGAATGTCACGGCAATTTTGAATAAAGACTGTGAATGTATAAATAAATATAAAAATATAGTAGTATAGTTTAATTGCTCACATTCTAGGGGTTCGACTTCAAAGCAGGTATGTACCTATTTTTTCAATTAATTATTAGGTATAATTGGATGCATGTAAATTTACCAGATAAAAAAATTCAAAAAAAGATTAGGTATTATTCTGAAATCAATTGAAATGTAGGAACTTTAAAAACAAACAAAATTTAATACTTATGTAAACTTTTATTACACACATACAATAGAAAACATCATCATCACAATTAAAATAATGTTATAGCAGTACTGATACTATAGGCCGACAACTATAACTTGAGGGATGGCATAGGCACATTTGTCTCACGATGTGAGTATTGCCGTAAGACGTTCGTAAAACCGCCGCACCTCAAGTTATAGTTGTCGATCTTTACCTATTTGATAATACAATTTAGGCGGATCTCGTAGTGCAGTGCGTATGGCGCTGGCCTTCCACCCGAGAGTTTTAGTTTCGATCCCGGTGAGGACACAATATTTATGTGTTTTTCTCAAAGCCTGGGTGTTTTTGGTTGTTCAAAATTACTTACAACCATCTTGTACGAAAAGCAAGGACATGGTTATTAATAATTCTAAAAAAAATACAATTTATAGCTGATATTTATGACATAAGTTCTTCGTTCTACTATCATGGCGTGAAAAAATTAAACACGCCAAGTCATTATACTATGTTAGTACCAATTTGAACCATCACTGACTCCGCGTGTAGTTTTTCCACAACTTAGAGTATCACTATTACTAACTCTAATCTAATTGATATATAAAAAAAAAATTTACATATTCTAAAACCAATTGGTATCATAAAAAAGCAATAAAAATATTATGGATGATTTAAAGTGCATTTGCAACATGTTCAAACAACTTAATTTCTATGATTTGGATTTCCTCGCACACTCGAATAACATCTGACTTGTGTGCGTGATATAACGTAAATGACTAGTCCCAAAGCCCACTATAGACTATAAATAGTCTGATCGTGACAAAATTTCATGGTAGTGCTGTGAACTGTTTGTAGAAAGCATATGTGAATAAATGGTAATAATTTGAATGAAATATGAAATGAAAACTCTTCATTTATTGCGAACGGGTTACCGCATTGCATTTGAAGATTACCAATAACTAGTACTACTATCGTAATTTGCAATACAGTGCCACGGCCTGAGTATATAGTCGGCCTACAGTCTATCTATACAATGTAGTATACACAGTAGGTATTGACTATACCATAATAGACTAATATAAAATATTTTGATTTCGACAAACAGTCGTACTATAATAATTATATTATGCAGTAGAGAAAAGTATTTTTAGGAGTTGATGGGCATAGTGCGTAAGTAGGTACTTGCCAATCGCACATACTAGACTTAAGATGAATAGATACCTACACGCTCTACGCGTCAACCTAAAATAATATTGTACAATTATGAAAGTAATTTTATTTATTTTATTTATTTATTTATTTAGGAATACAAAACATTGTGGACATAACAAATCTAAATTCAAGACGTACACAACATGAGATTTACATTATAAGTCAAACATTACCCTCACAAGAGAGAAGAGAATATAGAAACAGAAATATATATATAATAACAATAATAATAACAAAAAAAAATAAATAATCAAAACATACTTAAGTATAATTTAATACAGAAAAATATAATTTAATACAGAAAAATATAATTTTTGAGAACGGAAAATATACAATTTTATACAGAAAAATACAGTTTCAAAAATAAAATGCAAAGTACATCATTGAAAATGTCTATGTCTTTAGGGAGCGCATTTACTAGTCTTGCACCCCTCGCTAATGGTGCCTGATAGGCTTGACACGAGGAAACGGTTCCAATCCAGAATAAATCATGACTGCGACCACGTAGGTAATTGACAGGCGCATGGAAATTCAAATTCATTAGGACACCAGGATTGGAAACCATCCCTCGCGATAACAGGCAAAAGTGTTTCAACAGCAGAAGAGACCGACGAGATTCAAGAGAGTGAAAAGTAAGCATGCCTTGTAGAAAGGCAGTCGGAAAATAATCATCTGACGAATTATCGAAAGGAAAATAGTTAAATGTTTTAAAATAAAGACATCGAAGAAATTTCTTCTGGACGCGTTCTAAAATAAGCTTATAGGAAACCTCATAAGGACACCAGATAATCGACCCATATTCAAGAATGCTACGCACTAATGAGACGTAGAGTGTACGTAATACATTAGGATTCTTGAATGGTTTGGATTGTCGCATGATGAATCCTAGAAGCTTACTCGCACGTAGAGCCGTGGAAGTTATATGCGAGTGAAAGGATAATGAAGAATCAAAAATTATCCCAAGATCTTTCGCCTCAGATTGACGTTTTAAAGAATTTTTTGACATAATATAATTGTATTTAATCGGAGTTCTTGACCTAGAAAAAGTAATACAAAAGCATTTGTCAGTATTAAATTCTAATTTATTCTTTTTTGACCAACTTTCAATTGAACAGAGATTTCTCTGTAACATGCAACAGTCCAACTCATTGCGAATTGGTGCATATAATTTCAAATCATCCGCAAAAAGTAAAAATTCTACTCCATCCATGGCTTTAACTATATCATTGACAAATATGAGGAACATAATTGGTCCAAGATTTGATCCTTGGGGAACACCTGAAAGAGTTTGAAAGACTTCAGATGCACACCCAGCGTACTCGACATATTGACAACGATGTGAAAAATAAGATTTGAAAAAATTTACAAAATTAATAGATCCGCCTACTGCACTCAGTTTAGTTAAAAGAATATCATGATCAACTCGATCGAAAGCCTTTGACATATCCGTATAAATTGCATCAACTTGACAATGATTGTCTAGTGAACGAGATATGTATTCAGTGTACTCCATGAGGTTGGTAACTGTTGATCGAGTAGATCGAAAACCATGTTGAGCGTCAGTCAGCTGACCATCCACGTGTGTATATATATATTTATGTAAAATGGACTCAAATAGTTTGACCGGTGCAGAGAGAACAGCCACTGGTCGGAAGTTAGTTATTTCAGATACCGAGCCATTTTTATACACCGGTCGTATACGAGTTAAGCTCCAACATTCAGGGAAGGTAGATTTACTTAAACATAGATTGAAAATATACAACAAAGGATCGCTTAAAAATTTTTTGCATCCTTTTAATAGCCATGGAGGAATGCCATCTGGACCTACTGAGGATTTCGGATATAGTCTAGAAAAAGCATATTTCATATCTGACTCATCCAGAGGACCAATATTTAGTATGGGCCAAGAAGACGAAAAGTATTCAGGTTGAGGTTGAAGTTTTGGTGGAATCGTGGAATAAACTGACCTAAAATATTCAGCAAAACCGTCAGCGATGGATTTATAGCCATTCAATACACTACCCCCAAAAGACATAGACGATAGCTGTGCAGAAGAGTTACGTAAGCTCCTAACATACGTCCAAAAAGTTTTCGGGTCTGAGGTTAAATTCAAGGAAATTTTCTCAATGTACGCTTTGTGAGCAGCGTCAATGGCGCGATGAACTCTTCTGCGCATATCGGAGAAAGCGCCATAATCATTCAAGCACTTCGAGCGCTTCCATCGTTTATGACAGATGGCTTTCAAGTCAATGGATTTAATAATGCTATGAGTGAACCATTTAGGGTAGCTGCGCGAAGTACCCGAAGACTTCTTAATGGGAAAAGACTTGGAAAATACACTATAAATATTTACATAGAAAACATCAATTGCACTATTAATATCATCGGTACTATTTAAAGCATTCCAATCAATACTCTGCATTTCATAATACATTTGTAATAGGTCGCCTTTGAAGAAATTCCATTTATTAAAAAAGAAAGTTTCCGAGCTAACAGAATTGAAATTATTGCTATCGCTAAGACGACTATTGGAAAAATTATGATAATTGATTGGCAACTCAACTAATAGAGCAGGATGGTAAGCGTCTTCCTGCACAAGGGGATCAACGCAAGCATTCACCTGTGCATTACAATCTGTATCTGCCAAGACCAAGTCCAATATGCGTGATTTTACATTTTTAATTTGAGAAAACTGTTTAAAGTGCATACAGCTCAGAAAGTGCGCAAATTCCAAATCAACATTGGCGGATGCCGAATAAAGATTGAAGTCACCGATGATTGCAATTGAGCTGCCAATAGACAAATTTTCAAAATATGAGAAAAACATATTATAAGTATTACACGATGATCGAGGCGGAAAATAAACACAGCTAATAATAAAAGGCGACCCATTACACAGCAATTTGACAATAATTACATCGATACCAGTAAATATATGGTCAATCACAGATACACTATCTACCCGATCAGAGCGAACGGCAATTAACACACCGCCACCCCTTTGACCAAATGAACGATCACAACGAAATACAATATATCTACTATCGAAAAGTTCACCATCACAAATCGAGTTATTGAGCCAGGTTTCAGTCAAGCATATGACAGAAATGTCACTTGTCAGGATAGTGTTACGCATCTCGATTGTCTTCGTCCTGAGACCACGAACGTTCTGATAATAAACGTCAATGTATTTAGGTGACCGTCACGAGCTTTTGCTTGTAGTATGGGGTGAAGCTGACTTATTTCAACGCCATTCATTGACTATCGAGTCAACCGGCCAAATTTCAGGAACAAGAAAATGGCCAATAGAGGACTCTGGAACTGTTATCCTGAATGAAGAATATTTATTCTTTGTATTTAATTTAATTACTTCAAATTTTATATCACCTACACTCTCCTTCACATAATCAGTTAGGCCGCTTACTGTAGTGTCTGGGTGTAATGACCAAATATGTAGACTTCTGCGTTTTTCAACGCCAGAACACGATTTGGAACCAGGTTTGGAACCACATATTTTTTTGAGGGTAGAAGTTTGCAGGCTAGGTCGCTTAGATTCATTTCCAGTGGATAAATTACGATGACTCATTGGGCTCCTTTTTTTTACCGTTGACCATTCGCCAATGCTTGTAGATTGTGACTGAATGACGGTAATCTGTTCAGCAAATAGTGGCTCAACTTGTTTGTTTTTGTCTTTCACAGCCGTAGATATGGACACCGGTGGTGACGGAGCTACAATAACTTCGTCAGGCAAAACGTCTAAGGGCGAAACCGAAACACTCTGTGCTTGTATGTCCTTGTACTCCTTGCTTGTACTCCTCAGGGTCTCGTTTTCAACCGTTAATTCAACAACTGCAGCAATCAAATCATTCGAAGCAATAGCCAGTCGCCCTTGCAGTTCTTTTGTGACTTTAGATTTCACTTCAGCCAAAACTTTGAGGATATAGTTTAAAGAGTTTTTGCACGAAATCACTTGTTTGCACGCCATTTTTTATAAAATTATTTAATTCGTGAATGTAAACAAACACAATAATTATAACAGTAAATATCAGTAATCACACGAATTAAATAAATACTTAATGACCGGTAATTACGTTTCAGCCAGCTTGGCAATAGAGTCTAACGGTATAAGTGAAATTAATTAGTGGATTATGATTACTTATTAACAATTAAATACGTCTGATCGCTTTGAATGCAGTAGTTTTTTAGTGCAATTTACCGATCTGATAAGTTGTCGGTAGATTTAGGTAACGATATTCTACGCGATACATGAAACATTTACGTACGGATTATTACAACCTTTGAACGCACGACTATTGGTGGTAAATATATGACGCAGATCATCTGTTGGTGGATATATTGCGACAACTATTACATTATATTACGTATCGATGCCACGATGAGTTTGATACTAATATGTAAATTATATATTTTTATTAGGGTAAGCTTTAATTAAACAATCGCCTAGTAAGGAATCTTTACCACTAAATTATTATGTGCTATTAATACACAGCCCTCTTTAAAAAAATTATACGAAACGTTTGCGTCATTTGCATACAAAAAAACGCGCCACTGACTTTGAATAAATACTGTAAGAATTTCTGAGTAGGCATAACTAATTTTATCGCAAATGACATTTTACAGATGGTTAGTTACTTTGAAGATGTTTACTTTGTGCATGCCGTTATTGTCTATTTCTATGGTAATCGCCAACCATACATCAATCCAAAATAAGTCTTTCACGAGTCAGACATAAAGTTAACCTTCATAATACCGCAGTAGACAAATTAACTATGAACTTCATGGCTCGTGTCTAGCCTGAGAGTATTATTGACTATCAAATAGGTTCACTGCCTTAGGGTCATCAAATAGATTGGAATACTGTTTCCTCATTGTGTCATTAATTTCGATTTTAATTTATTTTACAAGTAAATTATTTATTCACGTTTGTAGTTTTTTTCAGAGAGATAGACATTCGCGCGAACATGGTGGGCTCAGCGTTCAAATTATAATTAATTATTCACGAGTTCATCCTTAAAACAAACGTCATTAGAAGGTCGCTGAGCACAGCATTCATATTGAAAATATTCTGTCATGTCCATGGTCATGGCACCCACATTCTGAAGCGGGCCCCTAGGCCAGGATTTTTGTCGGCCCCCTTACCTATCGCTAAGGTTAAAAACACACGCTCTACAGAAACGTTTCCCAAGTGGTGTTCCAGGTAAAATTAAGGGTATTCAGTGTATTTTAAAATATTTTTTGTATTTTTCAATAAATCCACTTGAGTTATGAAGTTTTCGAATAGCGACACAAAATTTGCATCCCACTATCACATTTTTTTAAAATGCTCAAAGTAAAATACGCCGCAGGCGACTTTTTTACCATTAGAGCAAATTCGTGATGTGTGTTTATCTCACTTATAAGGTAGACGCGCCACGCGGGGCCCACCAGAGCCCTGTCAGCCCCCCTTTGTGGGGGCCATGTCCATGGTATAGCTGGCAGATAGCCGACAGACCTTTCCGTTCCATGCTTTCCTCATAAAACTCTTATAGGGATACCATTCTATGTGTCCATGACTTATGAAAATGTTATTATTCGTTATCATCTGCCTGGATTAATTCACTACTGAAGTCCTTTCCAAGTTATTTCCATTCCTCTCGATTCTGTACATCGCGTTACCATTGAAATTCTTCAGAACTTAACTAGGTTAACATTAACATTTACTAGTTTTGTCCAGCATTGTTTGTTTGTCCGAGCCACGTATGAATCCTGTTCGTTTCCATTTCAGGTGTTAGGCAAACTCCGTTATATTGCATGGCCTTATTTGTTACCTAATCATTTTTTTTGTCCTTACGCGTTTTTCACAGCATGCAATCTTTCCATACCACATTGGAAAACTCTAAGTTTCTGGATCTCTCTTAAATGAGTGCCAAAGTTTCTCACGCATATGTGATTACCTACGGGATTACACACTTTTCGTTTTCGGCACAATGGGAGGTCACTTTTAAAAATAATCGAATAAATAATAATATGTACGTATTCTGTATGCGTTCTCTATACGAATAATAAAATTAAAATGTCCCCAGTCTATCGATTTGTTCCGTTATACCTAAAAACTACTGGACCAATAGTGATAAAACTTCCACAGCCTACATTGTCGTGACCAACTTGGTTCATGATAAATAGAACCTTCTTGAAAGTAACGCACATACGACAATATAAAGCGCACGCCTAGTAATTGAACAATTTCTAGCTCAATAATTTGCAACAATATTAGGTGACGCGTGAGTAGAGAAGCATACGCCTAGCTCAAATAACTAAATTCTAATGGTTTTAAGTTTTATACTTATTCCATTTGAGTCGTTTTTTGAAACCCGAGTTACACCTTTCGACAGAATAATAATATTCGTTGTCAGTGTTTATTTGCCTCTTGGTGAGTGTACACACTGCCTGAAGACGCCGAAAGGCGAAACCCGGGTCGCAAAAAACGACTCGAAATAGTATAAAACTTAAATCCATTAGAATTTAAGTTCAAATTCCATCAAGTACCTACGGACGATAGTATTAATATTCAAATAACTAAGTATACGAATGAAGCCAGAAACATATTATAACATCACGTGATCTCATATGCTAGAATCATCAAAACTGTCAATAATAAAAACTGACAACGTAAAGGTGCCAATCGCCTGTCATTTGTAGCTCGCTTAATAACTACATCGACAAAGATACGTGAGACCATGTGACTAGGGAATCCAATCCCGAGCCAAAATTCTGATCCCGGGATTTCGGGATTACAATTTGACAATTCCGGGATTGGAATTTTTTTCCATTGTCAATATAAAATTTTTATATTTACAAATAACATTGTTAAAATAGGTCAAAAATAAATCTAGTATAATTATTAATACTATTTAAGACATTTATTGTGAATATTGTATAAGTTCAATCTTGGAAATACATAAGTTTAATGGAGTAAATAATATTGTAACATAAATAATAATGTGAGTTTAATATGAGATTGCTATTTCTGATAGTAAACACTTAATGAATAAGCTAATGTTAGCGAGATTTAAAATAGTAAAGCAAATCATAGTGTAGGTACTTATGGCCTTTCCGCTTCATAAATCTAATAAGCAGCCAAAAATGAAACTGCCGTAACACGTATGAGATCATGGTGGAATTACTTTGTTAAAAGTGCGAAGCATTGTTTTTTCCAATATTTCTCATTTTTATTAATTTATGTGAAAAAATAAAATGAATCAGCAACTTACACATGGGTATAAATCAAATTTCATCCAAACTCAGTTTATTTCTCATGTAGTTATTTGTTATTAAAAGTATTTGTTCTGTTATATTTTCGTTTTTATTTTATTTTCAATAAAAATTGATAAAAAAATCAATCCCGAAAGTTTCGGTATTATGTTTATCAATCCCAGGATTAATAGGTATCGAAAATAGCTCGGGATTCCGGGATTGGAATCCCTACATGTGACTCGAAAATGTGTAAATTTGAAGAACAAAGGTTCTTTCACGTGGTGCGATGTAATACGAGTGAGATGACTTCAATGTGGTTTTGATAGATATATCCAAACATTTTGCACCGTCCGCGAACTTACCGTGAACTTGCGTGTGCTCATGTGACGCGATAATAATGTGTTTGTGACTTTAGTATATTTCTTAATTTTGTTTTTTCTTCTTACTTTTTCTTTCCGTATGTCACGCGGACCAAGTCGTGCGCGATCGCTGGTAGGTATTTAATATAATAAGTAGGTAGTTTATTGATAGAAGGTAACCCTGACCATTACTGAGTTCAGTTTGAAATCGCATTTCCATCTCAATACGGTAGAGTTACTAATAACTACCATTATTATTTCCCGTCAGATATATTTAAAGCGGACATCTGTTTTTCCGACGCCTGTTAAAGTCGCCGACAAAGTATGTTTTGACCGCCAGGCAGAAGGGAACGTTTTCTTTGAAACATTTTAAATAGCACACATAAACGATTTTACACTCTTTATTATTATGTTAATGAAACCTTAAATAAATATTTACAAATTGTTCTCATTGCGAATTTGAAAGCTGTGCCAATTTTAGTCTGTTAAATATTTGTATTTTTGCTAAGAATTATTGTGTGTAATCAAATTAAAATTATTTACATACGTCATTCACAATACATTTTTTTTTATTTATTTATCGGTGGAAATGGGCTGGAATGTCGCTCGGCGAGTAGACAACCGCTGGACGAATGTGTTACAGTCATACTGTGGTACACAAGAGGCCAGTGGCGAAGACTCCATACAAGGCGATTATTTAAAGTCTACCTTCTTAAGAAAAATAATTTTTATTTTCATGTTGACGTATTTATATAATCACAAATAATAATATATTCAATATGCCCAAAGACATCTATCGTATAATTGTCATAATTTTACGATATTTTCCCATATTTCAATAAGCACCACCTATGGCATCTCTCGAAATTTTAAAAAAATAGAACACACCGCTTCACATATTGTATAGGATTATTTTCGCGTGAATCGACGGGTTTTTCAATATGAAGTTTTTTTCTCATTATTTCAAAATGTCTGGCGTCCCGGATACAAATGTATAAGCTGTTTCGTTAGCGCTTACGTCGCGAGAGCACATTTATTCAAAATAATTAATAAGAAGATAATTTAAAAAATAATTTCTATGGGATTCAATCACATAAATATGTATTGATTATTGTTAAAAATATAAAATAATTTATCTCGTGATTTTTATTTATTTATTAGTCCACTCATTAGACAATTTAGATATCTGATATTGTACCTACCTAAGTCTGTGTTTTAAATATAGAAGTATTTTAAAATGTCTAGTTTTACGGGTTCAATTATAAATTGCTATGGAACATAATATATATACAACAACGGATATTTTCATAGATGATAGATAATATATTTTGAGCGTATGTTACGTTTATAAATGTTTAGGAAAAAACATAAGTAATTCAAACTAATTGCTTATTTTTATGGACTAATTATAACAAACCAATTAAGTTTTTGAAATTTCTTCGTTTTAGCGTACCTATTCATCAGTAGTAATATTGGGTTATCTTCTTATTTTCCGCAAATATATCTGACAAGCATGGTTACTCCCACAGCCTACCTTTTTCAAAAAGTCACCCTTCGCCACTGCAAGAGGCACTAAACGTTCACAGGGACGCCCTGAAACCCGCTGAATACAAACGAACTCATAAAGTTATATGGATGTACGTGGCAACGAAGCGAGGGAGCTAGGAGCCATCATCCAGCAGTGAATCAACCCCGGCTGATGATGATGGTACATACTAATATGAATTGATACTGAGGGCGAAAAAGTTTTCTTATATGAACATTTTTTTTATAAAAAAATATTGAAAACCGATTACCTACTAGGTACATGCAACTCGATTAATACTGACCCTTCAGTTTGACATTGACTTGCTATTTTTTTCTATAGCGATGGTCAATAATGCAAGAGAAATCCGTTATATTAAATTAAAAAATATGTAAGTACATAGGATTTAGTAATATTATACTAGGTAATCCACATAATATTGTAATCGCAATTCACAACCAGATCCGTTTTTTGATAAAACGGTATTAAAATAAAATAGATGGATATACGATAAAATGGTATTGGACAAAATTGCAGTGAAAGTACTCGAATATAAAGCTAAAATCTTTATTTTTAAATAAAACGAATCTCAGTTATGACCAGAGGGTTGGAACGGACCCTTTTCTGAGTTACTCCGCTCCAGGGTCTGCTCCGATCCGGGTAAAAAGGTTTCAATAGGTATTATTATGTATACAAATGTAAAAAAAAGTAGTTTTAAAATAAAGTTTATTATTCGATATTAAAGTGTCTCCAAAGGGTCAAAAAGATGAGTTTATTTATCATTCGGCAGTGTTGCAGTATTTCTAATAATATCAGTGTTGTAAAGTGTCAAATATTATATTTTCATTGGATTTCACGACGAAAATTTAATATCGATAAAAAAAAATCCGGAGCAGTGAAGCACTACTAATTTTCGGTGCTCTGGCTCCACTCCTGCTCCGGTTAAAACCCCATTGCTCCACTGCAAGGATAAAAGGAAAATTATCAGTAAAATGTGTTACTACATTGAATCTTTCATATTCTGTTGCTAAATGCCTCCAGTAAATTGACAGTAAAATATGTACGTATTTATTTGATTATTTGATATTTCAAATATAATATATTTCACTTGAGCGTTATTATACACAAACAAAAAAATATCATTTTCGAATAAATATTTATAAATCACGATGGTTTTACAATAAACGTCTGTTTCCGGTACAAAATAATAAGATTCATAAACAGTGTAGGTCAGAACATTGTGGGATAACAACAATTTAGCCACATGTCGACACGTGTGTTACAAAAAGCTCCGAGTATATCCGCTGGCAAAAGCTTCCACGAGTTCGATCGTATTTATAGATTGAAGAATTCGCACATCAAACTTCCCGCGGAGCTAAAACTAAGCAGTAATTGGTTGAGTCTTTATATTATATGAAGCAAATTATTTTCAATCAACTAATTCTTATTCATTATACCCCCCCCAATAATTTATTTACATAAATAGTTTCATATTTACCTGTACGAACTCCCGTGTAACCGCCCCCCCCCCAGTACCCACATTCAACGTCACAATCATTCTGTCATAATATACAGTCCACTATGAAAAGCGTAACCCTGAAAGAAATAAACTCGAAAGAGTGGATATTCAACAGATATCTCAGACAGAGCTCTGCAGATATTTTACTACATAGCCAGAAAGGAAAACAATATTTTTGAAATGTTTACGTAGACACGGAAAAGGGAAGTCGCCTACACGATAGTCTAACTAATCGACTGGTATCTAAATAATTTCAGCTATGCCGACGATGAAAAGCAGGGATCGCTGGAAAGACACCACTGTAGACATTTGAAAAGTGTAACGATCTTCAGTGAAGGACGCAGAAACGAAGAATAATTCTGTGACTGAAAAACTAATTTGTGGAGTTTAATCTAATTAATATTATAATATTAATTAGATTAAGCCTTGAGACGTTATATCTTCTTCATATTGTGCCACCCCCTAACGGAGATCAGTCGTCACCAAGGAGATATTTTCTCAATCATTATATTATGCTACCCAAAACAGTTTGATGGAGCTAATCACGGAGGCTCTTACGCCATGAAACATGAAATGTGGCGACGTCGTCTGCTACGTTTAACATTGATTTTCATTGGATACCATGTTAGGGAATACTGTACTTTTGTCCTGTCATAATGTGACTGAGGTACTGTAGTTTTCTGGTTTTAATACGATAAAATACATTTTAAAGTGAATCTGTTTTAAAAAGGGACAAAAGTCATTTCATTGATCTATCCATTTGTGTTAGG
Source organism: Rhyacophila brunnea (assembly GCF_057557595.1). Lineage (NCBI taxonomy): Eukaryota > Metazoa > Arthropoda > Insecta > Trichoptera > Rhyacophilidae > Rhyacophila > Rhyacophila brunnea. The sequence goes on along the minus strand of NW_028233276.1, from coordinate 35,103,030 downwards.
TACTTTTATGTTTTCTATACATAGTGTTTTTGCGCTTCTATGTAACTTCGTTATTGAGGGGCTTTGGCAAGGCCCACTATAATGTGTAGTAAATTTCTATCAACATGCTAGAATGCAATATGATAAACTTTTTGTGCAAAATGATGATTGTTTCCAGTGAGGTCCCTAGACAAAAAGCTGCCCCTAAGCAGCGCCAAAATGCCGCCCCATTTTTTCTATACAATATTTTTCATTATCCTTCTGACAAGAATATCTAAGAAATGTGTGGTTTAGCTACATTACCGACAAAATATATACTACTAAACCTAATTTAAATGCTATCTCTGCTTCAATAGAAATATTTCCACGGTTTAAATTAGGCAAGTATGTACCATCATATAATTTAAAAATCTGCACGTGTCATTACTGGTCATCAAGGACGTGACCTCCAAAGACAACGGAAGTAAACTAGAGATCGCGAACCCAACAAAAAATATAGTCCTATTAAACCTTGTATGTTAGTTAATTAATACATTTTGTTTCCAACCAGTGAGCTGTAGATGTAGCTATTTCTATATATAAATAATGATTCTCCTCGATTTGCCGCCCCTCGAGTAACTGCCGCCCCCAAGCGACGCTCAATATGCCTACCCCACAGAACAGATAATAAATAGAATACCAATAGGCAATATTCAATACGCCGCATGGTGAAGCAGGCTTTTGAATGTGTGAGTGTCCTACGAAAATGAAGCACGCATTATGCACGTGCAATAGTGTGTGTAATACACCAACATTAAATGAGCGTAAATGCATAAACCGAGAGCAGTTTTTAGTATTCGACGTAAAACGTATTTTTAACACGTGTGTAAGTTTAACCCGGATTCTTCCTTACTCGAGTCGGTTACCTGCTACCGCCTTACCCGTTATGTATTTCAGTTCCCATTATTTCCGAGTTCCCTGGCCTACCCCCACGGGACGTCACTGATTGTTTCACATTAAAATAAATGGTAATACGATAATTAATGTTAACGAAATATGCAATCGAAAATCTTCATTCATTGCGAATAGGTTACGGCATTGAAATCGAAAGTAATCAATAACTAGCACTTTCAGAGTAACTCGTAATTCAGGGCTATGGCCTGACTATAGTCGGCCTTGGGTTTTGTGTGATGAGTTCTCGGACATCGAGAGTCTCATCAACAATATTTTTATAATACCAAACATATATTATTATTGTACTTTTTGTTTATAAATTGTATTTAAATGTTTGAGATATGTCGTAGAACCCATAACGAAGTGGCCTACAGCCAAATTTTGCGGCATACCTTATGGAAATAGAACGACTAGTCACCCTACTTGCACCTTACTCTCGATCACAATCTATCAATACCCTCACGCTTTTAAACTATGATATAAGACATAAGATATAATAGAATACGTCTTATAATGAAACTAATATATATATATATATCAAAGACCGGTATTGTACTCTAAAAGTTTTGTGTGATATATTTTTATAAAGAATATTTTATAAAATATTTCTCTTATAAAAAATCTTTTATAAAACATAACAGCACGATATTACTTTTTAACGAAGATTTGTCTATATGTGGGTACTCTATGACCTATGTGAGTGTTTTGTTATGGTGGCAAATGTTTTTTTTCAAAATTCAGTAGATTAACAAAAATACTATAAAAATCAAAGATTTTACTTGATAAAAAAATAGATTAAGTAGTAGCCTTGAAAGTGTTTTATAATCATGTTATAATCACAATGTGTATTTTCAAAATATCACGTAAATGTGAGCATTAGTATAATATTATAATATAATACGTCAGTTGATTTACTGAAATTTCAGTGGGTTACTGTTATGACGGCTCGTTTCAAACTGCAAGACGGCAAGAAATGAATCAACGAAAATATTGATTGTAGAACACGTAAAATATGAAATGTTATATTATTTTGTCATGCAGAATATAAACGAAAAATAAACGTACTAGCCAACATACATTCGTTGACCATTTTTTAAAGCTAACTTTTATGAAATATTTTAAGCTTTTATCATATTATCATATAAGCTTTCTCATGTTTTATAAAATAATGCTCTTAAAAGAAATGCTTTAATATATTTCATAACATATATTTGTCAAAGATCTTTTATAGTCTCATTACCAGTGTAATGCATATATTTTTTTCTTTCCTCTTCAAAAATGACGATCAACTAACTATAGACATGTCGATACCACAATTCTATTTTCCTTACCGTAACGCATACGGTACAATTTTATAATATTTTAAGATTAATTATAATATATGCAATGTTGGTATATTATATCACTGAGCAGAATTCCGGCTAATAATGACGGTAGTCTACGGATTAAAATATAGTAATATCCACTAAAGACCATGTACGTTTGTACGACATACATTTATGACAACTAAAAAAATTCTTTTCCTTATCTACGAAAAGTTAGAAACGAGGTGACTGGATGTAGGTATAGTGTACATCTGGAATATATTAATTATATAACAAATAAACTATTTAAATAACACACACTCAATTATATTTCATATGAAATCAGTTATCACAATAATTCTAATAAAATAAATACAATGTCATTCCTTAAAGTAATAATTACATTGAAATAATTACAAGAAAACTTCTTATTTACCACGTTTTTCAATTTTCTGTTGAATCATATAAACTTGACAATTCTAATGTCATTTTGACATTTCATATTGATTTCCATAGTAACACACGTATATATTAATAATTTAGTTCCTAGGACTGGACACACAAGAAAAACTGTGTACTGGACAAACAAGAATACGAGCTAATAAAATCAATTAGGCTTGTTTCTCTATTGTCTAATTACACAAGTCATTCTCTGAAATGTCCAAACTAGACTAAATTACTAAATTATTTTTAATTTAATCAATGGTCAGAGTAGCTTAGTATATAACATAATTTAAAATGCACCCTGAAGCCTTTCAGAACTATGCCATTATTAATTTTATGAGCATATCTCAATTTTTTTTAAAACCATGTCCGATCCTTTTAAGACCATAATATGAGCGTTCAAAGTGGAGGTATGTACTAACATTTATTTTTGTTTTTACGAGAAATGAATGCTGGCCACTTGCTCAACCTATTAGGTTCATACTCTGACTCCAACCAGAAATTGAAAAACAATATGTGTATCTGCCAGACCCAGGATTCGAACCTGGATAAGATAATATAATACAAGATAGATAAGATAATTTTATGTTATGGGTTGTAGTTATTAAAAGATATTATTAATTAAAATTAAAGTTGTCCTTTATTTTCCACTTTATAACATAAAATCATATAACACTTTTACTCGTATACTAATTGTTGAGAATAATGGATCGTTTAGAGGATGTTAAATTATCAACATAGTTTTATATATATGATTAACTTTATTATTATCAACTTCATGAATAATAATATACAGAGTAATAGATTACATTTTGTTATGCGACCGTTACAATAGACCTTCGAGTACACACTGTTGTCACGCCGGACACCCAAGTGAACATAGAACTGTAATTAGTATTAATTAGTATTTAGCATTGGCGGACAGCCAGTGCCATAGTTAAACGTATTAATAATATTCTTAAATTATTACTTATAATATTTAGTTATGTTATTATATTAGACGGCTATATATCAACACTAATATAAATTTTGAATATTACTACAATATGTGTTTATGGTTAGAAGTCCAACCAGTCTTGCCATCTTTTTCTAGGCTGATTATAGTACAAAGGCATAAAAACTATAGTATTTCTGAAAAATATATAGTACAGGAACATTTTTCGTCTTCAAACCTTTAAAATTATAGTATTTTGGTATATTTGATGTAAAATTATAGTATTTTACATTTTTCGCGGAATTAAAATTATAGTATTGTACTATAATATTATAGTACGGTTGGCATCACTGAGTCCAACTGAAGAGTGTTTTTTATATTACTGGATAGCCACTAGGCAGGAATAATATTGATGATGCAAGAAACCAAAAATGAAACATGATTGAACATGTAAAACAATGAACTTTTTGTTTCCAGCCACAGTTGAAGCTACTGGAATGTTGGCTCACTATAGTTACGCAATTTGAAGGGCACATAACATCTCCCTTCAAAAGAATAAACTTATGGTACACAGTTTTTACCATGAGTTTGGTTAAAAGATTAGATAAATGGTGAACTTATAATAAGATGTGGCTTTTCAATAAAGGCTTTGATGTATTAATTGTAGTATACTGCCTATTTCCAGTAGTTCATATATTCTGATATTTCGCATATTCTGAAACTTTTTAGCTTAAACTAGTTTAGTTAACTACGTATGTCGATATCAACAATATAATTTATTCAAAAGCTTTACAGTCTTCAATAAATAATTTAAATGCCCAACTATATTATACTATTTATAAGAACAAAAATAATATGACTGAAAATTAATATCGAAGTACACCAATCTTCTGAGAGATAGATGGCCAATTTCATTCAAAACCGAAGACAGCTTTTCTGACCGAATGGTGTGACATAATTTATAGATTTTATCCAATTGAGCTTACTGCGCATATCCGCGTTATAACATCAATGATCTATGCAAAGCTGCAAACGTAACGACCAATAAATTAGTCGCAATCATACAACTTAACATCTAATCTTGCCCGAGCACAGCCACACGTCAAGCATTACTACTCAATAATGCACACATAGTGTAAGCAATATTTATAGGTAGGTACGTGGAAAATTGCACCTTTGAGGAGAGCACCAAATTTGGTATACACCACAGGTTCTCAAACTTATTTCGACCACCGCCCAGATATTTTTAACTTACCTTTCTATATTACCACATGATGCGTATCTTAAAAACAGTTTTTGCAAATATAATTTTTAAACATGCATTAGTATATAGATACGATAGACCCATATTATCCTATTTCTGAGATCAAAGAATGTTTCAATGAGAGAAAATAAAACTCATACTTAATCATATTTAGAAGTATTTTTATTAACATTAAAACAAGGCTTTGAATTAAAAACTTATCTAATGTGAAGGATGAATCTGATGCATTTAGACAAGTTTGTTAATATCAGGCTTAAATTTTTCGGATTTTTATAGATAGAATTTTTCTGCCGTCGCCGCTCTAGATTTCCTTAACGCCCCCTAATTTTATTTGACCCTTCTACCGCCCCCTTGAAAGCCTCCAGCGCCCACAAGCGGACTTTTTGAGAAAGACCGGCATACACCATGTCTACATCCATTATCAACGTTGAGGAAAGGAAGCTACCTGATCCCATCGACAAAATGGTGCCCATTTTTTCATAATCCCCCCATAAAATTAAAATTCTAATGGATTAAGTTAATTGAGTTAACTAATGAGATTAATTGATTATTTAATTGTTTAATAAATAATTTTTAAAGACTGATATCATATATATATCTCATTCATTAGTTAACTCCATTAATTCCAAATACGTTACCATTATTCCCAGAATGAACAAGGGCGGACGTGCTCAGCGTGGGTCAAAATGGAGCTTTTTTTCTATTTTCAAAGCATGATACTGGACATTCCTTAAACGTTGTAGATAATCTATTTATATAATTTTTAAGCCTTATTATCCTTTATATTTATTTTAAATATTTGACGACTCCATAAAGTATTTTTATTACATAAAATAGTATTCTTTTAAACCTCTCGCTCTAATGTTTTAGAATATAGTCATATTTCAGTACATAATGTGCAGTGGTGTTATGATTTTTTACATTTATTAATTTTTAAACGCATTTATAAAAACCATCAGTTAAGTTTTGGTGAGTGTACACAATGCCCAAAAACGCCGAAAGACGAAATCCGGGTAGCAAAAAACGACTCAAATGAAATAGTACAAAACTTAAACTTAAATTCCATCAAGTACCTTCGGTCAATAGTATTACCTAATATTAAAATTGTTTTACTATCTTATGTAAGTTAGTTATCAAATTATATGTTTTTGAGGATGCTGGATTGAAAAAATGCTCTAAATCGTTGTTGGAAGTTCATAGAACGAAATATCCAACATGGCGACTAAAATGGCAACCGTCTAATAATTATCATGCGAAACGACAAATTTTGAGCCAAAAACCTTACAAAAATGTAATGAAAAGCGCCAATATTTATTAGCAAGACAATTGAAGGATGTACGAAGGAGGGGATGTAATATTTCATGGATAGCCCTAAAATTAAAAAAAGAGTGGTAATTTAAAAGTGTGCTTGGGTGTGGCGGGCTCTGCGTTCAGCCAACTTGGAGTCGCATGAAGGTCACGGCTGTATTCTGTGAGGACCAAAGGTCGTATGTTAAACGCGTGCGTGCTACCTGTGCTCCTGTATGGCTGTGCGACATGGCATCTTACTAAGCTTCAATAGTCTCGGCTTTTGAGCTTTGAGAATCGATGTCTACGCCGAATCTTAGGGGTACATTGGTACAATCGCGTTACAAACACCCGAGTTCGTGAGCAGACACAACAGCCTTCGGTGATTGAAGTTATCATGAAGAGACGCTTTACGTGGCTGGGACACATATTCCGGATGCCGCCAAAGAGTGCGGCACTTCGTACCCTTGTGGCACATCCTTAAGGGTTCCGTCGCCGTGGCCGGCCCTTCCTCACCCTGCAGCGGTGCTACAAGAGCGACCTACGTGCTGCAGGTCTGACATGGCGGGAGGCGCAAGAGTTGGCGATAGACCGAGGGAAGTGGCGCCAACTTGTGCTTGTCTTATGCCCCAATGTCGGGACGTGACAGGGTAGAAGAAGAAGAAGAGGTAATTTAAAAAGTTATTTTATGTTAAGCAGCCTTCAATCTCAATGAGGCTTATTGCTCGGATTTGGTATGGTCTTACCGACTAATACTGACTTATTGTTGCCTTTTTGCAGGTTATAATAATAAATTATTTACCCATTTAATATTTCTATGTTAATTGGGAAATATATCAAAATTTTATTACCTACACACTGACAGCGTAGCATAGTCAATAATAATCAAAATGTTTGATTACAAAATAAAATGGTCAGCCAATTCATAGGCTGATTAAACTGTACATTTTTATGGCTGCAAAAATTAATAAGAAATTACGACTTCGTAGAAGTGTGTTTAATCAATGTTGATTAAAATCTCGAAACATTTCTTAATCAGGGGGGAATTCATTTTTTTAAATTTATTGCTGTACAAATTTGTTCAGCTATATTCCCCAATTGATAGAACATGGTATTCGCATATAAATATTTACAAGTCTATTGACGCTAAATGATAAGTAATTATTTTTAATTGAATACAAGGTTGCAGTTTGACTGTTCTTTCCATATTGAACCGAATTAGGTATTAAAGAGATACATATACGTTGCTGAGGGGGTTGATTGAGGATCCGGAGATTTTTTTATGTAAATTCCTTTTTTGTGACACTATGTTGAAATCGCTACCTGAAAGCAACTTGGGATAAGTCAAAAATACTTGTTTTGAGATAACTGATCTTTAATGCTTATGTCATACATATCATTACATACATGTATATTTTGTTTTTTCTGCGTAATAAATGATAATGGGAGGATTCTGTGTATACCATTATTGACAGTGATTTATTTTAGTTATCGCACTATTGGTTTGAAGTTACACAATAATTTTAATAAATGCAACAGTGGCATTTTACTTTTTAATGGTATTACATTTTTTATTTATTATAATGTAGGTATACAAAATCGACATTTTTCATTTTATCTCACTGTTGCTTTCAGTTAAGTTACATGTAATCATAACGAGATGTGTGTCCATGTGGTAATTTGCCATATACCCCTGGAATAAAAACCCCCATAGATATATCGGAAATATTTTTTTGAATCCATCGTTTCATATAGAAAATTCATCAAGAAAATTTTATTTAAAGAAGAAATGAAAATATAATTAATATTAAATTCTACAGGTTTTTAAAAAGGTTTGTCGATAGCTATTTCGGTTGTAACACCATTATCAAGACTATTAATATAGGCCGTTTGCCTTTGCTTTATACGTATAGATAGAGACAGAAAACATTTCCTTATTCATTCAAGCAATATTATGACTTTGTATACTTATTATTAATTGTAATATTATTAATACTTTGAAAACGAATGCGTTAGTTCGCTAAACATTTGATATCAAATTCGCATTGCATCAGTAATAATATAACGCCAGAATGTTTGGATACATGTAACAAAGGTCTAAAATTAAATTTACTGGAACAGTTGGAAATTAATCGCGAATCATCCAAAGGAAATCACATAATTAATGAAAATTTGGTAATGCATTCGTCGCCACTATTAAATATAATTTAAGCACACGATTAAGACAATTATACTAATAATTTTTTAATTGATTAATAATGTCAATAAATAACCAAAGCACTCGAACACTGTACATTGAACCCCAATTAGGGTTTTCAAAGTATCAATAATATTACAATTAATAATAAGTATACAAAGTCATAATATTGTTTGAACGAATAAGGAAATGTATTCTGTCTATATCTATACGTATACTATTTAAGTAAAGGCACAATGCCTATCTGAATAGTCTTGATAATGGTGTTACAACCGAAATAACTATCCACAAACCTTTTTAAAACCTGTAGAATTTAATATTAATTATATTTTCATTTCTTGTAAAATGGAATTCTACCAAGTAAATGCTAACTCAATTAATAATTTATTTAAAGAGTTTTATACGGGGTTTTTTTAGAGGAGATAATTATCCTCGAACCATACATGTAGGTATATTCTGAGATTAGTAAGTACTTTGAATCATTTGTTATCGATCGTAGTAGATCAATATTGTTGGATAAATGCCCTCATTAGTTCCAGGCATTTCTATAGAACTGGAACATTTAATTATCACGTATTGCTGTAGAACAGGGGGGGGGCAAACTTTTTGGATGGAGGGCCAAATTCAAGAATTCGAAATGAGCGGCGGGCCACAAGTAAAATACCATTTTTAGATATACCTACACTATTTATTATCACGAAAAATAAACATTACAAAAAAAATAATGAGAAGAATGAAACTGTTGTACATTTTTTTAAATTCAGGTGTTAATTTTGTAGTTGATATTCTCAAAATGGGCATCGGAGATATTTGATCGTAAAGAATTTTTATTGAGGTTCATGATCGAAAATGTTTGTTCACATATATAGGTTGATCCAAAAATAACGAACATTTTTCTTGCATAATCTTTAAGTTGATCGAATTTGTCTGAATTAAGGGCATTGTAAAATTTGGAGATTTCTTCACGACGATGCAATTCTCTTAAATCAGTGTCACACTGCAGATCAATAATCTCAAGTTGTAGCTCTGTCGGTACACAATCAATATCTATTGATCTACATACAATATCTACATCCAGAGCGAGATTACAATCCAAAATTTCTTTCCATTCATTCCCAATCGATGTTCAACGTAGAAAATAGTGGTTACATAGTGTGAGATAAGACGCAAGGAAGACGTACTGAGATAATACATTTACGAAACAAAAATTTTTCAAATTTTAATCTATTGTCAATATTTTTTATAAAAATTATAAAAAAGTTATTCGTAATCAGAAGTACATTAATAATGGCGGGCCGCAAAAAAATACCCAGCGGGCCGCAGTTTGCCCACCCCTGCTGTAGAACATAATTAATCCACTGTAAAGCTTATCGTCGACACGTCAGGTGATCGTAATGAGATCGACCTTGTCGAAGAGGTAGAGAGATAACATTGCAACAATTAATAGAAGCAATGTACATTAATATTAGGTATTTATAATTCCTACTAATTCATGAATATTTTCTTTTCATTTTTATTTAGCGACATCATCTAGCTCAGGGTTGGCGAAACTTTTTACGTACGCGTGCCAAAATTTCCCAAATATTATTTTTCGACTGTGGCGTGTCGACCAATTTTTCATGGGTAAAAATGTTTTTTTTTTAAGAATTATATTAAAAATGATAATGTTCTAGGTACCACTCAAAGAGTAAGCACACATATAGCTTTATCACTTTTTTCAATTAGGTAAGTACTTACGCCATACAATTCGGTCCACCAATTTTGAAACTGTCTACCAGAATTGCAGCTCCACCAAATTTTTGTTTCTTATTTGGTAGATACAGCCATTTTTGGGTATAAATGAAAAATTTCATTACTTTTTTACTTAGTTTGATTCTTTACGCACAAATTGACACCAGAATTGCTCCGATCAGATGAGGCATTCTCTCGTTACAGTGGGTCTCAAGCATTGTAAATCGATCACAATCAGACGTTCACGGCGCGGTTTCCCCCGACGCCTGATGAGGTTAGTGCGATAATATTATATATGACGCATAAAGCGTAAGGACCGACCGATGCAATTATATATTTACATTAAACGTAATACTTATTGTTGAAGAGTATTTACCTGCTATTTTTTACACAATGCGATCTGTCATTTATTAGTAGGTATAACTATTATTTTCTCTCTTCCAAATAAAACATTCGCGTACAATAGGTTCGCCATCACTGATTAGCTTAATAACAGTTAAGAGCATACATAAGTGAAACGGCAAATAATTTTCAACAGTAGGTGAAACGAAATTTCGCACTCGTCGCCAATCGCAGACCGATAGTAGAGGTGTGAGCACGTCAATTTGTTTTGTGATAGCGTTGGAGGAATATATTTTTAAATCGTGTAAAGATGACTAAAAAACGTTACGCGTGTACTTGAAAAGGAAAACATGTCAATGAATATACTATTATTATTACGAATATAAACATAACATTAAAAGGTCGCAAATTGATTTTTTATGACAAATTATATTTCGTACGGCTCGCGTCATTTGCACAATCTGCGCATCGCCTAGTCACGATATTTTTAGACCATGCCTCAGCTAGCCTTAAGTCGATTTGATGAATATAATAAATTGCGCCTGTTAGTTGTGAGACCGGGAAAGCAAAGTTATTTCATTTTCTGATTTCTTTCAGATTAAGTTAAGGTAAAACATTTGTGTACGAATTACTATTGAGCTGTGAGCAATTTCATCACGCATATTTCTGTCAAATTTCCACTTGCCCGAATGTTTTACAATCATTGATAGCAATAACAAATGGAGTAGCAATTTAGTCAATCAGCGGTATCTTTTGTTGAAACATGTGATAAGATAATATAACAATTCCGTGGCCGAGGCTGACCTGACTATTTTAATTGCTACTGAGATGAATATCCACGCACACATAAATCACAATAAACATGTTGCTGAAACATTTTGTAAGCGGATACATATTTAGCGAAAGCCATTATGTCAAAGAGAGGCCATTGTGTTATTCGCGTGTCTCAGGCGGGAATAACAAAGTGCAAAAGCGAAAAGTGAAATCTCAAAGAAGACGTCTTTCTTCGGACGTCAACGGCAGGCGCCAGTATTTTAATTCTGTTCATTGTAAGTAATAAATTGTTCTTGCTTTCTTTATTAATTTACTTTAAATAATTAAGTAAGTAAAAGTGAAATCTATTTTTTGCATCACACAAATTTTAAAGTAGTTTAACTGACGCCCATATAATGGCTTTTAATTTTATGGGTCTGGCGGCTCTCGTAGTGCAGTGCGTAAAGCGCTGACATTCCACCCGGGAGTTCTGGGTTCGATTCCTGATGAGGACACGATATTTATGTGTTTTTCTCAAAGCCAAGGTGTTTGTGATTGTTTAAAATTACTAATTTCCACCTTGTACTAGAAAGCAAGGACATGGTTAAATAATTCCAAAAACAATGTCATGGGTCCCGAGTTCGAATCACAGGTCAAACAAATTCACACATGTTATTTAAATCCAGAGTACCTCTGTGCAGAATAGGTTGTTGAGTAAGTGGCTAACATCGATTTCTCGCCAAAAAAAAGCTCCAAAAGGGCTCATAATATGATCTTGATGGGATCGAGTAAGGTGGTGTGAGTGTGTACTCATTCTGTTGGGGTTTAGGTACGTGGAGGCCCGAGGCTACAACAACAAAGACTAAAACATTATTTATTCATTCGTAAACATTTAATGACTAAAAATTAACATATGTACGAAATTTGGTAACCGTTTAATAATGTTGTATTTTTATTGTAACAACTATACAATGTGGAAAAGATCAGCAATATGTTTCTCGAGAAAATCTAGTGGTTCGCAGTGCCGAAAATCACTAGATTTAACGCCATACGCCAGACGCGTATTTTGCAAGCTAGCTGCATACAAAAACAAATGCTGAATCTGGCAAGAATGTATAATTAATTCTTACATCATTATATGTGATTATAAGCTGAACTAAATTTTGCGTTTTCAATTCAAGAAAATTAGCAATACCTGCATGTCTGCATTTAAGTTGTCATTATTCGGTAGAGTATTTTTTGCTTGGCAAATGATATTATTAGGCAATTTCTCATTAGTAAAGCTTTATTAATTTTATTTCAGATCACTGAACAAAATCTTCTCCAAATAGCCTTAATTGTGTTTATGTGTATTTGGCATTGAGTTTAATTAACTTTGAAATACTATATCAACACCAAATATAGCAAGAACGCCTTTCACTACTAATATTATAATTGACAAACTATTTATTTGTATTAGTGTTTTTTTTCATACCAGTTAGAACAATAATGCATATTAAAACATAATATCATTTTATACAACCTAAAAAGGCACCACGTCATAATAGTATTAAAATAACTCAACAAGATCGTGGGCACTTATTCGTCTGTCATAATAAAATAATTATCAATACAATTTTTTTTACATGAAAGAACTACTTAAAAATCTTTTTATTATAGAACCAGGTTTAGACTTCAGAATGATATTGAAAACGAGTTGCACTTTAATAAATAATACTGTAATATTAGATTAATACTATCGACTGAGGATATTTGATGTAATTTGAATTTAAGTTTTGTACTATTCCATTTGGGTCGTTTTTGCGATTCGGGTTTTGCATTTCGGCATCTTCAGGCACAATGTGCACTGACCAAAAGGTAAATACACGCTGACAACGAATACAGTTAATTCTAACTTATATAATAAACTAATACAATAATATAGTAGGTAAAAACTTTATCACCTACCTACGCATTAAGTGAAATATCACAATAAAACATATAATAAACAAAATATGAATAGTTGAAGTGTTTGTAAAAAATCCCTATCACTAATAATATAATCAATAAGCGTATAATATATCGTTAAAACCTTATATCGGGAAAACAATGGGAAAGTATTGGGAATTTCATGGAGTTAACTAATAAGAATATAACTAATAAAAATCAATAATATCAATTTCTTCAGATCTCAAGATGCCTGACGCAGTCCATATAAATCGGTAGGCTGTTGAAGCAGTGCCTAATACATTTTCACATAATATTATTAAATATGGCTGCACATTTGTTCAAAATAGTTAATAAGATAATTTAAAAAAAATATTTCTATGGATTTCAGTCACATAATATAAATAATGTATTGATTGCGGAGCTGTTAAAATAAAAAAAATAATGTATCTCGTAATTTATCTATCTATCGTCTAAAATGTATCTATCTATAATATAACCAGTGGCGGCTCGTCCATTTATGCACTGCGGTACTGCAGCACCCCCAAGCAAATTGAGACAAATGCAATATTATAATATATATAAATTTATGTATATTATATGAAAATATTAATATTATTAAGAGTGTTATCAGCTCGCCCGCACATTTATACATCCAATGTCCAATAATATTAGCATACATCGCGGTAGGTACTTGATTTTGCACAGTACCAATTTCAATAGAATATTCTCGAGTGGGCGAAGGAGGGCGCGGGCAGCGGTGCTCGCAAATGGAAGCTTAATCGGTACTGCGGATCAGACAGTCCGATTTCCGTATTTCTCCGTTTCTGCGTCGCGCGTGAGCAAGCGCGCCACAGCGAGAAAAGAAATATAGCTATAATGATTTATTAACATTGTTAGAATTTATTTCTGCAAGCAATTTATGCAAAGTTTTTTATTTTAATTATTAATATAATTAATTATTTATATTTAATTTTTATGTTACTAGTAAAATATAATCCAAATAAACGTTTATTTTTATTTTTAATCAACCACAGCACCCCCAAATATCTTATCCACGAGCCGTCACTGAATATAACCGAGAAAAACCATACCCAATGTTTCTGTAAGAATGTAAAAGCTGTGAATAAAAAAAAATCGTGGTGACCACAAGAAAGCTTCTATTTTTTAATACACATCCCCACTTTGAAATCACTGGTCTTCTGTCACCCATTCGAACGTAACCTTCACCTATGAGGTGACAGTACTTATAATAATTTTAAGCAATGGGTCTCACCATTTTTGTAAATGATTAAACTCTACTTAGGTTGGTGAGTACGTACATAAATGGCATTAATCATTTAAGTTTATTTTTTGTATATTTCTTTAATAACAAATTGCTCTATCCGGTATGAAATTTAATAATACCACGCAACATAGGTATGTGACACGGTTTTCAATTCCGGCGGAAATATGTATGTTTCTACAGCTGACTTTTGAAAAAAGAACGTTATTTTGGAGGCAATGACTTGGGATTAAATCAATATGCCCCATTGCGAGAAAAATAAACTTCGTAAAGACACACATCAATATTTTAGTAATTTCAACTTCTTTGAACTATAGTGGCTCTGCGGCAAGGTCAGCATAATCAAATGTTGACCAACACAAATTATTAATTAAATGCATATTTTTTCAATTTCAGTCGTTTTTACCCGATCGAATTTAATGGCTCCGAATGTATAGACTTATTTTAGTGTTTTTTTTATTATTTATTTTTAATTATTTCAATTACATTGATGTTATAGTTTCTTTCAATCGATACAATAGATTGTGTAAAAACAGAAGGTTAACGTATGCATCTTTTGGTAATAAGTAATAACTGTTTTAATTCAAACTATTATTAGCTATTATTCAATTACTCATATCAACATTTACAATTAAGTTATCGAGTAACAATAATAAGATCCCTTTCATATTAGTCACTCGAGTAGGGCTTCTGTTATTGAAAATCTTCTCATTGGCGCAACGCTTCTTCAACGCTTTTTCTTACAAATGTCAATGGTAATTACTAATTAGTATTAAGTAGATATACATTATACCATGGCTGGTTTGTAACTAATGTGTAAAGTGACTGGAGAAAACGTGACGTTTAAGTGACATGTAAAACGTGTGTAAGGACAATCGCGATGAGTGCCAATGGGACATGTACTAGAAAGTTCAACACTCCGAGTCCTTGCTGCCCAGCCTCACGGATTCTATCATCATGGACAACCCTCTCTTATCATAAATATAACGATATTGCAAGAGTGATCTATCCGGTGCAGGGGGTTCATGCTAGGTTAACAATTAATACTATTATTATATTTTGATAATTATTGATTACTACACGCTACAAAATACGACACATAAAATTAATGAGATTTTAAGGGCTTACAGATAAAAAAAATGTGATATAAACCTAAAACCAAGAAAAACAAAAAAGCTACCATTATATAGATTGAACGAGTGAGGCATGCTCTATTTAGCGACATTATCTCTTTTTCCAAACGACTACCGAAGTGTTCAAAATTCACTTCTGATTTCAGCTCCAGACATATTATACTTATAAAAATCATAAAGATAGATACTTATTCTTTTTAACACTACAGGTTTCAATAGAACTTGAGGCTCAATGACAGAATTGTAGTTTTAACAGTAGTATATTTAGTAATAGAAGTAACACAATCATACACACCCAGGCGGCTCTCGTGGTGCAGTGGGTAAGGCGCTGGCCTTCCGCCCGAGAGTTCTGGGTTCGATTCCCCGTGAGGACACAATATTTATGTGTTTTTCTCAAAGCCTGTGTGTTTGTGATTGTCCAAAATTACTAACAACCACCTTGTACGAAAAAGCAAGGACATGTTTATTAATAATTCTAAAAAAAAAATCATACACACCCAGACTTTGAGAAAATCACATAAATATATTATTGTGTCTTCAACGGGAATCGAACCCGGAGCTCCTTACCAAAGGCCAGCGCTTTATGCACCACGAGAGCAGTCTTATAACACAGATAGATTATAGTCGAATAATTCACATATTCCATTGAAATTGCATAGATGTAGGCGTTTTATATCACTGTGCCTAATTGAAATACGAACGAATAAATCAATATGCATTATTTGTGTCAATAATTGCATAGTGTAAAATTAATGAAGGCTCGTAATTAAATAATATCTCTTTACTTTACCATTGCTAAGCTGAAAAATGGTAACAAAACGATTTTAACATGGAACATGTTTTACTCATGATCTCCGACGCAAAAGCGCTACGAAAAATAGACCCGCCCCGATCACTTACGCGCACCGATTATTTTCATTTTACGTTCAATAGCTTAAATTCTGTGCGACGTATTGTTCGTCTGTTATTATTACTCCTTTAGTTTTATTATTGTAATTACATAATTTTTTGAAAAGTAAAATTGTTTGAATCCTTTTTGTTCGGTTCAGTGTTGCCATCTTTTTAAAGTGGAATTATACTACAGAGCCTCCAAAATTATAGTATTTAGGGAAAAAATATAGTACGCGTTTTTATCTGTTGAAAATGTATAGGTTTTTTGTTTCTCAGAAAAAAAAATAACGGAGAATTTGAGAAACTCCGAGACCCCTTTTTATTAAGGTACCTCTTCCGACCAAAAATGCTTACCGAAAATTTCAAGAAATTTCATTTTAAACCAAAGTCGAGGGATTTTTTTACGTTTTTCGAGCAATTTTTTTCCAAGTTCTCCAAATCTTCTTATATTGCGAAATTATAGTACTTTGCACCAATTTATCGAACGGAAATATCGAAATTTTAGTACTTTTTACATATTTTTTCCGATATTCAAAATTATAGTATTTTGGGCGTACCAAAATTATAGTACGGTTGGCAACACTGGTTCGGTTACTTTGACAAATACATTTTCTTTCTAATTATGACAACCAGCATTCAGAGAATCAGTAGGCAAAGCATATTCCATGTTTAATAATTTTAGCCGTCAGGGCTTAAGTAACCATCTGTTTTTTTATTGAGTTTCATAGCTAATAAATTATTCACTATTGGAAGTACAATAATTAAATATTTACTCAATTGATACAGTTACCTTACTAATATAGGTGCGCGCAATGTACATTTTACTTTGACAATATTTTTTATGCTATTAGCTAGGTAGACTATACCTACTATTCAGAAATAAATAGTGTCCAGACTACTAATTTGAAAACAATTGGATAATATATTATGTTGAAAATATATGCACGTCCTCCAAACAAAATTTATCACCGCTGTCAGAAATAAAAATAAGAAAGCTAATGCAGTAATGACCAATTATTTATAAACACAGTATTTGGAACGTAAACAGCATACGAATTTCTACTCTGTGCGCAATCACTTGTGTGAATAAATTTTATACGAACCTATGCTAGTAGAATTATTATTAAAAACTAAAAACTATGAATTAAAAAAAATGCCACTTCTAAAGAACTTATCAAATTAGATTTTATTGATTAAAATATTTACAAAATATGATGTAATAATAAAAACCGGACTAACCATAGTTTTTTTAACTCTAATATTATTTTTTTAACTAAGAAATTAACTATGGTTTTTTCTTTTAATGTGTTAACTGTCAATACATGGTGAAACTGCATTGTATTATTGATTAATTTAATAAAACGCATTTTTTGTATTTATTCCACTTTTTAATTTAATAGATTTGGACCGGTTTCGTCAACCTCAAAGGGACATTTTCAACTGAATAATAAAACAGGTATTTACCAAAACAAAATCATAAAGGCGACACAAATAATCTACCAATACATAGCATTATCCGTCCAATAGTACTTTGTCAGTAACAATATTTACCAAAACAAAATCATAAAGGAGTCACTAGTCAAAATTTATTAAATAAAAATGTGGAATAAGTACAGAAAAAAATTCGTTTTATTAAATTATTCAATAACTATGGTTTTATATTAAATTTATAATTATAATAAATAGTATAATGTTTCAATTTTATTAGATTCATCATCAGATCGTTAATTTGATATTGATTTGTATCAAATATCTGATAATAACGCTGTCATTATTATCAGAAACTTTCGAGCATGTACACGAATTTTATATAAATATATTATACATATGTTATCATTATGTTTCCATTGTATTAACCTAAGTGTTTTATTTAGACGTGAATTTAATTTAATTTCAATACTATACGTCCATTTATTTACGATACAAGAGCTCACGATGAACTGTGATACGGCCAACTGCATACATACCAATTTCAAATAGTACATTTAACATTTCTGCATACAATTTGTAATTTGATTCTTGTCATAATATAAGGCTTTTTTATTTCAATTACATGTTGATACAATACAACTATTTAGTAGTTATGCGAACATTTTTTTGTGAACTATTTATTTAGTTTCTGAAGTCTCATACATTAAATACACACCTAAAATAGAAATATCTGCATACAAAAACATACTATTAATCATGGCCTCCACATAATGAAGCGGGCCCCAGGCTAGGATATTTGTCGGGCCCCCTACCTATCGCTAAGGTTAAAGGCAGTATGACGCCTTATATTAGCGCTTTCCAAATTATGGTGTTCAAAGTAAAATTATGGATACTTAGTGTATTTATAGACCTTAAATCCACTTGAATTATGGAGTTATCGAGTACCGACATATAATTAAAAATTTCATCGCATTACCACATATTTTGAAATATTAACATTATTGAAGCAAAGCAGCGCCGCAGGCGACTTTTTTATTGTTAGAGCAAATGTGATGTGTGTTTATCTTACTTATCTGGTCGACTCGCCACGCCGGGCCCTCCATGAGACTGGGCCCCCAGGCTAGAGCCCTGTCAGCCCCCCCCCTTGTGAGGGCCATGCTATTAATTGATGAAACGCATTTCGTCCATATCTGTATATAGGCACTATTTATAGAAATAAATCGATTTTCAATTTCACTATCATTCCACAAGTAATTATTATATCTGGCTTCATAATATTACGTTGAAGCTTACCTTGGATGATTATATCAGTATGTATGCTGTCAATTTAAACTTTTTTTTTAAACTTTTGAATAACTTTGAACCAAAGTGTGATGCGATAATGATCATCCCGTTACCAAATGCCGTGATATAAATCCGAAATAAGTAACTGTATACTAATAAAATTATAGCATGTATTCGGTAGCCATGGAAACGAAAATAACAGTATGGTATGTCATTAAATTAAAATAAACACATAACATAACACGCTCAATGGAGTCTGCGTTTTTTCATTATTTTTATATGCCTACATAATATATGGAACGAGACACAAAATATGTAAGATTATTTTTTAAAAATAAAATATCTTTATAGACAAGGTAAAGAAATACATAGTATTATTGAATTAACTGTATGAAATTTATTTAATGACTGTCTTAAGTCGCTTAATGTTGGCAATAAATGCACTATCTACACCGGAGAAATTAACAGGGTTTTATTATAAGTGTACCAAATAAAAAATAGTCTAAAATAGTTTTTAAAATATTAACATAGAATACCTAGTACCTATTGTTACCAATGTAATACATAATAATACACCGATAATACTGATATCAGCATTATAACGATAAATATAAAGGGTGCAATAAAATTAGTTCGTATTAAAATATTATCGATTAAATTAGCAAAGTATTATCGTGGCTAAGAAACTTTTGATGTACCACTGCAAAAGAATGTCATTCTTTAATTCCGAGTAGCCTGTGGATGAGGTTCATCACTGAGATGACGTCGAAGGAAGGAGGATGCGAGGACATGAGCTTTTCGGGTGGAAAAACGTAATCAAGAAAGTGACGGAATAATTAACAATACTGGAAGCAGCAAGATCAGCGGATTATTAGCAATGCTTGTAATGTCAATAAACACCATTCTTAGTAATAAGGAGAATAATGTGAAAAGAAAAAAATCCCTATTTTATTCATGGGATCTAGTTTCCTAGTGTTTCTTATACTATTTCATATTAATAGAATCGTATTTTTCCATGATGCCTTTATGGATTATACCTTGCATTTACTATCAAGGTCTCTTTAAGGACTTCTAAGTTAGATGATAAGAGGGAATTTGTGTCGGCTGAGAAAGATGCCTTATTTAAAACAATAAAATTCGTCTACCCGCATCGGGTAACGCTCATTTGAATTCGGCGAGGGTTTATGAAACCACCTTGAAAAAATCCTGGAAAAGTCTCTGTAGCACTAGGCGGTGGTGATTCTGAGTAATGTTCTGTCTTATTCATCGGGAAATGAGAACTTCGATTTAAAGCCGCATTTTTTGTAGTTTTCCCGTGGAAAAAGAAATGTCGCGTGGGACTGAACTTCTCATCATACCTACAATGCTGCAGAATTTATTTTTAATATACTTATTGTCTCGCTTGCATTCTAACGGTGCTGCTTTACGGTAGCGAATCATAGCACGTTACGAAGGCTCAGAGAAACCGTATACTGAGGTTCGAAAACAGATGTTTGCGATGGATACTGAGTGTGCGGTGGGGTATGACTTTAGAAGCAATGAGGAGATAAGAGAACGCATCAAGCAGTCTCTCATCACGCTGAGAGTGAAGAGGCGACGTTGGACCTGGCTCGGCCACGTGCTTTGGATGCCAAAAGAGAACCTCAACCTGGCTTGCCAGTTCTTCTATATGCTATCTATAGAGTGTATACGGAGGAGCTACGGGTTGTTGGTTTGACCAGGAACGAAGCAAGAAGACTGGCGAGAGACACCGATTCTTGGAGGCGCTGCCTGGTGTCCATATGCTCCAACTAAGGGGCGGATATGGCCGAAGATATTTAACTTATATGACTGTAATCACTAGATCTGAAAGGCACGAATCATTGTTTTTTGTCACCATGTATTACCCAACCAACGTCGGTCTCATATCCATCTCAATTTAACATATCTTCGTATAAATTACATTAGATAGTTTATGTGTTTATATGTTTGATTGAATTTTTCCAATTTCATTTTCGAATAGCCTCGATAATAAATCTTCCATCTGTCTGCAATTTTCGATGCAGTGGGTGAAAAAATGTATTTTATTGCTAGTGCAATTGCCACTGCAACTCATCTTGATTGAAATCACTATTCGTGCAGGGGTAGGTACATACGTATTATTCCCATGTTAGTTAGTGGCGTGCGTGTAGTACGTGGATCTTGTTAACTCGGAAAACCAATTTAAAATTTTCATATACATAACTGATATTATTACTGATGATTGCAATTGTGTTCTGACACTGAACGATCCTTAGAAGCCTCTAAAACTTTAAATGTGAATCGCTAAAAAAACAAATGCAGTATTTTTATTTAAAAGGATTATCCTGAAAGTATAATTTTTATGTAGGAGCGCACACAGAATAATGGTTTGGATGGGTCTATTTAAATAAAATCCTCAATATTTTTTATTAATTTTCCAGAAAGCCACCAGCCACTTACTTTAATATTTACCCTGCCTATTATGTATTGCTTCTTCTCGCTTCAACGGGGGAATATAGCACCTTTACAGGTACATTCATCATACCCAGATACTCCATACTTTGAGTCTAGTGATACACATCTCGCTAGCAGTATATGGGCCCAGACACACACAATTGGAATTGCAGAGAGTTAACGCACGTTTTAACTGATTCCAAATGTATTATATTTAAATCTCAAAGCTGTGTACTAACAAGGTGTCCACATACGAGTAATAATTGTGAGTTACCCCATCCACATATGGTTGGCGCGTGGCTTTAGCCGGCTCTCACATCTAAACTCGCCTCGTCTGCCGCACAGCCATAAATCAAGCCTTCCACGAACGTCGTGTAGCATATGAAGACCGCGCACATCTACCTAGCGACAGTCGCACGTTACCTTCGAAACGTATAGATATTTGGATGCGGCGATCGGCGAGCGGGTATAAAATGACCAATTCGTAGGTGTTTGTATGCGTCCTGGCGTCTTCGACTCGCAGCCCGAGAACCGTGCAACCTGTCGATTGCAACAGTAGATGGTTTTTTCAAACTAAAAAGTCGCATTCAATAAATCTGCGGAGCTCCATTTGGCAACGTGTGTTTTGTGAATAACGATAACTACACATCGACGTATTCGACACGTTAAAGGCGAGACGAGTTTTAATGTGAGAGCCGGCTTAGCGGTCATAATTTTTTAGAACAGTTAGTGTCCGTTTATGTCGTCCACACTGTGTCTTAAATATACTGTATCGGGATATTAAAGGAAACATTGGATGCCCCAGACAGTTGCAACACTTTATGTGTAAAGCCTGACAGTTAATTTCCCGGGATAATTAACTGCCTGGCATGCTGCAAGGACATATCATATTTCATCACTTTCTATTGATTTCGGAGTTAGGTACGTGATATGTGAGAAGAGCTTTACTGATTCCCTATGTATCCAATATCCTCCACACGGAAAAGCGGTGCGGTTATGTATACATACATACAATAAATCCATTGGATGTCTGTCACTATAATAATATTATTATGAACTCTAATTGAAAACCGTTTATTAATACATTCTCTTTATGTACTTGTAGACTATGTGAAAACAACTGCGGTTTCCGGAATACTAAAGGAAATGTTTCTAATCACTATTTTATTATTGAGATATCATTGGATTTTCTGTTAATAAAATACGCATTTACATAAGTTATACATTACTTCTGGTATATGAGTATATTACTAATATGTTTGTAATTTGATATGAACGTTACCTCGAGTAAATGTACTTAATAAGGATACATAATGCAATATAATACTCATGTAATTAACGGTTATATAATTAAATAGCATATAAACTTATTCACTTTATTCCCAGAAGTGTTTAATTCAGTCGGCAATTAAACACTAAATTAAACGGTATACTAAGGTTTATTTAAAATTGAATGTCGCTGTAATATATTTTTTGTCATGCACATATTCCGATTTTATTGTATAACAGTTGGTTTTATTGAACTGTTATCTACTGACTTACGTCACCCTGTCAAGGTTCACCTATGAGCTACCTTTCTCAGTCCAGCACCATGTCGCGCGCCTCCAGCTATAAAATGTCCATAGCGCATAGATCGTTTTTGTAGCATCACCCTGAGGCAGTGGCGCACCCAGGATTTAATATTGGGGGGGCCCAAGGAGGAGAATGTAAATTAGTCCCATAGGCTCTTTTCTTCTTCATATAATTATTTTTACATATTTTCACAATACATGCCGATATATTTGTACAGTTACTCCTAGTTTTTATTAAATTGGAGGCATAGTGGCGGTAACCGTTGAGCGTGTCATCAGCGACTGGCGGATTGGAAGTGACTAACAGCGACCATGCTGGACATATGCACTTAGTATACTAAAACATTACTCAAATAATATCGGCTGTGCTACCCGCGTGGTCTAGAGCAGTGTTTCCCAAAGTGTGGTACGGGAAGAGTTTGGTGGGGGTACGCGCTGCACCGGGCTATGGCTGCGCCTGGTGCAACAAACATTAATACAACATCCATGCTAGAAGGTTTATCGCAAGCTGAAGAAGAGCAATTGTTGAATTTATTAGCTTCAGACGGATTCTTGCAAAATAAATATAAGGAGTGTACTTAAACATCATTTAGGTTGCAAATGCAACATGTGTATCCAGTTTTAACAGAGAAATTCCTGAAATACATCTTGCCTTTTCCAACTTCATGGTGTGGAACCGCATCTCAGATTAAAATTAATAACCAGGGAACCAAATTACGATGATCTGTCGTTTCAACAACGTGTTCTTTTGATTTACACCACCAACGACTGTAGTGGGTGTAGTCGTTATTTTCTCCGAATGTTTATCGCAGATTTTTGGTTTTGTAATATTGAGGTTCCAAAATATTAATTGAAAGTGGACAAAAAAAAGTATTATTGCATTTAACTTATACACAACCTACTCAACACAACACAGCCTAATATCTCGTTTATCGGTCTTTTGTCTATTGCACTCGGTGTACCTACACCATGGTCCCCACATCCTGAAACGGGCCCTCAGGCTAAGGTAATTGACGGGCCCCCTATCCACCGCTTAGATTAAAGGTAGTGTGAAACACTACAGGCATCTACTGGAGCTGTCTATCGACACATAATAATCAAAAAATATATTGGACAATTATATAATTTAAATTGTTCACGGTGATGGAGTATAATAGCGCCGCAGGCGACTTTTTTTACTATTAAAGCTAATTTATGATGTGTGTTTATCTCACTTATCTGGTCAACGCGACACGCCGGGCCTCTGAAGTGACGTTCCGTGGGGGTAGGCAGATTGAGCGTCGCTTGGGGGCGGCTGTTACTTGAAGGGCGGCAAATCGAGGAGAATCATTTGGAATATATTATATAAATAGCTATACTTATTATTTTTAAAAGTCAGTTCCCTAGTTTTGTTGGTTTCGCAATATCTAGTTTACTTCCGTTGCCCTTCGACGTCCTTGGTGACCAGAAATGACACGTGCAAATTTTCGAATAATTACAGTCTGAGTTATTAACCAGTACGCACGGAAGTTGCGTTGGTCGTCGATATGAAAGATGCGCCCTCCTCTTACAGAGAGTCCCACCTACCACTCCGGGTTCAAGATTTTAGTCTGTATCGAAGCGTCACGCCATCATCGATAATCGATTTGATAATGCCTAAACCTTTGCGATCTCAAACTAAACATATCATTACAGAATATATTAGAACATATTTCTTAGATATTGGAGTCATGAAAGAATGATAAAAAATACTGTATGAAAAATGGGGCGGCATTTTGGCGCTGCCTACGGGCGGGACTTTGTCTAGGGACGTCACTAGCACTCTGTTTTGGAAATATTTAATAAAATACGCTTGTTATCATCTAAAATGAGTTATCTATACATAATATTCTATGCATTAAAGCAGCGATTTTTATTGGTAATTGACCGAGTTATCAGAATTATATTAACTATATTAAATTACAGTATTCTATAACATTAAGATTTGACTTGGATTTTAACTGACTAACGTTATTAATTTTAGAAACAGATAACACACTCGTACATTAGCAAACGATTTCAGATAATATGGTTTTACAGTAATGCGGTATTATGAGTATATTTAATATTCAAATAACTTCCAGCGTGCATATAATAACAGTAAATAATATAATATTAAATGTGTAAAAGATCACGTATAAAAATAACATTTTCTTTAACAGGTGAGCAGATATTTATGGCGGAAGTATTTTCTGTTTTACATTTTGCGTGCTGTGGTTAAAACAATTTGTATTTTTTCAAAACCGCCATCTTAACTATTCAAACCCATTACGCACTTTCAATAACACTATCTCATTATAACGACTTAACTCATATTATAAAAAGATTAGTACGGTGCATTTTACGATTGCATTAAATCAAATCAAGCTTTTCGTTTTATATTTAAGTTAATGTGGCATTAGGTAAAAATAGAGTTGGGTTTCGGAAATTTCCCGACGGGAATTCTCGAGACGAGATTTCCCATCCCGAATTTCGAGAATTGAAATTTTTAACATTTCGGGAAATCCCGGATCTTGAAAAAAAAACGATTTTCTATATGAAAAAAGTGGACATAAAACACAAAACGTACAAAGACTAATCGGGGCATTTAACACAATTAAGCCAACGTCGACTCAAAATGAGCGCAATTTTTACGACATCATGGAATTTTGTGTCTCAAAAGCGTACGGGATTGTCAGACGCAGCGATTGACAGTCAGTGTTTTTGAAATTCTATTTTAATAAGTAATGTTTTTAATTATTTTTGTTTTCCTGCTTCTATTTTGTTGGTCTTCTCACATTAATAAAAAATCATGTTTTTTGGAATACATGTTTGTTTTTACACTGATTTTAGGAATTCTACAGTTTTTTTTAAATTTCCCGATATCTCGAGAATTCTCTAGAATTCTTTTCTGGAAATCACGAATCTCGAGAATTGAAAATTTCATCATTTCGGGAAATCTCTGGTTCGACAGGGAAGTCGGAACTGAATTAAAAAAGCTTTTAAAACTTCAAATGGGGGTGATTGAACTTTATGAATCTGGAGTAAGCGACAATGAATCCGCTGATAATTAGTTTTATTACCGATGCTATCGGAATTATTTTGAATATGTTTTAAAAAGCTCTTTTTTCAATTTCAATTTAAATCTTTTTACTTCATTATAAAAACATCGTTTTTCCCGAGAATTTTATAATTATTACTAGCCGACCCGGCAAACGTTGTTCTGCCATATAAATTATTTCTAGTGAATATTTTGGTTGTTAAATAAAAAATAACGAATGTATCGTATGTGTGTGGGGATGGGATCTATGACAGAAAGAGGAATAGAGCGCTGTAGACGATGACCGCCGATAAAAACAAAAAAACATCAACCATTCATTTTCTCAATTCAAAATGACTAATGATATGAATACATAATGAATGAATTACCTGTGACAGGATCTCGTTGTTTAATGTTTATGCAATACCCGTCTTGTCCCTTCCAGAAAATTAGCGGATATTGGAGAGCGTCGTATGAACGGTGTGTGTCAGTGATGAACTCCAGATTATTGTTTCTTCTTTGAATCACGATTTCTCGCGTCGATGTGCGGTCGCCAACCATGATTCCAGCAATGTCGTCAACAACAGGTGCATTGAATCGACGCACGTGCTCTCCATCTGGTGTTTTATCAGGATTGATGACAATAGCGTGATTGTCACTTTGCAATTCGTGCATGTGTGCTTTGAAAAATTTCAATAATGCATTGTGCTCATTCAACGGGGCGTCCAGTTCGCCGACGATGCGCCTGGAAATAAGCGAATTGAGGCCATTGTAGCCGCAACGTGCATCCACATGATTGATGTCCTCACCGCCCATGAAGTAGATTTGTAAAAATTTATGTGGTTCGTATGGCATTGGCAGCAATGAGCCTACTTTGTGGTATACTTGGCCTTTGATTTTGAACGTAGAATGGAATTGTTGACCATTTGCCGCAGTATAGTGAACTATTTCTGTTGCTCCGAACGAAGTCATTTGTAAGCATGAATTGAATGTGCGAATGGACTTCAGGAACAGGTTTGAATCTGGAACCGTGCCGATGAGCAAGCCGTTCAATGGTTCTGGTGGTATCTCAATTTCTGGTAGTTGCACTTTTCCTGATGCGCAACACATCCCGGCTGACTCATGTTTGAATTTAAGCGCAAGACAATGGGGACATTCGTTGTCCATAGCACCAATCAGCACTTTTGGATGAGCGGAATATTCAATATCTGGCTCGTACTCGAATGCGAGACGAAGGAACGAAGCGGATGTAAATGTTCGATGTACTTGTTGGCGTTGTCGGTCATTTGCTCTGCGTGTGTTAACTACGAACCGGCGCGCTTGGCTCCGTTCCAATTGTCGTTGTTGATTTCGTTCAGCTCGTGCCTCTTATGATTGAGATGCACGCAATTGCAATATGCTTACACGCACGTTTTTGTTCTCTTGTTCGATTTGTTTGTCTGTTCTTTCTGCTCTACTATTTCGCATGTTTGTTGCTTTATTCGTTCGACGGCCTAAATGGCCCCACTTGCGTCTTGCTGGCATTGTGCATTGTAATACACGCACATAAAAATAGATAAATTAAAATAAATCGTACAAAATTTTGCACGCACTACGTTGTGATATGCCGAATAAAATGTCAAAATGACGCGACGCTTCTCTTGAATTCTTCTCGGACGTAGCGCCATCTGTCATTCAACAACATAAATAATTTCGTTCTGTTTGAAATACGAACGACGGTTAAATTTGTTCATACAAAAATAATAAAATCGCGATTAAAAATGGGAGGGTGGGGGTAAGAGGGTTAAAATTTGGGGTTATAGGTATTTTTTATGCCAAATAATAAAAAAAATACAAAAAAAAAATTGTCAAAAAAATAAAAGAAAAATTTTCTGGATAGAGATACCCTAATCACCTAGCGGTATGAAATATACTTGTTGACCTATTCTCATACCTAACCAATATATATAAAAAAAAATCATAAAAATCGTTTGAGCCATTTCGGAGGAGTTCGACCACAAACATCGTGACACGAGATTTTTATATATATAGAGATATTGCTCAAGGGCCTGTCAATTAAAATGTTTCATACTTATTCAATTATTTGACAGTAATTAAATACCAACATAAACACAACGTTTCATTATTTTTTTATTACGACACCGGAAGTCACTTAGGGCGCGATACTCGATTGGCCCAGTCTGTCCAATCGCCCTAAAACCGGGACCTGCGTGTGATCTACCCTATGTTTGTGTTTATTGCCTAATTCATGCATATACTGGGTACCTACCTACTGCAGAATTATTTTACCTAATTTGAGAATTTTATAAAATATTTCCGAATACATAAATTGGGCAGTTTCGCACGATCGGTGTAACGATAGATCGAATTATTATTGATTTATGATAGGTTTTATTTGTAGTATACTAACAAAACTACTGAGATTCGAACGTGGCCTTGTGGTTTGTTCGGTTGACTATGAAATATGCGGCCGATAGTTTATTGCCATTTGCATTTTATCGAATGTTAAGACCCTTCACTTACAAATTTAATGCAAATATTTCCGTTCTCTATCCAGATATCTATTTTTTGAGGATTAAAATATGAATAGTAAAACTTAAACATTCTGATTTCTGATAGGGTGGTTAATGGTTATAAAAATAAGCCACAGTCAATATTGTTACAAAATATAAGTTTCATAATACTTGTTGTAACAAATGTCAAAAAATCTGCATGTGGGAAACGAGGGTTACATTATAGTTCTATAGTAGAATGGTGTCGGATTCATTTGACAGTGTAGGCGACACGTTTAGGTGTGCAATTCAATTTATTTATTTTTAACAATTATTGTGGACATTACTAATTATAAGTTTAAGACGTTCACGTTCACGTGTTGGTATCGTTACTTTCAAATAACACTAACATCATTCCAAAGTCATTTAGTTGTACCCACAATGCTATACGATTCTGTCCTTCCTCCACATACTTGGAATAAAAATGGTTGTAACTAAACAGAGAAAGGGTGTAGAACGTACGTATAAATATGTACGTGAAACAATAGTTTTTGTTTTTGTTTTCTCAATAGGCGTGATGACATATCAGTAAAGTTATAATAAAGAACTCGTACTGTACCTAGTTGACTTATCATATTGATCTATAATTATTGAAATATGTAATTTAATAGATTACCATTTCAGTTCTAAGATTTTTAACAGCCAATAATAATTATTGTTAACTATTAGCTCAAAAAATTCAGTCTTTTTCTTTGGATCATATATATAGATTGAAAACACAATTATAATACTTTTTGCCAGATGCAGGATTCGATGACCGAACCAACACAGTTTTGAAGTTGGGCACTTTAGCAGTACCTTACTGTGGGTGTATAATATTAGAGAAATGCTTATATATTATAAAAAAAGACTATTATATGGAAATGGGATCACATATAAGCCACCTACAGTGGGATAAACAGGACGCGAGAAATTCTGAACACCACTTGTTTCTCTATTATAATAAACCTCAGTACTGCAGTGTGAACCTAGTTCACTCTGTGTGCTTCCATGTACCTAGTTTTATTTTTATTATTGAATTATTTACTTATATTACACTGTATTTTTATTTGAAAATTGTTAACACTTACTTTATGTCATGTCGTGAACGCTTTTAATTTATAATGTGTCATGTTAATTATGTAAAAAATAAATAAGTTTGAATTTGAAGAAGCAGAGTCAATGGATTTCTTGACCTTCAGCAGACCTATTTCATTACCTACCATCTACTCCGCGCACATTTGAATTTGTGAGTCGTGGGTTACAACTTCGAGGTTTTCATACCTTTTTTTTCCAATACTGTGTCGGGATTCAGAGAATGGAATTAATATGTTCTGCTAATGGCTAACAACCATTAAACCAACTAAAAATAAGATAACCTCCACTCTGTGAAGACTCATAATATGCTCTACTTTTTACTTTTAGCTTTGTATCTAATAATACATTCAATTCAAATTGATATTTAATATTCTTTAATAAGGCGGCTCTCGTGATGCAGTGGGTAAGGCGCTGGCCTTCCACCCGAGAGTTCTGGGTATCGATTCCCTGTCATGACAAAAAAAAAAACACTTATTTTTTCTCAAATCATGGGTGTTTGTGATTGTTGAAAATTACTAACAACCACCTTGTACGAAAAAACAAAGACCTGGTTATTAATAATTCTAAAAAAAAAAAATATTCTTTAATAAAAAAAAAATGGTTTAACGTAGACAACGTAATCAATATAAATCTCTAATAAATGCACTTGCTGCAAAGGTCAGTCGGGTAAGCATTTCGATCCAATATCAACCGATCGCAGGTGTATGTGTATCCCACGTAAGATAAAATAAATGCTAATAACATCTTGGTTTTACTTTAGTTTAGTGTTAAGTTGAAAGTGTGTGGGCTAAAACTGGCGACATTCACTATTGCCCTAAATGGCCGGCTGACTTTGCACCGTTATTATAAATAATACGCATATTATTAAATAAAATCTGAGGTCTTAATGAATACCTTAATCGATTAACTTTGAAATTAAATTTTAAACATATTTGAATGCTCTTGAAATGTTTATTACTAATTATACCTATTATGTACATACATAATATATTTAGTGAGTGATCGCTACGTCAGCTGACCAATACTAACTGTGGTTCCACAGAACAGATAGGCTATATTCAATACACTATATTTTGATGCAGGGTTTTGAATGTGTGAGTGTCATACGAAAATGAAACACGCATTATGCAAGTGCAATCAGTGGCGCACCCAGGATTTAATATTGGGGGGGGCCCAAGGAGGATAATGTAAATTAGTCCCATAGGATCTTTTTCTTCTTCACACCCTAATTTCTCGTTTATCGCCCTTTTGTCTATTGCACTCGGTGTACCTATACCATGGTCCCCACATCCTGAAACGGGCCCTCAGGATAGGATATTTGGCGGGCCCCCTACCTACCGCGAACATTAAAGGCAGTGTGAAACACTACATTAACGTTTTTCAAATTGTGTTTTAGTTCAAATTAAGGGTACTCATACAGTGAAATATTGGCGATTTTTAATACATTTACTTTAATAATGGAGCAATCGAGTATCGACACATAATAATCAAAAAATATATTGCACAATTACATAATTGAACATGTTCATGGTTATGAAGTATAATAGCGCCGCAGGCGACTTTTTTATTATTAAAGCTAATGCATGATGTGTGTTTATCTCACTTATCTGGTCAACCCGACACGCCGGGCCCCCAGGCTAGAGCCCTGTCAGCCATTACCTACACCACTCCGGATTTCGGATGGACAACGAGAATTTTTTCACAGTTCCATTAGGGATTGGGTGTCTAAAATCATTCTGATAATTTTGGGGGGTGTCAGGGCCCCTTGGCCCCCCCTGGGTGCGCCACTGACAACGAGAGGGGCGGAAAAAGTAGGACCAGTCGTTGTGAATGTATCGGCTTTCTACTTTAGTCGCAAATGTCCACACTCAGAGTTCCCTGATAGAGTATATGCTTCATAACTTTGCACTCCAGCTCTAGGATGAAAATGATTTAACATATTCTAAAAACTTTTTTTTACATGTATTGTTTGTCTATTTATTTATTAGTAAATAATATATTATATTAATACAAGTAAATATCATTTGATCTAATTTTATGCGAGGTAATTACGCAAAGAGGCTTATCAGTATAGTAAAGAGTGCAAAAAAGTGCAAAGTTATAAAACGTTTACTCTGGCAACCCTTCGATATGCAGTATTAACTAAATTAGCCGTACAATTTTAGAATATTAATGGAAGGGGTTGCATTATTTTATTCTGCTTTAGGGCGGCACTTTACCTAAAGACGTCACTGTGTCTATGTGCTTGGTCAAACGGAATCTTTGATGGAATCTACTATTGTTATTGAATATATATACAATTATAGTTACAGTGATTACAGTGAATTACAGTTGATTACAGATTACCCAGGATTTATTATTGGGGGGGGGGGGGGGCGAAGGAGGAGAATGGAAATTAGTCCCATAGGCTCCTTTTCTTCTTCATATAAATATTTTTAAATAATTTCACAATACACGGCGATATATTTGTACAGTTTCTCCTAGTTTTTATTAAATTGGAGGCATAGTGGCGGTAACCGTTGAGCGTGTCATCAGCGACTGGCGGATTGGAAGTGAACAGCGACCATGCTGGACATGTGTACCTAGTATGCTGAAACATTGCTTAAATAATATCGGCTGTGCTACCCGCTTGGTCTAGAGCAGTGTTTCCCAAAGTGTGGTACGCATACCCCCTGGGGTACGGGAAGAGTTTGGTGGGGGTACGTGCTGCACCGGGTTATGGCTACGCCTGGTGCAACAAGCATTAATACAACATCCATGCTAGGTTTATCGCATGCGGAAGAAGAGCAATTGTTGGAATTACTAGCTTCAGACGGATTCTTGCAAAATAAATATAAGGAGTGTACTTAAACATCATTTAGGTTGCAAATGCAACATGTGTATCCAGTTTTAACAGAGAAATTCCTGAAATACATTGCCTTTTTAAACTTCATATCTATGTGAAGTTGCTTTTTCAGCATTTGTAGACCTTAAGTCAAAAAAAGGAACAGCCTTTGGGTGTGGAACCGCATCTCAGATTAAAATTAATAACCAGGGAACCAAATTATGATGATCTGTCGTTTCAACATAAATAATTTCATCCTTCTCATGGTTTATAATGAATGTTATTTTTTTATAATATAACTTTGATTTATATTTTATTATGAATGAATTTTATTTTTCGTTTATTATTATTTTGTTTATGTACTACAAAAGGAATATATTTTGATTGTTATTAAAGTACTTACATGCATTTTTCTTTGACGAGGAGTACTCAGTGTTACGAAAATTATAGAAGGGGTACACAGATGTCGAAAGTTTGGGGAACACTGGTCTAGAGAGCTACAATATTTATGCCGAATTCCACCGAAAAAATGTTCTTTTGATTTACACCACCACCGTAGTGGGTGTAGTCGTTCTTTTCGCCGAATGTTTATCGCAGATTTTTGGTTTTTTAATATTGAGGTTTTAACATATTAATTGAAAATGGACAAAAAAGTATTATTGCTTTTAAATTATACACAACCTACTCAATACAACACAGCCTAATATCTCGTTTATCGGTCTTTTGTCTATTGCACTCGGTGTACCTACACCATGGCCCCCACATCCTGAAACGGGCCCTCAGGCTAGGGCAGTGGTCGGCAAACTGCGGCTCTTTAGCCCCTTGAGCGCGGCTCTGCCGCAGATGCTCTCTGCCATATTTGATATGGCTACAAAGAAGAAGCAAAGAAAATGGAAGAGGATATCCGTAAATGTAATGTTGAATAGACCGAGACTTTGCGTTTATTCCAAACTTAAATGGCTTACCAACCTTTATTTATGTGTCGGGAAAAATTAGCGCATTCACATTTAGAGAGATACTACAACTAAAAACTCGTAATTTTGCGCTAAATATTCTGTCGATTATGCAAGGAAGAAAGCAGCTGAGGAGAAGAGTCAAGAAAAATAAAGTTCTGTATTTAATTAGGTACTGAATAACATCTTTCAACAATGTTAATATTGCAAGTTTTGTGATTAGTAAAAAGATTTCCAAGAGAGGAAATCAAGAGTAAATTGAGAAATCGATTTATTGATGAGAACCTGGAATCGTGCTTAAAATTAAATCAACAACATACGAACCTGACTTACCCAAACTTTACAAGGAGATGCAAGGCCATTATTCACATTGAGTTTGTCAGTCATTGTCATGATTCAATTTTATGGATACCTGACTTACAATTTAATTTGTATTAATAAATAAGATCATTATTACGTATGATATTCAGTTTTATTCAGTGTACCTACCTATAATTTAATTATGACTTAAAACTTTAACTAAAGTTTATTAAGTAAATTAGCAGTGTACCTACTTACTACCTACGCATATAATTTAAGTTTAAGAAATTTGGCTCTCAAAAGAAATCTCAATCGTTGTACTGTTGATATTTGGCTCTATTGACTAATGAGTTGGCCGACCACTGGGCTAGGATATTTGACGGGCCCCCTATCCACCGCTTAGATTAAAGACAGTGTAAAACACTACATTTACGTTTTTTAAATTGTGTTTTACTTCAAATTGTGGGTACTTATACAATGAATTATTGGCGATTTTCAATACATCTACTTTAATAATGGAGCTGTCGAGTATCGACACATAATAATCTGAAAATATATTGGACAATTATATAATTTAAAATGTTGTGATGATGTGTGTTTATCTCACTTATCTGGTCAACCCGACACGCCGGCCTCCCACAGCCCGGGCCCCCAGGCTAGAGCCCTGTCAACCCTCCCCAGCTATCACCTATACCACTCCAGAATTCGGGTGGACACCGAGAATTTCATTAGGGAACGGGTTTCTAAAAAAACCTGACATCAGTGTTTCGAAATTTTTGTGTTAGAAATAATTAAAATCTAAGAAATTTTACTAAAAAGGGTGCTGGAGAATTACAAATCATTTTTTGCCATGTTGTTTGTCTAAGCCCAATGTATAGTTTATTGGCTTTCGATTTCAATGTGTAAAATCATTCTGATGATTTTCATATTTTGGGGGGGGCCAAGGCCCCCTGGCCCCCTCCCTGGGTGCGCTACTGAGTGCAATAGTGTATGTAATACACCAATATTAAATGAGCGTCAATGCATAAACCGAGAGCAGTAAAGTTGTCAGTATTCAACGTATGACGTATTCTTGACACGTGTTTAAGTTTATTCCGGATTATTCCTTACTCGAGATCGGTCACCTTCTACGTCTTACCTGTTAGGTTAACCTGTTAGGTTAGGAAACCTACTCTGAAAAGGCTGTGGTTTTACGTATGTAGAGGTCTCTGGTGCTGACAGGTTTGGAGGAACCCTTTGGGGAAATGTTGTATGTGTTATTACCGCCATTCCAGTAAAACCAGAGTTATGTTTTTAATAAACTATTTTTTTATTCAACGAATAAGACTCAAGATTTCAGAATGTAACATTCTATATATTGAATATATATAATAGGAAAACATCTGATGCAGAAACACACTAGAAAAAAATCATTTTGTAGAAAAAATACGACACCCGACGGGACTTGAACCTGTATCTGCTGGATTCGCGCCAGTATGTTTTTCCAATTAAACTACGGGCATCTTAGTCAATTACGACCATTTTAACTAGTAGTTGTTACATGAAATGCTTATCGAATTGCGTTATAACAGTTATGTTGCCAAGATTTTTTATGCTTTTATTAATTTTAAACTAAAATGTTGATACTTTCTAACGGACCCATCGCGTTGTCTGGTTCATTGAAAACCTCCACTGCCATATTCGTTTCTTCATTCGATGCCAATTACAATATGCCACCCCTAACCAACGCATGGCCTGCGTGCTCCCAAAAGACGTCACTGAGCGTAGTTTAATGTATCTCTAACAAAAAATACAGTTTTCCTTTGATGAAAATAAAACGATCGAAACAAATATTCCATTCTGACAACTATGTACTATGTAGGTACGTTTCAGAAGTGACAAAGAAGCCAATGTACTGAAGCCGTACAAAGATGCTATGAACTAAAAAATACACCGAAGAAAATAAAATATGAACTAGAGGAATTAAGTTGTCCGAAGAGATTATCATTGTAATAATAAGAGTGGGTAGGTTTACTAATATTCAACACATTATTTCCTTTGTTACGTCGAAAGCCTTTGTAATATTAAGAAGATCATCAACTTCGCCATAATGTTTTACCGTTTACAAAATTAGAAAAGCGGGCTAAGTAAAATCGGGACATTCTGCCGGGACAATATTGTTTGTTAATTCTTTAACATGCCTCTCATCAAAAAATAATTCGTCTACTCGGCTATTCGACGAACTAATTAACTAGTCGCCAAAATATAAAGAAAAATGTAGATAGCGCATATTCTATCCAGACCACTATTCATTTGTTTATAGTTTACTGATTACTAGACACCGGATATCTGGAGTCCTTTTTTTTTGGGACGGACTCGAATATTACAACATTTTTTAATTAAAAAATGCGTTAATAATTTATGGAACCTATGTTTTTCAGAAAAATAAGTTGTACGATGTAGTAGGTACAATGAAATATGAAATAAATGATATTGATAATATGTGCAAGAGACTTTATCGATACTTAATTATATAGAAACGCTGCCATTAGTAGGTAGATATACTATACTATTTAGAGAAATTAATGAAGCGCTTACGTATAGAGTGGAAAAATTAGTTGTTAATAGTAATATCTATAATATTTAATAATATTCCACTTTTTATATACATACCTATTATTGTAATCAAAGTTTAAAATTTCTACTAAACTACTTTTATTTTCACTATCAAATAACAAATCACACTTGCTCCCATAATGAGAAGGACCTGACAGCTAGTGTATTATTAAAATCGTACCAAATCTGAATGATTTCGTATATTATGTTGATACTACGAAAATATATAATATGAAAACAAATTATTATATTATATGGATTTATGGATGGGTAAAATGGGGAATATCGGACCTATGTGGTTAATGAAACCCTTTAGAAAAAGTTTCGTACGAAAGATACTTCAAATCGTACTTTTGTGTTTCAAGCAAGTGGTTGGACATATTGAGATATTCAATTTTAATATATAGGTACTGATGTTGTAATGTTTTTTTTGACATTTTATAGGCCATTTTCAAAAACTTTATATTCATCATGCAAAATATGTAAGTACATGCGTTTTCTGTTAATTGCTACTGCCTAATACTATAAATTATATATCATAGTATTATTTCAATGAAATATATAAACCCGATATAATTATTTATTTCGGAAGTTATCAAAATGATACAATCATAATTAGTCGACATTGATACATTGTGTATATATAGTACCTAATACCATTGATAATAAATTATTTTATCAAGAAAATATTAGATATAAATAGGTATAACACAGTTGCAGTGCCTACCATTTGCCTTAACAAGTTGACCTTGGTTCTAATAGTTCATTGATTTATCCAATCTGGGAGTTCACACATGAAACTATAATTTGATGTTATAGTAATATGGTAGAAAAAACAAAAAAAACTTAACCTGCGCGTTTTTTAACTGATCTACGTATTTTCTTAAAATCCGAGATCACTTCAGTTTTAACGATTATGGATTATAGCTTAAAATTGTTTATTTGTTTTTATTTAGTGAGTAGGTATATTTTGTGATATTTCACATTAGCTGGTTCCATTGTTTACGGGAAATGACGATTTAACGGGCTTACCTATTGAATGTATTAATAGTATGTAATATATTCATTACGAGTTTTTCACAAACACTTCAGATAATCAAAATTTGTTTTTTACTTGATCCTTTACTAATAGGTAAGAAGGTTTTAACAATCTTTTATTATGTCAATGTGCATTTACGATCGGTGAGTGCGCATAGTGCACGAAGAAGCCAGAAGGCCATAAGCCAGAAGGCATAAGCCGGGTCGTAAATAATGACTAATAGAATACCTAGTACAAAACATAAATCAATTAGAATTTATTGATTAATATTTTTGCCACTCGTACCCGTTAGATATAGGGACCATTGATTATACCACTTTCCTCTAGAAGGTGTATAAGGTACTTTTAAACACTTTGTACATTTTGCATTTTTGTTTATTGTTATTAAATCTTAGTTGATATTATTCTTTTGACGTATTAACTTAAAAATAACAACAATGGATGAAAAATAATATTCCTAAATATTATAATATGTCACATATATAATATTGTGTAAGTATATAATATATAATTATCAAGCCTCGATAGCGAAGGCTGCGTGACTAGCAAATGCACTTACGACCTATGTAAACCTGCCGCTTTGTAATTTTATTCTTGTAAATCCACGGTATTATAGATGGTTGCACTATTATATCTAAAATGTAAACATAAATTTATATGCAATATTGGTATATACTACAGCTGATGATGATACATACTATCGTATGGAAAATAATTCATTTTTAAGTTGTGGGTTTCTTGTACGTATCATGCGACAAAAGCAATAAAATCGTCTTCAAGTTTTTGTCATTGGTCGGGAACCTTTTTTGATACATACACCTACGGCAGGTGAATTTTAAACACAACAAATTTTTCACAGTTTTGAAGTTACGCTATTTCTTAATGTATATAAACCAGTCATTTAATAAATAAGGACAAATATCACCAACAAGTTAGTTCAAGTAAACAATCGACTCCCACGTCCTCTATACTTAATTGACTTTTTATGCAATAATATGTACCTACCTATATTTTGTACTGTTATTCAATTGAAAATGTCCATTAGGATAAAATCGGTTGAATATCAACATTATGGAATAAATGTGGAAAAAGTACGAAAGTACATATTATAAAGTGTTTTAATGAAATATGTATCTAGGTACCAGTCGTTTTATGTGATGAATAGTTCTTTACACTTTATAATATGTAAGTATTTAAATCAAATACATAATATAATCATATATCAGATAATTTCTTTTTAATAACAACATTTAAATATAATGCTAATTATGTCGAATGGCCACCTAATCGGCGCGCCTTTAGCGTACAATGTATTAAATGGGACGGCGGGACTTTTTTTAATGTTACACACCTACAAACTTACCTGTAGAATGGCCAAAAATGGAACTACGAATTACCATAGGACGCCATTTTGAAAATTTCATTCGAATGTCAGATTTTGTCCAGTTACTAGTCTTGATTGGGTAGTTTTCGACAATGGCTCCATTTTTTTTGTAGTACTTATTCCACTTTTAATCAATAAATTAGGACCGGTTTCATCCGCCTCAGAGGGACATTTTCAACTGAATCTTCCCTTGTTCGGTTGAAAATGTCCCTCTGATGCGAACGAAACCGGTCCTAATTTATTGATTAAAAGTGGAATAAGTACTACATAAAAATGCGTTTTTTTAATTAAGCAACAATAAATATTAACGTAATACAATCACTAAGTGAAAATCTGAAGTATTACATGGGACGGCGGGACTTTTTTTTAACGTTACACACCTACAAACTTACCTGTAGAATGGCCAAAAATGGAACTACGAACTACCATAGGACGCCATTTTGAAAATTTCATTCGAATGTCAGATTTTGTCCAGTTACGAGTCTTGATTGGGTAGTTTTCGACAATGGCTCCATTTTTTTTGTAGTACTTATTCCACTTTTAATCTATAAATTAGGACCGGTTTCGTCCGCCTCAGAGGGACATTTTCAACTGAATCTTCCCTTGTTCAGTTGAAAATGTCCCTCTGATGCGAACGAAACTGGTCCTAATTTATTGATTAAAAGTGGAATAAGTACTACAAAAAAATGCGTTTTATTAAATTAAACAACAATAAATATTAACGTAATACAATGACTAAGTGAAAATCTGAAGCAATATTATATTGCAAAACCTTTAGAAGAATGCAATTACGGCTTACGCAATACATAATATTATAATAGTAGGTTCAAACGAATATTTTCAGGGATGTCTCGCATCTTCAGATGTACGCCACTGGTATTTTGAAGATGAAATTTCTTACGATCGATTTGATGAAATTCTTCAATGTCAATAGTTTATAATCAAATAGACCAGTTTGGGCAGAGCATCCTCAAAATACTTAAATATCTAAAGAAATAAACAGGTAGGTATGTGACTTTTTTTATCGATATGTAGGTACGGTATTGTTGCTTGTAATACTAATAGGTATCAATATGATACATTTAGAACATAAAACGGGTCAGCGGACAAAATCTTCCAATATTTGTATTTATATTAGTGGTAGGTACGCAAAAGCTATTCGATATTTAATTATGAAAAAACATATTCTACACGCATTTTATAAAAATGGTTTACCATAACTTACCTGCAATAAAACAAACCATCAATTTTGTAATGCGATCTTTTTAATTGCATTTTGCGAATTTGAATTCGTTTGTCGTAGCCGCAAGTCGCGTTATAATATTGGCAAGACGATTATCTTAATTACAATAATTACCATCGCACCTGAGCTGCCAGAAAAAACAACTGACAAATTGTAGAAATCCATACTAAGAATCATTTGGGCAAAAGTCTCCTTAGGATATTGGATTCGTCCACCATTTTAATGTGTTTTTTTATGGGTTGACGGTTAAAAACTTGAAAGATCCGGCCTTTACTGATTACACACTAGTGTTTATGTCTTCACGGAATCGTTTTTTTATCAGGCGCGCAGACAAAAAAATGGTTTGGGGTAGTCCATTTAAAAAAAAATATCCATAATAATTTACTATTAATTTTTAAGGGGAGGGTCAGGGTAACAAAGTCCAGCAGATGCCACTGACTTCCATATTTACCTCGCCGACTACTTATCGGGTAAATTATTCATTCCCAGGCACTTTGAAGAATCTATCGATAAAAATCGGTATAATTAAGAGTATTTATCGCTACCTACAATCTATTGCGAACTGTCGTATTCACAAATAGTTATCGAATGCGCGTGGCTTAGCGGTCGTAATTATTCGGGTCGTATGTGTCCGTTTGTATTGTCTTTAACGTGCCGCATCAGAATATTAAAACAAACATTTTATGTCCCAGATATCCACACAAATTTATTATTGCCATAGGTTTCCCAGTGGCCTCAAGCCTTGAGTGTTGTCGAATGCCGAGAAGAGTGGTCCCAACCCATTGATAAGGTTCCGGGTCACTATCCTCAGTTATGAGGTCCTGACGAAGACTAAGAATAGCTATTATTGCTTTAACGTAAATAATTTGTACTTTTTCAGGTTTCTGGGATGGGGCTCCTAACCCGAACCCCCCGCCCCCCCCCCCCCCTTGTGTGTGCACCTTATGGGTATTTATTGTCTACCTTTCGATGTTTGGAAGGCGATGTTTAAGCTGAGTTTTAAGAACTACTTGGTAAGATGGATAAAGGTGAACGAAGTGGATTTCTTTGATTGTAAGTCAGCCGGCCAATCGTGAAAATCACTCAATGCTCACGTGGCTGGAAACGGTGTAGAAATATGAAATATATACTACTACTATATTATACTGGTGAGTAAATTTGTGCGTATGCGAATAACTTTGATGGAAGTGACAATAGGATTGGTTTACAGTGATTATTGATTGAACTCCGAGAAGATTATGAAAATGGGGAATAAAACAAAGAAGTTTTACTTATGTCACATATTATCGCTATACCCATTATTTATCATAAAAATGTCCATAACTACAAAACCAAATTATTTTTTTTTCTATATAATTATGCACCAAGGTTATCAAACTTGTCATTATATTATATTTTACTATTATAAATTATAATTTTTTTTATTGTTTTTATGTTGAGAATGCTTAGGTATATTGTTTTTATTGTAGATTTTTTTAAATGCATAAACTATGTACATATTAAATGATTCTAACACGTTTTATGTCTAAACCACAAAACAATTTAATGAACAAAACACCGAAATCACGTGAAAAATATTTACAAATTAACTATTTTAAAATATTGTGGTAGGCATTAATTATTATGAAGATCATTGCCAGAAATTTTTAATGTCGTATTAAATACGTATCTCAAAAATTGTGTTTGGCTGGTAGTTTATAAAAAGTCGTGTTTTATTTTTTTCATTTCAATTGAATTCGACCGCGATAATTGAAATAAAAAATGTATTTTTATCGGCTTTGTCTGCATATTGTGTTTTTTGTGAAAATTAATAATCGAACAATCAAGGGTAATCGCAAAGTTAGATATTAATATTACGAGATATCCACAAAAAAACCGACGTCCATACAAAATATTGTTCATATAATATTTGATACATTATGTTATAAGTCAGGGATGGCGACTTATACGAGGTATAAATGAGAACTCTGCCATTCTGGATAGTGTTGACCTGTGTGTCATTGATAACTATCTTAGAAATAGAGACCATCAGTTGTTTATTCTCCCAAGGTACAGAACCAACCTGCCACTGTAACTATCTAATTTATCTACTGATCTTATCTCTTTTTTTATGTAATACCGTTATATTTATATATCTTTGTTTCTAAATGTCTTGTTGTGAACGTCTTAAACTTATAATTTATAATGTCCACAATATGTTAAAAAAATAAATAAATTGAAATAAATTGAAACCTTTTTACGTTCGCGTGCCAAAATTTCCCAAATAATATTTTTCGACTGTCTGACGTGCCAAGCAGTTTTCATGGCGAAAAAAAAGTTTTTAAAAGTTTTATAAAAAATCTATCTTTCACTGTATTTCTTTCTAGCCGAAGGCATATCTTTTATTCTTTGAATATTTTTTCCTTGTTTTTTAATTTCTCAAAGAGATTGTGGAAACATTTAAACCACTCTTCTTTTATATTATATTCTCCATCACTGAACGGTATTCCATTTGTAGAAATTACGTTTGAGACAAAATAACAAGCAGTTATTATATTTGAATGACTGCCGATAATTAATTTCCTAAGGTTTGTTGGTTGAATGCAATGTTGAATGTTATCATTTTTAATTGCCCGATCCTAAGGGCCGACCCATGGAATTGTATATTCACATTAGACGTAATGATTATTATTGAAAAAGATTTGCCTGCTATTTTTTATACAATGCGATTTGACAAGTATTACCATTATTAGGAAACGCAGAGAATGAAAAGATTATTTTCCTACCCACGGAAGTGTATTGATATAAGTATACTTACATAGTTTTTTTTTTAATTATTGTATTGGGTGAGTTATCCATAATAGCTGGTGTAATGACATTCTTAGTTGTCGAATGGTTCTCAATAATCAAAATATTAAGGCTATACTTCAGCTGGGGCATGATCTAAAACGATCGTGACTACGCGACGCGAAGATTACGCAAATGACGCATGCAGAACAAAACATAATTTGTCATAAAAAGACGACATGCGTCCATTTAATATTATGTTTATTATTCTATTACTAATAAAAATAACATATTCATTGACATGTTTTCTTTTTGAAGTAAATGGGTAACGTTTTTTAGTCATCTTTACACGATTTAAGAATTAATTCCCCCGTCGCCATCACAAAACAAATTGACGTGTTCACAGCTCGACTTTCGCTCTCCGATTGCTAGCCAGTCTTAAATTTCGTCGCACCTATAGTTGAAAATTATTTGCCGTTTCACTGAAGTACCATCTTAAGGAAGAAGACAACTCAAAATATTGATTGGTACTTGCAGTATAATAGTTTCAATAGTCCATGATATGATGTTACTACGGAAAAATCTAGTTTTTCAATAGCCGGATACAAACATAGTATTATTGTATACTAATTAATATTTTCTGCAATTCCGGCATTTAACGCATTGTTTGCAAAAACTAAACAACGGTTCAATGTTTACGTCATGTTTTAATAGCTTATTTATTTACGATTAGTTATTTACGATTTTACGTGATAATTCATGTAGGTAGGTACTTATATTGGTTACTAGCAACCTTCCCTTTAGCCAGGGCAACATTAAATACAATAATTACAATATAAAAATAACTTTCTATATACTATGTTTTTAAATTTTCTGTTGAATCATATAAACTTAACAATTCTATGTACTAATAAAAACTTTTTATTGTACTTGATAGAAATAATGAATAAATATAGAATACTGAAATGTCATTTTGATTTCCATAGTAACGCACGTATATATTAATAATTTAGTTCCTAGAACCCCCCTTAGTAACCAACAATAATAACTTTCCATACAAAACAGAATTAAAATGAATTCAATTCTGCTTAAAAATGGCTAAATGCATTGTCGTCGTGTTCTGATACATTCTAAAAGTTTCAAATGTCTAGCTAGTCGGAAGTTAGTTAAACATCTTCAATCGTCCAATACAAATCTTGGACAAACAAGAAAAAAACTGTACTGGACAAACAAGAATACAAGCTAATAAAAACGTGGTAATAAAAATGGGAACCGCTTATATATACATAATAATACATATTATATTATATTATATTTCGCATCATTATCATTCAATTATTATTCTACAAAACGTTAAAATCATATTCATTCATCAACACATTATTGCTGGGCAGCAAAAATCATATCAGTGGCCGCAGGTTTGTCATCACTAATTTAAATGTTTAACTATTGTATAAAAATACTGGTTGCCTACTTTTCGCACAAATGTCACACATGAAAAATAAAGGGTGTGAATCCTGCTTCAAATAAATCTGAAATAGATAATGAATCGCAGCTAATAATATTTAATCGTTAACCCTATAACACCGAATTTTAATTTTCTTTCATAAACTATGAAAGCACCTAGTAGGTATTTCGGTAGCATTCGCCGTAAATATTCTGCATTTGGAATCGCATTAGGGATTTTTTTAGCTTTCTGAGCTGCCAATTGAAATATTTTTCACTCGGAATCACATTTTGAACTTTTTTTAGCTTTTCCGAGCTGCCAATCGAAACTACCCCTATGAGA
This sequence comes from Rhyacophila brunnea, assembly GCF_057557595.1. Lineage (NCBI taxonomy): Eukaryota > Metazoa > Arthropoda > Insecta > Trichoptera > Rhyacophilidae > Rhyacophila > Rhyacophila brunnea. The sequence goes on along the minus strand of NW_028233276.1, from coordinate 35,058,328 downwards.
ATCAGACGTCAGAGCTTTTCTGGAACAATCGTAATAGAGTTTTGAGTTGTCACCACAGAGGCCGTTCTCAATAATATCCGGAAATTTGTACGTAAACAGTTCACCGTAAACACTGCGCATGCGCCGCAGTAGGTGAAACATGAGTTCGTGTAACATTTAATAAAATGACGAGTTCTTCGTTGAACATTTCACCGTGGAGTATATTTGTACGTATGCTACAATATGTGGAGATGTCTTTACTAGGTTAGTTTGGTTAGGGTTAATCTAATTGGAACAGTACTATTTGCAAACTATATTCGGGTGAAATGTTCAACAAAGTGCTCGTCATTTGATAAACTCGAACTAAACTCGATAAATTTGAAAATACGAACTCATGTTTAACGTACTGTGGCGCACGAATAAGTGTCTTACGATGAACTGCATACGTACAACTTACATGTAACCATTCTCAACATATTGGTCTCTAGAACAAGCCCAAAACATTATAGAAAGAAAGGGAAAGAACACGCGGTAACACACCAAAAATCTATTACGATAACAAACGACCATAAAAGTTTCAATATATTGTATTACAAGGTTTTCTTAAAACATATTATTTTATTCAAACTTGATAATAAAAAAAATTACCATGCTTACTTACATAAACGCATGTAACAAAATTTGCAAGCACCGTATAATATCTATGAATCGTAAAAAAAAATACTTTATACAGCTATATTTTTCTCACTCAGCACAAAAACATGTCATTTTTATAATATCACGAACATAAAAAAGTTTACCCACAACATACAACGACCCCTTTTTGTTCTCTTTTGAATGGCTTAACACCTTTTTGTTACTTTTCTTTAAGATTTATTGCCGGGAAATAATGAATAGAAGCAGAAAAAAAAACAATTCTTTTCGCATTAAAAAAATAATGACAATATAAATATAATATTATTCAAGCTTATAATTATTAATTAATTATGGTTAATCACCTTATTTCATAGTATTTTAATTCTAAGAATTTAATTTTATTACTTAAAACCAGTGATAAAGCAACCCGGGTCATAGAAAGATTTTTTTTATAAAAGTAACCAAATCGATGAATGAATACGATTTTATTATTTTGTAAAACAATCAGTTTGAATTACAAAATTACATTAATGCTTTCGTGAAAACAAAGATACTCATTGATGATTTCAACACAAATATAAATATTATTTCTAATATCAGTTTTATAGTCTATTGATCTAGCTCAGCGATACTCAACCTGCGGCCCTTTAAGCTTTTATGTGCGGCCCGAAACACATTTATTATCAGGAATTTCGTATATCTTGATATTTGTTTCGACTTTGACGCACAGATAGTGACACCCGAAGAGGATTTTCATTTTGGTCCACTTCAGATCTGGTATAAGAGTTGCTATTGCACACGATTAATTTAAAAAATACGCATAATTTTTAAAATCTCAAAAATGTTTTGTAAAAAAGGGGGGGTTTCATGATTTTGTTCGTCACACCAGTAGTGATGCGGCCCGCGTTAATTTACAAATATATGTATTTGGCCCGAAGAAAAAAAAGGTTGAGTATCATTGATCTAGCTAGACCAGTTACAATTAATCCTTTTTACTACCAACAGTAAGTACTTAGAGTTACGTACACACTGGAGTAGGCAACATCATAAAAACGGCAACTCATCTCGTCTTCCCCATGAAATCTTGAAAAAAAGAGATAAAGATGAAGCTAACGCAAGAACTTATTAATCATAATTAATATTTTATGAGATTGTCAACTTTTTATCTGGTCAACTGTTTTTTTAATCTTTCTGGGAGTATTTAATTTAAACATTATTTGCCAATTCATAATAGTCAATGAAATATGTTTTTTCACCACACTATAAATCCTACCTATCAAAGTCATTGACACATTTTTAAAAGAATAATATAGTAAACCAATTAATCAACACTTTACTCTCGGGCAGTAAAATTATATATAAGTACCTACAGACAATATAAAATATTGTAATTATGTATAAATATATACATACAGTGGCATTAACCCGAAATCAATCACCAGGAAAAAATAAACCGGCATATCCACATTTTGCATACTCCATCTGTCTCTGTGTCTATCGACTATATCTCAATATGACGAAACCGGGTTTATAATCCGATGTGGATCTTGGCAGCCTCACGAAGACGTTTTTAGCAGCTTTTTAATGAGAAATGGATGTTAGCTCCTTGCCCTACCCATTTCTTTGTAGAGGTTTTACCCAACTCTATATATAGCTGTCATGTTATTGTCTATGATCATATTTAGAGCACATGTTGTCAAAGCAAGCTTCAAAAATGTACACGTTACGAGACGCTCGGCCTTACCTTCAAATATCAAATGTAAAACTATCATTATAAACCTGTACGTGTAAATTCACAGATTAATATACTTTCGTGTTTTTCGGCCGTTTAATCAACAGTGTAATAATTGTGCTTCATACAAAATACAAAACGATATAAATACCCACGCGTGTTTCCTTAAGGTAATGTCATCGCATAAGAGATTTTTGACTAATTCATAGTTTTAATATTTTTATTTTTATTTTAAAAAACATCGATTTTTATAAAAATATAAATGTGCATAACTTGAAATCCTTTTTATTGATATCAATCAAATCGAGCTTCAATATTGGGACAATACCTAAATACAATTTGATATAAATAAAAAGGATTTCAAGTTATACAAATTTATATTTTTATAAAAATCGATGTTTTTTAAAATAAATATTAAAACTATGAATTAGTCAAAAATCTCTTAGGTGATGCTTAGAAAACTTAATAAACTAAATTTTAATAATAAATATGACCATACAATATAATATGTAATAATAAAGTGCGGTCCGATTCAACAAATTCACATTTTATTACATTTTTTAGAATTGTAAGTTTATCTTTCACTAAAAATAAAAAATATATTTCTTTCTAATCTTTTTCAGATACATATTTATTAACTAACACAGTTGAAATTGTAAATTATCAAAAAAATGTCTCAAATGGCAAGCTTAATATTTTTCCGCTAAGTGCCTCTGGTAGGTAAAGACATCGCCTTAATAGAGACCCATATAATATCACATCACAGATTCAAACGCAACCGTCTGAATATAACATATTAACGGGGTAAGATGACAACTACCCCAAACACTCCGTAATAACTTGCACATTTAAAAATCGACATGTGAATTTACCAGAAATAGGCTTCTGACAGTTAGTAGACCCATAACTTTATAAGCCAAAACGTTACCAGTTGGCCATCCCAGGTACTCATATTATGCTATTTGAAGACTATAGTCAAGCCGTTTGCAAGTCGCCATCGGTTTTAATTCGTTACTATCTAAATATTCTAAATAATCCATAGATTCCATTGAAAATATAAAGATATCACTGTTTTCTCGCGCTTGTAATTAATTGATTATTATACAAGCAATGTGCTAACTCGTTAATATTAATGGTTTACTATCAACTCTTTGCCACTGGTAGTTACAATATGTAAGTAATTCGTATTCCTTAAGGTGACGCATCAGTGAAACGCCAAATAATGTTCAACTGTACGCGCGACGAAAATTTGTACTTGCTTCGCATTCATTGAGAGAACGTGGAGTCGGACGCACGTCACTTTGCTGCGTGATGGCGACGGGCCAATTAATTCTAAAATCGTGTAAAGATGACTAAAAACTTTACCCATTTACTTTAAAAAGCAAACATGTCAATGAATATATTATTATTGATACTAATAGAATAATAAACAGAACATAAAATGGACGTATGTTGGATTTATATGAGAAATAATATTTCGTTTGACAGGCGTCATTTTCACCCGCGACCCGCAATCCGCACATCGCCTAGCAACGATCTTTTTAGACCGTGCCTCAACTAATGCATGGCCTTAAGAGCAATTCACTCATTCGTAATGAAAATGATTAATATTCTCGTAAGCGTTTTGCAAAGAAACTGATGAAAGTAATCGGTGTAACGCCTAAACAATGGAATAATAAAAAGTTTGCGAAGCTCATATGTTGCAACCGATTGATTTACTTTCTTCCGCCTACTTACTGGAATACTAACAGACCTTCTCAAACTATTAATAAAATATAATAATACATTTTATTATATTAATGCTCAATGACCATAATACTTATAATATTCTAAACTAACAACTGATATGTAAAGAAGATTCACTGGTTCCACCGTCAAGGGGGAAAGTTATAAGGAGAGCTTTTACTACATACATACAATACCTACCAGTTACTATGTATTAATGTTAAACTATAATTTTGAAAGCTTCTCATGCACTGTGAAGTGCACTCATAATATTGTATTTTTATCGCTGGCGTTAGGTGTGTTATTATTCTTTTAGATAATTGACATACTAATCGACTTTAAAGGTTATCATCGAGAATTCTGGTCTTTACAATAATTATCGAGAAGTAATAAGAAAGCATAATAATCGTTTCAGGATATTTTTTGTGTGGAATTTCGAAATTTTGAAAAGAATTTGAAAAATACATTCATAACAAATATTTACCTAGCGTAGGTACATTAAATATAAAAGATTGTTAATAAACCAATCTCAAACTCTCTATAGTCAAATATTTCTTTATTCTAGTATTCCCATAATTCACAAGTTTCAATCAACACGATATCTCAATGTCTCCCTGTGTCTGGTGATGTAATGTCATTTTTTTACAGATGCATATGGTGATACATTGCAATAAGTATGCAAAGCTACACATCTTGACTTCATGTTTTTATACCATTGTTGTTCTATGTTGCTAACATGTCCGTAATTGCTTAAATAATAATACAAAAAATAAGTACATTATATTACTTACACATGTTATTGAAAATGAATTTCATCTGGAGCGAAAATTGCAATAACACTGAATTTTGGTAAGTCAATGCTTTCGAAGCAAAATAAAATAACATCACTATTTATGAAAGAACAATGTAAAATGGAATTTGCTATTGCCAACGCACGCTAGCTCCACGTGTTGATTTGATCATAATCTAGCGGAATTAAGTATTAAAGGTAAAGCTGTTAGTTATTACATTTTAATATGGATCATAAAAGCAGTATTAACTACAATCCTAAATAATGAAATTATTTAGAAGCACTGGATTGGTTTGAATAATATGAATAGGTAGGTGTCTGGGAACTTATGAGGCTTCCATAACACATTTGCTCCAATTTACGTTTCGCGTGATAGAATACCTTTTATAATTTCACTGACGTACTTTGTTCTCTTCCTGACTACAAAATGTAGTTAGAACAATACAGAAATCACACCAAGACGCCTATTAAAATCATGATTTTGCTTATACTTTGGACATGGATAGAAGTATGATGACGAAATGATATATCAAGTTTCAGACAAGGAAATCATTTGTCAAATATCAAAATGAGTAGAAATTACATTTGTACATTATATAATTATATTGATCTATCTATATTTTCTGTCTGTCTGTAACGCATTTGAGAAAACATATATGTAAATGTGTAAAAGAAGGCGAGATAGGGAAAAGACGTATAAAGCGAGAGAAAAAAATACACGTAAACCCAAATTCTAAGTTTGAAAAATAAACTGACAAGCTAATAATGGGATCGTGAAAGAAAACAAATGAAAGGATACTTCGGCCGATGCGATTTGGTATCTACGAGAGAAAATTTTTTAGTTGCTTTCAAAAAGATTGTGGCGTCTTACAGGGAATGAGAAAATCAGGCTAGGAATCATGCACACTAAGGACTAGTGCATGCCAACCTAAGTTTTGGAAAGTCGCTCCCGGAAAATTCTCAGCAGAAATTTGAAGGTTGCTTACCGTTCGTTACGACATGGGATACACCTGCAGAGTGCTGGAGGGAAAAGCAAGTATATATACATTTTGGAATTAGAATTAGAAGCGCACATTTTATATAGTTTTTTTAAAACTGCAAGTATATTTTTTAACTAAAAAAAATTATTACTTATTTTAATGTTCTTATAGCTTGGAATCCGCATGGGTGTGGCGGGCTCTACGCTCAACCAACTTGGAGTCACATGGAGGTCAAGGCTGTATTCTGTGAGGACCAAATGTCGTTTGTTTAACGCGTGCGTGCTACCTGTGCTCCTGTATGGCTGTGATACATGGCATCTTACCAAGCTTCAAGAGTCTCGGCTTTTGAGCTTTGAGAATCGATGTCTCCGCCGAATCTTAGGGGTACATTGGTACGACCGCGTTACAAACACCCGAGTTCGTGAGCAGACACAACAGCCTTCGGTGATTGAAGTTATCACGAAGAGACGCTTTACGTGGCTGGGACACGTATTCCGGATGCCGCCAAAGAGTGCGGCACTTTGTACCCTTGTGGCACAGCCGAAAGGGTTCCATCACCGTGGCCGGCCCTCCCTTACCCTGCAGCGGTGCTACAAGAGCGACCTACGTACTGCAGGTCTGACATGGCGGGAGGCGCAAGAGTTGGCGATGGACCGAGGGAAGTGGCGCCAACTTGTGCTTGCTCTATGCCCCAATGTTGGGACGTGACAGGGTAGAAGAAGAAGAAGAAGGTATGCGTATTGATTATCTTAAATGGAAGTTTACAGTAAAATGTATTAAATTGCAGATTTTGCAAAAACCGTTACTCTTACTCTAAAGACTGTTCAACGGGTTGTCCTAGCTTATGTTACTCATAGAAAGAGACGATATGTTTTTTTCTGGCTATATGACCATGTTTGGATAAATATTTTAGAGAGCCGGATTTTCACATTTATTTCTTTCAGAATGGAAGATGTCATCTTTGTCATCCATAGAATCTGTAGTATACAAGGCCTGAACAAAGACGATGCATAAGTGCGAGTGAAAAAGTATTCGGCACCCTTATAATCTCTGCGATACGCGCTAGAGTAAGATAACAGGTTTACAGATGTGGGAGTTGGTTTGCTACGATGTAACCGCCAAATCTTACCTTATTGCCTAAGCGTCGATAACCGTGTTGCTAAAATTGCTATTTTTTGTGTTAAACATAAGGTCAGTGGTAAATATTTTTAGTTAATTAAGTAGAAAAGATGGTTCTGTATGTTGTATTAAAATGTGGTGGCCGTACTGATAAGCAAGAAGATGGTATTACGTTTCATAGCTAAGTTGATACATGTTCGTGATAATTTATTTGTATATTATTATATATTTTAATATCAAGTGACCGTGTTTCTTTAAAATAATTTAAATTATGGATATTTTTACCTAATGGTTGCATTTTAACCGCTTAAAAATACTATATAACGTAAAAAAATAGAAAAATATATTTTAATTCTGAGCGTATAGTGCGAGCACTATCGAAATGGTCTATGATCTCGAACATTTGTATACGAATGCGTACGCTCCGCCACAAACCAAATGCACAGCACGCAGCTTCATTTAGCAATGCAATGGGTGGTGTCTAGATGTATCTATAGTCTAAGGTAGTTATACGTTTCCAACGGCTCTAACACCACATCACGAATGAATCAGTCTTATCTACGTAATTCTTATTCTTTTATGGTCCAAGTCCCATACGTATACATACGTACTATTTTACATTGATATACTATTGTAACAGGGGCGGCTCTGCCTTAGGGGTTCGTAGGGACCATCCCCACTTATCTATCATGTCAGAAATACACGTATGATATTTTTGTTATTCCAAATAATATTCGCTACGTGATTAAATTAAATACATAATTTATTCCATACATTTCAACCCGTCGCTATTTTAGAGAGGTATTTACTATTTTTATAAAATAAAATAATGTAAATATGTACCATTGCGCGATGATATATTAAAAAAGCTAGTATGGATCAATGTCTCGATTGTCGTGACCACTCTGTCCAATCCCGTTACCCCGGTGTAAGTTAATTGGATTATCGAATTAATTTTACATTTCAAAATAGTGATATTTATTCTGAAAAGGGTATTTAACATATAAAATTATCCTCAATCACCATTAATAAAAATCCTATTAATATAAGTAGCTTGGGATATATTGTATGATATTATGATATGGTATGTAGGTATATTTAATAAATATTGGGTAAAGTAAACCTGAAATTACTGAATGTAACTCTAAATCTAATAAGTATCGTTATCGCCATGCGTGTTGATTGAACGTGTTTTAGTAATTCTTGAACAAAATATTTACTTAAAATCTAAACAGTTTGATGTCATTGACTTTTCAATGTTTAAAGTAGTACAAAACAATTTCGCAAAAAGCCAAGCTTTCCAAATAAAAACTGTCAGTCTGAAAGCGGGCGAGATTTGCAAACAAATCCGCAAAGTGCCAATTCTGTGCCAGTTTGTTTAAACAGTTAAGAAGAGGTGAGATTAATTTTAATGATGCATCACGAAAGAGGTCACGCCAGGGTCGGAAGGTGGATCTGGTAGGATTCGCAGGGTCAGGTTTCTCAGCCGACATACCGCCAGCGAATTTACCAATTGCTGGTTATGTGTAATTGCCAAAACATCGCACGAGTGTGCTTTCGTTTACGTAGAAAACATCTTAATTATGTATATTTATGTATGAAGATATCACGTAGAGCAGTTGCAAACAAATTAAGTAACTACATTCACATGCTATTGAGTATTCTCATATCGATGCTATTTTACAAAAACAATTTTTCAGATTCCATAATTCGTTGTTATTATTGAGATTTTGGCTACATATATTTTTACAACATTGCAATAATTAAAAATGCATATTTTGTGAAACTATAATTAGGTTGACAACTACAATCACAGAAATATTTTTTGTTACTTAGTTACACAGTGGTAACATTTTTAGAATTTAATACATTTATTTATTGCCACAATGTCAATATCATATTAATTAGTTTGACACTGATTCAGTCAGCAAGAGTTTTGTTGTCTATGACGATGACGTATTTACGATGGGTTAATCATTACTTTAAATTCAATATGTAACGTAATATCGATTTAACTTATTCTGACATTGTAATAGTGCTTATCGACTTAATGAACAATTGCATAATATCTCAGCTTATAAACGTATAGGTACTGATTTCTCGGTCCCCACGTCTTTGGAAATCATGTTTTTAAATGGGGTTATATTGGGTTATTTGCAATTGGTTTAGGGATATTCAATTATATGAAAATGTTTATTCAAGTTGTAGATAATCAATTCTCTAATATAATATAATATAAGAAATATTACCTATAACCCATTTTTAATATAAAATCGGCTACTATAATTTCATAACCATCATTTTATTTTTTTTAAATCTGATTTAGATGTTTTTCCAGTCGTTATATATTCAAAACGGCACTTGATAATAGTATGAATACAATTTTTCGTGTTTGGTCATTAATAATTGTGGTGTCACTTTAGTTAACTTAGTAAAGATATCACATTTTTTTCAGCTTGTAAGATCTCGTTTAAATTACACATCAGAATACGTGTTCCGTATTTTACATTTACTGCACTTGGACACATGCACATTACTTGACATAAAACTCATTACACCACATTGACAATTATTCGAATCTCTCACTTTTCAAAAAAATTATATAGGTATATTCAAATTTAAATCATTGCACAAAGAATTGATTAAATGAAAATCAAAAGACCGATTTTGTATAGAATCTATTTTAATCGCACAACCCTAAATTAGTGGAACTTCATAACACTACTTATACACTTAGGTACCTACTGTAATATTTTTAAGTTTCTAGCATATAAATATTAATCACTTGATGCTTTTTTATCCTTTTTATTGAGTAAATATTTTTATTTGTGTTGAAAAATAGAGGCGGCATATACCCAACATTTTTGTTAAGTTTAATCTACCAAGGAAAAGTGGTGCTTAAATTTTATCGAAGCGATATTTTAAAGAATACAATGAAATTTCAGAGAGTCGTTAGAAATGTAATACTATATGAATGAAATGTATTGTTTTGGACAGTTTCCCATAACTAAATAAAATAAAAATTTCTTTCGTTTAAGCGTAATTATTATTACCGCGTGGATGTCTTCGTTTTACTAATTGCTTAGAAAATATGTGGAGCAAAAATTTTGTGAGATGTTTCAATTATTCGAAGAAAACAATGCAATCAAATTTTGATTTTTTTTTCTGCACTCCGCATTAAATAGAAAATATATTTACGGTGTAGATCAAAGACTATGATTTATCTATTTTATGAATTATTATTTTGAATCTCCGCCATCGGCATAAGAAACTCACTAATTTGTACGTGAATTAGAGGAGTTTTTTTATGATTATATTATATTTGGAGTAGTAGACCTGAAATCGAAGCATTGATGTACAATATGTTTTAATCGCAGATAAGTCATATTTGCGTAAAGTGTTCAACCAATGAGGGCAACTCTTAATGTAAGAGAAATCTAAAAATTACGAATAACGCAATATGGCATGGAAAGGCTACAAAATAAACCAATATATAAGTAGGTAGACAAGAGTATGCGATATAATAGAGGTCGCCAAGCAAATGGAATGGAAATGGGCTGGATATGTCGCTTGGCGAGTGAACACCCGCTGGACATATCCCGTTATACAATGGTCTCCAAAGAGATCTTAATGACCACGTCTAAAATCTATTCATAAATTTTGGTGGATACACATCACAGCGACCGAGAAGAGTGGTAAGAGCTAGGGTGCATTCATAAAGTAGTAAATCGAACCCAACTGAGTATGATGAATATTGTAATATTACAAAAGAGTGTTTATTTGTCACGATGTAAAGATGTAACATTGAATTTGGCTCGGCTATATGCTGCGGATAGTCTGGAAGGTCACAAAAAATACCTTCATTACTTATATATTTATTTAATCGAAGAAGCTACTGGGGGTAGTCATGACATGAAAAAAACAAGATGACAGGTGCGCGAAAAATAATATTGGAGGTACAACGTGACATGTACCCATATCGTCCACATAAATAGCGAATATTGTATTAAAATGTGTTTTACATGATCGGACATAAATCTTCAAATTTTGCTGACGAGTGCAACTCTTCCTTCGTGAGCCACCTTCTTCAAATCTGACGCCATAATTGAGCATCAATTATTATTGTAGGGAATGAATTATTTATGAATTTATCAATGAATTTCGAGTTAATACGTAAATATTCACAAGGCGTGAAGAGTGCAGAATTGTGAGAAACTATGTGACTAGGGAATCCAATCCTGAGCCAAAATTCTGATCCCGGGATTTCGGGATTACAATTTGACAATCCCGGGATTGGCATTTTTTTCCATTGTTAATATAAAAAATTTATATCTACAAATAACAATGATAAAATCGGTCAAAAATAAATCTAGTATAATTTATACTATTTAACACATTTATTGGTAATATTGTATACGTTCAATCTTGGAAATACATAAGTTTAATGGAGTAAATAATATTGTAATATAAATAATAATGTGAATTTAATATGAGATTGCTGTTTCTGGTAGTGAAGACTTAATGAATGGGTTAGCGAGATTTAAAATTGTAAAGCAAATCATGGTGTACTTATGGCCTTTCCGCTACATAAATCTAATTAGTCAGCCAAATATGAAACTGCCGTAAAATGTATAAAATCATGGTGGAATTACTTTGTTAATAGTGCGAAGCATTATTTTTTCCAATCTTTCTCATTTTTATTAATTTATGTGAAAAAATAAAATGAATCGGCAACTTACACATGGGTATAAATCAAACTTCATTCAAACTCAGTTTATTTCTAATGTAGTTATTTGTTATTAAAAGTATTTTTTCTGATATATGTTCGTTTTTATTTTATTTTCCATAAAAATTCATACAAAAATCAATCCCGAAAGTTTCGGGATTATGTTTATCAATCCCGGGATTCATAGGTATCGAAAATAGCTCGGGATCCCGGGATTGGAATCCCTATGTGTGACCTATTTCGCGATAGGTACTCTACGGGATAATAATTCATAATATTATTGTCATGCGTCGATATTTTTTAAGTTCTTGCGAAGAATTGACGCAGTATGTGAAAAATAGTATACAAAATTTCATTGTATCGTGAATAAAAATATAGGTGAATCTATCCTTACTTAATTGTTGTAAGTATACGACTAACACATTTACAAATGTTAGAATTTTGTATCGTATACTTAATAGGTAGGTATATCTTGTATGGAAATTAATAATTAACTATGTTCCAATAAGGGTAATTATGGATGTGCAAAGTTGATTAAACTATTATGAGTTTTATTAATTTAATTTCCTGTTAATTTGCTTTTCTCTCTGTTATATTTGCAATCATCAAAATTCGAGTATTTTTTATCAATGTCATGCTTACCTTTCATAATTGTGTATTCAGTATTTTACTATGTATTTCATAGCTCATTGGGTAATAACTGTATCTAATGCTACAATACTTACCGATTTCTAGATGTCTTTAAGACAAAAAAAATATGTATAAATATTCTATCTGCATGTATTAATTACCATTGAAAAAATAACACAGACTTAACGAGAGAAACGTTTGATGTTAATAATTAATTATTCACAATACAATCAATTAATAAAATGGATAATTAAAAGTGCTCGTTAATCTGACGAAACATGTACATATTAAATTAATTGTAATTGTGCAAGGTAACCATTTTATCAACACGAAATAAGATAATCACAAAAAATATGGTCAATGAAATGGAATGGAATGATACACTGAAGCTGAGTTATTTACACTGAACCGATGATGAAAAATGAGCATCAAATATCTTGACCTGTTTCCGATTCAAACATAATTACAATTAATCGATTTTTAATCACAATAATATTCTCGTATATATTATTATGTACGTATACTGGAACTAGGCAAACTGTATTTTTTGTATTGATAAAAAAATCTTTGATCTGAATTAAAATAGCGTGCTATATGATGGCGTTTTTTTGCTTGGAATATTTTCGCCAAATCGTGAATCGGAACGCCCATTGTTAAATTCCACTCACGATGTTTTAAAAGACTTGAATATTTTCATATTCTTACCACCTCTGGGAGTGTTTATCCAAATATTCAATATCAGCTTATACATATACACCTTTCGCTTAATAAAAATTAATATTGCGTTCGTTCCGTGTAATTTTATAAGTGTTACAAAAAACGAGTTTGCTTGAAAAAATATTTACGGTTCACAGCTGGCAGTGTGTTTAAAGATGATAAAATTAAACTCTTAATCATACAGTTCGGTTCAATAGTAAAATGTATTTAATAGCGTAAATCTTTCTTTCTTCATAGATAAAAGAAGAAGAATTACGAGTTACAATAATAATTTATAAAAAAAACACTTAGTGTTAACTGTTCTTATTTTTATCCCAGATTACATATTATTAAATACGTACCTTCCTAAATAGATACTATGTTCTCCATTCTGAATGTACCATAAACTATAGATGAAACATTAATAAGTGCCTAGATTAAAAGTTAATACACATACATGCCTGCGTAAATATTTGTGTCTGAAAATTGAGTCAATTCAAATTTATATATTTACATACAGTGTACTTTACATATTGCATGAAAAAATAAAGACATAGTGTGACACCAGTATTAAGAAACATATAAATATAAGCAGTATACAAATTAAAAAGTATGTACATGGAAGTATGCCGTATGAGCTAAGTATACCCTTTTTTTCAAAGTACATATAAACAACGTCCATCTAAACTCATCTTCACGTAGTTGAAATAGTATATCCAAAGCGATTTGATTGCACAGACTTATTGCTCTTTCAATTGGCATCACCTATTGCAAGTTAGTTCTGCACATTGGGAGGACAAAATAGAGGTGCTACAATTTTTGAGGTAGTTTTAATTAGTGACATACAGGTCGATACCATCAAGAATATGATAATTCTCATTTACACCGTGTGGATGTTCAACCATTACATCATCCAAATATTTCTGCAACGGGGTATCAGGTTTCGTTAACCTTCTTCTTCATCACCTGAATGATTGAAGGTCGTAATTATTCTGGAATAGGTACTGTACGTTTCCTATCTTTTCAATGAATTCCTTTACTTGGTTACTCCATCTCCGCGATGTTCGTTTTCTGGCCATTTCTCTTAAGCTTAATTTAAGTACCTACATTAAAAAATGTAACCTCTGGACCAGCAATATTTTAAAGAAGTTACGGATTGAGGTTCTAATAGTATTCGAAATGTAGAATTTAGATTCCAGTTCCAAAAATTGGAGATTGTCAAGACAACCCACAAACCGTGGATGTGAGGAAGCCGCGGAACACTCCATGGTCTGTCCGCTTGCATTCTGCTGTTGTATCATTGACAACATATTTAATGATAATGCACCGGGCAAACAGAGGCCATGGTGCTAACTGGAAACTTTTAGGCGTGGTCCTCGCATGACAGCAGAAGAAAAGATTTCAAATTTCAAATTTATTAAATAAAAAATGTATTTGAAAAAAAACTGTAACACAGATGTCGAATTTTCTTCCAGGTGAAGCCTTATCTGGATTCCCCCTAACCACTCGGCTAGTTTGACTTATGTTGTATTTTTATATGCAAAAAAATAGTAGAGTAGGTACTTCTTTATTTGACAGTTTGTATGAAAATTAGTAGTGTTCCCAGATATTCTTATTGAAATATGTTTAGGTTCAAGTTCTATAAGGTTTTTTTTAATATCTTTGGTTACACACGATAACTTCATAGTACATATCTACTTTGAATTATATATTAATAACTACAAAAATTAACGAATAGGTAATAACTAGGGGATTCAACCCTGGGATCCCGGACATTTTTTGATACTTTTGAATGCCGGGATTAGTAAACAACATGATCCCGAAACTTTCGGGATTGATTTTTTTATTAATCACAATCAAATTGGTATGTGTACAAAATCATTATTTTAGTGACGTGTATGTACCCGCACATGTCACAGGAGGAATTGCCCGATGCTCACAGATAATAAATTAATAACCATATTTTTCTGTCATACGCAATCGTAATAATATAAGAAAAATAATAAATCCGTTTATTTAATCGTCGAACTGGCGACTGACGTGCTGGCACGCGAACGGCGTCGAACTGCCAGTGCCACAGATGTGCAGGCACGCACTTTCTACGGCGAATTTTATGAATATATTATTATGTTGTAATTTTTTCATTGAATTTAATACAAACACATCCACAAATGAATAGCAATGGTTAGAATCTCAGAATGTGTGTGAGTTTTATTATAATGTATTGTATTTATTTTCAACACAATATGTAATTTTTTATTTTAATTGAACTTGTATTTGTATTTGTTATATTTTCTTTTAAACAAATAAAACTGTTTTACTTTCATATTATTATTTATATTACAATATTATTTACTCCATTAAACCTATGTACTTCCAAGACTGAACGTACACAATATTAACAATAAATGTTTTAAATAGTACCTATACATTATACCGGACATTTTTGACAGACTTTATAAATGCATCATCAATCAAATTAAATATTAACTATCAAAATGCCAATCCCGGGACCAGTCCCGGATCGAAAAATTGTAATCCCGAAATCCCGAGATTCCCTAACTAGTGACAGTAGACAAATCTGTGTGAAATCGTTCTGCATCGTAACAACCTGTACCAAAGTCACAAAGAAAATTATTGTTATATTAAGTCTTAACAAATCACGATATCTGATTATCGTTGTATAATTTATTGCAGATAACTTTCAGTGTGTACAAAGTACATACATAAACTAGATGCAAAATTATGATATTTTCAAGGATTTAACCATTAAAATATCATTTCCATGGCACTTGATATTATCACTTTCAAATTTGATACTCAATAAGTCGTGACAGCGCCATTATCCAAGAATCTGATATATAGAACGAATCGCAGAAAAGAATTAAAATTCTCAGAAATTATGGCGAAATTTAGACACTGCAAAGCTATTCTCATTTGGAAATATTTCAGATAATAATTATTATTATCAAATTTATTCCTTTGTCTGTATTTCGGAATATTTTGCTAGAAATATTGTATCTATGTATAATTATTTTTTACATTATTAATTTGGCAGTCTTCTGTAATAATTACTATAGGCAAATACCTAGACCAGGGGTCGACAAACTCTTGGACCAAAAGAGCCAAATATGAGTATCACAACGCTTAAATTTTTTTTCGAGACACATAAATATGATTTATTTCAGTGAAGGTTATCGTTTATATAATATCAAGTGTTGAGTTACATACAATTTTCACGCATTCCTTAAAACTGATATGAACAATGACCTTCCTTCCATTTCTTTGGAGAGTGTCTGAATGTTTGGTATGTAACTTGTAGTTTTCAATTTTAGGCGCGACTCCAAATTCTCATCGGTTATTTGGTTTCTCTAAATGCTATTTATATTGTTTATGTTTGAAAATGATTGTTCACATACATACATATTATGTAGACTCGAATATGAGTTCGGAAAGCTATACCATGTATTAAAAATTGTAGTATCTACCAGGGCTCGAAATAGACTGGAACGCACCGGAGCGCCGTTCCGGTTCATAAAATCCACAAAAGTATCGCTCCGTCTCGTGGAAATATTAATTTGACCGTCTAAGCTAGATATTTCATATAATAAAAAAATAACACACTTATTTTTATAAATCACATTTACAATTAATGTAGTATTATAGTATAATATAGTTGATATTTTCGTAAAATTATCGAGCGCTTCGGTTCGTAAAATTTTCAATTTTGAGCGCTGGTATCTACCTTATGTAGATTTAGAGCGCTCCGCTATGTTGTGAAATTAAATTGCATTTTTCTCTCTCCAAATCCTCAATTTTGGTGGCAAGACCTACAAATTTGGAGCTACATAACTCTTTGCTTGTTAAATCCACCAAAAAAAATCTATTCCAAAAGTGCTCGTGTCAATATGAAATGGACAAAAAATTAATTTCTCGACTTTTGTAATGGGTGGATTTAAAACTACAACAATCATACCTTTTTTGTAAAAAATGTGAATTGGGAATTTGGCAAAGAGCCGCACGCCAATACATAAAGAGCCGCATAAAGCTCGCGAGCTGCGGTTTGCCGACCCCTGACCTAGACCAAGTAATAGCCATCTTCGTCTACTTCTCTCAGGATGCAATATTCTAAAAACATGTTCATAGAAAGCTTGATAATAAATGATTCCGATTCAATCATACAATAATATGATATTATAGATGTGACGTGATACTTAGAGAGAAATAATTCACAACTGACAGATAGATTTTAAAATAAATCATTCATTATTTAATTGATAAAATAAATTCGCTGAATTCTCCGACAAACCCTGTTTGATCTCATTTTTGAAAATATTTGTCTCATTATTTAATACTGGATGACGGTTTTCTCAAATTTTCCTCCACGTAATTCCACCAAACATAATATTATTGACTGAAATTGTCTACCGATTATGCGGTCTTCCAGTAATATACTCAACTCATTACAATTTCATTTGTTTGGCAAATTTTATGAAATAGCCAACTCTTGTATGTACGTTTCTCTTGTTGCTACAAGTATTTACATATCTAATGGATTTAAGTTATGTACTATTCCATTTGAGTCGTTTTTGGCGACTCGGATTTCGCCTTTCGGCATCTTCATGCACTATGTATACTTACCAAAAGGCAAATAAACACTGACCACGAATACGAGTATTCGTATTAAATCCATTAGAATTTAAATTCAAATTCCATCAAGTACCATCGGTCGATAGTATTAATATCTACATAACTGTTTATTGCATAATACATCCAGTTGTATACATATGCATATGTAAGTATAAACGTGGGATTTAGTTTATTTTATAAAAGACATAACTCTACAATACTGATTGGTGACTATCTTCAAGGTACTACTGGTCAAATTACGTCGGATTAATTTGGTACAATAGATATTTTATAAAGCTTTTGATAATACTATGATTAACCAAGATACATTATTTACACAGATACTATTTTCATATTATGTGGGTTAAATTTTATTCTCGGAAAGCTTTCTCCAAATTTCCCTATCCTCTGCAAATCATGTGAAGGTTTTTAACGATTTTCAAGTGAATTCCTTCTCCTGATTTGTTGCACCAATTCATGAATGTCATGGGTCTTTCACTGACAGGCCTCACTTATCATAGAACGGGCAGCAGAGTGAGGCCAACCCATTGAAAAGGTAGTTTAACAGCCAAATCATCCAGGTCATGATCTTCAGTCAATAGGTCCTTACTAATAAGAAGGAGGAGCAGTATTATATTGACCTATTTAATTCGATTTTTTGGGTTTCTGGGAAGGGGTGTACCGAAACCCCTCCGTCCCTGTGTGCGCGCCTGGCCTCGGCGAATAGTGTGTCCGAAAAATCACAAAATACGACGCAGACACACAGAACAGACAGTCTGTCACTGCGTTCTCTCCATGATACATTCAGTAGCCATTTTTGGATTGCCAGCACATTGTTTCCAATAAATCTAGTATATAGAAAACAATATTACTTTCTCGTGGTCCTGTTTCATCACTATATTTCTTACAACTGGAAACTTTTTTAGTTTGCCGGCATATTTAATAGTAAGTTACCTTTTTCTACTAAGGTATGCAAGCATTTCCTCTTCCTAAAACATACACATTTCTTTCCATCACTTACTTCAAACTACTTACAAACCGTACTACGACCTTGTTGGAAATTTCTCAGGTAAACGCAGAACGAATCGCGAGAGAGACGAACCAAAAAAAAATACGAAACGAGAAGAATTAGATGTACGGAGAGATGCCAGAGCCGGCCGCAGGCATTCGGAGATAATTGCCCGCGGCACGGAAGATGGCGTGACCGGCATTCGCCGTGATCAGCATCAGACGAGGATCTCGACTCCTAACTGACACATGAGATGCTATTTGCTTTTAACTAACCGCGTAGCATCAATCCTTCCTTGCTTGAGAGTTCACGAATTTAAGCAGCCGGACACGGTTCGATATTGACTGACTGATTGTACAACAATGCTACGTATAAAAGATTGTTACGTTAAATATACAATGAAAATTTAGTACGCCACTGTGGAGTAATGATTAATGCCCACCTCTAAGTATAATGTGAAATATTTTTTCAATGTGTGTTTATATCTCGAATATGACATCAATGGAGTAGAACATCCGGTGCATATATCCAATTTCATTTTCAATTTATTTATTTAGAAAAAAAGTATTATGGCATTACAGCGATTGGCCAATGCGCCATAATACTTTTATAAAAATGACTTCATTACAAATAAGAACCAATATAACAAGACAGTAGAAAAGAAAGTATGTGGTTATGTAGATATTAAAGTAAAATGTTAAATACAATAAAATTATAAATTGAACCTATTTAACACGTCCACAAACATGATATAGTTAATAAAAAATAAATCAACCTTTACGGCGCCATCAAATAAGTTATTCGCTCGATAGACAGCATCATGAAACATCACATCCGTCCTGCGACGGGGTGTTATTAAGACCGTAAAGTTACGAGTGATATTGGTGGGAACATGAAAATTCTTATTTGCCAGTATATACGGATTGTAAATGAACCCACGTAGAAGTAAAAAGAAATACTTTAAAAGAGAAATCACTATTTGGGTGGACAAGGATTGCATTGAAAGCACATCCAGAAGAAAACTAGTCGGAAAATTCATTTTATTATCGTTATCATAAGGAAAGAATCCATAGTAGAGAAATCTAAGAAATCTATTGTGGACTCGATCCAACTTAATTGCGTGTACGGACCTGTTAGGACTCCAAATAATGCTGGCATATTCAAAAATACTAAACACAAATCATATCATGCTCTGCTTTGGAATGGGAATACTGGTTAATAAAATAATCCTGATCAAAAATTGTACCTTTTCCATATAGAAGATATTATATTAATAGTTTATATACCTAAATTTAAACATTAAACATTGAACATGGACATACCGATTGGTCGATCACAGGACGGATTTTGATCGATCACACCATTCACCCATAGGAATTGAGTGGTGAAAATGTATAATCCTAGTGAATTCAGCTGAATTGAAGAGATTTTGAAGAGGAAGAATTATCCATTCTTATTTTTATTTTCTTAAACAGCTTACTTGAAAGCCGTTTTCAAAATAATCACGTGGAACCCCACGTAACATATTCGTGTCATTCAATTCGTATTGCGTCACTCGCGGTCTGTCGCATGAGTGAGAGAAAGGGAAGATGTGCATCTCCGCGCTTTGAAGCCAAGCATATTTTTCCTTTACCGTTGAGCAGTATGCCTTTACACATTACAATAATAGTTTGACAATGAGTGCCCAAAAGAAGACCAACACTAATTATAATTTTCATAATGAATGGAAAAATGAGCATTTGTCAAAGACAAGTATTGTTTAATTTGTAGAGTACTGCCAGTTTTGGTACTATACAGTAGATAACCTACTTGAAGTTGGACTTTCCTGATTTACACTATTATTTTCCCAGTTAGATGTATTTCTTCACAAGTACGCGGTGAGTGCCATTGATAGGGACTTCTTTTCGATCAGTAAAACATTTAAACATGACTTTCGCTTTTGATACGTTCACAAATATACACCCATTAATAATTAATTCCATAAATCATCTGATCATTGGATTGCCTCAGAATTATCAGATGAAATTGTGGCTTTGAATGAAAATCGTACAATAAACACGTACTTCATTCAATTATTGCTTAACAGATAAATGCACAGGCATTACAGTTTTCCACGTAAACTTTCTCGATCATTGCTCATTTCGACAGGAAATGAATTAACCACGCCCCGGATATTATGCCAAAAAGATAAATTCAACCATCAATACCTTACCGATGAATGAAAAGCTGGAAACACAACAGCTGCAATAATATAATATATTTGGTATATTTTATATATTTTCTGTGACGGCTGTAAGAAAACATATATTGTGTTACTCGTATATCTGATGAATGTTATTCGTTCATATTGCTTAATTTTACATTAACCAAAATTTGAAGCCAGAAATGCGTAGTTCCAATTTTAAAAACTTTATTTTGAAGTAAAATTTATTAAGTATACATGATTAATAAAGCATGGAAATGATTTATTGGAAAGAAAAATCTGGCTACTAATTGTGGAAATAATACTTGTAGATAAGTACCTAAGAAATATTCCCCGGTAGTAGTAAAAATGATTATAGGAATAGGTACCAACTTTATAGGGGTATTTTAGAAAAACTTTAACTATTATAGGTACATGAGGTGTGTTTCCAAATTATACATTCAAACATAACATTTCATCACCATGTTCGATCTGCAGAAGATCATATGGGCCTCCATGGAGTAGAAGTTGTATTAAGAGCGTATATAAGTGAAACGGCAAAGAATTTTCAACACTATGTGGAACGAAATTTCGGCCGCGTTGAGGCGCGTTGCCATTCGGAGAGGTATAGTAGACCTGTTCCCACATCAATTTCTTTTGTGATGGAGTCGGATGAATATATTCTTAAATCGTGTAAAGATGACTTAAAATGTTCCGCATGTACTTGTAAAAGACAACATGTCAACGAATATACTATTACGAATATAATAATAAACATAACATAAAAGGACGCATGTTGAATTTTTATGACAAATTATATTTCGTTCGGTTCGCGTCATTTGCACCCGCGACCCGCAATCCGCGTATCGCCTAGTCACGATCTTTTTAGACCATGCCTCAGCTGAGGTATAGCCTTAAACGTAACAGCTGTGAATACTACTCTGGAGTTGCACAGACGTCCAGTCTTTTAATAAGGAGACGAAGGAAGGATAAAACCATCAAACCACATCAGGTTCATGTGAACCCAATCTACCTGTTTCCTTTGCTCCGTGAGGGACATAACAGACCGTTTAATTATATCCAACTTTAAGACCAACCTTGCCTTAACAGATTTTTGTTTTTGGGGAAATGGATGTCAGCCACTTGCTAGCCTATTAGGTCCATACTCTGACTCCAAACACAAATTGAAAAACAATACGTGTATATTATACCAAACTCAATATTTGAACCTGGGACCCACGACATTATAAATCGACGCGTAAGCCGCTCGGTCATCAAGACAAATATGGAACGCAAAATATTGCAATTTCTCCAAAATTATGATTCGATTACAAAGCCAATAAATAATTAGTCAAATATATTCGACTATAATATGTTACATTTCACGAAATTTAAAGATATAATGCGTATGTTGGCAAAATAATCATTTTTAAAATTGGTATAACCACGGACAACAACTTTTGTACCGAATATGGCGTTATTCTAAATTTTAACACGACGACGATTTTATGTGGTCATTAAATTTTAATTTATAATATAAGAATAGGCAAGATATCATAATGACATATGCATTTTTTTTCTACAAAGTCTGCAGATTATCTAGGGTAAGCTCCAGTGACGTCCCGTGGGGCTAGGCAGATTGAGCGTCGCTTGGGGGCGGCAGATACTCGAAAGGCGGCAAATCGAAGAGAATCATTAAATATATATAGGAATAGGTACCCAAGCTTAGTAAAAACCGAAATATCTTTCCATTAAAAAAATCAGCTCACTAGTTGGAAACAAAATTTATTAAATTAATTGGCATTCAAGGTTTAACAAGACTGTATTTTTTCGTCGTGTTCGCGATGTCTAGTTTACTTCCGTTGTCTTTAGACATCACACTTTGATGACCAGCAATGAGACGTACAGATTAGCGAATTATATTTGAATTATATGTAGGTACATACTTAGGTAGGTGCGTAATTAATTTATCCAAACATTTTTGCCAGTCATTCGCGAGTTTTGAAAGTTGTCAGGTGTATTTAATGTATTAAATGTATCTGAAACCGTGGACTCGCAATATCGTCTATTGAAGTAGAGATGACATTTAAATTAAATTTTGTTTTATATATTCTGTTAATAATGTATTTCTTAGATATTGAAGTCATTAAAGGATAATAAAAAAATACTGTATGATGGGGTGGCATTTTGACGCTGCCTAGGGGCGGCATTGTGACTAGGGACGTCACTGGTAAGCTCGCAAAGATACAATACGATAAATTATTCATTTTCGACCTTCACACAGCACTCCGGGCCTAAGTTATTAAAACATTTTTATTATATTTACGACAGTTAAAACTCTACATAATCTTGCAAAGGTCAATGGGTAATTATACAAATGTATAAAAAAAACCTATATTGTGGACTCCGTTATCATTTTATCTGATTTATTTTTATCCTTGTCTACATTACAATACTGAAATGTACATAATATATTAATAAAAATGGCAAGTTATTATGAAAATGAAATCTGATAAAAATATTTTGAAGTGCCTGCAATGTGCATATATAATTTCCACCAAATTCCTCAGCGAAAGGTAATTTCGTTTATTTGTTTATTTCAATGAAAGGTCGAAAATTGAACTTTACTTGTTGGAGGTCAACTGCCTTCTGCAAAAATACCGTATCTTTTTTTTATATTACCATGTTGAATATTTCAGAGTAGGTACTCTCTACTTAGAGCGATTTACGGTCACACCTCTAATAACATATAACTGCATGCAAACGATGTGTGTCCGATAGCAAAAATGTCCCCACAATCTATTTGCATACATGTCAATGATATTCTTATCTGATCGAAATCATGTTCATACAAAATAAAAAAATTAAGGTTCCTATTATACTTACAATACAACTAGATTCTGATCTTGTGGGTCTTCCAGGCCTGTGTTTTATTTAATTTCAGAACTCGTCCGTCTGCAGTTTGTCGAATACGTCGAATGTGATGCCATCATTATTCACAAAATACACGTTGCCAAATGGAGTTCCACACATTGGCGGAATGCGACTTTTTAGTTTTAAAAAACATCTAGTACTGCTAGCAACAAATCACATGCATCTCGGGCTGCGAGGCGAAGCCACCAGAACGCATACGCACACCTACGAATTGGTCATTCCTATAATGGCATGCCCGTCGCTGCATCCCAATATATCCACGTTTCGAGAGGTTACGGGCGACAGTCGCTAGGTGCCTATGTGCACGTTCTTCATATGCAACATCGGAGCGACGTACTTATTTGTAGTAAGTACTTCATATCTTTTGTATTTAGTCTTTACACTGTTTTTTTTAATAATGTCATGCTGTGAACGGCTTGAATCTGTAATTAGTAAAGTTCATTATAACTTATTAAGTAATTTTGAATACATTTGAGTAAGCGATAATACTTAAAATAATATGTAATAATAGGATCATCATCGTTTATGGCATAACCATTGGCAGTTTTGGCCTCCTTCAAAAACTTCCTCCATCCTGGACGATACAGCTTTGACAGATCTTCTCTTGCCCTCAAGGATTGCGTACATTGCTCGCCTTGCTGATATATCCTCCGGAATTCTATGGATGTGGCGGATCCAGCGCAGTATCTGTATTGTCATATGCCACGTGATCTTTTCCCCCTATAAAGTATGTACAGCTCAGTGTTGCCATCTTTTTCTAGGCTGATTATAGTACACAGGTGTAAAAACTATACTATTTCTGAAACAAATATACTACAGGAACATTTTTCGTCTTCAATCCTTTAAAATTATAGTATTTTGGTATATTTGGGGTAAAATTATAGTATTTTACATTTTTCGCGGAATTAAAATTATAGTACGGTTGGCATCACTGGCACAGCTCCTCATTATACCTACATTGACCCCCAAATGCCATTTTTTTGAACACCCCAAAGATTATTTTTAAAAAATATCTATTTTTCTCTCACCCTGTTTGCTGAGTGCCCAGCTTTCTGATACATACGTTAATACTGAATGCGAGAGTTATAAGGTTGTTTTGGTTATCTTTGAGAGAGCACTGTTCATTAGAAGCCTTTCGAGACCAAAATAGCACCTGTTGGCGAGGGTAATAAGGCGATTAGGTGGAGATGATGTTATAAAAGATGTTTCAAAATGTATAAGTAAAATATTTAATATTATTTGATTATTTAAAATGTAAATAAATAGTAAAATGCATTCAATTGCGATTTTCGTATGCAATTAGGCTCGCCCTTAACAAACAAATTGTACGTGTTGGTTTAAGATACTGTGGAACTGGGATGACAAAATGACAAAACTAATTAACTCTGTTTCGCGAAAAATTCCCTTAACTACACACCGCATTCCAATGATATTGTCATGAATATTTATTTACTTCTTAACTTTACTTCGTAAGTTTACAAATTGGTTTTCCGAGATAGTCGCAAAAAGAAACAAAATATTCGTTGTTATAAAAATGATTAATCGATACTCCTTGACTAATCTATCTGTCACATCTGAAGATAGAATTTCTTACGCATTTCTTTATTCGTACGAAAAAGTAACAGTTAATTTTTTGTATATTTAAGGTCAAATAATCTTCTTTGAAGATACCGCGTAAATAGCCGATAAGTATTCTGCGTGCTATGAATTATATACGACTTAGGTTTAATACACCATCATTGTTTTCACATTGTATTTCCCAATATACTGTTCAATGTAAAAGTACTACTAACTGCTCTGTAATACTATTAATGCGTCATAGTCAATTAGGCTGTAGGTATATAATAGCAGGGTTGTATACTGTACAATAGCCAATATAATAACTATTTTTTTATTTAACTAATACTATCATACAAGAATTAATAAATTTATAACTAAAATTTGAGAAATCCTTTACTTAAGGGCGGACGTGCTCAGCGTGGGTCAAAATTGAGCTTTTTTGCTATTTTCAAAGCGTGATCCTGGGCATACCTTAAACGTTGTAGATAATATATTTATATAATTTTGAAGCCTTATTATCCTTTATATTTATTTTAAACATTTAATGACTGCATAAAGTATTTTTATTACGTAAAATAGTATTCTTTTAAACCTCTCGCTCTAATGTTTTAGAATATAGTCATATTTCAGTACATAAATGTGCAGTGGTGTTAATATTTTTAACGTTATTAATTTTTAAACGCATTTATAAAACCATCAGTATAATTTATGTCGACATTATTATAGTGAAATATTTACGATAAAAAATTATATTGTTAATCTCTGTGATCCCAAACTTGACAAGAATTAGGCATTTTATTATTCAAAAAATGGGCAAGATTAGCACATTTGAAGATAATTCTAAAGATACTTATTATAAGCTATGTCTTTGACCATTCATGTGTGATAAACATCCTACGAATAATGATTGCTTTATAATAATTATTGTTCTAAGAATAAGGTAGTGTTATTTTTGATATACGCCATTTCTTTTGGCATTCCACGGTGGTTAAGCTACAATATACGGCCGTAGCCATAAATTGAAAATGTATATATGAAGTAGGGAGTATTTTTTTTTATACGGTACATGTTCAAACACGCGCGTTAACATCATTTTACTCCCTACTTCAATTATAGTTTAATTTATGGCTACGGCTGTATGTTGTAGCTTAACCACTGGGGAATGCCAAAAGAAATGGCGTATTTCAAAAAAACACTACCTTATTCTTAGGTCAATAATTATTATAAAGCAATCATTATTCGTAGGATGTTTATCACACTTGAATGGTCAAAGACATAGCTTATAATAAGTATCTTTAGAATTATCTTCAAATGTGCTAATCTTGCCTATTTTTTGAATAATAAAATGCCTAATTCTTGTCAAATTTGGGATCACAGAGATTAACAATATAATTTTTTATCGTAAATATTACACTATAATAATGTCGATATAAATTATACTGATGGTTTTATAAATGCGTTTAAAAATTAATAACGTAAAAAATATTAACACCACTGCACATTTATGTACTGAAATATGACTATATTCTAAAACGTTAGAGCGAGAGGTTTAAAAGAATACTATTTTATGTAATAAAAATACGTTATGCAGGCATCAAATGTTTAAAATAAATATAAAGGATAATAAGGCTTCAAAATTATATAAATAGATTATCTACAACGTTTAAGGTATGTACAGGATCATGCTTTGAAAATAGAACAAAAGCTCCATTTTGAACTATGCTGGGCATGTGCCCCCTTAAAATACAAAAGCAGATCACCAAAAATTAACGCAATTTAGAAAACGCTTCAGCGAGTCTATTCTATACATAAGCCTGCTTTCGGTCCGCTACGGCAGCTAAATATCATAGGAAAGTATCGAATTATTAACACCTACAATAAGTAAACCGTCTGAACTGTCAAAACTGTTTATATCGGTCTAAAATTTATCACAGCTAAGAGAGGTGCTATTAAAACACAGTACTTATTGTAATAATTAAATAATTAATAATTCGATACTTTCCTACCCTATTTAGCTGCCGTAGCGGACCGAAAGCAGCCTTGTGTATAGAATAGACCCGCAGAAATAGTTGAAATAGCTACTACATAGTTAATTTCGTCGCAATTAGATAGGACGCACGAAGTTTAGTTGGTGCGGCACATGGGAGCGAATCCCAGGGGCGCAGGTTCGAATTCCGCTGGGCGGCGCATTTTAAATCAAAGAGATTTTTTCTAGTGGCTGTATTATAAATTATGTATTTTTTTTATAAATTCCGATTTAGACTATACGAAATGATATGATATTTCGACTTGCCTTATCCCCCCTCTCCCAAATTGTACAATAGTAATCTTAAAGAAATTGTGACGAAAACAAGAATGGAAAATACGTAATGGGTAGCAAAAGCGGCGCGAGCGCCAGCTACGTCGGGAAGCAGATAAGTGAATTACTTAATGTGACGATCACAATATGTAAACAGAAAAAAAACGTAATTGGCCTACACCATGCGTACGCTTGATTAAAGGCGCCTTTTCACACTGTCGTTCACATTGTAGTTAGACGGTATCATCACTTTGTTGTCGTGCTATAAATTTGATTGCAAACGAGTTTATGAGGTATTTATCCTAACAATATTTTCAAAAGTATTAATTCTTTATTATTGACAACTTTCTTTTTACAGAGGTTTTACTACAAGTTATATTACATACAACCTCTTGTAAAATATTATCATTCTTCATTTCTAGTAAAAATATATCGTAGATTTTTATCCATTTTCGCAATATGTCGCATTAAAAATGTCTTTAATCTTTCTTATAGGTAGGTAAAATTTCAGAAAAAAGTATTATACCATGTTATAATAAATTATTCGTAAACAAACAACATATCAAAATACTTTTTTTTAGATATTATACCTAGAAGAAAGATGTAAGACATTTTTCATATATATTATTTTGGAGCAAATGTGCTGTCTGTCTATGGTAAATGTTCTTTCCACATTCTTAAATTATTTCATTTACGCACTTGCTTTATGCGAGTTACATTATGACAAATTGAAATATTATGGTGTTTGAACAATATATCTTTTCAATAAAAACGTCATTTTTGGTGTTAAACTATTTCTTTTTGCCATAAGTGGAAGACAATCTTATCCCAGCCCTGCACCGATGACCACAACTAACGATGTCGCGCAATTTAACAGTCTGCGGTCAATGTTGGCCAACATTGTTGTTCGCGAGGCATCGCGCTACCTGATGCGTGGCAAATCCAACTATTTAATGACACATTTGCAGTCTTAACTTCACCTGGATTACTCGCGGACGATTTATTGTGAATAGGCACTGTTTTTTTGCTAGACATGGCGACGAATTTTTAAAAAGATTATTTTATATTTTATGTAACAAAAAAAATGGTCACAGCTTGATGACACAAACGTCGTCTCAAGGTAACTTTATTATAATCTGTATTTTAAATGAATGTTTATGTCATGGTCATACATAGAAATCTATACATAGTTCATGTCACTTAAATTACCAAACTACCTTACTCATCGTAATTATTATCAAATATTTATTTCGAATAAAACTGTCCATGTGTAATATTATTGTTTTTAATCTAGTGTTCTCTAAAATATTTTTTTTGACCTTGTCCAATCCTAAAAAGGTCATAATTCTTTTTACAAGAAATGGGTATTAGCCATTTGCTCAAATAGGTTCATGCTCTGACTCCAAACACACATTTAAATACAATATGTGTATTTTTCGAACCCATAATTTGAAACTGGGACCAACGACATTATAAGCCGAGGCGTTAACCGCTCGGTCATCTTGAGCTTAAATAAATACTGCTTATTTAAAAAAATCTTAAATACTAACGTTGTGCACAAAGTTCTGTTGTTTGTTATTCGATGAAAATTAAGGTACGTTTTTTCTGGCATTTACGAATCGTTTTGATGGTTTCCGCCATTTTTCATTCTTACATATTATTATGTTTTCATCTAAATTACAGAGCACTAATTTTATGACTATCTTTTCAATCCTTCATAGTTTTTTTGGAAGAATCTGCGGTTATTTTGGCAAATTACTTAGTACCTAAGTATATAAAAATAATTTTAATATTTTCGATTAATTGATGAATACGGGTATATGTCGAGTCTCGTGAAACGACTATATTACTATATTATGATATCAAATTCCACTACCCGTTAGGTACACGAGAAGGCCGTGTTTCAATTATGCACGGTGAATGAACAAACGACGTCCAAGAAAACACAAGGCGCAATCCAGAATAAATTACTTAAAAAACTGTTGGTAATTATTACTCCAAGCTAGACACAATTATTATATTTATAACAATCAAATTTAAATAATGCTCAGTTAGGTTTTTCTTCTCGGTCATAATCTCTAGACTAACACTCTTGAGTCTTGACTTTCCTTGGGTTGTCTGATGATTTTTTTTTGTAAATATTCGAAAATACGTGTTCTGGTCCAAATAACCTGCATCATAATATGATTTTTATCTCAATCCGTGATCCACTGCAAATAATCTGCACGACTGACGTTGTCATATTGCGGGTCCATGACATGGACCCCGTGCTGAGAAGCGGATCTCCACGAAGCGACGAGACAGTTGCTTCGTAATAAGTACCAAACTATTATAAACTAAACTGGAAGCTCATTCAACGATGTATGAAAAAAATCTAAATTTTTAATCAAAGAATAATACTGCCACAGAACAGATAATAAATAAAATACCGATACGCTATGTCCAATACGCCACATGTTGATGCAGGGTTTTGAATGTGTGAGTGTCCTACGAAAATGAAACACGCATTATGCACGTGCAATAGTGTGTGTAATACACTAATATTAAATGAGCGTAAATACATAAACCGAGAGCAGTTTTCAGTATTCGACGTATAACGTATTCTTGACACGTGTTTAAATTTATTCCGTATTCTTTCTTACTCGAGATCGGTTGCCTGCTTCTGCTTAACCGTTAGGTATTTCAGTTCCCATTATTTCTGAATTCCCCGAACCCTAAGGACCCCCTATAATGTTGCTACATAGGTACTTAATAATACCATACTTGACAATAAAAAAAATACCACTTCAGTACTTCAGTGAAACGGCAAATAATTTTCAACTATAGGTGCGACGAAATTTCGGACTGGCTGGCAATCGGAGAGCGAAAGTCGAGCTGTGAACACGTCAATTTGTTTTGTGATGGCGACGGGGGAATTAATACTTAAATCGTGTAAAGATGACTAAAAAACGTTACCCATTTACTTGAAAAAGAAAACATGTCAATGAATATATTATTATAAGTAATACAACAATAAACATAACATTAAATGGACGCATGTTGACTTATTATGTTTTGTTCTGCACGCGTCATTTGCATAATCTTCGCGTCGCGTAGTCACGATCGTTTTAGATTTAGACCGTGCCCCAGCTGAAGTATAGCCTTAATAATTAATGAAATCAACTAAGAGACCAGAATGTATCTTTCAATATTTTTGTTATGTTCCCCATTATTTTAAGAAACTCTCCCGACTTAATTAATAATTATTTTTTCACTGCATTATTCGAATGACCACGCTATTTTCATTGGTTTTTATTGATCTGTCATTAACTTCAGAACAAAATTTTAAAATTAGAACTGCGCAAAAGACCCGTGCGCATTTAAGGCTTCATTTTTTGAAAAATATAAAATTATGCGTTTTTCCTGGATCTGAGTGTAAAAATTCAATGATAAATAAAATTGGCTGCTATGTTTTTAACACTAAATGTCAGTTAATCGCACAGGCAACACTGATTGTATCATAATATTTCTCATAACATGGGTCACGTTATATTATATTATGTAGGTAACTTTACGTTTAATAATTACAAGATAAAAAGAACTTTTTATATACAACGTTTTTAAATTTTCTTGTATTGTTCATATAAACTTGACTTGACTAGCTTAAACGATCATAGAATACTGAAATGTCATATTGACATTTCATTTTGATTTCCGTAGTAACGCACGTATATATTAATAATTTCGTTGCTAGGACAATCCGCTTAGCAACCAATAATGGTGTCGAAATAACTTTTCATACAAAACAGAATTAACTGAAAATGAATTCAATTCTACTTAAAGATGGCTAAAAATATTTTTAAAAAAATGCATTGGCATCGTGTTATGATATATTCTAAAAGTTTCAAATGTCTAGCTAGTCGGGAAGTTAGTTAAAAATCGATTGCAAGATTTGTACCGGACAAATAAGAATACGAGCTAAGAAAAACGTTGTAAAAAAAATTGACATTTCTCGATTCAAGAACGGTTTAAATTCTGTCTACTTGACCACTACTGAAAAATGACTAAACCGTATAACAGGTGCTTTTTTTGTCGATAATTTAATGCATTTAAAGTATCATGAATTCCAAAGTATTACGAATACCTATTATTACGATTATCAAAATTACTAGTTGTATAATCAATCTCGATTGAAACATTTAGACATGGAAATCTACAATAACAATAATTATAAATGTTACCCAAATTTACAATTATTTATCAAGGTAAAAAAAGAATGGACGATCAATTTCGGTTACAAAAATCAAAGGTTGAGCATTTTTATCGCAATGTCCACATTTTAACAATAGAGTATTTTTTCTTGCGAATTTGCATACAACAATTAAATTAGCAATATAAAAGCTATGTTTATCAACAGCAAATGGGACGCCATTGTTGATTTAACTTTATGGCAGTGGCGCAGTGGGATACTGTACAATATTATATTAAATTTAAATCATTTGTTTACACGTCCCTATAGCGTTATATTGATAATATTATAATGTAAATAAATACCAGGAAAATGGAAAAGTCCTAAATGACCAGGTTGAAATAATTCTTGACACCACAGAGAAAACCAACAACATGATAGAACGGGTAAATGGCATTTTTACAATAAAATGAAGTCGAGTTTTAAATAATTACAAGATAAAAAGAACTTTTTATATACCACGATTTTAAATTTTCTGTTGAATCATATTATAAACTTGACAATTCTATGTATTATTAATTTAGGACAAATAAGGCAATTGTCAACAATTTTGCAACAAACAAACAAAATATAGAATACTGAAATGTCATATTGTTTTCCATAGTACCTAACGCACGTATATATTAATAATTTTGTTGCTATGACCACCCCCTGGTAATAATAGTCGATTGGATTACGGATTTCTTCCGAAATAACTTTTCATACAAAACAGAATTAACTGAAAATGAATTCAATTCAACTTAAAGATGGCTAAAAGTATTTAAAAAATACATTGGCACCGTGTTCTGATATATTCTAAAAGTTTAAAATGTCTAGCTAGTCGGGAAGTTAGCTAAAAATCGATTGCAAGATTTGTACTGGATAAACAACCACCGGAAAAACAAGAATACGAGCTAAGAAAAACGTGGTAAAATAAGCAAATATTATTCTTTACGAAATATTATACATTTCGTCGGATTATTTTTCACTGCGGATTCATTAACACATTGACTGCTGACTAGATAATTACTTTTTAATTACCAAATTTAAAATGCACGTTAAATACATCGATCAGCCGCCTGGTCATTACGCGACAGATGCGTCTTCAGCGTCCAAAGTATTAATACGCCAAACGAAACAACCTACTTAAAAATAGTAAGATAAGAGGATACGGCTGATATAAACATTGTCAGCGATAGCGACCATTGATAATTTACGTCTTATTTACGATCAATCCAAATTACAGAATATGTATTACAAGCGTACAGACACGTTTAAATCAACGATAGTAATTTAATAGACTGAAATACAAATTTATTTTGGTAGGTACCAATGTATTACGTGATTGTGTAAATGTACCTACAGTATTTAATGTGTAAACGTCTTATTCAAATAATTGCTGAATAATATTGAATTTCCATAAGTTATACAATTTTTCATTAAGTGGATACCTAATACATTACAGGCAGTCTTAATTAAATCTGGAGGGGTATGTTGACCTATGTGAAAAATGCCATTTTAAGGTAAAGGTAAAAAAATTATATAAAAAAAATATTTGATTTAACTATTTTATATATGTACCTATAATAGTCTACCATTTTATACCGCTAAATAAGCAGGTGGTGGTCGAAAATTATGACATTTTTCTTGACAGAAATATATTTATAAAAAAAACTAATTGATTTTTGTAACGATTATCTATTTCTTTAATTACCATATTTATAGTTATTTCGATATTGTTTTGTTATTTAAATAGTTAAACAATAAAAATTTATTATATTCACTTTGAAGATCAATAACGTACAGGAAGTCACATAATCAAACATAATTAA
Organism: Rhyacophila brunnea; assembly: GCF_057557595.1. Lineage (NCBI taxonomy): Eukaryota > Metazoa > Arthropoda > Insecta > Trichoptera > Rhyacophilidae > Rhyacophila > Rhyacophila brunnea. Next base: position 35,024,663 of record NW_028233276.1, on the reverse strand, counting down.
CGACAAACCACGGAAAATTTGCAAATATTGACAATAATATTCATTTAAAACAACTGGTTAATAAAAGCAAATACGTTTTAATCTCTTAATTTTAGTAATAAAATATAATATCTGTTGGGTTGTGTACCTACCTATATACTAAATAAATTCATAAACACGACTTTATATTTAAATGCCGAATTCATTAAGTTTGGAATTTGGAATTGTTATAGTTACTTGATATAAGTACATAAATACTGTCTGTTGATGTAGAGAGGTTAATATATTATATTATTTACTAATTGCGTCGTCTCCTTTATGCGAGCATATACGAGGGTGGGTCAATAAGTCCTTAGAAAAGCTGACAGGTGGCGCGACTAGTACTGCAAGCGGTTTGTTTTCATGCAGCGGCACTACCGATTTAGTATGCTGCGAAGTTTCAATCAGATTGGTCGGGTTGTTGTTTTTTATTTTCGTACATTTTAAAAAAAAATTTGCTTGTTTACAAAAAAAAAAATAAAAACTGTTTTAATGCTTTTTTCTAAGGAATTATTGACCCACCCTCGTACCATGCCACAACTAATGTTAATCGCCTATCAAAGTTACAGAGGTAGTATCCCATGAGCAACCTCCCATGGCCATGATTGACTTGCATTATAGGGCGAATCATTTCTATAATATATATTTATCATTTTTCCTTGTATTTCTACAATAAATTGATCACAATACACCACTGCTTTCGATATTTTCTCGTTAACTAATTTTCTTACTGGTTGGCAATTCATTTCGACCATGGCATAAATGCTATTAGGTACTGTGGGAATTTTTACCTTCTATTAAAATGTGGTTAAAAATTATATATTATATCATTAGATAGCAATTATGCTAAGAAGTATATGTACATTTTTCGCATTTTAGTCGATCATTATGTTTACGTTTTAAACAACAAAAACTGCTGACACAACGTCTCCACCAATGAACTTCGCTCGTGGATTCCTCTCTGGAGTACCGAAGAAAAGCTGCTTCAGAGAGCGAGCAGGAGTATACTTGACGACGTGACTGAAAAGCGTGAGGAGCTCCTGTCTAATTATGCTGGATGAGGTTACTGGGCTTAAGGTTCTTGGCGTGTGTCTGAACCGAATCTGCTGTCGGAAATCCAGGTGTGTTTATATTATGATGCATAAATGGGGCTTGAAAGAGTCTTCAGATCACGGAGCACATCGTGGAGTCATGTAACATGTATGCCTTCCCTGGAGGAGTTTCAGCCATTCATCAGGCCAAAGCATGGATGAAAGCCTTGCCGGTTCCACTGTGACATCTTAAACCGCATTTAGACCAAGCAAGCGAATGTTTGTTCTTCCCCACTCAGCGAAATTCTTATGCTCGCTCAACAAAAAGCGAATAATTTCGCTAGAGTGGAGGAAGTACAAACATTCGCTCGCTTAGTCTAAATGCGGCGTTATAGGGCATAGGGAATGGGACAACTCGGCTCCGCACTGTCCAATGAAATAAATAGACGTTCGTTACAATTTTATACAGAAATTAGACGAGGAATTTTAATCAGTTTCTATCTACCACTTAGTAGATTTAATTCATTTTGCACTACTTAACATACAGTTTTTTTTATTGCAGATTGAGAATTATCTTGCCCGAGGCTTTATATAATTATAACAGAACTCTCTTCACGATGGGACTTACATAGACGCACAATTAAATCATTATTTACGTGTGCATATTTAAATTCTCACCAAGTATTAAATACTAATAATTATAATAATTTAAATATAAATAATGATATTAAATATATTTTTCAAAAGTACAATTCACGAACATAATATATCTATTTTCGAATTTCATTTGATTGCGTGGCACCCAGTTGTCCCGGCGCCGAATCATCGTAGACCCATCTTATATGACTAGTTCTATGATTTTGTTAGTGATTTTATTTCCTAATGAAATTTTCTTTTTAAACAAAATGTTTTACTTGTTTATTTGTTACTATCGCCATATTATGATGTCTCGTGATGTATTTAATTATTTGGGCATATATATTTCTTGCATAATGCATAATGTACATCATTCTATTTAATTTTCATGTTGTTAACCTGTCAATGCAAGAAGGAAATAGATTATTATATTAATAATTAATGTACTATTAAAAAAAAGTATAGTATTAAATCCATTCTTTCATAATATTATAACATAAGTTGCACGATCTCGTTAAATTATGTACTTATATAAAATACTAGTAACTAGATTTATTTATTTTCGTTAAATTTATTTGTAAACTTTTATAATTCAACATTGACTTTAAATTATATTGTTTGTTTACGTTTACGCTAAGAGAAATGGGCTATAGATTTAATATTTTATCGTGAATAAACACCTACTTGAGAACGAAATCGGTACTGATCATTAAATTATTTGTATAAAGCCAGTTACGTTACTTTTTATTTAATTTAAATTTAATAATAAATATTGTTTATAAATTTAATTGAGATATTTTCATTTTTTTATTCATTTTTTGAACCATAATATGGCTGCAGGGTGTGTGATTCACAACTATTTTTTGGTTCACGGAACCCTTGAAAGATTATCTGGAAACCCCTACCTGGCTGCGTCTTGCCAAATCATACTTATCAGAAGGCAAGGCAGAGACGATTTTCGCGCCTACATCGATGTAGCTTTTGGCGATCGAATTTTAACGTCACCCTTACAGAATACAACTCCAAACCCTACTTACTGGAAATCAATACGTCGCAATAGCATTTTTCGTGAACGCTGCCACGTGCTAATATCGCTGCTATAATAATGCTAAATCCTACACACATGCAACGCTACATCGATGTAGTCTCTCTCGTTGCCTTTGATAAGTAGAGCAAGACTGTACCTGGCTGACATATAAGTTAAGGTCCGTACAATTGGTTCAATGTGGAATCTCGTGGAGCTCCAGGGATCCGCAGAACCCTGGTTGGAAGCCAGTGCTGTAGAATATATCATCCATAGAAATAAAATTACAGCCACCAACACAAAATAACATTCTGGAAACATAGTTCGTAGAGTTCATAATTCATATAGTTCCGATATAATCCAATGGATGACCACGCATTTTTATCAGTACATTAATATCACTAAAATAATACATAATATAATAAAAGTAAGAAATAAAGACTGGTAAAGAGTCAGTAGACATTGCGTCAGTGAGGAAAAACTACGAGGAAGAAGCAATACGCGCTTAATTTGAGTACCTACCTACTTATACTAATTATTCATTCTCTGTTAAGAAATGAGTTAGAAAAACGAATATATTATAATATTCTTCATTCAACTTTTATTATAAATGATTGCAATATAAATAATGTATATTATAAATTATTAGTATGATCACCACGTGGTTATTTTTTATTACGTGGCGAACAACTGGTTCACGAAATGTGACCCAAAGAGCCGAGAACCACCGTAATCGACAAAAATGCAACCGTTGTTTCATCTCGGTATGCTGTACGTACCTATATGCTGCGTCGTGTAGCGATTATACGAGATGCATTAAGACAGCTAGTCGCAATCGTCGGCATTCGAGCGATGCGCTGTCTATTATCATGTACGGGATAAAAATACTTTTGGCGGTAATACTAAGAACACTCATAGTATGTATTATATTACGTTATCCTCAAAATAAAGGACAGAAATTGATTTTTTTAAATAAAATAAATTTAAATGATACCGCGCTCATATGGAGGACTTCTAAAATAAAAAAAATGATAAATGGTCACCGATTACTGAGGATAGTAGACTTTATGCGGAGTTTCTATTCTGAACATGGCTCACTTAGCAAATTGCCGACACTAATAAAGATTTTGGTGAAGTTTGCGTTTAGTTCCACCATAGAACGTTGATAAATAATTAATTTAATTTTGCATAGTAGTTTTTTTAATATAGTTTAAATAACAATATCGTTCACTGCGCATATTTAGATATATCAAAACGGATCTTTTATGAAAGTAATTATACTTCATCACATGCATGTAACAATACTCCGCACGATTTAATTCAGTATTACATTGTTGACAAACGTTACATGTAATAAAATTAAAGACAATCAACCCCATCGTCTTCTAGAAAGCTCGTTTTCTAGTTGGAGAGACTGGTGATCTAATTTGGCCATTATTCTCTTTTTCATCACTGGGGATACTTTCCAGAGGCTAGTGCAATAAAAGCTGTTGAAGAAAAGATAAGGTGCACATATAAAAATAGGAGAAAGGCTCCGTTACTTCAAATCAATTTAAAATATAAAATTCTCGAACTCAAGAATAAATATTTTTTTATTTATATAGATATAGATTGCACAACCAGAGTTGAGGCGGCCGAATACTCACATATACGCATTCAAAAAAGGAACAGTCTGTAAAAGGATACTGTATTCTTCAGAAATTCACCAATACAAACAATATTGCGTATCTGTGTCGCACCAACTCTGGCTGAGAGTCCTATACTTATAAAATAGTTATTTTATTACATATATAAAAAGTAGTAAATGGACATGGTTTGCGATTTAAATTTAATTTAATATAAGAAAATAATACTTATATTCAGTGTCACTATTTGACAATCAACGCACTACGCTGTAAACAATTCGTAACAATATGTCAAGAAAAACAACATTGGAGGTAATGTCATTTATTAAATTCTGAAAACAGACAATTATAAAATAAAAACCGTAGACGGAATAAAACTAAACAGAAGAGCAATACAAATGTGTCAAAACAATAATAAGTGATGCATGAGTTATGAACATATTAATAAAACTTTTTGTTTTTTGTAATCGTCTTAAAATAAAAAAAATAGTGTTAAAAATAAATAGTCCGTTTTCTTGAACTGAGCAAAACGATAATCGGGTATAAATACATAATCGGGTATAAATACATAATCGGTTTAAACGGAGTAATTATTATGAATGATTATTGATTACCACACGATAAATGCATAATACTATTCATAGTAAGTATGTATGCTTTTGTAATTGTCCAGGACGTAAATATAAGAAAATACTACTTGGCAGAAAAGGTTGTACAACGCTGACCCTGGTGTATGCACAAAAGGGGGTTGGCAGTGAGGTAAGGGGGAAAGCATCAGAGGCTGTCACTCGGCCTTCGAGTTCATCGACCTCACCTTCCTTACCCACTGTTCACTGTTTACCTGTCTTTAAACATATTCTAAGACATTATTCAAACTCTTTTTGGTGCATCGCCCTGCATTCTGTACGATACTCATTTTATTGGGTCAATTTAGAGCAGACGATTAGTCTGGGTATGATAATGAAAATAATATTCTTTTATCTTTGACTAATTACTTGGATGTAATTAGTTTTCTTGACTAAGTTGGTATTGATTTTATTTATGACGGAAGGCTATTCAGTTGAATGTGTCACTTATGACCATTGATATACTACTAGATGAGGAGTTCCCATACAAGTGTCATTTTAAAAATGTACCACAAAAGAAGATACATATTACGATTTACGAATATCGTCTTATAATATTTCCTTGTAAGTATATGCGTTAAGACCGTTAACATGGATTCCCGAATTTCACCCGTATTGCCCTGGCTGTAAAACTACATTTGCGTTCTTGGAATAGTGACCCTAAGGGTGTCTGCAACCTAAAGATTGCAAGCTACCAAAAATTCATGTCTGAGCGGACAGAGCAAGTCGTCATGCGTTGATTATTAGTTAGAGTAAGATGCAAGCTAGATCGGACTTACTCATAATTATTGCCAGGTCGTTTTCGAGACAAATATTAACTGAGCTTATATCGAGTTAAGTCCGCTGATATTAAAACAGTAAGTTTTAACACTGGCCGAGTCGCAGAAAATCGGGCGTCATTTTAAGAAGCATATGATTCATCCAGTAGTATATCAATGGTTATGACCTAGGAATACGGTATATAGGTACCAGTGGCGAAGGGTGCCTGTTAATATAGAACTGAAAAGAAGTCCTAGGACTGTCATGTTTGTATGACGAGGATTTGAATTTTATTAATTTTCAGTATTTTACTGAAAAAAAAACATTATATTTTACCTTTTTATAATAGATATGACACGAATTAAAAAAAAAAACGACCAACCGCGGTTCGAACTCGGGCTAGAATATTTTACTATCACGTAATAGTTTGGCAATTTGATCGCGAATCCAGAGCGCCTAAATGAATGTATATACTATTTACAAAAAATACATCATGTAAGCACCGGAGGGCCCGTTAGGCTTAAATACATACTGCACCATCAAACCAATAAATAAATTCAGAGACATACTAGCTGTTTGGTACTGCTCCATATGAGAGCAAATGTGCTCTGGTGTGGGACTTTGGTAGTATCTTTTTATGCTTTGAAAACAGTTCACAATTATTATAGCTCTGCCAACGTACAATTCCATTAGAAATTAAATACTTAATGACATGATCACTGAATTCATTTATTTGAAAATCTATCATCGAGTATTCAGTGTATATAATGTATTTCAAAATTGCAATATTCGGCGTGCCAAAAACTGTTATAGGTATCTCAAAATACACAATGTAATTTCAATATAGGCATTCGCTTTTGACGAGCATGTGTGATCTCAAAAATCACCACATGCATCCAAAATGAGAAAACAAGAGATCTTACTAGAGTTAATATTTTTACTCTTCCAAATTGATTAGTAGGTATATTGGTTTGGAGGGATTAACTTCAATGTATCTTAAACTTGCTAATAATATATTTTCTCAGAAGTGTTTTCAAAATTATGTATGTTCAATGATTAGAATGTTATAGTAAGTACACACGCACGTTCTTGCTCGATGGTTTTACGCTCATTCCAACATGTCTCAACGTGTGTACCATCTGGCTCGATGGTTTTTGGCAACATATTGGGTTATTATGTCAGATAACGATACTACACCACCAAAGTCTACGCTCACCTTTGGACCACCTTGTATCTAGTAATAAACATCAGAGATTTTATAAATCGCAAATTTTTACGTTTCATTTAAAAAAGTAACTGTAAATATATCTGGTGATGTTTCGGCGATATAATTAATTACACCAAGTTTACAAATCACATTCTCGCCGACTTTTCGTACGGCTTCGTCGATGAGAGTGTTACTTTGTTATGTTGTAATTTCTGTACGGCGAAGGTCGTTCGCGGAGGTCAATGAACTCTTGACCGATATAAGGAAAGGTACGCATCACATACGCATTTATTATACGCATACATACACAATGGAGAAGAACGAGCGAAACCGGTATTGGTACTCATCGTGAATTTCGTGGTATGGCAGGAAAGCGATTATGATAAGTAGTTTTTTTTCTGAGTCAGCGGATGTTTTTAATATTATTAATAGTTTAATTTAATTTAAACAATATATTATTAATTTATTATATATACCTACATATTCTTGGACGAGATTGCTCGCAGAATCAAACTGATGTAGAGTGCATTTGGGCGACTGAATAGTAAGTATCTTCAAAAGTGACCTCCAAGTGTGTTTTAGCCGCAAAGTGTTCAACCAATGTGTGCTACCAATGCTCGCGTATGCGTGTGAAAAATGAACTATAATGCAGAGCGTTGGAGCGGAGCTCGGAGCAGGAGCACCGAAAATGTGTAGTGCTCCACTGCTCCTGATGTTTTTTTTATTATTCCTCATAATAACCCCACTTATTTTTGACAGAAGAATCAGATAATGAAAGACTTTTTGCTGGTGGAATTTTTTTAAAATAGAATTAATAATGAAAAGGACGAATAACAAACCTTATTTTTTAACATTTGTATACATATAATATCTACATATTGAACTTTAATATACTTAATATATAAACATGACATTTTACCCGGAGCGGAGCAGACCCTGGAGCGGATCTGGTGCAAGGATTAAGTCCAGGAGAGGAGCTGGAACGGACCAACGTAAAAAGGGGTCCGCTCCAACCCTCTGCAGTATAATGTAAGAGAAATCAAAAAATTAGGAAGTTTAATAGATCACAAAAGTAGCCAATGATTAATTAAGCAAACTAGAATACGCATTGTGATAGAGGTCGCTAAGCAGATGAAATGGCAATCATCTGGAAATGTCGCTCGACAAATGCCGCCAAACAGTTGTACCATGTACCCAAGGGGCACTAAACGCCCATAAGTGCGCCCTAAAATTCGTTTGATAAAGGAACTCATAAAGTTCGGTGGATGTACGCGGCAGCGAATAACTAGGAATCAAGAAGGGTGGAAGGAGCTAGGGGAGGCCTTCACCCGGCAGTGGATCTACCACGGCTGGTGCTGAATATATTAAAATGACATTATTAATACGTTACTAATATCTGGGTGTCACAGTTACTGACGATGGCAGTCTTTCCAGTCAACTTGGAGTCGCATGGAGGTCAAGGATGTATTCTATGAGGGCCAAATGTCGTTTGTTTAACGCGTGCGTGCTACCTGTGCTCCTGTATATCTTTGTGACATGTCATCTTACCAAGCGTCAAAGGTCTCGACTTTTGAGCTTTGACATGTAATCGCCGAATTTTACAGTTACAGTGGTACGACTGCGTTACAAACACTCGAGTTCGTTTATTTTTAAAAGTGAAAATATGTTATTGTTTTTCTTTTGTAATAGAATTCGATACTATTGTTGTATTGAATTTACTTACGGGTGTAAGTTAGTTCAATGGATGTTCAAAGTGAAACGAAAATTGAAATCGAGTTTCTTGTAATGGCGATGACAGTGAATTGTGCTGTCTGTCACACTCGCAGATAGTCGAGGTAGTGGCTAACATCTGCATCGGGCATTGCGGACCAATAATCAACTGTTTATTTGCTACGGTTCGAATGAGGTGGACTACGATTGATGCAGTATTTACTAGATATTTCTAATAATTATAATTGATGACTTACCTTACATTTTCTATTTTAGTTATCATATAGGTACCGGTAGGTTTTTTTTTTTTTTATATTGTTATCAAATGAAGATTTTCTATTAGAATTTATTTTTAATTCAGTACATTGCGTGTTTTTTTCTAGATTTACTGACATATGTAGATATGTCTCTGAGGGTGCTCCAAATGATGTAAATATGTTTACTTTATTATTTCTTAGATCCCACATTAGATATTGAAAATTTGTTTTAATTATATTTTTTTCTTTTTCGATAAACAGTGGAGCTTCGTGATTTGACAGTTCATTACTAGGTATTATATACACGCAGAAGTTCATTAAATAAAGATAAATCTCTTGAATTTGGTTTTCGATTGGATACAAAATTACATAACATGGTCCAATTAAAATACGATTATTTATTTACTTGTTAAAGGTGACTGGGTACCGATTCGAACCAACGTAAAGGCGTGTCCACACTTCATAATATGGCAACGATTAATCGGTGCACGTGCCCATAAGAGTGATTGCTTGTTCAAACCCCTGTTGCGCAACAAATAAGTTACGAAGCCATACTAGGAGATTTTTCAGCAACCACGTAAATTATTAATGGCACCAACTGAAGGTGCATGCTTTTAATAATATTGTTAAGGGTCATAATCATATATGTGCAATGAACCTGAGAACCATGAGAAATATATGGACATGATTTTCTAACACTATTATATAAATACTGTTTATTACAAAGAATGAATTCTGTAAGTAAATTTCTTATCTTTATTATCTTCAGTCGACACATTTATTGTGAAAAAAACCAAGGATCCCAACAACAACGTGATCTTTATGCTATACGGCCATTTTTTTCATGTACAGCAGCTCACGGTGAACTGTGAACTGTAATACGGCGAACTGCATACGTACGATTTTCCGGACACGCCGCTACGTGTAGTCGCTTATACTTCCAATTCGTGCGACTTGTCTGCCCGATTGTCATTATTTCATCGGCTTGGCGACCTCTATCTCAAAGCGTACTTTTGTCTGCCTCTTCTTTAATCAGTTAATTTTGTGGTCTTTCCGCGATATGACCAACATGCTGTGTTACTCGTAATTTTTGGTTTTCTAAAAATAATGGTTAGGTATAGTGGAACAACACTTAACCTTGGAATTGCACAGATTGCGATTTTTTCTACTGTGCACGAATTGCGTAAGGTAAATTTAATTACCGTTACTGTTATTATTTTCGACTGCTCTTACTTGAAGATTATAACATTGTTTTTTCTCGCTCGGCGGGTTGCATGTAAATTGTACGTAAAACATTTCACCGTGGCATAGTTCGCCGTGAGCTTTCTTATCGGAAAGAGATGTCCTTATATAAGTACTACACGGTCTTCAATATTATTAGATTCAATATGAACATTAATTCAATTTGCATAGCTAATTTTGGCAAAAATCATGAATTTAAGATTGAAAACCTAACCTAACCTAACCTAACAAATAATCCAGTATGTCGGCTATTTTCAAAAATTGTTTGCTACTCGCAGTGGCGGCTCGACGACTTTCTAGGTGGTGGGGTTTAGCCATTTATTATTAAATATACATACCTACCTACTTTCTCACATTATACATTATATACCAAGATACTTATAATAATAAGATATAATATAATGAGGAAATGAGTAGGTAATTTTTCAGAATAAATACAATGATTATCTGAGTCGTCATTTAATCACATCTAAAAAGCGAGCTTAAAAATATTAACTTAATTAATACCATGGGGTCATTTGATTCGCTCCCCAAGATAAAATAAATTAAATAGTTAATTTAATCATATAATTAAGCACCTATGTATATTATGACAGTGATACAATATCGAACGTGTTTTTTGACATAACGATGTGGGGATGGTCCCTACGAACCCTTAAGGTAGAGCCGCCCCTGGCTGCTCGTTTCTTGTAAAGAGTAGAGTAAACCGACAAGAACCGTGTTTTAGTTAGACATGAATTTTATGTCAGTACTATACGACCCAAAGAGGTTGGACAGTCTTTAATATACGGCCATATGTTTCCTATACAACATTTCACGGTGAAGTGTGATACGACGAACTGCATACGTACAAGTTTCCGGACACGTCACTCTAACTACGTCAAATTTTCTATCAAAACTATCGAACTTCACGCTTATGTGGTATGTTTATAGTACCTTATTAAAATCTGTGGTTGTATAGCTTGTAATTAATAAGATACCTATCCGAAATGGCAAACGGCTGAAGTAACTTAACGAAAACACTTCTGCATTCATTCATTGTCCACCTTTCTTCACTTTCCACGTCACGACTCTCGCATTCCTCCACTTCTTATCTCCAGGTAGTAATCTATTATCAGTTATGCAATTATGCACCTTTTATAGTAGGTACTTGCACATTAAATTTAGGCTATCGTCAATCTATATTATATCTATCTGTCTTTATTTAATTATGTCTCTTTAATTAACTACGAATTAAGGTATAATTAACTAATTAGTATTTTACGTAATTTCTTTACACTGTTAAAAAATGACTTGTCTTTTCTTTTACGTACGCGAACAAAGAAATGTAAATTGTTATGTTCTCTATATATATCGAGGGATTTCACACAAAATTGTCTAGAGGTCTAAGCTGGGATGGGTGTATTTGGTTGTCTGAATACGTTTTTCAGGATTAATCTGCACATTATTCTTAACCAATGTGTTTTTCCATTAATGCATGAGTGTGAAACTTGAACATAAAGTGTTAACAAGAGGTCCAAAAATGAAGAGTAACACACTTCGGTATGAAAAGATATATGCTAGGTATGACTCGTAGATATAAAAAAGATAGTTATATAATGGGTTATATGGGGTGTAGTTGTTGATTGTTTCGTTTAACCACCTCTGTTATTATTTTATACTAGAAGGTTGCTTATGTATGTGACATGTGACGGGCAGTGTTGAATGATAATGCGAGTTGGTATTTGTATCGTTTATATTATATCACCAATAGATTAGTTGTTATACACGGCACTATGAAACTACAGTATAATTAAGTGTTGAGTAAAGGTTTATAATATTACTTTTGGAATAGATATTTAAAGAGTACCGGACGAGCTGCTCATGTCGATTACATTTTGGGAGCGCCGTATGACAACTGTATCATTTCCGTTGCGTCATTGTCTATGCTCTATAAATGAGCATAAACGCGTCGGTTGTAGGGTTGCATAAAAGCTCTACAGGGTAAAGAAGCGAATATAATCAAGAAGTGGATATCGGCAAGATAAATCTCTCAAATGACAGATTTCGCTGGCAATAGCAATTATTGTATTAAAGTTATATTCAAATTATAAAGGGCGATCATTAGTCCGAATCGATGACGTGATAATTAAGATTATATGGATCGTCTTTATGTGACGTCACGACACAAGGGAGGAGACCGTTTGATATAATGCGACGAAGGGACTAGCTGGGTTGAAAAAAATGAGACATTACAAAAAGCAATGATGAAGTATGATGAGGGAGAGGGTGGTTTATCAAATAATCGTATGACGTCATTAATGGGCCGACAATAGTGTAAATAGTAAGGCGACGTCTTCATTAAGCAATTAATCGAGAGCGGATGATGATGATGAAGTAGGGACTAGGTACTGAATCTAACACAATACTATGTTGACCCACTAGCCAGTAATAAACCAGTTGAAGTTATCTGTTCATCAATTGGTTGAGCGCGATGCACACAGGTAACTACGATCAGCGACCGATCCGACTTGTCCGACAGTGCATTATTATATTGAAGAACCGCAGGCATTCGATTCGAGTTCGCATTCTGACATTTCCAAGTCGCGGATTCTAATCAAATGCAATTAGACTACGTATGTAAACTACGCTCTACACTTTCAGGTCATAGTTTTCACCATATTAATAACGAGCGAACTCAGCGGTATTAATGAACCGTATCGTCCGGCTATATATTATTTAGGTAAATGGAATATCCCCTCGGCCCTCGTAGTCCAGTGCGTAAGGCGCTGGTCTTTCATTTGGGAACCCTGAATTCGATTTTTGGTAAGGTCAACATATTATATTTATGTGATCGTTTCTCATATATTACTAAATACATCACTGTTTCACTACACTACTGTCATTAGACCTCGTGGACTATTGTAGTGTTAAAATACTATAAGAACTCTTGACCCGGATGATTTGGATGTCAATTGTCGCTAGCTCGACACTTTCGGCATTCTACTGTGGCCACTGTAAGACCTGTGGCACTCATAAATTGGTGCTACCATCTGGGGCATCGAATGTTTGTTTGCTTTAATATTTCGATGCGGCGTGTCTAAAACTCTAAAAGACAAGACAGCGCGGACGACACAATTTGACTCGTACTATCCTAATAATTATGACCGTTAACTCGAAAACTACTTGTCGAATAACTCGCAGGTAAACACTCTTAGTTATGCCTGCAGGCCAGGTGTTTATCGCTAGACTCAAAGTAGGGAGTACTTGGGGGCTGTTAAATCAACGAGAAGCTATAAGTAGTTGGTGGGATAAATGTGGAAGTTAGTGGCACCTGCTGGATTATGTTAATCCCGCCACCTCCCGCCGTCTGAAAAGTTAATAGAAATATACTATGGATATTTTTCCAAAATGGACCCTCAAATCATTTTTCTGTATAATACCTGTATATTTCTTCTTTCTGTGCGATATCTGTTATCAGACGTCGATGTTTTCGGCTATATCTTCCCTGCCTGTCGTTACTTTAAACGGGGATGGTGTGCTGTGATTGAACCAGTCTCCGAGATTTTTTTTTAACCAGAACGTTTATTCTTCTGCCAGAACCTCGGTTCGGAGATCTTCCCTTGAATTATAAAATGCCAAAGTGCTGAATGCTAAATGATGTAGCTAAAGTATGCCAACTAATTTCGACTTCTATATTTTTTTAAATATTTTTCATTCTCAACATTCGTAGCTTTGCCATTCCTAAATTCCGAAAGCTTAAAGTTTCCTAAGCAGTGTTTCTGAAAGTAAAAATTAGCATTTTTTAAATCATGTTTAATTGTATTACATATAACTTGAATTGTTGAAATATAAACAAAGTAATTTTAAGTGCATATTTAAATACAATAACTAATATTTAAACTATTAAAATAATAACAGACTAATATTTTCTGAAAACTACGTAAATTTTATTTATTTATTTTTGAACAGAGAATGTTTTAAAATTTTGCTTAATCATTGTCCATATCTTCAATAAAGAATTTTGTCTGTAAAAAATGTTTTAATATCTGTATTGTATATAATATTTCGTCTCGGTTGACGATATCTTTTTGAAGCGGACATAATAGTATACATTATTAAACCATAAGCAATGTTTTATTAATTATTTTAACCATCTTCGTTTAAAAGTTTGATCAGTCTTTGTATGGAGAGGATAATGCATAGATACTCCCATTTCATGGCTAGGGGTAAACCAATAGAAAAATAGTTAGTGGCACGCGTCACTGTATCAGTGGTGCGCGTGGTGACAGCCTATCTGCCGCACAACATATTACTTTTATCAATATTCTAGACTTGTGGACTAGACCAGTGGCGCCCAGGGCATTTAGATCGCATCTGTCAACTCTGGCTTTACCATAGTATGTTGCATGTGGAATATCAACTTATAATTGTTATTGGATTCCTGTTTAAGTGGGTTTAATTACAATATTATGTTTGTAGAACATTTGCACAGATGAGAACACATTTGAGTTCGATTAAATAATTGGTTACAATAATTACCATTTATATGTCAAATAATTGTTCTGCATAATATGGTATTACAATCAAGCATCTGGTCAGAAACATTTACTTGCTTGAATCTGTATACTTATATTGTAAAGAACACATAATTATATTATTGTACGAATTCCACTTTATCATTAAACAACTTCCGAAAGGAGTTATCTCTATATATATAAAAATCTCGTGTCACGATGTTTGTGGTCGAACTCCTCCGAAACGGCTCAACCGATTTTTATGAATTTTTTTATGTATAATTGTTAGGTATGAGAATTAATAGGTCAACAAGTATATTTCATACCGCTAGGTGATTCGGGTATCTCTATCCAGAAAAAAAATTTCTTTAAGGCTCGACCGATTTTTATGATTTTTTTTATGTATATTTGTTAGGTATGAGAATAGGTCAACAAGCATATTTCACACCGCTAGGTGATTCGGGTATCTCTATCCAGAAAAAAATTTCTTTTATTTTTTTGACAATTTTTTTTTTGTATTTTTTTTTTATTTGGCATCAAAAAATACCTATAACCCAAAATTTTCACCATCGCGATTTTAGTATTTTTGTATGAACAAATGAACCGTCGTTCGTATTTCAAACAGAACGAAATTATTTATGTTGTTGAATGACAGATGGCGGTACGTCCGAGAAGAATTCACGAGAAGCGTCACGTTATTTTGACAATTCATTCGGCATATCACAAGGCAGTGTGTGCAAAATGTTGTACGATTTATTTTAATTTATCTATTTGTGTGTGTGTGTGTGTGTTGTGTTACAGTGTACAATGCCAGCAAGACGCAAGGGGGCCTATTTGAGCCGTCAAACGAATAAAGCAACAAACATGCGAAACATTAGAGCAGAAATCACAGACGAACAAATCCAACAAGATAACGAAAATGTGCGTGTGAGCATGTCGCGATTGCGTGAATCTCAATCACAAGAGGCACAAGCTGAACGAAATCAACAACAACAATTGGAACGGAGACAAGCGCGCCGGTTTGCAGTTAACACGCGCAGAGCAAATGACCGACAACGCCAACAAGTACATCGAGCATTATCCGCTTCGTTCCTTCGTCTTGCATTCGAATACGAGCCAGATATTGAATATTCCGCTCATCCGAAAGTGCTGATTGGTGCTATGGACAAAGAATGTCCCCATTGTCATGCGCTAAAATTCAAACATGAGTCAGCCGGTATGTGTTGCGCATCAGGAAAAGTGCAACTACCAGAAATTGAGACACCACCAGAACCATTGAACGGCTTGCTCATCGGCACGGATCCAGATTCAAACCTGTTCCTGAAATCCATTCGCACATTCAATTCATGCTTCCAAATGACTTCGTTCGGAGCTACAGAAATAGTTCACAATACTGCGGCAAATGGTCAACAATTCCATTCAACGTTCAAAATCAAAGGCCAAGTGTACCACAAAGTAGGCTCATTGCTGCCAATGCCAAACGAACCACATAAATTTTTACAAATTTACTTCATGGGCGGTGAGGACATCAATCGCGTAGATGCACGTTGCGGCTACAATAACCTCAATTCGCCTAATGCTAGGCGCATCGTCGGCGAACTGGACACCCTATTGAATGAGCACAACGAATTATTGAAATTCTTCAAATCATACATGCACGAATTGCAAAGTGACAACCACGCTATTGTCATCAATCCTGATAAAACACCAGCTGGAGAGCACGTGCGTCGATTCAATGCGCCTGTTGTTGACGACGTTGCTGGAATCATGGTTGGCGACCGCACATCGCCGCGAGAAATCGTGATTCGAAGAAGAAACAATAATCTGGAGTTCATCGCTGACACACACCGTTCATACGACGCTCTCCAATATCCGCTAATTTTCTGGAAGGGACAAGACGGATATTGCATAAACATTAAACAACGAGATCCCGCCACAGGTAATTCATTCATTATAAACATCATTATTCATTTTGAATTAATATTTATGAATGAATTAATATTTTTGAATATGTTGTTACAGGAGCCGAAACAAACAAGAAAGTGAGCTCGATGGATTTTTATGCGTATCGTATGATGATTCGACGCGGTCAGGACAACGTCATTCTGCGATTTCGTGAGCTGTGCCAACAATTCATGGTTGACATGTACGCGAAGGTAGAGAGCGAACGACTGCGATTCCTACGACACAATCAACAGAAGCTGCGTGCGGAAGAATACATTCACTTGCGAGACGCTATCATGAGCGACGCCGACACCGCCGAAATTGGTAACTCTATCATTCTACCATCATCCTACGTAGGCAGTCCACGTCATATCCAAGAATACATACAGGATGCTATGACTTTCGTGCGCGAGTACGGACGACCGTGTTTATTTATAACGTTTACATGTAATCCAAAGTGGCAGGAGATTACATCTTTGCTATTGCCAGGCCAAAATGCAATACATCGTCATGATATTACAGCACGTGTGTTCAAACAAAAAATGAAGTCTTTAATGAGCTTCATTACAAAATTACACGTATTCGGTCCCACACGTTGCTGGATGTATTCGGTAGAATGGCAAAAGCGAGGATTACCTCATGCACACATTTTGATTTGGTTAGTCGACAAAATACGCCCTGAAGAAATCGATAGTGTAATTTCCGCGGAAATTATAGATCCGTCTACTGATCAACTACTGTTCGATATTGTTACCACAAACATGATTCATGGCCCATGCGGTGATCTGAATCGTTTATCGCCTTGCATGGCAGATGGAAAATGTACAAAGCGTTTTCCTAAACATTTCACCAACGACACGATCACAAATGTCGACGGATATCCAATGTATCGTCGAAGAAATACTGATAATGGCGGACAATCATTTACACTAAATATCAACAACGCAGACATTGACATTGACAATCGTTGGGTGGTACCATATTCGCCTCTGCTGAGCAAAACATTCAATGCTCATATCAATGTTGAGTTCTGCAGTTCGGTGAAAAGCATCAAATACATTTGCAAGTATGTGAATAAAGGCAGCGATATGGCTGTATTTCAAATTCAAAATACCGATGTGAATGCTCCTCGATTGAATGACAACGACGAAATAATGCGCTACCAAATTGGCCGGTACATCAGCTCCAATGAAGCTGTCTGGCGTATCTTTGGTTTCCCAATTCATGAACGGGACCCAGCAGTTATACATTTAGCCGTCCATCTTGAAAACGGCCAGCGCGTATTTTTCACCAACGAGACAGCAATTGAGCGTGCCATAAATCCACCAAAAACTACACTCACCGAATTTTTCGAATTGTGTAATCGTGCGGATACTTTCGGTGCCTTTGCACGAACATTACTCTATTCCGAAGTACCTCGCTATTTCACATGGAATCAAACAAAAAAATGGATGCCCCGCAAGCAAGGCACACCAATTGTTGCGTGCCCCGGCCTATTCAAATCAAACACTTTGGGCCGAGTATATACAGTCAATCCAAGGCAGATTGAGTGTTTCTATCTGCGACTGTTGTTGGTTAATGTCACCGGCTCATTATCATTTCAAGATATACGCAAAGTGAATGGGCAACAGTATCCAACATATAAAGATGCATGCCTTGCAACTCGGCTTGCTCGAAGACGACAATCACTGGGACGATATGCTTGCTGAAGCAGCATTGGGCTGTACAGCAACACAAATTCGTCTACTATTCGCTATAGTGTTGACTACATGTTTCCCGGGACGAGCAGACACGTTGTGGGATAAGCACAAAGATTCAATGACTGACGATATATTGCATCGAATTCGTACACGGTGCAACGATCTAACGATTACATTCAGTGACGCTATGTACAATGAAGCATTGATTACTATCGAGGATCTTTGCGTTGTCATTGCCAATTTACCACTCAGTCATTTCGGTATGAGTTCGCCAAATCGAAGTACTTCTGATTTAATGGACACCGAAATGAATCGTGAACTGCAGTACGATACTGCAGAAATGGCAGCGATTGTTACTCGCAATGTCCCACTACTGACTCATGAACAAAAAATCATTTACGACCGCATTATGCTGGCAGTTTTGGCGGGACAAGGTGGATTCTTTTTTTTGGATGCACCAGGTGGAACTGGCAAAACATTTCTCATTTCGCTAATTCTCGCCAAAATACGATCAAATAATGGCATTGCATTGGCTGTTGCATCATCTGGCATTGCAGCAACTTTATTGGATGGAGGCAGAACAGCTCATTCAGCATTTAAGCTGCCACTGAATATTCATAATAACCCAGACGCAATGTGCAATATAAAAAAACAATCGTCCATGGCCACAGTGCTGAAACAATGCAAAATTATCATCTGGGATGAATGCACTACACACAAACATTCTCTTGAGGCGTTGAACAGAACACTTAAAGATATAAAAAACAACGACAAACTATTCGGCGGCACTCTATTATTCCTTTCAGGTGATTTCAGATAAACACTTCCCATCATTCCACGTTCAACGTACGCTGATGAGATCAACGCTTGCTTGAAATCATCGCCACTGTGGCGTAATGTTGAAAAGGTCCAGCTAAAAATAAACATGTGCGTGCAAATGTTACAAGATCCATCTGCTGACACATTCTCGAACCAATTGTTAGATATCGGCGATGGAAAAGTTGCTGTCTATGAAAATACTGGATGCATAAAATTGCCCACTAATTTCTGCAGAATCGTTGATTCGCAAAATGCTCTCATTGACCGCATATTTCCCGATGTACGCACACAATACATAAATCATGCGTGGCTAGCAGAAAGAGCCATTTTGGCAGCAAAAAATGTGGACGTTGACGATTTAAACTTCAAGATACAGCAGTCATTGCCAGGCGATTTGGTATCATACAAATCGATCGATACAGTTTGCGATGTCAACGAAGCTGTAAATTATCCAACAGAGTTTTTGAACTCACTGGATTTACCAGGCATGTCAACACACCTTCTACGACTGAAAGTTGGATCTCCGGTTATTTTACTTCGGAATTTGAACCCACCACGGCTGTGCAATGGCACGCGATTTGTCATTAAAAAATTGATGAAAAACATTATCGAAGCCACCATTTTGAATGGCAAATTCCAAGCCGAAAATGTTTTGCTGCCACGAATTCCAATGATTCTTACAGACGTGCCAATTGAATTCAAACGCGTTCAATTTCCTATTAGATTGGCATTCACAATGACAATCAATAAGTCGCAAGGCCAAACTATGTCTGTTTGCGGCTTAGATCTGGGCACACCATGTTTTTCACACGGACAATTGTACGTGGCATGTTCTCGCGTGGGCAAACCATCGAGCTTATTCGTGTTAGCTAAAGACGGACTGACAAAAAATATTGTACACTCAATTGCTCTTCAAAATTAATATTGATTTTCTTTATTTCATTTTCCTTCACTAATTTTTTTTCACTTTACATTTAACTTTTAAGAGATCAAACAATGACTATGTTATCGGCGGTCATCGTCTACAGTGCTCCATTCCTCTTTCTGTCATAGATATCATCCCCACACACTTACAATACATTCGTTATTTTTTATTTAACAACCAAAATATTTACTAGAAATAATTTAGATGGCAGAACAACGTTTGCCGGGTCAGCTAGTAATTGATATAATCAATATGCAGAGCAGTCAAAAAAAAAAGAAAAGAAAAACACCTTATAAGTCATGCTACTCATGCTTGTATATTACATAAGCATTTTGATAGTCGTTCAATTTATCATTCAAAATCCCACAGAGTATTATTTTTTACATAATAATTTCACAACGAATAAAATGGTCAATCCTATTTCTGATGTATCTACTCTTTTACAGTTTCCAAGTGTAAAAGATCTTAATTTACATCAATCAGTGCTTAGTCTTACCCGCCTAGAATTGACAAAATAAATACATATAAGTTAATTTTAAGAATACTATATGGGCCTATTAATATATCAAGGTTTTAGACTCTTAGCTCGTGATTGCATGGAAACAGTATTTAAATCCTGAATGGTCTATTTTATGCGTATACTCGAGAAAAGGCGCCTTTTACCATGTCGTTACTTACACTGACGGCATCTTTACTTCGTTATTGTGCTATGTTATTGACTGCACACGTGGTTCTTCTTCTTCTTCGATAGCGCTACAGCTCAAGTCGAGCCCTGGCCTCCTCCACCGCCGTCCTCCAGCCGAAATTGTCCTCCGCACGTCTTTTCCAGTTCATGATTTTTAGGAGCTTGTTGGCATCTTTTGTAATGTTGTCACGTGCACACGTGGTTATGATACCTTAATTTATTTTTGATAACATTATATTAGGGTGGGCACTCATATCACTGTAAGTTGCCACATACTCGCAGTAGCTTGCAGCAGATTGCGGTAGACAACGGTAACTTGCGTTGGATTTTGACTGAGCGTTTGCCGCAAGCTACCGCGTGTAGGTGGCAATTGTGATGTTCAGTTTCATAGTTTGTTAAATAATAATATGTATTTCAAATAGCTCAAAAATGTAATCCGTGCTATTATTGTACTCCCTAATAATAAAATTATCACTAACTTTCACCATTAGGCGGATAAGGCCTGAAAAAATGAATGAAATTCCACTTAATTTACCTAGAACAATAATGGTAAAGAGAGCGACATGTCCAATCTAAGGTTAAGTTCAATGACAAACCTAACCTAAGCTAACTCAATTTAATACCAGTTTGACAAAATTTGGTTGTAATAAGCCCGTAATAAATTAATTTAGATAATGGTAAGTTTAGATTACTAATTTTACGATTGAATAATAAATATATTCAGGCGATATGGTAAGTTTAAATTTGAAAAGAATATCATATTTTACCAAGACATATAAGGTGACATATAATATGAGCAATCAACGTGTTAATATTTTTGATTCAATGATTTTTTGAAACGTCGTCAGAACCTATATTAAATTATTTCCACTGTACAGATTCAAGATATTTGAGATATCTACCTATCAATTATTTTATCACCACAAATAGATATAACAGATATATGTGATAATGCATACCTATATACTATACAGGTCAGGTATACAAGTACCTATACAGTGTATAGGTACCTGTAGTTTTCAAACTATTTCACCTCACGCGCCCTTCGTGTCTGAAACCTTTTAACGCGCCCCAAAAAATGATTTAATGGAATGGATGCCTGATTTTCTACATAGTTTTTCATATTGTATTATTAGAATCAAAATAAACACAGCTAGTGCTTGGTAAAGTACCGCCTTTCAAAATTTAACCAATATTATTTTTAATCTCAATTGTCTCAATACCAGTGGCGAGAGGTGGAGGTAGTGTGTTAAGCTTCAACATTCAAAATAGCAGAAACTAAAGTTTGTCTGTCTTATTAATTTTCATTTAACTAATAACTCAATTTGTAGACGGTGCGGGTTAGTTATTAAAATTAATTTAAACCCTGCCTAACCAAACCATAATAGTTTTGGGTATGCTATGCGCGATCCGATAAAATAGTTCACAACTTTTCTGACATACTTATTATTTTCGTTGAATGTGTATTACAGATCTTGTTGGTAAGTTTTTTTTTAAATTCATTAAGCCCTGCCTAACCAAACCATAATCGATAAAAATATTCTTCTATCTATAAAATATCTACAATTATGTATGGTTTCATGGCATGATTTTAGATATATTACGGATAAACGATTTTTTTTAAACTATTATCTAATATGGCTTGAATTAGGCAGGTTTCAATTGAATTTAAAAACTAATAAACACTATCAACACGTTGTAGTCAATTTTTCAACGAAAACAAATACGTTTGACTGACAAAGTTTAGTATGCACATTTTATGCCGGCTCTTAACAGCCTACCCTACCCTTCGCCACTATTATGTACCTACTGATATTACAGTATTTCGCTATCACGCACAATATGTAGATCCACGTAAAGGTTTTAATTAAATTCTGATAGTTGTATACTTACAGGCACATACTGTCAGCGACGCAGGCTTAGAAATGTCATATCGATAGAATCTACTCTTAAAAGTTATGTTTTATATTTGTATTTCTTCCTTAATTTCCTATGAAATCATCCCATATAATAATATTCCTATGAAAGCGCGTTGTATAAAGATTGTCAGAAATAATTATATTTTTTTTCAAACAGCCTGCGGCCCTGGGTGTTAATAGTGATGTTCCTGAGCGTCACGACGCACAGTTTGAATATCACCGCTGTATAAAATATTTTTGGCTGATCAAATATCCCACAGTTTATACAGTTCTACTTTATATTTTATTACTTTAAACTTCACTAAATCTTAAATTACAACCTGAACGAAATGACATATGAACTATATGCCAAATATTCCATAAATAAGTTAAACATGAAGAAACTTTATATGTGCCATCAATATTGCATTAAAAATGGAATTAAGTCCCAAAAAATATTTCAAGCTTCTATTCAATCTTAAAGATGGCGTTCAGAATATGTGCTATGCGTTTTGCATCAAGACGACGTGCCAAACGTCGGGTGTATAAAAATGGTTGAGATTAGATATTTATAAAAATAAAGAAGAATGTATAATTTATAAGCTTGATTTCTCGAAGAATTTCATGTTATACCTATACATTTTTATTTTTCATAAAACTCAATGTTTTAATAAATAATATTAATCATTCAAATTATGAATTGTCAAAAATCTTTTCTACGCATTGGAGAAAACTACCACAAAATAATATGTAACAAAAGTATGGGATCCTTTAAAGACTTTACATCTTATCACGTTTTTCTTTGAATAATAATTGTAAGTTTATCTTTGACTTTTTTTACATAATACTAATTAATCAAACAAAATATCTCAAATTGCAAGGTTCATATTTTTCCGATAGGTGCCTCTGGTAAGTAGAGTATTTACCTTAAACTAACGGGCTCATAGTTCTTCCACAGAGGAATTCAGGTGGCACTTTCTACGTTTACTCTACGCCTACGTTTTAGGTAACTTGCCAATGGCATAGTGCTTTTTTCAGATAGCCACGAATACTTACAATTATTCTCTATCTATATTAATAATGAACAATAATCATTATTTTTTTATGTTATAATTAGGGAATCCAATCTCGAGCCAAAATTCTGATCCCGGGATTTCGGGATTACAATTTGACAATCCCGGGATCCCGGGACTGGTCCCGGGATTGGCATTTTTTTCCATTGTTAATATAAAATGTTTATATTTACAAATAACATTGATAAAATCGGTCAAAAATAAATCTAGTATAATTTATACTATTTAAGACATTTATTGTTAATATTGTATACGTTCATTCTTGGAAATACACAAGTTTAATGGAGTAAATAATATTGTAATATAAATAATAATGTGAATTTAATACGAGATTGCTGTTTCTGATAGTAAAGACATAATGAATGGATTAGCGAGATTTAAAATAGTAAAGCAAATAATCATGGCGTACTTATGGCCTTTCCGCATCATAAATCTAATTTTTCGACCATGTCCGATCCTAATAGGATCATATGGGCCTACACGGAGTAGAGGTTGTATTAACAGATTTTGTTTTTTTTTTACGAGAAATGGATGTCAGCTACTTGCTCAACCTGCAAAATCAAATTAGTCAGCCAAATATGAAACTGCCGTAAAACGTATGATATCATGGTGGAATTACTTTGTTAAATGTGAGAAGCATTGTTTTTTTCCAATCTTTCTCATTTTTAATAATTCATGTGAAAAAATAAAATGAATCGGCAACCTACACATGGGTATAAATCAAACTTCATTCAAACTCATTTTATTTCTAATGTAGTTATTTTTTATTAAAAGTATTTTTTTCTGTTTTATTTTCGCTTTTATTTTATTTTCCATAAAAATTGATAAATAAAATCAATCCCGAAATCCCGGGATTATGTTTATCAATCCCGGGATTCATAGGTATCGAAAATAGCGCGGGATCCCGGGATTGGAATCCCTAGTTATAATGTATTCATCTAAAAACAATCAATTTTGGTAACTTTAACGACATCTTTTTTGAATAAGTAAAAAGTTCCTATTTTATTTCGTGTACAAATAATTTATTTTAGCAAACGCGTTTGCTATAAAACAAAATTTCGTGTACCTATTCTCATTATTTATTTATATGGCAATAATAAACGTACATGCGCAGGTGGTAGGTACTTACTTCGGACGCTGAGAAGGGCTTTTATGTCGCTCTTCACCCCCTACTTCCAGCGCCTCCCGACTGGAATCTTTCCTCCACGGTTTCCCGAGGACGATTTTCGGTACTTGTGCATCTGGCGTGTGCTTTGGAACACAAAAATTCCAAAATGAAAGATTTTGTATTTATTTTTCACGGCGGAGCACACGTACTCATGAAATAGTGACGAAATTTCCAATAGACACTGCTGTTGTAGCAACATCAGCATTTTTTAGTTAACCACGCAAATAAATTTAATAGGCAATAGTTCTGCGTGAAAATCATTTTGATCACGAACAGTGCGGACGGGTACAAAATAATAATTTCGATTAGTACTGTTTTCTAAAGTTCATAATGTCACTTGCAAGCGGAAAACAAAAAACACAAGAATTATTAAAATGAAATCATACGGTGCCCATAAAACATGGAAGACAAACTTGCGGACGTGGGTGTGGAGGGAAATATTTAAATTATTATTACTATAATAATTGTTGTACTAACTTACTTACGAATTAACAGTTTAAAATTAGATTAATTGGGTAATTAGTGAATTTAGTTATATTATATCTGTATGTGGCAGAAAAAGGGGAGACGACTGACAAAAACAAAAATAAAATGTATATTGAATAGGCATGCATCACGCTGTCAAGGAGCTTCCAAATTTGAAAAAAAAAATATAAGGCAAAAAAGCGTAAATATCTAAGTATTTCATTTTCTATAAATTATTTCATAAAATTATAAGAAAAACTTTACATAACTCAAGGTAGTATGGATGTAGTATCAACGTAGTATCAATGTGTAGACAAGCCATTTTCTTTATAACCTACTCAATTATTGTAGTAACTTACTTAGTAACTTTAATAAAAATCAAAATATTTATTTTTCAGCTTTTTTCCGCAAATGCACAAAAAAACTTAGCTTTTTGTTTAGATCCGCTTTGATTTATATGACGTCATATAATAAATGATTAAATTTTCTACATGAATGTAAAATTTAAATATTAAGTAAGTACCTATTACTATTTCAAACTAAGTGGTAGTGCCATCTGTCATCATTATTGGATGTGGCTTAGTGCTGAAACATAAATTATCATAAGATCAAAATTACATTTGGACTTAAAAATCATTTGTCTAATTATAAGAGTGTAATTATAATTTGTTTTCTTTCACAACTTGATTAAAATAAACGATTCCTTATTTTCGAGTCAGTTTATTTTTCAAATTTAGAATTCTTTTCTTTCACCTTACCGTATTTGATACGTCTTCTCCCTTCTCGTTCCTTCATACACATTTACACATGTTTTGTCTCATACGTTACAGATAAATCAATACAAATTTATATAATTTAATTATATTTCAAAAAAAAGTATTAAGAGCATACATAAGTGAAACGGCAAATGATTTTCAACAGTAGGAAGAACGAAATTTCGCAGTCGTCGCCAATCGGAGACTGTCAGTAGAGATGTGAGCACGACAATTTGTTTTGTGATGGCGCCGGAGGAATATATTCTTAAATCGTGTAAAGATGACTAAAAAACGTTCCGCATGTACTTGAAAAAGAAAACATGTCAATGAATATACTATTATTATCACGAATATAATAATAAACATAACATTAAAAGGACGCACGTTGATTTTTTATGACTAATTATATTTCGTTCGGCTCGCGTCATTTGCACAAAGGCTATACCTCAGCTGAGGCATGGTCTAAAAAAATCGTGACTAAGCGATGCGCGGATTGCGGATCGCGGGTGAAAATGACGCGAACCGAACGAAATATAATTTTTCATAAAAATTCAACATGCGTCCTTTTTATTTTATGTTTATTATTATATTCGTAATAATACTAGTATATTCATTGACATGTTTTCTTTTTAAAGTACATGCGGAACGTTTTTAGTCATCTTTACACGATTTAAGAAGTAATACGCCAGTCGCCATCACGAAACAAATTGACGTGTGCCCAGCTCGAAATTCGCTCTCAAGCTGCCAGCGAGTCCAAAATTTCGTCACGCCTATAGTTGAAAATTATTTGCCGTTTCACTGAAGTATCGCCTTAAGTAATCAGAAGGTATTATTCCCTTATTAGATAATTGATATAAATAAAGTCAATGGCCTAAATTTAAAAGCTGTAAATAAATTAGACACCCCTGCCCAATAATGACAGTAACGTGTCTCGTTCGCTAACTTACTGTCATCGCAATTGTTGATAAACTTTCTCTTAAATCCGAAAACAAAAAACAATCTCACAGTGTTGCTTTGTTGCATATTGAATATATCGCCGAGCATTCTGAGCGAACGCGTGATGACCTTGTTTCCGTTCTTATCTATTCAAAGAAAATGGAAAGAGATGAAAACAAATCACAATTCTGTTCACTGTGATGGTCGAGCATATAGAAATCACAGTTTTCCAATAAATTATCATTCTCAGACTTTGGATAAGATATTTTTTTATTTTATACAATTAGATATGATTTATGACATCGTAATGCATAAAATAATTACAAGATAAAAAGAACCTTTTCTATACCTACAACGTTTTTAAATTTTCTGTTGAATCATATTAACTTGACTTGACTAGTTTAAACGATCAAAAAAATGTGTACTTGATAGAAATAATACTGAAATGTCATTTTGACATTTCATATTGATTTCCATACTAACGCACGTATATATTAATAATTTAGCTGCTACGACCCCAGACCCCTAGCAACCAATAACAGTGGATTGGATTACGGATTTCTTCCGAAATAACTTTTCATACAAAACAGAATAAACTGACAATGAATTCAATTCTACTTAAAGATGGCTAAAAGTATTTAAAAAATGCATTGGCATCGGGTTCCGATATATTCTAAAAGTTTCAAATGTCTAGCTTGTCGGGAAGTTAGTTAAAAATCGATTGCAAGATTTGTACTGGATAAACAACCACCGGACAAAATAAGAATAGGACCTAATAAAAACGTTGTAATAAGGTATTTTTAACCTACTCTTATACTATACGCCATACGGGTGCCTTCTTGGTTAAACTAAATATTATAATTGTATGGATCTATTAGCAATAAAGAGAGCTACCTACAATGCTAATATACGATTCCGTTAATACTTACCCAAGATTATAGGCTCTACCCAGGCATCAACTCACCAATCCACCGCTGATATCTGACCACTGCACCCATTCGTGATGAAGTGGGCTTTATCGAGAAGTTTTATATCCTACAATTATTGGTTTTGAGGTATCAAGCTTAATATGTACCGACTTTAATGTACCAATAATATTTTGTTATATCAATTATTTCTTTAAATTAAATTTTCAACTATTTCGTCACGTATTAGCCACAAATTTATCAAAAACATAGCAAGAGTTGCTACCGTTCATAAATTGTTTTTTATTCATAAAAATAAAAATATTGTACATAACATGTAATGTTTTTTCAGTTTGACATTGTACATCTTCTTAATATATAAAAAATAATATTTGTTTGTGTGTTTGTTTGTTTGTTTGTTTGTTCGTATTGAATGCACTGCCATACTGTTCATCCGATTGCGATAAAACTTTGTTAACTTATTGCTTGCACTTTCGTGAAGAGTATAGGCTATATCTTATATATAAAAATGAATGTCTGTCTGTCTGTATGCCTGTTTGTCTGTCTGTCTTTCTGTCTGTCCCGTATGCGTTCCTATACCATTCATCGGATTACGATGAAATTTTGGTAAGTGGTTGTATGTACACCCGCAAAGGTTTCTGAATTAGAAAAATCATCATCTTCTTCTTCTTCATCATTCTATTTTCTTTTATTCGTATGGTTCCTATACCATTCATCCGATTGCAACGAAACTTTCGTCAGTTATTGTACACACACCCGCAAAGGTTTCTAAATTAGAAAAACCATCTTCTTCTACTTCTTCTTCATTATATCTTCTTTTATTCGTATGGTTCCTGTACCATTCATCCGATTGCGATGAAACCTTCGTCAGTTGTTGTGGTAACGCCCGCAAAGGTTTCTCAATAAGTACCTACAACTATCTTCTTCTTCTTCATCATTCTATCTTCTTTTATTTGTATGGTCCCTATACCATTCATCCGATTGCGATGAAACTTTCGTTAGTGGTTGTGCCAACACCTGCAAAGGTTTCTGAATTAGTACAACCATCTTCTTATTCTTCTTCATTATATCTTATGGTTCCTATACCATTCATCCGATTGCGATGAAACCTTCGTCAGTTGTTGTGGTAACATCCGCAAAGGTTTCTGAATAAGTACAACCATCTTCTTCTTCTTCTTCATTATATCTTATGGTTCCTATACTTTATACATTATTCTTTATACTTTATACATTATTCGTATGGTTCCTATACCATTCATCCGATTGCGATGAAAACTTCGTCAGTTGTTGTGGTAACACCCGCAAAGGTTTCTGAATAAGTACAACTATCTCTTTCTTCTTCTTCATCATTCTATCTTCTTTTATTTGTATATTCCCTATACCATTCTTTCGATTGCGATGAAACTTTCGTTAGTGGTTGTGCCAACACCTGCAAAGGTTTCTGAATTAGTACAACCATCTTCTTCTTCTTCTTCATTATATCTTCTTTTATTCGTATGGTTCCTACACTAATCATCCGATTGCGATGAAACCTTCGTCAGTTGTTGTGGTAACACCCGCAAAGGTTTCTGAATTAATACAACCATCTTCTTCTTTTATTTTATATTCTTCCATTCATCCGATTGCAATAAAACTTTCGTCAATAATTGTGCCAAAACCTGCAAAGGTTTCTGAATTAGAATAACCATCTCTTTCTTCTTCTATTCGCAATGAAACTTTGGTGAATTGTCGTGCGCATGCCCACGAAGATTTCTGGATTAGAAAATTATCTACTTCTTCTATTCGTATGCGTTCCTATAACATTCAACCGATTGCGATGAAACTTTTGTGAGTTGTTGTGCGTACACCTGCGAAGGTTTCTAAATTAGTATTATATAAAATACAACGTTTATTGTTTGTTTGTTCCATGCAATTTTGATTTTTTTTACTACATATTAATAACGTTTGCATCATAGACTATAGATACATCTAGACCCCACCCGTTGCATTGCTAAATGAAGCTGCGTGCCATGCGTTTGGTTTGTGAGCGAGCGAACGCATTTGTCTACAAATGTTCGAGACCATAGACCATTTCGGTAGTGCTCGCCCAAAGTGCTCGCACTAGACGCTCAGAATTAAAATATAATTTTCTATTTTTTTACGTTATATAGTATTTTTAAGCGGTCAAAATGCAACCATTAGGTAAAGATATCCATAATTTAAGTTATTTTAAAGAAACACTAGGTCACTGATAATATATATAATAATATACAAATAAATTATCATGCACATGTATCAACTTACCTATGAAACGTAATACCATATTCTTGCTTATCAGTACGGCTACCATATTTTAATACAACACACAGAACCATCTTTCCTACTTAATTAACAAAAAATATTTACCATTGACTTTATGTCTAACACAAAAAATAGCAATTTAGCAACACGAGCTACGATGCTACGTGAAGCGATTCTCCACGATTTGTTGGCGATACTTTTGGAAACTAACGAAAACATATGTAGACCTTTTATCTTACTCTAGCGCGTGTCGCAGAGATTATAAGGGTGCCGAATACTTTCTCACTCGCACTCATGCATCGTTTTTGTTCAGGCCTTGGTTTGCATACTTTGGATTCGATTTTAATTTAGTGGTCTTTTGTTTGACCTATACTCCTATTAGAATTATTTTCATATTGCCATATTGTATAACACAGATATTTTAATATTAAAAAAAAAAATTACCTCTTATTATTTTTTAAATATCTAAGATAAATATAACCACGAAGCGACCCTGTGCGAAGCCGGGTACTTCAGCTAGTTATTTATGAAATTTAAACGTGCTATATTTTTCCTAATAATTTTATTTTGTCTTTATAAACTAAAGTGCCGTAAGTATTTATAAACTAAAGTAAAGTGGTCGAAAAATGATCCAGGTAAGTATAATATATATATATATTATATATTTTCAGTCGGGGTCGATCCACTGCTGGATGAAGGCCTCCCCCAGCTCCCTCCACCCTTCTCGGTTTCCTTGTTTTTCTCTGCCACGTACTTCCACCTGGACAAGTTCGTCAATCCAGCCGGTTTTGGGGCGCCCTGTGGCCGCTTAGTGCCCCTGGGGTACCACTGAATGACTGCATTCGTCCAGCGGCCGTCCATTCACCGTGCAATGTGTCCGGCACACCGCCATTTCATCAATTTGGTGACCTCTATCACATCTCTCACTCCTGTTTGCTTTCTTATCCATTGGTTCCTTTTTCGGTCCTTACGCGTTATGCCCAACATGCATTCTTCATGCCACGTTGCGCAACTCTCAATTTTTGGATCTCTCGTGTGTTGAGAGTCCATGTTTCGCAAGCATACGTTAGCACTGGTAGCACACATTGGTTGAACAATTTACGCTTCAGGCATATTTGAAGGTCTAGGAATATATATTGAGAATCTTTTGTAATGCCATATTTTAAGAAAGGTTTTGATTTATGAAAAGTTTTAAAAGCCCAGATTTATACAAAAATGTCAGAGCATTTGACACGCAACGATAATATTGTTATAGTGCATAAAATGGAAAAAATTAAATTAATTGAGAGAAAGTCGCACAAATTTATAATAGTAAATAAATAATAATTATTCCAGCCTTGTGTGCGAGTCATTTTTCTTTTCATCGGTACTATATTTACGGAGAAATAGGCTTGATGGATTTCCTAAGCGACCTACCAACCGATAATGTTGTATTGCCGATTATAATATTATTAATTCTTGTCCCTTTCATTATAAATCTATCATTATAATCTTATAATAGCATGTCTAACGGAGAAAGTGATTTTCGCCCTTTTTTGATCATCTGTTTGTCGGAAGTAACAATTTCACGCAAACTTTTGTAATTATTGTAATTTTGATAACGTTATAATTATACACGGAATATACTATTATAAATCGTTGTTACATTGAAAATTAAAGTGATTGGTTATAATTGTAGGGCTTTCAAGTATACTTATATATTTCAATATTCTTTCTTTAGATGATTAAGTATTGAACAGGTAATTATCAAGTTTTATTTTACAATAACGACAGCTACCTCAAAATACAACAATCGGTTGTCTAAACTAAATCTTAGTACATATTAAAATGTGATCAAAAGCTATTATTTTTTGTACTATATTGAATGATGGACCGTGCATACATTCGGTGTCAGTTCATTCATTCATTATTAATTTCAAAACTTTTAATATTATTATCGTAAAATGACGCGCTCACCTAAACTTGCTAAAATATCGTACCTACTTCCTACATATTATAGGGATAGGCTATAATATTGAATATTGATAGTTAAGAGCAATGGGGTAATGGGTACCTAATGTTAAATATACTAGTGCCGGGTCGCTGAGTATTTGTACATACATATTATTATTATAAAGAGGGAGATAAAATATACGAACTTCTATAATTATATTTATGCGATGACATTGGATACTACGTTCGTTTGTTTTTTTCGAATCTTGCAATAAAATTAGTATCTACCAGCTACCTATGGGATTATCGGAATAATGAATTTTGAAATTGGAATAACGGAAACGGAAGTGGTCACATCAGTGGCAAATGGTGGAGGCGGACTGCAAAGATCCGACATAATAATATGTAGTGCACACTAAACCTTGTCAGTCATACTTATTTTTTTTCAGTGAACTAATTATACAAAATTGCAGATGATTTTGGTTATAAAGCAAACCATGATAAATATTAGATAGGAAATATTCTTATATCTAAAAGTAGGTATGCCTACAAATAAATATGACTGAAAAAGTGTGTACTATTTTTGTCGGATCTCCGCAGCCTACCTCTACTATTGTGGTTTGGTATTCTATTCTTTGTTAAATGAAAATAAATAATTATGACTGACAAAGTGTAGAGTGCTCTATAT
This sequence comes from Rhyacophila brunnea, assembly GCF_057557595.1. Classification (NCBI taxonomy): domain Eukaryota; kingdom Metazoa; phylum Arthropoda; class Insecta; order Trichoptera; family Rhyacophilidae; genus Rhyacophila; species Rhyacophila brunnea. Next base: position 34,991,838 of record NW_028233276.1, on the reverse strand, counting down.
ATGGCAAATCTTCACAACATACCTCCCCTCAACCATTTGCCACTGGATACATACATATAAATATCGAGAAATATCCCTTATGATTTTAATGTATTATATGAGTATTAATGGATGCACAGATATTTTATAATTATTAAATACCATATATATGTGTAGAATGTAGATGTAGGAAGGTGTCTTATTAAGCGTCAATTACATTGAGCTACTTTACGAGCCGTTTGTCGGCGAATTTAATAGCGGACGATTCAGCTACTGCGATTATGATGATGACACACAAAACTTTCCATTCGCTGAGAAGCCACAAGCCAGCGACTATTTTGACAGAACGTAGTTCGTTTTTTTACCGGGAGGTTGCTACTGCGCAGACGCAGTAGGCCCACACCCCGCGTGTAGCGTGTGAAGTTGACTGGCTTCAACTTTTCTCGGTAGAGTGTTTACAATCTGCTTGTTAGCTTGTTCGATGATTACACTGGGCGACTTTACAGGCAGATTGTAAATTCGTCAACAAACAGCTCGTAAAGTAGCTCAATGTAATTGACGCTTAAGACTCTTTACCAGGACCCTTTGGGTCTCGCATACATTTTTATTGTCATAATATAAAAATAAAAACTTATTTTTTATTTCTGAGGAATGATTTATTTAAAATATAGTTACAAGAGATTATTATATTATTGATAAAAAACAATTATCACAGTCATGCTACACCAATTTTAATTAATTCTATGACCAACTACTCACTTAATTGGTTACATATAAAAATGTAAAACTACTTTTTTAAATTATGGAGAAAATATTCTTTATTATGGCACAATATTAAAATAGACTCCGTAAAAATAACATTGGTGTATTTATATGAAAATATATTGGTAAACCAAAATAGGGTGAATCTGGGACAAATGGACATCGGGGCAAAGTAATATATTTTTTTAATACCTAACGAAAATATTATACTCTGAATATTGATCCTCACACTTTTCAATTTAGGCAGATAAATTGTGACAATGTGCGCAAAGGGGAATACAGAAAAGTCCAAAATATTTATTTTTGGGAAAGCAGGCGAGTGAGTTTTACATAATGTGAATTTCTATTTTTTTCTGATGAAACGGTGTTGATTGGACTGAGAACTTTGTTCCTGTACGAATATTATAAAGATGTATTGTAATTATTAATCTTACTTAGATATACAAATGTTTTTTTTCAATTTTGCTCCCATTTTTGTACGCAAATGCTTTATAAACAAAACGCCTGTACTTAACTATCTTATAATGAAAATATAATATATTATCTGATTGGATTTATATATTCACGATTTATCTGTTTTTTCTACTGAAATACATATTATCAATTGCATATTGTACAGTATGTATTTTGCCCCATGTCATTTGAGAGGTTCTTTAAAAATTATAATCGTTATAATAGTTTTGATATTATATAATTGTTATTGTATGGAAAAACTGTACTTAGTAAATATTTTACATCATAATTTTATTTCAAATTTGTTAGTTGTCCAAATATTGGCTTTGTGTCCTCACATGAAGTGACATTTATATATTTTGTTATAATTACTTAAAGCTAAAAATTAAACATATTTTAATAAAATAATATCATAATACGTTACTACAAAGGTTTCGATATTTTAAATATTCCCCACTGTTAATGTTATATAAATTACATATATACCTGACAGCCAGTTCATATATTGCTATGAACTTTTTGTTTTTAGGTATTTATGGTTTCTGTATGATTATACTTAAAATGTGAATTGTCTCTGAAAGATGCGATACTTTAGTCATTAGTTATACAAAATCTGTTGTCTGCAAAATTATAGATACGATATACTAGCTCTGAGGTAGAGACAAAATAATATTATATCACCTGAACGAGGAATACCTAAATACATTTTCGTATTTTATTGTACAAGATATTGCATTCCATACAACAAAAAAAAACAATGAATCAGCATTCAGGGGTTTTGCCATCAATATTTATAATATTTAATACATTATATTAAAATATAATATATTTTGTAAGAAAGTAGGTATTTATCTTAATAATTATTATTATTCTTTAAAGTCTTACACTGGAGCGGTATTATATTGAAATTAAATATATTTACTTATATACCTATATGTAGGTACACAATATAATATATTATATTTTTTGTATACTACATGTTGTCATATTGATTGAAATTGATTGACACTAATAATTGTTAATAAAATATTAATTACTAAATTATTAATAATAATTACATTACATATATTTTTAATATTCTTATTAGGCTATTCGAAACATATAGAAACATGAATATCAAAAAGATATATTATTTTTTTAAATAATTTATCGGCTCGTTTTGAATTGACAAACATTTTCAATTTAAAAATTATCAGTATAAATAAAAACAGTATCAAGATGGGGTTAACTTTATTATTAATAAATTGGGTAATTAATTAAATTAATAAATATATGTTTCAAATACGATAATAATCTATTTTTCTTTTTATATTCTTTGGCAATGTTTACACTAAGTAAAAACGTACACCTAAGTAAAAACATTAAATCTAGTACAAAAAGATATGCAAACTTCTTACCTAAATGACATCTTAGTAATAATAAAATTATCAATTATTTTTGATAAATATTTTTATTTTTGGCAAGATTGTTTTTAGTTTTTAGCTTAGATTTATTATTAAAGATGGCAGTAATAAGTGCTACGTTATTAACATTTTTAAATACATGGTTATTGATTACGCACTGTTTCGGGCAGCGTTTTCCAAAGTGTGATGGTCGCAACCTAGTGTAGATAGGTATTTCGTAAATCAATGAGTATTTCAGTATACAGGCGGCCCACGACTTTCGTACGTTCTACTTTCGTATTTAAAATTTAGATTTTTGTTGATAATGCACAAATTGATCATAATGAAAAATTGAATATGTCTTTGGTATGATCCCGGGCGAATGTATGAGTTAATACTGGGTTGCGACCCACAATGTGAGAAACGCTATAGTGCATTTTTAATTCAATATAAAAATGCATGTCACATATCCAAGAAAGTTTTGTTTTGAACCAGCATGGGTTTAATCAATACCTAAGTAATTTTTTTACATTCATGAAAATATTAAATATTATAATAATACAATATAAAACTCTGTAAATGACTTGATATATTAATATTATAAAAGTAGTTATTTTTACGTCTATAGATATAAAATTTAAACATTGTGTAGATTTCATTCAAGTCACATTCCAATTCACATTGTTTTATAAATGCCATCAAAATTACAGCTTGCAATCCAGCGCATAGGACGAATCAATGGTGGAGATGACTGGTTCAGGAGGATTTATTTTAGGTCCACCAACAATCGCGCAGGTTATATTTTTGTTTGAAGACGTTCTGGAACTCTCTGTATCTGAAAATTAAAAAAAAAAACAATTTATTTTACATCAGTTGCGGCATGATCGGAAAATTGTACGTATACAGTCTGCCTCATCACAGTTCACCGTGTGATGTTATATTGGAAACCGATGGCCATATAGCATTGAGATCAAATTTATATATACGTAATAAAACCATCGAAATAACAAAGAAAGACTGTAGAAAATTAGGTAAGTAAATTAGAAATAAAATTATGTCGTTAATATGTAGGTAGGTAGATAGAATTTCTGAACGATTTAAAGGTAGGTTGGCAAGTAGTTGCTCTTAAGTACCTATCAAGTCGTACCTACCAATGACAGCGTTGTTATCAAATATTTCCTACCAACGAATTCCATATTAATGTTTTTATTGAATCTAATAAAATTGGAAAATTACCGTCTGCAATGCTCCACAATATCGCGCCATTATCTCAATGTTATACGGCCATCTCTTTTCGGTACGACAGCTCATGGTCAAGTGTGATACGGTGAAATGTAATACGTACAATTTACATTGAACCGAAAAAAACAGCTAGGTGATAAAAATAAAATAATATCATTTCTGAGGATGACATAGTTATTGTAGGTATAATATTTTGTTTTGTTTTTTTTTATACCTCCAGTAGATGACCTCTCAGCTGATTTCCGCCATTTAAATGATAGCAGGTGGTCGCGGTATTTCGGGGTCGTAAACGTGTAGAGAAGAGGGTTTACTGCTGAATTCAGAGGTACAACGAACACCACCAACCATGCGTATACGTCAGCTGAAGGGAAAATAAAAAATGTGTTATTGATCTCGTTTGAAATAATATTAATAATTTTTGAATTTAGTGATCGTTATTTGGTATTAGTATTGCCATCTATGGACATTATTAGCAAATATTTTAATAATAGTTTATAGTGGTTGAACACAGATGGCAGTATAATGTTAAAATATTGATGTGTTTCCATGGAAACTTACATGATATCTCCATGTCGAAGAAATTGGCGATTTTTAGACAAACGATAGGAGCCCAACATGCAGCATTTGTGAAAACGATAAAGAAGAAGCGAATGGCAAATTCACAATCAGCTGAAGATGGAGCCGCGCGTCTGGTCCGCCATACTGATATGAACATGGCGCAGTAGACTATCGCGATTACTAGGAGCCTGGAAAATTAATCATTTAAATAAAGGTATAATATTTTATTTTATTTCAGATGCCTTAATATATATATGATTGCTTGGTTGATAAACCTACAGCCATATATATTTTGTACTTATGTTGAAACTTGTAACTGTACACTAGAGGTGAGTTGGAAATACTGTCACCAGCTTGTGTACCCAAGTCTCGGATGAAACTACCCATACTCGGTATGTGTGGCCCAATAAACTTGTTCCAAAAATCTTGTGATGATATCATTGCGAGTCGCTGGCCAGTTGAACAATAGTTAATAAATTTTGTGTCGCAGCACATTCCCTCATAGTGAGATGATACATTGTTATTCATTTTATGATCAAGAATATTCTAGCCAGACAGAAAAACAACTCGTATATTTAAAATGTGTTTAAAATTTTATAATAAATGGGACATTTCGAAAAGCAGAGCTCAGAGTATTTTTAGTGATTGTATTCAACCCGATATTTCAAATACTAATATGGAGTTGGTTTTAGTTCCAGTTGAGTATGAGACTTATGTCACATACGCATGGCAAATGCTCTATATAGTATTCCAAATACTCGTAAGTATTTTAGAACAAGTTTCGATACAAAGTATTTTTTTATACTGGTAGTAAGTATACTAAGCTTAGTCTTCAAAATCGACCAGTTTTCCCATCTCTACTGTACACATAGTAAAATGTAAAATAATAGAAAGAATAATGTTATTCTTACCCAACCATGTTGACACCAAGAAAAATAAATGCTGAATATTGCCAACCGAAAGGATATTTTTCCATCAGATGAAGTGGGAAACACATTCCGCTGTATGACCCATAAAACCGAGTAGAGTTTTTCCAATGAATAACTAGAAATTTTACAAAACTAATGTAGATTACATAATATTAATATTACTATTATCACAAAGCTTTGCTATTTACAGTAGTGCATCAATCGGCGCGTTTAATTGCTTTAGTTGCCTAATGAACTTAGTATTCACTTTATGATGGTTACTAATTTTGTCCATTATATTTATATAATATTTTTAGGTAAAATTTTGTGAGTATAAATTGTAATAATATTATAAAAATTGTCATACTTGGAAGCACAGCAAGTGTCACACCAATTCCCCATAGAATTAAAAGCGCCGGCTTGGCAACTCTAGGAGTCAACCGAGGGTGTCCACCCATAGGGTCCACAATCAGTAGGAATCTTTCCACTGACATAAATGCCAAGATAAGCAAGGAAACCTTGAAAAATATAATTCACAGTAAAGTTATAAAATTCCACAGTGTATGAACAGATTTTGTCGGCAAACCTGGTTTTAGGATGATTGGACCAGTTGGGCCTAAACAGGCGTCGCATTGTGGATTGCTCTGGATCTCATGAGAAAGAATACAAAAAAATTAAACCACAAGAAAAAAATTACATTTAAATTCGAATGAAATATTTGATTGTATTACATTAATTAAAATGTAACGCACATTATTACATCACAAATGACCTCAAAACAATATTGGTAGGTACCTACTAGGTAGGTACATAGGAAAATAAAGTAGTTTGGTTTCATTCTTGAATGTATACCGAAACCGAACAGAAATGTTCATGTCAATTTATTATACAATATGTCTAACATATTAGCCATAATACTTTAATTTTAATGCCATCTCCAAATCAAGAGACATCTGTACATGAACAAAGGAAAATAGTATAAATGCAGGGGTCCACAGTAGAAGCAATGAGGCGCAGTAAGTAAGTAGTAGGCAAGGTAATACAAGAAGTCACATTATAATCAAAATTATTTATTTTTTCTTCCATACCTATACAAAAAACAATATTTTTATTTGTATGGTATATTCAGTGAAGTCCCGTGGGGGTAGGCAGATTGAGCGTCGCTTGGGGGCGGCAAATCGAGGAGAATCATTTTTTATATTACTTATATGGAAATAGTTAAACATATTTTCTTTATGTCATCTTGTACAATAATATTATAGTAAAAATGATGTGAAAATAATAAATCTGTGTATTGCTAAATAGTACAAACCAAATGTGTCAGAATTATCAATCAAATATAACCTCAGACTCTGGTGATTTCGCTTTTTATATCTAAATTTAATTATGTACTGTTTATGTATGTTTTAGTGGTAAGTGTATATTATGTTGGTAATGTATTCATACAACACATTTCTTAGCTATTGGAGTCATGAAAAGGATGATAAAAAATACTGTATAAAAAAATGGGGCGGCATTTTGTCTAGAGATGTCACTGGGTATATTATATATAATCTAACTAAGAGGTAGGTATATTCATGTAGGTATTGTACACAGTGGCGCACCCAGAATTTAATATTGGGGGGGGGCCCAAGGAGGAGAATGTAAATTAGTCTTATAGGCTCTTTTCTCTTCAGCCATGACCTACACCACTCCGGAATTCGGGTGGACACCGAAAATTTTTTGACAGTTCCATTAGGGATTGGGTTTCTAAAAAAACCTGACATTAGTGTTTCGAAATTTTTGTATTAGAAATTAAAATCTAAGAAATTTTTCTAAAAAGGGGCTGGAGAATTATTACAAATCATTTTTTTGCCGTGTTTTTATTTGTCTAAGCCCAAAGGTATAGTTTATTGGATTTCAATTTCAATGTTTAAAATCATTTTGATAATTTTCATTTTTGGGGGGTGCCAGGGCCCCTTGCCCCCCCCTGGGTGCGCCACTGATTGTACATGTATCAATATTTGTGATCAGAATACATATACCTACATAATTAGAATAGAACCACACTGCTGTAAATCTAACATGAATGTAAATTATTGTTATTAATGTTATTTATTTTAAATAAACATAAGCACCTAAATGTCCTAAATAAATAATAGATAAAAATAAACAAAAATTACCTCAGATGATGTCATGGCTGTGGCCCCAATAATTGTGCAGCCCCAGGACTTGGTCCACTGATTTGAATGTTTGTGATATTCATTGCGGAAACGACAATCTTGTATTCCGATCGCAAGTAAATATACTCCCATCAACATGTCGGCAACTAAAATATCATGATTATTAAATATGTGTTTTAGTTTTTATGTTAGGTTAGGTTAGCTTTAAAAAATATTATGATTTTATTTATAAATAAAATTACATATACCGACATCTATAATAAAAATTTTAAACAACAAAGCTTACCAATATTTTTAAGCAATATTTTCAACAGATGTCAGTATAATATAATGGTCTTTATGTTATTGTTGGTTTGATAGATTTACAAAATGAAATCAATGTAACTACAGAATAATAAAATTATGTTGTTTAATATTATTATTATAATATATTTAATATTTTATTTATTATTATAATTGATTTGATAATACTTATTGGTGTACAAATTAATACAAGTGGTATCAATAGGGTCGCTATGATTAATCATATTTTATAGTGAATTTAAAAAAATAATTCTTGAATGGTTTAGAACTGCACTTATTTATATAGCTTATTTTTGTCCGACTTCTCGTATAGCAGAGTGGCGCAGCGGAAGCGTGCTGGGCCCATAACCCAGAGGTCCGTGGATCGAAACCACGTTCTGCTAGATATTTTGTTTTTTTGAATTATCATTTTTTTGAAATAATAATGTTATTAGAGAAAACTAACAATAATTAATTCAGAGAATAGCATAAATACATAATAATATGATAACGTCATTATTATGAGAGATTGCAAAAATAATATATTATTGTAATTCGTATGCAGATGTCTTTATTTATATGATTAGATACAGGGCTCGAAATGGACAGGAGCGCACCGGAGCGCCGTTCCTGTCTGCTGAAATCGGCAAAATTATCGCTCCGTCTCATGGAAAAAATAATTTGACCATTTGCACCAGATAGGCCATAAATAGAAAATCTAACACACTTATTTTTATGAAATACCCATAAAATTTGAGAACTATGGAAATATCTTAAGAAAACTGTCGAGCGCTCCGGTTCGTAAACTTTTCCATTTCGAGCGCCGATTAGATACCTACTATTGATTGGACACAGGCAGTATTTTTCATCTGTGGAAAGTCATTTTTTGGCATAATACTTATATCTACACTCCAAAATGGTAATTTTCAATTTCATTTTTCTTTTAACATATTGTGGAGATTACAAATTATGAGTTTAAGACGTTCACAACATGACATTTAGAAACAAAGATATATAAGTATAACAGTATTACATAAAAAAAGAGATAGATCAGTAGATAAATTAGATAGGTACAAGGAAGTACACCGGATGAGTTAAGCAGACCCTATTTTAAGAATTTATAAAACAACGTCCATCTAAACTCATTCTCACGTAGTTGGAATATAACACCCAAAGCAATTTCGTAGAACATAGTAAGAGGTATGGATCAATAATAATTATTAAAAAAGTTTTATTATTTAATCCCAATACACCCGTTGGCTAGACGTCTACTCAAGTCAACTAAAAAACATTCTTTTAACTAGTGTTAATAATCGCTTACCTGCTAAGTTTCTTATTAATAGAGAAAGCGCTCTATTTTCATCCCGGGATGTGAACCTCCCCCAAAGAACTAGAGCGTTCCCAGACACGGTGAAGAATGCGATCAGCCACGCTGCAAAACGGAGAGACGGTCTGCTGACCAGGTCCTGGTTCGAAGAGACACCTAGGGACATCGGGATAATTTTAATGGCCAATTATAATAGTAGATACCGTACCGACCGATGTTTAGTGGGACTTTGTTTCCTGGAAAATTGCAAAATTGCATCATCCTAGCTTATGTACTTATGAACACTGCCTTCGATAGAACATTTATATAATATTTAAGTGGGCACGTTATCAAAATAAGTCAAAGACATGAACGCAAAGTTTTAATATGCACCATTACGGTAATGTAGGAAGAATTGAGGTAGGTACTCATCCATGACCCCCACAAGGGGAGGGGATTGTCAGGGTTCTAGCCTGAGGCCCGGGTTTAAAAGGGGCCCGGCGTGGTGGATCGACCAGCCAAGTGAGATATAAATTACAAATTTGCTCTAATAGTAAAAAAAAACTTTACCTCGAACGTCATTTGGAACGCAATTTTTGATCGTCACACTACCTTTAACCTTAGCGATAAGTAGAGGGGCCCGCTTCAGTTTATGGGGGCCATGTACTCACCACATACATATTTTTGTGTGCAAACATGCAAATGTTATATAATATTTTATTTCTTACATTAGAAAATATTCAGTGGCGTCACCTAGGGGTAGATAGGTCGTGCGCTGCTTAAGGGCGGCACATTATTGGGGCCGTCAAGGGGTTATTTGTAAATACTGTTAACAGTGGCCCAGAAAGCCTCAAAAGGTCAATATTGTTTTAGGAAGTGTGGCCTGGTAAAACGTGAAATCGGTAATCACCGATCGGCCCCTTAGAGTCAAAGAAACCTATCTTAATTTTTAACAATTTTGCGTTACGCATGGAACTGGACATTAAATGACATGTTATGTTAAGTGACAAAGAAACTTATCAAAAAAAATAATGGATAAAAGATAAGTGTATACATGTCTCTTGCAAACACTTTCTTGTTAATATCTGTGGAATGTAAATTTACTTGTGTTTGGGGCATTGATATACTACTGGATGAATCATATGCTTCTTAAAATGACGCCCGATTTTCAGCGACTCGGCCTTTGTTAAAACTTACTGAGTAAGCCCGGTCTAGCTTGCATCTTACTATAACTAATAGTCAGCGTACGACGACTTGCTCTGTCTGTTTTGCGTTGCAGCACCCTTATGTTCACTATTCCAAGAACGCAAATTTAGTTTTACAGCCAGGGCAATACGGGTGAAATTCGGGAATCCATGTTAACGGTCTTAACGCATTATACCTACAAGGAAATATTATAAGACGATATTCGTAATATCTTTTGTGGTACACTTTTAAAATGACACTTGTATGGGAACTGCTCATCTAGTAGTATATCAATGGTTTGGGGTCTCTTGTAAACTAGAGAAAAATGAAATAAGTTTCTTTGACTCTAAGGGGGCGCGATGCGGTGAAGTGACCACGTGAAGAAATTAAATGTGTGCAGAGGATAGGTATATGGAAAATTGGAGAGAGCTGAACCAGAATTACATATCACCTATTCTAGGATGATGACGTACCTCAGTAATGAGAGTGACGTCGAGGACAAACAGAAGTACCTACTTCAATGTAATATTTTGTTATTAATTATTAACTTATAAAAAAACAATGCTTCTTCAAAAATGTACGAATGCAAGCACCTTCACGAAATTCTTCATTAGCCTGAAACTAGGGATTACAATACCGAACGAAAATATTAATACCGGTATTTCGGTATCTCCCATTGAATATCGGTAGTCGTGAATAATAAGTATCTATCAACATTAATAAACATAGAAAAATCGGTACAGTTCGGTTATGAGGAATACAGCGGAAAACACATTTTGAAAATACCCGATATACTGGATTATTTGATAGTTTGGGTTAGTTTAGGTTAGGTTAGGTTGGGTTAGGTTAGGTTAGGTTAGGTTTGGTTAGGTTAGGTTAGGTTAGGTTTGGTTAGGTTAACCTAACAAATAATCCAGTATATCGGCTATTTCCAAAATGTGTTTGCCGCTGTATTCGTCATAACCGAACTGTACCGAAAAATCTCTTTAAAATATTAATATGGTATAGAAAAAAATATCTAAATAGGCACATATTATAATATGTAAACCTTTTAAAATAGGTAAAGCTAACATATGGCAGAGTTGCTGATGTTTATGAATTCCTTGTGCACTTTCTTCTTCGAATGATTGTTCAATAAATTTATATTTTGAATTGTTCTCAGATGGGTATGTGCCCCCACTGGTAATTCCACGAAAAGTTTAATTAGTTTATTACACTCAGCGATTTCTTTACTTTTATCCCGTAAGAAGTAAAACAAACACGATAGTGTTCACTTTCTTGTTTAAGAAATATATATTTCTCCATAATAAACCTGATAACTTCTCAAACCCGTGAGCGACTGGTAAAAATATTTGGATAAAACTAAAATAAGGGAAGTAGGTATCTACCTATAATACAAATGTATTTCGGAAATCCGCACGTTCCATTGCTGGTCACCAAGGACACCGAAAGGCAACAGAAGTAAATCAGACATCACGGAACCCGACAAAAAAATTACAGCTCTGTTAAAGCTTTTACGTTAATTAATTCACGTTTTTTCCAAAGACTGATTTAAATAACCGGTATTTTGGTATTGAAAAATACCGGTATTGCAATCCCTACTTGAAACGTAATTTACGGTAAGCTTTCTAAATGTGTAAGGAATCACAATTAATTACATTTAGCCCTAATTGACAATTATTTGGAGAAAGAGAGTCTAGTATCGATTTTACACTGATTAAAACCTCACACCACTGTTACTGCACTCTCTATTCTATAAATAGAACAAATTAGGTTTGTAATTATATTTGTTTTCTTGTGAATTTTTTGTAAACAAAAACAACTGCATGCTCATTAACGGTTTTACGTTTTTGAAGGTCAATAAAGTACCTAACTATACCTTTTTTTTAGTTTCTGATTATGAATATGACAACTGACGGCATCATTGTCAAATGAGAAGAAAATGGTTTTCTCTTTTCTGTAACTGAAACTGTAAACATCGATGGTAGTGCTAGTCATTTTTCACGCTTCGAATGCAACATGGTAAACTGTTTGAACGAAATATACAACTGAATCTTCATTTCTCTCCAAGTCCTGTATATAGTTGGTCTTGACGTAATCTAATACGCAAGGAGGTACTAATCATGGCCCCCACATCCTGAAGCGGGCCCCCAGGCTAGGATCTTTGGCGGGCCCCCTTACCTATCGCTAAGGATAAAGACTGTTCGACGCTCTACAGTAGCGTTCTCCAAATGGTGTACGCGGTATAATTAATGTGTATATTTGGATTTTTTTTGTATAATTTAATACATCCATTTGAATTATGGAGTTGTCGAGTATTGATACAAAATTAAAAATTGTATCGTACAACCACATAATTTAAAATAATGATATTATTTAAGGAAAATAGCACCGCAGGCGACTTTCTTTTTACTAGTGAAGCAAATTTGTGACGTGTGTTTATCTCACTTATCTGGCCCTCAGGCTAGGGCCCTGTCAGCCCCCCCCTCCCTTGTGGGGGACATGGTACTACACATGGAACTGTATTTTAGTTGTTTAATAGTCAGGTTAATGTTCAAAAGATTTCGGCTTCAATCCCACATAACATCTAACGCTGTTTTTGATAGGCGGATACCTACGCAATAATAACTAACATATTATTTATATATTTCAACGTCTCTACGGTTGGTCTATTGATGATAGATGATTTATGTTGCGGACGGGTTTTTAGGGGATATGCTTTATAAGAAATGTAAATATATTGTAGGGACAACCGTCGTAGTTGAACTGTATACGCTGGCTCTGGTCCCATACTTATTTGAATATTATTTGTGATTTACTCAAGCTTGGAGTTTCTTGGGTGTTTCACTACCACTCACTGTTTCACTATATACATACAATATAAAACAAAAATTGAAAGAATCTTAAGATATAGTGGATAAGGAAGTCTTACGCCAAAAAGTAATAATTTTATCATGGTTGGAACTAGGGATTGCGATGCAAGTGTTCTGAAAACTGGGATCCTGCTATTCATCGATACCGAAATACCGGTTTTGAAAATCTAAAATGCCGATATATTCGGTATTAAAAAAACAGATACCTAGTATAAAAAAACCTTATATCTCAAATGACTGAATCACCCGATAAACGTGAAATCATCATCACCTATTTATGGTACTACAACCCTTGGTGGGTCTTGGCCTCCATACAAAACTTCCTCTATCCTGGACGATCCAGCGCCGACATTCTCCAGTTGCTTTGACCGAGCATTCTTAAATCTTCTGTGGCGCAGTAGCGATATCAATTTCAGCCGTCCAGGTATTCTCTTGCCCTCCGGAGTTGCGTACATAGCCCGCCCTGCTGGTACAGCATCCAGCTTTCTATTCACGTGGCCGATCCAGCGCAGTTTCTGCATTTTTACATGCCGCGTGATCCTTGACCTCCAAATGCCACCTTTTTGAACAGTTCCAACGATTCTTCTCAAATCTCTCCTCTCAAAAATATCCATACTTCTCTCATCATGTTTGCTGAATGACCAGCATTCTGACCCACATTTTAATACTGACCACAGGAGAGTTTTATATAAAGTTGTTATGGTTTTACTTGAGAGAGTTTTGTTCTTTAGAAGCCTTTGGATACCAAAATAGCACCTGTTGGCAAGGGTGATCCGGCAATTTATTTCGTCGATAATGTTATTAGTGTTTATTACAAGAGACCGTGAAACGTGAAATAATAAAAACAATCGGTGTGTGTACTTACGTACGCGCGTTAGAAGTTATACTTCTTTGGCGTAACAAAACAAAAACAAAACTCGTGATAACCTAGATTCTTCGACTAGCTCTTAATTATCTTGTTAAATTACACACTCAAGAAACAGGGCCGCTTATTGGAGCGCCGTTGGTTTAGTTCAATACACTTTAACTTATATTACTAAATTTTATAATTATTTCTCGTTGTTTTTATTTTTAAAATAACAACTGTCACTCTGACATTTAATCGTTTGTTTACGTAAGGAATTGAAAATGGCCAACAATAATAAATTCGTTTCTTAAATTCCTAGGCAACGGAATAATTCTACTATCAAACTTTCGTTTGTATACAGCTGACCGATTCGCAGCTAACTTCATACTGTCGCGCACTTCGTAACGGTGTGCGCGTGCAGCTCTCAATTTCATTCTCTACAAAACGCCCCAAAAGAAGTATAACTTCAAAAATCCACCACATATTTACTTTGGGCGGAAAAACTCTTGAACTTGGCTTTGGATTGAATAATTGTTTTTTTAGCAAAAGAAAGCATTTGGGTTTTGGAAGGAAATTAACAAGAGCTACAAAACCCTGTCGATTTTAGTTTCTGGGTGGAATTCTAATTCATTTTGTACAGAAAAGTTGGCGACACTTGAAACAAATAGTGTGCCATGAAAGTATTAACGTTAACAAATACCGGTATTCAATATGTAATACCGAAAAAGCGTTAAGTATTGATATTTTTCATTCGGTATTGTAATCCCTAGCGAAACACGTACGTATCTCAATAATTATTATAAGTACTCGATATAATATTGTGTAGTGTTCTCTATATTGGTGGAGATATTCTAAACTAAACTAACTTTGAAACATAAGTATGGTTCTAATTACTTGAAACTAACATGTCCTTATGAATGTGACAGTATCACAGTAGGGAAATTTATTATTTTAAATACAAATTGTGTCGAACAATGAAGACACCGCCCTAACACGGTGCAAGGAGATTATACTCGCTCGGAAAATTAGAGAAGCGCCGCTGATTTATTGCCAAATATGTTCTTCTCTTCTATCTGTTGTAGGTAGTATAAATGTATTACTAGGAAATCCAACACCGAATCCCAATTGTCTAAAGACTCAAGGGGGGACATGCTCAGTGTACGTCAAAATGGAGCTTTTATGCTATTTTCAAAGCATGATCCTGGACATTCCTTAAACGTTGTAGATATTCTATTTTTATAATTTTGAAGCCTTATTATCCTTTATATTTATTTTAAACATTTTGATGACTGCATAAAGTATTTTTATTACATAAAATAGTATTCTTTTAAACCTCTCGCTCTAATGTTTTAGAATATAGTCATATTTCAGTACTTCCATGTGAAGTGGTGTTAAGACTTTTTATATTTATTTTTTAAAAGCATTTATAAAACCATTAGTAAAATTTATGTCGACATTATATAGTGAAATATTTACAATGAATGTCCAGGATCATGCTTTGAAAATAGCAAAAATGCTCCATTTTGACGTACGCTGAGCATGTCCCCCCCTAAAGTATATTGGATTTAAATTCAAATTCCATCAAGTACATTCGGTTGATAGTATTAATATTAAAACTAAAGATTAGAAACAGGCGCGCACATAGAAAAATGGGTGGGAGGGGGTCCATTTTGAAAAAAATATCCATAATATTTTTTATTGATTTTTTAGGTGACAGGGTTAACAAAATCTAACAGGTTTCACTGACTTCCACATGTACCCCGCCTACTACTCAACCACGGAATACCGCACTTTTCCAGTTACATTCCCTATACCCATATACTCTACACAATAATAGCCCTGGGCATGCGATCGGCGGAGCGTAGACGCGCCTTCGTGAAATCTTCTTCGTTTGGTGCCGTCTTTTATCGAAGGTTCAGTGGCAGGCTTAGGGACGTGGATACCTGATTTACTGACTAATTTTGAGGTCCTCACGATAAAAATAAAATAAAAACATTAACTTCAAGTACCGACGTAAGTAGGTACTTAGTAAAATTATAAATGTATCGTTTTCCTAGAATCACAGCCTGTAACTAAAAATAATTATTATTAAAGATGACATTGATGACACATAATAATATTCATGGTTTATTTTTTTTGTGTACAAAATACTATTTTGATATTTTCTATGTAATAGTTTATACTCAATTTACAATAAATACGCAGTATTTTAAGATTTTAAAATAATAATAAAAAATAATAAAATAACAAAAAATATATACCTAATAAAATTTTCCGACGAATCGATTGCTTCATTTGCGTCAAACAAAATCGCATCATATGTGAAGGTTGGCGGTGATTTCATTATACCTACAGATCGTATTAGATCTCCGACGCCTTAGACGTTGAGTACCTTAAGGCTCGATGACATTGAGCTACTTTACAAGCTACAACCCGGCGAATTTACAATCTGCTTGTAAACTCACACAGTGTCATCAACGAACTAGCTAACAAGCAGATTGTAAACAATCTACCGAGAAAAATTGAAAGTCCTGTCAAATAGTACGAAAAATTACGATTTCAACTCGCTAGTTTGTTGGCTTCTGAGCGAGTAGAAAGTTTTGTGTGTCATCATCCCAATCACACTAGCTGACTCGCCAGCTTTTAAACTCGCCGACTAGCAGCTTGTAAAGTAGCTCAATGTCATCGACGCTTTATGGAAGTTGCATAGTCAAGAGAGTTACTTTAAATTATCTACGCTTCTGCTGCTCTCTACTTTCATTGCATTTGAGTAAATAATCCTAAAAATCATTGCGGAAAATATGGCCGAAGTTTTCATGACTTATCGGGTAGTCTTAAAACTTCCTCGTTGGTAATGTAACAAAAAAAATTAATTGAGAATTACTGAAAGGTAAGTTTAATAATATTATTGGCTTGTTGGGACAATAGCCCCAGTCTAGGTTATATACCGCGGTGAAATACAAAAAAAAAGTATTTTGTATAAAAAAAAATATTTAAAGTGTTTTCATATAAGCGCAGTTTTATACGAATTTACAGACAGATGTATAATAATATATAATATAGGTGTGGACAAGGCTTTAGTCTAGTGACTTTAGGCAAAATGTGAAATAGACTGAAATTGTATTGAAAAATTTTCGAATTAATAATATGTGAATCAGACCATGAAAATTTGATATTCGATCAACAGAAAAGATGGTCTCCACTCGACCAGTTGGTAACCCATGATTCATATTTTCATTACAATGTTTTCTACTCGTAGACCGAACATTGAAAGCTTTTTCCATTATATTGTATTTTGTATTATGATCGAGCAGAAAATGTAAACACAATTATTCAACGCCTCTTGGAAGGGCGTTCATTTAAAATGTTGGGAACGTTTTATTCTTTTGACACGTCAAAGTAATTGTTTTCGCTTGATACAGTCATTATTATTTTCCTTCAAATGTAAATAATGGAAAATCTTGAATCAGATATTCTGAATATTCAGATTTTTTGTATCATTATTTTTAAATATATCGAAGATCTTTATTTTATATATTGAAGCTATCCTGACATTGTTAAATTGCTAAAAATAAGTAGAAAAAATCACCGCACCACACCTATATCTTACAAAAATCAATGCGGTATGGTTCATAGATGCTGTGAATGCAGCGCATTCCTAAATTATGTCTTGACACAATATCTTGATATTCAAATATATTATACAGCGCTTGAAATAGAAAATTTTGCGAACCGGAGCGCTCGACTATTCTCCGAAAATATTAATATAGTGTTATCTAATTTGATGTATATTTTATAAAAATAAGTGTTTTAAATTTTTTGTTATATGGCCGAGCTACCTGAGACGGTCTGATTATTTTTTCATGAGCGGAACGATAATTTTGACGATTGCTTGAACCGGAACGGCGCTCCGGTGCGCTCCGGTCCATTTCGAGCCCTGATATTATATAAAAAAAAAACTGAAACTAAAATCATTGCAATTTAAAGTCATGAAAATGAGCTGATATTGTCATAGCATACTTTAAAAATATCACATGGTATAAAACATATTATTTCCTAGGTATAGTCAATATTTTATCGTGATTTGAAGAGGTCTCATATAACCCTACAACCAACATTTTGTCTATGGTGATTTATAGACCATAGACAATAACGCAAACGGAAATGTAAAAAGTTGTCCTCCGGCTATCTACAATGTGGTCGACACCGTAGCAAAATTCCAAATTAATGTAAACTCTTCAACTCAAACTAAAATCAATGTGACAGTCATTTCATTGTGCCGTGTTTATCCAAACTTTATTACTACAATATAAAACCAAGAAAATACTAACTCCGTGTATTATTCATCACTGCCCGAACATACCATGTTACACACACACATTAAGAAACCTTCCTCGATTATATATAAAATCGGGGGTAAGAACAACACAACGTTCATCCCCCCGATAGATTATTGCATTGCCAATATAGCTGTAAAATATCTGTGGATATCTCTCAAATCTTTTAAGATTTACACTAAATTGTCAGTTTAATAAGGCTGAGAAAAAATATTACAATCTAACTAGGTACAAATTAATTTACATATATTTTGAGATAAAGCTAGGGTAGGGGGGAGGCGTTTTCAGTTTGATTAAGTGCGGTATTTGGCCAAATGACGTCACTGCTCCAAGGTTAGCCGGGTGTAGTCAGTGTGATGAATAAAAATATTTAAATACATTTAAAACATAGTTATAATCAGCTGGTCTAGGGCGTTTCAACGCCCCCGACTGGACGACGGAACAACTAGACGCCCTACATATTTTAATTATTGCAGAATATTATTAATAACTATTCTCAATCCTCACCAATACCATATATTACTGAATATTATTGATCGTTTCGGCGTTATATTGAAAGTATTTTTAATATCTCTTATACAGTGGCGTGTTTAGTGACCATAGAGGTCCGACATTTCAGATTTTTGTATAATTAAATAATTGTATTACTGGTTTGAACTGTTTTGAAAGAAAATCACAGCTGTTCGTTTAATTGTGCAAATTTGATCGCAATACCTACTACGTTCACATATTCTTATGAATCACGAATATTCATATTATATTTGAATGTTCAATATGAAACATAAACTGAAAACTCATACTTCAAAGGCTGTTGTATGAACAGTGTAAATATAACTGTAATAATATATTACAACCGTTATTGTAAACTACACAATGTAAAAAGTACAAAGTTCGCTCTACAAAGTGTAACAAGCACTGAGTTGTCAGTTTTCCTTCGGTGCAGAAATGTTACTTTGTATTAATAATATGTATTTACACAGGGAGAAAAAATGTAATGTTGATTTCAAATAGAAATATATCTACTTACAACTAAATTGAGATTCTATTGACATTGCGGAGTTTAAAGAAAATCATCATTCCGCATTCGCTCTGGGACCTAGCAATTTCGAATGAAATACATTTTTATTAAACGCCATTATGTTTACTTTTGGACGGAATAAGCAGAATATGAATCGAGACAAAGATATATAAATGTCCGCAAAGAAATTATAGAATGGTTTGTAAACCTTTGACGTTACACAAATGCATGAGAAGAATCATTTATTTAACACTCATAGTATGTACCTATACATATTATTGTTAAAAGTTTTAATCAAAACAAAAACGTCCTTATGTCAGATGAAACAGTATTTTTTTCGCTCAATGCATGTTTGCTTGTTTGTCAGTGCATTCGCGTATGTATTCTATCCGCAGCGGAATACGAAAAACATTTGTATGATTATTTGTTTATGTGTTGATGTATGTTAGTCTAAACTAACCTTGATAATGGGCATAATCCGTGTAATACGTAAGGACAGAAAATTAAATAATTGGAAAAGGGAACAAAAGAGGGCAGTATGCAATGTAATAGAAATAATTAAAACCCTAAAATAAGAATTAGTAATTCTGTTATTATTAGATAATTCTATTTAGGCACTCCCTTTATTTAGTAGTAGTTCAATCTCTTTAATGTAGTATTATTTTAATTATTGTACATATATATATGTAATTCAAATTCAATATTTTTTTTGCTAGTCGATTATATTAATATGAATAATATATTACTTTGATAGCATATTATTGAACTTATAAACAAACAACAACAAAAAGAATATCACAATATTTTCGATCGACATTTTCCTTGCAATTTTCTTTTAGAGGCTGCGGTCGGCCGACACCGCAACGAATAATGATGTTATTAAAATGTTCAGCCTTGAAACTTAAAAAGTAGACGATACCCTGTTTTCTAAAAAAAAGACGGAAACAACATTCTACCGCGTCGTTCCTACTCATTCGATTGTTACATGAATATTAAATTTTTTTCGTTCGTATTCAGTAAAGTTTGTTCCAATTTATATTGTATTTGAACTTACATTACGATATACATTTGTGGTTTAAGGGAGTTTGATTTTATGAATACTGATTACTAATATTAACACGTCATTATTACTATCGTTTCCGTGTTTATTTTATTACAAATAATATACTTACTATAAAAAATAATGTATTAATTTTTATACTGTTATTTGAACCGTTTTTGTTATTTTTGCAATCGATTCATTTAAAATTTCTATATTAATAGAATTAATATAGAAAAAATTGAATGAAAGTTTTCAAGAGATTCACACTTAGGTATGCCGCGTTCTCGCGTAGCGATTTTTGTCGTTCAACTGACTGTTAGATGTTGTACGAAACGAATTTTCACACGTATCGATTTACATTGAACCGATAGTCGTAACCAAGATGGCGTCAAGTGAAACAAGTGAAGTTTGACGTGCTGATGCGAGTTATCAGCTTGGTTACTCTGGCTAGGCAATCAGTTGACTTGCACTATTAGCACCTGTACACAAGCATGGAATTACTGTCGGCAATTGTGCTTATTTTAAACTGTCATGACAATAACTGTTTACACGTAAAAGTGCTGACTGTCTCTCCAATCTCATTCTTCAAGAGTAAGCGAGACGCGATGTTGTCATTTTATTTTGACAGGACGTATTGAAAATCAGTTACCCTCAAATGAGTAGTTCGTTTTTTTACCGGCAAGTTCGCCAATATCGTTCTACTGCGCAGGCGCAGATCTTACTTGCGCGGAAAAAATCATCACAATTTGGAAGCTTCCAAATTTCAGCACGCAAGTAAGATTATTTTCGATCTACGCCTGCGCAGTAGAGCGATAGGGGCGAACATGCCGGTAAAAAAAACGAACTACTGATTTTGAGCTTAACCGATTTTCAATACGACCTGACAGATAGTAGTATAAAATGACAACCTCGCGTCTCGCTTATTCTTGAAGAATGAGATTGGAGAGACAGTCAGCACTCTTACGTGGAAACAGTTATTATCACGATATTTTAAAATGTTTCCCCATACATTTAATTACTGTATAATTCCCGGAAGTAATTTCATGCACGTGTACAGGCACTATTTGATTCACTGCTGAATCAACAAAAGTAGAAAGGACCTCAACATAATTATATTTGTGAGTTCATCCACTCTATTAAAATAATTATGGTTCCCTCTATCAATTGACTTTCAACTGTAGTTCATGATATTCTATATTATATTATTATTATAGAGGTTATATTTGTTCTTTTTTCCCTTCCAATTTTGAATTTTGACTACAGATTATGATAATGTTTGCATATTTTCGATTCGAATTTAATTTAGCGTTCTTTTATTCGAATTTTACTGCTTCCAGAATTAGTTTTATTTTGACATATTGTGTTCTATTAATTTTACATTGGAAAAAAAATAATTATTTTTGTTTTGTGAAGACAAATAAGTGCATATCGATCAACAAAACAAGCTCGTGCGAAGACGGATAATTCAGATGGTAATTTGTAGATTTATGATTACAATTTTGACATAACATATATTTTACCCGATGTAAGCTATATTAGGAAATATTACGGATAATCAATTGAGGTCTTGGCAGGTAGCTGTATCTCAATAAAATAATATTGACGTCTTTAAAATTAATGTGTTAAAGCCGAGAATATCTGCGTTGTTTTATACATAGTTTTTATGTGCAGTATAGTGCGGTATGTCAACCACGTTATGTGATTGAAACGAAATAATTAATTAATATCCATGATTCGCTCCACCAAACTGTTCCGGTTAGCAGACAACAATGCGAAAATTGGCCCAATGGTGTCAGACCTCCGATAGAGGGTAGCACAAGTTGAAGAAGAAGATAAACACGACCATAACGTGGGAGGTATCAGAGATTTTTTTAAAGTATTTTACCGCATAAATAAAAATATTCGCATATAGTCCAAACATGAATAACATCTCGCCCACTGAAACGAAATTGTCGCAAAAAATCAAATATCTCTGCTCAATTCTTTTCTGGCACAAAACACTTTATTATTTGGTTTTGACGTTTTTGAAATGTGATAAGTTTACTGTTTCCTGGAACATGGACCGAATGTAGATAATATTGCGTTTTGCCGAAGAGTAAAACAAAACAAATAAAAATATATAATATGAACGCACACAAACAAATTTAATATCAAAAAACAGACTGCCCACACAATTAACCTAGATCCGAGTTACTAATAATTTATTTTTCGACCAAACTTTTAAAATCTAGAATAGTATCACAAAATACTGCTATCTATGGAAGTGAAAATGGTTATATGTAAATTGTACGTAAAACATTTCACCGTAGCACAGTTCGCCGTGAGCTTTCTTATCGGAAAGAGATGACTGTTTACTATACGGTCTCCAATTTTATTAGATTCATTATGAACATTAATTCAATTTTCATAACTGATTTTGGCAAAGTTCATGAATTCAAGAATGAAAACCTAACCTAACCTAACAAATAATCCAGTATATCGGCTATTTTCAAAATTTGTTTGCTGCCGGCTTCCTGCAAAGTGTAAGCCGACGACAACCAAGTTTTATTAAATTTAGACATGAACTTTATGTCAGTACTATACGACCCAAAAAGGTTGGACGGTCTTTAATGTACGGCCATATATTTCCAATACAACATTTTACGGTGGAGTGTGGTACGGCGAACTGCATACGTACAAGTTTCCGGACACGAGTTAAAATGGTGTGTGACTTGCTATTTAGTTGTGAAAAACAATATTAATATAGCGGAAATTTTAAATGTTTGGTTATAGTGTTACAAACGGGGCGCGCCAAGTGGGGGTGTTAAGGGTGTGAAAAATCCGGTCGGTAGGATTCAAGGGGTGGCAAAACCGCAAAAGTCCGATTTAAAACAATGATATTTTTAAAAGAATATGATATTTTATATGATATAGGTGAAATATATAATAAGTAATATATTTTGATAACAATAGAATATTTTTTAGTTAACTATTTTTTTCTTCAACGAATAATTCACAAGGTTTAAGAATGTAACATTCTAATTATTGAACATACACAATTTTGAAAAACACTTCTGAGAAAATATATTATAACCAATAGAAAAAAAACCCGATAAAGTAAGTAAGTAAAAGTAAGAAAGCCGATTGCTTATAGCTTGATTTGAAAGAGCGCTGATGAGCAGGTATTAAGGGCCAATAGTTAAAATTTGTCATAATTAGTATGTCACCTTGTAGCGTAGTGGACAATGCGCACGGGGCGTAAACCCAAGAGATGCATGTTCGATTCCTGCCGGGTGTCTTACTTTTTTCAAAAAGATTTTTTTCTATTGGTTATAATATATTTTCTCAGAAGTGTTCTTCAAAATTATGCATGTCCAATACAACAATTATTGTTTCAATTTTTGTCATATTTTCATTAATATTTTTTTATTTGTAGGGGGGAGGGGTCAATTTTGCCACTCCTGGCGTGTCCCTGGTTACAAATACGTTGAATATTATTATAATAATATCAATATTAACAACTATGTAATTTGTAAATAAATTAATACAATTACTTTGCCCACTGTACGCCAGTGCATAATACGAATTTTAGTAAACGCTGTCATAATTTTTAATTGTTTTAGGTAAATAGAGTCAATACTAATAATTGTAGACTATATTTGTTTGCAGATCTATCATTCATATTGGATTCATTAAAATAATAATTCTTATTTACAACAGGAAAATTAATGTGCCTGATGTATTCAAGATGTGGTGCTGAAGATGACTGCGCTGAGCATCAGCGAGTTACTGTCATCTATGTACCTACATCGTATTATGGATACAGTATTCGCCGTGGTTCAGAAAGGCCCGAAGAGTGGATGAGGTGAAGTACCAAGTAAAGGAATTCATTTGGAAATCAGTAGTATCCATCGACTTGGAGAGGATATGGATAGTCCGAAAAAGCTGATCCAGAATTTCACAATACATAAAGGTGACGATGAGTAAGGCATAATAGTTAGGTACGTGAGGACTTTTTTTAATTACTGCATCCATTAAACAAATAGAAGAAATTCTAAAGAATATATATATTGAGATTTTTTTATAATTATAATATAAGATAAAAAGTGGTCGAAAGTCAAAAATTAACTTTCAATCTAATCTAAATTAACTGCTTTCGAACGGATAACCTACCAAAAGCAAGGCGTTGTTGTTTGTCGAAAAGTTAATTTTAATTACAGGAAGATTAACCCAGAATGCTGACCCTATTTTGAGAATGTTGCAGTTTCATTTTGAGAAGAAAATGCGAAGAATTTCCCGCTCAGGCGGTCATTTAGATTCGCCCAACAAACTTGCGATGAATGGAAAAACTCGTAAAAAATTTCGGACGCTTTACGACTGGGGAGATTTACAAACTCGAGAGTGACATCCCCTTGCATATTGCGTTTTAAAGCAATTTGTTTTTAATGTTTATTGGTATTAAGAGATTATGATTCTTTCGAAACTGTCATTATGGAAATAGTTGAATTTGACAAATTATTGTAATCGTAAATGTAAAGTATTTTTTTATTATTTATTAGGCACTGAATATGGACGATATTTACGTATTTTAGATTCTTGTTACATCTCCGAAACATAATATCAACTAATTAAAAAAATCTTCTATAAAAAATAGTTCGAACTGTCTTCGAGTATCCGGGTGAGTGTTTTTTTCCTTTGATCTATCTTATCTTATAATTCATGTGAATTAATTCTAATAAGAACACTATATTATTATGTATTATCGAGATATATTGGAAATCCTTCATACCAATATCACATATGAATCACAACTTATTAAGCCATCAATTTTTCAGACGGGAAACAGCTAACGTTCCTGACTCTCTTATTGCTTCCATTATACATACAACAAATTAATGCAAAACCACACTTGTCTCAAACCACTCAACAACCACTCCTAACTAAATAGTGTGTTCTTAACATTAATTTTGCAATCATTGTGTAATTATATGTAATTGACTTGTTATTTTTATTCTTCCTGGACCTATAACCCTGTGAGAGTCTTAGCCTCCTTCACCATCTGCCTTCATCCAGGTCTATCCTAATGGTACAATGCCTTGGAACGTAGTACCTTCATTAGACCGAAGCAACATTTTGTTACCTAGCACAATTATTCTTCTTTTAATTCTGATTTCCAGGCTCTCTCACTGTTTTTAAGGGGGGTTTTTAAAATATAAAGGATAATAAGGCTTCAAAATTATATAAATAGATTATCTACAACGTTTAAGGAATGTCCAGGACCATGCTTTAAAAATAGAACAAAAGCTCCATTTTGACCCACGCTGAGCACGTCCGCCCTTAACAAATGGATTAAATTATATCAACTTTATTATAAAGTAATATTATTTTGAATATCTGAGAACCCCATAGCATAGGTATATCTTAAAAATCTTTTAAATATTAATTTGAGGATATAGCAACTAAACCACAGTTACATATTTATTTTATTGAATACTCAGTTGTGAAATCAAACATACTATAAGCATGCACCTCAAGAAGAATATTAAGCTTATTATGCATAAAACGTAAACTGAAGATACTTAGATATAGGTACATTACCATCAGAGTGCGGCTTGCAATTCGAGACTTGGGGTACGTAGGAGCAGTAGCTGAACTTCTTGAAGAACGCGTACTTCAGCATGGACAGTCGCTCGAAGACGGCGAAGTCAATGTCCGAACTATCGATATCATTCAATTGCCTGCCGAATGTTAAAACAAAAGACAATTATAATTAGCACGTATAAGAAACTTTCACAACAATAATCAGGACGATAACAAACTTTATGTTATCCAAACTAAGCTTATTGGCATACACAAGTTTGTTTTACGCATTGTTTGTCACTTCGCTTAGTTGAGATATTAAAAGTTTTTTGCCTAAATAAAACAAAAGCTCCTGTCTTATCGAACTCGTGTATTATAGAAAGTACCTACAGATTCATCCATTGAATATACCAGATAATCCACACAAAGCTTTTATTTACTGTTTGTTTTTTTTTATATGAATATTAAGTGAATACATACCAATAAAAAGCCTTGCATAATGTACTTAAATAACAATGTATATTGTTATGCATAAAATTAGAAGGTATAAAAACGTAACGTAGAAATACAAAATATAAAAATAATAGTTAATTATAATTTTCTCTTATAAGCGGAACATATGAAAATTCACAGAGTGGAGGTTATTTTAACAGCTTTTTGGACAAAGATTGGTTGTCAGCCATTCGCCCAACGGTTGGGTCCCAACCTTATGGGATAATGAATCGCAGTTTGGAGAAAAAATGTCTCATTTCATTTCAGATCAATAAATACGACAAAATATTCGCCAAAAACACCATAGCCGTACGCTACAAAGAATTTTACGGATTTGCCGAATTTCAATCAGCGGATACATGAATGCTTTCCTATACTTAATGCATTTTTTCATTTTCATTAATAGTTTTTGCATAAAAGTCCCTAAAGAAAGCTTGATGAAAAAGGCGGGGTTAAACAATAGTAAAAAAATCAGTAGATAACAAAACAAGATATATTTTATGTCACTTTATTATCTAGGCCACCATGGGTGCAAACGTATTATAAATAATGTTAATATTATACCCGTGCCAGATATTTACATACTAGTATAACCACGAATAGAAGACCTCTCTTCTGATCTTACCGTCTCTATTATTTTAAAGATTAAAAAAAATAATCAGGTATAAATACCTAATAGCATTAAATAGAATTTGACTTTATTTTATATGCCACTAGTATGAATTTTAATTTTAATGTTTGAAGTCTTAGTGTACTGCCCTTCTAAGTAAACATACAGTATTTTGGTTTCAGTGAAGTCAGAGAACCCAAGTTTTAAACTACCCTTTCTCTTATATTATCTAAGATTGTTATAACATAATCTCTAAATAGACACGTCTGTACTAAAATAATGTCTTTTTACTTAGAAAGGCAGTGTATCTTTGCTGAATTTAATAGTTAAATATTAACATAAAATATAACAGTACATGTAACAACGCATGCAGAACTTAATATAGTTTGCGTATATATGCTGCAATTAGTAATGAAATAATGTCATTTATTATCCCGCTCTAAGCAACATTAAATGCAAGGTATCATTACTGGATAATAAATCTTTGAGCACAAGCGTGCAGCATTTCCTATAAATGATTGAAATGTGACACTCGTAACGTGTAAGACGCTTAGCTTTTCATATCGAGTAAAGTATGCGACACCTGAGTGTCTGGTTCATAGTGAGAGTACGTCTTTATGATTTTCTTAAAACTAGGTAAACATTACTGTGAAAATTTTACTGTTACTATTAGAAATACTGATGCGACTTGGCCTCTTAGACTAGTGTTGTATTTAAAAGAAATATACAGAACATGCGAAACTGTATGCAACTAATTTAAATATTAATCTTTTTCCCAACTTGATTTTTATAATATATGTAAGTATATTTTTTTTAAATCTCAATAGAAGAATGCATCTCCTTAACATTACTACTGACAATGAAAAAAAAACAAATTGAAAGAAATAGAGAAATGTCTTTTCCATCCACTGATAAAAATGCGTTTTTCACCTGCATCACTCTAAATAAATATATATTTCTTCTTATCGTGCCATCCTCTTCACGGAGAAAGTCACACAATGCAGCGTCGTCCTCTGCTACAATTACTGTTGATATTTCATTGGATGACAAATTGGAGAATACTGTACTTTTCTCCAATCATAATGTGGCCGAGGTAGGTACTGTAGTTTTCTGTTTATGATACTACGCAGAACTTCTCAGCCCTTTCCCATATCCCATTATCACCCGGTCAGTCCAAGGAATATTCAGGATGCATTTATACAGCCACATCTCGAAAGCTTCATCTCTCCATGACATCTCTTGGTTTACATACTAACATTACTTACTTACATAATTACAGTTTGTTTGTTAACAATGACTATGAATAATTAAATATTTGATTAAGACTATACAATAAATGAATAAAATACTTACAGTGAAGATAAATTTGCGGATTTCGACAGAAGAGTTTGCGTCACCTTTATTTCATTGTTTCCCAAGGATCTAGAAATAAAACAAGGTTTTTAGAGAGATTATCCTGCGCCACGAACCATAGATAATAAAATAGCAAGAACATAACACCGTTTTAGCATTAGGTATTCGTTAATTCGTTTTCTATTTTCAGAACAATGAGAGTCTAGACGGCAATAGATAAATCAAATTTAAATAAGGTGGGAAATTTCAGTGAGATAAAAGGGTATCCGCAATAAATTTATTACGA
Source organism: Rhyacophila brunnea (assembly GCF_057557595.1). NCBI lineage: Eukaryota > Metazoa > Arthropoda > Insecta > Trichoptera > Rhyacophilidae > Rhyacophila > Rhyacophila brunnea. The sequence goes on along the minus strand of NW_028233276.1, from coordinate 34,963,202 downwards.
TTTAAAAAAATATCTATAAAATATTACAACAGTAAAATCATAAGATATAATTTTGTATCTAGCTAAATTAAGTGTGTACGGTAAATTTTACGATGAAAAATTGACCAAAACAAACAGCACGATTCACAAAATATAATGTTATAAAAAATATTCGAGCAGCATATTTTAAAAATAAGTAAGATAACACATCTGCCTCTACGCCAAACGCTGTAGAGGCTCTACGTTCGTTATTATGCTACTAACTGATTAGTTATCTTTTCAGGTTGATGTAGATGTATTTTTTACGAGAAAAAATTTGCCGAAACAAGCCGAATGAATTTTTGTCAAATTACAAAAAAATTGTATTTTTTTAATTAACCCGTTGTAAAAGTTAAATCATTTAATGGATTAATCTCATGTTTATAAAATACTTGTTAAAGAATGAAATGTACGTATTTACTAAAATAATATGATAAAGAATATCTCATCTATCTCTGTATAAAATACAATATACTAATAGTTTTTTTTACATTTTTGATAATGGTGTAACTAACAACCGACATATTTATCATTAATAAAAATTAATCTAATATGATTTATAATATGTCACCATGTCCACTTTTTTTATAAATTATTGCTTTTAATTAATGTACACACAAAGAAAATACTATTACTGTCCGACAAGAAGATCCAGGCAATAAACGGAGTCGCTTGAGTCGAAGTGCGATTAACTAAATATAAGGGGCTCGTTAGTTCACAGTTTTAACACGTGGACAACTCGTCGATAACCGGAAGTCATTGCAGTCGAAGTGCGGTTTAAAACAGGAGGGGCTTATTAGTTCACAGTGTTAACACGTTGACAAGAAGATCTTGTTCGAGAGTCAATATTAAATTAATTTTTTTCAGTATACGAGGGTTGAAAAAATGACGCAAGGTTTTTCACATTATTGAGTTTTATTGATTCAATTTGGCTTTAAAGGTTACTAACTATTATTCTGACAATGTGAAACTAAATAATATTAATACCATAAATATAATATGAAAGTATTATTTTAATATCAGATCTATGTGGAAGTAAATATATAAATGTATAACCATTTATTTTATTCAACGAATAATTCACAAGTATATTGAACCTACATAACTTGACAATACCTCAGATAACCTACCAGAAAAAATAGCGCAATTTGATAAGTATTTCATGTAGAACCTACTAGTTAAAATTATCTTAATTAAGTAGGAGGCCCGTAGTTTAATTGGTTAAAGCATATTGGCGCGGCTTCAAATCGCGTCGAGCGTCGTATTTTTTCAAATGTGATGTTTTCTAGTAGGTATATATCTGAGGTGTTTTCAAGTTATGTATGTTCAATAAAAAGGTATCTAATTATATACTTATTTCAGATCTGTGAACTTAGATAATATTCCATAAAACGTGTAGGTATATTTAAATTTCAAACTTTTCACGAAGCCTACATTCCAACGTATAAACTATATTGTAGCAATATAGGACTATTGAGTGACACCTATCCCAAATTTACCAAGACGACTGTCACTATACTCTCGATTCTGCTCTGACAGATGATTGTTCCCTTTACTTTAATCCCTTATACCTATTTCGCAAAAGTTTTGGCGATAAACCATATGAACTCGCGAGACCCCGGGGCTTCATGGAAATCCAGTTAAAAATCACAGGTACATTTACTTCAGTGATACCTTTTAACTATTTTCTTAAATTAAGTTAATTACAACGTAAAATCTACCCCACGGCTCGCCTCGCTTATTAAACTTCGAAACTGGAAATACAAATTAATACGCATTAGTTTTCGTTTCAAAAAAAAATAATTAGCAAGAAATGTGTAGGATTGTGGAAATGAAATTTTATTTATAATATTGCATTGATCTGTAGAGGATAAAATGTGCTTACAAAATAATTATAGTTTATATTCGCAGGTGCCACTGATTTGTGTTAATATAAAAAATACCGTTTTGTATCAAAAATACCCAACAACACTGAGTGATACGTGTATTCAATAGTATTTATTACGTTTAATTTAGTCTGTATAAAGTTTCTACATAATCAACAATAAACTATTTCATTTATTCAACGTATAAGACACAAGATTTGAGAATCTAATATTCTGTATATTCAACATAAATAATTTGAAAATATATTATGCATATACGCACTATAAAAAATCTTTTTGTAGAAAAAAAATAAAACGCCCGACAGGACTTGAACCCGTATCAGTTGGATTCGCGCCAATTAAGCATTTCATGTAACATCTACTAGTTAAAATGGTCGTAATTAAGTAAGGTGCCCGTAGCACCAAAAGCATACTGGCGCAAATCCAGCAGATACAGGTTCAAGTCCCGTCGGGTGTCTTATTTTTTTTTACAAAAAGATTTTTTATAGTGTAAATGCACGATATGTTTTCAAATTACGTTTAATAGTCAACAGTCTGCTTATAGTAATTTTTAATAAATATGATTTCTTTTAAATTATTTTTCCATTACTCTTATTGCTGGATTTTTTAGTTAAAAAATATGGATTTTTAGGATAAAATCATTGATAATCAATATTGACATATTTTATTAGATTGATAATTTTTTGTTGTATGTGTAAACGTAGAAGGTGAACATCCCGGTACAAGATATGCTATCAATAACTTTACAATCTGTTATTAGTTAATTTAAAATACTACAGTTAAATCATTGAAATTAGACTAATTGTATGAATATTATTAACATAAATAACACGTGCTAAGCATTTGATAGTAAAAACAACACCTAAATTGATTTAAGTCAAACTCATGGCGTCGCTATTCCTACCAGGAAGCTGTGTTCGGGAAACTCGTGTATGCAAAACTCGTCACAGGCTTGTTATCAATTAAGCTATCGTTTATCAGAGGTTATCAAGGTTCACTATAAATTTAATAGAAATGTCAAAGTCGTTTATGACACCAGCCAGTGATGCATGGCACCGGTAATTAAATCTTCGTATGGAACGTCTTATATTGTGATAATTCGTCATCGATCCTTTTTATAAGGTAAATCCTCAAAGAAAAATCATTAAATTTAGCGGAATTCACATAACAGGTAATAATATTCCAAACTGTAGTACTACTGTGGTTTTACCACGAGCATCTAACAATATAGTACGAAAGATAAACTTGAATACAATATACTGTTAGTTTACATTTTAAAGTGTTTTAAATCAGAGCGTTAGAGCAGGAGCACGGAGCACTGGAGCAATGGGATTTTACCCGGAGCAGGAGCGGAGCCGGAGCACCAAAGATTTGTAGTACTCCACTGCTCCGGATTTTTTTTTATCATTAAATTTTCGGCCTATGAAAATAGAATATTTTGACACTTTGCAATACTGGAATTATTTGAAAGATGGCAACACTGCCGAGTGATAAATAACCTCATTTTTTTTATAGAAGAGACAAATAATGAGAGACGATTTGCTGTAGGTAATTTTGTTTAATAAAATTAATAATGAAAATGATGATTATTTTAAAACTTCTTGTTTTTTTAACATTTGTATACCTACATATATAATATTTTAATTAAAACTTTTTACCCGAAGCGAAGCAGACCCTAGAGCGGAGCCGGAGCAAGTATTAGGTCCCGGAGCGGAGCTGGAGCGGAGCAACTCAAAAAACGGTCCGCTCTAACGCTCTGTTTTAAATAATCAATACGATAATAATCTAAAATATTAAAAGATTGCTTTTTATTTGGCTCATTACAATCCGTTGACCTGCGGATCTTGGCCGCCTCACGAAGAGGTTTCATAACAGATTGTTTTTTTTTTTACGAGAAATTGATGTTAGCTACTTGCTCAACATATTAAGTTCATGCTTTGGGTCCAAGTACAACATGCTTATTTTGCTAAGCCCGTTATTCAAACAAGCGAATCACGACTTGGCGAATACATTACCATGCGGCCGTCGCAGGCGAAATAGATTCTTTACTTAAAAAACGCGTAAGTTGTAAAGTAGTTGTAAATGTTTACATAAGTATTATTTACATAATTATTAGCTATACTTAAAAGATAAAAATAAACAAAAGAAAAATGTTCTAACTTGAGGTCTGTTTTATTAATATCGCAAAATTTTCAATACAAATAATCTATACATGCTTTATTTTTAGTTTATGGTTATTTTTTCATGGAAATTTTCATGTATGATATTATTTCTGCGGTACAAATCTACGTTAGTTAACATACTTAAGGAACTCAAGAAAATATATTTTTTATGTTAATAACATTTTAATATATGATGCAAGTATACAAGGAATAAAACTAAATTATATTCATCCATATGGACGTAGCACGATATTTGCATTTGTTTATATTTAGAATGGATAAAAAACCCTCGGTCATTTTATACTGTTGATGATTCAGTCATAATATTCTATAATTAATACAGTAGATATTTCACAGCTTAATGTACTTATCATTGAAATAATTTTTCAAAGAAAATTATTAAATGTTTGTTAAAGTATAAAGAGAATTTAGGTTTTTCGTTAAAAATATATTTGTATTAATTCAAATTTTTTGGATAGCTCTTATTTAAATTGTTATGGAATAATTAATATGAAGAATCTTAAAATCGATGGCCGAAATGTGTGCAAGTGGCTTATTCTAATAACGTAATGTACTAGGTAAATTTACGGTGATAAAATATTATATGCCACAGGTGGAAGATAAACTAACCATAGCAAAATAACATAAGTATATAGAATAGAGCATAGGTAAGTGGGTTGGTACTGTGTTTTATATTTACATACTTTCATGGTAACATATATTGAATTTCGTAATTTAGTTTAACTATTAAATAAAATATAATATTGTATCATGAGAACAATTATAAATATAACAAGTAGGGTCATTATTATAAATAATATAACAATATATTAAAACAAATATGTTACTACGAGTAAAGTTTACATAATATAAATGAGTGGTTCACAAGCATAGTGAACCAAGTCCATTCTGGTTATTATTGGGTAAGCTAGGTTCAAACATAATATTTTAGTATTTCTAATTCTGTAAAGGGGTATGATTGCATTTCTAATGTGTTATTTTGAGGACATTTAAGTTATTATGTTAGGGAAATCATACCCTTTTACAGAATAAGAAATACTCAAATATTATGTTTGAACCTAGCTTACTCAAAAATAGCCAGAATGGACTTGGTTCACTTTGATTGTGAAACACTCAAATGTAAAAGATAATATATTAAAACCTAGCAATATAGTAAAAGTAAATAAAAAATACCGACAATATAAAATAGAAAGAAATCAGAATAGAAAAAAATATTGATATTGTTAGCATTTTTATAATAATATGCACATTGTATGGGTGATATTATTTAAATATAAATAAGAAAGAAAAGAGGTCAGAAAAAGAGAATAAAAAACAGAAACTATGGATTGTAATTGCGACCAGGAACGATTATAGAATGTGTTGGAAATGGTGAGTTTAAAATAAGCTGGTGATATGGTTAAATGGATCAACGTAACGATATAACTATCATAATTATTACAAGAGCATTGAATTAAGGAATTTCGGGTAAAATTAAATTTACTTTGACTGATATGATACAAAGCTTGGTGTAGCGTAAATCTTGACAGGTGGTAATGGAAATCCACCATTTGGAGTTGGTTTCGCGAGTTTACAATAATTTAAAATTTTGGATAGAAAAATACTGGTCCGATAGAGAACGTCGACTGTCTAAAAAAAGTGGTCGAAATATAATTTGTGTGTAGTTTCTCTTAGTATATAAAATTGACGTGATTTAAATATCTATTTTATACTACTTCAAGAGCTTTCTATATTATGTAAGTTGCTGAACAGTTTCACTGTGATCCATATTTAAGTTAATTTCATAATAATATTTGTTATTGAACGACTTGCATACATATTACTGGAACTTAGATAATAAAATTCGTATGAACGTTTATTCATCAGTCAATGACAGTGTCTGAATGAGTGTGATCAATCTAATGGTCGGCCAACTGAAGAAATGTTACTTGATTCCACTTGACACATTTGGAAAAGAAACTATTCTTAAGTATGCACATACATCTTTTGGCAAAAGAATAAATCCTCAAAATCACGAAAAGATCTAGATGTGGCATTACTATTGTGATTGTCACGACTTTGACTACAACATTGGTCTGGTTATCGGTGACATTAAAATATAAATATATATTTTTGAGTAAGTACCTGAAACGATTGATATAATATATTATTATTTATTGGTTCTAAAATCCTGTACGGATCTTGGCCGTCTCCTGCGAGAAATTATTGTGCATACATTGGGTCAAAGTACTGGGATCATATTATATACATAAAAAATAACACGTGCATTTAATACAGCCAATACTTGATGGAAGTTGGATTTATATTTAATATTATAATACCTTGGGTATACTAAACTGGAGGGAAGCGGCTTTTGACATTTTTTAGATTTTTAAGAGATTAAGTTATTACGCCTTGATAGTAATTCGTAATAATTAAAAAAATGTGTTTATCTCTAATTGGTAATCATTATTATTATATTATGTAGGTTTATATTTATATAAATATTATTATATGAACTGAATACATAGATGTTGAAGAAAGCCTTATCTACTATAGGGAGCCTAAATATATGATAGTGCAGCTCGCACCCGTGGAATAATAGTGGCACAAGTCCAAATTTGTCATTTTTTAGTTAAGTATGCAGAAATGTTCCTAGATATCATTTCTATCCGCACAAATAGCGACATAATTCTTAAAAATATAATGGTGGCCTTAAAAGTATTTTTGACATTATCATATTATAACATTTTACTTGAATTCAAGCAGAAATAGTAGCACAATGATCATTGTGCCATTGTCATTGAGGATAAAATTCAAAATGAGATGACTCAAGTGTGCCAACTTCACGCTATTATAAAGTAAATTTAAAAAAAAACTGATTTAACAAACCAAAATAAAACAAGTTTTTCGAGTTGTACCACTATTATTCCCCGGGTGTGAGCTGAAAGGGGGGATTCATAGTCTACTTTTTAAATTATTTAACACTATGTTGCAATGTGGATTCATTTATAGCAAAGTTGACTATTATTGCTAGCATCTATCAAAATAATACTGCAAGCGATTAAACTAAATTTTAACAAAATTCTAAATTGACTGAATTCCATAAATTAATATTGTTGTTAGCAATCGATAAATTGACGAATCCGTATGGGTTTGATTGGATGAATGAAATGCGACGCAGGCTATTCAGAAATGATTGGTTCTGAGATGAATCGTCAAAATGGAATTGAATCATAATATTATTTATGTAGGCTACTTCTAGGATTTAGAAAAACATGTATAGATATTGCCAAAACATTTAAATGAACAATCAAAAATATTTCAAATACGTAGGATGTCATTTATATTGAAGTTAAAACAAACAAATCGCCATGTTTCAATTCCAATATGGCAGTGTATAAAACATTAATTTTGCTTTGGAAACCAAATCTACTACTTTAAAAATGTTCTAAAAATACAATAAAGTAAGTACTGTGTTTAATATTATAATTTTATATGACTATTTTTATAGGCAAACGCTTCGACTGAATACAATTATAATTAATTATGTGAGATTTGACGAGCTTCGCATTCGTCTTGTTAAATCTATATTGTCTATCCGGTCACGATTGTATATGTGGGCGGATTTCCCAGACACACACTTATATAATAAATTATAATTTATATTCCAGTAAGAAAAACGAATTTCCCACGGCCGTTTTAATTCAAATAAATGAAAACGCGTGTAGAAGATTTTAAGTGTGCTATTAATACGAATAACTTATTTTAAAAAGACACCAGGCATAATAATATTATGTTAAAATATGTGTCGGTACATATTATTTTCAATTTTCTTAGCAATGTTTGTTCTATTTTTTAGAATCCTACGTACACAGTTACATTATATATATAAGTATGTATGTTTAAAAATTTCATTCTATAAAACAGTGTTTCCCATTCGCCGTTCCGTAGATAATTTATACCGGCCCGCAAATAGTTTTCTTGCCCGATTTAAATTTTGCACAATTTTTCAAAGATTCCAAGTAAGTCGTCATTCAAAAAATTAAATATACAAATACTATTATTCTTCTAATGACCCTCTGGTGCTCAGAGATAAAAACAAACATTGCCTTAGTTTTTGATATTACTAAAATCTCTTAAATTATTGTCTAGATTTTCGACTACTTACATATTTATATAAAAATACTTTTTGTCAGTAATAAAAAATAAATATAGAAACCAAATGATCGTTAATGTAGGAGTTTGGCTTTTCGAAACAATACTAAAGCTATCAACTATTCTAGCAAAGATGCAGCAGCAGATTTCGCAGAATTTATTTACAGATCCGTTTCTGATTAACAATAGAATTTTCATCGTATATATTTTTTTGTGTTCACAATTAAACTTTTATAAGTATGTTATGACTATCAGCTATAATGCAAGGTATAAAAACAAACAAACAAAATACTATATCATGAATAATAGTTTTTATTTTGTGATTAAGGTACGCAAATGTAAACAGGTTAGAGAATACTGCTGTAAACGGCTATTATAAACGTGATTCACGCTTGAATATACACAATATTTAATTGTGTAGCATAGCATTATTCTATAACAAAATACATATTTTAAAATAAAATAAGCCTCAGAAATATACCAATTTCCGAAATGTTAAAAAAATCTTGTCTAGACTGGTATTCAAACATGCATCTGTCACTTTCTGGGTTTATACTCTTTACCAATTAACAAGTGCAAGAAGGGCAAAATTTGGATCACTTCTATAAACAACTTATAGTGGAATAACTTAACCATAAAATTTCGCAGATTGTGATTTCTTCTACTGCGCACAAATCACATAGGGTAAATTAAATTATTGTTAACGTTATTAATTTTGACTGCTCTTACATGAACCCTTATCCATCGTTTTCTTTCGCTCGGCGTCCGCTATAACTACGTCATATTTTCTGTTAAAATTATCAAACTTCATGCTTACGTGGTATAGTATTTTAAATTTAAATTACAAAAGATGTAGTTAAATCTTAATGAAAAACAGATATCGTAATCATACATAAGATGGTCATTGATTTAATTGCTAATAATTGGTTATGAAAACTAGTACATATAGTGAAAGGTGTGTTCAAAACACATTTTTCAAATAGATATATTTCTGGAAGTTTTCAAAAGTATGTAATAATTATAATTCATCGTGAAGACATCTATTAAAATATGACCATGTTGTCTTAGCACTGTATGCTATGCAGAATACGTATAAAAAGTTTAGTAATTTTAATCTGAAGCTTACAATAGTGGAATTGTGACATTTATTTTCACCTGATGAATTTATAATGAGGTTTTGCAATTATTTCTAGTTCGTTACTCACATAAAGCTGATATTTAGTTTCATCGATTTCACTAATCCCATTATGGTCATAAAACAGCGTGTGATCTGTTGTCATATTGGATTATCCCTAAGAGATTTTATATCATTGTGTTCAATTGCATATTAAAATATCTATTTATGGATATAGTAAGTGGCATAAAACTTAAATTTGAAAAATTAATCACACTAATATATTGATCGATATTATTTTCATGTAGGTTCGATAAGTCTTGTCTAGCCGCCTTTTAAGAGGATTCTTAACAGATTAACATTACAACATTTAAAAATAATGCGATGGAATTATTAAATATTCCCTGTTTACTGAGTATACTATATAGTCCACGTTTTTAATCCACAGAGAGGTACAAAAATATAATATTAAATATTGAATTCTCCAAAAAATATTTTTTAGTCGATAGTTATAACACCATTACATCGAAGTCTCGTTACCGGAATAATGTAGATAATGGGGTATTATTATTTTATAATTACTACCCTATCCTGTCACGGCCCAGCATAAGAACATAAGGCAAGCAGAAGATCATGATATTTTTCTCGGTTGAAGGCCTACTATATTCAAGCCACTGCACGAAACTGTGTATTTAGATCATTGTGCCAGTTATTGTGTTATGTTTTCGGCAACGGAAATCCTTACCAACGGGCCCCGAACCTTCACAAGATCCAGTGGAAGGTTTATGTTAGTAATAAGACTCGATGGATGTTAATCTTCAGAGATGTTTATTCGTCAATACTCAATTTACAATTACATGGTGTATACATAAAAGGGAAAGAACTCAATAGAGTTCGATCCGCAGTGAAACAACTCGGTGAGCAGAGCTGAATTATGTTTGAACAAGTTGAATGGTTGAATTGAAATGAAAATGAGTTGAATGAATCCAAAGATCATTTACAATAGTATCAATATGAAATAGTAAGAAAGTAATATTAGTGACGCTTAGTTCATGTACAAGGGGTTATATGTGTATAGTAACACAGCTAGATAGGGTGGATAAATTGGTGTTGATCAATATTGTAATATTGAGTAGGTTCATTGTAATAGTAGAAATCACACCGATCAAATATTCTTAACAATAGTACATTATTAGTAACTTAGGGTGTCGATGAATCAAACAAAAGACAATTAATTGTCATTGGGGAGATATCATAGAGAGGGGAGTTACAGATACATAACAATTGTTTAGACTTGGAATACAATATGATAAACTTAAGTAAACTTAAGAAAATTATAATTATTTTATATTGGAAAACTGGTTTGTAATAATTAATATATGCAATTAAAAATAATTATTTATTGCGTACACTGCATTCAAAGTTAAGCACTATTATCAGAACTTGCCATTCAGTGCCGAGGCCGGACTATAGATAGTATAGCAATTATAGCATGATTGAAGGCTGAGAGTTGATCGGTGACGACTATTATGAATGTCGGAGTACATGTCCCAGTCAGGTATTACATCCACTCGTCTGTGGTGCAGTCTTACCAGTGTACCCTAAAATCCTGAAATATATGCCACGATTCACGAACATACATGAGCACAGGCATTTGGATACTGTGATGCGTAATATTTCATTTTTTTCATTCTGACCATGTCCGATCCTAATAAGATCATATGTGCTCCACAGAGTGGAGGTTTGTATTAACAGATTTTGTTTTTACGAGAAATGGATGTCAGCCAATTGCTCAACCTATTATGTCCATACACCAACTCAAGCTCACATTGAAAAATAATATGTGTATTTGCCAGACCCAGGATTCGAACCTGGGACCCACGACGCTATAGGCCGACACTGAACCGGGCGGTCATCATGGGGTAATTTTATGCTCTTATAAACGCCACCCCAATTTACTACTTAAGTATTTACGTTATTGACCAATTTTGAAAGAAATTAAGAAATAGGTACTTCATAAATTTTAATTAACTTGACCGATGATATGTTTTCTATCTTCTATCAATCGTATTGTAAAAGAAGCATGTTTCCGTTTTCAGAAAGAAAATTAATAATACATTTGATTACTTACAATTCATGAATATGTAAAGAATTCATACGTATTCATGAATTTGTATGTCTAATTTTGGTTTCTTTATTGGAAGAGCGAAGCTAAAAACGTACGAGTATTTTATTACAAGCTATTTAGTTATATACCTACTTGCATACGAAACCTAATATGATTTTTACGAAGTCGTGAAGGAAAACGGATTCCATCGGAAAAATAGTTCCACATTGCCGTTCATAGTGTGCATTTATATAAATCATAAAATCGTTATAGTAAATACACGACAGTATTATCGTAGTAAGTATGAATATATATTTATGTTTTCATTCTCTTTTATGAATGAAACTTGTATTACAATTTGCTATAATACGATACTTAGACTATATGGATACAGTTTGTTTTTTTTATTTTTATTATAATATGTACAATATACCTTTTGTCATTTATTTTTACATTTACTTTTTGACGATAGATGAGGTGGATATTTTCAGAGGAGAGTTCATTTATTGATACGAGAATAAATAAATACATTAATAAGGATGACAGCGTGACATTATAATCGTGGATATGGATGTACTGGTGAGATCGATGTGATCAAGAGATTGATTATATTAATGAACTGAGAGACTTGATTCGAGTGGAATGACGGTTGGGTATGTCGAGTGAAGGACTCGTGACGGTAGTAGTGCGTCGCGGACTCGATGAGTGAGTGAGGATTTATGGATTGTCCTTCTTATTTATACAAATTCATTCCATATATTACAAGAGATATTACCGCAATTAACAAATCATTACGACCCTACTGTTCTAGTTATGATTGAGGAAATGCTGACAATCATTGTCGCTCTAGTAGTATGCTGAGTAGTATGATTGCTTCACTTTTATTATTATTATTATCGTTTCTCTATATAATTTATTATTTCTCTATAAAATGTACCTAATGAAGTATTAAAAAACTAAAAAAATACCATTATTTTTAATATTTTAAAAAATATATATTGATTGACTGGGGACTGAATTGGGGGAATTGACTAGATATTTTAACATTTAAGGTTATGAAACATTTTTTTTTTGTTAATTTTTACGATATTTGAGTTTTGTATGTTGACAAATGTTTTGTGCTATAAAACGGTCTACGATAACTAATCCATAAGATTATGACAACAAGAAGTGTCCATCCACATAATTATTTTACTAAAATATTGATTTCGTACCTTTTCTATTTGGCGGAACCCTTGAGAGGGTTTTTATAATCTCACGGAACCGCAACTTGGATGATACACAATATTAATGTGTATCAAAAATAGTAAGCGAACATTTTGAAATCTTCTCATAATCCAGGACACTTACGGACATGGCCCCCACAAGGTGGGGTCTGACAGGGCTCTAGCCTAGGGGCCCGGCGTGCTGCGTCAATCGGATATGTGAGATAAACACACATCATAAATATGCTCTAATAGTTAAAAAGTCGCCTGCGGCGCTATTTCACGACGGAGTTATTAACATTAAAAAATGAGATTGTAAGATGCAATAATTCAAGTAAATGTATTAAAACTGCAAAAAATCGCTAAAAATAAACTGAAGGCCCTTACTTTTACCCCTGATACAATTTGGAAAACGCTTATGTTGTGCATCAGACATGCTATTAAAATTAGCGATAGGTAGGGGGACCCGTCAAAGATCATAGCCGGGGGGCCCGCTTTGGGATGTGGGGACCATGCTTACGGACCACTGAAAATAGGAGAAACGTTTTGTGGACTACCAGTGCAGAAATATTTTTTTATTTATTTATATGTATAATAAAATATGATCGTGATGTATTTCGTCACGTAAAACCATTAATCTATTTTATAAACACAAACACAATGCACAAAAACTTGCAGGTGCACGTGTTTTGAAGATTTTATTGAAATTTTTAGCATATGCATTTGGACGCCAAAAATTCGCTGAATACAAGAAATTGAATGTACACAATGTATGTATTGAATGGCCTTTTGTTAATCCTTTAATTTGCATACAATTTATCCAACTTTGTAAATCGTTATGTACATTAAATTGACATTATTTTATTGCTAACACGAAGTTTTCGGTTGATATTCGATTGATTTAATCCGTATCCTATAAATCAGGAGCGTGCGATCGTGTCTATTAGCCGTACATTAAAAATACTACGGAACCATTGAAAGCCCGCAGAATTATCCACAGCTAATACTAGTATTGCCTGCACGGGAAAAGGATTTATCACAGCGCGTGTTCAAAGCTCGGGACAAATGGAATTTCATTTGTCGCAACACGAGAGGAATGAGTAATAAATACAACAATAGTTAGTTGTTTTGGCGAAAACATCTAACAATAATAAAATTTCCTCCACGATTTCGCCACAGGATACAGCTTAACTTGAGCATCTTCTACCCCTCTTCACCAGTTATTTATACTATAAATCTATATACTTAAAAATATAATATTTTTCAGCACAATCTTCCCTCTTCCCATTAGGTCCTTTCCACCCATCTTTCCCATGAGGACGCTTTCTGGTACCCGGAGTAAAATAATAGAATATAAAAATACGTATTATACATCTAAGCCAGGGTTCAGTAAACTTTTTGAGATATAAGAGCCAAATATGAGTGGATCGATTTAGAGGCTTTTCCAGAGACACATACCTTTTGTTTTATCCACAAGTTTGGCCCTCGAGTGCCAATAATCACAGAAATGGTTCTTTAAGACCCCCAAGTAATACTTAGGTACAAAATGTTCAAAAAGATAAACTTGGGCTGTGTTATTTATATTCCAAGACTTGAACCCACCCACGATGTTCGAGTGGTAAGGTGTCGGCTTATAATAGGTCCCGGGCTCGATTCCTGGGTCTGGCAAAATTATCCGTATCTGGCAATTAATATAAAAGAATGAACCTAATAGGTTGAGCAAGTGGTTAATATCCAATTATTGTAAAACTGTTAATACAACATCCACTTTGTGGAGGCCCATATTATGATCTTTTTAATATCGAACATGTTAAAACTGAACTTAAAATGATACATATATCTATAATATACGATGTACTAAAAACTTAATATTCATACATCTCTGTACCGCTAAAGACTGATTAATAAAGGTCATGACTAGGGATTCCAAGCTATTTTCGATACCTATGAATCCCAGGATTGATAAACATAATCCCGGGATTTCGGGATTGATTTGTTTTATCAATTTTTATGGAAAATTAAATAAAAACGAAAAAATACTTTTAATAAAAAATAACTACATTAGAAATAAACTGAGTTTGAATGAAGTTTGATTTATACCCATGTGTAAGTTGCCGATTCATTTTATTTTTTCACATAAATTATTAAAAATTGAAAGATTGGAAAAAAACAATGCTTCGATCTATTAACAAAGTTATTCCACCATGATATCATACGTTTTAAGGCAGTTTCAGATTTGGCTGACTAATTAGATTTATGAAGCGGAAAGGCCATAAGTACGCCATGATTATTTGCTATGCTATTTTAAATCTCGCCAATCCCTTCATTAAGTCTTTACTATCAGAAACAGCAATCTCCTATTAAATTCACATTATTATTTATATTACAATATTATTTACTCCGTCAAACTTGTGTATTTCCAAGATTGAACGTATACAATATTAACAATAAATGTCTTAAATAGTACAAATTATACTAGATTTATTTTTGACCGATGTAATCAATATTATTTGTAAATATAAAATTTTTATATAAACAATGGAAAAAATGCCAATCCCGGGACCAGTCCCGGGATCCCGGGATTGTCAAATTGTAATCCCGAAATCCCGGGATCAGAATTTTAGCTCGGGATTGGATTCCCTAGTCATGACTCATCTATTGTAGATAGAATTATTGTATGGGTGCTGTTGAACCGAAGGTTTTTACTCGTGGTCACAAATGTTCAATGTCATAATAATGAACCCAAATAAACACTTGCATAATGTATAAAACAAACATTATGGAAATGGAATAAATAATATTTGAAATAATGTTCCATTTTTTTTAAATTTGTTTATTTTTATTATTTTAATGTGTTCGATTAATTTCAATGTTGAGCTTTTTTGACATTATTTGAATATAAATTCATTTAATTTTAATTTACACCTACTGATTGATCGAACACAATTTTATTCACAAAAACGACGATTTAAAATAAATGTATCATCATCAGCCAAGGTAAATTCACTGCTGGATGAAAGCTTTCTTCCTCCCTAAACTCTTCTCGGTCCCTAGTTCTTCGATACCGGATACATTCAGACAGATAGATTGATTATTATCGTTATTTTTGAGAAAATTTGTCGTTTGAATTCGGAACTTTTACAAATAACTCGATAAAACTCTACAAACTGGTAGATACCAAAAATGTGGTCTATAAGCTTTATAAGGTAGTTTATAACCTTTGCAAGTTTTGTCAATATAAATCTGTTGTTTCTTTTTTTTAATTATATATGTGCGTTAAAATTCATTTTATTATTCATTATGACATCCAGGTCACGTATTTTTGAGCTGCGTTTCAAGGGTTCGACTCCTAGTTTGTATTCTGTGTTGATGGGGTTCATACTTCTGGAGAATGTTATTAACGAGCATTTGTTGACGTTTAGATAAAGGTGATTCAATTGACAGTATCTATACAGTCTATCTAAGTCAGATTGTAACTCAATACAATCATCGACAGAAGAGATATTTTTATATATTTTTGTGTCATCTGCATAGATGGAAACTTAAGGAGAGAGAAAAAACTTATTTGGTTATTTTTTAAGCTATTAAGAAAATTTAAAATGACAGATTGTTTATTTTATCAAAATAGATATATAGATACATAGAATACTGTGTCATAAAAATAAAAATATAACGATTCGTTTATTTTATATGGCCAAATTTGAGAGTTACCAAAATTGCAAGTAGAGAAATAATTTTGTTCAATGGAGTTATCTATTTTAAGTTAATTACACTCATTGTAGATGTAAATTACAGATGTTTTTTATTATATACAAATTATTATTATTTAAACTAATTATAATGATCCAATTATAATATAACAACAAACTTAATACTATAACAGTATTTGAACAGTATATGAACGCGACGGAAAAATTGGTATCTTCTTTAGTTTGTATAAAAAGCATAATATCTAACACATATCTATAAAAACAATGTACATATTTTTATGGATAACATGATTTGTACTCACAATTACAAGTTGAGAATGTTTTATTTATATTATTGACAGAAAAAAACAACCTTTTAAACGATTTATTTGTGGAGCTGCTTACGAACGACACGCTTCTGATAGATCTGGATACAAAATAGTGGAGTTATGTATTTTGCAGTGTGTATTTTGGAGCCCAATGGAGTTGACAAATTTTCTTGGAACGTTTTTTCGATATATTTAAAAAAAAAAACTTGGAATTGTCAAATTTATACAGGACATGCGCAAAGCATGATACAACAAAATGGCATCATTAAGTCATTTTCAGCAAAAAGTGGAGTTAGAAAATTTGAATTTTAAGCCATCGAATATATTATAAATATAATATGAATATTTTCCTGATATTAATTACTATTATAATGCCTAAGTTATTATATATATTTTTACTATTACAAAGAGTTGAATAAGCTTGTAAGTCTGTCTGAGTGTATAATTATTTATTCAGTTCTCTCGGGTTTGAAAGTTTACGGTATTGCCATGATTCGTTTTTAAATCGCATCTTTTGTACGGGAATAATTCCGTGTAATGGTAATAAATAATAATAATTACAAGATAAAAAAACAACTTTTTTTATGCAACATTTTTAAATTTTCTGTTGAATTATTATGCTCAATATGCTCAAACTTGTACTTGATATGAAGTAAATAAAAAACAATCAAACAAACAAAAATATAGAATACTGAAATGTCATTTTGACATTTCATTTTAATTTCCATAGTGACGCACGTATCTATTATTAATTTAGTTGCTAAGACAACCCCCTTAGCAACCAATAATAATCTTTTACTTTTTACGAATTTTTCTGAAATAACTTTCCATACAAAACAGAATTAACTGAAAATGAATTCAATTCTGCTTAAAGATGGCCAAAAGTATTAAAAGAATGCATTGGCATCGTGTTCTGATATATTCTAAAAGTTTCAAATGTCTAGCTAGTCGGGAAGTTAGTTAAAAATCGATTGCAAGATTTGTACTGGACAAACAACCACAGGACAAACAAGAATACGAGCTAATAAAAACGTTGTAAAATTATAATTAAGCATATAACAAACAAATGAATACTATTAACTGAAAGTACTCGATGAAGTTTGAATTTAAATTCTAATCGATTTAAGTTTTGTATTTTTCTATTTGAATCGTTTTTTGCGATATAGATTTCGCTCCTAGGCAACTTTAGGCACTAACCAATAGTAAAACTACTGACTCAAAATATAGTTAATTACTATTTATATACTAAATTAACATATTAAAGTATCATATATGACGTATAGGTACTTACTGTGTTTACTTAAAAATGATGCGTTGTCACGATAAGTAAATGTAATATTATATCATATCAATTTTACGCTTGTCTAATTGGTATAAAGTATAAAACTTAAATCAATTAGATTTTTTTTGTTTAAATTTCACACTGAAAGAGTACGAAAAATATGTTTTAAGGGTTATTTATTGTCCAACTTTTTACTGTTATTTTTAAGAATATACGTTTCTTTCGTATTATTTATATTGCAGGAGTTTTTTTTTCACATCACCTTCACACTCTTCAAGAGATATATATACTGTTATGTAGTGCTGCGCGGTGAATTATTTGCCTTTTATGCGTTTTTTTTTCAGGCCATTGCGTGCTTTCTTTCATTACCCGCTTTTTTATGGCACTAGGCGCGTTTAGTGCCCATGAACCTCAATTTTTGGCACTTACATTATAACAAAATTATGCCTAATATAACAACAAGGTGATTATTTTTTGAGAGTGCGGAATTTTTCATTCTTTTCCTCTTTGCAAATTTACACCTTTGAAGTGTCGCATTATGATGAAAATATACCGCATGCCAAAAATAAGTTTTTATTAATTTATTGTATTATAAAATACACTATTTTGAAAAGATTCACATACATACGTGTTATAAAAATCATTGACCACGTTGGTACGATTCGAACGCATACATATAAATCGCTTAATTAATTTGTAGTAGAATATTATTTATAATGGCCCCCTTTACATTTACCCAAGTCAGAAAAATATTGACGCGCTTTTATGCGTGTTGAAATACCGACACTGCGTCGATAAACGGCAAGTATTTGTCAGATTTGGGCCATTCTGAAATACCAGCATTAGATAGTACAGTCCAAAATTCGATAAAATCTAGTGAAAATTGCAAACCAAAAGAATTTCCATTTAAAATAACGGATTTTTTTTAGAATTATTAATAACCATGTCCTTGTTTTTTTGTACAAGGTGGTTGTTAGTAATTTTGAACAATCACAAACGCCCAGGCTTTGAGAAAAACACATAGATGTTTTTGTCATGACCGGGAATCGAACTCAGAACTATTGGGTGGAAGGCCAGCGACTTACCCACTGTACCACGAGAGCCGCTGTAATAACGGATTGAAATGAATTCTATGATATTTTAAAATAATGGAATACTATTTATTAATAATAATTACAAGATAAAAAGAACTTTCTATATACAACGTTTTTAAATTCTGTTGAACCATATAAACTTGACTAGCTTAAACGATCAAAAAAATTTGTACTTGACATGTCATATTGAATTTCATGGTAACGCACGTATATATTAATAATTATTTAGTTGCTAGGACCCTAGACCCTAGCAACCAATAATGGTGTCGAAATAACTTTTCATACAAAACAGAATTAACTGAAAATGAATTCAATTCTACTTAAAGATGGCTAAAAGTATTAAAAAATGCATTGGCATCGTGTTCTGATATATTTTAAAAGTTTCAAATGTCTAGCTAGTCGGGAAGTTAGTTAAAAATTGATTGCAAGATTTGTACCGGATAAATAAGAATACGAGCTAAGAAAAACGTTGTAAAATAACGGAGTGTATATGAAGAAAATAATATAATCATTTTCACAATGATAGCATTTAATGAGAAAATTAATGTGTGAACACGCAGTTACATCATGTTTTTTATTTGTTCATTATCTATCTAGTTATTCATCTTCAATTCTTTAAGCTAATCCCAGATTTCCAAGATTTTCAATCCCGGGATTTTGAGATCAACATAAATCTAACGGTAAACTATTTTTTTATTCAACGAATTCACAAAATGTGAGGACGTAATATTCTTTATTGAACAAAGATAATTAAAAAAAAATAAGAAGTCGAAAATTAGAGCACAGGTGGCTCAATTCGTCAAAAACATTTCTCTGAATCCATGGATGCGGGTTCGAGTGCCGCCCGGTGTCGTATTGTTTTCAAAGATTTTTATAGTAGGTATATTTCTAAGGTGTTTTAAAATAATTATCTAACGGTAATTCGGGTTCGCAGGATTCGAGACACCGAAATATTGTAAAGTCAAATACATAAACAAAATATTATCTGTAATCCCAGCATAAATTTTTGGATATAACAAGACTATATGGCGTAAGGTTTGAAATATCGATATGTCCGGTAGTTTCCAACGCATTTATTTAGATCTCGCATAAATCCGAGGGATCAAATATTTTCAGCCAGAATAAGGGTAGTCGAGTACCTATCTTATACAGATAACTTCCGGTGATAAATAACACCCTGTCCGAGGCAGCCCTTATCCGTGAAGAAAATAATAAATACCAAAATCCAGTAATATTATTTTATCTACACATATTGTATTTATCGTAAGCTAAATGTTGATGTTGAATAGTTACCTTATCACAGGGGAAAAACTTGTGTTAATTCGACGTTTTGCGATAAGAATATTGATAGTTACAACAAGCTATAAATAATATCTCATTATACCAGTGGCGAAAACTGCCTGTTGGAAGTAGGTTAATAATATATAACTTAAAGTACAGATGCTAAATACTACTAAAAGAAAGTTTTACAATGCCTAAAACTATAAAAAAGTTTCATGCTTTTCTATACGATCGATTCATATTTTGGAAGAAAAGAATTATCTGCAACGGTTTTGGTTAACTTTACTGGCGTCAGTTTTACTCGGTTTTGAAACACTTTAACAGAGGTACCAAATATTAAGGTTAATAGATAAATATTAGATTAATGAGTGTAATTTGTATTATCTTTGTAGTTTCAGTTATCGAAGCATTCTGCTTAGCCGGTACCGAGATACTAACACAAATGTAGACCTTTCAAAACCAATCCACTCCGCACCATACTTGTGTCTTAATCAAGTAGAAATGGAAAAGTTTACAAACCGGAGCGCTCAAAAGTTTTCTGAAGATTTTTGTATAGATATAAAATATGATGTGTATTTTATAAAAAAATAAGTGTGTTAGATTTTATATTATATGGCCTATCTACCTCAGATGATCAAATTATTTTTTCCACGAGACGGAGCGATAATTTTACCGATTTCACGAACAGGAACGCCGCTCCGGTGCGCTCTGGTCCCGATCAAGTGTATCGCGAGGCCTTAAATTTGGTGTAAACCATCAGCAGATTTTTACGCCTGGGAAAGTCTTAAGAGAAGATACTCACGACTTAATTATGCGTTGACTAAGTTTAATGAGACTTATTATATCAAAAAGTGCCCATGAGAGAAAGAACATGATTTGAGTTGCCCCATCTCCACCCGCCATGTATATACAGCCGCGGTTTGTGCACGACCCCCTTCAATGATGCTATAAACGTGTCAGAACGAAAAGATTTTAGTGCCATACTCCCTTGTCCCGAATCGATGCTGCACGGGACTGATGTAGCAACCATGCAGGAGTCTTAGGAAATAAAAGAATCTTGACTTGCTCTGCCGTCATTTATCTTTAATGACATGAAGTGTCCTCTGTACCCGTGTACTGAAACTCTGCCAAAACATAGGAGTCAGGAGTTGAATGGAGATACCTACCGGGAATACTACAAACATGCGTGATATTCACCGAAATAATGCGTGCGTAGTAGTGGTAGTTTCAATGACCGTCGTGCATACCAATCAATAGGTTCAAATTTTAAAACCAATTGTCCTTCCATCATTTTTCTTAAGGCTATACTTCAGCTAAGGCATGGTCTAAAAATATCGTGGCTAGGCGATGCGCGGATTGTGCAAATGACGCGAGCCGAACGAAATATAATTTATCAAAAAAAATCAACATGCGTCCTTTGATGCTATGTTTAATATTATATTCGTAATAATAATAGTATATTCATTGACATGTTTTCTTTTTCAAGTACATGCGGAACGTTTTTTAGTAATCTTTACATGATTTAAGAATATATTCCTCCGACGCCATCACAAAACAAACTGACACCTCGAATGCCAGTCTCCGATTGGTGACGACTGCGAAATTTTGTTCCACCTACTGTTGAAAATTATTTTCCGTTTCACTTCTGTAAGCTCTAACATCAAAAAACATGTCGAGAAACAAAATATGACTCCAGCTATGCTCGCATGCGTACTCATTTAAAGACTTTGACAAACCCTTTTATAAATCTGGTAAACCGGTTTATTAAAAGCACTATTGAGAACAGCGCATTTAGCTCCAATTGATTGAAAAACATTTTTGAGCTTGTTCTCTTACAATAGTGGCTATCTACTGTGTTTTTAAAAAATAGTTATTGTAATCACCTTTTCCATCGAGTTTTTCGCCCTAAAAGGAAATGAAATATTTTGTGGAATGATCGCTCTCCGTAATTTATTTTCAAACGTCATCAATCATCCAAGAATTAAGATGAACTAACAAAAGACACACTTTTCTTTTCATTCCTCCCTTCGCCAGTTCGAAATTAATACATGTGGGCGGGAATTGAAATATTTTAAGAATAACTAAGATAATAATATTTTTTTACGTTGTTCAATGTCAATTTTTGATGGAAGACCTTTATACCTAAATCCGATAATATTAAAAGACACAAATCTGTTCATTCTAGATTTTTTTATTGTTATTTAAAATTTAAACTTGATCAGGAATTTTATAGTAACACGCTACTGTATTATTCATAACTTAATTGTATTTTTGCAATGAATTAACTTCAATATAATTAACTGGTCAATGCACTCCCTAGAGATGTAGACATTTTTAGCGATACATTATGTATTCTGTTTTTTATTCTATTTTATTGTTTACAGACCTACAAACTTATCTGTAGAAAGGCCAAAAATGGAACTACGAACAACCATAGGATGCCCTTTTGAAAATTTCATTCGAATGTCAGATTTTGTCCAGTTACGAGTCTTGATTGGGTAGTTTTCGACAGTGGCTCCCCCATCCCATTCTTCAGATAAGTTTGTAGGTCTGTAATTTGATTTTTTTTTTTAAATTATCGTTGTTTTTCTATAAAATTATTTTTTGTTTTGTTTTTTTTCTCTAGCTTGTTTTTTCTCTAGTTGATTTACTTGTACTTTTTAATCTAAATGTCATATTGTGAACGTCTCGAATTAATAATTTGTCATGTGCTCAATGTGGCTTTTTTAAAATAAATAAATAAAAATTAAACTTGATATTAAAGTGTACAACTAAACAAAATCGGCCAAAGATACAAACGAAAATTTGCAATAATCACCCTCATTGAAATATGGGTAGAGTTCATTTTTCAACTACATGCAATATTATTTTTTATACTATAATATTATGTAGATGTAGACACACGCAAATTCACAATAAGCTAAAATCTGCCGCGTTTTTTTTCGTCCTCAAAAATTGTTTTCGTCTATTCCCAGTACATATTATTATAGAGACTTGAAAATCGGTAAAAGGAACTATTGACAACGCATTCTAATACAATTTTAGGACCGTTTCGCGCACTAAATATGGGGTGTTTCTACCCAACGTTTAATTTTTTAAATGATTATATCTACAGTAATCTCCCGATTATCCGGTTAGCGGATTATCCGTGCATGAATTTAATTTTTAAAAAAATTGCTCGCTTACGTAAACGTCATGAACCTCGCTTTGAAAAATTCGAACTGATATAAGAAAGATTCCTGCAAAAAAACCAAAATCACAGATTTTCTAAAGAGTATTTTAAAATAATTGTATTTTAAAAAGAAAAAACCATAGGATTCTCCGGATTGATCGGATTATATATATTATCGTTTATCTGCGCCGCATCTCCCCACCATTAGCCCGGATAATTGGCATTCTGCTCTATTTGAAACCTTCACTAAAAGATTCCTCGTGGACGGTTGAAAATAATGAGATAATGTAACTTAAAACACTGCATTAGTACGCGTCACACGTCATCGTTTTTAATGTGAAGCAGAGTGAGGGTAGCGATTCTGCAAGTGGGAGATCAGGATGGAGGGTCGAAGACACTAGATGAGGCGTCGAGCCCCACTAGTAGACATTATATTGTTAACGATGGAGATTTAATTTTTCAGCTACAATAATTTATATTTACCTGATTATAAAAGAAAGTTCTTTTATTTTGTTAACTGTCAATTCATGGTGGAACTGCATTGTATTGTTGTTTTTATTTAATAAAACGCATTTTTTTATAGTACTTATTCCACTTTGTGTGTGGAAAGTGGAATAAGTACTATAAAAAAAATGCGTTTTATTAAATAAAAACAACAATAAAAGAAAGTTTTTTTTAATTTTTTTTATTTTCAATATTTTTTGTATTTGCAATATCAACTTGTATACCAAAATTACCTTCCTTTTTTCTCAACATTTGAAATGACCAATGCTGATAGCAGCTTGTTAATTAAATTGCAAAGCTACTTGTTAACTATAATTAAAAATATCTAATTGTCTTTCGACAACATTCCACCATGACAAAACTTAATTAAGAAAAATATGTATTGCATTTTACAGTACAGAATGGAGTAGCATTTATAGAATAGTAATGTTTTTGTGTTATATTATAGGAAAAAATTGTTTACTTACAATTCATTCAGACGTGGCATTGTGTGGAAAATCTTGGGGGAGAGGATTTTTAGCAGGTTGCCTGACAGATCCCTGGAAAAAATAATAATATTGAATTCATCTGCATGAAATATGTCATATATTATGGTTTATTCATTATTTATGTTGTTTGTGACCTATGTCACAATCATTTTTTTTTCATTTCGAATGCGATGTCACCTGTAATAACAATTAGACGACTCATAAATTAATGCACTACTTGTAGATGTAAATAATTAGCGAAGAATTATATTTTACTCACTAGTATTGTTTGAAACAAAACCACACTGAAATAATAATACTTAATAAGTATCCAAGAATCCATGAAAATTTCTTGTATCCACCATAACAAAGGTTAGGGCCTGGAGTCTCCCAGTCTACCCTATTCCACCAATCACCCAAAATTATAGTCCATTTAAGAATATTGCCAATGAGTTTACGAAATCATGATTACGAATTGTTGACATTGACAAACAAAAAAAGTTTACATTTATCTATATGCAAAATATTTAGCAGTGAAGTAGCATTAATTTAGGTTTCTTCTTCTTATTGTGCCATCCCCTAGCGGAGGTCAGCCACCATCAAGGCGATCTTATATTTGTCGTCTGCTACCCGGAACAGTTCGATGGAGCTGCACTCGTACCAATAACGGAGGTTCTTAAGCCACGAAATGCGGCGCCGTCCTCTACTACGCTTCCCATTGATCTTTCCTTGAATGACAAGTTGGGGAATGCTGTATTTTTATCCTCTCATAATGTGGCCGAGGTATTGTAGTTTCCTGGTTTTGATACTACGTAGAACTTCTCGGTCCTTCCCCATTCGATTGAGAACTTCAACATTTGTCACCCGGTCAGTCCAAGGAATTTTAAGGATGCGTCTATACAGCCACATCTCGAAAGCTTCAAGTCTCCGTGACATCTCTTGGTTTAGCGTCCATACTTCCATACCATAGAAAAGAATTGAGAGCATATAACAACGTACCATACGCAGTCTCAGACCTAGGTTAAGATCTCGATTGCTAAGGAGGCGTCTCATTTTGAGAAAGGCGCTCCTTGCGAGCTCAATTCTAGTTTTTATTTCCTGAGACTGGTCCCATTTCTCATTGACCCATGTACCCATGTACAATTTAGGTTAGATATTATAAAAATGTGCAATTTTCACGTCAGTGCTATGTTGAGAGTTTTTTGAATTATTGTGTAGAATTTGAAGTTTTAAAACATAGGTATTTTAAAAATGATACTGTGATTGATATACGGGTACAATATCGTGGAAATATATCGAGTTGTAAATAATAAAAGATATATATTTAGATGTGTGTATTTTGTGCATGCGACATAATATCGCAATCGAAGTGAAAAGGTGAAACAATCAACGTAAATTCATATTTTAATACTATATGAGCGATATCGCATTGAGAAAAAAGGTCTAAATTACTTACAGATCCCGCATTTCCACCAGATTTACGAAAGCGTATTCGTGAATGCTGCTTATTTTGTTATTGGAGAGTGCCCTGCAATAGAAGAAAAACTGTCATAACTCGACCCACAATTTAAAAGATGTTCCTAAGTATAACAATGCATTTTTTGTTTCTGTGATTAGCGGATTAAAATAGAAGATTTTCCCCTATCATATATTTTCACTTTTTTTCGTGAAACGTTTGTTATTAAGATTGCATTTTTTATTTTACATTTTAAGTATATAATAATGTTTTCCACTAAAATTATAACATATAGATTGTCTTTGATTTTGTCAGATATGATTTTATTTGATTGAATAATTGAGAAAAACCATTATCGGGAAACAATTTTCCATGTTGGCATCCGGAAAATGTAAATTTTAAAATCTATTTGTTGTTTGTTTTCCTTGTCGTAAAAAATATGACTTACTTCGTAGCAATGCAACAAAATAGTACCGATATATTTGTATAAAATAAATATAAAAAAGAGGTGAGTATTCCATCTAGTTAACCAATTTTTGATCAACTTTGAATATGTTGCGCGGTGTAATGGCTGAGCTGCTACCGCGTTGACTTATAATTTCGTGGATCCCAGGTTCGAATCCTGGGTCTGAAAAATTTACATGTTATTTTTCAATGTGTATTTGGATCCAGTGTATGGATTTAATAGGTTGAGCAAGTGGCTAGCATCGATTTCTAAACATTTTTTTAATACATCCTCTACTCTGTGGAGGCCCATATTTTAATCTTCTTAGGATCGATACATATTAATTACACGCTAGCTCAAAATGTAACTACTGAAAAAATTATAATATATGAAAATTATGACAATAATTCCTAAATCTAAATTTAAAAAATATATCAATACAAAGTGAATATATACGACGGGAAGACTTGTTTTGAAAATTATATAAGCACGTTTAAATGACTGAAAAGGAAAAACAGTAATTTAGAATGTATTATAGAAAACTACGTTTAAACGTGTTTATATCCAATCACTGAATAATTATATCCGAAGACCTTAAATATAAAGAAATTATATGTTACTTACTTTACATTGTAGTCGGTAACTCTTAGCAATTGTGTTACCAATACAGTTACTATTTTTATGTGATATTTTCCAATAGATATATTTATGGGGATGTTTAAAATTATATATATATATTCAACAAACAATTTTCAGATCATGAATATTCTGTATAACAAAAATAATTGATTTATAATACATTAATAATTATTAAATGGCGATGAGCATGCTATCAATTTGGTATTTCGGTAATAGCAATCAGATATTTTATAAGTTGTGGAGTAATTATTATAGTATTTATTGCAATTAAAAATTAATAATAACTTCGTTGAAAATATTATTTGATAAAAAATACTTTTGATAAATCGTTTTTATTATCCAAAAAGAATAATTCAATTAAAAAAATACTCACAAGCATTGAAGAGTTCCTAGGTGTGCAAATGTGGCATCTGTTATTTCTTCTATGAGATTGTTATCCAGAAATCTATAACACACAATTATTTTATTATATTTACAAGAATTTTGGTTACAGCTGATTCAATACCGGAATACTAGAACGTTTTTATGCAATTCTTGTATGTGGTAATTTGTATATAAAATATTATGTAGTTCTTAATTTAACATAGTTACTTATAATGGAACATGCAAATTTGGTGATACACGTGAGGACCATAAAAGACGCAAATGGAAAGAAAGCAGAAAGGAGTACACATTGAGACGTATGACGCTATTTCGTGTCAAAAAGCACCCGAGAGGCACTTAACGACCATAGAGTCACCCTATAATACGTTAGGTCGTCAAATTGGTCAAGTTTTACGAAAATACGTAGTAACAAAAATTTAAAAATCGTAATAAATAAACGGAAGGACGTAGGCCGTAGGGTGTGCTTTTACCCAGCATTGTATTGATTCCAGCAGATAAGCTTAAAGGTCATAGGTAGGGCCATCAAAAAAGGATCGATTTTTTGATGTATCGATACACGATTAGACAGACATCTCGCGGAATAATATTTTTATTGTAAATTTTCCCCGTATATGGAATTAATTATTTATGAGGTTTTTGCATTCTGATTTTAAAATAAACTAAAAAACAAAACTGCTAATATTTTTTTACATTAGACAATTAACGCATTAATTTCTTCGATATTTCGACACAAAATTTAAATACGAGTATCTTAATTAATAATTTCAGAAAATTGGAGAAATAAACCAATATATAAATATATATAAATCATATATCCACATAAACATACCTATTTATCTTTCGATTAAATTATATTTCTATTTATTCATACGATGTTTGTTATGAAAGCAAGTGTCTTGAAAACTTGCATTGTGTTTTTATATTTCAGTAGTATAGAGCCTCTTATCCAAACCATAAAAAATAATTTTATTGCACTGTATTTATTATAACATGGAAAGTTGTTTATTTAATAGATAACTGTATTTTTCTAAGTAGGCTATTAAGATGCAGTGACAGGAGAACTGCCCACTCGAATAAGTAATACGTACAACATTTGCATACACATTGCGAAAGTGCGCGGCGTACATCCCAAGTTTATTCATGGAAAAGTCCTATGTGAAACTCATGTCCTCATAGACAACGTCACATGCGCCTATGGGAAATTCTGTAGCACTGATTGGATGGCTTATTATCCTATTGAAGACCGGACAGGCCATCAATAGGGGTTTCCCTTTGTTGTGTCAATCAAATTAAACCGCCAAAATTTGCACATATTAAATAATTCAAATACGCGAGAAACATTCTTTTGTGTATTTGACACATTTTTAAAACATCCACATTACATAATATAGCCATGCTATGCAGAAACTACGATATAGTATATCATAATTATTATCATTATCGACCGGGATCGATCCACTACTGGATGAAAGCCTCCCCTAGCTCCCCCTACTCCTATCGAAACCTAGTATTTCTCGCCGCCACGTACATCCACCGAACTTTATGAGTTCGTCTATCCAGCGGGTTTTAGGGCATCCCCCATACTTTTTTTTGTAAGATTTGGGCTTTTATCGTGTATTCTTCTTTCTGTGACTAGTCTTAACAATAAAATGTATTTAAAAAAATTACGGATTAATACTACTAATATTATAGAAAGATTATTTGAATTTTAACAATAGGTAATATGTATGTCTTGAGAATTGCACCTGTAACGACCCCAAAATGACGAAGTAAGGAGAAGCACGCAATACCTAAAAACAGTACTTTTAATAATCTTAAACATATAATATATTGTGTCCATTTTTTGTTATCTACATATTCAATAATTTGATATAGAAAATATTTGATGTATTGTAATATGACATGTAAAGATGGTGGAACGAATGGCGTTGAATAAATAAGTGATAAAAGCATTTAAAATATTCTTTATTTAATATTCACGTCATAGTATAAATATTTACATAATTATATTTGTACATCGTGTCTGTGAAGTTTAAGAAGCTATGAAAAAATTATTTTGCTATCGCCTATTATTTTCCAGAATACGTGTTAAATCTTTATTTTAGATAAGTCAAATTCTGAAACTTTTGAATCCACCTAGCAAGACAATCAATACCTACCTAATGTTATGTTTTTGATCGTTTCTTTAATTAATTTTGCTTACGAAAATGCCTTCTCTAACATCTGCCTTCATCCAGGTTTGTCCAAAGCTGCCAAGATATTTAAATCTGACTCAGCACTTTTATTCTATCTTGTACGAGGTCAAACAGGACATCGAGTGCGTCCCGGCTTCCCGATTATTAATTTATTTATCATTTATGATACAACTCTTCTATCTACATTTCTCAGCTATGTAAGGTAGCCTAATTTGACGGACTATGGCTATATGGATATATGACTACGGATATGTATAAGGTGTACAACTCATTATAGTATTTACAACTCCGCCTTGACTGTGTGTCATCGATGGGTCACCCTCCACACAAATGAATACTCATAGCAATCTTCCCATATGTTTGGTCATGTACCAGGTTTCAGAGTTATAGGTACATGATAATTAGTATTTTGTACAAAACACACTTCAAGTGTCATTTATAGCAATGAATTGGAACATAGCACATTCGTTAGATCGAAGCGATATTTGTTATATAGCACAATAATTATTATAGTTAACTTAATTTTGACTTTTATGCTACTAACACTACAATGGTGGATTCCAGGTAAGTGAAAACGTATACGATATAAAAATTAGCACACTTTGATCTTTGACGATTATCAGGGGCGGATTTATTGAGTGCGAGTAATAATCGAGCTCCTCGTTGACAAGGGCCTCATATTAAAAAAAAAGTCAATCCATGAAAATCTCTTTCAATATTATGGAAACATTTATTATAGAGAATGAACGTAATGAGTAAATCAGTGCCGTCAAAAAACTGTAATTGAATAATGGCTATAGTATTATTATCATCTCTCTAATCAAATATTGAGATTAATACAGGATTTTAAGTCAATATTAAATACGTAACAAATAAAATACGATATATTATAATACTAAATACTGTAAAATCTTTGTGAAATAAAACAAAAATGTCATATTGTGGAAACAATAAAATTAACACAGAAGATGGCCTTCATTTTTGAAATATTGGTTGTGGAGTTAATGAAAAAAAAAAGCAATTTAATCGTTATGGAGCTATTTTATGTCCTTTTAACGAGTTATATTGATGAGGTGATAAAAATAAAAGTATTGAAAATAAATAAGCACCTATTCGGATGCCATTAAATATGGTATATTTAACATATATTATGTACATTAATTTTAAAATGCGGGGTTTCACGTCATTTTAGGTACCTAGTTACATTACGTATATTTATATGGTGGCGCTTTATAGGGCCCGAACAGTTAAATTCGCCTCTGATTCTTTTTATATATTGCATATAATGTAGGTCCACATAATATTATAATAATTCGAATTACTAAAAATGATCTTATTGAAAAAGTAAAAACATATGTTATAATTATGTAAATCATATACTTACAGCTCGTAGATACTAGCCATTGGCGGGAAAGGGTGCAATTGCTTTATTTTATTTTTCCCTAGCTGCAACCATTGAAGTGAAGGTAGCGTAGGAAAACGGACTTCCGACAAAGAATTATTCTCCAGGAACAGCCAGGTTAAAGACGTCAGATTTTCAAAATTCTTCTCAGTTACCTCTGTTATGAAGTTATTTCTGAGATATCTATTAGATGAAAAAGAAAAAGATATTATTTCGCGAATAGTATTATAATTCTAGAAGCTATCATATAGTTTGTCATTATACATATTTAGCATAATTTTAATTTAAAAAAAAAACTATTCATGTTGATGTTAATTGGGTTAATATTTTTAGAAAATTGAGAAACTGAGATCCAATTACATATTATATCAAATTTTATTAAACTGGATTTAAAGTCAAATATGAGATAATAAATTCTGCAAATGAGTTATGTATTATCAAACAATTTCTTAGAGCAGCTATTCGAAGGTCTTAATATTACAATAGGACAAAACTAAGGTATTTTTCTTAACTAAGGAAAAAATCAAAGGAAAACGTAGCAGAGGAAGACGACGTATTTTGTAACCCTCTTGATTGGTACGAGTGCAGCTTAACTGACCTGTTTTGGGTAGAATACGATAAAAATAATGGCGTAATGGTGGCCGACTTCCGACAGAAGATATCACAAATGATAAGTTGAATGTTTTAGGATTATATTGTTTGTTATATATTTATAACAAATTTAATAATTTTCCTTAATGAAAAAGTATTATAAATATATTGGCCTAAATTTTAGGTTTAAAATAGATATGTTCAGCATTATATGAAAGCATGACAGAGTTTGGTCATAAAATTACTATTATTGAATACGTGTATTAATTAAGGCGCTAAGTACCAAAAACAAAAAAACTGACATTTTTATAGAAACGTGTTCTACATACTAACGCAAATAACTTCAACTATGGTCTAAGTGCCTAAAGCAAGTCAAAAAAATACAGCAAAATATTTAAACCTGTCGACGTTGTAAGTCCGTTGGCCTGTTTTATTTACAATGGTGTAAATAGTACTACAGTGGTCAACTTCATTCAATATAAAATGGCTGACGATGGTGTGTTGACACTTGCGAGTTCTTAATACCTAAAATTATAGAAGCTGCCGTGATTGCTTCAGACTGTAAAACCACATTTTTCAAAAGGTCTGCTTCGTGAAATTTTACTGCAATGACTCGGTATTTTGTAATTACAGGCAATACTAATTTTTGTTACTTAGAGCCTTAATTAATACACGTATTCAATGATGACAACCATTTTCCGCAAAT
This sequence comes from Rhyacophila brunnea, assembly GCF_057557595.1. NCBI lineage: Eukaryota > Metazoa > Arthropoda > Insecta > Trichoptera > Rhyacophilidae > Rhyacophila > Rhyacophila brunnea. The sequence goes on along the minus strand of NW_028233276.1, from coordinate 34,930,916 downwards.
CAATAAACAATAAGCCCGCAATTAATTTTCAGAAGTTTACTACAATCAACAACATGTTATGTGTATGTTGAGATATTTATGACTACTACAAAACCTTTTTATACGTGTGAAGACTACAGTACGATCATTAATAATTTTTTTGAGAATTTTCGTATAAAATATAATAATATTATTATAAATATAAAAAATGCATTATTAAAAAAAATATACATACTTTACTATTTTTTTACATTTAAAATTCATTTTTATTTCATCCTTATTATGCAGTAATAAATTAAAATGTATACTTACAGTTTTGTTAGTTTTTTTTGATTCTCGAACACCCCGTCTGGCAAACCAGTTAATGAATTTGACGTGAGATCACTGAAAATAAAACAATATAACAATAAATAAAAATTAATAAAAAAGTAGTTGTCTCACCGTGGAAAATATACTTTGTCGTTGAAAAAAAGTGATAAAAAGATGTACTTAATACATTTTATTTGTTTTCGGTCATTTGCGGTTCTGTTAACATGAAGGTATGCTTATGTATACAATATATTAATATAATATGTCTCTACCGGTGATTGCTTTCTAGTGATAGCCACAGGACCCATTTTCATGGATTAAATAGTGATGTAAGATGGACGAAATTGCCAGGGTAATGCCCCCTAAAATATATCAAAGAACATGGTATAATCGTTGTAAAAATACTTCCATTGCAGATAATATGTGACATATTTACTAATTCAATTTATTTCTAACTATTCTGTATCCTTAAATAGGAAAACTTCTCTACAGCAATGCCATTGGGTAAAGTACACCACGTTGTCCACACAAAATCTCTTTAGTCTTTTCTGTGAGTCTTTGCCTGTCTCAACCTTTATCCCAGATAGCACAAAAGAAATTAAATGACATGTGAACATGTCCTAAGAGGGCTTTTCTACATATTCTCGGAACTAAAGCCAAATACTGAAAGGATTGTAATTAGTTTCAACCCAACACATACATAATAGTTTTTCCGTGCCCTAACAAGGAGGAATTTCGTATTATGTTATAAGAATTAAAATAAAATAATATATATGTATAATATGTACCTACTTAATCAGTATTACGGTATAACGTTTTAAGAATTAAATGGAAAAATAAATTTTCTAATATATCATCATTGCAGATTCAAATTGAGGAATGATGGTTGCTTGCATGTGACGGCAACACGTCTCAAACAGTTTAGAATGTCACCAACGACTGCCCAATATTATAAAAGAAGCAATGTACTAGTAGAGCTCTGGGCATACAACATAAGTATGAAATTCTAAATAAAATAATACAAAACACTACACAAAATATCTAATTCTTATCATTGAATTGTCAATGTCAAAAAATTAAAGAAAGAAATGGAGAAACGTAACTCACTACAGACTTCACCTAAAATTATATTCTAGTAAATTATTGATATCTTTACATTTAACAAATGCAAATACGTAATTAGGTCTATTAAATTATCTCTATGTTATAGCAGAACCACCTGGTATAAAAAAGCATAATATATATTTAAAATATCATTGATCTATGAAAAAATCCATTGTACTTTAAATTAGACGTCACAGTTTAGTAAAACCTCGAATGTACCCACTATTCATATCATGTCACGTTTTAATAAAACCGTAACACCAAAAAATTATGTAGTTAACAACATTGGGGCTGTTAAAATTACTCGATAATGACGTTTCTATATTACCTATTATTCAGAAACTTACAGAAAATGAAATTGTTTTGGGCAGTTTACCAGGTAAAATAATCATATATGGCAATCGATGATGAGTTGCAGTGACTAAGTGAAGAAATTCTCTGGAAAATCCACGGCGTCGACGGAAAACTGATCCAGAATTCAGCTGTACCTATTCCAAACTGATGACGATAAAGGAGACATCGTGCATCAACGAAGGCATAATATAATATATTACGCAACGCTCGAAATAGATTTTTTTACAAACCGGAGCGCGCGATAATTTTCCGAAAATATTAACATAGTTATCTCGTTTTATGTATGTTTTATAAAAATAAGTGTGTTTAATTTTTTTTGGTTATAATATGGCCTATCTAGCTCAAACGGTCAAAATAAATTTTACATGAGACGGAGCGATAATTTTGGGGATTACATGAATCAGAACGGCGCTCCAGTACGCTTTTGTCCATTTCGAGCCCTGATATTATGCTCTTTTCCATCCACTGAAAGGACGTAATATATAAATGATAATATGTGTGTAAGGCCCATAGTGTAATTCTACATAATATTATTTTAATTGAAATAATTTATATCAGTAATTCATTTCAGATAAATATAATATACATACGTATAGATAAAAAAATCGGAAAACTATTAGGTGAGTACTTAAAAAAAATATCTGGTAGGGTAGAATAATATAATTTATGACGTATCGTATATAGGTAGGTACTTAACTGAAGTTCATATCATTTTGAGTCGCACTGGACTATAAACATATACCTACAAATTTCGTCAACGAATACTGTTTCATTGTCACCATTTTATTTCTGAGCGACAATGAAGTAAGAGTATCGGAAACACATTAAAACACAATTTATCTGTTTTCAAGGTTCTATATTGGCTGTATTAGATCAAAAGGAGCTTGAGAGCTCGTGATCAAACGGGTTCATACTAAAATGATACGTTATTTGTTTTTATAGTGTGACTATTCACACACTTCCTGGAATGATTTAGTTTTATGAAAGTAACAAAAATCGATGAAGAATAATTATTAATGTATACTCTAATAGGTCAGTAGGTATATTTTATTATCATTGCTGTTATTTGTGTATGTATAAGAATGCAGTTTTTGAGTTTTGGGTGTATATTGAATATTGATGTGTGTGTGACTAAAATAATATCATATATAAATAATGTGAGAAACGACATGATAATGTAAATAATATAAAAGCTGCTATAACTATATATTATAAAATTCATACACTTGAAGTAAGTATTTTGGACACACGATACGTGGTAAAGAACGCCACATTTCATGCAGGGGAGAGCTTTAGAAAAAATAGATCAAAACAATTAATATAATGGCTGAAAAAGCTTAGAACATGGTTTCATTAGATTACGATCTTGAAGATCCTTCGTCATAGAGGAAACCAGTATATTTACATGGATATTATGAAAGAATTTGCCGACTGTATGTGAAACGTGCAAGGTACATAATATATGGATAAGAAGAGTTTTAGTTATCTAGTGATATGCAACATAATAGAAATCGTTAGAAAGTTAGTGTTAGAAACCGCTGGATCGGCGAGATGGTTAATTTCTTCAAAACTTCATATCAACACAATGCAACAGACTAAAAGAACTAATATCAGCTTAGAGATGCTTTCGTCCTACGTAGGATTGATGAAGAAATAAAGATGGGTCTAGATATAATTATTAGGTAGAAGATGATTGTAGAATAAGTAAATTATAAAATTGAGTTACTTTATAGTTTACATGATATGTGTAACAAACAATTATTAATTGGAGATATTATGTAGAAGGTGTTAAATGAGACATCTTATTGTTATGATTGTAAATGTATGAAAAACAATAGAGTCCAAAGTGACCTTAACGGATGTCAATGATATTCTCAGAATAGATTAATGAAAAGTATTTAATAAACTTCTCGTGTAGAAGTTTGTAAGGTAATATTTCAGACGTAAAAACAGATTAAAAGTAATAAATTTACAACACTCTAGGGACAAAATCACAAATTATTAATGTATTCACCTTTTGGTAATTCAAAAAGTTTACGATGCCAATTTTAAAGTGTCTTGTTTGTTAATCAACGACGATAGGCAATAAAAAACTTAGACCAACACTTTGATAATTAAACGTGGCAGAGGCAGTCGCCAAAGTTCATTCTTCTGAAGTTAGAAAAGCTCAATTATTATCCATTTTGCTCAATTAGATCGGGGGAAAAAATAAGCCCCATTGAAACTTGAGCAGTTCGCTAAAATCAGAACCTGAAACTAAAATAAGATATCTTTAGGTCAACGACATCGGCTGTGTAAGAAACTTAGCGACTAGTTAAATTGGCTAACTATCATAAGATTTAGTCAATATCTATTTTTAGGCTCGGGCTTGGAATGTTTTTAAGGAAAAGTTTAGTCGGAGATATGCCTTCCTCTATTACGTATAAGAAAAACTTTGATATAAATTTTATTTTCATATTTATCCACAGAAAAACCAGTAATATATTCTACATTTTTTAAGAATATAGAATAATTATATAATTTTTGATAAATTAATAATAATTAAAAAATTGATAACTATTTGTGTTTTTGGAGTAAGGAAGAAGACAATATTTGTGACTCTTTTTTAATGGATATTAAATTTAAACCTCATTATTTTGTATGTAATGTATGATTTGGTAATGGTGAAATAACTAAGTATGTACTATTGTTTATTTTTAAATAACTATTTTTTTATTCAGCGAATAATTCACAAAATTTAAGAATGTAACATTCTAATTATTGAACATACATAAATTTTGAAAACACTTCTGAGAAAATATATTATAGCCAATAGAAAAAATCTTTTTGAAAAAAGTAAGACACATTGCAGGAATCGAATCTGCATCTCTCGGGTATCGCGCCCACGCACATATTCCACTATGCTAAAGGAGTCATACTTAATTACGACAAACTTTAACTATTGGCGTTTTTAATACTTATTGAAGCGCTTTCTAAATTGAGCTACTATATTGGCGATAGACTTATCTGGCTGTTCAATAATTAGAATGTTACATTATTAAATCTTGTGAATTATTCGTTGAAAAAAATGGTTAATTAAAAATTATTAGTAAGTTCAAGTTAGTTACAACAAAAGATCTTGGAGTAATCTGTGACGTCGGTTGGGAATTAAAGTATTACCTACTTTGATTTAAAATACAAAAGTTGTAGAATTAGTATCTGGTGTCGGATAATTTTATTATGAAATTATACAAAATATAAACAATTGATAGAACAGTAGCAAATGAAAATGAACTTTTCTATAACTTCATCGCAGATTGAAGTTTTTATCTTATATAACGTATATTTCAATTGCTAATACTCCAATAAGCTTCGACACTTTATACATATATGCGTTATACTGTAAAGCAGAAATCACTAAGTTGTGTTTACGATTGGTATATCACGGTTCAGGAAGAGGTTTAAGAAAGAAGAAAGATATTTTTTTTCCGATGAATATTTAAAAAAAAATGTTCAACCTATAAGTTAATCATATAGATACAAAAAATACACTGTGAATTAGCTAGATGCGAGATTTGAACCCGTAACTCACAACTTTAGAAGCAAAAATCTGCCATTCATTTTTCGCGGCGTTAATTTGCTCAAAGTTATTTTTTACGAGTCTATGGCCTTTGTTGTGAGTGTTTTTAATGTTCTCCCATTTGTTTTCCATCTCCATCTTCCCACCCTTTGAATAAGGTTTGAACGAGTTACTATTTAACATCCGTTGTACAAAAAAAAGTGGAGGTACAAGTATATATTATTATGCTTCACTTTGAGGTAGAAATATTAATTGTTTACTGTCATTTTGTACTGTAGATTTGAATATACATTACTATGCAAAGAGGACAAATAATATATCTGAAAGAAATAAAAGTGAAACACCAGCTCTTAGTATGTATCCAAAGGTGTGCAGTTCTTTGGCCACATATCCTGAAGAAAATACAATAATTTGGAAAGGCTCATCGCCTGCGGAAAAATTGAAAGTCGATGAGGAAGAGGCAGGTCGCTTAAATTACACTAAAAATTTACTAAATACATCTGTGGGTCTATTCTATATACACGGACACATATACGGGTATTGGCGGCTATCGACGGTAATTTATCATATTTATGTATTGTAATAATTGTTAGTCAAAACTGTCTATCTCGCTCTAAAAATTAACACAGCCAAGAGAGGGGCTGTTAAAACATAGCACTTTTTGACAATTTAGAGTCGAAGTGGCAATAACACCTATCAACATCTTCATACACCGTCTCCCCATTTACCTCTCTCTCATAAATGTACGCGTACATTCTGAATTATTGTCTTTGTTCTGGTGTTTTAGACTCATTGATTTGTTTCCTTACTTTGCCGAGCATGCCATCGCTGAACTCATTCATTTTTCTCATGTATAATGTTTATATTTTTTGATTAATTGTATATGTTTCCTAAGGTTACAGTAGGTTACAACGCCCTAGCGTTTCTCAAACTTTTTACACTTGCGGGACCGGTGAAAGAAATATTTCACAGACCACTAACAAAAAAACTGTTATTTCTTATAGTAAATATTAGTTTTTGAATTTTATATTATAACTGATTTTGCTTTAGTTTGGTTTTGAATATATTAAAATACATATTATCAACCATGAAAATTATATTGTTAACAGAAATAATCAGAAAACGATCCGTAAGTAAAATATTACTTATAGTGCAAAATCTCTTACTGCAACTTTGCTGGAATAGCTGTTAACCATGGCTGAAGTGTTGTTTCGGAGAGATGACGGGCTGTATTCACGTCCAATTGATTTTTTTATTACTGATATGGCACAAAAAGTCTTCTCACATGAATATGTACTTAACAATCTGGACAATAATTTAATTGATTTTAGTAAAATCCAAAACTGAGGTAATGTTTGTATTTCATTTCTGAATACTAGTATGGTATTGGAAGGATAATACTGTTTATTTTTTGAAATGACGATTTGCTTATAATTTTTGGCATATTATGCTTTTTAAAAAGGGCGGTAATACTATTTGCGGAACAGTTGTTGGAAAATACTGACCTATATGATGATTCGGCTAAGTAAAGGACTCTACTTGTCTCTCAATACCTTCAACTATGCAGCAATTGCTGGAAAGAAATGACCAGAATATTTTAAGGTTATCACAATCCTCAACAGCGAGGAATACTAAAATAAAGTAATGTTTGTTTACTTATATAAATACACCACAGCTTAGGCAAGTTGTAAAAAAACACGCAAACATCAGAACATTCACAACCCTTAACAGTGAAAACTCGATCAGTTAGAAGATTTTGCTAAGTAAATATGATGCAGAAATAAAATAATAAATTATGAAACCCTATATATTTTATTACAACGTTTTTTTAGCTCGTATTCTTATTTTTCGGTGGTTTTTTGTCCGGTACAAATCTTGCAATCGATTTTTAACTAACTTCCCGACTAGCTAAACATTTGAAACTTTAAAATATATCAGAACACGATGCCAATGCATTTTTTAAATAGAATTGAATTCATTTTCAGTTAATTCTGTTTTGTATGAAAAGTTATTTCGACATCATTATTGGTTGCTAGGGATCTGGGGTTCTAGCAACTAAATTATTAATATATACGTGAGTTACTATGGAAATCAATATGACATGTCTATACACAATTTTTGATCGTTTAATCTAGTCAAGTCAAGTTTATATGATTCAACAGAAAATTTAAAAACGTTGTATATAAAAAGTTCTTTTTATCTTGTAATTATTTTATTATATTCAGCTTTCATGAACATAATATTGTGTAACTGCTTAAATTTTAAATAAAGTTATTTTATTCCAGTGCTAAGAAACCTTCCTTAACTCAGCCTTCTCAGCAATAAAGAAAATTGAATTATCTCCTTCTCTCACATAAAAGCATGAAGGACAGCTACGTTATCAAGTAACCGGTTAACCATTAACTTTGGCTAATCGTTTAACAGGCATATTTTTTTGGTTAATTTAACTTAAAATGAAGTACTAAAAAATATATTAGATAGATTGATGATGAATTTTATACACATATTATCGATATTTTTAGAAAACTTCATTTAGTACATAGCGAATTCTGTATAATAACCATGTCCGATCCTATTAGGATCATATTATGGGCCTATACAGAGTAGAGATTTATATTAGCAGATTTTTGTTTTTACGAGAAATGGATGTCAGTCACTTGCTCAACCTATTAGGTCCATGCCCTGACTCACACACAAATTGAAAAACAATATGTGTACTTGCCAGACCCAGAATTCGAACCTGGGACCCACGGCGTTATAGTCCAATGCTTAAGCCGCGCGGCCACCGTGGGTGTTAAGGCACTAAAATAAAGATCCGGCGATCTTTTACATAAACTCATCCATACATATTGATTATTTTATTTCACACCACATACAGCGCTCTAACGTGGCAGCCATTATATTATAGAAGTGGCACAGTACACTAATATAATTTATTCATGTGTCATCTGCACGATAGTGACATATCCACAATCAGTTAAAAATATGATTTCCAAAACGTCCAGGAGACACTAGCATTCGGTTGTATTGCGAATACAAAAATTATATGTCAAATGAATTATATAATTATATTTCCAAATCATAATATTGCTCTCCTTTTTTGGACATATCACAACCTTCGAAATGTGTGAAAGCACGTTGTCAAATTTATAATAAGTCAGTGCGGATTCAAACTCCCCTTGCCACCTAAAATGTTCTATTATATTTTACTATTTCATCTCACCTAATGAAAAAATCTTTTAACTTTTCATATGAATCTACACTGATATTTAAAACAGACATTTCTCAGACTAGTTTTCAAAGTTGTATTATTCTCTTTTTTCATTTGTTTGATCCTTAGAACGTGCCACCCCTTAACAGTGCATGACATACCTACCCTCAAGTGACGTTACTGATTATTTACTATACTTATAAAGTTTATTAATGATTTTAATTGAATAGCCGAGAATACGGGTATTGAAATTGTGAATAACCGACTGTGCGATTATTATAAAATCTTTTTAATTTTTGCCATAGTCACAAAATGAAGAACTCAGAAACAGTAAAAGGTTTGACTTATAACGTGAAAAAAAGAAAATATTATTTTTATGTGTTTAAAAAAACTCTCTGTTTGTTTTATATTTAGGCAGAAATGGTTCCAATGAGTCAGGATGACGTAAAGCATTTTTGCATTTTTTAAAAGATGTTTTTTCGTTTTGTAAATGAATAATTATTTTTCTCGAATTGCATTTTTGACAGTGTTTTTTTTACCCTGAAATTTGAATTTCAAAAGGATTTTTACAAATATAATATAGACAGGTACTTAAAAAAGAAAAGTCAAGAAAGGCACGTCTAAAAACACACAAAAAATATGCCGACAGTGAAAAATTCAATTGATGTTAAAGACAAGAATGAATTTATTATAAAAGCTCAAAATAAGTTTAATTAAATTTAGTAAAGTAGTCTAAATAAACGTAGACAAATCTAGACAATATTTAAATTATTTGAATTTGATATTTAAGAGATTTTTTATTATAAAATAACGATTGATAACTTTCAAAAATTTAAGTAAAAATATAAAGTAAACCTACTCAATTTGCGTAGGATCATCATCATTATTACCACCATGAAACACTCTCCAAACTGATTTCATTCCGCTCGGTCCTGGAGAATTACGTCGTTACGCACTTCCGCACATCTTAACTATTTCTTCGATGCAGCGGCCTCGGGGTCTAACCTTTCAGACGATGTCTATCTCTTTTGAACCACTGGATTGTCTCTTGTTAGAGCTATTTATCTTTGCCTAGTTAATTTCTATTTATATGAGGTTTTTCGCAATACATTATACTTTTTTTATTTCCCTAATTCAATTATTCCGTATTTTCCTGATATACGGGATATGCCCAACATGTACGTCTCACATACCAAGATGTGCTACTTAGAGTTTGAAAATATCTCTGTTGATATCTACTAGGGCTTATATTCTGCACATAAGTATCTAAGTACTTATACGCTAGTCGATTAATTTAAAAATCCATATTATATTATATTAATTAATTATTAAATAAATGTCGTCATATAGCTAGACGATTACGTATTAACGGTAATAATCATTGTTTTCCATTTAAAATGCATCTTAATTTTGACTTAACATTTTCTGCTACCATAATCACATCGATTGCATCATTTCAATGAGAAAAATACATCTCATAGCGCAAATAAATAAAAATAGTATATTAAAAAATTAGTAAGTGACAGTATATTAAGGTTAAAATTTGGAGAAATCCGTACGTGAACTATGAATCAAGCCTAGTATTGGTACATTGATCCAAATCACAAAATCCGGTAGGCAATATTAACAAAATTTGCATTCTTAAATCTTGTGAATTATTCGTCGAATTAAACAATTATTAATAAACTTTTATTTAACCGATTTATTAGTTACCAAATAAAGTAAGTTTTTTTTAAATATCGCTTTATTTAAAAAAAATATATATATAATTAATGGCACTCAACTCGAGCAAGTCAGCAGCTACGTCTATCTCGGACAGCAGGTGTCCATAGACGGAAGCATGCACGATGAAATTGCTCGAAGAACAAAGCTGGGATGGAGTGCTTTCGGACGTCTGAATAGTATCTTCAAAAGTGATCTACCATTGTGTATTAAGCGTAAAGTGTTCGACCAATGTGTGCTACCTGTGCTCATGTTTGGCTGCGAGACGTGGACCCTCAATACGAGAGATGTCCAAAGGCTAAGAGTCGCACAGCGAGGCATGGAGAGGTGTATGTTGGCATCACGCGAAAGGACCGTAAGAGAAACGAATGGGTTAGGAAGCAGACAGGAGTACGCGATGTAATAGACGTTGCCAAACAGCTGAAATGGAGATGGGCAGGGCACATTGCTCGCCGAAAAAACGGCCGCTGGACAAATTCCGTCATCCAGTGGTACCCAAGGGGCACTAGACGGCCACAGGGTCACCCTAAAAGCCGCTGGATTGACGAACTGGTAAAGTTCGGTGGAAATACGTGGCAGCGAACGACACAGGATCGAGAGAGTTAGAAGATGTTTGGGGAGGCCTTCACCCAGCAGTGGTTTGACCCCGGCTGATGATGATATAATATTGAAGCACGTAAATAGTTTTACCCATACCATAAACATATTAGACATCCTTGCGACAAATCCACATTGAGATAACTTTCTAAAAGTAAATTATTTGTTTCTCTAGGAAATAAATCTTGTCTATTTATACTACGGGCTACTTAGATATATTAATACTGTAATGTTATATACTTACTTTATTAAGCTGGCTGAAAACGTAATATCAACCCGTAAACCGCTAACCGCCTAATTTGAACAAAGGATAGATTCTACTTACAAATTACTAAAATGAGTATATTTAACATGTAAGTTTTGCTAACAAGGCTTAAGTAACTGCCCCGTTGGGTTGCCGATATCTCGTTTTTAAGAGGACATAAGCTTATGGTAAGGGATGAACATTTATTCTTACGCAATTTAATAATTCAAAGAGTTCACGAATAATATCAAATAATTTCATTAAAATGGCTACGTATTATCACACTTTCCAATATATTATAAATATGTCTATTTTGCCTAGAGTCATAACTCACATATTCCAAAAATCGAGTAATGAGACAATCGCTAAAACCACCACAGCACTGTTTTTTGTTATTAGAAAAAAAGTATTGAACTCCCTTAAATATTACTAAGTGAGTGAGTCGATTAACATTATTTAAAAAAATATATAAATAATACTCCTAAGGCTGCAGACACACAGTACACTATGAGAAACAGAGCTCCCTGATTGGTTAAAAAGACCTTGATGACAGAAATTACAGAAAAATGTGAGTTATGACACCAACTGTGTTAACATGGTCAACAATTTTCACATGCTTTAAAGTGACTTTTGATGGCCATCTATTTTTCTTTGTATATATATTGCATTTAGAATTACTTGTATTTAACTAAAATAATTACAAGATAAAAAGAACTTCTTATATACAACGTTCTTAAATTTTCTGTTGAATCATATAAACTTGACTAGCTTAAACGATCAAAAAAAATTGTACTTAATAGAAATACTGAATAATGAAATTCATTTCATATTGATTTACATAGTAACGCACGTATATATTATTTAATATTTTAGTTGCTAGGACCCCCTAGCTACCAATAATAGTATCGAAATAAACTGAAAATGAATTCAATTCTACCTAAAGATGGCTAAAATTATTAAAAAATGCATTGGCATCGTGTTCTGATATATTCTGAAAGTTTCAAATGTCTAGCTAGTTAGGAAGTTAGTTAAAAATCGATTGCAAGATTTGTACCGGACAAATAAGAATACGACCTAAGAAAAACGTTATAAAATGACAAAATTGCAAAATGTGAGTTATGACTTTAAGGCCTAGGCGACTCAACTGCATTGTTACTTGTATCAATGGGTCTATTCTATATACAAGGCGGCTATCGGCGCTTATCGACGGTAGTTTATCATATTTATGCATTTATTATAATTGTTACAATAAGTTAGCCGTCTAAACTGTCAAAACTGTCTATTTCGCTCTAAAGTTAACACAACAAAGAGAGGGGCTGTTAAAAAATAGCACTTTTTGACAGTTTAGACGGTTAACTTATTCCAATAATTAACCGGCTCAGTACATAAATATGATGAACTACAGTCGATAGGCGCCGATAGCTACCCTGTGTATAGAATAAGCCCAATTACAATTAAACACCAATGAAAAATACAGAATAACAAGTCCATATAACGAGAAAGGTGTGAATAATGATCAATTTTTATCATAACGAATTTATATTCAAAAGTATTGCAAACAAATTCGAGCAATTTTGTGACACGTTTGAATACAAGTGATAATAATTAATACTGCTCTTTTCAAGGTAGAAAACAGCAAAAGGTGTACTCGAAAGTAACCAATAATTAAATTACCATATTACATTCATTTTTTTGTTTGTTTAATTATGCATCAGAACATTCAAAATTACTAGCTAATAGTAATCACTTGGCTACACACTGCTGTGTTCAGTCTGTATTGAGAGCATGATTTAAATTAGTTAGGTACTTACCTAAGCTTTCTATACGTGCCTTGTATCTAACGTGAAGATACAACTAATGCAGTCGAAATTAAAGGAAAATGTGACACTATTGGCGATTTTGTTTTTATCGCCGTTCGCTTTCAGTGTTCATTACTGAAAGCTAAACCTCATTTGTTCCTCTACCACTCGCAAGAATCGTACAAGTGTAGACCCAAAGAAGGCAGGATAAACTTCACGCTTCAATAGTGACACAAAATGATGTACTTTTTTATAGAATACTGGGAATTACACAATCAAAAAAACCATACATAAAATCGGCTTTGGATAACGTTTATTAAACAGACAAAACTAAAGAGTTTCGTCTCTATATTGAGTGTTCGCATTCCGTATTATGAATTTTGAAGACAGCTCGATTTTGGAATCGAACGATTGTACGCTTGATTGATAAAAAATTCATTATTATTATTATTTTATTGGCAGTCTTGAAAATAAAATATCGGTTCACGTTCTAGTTTGAAGTCTTTTGCTTTTCTAACATAACCTACGTATGTATTATTTATGAATGTTTTACGTTATAATTCATCTTAAAAATGGTATTAAATGTATTGCTTTACGTATATAAAATTGATGAAGGAATATCTTTCCACAGGTCTTTATAGCTATATTTTATATTAAGGCGATGTCTTTACCTAATAGATACACCTAGCGGATGCACATTTAATAACATTTTTTTACAATTGATTTTTTGATATTATTTATTAATTAATACAGTTGAAATTGTAAATTATCAAAAAAATGTCTCAAATTGCAAGCTTCGTATTTTTCCGCTAGGTGCCTCTGTTAGGTAAATACATCGCCTTAATGAGTTTACTTTGATCCTGATATATCAAATTGAAGTCGAATTTAATTATACACAATGTAATACAATGAATTTAATTATTCAAGGTTTATTTTGGCTATATCTCCATACATTTATAATCATATATGTAATTAAGTAATTGGGTGGATTAAAAATTATAGTGGAATGCCATACGATAAGTGTGAAGTTCTCTTCAAATTGACCTGCAATATGAAATCACATTTAACTAACTGAATAAGTAGATCAGAGGTTCTTTTTTGGTATATTTAGGCTCCATATATATAAAAGAAAGTTATTTTTAAATCTTTGGATAAAAGACTCTAAACAAAAATTACACACTTGAAAACTCGAATACAAAAAGAGGTGTGATAAAGAAAAGGAATAATTCTATATTTTGAACATAATATCTACGACAACTTTTGCAATAAATTTCAAAATAACACTTTCATACCTTCCAAAAGTATTGGGCCAATTTTTTTAATGCTCTATACTTAAGTGGTAATATATTACGGAGGGAGGTTTCAACCCTAATATCAACATTAAATTTAATATGATAATACCATACTCAGTGTGTATGTACACAAGAAAGTGTCTTCCTTCCACTCTTGGCTTGGGAATTCGCAGCTGGCGAGACAAACCGACTAAATTACAACTGCCATTTCATTTCCTTTCCTTTCTTTGTTTTCACAATTCAGCAGCACACAGCGTAACCTTACACACTGATATTAGAGTGGTCAGTAAACTGTTTTTTTTATGATATGAATTTTAGATTTTTTTCTGTTATGACAGATGGTAATATTTTACGATAATTTATTTTCAGTACTGCTTTAAGACTCACATTGGTATTTTAGGTATACTGTCAAAGAAAATATGCTTAGGACTTCAAAAGAAATTTTTGTATTTGCTGTTTTTTTTTCTTTGAAGACAATTGAATTTGGAAAGAAGTTATTCTTAAAGTACGTTTATTTAATCCTTGAAATAAAATTTGAAAGCATTTAAACCAAGCTCGTTCATCGAATTAAAATTAAAATATTTTGCTTTCAGCTATTACTGAAAATATGGTAGAATAATTAAAAAAAATGTTTAATCTTGCTAAGTTTTTATAAATTGAGCTGAAACTAATTTCATGATATTAATAGTAAAATCTTGCGTAACTATAATATTATATATAAGCCAACTGAAAGTTTTTTATGCATATTAATAGCTAGACGTAGAAACGTAGGCTACGGCTTCGCATCTGCCCAAGTTACATAATGTGTTTCAATTCGTAGAATTTACCAAATAAGTACCTAGGACCAATTGATTTCAGAGTTTCCTTGAAGTCCAAGAGGTCTACGTTTAGTCAAAAAGAGGTTTTTAAGTGAAATAAATCACTGGATCACAACTTTATTACTAGGTACATAATAAATATTGATAAACGATTACATCGACACAAAGTGGTGGTTTATTGCATATACTTAATTTACAAAGGGGGCATAAAACTTGAAACTTTAAAATATGATTTTTTTTGTACGAGGATCTGTTTACGCAAATAAATTGATTGAAAAAAACTTAACTTTGTTAAATTTGTACAACAAAAAAAATAATTTGTATTTATTACCCAACGCTGAATTGCCTAATTTTTACCACGTTTTTCTTAGCTCGTATTCTTATTTGTCCGGTGGTTCTTTGTCCGGTACAAAACTTGCAATCAATTTTTAACTAACTTCCCGACTAGCTAGACATTTGAAATTTTTAGAATATATCAGAACACGATGCCAATGCATTTTTTAATACTTTTAGCTATCTTTAGGTAGAATTGAATTCATTTTCAGTTAATTCTGTTTTGTATGAAAAGTTATTTCTGGGGTCGTAGCAACTAAATTATTAATATATACGTGCGTTACTATGGAAATCAATATGACATGTCAGTATTATTTCTATCAAGTACAAATTTTTTTGATCGTTTAAGCTAGTGAAGTCAAGTTTATATGATTCAACAGAAAATTTAAAAACGTTGTATATAAAAAGTTCTTTTTATCTTATAATTATCATATTATTAATTTTAATAAAACGCAAATTGTATCTTAATGGACAGTTTTCGTCCACCTCAAAGTGCCCTTTTCAAATTCAGTTAAAAATATTCTTCTGAGGCCGACGAAACCGGTCCAGTATATTTAATAAAAGTGAAAACAGTACGATACAATTTGCGCTGTATTTAAATTAATATTCCACTATGAATTGACAGTTAATAAAATAAAACAAACTATTGTTGGTTTCTCGAAATAAAGTTATCATCCAAGTACATTAATTAACTAACCACTGAACCTCTGGCAATTATTTCTGGTAAAATAATAATTTTAACAAACTAAAAAGCGTATGCAATATACATAGTAGGTGCTTGTTTAAATAAATCAGTTTATTTATTAGTTAGTCGGCTATTGATCAATTAGAGGCTAGTAACTATCAAGCTACGCACACAGTTGGTGACACTATCGGCAAAATACTGGAATACATACAGAGAAATATGTATTTAAAATAGTTTCGGACACATATTGTATTGATGACCAGTGGTTATCTACGCAAACATAAACCATAAATAAATGAATATAATATTGCAAGCGTTTGCGATAGGTACCTAATTAATTTATTATCGATGGTCGGTTTATTTTGAAAAGTGACGTTAATTGAACACGATGAGCGTGTTGACAGTTCTATAATGGATAAAAAATATGCATGGAATACTTTATCCGCGGTGTTTGGATGTATAATTATTAAAACACTGATTAAGTAAGCAAAAATAATAACTATTAATTAATAATAATTCAATTCATATTGTACAGTTTTTATAAAATTACTTTTGTGTGCAAATTTAAAAAAAAATTCAATAATTATAAAAATAGCAACAATTTTAATCGTAAAAATCAATGTTATGACGTGTGTGACAGATTTAGTATTTTTCGTTCCATTTTGAATTACGTAGGTATAGCTTTTGTCGTTTGTTAGATTTACATAACGTCATCATTTTATACACCAGGCTCTAGTAACGGTCAATATCCACACCTAAATAATAAGGGAATAAACAGGGTAGTTTTATATTAATTAAAGAGTCGCCTTGGTTATGCACTTCTGACCCAGACAATAAAGTGCAGACTTGACGTCTAGGATGGTTTGGAATGTCATCAACGAGCTGTTACTGATGTCTTTTGGGGTTGTCGTCACAGAACAAAGGTGTAAAGTTAATAAATGAATAATAAAAGTGAATTCAAATACGATAGTCATACGTGT
The DNA here is from genome assembly GCF_057557595.1 of Rhyacophila brunnea. Taxonomy (NCBI): domain Eukaryota; kingdom Metazoa; phylum Arthropoda; class Insecta; order Trichoptera; family Rhyacophilidae; genus Rhyacophila; species Rhyacophila brunnea. The sequence goes on along the minus strand of NW_028233276.1, from coordinate 34,913,930 downwards.
ATTCATCGCCATTGTAAACACGTTCATTAATTCACAAAACCCGGATAAAGACAAATACTCATCAACAATCGCCTGGAGCAATCTATTGCTGGATGAAGGCTTCTTCAAATTTACTATATTTCGATTAGTTCTGTGAATTATGTATCTCCACGTATAGCTTTAGAACGGTTTATACTTTTTGGGTACGTATCCCATATTTGATCTATCTGTCCTCCAGTGGCGGATGGTGACTTTTATAGCGTAACGTCCAGTGGGTTAGGAAGGTCATGTGCTGCTTAGGGGCGGTAGGTATATTATAATGGGGAAATTAAGGAACGAATGTTAATATTAAAACTATTGACAATGCGTTATATCGGGATGAGTATCGTGTACTTCTGCAGCATTGACAATGTATATGGCTACTTCAGATGTGTAGATGTGTGCAACATAAAATTTTAGACTTTAAATAGTATAGGGGTGGTATTTTTGATATGGATGCATTGACTAAGGACGTCATCACGTTAGTGGGGATTTTGTTGATAGTGAGGATACTACATTAATTTTTATTTAGGGTTTTTAGCTAATTGGGTTTTGAAATGAGGTACACACTTTAAACTTTTATGTTTACTTTCTTACCTCTCAATTGTAAAAAAAATACATAATATTGTCAATTTAAACTAGTTTATTTAGTATTTTTCTGGAAATGGTTTAAGCAAACCGTATAACACAGTACATCCTTGTTTATTTTCTCATTTGTTTATCATCCGGGTATAAAATAACTGCCATTTCTATTTTCATGTCGAACTTGTAGTTCGTAGATCACTCTTGTAGCATCCATAGATACCTATAAATTCTAAAGTTTACACTAAAAACCGGTAATTAATCTTCAAAGAACTTCATGAGTAGCTTTGCAGACACCAAAACCTACTCTCATAAAATCTGTAATGCAAAGATATTTTTCATTTTGAAAAGTTTTAATCTCTTTTTTCCCGGTAAACTGCGAATGGAATCATTTATGTCAATAGTTTATTAAATAATTATTTTATTCAACGAATAATTCACAAGATTTAAGGATGTACACTTTTGAAAAAATATATAACCAATAGAAAAAATCTTTTTTGAAAAAAATACGACCCCCAGCAGGAATCAAACCTGCGTCTCTCGGGTTTCACGCTCATGCACATATACCACTATGCTATAGGTGTAATATTTAATTGCTACAATTTTTAACTAATGGCTCTTACAATACTCTCAGGTTCAATTCCTGCTGGATATCATATTTTTTTCAATTTTTTTTCTCTATTATTTATATATTTTCTCAACTTGTTAAAAAATCTGACAAAACTTAGTAAAGACTACCTCGAAATCAATGTTTTTGTAATTAGATATATTTTTAGTACTTAGTATTATATTATAACATAATTTTCTAAATACATAATATAATCTTAACTACCCGTACATGAACAGTGAATACATAACTGATAATACCTATTGTATACATATAGCAAAATAACGCATATTACCTGTTTACACTCATAATAGGTATATAAATTTACAATTACGTTCCGCGAAACCAAAGATAATAACGAAGGCATATTTTCAAGAACTCTCGTATAATTTATAGCTACTTTACCTCGGATGTGAAAGTTTTTTTTTCTGGCGTCTACATAATAAATACGCCGCGTCGCATATCTCATGCAAGCTATTCAATTGGGAAATCCAACATGTAAATTTCATTTCTGTACCCATCATACCAAACAAACTGAGAAAATTACGAAAACACAACGGGAATTATTCATCGCTGTTTCCTTTGCAATTGTATTATAATGCCTACTACTTGTGTAGGAGATTCTTTACATTAAATTACGGACACATCTTAAAATATGGACAAATATTTTTTTAAGCACAATTTCAAAACGTTTTTTCTATACCAAATTTTCAAAGAAATCCTTATTCGTCATAAGCCGGCTTTCACATCAAAACTAGTCTCGCCTGCAACGTGACGAATATGTCGATGTGACGTCTCGTTATTCACAAAACACACGTTTCCAAATGGAGCTCCGCAGGTTGGTCGAATGCGACATTTTAGTTTGGAAAAAACATCTACTGTTGCAATCGACAAGTTGCATGGTTTTCGGGCTGCGAGTCGAAGACGCCACCTACGAATTAGTCATTCCTATACTAACTCACTGATTGCCGTATCCAAATATCTATACGTTTCGAAGAAACTGTCACTAGGTAGATGTGTCGCTAGGTAGATGCAACCACCGGATCGACGTTCTTGAAAGGTTTAATTTATGGCTGTGCGGCAGACGAGGCGAGTTTAGATGTGAGAGCCGGCTTAAAGGCATGTGTAATGAATTTTGGTTGAAGGAATGCTCTTTTTCACCACGTGGAAGCAGAGTATATGGGCCGTCACATGTCAACTTTCAAAAAGTGCCGAGATTAAAGAACGGAAGAGCATTCAACCAAATACGCGATTTGGCTGCGACTAAACCAACATACGGTCATCTCCAATTTCTCAATTTTTGTTAAAATAATATTTATTTTGAGGCTCTTATGTAACCGCTTGACAACCCAAAACTTTAAGGACAGTCTTCTGATTTGTCTATGCTCTGCCACTGACCAACGGTCGATCAAAGAGTAAAAACGTCGAGCTTTGGCATTTGCGATGGTTAAAAATATCATAATGTCTTCCGATAATCTTGAAATTGTATGTTAATTACATGGAAATATGCGAAAAATAATATAGAAGTGAAAACAACACAAATTTTAGGTTTTTTTTTTATTTAAAGAATTACATAAATTTAAATAAAAAATAATTGATAAATCTCTCATTTTATAATATGTAAATTAACAAATAAATCAATACAAATATTTAGAACAAAAAATTATTGCGTATTAACCTCAAATCAAATTTACGTAGTGATTGACGGATGAATTCTGGCAACTCGGAGAGAAAATATCAACCATCTTTGAAATCCAACAAACTTGGTCTGCGGAATTAAAAGTTCCCATGGTTGGGGTGCTCCACGCAAAAAAAAAGGTCCGAAGACTTTAAATCGTCTGCCTTCGTGCCAATAGAATAAAGGCATTACTTATAGGGTTATCCTAAAATCTCTGAACTTCTGGCATATTAAAAGCCACAATTTGTGCTGTATTAGATACTATTTTTTGTTTTAAAACAAGTCTCCCTGTATGAATTTTCAAGTACAGTAAAAACGAAACAATGATGCGGTTCATCGATTGCATATATTGTATGTATACGCACAATACACGCTCCACATACGCAAGTACACTATCGACCGACCGCATTATTATTTAGTTTTTACTGTACTTATATACTATGCGTATAGATTATTTAAAATGTAAATTATCAGTTAATTATAATACATTTGAACTTTTGCATTTTGTCGTTAGATGCCTATCGTAACAATCACTACACTCCCTTATAAGTAAATATCTCTTACGATCTTTTGACTGAGCAACCTCAATAATATGAATAGTACTTTTAGTGATAATTAATGACGTAAAAATCAATATTATGCTTCGTGGGGGGGTATTTTCGGTTATTTAAAAACACAAAACGATGCTTATAAATATAATTTTTAAAACTTAAAAAAGTTTACTTAAATTGGTAAACGTCTACCAATTTTATTAAAGTTTTTCTCTAGACATTAAAAAAATAAGATTATATGAAAAAAAAACTATTGAAAACTTCAATAAAAGTATTTTTACGATCAGTATTAGTTTTCGATGTGAGAAACAAAATGCAAATTTGGCACAAAAATACATTGTAAAATTGAATTAGAAACCTGTCGAGACTGTGTAGGTATAATCTCTATAGTATAAGTCTTATAACATCAAAAGGTTTTTAAAGTACCAAGTATTAATTAGGATAGAATATTCTAAGAAACCCCTGCAAATGTTTTTTTTGTTAGATACAAACCAATTTGGCAGCATCATAAAATTTACATAATGTGATTATACCTTTAGAAAATACAAACTAAGATCACTTAGTGTAGTCAGTTTGATATGCTGATTCCATTTTCTAACACATTATCGTATTTTTAATTGCGGTTTGATTATTTATATGGATCACAATATAAAGCGGCAGTAAGGCTGAGCGAGATGAGTCGATACGATAGAAATGATGTAAAAATTATCAGTTAATTTAATTTATTAAATTTAAATTTACAAAAAAATATTAATTAATTAACCTACCTCTTGTTCAGGGGCGCTAAGCGGGGGTGTTTGGTATGCGAAACACATTAGGGGGCGACAAAAATCACATGAACTGATTATCAGAAAAATTATGAAGGTATCAAGAAAAAACAATTTATCTCATAACCTTGCTCCACGGATAGTAAAAAAAGCACAACATTATCCATGTCATTAAAGATTATTTTATAAATTTGAGCTTCCGAGCTTTATCGATACCTACATATAAATCATTTCAAGTCACTTTGCAATATGCTTAATTCAGAATGTTTTATTATTTAATTGGTAAAATATGTCATAATTTTTATTATGAATAATTTGATGACAATAAAATGTTTTTTCAACATTTATTTTACTTTTTTAATATTTAATTAGGGGATGAAGGTGTTTTGGGCTGGTACCCAGGCGGCAGATGCTTTTGGCGCGTAACTCTTACTGACCATACGCACCTTTCTCCAAGTGTGATACTATGGTCATGGATATTATGGTCAGAACCTAAAGATTGGCGATATAAACCAGGATGATTCAGCGGTTGGCTGGTTGTCTAACCTTTTCTACGGTTTGGTTGCTACCTATCCGGGAGTTAGAAAACTGCAGGCCATATGCTATAAGGGATGTAGTCGGTATTTACTTTGTTCCAAATACACCCGTTATTCGTTTGATATCTGAAGGTTGCTTGTGTGTATGACAAGTGTTCGGGCAGAGTTGAATAATATACGAGTTGGTGTTTTATATCGTTTATATTATGGCGCACATTAACTTACTTAATATTACACGGCAAATAATATGGTGTTAAATTATATTATATTAGGTTTAACATGAATCTTTTAACTTGATAATTCAGTGAAAGACTGGAGCGTCCTTACAACCTCTACACAAAAACGTTATCTCTAGACAACTGTCAAATTCTTATTTCCGCTTCGCCGCTGTCTATGCCTCAAACATGAGCAAAGACAATGTCGTGGAAATTGTAGAGTTGGGTAAAACCTCTACAATACCAATAGAAAACTGTGGTACTCTTAACTTTTCCAATAATATAATTCGAAAGTCTTACTCTCGAACTCTCCTCCTTCTATATGATCGAATACCGTGAGAATTCACAATGGGTTAAGTGGCCGAAAAACGCTAGTGCAGTGCCGGCAATCCTATGAGAGTCAAGCACTACGCAGATAACGTCGCAGAATATATATATATATATATTACACAGTTTTCCAATCGAGTCCAGTATTACAGCTTAAGTTTATTTATAGCAGAAATCTTTTATAAAAAAATTACTGTACGAGTTAATAGAATACTCTAATGCAATATAAGTTTGGTGTATTGATGCATTAGTCTACCAATGATACATATTATAAGTAGGTGCTAATTCTTTACGTATTTTTATATTAGACAATTCCAACATGTTAGTCGCGTGTGCATGGTGCTGAATATACCGGAAGGCCAAACCCGTGTCGCCACAAACGATTCTAACATAAATGTATAAATATTAAATAAATTAGAATTTACATATTATTTTATTTAATTAAGAATTAAGACCTCCAGCGAATCTATTTTATATACAAGACTGCTATCGGCAGCTATGGAGGGTAGTTTTTCATATATTTTTTACAATAAGTTAGCCGTATAAACAGTCAAAACTGTCTATCTCGCTCTAAAATTTAGCTCACACAAGAAATGTGCTGTTAAAACATAGCACTCATTGTAACAATAATTACAACTAACATATTGTAATTGTTACATATAGTTGCCGATAGCAGTCTTATGTAAAGAATAGATGCGCAGGAGGCCCATTTGATCTTATTAGGATCGGATATCGTCAAAAAAAGAAGAATTAAGACCACACAATCACCAATGTATCTATTATTTTGTTAAACATATTTTCATTTGAAAATTATACAATAACGCAGTTGTATCATACAACTTTTAAGATAGCTTTTAATTGAAAATCAAATAATTAGTATTAACATTAGATTAGCTTAAAACACTTTGAGTTTTAAATTGAGCAGCATAACTTTTTGACATATTCTATGAATTAAAAATTATTATAAATCCTTTATAATGATATCTGCTTTAAAAATAAAAGATGTATTATGTGGAATTATTATAACTGAGTACTTAATGCAATAGGTTTATCTAATTAATACTTTTTGATTTTGTAACTACAAACAAAATAATTTCATTTAAATTAAAATTATTTTATTTTAAAATTTGAATTACAAAATAACTAATTAAAAATAAATATCTAATGTTATATTTTTGGCAATATTGTCTTCAAACAACAATATCAATATTTGGTTTCGGCCTATTAACTCTTCTTTGACCATGGCCGATCTAATAAGATCATAATATGGGCCTTCACAGAGTGGAGGTTTTGGATTAACAGATTTAGTTTTTACGAGAAATGGATGTCAGCCACTTGCTCAACCTATTATGTCCATACTCTAACTCATACAGAAATTGAAAAACAATATGTGAACTTGGCAGACTCAGGATTCGGACCTAGGACCCACGACGCTATTGACCGACCCTTAAACCGCGCGGCCATCGTGGGTAGAGGATAGAGAAAGCCCTTACCCAAGTTATAATGTGCTGTAATAGTAAAACGTATGTGAAAAATTGCCGAATGACTTGTAGTTTTACTCTCTATTCTGTAGGCATTACCATATTTTATCAATATGTTATTATATATATGTATACCTGGAATTCTATAACAACATCGAATTTATTTGTAAAATTAATTCTAACCAAGGGCACTCGATGAAATTTGAATTATAATTGATAAAAATTACGTCTTCAGATACTGTTTATATCTGTAATATAATGAATATACAACTGACAGAGATAAGAATTACACACTGAAAATAAATTAAATAAGAATTTACAGTTTTCATTGGATTCAACCTTCAAATTTTAAAGTCATTGGACGCTAAAGACGCACCTAGTGCGTAACGATCAGACGGCCGATCGATGTAATTAGCATGCATTTTAAATGTGATAATTAAAAAGTAATTATCTACTCAGCAGTCAATGTGCTAAAAAATAATTATCGCACTTACAATAAGTTACAACTGGGGTGAATTATACCAATAAGTATATGAAGGTTATCAATATATAATAAATATATTTTCCTCTCAGTACGTTATGTATTGGCATGTTACATGTCTGATTCTCTTATCCACATATTCATTAAACATGAATGAATAGCTAACAATATTTTCATACTTGCATGTTGAATGAGAATTCATTTATTGTTGATAATAATGAAAATTAAAAAATCTAAATTCACAGGCAATATTAGAAAATATGGATATTAAATACAACATAATTATTTTCTTCTCCAAAATGAAAGATTTAAGAATCTAGAGTTATATTATTGAAAACATGGTTACTTACATATTTAAACATTATATACATTTATATATTTAAATATGAGTCGTATAGTATCAAAAGTAGATCTGTGCGTTATTCATCATTTTGAGAAAATGACTAAAAACGTTTTTTTAGTGTTATACATTTAGAAATTAGAAATTCAATTCAAATTCAACAGTTTTACTTTTGTTTCCAAAGTATTTAACAGTTATAATTCTGATACCAAGCCCTATTTTCCATCACAATTTTATACCACACAGATATGATTTTGATTCGAATATTATATTGCTAGTCGTACATTATGGTCAGAAAAATAATTTGGCATACTTAGTTAAATTTCGATATATTGGCGACAGTTCTACTTTTGATACTATACGACTTATATATTCATTTCAGCACAGCGAAAAAATGTGCACTTTTATATACAAGCGTGCACTTTGGCATGATGATGAGGCATAATAAAATCAGACGCTAGTAAGATTAAAATTTTACCCACCATCTTAGTATTTTACGACCTTCTATTTGTAAAATTTTAAACTTAACTTCAAATTAGAATTGAAAATTATTAATGCTCAAACTGAAAATCAATCAAATAAGTCGGGAATTGTAGATTTTTTTTATTTTAACGCCACTATGGAACTTAGGAACTCGTCTGTAAAATTTGAATTTCACCATACAAAAGTTTGTTTTTAGACCTACATCACCAGACTATAAGTAAAAATTATTAGTAAGTGGTTGGCACATTTATACTATCTAACTAATCTAACTATTAAAGAGCACTTATGTACAAACCAAAATAATTTCCATAATTTCTTTAATAAATAATATTTTTTAAGCTTTTCAAAATAATGTATTTATAAATAAGTCAGTTTATGATAAGGAACTGAATTTTAAACCTCTGGCCTATAACATTTTTTCAAAGCACAGTTTCCCGAATAAAAACGCTTTGTTAAACTTTATTCTTGCATTGATTACGAGATATGGGAGACAGTTAAAGAAAGTTGACGTTGAGTCATAAACCATTATGATTTAAATAATTCAAAAAAAGTTTTCTTGGTAACTCATCTTCTAGAGGAGCGATAAAATTGTATTTATCTATTTTTAGCAATCATCATAATTAAATTGGAGAAACTACTTATTTAGTGAACAATATGAAGTGTTTTTTATTAAATTATAAATAATGTGTTATTTTCAAAAAAAAATAAATGCACTAAAAATATATTTTTCTACATTAAATATTCGATCATAACAAGATCATAAATTAATAATCTCGACATAGTAGATGCTGTATTGTACAACATATTTTTAACATTCTCTCCCCCATTTGTTAAGAAAACAAATTCATTCAAATTGGTCGATTTTAGTATAATATTCTCATGAAATATTATTTTTATACTTTGTGTATAAAAATACCATATATTATTTTGTCTTGTGACATCACGTTTACTACAACCCCTCCCCATCTATGCCATCAGTCATAAATCATCTCACTATAACATCAGACACCCTCCTCTTAATAAAGTGAGAGATTTAAGTTTTAATTATTGAAATTAAATAACGTAAGAAATTATGTGGTTATAATAAAACAAAAATATTGGTAAAAATAAAACTCACATTAAATCCATGTCATATCCTTTGAAAGAGTCCTTAGAGAGTATGATGTTGTTTTTTTGAAGCTTCAGCTTGGTAACTCCTTTAACTTGTGGAATAGAAGTCAGAGACATTCCCGTGCAGTCCAGAGAAGTGTCGGTACAGTTGCATTTCAAATTGTTCACCGGCTGTAGTGGGTATGAAGAACGGTCCAGCTCTGAGGAAAAAAATGTAATGTACTGAACATGATCAAAAGTCAAATGGACACACTACAGTGCCAGCGCCTGGATCATAATTCATAATATTAGAAAGCACACATATCAAAATAAGCTTAATTTAGCATTTTTATTGCCAGATCTAGCATTTTTAAATAATATATAATCTAGCCTGAAAAATACGCATCTGGCGTATTGCCTTCAATCTAGCATTTTTGAGATCGTAAACAGTTTAAAATTTCTCACAAAAAAGCTATAATATTATATCAATTTGCTTGAAAATATACATGCTGTAATCTTGTAGATATTTTATCTTACCAATCAATTAAATTATAACATACCTACAATATTCGAGCGAAGACCAAAATTAGACCCGATTATATTATTAACTTAGGTATTTTGTTTTCGAAAAACAATGTTCAAAATTATGACTATATAATTTTTTTGACGTGCTAGTTCCTATACATTTTTGTGAATTATACGAAAATCTGACGTTTTTTCTAACAATTAGTTTATTTTCTCGCCTTATCTGGCATCTTTTTGTCAATTGCAGTTGGCAACACTACGTCTTGGTTTAAATCCATATAGAATGACTTAATATTTATTTTTGACATGTATTCCTTTTGTATTAAAGGGGTTAGAAAATTATATATTTATATTATATTCGTAACAATTAAGTTTTTTATAGGTATATATTATAAAATATATATCTATCATTTACCATCGGTAACTTCAAAAGAAATATGATAAATTGTTCTGAATAAATACGATTCCATTTGTTTTCCAATTTTATTTCTGTCATAAGTTTTTGGATTCAATTTATTCATAGATTTTTCAGTAGATTATACTATTTACATATTCATTGGTAGGGTAGGTAATATTTTTTCGAAATAGTAAGGGAATACTTATGTTTTGTGTTGATCAAGTCACGTGAGTTTAGTTTGAAAACTTGATATAAAAACAAACAAAAACTTATTTTATGTAATCTTGGTCGAAAGATTTTTTAAATTATTATGATTAATTAAAATAGTTTTTGTCAAACTTGAAACGATGACATCCTAATTCTTCTCATAGAGCAGTGTTTCCCAGCGTGGGGCATACGCCCCACCGGGGGGCAATAATTTAAATGTATTGGAGGGCAATGTGCAAATCATTAATATTTGGCACATTTTTTTCTTCAAAAATATTCTTTAGATATAGCAACCATGGCTTTCCGAAAAAATTACTGTTGTATCATAATATTTAGTTGAATGCTGCGCTTTAACGCTGTAAATGATTTATTACTGAAAAAAAAGAAATCATTTTGATATCACAAACTGTGGAGATTGAAGATTCAAATTTACCAAATTGGTACTTTACATAAAAACTCTTTGTAGCTTACATCAAGCACTAATTTTCTTCTGAGTTGTACATCTAATATAATATACATAGGTACTTACTTACAAAAGTTAAATTAAAAATCGTACTGCCCATGTGCATTTTTTATTTGAAGCAATTCATTTTTTTCAGAATTTTTTAGTTAACTATGAACTTATGAACTTGAAGCGTTGAAGTAGGGCATGGCACAAATAAGGCTGGGAAATACGGCTATAGAGCCATGTTTTAATTCTTGAACTGAACGAAGCCGCTCGGGGTCATGTTAACATGGTTGATAAAAAATCTAATTCACAGTCCAATTCTTGCATTTCTTCTATTGTGATATTTGTGGGACAGCCAGTTACAATTGGTGGAAGAGAACTTTCTTGTAGATACATCATCCGTTTTACCTTGAACTAGTCTTTCAAAAAATGATCCAATAATACACTCATGTTGGCTTGTTAATTATTGATTATAAGATTTCTTACTCTTACTTCTTTCTCTCTATAAAATGGTGATCATTCATTTCTTTCCCTTATACTTATGTGGGTTTATTCCAAACATAATGCGGCTATCAGTGGCTATCGATGGTAGTTTATCATATGTATGTATTAAGGGGCTTAATTCTTACCATAAGTTAACCGTCTAAATTGTCAAAAAGTGCTATGTTTCAACAGCCCCTCTCTTTGCTGTGTTAATTTTTAGAGCAAGATAGACAGTTTTGACAGTTTAAACGGCTAACTTATTGTAACAATTATAATACCTCAATACATACATATGATAAACTACTATATAAACTACCTTATGTATAGAATCGACCCACAGATGTGTTGTAAACTTTTGGTGTATCCAGGTTCCTTCAACAAATCGACGTAAAAGTTTTTCAGATTGCGATTAAATATCTGCAAACACTGCGCTATTATGTCCATTAGAGTGCGTTTTTTGTCGATAGTCGATAAATTCAGCACACATAACGCAGAATTCTTTTCATAACTGATTATTCGTGAAGAATATTGTACACATATTTGTACATTCGGTGGTCTTCCATTCGAATATCATGGATGCTTTCAATATTTTTTTTCCTTGTCAACCACAATTAAGCGTCTAAACCGCGATTCATTTTCGGTGCTAGTACGACCACGTTTAAATTCATTTATCCGATAATCAACGCAAGTGTAGAGTCCCCGTGAACTTAGCCGTAAACTTTTTGAAGTAAAAATGATTTATGACTGCAAGGATCCAGGTTTTCCAATATGGGAAATGCAAAAATGTATGATTCAAATCTGACTGAAATTTTAAAAGGTTTAAACAATTATACTTGCCAGTAGTAATTTTATTTTATGAATTGTATTGATAGTTCAAACTTGTGTCCGGAAATACTAAGTGTATCAATAATTTTCTCGTGTCCGGAAACGTGTACGTATGCAGTTCGCCGTATCGCACTTCACCATAAAATGTTGTATCGGAAATATATGGTCGTATATTAAAGACCGTCCGAGCTATTTGGGTCGTATAGTTCTGAGTAAGTAGTAAAATTCGTGTCTAAATAAAACACGGTTCTTGTCGGTTTACAGGAAGCCAGCGGCAAACAAATTTTGAAAATAACCGACATACTGGATTATTTGGTAGGTTAGGTTTTGTTTTCATTCTTGAATTCAAATAATGGTAGCGTCAGATATTTGAAACCAATCAATATCAAATTAATGTTCATATTGAATCTAAATAAAATTGAAATATTATTGTCTGCAACGCTCCACGAACAACGCGTAATTTTTTCATCTTGGTTCTTTCTATATACGGTCATCTCTTTCCGAAAAAAAAGCTCACGGCAAACTGTACTACGGTAAAATGTAATACGTACAACTTACATGTAACCCTTCAAACTACCCTCATATAGGTGAATTTAGTTAATATTATACAGTTTCTTGTTTTATAAATGTACAAATATTGTGTCACTAATTAGTAAATGTAAAATTAATATGAAAACTTTTTAACCAACAACCTGGATGCAAGTCACATTAAATAGTCTTTTAGTATATTATCAAATAACATCATAAAAGTTTTATTTTTAGTAACACGCGAAATATTTTTATTTTTCTTTTCTGTTAACAAGTTACCCTTTTCCCAGCTTTTAAGTGGGTGATATTTGAAGTTCACTTTGGCACATAATCTTGACTTAAGGGGTTGTAAAAAATATATCATGTACATTCCAGTGGCGAAGACAGCCTGTTGTATTTCTAAGAGGCAATATAAATATCAAATAATTGCTTGGTATTGATTATTCACTACTGGTAAATTGTGTAACAAAAAGGTTTGTAGTAAAATAGTTAAAAAATGTATTATTTACCGCCAAAGATTTTACTGAAATGCGTTATTAATACTAGTGATACTGAGATAACATAAGTATTTTTCAAAAGCTTATTTTACAACGTTTTTCTTGGCTCGTATTCTTATTTGTCTGGTGGTTGTTTGTCTGGTACAAATCTTTCAATCAATTTTTAACTAGCTTCCCGACTAGTTAGATATTTGAAACTTTAAGAAAATATCAGGACACGATGCCAATGCATTTTTTAATACTTTTAGCCGTCTTTAAGTAGAATTGATTTCATTTTCAGTTAATTCTGTTTTGTATAAAAAGTTATTTCGGAAGAAATCCGCAAAAATTAAAACTATTATTGGTTGCTAAGTGGGTCCTAGCAACTAAATTATTAAAATTAATATATACGTGCGTTAATATGGAACTCAATATGATATTTCAGTATTATTTCTATCAAGTACAATTTTTTAATCGTTTAAGCTAAGTCAAGTCAAGTTTATATGATTCAACAAAAAATTTAAAAACATTGTACATAAAAAGTTATTTTTATCTTGTAATTATTTATTAATTTATTTAAATCCACTTTCACATACTTATATCCAATATTAAGAGAATAAGGTTCTATTTGACGTCATATTTGTAATGTCTACTAAATAAAATTGTTGTTATCATAAAATATCTATAATACTGTAAACAGAATTGAAATTTGAATACAAAATTTCGTATCTAAATCTAATTTTAAATGCATACATCTTTAAAGACTTTGGCTACAATATTTTTGGGGACTCATTAAAATACCAGCCCCGTGCGATTGCATAATAATCCCTGATTTAAAACAAAAGAAAACATTTTCTCAAAAGTTTCACACATTCACTATCTCAACCCCTATCTTTGAATTAACTACGTGGAATATTTTAAGCGCCATGAAAATTTTAAAGGCGTCATATTGTATAATATAAATACATGTCAGATATAAGAAAATGATCAATCACCTTCACTCTACGAGATATGTATTGTACGCTATAAATAAATGTCAGCTAGGTGATGGATACGTCGAGTAACCAAACGAAAATTCTGATGGTCAAATTTAATAATATATTGTACAGTTTATTCAAATCAGATTTTCATTAAATGTATTCTTATAATATTTTTTAAATTTAAAATTTCACATTTATGTTTATTTATAAATACACAGTTTTCATTATGGTAAATCGGAACAGAATCCATCGATAATGGTGAAAATCTTTTATAGCGACTAAATATATTAAGATAAAAACTGTTTCATATAATCTACGCATCGAATTACTATATATACGAAACACAAATATACGGAATATAATGGGAACAATGTGCCAAATATTCTAAAGTGCCACCGGAAATGCATTCAAATTTAATGTTCTTAAGATCCGGATGTTCTAAATTTAAAAGATTCATTTATCCAATAAAAACAACAAATCTTAACAAATTCCTTCGCTTATAAACCTAGTTATATTTATTACGAATTCTTCCTAAATAAAAGCGAAAAAATATCTACCCTAATAACAAGTAAATATTGCATTAGGGGAACGGATGCAATTCCGTCTTTCTTTTATGATGGACGAAAATTCGTGGGGAAACATGATATTATGTTCTTCACCTTTGTTGACACTATAGATAGCTAGACTCTCAAACCATTCCATACAAAAAATATCTCTCGACTCTCTTATGTGATGAATTGGCGGGCGCACACACAAGGAGGGGGGGGAGGGGAGATCTGGTCCGGAAACCCCCTACCATGTACGAAAAAAAAATACAAATTATTTAGGTAAACGGTATATCTCTTTTTCATTTTCTTAGTTGGGACCACATTACTGTGGATATGAGCCGGATGATTGAACATTTTACGTCATGCGTGTTTAAAAAACAAGACAGCGCAGACGACACACACAAATACTAACGATCCACACAATTGTTAGGCCATGCGATTCGATAACAACCTGTGAATGGAACAGGTTGCAATAACTCATAGGTACTGTAGTTACACTTACAGGTCAGGTGTTTATTGTTCTACTCAAATTGTGGAGTGTCTGGGCATAGGTATCGGGTATGTGCCTGGAAAAGTACGGGAGTCCACGGTTGAAGCGACGAGGTTGACGCGGTGGTCAGTGGCATATTTTGTTAACTCCACTCCTATCCGGCCATGTCAAAAGGTCAATAATAATAATAATAATTTATTATGGGTAACTTTTCGAAATCTATCTATCTATACCTTTGGAAACTCCTCATAAACCTAAAAAACACTGTCGTATCTAAAACATATGTTTCAAATATAAGTATCTCAGATTAATATATGAATTATATTTTTAAACGATATCAAGGTTACATTAAAAATAAAATATAATATTATTATACACACACGCATATAATAATACATATAACCGTATTGGACGTTTCCTAATGATTATTTATTTTTATGATTCAGGTAAAAAAAATGTATTGACAATTAATAATCTCGTATGCGGCGTTATTTGTTGAACAGCCCTCATTATCCAATATATAAGGTACGGGGCCTTTCATATGTAGACTCTGAGTTTGATTACCGGTGAGATCATAATAGCTTTATGTGATTTTGTCAAAGCATGTGTGTTTATGTGTTTGGGTATTGGGCCCAATGACATATTAAATGTCATAAATTAATGTCATTGATTGGGCCACATGAAATGTAATAATGTTAAAAAATTTTGGTTAACATTAAAAAATATGCATTTTTCTTTTGTGCTTATTTTTACGAATTTTGGTTTATAATTCGGGATTTTATGTCTTTAGCATCGTTTTTTATTTCCGTCAGATCCTCTTCCAGATTGCTTTTAATCCTTGAACCAGTATTACATTAATGAACACATTGGTTACGTACTCAATTTTATTTAAGAACGTAAGGAACTAGCGTAATTTATTTCTACAACTATTTGCTATCATTGCTATTTTAACAACATTTCATAAAACAATCCAAAATTAAAAATAATCTCCTTTATAATTATTTCAAAACAAAAAACACGAGGTATAAAACCTTTCACAATATTATAAATACCTATCTATGTATTTTCAAAGAATGAATTTATTAAAATAAAAAGGAACTATAAGGTTAATGCTTTTAAACAGCAAAACAATGCAAAAGTTATAAGTTGAGAAAACTGAATAAGAATATCGCAGTGCAACAATAATTAACATTCTTTTTTTTTCAGACCACCGAAATGAACTTGGTTAAGAATATTTTCCAACTTCATTAAGTTGTCGAAGTGGCAAAAAGATATACCAAACACTTTGTGTTATTTGCAGAAAAGTTAAAATTAATTGGACAGTCACTTGTCTTGGCACTTTACTATAAAAGACCGCCCCTACAAAACAAACATAGCTTTCTTCTCCCTTTCAACTGTATCGAATTACCCTAGACTTTTCCTTTCAAGACTTTTTATAACGTATAAACTGCGTTTAATATCATGATTCCATTCAATTTTGTACGATGTGGTTAAAATATTATATAGTGACTACGTTATTTTCAAAATGATTGCAAGAATTGAAATAAAAATCTACTAAGTCGGCACACAACAATTTTGTCTAATCATTTTATCATTAATCCTGTAGATTTTGAATTAATAGCTAAAGAAACGGATGGACAGGCAAATACTCGAATTTTATTACTAGTAGATTCAAATAATATTTATATTGTGCGGCCGTCCGCACTAAATATGTTTTAATTTTGCACTAAATATAATAAAATTAATTATTTTTAGAATTAATTCATCACGTTCACAATATTATAATATTTAGATCGTTTTTAGAAGTAACGTTATATACCTATATGAAAATTATGTCTGTGTAGACAGGATATTTTTAAAATACGCTCTTATCCGTCTTAATTAAAATATAATTAATAGAATAATCAATAATTTTCAACATTAATTGATGATTAAATAATAAGCTGTGGCATATTTGAGAATAATTAATTTGACAAGGACATCCTGAAAAAAATGACTAAAGCCAAACCGACGCGGGCGCCACGCAACGGCCGCACTCGTCATTTCCTACTTTGCTTTCGGACCTGTGGGTCTATTCTATGCTTATCGACCGCTAAAGTGATAAAGTGATAAATATTATCAAACTTAGGGTAGGTTTGTATCAAAATATTAGCACTTATTGTAACAATTACACGAAGTTGGTTTTTATTGTTGCAATAAGTGCTATATTTTAACAGCACCTATCTTGCTGCTGTTAAAATATCGCACTTATTGCAACAATAAAAATCAGCTTCGTGTAATTGTTACAATAAGTGCTAATATTTTGATACAAACCTACCCTAAGTTTGATACTATTTATCAATTTAGTGTTCGATAAGTATAGAATAGACCCACTGATGGTCGTTATTCAACTTGCATATAATTATTTAACGCGTTTCTAAATTCATATTATTTAACTGTAACTATGTATCATAAAGGTATAAGAAATATAAGAAAATATACGTTGTGGATTATATAGTAGGTATAACTGTGTTCAAATTTAATACACACATCTAATAACAAAACCACCTAACTATTAATCCGGAGTAATAAATGAATGACTCATTAGATTTAATATACGAAATATTTGAAAAGTAACAATCAATAAAATAAACAACATACGATACTATAATATCATAATACACAATTTTTTTATTCAACTAATAATTCACAGCATTTGATAATGTAACAATATTTGTTGAACATACATAATTCAGACCTTGATAAACTTCAAATAAACCTTGATTCAAACCACAAAAGCCAATTACTAAAATTAACGCGATGTGTTGAGATGTATGAATTCCAGCTAATATCGTCGGAATTAAATAGGACACACATGTATCAATAATTGGTAAAGCACATTGAAGCGAATCCAATAGATTCAGGTTCGAATCCCGCCGGGTGTCGTATTTTCAAAGATTTTTTCTAGTAGGAATTTTATCTGAGGTGTATTAAAATTATTTATGTATAATATTATATTATAGTGCTTAATCCATCATCCACAACCCGGTGTGGGCCCTAGCCTCCTCCAACAGCTCCCTTCACCTGTCCCTATCCAGTGTGGCCGCTTTCCAATTTGGTACCCCCAGAATACGGCAGTCACTGGCAGCTCCATCTAACCAGCGAATCTTTGGCCTCCCTCTTCTTCTACGTCCTATTGGATTGCTGGAAATCACTCTCTTTGCCAGTTTATTGTCATTCACACGGTGCACATGACCTAGCCATCGCAGTCTCCCAATCTTAATTGATTGAACTGCGCTGCAATCTTCGTACAGCCCGTAGAGCTCAGCATTATATCTTCTCCTCCAATTGGTGCCATCCCTGATTGGTCCATATATACGGCGGAGAATTTTTCTTTCAAAGATGTTCAGGGCTCGTTCATTTCGCAGAGTTAATGTCCAGGTTTCCGATGCGTAGGTGAGCACTGGCTTTACAAGTGTCTTGTAAAGAGTAGTTTTATAGTGCTTAATCCGTCAATTTTAATTATTAAATTTCTGATTTGATATCTCAAATTCATATCCGTTTCTAACAAAAATCAGCTAAAGAATTAACGATTACTATTGGAAAGGTTCAATTGAGTTTTGGAGGAGTAAAACTGAGTTCTCAGCGTGGCGAATAAGACATATTTTCTTTAATATTTTTTTTATCAGAAGTTCGGATGTATTGGGTATCACTCAAGGGTACGAAGAGAATTCACTTTTCCTTACTCCGCAAGAAAACAATATGCCCCATAGGATTTTCTATCATAACGGTTATTAGAATGTGAAGTGAAAATAGTAATGACGATTAGGATTGAATACTACAAAATAGACAAAAAAAAGTGAATAGAGATTGACTAGAATTCCTAAGTGAGACGTTCTGAGTTCGTTTACTTTTACTGAGTCATGAACTCGCAGTCTCTTTAGTTCGTGTATTAAAATAGTTTATCTGTCGTAGTATTAAGTCAGATGTTAGATTGATTCACTTATCATTCCACAACTAAGACATATTTAAATTAAATAAATACGTTTATCAAAATAGATTTAATTTTGTTATTTATTTATATTTGCACACGAAAATACTACAGCCTCCCACGCAGTACTCAAAATCAAGACAATAAAAGTAAGAAACAAGTTATATTAAGGTTTGTTTCTTTCAACCTGAACGAAACAAATTAAATTAAACCATAGACAATATACATACAAATTGTATGAGTAGAAAGTTGACCGGAAATGGTTTGAGATTTGACGTTTGGTTCAGTGTATCATTGAAAATCAAACCGTTCTCGGACCATCAGAAATGATTTGACATGAAACGTCAAACCGATTCGGACGATCCATAGACTAATGGCAATCTGTCAAAGTGTTGATAAGCATTATTCGGCATTTATATATCGTGAGGTGTTCATGTTAATATGTTAGACATTTACACCATAGAAGTTTACTTGAATTATGTATATTATAGATTAGTAATCAATACCAATTATTCATAAGTAACCATACGCGAACAAGAAGCCGCTTTTGGTCTTATTATCTCAAAATTCAACCATATTTTCTATGCAAAGAGTTCAATTTTTTCAATCATTACTATAATTATTATGTCAAACCAAGAATTTATTTTCATTTTATTTATATTTTGTAACGGAGATTCTAAACTACAAACTGTGTTAAATCAACCCGGAATGATCTTTATATTACCTACCTAACGAATTTTATCAATTTAATATGTTCGATTGTCGTCTAAGTCACAAAATCATACTGTCGACATGAACAAGTGGTCAATTATAAAAAGCTCTTATCAAAAGTAATTTTTAAAAACTTGTCATACCTATAAATCTTATAAATTAACTAAATGGCTACCTATTCACGAAGCATTCTTTATATTTTGTACATTTAAAATGAATGAATACGAATTTGTATTATTTTAGACAACGATAGGAGGTTAGAATTTCATAACAAGTTGACGTTTCAATAAATGTGTTTCTGTTTTAGAGACTAATATGTTATGAATTAATTTTAAGTACTGGAAACACTAATTAGTCGTCAGAAAAGCGTTTCCGTGGACATTTATCAAACGGAACCAAACCAAACGGTTCCATTTCGTTTGTTTGATCCAGGTTGAATGATACAGACTTTTAATCAACTGTGTATAAAATGAGCTTAAAGCTCCTGTAGCAAAATAGTGTAAAATAAAAAATGAAAGTGGATTATAGGTATACTCAGGATGCTTTATATTAGTAAATCTTAGCTAAAACGACGTATTTAAATTAGGTTGTTAACTTGATATAAAGACTTTTTGAACAGGCGCTTCAAATCTTAATTTAAAAAAGGAGAAAATAATATATTGATAATGAAAATGATTAGGTATATAGTTAGCTCATATTAAATATTGTTTCATGTATTGAAAAATAATTTAAATCAACTGTCTAAATAATAGCATATACATATATAATTATAATGATAAGAAAAATATTCTAGTAATAATTTAAGACGACGTGAGACATATACCTATCATTTTCAAGTTAAGTGCTTTTTACCAATTAAGCTACTGACTAAACTATCCTTTTTGCGAATAATTCCCATTAATTATTTTTTTAAGCATATGAATAAATTTATTATAACAATAAGCCGAGTGTTTTAATGATATTTTTATATTTATTTATTGAAAAAAAAACACATTGAGCACATGAAAAATTATGAATTCAAGACGTTAAAAACATTACATTTAGAATAAAAAATATATGATAAGCGTGGGTTGTGAAAAGGTTTATATTATTATGTTATTTATGTGTAAAACTGATATAAATTTGGTAAACTATTTCTTTTATTCAACGAATAATTCACAAGATTTGAGAATGTAACATTCTATAAATTGAATATACATAATTTGAAAACAACTCATGTATAATATACTCAATAGAAAAATCTTTTTTTACTTTTTTACTTTAAAGTACATTTAGTGACACTTCCGTGACACTGATTAAAGACCACTTGTCTATATGTAACAAAATGATATGCATAAATATGATTGTAATTATTACCAATGAAGATTAATTTTAAAATTCATTTTTTGGTAAGTATAACAAGTAAAATTTACATAATTATAAAAAAAACAAAAACTTGGCATATCAACGTCTAAAAAATCTGTTTAATAAAATATGGAAACGGTATTAAAACTACATTATAGTAAGCATTTAAGTTATGCCATACTGCTTTGAATTTGGCCAACAAACTTATAATTACATACTCAAATTCATAACAACACTTCGATGTTATTTCCAAAGTGATTCAAAATATTCGGCGGGAAACCGGAAATGTACAACCGCCGGAAAGAAAAGTTTGCTAATGTGAAATGTTCTTTGGCGAGCAAATTGTCGACCCATCTTCATCTACGTAATAAACAACCTAAGCTGAGTTATTGAATATAATTACTAGTAAAATATAATTACTAATATTAATATTCCAGTTACTAGTAAATATAATAATTTTGATTTGATAATTTAATTCGGCCCGTTCGATGTAGTTGCCATAGGGAATGGGACGATTTGGCACCGCGAACTGGCCGTGGTCGATTGGCCACCGGTAATTGGCTGCCGGTATTAAGATATAAAAGTATCTTTAAAATAATATTTTTTTATTTAAAAAAACAGAACATTGTGGACATAACAAATCTAGTACTTTTATTTCTATAAACAGTGTCAGGCCTAATAACTAGTCATAGTTAAGTTCAAATATTGCTCAACATATTAGAACTATACTCTAAACACACATTGAATAATAACATGTGTATTTTACCGGACCCAGGATTCGAACCCGGAATCCACGACATCATAAGCGTTATCCGCTCAGAAAGCTCTAAGCACAGAATGTATTACAACTACTAAGTACCTTAATAGAAACTTATTAAATTCTCTTGTCTTATTGCCGAAAGAAATTTTATCATCCGAGGGCTCATAAATACATACACATTATAATAAAAATATGGAACGAACTTAGATGATTAATGAAAGTACCTATTCACCTGTATAAAATAATATTAAGTATACAAAATATCATATCTTCTTTATTTAATAAGTATAGGTACAATAAACGGTTAAATCGTTCGGGTCACAATCCTCAGTCATGAAGTCCTAACGAAGAAACAGAATATTGTCTTCACTTCAGCGGAAAACATAAAAATCTGACAAAATATTCTGACAGAAATTATTCAATATTTTAACGTAAGTACTACATGAGTTTGATTAAATTTAAAACAATGTCTTTCCACCATAAATTGATATTTAACATTTTTATCACCAATAAAAAAATTTATATGCCGATATTATTATAAAATTATACCTAGATACCTACCTTACATATTAATTGAATTATATTTACATGTTAATAATTAATCAAGCCACTGATGCATTGAAAGTAGGTACAATATACTTACTATTCGTAATTTAATAATATTTAGTTTTATTTTTCTGTATAAAACTGTATGTATGTTTATTATTATTAAAACATATTACTTCTCTCTTGTGAGGGTAATATTATTTGTTATAGTGTAAATTTCATGTTGTGAACGTCTTGAATTTAGATTTGTTACATCCACAATGTTCTGTTTTCTTAAATAAATAAATATTATATTGAAGATATTTTTATACCTTACTGAACTTACTTAATATTTTGTTCGTAATTAACATAATATCTTAAAATACGTATATATGCATAATAATATACACGTTTAAGCATTATTATAATATTAAGTCGAGAAAATGCTGAAATATAATGTTATTTTCATTCTAACATCTAACATTATTTTTAATATTTGTTGTAAATATAAATAAGTACCCATGTATACACAATAAATAAATTTATTATGCACATATTTAAGTTCTAACGAAGGAAGAATTATTTTCTTTTTATAAACATTATACGGCATAATAATTGTTATCAATCCGTATTAAAAATGTGTCAAGTGCAAAATGTATAAGCTACAACTACTGATAAGATGGAAGCATATTAAATTGCTTACTTACTACAACAAATCGTTATGTACGTTTATTCCTTTGAGCATTTAATTCAACTGTGCGGCGTCCAATCCTCCCGGCGTCGAATTGGGGCGGCGTCCAATTGGGCCGGCGTCCGATTGTACCGGCGGCCAATTAGCGGTGGCCAATCGCCCGCGGCCAGTTCGCGGTGCCAAATCGTCCTAGACTTGTTGACATAGACGTCAAAAAATACGGCGTCATACGGCAAGCGTGAAGATATTTCTTCATCTAATTAGCTGTACGGCTTTTACACATTATATTTGTTTGATCTTCTCCAATCTACTTTTTAAAATTTATTTATTAAAAGCATATCTGTCTTGAGTGGTTATTCTTGATACACCCAGGCCTAAAAACTGCAGACGCTTCTCATTACCAATTACGCCTCGTGATATGGTTGATTGAGATCAAGTACCTTGCAGTAAGAACGGAATGGGTTTGGAATAGCTAAAAAACTTAGCCGGCTCGCACATTACAACTCGCCTTGTGTGCCTGACGGCCATAAATCAAAACTTCCCAGACCGCCGCCGAATGTTGCATGCTACAACCTCGCACATCTGCCTAGCGCCAAACGTCAAACGCGAAAAAGGAGAAGTCTCTCGTCTGCCATTTTTATTGTGTTGATTGTATGAACAAACGTCAAACGCGGTGACCAGCGATGAGCGAGCAATGGCAGTGTAGTCAGAGACAGAGGCAGAAATGGCCGATTGTCCGGCTGTGCACATGCGCAGAGTCGACATTTTTCGAAATCGACATGCAGACTGTAGCAAATGAAATTTGTCGCATGCAGGAGCATCGCAGCGCCGCAGTTGCATCGGCCAATCTGCGAAGCTCCATTTGATAACGTTTGTTTCTTGGTTTACGATGACGTCACATCGACGAATTCGTCGTAAGATGCATGCGGCGAGTTCTGATGTGCGAGCCCTCTTAAGCACGAATCTGCGCAGAAGCACACTTACTTTCGTGCGCTTAGAGTAGGTGTGTAAATGAGATGTCATAGTAATGAGCGGTTTATATTGTAAGTAATTTAATAATCCATATTGAAAGTAATTTTAACGATTTGCTATGTGTAATACGGGGTGTCATTTTCGTAACTAACCAAAAACTTGCCAACCCACCCAAACTTCAAAAATTTCATGCTCATGTTGTCTCGTTATAATAGCTGTTGACTTTATTGTATTTTCATCAATTTGTTCATAATATGATTGATATCCACCAGTAATTTATTAGTATAAAACAATTGATACTTATGAGTTACCGTAAGACTTTATTTATACATGCAGTTATTAAGGCTGATTTAAAACATTTCTTTTCTATAAATTCACGACATCAAAATCGTTTTAAAAATACTAAATGGACTTATTTATAGACGACTATTTACCCTAAATATTTAAAAGTCATTTTTTTTACATTACATTGAGAGGGGCTTTATGTGTATTCTTTGATTGAAGAAGTCTTTGATGAAGTTAATAAGTAGGTAATAAAATTTTGAATCGATTTAAAAATAAGTTGTAAAACATAACTAACTACACAATCGCTCTTCTCTAATAAATCTGCCTCTAAGTGGATACAAATAAGTATCATAAACCCTAAATTTGGCCGAGCCTGTGAAAGCGCGGCCTAATGAATGTACGTCTAAAGTTGTTTCATTCATACATTAATGTCAGGAGTTTCAACAATAGCAACAAAAGGTACTCACGAGTAAATAAATCTGCATATATTTGTACGCATTCGGAGTCTCTCCAAGGATACTCTTTACGTATACCTATATGTACAAACATATTATAATAATATTACTCTTACTTGCCATTTGGGGACGTAGGTATATTTCAACCCATGTTTTCTTTTAAACTAAGCATACACGTACTCAAAAGCGAGCTTGGCAATGGCAAACAAATCTTGACTACTACAGGCATTGGTCGAGATCTCGCCAAAAGCCAAGGCCAAAAAGCCGATAACCGAAAATACGTAAAATATTTTTCTCTTTTAATCAGTAAAATGCATTTTTTTTTCAAAAGATATTTTTAAGACTCCTTTTATTTCGGCTGTATGGATAATATCCGTGGCTCTATCCGACTAATTTTCTCTTAAGGATGCTTACATACTGTAGCTTAAAATTTAAAAGGGATCTTTATTTAGCTACATATTTTTTCAGACTTATACGCGGCGTAAATGTGAACTCTGCCATTCTTGGTGGTGTTGGCTTGTGTGTCTCTGATAATTACCTTAGGAATCGAGGGCATCCGTTGTTTGTTCTCTCACGGAGCGGAACTAACCTGCCATTAGTAATGCCAATTGGGAGGGCAATAACTATGTTTAATGAAATCGCTTCAGATATTGATATATTCCACTTACGTGAGGGTGAGTTTAGGTGTACGTTGCTTTATAAGTTTTTAAGATAGGGTCTATCAAAGTTCACTTTGTGTGCTTCCATCTACGAGTACTTTAATTTGTTATTTATTTTCTTATTTTATTTCTTATTTTATTACTTATTGTATTATTAACTCACACTTCTCTTATTTTTATTTTTAAAAACACTTATTTTATGTAATGTCATGAACGCTTTGAATTTATAATTTTTTATGTTCATTATATGTAAAATAAATAAATTTGATTTGATTTGATTAAATTATAATTTCAAATTGGGGATTTTTTTGCGCGCGTATCGTAGTCTCTCAAAAATACTGTATTTCAGAATGACCACGATCCTCAGACATAAGGTTACGACCGAAAATGGGAGAATAATTATTAAAACCAAATCATTCAAAAGTATGCCATAATTATTATATCGTCACCTCAATACTACAATTAGATACCTTGATTTTCACTGTTTTTGAGTTAGGTAAGTATTGAATATGATTCTACATTTATTTTCCTTCTCTATAAAATGATCAAACTAGGTAAGTCAGAACTTAATGGAAATTGTATTAATTTTGTATTAAAAAATATTAGATAACTTAAAAACAATAAATACATTAAATAAATAAAATATTACATCTATTTTTTTTTATTCAATTGAACAATATTTAAATGCTCCCAATTAGGCAAGCACAATTTTTTTTTTTTTTTTAAATAATAACTTTAGCCTAGATTTATGATAATCAAGTAATTTCCCAACAATGACCAAATCAGAGTCATCTACTTGTAGTATTGACGATATGCTAAATTTTCAATTTTAAAAGCTTTTCTACTTTGCAAAAGTGATAAACTTTAGTTTAAAAACCACACCAATGTGGTAAGTTATTAAAGGAAAAAATGTTTCTTCTTGTTTTGAAAGCAGTTAAAAAACAAAAATATTTAAAACGTAGCCAACCTTATACTCCAAAAGTAACACAAAAATATTTCAGGTTGCATATTTACTAAAGCACCCAACCGAATTTATATGAATATTAAAAAGCTCTCACCTCCGATGAACTTAAAACAATGGTTTTTTTCAAACGATTTTAACAAAGCTTACAATTTATATGCGTTGGTTTTTTCAATCAATGATTAATTAAATGCAAATTATATTCGATAAAAATAATAATATTCTTTTCATTAATATTTCACCGCATTGGGGCATTGTTTTCTTGAGATTAAACCCACATTTTGTATTACTGAAGATATATTTAAAAAAATATTTTATTCGATGACATTTTTTATTAGACTTTGTAATTAATTCGTAATTTTAAAGATATTTTAATAATTTGCTGTAATGAAAGTAGCATAATAAAGCATAACTATTTTTTCTACAACGTTTACGGATTATTTATGGTTAAATTTCTTACTTATCTACCGGAAATATTATATTCGACCAATTCAAAATTTAAATGAACTATTTTTTTATTCAACGAAAAATTCACAAGATTTAAGAATGTAACATTCTAGTTAAAACGATCGCCAATAGTAGCTCAATTTGGAAAGCACTTCAGTGAGTATTAAAAGCCATTAGTTAAAATTTGACACAATTAAGTATGACTCATTTTACA
This sequence comes from Rhyacophila brunnea, assembly GCF_057557595.1. NCBI lineage: Eukaryota > Metazoa > Arthropoda > Insecta > Trichoptera > Rhyacophilidae > Rhyacophila > Rhyacophila brunnea. The sequence goes on along the minus strand of NW_028233276.1, from coordinate 34,886,874 downwards.
TAATGGTTCCATGTGCATGGGCGCGATACCCGAGAGATGCAGGTTCGATTCTTACTTTTTTTCAAAAATATTTTTTCTATTGGTTATAATATATTTTAATAAAACGATTGCAGTAAAATGAAATGATCGTTATATTTTTGTACCCCATCGTTCTTTTGGTGCTGCGGCACTGGTACACGATAAAAAAACTCAAATTGCGTGACCTTGTACTTGGTTGAAGCTCCAATATTGTATAGTGAATAAGACGTACCTATTTAAGAATATTGTAAAATTGTAAAAAATGCCGGGATAAGATATATGTAATATTTCTAAAAATGTAATATCAAAATGGAATCAAGACACGAAATCTAATATTCATAAAATCGTATCATCGCATAGGATCCCAAAAACCGGGTTGATAAATTTCATATGAATACTTCCGTTGCCAATGTCAGGGTCAGATAGCAAACGTAGTAAACATATACCCGAGTACTTCCGTTAAGAAAGTTCGTTTTCCGCAAAAATGTCTTCCTCTTTTACCTTTTTTAACTTCGTTTACTAACACCACTACGCGATCCAAAAAAAAAACAAGTATTTTTTTTTATCTCCAGGGCTTAATATGTCCTCTAATTGTAAATTGTTTCACACAGAATGAGGATTGCTCTATTTATTATTCACTTAGGGTAAGTTAATAAATAGTGTCGTTTCTTTTTCTTAAGCCCGGAAATCACTCCTTTCGGCATGCGAAATGTTTAAGCCGTCCTCGGATGCTTATTGTATTTCTTGGGGATAATAAGCTTACATGGAAAGAATTTGGGTTTTATATTTATCTCTTTAGAAAATTTTTCATCTAAGTAAAATATTCTGGAATGAAACTTTAGTTCTTCCAATTAGGTAGTTACTTAGTCACTATATATTAAAGTGTTACCCACCTATTTTGTCATAAGCCTTTTAATTTAATCACGTTTTCACACAACGATTCCGTATTAGATAAGCTGCTTCATAAAATTGATGATAAAATCATAAAATATAGAAAATCTTGCTTTGAAAATATGTAAACTTAAATCTTACTGAACATACATCATTTTGAATACACTTCTGAGAAAATATATTATAACCAATAGAAAAATCTTTTTGATAAGAGTAAGACACCCCGCAGGAATCGAACCCGCATCTCTCAGGTTTCGCGCCAGGGGGGTTTCGTGCTTTAGGGTAGGGTGTCTCACTTTTTTCAAAAAAAAAATTTCTATTGGTTATAATATATTTTCTCAGAAGTGTCTTCAAAACTATGTACATAATAAATGTTCAATTAGAATGTTACATTCTTAAATCTTGTGAATTATTCGTTGAATAAATATATATATATATATTATATAATAAAGTCATACTTGATTTATTATTACAAACAACTTTCTATCAGGGCTTGAAATGGACCAGAGCAAACCGGAGCGTAGTTACGGTTCGTGAAATCGGTAAAATTATCGTTCCATCTTGTGGAAAAAATATTCTGACAGTCTGAGCTAGGTTTGCCATATAATAGAAAATCTAACACACTATTTTTTTAAAATACTCATAAAATTTGATAACTATGTAAATATCTTCAGTAAATTATTGAGCGCTCCGGTTCGTAAACTTTTCCATCTCGAGCGCTGCTTTCTGTGCTGAAATAAGATATTAAGTATGATGATTTTGGGCCGAAGCACAGAAAAGAGATTTAATTCTGAGTTCCCTGGGCCGAAGTAATGCTTTCATTTAACAAGGGCAATGTCGATTGCCAATAATAATACAATTTAAGTGACTTTCTGTGAATTCAAAATATTTGGTTTTTGGTTAGCATTTTGATTATTTTATTGTCGTTGTCTTTTTTTTTTATTCAATCTCAAAAACTGGGTTTTCCGACCATGTCCGATTCTAATAAGATCATATGGGCCTCCACAGAATAAAGTTTTGTATTAACAGATATTAATTTTACGAGAAACGGATGTCAGCCACTTGCTCAACCTAATAGGTCCATACTCTGACTCATACACAAATTGAAAAACAATATGTGTACTCGCCAGACCCAGGATTCGAACCTGGTAATCGCGACGCTATAGCGCAACACTTAAGCCACGCGGCCATTGTGGGTATAGGTATTAGGTACCAAACCAATATTGATGAAACTTCCACACCTCATAGACTACATTATTGGTACCAATTCATGTCGTTAACTATCTCAAAAGATTCCGACGTTAAAGATAGATATCGCACTTGCAATAATTCATCATGACTAGGTAAACTGTTCAGATACCTGCGGTAGAGTGTAAAGTGAAATGAGGGTAGAGATCCGCGTGCCTATATCTAACCATTGTCAATCGCGTAGACTGGGTAAAGTTCTCAAAGTGTGATTCTGACTTCAAAAAAATGCTACTTAAAAATAACATTTTAATTACAAAATACTTACAAGATAAAAAGAACTTTTTATATACCACGTTTTTAAATTTTCTGTTGAATCATATAAACCTGACAATTCTATGTATTAATAATTTAGGACAAATAAGGCAATTGTCAACAAATCATTTTTTTTTGCTATTTTGCAACAAACAAACAAATATAGAATATTGAAATGTCATTTTGATTTCCATAGTAACGCATGGATATATTAATGATTTAGTTGCTAGAACCACCAATAGCAACCAGTAATAGTGGATTGGATTACGGATTTCTTCCGAAATAACTTTTCATACAAAACAGAATGAATTCAATTCTACTTAAAGATGGCTAAAAGTATTAAAATAATGCATTGGCATCGTTTTCTGATATTATATTCTAAAAGTTTCAAATGTCTAGCCAGTCCGGAAGTTAGTTAGAAATCGATTTCAAGATTTGTACTGGATAAAAAACCATCGGACAAACAAGAATACTAGCTAAGAAAAATGTGGTAATTAAATAAAAGGGCCCGTAAACATTGAATTAATTGAAAATTTTTATGTGGGATCAAATTAAATTAAATTTTAATTTAATAATAAAATTTGCGTAGTTCAACGAGCAATTTACTGACCGTGACTGTATACATTATTATTAAAATAGTGTATTAGGGAAATATTTAATAATATTACACTGACAATGTAGAACGAAGCTTTACTCAAAAGAATAAAAATATATAGTATGTTACAATAATAAGTACCTCTAACTATAATACTATATATAAAATTTACCAGGAAAACACTATTTTCGTGTTAGTCTTGAATAAAGTTATCTACGCAAAAAAATATTTCTTAAAAAAGTTTTTATCGTTCTTAAAAAAGGAGTTACGAACATTTGAGTATCCCTCTTTCCGATCGTTGACCTCTGGGGGAAATGAGGTAGAAACACGACGATTTGGCTTTCTTCCTTATTTTTTTTTTTTGGGCTCAGTTCACCTTATAACAGTGCTTCTCCAATGGCGTGTTTCACGAGAGTTATGTTTTTTTTATCTTACCAAAATGAAAAACGAAATGAAAAAAAATATTCAGGTAGCTAAGTGTGGACTACTTTTTATATGTACATGTATAATGTTTTTTAATTAACATATTTTTAGTATTTTTGTACCTTTTATTGCAAACGTAATATTTCTCAAAATGTAAGCCATGACGCAAAAATAATAGAATGTCTATAATAAACAATTATTGTTTAAAAATAGTATAATAAAATTATTAGTGTTAACAGTAAGTATAATAATAATAATACATTCTACAGTTTAGTATGGCATCGAATATTTTTTAAATTATGCTATTATTATTGCATCATTCTTGGTGGTTTGATTACTAAGCGCCGCGTGTCACTTCTCGCACGGTCGACGTACAGGTGACCTCATTGAGCTGTCCACGTGCACTTGCATTGTATCGCGGCGAGACACGCGTCATCTCGACAAGCTCTTAGGATGTACGCACGCATCGTGCGTACAAATATATTATGTGCACGTAGTGGATAATCTGAAAATCCGACCGCCGTCATAATTTAACCAGATATATTAAAAAAAGAAGTTTTTAATGTTTTTTCGACAAAGATAAATTATTTTGAGTATCGATTATATATGTAAACATGAAAGGCTAGCAGTATTAAATACATATTATTATATTATGAACACTAATGACATCTAGTATATATTATATTATTATTATGCAAACAGGTGCGATCTTAGTTATTATATGCGAAATTTCATTACCATGTCAATAATAAGTATACAAATTTAATGAATACACTAGATTTATAGTGTATCTACTTTGAATTTATGATTATTTAATTAATTTTTAGCAGTTTTTAAACGTAATACGACGTTGGTTCAAGGTTTTTCAATGGTTCGAGGGTTTTAAGGTTTTCGTAGCTGCCATTATATTTTGATAATTTGATTTTTAGCGTTATTTGACGTTAACGTAACGTAGACATTATATTTTGTATCAAATCAAATTTATTTATTTTACATATAATGAACATAACAAATTACAAATTCAAAGCGTTCACGACATGACATAAAATAAGTGTGAACAATTTTTTTAATAAAAATAAAGAGAAATGTGACTTAATAATACAATAAGTAATAAAATAAGAAAAGAAATTAAATAAAGCAACAAAAATAAAATTAGATGGAAGCACACAGAGTGAACTATCGATAGACCCTATTTTAAAAACTTATAAAACAATGTCCACCTAAATTCACCTCACGTAAGTAGAATATATTAATATCTGAAGCGATTTCATTAAACATAGTTATTGCCCTCCTAATTGGCATCACTAATAGCAGGTAAGTTCTGCACCTTGGGAGAACAAACAACGGTTGCCCTCGATTCCTAAGGTAATTATCAGAGACACACAAGCCAACACCACCAAGAATGGTAGAGTTCACATTTACGCCACGTATAAGTCGGAAAAATATATAAAGATCCCTCCTAAATTTTAAGCTACAGTATGTAAGCATACCTAAGAGAAAGTCAGTCGGACAGAACCACGTATAATATCCATACAGCCGAAAGTAAAGGAGTCTCAAAAATTTATTTTGGACTCTCTCCACCATAAGGCCGTACTTCAACTGATGCGGGGCCCAAACGATAGACCCACTCTCAAGTCTGCTTCTAACTAAGGAGTTATAGAGAATTTTTAGTACCGTAACATCCGAAAAGACCCGGGAAGTATGCAAGACAAAGCCCAACATTTTAGCGCCTTTTTACAAATGGTATCTATATGACCACTAAACGTCAGTTTACTGTCAAACGTAATGCCAAGATCCCTTACAGATGATATTCGCGAGAGAACTCAGCCATGCATCAGAAAAACAATACTCGTGAGGCTTTAGTAAACGATAAAACATTGCATTTTTTAATATTGTAGTCCAGTTTGTTACGCCTGCCCCAATCTAATATATTATCTATATCAAGTTGGAATTGACGACAATCGTCCAAGGTGACAACTTCCATGAAGAGTTTCAAGTCATCAGCAAACAAAAAAAACATAGCATGTTTTATTATCAATGCCATGTCATTTATAAAAATCATCAACAGCATCTTAGCCATAGACAATAAAGCTTTAATAATAAATTTAATTTTATAATAAAGTGAGATTCATCAAAGTTCATGCGTGTTCAAGCGAAACAAGTGTAGGGCACGCGGAATAATAATTATCGTTTCACGAGAAAAATAAAACAATACATGCCCACTTAATTTTAAATAGTATAATAATGACCATTTGTTATTTTAATAATTATGAAACAAAATTTTTAATGCTATCTTTCTAAGCGTGTTTACAAAACTTGTATTAATTATTGTTTCAAGAAAATTAGTATAATTTCACCATTATAAAGTAGACTAACGACTATTTAAAGTAGTCCTGACACCAAACATTAAGTATATTATTTAAAATAAACACTGCCAAGGAAAATTTATATCTCAGACGGGACTTAGCCTACACCGGATGAAAATTTTACCGAATTATGGTGTAAGTAAGCAACCCACAAATTTGATAGAAAAAATATTAAAACGGAAGACAATTATTATGACTTCCGAAGTATATTTATATCTGCCTTTCACGATCTGCGCATCTATTCCATACTCAATGCTGCTATCTGTGGCCATCGAGGGTAGTTTATTATTTATTTATGTATTGAGGCGATTAATAATTGTTGTTACAATATACCGCGCGGCGTCGTGGGTCCCAGGTTTGAATCCTTGGTCTGGCAAATACATATATTATTTTTCAATTTGAGTATGAGTCAGAGTATGGACCAAATAGGTTGAGCAAGTGGCTGACATCCATTTCTCGTAAAAACAAAATCTGTTAATACAAACCTCCACTCCGTGGAGGCCCATATGATCCTATTAAGATCGGACATGGTCGGAATGAATGAATTGTTACAATAGCTTAACCATCTGAACTGTCTCTCTTGGCTGTGTTAACCTTTAGAACGTTTAGATGACTAATTTATTGTAATAATTACAAATATTACAATATCTCAATACATAAATATGATAAACTAACCTCGATGACCTCCGATAGCAGCCTTGTGTATAGAATAGATGCGCTGGTATTATATTGCTCGTTTTTATTGTATTTGTATACTTCTGATTCCAGATCATTGGACTTCCCAGTTCTTAACCGGTCACGGTATTTTCATCGTCAAGCTCTGTCATCTTGGCTGGTGCACAAATGGCATACATTTATATCATAAGGCATGTCATTAAGATATAATTGGACCATTTTTGAGTGACGCTCGGGCAAAGTTCGAAAGTTTACTTTATATGGCAATACCAATGTATTTTATCATGAGGATTTGGATCTACAATCGAATACCAGTGCATGTTTTGAAGTTGTGCCGATTCATCATTGTCAATAAAAATTCTCCACTTATAAAATGTCTATAATGGTGAAAATCCATCATGATTAAATAAGGATATACTTTTGTTTTGTGATTCTTTGTCACTCGTTAAAACTGCCCTAAGTAGGAAAGTGGTGGAAGACGTCAAAAAGATAAAGTGTTAAGATAGGTAGGATTATGCTTTTTGTATTGTATTACTTTCATATTTTTCCCGGCGTTATTGGTTGACAGTATAACGGGTATTCATTATTTTAAAAAAATATGTCTCAGTCTGCTCGTATTGTGGGTTGGTTGTTTTTGCATAACAATTATTCCAGCAGAATTCGAAAAGCCAGTAGACACATTGTAATAATCGTAATTTGATTAAATTGTTATTTTATTCTTCGGTCTTGAGTCGTTGAATATCAAATAAACAAATGAATGGTGGGGAAAATATCAGTCAAAACTTATTCCATTTATTTACCAAATACAAAATAAAGAGTGTAGTTATATAGTAAGTAAGTATTGTATATAAAAACAGAATTTTATTATTTAGAAACTAATATTGTATTTATCTAACTATGTAAATAACGAAGACTTTTTCAGTCGAAAATGTCCCTCTGAGACGGATGACGGGCCCTAATCTATTGATTAAAAGTGGAATAAGTACTACAAAAAAATGCGTTTTATTAAATAAAAACAACAAATAACAAAGACGTTGATGAAACCCTTTTCTACCAGACGGTCTCTACATAAGAGATTGCAATACCAGTAATCATCAATATCAAAATTCTGGTTTTAAAAAAATCAAAGTACCGGTATTTAAAAATTAAACCCAATGGAAACAATATAATATTGTAAACGCAAAATGCAGTTTATGTATTACCAATCCAAATTATCTACATCCACTTTAAAAAAATAACTACAAATACGGATTGAAACATGCAGCTGGTAATCATTCAATTGAAAAAAAGGTGTTTACAAATGTTTTATGTTGTATATACATAACTTGAAAATACGTCAGATATATACCCACTAGAAAAAATCACATTTGAAAAAAATACGATGCCCAACAGGATTTTAACCCGTATATCCACTGGTATTGCACCAATATGCTTGATAAGCATTTCATGTGAGACCTACTAGTTAAAGTTATCGTAATTAAATAGGAGGCGCGTGACGTAATTGGTTAAAGCATATTGGCGCGATCCCGTCAGGCATCGTATCTTTTTCAAATGTGATTTTTTCTAGTAGGCATACCTATATCTGCCGTATTTTAAAGTTATGTATGTTCAATATATGGAATTATACATTCTTAAATCTAGTGAATTAAAGAAATGGTTTTATGTCATTGATGCCTACAATAAAACAGTAAAAAAAATGTTCATCGCGCTCCGTGGGTCGCCAGTTGCCGGCCACTGACTGAAATAATTTATGTTTTTTTCATTCCTGAGAATACAGGACCCGGTGTTAAATATTGAATACTACCTATACTAGGGAATAATTGGGATTTGATCAGCTTCTTGTCAAATGGACAAGAGATATTTTGAACTAAAAATATTGTTAGAGTTGTAAATAATATGATTATGGATACAAATCGTACTCACCACATGGTTTTTTCGCGATCTTGTAGTTTTTCGTAGAATTAACTAGAAACAGGTCAATAGAATCTTCCTTTATTCGATGGGATATCCAAGAATGAAGCATATGCTTACTGCCATATGATGTAGCTGAAATAGAAAATCATGTGAAATGTTATGAAGTATTGTGAAATGTCGTAACAAATTATTATGTATTGATTACACTGTCCAACAATGATTTAGTAACTGAGGTGTCTATAATATGGTCAAAACTGAAAGTCGTATCACGTCAAGTTTTATTGTTACGACGATATTTTTATTTGTATGGACATACAAATAAAAAAGACGTATGGACCCAGTTTGTCAAAATAGACATGTGGTTGGTATCTAGACCACTCTAGTGAAAGCGCAGGGGTTTCCAACCTTTCTGTACCCTAGAGCACATTTTCAAATATTGGTAGGGCGACGGGCACCACCTATTTTTTCAAAGCAAATTTATAGGTAATAAATAACAGACAAAAAATAAAAATATTGTTTGAAAATATTGGGCCGGGGGTTGGGTCTCCCTGGTGTAAGTGATTATTGATTAAAGACTACAATATTATAGAATAAAAATAGTAATGCTTACAACACTCTTCCTGACTTTCGTCCATCCCGTCTTTGCAATCCTCGTAGCTGTCACACATGTTCCTTTGCAGAATGCACTTGGTATTATTGTCGCAGGAAAAAGATCCGTTTGGACATGTTCCTAAAACAAAGAAATTCAGCATTTTATTATTATTATTACTTATTTCAGCACAATGTACATCGCACAGCCCACAATTTTTGTTGAAAAGCATCGACTATATAGATATACACCGGCGCAATCACTCATAAAATCTAGGAAGAGTTTTCTTAGTTCATCCTAGGTTCGTCCTTTACAGTTTGGAGGACCATGAATCGGATATAAAGCGTAGTAACCGGAAACAATAGAAACAAGAGTGATAATATGAAGAAGGGGGAATACTTCTAAGCTTATTCAAATTACGAACGTGGCGCCGAGGAAACTGCGTGACAAGTGATGATGTGTCCTCTCGTTGCAACCAGCGCACCATCGATGATATGTTTGAAGTCAACGACGCGGATGAGACATGGTTGAGAACCATGTATTGACGTATTTTAAACCAGAATAAGACATACTAAAAATAAGCATACATGAAAATTGATATAAATGTTCTCGGATGTTAAGTGCAGGCAGTACATGGCGGAGGGAAAACGAACCTCAAATTTAGGCATGTAGAACAGTTAAGTAGAGTGTTTTATTAATATTAACTTCTTAACTGAGGAATATTCTTTAGTTTATACAGTTTAGAATATTAGTCATACAGGGCTCGAAATGGACCGGTGCGCACCGGAGCGCCATTCCGGTTCATAAAATTCACAGAACTATCGCTCCGTCTCGCGGAAAAAAATATTTGACCGTCTGAGCTAGATAGTATATTAACAAAAATCTAACACACTAATTTTTATAAAATACATATAAAATTAAATAATTATGTTAAATTTGTAAGATATAAAATTATCTAAGCGCTTCGGTTTGCGCTGTAGTTAGTTATCTATCTATAAGATTATGAGTTATTTCGTCAACCCCCCTAGATCACGTTGACGAATAATTATGTCGTCACGCCAATAGACATCGTAATAACGAATTATATCGTCATTCCTTTTATATGACTATCTCTTATCATCCCCATCGAAAACAAAAGAGTGAAAATAAAACAGGTCGGATTGATGCTATGTTAGACATTTGACTTTTATTGAAAATATAAAAATACTATACATAATCAAAGGTAATCGTTTTGCTTATTTACTTATTATTTTATAACTTTTTAACATATTATGGAACACCTGGGCTAGGACCTTAATCTACTTCATTATGTAGTATAGGCGATCGAGCTTGTGATTTGGGTTAAATTAGGTAATTATAAAACATACATATTATATGGTAATAAAAAAAATGTGTCTCTCAAGAGAAGACGAGAACACTCCAGATTAAGAGCGTCTCGTGATAGACAGTCCATTGTGAAGATGAAGGTATCTGATTGGCATCAGCAGAGTGATACAATACCCTCGGGAAGTATTTATTCTTTTATACTTTCCCCCTTTTGTTATATCCGTGTTTCGACGTAATGTTTTTTTATACTGTGGAGTGACTGGCCATCATATTTTGTTATTTATTTTATCATCGCGAGTAGGTCGGACTCTAATGCCGCACGTTTGTAAGTGGTAAGGCCGGAAAGAATAATCATCGGTACTCAGTAAATTCTCTAATATCCAGGTTGCGAAATATTTGTGCACAAATTAAATGAGGTTACATTTTAATGTTCATTGAAAAAAATACAGATTTTCTTACTATTTTTTATACCATTTCCAATCCTAATAAGATATTAATATTATGGGTCTTTACAAAGTGAAGGTTTGTATTAACAGTTTTTTATTTTTTTACAAAAAATGGGTGTTTGCCACTTGCTCAACCTATTATATCCATACTCTTAGGCCGCATTTAGACCAAGCGAGCGAATGTTATCTTTTTGTTGAGCATAAGAATTTTGTTGGAGTGGGAGAAGAACAAACATTTGTTCGTTTGGTCTAAATGCAGCTTTACTCAAGCACAAATTGAAAAACAATATGTGTACTTTCTAGCACCAGGATTCGAATCTGGAACTCTTAATATTATAGGCCGATGCGTTAGCCTCTCGGCCATCGTGGGCTTTAAATAATACGTACTAAACATGTACAATAATAGAATGCATTAAAAATGTAATACTTTTTTAAAACGAAAAAATTAATTGTTGATTACCTGTAATTAACTGTATTATGTTTTAAAATATTCACATTTATATTCTTTTTTCAATTCAAGTTAAATGTTTTATAATTACTTAGTCTTTCCAATTAAAATTTGATCTAAAAACGTTGTTGAATACTATTATTTTATATTATTTCCACCAAGTTAAATTATCCTAAGTTTACAGATTAGTTGGCAACTATGTTATAAATAATAGTCATGACATTTTAAGGGGGGACATGCTCGTCGAAGGTCAAAATTGAGTTTTTATTGTATTTTCAAACCATGATCCTGGACACTCCTTAAACGTTGTAGATAATCTATTTATATAATTTTGAAGCCTTATTATCCTTTATAGTTATTTTAAACATTTGATGACTGCATAAAGTATTTTTGTTACATAAAATAGTATTCTTTTAAACCTCTCGCTCTAATGTTTTAGAATATAGTCATATTTCGGTACATAACTGTGCAGTGGTGTTGAGATTTTTTACATTTATTAATTTTTAAACGCATTTATGAAACCATTAGTATAATTTATTACGAGATAATTTTTGTAAAATATTCATGATAAAAAATTATATTGATAATCTCTGTGATCCCAAATTTGACAAGAATTAGGCATTTTATTATTAAAAAAATCGGCAAGATTAACACATTTGAAGATGATTCTAAAGATATTTATTATAAGCTATGTCTTTGACCATTCAAGTGTGATGAACATCTTATGAATAATGATTGCTTTATAATAATTATTGACCTAAGAATAAGGTAGTGTTTTTTTGAAATACGCCATTTCTTTTGTCATTCCCCAGTGGTTAAGCTACAACATACGCCCGTAGCCATAAATTGACAAACTATAATTGAAGTAGGGAGTAAAATGATATTGATGCGCGTGTTTGAACATGTACAATTTAAAAAAAAATTTAAAAAAATTCGGTTAGGTACATGTTCAAACACGCGCGTTAACATAATTTTACTCCCTACTTTAATTATAGTTTGTCAATTTATGGCTACGGCCGTATGTTGTAGCTTAACCACTGGGGAATGACAAAAGAAATGGCGTATTTCAAAAAAACACTACCTTATTCTTAGGTCAATAATTATTATAAAGCAATCATTATTCATAAGATTTTCATCACACTTGAATGGTCAAAGACATAGCTTATAATAAATATCTTTAGAATCATCTTCAAATGTGTTAATCTTGCCGATTTTTTGAATAATAAAATGCCTAATTCTTGTCAAATTTGGGATCACAGAGATTATTAATATAATTTTTTATCGTGAATATTTTACAAAAATTATCTCGTAATAAATTATACTAATGGTTTTATAAATGCGTTTAAAAATTAATAAATGTAAAAAATCTTAACACCACTGCACAGTTATGTACCGAAATATGACTATATTCTAAAACATTAGAGCGAGAGGTTTAAAAGAATACTATTTTATGTAACAAAAATACTTTATGCAGTCATCAAATGTTTAAAATAACTATAAAGGATAATAAGGCTTCAAAATTATATAAATAGATTATCTACAACGTTTAAGGAGTGTCCAGGATCATGGTTTGAAAATACAATAAAAACTCAATTTGGACCTTCGACGAGCATGTCCCCCCTTAAGCACGGCGACAAATAATACTAATACGATATTCTTTTATATAACACATTTTGATGAAGTATATAAAATATACCGGTTAATTATAAGATAAGCCTAAATAAACGTATTATGTACTCATTGCTATTAATAATTATTTATCTTACCACAACAAGATTGATTACACTGTGTACAAAAGCATCTCATAAATGTCAAATTGCTTACAACTACTTGCTTAATATCCGCACGGAAATTAATCATAAAATGTTGAAATAATGAAAGCGAGGATCTATTTCATTAGTTTCTAGTTATAATGGTTATTCATAAAAGTATGTACCTATATTAGAGCGTTGACTTAACAATTAATGACGTTAATAATACATAAATCTCATCATCATCAACCAGGGTCGTCCATTGCTGGATAAAGGCCTTCCCTAGATCCTTCTACTCTTTTCGCCCCCTAGTTCTTCGCTGCCACCTACATCCACCGAACATTAGAAGTTTGTCTATCCAGCGGATTTTACGGCGTTCTTGAAGTCGTTCAGTACTCCTCGGGTACTACTGAATAACCATATTTTCTCGGCGGTTATTTACTCACCGAGCGATTTGTCCAGAACATTGTCATTTCATCTGCTTGTTAACCTGATCGCATGTCTGCCTTCTTATACATTTATTTTTTGTGGTCTTTTCACGTTATGCCCAACATGCACATTTCGCGTTAAAAAAACTATGTGAAATACCGCATAAATAATACAGAACTAATTTCAGATTGACTATTAAAAGGGCGGAGGTGCTCAGCGTGGGTCAAAATGGAGCTTTTTTTCTATGTTCAAAGCATGATCCTGGATATACCTTAAACGTTGTAGATAATCTATTTATATAATTTTGAAGCCTTATTATCCGTTATATTTATTTTAAACATGTGATGACTACATAAAGTATTTTTATTACATAAAATAGTATTCTTTTAAACCTCTCGCTCTAATGTTTTAGAACATAGTCATATTTCAGTACATAAATGTGCGTGCAAAAATGATGTAGTGCAACAGTAGTGTATTTAGCTTTACAAAAATCACATAAATATATTTTGACCCCACCGAGATCGATCTCGGGGCCCCCGGATGAAAGACCAGCGCCTTACGACTACGAGAGCATGTAACAATCATCATTTTCTACAAACAGTTTGTCATATTGCATTCTAAGTATGAGGAATAACTAGCACTACCATTGAAGTTTACAGTTACCTAACTAACTGTAGTAGGTTTTAATATACACCTAAAAACCTACTTGAAAACAGACCGTGGGTCACGTTTTCCACGAGACAAACTCGTGTTTCGTTATATCGAGTGTAAAGTAAAATATATTAGAAACTGAATGTTTTTAATATGGGTATATATAATATAGCGTCTATGTGATTGATAGACACTGTGTAGCTTATACTAACAATTTAATAACTTTTAACACAACTATATAAATAATTTTATGTTTATGAGGAAACAGTATTTCTATCAATAAAAGTGGCTTTCAATTATTAAATTTTACTATTACCCTTTACACAGAGCACTCATTGTAGTAAATTGAATTAAAGTTTTCGGAAAAGACCTGGTGAATATTACAACAAACACAAAATTCTACTCAAAGTTGAGTAAATTTGGAAGAATAAGCTTTTAGTCGTCTCGAAAACTTTTAAGATTACAGATTTGCATTCAAGTGGTAGAAATATTTAATAGGAATAAAATTTAAATAAATAAATGCTATCGAGGTTATTCGCAAAACTTTATTTTATAGTAAGACCTAGTATGTTTTTAAAAGACAAAATTATATCAATGTTTTTTTTCATAATTTCAGGCATAATTTAATTCAGTTTCCACTTTTCAGATTTATCTCCTATTTCTGATCATACAACATTTCGTGTCCGTCAGTGTTGAAGATTGTAACTTCTTTTAAATGTTCTGTAAGTATATATTTCTACAGCAACCCCCTGCATTTCGCTGAAAGTATTAGAAGGTCCTTAGCGTCATTCAGTTCGTCAGACTATCGTATATCTCTCTTTTCCCTGCCAATCCTGAGTTTATCCCCTGACAATGGTCATTCCAAAGCATTGTCATCCATCTGACTATGTGGCACAGTAACTAGATATTTGACACACATTTTTCTTTAAAAACAAATATATTACCTACAGCTTTTTTTACATATTATATGGTATTCACAGCATAAAAATATGGGTTAGGTCAGAATCTTGACTAAGTAAACTTTGTTTTATTTTGACATAGCGCTTCATTTGATGGATCGAATGTATCGATTATATAATAAATATTACATTTTCTTATACATACTTACTTATTTTTTATACATACTTTTTCTTATACATTTGCAGACAATTGAATTTAATTAGTAACAACTGCCCTAAATTTTACATTGGTAAAACTACGAAGAACCTAAATATTAGAATTTCAGAACATTTAGCAGCCCAAAGATTGGAGAAGGACACTTCAACGTTTGTTAACCACTTATTAAATGAAAAACACACGTTTGAAATTGAAAAGGGTGCAAAACTACTTCACAGTCATACGGGTGATTATAAATTATTCTACCAAGAAATATTAGAAATAAATAGAGCACAGTTGCAGAGCTTACCTATATTGAACGATCAACTTAGCTTTCCTAGTAGCCCTTTGTTATATCCTATATGATGTTTTACATATGAGACTATATTATGGTCAATTGTATTGACACAAAATGTATATATGTTTGTATGAGATTATATATGTTTGTATGAGAGTCTATGGATGAGGATTTAGGCATGTATAGTTGTATAATATATAAATATATATTAGGTGACTTATATATTATATTAAGCGAGTTTATATGTATAATTTTGTTTTTGTTAAAAAATAATGTTATAAAAGTAGGTACCTTGTAAGAGTATTATTAAAGACTAATATCTCATTAGTTAACTCGATAAATTATTTTTCTTAGAATTGACGATTTACACCTCTTGAGTGTAGTATTTTTATTGTTATAAAGAATTTTGACCTATTATTAGGTTTGACGATTTATCATAATAATATTATGCTGTCCAGTGTATTGTTATTAAGGGGGGACATGCTCGTCGAAGGTCAAAATTGAGTTTTTATTGTATATTCAAACCATGATCCTGGACACTCCTTAAACGTTGTAGATGATCTATTTATATAATTTTGAAGCCTTATTATCTTTTATAGTTATTTTAAACATTTGATGACTGTATGAAGTATTTTTGTTACATAAAATAGTATTCTTTTAAACCTCTCGCTCTAATGTTTTAGAATATAGTCATATTTCGGTACAGAACTGTGCAGTGGTGTTAAGATTTTTTACATTTATTAATTTTTAAACGCATTTATAAAACCATTAGTATAATTTATTACGAGATAATTTTTGTAAATTATTCACGATAAAAAAATATTTTGATAATCTCTGTGATCCCAAATTTGACAAGAATTAGGCATTTTATTATTCAAAAAATCGGCAAGATTAACACATTTATAGATGAATCTAAAGATACTAATTATAAGCTATATCTTTGACCATTCAAGTGTGATAAAAATCTTATGAATAATGATTGCTTTATAATAATTATTGACCTAAGAATAAGGTAGTGTTTTTTTGAAATACGCCATTTCTTTTGTCATTCCCTAGTGGTTAAGCTACAACATACGGCCGTAGTCATAAAATGACAAACTATAATTAAAGTAGGGAGTAAAATTATGTTAACGCGCGTGTTTGAACATGTACCTAACCGAATTTTTTTTTATTTTTTTTTAAACAGTACATGTTCAAACACGCGCGTCAATATCATTTTACTCCCTACTTCAATTATAGTTTGTCAATTTATGACTACGGCCGTATGTTGTAGCTTAACCACTAGGGAATGACAAAAGAAATGGCTTATTTCAAAAAAACACTACCTTATTCTTAGGTCAATAATTATTATAAAGCAATCATTATTCATAAGATGTTTATCACACTTGAATGGTCAAAAACATAGCTTATAATAAATATCTTTAGAATTGTCTTGAAATGTGTTAATCTTGCCGATTTTTTGAATAATAAAATGCCTAATTCTTGTCAAATTTGGGATCACAGAGATTATCAATATAATTTTTTATCGTGAATAATTTACAAAAATTATCTCGTAATAAATTATGCTAATGGTTTTATAAATGCGTTTAAAAATTAATAAATGTAAAAAATCTTAACACCACTGCACAGTTATGTACCGAAATATGACTATATTCTAAAACATTAGAGCGAGAGGTTTAAAAGAATACTATTTTATGTAACAAAAATACTTCATGCAGTCATCAAATGTTTAAAATAACTATAAAGGATAATAAGGCTTCAAAATTATATAAATAGATCATCTACAACGTTTAAGGAGTGTCCAGGATCATGGTTTGAATATACAATAAAAACTCAATTTTGACCTTCGACGAGCATGTCCCCCCTTAAGATAGGGTTTTTACTAATTAGGTTTTTTACTGACACTTTAGCTATTCATAATTTGTTTATTGTATTTGTTGTTGTAATCTCTGACTAAATAGGTAGGTAATGTAGTTTTTACCTACTTTATTGTATTGATTTACTATATAAGGTGGAGTTAAGGGTGTTCGTTGTCAGTGTGTGTTTGCCTTTGGTGAGTGTACACGACGCTTGAAGATGTCGAAAGGCGAAAACCGGGTCGCAAAAACGACTTAAATGGAATAGTACAGAGCTTGAATCCATTAGAGTTTAATTACTTATGTAGTAATTCCTTCACTACATAAGTATTCATAACAATGCAATCAAATGCGGATTTAATCTAAACGAACATTATTATATATTTATGAATATATAAATAATTAAATTAATTGAAGATAAGTCTTTTAATTCTAACAGAGGTAATTACTTGCGCAGATTTCATCGTATTAACTAACCAACAAGCGTTGCAAATGTTGAAACTGTTTAGCATATTTTCTTGTCTTTAGACATAGAAAACCCTCAGGGAATGCCCCTTTTAGATAAATTACTTATTCTAATCTTACTATAACGGGTCGCCCAACAGTAAATATTTCTTTTACGATACCCTATGTGTACAGTTAATATTAGAAATCACGTGGAAGCCTTCAACAATAATATTGGTATACCATAACTGTAGAATATTAGGTATTAGTATAACAGTGTAACTGCTGACTGTAAGAACACTTTTATTCTGTAACAATGAATGTGGAAGATCTCACTATCTGGAGACAGTGACAAAGAAGACTAGTGCCTATCCTTAATAATTGTAAGGCTATCAAAGATAAAATAGTTACCATAATAATGATTATAACATATCGTTGAACGATTGAAGAAATTGGGATTAATGGTAAATAATATTCTTCTTTAACACATATTATATTCTTTATACGAGGGCCAGTGCAGCAAAAATGTAATTTTTTTTCCAGAAAAATAGAATTTAAAATCTTTCAGCCGCTTGGACGTTTTAAGAAGTTTATGTTCAGTTTATGAATATACCTACTCATTGGCTTTGAAAGATATGATATTCTAAATAGAAAATCTATACTGAACTAATCTGAAAATTTTGCAAAGTCGTACATAAAACAAACCATTATGTATTATTTTTAATTAATCCATATAAAAATATGATAACAACCACGATGGCCGCGCGGCTTAATCGTTGGACTATAACGCCGTGGGTCCCAGGCTCGAATCCTGGGTCTGGCAAGTACACATATTGTTTGCAATTTGTGTGTGAGTCAGGGTATGGACCACAGAACAGATAACAAATAGAATACCGATAGGCTATATTCAATACGCCGCATCTTGAATTGGGTTTTGAATGTGTGAGTGTCCTACGAAAATGAAGCACGCAACATTAAATGAGCCTAAATGCATAAATCGCGAGCAGTTTTAAGTATTCGACCTAAAACGTATTCTTGACACGTGTGCAAGTTTAACCCGGATTCTTCCTTACTCGAGTCGGTTACCTGCTATTGCCTTACCCGTTATTTATTTCAGTTCCCATTATTTCTGAGCTCCCTGGTATGGACCTAATAGGTTGACCAAGTGGCTGACATCCATTTCTCGTAAAAACAAAATCTGTTAATACAAACCTCTACTCTGTGGAGGCTCATATGATCCTATTAGGATCGGACATGGTCGGAAAAATATGATAACGGTCAAAACTAATATAATAATTTTATTAGTGAGAAAGCCGCAATTGGTTTTGAGAAAAAATATGGCAAAACACGGCTTCAAATTAGATAAAAAAAGCACGTAACTTCTTATTTTCCATAGTCCGTATTCTGTTAATTTCCATGAGCGCTGAAAACCTAGTTCGCAAAGTTACAACGGTCCATATATCAAGAGAGATTTAATGACTTAAGGTAGTCGCTAATCAGGGATATTGATTCCAAATTTAAATTCAAAATGCTGACAAATTTTGCCAAAAAAATAATGTTTTCTGCACTGTTTTTTTTAGGATATGAAATTTTCCTCCATTATTAATAGTAAAGATTGTACCGTCGTATATTGCGAAAGGATTAAGAGCATACTTCAGTGAAACGGCAAATAATTTTCAGCAATACGTGGGACGTAATTTCCCAAGCGTTACCAATCGGAGAGCGATAGTCGACCCGTGAGCACGTCAATTTGTTTTGTGATGGCGTCGGAGGAATTAATTCTTAAACGTTTTTACTCTAAAAACAAAACATGTCAATGAATATATTATTATAATTACTTAAATAATAATAAACATTCCATTAAATGGATGCATGTTGGATTTTTATGACAAATTATGTTTTGTTCGTCACACGTCGATCGTTTTAGACCATGCCTCGGCTGAAGTATAGCCTTAATAACCTACTTATACATTTGATAAGCAAGTAATACTTAGGTACGGTACGCTACGCGGCACACAGTTTGACACATGCTGCATTAGATGGATAAGAAAACTTAATCGCAATCAATATCGGTGAGAGTAGTGATGTAAAAATGTAATTATATTATTACTTATTTATTTTATATAAAAAATAATTTCAAGATAATAAGAACTTTTTATATACCACGTTTTTAAATTTTCTGTTGAATCATATAAACATAACAATTCTATGTATTATTAATTTAGGACAAATAAGCCAATTATCAACAAATCATTTTTTATGCTATTTTGCAACTAAAAAATAAATATAGAATGCTGAAATGTCATTTTGGTTTCCATAGTAACGCACGTATATATTAATAATTTAGTTGCTTGGACCACCCCCTTAGAAACCAATAATATTAGATTGGATTACGGATTTCTTCCGAGATAACTTTTCATACTAAACAGAATTAACTGAAAATGAATTCAATTCTACTTAAAGATGGCTAAAAGTATTAAAAGAATTGGCATCATGTTCAGATATATTCTAAAAGTTTCAAATGTCTAGCTAGTCGGGAAGTTAGTTAAAAATTGATTGCAAGATTTGTACTGGATAAACAACCACCGGACAAACAAGAATACGAGCTGAGAAAAACGTGGTAATAACGGTATTCGACTGATTACTAGAGAAATGGAAAAAAAATATTTGGAAGATAATATTTCTCAATTAGATAATAAATTCACTCCTTTTTCGAGTGGATTTAACTGGTTATGACATTCAATTTTGGAGGACTATTATGTTATGAAACTGATCAAAGCTCAATTCAAATTGAGTAGCGTCTGTTCAGCTTATCATCATTATGGTGCACTCAATAAAGAGAGAGTATTTTTTTTATCGATCGGTGATATCCAAAAAAAATCCGATAACAATAAAACGCCTATACATATACTGATTTTAGATGCCTTTACCCAGAAATATATTATTATGAATTATTGTGGATGAAAAATTACATGAGTAAATAGCGGTGGCGAAGGGTGGAGGTAGGCTGTTAAGATCCGCCGAAAATAGTGCACACTAAACTTAGCCACACGTATCATTCTGTTTTCATTGAACTAAGACTACAATTTACGGATGGTGTTGGTAAATTTTTAAAATTCAATTAAATCCTGCGAAAACCAAGCCATAATTAATAATAGTCAAAAAATACTCATCTATCTATAAAATATCTAAAATTATGCCATCAAATCATACATAATTTTGGATATTTTATAGTATTTTATCTGTTATAGTTTGGTTTGGGCAAGGTTTAATGAATTTTAAAAATGAATGTGTAATATGTGTTCTTAGTCCAACGAAAATAAATAAGTATGAATGAAAAAATGTACACAATTTTATCCTATCGCCCAAAGTATACCAAAAGTATTATGGTTTGGTTTAAGTAAGGTTTAATTAATTTTTAAAAACTAATTAACAACATCTGTAAATTATAGTCTTAGTTAAATAAAAACAAATACGTATGACTAACAAAGTTTAATGTGCACTATTTATTTCAGATCTTAACAGCCTACCTCTATCCATTGCTACTGGTAAATAGTACTTATCAAATAGATTTTGGTTGGAAATTAGTTTTAAAACTATTTTGGTGACATTTTTTCTCTATATTTGAGTATAAATCTTATTAGTAGTGGCAGACTGTTAAAAAGCTAGGAATTAAAAATATACTGCATAAGTAAAATAGAAAATATATAGATAATAATTACAAGATAAAAAGAACTTTTTATATACCACATTTTTAAATTTTCTGTTGAATCATATGACTTTGACAATTCTATGTGGGTATTAATAATTTAGGACAAATAAGGCAATTGTCAACAAATCATTTTTATGCTATTTTGCAACAAAAAAAACAAATATAGAATACTGAAATGTCATTTTGATTTCCATAGTAACGCACGTATATATTAATAATTTATTTGCTAGGACCACCTTCTTAGCAACCAATAACAGTCTTTTACTTTTTACGGATTTTTCTGAAATAACTTTCCATACAAAACAGAATTAACTGAAAATGAAATCAATTCTACTTAAAGATGGCTAAAAGTATTAAAAGAATGCATTGACATCGTGTTCTGATATATTCTAAAAAGTTTCAAATGTCTAGCTAGTCGGGAAGTTAGTTAAAAATCGATTGCAATATTTGTACTGGATAAACAACCACCGGACAAACAAGAATACGAGCTAAGAAAAACGTGGTAATAAGTAGACCATTTTGAACTTGAGCTTTACGACGGGAGTTAGGCACGATACGAGTGTTGCAGGGGTTAGGTATGCTATGGGCACGTGGCTTTATATGAACAGTACAGATTTTTTGTAGTGAGCTGGAATTTAATCGTGAAAATTATATCAAAACCCATAATTTCCGCTTCAAATTCTGTCAGTCATTTTGATCTTAGTTGTCTGAATATGACATAAGTACAACGATTCCAAGATATTAGGTATGCTATGGGCACGTGACTTTATATGAACAGTACAGATTTTTTGTAGTGAGCTGGAACTTAATCGTGAAAATTATATCAAAACCCATAATTTCCGCTTCAAATTCTGTCAGTCATTTTGATCCTAGTTGTCTGAATATGACATAAGTACAACGATTCCAAGATATTAGGTATGCTATGGGCACGTGACTTTATATGAACAGTACAGATTTTTTGTAGTGAGCTGGAACTTAATCGTGAAAATTATATCAAAACCCATAATTTCCGCTTCAAATTCTGTCAGTCATTTTGATCCTAGTTGTCTGAATATGACATAAGTACAACGATTCCAAGATATTAGGTATGCTATGGGCACGTGACTTTATATGAACAGTACAGATTTTTTGTAGTGAGCTGGAACTTAATCGTGAAAATTATATCAAAACCCATAATTTCCGCTTCAAATTCTGTCAGTCATTTTGATCCTAGTTGTCTGAATATGATATAAGTACAACGATTCCAAGATATTAGGTATGCTATGGGCACGTGACTTTATATGAACAGTACAGATTTTTTGTAGTGAGCTGGAACTTAATCGTGAAAATTATATCAAAACCCATATTTTTCGCTTCAAATTCTGTCAGTCATTTTGATCCTAGTTGTCTGAATATGACATAAGTACAACGATTCCAAGATATTAGGTATGCTATGGGCACGTGACTTTATATGAACAGTACAGATTTTTTGTAGTGAGCTGGAACTTAATCGTGAAAATTATATCAAAACCCATAATTTCCGCTTCAAATTCTGTCAGTCATTTTGATCCTAGTTGTCTGAATATGACATAAGTACAACGATTCTAAGATATTAGGTATGCTATGGGCACGTGACTTTATATGAACAGTACAGATTTTTTGTAGTGAGCTGGAACTTAATCGTGAAAATTATATCAAAACCCATAATTTCCGCTTCAAATTCTGTCAGTCATTTTGATCCTAGTTGTCTGAATATGACATAAGTACAACGATTCCAAGATATTAGGTATGCTATGGGCACGTGACTTTATATGAACAGTACAGATTTTTTGTAGTGAGCTGGAACTTAATCGTGAAAATTATATCAAAACCCATAATTTCCGCTTCAAATTCTGTCAGTCATTTTGATCCTAGTTGTCTGAATATGACATAAGTACAACGATTCCAAGATATTTCGTTTTAGGATTTACGATCTAAATTAATCGTACCTAAGGTGACGTATTAGGGTATCTCTATTATACATAATTCAAGACATCGTACCATAAAGTGGGTTTTAACATTGCTATCAGATTGGCCAGAAATTGACAACCTTCTCTCTACAGTATAAATATAATATGCTTCATTGAACACACTCACTGAGTCTCACTTTCAGAATAAACCTCAGATAATTATTTACGATAAAATGAAAAAGCTAAGCAGCATTGCGTATGGAAAATGATCAAATAAAATAGTTTACAGAAAAAAATTCAAACGATGATATTTTTCAATTAGAGGGGTGTTTACCATTTATTTGTTTAAGGTTATACTTCAGCTGGGGCACGGTCTAAAACGATCGTGACTACGCGACGCGAAGATTGTGTAAACGTGCAGAACCAAACATAATTTGTCATAAAAATTCAACATGCGTTCATTTAATGTTATGTTTATTGATCTATTAGTAATAATAATAATATATTCATTGACATGTTTTCTTTTTCAAGTTAAATGGTTAACGTTTTATAGTCATCTTTACACGATTTAAGAATTAATTCCCCCGACGCCATCACAAAACAAATTGACGTGCTCACAGGTCGACTATCGCTCTCCGAATGGCAACGCGTGCGAAATTTCGTCGCACCTACAGCTGAAAATTATTTGCCGTTTCACTGAAGTATGCTCTTAATGGATAAAAATTCATGTGGTGCTGCAGCTATAAAACTGCGTTTTGTTGTAAAGACCTAGCCAAGGAACACAAAAATAATGGGAATTTGGTTGCCTTCTGGGTAAGGTTGTAACAAAACTTAATAAAAAAAATTTTTTTTAATAGTTAGGTACGCTTGTCTCATAATATTTATTAAAATTTGTTTCGAAATTTCAATATTGCTAATATTTGAGAAAATTGTGCAGGTTTTGTAATTCTTGCGTTATATTGCCTGACTGCTAATAAGTCGTAAACTGGAATTAGCTTCGAAGCATTGATCCATGGCGACTGGCTTTTCTAATTACATTACAGTTTTTAATTTTGCTTCCAGTACTCTTAACTTCTC
This sequence comes from Rhyacophila brunnea, assembly GCF_057557595.1. Lineage (NCBI taxonomy): Eukaryota > Metazoa > Arthropoda > Insecta > Trichoptera > Rhyacophilidae > Rhyacophila > Rhyacophila brunnea. The sequence goes on along the minus strand of NW_028233276.1, from coordinate 34,862,442 downwards.
TTCTTCTTGGTCGTGCACTCATGGCTGAGGATCGTGACCACATTTAAATTTCGTCATCCTTTGAGCGACCAAGACTTTCCATCCTTCTCGATCTTCCGCTTCTCTCAGGGCAGAATGGATGGTGCCCCCAGTCAGCTCTTTCACTTGGTCGCTCCATCGCGCACACGCTCTTCCTCTGCTTTGCCTTCCCTAGAGGCTACCAAAAACTACCAGTCTCTTCAGGGTGTCCGATCCGCACCTGACAATATGTCCAAAAAGCTGCAGAATTCTTCTCAGACATATCGTCGAGAGCCGTTCCTTTATCTTCAGTCTCTGGATGATTGACTGGTTCGTCCTGTGCTCCTTCCAAGAAATGCGAAGCATTCGGCGCCAACACCACATCTCAAAGGCATCAATTGCCTTCCGTTCTCTTGCCTTCAGGGTCCACGACTCGACTCCGTATGGAAATATCGAGAACACTGATGTTTGCACAAGCATCATTTTTGTGGCAATCGAAATTCCCCGATCCTTCCATATAGTGGTAAGGCGTGTCATCGCCTTTTTTGCAATCTGTGTGCGCTTCTTCTTATTTCCTTTTCGCATCTGCCCTTTCCACTGATGGTCGATCCAAGATATACAAACTCGTCGACTGTTTCGAGGTTTTGGAGTGTATTTGGTGTTGGTAGAAGGTTGGCCCGATCAACAACCATTAATTTGGTCTTATTTCTATTAATAAGGAGGCCGTATTTGCGACTCTCTTCCTCTACCCTAACCCTCACTCTTAACTTAAAGTCATGTAAATTCAGTTTAAACAACACTTGAGTGCATGACGATCTCAATCTTGGGTAACTGCTCCTGAGACATTTCCAGTCATAAAAAAAATAATGCTTCACGTACAGACGTAGGGCCCCGTGCTTCGCCCGATTAAGACCGGGTGTGGTTTGGTGAGGCCATTAACTTCAATGTTCCGTTGGTCTAATGATCGACAGTTCTCTAATAAAATCAACACTAAAAGAACTATCTTTTTTAAATTCTTAGTCTGATTGCGCCTATTTATAAATATTTAGACATACACCTTATGGTCCGGTTCTATTTAAGAAATAAAATGTTCACAGTTCAAATACTATTGAAAGTCGGCGATTATCTTGGATCACATTTCTTTGTCTGTCACTCATATAAATAGGCTGAAATTCTTCAGTCAGGGCATTTTTATTCTGCCAGGACCTCTCTTACCGGAACTCGTCCTTTGCATAAGGTTTAATAATTTCTAAATCAAGGAAAGTTTTCCGTTTCCTGAAAATTTACAAGATTTAGTTACTTCCGATGGCCGTGGGTCAAAGGTTTCTAACGGCTAGTTATGTTATAGACTTGCTATATCATAATGTATGCTATACTATACTAACAGTCTATAACTTAATAGTAACACGGATTACAGAATATATTATTTTGAAATGGGTAAGATTAAGTATGACATTTCAAGAATTTCAGCACAATAATAGTAAGTACATATTATTATATTCGGTTAACCCAATAAAATTGCTCTATTGGGCTGTTATTTCTAGTCCTGTTAGCAAAGCTTAGGACAAATGTATAGTCATATTTCAATTGAGATTATAGTAATCATTAGTAATTGGTAAATACAGTCCGGTAGCTCAAACAAACTATAAATCAGCGTAGTGATTGAATGGGACCATTTCGTTCTCTTGCCTCATTGGAACAAGTTGGTCCACTGAGGTTCGTTAATATTTCTTATTTGTTATTCGTTGCTCGATACACAAGATTTAAGAATGCTAATTATGTGAAGAGTTTAATTTGAAATTGATAAAATTGTGAGTAATATTAATGTATACGGAGACCGTGTTGCCATTTTAATTATAAATAAAAATAATGCTGAAGTGTCCCTTTATCTACGGTGCATGCATTTACAATTATTATTCATACTCTGATAAAGTAACCATTAGATTGTTAAAAGTTGTTATTTACTGTGCATTCAATTTATATTATACAGTTTTTATATTTTTACAAATTTTATGTAAATTAAAAATATTTTAATAACGGACATATGTACTGGATGTTATATAAATGACAATACCTACTGCGGGAAACGATGTTGCCATGGTCATCAGTGTTTTGCTTATAATTTTATTTACTGTCGAACAAAAACGTCTTGTTTACGTGTTACGTTAAAACTGTGAACTAACAATACCCTCCAGTGCAGCTAATCGCACTTCCGTTTTCAAATGAGGAGCGTCCCCTAATTTATCATTTAATTTTACGCTCCCGTGGTGTATGGATGTACCAATTTACGTAATTTGAAGCTTTTTATAATGAAAATATATCTAAAACGATCAGGAATGATGTTAAAATTATTATTAGTAAAATTTCGGTTTATTGTAAAAAAGAAAAGGATTCGAATCTAAAAGGAAGCCGATACATCATTTAAATATGCCACTAGCACGCGTTGCTGCCATGCTGGGTACGTCACTAGAAGGTCTTCTACATGCGACTACAGTGACTTCCTGTTATCGATGATTTATTTTTGTCGGACTATATGCATACCATTCTTCAGTATAGTATTACAACATATCGTCAATATACTATAGATTAGGCCTAAAATGGTTTACTAAGCTTTACTTGACGCCCACGGTGGCCGCGCGGCTTAAGCGTTGGACTATCACGCCGTGAGTCCCAGGTTCGAATCCTGGGTCTGGCAAATACACATATTGTTTTTCAATTTGTGTGTGAGTCAGGGTATGGACCTAATAGGTTGATCAAGTAGCTGACATCCATTTCTCGTAAAAAAAAATCTGTCAATACAAACCTCTACTCTGTGGAGGCCCCATATGATCCTATTAGGATCGGACATGGTCGAAAGAAGAATTTTTTTTTGTTAATTTGTTGTAATTGTTATTGATAATGTTTAAATTTGATAGCCGTACTGAGAAGCAACATGATGGTATAACGTTTCATAGTTAAGTTAATAGTAAAATTGAGGTTTTACCGTGTGTTATACGCAAGAAACACAGCTTCATTTTGTCGAACAATACCCAGTCTCTTTATATTATTACTCTGTGGTGGTGCCCCTTTTTCTTCAAGTATCGATAGCTTATTTCCGATACCAGGTATCAATACTTTTTTTTCATATATGACACTATGACAGCCATATTACATACATCAATTTGACCATGACTTGAGAAAGCTTTACTTTTCTAAGCTTACTAAGTTTTCGTGGCATAATAACCATAATTGCGATTATGCTCGTAATCATACGCAAATATGACGTATCTTAGGAATATACAGTAAAATAAGTACTTACCGTAACCTTAAATAACCCTTAAGAATCATCTTAATAAACAGTACAATACTTTGTAAAATATTCGTTTATAATTTTGTCATCTTGTGATGTAGGTGTTGTCACCTGTGAAATTAGTGTAAGACGGTTTTGATGTGCTTTCCTAAAATTAACAAATATGTTAACTTTACTTTTAAGCATGTGACGTGCTTGACAGTTTTAACCAGAAGGGAGAATTTATACGTCATATTTCCAGCGTTCGCCCATAGAGTAGGTACACAAGGAAAGAAAAATAGACAGACAGATATTAAAATAATATAGACTGATATGTGTTATTAATTGTTAGATTTATGTACGCTCGCTATCACTGCATTTTCCTGCGATTGTATTATTTTTTTTAAATTTTCTATTGATATATTGATAATCAATATGAAAGTCTACTTATCTTGTAATAGAAGTAAAACAATTAATAATTTCAAGATAAAAAGAACTTTTTATATACAAAGTTTTTAAATTTTCTGTTGAATCATATAAACTTGACTAGCTTAAACGATGAAAAAAAAATGTGTAAAATAGAAATAATACTGAAATGTCATATTGATTTCCATAGTAACGCAAGTACATATTAATATTAATAATTAAGTATTTAGTTGCTAGGACCGACTTAGCAACCAATAATAGTTTTACTTTTTACGGATTTCTTCCGAAAAAACTTTTCACACAAAACAGAATTGACTTCAAATTAAATCAATTCTACTTAAAGATGGCTAAAAGTATTAATAAAAAAATGCATTGGCATCGTGTTCTGATATATTCTAAAAGTTTCAAATGTCTAGTTAGTCGGGAAGTTTGTTGAAAATCGATTGCAAGATTTGTACCGGACAAACAACCACCGGACAAATAAGAATACGAACTTAGAAAAACGTTGTAATAAAAACACCCAGACTTTTCTAAAATTGCACAGAAATTTTGTGACCCAGTGGCGAGGGGTGGAGGTAGACTGTTAAAATTCGACACAAATAATCAATCAATAAACAGTCACAAACATCCAGGCTTTGAGAAAATCACATACATATGTATATTGTGTCCTCACCAGGAATCGAACCCAGAGCTCCCGAATGGAAGGCTAGCGCCTTATGCACTGCACCACGAGAGCCGCCAACCTCACGATATTACAAAAATATGAATTGAATATTGTATTTGTTTGAAAATGTTAAATCTACTTGGGGTACTTGGGGGAATTGGAATTTATTTAAGTTTTCCACAAACTATCCCGGTGGAAAAAAAATTTGAAGGAGGCCAAGACCCGCTAAAATTATGATGATATAAATGCTATTTAATATCTCTAATTTCCCGAATATTTTCTAACGACGCCACTGGCGATATTACGCTATGATGTGGAACAAACCTGTTCCATACCCATTACACATTTACCTAAAGAACACACCAAAGTAGGTTCCTTAAATCTACCTAGTTAGTTAGTTATTCCATGCTCACTTCACAAAGATAACTGGAAAGAAAAGATGTGTACTCACGCATTTAAGTAGACGTATTTTGAGGGACATTAAAAGGTTTTAAAAGGTAGGAGAACACATTATCAGAAAAGAAGTTCTCTCACACGGAATGAAATTCTATTTTATACGTTATGTGACTTCACTAATATGTAGATAGACACTTAGATATATTATTACGTTATTCTACGACAGAATGTATGAAAAACGTTATATGAAATGGATCCTCTGTGGTATTTAAATATTTTTAAAAAAACTACGCATATATTGTCATGTCGTACCTTTAATTCTCTAAAATTAAATCTGTAATATTAACTATAGACTATAAATAGAAAAGATTAGCTTTTGCTTAAAACATATACATATTATTTTTTTTAATAAAAAGTTATCAGTACCTTCCGGCAGTGGCAAAGGGTGGAGGTAGGAAGATCCTTTAATAACAAATAACTACATTATAAATAAGCTGAGTTTGAATGAAGTTTGATTTATACCCATGTGTAAGTTGCCGATTCATTTTATTTTTTCACAAAAATTAATAAAAATGAGAAAAATTGGAAAAAAAACAATTCTTCGCACCATTAACAAATTAATTCCACCATGATCTCATACGTTTTACGGCAGTTTCATATTTGGCTGACTAATTAGATTTATGAAGCGGAAAGGCCATAAATACACCATGATTATTTGCTTTACTATTTTAAATCTCGCTAATCCATTCATTATCTTTACTAATCTTTACTATCAGAAACAGCAATCTCATATTAAATTCACATTATTATTTATATTAAAATATTATTTACTCTAATAAACCTATGTACTTCCAAGATTGAACGTATACAATATCAACAATAAATGTGTTAAATAGTATAAATTATACTAGATTTATTTTTGACCGATTTTATCAATGTTATTTGTAAATATAAAAATTTTATATTAACAATGAAAAAATGCCAATACCGGGACCGGTCCCGGGATCCCGGGATTGTCAAATTGTAATCCCGAAATCCCGGGATCAGAATTTTGGCTCGGGATTGGATTCCCTACTTTGGATAACGTATTTGGAACGGTTCAAGGATAAGTCCACTAATCTGTACATTTAAAGATATGACTTCGAATCCTACTCAGTCTAATTATTTTTAGCATTTTTTCTAATTTATTTTTAAAAAAATGTGAAATTCTTCTTTTTCTCATTAGTACACGTCTAAAAGGGTGGATCATATGGAAACCACGCATTGCATGAACGAACCACTGTTGCTAGTTAATCGTGTTGTGTCTTACCAAGTCATGGCATAACCTTTCCTCTAAATTATAAATACATATTTTTAAAAAGCTACTTCGTAGATAATTGTAATGTCATTAAATACCTAAGTAAATTTAACAAATACTTTTAATAACGATATTAATAGAGGCTACGATAAGTGAGTCGTAAAACATATCACTCGTGCATTAGCAGAGGTGAAATTACTTATAGAAATTCAATATTTATTGATAGCCAAAGGTTAGAGCATTTGATGCACAATTCCAATAGACAGGTAGTATTATACTTCACTCAATTACTCGAATCGTAGACACGTGCTAAAGTACTTACTCGTTCAGACCTATTGACTACTGCACATATTACACGAAAAGGTCCAGTGTCAATAAACTATTTCTTTTATTCAACGAATAATTTACAAGTTTTGAGAATGAAACATACATAATTTTGAACACACCCCAGAGAAATATAATACTACATGCTAGAAAGATTTTTTTTTAAATACGACGCGAACTCGAACTGGATTTGCGCGAATGTGCTCTACCAACTAAACTTAATACCATTAGAACTATCTTCTAAATAGAGACAATCCCGATTTGGGATAGAAATAAAACAACTTAAAAATAATCGAGTTTATGACAAATAAATACATGAATTAATTTATTGCCTACGTACCAGCAATTTATTTTCGTAACATGATGTAACGAAAGCATAATATAACGGAATATATTAATTTGTTAATTATAGGCATGAAATTCTCTTAAGGCATCTAAGGCACATGGAAAACCTAGGTCTTACTTCATTCTCAGTGTGATAAAAGACTGGACCTGGGTCTGGCAAGTACACATATTGTTTTTAATAAAATTTGTGTCTGTCAGGGTATGGACCTAATATGTTGAGCAAGTGGCTGACATCCATTTCTCGTAAAAAAAAACAAAATCTGTTAATACAAACCTCTACTCTGTGGAGGCCCATATTATGATCCTATTAGGATCGGACATGGTCGAAATGTTCCGCTCTGTTATCTAACTGTTATTACTCATTTTATACTAGAGCGTTGAAGCGGAGCTCGGAGCAGGAGCACGGAGCACGGAGCACTTGAGCAATGGAGTTTTACCTGGAGCCGGAGCACTGAAAATGTGTAGTGCCCACTGCTCCGGATGTTTTTTTTATTATTAAATTTTCGTATTAAAATCTAATGAAAAAAGTATATTATGTTGACACTTGCAACACTGAAATTATATGAAATACGGCAAAGTAATAAATAATCTCACTTTTTTGACAGAAGAGGCAAATAATGAGAGCCGATTTGCTGTCGGTTATTTTGTTTGATAGAATTAATTTTAAAAATGAAGATTATTTTAAAACTGCTTATTTTTTAACATTTGTATACGTATAATACTATAAAACTTTTTATCCGGAGCGGAGCAACTCAAAAAAGGGTCCGCTCCAACCCTCTGTTTTATATTACCGCACACCCAGTATCCACATCCACCGCAGCATCTGTTGTCCAAGCTCGGCATATGGTGCTTGCTACGAGTATCACTCGCTACCGCAAATGAACATAGTCAGAATGCAAGCGTCGAATCTGTGATATTTTCGTATTAACAGAGTACTTACATTACAGGATGCTGGTATGACGTGGGAATATGCAAGAAGTCTGGCTAGCGACATCTTGAAGGCATCATGTTCATATTTTCAAACTGAGTATCGGATATAGTCACTGAAGGATAAATGATTAACATTATAATGACTGTTGTACCTGTTTACTGTACAAATTAATTTGAATATTTGCTTATAATACTAAAAAAATACACAATATAGGGATATAATAAAAATAATAATGATTTATTCTGTTAAATTTGGATTCATTCAAAAAGCCACATTTAATGGCCTAAACGGCAACAGGTTTTCTCACACTGGCGTAGGATATTGCATAAAAGTCTCAACTTGCACACCCATCCGCGTTACTTTGTTCAATATATTTTTTGGAAAACTTCAGTAATTTGAAAAAAATGTTCAATTTATTTTCAATTTATTTATTTTTTTTAACATATTTTGGACATTACAAATTATAAGTTTAAGACGTTCACAACATGACATTTAGAAACAAAGATATATAAATATAACAGTATTACATAAAAAAAAGAAATAGATCAGTAGATAAATTAGATAGGTACAAGGAAGTACACCGGATGAGTAAAGGAGACCCTATTTTAAGAATTTATAAAACAACGTCCACCTAAACTCATTCTCACGTAGGTGGAATATATCAACACCGGAAGCAATTTCGTTGAACATAGTTATCGCCCTCCCAATTGACATTGCCAGTGGCAGGTTGGTTCTGCACCTTGGGAGAATAAACAACTGATGGTCTCTATTTCTAAGATAGTTATCAGGGACACACAGGTCAACACTACCCAGAATGGCAGAGTTCTCATTTATACCTCGTATAAGTCGAAAAAAATACGTAGCTATATAAAAATTTCTTCTAAATTGTAGACTGCAGTATGTAAGCATGCCTAAGAGAAAGTCAGTTGGATAAAGCCACGGATAGTATCCATACAACCTCAAGTAAAGGAGTCTCAAGAATTAAAAGTTTAAATAAAGGATAACATAGAACACGTCACAATGGACACGGTAGTATATTTTTACGTGATATTGGAAATTATCAACAAATTCTTAATACTTATTATCTTTATATTTTCAAATATTGTAAAAAAAAAAATTAAATGAATAATGATTTGTAATTATGCAAATTTTGGTTTGAAATATCGTCGTCGATAAACTACACAGAATCATATCATGCAGTGTAATATTGCCTATGAACAGCCGGTCACTTAACGAAGGGTCAGAGAGGGGTCAAGATTCGACCCTCGTTTTATAGCTCACCTTGAATTTTCATCCCTATGGTTCGTTTAGGTTTAACAGATACGCGCAAAAACGCCTAAAATTAATTTTACTGCGGGTTACAAAATGTATAAAGGATTTGTGGAAGTTGTTTGTTTTGGTAGACAAAAAGGTTTTTAGCAAATTGCAAAAATAAACAAGGTTTCTTGGACTCAAGCTTAGCGTAGAAAGAATTGTCCTAAAATACGCGTGTTGCCACATAAATTATTTTCTTTTATGATGTCGTCATTATTGCGCTCGGCGACATCATAATAATTCATTGTGTAGACTTTATACTTACAGACCTACAAACTTATCTGTAGAATGGCCAAAAACGGAACGACGAACTACCATACGACGCCATTTTGAAAATGTCATTCGAATGTCAGATTTTGTCCAGTTACGAGTCTTGATTGAGTTTTCGACAGTGGCTCCCCCATCCCATTCTTCAGATAAGTTTGTAGGTCTGTCAGTGTTGCTATCTTTATCTATGCTGAGTATAATACAAAGGCGTAAAAGTTATAGTATTTCTGAAAAATGTATAGTACAGGAACATTTTTCATTTTGAATCCTTTAAAATTATAGTTTTTTGGTATATTTGGCGTAAAATTATAGTATTGTACTATAATGATAGTACGGTTGGTATCACTGAGGTCTGTACCTACCTGTTAATATAAATATAGTCTCCTATGTATAGATCATAAATAATGATGTGGTTGTCTTGTTCTTATGTTATTATATTGTATTAAGTCAATATATTTTTGTAAATTGAAGAAGTATTAGATACTTTTAATAAATGTAAAATTTTCTTCATATTAATTAGCTCTGTCTGATTTTCCCACTTTATTATAATAACCCTAAATATTTTAACTTCATTTTTATAATATATTCATGTTTCATCATTATAGTAGATGGTTCTTATTCAACATTATCGAATTCTTCTTTGATTGGACTGGAGATCGTGACCAAAATGATGTGGTCGTCAAGCAGTATTCTATTCTACGTGGCTTGGCTTCACACCTCTCGGCATTCAGTGGTACGCATTGTCTGTGTCGGCTGTGGAAAACCAGTTGATTTGGTTCATCCATCTGGAGGGCGACAATAAATGTCTTTCCAGGTTTCTAATCTTTCCATGCGAGCTATTTGTCTATAAAAAAATAGGAGAGTGGCGCAGTACACCAATGAAAATCTGTCTCAAATGTGCCGGTCACTAATGATGGAATTATTTTTTCGTTTAGCAATAGTTAACACAATATATATAGCATTTTTTAATAATATATATTTATTCTCTTATATTGTCTTAACTGTCTTCATGGTGAAAATGCATTGTGTTATTAATTTTAATAAAAAAGAAAGTTTTATCGAACTGACTGAACTAAATATTCAAAAGAGACTTTTTGTTTATTATAAATGGTTGTTTTATTTTGTATTGTCTTAGTTGAAAATGATCCCCTGAGGCAGGCGAAACCGGTCTAGTTATATGATAAAAGTAAAATCAGTTGACAAAATGTGCGTTTTTATTAAAATTAATAATCTATTTTATTAATACTATCGACCGAAGGTACTTGATGGAATTTGAATTTAAATTCAGATGGATTAAAGTTTTGTACAATTCCATTCGAGTCGTTTTTTGCGACCCGGGTTTCGCCTTTCGACATCTTCAGGCGCAGTGTACACTCACCAAAGGCAAACGCACACTGACAATGAACACTTTTAGCTCTAACTTGTATAATAAATCAATACAATAAAATAGGTAAAAACTCCATTACCTACCTATCAAGTCAGTGACTAGAGCTATAAGCAAGAGCTAAGAGTGTTTGTTACCAGTGTGTGTTTGCCTTTGGTGAGTGTACACTATACCTGAAGATGCAGAAAGGCGAAACCCGGGTCGCAATAAATGACTTGAATGGAATAGTACAAAACTTAATTCCATTAGAAATAATCTATTTGTTCAATAACCATTAAATATTTTTTTTCAATTATAATACACAATCAGACAGATTAATTTAAAACGTAATTATGAATTAAGCAACGATACTTATGTGATTGTAGAAGAAAAACTATAACCTACCTTTTGGGCATATTTTTAAGCTAAGGTAAGGTCAGGTATTTTGTGAATTGAAAAAAATAGATAGATAGGGCACTTATAAAGAGAGTTTCCGGTAAGTTAAAGTGGTTTCGCAACAGGTGTGGCAAGATCAAAACGTGAAGGGTGGGAAAGTAGCAAAGGTGGGCTACATAAGAAAATAGATAAGGGTTGGCAATAGATGAGGGTACAGGGATGTTGACCACTTACTTACTTCTAGTCTTTCTCAGGAAAGATACGCTGGGATAACTTTCATTACTTACAAAAGATTACAAAAGTGATTTAGTAATGGATATCTATAATGATCACATGTGAATTTCTTGTGTAAAAATTAGTATTCTCCATATTTTTTTACGGTGTTAAGTCATGGACCCTAAAAGCAAGGGAGTGGAAGGTAATTGATGCAGTGTTAGCTCAGAATTCTTAGTATTAATTTATTGAACAGACCACACGAAAACCCAGTCAATCATCCAGATAAGTGGCGCACCCAGAGGGGGGGAGGGCAAGGGGCCCTGGCACCCCCCAAAAATGAAAATTATCAGAATGATTTTAAACATTGAATTTGAAAGCCAATAAACTATACCTTTGGGCGTAGACAAATAAAGACACGGCAAAAAAATGATTTGTAATAATTCTCCAGCACGCTTTTTAGAAAAATTTCTAAGATTTTAATTTCTCACACAAAAATTTCGAAACACTAATTTTTTTTTTTTTTAGATTTATTAATAACCATGTCCTTGCTTTTTCGTACAAAGTGGTTTATTAGTAATTTTGAACAATCACAAACACCCAGGCTTTGAGAAAAACACATAAATGTTTTTGTCGTGACCGGGAATCGAACCCAGAACTCTCGGGTGGAAGGCCAGCGCCTTACCCACTGCACCACGAGAGCCGCCTTCGAAACACTAATGTCAGGTTTTTTTAGAAACCCAATCTCTAATGGAACTGTCAAAAAATTCTCGGTGTCCACCCGAATTCCGGAGTGGTGTAGGTCATGGCTGGGGAGGGCTGACAGGGCTCTAGTCTGGGGGCCCCGGCATGTCGGGTTGACCAGATAAGTGAGATAAACACACATCATAAATTAGCTTTAATAGTAAAAAAAGTCGCCTGCGGCGCTATTATACTGCATAGCCATGAACATTTTCAATTACTTATATAATTGTGCAATATATTTTTTGATTATTATGTTTCAATACTCGACAGCTCCATTATTAAAGTAGATGTATTAAAAATCGCCAATAATTCACTGTATAAGTACCCTTAATTTGAACTAAAACACAATTTGAAAAACGTTAATGTAGTGTTTCATACTGCCTTTCATCTTAGCGGTAGGTAGGGGGGCCCCAATAGACAATAGGCCTGCAATAGACAAAAGACCGATAAACGAGAAATTAGGCTGTGAAGAAGAAAAAGAGCCTATAGGACTAATTTACTTTCTCCTCCTTGGGCTCCCCCAATATTAAATCCTGGGTGCGCCACTGATCCAGATACTACAGATAAGGGAACAGCTCTCGTCAATATGTCTGAGACGCATTCTGCAGTTTTTTTATATGTTGTCTGTTGCGGACCAGATAATTTGGAGAGACTGGTAGTTTTGGGTAGTTTCCAGAGAAAGCAAAGCAGAGGAAAAAGAGATTACTGGTGTCAGCTTTCACTCTACTCTGAGAGAAGCAGAGGGGTGAAAAGCCTTAGTCGTTCTGAAGATGGCGGAATTACAAGGTGGCCACGATCTTCAGCCATTAAGAGAAATCTTTAATGAATAATTTGTTATTAACGTTTCACAAAAATACAACATTTTCAACTCGTTTAATGGTAAATAATGGATCCCCTCCGAATCTCTCCACATGTCCATTGAAAAGTAAGAACTTCAGATTATATGTCAATAGTTTAAATCAGTAGCAAACAACTATGAGATGAGCAACCACAATAATTAATTATGAAATATACTAAATACTTTCTAGCAAATCCAAATAATCTAATTTCAAGTCCTCATTTGCTCTCGGATCACGTTCTACGCCGTGTTACGCCATTACGTTATGTTATAATGGCCGTATGTATGAGATTCCCAAATTCTTTATAAGCTATTTAACCGATTTTCCATCGAATAGCTTATAACACTGTTTGTGACGTAAGCGATCTGACGTCACGCGCCATTAAAAATGGCTGCCTCAGCTGTCACTTTCAAATGTCATTTTAATTTTGCATTCATTGCAACAAACGTTTGGTTGAGGCCCTTGTTCGTTTTGTAGATTCTGTAAAACATTTGCGAACTTTTAAAACAGTTCCTAGTCGTGCTGTTTACAAAATACGGATAATGTTGATCCCTAGTCTATAATCTAGATAGTAAGTAACTGATAAAATGCCTCGTACCTATTTCGCTTGCAATATTTCTCATGGAGACATAAGATGGACTTACGTAAGATTACGATAAAATATCTCCGCTAAGCCACCGCAAAAATATGTACCTACTGTTGTATCTGGCATTAAAATATACAATTGGAAGCATTCTGCGTTCTTCAAAATATTATGGTACCTACCTACCTAGTTAATTATTGTAAGATAACTGTAATAAACAAGGCACAACTCTCAAATACACTGGAAACGTCAATGGTGTCATACGGTGATTGGTATAAATGATAATATTATACAGAGATCATTACATATTATTGTCTAAATCATTTGCATTTTCTGTCATTTATTCTTATTCTGTTTTGACATCAGCTCATAATAATTGAAGTGAAGTTAGTCATAATAATATTCAGTGTTGCCACCAAATGGAAAAGTTTACTGGCAATACAACCTTTCGTACAGTAGAATAATTATAAAATACATGTGATAACATAGCTGATAAATTATTTAAAGTTCATAATAATTATTCATGTATAATTATTTAATTTATATGGTACCGTTCGCACACTTTCAGACACATTTATAATTTCAAAATTTTGAATTATTTATCGGGGAATGAAATTTTATAATACGAATACCATGACAAATGAGATGTAACATTCGTGACGTCACTTAACAGCTAATTACGTTTGTACTCATGCATACAAACGTGCAGTATATAGCCTATAAGGTTTTTGGGAATCTCATGTATACGACCCCTAAGGTTATAACTATACCATTATTTAACGATGTCTGTATACTTCTGCAATAAACGCGACAGTGACTTCGTATTTATGGTGTGTGTAATGCATCTAGCAACAGAATATAAAAACTGCAATCTAATACATTTCACTAATAATTTATATATTATTTTGCATTTCTAAGGTAAGCTTACATTAAAAAATCTGTTATAAAATGTTGAATATTATTTTATAATTATTTTTGTAATTAAAATGACATCAAATGTATATTATTAAGTTCCCTTAAATACTGCGAAAAAATATTTTAATAATTCATAGTTTTAACGTATTTATTTATACTTATTACAAAGCAACGATTACTCTAGAAAATTAAATCATCCTGAATAACTTGAAATACTGTTAATTATTAAATAATATACGTAAGGCATTTGACAGAATTTATGAAACTACATTTTAATATATTTGTAGGTATTCTGCTATACATGTGGTATTCTTTGGTTCGGCAGAGGATAGTTATTGCGGATGAAAGACGGTAGTACTTGTTCGTGATGATAAATAGGTATAACGGCAATTCGGTGCGATGTGTCTTTCACGGAAACTTATAATCAAGTGAGATGACCAATCGATTCTGACCCAGTGCTTATACATATTTACACTATGAAATAATATTTTGAAAGTATGATGAAATAAGTAACATTAATTCGTAATGTTATGAAAATGCAGATCTAATGTCGCATAACATTAAGAAATAATATTATATATAGGTACTGACTAATTACGTGAAAAATTAATATTTAATAAATAATATTATAATTGAGATCTGGTAATCCGATGACAGCCACAAATTATATAAAATAAAATAAGACGACATTCTTCAACAAACGCAAGTTTGATAACAGTTTTAATAAAAAATATAGATAGTTTTTTAGCTACGTATTGATTGTTTAAGTAATGTAAATTATCAATCAAATATAATTAATTACAGTTTATAATAGGACCTCGCCTCGTCGCTCATAATAGTATTATAAAGATATTATCTTTCCCCAACTAAAAAGGACGTGTCAATACGTAAGCCCATGTTTTAATATTCAACTTTAAAAAATCTTCATTTAAATTGCTCATTCGATATAGCTCAACTATTTCAAGTATGACAACACTTTCGTAAACCTGTAACGATTTCGGTCGCCATCTAAATGCTGCCACGTCACGCTATTTCCTTTCAGACGCTGTCACCAAATAGAAAATTCCTTGGTACGTATCATTGGAATTCATTGTGATTGTACCGAAAAACAATTAACTTAATTCTTCCTGCCACAAAATTATGAACAGATCTTTGTTTGTTGGAATTTCGGTTAAATGGAGAGAGAAAGTATGTTACAACAAAACGATCGCAAAAGGTTTCCAATAATTAGAACATGACAATAATACTTACAAGATAAAAAGAACTTTTTATATACAACGTTTTTAAATTTTCTGTTGAATCATATAAACTTGACTTGCTAGCTTAAACGATCAAAAAAATTTGTACTTGATAGAAATAATACTGAAATGTCATTTTGATTTCCATAGTAACGCACGTATATATTAATAATTTAGTTGCTAAGACCCTAGACCCCTAGCAACCAATAATAGTGGATTGGATTACGGATTTCTTCCGAAATAACTTTTCATACAAAACAGAATTAACTGAAAATGAATTCAATTCTACTTACAGATGGCTAAAAGTATTAAAAGAATGCATTGGCATCGTGTTCTAATATATTCTAAAAGTTTCAAATGTCTAGCTAATCAGGAAGTAAGTTAAAAATCGATTGCAAAATTTGTACTGGATAAGCAACCACCGGACAAACAAAAATACGACCTAATAAAAACGTTGTAATAAAAATAGGTTAACTTGAAATAGCACTGATTTAAAATTTGATTAGTTTCATTCATAATTTATGTAATAACTTACAAAAATACATACAATTTAAGTAAGTATGTAACATTTTTTATTAAATATACATAATTTCAAGCTATCTCAAAAACAGACCAATTAGATAAATCCTGCCAAAAAAGTGAGCCAGAAGGTTTATGGACGCATAACAAGGTTTAGTAGCATGGACGGTAGTGCGTTTAGTGATATAGGGGCCCAACGAACCATGTGATTTTGAGGCCCCCTACGATAAAAAGATTAACAAATTCATGTCCATGAAGTCTATTATAAAATATATAGGTATATAATAATTTCAATTTATCCTTTCCCTCTTAGCAAAGCATGATCTGTATATTTTCACGTGACGTCACTGATTTTAACATTATTGGATGATAATTGAGCGTTTGTTTTGTGAAATCTAAATTGATATTATCAAAAAAAAACAGTTAATTTTTGAGAAGTACGCATCTTTTTCTAGATTTTGTATAAATAACTGATTTTATGACTAATCTGGACTGTTTGGAGGCCCATTTTAATAAACGTAAGATATATCTTTGAATTTGTTCTGTTTATTGAATGAATGCATGGATTATAAAGTACAACATAATCTTCTGGATTGGTTAAGATCTCATGGAATCATGCGCATAAAAGGGATGCTGGAACTCAATTATCGAAACTCGATTACCATATACATCTTTCCGAACCTTAATGTAAATTTACTGTCACCGAACTGCTTTGTTTGACAGTAGTATAATTTGTGTTTTGTTTCGTTATGTATATTTCTTCAAAAGTTATAATCGATTTTAATGTAACACTTTTTCGAGCAGTTGGGGACCTACTTTGCTGAAGATAAATACGTAGTTATGCATGAAAATAATAACAAGATAAAAAGAACTTTTTATATACAATGTTTTTAAATTTTCTGTTGAATCATATAAACTTGACTAGACTAGCTTAAACGATCAAAAAAATTTGTACTTGATAGAAATAATACTGAAATGTCATTTTGATTTCCATAGTAACGCACGTATATATTAATAATTTAGTTGCTAGGACCCTAGACCCCTAGCAACCCCTAGCAATAAGTATTTCTACTGAATAAAGAAATGTCATTTCATATTGATTTCCATAATAACGCAATTATTTAATAATTTAGTTGCTAGGACCCCCTAGCAACCAATAATGGTATCGAAATAACTTTTCATACAAAACAGAATTAACTAAAAATGAATTCAATTCTACGTAAAGATGGCTAAAAGTATTAAAAAATGCATTGGCATCGTGTTTTGATATATTCTAAAAGTTTCAAATGTCTAGTTAGTCGGAAAGTTAGTTAAAAATCGATTGCAAGATTTGTATCGGACAAATGAGAATACGACCTAAGAAAAACGTTGTGAAATGGACAAACTTGCACCCACGCCCACTGCAGTTCGGGCGAGAAGCTTTTATCAATAACGCTAACTACTTATTAAGGCTTAAATACCTGCTTTTCCCTCCATCACCTGCCTTTAAACTTATGCCAATAGTGTCCCAGCAGCATGTTCCTAAGACCAATATAAGTTCAAATACTATCGTTGCAGAATTAAATAATTTTTTGAGATCATCTAATTGATATGTTTGTTAGGAAACTTATGAAATATATATGATAATATAATATGGTGTATGAGCCAGTAGCTTAAGTTCTCGTCCGGATTGCGATGGATGTGTGTTCAAGTTTCATTGGGTCTAAAATCAAATTATATAATCTTTCCATGTTTAACACTACATTAGATTAATCGTCTTCTTCCTAGCTCTACTAAATCTACTCAGTAGGTGAATAATATTTATTTCACTATATTAATTAGTGATATAGATAGCGATTCCTGACTATAAAACATCTTCAGAATAATCTGATGCAAGAATTATTCAGATAAATATGCAATACATTACAATAAGGTTTTATCTACGTGGTTTCAAATCGATTATAATGGAGTAAACTCCAGTTCAGTTAAGACGCTATTTTTTCTATTAATTATAATAATTTCAAACGAAATTATTCATTATGTATAAATAATTAATGGAAATAATATGTTCTATACATAATTACAACTAGCCAAGTAGTAACTGGAAGTACTAGTATAAAGTATGTTTATATAATATTATAATGAAAGAAACTGTAGTATGTATTATAAAGAATTTTAATTTAACTAACTATAACTAAATTTAAATAACTATACTCGCATTTTATAGAGAAATAATCCCGCATTTTAATTTTTACTAAAAAGTATTTAGGTACTTCCTAAGTTTATCATCTCATTTAATAAATGGAATACCATATAACCTATTGCAAATTTTGCAGATGTCATTAGTGAAATTTGGTTTCTTTTAAGATTTGGGTCATTAATTTCGCTTGTCTTTACATTAAAAATACTTATTCATTTTTCAAGCATCACAGTCATTAATATTACCAAAGCTAACAGGCAGTTTTCCATTATGAAATTTTCACTTTAAAGAAAAAAATGTCTGTTTTAGTTAACTATGCAAAGATTAATGTGTCAGAATTTTCATTATCTTTTGGGAAACTGTTTTGTCATGTATAACAATAAAAAAATATAATTTAGATATTCGAAAACTAATAACGATTTAGATATAAGTTAACTTTAATTTGAAAATTGTATATCAGCAATCCAAATAAGCATAAAAGCAATTAAGATAAGTAAACTGACCACTTTACCATATAAACACATACAAAGTCTAAACATGTTTTTCTTAACATCGTTTATCCTTAAATCACCATTTCTACTACTAGGTGAAGCATATTTATTATTTATAAATGTAAAACAGAAACTTTTTAGAAGACTTCCTGCGAGAATAAGTTAAAAGTGAGGCTGGATAGCAGTTCTAGAACCCCTTAAAATTTCCTTCGTAGAGTTAATTTTTCAACTAAATGTATAATATCGACCATATCTGTTCATAATAAGATCATATGGGCCTCTACAGAGTGGAAGTTTTTGTATTTAACAGATTTTGTTTTTACGAGAAATGAATGTCAGCCACTTGTTCAACCTATTAGGTCGATACTTTGACTCAAACACAAATTGAAAAACAATATGTGTATTTGCCAGAACCAGGATTCAAACCTGGGACCCACTACGCGGCCATTGCGGGAATATACTTACACAATTACTATCTAAACTTGGAATTGCAGTTCCGTATATAATTTATGTAGAATCCCGGAATTTCTGTACTATTTATTTTGTAATGTCAATCCCAGGATTGATGGAAACAGATTTTTTCACATGTAGTGACACTTTTTTAAAACCATGGTTTAGTTAAGAAGAAAAATATAGATTTGTTAAAAAAAAGTTGCATAATTATTATCCCATGTAATTCAGAAAACATATAATAAATACAATTAGGTACAATTCAAGATTTTTTTTTCTCAAAAAATATTAATTCGATCTTAAACCCTAGTATTATGAATGCTTTAAACATATAATTTGTATCTATCAGGAATTTAAATAAAATAATACTATTACAAAGCTAAATTTTGTTCCAAGAGAATAAAACAAAATTATTTGAAAAAAACCGTTTTGAAAATTTAATAAAAGTGAAGTCGAAGATATTTTTCCGATTATATGAATGTATATGGACTTACAACGTTATTTAAATAGATTACAAAAAATATATTTTTAGAAATAGGTACTATATTTTATATTTTATCCCGCGATCAAGAAATCGAGCGGAATTTCGAATGATTGGGGGTGGGAATTTCTGGATTATATAACCTGGTCTGAGATGACAAATTTACGACTAAGGAAAATTGCAGGGTCAGAGGTTATCGATAAATAGTCACCTTGAGTTCCTGGTTCATGGATACTACGCATTTTACATAATATTATTTTATTATACGTGGTGAGCCAAATACAGGTCGCGGGGCATTATCACTCCAATGAAGAATCTCGTATCATGTATTTATAAGAGACTTTAAACTATTGTGTAAAAAACCTGTATTTCTTCTTTGGATATGCTAACTGAAGAAGAGGCGAGTCGATGGTTATACTTTATGACGATAAACGAGCTTTATGGGAGATCAACATCAACCCACCAACCCATATAGTATATCGCTTAAAACAAACCATGGAGTCATCTCTAATATGATTAATATCACATTTGAACTGATAATCTCACTTCTTAGTAATTGGATAATTAGTCACATTCTTCGTTTCTCGTGCTTAGTTAAAACATAATAAGTATGGCTACCATGAAATGTATAGATACATTCCTGTCATTTGCCAACATGTATACCAGGTTGATGCTGACGTCCAGTAATTCTGTGGATAGTTTAAGATGGCCTTCCGTGACGGTGGAAGCCGGATGATTTTCAAATAAGGCAATTCTTCCTAATGCTTCCGCATATAGCTTACGTGGCCATTCTAATACCACAGTATCTTCTCCATCACATCAATGACCAAAGGCTAAAATAATTATTGTTTCATCATAATTTTAAATACTAAATTTTACTGTCTTTTGCCACTGCTTATTGTACTACCGCACATAGCGTCAGTATAACAGTTTTGGTAGAAAGAAACATCTGCTTGTCGCATGTAACAGATTTCACTCGACACAGGCCACATGTAGAATAGCAAGATATTGCATGGGCAGAAGCTGTTTTTTCATTCGTTTCGGCTAGTCGCGTGACGTCACTGTCTCGTTATAGTCTCACCTGTGCGTGTGGAAGTGGAAGGTGTTTTATATTTATGACGATATCCCTATTCTTGATACCCTCATGGGTAAGGATCGTGACCACCTTAGAATTTTTTCATCCTTTGAGCGACCAAGACTTTCGACCCCTCTCGATCCTCTGATTCTCCTAGTCAGTTCATTCACTTGATCGCTCCAACGCGTCGACACTCCTCCTTTGCTTCGCCTTTCCAGGAGGCTACCCAAAACCACCAGTCTCTCCAGGATATCCAGTCCGCGCCGAACAATATGTCCAAAAAACTGCAGAATGCGTCATAGACATATTGTCGAGAGCCGTTCCTTTATTTCAGTGACGTCCCTAGACAAAATGCCGCCCCTAGGCAGCGCCAATATGCCGCCTCATTTTTATACAGTATTTTTTATCATCCTTTCATGAGTCCAATATTTTACTGTCAATCATAAATAAGTACACTATTAATTAAAAGTCTCAACACTCAACCATTTAAATAAAAAAATCTTTCATGGCCTTTTTTCTTGAAAAGTCAGTAACAATGTAATCCAAATCTAATTTAAATGCCATAACTGCTTTAATAGACAATATTGGTAGTTCACGGTTTCAGATATATTTAAAAATACACCTGATAACTTCCAAAATTCGGAAATATGGATAAATTTTAAATTTGGTAAGTATCTACCTACATATAATTCGCAAATCTGTCATTTCTGGTCACCAAGGACGTGACGTCCAAAGTAAACGGAAGTAAACTAGACATCGCAAACCAACAAAACAATGCAGTCCTGTTAAACCTTTTATGTCAACTAATTAATATATTTTGTTTCCAACCAGTGAGCTGATTTTTATCATGTAAAGATATTTCCGTTATTACTAAGTTTAGGTATACATTTCTATATTATATACCTAATGATTCTAATCGATTTTCCACCCTTCGAGTAACTGCCACCTCCAAACGACGCTCAATCTAACTACCCAAACGGGACGTCACTGCCTTTTTTACAATCTGTGGATGATCAACTGGTTCTTCCTATGCTCTGTCCAAGTAATACAAACAAATACCCAGTCGAGAAAATTTTCAATGTGCGACTCGTAGATTGATCATCCCTGAATTAGATGCATCTGAATTGCATTATATTTATAGCGAATCAAATGACGACATAATGATGTGTTATTTAATAATGATGTTATCGGAGCAGTGTCACTCGAATGACCTATTATTATACGTTAGAGTAATTTCGCACATTGCGTAATTAGTAGCGTGTTTTATTATGATATTTATCAAAATTAATAGGAAGTGTATAACACCATATACGCACATAAAATATAAACACGGTTAATTGATAATTAATAACATTTCTACGATTCTATTTAATACTAAATTAATATCTATTCCTCGATGTTATTATAATATATAATATCCGGAAATTTATTTAAGAAAACACAAAACATTAAAGATATAACAAATCAAAGTTCAGGACAGTTCATTCAAGTTCATTATAACAAACATTGCTCTCACAAGAGAGAAGAAGAAAGAAATATAAAAAAAAACATAAACAATTGTATACAGTAAAATAAAGTTTGAAAAACAAAATGTACAGCACATCGTTGAAAATGTCTATGTTTTAGGGAGCTTATTAACTAATCTTGTACCTTTCGCTAATGGTCCCTGGGCTTGACTCGAGGAAACAGTTCTAATCCAGAATAGATCATGGGCTGTGACCACGTTGGTAATTGACAGGCGGTTATAAATTTAAATTATTTAGCTATAAGACGTCGAATTACAAAATAACGTATCAGTGTTTATCTTATCACGTTATTAGATTCCAATATATATAAAAAAAATGTGTTATAGATATGTCCATTTTAAGAAAGCATTATCGATTAAATAATGAGAGTTTTCGTGTCTTTTAGCATTTATTGTAGGTTGGTATGTAAATAGTACAATGTTATTTTATTAATAATATTAAATTAAACATACATCACGAATTTGCTCTAATAGTAATAAAATCGCGTGCGGCACAATTTTACTTCAAAATTATGTGGTTGTGCGATACAATTTTAGATTATTATATGTCTATAACTCCAAAATTAAAGTGGATGTATCCAAAGATACAAAAAAAATGCTAAAAATACACTGCCCTTTTATTTGACTTCAAAAAACATTTATAAAACGCTACTGTAGAGAGTCACACTGTCTTTAACCTTAGCCGGGGAGACCGTCAAAGATCCTGGCCTGGGGCCCGCTTCTGGATGTGGCAGTGTAATAGAGTTAACTAAAAATCATAATTATTTAAAAATTGACAAGACGATTTCGACGAACGTTTTTAAATTTTCTGTTGAATCATATAAACTTGACTTGACTAGCTTAAACGATCAAAAAAAATTGTACTTAATAATACTGAAATGTCATATTGATTTCCATAGTAACGCACGTATAATATTAATAATTTAGTTGCTAGGACCCCAGACCCTATCAACCAATAATAGTGGATTGAATTACGGATTTCTTCCGAAATAACTTTTCATACAAAATAGAATTAACCGAAAATGAATTCAATTCTACTTAAAGATGGCTAAAAGTATTAAAAGAATGCATTGGCATCGTGTTCTGATATATTAAAAAGTTTCAAATGTCTAACTAGTCGGGAAGTTAGTTAAACATCGATTGCGAGATTTGTACTGGATAAACAACCACCGGACACAAGAATACGACCTAATAAAAACGTTGTAAAATACGCCCGGGGTTATATGTGGATCAGCCGCTGTATTGACGAGGTAGTTATGTTTTGCTGAAGTTCATGACCACGCCAAGAATTCGCTGCCTAAATTCAAAAATACTCGATAAGAGTGGTAAGAGCTTCAGGAAGCATTCACCCATTAGTGGATCATCCTCGGTTGATGATGGTGAACAAGGTGGAAAAAAACGTAGATATAAACTACATCGCTCAAAGAACAGACCATAGTTGGACGAATTTTATTATCTAATGGTTTCTAAGAAATATTAAAACACATAAATAGTGACCAAGAGTCAACTGAATTAATGATATAAACAAGTTTAGTGGAATTACGTGACGATTAAGGATCTTGAATGGGGAAAAGAATTACGTAGATACTTTCTCTGACAATTTATTACAAAAATTAGTGTTGCAAAATCAGAAATATCCCCTTTGACCAAATTAAAGAAAGTGCCTTTTTGGGCTATTTTGAATCAAAGTAGGCAAGTACGAATGATGAAGACAAATTCGTAAGTTTTAATGAAATCAACATTGGCAATATCCACAGGTGCTTCGCGCGTGACAGTAATTTTTATGAGTCGCAGAAAGTTCAATGTTAAGGAAAAAAGATTTGAAAAGTTTCCACTCATTTGATTCAATTACTGAATCAAGGTCTGCAAACACAGGTAGGTAGTGTAGGTACATAAAGAAGATACCCGTATAATATTTTTTGATATGAAACTTTTTGCATTAAGTGTGCCGTATTTTTTTGCAAACGGGTATTTTTCTATAAATAATAATGTACTTGTTCTTTCAACTAGTTTCAGATTGGTAACGATTTTCGACGACATTTATATTCAATTCAAAAATGCCACAACTTTACTGTAAACAATAATAAATTTGTCGACACAGTTGTAACGAGTAATATTTACGTTGGGTTTATAATGGTTTTACGTTAATGTCAATTTTGATTTAATTTATTCTGATAACATATTCATGACAATCGATTTAATTTCTTTATTTATATACTATTATTTCTTAATTTCTTAGTATACATACAAGATAAATTTTGTTTTTGCTTACTTATAGGTGAAAACAGTTTATTTATAATTGTTAATAAATGTACTTTGATATTTAATTGAAATATAATAATTACCATGGTGACAGCTAACCACCTTTGTGGAGATGAAAAAACGAAGAAGAAAAAAAGAAAACCAAATATAGTCAATGAAATAAAAACCAAAGTGTTATGGTCTACAGTAGTGTTTCCCAAATTCACACGGAAATTATCATTTTTTGATTATATCAATCATCCATATCACATCAAATTACAACGCACAACTACGTATGTAAAATTTCAATAGCCTTGAAGTAAAATAGCGCCTTTACTTACTTTAAGTACTTTTTTTTACTATTAGAGTAAATTTTTGATGTGTGTTAATCTAACTTAGCTGGTTGACCCGCCACGCCGGGCCCCTCTTATGCCTTGTAGAAGCCATGTTATGCGGTAACCCTAGAGATATCATTTCTGCATTTTAACATTGAAAGGAAGATCTCCGATAAGCAAGGCCTTAGTAGAAAAATAACGTCCTGCCTCAAGAACCTCATAGACTGGTTTGAGCTCAGCACTCTATCCTTATTTACAGGGAGAAAATGGCCAAACTCATCGCTGACGTCCGATAATGGATATGACATGAAGAAAAGAAGGAGCATTAAATGACCATAACAAACCCTAAAACCTCTGAATCGACAAAGTAATCATATTTAGAGGAAATATTATGTTTTATAGCGACTATAGGATGCCTTCATTCAGCAGTATATGCAGCCCGGGTGATGATTATAAGCATTATAAGACTTTAGTTTTTACAGACGCTACTTTTTTAGTAGCCATTTTTTAACAGTGACGGCTTCGGTTTCATTTACAGAGCATCTACATCGGAATTGACACTTTGTTTAATTAGTGGTTTCAAGAGAAAACGTAAAAAAGGTTTTATTTTATTTTTTCTCTCTCTGCCAATACCCCATCTCAAGCTGCCCACTTAATTAAACTGAAGGAAATTGATGAAAACTTTCAGCTACGATCCTAATCTTATCGACATCAATTTTTAAATCATTCTGCAAAATAATTGGGAAAAATCAAAGTAAATCTAATTTACGCTGGGGTAGAATAAATTATACAAACAGTATTTTTCAACACTAGCAATATTACAAGTTCTAAATTCAAATTTCGGTAAAAAAAAAATATTTTCACAGCAGCCAGTTTATCACGTTTGAGTTTGGAGAAATTTATTGGTAAGAACAAAATCAAAAGAATGAAACAGATTGTTCTTTTATTATTATACCTTGCGTGTTTTTTTACGATAAAAGTCATCACAATGGCTAATAATAATTACTATGTATTCATAGATAATGTAAATATATTTTTTGTTGATAATATTTGATACAGCAGACGATAAAATATTGTATTTTTTGCAACGTAAACATATAAAATATTTTACGACATTGTCCAAAACATAATATGTTTTTACAAGAGGCATTCAGCTACTAAACCCTCTAGTAAATAAACATTTTATGAAAAATAATAAACCATGATCTGCTTATTATCTATGGTATAAAACCTTTAAGACGAGCACGTATTCAGCTAAGTTGTCTGACAAGAAAATGGTTCTTGTCTATGGTTTAAAGGTACTTTGAACTTACAAGTGGAGAATGATTATTTGTTGGGGAATTTTAGTGTCTGGTTGAATTCCTACCTCTTTGGTGTGGAATCTGACAATAAAGGAAAATTTACAGACATGTACTATACCACGATAATATCTACCTATATTTTACCACGTCTGAGAATGCAGACTAATGCATTCTCATGGCAAAAAATAATCAAAAACTTACGACTATTTTTTAAAAAATTACGATGGTAGTAACATAGCGATGTTTAGTGTTTCAATAACTAACTAATTAAGAGGGGATTTAATATGTAAACGAGATATTATATACCAGTGGTTTCCAAACTTTACGTTACTACGCCTCCCTTTTTTTTAAATCTAATCTTGGCGCCTCCCTCTTTTATTTCATTGAATACAAATACAAAAAGTACGCAAAGTACTTTTGTCTACTAAACGGGCTCGATATATGGATTTCATTGCATCTAATGCAGAAAATTCCGTTTCGCATAAATATGATGTTACGAACGGTAGCAGTACTTACTTGAATTACTTTTTTTGACAAAGTATTATATTATTCTTCAGTTCGATTCAACCAAAATTGAACAAAGGTTTTTGTTTCCATATAGGTACCTAGCCACACACACTACAAATAATTATAAAATAAAATTCTACATGTGAATTATCATCAATCACACACATCACACAATCACATCAAATTGTATCTCACAGACACACATACTATAAAATGTTAATATCATGCAATTTAAATAGCGCCGCAGGCGACTTTTAGATATAATGAATTTGTGGTGTGTGTTTATCTCACTTAACTCATTTGCTGCTGAGTAGATAAAGATTTTTTAGTTGGCACCTTTAAAATGCACGTTAATTACATCGATCGGCCGCCTGGCCATTACGCGCCGGTAGCGTCTTCCGCGTCCAAAGTATTAACTGGTCGATCCGCAACGCCGGACCCCCAGGCTAAAGCCCTGTCAGCCCCCCTCTTGTAGGGGCCATGCACAAAAGTATAGAAATGAGGTATAATAAAATTAGTCTCCATTTATCTTCATACAGGTTTGCAAACAACCTAACTTTTTAGTACTGTTTTTTTTATGTAGTTTATAAGTAACTGCCGTTGTATGAACTAATTATGAATTATTCTTGCAAACTGCAAACCTGTGGCTACATTATTGTGTTAAACTTTTCGCGCCTCCCTTTGCAACAGTCCGTGCCCCTCAGTTTGGAAATCGCTGTTCTATACAGTGACGGAATTACGAGATGTATATTATGTAATTAAATACATTTTATTAAAAAAATCAGTTATAATTACGAATCTTTCAGTCTATTATAATTACGCAATCAATACGTAGGTACTTATCTAAAAATAAAAAGAAGTGTTTTTTTAATTCATCGAAAAACTAATTGAAAATAACACGGGCGTTCATAAAACCATAGTTTTGTAATTATTACATATTTATCAGTTAAATGTATTTTATGAAACTGTATGTGGAAGGTACTTCTGGAAATGGGAGTTCCATCACACCTTACATGTCTTATCAAAGTATATATATAGTAAAATATAAGAGTAAATAATGCGTTTTCTGAGAGTTTCCGAAACTAGAAGGGAGTTCGTCAGGGATGTGTTTTATCTCCCCAGTTATTCAATAGAGAGCATATAATGCGAAGGGCCCTAGATCGTTGGCAAGGCGGAATAACAATTGGTGGCCAGAAAATAAAAAACTTAAGATTCGCAGACGATACCACACTAATTGCTGCTGATGAAAGAGAACTCACAGAGCTGCTACACCGGGTAGAGGAAGAGAGTCGCAAATACGGCCTCCTTATTAATAGGAATAAGACCAAGTAAATTGTTGTTGATCAGGCAAGACATCAGCAGTCTGGTGGCAGCACCCATTCTGCCCTGAGAGAAGCGGAAGATCGAGAAGGAAACGAAGAACTGAGAAGGAATCTAAGACGAAGGAAAGTCTTGGTCGCTCAAAGGATGGCGAATTTCAAATGTGGTCACGATCCTCAGCCATGAGTGCACGACCAAGAAGACAGAGTATTTTAATATTAATAATTGATGTTTATTTTATTTAAATAACATTGATTTAACTGTGAAATCAAACTTTACAAGCTAAGACAATATTGTTGGGTAATTATTGAGACAGTTTTTAAAAGAGCTAGAATTTTCTATTTAAGTAATTTATGTTATTTGTATTGCAATATTAAATTCACAATATAATATTGCATTTAATTGTATGTTTCCTGATTCAGCTATTGGTTGGCCCAGATAACTACTTATATAAAATTATTTTAATGAACCACCACAATACAAAATATGCTTAATATATATTTTAATTAAATTCAATATATTATAGAATGTTACATTCTCAAATCTTGTCTTTATTCGTTGAATAAAAAAATAGTTTATTAATATTATTATTAGCAAGTCTAAGTATGTATATAAAAAATAAATAATGGAGTTATCCAGGATGTCGGGAGTTATGTGAGGTATTAATTGATACCCACCTTAATTTAATATACGAAAACCGATAGCCAACATTCTAACGCAATTCGATATGAATTTCATGTAACAACTACTAGTTGAAATCGTCGTCAATTAATAAGATGCTTGTTGCTTAATTGGAAAAGCATACTGGCGTGAATCCAGCAGATGCAGATCCAAGTCCCGTCGGGTGCCGTATTTTTTCTACAAAATGATTTTTTCCAGTGCGTATATGCATGAGATGTTTTCAAATTATGTATATTCAATATATAGAATGTTAGATTTTCAAATCTTGTGTCTTATTATTCGTTGAATAAAATAATAACTAACTCTTCTTTTAGTGTGTCACGCGAATGAATTTTCATTTATTTTGTTCATCTGTCATTTCATGTTTAATTTTTTGAAAAATGTATAATTATATTATAAGATTATGATATTATTATGTTGATTTTTTACTCTAGGTACCTAGACTAAGGGAAGATCAAATCTTGCGGCCAGACTAGGAAGTGGTGTAGCTCTATTTTTAGATGATATTATTTTGTAAGTGGTTATTCGCCCCATTTTGTAGTTGTTTATGTTTTGATGCATAATCAACGTGTCAATACCAAGATCACGGGGCTTGGGGGGAGGGTGATACCCCAAACGACCCGTCGTCTACCGCCGAATTTCCATAATGTACGATAGTACCCATAATAAATTCACGTTGAACATTTGTATACGCAATCACCATGGCAACCGGCGGTGTGACGTCATGCCGAAGTGACTTGTCAAAAGTGAGACACGACAACATTATTCGTCTCGAGCAACAAGACCCTCGGAATTTGGCCGCGATGGGATCCCCGCAAAAGAAGCGGCAAAAGTTATTTTAGCTTAAAGGTCCACTCACCCCTTTACGTGTATGGAGAAAATGTAACATCACTTTGCTAAAAGTCGTTTGATTTATAGCAGGTACTAGAATATCCATAAATTACTAGCATACAACACTGCCTTATAGTATCAGCTACGTATATTATTACTTATTAGTTTAACAATATATTATTATCATTGTAGATACATGTGTAGCAGACATGTCCAATACGTCAATTCAATTTCCATGCGAGTGTAAGATCTCCTATCTATGACTGATGCATAAAAAATCACTAAAAAGCATTCTTTCTAAGTCACAATGGAACGGTTCCATGTTCTATCATAATAGGTATAAAATAATGTTTCTGCGAAAATCAACCAAATCATTAAGCCATAATATTTGAAAGGGCTTTATTGTAATGAATTGATTTGATGAATAGTAAAAAAAGTCGCACGTGGCGCAATTTTCATTCTTATTATTAAGTACCTTATTATTGTTTTTCTGTAATTATTTTTATGAAAATAAATTAAGGATATCAACTGTCTTAATTTTTTCTATATTAACCATTTAATAAATATTTTTGAATTTCGAAGAGACGGCCATTTTTAATTGGTACGATCCTGGTAGTAGATCACTGTCACTTTTGAAACTAGCTAGTAGATCACAGCCTATTTGAAGATGGAAATGTCTGCTGTATAATAAAAAGAACCAATCTATAATATCATAGATAATAAACAAAATATTATAAAACCTAAATACATATACGCCATAAAAACTCGACGTACAAAAAGATAAATAAACTTCTCTTGAATGAATGAATTTTAACAGGCAACACATTGTTTCTTAAGAGAGTATCTTGCATCAAGCGCCATTATTTGTTCCAGTTGCGTAGGTACAAATTTACGAATTTTCAAAACATTACAGCATTGCAATTATCTCAGCTTAGTCTATGAAACCTAGGCCAAATGTTAAACGATGACTAGCAAAAAAACGACACGTCAAAATTCTATTCAAATATTATATTTATAAAGCGTACATACTACAATGAAAATAATATATCCCCATCCAAAATAACTAACACATACTATATTGTGTCACCGTTAAATTATAATAAGAATAAAATCCTGAAGCGTGTACAAAAGCAAGTTTCAAAAGATAAGCATTCACCCTTCTCACAATTTCTTTTAGAATAAATTATAATATACACGTCATATTATACACAATATATTAATAACAACATTTTTATACAAATTCAGAAATCTTATCGATGTGAACGTGGTACGTAGATACTTTCCTGGAATAAAATTTACCGTTCCGTGTATGTTTTTTAGACTCGCTAGATAAGGATCATTGCACATAGATGCGAAATTGATGATCCTTGATATGAAAGTGGAAGTTTTTCGTATGCAATATAAATGATGTTCTACGAAACTTACCGTTATGTTAATACAACTATTATCAACATCTATAAAAGTATGCTTAGTATTAAATAAAAAAGTTTTTATCTTTTTGATTTAACTCGTCATTGGTAAAAATGTTAAATATTATTTGTGAATTCTAATCAAATATGAAATGGTTCTTTTGTAGATGATCACCCAAAAAATGGTCGATGGAAATATGTCCAAAAAGCTACTATGAATTTTGTCAGTACCCATTGAATAGCCAAATGCCACCCGTGAGTACAATTAAAATGCCGCCCCTTTCCAACTAGAAACAGGCTATTCAGAAATTATGGGGTTAGAGATAAATCGACAAATTCTTCTCAATTGTAATGACATTGCCAAGACATTTAAAGAATACGCTAAATAAACTATCATACATTTTTCAAACGTGTATTCATAAGCGCGCAAACAAGATGCTTTAATATTCTGACATTGCGTGTACAAAAGTCAAGACACAAACGAACATCAACGATGCTAATGATTATGATTGTTAGGCCTCGCGCATTCAACGACCACTTGTGGCTGCAAAAAGTCGCAATAACTCATATATGACCCATAGTTAAACCTACAGGTGGGGATTTTCATAGCTATACTCATAGCTTGGAGTATTTGGGTATGCAGAATGTACACGGAAAATTGCAGTAGGTCCACGGTTGAAACGACGAGAAACTATAAATATTAGGCGGGGTAAATGCGGATGTCAGTCTTATGTGCTACAGTTTGTAAACCCCGCCCCTCCTCCCGTTTTAAAAATCAATAATAAATTATTACTTATGGTATTTTTTTCAAAATGGAGCGCCCATAATAGTTTTCTGTGTGTACGCCATTTGCATCTATAAGTGAAAACAAAGATGGCGCTTATAAACAAATCAAATAATTACCAGATAAAAAGAACTTTTTATTTACGTTTTTAAATTTTCTGTTGAATCATATAAACTTGAATTGACTAGCTTTAACGATTAAAAAAATTTGTACTTGATAGACTTGTCATTTTGACATTTCATAATATTGATTTCCATAGTAACGCACATATATAATAATAATTTAGTTGCTAGGATGCCAGACCCCTAGCAACCAATAATAGTGGATTGGATTACGGATTTCTTCCGAAATAACTTTTCATACAAAACAGAATTAACTGAAAATGAATTCAATTCTACTTAAAGATGGCTAAAAGTATTGAAAGAATGCATTGACATCGTGTTCTGATATATTCTAAAAGTTTCAAATGTCTAGCTAGTCGGGAAGTTAGTTAAAAATCGATTGCAAGATTTATACCGGATAAACAACCATCGGACAAATAAGAATACGACCTAATAAAAACGTTGTAAAATTACAATAATATTAAGTTTACTCTGGCTACCAAATTTACCATAATAAAAAGTCAAGTCTTCTTCTTGATGTAGTCAAACACTTTGTGTCTAACAGTTTTTATAAATTCAAAAAATGTCCTATCTGGGCAAGCTAATTAACGAAGTATATTTTTAAGTCACAAATAATTACTCTAACCTTGTGTGTATTTTATTTATATCAAGGAAATTGAACTCTTGTTGAATGTTTTTTATTTACTCTAGCCGGGCGGATGTCCGTTTAAATTGACGACTCATCTTAAGTGCCGAACCGGAAAGACTGTTGACCCTTAAAAAGGTCATTATTATCGCCGGCCTTACTCCTGACTAGGGCAATAAGGTTACGATTGAAATTTCCCGCGCGCCGTTTAAAAGGGGTGTATTTGCACCAGCTCTCGAGTCGATTAATTTTCGGCAATTAACCGATTGGATAAAGATTAAGCAAGGTTTTATCGGGTTTTAAAATTGTAATTACTCTAAGGGGCGCAATACTAAAGACGAATCCTTTTGCTTTATGGAATTTTAATAATGCTACGTAAAACAATTAAACTGTACGTAATCATTAAAAACCCATAGTGATACCCGAATAAAATAGCGTTTTTGACTTGGCAAACTTCCAATGAATAAAACAATGTACCTAGATACTGTAATAAATATAATTCGTTTGACAGATAGATTCCGTGAAAAAATGTGTTTATCAAATATTCAGATATTTAAAAAGAAAGAACAAGATTCTAAATATCGAACAATGTAATATTCAACTACGAGCAGTTATTCATTTTATAGCAACCATACCAATCAATATTTTAAATAATGTCACGTTGTGGATACGTACCTACACGTAATTTGAGAGTAGGTAAATTCTCACCGATAGAAGAGGAAGCAAGATCGATTCTCTTTCACACAAACCCCCACCCTGCGGCCGTTGCTGATACCTACTTGTACTTTGGCGGACAGGAGGGTTGCACCTTTATCGATCTCGTTCTCTTTTACCCTGACTTCTCAACTGGATGGATCTTTCAACTTAACTTATTTTTTGTGAACGGCCGGTACGGGACGCCGGCCACACATAAAAATCAGTTTTCTTTCACTTTTATTGAACTTTTATTAACATTAATTTCTAAAATTCAGTGTCTACAATTTGAAGGGATGCAGAGCAGATGAGTACCCTATTATTTTTATTTATAATGTTTTTTGTAGAATAGCATGTCTTCGCATAAAAAAGATCACCGAGTCTCCTTAATTTCAATTGTTATACTTGTCAAAATAAATTTAATGTTTTTTTTTGCCTATAATAAACAACTATTGTTATCTCTAAATCTAGTGTTTTCTTTATTTACATGGTATTTAATTATGTACACACTTAGACAGCACTTGGCGCCCTTTTTATCAATTCAATTTTATCACACACTTATAAGTCTCTTTTATACATAGTTTTCTCAGTCTATTTAAATTCCTTTTTTTTCATATTTTATAGATGCTAGTTCTCTGTTAATCACATACAATTGTCAGCGCGATCTCATGGCCCTGAATAATTCAATTATCCGATTTTACTATTCACGCTTAAATCTAATCATGCTCTACCTTTAACTTGCAATTTCTACAATTTATATTTTTATTCACACATTCTCTCCTCTGTTTTATTCACATATTTATTATCAATTTTATAGCCAAAATTACATTGGCGCCCAACGTGGGGCAGTTTGCATCTTTCATTTCAGTCTTATCTTTCGAAGTGTCAACATCTCAGAACTTAATTGTGTTATACTATCTATACCTACTCTATAATATATTTTCTATACTAGCTTACATTGTGCTTAGTGTCTACAAGTGGTCTGATTTTTGATAATTATTATGCCGCGTGGGCATACATACCTACTGACTCGATTGTATCATATGGGATTCTGATGAACGCTTCAAATAGGATTTAAAAAAAAAATCAAGATTGTCTTCTTCAATCTTGGGAGGACAATGTCTGGTCTTCGACATACCTTCTTCAATATATCACAGAGGATATAATTGAAAAGCTAAGTAACTGGTTAAATCATCACTATTTTATTTCAGATGTTATTAATTCGTTGCCAGTGATTAACTTTCACTATGTTAATCTTTAAAATAAAATAGTCGCAGTCTTAATCTTAAACCTGAGATTCAGCACTACTTCAACGACTATTAAATTAAATACTTACTGTAATTTTATTACGTCTGCTTGATTTTTTGAATATTTAAATCTTTTGATTAAATTCTATTACAGATTATTATTCGTCATCTTTCATACTTGACTTTGCTCATAATTTTATCATAATTATTCTTTCAATTTCAAGTATCGGAGATTTTTTTTTACACCTAAAGATTCGTAAATTTCTCGTTCATTTTAGACAATTTTACTTATTATTTCAATATTTTTTAATTTTTTATTGATTATCTCGATTTTTATTTTTCGACATTAATTATCATCGATTAGAACCTCGATATAATTTGTCAGTAATATTTCAATATTTTTTTTTTCTATCTAGATGTTTATTACTTGAAAACGATTGTCAATTGTCGAGGAGCGAGCTCAGTATTATTTTTTTTTCAGATTTTTTTATTTTCGCACATTTTCTTATATCTCTACAAGCTTATCTTGTATATTATTTTGTTTTTACTCTCTAGCACTCTCTGTGCAATTTTAATATTTTCACGTAAAATATGGTAGAGCTCAAATCGTAAAATTTGAAATAACTACTTGTTATTTGTTTATAAAAGTTAGATACTTATAAATTAATATGAATGTCCACTCGTCACAAAGAGACATCATATACAGGAAGAACTTTGTGCAATCATCAGCAGCTAATTATTTTTCTAGCAAATTGGCGCCGAGATTCGTGGAAAACGTTGTTTTAAAGAAAATTTCGCCTCTAATCTACTTGCTTGGAGATAAAAATCTCAAACCAATAGGGAAATTTCATATTAAAGATATTGCCAAATCAGCATAATATTTTTTAAATTACTATTAATCTTTCTATTTAATCTAAATATAACTTATTTTTATTGCACATTACTTTTAAATTTCACTTTTATTAAAATTGTAAGTACAATACAATTTAAATGTTTTTGACAAACTACTTTAAATTTTTTTTTTCTTAAAGCTGAGATTCTCCTTAATTGTGTGCTTGTTAATATTGCTACCATTTTCTTTCTTTTTTTTTCAACATAATTTTACTTTTGAGTAAGCTAATCACTTAATTTGCATTAATTAATCTTGGAATTAACATTGTCACTCAAAGACAATAGAAAATATGACCCAATTTGATGACACCTTTGTTTTTTTTCAATGTTTGGAAATGAGGAAATATTCTGCTCAAACTCATTCTTTTTTTTTCAAATTCATCTCGAAGGGGGTGATTCTATCCATTAGCATGTCTAGAAACTAAGTTTTTTTCAATCTTTATCTATGTTAATGATTCTAATGTCATATATATTATTTTTTTTTGCAAATTTTCATGAATCATGATTAATTATGCTCTTATTATATATCGAAACTGATATTTACAAATTTGTTACTCTATAAAACTTGTGTTTAAATTAGGTATGATGATTTTGTAATTTTGTATTGTAAATAATATACTTAAATGACGTATGAATTACTTAAAATATTGCATTTAAGATAATACATTTACTTTTTTTTCTCTTTTCCAATTAGTTTTATCTTTTAGTATTATACGTTACATCTGATATCGAGATTTCTTTTGTTCAAAATTAAGATTAAAATAAAATCTTACAAATTATATTATATGTTTTCAAATATTCTTTCAACATGTTGTGACAATTTTAATCTACATACTTGTTTTATCTCATTCAAGGTTCACAACTACAACACTGAAAAGCTTTTATTGGATGAAAAGCAATGTCGGCTTGCAGAGATTTGTGTCGCAGTATTCCAGTGGTCAACAGCCAAATGCAATCCTGTTTTTTTAATTGTGTCTATTACTTTATGGTTGAGGACGTTCAACATCTTCAATTTTAAGTTTTGCTAGGTTGTGGTCATGAGGGCTTTTACGCAAATGCTTGCAAGGACAATTCAGTTTTCACACTAAAACATGTATTTTTCTTTCTTTTTTTATTTCTTTTTTTACAACTGTACTGGGTACAGAATTTTTCTTGTAATTTATTGTTACTTGACTATCTTATTTGTTAAATCAATCTGCAAAATGGTTTGGTTTCACTTTAGGGTTATATATTTTTTATTTTTAGTATTATTTATTAATTTTGTGAAATGAAAATTGAGCTTGTATTTGATAGGAAGTAAGTGTTAGTGACTATAAGTACGGAGGTCTGGTTTTTTTCAATCTTACTCTATTGTGGATGATTGCTATGCAAAACTTTTAATTTTCATACATCTCCATACTCTCTTTAATTGCGAAGTCGCGGACATTTAGGATTGGTCCTTTACTTTGTAGTTTATCTGTGTCGCTCACAGATACTTTGATTTGGGTCGGGAACATTTAGTGAGGAGCTTTACCCAATCACTCTATTTAGTCATTAGTCTTATGACATGAGTTTCATAAGCTATTGCACTACTATTCTTATTTAAGGTTGAGAAGAAGCAGATCCTATGAATGAATTTGTCACGTAACGGGCTCTAAATTCAGAATGTTTTCCTTGCATGAAAGCATAGTGGTGGCTTGTTTAGCTTAATTCTCGAAACATGAGTAAATTCTTTGTTTTGTGATGGATTTTACTTGAATTAGTAATTATCCATGGATATCGTTGGTGGTATCTAACAGTAATTTCGCACTAGCTTTCGATGTAGTTTTTGATGTAGCTGTGTTGCAACTCTCGTTTATTATGATTTCTCAATAGATTCGTTTATTTCGCAATTCTCTCACATTTGTGTTCATGAATGGTCTCACGTTAGGTTAATTTTAGTTAGTAGGAAAGTGAGTCCAAGAAAGTATATATCTGTCGTAATAGAGAAGTCTCTTTGTTTTCCTTGCGATGTTAATTGTCTGCTAAGGCTCTGTAGTAATTAAGTTAGAATTTAAAAGGGAACTGACCCTTGGTTGTTTCATGTAACTTTCTAAGGATTTTTTTTATATGGAACTTCTGATGGTTATACAACAAGCAATAAGCCCCTGTTATGCAAATTGTATTAAAATTAGAGTACATGAAGTAAGAATTGTCGAGGCAGGATATTGACAGTGCTGGGAACATAAATAGCAGACATTAAAATTAGAGTTTTTTTTAATTAGCTTTTTGTTTTTTGCCAACAGTAATCGTAATGTCCTTAATTATTAGTACGCTAATGAGCCTAATATCATTTGTTAGTAGATTCATGTAGAGAAATCGTGGTAGGCAGATTTGTGACTAGGTACTTCTTAGTGCATCTTTTTTCTTAATAACGTTTCGCAGAAGATTTCCACGCATTATCACGCTGGGTTAGTATCCTCGTGGGATAAACAGAAAAGTCTGCATACTGATCTGAAATTTCAATTGTATTTAGTTTAAATTATAAATGTACGGACTGCTTACAAACAGTGAGATAGTATTATAACCGTTGAGTGAAAACCTTGAAGTGAACACCATTCCAGCAACTAAGAAATTCATGGGAAGTAGAAATTTTATTTGTGGCAGTGGCTTGTATTCTTTTTATGCATTTCATTGTACTGCTTCAATCTTTTATGTTATTATTTTTTCCACCTGTTATCCTTATGTGCTTATCGCAGGATCTACTGGTTATTAATAACTAATCTTTAACGCAATAATTGACTTGGTCGCTTTCTGTTTTCTTTTATACCAACACAATTTTTTTGCACTAAATCTTACTAAATCAACTTCCCAAGAGTTATCTTATCTTTATCTATGCATTTCTCTTTGTAAAATATTACTTATATTATCAAAGAATTGTAACTTGATACTTTACATCTTTAAACTTTTATGTTGTATAAGTCATTATTATTATGATGTTGCTTGTGCAATACTAGATTTTGTATTATTTTAAATATCACATTGTCTACTTAATGTAATGTATTTACCTAAGCATTACCATTAAAAGGTAAGCTATTTTGTCAAATCAGTTTACTGAAGTGTAAACATATTTTCCTCTTTTTTTAAAAAAAGCTATGTCAACTCGATTAAATGAGAATGTCATAAACTATGGCAAGCTTAAAGATAAATTAATTATTGTTCTCGATATCACGTAACGGTATTAAACTGAAGACTGAATTAAAAATAGTATCTTTTTGCTAGTAGTTTTTTAATTTGGAAATGGACATACTGATAGATGTTATTTTAAATTGCTTATGTATCTTTTTTTTCTTTCATTTATTTGATAACTAATTACTACGCTTTAATTTTATCTTTGCTTGTTCTTCATAAAGCTTTTTATTATTGACGAATCATTTATCATCTTTTGCAAATGTTTTCTATTTGAAAACTTAAAACCATTTTTTTTTGCTATGCTGGCAGACTAACAACATGTATAAATTGTATTGGTATTGTTTAGCATAAGTTTTTGAATTTTTGTATATTTTTTTATTATTTTTTTCTGAGACTTTTTGAGACTTCGTGATCAATTTTACTTTCTGGTATTTGCTATCATTATCATCAACATCAAGATTTTTTTTTTCAACGTGAAAATGACAATTTTACCTTTGAAGAAACATTCAGTGAAAGTGAAAACAAGGAACGTAATTTCCTTTAGTGAAAAAATAAGGAACGAAATTTCCTTAAGTGAAAAGAATCCAAAGTGAACAAACCGTCTAAATGTTTTTCTCAAACGATGCTCAAAGATTTTCGAAGAAAGACGAGCCCTTGGAACAAACCAGTCTGCAAGATGAGGAACTGCTCTCCACTACTGATCTTGGGTCAGTGTATCACACGATGGTCTACTACTTAGCGACTCTGGCAGAGGCAACTGAACTTCAATGGTCGAGATGCTGACGAGCCGTGGGCAAATTCAACCACGATAAGTCACACCATGAACAGCTGTCTGCCAATGGAAACCCTGGGAGGAGTTCAATCTTTTTTTCTTTGAGTGGAAAAGGGGTGTTGTCACGTTGTGGATACGTACCTACACGTAATTTGAGAGTAGGTAAATTCTCACCGATAGAAGAGGAAGCAAGATCGATTCTCTTTCACACAAACCCCCACCCTGCGGCCGTTGCTGATACCTACTTGTACTTTGGCGGACAGGAGGGTTGCACCTTTATCGATCTCGTTCTCTTTTACCCTGACTTCTCAACTGGATGGATCTTTCAACTTAACTTATTTTTTGTGAACGGCCGGTACGGGACGCCGGCCACACATAAAAATCAGTTTTCTTTCACTTTTATTGAACTTTTATTAACATTAATTTCTAAAATTCAGTGTCTACAATTTGAAGGGATGCAGAGCAGATGAGTACCCTATTATTTTTATTTATAATGTTTTTTGTAGAATAGCATGTCTTCGCATAAAAAAGATCACCGAGTCTCCTTAATTTCAATTGTTATACTTGTCAAAATAAATTTAATGTTTTTTTTTGCCTATAATAAACAACTATTGTTATCTCTAAATCTAGTGTTTTCTTTATTTACATGGTATTTAATTATGTACACACTTAGACAGCACTTGGCGCCCTTTTTATCAATTCAATTTTATCACACACTTATAAGTCTCTTTTATACATAGTTTTCTCAGTCTATTTAAATTCCTTTTTTTTCATATTTTATAGATGCTAGTTCTCTGTTAATCACATACAATTGTCAGCGCGATCTCATGGCCCTGAATAATTCAATTATCCGATTTTACTATTCACGCTTAAATCTAATCATGCTCTACCTTTAACTTGCAATTTCTACAATTTATATTTTTATTCACACATTCTCTCCTCTGTTTTATTCACATATTTATTATCAATTTTATAGCCAAAATTACAATAAGTAACATACTTTAATATCTATATTTTGTTATTAAAACAAAACATTAGAGCGATAATAATAGTCAACATTTCCTCAAGCATAACTAGATCAGTAGGGTCAGTTATGATTTGCTAATTGCGACAATATCTCTTGTAATAATGTACTGCATTTTTATAAATTGGAAGGAAAATGCATGAATTCTTACTCACTCATCGTGTCCGTCACGAGACGCACTACTATTGTTACGAGTCCTTCACTCGAATCAAGTCTCTCAGTTCATTAATAATAGTTCTTTTAATCAATCTCTTGATCACATCGATCTCACCAGTACTTCATTATTATTGTATTTACTATATTCTTGTAACGAAAAAAAAATGCTCTCCTCCTAAAAACTTCAAGCAAAAACAACTTTCTTTTCTCCACCTCATTATACCACCAAAAAATTACTCTCAGAAATTAATGAATAATTATTATAATTTTACCGGACTATTTTCCATGGAAAATGTCACAGTGCATGATGGTTGGGACAGTAACTCTATGTCGATTTTTGTCAAATGTTTGATTGTAAATCATCACCAGCCGGGAACAATTCAATGCAGAATGAAGACCTTCCCTAGTTCTTTTTACTCTTTTCGGGTCCTAGTTCTTCGGTGCGCCGTCAATCCAGTGGTGTTTGGGCGGGTCTTTGGATTCCTGTGTATAACTGGATTTATCCAAACTTACCAAAAAAAGCATTCCCGCTAGCTTGGCGACCTATTATCAGGTCTTATACTTTTGACTATTTCCTTATTCATTGGTGTTATTTGTGGTCTTCCGCGTTACGCTCAACATGCACCTTTCTAGGCCACGTTTGGTTACTCTTTATATATAATAATAACATTACAAAATATTCCAATGAAACTTTATCTCAACATAAACATAACGATAAAAAATGACGTTAGTTTTGATTTAGTACACGGCAATTAATTATGACAACATTTCTACAAAAATATGCGCTAAATGCAATAAAATGTAAATAAATTACATTACTGGACGAGCGTTTTGAAAATGAAAAATAAAATATTGTATTCTTCTTCCACCATTTAAGATACAAGAATACTATGGACACGTGGCACCACGCAGAAATCATGTCACCTAGAAATCTTTCTACACCTTCCCAGGTTATGCCTATATCCTTTATTTTTGCGACCATCCAAGTCGCTAAGCTAGTATCCTATATAATAATCACTTGTTCACTTGCACAATTTTTAATGTGCATATAGATCCATGTTAGAGGGGTATCTGAGATAAGTCTATAATATGAGTTGCCTAGAGTCATAACTCACATATTCAAAAAAATCGAGTTTTGAGATAATCGAAAAAAACCACCAGAGCACGTTTTATGTAATTAGAAGAAAATGATTGAACTCCCTTGAATATTAATGAGTGAGTCAGTCGATTTACATTTTTTTTTAAATATATATATATATATATATATATATATTACTCCTAACACACATCATACTATGAGAAATAGAGCTCCCTGATTGGTTACAAAAACCTTGATGACAAAGTCACATTATTCATTGAAAAATGTGAATTATGACACCAACAGTCAACTTTGTTTAAAGTGACATTTGAGTGTTTCACAAGCATAGTGAACCAAGTGCATTCTGATTATTTTTGAGTAAGCTAGGTTCAAATATAATTTTTGAGCATTTCTTATTCAGTAAGAGTATGATTTCCCTTACACAATAACTTAAATGTACTCTAAATAACACTTCAGAATTGCAATCACACCATTACAGATTTAAAAATACTCAAATACTATATTTGAACCTAGCTTACCCAAAAATAATCGGAATGGACTTGGTTCACTATGCTTGTGAACCAGTCATTTGATAGCCAACTATTTTTCTTTGTATATATTGATGCTTTTATAATCACTTGGTATATTTAAAAATTGTGAGTTATGACTCTATACGACTCATATGTTAATTAATATACAAAATGTGATTCGTATGGATATTGTGGAAATGCTGTTTCATAAGAATTGTAATAGTACGGATAATATATATATATATATATATACATATATATTTTCAGAAGTGTAAATAATACATTATTTATCATAAATTATTTGCCATCTTTGTGAATTATTATCGCAGTTTATTACATAAAAGAGTTATCTATTTGCAGTAAAATGTAGAAGATTCTTATTTCCGGCATGTGATTTTTCATTTTAAGCTTACCTTTGTTTTGGAATATTATTAATCAAATCGATTCGGAGCGTTGGGGTAGGATGGATGTCTCTATTGATTTAAGTCATCAGTTAACCCTTTCAAAAGCCTCACTGCGTGCCAAAAGTGAGACTTCAAAGATCATTAGGGTTGAAGGGGTTATTCTGTGATGAACGGGTAGTTTCCGGCAAGTATTGTTTACACTGGTTTTGAACGGAATTTCCGGTTCACAAAAAGAAATGTTTGAAAGTCACATAAATAACAAAAAACGTCGTACCTAATTAATGCTTTATTACAATATAAAGTATCTCATTAAGAAATATATTTTACGCTGGTAATTCTTAATGGTAATTAAATATTTTCCGCTCGTGTTTGTTATTTCTGATATAAACTATCTCACCATTAAAATAAATTAATATTTAATTTAATAACTACTCATAGTAGGCTTCTTTTTTGAGACAACTAATCTTCTTCGTCCGAACCTCACGACTAAGGATCGTGACCTGGGTGATTTGGCCGTCTCACCACGGCTCTCCACGGCTTGGCGCCATCCCAGATTACAATTAACATTGCATCGTATCCTCGGGAAAACACAATTTAAGATTTTTAATGTGCTTAGTGTCT
The DNA here is from genome assembly GCF_057557595.1 of Rhyacophila brunnea. NCBI lineage: Eukaryota > Metazoa > Arthropoda > Insecta > Trichoptera > Rhyacophilidae > Rhyacophila > Rhyacophila brunnea. Next base: position 34,819,480 of record NW_028233276.1, on the reverse strand, counting down.
ATGGACGTTCAACTTTTTGGTTTTAGGAATTTCAGGTGTCTGCAATAGATATATATAATTACTCAAAATATGAATTTAATGGCTCTTTAAGAAGGTACTTCAGTGAAACGGTAAATAATTTTCAATTAGAGGTGCGACGAAATTTTGGACTGGCTGGCAATCGGAGAGCGAAAGTGGAGCTGTGAACACGTCAATTTGTTTTGCGATGGCGTCGGGGAAATTAATTCTTAAATCGTGTAAAGATGACTAAAAAACGTTACCCATTTACTTGAAAAAGAAAACATGTCAATGAATATATATTATTATTATTATTAGTAATAGAACAATAAACATAACATTAAATGGCCACATGTTGACTTTTTATGACAAATTATGTTTTGTTCTGCACGCTTAATTTGCACAATCTTCGCGTCGTGTAGTTACGATCATTTTAGACCTTGCCCCAACTGAAGTATAGCCTTAAAATATGGTACTTTAGGTATAAAATCTTTATATTATAAATTTATTTTCGACATTACAGATCGACATAAATAACTAAATTTCTAATGAATAGTTTGAAAGACTTTATCAAGTATAATACGAGTATACTTGTATTATAATGTTATATAATAATATCACATCACTCTGGTTGGTCTATTTTTTCTTCCATCCTTCTAGTGAAAGTATACATTTATATTTTTTGTGTTTTCCTTTATGCTTAATGTGCATATTAGGTTAGGTTAGTGCCATGTAGAGGTGAGTTGGAAATACTGTCACCAGTTTGTGTACTTAAGTTTCGGATGAAACTACCCATACTAAGTATTTGTTGCCCAATAAACTTGTTTTAGGAAACTTGAAACGTATTAGATGTTCGAATTCGAACGCATTCGATAATAATATCATCGCCGTGACTCGCTATTTCGTGATGCTGGTTGACTTTCAACGCTATTGATATTAAATGCGCGCGAGCGAGATATCATTATACACGTATGTCTAGCCGTGATATTATACTCAACTGTCATTGTTCTCCCTTTATCCTCTGTTGTAAAGTTGGTATAGTGAAGGACACAAATGGTCACGTCATGTTCGTTTTATAGTATACTTTTGAGTTCGCCTTAGGGGGAGGAGACTTCCATCACACGCCATCATACAGATGAAAGGGATATGGGGCTTGCCCCGGTGCCCTACACGCCAAACATACCACAACAACAACATCGCCTTAGGGTTTTAGTTTAAGAGTATTAGTTTCAGTTGAGTATGAAACTTTATCGAGTCCAGGAGTTCGACGCATGGTATGACATCTCGCCGACCGCTAGGTAGTTCGTAGTCTTGCTACGTATGAAATCATCGCCTCGGCGTCGCGACTCGCGTATGTTTAGTATGCGACGGGTTTTAGTTTTAGTTTCAGTTGAGTAAGACATTTACATCGAATTGACGTCAGTCGCAAGCCGGAATAGCGGAGTTCTGATAACTGAAAATGAATAACTGAACTGACTACGCGTTTATCTGGTTTTGTCACGTCGAGTTTCTCGATTTTTAATGTTATAATTGGAACTTATAAACATAAACTGAATTCAAATTGTATGCGTGATTGTATAAATGGATAATAATTATATTATACTTAATAAACAATTATTGTAAAAATGGCTACTAAAAGGTTAAGTTTCGTGTGAAATCGTTCCAAAGAAATAGTTACAAATTATGCCATCTGTAATGTTTGTAAAATAAAAAATTCATACAAGTCAATGTCAAATTTGAAGAAACTTTTACAGCGCAAGCACCCAACTATTCATATTGAATTTGCCAGGCAAAATATAGCTCCACCTGTAAATGAAAATGGTTTACAGATAAATGAAACCAGTGCTTTTAATGCTTCAGTATTTTCTACTGAAACAGGAGTGACTAGTGCCATAGTTCCAGCTGTACCTGTCTCGAAAATGGGACTTTTCGAAAAGCGGATGTATTTTTCACGATTCTATTATAGCCGATATTTTAAATACTAGTAAGTATTTTGGAACAAGTTTCAATACTAAGTATTTTTTAATACTGGTAGTAAGTATACTTAATCTTCAAAATCGACCAGTTTTCCCACCTCTAGTGCCATGCCTTGTTGCACTATTATTATATTATATAAATATTTTATAAATATATACACCACTCGAAAATGTAAACGTAATAATAAAGCTTCTCTCAATATTTTAATAGACTCTTATCATGAAAACGGCAATTCAATCGATAATACAATACGAGTGAGTGTGCTAAGCAAAAAGGGCGTATGTAACTTGTAATTTTATTGAATATTAATTTGAATTAAAAATTATAATGGAATCTTCATAGAATCGTGTGTATATTTTCACTTACCTACTCACTCTAACTAGGTACCAAAAAATAAATGTAACTTTTTACATCAACAACTTATTGCTAACTTATACCCCGTTTACACGTGCATGGATTTACTGTTGACAGTAAGTATTATCGTGGCCATATCAATAAAATGAATTCTGAATTGTCATGCGACAGTAGGGATTTTTTCGATCTGCACCTGCGCAGTAGAACAATGGTGGCAAACCTGCCGGTAAAAAAACAGACTACACTCATTTTGATGTTAACCGATTTTCACAACCTGTCAAATTCTTTTCTTTTCTTTCGACCATGTCCGATCCTAATAGAATCATATGGGCCTCCACAGAGTGGAGGTTTGTATTGACAGATTTTGTTTTTTATGAGAAATGGCTGTCAGCCTCTTGCTCAACCTATTAGATCCATACCCTGACACACACAAATTGAAAAACAATATGTGTACTTGGCAAACCAAGGATGTACTTACGGCGATGTACCTGGGACGTACGGCGTTATAGACTCAGCTCTCAAAATGGAAAAATTTACGAACCAAAGCGCTTGATAATTTTACGAAAATATTAACATAGTTATTTTATTTTATATAAGTATTGTATTTTATGAAAATAAGTGAGATATATTTTGAAATAAATTGTTCCACGAAACGGAGCGATAGTTTTGGGGATTTTATGAACCGGAACGGCGCTCCGGTGCGATCCGGTCCATTTCGAGCCCTGGTTATAGTCCAACGCTTAAGCTGCGCAGCCACTATGGGCGACATGTCAAATAGTACCATAAAATGACAACATCGCGTTTCGCTTACTCATGAAGAATGAGATCGGAGAGACAGTCAGCACTTTTACGTGTAAGCAATTATTGTCACGATAGTTAAAAATACGCACTATTGCTGACAGTGAATCCATGCACGTATACAGGCGCTATCTTTTGGGATACTGTATAATATGACATTGTAAACAACCTAACCTCATAAATGACTTTGTTAGCCAAAATGTCCCTTGTGGTTTAACGACCTCAAATATTTTTACAGTTATTTAGAAAGTTAATCATTATAAGATTTTATGTTACAATATTTGATAACAAATTTAACAACCCATAACGTTTTCAGTAGCGTTAAATTATAGGAAATTGTGTAACTGCTTGTAAATAAAGAATAAAATGGAAACGCTACGTCATGATTTAGTCACTAGCTAACGTACTGTAAATTTAAGGTTTTCTAATTTTAAATGATTGTTCATCTAAAAAAAACTTGTTTTAATTCAGCCCTGATAAATAAATCTCAAAAAAGAGTAGTCTGAACTAGCTACAAGTGAATTTTCATAGAAAAATTACTCACATTTAATTCAATGAAAAGCGTCGATAAAAAAATCATCTTTACTTTAATAAGGACTTTGCTCATCCAAAATAGAGTAAAGAATATTTTGGCGAAAATGAGATATTAAATTTTTGAGATTATGCTGTTAAAAATATTTTTTTCGGTATCCTAATATTACGTCAGAAAGAATTATCCAGTAATGAAGTTACGACCAAGGCCTGAACAAAAACGATGCATGAGTGCGAGTGAGAAAGTATTTGGCACCCTTACAATATCTGCAACACGCGCTAGAGTAAGATAAAATGTCTACATATATGTGAGCTAGTTTCCAAAAGTATCGCCATGAAATCGGGGCGAAACGCTTCACATAGCGTCGATAACTTGCGAGCTCGTGTTGCTAAAATTGATATTTTTTGTGTTAAACATAAAGTCAATGGTAAATATTTTTAGTTAATTAAGTAGAAAAGATGGTTCTGTGTGTTGTCTTAAAATGTGGTAGCCGTACTGATAAGCAAGAAGATGGTATTACGTTTCATAGGTAAGTTGATACATGTTCGTGATAATTTATTTGTATTTTATTATATATTTTAATATCAGTGACCTAGTGTTTCTTTAAAATAACTTAAATTATGGATATCTTTATCTAATGGTTGCATTTTGACCGCTTAAAAATACTTTATAACGTAAAAAAATAGAAAATTATATTTTAATTCTGAGCGTCTAGTGCGAGCACTTTGGGCGAGCACTAGCGAAATGGTATATGGTTTCGAAAATTTGTAGACGAATGCGTTCGCTCACCCACAAACCAAACGCAAGGCACGCGGCTTCATTTAGCAATGCAACGGGTGGCGTCTAGATGTATCTATAGTCTAAGGTTACGACTATTTTTTTCGTTGGGTAGTTAGTTAAAAATATAAAACGTATCCAATAAAATTATTATTTTTAATTGCTCTCTTATAGGTACAATTACAAAATTTTCACATATGACATTAAGCCGGCTCGCACATCACAACTCGACTCGTGTGCCTGACCGCCATAAATCAAAACTTCCGAGAACGGGCAAGCGGTGTTCCTTGATAAAACCTCGCACATCTGCCTAGCGATATCGACATTCGCCGCATCGTGGCTGCTCCGAACGCGGCGACAGTCTGGAGAGAAATGGCCGTTTGTGCAGCTGTGCGCTTGCGCGGAGTCGACTTTTTTTAGATACAACATGCAGGCTGTAGCAAATGTGACATGTTGCATCTGCGGATCGTCTCGCGTCGCAGTTGCATCGGCCAATCTGCGAAGCTCCATTTGATAACGTTTTTTTCTTGGTTTACGATGACATCACATCGGCGAATTCGTCGTAAGACGCATGCGGCGAGTTCTGATGTGCGAGCCCACTAAGGCTCAGAAAACTCGATAATATCTTATATATATATATATAATATATTATTTTATACTGATATATTATGTACTGTATTAGTAAATAAGACCGATGACTAGAATAAATTTACATTTTCCATCAGAAAATATCTTTGTACACATATAATCTATCAATGCCCTATCCTCTTATCTGATATATACTGAAAATATTTGTCAAAAATCTAGAGAGCAATTTATAACTGCCACAAAATATAAATAAATCGACGTATTTATGGATTTCATGACGAGATTATAACAAAAAATGTCTTGGGACGTAACTTTTGTTAAAGTTTTACTCCTGTGGGAAACGTTAGCAATGAAAAATTGCTAGATACCTACTATAAAAATAATAAATAAATATTTTTCCGGGGAATACTGTAATTTTTTTCTCTTTTATATTTTGGTTGCCATTATTATCGTAAGCTTGGATCAATCCTTTGCTAGACAAAGGCCTCTCAAAGGTACTTTTACTCCTCTCAGATATACACATGATGCTTCCGCATTTTGTTCACAGAACTAAATTACTGCTGTCTAAACATGTTTGATCATTTCTTTTTAAGATTATTGTTGCCTGGTAACATACAATTGTGGGCAATGGCTTACCCAACTGGGTGTGGTATAGTGGATTTCGGATCACAAGTGTGGATAAATATAGAATAAACTTAAACACGTCTTAAGGGCGGACGTGCTCAGCGTGGGTCAAAATAGAGATTTTTTTCTATTTTCAAAGCATGATCCTGGACATACCTTAAACGTTGTAGATAATCTATTTACATCATTTTGAAGCCTTATTATCCTTTATATTTATTTTAAATATTTGATGACTGCATAAAGTATTTTTATTACATAAAATAGTATTCTTTTAAACCTCTCGCTTTAATGTTTTAGAATATAGTCATATTTCAGTACGTCCATGTGAAGTGGTGTTAAGATTTTTTATATTTATTAATTTTTATAGCATTTATGAAAACATTAGTAAAATTTATTTTCGACATTATTATAGTGAAATATTTACAATAAAAATTTATATTAATAATCTCTGTGATCCCAAATTTGACAAGAATTATGCGTGTTGTTGAAATTTATTATTTTTATGTTAAATATGAAGTTAGTGGTAATTATTTTTGGTTGATTTTATAGAAAATATGGTTAACTATGTTGTGTTTAAATTTGGTAGCTGTACTGAAAAGCAACAAGGATGGTATAACGTTTCATAGTTAAGTTAATAATAATAAAATTGAGATTCTACTATGCATTAAATACGCAAGAATACCCACCCTCTTTATAGTAATTAGGTACTCTGAGGTTATATCTGTATTTGGGGACAGTCGGCTTGTGTTTTTTGGATTGGGTCATAAAATAATAAACATAGGTCGGCTTCAAAACCTTGGTCCATGGCAACTGGCTTTAAAATTTCTATCTTATAATTTTTTTTCTGTATTTGTCAACTACAGTGAAACTTTTGTTTGTTATCTTACCAAATTATTTAGTCAGCTTAGTTTACTTTCATACTACATAATCAGAAAATGGAAACTTGAGGAGAGTATTCTTATAAATGTTGTAAAACAAAGTATAGCAATATTAAATTATTCTTCACACAGTGACCCATTAAAAATGTATAGTTAAATAAATTATAGATACTCAGTTACGATAAATATGCTATGAAAGTTTTATAAACAAAATAAGCCAAGAAGTTAGTGTAAGAATTACTTTATCGAAAAAATCCTTTTACTGTGTACAGAGACACCTTAAATCAAGACTCCTCTCAAGGAAAACTAAAATATAGTTATACAAGCCCCTTATCAGCCATAAATTGACATATGGATCGGAATACTGGGCATTATCAAAACATATGAGAGGATGCTGGACATCTTTAAATTGAAGATTCTGAGAAGTGTCTTAGAAGTCGTATGCAATGAAGACTGAAGATGAGAGAATGTGCCTTGTGCGATAATCCCCTCGTAGTCTCGTATGTGAAAATAGGGCGGCTCCGTTTGACAGGATATGTTTAAACTATGGAAGACACCCTACTACCAAAGAGACTCTTATTCAATAGATCGGTAGAGAAAAACACCGTCGAGAGATTTGCTGTAGACCAGTAGTTCCCAAAGTTGACTGGGCTCCAACCCATCTAACAAAAATTTCCAATCTTGGGACCCACCTCTTAGCTGTCTTCCCTAGTGGCGAGTCGTGGAACTATTTAATGCTGTCTTATTTGTTCTAATTGAAATAGTGTTACCAATATGAATGAAAAACTGTTGAAATAATAAACACAACTTAAATAAAAAAAATTATTACTTACATACCTACACCTGCAAGGTTTTTTTACAAAGTTATTTCAATGGGAAAGGATGTATTTGTTTCTTATTTTTCTTCATTACAGTTTTAGCATCATCTTCAACTTTAGTTACTTTTAATCGCAGTGAGTTTGATATATCCAATTTATTTCGGTATTTAGTTTTAATGTTAACCATAGCCAAAAATCCGACCTCACATAGATATGAAGTAGTAAAGAGGAGGAGGACTTTCATAGCTTCATCGAACAGGCAGGGATAATTATCAGCAACTGAGAGCCAGAATTTCGGTAACTGTTTACGATTGAAACTATTTTTCAGTGACGTATCTTCTGATAAATCAATGAGTTCTTCACTTGCTTTTGTTGACATACTAGTTGGTAAGTTGTCTTGAAATGGGTTACAAATCCAACGCAACGAATCAAACTTTTTCATCTCTTCCCCAAAATAGTCGTCAAAGTTATTTATAAACAGTGATAAATGACTGGAAATTTCAGACAGTACGTTCATCTTAGGCTGCACTTGGTTTTCAATAATTAAAGTATTATTTATTATTATTATTTTTTATAATTCATGTATACAGTGGCGAGGGCCCACTCAATATTTGCTCGCGACCCACTGGTGGGTCGCAACCCATAGTTTGGGAAACCATGCTGTAGACTGTAACTGTACTGTAAAGGCAGAGTGACAGAGGAGAGTGGAGACGTTTCCTGGAGACGACCAAGATCAACATTGACTTTCAGTGCCGATAATAATAATACAAATCTTATGATGGCGTCAACTTTTTCTCTCTGTGTACACATTTCAACAGCGCGATAGATACCTAATCAAAAATTGAATGTTACTGTGTAAAGTCGCGTCCTCACGTGGCAATTTTTGTTATTCAACTGCATGTTGAATGATAGTTGAAAGTTAGTTGATAATAAAGGGAACCGTATTTAAATAAAGTTGATAAAATTGTAAGTTGAATTGAATGAGTTGAGGTCTTTTCTACCTTTGTCGATTCAACAGTGAATCATCATTCGAGTCAACTGGTTGCCTAGCAAGTTACTTAGAGTAGGTGATAACAACTCACGTCAACACGTCAAAATTGTTTCTTTCACTTGACGCCATCTTGATTAAGACTATCACTTCAACATGTGTGTATTTCTGTCGATGTTCAACATTTAACAGACATATGAACGATAAAAATCACTACGACAGAACGCGGCATAATATATTTACATGAATTTGATCAGGATGTATGGATAAGTGTGTTAAAAGTAAATATTTTTGCTACTAATTTACTGTAATATCATAATATGTTATTTTGTCCTCTTATCCAATGTCCTTTTATCACTTACTCGCAATATGATAAGCTGATAGAGATTGTTTATCACAACTTACTAAGTCTCTTATTTGGCAATAGGATAGAATTTGCGAAGCACTTGAATTCAATTAACTTTCCACGGAAAGTTTCTCCGTTAGATAATATCAACATTAACAAAATTTCTGATTGCAAAGGTTAACTTGAGTTTCGTTAGACCAGAGTTTCTTAAACATTTTCGACCTATTGCCCCGACCGAGTATATTATGTCATTAGAATAATAAAATTTCCTCTTTTATATTATTAATTAAAAATTACTTTAATAAAAAATGCGATGTTTATTATTATACAAGCAGAATTATTTATCACCACTAAAAATACATAAAATGACACATAATGAAGAAAAAATCTTTGAACACCTAAAATGGTCAAAAAATCCAAATCAGTAAAATGATTCATGAATGTGAGTATTATTAGCCTCTTTTTGTCGTCACACGTCATAAAGTAGTACGCCTAAAAAGCTGACTTTACAGTATTTATATTTTCTAGCTATTTGCAGATCGAGAGTAATATTTTTTTAAATTTCCACACCAATTACGTGATTCATAATATTAGCCCGAATCGATCCACTGCTCGATAAATGTCTCCCCTAGCTGCTTTTACTCTTCTTGGTCCCTAGGTTTTCGCTGCTACGTAAATCCACCGAACTTAACGAGTTCGTATATCCAGAGGATTTTACGGCATCCTTGTAGTCATTTAGTGTCACTTAGGTGCTACTATAAGACAACATTTCTAAGCAACATGTATTAGCGACCTCTATCAGATCGCGTACTCTTGTCTGCCTCCGTATTTATTGGTTTATTTTGTGGGACTTTCCGCATTATGTCCAACATGCACCATTCCATGCCATGTTACGTTACTCATAATTTTTGAATTCCGCCTACATTGAGGGTCCATGTTTTACATACATACGTGAGCATTGGTATCACGCATTGAACTTTACGCATAAAACATGATGTGAGATCACTTTTGAAGATACTATCCAGACGCGAAAATGTGCTCCATTTAAGATTGGTTCTACGAGCAATCTCGTCATTTATATCACACAATTAATTGATACTTGTCTGAGATAAACGTAGTTATTGATCTACTCCATTTGAGTGCCAAAGGTGACAAATCGGTTTATTATTAATATTTTCTTAGATACATTTATCTTTAAACATAATTTTCGGTTCTCATTTGAAAGCTGCTACCTGTTTTGAAAGTCATCTGAATCGTTCGAAAAGACAATAATGTCATTTGAAAAGCGTAGATGACTGACGTATTCTTCATAAATCGAGATTACATTATTATCCTAGTTAAGTCGGTATAATTTCGGTGAGATCGTGTCGCCTTGCCAGACACCGTTACTAATAGTAACCTACAAGGCAGCTTATAAAGCTTGGCGCTAGCCAAAATTTGTTGGTTGTACAACGTGTCTATATTTTACCTTTCAATTTAAGTAAGGTAGAGTTTTAGAGAACTTCCCTGATTGCATCTTCTGAAACTGGCTTGCTCTCTCGGTTGGTTATCATCTAGCACAGTGTATATGCGGTTGGAGAGTATTTTTGTAAAGGTTTACACAAAATTGGCAACATTGATCAGCCGATCAGAGTGTCCTTTATTATGGATAACGATGATTGTTATATTGTATAATATATGTTGATTGTTGTAAATAAATTATTCGAATAATTGAATAGGCGTATTGCTCAAAACAGTTTTTCAGACAAATGACTTTATGCTTGTATCAATTAGAATTCGACCGATTGCCACCAGTTTGGGAACCACTGCGGTAGACGGATGTATAAATACAAAAGATATAATCACGGAGTAAACAATTATTTCCCCACCATCATTGAAAACAAATTTTGCGAATCAATAAGGAAACTCAACATGGCGTCTAAAAACAGAACACTAAAAATGGCTGCTGAATTAACGCTTCATAATATGTTGATTTTTCAATCAATATGCATATTAAATTTGGATCAAGTCGTGGATGTGTCAAATATATTATGCCTCCCGGATTCTTCATTTGACTACGTTTTTTTTTATTCATGCGTATTGTACCCACCTCTCTCATTTCTGCTAGTGTTGATTTATGTGTAAGCAATGACCTTCAATTTTATTATTTGTTCTTTTAGTGTATAAGGATAACTAATCTGCTATTGTTGATGAAAATTTGTGAAGGGAATAGATGTATTCAATCAAATAAATTGCTTTTGATATTAACATATTCCGCTCACGTGAGAATGAATGTGTATTAGTAGACTCCAGACTGTTCTCGTTGCTCACAGTATTTTATAATATGATACTCGTACTAGCGTTTGTATCAAGCTTTGCTTGGGGGTTTTCTTAGTGTTTGTGTATTTTTACTGTTCCATATTAGGTACCTTACGAAAAACAAAACAATTTATGTTGTATTAGATGTGTATCTTGTCCAGAGTGGCAAGACTTTAAAGGTTCTAATTAGAGTTAGAACACATTTTTATTTCACATAATGTGTTATTTTTTTTATTCGTATGGTGAAAATTTAAAAAAAAAATCAACCATTTACAACAGTGGTATACATTTTTTTTTCAAGTGATCACAATACATATTACAATTTTAAAATCACCAGTAATTGTATGCCTAAAAATCGCACGGGTCTTCTGCGCAGTGACTAGCTATCAAACATAATTTTGAAATCAAAGACAGGTGAGAGAAACAAACGAAAACTACGTTGCTGTCATTCACAGTATACACTGAAATAATAGTTAACAATTTTATGTGCATATTATGTAGGTATAATATTGTGGTGGTTCATTTAAATAATGCTGATTTGATTGTACCTTTTTTTCTTTTATTTCTAATTTAATGATATATTGTACTTTTTAATAAACGTATTGTATTTTACCAGACTGTAATATTTCATTATTAATATTTTATGTATTCTGTCCTACCGTTGTATTTTATATATTTTATTTTATACGTCCATATTAAATGTACAAATAAATAAATAAATACATTAAAAAAATATATTGCTACCCAATGTTTTCAATTGCCAGTAAAATATTTTTACTCCGCCTCCAGTTGAAAAAATACTAAATAAATACCAACCTAATATTTTCGCATCCACGTTAAAAAATAGCATGCTTTATTATAAATTTTGTATTAACAGTCTGCAGTGTTTGAACGATAGGTTAAAAATATAATGAATAAAAAAATGTCCTGCGGCTTCACTGAAATAATCTCATTTGAAGCCACTGGTATAGTATACACCCTTGAATGAGGATTAAGCGAATAATTAACAAGGTTTACAGTGGTATGTTAAACGAGGAGGTGATAATAATATAACAGACCATTAAGCCTTGTATCACATCAAAAGCGAAGACAAATGATCTGGTTCATATACGTGCTATGAATACCATAAGAACGTCTGAAAAATAGCCCATCACGCATCTGCACCCTTTCAAGCGTAGGTATACCATGGAAAAGTTCCGTTCTAAGTTGTGCTGAAAGTGTCTCAGGAAAAACTTTCCAAGATTCTGGTAGCGAATATCGTGCACTAGAGCGTGTAAAATTGCTATTTAGATTTCAAATGTTACTTCAGTAGAACTTAGTTGAGACGAGACTTTCACTATCGCACTATGGTATAGGACAGTGGTCGGCAAACCGCGGCTCGCGAGCCACATGTGGCTCTTTGGCCCCTTGAGTGCGGCTCTGCCACAAATGCCGTCTGCCATATAATTTGACATGGCTACAAAGAAGAAGCAAAGAAAATGGAAGACAAAAACCGTGAATTTAAAGTTTAATGGACCGAGACTTTCACGTTTAATCAAAATTTAAATGGCTTACCGACCGGTATTATTTGTCGGGAAAAATGGCGCATTCAAATTTAGAGAGACACTAAATATCCTGTCGGTGATGAAGGAAGAAAGCAGTTGAGGAGAAGAGTCAAGAAAAATGAAGTTTTGTGTTTAATTAGATACTTTCAACAATGTTAATATTGCAAGTTTTGTGGTAAGTAAAGAGATTTCTAAGAGAGGAAATCAAGAGTAAATTGAGAAGTCGATTTATTGATGAGAATCTGGAATCGTGCTTAAAATTAAAAACAACAGCATTTTACCCAAACTTTCCAAGGGGTGCAAGGCCATTATTTATGTTGAGTGTTTGTCTTTTTTTACAATTTAATTTTTATCAATACATAAGATCATTATTACGTATGATAATTACCTATTCAGTTTTATTCAGTGTATCTATAGTTTAATTACGACTTAAAACTTTAACGAAAGTTTATTAAGTTAATAAACAGTGTACTTACATATTATATAAGTAATTTAAGTTTAAGAAATTTGGCTCTCCAAAGAAATCTCAATCGTTGTACTGTTGATATTTGGCTCTATTGACTAATGAGTTTGCCGACCACTGGTATAGGATATTTACTAAAAACTAAATATAATACTTAGTATTAAAAATCTAAATACAAAGTATTTAATAATTCCATGATAATTTAATTTTTATATTTTATAGTGACAGCTTTTTCGAGCTGTAAAATAAATCAATTATCGTAGAATTAATAAAAACATTGTTTTAAAACCACAACAATGGAGGTGAACACATAACCCCGATTCAATTAATAAAAGCTAAGTTATTGTCTATTATAGAAACTAACTTGCAATTAATAGCCCAACGGTCCAACTGTATGTCGGATAGACTTGATTAGCCATTCGCTTTCCATTGACTTTCAACCTTATTGCAACTTACACACCATGCTTCACTACCGCCATACCATCATACTCATTATGTGATCGTATATCGTGGCGGAATTAACGATGAGCACTGTTAAAGTCGTACTAAAAGTATAAATCCCAAGAACGGCCCTCTAAAAATTTAATTGTCATGGACTTGCTTTTCCCTCCACCACCTGCTACGTCTACACACTCGTTATGCAGGCGTATACCGTGGCGTAACAAACGTTAGGCGTTTTAAAAAGTTGTACCGAAAGTGTCCAAGGAGAAATTTCCCAAGACCTTGATTGGCGTGCACTAAAATGTGTTTGATTCCTACTTCGATATAATGTATATATAAAGACCTTCTCGCACGCCGTAAAATGCCGGAAACTTTTTAAAGGCTAAGAATTTTTTCCTCGTAGATACCAAGTCACAATGGCCGACCAGTTCAACTGAGGGTCGGGCCGACTTGAAAAGCTCTTCCCTTTCAACTGACATATGGGGACACTCCCAGAGGATGTGGTCGGCATTCTGAAATTCGCCACATAAGCAAGTCGGAGATTCTATTAGACCATTGTCACCTAGAGTGTACATGATTCATATTCTGATTTTGCCAACTCTATGATCAAGCCTCGCTGAAACTATATCTTCTCACTCGCCATAAGACGTCACAAATTTTTTGAAACCCGAGAAATTTTCGCTCATCGATTTGCAATGGCCGACCGGTCCAACTTCTAATAATCTCTTAATTTGTAAATTTGTTCAAGCCAATGCGAGATAATTTCTTAAATACTGGCGAATAGTATATAAATTTGTTCTAATGGAATATATTTGATACACAGAGAGTAATACAATTCAGTCTTAGAAAAGTGTTTGTAAATATATTCACATTGACAAACAAACTACATGTGTTTCGTTGAAAGTGAAAGAACGCTAGTATTAATCTATTTATTTTTGTTTGAATCTTTTTAGTTTTTGCACAAAACAAAGGAACAATGGACTGAACAGAATATAAAATAGTTGACATGTCGCCTTAATCCCGCTACTTAGAGCTTTTAAAACACATAGCAGTAAGAGCTTTTGACTAAGTAGAGATATCAATAAAGCTGCGTTGGGTGCATGCTCCGATCTTTCTATTTTAGAGATACTTCATCGTAAAATGAAGCTTAAAGCTTTCGTATATTTGGCAAAAGTCGTAAACATAAGTAATGTTACAGTGAAAAATATCATGTAATTTTGAAGTCGCTTAATTTTCCAATAAGCACTCATTCCCGGCGTTCGTAATGGAAAATGTCAATAATGAATGATATATTTTAAGAGTGATCTTGTCGTTATGGAGAGAGGTAGACAGCCTTCAGTATTTTAACGGCCATAAACGCGTTATTGAATGTCTCATAATTCACGACTATTAAAGCAGTAATGTATCACGACGAAATTCAGCATTCAATATTATATAATATCATATATGTAATTCAAAATAATATACCTGTGTATTCAATTTTTTCTTTGTCTTTTTCTTTTTACTTTTTCAATCTTTCAAGGAAGCCTTACAAGGTGAATCGGTGGGTATTATGGTTAATGGCAAACATATTAACAATATACAATATGCCGATGATACTGTGCTGATTGCTGATAGTTTAAAGAGTTTACATTCTTATGGTTTAAAAATGAACCTCAAGAAAACAAAACTATTACTAGTATCAAAAACAGCGACACCAGACACCAAGACAAATTTTGTCATTAACAGCGAACCAATCGAACGTGTGACCCATTATAAATATTTAGGTACATGGGTCAATGAGAAATGGGACCAGTCTCAGGAATTAAAAACTAGAATTGAGATCGCAAGGAGCGCCTTTCTCAAAATGAGACGCCTCCTTAGCAATCGAGATCTTAACCTAGGTCTGAGACTGCGTATGGTACGTTGTTATGTGCTCTCAATTCTTTTCTATGATATGGAAGTATGGACAATAAACCAAGAGATGTCACGGAGACTTGAAGCTTTCGAGATGTGGCTGTATAGACGCATCCTCAAAATTCCTTGGACTGACCGGGTGACAAATGTTGAAGTTCTGAATCGAATGGGGAAGGACCGAGAAGTTCTACGTAGTATAAAAACCAGGAAACTACAATACCTCGGCCACATTATGAGAGGACAAAAATACAGCAACTTGTCATTCAAGGAAAGATCAATGGGAAGCGTAGCAGAGGACGGCGCCGCATTTCGTAGCTTAAGAACCTCCGTGACTCCAAGCAGACGACAAAAATAAGATCGCCTTGATGGTGGCCGACCTCCGCTAGGGGATGGCACAATAAGAAGAATTTAATTTTTATATATTTTAGTTCTATGATTTATTAATATAATAAACTTTATATTGGCAACTAGGCAACATAAACAAGGACCCCATCTAAACAATCCACCCCGTACCACACTCAGTCTTAATCGAGCGTATCACGAAGCCCCACGCTGTATGTGAAGCATCAGCAGTTGTTTTCACATGGTAATCTTCTCTCAGAAGAAGAAACACAAGACTGAGATCGCCACGCTCTCAAGTGAGTTTTTACAGAGTTTACAGTGACTTAATTTAATAAAAGACAGGAGCATGGAGAACAAACATAAACCAAATGAATTTAAATAGTTATCATATTATGACACAAAAACAAAGCTAAAACAATACGGACATTCAAAACTATATGAAAAGAACCTCTGATAGGGGTTGACAGGAGAAGATGAAGATGCTGGTAGAATTGAATTAAATTTTGTAAAAAGCACATTATATTTTTAATATCACGAAATATGGTAAATAATATAGGTACGTATTAATACACCTACACGTACCTATATCAAATACGATCAAACAGTAGGTAGATCGGAGATGGCATGTTTGAACTAGGTTAGCAATGCTATATTACATATTTTGACGTCAATAATGTGTATATTTTTTTAAAGTTAAGATATATTATAGATTACTATAAAAATATTAATCATAAACATTCACAGCATTAAAGTTTATATTTAAAAACAATACAAATACAATAAAATTTTATTTTAATATCGTAATACACCGCGTATCACTGATAAATTATACGTCTCAATGGAGCGCATTCATTAGTATGGCATACGTCGTTATGGGGTCTAGGACGATTTGGCGCCGGGACAATTGGACGCCATGCAATTCGAAATTAAATAGACGTTAGGTACTTATAGGTACTTTAAAAAAATATATTTAATAGTATTATTTATATTTAAATTATTATATTATGATTTAATAGTTGGTGAGAATTTAAATATTCACACGTAAATAATGATTTAATCGTGCACATGTTTAAGTTCCAACGAAAAAAGAGTTTTTTTATTTTATATAAAGCCTTAGGCATGATAATTCTCAATCCGCAATAAAAAAAATATTATGTTAAGAGTAAAATGAATTAAAACTACTAAGTAGTAAATTGAAACTGATTAAAATTCCTCGTCTACGTTCTGTATACGTGTCTACGACAGTGCGGTGTCCAATTGTCCTGGCGTTCAGTTGTCCCATTCCCTCGTTATGTGTATTTGATAAGTCTGGCACGAGGACAAAATTTTGATCCGAAAGAGATCATGATTGGACTGCGACCACGCAGGTGATTGAAAATGCATAGAATTTTATATTTGTCAAAACATAGGAATTGGAAACCATGTCATGTGAGGGCAGGAAAGGTTCTGTAAGATTAGAGTGACTTATGAGCTTGAAGAGAGTGAAAAGTGAGCATGCAATGATGATAGTCGTAAAATGCTCATTTGAAGAATGTTTTTTAATCATAATATTATGAGAGTTTAATATTAATTGATCACCTTATTATCAAAACCTACCTAACCCCACGACCCAAATTGTTGATAAATTTGAAAAAAATGCTGTTTCCGTAATTAATACTTTGGACGCTGAAGACGCACATGCGCGTAATGACCAGGCGGCCGATCGATGTAATTAACGTGCATTTTAAAGGTGCTTATTAAAAAATCATTATAAACTCAGCAGCGAATGCGTTAATAGAAAAGGAAGATAAGTAAAAACGAATGGATGAAGAAATTAATATTTAATAACACAATTTCATGTGGGTTTTTGAATGTGTCAGCAATCTTTAAAAAGTTATTTAACATATAAAACGCAGTTAGATAGGTTTTTAAACCGAACATTTTGGATTTGAGTAGGTTTTGAAAAGAATTCATATGAAAAGAAATTGTAGTATCCTACATACTAGGGCGTTTCCTTATATCGCTTATATTTCTGTATTCAGAGCGTTTACTAATGTGAATAAATATTTATAAAATTAATACTATCGACCGAGGGTACTTAATGGCATTTGAATTTAAATTCTAATTGATTTGACTTTTGTGCACCGAAAGGCGAAATCCGGGTCGAAAAAAATGACTCAAATGGAATAGTACAAATCTCAGATCAACTAGAATGAATATTTGTTGCGTACTTATTAAAATAAATAACAAATTGGTTATTAGGTAGGTTTTGAAAGATGCTCATTTATTCTTTTATTTAAATAAAATCTACCAAAATGATTTTTTTTAAATGCAAACGAAATATATATAATAAACTATGCATTTGACATAATTAAAATAAAAAGCTCTAAAGAAATACAAAATAAAGGTTATACAAATTTGTGAGATTATGTATTCGATTTATAAAAGGTCTATGTACATAATAAAAGTTTATCCGTAACCCTTGGCATTATACTTTATCTAATGTATGAAAATGTAATAATGTTGCTGAATTTTGATAAAAAAAACCACACACTTGCAATAATGAATATTGTATCACAAAAAAGAATATTGTTATGAAGTATATTTTTCGTGAAGTACAAATATTTCACCTCTTCTACCTGCATTTGACAAAATCGCCACTTCAAAATGGAATGTGTTTAGGTACATATATATATATATATATATGTATATTACTAAAGTCGGTGTGAATAGTAAGTATCTATAGTGCGATGCTGTAAAAATGGTATGTAAATGGATAGTATAATTCAACCGTTTTAACTTTTAAAATATCCTTTTTTCACCCGTTTTCTGAATGTATTAAAATTGTAAAACTTTATCGTATACGCTTGAGCGAATTCAGAAAAGTTACAAATTGAAAACCCTTGTCACTCCGCTCCACCCATGATAAGATCTAGAGGATTTCGAATGACAGAACAATACATGAGTTTTGATATTTTACCAATATTAAAATACATCCTATTTTTAACATTATTTGTCATTCTATATAAATAAAAAATATACTAAATCGACTTCATATGTATGTACTTTTCAGCTGTAATTAAAACAGTTTAACTACTATAGTAGAGAAACTTTAAATAATCATTAAATATGGTAACATTTTCAAGAAAATTATATTTGCATTGGCAACGTTAATTAAATGCATTGTTGTTTGCGATTCGTTAATTGAAAACTTCGTATAGGCTTATAGCAATGATGGCTTTTTTATCCCACAGGTTTTAATCTAGCTATAAATTAATTTCTTCTATGCAAAGATTTGCTGCTAATTTAATCATTTACCTTAGTAACGTTTTTTTAGCTTAACTTTAATATAATATTACTAGCTGACCAGGCAAACGTTGTTCTGCCATATAAATTATTTCTAGTGAATATTTTGGTTGTTAAATAAAAAGTAACGAATGTATCGTAAGTGTATGGGGATGGGATCTATGACAGAAAGAAGAATAGAGCACTGTAGACGATGACCGCCGATAAAAACAAAAAAACATCAACCATTCATTTCCTCAATTCAAAATGAGTAATGATGTTCATAATGAATGAATTACCTGTGACAGGATCTCGTTGTTTAATGTTTATGCAATATCCGTCTTGTCCCTTCCAGAAAATTAGCGGATATTGGAGAGCGTCGTATGAACGGTGTGTGTCAGCGATGAACTCCTCCTTCTTCGAATCACGATTTCTCGCGTCGATGTGCGGTCGCCAACCATGATTCCAGCAATGTCGTCAACAACAGTCGCATTGAATCGACGTACGTGCTCTCCAGCTGGTGTTTTATCAGGATTGATGACAATAGCGTGATTGTCACTTTGCAATTCGTGCATGTGTGCTTTGAAGAATTTCAATAATTCATTGTGCTCATTCAACAGGGCGTCCAGTTCGCCGACGATGCGCCTGGCATTAGGCGAATTGAGGCTATTGTAGCCGCAACGTGCATCCACATGATTGATGTCCTCACCGCCGTAAAATTTTTTTTTGTAAAAATGTATGTGGTTCGTTTGGCATTAGCAGCAATGAGCCTACTTTGTGGTATACTTGACCTTTGATTTTGAACGTAGAATGGAATTTTTGACCATTTGCCGCAGTATTGTGAACTATTTCTGTTGCTCCGGACGAAGTCATTTGGAAGCATGAATTGAATGTGCGAATGGACTTCAGGAACAGGTTTGAATCTGGAACCGTGCCAATGAGCAAGTTGTTCAATGGTTCTGGTGGTATCTCAATTTCTGGTAGTTGCACTTTTCCTGATGCGCAACACATCCCGGCTGACTCATGTTTGAATTTGAGCGCATGACAATGGGGACATTCTTTGTCCATAGCACCAATCAGCACTTTCGGATGAGCGGAATATTCAATATCTGGCTCGTACTCGAATGCGAGACGAAGGAACGAAGCGGATGTAAATGTTCGATGTACTTGTTGGCGTTGTCGGTCATTTGCTCTGCGTGTGTTAACTACAAACCGACGCGCTTGGCTCCGTTCCAATTGTCGTTGTTGATTTCGTTCAGCTCGTGTCTCTTGTGATTGAGATGCACGCAATTGCGACATGCTTACACGCACGTTTTTGTTATCTTGTTGGATTTGTTCGTCTGTTCTTTCTACTCTACTATTTAGCATGTTTGTTGCTTTATTCGTTCGACGGCCCAAATGGCCCCCCTTGCGTCTTGCTGGCATTGTGCACTGTAATACACGCACATAAAAATAGATAAATTAAAATAAATCGTACAAAATTTTGCACGCACTGCGTTGTGATTTGCCGAATGAAATGTCAAAATGAATTCTTCTCGGACGTAGTGCCATCTGTCATTCAACAACATAAATAATTTCGTTCTGTTTGAAATACGAACGACGGTTAAATTTGTTCATACAAAAATAATAAAATCGCGATTAAAAAATGGGAGGATGGGGGTAGGAAAATTAAAATTTGAGGTTATAAGTATTTTTTTATGCCAAATATTAAAAAAAATACAAAAAAAAATTGTCAAGAAAATTAAAGAAAATTTTTCTGGATAGAGATACCCTAATCACCTAGCGGTATAAAATATACTTGTTGATCTATTCTCATACCTAAAAAATATACATAAAAAAAATCATAAAAATCGGTCGAGCCATTTCGGAGGAGTTCGACCACAAACATCGTGACACGAGATTTTTATATATATAGAGATAAAAGTTCCATCCACGTAGAAGAATAGTTTATTCAGCACATTTGGGTGTAATATACATATTGTGTATACGTAGAAAAGAGACATTAAAATTATTTAGATTAAAACCTAAACTTTATAATTAATTTTATTGATAATAATATTATCCGAAGTATGTGTACTCCGTTCGCAAATTGCTTGATCGAGAAATAATCAGAAAAACTCAATCTCAAGAAATAGTTTGTTGGAAATTTCGAGAATTCTCATTTCTCGAGAAATCGAGAAATTGTCAATAAGCTAAACTCCTAAAGAAAATTTGATATTCCGGTTATATTTGACGAACAAGTTTAAAAAGCTCTTGACTTTCATTGTTAATTTCCTTTCAAATGGAATTTGTTATTTTTTCAAAAATCTCAAGAATTCTCGAGAAAACAAATATTTATGGTGTCGAGTATTTCCGAAACTTGAGAAATAAAAAAAGTCGATAAATCACAAGCTCTAATCGTACTCGTCACAATAATATGCTTAAGTGATAGACATCATGGGAGGGATGATCGACTATTGAAGATTATTGTGACTATGTGCCTCTTTAGACAAATAGTTACAATGATTCCTGAAAATAAGCGAATCGGTTATACGATTGAAAAATCAAGTTATGAGTTATAATTTCCCCCACCACTCCAATAGAACAGAGACAATATTAAATTCGATCCTTAGTCGAAAGAATGTCACGATCTCATTCACTCTTCAATATAGTTTCCTAATAAAGAACATCTAAGTATATGGATATACAGTTCCATTTTTGAGTACGTCTGTACGAGTGTAGGCTCCACCGAATTGTTCCAGGTAGCAAACAACAAAGAAAATATTGCCCTGGTGGTGGCCGACCTCCGCTAGTGGATAGCAAAACAATAAGGCTAAATTTAATCATCATTATCAAGAACCATTGGTTTAATATACACGCATCTTGAAACTCATCAGGTAGAAAGAAAAACCTAGTATAGGGTATTAACATCTATAACACAGTAATAATGTTATATGATTAAATTGTATTTGACGTGTTGCTCTGTTTTTTATGGGGTGTAATAAAACATGTATAAATTATTAAAATATTCAAATTTTCATAACAAAGTTCAAAATAGTATTATTAAAATTTATAAGCTAGCATTAACTCTACCAAGGGAACAATATTCTAAACTAATGCATACATACACTGAAATAATTTATTTAATCTGTATGATTCTCTCTTCGGTGATTCTGTTTTTTTTATATATATTATTGTATATTCATCTTAATGACGTAAAACTACCAATTTTTGGTGTAATAATCATATAATATATTTATATAATATCCTGGTCCAGTTTTTCTCGCATATAGGAACACTGTCAATCAGCTGATTTTATTTAAATTTCAGTTCTAAATTTTCTTTTATTTAAATTATTTTTTATTTTTGTTATGTCATTTAAATAATAATAATTGTATTTAATCATATTATTTTCTTACAAATCACTGCAAAGCAGCCGTTGGGAGGGGTTTATGTTTAATTTTTCTATATTTTTTTCAATCATTCTCTTCCTTACATCTTCCATGTGAGATATGAGTGAATCGTATACGACTAATCATCATAAAAATTCTATTATTTCACCTCACACTAGTGTCGATATTTTAAATTTAGAACGGACGTTATGATTTACGTACTGTCCAGATGTAATAACATTACAGTTTATTTAATTCAATATTTTATTGAAATATGTATATCTATTGAAATATATGAGTAAAAAGTTAAAATCTCACATAGTTAGCATTGTAGTATTAAAACTTCAACTATATTCTTGAAATCAGGATTTTTAGCTCTCAAAGTAGAGATAGTCGCTGGATAAATCAATCATCCAATGGTACCCAAGAGTTATAAAACGTCCAAAAAGTAGACGTAGAGGTCCATGATCGACGATTTAACTAAGCTCTACGGAATACGTAGCAACGCAACTGATAGGATAGCAAATATTGAAATCAGCCTAGAGAGGCCTTCATCTAGTCTCCTGAATTTTTCGAATACGCCATCGCTATACTCGTTTATTCGTCAAGCGGTGACGCTTAACCGACGATTCATCCTGATCTATGTTTATATTTTTTAATTAATTGTTAATGTTGCCTAAGGTTACAGTATCAGCACCATGTCCCTATGAATAACACACTAGTTTCTTGATATCATAATTACTCAATATGCTATAATCGCATTATAAATATATATCAAACTATTATAATAGTATCATTTGTTTCCTTCACGACCCGATTAAAATAAACGACTTCTCCTATTTTTCAAATTTAGAATTTGCATTTATACGTGTATGTTTAATTCGTCTTCTCGATCTCTTTATCATTTTCATATGTTTTTTCATTTATGCAACCGTACCAATATGCAATTGAAATAAATATAATATGAATGCAAATAAAAAAGTAATGTGTAAGTAATAGTCTCGTCAAACTAACCCAAAATACAAATTTGAAACTGAGTCATGGCTCAAGTTGAAATTGCGTTGAAATACAATTCAGATGCATTTCTTTTGTGCACCGGAATGCATACATAGTTATATTATTTCGAGTCCAGGGACAAATTTTATTGATTGTGTGTAGGTTATTCAAACAGATGGCAACTAAACCAGACTGACTGAATACCACCTACAAGGCTATAGTAGTACCAGCAGTAGCTATGGGGTATACCGTACGCAAATACAATAGCTAGCTAAGACAACCTAGTCTGTGATGCGCTATGATAATAATTAATAATTGTTTTTTAAATCTATTTATGTTGTGTAAATGTAATTTATAATATAGTATAAATATATTTTAATTTATGTTAATAAACTATTTTTTTGATTAAGTTTTTAGTTTTATTACTGGTTTCGTATTTATATTCATTTTCTAATTCAAATATTATTTTAAAATAATAATTGTAGGTACATGGTATGGCAATTAAGCGACACTTGAAGTATATCCTGCCAGGTCTCAAAATGTTGCGGAGCTCACCGGAGCTCAACTCCGGTTCGTGAAATCCCCGAAACAATCGCTACGTTTAATGGAAAAAATTAATATTGCGTTCCAGTTCGTTAATTAATAAAAAATATCTAATTAATTTCACATAATTTACTTATTTTTTAAAAAGTTTAATGCTAAACTTGTCGAACTCGTGATAAAAAAAAATTGACAAAACTTACATGTTACAAGTTTAAAGAGTGTTATTATATTTGTCAATTTGAGCTATGTAGGTATATAATAAAAGTCTAATATACTTATTATTATACAATATGTAAACAAAATTTAAAAGGTACCTACATACTTTTGTTGATATTTTTTATTAATTTATAAATTAATGAGCGCTCCGATTCGTAACATTTTTCATTTCTACCGCTGCCTGTAAAAGATAGGAATATGACCAGTACAGGAAACCTTGTAGGGAAATGACGAAAAACATAGAAAGAATGCTAGGTTCTTTGGACGAACTTAGGGGGTGGCGAAGATGCAACAGTGAACCTAGGTATATTCTGGGCCACATGCATAGAATGTAAACACACAGACAAACGATAGTATCGAGTTGCATTTAAAGATCTGTCAAGTCCAAAATTGGACGAAAGTGGACGAAAGTGGCATTCAACAGATCCAATTAGATGCGAATGCTGTAGAAGGCCAAGACCCAGATAATAATATTAAGAATTATATTGTAAGGCACACTACCACAAATTTTTGAATGAAACAATCATCGAATGTTATAATATTTTACATGACTTTTAGCTAGTTTCTTCAAAACAGATCATTTTCGTGGCTATTTAAATTTAGAACGATCGCTACTTATATAATGTAAGTATCCCTTAGGCTTGGGTTATTAAATTCTATACAAATGGCAACTTTCTCACAATATATACCACGGAACAAAACGCACGATCATTTCTTTTATTTACACTACGTATCTTTCGCAACTGCAAAATTCAATTCCACGAGTTTTCCGTCAGTTATTTATTTATGTTTGCCAGACCCGTGCCACCCTGTCGTCGCAAGGTCAATTGATTCATCGAAACGGGAAATTGTTTGACCAAGGTGGCAGCTTTGAAGGACTTTAAATGTGATATTATAATGCAATTGAATTATTTAACGATCCAGTAGACTTATGACGGTCGGTTCGATTTCCAGACTGTGCCACTGGTATTCTAATTTATGCAAAACGTGCCGATACCTACCTATAATAATACTTGTAGCTACCCTAATATACTAAATTTCCTGATATTTCTCAATGCTAAATCTAATAATAGTTTTGTAGATATTATAAATATAATTGTAAGTCATTAATATATCATCAACCTGGATCAATTTGCTGGATGAAAACTTATCCAAGGTGACTCGATTCCTCCAGTTCTGCGCATTGATTTTGGTTTACATCTATAAAAAACTATTTCATCGACTTAGTTTAGCGAATATTCTTATAATTTTTCTGTGTCTTGAGATCATTGGAAGATTTTTATGTATTTATTAAGTCTCAGCTGATGGTTATTTCGTTAAGACAGTTATTAAATTTAAAGAAGAAATTTATCGAAAAACGAAAATACATATTATTCATAATAGATAGGTAGGTACATATTTTTACATATAAGCTTCAGCCATGTGGTATTATAATTATTTATACTTGCAGGTTAAATTCTCTCAGAGACATTAATTTAGATACACAAAAACGCTTTAATGTTTGGCTGAGCTATAAACATCTCAAAATTAAGTGGTATTGATATTTTTGACTTCTTTAGTTTTCTAGGAGCCTTGCCATAATTTACAACATATTGTTGAACTAATTTTTAAAAATAAAAAAAGGGAACGGTATTTTACATATTTTAAACAATTTTGAATTCGTAAAATACTATACATACCTAAATGGTATTTATACAAATGGATTATACTACAGTGCCTATTGGAAATTAGTTTTGAATAAATATTATGTCTGTAAAAGGTAGCATTTTCTCGGAAAAGAATATTTTGGGAGGAGTATCTCTCGCATTTCTTTTGGATTCCCGCCTGCCCAAAGTAGGGGAGGGGTATAGTTGATCTTACGTTGACAGTTATTGAAATATTATGCATATCACTCACTTTATTCAATAAGATTGGCGCAATATATTATAATATCACAGTCGAAGTATAATAAACGCAAGTACGTATTATTGACATAAGAAGGTCCTTCATTATTTACTACATTTTTTTTCGACTTTAAATGGATCATTATTTAAAAACTACCATAGCTTTTTTCTTATCCGTTCCCTCATGGCTAACGATAGTGACCACCCCGAAATTCAGTCATCAAGATTTTCCAGCCCTCTCGATCCTTTGCTTCTCGCAGGACTTAGTGAAGGCTACTTCAATAAGGTCATTCACTTAATCGTCCCAGTGCGCCGACGCTATTCCTCTGCTTTGCCTTCCTTGGAATTACCCAAAACCATTAGTTTCTCTAGGTTATCCGGTCTGCGCCAAAAAATATGTCCAAAAAACTACATAACGTGTCTCAAACATATTGTGGAGCGCCGTTTCTTTATCTGGAATCTCTGGATGATTAACTGGGTCGTCTTGTGCTGTCATTATGGAGGCATCAATTATCTCCAGTTCCCTTCTCCGCATGGTCCATGACTTGATAAAGTAAAAAAATATGAAGATTACTAATATTCATACAAGCTTCATTTTCGTGATATTTTCAATATGTTAAGACGTGTGATCGCATTTTTTCCAATTTGTAAGCGCCTTATTATTTTTGCTTCACATCTGCCACTTCCACTAATGGTTGATCCTATAAATACAAACTCGTCTACCGTTTCTGGATTTCGGAGTATACTTGCTACGGGTAAAAGTTGAGTCTGATCGAAAACCATTAACTTGATCTTATTCCTCTTAATAAGGAGGCCGTATTTGTCACTCTCTTCATTTACAGTGTAGCAGCTCTGCAATGGCGAGTGCAAGTACGTTATAAAGAAAATGAAGTGATCCTAGCACCGGTTAGTAATTAAAGCAATTCAATACGTTGATTTGCCAATTGCCAATAAGTAACGCAATTTAGAAAGCGCTTCGGAGAATATTGTAAAAATATTAGTTAACTTCGTTTCAATTATATATGGCATGAATAGATTAGTGGTCAGAGCACATGGGGACAAAGGACAAATCCCGGGGGACACATTTTTTTCTAGAGGCTATATATTTTTCAGAAGGGTTTTCAAATTATGCGGTCTTATTTTATTGTAGGTACTTAGGTACAAAATGTCCGCATTGAGACCGAGAGGCCGCTAGATCGATGAAATGGTTAAGTTCTGTGGAAGTACGTGGCAACGCAACGCATGGGACCGAGAAAAGTGGAATCAGCTTGGAGAGACCTTCATCCAGCAGTAGATAGATTAAGGCTGATGACGATAAAATATATTAGTGTTTTTGCTACTTTTTCCGCATTTATATTACCTCAATACTGATTTCGTCTCACGACATTATCACTTTTGATTTCATCATGGTTGAATCGGTACCTAACAATAGTATTTAAGATTAATATTGTAAATAATAAAAAATGTTTCCATGTTTTGTTTTGTTGACTGATTTACGTAGGTACCGCTAAAATTGTATGGAATTGATCATCTAAGTATTGAAAATTAGCAAATAAATCTCAGATTGTAGCGAAAACTGCAAAGCTGCTTTAATCACCATCGATAATTTTTCATCTTCACTTATATAATTTAGACTACATCTGACATACGAAGACTTTCTTCATCGTTGGTGCTTCACAAACATGATGATGATAAACCAATTAGAGTTGAATAAAGTAAAAAACCACAAACTCTCAAGCACTAATATTATTATAATAATATGTGCAGCAAATTGTAGGTAACAACCGCGAAATTAAAAATTCCATTTCGAATATCCGGTGCTTCTAAGCCCTTCAACTGAAAGCAATATCACAACAGAGAAACGCTAGGACGAAAATAATGTTAATATTGTTTTCGCCAAGGGAAGATGAAGCATTCCGTACATTTATTGGAAGTTAAATAAAATTTAGGAATACGTTATATCCGTCTATTCCTTTACATAATATATACTCGTGCATAAGATGACACGCTCAGACGATATATCGCAAATACGTGGAAGATTATCCAACACCCGCTTTTGGATATATTATTGTAAAAGGTGGTCGGGGTATTGACGCATCGATTTATTAATATTTTATATTTTAAAGCCAGTACGAGAATGTAAGAACATATATTGTTAGCTATTTATGTTGACGACATCGTTCAATTTAAGATACTAACGTGCACTTTGAGATACTTGCATGTATATTTTTACCTAATAAATCAAAGAAGATATTGCGACTAAGACCTTAAAACAAAATATTGCCCCATTTTTCATACAGCGCGGCTTAAGCGTTGGACTATCACGCCGTGGGTCCCAGGTTCGAATACTGGGTCTGGCAAGTACACATTGTTTTTCAATTCGTGTGTGAGTCAGGGTATGTACCTGATAGGTTGAGCAAGTGGCTGACATCCATTTCTCGTAAAAAAACAAAATCTGTTAATAGAGACCTCTACTCTGTGGAGGCCCATATTATGATCCTATTAGGATCGGACGTGGTCGAAAAATTTTTTTTTATCATCCTTTCATGACTAAAATATCTAAGAAATGTGTTGTATAGATACATTACTAACGAAATATATACGACTAAATCAAATTTAAATGCCATCTCAGCTTCAATAGACAATATTGCGAGTCCACAGTTTCAGATACATTTAAAAAATATACACCAAAACTTTTATAATATATTTTGGATAAATTTTAAATTAGGTAAGTATGCACCTACCTATAATTCGAAAATCTGCAAGTGTCATTGCTGGTCATCAAGTACGTGGCTTCCAAGGACAACGTAAGTAAACTAGATATCGCGAATCCGACAAAAATATAGTCCTGTTAAACCTTGTTTGTAAATTAATACATTTTGTTTCCAACCAGTGAGCTGATTTTTTTAATGGAAAGATATGTCCGTTATTACTAAGTTTAGATAGCTATTTCTAGATATACCTAATGATTCTCTTCGATTTGCCTCCTTTCGAGTAACTGCCGCCCCCCAAGCGACGCTCAATCTGCCTACCCTCACGGGACATCACTAGTTTTAATTGAACACAGTGACTTTCAAAAGCAGATTAATTATTAATGCTAGACTTCGTAACTCAAATTGT
Organism: Rhyacophila brunnea; assembly: GCF_057557595.1. Classification (NCBI taxonomy): domain Eukaryota; kingdom Metazoa; phylum Arthropoda; class Insecta; order Trichoptera; family Rhyacophilidae; genus Rhyacophila; species Rhyacophila brunnea. The sequence goes on along the minus strand of NW_028233276.1, from coordinate 34,790,426 downwards.
ATACTGAGAAACTGTCGAATAATTAAGTGAAAGCCTTTCGCTATTTTCTTATTATAAAGATTGATTGCAATATCAGAACCTTCTTTATAATGTTTGTTTTTAATTTATAATTATCTTTTAGTACCAACATTAGCCAAGTCACTATTGTCTGATAACAAGAAATCGGCGATAACAGGAAGTCGCTATTGTCGCATTTAAAAACCTTCTACCTAGTGAAGTACCTGTCATGGCGGAATTGCGTGCTAGAGGCGTGTTTAAATAATGTATCGGCTCTCTTTTTCTTTTTCGCAATAAACTAAAAGTATACTAATAATAATTCTAATATCACTCCCGATCATTTTAGACATATTTCTATTATAAAAAGCTTCAAATTACGTAAATTGACAGATCCGTACACCACAGGAGCGTAAATTGAAATGATAAATTAGGGGGTGCTTCTCATTTGAAAACAGAAGTGTGATTAGCTACACTGGAGGGGATTGTTAGTTACAGTTTTAACACGTGGACAAGAAATTCTTGTTCGACTATAACGTGTAGAGCGGCGGCCATTTTTCTGTCTTTTTTGGTGCTCCAAACATGGTGTCCCAACACAACCTTCTTCCAAAGAATCGAGATTTTTTTATGATGATGCTATCAACTTGAAACCTACACTAATAGATTTGCCATGGCCAGTTTTCGGATAAAAATGCAAAAAAACGAGATCATCGACTATTTATTTTTTGAGATAATTGATTGTATTTCGTTATTATTTGATAACTTATCCCGATTATTGTTATCTCAAAAGAAACAAAACTATTTTTGTTTAAAGAGAGAAAGAAACAAGCTTGCCAATTATTAAATACCATAAATCACGTCTGAATAAGGCCGGATGCTTAAGCTCGGATAATATAATGTAACATTGTTGTCATTACTAATGAATATTTTTTGATGAATGTTTGTAGCTTTTTTGACATTTACTTAGAATACGAATAATTATGTATAATACTTAGTTACAGTCAAGTATCTGTGTATTGCGGTGCTATGGCTATTGGCTAATCACTGTTAGACCACAATACTTTATTTGAATAAAAAAATAAAATACAACTACATTCCTTGGCGAATACATAAAGCATTGCGAAACAAACAACATCCATTCATTTTTTACAATACCACTGTGAAATGTAGACTCGATCCATCTTGAATATTATTTCGCATGAATTTCATTTCACATTTTCCGAACCAATGCGATGTACATTTCAAAACACAAACACATTGCCCTAAAATATGCTTTCTCGGTGAGGGGGTAAATTTCATTTCACTTATATCAACGGTCGTTAACTTTATCTGCACTGGAAAAAATCTTGTTATCATGAGATAAAGTTTCATATTATTTAATTTCGATCGTAAATTCTTTTGGTCATAAATCGGGAACAAAAGTATCGGACGTCAGCATCGGATGTGCGAGAGCATAGTAATATATTTCTGGAAGTTTTTATCCGTATGGCCGTAGAACTAGCATAAAAAATAAGATAGGAAACTTTCGAAACTTTGCCGTTGATTAAAATGATCGCATTATTGGAGGATTGAGAGCTTTGTGGTAAGTGGTATCATTTATTTTAAGGTATGCAGATGGAGTCATAATGATTAACTTTAAAAATTAACATGCAATCAAAGAATTTGGCCACGAGCTATACGAGGGAGTGTTATATATATATTATAATAATGTATAAAATGTTATTGTGTTTGAATTCATAGCCATGGAATTATTTTATATTCTGAATATTTGCGTTCTTAAATATGGCCACTTTATTATTATCTAAGTATAAATTGAATACTGGTGTATGCTGAGTGTGTGCAATTTTTGAAGAGTATTTATCTAAATCAGTGTCTGCTAAACTGTGTACACTAGTGTGCCTCAAGAAGTCTCAGGTTGTGCCACGAAGGAATTAACCTCAAAACTGTTTATTTCAAATAATGCCTAATCATTTAAATTTTAATTAAATTCAATATCTACATATTCAAATAAATATTTGTCACTTTCGTACATAGTGGTCGACGCGACACAGGGAATACAGTGACGATGGTATATACGCAGCGTAAAAAACGACCCTGTGCATAAAGCCTTATTTTCTGAGCTAGAGTATTTTGGATATCGCTTTGGAGTCAATATCATCGATTGGCTACAACAGCAATTAAATCTCTGTTGCCGTTTGGATCGACGTCCCTTTGCAAATTTGGTTTTTCATCGCCCGTGGAAATGAAATCAAAAAAACGAGAGTGGTTGGTTAAATATTATGGTAGATGAGGAGTTACTTGTTTTTTTATCTAATTTATAGCCGCGTTTTGACAGAATTCTTTCTAAAAATCAATTGCATTCTTCTCACTAATAAAATTATTACCATCTTTGTAAATATATATTGATAACATATTATAAAAAAAAATTACCTATACCTACTATGATATCCTTTATTCATATTAATAAGGTACATTTCCTTTTTTAAGGTATTTTTATTTGGTATGCCGCGGAAAAAATCCCATTCACCAGTGTACCGTGAAGTAAAAAAGTTTGGCAGACTAGAGATTCAGATTCTAAATGACGTTATTTCGGTACATTTACTGCCAATTATATTTAAATATTTATTATATAAATGTGTTTTTGAATTCCGCTGCGGATGGAAAATATGCCAAAATTGTCATCGGTAATTATTACGGGGGGGTCCATTTTGAAAAATTATCGATAATAATTAATTATTGAATTTTTAGGCGGCGGGGGTGGGAAGATTATCAAAATCTAACAGATATCGCTGACTTCCGCGTTTATCATGCGGACCCAGGTTTTGTTTTATGCTCCCGGAAAAAGTCTCAGAACATTAAATCATTGGTGCATAACGCGTGACCCACCTATTACATGAAATATGCGAAAAAAAATCGTAGCATAACCTAATAACTATCTAAATTAGGTTTTAAACGAGATATGGTAAAATCCTTTCATCGATTGTTTATTATAACTTTTAAGGATTATTATTCTACAACATATATCATTTCATATATAAAATGAGTTTATCACGTCTTGGTATTCACCAAATACCATTTAAATAAATAATTTGCTTGCAGACTTTGTGAGCTTTATTCACTACGCATACCCTAGTTAAGGGTTTCTTAACTGGGGTTCCGCGAGATCTATCAGGCATTTCGCAAGAATTGGTAAGAGCTCACCCAAAACTTTTATAATATTAATATTAAAACCTTTTTTATAATAGGCTAAAAGTAAGCACGTGACCTGCATTTAAAGAACAGAGTGTTGGAAAGTTGAGCTGCTTAGGTTTGTTTATCATGGTTATCACTGAATTTTAAAAGAGATTTTTTAACAAATTTAACAAGGTACAAGAATTGAAGAATTCAGTTGTATTAAAAACAGTTATAATATATTTTTTTAATATATAGTCACCATCACCTACTTATTATTACTTATTAACCCTACCGGCAGTGACACCGGCAGGTAGTGCGTTGCTTGAGGCTAGCAGCTAGATATTCTAAGAGGGCGACAGATTACGGAAGAAATAAAAGAAACAAACTTTGATAGTAGATTACGTAAAGATTATAAAATTTCCGTGCTTATGTCCTATTATTGTCCGTAGAGGTATTTCTCATAATTTTAAGTTTTTTTATTCATACATCTGTTGAAGATATTATTACAAAAATTGCAGCAGGTGTTGAATTTCGATAATATTTGAGGTTACAATAGCAAGAAGCAGCATTTTGAGTCTGCTTATGATCGAATCTATGTTTAAGTATGTGACTGCCTACTTAACTGGTTGGCTGCTTAGAATAACTATTTTCAAACTTATTACCCTTGACATGTGTGTCAGCTGGGTTGGGGTTCCTAGAGATTTAAAAAAATGTCTCAAGGGTTCCATCAAACAAAAATGGTTGGGAATAACTGCAATAGTTTATGTAATATTATAATTATCTTTGTCAATATGTACTTTCAGACGAGGGTAGTAGAGGAACAGTTTAAAATTACAAAGCGATGTGTAGTTGGTAAAAGTTACAATTGAGTAGAGGGGATGAGGATGTTTTTATTTATAATGAGTGGGGAGCAAATACGGTTAAATAAAATATGTTAGGACTTGTAAAATATTTATAATTTGTATACTTAGTTTATAAATTATTATGAATTACAACCAAGTAAACGCTGAATCTATTAGAAAAGACGTAGGTAGGAAAGAATATATTATTATCTGTGACATTTGCATCTTATGAGATTAGAAAATAGTAGATACATTTCCTCTACTGATAAAAAAGACTATCCGTCACTGCATTAAATTATTTGCAAAATAGTTTATTTTTCGTCAGTAGTACAAAGAGCATTTATGATGTTTTTTTTTGTCACAGGCGCCAACAATCCTAGGTGTGGTTCTGTATTTTCCGTGTTAAGTAATAAACACTTCGCCATGATACGTAAATAATATTAGAAAAGTCACTAAATTTGCGCCGGAAGAAGGACCCTAACAAACAAATATGTAGCTCTAAAACGTACTAACAAACGTTTCACTAAGATTGTAAAAATAAAGTTCTCAGTATATTTTTATTCTCTACTACTGTTCACATTAGGGTTTACAACCCCGGGATCTCGATTAGTGTCTTTATTCCGAATTCCCGGAATTTAAGCTTTTTCAATCAATTATATATATTTCTTTTATTTTCATAAACTAAAGAAATTCCTATAATTTTAAGAAAATATTTTTTTTAAATTAATTACAATATTAAAATTTATAAAAAAATGTGATACTACAACAAAAAATAGTACTTATATTTTTGGTATTTATCATATATTTATTATACATATATATATTTGGCATATATATTATTTATTATTTATAAAAAATTTCTTAATCAAAGTTTAAGATTTGATGAAACTGCGTTATAATGGTTTTAAAAGAAAGTTTTTTTTTATTTTTAAGATAGGTATTTGAGTTGTTTATGTTGACCGGATGACTCGAGCTTTAATTGAAACCGTCCCCAGAACGATCTACAATAACTAATCCTAAAAAAATGACAAGCGCTCATATGTAGAGGTTGCATAACTCTACAACTGACATGTTATTGTCTATGCTCATTTATAGACCAGCCTTCCTATAATGTAGTCAACACGCGCCATTATTCCATGTCTCTTTTAATATCTAAATTCCAAAGTATAATTTAAGCCTTTAACTCAAACTAGAATTAATATAATGTATTTCGTAGTGCCGTGTTACCGAACTTTATTACTACAATATAAAACCAAGAAAATACCAACTCGTGTTTCTATTCATCACTGCCCGAACATAATATTATGTCATTCACACTCAAATATCCATCTGAACTAAAACTTAACATCGGGAGTAAGAATAACAAATCATTAATCCCCCGATACATACTCAAACAGTCATAAGAAAATGGAGAGGGTGTATTGTATTAGTATCTGCTTTACTCTTTGCTATTCTACTTTAGTGTGTAGCTTTTTTACTGTCGCATTTTTATAATAAATAACAATTTAATGTTGTTTAATAAATTTTCTAGATCGTTTTTCATATTAGGTATACATAACTATAAAATATATTCCCTTTTCAATCATTAGGAAAAAAATGTGTCAAAACGTATGCACAATAAATTCTGATAGAATTTTCGAAATGAATCAATAAACGGCCCACGTGCTCGTCGTAGGTCAAAATTGAGTTTTTATTGTATTTTCAAACCATGATCCTGGACACTCCTTAAATGTTGTAGATAATTTATTTATATAATTTTGAAGCCTTATTATCTTTTATAGTTATTTTAAACATTTGATGACTGCATAAAGTATTTTTGTTACATAAAATAGTATTCTTTTAAACCTCTCGCTCTAATGTTTTAGAATATAGTCATATTTCGGTACATAACTGTGCAGTGGTGTTAAGATTTTTTAAATTTATTAATTTTTAAACGCATTTATGAAACCATTAGTATAATTTATTACGAGATAATTTTTGTAAAATATTCACGATAAAAAATTATATTGATAATCTCTGTGATCCCAAATTTTACAAGAATTAGGCATTTTATTATTCAAAAAATCGGCAAGATTTACACATTTAAAGATGATTCTAAAGATACTTATTATAAGCTATGTCTTTGACCATTCAAGTGTGATAAACATCTTATGAATAATGATTGCTTTAAATTAATTATTGACCTAAGAACAAGGTAGTGTTTTTTTGAAATACGCCATTTCTTTTGTCATTCCCCAGTGGTTAAACTAAAACATACGGTCGTAGCCATAAATTGACAAACTATAATTGAAGTAGGGAGTAAAATGATATTGACGCGCGTGTTTGAACATGTACCGTTTAAAAAAAAAATAAAAAAAATTTGGTTAGGTACATGTTCAAACACGCGCGTTAACATAATTTTACTCCCTACTTTAATTATAGTTTGTCAATTTATGGCTACGGCCGTATGTTGTAGCTTAACCACTAGGGAATGACAAAAGAAATGGCGTATTTCTTAGATCAATAATTATTACAAATCAATCATTATTCATAAGATGTTTATCACACTTGAATGGTCAAAGACATAGCTTATAATAAGTATCTTTAGAATCATCTTCAAATATGTTAATCTTGCCGATTTTTTGAATAGTAAAATGCCTGATTCTTGTCAAATTTGGGATCACAGAGATTATCAATATAATTTTTTATCGTGAATATTTTACAAAAATTATCTCATATTAAATTATACTAATGGTTTCATAAATGCGTTTAAAAATTAATAAATGTAAAAAATCTTAACACCACTGCACAGTTATGTACCGAAATATGACTATATTCTAAAATATTAGAGCGAGAGGTTTAAAAGAATACTATTTTACGTAACAAAAATACTTAATGCAGTCATCAAATGTTTAAAATAACTATAAAAGATAATAAGGCTTCAAAATTATATAAATAGATTATCTACAACGTTTAAGGAGTGTCCAGGATCATGGTTTGAAAATACAATAAAAACTCAATTTTGACCTTCGACGAGCATGTCCCCCCTTAACATACATAATTTTGAAAACGAACTATTAATTTGGCGATCGGCTTTTGTATTTTAAATCGAAATATGTATTACTTTAATTGGACATAGTTATTCAGAAAGTAGCCAGTCCACAAAAAATAAAAATAAATGAGATATGATATAGATCAGATGCGAGGTTTTCTCTACGTTTTGCTGAAAATAGCCAAGCCGCAAAAAAAATATTCTTGAAATAAAATACTATTTACAATTTTACATTTTAGATACATTTTTAATATCATGTTGTTGCTAAAATGCAATTATCTCAGCTCGACATTATTGTGGGCTGGCTACATTCTGCATAACTACGTTCAATTAATAACCGACGTCACGGATCACTCCAAGATTTTTTGTTTGTAACTTACTTGAACTTGCTAATAATTTTTAATTAAGTAACTATTTTTTTATTCAACGAATAATTCAGAAGATTTAAGAATATAACATTCTTAACATTCTTAAATCTTGTGAATTATTCGTTGAATAAAAAAATTAGTTAATTAAGAATCAATATTTAATTCCGAGATTGAAAATTGTCCGGGATCTAACTCCCTAGGTCACATAGTTTTTGCGAATATTCGGGGTTAGTAGAGTTCAAATAATAAAATAATAAAAAACTTTCTACTTATAGGCGAGAAACTATTTAAATAGGTAGTAAATATTGACTAGACCATGATATTGATAATAAACATACCTATTAGATACGTATTTGTTGTGATACTCGTAGCAACATTTTTTCACACATATTATTAATCGGGCAATAATAATTCATTGACGTTCTGATTAATTCACTTCCACAATAATATTGTTATGTAATTTTAATACTGCAATCTATTAGTAAAACAGCGCCCAATAATAAACATCATAGTAAATTTATATTTTAATTCAACTCATTATTGTTTTAAATATATATCAATCTTATCCTTTTTTTATGACAATAATACAAAATGTATTCAGTGGAGTGCTGTATCGCTCTTATCGTATCGTTATTATATGTTAATAATTATTCTAATGAACAGAAAAAGAAAGAGAGTGCCAAATATCCCATATTTTTACCCACACGGTATGTAATGTACCACTCGTCTCTATTGCTATGTGTGTTGGTTTGAATCTAGGACTTGACTTATATTTTTGAAGTTATATTCACACGAAAAAAAACGCACTCGATTGGATTCGAACCACCGATTGTTCGGTTATCAGCCGAACGCACTACCTCTACGCCACAGTATGATACTGCAATAGTGACGATTATACAGTATAAGAATATTATAGTTTAGAATTGTTCCGTTGCCTAGGCAGCGAATTTATTGTTGTCGGTCATTTGCAATTCCTTACGTAAACAAACGATTAAACGTCAGAGTGTCAGTTGGTACTTTAAACATAAAAACAACGAGAAACCATTATATAATTTAGTAATATAAGTTAAAGTGTATAGAAATAAACCAACGGCGTACCAATAAGCGGTCCTTTTCTTGAGTGTGTAATTAAACAAGATAATTAATAGCTAGTCAAAGAATCTAGTTTATCACAAGTTTTGTTTTCGTTTTGTTACGCCAAAGAAGTATAACTTCTAACGCGCGTACATAAGTACATACACCGAGTTTTTTTTTCAATGTGTGTAGACTTTTCGTAAAATTTCATGTTGATTCTCGAAAGCTAACCTTCTCGAAAATAACGAACTCACACGCCTAGAAATCGAAATATCATCCATAGACTGAAACCGTATGCGGTTTAAAATCACGTGCCTATGATTTCTGTCGATGGAAATATATTTTCACAAAGTATATTATAAACATCTGATCATAATTATTCGTCTATACCAGTAGTGGCGAACCTATGGCACGCGGAATTATTTTGCATTTCAAGCGAATATTTTATTTTGATGAAAAAAATATACCTACAATAATAATAAATGACAGATCGCATTGTATGAAAAATAGCAGGCAACCCCTCTTCAAGAATAAGCATTACATTTAATGTAAATATAATATAATTACATAGGTTAGTCCTTAGGCTTCATGCATCACATACAATATTATCGTACTAACTTTATCAGGCGGCGGGATTTTGATTTTGATCGATTTACATTGCAATTCTTTTGTCAAATTGTACATAAATAACTAAACCAGGTAATACGGTAACAAACAATTTCATTTATACCCACAAAAATGGCTGTACCAAATAAGAAACAAAAACTTGGTGGAACTTGTAGTAGTAATTCTGGCACAGTTTCAAAATTGGTGGACCGAAATGTATGACGTAATTGAAAAAAGTGCTAAAACTATAATATGTGTGCTACGTTCTGTGAGTGCTATCTAGCCAGAATATCATCATTTTTAATAAAGTTCTTAAAATTTCTCCATTAAAAAGTGCTCGACACGTCAAACAGTCGAAAAATAATATTTGGGAAAATTTGGCACCCGTACGTAAAAAGGTTTGCCAACTCTGGTCTATACCATATACTTACACTTACAAATTTAGTGAACATATTTTTACGAACAGAAATCATAAGTTTACTATGGCACATGGTTCTAAACCGCATACGGTTTCGGGCTATGGATGTCCCCTTAATCTGTCTACATTTTCTTTATATATTACATGGGAACAAAATCGTAGGTAGAGTTGGGTTTCGGGAATTTCCCGATGGGAATTCTCGAGAAATTTTTAAGATTTTCCATCCCGAATCTCGAGAATTGAAATTTTTAACATTTCGGAAAATCCCGAATCTCGAGAATCTTTTCTCGGGATTCGGGATTTCTTTATTATCAAATATTAATTGAAAAATAACGATTTTATATATGAAAAAAGTGGACAGAAACACAAAACGTTCAAAGACTGAATGAAAGAATTAAGCCAACGTTGACTCAAAATGAGCGCAATTTTTGCAACATCAGGGAATTTTGTGTCTCAAAAGCATACGCGATTGTCAGACGCAGCAATTGACAGTCTGTGCTTTTTTAAATTCTATATTAGTAACTTAATAAGTAATGTTTTGAATTATTTTTGTTTTCCTACTTCTATTTCGTCTGTCTTCTTACATAAATAAAAAAAATATTTTTTTGGAATTTGTCTGTTTTTACACTGATTTTCGGATTTTTACAAGTTAGTTTTAAATTTCACGATATCTCGAGAATTCTTTTCTAGAAATCCCGAATCTCGAGATTGAGATTTTCTCGGGAAATACCCAACTCTAGTCGTGGGTGATCGCTAATCATAAATTGTATTCATTGTGCGTGTATTTTTCTCAAACATACAGTTTTAAATGAAATATGTATAAGTATTATATTTTAAAACACTTCACACCATGGAGGTAAAATTATTTTATATTTCAATGACAGATAAAACAGAATTAGTATTTTGGTATCTCCCACTATGCACCTACAAAATTATTTACGAATTTAACTTTTGATTCGGTCACGTTCCTCTGACTTATGTACGTATTATTATGATTACTTACGGTTTATGACAACAAAATGAATGTTAAAGTGCAACTTTAGCTGCTTATCTATGTATAGCTACTAATGACTGAATACATCGCATATTATATCAATATCTTATTTTAGATTAACACATAGCACAATATATCGCAATATTGCTGGCACGTGTGTGTGGAAATAGTTCAGAGGTGGAAAATACTCATTGAAAACATTATGTAGATTACATTAAATTACAGACTATCATAATATATAGAGTCTAGACCATGGGTGGCCAACTTTTTCAGCAGCCGGGACAGATTCTAAAAATGAGACTACCTACCGGGCCGCACAACCATTTTTTTTATTATACAAAACAAAAAAGAATTATAATTTATATATTATTAAAATAAAACAAAAATGAGAATCCAACATATTTATAAGATTAGACTTTTTTTAAATAATAAAAAATAAACAAAATAATATATTTTAGTGAAAAGTTTGATTTTGTATGGCAGAACTAAGTGTATCAATATCGATATCGAGTGAGGTTGTTCCTACGCGCAAACAGTTTTCCAAATGCACATCAGTGATTCGTGTTCTCACTCGGGATTTGATATGCTTCATCCGACTAAAAAGCTGTTCACACGTGTAGGTGTTTCCAAATAGCGAAGTCATCATTAGAGCATGTTTTTAAAGGGTGAAGGATATTTCTCCTTGTCCAAATATTATTTGTATATATTTTGTAAAACTCTTCCAAGCCAACCTGATGGAATTTCTCCTTCAACTGTGCATCGCAACATATTTCACAATGTTCCATTTGTAAATTTCCCAGTAATAAATTCACGTCTACGGAAAATGACGTTGCAAATGCAGCAAAAAGCACATGGTGCTTTTTAAAATCTTGAGCCAATATCGAATCTCAATTTGCGAAATTAGCACATCTAGCGGCAGCATTTGATATTATTTTTATTTTCTCATTGCTCCACGGGCCACAAGTCGACACCCAGTGGGCCGCGGGTTGGCTACCCATGGTCTAGACCAATTACGCATTCTTCACATTGTATGATGAAATGATCATCGGAGGAAACGGTACACCAGGGACTGAACCTGCTTCCTTCCGGTGTAACTCGCTACAAAGTTTAAAAGGTCTAGACTTTTCATCGTGACTGAATACCGCTGATACCCTAGTTACTACCTTACCACGCCTCGTAGTGGGACATTCCCCAATGTCAATATTCTCTACACTTCAATTCAAGCAATGAACTTCTTCTTTTTTTCTTGATCTATGTCCACTCCTTAGTTGCAGCCAAGGGCGGCTCTACCAAGGGTTCGTAGAAACCATCCCCACATCATTATCATGTCAAAAATGCACGTCCGATATTTTTATCATTGTCATAATATACCTACTTAAATAATTATTTAACTATTTGATTTATTGTATCCATCTAAACCCGTCGCAATTTTATGGAGAAATTAATTATTATTATTATACAGATAAATAAAGTAATGATTGTGAATTATGTAATAACGTAATGATGATTACGCGGTATTAAAATAATTAATTAAAATAAATATGCCCTATTTCACGGTGACACCTATGTACATATTAAGAAAGCTATGGCATCTATTTTTCGCTGACCAGATAACATTTTAAGCACGCTTTTTAGATGTGATTAAGTAATGATTCAGATAATTATAGTATTTATTCTGAAAAAAATACTCATTTCCATATTATTATAAGTAGCTTGGTATGTAATGTATAATATGAGAAAGTAGGTAGGTATGTAATTAATAATTACTGGCTAAAGCCCACCACCTAGAAAGTCGTCGAGCCGCCACTGCTTCGCCGGTTATACCAAAGTCTCGCTCCACCGAACCCATCCTGTGGTTGATATCTAAAACGACCAGGTTAAAAATTTCGTGAGGCATCCGTAGCAAGCCATTTTCAACCTCGCTTCTTCACTTTTATAGTGATGAGAAGCTGCATGGTCAGAATGCATGTATATTTGTTACATCTAAATCGATACTATCGAACAACCCGCAGCAGAGCTGTGAATGACTGCCGCATCTAGGGGTTCCAAACAGGAAATTGTCCACTATGGATAGGGGACAGGACGGGAGAGTCGTTGGAGGAAGCCAGGACTTACCCCAGGTTTTCACGCTCCTGACAAGAATGATGACTGTTTATGTACTAACTAAATTAACACATCGAATCATCGTAAGAATGATATCATTATTGTTTAGAAGTAAAGGAATGATTGTCCTTTAGAATGCACTGGAAAATCTTTTCATAGAATAGTACAAAAATTTCATGAATTAAAGTAAAAGTTTACATTAAAATTCCATCCAATACCCTTAAGGCTTAAAACATAGTATTAATTATAATTTTCACATATCATACTAACAGGGCTCGAAATGGATCGGAACGCACCGGAGCGCCGTTCCGGTTCGTAACATCTCCAAATCTTCTCTCTTAAATCTTTGACCGTCTGAGCGACATATGCCATATCAATGACATTAATATGGACGAAGCATCTAGAAAATAAAATGACACTCACTTTGTGTCGGGTCTGCCGGATGGCGAAATTCATATTTTAATATCGGTATCCTACGCTCAAATGAACATTCTGCTTGCAAGCGGTCTGGCGACACCGCTGGGTCTGCCCATACAAAATTTCTGACTGTCAGGTTTCGACTCTACCGTTATTATTGTGTTACAAAATGCCAATGTGCCTAGTTAAAAATTGTAAAAAAAATCTACTAAACACTCCAAGAAAGATGGGATATCACTTTTCATGTGTTAGTATTATTTATTATTTATAAAATGCCATTTAAGATAATGTTTATTCAATGCAATTGAATGACAGAAACCATTGGACAGTCGCCTGTGATGCGCTGGCTCACTTGCGTCTAATATCCGAGAAGTCGTAAGTAACCGAGAATCTGTTTCTAACGCAATGAGTCATGACACTAATACGCCATTACAATAAAGGTTATATTACTATAAATTCTCGAAGCTTGTATCGCATAATGGAAATGGATACGTCATATGGTCACGTGACATCTACCTATACATCTGTGAATGACTTTCATGCACAATTTCTCGTGTGCGCCGGTATGAAGTGAGTTGTCCATTTAATATGTCATTGTGTCATATAATAAAAAAATCTAACACAATTATTTTTTTAAATACATATACAATTAGATAATAATGTTAGGTAATATTTTCGTAAAATTATCGGGCGCTCCGGTTCTTAAAATTTTACATTTCGAGCGCTGCATACTAATAATTAATTCAAAATAAACTATAGTTCTAAAACAAACTAAATTCAGGTTCCTCGAGTTAGCATTTTTATTGTTAGACGTAGCAATTTTGAATATTATAATCTAGATTGCAAAATACGGGTCTGGAATATAGCGTTAAATTTAGCATTTTATGGCACCGTACACGGCTTAAAATTTCTCATAAAAAGCTTGCAGTAACATTACAATATTTAAGTAGTCACTTAATTTTGCACCTGTATTAATTTTTAGTTGTATGGTTTATTTATTAATTGCGAAATAATAAATTCTTCAAATTGAATGTTAGATTCTTTATTACAAAAAAAACATAATTTTAAAAAACCTCAGAGACATCCATATTAGGAAAAAAGTTTGACCGATTAGGACTCTAACTCACGTCTTTCACTTTCCAGGTGAGTTCCGTCGCCTCTAAGCTGTCGATTCGTATATAATGCATATGAAGTATTTCTTATAATTAAGTTTTAACTGAGAAACATACATTTTATATTTATAAAATACTTAAATTCTTCTTCGATTTTCGTTCCTGTGAAAACAATTTCGAATTTTATTATAAACTATTATTCTGCTACATCTTTTTTTATTTTAAGAAAATCTAGCATTTTTTTTACCGAGTAACTTATTTTCTCATCCTAACTGGCATATTTTTTGAATGACAGTTGGCAACACAGAATAAATTACAAATCAATAATTAAAATAATAATTACAATATAAATAATTGTTTTACTTACCGCGACTCAAGAAGAATAAAGTAGTTGCTATCAGGAACACTCCAATCACCATAGAAGTCCCCAGAACAAGACTCCGCGCGTACTTCATGTCGAATGTATTTTATTCTTTATTTTTTATTTGAAAGAAAACTTTTTAAAACTCCAACTGTCAAAATTTTCTGAAAAATCGCACAGCGCGGTCACTCGAATTGAAATAATATGATTTGCGACGGGTCAGAACAGAGCAAAGTGGGTCTACCGTTTTGTGAAATCTTTAAGGTAATAACTTTTATTTATTACAGACAGTTACTACTTGCAAAAGGACCAGCGATAACGGTAATAAATCACGCAAACTGTACTGAACGATTAAAGAAAATGCGGAAAATCGTTGGGAAAATGTGCAAAGGCACAACCGATTTCGCCTCGATAATTTAATAAGTGTGGAGACTAGGTTAATATCTTGACTAACTTTTTAAGTTCATCGTGGAGAGTGCTAATTTTACATAAAAACTAAATGGGTTGACATTATACTAAAAGGATGTAATAATTATTAATTCTCGCTAAATCAAAAAGTATTAAAAATAACGCCAGAGACTTTTGCGTGGTTTTTGATGAAAAGATTTTATTTATTGTATTATCTTCTTCCGACCAAGTCCGATCCTAATAGGATCATATGGGCCTCCACAGAGTGGACAGATTTTGTTTTTACGAGAAATGGATGTCAGCCACTTGCTCAATCTATTAGGTCATACTCTGACTCATACACAAATTGAAAAACATTATGACGGACCCAGCATTCGAACCTGGGACCCACGACGCGATATGCCAACACTTAAGCCGAGCGGCTATCGTGGGTGTCTAAACTATAAAACCTTTATGTTAAATAAATCTAAACATTAATAACTAGTATAGTATAATTATTGAATAATGTATTTTTATTAATTTTTATATTATACCTCCTAAATACCAAATTATATATTAAAATTATTTTAATTGGCTCTACAATCCGATATGACGTATCTTGGCCGCCTCGCGGAGGTATTTTGAGACAGATTTTCCTTTTACACGAAATTAATGTGAGCCATTTGCTTAATTTATTACTAAATACACAACGAAAAAACAAAAACAACACGTGAGTTTGTCTGTCGAGACCGTCGACTTTATAAGTCGACACGTTACCGCTCGGCCATCGCGGGAAAATTATTATAAGTATAAAAAATAATAAACGTTTACAACTTCAAACAATTGACTAGGTAAATTGAATTACGCAATATGTACTGCTTACTTATTTCACGTAATTTATTAATCAAACAGGTTTCGTCCGATCTAATGGGGCATTATCAACTGATATAAAATAAACAATCTTACAGTTATTTTAACGATATAGTAATTTTGTAATAAAGTATTGTTCTTGTATTTAATAAATAATTTTCAAGTTTTTTATAACTAAAAAAAGTTTTTAAAACATAATAGTGAAGTAGTTTCTAATGCCCTAAATATGAACTCAAGAGTACAGCTGCGAATTGCGGATATCTATGAGAGTGTCGACGAATTGAAAGGTGCCTTGGCGGTGGATAAGGCGGAAGAGCTTGGCAAAATTGTAAAGTTGTTTATGTGTAGTTAACAACGCCCCAAACAAACGAAACTGCATTATAATTATTAAATTATGTGTAATAAGTACGTTCGTACTAAATATTCTATTTTATTATGTCGTTTGTGTTTACGGTGTCTTTTGACCAAGAATTGACAGTTAACACCGATACAGATGTTTTAAACCGTAAATATAAGTCCCCACCTACATCATAGTATTATGCCCTTAATGTTTATAAACCACGTTGGGAATTATGTATTTTAAGACGTTTTTCGAAAAGTATTCAGTAAACTTAACTATTCGATTATCTTAAATTAAAGAATGAGGAGAGTAGGTAAACGTCACCCTTCCTTTTTAGACAATACATAATAGTACAATAATACATTAATGGAAAAAAATCAATGTTGTTAGGTACGTATGAAATATTTGATGTAGCTAGGAATAAACGCACCAATTTTAATATGCTAGATTAAAAATTGAAAGCTTCATAAACTTAGCTATAGTGATCGGAAATTACTATAACTAAGTAAGTTTACAGACAATAATAACAATATTACAATCACAGTTTTATACTACCTATAAAAATAAATTGAGCACGTGGCTTTATAGAGAAGTAAAAGCAAAACTTTAGCAGTTCCGCGTCAACTTTACCGCAAGTTTAAAAAGATAGATCGTTTAAGTTTTTAACGTCGTCTAGCTTGGAAGACAATAATAATAGTAATTGTCTTTATCTTCTATACACAATAAATTACATTAACCGTAGTGAAATACTGAAACAATGTCCCTTTGTAAATTGTGTTTAAAAGACAGTAGGCAAAAAAAGACACAACTAAAACTACAGAGTAACATTATCTATTACAAAATATAGTTTGAAAAATAATTTAGAATGCGTAATTCAATGACTTTTCATCTGAGGGCTCTGGGTTAGATTCCAGGTGATGTCACAATACATTTATGTGATTTTCTCAGAGACTGGATGTTAAATAATGACACGATAAAAAGAACGTTTTGTATACAACGTTTTTAAATTTTCTGTTGAATTATTATGCTCAATATGCTCAAACTTGTACTTCATTCTGAAGTAAATAAAAAACAAAAAAACAAATATAGAAATGACATTTCATTTTGATTTCCATAGTAACGCACGTATATATTAATAATTTAGTTGCTAGGACCCACTTAGCAACCAATAATAGTCTTTTACTTTTTACGGATTTTTCTGAAATAACTTTCCATACAAAACAGAATTAATTGAAAAGTATTAAAATAATGGATTGGCACCGTGTTCTGATATATTATAAAAGTTTCAAATGTCTAGATAGTCGGGAAGTTAGTTCAAAATCGATTGCAAGATTTGTACTGGACAAACAACTACCGGACAAAAAGAATACGAGCTAATAAAAACGTTGCAATAAAATGGTTCTGCTTACTACCACAGTAATAATTTGGGCCCCGTGACCTGTCGCAGTGCGAAAAAAACTCAGTATCGAAGTTATAATAAATGTGTGATTACGAATATTTTATATTGCCTAATTCATGGCGCGATTTTATGATAAATTAAAGATTTATTTTATTTTCAGTAGAAAAGGGGATTTTTGCAAATCGAGTGTTATCTTCACAATATTGACACGTCCATCATTGGTCAAAAATAAGATTTTGATGCAATTATTTTACTATATACCAATATTTAACTATAGCAAGTCCAAAACTTCCACGAGACACTAGCATTCGGTTATATTGAGAAAACAAAAATGATAATATAATAATATATGTTAAAATGAATTATTTCTAAATCTTAATATTGCTCTCCTGTAAAATTTACGTTTTGGACATTCATTATTGTGCAACCCTCGAAATGTTAATACTAGATTTTTTCATTAGTTAAAAAAATTAAAATAAGATACCTAGGACTTTTAAGAAGTCTGTCAGGTCAGATAATAATATTTTCAGAAAAAGTTTACTATAAGTGAAACTTTTTAAATGATCAAATCAAGTAGGTTTAATTTTTTACAAATATGAGAAAGAATGGGAATTATTTTTTTAATGGAAATCCCCACTGGAAACGTACAACCGTAAATTTTTCACTGTCTGTCTTTAGAAGAACGTAAATATAATTAATTAAAAGAAAACTATATATTATAAACAATGCAAATGTAAAAATTAATTTAATTTAAAGTAAAACATATAAACCGAAATAACTGTGATATATTTACCAAACAAGGTTAGATAGTAGTCTGAAACTAAAATTGTATAAATTAAGCACACTGCTATATCCTAGCGCCCTTTTTTATACATGATAAAATGAGAAAGAATCTTCACAAATTTATATCTAGAAAAGAAGTAGATAAAATATAACGATGCCTCATGTGTTACAGTATGATGCTATTAAATTTACATTTTATTAAATTAAAAATTAAATGTTTCTATCTATTATTACTAGACTCCTTGACAACGAACTTTTTAGCTAAAATTAAAACACCGTCTCAACTGATTAACATTATAATGTGAGTATAATGGAAAATATTCTAAATAGTTAAACATCAAATTTATTATTCCGTTAGACTTCTTGTAAAAAATTCACTCCATTTCGGAGATTTAATTTTTCACGAAAAGACAGTCGTAATAAGTTTGCAAACTTTGTTAATGGATGGTGGAACCAAATACGCGCCCGGCGGCGGCTAAATGCCCGCGTAAACTGTCGTGGAAATTCTCGCGTTCGGCGGGAAAACTCTCGCGGCAAAATGCGCACACTCGGCAGCTTCGCGTGTAGATTAATGCAATATAAATCTCTTCGCAGTTGTATAACTGAGTGGGAGGTGATAGCCAGTAGCTAAGGGTGGAGGGAGGCTGTTTAAATCTTCCATAAATAGTGCAAATTAAACTTTGTTAGTCATACGTATTTATTTTTATTGAACTAAGACTACAATTTACAGATGGTTTAAATATCAAATTAATCATCAAATTAATTATCAAAATACTAATTTTAAATATCAATTAAACCCTGCCTAAGCCAAACCATAATAATATAAACTTTTGGTATATTTTTGGCGTTACGACAAAAAATTTTGTCACACTTTTTCATTCATAATTACACATATTGTTGTTTCATTTTTTTTTAATTCATAAAGCCCTGCCTAATCAAACTAAAGATAAATATTATTCTATCTATAAAATATCCAAAGTTATGTTTGATTTAATTGTATAATTTTAGATATTTTATAAATAAAGAGTATTGTTTTACTATAATAGTAACATAATAATTATGGCTTGGTTTTCACAGGGTTTAATTGAATTAAAAAAATTAACCTTAACTTACTTATATACCTTAACTTAAAATTTAACACCATGTTTAATTAATTATTGTCTTATTTAAATGAAAACAAATACGTGTGACTGACAAAGTTTAGTGTGCACTATTTATGACGGACCTTAACAGCCAACCTCCACCCTTCGCCACTGGGTAATACCTGCTATTCTAACTACTGAAAATTGAAACCCAGACACAATCTCAATCTCAATCCCAGAGTTAAGTTTTAATATCCAATCCTAATCTCGAAACTGGGTCCAGGAATTAATAAAACATACGAAATGTACTTGGTCCAATTTTTCACTATTCGTAATAGCTACGACCTAAATTATTGTATTACAAAGAAAGAACCGATAAAATCTTCATAGTTAGTGACATGTTTCTATCTTAATTTAACATATATGTTTTTTTTCCGATCCAGCATATTTTTCAAGCAATCTTCAAGTTATTATCAATATGATGAAACGATTATATTTTAAATAAACAAAAACATAATTACTAAATATACAAATTATAAAATATAAAAGATACATATTATAATATGTATACTTATACTGATTTATTGAGAAACTAGCCATGTTATTCAAATCATTCTTCTTTAAATCGTAAACATAAAATATTGAAAACACCTCAGATAAATATACAAACTAGATACTGGAAAAAATCTTTCTGTTGATTCACTTTTGCTGAAAAATCGTTCACTGAATTAGCACCAATGTATTTTACCGACTAGGATAAGTGCGTCCTATCTAATTATGGCGAAATTAACTAATAGTTTTTACATTTTTGAAGCGCTTCAGTTAAAAAAAATCTTTTAGTAAACCTAATATATTTCATTTATTCTTCTGATCTCTAAGCCATTCAGATCACCTGATGTTCTGAAGATACTTTATTTCTCATATTTTCGATTCACAGTTGCGTTTACTTTTGTCGTGTGGAATCCACAGTACGTTACATACATGTCCGTCTCGAAGCGGTACAAAACCGATTTCGTAAGCACGTCAATTTTAATGCTTACTGTTATGATTTATCTAATTCTATTTAGACCACTGCAACTTTTATGGTACCATCTTTGGAAAGTCGACGTTCTATATGTGATCAATATTTTCTTTTTAAAATTATCAATGGTTTTGTTGACTCGCCAAACCTACTCGAAAGGGTGGGTTTCCATTGTCCATCAAGATTTACGCGAAACCAAACTTTGTACCATGTCAGTCGTAGCGATTCTAATTATGCACAAAACTCTTTTATTCGGCGCTCTTTTTAAAATTATAATACCTATGTATTTCTCCACCGTTGATGCTTTTAATAATTTACCTGTTTCATTTAAATGCGCTATTTCCAAAATTTTGTATAAATAAATATATATACTCATATAAATATATATATATTTTTTTAATGTTACTTTTTTGTGTATAATTTAATTATTCATTATTCTTTCTCATTTTTCTCATGTAATTTTCTTATATAATTTCTTTATATTTATGTTATTCTTACACGCTATCTTGTTAGGCTTAACTGTATTATAATGTATACATGGAAACTTTGCTGGCTGCAATAACTTTTCATTATTATATTATTTTAAACTTTTGTAATCAATGTGTAACTGTTTATTTCACGCGAATGCGAATCCCGAGACACTTAAATTAAAAAATCGAGTAGCATTGCCAATCTTACCAGGGTCCCTACCCTAACTAACTAACTATGGATGCCTATTATATTGCTAAATCAGGATAACTGGCATATACCGAGTAATTTTTACTTGCGTTAGGTATAATAAAGTATTATCCTATACTCCGTATTCGTATCCGTAACGGTAATAATCCGCGATTACAGCATTAGGTATCATTAATATAGCAAACAGACTATACAACATGAAAGACATCTTAACAGACTTCACGAGGATTAGTGGTTAATCATTCACCTAATCCCTATTTACGGGGTATTTGGAAAACGGGAGAAAAAGATTCCGAAACTGGCCTGCATACAAGGGAGGTTTATGCGTCCGTACCCCTTCCCCCAAAAACATAAAAAATATTAATTATTTAAGAAAGTGGAATATTACTTCACCTTATTCATCGTCAGGACTTCATGACTTAGGTTCGTGACCTGTTCGTGATCGTTGCTTTGAGTTTTAGGAAGGTTCGATGACTCAGTACGATATCGCAGCACCATCATAGGCAGCATTTAGTTTTAACCGAGTAGGTATAGGCACGAATGAGTCCCAGACACTCCGCATCGAATTGAATGTTGCTCCAGCCATTCCCATTCGGATAGTGAACTCTCTTTACAAATAGCCATATCTCGTGATGTGCACCCCTAGGTATTTAAAACTGCCGACAGCCTCGATGTTTTGTCCGTCAATATTAATTAGGGTGAAAAATATAGATCGGACATGTTTTATTGTATAAAACATTGGTTTTCCTCGCGTTGATTTTAAAACCACCGCGAGACAGATTGTTGTAAACCCTGTAAATTATTATCTCTTGAATGCACTCGATTGAGTTGTCAAATTATGGGTCAGCGTCATCCGCGTATTCCAGATCGCACAGCTTCACCGCAGGGGTTACACGTTACCTAGCATAAGTATATTCGTGTTTTTTACATATTCATAATATTGTGATTTTTTGTAGGTGTGAAAGCACCACAGACTTTAATACGTCACAAGAGAGTCACCAACTAGGTAAATTCTGATGGAAAGTAACATTTTCATCCACCTTTCTTACAAATTTGTAAAGGAAATGCAAAAAAGACACGTGCGACGCTATTTTCTTCGACATTTATTAATATTTAAAAAGTATGTGGTTATTGGATAGTTAAGTATTTACAACTTATCTTTTATTTTTCATTAATTGTAGTAAGTAGAATTAACAAAAATAACTTTATTTAGAACGATTTTATATTAGTATAGGTACCACGTAAACACCAGTTCAATCAATATACCAGCATTTACCCAGAGCTCGAAATGGACCGGAATGCACCGGAGCGCGATTCGTGTAAAAATATATTTTGACCGTCTGAGCTAAATACGCCATATAATAGAAAATCTAACACACTTATTTCTATAAAATACACATAAAATTTGATCTTCTTCTTCTTATTGTGCCATCCCATAGCAGAGGTCGGCCACCACCAAGGCGATCTTATCTTTGTCGTATGCTACCCAGAACAGTTCAGTGGAGCTGCACTGTACCAATCACGGAGGTTCTTAAGCCACGAAATGCGGCGCCGTCCTCTGCTACGCTTTCCATTGATCTTTCCTTGAATGACAAGTTGGGGAATGCTGTAATTTTGTCCTCTCATAATGTGGCCGAGGTTTGATAACTAAAAGAGAAAATTTGATAACTATGTAAATATCTTCAGAAAATAAATTGTCGAGTGCTCCGGTTCCAAAACTTTTCCAATTCGAGCGCTGATTTTACCCAATCTTATCGTTGCTAGATAATTTAAAATCATACGAAAATGTTTTTTTTTTAATTATTTATCTTCTAGTATTCGTAACATAGATTCATAGCCTATCAACATAAATTTCTCAATACTCTCAATATTGTAGAATTATCAACAATTTGTTTCCAAGCCATTGGCTAAGTCACATGAAAAATATTTCAACACAAAATAATAAATAAATTTTCTTGGTTGCTAATTAATATCCATGCAAACATAAACAAAGTGAGAGATGATTTTATAATAATTGATAACTAAATGATTTTCCACATGACGTTAACTTTTATTTTGTGATTACGTGTTTTCTTGCTCTATTAAAAATGCCTCTTTATGCAAACGCGGTGGGGTGTTGCAGATAACTTGGCTACAGCAAAAAGAGATCGCGACACGAATTGGGTTGCAAACCAGTCCTTTATAATAATATATAACATCATCGTCGTTGGCACCTTAACCATTGGCGGGTTTTGGTCTCTATGGATGCTACCTACGGCGTTTTAAAAATCTATAGTATCTACCTACTAATTTGATAGCCCTGTTCTTTAACTGAGTCCCCTGTGAACCTGTGTTATATCTAACATAATTATTATTAATTTATCATTGAATTACCGAACGACCGTAATTTCTACTTATTTTTATTGACTATCGAATTAATTGTAGATGTAATTATAATAAATTGTCTCCACTACGACGATTTTTTTTAATAAGCAGGTCCTCAAAGTATGAATGTATTGTTTTAAAGTAGTAGCTTTTCTGGGAAATAAAATTTGGACCACATAATGTTCAATTTTTAATACAGAAACATGAAAAAAACCAACTACCCACAGGACATTATGAAATAATGAATGTGATTTAAAAACTAAGCGAAATGAAAAAATATTATCGAGTAAAAACAAGAATTCGAAAATTTTAAAACAGGAATACAACCTACGGCATCATTGTCTGTCTCTTCACAAAAAATCTATCTATTCTTTCTAAAACTTATGCTAGAAAAATCTTGTTCGCAATAATGTAATGTATACTTATCGATGTTTAATTACCCATGTTATAAATTCTGAAATTTACATTAAAGGGGTTAAAAACAAACTTTTTTGTGTTTGGCATTCTCGTCCATATGCAGATACAGATTTGCAACAATATACAAAACGATGTAGATTTTTTTATTCACGTACAGTTTCTTATTAAAACAATTCATCGCACATGCCTTATGCTGTCGGTATGATATGGGCCACGAAATGCACGTGTTGGCCGTCCGTTGCCGACCCCTGTCTTAAGAATGTGTCTCTACTATTTTCATTTGAATAGTTTCCTTCCTCCATAATGAAAGTCGAGTGCTTTTTTATGTTTCCTTTCCAAAATTTGATTTGGAATAGTTGGTCTAATAAATACTCCCGTAGATTTTTAATCAATATAATAAAAGTATAGCAATGTCTCTAAAGAAATCATTAACGGCTCGTCTTAGGTAAGCGCGTTGAGCGGCACGCGAAACTCAAACGTATAGCCGTATAAACGTATAACCAAAAAAAAGACTTTGTCTACGAACATTTTCACACACGGTTATACCGTCTCTGTTCTGGCAGAACACACTAACTGGAGAATACTAGTTTTGAGTAATTTGACTTTGAAGTTGTTAAAATGTTTGAAATGGTCTATCATTTGATTTTATTATGTAATCGTAAAAAGGATGACTTTAAAATAAAGACTGTTCATTTATTAAGAAGGTTTCCAGACGGTAAAGTTTGAAATAAGGAACATTTTGGTGTAACTAACTCAATATGTCATTTTTTCGAATTAGTGTATTCTGCCAGAACAGTGACGATACGTTTGAGTAGCGCGCGCCGCTCAACGCTTCGCCAACTTCGCCCACGTAAGACACCCAGTAATATTGCTCGTTTTTATTGTTTCAATTTATTCAATTGGACAAATGTAAACGATTATAACAATATATATATATATTCTTTTATTTTTTACGATACTTTTTTATTTTTCTTTTTTATCTTTTCTATATCATTTAATTATTCATTATTCTTCCTCATTTTTCTCATTTTTCTCATGTAATCTTCTTATGTAATATATATTTATGTTATTTTACTCTATATCTTGTTAGGCTTAACTATATTATAAGGTATATATGGAAACTTTGCTGGTTGCAATAACTTTTTATTATTATATTTTAAATTTCTGTAATCAATATGTAACTGTTTGTTTTCCTTAATAAATAAAAAAAAAATTTAAAAAAAAAGTATAAAAATACATCATACTGTAATATAAGTGCATACAGTAGGTTGGTATATTATGTAGTAACGCTCGGCAATTTGTTACATTATAAATGAATATTGAGTTTTATTGAGTATTGATTTTCAAAATAAACTGAATATTTTCAGTAGGTATATTTCAAATAAGACTCGAAAAATCTAACGTTTCTCCGCGGTAAGCTCTCAGTAGGTACATTGAGCCTATTATTATTTTTGTATTGAAAATTATGTTTTATATTTCACAAAAGTGCGTCGCCAATAACTCAATATGTCTATACAAATTTATTTATGATTACAGATTCAATAATTTGATACGACCTATAGATAAAAAATGTAGCTCGTTTATCACGTAATTGTTAATTTGATTATTTTATTTTACAAGTGGAATAATAAATAAAATTAATTATAAAATATAATATCATAGTTTCTTAACCGGTGGTCCGCGAAGATTTTTGAGTGGGCCGCAAAAATTTTCTGCAGGTGGCAAGGGGCCCTGGCACGCCCAAACATGAAAATTATCAGAATGATTTTAAACATTGAAATTGAAAGGCAATAAACTATACATTGGACTTGACAAATAAAAACACGGCAAAAAAATGATTTGTAATTATTTTCCAGCACCCCTTTTAGAAAAATTTCTTAGATTTTAATTTCTAAGACAAAAAATTCGAAACACTAATGTCGGGGTTTTTTAGAAACCCAATCCCTAATGGAACTGTCAAAAAATTCACCGTGTCCACCCGAATTCCGGAGTGATGTAGGTCATGGCTGGGGAGGGCTGACAGGGCTATAGCCTGGGGGCCCAAGCTGTGGGGGGCCCGGCGTGTCGGGTTGGCCAGATAAGCGAGATAAACACACATAATAAATTGGCTTTAATAGTAAAAAAAAAAGTTTATTATACTATTATACTTCATGGCCATGACCATTTTTAATTGGGCAATATATTTTCTGATTATTATGTGTCGATACTCGACAGCTCCATTATTAAAGTAGATGTATTAATAATCGCCAATAATTCACTGTATAAGTAAATACCCTTAACTTGAACTAAATCACAATTTGAAAAACGTTAATGTAGTGTTTCACACTGCCTTTAATCTTAGCGGTAGGTAGGGGGCCGCCAAATCTCCTAGTCTGAGGGCCCGTTTCAGGATGTGGGGGCCATGGTGTAAGTACACCGAGTGCAATAGACAAATAAAAGACTGATAAACGAGAAATTAGGCTGTGTTGTGTTGAGTAGGTTTGTGTATAAGTTAAATGCGATAATACTTTTTTTTGTCCATTTTCAATTAATATGTTGGAACGTCAATAAAAAAACCAAAAATCGACGATAAACATTCGGCGAAAAGAACGACTACACCCAGTACAGTCGAACATTTTTCAGTGGAATTCGGCATAAATATTGTAGCTCTCTAGACCAAGCGGGGTAGCACAGCCGATATTATTTGAGTAATGTTTTAGCATACTAGGCGCACATGTCCAGCATGGTTGCTGCTAGTCACTTCCAATCCGCCAGTCGCTGATGACACGCCCCAACGGTTACCGCCACTATGCCTCCAATTAAAAAAAAAAACTGGGAGAAACTGTAAACATATACCGCCGTGTATTGTGAAAATATGTAAAAATAATTATATGTAGAAGAAAAAGAGCCTATGGGACTAATAATTTATATTCTCCTCCTTCCTCCCCCCCCCAATATTAAATCCTGAGTGCGCCACTGTTACCTACCTACCTAGAAACCCAACATTTGAAGTGAGTTTGTATTATATTTCGAGAATTGTTTCAAAAATAGTGTACATAATAAATTATAAATATTTCTTATTTTATTCTAATGTTGATGGTCCGCAAAACATTTTGTGGTCCGCGGATGTAAAGAGATTAAGAAACAAGAAATATATCGTATTTATTTTATTATTATTACAAGACTTGTTAAACATTAAATGTTATCTTCGTATCGAGTCTTCGCTAGTGCTGTAAATTCACAATAATTAATAAAAACATTCAGTGTGACCAAGTATAACGCTAGCTGCATCGTTTTGTAATATTCTACTCTCTGCTATTTATTAGACTTGCAATATTTTGTTGCGTTTGACCAACTTTAGTCTATGCCTTCGACTGTCATTTGACACTGTCAAAGAAACCGTATATATACGAAGTGATAGGATTAATTTTTTTTTCTGTGAAGCAATTTAATTTAATTTCTTCTCGTCTTAATGCTTAAACGAGTAGAAAAAATTGTGAGTATTCAAATTAACTAACGTGTAGTATGGACCTAGAAATATGTATTATAAAATAATGGTCTCTTTTCAGTTGCGCCATTCAAGATGCCAGAAACAAAACTCAAAGAATTACATCTGGCTAAATGCCTCGATGATTTGGATAAGAAATGCAATGCTCCCGACCTAAAAGAAAAACGTGCCCGCCCGTAAGTATTAATGATTATTTTTTACACCCACACAATACTTTTTCATCACAAATCACATAGGTTGTACAAATTACATGAAGACTATTGACAAGCATGTAAGAAGCAGCGATTTATTAGTTATATCCTCTATTTTGTTTTAAATACAGATGGATATTAAGCAATTAAATATAAATGTTTATTATGTTTGAATCAATTTGATGTAGATACTTATAAGGCTACTAGAAGATCTTTGACCTTTATACAAGCTTTGACAGTTTGTGAATAATCTCACATTTTATTGATGTAACTTCCAATTTTTTAATAAAAGTACACTTCATTGATATTGAATAGAAGTATTGACAGAATCCAGGTTAAGGACTATAATTTATAACCAATGTCTTTTTCATTGCAATGAAATAATTTTACTTTAGGACTTCGCCACAAATGTTCCCTCTAATTTTGCTTTTGTGCATGCAGATCATAGACTCATCTGACCAGTCAAATTTGTACATAAATTAATGATACCCAAATGTTCACCATTTTTTGGGTTGTTAAATAAACACGTCAAATTATTATGCAAAGTGAAAGAAAGCACCTAACTAAATTATATTTATGTAAATTGAATATTTATTATCTTACTCGATTGTCGTGCTTTATCCCACAAAAGAGATAGGTAGTGTGTTTTTTATATTCGTTCAAATTCAGAGACATAGATTAACATGATGGCATATCCTGTCAGAAATGGGTCTGTGAAAAAAGTGCTAATTTTGGTGGGGGGAATAAAATATCATTGTTTTTTTTTTTTTTTCGACCATGTCCGATCATATTATGGGCCTCCACAGAGTAGAAGTTTGTATTAACAGATTTTGTTTTTTACGAGAAATGGATGTCAGCCACTTGCTCAACCTATTAGGTCCATACCCTGACTTACACACAAATTGAAAAACAATATGTGTACTTGCCAGACCCAGGATTTGAACCTGAGACCCCATGGCGCGATAGTCCAACGCTTAAGCCGCGCGGCCACCGTGGGTGTTCATCATTGTTTAGTCAATTAACAAACCAAAAATCTACTATCCTATTCTACGTTCTTCAAAATCTCCATTGAGCAGGTTGAAACATTTGTGCGGACTCATCTTTACACGTGTGCGCACTTAGAGGGAACGTTGTTGACTGCCACTAGTGCAAAATATACTTGGTGTATCAATCAATTTGTTTTGGGTTATTGTCCATGTCACAGAAGATAAAAAAGATGTGTATACCCATGCTTTAAAATGAGCCATAGTTTCCGCTTACTGTCCTGCAATAGGTTTTTGCACAGTATAATAGTTTGAACGTGATCTCTATGTAATGAAAATATTGATAATCTAGTAATTCTTCGTGTTGTTGAGTAATATACACTCACGGGTAACTATAAGTTGAGGCTGCGACCGTGATGTACGTACTTAGTATTAATTTTCAAAATAATCTCATCTCAATTCTCAATATTATGTAATTGACGTACTCTATCTTGCTCTTAAGCAGTTATCATGGTCATGAGAGGCTGTATTAAAACATAGCACGTTTGACGATTAAGTGCGTGAATACACAAAATGATAAATGTGATATGTTTATCACTTTTTTTGTTGCTTTTGGAGTTCAATGATATGTTAGAATAGCCTCGCTCATATACATAATATTTACATCTAATTCAGTGTCAGCAATAGTGAGATTGCTGACACTGAATACTGGCAGGAAATATCTTAAGGTCTCGTTAAATTTTTGCAGTTGCTGCCCTCAGTATAGGATCAAAAGGTCACTGAGGTTATTGTTACAATTTTTTTTAAATTTCCTGTAGTAGGGGCAGTAGAAAAATTATATATTATTTCATTTAGTCAGTGGGCCAGAAAAAATGACATGGCGGCTACATACGGCCCGCAGATAAGGGGGTAACGCTAGTTTAGGGTGTCCATTATAGTAGTTGAATCCCTTTGGTTACAATATTATTTATATATTTGAAGGTTATGTAAATCAGCACACCTGTTATTCGAAAGAGCAGAACTGGAACGCAAAAATGGTGATGAGGAGTTGTCTTACATCTACTACATGCGTTACCTGAAAGTCGTCAGCCAATTGCGAGACACGTCAGACTATAAAACCAACAAGACCTATGTCTTGGCAATGATCAACGTCAAAAACCCTGACACCGCTATGAACTGGGCGGAAAAATTGAAAGACAGCTTGAAAATACGGTGATTATAATATTTCACTTTAATAATAAATAATTATAGTCAATTGCTAAAATTCATTGAAAGTCTCGGGGCCATGCAGGACATACCATGTAAGTTGTACAAGATCATTTATCTTGTATAAGTCAATCTGTATAGTTGAAGATTTTCATATTATAATAATATACTTACCAGCGGCGAAGGGTGGAGATCTGACATCAATGGCGAGGGGTGGAGGTAGGCTGTTAAGATTCAACATAAATAGTGCATCAACTTTAGGGAGAGTTCAATTGAATTTTAAAAATTAACCAATAAGTACTTATTATCTACATTTTGTATTCATAGTTAAATAAAAACAAATAAGTATGACTAATAAAATTTAGTATGCACTAAGTATATATTTATATTATATATTATAATTACACATTCTACCTCCACTCTTTGCCACTAATACATGCATCTTAAATAGAACAATTAAATAGTCAGAATCTATATTTTAACAAATCCGGCTTACGTAATTTAATTTTATTCATAGATATACTACTGAAATAATGCAACAAAAGGGACAGCATATTGATACTCCGGAAGCTGTAAAGAAAAAAATGGAAGATGACAGACGGAAAGCAATGGAACTTGAAGCAAAGCAACACTTCAGTGAGCTTCCAGGTAACTTTATACCGTATACATTCGTCAAATAATTTTAATATTCCTATCAGTGGCGGCTGCTCCTGTCATGGTGCAAGTGCACTGCATTTAATGTGTCATTGTTGTCCATGCGTTATCAGTGTTGTCGATCAATTATCACATTGTAATGGTATACCAATAATATGAACAGTATGTTCTATAGCTGGTTGCAGCATAAACCAAATAAAAATAACTCACTTTATGGTCAAGATATGTTCCTCAAAGTTCCTCTGAAGCGAATTCCGTTCAATTCCATGCAATTTTAGAAAATGGTTTTCTTCAAAATTTAATTTAATTTATTTCACTCATTTATTTCCATTACAAAAAATAAATGCATTTTCCACTGGGAACAATTTCAAGTAAGATATTATCCATTCCATGTTGCGAGTAAGAAACTGCTTTTGACGAATCCTAAAAAGTTAACTGCCAACCAACTAGTTCTTTGTCATTGTCAAATTTTATGAAGCGGGTCACAGAGTGAATCTCCTGAATATCGGAATATATAGAGATGCAAATGGAAACTAATTTCTAGTATGTGGAAAAGTTGGAGAAGGATCTCAGCCACCATAAATGAAATGGCAGTTAGAGCCTAATTCTTTTACACAGAGAATCTGAAGATTCCGTGAGAACTAGATGCAATGGTGAGGTCTGTACAGGCTGCGTTGGCTAGGTCATGTACACTGTATGAAAGTCAATAAACCATAGAGAGTGGCATTCGATCCAATAGGACAGAGAAGAGGCTGGCCAAAAATTCGTTTGTTAAATGGAGCTACCAATGACTGTCATACAATGTGGCTATTTAGAAGAAATAGGGACAGGTGGAGAGTTTTTGAAAGAAGCCAGAACCCACACTCTCTTGATAATGAAGTTTTCAGTGTACTTCAGCAAAATAAATACTACAGTAAAACTTCGTTAATACGAATGCCACGGGACCAAAAATCGAAAAAAAATTCGATTTACGAAATATGTAATGTATGGGGCAAAAATATGAAAATTAAAAAAAAAAAAAAAAAATTATTTTCATTAATTTCGTGTACGATCATGGATGTGTCTACGAAATTTCCGATTCCGTGTGTGTTAATGGGTCATAAAATGTCAGGATTATTTATATTACCTTCTTAAAATAAATAGGTAATTTATGATGTTTTAAGAAAAATCTGTCACAATTTTCAATGACTGGCTCATGAAATAGTGTACTTTATTACGATTTATTGAATATTTTTGTATGCCAGGATTCTGAAATCATTTCGAATTACGAAATTTGAATTAAAGGTATGGTTTTATATAAAAATAATGTTCAAGGGACTTTTTTTTGCGAAAATTTCGAATTACGGCGAATTTTGAATTATCTGTTTCTAATGTATTCTGAAAGCCACCGACCACCACTGATCACAATAGCTATAAAATTTATCTTATATTTATCAACATCAATACAACGATTCTTTTACTGACATTGAAACCGTTGTTGATTGTTAAAAACCAATTCAATTGTTTTTGTTTTGTTTCAGATGAAAACGCAGTTACCATTACATGTTCCAACTTGTTTCAACTATTGAAAGACTTTGAAAGGAATATAATGGTGTTGGATGCTCGGCCTAGTAAAGATTATATTGAATCCCATATTAAGCTTACAAGGTGTATAAGTGTTCCAGAAGAACATGTGACAGCTGGGTAAGGCTTTTAAAATTATTGAAAAGTGAATATTGAATGTTTGAAGATCC
Organism: Rhyacophila brunnea; assembly: GCF_057557595.1. Lineage (NCBI taxonomy): Eukaryota > Metazoa > Arthropoda > Insecta > Trichoptera > Rhyacophilidae > Rhyacophila > Rhyacophila brunnea. Next base: position 34,758,337 of record NW_028233276.1, on the reverse strand, counting down.
TAAAATCAAAAACTAAATTTTCTCTTACGTATTAGGTATAATTATAGTAAATACATAGTGTGCCGAGAGTAGGGCCGTGGAAACAATATATTTTACAAAGTTTGTATTAGGTCGTATTATTGTTTGTCTGGTGGTTGTTTGTCCAGTACAAATCTTGCAATCGATTTTTAACTAACTTCCCGACTAGCTGGACATTTGAAACTTTTAGAATATACCAGAACACGATGCCAATGCATTCTTTTAATATTTTTAGCCATCTTTAAGCAGAATTGAATTCATTTTCTGTTAATTCTGTTTTGTATGGAAAGTTATTTCAGAAAAATCCGTAAAAAGTAAAAGACTATTATCGGTTGCTAAGAGGGTGGTCCTAGAAACTAAATTATTAATATATACGTGCGTTACTATGGAAATCAAAATGAAATGTCAAAATGTCATTTCAGTATTCTATATTTGTTTGTTTGTTTTTTATTTACTTCATATCAACTACAAGTTTGAGCATATTGAGCATAATAATTCAACAGAAAATTTGAAAACGTATATAAAAATTCTTTTTATCATGTAATTATTTTAAAGTTTTGTTTCAAATGAAAAACAACAGGAGGTAATTAGTTCCGTGTAAGTTGCGATCTGAGAATTCTCGTCTCGTGAAATCATGAGAAAACTTGATTCTTGCTTCCCGAGATTTTATTTACAACATTTTTGAGATTCTCATTTCTCGAAAAATTGTCACCTCAGATTGTCACCGCATGTGTACAAAATATAAACATTGTTAAAAAAAAAAATGGAAGTGGCTTTTCAAAAATTTATGTATTGTTATTGGGTTGGGAGGTTTTCAAGATTATGAAATGAGGGTGCCAACTCCAAAAATAATTATACTGTTTCCACGGTTCTTGAGTTGGGATCCTGTTCAGCCAACAGCTCTGATAATACGTAAAATTTTACATTCATTGCTCTGTTTTTTAGCTCGAGTGCCAACAAATTAGAACAAAATCTACCTCCTGAGTCACTTCCTCTGTGGTACAAAAGGGAGTACACAGAGCTCATCGTCCTGATGGACTGGTCCAGCACGGATATTGTGCCGGGGAAGACACTGCATACCCTCAAAGCGATTCTTCTAAAGGTACCTCGTCAAATAAATATTTTATAACCGTGTTTACAATATCAGTTTGAGATGGATTGTTTGATTGAAACTGAATAAGATTTTACTGATGACATTTGCTCTTTTGAATGTTTAGTGGGATCGTACTGTGATTTACAGCCGGCCACCAGTTATCCTCGAAGGCGGATACGAAGAGTGGCTTCTGAGGTATCCAACTTATACGACCAACCCTCGAGTTACCGCACCTAATTATAACACTTCTCTGGACGACTTCTTAAGTAATTATTACTCATCTAATTTTCTTTCACATCATCAACATTCTGTCAGAGTATGGAGATTCGCATTCATACACCTTACAGTACACTTCAATACACTATTTCTTGAGAATAGTCTGCAATGCGCCCGAAACGTTGAGGAAAGAAGAACATACGGTGACAACCCAAAAATCTACTACGATAACAAACAACCGTGAAAATCACAAACCTTATATAGAATCTATCTATGCAAAAATAAACTGAGTATATAACTGAGAATGTATTAACTTATAAATACATACATACATATTACCTCATAATCATTCAAATAGGGTAGCCAAACATCTCGTAGAACATGTTCTATTATTTAACATTTTGTCCTGTCTCCACTACGCATAATGGCCATAGAGCAAGAGCTGAGACCACTTTCAGGACTGACATTCCCACACTTTGCCAATTATTAGCTTTCAGAAAATGCTGCTCATGATTTTTTATGATATAATATATTTAAGCATGTCTTTTATTTTAGATGACGTAGATTACCCAAATCTCAATGAATCTTTTTCCTCGTTTGAAAACAAACAGTTTGACAGCAATATTTCACCAAATATGAATACCAGAGGATATTCAAACTTTATGAACAATGTAAATCCTAACATAGATCGGAGTAGTAAGGTAAATATCTTTATATCCATCTATTTGAATTACAATTGCATGTCTTTATAAATGTAATATTATCCATACTCTATTGTGATGTAAACCTATGCCTGAGGACACAGTTGGATAAATGTTATGCCTTCTCTTGTATGGGGCAGAATTATGCTCGGGTAACCCCCTCTTGATCGCGAGGATATGTTTTGGAGATGGTCGCGAAAAACACTTTGATAAATTAAACAAAATAAAATCAATTGTGCAATAAACTGAAAAATAACATTAATTTTGTTCCGTGTTGATAAAAAAGATACCTGGTTTACCCTGCTTGGTTAAACACATAACACTGTCAAATAATCTGATCGTACATCTGTCATTCCACCCATTATGTTGATTTCTGACACGTGATACATGTCAAAATGACAGAGCGACAAAAAATATTATTAAAAATTGATCTCAATAAAACTCGCTGGGGTCGCGATGAATGAGGATTACCTATACTCTTACCCAAGCGACGAGTAATAAAATTATAAAATTATAAATTGTGATGATATGATTGTGATAAAGATGTGGGTTTAAGGGATTATAGGTAGAAAATCATTGAAATCGATGATACATAGTAATGTAGTACTCCAAAGAATGGTATAAAATCTCAGGTCATTTCGCACCCCCACAACTAAACTGCCACAATCCAAAAAACGTCAAACAGAGAAAATCAGCTTTGAAGTTTTTACCTTTCGCATTTTTGTACTGTGTTATTGAAATACATTTAGATATCTAATGAATTTTTGACTTGAATCTGATGACTTGAGATATGAAATTTTTGGTACATATACTATGAACGATAGACAATGAAACGTAGTAATTAACTCAAAACACGTAATTTTGGACTTGTGGCGGTTTAGTTGCAGGGGTACGATTTATCGTGAAGAAACAAATATTTAAATTCTTTAGTTATATCATGAGAAAATATAAGCATGACCGTATTATTATCATAATTATGATTAACTGAAGCAGGAGATAAAGATAAAAAACAGAAGATGACCAGAAAACTGACAAATCGGCAATTGGCTAAAAAATCTGCATAAGATTTACAAAGTACAGTCTCACTTATCAGAGTCGCAATAAATATGACAGGATAATACAACAATAGCAAACCTTTATTTAGAACATGATACATAAAGAAGAAGAAAAGCTCTACATACTATAATTTGAATGAATTAATTGATTGCGAGACAGTTATTATTTTTTTTATATATGTATCTACTTTACGTTTCTAAAGGCTGCAGCTCTACAGATATACGACAGCAATTCGAGAGCTGTGAAAGAAATTTTGGAAGAACAAGAAAAACTAGCAGACTCTTCTTTGAACATTGAAAGACGACGTATTTCAGCGGAACATGTAAGTTCAATGCGGTTTTGTTTAATTGAAATCTGTATATCCTTAGATTACTTTGTTTGTGATATTGGATATTTATTTTATTGCAGAATTGGGAAAAGATTCGTTTGACGCATGAAAAGGAGGCGGAAGAGGGCATGAGGGCAAATTTACAATTGCGTGAGCAAGAACTCATTTCTGAATTGATGCAACTGGAAAACGTCCAGAGGGATATGGTGAGACTTCTTTTGTCCTTTTATTATGCTCACGATATTCTGTTTGTAATATTCTAGTTTCTATTAGGTAACAAAACAAAACAATTCAACCTTACGATATGTCTACAGGCAATGGAAAACCAACAATTAAAAGAACAACTAGAAGAATACAAAAAGCGAGAAAGATTGGAAACTGAATTGAATAATCAGTCACAATTATCAGATGGAAATGCAACCGGTGGAGGTGCAGAAAATCTAGAAAGTCCACATTCCAAGTTTCAGCCTGAGAATGTTTCCAATTTACCAACAGCTGGTGAGTTTATAATGTGTTATTATTTTAATTATTGTTTTGAGAGAAGATTTCTACATCACGTTGACCAGATTGAATGATGTGTAGAAATAATATGAAATTGTATTCGATGATGATGTTATAAAAACATTGATAAAATGAAATCTAGCTTAGACGCAGACTTTGAAGATTTTGAAAGTGAGTAGCCGATGCGTGTGTCCTGCATACAATGTAATGTTGGTACAGTAAAACCCCGTTGATACGAACACGGTTAATTCGAAATTTGCTCTAAATCAAATTATTTTCTAAAATTCATAAAATCTATCTTTATTATTAATCTGAAAAAAATTGTATGGGAAACTGAAAAAATCTGTTATTTCAAAGTTTTACTGTTTTTTGTCATACATTTAGGATTTCGTAATTCAAATTTTTTCGATTTTCGGTCCCCATGATTTTGAATTAACGGGGTTTTACTCGTATTAATATTTATTTAATGTTTTGTTCAGCTGCCATAGTGGAGGCAGCAAAGGAAGAACACGCAAAGATGGAAGCGGCTCGTGTGGCAGAGGAAGCGATGGCCAAGGAGAGGAGGATCAGAGAAATGGAAGAAGAGACAGCTAGACTCGACAGGGAGCGTGAAATATTACAGCTAGAAAGAGAGAAAAAACTGGCAGAAGCAAGGGAACAAAAGAAACTTCTCTACCAAAAGGTAAAAATATTAATATGTATTATCTCTCACTGTCACCGCTTGGTTTCAACAATTGAATATAATATCAAGAAAATCATGAAAGATTAATAATGATTTCACACTAATTATAATAAGTTATCCATATTGGGTGATGAGTATGTAGGTGTTGCTGATTCGATTTTACTAGTAGAGAAGAACGCTGATTACCTTGACTAATTAAAAGCAGATGTGGTCCGTATAATTGAAAGTCTAAATACTACAGTAAAACCTCGTTAATACGAATTCCATGGGACCGAAAATCGAAAAAAAATTCGAAATGTATGGGGGAAAATATTAAAATTTTGAAAAAAAAAAAAAATTTGATTTTCATTAATTTTGTTTCCGATCATAGATATGCCTACCGAAATGGGTCATAAAAAGTCTGTCACAATTTTCAATAATTGGCTCATGAAATAGTGTACTTTATTACGATTTATTGAATATTTTTATATGCCAGGTCTCTTCGAATTACAAAATTTGAATTAAAGGTATGGTTTTATATGAAAATAATGTTCAAGGGACTTTTTTTCGAGAAAATTTCGAATTACGGCGAATTTCGAATTATCAGTATTCTTACTAAGGAGGTTTTACTGTACTAGATTACATACATATAATAAACGATAATGAAAGTGTTATATTATAGTGTTAATTATTGTATATAAATAAATGATAATCTTCAAAAACATACATCATATAATATATTACAAAATGACTCCCATAAAATTATATTTAATGTGGAATATGTGAAGTATGTATAGACAGGGTTTTTATATCTAATCAAATTGAAATCAAAAACTGTGTTAACAATACATGTATGTAATCGGCGTTCTACTCTACTTGCAACACACACACACCGACAAATTGCTCTTTCTACTAATGCCTCGTATAGAACAGATTAATATGCTATGCTTCTATATGCTATATGCTATAGTCCATTTTCACACAATATAATATGTAGATTTATTGCTGGCAGAACGTATTGTCGTGACAATAAAAACAAAAAGTAAACATAAACACTTTGATTTTGAATTATTTTAATTTGGACGTGTGTGCACGCGCAGTAGAACGATAGTGGTGACCCTGGCAACAAAATATATGAAATACATCGTGCAGCTCATAAAACATAGCACACAACAATAAATGTGTCTCACTGACACTTGAAAAATGAGAATGGCAAGACAATCAACATTGTATGTAAAAACTTATTGTCGGAAAAGTTTAATTTGCACGCTGTTGTTGGCTGTATGCACGCGTATGGGGTGTGATTTAATGTGATATTATAAAACCAACAAATTAAAAACTCATGTTTTTCTAAGAATAAAATATTCCATAAGAACGTACCGAAATTGATCATTTTCAATGAATTTTTTAACAAATGGGGAGGCAGTACAAAAATGACACATAATTTAGATTTAGAGTGGGTATATATATATATGTCTGTATATATGACCTATAGTCTGGTATGGTAAGGAGTATTGTAAAATACAAAAGACGTACAATGCTTAACTCCATTTTGACAAAAATGTGAGTTAAACCTATTCATTTTATGAGGGCAGTATTTTCAATTTCTTATGAACTACCTCTGACCATTCAATGCAATTGAAATGAAATCATGGATTGTGTATTTTATTTTAGCAAATGGATGAGCGGGAAAGTGGCACATATATTTTGCCTCTAAAGCACGATAGTAGTTCATCCGGATTAAATAGGTCTCATTCTTCACCTAACATAGCGCAGGTGAGGACTAACAAACACATCAATTAGGATGACTTCTCATTTTCTTAACGTGTCATATCACATATCCCAAATCTAATAAAATAATCTAAACCGTTACCAACCGTTCACACTAATGTATATATTTTGTTATGTATCTAAATAAGCGGTACCTACTCAACTTTTTAGGACGCAACATCTGTTAAATGCGTCTACTATTTTCTAAATTTGAATTATCTATGTCTATAATCATTCTTTGTATATAGAGTGTAACAACAGATATTTTCTACATAATAGGAATGAAAAGACAGCACATCCATAATTGGACTACGTTATGTACTTTTAGTTCAATCAACACGTCATGTTGATAAAAATCTGTAATGCATGACAACACTTGTAAAATTGTCACACTCAGTATGGCTAATTGTCATTTACAAACGTATGCCTATTTTTAAAAAAATCGGTGTGTGTACTTATGTACGCGCGTTAGAAGTTATACTCCTTTGGCGTAACAAAACAAAAACAAAACTTGTGATAAAAACTAGATTCTTTGACTAGCTCTTAATTATCTTGTTAAATTACACACTCAAGAAAAAGGACCGCTTATTGGAATGCCGTTGGTTTATTTCTATACACTTAAACTTATATTACTCTTTCTCGTTGTTTGTTTGTTGATTTTTAAAGTACTAAATGTCAATCTGACGTTAAATCGTTTGATTACGTAAGGAATTGCAAATGGCCAACAATAATAAGTTCGCTGCCTAGGCAACGGAACAATTCTAAACTATAATATTATACTGTATAATCGTCACGATTGCAGTATCATACTGTGGCGTAAATGTAGTGCGTTCAGCTGATAACCGAACAATCAGTGGTTCGAATCTAATCTAGTGCATTTTTTTTCGTGTGAAAAAATAAATTATGTGTTACATGTCACACGCCATAAATACACTCTGATCTGATTTCCCAAACGCGCCAAAAGAAGTATAACTTCAAAAACGATCTGTCTTCCTTTGAGAGAGGGTTGCATCGCTTGCAAACATAAATAAGAAAATACATAACTTTAAAGCGAATAATTTCAGGTTCATGGAAACACTCCTTAGTCTATAAATGTAGACTGCCGTCTGATTTATCTTGTGTGTTCAATGCAGTAGTATTCTCCGTGTATATTCATATGTAGAGGTTTTTATTTATACAATCAAAACACTTGCGAATTTCTATACAAAAGATGAATGCTCGAGTTAAATTAGAACTTACGACAATCTACCCTTACAATGTTGCAATACAAAGTTATGGTACGCTAAATTAGATATTTCTGTCTGCGAAAGATAAAGGTAGATAAGTCGAAAATCATTACTTTTCAGGAGAGCCAAAACATTAGATTTTGAACAACTTGTATGGAAATTAGTATGATACTGTGTAAAATTTATTAATGTAATGTGACTAATTTGGCATATTCATCCAATTTAAAAAAAATATTCAGAGTTATCTCTGTTTACCGTTCGTAGACAGATCTGTTCTTTTCTTTTTCCATTATCTTTTTAATAATAGGTTTATAAATCATATTATCAGTAATATGAAGCGTCTAAGTCCAAAAAGCGATAAGTCCACATTTGGTCAAAATCGAGAAAAAAATATGCACGTATTCTTTGTATGATTTTACACAATATGTATTGATCTATAAATTCCAAAACGCGACAAAACCCTACGAAAAAAAATATTTTAAGTCTCGATTTATTACAAAAAGCGCCAAGTCCGTGTTTCATATTATTTAGAGCTTGGTTGATTTCGCGCGTGTTTAAGTCAGCCAATAAGGGAACATTCAATATTGCAAATGGCGTCTCCTATGCTGTAGCATCCGGTAAACTCATGACAGTGCCACGGAAATATGTTATGCAGAATAAATTAAAAAGTGAGGTTCAAGTAGCGTTACGTCCAATTTTATTTTGCCTATATTTATTACATTTAAGAGTTTATCGGCTGAAACAAATTGCCATTTGGTTCTAATTTCGACATAGAATACAACGGAAAAAATAATCTCACGTTAAAACAAATAATTGAAGCTTGAAACATAAAAACGTTCTTTCCCGCAAATATCGAATTGTGGACTTGTCGCTTTTTGTAATTGGACACCTCATATGTACATAAATTATGAAATTATAAAGTCATTCATTTGCCAATATGTTTATGCATGTTTTATGGATTTTTTCACCTTTGTTCAAATGTAATATTGTTTTACCAGTCCATATGAAGAGATTTTTGTTATCTAACGAAATTGTTGTGTTTTCAACCTTTATCAAACTGTGGTTTATGTCATTGGTGACATTATCCAACAATTCACTATTAAGCCAAACAACAACAAGCCACCAAAAGCCAGGCAATTTCAAAAACTGTCTAAAAAATGGCTAATCAAAATGAATCTAAGTTTAAATTGATTTTTCAATTTATAATTCAATACTTACTATTTTATTTCTATCTGTTAAATCTTAGTGCATGGAGCTCCAGTTCTTAATTATTTTAAGACAAATTTATAGCCTGAAGAATGTACTAGCTAATAATGATAAAATTATGTTATATTAAACATTTCATTTGTGTTCAGATGCTTGAAGATGATGAAGCCGCTTCAAAAGAATCGACTCCTCAGATAGATCGGAATACAAAACCACATCACAAGGCAACCGTACCATCGGATTTCAATCAAGCTAGGCAGAGAGATTTCCAAGGAGTTTGGGGACGTCAGGTTAGTAAATATTATATCTATTAAATATCATCAACGTCTCCATCGACATCCTTGAGTGCCTTGGTCACCTCCATACCCAGTGGTGAAAATTTTCTACTAGAGAAAAGTCAACGACAATCATAAACTGAAAATACTATCAAAGTATTATAATATTTTAATATAATCTCCAAGGATGGCATCTGGTGATGTCGCTATAATCATGAGATGTTACGTCATACAGTCTTACATGAGCACTGGTACTATGAATGCGTTGGACAAGCGGCATTTGGTCCTCACAGAATATATCGTTGACGTCCATGCAATTATAAATTGGCTGAATGCATACCCTGCCATGCCCATACGGATTTCAAGTTCACTAAAAAGACTCCCATCATTGGCAACTGTGGCAACAAGTATTTACACCTGGTCACCAGCTTGACAAGCAGACCGGAAACCCCCAGAGAAGTGTTGGTGTCAATGCTTGCACATGGATTTGATCTTCGTCATATTCAGATGAATTTTGAAGACCTTCATCAGTTCAATATCTATCGTTAAGTCAAGGATAACTGTGTCCTCTACATACTCCAAATCACAGTCTTTCCGTGCTGATAAATAAGTATATTCAGTGGGACCCCGAAAGAGACTGACAAAAAAAATGTAGATAAAGGGTAAATATAACATGTACCCAGGTATTGAAAATTTAAAAAAATATATTTATTTTTTTATTAAAAATCATACAAATTAGTTTGGGGCGTATTACGAGGGTGGGTCAATAATTCCTTAGAAAAAAGCATTAAAACAGTTTTTATTTTTGTATTTTTTTTTTATTTCTCAACATAATCTCCTTGGAGCTCAATACACTTGGTTAGACGTTTCTCAATTTTTTTTAAACCGTCAGAAAAATAAGTTTTCGGAAGGTCCTCAAAATAAGCATTTGTCCGATCGATGACTTCTTCATTTGAAAAAAAAACGTTGTCCACTTAGCCATTTTTTTAAGTTTGGGAAAAGGAAAAAGTCACTGGGGGCTAAATCTGGCGAATACGGTGGGTGGTCGACCAATTCGAACTTCAATTCTTCAATTTTAGCCATTGATCGTAAACATGTGTGAACACGGGCATTGTCCTGATGAAAGAGGATTTTTTTCCTGTTTAAATGAGGCCGTTTTTCTTCAATTTTGTTTTTTAGCTGGTCCAATAAAGATGCATAATAATCCCCTGTTATTGTTTTTCCTTTTTCCAAATAGTCAACGAAAATAATTTCACGTGCATCCCAAAATACAGTAGCCATAACCTTACCAGCTGATTTTACGGTTTTCGCCTTCTTTGGACATGGTTTGTCTTCGCAATCCACTGCTTTGACTGTTCTTTCGTCTCGGGAGTATAGTGATGTATCCATGTTTCATCTACAGTCACAAAGCGACGAAAAAATTCATCCGGATTGCGTTGCATGAGCGACAACAGGGCTTTAGAGGCCACCACCCTATTGCGTTTATTGTCGACTGTGAGCAAACGCGGCACCCATCTTGCAGAAATTTTTTTCATGCCCAATTTGTCATGTAAAATAGAAATGACGCTACCTTTTGAGATCCCTGTAACCTCAATTATCTCACTCAACTTTAATCTTCGGTCACTTAACACCATATCGTGGATTTTATTGATCATTTCTGGTGTAGTCACCTCTACAGGACGTCCTGAGCGTGGTTCATCCTTTGTTGATGTACGACCACGTTTAAATTCATTTAACCAGTTATAAATAGTTGCAAGTGAAGGAGCAGATATGCCGTGAACTAAATCCAACTCATTTTTTATTTCCTTTGCTGTTAACCCTTTTATATTAAAATGTTTAATAACAGCTCTAAACTCAATTTTCTCCATTTTCCATTTTTCCATTTTCCACAAGCAAATTTTTTTTTTAAATGTACAAGAAACACACAACAACCCGACCAATCTGATTGAAACTTCGCAGCATACTGAATCGGTAGTGCCGCTGCATGAAAACAAACCGCTTACAGTACTAGTCGCGCCACCTGTCGGCTTTTCTAAGGACTTATTGACCCACCCTCGTATGTCGATGTGTTCTTTCACATCTTTAAGAATGTCCCTATCTATTGAACCAACAATGTTTTTCTTTGCTGACACATTTGAACAGGGGTAAATACTTATAGAGTCGCGTTTTTTAGTTTGGGCACTGCAGATATCTATAAATAGAACACACGCATGTGTCTGGAATGCATTTGAATGATGTCAAGCATTGAATTGAATGCATTATAATTAATAGAATTTTCAATATTTCAAATATAAATTGCGGGAAATAAGGAAGAAGAAGAAGAAGAAGAAAATGGAATGGCACTACAGAAACTACACGCAAATAGTTGGCATGTAAAATTGGAGTTCCACTGTATATATTATGTAATTAATACATCTGATGCCAGTTTTATATGTAGAAAGATACAAAGAAATATATGTAGAATACTGCTTCTCATGTAATAATCTAATGATTATTGCAACCATTTTGTTTTCATGTATTCATATAGTTTGAAATGTTGAACCCTAAAAATTGTCCCCCAATCAACCAAATGTTATACATAATAAAGATACGTATTGAAAAGCGAGTGGGCAGGCCACGCGTTACACTCTTGTGTGTAATTCGATATCTCTGTGCACATGTATTTAAAACGTGTCGCTCTAATTCTTTAGCATATTTTTTGTTCATTGAACTACTAAGGTCACAGATATGTGGTAGAACAAGCAAATTAGAATGTCTTATCCTGATGAGCGAAATTTTGTTTTTTTTTTTTATTTATAATCGTAGACAAGTTTATCTACTGAAATACAGGCTTTGGATCTATCCACAATGTATGTTTGTCTATAAAAAAGGGGAAATGGGTTATTCTTTTTAATATAGAACTAATAACGGTTCTTTTTCTATATAGAATCATAAATTTGCAATCGTATTACATTAGTAGATTAACATGATAATATGAATTTGTGGTTCAAACAATGGTTTTGTTAAATGTGGCTATAAAATTTTATATGTATCCGTTGCCCAATCTCAATAAATTCAAAATTGTTTTCAAATGTCTCAGATCTGCCTGTTCAAATATGTCTTACTTCATTTTGAAGATTCTTTGGCAGGTGACATTTACAACGTCTTGTTGAGTTGTTAAAACCTCCGATGTGACAATTTTATCAAAACTGTCTTTTCACATTTTCTGTTTGTTTATATTACACTGCATAGTTTAGTATAACCCTCAATTGTTTTAAGTCAGTAGATATATCGGTTATAACACCATTATCAAGACTAGATAGACACTTTTCAGTTGGTTTGAATAAAAACGCAGCAAGGTTGACACTCTTTTGAAATAAATGTGGCCGAGCCAGGTCGAAGATTGCATCTTCATCATCAATGTGACGAGAGGCTGTTCTGCTCTCTTATCTAATTTTTAAAGTAATTGTCTTCTTCCCAATCATGCCTTGGCGACGGTGATGGCCGTTAAACTATTAATCCATTTATATTAAATTTAGAGCCTTTGTATAATGAATTAACTATATTATTTTATTTATATTCCATGTTTTCAATTGATTATATTCATGAATCTGATTTATTGGCATGATCTAATATTTCTCTTGTCTACCTGCTTTTATTGCGTCAAAATAATACAAGAAATGCACAGTTGTTGTCAGTGACGTCCCGTGGGGGTAGGCAGATTGAGCGTCGCTTGGGGGCGGCAGTTATTCGAAGGGCGGCAAATCGAGGAGAATCGTTAGGTATATGTAGAAATAGCTACATAAACTTAGTAATAACGGAAATATCTTTCCATTACAAAAATCAGCTCAATGGTTGGAAACAAAATGTATTAATTAACATAAAAGGTATAACAGGATTGTAAATTTTTGTCAGATTCGCGATGTCTAGTGTACTTCCGTTGTCCTAGGACGTCATGTCCTTGATGACACTTGCAGATTTGCGAATTATATTTGAATTATACGTATTTTTAAATATATCTGAAGCAGTGGCAATCAGTCGCAATATTGTCTATTGAAGCAGAGATGGCATTTAAATAAAATTAGATTTAGTGGTAATTATATTTTGTTAGTAATGTATCCATACAACATATTTATTATATATTGGGAGTCATGAAAGGATGATAAAAGATACTGTATAAAAAATGGGGCGGCATTTTGGCTCTGCCTAGGGGCGGAATTTTGTCTAGGAACGTCACTGGTTGTTGTAGTAAACACATAAGTAATTAAATCTGCGCTCAGCGAAAGGAATGTGAACTAGTAGCGATGTGGAATTTTCCAGAAGGGTGAAGCCTTTTTAAGCCTTCCGTGTCAATTTTCCCCTTGAGTACTGCAATTAATTAACCTTTCCTAGACATAGGCATGTATTTTCATCTAAGTACTTTTGGATTTAGCACTATTTAAAAACACGTTACAATTAATTGTTAGAATGTCAAAATTCAAAATAATCAAACACAAATTAATTAATATGAATTAACAAAATCATTCTGTGTCAGGGAAAAAAATGGCAGAATTACCCAAGTCTTCATAATAACTTACTTAATACATATTCAATTTTTTTGTTTAGCAAAGATCTTTTTATAAAACAACCTAAGTATTTTCTCGGTTTGAGGGTCCCTCCCCAAATTCTGTTTTGGAATTCAACATGCTTTCAATCAACTCTTCAAGAATTTGGAGTGACAAAATATTTGAATAAAACATTTCTCAGTCGCTACCTGTACTTTTGGTAAAAATCAAAGCAATAATTTTATTATGTTATCATAATTAGCCGAGGCAACTATTTCATGTTTGTTGTCCGTAACGTAAACCTTATTGAGGCTTCCTAATCAGGAAGCCATATCTAAATAATGTACTTATTCGTATACTATCTTCGTGTCATTACTTTACAGTGATTTCCAAGTGTTATGAAATATTTTTTTTATTAGAAATTATATTTGTTCGTTTGTCGGACACTAAAGTTAGTTTAGTTGGAAAAGTTGTTATTATGAAATCCCAATTCACCACTGCCATCTGCGTTTGGTACTCAGTACTTGTATTTCTTTCCATTTAGAGAATTGAACATTGGATAATACTTACACCAAAAATTTTAGTATTCATCAATCTATTTTGAATAAAAAATTGCTCATCAGGGTAATTTTTGGTGATGGTTTAGCAGCTAACTGTTGTATCATTGTGATATGAAAACCAATTACTGAACACGTTCATCATTCAACGTGAATTCAATGCAACTATGATACAAAATCATTAATATTTGTATAATATGGCAGTGGTGAATCCACTGGGATTTCATAATAACAACTTTTCCAACTTAACTAACTTTAGTGTCCGATAAATGATAATCCGATAAACATTTAATGTATTTTTAAAGTTTGAAGCGAACTAGTTCGCGGATATGGCCGGGCATACAGTCGTAAGATATTCGCCTGTCTTTGAAGACAGACTGCCAGTCTCAGGCATTTGTTTTGAATAATTTAAAATTCGGAAGAATACTGGTCCAATAATGAGACATTTAGCATATGATTGGTAAGTTTTTATGATAAACTTTCAATATATTTAAAAAAAAAAAAAAGGTTTATTTTTGCTAAAAAATTCGCGGCCTCTCACTTGCCGCCATACAAAACCTTCCGGCACAGATCAGGTTAACTTATGAATGTCATCTTTTTGGTACTACAAACCTCGGTGGGTGTTTAGCTTGTTTAAAAACTTTCTCCATCCTGAATGATCAAGTGTCGCAGCTTTCCAGTTGTTTTAGCCAAGCATCCTAAAATCCCACGTGGTCAGTCCAGCCATATCAATTTTGGGCATCCAGATCGTTTCATGCTTGCTATGCATACATAGTTTATTTTATTGGTAACTCCTCAGATAATTTCTGGTTCTGTGCACGTGGTGAATTAAGCATAGTCTCTTCATTAGCATTTTCATATGTTACGTATTGTTTTCGCCCCCACCATAGAGTGAGTACATACTTAAATAATATATCATATCGTTTTATAATCTAATACTATTATTATCCTATGGCTTTTTCCATTTTGGCGCGCGATTGTCTGCCTTATTTGTCATGTCTGATAGGTCCAAAAGAAATTTCTTTTCCCTTGATATTCTTTTTTCTAACACTGTAGTATATTATAAATTCAGTGCCACTTTTTTCATGAGCATTAAAAAATATTTATCTTTTTCTCTCAACATTTGAGAACATTAACGTTAACATTCAAGTGACTAAACACGAACGGTGGCTGTCTTGTGCTGTAGTCAACTGTTGAAGCCACGTGAAGAGGCATCACACAGTCTAATGCGTGCATTCTTCGCCATTATTATGGCAGCTGTCGACCGGTCATTCAGTTTAACAGTGAACTTGATCTCGATTACATCTCACGTATCATACCGCACTATAAAATGTCTCCCGTTAAAGTATTGTAATTTGGGATTCATTTGAAATGAAGATGCTATTTAGAGTGTCATTTAATAATTCCATTCTTGAATATTTATGTTATACAGTGTTTAAAAATTACAAAAGTTTATTTTTAATATTGACTACATACATTACATGCATGTGATTTAAAAAAAGTGTCAACCAATTCTATGTTGTCCGTATTCCTGATAATCCTCACCTGTCATTTGCTTCTTCTCTTTATCCTCTTTCTTGTTTTCCCTTTTTCGAGGTACACGACAATTCCTCGCAACGAATTTGTGTTCATTGACAGTTAAATTATTGTTGTGCGGAAGGAATACCGCAAAAGTTATCATGGTTCTTCTTGTGAAACTTCGGTTGAAACAGCTGTCTCCGCAACATCTTGTTTGCTTATTCAGAAGAGTAAGTAAATAACGCACATTGGTACCAATGTTTATAGTTAAATACATATTGTTCTTTATGACTATCTAGTAAATGTTGCGATTTATGGTGTAACAAGTCAAGAATATCCTTCACATTTCACTTTTACAACACCGCTGTGATGACAACACTCAAACACTAAATTTAAAGTAAATAACTTCACTTCTTTCACAGGTCATCAAAACATGAGTTTACACACAGTCTGACTGTATGGACGGACATAAATTATTGAACTATTCCACAACTGAATGGACTATTATAATAATTACAGTTTTGCTTTTAGGTAACAAAATCCAACGAAGTTTTTCTAGTAACAACTTTATTTTTCAACATTTCAATTCAATTTACCCTGGATTTATGAATTTATTTTCTGGTAACTAACTATAGACTAAATTTGAAATTATATTTCAGGGACGAGGTTTGACCGGTCTGAAAAACCTTGGTAATACGTGTTACATGAACTCTATCATGCAATGCCTAAGCAACACATCCGTACTCGTGCAATATTTCTGTGAAGGCGTTTACAGGTAAACTATCGTTTTTTACCTGTTAACAATTTTGTCTTACAGTTTAAGATGAGTTAATTCGACCACCAATTTGAATAATCACTATTATAATTGAAATATTTTGTTCTCTTTGGATTCACAGTTTTATGTTAGAAACTTTCAATCAAAATTAATTTACGAATACATTTTTCAGTGAAAGAATTTCTTTTTGAAAAGATAGTTTGGACTATAACTAGATGAAACTGATAACGTGATAACAAATAAACTTGTATTAAAATGTTTGGTGGTTAAATTCATAAACTGAACGTGATTCATTGAAAGATGTCAGTTATATGCTTTTGTTTATAGCCACAATCTTTGGCAGCCTGTTGTTATAATTGGGCGCAATTGCTCCCCTGTTGGGTTCGAATGAATCTGGGGGGCATTGCTAGTCCCAGAGCCAGTAGCGAGTGTTCCAAAGCATGTGGGCAATAAGAAATATATTTCCTAATATAATAGTACCACAACACCGGACTTATTCTAAATCAAATATTCTAAATAATGATGGTTCGATGTATTTGTCTGTAATTGACGTGGTCTGTGCCCTTTTATAGACAGTTATTCAAATTTATTTTACAAATTACATATTCAACATGTTCACAAAATGACAAATAAAAAACGAAAATAACGAATAAGTGTTAATAATATTTTAATAAAGGACAGGGTAAAAGATGAGTAAAAAAAATGCATGAAAGTACACTGAGTGAACCATATTTTAAAAACTTACGAAACGATGTACATCTAAATTCACCCTCGCATAATTTAATATATCAACAACTGAAGCGATTTGATTGAACCAGGTGTTATTTTTAGCTACATTTGTATTATAATGTTAATGCTTTGGTAAAGGTATAAGGCGAACATGTTCAAAATGATCAATGTATAAATTAATTAATAAAACAATATCCATTGATAAATTGTGTTGGTACATTTAATCATTTATGGAATTGACTGAATCTAAAATTGTTTTGAAATGCTTGCGGTAACACAGTAGTGACGATTGCTACAGATGCATATTCAATACAAAATTACTTGCAGCTAATGCATAAATAATTATTGCTTCCAGTTGTTGAAGAAATCTGTTATTTTACAGAGATCATGTGGGCGGCGCAGGGCGAGGGACGGGCGGAACTCAGGGAGCTGTAGCTGAAGAAGTGGCGGCTGTTGTTCGGACTCTGTGGTCTGGACAGTTTAGGTTCATTTCCACCAAAGACCTTCGGGTAATTGATCTGCAATCTTTTTTACTTCACTTCTTTTTGCCTACTACCTATCTTATTATAATCTGTCTGGTTCTGGGCAATGAGTTCATATGTAAAGTTTAGTGAGTAATCTTTTGCATATTGTTACACAACCTGCTGTCAATCCAGATGAAATTCATCGACTGAATTAAAAACTATAGAAATTAGTACACATAGGACATATTCATCCTTGTATTATAGTGATGCACAAATTGCGGCCTGGGACCGCATGCGGCTCAAAAGAACAAGTACTTTTTCATTTAATTCAACAAAATTCTAATTTTCTATATACAAAGTTATATTGAACAAATACATATGTACGTAATGCAGAGTGGAGAGTGATTGGAGTAGCTGATATGTAACTATTAAATTTAAAATAACAAAATGTATGTCTCGTCTAATATAATACCTCATTATTTTTCATCAACACTTTTACCCACTGTGACCCGTGAAGAGTTAGAAAATGGATAAATTGGCCCTTCTTTCCAATTAACCGCCGATTTTCCAATAAACAAAAAGT
Organism: Rhyacophila brunnea; assembly: GCF_057557595.1. Taxonomy (NCBI): domain Eukaryota; kingdom Metazoa; phylum Arthropoda; class Insecta; order Trichoptera; family Rhyacophilidae; genus Rhyacophila; species Rhyacophila brunnea. The sequence continues at coordinate 34,740,137 of NW_028233276.1, read as the reverse complement.
TCTGTTATGATAGCAATTTCATGAATAATAAATCCATTGGGTATTGATCATAATTGACAGTCTTGTACGATTGACTTTGCAGGAAGTGGTTGGCAGGTTTCAACCGATGTTCCGAGGAGTAGAGCAACAAGACTCTCACGAGTTTCTCACAATCCTCATGGACTGGCTGCATAATGATCTTCAAATACCCAGTAGACAAGAGAGCCATTTGGTTAGTTATAATATAACTCTTACTGATTTTACCACATCAACCATTGGTTTAAATATTATACCGAACAAACTGTCAGGAGGACCTTGGCTTCATTTTATTTCCTGCTCGACGACAGTCATCATATCTACCTCAGTAAATTTTAGTACCACAGTAAAACCTCGTTACTACGAATTCCATGGGACCGAAAGTTGAAAAAAAATTTGAATTACGAATTATGAAATGTATGGGGGGAAAATATTAATATTTAAAAAAAAAATTCTTTTTGATTTTCATCAATATCGTTTATGATCATAGATGTGCCTACCAAATTTCCGGTTCCATGGGTCATAAAATGTCAGGATTATTTTTATTACCTTAAACTAAGTAATTTATGATGTTTTACGAAAAGTCTGTCACAATTTTCAATGACTGGCTCATGAAATAGTGTACTTTATTAAGATTTATTGAATATTTTTATATGCCAGGACTTTAAGGCGAATTAAAGGTATGGTTTTACATGAAAATAATGTTCAGGGGACTTTTTTTTCGCAAAAATTTCGAATTATCCGTGTTTTTATTAACGAGGTTCTACTTTACCACCTACTTTTAGATTTGAGCGTATTACATTTATATATCATCATATTGACAATAAAATATTAATAAAAAAACATTATTTAGAATGTGAAGTTTGTTTTTGAACATACAGAATCTATCACTACTTAGAAACACATAAAATGACATATATGTACTGATTAAATCCTACTTAAAACCTGTGAAACATTGAGTATTTGCCACTATTGAATAGTCTAGTGCCTTCATCTCCACCTCACCTTCCAGTCCTTTGAGTCTTCTTATAGCCCTTCTACTTAATAACCCTCGTGGTACAATACCGAAATTATCATAATTTTTTATACTGATATTTCGTATGGCTATATTCTATTAATGTTAATGAAATATGTACAAAGAAATATTGTTTGCTAATTTTTATTATTTGTTTTCTTTTACAGAATAGTTTACCTCCGTGGGAAAAGGCGTGGCAGGAGTACACCAAATCAAAAGAGAGCCTAATTTTGAGATTATTTTATGGCCAAATCAAATCAACGGTGAAATGTATGGTTTGCGGGAAAGAAAGTATTACCTATGAATCATTCTCCAGTTTATCACTAGAGCTACCCGCTAAAGCAAATAAATGTTCTCTTGGCGTAAGTATGGCTATCTCATATCAGAATCTTTTATTTCTTTAATTTAAGGGTGCCTGTGCAAGTCAGCAGTAATCCGTATCCAGGCGAAGGGTGGAAGTTGTTGAGACACTTAACACAATAAACTTTGTCGGTCACACTTATTTGTTTTCATTGAACTAAGAATATAAATTACAGATGGTGTTGGTTAGTTTTTTAAATTCATATTATTTTTAACACAAATTACATTATAACGCAATCAAATTGATGTAATTGTTATTTAAGATTCACGATTGCTCACAACGATCGACTAAGTCGAGTCGTTGGATCTGTTTGTCTAACTGGAGCTTTATTAGATTGAATTTGATTTTTTTGTGATGGCACCTCAGGTAAGTTATTTAGAACAAAAAACAACCCACAAAGACTGCCTCGTTTTGACTATTAATCAGATCGATTCTTGAATTTAGGGATTTTTTCTAGATTGGCTACACTGGACAATCATTGCAAAAAATACGACTTCTGTCATTAACTTATAAATTTTGATTTACATTGTATACTTTTTTGTGATATATTATGTTCATTTCGATTTCTACATTAAAAAGTACCTAATAGTTTATATTTCTTCTTTGTGGATACGGAGTAGGTACCTACTGAATATTTTGTGAATTATTATTCCTTATATATGTTTCTTCTCAATTTTGTTTATAGGACTGTCTTGATCTTTACCTCAGCGATGAACGAATAATGGGATGGAACTGTCCGTCATGTAAAGACAAACGAAATGCCGTAAAGAAATTAGATATTTCCAGATTACCCCCTGTTTTGATAATTCACTTCAAAAGGTTCTACGTCGACCCAAAAGATTACCTTTCAAATACATATAGAAAAAAGCAGACCTACATAGACTTCCCTTTGCAAAATTTAGACATGGGACTGTTTTCACTTCAAGCCTCCCGAGGGAGAACAAACACAGTCTATAACTTGTATGGAGTTTCCAATCACTACGGGTCTATGGAGGGAGGCCATTATACAGCATATTGTAAAAGTAGTGTCCATTCCAAGTAAGAAATATAATATACTATTCTATTATTTTAATATGTAAGTAAGAGTTCCCCAAACTTGACATTGCAAGCAACTGTGTACTTATGTTTTGTACAAGTATCAAAAAAAGTCATAAAACGTTTTAATTTTTTAAGATAATTTATATTTTCGGCACAATCCGTTATGACTCTAAATATTATTTCTGTGACCCAGCGGAATTGAATCACCGATGTAAGATAGTTTTGCATGTGATTTGCTTAATTTTTTATAAAAAAACATCATTCAGTAAATCAAGTTCAAGCAGTGATTTTCCACCTTTTTTGTTTAGTTTAAAGGAACCCTTGCACCAAATACTTTCTCCCTCGCACCGCGGCCGTCGCCTACAGTCCACGCGGGCGCCTCCCATCGAGGCGTTCCCTACCTGCGCGCGCCGGCGTCTCAGCTGGACGGCGAGGAGAGGGTCGCCCGGATGAGAATATAAGGCGCTACGCAGTCCCAAACAAATCAGTTAACCTTGGGCCAGCTTGGCCTTGACTCAGCATAGTAGTCTTGCTTGGTTCTGAAAAAGATATACACGGCTTTCCGTAAACTCTATCAGACCACAGTGAGCTATTCTTGCTAAACCCTGCTCAAACACAGTAGTCTTGCTTACACTGAAAATGGTATATGCGGCTTACCGTAACCCTATCAGTGTACAGTGAGCTATTGTGGTGAGCCAGGCACGAGATCAGGTTTCGCCATAGTTTCGCCTTCAAACAAACACAACGAACCCCTTATAATATTTATTAAGGAAGTACCTACTTTTACCCTTATAACCTTTAGTTTAGGAACCGGTTCTGTGCCAAAGCAAACATGTTCGTGTATATGGCCGGCATACAAGGCCGGCCATACAAAAAATGCGGACTTATTCGCCTGTCTTTGAAGACAGAATGCCAGTCTCAGGCGTTTGTTTTGAATAATTTAAAATTCTGATAATAATATAAATAATACTGATAAATTCTAAGAATACTGGTCCAATAATGAGACATTTAGCAAATGATTGATAAACAGTTATTATCGCGATAGTTTAAAATACACACTATTGCTGTAAGTAAATCCATGCATGTATGTACAGGCACTATTCAAATATTTTTACTCAGTTTTACTCACCTTTTTCGCAAATTCTCAGAGAATCTTGCTCACAGAACCTGGTTGGGATTTACTGGGCTGAAAATCAAAGCCGATTTGATTAGAATCATCAATCTATCATGTATTTCTAATAACTTATTTCAGCGTTGCGCCAATCAGTAAATTATAAGGTGTATTTAGTGGTCTACTGATGCCTATTTATCCAATGTTCATGGAATAACAATCATTGTGGTTGTGACTGAGTTTGATGGTTTCAAACTCAGTCTATTTATTTTGAAATATATGTACGACATAAATGTTATATGAGTATTGGCTCTAAAGGCTTTGGCGGTATGCTATAAGATTGGATGTAAAACACCACCTATGCATGCATTATTAATTATCGGAGTCACAAATCTCATAATAATATGTATGTAGCCATACTCTGTTTTTCTATGATTGTAATAGTGCATTATATTTTTATTTCAGATGGTGTAAATTTGATGACCATCTGGTGACAGAAATTACCCCTAGTGATGTTAAGTCTAGTGCATCTTATATTTTATTTTATACATCACTTCCGGACAGTGCCTTGCAGCGATGAATGAAGTCGTAAAGTTATTTTTTATGGAATCTGCGGACTTAGTGGGAATAAAGATTGTGTGCGCAGGAAAGTGGTCGTTTGAGTGTTTTAAGGGCAGTACCAAGTGCAATTTATTATTATTTTTGGAAGTGGTCTTAAACCCATTATCGTAGCTCTAGAAACTGACATGTAAAATTAAGATGAATAAAGAAAGGTTATTTAAATTGTAACACACATGATGCATCTCTCATGGACGAGTGATGAGCCATCTAAACTATCAACATGCATCAATACTGAGGTCATTTTTGAATTTTTTTAAATATGTTGCCCTATCCCATAAAACTCATTATGCAGGAAGCTTAAAATATTGTCTGTCAAAAATTTTGATTTGTTTTATGAATTTTTAACGGAGCGACGAGAAACCTATTTTATTAAAAAAAAAAAACGATGTATGAAATATAAATTTACAAACTTCATAAAATTACGACAAGAGTTTATTTAATATTCTGCACAATTAATGTTTTGTGGAATAGGGCTTTTTTAATGTCAGCGGTCGATATGCATAATCTCATATTAATACTTTACCTACTGCTCCCGCCAACATGGTGTCATATAACAGTTACAAACCGCATATGTATCAGTGGTGTCTTTAGATAAATACAACTTATCATTACAAAATCAAATCGATATTCAATTTTAAACTTGCAGACGTGCATCACTGCATTGTTGTTTGGCTCGCCTGGCCTGATGTTTAAATTTTTGATGTCAATCATAAATACTTTCAAGTTTATCGCTATTTGAAAATGCACAAAAGGTCAGTTGCTTCTGAGGTAAAATAAATATGCCACATACAGTAAAAACTCATTAATACGAACACGGTTAATTCGAAATTTTCGCGAAAGTATATAAAATCTATACTTGAAGCGATTTCGAACAATTTTACAAAATTGGAACAAAAAACTTTTTTTTCGAGTTTTACTGTTTTGTGCCATACATTCTGTTTTTTGTAATTCGATTTTTTTTTTTGATTTTCTGTTTTGTTGATTTAAAGGGATTTAAAATTAACTGTTGAATATACTCGAATAATTATAAAATTGTTGCTCTATGTTCTTTTTTGTAACCAATAGTGATGTGATCAAACTGCTGAAATCATTTAAAAATGTATATGTTCATTCACAACAACTAATAACTTGCGTCACCTGTCAAGTTGATTTGTTAATCTAACTCAATGCTGTTTTAGCTGCTAAATCTCAATATATATTATGTATACACAAGGGAATAATGTACTAACTACATTTATGTTATAATTAGGGATTGCAATACTGGTATTTCAAAACCGGTATTCCAGTAATTATCAATACCGAAATACCGGTTTTAATAACCCAAAATACCGGAATATTCGGTATTAAGAAAGCACACTTGTTAACGTTTTTGAAAATTAATTATAAGTTATGTGCTGCTAAAATGCAAATATGTATATTGAGTGAATCCAACAAAGGTGAAAAAATAATAAAACAAATTTCATCAAATATATTTACATATATAAGTAATTGTCGCGATTATCATATGTATATACCAATATTATTTGACAATCGAAAATATATTATTTTATAACTTATAAACTTCATAAATTTATAGTAAATATTGTACCTACCTATATTTATTTATTACCATGTGTATCAACTTTTTTTAAGTTACTGCTTCTTGAAATAGTTCAAATGATGTACGTATTAATAACCATTATTAATTTTAAAGTATTATGTGTATTTATGTAAAAGTATAATGATTAACATGTACAGAATAATAAGATAAATTTGTTCATAATTTATATGAATAAATATTTTTTTTTACACCGTCTTTCGTTATCACCCTCACCACCCATCATCAGAACTTTCCTCTTCTTCTTCTTCTGATGACTTATTGGCATATTTTCCCGAAAGAATACCTAAAAAGAAAATAGTCTTGTGTATCAAGTAGCAAAAAGTGATTCGGGCAGTATATGATGATGCAACGTGTTTGACTCTATTCGAATGCAGTGAATCTGACAGAATTAATATCAAATGTTCTATATTTAAAATGACTTTATTTATTTTTATGTTCAGTAACCTCATTGAAATTTCTGTGCGCCTGATACATTAGAACTCTTATAGATAGATCACTTGAATTGAAACGAAACAAATCAGATTATATTTATTTATTTAAGCAAACAAAACATTGTAGACATAACGAATGAAAATTCAGGACGTTCACAACATGAGATTAACATTATAACAAATAAAAAAACCAACAATTTTTTAAATAAAATAAAGTTTCAAAAACAAAACGCACAGTTACATTATTGAAAACGTCTATGTCTTTAGGAGGGAGTGCATTTACTAGTCTTGCACTGGTGCCTGATAGGCTTGACTCGGGGAAATATTCCTGACACAGAATACGTAATGGCTGCGACCACGTAGGTAATTGACAGGCGCATATAAGTTTTAATTCTTTAGGACACCATGATTGGAAACCATCCCTTGTGATAGCATGCAAAAATGTCTCAAGAGCAGAAGTGACCTACGAGATTCAAGAGAGTGAAAAGTGAGCATGCTTTGTAGAAAGGCAGTCGCAAGGTAATCGTTTGACGAATTATTGAAAGGAAAATAAGTAGGATGTATGTCTTAAAATACACATTGAAGAAATTTCTTCTACAACTATGTGTCACAAAAATTTAGTTTTTGCAATGCCTTGGATAATTGATGTCAATTTGGCACCACTTGGCAATTTGGTTTTTCAGATATTTCTTAAAAACCTACATAGGTACACACTTAAAATAACAATAATTTAAATATTGAAATTAGACTTATAATAAAAAGGTTGAAGCATTTTCAGTACCTAGTCTTTTTAAATTTACTACAGAATGAAATCCGGCTGTTGGGCCATTTTTATTTCTTTTTCAAAATATGTGTTTAATGAATTAACTGTATTTTTGTCAGGTGAATGAGCACAGAAGTCTGAGCAGGCTAGTAAAATCCGATACCGACAGGAAACCAAGAGCCAGACTAGTATTCAAAGAAAATTAAGTGTTCATACTTACTATCGATATCATTAATAATACTGAGATTCAACTCCCTATTGTTGTACGCAGATTCTGCTTCATCCAATTGTTCTAGCTGCGGGATAGCTGCTGACGTTGATGGAATGGTTTCAACATTTTTGATAGATTGTCCTATGGGTTGCGTGTTACTTTCATCAATATCATCTTTGTTCAAATCGACTTGTTCTGTTTCAGGAATATCAGATTTATTATTTAGCATACTTTGAAGTTGTAATCGCTCCACCTAATCAAAATAATATCATGGTGAATTAATTCATTTGTATGCTTACTTATGGAATGACGTAAAACAAATGTCTTATTTGATTTTACAAATTTAACGAGGTGATTTTGAGAGCTGGCATTGAACTGACATTTGAAATGCATCTTGTACAAAAGACTAATATGACCAGTTGTGTCATGTATGGCTCGGAGACCTGGTGCATGACCAAGAACATATTAAAAGTGTTGGGCTCATTATCAGGCCTATCAATGAAATACGGTTGGGGTGGAAACGAAATTATAACTATATATATAATTAAGAGCTGTACAGGGGCACGCACAGTCTATCAAATCTGACCACCTTAGATGGATAGGCCATGTAGACAGGATGGGCAAGTCACGCATGACAACTCGTAGTCTAGTGCGGAAGGCACTGACTTTTCATCCGGGGACTCATTTCATTCGATTCCAGGTGAGGTCACAATATATTTACATGATTTTCTCAGTGTCCGGGTGTTAGTGATTGTTTCACTTCTATTACTAATAACACTACTGTCATTGGGCCTCATGACCTGTTGTAGTGTTAAAAAGATTATATAGGTATGTTATATTTTTTTTTTTCAATATAAAACTGACTTTTGGGAAGCCGGAAGTCAAATGAAGACGTGGTCGACCTCATACAAGATGAAGGGATAGTGGCGAGTTGAATTTAAAGACCTTGTGCAGCCTAAACTGGAGGGAAGCGGCTTTGTACAGAGGAGGTCAAGACCTACATGGGATTGTAGTGCCAGGAAAAAAAGAAATTTATTATCTCGAATATTACTTAATTATTGAAAATATTCCATGACCCACCCAACATGGCAAACCCATAGGTTGAGAAACCATGTAACCTATGAAATAAAAATATCGGTACAAGTCGGTTATAGGGAAGCCAGACAGGAACCGCGCTAATTGTCATAGCCAATTTTGGCAAAATTCATGAATTAGAAGAATGAAAACCTAACAATTCATCCAGTATATCGGTTATTTTCAAAATGTGTTTCCCGCTGGCTTCCTCATAACCGACTTGTACCAACATATCTTATTAAAAAGGTCTTAAGATCGAAAGAAACATCTAATTTATGAACATCCAAAGTGGGACACAGACAGAATGAACAACACATAAGCGTTAACAAAGCCAGAGGGACAATGATAAGTTGGGAGATCATAACTATCCAGTAGTTGGAAAGAATAGAAAAGGATCTCCAACTGGCTTTCCGGGTCAAGGCGAGAAGATTTTGGGGTAATTGTGCCGCAGGTGTTAGCTTTTATATTTTTTTTTATGAAAACAGTTTATTCCATGTAGACAATTATAATAAATACCTTTTCCTGTCAGCGCATAGGCTTTTCGATCCAATAATAATTGAAAATTTGAAATTTTCATAAATTTTGATGCATCATTATCACAAACTAAGATTATATTAGGTTGGGGTAGGTTAGATTAGGTTACGTTTGGTTGGGTTTAAAAAGAAAGTTATAATCTCATGACATCATCTGCGGCACATTTACCGATTTTGGAGACGGACAGGCCGCAAGCCGGGCTGTAGCATCACTACCAATAATAAAAAAAACGTCACATTAGAGATAATAATCAAAAGTACCTAACTTTTAAAAAAACTTCCCTGAAAAATTAGTAATTGGCTAGTATGAATAGCATTTATATACCTAGTGAATTGTATAATATTTGTGTAAAAATATCAATTAAGTACTTGATGAATAAAGCATCGTTATAGCTGTTACAAATTTAAAAAAAATTAAAGTAGGTACATAACAAAAAGTTTCCTCATAAACAGGTAATATGACAGTTAGTTATTTTTGAATGGAGGATCAGTCGTGTAGGTATTTTAATTTAATTGTCGGGTCACGCAAAATGTCCCGGTCTTGTCTCAAAAATAGTTGTCAATGGTAGTAGGTATAAGCACACAAATGCTCCGTCAAAAAATGGTAATTTACTTTGCTACGAACCTGGAGGGATATTCTGTGTGACTTTATTAATTTCAATGCAGCAACCAACCATGCTTCTTCATTTAATAATTCCCGCTCTCTTGCAACTAATCCAGGAACAGTGTGTGCCATTTTAAATATAATTTATCGTAATCTGTTATCATATAATTGTATTGTTTTAAAACATAACCTATATGCATAAGAAATTACGAGCAAACGTACTTCATGCGTATATTCTATATCTAAATATTTTCTAAGTTTCTGAACGTTATTTAAATTGTTTTTTTTTTATATTTGGAATATATATATGAACGAAATAGTTAATGATTATTTATTTTTGTTTATTAAGTTTTGACACTTCACAAGTTGACAACAATTTCACCAGTGACCATACTCACCATAGTCGAATATACTATATAATACCATAGACTAATATAGAAATCTAGATAGGTAGGTACCACCATAGACTATACTAATTTTGACAGTTTAATTAATAATTAGAGAGATTAAACCCAACCTCTTTGCTTTTAATACTCGTTTCAAAATGACGACATCATAATAATACGATTTTTGCCCGGAAACAAAATTTTACGGAAAGTATTTTAGTCTATGGTTTACGCTGTTCTTTAATCTATGGTCTACTCGAGCCATAGACTAATAAACTAGGTACTTAACCAATGCACCTCCAACTGTATAGGGACATCATATCGAAAGATAAGTATCGATACCTGCTATTGGTAGCTCATCGAAAGAAAGTATTGGTTAAAGAGTGTCAATATTTTTTACGTCCCTACCAATGTAATTATAGATATCAATACATTAGAGCAGGGTTTCCCAAACTATGTTCCACTGAACCTGAATAGGTGTTCCGCGAAGATTTAGAAAGGTTTTATACCCTGGAACACATTTAAAGATCTTCTACTAAATAGATGTAAAATAAGTAAACCTAAGATAATTAAAGAATCTTCTCTATATTGAAAGGCGAGTGATGATATATTTCCACTGATGTTTATGACGTCAAGTATTTAGATAGATCATGGCTCCCACAAGGGGGGGGGGGCTGACAGGCCTCTAGCCTGGGGGCCTGGGCTTACGGGGAGCCCTGTGTGAGAAATCGACCAGCCAAATGAGATAAACATACATCACAAACATGCACTAATTGTAAAAAAATGTCGCCATGTGGTTTTGCCATAGGTATAGATATATTTGCCATAGATCTTAATCGGACACGGTGGTTTTGCCTCCAAGCTCTGTCAGCTTGGCCTAATAGAATCTGGTTTTGCTTATGTGCCAAATTGCAGGATGCCGATCACATCCTCTGGGAGTGTCCCAATATGTCGGTTGAAAGGGAAGAGCTTCTCAAGTCGGTTCGACCCTCAGTTGGACCGGTTGGCCATTGCGTTTTTTTGTCAATTTATCAGCTTTTAAAAAGTTTGCGGCATTTTACGGCGAACGAGAAGGTCTTTTCTCATCGAGATTTGACCGTAATACATTATATCGAATAAGGGATCACGCACACTCTAGTGCACGCTAACCAAGGTCTTGGGAAGTTGCTCCTGGGACACTTTCGGCACAAATTTGAAGAGCGCCTAACATTCGTTACGCCACGGTATACGCCTGCATAATGGGTGTAGAAACGTGGATGGAATAGAAAGTTTGCAGATCGTTGTAATTTGGCCGTGCTAATTGGACATTTTAAATATGTAGAATACCAATGGGAAATAAAATATTTTGCGACCTTGTTTTTCTACGGAGGTCCACAGTTTTGAAATCTTCATCGGAGAACTTCGCCTTATAAAGTAGATAACCAGCGCCATCTTAAAATACAAAATTAAACAGAGTCGGATGTGAGATAACCCATATTATCTGCTCGAATTTGCAAACATACAACATTAGAAATAAAAAAAGTGTGCCATCAAATTCTTTTTTTAAGCCACAAAAGGAGCTGAAGATGATACATACAAGGAACAAAAATTGTTTATAACATTAAACTACATAATAATAACTTTAAAAGGCTTGTTTCTTTTACATTTGCCTACAAACTGAACCCAATCCCATGGAGTAACAATTATCTGCATACCGTTCAGCATCTTTTTTATGTTCTGTTATAGAGTACATAGTCAGTGTCGATCTCCATGTGTGTATGGCCTCGTAATAGGAATTTGTGATTTATGATTTTCCGCGTAGGAATGGTTTTCAGAAGCCAGGTATATGAAAAAACAATCATGATATTCCTATTTTGGCAAGGGCAATTATCATACCAAATCGTCAGCTCTTCAATATTTGCTAAAACATTCCTAGATGCCCATTTCATCAAGCAGCAGCCGATCTTATTGCCTCCCCTTCCACCTTTTATTTCATCCACATCAGTGTTGTGTCTCACCACTTATATCATCGTAAATTGTAAAATTCAGAGTCCAGTTAATTTACTACTTATGGACTTCAGTGTTTCATTCATTTGTGTAATGAAATAAAATAAAATTTTCTGCATATTTAACTCAGAAAGTGTGAGAGTGAAAGTGTGAAAGAAAGACTCGTGATCTTTGCTATGCGAACATATACAATTTAACAATAACATTATAATACAAATCATATGGGTACTCATCTGCTGGTTCCTTTGGAGTTGTAGACACTGATTTTACAAATGAATGTTAATGAAAGTTCAAATGAAGCGAAAGAAATACTGATATTTAATGTGACCGGCGTCCGTACCGGCCATCAACAAAAGTAAGTTAAGTGCAGACTGCAGAGCTCCTTCCAGATCAAACGCCAGGGTAAAAGTGATAGAAATCGATAGAGGTCCAACCCTCATGCCCGCCAAAGTACAAAGTAGGGTCTCGTCCTGCCGCATGGTTGGAGTTGGTGTGAAAGACAACCAATCTTGCGTCTTCTTCTCTCTTGGTCAGCATTTACCTACTTTGAATTTAGGTATAGGTAGGTATCCACTACGTGACAACACCCCTTTTCCACTCCAAGAAAAAAAGATTGAACTCCTCCCAGGGTTTCCATTGGCAGTCAGCTGTTCATGGTGTGACATATCGTAGTAGAATTTGTCCACGTCTCGTCAGTATCTTAACCATTGAAGTTCAGTTGCCTCTGCCAGAGTAGCAACAAGTAGTAGACCATTGTGTGAGACACTGACCCAAGATCAGTAGTGGAGAGCAGTTCCTCATCTTGCAGAGTGGTTTGTTCCAAGGGCCGAAACACATCCTTCGAAGTTTCCTCGTTTTAAAATTTTTAATAATAAGCTTTTCAAATTCAAAGCAGGAGATCTTCCACTTAGTGATAAAAACTGGAAAGAATGTGTGAAGTTTTCTGACAGAATAGATTTAATTAAAAAAATTCATTGTGATGTTAATTTAACTCATCTAGGTATCTATGAGACGTTAAAAAGAATAACTTTATACTATTATTGGCCCGGACTTTTTAAAGACGTAACTAACTTCATAAGTAAATGTAGCATTTGTGAGAAATTCAAACATTTCACCAAACCACCTTCAGGTTTGATGACAAATCCTAAAGTAGTAGATCGACCGCTACAAACGCTGTCGATTGATCTAATTGGACCCTTCCCGAAAGCGATGGATGGAGCTATGTATATTCTTTCCGTAGTTGATGTATTTTCTAAGTACGTTTGGTTGAAGGCTTTGAAGAAAGCAACCTCAAAACCTATTATTCAATTTATGGAATCTGAATTTTTTTTGAAACATGGCGTGCCTTTTTGTATGTTAGCTGATAATTGTAAGCAGTTCATCTCGAATTTAAAGTTTTTCTAGCAAAATGTAACGTTCCAAAATTGTTTTTAAATGCCTTCTACTCTCCACAGAGTAATACAGTGGAACGCTATAATCAAACCATAAATACCTCTTTAGCCATCTTAGTTGGTAAGAATTAGCGTCTTTGGCCGGAAAACGTGATTCATGTACAAACAGCGCTGAATTCAACTGTAAATATAGCTACTATGTTTTCCCCATATTATTTGTTACATGGAAGAGACATCATTCTTGATGGTCGCTTTCACTTTCCTCACCACGTACCAACTCATGTAACTTCTGGTCAACCAAACATGGTCAACCAAGATAAATTTACTAACAAATTACTCGAACTCCCTTATATTTTTGATACAGTACAGGAAGAGTTATTCACTAATTTCTTTAGAAACGCCAAGCGTTATAATCTCAGGAGGAAATCAATCCAATACAGCGAAGGAGATACTGTATACAGAAAGAACTTTGTACAGTCTTCGGTAGCTAATTATTTTTCTAGCAAATTAGCGCCGAGGTTCGTGGAAAACGTAGTTTTAAAGAAAATTTCACCCTTAAGGGGACGTTCTACAGAATTGGCCTTGAGAATTGAAAATATGATTTTTTTACATGTGGTCCATAATATCTGGTCTACTAGTTAATATAAAAAGGTCGCGTCAAAGTTGTTTATGTCGATAAACTTGCTCGGCGACTCGATCGACTCATATTTCATATTTATTCCGTCAGGGCTGTCGAAGACGTAATTAATATTTATACTTTTAAAAGTTTATTTATAATAAGTATATATTATTTAAGTTTTGTGCATTTAATGTCGGGTCCACACTGGCAACAAGTTGCTGGCAACCTCGTTAGATTTTACGATAATTATGATAATTATAGTAAAATTTAATGAGGTTGCCAGCAACTCGTTGCCAGTATGGACATGGCATAATATCCACTGTGGTTCACGTAGTGGCATGGACCTATTTTTTTCTGGGGTCAACTAATTCAGGAAGTAAACACCCATGATGGATTTTTTTTCAGTTTTGGTTGCATTATATTCCAAAACTCTTCCATAAAAATCGTTTCCGATTTTATCAATGGAAATTTCTCGGTGTACATAGTAAACACACCTACGAATAAAAAAGACAGGAAAGAACATACTGATTCATCGCAGCAAAAACTGGCAATCTAATTCGCCATTTTGAAAAGCGACGATTTTGCGTAAACAAATAGCACGTGGTCTGTATGTGTGCAGTTAACTTCGTATGTGTTTGTAATTTTGTGTATTTTATGTTTGTGATCAGGCATTGTCGGCCATATTTGCCGGCCTTTCTGATTGCCGTGATTTGTACACATCTTCATTCCTGTCTTTTTTTATTCGTAGAAACAAACAGTATTTTCTATTAGTTAATGAAGTTGACTTTGAATCTGTAATAAAATAATATACAATTAAAAGATTTTGAAATTGAAAAAAAAACACAATTTACAAGCTTTCAGCCGTGCTCATTCATGAATGTCATTCGTCATTTAGATAAGTATATACACATTTTGATGTTATCTTGCAAAATAAACAGTTATCTGACCTTTTCACTATATTATATACATGCAAATGTAATGTTTTCAAATAATTGATATGGATTATATACCTACCATCTTATTATTTTCTCGAAATCATAAAGATATTATAATACCTAGTATTTGAGTTTCAACCTATGTTCAATTTGAATTGGGTTATAACAATAATATACCCGTAGATATATCAATAGTATGTTTGCTATGATATCTACCCAAGTTATCAGTATGTACTTGCACAGGTTTGATTAAAAACTATGATGAAATTAACATTTTTAAAATATTAATATATATATTATTTTGACAGCCCTGTTTTCTGATCGGCGGACAACGAGCAGGTGTTTATAAAATAATAATGTTCAGCGGCTGACAATATTAATAATAATAATAATGTTTCTTGAAATAAAATCTCCGATGATTAGTGATTTTTGCGAAAAGATCGAATTAAATTAACGTGCTTATGACGCCGAGGTCCCTTTTATACTGAATTATAATTGAATATCTGTCTCTTGAGCCCCCTCTTAATCTACTTGCTTGGAGACAAAAATCTCAAACCAATAGGGAAATTCCATATCACAGATATTGCCAAATTAGCATAATGTTTCTTAAATTACTATTTATCATTTTATTCAATTTTACTATAACTTATTTGTAATTAAGCTAAACGTACCAGTAGTTGACCACTTAAGAAAAGAGTTCAACAAATATAACGATTAACGTTTAGCATTAGACCGAATGTTGGTAAAGCAAGTCTACTCATAATAGATCAAATGTCTTAATTAATATGACAAGACAAAAATTAAGAAAGGGTCTGTTACAAAAAAATTGTGTTCAATTTTTCAAAACCATGTTGCTGTTCCAGTAGTTGACCACTATATTTTCCAGTAGTTGACCATGTCTAATCAGGGGTTCCAGTACTTGACCACTATATTTTTCAGTAGTTTACCATATCTAATCAGAAGGCTTCATGGCAAATCTGTCATCAGAGTTGCCTCAGGGCTTTCTGTCAGACCACTCTAGCCCATAGCTAATTGAATCAACTTGGTAGCAATGGGCGGTTCAGTAACAAGTTACATAGGAGAAGATTTTGTTTGACAGCCAATCATCAGCTTTGTTCGGGTAACAAAAGGTGCAAAATTAGTTACTTCAAAGTAAAAATACAAATATATATTTATTTTAGCAACTAAGTACATACATACTACATACTCGTAGTAACGCGTAGGCTCAGTACTTACGAAAATAAAACTTCTAAATCCTTAGATATTCCAAATAAAGTCCAATTCCGGAACTAAATAAACATTGCGAGTTTTGCTTACTTGTGTCGGGTCATTTATGTGGGATACTACCGCCTTCCATTCATAGCTAAGTACATCGGGTCGCTCTGGCCATTTCCATGGTCTCCCGCACTTTTGAATCGATGAAATAGTAGCTTTTACTTTAGAAATATGGACGATTTTACCCGGGAAGTATTATAATATAATGTTCATTAATGACTTTCATAACGGGCAGCCATCGAGTTTTAAGCTTAAAGCTTTCATCACTAGACTCATGCCATTCACTCTCCGCTGAGTCTGAAATGTCAACACTTGGGTTAGAAGACTCAGAAGAAAAACGCATTTTCTTCTTGACTGTTTTCAATTTCTCCATTTTTTTTCTTCCTTTGCTTGCTCATTCAGTTCTTTCTTTCTTTGCCTCTCTGCAGCTCGTTCTGTTTTCAACCGTTCCACTCCTTCTTTCTTCCTCTTTTTGCTTAGGAAATACTCCTGGAAAGGTTTACCGGAAACACTGGTGGGGTTTTTTTCCCTTTGTGTTTTCTTCTTGAAATTTTCTACTCGGGGAAGAAAAAATGACTCTTGAATGGACTACGAACATTTGATGGACCAGCCACGGGTTCATTGGCGATTGGAGACGAACTATCATTACAAATCCTTATACCACCCTTAGATGCACTGGCGATTAGAGACGAATCACCATCACAAGTCGTTAGACCAGCCACAGGTGCCCTAGCGATTGGAGATAGATTGGAGATCATAATAATTCATAGTATTCCAGGCGGCCAAAGACATCATATCATCGGATTCCTCTTCTTGCAATGCCTCATCGGTGAGTCTGACCGGCTCAGGTGGAGTGATATTTTCCAACTCATTTTTTACTTTTCGCCACAGTGCGAACAGTGACTTGTCACCTTGATCAGGTTCGTTGTTTTTGCGGAATGATTCAAGATTTTCCTCATCAATGTTTTTACTCAGGAACTGCAGTCCTATCTCTAAATACCGCTTGCGTTCCTCTGATGTAACCATTGAAGGCACACTTTCAGATTCTCCTGGTACTGTTACAGCTTGAGGGTTCCATGGACAAAGTCCACATTTTCGGAAATTTCTTGAGGCATTCTTTTGTACTTGTAGAGGACTGTCGTTGGTGTGACAGCCCCACTGACACTCCCTGTTACTATGACGGTTATGCATTCTTTATCGTCGGCATTTACCTACTGGTACACTGTCTTGATTCCTTTTTTGGTTAAAACCCTGCTCCCCTAGGGGCGGCAGGTTATATGAAAGTATGGTGAAGCAGGCAGGTTATATAAAAAAGTATGGTGAGGTAGGCTGAGATAAACAATTTGCGGCAAAACTAACGCTAACATTATTGATTATATGGGTACGTTATAATGACCAAAGTAAATCCTCCGTGATGCCCTGCATTTTTTTATCGCGTCGCTATTTCTCGTAAGTTGTCGGCTATTGTTGGCCTGCTTCATTCAGTTGCTATATATTCAGGGCTATAATTCAAGAAATTTTTGTTTTTCGAAGAAAAAATACACAAACCCCTTGCTGAAAAAATACAAAAAAAGTTGATGCCTAGGTCATCTACTGGATAGAACCACCCTAGATACTTCTAATTATTAATAAATAATCATCGTTCCATACTTATGAATGTAAAAATTGTTCAAAACTAAATGATATAATTTAATTTAATTTATCTAGTAGTTGACCACCCTGGTCAACTACTGAAAAAGTATTAAAAAGAGTTTGAGGAGTTGACCCCCCCACAAACTTGCTTCCTTGAAAATATAAGTTAAAAATTACAAATGATCTCGATACTTCAATATTATGACTGCCCGTAATGCATTAACTTGATATTATGAAGTCTAAAACATTAAATTGCCATATGCTTACATCCACCGTTATCCTTAACAATTTACTTAAGAAATTAAAAATAAAATACTTACGGCGTGATGTGTTGTTTTCAAATAGCTGCTATAACGCTCCTATGACATATGGTGATGTGTTAGTTCCTCAATCCAACCACAGATGGCTTCACTTGTCTGAGCTTTACAATTTAGAGCAATCCCGCGTCTACGTTTCTTATTTTGGGCATTTTATTGAAAAAAGGTCAACTACTGGTACATGCTCAACTACCGGTACATTTACCTTAATTATTACTTTTAAATTTTCAAGCTAGTTTAGCTTGATTCTCGAAACATGAATAAATTCTTTGTTTTGTTATGGATTTTACTTGAATTAGTAATTATCCATGGATATCGTTGGTGGTTTCTCAATATATTCGTTTATTTTCTAATTCCCGCACATTTGTGTTCATGAATGGTCTCACATTAGGTTAATTTTAGATAGTACGAAAGTGAGTCTAAGAAAGGGTATATCTGTCGTAATGGAGAAAGTCTATTTGTTTTCCTCGCAATGTTAATTGTCCGCTAAGGCTCTGGAGTAGAATTTAAAAGGGGACTGACCCTTGGTTGTTTCATGTAACTTTCTAAGGATTTTAAATGGAACTTCTGATGGTTAAACAACAAGCAATAACCCCCTGTTATGCAACTTATATTAAAATTAGAGTACATGAAGTAAGAATTGTCGAGGTAGGATATTGACAAGGCTGGGAACATATATAGCAGACATTAAAGTTAAAGTTCTTTTAATTAGCTTTTTTTGTGTTGTGACAACAGTAATCGTAAATTCTTTAATTATTAGTACGCTAATAAGCCTATTATATTTTTGTAGATTCGTTTGGTTCGTGTGGTAGGCAGATTTGTGACTAGGTATTTCTTAGTGCAACATTTTTCTAAATAACGTTTCGTAGAAGATTTCCACGCATCACCACGCTGGGTCAGCACCCACGTGGGATAAACGGAAAAGTCTGCATACTGATCTGAAATTTCAATTGTATTTAGTTTTAATTATAAATGTACGGACTGCTTACAAACAGTGAGGTAGTATTATAACCGTTGAGTGAAAACCTTGAAGTGAACACCATTCCAGCAACTAAGAAATTCATGGGAAGTAAAAAAAAATATTTGTGGCAGTGGCATGTATTCTTTTGTGCATTTCATTGTACTGCTTCAATATTTTATGTTATTTTTTCCACCTATTAATCCTTGAGTGCTATCGCGGGATCTACTGGTTATTAATAACTAATCTTTAACGCAATAATTGAGACTAGGTCGCTTTCTGTTTTCTTTTATACCAACACAATTTTTTGCACTAAATCTTACTTAATCAACTTCCCAAGAGTTATCTTTATCTATACTTATTTATGCATTTCTCCTTGTAAAATATTACTTATATTTTCAAAGAATTGTAACCTGATACTTTACATCTTTAAACTTTTTTATGTTATATAAGCCATTATGATTATGATGTTGCTTGTGCAATACCAGATTTTTTATTATTTTAAATACCACATTGCGTACTTAATGTAATGAATTTACCTAAGCATTACCATTGAAAGGTAAGCTATTTT
Organism: Rhyacophila brunnea; assembly: GCF_057557595.1. Lineage (NCBI taxonomy): Eukaryota > Metazoa > Arthropoda > Insecta > Trichoptera > Rhyacophilidae > Rhyacophila > Rhyacophila brunnea. The sequence continues at coordinate 34,720,690 of NW_028233276.1, read as the reverse complement.
GTCGAATCAGTTTACTAAATTGTAAACATGTTTTCCCTTTTGTTTTTAAAGATATTTCAACTCGATTAAATGAGAATGTCATAAATTATTATGGCAAGCTTAAAGATAAATTAATTAATGTTCTCGATTTCACGTAACGGTAATAAACTGAAGACTGAATTAAACATAGTACTATTTTACTAGTAGTTTCCAATTTGGGAAGTGGATATACTTATAGATGTCATTTTAAATTGCTTTTGTATCTTTTTTCTTTCATTTATTTGATAACGTATTACTATCCTTTGATTGTACCTTTGCTTGTTCTTCATAAAGCTTTTCGTTATTGATGCATCATATCATCATCTTTTACAAATATTTTCTATTGAAAACTTCAATCCACATTTGTTTGCTTAACTGGCAGACTTACAACATGTATAACTTGTATTGGTATTGTTTAGCATAAGTTTTTGAATTTTTGTATAATTACTGTGTATATTTTTTTTTGTTTTTTTTATTATTTTTTCTGAGACTTTTGAGACTTCGTGATCAATTTTACTTTCTGGTTATTTGCTATTATTATCATCAACATCAAGATTTTTTTTCTCTCAACGTGAAAATGACAGTTTTATGTTTTGAAGAAACATTCAGTGAAAGTGAAGTGAAAACAAGGAACGTAGTTTCCTTTGGTGAAAAATAAGGAATGTAATTTCCTTAAGTGAAAAGAATCCAAAGTGAACAAACCGTCAATAATTGTTTTTCTCAAACGATGCTTTAAGTTTTTCGAAGAAAGACATGGCCCTTGGAACAAACCACTCTGCAAGATGAGGAACTGCTCTCCACTACTGATCTTGGGTCAGTGTCTCACACAATGGTCTACTACTTGTTGCTACACTGGCAGAGGCAACTGAACTTCAATGGTCGAGATACTGACGAGACGTGGACAAATTCTACTACGATATTATGTCACACCATGAACAGCTGACTGCCAATGGAAACCCTGGGAGGAGTTCAATCTTTTTTTCTTGGAGTGGAAAAGGGGTGTTGTCACGTAGTGGATACCTACCTATACCTAAATTCAAAGTAGGTAAATGCTGACCAAGAGAAAAGAAGACGCAAGATTGCTTCTCTTTCACACCAACCCCAACCATGCGGCAGGACGAGACCCTACTTTGTACTTTGGCGGGCATGAGGGTTGGACCTCTATCGATTTCTATCACTTTTACCCTGGCGGTACGGACGCCGGTCACATTAAATATCAGTATTTCTTTCGCTTCATTTGAACTTTCATTAACATTCATTTATAAAATCAGTGTCTACAACTCCAAAGGAACCAGCAGATGAGTACCCATATGATTTGTATTATAATGTTATTGTTAAATTGTATATGTTCGCATAGCAAAGATCACGAGTCTCCTTAATTACATGTCTCTACATTATTACTTGCTTAAATAAATTCAATGTTTTCAAGCCTTTAATAAACAATTATTGTTATCTCTAAATATACTGTTTTCTTTATTTATATGGTATTTCGTTATGTACACACGTAGAAAGCACTTGGCGCCTTAATCATTAATCAATTTTATCATACACTTACAAGTCTTGTTTATAAACTTTTTTCTTAGTCTCTAATTAAATCCTTTTTTTATTCTATTCCATAGATACAAGTTCACTGATAGTCACATACATTTGTCAGCGCGATCACATGCCCTGGACTATTTAATTATTTTACTCTTTACTCTTACATCTTAATCATGCTCTACTCTTGACTTTCAATTTCTCCAATCTCATAATATATATAATTATTAATTATTGTTGCCGCTATTCTGACAAGACGTGCAAGTCTGCTCTCTAAGTTTAAATTCAATAATTTGCTTATAAAACTGCATTACAATGTCTAAGAACATCGGTAATACCGTGGAAAATGTGGATTTGTTCTGTGTTATCAGACAGCAGTCTGAAATGATTGCCATTTTGTTAAAAAAGGAAGAATCAATCGAAAAAATTCTAACCGATAACCAAATTTATAATAAAAATAAATCAGTGTCATTAAAAAAGCAATTAAGCCCAGTGCAATTATAGTAGACATACCATTGCCAGCGACAGCGCGTGCACTAGCGAACGACACTGTTTAGTGTTTGCTTCTCGCTCTCGCCTCCTGTGCCGGCACCGAGATCAACACCGCCAACAAGCTATGCAAGAACGACACGGTCGCAATCGAAAATTAAAACAAAAATGGTATGTGAAGGATCATATATTAAACCAGGGCCCAGTACCGTGCCAAATAATGTAGAAACATCTTCACAACCTCTAATAAAAAAACCATGTGATAAGGCCTCAGATAAAACCTCAGCTGCAAAAACAGACGACGGATGGGCTACTATTTCATGGAAACGCCGAGTCGCCGTACGTGGAAGTCTCGAAGGACCGTTTAAACCGGTGGTGAAACACTACCATTTTCACCCGTTTCAACGGGACACTACGAGCAATGATCTCCTGAGATATTTAAAAAATTTATTTACCGCTGAATTTACAGTTAGTAGTAAGGATTAAATCAAGATGGGACTACGCATCATTCAAGGTGGGTATCCCTTCTGACGTTACTGATACTGTTCTGAAGGCTGAAAATTGACCACGTCACTCATTTATAAAGAAATGGGTGGCAAATGTGGAAACCCCGAGGTTACCAAGTAGCTGACTTCGGAATAGTAACCGCTCTAATGAGCTGTTTTTCTACTACCAAAATGTCCGTGGCTTGAGAACTAAAACTGTGGAATTTTCGAGTGGCGTTTTGGTTGATGATTATGATATCATAGCATTAACAGAAACGTGGCTCAATAACAGTGTTTTCAGTCATGAATATTTTGGTGGTGAGTATACGGTCTTCAGAAGGGATCGAGACTCCGGAACAGGCTACAGGCAGGGTGGAGGCTGTCTTTTTGGAGTTAGATATATGGAAGGATTACGGGCCGAACGTTTTCATGTTTTGGAGACTCTTAATGAGGACCTTTGGGTAAAACTAACCTGTAACGGAGTGACCACGTATGTTTGTGTCGTGTATTTTCCTACAGCGAGTGAATTGGAGATTTATATAAACTATTTGTTGGAAAATGTTGTCTAGCGATATCTTAATTAGGGATAGAAGGATTATTGTAATGGGAGTTTTAACCTGAATTCAGCGCGCAGCAGTGAAAGGGTCAAGAGAGAACTCGAATTTCTGTGTGCTGTTTTTGGATTTTCCCAATACAATGAGGTGATTTTCTCGGGAAATTATCGGGGACATTGAGGTCAAACATTATTACCATAGAACTTGGAAGACTAAGCATATTCTGATGAAATGTTTAGTCTTTATCGCTCAAGAGTGCGGCAAGCTGTTCGACTGGCCTATCGAGCGCATATAGAAACGGTAGAAAATTGCATCTGCGAAAATTCTAAATCGTTTTGGGACTATGTGAAATCTTTAAGAAGGGATGGTGGGTTTGCCAATTCAATGAGTTGGAAAGGCGAAGAGGTGACCGGATCTGGAGTGGCAGAGGCATTTGCCGGTCACTTTAGGTCTGTCTACGCAAATAGCAGTCCGAATCTGGATGTTGCCTCAGCGTCAAGAAAACAATCACGCGGTGCCCAATATATTGATATCCTTCCGATTGATGTTGCTACTGTGTTTAGGTTCATTAAAAAGCTAAAGAACAGTCGATCTTTAGGACCGGATAATCTCCCAACATTTTTTTTAAAGGGGTGTATTGACTTTGTCAAAGGCCCGCTTTCATATATATTTAATCTTGTGATGGAGACGGGTATCTTTCCCGAATTGTGGAAGATGTCAAAGGTTACTCCAATCCATAAGAGTGGTACCGAGTCATCAGTGGAGAACTACAGGCCGGTGGCTGTTCTCTCGGCACCCGCAAAAGTTCTTGAGATGATCATGCATAACATGATTATCCAAAAATTGAGTCATTTATAATGAATGAGCAGCATGGATTTAGAGTTGGCCGATCAACGGAAACTAACCTGATGGTATTTGTAGATTATGTGTCGTCAGCACTAGATAGAGGCCATCAGGTTGACTGTTCCTGCAATGACTTCTCAAAAGCATTTGACAGAGTCGATCACGGCATCCTGTTGGAAAAACTCCAACTAATTGGATTGTCCGATCGTTTTCTGAAGTTATTCGGGAGCTATTTTAGGAATCGTCAACAATACGTATCGTATGGCGTCTATCAGTCACAGATGTTCAATACATTTTCTGGTGTCCCTCAGGGCTCAAACTTGGGGCCATTGCTGTTTACGATTTTAATAAATGACATAGCAATGGTCATTAAAAATGCTATGTTTTTGTTGTTCGCTTATCACCTGAAACTCTTCATGGAAGTTGCCACCTTGGACGATTGTTGTCAACTCCAACTTGATATAGATAATATTAGATTGGGGCAGGCGTAACAAACTGGGCTTCAATATTGAAAAATGCAATATTTTATCGTTTACCAGAGCCTCGCGAGTATTATGTTTCCAATATTCGATGCATGGCAGAGTTCTTTCGCGAATACCATCTGTAAGGGATCTTGGCATTACGTTTGACAGTAAGCTGTCATTTAGTGGTCACATTGCTATCATTTGTAAAAAGGGCGCTACAAATGTTGGGCTTCGTCTTGCGTACTTCCCGGGTCTTTTCAGATGTTACTGTATTAAAAATTCTTTATAATTCCTTTGTGAGAAGCCGGCTTGAGAGTGGGTCGATTGTTTGGGCCCCGCATCAGTTGAAATATGACCTTATGGTAGCGTGTTAAAAATAAAATTTTGAGACTCCTTTATTTGAGGTTATATGGATACTATCCGTGGCTTTATCCAACTGACTTTCTCTTAGGTATACTTATATACGTTTAAGTGCTAGAAGATATCAATATTTGGCCACGTATTTTTTTCGACTTATACGTGGTGTGAATGAGAACTCTGCCATTCTTGGTAGTATTGACTTGTGTGTCCCTGATAACTATCTTAGAAATCGGGAGCATCAGTTGCTTGTTCTCCCGAGGAGCAGAATTAACCTGCCATTGGTGATGCCAATTGGTAGGGCAATAACTCTGTTCAACCAAATCGCTTCAGATGTTGATATATTCCATCTACGTGAGGATGAGTATAGGTGGACGTTATTTTATAAATTCTTAAAATAGGGTCTGCTTAACTCAGCCGGTGTACTTCCTTGTACCTATATAATTTTTTGTATTTACACATTTATACTTTGGAATAACTTAATACTGATCTATCTCTTTTGTTATGTACCTAATATTGTTTTAATAATATTTCGTTGTTTCTAAATGTCATGTTGTGAACGTCTTAAATTATGTAAGATATTATTGTCATATTGTTTAATTTCGTGTGGTCACCAGAGTGACTATTATTTCCTGTGTAGATTGCTCTGTTTGAAGACGGAGCGTTAAAAATACTCTCTTCTATAGTTTAGGGTTCTAATAGTTGGGCACGGTGTAGCCCTGGAATACACCATCTACCAGAGGCATCTAGCGGAAAAATATGAAGCTAGCGATTTGAGACATTTTTTGAGAATATACGTTTTAAAATGTTTTAATTTAGGTAAGGTCAGTCGGGGCAAGATCGGCATACAAATTGATGAGTGTGACTTTAAATTAATTTTACGGAATTAGTAATTGAGATTTTTAATATATTTTAGATTTATTGAATGAAACATACTATTTAATAAAAGTAGTGTTTGTTACAAAAGTATCGTATGGCTTAAATGGCATTATTTTGACAAAAAACGTAAAAATGACCCTTATTACGATCTTACCCCTTCACCAGGGGTTAGTTCGTCAGAAAGAATTATTTTCATTATAACACGCTTGAGAACCACACGGGTTTAGACTGTCAAAATATGCTTATTGGTAGAGAAAAGTATCATACCAAAAGTATAAATACACGGAATAAAATACCATTTATGATCATATTTCACAACCATGGGGTTACTTTGGCATATTAAATGTATGCCGATGTAACCCCATCACAAATGTTTAGGCATAGTAAATGGATCTAGTATTAAAAGATCGTTTAAAATATAATGTTTATTATTCCCATCATATACTACGTAGAAAATTAATTAAGAAAGCAAAGTACATACATATAAAAATAATATTTTCGATAAATGAATAAGTTAATGGAATTTTTATTGAATATTGAATTGTTGAAGATTAAAATTATACATAATTTCACCTCTCCTTAAAATTAAAGGTTGCGGAAGAGTACAAATTATCTCTTCATTGAGAACATCAGAAATGTCGTCAAAAACTGTTTGCTTTTTCGAGACCATATTTTTTAATAAAATCTTTCTCCTGGTAAACTTAACCACGGGTTTGTCTTCTTTGTTGAAACTCAAAATTTTACCAACAAAGTGTTTGATGGTCTTTTTGGTTTCAAACTTGACTAAAATCCAGTCAGTTTTTTCTTGAGGATTATTTACAACTTGTACTACAATTGCATCCTGAAGGGATAAAGCAGTTGGTTTGCCCATCGATGAGGATTTATGCCCATGTGTTCTATTGACGTGGTTCATGAGTGTCATTCGTGGAATTTTAAATAGTTTGAATGCTTAATATACACTCATTCTTTTTGATAACACTTCATCAACAGCATGATTCAATTGCTCTTTTGTGTAAGACGTGGCTCTGTTAGACTTTCTTTTGTAGGTTCGAGGCATTATCACGGTTTTTTTATCTGTAACAAACCAGACATTGTTATTAGGTTTTTAAAACTGAGTTTTTAATGGTAAAAATAAATATATTTCATCTAAGTAGGTATACTCGTACGAACTAACCCCATATTAAAAAACCACGGGTATAGATCGTCGTACATCTGACGAACTTATCTGCTGTTAACCAAGCTAGTGGGGTTAGTCCGTCAGCAGTCAAAAATAATTGAAGGCACATGTGAAAATAAAAGCTAAAATAGAAAGCGGTATAGAGCAAATTAGGTACATACCAAAAATCAGTTGATTTGGGCATTGGATTATCGAGATATTTTACGATTTGACGATCTAACCGCATTTACAATATAGAAGCTGAATCACGACACAACTTCTCTCCTCTGCCACGTAAGCTAGACTGAAGCTAACTTCATTGCAAATGTGGAGGACGTTGAGTATGAATGTTGGTAACACGAATACGAAGCGGCACTCACCCACATCGCTGTAATAAGAAAATAAAGGCACTGGACGAACTAGACCCATTGACGATCTTGCCCTGACTTACCTTACCTAACTAAAATATAAAAATAAAAACATTTAAAGTCAAGGATAGATAACCTTAAAATTTAAAAAAGTTATACAGTCGAACTCAGTTATTACGATCACAGATATAGCGAGATCTCGGATGTAACGAGGAAGCATTCGTTGACATTTTAGTTTATGATTTTCTCCATACATTTATTCACTTTTATAACGAGCTACTTATCGGATATATCAAGCTAAAAATCGTCAAAATTTTTCTTAAAACTGGTAATGTGTTGGTTGTTTAAAAACATTTTAACCCCAAGCAATTAGATACGACCGGACAGGATGCCGCCGGGATCGGATTACGTTTATGACACTAGTTAAGTGTCTAAGTACCTACCTAATTGGTGTTTTCGCCGACAATATAGAAAAAGTTGCCACGCATATGGTTGAAATTGCAAGGTTTGTGAAGTCAGTAGGTACCTACCGGCGTTCATTACAATAAACAACTTCTTTTGTAGTTTATGAATGCCATGCTTGTTTCGGGGATTTTTACGATGGTTTTCAGATTTTCGACTTTTTGTTATGTGACCGCTCATTTAAAAATACCTATTCTCTGATATCTATAACGAGCAAATTCAGTCGGTCCCATCTTTCTCATAATAACCAAGTTCGACTGCATAATGTGAATTTGTCAAAGGATCCCATCTTATTTTTTGTGGATTTTTATTATTCAAATATTTAGTTTATTAGTTTTCTTCAATGTACAGAAAAGATTTTTGATAAATTCAGTTTTATGGTTTTTTTAATTGTTTAAAAAAAATATTAATTTTTACAAAAAAATTGACATATTGCGTTAACTTGAAATCCTTTTTATTAATATCAAACCTAATTTTTGTATTAGAATTATTTTACACATACAAACATATATTTTTTTTGAATGCGGAGTTTTGAATAGGTTAACATTTACATTGATAATGTCATCTCTGGACTTGTTTTCAATGTATTTGTTTATTTCAACTTGCTCCATGAGGTTGAGCCGATGACCCTTATCACATAGATGACATACAGGTATACTACCTTCACTAAGATCTACAGCATGGCTATTCTCTATGACGTGCTTGGCGAATTGGAAATCTGCCTTATGCGTCAATTACATTGAGCTTCTTTACGAGCTGTTTGTTGGCGAATTTATAATCTGCCTGTAAAGTCGCCCAGTGTAATCATCGAACATGTTAACTTGTTCGATGATTACACTGGGCGACTTTACAGGCAGATTATAAATTCGTCAACAAACAGCTCGCAAAGAAGCTTAGTGTAATTGACACTTTAGTGAATAGCATTCGGTGGGGCGTGCGCGACTCAAACGTATAACAAAAAAAACACCACGCCGAAAGCTGTCCACTCAGGCTTTACACTTACCTATTTTCCATGACTGAATATGTTCTTTATACTTGGTAGTAAAATTACTCCCTATTGTACCAAAATAAGCCGCTCATCAATAGAAGACCAATTCACGATGAATGGGAAATTGAGTAGGTAGGTATTTCTTTGTGACGGTGACTTGTTGATTTACAGCCAAATATAATACATTCAAGTTGAAGAATGACACTTTGGGAGTGTGGTAGATGAGAGCTTACTTAAAGGGCAGGTACACATATTTGATATGTCCAATGGTGATTGGACATTCACACCGGTCAATTCTTCACCGGTTACGGTGGATTCGCTATCAAGCACTTTGAGATTGGACTTGCCACCCGAGTAAAATGTCCATGTGGGGGAGAAGTACGGGATGCAAACCGCATCCTCTGGGAATATCATTTATTTTTGTTATTTCTCTGTGCTCGTCTCTCCCGTGGGGCACTTTTTATTAAATTAAGTCTCTAAACTGTGACCTCAGTCTTGGGCATCTGCTTCCGAGACATTCCCAGACATAAATAACTGCCAATGCTTCACATCAAACGTAGGGCATGTGGTAAACGCGTGATACGCTTGATTAGGACGGGTTGGTTTGGAAGGAATTAAGTAGCTTAATTTAAAGTTGGGCATGCGTGTCCTGTGCGATCTGGATATTGTTTGGGGATTGAAACCTTGGAACATAGATAAAAATAAGGTGAAAAGCATACTATATTTTATTCATTGAAAAATCAAAAAGAATGTATAAAAACATTTATTTCTAATAAAAATAATACAAACACTTTTTGATTTCATTTCTATATTGATATATATATATAAATTGATAAAAGTACAATCAAAAACACATTCTTCACTTTTTTGCGACCATAAAATAAACATGTTACAAAAAAACAATTTTGGAAAATTATGACTTTAATCTCAAAAATAGTTTATAGATAACTTGGTCATCATAATACCTCATTCAAACATTATATTATATCAAAGGAAATATGAATAAGCTATACCCAAATACAATACATGTATGTATATTGAAAATTACAAAATGTTCCGGATCGAAAAAAGGTCATGTGCTAAGAGAGTTTAAAAACTACCCAAATAATGACTAGGGATAATGGCTGCTATTTTATCTTAATTTAAAATTAAATAAAATTAAAACGATCCCATTACAACAATTTCAATAGAAAATGTGATTTTGACACATTTGGTACTAAAAAATAATATATCATATTGCGTAGATATGTTATGTGGCGATTGATTTTCAACTATAAATCCACAATATAATATTTAACAGGTGAACATAATTTAGTGGCTAACAAAATCAGATACAGATGTTCCATAAATTTAATAATATTGTCAATTTTTTTGGAAAGAAAGTGTTGCACATTAATAATTAAATAATTTACTGAATTTATAATGCAACAATTATGTAAAATTAGATTTTACGAATCTTTTAAGTGGCAAGATGGTGAAGTTAGTGAATATACTGGAGAAATATAGACTGTTTTCTGTTTGAACCTTGTGCATGTTCCTTATAAATACAAAACATCATCCAGTACACGTTTTCATGTAAAAAAAAAAATGACCGTAAAGTAGGTAATTTATATTTGGTTTATCAGATAGTCGAAAATAATAATTAATGGTCCAAAATTCTCATGTTGCCGGAGACGATTTTGTTTTCTAGCAAGGCACCTGAAGGAATATCAATTCTGTCTCCATGGTTGGCTATGATGATAACTGTGCCCTGTAACAATAATAAAAACTTGTTAACAAGTGTTCAATAACTAATTTCATTCGGGTAGCATGATAATCAATACACCACATATTTAATTATCGAAAGTAAAGAACTTATAAGACTGTGTTGTAACTGATTTTTTATTTACAACACAGGCCATGCATACTTTTGAGTGTTTTTAGTGATGGAGTCAAGCCGCGGAGAAGGCTGTCGGACGGCTAACTTATTAAGGGTACGGATGAAGAATCATTTGTAGATCATGTGACATTTACGACACTAAGCTACATACATGGTTTAGTTATCATAAATGTTTTATATTCTTAAATATGTACCTATATCAGTGGCACAATGTGACTTGATTGAAAATTTTAGTAAAAACATAGATCAGTATGTTTTTATATCAAAATTCAATTAGAAGATTTATAATACTTACCAGATAATTAACAACTATAAAAATAAAAATAACGACGATAAAAAAACTCTAGTCTGTATAAAGTATTAGGTACCTTTAATGATACACCCCTTCCAAACGTGACATCCCCAGAAACCGTCAAGTGATCCAATTCTATTAAGTCAGGAATATTGGCGAATCTCCCGAGAAACTCTTTAACTTTAGAAAAATGGTTATCTCCTAATTTAACAAGCGGTGTGGTAGGGAACATCCTCTGCGGCGACATAACCAAAGAGCCTTGCGACAAGCTGTACAGATTCGACATGACCAGCATGAGATCCGAAGTCTTCTTGACGGGAAGGAACCGGCTTCTTGGGACATTAATTCCAATGCCGTCGTTGAACACCTTCATAGCAGCTCCCACGGCCGTTTCCAATTGGATCACGTTCAATCCGTTCCCTAGTGACTTGTTGTTGACAATTATTTCCATATCCAGTTTCCCTTGGTTCAAAACACGATCTATCGCATCAAGTTTCACCCAGAGGTTATTGGTATTGAAAAACTTAAATGTCTTCACGGACTTGAATTCTTCTACATGTTCTTTTGGCACTTGAGCAATTTCGAGAAGTCTTAGTTTATCATCGTATTGAATTAGGGTACCGCCTTTTACGTCAGCTCTCGTTTTATCGGTGACCTCCATTACAAATTCTATCGGTGACGGGGCAGACTTGGGGTCCAGGAGGAAATCGAGGATGTTCAGGTCTACAGTCGCTCCTAAATTGTCAATATTACTAATGAAGCAATACTGTCGACCGTTTTTTAAAAACCTCTTCAGCAAGCCAGAGTTTTGGAATGACTGGTAGAAGTCACCGTGGCCTGGAGGATACCAACTGCAATAAAACATAATTGTAGTTAGAAAATGATGAGACAATTATTTAAAGCAAAATTAACACAATTATTTTTTAATAAACATTGCTATAAGCCAAAAGGGCATGAGTACAAGAGAGCAGTTTGAAAAAACCCTTCTAAAAATTAGTTGTAACTTCATCGTGGAATAACTCTTGACATTCTACTAAATAATCTCACCCCATAAATAATTCATTTTCGCCATAATGTCCCTAAAAATTTGGCTTAGCAACACCATTATCTTCATTTAGTTTCCAGCTATGTTGGAATAGAAATAGGATGCTTATGATAGTGTGTTCATTCCGAGACATAAAAAGTCACATTGAATTTATATTTAAAAAGAACTCAATGTATCCTTAAGCAGTTATTGACCGGTGTTTTCAATAAATTCATTTTAATCACAATCAATATTTGCAAGTATCGGTAGGTATAATATGGAAAGAAAAGTACTGCTACATCTTTAACATCTCTAGACATGTTACATCGGACATTTCAATAATAAATTACATTTGAATTTTTGTGATATATACCTACATATGTATAGAACTCATTTAATACAATATCGACCGTGTTTAGAAAAAATGGCATAACCCTACCCTCACAGAACAAATTTTACAGGAGCATAAAACGTTTTTTGAATAATTTTGGATTGGGTACATGATTGATGATTTGGTGTAATATATTTTCGATCTAATAATAATTAAAGAAGTTATTACAGAAAAATCATTTAAATTGAGGGAAAATGGTTTTTTCCTTAAATTAAAACTTAATTAATCTCAATTAAAACGTGAATTTAGATAATAATTTGGCATTTGCGGCTTACTTCCTTTTTATAGAACGTGTATTTAGTTGTATACATTGTTAATATCTAATAAAAGCACTTTTCGAAAAATCGAAGGTTACGCCCTTTTTCCTAAACACAGTCGATATAATACTTACGCTTCTAAATCATCTTGAACATCGCAAGTCTTGGCAATGGGTAGTAATGATTCTCGGTCGATACGAGGGAAGCAGGATTGATTGAATGTAGCGATCTCAACCTTCAGCCCTTTGTATTTGCGAATGATCTTTTCAGTATCGTCATCCGTATTAAAAGAGTTCATCAAAACAAGTGGAACATTACACTTGTAGGTTTTATTGAGATGCTGAAAAAAATATCAAGAATCGTATTAAATTGCAAAATTAAATATTGTATGACACTGGATACAATCATTTATGTGAGGGGGGAGCGCGTGGATTTGGCGCGAAGCACAACCTTAGGAAGTTATTATCAATTATATAGAATTATGAATCTAATAAAATATTTACTTAATTAACTTGCTTTATATATTTTTTGACCATGTTTGATCCTAAAAAGATCATATGGGCCCTCCACTAGGGTATAAGCAGATTTTTGTTTTTATGAGAAATAGATGTGAGCCACTCGGTCCAAACAAACATTGAAAAACAAAAAGTGAATTTGCAGATTCGGGATTTTTCAAGATGCTTATAATATATTTATACACCCACGATGGCCGCGTGGCTTAAGCGCTGGCCTCTCGTGTCGAGGGTCCCAGGTTCGAATCCTGGGTCTGGCAAGTACAGATATTGTTTTTCAATTTGTGTATGAGTCAGAGTATGGACCTATTAGGTTGAGCAAGTGGCTGACATCCATTTCTCGTAAAAATAAAATCTGTTAATACAAACTTCCACTCTGTGGAGGCCCATATGATCCTATTAGGATCGGACATGGTCGAAAGAAGAAGAATAATAAAATATAATATTCACCTCAATCTGTTGCACGGTGAGATCGAGGAAGGTGAGGTCATTTCTTACGGGAATGATAGACTTAGGTCCTCGGCAACCCATGGAGGTGCCGAGTCCACCGTTAAGCTTCACCACAACCAATTTCTCCAGCATGCTGCGGATGACCTCTTCCCCCTTTGGGTTTGGAAGCGAGCTATAGTCCACGACTGCGCCTTCGGGTAATTTTTGAATGCGGTCCCATGATACAGACGGTCCCTCTATAAAAAAAAAAATCATAACTTACATGAGCTCCAGGCAACTCAACGGAAACGTACGCGGATAAATTGCAAGATTAGGTTACTTCGGGCTTTGCAAGAAAAATACACAAACAAAATAATAAAACGATACATTAAAGTTGGTTTTTAATTGCTATCAAATATTTGAAGAAACATTTAAAACACAAGGTCGTTATGCAGTAGAATCATAGAATTCACGGGAAAAATCGTGTATGATGTGTTTCTAATATAGTTATTTAGGAATTGAATTAAAATTGATAAAATGCTTCTGAAAAAACATTCAAAATTATCCCATCAGCATCATGGAATATGCAGTACAAAGCAATACTGTTAAACGAATAAAATTTGCTGATATTTTGCCGCTTTCCAATTTTTCTGTTAACGAAAAATCCAGAAATTTTGAATAATTTGCTGATAAATAGGCAAGAAAAATATCATCTTGACTGGGTAAGTAATTTTGTTATAGGTATTATATCGGGTTTGGGTCGAAATCCCGAAAGCCGAAATCCCTAAGGCCGAAATCCAGAAAGCCTAAATCCCGAAAGTCAAAATCTCGAAGGCTGAAATCCCAAAGGCCGAAATACCGAATGGCCGAAATCCCGAAAAATAAAAATATAAGTATAAACAGTAATAATTCTCAACAACCCGAAAGCAAAACATGCTACTTTTTTAAAAAAGAAAATTAAATTAAAAAAATATATATTTTGACAATAATTAATGTGAGTGGGAAAATTTTGAGTGGGATAAGTGAAAAAGTGAGATTTAAAAAAAAAATATTTGTAAACAATATTTACATTATAACTAAACGTTGGTAGACGGAAATCCAAAAGATATAGGTACTTAATAGAATTTCTATGTAATAGTAAATAGATACTCTTTAATCCAGGAGTTCCTAACCTTATTTTCAACACGAGCTCATTCCCATTGTCTGCATTGCCCATTCACTGCGGACCAGTTAATTACTATTTAATTACCACAATTAATAAACATGCTAATAGTATCTAATAGTCATCTAATGGCAACGCACCAGTTGCGTTGGACGCACGGGATAGGATGGCTGGCACTATTTTTTCCAGTGAAACTTACATACTTACTAAGACAGATTTTATTACGATAAGAATAATTATTGACGAATAAATATTGGTTTTATTTTTTTAACAATTCATAGTCAACCCTGTATTAATGAAGATGAAATATTATTTAAAAACATATAATTCAATATGACGAAACAGACACACATTTAAGAATAATATGTAATCGTGTTTATTAGTTTAAAACAGTTAATTTACTTTCTAGGAGTTAAAATAGGCAATTTAATTAATGGGATCTTTGGCATTACATTTATTCAATCAATTTATGTGAATATTCCTGTCATGCTCAGCTAGCTATAAATATACTAAATCTGCATTGTTATCCCACTTCGCGGTATCATTTATATTTTTATAAACTAGGTGCCAAATATATACCGTTTAAATATTTACGAAGTAAATTAAGTTGGTTGTACAACCATACATCGACAATAAATGTAATAGGTACTTACATCCAATTAACCAACATAAAAATTCAATTGCAATTATTTTTATTAATCGTTTCAAAATATTATAACAATTATTATATATACCTATTTAAGGGGGGACATGCTCGTCGAAGGTCAAAATTGAGTTTTTATTGTATTTTCAAACCATGATCCTGGACACTCCTTAAACGTTATAGATAATCTATTTATATAATTTTGAAGCCTTATTATCCTTTATAGTTATTTTAAACATTTGATGACTGCATGAAGTATTTTTGTTACATAAAATAGTATTCTTTTAAACCTCTCGCTCTAATGTTTTAGAATATAGTCATATTTCGGTACATAACTGTGCAGTGGTGTTAAGATTTTGTACATTTATTAATTTTTAAACGCATTTATAAAACCATTAGCATAATTTATTACGAGATAATTTTTGTAAAATATTCACGATAAAAAATTATATTGATAATCTCTGTGATCCCAAATTTGACAAGAATTAGACATTTTATTATTCAAAAAATCGGAAATATTAACACATTTGAAGATGATTCTAAAAATACTTATTATAAGCTATGTCTTTGACCATTCAAGTGTGATAAAAATATTATGAATAATGATTGCTTTATAATAATTATTGACCTAAGAAGAAGGTAGTGTTTTTTTGAAATACGCCATTTCTTTTGTCATTCCCCAGTGGTTAAGCTACAACATACGGCCGTAGCCATAAATTGACAAACTATAATTGAAGTAAGGAGTAAAATGATATTGACGCGCGTGTTTGAACATGTACCGTTTAAAAAAAAAAATTAAAAAATTCAGTTAGGTACATGTTCAAACACGCGCGTTAACATAATTTTACTCCCTACTTTAATTAAAGTTTGTCAATTTATGGCTACGGCCGTATGTTGTAGCTTAACTACTAGGGAATGACAAAAGAAATGGCGTATTTCAAAAAAACACTACCTTATTCTTAGGTCAATAATTATTATAAAGCAATCATTATTCATAATATGTTTATCACACTTGAATGGTCAAAGAGATAGCTTATAATAAGTATCTTTAGAATCATCTTCAAATGTGTTAATATTGCCGATTTTTTGAATAATAAAATGTCTAATTCTTGTCAAATTTGGGATCACAGAGATTATCAATATAATTTTTTATCGTGAATATTTTACAAAAATTATCTCGTAATAAATTATGCTAATGGTTTTATAAATGCGTTTAAAAATTAATAAATGTAAAAAATCTTAACACCACTGCACAGTTATGTACCGAAATATGACTATATTCTTAAACATTAGAGCGAGAGATTTAAAAGAATACTATTTTATGTAACAAAAATACTTCATACAGTCATCAAATGTTTAAAATAACTATAAAGGATAATAAGGCTTCAAAATTATATAAATAGATTATCTACAACGTTTAAGGAGTGTCCAGGATCATGGTTTGAAAATACAATAAAAACTCAATTTTGATCTTCGACGAGCATGTCCCCCCTTAATATATAAAATGCACAAATAAGTCCGTGAGCCCATGCTTAAGTGCTCGCGGGCACAGGATTGGGAATCCTAACTTAATCCATTAGAAATGGGATTTGGCCTAGTACGTAGGTATAACTTCGGATCATCAATGTGTAGATAATCCGTAAGCTATAGTTTACCTGTGCAGTTGTAATCTGTTTCTTGGGAATTTAGTGTTTTAAAATACAAAATAAATTTTCGCCAAAATATACAATTCCACAATTAGGAATTATTTCATGAATCATCATATTCACCGAAATTGAAGTTTTGATGCAGTTTTAGTTGTTTTATATTAAATCTTGTTTTTAAAAAAAGGGTTTTTTTCACTTTCTTACAAGATAATCAGTTGCGCAATTGCTGGGGTAGATCTATACAAGCTAGAGGCAGACAAGAGTAGGTACACGACGTGAGAGAGGTCTCCAAACTGCAGAAATTGTAATGGGCAGGGCTGGACATGTCACGAAGCGAATTGAGAACCGTTGGACAAATGCGGTAATAGAGTAGTGTCTATAGGGCATTACAACGACAATGATTCTATTAAGGCCGCTGGATCAACGAACATAAAGTTCGTCGGATGGACGTACTAGGGACTGACAAGATTTTTAAGAGCTAGAGGAAGCCTTCATCCAGCAGTAGATCAACCCGTTCTGATAATGATGATACAGATCACAAGGGAAGTAATATAATGTAGGTAACTAAAAACATCAGATGCACTTTCATAGCATATGATAATAAATATAACATTATACATAGGTAGGTACTTCTTATATTATAATTTATAATAATAGTCCATTACACATTTAAACAAATGATGTTTTTTAATAAATCAGTAGGTATCTACTTAATGTGATTTTTATTAAATATTTGCCTACTATTAAAATGATAAGATAATCAGTGTACAATAATAATCAGTAATTTTGTAGTAACCTAATATTATACACATGGCTAATTACACTTCAGAACCAAAAGCTGCTTATAAATTTATTTTATCAATAAGATACATTTTTTGTACATAGGTACTATTTTATGTAATAAAAATACTTTATGCAGTCATCAAATGTTTAAAATAAATATAAATGATAATAAGGCTTCAAAAGTATATAAATAGATTATCTACAACGTTTAAGGAATTTCCAGGGTTATGCTCTGAAAATACCATAAAAAATCTCCATTTTGACCTACGTTGGGCATGTAGGCCCTTAATGATATTTGCCTATTTTTTTTAAATCCATACAATAGTCAGCAACCTAATGTTACGCGAAATGATACCCGGCTAATACCTAACTATTTCGGAGTACCTACCTACTGTATTGATAAATACATAACTTTGTCAACATTTTTTTCTAAATAATTTCCAGTAGGCAAGTATTCTTTTAAACCTCTCGATCTAATGATTTAGAATATAGTCATATTTCAGTACATCCATATGCAGTGGTGTTTAGATTTATTAAGTTTTAAACGCATTCACAAAACCATCAGTAAAATTAATGTTAGCATTATATAGTGAAATATTTACGATAAAAAGTTATATTCTATAATCTCTGTGATCCCAAATTTGACAAGAATTGGGCATTTTATTATTCAAAAAATGGGCACGATTAACACATTTGAAGATAATTCTAAATATACTGATTATAAGCTATGTCTTTGACTCTTTGACCATTCAAATGTGATAAACATCCTACGAATAATGATTGTGTTATAATAATTATTGATATAAGAATAATGTAGTATTTTTTTTAAATACGCCATTTCTATTGGCGTTTCCCAGTGGTTAAGCTACAACATACGGCCGTAGCCATAAATTGACAAACGATAAATGAAGTAGGGAGTAAGATCATGTTAACGCGTGTGTTTGAACATGTATCTAACCGGAAAAAAAATCGTTTTTTTTAAACGGTACATGTTCAAACACGCGCGTTAGCATAATCTTACTTACTTAGCAATGCGCATGGGCCATAAACCCAAGAGATGCAGGTTCGATCCTGCCGGGTGTCTTACTTTTTTCAAATAGATTTTTTCTATTGGTTATAATAAATTTTCTCAGAAGTGTTTTTCAAAATTATGTATGTTTTCCATAGTTTTGGCTTTATAAAGCGAGTATTTTAAAAAAAATATTTTTTATCTGACTTTAATTTGTTAGATTCACACGCTTATCATAGAAAAAGTGTTATACTGTGAAAATAATTGATTATTATTAATAATTAATTCTCCACATTACTCTCAAGAATGGCTCTTGTAATTGATAAATTAATTTTTAAAAAAGTTTTGAATTTGATAATATAAATAAGCGAATAACTAAACCTCACGTCTTTCATATTGCATAACATATTATGAGTACCTACCTATCTATTTATGTATGTCTATAATATAGACATACATACATAGATAAGTTTTCAGTGTTTACAGTGTTTCTCAACCTTATTTCTGCTAAGCCCCAATTCAACGCTTCAAAAATCTCCCTATAAAAAAAATATAGTTAGGTACCTAATTAATTCTGAAAAAAAAATGAATTGCTTCAAATAAAAAATGCACATAGGCAATATGTAGTATTTTTAATTTTACTTTCGGAAGTAAATATGTATACTTATTACGTTACAATATGTACTTACCTACAACTCGGAAGAAAATTAGTTCGATCCTTGTGCTATGCTTCGTCTTCAAATGATTTTCAAGACGACCTTTTTGCCCCCCAAAATATTCAAATCGCCCCCCCCCCGTGGGACGCGAGCCCCACTTTGGGAAACACTGGTCTATATCGAGTATTGCTTATAATAATCATGGACTCAGGAACAACTTATTAAAAGGATTATGTAATAAACTTACTTACAATGCAGAAAGAAACTCAATTCATTCACACATCACAGTAATCGTTTTTATAAGTAAGTTGATATTTTAATAATTAAGGAGCTGAGGAATAAAGGGAAGGGAAGCGATCAAATTGATATTAAGTTAAATATACAATTATTGTAAATTCTACATCCTTAATATTTTTTGTAAAAATACCTATATCTCTTTCATATATAATTTGAAAACACCTTAGAGAAATATATAACCACTAGAAAAATCTTATATACGTGCCAGTGTAGGACCAGGGACGGATACGTTTATAATGAGCTAGCGAAGGTCTTCATCCAGCAGTGGATCGACTCCAGCTGACGAGGATATATATTATATATCTACATAATATGAAATTAATTTAATGTATTAAATGAAAATCATAAATACGCTTACACAACATTTGCTAACAATAATATTACAACTACTTTTTATATTATTGATATAATAATTATTATTATTAATATAAGAACTAGGTATAATAATATGTATATGTGGGTATAATATAATATATTATATCCGTTACATATTTAAACAAAATGTTTTTGAATAAACTAGTGTCTACTTAATTATTATTTGCCTACTTCCATACAATAGTCAGCAACTTAATTTTACACGGCGAAATTTTACATTGTTTATTAAAACGTTAAAATACCAAGAAATAATTGGTTTACAACTGCATAGGTGATTATGGTTTATGGAATATTCACACATTAATGACCCGAAGTAATTAATACCTACTAGGCCAAATCTTGTTTCTAATGCATTTAGTGCAGGGATTCCCCACCATGTGCCCGCGAGAATTTCTGCATGCGCTCACCTTCTCATTTGTGCATTTCATATATTAAAATAGGTATATTATGATTGTTATTATATTTTAAAACGATTAATAAAAAAATTGCAATTGAATTTTTATGTTGGTTGATTGGATTTATTAAATTAATCGTCGATGTATGGTTGAACAACCAACTAAATTAGCTTCAGAAACGTTTAAACTGTAAATACATTTGGCGCTTAGTTATAGTGTGATCAGAAGAGTGATACCGCGAATAGGGATAACAATACAGATTTAGAATATTTATAGCTGAGCGTAACATGAATATTCTCATACATTCCTAATTAGGAATAGTTTATTGAAAAAATCCAATGCCAACGATCCCATTAATTAAATAGCCTATTTTAATTCGTAGGAAAGTAAATTAATCATTTTAAACTAATAAACATGATCACACATTCTTAAATGTGTATCTGTTTCATCATATTTATTTAATAATGTTTCGAAAGAATATTTCATCTTCATTAATACAGGGTCGACTTTGAATTCTCGTCGTAAATCTGTCTTAAGGGGCAAGGCATCCATAGACTGTTTTCGCATACGGCTGTAAGCCACACGGCATGCGAAACGTATAATTTGGGTTCATGGAAATTTTGTACATAAGCATCTGGCCGTGGCCGTATACCGAATGCCCCTCCCCCATAAGTTGAACAAACCGATTGCTAAATTTGACAGATTGCAACCGACAGCCCGCGTTTGTTGTTAATTGTCATACTTACTTGGATTGAGTGAATTATTTTGATTATTGTCTAATGGTATTATTTATTTTACAATTGATCCTATAATTGGTGCTTCATTTTATTCAATCATGACTGCTTTATTTATACTAAACTTTGCTTTCGCAGATGACAATAATTTACAGCGCCGCAAATTTCGTAAAAGTGATGATGCTTTCGAATTCAAGAGTTTCGTTCGTAAATAAAATCTAATTATTATAATATAAATACTCAATTCATATGATTGTAATGGAATCGATTTATGCATAATAAATGGTACCTATACTATTATGATAAGCATTTAATTTTATTTGTTTACTTTCCACATTAAGTGATAGTAAATCGCAGTCCCATGAACACCAAACTTGCCAAAAAGTGACAATAGAGAAAAATATTTTTCTGTTTTTGTATAAGGAATACTTGATCGAAATATACGAACATATTGAACACAATTGGATGAACACTCGAGTGGTTTATATATGGCAATAAACGGTTATGGCGTAAGGTATGACTGTAATAAACGGATTCGACGGCATATTTCTATGAAAGTCCGTTGGTAAAGTACCGATGTGAGTTTCACTGGAAAAATAGTGCCCATCATTCCACGTGTCCATAAAATAAACGAGCTCTTGATAACATTAAGGTTAGAGACTCGTGGATTAAAGAGTATCTATTACTAGAAAATCTATTATTTGTTTTGGATTTCCGTCTACCATATTTTAGTTATAATGTAAATATTGTTTACAAGTATTTTTAAAAAAATCAGATTTTCCCACCCACATTAATTACGTATTGTAAAAATATATATTTTTTATTGCATTTTCTTAAGTATTTTTTGCTTTCGGGTAGGTATGCAGATGTTGAGAATTATTACTGTTTATATTTATTAATTGTTCGGGATTTCGGCCTTCGGGATTCCGGCCATTCGGGATTTCGGTCTTCGAGATTTCGGCCTTCGGGATTTCGGCCTTCGGGATTTTGGCTATCGGGATTTAGGGTTTCGGGATTTCGGCTATTCGGGATTTCAGCATTCGGGATTTCGGTCTTCGGGATTTCGACCTTTGGGATTTCGTCCGGTATCACAATGTCCTGTAAATTGTTAAGTATGTTGTTGGTAATTGGTTGATGAATATTTAAAAAAAATATAATTCGAGAATTATAATCATAGAATTAAATTTTTCACGCTAATATGTATGGTAACCAGAGGGAGAATAACCGTGGCCCATACCTAGGGGTCTCGCGCACATCCTCCAATCGGGCCTCGCATTTAGTAGGACCGGCCCTGAGTACTAGGTACAGAATTTTGTAATTTGTTAGACCTCCTTAAAGGGGGACATGCTCAGCGTAGGTCAAAATGGAGCTTTCGTTCTATTTTAAAAGCATGATCCTGGACATATCTTAAACATTGTAGATAATCTATTTATATAATTTTGAAGCCTTATTATTTTTTATATTTATTTTAAACATTTGAGGACTGCATAAAGTATTTTTATTACATAAAATAGTATTCTTTTAAACCTCTTGCTCTAATGTTTTAGAATATAGTCATATTTCAGTACACAACTGTGCAGTGGTGTTAAAATTTTTTACATTTATTATTTTTTAAACGCATTTATAAAACCATTAGTATAATTTATGACGAGATAATTTTAGTAAAATATTTACGATAAAAAATTATATTGATAATCTCTGTGATCCCAAATTTGACAAGAATTAGGCAATTTATTATTCAATAAATGGGCAAGATTAACACATTTGAAGATAATTCTAAAGATACTAATTATAAGCTATGTCTTTGACCATTCAAGTGTGATAAACATCCTACGAATGATTGCTTTATAATAATTATTGACCTAAGAATAAGGTAGTGTTTTTTTTTAAATACGCCATTTCTTTTGGCATTCCCCAGTGGTTAAGCTACAACATACGGCCGTAGCCATAAATTGACCAACAACAATTGAAGTAGGGAGTAAGATCATGTTAACGCGCGTGTTTGAACATGTACATAACCGGAAAAAAATCTTTTTTTTTTAAACGGTTTGTGTTGAAATGTTTAAAATAAATATAAAGGATAATAAGGCTTCAAAATTATATAAATAGATTATCTACAACGTTTAAGATATGTCCAGGATCATGCTTTGAAAACAGAAAAAAGCTCCATTTTGACCCACGCTGAGCACGTCCGCCCTTAAGAGTTATCCAATATTTTGACATTCGATGGACAATATACTCGTAATTGGACTGAATAAAATGTTTGACGGATATCACTACTATAATCTTCATGTTGATAGGACATTAAAAATGCTAAATTTTTACATAGTACTTCCCGCAGAACGGATGCATAATTATTATATATATTATTAAATTGACCTATATCCGAGTAAACGATGAATCCATTGAAAAATAATACCTACCATTCGTCTAAATTATATAAGCAGACTTGCATACTTAATGACTTTCAACGACCTCCTGGTCTGATCAGCAAATTAATGTCATTTTGAATTTTATCATTGAGTCTAGAGTCTAGACTCCATGGAAGTCTAGAATTAGTTATATTTTAGGACAATCCAACTCGACGATTGGGGTAAAAAGGCACTACGTCAATGCTGTCAGTTTACTTTATAATGATAATCGGCTGACTATATTAATTGTTTTACCAGACTACAATAATGCAAAACAGAAATAATATGGTGGTAAGTACATCAACAACTTATACTTATTACTTATCTAAACCGTATGACTAGATACTATGGGTGACAGTCCGATATAAAAATGGTCCGTCGCAAATAACATCATCAGATAACATGGCGCGGATGCGGATGATAACACATACCTTCAGCGACGAATCTCCCGAAGAGTTGAGTGAAGCAGCGAAGTTCACTGTTGGCGGCCACCTTCCTGTCTGGCGAAGCAGTCGACAGGAGTCTGTCCAGCTCTTCTTGGAGCGTCATGAGTGCGTCTCGCTGTGTCATCTCCCGAAACTCGCGCGTACCCGAAGGCGCGCGCTGGTGGCTGCGGACCTGTCAAACGGGAAAACAAAAATCAGCGAATGGCATCGTCGTCATCGTCGTCATCGTCGCCATTGCGTCAAACAGGGAACACACAGTGGTTGTTTTCACATAACGCAAAGGACGCAATAAATTCGTTATAAGATTTAAAAGGGGTTAAAAAACTCGTTCACTCTTGGTCGTGCGAGCTATTTTAGCTATGTATGTATGTATGTATGTACACATTATTCCGACAAAACTGTCCAAGTTTATTATTTGTGTTCAATTATAAGCTTGTCGAAAATACATTGTTTTGCAATAGATTGTATTGCAAGCCCAAAATACAGGCATTCCTGTGAAAATCCTTCAAGACCTTCAAATTTTTTTGTTTTTTGGACATGAGTAATATAAACATTTTTTTCTTTATTCACATTAATATTTACATCTGTGGGTCTATTCTATACTTATCGAACACTAAATTGATAAATAGTATCAAACTTAGGGTAGGTTTGTATCAAAATATTAGCACTTATTGTAACAATTACACGAAGCCGGTTTTTATTGTTGCAATAAGTGCGATATTTTAACAGCAGCAAGATAGGTGCTGTTAAAATATAGCACTTATTGCAACAATAAAAACCGGCTTCGTGTAATTGTTACAATAAGTGCTAATATTTTGATACAAACCTACCCTAATTTTGATAATATTTTTCACTTTATCACTTTAGCGGTCGATAAGCATAGAATAGACCCCCTGAAATAAGATACATATTTCTGTCTGAACTGGATTTCCAATTTATAATGCCCAATTGTTTTTTTTTTCATTTCATTGTTTAAATAATATTGTAATTTAGGTACGTATCCATTTTAACACAGGCATATGTATATATCAAGTTAAAATCAACGACATCCTATGGGACTAAGCAGGTCATGCGCTGCTTAGGGACAGAGAATTGAGGCAGATAGTTCCAATATTAAATTATACATTTTTGATTGTAGATTCCTTGGACATGTTTTTTTTCGCCTGCGGTGCTTATGCTACTATCTACTTTATTAGTGAAAGTATATACTTATATTTTTATTGAAAATTAAAATTTTCTTATTAATTTTTTTATCGTATTGGGCCTCAAAATCAGTCATTTGTTATCAGAAATGTGGTTTAATTTTTTTCATTTAATATTTCTGAAGAACGACCCCTGCAAACTGTCCTATCACGTGCCGCCTGCATCTATACAATTATTTACTTAATTAATATTATCGTAAATGTATAATAATTGTTTTATTTAATACGCCGCTAGTTATTTATCTAGTAACTGCATGTTTGATTTAATTTTCAATATTTAACGACTGTTACAAATTCTATAAGTAGTAGTAGGTACCTAGGTAGATAAATATCCAGTATATTGTTGTTGATACATTTATACATATATTATATAGACGTCTAAAATATTAATATGAACATCTCACGATATATAAATGCCGAAGAATGCTTATCATCTAAATTTTTCTTAATCCTAAAAATATTATAATGTTCATAGGTAACGCAATATGTCGAGAAATTGACAGATACGGAATATAATAAAAAATGACTATAATTTTTAGGTTAGGTCCTGTCTGGGACTTCATCACTTTGACAGATCGTCAGTAGTGGTTTGAAGTATCATACCAAACCCTGACGATCAAAGAATGGTTTGAAGTCGCTGGAACAGTGAACCAAAAGTCAAATCTCAAACTGTTTCCGGTATACTTTCTAAGTATGCGCATCCCGCAAAATTTCTGCCAAATGGTCCGAGGTCCAACCGTCCGGTTTGATTTCTTTGATTCAGTTTGATTTGGTTAGCAGGAACATAGCTGAAGTGACCTCGTGCGAAGCCGGGTACTTCAGCCAGTTCATAATATTATGTAGTCATCCGCAGACAGATAATGCCAAATTTTAACGAACTTACACAAATATAGATCACAAAAAAGCTAATTACTTAATAAATTTTTAGATCATTTAAATTATTAAAAATCTCAAATATTATTAAGTAAGTATGTTAATACTTTGGACGCGGAAGACGCACACGGTGCGTAATGACCAGGCGGCCAATCGATGTAATTAACGTGCATTTTAAAGGGGGCAATTAAAATCTCATTATCTATTCAGCAGCGAAAGCGTTAATGTAGACTTCACGCCCTTTAGAGTCAACAACAGTCATGCTAGAATTAGGTACGGTGTCAAAATGTAAAAACATTAGAATACACCTTGTTAATTGGACACATAAAACATGAATATATTGCAAGCCACCCATTTGACAATAGTGTTTTGTACCCCCATGTGACTTCTCTTTACTAATAAGCACCTACAGCCGAGTTATACCCTAGGTAAGCATGTTTATTTTATTTCAAATAGTCATTCTAATTTTAACACATCAAAAGAAAAATGAAAACACTACCAAGTAGGTACCCACATTATGCTGTAGACTAAACTCCCTACGTTTTCAGAAAATTTTGTTCCAAGTAAATTATTTATACGACGAATTTTACACGTGGTATTTTCCTCGCTTCTGGTCTGAGTCAAAAATAGATCGCAAAATCGAATATTAACAAATCTTCTTAATAATAAAATTGTAAGTATTTACATTATGTTATGTAATTATGTGATAATATAGTAGATATATTTATGCTATTTTAAAGGCGTGTATTATTATTATGTTGACTGAAAATATGCTAGACTCGTGTTTACTAGGATAAATAATTCCATGAATATTAATAGATGCAAACGAGATAATACGGCGCGATCAACAAATTCTCAGCTATTTTTTATACTAGACGTGTGTCGCACAATATTACGTGTAATTTTAATCATTTTCATTCATTAAGCATACATACACCATAATAATATAAGTATTTGTAAAACTTAAACGTTAAAAGTAAATGTATTATGCATTCTACACAACGTAATGCACGATTGCATTTAAATCACTGGCATGATAAACACAAGTCAGCGCCAGCTTGCATTTATATACCTACGTAGATAACTAACAATCATGAGAAAAGGTTACAGTCAGGGAACTCAGAAATATTCTGTGGTTACAGTATATCGAAAAATATTATATTTACTACTTGGAAAGAGCAGAAGGCAGTGGCGATAACTACTATTGGATGGTGGTGAACGATTATAAAAAACTAAAAAAATAACGATACACACTTAGACAGTGATCAATTTGTTATGTTATAGTTATAATAATTAATAATATTATAATACATATATGTTAGACCAGTGGTTCTTAACCTTTTCGAAGTCACGGTGCACTTTTGATCGTATGAAAAAATTGCGGTGCACCAAAATCAAACGGTTAAAAAACAAAGAAAAATAATAAGCGGACATAACATTTACTACAATAATTAAATAGATTACATAACAGTAAAAAATATATTAAAGAAAAGATATATACTACTTACAATATAAATGGAAAAACTGTAACTAAAATAATTACCCTTAACAAAATGAAATTTATTTCATGTGAAAATCAATTAATGTGATACCTGAGCTTGTCGGATTTTGCAGATTTCAGAAATATTAGGTCGAATATTTGATATAGCCACCCTTAATTTATTTCTTGGTCTAAATTCGTAAGTCTTTCCCGTCTTTTAGTTTTTATATTAGTTATTTATAATTGAGAAACCGAGCTCACACAACTATGATGGTGAAAACTGTAACAAGATTTTCAGTGCCCTCATGCAGATAGCTGGATATTCGTCTTGGACAGAAATCCAAAATTCTACCATAGTTATTTCATAAAATTTAATTTTTAGAGTACGATCCGTTGATAAGGTGACCAATTCTTCTTCTTCTTGGTACAACAATTCACAACTAGATGCATCAATCGTAGCAAATGGATTTCGTATCCAGTGATAATTTTCTATATATAAGGAAGGAAATAATTCCCTTGGATATGTTGTCGTTAAAGTCGATTCGGCAAAATCGAAATCACATTAGATCTTTCGTCGGCTTTCATAATTTTGCGGAGGACTTTTTCGGTTTTCACTGTTTCGCTGATTTTTCTGCTTTTATCATTTTTTTCGCGGTGCACTTGCAACAAACTAGCGGTGCACCGGTTAAGAACCACTGTGTTAGACGCATAGATAGTAATGCGCCTGAATTTTTTCTATCATATTCGGTTTGACTGAAAATTTTCAGTTTTTAAAATATTATTTTTGTATAAAAACGATGTTTTGAATTCTACTCGAGTCTTTACTACTCATGAATAATACCAATAACCTAGTATTTATTAAAGAATCGAAAACGGTGAAGCGAAATGGCTTCGACTACGTATTGGTAATACACCGTGAAATGGTTGGCTTCTTCAACAAATCATATCTTAAAAATTCCAATGAAGCAAAGCCGCTGCAAGTTCCATTAACACGGGGAATAAGAAAATCATATTAATATAATTAATAGTACTATTATTATACATCTGATTAATACCTACATAATATGATTGTTTTATAAACATGAGCATCTTATTATCAAAACCTATCTAACTCCACGAACCTAATCTGAATTCTGAATCCAAAATATGAAACTCGAACCCCGGTTCATACGCAGCGAATATTGTCGCGCGATACACAGTCTCGCGACCATTGTTGGCCGACGTGTAATGTGAAAGCGTCCTAACAGTTCGACGCACCACTCCACTTGACGGAAAATAGACGCGCGATAATATTCGCTGCGTATGAAACTGAGGTTATGCATATTTTTCTTGATGTGTGTTGTTACACACGTCATGTTAGAGGGCTCGCACATCAGAACTCGCCGCATGCGTCTTACGACGGATTCGTCGATGTGACGTCATCGTAAACCAAGAAAAAAACGTTATCAAATGGAGCTTCGCAGATTGGCCGATGCAACTACGACGCTGCGACGCTGCCACATGCGTCGAGTTGCGTTGGCCAGAGCCTGCATGTCGACATCGGCCAATATCGACTCTGCGCATGCGCACAGCCGCACAATCGGCCATTTCTCTCCAGACTGTCGCCGCGTTCGGAGCAGCCGCGATGCGGTTAATGTCGATGTCACCAGGCAAATGTGCGAGGTTGTATCATGGAACACCGGCTGCCCGTTTTCGGAAGTTTTGATTTATGGCGGTCAGGCACACGAGGCGAGTTGTGAAAATAATAAGAAAGTGGGTACATATCACGGTTACTGTTACAATATGTTAGGTAGGTAACTATATGACGTATTGTATATTATCGCCGTTAACCAAAACTAACTAAAGATCAGATACAAGTAAGGCCGCCACTAAATAGTGGCAGAATTCAGATACGCAAGTGGCATCAAACAATCATAATTTGGTTTATTCATACGAATTTACTTAAAATGAACCTGCATATTTATTTATATTTAAATACAATAGTATGCTAGTAATCTGTGTACGATATATAAGATGATGTCGAATGAGGATACAGAAGGATGCAGTTAATGACATTGACGTACATGTATGTAAGAAAATAAGACTAAGGCCGGTTTCAGACGGGACACCGGTGTCGCGCTCGTATATAATAAGGAGGCCTTTGTATTCGAATAAAAGGGTCTTTGTATTATGTTTATGAACGCCCTGAGCTAATGAGTCAAAGCGTGTATGGTACACTTTTCCGTCGGCCGCTACTTTCTCAAGCCGCCGATACACATGTTTTTATGACCGCAGCCAGTTTTATGTTCTAATTTATATCGCAAAATTATGCGTTGACTCATTAGCTCTGGGCGTTCATAAACATAATACAAAGGCCCCTTTATTCGAATACAAAGGCCTCCTTATTATATACGAGCGCGACACCGATGTCCCGTCTGAAACGGGGGTAATACTTCTAAGTATAATATTGTTTTCCCTCAAAGTTTACAAGTAAAGATCTACCATCGTAAGTTGGCAGCCGGTCGAATTTGAAACTAAAATTGTCTATCGAGGATAAATTTGTTACAAATGCCATTTAATTTTACAACATGTTTCTCGAATTATGGATTGCATAATATTTGTACAGAAATCTACTACCAATAAAAAAATTATAAATTACCATTTTTTTGTTAGTTATGGTAATATTCTCAATGTCATACTAGCGCCCTCGCTGAAATGCCAATTTATGATGGTAGATCTTACCATTGATTATAAAAAATATAATGGTTTCGTTTGTTTAATTTTAGCTGCATGTAACTTTTACGCTTTGGCATAAGGAGGATTTTTCTAACAGAAAACCTTGAATATCAGGTTTTTATAATAAACTGCGTCGGATATATTAGCAAACTAGATATTATATAATTGCACTATAATATAATAAATTAACAGTAACCGTGTTTAATAAATAAAAATGATGCAGATTATCTATCAATAAAAAATACCTCTCATTATTATCTAATGGTATATTTTTTTTAGTAATTCATCGCTATTTGGTAATCATTTATTATAAAAATTATAATAATAAAGACTATTTCAAGGCACTTAGTTAGTATAGGTACTTAATGAAGGGTATCCATGCGAACGAAACACGTGACATGTTTATTTGCATATATTATATGACACATACCAATATAGATAAATTTTATAAACAACGTATCTAATTCAGTAGACATAAAATAATATAATAATGTTGTATACACACCCTTAATAAATCACCATTTAAAATCATTATGTCGTCCGTTAGGATTCCATTAGTATGTGACACCTTTTCAACCATTTTGAAAACTAGAGCACAATAATCTATGGATTTTCCCGCCAATGACAAATTATGTGATATTAGATTTAAACACTCAATTTAAGTTAGAGTTAATTTACGTATGTATAATATAACTTATAAGTAGAGTAAAATATAGTAGAGATCAATAATTATAGTAGATTATCGTTTGATTGGTAGGTACAAAAAGGCACAACGAGACACTTATTTAAAAGAACACGATTGAATATATTTTGGAGAAACTTTCGTCAACTATTAATTTTGGCAACCGACCAGTTCTTTTGAGCTCGCGAGGAATAATGACGAAGGATCGATGAATACAGAATGATACAGGAAATTAAAATAAATTTATACAAGTAGATCTACTCAAGACATGGCTGTTTTCAGATATTTCTTATAAATATTTTAAAGATTAAAACTTAAACACAGCTTAAATAGTCTTAAATCTAGATTAAAACTTATTTTCATATCATAATAATAGAGTATCAAGACCATATAAATAAAGAATTATAATAAACGTAAGTTGAGAGATATCGTAAAAAATGATAGAGACATGTATCTATCTATAGTTTAAGATAGAGACCTATAAAGTTCGAATTCTTAACGTCGTCAATAAACTTGTGACAAAACAATAAAAAAATGTCGAAATTATAATATAAGGAGGCCAAAGTCCTTAACACAAGGAGCTAGAGCCAAATATATAGAGAAATAATAAATATGTACTTAATGTAGTGCTGAACTTAATTAAATAGTTGCAATTTTAAGTTTGACATGCCCTGAAAAATCAGGCATAATCAGGGAACACCTGTTCTGTGGACATAATGTGAATTTCTTCATGCTTTATATGCATGTTCTATAATATATCGGATGACCTTGATTTGTTTTTCTAGCATACTTATTATTTATATAATATAGACACTTCATAATCCGTTGTTAACTCTAAATACATAGATTATCGACTTACAAACTTTTGGCAGCAACCCCACGATATGCTTACATTGATTACAATATTATGTATATTTTTTACTAGTCAGACAATAATAATACAAATAACATATCAGCTGTATAAGATCTACATTACTATCGTAATGTCACGATGCCATCCCGAATACTTATTCAGAGACTATAATTTACTTTGATTACTATAATTTATATTTTACCCTTAAACGGACCTGGGCTTTACGTCTAACGGAGCACTAAAACGTATGATTGAACCTGCCTATTTAAAAAAATACTATTTTTATTTGTCATACTTATTTTATTGATTTTTTATTAGTACCCACAAACTCTCCTTGATTTTTGTCCAAAAAAACAAGATCTATAAAAAAAATCATTTGGAATACAAGAGGAAGGGAACAACGATTGATCTCAATCATATTATTTTTCGGGCACCCCTGATCATTTAGATCTATACTACAGGCCTGCAAGTCTGTGTTCATGAAGACATAACAAATTGGGGATTTAAATAAACAGAAACGTAAGTATTATAATATGGGTAATATAATATAACCCCCTAGAGGGGATCGTAAAAATCTAAAAAATCCCCAATAATATATTTGTGCAGGAATAGAAGACAAATGAGAATATAATACACGGAGATTAAAATCCGAACTCCACTAGATAATAATATATTATCTACTATTTGGTAGGTGACTAGAAATTATATCTAAGATATAAAAATAATGTCATTATAGACAATAATATTCCAATATTATTGTTTATATGCATTACTAATAATAATATAGTTCAAGAGTAACGGGTTTTGGATCAATTAATCAGCTGTTGAAAATATTATATCAGTCATTTTGTTTACCAAATTTTCATGGCCATGTATGTTTATATCTGTACATAGGTATTTTATACGTCGTTAATTCTTTTATTGAATAATCACCACTAGGTAGGTAAATATCAACGCGAAGAAAACAAGTTAGAAATACATGTTTAAATATTTGTTCACTCTAAACTTACACAGTGACACTTCGAGGTCTGAGGTTTCGTTTTGCCAATTTTCATCAGATGTTTCCTTTTAGCGTTTAAATTTCTGTGATGGGATGTAGATATATATTTATATTATAGGCAATTCGATTCTTCGATATACATTACTGTATCATGATGATAATAATAAATGTAAAATTGATTACGTTTTGAATGAATTTACGTTAATGAAATTTCACAGAAAATTTTGATTGAGGTAACCTGTTTATCGGTTCGAAATAAAATTGATATAAACTAAATTATGAAATGCATCACTGCCTTTTGTTTTTTAATGCAGTGAAGTTCTTTATTTGAAATTTGGTCAGATTCTCTATGGCAATAAATTACAAGGTGATTACAATATTATAATGATAACGTTCTCCGAGTTTAAAAATATAATATTATACGGAATACTTTAACCTACCTACTTAGGTAAGACGAAAGTACTAAATATACAGATGCTGCACTGACGCATTAAATATTCTTACAATTAATATAATAATAATAATAATACATAATGTATTACGGACATTAACGAAGCAATTTAATTTTGTATAAAATTGCGGAAACGTAGGTAAAAACATCGGGTATTTTTTTATACACTGTGAATGATAGATAAGATATAATAAGTCCCATAGCGAATCAACCTTGAACCAGAGCTGTAAATGGAACCGGAATCGAAACCCTTAATTACGTGGTTCTGGACTCCTTAAAAATTTTAAGGTTTCGGAGGATTGCATTGCCTCATCAACCAACCTTAATGTAGGCAATTATTAATCTTTTTTTCTTCACTAGGGTTTATTATTTTACAATTTATTTTCAAAAGTACAAGCCATTTTATAAAACTTTCCAATTTGGTTAATTTCGGACGAAATTATTTTAGACACGCATTTTCTTCTATTAACGGCGTAAAATGTTTAAATGTAGTGATATTAAATTGAAGTGAATAATTTGAAAACACGCGGCATGCAATGATGGCACTAAGCAACAAAAATGTGAGAAACCTCTGGGTGGAATTATTCAACCTAATATGAGTTGTCGGAAAAATTATACATTTGAATTATTGATATTTTATTGTAGATACAAGATACAAGCCACTTCCTACGTTTAAACATTGGATATCAAATTTAATGTAAACTAAGCATAAACATATTATCTAAACTACTATCAATGGCGTACGGTGTATTTCGAGATCGGGTGTGCGCTTCTTCATCTTATATAAATCATAAGAAGTATTTTGAGATGTAACAGTTTTATCACAATGGATATTCAAATACATTATTTTACATAGTATTTGGCAGATTTTTCAAAACAAATGAATTGAATATTGCTGTCGTTGGTTCCCAATAAAACCATACGTTGACATTGCTGTCAAAAAGTAATGGGAAACTGTTCAATTCAATGCAATTTCGACACTATACCACATTTTATCCCATAAGGGGCAATATCGAGGAGCTAGTTTATTTATTTATTGACGCGAAATAATTATGGCATGTATATGTTTTATGTGGTTAAATACCTGCAAACTGTGGTGTCCATATGTTCCGCCTGGTAAGCGTATGTTAAAAAGTTTCATTATTTTCTTTCTTTTAACCATGTCCGATCCTAATAAATCATATGGGCCTCCACAGAGTGGAGGTTTGTATTAACAGATTTTGTTTTTACGAGAAATGGATGTATAATACGGTATAACCAGGTACCTACTTTTTGAGTTTTGAAATTAAAATAAAGTACTTATTCATAATTTCGTGACAACTTGTCACTAGAGAAGTAGGGGTTTTAAGGACTGCTACCAAAAATTCCGGAACCATGGAATCTATTTTTTATTTAACGGAACCGAACTTGATGTGATTTCCGAACGAACTAAACACTTTCAAAAATAAGTAAATAGTAAATAATAATAACAGCTGTCTTGAACGTCGAATTTTCGCGTGCATCTATGTGAAAAACATTTAATGGGTAAAGTAAATAAAAAACCTATGACAGCATAATGCCATATAAAGCATGAATAATGGTATATTATTATGAATAACCAATCGTTACTACTCAATTACGAATGGGATAATAATTTTTAGATTTTATTGACAACATAAACACTTTCAAAAATAAGGTTCTAACAGCTCTGTCTTGAACGTCGCATTTTCGCGTGCATCTATGTGAAAAACATTTAATGAGCAAAGTAAATAAAAAACCTATGACAGCATAATGCCATATAAAGCATGAATAATAGTATATTATTATGAATAACCAATCGTTACTACTCAATTACGAATGAGATAATAATTTTTAGATTTTATTGACAACATAATAATTGCTTATTAATTACATGGTCGAAAAGTGTTGTAAGTATATAAATAAAATACTTTTGAGGACCGATTTCCGGTTTTAAGTGTGGTCATGGTATGTATAAATAACAGCATTGTGAATTCAGTGGTTGCAGGGTAAAAGTTCGTAAGTCGCGTATTTATGAAATTAAGATTTTAATGTAAAGAATTGTGTTCTTTTTTGTGTACCTATCATAGGTTTTGTCTCATGTAAGCAAAATAAATAGATATTTTAATTTGTAGAAATAGCTTAAATTGAGGAAAAAATTACTTATTTAAAACATTGAATATAACACAATATATAAACTTAATTATACATAAACAATTT
Organism: Rhyacophila brunnea; assembly: GCF_057557595.1. Classification (NCBI taxonomy): domain Eukaryota; kingdom Metazoa; phylum Arthropoda; class Insecta; order Trichoptera; family Rhyacophilidae; genus Rhyacophila; species Rhyacophila brunnea. The sequence goes on along the minus strand of NW_028233276.1, from coordinate 34,685,277 downwards.
AAGTAAAAGATATTTAAAAAAATCAGTGTGTGTAATTATGTACGCGCGTTAGAAGTTATACTTCTTTTGCGTAACAAAACAAAAACAAAACTTGTGATAACCTAGATTGTTCGACTAGCTCTTAATTATCTTGTTAAATTACACACTCAAGAAAAAGGACCCCTTATTGGAACGCCGTTGGTTTATTTCTATACACTTTAACTTATATTACTAAATTATATAATTATTTATCGTTGTTTATATTTTTAAAGTAACAACTGCCACTATGACGTTTAATAGTTTGTTAACGTGAGGAATTGCAAATGGCCGACAATAATAAATTCGCTGCATAGGCAACGGAACAATTCTAAACTATAATATTATACTGTATAATCGTCACGATTGTGGTATCATACTGTGGCGTAATGGTAGTGCGTTAGGCTGATAACCGAACGATCGGTGGTTCGAATCCAATCGAGAGCGTTTATTTTTGTGTGAAAAAATTAATTATGTGTTACATGTCACACGCCAAAAATACACTCTGATCTGATTTTCCAAACGCGCCTAAAGAAGTATAACCTCTAAAAGATACAAAAAATTTCTCAGCAAGAGTATTTTTGAAAACTGAGATTTATTTCAAAACCGATTATCTCAGCTGCAACCAAACTCCACGAAACTACGGAATTATAATGGCCACATATTTTGAAAAAAAAAATAAGATACTTTATTCCAACAAGCTGTCATTATTAGTAATCGGCATCTAAATATTGAAATTCTTCAAACCGTGTTTTCGCATTTCGCTCGATTCAAATATTTGGTTTTATCACACAGGCGGTCGTACCCCTAGTGGCGGCTCTGTATACCTATTATTTTCCAATCATTCGTGAATTATTCTCAATGGAAAGCCGTATCAACTAATTGAAATATTTCAAATCAATAATACGATAATAGTCTCAGGTGTACTATTGACCTATTTAATGAAACATTACATAATACAATCGTACAAATGATATTTTAGTAAAAAAATAAATATACAATGACTAGTTTGTAGTGTATTGGGTTCAAAAAACTGTTATAGTTGATAATAAATAATATTGATATGTTTCCATTTTAACTGTGTACACGTTTATCTAAATATGATTGTTGATTATGTGTATAGGTAGGTACATATATATAATTATTATTTATAACACATTTAAGTACTTTTATTTTATTTGGCTAAAAATTAGAGCGATTCTAAGATAATATAATTGACATTGTGATTAAATTATTAGATTAGCCAATATAATATGACAACTTATCGCGATTCGTTATTTCCCCCTCAAGACTTTTGGCCACAGTCCGATGTAGGGATTGTAATACCGGTATTTCTTATTGAATATCGTCATTAATACCGGTATTGTTGAAAACACATTAAGTATATAAAAAAGAAGTAGGTAGGTACCTATCAATAAATATAACTATTAAAATCTATTTAAAACACTATTTATAGGGACCTAAAGTCTACCTATATTTATTATGTTGACCTTTATAAATAAGTAGGTAAGATGTTAATTTTTACAAATACTAAGAGCGGGTACAGGAAAATCCTCTCAAATTCAATGTTTGTTGGATGCACTATCAACATTGGATCAATAGTTTATAAGCAAAATAATTGGAAATATTTGCCCTCGAACAACATCTTCTTGGCTATGTGTTAAAACTGTGAACTAACAAACTCCTCCCATTTAGTCGACAACAGCGCCTTCTGGCTTTTGCCTAAATCTTCTTGTTGGAGAGTTGATTCATCGCGACAATTCTATAAGTATATATTTGTAGGGATTTTGTTTTAATATTATTTAACTTTTGTTGGTTTCAGTCAATATATTTGCGTTTTGGAAACATAAAACTTATACACTAAATCTCATATACCTACAATATAGTAGTAGGTATGTAGGAATGAAAAACTAACATTAAATTTATTTTCGAAAAACATAAAAATACCGGTATTTTTGAATTTTGAAACAGGTATTCCGGTATCGATTAATATTTAATAACGATATTACAATCCCTAGTCCGATCTGATCATCCGTATAATTTAATTTTATAATATATACATTTATATAATATAAGACACACAACGTCTGTCACATCAGACCGTCATCTCGGATCACGGGTTCAGGAGTTCGGAATGGACCGTAGGTAGTGTTTGAGATAGGGTCAACATATAAATACTAATCGTAGATTCGAAAACCTTTCTATTCGAATTACAAATTCTTTAAAAAAATAAGTGCTTATTTTGTAACGATTTTTGTTATCTTTAGGTACGATGTCTAGAAGACGCTGAAACTGCTGTACCTATACCGAAGGTAGGTAGGTACTCGATGGAAATTTGTAATTCGTTTGAAACAACGCGAGTTTGATGTTATATTTCCTGCTCCACGACAATACTACAATAGTAATAAAGTCCAACAATTTTCCATGAAACCTTTAGTATACAATGATAATAGCATGCAAGTAAATTATAATGTTTACTTAGACGGTAATAATAATATACCTAATAAGTAAGTATATTTATTATTTCATCATTAGCATTACTGTCAATTTGGTATTTTCCACGCAGCTGTATATTATATTCAGATTGGTAATGATAAGATAACATTAAATATTTACCTCGTTACATGAGTGTACCCACTTGTCACAGATGCAGTACAAACTTTATAATCTGTAGGTTCAAATCTAGGCAATTTAGTGAGAAGTCGACGAATAATTTGGCTAAGAACAGATCCTCGTGAAAACATCATTATGGGGTGGTTATGTAATGTTTAATGGAGTTCAAATTATATTTCGCGTTGCATTATTGACATATTTCTTACCAGGTGTGAAGATGTGCTCTGACACCCCTCCACCTTATCGTAATATTAGGCATAATTATTAACATAACTCTAGGAATAAAATGAGTTAAATTATATTGATACCCACTCTCATAAAAAACGAATATACATTTTTGTAGATGTGTGCTATTCTCATATAATCATTTTTTTTCAGGTTTTCCCAATCTCCAGTTAAGTGTTGCCATGTCTAGGTTTTTCTACACACTTGTGTCAATATACCTACACGCTCTCATCAAACAAAATCGTTGAATTCCATAGATTTTTATCAATCTACTGACATTTTTGAGAAAAAAATCACCTGATAACACTGCTTCGGTAGCTAAAGTAGGTAGGTATATTATTATCTATGGTTAAAGTCTATCCGCTGTAAGAAGTCAGTTAGGAAAATTGTACCTACGTGTATTTGACGTATTTAACACAGGTACCTACCTACATAAATAAGTTAATCACAAAGTTTCTTCTTGGTTGATGATACTATCAGAACGCAGCACAAGAATACTATAAATAAAAAAATAAAACATCATCGACGTTTGTAAAATGCTACATCGTGCTGACCAATGTTGATATTAGCTACCACATCATGTCACTGTTCTTATCGGTCATTGCGCGAAAGAAATGCCAAAGCGGGACAGCATGTTTACTCCAGCCACAAATCAGAAAATAAATAGAATTCTGATAGGCTATATACCAATACAGTAAATTTTGACGCAGTGTTTTGAATGTGTGAGTGTCCTACGAAAATTAACCACGCATTATAGACGTGCAATAGTGTGTGTAATACACCAACATTAAATGAGCGTCATCCATAAACCGAGAGCAGTTGTCAGTATTCGACGTATGACGTATTCTTGACGCGTGTTTAAATTTATCCCGTATTCTTCCTTACTCGAGATCGGTTGCCTGCTTCTCCTTACCCGTTAGGTATTTCAGTTCCCATTATTTCTGAGTTCCCTGAGTGCAGCTAACTGCCGTCCTAAATCGGTTATAGCAACTGATATATTATGCGATGCATTACTTTAGGTACTATTAATTATATTGCAATAATAACAATAAAAGTGCATCGATTACTTATATGCTACCCACGAAGGTCACAAATGAAACATCATAGCTTCATGACTCACGTATGTGATGTGATGACATTTATATTCCAGTGGGTCTATTCTATACTTATCGAACACTAAATTGATAAATAGTATCAAACTTAGGGTAGGTTTGTATCAAAATATTAGCACTTATTGTAACAATTACACGAAGCCGGTTTTTATTGTTGCAATAAGTGCGATATTTTAACAGCAGCAAGATAGGTGCTGTTAAAATATAGCACTTATTGCAACAATAAAAACCGGCTTCGTGTAATTGTTACAATAAGTGCTAATATTTTGATACAAACCTACCCTAAGTTTGATAATATTTTTCACTTTATCACTTTAGCGGTCGATAAGCATAGAATAGACCCACAGATGAGGGTATAACGAGACAAGGATAATGGCATGGCCTGTCAACGACGTGTACGCACGCCTCAATAATAAAATTTTGGTTCACAATATTCGCGGTCTCGTATTCATCATGCAATAAATCCGACCACGGCGGTAATCACAAAATTTTAAACCTTGAATCTGACGTATGTCAACTGGGTTAATCCATCGCGTACAAACACTGATTTACTAGACCTTATACACCATCATAACAACATAACATAATATTATGATATTATAATACAAAGTTATAATATGATTTATGAACAACTATAGCTTAGGCTTTAGGTTTAGGTAGAAACTTCTAGTAAACTTTTCAAATAGTACAACGTTATGACAATGTTTCTAAACCATAACTGACTATTTTTGTCACATTCGAGTGAACTTCTTTGTTGGTTTAGAAATATTATTGTTTTGTTATCGACAGGATCGTACTAGAACTAGAATTTATATTTTTAATGGTGATTGACGGTGTATTAATAATGAAACCGATTAATTATTTATTACAAAGATACGCGAGTTTCTTTAAAATTATTAATTTGTAAACAATAATGTCATGTTACTAAGACAGAGTTTTTCAATTATTAATATGCTTGAGCCATTGGAAAATGGGCCGAAAATATATAATATGTATAGTAAAAATCAAATATCCACTGAACTTCGCGTTAATTACATTTGATTACACTGCAAGGATCAAACAACAATCAATGTAGATACTAACTCGTCATAGCAAAGTAAAATGTAAATCTAAGTTTGATCATTATAAAGTTGTATTTAAAATTTTAGGTGGTGGTTTAATTCCATCCCTAGAAAATAAATTATTAGCACTATAGCGATAAATATACTTTATTATAAAAAAAACTCTATTATTTTGACAAAACGAACACCACCGGATATGACGAGAGTGCGTAATGTGCGTAAGGTGCGAGTAACAAATGCCTATTAGTATTGTCACAAAAATCGTCAAAATCGTGAGGGTCGGCTGGATAAACTCCCCACTACTCGAATTCAGCTTCAACACAATCAAGTATAATTAGTTTAAGTATAATTACACATAATAAATTCCAACGAAATGTAAATATGTTGTTTTATTAATGCGGTTAAATACATATTATACATACAATTGTGGTGTCATAATATGGTTCACCTGATGTCTTGTAAAAATGAGTAGAGCCACTTACGTTTGAGTTCCTAAATTATATTAAAGATTAAATGTTCATAATATATGTACCTACATATTATAATAAGGTAGAATAACTATGCTAGTAAGTAGTTAATTACGTATGTAGGTAGGTACCTATAGTAATCTGTGCCGAATTGGATTCGATAATAATTGGCGGTTCCAACAGGTCTGATTAAAACTGGTGATTATTTTTTTAGAAACTGAATGACTTTCTTTTTTTATATATATATAGGTAGGTACAGCGACATAATTATTAAATTATTACAATATATTCCTACATATTATTTCATTTATCATTGACACAACACTGAACCAAATAAACTGTAGATAACAACAGTTGTATACAAATTGGTTGTATCAGTTTCCTAATTAGTCAGGAACCAGAAGGAACAGTTTCCGGTTAAATATAAATAATACCCCGTTTACACGTGCATGGATTTACTGTTGACAGTAAGAAAATGTATGGGTGAACATGTATTATCATGCAGCTGGCAAGATTGCATGCATGAATCAAACAAGTTTGGAAGCTTCTGAATTTTCATATGACAGTAAGATTTTTTCTATCTGCGCCTGCGCAGTAGAACGAGTGTGGCGAACCTGCCGGCATAAAACGAACTTTCAGGTTCACCGATTTTCACTGCTGTCAAATAGAACGGAATAGTACCATAAAATGACAACATCGCGTCTCGCTCACTCTAAAAGAATGAATTGGAGACAGTCAGCACTTTTACGTGTAAACAGTTATTGTCATGATAGTTTAAAAATAAACACTATTGTCGCCAGTAAACCCATGCACGTGTACCGGCGCTGTAAGTATAGAAAAACAATGCATCTCACCCTTGCTAAAAAGTCTTCCATAGTAATATTTGAACCAGAAAAATTATTTTATTTTTGCAACTGTAAACACTTTTTATCGTGTAGTTAATTAAAAGGAAAACGTCAAACTATTCGAATTAAGAATCGAATTTTAATTAAAGTTCGATAGATTTGATGTGTCGTGACGTTAGCGCCGATAAACAAACACAAACGAAGGTAGAAATAGATAGCAACCCTTGCGTTGAAAAGAATTCAAAAGAACTTTTAGAATTTGGAAAGAAAAATATAGGTATTTAGTTACAAAGTATAAATAATAATAATAATATGTAAATACAATGCTTCTAAAATGTGTTAAAAAAAAGATTAACCGATATTATCACATCACTAAATAATCAGTGAAGCCGGCGACGAATCGTATCGCACTGACAACAAAATATGTATGTACCTTGTATGTACATACCTAAATCATACATTGTCGATGGTCGCTGCCTGTTCAAAGAAAAAAATATATAATACATAATTATATTATAACATAATCATCACGAAGTCTGTTATCAACACATATTATCTGTTTGTTAATTGCGTTATTATTGTATTTAATAGATAAGTCACACGAAAAAGCTCGCATTTAATTGTGTCCTAATGCGTGTATTGTATAAGCCAGTGATTTCGAAGTCTGAAGTCCGAACCTTTTTAAAAAGACGGAACCCCTGAGACACATTGTAAAATTTCTTAGAACCCTGCGGTAGGGCCGTAGTGTTACCAATCGTACTATAATTTTATTTATAGTATTTGTACTAAAGTTTTGATCTGCGTACTATACCATTTTTCGTACCTAATAGATTAGAAGAAAAGTCGAAAAATAAAGTTGCTCGAAAGACGTACTAAAAGCCCTCGGCTTTTATTTAAAATGGAATTTCTTGAATTCGACGGTAAGCATTTTTAGTCGGAAGAGGTACCTACTAAAATAAAAAAGAACTTCAGAATTTCTCATAATACTTAATTCTGTTATTTTTTTTGTAAGAAATAAAAAAAAACGTACTTAAACATTTTTAACAGATGACAAGCGTTCTATAATTTTTGCCGAAATACTATAATTTCTTGGACCGTATACTGTAATTCGGTGACAAAAAGATGGTCACAAATGCCCCTGCCTGACTGACATGAAGGATAACAATATATGACTAAACTTATGCATAATACGACATTATTATTTTGGCAAAGTGCCTACCTTCAACAGACAAAATCATCTCCTTCCGATTTTGTCTTAAATTTTGTGTGCATTCATTACATATACCTACAATCTACGAGTATTATTTGTCGTGGCCATTTTATCGATAACTACACCCAAAAATGATCTTTGAAATTATGATGTATTACCTACTTAAAGTTTTATCATGATAAAAAAAAATAATTAAAATAAAGTCATTCCAGAATTATTGGTACTGTCACAAACATAATTAATATTGACTTAAAATTTTGATAAGTACATGAGTTATGCTTCAAATACACTCTATGACGATCAGTCATATATATGTCGAAAACCCCGTTTCTTATGTTGGCGTCCTGTGTCACAGGGTGTCACAGATTGTAAATACGATGTCATAGCTCTCATACAATATGTATGTATAATATGTCGGAATGGCATAGATTTGATCATATACACTAAAACGCTCTTAGTGCTCTATGTGCCCGATCGTCATATAGTCTATTTGAACCCTAACCTTAACATATTGTCTATGATATGCTGTATCTGTAATGCAAGTGTTTGACTTGTCTATGATCTGCTACTGACCAACTAATGAGTAAAAGTCGAATTGTGATAGTTATAGGTCTCTCAGCAGTGTTGCCATCTTTTTCTATGCTGATTATAGTACAAAGGCGTAAAAATTATAGTATTTCTAAAAAATATATAGTACAGGAACATTTTTCGTCTTGAATCCGTTAAAATTATAGTATTTTGGTATATTTGGCATAAAATTATAGTATTTTACATTTTTCGCAGAATTAAAATTATAGTATTGTACTATAATTATAGTACGGTTGGTATCATTGTCTCTCAGCCAGAGTTGGTGCGAACGAAGATACGAAAGATTGTGCGTATTGGTGAATTTCTGAGGCAACAGGCATTGCACAACGTCTACGAGAAACAGCCGCTTGTCTTGCTTACGCCTACTTATTGCGCTTATAGCGAAAAGAGGACAACATGCGTTTACGTTGATGTCCTTGAAACATCCTTTTTGTAAACAATGTGTGAGTATTGCTTGGCCTCAACTCTTGTTAACACATCTATAAACATAATATCGTAATGTCTTCTGAAAATCTTAAAATGTCGTGTTATTTACATGCAGATTTACAGAAAATAATATAGGAGTGAAAACAATATAATTAGGTAACTACATTTTAAGTTTTATTTTAAGAATTTCATTAAGTCAAAAAAAATAATTATTATTACAAAATCCCTCATTTTATGTAAATGAACAAATTAATCAATACAAAGTTTAGAACAATTACAGGTTTTTTGCGGTCCCAATGATTGTGTATTAATGACAGATTGAACTCTGACGGACAAATTCTGGCAACTCGGCGAGTAAAATATCAAAAATGTTTGAAATCCAACAAATCTAGTATGCGGACTTAAAAGTCTGCAGATTTGGTGTGCGCCACGCGAGAAAAAGTTCTAAGACTGCAAATCATGTGACTTGTGTGGCGATGGAGCAGGGGCATACATTAGCAGCATACAGGATTTAAACGCTTTGCTAGAAATAAAATGTAGTGTGTAAATACACAGCGACATTCATTACTGAAAACTAAATTCATCATATTTTTGCTGCTACAAAAAATCTCCTCCCAAGCAGTAATGGCAAGATATATTAACATGTTTTTTTTAAGTTTTTGCAGACTCTGCGGAACCCCTAATAGAGTTCACAGAGCCTAGGGTTAGGTTTCGTGGAACCGGTTGGGAATCACTGGTATAAGTCAGTATGTGTGAGTGAGGCAAATAATAATGGACTCTAATCTACTATTGATTCACTGTTTCCCAAACTGGCGATCATTTTCAAAAATAAATCATATGTCTTTTTTCATAATATCCGCCTTGTACATAGAATAAAATAACTGATTCTAAAATAGTGACAGTACTATTTAAAGGAGTCAGTTGTTATCCATTTTTAAGGTGATTTCATGGTTGAGAAAGGGGAGATTTATATGACAGCACCTGCTTCTAAAATCAAAATATCTGAATACGTACGAAGTATTGCTAATAACAGAAATATGACATTTTCACAGTTCACTGGTTATAAAACTTGTAACACGTTAGTCTGATATTTTATCACCCAGCTACTATTATTATAGCGGTCACGATTAGATATTGATGGAGAACGGGCATGCAGTTAGAAAACGAATTTATATTACACACAATCATGATAAAATATTCTGTATTTCTGTAAAGAAATAATAAGCAGTCTGAAAACTTACAATTATGATTATGTATTATCGCTTATAATAAATATTGTGTTATAAATTTCAATACAACAATATCATTGGACTTTGCCGCTGTTAACGATAGCTCGCTCCAGTGACCGACGTGCACAAAAATCTTGCAGGAATGTGTTCTTAACCAACTGAGAAAATGTCAAGGAAAAGTAACAAGTATTTGACATATAAAATGCAATTAATAACATTTTGTACAAAAAAAATCATTAGGAGTTCCCGACCCATTAATTGTAGAATAAGTCATCTGGTAAATGTGTAACAAAATGTCACATCATTGAAAAAACATGGATAATTACAGTGCTGCATTATTTAGTATTTTGCTGATAATTCATCAATGTCTACATATTGTATGTACTAATAAATAATTCAGAAATTACTTACTGCTATGTAACTAGGGATAAAGAACTTGATATAGACAATAATTTTACTGTAAACATTATGGAATTATTTTTTCAGGATTGTTTTTTTGACCATTTCCGATCCTAATAAGATCATATGGGCCTCCGCGGAGTGGAGGTTTGAATTAACAGATTTTTATTTTTATGCGAAATGAATGTTAGCCACTTGCTCAACATATTAGGTCCGTACTCTGACTCAAACACAAATTGAAAAACAATAATATGTGTATTTGCCAGACAAACGATCTGTACCTGTGATCCACGATGTTTTAGGTTGACGCTTAAGCCGCTCAAGGTCATCTTGGCGTTTTTCGGGATATATCTAATAGTAATGTAAGAAATAAGAACTAACTAGGTAGATTTCTATAAACACCAACACAAGGCTTGTGATCAAGATTTTCTGTTTTCCTCAATGCCAGGAAATATTTGAGTCATTAGCCATTCTCAAAGACAAAGAGTTTGGTGAAATTATAAAGTTTTTTAAGAGAATTGAAGAGAGGGCCTGAACAACTCACTCAGAGGAGAAGAGAAAATACAATATGACATCAGGTCGCAGTCAAAGCCTCAGTAAAATTATATATAAGAGAAATTACTTTTCTTACTTTTTATTAATCCCATAATCTTTATAAAATAAATGAAATGTAAAAAAATAAGTAAAAATCACACAAAAATTTAAAAAAGTAAATATTCAATTAAAACAACCAACTCATGAAATAATATGACAATTTTGACGTTTATTGGTATAAATATGAATTTATTAGGACTTACATCACATTAAATTATTTTTTACTTTCTTATTTTACTTGGTATTATAATAAAGTAATAAAACTTATAATAAAATAACAACTATTAATAATTATTGTATAGATATGTTTTCAAAGCATATACTGCCATCTATTGATAAAAAATAATTTTAAGTCTTGTAATAATAACAAGATATTATTTTAATTTTGTGTATCTCAATTTTCATGTTTAGTTTTACGTTTTATTCACAGTTATTGAAGGATATACAACCACTTAAATAACAGTAGCTAAAATGTAGGTACATTGATTAGAAAAAAAAACAAAATGTAAGCTTAAAGATAACAAATTATAATAACCAAATAAGTAAAAACATCAATTATTTTTATGGACGTGATAATAATTGGAGTCTGTTGAATTGTTTACGTAATGCGAATAATTATATGTAAAATTATGTATGGGAATATTAACATGTACTGACGATGATGAATAAATGAATGCTTGACACAACTGTTGACTGAATCTTTATGATAATTATAATGTCATTTGGAATTCAAAGATCGCATGAAAAGAGAAACTGTAACTGATGGAACCAATGCAATAATATGTATGTGACATTTTTACTTGTTTCCTATTTAGGCTTTGCTACTTAGCTTGGTATATTCGAGCAGGCGCATTATATCGAGCATGAGCCACAAGTGTGTTGACATCAAGGCCCGCACAAGGGGAGCGCTGACAAGGCTTTAGCCTGAGGCCCCGGGCTTAAGGAGGCCCGACCTGGAAGGTCAGCCAGCTAAGTGTTGTGAATAGAAGACAAAGATGACTTTTGCTTGGTCTATCCAACTATTAATTTATTAGGCACATGAATTTATTTTATCTGAAATCCTGTAGAGCAGCGTTTCTCAATTAAATTTATTCGCGGAATAAAAATTATAAGTTTATCTCTTCATTAAATCAGATTCTTAATTGATTATCATTAGGTGCCTTCAAACAGGTGACAGAAAACTTTCAAAATCCATTGTAGGTATTAGGAATAAATTTAAATCATTGCTTCCAAGCCCATGGGTCGCGTGATTTCTAGGGGGTCGTCAGATACTCTTAAATTATAATGAAAAATACCATTTAAAATACAATTAAATCACGCTGCCCTTAGCAATTGGTAGGAGACCCGCCAAAGATCCTGGGCTGGGTCCCGTGTCAGGATGTGGTTGCCATAGTCCATAATAATAAAGCATGGACACATACACGCCACACACAGGCGCCAAATTCTGCCTTGCCGGTGTTTGATAATGAAGAGTATTCTTAATACAATATAGATAAACAATTTTTTACTAGACATTAAACAAATTTTGTAGTACCTATTGTAAATTCTGCATAAATTTGGTAATGCTAATAAAAACACAACAAAATACTTTTTTACATTCATAAAACTTTAAACAATTAAACAGTTATGGGAAGTACGGGCAAAGTGAGTGGTGTAGGTAAATGGAATAATCGCTAGTACTTCTAAGATATTATAAATACTGTGAAACGTTTCAATTTTATTGGTAAGATTGTCTGTAAGTATTGCGGTTTGGAACCTATTTTTGTGGTCTGTGAGGACTAATGTGTTGATTTATTGCCCGGGCTGTCCAGGTAAAACGGATAACGGCTATTGCTTATGTTAATTAAGAAGTTTGAATGATTAAATTGTATTATTTGGATTTTGGAACCTATTTTTGTGATGCTTATGACGGCTTAAGTTCTAATTTGAAGTAAGTATATCTTATTTTCTTTATGTGGGGTTTTCAAACAATGTGGATAATAGTTATAGTCTTAATTTTTGTTCATTAAAAGATTTTAATGATTACTATTGTCCACTAATGATATTATAACATGATTGCATACAAAGTATTAATAAAAAAGGATCAAGATATTAATATTCTATTTAGTTAGTTATTGTCTTCAATAAACGTAATCGTTTTGCCCGTACTTTCCCTATCTAGTTATTACCTTATATATATTTGTTTTAAATTATCTGCAACGCACGAGAGAAATATGAAAATGTGCAAGACAGGAAGAGAGGGAGAAGACGTACTAAATATACACCTATAAACGCAAATTCTAAATTTGAAAAATTATAATCAGGTCGTGAATAAAAAAAATGATACTCTCATAGAAGTTTGATAGATGCTTAGAATGCGGTGCCTAATAGCAAATCAAGAAATTAGTGTGTTATCTGAACGATTTAAGGGTAATTAAAATACAAATAGGGTATGTAACCTACTGTAACATTAGGCAACATACACAATCAATCAAAAAATAGAAACATTATGGATGAGGAAGAACTATCAGCTAAGCGTCACCGTTTGACAAATGAAAGAGTTCATCGATGGCGTGCTCTGCAAAGTCAGAAGACTCACAGACAAATAATTCAGTCTGAAACATCAGAACGATGACAGTAAGACAAAATATACACGTAAACGTATGAGAGAGAGTGAAACAGGGAGAAGAAGTTTGAGAATGTTGACAAGTGGTACTGCCAACTGGTAATGATAGCTAGTATTGAAGAATATTAGTTAATAAAACATGTAAAATATATGTTTAAATTAGTTAGTATATATTACTTATGAAAATAAATTGATAAGATTAATGAGTATATTATAGTGATATAATACTTACTGTATTTAAAAAAATCACAAAAAATGTTGTCAAATAATGACAATTCCAAAAACAGTTTCAATTAACTAATAACACTATTCAATTGATTAAGAAATATAATAGGTACACAATGAAGTTTTCGAGCACAATATGTCTCGGTGTCAACTAAAAACATACTGGCCAGAATAATAGAGAAGTAATGATTAAGAGAACCTTGTATAAGTAAGAGAAAAATGATCATAAATCTGATAATAATTCAAAAAAAATACAGTTATAGACAACATAGAGGTACAACGTTTTCTAGTAGTAAGGTTACATAAACAATTGCATGCGCACTTCTGTTATCAAAAATGCATTTACAAAATACAGCATGTAGTAATTGTCATCATAGATTAGTTTTATTGATTTCAGATAATTAATATTTGCCCAGTTGAAATTGAGATATTTCAATTACGGTTGGCCATATTGAATAGAAATTTGGATTGATTTAAAGGACATGAAATTAATAAAAAATATTTATGACCATATTATTAGAAGCGATAGGACAATTATTAATATTTTTATGATATTGCACATCTACAGATAGTATTTGATTACTATATAGAAATAAAATTTTAAATACTTCCGATTCACAAATTTTAAGTATGAAAATACATAGCTTGTAGTAACCGCAGAAACATAATTATTAGAAAAAAATCTTGGACCAGGTTGGAATTGAATGTGTAACTTTTGCTTGCCAGGCGAGTGCACCATCCATTATAGCGCCTGTACACGTCCATGGATTTACTAGAACCAATAGTGTGTAAATTAAACTATCGTAATAATAACTTTACTGTTTACCCGTAAAGGTGCTGATTGTCTTAATCTTATTCTTCAAACGTAAGCGAGACGCATTGTCATTGTCATTCATTGGTTGTGAAAATTGGTAAACGTCAAAATGTTCTGCGTGGTGTAGTTCGTATTTTTCCGGTACGTTCACTACTATCATTCAACTGCGCAAGCGCAGATATCGCACGGGTTCTAATTATCGCGTGAAAATTAAGAACCCACAGAACGTTTTTGATTCATGCATGCAATCTTGTAACTTGCACGATAATACGTGTTTATAGCGCTTGTACACGCGCATGGATTTATTTGCAACAATAGTGTGTATTTTAAACTATCGCGATAATATCTGTTTACACGTAAAAGTGCTGACTGTCTCGCCAATTTCATTCTTCAAGAGTAAGCGAGACGCGATGTTATCACTTTATAGTACTATTTGGCAGATAGTGAAAATCGGTTAACCTCAAAATGAGTCTGCGTAGTATATTCCGTTTTTTTACCGGCAGGTTTGCCATTATCGTTCTACTGCGCAGGCGCAGATATTGAACAAATCCAACTGTCGCGTGAAAGTTCATAAGCTTCCGAACTTTTTTGATTCAGGCATGCAGTCTTGCAACATCCACGATAATACATGTTTACATGACGTGCATTTTCTTGTTATGGCCGCGATAATAGTACTGTCAGAAGTAAATCCATGCATGTGTAAACGGGGTATTACACATGCATTTTCTTGTTGACAATTTTAAGCACCTACATAACTGAAGATATTTTGAAAATTGGAAATTTTAAGTGTATTTGGTATTTAAAAAAATTAAATCCATAGATAATAACAGAGCAGGGAGTTAGGGTATTTCAGGAAAGATATAGTGGGTCCAAGTTCATATGTGCTTTTTGCAACCTATATATGTAGCTGGAATCACGGCAGTGGCAAAGAATCGATACTGAATGATTATTTATTGTTTACTTGACTTAAGAGCGTACTTCAGTGAAACGGTAAATAATTTTTAACAGTAGGTGGGACGAAATTTGGCACTCGTCAACAAACGGAGACCGACAGTCGAGGTGTGCGCACGTCGATTTGTTTTATAATGGCGTCGGATGAATATATTCTTAAATCGTGTAAAGGTGACCAAAAAACTTTACGTATGTACTTGAAAAAGAAAACATGTTATTGAATATTCTATTATTATTAGTAATATAACAATAAACATAACATTAAATGGACGCATGTTGAATTTTTATGACAAATTATATTTCGTTCGGCATGCGTCATTTGCATAATCCGCGCATCGCCTAGCCACGATCTTTTTAGACCATGCCTCAACTGAAGTATAGCCTTAACGTAATGAATAGGATAATTTAAATGCCTAAACATAATATAATACAACTAGAAACAATTACCAGAAGGTATTACCATCAGTGTCAACATTCTTGTTGATGCACTCAATAATACTATCCACATTTACATAATAATTATGTTTTCTCTCACCTTACCCCTTTTAATAAGTCTCCTCTCTGTATCTCTCTTTCTCATATGTTTACGTTTATGTTCTATTTTACCTTACCACTATTTCAATATACTCCTTTTCTCACTCTCACATACTTATATATGTTTTCTCTCACCCTACCCCTATTATTATTTCTTCTTTCTCTCTCACTCTCCTGCACAGTTTCAAATATGTTGTCTTTTCTACCTCTGCATTACAGACAGCAGATAGATAAATCAAGACAAATATATAATGTGATTACTATGAATAGTCTTAATTTAATTATTATTTTATCCATAATCAATTAAATTACAATACGAGAAACTAGCAACATTTATAAATAGTATGACATTTTTGGTTTGGGAATCATAAACTAAATTTTGTAATAAAAAAGCAATTATTGCTATGCAGTGGGGAAAATAAAAAACATTCAGAACAAAAAATTTGGACTATAAATAGAAAGAGCCTTATATGTTATTTCTGTTATAACATTTGAAATTATTTAGCAAACGCATAAAACATGGTTAAGTTACGCAACTACTTACGTAATGGCTTTTTAAATATTTTTTCAACTAAGTAATAATGCTGAAGTGTGTATAGTTTTATTGGCTGCTTATCTACTCATCGTGATAGATTGAGTTCTTACGTGTCTTACAAATTGACAAATATATGACATAACAGTAGTTTGAAGTTCTCTGCAAATGAACCTGCAATGCCATCACTTGTAGCAAACTTAACAAGTGGAGACGTGGTCCTATCTTTTGCTTCAATTTCATACATTTAGGCTCCATCTCTATAAAAGGATTTTTTCAATGTCTTTGGTTCAGACGTTTCTATGCATAAATAATATTTTTTAAAACTGAATATATTATATTTCTTCTGAAATAATCATGTATTATCCGAATAGACCAGAATGAACTGCCAAAATTACTTGGTGAACACGTCTACTGTAAGTATATTATAACGCAGTGGTCACTGTCCCAAGTGTTTATCATTATTTCTTTTGCTTACTAAAGTTTTACCTTTGTCAAAAGGGTAGTAATCACCACTTATACAATGTATTTATTTTATCTTTTTCACAATTTAAACAAACAAGGCTGGTTTGAATTGCTAATAATATGCAGCATCTGTCGAAATAGGTGCTTTATGTTAGGCATCCATATGCTACTTCTGGAGAAGATACAGTGATTTAACTTTACTGTAATATAAATGACAGACATAAACCGTACCTATTATCATGCAATCAGGAAAATAAAATTACACTCATCATCAAATCATACACATAAAATAATTACAATTGCTATGACCTCGTAGGAAAATTACCATGTAGGTAGATCGTAGGTTTTCAATTAAATAAAACACATTTATTTTGTGTAAATATAAGTTAAGCGTCACTAGCAAGACATTAACAATTACATTTCATTCTTGATTACTTAACCTCGTCAAACAAAAATTAGAGATTCGGCTGAAAGTGATATTCAGTACAAAATTAATAAAAGTGGAATGAACGATATATTCACAAACAATAACAATCAATTACTGGTTTGTGGAAAAGATAAAAATTAGCCTTAAGCCCAGTTGCAGATTGAAAATCGTCTCGACTGGGATAATAGTCATAAATCAAAATTGAGTGAAACTTATATGCGTATAGGCAACGCCGTACGAGGACAGTGATGTCACACGGCAAGCCAAAATGAATGCCGAAGTGCGAGATTTCGGGTATGTCACAGTTGCATGTGACTCCAGCCGTTTTTTTCAAACTAAAAAGACGCATTCTACCAATGTACGGAGATCCATTTGGCAACGTGTGTTTTGTCAATAACGATAACGTCCCATCGACATATTCGACACGTTGCAGACGAGACGCGTTTAGGTGTGCGAGCCGGCTAAAGAGATTAGTTTAATGTTTAATAGTAAGCAACCAGAGACTAGTAAAGTGAAACCAAATGATTTTGAATTTGCGTGTAAACAAAATGAGGGAAAATTCCCGAAACTCAACTCTACTCACAGGTTACTTGGCTATTATAAATAAGGGGTTGCAAATCGTAAAAGGTTGAGAGCCCGTGCTGCATTGTAGATCACAATATGGAAATTATTATAAATCGTTGTTTTTCCATAAGTATATTTAGGTAGGTACCTTTATAATTAGGGCTTCATTCTTTTTTAAATGTGTGATATAATAGATGCCTACCAATTAAATGAGATGTTTAGAATCAACATACTGAAATTTTAGAGAACAACAAAATTGAAAACTCCCTATCTACTTGTGTCACAGTGCGAACATATTTCCATTAGATAGTGTCGTATCTTAAAACATACTCATTTCTATATATCTAAATCGAAAATTTAAAAAATTTTAATTTTAATATGTGTCATATCACTAACATGTATGAGCTAACATGTGTCCGCGAATGTGTTAAAGAAAATACTTGATTAATATATGCCAAATTAACCACAATGCAATAAGTAAATGAGAAAAAGGATGAGTCAAATCAACGCCTCTAAATAATTAAATTTTTTAAAGAAACGTATTAGTTCTCATACAAAGTCGTCTAAAACTCAATCTTTTGATTATCCAGAAAGGTAGTGATTTTATTTTCCTCTCCTCTCTTCTTATTTTCTATCCTTATCTTTCCGCACACAGAATTTTTCTTCACATTCATATTAAAATACTATCCCGTTGATTCAATAGTCTCATCAGTGGTTAATGGTGGAGGTAGGCTGTGGAGATCCAACAAAAATAGTGGCATACTAAACTTGTCAGTCATACTAACTAGTTTTCATTAAACTAAGAATAGAAATTGCAGATGGTTTTTAAAATTCGATTAAGCCCTGCCTAAATCGAAACTTACCAATACCATCATACAATACAATATTATATACTAGTAATTATTAACATCAACCTGTTTGTTTGAATCCAGGACATGAGTGTTTACTTGTTACTTCTCTATAACCATCACCCTCTAAAAAAAGATAGAACAAATGCAAACTAATTCTGTACTTTTAAAACTTTTTTTGGAAAACTTTAAATATCAATTGAAATGTCCTAAAGAGGAACTAATTTAATTAACTATTCAGCCAATGATGATCAAGTATTTTATTAAAGAAATATCACAAACTACGTGAGTCTAATACTACAAGGTTCTAAGTGTCCATCCTTGAGAAAACAAACCCAACAATGAAGTAGTATTCTAAGCTGCCTCATTGTTACTTTTGTTTCGCCAAAGACAAACACTTAGAACCTTGTAGTTCTCCACTCGCGACTAGCTATACTTAAAAAAAATGGAGACATATTTTAAAGATGAATCCAGAATTACATCATATCGGTGGTTCAGAGGTAAAACGCTTTACGTGCAATAGTTTAACGTGGCAATGAATAAATACTACTTCTGATACGATGCGTTTATCATATTATTGTTAGATGATAATAGATGACCTTTTATTAATTTTGTTATCGTCGTCGTTAATATATACAAGAATGTTTGATGTTTAATCGCAAATATTATGGAGAAATTAAATATTGATTGAACAAATATATTTTAACAAAACAGCGATGGGCTACGATTAAAATATCTATTGAATAAAGGTCATATCATATTATTAGCCAGCTTAATTCTTTCCACGGGTGAAAATAATATTCAATATCTAATTGGTATTATGGTATAAGGTTGTAGATTGGTGAATAGGGCACATGTGTTTTATCAATATTCATCGTCAGTTGTAAAGAATAATTTAACTTTCGCATTACAGTACAGTAAAGATAATCGATTTTATCCACTATTCATTTTACATAGGTACCAATACATAGCACTTATAAGTAATTATTGTATTATATTAATATTGTACCTACCTAATATATTAAATTAAATTAAAGTGCAATGGTACATAATTTTAACTCATGACTATTGAGGAAACTAGTAACATCCATTGTAAAATGTTGTGAGGTAATTAATCTACCTACATTTTTAATATAAAAAAACTACCTACACAGCTAACACTTGTAGTGCATTTTTATTACTATTTTATACTGCATTGCCAGGTAGATATTCAAATTTTATAGTATTTATGCGATAGAAAACTGAAAGGCAAGTAAACCTAACCTATTTTGATGTATCAAAGATTAAAAAAACAATGTTATTAAGGCAAATAAAGAGAATATCACATTATTATTAAATGAATACTTGCAGAGCATGCAAATCTGAATGATTTATTCATACGTAATTTCATAAAAAAACACAGTTTTGCGCAAATATTTTTTGTGAGTTATTTTTGCTTGGATTTATGTAACCTTCGTCATTGGAAATTATAATAATAAGATGGGTACATACTAACTACATAATATTATTTTTTAAGTTATCCATAGGTACTGAAGTTATCTATGACCTTTACGTTCGTTCAAGGTCATAAATATATTCTATACTTTGAAAATCAAAACAAATATTTACATGAAGCCAAAGTTCGAACGAGATAAGGTTAGAGCATTTTATGTTACGTTCAGTCAGTTTTGAATGACAACTTACTTTTTTATCATCTTGATTGACTTCGAGCATTTCTTATGTTTATCGCGGCTTTTATCTTTCAAAGCGATTAACAAAACTTGGACGTTAAAACCGTACTGGTTGCTTTAAAAATAATCCGATTCGAAACTCTCCGACACTGATGAGAAAGTGTATCTGTCAAAGTATCTTTTCGGTCAGCTGGTAACAGTGGTGACATTTGGCGGTAATTTTAAGTTTGCCACTCCTCATAACTAAGTACATAAGTGACCCTTTCGATTAACATTAATATTTTTATTGCTTGTTTCAACTGTTAATTAATTTTTAGAAAGGTTTTAAAAAAATATTAAAATCAATAATCATTATAATTTTTGTAGAATACGACACCTAAAGGGGTTTTCGAGGTTTTCTGAAGGGATGAGATCTAAAATTTTCTGATTCGGTTCGGTAAATATTCGAAAAATATCGGTTTTTTCGGTTCGGTAGGTACATGTTCAAACACGCGAGTTAACATGATTTTATTTCCAACTTTAATTTGAAATATGTATCAAATTCAAGGCGCAAAGGAACCATTCACGATTGTGTGTCGCTTTTCGACATAATACTCATAATTTATAATATACTAGCTGAGCCAGCTGGCTCTCGCCAGTCTGTCTCGCTTGGTCTTGCAGACAGCTTTTCGTCATAGTGACTTGGTGTTGGATTTTAATATAATAATTGTAAAGTGTCTATAGACGGCGCCATAGTTTTCTCTTCGGGATGGATTTTCATTCACGTCAGACAGTTGAAAATTTAGCTGATTTGTCAGTTTTACGATCTGCATGTCGTCACTGCCAATACAAATTTGCAGTCATGTGCGTGTTCTATTCTGGAGTCTGGCCTTCTCAATATCGTCTGACACCATTTCAGGATGCTAGTTTTAGCAGAACAGCTGGCAATCGCCGATTGCTACCACTGTTATTTTAATTTTAATACAATATATGTGTAGGTATGTGCATTTAAATATGATAAATAATTATACATCTCAATCGTGATTATCATAAATAGCGATCCAATATAACGCGAATATTAATCTTTTACGGGTCCCATTTACATAATAGAAAAAGGTTAGCAGCATAAACAATAAATTTAAACATTATTTTGTTTCATTGTCTATAAAAAATAAATGCTTGGAGTCATAGAATAATATTTTAAAAATCATATTTTGATTTAAAAATTAACCTTAAACAATATAGTTTCCCGGTGCGGGACATTCATATCGACACAAATGTTGATAAATAATGAAGCAATACATATTATTTATGATAAGAATAGGAATTTATAAGACCTAAAGATGTGGAATCAGCTTAAAGAGGCCTTCATCCAGCAGTGGATTGATACAGGTTGATGACGATAATGACGATATAAATGGGTAGGTATATAAAATCACAAATTTAAAAAAATATTGCAGTTTATATGACCAAGAAGAGTAGAATTAGGTTGGGATAACCTTCATCCAGCAGTGGATTAATCTCGGTTGATGATGATAATGACGATATTATGAATGGGTAAATATAATATCAGCAATTTTGATAAATATAGCAATTCATATGACCGACAGAAATTCAAACAACTAAGAGAGGCCTTCATCCACCGGTGGATTGATTCAGGCTCATAATGATAATGGAAATATAAATAGATATAATATAATATCACTGATTTTGATAAATACAGCAATTCAAATGACAGAAAGGAGTAGAATCAGGCATGGGAGGCCTTTATCCAGCAGTAGATGGATTCAGGTCGATGATGATAAGGAAGATAGAAATAGGTATAATATAGTAGTAGAATCAGGTTGCGGAACCCTCCATCCAACAGTGAATTGATTCTGGTTGATGATGATGACGATATGAATATGTAGATAAATGTAATATCACCGATTTTGATAAATACAGAAATTCATATCACAGAAAGGAGTAGAATCAGGCTAAGGAGGTCTTTATTGAGCAGTGGATTGGTTCAGGTCGATGATGATGATGATGATGACGATATGAATATGTAAATAAATATAATATCACCGATTTTGATAAATACAGAAATTCATATGACAGAAAGGAGTAGAATCAGGCTAGCGAGGTCTTTATTAAGCAGTGGATTGGTTCAGGTCGATGATGATGATGATGACGATATGAATATGTAGATAAATATAATATCACCGATTTTGAGAAATACAGCAATTCATATGACAGAAAGGAGTAGAATCAGGCTAGGGAGGTCTTTATTAAGCAGTGGATTGGTTCAGGTCGATGATGATGATAATGATAATGACAATATGAATATGTAGATAAATATAATATCACCGATTTTGATAAATACAGAAATTCATTTGACAGAAAGGAGTAGAATCAGGCTAGGGAGGTCTTTATTAAGCAGTGGATTAATCCTGGTTGATGATGATGATGATGATGATGATAGGAATATGCTGATAAATATAATATCATCGATTTTTATAAATACAGGGATTCATATGACAGAACGGAGTAAAATCTGGCTAGGGAGGTCTTTATTTAGCAGTGTATTGGTTCAGGTCGGTGTGATGATGATGACGATATGAATATGTAGATAAATATAATATAACCGATTTTGATAAATACAGAAATTCATATGACAAAAAGGAGTAGAATCAGTCTATGGAGGTCTTTATTAAGCAGAGGATTGATCCTGGTTGATGATGATGATGATAACAATATGAATTTGTAGATAAATATAGTATCACTGATTTTGATAAATACAGCAATTCATATGACATAAAGGAGTAGATTCGGGCTAGGGAGGCAATTATCCAGCAGTGGATTGGTTCAAGTCGATGATGATAAGATGGATAGAAATATGTATAATATCACAAATTCGTTAAACCAATAGTAGTAGAATCAGGTTGCGGAACTCTTCATCCAGCAGTGGATTGATCCTGGTTGATGATGATGATGATTATGATGACGATATGAATATGTGGATAAATGGCATTAGAAATTCAATACTGTCAAGAATACAATCAACGTAGAGAGGCCTTCATCCAGCATTGGATTTATTGAGGCTCGTGATAATAATGGCATTATATATAGATAGGTAGATAATAATATAATATCACTGATTTTAATAAATATAACAATTCATGTGTAAGTAAGGAGTAGAATAAGGCTGAGGAGGCCTTCATCCAGCAGTGGATAGGTCAAGATTGGTGATGATAGGGACGATAAAAATAGGTAGATATTATACAATATCACACATTTTGATGACTATAACAATTCGTATTAATTTCTTTCATTGTTTGCAATGGCAACTTTGTTAGTTTAATATGACTATCTGATCTATGGAAATTAGTAGCCTAGGTAATTATTCAATAAAAAAAGATTGAGTGAACAGCCACAAAGTATTTAAAAAAAAATCAAATTTGGAATATCACGTTATCTATGAAATGGCGGACAGTGGCGTACCTCGCTGTCAAAAGATATTATACGTAGTGAATTGTACCAAGATTATGGTTTTTTCACCGGAAAAAAGTGCGCCAATGCCTACATTACGATATTTGAATAAAAATAATCGAATCCGTTTGTCAAATAAGGGATTAGAAGGTCTTAAGCGACGAAGACGTCATTCTGTGAGGCGTAAACAGTAAATATGGCGATTGTATACGGTGTGTAAGAAAATATCGGATATAAACGTCACGTACATGTAAAATCATGGAAAATTTCTGAAATGTGTTCAATTCAATCGGTAGATGAATCGGTAGCGCACATTTCGAAGTGAAGATGTAAAAATAACAATAAAATGTCGCTTAAATGAGCTGTCAGTGCATTTTCCAAAATCTCTTAGGATAATAATATATAGGAGATTATTTTAAAAATGCATGGCTACAGCCCTGCGGTGCAGCATAACTATTGGTTTCGAAGCTTGGCGCCGGGCTCACATACAAATACTATAAAATGGTATAAAATAATTTGTTAATATACTTAGATAAAAACATTTAAAAATTAATCACTCGGAGCTGAATCGAAAACCGGGACTGAACCAATATATATTTTTTTTACTGAACCGTAACGAAAAAAAATAAAGGTTCGAAGCTCTGGTTTCAACTGTAGGTACCTACCTATGAATGTTTTAATAGGTAGCTATATTCTGTATAATATAT
Source organism: Rhyacophila brunnea (assembly GCF_057557595.1). NCBI lineage: Eukaryota > Metazoa > Arthropoda > Insecta > Trichoptera > Rhyacophilidae > Rhyacophila > Rhyacophila brunnea. The sequence goes on along the minus strand of NW_028233276.1, from coordinate 34,660,701 downwards.
TTATTTTTTAGGTAAGATCGGTCCTTAGGATTGGGCAATTAAAAATAAAAATATTCAATCAACAAACCTTATGAAATTAATTAGGTACCTATCGGCAGTCATTCAAATATAATAACTGCTTGTTATTTTGCCTGAAACATATTCTATAAAAATAGAAAACTGTATAGTGATGGACAATAAGTAGGTATAATAATATGAAAGAAGAGTGGTTTAAATGCTTCCACGATATTTTTGACGAATTTGAAAACAAGGGGAAAAAATTGAAGAATAAAAGATATTCCTTTGGCTAGAAATACGGTGAAAGATAGAATAATATCAAGAACTCAATTCTAATTTTTAAACTTTTTTAATAGAATTCTTAAAAACTGTCATTTTGGAAGAGTTTAAAAACTTTTTGTCGCCATGAAAAACTGTTTGGCATGTCAGACAGTCGAAAAATATTATTTGGGTAATTTTGGCACTCATACGTAAAAAGGTTTGCAAACCCTGAGATGGGCCATATAATAGAAAATAAGTACACTTATTTTTATAAAATAAACATAAAATGTGGTAACTATGCAAACATCTTCAGAAAATTATCGAGCGCTCTCCGGTTCGTAAACTTTTCCATTTCGAGTGCTGATTAAATGAAAAATTTCGTGTGCCAACGTTTTATCAAAGTAGACTAATTATTATAATCTGTGGCGAACACTCCATACTTGGCGATTATTTAAAGCATACTTCTTAAGAAAAATAAATTTTAATTGCATATTAACGTATTTAAATAAAAACTTGATTATTTTATATTCTACACAACAAATTTAATTTGCCAATGACATCTGTCGTATATGTATAAATGTATTATAAATATAATATACAGTACCATCTGTCAAAAGGTTAAAAAACAATATGCCACTGCGCTATCTCTCTTCAACTATTGTAGGCATCGGATTATTATGACGTGATGAATGTCAGATTTTTTTGTATGGACTTTACCTCACGACCACAACCCCATCTACCGTAACATACGCAATACGGTATGCACGAAAGGCGAAGCCAAAAACCTTTGCGCACAATATTATTGTTTATGACTGCAGCTTTGTCCAAAATAATTAATAAGGTAATTTAAAAAAATAATTTCTAAGGCATTCAACCACCTATAAAATATATAGAAAAAATGATTTTTGTTGTCTATATTTTCTATATTTTATTTGCACCCACGGTGCCCGCGCTGCTTAAGCATTGGACTATCACGCCGTGGGTCTCAGGTTCGAATCCTGGGTCTGGCAGTGGCAAGTACACATATTGTTTTTCAATTTGTGTGTGAGTCAGGGTATGGACCTAATAAGTTGAGCAAGTGGCTGACATCCATTTCTCGTAAAAACCAAAATCTGTTAATACAAACCTCTACTCTGTGGAGGCCCATATGATCCTATTAGGATCGGACATGGTCGAAAAAAAAATGTTTAAGAAAGTACATAATTTATACATAGCTCATCGCCCAATTTTATATTGCCAGAGAGCTATTGAAATTTTATCGATTTATTGTGTCATTGCTGTTTATCTATTTATCAGTAGTAATATCGTATTATCTTCATATTTCCTGTACCTATACCTGACAAGTGTGCTCTTTTTCTCTGATCTCCGCAGCCTACCTCTTTTCAAAAGTCACCCTTTGCCACTGTGTATAGGAACTATACGACTAGTGTGTATGTTAGTTCTATTGGTTTTAATTTAAAACTTTTCTTAGGTGGTAGTCTTTTTGAATAATTATAGGTGCCACAGCAAAGAGATTTCCAATCTCTTTGTGCCACAGCTATTTTGGGCTAAAAACCTAAAAACTCCAATTAACTCTGTTAGAATCAAAATTGTTATTGATGGATCACCTTGATGATGAGTTTGTATCCTGAGATAACTCGTCGCTATAGGATTTGTTTCCCGAATATCCATTTTTGTCGAAATCGACATTTTAATGCAGTTCAATTTCTTTTATCGAACTCTACTGAAATCATTTATAAAAACAATATATTTTTATCTAGGAACAGAGATATTTTTTTAAAAAACCCGAATACGCCATGTTAAGTTACAATTACTCCGTGGTGTTCTCCCGAATGTCCAACTATTCGTACCTGAATATCCAAGTTAATTTCGGTCGAAAAATATCTCTGGCTGAGTTTTTATTTCCCGAATATAACTTTTAGCCAATCAAACCGCGCTGACACCGTGCATCTCGCTCCCACATTCACTCTGTCTAGCTCTAAAACAATCACGCCCACTTTCATATTTTTTGGCCGTCCGGAGTCCTCTTTCAAATTTCGTCTTATTGATATTGTTTTTAAAGTTACTATTGTTTTAATAGTGAATTCATCAAATTTGAAGAGATCATTCATAGCTGATACATCACCAGTTCGTCTTGAACTTACAGTAGAGTTATGGAAGTGAGTAATTTAACCTAAATAACTGCATTTTGTTTTGATAAATGACACAAAATCCCAACGGTTATATGAATTCGACAGTGTGACCCGGAAACTACTATGACATAAAAAATAATTATTATTTCAAATTATTATTAATCAAACATTGTTTGTATTTATTTTACTTTTAATCTAGGTATTTCTATGAAAATAAAGGCGATGCTATTATTTATTTTTGAATGCGCTGATAGTTAATTTAATTTAATATGTATGTTAGTAACTATTTATTTGGTGAATATTATATACTTGGATATTGGTACCTACCTAATATTAGCAGCCAATGGTAATTAATTTATACATGCTATTATTTTGTGTTGTTATTCCTTACAATAGTAAATATATAATATTATTTGGTGGTTTGTAATAAGTTTAATTGTTAATAATAGAAATATATAGATATAATAATATACAGATATATATACATAGATTTTTTTTTTGGAAAAAGTATTAATATAAAATTGTTAACCAGTACGAGTTAGTACCATCATAAAATATTGGAGAAATCTGTGACGTCGGTTAGTAATTGAAGTAGTAGATACCTACTTTTATTTAATAAACAAAAACCGATCGCCGATAGTTGCTTGATTTTGAAGAGTGCTGATGAGCAGGTATTAAAAGGCTAATAGTTAAAGTTTGTCGTCATAAGTATGTCACCTCGTAGCATATTGGATAATTCGTGGACTGGGGCGTAAACCCAGGAGCTGCAGGGTCGATCCTGCCGGGTGTCTTACTTTTTTCAAAAAGATATTTTCTATTGGTTATAATATATTTTCTCAGAAGTGATTTTAAAAATTATGTATATTCAATTATTAGAATGGTACATTCTTAAATCTTGTGAATTATTCGTTCAATAAAAAAATAGTTAATTACTTAAGAACTATTTTATTACTTAATCCGAAAAAACCCGAAAAAGCGATTGCCGCATGTTATTATTACATACGAATTGGGTAATTATTAACAATTATCGTGTAAACGAATATAACATTTGACGCGCGTACTTTTTGACCACTCAGTAATCCGTGGGCCGTGCAGCAATACGCTACGGTCTTAAATCCCGAATGTCCTTGTTTTGTCCCGAATATCCATTATTCTGAGAGAGCGCTAAAAAATTCCCGAATATCCACAGTGAGTACTTGTGAATAAAATGTATTTTCTGTGCATTTAATGATTTATACCAGTATATTATTCTTGGAATCTATTCTTAGATAATGTTGCAATCATACAATGTAGAAAGAATGATTGATACATCTACTGATATTTAAATATACGACAATGAAATTTGTTTTTCGTCTCCTGTAAAATTGACATTTGGTCTATTCGGGAAACAAATCCTATAGCGACGAACTGTCAACTTCTTCTTTGTCCGTATCCGCTTCTCAGTTGGTGTGTATACACACCACATGGTACCTCCAAAATTCTCAGCCAATTCTTAGTTTTTTCGCATTATCCCAACATCCTGTAGTTTCAGCGTATATACCCTGTGGATGGTATTTAACGGCTTTCAAGGATGCCGGACTTCGACCAAGGCATGGAAAACCAGGATAACCCTCTCTTCAAGCATCCATATCAAGCGACCGAGCCAGGTCCAATGTCGCTTTTTCACTTTCAATGTAATCAGAGGCTGTATGGTCTGCTCTATTATTTGTAAAGTGATAGCACTGAACACCCAATATCCACAGCAAGTACCTGTTCCGATGCTCAGTATATGGTTGCTCTGAACCTGTCTAAGATGCCACGATGCTGTAAAGCAAGTGTCAAATAGACAGCACTAGGTTTTAACAGAATAGTCGCGAGTCCCAGACATTCTACTGCGAATGTTGCTTATATCAACTGAATGGGTCTATTAGAAACAATCTTAATCTTTCGGTGAAGCCCGTTCTGCAACCATATTGAGGATTATTACTGATTAATTTGCGTTTATTATGCTTTGCAGACTATATTGGTTACATGTAGATTTTTTAATTGTGATAGAACTTGGCGCTTTGTACCTCACGGGGGGCTTCACCCCCCTGGGCCCCTACGATTATTGCGCCTCGCGGGGGGCTCCGCCCTCCCTGGGCCCCTAAGATGATGGTAACTTAAACCCTGACGGCTAAAATTATTAAACTAATTATAAATTATACATGCTTTGTCAGTGGCGCACCCAGGATTTAATATTGGGGGGGGGCCAAGGAGGAGAATATAAATTAGTCCCATAGGCTCTTTCTTCTCACAGCCTAATTTCTCGTTTATCGGTCTTTTGTCTGTTGCACTCGGCGTATCTACACCATGGTCCCCACATCCTGAGACGGGCCCTCAGGCTAGGATATTTGGCAGGCCCTCTACCTACTGCTAAGATTAAAGGCAGTGTGAAACACTACATTAACGTTTTTCAAATTGTGCTTTAGTTCAAATTAAGGGTACTTATACAGTGAATTATTGGCGATCTTTAATACATCTACTTTAATAGTAGAGCTGTCGAGTATCGACACATAGTAATCAAAAAATATATTGTACAATTATATAATTGAAAATGTTCATGGCCATGAAGTAGAATAGCGCTGACTTTTTTACTATTAAAGCTAATTTATGATAAACGTTTATCTCACTTATCTGGTCAACCCGACACGCCGGGCCCCCAGGCTAGAGCCCTGTCAGCCCTCCCCAGCCATGACCTACGCCACTCCGGAATTCGGGTGGACACCGAGAATTTTTTTACAGTTCCATTAGGGATTGGGTTTCTAAAAACCTTACATTAGAGTTTCGAAATTTTTGTGTTAGAAATTAAAATCTAAGAATTTTTTCTAAAAAGGGTGCTGGAGAATTAAAATCATTTTCTTGCCGTGTTTTTATTTGTCTAAGCCCAAAGGTATAGTTTATTGACCTTCAGTTTCAATGTTTAAAATCATTCTGATAATTTTCATGTTTGGGGGGTGCCAGGGCCCCTTGCCCCCCCCCCCCCTGGGTGCGCCACTGTGCTTTGTTTACTGATTATGCTGGTTGTCCAGATTTGAAAGAAAAAAATGCCAATCTGTGTTGCTAACGAATTGACGACTATTTACTTATTCATAGAGTGCTTTATAATTTTGCACTTTTTTACTGTACTGATACGCCTCTTCGACTGATTACCTCGCATTAAATTAGATCAAATGATATTCACTTGTATTAATATAATAGTAATAAATAAATAGGTAATATATTTAATAAAATATATTACGGAGCGCAAAGTTATGAAGTGACAACTCTACATTCATCATAAAAAATGTTCTAAAACGGTGTTGAAGGTGGAAATATATTTTTTAAATTATTAATTGTAAGAGTACATTATTCTCAGAAAGAATATCGGAAAACCATCTTGACGAAGAGAACTTACCTTACAAACCCAATAAAAACTGCTCATGCGCATTATCAAGACTACAGAAATAAACGACTCGTCTCTGCTTAAGGGGGGACATGCTCAGCGTAGGTCAAAATGGAGCTTTTGTTCTATTTTCAAAGCATGATCCTGGGCATACCTACCTTAAACGTTGTAGATAATCTATTTATATAATTTTGAAGCCTTATTATCCTTTATATTCATTTTAAACATTTGATGACTGCATAAAGTATTTTTATTACATAAAATAGTATTGAACATGTACTGTTTAAAAAAAAAAAATTCGGTTAGGTACATGTTCAAACACGCGCGTTAACACCATTTTACTCCCTACTTCAATTATAGTTTGTCAATTTATGGCTACGGCCGTATGTTGTAGCTTAACCACTGGGGAATGCCAAAAGAAATGGCGTATTTCAAAAAAACACTACCTTATTCTTAGGTCAATAATTATTATAAAGCAATCATTATTCGTAGGATGTTTATCACACTAGAATGGTCAAAGACATAGCTTATAATGAGTATCTTTAGAATTATCTTCAAATGTGTTAATCTTGCCCATTTTTTGAATAATAAAATGCCTAATTCTTGTCAAATTTGGGATCACAGAGATTATCAATATAATTTTTTATCGTAAATATTTCACTATAATAATGTCGATATAAATTATACTGATGGTTTTATAAATGCGTTTAAAAATTAATAAATGTTGTTAATATTTGCTCATTATCAGTTTTACTAAATGAATGTTTTTAATCCTATGAATATCTTAGAATAATTCAGGAATGCGCCGCATCCACAGCATCTATGAACTGCACGCCACTGTGCTCCAGCCGTTCACATTCGGATAGTGAGCACTCTTTGTAGTGCCATCTCCCGTAATGTGCACTAGTGAGTTATTTAAGGCTCTCGATTCTCTCAATGTTTTATCCGTGACTAAACAGCAGGAAATCCGGATCAGAACTGGTGCTAAAAATTTTGAACCTGGAATTGGATGATGATAATTTAAAGAATTTCAGCCAGAACAGTAGGACATTTATTTATAAATATATATATAATATATATTGACAACATTTGGTATAAACAAATTCTTTATATTATTATTATACTGTGGTAAATAAATAAATTATAATATATTTAAATTTATATTATTTTAAAATTTTTCGTTCAACAGTATATATACGCATATGAATATTGATCATAATGCACTGGAGAGGATAAATAAAAAGTTCCCAAAAGGAATACAAACATCACATATAAAAATTTATATCACTTATTTTATAATTGGCAGCCAGAAAATGTGGCAAACCCTACAGAAGGTACACATTGACACAACAGGTTTATAAAGGTTTTTGAATACATACTAAACATTTTATAAATTGTGAACATTCAAGATTGAAGAAATAAAAAAATTGAGTGATGGTCATTATGAATGAAGTATAAATAGTCGCTTACTATTTGTATAATACTGAACATAACTGAAAGGATGTTTGCATTACAAAAATATTAAACTTTCAGTAAAACCACATTGTAACAGACTAATTCAGGCGAGGGGGTGTCTGTTAAAACCTAAAATTCATTACTTTTTAATAAAGTAGGCTTTTCAAAAGTGTAGGTAAGTTAAAAAATTAATAAATTAACTATAGTGGAACAACTTAACCTTGAAATTGCGCAGATTGTGATTTCTTCTACTGCGCATGAGGTAAATTTAATTACTTGATGGCCGAGCGGCTTACGTGTCGGCTTATAAAGTCATGGGTCTCAGGTTTAAATCCTGTGTCTGGCAAATACACATATTGTTTTTCTATTTATATTTGGAGTCAGAGTATGGACCTAATATGTAGGTTGAGCAAGTGGCTCACATCCATATGTCGTAAAAACAAAAATCTGTTAATACAAACCTCGACTCTGTGGAGGTTTTTATATGATCTTATTAGGATCGGACATGGTCATCAGAAAAGAAGAAGAAATTTAATTATTGTTACCATTATTATTTCCGATTGCTCTTACATGAATACAATAGTATCATTTTCCCATGCTCGGCACTATTAATCGGGACCGGTTTCGTCCGCAAAGTTAAAAATTTGTAAAATAAAAAAAAGTTTATTTACAGATCAAAACATCGGATGACACACGTTAAATCAGATAGAGAAAGTCATGCCATCCGACAGCATTTTTGTTGCATAGTGGAGTAATAATTGCAATTACTGCACGCAATGCCGTGTGACCACGTGGTAATCATGCGCAGAACATTAAATGAGCGGAATACAGACTGAGAATTTTGACTGTTAACTCAAGGTTTTACTACGGTACGTATTTCAATCTGTTAACTCAAGCTTTTACTACAGTAGGTATTTCAATTTTTATTATAGTTTTAATTCCTGTACCGATTTTATTGCAGGTATATATGTTACCCCGAATGTGCAAAATTGACTATTAGATGAAATGGGCAAAATTTTGGCCAATTCATGTAATAGTCAAGTCCGTTGCCTTATTCATGAATTAGGTAAATTATCTGCCGAGTGCGTGAATTCGCCAGGGTATGGAATTCTTAAACTGTAAACATGACAGTAGAAAAAGTAAATTTAATACAGATGGTTTTATTAGTTATAATTGGACATAATATAATATTATTCTTATTAGGTTAGGTTAGGTTAGGTTTTGTAATTTTGAATTCAACTGAATGTCCATTTTGTGGTTAGCTAACAAGTGTCAACAAACTATCAAATCATACTATCACAAACAAACAATCGACCATTGCACGATTGATACCCAAGCACGAATCAAATCGCGAAAATACCTTTTAATAAAATTCTTCCGTTATCATATTATAGTTCTAGATTTTTTTTGGGCATAGTAAATGGATATGAACGTCATTGTAGTTATTGATTGGTACATTTTTATATAATCAATGACATTTGACACATTTGATTAGTTAGTGCAAATAACACCACCGGAGCGCGACCATCTATTTTGACCAATGCATGAGTATTTGACACATTTGGTTTAGTTGCAAAAAACACCACCGTATCACTACTATCTAATTTGCCCAATGCATGAACTAGACAGAAAAATTAGTGCCGAATTCACGCACTCGGCAGATATTTTGCCTAATTCATGAATAAGGCAACGGGCTTGCATTTTTCATGATTTAGGCAAAATTTTGCCTATTTCATGTAATAGTTAATTTCACACATTCGGCGTAACATATACACTGTTGTACATTCAGACAATAAATGGAAAATTTTCAGATAATTGTTGAAATAAAAGTGTATTATACCTACTGTAATTTGAAATATCAATTATTTATCACTATGAATAAAAAATAATAACATGCAATATCTATTTTTTGATGATATTTACTGACAAAAAACATCTAATACATGCCATACATTTATTTAATCAAACAGGAGAAATCAAAGTTTTTTTAAAAACTTTTATCAACTAACCCTTTACATCATGGGCATCTTTAGCAATTTTTATGTGGGCAACACGGTTCAAGAAAATACCTATGGGTACTTCGTACAACATTACAAAACATGGTGCATGGTTCAAAAATAAAGATAATATTAGGTTCTTACATAATAATATTATGTAAGTATAAAAAAAAGAATGAAAATAACGATATTAAAAACAACTGTTATACACGTTTAACTTATAACATATTATGCTGATATTAGAATGGTTGACTATTTTTCTTTACATATTACCAAATAAATAAGGAAAGATAAAATACTATTGCGGTCTGAGTTTTGTGTTGTGACATTTTCAGGCCTTACATTGCTTACAACTTACTGTCAATTTTACATATCGATTGTATTTATAAAGCCTGATGATGACAAAAGCCAGAAACAGAGATGCAAATTATTATCTATCTGGATGTGGGCTAATTTTTTAAGTTTGTTTTTACAAAAAATCAAATATTAATATTATTTTTTTAAATCTGTGCACGGGTACTGTAAATATACAAAGTTATGAAAGCTAATTTGCTTATTTTATATAAGAAATAAACACTCATATCAATAATAACCCGGTTTTCATGTTTTAGTGTCTGTTATTGACAACAGAGTGTGAATTGAAGCATTATCAACATTGAAGTAGTAAAATCAGTATTTTACAATAATTATTTTTCAGTCCATTACAATCTTTCATTTCATAAACGAGAATGGTTGTATTTAAAGTTAAATACACATTATATAATATGTATAAATTTATTACACAGTGTACCTACATGACACTGTGGATTTTTCATGGTTACAATATAAAAGGGTAGGTATCTTTTATGTAAATATAGCACACTAACACCCTGTGAAACTAAATTAAGTTCTCTAACAATAATAAGACTTTTAAATATAATATGCAGGTTACATACTATTGTGACCTGACATATCAATTCAAACAAAAAATGGACATGTTGCATTTAAACAAAAACATAAATGAGAATTTAAGTACCTATAATATTGTTACATATCTATGGCTAGTCGAGATTTCGGTGAACATTGAACATTGTATACTAATTGTTAAAATTTTTTCCAAACATTTAATATGTTCTGATAGCAAATGTCCATGTATTTTTGTTGTACAACGCGGATGGAACACATTGCTCATATACAGATGTTCCCGGTCTGGACTAGGGTCAATGAAAATTCTTCTAGGTGCAATAACAACAATGAAAATTGGGCATCTCTTTTTGACTATTGGTAAAAAAAACTTTACAGTGCAATATGTAGTCATGACTACAGACCACATAAATTTAATTAAATCAATAATTTTACTGTAATGTAACACTGTTGGAATCACAAATATTGTTTATATATTTGAGTAAAGCAATGTCTTGTTTATCTTGAAATGCAAACATTAAATACAGTAAAACCTTGATTATCCAGATCGCCTTCTCTTGTCTATTTCCATTTTTTTTTATGAAAATAGTTTAAACTGGAAGATATATTTGTTGGCTTATTTAGATTTATTGTTATTCAGACTATCTTCATTCGAAGGATAATCGAGGTTCTTCTGCACTTCAAGCATCAGCACAAACTTTTAAAATCATTCATTATCCCGTGATGCAACTTGCCCATTGTACTTACGTATTCTTAAATAATAATTCATAAGACTTTTGAATGAGTAATCAGTTTGATGACACTCGAGTCAGCTTAATGGCAATACGATTAATGAACATTAAATGAAATACATTATACTACATTTATAATTATATTCATGTATACATTCAGACATCAATATGTTTTATTAAAATCATAAAATTACGTTTCATTTAGATGACGCAGAAATTCGATGAATTCCTAAAAACGAGGATACTGACAAACATAAGAAACAATGAAAGAAAAGGTTATTTTCAGGATCCGTAAAGTTGACAAGTTAATTTTTCAGTCTGGCTTCGGTCATTGACGTGGTGTCTTCGAAATTAGCCGTTAGTCTGCCACTGCAAGCAAAAGATATAAAAAAGTTAGTAGGTATTATTAAAGAACAAATATTTTCAATACAGTTTTTTATCTAAGCATAATAAATATTATTGTTATCGATAAACACTTAAATGAACAATACTTATAGACCGCATTCAATTTACAGTTAAATAGTCGCATGTCAGATAACTAATATAAAAAATCCCGAAATACTTATTGTTTTTGTATGTTTTTACAATGATTCATTATAAATTTAGGTAAGTACCCAAAAAAGATTATTTATGTAGTAAGTGTATTTCTTTTGAAATATTTATCTGAATTATATGAAGATTTAATTATTATAAGGATATTCAAAGATAATTTATTATTGAAGACACGTTTTATAAGAGAAACCTACAGACGTTTCTGTCAAATCATTGTTTCCCTTTCGATTAAAAATAATTTGACAATGTACAAAGCAATTCACAATCATATATTTAACCAATGATGAATAAATTATACATAATATTATGTATTGAGTACTTAATGGATTCTATTATTTTAAATAACATTACTTTTTTATTTACAGACCGCTGATTAAAACTACAGTGTAACCTCGATATAACGCAGTAATGTGGGTGAGGGGTAGAGGTGGGAAAACTGGTCGATTTTGAAGACTAAGTATACTTACTACCAGTATAAAAAAATACTTGGTATCAAAACTTGTTCCAAAATACTTACTGGTATTTAGAATACTATATAGAGGGTTTGGTGTGCGTATGCAACATAAGTCTCATACTAAACTGGAACTAAAACTTAACTCCATATTAGTATTTAAAATATCGGCTCAATGGAATCGCTAAAAATACACTGAGCTGGGCTTTTCGAAATGTCCCATTTATTATAAAATTTTAAATTTACGAGTTTTTTTATTGTAAACTGCGTCACCTCAGTCACCTCACCACATTTCCGAGGGAATTATATGCTGCTACAGAAAATTTATGACCTATTGTTCATACATAAGATGATGTCATTCGCATGCATAGACTACTAAATTAAAATATAATTATTGTATTCAAGTGCTATCTCGGTCGCGCGCATTTAATGTCAGTAGTATTGAAAGTCTACCAACTAGCGAGCGAGACTCGCGATGATATCATCACAAGTTTTTTGGAACAAGTTTATTGGGCCACACATACTGAGTATGGGTAGTTTCATCCGATACTTGAGTACACAAACTGGTGACAGTATTTGCAACTCACCTCTAGTGAGGGGGTGTCTGTTAAATCAGAAAGTACGTTATATAAAAACACAAACAAAATCCTGTTTATTTGTCTTCAGATAATAATATATCCAGATACACCCGTTGTTGAGTGACATTAATGTTTGATGTCGGCATGCCTGCTTTCGGTAATCATGCTTTGAAAAAAGAAGCTGTTTTTTTATAACCAACTCCCTAAAATTATAAAAATGCGTGTATTATAGTTAAATTTCATTATCTGACAAATAGTCAATAAATGTTAATAGATCGTCGAGATGCAATCTTATCACTAATAATATTGTTTCTTCTTCCTCGCTATTTTCACTTCCATCCTCATTTTCCAAGATCATAACTTCATCTGTTATTTTACTTTTAGTCATGGTGTGATACCCGGGGGGTCACCTTCATCTACTTCTAACCATTGTAAACTTATTGAATGGAGTAATAAATGCATTTCGAGTACACAAATTAAACTGCTGTGCAGCTGTGTGAATTAGCGGCCAGCATTGCAAATGTCAGTGCTACGTTCAGTCTATGACCGGATTCTGTCCATTATATCCAAAGTCCATAATATTGAAGTTCTTCTGTATTAACATTCAAATTGTCGTGTAATCTGTATGTACGCTAATAAAACAAACCAGTGTTATCAGACTAAGTGAATTTAATAATTTGGTAGATTTTCGATAAATTAAGTAAATATAAAAAACTGCATAAAAAATTCATACAATGCCCACTTGTCATAGGTTCACCATCTCTGACAAACAGAATACACCATTCCATACAATATGTGAACACTAAAGTGGTTACTTTTTCCAGAAATTGTTTTGTACACCTAACAAAAAATTGTAAGAATCACACTTATTGCAATGTAGGTAGAGTTTACAATACACATCTGGCGTTTGATGCAGATGTGTTGGGCGGAATACAACAATATTGATGTGTGTATACAAATTAAAATTGTTTGCAAATTGACCCAGTGAAAGTATGCCGCATGGTGTCATTTATTCACACACTTATCAATGCTTTAGGTGGATTGAAAAATCAAATGGTAAACCTTCATTACAAATATGTGGTTACCTATGAAATCCGTAATGGCTACATAATATCTCATTGATGTTGTGGTTGGGTTTCAACAATTTATTTATTATTAAGTGGATATAACCAGTTATATCCGCTTATTTTCGATCGTTAAGAACTTATTGATTTGTGGAATACAGTCAAAAGAATGTTATTATTGTCCTAAGTAGTGTTATGCTAGATATAATTGGGTCATCTGGAATCAAAAGTATAACTATCTGATATATAATTTTACCCACATTAGTAGTAGTACAATCACTAAGTAGCATTAATATAATATGGTAAAGTTCTACCTTTGATAATAGACGACTCAATTACCATGTCTTCAGCAAAGTTATTATCTTCATCAAAAAACGGTAAATCAACCAGATGATCTGGTCTCTTTCAATGAGTTTTATATTGAAGTGTAGACTAGTCATTTATTTTTGTAAAATTAGCTTCTTTTCACCATGTCTGTTCCTAATAGTATCATATGGGCTTCCACAGAGTAGAGGTTTGTAATAATAACAGATTTTTGCTTTAACGAGAAACGGATGTGAGCCACTTGCTCAACCTTTTAGGTCAAAAATAACTACTATAAAATAACTTGGAGAATTTAATATTATTTATATTATCATTAAATTTGGTGTAAAAAATTGTTAAAATTAGATTTTTAGAGATTTCCGCTATAACAAAATGACCAATTTGCTGGTCAGTCTAGTTTAGTATTAATATTCTTTTAATTTTCACGTCCCTCACTGTTGAGGATCGGAAGTTATTTCAAATGCCCTAGTTATGTCACTCCAACGATCCTTGAATTTCGCAGTCCGCATAGTTGAAAGTATTGAGAGGCCTGTAGCGTCCTTCGCTTGATTGGACTATAGTGTAAGTGACCTCCCTCTCCCATTTCGACTCTCGATGTTACCGCTGACAATGAGTCTTTCCAAATGAAAATTTTCTTTTCTGGCTATATGGTCAAATAACTGATGAACTGGTCTTTCACGTTTATTTCTTTCAGAATTGAGATATTCGTCCCCTTTGCATTCCGTGCAATCCCTAAGGTAGTGAAAGATTAAATGAAATGTGAAGCGGATACCTTAAGAGTAGGTGGCTGAGTATCCTGTCGGGCGGCCTCGTCATGACGGCGTTCTACGTCGAGCTGTCGCTGCTGCTGTCGACGCAGACGCTCCACATCTTTCACTCCGCGGCTTTCGTTTTCCTGTTTCCGCTTCTCGGCTGCCTCCATTTGCCGACGCCGCCGTGTCTCCTAAAACCATCAATGAATCAAACTTTAAAACCAATGATTATTTAATAAGGTCATTAATATTCAATCATTTTGAAGACAAGCCGTATTCGAATGGATCGTAAACATTATATTGTGACAATATACAATGTGTTGCACAGATGTTGTATGTCCAGTTTTGTATGTATTGAGAACATTGAATTCGAAAGATTCGAATCAATTGAAGTCAAAGGTGAAATGAAATAGACATATTATGCATTCGAATAAGGCAAATCATCTCATAGGTACCATACTTGGACATAATTTTGTACAGCATAATGTTACAGCATAAAAGAATGATGCAGATGGTGTACGATAACAATAACTTAATTTCTGTAAAAACTGGAAGTACAAAGTCTCTGCATTAAATTAACCCATCAATACGCAATAGAATTAGACATGGAAAGTATGATTATTTGAATGTGGATGATAACAACTGTGACTGTGTTAAACAAAATAAGCATTTAAATCGGCCTTCATAAGAAAGAGCTTGTGTTGAATGCAGTATGTCATGTAAGTAGTATCCATATGTAATTTTTGCAAGTCGATGACATCAAACTATTACCCATAATATCGTAGAACTGCAGTCAAACGAATATTCCTTGAAAACGGATCATTTCCTTCGTATTATCATATTTATTTTGTGTATTCAACTTCAGTTTTTAATACTAAACTACTTAAACTAACAATACAAATCTATGGCTTAGTTTATTTTTAGAGACAAAGCATCAGTATCAAAAAGTATGGTGGTTGTACCCATCTGTCTTTTAAAAGTCATGCTCATACATATGTTTTACAAAGAATAAAGAAAACCACCCATGGATCTTATAACGATAATTAAAATATAAATATTACCTATAGATTACCTAATAAGCAACATAATGTAGCTGAATATGTAGTATGTCAGCCTTTAATGCGTTTAAATTTAAAAGAATATTACATAGGTACAAATAATAAAAGTAAACAGATGGAAACAATGAAGAAAAATTAATTGCTACATTTACCTATTTATAGATAAATAAATAAACAAATAAATAAGTAAGTAGGTAACTAGACTTATAATTTATTTATTTGCATGCAATATGTTTACGATAATATAATTATTTAGTTGTATGATAACTTTTTGTTGGTAAATGAATAGAATATTATGTTATTGTAAAATGTTTAGATAGCTACCTTCAAATATATAATGGTTATCATTGCCTCTCACTTTCCTTCTTTAAAGTGGAAATTCAAGCTATTTACAGCTTTGGTACAAAATATACACAATAACACTACAATATGCTGACGACTGAGTGAAGATCTGGGACCAGCTAGCCTGCACTTTCCTGGGGCAACCGAAAACCAAATCAAAATCGATAATCAGAATCACGAAAACAGCGGCAAAACAAGAAAACCATGAACGCCAACATGACTAATAGAAGAAATTTATTTATTTTTTACAACTGTTTGTATGTTTTAAATAATATAATCAGATTACCAGATCTGGCATGATTGTTTCTGGTGAAGATCCTCTCAAGCAGGAGGAACATAGGCCCATCTTATCGAAATTGTAATAAAAAATAGTGAAAAATATACACTGACTGACGTTTCAAATAGTGCTACGAAATGCAATATCATATGTGCACTACTTTAGTCAAATAAAACTTGGAAAGTAATTAAATCCCAATTTATAATAGTAAAAGAAATAATTAAATTTCTAAAACATTATGAAAATATATTTTTGACTGAAATACGTTTAGAATAATAATGTTTTCCAGTGTCCAGTGATCTTGTAACTTGTTCACTTTGACTTTAGTAGTACACGATTCGGCAACCATCCACGAAAAATCCATTTGCAACTTCAAAGTCAGATAAAATAATAAAAATGTTGTCTCGGGTGGCTCAACGCTCTTGTGAGTAAAATATTACTAATATATCATTACAACTTTTAGCAGCTCTTTGAAAATAATACATTTTGTGTTTTTAATATAATTTTCAAAGGAAATGTCATGTCTTCGATACGGCTCTAGTTTATGTAATCACTTGTAAAATCATAATTTTGACATTTATGGCAAAGATTGGCATGTATTTACCCGGAAATTAATCGTATTGAATTAACAATAGCTTTAAATTCTTATAAAAACATTGTCTTCGGTTTTATTTTTATTTCTCATCTTCCGAAATATTTTGGTGTAACTATATAATTATAACCTAAAAACAAATGACTTATCAGCCGTTGAACAGAAAGTGACCGAAAGTACTCAAACATTTAAATTCAACTTCCAATACAATCCTACACTTTACCTGAGAGCCTTAATCTCTATCTTTCTAAAATAGATATCTTGAATTATCTAACCTATATAATTTTTTTTCAAATTTTTCTTGACAATTTATTCTTGTTTTAAAAGTAATTAAAGTTGGGTAGGCACTGGCATTTATATATTACTAATAAATTCTTTGATAAATCTATATTATCTCAGTTTTGCAAGCTAGAATAATATGAAAATTTTTATAGTTCGTGTTACCATTGATTTACCGTTATAGGATAGGCTGTTGGCTAAATTCGCATAGGTTTGACACATACCCAGTTTTTTCACATTTCGTAAGGCAATAAGGGCCGTTTATTGGTTGGCCTGTCAATATTTGATGGTATGCAGCCAATCTAGCTATCTCAAAGCTATCACCAATGTCTCTACGCCGGGTTCCACATACAAACTCGTCTTGACTGCAATACGGCCGAATTTGTTGATGTGATTTTGTTGGAATTCAGAAAACATAGCCCATTTTGAAAAATTACCCATACTATTTTTTATTGATTTTTAAGCCCGCAGCCTTAGGAGGGAGGGTTAAGAAAATCTAGCAGGTGCCACTGACTTCCACATTTAGTCTGCCAACTAATTATAGCTTCTCTGAATCAGAAGTGGTGTTCTTGTCGCTTCAACCGCGGAATTCCGCACCTTTCTAGATACATTATTCATAAGCTACGTCCCCATTTAGTCACTTCAACGCCGACTTCCTCTTCAACTTTTAAATTCTGGTTTTACACCGAGAAGTTTTGTGCATGCGCAGAGGAGATGAATCCGTTTTACTGTCTACATTCGTTCATCACAGCTTACACTTCGTTGAGTCATAGATTATACATCGAAATAGATTCGCAGGTGATGAATAAAATTATTCACGGTAATACAGCGCCACCACGGAGCGTACGGGAAACGAGTGTAAAATGTTAAAAGAAAACAGTAAAATTTGGAATAACAAATACTTAATTATATTAGTTATTTTTTTAAACTTATTATCACAATCATATTTGTAATAAATGAGCATAATTGAGTGTGTCCTAACGACAAAACCAGTCATGGAACTAGTTTAGTGCCATCTATCGGTGCACTTTGTATTACATTAATGATATTTATTCTTGTATGGATATTCACTCTCGCAAATAAAATATTCTATGCCCAAACGTCATACCTACGAATAATTCTGATTGTCAAAATAAATATTACAATTATACTAGGTATATTGTAATTACATCAATTTAAGTTGAAGAGATTTAAATTTAATGATAATATAATATATTTTCTGACCACTGTTCGGAATAATGAGGGCAACAGAATCGAATGAAAACGTCCTTTTTCAGAACTTTACACGGATGTCAAAGGCAAAATGGATGTCAGCCACTTGCTCAAACTATTAGGTCTTACCCTGACTCACACACAAATTGAAAAACAATATTTGTACTTGCCAGACCCAGGATTTGAACCTGGGACCCACGGCATAATAGTCCAACGCTTTAAGCCGTGCGGCCACCGTGGGCGTTACACAAAATACGACACATCAATACTACAATATGTCATTGAATACCTACTATAACTAGATAATATATTCGATAAGTACAACACAACAGTGACTCGTATGAGAACCACGAGGGTTCATTTTTGCTGTAGCCCCAGCTCCACTCCTTGTTGTTTCAATGTTTCCTTAGTCTTGTGGAGCTCCTTTGAAAAATACGAACTCAAGCTCTCAATTTTATTTTTAACCCCTATTATCGACATGCCATTTGACTCATATGCAAACCACGAGGGTTCATGCTTGTTGTCAGCCCCAGCGCCACTCTTTATTTCCTTTGTTTTATGGTACTCCTTGGAAAAGTAGAACCGTAAACATTTTATTTTTACCCCTAAAACTGACATTCCAAATTTTCCTGCCAATAATATGTACCTAGGCATCATTGCGCTTCAGCTTGTTCGTATAGTCTTTATGGTTATATCCCATAATGCGCAATGTGCCTTTACTCTCAATAAAATCCATTGTAATCATTTCAGTCGACATTTTGCAAAAAATCGTAATATTCCAATACTAGAATGCATCCAATATGATCAAATAGACTCAAATAAATACATTTATTGACAACGCAACTGACAGCCAAATGCACGAACGACCCGAATCTTACCGAAAAAATACGAAGCTGCTGGGGTGTTGAATAGAAATCCAAGCCGGTCGGATCGCAGTGCGTTAGTACTTTCATCACAAAATGGCGGCCATTTTCGAACCGATTTCAAGGTCGACGACGCATGCCCTGAGTTCAATTCGTGAGACGTATGGAAAAGTCCCGAGTGTAGACCCGGCTATACCTAGACACTCCAAACTTTGAGTCTAGCAATAAACACCTAGTCTGCAGGTATAACTAAGGATGTTCACCTACAAGTTATTTCGAGCTGTCATATCCACAAGTGGTTATCGAATGTGCGTGGCGTAACGGTCATAATTATCAGGATCGTTAGTGTCTGTTTGTGTAGTCTATGATGTCTTGTCTTTTAGACATGCCGCATCGGAGTATTAAAGTTAATATTGGATGAGGCCACAGGTCTTCCATGTTATAGAATATCGAGAGGAGTGGGGGCAACCTGTTCATAGAGTGTTCGACAGCCAAATCATTCGGGTCATGATCCTCAGTCATGAGTTCCTGACAAAAAATAAGAAGTAATATTCAATTTAAGTACCTGAATAATATCCGTTTATGAGGGGGGGGGTTTGAACCTGAAACCCCCCCTTGTGTGCGCGCCTGAGAAAACACATGTAACTTAATGTACCGTCGCTCACAGCATCGTTGCAAAATTTTTGATTGATAAAAACATCTGTGGCATGCAACAAATTTATAGGCATGAGTGTCGCTTGAGTATTGTTAAAAAGTACTATGCATAGAGTCATATTACAGCTGGCCAGTCACTTTTCAAGCTAGTAAACATGATCGCCATGCGTTTGCTGTGGCCTGTCGGTATCAGGTCTCGAGAGAGCGAAAATGACACGCCGCGATCATAATGAATCAGCATTTCAGGCTAAGAAATATCCGGAACACTGCATTGGATATACAACAGGTTACTGTTGTTTATCTCGACCCTGGAGAGTGCAAATTCGTTATATCGCGATCGATTTTTGATAATACTTTTTTGTCCTGCGCCTATATGACATTTGTTACTTGTCATCACAAAT
The DNA here is from genome assembly GCF_057557595.1 of Rhyacophila brunnea. Classification (NCBI taxonomy): domain Eukaryota; kingdom Metazoa; phylum Arthropoda; class Insecta; order Trichoptera; family Rhyacophilidae; genus Rhyacophila; species Rhyacophila brunnea. The sequence continues at coordinate 34,640,423 of NW_028233276.1, read as the reverse complement.
GTAGAGCCTCATGATACGCTCGATTAAGACCGAGTGTGGTGCAGGACGGATTGGTTTGGAGGGGTCTATGTTTGTGTAGGTGACTTATTATTTATAAGAAAACATGAAACAAATTTCATCTCACATAGATGAATATTCATAATGAATCGGTCAACTAGCGAACATCCATTCCCCTTATAAAAAGTCTGCTTTTTAAAAGGAGTCTCCCCCACTGTGATATCGGCGTTTATGATGTCAAGCCTTCGTTTTGTGAAGCTTGTGCTAAAAAAATATATAGTCGAACTCGATTATTACGATCTCGGACATAGCGAGATCTCGGATGCAACGAGGAAACATTCGTTGACATTTTAGTTTAAGATTTCCCCCATACATTTATTCACTGTTATAACGAGCAACTTATCGGATATACCGAGCTAAAATACCGTCAAAATTTTTCTTAAAAGTGTTAATGTGTGACCGCTCATTTAAAAATATCTATTCTCCGATATAACTTCTTTTCTTCTTTTGACCATGTCCGATCCTAATAGGATCATATGGACCTCCACAGAGTGGAGGTTTGTATTAACAGATTTTTATTTTTACGAGAAATGGATGTCAGCCACTTGCTCAACCTATTAGGTCCGTACTCTGACTCATACACAAATTGAAAAACAATTTGTGTACTTGCCAGACCCAGGATTCGAACCTGGGACCCTCGACACTATAGACCGGCCCTTAAGCCACGCGGCCATCGTGGGTGTAACTAGCGATATAACTAGCAACGCTTATAACGAGCAAATTCAACCGGTCCCATCTTCCTTGTAATAATCAAGTTCGACTGTATATCTATATGATGTGATTACTATTTTCAGGCCAGAAATTCTGCCCGATGGCAGTGGCCGTCCGTGGATCATCCGGCTCAAGTGGTGAACGAGACTCAGTCAACTACCCGAGGCCCGTGCGAGGAGAGCCAGGAAAAGTTCGCATGGGATTTATTCCAGAAGAATGGTAATAATAATTTAACCTTCTGGCCAACTACTTATTCTGTAGTATTTTTGTATAAATATTACATTTGTTTATTTAACTTAATCTGGGTCAATATAATTAATCTTTGTTTTCCAGGTTTGCGTTTTTCCATAAGAAAACTGGTGTAACCGGACCGTACATGTTCGGTGTCAGTCTGTCCACATACCTCTTCAGTAAGGAAATCTACGTGTGTGAGCATGAGTTCTACACTGGTGTTGCCATCGCAGTCATGGCCGTATATGGTATCAAAAAATTTGGACCCGCCGTAGCTGAGTATGCTGATAAGCAAATCGATGTATGTCAAAAAAAATTTGGATCCTAATTTATATTGTACTCGGAAAATTGCCTAAAAATCGCCGCACTTCGGACCCACATGACAATAATTTACATAAATCTCGGAACCCAAGTCTAAAGTTGATACAAATGAACCTGTACTACGGAATGACTTGCAGTAATTTAATCATTAGCCTTAGTAACCCTATTATTTGTGTCACTTTCATCTTAGGGCATTACGTGCAAAAGCACAACTGTAGAACCACTTTTGCATGAAAACGAAGACTCATTCGATACCCCTTTAGATACACTTTTATCATTAAAATCACATTATCATCAGTAGGTAACTCAGAATTGACCAAATTTGCATATTATGATGTCGATGTCCATATAATAAACAAAGGCTCCAGCTCAGGTTTTTTTTTTAACATCTTTGGCTTACAAGTATTTCAGATAACAGGATATCGGCAGCAACAGTTTTTTGTCGGCGGAGATAGAGATTTTGAACCTTTTTATGGTTAGGTGCCAAAATATTTCTAACGATGGATGGCGTGCTAGATTTCTTTTTGATAGAAGTTTTTTCCCTCCTACAAATGAAAGACAACTCACTCTTGAGGTATTTTTGTCAACTTGTTTTTTACACCTTGCTGAAATGATCAAAAAGATATAATCGGATAATCGAAAGACCAGATAACCATAGTTATACTGTATTATATTTGCATGATACATATTAAGATTGATTGGACGTTGTTTTGCAAATCATTAAAATATATAGGGCATATTTCACTCATTCAGTATAATTCCTTGTATTACTTAAAATATTGTATGTTTTTTTTATTATACTTTGATTATAATATTGAGTATTACATATTTCACTGTGTTCTTCTTTATATTTTTCATGTCATAGTTGTAAATGTTTTAAACATGTAATTTGTAATGCAAATAATGCTTACATAAATATTATATAATTTTTTTTAAATGAATACTATCGATCGAGGGTTTACACCCACGGTGGCCACGCGGCTTAAGCGTTGGACTATAATGCCGTGGGTCCCAGGTTCGAATCCTGGGTCTGGCAAGTACACATATTGTTTTTCAATTTGTGTCTGTCAGGGTATGGACCTAATAGGTTGAGCAAGTGGCTGATATCCATTTCTCGTAAAAAACAAAAATCTGTTTAATACAAACCTCTACTCTGTGGAGGCCCATATGATCCTATTAGGATCGGACATGGTCGAAAAGAAAGAAAGAATCGATCGAGGGTACTTGATTGATGTATAATTTAAATTCTAATTGATTTAAGTTTAGTCTAATGCAGTGTTTCCCAACCTTATTTCTGCCAAGCCCCACTTCCATGCTTCAAAAATCCCCCTATCAAAATTTTATAGTTCTGTACCTACCTAACTAATTCTGAAAAAAAAAATGAATTGCTTCAAATAAAAAATGCAAATAGGCAATACTGTTTTCAATTTAACTTTCGTAAGTAAATATGTATATTACGTTACATGTACAACTCGGAAGAAAATTAGTGCGATCCTTCATCTTCAAATGATTTTCAAGATGACCTTTTTGCCCACCAAAACATTCAAATTGCCCCACGTTGAGAATCACTGGTCTAATTGAATAGTGAAATTAAAAAATGTAGGCATATTATATGATTCACAGCTTAAAAATGTTAATTTTCCCATCTATCCTTGAATAGAGTATAGTGAAAAATCAAAATGGCACACAATATAATATCCTTAGTTAAAATTTTTCATTTGTTACAGGCCATGGAAACCGAAATGAACCAAGGGCGTGTGGATAATATTAAGATGTTCGAAGACGCCATCGAGAATGAGAAGAAGGAGCAGTGGAGAGCCGACGGACAGAACTTACTCATTGCCGCCAAGAAAGAGAACGTCCTTCTACAGCTTGAGGCTGCATACAGAGAGCGTCTCATGTCCACATACCAAGAGGTCTAATGTCCTTCTACAATAGACAATAGTTTTATCTTCAAATAACAGATTTGGCTTCTGTTATTGGATGTCGGCGACAGCTTAGGTCATCTTTTAGGCCTATTCTAACACACCCTTAACTCTGAAACCGTTAAAAATCAAGATAAATATGGTACAGTACCCTCTCAGTAATCCGCCACCCCAAAAACCAGACGAGTGTCCAATTAGTGAAAACGGCGGATTATAGTGCATACATACAAAATATTGTAAATATTAAGACGTACATATTTCACAAAAATAGTTTTTATTGAGAAATTTGTACTAGCAAATCACGGTTTTTTTTATGATCAAAATAAATTATGTATTAAACTATACATATTAATTTATTATAAACTAAGTTTATTAACTACATTCGTATTAAACAGTAAATCACTTAACACAACCATTTGTTCAGTGTTGTTTGTTTTTTTCTGAATATTGTCGGTTGACAATTATTGCCTTCTTCCTCAGAATCCAAGCCTCTTGATATATTTATGAGCTCGTCTTCAGTCGAAAGTAGCGCATACTCCTCAGAACTTTCTGCTATCCATTCTTCTAAAACAATTCGCGTTAGCTCTGAGTTTTCAGTCGCCCTTTGAATCAATTCTTCTAATGGAATTAAGTCTTCCGGTTCCCAGTTTTCATCATCTTGGTTCATGGACGGCCAGAGCTTTTTCCGCGATTAAATTATCGCTCGTCCAGGTAGGTTGTTCCATGCCTCCGTTACGTTAAATACGACAGCGGACAGTTGATATAGGCACGCTGTGGACTACTGAATTTTACATATGAATACCGGCGGATTATAGAGAATGATTTTGTCATTTTAACTAATAAAAATAACAGCGGATTATAGTAGTTGTCCGATAATCGAGTGGTGGATTACTGAGAGAGTACTGTATATTCCAAGCATTACGTATCTGAGGTTTTTAGACATGAAAAATAGCATTCATTAAAAATGGCTTTGGCAGATGTGTTAACTGAGTTAACTGTGTTAACTAACATGATCCACATTTTGAAAGCTTCAAGTTTTCTGATAGATGTCACTGGGAGTGTTCACGTATTCACCCCGTACAGTAGGACTGATAAAATAATTGCTGTGTAATCACTGATAACACTGATTGCATTGCACCTCAACATTGTCATTCTGATTATCACTTCCAGGTTCTAGGAAGGCTTCATAGTATTTTCCTTCCGCCATCCTGATCTTTTTGACTTGGCATTTACTTCCCATGGTATGGTCTCAGTTTTCCAAGTGTAACCTAAATATATAATGAAGTGTACTGTCGTGAAGGGCATTCATTACTTTACACATTCTGTCATCTATAGGAACTTGCTTAAGTTTATCATGGAATTTTAAAAATATTTATTTTATTTAGGTTTGCCAGATTTCCAAAATCACAGATCGGGACATTCATTATTTCGAACAATTAAAAAAACAAAAGAATTAAGAAAGAAATCAATAAAAATATGTCATTTTAATTATATTATAATATTATGTACCTAAATAAGTACATATTATATTGTGTCTAGATCAGAAAACATATAAAAATAGCCACATAATAAATCGCAGGAATCACAGTTATTAAAATATATTGATTAGATACAATAATTACATTTTGATTTAAGTGCAAAAATTTACACAATCATAACAGTTTTATTAAAAGTATTTTTCCGAGCTTAAAATTTTATTCATGAAAGGTGGTGCTGTGTACAAAAATTAAGCGGACCCTTTTACATAACTGTACATTTTTGTACATATATACAACTTTCTGTTCAACAGTCTGCTGAACACGGGACAATCCCACTCAAATAGGGATGTCTGGCAACCCTGTTTAGGTAGCATAATGAGACTACCGTAGGACTGTACTTCTCGCGCTTTGGCATCAAGAAATTTAATTATCATTTCAAAATATCTTTACAAGTATATGAACATTTATATTTATTCAGTTCATTTAGTTGTTCTTGCCTTATTGTTGATTGTAGGTATTTAATACTTTTCTGTTGATACACTCATAGGCGTGGCTAAAAAAAATGAGATTTATTATATACACTGCAAGTACGATATATATTTTTCCAAGTCAGTTGAAAATTGACATCCTTAAAATTGTATGGCTCATGCCAGCTGCCCCTGCTACCAAATTCATCCATCATTCATTCTCCCTCCACTTAACCTGCTCACTGTACAAGGAATGTAAGTAATAAACCGGATTTCTTTTCTCAGGTCAAGCGTCGTCTGGACTACCAAGTAGAGACACAGAACGTCGATCGCCGCATCTCTCAGAAGCACATGGTTAACTGGATCGTGGATAATGTACTCAAGTCAATCACCCCCGACCAAGAGAAGGAGACCATCAACAAATGCATCGCCGACCTCGGAGCAATGGCCGTCAAAAACTAAACTATTCATAGAAAATTATTATGCAATCCATTCTTTTAGACAGAGTGTAATGTATGTATCATGTCTCTATTTATAAAACTATACCGACGCGAAACAGGTGTTCTTTATTAATTGTAAATATATTCCAAAATATTGAAATGTTACATTGATGATTATTATGTTTTTATTGGTGGATCTAGTAAATGTATTGAACATCTGAATGGTTGTTTTATTTATATCTAGTCTATGGTATACCTGCAAACATTAGTGGTCTCCTTATTTTTGTTCGGTGTCGAGTAATGGACTCTGAAGCAATAGCGGCTGGTCCATTAGGTCAATTGGTCAATGACCCTCCAAAAATAAACATCTTACAATCTATGTAGGTTATAATCTAAGATGTAGGTACAATGTATTATAATAATTATCGGCTAACACGTCAAGGCGAGACGCACACGGACGAACGAACTGTGTGTATAAAATTCAAACAAAATGAATCCGCTCGGTCGCTATAATTTGGGCATTTGGAAATATGCCGGAATAAAATATTTCTACCTATTTCTCTTTCTCTCTCATTTTCCATATGTGTCGCCAGTCTTTTTTTTAATTTGTTTTTACGATGCATAGGCAAGATTTTCGTCTTTGTCCCAGAAAGAGATAACAATACATTTTTCAGTGTGTTAAAGGAAACAGGTATAAAACGTTGTTCTGTTATTAATTATTATTGCCTCGCGATTTCATCGAGCATGTATTATATTACCTACTAAGCATGAGCATGTATTATATTACCTACCAAACATGGTTTCAACCATATTATTTTTTATATTTTTATTATTTCAAACTTCCTATTGTTGTCTGAAAGTTTCATATTATGCAATGTCATTGTTTGTTTTGTAATATTATAGTACTCAACCAAAAATAGCTTTATAGTTTAGTTTAAATACAACCTTTGACTAAAACGCATCGACTGCATTCATTGTATTAAACAGTTAAACCATTGTATAAAAGTTACCCTTTAAAATGTAATCTGCTATATTAATCGTAAAAGTTACCTTCTAATAAAATCAGTGGAAATATAAAAAGTGTTTATATATACATGATCCCGCCATTTCATAACAGTACACAACACTTTTTCTGATAGTGATAGTTTAATGAAAAAGCTACGGAGTTTTTATTAAATATTTTTGATTGTTTGATGTGAAAATAGACTTTTTTTTTTAAGGTTAAGTAGGTATCTATCTTTTTAATCTAACTATCTAACAATTTATATCACTTCTTTTATAATGTATAAAAAGCCAATTTGCTATACGTCTTTTAAGTGTACAACGAAAAGGCAAATTAAAATAATATAAAACTGACCTACCAAATCATCGAGCATAGAGCCGCCAATGCTCTAAAGGCAAAGGAGCGGAAGGCAATAATTGATGCTTTCGAAATGTCGAACCAGTCAATCATCCAGAGAGATTCGGATAAAAGAACGACTCTCAACAATATGTCAGACACCTGCAGTTTTTTGGACATATTATTCGGCACAGATGTGATGACCCGGAGAGACTGGTGATTTTAGGTAGCCTCTAGGGAAGGCGAAGCAGCAGAATAACAGCGTTTGTTTATCTATGGAAGTGTTAAATCCTCGTGATATGATGGATCAGTATTCAGTTAGGAAAAATCGACAAAGATTGATGATTCTGGTATCTTAGAGCACATTAAATCATTTCCAGGAAGTATTTCATTTTAGACCAGTTCATTCGAAAAATGCTGGAGGAAGGCCTCTCCTGACCCCTAACATTCTTCTCTTCCCTGGTTATTTGCTGCCACATACTTTCACTAAACATGATTAGTGTGCACTATGTATGTCGAATCTTAACAGCCTACCTCCACCCCTCGCCGCTGCTATTATATCTTACACTAAACAGATCATGATTACAATAAAATTATCAGAAAATCAATTATTATTATTATTATAATAATCCTCAAAAAACTTATTTTTAGACAAAATTTTAAATCGAAAACTTTGATTTACCAAGACATGGGTTCTGTTCAAATATAGAATTCCGGATGATTTATATTATTGTGTAAGCTCCTTTAGCGCACTCTTAATTACCTTTATCAATGAGAAATAAATCACCATTTCAAGTGAAAAGATTTTTTGAGGATTGCATTGCCAGCTATTAAAACACATAAATGTACAACCACATATCGCACAAGAGTGCAAGATTATCACTTTTTTTTAAAAGTAGATATTTGAGACAAAGGGCTTCTAAGTTTTTGATAAAAATCAAAGTACATTAATATTAACAATACTTTTAGGAATCGTATGTACAATGTGATTCCATTTTATTGGAATAAATAATATTTCTTTTGCCTTCATACAAAAGTAACATATTATAAAAATGATAGCTTGTTCTTTTTTTAACATAAAATATTATCGAATATGGCGATCTTTTTGCATGTAGCAAAATTTTATTGCTTGTACCGTCAAATGGGGTTATTCTGCCTTCCAAGTATAATTCCGCCTAGTAAAAAATATTTTGTTTGTATGGCCATTACTTATTTTTACACTAGGGTCAATGACATTAATATGGACGAAGCATCTAGAAAATAAAATGACACTCACTTTGTGTCGGGTCTGCCGGATGGCGAAATTCATATTTTAATATCGGTATCCTACGCTCAAATAAACATTCTGCTTGCAAGCGGTCTGGCGACACCGCTGGGTCTGCCCATACAAAATTTCTGACTGTCAGGTTTCGACTCCACCGTTATTATTGTGTTACAAAATGCCAATGTGCCTTGTTAAAAATTGTAAAAAAATCTACTAAACACTCCAAGAAAGATGGGATATCACTTTGCATGTGTTAGTATTATTTATTATTTATAAAATGCCATTTTAAGATATTGACGAATGTTTATTCAACGCAATTGAATGACAGGAACCATTGGACAGTCAGTCGCCTGTGATTCGCTAGGCTCACTTGCGTCTAATCTCCGAGAAGTCGTAAGTAACCGAGAATCGGTTTCTAATGCAATGAGTCATGACACTAATACGCCATTACAATAAAGGTTATATTACTACAAATTCTCGAAGCTTGTATCGCATAATTGAAACGGATACGTCAATGGTCACGTGACATCTACCTATACATCTGTGAATGACTTTCATGCACAATTTCTCGTGCGCGCCGGGTATGAAGTGAGTCGTCCATTTAATATGTCATTGACTAGGGTAGACAAAATATTTCTTTATAACCTTATTCTCAATTGTCAGTTAGTCATATTGTACATTTTAAACATCTATAAATTTACGTTAGTTAATATAAAACTTGACTTTTGTAAATGGTGTGTGCATATGCAGTTCCGTCAACTGTCGAAAAATCTTCATTTATCTACTAGAAGTACAAAAGGTGCGATATTGATATTTTTACTCTCCATTCCATTATATGTTAGCAATTAGAATGCATAGCTATATTTAAATAAATTGAATTTTAAAGACTTCAAATACGCCAGGCGGACTTGTACCGAAGAGCGACATGAAGTTTTGGGGTTATTCCATCTGGGGTAGGGACGTCAAAACACTTTTTAATAGTATTATTTTTTAATATCAAAAAATACAATAAATTGTCTATTATTTATTAGTGGAACGCCAAAATAGGTATTACAACACGATTATTATTATTTGTCCGTTAATGAACCAATTTGATAGAAGCACGATGAAATTGATATTGGTGTCTTATAAAATTGTGTAAAAAGTACTAAAATATAAAAATACACATAAGCATAATAATTGTATTGGTATCTATTTTGGCATTAGATGTAAGAGGCTTCATTAAATCAGTTTTTGTATTCAGTTACAAAGATACTTTTTGTTATATTTCTTTCAAAAAACAAAAATAAGCATAAAAAACAATAGTTTCATACATTATATTCCTACCTTATTAATATGCACATTAATTTGTTAGAACATAGTTTATGAAAAAAATAAAAAATATATTTTTTGCATGTAGATGGGTTATGGTATATAACATGTTTGCAGCATGTGTTATGAGTTTCTACTACATTGTTGTTCCCTCGTAACAGTGATAATGACTTAGATGGACTTTTTTAAAAGTAGGCGGAATAACCCCGAGACAGTGTAGTTACGCCTACATATTTGTATCAGTAAAATCAATGTATTAGAATGTATATAAATAATATTAACTATTTTCAATAATTGCAGATAAGTATATATAACCATAAAAACCGTAGTACAAAAAAAAAATCAGAAAATACAAATTAACAACACGCCGTAGAAAAACTAGGCGGAATAACCCCGTTTGACGCACTTGCATTATTCGGAAGGACTTGAGATTTGAACTGGTCACACTTTGTATGCTAGACCAGGGGTCGGTAAACCACGGCTCTTTGGGTATTGGCGTGGGGCTCTTTCCCCTAATTCACAATTTTTACAAAATCAATTTTTATTTTTTGTCATTGATTTGTACACTTATTATATAATGACATTATCGGGAGACTAATTTGTCCTCCGTGATGGTTGATGCAAAAAGGTATGATTGTTGTTTTTTAAATACGCCCATTGCAAAAGTCGACAAATTAAATTTTTCTCCATTTGATATTGAGATGAGCACTTTTGAAATACAGTTTTATTGGTGGATTTAACAAGCAAAGAATTATGTAGCTCCAAATTTGTAGGTCTTGCCACCAAAATTGAGGATTTGGAGAGAAAAATGGAATTTAATTTCACAACACAAGTGGAGTACTCTAAAAGATCTACATAAGGTTGATACTACGATTTTTAATACACGGAATAGCTTTCCGAACTCATATTCGAGTCTACATAATATTATGTATGTGAACAATCAATTTCGAACATGAACAATATAAATAGCATTTAGAGAAGCCAAATAACCGATGAGAATTTGAAGTTGCGCCTGAAATTAAAAACTACAAGTTACATACCAAACATATTACAGAAACTCTCCAAAGTCATTGTTCACATTAGTTTTAAGGAAAGCGTGAAAATTGTATGTAATTCATATTCTGTAAAAATTATATTTATAATTTCAACAATAAAAACATATATTTACGTTAGTTTTATTCGGGAAATCTTCTTCACTTAATTAAGTTTAATAAACAATTATAAAATGTAATTAATTCATTTGGGGGTCTAACGGGGTAGTGCATGTGTACCGCACGACACTGTATCCTGATAGTGTCGCATAGCCTCTCCTACTCAATTCCTATCTCTACCTCCACGTGCTGAACCCTGGAAACCTGAGATCAGGTAGTCAACCCTGGTGGAAGGTGTAGTCAGGGCTAACGGAGAAGGAAGAAATGGCCCTCCGAAAAGGGGGTTGAGCGTGGGGCTAACAACCTCATCCTGTAAAAAACACATTGTTACGAAACCACAACAACAGCCTCGGATACCGGACACTAAACTCAGACAACCTGGCAAACGCTTTAAGGAAATACGATTTGGAACATGGAATACATTATCACTCAATCGACCAGGAGCACTTAAACTCCTTACAGCAGTGGTTCCCAAAGTTGACTGGGCTCCGACCCATCTAACAAAAATTTCCATTCTTGGGACCCACCTCTTAGCTGTCTTAGAGAAAAGAGGGCATAAATATTGGTAATGCTCAGATTCCCTAGTGGCGAGTCGTGGAACTACTTAATGCTGTCTTATTTGTTCTAATTGAAATAAAAAAAATTAAAATATAAGTGTTACCAATATGAATGAAAGACTGTTGAAATAAGAAACACAACTTAAATAAAAAAAAATTATTACTTAAATACCTACACCGGCAAGGTTTTTTTACAAAGTTATTTCAATGGGAAGGATGTATTTGTTTCTTACTTTTCCTCATTACAGTTTTAACATCAACTTCAACTTTAGTTACTTTTAATCGCAGTGAGTTTGATATATCCAATTTATTTCGGTATTTAGCTGAATGAAATATCAAATTTATCACTTACTATTTTTTTTAATTCATGTATACAGTGGCGAGGGTCCACTCAATATTCGACCCATAGTTTGGGAAACCATGCCTTACAGAACAACTCATAAAATACCAATGTGATATTACGGCCCTACAGGAGATGCGATGGATAGGTCAAGGAGTGATGGAGAAACGAGACTGTACTATACTCTATAGCTGCCATGATAGTGAACATCACTTTGGGACTGGATTCATCGTAAGCAAACGAGTGAAACATTTAATTATTGGGTTCGAACCAGTCAACCCAAGGATCATGCAACTGCGAATTAAAGGAAGTTTCTTCAATTACTCATTTATAAGTGTACATGCCCCTACAGAGGATAAGTCGGATGAGGAAAAATAGGACTTCTACGATGCATTAGAAAGCACGTACAACAGTTGCCCAAATCACGATGTGAAAATAATACTCGGTGATCTAAATGCCAAAATAGGACGGGAGGAGATCTATACTGCCATTGTCGGAAAACATAGTCTTCACAATGAAAGTAATGACAATGGTACCCGACTAATTAACTGTGCAGCGTCACTAAATATGGTTATTGGTAGTACAATGTTTCCCCGTAAAGATATATACCTATAAGGGAACTTGGAAATCCCCGGATGGGTGCACAATAAACCAAATAGACCATATTTTGATAGACAACAGGCACAGATCGGATCTAATGAGCGTCCGGACATACAGAGGAGCTAATGTAGACTCAGACCATTTCCTAGTGTGTGGAAAAGTTAGAGCGAAGATCTCAAACACCAAAAAGGAAATGGGAGCAAGAGCAAAACCCTTTGACACAGAGAAACTGAAGATTCCGCAGGAACTGGCTCGGTACCAGGAGAGCTTGAACACTCACCTGAATGACAATGTTGAGGTTGGAGACCATGAAGAGGTGCATCAACACTGGGAAGAGTGCAAGACTGCCATATTATCCTCAGCTAATGATACCTTAGGACGCCGAAAAACAGGTGAACGATCAGAATGGTTTGACGAAGATTGCCGCGAAGTCACTACGAGAAAGAATGAGGCTTACTTAATGATGCTACAGAAGAAAACACGGGCATCAGACGATGAGTATAAAAAGCGCCGGCGTGACGAAAAGAAACTACACAAGAGAAAGAAAAGTGATTATTTAAAAAAGGAAATGATCCTACTCCAAGAACACTATAAAGAAGGAAAGAAGCCCAAGAAAGTCGGCTGTTCTATAGAAAGATAAATAATGTTAGGAAGGGTTTTAAGCCTCGTATCACAATGTGCAAGGATGACAATGGCATGATACTCACAGAAAAGCACCGTATTCTTGCCCGGTGGGTGGGTTTCTTTGATCAACATTTAAATACCCCCCCCCATAATGATGCCGGCAACACTAACATTAATACTCATGACCAGGAATCGTACAAAGTGGGATGGATGATAACGAAGAACCACCAACATTAAATGAGGTAAAAGGTGCCATGTCAAGGTTAAAAACAAACAAATCGCCTGGAATAGATAACCTACAGAGTGAATTAATAAAATGTGGGGGAGAAAGCCTGCTCAAACATTTACATAGCCTAATCCACCAAGTATGGACTTCAGAAAAGATGCCAGAGGAGTGGAAGGATGGGCTGATTTGTCCCCTGCACAAGAAAGGAGACCAACTAGAATGTAGTAACTACAGAGGAGTGACACTCCTTAACTCTGCATATAAACTGTTGTCGATTCTGATATTCCAGCGGCTGGAACCCATTGTAGGAGGAATACTCGGGCACTACCAAGGAGGCTTTCGACGAGGGAGATCATGTGTTACTCAAATATTCACTCTAAGGCAGATTCTAGAAAAGACCACTGAGTTCAATATTAACACGTATCACCTGTTCATCGATTTTAAGGCAGCTTATGATAGCATTAATCGATACCGGTTATACGAAGCAATGCGAGAATTTGAAATTCCGACGAAAATAATTAAACTTGTAGAGATGACAATGACACCAGTACAATGCCGGGTAAAGCTTCAAGCGGAAATATCCGAGCCATTTGTATCACTGAATGGCCTGAGGCAAGGTGACGCTCTGGCATGCCTTCTTTTCAATATTGCGCTAGAAAAGGCGATACGGGATGCAAAGATTGATGCCCGTGGCAGCGGCACGATATTTACTAAGCCTGTGCAGCTGCTGGCGTATGCCGATGATATCGACATCATTGCCATATCAGAATTGGCGCTGAAAAAGGCATTCACAGCACTAGAAGCCTCTGCCAAAACAATGGGTTTACAAATAAACGAGGCAAAAACTAAATACATGCCTGTCTATGTCACACCACGAGAAGTCGTACCAAAGTTAGATATTGGTGCATACAAGTTTGATACGGTCGACAGTTTCATATACCTTGGATCTCTTGTAACTCGACATAATGATATTACAGAAGAAATCAACAAGAGAATTATGTCTGCGAATAAATGCTACTTTGGTCTGTTAAGACATTTTAAGTCCCGCTTACTATCTCGCCGAACTAAAAGCACTCTTTACAAGACACTTTGATACCGCCTAAACCATGGCATCCTCAGAGGATCCAAGGCCATGAGGCCTGAATCATCATTGGGCTGATTCATGCAAACATGAACAGATCGACTGCGAGGCAAATTTCTAGCCCGTAAGCTTAGATGTTTGGAAATTTATAGTCACCCTTTTGCAAGTTCTATAAAATTTAATAGAATCAGTCAAGCCCTTAATATAAATAAAATCCTGCATTTTTTTTATACCAACATTAATTCTATAAGCAAGCCAAGTAAAACCTAGCGTCATTATAAATTCTATACTTAGTCAATTTTAAAAATACTTAGAAGCAAGCTGTAATTTTAAAGCCAATCAATAGCAAACGATTTTGTAGTTACCTATATAACTTAAAACTATTGTCAGCACAATATTTTAGATGCCAAAAATAGTAATTATTAATACCTATCATTTTTTAATATTATTACCTACATTTCATCCAATTTTGACCAATAGGTATTAAATTCGTAGACTTACCTATATAAATTTTGGAAGCAAAGTTCCCAGCCATACAATGTACCTAATACCTAGAATATCTGATTTGAGATTATTTTGAAAAAATATGTATTTGTACCTAGTTCAAATATTTCAAAATAAGTACCTACCTAGCAAAGAAACACATGTCCATCGAACCCCGGATTCACAAAAAAAGGATATAAACGATTGGAGTGTAAATAAAACACGTCTTTCGTGCTCGTAACGTGGTCTTCTTATATTTTACATTTTCTTTAAACGTTTACATATTTTGTTTTAACAATAAGTTTCGCAGGTCCGTACATGTTGAAAAAGGGACGCTCACTTCTTTTTTTCTCTCTTTTTAAATTCCTCGTACCTACGCCGTCCAGCAAAAAGGACTCTCGTGATTGGCCAAATTTTATCGCGTGATCCTTACGATTTGATGAATCACGAGGACCACCTCGGCGCAGGCGCGCGGAGACTTCAACGTTGCCGGCAAAATTTATTAGATTTGAATAAGTACTTATATTTAGTCTTAAAATTATCTCTTTCATCCATCATCATTTATACTTTTTAAATTAAATTAAATTTATCTTAATTACACCTCCGCCCAATATGCGATTTTCACACACCGGACGAAGGCCTTTATTTATGATTAAAAAATACTTACGTGGTTGAGCAAGGAATCAGATTAGATGTTTTATGAAGCCGTTTCTAGAGGTCAGGGTTACGTTTCGACTTATAGCTACTAAATGATTATTTTACACCGGGAGAAGCCCGCCTGTAACAGGGGTGTATCACTACCTACAAGCCAGGTACATATTATGCAGAGTGTTTTTGTCATTTTTCAGTGACAGAATTTGTAGGTTTTATTTTATTCTTGCCTAGAGTTGACCTGCTCTCCAAAAAGGTTGAGTCATTCGGTTTTTGGTCTCTACTCTCTGCAGACATCGGCCGCGGCCGCTGGCGTCACCCGCCATTTTAAATTTAATTATTTTTTTTTAAAAATATTTTCTACGCTGTACTACTTGACTGTAAATGTATTCCGACAAATAAACGCCCTGTTTTCGCCTATAATTCCGCGTTGTCAATCAACATAAGCATGTCCCCAAAAGAAGCTAGCAGACGATATCACCATGACATGACCTTCATCATCAGGGGGGGTCCAGCGCATCATCCTACACCCTCCCCCCCTTTCGGAGGTGACAACTTGTAAAGCCAGTGCTCACCTACGCATCGGAAACCTGGACATTAACTCTGCGAAATGAACGAGCCCTGAACATCTTTGAAAGAAAAATTCTCCGCCGTATATATGGACCGATCAGGGATGGCACCAATTGGAGGAGAAGATATAATGCTGAGCTCTACGAAGATTGGAGCGCAGTTCAATCAATTAAGATTGGGAGACTGCAATGGCTAGGTCATGTGCACCGTATGAATGACAATGAACCGGCAAAGAGAGCAGCAATCCAATAGGACGCAGAAGAAGAGGGAGGCCAAAGATTCGCTGGTTAGATGGAGCTGCCAGTGACTGCCGTATTCTGGGGGTACCAAATTGGAAAGCGGCCACACTGGATAGGGACAGGTGGAGGAGGCCAGGACCCACACCGGGTTGTCGCGCCCCTGATGATGATAATTAATTCATTTAAATAAATCATATTTTATAAAAATATACGTATGGCTCTAGAATTTTTTTTAACCGTTGTGCCACTCATATTTGGCTCCTATGGTCCAAGAGTTTGCCGATCCCTGTGCTAGACAATCATGTGAGTTATTGGTGGGCTATATATATAATTAATCCTTTTCCTTTTTTATATGTAACAAGGAATGCAAATTCATTATTTTGCTGTAGACGAGATAAAAAAGAAAACAACATGTAATTAGTTTTTATTATTTTATTCTTTGTTAATTTCATTGTATACATATTTTATACATACATCATTTCACATTTATACCATTATTTCATAAACCACCAAAAATAAATCAACATTATATTTTGTTAAAAATTTGGTTTAAACTTTTGGTTTTCTCAATTTATTGGCATACATATTATAAAAAAAGTATAATAAGTAAGGCCACATTTAGAAAAAATATGTATAAAAATAATGTTGAATATAAATTTGGTTAAATATCGAAAGCTTTCCTTTTTAGTCAGTTGCAACAATTAGTCTTAACAAATGCAAGTTCTTTAGTTTTTTTTTTATATATAAATAACTTATCACTGCAATGCACAGTAAACTAATATGCTTTTTAGTCAACCCCAGATCAACAAAGTGTTCTTCGAGAGATAAGACAAGATATCAGAGTAAATAGTGTTGACACAACGGAGCGATTTTACTCCAAATTTTAAAATTAAAACCAAAAAAATAAAATAAGATAGTTATCCTATAGGTTTAGGTATATATGCAAGAAAATCTTGACCCAACAACCAAACTAAGAAATATGTAATAGCATTTATGCAAGAGACAGATTTAAAACATTCAGTTACATGTATGGAAGATAAGTCTACACATCAGTTGATTTTACTTTTATGATATGTATGGAAAGTCAAAATACAATTTATTTTAAGCTAATTTCAGATTTAATGCTAATACACACGGCGATAAAATTATTAAGCCATTTTGTTATTCTGAAATAAATAAGAAATTGACAATATGCACATTTTTTTTTTTACAAAACATTGAAAGTACGTAAAAAATATCAGATGTCTGGTTAGTTATCTGATATTTATTTCATTATTGTTAATGTAAATGCAATTTCCATAGTGTGGAAGAGCTAATTCTGTCAAACGTGACAAAATGTTCTGGTGGGTGTATTAAAATTCCAGAATCAACCAACGGTTTTATTGTCATCGGTTCAAGGCCTCTTACACATGGTTGCCAGCAACTTGAGTGTAGCTGGTTGCACGGCCACATGTGTAAACACTGATTTCTTTTCTTTTGCTTCATGGTTGCCGTCAATTTGGTTGACAGTGCGTAAGGGGCCTTAATCAATACTTGCGTATAGATCATGTGTACTACTTTTTGTAAACAAAACAGTATATGAACCAAGCAGCGGAAGAACCTTATTCGACTTGTGCGAGTCTCTTCTGAACATCATAAAAAATGGTTCATTCATGGAATTGCACTTGCACCGGCAATAATATTGAATAGGTTATCCAAAGCAGTACATATATTAATAAATCCCATATGAAACTGCTTAGAAACGAATTTGGGACATATTTACATTATTCTCAGATGTTTAAATGTGTCCAAAATTTTCTACCTCAACGGTAATATAGATATCAATTAACAATTTTTCAAGAACTTATTCAATTGAAATGTACACTTGGTCACCGGTAAGTGACAGAAGGATATAGTTTATAAAGCTACGATAATTCATGACACATTTTACGCTTATTATTTTAAACCTTAAAAAGTATATTATGTACAACGAAAAAAAACATGTAGGCATTTCTTAAAGCATAATATAAATATTTATATATCATTAAAACTTATATTGAAAAAAGTCAACGCTGAAAATGGTGCTATGATTTAATTCTAAGGTTTTATATACGTTTATTAAAGCACTTTATTTAATATTAACTGGAATTCATTTTTGATACAATTTTATCGTCAACTAAATGGCTATAAAGCATGATTTCAAGACGTGAATGAAGTTTGTAACAGCAGCGCAAAAATATGACAGAACAATTCTCCATAATGTTACCTGAAAGCAACGGCGAGTTAAAGTGAAAAAAAAAAATCGATTTTGAGATAAGTATGTCAATCGATTGCTGAAAGCTATATATGTACCTGTATAATGAATCACCAAGAATTGAAATATCCCATTTAAAAGAAAAAATGCCACTGTTGCATTTATTAAAACTGTCCTGTAACTTAAACAAAGTAACAGTGAGATAACTGAGATATGTCACTGTTAATGATGATATGCAAAAATCCTACCATTATCATTTATTATAAACTGCAAAAAGAAAAAAAACATCCAGTTAATTATTTCATTTGTATGACACGAACATTCAATAATCTCGAAACTAGTATTTTGACTTATCCCACTGTTGCTTTCAGGCAGTGATAAATAAAATAATAAACGTGCGACACAAACGTTTCTCCATTTTTTCCATAAACATGGGCAGAAAACGTATTATTCTTGTATATTTCGAATTTGTGAATCAGTAAAATTTTGGCACCTTTGCATTATTATTATTATTATTGTAATAATAATTTACTTACATAACATTAAAGCCTTGTTTTTAGATAGCAAAATATATTTATCTACTATAGCACCTTTTAGCAGCATTTATGAAATAATTTGAAATACAATTAATATACTGTGAAGTAAATTTGGTGTTACATTGGTCACTTCAAAGAATATGCTTTATAAGGATCAAAACTACAATCGATAACATGCGATCAATGAATGTATCTACCCCCTATGCGATCATTGCAAAACTGAAAACACCACTTAAGCCAGAATGATAACATACATATTGTTACTAATATAAATTAAAAAAAAACAGTATAATCAAAATCAGTAAAAATATTTTGATTATTTATTTGTGTATACGAGTCCTCACAATCAAAGCAATGCAAAAAATTATTTCATTCGATCTGAAATTAGTTGAAACAACTAAGGGGTCGTCCATAAATAACACCATTTTCAGAAGCAGAAAATTTTTTAAACCCCTGTCTAAATTATGTCACAATAACGATTTCAGTATTATATTTACAGGGAATATTTTATTCTCAGAAAAAATAAGTTTAATTTTTGTGATGTCACATTTTCTAGAACCCCCCCTCTACCCGTTTCATAAAAAATCAACACATTATATCATCAGCTCCCAATTTATTTCCTTACGGCATGACACCGTATATGGATGACCACCTAGGACAATAAAAATTAAATACATTTATTACATAAGGTACGCATTTTATTCGTAAATCTATATAGAAAATAGAGATGTTATGACAAGCGGAAAGTAATAATGGATGCAGGTAAAAATACCGATTAAAATATAAATTAGAATGATATCTCAGAACACAATCAAGATTATTAGTAAATTACTATTGACTTGATCCAATATTAACCACTACAATATTATACATATTATATAGACATATCTTATGACTATATCCTATGTGTAAGTCATCGAGATAACTTTATACATCCAAGAAACAAAACAAAACTGATTACCTACCAGTAAAATTGAACACATTATGAACAGTTTTATTATTAAATACTATCTTAGCAGGATATGTATTAGTAAGTGTTGCAAGAATTGGAAAGTACTTATATTTTTATCTGATTACGTCGAATAGCGTATGAAATAATAATACAATGTAATATAGTTGATGAGTATTGGAATTTCAAATGAATACAATATACATATAATAATATGTAATTCTGAAATGCAGGAATTTAAACAAAAAAAAATACAATATATTAGTTTGTGCACTGTAAAAAATATAACAATGAAACAAATTAACAACTAAACATAAAATTATAAACGTAAGAGTACCTAGTAAAAAAAACTGGGCAAAACAAAACTCGCGGAATGATCATCCAAACCAGAACTGATGAAGTCCTTGCAATAACTTTGTCACAAAGTTAGTCTAAAGTTTAAATATTGTTAGAAAAATAAAATTCTCTCCATGACGAATAATTTATATTGTTGAATTAGTGTAGTATGTAATTATAAAATTTTACATTGAAATTCAAACCACGTGTATCAATGCAGGTAGAGAAATATAAAAAAATAACTTAAGCTTAGCCAAGTACTATGTATTATTATTATTATCTCGCATAGCCTGTAATTATTTTTATTATATGGCTATAAAAAATATATTTTTAAAACAGAAAGTAACATTATCTGTTATGCAACTTATATAGAGATAGATGTCAGCGAAAAATGTTATTATAAAAAATAATTTACATTATAGATAATTATGTAATATTAATTATCGTAATTCATAGACTATGATTTCTCTTATTTTTTCCATACTGTTATATTTGGATAACAATATCACATAATTATTATGGCAATACTTGTTACAAGTACTATTGAAAATTTAAATAAAGAATAATGCTTGACAACTTATTATTATGAGCATGCACAGTCCGGTGTCATTAATATTACAATACATAATAATATGTACTCATATTATAAAATATATTAGTGGCAAACAAGATTATAAGGTAAGCATTACATCTCAGTGACAAACATATCGACCAATAATTAAATTGAAAACACAATAATATGTTCAAGTCTTTTATTATTAGACTTACGAAATAAATAATAAAATAACAACCAGATTAATTATACAAGTTTATTCAAAAAATTTGCAAACGAATTTTGGATTAGGATTTATTGATGAATGCTATACGGCAGTCGTATTCATGCGGTGCTCTGGGTCACTACCACCATAATTACCCAGTATTCCAAAATGATAATTACTTGAGACAACCTTAATTTAATTTCATGATACACGACCATAATGATATGATTCATACGCTTCAGTTACTGTTTTCTTCAGGCAATAACAAAATTTTATTATCGCTTATCGCAATTATTATGCGCGAGGTCAGTCAAATATTATTTCACTTCTGAACAGCCAATCAACGATCAGCGATTTCAGAAAAGCTAATTAAAAATAATTACAAGATAAAAAGAACTTTTTATATACAATGTTTTTAAATTTTCTGTTGAATCATATAAACTTGACTTGACTAGCTTAAACGATCAAAAAATTTTGTACTTGATAGAAATAATACTGAAATGTCATTTTGACATTTCATATTGATTTCCATAGTAACGCACGTATATATTAATAATTTAGTTGCTAGGACCCCAGACCCCTAGCAACCAATAATGGTGTCGAAATAACTTTTTATACAAAACAGAATTAACTGAAAATGTATTCAATTCTACTTAAAGATGGCTCAAAGTATTAAAAAAATGCATTGGCATTGTGTTTTGATACATTCTAAAAGTTTCAAATGTCTAACAAGTCGGGAAGTTAGTTAAAAATCGATTGCAAGATTTGTACCGGACAAATAAGAATACGAGCTAAGAAAAATGTTGTAATAAAGGTCTCGAACCTGATTCTAAAGAGAAAATTTTCAATTGGCTGATCAGAACAAACGCTCTTTTATGACTGCCTTGAAAGTATCTTCACACACTGAGGGGGCTGCGACACGGAAGATTACGAAAACCACTGCTATAAGGCATCTCTTGACAAAATTTTTTAAATGCAAAGTTTTTTATTTGAAAAATAATAACACTAAAGCAAAATAAAACAATCCCTTTGCTTCATTTTATAGCAAATAAACCAAAAACATCTACTAACTTCTAAATAAAGATTTTTACAGAACATCTCTTCAAAAAATGGAAGAATCATAAACTGGAGTTAAGACATATTATGTTATACTTTTACACAATACAACTTATTTTATAGTGCAACATTGTACTGTGGCTGACATATCATAGGAGCATTTTAAATACATCTCTCGCGCCCTACTTCACACAAAATCCAGTGCTATGACATATCAGCAACAATATTGTAGCGGCAACACTGCAGTCACTGGTTACTTAGACTTTGATTTTATAATAATTCATCGTTGTCGATAATAATCAATATAAAAAATTACATCTTTTATTAATGGCAATTAAGTTATTACGGGCAGTTGAATGAGTATTTTATTTGTCATTATAAAAAATAGAAAACAATAATTTATTAGTATAAGTAGATATTGTTATAAAAAATTTCCCTTAACAATGACAACACCCCCGACTTAATAATTCACATGTGGGCTGAATGAATCTAAGCACTTTTTTATATACTGCTCGATAAGAAATATGTAATTGTTAATTGCTCGGAAGCAGCTTTTTAAATAATTTGATAGAGCGGTGGATATGCATCCTTGTGTAAGTTTTCAGGGAAATGTCTCGTTTTTGTAATATTATATAAGACAGCACTTGGACGATTTGCCTTTACTCTTGTCGTTGTGCTTGAGGAGCGGCCTCTCTGACAATTGGAAGCGACGTACTACGCGTACTAGCTCGTGGAATGCTTGATCCACATTAACTCGGCGCTTGGCACTGCACTCTATGTATGGGATCTTTAATTGGACAGCTAATTGTTTCGCTTCGTCTGTAGGCACCTAAAATAATTAATAGAAGAAAAAGATTAAAAAAACAATTTGCAGACAGAAACCTAATTTAAACAATAATCCAAATTTCTACTCAAGAATATCACAATTACGAATTAGTTGATGGTCAAAAACCATCTATGAAAAAAATCTTATTGCTCAAAACATAGACATATTAAGTTACATTAAAGATATTTTAAATTATCCATACGGTGCAGACTAAAAAGTTAATGAAGAAGGTTTGAACGTTTTCGGTCCAGACTCCCATTCAAAACACAACTGTATTTTACGTGTGTATAGACAGCACATTATAGTATTTTTTTGTAGTGTAGACGAAAGTTTCTTTTGCTGATAGTAAATTACCATTTTCGGTTCTAGCGGACCATATGGGTCTACACAGAATGGAGTTGTTCTTGTCAGGCCCTTTTTAGGCCTAATATGGCTGTAAACATATTATTTACTGTAGATAATTTGGAACACCTCAGAAACTTAATTAAGAGAAAATATTGGCATAGAACGGGTCTCTGTCCCTTTACTTCAGTTACACTTTAGTCGCACAGCTTTCAGTTAATTTCATTGTAATCATGTACAGCATAGATGGCTTAATTGGTAAAGAACGTTGGCCAGAATCCAATGAATACTGGTTCAAGCCCCATACGAATATTCTTTCAAAAAATATTTTCTAATGGGTATGTTTCTGAGGTGTAAAACTATGTAAGTATATTAAATAACGGGTGTTACATTATTAAATTATATGACACTCATTTCACTATTCATTTGATTAAAAAAACAGTTTAATTTAAGATACATATTATTCTCATCACACTGAGAGTGAAGAAGTGACGTTCGACCTGGCTCAGCCACTTACTATGAATGCCTAAAGGGAATTTCAAATCTGCTTGTCTATTCTTCAAGCCAACCAGAGTGCATATACACAGAAGCTACGGGATGCTGGCAAAGCCGAATATGCAAGAAAACTGGCGAGGGACAGGAATTCTTGGAGGCACTGTGTGATGTCCATACACTCTGAGGAGTGGATATGGTCTAAGAATTAATAGTATGGACTCACCAAACGTTCGTGTTCAAGATCTGACTTGTTTCCGACTATCATCATGGGAAACTCATCCCTGTCCTTGACTCGGAGTATTTGCCGATGGAATTTGTACATCTCGTCAAAGCTGGCATGGTCGGCCACCGAGAATACCAATAGGAAGCCTTCTCCCGACCGCATGTACTGCTCTCGCATCGCGCTGAATTCCTCCTGACCCGCAGTATCCAAAACTGGAAAAACAATTCATCTTATACTAAAAATTCAACTAATAAATGGATAGCTTATGACATTTTTGCATTTCAGGAAAAATTTTTGTGTGGTTGACATGGTAGACAGAGCAAAATTAATATTTTGTAAGTCGACAATTGAAAATGAAATGTGGTGGCTTGTTTATTTTGTTTTTACTTTCCAATACAATGGACACATTTATGATTGTTTATCCAAATATCTTGGCACGTGTTCTGCTTAATCTGTGATCTTGCCTAAACCATGAATAAGTAATTACGATTAAATTCCATATTGAGAAGTCATGTTCATTTTTCAGGATAGCCTTTGTCGCATTTTCACTCATCATCATTGTAGGGAGTAAGATCATGTTAACGCGCGTGTTTGAACATGTACCGTTTTTAAAAAATCGATTTTTTTTCGGTTAGGTATATGTTCAAACACGCGCGTTAACATGATCTTACTCCCTATTTCATTTGTCATTTGTCAATTTATGGCGACAGCTGTATGTTGTAGCTTAACCACTGGGAAATGCCAATAGATATGGCGTATTTCAAAAAAATACTACCTTATTCTTAGGTCAATAATTATTATAAAACAATCACTATTCGTAGGATGTTTATCACATTTGAAAGGTCAAAGACATAGCTTATAATCAGTATCTTTAGAATTATCTTCAAATGTGTTAATCGTGCCCATTTTTTGAATAATAAAATGCCTAATTCTTGTCAAATTTGGGATCACAGAGATTATAAAATATAATTTTTATCGTAAATATTTTACTATATAATGTTAACATTGATTTTACTAATGGCTTTGTAAATGCGTTTAAAAATTAAAAAAATCTGTACTGATCTGTACTAAATGTACTGAAATATGACTATATTCTAAAATGTTAGATCGAGAGGTTTAAAAGAATACTATTTTATATAATAAAAATACTTTATACAGTCATCAAATGTATAAAATAAATATAAAGGCTTCAAAATTATTTACATAGATTATCTACAACGTTTAAGGAATGTTCAGGCTAATGCTTTGAAAATACCATAAAATCTCCATTTTGTCCTACGTTGGGCATGTGGGCCGTTAAAGTTAAAACTACACGGATTCGACAACTTCGTGAATTGGAGATAACAATGAAAAATAATTTTTGAAATTGGTGAATGAATGAAGTGAATGACAGCTAATTTAAATAGTAGACCATGAGTCCTTTTTTTTAACTTCACTCTCATCCATTTATGCCAAATCTTATAAAGGTGTTTTTCAGTATCATTGAATGTACAAGTTATCATTAAACTGTACAATCAAAATGTAGAGAAAATTATACTTGTGGTTTTCAGAAACTATAAAATACTTTAAGTAGCAAGTAGTAAAATTTGTCCACTAGTCACAAATTAAGAGATGATGTCAGTGGAATGGTGAGTGTCACCAATCACTCAAATGATCTCATGAAAGAACACCAAGTCTTCAAATAATGCATTACTATCAGTAGCCATAATAAATAAATCACTGTACTCTCCAAATTAGATTTAGTCACCTATATGAGTCACCTAATAACAAAAACCGATAAGTCACACATTTGGTCAAAATCTAACTTGAAAATGTATAGTAACCTAACGATTTGTAGGAACCGATTATTAAAAGTGATATACTTAAATAAATATCCTATTTTATTTTTCATATCGTCACCTTACTATTAAGACCACGTAAGTCCGTTATTATGGAAAAATGAAGTTTTACAACAAAATTTAAACAAAAAAACATTTTAAATCATATCAAAACCTCGGTTCTCTAGACTAGTATGCTGTCCATATATTGACAAATTTTAAAAACTCGTAGGTCTCGTTGACATGGGATTAAAACCTCGTATTTCACAACCAGCGTTAGGGTGTTAGGAGATTCATCGATTAGAGAGCTGTTTAAAATATAGTTTTTATTACGTTTTTTCCTTCCCCTCAACAGTCTTGTCAAACAGACTTACGAGGTTTTAATAGTAAGGTGACGATATATTTATTGCAAAAAGGGGTTTATCAGCTATGTCATAGAAATGGGCACATTCTTCTAATTTAAAAATAAAATGTGTTATAAGAGAGAAACTGAAGTTAAAACCAAGTACCTACTTACAATTGTCGCACAAAAATGTCCTTTATTGCTCATATTGAAGTGTGAACAGTTTTGTAATTAGACGCTTGATAATATTATATATCAGTGGCGAGGGGTGGAGGTAGGCTGTTAAGATTCAACATAAATAGAAGTTTATGCAGGGTTTAATTTAAATTTAAAAACTAACCAACACTATCTGCAATTTGTCATCTTAGTTCAATGAAAATAAATACTTATGACTGACAAAGTTTAGTGTGCACTATTTATATCGGATCTTAACAACCTATCTCCACCTTTCACTACTGATACATATAATATATACCCGTTTATATATCATACAATGTAATGGAACCCCTTATATAATATAATCTTAGCATATAATATAATGAAAACGAATGATCAGCAAGCAAAAAGAAAATCTAGATTTAAATTCAAATATGTAAGTACGAGGGTGGGTCAATAAGTCCTTAGAAAAGCCGACAGGTGGCGCGACTAGTACTGTAAGCGGTTTGTTTTCATGCAGCGGCACTACCGATTCAGTATGCTGCGAAGTTTCAATCAGATTGGTCGGGTTGTTGTGTGTTTCTCGTACATTTAAAAAAAAGATTTGCTTGTTTACAAAAAATGGAGAAAATTGAGTTTAGAGCTGTTATTAAACATTTTAATATAAAAGGGTTAACAGCAAAGGAAATAAAAAATGAGTTGGATTTAGTTCACGGCACATCTGCTCCTTCACTTGCAACTATTTATAACTGGTTAAATGAATTTAAACGTGGTCGTACATCAACAAAGGATGAACCACGCTCAGGACGTCCTGTAGAGGTGACTACACCAGAAATGATCAATAAAATCCACGATATGGTGTTAAGTGACCGAAGATTAAAGTTGAGTGAGATAATTGAGGTTACAGGGATCTCAAAAGGTAGCGTCATTTCTATTTTACATGACAAATTGGGCATCAAAAAAATTTCTGCAAGATGGGTGCCGCGTTTGCTCACAGTCGACAATAAACGCAATAGGGTGGTGGCCTCTAAAGCCCTGTTGTCGCTCATGCAACGCAATCCGGATGAATTTTGTCATCGCTTTGTGACTGTAGATGAAACATGGATACACCACTATACTCCCGAGCCGAAAGAACAGTCAAAGCAGTGGATTGCGAAAGGCGAACCATGTCCAAAGAAGGCGAAAACCGTAAAATCAGCTGGTAAGGTTATGGCTACTGTATTTTGGGATGCACGTGGAATTATTTTCGTTGACTATTTGGAAAAAGGAAAAACAATAACAGGGGATTATTATGCATCTTTATTGGACCAGCTAAAAAACAAAATTGAAGAAAAACGGCCTCATTTAAACAGGAAAAAAATCCTCTTTCATCAGGACAATGCCCGTGTTCACACATGTTTACGATCAATGGCTAAAATTGAAGAATTGAAGTTCGAATTGGTCGACCACCCACCGTATTCGCCAGATTTAGCCCCCAGTGACTTTTTCCTTTTCCCAAACTTAAAAAAATGGCTAAGTGGACAACGTTTTTTTTCAAATGAAGAAGTCATCGATCGGACAAATGCTTATTTTGAGGACCTTCCGAAAACTTATTTTTCTGACGGTTTAAAAAAAATTGAGAAACGTCTAACCAAGTGTATTGAGCTCCAAGGAGATTATGTTGAGAAATAAAAAAAAAATACAAAAATAAAAACTGTTTTAATGCTTTTTTCTAAGGAATTATTGACCCACCCTCGTACCTTCAAATTTTATTAGAATTTTCAAAATCTATGTCAGAAAACCTGGTGTAGATTTTGGAGCAATTGTTTTCATTCAAAGATGGAAATATATATTTAAATTGCGAAGATTATTTTTTTCTCATTTGCTGTAAATAAGAAATAATTGGAAATACAGTCCCACAAACTTATCTGTAGAATGGACAAAAATGGGCCTTCATAGATAATGAGTCTAACAATGCTATCTTGAATACGTCATATCACTGTCAGATTCTGTTCAGTTGTCCGACTGTGGCTCCCCCATCAATTTCACAAGTTTAGTTACGATTGTACACTAGTATTTTTTTCCTATTATAGTAAGTTTCTTTTTTTAATCAACTATCCAAATATGCAAATCTGGATACCCATTTGGGAAATACTGCCTTAATACGTATGGCATAATAGGAAAAATACACTTACTGTCGAGCTTGGCGGGTACATCATCAATGACGCATTGTTTCGTGTAAGAGTCTTCAATCGTTGGATCATAGTCAGTCACAAAATAGCTCTGAAATTATAAAATTGAGTTTATTATTTACTTGGTGGAATGACGGCATCATTAATGGTTAAATAATACTTCATAATAGATTGCGCATTCACCGACATGTGCACCTTTTGACATTTTTGAGTTATGCACATTAGCAGATAGATTTTCAAACAAATTTACTGTACCTACATTGCAAACAAGAACGGTAATTAAGCAAATCCGCATTTTTGTCTTATTCAGCTAACGTGTCCATATACTGTATGTATCTAATTAATGTGAAAAATGAACTCTATTTATATGGAAAATTCGTGTTCATGTCACTGCTGGTTACATGTAAATTGTAAGCACAGGCAGCCCTCGACTTTTGTACGTTCTACTTTCGTACAATTCGCTATATCGTATATTTCTTAAAATTTAGATTTTTGTTGATAATGCAAAAACTGCACTTGCTCCTTTCTCGCCATCACCTTCTCAAATACGTAAACAAGTTTAGTCTTGCGTTAGGACGCGTGCCAATGCGTTGTGCGTTTTGCCAGTTTATTTGTTTATGTAAATATTTAGCCCTTATAAATTTATAAACATAAGTGAGAAACGGAGAAACTGCAGTGTTGATACAGATAAAAAGAAATTAAGGTCTCATAAACTTGATACGATCGAGGCAATGATGGAAATAATTATATGTTAAATTTAATCTCAGTCAGAACCTCTATTAAATGAATACTTAATTGAGCAACGAGAGTTAAGTGAAATACAAAATGAAAGTGAAGAAGAACCTGATAAACTTATCGTCAAGACTTTGACAATCAATAATATGAATGAAGACTTCATGCATCTTGACAAATTTTTGATTATCATGGAAGAATATCTCAATGGAGAGCGTATGTCTCAAGTATGCAGAACAATTTATTGAAAGACACAGCATGTTAAGGTCGGTACTGACTTGAGCAAAATTGCGCGCACGAATTTGTACTGACACACGCACGAACGCCGTGTGCATAAATTTACTCAAGTCAGTACCAACCTTTATAGGAAGTCTTTATCAAGAAAAAAAAAAAAGGGTGGTATTCAACTATCTCTTGATAAGTTTATAAAGAAAACACCTTATTGCTAATTAATACGCCTCGTTAATTTTATTATACCAATTAATAATATTTTAAAATACACGTTTTGGTGTTTTTTACGTTGCTCTACTTTCGTACACATTTTCAGGAACCAATTACGTACGAAAATCGAGGGCCGCCTGTATACATTAGGGACATGAACATTTATTCAAATAACAGATGGCAAAATATCATTGAGACCGGATGATACGTTCTTCAATTTTCCGAGTGGTAATTTGTACGCATTTTAAAGACATTGGTATCTGTATGAAATATAATATCGTATACAATACATACCAGTGGCGAAGGGTGGAGGTAGGCTGTTAGGATTTGACATAAAGAGTGCACATTAAACTTTGTCAGTCATACGTATTTGTTTTTATTGAACTAAGACAACAATAATTTACAGATGGAGTTGGTTAATTTAAAAAAAATCAATTAAACCCTGCCTAAACCAAACCATAATAGTTTTGGTATGCTTTGGGCGATCCAACAAAATCGTGTACACTTTTTCATTCATACTTATTTGTTTTCGTTGAATTAAGAATACATACCTATTACACAATTGGTCAGTTTTTTTAAACTAATTAAGCCCTGCTTAAACCAAGCCATAAAAAATATTATTCCGTCTATAAAATATCCAAAATTATGTATGATTTAATGTCATAATTATAGATATTTTATAGATAGACAAGTATTTTTTGACTATTATCTATTATGGCTTGGTTTTCGCAGGGTATAATTAAATTTTAAAAACTAACCAACACCATCTGTGAATTGTAATCATAGTTCAGTGAAAACATATACATATGGCTGACAAAGTTTATTATGCACTATTTATATCGGATCGTAACAGCCTACCTCCACCCTTCGCCACTGATATATACAACTGTTTATGTTAAATTTCTAGAAACATTTATTCTGCTAATATGTCCACTGTAATGTTGACACTTTCTATGAGGAAATTTCCTGGAATTATAAATCAATACCCATTTCAATCACATTGCAGTAGGCTTTACGTGCAAAGTGCAGATACTAATGTTTGCGTTGTGGAAATAAAATAATGTAAATAGACCAAGAGAATATTGCGCTGAGTAAAATAATAATCAACATGTTGTGGGAGTATACTTGTACACAAACCATGATGTTTCCAAATAGATTACTTAATTACGTGGTGTTTGCATAAGTATGATAAGAAAAAATTCTAATTTTATTTTTTAATGGATTTAGTTGATTATTTTGCATTAATTCTGTCAAAAATTGAGATGAACATTAATGTATTTCATCGTTTAGCTGGCCATCAAATGCTGGGAGGTATTAGCATGGTGGTACCCGGTGGGCCGCAAATTTCTATAAAAAAAAACCATATCTTTTTTGTAAATCGGTAATGGCAGATGGCTATAACTGCTGTTTTTCCACTTTTTTAGTTTTCTTCCATAATATGTTCCAAATTGTACATTCTTTGATGTGGCAAAATATTACAGCTGCAATTTTCAAGCAACAAGCATCTGACCAACTGTGAAAAAAGTTGATTTGGCAAAAAGATATATCTGCTTAAAATGCTTTAAATAAATAAAACTTCAATCTTTTTAAAAGACATGATTTGAGGTTTGTGTTGGGATGTTAATTCCGCTTATTTTGATATAAAATACTTCAAAATATCTTGTAAACTAACTCTTGAAAGACTGATTTCAAAACTTTGTTTTTGCTCTCCTGTAAAATTGTGTAAACAGCAGATATAACCGTTTGCCATAACAGTACTGAAATATATTAAAAATATATCATAAAGACGTCTATTTCGGTTAAGTATTTCACCATTATTCCAAGAGATGGCAGTCTGAGTACAATATATTACATTATTTAACACAATCGACAAAGGCTGGCATAGTGAGTTTCAAGTACAGCGTGTATCAGTGGCGAAGATTCAATATAAATACTGCACCAGTGGCGAAGGGTGGAGGTAGCCTGTAGAGATTCGACATAAATAATGCACACTAAACTTTGTCAGTCAATCGTATTTACTGTCATTAAACCAAGACAACAATGTGTAGATATTGTTTGTTAGTATTTAAAATTCTATTAAACCCTACCTAATCCAAGCCACAGTAGATAATAGTAAAAAACTATTCGTTTATCTATAAGATATTTTTTATCGAATATGGTTTGGTAAACTAACTGACATCTGTAATATGTATTCGTAATTCAACGAAAACCAATATCACTAAAAATGTGCACTATTTTTGTTGGATCGCCCATAGCATACCTTAACTATTATGGTTTGGTTTAGACAGGGTTTAATTTAATTTTAAAAACTAACCAGCACAATCTGCATATTGTATTCTTTGTTCAATGAAAACGAATACGTTTAATTGACAAAGTTTAGTGTGTACTATTTATGTTGGATCTTAGCAGCCTACCTCCCTCCTTCGCCACTGCTATGTAGTCTAAAATAAACAAACAAAAAATATGATAAAAACGATTTTGACAAAATTATCACACCAGAAGTTAACTTTTCAACGATGATTTGCTTTCAGCTGTATCAAAATTATACATATAAAATGATGTATATCAATTCCAGAACGATTTTGCCTTGGTAACTTATGTACCGTTATTAGTGCTTGTATGATCAACATAATATTGATGGTTTATTGTATTAAAAAACTTTTTTTACAAATACATCTTGGAGTATAACGTGATTTACGATTGTTCATCTAAATATTCTAATTAATGATGGTTCGGTGCCTGGTCTTCCACAGGCAGTGTTAGTTTCCGTAAAAGTCGCTGTTTTTATGTTCAAATTTAAATATACCAATAATAAAAATATTGATGCATGCATGTGATTTCAAAATATTTGCTTTTTGATCACTTTTTTGACTATTTCCATAATACCTAAGGTCAAAAATGTGTGTATATTTATTCCATTATAATTCAAAAACTACTGGACCAATATTGATGAAACTTACACAGTTTATAGCCTAAATTGTTGTTACCAATTTAGCAGATAATAATAGCAACTTGCAATAATTTATCATGAGAAGATAATGGTCAGATAGTAGTGGTGGAATGGTGAGATGAGGTGTGGGCAGAGACGTGTACCTACATCCAACCGTGTTTTACATTCCAAAATAGTCCCCCACCCCAAAAATATTCCACCCCTTCCTCCCTCAATTCTTGCCGTATTTGTCTTAAGTAAGGGATGCGGTTTGTTAATACACATTCATAACACATTCAAGTTTCATAATTTATTTTGTCTATACATTCAATAAATAATTAAATCAACTGTTTGAGTGAATTTAAATTTGTGTTGAATTGTGTTTTTGAGGTGATATCTTAAATAGTACTTATGAAGTTTTGCAATGCGAAATGGTAATAATTTAGTTAAGTATTAGACTTAGTACCCTTATTTCCATCTTCAATTTCATATATTTAAGCTCCATCTTTATAGAAGGTTTTCTTCACCATTCTTGTATACATGTTGAAAAACAAATTTGTTATGTTTCATTTTAGTAGTTGTCATATTTAGCAATGCCACCGGTTGTAAGGAATTCATATAATTAGTTGTTACTTAGTGTCATGAATAATAATTTGATTATTTTTACGACGATGAGTGCATAGCA
This sequence comes from Rhyacophila brunnea, assembly GCF_057557595.1. Classification (NCBI taxonomy): domain Eukaryota; kingdom Metazoa; phylum Arthropoda; class Insecta; order Trichoptera; family Rhyacophilidae; genus Rhyacophila; species Rhyacophila brunnea. The sequence goes on along the minus strand of NW_028233276.1, from coordinate 34,607,329 downwards.
TGTGTATGGCAAATATTTAATTGCGTCTATGAATCATACATACGTTAATGTTTATATTTGACATGGGAGGTAAACAAGAAAAAAAAACATTTTCTGACCAAATATGTTGAGAAATGATGGCTATTATTTTATGATGGGCAAAATACCAGTGACATTTCACAATGGAATCGAAACGGTGGGCGGCAAAACGTTAGGCGTTTTATAAAATTAGGTGAGAGACCTTGAAAACAGTATGTCAGATCCTATTTTGGGCAATGTGAAGCTACAACATACACATCATTGATAAGGGGTCTTGGATACTGGCAAAAGTCCAAAGTTGCCGAGGCTGATATTAAAATTGTCTACAAAACTAATGGCAGATGACAAAAACAGTAATTTAATGAGGAAATTGTCGTGGGCGTAACTTTTGCATAACCTACAGATGTTTTACTTACTTGGATAAATTGAATTGTTATGGCGGATTTTCCTACACCTCCTCCACCGACAACCACTAATTTGTATGTTTGTGCGTAATTGTGTCTTTCACCTTGCCGTGACATTATAAAAAGATTTGAAACGTTAAAATAAAACTCTAACAATACAAAAACTAAACAAGAATGACATAAAAGGAAGTTAGCATTGCCATTTACGATCTATAAACTCCCTAATGTAAAAAATATTAAATATCAACTTTCCTTTTTAAAGAATAATAAATTTTTACATTCCATGAACAAAGTCATATTTTTTATCAAACTATAATATAATATCTTCTCATAATTATCGACGATGGCTACTATAGATAAATAAAACATATTCTTATATTTTAGTGTAGGTTTTATTATGAGGTATCGGTAGTATTGGAAACCTGAATTAGTTATAATTTCGCCTGTTGGCATAATATTCTTGTAATAATATATTATAAAAACGAATTATTTGTAATAAATCTAAATTTTTCAAAACACAGTATCTGTTCACCATTTTTTTTATAAATACTGAAAAAATGGGAAAGATTTTAACTTGGCAACGTCAAGAAGAGCAACAGTTATCGACATATTTGTGCTAGTATTCTCATATAGAAAAAAAAATCCCGAAATTTTATTTTCAAAGAACTTTACAACTTGGACAGTGAAATGAGTTTAATTAAAACTTTAGAAACAGTCAAGAGTTTATTTAAAAAAAAATCTTTACAACTCTCAATAAAGTGAGATTATTTGTAGTTGCAAGATAACGAAAACTCGAATGCAGTAGAATTTTGGACATAGCTTGCCTAAACCTGCCATGATCTAATAGCCATAAGAAAGTTGAAGAATTAAAAAATATATGTGTCAAAATTGTCAACACTGCCGAGCTGCCGAGTGCCGGATTGAAACAATGATTTTCGTGATGGTAGTTAGTACTTGCCGAAAAATATAATTATTACCGAAAGTAAGTAATTATTCTATTAGAAATTTCGTTTTTGTAGTAGTGTTTACTATAAAATGCGACTTTTAAGTAATTGAGTATTTATTTTAATTAATATCTTATGCGATTTCTGTTTTCTATTTTGTCATATAAATTAAACAATAATACTTAATGTATGAAATAAATTGATTGATGTGTATCAAACATTAAAATGTAAGTTAAAGATACTGTACTTTCTTTACAGTACAGTTATTGTGCTCGTTTGAAACATGAAAACACACTAAAAGTTAAGAGCATACTTAGTTAAACAGCAAATAATTTTCAGCAATAGATGGGACGTAATTTCGAAAGCGTTGCCAATCGGAGAGCGACAGTCGACCTGTGAGCACGTCAATTTGTTTTATGATGGCGTCTGAGGAATTAATTCTTAAATCGTGTAAAGATGACTAAAAATTGTTAGTATTTACTCGAAAAACAAAACATTTCAACGAATATATTATTATTATTACTTAAATAACAATAAACATAACATTAAGGGGAAGCTCTACAGAATCGGCCTTGAGAATTGAAAATATGATTTTTTTACATGTGGTCCATAATAACTGGTCTACTAGTTAATATAAAAAGGTTGCCGCCAATGTTTGTCTCAATAAACTCCCTCCAAGTGAAGCTTGTGAAGTGAAGCTATGGGGTGACCAAAAAATAGTACTTTCTAAATTCAATATGTTTATCAGTTCTTTGGTGTGAAGTATTGCAACTGATATGATGGATATGATGACTTTTTTGATTATGTGTTAGCCACGATATAAACTTAATAATATATTAATAACTTTGTAACCTGAAATTGTCCGAGAACTAAATATACGAAGGATGTTGACATACATATCTACCTACATTTTTATTTCATGTGCTATCCAAAAAACATTACTAATGAATAGTGTTTATTTGTAATGTTTAGGACCTACGTATTAAAAATAATAGGTATTGTTTAATTCTAATGCATATTTTTTAAAACGTAGAATTTAGTGTCTGCCTATTATAAAAAGAAAGTGACTTTTTATTGGCTGCGCAACTTCACTTTTATACTAGTGAAACAAGTGGTAGGAAGAAGCATTATTGTATGTAAAGCCAATGGGCGAAATAATTTATATCATGAGTGCCTAAAAATAATTATTAACATACAGTCACTAGACACATTATTTTTTTATTAGTCCATCCGACTGGCGGGCGACGCCAGGGCTGTCGACGCAATTAATTATATTGTACTTTTTAAATTTTATTTATAATATATTTTATTCAAGTTTTGTGCATCTAATGCCGGGTCCACACTGGCAACATGTCGCGCGACAACCTCGATAAATTTTACGATAATTATCATAATGGCTTAAGAAATTTTACGATAATTATCATACTTATCGTAAAATTTAACGAGGTTGCCGGCGACATGTTGCCAATGTGGACCCGGCATAATATCCACTGTGGTTCACGTAGTGGAATGGACCTGTTGTTTCTGGGGTCAACTAATTCAAGAAGTAAACACCCGTGATAGAATTTTTCCAGTTTTAGTTGCATTATATTCCAAAACTCATTTCCGATTTTATAAATGGAAATTTCTTGGTGTACATAGTAAACAAACCTACGAATAAAAAAAGACAGGAAGGAACATACTGATTCATCGCCATAAAAACTGGCAACCAAATTCGCCATTTTGGAAAGCGACGACTTTGCGTAAACAAATATCGCGTGGTCTGCACGTGTGAGGTAAACTTAAATAGGTAATTTTGTGTATTTTATGTTTGTGTATCATGCATTGTTGGCCATATTTTCCGGTCTTTCTTGATTGCCGTGACACAATATGTTCCTTCCAGTCTTTTTTATTCATAGAAAAAAACAGTATGTTCTATTAGTTATATAATGTATTATGAATCTGTAATAAAATAATACACAATTAAAATATTTTCAAATTGAAAAAAACACATTTTCCTAGCTTTGAGCCGTGCTCACTCATGAATGTCATTCTTCATTTAGGTAAGTATATACAAATTTTGATGTTATCTTGCAAATTAAACAGGTATCTGACCTTTTCACTATATTATACATGTACCTACATGCAAATGTAATGTTTTCAAATAATTAATATGGATTATATACCATCGTATTATTTTCTCGAAATCATAAACATACTATAATAGTATTTGAGTATCAACCTATGCTCAATTTGAATTAGGTAATAATAATAATATACCCGTAGATATATCAATAGTATATTTGCTACGATATCCACCCAAGTTATCGGTATGTACTTACAGGTTTGATTAAAAACTATGACGAAATTAACATTTTAAAAATATTAATCCTTATAATATTTTGACAGCCCTGTTTTCTGATCGGCGGACACGTGCAGTTGTTTATCAAATAATAATGTGTAAGACGGCCGACAATACCAATAATATTTTTTTTTTTTAAATAAAATCTCCGATGATTAGTGATTTTTGCGAAAATATCGATTTAAATTAACGTCCTAACGACGCCGATGTCCTTTTGATACTAGATTATATTTCAATCTCCTTCTCTTGAGCCCCCTCTTAAATGGACGCATGTTGAATTTGTATGACAAATTATGTTTTGTTCGTTGCGCGTCACTTGCACAATCTGCGCGTAGCGTAGTCGCGATTGTTTTAGACTATGCCTCAGCTGAAGTATAGCCTTAACACAACCTAGGTAGGTCCTGTAACACAAAATTAAGTTTTTTGGTTTGGCGTTCAGTGGGTTTCAGGTGTTTCTCTAAATGCCACGAACACAAAAAGGATATGGAGTAGTGTACTGTGTCTTTACCCCGGCAAAACTAGTTAATAGCATTGTTAATGGCATTTTTTTTTTTCAGCATGATCCGTATCACCGCTTTGAATGAAGAAACGGATGAAGAGAGCGGGTCAGAGGAAGAGGTAACAAAAGAAGCGCTAGAAGAAATCGCTCTCCAACAATATGCCAAAACATTAGAGCTGCAAAAGAAAGGTAATCTGAAAGATGCTCTCCAACTCCTGAAAGATCTTCTCGACACAGAGCTGTTGGACAAAGTGCAGAAGCCTGAAGTGAAAGAGAACGTATCGAGACCTCTTCTGAATCTTAAATATTTATGTTACCGAAATGTGGCATCGTTGTCCGCTCAACTGGGAGATAAAGAAGCGGCGGTCGAAGCTTATCTGGAGGCTTCGTCGCTTGACGATTCGGATGTCACACTTTGGTTTCGGCTCGGCAAATTGAGCTTGCAGTGTGAGAAGTACGACTTGGCTCTGTTCGCTTTTCAACGAGGAGTCGACTGCAATTCAAAGCACTGGCCCTGCCTGGATAACTTGATTATTGTATTATTAGGCCTAGGTGAATATAACGCCTGCATCTCGAATATTTATTTCGCTTTCGAGAGGGACCCAGAATATCTACGCGGCAGAGCTTATAGGAAACATATATTTACCGAATATCCATACATTAGAGAATATCTTTCGGTAATAAATCCAATATATAAATGGACCCCTGATATTGATGTGGATATCTGCGGAAAAGAATACGATTCATTAATATCTGAAGCAATTTCTATAAATGAAATCTACACGAAACAGATATTGGCCAGTCGAGTCGTGAGTAGACTGCCTGTATTATCACTACGTAAACCTATACTTCTGTTGACGTGGTTGAGTGTGGGCGAATCTTTAACCGATATGCACAAGCACATGTCGGATAATATGTTAAGTCATGCGTGCGTCGTGACTATGCGTCAGACCGACGATAAGGCGGTCGCCGAGTCCGCAACCGAAGCCGAACCCATGGAAGTCGACGCTTCAGAGTTGAATGCGACCGTTGAAGACGTCGAGCGGCCGACTGATGAAAAAATGGAGACGGAAACGGAAAAAGTAGTTTCCGAAAACGAAGACGCAGATAAAGCCGTCAACGATAATGAAAAAACTGATGTTGAAGTTGATAATGCGCAAGTTCAAGATGCTAATAAGTCCAGTAATGAAGGTAAAGATGCGAAGAAGAATGTCGGCCGCCGAAGAGGAAGCTCTCTAAGTTTCTTGGAGCAGTGGGAGTGGTGCAATAAGAGACGGTCGTCCCGTAAGAAGACTTCCAATCGGCCCGACAGAGTTGACGATACCATCTATGATGCATTGAAGCGGTTACTTCCGCAAAATTTACTATCCGACGAACTCAAGCAGGAGAAAGTTAAAGAATTCAATGGAGAAGATTCGTTGGACACCATGGACCTATACAAGCTCTTCGAAGAAAAAGAAAAGACCGCCTCAAACTCATTACCGGTGTTCAGTGACAGCGATCCGGAAGCGAACGAGAAATATTTTAACACTGAAAAAGAGGAGAAGGATGTTCAGGCTTTTATCGATAAATATGTTGAATCGCCGGCCGACATAATAACGACGCTCGATGAATTCCTTGTTATCTTATCTAATCTTTGGGAAACGACCTGGCCTCCGACCCTGGGAGACATCTACATGACTGCCAATCTCTGCGCCAAGCAACACTTCGACCCTCCTCTGGGGTATACTGACGATGAACTTTTGAAAACGTTTGTCAATATTAATTTACTTCATTTAGAATTGGGAGTGAGCAAAATGACCGACGACCCAACCTGCAAAGGGATTGTGGATCCTGATTTGGTCGATCTCATGAGAGTTCTATGCTCTAGAAAAAAATCTTTCGGAAGTGACGATTTCAACATAACTCTGAGGTATCTCTGGGTGAAGTGCCACGCGTTGCTCTTAGACGATGAGATGGAATTCGCATTAGACTGTCTCTATTACATTCTGGACGAATTCGATCACTCGGGAGAGAAAGGCAATGCATACTCGCTGCGGATTCCCAATTTTCTGAAAAGTTCCATCATCAGTAAGAATAGTGCAATTGAATTGCTAAAATCTCTCGAGCGAAATAAACACTTAGCAACGGTTTTGACTCTCTACAACACTGGAAAATATGAGGAAGTTCTGCCAATATTGCAAGATTCCTTCAAGCACTGCCAATTGCAAGCTAGCAAACGGGAGTGGTCGGCAATGGCACTGGATTGGGCCGGTCACCTGGTGACTCTTTTGGAAACGCTATGGGCTCTGGACAATACAGAAGAATGTTTCACCTGGGCTGTCCGCTGCCTCCACGAGGCCTTGAAACAGTTTTTGATGACGTTGCCAGGTAATTTTGAATACAACAAATGGTCGCTGACAGTCATGAAGATCCTCGTGAGCCTCGAGCACATATTGAAGCGGGAGGGCGGGACTCTTCTGAATATTTTACCCGAAAAGGTCATCGCTCGGTTTGTTCAAGACATCGTTCAAATAATTGTACATCAATTGGACGAGGCCAATGGCGCACAAGATATGCCGATCGACACAGTAGTGCCATGGATAATTCTCCACTTCATATTCCAGAGGGAGGAAGACTGCGGCAGAATAAAGAAGCCTCAGCCCGATGAGGAGCCGTCGGAGAAGGAGGAGATTCCTTCGTCACTGATGATCTTATTCCTAGGACACGACTATCTCGGCAAGAAGGGCTGGTGTTGCAATAATAACGGTCATCTATTATATTTTACCCTGAATGCTGTGATTCCACGCCTCCGATCGCCCGCGCTATCATCCGTCGTCGAAGCAGTGAGCCAGTACCTGGAGCAGAACATATTCTGTCTCTTCGGGCATCCCTCCAAGAAGACGAAGCTGCGGTATCTCGTTGACCATAATGTTATCCCTTTCAAGATCAATTGGAAACAGTCAGAACAAATATTCGAACTGTACAGACCCGAGGAAATGCCCGAGTTTAACTCGTACCGCCTCGGTTCCATTACGGCCGAAACGGAGCAATTGTTTCTGAGGATGCTCACTTTGTTGCCGGGAGCGTGTGATCCTCAACCCTACATCTCCGAAGTCATATCGTATATAGAAAGTAAAAAAGATAAACTTCCAGATGTCAATATCAATTTACCATACAAAATGCGTGATATATACTATCTTCTTGCTGATTTTTATCTCAAAAATAATGAAACCGTGAAAGCTCTTAAGTATTACGCTTATGATATTGTAATAAGTAAGAATCGTTTCGACTCGTGGGCGGGGATGGCCTTGGCGAGAGGCAGCTTGTTGGAAACCAAATTGAACTCTTGCGAGACTTTCAAAACTGAAATGGAATATTTGACTCGTGCGGCGGCAGTTGAACGGTGCTTCAAAAAAGCTCTCCAGATCGACTCGTCCCATTCGATGCTCTGGATCGAGTACGGCGCTTTCGTGTACGGCGTGCACTCTTTCTGCTCCCGCATGCTCAAGCAGGCCAGCGAGTCCCTTAGCATGGAGAGCTTCGAGGTCCTGGAAAACAGAAAAGAAAACATGCTCGACACCTCTCACAAATGCTTCGTGTCGGCGCACAAGGAGTGGATGAGTGAATTCGAAACCGAAGACAAGGGCCCCCAAGATGAACGCTGGCTGCACTACTACATGTTGGGTAAAATATCGGAAAAGAAAAATGAACCCCCGAATGTATATTTGGATCATTACACGAAAGCCGGTAAATTTTTGCAACAGAACAATGCGACATATCCTACAAAAATTAACTATAACAATCCCCAAAATTTATCCGTGGAAGCGCTTGAGATACATTATCGCATTCATGCCTCCATTCTGAAGTACATGGAACAGCATGAGAACAAAACTATCTCGATGGCAGACGGAAAAGCTTTCAAAAATTGCCTGGCTCAGTGTTCGACTGGTCCCTTTTCATTGAACAAGAAGGTGGTAAAAGATTCTCTCCCCGAAAAAGATGCCCCCGCAGTCCCCGTGATTGATGATACAGCCACTCCAGAAAAAACGACAAGCGAAGTCTCTGAACAACCGACATTAGGAAAAAGAGCAGCTGATGACGAAGCGAATAACCTGGAAGTCAAAAAGGTCAAACTTAATGACACTGTTATCCTTGAAAAAACTCCCGACGGTCCTTCAGAAAGTACTTCCCAACCTGCGGCCACATCAAGCGAAGTTCCGCTTGCAACGAAGAATGTAACAGTCGAAAGCGTTAACGACGATATTATAACTGTACCGAATACTTCTAATTTGGCAGAAATTGCTAACGATAAGGAACCTACAGTCATTGAAAATGTTCCTAATGAGATTGCTGAAACGCCAAACAGCGTTGAATCAACTAAATCGGTGCCAAATGATGAAGCAAAGAATGTTATTGAAAATGCAAATGGTGCCAACGTCCAAGGCGATAGTAAAGTCATTCCAGTTGTTGAAAAAGTAAGCGAAGTCACTAAAGCAAACACAGTCAAAGTGGCAGAGACAGAAGTCAGAAGAACTTCCCAAGAAAGCGCCACAACTAATACCGTTACTTCGAGGGAAAATTCGAGCAGTTCCAGCAGCTCTTCTTCCAGCTCAGATGATTCTTCGTCAGAGAGTAGCTCTGATTCAAGTGCGGACAGTGTTGAAGAAAAAACTACTTCGCAGAAGAATGCCCCCCGGGAGATGATTACGGAAGACATTGAAGAAGTCATCAAAATGTGTCTCGACGGTTTGGAAGACTGCGTCAGCAGATTCCCGCAGCATTACAAAGCGATCTATAGACTCGCCCATTATCATTTCTATTACAAGAAAGACAAAAATGTAGAGAGGTGCAGAGATTTAATGTTGTCGTTCATAACCGGAAGGGCGGGAAGCAAACTTCAAGGATTATTCTGCGAAAGAAAGAATAGCAATTTCTTCAATGGAATCTGGAGAATTCCCGCCAGTGAAGTCGACCGTCCGGGCAGTTTCGCTTCGCACATGAGCCGTTGCGTATTGATCACCATGGAAGTGTTGAAGGAGATTGATGATCACAAAACTTTATTGGACCTCTGTTTGCAGTTGCAAAGAACTCCGGACGCGGAGAAAAAATATCTGAGGGACTCGGAGAGAGGAGAGCTTTCCCAGCAAGCCTTCTCACTCTGCATACGATCTCTCAAAGCGCAGCTCGCCAAATTCAACACTCGACCCGACTTCTCGGCAAACCAGCCAGAAAAGAAAACGCTCTCCGGTCTCATGTTGGATATTTACCGAGCATACCAGAAAGTGCAGAAGCATGTGGCCTCCAAAAGTCAACAGTTCTCTGTTCTTTTGGTAGAATGTTATAAGTTGTCTACCGGGAATTCGATCGTCTCTGAACCTAGCAATCTGTTAGATCTCAGCGTAAAGCATTGCCAGTCTCTTATTTTGGCGTCGAAGCAGCAAGCTCAGGCGGCTATCGTAGCCAACGCGGCAGCTCAGACCGCCAATTCCGCCCCGGTGTCGGTTCCTGCGAAAAGAGTGGCGCAACCAAAACCTGCTATCATCCCTGCAAGTAGCTTTTTGCCGAATGCAGAACCTCTACCAACATATCCCAAGAATCCATATCAAGCAAATCCTTATGGCTCATATATGCCCGTAATAGACCCGAATCTCTTATCTGCTTTGAGTAACTTTGATCAAGCTGCGGCGACATTATCTTATGTATCGAACATGGAAAGCTTAGCTGGACTCGCCGGCATGACCGGCAGCTCTTATCAGACAGATTTAATTCGACAGTATATAGCTACCAGTTTGGATAATGCGTATCTGCAACAGATGAAACCTGTTTATAACCAAAGTACTAATAATTCCAAAGTGAAATCTGTAAATGCAGGCAAAAATTCCAAAATGCCTAACCAGCAAGCTCCTCCGAGGCAACAGACACCTTCTTCGTTTGTAAAGTATCCCATAAAGCATAAAACGCCTCCGAAGAATCCGCAGCCATTTACCAATTTCAATCAATCAAAATATGTATTGAAGAAGCAAACTCAGGGCGATGTCATGAGAAGCGTTTTGAATCAGTCAAATTTGGCATCCAGTTCTGTAAATACTGTACCGGCCCCTCCGAAAATGTTCACTATGGTTCCCGGCGACCCCGGCCCTGCAAAGACTGCTCATTCACCGGTTTCCCACACGCCGACTTCATCAGGCGCGGCTAAGCCTGCACATATGGTCACCACATCAACAGTCAGCGCGGCACTTCATACTAAACCGCCTATGCCCCATCAGCAAGTCAGTCCCGGAAAAACCTTACAGGAAAAGTTGGCAGAGAGACAAAAACAAAATCCGGGAGTGTCAAAGACTGGCAGTGCCACAAATGAAACTCCCGCCTATTCCGGAAAGATTCCATCTTCGTTAACAATAACCAAGGCTAATATTGTCCCCGGTAAGGCCAATGAAGATACTGTGCAGGTGTCGAATGAATCATTTTTGAAACCTGTCGTAAGGGACATAAAAAAATCTTTGCAATTTAATACGTCCGAACAACTGGCCAGACCTAAGAATATCATCGACACTTCGGAGGTTATCGTACTCGATGATGATTAAATTTCAATCATCTTGCTAAAAAAATATTTATGTCTCATATTGATGGCATGACATTTTGTACTTTTAGCTTGTAGTGTTACGTAATTAGCAATTTAACCCTTCGAATGCTAAATGATATATCGTTGTTTATAATACCAGTGAGAAATGCTAACCATGATCGTTGTCAATGTCAAAATGCTTAGAATTGTAAATTATTTTGGGAACTTTGTACCGTGCCATTATCACACCGTTTTTTTTATTAGGTTTGCTTTACATGTTTAATTACTTTATTTATCAAATTTTATTTATGTATAGTCCCAATATTGCAGCTTGATTTGATATAAATAAAAAGGATTTCAAGTTAAACACATTTATATTTTTTTTAAAAAATCGATGTTTTTTAAAATAGATATAAAAAATATTAAAACTATGGATTGGTCAAAAATCTCTTAGGTGATGCTTATAAAACTTAATAAACTAAATTTTAATAATAAATATGACCATAAAATATAATATGTAATAGTAGGGTGCGGTCCGATTCAACAAATTCACATTTTATTACATTTTTTACAATTGTAAGTTTATCTTTGACTTAAAATAAAAAATATTTTTATTTTTAATGTTTTCAGATACATATTTATTAATTAATACAGTTGAAATTGTAAATTATCAAAAAAAAATCTCAAATTGCAAGCTTTGTATTTTTCCGCTAGGTGCCTCTTTAAAAACGGCTCAGTAAAGGCTTCACCTTAAGGCGTCATTAGTGTTCATCAATGTAAGGACATACCTATTATTATTATTGTGTCCTATTCTGAATAATATAATCAAAACATAAAGAATTAAGTGAAACAAGTGTAAATAATCTGAGGTTATTGGCAATTATCCAATCAATATAACGGGTTATCAGAATTATACTACCGGCAATTTATTTGGTTATGCTGACAAAACTATAGAATGACCTTTCTTTCGAAGTCGAGCATAGAAAATTGTGGGTGTGTGACAAATTATAAAAGCAGCTTGTGAAATGTATCTACATCTACCCTCAATTGGCAATTTTTCAGGCAATTTGAAAATCGTATATTGTGTTTGAAAATACCTTATTTTTTTTATTAACAATAATAAATTATTATAAATCATTGCATTTCTCGCTGGGAATTTAAAAAACATTGTAACAGTGAAAAGGTTAAGTCTGATATTTGTATAAGTTTACATTAATAAAACATAATCTAAAATCTTTATGCTTTAAGTTAATTGTTTTATTTTTGACATAAATAATTGGAACTGACTTTAGGTAAGGAAAATAAAAGAGCGCTGTTTATTTTATAAAAATGTTTTAGGTATTATTTGGATATATGACTAATTAACTATTAAGTAAAATTACAATAATAATAATAGAATAGCAACTTATAATATTTTTAATTGATTTTGTTTTAATTTTTAACAGAAAATACCACTGTCAATTATTATAAGATAATTCTTTCAGAACGGGACAATATTCATAAAGAATAGAATTAATAATATTATAAAGCTGGTCATAAGAATTAACAATTAATTATTATGATGACTACAATACTCGATATTCATAAAAATCAATCAGGGCAACACTTATGTTCCAGTCCAACGCAACTGTAATGATGTACAATATAAACAGTAGTGGAAGTGGCAGCAAGAGATGTCTAGTATTCTGAAGAATTGGTAAGCCTGTAAAAATAATAATACAAAACTGATAAAACATTTCAATTAATAATTGGTCATATCTGAATTTGAATCTTATATTGTATGAAGACAATAATTAAGGTCGAGATGCATAGAATGACACAAATCACTACATGCTATTAAGATGAATAACAGTTAGCACTAAAGTACACGTTAGAGTAAAGCTCGACGGATAACCTGAAAATCTGATATCGGTTATTTTTTAACCAGAAATTTAAAGTTTTAAATATTGTTAACTTGTTTTGAGTATCGATTATATATGCAAACATGAAAGATAACCAATATTAAATAATATTATTCTCACAGTTAACATTTACAGTTGTCAGTGGCGAAAGGTGGAGGTAGTTTGTTAAGATTCGACATAAATAGTGCACACTAACTTTATCAGTCAAATGTATCTGTTTTCATTGAACTAAGACTACAGTGCGTAGATAATGTTTGTTAATTTTTAAAATTCAATTAACTCTGCCTAATCCAAGTCATAGACAATAGTCAAAAAATATTCATTTATTTATAAAATAATTAAAATTATGCCATTAAACCATACATATTAGATAGAAGATTTTTTTTATCGATAGTGGCTTAATGAATTTAAAACTAGCTAACACCATCTGTAATATATATCTTTAATTCAACGACAACAAATAAATATGACTAAAAAAGTGTACAATATTTTTGTCAGATTGCCCATAGCATACCTAAACTTACTATTATGATTTGATTTAGGCAGGGTTTAATTGAATTTAAATAAATAATTTCAAAATAAGGAAATTCATTGCCATATCAAAAAAAATCACAAATGGGGTAATATAGGTATGCTGTATCCGCGAATGCCTATTCATGCAAACCACTGATAATGCAGCCATTAAATTACATATTTAAAGTTATTAACAATTAATTTAGTATTATTCAATTTATATTGTGCAGTTTCATTCTTTTAGCATTGTATGTCAATTAAAAAATATTTTAAACGGGAAATCGAAATTTAAAAAATGGCAACAATTATGATTGCGGAACACCATACTACGTTACTAATTGAGATTTTCGCAGGTATCATTCTATTTTGATCTATGCATGTAAATTTGATGTTGGTATGATGACGGCCTAAAACAACAAGAACTGTAATGAAATACATACGGAGTTGTACGACTTGAAGCGGAGTTTGGACTACAGGAATTCAAATGAACTTTTTCTATTACAAGATTTGAAAGCAATTTCCAGAATTATTTTAGTAACCTACTTATAGAAAAATGAATATCCTCAGCGTTGAGAACACTTTGCATATTGCATTAAATTGCTAACTACAGATACTTACAGCTGTAACCCAAGAATGTGATATAAACATAGTAGAAAATGCCCATCAGCCAAAAGAAATTTCCAACGATGCATGATAAATAGCTATCACCACTCAGAAAATCTGAAACGAAAAAATTAGATCAGGCTCTATTCTACTAGTATAATTACTTTACCATACAATTGGGCTCCCCCAGGAATGAAAAAAATACAAATTATTTAGATGAATGGAATATTTCTTCTTCGGGTCCATACAACTGAGGAACGTGACCCAGATTATTTGGCTGTCAAACAGCCTTTTCAAAGGGTTGGCTCACTTCACTCAGCATTCTACCACGGCATATCTAAAAGACAAGACAGCGCAGACGACACAAGCAAACACTAATAAATATTACTGTAAGGCACACATGCAACGCACATTCGATAACCACTTGTGGTTGCGACAGGTCGAAAGATTATCCATAAAAATTTATTTTTGATAAGGCGTCAGGTGGACACCAATATCTGTAGTACCACTGACTTCTGCATTTACTGCAAACCCCCACACTTTTCCGGCTAAGTACTCCATAGCCAGATACTCAGCACTATATTCTAGCAAACACCTATTACTATGGGTTCTCACCTTGCGACCTGTCGCATCCACAAGTAATTATCGAATGTGCGTAGCATAAGCTTAATCGGTTATAACTAGGGATTCCAATCCCGGGATCCCGAGCTATTTTCGATACCTATGAATCCCGGGATTGATAAACATAATCCCGGGATTTCGGGATTGATTTTTTTATCAATTTTTATGGAAAATAAAATAAAAGCGAAAATATACTTTTAATAAAAAATAACTACATTAGAAATAAACTGAGTTTGAATGAAGTTTGATTTATACCCATGTGTAGGTTGCCGATACATTTTATTTTTTCACATAAAGTATTAAAAATGAGAAAGATTGGAAAAAAACAATACTTCGCACTTTTAACAAAGTAATTCCACCATGATATCATACTTTTTACGGCAGTTTCATATTTGGCTGACTAATTAGATTTATGAAGCGGAAAGGCCATAAGTACGCCATGATTATTTGCTTTACTATTTTAAATCTCGCTAATCCATTCATTATGTCTTTACTATCAGAAACAGCAATCTCATATTAAATTCACATTATTATTTATATTACAATATTTTTTACTCCATTAAACTTGTGTATTTCCAAGATTGGACGTATACAATATTAACAATACATGTCTTAAATAGTATAAATTATACTAGATTTATTTTTGACCGATTTTATCAATGTTATTTGTAAATATTAAAATTTTATATTAACAATGGAAAAAAAATGCTAATCCCGGGACCAGTCCCGGGATTGTCAAATTGTAATCCCGAAATCAGAATTTTGGCTTGGGATTGGATTCCCTAGTTATAACTATTAGGATTGTTATTGTCCGCTTGTGGATGACACAATGTCATGTTTTTTAGACATGCCAGTCAGAATATCAAAGGAAACATTGGATGCTTCAGATGATTGTACCACTCCATGAGTGCCACGGGTCTTCCACTGACACAGACCTTGTGGCTCGTAGAATGCCGAGTGGAGTGGGACCAACCTTTTGAGAGGGCTATTCGACAGCTATATTATCCAGGTCAGGATCCTCAATTATGAGGTCCTGATGAAGAAGAAATATTCCAATCACATAAATTATTTGTATTTCTTCCCACCTTATATGTGCGCCTAATTAAGGAGTGCAAAGGGGGAATATTTAAACATGCAAAAATTGTGATACATATTTCTTTGAGAAAGTATTTTATTAAACACGGTCATGCTGATTGCATTCATGTCAAAAATCTCAATCTTATGTCATATAGTCTGGGAGCAGCATAATTGAATTAGACATCACTAAAGCAATAATGCTGACAGTCCCACAATGGCCGAGCGGCTAAAGTGTCGGCTTATAATGTAGTGGGTTCCGGGTTCGAATCCTGGGTCTGGCAAATACACACATTATTTTTCAATGTGTGTTTGGAGTCAGAGTATGGACCTAATAGGTTGAACATGTGACGAACATCCATTTCTCATAAAAACAAAAATCTGTTAATATAAACCTCCACTCTGTGCAGGCCCATATTATGATCTTATTAGGTTCGGATCTGGATAACGTAAAAGTACTATCACTTGACACTTGAGCAACTTCTATCTAATGGTCATACAAGTTAAGGACCTGTGGTCCACAAAGTAAAAATAAGAACACGGACATAGTTCATGGGAAAAAAATATATTGAAATGTAAAAATATAAAAACTTTAATATTCTTACTATTAAATAATATAAATAATATTAATTGGAAACAATGTAGGATCGTCAGTGGGGGGAAGAACGCATTCAAATGCACATCAAAAGCATATCCCCATTCAACATCAGCTCCAAATGGATCTCTTCTGAGATATTTATTTGTAACATACCTACAACAATAAAAATATTTTAATTTATCAACTATATTTAAGGCGGATACTCCACCTATCAGTGGGTCTATTCTATGCTTATCGACCGCTAAAGTGATAAAGTGAAAAATATTATCAAACTTAGGGTAGGTTTGTATCAAAATATTAGCACTTATTGTAACAATTACACGAAGCCGGTTTTTATTGTTGCAATAAGTGCTATATTTTAACAGCACCTATCTTGCTGCTGTTAAAATATCGCACTTATTGCAACAATAAAAACCGGCTTCGTGTAATTGTTACAATAAGTGCTAATATTTTGATACAAACCTACCCTAAGTTTGATACTATTTATCAATTTAGTGTTCGATAAGTATAGAATAGACCCACAGAGGCACATAGCGGAAAAATACAATGCTTGCAATTTGAGACATTTTTTTGATAATATACTTTTTAACATACCTATTTTAACAATTAATAAATACGTACCTATCTAAAAACATTAATAAATACGTACCTATCTAAAAACATTAAAATGAAAAGTATTAATACTTTCGACCGAAGGTACTTGATGGAACATGAATTTAAATTCTAATGGATTCAAACTCTGTACTATTCCATTTAAGTCGTTTCTCGCGACCCGGGTTTCGCCTTTCGGCATCTTCAGGCGTAGTGTACACTCACCAAAGGCAAACACATACTGACAACGAACACTCGTTAGTTAAGAGTGTATACGACGCCTGAAGATGCCGAAAGGCGAAACCCGGGTCGCGAGAAACGACTTAAATGGAATAGTACAGAACTTGAATCCATTAGAATTTAAAATGAAAAGTATTTTTATATTTAAAGTCAAAGATAAACTTACAGGCGTCGTGTACACTCACCAAAGGCAAACACACACTGACAACGAACACTCGTAGAATTAAGAGTGTTCGTTGTCAGTGTGTGTTTGCCTTTGGTGAGTGTACACGATGCCTGAAGATGCCGAAAGGTGAAACCCGGTACGCGAGAAACGACTTAAATGGAATAGTAAAGAGCTTGAATTCATTAGAATTTAAAAAGAAAAGTATTTTTATATTAAAGTCAAAGATAAACTTACAATTTAAAAAAAAACCTTATAAAATGTAAATTTGTTAAAGGATCCCATCCAGCGTTGCCAACTGTAGTTGACAAAAACATGCCAGACGGGGTATGAAAACAAGCTATTTGGCAGGAAAAAATGCGAGATTTTCTGAAAATAAATTTCCAGGTAAATCTATTTATTCTACGAAGTTAATATCTTTGCTTTCGCGTTTCGAAAAAAAAGTGCAAAAATCGAAAAAATGTTGATACGTGTAAAAACCACACATTTTAAGAGATATTTCAAAATTGACAACAGATACCTATATTGTGTCAACGGCGTTCAAGTTTCGTTTCATGTTTGAAGACGAGAGCTTCTTTCTTGTAGGACAGATATAGATAATTAAAGAACGTTAAGATTAATAGTTATTTTTACATTATTATTTTACATACGCAGAGATTCGGAATAAGATACAAAAACATTAAATAATGCATGAAATTGTTTCATCGTGTTTTATTTCTCACTAAAATAGGTACCGACCTACCTGCGTTAAGTATCTGATAGTCAGAAATTTGATGCGCAGAAAATAAATAAACCAAATATCTAGCGTTTTTTTCAACAAATTTAAAGCTGTTGAATGCATCAAAAAACGCTAGTAAAAATGCCGCAAACCAGATGCGTTTTTTGCAAGCTAGATGCCTATCGAAAAATACTAGATCTGGCAAGAAAAACACTAAATTGGCAACGCTGATCCCATCTTATTATTACACATGAGGGCTCTAAAAACAAAAATGGTAGTTTCCATATTTTTTTAAATATTAGCAAGTCAAGAAAAATGTCTTATGTCTCTCTCATAGGTATAATTAACATTTATTAGTACTTGTGTAGGTATATTATAATAATTTGTAAACTCACCATAAAATAGTAGCTACTATGATTGCAGCTCCAATGAAATCAACAAAGATTACATAAAGTAGAAAAAAGATGAATTGAATAAATCCTAAGCCCAACACATATGCGAATACAATTGATGACACTGAAATCAAAAAACAATTTCAAAAGAGTAATTTACTATATCTTTGCAGATCTATTCCAACTATGCAATACTTGTATTACGGTTATTTAAAAGGCAGTACCTAACCATGTTTCGTTCGAATTTCAAACTCGTGCTTGGTCAATGCAATGGCACGCTTGCGCAATACGCTGTCGTTGACATCACATTAAAATTTCAGCTCGAGCGGTTATCTAATTAACATACTTTAAGTGTTATTTCAAGCATTTTAAATCAAAATTTTGCATGTATTTTGATTCATAAATCAGAAGAATTTTTTCAATGCCATGGCGAAATAGGTGGTCAATCTTATTGACCGACTCAGTTAAGCATACAATTAGTTCGTCTTTTCAATGGATTTACCACTGACTTAGTGGTAAATCATCAATTCCATAATTTGACTAAAAATCACACCCTTTACTCAAGAGTTTCTCAATTTGTTTTTGGACGACCCCCTTCAGAGCACATATCAAATTACATCAGTCTTTAAAAAAATATTACATTTTGCTATAAGTGATACAAATAGAAAACTAAATTGAGATGTTAATTTTTATACAAGCAGAATATATTACTACTTTAAAACACATAAAATGACACTTGAGAAAAACCATTTAAATGCAATACAAATATGATATTTAAAAGATACCAACTGATTACTTATCAGTCAAAACTGAATGAAGTGAGATATGTACCCTATGCTATTCATGATTCCTATGCATCTTGTCCTACAGAGATAACTCCTTTGCCTCAGTTTCCAGTTGATAGTTTAATAAATGTTTTTCTTAAATATTTTTTATTAGTGAAATCTGAATACTTAATCGTTTTTTAGTGAAATCCAATAATTGGTTTATGGATAATAGAAGTTCTATTGCAGCAATTAAATTAATATGAAAATACTTACAGCAAAGCCATATGCTCAATAAAACTAGAAATGCAGGATCGTCTCTGGCAAACTGTGATTTTGTTTCTAAAAATAAATTAACATTCATTATTATCATTAGGCCAGGACTCGAAATGGATCGGAGCGCCGTTTCGGTTCGTAAAATCGATAAAATTATCGCTCTGTCTCGTGGAAAAAAAATATTTGACAGTCTGAGCTATATAGGCCAATAAAAAATCTTACATACTTATTTTTATAAAATACACATATAATTTGATAACGATATTCGAGCGCTCCGGTTCGTAAAGTTTTCCATTTCGAGTGCTGCATTAGCCTAAGAATCAGCTTCATAAACAAAATTATTAAAACCATTTTATTCATGAACAGAGGAATTTTACCGAACTGTGGAATACAAACCGGTGTGTCACAGAATAAGGGGTGAGGGTTATAGCTCTGGTTATCAGTTGATGCCATCAACATATTGTCTGTTTATTATTGTAAAAGATCTTTAAGTTACCGGTGAAGATAGTAAGTATTCCATATCAGTTTTGTGGTTGTGGTCTTATTTTTGGGTTACAGTAGGTTGTATTAGGTTTTGTCTTTTACGTCACAAAAACGATATGTGCAGAAATGGTGATTTAATATTATAATAAATATATTCGTAAGTGACAAGGTAATAAACAGGTATACCCACCAATTTTTCCAAACAAATTCACGATTATATTAAAAAAGTGAGTATACAGTTTTCTTGCAATATTACGAAATAACTATTATTTGTGTTTAATTCAGGATACTTACGTTTTCTATATTGAAAGTTTCGATATACTTTTTGTGGTGCAATAAACAAATAAACCATCTGCCAAAGTGCGTATTCAAAATCCATTTGCTCAAACTTTATAATCCTTCGGAGGTATTTGTAACGCTTTGAAGATGCGGTGAGACAATTCAACTGATAATTTGCTGGTGCTGGTAATGGCGAAGTGCTCCGTGGAAAGCTTCCAGAGCCTTCACTTGGAGTGGGTGAAGTTGGATACTTCATGATGACGTTTATATTAAATGATCACCGATCCTATCAGTTAACTGCTATCTTGACCGCTTGGTTAGACAATCAATATACACTCTTTAGCTTATAATATTCATTACACCAATCAAATAATAGACATCGAAGAATTAAATAGTTGAGGTTTTTAATTTGTACTAGTTAACCAAATAAGTGACATCTTATTTTGACATATACAACGTCGACAGTTGCCACTACTAAAATTAAAATATTATTTATAATAAAAGTCACAGGATACAATAATAGTCCAAGTTAAGTTTTTTATAAATGTATATTTACGGCGTGTCAGAACAAAATAGGTAGATATTTGCTATGCACAAATACATTATTATAAAAAAGATATAGTTATTTTAACTCTCCATTGTTAAGATCAGTGAATAATAAATATTATTAAATATTATTAGTATCTACACTTTCAACAGTAGGTAATTTAAATATTATTAAAAAAAATAAGTTAAGTAATTTACTAGTCATAACAATTAATTAATAATAAAAATCATTCATAAAAATAAATATTAAAATTCATTTTAAAGCCTGCATAATAGCAACATTGCCAGCATATTAAACTTTTTTATATTGGCGTTACTACTTAATGTACGTACATGTTTTATTCATGGTTTTATTCGAACTATCATTTTCACAACAGAATATAGGTATTATATTTTGATTGCTGTTGATTCAGTGGTATATGGAGAATGGTACGGAGAAAAGGGCAATTACAAAAAAAATAAAAAATAGCTGAAAATAGCTGGGATGCTGTAAATTATAAACAAAACTGATCAACCTATCGAGCAGCGTTGCCAGATAATTATTATTTTACCATGACTTAGGATTTAGGAGCAAAAAGCGGGACAGCCTAAAAAACGCATATTTCAATATATTTCCAATGTTTATTTCTATACTATCAATTATAAATCACACAACACAAACTATAGAACTCTTTAACAAGCAATATAATAATATTAATCAATAATTTTTCCCGACACTCACCTATTTGTACTTGGCTGAAGATTTGACTTCATAAGGAATTATTTCTTTGTATTTGTAAAACTCAGCACATTCGTACCTACATCATGTTGAATTGAACAAGTAATTCAAATGTTATCAACTCAATAGAACGTGTTGCCTGTATCACCAGTTTAAATAAAATTCAACTCAGAAAATACCCGTTCGGTATAGCAATTAGATGTTGGTATGCTTAAAATAAATAAAATTAGCTTGAAAATATGTTTTAGTCTCTTTTTCCGTATTCGTTGAATAACCGTGAATTTAACTGTCCCGCACAGGACACAATCTATTTTTGTATAAACAGCGGGACGTCTGGCAACGCTGCTATGGAGTGACTCGAAAATTCGTACTTTATAATAAGATTATTAATTTCTTATAAAATGTACATACTTATTATAATACCTATTACCTAATGTGCGTTATATCTTTCACCTATCATGTCTTTCCAACAAGAAATAGCGGTGTCCTAATAAAATTAATAATATACCTAATATGTATCAATTACATATTGGTACAATCATCTCTCACAGCGTGGGATTCAGAAGCAGCTCTGCCAAAAAAAAGAAAAAAAGTCTTGCTCAACTTGCGTTTCCCGAATTTTTTGTTCAGGGAAAACGCCTAAAAAACTTTGACTCTCGATGGAATTTCTGCAATATGTGTGCGAAACGAATGAGGTAAAAAAAAGCTCTCGACCTTGATTCTGAACAGTATTTATTTGCTGGATGAAAACATTTGGTCGGGTGTGCTAAAAACTAGACGGAAAACAATTTTTTGAAGGAAATTGGCAAACACATCTACAGGTATTCTTAAGAATTCTCGAAAGCCCGAGAAATCACAAGCTCATTGGGCTCCTTTAGACTTATCGTACATCTAGACCTGGTGTCATAATATGCAATGAAACGCTAAACGAGACCGCCAGAAATGGCGTCTACAAACAGTCGGTTATAACCGGCATATTTCAATGCGCCAACGTAGGCATTTTTATATGGCTACCTAATCAACCATGACATTTAACGAATGGTTGGGGACTCAAAAATATGGATATCTTTAAAAGGGCAGTCTTGAGAAGAATCTTTGAATCTCCGGTTTGAGGTATTATTAGAAAATATACATACTGTATGGGGGCGTAAAGATCATACCTATGACATAATATTACGAAAATACAGAGACTGCGTTGGATCAGTCGCTTGCATAGAATACTGCGAGGGAAAAAGAAAACCTGCACGGCGCCACAGGAGATTTAAGAATGTTCATCCAAAACAAATGGAGAGTGTCGGCGCTGAGTTGATCATGATGGAGGAAATTTTTGAAGGATGCCAAGACCCGACAAGGGTTGTAGTGGCATAAATGATTCGATTCCAATTCGATCATATCTACTAATAGCGTTGCGGAATCAGTGACCTCTCCAGACAAAATGCCGACCCTAGGCAGCGCCAAAATGCAGCCCCATTTTTATACAGTATTTTTTATCATCCTTTCATGGCTCCAATATCTTATTAATCTTACTTTTAATCAGAAATACACTATTAATTAATAGTCTCAACACTCAAACATTAAAATAAAAAAAAAATCCTGGCCTTTTTTATTGCAAAATCAGTAACTATATCTCATATCATCCAAATCTAATTTAAATGCCATCTCTGGTTCAATAGAGAATATTGGGAGTCCACGATTTCAGACATATTTAAAAATACACCTGATAACAACTTCCAAAACTCTCGAGTAACAAGCCAAAAATCTTTGGATAACTTTAGGTAAGTATGTACTTACCTATAATAATTCAAATGTAATTCGCAAATCTGCTCGTGTCATTTCTGGTCACCAATAACGTGACGTCCAAAGTAAACGGAAGTAAACTAGACATCGCGAAACCGACAAAAATACAGCCCTGATAAATCTTTTATGTTAATTAATACATTTTGTTTCCAACCAGTGGACTTATTTTTTTAATGGAAAGATATTTCCGTTATTACTAAGTTTATGTAGACATTTCTATATTATACCTAATGGTTCTCCTCGATTTTCCGCCCTTCAAGTAACTGCCACCCCCATGCGATGCTCAACCTGCCTACCCCCACGTGACGTCGACGGGACCATGAAGTGTTATGATATTATATGTTGATAAAAGTCTTTCTACGTAATAATTCAAACTACAGTATGAAAGATTATTGTACATGAATGTGATATAATAAAGGAAGTATTTTGCAATGTTTCTTGGTATTTTTCGTGTGGTAACATTGCATAACAACCAACCATGATTTGGAAAATATGTACCTATGTAAAAAATATATTTACCTACTTTCTGTAAGATTAAATCGGCGATAGTCATAGCAGGATATGAAAACCCAATGAATCAGAAGGTCGGACGAAATCTTGGAGAGAGTTTGTCGCTTTTGAGAAATTTGGTTATGTAAATTTAATTTAATGTCAGAAGGTATCCATAATAATGCATTTATAATTCGTAAATGGTAGACCTTATTTACAAAGCGATATGAAAAATTTTGCGAATTATATTTATTCATCATCATCGTTGATCCACTGTTACTGCATAACGCCTCCCCTAGCTCCTTCCACTCTTCTCGGGTCACTGGTTCTTTTCAGCTACGTACATCTACCGAACTTTAGCTTAGTTCATCTATCCAGCGAATTTTAAGATGTCCCTGTGGTCGTATAGTGCCTCTTGCGTACCACTGTATGACGGCATTAGTCCAGCAGTTGTCCACTCGCAGAGCGACACGTCCAGTCCATTGCCATTTCATCCGCTTGGCTACCTCTATCGCATCGCGTACTGTTGCCTGCCTACTTAACCATTGTCTTATTTTGTGGTCTTTTTGCGTTTGTTTTTGAGAACAATCTCGCCATACATAAATAAGTAGGTACTACCGTTAATTGATATTTGTTGACCAAGATAGACGTAGTTGTTGACTCGCTCGATTTGAGTACCATTGATGATGATTGCTTTTGGTTCATCAGCGGTTTATCATTACCTACCTTTGTCTTCGAGATATTTATTTTTAAGCCTACTAGGCGGGTTTCATTTGCATGCCTCTTAATCCTGTTCTGAAGGTACAGGTAGCAAAGACAACATGGCGATTTCACGTCCCAGTCAAGTCGCCTGAATAGATCCAAATTATTCACCGCTTATCTGGAATATTATAATAATTAATAGATTAATCAAAATATTATCGTGGAAATATTATAAGCATTACAAAAGTTCATTTCTTTTCGTGGTTTAAGGTATATTTTACGTACGTGGGTATCTAACTACTTAGAGCAGTGGCTTCCAAACTTTATGTTACTACGCCTCCCTTTTAAAAAAAATTAATCTTAAAGCGCCTCCTCTCCTTTATTTCATTAAATAATACAAAAATGAAAAAAAAATCAACAACGTTTTACTTTAATTATTAATTTGTTTTTCGTGTCTTACCTGGTTAGTCTTGACCTGGGATGATGCAAATCGACTATTAACAGGGATTCTTGGAGGCACTGCACAGCGTGCGATATTCATATGCTCCACCTGGGCATGCATAAAGAAAGAAAGTATGAAAGAAGATAATTCGTACCTGTTCCTTACTGCTAGAGAATACCAGAATAATAGAAATAAGTGAGTATTATTTCGTTATTGCGTAAGTCAGTAATTCTCAATCTATTTTATTTGGTGGAACCCTTGAAGCATTTTGTAAAATCTTGTAAAGTTTTTACCCGACTAAGCTGATATTACATAAGCGATGTTTAAGAGCCAACGCCCATTTTGCGTCGATGTTTGGGTATGGAGAGAAATGAAACGGGGTCTTGTACGGGGGCAACTGAGCGTCGAAAACGTCTGATGGTTAGCCCATCGACCGGTCGTTGCATCGAGTTTCAGTGACTGGCCGCCTAATTAGCGCGCAGGCTAAAGTGGTAGCAGACTCAAATAGCCATAATTATCTATTTTTAGTCTCAAATTAATAATTCATTTTTTTTCAATCTAATGGATAGGTTAATAAAATACACAAAAATACTTTGCTATAGTCATGGACATATTCAACGCTTTGACAGAATCAAACGGAAAAATGCATCGTAGGCGACGGCGCCCATTACTGAGACGTCATCTCAATATCTCAATTTTTATTTCTTGTTGCTCGAAAAATTACATTCACAATTTAAAACCCCCTTGTATACTTCAACAATAACAATGACGCGATATTTCTGTTGAAAAACTTGCGAATACTTTCATACTTTACTACAAATGTTTCAAGTTGTAATTTTATTATTGCTTCACAGACTTTTACAAAATCTCGCGGAACTCTTGACACGGCTCGCGGAACCAAGTTGGGGATCAGTGGTGTATGTAAGGATAGTATGTACCGATGTAAGAATACAGGGTCTGCTGTAATGTTGCTTCAATTAAACAATAATAAATTAAGCCCGTGAATCGTCTATTTGGTAAGTCGATACACTTTTCGACTAGGTATAAAAAAATCCAACTTTCAAACTTGACCATGCGTTCAAGTCTTTTATAGAAATAAGAAGGTTTGTAGGTACATAGATACCACCCATAACCCAAGTCTAAGATTATTGTCTTAGTTTGAATACAGTTTTCATTTAATAGTATTATTAATTATTAAGTATACATAATATTATATCTATATTATTATGAATAAAATTACTGTGACTTCAAAAAACGTGGCATAGTGCTATGGAATAATATATTCTACCATTTTTATTATTATAGGCACATACACACGTCCTAATAGGTAGCCTAAAGATGGCCCCCACATCCTGAAGCGGGCGCCCCTAACTATCGATTAAGATTAAAGTTAAAGCCAGTATGATTTTCTACAGTAGTGTTCCCCAAGTGGTTTTCGCGGTACCCCAGGGTTAAGGGTATTCCTTGTATTTTTAGCGATTTTTAAATAAATCTAGTTGATTTATTGAGTTGTCAGCACTCAGCATATTATGAAGCACTGATCGCGTCCTCCTTTTGTGGTAGCCAAGTAACATGTAACCCTTCTCCATATTGGATAAATAGCAATTTTATAAGTCAAGAAACACACTTAAAATAATTATAAAGAAAAATTTTACACGTGAATTATCGTGTAATTATCATCATAATATAACATCAAATTACACCACACAGCCACAACTTTTTAAATGTTAATAATCAATAAGGAAAATAGCGCCGCAGGCAATTTTTTTTACTATTCGAGAAAATTTGTGGTGTATATTTTTCTTATTTAACTGGTCAACCCTCCACGCCGGGCCCTGTCTAAGCCGGAGCCCTCAGGCTAGAGCCCTGTCAGCCCCCCCTTGTGGGGGCCATTAACATAACTGTATTGGAGATGAATCTATATTATGTCTAGAGCTCAGATTATATTCACAAATGTTTGCACTAAGATAATCCTCAGTGGCAAAAATATATATTGATGAGAAGTAATTAATTGTAAAGTACGTACCTAACTTAAATGGTTGCGTGTTGGTTAGGTATGACTAAACCACGGAAAATATGTATTCCAAAACATTACGATCGATCATTATTCACCATTTAACTTCCCGATGCTGTATTGCATGACACTCTTACTGAGCAGTCGATAATAAAGCAAAGTTGAAGTTAGTCGATGTAAGTGGAAGTGGCGCCAAAATGTATCGCAGAACGCGCGCGCTCACCGTAGTGGCAACACCGCTCTCACTTTCCTCCAAATACTTATACTATAGCGGTGCATTCTCGCGGGAAAACTAGCTATGAACTAAATATACAAACTGTAAAAATATATTTGATTTTAAAATAATAAAATATACACCGATAAAATTTTATGATGTGTCAGTGAGTCTAAAATTATAATAATCGCTTTAAAATATTATTTATTAAATTTTACGTCGAAAAGTTGTTAAATTGATAAGTGCACGAATGAATAATAAAATCAATTAATACTTGATCAACAGAAAAGTGGGTTTATGTGTTAGAAGTTAGAATCCGCGCAGATTTGAATTTCGATTCGAGTCGAATAGGAGACTGAAAACCAAGATGGAATATTTAATATTAACAGGTTTGTATTAGTTTTGATTTAAATAGCAGACGAGAATTTACAATTTATTATTTTTATTTTTATGCTAATGAAAAGCATCTGAGCTAATGACACAGAACTATATAAATTCTATTAACCTAATATAATAGCCGATCAATAGAAAGTATTTTTTTACTTTTCTAGAAATTATGGCAATCAATTATTAGATGCAGATTAGTTAATTTTAAATATATCTTAGCATTTGAAAATAAATCATTAATATTTTGTAGGTAACTGTCGAATCTATATGATGTATTATATTATGTTGTAAACTAAAGACTGCACTGAAAAAATAATAAATGTATACAAGATAAGTCTCAAAATACATACATACCTAAACATCGCGGCAATAGCTAAACGAGTTGTTCATTTTTTCACATCCTGAATTATTGTATTATCATAATTATTGACCGTTAATCTTCCCCTAGGTAGGTACATTGTAAAATGTAAAGTATGATATTTTGTTTTGAGGTAATTTCGATACCTACCAAATTATGTAATGTTTATTACACTCAATATTTACATACTTAGACATTTTTAATTTTGGAAAATTCATTTTTGCGGTAGACATTGCTCAAAGATATCGAAGAAAACCAAAGAGAAACTGAAAAATATTAGTAATTCTATAGCATTGTAATTTTGCATTACAGATTCATATGTAGTAGTTTTATACTACTTAGTGGTTTCTGACAGTATTTATTTGCCAGGACCACGTTTAGAAATAAACACCTTACAGTAGTAACTCTACAAACCTAAAAAGCTTTTTTTATCATTATTATTAAGATGAACAATCACATGTTATAAAGTAGAATCAAAACAAAACGTCAAAACCAGCCACTATTTTCTTTTTCACTTAGGTACAAGCGTTTCTGCCAACGCAATGAATATAATTTTCTTCAATGGTTACTTATTCAACCGTACTGAAATTGTTCTGGAATCGCTAAATAATAAAAAAATGGCAAAAGATAATTTCGTAATAATGACGATTTCTCTAAAAAATAAATCAAGAAACCAATGTTGGATTCTTAAGAAAACAAATATTATTGATTTAGAGAATTTTCGAATCTTGAGGAATGAAAGGAGTCGAGAAATCACAAATTCCCAATTAACTAACTCCATTCAATGTCAAAATAGGTATATAAATAACACGTTGTGTTATATTATAATATGGTCGGATATGTAGATCTTATCGATACTTATGGCTATATATTTATATAAAACCGACTTGCAACTAATAAATAACATTAAAGTGTCATAATTAAAAAAAATGATTTGATCAGCTTTCTTTCTATTTACACAAGTACTTAAGCATAACATACCTGCGAATATATAGTTTTTTTTTTAAATTGTGTGTCTATTTTATTGTTAAGTGATAACTCAAAAATTGCGTAGGAAACCAATATTGATGAAACTTACACAACTTACAGACACATCGTTGATACTGATTTAATATAGTTTTAATGTAAAGTTAAAATAAAACTTCTTAAAAATAACGCACTTGCAACAATTCGGCATGAGTAGGTTAAATTGTTAGATAGCAGCGGTTGAATGGTAGGGTGAAGTGTGCGTTGATGGACGCGCTTCTAGATTCAACAGATATACCTATTAATAAATTACATTACAATCTAATCAGTACCTATATTTCTTAATTACTTACTTGTTTTTTATTTTCATATTTTACGCTAACGAAGTCGTAACGTAGGCGATCTGATTAATATTTAACTACACTTGATTGTCAACTAAAAAATGTATCAACTAACACTCTTCTTATTAACACATTTAAAATATAGATACATAATATCACAATGATGAATATCAATGTCAATCATGAGTATCATGACATTTCGAAAAAAATAAAAGAATCTCATTTAAAGTATTGACAAATCATAACAAATATACATTAATGATACAAACCAATAACAATAAAACAAAAGAATGGGTTTAATGTAACTTTCGTTCTTGTTTGTTGTGAATAATGTAATTAGACAAAAAGTGTGGGATATTCAATCGAATCGAATTTTCTCCAACGACCTTGTGAAATTTTATATTTTTTCTTTATTTCACACTATTATCATACGATTCGTTATGGAGGCAGCGCACGTTAGGTGAGTCTAGGTTAGTTATTAGGTGTAATGAGTGTAATATATTTAATTATGAGTTTTCATTTCATTCAATTTTAAGACGATTCCATTATGTTTGTTGTCTCGGATTATTAATGCACTCGGTTGAAACGACGTTTTTGCACCAATGCATGCTATAATAATATTATTGAGTAGGCACTCTAATTTTAAAAATACATAAACAATAATGCATATTTTAATCATTTTATTAACTCGAATATTTATAAAATCTTTGGTTTCCGGTCTCGGACCGGAAACCGGAAATCGTATTAGAAAAGCCGCGGAATCTATTGTGATTTATATAAAAAGAACTAAACTAAAATTTGGGTGCTTTTTATCATACAAATCGATTTTCCGTTGTCTTGACTACGAAGCTTCTTGACGAAACATGGATATTAAGAAAATTGGATATTTGTACAATGAATCAGTATTATCTGTCCGCAAACTATGAATAAAAACTGTTTAAAAGCTGTTTGAAACTTTTGACAGACATTGAAAATGATTTTACACAAATAATGTCGATGTTTTTTTTTTGTATTCCGCCTCGGATGTAAAGCATGTCTAAATAATTCACTCACAAATTAAGTGTGGATTATTTTGCACTAAAATGTGTACTCTTACACTGGAAATTGTGCCGTGTAGTCTTGCGTAGTGTTGTTTTGATTAAAGCGAGAACATTTTCATGATATTCTACTACATTTAATTTGCATTTTTTTAATGTGAGTTTCAAATAAATGTATCTATGAGAATTTGTGTAAGGGCACAAGTTAATAAACATAAACATAAATTTAAACAAAATTTTATTACGAGAAACTGTGTAAGTATAGGTATGTAAATGTAGAAGTCTGTATTTACGTTCTAAAACTATGCCCATATAAACCTTTATAGTGTACCTAGATATTGGTTTTTGCAGAGGTATCTATCCAATCGTTCAACCATATTATATGCCACACATATTAATTGAAAATCAATGACTAGTGAGTTAGATCCAATTTAAGGTTTGCAATGACTAAACAATCGGAAGCTTGGCGAAAGAATCTGTACTCTACAGTGTGCTCAATTGTTCTAATCAATTAGTCAATCGTATCAGGTATTATTTGGAAAGAGCATTTTATGTAATGATGTTCAGTATTCGTTTCCATAATCTAAAGACGTATTTAAAACAATGCTTTAATTGAGAAGAAGCTTTATGGCAACAACCATATCTCTTAGGATCAAAGCACACTGGAAGCGCCACCTACGCCACACGCACCACGTCCAGTGTGCTTTGGCCCTAATGATCGACTTTTCGCAGGGAAAGCGAATGTAGCCTTGCGAGGACTTGAATATGTGTAAAGAGCAGTGCATCTTCGCTGGAGTCAGTCTCAACCAACGAACATGGAAAATTTTCAATATAAAGGGTGCACAGGAGACAATATGGTAGATTGGTGACAAAGTGCGGTGAAATGCAAACCGTAGAATGAGTGTTCTCACGCAAGGCATTCCCACTAAAATGTAAGTTCAAAAAGATCTTACAATCTGATTGAAAATGGCCTTTTCCAACTTATAGGACGATATCCTGTAGCCTAACTATTGGAAACTGGACGCGACGAAAAATTTATAAAAAATGGAAACATACAATTTATTTAAATCATAGCAAATCTCATTCGTACATAATAATCTTCGTTGATTTAAATTGAAAGTCCCAAACCCTCAAAAGTCTGTAAAACTAATGTGACGTGACTTAATCATAGAGACACTTCACCGATCTTACGCATTTCTTACATATATCTAACCGCAATCGTGGTTTTATAAAACATCTACAAACAAAAAACACTTTCGCTTTTCGTCATCGCGAGTGAAGAAGCGAGCAATAATAATAAAATTATTGGCAAACCGCGATGAACTGAGCGCAGGTCGGAGCAGGTAGATGATGGATATTTAGCGAAAATTAATTCCGGCCGTTGAGAGAACGTCCTCATTCATACCGGATTCAAGTATGCTATAATGTCGTTGCTTACTTTACGTAACATTGGTTACGGTGAAGGCTAATTTGTTATTATTTGTCTATTGATTATGGAATAATAAAATATTTGCAAGGCTCATTTGCAGCAGGTATTATCTCCGACGTAAGACAGTACCTTATTATATTACCTACATGTGCAGATGTAAAATAAGCCCGGCGACAATCATTCATATTAAAATTTATTGAATAAATGTGTACGTTTTTCGACAAATCTTTCAATCTTTCTTTTTATAAATACGTAAATACTATTCACCGTGTCAAATAAATAATAACTAGGTAGGTACCTATACTTATTATTTTTTTTCACTGGTAATACTTTTTGATAGAAATACATGGTATTACAAAAAACAATAGCTAGTTATAATTTATTTTGTATAGTTTTACCACAATTAATTAATGAAGCTACAGACTGACAAACTTATTTCTATAATGGCCAAAAATGGAACTGCGAATTATCATAGGACGTCATTTTGAAAATGTCATTCGATTGTCAGATTTTGTCCAGTTACGAGTCTTGATTGGGTAGTGGCCAGTGGCCAGTGGCACCCCCATCCCATTCTTCAGATAAGTTTGCAGGTCTGTACGATAATAAACTTATCTCGAAAGAACGAAATTTGTTTTCATTTGTTAATTAACTAATAAAGATATCAAATTTATCTACCCGTATAGCTTAAAAAATGGTTTCTGGTTTAGTCTCCATGAAAAACAATCGCTAAAGGGGGTTGGTTTTGTCAAAATTTCCTTCTTCCGGTTTTTCAAAAAACATGTTAAGTAAATTGGAAGTGGATTTGAATTAAAAAGTCTATATAAGTATTAAAAATATAGTCATCTTATTTAAAAAAAAAATTTGAGGTATAGCCAATAAATTCTTCGCATAATTGCAATGTACGAAGTTATCAAAATTATGAAATTATGGTTCAGAAACATTTGCGCTCGGTTTTCATGATTCTGAGGTTTCTGTTCGGGTTCTGTTAACAGCTCTGATTATCCGTCGAATCAATTAATACACCTTGCACAAAGGAAACAGTTAATTTTCTTTTACCACACTGAGAAATATGCTGACGAGATATGAATCGAGATATTTTTAAATAATTAAATAAAAAAATCATTCTGTTCGAATTTCAAAATATGAATCATTTGCATAAAAGCGCGGCTATTTCTATTTCAATATTTGCATTGAATTATCACTATGTTAACAACCGTTTCGAAGCAAAATGGCAGTGTTTATTTTTGCACAAGAATGCGAATATGACACGGTTTAAAAAAGAAACATAATATATTGGTCAGCCACTAGAATTATAATAAGTATTTTGAAAATCAGGTCACAAACGCATTATTAGAATCATGTGCCAAATTTTACACTGTTTGGTTTTTGATTTTTGGAAGATTATTTTCTTGTACATTTACATATTATGTGAAACTATGGTCTCTAAGAGAAAATAAACTGGTATGATACCGATTGTGGCGGGCTTAAATGATTGCAGCTTCTAAATTGGAATACACACATTATGATATTCTTATAATAATATTTATTAGTAGAATCAGTTAAGTTCCGTGGGGGTAGGCAGACCATGCGTTGCATAGGGGTAGTAAATTGGAAAGGACGGCAAATGAAGGAACGGACACAAATATTACAATTTGCAGTGAGCAGTGGTGTTTTTTCATGGGGCACACAGTGTGGTCACTTTATTAGAAAGAATCGACATTTTCGTTTAAAAAATAATCGAAGTATAAAAATTCTGACAGCATAACTATTATTGTATTGTAAAAACCATTGAATTACATATTGTAATGACGGTTTATCGGACAAATACAAATGTTAACAAGGGTGTCTTCAAACCTGCCAGCGCCATAGACTTTCACGTACCTACAACCACCACTGCTTGAGAATTGATTTTTCGGAAATTCTCGATTTCTCAGTAGATAATGTGTAGGTATGTCAATTTAAAGTTGTTTCATAATATATTAGTCTGTTAAGATAGCCGAAAATAAATAATAAAATAGGTCAGTTGGTACTAGTTAATATCTTCTTCTTCTTCTTCTTTCACCATGTCACGTCCCAATATTGGGGCATAGGGCAAGCACAAGTTCGCGCCACTTCCCTCGGTCCATCGCCAGCTCCTGCGCCTCCCGCCATGTCAGACCTGCAGCACGTAGGTCACTTTTGTAGCATCGCTGCAGGGTGAGGGAGGGCCGGCCACGGCGACGGAACCTTGAGGCTGTGCCACAAGGGTACGAAGTGCCGCACTCTTTGGCGGCATCCGGAATATATGCCCCAGCCACGTAAATTGTCTCTTCGTGATAACTTCAATCACCGAAGGCTGTTGTGTCTGCTCACGAACTCGGGTGTTTGTAACGCGGTCGTACCAATGTACCCCTAAGATTCGGCGGAGACATCGATTCTCATAGCTCAAAAGCCGAGACTCTTGAAGCTTTTTGCGTGCGCAGCAGAGTGGATTTGTCCCGGGGAAGTCCTGCTCAGAGCATATTTCCACTCTCCGATGCCTCCTGCAACAGTACCAAGAGATGAATATACCTGTCGCCTGCTGCTTCGTGGATTATGAAAAGGCATTTGACAGTCCTCATCGTGAATCTCTGTGGCAAATTCTGCGAGGCTATGGTGTCCCACGGAAACTGGTCGCCGTGATAAGTGCTCTCTACACCAATACAGAGTGTCACGTGAGAGCAGCGGGAACATCCTCTGACCTCTTTGAAATCACGTTAGTAGTCAAGCAAGGATGTGTACTTGCGCCCTTTCTTTTTATCATCATGATGGATTTCATAATGTGTAAGACGGTTTGCCCCGACAGTGGGATACGCCTACATCATGATGACACAACCAATCTATGCGAAGAAAGACTGTGCGACTTGGAGTATGTAGACGACGCAGTCGTGTTTGACTCGACGATCGAAAGGTTAGAGGTAACCGTGAACAGACTAGCTGCGAACTCGATGCGTGTGGGTCTTCATCTGAATGCCGCTAAGACCAAATCCATGTGCAGTGCTGCATGCATCGACGCCGAAACTCCTCTTCGGGTTTCTGGTCTGCCCGTCGAACTGGTGTCCAGATTCAAATACTTGGGTGCCACGGTTGCCGATGATGGTGGTATTTCTAGTGAGCTTGGAATCCGCATGGGTGTGGCGGACTCTGCGTTCAACCAACTTGGAGTCGCATGGAGGTCAAGGCTGTATTCTGTGAGGACCAAATGTCGTTTGTTTAACGCGTGCGTGCTACCTGTGCTCCTGTATGGCTGTGAGACATGGCATCTTACTAGTTAATGTAGGTACGTAATTAATTTTCTGAAAAAATGTAACAAAAATGATGGGCATGGCATGTCTACGGGCGGCACTTTTTATAGGGACGTCACTGAGTAGAATTTATAGCTGACCGACGTTGGTTTTTCTGCTACATAATAAACTACTCATCTGACATCTCAGATAAATATTATTAAGGGACGAATAGAAAAAAGTAGGCTAATAATATGTAGATATACGTCATATCGACAATTTAATAATAGTAAACAGTGGGATATCATTTGTTGAAAGGCATACATAGTGCAGGGGCTTTATCGCGTGGTGGATTTGCAAAATAATGCCAAGTACACATAAGAAAAATATTTTGATATAATTTGATATTAACTAATATGCAGTTTAAACTGAGAAAAATGCTAACAACTAACTAAATATTACAATAACGTAAGATCAAATATACACTATTCTTTATTAGGAATCACAATATAATTCAATGCAATTATTTTAGAAATATCAGGTGAAAATCAATTTTTATAATACACGTATTGTTTGTTAATTAATCTGACAGTTATATATCTAGAAATCTATATGAAAATTTAAATAATCTGTGTCAATAGAGACATAACACACAGTCGTGTTTCCATTGAATGGAATAGTGATACGACCTCGTGAACGTATTTTAAAGCATGAATTTAAATTATTAGAAATGAGGGGTGTATTTTCAAAATGAACTTATTCCACTTCAACAAATTTTTGGCAAACGCCAAAAAATCGTTTACGGTGCTGATGTTACATAGTATATTTTTAGTATTCGAATAAGTTACTTTTGTAACTAACATCGATTTTGAAATTGATTTTTCTACTGGATTGAATGCTATTAGGTTCTGCTATACAAAAAATACTTGTTCAAAATTTTATCCTTTATATCCTGGCATTCATAACTCATTTTCGTCAAGTGGTGGAATAAGTTCACTTTGAAAATATACTCATCAAATATACTAAGTAGAAAACACAGAAATAAGGGAAGCGGGTTACCTTCTGGATAATGCTGTGATGAGATATAAATATCGAGTGTGAAGAAATGGTATAAACTTAAGCACGTGTTAAAGAACATATATGTTACTTTCAAATTATTGCTACGTCCGTATCATACTAATATGCTATAAAGTTTGTCAAGTAAACAAAATTCCAATTTGATAATATTTGTTGGCACTCAATTGGCTTTGTATTTCTTGCGTTTTATGACCTGATCGTCATTAAGTAATACACCAAAACTGGCTTCAAAGCTTTGGTCTATAGACACTGTCTTTCGCATTTCTATCTTATTTATGTTAATTATTTGTCATTTAAGGATGGATAATTATCAATTTTCATTATTTGAATTTCTTGCAGTAACATGCAAATGTCGGAATCAAATAATATTTTCTCTGGATTCCAATGTTTGAAATTTTCATTTAAAATTTATAACCGAATTTTAATTTAAAATGTTTGCCTTTATGCGGCAATATGATACATGAACGTCAAATTTAATTATACACTATCAAATCCTATCAATTTAAGTATTCAAAAAACATTTTGGGAATATCTGCACATTATATAAGGTACGTAAACGTATCTGCATCTGAATAATCTGAAATTATGTGGGATGCCATAGTACAAGGGCGAAGTTGTCTTAAATTTTCAAATTAACCTATAATACGAAGTAACTTATTATAGCTAATTTAAGCAGTAGACCAGAGCTACTTGTTTGCTTTAATTTCATACATTTAACGGGTAACCTGTCCGCTGACACAAACCACCAAACGTTGAGCTTAATCTCCCGCACGCCTTTTGACCCTTCCGTCATAGGAAATGTATGAACCAGCCGACAGACTATACAAAGCCTAGTGGTTATGTAGGCGGGTAGATTTTGTTATATTTTCTTTTATACTTTTCATAGTGTGTTTGATTGATTTTGTTAGAAAATGATTCGCCACAAGAATGAACACTCAAGTTCTGCTGGTGTTGCATGTAATATTATACAGATGATGTGAGATAATTATATGATTTTATATCATATTGTATGTAGTATAAGATATTTTTTTTCTAAGAGTTTTATAACGTTATCTCTCGAAGTTTGCCACGTGAGAGAAGAAAATAACTCTAGCTGTAGCCATTTATAATCTCGAAATTGTTGACTACTGAAGATCAGTGTAGATATCCTACGAAATTTAGATGTGATTATTATTGTGAACTCTCACGATTATGTCATATTTGCGAATTTATTGTGCGACGTACGTTTGGAGAAAGAGACATCACTTGTGTCGGTGGATGACGTCAAACTTTCTAAGAGGCCGAACTGCTTAAATTAGTGGCATTGTCTGCAAATGTCGGCGTCATATTGAACTTAAAGTATTCTAGCCTCTCCACTATAACGAAAAAGAATTTAATATCCTTGCACAAGCCAAGTATCAATATAAATTTGATAAAATTATGCTATTAATACTATTGACTGAGGTTACTAGGTGGAGTCTAAATTTAAATTTAAATTATTATTTTTTTATTTTTTAGAATTATTAATAACCATGTCCTTGCTTTTTCGTATAAGGTGGCTGTTAGTAGTCAATCACAAATACCCAGGCTTCGAGGAATACATCAATATTGTGTCCTCACCGGGAATCGAACCTAAAACTCTCGGGTGGAAGGCCAGCGCCTTACGCACTGCACTACAAGAGCCACCCTTAATTATAATATTGGTTTAAGTATTGTACTATTATATTTGAAAGGATTTTAGAGGTCCGGGTTTCACCATTCGACTTCTGTAGGCAATATTATGTTACTTACGGTAACTATACAACTGTCATATTATACTTAATATTAATACTATCGACCGTGTGTACTTGGTGGAATTTGAATTAAAATTCTAATGTATTTAAGTTTTTTACTATTCCATTTGTGTCGTTTTTTGCTACCCGGGATTTGTCTTTCGGCATCTTCATGCACTATGCGCACTCACCAATGGTAAATACATGCTGACAATGAATACACTTGATTCTAACTTATATAATAAATTAATATAATGCACTAGGTAAAAACTTTATCACCTACCTATTAAGTAAAGGATCACAATAAAAATATAACAAACAAATTATGAATAGTAGAATTGTTTGAAAAAAACCCT
This sequence comes from Rhyacophila brunnea, assembly GCF_057557595.1. Lineage (NCBI taxonomy): Eukaryota > Metazoa > Arthropoda > Insecta > Trichoptera > Rhyacophilidae > Rhyacophila > Rhyacophila brunnea. The sequence goes on along the minus strand of NW_028233276.1, from coordinate 34,569,497 downwards.
TCCTACAGATCATTAGATACCTTATCACTAATAACACATTCATATCTACATAAAACAATGGCCTTACGTAACGTATTTGGGAATTTAATGAAGTCAATGAAACTATTTATAATATTTTGAATTCACAATAATGACATGACAACAGAATGTCGCAGTAAGGGCATTTTTTAGGTATTATTTTATAAGGCAGTATGGCTAAAGAAACTGAGTAGGTACCTACCTATACGCACAACGCATAACGCCAAGAGCCATAGTATTGCGGATGTGCGTTTCCTTCAGAAAATGGAGGCATTCATGCACTTGGCTGTTTATATAATTCGAAGCATCTTTCTCCAGAACCACATTTGGAAGTATCCAGTCATTTTTCTCTATATAGCCCTCAGTATCTATAATATGTGAAATAATAAATTAGTGATAGTATTAGACTAATTTACGTAGTGTGATTTGCCAAGTTTTTACTTCTTAAGTGTAGACATGGCGGTTATTTAAATTGTAAATATTCAATTACATTACTGCTTATCTATTTTTAGTGTAATCATTGTTTTTTGAATGCAAAACCTATTCGAATCTTTCAAATAACTCATACCGGAGTTTTCCTCGTTGTATCGTTGAATGAAGAAAACTATTTGTATCAGTGAAAGAGTTACGTTGTATAGGCATGTCCTGTCACCTCGTACAACAAAGGCTGTTGCAAAAAATAATGTCTTCGGCCGCGAGAAAGTCACATTTCGTATTCTTAACTCACTTTACAATGGACGACATTTTTATTGTTATTTGGGAGGTATTCGTTGTCTATTCTTTTTTTTTGCAAATAATACATGAATAATGAAATAAATAGAACAGTTGTGATTTTCATTAAACTTGCATAAAAATGTTTACGCTTTAAATATGAATATTTATCGTAAAACATATTTTCGTCGCATATAATTATGTATAGAAACTGTAATCGGTATTCGTATTGTTTCTACTCATACTCATAGAGATGTAGAATGATTGAGTGGTATTGATAGTACAATGAAAATGATGTTGAAGTTTTATAAATATACGCAGTTTGTTTACATGTTTACAAGATAATATATCAATCGTTGATACCCACATCTTTTCATTGCACGATCCCATTTCCAATAACAATCCATCAATCACTTTATTATAGGGAGGATGTACTGATATATTCAATTTGACTACACTTTATCTCCCCGTGGCTACATTGATATTTATATCATCCCGGAAAAGAAAGCATTATTATTATGTACCTACTAGAGATGTTATGTCTGAGGTCAGCTTTTTCTACCTTTATAAACTTTTATTCCTTAGCCGGCTCTCACATCTAAGCTCGCCTCGTAGACGCATGCGATCTATTTCTAGAACACTAGATGTTTTTTTCAATCTAAAAAGTCCCATTCGACCAATGTCCGGAGCTCCATTTGGCAACGTGTGTTTTGTGATTGATGATGACGTCACATTGACGTATTCGACACGTTGCAGACGGACGAGTTTTGATGTGCAAGCCGGCTTAGTATTTTTACCAGGGAACAGAACAGTGGTACCACCTATTCACAAACAAGTAGGGTGTTTTACTGATAATAGCAAATATAATATTTGGCTTGGCAACATTATTAACTAATTATACATGCAAGTGGCGAATTATACTGACCTAAAACTCATGCTAATTATTAGAAAACCGTATTTGCTGTAGATAAAACAATACATCAATAATACAGCTAATGGATATTATAGTGTTTGCAACTAAGTTCGATTTTACCCTAATTTTCCTTTTTTTCTTCAAAAAATTCTAGAAAAATCAATGCCAAAAAAATTGGAAGTAACAATTTTGCAACTAATAATATTAACGATATTTGACTAGTGTCTGATATATGTTAGCTCAATGGGAATAAATTAGGTACATAATAGAGGAAGTAGTAATAAAATAATAAAATAATACATCAATGCACCCCGGGTATTCTTAAAATAGTACCAATACACTAAAAAGACAGTTTGTTTTTATAAAGAGCTTTCAAAATATAGGTATTGTGCCAGCGATTTTCAAACTATCTCGCTTCACGGCGTGGCGTAATAAAAATAACAGTAAAGTTGGTAGAAAGGGTGTACATGTTATTCACCACGCAGTTTCTCAAATATTTTAATCATATTAGATACAACTACCTATCCGATTATATAGGTACATAGGCAGAGAGGTGTTCTATAATATTTTTAGTAAACTCATTATCTACTTCTGCTAAATTGTATTACTTCGTGAAAGTGTTTTTTAAAACTAGGTGCAAAGTTGATATAAAAATAATTAATTTTGTGAGAGAAAAATATTAACGGACACAAACTGGTAAAACATCATTGTAATCGTGAAAAATGTCTGGTCTCTAAATAGACTGCGTCGCACACTTTGAATATCACTGTACACTGTACTGAATTAAATACAATAATGATTATTAAACTGTATCATTAGTTACTGCTACCATTTATCAAATTATATCACAAAATCTAATTTATAAAGAAATATATCTTTAAATTTTATTTCAGAGCGAATCGTGCTCGCAAAATAAAATTCAAACGGGTTGATCAGACCTTTCGCTATTATGTAAAATGTATTCATGTTGTATACAGTCTTACGCGTGGGCTAAAAATAACCATTACAACTTACCGGAGAAAGGTAATAAGTATTGCAAGTAACCAGCTTTAATGAGTTTCATAAAAGCGAAAAGTTTTCAAACACCGTATGTATATTCTTTATAAACTTAATATAATTAAGTTATTAATAAGAGCAAATTAAATCATACGTTATAAACACCGATTAAACTTGTATTAAGACTTACTTATTTTTCCAAAATCAACGTTTTCATATAATATCAAGTTAATATTGTAATATGTATAAAAAAAAATATTTTGAAAATTGGATGTTTACTGCTTTTGAACGCTATGATTTATGAAAAGTATAGACAATTTTATTTCGTTCTTACGCAAAAAAACATATTGTAAGTTGTTACGTATTTACCTTTTCGTTCATCGTATAGGGTCTTCTGGAAGCTATCAAAGGCAACACAATTTTCTCAGCTCGTTAACATTGAAGGACCGCCTTGCTTGAAAAAATGTATTATTTGTATTTTCTATTTTTTTTAGTATTCTATGAATGAAAAATAATGGACACTGATATAGTAGTATTATTAAATCACCGTAATATATCATTAATCACAATATTTTGATTTTTTTTCAAAAACTACGAACCAATTACACTCCAATAGATAGTTTTACCGAATATATATTTACTAAATAATTTTCAATGAACATTAAATTAAACATAATGCACATGTTTACAAAAGAATAATAATTTGAATATGTGCTACTTATTACCACGGATATATTATGAAACTAAATATGGCTTTCAAATATAATACTATTTTACGGTACCTATACAAATATTATTGTATGTGTTTATTAATTTTTAATTCATATGAGATGAGATATTATGCCACCATAATGACGCAAATTCCTACAATGTGGACGTATTGCGCCTGTGAAACCAGACCAATTTTGATAGAAATCCAACTAAAGAATTCTTAAAACCGTCGTCTGTAACTAATGAAGTAAAGACATTAGAGGAATTATAGAAAATTTAAGCCTATGTTCAATAAATTAACAAAATTTGGGTTAGTATCCGAAATTATTCATTTTCGATCTTTATACAATACTATTGCCCCTTAATTATTCAAAATATGTGCAACTCTTTCAGGATAGAGATACATGTGAGTAATGTTCGGCTATTCTCTATATTATATTTCGTCGTAAATACATATTTAGAAGACTAGATATAATTTCATGTGTCGCTGTGTCTAGTTATGTTTATGCTCTTCCAAAATCTTGTCCAGAATTTATCTTTCTATAGAGATAGGAAAGATCGTCTTAGCTTGAGTGCATCGACACCACAAAGCCCATCCAAAAGTCCTTACTAGATCATCTCGTAATTCCACCGTATACAGTGTACACCCTGTGTGTGAACAATATACCAGTCAATAATAAATAAATGTTAAATATTTGAAATAAGAGTGAAAGAAGATCAGTTAGTAGATGCATTTCATTGCAGTTTTTTTTGTATTAAGTACCGGCCTCAAAATAGCAGTGATACACCGTGGAAAGCAATTGTCTTGTCAGCATACATTATACAAGCGACTGCCTGCGGGCTTTAAGTGTCTTTAAACGCTATTGCGAGAAGTTGTACCAGATATAACAATGTAATAATATATAACACACACGATAATTAATGCGCAGGCGCCGCTGTGGAACCGGATATCCAACATTCGACCTTCCCCCACCCCGCCCCTTTTCGGGGATCATTCCAACGATCGTAGTAGAATTATTACCGTCGAAAGTGTTCGGTGGATAGTTTTCTCTCAGTTGAGAAACAACAAAGCAAGTAAAAAGTGAAAGCAGCCGGTGGTACTGAGAAAGAGGCTCCCCCCTCACGCCTCCGTCACTGCCTTTGACCGCCAGCGTGTTGTTTGTTACTCAACTGCGTTTAAAACGTGTCGCACGGATTGACCCCCTCCGAAAAATTACAGTCATCTTATCACGTAAGCACTGATTGATTCATCGTAATTTTACTATGCGATACATAAGATAACGACAGAAGGTTTCTTTATCAGTAAATCAATGCCACAGAGATCATTGTACATATTTCGACAACGTAGATATAACGCATTGGGATAAGGTTTTTGAGTCGCATGCCAAAAATACCATGGATGACAGAAAGGATGCAAGGGATATCCTTTCTGCAAGAAATATTCGTGAAAGTTCGAATCTCTGAAATATGTCTCCAGAGAGTTCTGCAGTTCTTTGGCGACATAGGCGTCAGTAGGAATATCGAAAGTCGTCAAGGAAGACGGAGGTCGTTTACACTAGTGTTTCTCGATTCGGCAGACATGTGGCCCCCTCGGGGTCACAGAACGTGTCATAGACCCACAACATACATTAGGATGGGGGTGGGTTCGCAGAGTCAGAATAAAATATTGCAATCATTAATTATATAAAAACCTAGAAAGTAATTAAAAATCAATACCTAACTAAATCATTACAAAATAATTGAATCTATAAAAATATTATATTTAATTAAAATGTAATAGCAGATTTGATCACAGTGAAATATCTTATTTACCGTCATCATTTGATTGAATGTGGACGTTTATAAGCGCTCGAAATGGAAAAATTTACGAACCGGAGCGCTCGACAGTTTTCTGAAGATTTTTACATAGTAAAGTTATCAAAGTACCTATGTGTGTTTTTTTTCATAAAAATATGTGTGTTAGATTTTCTATTGGGGCCTATCCAGCTCAGACGGTCAAATTATTTATTTCACGAGACGGAGCGATAATTTTACCGATTTCACGAACAAGAACGGCGCTCCGGTGCGTTCCGGTCCATTTCGAGCCCTGACGTTTATATTATACTCATAAATGTCATTAAACCATCCTTACTGAAAAATCACCTTTTCCGAAAACTTTCTGAGGATAGTGAGAAAGATCTGGAGCGCCTATTAATTATTTTATACATAGATTCATTTATTATCAAAAGGTAATATTGTATTTGTTATATTCTTCATCACGTTAGAACAGTATTATACCATTTATAAATGACAGATGATTTGTAGAAGAGATAGTCGGACATGACAAGCGTGACATCTTGTATTTGTCAAAATATATTCGAAAAACTTAATTTCTCACGCCTGCAAAATTCGCATATTATTTTACAATTTTAATATTTTTGCAAGAAAATGACTGGTTGAATGGCCATTCATTGAAATTGTTCCTAAATTGCTCGTAAATACTTATATGTGGATTCAACCTCTACTTTGGAGGTGGTTATGTTTATTATGTACGATTGGATAGAGTATTTTTTCCCCATGCTACGATTAGGTGTGACAGAATAATTCCTTTAAAACTTTAAAAATACGTACATAAAAATAGTTAAATCCAATAATTCGATGAACAATCAATAAAATGACTAATACTTTCTAAGAAAATAATTTCATTTGACCCTGAAGATTGCATTATTATTTTTTTGCTTTAATGTCTAAACTGATCGACCATGGATTTTTAATAGGGTTTAAAAATTGGCACCAATACTGTGAGAGCTTTACAATGACAACCATTTTACAAAAAAAATCAATTTCCAAACACTATTATTTACAATAGGGCGGGCCAACCGGATGCCAGAATTTCCTTCGCTCTAAATATGCAATCTTTTTAAATAATTTCTGTATCAATTGAAAGTATTTCCTGTTATTACTTGTCTTATTTCTCTACAGTTTGACCGCTACTGAGTTTCATTGTCAGGGCTAAACACCAGTGGTATGACAGGAATTGACCCAGGCTAGGAAACTTAAAATTTGAAACATAACAATCATTGATATATAATATATAATATTCTATAGTAGATGCAGCACAAACCTGCCATTGGAATTCTAACTGTGAGGGCAATAACTGTTCAAACAATTCACTTCAAATATGTATATTATACTTACTTTGCTTACGCTGTATTAAGCATTAATAAAATTTGGCTTAATTGGCTTACACATTGTCCTTATGTGTACTTTTTATTAATTTTTGTATTTACCGTGCATATTACGCCGTTTTATGTTTAAATTTTGATAACCCTCTTACTAATTTTCTTTGTATCCCCCCATGTCATTTTGTGAATGTCTTGAATTTATAATTTGTCCATTTATTGAAAATTCTTATACTACATACCAAACATTAAAACTGATACACTAGCAGACTAGCTTATAAACTGAATGAGAATATTAATATTGGTATAGGTATTATGAACGTCGGTAGTGTGCACACTCACAGAGCATGTAATGGGTAGTATGTAGGTATTCCCACGAAACATATTTTTTATCTGATATAACTTGACAGTTATCAATATTTGAATATACTTTTTTTTCATCTATATTTACCTCTAATTGTTTAACTTGCTACAGGGAATACATTTTGATGTGCGGAAGTTTTCATTGCGTTTTTTTTTTCGCGCTGAAAGATCTTGTCAACGATCGCATCTTTACTAAAACTCCATATTTTCTAAAATATAAAGCTATCCATAAAAATGTAAATCTGGTCTTGCCCCCCAACACGTTAAAAGCAAGAAGTACAAAGCCCCTGAATTTACTCAAATATTTATTACCAATATTCATGTTCGTTGACAAAATTTAATGCATATTTATGATACACAGTGACGTCCGGTGGGGGTAGGCAGATTGAACGTCGCTTGGGGGCGGCAGTTACTCGAAGGGCGGCAAATCGTAGAGAATCATTTAGTATATAGAGATATCTACCTAAGCTTAGTAATGATGAAAATATCTTTCCATTACAAAATTCAGCTCACTAGTTGGAAACAAAATGTATTAATTAACATAAAAGGTTTAACGGGACTGTATTTTTTGTCGAGTTTGCGATGTTTAGTTTACTTGCGTTGCCCTTCGACGTCCATGGTGACCAGAAATGACACGTGCACGGATGATAAAAAATACTGTATAAAAAAATGGGGCGGCACTTGGCGCTGTCGAGGGGCGGCATTTTGTCTAGGGACGTCACTGATAATATAGACGAACACATTTAAAATATCATACTCTTTAACATATTTAAGTTTATCTCATATTTCTCCACACTCGAGAATCGTACCCCATTATGACCACGCCAAAAAGATAACGCACTTCTCATTATTTTTCTGTTCCCTGGTTGTATGCGTAAATGACGTAAATATTCCGGGGATGGGTTTCAGATTACTAATGACATGTAGATATCACATGGTGACATTAGAACTCATTCGTTTATTTTTGTGAAGAGTGCCATATTGGTTTGATATAAATTTAAGCAGTGTTTAATGTTTATTTATTTAGCACACTAGACGAAACACTGTCTGATGCATCAGTGATGTGGTATTTTATTAAATGGGCCTCAGCATAATTTTGCGTCTGAGGCCTCAATGTGTCTTAAACCGCCACTGGTGGAAGCCATTATAAAAAAATCGCATTAAAAGACCAAACAAAAGATATTATTTACGATTCCAACGCGATAAATAAAAAAGCTGACAATAGTTTAGTTTAGATATTATCATATAAATACAAATATAGTGCTGGCACGCCACTGTCTAGATCACAATAATCCAACCGTGATACGACAAATACCTGAGGCTTTGTTGCATGCTAAACAGCTGATCGTGATCTTAATCCTAGAAATACAGAAATTAGTAATAAATTATTTCGGGTATTTAAGTAGATACTTACCTGTATATACACAGAAGAAAGATGTTAATTTTAAATAGAAGCAATTTGCATGCTATTGAATAATTTAAAAAATGATAGCTTTATTCTCACTATTAATCTAAAATTTCTCTTTTTGATAAAGTACGAATATTTTAAGAAGTTGCTTGTTTAATTTAAAACAAAATAAAATTATCAAATTATAATAATAGCATACCTACGATAACAAAAATATTAATATGGTTAACATTATAACAGTGTTTATAGTATACAATTTAGCACTCAGATGGCTCATTGTTAGGTACCTCGCAAAACTCTATGAAAACATTTTTTAATATTGTATATTTCAATTGAAACTTTATTAATAAAATTTAAATAAATTGTAGCATGTTAAATGTTAACCTTTGCTTAACATACTGTACATTCTGGTTAAGTGCTAGTCCACAATATACAGATAATTGTATTCTTACTTACTGGATAATATGATAATATGTCGTGGTATACGAATCTTGTTTTCCAAATTCAAATATGAAATTAAAGTTTCCAGTTTTTTTCAAATAAAAAAACTCTTAAAAGAACGTATCAATTTGTTCCTTATTTAAAAATTTTGTATGAAGTTAATAAATAAAAAATCAACAGGATAGATCGTTGCTCGAGTGTATTTATTGTATATTCTCAGTGACGTCCCGTGGGTGGCGTAAAATGCTATGGGGCGATTCTATATTCTAAGAGGGGGAAAATATATTATGTAGGTTTTCACCTGCGGTACTGGATTGTGCCAAGTAAGTATTTTATTGCATTTTTCCATTTTTGATAGGCGATGTAATGAATTTACTTACATATGTAAAAAAATGTAGATGCCAAAAGGTACGGCATTTTAAATCAGTGTTTTGTCGGCACTTTATCTAGAGATATCACTGCGTGTTATGTTAATCATAACCGGTCGAAATAAATTTCACAGCATTCTACATTTTTGATGTGAAGAGTTGTTTGTGTGAAAATCGAATAATATATTGCTTTTTTCTTTTATTGTGTTAACTGTCAATATATTGTGGAACTGCATTGTATTATTGATTTGTATTAATGAACGCATTTTTTTGTACTTATTCCAATTTTTGTTTAATAAATTTGGACCGGTTTCGTCCGCCTCAAACGGACTTTTTATAGCTAATAGCAACAGTGAGATAAGTCAAAAATTTTAGTTTTGAGATAATTGAACTTTAATGTTTGTAACTAAGTAGGTACTCGTATATGTTTTTTTGTGCGGTTTATAAAATATGATAATTGTAAGATTTTATATCCAACATTATTAACAGTGGGTTATTTCAGTTATCGCACTGTTGATTTGAAGTTACAGGACATTTTTTAATAAATGCAACATAGGTATTTTTTTTACATGGGGTACAAAATTAAAAAAAAAATAATCTTAGTGATTCATTATGTAAGTATAGCTTTCAGCAATCGATTGACATACTTATCTCAAAATCAACTTTTTTCACTTTAACTCACTGTTGTTTTCACGTAGTGATCTCGTATGTCTTTTTTTACTAGACTTAGGGGCAAAATTTCGCTATTTATTAGGAAATTAGTTCTGGATAATTACATGGATCGTATTTGCCAAAAACATCCAATATGATTGAAAATAGGTATTTAAAACAGAAAGAAAACTGTCTACTTATCTATTGGAAAAGATTCTCTGTGGTGATACACGGAGCGTATTTTCCAAATTCAAATATGATTGGAAACAGGAAACATACTTTGATATTATTTGATTGATATATTTTATATTCCATATTTAAATAATTGGGATATTAATAAGAACAATTGAATGGCGATATGTGTAGAATTCTTATATTATTTCTTAGGGGAAATAATCATAAGCATGATTACACATACGGTAACGTAAGAGTAGACAAAAAAGGAAAGATTTCAGCAACGCGCCTTACGACATGCGTGTCAAAACTTTTTTCACTGCTCATCATTAAATCATTGAGAAAACTCGACGACATTGACCAAGTTACAAACAATAAGAACAGATTATTAATATTGATGGTAGGGAGTCACTAAATTTAATTTCAATTGTAAAATAACTGCAAACAATATTACAATTGCATTCGTAATCATACAATTCGACTTTATTAAGTATCAGTTTTTGTGAAATGCGAATTCTTTTGTTTTAACATCTAGAAACTCGATTGAAACATTACGATATTTGATGATATTCTAACATAATAATTATTAATTTTAAACAAAGATATTAACTATAGAAGATAGGTTTTCCAATAAAAATCACTGAACCGAATTTCAGCTGCTACGGAAACATCGGTTGCTAAGAAAATCAATTATGAATGTCATTCTGATGTTTCAGTTTTTCTATAAAAATTAGTGATGCATATTTTCGGCGGTTAAAATATCATCATCCTGATAGATCTCACTGCTGGATGAAATCCTCTCTAAGCTGATTCCACTTCTCTCGGTCCTATGCATTGCGTAGCCACGTACTTCCGCAGAACTTTATCATTTCATCGATCCAGCGGCCTCTAGGTCTACCTTGCGGATGTTTTGTACCTCTTGAATACCACTGGGCACTGGATAACTAAATTTGTCTAAAGATTGTTCCTTCTTCGAGCTATGTCCAGCCCATTTCCATTTGAGGTTTTGAAGTTATAAAATAACCAAAGAAGTCATAAAATAAAGTAATGTAATGTAAAGTAAAAAAAGATATTCTTGTAAATATATTAATTAAGCTTAACATAATATTTAGAGCGTAATGCAGAACCATACTGTCAATTTCGTTAGTTCAATGAAAATAAATACGTATGACTGTCAAAGTTTAGTATTCACTGTTTATGTCGGATATTAACAGCCTACCTTCACCCTTCGCCACTGCTATCTATTGTATTATGTGTTTCCCAACCTTTTTACACTTGCGGACCGGTAAAAATTAAATAAACATAAAGTTGAAAAACAAACTATTACTATATACTTAGTATTTTGTTTGTTAGTTGTTAAACCTTATATAATAACAGATATATTATAATAGTTTCATTGCGATTATTGCGAATACAAGACATTGAAATAATCAGAAATCGATCAGTTAACAAAATAGTGCAAAATCCGCATCTGCGTCATTGCTAGAATAATAGTGAGTCGATAACCATGGCTTCAGTACTGTTTCGGAGATACGAAGTGCTGCATTGACGTGGTCGAAAAAGTCTTCTCACATAATATGTGAGATATTATGTATATCTATATAATATACAAGTAAAATATCTATATAATATTATGTAAACGAAAATGTGGACGATAATGTAATGTCTTTATAACTAGCAATGATTGTATTTTAAGCCTCGAGTTAATGGCGCATAGATTGACGTCTTCCATGAACGGATTACTTTTTTGATTGAGGATATGCAGTTTTAAATGGGGACAAGAGAAACGCGTTTGCAAACCGGAAATTGGCAAACACCATGGCCTCAACAAGGGGTTTGGCCCGGCGGATCGACCAGTCAAGTGAGATAAACACACATCACAAAATTGCAATAATAGTAAAAAATGTTTAAGCTTTAGATTACTCTTCTGACCTTACCCATTCTTTGAGGCTAAATCTGGTTCTCATGCGAACAGATACTTTTGATAGTTTATTAAACTCAACGATTAGTTAGTAAATCCATACTAGCTGAATTGAAAACGCTCCAAATCCATAATATTGTTGAAAAATTAAAGAGATACAACAAAAAAAAAAAACTAAACAGAACATAATTAATTCTTAATTAACTATTTTTACATTCTTAAATCTTGTGAATTATTCGTTAAATAAAAAAATTGTAATACCTACTTTGATTTAAAATACAAAAGCCGATCGCCAATAGTAGCTCAATTTGTAAAACGATTCAGGGAGTATTAGAAGCCATTAGTTAAAATTTATCGCAATTAAGTATGACGCCTTTAGCATAGTGGTATATGTGCATGGGCGCGATGTAGATTCGATTCATGCGGGGTGTCTTACTTGTTTTCAAAAAGATTTTTTCTATTGGTTATAATACAGTGTTTTCAAAATTATGTACGAATATGTTCAATAATTAGTTCTATTATAAACTAATTTGTAATCGGAAAAATTAAACAACATCGCATGCCATTTATCCATTAACTTTATTATTACGCAAATTTGAAACGGATTTAATAATTTATAATCATTGCATACGGTAAAATTAAAAGTAAGTATGCAAAATAAGACGTTTTTATTATTATTTATAAGCTAACAGTGTAGGATAGTCAATTGCACTTATTAGTCGACCGGAGCAAGGCGAGGAGTCATTCCACCGAAGAAACAATTCAAGTGTTGCGAACAAGAAAACACTTTCTCGGCCACCTAATTGAATGTTACAACGTGTAATACAGGCATAAGCAACCACTGTTACACTATAATAACAGCAACATAATAAATATTTTATTTTTATGAATAATTGATTTGAATTTTCGGTACTGTTCTGTTATCAGGAATACAGCGGAAAACACATTTTGAAAATAGCCGATAAACTGGATTATTTATTAGATTAACCTAACCTAACCTAAACTAACCCAAACTAACAAATAATCCAGTATATCGGGTATTTTCAAAATGTGTTTTCCGCTGTATTCCTGATAACCGAACAGTACCGAATTTTCTAGTGGAGTCAACGGGTTATAGACTTGCTGGATAAAGTTTTCGTACGATTTCTATAATGCAATAAATGCGTAACATCTATTGTCGAACAAGAACGTCTTGTCCACGTGTTAAAACTGCGAACTAACAATCTCGCACTTGAGGAACGCCGCCAAATTTATCACTTCATTTTACGCTCCCGTGGTGTACGGATCCATATCAATTTACATAATTTGAAGCTTTTTATAGTAAAAATGTGTGTAAAACGATCAGGAGTGATGTTAGAATCATGGTTAATAAACTTTTGGTTTATTACCAAGAAGAAAAGGAATCGCATCTAAAAAAAGATCAGACACATTATTTAAATACGCCTCTAGCAATCTTTGCCGCCATGACAAGTACGTTACAGAGAAGTTTTCTATATGCGACTATAGCGGCTTCCTGTTATCGCAGATTTCTTATTGTCTAACAGTAGGATATAGGTACTATTATATATTTGTAATACAATGTTCTCTCATTTCCCCCCTGTTAAAACACAACTCTCGTTAAATAATCGTTATCATTGTGGACATTTTTAAAGTCCTAGGAATGTCGAGTTATGTCAAATCAAAATAACGTCAAAATAACATGCATATAATTATTATCAAAATATAACGAAAGTACCGAAAGTCTCGAGGTATCGAGGCAAAGTCGCATGCAAAGTCCGAATTCTTACCATTTTTTTAAATGACAGTTTCCCTATAATAGTGAACATATAACTTGAAAGCCCCTCACGGCTCACATAATAGTATATACATGTTATAAAAACTCTTTGATAAAAATACGACGCCGGGCAGGAATCGAACCCATATCCATCGAATTCGTACCATTTCGTCGAATGAAAGAAATGCTAGTGTGTAAAAACTACAAACGCTTGAAAGGTTATTTATTATACATAGTTTTTTTGTTGTTGTTTTTTACGTGAATGCTTGTAGGTCGTGACTGACAAACGTAATCTGTTACTTAGTCCTATGCGCACATAGCTGATAATAATCGGCAAAAAGCGATAGAGATTTTTGAAATTCCATGCATCTCAGCCTTAGTCTGAGCGTAACTTGACATATTCTACATCATATACGAGTATTTTTACAAGGTGATTTCATTATACTAGTTCGAGTGTACAAGTATTGCATCAACTACCGCTCAAGATTGAAATTTATAATGTCAATTTAATATCTTCTCTCAATCGTGTCATTGGTTCAAATTCCCGCGCTAGGCAAATAAACTCAAATAGCATTACGGTCATTACGGTTTTGGGATGCAGAGTTACTACTAAGTTCTTACTAGGTTGTGAAACTAGCCAATAACCATTTATTGTAAAAAAAACTGTTATATACAATTTTGAATTCCATTCTAGCTCTTCTCCGTATTGTAGAGAAAGATATAATAAAAACATTAGATTATTCTATATTAATGTAGGTATGTGTGAAAAATATCAATAGGCCGTTTATGTTATACTATCTATGATTCCGTTTTCCTGAATTTTATATAAACTGCATGAAAACCGACATTTTCCTTTCAAACTGTTTTATATTGAATATATACTAATTTCGATAATAACATAAATGTTTTTGTAATTATTGTTAATTTATATTGTAACGTACGAAAACCTTTAACAGTTGACCTCTGGGATATGCTACAAAAACATTATTTAAATCTCTACTATGCACAAATCTGCAGTCAGATGTAGGCGAACGTATTATTATAATATGATGTCAAGTAAGAAAATTTGTTTTTTTAAACTTGTAATACGTTTTTGGTAGGACCTTTCACGAAAAATTATAACGACGGTGTGATGATTTTTGTACACATCTAATATTATAATGATATATGTGAAATATTTTTATTTTGTATCTATTTCAGCCTATAAACCTATCGTTCTGAAGATGGGTTCAGCAGACACGACTGTCAATCAATGATGTATGCTGTCAACTCAATTATTTATCATTTAAAAAAAAATAAACTCCATTGGTACATAATAAAAGAGACTCCTTTTTTATTCAAGTATCAATAATTCATTATGATTACTATATAATCTATCTTTGTTTACAAGTGTCAACATAAAATCAATTATACTTTATAACATCACAATAGTAACTTTGAGTTCATTTTATGTTCAAATAACATCATTTGTATTTGTTAATTAAATCCATTATGATTTATTTTAATGAACGTTGAGAATTTTGCTTCCATTTTATGACACTATTCAATCAACACTTTACGAAAACATATTTAATAAAATAATCACCTAGACATATATATTTTATTAACAATAAACCATAAATCTTACAACACCATATTGTAAACCTAAATAACTTAGTTTGCAAATTTGATTAAAGTAGGTACTACATATAGGTATATTATTTTATATAATAAAACATATTATTCAATCATCATTTTCTACAAACAATATTGCTTTTGAATTGTGAGCAAATAACTGGCACTGCCATCGAAGTTTACAGTTCCGTGTCACGGCCTGACTATAGTAGGCATTATGTTGTAAGATAGTTATATTAAATATATAAAAGGTATATAAATTGTATAAGTAGAGAAATTTGGGATAAACGTAAACATAAAAATATTATATTATTTTAAATAGTTACATCTGTTTAAGTATGCATTATTATGCTTTCATTAAGTTATAAATCAAACCTGGCTTCGAAATAATGGTAGGTATATGGCGATTAGTTTTCCCAAGTGTATCTTTCTATTCTGTGAACAACACTCAGAGCATCGGAGACGGGCGCAATTCCACTTCTCCGCCGTGGGGTCACAACAAATGCATGATATTTTTATTAAACGTATGAATAAGTTTGTTATGATTTCTGGATTATTAAAATTTAAGTATTTTGTACAATAGTATGGTGTTCAAACACGTTTTTTATTTTTAGTAGGTAATAGTTTTCTAAATAAACTTGTGAATCAGTCCGCGGTGGTCAATTATCCGTATTAAATGTATAAAGATCAAGAGGAACTATAATAATATTATACTTATAACAAAATGGAACCAAAAATGATCAATATAATAATCTTATCTGAATAAATAGAGCATGGCCGCCATATTAGGTGAATAATCGTTTTTTTATTATTTATTATATTATTAACAAATGATATTTCTCACAGAATAAGAATGCGGGTAAAACATTATTTTAATATCATGAAAAACTATCGTGTTGTATTTATGTAATGCATTGTTATATTGTTATGATAATGCATTTTATTATTTTACACATTATAAATACCGATATTGTTTATGTAACTATTGCTGTATGAGAAAATAATCATCAGCCGGGCCCTCTACTGCTGAATGAAGGCCTCCTTTCACTCTGTTCGGCTTGTTACCACCAGGGAACTGAGAAATAATGGTAACTGAAATACCTAACGGGTAAGGAGAGGCAGGCAACCGATCTCGAGTAAGGAAGAATACGGGATAAATTTAAACACGTGTCAAGAATACGTCATAAGTCGAATACTGACAACTGCTCTCGGTTTAGGCCAGTGGTTTCCAAACTTTATGTTACTACTTATATTAAATAAATAAACATTATCTTATAGCCGCCATGTTTCAATGCACCAGCGTATAGAATGTTATTTTTATATCAATTAATTCAACCATACTCTTGTTGTTGTGATACAAAAAGTTCATAACATAATACTCCATTTACACGTGCATGGATGTACTGTGCACAGTAAGAAAATGTATGGGGAAATATGTATTATCCTGCAGATGGCAAGATTGCGTGCATAAATCAAACAAGATTGAAAGATTCCAAATTGTGATGATTTATTGCGCGCATGTAAGATTATTTTCGATCTGCGCCTGCGCAGTAGAGTGATAGAGAGCGAGATAGCGATAGAGACCATGCCGGTAAAAAAACGAACTGCTCATTTTGAGCTCCGATTTTCAATACGACCTGTAAGATAGTAGTATAAAATGACAACATCGCTTCTCGCTTACTCTTGAAGAATGAGATTGGAGAGACAGTCAGCATTTTTTACGTGTAAACAGTTATTGTCATGACAGTTTAAAATAAGCACGATTGCCGACAGTAATTACATGCATGTGTACAGGCGCTATAAGATTTAAGGTCCAAACTATTTATTGTTTCTTCTGGATAATCGATAAGAAGCCGTAGTTTTAAAAAACATGAGCAAATCATACACGTCACATTGTGCGGAAATAATATGTAATATTTGTTTAAACTTTTACCACGGAAATAATGTATCACCAAGAGGTACGATATTTATCTATAAATGCATAACATTCTCTTTCAATATTAATTACAAATTAAATTAAATATTTAGATATTTAAATCGATAAATTAGTTACCCGTCATGCAATAATATTACGCGTATTTTCCGCTGTGAAACTATACAATAGCGTCAAATAACACAAATAATGCACAATTCTTTAGATACCAACATATTTAAAAATATGTAACTTTAAAAATCTTGTAGGTGCATAGTGGGATTCGAACACACACTTTTTGTTTGTCGGAGATCTAGGACGAATACTCAATTATAATATTTTTGTATTCAAGGCAATACAAGATTAAATCAGAATCTTAATTGCAATATAACTAATTGTGATCAAATCCCGTTCGGTCCAAGACTTTCTTTTGAAGATTTCCATAGAGATATTCCAAATTATCTATATATTTACTAAAAATATACTTATGTAAATACCTTTAAATAACATTGATCATATTGTAATGAATTTATTTCAAATAGGTACGTAAAATAAATAATTATTAGACAATGACTACTTTTTTTATCATCTCAGTTGAAAATGAACTCTGTAGCGATCTCAAAACGTCGGGATAGGCAAAGGAAAGCACACCAATACCCTAACTAGCATGCCTCAAGTAACGTAATATTTTTTAGATTTTTTTTGCTTTACATCGTTTTATATAATTATCATGAAGTAATTTTTATAGCGTGTCAAATGTGGTTCCGGTTAAATAAATATTGCAGTAGGAATTACGAATAGTTAAAAAAAATTAACAACACAATTCTTATAATTTGTAACCTCGATAATTAGGCGTCGAAAGTATTTTTACATTATACATTAAGTTGGATAATAATTGTTACTGAGTTTTTGAAAAGTTTGACTAGGTAACTATAACATGACTGCAGCCAGGCTCTATATGCATTTTAATATAACTGAACATACATAATTTAACACCTCAGATATATACCTAGCTACTAGAATACGACGCCCGAAGGGTTCGAACTCGTACCTACTATATTCGCACCCATGTGTTTAACCAATTGAGCTACATGCATCTTATCTAATTACGTCGAAATTAATTAGTATTTTTATCTTGAAATGCTTAACAAATCGCGTTAATTTTTGGCAATAATTAATTTAACTATTTTCTATGTTTTAAAATTATATATGTTCAATAAAATGTGTTGTCATAAAAAAAAATATTATTACTATACTATAACTGTAACTGTTTCGCGCAATTAGCCTATACAAAGAATTTTGATATTAATTGCTACACGTCATGTACTAAATGTGGTGAACACATATTGTAAATATTATGTAGTCTATCCGGTGCTTTAAATGTTGGTCTCCATACAACCAACAATGTTAGTGATAGGTACTATCGTTCTGAAATCTTAACCAATTGATTCCTCGCAGACATAGTATGATAAATTATTAAGATTTGAATATGAAAGACACGAATTTACAAGGCAAAGAAAAGTCTTCACCTATGACGTATTTCCGATGTGGTGATCATTATTTTACGATTAAAATGTATCTGAATCTTGAATAAGCTTATTCTATTCTGATATCGTAATCATGCTTGTCAATTAAAATAGCAAACATATTTTTTAACTTCCAAACATTGGACATTAAAGTTAAGTCACTGGGAAAATAGAGATGGGAAAAGTCACCAATTTGGAGGAGAGAGATTATTACTAAACACACTAAAAGACGTCTAGTACGATCGCTAATATACTCCATATTCTATTATGGTGTAGATCTTGAAATTGAATGCAAGACACTTAAAGCACTTGGCTACTTTAAGATGTAGTTATAGAGAAACATGCTCGAAATTGATATACGGCCAAGCACACAATGAGACCGTCGAAGGACTATAATTCGCTGGAGTGACCAGCTAAAGGATGCCACGTTCTATCTATCGATAGCTCTCAGAATGCAAGAGGATCTTTGAGGATAAAGAAGTTGTACCGATCAGTAAAGATGATGACTATAAGGTGGAGTAAGAATTCAATATTAAACTATTAATTTTGTTGCAAAAACGACATCATGTCATTTTTCAACCTTGGCCCAAAAAATCGGATTCATTCATAACATAACAACGCACAATATGCAACATAAAATTCAATCGGTAAGTATATTTATTACACAAACACTTACCTACTGAGAAAAATGAAAATATCGAAAATTTTAACGTGAATGTTCGATTACTAGAAAACATTTTTGTAAGTGTCTATAGTGAAGATAGTAATTTTTTTAGCTCAATGCAATATATAATTTATTTCGTTCGATATTCATTTAGTTTGCGTTTAGTTCACATCGGTACACTAAGTTGTTAAGGAATAACATCGTATGATTTTTTACATTCAAGAAAGCTATAATCATACCACGTGTGAAAAATGACAATGTAGACGATACCAGCCTGTTTTATTACTTAAGCATTAGTCGCGTGGTGCCAATAAACTTTCCCTGGTACTACTATTATACTAAGCTACCCAATTTAGTCATGTTTATTAATACGTTGTCCAATACATCCTAATCAATCATCAATCAGTAGAATTTAATTCATAATACCACAGTAAGAACACTGGCAATCAATCAATAAACAATTTCTATATGTAGGCAGTATGTACCCAATTTGATACTATCAATAATCAATTGTAAATCCCGAGCTGGAAAAAACGTGTCCATTTTAATAGAACTACAATAAATAATTCGACTGCATCCTATTGGTGTTAGGGATTGCAGTACCGAATGAAAATTTCAATACCGGTTTTACGGTATTTCTTATTGAATACCGGTATTTCTTAAACATTAAAAAAACAGAAGTAGGTGCTTATCAATAAATATAGCTATTAAAATATTATTTTATAGCAAAAATCTACATACGTAGGTACCTACATTAATTTATTATGTTGACATTTAAAAATATGTATTGATCATAATTATTGAACTAGTGATTTTTTACAAATAATTTGAATATATTGATAATTTTAACTAAAGCCCTCAAAAGTTCATCAAGTGCAAATAAGTCCGGCTGCAGGAAAAGCTTTTTAAATTCAACGCTTGTACAGTCATCAATAATAATTGAAAGTTTTTGTCACGGATGTTTTCTATTTCGAAATAATATTAGGATAATTCATCGCGACAATTACTTATATAAATATATTTGATTAAATTTGTTTTATTATTTTTTCACCTCTATTGGATTCACTCAATATATTTGCATTTTAGCAGCACATAACTTATAATTCATTTTCAAAAACGTAAACGAGTGTGTTTTCTTAATACCGAAAATTTCGGTATTTTCGATTCTTAAAACCGGTATTTCGGTATTGATAAATACTGAAATACCGGTCTTGAAATACCGGTATTGCAATCCCCAATTGATGCGGAGCATACAAATTTGATTACATCTCGCGTAGGCAAGTTATTGAAATTAAAATTTCGTCTGCACTTTTATGTGGGCCGGCATCGTCCGGGAGAAATTATTTTGAGAGGTCGCCACACCACCAAAGTCGCCAGTTTGTGACTCGTTTCTTGCACCTTGCCACTTCGTAGAATGTAGCATGTCAATTATTACTGTTGCACAACTAAGAGAGTACATACATAACTCATTTGGGGATTTCCTGAACGCACCGCGCCTTCTTATTGAAACAGTGGCGTTCTCATTCGGGCAAAATAGTTAAATTAATATTATTTAATGAATCGACTACAATCGCGATGAAAGGTGTTAATGACATGTCTGTATAATATGTAGAGAAAATACATCTTGTCGGAAGTTGTCCAAATTAAAGAAGTGAATTTAAGATGAAATCTTTTAATCGAATTCTTTCAATGACATAATGTAACATGATAGTTTTATCCGAGTAGGTAGTGATACGGAGAAGAATGGGTTGGGGAACTCACATGTATGCTGGCAGCGTTCTTCACGAGTATCACCTTGATTGAGGGTTGTGTGGACATCAGGACATATGATTCAAGATAAAACACTTCTTTGATTTGACAATTTCCCTGCGCAGGGACGTTTAATTACATTAACTTTTCAGACATTGGTTGGATTACATCATTAATTACACTTGCACAGGAGTCTTAGATTTAGCTACCGCACAGTCATTATATGGGAACACGTGTTTCAACACGTTAGCCGGATCGGCGCGAAAGTGTTTTATCGAGGACGCGACACATGGTTTTTAGGTGGTTATAGGGATTACTATCGGGTCGCTTACACAAAAGGAATTCACTGATTTATAATAATGAAACGAGCGCGACTTTACAGTTTACATCGTAAAGACCCTGGGCCGCACCGAAGGTGCAACCCCGGATGTCCGCTTCCACTTTGGCGGGAGAATGAATACTGTCGGCCCTTAACTGCAACAACCCTATCGGTGGTGAGACAGCGGGGAGCGGTACGAAGGGAATCTTTCGGTCAAGTCAAAACCTAACGGTGATCTTTTCTGTCGGCAGGTACAATTTTTTTCGCCCATTGCTATTGTTTACTTAGCTTTGTCAGAGATTCTAAACGTTCGTCAGGGGAAATGGTGTTTTTGATTAAATCGCTGATCTGGAATTTGAAACTGTCGGGCACCAGGGCCTTTCTTTTTCTTTTGGTGACAGTAGATACTTCAGTTATTCATTCTATTACAAATCGATATTTCCAGCAGGGAATGGTTCGATTTGGATAGATGAGTTACATGATAAAGAATACACTAGCATTAACACACATTCTACAAATGTAATGCATATATCAATGCTAAATATTTTTTGGAAATCGATATTACCACCGGTTTTTGTGTGAATGACTAGTTTGACTTTGACAGCTGTTGAATAACAGGAATGTATATTATTTACAAATAACACTGATAGTTAATATATTTAATTTGAGATTTTTTTCTAATTCATTTTGAAACGAAAAAAGGTGAATCAATATGTCAAGCAATCTGGGATCTAATTTTGACAGCTGTGGACCACTCGTTGCTTGTGCAAAAATATATGCTCAAGCTTTATTAATCTAACGATGGCGCTGGCGTACCTTAAACTGAAATAACATACAATATTAAATTAAGATTTGTTCAAGCCGCATTAAACTTCTTATTATAAGATTGTCAGAAGCCAGTCTCGACGTAATCCCCGAATGTGGTCAATCTAGTGAATGTTACTAGGTATTTAATATTTTATGATTTGTGAAAATCATATTTTTTAAAATATAAATCTATTAACTTTAAATATTAAGAGGGGTCGTGCACCGCGTAGGTTAAAATGGAGATTTTATGCTATTTTCAAAGCATGATCCTGGACATTCCTTAACCGTTGTAGATAATATATTTATATCATTTTGAAGCCTTATTATCATTTATATTTATTTTAAACATTTGATGACTGCATAAAGTATTTTTATTACATAAAATAGTATTCTTTTAAACCGCTCAATCTAATGTTTTAGAATATAGTCATATTTCAGTACATCCATGTGCAGTGGTGTTAAGATTTTTTAGATTTATTAATTTTTAAAAGCATTTATAAAACCATTAGTAAAATATATGTTCACATTATTATAGTGAAATATTTACGATAAAAAAATATATTGATAATCTCTGTGATCCCAAATTTGACAAGAAGTAGGCATTTTATTATTTAAAAAATGGGCACGACTAACACATTTGAAGATAATTCTAAAGATACTGATTATAAGCTATGTCTTTGACCATTCAAATGTGATAAACATTATACGAATAATGTTTGCTTTATAATAATTATTGACCTAATAATAAGGTAGTATTTTTTTGAAATAGGCCATTTTTATTGGCATTTCCCAGTGGCTAAGCTACAACATACTACCGTAGCCATACATTTACAAAGTATAAATGAAGTAGGGAGTAAATTAAATAGATACATTTAAAATAGATACTTTATAGATGAGAGATTTGGTTGATAGCTATCTATGTTTTAATTACTAAAAAAATACTCATATATAGTACGTACATGAAATTTAGAGTTACCTAATTAATTATTTAGTTAGTCGATGACAACTTCCAGTGCGCCACTGCTAAAAGAGGCATGGGTACAGAGAAGTTACTTCATACTGCAGAGTCCAGTCATTTTTAATACGATGTGTTATTACAACACATACCCTTCAAATACGCAGAACTATTATAAAATTATAATATTATGTTAATATTATATCTACATAATATTTATAATATAAGATGACTGATAATTGATGTGTATTATAATGCATATAAAATAATATTCAAGCTAACGAACCTTCAAACAGTTAACTACTTTTGTTTTATTTTTACGTGTCGTATAAAGGTATAATAAACCTATAGTATAAGTACTGTAGTTAAGTACTCAAACTTAGTAAAATGTGTGTATATCATGTGATTACGATACGTCTTTTCTTGACATATAAATCAACATATTATTATCATGATATCGACGTGTTAATATTGATAATAAAGCCATAACCATGAGATAAATTGTTAATAAACATGAGATATCCATGGTGATTAGCACCTTTTTAAACTATTTTTTAGTCAACTATAACATTACTTTAATTGTTATCCAATATGAAACCATTGAAGTTTGCAATTTCGTGTGTAATTGCGACATTTTGGGATTTGTATTATCCATTATATTCTTTTCTTTTGATCATGTCCGATCCTAATAGGATCATATGGGCCTCCATAAAGTAGAGGTTTGTATTTACAGATTTTTGTTTTTACGAGAAATGGATGTTAGCCACTCGCTTAACCAATTAGGTCCATACTATGACTCCAAACACAAATTGAAAAACAATATGTGTATTTGCCAGACCCAGGATTCGAACTTGCGACCCACTACTTATAAGCCAACGCTTAAGCCGCTCGGCCATTGTGGGCCATCGTCCATTATACACTTATGTATATCGAGTGTGTTTAGGAAAAAGGACGTAACCCTCGATTTATCTAAAAGTCCTTTTATTATATATTAACAATGTATACAACTAAATACACGTTCTGTACAAAGGAAGTAAGCCACAAATGCCGATTTATTATCTAAATTCAGGTTTTAATTGAGCTTTATTTAAGTTTTAATTTAAGGAAAAAAGCATTTACCCTCAATTTTATTGATTTTTCTGTAATAACTTCTTTAATTATCAGTAGATCGAAAAGATATTACACCAAATCATCAATCATCATGCACCCAATGTCTGTGCCTATTTTTTTTTTATTAATATTGAACCAAAATCATTCAAAAAACGTTTTTTGCTTCTCCTGTAAAATTTGATCGGTGTGGGTTACGCCCTTTTTCCTAAACACTGTCGATATATTCATTTTAATATATTATTGTGTAAATGTCGATTTATTAATATTGTAATCATGGGAAAAAATATGTTGAAAATGTATATTAGACAGTTACATATTGGTTATTTTTTAGGAATCTAATGATATGCAAATCTTATAAGTACTAGAAAAAATATCAGTTGGCAGTGCCACCTGTCAGCATTCTGCATGCACTCAATAACACTATTTCGGTAACAATAATACTTTTTTTTATATCTTAGGAAAAGCAATATAGGATAGCAATATTCATAGCTACAGAATATGACGATTTCAATATCAATTAATGACAATGAAAGCCCGTGTATTTTACGTGAGTAAACGTATGAGTTTAAATTTAAATATTTTATATACATACTCAAATTTTGGCTTTTATATATTGGCCTATATGAATTGGGGATGCTTTCAACCGGATATGCTTGACAGCTGTAGCTGCCGATAACAAATTGGATATAATGGTAGTCCGTATTGATGAATGGACGGGTTTACAAAATACATTATTGCAAAAACCCGGATCTCTTTGATACAAATAACGTTGAAGTAAAAATAGGCTTTGAAAAAATGGACTATTATTCGGTTGGCACATACAAGACTTGTCGTCTAATCAAAAAGGCCATTTATTTTCACGAGCCTTCTTCACAATGGCCATCCATTATGAAAGCATTTCGTAAAAGTTCCTCTCTAATGGTCGAGGAATGCGGTAAAATGCCTTTTTCTTCGCGATGACAATCGTTCGCTAACATTAGAGTATCGCAAATTACTTCACAAATTGGAGAAATAAATTGAACCGACTCCCGTTTTTACAAAATAACAAACGACTTTTACGTTACATTATTGCAAACATTATTATCTTTATAGAAATGGCTCTGTAGAGACAAATACTGC
Source organism: Rhyacophila brunnea (assembly GCF_057557595.1). Taxonomy (NCBI): domain Eukaryota; kingdom Metazoa; phylum Arthropoda; class Insecta; order Trichoptera; family Rhyacophilidae; genus Rhyacophila; species Rhyacophila brunnea. The sequence continues at coordinate 34,544,112 of NW_028233276.1, read as the reverse complement.
AAGAACTACGTTTTGTAATAGTGACGCATATTTGACAATACTTTTTCATGAAATTCGGATTGATATTTCCTTGAAAATCTAATTAATAACTGCTCCTAATAAATTTTAGAACAAAGCAAATACCTATTTACAGCAGCCGATATTTAAATAATTTTGTTTGGAAAATATATACACTTGTAACAATGGATATGAGGAATCATGAATGATATCGAGTCAATTTACTGACTGAATGAAGGCCTCACTAAGCTCATTTTACTCCTCGAAGTCCTTAATTTTTCGCTGTCACGTATTTACAATGGGTTTAGGGTCTTAGAAGTTCTTTAGTTCCTATTGCGTACGACTGTATTTGTCCAGCGATTATCTAACGTTAGGCCTTGTCTACATGGCGCGTTTTGACTCGCGCGCATTCCAGGTACATGTGACCTCATCGAGCCGTCCACATGCAGTCGCGCCGTGACGACTGTCGCGCGCGGTCGAGGTACAGGTGACCTCATTGAGGTGTCCACATGCATTCGCGGCGAATCGCGACTAGTGACGATAAAAAATCTGACCACATAACTATTGTTGTATTGTTTTACCCATTGTAATACATATTGTAACGGCGGTTTATCACATATCTAAAATTTTCACAAGGGTGCCTCCAAACGACAGCCCTCCACTTACCTAAAATCCGTATCCGGAAATTTGTACGTAAACAGTTCACCGCATGACACTTATTCGAGCGCCGCAGTACGTGAAACATGAGTTCGTGTAACATTTAATCAAATGACGAGTTCTTCGTTGAACATTTCACCGTGGAGTATATATGTACGTATGCTACAACATGTGGCGAATTTTATGAGATGTCTTTACTAGGTTAGGTTAGGTTAGGTTAGGGTTAATCTAATTGGAACAGTACTATTTGCAAACTATCGCCGCATTTTGTAAGAGACGTACAAATGTATTCCACGGTGAAATGTTCAACGAAGAACTCGTCATTTGATAAAATGTTATACGAATTCATGTTTCACGTACTGCGGTGCACAAATAAGTGTCCCACGATGAACTGCATACGTACAACTTACATGTAACCCCTAAAACCACCATTATTTGAGTGAGGAAATATTGTTATTCGCAGTAGATGGTGTGTATATAAATTGAAATATTGTTATTTGTATATTTGTCTGTTCGAATTTGCATTTGCAGAAAATTTGAAACTAAAAATGAAAGAGACGGCATTTTAAGTCTTTTTAAGGGCGGTACTTTGCCTAGGGACGTCACTGGCCTCATCACAAACCTTTATATGCCTCATTCTATTTATTTTAAAAGTGATAACACTTTCTTTGTATGTTAGGTATGCACTCCAAAGATTATATTCTCTTTTTCTCGTTTGTCAATCTTTTGTAAAATTATATCTTGAATGTCTTTAAATTGTGAAACAGTTTTTGAGTTATTGTCTACCTTTAATTTCATATAAATATACTTATTTAATTGTATCAATATTACAATCTATTGTTTACTAATAATGGATTTCGTATTATTTGATAATACAACCTTGCATGCTCATATAAAACATATTATTTTTACATCTCGTTTTATTATAAACGATTTTAGTTGTTAACACAATATGTATTTCACTTTCTACCATGTATTACAGCGATTCTTAAAATGTTTTACTCAGTGAGTTCATCGTATTTACAAAATTAACATAAAATTACTTATATAATCTTTTCATTTGCTTTACACATTATAATAGAGAATACATTATTAATAAGACTGTATAAATTTAAACGTAATTCAAAAGGCATTCCTCTTGGCTATAAATTAGTCTTGATAGTTAATTGTAAATGGTTTACGTTTACAACAAAATGACTAGGTGAAAGCCTACATACTATAACACGTCTTACCTAATAGTTACGGGAGAGAACCCTGTCGGTTGTGTGATATTCATTTTTTTTTTTGTGATTTTACCGAGGCTTTGACTGCGACTCGCTGTCATATCGCCTCTTCTCTTCTAGAAGGGGATCCATCGACCAGGTCTTCACTCCTATTCTGTTAAATAACTTTACAATTTTGCCTAGCTCTTCCGTCTTACCCACCGCCAGGACACCCTTCAATTCGTCGACATTCTCATAGATATCCGCAATTCGCATCTGTACTCTGTGAATTTCATATTTGGGGCATTTGAGTGCTATATGTACAATGTCCTCTAAAACATGACATTCATCGCAGAGCTGCGATTCGCTTCTTCCCATGAGGACATCAAATCTTTTGCCAATGGTGTGCCCTGTTCTTAGCCTCAGTATTAACTTAAGTTCATTCCTCGTCAAAGAAGACTCTACAAACCAGGGCACCTCTCGTGGTGATGGTAGAATAGACTTACTCCATTTCCCCTTTTCTAATGATGCCCTATGGTGAAAATCTATCCACATACTTTGGCACATTTTCTTTATAGCCTCATTCCAGTCCAGGTTTTCTGGTATCCACTGATATGGTACCCCTGAATGGCCAGCTTCCTTCGCCAGATCATCTGCCCTTTCATTGCCCTCAATGCCCATGTGCTATGGGATCCATTGTAGGCATAGATCTCCTCCTCTATTTTTCTTGGCGTCGATCTGGTCAAGGATGTGGTATGCTATGGTTTTACTGTTATGTGAGCGAGTTGCTGCGGCAAGATGTTGTAAAGCGCTTTTGGAGTCTGTTAAAATGTCAGCGGATTGCGCCGAGAAATCATCGCTTAAAGTGTATTTAATTGCTTCGTTTATCGCAATGAGCTCCGCCGTCATTATTGGTATTGCTGGATTTAGCTTCCAGCTCTTGTTTATACCTACTTCTGCTATCACAAGAGCTGTTCCTGCTCTATTCTCATCTGTGGACCCATCTGTGTAAAAGTGGATCCATCCTGCGTACCTTTTTTCGCAGCATTTTTTCGACGAGCTGTTTTGCTTTATCGGATACCATGCTCCGTTTTGGTTTGTCTATTCCTTTGACCTCTAGTTTGATAACAGAGCTGCGGTCGTAGGTACCAACTGGCCTCCTCAGCAAATACATACCTAGATATTCATAATACTTTTTAAAAAACCAATATGTGTCCAATTCATATCCAATTCTTTTGTCCATCTCCACTCTTTAAATGGTGTATATGTATACTCCGTGGTGCCCTCAAGATTTTCTGTAGATCACCAGTAGTTATTAGGTTGAGACTCTATTGAAACATACATGCCACGTGGCCGAGCTAGGTCCAGTGGCACACCTTCACCTTAGATATGACGGGAGGCTGCATAGTTCGCTCTCTTATCTCCTTGTTTTTGACAAAATGACACCACGCAGTATTCATTGCAAATACAGATGTTCTGAGTATTTTAAGAGAAGCTCCTGAAGTCGGCCCGACCCTCAGTTAGACCGGTCAGCTATTGCGATTTGGCATCTATGAGGGAATAATTCTCAACCTTTAAAGTGTATGGCATTTTACGACGAGCGAGAAGGTCTTTTCTAATTGACCGTAACATAATATATCAAAGTAGGAATCACGCACACTCTTGAGCATGCCAACCAAGGTCTTGGGAAGTTACTCCTGGGATACTTTCGGCACAACTTTGAGGGGCGCCTAACGTTCTTTAGACCATGGTATACGCCTTCATAACAGGTGGGGAGAAGTGGCGGGAAAGAAAGTCTTTTTAGGATGCCAAGGCGCGTTACTATAAAGCAGAATCGTCAGAATGCAAGCGTTGAACAGGTTCTGACCAATTCGCACCGTGAGTGTAAATCCAACGCATCTGCAAATTTTTCAATATCGAGATTAAATGCAAAACAACTGCAAAAATCGTAAACCTGATAATGTAAAAGTGAAGTATCTGAAAGAACATGCAATATAATTTAGATATAAACCAAATATTATGGTGTTTTTAGAAACTCCATTTCTCCTAACAAAACGAAGACTTCAAACCCTAATATATCCAAAATATGTCTTTTGCAGTTGCTTTGGTTTTACTCTCACGGTGCGAATAATATCTAATTATTTATATTCGGATAACAGCCCCTTTTTGTGAAGTATCTACACTTCTTGGTACTTATTTAAACCTGTTAATATTCCTCGTGTATAATAAATCTTGAACGAATGAGTGAAAGCTAATCTTTCTAAAGACTCTGTTAAAATACTTACTTATCTATGTCCCAAATTGTGGTAGTCAAAATATTCCCACTGGAATGGAATAGTGACATTCCTTTATTAATCTTTGGACACTTGAAAGGGAAATTTCCTTTCTTGTCTATTGTATATTATATTGTAATATATTTGAATAAGAATAGTCAAAGACTGAAATATTCTCTGATTTATTGTATTATATTTGTATTTACATTGGCTATTATCGTAACTACAAATAAGGAATGGAGAAGTTTCTCTAACTTTTCAATTAATAAACGTCGCGTAGGTGTTTGTTTAGGCTATGTCCAAATCTTCTTATTTTTTTTTAAATGAGAAGTTCTACTTTCTTAATGTTATTATTGTCTTGCTTGTATGCGAAATAATAATATAATAAATGAAGTCTAATTATTATTTTAATGAAACCATGTCGTTAGAAATAATAAATAACTTACTATTAAATGATTCATCTTCATATTATTCTAGATCGAACATATTTGTTTGGTGGATTAGTTGCTTATTATTTATTGATATACTTTTGTTTCTGTACTCTTTAATCAGAAAACAAAATGATTTATTAGCATTTATTTAAAAAAAAAAATCGAATAATCAACAACCTACACATTCAATATTCAATATGTTATTTTATAAATTCTCTCAATCGTTGCCTTATTACTTTATCATGAGGAAGGAGTTCTTATTAAGCTAACGATTTTCGTCAGTTATCCCTGGACTCTGCTGACATAAATGAAGAATCTTTCGCGTTCGATTTGATTGATCCAGCGTGCGGGTGTTCTTCCACTTTCTATTTTACGGTTAACTGCCAAACATGACCAGTATCCCAGATGTCACCTCCACTCTGAGTCACATATCCAAATAACCTCACAGTCCATCACAGAGAGGCAGTTGAGCATAATATGTATTTTATACCTACTTTTATATCTTAGTACGCTTTTCAGGTAAACCTGATCATACGCCTATTAAAAGCATTAGGTACTCATTTTTAATCCGCTACTTTTATAATTTAATACCCCGTTTTCTCGTGCATGGATTTACTGTTGACAGTAAGTATTATCGCGGCCATACCAAGAAAATGTATTGGTTAACATGTATTATCCTGCAGTTGCAAGCTTGCATGCATGAATCAAAAACGTTTGGAAGCTTCTGAATTGTCATGCGACAGTAGGGATTTTTTCGATCTGCGCCTGCGCAGTAGTACGATAGTGGCGAACCGGCCGGCAAAAAAACGAACTATACTCATTTTGAGGTTAACCAATTGCCACTACCTATCAAATAGTACCATAAAATGACAACATCGCGTCTCCCTTACTCATGAAGAGTGGGATTGGAGAGACAGTCAGCACTTTTACGTGTAAACAGTTATTGTCACGATAGTTTAAAATACGCACTATTGCTGCCAGTAAATCCATGCACGTCTACAGGCGCTATTAGTTTCCGTTTCATAAAAATCAAGCTTTATGCAAGGTGGAGTTTAGTCAGCGTTGTGTTTTGTTTTGTTTCTGTCTTTCTATATAATTTTCCTATATTTCTATATTATTAGTATTTTCTACAGTCACGACATTTACAAATCTGAAATACTATATTATATTGTCGATTTTTTAGAATATTTATCACAAATATTAGATAAACATGTCATTTGTATAAATATTACGATAAAAGAGAGTACGACAAAAATTTGTTCGAATTTACATAAATCTTTCCTGTTTATTGTTTGTATCACATTTTCTCAAACTCTTCTATATAAAGAACCACGCCATAAGTCTGCCAAGTATTCTTGAAGGGCCAGGAGAAGGATGCCAATAAATAGACATTTAAAAAAGATTATAATATGATTAAAATTTATGATAATAATATTTTATTTTTTTGATTGCTTTCAGGATTTCTTTTAATATTGAGAACTTCAGCAAACGTAGAATACGATTCCTACTACAGTTTACAACGTCAGGGTAGGTGGGAATATTGTTAATAGATAATGATATCCATATTACAGCTAATTGAATCAAGTGTGAAGATGATATTGTGTTTAAAAAATTAGACATTATTTATTTAAAAGTACTTATACAATTTATTAATGATTTTTAGAAGTTATTAAAATATAATGTTGTTACTCGTATTCAAATAACTATTAAATTTACTTACTTATATGCTAAACGCTTTACAGTTCCTTCATTTCAGTCACCACAATGGAGCCCACCTTCGGGCAGAGCCACCTACTCGCCACCTGTTACGTATTATCAGAGGAACCAGGAGCCTTTTCACCAATACAGCGCACCGCGAAACTTCGAATGGCAAGATCCAGGAATACCTTACCAACAACGACAGGAGGAGGACCAGTTTGTCTTGAACACGGACAAACTTCTTGGGTCATTTCCAACACCAGCACAACAAACAACAGCCACAGGAGTTAGGGTTTATAGGAGTGGCGGAAAAGAAAATGTTGAAACAAATAAAGCTCTAGGTGTTGCGGCGGAAGAAATAAACTCTGGTGAAAGTGGAAGACTGTTATCAGATTCTGCATTTTCTGCGATATCAGAAACACTCGGAGCCATAAACACAGTTGGACATTATTTAGTGGATATGGTAGACCAAAGACAAGAAAAAGGAGATACGTCTGGAGAAGATGCTGATATACCAAATGCTTTATATACAATCAGTAAAAATGTATTAGGAAGAAATGTTACAGATACTATAGCGCCATTTGTCAGACAGGTTATCCCGTCACAAGAGATATCTGAAAAGGTAGATTCCGGTTCAAGATCTTGCACGACTCCAGAAGGGAAGCAAGGAACGTGTGAAGATTTGAGTAACTGTCCTCAGTTGTTGCTAAATCTCGGAAACTTACGGCAGAGTCTTTGTTTCAAGAGTTTGTTTGTTCCGGGAGTATGCTGTCCAAGATTAGGCGCAGGGTATAATGAGCTCCCTGTGCAGACGTTGACGCCGATTACGACAAGCAAGCCAACATTTGCCCATCCGGTGACCATTGTTACGACTAAGAAGCCTCCTGTGGTGTATCGGCCTCCGGCAACGACTGCCACATCAAGGCCTTTCTTCGGATCTACAACCATAAGACCAGTCCCTACCAGTACACAATTCGCATCACTGAACAACTACAGCTCGCAGCTTAATTACACGAACTACGTCAATCCTGAAGGTGAGCAATCCATAATAAATTCTTAATTATTTTAATAGTATATTGCCGTTAGGGATTGCAATACCGAATGAAAATGTTAATACCGGTTTTTTTATTGCATACCGGTATTATTTAATACATTAAAAAACTGAAGTATTCATCAGTAAATATACCTATTAAAATGTCTTTAAAAGATTATTTTATAACAAAAACCTACCTTCCTACATTTATTATATTGACATTTAAAAATATGTATTAATAATAACATACTAGAATATAGTAGAACTGGTGATTTTTAGAAATAATTTGTATATATTGATAATTTTAACTAAAGCCTCAAAAAGACTAGTTCATCAAGTGTAAATGAGTTCGTCTGCAGGAAAAGCTTATTAAATTCAACGCTTTTAGTCATCGGTAATTTTATTATAGAAAAAAATGAACATTAATTGTCACGGATGTTTTCTATTTAGAACTAATATTATGATAATTCATCGCGACAATTATATAAATATATTTGATGATTTTTTATTATTATTATTTCACCTCTGTTAGATTCGGTTAATATATTTTCATTTTAGCACCACATAACTTATAATTCATTTGCAAAAACATAAACGAGTGTAGTTTCTTAATACCGAAAATTCCGGTATTTTGTATTTTAAAACCGGTATTTCGGTATTGATAAATACTAGAATACCGGTTTTGAAATACCGGTATTGCAATCCCTAATTGCCGTAGGTTTGTAAGGTACGTGGCGATCTCAGGCACTGCCATTTTAAGCCCTTCTACAGCCTAAATTAAGATACACAAATTAGTGATACGTGATATGTATATAAATTATTTTTTATTGTTATTTTATATATTTATCACAAAGTTAGCTTTATTGCGTAAACAGATCGACGTGTATATTTAATACCGTGTTCGGAAACTTGTACGTATGCAGTTTCCCGTATCACACTTGTATCGGAAGTCGTGAAATGTTGTATCGGAAATATATGTCCGTATATTAAAGACCGTCCAATCTCTTTGTGTCGTATAGTACTGACATAAAATTCATGTCGAAATAAAACACGGTTCTTGTCGGTTTACACTTTACAGGAAGCCAGCAGCAAACAAAATTTGAAAATAGACGATATAATGGATTATTTTTTAGGTTAGGTTAGGTTTTCATTCTTTAATTCATGAATTTTACCAAAATCAGCTATGAAAATTGAATTAATGTTCATATTGAATCTAATAAAATTGGAGACCGTATAGTATACGGTCATCTCTTTCCAATAAGAAAGCTCACGGCGAACTATGCCACGGTGAAATGTTTTACGTACAATTTAATACGTATGTATTTCGTGATTTTATTGTTGTTATTGTATGACAGCTATGAAAGGCCGTTTGTGAAATTTAACCAGTGCCACAAGCCACCACTGAGTTTACAAAAAATGTACATATTAAGATATAGTAATAGACTTGTGCTGCACATTTACTTGCTGTTACATTTAAAATCCATGATTGAAAAACATGGGAATCTGTTTCAGTTGTTGTAACTTTTTAACGAAACGAACGCCTCCTGCGCTTCAAGTAAAACCAACGCAGGTCAATTGAAAAGTAATATAATCAACCAAGATTGAAAATGTTATTATCTTCTTTCGACCATGTCCGATCCTAATAGGATCATATGGGCCTCCACAGAGTAGAGGTTTGTATTAACATATTTTGTTATTTTACGAGAAATGGATGTCAGCCATTTGCTCAACTTATTAGGTCCATACCCTGACACACGCAAATTGAAAAACAATATGTGCACTCGCCAGCCCCAGGATTCGATCCTGGGACCCACGGCGTTATAGTCCAACGCTTAAGCCGCGCGGCTACCGTGGATGTATCACTCCACTATTAATATCTTGTCGTATATATTATTATGTTAGCGATTTTACTAAACTATATATATGTAATTTGTAAAGCGATTTCAGTAAGCCTGTCGAACTTTTTAATGTACACATATATTAAGAGAATGCCTACATATATGACATAGTTATTAGGTAACGTACTCACACGATGTTTTAATGTCATTGCGTAAATATCAATATATCGTAACCATTGCCTTAAATAATAGTCTAGTATGCCTATAAAGGAATTGCCTATTAAATAATAATATAATTGAAATATTCATAATATATTATACGATAACCTTATTTAAAAACCTTAAACCTATAATTATTATTGACAATAGTTACATTTTGTACAGATACGAACTTAGTAGATTATTTTTAAAACAATGCGGGTAAATAAGTATTATTTTTCTTCTGTTTATACCCATAGTAATAACATGATTGAGCGCTGCACTAAATTGAATGCTAATGTCAGTCATAAGGATTTGGATTTATAACCTGGTTTTTGAGTGTGTGGGGTGTTTTAGTATATCAATATTACACAGATGAATAATACATTAACAAATTGACTATGGAAAGAAAAAAGGGCGTAATCCACACAAATCAAATTTTACAGGAAGCACAGAAACGTTTTTGTTATGGTTAAAATACAAAATAGACATCACCTTAAAATGCATGATAATTAATAATTTGGTTTTTATACCCCTAATCTGATATTAATAATTATTGAGTTAATTAAAAAAAAAACCAACAAAAATGATGGTTAATTCGTTTTTCCTTCAAGGAAGTGCCTTTTTTTTTAATTGTTAGCTAAATTTAGATAATAAATCGCCATTTGCAGCTTACATCATTTGGAAACAACGTGTATTTAGTCGTCTACAATGTTATTATGCAATAAAACCTAGGGATTACGCCGTTTTTCCTTTATACAGTCGATTAAGAGGGCTCGCACATCAGAACTCGCCGTATGCGTCTTACGACGAATTCGTCGATGTGACGTCATCGTAAACCAAGAAACAAACGTTATCAAATGGAGCTTCGCAGATTGGCCGATGCAACTGCGACGCTCCTGCATGCGACGAATTGCGTTTGCTAGAGCCTGCATGTCGATATTGAAAAATGTCGATGCGCATGCGCACAGCTGCATAATCGGCCATTTCTGTCTCTGTCGCTGTCTACACTGTCATTGCTCGCTCATCGCTGGTCACCGCGTTTGACGTTTGTTCATACAATCAACACAATAAAAATGGCAGACGAGAGACTTCTCCTTTTTCGCGTTTGACGTTTGCCGCTAGGCAGATGTGCCAGGTTGTAGCATGCAACATTCGCCGGCGGTCTTGTAAGTTTTGATTTATGGCCGTCAGGCACACAAGGCGAGTTGTGATGTGCGAGCCGGCTAATAGTAATACGTGACTATATAGAAAGATGCCCGTGATGGCTGAGCTGTAATATATTCGCTTATAAAATCATAGGTATCTTTTTCGTTGTTTTTTAAATTTTCAAACATGTTTGAACCAGAGCAATATGGATTTAATAGATTGAGCAGATGTTTAACATTAATTATTCGTAAAAACAAATAACTTCTCTCACTAACTCTCTTCGTGAGGCCGCCTAAATCCAAGAATTCACTGTAATCTAAAATAATTGACTGGAAGTGCGGTAAATCTGTATTAATAATAACGTAATATATGTATGTCCGTTAGTTCCGTTATAACTAAAACACAATTATCCAAATATTTATGAAACTTACACAACTTCTACACCAAATAGTACCAACTAAACTTTGAGTGCACTTTCATCTCAATTTTCCATATCTTAAAAGAATATTTTCAACAATAACGTACTCACAATATGACATGAGGCGCAGGAAGAGAAACGTGTCATGAAATCTAACAAGTAATAATATGACATTGTGCATATAATATATCTATTTTCCGTATTTAATGCGGATTAAGTCGTGGGCGGTCGCTGCTTTTATAATACAATGAAATGAATCCGAGTTTTGAAAATGTGCTCAAATTGTTTACAACATATTGTATCAATTTTATTGTTGGCATATTATAATATTTACTGCATAGCCATTGTAATGTCAACTAATGACTCTTTGTAAGATCAGTCCATGTTAAATATAATGTATTATGGAGGAGAAGACGTATTGATCGATTAAATTTACTATAGGTACTTTTGATTTCAGAAACAATATCACCACACTTTTAAAATACTTATTAGAATACGTAAAACCGTGTATTAAACTCATAGTTTTTATCACGGATAAACTTTTTGGCATCCCAATAAATATGTATCTAAAATATATATTTTTTAAGTATACCGATATTCGAATATAAATCTTCCACAGAAAACTAATTATATATTAAATATTCCTATAACCATTCCAACCAATAAAACAAATCATTATAGAACATAGATAAATATTTTGAAAACACCTCAGATATATAATTATATATCTGAGGTAGGTACGTATATTATACCTATCAGAAAATCACGCCCGGTGAGACTTGAAACCACATAGGTAGGTACTATGGATTTGCGACAATATGCTTCACCAATTAATTGAGCTACGTGGATCCTATCTAATTACGACGAAATTAATTATTAGTTTTTTTTTATCTTTGTGCTTAACAAATTGCTTCAATTTTTGACAATCGACTTTTGTGGCTTAATCAAGGCATTAATTACATTAAGTCGTTCGACGTGGACGACACGGCTGCAGTGTCTCCGTTAAACGGCCATTAGATGCAATTAGCATGTTATTTAAATGTGGTAATTAAAAATTAATTAAAAGGTATGCAGTGATTGTGTTAATTACTAACCGACGTCAGGATTTCTGAAAAATTTAATTATAACGTACATACTTGCGCTTGCGAATAATTTAATTAACTATTTTATTATTCAACAAATAATTTATTCACAAGATTTTAGAATCACACATTTTTTTCATTATTAATCATCAGTTTTCCTGTGGTTGAGTGGTCTCGTGATCTTAAAAAAGCGTGTTAGTGTTGTAATAACATCCATTTTGTGAAAGCCCATATTAATCGATTAACGTATTTTTTCCAGAATGTGGAGAGCCAGAATGGAGTGCTGGGAGAGTGGTTGGCGGGACAGAGGCCGAAAGTGGAGCCTGGCCATGGATGGCTGCAGTCTTCCTCAGTGGACCGGCAAGAACTGAGTTCTGGTGTGGAGGTGCCCTTATTGGGAAAAGACACATTATAACAGCTGCTCATTGTACCAGAGACTCCAGACAAAGACCGTAATTTACATCTGATTAATTAATATCGATGAGAGTAAAATTATAATACATTATACTATAATATATAGCTTTCCACTATGCTTGTTATACGAATATTTTATAATAAACATTTTCCTTTTAATAATTCGTCAAACGATTACTTTCCGACTGCCTTTCTACAAGACATGCTCACTTTTCACTCTCTTGAATCTCGTAGGTTACTTCTGCTCTTGAAACATTTTTGCCTGCTATCACGAGGGATGGATTTCTAATCCTGGCATCCTAAAGAATTACAATTTATATGCGCCTGTCAATTACCTACGTGGTCGTAGCCATGACCTATTCTGGGTCAGAACTGTTTCCTTGAGTCATGTCTATCAGGGACCATTAGCGAGGGGTGCGAGATTAGTAAATGCGCTCCCTAAAGACATAGACATTTTCAATGATGCACTTTGCATTTTGTTTTTGAAACTTTATTTTATTGTATAAAATTGTTAATGCTTTTTTTTTTAATTATTATCATTATTATAATAATTATTCTCTCTTGTGAGAGTTGTTATAATGTAAATCTCATGCTATGAACGTCCTGAATTTTGATTTGTTATGTCCACATTGTTTTGTTTTCTTAAACAAATAAATAACATCTTCTTCTTCCACTGCGCTACATCCCGGGGTGGGATTTGGTCTCCTCCACAACCGCTCTCCACTCACTCCGGTCTCTCGCCACACTTCTCCAGTTACCGGGTCTTCCTATATGAAGCCAGTCCACTTCTGCGGCGTCAGCCCATCTCCTTCTTGGACGGCCTCTGGGTCTCTTCCGTTGGGGTAGCCACTTCATCATGATCCTTGGCGCTCTAACTTCAGGCATTCTCTCCACATGTCCCGCCCATCGTAGTCTTTGGGACTTACAGTATCTTATGATTGTTTGCTGTTCAATCAGCTCTTCCAACTCGTGGTTCATTTTTATTCTGTAGTTCCCATTTTCCAACGTGGGTCCAAAGATTTTTCGGAGTATTTTGCGCTCGAAGACAGCTAATTTGTTTTCCTCGTTTTGAGTTAAGCAAGCCATAAGTGACCACTGGCCTTATAATTGTTTTATAAATTAGAAGTTTACTTCTTCGGCCTAGAATTTTCGACCTCACCAGTCACTTGCAGGCATGCCAGCATTTATTCCCGGAGATAAGGCGGATTTTTATCGCCTCTGCTCTCTTATTTTGGGTATTTAGGCTGTATCCGAGATACGTCAACCTGTCCACCCCTTCATATGCATGCTGTCCTATGTCTATATTAAATAACATATTTAAGGAAAAAAATATTGGATTTTAGTCTTCATGAAAACTTACATCTTCGAAGCAATCGTTTAATGCGTATTAGCTTCTTTATGTGTTAATGTCAAAATAATTATGTTTGTTTACTCTATTTTGTTCTATTTAACTATAACCCACGTAGTTTTTTTTCTAATAGATGGTCAGGTATTTTAGGATTTTGCCGTTATTAGTATATTGTATAGATGTCATTAATAAAATACGGTGGCTAATATGAAACAAAGGGGAAAAACAAAAGAAATTTGCTTTAATTTTTTCTGTCTTGGCGATAACGTTTTCAAGTATTATTATTTTAAAATCATTACAAGATAAAAAGAACTTTTTATATACCACGTTTTTAAATTTTCTGTCGAATCATATAAACTTGACAATACTTCTATGTTTTAATAAATACTTTTTTGTACTTGATAGAAATACTGAATAAATATAGAATACTGAAATGTCATTTTGACATTTCATATTGATTTCCATAGTAACGCACGTATATATTATTTTTTTAGTTGCTAGGACCCCCTTAGCAACCAATAATAGTGTTTTACTTTTAACGATTTTTTTCCGAAACATACAAAACAGAATTAACTGAAAATGAATTCAATTCTGCTTAAAGATGGCCAAAAGTATTAAAAGAATGCATTGTCGTCGTGTTCTGATATATTCTAAAAGTTTCAAATGTCTAGATAGTCGGGAAATTAGTTAAAATCTTCAATCGTCCAATACAAATCTTGGACAAACAAGAAAAAGTTTGTACTGGACCCACAAGAAAAAATCTGTACTGGACAAACAAGAATACGAGCTAATAAAAACGTGGTAAAATAACCTGTTAGCTTCTTAATTTTGAGGCCGATTTAATTTTGTCAATTTACCCTAAAACTCAATTTAGCTTCAATGTATTCATTTGTTTTTTAATTGAAAATGCATCTTTTATTTGCTGACCGTATTAATTAATCAATGTTTGTAAAAATGTATTAAAAACTGTGCTATGTTGCTATATATTCAATAATGATAAGAAAAAAATAAAAATATTATTTATATTATAATATCCACCAAATTGATTGCACTCTAGGATTCTAAGAAGACTAATGCATATAATAAATTGTACCATGGTTCCAGATTTGCATCCAGGCAGTTCACAGTGCGACTCGGCGACGTGGACCTTCAGAGGGAAGATGAACCTTCGAGACCTGTCACTTTCAGGGTGTCTGAAGTTCGAGCACATCCGGAATTCTCTCGCGTGGGATTCTATAACGACATTGCTATATTGGTTTTAGATGGTAATGTATTATAATATCACATTAAATGATAGAAACTTGAAGAAAACAACACTAAAATGGCACTTAAAATATCGGAAATGGAATGTTAATGAAATGATAATAAATTCTCAATTAACATTAAACTTAACAGATATAAAATTCGTAAATGTGTGAATTATTTGTATTATATTTTAATTAATTAAAATTAATACTCCAATATATATAACTATCAGTAAGTTTACACCATTAAAGTGACATTATATATTGTTCTTAATCTTTATCATCCAATAAAGATTATAACAGGTTCCGCCCACTTATACTGCATCTTCGGTTTCCAAACTCAAACATTCCGGGGGGGGGGTGTACTTGTTAAAATTGGAGAGCGAGAGGTTTAACCTTTAATACATTTTTTAATATAGCTCCGAGTATTGAAATATTTGAGATATTTGCGCTTAGATTTTTTTAAATGTAGTACTTAACACAAATTTTGGAAACCTCTTCCTCAGAGACACATTGCGAACTGAATTTGTTCACGAAATTGGTCCAGATGCTTGTTTAATTATGTAGATAAGATATTGGTATTGCGATTATTATTGCACCATAGGAGACACAATATATTAAAAAAAATATAATATATAAGCCCAACGTAAATACGTCATCGTCACTTTCGGGTATTGATAAATTCCACTTGCGTACGGTGGACTTGGGTGGACGTTGTTCTACAAATTCTTAAAATAAGTTATTTAAATTCTCACTTGGTGTACTTACTTGTACCTTTAAGTATATAAGTATATAAGTTGGTAAGTCGATAATTTAGGAATTTTGAGTTAACAACGGATTATGTTATTTAAAAAAAATCGAGGTCATCTCATATATAGAACATGCACATAAAGCACAAAGAAATTAGCATTATCTCTAATTTCAAACGTCAAATTGCAATTACTCCACAACATGATTTCGAGACTTAACTTAATATGGCAGTAACCTCACGATATTTTAATCACACTGCTTCTTATATTCATATAATACATACAGTATGTTCACTTTTTTCATTATATTAATTATTTATATTTTATAGTTGTCGCCATTGGCTGTGTTCAACTGTGTTCCAACAAATTCGCTTCCCTATATTGAACTTACATTAGGGTGAGTTTAGGTTTTAGTGGAGGTTGTTTTACAGATTCTTAAATTCTTTTTTAAATTTTCTCTTGATACTGTTTTTTAATACCAGCATTTGATTTTGAATAGTGAATATCTTAAATAACTAAAAATAAACGTTCAGTCATAAAATAAAACATCATAAATACGGATTTTCTTCACGCATAGCATGAGTGTCGATTAAACATGATTTAATATTCAATTTCAAATTAATTTATATATCAAATCGTTTAACACCCACGGTGGCCGCGCGGCTAAAGCGTTGGACTATCACGCCGTGGGTCTCAGGTTCGAATCTTGGGTCTGGCAAGTACACATATTGTTTTTCAATCTGTGTGTAAGTCAGGGTATTACCTAATAGGTTGAGCAAGTGGCTGACATCCATTTCTCGTAAAAAAACAAAATCTGTTAATACAAACCTCTACCCTGTGGAGGCCCATAATATGACCCTATTAGGATCGGATATGGTCGGAAAAAAATATATATATATCAAATCGTCACCTCAATACTACAACTAGATAGCTTGATTTTCACTGTTTTTGAGATAGCTATTGAATATGATTCTACATTTCCTTCTATACAAAATGATATAACTCTAGGTAAGTCAGAAGTTAATGGGAATTGTATTAATTTTGTGTTTGAAAATATTAGATAACTTTAAAACTATAGATGCAATAAATACATACAATAATATTATATCTACAATATTTTTTCATGCAATTGAATATTATTTAATTGTTCCCAATTAGACAAGCACAATTTTCCATTTTTATTTTAAATAATAATTAATTATAGCCTAGAATTCCCTAACAATGACCAAATCAGAATTATCTAGTTGTGGTATTAAGGTGACGAAATAATGAAAAATAATAAGTATATTAAAATAGGTTTTTTCAGTAACATCTTGAATTAGCGATTTGATTTATGTAAAAATAAACAAATCAATGTATATTTGATGTATTTTGCTGAAGTAAATTATTTATATTCGACAACATGCAATTCAATGCCTCGGATGCCTTCGATCGGATTGTTATTTTATCAATATTTAAATTGTTCTTTGAAGCTAATCGTATCAGTTACTACAATAATTTTTATTGGTGGTTAACTTTCAAGTACCTAAAGGTTCGCGAGAAATCGACAGTTATCAGGGAAAGTGTTCTAAATCGTTAACCACAAAGAAAAGGCAAGTTTATTCAATTGTATATTAAACGTTACACAGTTCGATGAATAATTTGGAATAAAAAGTAAATAATAATTAGGTAGGTAACTATGATAAGCAATTTGTGATTTGATGGCTAGTCGCCGACAGCTTTGTCAGTTTTTTTATCATTGAGTACGATATTACAAGCAGTGACGTCTATAGATAAAGTGCGGCCCTTAATTAGACTTAGAATGCCATTATTTTAAGTTTCGTATTGTCTGCAAATATACTTATCAGTTTTATACTGTGTTAAACAGACAAATACATCAAAAATTTTGACATTAGCATACACCACCTACAGCATACCTAAGAATTTCCACGAAACCTACTCTCAAACAGTGGTAATTTTGGTAAATGTGCCGTAGATGCCGTCATAAGATTTTATAACTTTCTTTTTAGACCAAACCAAACCTAACCTAACCAAACCTACCCCAACCTAATATTACCTAATATAATCTTAGTTTGTGATAATGATGCATCAAAATGTATGAAAATTTCAAATTTTCAAAAATAATTACACTGGATCGAAAAGCCTATGCGCCGACAGAAAAGGGTATTTGTTATAATTGTCTACCTACATGGAATAAACTGTTTCCGTAAAAAAAATATAAAAGCCCATGACGGCATCTGCGGCACAATTACCATACTTTTATACTGACAGATTTGTGCGATAAACCGTCATTACAATATGTATACGATATTATGACAATATAACAGTAGTTACCTTGTCAGGACTTTTTATGCATCGATTATTTTTAAAATTAAGATATAAATTCTAATGAAATGACCGTATCAGCTGCTTCATAGAAAACCGCCATTGCTATCAAACGCTGTAATATTTGTATGTGTTCCTTCATTCGCCGCCCTTTATAATGTGTCGTTCCTATGCAACGCATGACCTGCGGAAGTGATTTAAAATTAAGAGGAATGGCGCAACATTGTATTTTACTTTTGCTACGGAGCTTTAGTGTGACAGAACAAAGTAATATCTAGTTACGCCGTCACGAACGCCAAGCTTCCTATTTAGGTATATATTTATTTAGATAACGCTGGGGTCTCACGCGTATGTCGGCATTTGTGGCGCTTCTAAAAATTGCCAATATGTTATAGTTAATAATTTAAACTTTTTGTCAAAATGCTTTTTTTTTTGCTATTCCAGGCCCAGTGCAGAAAACGAAATACGTGATCCCACTCTGTCTCCCCCCGCCCAGTCTCAGGGCCGAACTCTGGGCGGGCCGGAGGGCAACTGTCGTGGGGTGGGGTACAACGAGATACGGAGGCAGGGAGAGTACAGCACAAAGGCAGGCAGCGCTTCCTGTCTGGAGGAACGAGGACTGCAACAGAGCATACTTTCAGCCTATCTCTGAAGGCTTCATATGTGCCGGATATTCAGAGGGAGGTGTCGACGCTTGTCAGGTTAATATGATTTAATTTATTCCTTTTTTATTATATATAATGCAATTGATAGGACAATAATTAATTAGACTGTTACTTACGTATATATTTTATATATGTATGTACCTATATTAAAATTGTCGGTAGCATAGAAGTGCAGTTTACTATAGTACTAATATGAAAATTAGACTGCTCGTAACTAAATTCAATAAATAATACACACTGACCTCTTTATTTGTCTGCACAATTCGACTTAATGTAATATTTTATAAACTTTTGGTGCTGCCGTTTGAGAAAAGGAAAATGATATAGAAAAAATACTTACACGCGTCATTAAATTTATCGAATGTTATCTGAAAACCTTCCCTGGTAACAATGTATGTATTAAAACTCCAGTTGCTTGTGCCAAATATCCTTAAATTCCCTGTGACACAGTACAGTCATCTTAATTTCGGTTGTCCTGGTCTTAACTTGCCCTCAGAAAATGCTATATACTCGAAATGTATCTTGCTGGTAACACCTCGAACATTCTTTGCATTTTCAAATGCCACCTGATCTGTATAGTGCACAGTTCCTCATTACACATCTAATTCCAAATGTTATTTTCCATAACAGCCCCAAAGATTCTTTTTAGGACTCACCCCAGGATTTTCCAAGATATTTATTTCTCCTATTCTGTTTGCTAAGTGTCCAGCATTTTGATCCATACGTCTAACGCAGTGATCGCCAAACGGCTACCGGTTGCTCGCGTAAGATATTTTATCATATTTATAAATTTGAATGTGATTTGTCTCTTAAGATTACTCTCTTAGATACTTGCTTCAACTGTAGAATCTGATGGCCTTTCGTACCAACAGAAAAGTATCCAATTTTAGTTCGGATTGCGCTCAAAATGAAGGCATTGGTAAATATAGAAACAGACTCACAGATGTAGGTACATCTTGATAATTGCACTCAGATGGAAGTGACAAGTTACTCAACGAGAATTGAAAAAAATGTGTAGGAAGGTGAATGCTATTCTTTTCACTAATTATTTTTACTTCACTTATTTTAAGATATTTTTCAATTATTATTTTGTTTCTAAATAAATAGTTAAAGTACGCATTTTATGTTTTATTGGAATTTCGATGTCCTAATTTATTTTATGTAATGTAATAATATTATGTATGGTACGATAAAGGACGATGATACAAATTATAACGAAGGAATATGACGAATATGTATAACTAGCTCACCAGACAATTTCAATTTCTGAAAGTAGCTCAAATCTTTATTGGGTTTGGAGACCACTGGTCTAACGCATTGTTTAATAGCTGTTAATACAAAATACATACATACAAATAAATGATATTCTATCATTTTTGTCCTTATTTGTTCCTGTCCCCAAGTCCAGAAAATAGTTGAAAGAAAAACTAATAACTTTACTAATCATTAAATAATATATAATATATTTATTTAGTTTGGAATGCATAATATGACAAAAAATATCACTACATTGTTTGTATTTCGATAATTTTCAGGGTGATTCTGGTGGACCTCTAATGCTCCAAGGAGCTGGAGGCAGGTGGATCCAGGTTGGAGTTGTCTCCTTCGGAAACAAATGTGGTGAACCGGGGTATCCTGGAGTTTATACTCGAGTTTCACACTATCTCGATTGGATACAATCAAATTTAGTGTAATTTGTAATAATCAGTGCCAGTCAATGAATTACCAGCTAGTTATACGAACATTGTGGACTAATCAAACATTTTAAAGGAAAGGCTTTAGTCAAAATAGCGAGTATTGTAGTTAGTGCCAATACGTTTATTATTATTGATAATTTTAATATTTTTATCGTATGAAGATTGTTCCGGTTGCATGTGAAAAAAATATTTGTAAATATTAATTTATAAAAGAAAGTAAAAAAAATGTTATTATTAATTCATTCTTCATTTTTATGTTCAGTCTTCTAAATGAAAATCGTCAATCATAGTTTTAAATCCCATCTTATTAATTACGAATCTGGATGTAATACTAGCGCAAAATTTTCACACAAGAGATCGTTCTTATTAGTTGTCTTCTTTTCCCCTCTATCTTCCACAGTTATTGTATTATTAAGTTGATTAATCCAAAGTTAAAAAATATAATACAATTCCATCATGACCAGTGATATTCGAATAAATTGTCCGCCGCAAACAACCCCTAGGGCCTAGAGGCTATACAGACGTTAAAAAATAGAATGATCTTAATTCAATGTGATCATAATGATAGATTCGTATTTGTAGGGGCTGTTTCTTCAGGCGTTACTGGGCGGATTTTTTTGAGATGAAAATCGATCGATCGGAAAAAATTAAAAAGCTATTGACTTGGATTTAAAAAAAAACAGTCAAGTATAATTATTTTGAGAATATAGGCGTTACTGGGGGGGGGGGGTTTGAGATGAAAATCGCTCGATCAGAAAAAATTAAAAAGCTATTGACATGGATTAAAAAAAAACAGTCAAGTATAATTATTTTGAGAATATACATTTTTCAGGACACTAAAATATACACTAGGGCACCGTAGTTTTTAATCCACTGATAAATATGTTTTGTAAATTACAACTTGAATATAAATACATAGTTATTTACCTTATTATGTAGTACTTCATTTTCAATTTTAATAATACATTTTTTTTCAATTTTCTGTTGATTATTTCACAGATTAAAATAGGTTTAAACCAGTTTTAGATTTTAATGTATTATTATTTCAGTCAGATAACAATATTTTAAACAGCAATGTTCTCTTGCTTTATGTAATTAAATTTATCTGTCATTATTTTGATACACATACACAATTTATTTAATATAAGTATTTCGATCGCATTGTAAACTGTATCATGGCCAACCAATTTTAGCGTACGAGTATAATTATTAAACTGAATGAAACACGTGCGATATTAAAATACAATATATATGATAAGTATATGTTTTGAACACCACCTGATAAAATCAATTTTGTAATATTGTCATGAATTATCACCAAGTAAGCTCTGAATATCTGGAATATATAATACAATAATATATCAATGAATTATTGCCGTTTCCATTAATAACAGTTGTTATTTATTTATTATTCCCCATTAAATAAATATAAGATAATTTTATATTATTTAATATTGATATACATGGGCCATTATTGTGTAAGTTTTAGGTATAATACAATATTTTCTATGAAGATATTCAAGTTTATAAAATATAGAATTACGTAAATTAACTATCACGTAGGAATACTGTCATATTGTGATTGATTCTTAATGTTGATTCTTTACAGCCTGCTGAATGGAAATACTATACTTGTCATATTATAATATATATATATATATATATTGAAATGTAATTATGTAATTAATAATTATGCAATATTGATATATTTTTTTTATTATTATACCAAAAATGTTTTATACCTGACATTTAATATACATTGTCATTAATTTACTATTGTGAATATGTGTTAAATATTACTGAATAAAGTATTTATTAAGAAGAAAATCTTCCATCTAATTAAATGTATACCTACCTATATCATAATATTAATCAGTACTTAGTTACCAACTTTTAGTTGTCCTTATTCCCGATTCCTTTGGGAACTCAAAGATCGGATTAAAAAAAGATCGTCGAGAAGTCAAAGAAACAAAAATATAATTTAGGTACCTACCTTCAATTTTGCGCCGAAGAATATTGATTGTTGAGACGTGTGGAAGCAGGTCATTAATATCGGTTTGGGCTAAAGATGTTAGATAGATTCAATACAAGTCAAGTGAAATATTTTTTGTAAAATACACTTATTTTATTTTGTAAAACTGCTGACAGGTTTCCATGAAGCAGGCTTGGAGGTTTCTTTGTTAAATAGTTCATTTTTAAAGATGCATATTTTAACAATATTAATGTAAAAATCAATAGAAGCATAAAATATGATATCCATCCAATTGTCGGTTTAGCGCATATATGATTTTTTCGCAAGGAGGTTCCAAAGCTGTCAGGGCCTCGACTTTCGAAGTACTTTAAACTGTCATTCAAAAAAATGGAAATTGTTAGCATATCTCCCGCCATCCGGCTGTGGATAATGGGAAATAGATATAAGTAAAACGAATTGTAGGGTGGCAATTTAGCCGTTGTATTTTATTTTCTTAAATTAGAAAACAAAAAATTATCAATTGTTAGGCTTTAGTGATATATTTCATTATTAATAATCCAGAACTACGTATAAATTAGAAATAAACTATATCAGATATAAACTAATACCATAAGTTAGTAAAGTATTAAAAGTCGAAATAAAAATAAATAGACATACAAGTATTCAAGTAATAAACGTTACGTTTTATACAGTCATGAACATTTATAATGTTTAGTTAGATGTAATTTTTTTACTGGATTCATTTGACTTAAAATATAAACACAGCACTGTGCGATTATAATTACTTATATAATTTGATATTAATTTATTGTAATTAATACAATACACACATGAATTAATAATAGAAATATTATATCCCTGTAGTTTCAATATAATCGTCCATCTTTCGACAAAACTATAAAGTTCACCACGGACACAATCAATGAAAACACGATATTAAATAATATTTTGGATGTCAAGATAATTACTTTCATACCAAAATAACTATGAAAATAACTATTTAAAAAATCACAAGGTTAAATGAAAATATTTTTCAAATTTATATAATGAACGTAATGTAATAGTTTCATTACAAAAAATATGCATATTGGATAATAAACAATATTCGAAATACAATTGAATACATAATATTTTTTATAAATAATCTATATATTTTTTGAAATTATAATATTTGTAATAACTTTCATTCAAACTTTTTATAATGCTCTCATTTAAGACATATTTTTTAAGATGGTATAAAACACTACCGATGCGATATACACTAGTATTTTTTATATTAATTAATACAATATAAATGGCTTGTAAATTATTTAATTTCACTCAGACGTAATTAAAACACCCCAGTAAATAATACAATCATTCAAAAATACAATAATATCTGAAATTTATTCATCAACAATACAGTGATTAGCAGTAAGTAAAATAATATTATACATTTAAGTTGCTAAAGCTATGTTTTTGAAATACAAATTTATTTTAATTAAAAATAAATAATTAAAATTTTAATTAAAATAAAAAGAGAGGTGATTGGTATTATTTTAATTAATATAATATTGTGTTTTCAAAAAGAATTGTTAGCTAACAACATTAATAGTGCATACGTGTATACTTTCATTCTCAGGACTGATCAATATAGTTCAAGTTTTCAAATATATATTATTGTAGTTTTGAATAGTTCTTCTTCAATAATATTTTATCAATATCTTATATTATTTAACTGTATCATAAAATACTGACATAGATAATAAATATTTACCTTTTTCGGTTTACTGTGAACATTCGGGGAACATGTAGAAGTATTAAAATTTTAGTTATCATATTGTATTTGGTAGTTTATTAATTATTAAAACAGTTATTGTTTATGTGTATAAAGTAGTGTGTTGCTAAACATTTATATATTTGGCACATGTAAACATTAAATTATTATTTAAGTGAACATGTAGACATTTATTTCAGACGAACATTTAGTGATACATTCAGTATTTTCATGATTAAATATTTTACTGACTATAAATATTGTGTTGGTTCGTGATCTATTATTAATTTTATTTTATGAAATATAAATGGTAAGATTTTAATAAATTATAAAAGAAACTTAAAACTTTAATTTAAAATTTGAGAATGGTAGATATTTTGTAATGTAATAATTTACGAAAATTTGATAGTGAATTATATTGAACACGAGTTTGGTTATAGTGAGTGATATATATAAAATTGTGTATAGAGAATTATTCTCAGATAAACTATGAAAAATATTGAGCTCAGTATTGCTTATAAGTAATAAAGTAAAATAGCTAATAATGTAATGGACGTTGGACAGAATTCATATTTCTTTATTTTTATAATAATCACTAACAAAAAAGTTCACTCAACCTTCATGTGTTACATAATTAAATTAATGTCCGATTATTGCAAAGTTTGATCTAATTAAATAATTCTAGAATTACAATAAAGCATTATGGATGCCTTTTGAGTTTTAACATTTTATACTGTAAAAAAAGTTTTGGATTCAAAATACAAACGAAGGCTAATAAATAAAGGTATAACATACTTTTTAAATAATATTTAGGGGATTAAAGAATACACTTAAGTAATAAATTTAACAATAATTATAGTTAAATCATTCTTGATAAATGTATATTGTTTTCTAATTCTATTCAGCTACTCATACATTACGTAAATATTCTAATAATTATTATAAACGTATAACAAATAATTATATATTTAAAATTCATTCAAATCTCTCAAACTTCACTACTTATTTAATAATTTTATATAATTTCTTGCATCCAACACATCGTAATACTTACTAAAATATTCTTATTGAAAAATGTGTTTTTACAAGTATAATGGTCGAGCTAAAAACTATATTCCGCAATGACTTTAATCTAAAAAAATGATATAACTAAACAGTGTCAGCAAATTAGAAATATAATATAATATTTTTAATAACCATTATAGAAAATCATTTGTGGGAACATTCTTAAAAATATAATATATATATTATAAAGATTTTTGACGTAATAAAACAAACTTTATCTACATGTCTTTTTTTTTTTAAATAAGGAAATATTAATATATAAAGCTCGACACTCTCTAATTTACAGTACAATATTTACAAGTTTGTGACAGCACTTTTTAAACAAACACAAAATATATATTATCATAACATAATTAAGCTCATATCTTAAAAAATATAATAAATTAATCACAATCCTTGATATACTTTTAATAATAGTATACGAAGAAATTGATAAAATAGGCACAACCCGTATTATTACCAACAATTTTAAAGAACAATATAACATCTATGCCACAGTTCGTAGGTACACATAATTGGGAATTTGTACATTTTGACAGAATAATAATATAACAGATTTTACTCGGATTAATGAAGTCTTCTTCCAATGGACTGTTTTTCTTTTCATCTCGGATCATTAGCTTGGATTCAACATGTAATTTTCATCTCAAATTATTATTATATATTGAATAAATGTTCAATTTATCGTTATTAAAACGTTAATGAATAAAATTGGTTGTACATAGTAATAGATTTATTCTGTTTGTCAGAATGGACACCACATGTTGGTCAAAGTCTATGTGCTCATACCTACCCGTTTTGGATAAATCGAGGCATTTGATTATGATTTATGACACGTTGATTTTGTGTTCAATGTATATTGATGTAATTGGCAAAATTTACTTACTTAATAAAGCTTATCTACTTCTCAAGCTACGTATGAACTAAGCAAACATGATTGACATATTGAATATAAATATTGACCAACGTCTTATTTTTTAGACACACAATAATATATTCCAAGGTAAGACCACCCATACAAATCATTATTGCAATTTCATTGACAAGTCGAGATTATATATTTTGTCAACTTTTCTACAACGTTTGCACAGAAACGATTACAAGTTAGGTATTTAATTCGCAGTATAGTAAGACGATTCAGATTTCAAAGTTAATTCTGTGTGCGAAAAAAGGGGGAGAAGTATAAAATATATATATAAATGAGTTAAATTAGCTAAATTAACCTTGTTGCATACATTCGTAATAAAGACAATAAATCGGCACCGCTAAATTGATATTTTCATCTTTTGGTTCTCCTGCAAAGTAATGAGTCTAGACTCATCTCCTTTCTATATTCGCTCTCAGAGTTATGTCAGTTCCTATCCTAAATGTCTATTCAGTTAAGTCATTAATCCACAACTGAGAAAGTTGTGGTATTTTAAAGTACTTTAATGTTTAAATCATATATTAATTTTATGTACGAGTACATAACAACACTGTATACCTACTTTGTTACGTACCTACGTTTTTAAAATTGGTTGAAATGCACATTCAATATTATATTATGGTATTTTTACATTGATTTATGTACATTTACTTTATTTAACTACATACAAGTCAAATAGTATCTCAATGTATTTATTTAAAAAAAATAGTATAAGCATGTAATAGTATCTGGTGAGAGTTTTTATGTTTTGAAATATAATTAATGCATTTATTTGTTGATTTAACAACATCAAAATTAGACTTACACAGAATAACTTTTAAGCCCGAACCTGTCACTTTATCCCAACCTACCACGAGTGTTCGAATCATGTTTGTATCCACGACAAAAATGATATCTTTATTCCACCTATCTTCGAATCGTTGAAGTTTCTCGAGAATGATTTCGCGGACGGGATATTTCTTGCCCACGACCCCCATAGACCGCGATGGCATTTATTCGTATACATATTACCGTCACACAGTAGATTATCATATACATTTTATTAAATATACTGTACATATATTTAGAAGTTACGTTTACATACAATTTGTTTCATAAAAGTTTCGCCTAAATTTGTGTAGTTTAGGTTATTTTCATTCATTCGTTTTTAAAATGACCACAGCTTTTTCTTATAATGTCTAATGTCAAAAGGTTGAAGGGAGTTTTTTGATTTTCATATATCACTTTAATTATATAAATATTCCTTCTGACTGACATCGCAGGGTAAGGGTATCAAAGATAATAATATAACTGTTGTAAATCATCCGTCACCTGCAAATCCATTACCATTTCATAATTTAAGCAAATGGTTAGATAGATATGTATAATACTAGTAGGTGCGATTCGTCAATGGCAATTAGTATTCTCTAGTGCGCACTAGTGTCACAAATAGTAGTAATAATTTGTTAAAATTCCCAAGAGTTTTTTGTCAGAAATATCAGGCAAGTTTCGCAACAAATTTACCCTGCTCATAAACGACCGGTGGATCTTCCCGGCTTCCCAGCGGTATATATTACACTCGCAGTAGGTAAATGGAATAAAGCCGATGAAGTGAGTATTTTATCATGTTTGCTATGTTCATGTGCCTAGAATAAACTTATGCACAACAAAAGGTAAAATAGGAGCGTGTCACATAAGTCCCTCAGGTCGGATGAAAAAAATCAAGACATACCCGGCCATAAAACCGAAGCAGACGACAAACGCCATTGGCAGACCCCATCAGTTCTCTTCTTCTTCATCTCTGAATAGATAAGTAGACCAGTAGACGAGGTTGAAGAGCGCAAACACCAGAGGGAAGAGGATCCTCGATATGACGTCGATGCGCTTGGAGCGGGTCGGGAACTTGGAGAGCCAGGTCTTGCAGCAGTTGGGTCTGGGCGGCTGGAGATGAACTTCGCATGGGCGGGGCTTCTCCATTGATAACGGGTCAGATGAGTGCCGCATCAGCGGCTTCTGGACCAAAATCCAACACTGATAGTTTCGTCAACAAACATGGACGGAATGCCATTTGTAACTAGGCACTCAATCCCGAAATCCGACAATTATTTAATTCGTATTAAGTACGAATTATAAAAAGTAAAGTAAATTTTGCTATATATTATATTCTTGTTGCTCTTGTAATATTTTATTTAATAAAATAATGTATATATATATTGAAATACTAAAATATTTCATAAATATAGTAGGTACTATATTGTAGGCATGTCCATCATTATCCATAATTACCATTCTTGATAAATGTATTATGTTTGGCTGAATACTTGTTTATCAAAAATATATAATAAATGTACTCAATTTCCCATTAGTCATAAAAATGATAAATTTTGGTCTTCTTTTGGGCAAACATTGCACCCATCGTCAACCTATTATTCTACTGTGCAAAGAGTACAAAGTAAACTCGGCCTCGGTTTAATGCGCAGAGATTCATAATATTACATCTTTCATTAACTCCTGCGGCGGGCCGTGAGAGGTGCAATACGAATTTATCTTATATGTGCGGTCGGTCAAAATTCATCTCGTGATTGACCTGTCGATCGCTATCAATGCGTCGGACATGCCTGCTATAGAGTAACATTTAAATAAAATCAGTTAACGTATCTCGCAGTAAGTCTTAATAAATTAATATTTTCGTATGCAATTATTAGTGATATTAGTAATTGTCTTTCAAGAATTCGGAAAAATCTTAATATTAGTTATTTTAGTTTTTAATATTTACATGAATGCAGCAAATCATAAAAAAATGCTTTATTGTGTATATATTGAGTTGAATATAGATATTAATTAGATTCAATTTTGCAGCGAATTACTAAGAATTGATTAAAAAAAATATTTTTTACTCGGTTCCAGAATCCTACATGGGATCTGGGCCGCCTCCCGAAGAGGTTTCGTAATAGATATTATTTACGAGAAATAGATGTTAGTTACTTGCTCAGCATATTTGTTTCATGTTTTGTGTCCAAATATACATTAAAAAAACAACATGTGAATTTTTGTGGACCCGAGATAACCCGATATCCACGACGTTATAGGCCGACACGTTTCCGCTCGGTCATCGCGGGCGAACAAATATTATTGCTGAGAAAATTGAATTGTCTTAAAATAGAAATAACAAAAGGTTAATTCAAACTGATGCAATAATATTGCAAAGATGAATTTGTGGTTAAGTAAATTATTTGATTTTGTAATATTATATTATTTTATCATGACTGTGTAAAATATGTAGAAACATGCTCAAACAACAGTCAGCTTATCCAAAATTCGAAAAAAAATAACATCAATTCACTGCATGGTTACAACATAAAATTTTAACCAATCAAGCACATTATTTTCAACGCCAGACATTGAATAAATTTAGAAGATTGATAAGTACTTAATTACAATTTCTCCCAATCTTATGGTGGCTTGATCCTGCCATGTTCAAGAGACTTACTATATTTTGTAATGCAGTGGGATAATCTGTATTTGAAACTAATATTTTATTTAAGTGTTTAATTATTATTCAGGTATGAACATTTATTTTTCAATTCTTATGAGTCGCACACTATACGGATGCATGAATTAAACATTATATAATATATTATGGCACTATAATTAATTTGGCACAGGTGCATTTTCTTTGGGAGTGAAAAAATCGAAAACTTTTTCGGAAAGATATATAAATTAATTATTATATTATATTTTGATGATGATGACCAGTTTTTTCTCATCTTGTAAATTAATATTTTTTTGATATATTAATACCATAAAGAGTATTGTTGCAGACGTCGTCGTTAAAGTTAAGAAAATAAAGCCATATTTCGATACATGGGCTATCGATGGTTATAGCATTTTTTTCTAATTATGCTTTGTGCGGCACACTTAAGGTACGTTTATTTAACATTATATAGTAAAATATATTTGGTAAATGAGTAGAGATTGTGATTTTTTTACGAGAAATGGATGTAAACCACTTGCTCAACCTAATAGGACTCTACTCTGTGTCCAAACACATATCGAAAAACAGCTTGTGAATTTTCCAGACTCAAAATTCGAGCCTGGGACCCACAACATTATAAGTCATTATTATCGCTCGGTCATCGTGACTATTGATAGCCATATTTACGGAAGTTTAATTTTGAATTTTGTTTCATCTTCAGTATTTTATTGAACATAAAACATTATATTTTACCGTTTTATGAAATATATTGATATTTTACAAAAAAAAATATATGCCGAGCAAGGAATCAAACTAGCCCGAAAAATTCTATAGCTTCGCTAGGTTGGACTTCTTATACGGTAGACTAGCCAGAGTTTTCTTCCTGTGCGTAAAATAACTCATTCAACACATAAACTTAGGTAGGCTTTATCATAGAAGCATTACCCGTTTCATATGTTGAAGTAGACGGTTGTCACATCTCAAGGACAAAAACCATCAAAATTTATAAGTAAATGCGTTGGATTATAAAAAGCATATGTTTACATGTGTTAGTGACTTGTCAATCCTAATAAAAACAGATGGCTCTACTGCTTAGAGAATAAATATATCGCTGTTTACTGTTGGTATTTTTACCTACGAGTTGTCTTTCTTTAGGTTATTTAAATTGATGTTTCTTAAGAAGTCTTGGATATTATGGAGTCTGGGCCACTGGTTCAGGTAACAGAATTGGAAAGTATATAAAACGAGTTGGGGATGATTATTTTAGGTTTAGTTTCATTATATTTATTGTGTTTAATTCATTTATCTCAATGGTGTGCGGCTAATGATTAATACGTATATTCGCGCGATTCAGTAGTTGGCGGTTTATAATAGAATATGTACCTATATTATTTTTTTTGCACAATGGCAATCGATAAAAAAATATTGGACACCAAATTGTATTTAATTACTGTTAATTTGAAATCAAACCAATGTTGAGTAAAGCAGGCCACGGCCGTATGAGGATGATGGCGCTTTGAATGGTTAATAAAACACTTTTACTATACCGAGTCGGGGCTCACCATTGCAAAAGTCGCATTGCTGTCGGTGTCCATCATATCGGACGCCGCGTCCATGCTTTGCGCACTCTCCTGCTCCCTCCTCTTCTTCTTCATGGTCTCGCGGTGCATGTCGGACCGCGACGCGTAGTTGACGAGCGCGAACTCCAGCAGGGCCCCGAACACAAACGTTAGACACACCCCTGTCCACACGTCGATGGCTTTCGTGTAAGACACTGGGGGCAGTGAGGCGTTTATTCCTGACGTTTGGGTGGCCATGGTCAGAAGGGTGGTTACGCCTATAATATATAAACAAAATAAATCATCTCCACCATAATTAACGGATACAGAAGTAATTATCAGAATAAAAACTGCATACGTTAGATAATGACTAACTGTGTAATACAAAACCATACCTATATGCATAAATAGAAAAGATGATCAATTTATAACAATACATCGCATGTTTTTCGCACTTCCACTAAGCTGTTTTAATAAGAATAACATCAAACGATTATAATGGAGTAATACCACGTAAACGCAAGTTCAATTAATACGCATCAAAATAGGTCGCCGATTTCGACATCGTAAGCTAGACGTCTATCTTTTGATTCGGCATTATTCTAAAGCCGTACATATTATTTATCACAATAAAATTATCATAATTTATTTCACCATAAATTCTTTTAATGGTACATTGTGCCAACACAGCTTCATTATGATTATTTTCTTTCGAGATTTAATGAGTGAGTCCAGTTAAGTTACAATTTTTATGATGTTGTTTACTTATGTCTGTTGAAGAGATCAGAAAGTTAAAAGTTTATTTGCTAAATGATATGAAATCAATAAGTACGACAAAGATTTCAGAATAAAATAAATCATGATAAAAATACATTTTAAATAAAAACAATGGTAAAATAAATATGTCATCGCTTTGTCTTTGCTCATTGCATCAGAATATCACACTCACCGAGTGAGACGCGAGCTGGTACGGCTCCCTGGTCAAGCCAGAAGGAAACCCACGAGACGATGACCAGCATGCAGCAAGGAATGTAAATCTGGATGAGGTAGTAACTGAACTCTCGCTTGAATTTCAGGTCCACCTTCAAACAACTGTATTCACCTGGAATCATAATAATATTAATTGATCAAGTATCTACCTATGAACACATCATTATTATGACGGTTTACCTCAAATTCACCGGAGATGATTGATTTTAATTTACCAATTATTTATTTACTTCATGAATGCTGTATTATTCAGGAATCAATAAAGGAAAAATTCATCGGTAAAGATATTATTTTTATTCATTACACACCGATGCATATTATGATTTATTATATTATGAAAATATTTAAGCTTAAATTGTCCATAATATTTTATTTTGATCATACTTCCGTTGGAGCGTCTGATAATGATAATAGTCATTCCTTCACAACAAAAACTTATTTTGAGTTATTCTCATTTAAATTTAACATACTTATAATTTGAATTTTCCGTATTTTTAAAGCTTAATGTAGTTTGAATTTTATATTTTATTTTGAACTATTATAATATTTCATCTAATATTTGAACATTTTGTGAGATTACAGTTTTTTATGAGTTGATTGGATGACGTATTTTAATACCTAAGATTTTAAGATTTTAACAAACAAGACATTATCCTATTGTAAATTCCCACATTATCACCCACGATGGTCGCGCGGCTTAAGCGTCGACCTATAGCGTTGTGGGTCCCAGGTGTTCGAATCCTGGGTCTGGCGAATACACATATTTTTTTTCAATTGGTGTGTTGAGTCAGGGTATGGATCTAATAGGTTAAGCAAGTGGTTGACATCCATTTCTCGTAAAAAAAAATCCGTTAATACAAACCTCCACCCTGTGTCCGCCCATATGATCTTATTAGGATCGTACATAGTCGGGAAAAAAATCTCAAAAAGATTCACCATAATGCTCTAAAATTCTAAATAAATTAGGCCTGTCCATTTTGTGATTAGAATAAAATACCCAAACATTGTTTTGGACATATTCTTTTTATAAAAACAATATCAGCACGATTATTATTTTGTTTAATATTATATTAGTTAATGCAATTTTGGTTACTTACCTGTGTTAGTCTTACTGTTGCAATAATCAGTAAGAAACTTTTCCAATGTGAAGCGTGGTAGGTGTAAGTTTTTAACAACCTGCACAGGGTCTCCTTCTTTCCATAAAAATACCAAATCATCGGTTGTCCAGCCATCTAGTTTAGCAACAGATATTTATATTAGACAAAATAGTAATTAGCCACATAGTATGCAACTTCTCTAAGCACTCCCATACTCCACACGGCATAAATCACAATATGGTCAAAGCTTTTTGTGGAGTATGGTTGATTTTTGTTTCACAAACACCGTGGTAGTGAATACAATTACTATAATAGTACCTACCAGTCAGAGTTACTACGCTAGCAACGATTTAACTAAAATTCCATAAATAAGGCCCACACTGTAATTGATCGTACGTCTTTCGTGTGATTAATTATAAAGACTTAAAAATATTATTTGTTATAAATTTTTGATTATTCGGCACCGATGATTGGACGCTAGAACAACTGGAAAACTGGAAGGCGGAAATCTAAGCGCCGCACAGGTGAATGAAATATGCTGAATAATCTTACGATTTGAACCGACGAACGATTTTGCAAGTATACAAAAATATACTTTTAATAAGAAGAGAAAATATATGGTTGTTGCAAAAACCTATATCAATGGTGTGCTTACACATTCTGATATTATGCAATGGTCGTCGTAATTCAATATTCCATAAATTTCGTAATATATTTCAACGATAACAATATATTTATTAAATGATCAATAATTGCGCAATAATTAATAGTCTTCAAAATTGAACACATCAAGAATATTATCTACGATATATTTCATTAATTTGTGCGGCGTTAAAAATGTCTATCGCCCAGTTGTCCTAGCATCCGTCGTCGGCGCTGAATCATCCCATTCATTCCTAACACATCAATATGCCTTATTTGTTGAATTTTAATTTCATGATGACATACTATATATTAACTTGACTGGTATTTAATATGCGGTCACAAGATAAGTTGTAGTCACTACTTAATGGTGTATTTTTTAATCAACAGAAAGAAAATCGACTCATTAAATTACTCTAACGGGACATAATGATATTAATATTTCATTAATATGGGTGTAAATATACTATAAATAATCTGTCATTATTTATACATTTTTTATATAATATATTGGTAGTTTTCAGTAATACATATTAATCTAAAATTTTGATTGTACATTTAACATAATACATTCTCTGCTTTCATCATGATACGGAGTTGAAAATATTCTATATGAGTTTTTGAAAATTAATTGCTGTCTTAGGGTGGATCGTTTTGAAGGTGGAAAAAAGTAGAAAAACCCAAGAAAACTTGTAGATTTACAAAAAAATAATGTTTAAAAAACCGTGGAGAAATTATATATGAGTATGCAATGGTTTATTAGCACGGTATTATAAGCATTTTTTATGTGTAATTACTATAGTAAATACGCATGGGAGAAGTGCATGACTGGGAATTTTGGAAGAAGGCTAGAAAGTTTCTGTGTTTTGCAGTGTATCTACTACAGATGAATCGATTATATACCAACGTAATATTTTAATATTGTTTTATTTATTATATGATTACCGGAATTCATTACTTAAGCATATAATGACATTAGCGAATATTCTGAAATGTAATGAATTAGAACAGTAGAAGCGCATGTGTGGGAGGAATGGAGAAGATATGGAAAAGCTTATGTGCTGCAGTGAGGCGATACGAAATGCTAATAATGAGTGCAGTAGTATCTTAAAGTAAGTTACACTACGATTATTTGTGAGACGGGGGTCTTCCAACATAATGCAATTGTTAGTTCAGCGGTGAACTTAAAATAACCAAACGATATAATAATATGTGCATAAATGTAGAATATGTATACTTGATGTATTTTAAAGATTATTTAATATTAGTCAAATAACATAAAAATATACAATACGTATCACTATACCACTTATTTATGTAAAACTATTTCAATTATATTAATATGTTTGTAATATTTGTCAACGTTGTCTCATTTTTTAATACAGTGTCACATAAGTCAAAGATATTATTCTTTTTTATACTTCATATATAAATGATTCTTTCTTTCATAAAAAAATATTTTGTTAATATTTGCGATTCGACAATTTAATAATTAAATTCGAAAGCAGTAAAATAGCACCTAAATTTTCAAATAAAAAGACAAATTATGTTCTCTGTGAAAAAAAAGTACCATACATCAGAATAATTCAGGTTTTCAATAGTTCAGACAAAAAAAATAAATTTATGAATTTAAAGTCTACTAATTTTGCCTCTACTTAAATATATTTTAGAAATTTATTGGTCCAGTGGCACATATTAATATATCTCTCACATAGTGAAAAACTACGCTCATATCTACAAAAAGTTTTGTTGGGGCATTTTCTAGCATTTTATTATTAAATTATTTAAATGTAAATTTAATAGGTA
Organism: Rhyacophila brunnea; assembly: GCF_057557595.1. Lineage (NCBI taxonomy): Eukaryota > Metazoa > Arthropoda > Insecta > Trichoptera > Rhyacophilidae > Rhyacophila > Rhyacophila brunnea. The sequence goes on along the minus strand of NW_028233276.1, from coordinate 34,508,428 downwards.
CGAACTATAAATAGAAAAAATAAATCCCTGTTTATTATTCATAACTAAATTTCTACAAAATTTACCAATGCCTTAGTAAAATTTCACCTGCGGTATTTTAAATAATAATGCTTAATTGTAATGTTTATTAAAAAATAATAGGTACAAGTACAAACTACAATAAATTATGATTTAAAAAATTTTAATCCCACCCTCATTTACTAAGTTCTACATACAAACCTGGTTCAGGACCATAATATGTCTCGTATTTTCCCCTAAATTCTTGGCACTTTACTTAGTTGGGAACCTTTTTCCATCTAAAAGCTATATCCGGAAAATACTTACAAAATTGCACAAATTCGAAAGCCTTAATATATTAATTTCACATACGTGCCTATTCATTGAGTAAATACTCAGCCATATTATTGTGTATACCTTGATTATTGGAATAGTGGGACCGGAAATTATTAGCGTTATTGATATATTTCAGTAGTGGAGACACTTTTTACACATTTAAGGTTGATTTTGAATAAATTTATGTCATTCAATTGTGTGAGAGAACTTTTATTCAGGGGTTACGCCTAAGCGTTTGACGCTAGCGACAAACTTGCCTTTATTCGATGCATACAATTCACGTAGTTTTATGGAAAGCGTAATACGCATGGAATTAAATAATTATCATACATCGAATAAGGGCGCGTTTGACGCCAACAAATGACGCATGCGTCGGACGCTCAAGCGTAATCTCAGTTTCATACTTTCGAAGTAAAATTCATAACAAATTTCAATTCTTGGTAAGTAGTTCAATTCACAATGTTGAACGAAATTATTCATATATTTATGAGCCTGATTTGTTGAGATACAGATTTCATGAGCCGGTACCACGTACCGTCTGACCCACCTACATTCCGAGGCCTGTTTGTACACAGACAATGCAAGAGGGTTGCGCGTTACCCATAACCGTATGGGGTAAATTTAGATTGATTACTCACAACTAGCCATCCGAAGCGAGCAAACTTGTCTATCCAACGGATATAGCTTGAGGTTCATGGGACAAGACAGTGTCAAAGATATTCGGATGCTGTACAGCACGGAGCCATACGGAAAGATCCGAATGTATACATTCGGCATGATGATGTTGTGGAAATGGCCCTCTTTCTCGTTCGAAAAGAAGAGATCTGGCATCCACACGCGACTGGCCTCGGTCAGCGTTAAATATTTCAGTCGACCTGGAATTTAAAATCAAATTAATTAGATTATTATAATACTATCACAATAGTAATCGTCAGTATACTATAATAATAATAACCTTTGCAAAAAATCTTGAAATACATTTATAAAAGTTTTGATTTTTTATTAAGTAGTTAATAATTAAGTGGATTAAACAATGCATAATATAATATGTATTGTATATCGATATAATAATATTATGACTGCAAAGGTACATTTATGCGGTCTATTTTCAATGGATGATAAATGCGAAATTGATTATTTTGGAATATGCATACAGTCTTGCTATCATCTGCCATCTCTTTAGTTTGATTGGTTCAAACTATTGACATTATAAAATCTACCATTGCAGTACCTTTTCCCTGTTTACAGGTAGATATTAAAGGATGGCACTCTTATAATAAAAAATATATCAGTGTTTTACAATACCATAGATATAAAATCACCATTGACTAAATTCATATATTTATAAACTTTACCCATGTTATTTTCTCTCACTTAAATATGAGCGGCTTATGCACCGGTTTATAATGTCGTGGATCCCAAGTTCGAATTCTGGGTCCGGCAAATACACATATTGTTTTTCAATGTGTACATGGTTGTTAATGTACTTGTTGCTAATACGTTGACGAAGTGGCTAACATCAATTTCTCGTAAATAAATATAATCAGTCACATATTATTATTAAAATTTATGTAAATTCACATTCTATTAATATATCGCGTAAGTGCTATTTATAAACTGATATCAATAAAATTGTATAAAGTTAACTTGAAATTATATTCAATTCATAACTAACTCTTTTTAATTACAATCTATATAATCTATAGTTTTATCTAGCCTCATTGTATATTTTTAAGTTATATATAAAAAATCACAACGATTAATTTTTATATAAGTATAATTATTAAATCATTGTTTATGGCTCACCTCCAAAGTCATTGAATTTCAGTCTCTCGTCAAGCCATTGCTCTCTGAATGTCAACTGAACGCTGTATTCCTGAAAATATTCATAAATGTCAAAAAAACGACCAATCAGTATTGTTCTAGTCTTAATAAGATTCATTATTTAATTATTATGAAGATTTTTTAGAAAATTTATACAGAAAGTCGACTCAATGTCGTAAAATGAAAAAGATTGATGCTTTGTCTTATAAAATCACAGTCACTCGTACAATAAATCACATCTTTAATTAATCAAAGCATTTGTTTGTATATGATATTTTTAGAACAATTGATAGAGTAATAACTAAACTTTTATAAAATTTGTAATATTTTTTTTTAAATAAAAACTCTAAATTTACTAGTTTTTTAATATTAAAACAATATTGATTAGACTGTGGATGAATTTAAAAGGAAACTTAACTATAATTTTTTTTTTAATCTGATTATGAATGTCTAAATTAGTATACATTAGTAATGTATTACAATACTTTACAAATAGACAGAAGGTCGTAAATATGTCATTTTAAAATTAGAATGAATTATTATATAAATCCCATTAATTTGTTTAGAACAGAATTTAAATTAAGTTTCAATCAAATGATTATTTCTAGTTGAAGGCAATAGAGCTAATAAAAATGCTATTAAAAGAAGTTAAATTTGATAATACTGAATTTTAAAATTAACTTTCTTTACTAAAAGCATACAATATTAATACTTAAGTTGATAAATATGCTAAATATTACTTATATAACCAAATATTCTAAGTTCAATATGACATCTTAAAATATAAATGAATACGATTGATTGTTTATTAAGATTCAAACCATGTTGTATATTTACTAAATTTATTATGTCTCGATAATCGTATTTATTTATACTAAAATAATAAATGATACCGTATGAACAATACCTGTGACGTAGGGTTGAAGTTATCTTTGTCAAAAAAAAAAACTCTATCGTATTTTTTTTTAAATTTTGATTGGAATGGAAAAAAGAATATATAATTAAAATATTCGAAAAAGAAAATAAATACGAAAGAAATAAATGTACAAAATAAGATAACAAAGCGGTTTACAAAACAAACAATATAATAAATCATTCAAAGCATCACAGCGCATGCAGTTTAAGTACATTTTCAAACGGGCAACGAGCAAAACATTTACCCCACTTGCACGAGGAGCCACTGCGGCAGACAATCATTACATCATTTTTTTTATAAACAAATCAAACGAAATCTTGGATTGTTATGCATTTCAATTGTCAATTAGAAATGCAAAATTAATTCGAAGCGAAGCACGAAATCATATCGCACTCTATGATTAATTGTTATTAAAAAAATGCTTGCAGACAATAAATAGTCAAGAAAATTATTTAGAAACGATACTATCCTACTCAATTTATTTTTAATTAAAAAAAACTACCATGTATAGGTACTGTCAATACATGTACGTATCAGTGGCGAGGGGTGGAGGTAGGCTATTAAGATTCGACATAAATAGTGCACACTAAATTTTGCCTGTCATACTTATTTGTTTTCATTGAACTAAGAATACAATTTGCAGATAGTGCGGGTTACTTTTTAAAATTCAATTAAACCCTGCCTAACCAAACCATAATAGTTTAGGTATGCTATGGTCGATCCGACAAAAATAGTGCACACCTTTTTTAGTCATACTTGTTTGTTTTCGTAGTATATTCTTGGGTTTTCACCGTGTCTCCTTCTTCCTTCTTTACTCGACGTTTCGGGTTCGTTGCAGAGGCCATTATCAAGAGATATGTTTTATGATGAAATGTAGTGTATGTATGTGAATGTAAACGTTGCTCTAAGAAAGTCAAAAGAAATCCGATTATCTAAGAGCAAACGTTGTTCAGAGTAATCTGTCAATCATTACGACCGGCATAATATTGAAACAATATTCTCAACATCGACAAAGGTCCGAAATATGCTAAGACCAGTAAAGGACTCACAGCCTTTGTACTCGGCAGGTGTATACCAGATAAGCTGTCGTGGATGCCCAAAAAAAAAAAAAAGTATATAGGCCAGACTTCTAGAACGGTACAGAAGCGTGTGAGTGAACACGAGAGAGCAAACGGTCACATTACACGATGTCGGCAATTGCCGAGCACTCGATGGATACAGGGCACAAATTTGACTTCGAGACCAAGATATTGGGTCGGAATAAAGGATATTTCGCACGATTGGTAAAGGAGGCCATTGAAATCCACAGAAACCCTGAAAACATTAATAGGGATGATGGATTACGATTAAAAACGTCATGGCTTCCGGCACTATCAGCAAAATCTAATATTCGAGCCAGTATCTCCGGTCGTAATGATTGACAGAAACGTCGAGTAAAGAAGGAAGAAGGAGACACGGTGAAAACCCAAGAATATACTACGATAAAAAACAACCGTGAAAGCCTCAAACATTATATTGTTTGTTTTCGTTGAATAAAGAATACAAATTACAGATGATGGTGTTTAGTTTTTTTAAATTCATTAAGCCATACCATTATAACAAACCATAATCGATAAAAAATATTTTATAGGTAAACGAATATTTGTTGAGTATTATCCACTATGGCTTGTATCAGGCAAGGTTTAATTGAATTTAAAAAAAACCAACAGACACTATTAGTTCAATGAAAACAAATACGTATGGTTGCCAAGTTTAGTGTGCACTACTTATGTCGGATTCTAACAGCCTAAATAAACCCTTCGCCACTGTTACTTATACTGTAATATGCACGACCCTAAGAACTACAATGGTTTCTAATGATATTTCAGAAACGATTAAAATATATGTAAGTAAAAGCCTGTGTTAAATATCATGAAATGCATAACATTCCTTAGTTTACATAAAATAAAATAATAAATTCATTCATAATTTGCCCACCAATTATAACACTCACATCCAAACACATTATTCTCTCATAAACGTCCACAAAACATTCGTATATTAATTAACACATTTTTTTTCACGTGGCGAGAAGGCCTATGTACAACGTTATTCTAGAAAGAAAAGTTGATTTTTAAAATCATTCGTTACAACAACAAAAAAATGAGCATTACTTTTCTATCTTAAATTTATAAAAAAATCTTTGCAAAGCTTTATTGTTGTTATAATATTAAAAAAACAGTTTCCTATAATTCCTATTTGATTAAACAAAATACATCAATCATTATGATAGGTAGTATAAAATTAATGTAATATATTATATAACCTATTATTTAAATTATAAAAAAAAAACATTACAGTGAACATAAGAACGTATATATAGCCCTAAATTCGTTATCTATGTAATATAATATAATATTTTTGTTTCTCAAAGTTATTGATACAATCATTTCATGGTCGGCCAACATTGTTGAACTTTAATTACAGTTTCAATGTAATAACGAGTAATAGATCGATATTCAAAGTACAATTAAAATAATTAAAAACGTATTAGATATTGAAAAAAATACTACGCTAACAGTGGGGAAAACTATTTTTGTTTCATGGGCAAACGCACTGATTTGGTTACACATTTCTATCAGTATTTTAATTAAATAGGTTACAGTCTGAATTGTGATTTGTTATGATTGATGGGCAACATAATGTAATTATAAATGTCTTAATTTCTTTAAGCAAACGAATTGTTATTTTTTACAGATCTCATAAAATGATCTTCAAAGATATAAATAGATATATACATACTTGGTAAGAAGTCGTTAGCACGAAGAAGAGAGAGAGAGAGAGAATAGAGTAAAAGAAGTCTAAAGAAAAGTGAGTAACCAAAATGTCATTAGGTACACCATATTGCTGTTGTAGGCCTTATGGTTCACTATGAGATACTTTTATTTCTTTTTTTCTTCTTCTGAAAAGAACCAATAGCTTTTATGGCACGTAAAACTTTCTTTGAACGACAACCAAGGTTTTTAATATCAAATCTTTTGACAGAGTTTTACTTTGACGCTTGTAAACTGGTGATATTCACACTATGGTTAATTTAAAACAATACATTAGTGATACTATCTAAGGCCTTTAATAAAACCTTGCTTTACAATTAAATAGCAATGTCCAAGTCATATGATAATCAGTCAAACATAGTCGATAATTACATGCTTATAAGCATGATAACTGTATAGTATATACGTATTTATGAAAAAAGCTCTCAAGTTATTATGTATGTAGATGGGTTTTTAATTTAATATCATTATTATAATTAATAAAATTGGAAAGCTTTCACTTTCAGTTGATCAAACAGACCTCTGTGATTTATATGTGCAGTGCTAGGAAAGAAATCTTTATATTATAAACAATCCTAAATATCATACTTACTAATAATAAAATAATGGATTGTTTATGTAAGGACTTTAACGACTTTCTTCATACAGGCATAAGATTTAATAGAATTACATAAAGTTTTCTCACTGAGTAACACACAATATTAAGAATATTTTGTCTGCCAAAGCCATTAGGTTATTTTCAGAAAAGAAGTAGACTTTTTCAATATAATATAATAATATAAGTGACATATTTTACCCGTCATGCGTTTTCGATCTCGATGAGGGAGATTTTCGTTCACATCGTCAATTGGAACGTGAATTTTTACAGAAGGTCCCACAAATCCCTTAACCTTTAAAATTTTGCAACTAATAAAAATATGCTTTTAAATAATTCTTAATAATGTACTACTAATAAACCATAATTATGAATTATGTGCAAAAATTGTAATAGTGTGTAGAAGTAGATATATTTGTGTGTGTTAGTATTTCTAAAATACAGTGAAAGAAAATATTTCATTTTTTGAGATATCTAATTATACGTGATAGTAATTTTACCTATTGGTGATTATTTATTGTAAATATATCTAAATACGTGAAATTTATAAATATTACGTATACTTACTAATCAAATATTGTATTCCCAACTTACTACGTAGCCACTTACTATTTTTTTATATAATAATTTTATACTTATATTTTTTTTTATAAAACTTGCATACTGAGGTTGATGTTTTATTTTGCAGCTAGTTATATTGAAAGATTATACAATATATAGGTTATATAAATCGAGACTGCAGCATGTTGAACTCATGTGCCAAAATAATGTCTGCATCTGATCAATGATGAATGGCTTTGTATTGGAAAAACTCGATGAAATAATAAATCTGAATACATTCATCACTGTTCATGCCGATATCAACCAAGAAGTTAAAAGAAGAATTGTACGGACAAACAAATAATATTGCCTTTCAAAGAAAACGAATGTAAAGCTTTGAGAATTGTGTCATTAAAATTAAGAAGCCGGATATCTTTTAAAGGAAGTTAGTATGAAAATTTTTGAGAATAATATGTGAAAACAGTACATTATATAGTTATCTGTCCTCTTATGTGTAAAAATGTGGTGATTATTTTAGGCAGGTCATATATGGACTCAATATGGTTCAAATATGGACGATATTTAACCACTCAAAGTGCTACTCTTCCATATACTGAAAGTGATCGTGAGACCCAAACGAAGGTACAGTAGTCCTGAGATTAATGATCAAAAAGAGCTTGCGGTAGTGTACTATAAGTGACCAAGGCTCATGTTGTTTTGCAATGAAGATGCTGATAACTATCTGTATTGTATACAAACATTTTAATCATTTTAAAAATCGATTTATTTTTATTTTTTCACAAAATCAAATAATCTCCAATATTAGATAAGTACTGAAGTTTTATATCATTTCTGTCAAGCACAATAACAAAAATTGATATAGGTATGGGGAATTCAATCTGAGATTTAAGATGTAAGATCTAAAATTTTAAACTGCGAGAAAACCATTTCATTTAGATAATATATTGTATACCAGCGCATTGTGTATGTAGTGTATTTGTATCGGTCAGTTCTACGCGAATTTTTGATATTCTAAAGTAGGTTACAGACGTAACTGCGATGTGCGGTATACTTGCACGTTTTTGCGAACGTTTTCATAAACTTGTGTATGACAATATTTTGACTGTACAAACGACATGACAATGTTTGAATTTCTATGCTGTATACGTATAACTGGACGTGTGCGCTAATCTGAACCATTCGCGTATTTTTCGTTGCGTTATTTTGCAAAAAAAAAAAATCGCAAGTATATTATACCGCTCAAGTACGGAGTGATGCCTGTAACTAGCAGTATGCACCTAAGTTTTCCTATATTAATTTAACGTGGAAAGTATAATATATTATAAAATGTTATTATATGTATGTATAGCTTTGTAAAAATGTTTGTGAATATGTAGAGGGTATGTTGTGCGTGTTGTTTACAGAAGGCGAAGGGAGTTATGGGACAAACTGCAATATTCTTTCAAAATTAATAAATCAAAAACAATTTTTACCTCGTGAAGTACATCGTGTCTGATACAACACCCCCCCACTTAATTTTTCTGCGGGCGGAACGACCAGCTAACGATAAAACACGAGTTTTTTTTACCATTCGTAGCAATTTCTAATGAAAAAAAATGTACCAGTACAAATAATATGTTGTACCGTGGATTATTAAGAGTATTAAATATGATGAGTATAATATGTAATGACACTGCAACGTGAGATGACCATTCATTCATACAGAAGGGGAGAAAATTTGCTTATTACATACTGGGGTACCTACTCGGGATAAATGAACATTGTGACGGAAGTTATAATATTTTTTAATTGGTGATAAAGGGTTTTAATTTTGATGATGCAATGTTGGTGATACGAAGTTTTGTGATATAAATACAACATAGGTGATTCGTATTATACTATTATATTGATGCAGGAGGTGACGTTTAGTCATAAAATATTATAATTAAGGAATTTTACAGATATATTAGTTATATTTTCAATAAATGCCTTCAAAAATAATCAATTACTACCTTAGTCAAGATTTAAAAAAAAAAACATTAAAATACAAATGCATGTCATTCTTTTCGTCTTGTATTCACCTTATAAAACTAAACATTTCCTAATTTATGATAGTTTGCACTTTATATTTAAAAAAAAATAGCTACGGATTTATTTGACTTAGACGATCTTGGTGTAATTAAAATGAACAATATCTGTATATTTTATGTTTTTGTCATTTTTATAAAGTATATTTAGTATAACTTTGATTTTCACGCTGATATCCTATCTCATTATTATATTTGATGTACTGCTACTATATTATCATATCTAAATTAATTTATATTCATAAATAAATAAAAGTGATATTATGTTGCCTATAAATTGGCATATGTAGTGAACATTATGAGTAAATCAATTGCCATATGGGTTGGAAACTGACCTAAACTAATATAATATGTATTAAAAACAGAAATAACTCATTTTTATTTATATTATCATAATAATTAGTCTAATATATTTAATCATACATACATACAGCGGCGTTTCCACATTAAAAAGAATATCTTTACGTGTGGCTTGTCTGAAAGAAATGCACCAAGCTTCATACAATACAATAAAGGACGACAATCAAAGCATGACAGGCACTTGGTAAAAAACCACCACACTGAATATACAAGGTAGCACATATAATCACAACATACATACACTATTTTATAATATATATATTTAGATATATATATACGGTTGGCTATTATCGTATTTATCATATCATTCGTATATCGCAGAAAGCTTTCGATTTGGATTCCAAATAAAATGCGATTCCATTATCTTTTCATTCACATTTCATTTCAATAATAATCATAAGACCTTGACTTATTGATTTACAACACAGAAAAGGGGATTGTTATTATTGATATTTATGAGCAAGGAATACATATCATGCCATTCTCATAGAGAATGCTAGGAAAATTGCATATTATTAAATTGAATGTGAGTTTTTAATGTTAATTAGAATAATATAAATTGTATTCATATACGTATTGATTCATGTTTTTTTTTTTTTAATTTGAATCATATTTTACATATTTTTGGCTAGAAAATTAATTCAAAATATAGTTCCAATACTTTTGTACACATATACATATTATATCTCACGAATAAATTTGCAATAATGTAATTATTATTTATAACATTAAGTAAAAATAAAACATATAAACTCTATGTTTGTTTATAAAAATCAATGGTTAAATACAAATTACTGTTGAATAATCAATTTAGATCGATAATGTTACAAAAAAGTATCCTCTGCTCATGAATATACGTTAACTCGAGGCTAGGTACCTATTATATGAATATTTACAATATAAAAATGCTGAAGAATTTTTATCTTATTCATGAGAATATATTATAACATTATAATCGTAACATATGTAGAACCCATCATGTGCCACAGTTTAACATTGCACTAAATGAGTTTTACGTCTGATACGACGATATGTTGATGATGTTATTATGATCGAATGATATGATGATGAAGCTTTTGTAAAATGAATATGGGAATTGGGTGAAAACATAACAAACTATAATAATATACTATCAGTATTATGTTAGTGTGTACAGCTGTAATTAATTATAATTGAATACCTAATTGGAGTTAAGAATATTATATATAGTAAGCGATAAATCTGTTTTAATGGTTGACGAAAGTAGAAATCCGAATTAGTTTACACAGAAAAAGCTTTCGATCTTTTCTGATTATTTATCCCATATTATGATACATTGCTATATTATAGTTAATAGATATAGTTATTGTATGCTTGCGTACATAATAAATTTAAATTATGACATTAAAAAAGTGTTTGTGCATAGACCAAATTCACTTACCAGGAATAAAAAAATACAAAATTTTAGATAATTTTGTGCAAATTGCAAATTTAAACTATAAACAGAGCTACAGATGTATAGTAACATATTATTTCGGTCATAAGTTTAAATTAGATTTGGCTTTGGATTTGAAAGTTTTCTTTCGGTCTATGAGTTTATTCCTTTTATTGGTTTGTCAAAGATTAAATTGTTTTTCTTTTGTATTTAATAAAAGTTGATTATTAACACAAATAACCTGCGGTAGATATACTTTTTTGTTATATAAATACATAATTTATTCGTGAGATGGTAAATTCAAATTTCAGTGATTACTATTGTAAAATTACACCTTGCATTTATATTATCACATTAATAAAGGACATTGTTTGACAATAACTGCTCTCAAATTCTACAGTGGATAATTAAAACGTGGAAAAATATCGAATGCTATTTCTTTGTGTTTTTTGTGCTCTATGAGAATAATTTTTGATACAAAATCATGATAGTATAGTAACAGTGCACTTATGTAAACAGACATATATATATCTTTCGTCTCTTTCCAAGGAATTGAAGTATATTGTGTTTTTCCTTGGCGAATATATATATCCGAGTGCTTTAAATTTGGCGGCAAAGTGTTTGAAAGCGGAAACAGTCGATCTTGCGTCTTCCGGTAAAACACCGGCTGACATTTTGGGTTGACAAGTTCAGAAATGGAAATAGCAAGACGTCTAGAAATATGCATTAATCCCGACGAACAATTCTAATAATTTCCTTTCGTGTTATACAGTCGTCGATTACAAAAAAAGAATGTTTTTAAAACTCTCTATGAATTCCTTTAATTTATGTTTTCATTGCCGCCAAAGTGATAAACTAGAAAGAAAACGTATACCTAGCTATAAATACATATTACAAATGCAAAATTGAGTCTTTCAAAAATTTATATTAAAACTTAATATTCTAGTTTCCTTATTGTAATGATTATATTTATATATGAATACTTCAAATTATTGCACAGTTTCACTTGCGACCATAAGTAAACTACGAATCTTCAACGGTATGAAGAAAGTTTTAGAATACATGTTATATATTATATCCATGCATTTTAGCTAATATTATTATAATTTATAAATGTATTAAATTTTCTTCTGAACTAATGCTATATGTATCTTTTCTATTATTATAATCAAATTAGATAATATATAATACATAAAACAGAACAAGTTGTATTACATTATAATATCGTCAAGTTATTTCCATCTCCATACTAATAACTCCACTGTTATTTTTACAGATAATTTGAATCCACTGTAGCGACGTTTCGGATGCATAAATAGAAACTTCATTATCACAGCATTCCCTGTTGTGTCAGTTAGTTAGTAGTTATGCAAAATGCAAAGTTAGTTCACCAACAGCGTTGTGTTACAGGTACCTACGGCCAACAGAAAGCTTTGTTGTGCTGTTTGCGAAAACCAATTTCGATTGGGATCAAATCGAATCAAACTGCAAATGACATGGTGGATTTTAGAAGCATGCACGGGATTTTTTTTCCATTTCGGATAGGTGGAGATTTTCACACAACGATTTGTTGGCGTCAAAAAGATTTTTTACATGATAAAAGTACTCATAAATGGTGGCTAGGATTCCACAATATTTCACGATAACGATGTTCAGACGTTTACTAAATAAAAATAAAACTAAATTTATAACTAAAAATACATTTATCGTATTCTAATAAATAATCATCAATGTATACATTTATTAATTAAATAGTAACGGCTAAACATATAATTCTGAATAACCTTCTTAGAATATAGACTTATTTATTATTAAATACATTCAATTCAAAAACATACCGCGATTATGATTATTTTATATGAATTTATTTGAGTTCACATTTTCGTAGCAAAACAGATGTTTGTTATATATGGTGACAATCGGTATAACTTGTGAAACAATCGATTGTAAAATAATGCACGTTAGGCTGCGCGCAGACGGCAAAGCGAAGTTTCGGATTCATCCGCCAAACGTCGTTTACGGGTCGAATGCGTTTTGTTTGCGTTTCGTTTACGGCGATATATCGACGATGCTGTCCAAACATCTGGACAGAGAAAACACAGTTTTCAAGGAGATTCATAAACGCCTTTTTTTGAAACTGCACCCTGCTGCGAGAGTATTTATCTCTCATTACAGTGGTGTACAAGGGTAAATAAATCAATATAAAATCAGTACATAATATTGCATTATACCTACATTTATTTTCCCACTATTGCTTCTTTTGGAGCTGGACTGTTTTATATCGATAGCGTTTTGAAAATTACCTATTATTGTGCCTATTATGTATCATCATAAACTTTGTCTGATCAATACTATCGACCGAGGGTACTTGATAGAGTTTGAATTTAAATTCTAATTGATTTAAGTTTTGTACTATTATTATTTATTAATACAATAAAAAAAAAGATTATAAGTTAATACACGAAGAAAGGGTAAAAACCTTATTACCTAGATACCCACTAAGTAAAGGATGAAGTATAAAAACATAATATTGTGAATAATTTGAATACTTGCATTGTTTCTAAAAACTTGTTGTAAATACTATTAATACATTCGGTAGGTAAGCAGTTTTACAAAATAAAATAAAAAGTTTTGACACAGCACAGCTATGAGAAGAAGTATTTCATCAGAAGAAAGGCTCGCCATAACTAGAAGGTAAACTAAACTAAACTAAAAAATATACATATACCTATACAAGTACATAGGCACATACCTATCAATAGTAGTAGGTAGGTATTCATTATTCTCACTACAATATATTATTATTGGTACCCGTTTACATTTTAGTGTATATATATAATCGCTGGTTTGGAGGTAAAACTCATTATGTGCACTTTTGGCCAAAATGAGTTTTTTCATTATATCCACTAATTTTTACCATATCTCTTGCTGGAAAAAGTCACTGTGACGATAGCTAGCTTATTAACGGAAAAAAACTGGGGAAGAAATCATTATCAGTACTTATTTAAGATTTATGTTCAGGAAAAAGTCATTCCCGCACATAATGATTTTTTCCTGAACTGTAAACAGGTCTTTGAGTAAGTTAGTGAGTGTATTATCTGTGGTTTGCATTGTCGATAACTATCATCTTGTGCCAACTGTATATTACTGGTTGATTTTTTTTTACAAGATGAGAATAAATGATACTTATACTAAATAATCAGAATGATGTTGTTAATAAGTTTAATGTAAATACTGCCTGAACGTTAAAAATGTTATGAATTTCAAATGGACCAATTAATACAGCTTTGGCTGGATTAAGCGAAACTGGATCATTCAGAAACAATGACCGAAGAGGGGAAAAAAAGTCCAGCCAATAAAACTAGTAAGGCAAACATGAAACTGGTTTTCGGTCACATTAAGAGTTTCCCTTCGTAGACTTAACAGCCGCGTACGATACCATAGAATTCTACTGAGTAAACTTTACATTTACAACCTCCGGAATGATTTCCAAATAACAGGAGTGATTGAAAACCTTCTGGCCAAACGAAGATTCTTTGTAACACTGGACGGAAAACGCAGCCGTTGGAGACAACAATGGAACGGCCTTTCACAAGGTGCCGTCTTGGCACCCATACTGTTCAACGTTTATACTAATGGTCAGCCAATCGGAGTCAACACAAAACATTTCCTCTATGCAGATGGTCTAGCCGTGTTATACCAAAGCAATAGCTTCGAAGTGATTGAGAAACAGCTTAAAGATACATTAAGCGAGTTAAAGACATACTACGACCTCAATCAATTTAAGCCAAATCCAGGTGAAACACAGGTAGTAGCGTTCCATTTCCAAAACATGGACGCAGGGAAATTGCTTGATGTCGTTTGGGATGGGGTACATTTAGAACCCACAAACAGCCAACAAATAGCTGGGAATCACCTTAGATCCTATTAGCAACACTGCAATAATACTAAAATGAAGACAGCAGCAACAGAAAAGTATTATGAGAAAGCTAAGCAGTAATACGTAGGGAGCTCAACTACATACACTCAGGGTCTCAGCCCTTGCACTATGCACCTCGGTGACCGAGTATGCCTGTCCGGTGTGGCACATATCTGCGCACACGAGACAAGTGGACGACTGCGCTTAACGAAACCTGCCAGATCGTGACGGGGTGCTTGAAATCTACGCCTGTCACTAAAGTTCTCGTCATGCATGGGTATCAAATGTGCAAAACAAGGCTAAAATCCATAAAAGGCTTTATGGCGACAACAATACGTCTGACCGTCCCACCCGAATAAGATAAGACTATCCGCATGAGCGGCGAACCTAGCCTCTGAGGGTTTCGTAGATTAGGTAAAGCCAGCAGAGCACCTCCCACATGGAGCCAGTCTTGGGTATCACACATGGAAAGCCCTAAACAGACTGAGAACCATGGTAGGGCGCACCCGAGACAACATGGTGAAATGGGGGTTCTTTGATGACCCAACCTGCGAGTGTGGTTAAATGCAAAGCATGGAGCACCTGTTTTTATGCAAGGCTTGTCCAGTAAGCTGCAACTTCGACTATATCTTACAAGCCGAGGAAAATGGTGTTATCTTCGCTAACTTCTGGAGCGACACATTATAGCTATTGAAGACCCGATACGACGAAGAAATTTAAAATAATAAATAATAGAAACATAGATGATAATGGAGAGCTAGTAATGTGGCTCCAAATTAAATGTCTACATTATGAGAAAAAAATACCTGGAATTATCCAATATCGGTATAACCATACAGGACCTTACAGAAAAATTTATGCAGCGGGAAAAGGGAGACGGAGTAATGTTATTCTACAATTAGTAGGTGCATATCAATTCATATTACCAATATCTAATTTGAAAAAAGGATCTTATGAAGTTGTGTAAAAACGGTAACATTCCGGAAGAGCTAAGATATTGGTACGAAAATTTACCATCTATTGATCGCGACACATTAGACACATTACCAGAGCCAGACGTATTGGAAGACATTGTTGAGGAATAAAGAATATTTTTAATGCTGTTTATCTTACCTCAATTTATCATAATTATTGTTTTGTCCTTATTATCATCACCAGTGTATGTGAAATAATTATTATTAACCTCAGTGTATGTTTAATTGTTTTCAATTTTAATTGTTACGAATTCCTATTTTGGTTAAAATAAAACTGTTTTTAAATATTTTTATTCTTTTATTATTATTAAATTTAGTAAGTACCTACTCAAAAAGAATCTAAAACAATAAAAAACATTGCGAAACCCTTGCCAAAGTATTGACATACTATCACTTTACTAACAAACATGTGTGTGGAAAAACTCATTATATACAAAAACTCTTTTTTTTAAATGTTCCTAATTTTTTTACAGAATCTGATTACCTTCAATGTATTCTCTGATTTTTTATACATTTTATGCAAAAAGAAGAAAAAATCTTAATTTGAAATTGGATTTTTAATTGCAAAAAATATGTTCAAACCTCATTATCTCAGAACATCAAAATGTAACATAATGAGTTTTACCTTTAAACCAGCGATATATAGATCATCTAGATGAACAGATTTTAAGGGAGATATTTCAAATGTTTATTTATAATTTATTTTTTAAATATTTATTTGATAAAAGATACAATAGGTATAATAATATAATACATTGTTCTGACAAATTATATACAAAACATCTATAAAATATTTTAATTAAATTATATCTGTTTTTTTCCCCATTGCATAAACGCCACTGTGAAATTCTTGATGACACTAATTATTAAGAAAGAAGGATTTTTTCAATTTTTTCGGACTAAAGTAATAAATTATGTCATACAATATGTGCCTTATTGTGTTCTGCAAACTGATAGTAGTAGTCTTTGTTTTCACCCCTAGTGTTATTATGGAAGAATTTATTTATTGCACTATCCGAAGAATTTAAAAAAAACCTTTTTTTGTCTCAGAGGCCAGTGGCGAACTAAGATGTAAACATTACCTACATATTATTAAGTATTTCTTTTTTACCGTTTTACCTAGATATTTTCATAGTGTAGAAATTATTTCAAATGCCTTTCATGCGGATTTTTGTTAGCTATATGCAAATGCAGACATAGTCCAAATAAGCATTAAGCATTCAAGTGAATCTTTCTGGTTGCAAACAATAATTCATCATGATTGGGTTTTATTTTTACACTGCCCAGACACGTGGTATGACTTAGATGGTAACCGGACAAAACAGGACATGACAAAACAGAACATGACAAAATAGAACATGACAAAACAGAACATGACAAAACAGAACATGACAAAACAAAACAATAACAATACAGAACAGCCAGGTTTTTTCCGGGTGTTCTGTTTTGTCACATATTATAAATAAACATTTGAAATATCTGCCTTAAAATCTGTTCATCTAGATGGTCTATATATATATACACTAAAATGTAAACGGGTACCAATAATAATATATTGTAGTGAGAATAATGAATACCTACCTACTACTATTGATAGGTATGTGCCTATGTACTTGTATAGGTATATGTATATTTTTTAGTTTAGTTTAGTTTACCTTCTAGTTATGGCGAGCCTTTCTTCTGATGAAATACTTCTTCTCATAGCTGTGCTGTGTCAAAACTTTTTATTTTATTTTGTAAAACTGCTTACCTACCGAATGTATTAATAGTATTTACAACAAGTTTTTAGAAACAATGCAAATATTCAAATTATTCACAATATTATGTTTTTATACTTCATCCTTTACTTAGTGGGTATCTAGGTAATAAGGTTTTTACCCTTTCTTCGTGTATTAACTTATAATCTTTTTTTTTATTGTATTAATAAATAATAATAGTACAAAACTTAAATCAATTAGAATTTAAATTCAAACTCCATCAAGTACCCTCGGTCGATAGTATTGATCAGGCAAAGTTTATGATGATACATAATAGGCACAATAATAGGTAATTTTCAAAACGCTATCGATATAAAACAGTCCAGCTCCAAAAGAAGCAATAGTGGGAAAATAAATGTAGGTATAATGCAATATTATATACTAATTTTATATTGATTTATTTACCCTTGTACACCACTGTAATGAGAGATAAATACTCTCGCAGCAGGGTGCAGTTTCAAAAAAAGGCGTTTATGAATCTCCTTGAAAACTGTGTTTTCTCTGTCCAGATGTTTGGACAGCATCGTCGATATATCGCCGTAAACGAAACGCAAACAAAACGCATTCGACCCGTAAACGACGTTTGGCGGATGAATCCGAAACTTCGCTTTGCCGTGTGCGCGTAGCCTTAGTTAAATCTAGTAGTGATATTAAATAAACAATGAATTCGGTACAAATATTAAATATTAATTAATATTGCAATCACTGCTTGTGGTCAATCATTAAAAAATGATTTTATTTATATAGGCTGTTAAATATATATTTTATATTCATTGTAAACTTTCATCACTTAATAAATGACGCAACATTCTGGGGTGTGATAAACTCGCGGTTGTTGATTTTGGTTCGTCATTTTAGTTTGATTCGATTCGATTTCGTGGCGCCGTTTACTTTTTTGTCTTCTATCATCACACTCACCATGTTATAATCGTCAATTTTGCTGATGGATCGAAGAAAGAAGTTGACACGGACGACCGTCGGATCGTCGCCTTTCAAAAAAATACCAAAATTATTCACCTGACAATAATAGAATTAGTGCAACAAAAACAAACAACTTGACAAAACAAAAATTATTTTATTTTAATAAATTATTTTGAAAACATTGTAAGTCCGCATTCGATTGAAAATATTATAGTGTCGATAATCTACGGTTTATAATAAACTATATTGTACCACTTCTATCATATTGTGACACTGAAAAATCAATACTTTAATAATATAATCCGTTATAGTCTTAATTTATAACATTTTTTCAAAAATTGTTTTAATTCAATCATTTCATAGATCAAATACACGAAAAAATGCAAAAAGTTTTTTTTTTTCAATTTTATTACTTAGTTATAATCTAGGATATTTTTTCCCTATTATAAAATATACAATATAATATAAAATTAAGTGATTTCATTTGATCGAAAAACTTTGTCCGTGCTAAAGTAATATTTTTTTAATTACATATTTTGTTTTTTACTCTATTTAGAAAAAAATAATTTGACTAATATACGTTGTATCGCCCACTTTCTTCCAATATGCTCCGAATTCGGAGGTTTGTGTAGAATGTAAATAAAACCGAAAAACATAAATGTATGCTTTGGATGGGCGATGATGATGATGATTGCTATTGTTGAAGAAACCGACTGATCTCAACGCATGCAATAGTTTTGCACATTCATAACTGGTGATAATACCAAACACCAGTATTCGTAATTAAATACCTTTATGGAATATTTTAAAACCTACGACATATTACTGGGTTAGTAGAAAAAATACTTTAGTCAGACTGTGAAAAGGAAGAATACAATAAAATAGAAAAAATATATTTCAAAAATTCTGTGTAAAAATGTACAATTTAGCAATCATTATCAGTAATTTCGAGTTATGCAACAAAATTTTACAATATTTTAAATGATTCAATTAAAAATTTAAAACTAAAACAGACTTAGAGTTAAAAACCTGTAAGTATCGGTGTATGTGTTATTTTCTTAAACCTTATTAATTTTGTTTTGTCGTTCAAAATAAAGCTGAAAAAAAAAATGAAAATAAGTATTCTCTCATTGTATGAAAAAAAAATGATATTGAGTTTTGATTCGTACAAATCCACACACCTGTTTCAATCAGACTGACTTGAGCACTTTTTCTTTATAACCACAGATTTTTTAAAGTGATACAAGATGTCTAAATACTTATCGTGGACAACAACACCCAAGACGAGAAGAACAACGATCAAATAATTAATAATATTGTAAAAAAAAATACAGCCAATCGATCGAAAAGCAATTCCTCGTAATGTTGATAGCGTGATGTCTAAACATCGTAACTCCATAAAGTTACTGCAGGTAAACCGCTCACTTTATACATACCATGACAATGATTCAAAATTAATATAAAATCAAATACATGTATACTGAATTAATAGATTTGAAAAATTGGTCTAAGAATAATGATCATAGTGAAAATGAAGAGAGGAAAAAAATAAAGTACCAACGGCTATTACTCGTTCAAGCCGTTTAATTAAATATTTATAACTAATATTGTATCAAAATAGTAAACCAATAAAAGGCAGAAATAATAAAATATATATATATTTAAATGTGCCACAAACCACAATGATATTTTGACTAGTTGGTAGTATATATAAATTGTCTTGTCAAAAAGATTACTTATATGTTTTCTTATAGCCATATAAATAAAATGTTTCTTTTTTAATGAAATTTCATATATTTTACTTTCTATTCGATTAAGTCATCGTTCTTCAATGTTTTTGATTTTATAAAAAAATGGTTTAAATTGAAATAATTTAATAAATATATCAAATTGCATATATGATTTGTTGACACATATAGATAACAAAAGATATTAGTTTACCTGTGGTTCACTTCTGTTATGTATATTTAAAAAAAATCGTTTAAAATACTACTATTATTACGAGCTAGACATCGTTTAAAGAACAGTTATAACAATTCACACATATTATAATAAACAATAAAAAATAATCTAACATAAAAGACTAATAGCATTTAATAAACAAAATGAAAGTAATAAAAAGCTCGATAGTGACGATTATTACGAATTTGACAAATATTTGATTACCTATTTAAAAAATTATCTTGTGAGCACGTTTGAAGAAATAATATTGTTTGTTTTTATGGTAACGTTGCCTACTTGAAATAATAACGAAAAGAAAGGACGGCATAGTTTATACTTTTTTTTATGAATCCATATAAAATAATTGTATTTTTAAATTTTACAAAATTATATTATTTCTACAAAACTGGTATCCCTTAACTCCCCTGTTTTAAATTTTATTAAAAAATAAATCATAAGAAAAATATATTTTATCAAAGTTTGCAACTTTAAAAATATGATATAAATAAATTACTAACATTATATTTAGTACGATCAGTAGTTGAATGAGTATATTCTATGAATCATAACATAATATATTATATTTTAAAACATTCGGTAATTTTTAATCCAGAATAAATTGATTTTTATGATTAGGCCTAAATTATAATAACGGTTGAAAATTATATAGATGGGGAAAATAAAAGATGGCGAATGAGCACAAAAACACCAGAAGCACTTAAATGATTTGGACTGATAAACTATACGCGAATCTAATTATGATCTATTAGTGTTTCTGGCAATACCGGGGGGTGTCATGGCGGTCTATGGCATTGTTCTGTTTGTCATTTTGTTCCGCAGGGGCTGCCTTTCTGCGGCCGGAAACACTTACCATGGTGACGTCATCGATCTTTGAGATACTTCGGACAAAAATGTTGACGCGGACAATGGCGGGACCGTCTGGCCGGGCGCATCGGAAAACAAACAAAGTTATACATTGTATCTCCAAGAAAAACTTGCGCCCACCGACTTATGAAAGGGGGGAAAATGCTTGTCGTCGTGTTCGCTTGATGGGTTTGCCACGCTACGTGAACGAACTCTTTCGACACAGTCTTCTTCGGTGTTGAAGATATTATTATATGTAAAATAAAAACGAATGCTATAAAGATCTATTTAACTAAGTATATAATATTTAATAAACATTTTTTACACATACTTCAAACAAAGAAACTGTTTATCAGTAGCGAAGGGTGGAGGTAGGCTGTTAAAATCCGCCATAAATAGTGTACATTAAACTTTGTTAGTCATACGTATTTGTTTTTATTGAACTATGACTACAATAATTTACAGATTGCATTGGTTAGTTTTTAAAAATAAATTAAGCCCTGCCTAACCAAACCATAATAGTTTTGGTATATTTCGAGCGATACGACGTGCAAACTTTTTCATTCATACTTAGGTATTTGTTTTCGTTGGATTAAGTGTTACACATATTATTGTTGGTTCATTTTTTAAAATTCATTAAGCCCTGCCTATACCAAACTATACTAGATAAAAATATTATTCTATCTATAAAATATTCAAAGTTATGTATGATTTAATTGAATTATTTTAGATATTCGATAGATAGACGTGTATTTTTTGACTATTATTAATTGTTATAGCTTGGTTTCACAGGGTTTAATTGAATTTTAAAACTAACCAACAATGTCTGTAAATTGTAGTCTTATTTCAATGAAAACAAATACGTATGACTGTCAAAGTTTAGTGTGCACTATTTAGAGTGGATCTCAATAGCCTGCCTCCATCCTTCGCTACTGCTTTTTATAATAATTAAATTAAATCTATCGACTAAAAAAAATAATTATCAAGATTGTATGGTCGTGTCTATCATATTGTCTATCATGTTTTCTGGTAGTTATCGACATTAGATAGGTTTATGTTTAATTCCTTGTTTTCATAATATGCATATTTTGATTAAAACCTAATAAAAACACGTAGGTATAAAAAACTGTTTTAAATGATATAAATAAAAACTTTCGATTGATAATAATTGATTGATGAATACCATATTGTGCAAATATGAAATTTTAAAATCACAAAAATGATATGATTTTGTGAAAGTGGTTTTCAATTTTGTCAACAAAAATGTGTGTGATATTGCAGTGCGCACATAAAATATCTGAATAAACTATACATTGCCGAAGTTTGACCTTAAATTTTAAGTAACAATTATTAGTTTTGGACATAAAAGACGAGATTGAAAATCAGTGAGATAAAAAATAACTTAAAATAATATAGCACTTTGTGACATTCATTTACTTCACGAACTTGTTCATGTGCTCAATCCACAAACGAAATAACAATTTTAACTCTTATATTATCAGTCTTATCATTCAATTGTATTAAAAGGTAATTATAAAATAGTATAACAATACAAATTGTGTTCTCGTGTGATTATCAAGATCTCAAATATTTGGAATGAAAAAAATGCTTTTGCTCTAATCAGTATATACCTCAACAGGTCTAACTTTATGTTTAATTAATATTTTCTATAATTAGTACTGACAATTTAGGTTATAATCACGATATTGTCTCAACTGATTTAATTAAGAGACTGTATCCGGTTCATGGACTAAACATTCAATTCAGCTTACCTGTCTAAAACCGGATGCTGTGTAAGGTCCTGACAATGTTCCGAGAGAAATATAACATAATTCAACTCACCTAATTTTTGTTGGCAACAGTCTCTACTAATCTGTAAAATTTTATTCTATACGCAAAAACTCAAACCTTTTCCCTGCTTCTCTACTCAAAGACAACGATGCAGACTTCCCAGAGTAAAATATAAATGAAAATAATAATAATATATATATACGAAAAATAGTTATAGTTAAATAAAAAAAAATGACACCAAGTTCTCAATTGCACATTGTAAGTAACACACTGAAAGATAAAAAATACTCCTTTATCTAAAATAGCATCAATCCTTCTATAAGGCAGTCAATTATAATAAAACTAAAAAAAAACATCTAACGTTATAAAGTTTAAGGTATAACCTGAAAGGATATACATACATAATTGCCTCGTATGTTCATTGATTTTTAAAATGATGACTAGGAACCATTTACAAAATGTTTATGAGTATTTTTTTAATTTGAAGACACTAATACACTACTTTTTACACACATTTCAACTCAAGCTCCCATAAGATTTTATATGGGCCATTTTTTCGTTTTCTTTACGATAAATCCAATTTGAAGTATATTTGAACAAAATTTAAAGAACTACAATGAACTATACTTTGTAATATTGATGAAAATTTTGTGTATTTTGTCGTTTTATTGTGAAAGTATTTTATATGTATTTTCCCAATTTATCAGTATAAATATTTTATACGTTTGTATAGTGAATAAAAAAATAGTCAATTGTAAAAATAGCCACGTATTTATTAAAAATAACTGAAAATATAATATTCAACAAAGAAGAATAAAATTAATTTTGTTTTTTGTCATTTCTACGAAGAAAGACATACTCGTTAAAGAAATAACAACAAAATTAGTAGTGTTAAGCTTGTTACGTTATATTTTTATTCTTTAGTAGCTTTATCGTAAAGCATTTTCAATGGGTCTAATTTATTGAGAGTGAAATGAAACGAAACCGGTCTTTATTAACTATAAATTTGAAAAAAACTATTAAACAATTAATATTTATATAGATATAGCAAGCATAATAATGATTCTTATGTTGTAAGTTCTTTAACTGCAGAAAAATCAATTAAATGCCAATAAAAACCTCTAATAATTGAAAGTATTTACCAATTAAACGAATATATAATATCTTAATTATTTGAATACGAAAGTCTTGTATTCCGAGTGTTCTGATTTAATTTACGAAGTTAGTGTAGTATAGTTGCAGTAATTTAACATCTAGTATTTGATTTATCTTTTCTAGGGTGGTGTGTGATGAAAACAATCCATAACAGAATATGCAAAATTTTAACGTATGTGCTTAACGACTATTTTCTGGTATTATATTGTGAGAGTCGAATATCTCATTTTTTGGATGTTTGTAAGGGTCTGGCAGGCAGGACCAATTTATAATGATGTTTTTCTATTATTATAATGATGTTTAATCAAATCTCTGGGGGCATGTGTATCCAATCAGAGTATTGAAAGCATGTTTCATAGTGAAGATTAGTTAAGTACAACATCAATAAAAATAATCAGGACAAATTCAATTCGCGAGCATTAGTTTACACGTCTATATTTCACCAATTTTCTAATTAATCAGAATACAATCTAAGATTGGTGATCTGGTCCAACAATGCTATGATCATAACTAAGAAGGAAATAATAGCAGCGGATTCTAATCGTCATAGCGAGAAATTCCTACATTAATAAATCAAAACCATAATATTTAAAATCATAATCCTATGTTTATCAGAGCACACGGCATAAAAATAGTACAAAAAAAATATACAGCACACACACAAATACGAAAAATAACGTAAATAAAATTTCACTCCAAATAAAATCGTGGATTGTAATAATTAATTTATAACAATAAAAAAGTCAAGAGTAATAATAATAATAACAATATTGGTGGTGAGAACAATTATTATTGTTTATGGCAAGACTGGATGAAAACTGTAGTCAACATGGCGACTGTCGCGTTTGTATTATTGTGATTTTGACGGGAGATGGTGACCTGGATTATATCTACTAGGACTTACCATTTTGATGTCACTTATGGTGACAATGCTTCTCACAAACAGGTTAATTCGGACTACTGCCGGGCCATCTGAAGATTGAGCGAGACAACAGTATGGCACACAAAACACGTACATACACATACGACTAACGGGCTTATTTCAAAACTGCGATTGTGGATTTATAGAAAATCCTTCAATCTCCAGACCGTTCCAAATTTTGAATTCAATATGCAAGTCTCAAACTTAAGCGCGGAAAACGCACAATAAAAACATTTCCATAAAGCAGCGCTTATACGAAAAAACGGATAAATTTGAAAACAATAAGAGAATATTAATAATTTTATTTAGAACATTTAAAACATAATTTCCTATTTTTTAACGGAAGTGACATGTTACTTGTAATATATTATGGTTTGTGAGCTACATTTTTAAATGCACATTGTCGGCTAAAAGTTTTAAATTTAACCAATGCAAAAGGTCATATTTTTGTTAAGATTGATCGCAATAATGAAATAAGCACGCAGCATCCACATTGGAATATCGAACGTAGTTTTAATTCTTGATCGAATCGTATTTATAGTAATTTACTGGCAACAATTTTGACTCTCGATCAAAATGAATTCAAATATTCCCAATTTAGACATATTTGAAAATACCATACGCAATCAAATTCAAAAATTACTTATATTATGTTATTATTAATTAATGAAATTTAACACTGACCCAAAATAATCGTTAAAATAAAATAGTTATTAAATTCATTTTTTAAATATAATTAACAATCAGTTACTTAAGTTTTTCAACAATTGAATTAAACAGTGGATAATAAACCCATTATAAACATGACAACTAAAAATATAGATACTGTCATGGATGGTAGGTACTACATTAATAAATTTAATCAAAAACATATTATTATGTATTCCGATTAGTAAATAAACATTGTTTGCTATCTCCCAAGGGAGTATTACCAATGTGGATACGATAGTCTCTCCATAAATGACAAGAATGTTAATCACAATATATGTAAATAAAATATTATCATATAATACTTATAATAAAATAAATATCAATAACAAGTACTTTTCAAGTATAAACCATAGTATGTCCCTAAATCTTAACGAATTTGCTTATTTATAAAAGAATATTGGACACAAACATTCATACTATTCTTCTTCTGGAAAAATATTTTAAATTGTATGTCTCTACAATTAAACCAGCATTATACAGTACCTATATCAACAAAATGTATTTAAAGAAGGATGTGTATACCATTAAATTGGGAAAAAATGGAATTTCACGTAAAATTGTATTCATTGAACACATTATTCGAATATAGAGATATGAGTATATATTATTATTGGGTATATTTCGTTATAG
The DNA here is from genome assembly GCF_057557595.1 of Rhyacophila brunnea. NCBI lineage: Eukaryota > Metazoa > Arthropoda > Insecta > Trichoptera > Rhyacophilidae > Rhyacophila > Rhyacophila brunnea. Next base: position 34,481,961 of record NW_028233276.1, on the reverse strand, counting down.
TCCTACCAAAAATACTTAGAGTATATTATATAAAACACAACCTTTGCACCACTTTAAAAATACGAGAGGAATAATTCTAAAATAATACATTTCAGGTGAAATTAATTAGCCTAATTTATTTCTCAAACAGCGTACTATAAGTACTTATTAAAAACATTTATATAAAATGATTTGCCGCTTTGATTAATTATGTTATAACAACCAATAATTCAACGTTAAAATTTAAATTTCAAATTAGGTGCCTATCTACCGAGGTTAAATTTCTATTCTACGAACGATTCAAAAATTATTAAATGTTATTATGCGACACGAATATATTATAAAGTGGCGCTTTTGTTTCATAAATGCAGATAGAAATCTACAAAGCTGTGGCTAATCAAGATAATATGTAAAATATTTAACGTACCTTATAATTAGTGCCTACACTATTATTAGTCCATGGCATTTTTATGATATATAAACTTTCCCGTTGTACTACGTCATGTTTTTTTAATACGAGTATATTAAGATTCCGTCATTTGTAAATAAACATTAAATCTCGTAATTATCAATAATATGTAACTAAACAACAGAAAAAAGTTATTGTCATTATCATTCTAATTATTAAAAACATTAATAGAATAATTACAAGATAAAAAGAACTTTTTATATACAACGTTTTTAAATTTTCTGTTGAATCATATAAACTTGACTTGACTAGCTTAAACGATCAAAGAATACTGAAATGTCATATTGACATTTCATATTCATTTCCATAGTAATGCACGTATATATTAATAATTTATTTGCTAGGACCCCAGACCCCCTAGCAACCAATAATAGTCTTCTACTTTTTACGGATTTTTCTGAAATAACTTTCCATACAAAACACAATTAACTGAAAATTAATTTAATTCTGCTTAAAGATGGCTAAACGTATTAAAGGAATGTATTGACATCGTATTCTGATAATATATTCTAAAAGTTTCAAATATCTAGCTAGTCGGGAAGTTAGTTAAAAATCGATTGCAAGATTTGTACCGGACAAGCAACCACTGGACAAAATATAAGAATACAAGCTAATAAAAACGTTGTAAAAAATAGTTAGTATTTTAAAATTTGGATGGTATATTTTGTGATAATCACACATTCCAAATTTAATTTGAAATGTCAAAATTTTGATTAAGGAAGTAATGCTTGCAAATTTTTTCAAATAAAGGTTTCGAAATAATGATCCATTTTCAATAAATTTCTTTATACTATTATTTTTATTCATACATCATCTAATACAAAACGCATTGTACGCATCTACGTATAGCTTGGCGAGGTAATAAAGGTGCCTACCTACCTTATTGCTTTTAGTAATCTAATGAAAGCAATTTACTGGCTCACCCGATTTTGTTATAATTGAAATTAATCGGAAGAGTACCTACTGGGTTATAGCGGAATGACTGAACATAATAATATAAGCAAGGGTGACCATGGTTTAATACGTTAGAAACCCTAAGAAATAATAAATAATGATACCATATAAGAATTTGTAGCAGAATAATGACGGGTATAGGTTTTTTCTATCACTATATTTGAAAGAATGCTTATTGCTACGCAGAAGTTTCTTCTTCATAAGCTGCAGCCTTTATTTAGTTTTAATTTCACCCAAAACAATATTTTGAACCTCATCTTTTGATGTTGTATCATGATCAAATTAATACATAAGTTAATTTAAAAGCGGGCTGTTCATTGTCGTTTATTATAAAATGTCTTCACATTATAATATAAGTTGTAGACATGGTGACCCTAGTATAATGGATTTAGGTGAATATGCCTTGATCGGCCAAAAGCTTACTACAAAATGGAGAACCGCGCTCAGCAGTAAATTTCGATTAAGCTCGGCAAATTTAATTTCATTCTACGGATGATTGATATGTAAACATTTAAAACTTTGAATTTCATAATAAAAAAAATGTCATTCAGGGGCCTATAATAACATATTTTTATTAAGATTTAAACGATACTCACAGTAATTGATGGACAGTACTGAGACAACGGAATTGTTTTGCACGAAACGGTCCGACAATCATTATATACTATGATTATGGTATATCTTATGAATATTAACTATTTATATCGTATAAATAATAAGGTTTTAATTATTGTCAATATTGTTATCGAAGTAAATGGATGGATATTAATACCTTTCATATGATATGTACTGCGTGAAGTATTAACAGATTAATCGACGTGCCAAAAAATAATTATTAATGATTCTTCTAGTGAAAGCGTTCAATTAAATCTTTCTTCTTCTTTATTGTTTAAATCCACACAAGGAGTTGGATACTATAGTGAATAAATTCATTCTGTCTACAGAAATTCTAAAAATTTACTATTATAACATACATAAAAATTTCCCAGTCATGAGATACGTTTTTTCCAGTGCGTTTCCTCTAACTTTTTCATACGGTATGTATGATTTCATACTTTTTATTTCTCATCACAAGACCTAGATATTTATATGTTTTGTCCTTTATTTGTTTTTTCTCTATTATCTGAATCCACACAAGGGATTTTTAATGACCCTTTTGAAGCTTATAATGTTCTTTTTCTAGGCTTCGATTCCGCATTCAAATTTAATTTAAATTAAATGTATATTCCTAAGTTTATAACAGGTAATTTTAGTGACGTGAAAATGTTGATTTATCGATAAATCCATAACGAAGTCCAAATGAAATCAATCAGGTATTATTATTGAACACGCGTGAATACCTAAATAAATTAATATTGTAGTAAATATCTACTAATCTACAAAAAAGTGTAATTTTATATTTAACTGAAGTTGTACAAATGCATACTTACATAATTTTCAGATATTTTTATTATTGGGTCAAAAATATGACATCACATTTTAGAAAAAAAACAGACTTTAATTGTGCACAAGTTTATTATATAGGTACTAAATTCGGAGAATATTTTTTTAATAAACAAAATTCGTGCTGACACATTGAAATGCATAGCAACGTGTGTTATATATTGAGAATCCATTTATAACTAGCTAAAATATACCTACATAATAGTTTATTAGTAAATATTCATATTTATAGCATCCTAAGACAGTTGTTTCTTTTCATTGGGCACAGAATGGCAGACATGTTTAAATATTTATTTCTTAAAATCCGAACGTTGATTTTTTTTTAAATCAATTGAAGTTTGATTGACCATCGCAGATAGATAGTAAGTATAACAATGAACTTGGAAGAAAGAGACGTACATTCATAAAATACGTTGTTGTGTAATAAAATATCTTCATTCTACCATTTTCCGATCACTCGCACACTATATTTCTCTGGAATGCCAAATTTAAACCATGATCCTAGTGATACAATTATTGTACAATGGTAAATAACTATAAATTTCCATAAGTATCCCTTGTTAGATGTACCAATTAGTAAAGCCAAAATCCAGTTAAAGTGATGTCTACATAATACCTTTCATATAATATTAGGTAGGTAATCGTATTTCCTTAGTAGGACATTACCCTCGGCACATGACCGACATTTGATAGACGACAGAGATCGACACTTTTGTATGTTGGAATAATAATAATATGCACCTAAACCGATTCATTTGTCTGTCATTTGCGGAGAGTGGTTTGAATGCATGCTACTCAATTCCATCCAATATCAGTCATCGTAACCTACCAAAAGTCAGTCGTATACTAGAAGGGCTTTGAATCCATCCTTTGCTGTAGAAATAATATAATAATTATTGAATATTTTTATAACTTAGAATTAGTTATGATCTACGATAAAGAGAACTACCTACCGGTGCCGTTGATCCCTGATGGTCGAATCCTGGCGTCATATCTTCCCGGGCCCAGGATTTGATCGAGAACCTGTTTTTCCTTTTCTCGGAAATTGATTTTGGCATTGTTACAGCTGAAATAAAAGAAATATATTTCAGATTAATTGTTATTTTATTAATGAAAAATATTAAATACAATTATGTAGTACAATAATATTTTATTATCTCTTCACACTTTACATCATCCTAGATAGATAAATATTGTAATATTATTTGATTCAATTTATCCTTGAAAAAAGTCTCTACTAGTTACAGATTAAATCATAAAACATCAATGACTTTTATACTTGAGATTCTTTTTTCCCAAAATTAAAATCACGAATGAATGAACATATTTTTTTGAAAGATCTAAAAATAAATTTAAATCAGTTTATAACCGCCAAATCGTTGCGAACAACGTCAAGAGATGGATGCAGAAAGACTGAGTGTGGCTAGAGAGCGAGTGAACTCAGGATAGAGATACCTTGATACTAGAGTACAGTTTTGCTGTTGGCCATGTACCTGGCTGGTTGTAATATTACCGACGTAAAGGGTCGACCCATCGCGGAGCATAGAGTCGCGAGTTCAAATTCCTCGTCAAATTGACATGCGAATAGCGAACAACCAATTATTGTAATTTACGTTTTTAAACTTTGAATGTTATAAATAATATACTACATATCGTCGGTGTTTTGTAAAAAGGGCGAATCAACCAAAATGCTACTTTACAGGAGGAGGGTTTTTAACTTTTGACATTTATTTGTTTTTTACCTGTAGATGATTATAAATATCTAACAAGCTTATAATAAAGCTTAGAAAGAATACTGTCATTATAATAGGTATTATTATATAATATTTTAAATGGCCTAATATGTCACATTTGCTTTTTATTTCGTAATTTTAATTAATTTAATTTTAATCGATTATCGTTTTTAAGTACTTTCCTGTAGAGATAAAAATTCGCCGTTTTTACACAACAAAGCTAGTAGGGTACATATTGTATTTTCATTAAAAACTCGATTTCACCAAAATGGTTGATTCGCCCTTTTTAGAAAACACCGACGATATTATATATAATTCAAAAATAATATTTAGCTCCCATGTGTATGGATTTGATCAGATTATTCAAACACATACCTACTACTATTGGAAGTAAAAATAAATAATATACTTTCACTGGTAAATTGATATGATATTATTTTGACAAACATAATATGTATGTACGCTGTCGACCACTCGATTTTAGATGACATATTTAAGCAAACGGAAATAGTTATTTATTTATACACCATCTGATGTTTGGTTCGCTTGGTACTTTGATGACATTTAACCAAAGAACATCTTAATACGAAGACTCACTAATACCTAATACTTGAACCTAACATACGTCCATGCAGCTGATAATAATCTATATTAATTTAATTGCACTGTTTTTAAATAGTAATAAATTAAAGGGTGTATTTTTTCTATAAATAATATATACACACATGATAATATGTAATAACGATGAATTTGCAATAACGATGATTGTAATAACGATGAAACTCGTGAATTGATTATTATTTTTTTTAGTTATATCCCTCTTTATCTTACTCGTTTTTATATGCGTTCTCTCGTGCGTTACAGATAATCCATGACAAATATAATATTATTATATTTGTCATGTATTATCTGTAACGCACGAGAGAACGCATATAAAAACGTGTAAGATAAAGAGGGACAGGGAGAATACGTATCAGATATAAACGTTCAAATGCATATTCTAAATTTGAAAAATCGGAGGAATCGTATATTTTAATCAGGTCGTGAAATAAAATAAACGATACTTTCGTAATAGTTTGACAGATGCTAACAGTGCGGTAATGTGATATCAACTGATTAGATTATCGGTAAATTAGTGTGTTATTCAAGAGATTTAAGGATAATTATATTAGAAATAAGGTGTTGTACTCTACCGTAACCTTATGCAACATTCATACACAATCAATGATTTTTATGTTCTTGTTTTCCAAATCAAATAATAATATTTGCAGGTGTTAAATTTGTACTTATAATTTGAACGTGATAGTTATTCAATGTTTAGGTGAAATATGTTATATTGAGTTTATTTATCGGCACACTGAATAGAGTACTTGAATTTATACACACAAAAATAATTAATCTCGTATTATACATTTCTTTTCCAGATCGTAAATTAATATCATTTCAAAGAGATTCATTTTTTTATTTAGATCCACGCATACCGTAGAAATGGGTTAGGAGTAACTATTTTACAAGTGGAAAGTAACAAATTTCTAGATATATTATTCTCCGTTGACAGTATGCCAGACATACCAAGATAAAAGATTAGTAACACATACAATAAAATAACTACATACCTACAGGTTCACAAAAGAGATTTAGATAATTTACGAAACATTTATCAAACCAGAGATTATAAATATTATCTCATGGAAAATAAAACTATTTAATAACAATTTTAACGTATTCGGTAAGATATGTCGCTAACCGCTCTGTAATGGTGTCAAAATTTTTCCACATTAGAACTAAAAACCATAGTACGTATTGTATAGATAAAAAGTCTCATGACGGTAAATATCAGGTTTTTTTCGTTCGGACCCTCAATGTTGGTGAAACTGGTGGCAGAAAATATGCCTCAATAAACACGATCTGAACTACAGAACTAACTGAGATCTCAACAAACCCGGAAGTTTTCATTGTATTTATTCAATAAACAAAACAAATAAAAAAACATCGTTCCATTCAACAATTTCGAATATAACCACCCTCATTGACAAACGTAGTTATACGTTAGGCTCGCTTTATTAATGAAACACTGAAATATGTTATTATAATACATAAGATTTAAGGCACTGCATCAGTGTCCTAAAATGCGGTGTTTACGAGCTCAATAATTCCCATTCATCATTTTTTCTTCTAGATCAGTTCATTTGGGTTGATTATATACATATTATGTTAATTCATGAACGTTTTTGTTGAAACGCAGGACAACTTGTGACTTTGTTGTTGACAGTGCCGAGGCCTGTCATGGACTGACTTGCATATTATATATGTGTATAATGTTACGAAAAAATATTTATTACCTATGTAGTATTATTGAATAAATCATATTGTATCGTTAATGTTCATACATCGTGACAAAACAATGATAAATATGCCATCGTCGTATATGGGAATATTTCTTTATTCATGGTGCCAGTGTTAATAAATTTTGAATTTATCTAGTAACTATGTGAGAATCACTACTTTAAACATTATCCGTAGGTTCAACGTACATACTATAATATTCATTATCGATTGAGAATTTTTACCAGAAAACTTTGTTATTGAATGACAGCAACATAATATGATTATTAAATACAAATGATTATGTCTACATTTGTTTGTATAGGTACCTAATTCATTTTAATATACGAGAAAATATGATAGAAGCTGTCAACGTGTTATTAAAACTGAGTTTTATCTGGACAGTATGCCAACTATATTAATCAGGTGCCTAAATGAAAATTTGTTTCTCTGAAATAATGAGACGTGACTAGATAATTGCTACTTAGCAGATACATGTGACATCTGTAATTTTATTTTTATAAATGGTTAAGCAAATCATTTACATTTGAATTTATCGACTGGCAGGGTGTAATATCCAATAGTTTAAATACGGTCAAAGAAAAATTGGCATCTTCTCAAATATGTTATGTTGTTCAATAATTTTAAATAGTGAAGTATCAATGAAATAATAGTTAATGACTGGACCTGTCTTTGTATTTCCATCCAAGGGCGTGCCGTTTTGAGATAATAATAATATATATATTTTTTACAACATTAAACTATTCATAAAAATAATTGTAAAGTATACATTGTTATAAATACAAATATCAGACTTATAAATGAGTATCTAGTTTGCATATAGCATATAGTTTAGTATATATATATATATAGTATGGCATATAGTTTGCATTTATATGTATTTATTTTATTTAATACCTCTATGGTATTTATATTACACAGAATGAATAAAAAAAGGCTAATGGCTTAGGTTTGATAGTTATGATAATAATTCTTAATACATGGTTGAGGTAGCATAGGTGTCTAACTTTTTGCCTATCATAGACCACAGAAGGAATAAAATTATTCTAATATATAAATACATCCTATAGTTAATAATATATATACTGAAAAAACAAAATTATATAGCATCGTTATTCTCCCGACTCTGTTGACGTTTGGCGTTTCGACGAGTCTTTGGGTCTTTATAAACCTTAGGATTCTATATTGAACCGAAATTCTTTCTCAGTGGTCTGCGCTTAAACATAATTAATTTTTGATAATTCGTGTATGGTGTAGGAGAGGATTCATATATCCGGCCCTAATGATAGCGTCTACAGCTACACCATGAGTGTTATGTACAGCCGTATATTTTTTTTCCTACATACTTAATAGTTTTGATTTAAACTGTATATTTTTTAAATTGTTGAATATATTATAGTATTATTATAAATCTACTACGCTACTGTGTGGCGCCCAGTGGCGTGTGGGAAGAAAGCGCGCGGAACGGCGCTCCGCGACATTCTTTCATGACGGAACGTGAACCCAAACATTTGCATACAGCTTCAATTCCGTAAAATTATAAATCTAATGGACCCAAAATATTTTTTCTGCAAAAAATATTAAAATGAACCGAGAAAAAAAAAATCTTTGCATGTACTTATGTACTCGCGTTAGTAATAAATTACTAGAACTTAGTAGTAATAACAAATTACTACTAATTTCCTTTTTATTACTTACCAAAATATTGTTTATATATTGTTAATCTCAGTTATTTTTTTATGTGGATGATCTAGCCGGGGGGTATCATGACTATTAGAATTAATCAACGTTTGGTGATATTCTTATTTAGTATTAAACAACTGGCACCCAAGGTCATTTTTTGTAGAAGTACCGATGAAAAAGTTAAATGTGGTGCTGAAAGGTTTTGTAATGAATCCTTCCAATTATTTTTGATATATTATTCATGCGTATAGATAGCTCGGAAAATGATTTTAAACTACGTGAAAATTCATGAAATGATATTCGGCAATCCGTCACTCGGACTCAACAATGCGTGTTATGTTTTTTCTTAACGACCTGTCTGTTTTTAAATAAACATATTTAAGTCATAAAAATATCGAAAAATAACATTAAGATTTGAAATTTTAAAACATTACTAGATATCATTATCCCACTGCCTGACGTTTTTATCTAGACAATCTATCACATTATAATGCTTTTATTTTAGAATACCAATTACCCTTGAGTTTATTTACATCATTTACAATTGTAGACCCTTAAAATAGAAACTTTTAGAGTTACACAAACTACGACACCAGGGCTCGAATTGGACCGGACACGTAATGGAGCACAGCTCCAGTCCACAAAATCTCCGAGATTATCACTCTAATATATATATATTTATAAAGACATACATAAAAATAGAAAAATATGTTGATATTTTCATAAAATTATTGAGCGTTCCAGTCCGTAAAATTTTCAATTTCGTATTACAATGCTTGTAGATTTAAGAGTTTACTAGTAGTTAAAAAATATATGCCGTGTATTTTAATCATTGTATGTAAATTAGGATAATAATTATGATGTCCAGAAAAACCATAAACCATTACAGCCCGTATGGAAATTAACAATTTTCTTATATGTACATGTTGAAACGTAGGCTCCCAGAAAATTCAATATTGTAGAAGTTTACTAAACCCTACAACTAACGCCTTATTGTATATGCTCATTTATATAGCATAGACAAATACGAACAGGAAATGACATGCAATAAATCAATTGCATTTCGGCCCTTCAACAGTATAGTCAAATTATGCGCGCAACTCCGCATAACGTTTAACTTAAAATCAAATTCAAAATTGCTATGTAAACATATCAATATAGAAACATATCAATATAGAATGTGACAGTCCTGTATATTGCCGTGTGTATCCAAACTTATCAACAATACAAAACCAAAAAATACCAACACCGTGTATTATTCAACTTTACTGTATCCCGAATATACCATATCACGCATTACACACCAACGCAACCTTCTATATAAGATGGTATTAACATCGGGGCAATCTCAGCATCCAATTGATACCCCCCGCCCCCCGATAATAAAAAGAGAATCGATACGTTCGGTGTTGGTGGAGGATGCTTCATATTTCATGGATGAAAATGTACTCATTTATATTTGATGAGTTTGGCATCAGAGAACGTATTATATCTCTCAGCACTTGTCTCTCATAGACCATTGCTTGTAGACATCTGAGCAGTTTAGAGAGAATTGAGATCATTTGCGGTATCTGAGGAAGGATGTTGCGAGGGCGTGGTTATTTCCAAATGGAGCAATTTTCATTAAAAAAAAACGACTGAATTAAGCAGGATTACTCAATATGGAAGGAGATTGTTGACAAAGTCTATTATTTAAAGTGATCGCCATTCTCAGTAATAAAGAAAAATATTTTATCAATTGAATTGGCGTTTACATGATAAACTTCATTATAATGATTTTTTTTTATTCTACAATACTTGAGATATTTGTATTGACAGCCGTTTTGAGCTATGACAATCATCAGATCAGTAAAAAGTTATCACACAGCTGTCAATCAATATAAATAACTATTTTTTTATAAAGACCGCCAGAATTTATTAAGAAAGAGAGGCATAATTATGTAATTATTTACATTCACTTCTTTATATAATATTTATACTTTATATGTAGGATAAATAAGCCGCTTAGAGTTATAACTCACATTTTCCAAAAAAAAAAAAAGAATAAATCCCAAAAAAGCACTAGAGCACTATTTTTCGTATTCGCAAAATAATAATAAATAGTGATTTTGTCGATTTGATTTTTAAAAGTACTTATAAATATTATTATGCATCTCATTTTGGATTTTAAGATGTAAAATTTGCTATGACACAGAAAAATCCAGATTCCTGTTGGTAAGAAAGACCTTAGGTCCAGAATATAATTTACCGAAGAGTGATTTTTGGAAATGGTTTTTACATACTTAAAAGTGATTTTTGATATCCAACTATTTCTTTAATATATTGATGCATTTAGAATCACTTGGTATTATTATCTGAAAAAACGAAATTGAAAAATGTAGTTATAAGCAACTAAAATGACATACATTACAATAAATATTTTTCGTACAATTGTTCAGTTAACATCACCGATCAATGATTAAGGTACATTTTTTAAATACACTTTTCCTATTAAGCTCAATTTGTATAATCTAAATTAAACAAGAGTGCATAAAATCAATAAGCATCTAGGCATTTAGTCGGATTGGTAGATAAATTATTCATGCTCTGGCGTCTAAACTTTGGTCTGAAACACGCGATAAGGTTTTTTGTGTGTGGGATAAATAATGTTGTACCTACTTCACAGATACACCATGTCAATTTCATTTCTTTAGTAGTTTATCTATTGTCCTTATTGTTTGGTGGACCCAAAAGGTATAAAATAATGTCCTGATTTTAGGCAGAATATCATTTTAAAATAAATAGTTCAGATACTAGATACTTTTGTCACTCTCAGCTCTGTAAATATTACATATATTTACAATATATAATTCAGTGTCAGCGCTAGTGAAATTGCTGACACTATATATGCTGACAGGAAGCATTGTGAGACTGGGTTCAATTAATATGCTATCAGCTCCAATATTAGACTTTACACTAGAGCGTATATAAATGATCTGTTACAGGACAATAGACTTTAAAAGTTATAATAATTAACGAATGAATTTGTTTTACTTTGTTTCACTTCATACCCAGTCTAGGCTTTTCGCATATTTCATTTAGACAGTGCGCAGATATGCATGGCGGGTTATTCGCCCTATTTTAACGTACCTAAGTATATTAATTATTCTATATCCGTTCTATTTATTTTAATATTATATAATACAACATAAAAAGTGATATATAAATATGTATATTTGACAAAATCTGTGACATTGACAATAATTCATCAAACCTCAAGCAGTTAATTCTACAATCTACATAGTTTAAAGTAACGACAAGGTTAAATATACAATATTTTAAATAGTATTTTCGGGTTCAATCTGAGTTCGTCACAGTTAACATTAATAAACGGTGCAACACGTAATTGGTAGTGCAGCTTATAAAGGATGTTATTTTTAATTGCATAGATATATCGAACAGGTTTCCAGTATTAGCAGCCTGGCACCGGCTGCTAAGTCTGTAAATAATCCATGATATGGGAGTTGTGAACCTGAATTCGCTAGCCAAATAAGGATGACAAAATGCCAAAGATGCCAAGTCTTGACTAGAAATCACTATACGAATACTATATACATAGTAGTCTAAGATTCCTAATTTACTGCATACCTTTACGTTTTAAAGTCACGGATACTGAAGGCAAAATATACTAAATGGCTGGACGCTTTTGAGGGGTGGTGCTCGAGAGAAATATACTTTTCTAATTCTGTGGATGACAAAGCGCACAAACGCTTCTATTTTCAAAGATTTTGTTATTCAGGATAGGCTCTCGACGTATGGGTAAATTAAATGATCGTTTTTGTTAACCATTTTGTCCTTAAGAATGCCAATAATATGCTGAGGCTGGAAGTCATTGTAAAAGTTTAAGGACAACGTTAACATCTATCGTCAAACGTACCAGAGATGTATCGGTAAGTGGATATCGCAACCCTCAACAGTGATGATGACAACACGGAAAAAAAGTTTGTAAAAATGAAAAAAATTAACCAATAAACTCAAAAACTGAAAGAGTAGTAAAATTCAAAATAAATGTAAATCTATTCAACAATAGTTTCAATAAATATAATTCCAAAGATATATATACCACCTCTTACAGACACTTTGGCTATTTCAGGTAGGTACGTACTTGAATAGTATTCACCTGTATTTTTACCATCTTTTTCGTACGATTCTAATAAGATCATAATATGGGCCTCCACAGAGTAGAGGTTTTATATTAATAGATTTTTGTTTTTACGAGAAATAGATGTTAACCACTTGCTCAACCTATTAGGTCCATACTCTGAATCATACACGAATTGTGGAACAATATGTTTAATTGCCAGACCCAGGATTCGAACCTGGGAATGGACCATGACGTTATAAGCTGAGGTTTAAGCCAAGCGACCATCGTTTCCTTTTATCTAATAATGAATATCGTCACCTTACTATTAAGACCTCGTAAGTCCGATATTATGGAGAAATGAAGCTTGTTCGACAAAATTTAAACAAAAAAACATTTTAAATCATATCAAAACCTCGGTTCTCTAGACTAGTATAATGTCCATTTATCGACAAATTTTAAGAACTCGTAAGTCTCGTGGTTTCAAACATGGAAATAAAACCTCGTATTTCACAACCAGTTTTAGCATATACATCGATTAGAGAGATGTTTAAAGTATTGTTTTATTACGACTTACGAGGTTTTAATAGTAAGGTGACGATATAATATAAATACATGAAATGTTTACTTACTGTGAGAGTTGTAATGAGGCTAAGAGCAGGAGAATGGAAATGAAGAGCGGCGACGTGCATTGGAGAATCATCTCCAAGCCCCTCGCCGCCATCTCACTCCTCTGAAAATTAAAATTACAAACACATTATTACTAAAATTTATTACATAACATCAAAAAATTACATAGTAAGATAAAATTACCTGGTGACAGTGTTACCTTTGTAACTAATTAGCTAACAATAATTTCTTAAGAAAAGCAATATAGGGTAACAATATTTATAATTAAAGAATGCGTGGGTTTGAATTCCAATATATATTGGTAGGTATTTATTTCGATAAAGCTAAATATACCGGTATTTTACATAAGTTTCGTCCAGAATCAAAGTCGCATGAGAGAGTTACCACGCGGTCCCGATTATGCCATCATTAGGTATACAGTACAATGCGACTGCTCTGGTGTAGAGGGTTACATGTAAGTTGTACGTAAAAAATTTCACCGTGGCACAGTTCGCCGTGAGCTTCCTATCGGAAATCCAATACTATCTCCAATTTTATTAGATTCAATATGAATATTAATTCAATTTTCATAGCCGATTTTGGCAAAATTCATTAATTCAAGAATGAAAACCTAACCTAACCTAATAAATAATCCAGTATATCGGTTACTTTCAAAAAAAAAATTGCCGCTGGCTTCCTGTAAACCGACAAGAACCGTGTTCTATTTAGACATAAATTTTATATCAGTACCTTTACGACCCAAAGCGGTTAGATGGTTTTTAAAATACGACCATATATTTCTACGTATGATACGGCGAACTGCATATGTATAAATTTCCGGACACGGATGTGTAGCGATAAAGAGAGTGTGTGTTATACGTTGCGTTACAGGAAGATGAATCGAGACAAATGTATTTTTTCTTTTCGTGAATCCAAAGAAAATCTATAATCTGCAATGTATGTACATTTTTTATTCACGGTATTGCAAATTTAATGAACAATAATCAATACATTGACATGTAAAATGGCAATATGATGATACATAATAGATTATATGAAGGATGAATATTCAATTTCCAAACAAATAGAAGTAAGAAATAGATTTTGTATTATTATACTGACTGAATTCGTAATCGAGAATAACAATTGTATATTATCAATTAGGTACTAATGTCGAGATGCTGAGTATTTTTTTCATGCTTTGACAGGCGAAGAGAGTTGATTGATTATTATTGACGTAGCTTTTATCGATCTTGTTGTTGTCAATAAGATGAAAATTATTATCTCTTTGCAATATTTTTTCATTGAAAACGTAGTATGGCTGAATGTTAATTATATTAGTACAAAAGCCATCATTTGAACAAAAAAATACCACCTTATCCAGAAGATAATTATTTACTGTAGCAGTATATATAACATAAGTATTATTTTATGTTTTGTAGTACCTAATTATTTCTATAAATCATTTTTGTGTCTACCTCTATACCGTAATATAAACAAATATAATAAATTTGGCAGAAAATCGATTATCATCACATTAAACACGTAGAAATGAATCATCATATTATATAGTTTTTTTTTTGCTGTACCATTATTTTTATTCTACGTCTTTTGTCTAAAAAAAAAAGACGTGGTTCAAGTAATTATTAATGCATTTCTCAAAATCAGATACCTTCTTTGCAAAATAACATAATTGGTATAACAATATATGTGTGCGAAATGAAATAGCGACAATTATTCTTAAAACTTGAGAATGAGAAAAAAATGAGTAGAATCGACGTATATGAATTACTAAATGCCACAGAAAAAGGTAATTGTGCCGCAGATGTCGTCATGAGCTTTTATAGTTATTTTTTTACGATAACAGTGTATTCCATGTAGTCAATTATAATAAATACCTTTTTCTGTCGGCGCATAGGCTTTTCGATCCAATAATTGTTAATTTAAAATTTGAAATTTTCATACATTTTGATGCATCATTATCACGAACTAAGGTTAAATTAGGTAATATTAGGTTGGGGTAGGTTAGGTTAGGTTAGGTTTGGTTTGGTTTGGTTTGGTCTAAAAAGAAATTGTTATAAAATCTTATGACGGCATCTGCGGCACATTTACCCAGAAAAATATAGGAGGTCCTATAAATACAACGTAATACAAAAATCAATCTTCATTTGGCTCTCCTGAAATGTAGTGATTTTAGATGTATCGCATTTTTCCTTTCACTCACAGATGCATTCTCTATGACATGAAGGTATATACTCACACTTAACTAAGAAGTATCACGGTATGTTGAGGCCTTTAAAATATTGTTATATAAACAAATACTCAAAATCCCTTGTACTGACAGGGTGAACAATGTTAACGTCCCCAAAGTAAATATCAACGGTGTACATGACAGAAAAAGACATGGAATTTTCTCTGATTATTATGATTACAGCTCCGTTGAACTGTTCTAGGTATTACTATCAATAAAATAAAGATAATACTGATGATGGTCATTAGATTAGATAGAAGATGGTTTAAGAACAAGAATTGAATAAATCTTTAATACTCTCTAATTCGATATTTATTTGTTGAGGCTCTTTTGGTTACCATCTTGTTTCAATACTATGGAATTCATTAGCTTAGAATTCACAGCCGTCACCCTGCAAAAATGTTACAGAAATAATGATATACATACGTGCTATAGGCTTTTCATGGAAAGACGTACAAAAAAAAGAGTTGAGTCCAGGGAAACGGCGCTACCTTGTGCTTGCCATATGTTTGGAATGAAGTAAGTAACGTTTCAAATAATATAGACGTCCATCGAAATGCTGGAATTTGATCATGAAACAACAAAAACTAGCTTTAAATATAAGTATATTCATTTGAAGACAATAATGATTAGGTTATAATATTAAATATTTTCATAGCAGGGAATTCTTACTCACTTTTTTAATATAAAATAGGTGACATCCCATTTGCTTCAAATTAAAAAAATCTGGCACATTTTATATTAAATATATTAATTCACTACACACACTATAAAACAAGATCTTACGATAAGCCGAAAATTCTTGTCTTGTATTTTAATATGCTACTATTTTAAAATAGACCTAATTATTTTTTTACATGTCCTAATGTCGTTAAAAATAAATAAAACAGTTGTCATTTGTTTTTTGTGTCAGATATTCTTAATTTGAAATCTTTGTGATGTAGATATACTTTTAAAATAGTAATTAGGTAGGTATTCAGAGATATTTAAATTTAATGTGCTGGTAAATTCCAAACACGAACAACAGTTTGGCGCTGCTGTCAATTGTTGTAATTTTCAGGCTGTACAACATTGCAGTGTTAAACTTAATGTTTGTAGCATAGACAAGATATTTGGCAGCAAAAACTACTACATACCACAAATACCAACGTTTTCGAACGCATTTTTTAAAAAATATTTTCTAAATATAAAATGCACATCTACAAACCTAAATGATGAATAGATGGATTCACAGTATTTATTTCTCACATAATTTACCTCAATGTTTATTTTGAACTGTTTTTGTTGGCTCTATAACGTTTATGTTGTCTGAGGTAAACCAACGTATGCTTGCAGTTTTAATATGAAGCAATGTTTTACCGAATACATTTAACATGAAACTGATTTTATAATACAAACATTATACTATTAAAATTTCCTGATCTAATTGCTGAGGTAACCTAAATTCTGTTAATTATTCGGTGATGAATGTTGGTAAATAGTCATTTAAAAAACGCATTTCCATATTTTTTATAGCGCATCTTAAACAAAAGTATACATTAAAACATAGGATTGCGAGTAACTTGCATATATAACAGACCTATATATATATTGGTGACTTGGTCTGGGAGTGTTTTGTAAGATGAGCAAAAATTTGTTAATAAATTTTAACTTGATAAACGAGCGAAGTCTTGCAATACGAGCAAATTGTTGTAGAAAATTATTGTTAAGGCTGTGGCAGTGCGTGCGATAAAAAAATTACATACGAGTGCTTTGGATTACAAACGCGTAACTAGAACGAAAATTTATACTCGCATTTCAATATAGGTACTAAAAAGGGACTAAAATGATTTTTTTTAGATTTCTAATGGGAAATAATTAACCCCGCGAAATATAATATATTAAATCATCATTAAATATGTATGTCTTGGCAAATATAAATACCAAAAAAAAATACGGCATATTTGAAAACTAATTCTAATAGAAAGTTTTAAGGAATAAGTTTTTACTATTAATATATATGTGTATATAAAGTTAAAAAATGAGCATTGTTAAAATTAATATCTATTCATTGGGGGAAATCGGTTATATATTAAAAACAATTATGTACATTCCATAATATATGATGTAAATGAGGAGCATCCCCATGACTAATCGATAAAATACTATGTAATAATATTATGTGTCTATTTACAAATGAATGATAAATTTTACCTAACTATCTTCTATTTTTTACCTAACTATTCTAACAAAATATTTATAATATATTTTGAGAATATCGCAAAACTAATAATCTGGAATTCTACACACCATATCACTTGATCGACTATCCGGCAAGATTCAATTAGTTACGAAACCCTAGAAGCTGTAACATATTATTATCTTTACATATCTAGTAAAATATTTATGGAGATAATAAGTATTTAGCAAATAATAGTTTTTTTCAACAGCAACATGTAGCGTTTTAAATGTTTTAGAAAATGCTTTATTTTATACATTTAAAATAAGTTAATTTCTTTACTTCTCAGGTCAAAACACTCTTACCATTAGCATTTAAATAACAACGTCAGCTTAGTTTATTTTTTGTTAAGTTAATCATTTAAAACTTATATTAGCCGTACCTAATCTATGAAATAAATTTAACCTTTCTTACCAGCTAATAAATCGCTTTTGGTCAAAGTAAAAATCTCATTTGATTGTATCAACACCTAACCACTCAAATACACGCGATAATATGTTTCATACTTACAACGAAATTGCTGAATATGTTTACTTAAAGAATATTCAAAAGTTCAACGATTTGTAAATGAATGCTTGAATGAACGTAACCGTATTAAACTTAGTGAAAATTTTGCTGCCTTAATGCAAAACTACGCTAACTATCAAAGTTCAGACAGCGTTTTATTCCCTTTTATAGAATAATTTGGTATCTGATATCAACGATTTTTTTACACATTAATTAAATGTCATAATCATGTCAATAATAATAATTCGAATCGTCTCTTTATTACAATAATTAATAGACTGCACGCTGAAATATTATTAATTATTATGAAAATGAAATCTAATTGACAAACATCCATTTCGAATAGGTACATAGTAAATTTAATCTATTGTTATCTGTACAAAAACGATTTTAAGTAATGGTTCATTTTAGTTTTTAAAAATTAAGCAGCGCGTTGGAGGTTTCCTGATATTATAAAATACATGTTTGGTTTAAATTTCATTTGGACTAGTTCTTCAGTAAGGTAACGATTTGATGAATTTTATATTTGCTTGTGTTATAGATGTTAAGTTCGTTGTGTTAGAAGTAATAATCGATTTTCTAACATGACTGTAAAAATAATGGCTCCGTTCTTTGACACTACAGCTAAGTTGATAAAACTTTTAACTACTTACTACCTATAAACATACCACATTCGATAGTTATGACGAAATATATGACGTAGTTAGAGCGATGCTGAGCGACATAAATCAATGAAATAGGCTTCATTGAAGAACAGTCGGAAATAATAATGGTAATAATTATAAAATTTATTCTATCGTCATGAAATCGTCTATGAAATATGACTATATTCTAAAACATTAGAGCGAGAGGTTTAAACGAATACTATGTTATGTAATAAAAATACTTTATGCAGTCATAAAATGTTTAAAATAAATATAACCGATAACAAGGCTTCAAAATTATATAAATAGATTATCTACAACGTTTAAGGTATGTCCAGAATCATGCTTTGAATATAGAAAAAAAGCTCCATTTTGACCCACGCTGAGCACGTCCGCCCTTCCAAAACGATGAATTTGTTAGGAAGAAAACATAATAATTCGGTCTGTGAAAAGCTCGTAAGATAGAGCTTACTATAAACATAAAACAAAATATAAATCAAATTTATTGTTCTTAATTCAAAATTAGATAGTAATAGGTACTGAATTCAAAATATTTTAACATGACGTATGTTATGACGTGTTTAGTATTTTTTACGCATTTAATTTTATTTAAATATTATATCTAATGTAAACTGTTACAAACATTTCTCAGAGCATGTTTACGTTAGAATTAAGTAATGTTAAGTAAATTGAATACAAATAAGCACTATCATGTATGGTGGAGGTGTTTAACGAAAGAGTTGTGAATGCAAGTTGTTGGTGCAATAAATTTTGTACACAAAAAGGAATATGTTGTCGATAACTTGTGATCATGCCGATGCTATATTTGATATGTACGAAATGTATTGTTTTTTAATTTAAAAAAAATCCTACATAAAAACTGTGACTATCTTTGTAACACATTCGATGAAATTTATTAATTAAAATATATTTTAATGATAAAAATGTAATAATATAATGAAAGCCTTTAAACGAACGCACATTTATTTTTTTTCTCAACAGAAATTTATCTTTAAATTTTAAAATTATTTATTTTTCTTTTTAATGTTTTTAGATACGTATTAATTAATAAAAATATTTAAAAATGTACATAATCATTAAATTTCATCTGTCGCTAAATATTACAAGATGGTTTTATGATATTATATTATTATGCTCTTTATAGTTATTTAATAACATTAGGACATGTGAATACTCGCAGCATACATGTTGAAAAATACTGCATTACAGAGTGAAATCTAATCTGCAACTACGGCTTATTATGAATCGTTTATTTTGCCACTCGTCTATGGCAGGCGATTGAAGATTCTAACTATAATAATGACTCGATATTATGGGCCAATCATTGTAGATTAATTGAGAGTAACTGGAATTTGGAACTTATTAAATATATGTATTTCTCAATGCTGATACATACATAATTGCAACTCTATAGTGAAATGTATTAAATTAATTTTCTTGAGGAAACTGATATTAGTTTCTTCATTCTTTATGTCTCCTAATAATAGTGGTCGAACGATCTGTTTTCGATATATTTATATAACTGTTATACAAACCCAAATAAAGTTCACTGTGTTAAACATCGTAATGTAGGGAAGCAATTAGTTTATAATATGCAAATATAGCTGGAAAGCATTAAAATGTAATGAAAAACTTTTTCGTGATTACGAATCGCGTAGTAAAATTACAGCCAATTTAATTCTAAAATAGTCATTTCGCTTTTAGTTAAAACATTTGTCAGTAATTGCTATTTAATGTGGCACGTAGTAAGGGTACCGATACCAAAGCGTGTTTTTGCCTGCTCCGTAATGGCGGGTTAATGATACAGTAAATTTTATTCTTTATTTGATGTAAATCGGAAAAATAAAAGCACATGTTGTTAGATTATTATAATTTACCGGAAGTGTGCCTTGACCGTGAGTTGAAAGCTTCATTCGAAATTCAAAAAACTTTTTTTATCAATGTTTTCATATATTTGCTTATATTTTATTGCTTGTTAGTATTTTTTCTTCTTCACCGCCTTATATCAATTACATATTCGAGTTTTCTTAATAATAAAATTGTTCAAAACTCAATTATTATAATTTGTACTAATAATAATTATCGTTCTATTCATTCTACATTTTAATCACTTCTAAATAATACGAAACAAATAGGGACGTCATATCGAAAGAAATTATCGATACTTGTTTAACGTCCCTAGTAGCTGTAAGTACGAATAACATATTAGAATATTTTTCAGTTGGCTCTACCATACAATGTACATATTACAATATTTAGCATAATATCTAGATATTTTCGCAAGATAATATATATAGTATCTATCTAACCATCATTTGTGATTTTAAGCCACTGTGCTATGACCCTGGTCACATAAGTATAATTCAATTTACTATAGTTATATAACACTAATGTAGCTTTATCATGTTAACGCCAATTAAATTAATAATAACCAATATAAATTGAAATTATAATTAATTCTGTAAAAAATTGACACAGGTTATCAGTTGTCAGTCGTACCAATACTTGCTTTGCGTTTTGTCTTTAAATCTCTTTTTTTTATTCTATAGTTTTAAAGCAACACAATGTTGTTGTAGAGATTTAGTTAAATATGTATTTTAATTCACTCATACTAATGAAGTGATTAGGTATTAAATTTGACAGAAAATTTCTTTTGATACAACAAACGTTTTTTTATAAAAAAATAACAGCAAGAAAAACCACATAATAACTCATATCTTAAGAAATAATCTACATCAAAGATGTTTTTCATCACCGCAATGGAACTAAAAATGAAATAAACGCGGTTGGGAATTTAAATAAAAATGTTTGGTATTATAAAAAGTTCAAAGTCACATTTATTATTCAATCTGACTTTTTATGACAAGGTGGCGTGAATTTTTCATTATTTTTTTTATTTGCAATATAACTATTTTCTAAAGAAAAAATACAGGAAAAAATAGTAGAACCCATCAGAGAAATGAATTGTTAAGCCTAGCTTATTAATACTATTCAAATAATGAATGTTGAAAAACGCACATTAAAGTCATACATCGTGATCGAGAAGCAATAGTGGCACAAATCCAAAATCATGTAAATAATTGAAGAAAAAATATAATAGTATATTTTATGATTACCCTTCACTTACACAATACAGTTGATTGCTAATACATAATAATTATATTATTAGGATCAGAACTAACGTTATGTAAACTAAGATAATGATTTAATTAACAATAACCGTATATAATAATTAAATTATATTACGACGGTGTAACATTGTAATTAAATTAGTAAATCACTATTTTAACGGTGTACGCTTTGTATACAAAATTTTAATAATCTAGAAAAAGCTTTGTCATTCTTCTCTGAACATAAAAAGAAAGCATGCTGGTTGGAGCATGAATATTTGAAAAAAGAAAATTCTTCTGATTGTCTTTTATTTATAAAATATTATACGTTATTTTTTTAACATTACACACTATTACAAATAAGCTAATTTGAATACTTTGTATGATCAGTGTTGCCAATATTTAAAATTTAAGATTTAATAAAACGACGCTGAAATAATAGTTGAATATACGATACGCTCTTTAACAGAAATTTCATCCCTGATGGCAAACATAAAAGACAGGAAATATGAATCGACGTTTACTAAATTGAAAGTCAGACAAGTGATTCGACAACTTCCGTCAAACTGTAATTACATTCAGCGTCTGCCATTTTGCAAACATGTTACAGGATCTATTTCAATTTCAAATACATGTCATAACAAAGTGTTTTCCATACATGATAAACATGACATTGTGATCGACAATATATTCATAAATATATTAAGATTTTAATTATAATAATCCACAAAGATGAATGATTCATTTTGAACTGAGAATTAACGATTTTCTGAAATTGTTTAAGTTCGCTACTTATTATTAAGTATATCCTAAGATTTAAGAAGACACATCTTTTTTAAAATAATCAATTTAATTTTAATATACAGAATTTTGAATGAAAAAAAACCGATACAAAGAACAGATAGTTTTTTTTTTTAAATATTGATTTTATAATATAAGGACGCTTGTTGATTGACTGACAGATACAACAATTCTTAAATTAAAAAATAAAAAACAGAAGTAAAGTGTTTATAAAAATTATTAAAGATCAGAAAAATGACGCTCTATTTGCTTCAATAATTTCAATTTTAAAAATGGAAATGGAAAATGAATATGAATATGTCAGTATTTATATACCTACATAATATGTATTATTTGATATCTAAAAACACTTACGTAAGTAACGTAAATATATACCTTTAATTTTGAATCTAGATAATTTTCTCAAGCTATCTAAAGTACGATGCATTTATATTGAAGAGACTATTTTGTTTTTCAAAAATCAATAAATTAATATCATTGAGTGACTTAATATTTACTGTTTATTTTGCATTACTATAATGACATAGTACGTAATCCTTATTTAATGATTAAACATAGCAGTATTATTTCAAAATGAATATTATGCCTCATTATCTATAATATACTTAGAATACATATTTTTGATAATAAATAATATAGATATTAATATCGAGGACTTTATTTGACAGTTATTTCAAATTTACTCGTCAAATCAAAACGATTTTACGAATGCAGACACTTATTTGGACGAAATAGTCAAGGTTTTTATCTGGCTCTAAGTGCAAGAACGTAGTGGTCGCGCGGGGACGGCGCGGCGGCGTCTTGCGAAACTCAAACTTATAACCGTGTGTAAAATGTGCGTAGACAGTGTATTTTTTGAGGCATAATACACACGGTTATACGTTTGAGTTTCGCAAGACGCCGCCGCGCCGCGCCCGCCAAATGACTACGGCCGAGCACTAATAGCGCATGTATACGCGCATAAATTGACTGGCAGCAATAGTGTGTATTTTAAATTATCGTGACAATAACTGTTAACACGTAAAAGTGCTGACTGCCTCTCCAATCTCATTCTTCAAAAGTAAGCAAGACGTGATGTTATCATTTTATGGTACTATTTGACAGGTTGTTTAAATCGGTTAACCTCAAAATAAGCATAGTTTATTTTGTTCGCCACTATCATTCTACTGAGCAGGCGCAACTCGAAAAAACCCTACTGTCGCATGAAAATTTGGAAGCTTCCAAACTTTTTTGAATCATGGATGAAAGCTTGAAACTGCGCGATAATAATGTTTACCCATAAATTTTCTTGTTATGGCCGTGATAATACTTACTATCAACAGTAAATCCATACACACGTAAACGGGGTATAATGCATTATTTTTCATTATATTTAAAAGCACCATGCCTCCCTTATTATAGATTTATTACAATGAAATAAACTCTATACCTCGGCATTATTGATATATAGATTTATAAATTATAGAAATTAGTTTTATTATTTTTTGTCTACGTAAATATCTGTACGTATCTTGTACTATGATACCTTGACACATTATAATATTTACTCAAAAACCATTATCTTTACACAATGTATTGTCGTCCATATAAAAAACCGTGTTGGCTATTACTGATGACCGTGACTGTACACAAAATTATTGTACTTACTTAAATATCTCTGGCGTGATAAATTATAGCGCTTGGATATTCTATTATAATTCTGAATATTACAGGTAATAAACTGGGGTTATCTGGACCGGATATACATAATACGAGAATAAATTGACTAAGGAAATTGCATACCTATATGAAACAAAGAACGGTATGGGATTCCATATTAAAGGAACCTCACCTTTATTATTATATGTACAATGGAAATATTGAAAATTGAAATCGGGGGTTGAGAAATGAACCGGTTTTCAGTTTAAAATTGTTATTTATTGATTTTTGAAGATTTCAAAAATCGTTTACGTGAGAGCCTTTGAATTTTTCCAAACGATTAGCTCGAAATTTCATTGGGAAATTTTACACAACAGGAAGACTTATTAATTTTCTATAGGCACATACAATACATATACGGCGTAATTGTGAATAAATTGTATAAGTGATATTAACTAGTATTTCTCAACTGGTGGTTCGCAAATTTTTAGCGTTCAAATGCCTATGCTAAAAATTCTAATAAAATCTTCAAAACCCATGCATCTGCAAGTGTTTTTACATTGTTTTTTTTTTATTATTAACATAGATTAATGGTTCTACGTGACGAAATTAACTGCGATCAAACGTTTCACTTGAACTTATTGTTTTGCAATACCTCATTTTAAACATAATTGTGTAACATTTAAGGACTATAATTCAAAGGTTTAATCACAATTTGAGTATCCCTATAATGATGATCCTCGTATAGGTAATCTATGGATATAATATAATCCCTTCATGGAAGACATACATTCGTTTGCACTTAAGACTCAAAAGAAAAAACCTAATCGATTTGTCTTTTGATGCAACTCTGGTGTCCAGACATAAAATAAAAACTCTGGCTCAGTTTTGGATGTCACTGGAGGAAGAATACCCATCTCTTAGATACAAAGCCATAAAAGTAGTGTTCCCATTTCGTCTACAAGACTAAGACTTTTTCGTACATGTCAGTCATAAAAACCGAGCAGAGATACCGAAAGGATTTGAATGCAGTGATTCGTCTCGTTTTATTATTGTTTTATATTAAAAAAATAAATAAATTAACAAAATTACATTTTTTTTTAATTTGAAAATATCTTTTACAGTTATTACCGCTTTATCCGCCCGAGCATCTCCGGAAAATTCAAATTATAATATATTATAAATATTTTTTTTTGTGTTAGCGGTCCGCAAAACATTTTTCCTATTTTCAGTGGTCCGCAGATGTAAAAAGATTAAGAAACACTTAAAATTTTATACAATATAATTTTTATATGGTTAAATTAAATTTTGTCAAGAATCGAGCTTCTGCGAAAATTACAAATATTAGTTAAAGATTTTTTACTTATATTTTAAATTAATACATAATATTTTTTTAAATTTATAGCAAATTTAAATTGAAATTACCAGGGTACATTGTTCGTGGAAGAGATAATTGTTGGAAATATATAGTTATCCAGTAGTACACAAGAGGTAGAAAACGTCTTAAAGATATACGAAATAGTTATGTGAAAGTTAAGTGGTAACGTAACGCTTTTAATTGAGAGAAATAGAATCAGCTTGGACATGCCTTCATAAAGCAATAGATTGATACAGGATTGATGATAATGATAATAAATGGAAACCATTAACGAAATATGGAAACCTTGGGTAGAATAAGTGTAATAGACGTTTTGGTATATCTTTAACTACCATATTATGTTTCCACCAACAAATAATACATAATTAGAAAAATAATTGATAATATTAAAAAAAAAATATGTTATTATTTTATTGTTTTTTATTATAAAGATATTTGGAATGTATACTTACTTAAAACACTCGTTACTTAGTCAATATTTTATTTTTAAAATGTATATAATAGTTGTTTATAACAATACACTCTCCACAAAACTTACAATACCACTTTAATCATGAAATATATAAATTATCACTTAAATTTTAGCTCACTAAACTTAAAGCAAACTGAATGTTATCACAATGTTTTAAGTCAAACTAGCTAGTAATGTCATAGACTTCAATCGAGCTTTTAGATTTTAGAACTACGCGCCGCGTGTGAGTGAATAAGTAAGCCACACTCAAAGCTTGCGTACAGACTGGCCTCTACGTATGACTGAGTAGTAAACTTTTGTCGGGGATTACAATTTAATGGGTCCACTTTTTCAAATACCACATCAAATTGTGGCGGCCGGCCAATACGCGGTGCAACGAACGAAATCTCGAGACATTATTTTCTACTCTCTAACTCAACACTTTACCCAACTAACTATATGAATGTTTTAACAATTTACTGATGGATTTACTGTTAAAATACGTAGAATACCTACAATAAAATTTATTGCCAGAGCCTATCCCGAAAAATCGTAACGTGGAAGTGTCACATGAAAGTGTCACATTTTTTGTCGATATCTACTAGCAACTATTTATTCTTGTGTGGTCGCTGGATTCTAAAGCGTGCTCTACCTATAGACCACCGGCGTAATTGTGTACCGCAAAAAATAATTATTTATTTTAATTAACACGGATGCAAACCAAAATATTAGTAATGATAGCACTAAACACGTATTATATGCATGACGTTTTGTTCTTTTGCATACAAAAATTTGGTACTGTTCGGTCATACGGAATACAGCGGAAAACGCATTTTGAAAATAGCCGATAAACTGGATTATTTATTAGGTTAACCTAACCTAACCTAACTCAACCTAACCTAACCTAAACTAACACAAACTAACAAATAATCCAGCTTATCGGCTATTTTCAAAATGCGTTTTCCGCTGTATTCCGTATAACCGAACAGTACCAAAAATTTATATTATATAATTTGTGGATAACTTCCTTCTTTAATTTTATTATCAAACATACTCTGGCTTTTGCTTCCAAAGCGGTTCTCTTTTTTCTCATTTTATTGATATTTTCCTTGAAAATATCTTTGGCAGTTAATACGTAACCTATATAGATATACCTAACAATGTTGTTGCAAATAGATATTGCGATATGCTTTAATACATTAATATACTAATGTTAAGTTAAGGGCTTTCACATCAAAAGTAACAATTTAATTGATACATCTATTGACCGAAATACGAAACATACACTCCACTAAAAATTTTAAATACATTCTGATACGAATTACCTTTGGCGCATCTTTACCAGATGACGCTGTGTTTAACGCTATGATTTTAACTAAAATTTTATTTAATGCATTTGTTTTTGAAGATATATTTGGATGTTATATTAAATATGAAGTAAAATAATACATATTATTTTAATTTTTGAGAGATTATAATATATTAGGAATGCTAATTAATAAATTAACTAATGTTTGGTTAAGTAGAAAATATTAAAAAATGCGAAAGTAGTATACATGTTAATATAATATGTCGTATTGTGTGTTTTTTTGCGCTTTTTTTCGGTATTTATTTTGAAAAATCAAAGAAGGGAACTCAATTATATTTTTTTGTAATTCGTAGTGAGTGAAATAAGAAGTTTATCATGAGCGTTTTTATGTTTGACTGCAGTCTTGTAAAAAATCGAATTCAACTTGTAACTAACAGTCCGTAATATATAGAAACCAAGAGTCATTTTCTTCACTTTCATATACTTAGACTTCGTCTAGATACTCGTATATAGAAAAGTTTTTTTGGACTCTTCAATATAATATTGTTTAAATCAGCATAAATTCGTTATTTTTTTATAGATATTAAACATGGTTAAAAAATCTGTAATTAACTTAATTCAATAACCAATATTGGCGATATTAAAATAGTACTTGAATTGATTTGTATAACTGTAGTATGTATAAAGTGTATACGCTTTAGCTGACTGTCAGAATATTGACATATAATATAAACGTATTATTTTATCAATGTTTTTTTAGATCTAAATTCTAGAGCATGGATCTAATAGAATGAGCGGATATCTGATAGTCATTTCTGTTTAAAAAAATCATGAAACGGTCAATATCTACATCTAATTTTAAAACATCGCTGATGGGTTGATTATTTTTAATAATAATTATTATTCTGTTCCTATAGCCTAAAAGACATTTCAGGGGTTAAATTAAATACATCCAACTGAATGTTTCAATTCAATTCAATTCAAGTCACTGAAGGATTACATTGTTTGCCAATAATAAGATTTATATACCTCACATGAAATTGAATATTCTATTCCATTGGAAACTTGTCTATGCTTGGCAATGATACACGAACATGTATTTTATAATATTGAATTTCACATATTGTGATTGTAACTATTACGATATTTAATACAAGATAAAATTACAGAAGTATTATCTAAGCTGTATTTAGAAGACATTTTGAGATTCCGGTTTCTCGAGAATTTTGTACAGTTAATCCGGAGAATCCTAGAAAATATAAATACAAAATAAAAAAAAAACTTTTGGAAAGGAAACCTTATAATAAAACTCTCGACATTTATTGAGAATTGGAAATCTCTCTATTTTATGGGTATACTGGTACGACCACATTACAATTGCTCGAGTGAGTTGACAAGTTAGTGCTTGGCGACAGATTTGATGATGAAGAAGCGCTTCATGTGACTGGGAAATATGTACCGTGCACCGTCCGATAGTGCAATACTATGCGCCCTTGTGTTACGTCTGTACTGGCACCATCGAATTTGAAGACCTTAACTTATACACCGGCTAGACGGCAGCGACTTGCCTACACGGTATAGTTTGTGCAAAAAACACCTTTCGGTTTGCGCGAGCTACAGTTTTCCTGTCCATACACACGTGCTTCCTGATACAAACCTGTTTGCGCAGGTAAGCTTGTAGTAAAGCATGAGCATCTAGCCGGCGCTTTAGCCTGCATCGACCACACAAGAGCAATCTGATATGGCGAGTAGTGCTGAACGACGTACTGGACCAAAAGAAATGGTACACCTTATGTTCGCTCTATATTCCGACCATGGAGTGTAACAATTAATATACAGTACGTTTATTAATAATATTTCTTTAAATATTTTTTAAATGAAAAAACCGTTAATTTTCTAGAGAAAATATAATGTTTTTTATAGATTAATACAATTAATTATTTTTTTGTGACAAGATTTTATTGAGGAGAATAAAATACTATTATTAATCGTAATAAAATGAATTAATTGTCAAAAACTTTAAAATTAATTAAGCATCAGTGTATTTAGCAAGTTTGATATGTAAAGTTTATTAATTCTTAAACCAAACTAAAAGCCCGTCGTAGGCTAATTAAAAGTTTACGTTTCCGGGAAAACCAACTAAAAAAACCCCGTTGGCAATAAAACTTTTAACACAAACACAAGGAGAAAATTTGTTGTACAAAAAAACTGTTTTCATTACGCTGCGGAATCAGCAAAGATTAAAGTCAGCCTTATTTCTATTCCGACGAGTGGAAGAAGGAAAGAAAGCTCGCCTCAATTGTAAGCCTGGTGAAGAAACTTTCAGTAACAGGAAGGCATAACGTTACTTAGGTATACGGCGTGTTTGAAAATTGGTATAAAATAAATGCTTCCGTGAATTGAATCGAACTTAATAAGTAAACAGTCACGGCATCGTAAAGTGGGCTCGGAATAGATTGATAGAATGCACATTATTGGAAATCTTGCACATGTCTGAAAATTTATATTATTATGTATCTTTTGGCATGGCATAGCATCTTAGCAGGGCTCAAAGGCCTCGATTTTGAGCTTTGAGAGTTAATGTATTCTTTGAATCTTAAGTGTGCATCGCTGCAACCGCGTAACAAACATTCAAGTATGTTAGCGTATACGTCAGTCCTCGGTGAAATAGGAGCTTTACATTACTTGGACATGTGTTCCGAATGACGCTGGAGAGTCCGATACTATGCACCTCTGTAGCACAGCATCAATATTCCATCACGGTGGCCGATCCTTGCTCACCCTGTGGCGGTGCTACCAAATACGCACTACAGACGGGAGACGTGGCGATGGACTGAGTAAAGTGATTTTTAAACTTTTTGATTGCTCTGTGCTCCAATGCTAGAGCCTAAGAGGCTAAAGTAGCAGAAGTAGTAGTTGTATTTTTTAATTTGTTATATTGTGGTAAATATAGACATAGTTTTGAGAGTTATCATTGGTACCTAAAATTGTAATTTCGTCATGGAATAACTCTTACTGATGCAGTTGTGAAGTATTAAGGATGAAGTTCTAACCAATCTAACCCCATAAATAATGTACATTACGCCATGTTGGATTAATATGCTACTTGTTATAATAAGGAGATATGCATTATATTATGAAGCGTTCATATAGGCAGGCATTGTAATAATAATGATAATATAATACAAAAGAGGCATTTCCACAGTTGTTGACCATTTTTCTTTAGTGAGTTGATACTTTGATGTAACAATAAAATATAAGGTTTTAAATAGCTTCCATGAAAGGAGACGCAGTATACGAGCGTCGACGTGCTGAAGTGACCACGTGAAGGAAATTATTGGGGCAGCTTTTACTCTGCCATAAAAGAAACAAAGAACTATGAATAGTGAATAATCTTGATTATTTAAAGATGGCTGCATTCAAGAAAGACATGATCGAGAATATTAAAATTTTATAAATCAATGTTAGGTAGTCAATGCTATTATAGAGAAACAATTAGAGTTATTCTGTTGGCAATTTGTTGATAAATTCACGTGTTTTTTTTTAAATATTAAAATCAAAATTTGAATTTAGAATCATCAGGTAGAACAAAATTTTAGCTATCGGTGATGTATCATAATAAACGTAGCATATAAAGGCTCTTGCTTTTAATAAAATGAAAAATCATGATGTCGATCTTAAATGATGTATTTTTATGTTTTTTTTTTACATTTTAACACTACATGGGGCTATTATAATAGTGTTATAAAAGTAAAATAATCACATAAACACCAAGGCTTTGAGAATATCAAAGATATGTATTCGACACAAATTCCCTGGATAAAAAGCCAGTGTCTTATGATGGTTGCCATAATTATATATTAAACAAGAGAACATGCACTGCGGTGCTATTTTTCTCGCTTCTTATTAGCCATTTTTACAATAGTGCTTCAGAATTACTTTGTTCCTGGGGGTTTTAAGTGTCTTGAACGCTTAGGCCATCCTCCCACGGCGCAACTTATGTCCGTCGGAACTGAAACTAAAATTCCAGCCAGTATCTAGCTAATGTATTTCAATGGCGGCTCGCTGACGGCGAGACTGGACTCTCTCAGCTTCAAAACGGTCGCGAAGAGATGCGACATGCTAGTCGCGCGGTCTCTGAAGTTTCCAGTCACCGTAAAACAGTGGTACCAACATCATTAGATTTCGGTGAAAAATCATATTTTCTTACCAAAATTAGTTAAATGTTAATTGGAAAATCAAAATAACCTTATGTAAACGCTGCAGCGCGCGTGTTGTCAGTTTTTGTACAACACGGTTGATAGTTGAGTTTGACAGTTTGAGGTTATGTAATTATTATTTCAACTGGGTTTCAGTAGCGCCGTGTGCGAAGCATCACATTGGTCAGTTTATGAGTTCCTTCATAAACCAGTTCCATCAGATTTCAGTTGCGCCGTGGGAGGATGGCCTAACACTTAACAACGCGGCCAATTAGTTGTAGCTATATACGTATGCACATGCCAAATACACGTCATTAATTTTAAAGCATATTACATAATAGAAGAAAAAATATTATTCACGTAACTTATTAGTTACACGGTATGGATACAATAAGTATAAGGAAACAATAAGTATGTGATAATCCTACTTTGATTAAAAAATATTGAAATGTCCTCTTTTGAGGATAACACGGTAATGAGGGTATACGGCAAACACCTGAGCACAGAGCATGATATTAATATTAGAATTGAGGTAGCAAAAAGAATTTTTGAAAAATGAAATATCTCTTCTGCAATCGAGACCTATTTCTGGGCACTGGAACTACGTTGTATTTATACTGGTCTACAATTTTTCAACCAGAATTGTATCAGAGTATATAGAAGTATCGGAGTGTGATGATGATTTACTGATCTCATTATTTTACCAATAAGGTAGTTTGAAAGCAATGCTATAAAATAAAAGAACTCATATCTACCATAAAGAGCAGAAAAGCGGCATATTCGGCTATATTTTTCGCAATGAGAAGTATAGTTTACTTTTAAGCTCATAATGCATGTAAATGTAAAAGGATATATTTTGGCTAGGTAAGTGAATTAATATCCAATACTTTATTGAACCTATGCAAAAGAAGAAAAAGATGATCCTTTGTCCTACTACAGTTTTATAGTCTGACGCTAAGATACTAATCAACCGCAGGCATGAGATATTCGATAATAATAAGGTGTTAATCCATTATCTCTTGTAAATAACATACTAGAACACGCCTTATCAAAGAGACAAAAAGAAAACTTGGCACGACCCCAAAAACAACCCGAGTCATTAAGGAATTGTTCGCGCGAACAGAAAAGAACTGCGAGCTTTAAGGAAGTGAATGAAATTTTACTGCTTCGCGAATAAAAATATATAACTCGTACGTCATCGTTGTTATGGAAGAAAATATTCCTGAGTAAAGCCTCACTTTGTAGTTTTTCTTTTTTTGAGCGCCCGGAAAATGAAAGTCATGCTAATGCCCTCCGCGAAAAATGCGTGAAGTAAATAAAGGAAAATAGATCGTGAACACTTTCAGGGTTTCAACTAAATTTGTTTATTTTTATTTAGTTACATCATAAATATACGTGACATAAATGAAATTTAGTTTCCGGCTATATAATAATATATACAATAAGCTACCTATTCCTTAGTTTAGCTTTACGCTCGCCTAAAAAGATTTTTATCATTTATTTTAATTAGGTAATACTCATTTTTCAAATAAGTTATTAGATGAAAATAGACGGAAAAAATACATACACAAACCTTGATATACCTACTTTTAAATATAATATTAAAGTTAGATATATTATTAATATACTATTGAAGTATAATATAATATATCATAATATTAAGTAATAAATATAAAAATAATATAATATACTAATAAAGTTATATAAATTAGATATTTATATCAAGGATAAAAATAATTAAATATGTATATAATTAAATTATCTATAAAAGATTGTAGATTATATGCACGAAGTTGAGTGAATTAATATGTTTTTAAAAAATATTTTTTATAAGTAAGTGATGAAATAATTTGTATTTCCGATACCATAATTAAACTATTTTCACTTAACGTATTTAAAAAATAAAATGTATTCATAATGTATTTGATGCACAAAAATAATTAATTTAGAATCAGAATATATATTTGCATTAGTTGTTAACAGAAGGCGTAGAAAATTATTATATTACTATAATATTATTATTAAATAGAACACTGAATGATTATATTATATTACAATACGTACTAATCTGAGCTTGAAGAAATGTGTACATTCTTCATATATTAAACCGTATGCATTAATTTTCTCATTATTGTTGACAATATAATATTAACTTGGTCGCAGGTTCGAATGCTGTTTACTTATTGTATTTTGGAATCAGGGTATAGATTTTACAGATTGAGCAAGTAGCTAAGATCCTTTTCTTGTAAAAACAAAAATCTGTTAAGGGGGGACATGCTCAGCGTAGGTCAAAATGGAGCTTTTATTGCATTTTAAAAGCATGATCCTAGACATTACTTAAACGTTGTAGATAATCTATTTATATAATATTGAAGCCTTATTATAATTTATATTTATTTTAAACATTTTATGACTGCATAAAGTATTTTTATTACATAAAATAGTATTCTTTTGAACCTCTCGCTCTAATGTTTTAGAATATAGTCATATTTCAGTACATACATGTGCAGTGGTGTTAAGATTTTTTACATTTATTAATTTTTAAACGCATTTATAAAACCATTAGTATAATTTATGTTGACATTATTATAGTGAAATATTTACGATAAAAAATTATATTGATAATCTCTGTGATCCCAAATTTGACAATAATTAGGCATTTTATTATTCAAAAATGGGCAAGATAAACACATTTGAAGATAATTCTAAAGATACTAATGTCTAATAGCTATTTCTTTGACCATTCAAGTGTAATTAACATCCTACGAATAATGATTGCTTTATAATAATTATTGACCTAAGAATAAGGTAGTGTTTTTTTGAAATACGCCATTTCTTTTAGCATTTCCCAGTGGTTAAGCTACAACATACGGCCGTAGCCATAAATTGACAAACTAAAACTGAAGTAGGGAGTAAGGGGTCTAGGACGATTTGGCACCGGACAACTGGACGCCACGGAATTCGAAAATAAATAGACGTTAGGTACTTATAGGTACTTTAAAAAAAATATCCAATATTATTATTTATACTTCAATGATTATATTATGATTTAATAGTTAGTAAGAATGTAAATATGCAGACGTAAACAATGATTTAATCGTGCATATGTTTAAGTTCCAACGAAAAAAGAGTTTTTTATTTTATATAAAGCCTTAGGCATGGTAATTCTCAATCCGCGATAAAGACTACATTATGAATCAATCCAAACTACTAAGTACTAGATAGAAACTGATTAAAATACCTCGTCTACACGTGTCTACAACAGTGCGGCGTCCAATTGTCCGGAGGCCAGTCGTCCCATTCCCGGGAGTAAGATCATGTTAACGCGCGTGTTTGGCTTTTCCAGGATCATGCTTTGAAAATACAATAAAAGCTCCATTTTGACCAACGCTGAGCATGCCCGCCCTTAATTCAAACCTCCACTCTGTGGAGGCCCATATTATATGATCGTCTAATAATCGAACATGGTCAAAAAAAATAAATGTTGATATCATTCCTTTTTGTTATAATACTATCGTGTAGCTTGAAAAAGATAATTCATATTATATCCGGAAATACATACGTATGATTTTTTTTTATATAGATGAATCAGCATTTACTGCTGTAGCATACACTGAAAAAAGGTTGGGCAAAATTTCAATGTTTTCAACGATGTCAAGATTGAGATCGCAAATACTGATCCCTAAATCATGATATTGAATATTCTTTCCTGGCTTGCCAATTCGTATTATACACGCTGAATTAGGTTTTTTCACTCTCCCCCACACTTTCAATTTTAACTGGATATTATTTCACCAAATTGTTGAATTGGCACTATTCGCAGATTCAAATATTGTAAGTGACCTACATTATCGGAAATAATAATTTCAAAATTTCTGTAAGTATTTGATTATACAGACAGATAACGAAAATTTCTGGCATAATATACCAACGAAAACCCATTGTTTTATAGCGGGACTCTATTTTTTTATACAAATATTTATTTATTACTGCAGCTTCCGTCTGGCATATAAATCTGATGATAAGCGATTTTCCGTCGCTTTTTTAAGCTTTAGGCATGCATAAAAACTACCGATTTTGTTTATATAAATCATCGAGTGAAATTTTTATGACCTGAACACGAATCCGCTTCCTTCTTTAAAATAATGTTGGTATTGTTTTATATTTTCTAGAAAAAATAAAATCAATGCATGTTTATTTATCACACGCTGCTTCTAACAAAAAGCCGGAAAAATATACATAGAAATATAAATTAATATTGACAAATTGGGTGTTTTTTTACTATTGTAAAAACGTATAACATAGGAAACGAAAAACTAATACCTATTGAAAAAACCATTCTTTGATTTTAAATCTCAAAAAAATATTCACTGTACATCAATATTATGCTGGATTAATCTCATTTAAAGTCTATTTATATATTATAATGAGACTGAATAAAGAATTGTAAAGATTTTGTTCTACAAGTAATTGTCAAAAGAAGTGAAAACGATATTACTATAAGATAGCCAATGAAATAAAATATTCTAAAGGATTTAAGGTTTGTGCTATTCCATTTGAGTGGTTTTTCGCGACCCGGGTTTTACCTTTCGGCATCTTCAGGCACTGTGTACACTTTAAACTCACCAAAAGGCAAATAAACACTGACGACGAATACTATTAACTCTAACTTAATTATATAACATATCAATACAATAAAGTAGGTAAAAACTTAGCACCTACCTATTAATTCATGGGTCACAATCAAAAATATAACAAACAAATTATGAATAGTTGAAGTGTTTGTAAAAAAACCCCTTACCTTATCAATAATAATACACTCGATAAGCGTATAATAAATCGCCTAAACCTAATAATAGATCATTCATAGACGACTCAAATTGAATAGTATATAACTTAAATCCATTAGAATTTAAATTCAAATTCCATCAAGTACCTTCGGCCGATAGTATTAATATTAGAAATATAATATTTTTTAAATTATTCGAAAACAATAATTTTATTTGATTCGTTGGTTTTTTTGCAAGCTATCACAGGACTGAACGTATTGCCGTCAGCTATTTTTATAATATACAAAACACGTGTGTTGTCAGGTAACAACATGTAAAACAAATATTTTGGATATTTTAGATCTGACCTATTTTTATTTTATTTTTCTCAAACACATGTTGTGTCATATTTGACTATTTGACTTTCAATGTATTGAACTTTTTAAAATGTAGGTATTGGTAATTGATTGCACATACATACACACCGCAAAAGCTTTAAAGTATGTAGTAACGATCTGTTATGTAGGTATATTATACCTATCAAACTTTGCAAGTTATAAAAGTTAATAAACTATAACCATGTAATGATACAGTTTCTTACATAATATTTTAAACTTGATAAACACAAATTAATATAAAGGGCGTCAGAAGTCATTCGACATTGTACCCACGCCAGATCTCATACGAAAGACGTCAATAAACTAATTAAAATGTTATCACCAACAATGTATAAAAGGGGACACGCAACTTGCGCCCTTGTCATTTATTTTAAGGTCTTTGTAACGCGTATTTTCTATCCTCCATTTTATGTATTTGCACTTCCGATTGAATAAACTTTATGTTTTAACTTCCGTGAAAACTTATTGTTTCCCGATCATAATCTCGCCATCTAGTCTAAATACATCCTTGAAGGTAAATTACCTGACGGTTACCTTCAAGACGACGGTCTCTAAACGTAACATCTGTGAGTATTACATCACGAGTTACACAGAAGTCTTGTCTTTGGTAAGGAGACGAAACAAATGTAATAATACGATCACGCCACATCAGGTTCCTATCAACACAAGCTACCTATTTACTTTGCCTTCCTCCCCGATTGGCATAACAGATCGATGAATAACGTAAGATAAAAAACCTTTTTGTCGTATTTTATTATTTTCGTGACATTGTGCAAAAAAGTAATTAACCCACAGAAACAAACTCTTGAATTTTATTAATATGCGAAAGGAAAGATGTCCATATTTTTAACTAGTCATAATACGCGTCAATAATATGTATATCAAATAGGTACGGTGCTAGGCTTACGTTATTTTCGTTTACGAACTATTACTACATACGTTAAATAAGTTGAATTAGTTAAATGTTCTTCTCAGTTTCTTGTATCTGTTATAAAATGAAAGGATATTATAATTATAAATTCTCCACATGAGTCGACTATTTCCATAAACTTATAAGTACACATTATTGTTAAAATCAAACAATAATAAATTATAGTCAAATTATGTGTAATTTCACACAATATGTATAACTTTCGAAACCTCCCAAATGCAAAAAAAAAGCATTTTCCCACGTTTTTCTTAGCTCGTATTCTTGTTTGTCCGGTGGTTGTTTATCCAGTACAAATCTTGCAATCGATTTTTAACTAACTTCCCGACTATCTAGACATTTAAAACTTTTAGAATATATCAGAACACGATGCCAATGCATTCTTTTAATACTTTTAACCATCTTTAAGTAGAATTGAATTCATTTTCAGTTAATTTTGTTTTGTATGAAAAGTTATTTCGGAAGAAATCCGTAATCCAATCCACTATTATTGGTTGCTAAGAGGGCGGTCCTAGCAACTAAATCGTTAATATATACGTGGTTACTATGGAAATCAAAATGACATTTCAGTATTCTATATTTGTTTGTTTCTATGTTGCAAAAAAGCAAAAAAATGATTTGTTGCCAATATTTCCTTATTTGTCCTAAATTATTAATACATAAAATTGTCAAGATTATATGATTCAACAGAATTTAAAAACGTGGTTTATAAAAAGTTCTTTTTAATTATTGTCCTAAATAAACCGATTAATTAAAATAATGATATACACTTTTAAAAATTAAAGATTTATCCGCAGCTAGAAATGGGCATACTATTCTTATTTAAAATACAATTCAATATAAATAAAAGAAACACTAAAACGTTTTTTACAACAAAAATATTGAATTGTACATTTATTGGTATTCGAAATTAGAACACTTAAATTAAAGTTGTACATGTAAGACAGATTATGGTTGTGTTACTTTTTGTTTAATACCATCTAATTGTACAGAGTTATTCCGGCATAAGAATAATATTATTCGAAATATATCTGATGTAGATAACACATGGATTCCATAACAAAGCATTCTTAACTAATAATAATTTGTCTTGTAGAAACTATTATCTGGGTCGAGCAAAATTAATGACAATTTGTAGAAAGATTATTCCTCTCATTTCGCTACTGGCACAAACAAGAAAAACTTTATGTGAGAGAAAAGCGTGAAGAGATTTCTCATTAACTAATATTGTATGAAAACAGAAGATGCTGGCGTGGGCAGAAAATTCTGTATTATCTCACAGGCACGATTTCTGCCAAAACATTATTCGAAGACAAAGGCATGCATTGTGTACTTCCGTTTCTCTTTTATTGTATTCCGTATAAAATACGTATTGTAGAGTGTGTATTTACAGAAGTATTACAAAACATGTGTCTCTGAACCACGAACAATAATGATATTGCTATTATGAATAGGCAGGCACGCAATGTATAATTAATTATAAAAATAGCTGATATTTTTACAATGAATTAAATTGATTTGTTACTGCAGTATTGTTTTTTTAAGTTTATGATTTGAGCTACCCCATCTCTACCAGCCATGTGTATGTAGCCGCAATTTGTGCACGGCCGCCTTCCATGACGTTATAAACGTGTCAGAATGAAAAGATTTCAGTGCCACACCTCCTTGTCCCGAAACAAAGCTGCACGGGACTTATGTAGCAACCATGTACCTTGGTGCTGAAAGAAAGAGCTTTTGAGGAGTCCGGAGTCAAAAATGATGAATCTAAGGAGGGATCGGAATTATTCCTGTTCTCCATATGACGCAGCAAATTTTTAAAACCATTATGTGCATACTTTGACTCCAAACATACATTAGACAACAATAAGAGTATTTGCCAGACCCAGGATTCGAACTTGGAACGCGTGATCCGCTCGGCAATCGGTACTAGTCTAGATTTTGTTTGCCATCGCATAAATATGAATATAGTATCATCATTAATAATATTATTAGTCAATACTGAATGTACGTACACTATGAAAAATCTTTAAAACAATGCTGGACTGAATGGGATTTGAAGTAGGATTTTAAATACTTCGAATAATTTAATTTTTGGTATTAATCCGCATGATCCATAGACGGATATAAATGAAGCGCCTAGTTTCAAAAACCCCTAAAACGGTTTTTGAAAATTTTTGAGTTATATATGTATTTAGATAGATATTTTTATTACCTATATGATGACCAAAGATTGAGCTTGAAAAACCGCCAAAAAGCATCAATACGTATGATCCATAATTAGGGTTCTTTTCAAAACCAGGTAAAATGATTGGGTGTGCTTCTCAAATACCCCTAAAATGGAAAGCCAACGTACTCTTTAGAATGTAAGGAATTATAAAATAAATACATAAAATTTATAGAAATGATTTTTTCTCATTTTTCTCAAAACTATCTAAAATCGTTTTTCTCATTTTTCTCAGAACTACATAAAGTCGTTTTAGGGGCTTTTGAAACTAGCCGCTTCAATATATGTTTTTGAGGTATTTTAAAATTATGTTTATTCCTATTATTAATATCGGTTCAAACTATATTATATTATAAACATGTATACCTATATTAAGAAAAAGAAAACTTTTTTACGGCAACTATTAATTTTATAATAAATTTATTTGTAATGAAAATGGCTGTACAGAAGAAGGCTTTCTTCAAATTCTTTGTTACAAACAATAGAGATGGGCTATAAATTGCGGTAAGCTTTAAGACGTACCGATGAGCTTTTTATGTTTTCAGAATATTCATAAAACCGGGGCATTGGCATTTTATGCTATAATCAATCTGAAAAGACAAGATAAAGCCTTTGAAGACTTTCGTGCGGGCATAGAAGGAAGATTGATGTCCAATAATTACCCAGAAGATGCGAAAATTTCGGACAAAGTGTTAACAAATTAATTCCGTTCGAGCAAAATCATAGAGCAGAAGTGTTAAGATATTGGAAGTAGTTCGAACATTTTTTAACAAAGGTTCTGTGATAATGGATATCTTAATCAGGGTGTTAATTAATTTTAATGTCTGCTTAAATTAGGTAATAAATTAACTTTTGGATGACTACATACGATTTGCAATTTCATTCCTACTCACAGTACCACCCATCATTAGCTATTGTCCGACAACTAGAAATCAGTCGCAATGGTAGAAGACTTCTAGTGACGTGCCAGTCATGGCGACAACGCGTGCTAGAGGCGCGTTTAAATAATGTATCGGCTCTTTTTTAGATGACTCCTTTTCTTCTTTGAAATAAACCAAAAATTTACTAATATTAATTCTAACATCACTCCTGATCGTTTTAGACATAGTTTTACTATAAAAAACTTCAACTTACGTAAATTAACAGATTCGTACACCACGGAAGCGTAAAATGACTTGATAAAAAAATTACGGGCGTTCCACATTTGAAAACCGAAATGCGATTAGTTGTATTGTTGTTTGATGTAATAAAACGCATTTTTTTAAAGTACTTATTCCACTTTTAATCAATAAATTATGACCGGTTTCATTCGCCTCAAAGGGACATTTTCAACTGAGGCGGACGAAATCGGTCCTAATTTATTGATTAAAAGTGGAATAAGTACTACAAAAAAAATGCGTTTTATTAAATTAAAACAACAATACAATGCAGTTCCACCATGAATTGACAGTTAAAAAAATAAAAGCGATTAGTTGTACTGGAGGAGATTGTTAGTTAACCGTTTTAACACGTGGACAAGACGTTCTTGTTCGACAGTAGTGTCTAAGTCTTGCTGTTACATTGTTCATGAAAGATCTCCTGGTAGTGTGGATAATTACACTATAAGAAGACTATAATTCGTAACTGCATAATATCATCTCCCCGCGCAGCGTTCGTGATTTGTAATAACCCGAACGTTAAGTTGCATATTTGAAAAACATGTCTAAAAGACAGTGCAAATGACACAAATCGATACTCGCAGGTGAACACCATTCGTTATACATACAGGGCGTATCGCTAGGCTCAAAGTTCAAAGGTCTGGGTACTGAGAATGTACCTGTAAAAGAGCAGTATTCTGCAGGTGAAGCGACGAGAAACTATGAGTAGCAAGCGGGGTAAATGTGGAAGTCAATGGCACCTGCTAGATTTTCTTAACTCCACCCTTCCTGCCACCTTAAAAATCTTTAAAATATATTATAAGTCAATATTTTTCAAAATGGATCTCCTCCCAAGCCATTTTTATATGTGGATGCCTGCGTTACACAGGGACTAGATATATTATTGCTGCCAGGACGATGCAACTTCCCGAGAAGTGTTAATTGTTATTCTTGGGATGAACAGGGAAATCATCGGCACCATCTAATAAACTGATGTGTTACAAAAATATGTATACAATTTAAATAACATGGCAACGTCGCTTTTTGGCGATATTTTTTGATTATATTTGTTATAAAGTTGAACCAGGATCTAGATGAGAAGGAAGACCATT
Source organism: Rhyacophila brunnea (assembly GCF_057557595.1). NCBI lineage: Eukaryota > Metazoa > Arthropoda > Insecta > Trichoptera > Rhyacophilidae > Rhyacophila > Rhyacophila brunnea. The sequence continues at coordinate 34,439,531 of NW_028233276.1, read as the reverse complement.
ATGCTTTATAGATTATAATATTATAACCGATTACATAACGCAAAAACTTACTTATTTAAATACGAATAACTAAGTAACGGCCCTATATTAGTATATTGATGTTAAGTATCTATATCAATCAATAAAGTCTGAGCATAGAAGGTTTGTTTATAATCGTTCGTGTTTAATTTTAATAAACATCACGTCAGAAAAGTTTGAAAAATAATTATTAAAACAATATTATCTTTAGGGTGTCGATAAAATCGGTGGCCGTCTTTCGGCTTCTGTGTACAATTCAGCGCTTTTGTATGAAATTCAAAATGGCTGCTGAACTTCCGGCGCCTATACAGACTTACCGCCGAAAACGTTTCAAACAGGATGTGTAGTTTTGAAAAAAAGCTGTCAGCTAAGATATCGATATGAAAAGCTTTTATCGAACGCAAATCAGCAGCCGCCATAGGAAGTTGGTTGTATATTTTTAGCATTAAGTGTTTCATATCAACATAGTTTTTTTGTATATGCAATGTACCTACGGAGTATTAACACACGTATTTGTATTTTTTTAAATTACGTGACACTATTATACGGACATGAAATAAACATGTGCTTATTAGTTTTATAAGAAACCGGTATTTCGAACTAGAAATGAATATTAAATGTATGATTAAAAACATACTACTAAGACCAAATGTTGAATTGTTTACAAATCATTTTACAATGCAGATTCATTTGTATCATATTTTATACTATTCTGCTAACAAAACTCTCAAAAACCATAAAAAATCATCATAATCTTAGAGTCACTCAGAAAGTCAAATCCAAATATTATGAATTGCAGATATTGCTAAGATAAATCTTGAATGTTTTATAATAATAGTACTACTTAAAATGTTTAGATTGATTGACCATTTTGTTTAAATAGCGAAAATTTATCTTTGGTGTATTTTTTTAAACATCATTGTAAAACTATAAAAACTAAAAAACAAAGTAATGGTTATTCATTCAAGGGGGCGGAATTACCAGCGGATTTAATTAAATTCAATGAAAATAGAATTTCCAACGAATAACTTTCAATATCTATATTTAGGTACTATGTAGACAACTATAAAAAAATACCGGATGGCAGTGTCACCTGACGATTTTTAACGATATGCTTAATCCACAGACAGAGAGAGTGTGTGTGTGACAAATAAATTAAAACAAATGTAATATAAGTGTTATAACGTAATATTGTTGGCACTATGGGAGTTTCATCTTGATTCTCAAAATATAAAAAAAACTTACTTAAAAAAAATAACACACTTGCAACAATTATTAGCTCTTATTGTAACAATTATAATAAGTTAGCCGTCTAAACAGTCAAAACTGTCTATCTCGCTCTAAAATTTAGCACAGGCAAGAGAGGTGCTGTTAAAACACAGCACTTATTGTAACAATTACAACTACTTATTGTAATTGTTACAATAAGTGCTAATACTTCGATACATACCTACCCTAGATAGCTGCCGTAGTGGCCGAAAGCAGTCTTGTGTATAGAATAGATGCGCAGGAAGCTTTACCACATATCACAAATACTCAAAATAAACTTAAGAGCATACTTCAGTGAAACGGTGCGGTGAAATATTGGACTCACTGCCAATCGGAGAGTGAAAGTCGAGCTGTGAACACGTCAATTTGTTTTGTGATGACGTCGGGGGAATTAATTCTTAAATCGTGTTAATATGACTAAAAAACGTTATCCATTTACTTGAAAAAGAAAACATGTCAATGAATATATTATTATTAATTACTAATAGAACAATAAACATAACATTAAATGGACGCATGTTGAATTTTTATGACAAATTATGTAATGTTCTGCACGTGTCGTTTGCACAATCTTCGCGTCGCGTAGTCACGATCGTTTTAGACAGTGCCTCAGCTGAAGTATTGCCTTGATAAGAACTAAATCAAATCCTAATATTAGTATGACCTTTAATAATTGATAGTACCATTATTTAGACAAAATAAAATACATATTTAAATATTACATATCAATCATATTTGATCAAACTTTAATTAACATGAATGTTGTGTAGGTAATTTTATATCGTGTTTTTAATTTTATGATGATTAATGAAGCCAGATGTCTAATTTTACGATTACAACACATAAATCAATCATCACATATTTAATTAAACAGTTTTTATAATATCCCACTCAAAACTCTCCGATTCACTTAACATAGATTGCCTGTGAATTGAATTATAAATCATAACAACAACTATGTTAGTATGCATATTTAAAAAAATAAATGAATTGGCGATAGTTCAAGACGTGATCGGGGAAGTAGCAACAGCTATAGATGCAGTATATGTACGAGTATATCTATATCCGTCGTCCATGAATGAAAAATAATATAATATTATATTACTTTCATGGGTCTATAATCCGATATGATCTTGTCCGCCAGACGAAGAGGTTTATTTTTACGATTAATTATTATTGTTATAATGAAAAGCCTTCAAATGTAGTGTGATTTGCCGAGCTGTTACAATAATTGTCCAGTAAATGTCACGATATCATATACAAAAACATAATACATTTACGTACAGATTATTACAGCCTTTGAACACACGAGTATTAGTAAGGGTAAATATCGATAGTTTTGACAGAAAATATAACTTAGGATATAGTAAGGTGCAGTCGGATATAATAACGGTAACACTAATTAAATTTATCCTATGCAATTCGTGCGCAGTAGAAGAAATTGCAATATCCACAATTACAAGGTTAAGTTGTTCTACTGTTAGTTAGGCTCTGGATACAAGCACATATTGAAAAAAACAACATTTGAAATTGCCAGAAACGGGATTCAAACTCGTAAAGTGGACACGTTACGGAAAATATATGTTTATTATTATTTATCTAATGCCACGTGAAAATATTTCAAATGATAATAAACTAATATTATCAAAAAATATCGAATTTATCGGTTTTAGTAGAAAACCTTAAAATGTAATAAAATAGTATAAAAAATTAAAAATGATCGCAATGAAACTATGTGAATGAAGCACTATGTGTTTTTTTATAATTTTATCACAAATTAAATTTAATTCCGTTTAAACGGTTTCATCCATAATAAACTAGGTACATAATATATCAAAAAGCTCAAAATGAAACGTTTTATATATATATAAGTAATCAGGGCCAGTTCTAGCAAGTGCAAGCCTTCTAGTTGTATTTCTTTCCTCACCAAAATCGAATGACGCGGAGATTGCCATCAATGTGAATAGCTTTCTTGAAAAAAACTATTTTTTTTTTAATTTTTCATTATACTTATACACATACATTATAACATTTTGGTAATATAACACTACTGCTTACTTAATCAAGATAATAATTTCCCTGCCTTTTCATCAGTAAATCATATATTATAATTATTATTAAAAATTAAAACACCAAATTCTGCAGTAACAATAAATTAATATATTTATATACCTATTTCACATTGAGCACAACTACAAGTAATTACAACAAGATTGCAAATAATGCAATTCCATTGAATATAATAATATAGCATCGTGGGTCCCAGGTTCGAATCCTGGGTCTAGCGAATACGCATATTGTTTTTCAATTTGTGTTTGAGTCGGGGTATAGACCTAATAGGTTAAGCAAATGGCTGACATTCATTCATCGTAAAAACAAAATCTGTCAATAAAAACCTCCATTTCGTGGAGGCCCATATTATGATCTTATTAGGATCGGACATGGTCGGAAATATCAAATACTTTATTTGATTATATTTTAGATATTTTTTCATATTCTTTCAAAACTTTGTCTTGAATAACCGCTTGCTTAAAATTCGTTAGTTTAGGGTCTACTCGGAACGGATAAATTGTTTTGATCGTCACTAGGGATCCCGAGCTATTTTCGATACCTATGAATCCCGGGATTGATAAACAAAATCCCGAGATTTCGGGATTGATTTTTTATCAATTTTTATGGAAAATAAAATAAAAGCGAAAATATAACAGAAAAAATACTTTTAATAAAAAATAACTACATTAGAAATAAACTGAGTTTGAATGAAGTTTGATTTATACCCATGTGTAGGTTGCCGATTCATTTTATTTTTTCACATAAATTATTAAAAATGGAAACATTGGAAAAAAACAATGCTTGGCACTTTTAACAAAGTAATTCCACCATGATATCATACGTTTTACGGCAGTTTCATATTTGGCTGACTAATTAGATTTATGAAGCGGAAAGGCCATAAGTACGCCATGATTATTTGCTTTACTATTTTAAATCTCGCTATTCCATTCGTTGAGTTTTAGAAAGTCGTTAAGAACCAGCAATCTCCTACTAAATTCACATTATTATTTATATTACAATATTATTTACTCCGTTAAACTTGTGTATTTCCAATATTGAACGTATACGATATTAACAATAAATGTTTTAAATAGTATAAATTATACTAGATTTATTTTTGACCGATTTTATCAATGTTATTTGTAAATATAAAAAAATTGTATTAACAATGGATAAAATGCCAATCCCGGGATTGTCAAATTGTAATCCCGAAATCCCGGGATCAGAATTTTGGCTTGGGATTGGATTCCCTAATCGTCACTGTGTCTGTAGAATGGTGAATAGTTCAAATAACTGATTATTTTTGTGTATTTTGTATACATATTTATTATTATGAATGTATTATTGTTGTTTTTATGAAGGCATAAACTTATTTTAGGTAAATGACGGTGTACATTTATGTACGTGTTATATTTTCATTTTCATATGTCATAAAGCACTAACTGCGTAGCTCAATTTCTTCATAAACGGTAATGGCAGGGTAATTCACTTAACCGTTATCCAGCTTGATTGTGTAGTTAGGTGCAATTTAGCGTCATGTCACTCATTCAATTTACGGTTACTTCATTGTACGTAGGCGTTTAAGTGTATAATTTCGCGAATGAAATAATTTCGCCTAAGTGGTGCAAATATATAAGGTAACATAAAATAATGTACGAATGCATTTAATGATAGTGGTTAGAAATCCCCCTGTCTGTCTAATGCATCTGTATATATATATATATACATATAATATAAATGTGTAGGAGAGAGCGAGACAGTATCAATGGGTAAGGTGAGAGAAAACATACACGTAAATTCAAATTCTAAATTTGAAAAATAAGCTGTCATGTAAACAAATGAATGGTTTATTTTAATCGGATCAGAAAAGAAAACAAATTATAGGATGCACAGCAGATGCTTACATTGCAGTACCAGTATATCGAGTGTTTTAAACGTATTAAAAGTAATAGACGACATTACAATTATTATTTGACAGATTGACGGAGAGATATAAAAAAAATGATTTCAAATAGGAAACACGATTTTGAAAATTATGTAAGTAAGTATGTCTGAAAATGTAAATTTTTAAAAAATATACTCAGTATTGGAAGTGGATAAATCGAAATGAAACTCTTAAAAAATCAAGAAGTGGCGTTTAAAAAAAATGTCTGTTATCGAATACACAATCAATCAAAAAATATAAACATTATTAAGAAGAGCCATCAACTAAACATCGCCGCTTGACAAATGAACATTCAAGAATTTTATTTTGACAAGTGGCACTACTATCTGATATTTTTTCTAGTAATAATATAAATTCCTGTTTTTGTGTAACCTTCACTAATACTTCGCTTCGGAGGAAAATTGGTAATTTACTTTGTACTTAGGTACTTGGTACATTGAATGTATGTTTATATTCAGAAGTAAAAATAAGTGTATTTAAAATTCGCATTAGGATTAAATGATCCATTTACAAAATGTATTAAAAGGATTATACGAGTAGGTTGGATAAAGAGCTTTACCTTTTTTAAAGGCATATAAAAGCTTAGTAATTTCATTTAAGCTAATGTAGAAAATAACATTATAATTTTGTCATATTCCTAATATCCAGAAATATAGTCATACTATAAGTTTACTGGGGACATCAAGTGTGATATTATAGCGATCAAAAATGATATAGTAATTCTTGAAAATAATATAATAGAACTTCCTTGCACGTGTAACGATATCTGTGCGTTTTCCGTTTGTAATTATATAAATATTGCAGTTAAAATTATCTTAAATGTGGTTTCATCAGTAAATAAATTAAATTTAACAGTGTGAGTTATTTATTTAAGGATCTTTAGACTATTATGGGACTTGGCGAGATGAGCAAAGCATTACATTCAAAATTAAACTTAATTTCATGTTGTATATTAAACGTTTTCTTGACACCTTGGTATGACTGAAGCAATTTATTTAGCATGTACTAAAACTTAATATCTTAGAGTTTATCGGTGGTAGATTATTTAGACAGAAATAGTGTATAAACATTTTCTGTTGATGTAAACTATCCTGGCTTTATACAAACTACTTACTTGTTCGACGTAAATATAGATAATATATGGTTACAGTTAAACATAAGTTTGTATTGTTTATAATTACGATATTTTCCTAAAATTTCATGATTTTGTTTATGTTGGCTCTTGCATTATAAACACCGTATGTTGTGAAAAGGAGATAAATAGTAAATAGTGATCGCAAAATAAGTATACGTTTTATAACTTTGCACTTTTTACATACACTGATTCGCCTATTTGCCTAATTACCTCGTATAAAATTAGATCAAATGATATTCACGTGTATTAATAAATATAGTAATAAGAAAATAAATTGATAATATATGTAAAAAAACTATTATTAGAAAAATATATTGCATCATATTTTTCATCCTAGAGCCGGGAGTGCAAAGTTATGAAGAGGCAACTATAATAAGTATTAAAGTTCATCTGATCAAGATTTATATCTGTTGTGCGGTCATCAGACCGTGTTGAAACTGATACAGCTGAAAAAAGCTTGCGCTAACCAGAGCGGCGTGGAGACGTTTTCTGGAATCGGTCAAGATCTAAATTACGTGGTAACGTAAACGATGAATGAGACTTGGAGGATGAATATTATCTCCACTCTGTCATTGGCAACGTAAATAATGTACATCAGTCATGAATAGATCCGACTATGTAAACGTACGAGGTGTAGAAATACACAATAATATTATAGGATTACTTAAACTTGAGATTCGGATTTAGATTTTCTGTTATTGTTACTCTTTTCTGATAAATATGCTTTAGATTGATTTCTTTTTCAGGGGCAAGAATAAAGTTCAAAGTCATAATTTAGAAATGTTCTGTTTAAAATTACCTACTACCCGACGCGAGAAAATTTCTGCTGCAGAATCAATATCATGCCACTTAGCGAGACATTTATAAACCCAATTATGAATTCATTATGTTTCATTGTCAACTATTTTTTTTAAAAATACATATTGTCAAATTAATTCCAATATTTTGGTTCATGGTGAGAGGACTCAGTCAAGTATTTCTTGATTATTGTTATTCATTATTATTTTATTATAGCAATATATTTCTATTTAATTATTTGTATTCCATAAGTATTGAATATACACAATATTTACGAAAATAGCCCAGAAAATCTTAAAAGGTTGTTGGTTTTTCACAAAGTTCCAGGTAAAAGATGGCGAATGCCCCTGAAGTGGAATACAGGTGAACGAATACACTGGAAAACCCATTACAATCACCAGGGGAAAATGAAGAAAGCTTATTCAATCATGAATGAAATGAATGTTGAGTTTGTTTTGCTGAAATTTAATTTTTGAGGTTCTTCCAAGTAAAATGTTTATTTTCAACAATTTAATTATACATATATATTTTGATAAAAAAATATAGCGAATGGGACGTTAACATATCCATCGTGGTTCGAACGGTGAACTTAACTGATGAAGTTACTGATACAGTTCATAATCATGCTAATGACTATTTATTAGTTAGTTCTAATTTCTGAACAGTCCGTAAAGAATGTTGTTTCTCAAAAATTGTGTATTTTCGTTGAATAAAAAAAAACAGTCCAGTCTGTAAGAAGATAGTTAATGCACACATATTATTGAAACAGAAATAAATACATTTTTTTTGGATTGGAGATAAATCAACCCGTGACATACGCCAACAAAACAAATTCCAAGTTAACTGCGAAAAACTCGTAAATAGTAGTATTATACGTGGTTAGCGTAGTGCGCAAACAAGTCGCCACCGTCTATGTGGAAATAGTGCTTTGATCTATTTACGAACTGTGTGCGGAGTAACGACACCACACGCCTAACGGTTTTTGGAGTAATGAAACGAAAGCTCGCTCTTCAAAGCCGCAACGAGCTTTCATATTATATTGAACTTTCGTGATCACAATTTGTATTGAATTTATTTACGAACACATAACAACGGATTCGCGCTTTCATACATTATACTTAGGATTACAGTAATCGGCGAACATAATGAAATTGTGATATTGATCGAGGGTGTATTTTTTTCGACTATAATGAATAGTCATAATATTTCGACTGCTGCGTCAAAAATGGTTTTATCTTTGTATTGAGTGATTATTTTACTTTAAGATAATATACACACCATAATAAAATCATCTCGTACTTCATACTTCAATTATTAATAACATATTTTAATGACGGAAAATTATTTATCTTTATTTTCTAAATACTTTCAATTATGTATGCTTTCGAATACGTACTAAAAACAAAGATTTAGAGTATAATTATTCTTTTGAAGATTTTGTATTGCAAAACTTTTGACGGTGATACCGATGCACTTTTATTATATCTGAAACCGTACCCGCAGAAAAAAATGAATTTGCCGTATGCTGCCGCATTGAAATACATACGAAATAATAATATAACCATCATCTATGTCAGCTGTTGTGACATTTCGGTATTAAATACGTTTAGTATAATATATTATGCAATATTGTGTGGTTATTCATCTAAGTATTTTGAATAATGATGGTTTGCTACATATAGCTTGCCAGTCGATGGTACAATGATTGTCGCGAGATTGTCCTTTCATATTATTATAATGTGAATGTTTTTGTTTCGATACAAGTCGACCATTAATTGTTTGGATTCAAATTAATCAATTTATGTATTAAAGTAGATTTCTAGACTCTTTATAATAAGGTCAAATCTATTTTGGTGATATTTGGACATTTTATAATTTAATTCTACATGTTAAATGCTTGCGGATTTTGGCAGTGCTGGCGAAAATAGTGTAAAATTTAAGTGTGTATAAAGTACCGATAATGTCGATTCTTCATGATTGTTTATCTAAATATTATAAATAATTATATAAAAAAAACCTTTTTTTTGCCTGTAATACCTAGTAGGTATAGAACAATATACATTATACATATGCCCGAATACAAATTATGCTATATTTTGTATGTTTATGTCATTTGCATAGTCATTCATTTGAACGATAACATATTTTTTAAACATTGCTGTCAAATTAAATTTGGTTTGAACAGTCCACAAGGTTAAAATCTCGCTTTAATCAAATTAAAATTTCCAAGACCACTTAGTGACACTTCCGTAAAAATCCCAAAAATATGACTGCACTTACATGTGTTTCATTACATTTACACATTTTTTTCTATGCGCGGCATAATGACAAAACATTTCAAATGTATAAAAATGTTTGTAATCAGTTTTTATACAATGTTTATTTTTTTATCGGCATATAATATCTTAGTCTGGACTAGGTATAAAAATTAACATTTTTTCTATCTCAGTAGCTCTAGCAAATACATCACTAAAATTTGATATTTGTTCCAAATTAAGATGTAATTTAACAATCATAATTAGTCTTATTAACATTTTATCGGTTTAACTTTCATGTATTTAGGCGTTGTCTCTATGAGAGAAGGTTTACCTCACCTTCTTTGATAACAACTATTTATGTATTCGTCAATGCTAGTAGATTAGAATACATCCACTTGAATGAACATAACATATTATGCTGAACGGTTAATAGACTTTGGCGGTTGTTTGGCATCACACGTGTTTAAAATATAAATTATATTAATGATAATAATCACACATAGTGACAGTTTTTATATACACTACATTGCAAACAAATAATAAATTGTAATCAATAAAACAGCTGACAGATTCATTTATAGAACATAAAGTATTCATAACTAGCGATACTACCTGACTTTAACGCGCGTTAAATACGGAAATAAAAAGGAAATAATATACAAAATATTTATTGACGGTGCTATGTATGACGAGATTGCTCGTAGAATCAAACAGACATGGAGCGCATTTGACCGTCTGCGTTGTACATTTAAAAGTGACCTCCATGGTATCCTGGATGTAAAGTGTTTAATTATCAAAGTAATGAAAATGAAGCCGCGTTTCTTGCGAATAACGCACAGTAGAACCTCGATTTTATTATTATCAACTTAACTATGAAACGTTTTATCATCGTGTTGCTTCTCAATACGGCTACCAAATTTAAACACAACACAGTTAAACATATTATGTTCTACTAAATTAATTAATACTAACTTTATATTTAACACAAAAACAATAAATTTCAGCAACACCTGCTCGCAGTCTTTAAATGAATGCAATTAGTAAAATCCATATTTACCGGCGACGTTTCTGAAAAATATTTAATTCAGCCGCAGATTTTCTATCTTACTCTAACGCATAGTGCGGAAATATAAGCGTGCCGAATGCTTACTCACTCGTACGTATGGTTCGTTTTTATTCAGGCCTTGGTTTAATCAATGTATGCTACAAACGATCGCGTATGCATTTGTAATATAGAAATCCAAAAACTGCGAATTGCGCAGCGTAGTATGGACATGGACACCCTTAAACCAGCTGGATAGACAAACTCGTAAATCTCGGTAGATGTACGTGGCAGTGAAAAATTAGCGACCGGAAATATTGGAAATAGCTAGGGAGGTTTATTCAGTAGTAGACTGACCCCTGATGATATAACATGGAAGAAAAAAAACAATGATAATGGTTGGATATAGTTTTGCACCACTCTACCCAGTCGTTCCATTTATATGAATATGGAGTCGGTTCCATTACACATGTACATCAGTATTACACTAGACTGAGAGCTCGAGTATGCCCATATGATCGACAATGGCTGGTTATAGGCGTGTGCCCTTCTACATGTAAATGAATTTACTCCGCGATATGTTCTATCCGACTTTACTGCATGGTTTCAAGTGCGTTATTTTTTAAACGTTATATCTCGTAACTTGTCAATAATGTAGGCAATAAACTGTGCAAGATTTATCAATATTAGGTAATATATTTAATATTATTTTTCTTACTGTGACCGTATATAAGATGGCAGTATTTAACTAAATAAATGTTTCTATTATAATATAATCAACGGTAGAATACAGTAGACCACACAATTCAATAATAAACAATTGTAGCACATTCAAAGGATGGCAACATTAAAGCAACTATTGTTTTCCTGAATACACGATTATCGTTTTAGATTAAATTCTTGGCGGTTTGAGCTTTAAGCTTACACTACACGTGCGTCTATCTATTTGTGTTAATGCTCACGTTAAATAAATGTGTCGATTTAATTTTACATTCAGAAAAAAATATTTGTTGAAAGTCAAAAAGAAAGATATTCTAATCGACTTAAAAAAACAATCAAGTAACTATGTTTTCTTTATTTTTTTAAACTTCTATTTTTTGAAAAAAAATAGATCATACTCTTAGGTAAAACACGAATGCCATTAAGGAAAACTGAAGTATTACTTTAGTTATGAATATCTAAGTGTCGGATTTATGCAACATGCAATTTAATGCAATTTTTTGACAACATAAACATGGACACCTCCAAACCAATCCGCCCCGCACAACACTTGGTCTTAATCGAGCGTATCGCAAGGCCCTACATTTGGATGTGAAGCATCAGCAGTTGTTTACGCCTGGGAATGTCTCAGGAGCAGATGCCTAAGTCTGCTATCAAGTGAGCTTTGACTAAGTTTACTGAAAGACGTAATTTAATAAAAAGTGGCATAGTAGAGAAAGGCACGGAATCTTAACAAAAATAAATGAATTTAATTATTTATAAGATACAGAAAACAAAGCTAAAACTATACGGACAAACAAAACTATGTGAAGAGATCTTCACGTCCGCAATAAGACGCTGCAAATTCCAATTGTTTGACAGTGTCCGATCCTAATAACATATGGGCTTCTACAGAGTGGAGGTTTGTCCTAACATATTCTTATTTATAAGAGAAATGGATATTAGCCACTTGTTCAACATATTAGGTCCAAACGTGCAAACACACATTGAAAAAAAACAATATATATTACTTTGCAAAACCCGGGATTAGAATCCGGCATTAAAAGCCGACAAGTTAACCCTCGGCCATCGTGGGCTGTTAATAATGAATCTAAACCTATCTAAAAGCATTAAAAATAAAAATTAACAAATAAATAAACTTAAAGTTATTACATTAAAAAGTGTCATTAAATAAGCTTTCGCTTAACGCTTTTATCTTATTATTAAGTTTTATGTTTCTACGCTCCATATTTTAAAAAAATGCGTCCCTCCCCCCTATTTGAAATGTATAAAAAATGTTGTTTTTACATGTTAAAACACATTCAATGTATAATTAATATTAAAATTTAAAAAATAAATCATATTAAGTTTGATATAATTTATATTATGGTTTCGTGAAGTTATTTTTTTAAAGCGATATAATTTGTTTTTTGTGTGAGAACATCAAGATGTTTGACAGCTCAATTATCGTCGAACAATTTATACGACGTTATTACACGCATGAAAATATCATTTCAAATAAATTACATATATTCATACGAAAACATTATAATCACAGTAAATTTTCCGTTACGAATAATAAAATATAGAGTCTAGTACAAGGATGGCGAACCTATGGCATGCGAGATGATTTTGCATGGCACGCGAATGTTTCATTTTGAAGAGAAAGGAAATTACTACTATATATTATATAAAAAATAATAACGACATAGGCATGTGTATTTACTTCGGTTTTTCATATTATGTTTACCAATCGATGCGCAAAAGGAAACGATGAAATCATGCATAAATGACAAATCGCATTGTATAAAAATAGCGGGCAAATCCTGTTCAAGAATAATCATTACGTTTAATGTAAATTGTAAATAGTATATACAATTGCATATGTCGGTTCCTAGGATCGGGCAATTAAAAATAAAGATATTCAATCAACAAATCTTATGAAATTATTAATAATCGACATTCATTCAAATATAATAACTGCTTGTTATTTTGCCTCATACATAATCTCTAAAAATTGAAAACCGTTCAGTGATGGAGAATATAATATGAAAGAAGAGTGGTTTAAATGCTTCCACGATATCTTTGAGAATTTTGAAAACAAGGAAAAGTTATTGAAATAATAAAAGTTATGCATTCGGCTAGAAAAGATAGAATATCAAGAACTCAATTATACTTTTTAAACTTTTTAAATGGAATTCTTAAAAACTGATTTTTTAGAAAACTTTCAAAAACGTTTGTTTCGCCATTAAAAACTGCTTGGCATGTCAGACAGTCGAAAAATATTATTTAGGAAATTTTGGCACGCGTACGTAAAAAGGTTCGCCATCCCTGATCTAGTAGATAAGATAGATGGTATTAATAATGAAGAAAAATAATAATTAATTATTATTACAGTCCGTTTATAACTAATTATTACTAATATCTACCGTTAACTACAACTCTACCGGACCTTGCATTACCAGATTTTTCTATAATATAATATAGTTTTATATATAAAAAAACGTCCACAAAAAATCCACAATACTTCAATTATTCAACTTTAAAAATGTTTTTACTCCATATTATCTCGCGTACTTTCGATTATAAATCAAGCTTACTAAATAACTAACCACTCTTTGAAATTAATAAAATTTAATCATCAAAATATTGCTAACATAAAAAAATTAAATAATACAAAAATATTATCCAAATGGCACATGAACCCAAATCCATCGTGATACCAATTAATTTACACACCTCAGATGAGTACCTAGTGATTAGGAAGATAATTAAATATAGGTGATATTCTAAACTGGTCTAGATTGATAAAAATAGAAGTTTAAAAAATGTATGTTTTTGTCGATGTTTCAAATAGGTTTTTAAAAAAATAAATAGTTTTACATTCTTAAAGCATGTGTATTATTAAAATCTTTAATAAAAAAATGTGCGCCTAAAGAAAAGTGTCATCTGTTCGTATACCACGTATGACAAATGTGTGTTTGACTTCAGGGCATAGATCTGATGATAGAAAAGATGTACACCTGATTTTAGATCTAATAATGATGGCATGCCAAATTCATTTCAAGAGATAAAAAAAACATTTATCTCTCAGTATTCATAACATGCACGAAATATTTAACGACACACGTTTCGCTCACGTGGTAAGCTTTCATAAATCTCACCATGTTAACGAAACGTGTCGAAAAATATTTTTTGTATTGTGGTGAATACCAATTTGACAATATATTTTATAAATGCTAAATTTATTAACAATGTAATGTTACAGTTGATGTAAATATACTTTTGAAATATTTTGTCATTCCGATTATCATATAAAATCTAAAGATAGTATTTTACTTAGTATTATTATCACTGTATGCATTATTATAAAGCGTTTGTAAAATAAATATAATCTACACAATATATCTATCGTCTAAAATAAATCTTATCTCGCAGCGCTTCGTTACATCTTTCAGACTGAAAGTAAATATATTGTACCACCTGTTTCACAAATAACATCTAAAAATGCTAACGTTTTGAATAATGGCAAATACTTATATTCGATTAAATGCAAATATTAATAAAAAATATAGAAAGAATTTTAGAATTCATTGCAAAATACACTCAAATGGCGAGAAAATGTTCGAAACAAATTTTTTCACACTCGTTTTTAGATTATTATTTGAGGAAAACGTAATTTAAAAAATACCACATAAATTGATAGATACGTAATTAAGAATAGATTTAAATAATTCATATATTTAATAAGAATAATAGTATATCTTCATAAAATGTCTCATTATATATTATGTAAAACTATTGCCAAACATAAATTTCAACTGGTATATTACGTATAAATTTATTTTCAAAAGTGTATAAGAATTTAATCACCGTACGTCGTATTAATACATTATTTCAGGTTGAGTGTGTCTTATTGTTTAGCATCTGTTTGTGAAGTTTGCATTTATTAGTAATTGACACTTCATATTATCACTGAAAAACGTAACAAGCCTTGGGCGCGGTCAGGATTTTACTATGGATACAAACTAAGATATCAAAATATCTTATGGATATCTATCTCACTCAAATGATCTTTAAAACGAAATCATTTCTTATCACATAACTCGGTAATAAAAAAACATATTGTTGTATGATAGCAATGTTGTGAATAAATTTATATGATTCATAATTTGTTTTTAATTTATAAGGAATCTGACGGACGTCTAGGAAAATGACGCCATTACAGTTATAATTGAAAATATTTATTGTAGTTTCTTCATTCAATATGTCACAATCACTCACTTCACCGCGTTAACAATGTACGATTCTCTATATATATATATTCATATTTAAATTCATTTTCCGATCGCGCTGAAAGAAATTTTAATGCACTGAGCTAGAAAGCCTAGAAATATGACATAAATAATAAACTGAAAGCCATAAATAGTAAAAAAAACATTGAATCTAAATATTAACACTATCAATCGGTCAGTAATTTCAAAATATGTATTAATAAAGCTTACTTATTTTTAATCCGCATAAGTGATAAGCCGTATTTAGTCAAATCCTTTAATATTTTATTATAAAACAGATTGAAACATGTTAGCAATTTTTAGTTAAATTTAAAATAGATCATTCAGCTATCTATATATTATGGTTATTGTTTTATTTTGACAAATGTATTTTAAATCCAATAGTAAATTAGTTTGTAGGTTATCATTTTAGTTGTACGTTTTTATTTGGAATAAATACTTTGTTTTCAAAAAAAACTACTATAAATTTTACTAAGTCTATTTTTATCAAACTCTGAAATAATCACGTCTATGAATATCTTTTTTCCTGAAAAAGTTTTTTATACATCTTGAATAAAAACATAACAGTGTGATGCTGTAACGTGTTAGTAAAAAAAATGTAAACGATAAAGTATCTAAAATTACAAACATACATTATAATTATTATGTTATAATAATACTAACCGACGGTAGCTATTTTAAAATTAAATTACATAATACTTAATGAATAGCATTTTTTAATGTTACTCAACCATAAAAATACGGGAAATCTCATGTCAAAATGAAAATAATAATTATGTAAACAAAATATTATTATTGTCGAATTTTATGATAAAAGCTTATTTTAATTTAGAATGAGATATAAATATATATTAAAATCAGTTACTTTCGGATTAAGTTGATACATATTAATTTAATATATGTAGGTAAAGTTACCATAATTTATTAAGTATTTAATAAAATAAAAAAGGGGAGAAAAAATCGTTGGGTCAAAGAACGCGTTTGGTGCATTCTACGTCATGGCTGAGACTCGCCGCCGTGTTGTCTCGCGAGATAAATCCGTTAATGGGGGCGATGCGTCCTGCAACTGCGTTCGGGCAAAGCATTATCAAAGGGAGAAGAGAAAAGTTGTGAAAACGACTTACCTGCAGGGAAGGTCCCGCGCGACTGCCGACGCCGCTATCGATCATCGCAAGCGACGCCCGAACAGATCAACACTGCCAAGTAACAATGGGCGTCGGTATGATGCTTGAGAAAAGCTTTCAGGACTTTCAGGACTTAATTCGCCTACGGATAGAGTGGTTTTGGAAACATTAAGAAGTATGATTTAGGTAAGAAAAATATCAATGAAAATTTATTTATTTCACGTAATATATTGAACGTTACACATTATAAATTGAAGATATTTGATTAGATTATAGAAGACTGAAACAAAGAAATGGGTAACGATATTAAATTATTATTAAATTAACAAAATAAAAATCATAAATCATGGACGTAGCAAATAAATTTAACCGAAACTCTATCACTATCTGAATCGATTTGGAGCTTATGGCAGAGAAAAGATAAAAGGGGAAAACTCTTGAAGGTCGCCAAAATATAGTGAATTCTATTTCTGATGACGATAATAAACCTTCTTCTATTATAGAGATGAAATCGAAATTTATAAATTTTAAGCAGAGGAAGATCTCTGTTTTACTGATTACGTTAGCTATAAGTAACTTCCCATTTCAGGTTCATTTGAAGATACCTTCAAACTCACTCAACTAGTTAATTACATACATCTTACAGTCTTAAATGAAGCCTTGAATACTTAAATTTATGGGATTTGATAGTGTTTAATTATAGGAATTTTCTTCTAGAAACTGACGTGCGAGCAATTAATAAATGATAATATATGGAGGCTTCAGCATTTATCTTGGCAATACCATCATATAAAAACTTAAATTATGTGGAAATGGTTGCTGTTTTTGATACATGTGGTTGATACCTAATATTGAGAAGGTTTATGTCAATGAATATGCAAACCGAAATAAATTTAGTTTATTATCTAGACGTTTTTTACTTCTATATAGTAAGGCTCTATCTAGTTGTAGTACAAAAGATTTTCTTTAAGTATTTGTGTATAAGAAAACATATTAAAAATACATAAGAACTTCAGAAACATACATATCAGAAGAAATCACAGAAAAAAGGTTGAAAAAAGTAGAATTCGAACTCACTCTCTCCTGTCCGCAAGAGTGCTCGTATCGACAGAGCTGTATATACGTGTATTACTAAATTATACTACATCGCCATCTGCAATCCTTAGATGATCATATTGTTATATTAATGGATTTTTGACCCCCCCCCCCCCCCGAAAATTGGATGTTAGCTACGTGCTCAACCTATTAGGTCCATACTCTGGTCCAAGGACACACTGTAAAACAACCACATTAGAACCTGGGATCCATAAAATACATGCCCATAAAATTGAAACTGTGCGCATTCCTTGTTTCAATTTATGGTTAATTTAAAATAGCTATGTAAAATCTTGTATTGTATTTCGTTTCATTAATAATCAGTAATGTATTTTTTTCTATTTCTCGTTCTCTATTTTACTTTTATAATACTTTATATTTTACTACGTATTGTAGTGCATTGACAAATCCCAATACTGCCATACTGTTGTTTTCTGAATAAATTCATAAATAAATATAAAACAATAGTTAAATATAAGTACATAAACTATTAATAGAATTTTCCACCCTCAAACATACCACAGGCAAGTCTATCTAAGGGCGTCGGCCGGGTCCAGCGGGCGGCGCCTGCGTCGCGGAGCGTCCCCATGGCAACCAGCTCTCAGGTGAGCCTCCCTCCACTGAAGCCTGCACCCTCATACCACTTTACACCCCCTTCATTATTTCCCAGTCTACTCCCCCTCACTCAGACCCATACAAACAAACAGTTTCATATTTATGTGTTGTCTGGTGTAAGAGGTAATCGAATCCATGTTTAATATTTTTTGTTACCACTGCTACTTCATTGGTATGAGTGGTCTAAATAAAAGGCTATTTTTCTTAAGTAATAGTAGGCTATAAATTCTGCAAACTATATACATTATTTTAATATAATAATATACTCACACCTCACTTTCATTTGCTCTTTTAAAACAGCGATTTTATGGTTTGAAACAAAGGTTTTGCTAATATAATAACATGTCGATAACTCATGTTGATTATTGGTTTGCAGCCTGAAACAGCTGTAAACACCAATAATTAAAAAAATACTTTGTTCCAAAACTGTTATAATGAACATACATAATTTTGAAAACACTTCTGAGAAAATATTATTATAACCAATAGGAAAAATAGGACACCCAACAGGAACCGAACCTGCGACTCTCGGGTTTCGCGTCCATGCACATAATGAACCTGTTTAATAAATAAGTATAAGAATTTATTAGTAGAATGTATACATAATGATTTTGAGAATTCAAAATTCTAGGTCTTTACTGAAGAATGTTTAAAATAATCAAAAAAAAAAATGATTCCTTTTTTTTCTCTTTTTTAAACCAAAATATTATTTTTAAAAAAACGTTATCTTGCCCTTAAATTTTCAATTTCTTGACAGTAAAATTCTCTCAGTCTTAAGTTGAAAAATAAATCAAGCTCGCTTATGGACATCATTTTCTGTAGGTACTAAAATGTTTTCCAATATTATAGTTTCTAGACAACGGAGAATATTATCCTAATCTGATTGTGCCAGGTCTAGAGAATATAAAATATAGAGAAAAAATGTATTAACGAACTATTTTTTAATTTATTGGCGTGAATACAGTGGATACATGTCATGTTCAAGACCTGTCGGAATTAATATTTTCTTCTAGTATGTATATTATCTGAAGTTTTTTCAAATTAAAACGTCTGGCAGAGAACGGAGTTTACAATATTCAAACAGTCTACGACATTATAGATTAGGCATACGTTAATGTCGAATCTGAATAACTTCGACACGTATTAGTTAATCCCATCGTAGGATTGCACTGTCTGATACGTCCTGCCTTCCCGAAACTGGCCAGTCTAGGTAGGAAGTTTTTGTTACAAATTTAACAGCTATTTTGTATATACAGAAATAAAACTTAGTATTAAAAAATTTACAGCTACTCCGCTTTCTTGACTACCAAATTCTAGTTCTGGCTTGTCCTCGGAGGACATCAGAAATTTGGGTATCCCACCATATTTATTTATTTTTCTATTATATGTTTTATACGCTTTTTATCACGAACCTCGAGTTTAAAACCTCCGGGTCGATTAAACCGTTGTTATCAAAAGGTGTACTGTAGTTACCCAAAGGGTTTAGCCAATTTATAACAATATTGTTTCTCGTAAAAACAGACAGTGGACGTCAATCATTTAAAACGATTATTGTGGTTTTATCTGGGCATGACGTAATACACAGTATGGCCTTGGCAATTAAACCTCCGATTAAACGTTACCTGATTTTCTTCAGCTCCACTGACATGTATTTAGATTATCTTTATAAAAGAAGGGTTTATTTAACATCTTTCAAAGCAACGGTAAATTTTGGACACTATTATGTTTTATCAGGATGAATCTGTTGGGATATAATACTATGAACAGTATCCCGTTATCCAATCAATGTATTATGAAATCAAATTAACAAAATATTTATTCGTAAATATAAATGACGTAGTTGTTCTTACTGAGGCCACTAACCCAACGGTTTCCAGACAGTGGTATTTTATAGATACAGCTTTTCCTACGCGACTTTGGGGCTAATACAGTGAGACCCTCTCGATCCATGGCGAAGCTGGGGATTTCCACTCTTCAATAAGTTTTCTTTTTTTTTAATAGTTTTTTAAAGATGCATACTTTTTACTTTTGTAGAAGTTTCATAAAGCTCTTATTATATTTTCTGTTTGTTTTACAGCAAGTTTTTTAGCTTTCAGATTTTTTTAAGTTGGTATAATAATTATTATTAAAATTTAGTTGTCTGTCTCCATGTTGCATCTGAGATAAATGTGTATAATAATCCAAACAATAATTTTGCATTACGCAATCGACTGTAGCAAGGAAAAAAGACGTAATCCCAAGTTTTTTTCAAAATAAATTTATTGGATCACAACATTGTACACGACTAAATACACGTTGTGTCCAAAGGATGGACGCTGCAAACACCGATTTATAATCTAAATTTAGCTGGAATTTTTTTAAATGTGAAAGAAGTGGGAAAAACAACTCAACCATAATTTTTGTTGGTGTTTCTTTAATTAACTCAATAATTAATATCAGATTGTGAATATAAAACCAAATTATTAATTATAATGCACTTTAAGGTAACGTCTATTTTGCATTTTAACTTTGTCCTACAACTATAAAAAAAAACGTTTTTGTGCCTCTTGTAAAAGTTGATTTGTGTGAATTACATCCTTTTTCCTTTCTACAGTCGAATTATATAAATATACACAAATTAATACTATCGACAGAGGTTACTTTATAGAATTTGAATTTAAATTATAATTAATTTAAGATTTGTACTATTTCATTTGAATTTTTTTGCGACCCGGGTTTCGCCGTTTGGCATCTTCAGACACTATGCACAATTGCATACTCATGGTAAATAGTGAATGTGTGTTTAATTACCACTTGGCACTTTCAAAAATTGATGTTTGAAGTTTTTTTCTTTATTAGATATGTTTAAAAAATATCAGATAAAAATGTTCTATGACTTTCACATCATATAGCCATGTTCAATCCTAAGAGTATCGTATGGGCCTCCTTAGAGTCGAAGTTGTATTAACAGATTTTTGTTTTTACGAAAAATGTATGTTAGCTACTTGCTCAATCTATGAGAACCGTATTATATTCTGGGTCCAAACACACACTGAATAACAACATGTGAATTTTCCAGATCCGTGACCCGCAATATTACAATATACCTCTAGCCATACCGGACCTGCAACGCGGATTTGATATTGTATGATCATTGCAAGAGTCATCCACGACTATGGAATTCGTACGACTTTGCGACAATGATGCGGAATGTCACACTCTCGGGCAGCATCTGGAGCATAATATATCCCAACTGCAACATACCAATGCGTCAGTTCAAGTGTTTGTAACACGGTCGTACCAGTGTAGGAAGATCCGGCTATTCTCAAAACTCTAACGCTTTGATCAAATGCCACGTCTCTAGGGGCGTCATATAGAGTACAAAAGGACACTTGGTATGGATATCGTATTAAATAAAATATCTATACTGGTATCATATAGAAAGAAAAGTATCATTACCAAAGTATTTAGGTATCCATAAAAAATAATTTTACTTATTTAAATTTAATGTGAGTTTCTGAAATAGTATTGGTGATGCTTTTCAGTGGACTGTAATATAACGGGGATGCTTCCTATGCTGGAGGGGAGGTTATACTAATAATTCCAGGTACTGACTTTTAATGATGATAAGGCGAGCGCGCTGGGCTAGCTCCGTTGTCTGGTTGTCACTCACTAAAACTCACAGGTGTTTTCACTAACACGGTTGAAGAATGACTTACTGTTAAAAGTATGCCTGGCGTGCAAGGATAATGGTGTTAGGTGGGTAAAATATTTACATGAGATTTGCTCTCCCATAAATGGCCCAACCAGGTACTGAGCTATAATTTTACCCTCATACACTTAAGTTTACCATATTCTTAATGGATATTGCCGTG
Organism: Rhyacophila brunnea; assembly: GCF_057557595.1. Taxonomy (NCBI): domain Eukaryota; kingdom Metazoa; phylum Arthropoda; class Insecta; order Trichoptera; family Rhyacophilidae; genus Rhyacophila; species Rhyacophila brunnea. Next base: position 34,417,332 of record NW_028233276.1, on the reverse strand, counting down.
GCCTTTCCTTGAAATTGTTGTTTCATCAAGATTATCACGAATTTAGTGATTATGGTAGGTATATATTTTAGGTAGGATTTAAAAAAAAACTCTTGAGTATATGCATGACACGTTTTCAAATTATGTATGTTCAGGGTATGTATTTTCAATCATAAAAAATCGTGTTCTAAGCCACAATCACTTTAATATCCAATATTTAAATTCAAATGTATTTATGGTATACCTATATAATGAACATGACAAATTATCAATTCAAAGCGTTCACAACATGACATAAAGTAAGTGTTAAAATTTTTCAAATAAAAACACAGGGTAATATGAGTATATTTTAATAAAACAATAATAAAATTAAAAGTACATGGAAGCACACAGAGGTTGATAAACCCTATCTTAAAAACTTATAAAACAACGTCCACCTAAATTCACTCTCACGTTAGTGTAATATATCAATATCCGAAGCGATTTGATTAAACATAATTATTGCCCTCCCAATTGGTATTACTAATGGCAGGTTAGTTCTGTCCCGATTTCTAAGATAATTATCAGAGTCATACTTCCAAGAATGGCAGAGTTTCCATTTACGTCGCGTATAATTCGGAAAAAATATGTGGCTAAATAAAGATCCCTTCTAAATTTTAAACTACAGTATGTAAGCATACCTAAGAGAAAGTCATTCAGATAGAGGTACGAATAATATCCATACAACCGAAGGTAAAGGAGTCTCGAAAATTTCTTCTGGACTCTCTCCTTCATAAGGCCGTACTTCAATTAATTGATGCGGGGCTCAGACAATAGACCTACTTTCACATAGAGTTTTTCAGACGTTCGATTTCTTCTGTTAAAATAAATGATTGATATTTTAATATATTAGCAAGATGGTTACAACAATGGGATAGAACAGGCTCTCCGGTTCATTTAAACTAAATATTCATTGATTATATTATTTATTTATAAATACTTCAAACATTAATGGTTTTTTTTTTCATAATAACTACTTATACTGCATGTAAAATTTAAAAAATAGTTTTTCTCAATCATGGATATGAGGAGGCAAAAGCTTATAAATAAGCTTTCTGGCAGTGAAAGAAGCTTTTTGAGTTTCATATCGAATTTTCTTTAAAAATAAAAAAAATAGATAGGTAAGTATGTAGAAGACGTGTTGGAAACAAGTAAGTTAGCTTGTGAGAATAATTTCATGGCTTCCTGTTGAAAGCTCCGCGGAAAGTTTAAAAAAACTCAATGTTCAATTAAAAGTTCAGAGCGAGCAATGCAGAGTGGAAAGGAGTATGAAATATTACTTCTGCAACTTGGACCATCAATCAAATCTGCATGAAATATTGCAGAATTTGATAATTGGATATAGTTTACCATTTCTTTTAAATTATAACGCTTCTTTATAATATTCGACGTAATTTCGTTATACAGGGACACTGTTGTACGCTAAAAACGATTTGCAGTTGTGTTGGAGTTCTTTGGTAGTATTGACACAGGGTGTGCATAAAAAAATACGGAAAAATAAGCATATTTTTATGACTTATTGTTTTAATAAAATATGGAATAAAAATGCGTACATTAGAACGTAGGTACCTGTATATTATTTACTAATACTGATAGTTACAATTCAATGAAAACATCGTGTATTATTATTTATTTAGTTGGGATTGGGAATATACAATGTTTTGGAATTTATGAATAATTAGCCTTAACGATATCATTATCGTTATTTAACAGATTAGTTATAAATGTATCTAAAGAGAACTAAACAATTAAAGACAATTATAATACCGTAAATACATAATTTTGTTGGCAATGTCATTTAATTATACATATAATCATTAGGACTTCTGAGACCAATTACAAATGGCATTTTCAACTATAAGTATAATGCTGTCAAAGTAAAATAAATAATAGGAAGAACATAATTTCATACATTGGACACTAAAGACGCACCCAGCTATATAGATAACCAGATAACAGTCACTATATGAACACACTGTAGACGACTCCAAAGAATGAGTTTATGACCTGTTTATGACCAGCGACTCTCAATAACAATAGAAACTCCGCCCTTTACGCCCCTGCACTGAACGTCTAACCAATTGGTGATAAAGTAATAATTGCAGGCGGTTCTAAGTAGGGTTTTATTACAGGCCTTAATGCATACACACAAATAATACCAATCCAGATGCGAAGCAATTTTAGCGTACAACAGTGACTCTGTAAAGTGCGTGGACTATACATTTTATAAAGATAAATTTACTTTGAATATAACAAACAGTTTTAACGTTCTTATAAGGCTAGAGGTACTTACTTGAATCTATATTTAAGGGGCCAGGTGTCGTATGAATTCTTCAATGAAAAATAATAATCCATGAGATAAAGATATATCAAACTATCATAAACTATATTGTAAATATTATATCATCGTAAATATACAAATATAAAGTGTCATTCACCAAAATTACGAGTCAATCGCTAACTTCAATGGAAAATTTTACCGAATATATAATACTATACTATAATATACAAAAAATGAGCACACCGTGAGATGCGTACCCGTGACCATGTCTCCCACAAAGGAGGGGGGCTGACAGGGCTCTAGCCTGGGAGCCCTGGCTTCTACGAGGGCCGGCGTAGCGGGAGTTAAGTGAAAAAAACACCATATTTTTTTTCTAATAGTAAAAATTCGCCTAAAAATTGCCAGTGATCAGTTATGCTGAGTGCCAGCAACTCAATAAATCAACTGGATTTATTTAAAAATCGCAAAAAATACACGAAATATCCTTAACCCTAAGGTTCCGTGGAAACCACCTGGGAAATACTACTATAGAAAATCATACTGCCTTTAACCTTAGCGATAGGTAGGGGGGCCGCCATATATTCTGGCCTGGGAGCCCGCTTCAGGATGTGGGGGCCATGCCCGTGACACACGGATCAACTCCAAATAAAGATAATTAGAAATCAGATATGGTGACCTCTGAGTAAACTCGTGACCTGACCACTGAATCTGAACTATAAACCCATTAAACACTCGAGTTTGTGAGCAGTTGCGTCACTATTATGTAACGGTTGTGTCCATGAAATGGATCTTCATGCGAATGGACGTTGATTTACTTCGGAAGCCACCCAAGAGTGGAGTTCTCCTCGCCCTTGTGACTTTCCACCGTCGTGTCCAGTTACATCTCTCTCTCTCTATTTCACATATACACCTTGCAGCGATACTAGAAGCGCAATTTACTCGCTGCATATCGACGTGGCAAGAGAAACGGGACGTTGCGATGGACCGATATAAATGGTGCAAAATCGTACTAATAGATACTTTTGTGAATTGTAATCTACATAAGTTATTAAATTAAATTTCACTTTTAACCGATATAATTTTATTTTTTTTATTTTATTTATTTAAGAATAAAAAAACATTGTGGACATAACAAATCTAAATTCAAGACGTACACAACATGAGATTTACATTATAAATCAAATATTACCCTCACAAGAGAGAAGAAGAGAATATAGAAAAAAAATATATAATAACAACAATAATAATAAAATAATACAGAAAAATAAAGTTTCAAAAACAAAATGCAAAGTAGGTACCTACATCATTGAAAATGTCTATGTCTTTAGGGAGTGCATTTACTAATCCTGCACCCCTCGCTAATGGTTCCTGATAGGCTTGACACGAAGAAATTAAATTATTTAGATACAATTAATTAAAATTAAAAAAAAAAAACGAACTTAATCGGATTTGATTAGATCGATGGCCAAGCGGCAACGTGTTGGTTTTTGAAGTCACGGATCTCGAGTTCAAATCCTGGGTTTGAAAAAAATCACACGTTATTTTTTCAATGTTTTTAGACCTAGGGTAGTGGTTAATATCGATTGCTCATGAAATAAAAATATATTACGAAACAAGCCGGACGCCAAGATCCAAGGATTGTAGAGCCAATACAGTAGGTAAATCAAAGAAAAGAAATTTTCTACATAACGTGCCTCAACGAAAGCTTACGTATAATACGCGTGTATTAAATTTAATATTAAAATTACTACCTAGCGGTAAATTTAATTATAACGTTCAATATTTGCATATAAGAATTAATACAAGAACCTTATTAAATCTTATCAAACGACAGTTTATACAATAATTTACCAACGGTATTTTACTGCCAAATATTTAACTGAGATACGTAAACTCCAGTGGCGGAGGCTTATGCTAAACGATTATTTCATGTTTACCATATACTATAAAATATGACGATATATTGTTTTAATACCCAAGTGCTACAGTATAGATCTCACTTGAATGTTACTAAATGAGTGTGCCTATTCAATATGTTTATATTCGCTGAATACCGTACTCCCAAACTTGTCATCCAATGAAAGAACCATGGTAAACGTACTTAAGGACGACGCCGCATTTTAAAGCTTAACAACGTACACTGAACTGTTCCGGGTAGTAGATGATAGAGCAAAGACCCTCTGTTAGGGGATGGTACAATAAGAATAAGGTAAATACACAGTATTTGTTTTATTTCTTTATTTGATCCAAGATGTTCACAACATGGCATTTAGAATAAAAAGTGGAGGTAAATCAACTAAGTAAAGAAAAAAATAAAGCAAAAAATAATTTCATAGCAAAAAAAAACAACAACAATCCAAGATAATACAAATTAAACAATAAAATAGAATTTTAAAAACAAAACACATAATGCATCGCTAAAAATGACTACATCTGTAGGGAGTGCATTGACCAGCCGCACAGCCCTCGCAATTGGTGCTTTTAAATCAACGTTAGAACCAGCGAAATAAAATTTAATTAATTAATAGAATTATAACATAAATGTAATATTATGTATTTCCTCTATTAATTAAGTTGTTTCTGTCAATTGTATAAAATTAAAGTAAAGTTATTACTTTAGATTAAATTTAGTGTAAAAATATATGCCCTCACCGGACATTTATTGAGAAAACTGACCGTCAACATACTCGTATGTCTCTAGCAAGCGGGTCATGCAAATATACTATGAAAAATTAGATACTTTTGAAAAACTAGGAATTAACAAAAATATTTCTTAATTTTTCGTATTTCATTATTCACATTAATATTTTAATCAGAAAAGGAAGATGAAATTAATTATATTTTATATAAATATACGTGTTTTAAATAGTAATCGAATCGATCACCTTGGAATATAATTTGATCTTTTATATTGTGTTGAATTTAAAAGTTTATTGTATAAATGGAATGCGCCCAAAATGCGATGATTATATTATTCCAATGCGTATATTTTGTATACATATTTGGTGTATGTTACATCGAATGCGTGAAATTGCGTATTACATGAAATGCAAGCCCGTTGCCTTATTCATGAATTAGGCAAATTATCTGCCGAGTGAGTGCGTGAATTCGGCAGGGTATGGAATTCTTAAACTGTCAACATGAAAGTAGAAAAAATAAATTTAATACGGATGATTTTATTAGTTATAATTGGACATAATATAATTATAACATAATATGAGGTTAGGTTAGGTTAGGTTAAGTTTTGTAATTCTGAATTCAACTGAATGTCCATTTTGAGATTAGCTAACAACTGTCAACAAACTATCAAATCATACTATCACAAACAAACAATCGACCATTGCACGATTGATACCCAAGCACGAATCAAATCGCAAACATACATTTAAATGAAATTCTTCCTTTATCATATTATTTTGGGCATAGCAAATGGGAATGAACGTCATTGTAGTTATTGATTGGTATATTTTTATATGACATTTGACAAATTTGGTTATTTGAAAAAAACACCACCGGAGCGCCACTATCTAATTTGCCCAATGCATAAACCAGGCAGAAAAATGACTGCCAAATTCACGCACTCGGCAGTAATTTTGCCTAATTCATGAATAAGGCAAGGGGGTTGCATCTTGCCGATTTCATGTAATATGCAATTTCACACATTCGGCGTAGCATATATATTTATAGTTTAATTTGAGTATACGACGTTTACGCCCGTCCAACGGGAACACTTCGCCACTGGTAAATTCACATAGAGCCATGCATTATTTTGAAAAACTCTCGTAACGTATGTGTTCAATTAAAGTGAACAGTGATGTATGGCTTCAAAAGCTTACATACATTGTAAACAAACGCTTTGATTAAGAGCTTTCCTCCCTTCTCAGATAAATTTTCAACAAATAAAAGCTCTGTCGGAAACATTTCTTTTTTATTTAAGACTGCAAAGCGAGTATATAAATCTCGATTTATTTCTTTTATTCCACTGATTTTAAAACACGTTCATGAAACTGCCTTTTTCCCTTGATCGATTTCTTTGTAAAGTCTTTTAATTTCATAATAATAATATCGAAAAATCAATCTGATCACGTTGCTATGTTACTGTAAAATGTCAAATATTTGAAAATTTTGAAAAATACAATGCATTCGAGACATTTTTAGATAATTTAAATTTAAAAGTATTCTAATTAAATTATTAAATAAGCTTCTAAACATATTGAAAAGAAAAATATTTTTTTTTTAAAGTGAAAGATAAACTAAGATAAATTAAATAACTTTATAAAAAATGAATTCCATAAAGAATCCCATCTTAGAAATTATTTACTATTTGTTTCAACATGTACCTAACCGGTTTTTCGGTTCGGTACATGTTCAAACATGCGCGTTAACATGGTCTTACTCCCTACTTCTGTTATCGTTTGTCAATTTATTGCTACGGACGTATGTTGTAGCTTAACCACTGGGAAATGCAAATAGAAAAAAAAACATTAGATCGAGAGGTTTTATGTAATAAAAATACTTTATGCAGTCATCAAATGTTTAAAATAAATATAAAGGATAATAAGGCTTCAAATTTATATAAATAGATTATCTACAGCGTTTAAGGAATGTCCAGTCTTATGCTCTGAAAATACCATAAAAATCTCCATTTTGACCTACGTGGCGCATGTGGGCCCTTTAGGCGAATTGAAAATAATGTTAATCTAATGTAATAAGTTAATATGTTCCAATTATGTCCGAACATAGTAATTTACTATTGTTAAACTGGCTTCATAATAATTGGCTTAGCTGAAAACGAATAATATATGATTTAGGTGATGAAATAAATCTCCATAGTAATATTATATTATCGATGCCACTTTTATTCGTTCCAAATCTAAAAATATATTATTCAACAATGAAACAATGGTAAAGAGGATGTCCATCTACACCCCCTGAAATACGGAAATAGGTTTTAGCGGGACAAAAATAACAAAGTTATATTTAGACTAGATTTATTTAATGAGTTTCCATGTATTTATTTAAAATCTAGGCCATGGCGTAATCTTCTAAAAATAGAACCTCCATACTGACATTTTCGGAGAATTACAAATATAGACCCATCATCCTTCAAACACATGCATACTAAGATTTGCAATCTCGGACAGAGTTTTCAATTCCGGGATTATTGCTATCGATCTCGATACCAGGATTGGTATAAAAAAACACGAAATTTTATCACATTTAGAGACTTTTATTATGATTGAGTATGATTGAGTAGAGGAAATGGGCTGGACACATAGCTCGAAGAAAGGACAATCATTGGACAAATTTAGTCATCCAGTGGTATCCAAGAGGTACAAAACGTCCGCAAGGTAGACCTAGAGGCCGCCAGATCGATGAAATGATAAAGTTCTGCGGAAGTACGTGGCAACGCAATGCACAGGACTGAGAAAAGTGGAATCAGCTTGGAGAGGCTGTCATCCAGCAGTGGATAGATTAAGGCTGATGATAATGATGATGATGATTATGATTGAGTAGGCAGGGAATAATTAAAAGTCCATAATCTCGAAAAAAGTACTATTTTGTTTGTAGGTTATTATGATGATAAAATGTTCCAGAAATAAATGTACGTAATATTCTTATCATTAACACAATGCTTACGGGCCCTTTTAATTATTTTTGTAATTAACGTGTTAATTTGCATTTGAAAAGTAATTAGCAAAAACACAATTTTGTGCGGCCCGGCCCGTAAGCTATGGGTTATGAATAAGTGATAATTATTTCCATACATTAAAATATTTTTATTACTTAGACAGTGACATTTCCGGTTTGAATCTCGCACAGGACCAGTTTTTTTCTAATACTTATATATGTTTCCGAATATTTATTTAAAAAAGACACGTTTGGCACAATATAACAAATTATTAATTCAAGACGTTCACAACTTGACATTTAGAATAAATAGTACAAGTAAATCAACTAGAGAAAAAACAAGGTTGAGAAAAAAAACAAAGCAAAAAATAATTTGATATAAAAGAAATAAAATAAAAAAACAATAATAGTTTTAAATTTAAAGAATAAAATAGAATTTTAAAAACAGAATACATAATGCATCGCTAAAATTGTCTATATTATATCTAGGGAGGTAGTGCAATAAAAAAATCCTACATTCTTAATTATTTTCAATTATTCATTGAATAAAAAAATGCTGAATTAATCCAGAATTCCCGGTATTCCAGTATTCACAATCCTGGTAAATCGGTCAAAATAAGTCGAGATTGCAAACCCTACAGCAAGACTATCCCCGATCCGTTCCCAGACTTTTCCTCTATACAATTTTCCCTGCATTGACCTATTTCCACTATTCCCTTGCACGTGTATGGGTGTGTGCGAGTTCGGCTTATGACGTCACTGGGTCACGTGACCGGGTCGCCCGTGACGTCATCCGGGAAGTGTCCCTTCCGAATGGGTTTACGCTTTATTTTACGCAAATTAAATTATTTCGTGATTGCTTTTTGCGACACCATACATATTTGTTATAATATATTGGATACATACGTCTTAAATAATAAATACTACAACTAAACATTGACATTTTTTTATACTTAAAGTACTTTGTATCATCCTTTCATGACTCCAATATCTAAGAAATGTGTTGTATGGATACATTACTAACAAGATATATTACACTAAATCTAATTTAAATGCTATATCTGTTTCAATAGACAATATAGCGAGTCTACGATTTCAGATAGGTACATTTAAAAATACGCATGAAAAATTCCGAAACTCGCGAGTAAGTAGCAAACATATTATTTGGATAAATTTTAAATTATGTAAGTAGTACTTATGTACCTACCTATAATTCAAATATTATTATTAAATCTGCACGTGTCATTGCTGTTCACCAAGGACAACGGAAGTAAAGAAGACATCGCGAACCCGACAAAAAGTCCTGTTAAAACCTTTATAGTAGGTAATTAATACATTTTGTTTCCAACCAGTCAGCTGAATTTTTGAATGGAAATATATTTTCGTTATTACTACGTTTAGGTAGCTATTTATATATGAATACTTGTATTAAATAAGGCTCTAAGTACCAAAAAGTAGTATTGCCTGTAATTACAAAATACCGAGTCATCGCAGTAAAATTTCATGAAGCAGAATTTTTAAAAAAAATGTAGTTTTCAGTGTGAAGCAATCACGGCAGCTTCTATAATTTTAGGTATTAAGAACTCGCAAGTATCAACACACGATCGTCAACTATTTTATATTGAATGCCGTTGACCACTGCAGTGCTACTTACACCATTATAAATAAAACACGCCAACGGACTTACAACGTCGACAGGTTTAATTATTTTGCTGTATTTTTTTGACTTGCTTGAGGCACTTAGACTATAGTTGAAGTTGTTGGCGTTGGTATGTAGAACATTTTTCTATAAAAATGTCAGTTTTTATTTTTTTTGGTACTTAGCGCCTTAATTAATACACGTATTCATATTATATAAATAATGATTCTCCTCGATTTGCCGCCCTTCGAGTGACTGCCCTCAATCTGCCTACCCACACGGGATGTCACTGTTACTTCATCATTATTTTATGACACTACAACCCATGACGGGACTTGGCCTCATACAAAAAAAAAATAATTCCACACTATACGACAACGTTTTTCAGTTGCTTCGGTAAAGTACCTATTCTTAAATCTTTCGTAGATCCCAGATCGGTTGTCATGGAATTTACCATAGTGACCAATAATTCAGCATAGTCTCATTATTTTCATATGCCACATGATCTTCTCGCCCCCATAAAGAGTGTACTACTTCATATTATCCATTGACCTCCACATAATAAAATATTATCATCTTTATGATTTTTTATCCTACTGTCTAAATCAGTGATTTCCAAACGGGGAGGCACGGACTGTCGCTGAGGGAGGCGCGAAAAGTTTAACACAAATGTAGCCACAGGTTTGCAGTTTGCAAGTGCATAGTTCATAAAGCGGCCGCTAGTTATAAACTACATTAAAAACAGTCCTATATAAGTTAGGTTGTTTTCAAACCTGTCTGAAGAAATGGGGACTAATTTTATTATACCTCACTTCTATAAGTGCGCAAGCTATCTCATGAAAATATGATATAAAATGGTGAAATCATATTCAAGAGACAAATTTGTTTAGGAAAGATAACTTTATTGCAAAAATTGTGAATAAATCAATGCAGACCCATTTAGTAGAAAAAGAGCACTTTTTGCTAATAAATAAGCATATCAATCGCATGAAAAACAAATAAATTTAAAAATGAGTATATGGTAAAACCTTGTTTATTTTCTTAATTAAGTTTTTTTTCATTTTTTTGTATTAGTATATTATTTGTAGACGTAAAAATATGTCTGTATTATTTAATGGAATAAAGAGAGAGGGGAGGCGCCAAGATTAGATTTTTTTTAAAGGGAGGCATAGTTACATAAATTTTGGAAATCACTGGTCAAAATAGTAGTTTGTCCAACTTAAGCCAAAAATTACAACTTAAGCTTAAAATTATACTACAATAATGTCGACGTAAATTATACTAATGGTTTTATAAATGCGTTTAAAAATTAATAAATGTAAAAAATCTTAACACCACTGCATATGGATATACTAAAATATGACTATATTCTAAAACACTAGATCGAGAGGTTTAAAAGAACACTATTTTATGTAATAAAAATACTTTATGCAGTCATCATATGTTTAAAATAAATATAAAGGATAATAAGGCTTCAAAATTATATAAATAGATTATCTACAACGTTTAAGGAATGTCCAAGATCATGCTTTGAAAGTACCATAAAAACTCCATTTTGACCTACGTGGAGCACGTGGGCCATTAAGTAATATAGAAATATGTGTAACTGATAACTATATAATAAATCCGTAGCATAATTTAGTCGATTATTCTCCCAAGATGCAGAACTTCCTATCCTACCATTAATGATATCTCTTGGTAGGGGGGCAATAATCGGATTTTTAATTTAATTTCGGGTTAATTTATCTTTCAATGGTTATTACTTTCTAGATCAGCTCACTCGGTGTAGGTACTTCGTAGCACTTTTCTTGAGTGGCAGTTTTTGTGACGTCAAGGCTCATCGAGGCTCGTCGAAGTAATTAATTTTGAAACCACCAACGATAAAAAAATAACACATTCTAGAATAGTGATGCCACAAACATTGGTGGTTTATTTCTTACGTCCAAATACGTATCTGTTTGGGAGGTTATTTAATGAACCCCCTTTTTTTGAGAAATTTTTGAGAAATGTGCATCTTTTAAAAATTTTGAATAATTTAATAATTATTGTGTGACTGCTATGAAATATTCTGAGACCGCCTTTTAAATCTTCTGACGAATTGATTGCATCATTTGCATAAAAGAAAATTGCCACTGTTTTTTTAATATATTTTTACATTTTTATTACACTGTTTGCATGGTGTTATTTATTTTATTTTATGTTTCATGGCGTGTTGTAAACGTTTGAAACATGTTATAACAACGTTTTTCTTAGCTCGTATTCTTATTTGTCCGGTGATTCTTTGTCCTGCACAAATCTTGCAATCGATTTTTAACTAACTTTCCGACTAGCTATACATTTGAAACTTTAAGAATATATCAGAAGACGATGCCAATACATTTTTTTAATACTTTTAGCCATCTTTAAGTAGAATTGAATTCATTTTCAGTTAATTCTGTTTTGTATGAAAAGTTATTTCGGAAGAAATCCGTAATCCAATCCACTATTATTGGTTGCTAGGGGTCTGGGGTCCTAGCAACTAAATTATTAATATATACGTGCGTTACTATGGAAATCAATATGAATGTCAAAGTGACATTTCAGTATTATTTCTATCAAATAATTTTTTTTTTGATCGTTTATGCTAGTCAAGCCAAGTTTATATGATTCAACAGAAAATTTAAAAACGTTGTATATGTTACACCGAATGTGCGAAATTGACTATTACATGAAATGGGCAAAATTTTGGCTAATTCATGTAATAGTCAAGCCTGTTGCCTTATTCATGAATTAGGTAAATTTTTGCTGAGTACATGAATTCGCCAGGGTATGGAATTCTTGAACTGTCAACATGACAGAAGAAAAAGTAAATCTAATACGGATGGTTTTATTAGTTATAATTGGACATAATATAATATTATTATTGTTGGGTTAGGTTAGGTTAGGTTAGGTTTTGTTTTGTAATTCTGAATTAAATTATTCAACTGAATGTCCATTTTGAGGTTAGCTATCAAGTGTCAACAAACTATCACAAACATTCAATCGACCATTGCACGTTTGACACCCAAGCACGAATCAAATCGCAAAAATACTTTTCAATAAAATTCTTCCGTTATCATATTATAGTTCTAGATTTTTTTGCGCATAGTACCTAACTGGATATGAACGTCATTTTAGTTATTGATTGGTATATTTTTATATTATAATCAATGACATTTGACACATTTGTTTTGTTTGATTAGTTGCAAAAAACACCACCGGAGCGCGATCATCTATTTTGACCATAGATAATATGTGTACATTTTGACCAATGCATGAGCATTTGATACATTTAGTTTAGTTGCAAAAAATACCACCGTAGCGGTACTATCTAATTTGTCCAATACATGAACTAGGCTGAAAAATTACTGCCGAATTCACGCACTCTCCAGATATTTTGTCTAATTCATGAATAAGGCAACGGGCTTGCATTTTTCATGATTTTGGCAAAATTTTGCCCATTTCATGTAATATTCAATTTCGCACATTCGGCGTAACATATATAAAAAGTTCTTTTTAGCTTGTAATTATTTTTAATATGTGCTCCCGTAAATAAATGGATTTAAATTAAATAGTTTATCATCACCATCAGCGATACAAAGTACTATGGGCCTTCATAGCCTCCAAGAATTATCTCCATTTATCTTTGTCTGCCTTGCGTTCCCTCAACTAGGTACTTTATATCCAAAAAAATACGAACATGAAGAACACACTGAAACACACTACACACAGAAAACCAAACATACATAATATGCCAGGTTGAATGGTTATGACAACGAAGTAGTTTTAAAGTTCTGTCAATAAAACTTTGGCTTCTCGTTTAAAATATTATGATTTTGTAAAGTTATGAAAAGAAATTGTAATATAAATTTATTAACTAAAATGAAATATAAGAAAAATTTTAATGTTAAATAGTTATCAAAAATATATTGTGAACACTGAACGGTTGTTGATATGATTTGTTAAATTTCCTGCCAGTGCTACGGAAACAAAAAGTACACGGAATAAAATAATTGAATGCCTAGACTGTTGTTTTTTTTACAAACCAATAATATTGGATTCATGCGAGCTTCTCTCTTTCTGCGCCTTACTACTCCACCGCTGATATCTGATGATGATGTGATGAATTTTGGTAGAACTATTAATGCGTTATTTAAGAGAAATTTTATCTTAACTTTAGAAGCATTTAAGATATTGAGATGAGGCTCTACCAAATTGATACCCATGCCCAGCAATGTGTCTAGATTTTTTTTTCAAAAATCGTGGTTATATATTTCTCACAGGTGTTAAATTATGTTTATTCTATAAAGAATGTTACATTCGTAAATCTTGTAAATTATTCGTTGAATAAAAAAATATTGGCAAATTGGTATCCTGACATCGGTTCAATACTTTCAATTTAAAATACAAAAGCCGATTGCCAAAACAATAATACAACTTATAAATTAAGAATTGTAAGAACCGCTAGCTAATTTCGTAATAATTAGATAGGCCTCATGTAGTTTATACGCGGCGTAAATGGAAACTCTGCCATTCTTAGTGATGATGGTTTGTGTGTCTCTGATAATTATCTTAGGAATCGAGGGCATCCGTTGTTTGTTCTTCCAAGGTGCAGAACTAACCTGCCATTAGTAATGCCAATTAGGAGGACAATAACCATGTTTAATGAAATCGCTTCGGATATTGATATATTCCATTTTCGTGAGGGTGAATTTAGGTGGACGTTGTTTTATAAGTTTTTAAGATAGGGTCTATCAATAGTTCACTCTGTGTGCTTCCATCTACTTTCATTTTTGTTATTTTATTTGTTATTTTTTCTCTGTATTTTTATTTGAAAAATTGTTAACACTTATTTTATGTCATGTCGTGAACGCTTTAAATTTATAATTTGTTATGTTCATTATATGTAAAATAAATAAATTTGAATTTAGCGGTCAGCTACGAAGCAGTTACGAATCCCAGGAGGCACCGGGTTCAAATCCTGCTTGGTGTCGATTTTTTTCCAAAAATATTTCTCACAGGTGTTTTCATAATATGTATGTTCAATAAAGAGTTTTATATTGTTAAATCTTCTGAATTATTCTTTGAGTTAAAAAATAGTTTACATAAAACAATAATTGTTAACTGTTAGAAACATAGCCTACCTACTGAATATATTTTATTATAATCAAATACAAAAAGTTACATATTGTTTTATTGGTTTCTTTTATTTTATATAAATATCTACGTATTTCGAATGTCTAACAAATCGTAACAATGTTGTTATCATAATCAGCACCTTGGATTTTTTTCGAAAATTAAATTATTGAGGTCTTGTTATTGAATGAAAATCCTCAAAGCGTGCATATTGAAAATAAAAGTTTTGCGCCTTAGAAAGTGAATAAACTTATCTAACCAACTTATATTATTAGCGAACTTTTGTCAAAGTTCCCAGTCGGCAGCTTTACTGGAAGAACCTAAACGTCTTTATAAACTTCACCAGAACTTTCCGTTGAACTTTTTCAAGAACGCTGAGGAAATTTAACAAATGTTCGGTAATGTGTCTGTCATTGCTTTTTTAAAATAATTATTTGATATTCTATTCAAAAATTCTTTCACAAAAGTAATTACTTAGCATTACAATATATATATAATATGTAATACGTATTTCATACGTATTACTTTTGCCACAAATAGGAACGGTTTCGTTCGTTCAATAGGACAATTGCAGGACAATATTACATTGATAAGTTAGGGGTTTTTTTTACTACCACTTTAACTATTCATAATTTGTTTGTTATATATATTTTATTGTGATACTTGGCTTAATAGGTAGGTGATAAAGTTTTTACCTACTTTATTGTATTGATTTGTTATATAAGTTAGAGTTAATTGTATTCGTTGTCAGTGTGTATTTGCCTTGTGGTGAATGTATACAGTGCCTGAAGATGCCGAAAAGCAAAACCCGGGTTGCAAAAAACGAATGGAATAGTACAAAAATTAAATCCATTAGAATTTAAATGGTAAATCATTTTCACTCCTAAGTGAAGCATAATATGGCCATCCATAAAGTGAACAGAATATTCTTGCCACTGTATCTGCGTAAGTAATTGCATTTGTATAGATATTATGATCTGTTAGTCCGATACTCTTTTCATTTGGGGACTCTGGGTTCGAGGCCTGGTGAGGTAACAATATATGTGATTTTCACAATGCTTGGGAGTTTGATTGTTTCTTTTCTGCCTCTACATTACTGTTTCGCTACACATTATCATTGAGGCCTCATGGCATATTGCAGTATTATAAAGTGAAGTCTCGTATATATACACAGACCATGCATTGCATAGGGTTGGCACATTATAAAGAGCGGCAAATGAAGGAACTAATACAAATATTACAACTTTTGAGAACAGTTGCGGTTTTCAAAGGATTCAGACGATTTGGTCGTTTCATTAGAGAATATCATCATCTTATTTTAAAAAATAAGCATAAAAAATCCTGACATAACTATCATTGTATAATACATATGGAAATAGCTGTTTATTGTACAGACATTTTTTACAACAGTGCCTCCAAACTTGTCAACACTACAAACCTTCACGTACCTACCTAAACCACCATTTTTGACAGTAAGTTTCGTGGAAAATGCTTTAATTCTCAGTAAATGGTCTGTACGTCCATTTAAAGATTTTTGGTATACCAATCTGTCTGTTTAAGATAGCCAAATACATATTTTAAAAATAGATAGATAAATAACTATGTCACATTTTTTTAGACAATTTGAAACTAAAATTAAAAGGGGCGTCGTTCTAAACCTGCTTAAGGGTGACATCTTGTCTACGGACATCACTTTATATAATATATTATTTATGCTTCATTATGTTCATTATGACGATACGTCTGAGAAGAATTCTGCAGTTTTTTGGATATATTGTCAGGCGCGGACCGGACAACCTGGAGAGACTAGTAGTTTTGGGTAGCCTCCAGGGAAGACGAAGCCGAGGAAGACCGTCTGCGCGATGGAGCGACCAAGTGAAAGAGCTGACTGGGGGGGCACCATCCATTCTGCCCTGAGAGAAGCGGAAGATCGAGAAGGATGGAAAGTCTTGGTCGCTCAAAGTATGGCGAAATTTAAATGTGGTCACGATCCTCAGCCATGAGTGCACGACTAAGAAGAAGAAGAATGTTAAAAATGATAGTAAGAATGGCGTCAATAGCACCTCATCCAAATTTTTCGTTTATCGTTGGACACAAGATTTACGAATGTGGAATACCTACCTTCTTTTTATTTGCAAATTTAACACGTCATTTTACAAAGTCTTTGTATTAGAAAACTCTGTACATTGTAATGCATATTACTCCTCATCCTGATTTGAATTTAAATATAATAAACTGTCATAATATGACAGAATGAGGGGGACGCAAATTAATATTTTCGTACCCTAGTTGTTTATGTATTTCAAAAGCTTTTTTTCTAACACGGTCGAGCTTCATGCTACAATATCACGCGACATATGCTTTAAAAAGCTTTGTCAGCGTTTCTAAAACCATGCAAGCAAGCGTTAATCGATAATCCTTGACTATTTATTTTTTACAAGAAATGAAAATATAATTAATATTAAATTCTACAGGTTTTTAAAAAAGATTTGTCGATCTATTTCGGTTGTAACACCATTATCACGACTATTCAGATATATCGTTTGCCTTTGCTTAAATACTATACGTGTATAGATAGAGAGAGAATAAATTTTCTTATTCGTTCCAGCAATATTATGAATTTGTACACTTATTATTAATTGTAATCAGGGCTCGAAATGGAATGAAACGCACCGGAGCGCCGTTCCGGCTCGTAAAATCTGTAAAATTATCTCTCCGTCTCGTGGAAATAATATGTTGACCGTCTGAGCTAGATTGGCCATAGAATAGAAAATCTGATACACTTATTTTATAAAATACACATACGATTTGATGACTATGTAAATATCTTCAGAAAATTTGTCGACCGCTCCGGTTCGTAAACTTTTCCATTTCGAGCGCTGATTGTAATATTATTAATACTTTGAAAACCCTAAGTGGGTTTTTTAAATGGATATCAAAATTTACAAAATTTATCAAAATTACAGTGTTCTAGTACTTTGGTTATTTATTGACATTATTAATCAATTAAAATATTATTAGTATAATTGCCTTAATCGTGTGTTTAAATTATATTTAATAGTGGCGACGAATGTATTACCAAATTTTCATTAATTATGTGATTACTTTTGGATTGTAGAATTTAATATTAATTATATTTTCATTTCTTGTAAAATGGAATTCTACCAAGTAAATGCTAACTCAATTAATATATTTATTTTTTCCCAATGGAAATCTAATATCAATTTTAGATTTTTAATCATGAATATTATATATTTAGATATAATCAAACTGTGAAGACGATTTGTAAAACGATTTTAACGAATGGAACTATTAAGGATACCTAGACAATACATACTTAGGGCCTGATGCATAATATAAAGTCGTCGTTATTTGAAACTAACTAATTAAACGAGTAGGCAAATATACTGACTGAAAGAAAAATAGTGACTATTGTCACATGGCAACGTCCGTTCTCGCAATCAGAAGTGTTGACGTTTTTTAGAATTTATACGTCATATTTTCAACAAAACAAAAGAGTAGGTATCCAATTATTATTTTTTAAAAATGCATTTTTAAATTGTGTAGCTACTTCGCCCTATTATATTTCAGCATCGGAGTATAATGCAAGTACAAAATCCTGGAATTTCCCTCAATGTCGTGTGAGATCTGCAGGTCAGCCATGGCGACGAAATTTGGAAAGTAAAAAAAAATTAGCAACGTTCTGATATTCATTTTTTGGGCCTCCTATACGTTTATTATATATTAACCATGGGAGTCTTCGATAGTGTGTACATGCGACTCTATATTATGCAAACAATAATAATCTCAAGCTGTGAGTATTTTGAATATTATATTTAATCTATACTTTTTTTTTAAATAAATAAGTAATGCAGGTTGAATGATATTTAAATTGATACGAAATATTCCTTGCTAGCGGGATAACTTACTATTAAATTTATGGAGTAAAATATGTATTTTTTTAAATTAAACACGTAAGTAATTAAAAGATGTCACGTAGATGTCTGCGTTTTATAAACATAGTATCTCAGCTCGATTGTTGTATATAGTAATGTGTTAGAGATAACTAATATGTCCATATTAAAACTGAGGCGGCAAATAGCCGATCTCTTGGTTTATGTTTCAAATTGCGATCCTGTTCACGTTATTTTTTTTAAAGCCAATTTCTCTGCTTATTTTCAAAAGCAAGCTTTTATAGGTTTTTCAAAATTATATTTTTTATAATAAAGAATCCAAAGTTCGCAAATCGTTACTAACGGGTCATCCATATATTATGATATCATAATTATACTAAGGGGGGGTTTGTAGAAAATATAACGTCACAAAACCAACAAAACATAATCTCAGTATTTTCTAATGGTTATGATTAAAAATATTTTTTTTTTTGATACGTCGTAGCTGATGCATAATGCGGTCTTCCATTTACTTGATCAATACCTCCGTTCAGGTACTAGAGATTTTTTATGGTACCTTTACGTTGCTATACGTTGCTACATGTGCATAGATTTATTGGCATCAATAGTGTGTAAATTAAATTATTGTGATAATAACTGTTTACATGTAAAAGTGCTGACTGTATTGTGAATCTCATTATTCAAGCGATAGTATTTATACATAAGTATTATAAATTTTTCTGGCAGGTTTGCCACTATCGTTTAACTGTGCAGCTGGAGATATCTCACAAGTTCCAACAATCGCGTACACATTCAGAAGCCGCTGAACTTCCTTGATCCATGCATACAATCTTGCAACTTGCACGACAGGATATGTTTACAAATGCATTTTCTTATTATGGCCGCGATAATACGTACTGTCAGCAATAAATATATACACGTGCTAGTAAACAGGCTATGATGTTATTGTACTTTTTCTTCTTTTTTATAACAAATTTATCGATAAATTATATTTCATTGTTATATAAATTCTATCTGACTAATATAAATTATTATTATTCTGTGTGCACCGTATATACTATTTTATTTTATATTAAGTATAATATTATTATATTGTTTCATAAGTGCATGCATCATTTATAAATAAATAAATAATAAAGTAACTCCTAAAAAACTTTTGGAACAAATATTATAATGCATGGTATGACTAAAAATGGTTGTCGTGTAAAGCGATTCATATGACTCTAATGCCCAGTCAGTTATAATACATTTTACAAGTAAAATCGACCACGGCATGTCGAATATAAGTCAGCTGTTAGTCAAAACACCCGTTTCACCTATGTGCGTGTTCCGAATTGTTCTATTAACTTTACTTTTATTTATTTCCTGCACGATTTCAAAATGCACTCACATGAACATGACTAAAGTGGTTTTCATAAGCTAAAGTTTTAAACACATGAAGCACCATGCAGAACCATACTTGGGCGCGTAAGTCCCAAAGATACACGCCTATCTTTCGGAGGCCAATTTCGGTAATTTAAATTTCGTCGCCTACAGGATCCATACATACATACATAGTAATACAGCATAATATAGCAGGAAGAAAATCTACGGAAAAAAGGCAGTAGCCCAGAACGAAACCATTCAAGCGCATCTATTCTATACACAAGACTACAATACTGCTTTCGGCCGCTATCTAGGGTAGGAAAGTATCCAAATCTTGGTTGTGATAAATTTTAGAGTAAGATAGATAGTTTTGACAGTTTAGACGGCTAACTTATTGTAATTGTTACAATAAGTGTTAATATTTCGTTACTTTCCTAATTTATTTAGCTGCCGTAAAGGCCGAAAGCAGTCTTGTGTATAGAATAGATGCGCTGGTATGCCTAACTAAGTCGAGCTAAATTAACAATTTTGGATGGTATTTATTGCCAAATTAATCCAGATAGTTTTATAATATTTTGTTTTGGTTTCGGCTTCTCGAGAAATGGATCTTAACCACTTGCTCAACATATTAGGTTCATACTCTGACTCCAAATGTGTTCAAAACATAATTTGTATTTGCCAGATCCAGGATTTGAACCTGGGACCCACGATATTATAAACCGACGCGTTAACCGCTCGGTCATCGTGGGCGTTAGACAAAATCAAAATGAAATTATAGGCAACAACTGAAAAATGTGTCTAGTACCGACATATTATGAAACTCTCTTAATTGATAGCTTACTGTCGTCACCGGAACTTGAATTATTTTTCGATATCTGGAAGACTTTGAATAGGTTCTGTTTCGGTGTCCCAAGACGTAACACAAATCTGAAGAGAGTCTGTATCGGTGAGGACTAGAAGTCGTGATCGATAATCTCGATAAATTTAATGATCAATGAAAATTTTGAAAATTCGAGAAATTGTTACTACCAAAAGAATTATCGAAAAGAAAATAGTCAAAATGACGACATTTTTTTCTGAACGTGATTCAAAATAAGGTTATAAGAAACTTCATTAGAACTTCAGGTAATGGACCCATATTTAAAAATACTATGTATGCACTACAGACACGTTGTGCGTACGTAAGGCATTTTGATTTTTGAACGAGTAGAATGACATATTGATGATTTGTGAACTACGAGTACCATGTCATAGGTTCTTCAGAGGAAGATACCGAAGGTCAGACAAACTGATATGTCAATAACTATTGAGGTGGAATCCCAGCTCGGGATTTAGCAACGTAGAACCATATAAAAAAATATTTCGTGAAATCACTTAAAACAATCACACATTTTACAAATCGACAGCTACAAGTAATTATCAATAATTTATGTGTTAGGTATAGATTGATTAAATGTTCATAATAATAGTTTTATAGTGAATAAAATCATGTAAATCAAAAGTAGATTGCCATGCCAGGTCATAGATTAAAAAAAAATATAAATACAAGGCCACGTATTGTTTTTATAGTTGGTTTCTATGTTGAAAACCTACACATATCTGTTATCAACCATGTATGATCTGAAAAGGTATTGTGGGACAAATTATCATGTTCCGTGACGGTATTTTCAATGCATATATGGAAATGATCACAAGCCTTTAAATTAATAACACGTCCGGAAATAAAAATTATTATATGGTACAAAGTATTTATGCGTACATCTAATTTCAGGTGTATATTTTAACTAACTTATATAGTAATATATTATCAAACAATAAATAGTTATAATGAATAATTTGTAGTACAGTTAATATAACCAACTTGCAGCGGTGAATATTCCTTACTAGGCGATTATTTAAAGCCTACATTAATAAAAAAATATTCATATTACATTTTACTTATCAGTAACAAACTAACAAACTAACAAATGCATATGTAATTTTAATGTAATAGATATTGCAACCTACATTGATTTTTTCTGCGACTTATATGTGTCACTGTAGAGAAACAATTTTATTTAACCTTAAAATTGCGCAGATTGCGATTTCTTATACTGCTCATGTATAGGCTAATTTTTATTATTGTTTACGATTTTCTTACATGAAACCTATTGCGCTGTTCTCGCTCGGCGTCGCTCTAAAAACCTGTAAAAACTATTAAATTTCACGCTTATGTGGTATATTTATAAATAATACTCATATGTTCATAGGCTGTAATAATCTGTACGTAAATTTATCATGTTTTTTTTCTATTTAATACCGTGACATTTGGCGGTCAATTACTCGCAAAATCGTACTATATGTAAAGGCTTTTCATTGTCAGTCTTCAAAACGGTTTTAATTTTAGATATTTTTAAAATAAAATTTAAATGTCGTCTCTTTTGGTTTTTTATTCAGGATTCAATTAAATTTATAAAGGTATGGCGATATTACATATTATTACGAATCGAATTAATAGGCATTTCCACGTAGGTATCAAATCATAGCTAACTTTGTAAATCAATGACCGCGACAACAATCTTTGTATATCTGTTTTCACTTAGTTAGTTAATAGTCGCAGCTGTGGATGCTGGCAATTTCATCTCGGATCCTTGTCATTTGGTCTCAATCAGCGCTTCCATAAGTTCGCTGTTACTGGTTGCGGCGGGGCTGTGGGTGTCGTCGTATCCTCTCGGCATTGTCTTGAATATGTTGAATTTGCGGTTGCGTGTAACGTCGGGTTCACCACTGTAGGGGTTCGTCGATGTGAGGGCCAATGGAGTTGTGACGACGAGAAATGAGACGTCGTTGTCGTGATTCTTCGAATGTAAGTTTTCGACCGAAGGACATCGCTCTGTGCTGTGATTCACATTATTGTAACAATTGTACACCTGTACTTATGCAATTTAAATAAACTCACACCCTTCATAATCACGACAACGACTTCTCATCTCTCCTCGTCACAACTCTATTGGCCCTTACATCGACGAACCTCTACAAAGGTATTCATCAGTCGTAATATCGTAGTATTATTGGTACATTAAGTATGTCTTACAAGTACCTACATATGCATTATCCCCCATACCCTACCAACATTCCAAAAGTCACTATTTGCCACTAAGTAAAGCATACGAACTGTTGCTATATTATTTATAATCATAATTGTATGTCTTATTTTTAGTCGAATTGATCACTTTAAATTTGAGAAAATTTTATTAATATGCGATCATTTTAATTTATAATCAGAACATTTACTAGATATGGATCTGGTTAAATTATACATATTTTTTTTAATTGCTTCCCTTTTACTAGCTATATAACATAATTTTAATAAACTATTTCTTTTATTCAACGAATAAGACGCAAGATTTCAGAATGTAACACTCTATATACTGTATATACATAATTTGAAAACATGTCATGCATATATACACTAGAAAAAATCATGTTGTAGAAAAAATACGACACCTGACGGGACTTGAACCTGTATCTGCTGGATTGGCGTCAGTATTATTTACCAATTAAACTACGGGAATCTTAATAAATCACGACAATTTAAACTGGTAGTTGTTACATGAAATGCATTCGAATTGCGTTATAGTGTGGCTATAGTTTTCTAGCAGATACAGGTTCAAGTCCCGTCGGGTGTCGTATTTTTTTTTCTACAAAATATAAATTTTCAGGGCAGCTTTACGCTTTGCTTTCTGTGGTAAATCGGATTATGTGTTTTTGGATGCTTTTAAATTTGAGTAAAATGTTTGTAAATTCTCTAAATGTAAAAACATTCCTGATTTACCACAGAAAGCCAAACATACAAATAGCTGCCCTGAGAATTGATGTTTTTAGACTCATCAACTTATTCACGCTATACACGGATTATAATAATTCATAATTGTATACCCACTACACCGAATACTATTTAGGTTCTTAACTAGTCAAGGCGTAGAGTTCTTCATTTTTTCCATAAATAGATAGGGTAGCTTAGATTAAGCCATCGCTTTTACGTATTTAATGCAGGTAATAAAAGTAATCAGAAGGGAAAGTAAAAGATAGTTAATCAAAAGCTAGATAATCGACGATTTCGTTCAGGATAATGGAAAATTGACCTAATAAAGGTAAGTAATACACAAATAGGTAACACGCCCATAATACATAAAATCAAAATCAAGCAGATATAAAGGGCTAATAGCCTGCTGATAACAAAAAAGAATCAGTGGCGTCCCGTGGGAGAGAGCGATCCTTAATGCCAGCACGTGCAGTAGGGTGTCGTATCGAATAATGGTTAAATTACATGTACAGTCTCGACGAGTTCACACCAGTCGTGAGCGATTGACAATCATAAAAAACCATTACACGAAACGATTCAGATACCAATTGAATCGTCTTGACGCTTATCTTGATTGGCATATATAACGTGTCTGTGTTGCTAGTTATATTATAAATATACCAAAACTATGTGGCTGATCTGTTACAACAAATATGTTTATTCAATCCAAAATCCTACATTTATTAAAAACATCGTTTAAAAAATTTCAAATATTATTTTCGTTTAATATTTTATTGGTGCATGATTCTATATCAGTGGCGAACACACCATACTAAGTGATTATTTAAAGCCTACGTTCTTAAAACAAATAAATTTAAATAATCTTAATACATTTCTAATGTTTAAAAAAAACACCAACAACGGCATCTGTCTCTAAGTATTGAATTTATAATTCACATACACAGATAATACACTATATCCAAGTGTATCGAAGGAAATACTAACATATACGAACAAAGGCTGGGGATATTCCAAAAAATATATATAATAGTTTTATACTATTTTTGTGCTTGAGATCTCCGAATTTTCTACTTATGAATTACCCATGCTTTCAACGTATGGTTGTGTCATTTTACGTGCAGTGATCTCAGTTCCCAATAGCCTGCTGGATAAGAGGGCCGACTAATAAGGATGTAGATTTGTTTGGCATAATTTCGATTCCCAGTTGAGCACAATTTCTTTGTAAAATATCTATTTAGTTCATGTTGTCTTTTTTTTTACTTAAATATCTTTTATAAAAAAGTAAAATATAATATTTCATGTTCAGTAAATGCTATCAGTAAAATGCTAACTGTCTTATAACATTTTTCAGTAACCATCCACAACTAACCTTCCTTCAGCAGGCACCTTTCGCAGCTGTCCTGTATAATATTACGTATACTTTACTACCAATTTACGTTATCAACTATGTAGAATGGTTGGAAGAAGTCGACTAGGTTCCTACATCCGCTTTTTCATGATAAATAATATAAAAAAATGAGATTTATAGCTGATAGTTCTAAGATATTTCTATGAGATCCGACACATTTTCCGTCTATATACACGTTGTTGGTATAAGAACACCGTATGAGCTTATTTTTTCCAATTCAGTAAAACTCTCAAAAATAATATGGCACGCCATTTCGGTTTGGCCGCAGGACATCACTTCTACAAGGCATGTCACCAGTGACTTGCCAGCCTTGTAGAAGTGATGTCCTGCGGCCAAACCGAAATGGCATGCCATATTATTTTTGAGAGTTTTTATCCAGATAAAACCACAAGATAACAACCCTCTGTCTAAAACAACACTGAACTGACAAATCTAAGTGAGACAGACGGATGACAGTATGAAGATAACTGCGAATGCAGATGCTACAAGAAAAGTCAGAGTGAAAAAAAATGTAAAATAAAAAGAAAAACAGAGATACCATCACATCAACCCGATGCAAAGAAGTTTATGCTGTATGTCAAAACATATAAAATTCGATCGTTCATCTATGTATTCAGTTCTAAATCATTTTTTTTTACATAAGTGAAAATAACAAATCACAAATTCAACATATTTACAACGTGACATAAAACATTATAAAGAAAAATAAATACGCGTAAAATATTATTATAGTATACCTACGTCATATATATTATGATAGACTGCTTAAATTGTACAATAGTATGATAAAAATTATATAAAATAATTAAATTAGTAAAAAAATAAACATTGTACAAAACATTTGAAGTGTTTCCATTTAAAAATTATCTCTACATTCCACCGCGGATGGAAAACATGGGTAAATGATTTAATAATCAAGCAAATTTGTCAATGTTCGTGGATTCTTTTTACTGTTTCATCGGAAGTAGCGACGCGTGGCTCGAAGAATATTATTTTGATTAAAGTGCGAATAATTTGAACAATATGCATATACTCGTATTATGTAGCGTCAAGAGTTTACAAATCATTATATAATTTGTTTGCAGGCATATGGCCTAGGGCCTAGGCGTAAAGAACCATCTACTCAATATACGAACACAAATAGTTATTAACTGAGGCATAATATATTTCCTCACACCGACAAGTCAATAATTGAATATATTATTGTATGCTATAAATGACGTTTTGTGTTTTATGTGTATACGGTTAATTTTAACCTTATACCCCGTTTACACTACATGGAGTTTCCACTGGCAACACTTTTTTTTTTTCAAGCTATTGTAATCTGAAATTATAGCAAAATGCTGATTTTTAACGGTCGATAAACCATGCATTGCAATAAATATAATCAAATATTTTAGTTTTGAATTTAAAATATTTTCGAATGCTTTTAGCGGGATTTTTGTAAATTATAAATACAGATAGTGTAAAATATATTGATATCCCATGTTATTGTAGTTTGACCAATAGTATATAAACTTATCGGTTTTATGTAATAGAAGCCCCAATTATTTATAATATAATACAATGTTTATAATCATATACCTATTTGGCTATGTTACTTCCAAACGTGTGAAGGTGTTCCTCTTACCAAAACAAACTTCACCGTATTCAATTTGTTTTTAGTACGTGGAAATTCAGTGAAGATTATTAAATTTTCCCTAACCTTAATAACATCTACATAATTCTACGATTCTCATACGAATAAACTTATTCTGTTTTGAAATAATATTGAAAACGAGGGTGCATTGTGTCTACAGTAATACAAAAACTTTTTTCGGGAACCAAACAAAAATAAATCAGTTAGAAACGCTAACGCTACAAAGCAGTCAAGGGTAATAAAACTGTTTTTAGGCAGTTATGTTGAATGCAAGAATACTTAACATGATTGATACGGTTCGCGTAGGCACCTATAATCACAACCTGTTATAAAAATAACTTACGGGTTTACGACGAAAATCTTTCAGGAAGATTATATCTCTACCTATTTAAATAATGATATAAAATTATTGGTTATAATTTAAGTTTGAGTGAGTTTTTAATATACTTTGATGCAATCATTATTTCAGGTGATTTACGTTACATTACAACACTATATCCGATCTTAAGAAGATCATAATACGGGTCTTCACAGAGTGGAGGTTAGATATATATTAGATATATTGAATAGATGTTAGCCACTTGCTCAACCTATTAGGTTCATACTCTGGGTGCAAACATAAATTGAAAAATCTGTACAATACCGCACTTCTAATAAAATCTGTAATAATTACATTATAGCGCCTGTACACACGCATGGATTTACTGGCACCAATTGTGTATAAATTAAACTATCGCAATAATAACTGTTTACACGTAAAAGTGCTGACTGTATCTCCAATCTCATTCTTAAAGCGTAAGCGAGACGTGTTGTTGTCATTGTATGGTGCTATTTCACTGGTTAGTGGTTGTGAAAATTTGTAAACGTAAAAATTCTCTGCGTGGTGTAGTTCATATTTTTTCCGGCAGATATCCCACATATCGCACGAGTTCCAACTATCGCGTGAACATTCAGAAGCTACTGAACTTGTTTGGCCCATGCATGAAATCTTGCAACTTGTACGATTATACGTGTTTACACGTGCATTTTTGTGTTATGGCCGTGATAAAACGTACTGTCAGCAGTAAACTCATGCACGTGTAAACGAGCTATTAGGTGGCTTTTTTTATTGTATTTGAACTAAATATTGAAACGCGATGCGTTCTCCAATTCTTCAGTCACGTGGTAAGAAGAGACCCAAGCATCCTGGAGAGTAGAGTGATCTCCGGTGGCTTCGAAGGGAAGAGGTTGCGAGGGCAGTGACGTCCCGTGGGGGTAGGCAGATTGATCGTCGCTTGGGGGCGGCAGTTACTCGAAGGGCGGCAAATCGAGGAGAATCATTTGGAATATATAGCAATAGCTACATTATTTCTATAGCTTTTATAGCTACTATTTAGTGTTGACAACGCGACTGGCGCATTTGCATTAGTTGGCCATTAGATATAATTAACATGATATTTAAATGTGGTAATTAATTAGTAATTCTGGTCAGCAGTAAATGTGATAACTTAGTAATAACGAAAATATCTTTTCATTAACAAATTCAGCTCACTGGTTTTTTCGGGTTCGCGATTTCTGGTTTACTGCCGTTGCCCTTCGACGTACTCGATGACCAGAAACGACACGGGCAGATTTGCGAATAATTAATCTGATATTTTGTTAGTAATGGATCCATAGCCCATTTCTTAAATACTGCACTCATGAATGGATGATAAAAATACTGTATAAAAAATGGGGCGGCATTTTATCTAGGGACGTCACTGTGCGAGGGCGTACGCTTTCCTGATGGAGCGACAAAATCAAGAAATCGATTAATAAAACAACAACATGAGTTTGTTGTTAACACCTCTAATTTCAATGACGAGGCAAAGGGTATGAACAGAGAAATATTGAAAGTTCTTTCAAATACAGTTAACACCTGTTTACTGGCTTCATCTGTACCTATCGCTAACATTATTATATGCTAAAAATACGTGTTTTCCGCATTATTTTCATGTAATGGTTTAGTACAGTATTAGAATTAGACCACGCAGAAGTTTATTATCAGAATTTTTATGATAAATGATTGTTTACCATTTGATTAACCAATTGGCGATAATCTAGATCTGAACACATTTGGAAAAATCCGTAAAATTAATCAATACGTTGTTTACTTCTTTTCCAAAATAAAGGCCTATTTACTTATATTTGCAGTATAAATGAAGTATGTTTACCAGGTATGAAGAACAGAATATGAAGATATTTTCATACACATGTAGGACGTACGTACACTCAATGTGGCACGAATTACTCAGTAGTGTAATATAGAAAATATTATGTTGGATATATCAAAGCTCTTATCCAGTAAAATCGTGAATATGTCATAACATTTAGATGACATTATACATCATGTCCCACTGTGTTTGACATTTCTATAATACCGTTGTTTTTTTGTAATTTTTTTGCACTGCGATCTCAGTGCCATGTCATGTTTTATTTATTAAACATAAATAGTAATGCCCCATGCGGAAATGATTTTCCCATACTTGTATGCGATGGTGAACCATTTTCTCCGCGTGTATCAAATCATCGCCATCATCGACTCGAAAATTGGTTCACGGAAAATTGCACGATGGACCAATGGTTTTCACTATTTTCGTTACACGGCGCCTTGTTTGTGGTTATTTATTACATTATTATTGTTATCTAATATTGTGGCGTTTATTAACCTTTTCCGGGAAATGATTTAATGATGGCGAATGCCTATATAGGGTTATCAAATCATTAATTTGTATTAAGTATAGATTTTTAAAACGTCATAGCAGGCATTTTTTTGAAGTTATACTTCTTTAGGCGCGTTTGGAAAATCAGATCAGAGTGTATTTTTGGCGTGTGACATGTAACACATAAATTATTTTTTTCACACAAAAACACACACTTGATTGAATTCGAACCAACGATTGTTCGGTTATCGGCCGAACGCACAACCATTACGCCACATAATGATACTGCAATCGTGGCGATTATACAGCATATAGTTTAGAATTGTTCCGTTGCTTCTTCTTCTTCTTCGATGGCGCTACAGCTCAAGTCGAGCGCTGGCTTCCTCCACTGCCGTCCTCCAGCCGAACGTTATAGCAGCTGGTTGGCATCTTTTGTAATGTTGTCACCCCATCGTGTGCGTGGCTTTCCCACTGGCCTTTCCCCGCCTGGATTTCCTTCGAGGTATTGTTCCGTTGCTAGGCATCGAATTTATTACTGTCGGCCATTTGCAATTCCTTACGTAAACAAACTATTAAACGTCATAGTGGCAGTTACTTTAAAAATAAAAACAACAATAAATAATTATATAATTTAGTAATATAATTAGTTAAAGTGTATAGAAATAAACCAACGGCGTTCCAATAAGCAGTCCTTTTTCTTGAGTGTATAATTTAACAAGATAATTTAGAGCTAGTCGAAGAATCTAGTTTATCATAAGTTTTGTTTTTGTTTTGTTACGCCAAATAGTATAACTTCTAACGCGCGTACATAATGTACATACACCGATTTTTTTTATTTCTACCAAAATTTACATTTATGTTCAGTATTGTTTGGCAAATCATCATGGAAAGATACACAGTAAGTTGTACAGCTACGTTTCGGGCATTACGCGAAATTAATGGTCAAAATAATCAACCTACAGAACTTATTATTCGTAATTTAATTAGAAAATTCGAATTAAATTGTAATTTTTGTTATGTTAAAATTCCAGCCCGTCAAAAACGTAAACGTACTACTAAAAATATCGATGTTGTGAATCGATAGTGTGGATGAAAATCCAGAACATTCATTTACACATCGTTCTCAATAACTTTGACCTTTTTGGCACTACATGAAATGAGTCATAGAGTTACAAAACCCGCTCTAGAGACTTTTTTGAGTTTTGAGTAAATGATGAAAAACTGTTTTGGGCATATCATAATAATTTAAGTGTAATTTTAGATGTTATATTTCTTCCGTTACATACGGAAAAGTATAATAAAATGTCAAATCCAATATATAAGCTGTATTTATTCAAATAAATGCATTTTAATTATCCCAAGAGCGGTCTTTGTCAGTCTCTACCTGACAGAGCGGCGTTCGACGCGTATTTTTTTAAAAAGAGCGGAGTTTGTCGCACAGTGGTACATTGTCGACAGGAGATGATAGTTCAGTAGCAGTCCGTATTTATTTTAATTATGTAATTTACTTTGTCTAGAAAATATTTTCTAGCCATTCTTACCTACTGGCAGCTGTATATTTTTCGCATTGCACCTACATATTTAGCTGTTATATTGGTGTGTAATATTTTTTAAAAATAGTGGTATTTACTTGTCTTGAAAATATTTTTTTTTAAATATCAAAAATAGTTATTTAGTTGAATAGTGCCTACTTTTTACTATGTCAAATTGCCTTTGTGAATTTTTTTAATTTTAATATGTTAATGTCATGTACTTTTTATTCTATAATAAACAAAAAAAACCATTATCAAAAAATGTTACTTTTTCTGGAGACAATTAGTTATTACCTACATACCATGCAAATTATTTGTTTAATAGGTAACTAATCTTTTATAATTATATAAGTGCCCTAATAATTCTTAATAATTTTAATATTAATGCTCATATTCTGAACGAAAGATATTTTTAAACCCTTGAAAGGTAATTATAAGATAATTTGAAATAACAATAACATATTTTTTAATAATATCAATAGCATAGATAAAAAAACCCAGCGGAATTAAGTACCGGCCTTTACCTAACTAATCCCTGTATTACCTGTGTCCCCAAATTCCATGTCTGTGGGAAACCCACCATTAGCTACCAACCTATTTATTAAATGTAAAAATAAATTGATAATATTTTTAAGCTATATTATTCATAATCTACTTAGGTATATTAGATATTTTATAGCATTTAATTCAGAAAACCAAATCCGATAAACAAAAGTCGCGAAGTATGAGCTTACTTATTTTCCCACATAAATATTTATTACCTATATTCTGTTGTTCCTGTTACTTTTTATATACAAATAATAGTAAACGTAGAATTTCTGAAATTTATTGCAAAAACGTATTATAAAAATAACGGTATTTCTACAAGATAGCACAGT
Organism: Rhyacophila brunnea; assembly: GCF_057557595.1. Taxonomy (NCBI): domain Eukaryota; kingdom Metazoa; phylum Arthropoda; class Insecta; order Trichoptera; family Rhyacophilidae; genus Rhyacophila; species Rhyacophila brunnea. The sequence continues at coordinate 34,385,387 of NW_028233276.1, read as the reverse complement.
GCAAACTTGTCCCGTGGAGATAATGATAAGGAATGTCATTTTTTATCAGGGGAGATGAAAAAACTAACCTAATGTAACATAACCTACTAAATCTATCATTTGTATAGTACTAATTATCAAACAAAAAGCATTTCCCCGACAGAAAATAGTTTTCCTTTAATTATATTTTTGACAAAAACCAAATAATGATAAAAACGTGTACTTAAAAACCTTATGATATTTTATCATATCACACATAATATTAAATATAGATTGACAACAAAAATACACGTAAAACTAGAAAATAATATGAGCCACCACTGAGTTATTCATAACAATACAGCAAAATATAGTCAATTTTTAAGTACGTTTCTTGGCGTAACAGGCTACATTTCCAAGCAGCTGGATTTTTCAAACGCTTCCTTGATTGTTCTGGTTGAGATTCCGTCACACTAACTATTGAAACATTCATTATTAAAAGTAAAAAATAGTAAAATAATTGAAGCAAAATTATGATTTTCCTCACGCGCACGAGAAAACGGTTTGACGGTTTGTGTGGAGATTAAAGGATTTGTGAAGAGTCATTATTTAAATCGCGGCGTCTGATTGGCCGGTTACGCAGAGAGGGTTTTACCAGAACAAATTTATTTTCAGAGCGGGTTTAGTCAGTCTCCTCGATATTTATTTTGATTTTTTGAAGAAACAGAGAGGGATTTAAAACTCTCACCTAGAACAGAAGATAGGTCTTACGAAAGAGATCCTGCGTACATTCATAACTATTTTTTTTTGAAAACTCGCCCAGAGCGGGTTTTGTAACTCTACACTTCAAATATTCTTCATAAATATTTGTATTTTTAAAGGCGGATAAAATACAGTTAACACAAGAACTTAAACCGAATGACTATTTGATGTATCTAAATTTTACTGATTGGGCTTTAGAACAACTTATATCTTTTGTTTGATAACCCATTACAATTGATTTAAAAAAAATACTTGGAAATAATATTGATTAAGTACTACTTATCCATATTAAGAATCTTCTTTGAGGGTGGTATAAACCACCCTCAGACAAAAACCTTTGTGCCTGAATCAAAGATGATGATTATAATATAACAGAAAATCTAAAGACAAAAAGTATAAGTACAGTATTAAACTTGCCTATGTAATATTATTTATCTTATATATATATTATTTTTTAAATAAAAAAAATGTTTTCAAAAGAACACGTTCTGTTGAAATAATCTCGTTGGCTTGTGTTTGTCTAAATTCTATTATGTCAAAATGCTTTGAAAAGTTTCCGGCAATTTATCCAATGTAATCTGGAACGTAGGTATGTGCCATTGACCGTATTTTATTGGAATTATTTTGTAACAAAGCTTTGAATTGCGGGTAAATTTAATATAAATTTCTTTTGAACATTCATCAAATGCCCGATGGCTGGCGCAAAAGGTCTTCGAAATAGAAAAAAAATCGAGTTGTGGCATGTGCTACTTACTGTCCGTAGGGTGTAAAATGGATAAGAAAGACGTATATAAACTATAGGGATAAGACAGTGATATTCAATCAGCGGGGCGCGTTATAAGTACCTACATTACAATGATGTAGTTTAAAACTGCAGTGTTGCGAATCCAATAATCAACAACTTGGATGGAGAACGGTTTGTATTTTACAGATGACTATTACAGACAGCGTACAGTTGACAATATTCAAGTAAATTAATTTAACTAGACGAGCGTTGTTAGTCCGATGTTTCCGGCAGAAGGCCTATCTGACTTGCCCTCATCTGCAGTCTCAGGTGAACGGCAAGTGATGATATCTCATCGTCACATTTTCTCGCTCATATATGGCTTTTTTCATTTGTATGAAGCCGTTATGACGGAATTACTGTATGCCGTATGCCTTTCTCAGAAACGGCTCACTGGTAGAACATTTTGTTTCAACAGATTTCTAATTTTTTCATTTTTTCAAGCTAATTAAATATGTTCGGATATCAGAACAAATAAAATATTATTAACGTTAGCTGGTTACAAGACTGTCGGATGCCAGCTCTGGCCTAATTCCCGAAGGGAGTCAATTGGTACCTAGTAGGTACTATTATTAGATTACTTGGCAATGTAATGTGGTATTTAAAGTGAAATTCCCGGAATCTCTTGTACATTATTGGTTATATTATATCTAATAATTAAATTAGGAGCTAATTCCTAATGAGTGAAAATTCCTACCTACTTAATATAATAATAATGTTCAAGAGGGAGTATTACTAGGTCTACTAGGAACATCTAGTGACGAAATTACGAAACAAAATGTAGCACTATCTAGTCAAATTCTAGTGTAATTATGTTAAAATGTCGGCTTATATATGCAACCCTAAATCATGTTGTGTAATAATATAATTATATACAGCTCTTGAAATGAAAAAAATTACGAAGCGGAGTGCTCAATAATTTTCAGAAAATTTTAACGTAAGTACCTAGTTATCTATTTTATGTAAGTATATTTTATAAAAAATGGGATTTTTTCTTATATGACCTATCTAGCTGAGATGGTCAAATTATTTTTTCCGCGTGACGGAGCGATAGTTTTGGGCATTTCATCAACCGGAAAGGCGCTCCAGTCCATTTCAAGCCCTGATTATATGGTAAGAAAGTACATCCTAATTTTCGAATCAACTATTATTATAGACCTTCGGAGTAGTTTTATCATAGTTACGTAAAAATCATTGACGTGCGCGCTTAGGGGACCGAAATATCTCCTTTGACAGTTTTTCACTTGAGTGGACAATTACGTTCCTTTCGATAGCATTCACGCCTCGATTCATCGCATTTTTAACAAGTTGAAAACCAGTGGACTGTCAATTCGATTTTCTTGACAACCGTTTGCATGATAGTATAAGCCATGATAGACCGAGCCCGAAAATTTATACTCATGCAATTGGCAGTATCACAGTTTATCTTGAGCTATTGTATCTGAAATCAATGGTCGTATATATGCATTTTCGGTGGTGGACGAAACCGGTCCAAATTTATTTATTGAAGTGGAATAAGTAATAGAAAAAAAATGCGTTTTATTAAATCAAACAACAATACAATGCAGTTCCACCATGAATTGACAGTTAACAAAATAAAAGAAAAATTTTATATCTACTAAATTCAATATAGGCACAATATATTAGTAAGTAATGAAAAAGTAACATTAAATTCATGTTTAAAAAACATAAACGTGTATGCTCGAAATACCGGTATTTAAACCGGTATTTCGGTGTCGATTAATAATTTAATACCGGTATTGCAATCCCTATATACGGCCATTGATTTCCGCTCACGATAAACTGTGATACGGCCAATTGCATGCGTATAAATAAAAAAGGCGGACGAAACCGGTCCAAATTTATTTATTAAAGTGGAATAAGTACAACAAAAAAAATGCGTTCTATTAAATCAAACAACAATTTAGTGTACAAGTTTTTTGTCGCCAAATCGTAACTAATATATTGACTAAAACCAAAAAGTTAAATAATAATAAAACCAAATCCCTCATATATACTTATAGAATTGTCGCGAAGAATATCCATATTTCGAAGAAAAAAAACAAGCTTGGTAAATATTTGAAATTATTCTAGAACTATTGATCCAACGTTGATATTACATCCAACAAGCGTTGATTTTGAGAGAGATTTTACTGCACTCGGACTTATAGTGTTTGTAAAAATCAACAGTTCTACAATATTATGATTATATATTATGTATATATATTATATATTATATATTATGATTATATATATTATTACAATATTATACACATTTTATAAAAGTCAACATAATAAATGTTGGTAGATACTTTAGGTTGATATAAAACAGTATTTTGTTGTGTGTAGTGTTATATTTATTGATAATATGTACTTACTTCTTTTTTTTTCTATAATATGTTTTGATGAATACCATAAGATGAATACAATAAGAAATACCGAATTACCGGTATTGATATATTCATTCGGCAATATGGATAATATGGAAATAGAATTCTTGTCTAAATAAAACACTTAAAATACGTAAAACCACTGAAATACAAGGGAAAGACAGAAGAAAATATTTAGGTAAGTCAATTAGAAATATAATCATATCGTATATACATATTTAAATAAAATTATGGCATATACTCCAAATTATTCCAATCAAATATTAAATTTGATACCAATCAATATCCAATTAATGTTCTTATAGAATCTAATAAAATTGTAACATTACTGCCTACAATGCTCCGTGAACAACGCGTTATTTTTTCGATCTCAATACTATACAGCCAACAACTGTGGTAGGGTGAAATCTAATACTCGTACGCACGTTGTGCATTTCATTTACGTGACAAACTAAGATTAACGTAATATGTTATGATACAGACATAACTATTGAAAATTAACATATTCTTTATGTATATCCCTCATTTACCCACACTTGAGATTTAAACCTTCTTACAGTCTCACCCTGAAGCCAACCCGCTTCCCATTATTTTTGTGTTCCCTCTCAGCAATCATAGCAAAAATCAATGGCTGAATTATTAAATAATGAGTTGCGAACACGAAGAATATTAATTTTTCTATAGTGGCGGTTTTAGGTGGGTCGAAACAGGTTTGGAGGCATCCTTTGCAAACAGTCTTTGCGATAAACGTTCATTCATTGTGAGTTAAAAAATAGTCGCTAGGGTTTAAAAAAAATCTTTTTGAGTAAATGATAAAGACTTTCTTTGGGTAACAGCCGACTCATCTGCTTTTGTGAAAACCGTTTCTGTTTTTCTATAGTTACCAAATCGTTTTGGAATTTATGGAAAATGTTGTAAAATAAAATTAGTTCGTATGGATCACTCTTTTTATAGTCTAAACCAGGGGTAGTCAACCTGGTCCCTACCGCCCTTTAGTGGGCGTTCCAGCTTTCAGCGTGGGCGGTAGGGGTTTTAAAAATATTTTCATCGAAATAGGAGACCTTCGTTTGTTCTTCACAAAAATTGAGCCAGATGTCCAATATTTAGTTTCGCAGCATCAGCCTCAGGGATCTCATTAATAATTTAATTAATTAAATGTAATTTCATCAGAATTCATGCTTCTATGTATGCAAAGTATAAATAAAAAGATACTCGTAGATTTAACTACAGTAAGTTGTTTTATAAAGTTGTTTTATAAGGATATGGTTATTAATAATACTAAAAATATAAAAAAAAACTCTAAACGTCTCACTCTTTATTCCCATCGTAATATAAAATAAGATAGATACTCGCCTACAATCTTCATTCAATTTAATATTAACCAATATATATATACCTTCTTTGCAGTTAATAAAATATTTATGTATCCTTGAAATTCTGATCAGTTGAGAAAATTGCTTATTTGAGTATATCTACCGTCATATTGTATGTAGTACAAAATTGCTCCTAAAAATAAAATACGTGTAGATTTTCATCTCAAAAGCCCCACGGGATCTACCCTACTTCAATCCCCCCAAACCTCACACAGCAGGGACTTGCGGTAGGGTAGTTACGCCGCCATTGATTACAAGTGGGGTCAATTTACCGGATAAAAATATAACATCGGTAAAATTAAATAAAAATGTATGATCCTACACTGGTAGGCTAAAAAATTCGCAGCCTCAAAAAGTAAATATTAGCCAGTCTCCATTTATTATTTTGATCGAGAATTACATTTGAATTTTTTGAACACTATTGGAGCTGTTTAAATTTAAAGATTATTTAATGTTTTTGTGAAAATGTGTAATAGGTATACAGCTGCATTCGGAGATTAAATATGTTTTGTCGAAGGTTTTACTTACATTTCCGGTCAACTTCATCCAGCGCATCTATTCTATACACAAGACTGCTTTCGGCCGCTACGGAAGCTATCTAGGTTAGAGTTGTATCGAAGTATTAGCACTTATTGTAACAGTTACAATAAATTAGTTGTAATTGTTACAATAATTGTTATGTTTTAACAGCACCTCTTTTGGCTGAGGTAAATTTTAGAGCGAGATAGACAGTTTTGACTGTTTAGACGGCTAACTTATTGTAATTTATTGTTACAATAAGTGTTAATACTTCGATATAAACCTACCCTAGATAGCTGCCGTAGCGGCCGAAAGCAGTATTGTGTATATAATAGATAAATAGATAGAGAATAAACGCAACATTAATAGGAACTAGCTTACCCTACGGGGTACGGTATAGTCTATGGAACTCGAGTGTGGAAAAATATGGGATAAACTGAAACGCCCATTAAAGAATACATTATTTTCTATGGTTACATCTGTATCATAATAATATGCATTAAAGTTTGTCACGTAAATGTAAGGCGCATTCAATATTTGAGGTATATAGGCGCGCTTTGTTTTAATTGGGTTTTATGTCTTGACTGTCATGAAGTCCCCTACTTCAAAACCTTGGTCCATGGCTATGGCTTTTACATGTCTGTTCTGCGCTTCGTCATAATAATATGCAATGGTTAAAAAATGATGTCACTCTTGCAATGAAAACGGGTCAACCACAATAATTTCAGATATTATCAAAAAAGGAATGGAATTTGTTTTGCCTTATTAACGAAAATTATACATTGAAAAATAAAAAAAATTACATTGTAGTTCGTTTTCAAGGCTGATAATTTTTCAGCCTGCCCGACGTTACGTAAGAAAATTTTGATAAAAAATAGAAAAATCAAGGTAGATATACGTTAAATACTTTTATTGAAACTACATATTACCTGTTTTAAAATATAGGTATATAATATATAATCATCAGCCGGCGTCGGTTGACTGTTGGATTTAGACGTCATAATATAGCTGTAGTATAATTATAGTAGTTAGGATTACCCTATGTATAGCTCCTTCCACTCATTTCGGTCTTTTTGGTGCCACATATTTCTAACATTGTCTATTAGTACCTAACATCTTCAAGGGAAGTAGGAAAATGCAAATTTTTAATCTAAAACAAAGTATTTCCCAACCTGTGTGTCGTGAGGATATCTCAGGTGTGTACGCGTTTTTTTACGTAAATTGTAATTTGTACAAATTATGGTTGGGTCAATTATAGCGGCATTCATTTCTATCTTCCCACCTATCTCGAATCTCCAGATATTGTTTCAAGTCGGCAGTTACGGGTCATGAGTCGACCGTGATTGCTAGTTAAGTTCAGTTGTATCTGGAAAGCGGAGGCGCCTGGGCTTGTTAAAGGTAAGCCGTCGCTAACTGGCACTTGTGTATTGATCGTAAACTGCTGTACGTACAGGGTGATTCGTCCATCGAGTACCCCTTCGACCTCTATCACAGTTACATTAAGACAGCGGACACGCCTAGGCTTATTAAAGCTAAACCGTCGTTAACTACAGGGTGATTCAGCCAAAACGCATATGTTCAACCTCCGTTGCGCTAAATCCATCCTGAACTTGTCATCATCATTTATCCCAAAACCCAAGTGAAACCGTGAGAGTGACATTCCGAACCGTCCTTTTACTAGTGCGTGAGTGCGTGAACACCGAACCAGCTCCAGCACGCACCAGCCCTCTCAACATAAAACGACAGTGTCTGGCTTCCTGTTTAACCCCCCTTCCCCTAGATCCGTAATCCTCCAGCATCTTCAAATACAGGCCACTGCAAAAAACCGCTACTTACCAAATTAGTATGTTATTATTTCAAGCAAAACTTTTTAATTGAACAATTTTGGTATGTGTCATGAAATCCTAATTAGTTTTAAAGTGTGTCGTTAACTCAAAATGGTTAAAAACACTATAGGTATCATGGAGTTACCGTGGGATAGATCTACTCAGTTACCAAGATCTCAATAGGTACCTACTGAAATTTAATGGCATATCAAAACAAAAACATTACAATAGACAGAAAACATAACTTTACAAAACCAATAGTAACATTATGTATATGTGATTGAGGAACAGATACAGTCAAAATAAATGAATGTAGTTATGTTATGAAGCCTATCAATGAGGACACTCAGATGTATGATGTATCACAGGCAAACCCCTCAGAGATCATATAAAAAGTGAATAAATCAGAGAAAATTTATATTTTAAAAATATGGTTATATGGGAAACAATATGAAGAAAATTCTAGAATACACACGTGGAAAAATTGGTCACACATCGTATTGCAAGGGAGACAAGTTAGTCGTTGTTTTCCCGGTGGACATTCCAGAAGACAGGAGAGATAGATTGTTGACTCACTGGTCCCGTGCAGCTATAATAAAATATTGTGGAATGTGGATGTCATTAATTTAAAAAAACGTCTCAAAGAACACCGGCATATGCGTGAACCCCCGAAAAGTGGTGCCCAAGGCCTGAACAAAAACGTACCATAAGTACAAGAGAGAAAGCATTCAGCACGCTTATACGAGTATCTCCGCAATATGCGTTAGAGTAACACAGAATTTACATGGCTGAATTAAATATTCTTGTGAAGTCACCAGTAAATATTTGAATTAGAGGTGGGAAAACTGGTCGATTTTGAAGACTAAGTATACTAACTACCAGTATAAAAAAATACTTAGTATCGAAACTTGTTCCGAAATACTAACTAGTATTTGGAATACTATGTATAGAGAGCGTTTGGTGTGCGTATGCGACATAAGTCTTATACTCAACTGGAACTAAAACCAATTCCATATTAGTATTTGAAATATCGCCTCCAATAGAATCGGTAAAAATACTCTTGAGCTCTGCTTTTCGAAATGTCCCATTTATTATAAAATTTTAAACACATTTTAAATTTATGAGTTGTTTTTCTGTTAGGTTATAATATTCTTGTTCATAAAATGAATAACAATGATTTATTTTTATTTTAAACAATATGTTTTGAGCAGTCAAAACACTCGGTAACAGACATAACATGCCTGTGCGTCATCTCACCACGAGGGAATGTGGTGCGACACAAAATGTATGACCTATTGTTCAACTGGCAAGCGACTCGCAATGATATCATCACAAGTTTTTTGGAACATGTTTATTGGGCCACACATACTGAGTATGGGTAGTTTTGACTTTTTTTAGAATTGAGTACACAAACTGGTGACAGTATTTCCAACTCACCTCTAATTTGAATGACTAGTTATTAAAAAACTGCGAGCATGTTTCTAAAGTTTATTCTTTTTGTGTTAAAAAATAAAAAGTTAGTGGTAATTATTTTTTGTGAATTTGTTGGAATTGTTACTGATAATATTTAAATTTGATAGCCGTACTGAGAAGCAACATGATGGTATAACGTTTCATAGTTAAGTTAATAATAAAATTGAGGTTTTACCGTGTGTTATACACAAGAAACACAGCTTCATTTTGCCGAACAATACCCTGTCTCTTTCTATTATTACCCTGAGTTGGTGCCCCTTTTTCTTCAAGTATCGATACCACTATCAATAGTTTATTTCCGATACCAGGTATCAATACTTTTTCATTCATATATGACAGCCATATTGCATTCATCAATTTGACCATGACCATGTTCGATCCTAATCATCATCATCAATTTGAAATGTATATAAATAGGAAGCCAGCAAGTGTGACGGGCGTTTGTGGTGATTCTGAAAAACGACAATATGTAAGACCTCATAATATTTTATATTGTGACATTAAAAACAATTTGTGGTGCTTAAAATCATTTATTCAACTTTGTAGTAGGTATACAGTGCTATTTTAACATATTGGGGAATCATAACAGTTGATTACTTTATTTTAAAGCTAACTTTAATAACACAGTTTTCCTCATGAAAACAATATTAAGTAATTTGTGATTAAGTCCGGATTTGAAGGCACAGGACGAACGAATCCATTTTTTCAATAACAATTCTTCAACCGAGTATGTCACAATTTAATATAAGTAGTGTTACATTATTCAGACTAGGCAAACCGAAAACTATATACTTAATATTGCTCAATGATTTCCAACTAAGGTTCATCAAGAATTCTAAAAAGGCTTGCAAAAAAGTATAAAATTGTAACTGTTTTACGGACATAAATAATATGTCTCAGAAAGGTGTAGGTTCCATGAGATTACACAAAATGTTTTAAGGGTTTCGCCAACTCAAAAGTGTTGGGAGTCATTGGTATTGGCACTACAGCTAGTAACAGAATTATTAGGCATTTAATTAAATACTATAACTGAAAAGTATTGGTTTCAATTAATCATTTTATATATAAAAATAACAAATATTTTTTTTTATTAAATAGAATCTATCTTATAGGTGATGGCAACATTTTAATAAGGCCTCCAAACCTGTCAGTGAATAGGGATTTTCATTTATACGAATATGGGTTTTAATTTACTATAAGTACCCTGAAATAAAGAGGCAATTTGAGTAGGTACATGGTGAATTTCCTTTGAAATCATTAATTATTATTTAAGATAGAATAACCTTTATCTTCAAAGACATCATTCTTTTATTTGTTAATTCCACGAAATTAATTTTATTATTGTTGTGGTTACATAATTCCTCATTTATGCATTAAACAAAGATGTCTTTTTTAATATATTATAATATATTTTTTAATTAACTATTTCTTTTATTCAACGTATAATTCACAAGATTTAAGAATGTACCATTCTAATTATTGAACATACATAATTTTGAAAAACACTAGATTTGGAAGAACGCTAATGAGCAGGTATTAAAAGGCCAATAGTTAAAATTTGTCGTAATTAGTATGGCACCTCGTAGCATAGTGGATAATGCGCGGACACCCAAGAGACGCATGTTCGATTCCTGCCGGGTGTCTTACTTTTTTCAAAAAGATTTTTTCTATTGGTCATAATATATTTTATCAGAATTGTTTTTCAAAATTATGTATTTTATATAATATATATTTATATAAAGTAGTGTAACATCAAAATCATTTTCGATAATAAAGTCAAAGCATAAAGTGCATATTTTTCAAAATCATTACAAAACATATTTTTTTAAAAGGACACAGGACAAAAAATTACCAATTGTGACTTAAAATAATTAAAATAATAAGTGATGAATATTAGTGTCATTTTAATTTTTTTAAATTAAGTACCAAAGCAGCCTCACAACATGGGATGTTTACATAAAATGAATGCTTAATACTATTTACATTAATGGTGTAGAGATAAATTATAAATATAATCAGTGAAATATATTTCAGTAGAATATGTAATAATTGAGGCATCAAAAAAATTGTTTTTGACCCAGGGGCCTTATGTTGTAACTTGCGAGTTGAAGTCGCCCGGTCGACATGACGTCATATGACATCATTGTGACGTACTACCGGAGTGATAATAGCATTCGAGAAATTAACGCTACTCAAATACTGGCGTTATTCATTGTGCCCATACACAAATAGGTGTTCAAGCATAATAATATCTATGGTGAGTCGTGTGCTTGGGCGGCTCGCCTCGATGCGTGTATTGAGGTTACGTCACAATTACGTCATGTCGTCGGGTGACTTCATGTCACAAGTTATCCCAGACAAACTTACAGAAACTAATTATTTATGATGAGATGATCAATTTCATTATGATTATCAGCTATTAAAAATGGGTATATTATTGCAAGTAGAAATTACAACACGGAGGAAAAATATAACAGAACATGTTAAAACCAATCAGTTACGCTTAACTCACAAAAACACTGTTAACCACAAATATAGAATTGTGAAGAAAATAGATACCTCAATATTTATGTAACACCGTTTATAAGTACAAATAACTACTTGGTGTCAAAACTTATATGAGAATACAAGATTATCTCTATGGTCCCATAATATCTGTAGTCATATTTTGAAGAGTTATCAAAAAAAATTAATTAAATAAAAGTCATGGTTTAATCGAGAATGTTTACACTGATATTTAAACAGTTTTGTTTTGATAAAATACCTATATGTAGAAATTTGATTTTGGGTGGGGTTGAATAAGGTTCACGGAGGGGTCTGTGAGTATCTTTACATTAATTATTCGATTCAATTCCGATACTAAGTATTAATACTTTGTCTTTTAGTATGACATAGTAAATTTTGACCTTGTAAACGATAAATTATGATTTAGTAGTAATTTTGATAAGAGATTAATTTTTAACTCACATGATTTTTCCTGTACATATAGATCCGAGGTGTAGAACCTTACGGAGAAACAAAAAAAGGCAATCCAAGCATTCTAAAAGAAAGCTCATAAATACATGGCCAAGTGAATGAAAATCAAGCATAGTATATCCGTACAAGAGGACACGCAGACTCATGTGGATCGATCACGTTATCGGGCACTCAACCCCTGGGTTATTTACACAAGAAATGGGCGAATTGTGTGCGCGAGGATGCAGAAAAACCTCAATGTGTCGTATCAGAGAGAAGGCTTTGACAATTGAGAAGACTGGAAGATGCTTGTGCAGTCAGCCATGACCCGGATAGTCTTTAGGGTCAATTAAGTATAATTTTAGAAAACGACGTGTTTTGTTGAAGAAAACTTTCTACTTATAGATGGACCAATCCTTAAAATATAACTACAAAGAAAGCTCAAGTAAGTGTCAAAACTAAACTAATGTGAAAATATAATTACGTATATTGATTTTAAATACTAGCTCCAAAGCAATTCTTATATCATGTATGAAATGTCAAAGATTAAGAATGGAAGGACAGTGAAATTAAGTTTAGATTGTACATAGCATGTCTTTGATAATAGGTAACGTTCGACAGGTTAGTTAATTAAGAATGGATTTCCAAAGATTCCAATAAATCACTTCAAATATCAGATTCAACCCTCTTGAATTCACTAAACTATGTCACGCATTAAAAGTAAATTCCCCACCTCTATATCTACAAAAACATAATGACAAACTTATATTATGTAGGAAAAACTTATAAAAAAAGAAGGAATTATAAAATTTATAAACTTAAAATTTAAGACTAAAAACTAAAAAGGTTTATAAAAAAATGAACGTCATGATAAATAATTATATTTTATTAACAGAGAGAGAGAGAGAGATATTCAATACATACTGGTTGGTACAAATTAATTATTCATATTGGAGATTCTTTCAATAAAAGAATTGTAATAGTAAGTACATATATCTGCCAAAAATTTCAAAATGATTTACATACAAAAGTTTTGGTGTTTTTAGATTCTAATAAAATAAAATAAGATATACTTTACATAATTAAATTTGACTGGAGTGGGTACAGTCCTACAAACCTATCTAAAGAATGGTCAAAAATGGAACTACGAACTATCATATGGACGCCATTTTAAAAACGTAATTCGAATGTCAGATTCTGTCCAGTTGCGAGTCTTGATTGGGCAGTTTTCGACAGTGGCTCCCCCATCCATTCTTTAGTTAAGTTTGTAGGTCATAAAGTGTTTTTTTTAATTAGGAATGATTTTATATATTTTTAAATCAAAATGTCTACCCATCTAATATAATTGTTCATTAAATGAGAATATCACAATACCACCCTTATAACAAATAAGAAAGAAATAAATAAAAGTATAATTTTTAAATCTAACCACCCACCTTTTAGCATTGAATGAAAAATTCCACAGTAAAAATCTAAAAATAACCAGCCATAAGTAGGTGTTAATTACAAAATAATATAATATGTAAAAATGTATGAATTTTAATAAATATATAAATGCATACACTTGTCAGATGTTATCATGTAGATAGATATATAAATAATATCACACATTTATTTTTTAACAAAATAAATTTACACTAATGTAATTGTTTGAAAAGGGTATGTAATATTAAAAAACCAAACCACTACAATATGTGCCATGGTGTCCGTAAAATGTCATTGTACATTAACATTATTTTAAATCGAAGCTCGATACACACTAATAAGTAGGTATTACTTAAAACTAATGCAACAAGAATACTTTTCAAGTATTTTATTTTAATAATATACACTGTATACAAATTGCATACGAAACAACCATTTTTTATTGATAGCTCCATTGAACAACGCTGCTTATAACATATTAATACTCTGCTGTGACATGGCCCACGATATCTAAACCTGTAAATATACCTACTATGTATGTAATTGTATAGATCTTTAACAGTGGTACATACCACTTTTTGGGTACTATGAAATCCAATAGATAAGTGCTTCCAGTAGTTGATGTACATAATAATCATTACAAAAATACGGGAATTACTGTAGTAAAGGTTTCGAATACTATGACAGATAAAATAGATAAGAGAATTATAGCGCCTGTACACGTGCATTGAATTACTGTCCGCAATAGTGCTTATTTTAAACTATCATGACAATAACTGTTTACACGTAAAAGTGCTGACTGTCTCTCCAATCTCATTCTTCAAGAGTAAGCGAGGCGCGATGTTTTCATTTAAGCCGGCTCGCACATCACAACTCGCCTTGTGTGCCTGATGGCCATAAATCAAAACTTCTGAGACCACCGGCGAATGTTGCATGCTACAACCTCGCACATCTGCCTAGCGGCAAACGTCAAACGCGAAAAAGGAGAAGTCTCTCGTCTGCCATTTTTATTGTATTGATTGTATGAACAAACGTCAAACGTGGTGACCAGCGATGAGCGAGCAATGACAGTGTAGACAGAGACAGAAATGGCCGATTGTGCGGACTGTGCGCATGCGCGGAGTCGACATTTTTCGAGATCGACATGCAGGCTTTGGCCAATGCAACTTGAGGCATGTCGCAGAGTCGCAGAGTCGCAGTTGCATCGGCCAATCTGCGAAGCTCCATTTGATAACGTTTGTTTCTTGGTTTACGATAACGTCACATCGACGAATTTGTCGTAAGACGCATGCAGCGAGTTCTGATGTGCGAGCCCTCTAAAGGTACTATCTGACAGGTTGTATTGAAAATCGGTTAAACTCAAAATAAGTAGTTCTGTTTTTTTACCGGCATGTTCGCCCGTATTGCTCTACTGTGCAGGCACAGATCGAAAATAATCTTACTTGCGCGTTGAATTCGGAACCTTCCAAACTTGTTTGATTCATGCACACAATCTTGCCAACTGCAGGATAATACATGTTTCCCCATACATTTTCATACTTTGCACAGTAAATCTATACACGTGTAAACGGGGTATTATGCTTTCGACAACATCTATTATATGCAGACAAACGTATGAAATATGAACAACCTGTAAATATTGTTGAAGAATTGAATCACTGGACAAATTGCGTTATTCATTGGTACATACCTAAAAGGAATATAAAGGTTTTTCCTAAAATGTACTGGAGTGATAAATTTAATGAATTTAACAGAAGTAAGCAATGGCAAGAATACTATGAAAGGAGCAGTGCAGAGACCTTTATCAGCAGAGGATTGATGATAATAATATTGATGAAGGAAATAAATGACACGAAGTCGCAGTAGCGTGCTATAAAACTAATGAACACAAAATTATAAGGCAGACATGAAATGAATACTGTTATGTAACATTTTTGCAAAAGTTTTTTTAAATTCTGAGATTGTTTATGCTTGCTGCCTTTACATACGCATATTCAGTTGATTCTTGTGCCATGTCTAACTACAGCTTTACAGATAAATACCATTGTCATAGAGCCATCAATATTCTTAACCTACAAACATCACTATTGATTAATGTCCAAATTAAGTACCAATCAAGGAAATATAATATAAGGCAAGGCACTATTTTTACTTCTAGAGTCACTTGATTATTAATCAAAAATATATTCAGCAAAAATAAATGGTAGAAATCTCGCTGTTGAAATGACTGAGCAAGTGTCTTTGCGGGAATCAAGTGTTACTGCTCCACAACAGCGTGCTTCAGCTCCATGGCCAGTTTGTATCCCAACTCTGGTCTTCGGTCTCTTCCTTCTACCATACCCAAAACCTTAAACCAAAACAATTAAATAAATGATGTGTCTATCTAAGTCCAAGATAAGTCCTCAAATAGTCAAAGCATAAAAAAAAATGTATTCTATATTAGGTATATTATAATGTAAATTCCAAAACCTGACAGAACCATACCAAAAAATAAATGTTTAAAAACCCAATAGCATACAAAACCAATAAATTAAAAAGATATAGGTACTCAAACCTCCACTCAACTCAACTCAAACTCAACTACCAATATTTTTTCTTATATCAATATTTTTTTATTTTTTTTTTAGAATTATTAATAACCATGTCCTTGCTTTTTCGTACAAGGTGGTCGTTAGTAATTTTTAATAATCACAAACACCCAGGCTTTGAGAAAAACACATAAATATTCTGTCCTCACCGAAAATTGAACCCATAACTCTCGGGTGGAAGGCCAGTGCCTTACGCACTGCACCACGAGAGCCGCCCAAAATGGACATATTGTTCCAATTCGAAAATATGATACGACAGAAAAAAAAGAAAGTAACGTTACAACCAATCAGAATATATGGTTGAAACACAAATTGGACATATCGATTTTTGAAAACTTCTTCTCTTATCATTATGTATCCGTAATCGCACGTTTGCAATGATTTCTCTTACCCGTCTGTAGCTGCTGTCAGAACCCGAACAATATAAAGACTCTCTCAGCAGAATCTAATGTGTGATCCATCATCCTTGGTCTTAATGAACTTAGTCACAATCAATTATTTTACTATGAACTACATTCACTGTCAGCTAACTCGTAACAGTTTTCAACTCACACATCGTTGCATTCATAACACTTTACCTACTACTCCCGCCCACATAGCATCCCATAGTAGCTAAATGTTATGAACCCCATACGTGGTGGCATCTTCACACATGTGCAACTTTATACCAAACAAAATATATTCGATATGCGGTGTTTGCTTAAAAGAATTGTCTACAGATGGTCAACCAAAACACTCGAAATACAAATTCATGACAGATGAAATAATTTTTCTCGTTTATTTCACAGATGCTAGTCATTTTAGAATTTTGTTTTATTTGGTATATATAAAATAGTTTGTCGTGAGAGGTTGAGATGAACATCATATTATGGCACAAGCTGAGCATCCTATCCTATGTGCCTGCACTATGTTGTATGATTCTTTGACATACTGAATATGGAAAGCCTTGAAACATTAATCGTTTTGAGCATGTCTCTGGTAAAAGGAGCAGAGGGCGAACACTGATGAGGTGGAGTATCCAAGAGCTTCACTGGAAAATTGATAACATCCACCAAAAGACATGCAGAGATATGGAAAGGTAGGGAAGGCTGGTGTAGAGTTCCGCAATACTTGTTCCAGAGTGATCACAATCCTCAGTCATGATGGTTACGAGTACGAAGAAGTAGAATGAGAAATATTAAAAACTATCTGACAATATTCCATGTTACAATAAACATAAATGGCAAATAATAAAACACTAAAATAATGGGTCCTGAATGTGACACTACATAATATCAATTTTGAAATAGTTTAAAATTATAATCCATTTCAAAAGCCGTGAACCATTGATGAAAATATACATTTATAAAATAATTCCTTGACTTTTACAATGCAAGATAGTTGATATTTTCATATTTTATGATACCCTTCTATCTCATAAAAAAACACCTTATATGTGCAAGAAGCGTAAAGTTCTTTTACACAATATGAACCAGCCAAAATATAATGGATCATACTTACATTTTCAGCATTGACGATAACTCCATTATTTGTGATAACTGTATTTTTAGTTTTATCGATATCTGATAGATCGACGCCTCTGCTGCAGTCATCGATGAGGATTGTGCGGTAGCCTATCGCCAAAGCATCTACAGCTGTCGCACCTGCAAATCATATGTCCAATTTATCGTATTCACTGTTGATTATTATCTTCAATCTTGTGTAGCAGTCAAATCTTGCGAATCATTCGTTAAATAAAAAAAAATGGTTAATTTATTCTAACGGAGACGACAGTTAGGTTAGGTTATACAAATTGATATGATACAAAAGCCGATTGCCAAAAATTAAAGCAATTTATTAAGTGCATCAAATATGTATGTATTTAATTAATTTTGTCGTAATTAGATAGGACATACATGGGTCAATTGGTAAAAGCAAATTGGCGAGAATCCAGTGCGTGCGGGTTCGAGTCCCGCTGGGCGTCAATTTATTTATTTTTTAATCTAGTGCCTACCTACATATCTGTGGTCTTTTCAAATTATGTGTGTTCAATAAAGAATGTTATAGCACCTAGTACACGTGCATGGATTTATTTGCACCAATAGTGTGTATTTTAAACTATCGCGATAACTGTGATAATAAAAGTGCTGATTGTCTCACCAATCTCATTCTTCAGGAGTGAGCGAGACACGATGTTGTCATTTTATTGTACTATTTGACAAGTTGTGAAGATCAGTTAACCTCAAAATAAGTCTTTGTGCGGTGCAGATGCTTCTGAACTTTTTTAATCCATATGCATTCTTGGAATATGCACAATAATAAGTGTTAACACATGCATTTTTACCACGTTTTTCTTAGCTCGTATTCTTGTTTGTTTGGTGGTTGTTTATCCAGTACAAATCTTGCAATCGATTTATAACTAACTTCCCGACTAGCTAGACATTTGAAACTTTTAGAATATATCAGAACACGATGCCTATGCATTCTTTTAATACTTTTAGCCATCTTTAATTAGAATTGAATTCATTTTCAGTTAATTCTGTTTTGTATGAAAAGTTATTTCGGAAGAAATCCGTAATCCAATCCACTATTATTGGTTGCTAAGAGGGTGGTCCTAGCAACTAAATTGTTAATATATACGTGCGTTACTATGGAAATCAAAATGATATTTCAGTATTCTATAGCTGTTTGTTTGTATGTTGCAAAATAGCAAAAAAATGATTTGTTGACAATTTGCCTTATTTGTCCTAAATTATCAATACATAGAATTGTCAAGTTTATATGATTCAACAGAAAATTTAAAAATGTGGTATATAAAAAGTTCTTTTTATCTTGTAATTATTTTGTTATGGCCGCGATAATACGTACTCCCAGTAGTAAATCCATGCATGTGTAAACGGGATATTAAATTACATTGGCTTATTTACTTACCAACACAAATGTCATATGCCAAACCACAAATGTAAATATCGGTGGCATTCTTTAGTCTCAGTTGTGATGACAAAGTGGTCTCCGTAAGTTTCTTGTTGTCCCAGAAGACAGAATATGAATCTACTTCAGGATTTGTGCCTTTGTACACTTTGATTCCACTTTCAATTATCTAAAACACAAATTTAATTGCATAATCATAATAATATATTAAATGCCACTGAGGCATTCCATAGAGACATGGGAAATTAATCATGAAGATACATAGTTCTTCGGCATGAAAACATCCTAAAACACTATGAAAAGTTTATGTGCCATCTGAAACCACAATTCATAATTCAATAAAAAAAAATTTAAGATATGTGCATCATTACAGTGATGACTTTGATACAGTGAGCGAAGATTCAAACTCCTCAATTTGTCAATATTCACAACTTTTCATACGGCAATATGCCACAAATCAATATGAAAGATCTGCATTAACATACTTACAAGAATTGATTATCCAGCAGGCCATATAATATTTGTCAAATAAGTTTTAGAGAATAAAAATTATAGGATGTTTTTGCCACACGGTGTGTGAATAAGCAAAACTGTGAGATTTGGCATGCTGACATTCCAAGATTGATTTAAGAACAACCAATACATCCACGAGGTTCGGTGCATATTTTGAGCTGGTCGCAGACGCAGCTAAAAATTTGTTTACTGTGGCAAACGGGTACCGCAGCAAGATAAATGACTTATTGGTAGTTTCAATCGGAGAATATGGACTTCGAAACTATAACTAAAAACAAGATAGACAGTTTTACGAATAACTACTCATATATACATAATTGGAAAACACCTCATCAACATATCTATTAGAAAAAATCTTAATAAAAATATGGCACTGGATAGGACTACATAATGTGTTTTACCAATTTACCCACCTGATCACAACGAAATTAACTAACAGTCATGTGACTGAATTACTTTCTAATTTCGTGACAAGAATTATTATATTGGCGACACGCTTTTGTGGTTTGAATCAAGATACCAATTATAGATGATTACTAGCCAGCGTCCAAAGTCCTGTCCGGTGCCATATTTTTTTCAAGATATTTTTCTAATACGTATGTCTGAGGTGTTTTCAAATTATGTATGTTCCTAATCCTAAATCCTAATATATGGTGAGTCACAGACTAATTTTACAAATTATTGGTTAAATGAACCCCTTAAATAATTTGAGTACGACAATATGGTACCTTTAGGTCTTTATGGAGTTCTGATCCCCACGAGTCTTGCACACAGTGTCGTGGCCACAAGCGCTGCTTCATCAATGGGGGTCCGGCAAATACGACTGTGTCATAAGTTTGTGCATTGTCAGCGGATACCTAAAATTAACAATATCCCTTTATAATGATGCTATTAATAGTTAGTGTTTATTAATTTTTGGCAAGACAACAAAAACTCTTACGGGACTGGTGTGATGAAGCTCTCTCTGTGGAAGATTATCGATGAAGGAAACGTGATCGCTGGGATGCCAGTCCAGAGAGTAGACCACGGCATCGAAAGGAATCGTCTCCAGGAGTCGGTTGATTGGTGCTATAACCTAAACAATTTAAAATGTATTGTTAAAAAATAAAGTCGATAAAAAACATTACAGAATACAATGTTGTGTTTATTATTATTACAAATATTTTGGTTTGTATCCACGAGTAGGGATTCCAATCCCGGGATCCCGAATCCCGGGATCCCGGGATCCCGAGCTATTTTCGATACCTATGAATCCCGGGATTGATAAACCTAATCCCGGGATTTCGGGATTGATTTTTTTATCAATTTTTATGGAAAATAAAATAAAAGCGAAAATAAAAAATAACTACATTAGAAATAAACTGAGTTTGAATGAAGTTTGATTTATACCCATGTGTAGGTTGCCGATTCATTTGATTTTTTTCACATAAATTATTAATAATGAGAAAGATTGGAACAAAACAATGCTTCGCACTTTAAACAAAGTAATTCCACCATGATATCATACGTTTTACGGCAGTTTCATATTTGGCTGACTAATTAGATTTATGAAGCGGAAAGGCCATAAGTACGCCATGATTATTTGCTTTACTATTTTAAATCTCGTTAATCCATTCATTATGTCTTTACTATCAGAAACAGCAATCTCATATTAAATTCACATTATTATTTATATTACAATATTATTTACTCCATGAAACTTATGTACGTCCGAGATTGAACGTGTACAATATCAACAATAAATGTCTTAAATGGTATAAATTATACTAGATTTATTTTTGACCGATTTTATCAATGTTATTTGTAAATATAAAAATTTTATAATAACAATGGAAAAAAATGTCAATCCCGGGATTGTCAAATTGTAATCCCGAAATCCCGGGATCAGAATTTTGGCTCGGGATTGGATTCCCTATCCACGAGTGACGAAGTGTGAAGGTAGGCTGTTAAGATCTGACATAAATAGTGCACACTAAACTTTATCAGTCATAATTATTTTGTTTTCATTGAACTAAGAAAACAAATTGCAGATGGTTTCAACTAGTTTTTAAAATTTAATTAAACCCTGCGTAAACCATGCCATAATAGTAACGATAAGCTGTGAAGATCCAACAAAAATAAAGCACATCTTTTCAGTCATGCATTTTGTATTCACTGAATTGAGAATATTTTCTAAGATATTTCATATACCTACAGTCAAACTTGGTTATTACGAGGAAGATGGGACCGACTGAATTTGCTCGTCATAACAGTTACTCGTTATATCAGAGAATAGGTATTTTTAAATGAGCGGTCACATAACACAAAAATTCCAAAACAAGTTAAAAATAAAAAATCTGAAAACAATCGTAAAAATCCGCGAAACAAGCATGGCATTTATAAACTACAAAAGAAGTTGTTTATTGTAATGAACGCTCGTAGGTACCAACTTACTGACTTCACAAACCTTGGATTTTTTACTTATTTCAACCATATGCGTGGATACTTTTTCAATATTGTCGGCGAAAACACCAATTAGGTAGGTATCTAGACACTTAACTAGTGTCATAAACGTAATGCGATCCCGGCAGCATCCGTCCAGTTGGATTTTATTGCTTAGGGTCGAAATGTTTTAAACGATCAACACGTTAACAGTTTTAAGAAAATTTTTGACCATATTTTAGCTCGGTATATCCGATAAGTTGCTCGTAATCTGTATCGTGATCGTAATAACCGAGTTCGACTATATCTCTCTGGTATCTAATTATTCGGTCTAATCAAATAATTTTAAAATAGGAGGTTTATCCAAATTTACCCTAAATCCATTTTTGTTCTAGAAAAACTGTTTTTCGGATGCAACAAATAATAATTGGTATGTTAATTATAATTTAATTTCAATATAATTAAAAAAAAAAAAAAAATTCACAAATTATATTTGACATGACAGGTAGGTACCTACTATCATTTTTTTACGGTACTAGCATGTTGTAAGTTGGGAAACACTGCAAATGCCATTTTCGAAAAAATGTGCTCCTACTTAGTATACATTACTTATTTGTAGTTATTTGCTTTAGTTCAAAATAGTTTTAAGAATATTAACCCAATGTTTACGGGCTGCACAAAATTGTGTTTTTGCTAATTGCTTTTCAAATGCAAATTAACACGTTAATTACAAAATTAATTAAAAGGGCCCGTAGGCATTGGGTTAATATATAAGTTGTGTCAATAATATTATATTGTTTAAATGAATAATAATTAACTGCTTAAATTTTAACCTCTCCATTTAACTCCAACCCCTAAAAGCGTAGCAAAAAATCAAATAAAACATAATTATAATATCTGAATAATCAATCACCCTTCTGCAAGTCTATTGTTTGAAGCGATTGCCTAACGTGTTAAAAGCCACCCCGTGGTTTAATCAAAAACTCACCGTAACAAGGGGTTGCATGTCAGCCCGAATATTACTACCCCGTCCCAGGCACACGTATACATTTGACTTAATTAGAATCTAAGAAATGTAATTAAGCCGATTGTGCTTTCAACTTGAGCACTGTTGCATTTAATTTGAGCATTGCTACATTTTCATAAGCCGTTAATGCAGTCAACACGATATTAGTGATGCAGTAAATTGCATAATAATTCACCTCGTCTATCTATAATTATTATGTTTCGCCTTTTATATGCAGTGCTTTTAAAACGGCGGTTTGCAACTATAACTAACTATTGAAGGGTAAGAATGCCGTATAAAGGTCGAAAATGAAAGAATTTGCGGTAAATTAGGAATCCAAACATAAAAAATCAGTAAATTTTGTAGAAAAGAAATCTGTCATTATGATACCCCATCTTTTCTTACCATGCGAATCAACATTATTTAATTACCAAATAACAATTTTATACTATTTATAAGAGTATTATTCTAAACGTATTCGTCCTTAAATGGAGAATAAAGTAAATTTCGTTTCATCATCATCATCAGGCCGAAACTGGCTTCAGATAATAATATTATAACAAGGAGTTGACTGCAACACAGATAAATATTAATATTACGTTTTATTTAAATAGTGTTATAAATAATATACAAAATTAGCAATAAGGCGTGTAACAAACATTTTACCTGGCCCTATATTCTGAAAAATCGAGGCTCAGGTAACACTGTGCGCCAGGAATAGCAAGTGTCCCTTAACAGGGCTTAATTTTAATTCTCAAAAAACAACATTGATTATTCATAGATGAAATATTGTAAATTGTTTGCTGTCTGTTCTTGATCTGTAAAATATAAACGATTCTCCATCTAAGTTGTTAATTATAATTATTGGATTTGCCTATCAGTTCATAAAAATATTAATTTCAATTACAGAATCAATAATTTCATAGTATTTAAAGGATTTTCACAATGTAATTTCATTACATTAAATAATCCCTGAGTATTAAAATATTAATTTCAATTACAGAATCAATAATTTCATAGTATTTAAAGGATTTTCACAATGTAATTTCATTACATTAAATAATCCCTGAGTATTAGAGTCTTCGTTGCTGATCAATATTGTGCTTCGCCTAGAACGGACTGGATTAAAAATAACAAACTTTTAAACAAAACTGAATGAATGTCAAAAGCATACCTACCAACAATAAATATTGGTAAACAGAAACTATCTATGTGGTACAATTGTATGTAATCAGGCAATAGAAAAGATTTATATCCATCTTTTTAACCTACTATTCGGAACTGGCAAAAAGTCCAATAACATTTTTCGCAATCAAGGTGAATTATAGCCAGCTAACTTAGTTAGAAAATATTGTGCGGTGATCGATGAAAACTTTTAATAGGCCAGATTGCATGTGCGCTCCAAAATAGATAAATTTTGAAGTTAGATGTTTGACATTTAAGGTGGTACAATGCATTACCTTTCATGAACTCTGTGAATGCATGTTACCTAAGTATACAAAAGATAGCTCAATTTTAACAAAGATTTCGCTATAAAATATTTAGAATGAAACAATACATTTTGCCAAGTGTTTCTCAAACTTTTTTGACATGTGGCCCCTTCACCGTTTTTACAATTAAAAATGAAATTTGAATAAATATCAGTGGTGAAGGGTGGAGGTATAGGTATAGGTGGAGGTCATACGTATTTGTTTTCATTGAAATAAGACTACAATTTACAGATTGTATTGGTTAGTTTTTAAAATTCAATTAAACCTGCGAAAACCATGCCATTATAGATAATAGTCAAAAAATACTTGTCCATCTATAAAATATCTAAAATTATGCAATTAAATCATACATAACTTTGAATATTTTATAGATAGAATAATATTTTTTATCTACTATAGTTTGGTTTAGCCATGGCTTAATGAATTAAAAAAATAACCAACAATATGTGTAATAAATATGTACCGATTCTTAATCCAATGAAAACAAATAAGTATGAATGAAAAAGTGTGCACAATTTTGTCGTATCGCCCAAAATATACCAAAACTTTTATGGTTTGGTTTAGGCAGGGTTTAATTGATTTTTAAAAACTAACCAATACTATCTGTAAATTGTAGTCTCAGTTCAATAAAAACAAATACGTATGACTAACAAAGTTTAATGTGCACTCTATATGGCAGATCTTAACAGCCTACCTCCACCCTTCGCTACTGATAAATATAATTCTTATAAACGATGCACAAACGATCGAGCTTTACTTTCGCAAAAAACCGAGAATGAGTTTATCACTCATGAATAATATTATAATACTGTCCCAAAGTGCAAAAACAATATTGCTACCCTTTTATAATCAACAAACCTTAGTAGTGTGAAGGCACTCAAAATCTTTCATGTTTTCCTCACCAACGTCAGAAAAAGTGATCGTACGTGGAATTGATTTTATTATATGAAAAATGCAGCTTATATTTGGACCCTCACAATAGTTGATTTTTGGCCCTTGATTTGTTCTATGACCCCTGGTTGAGGAATGTTGCATTACGATAAATAGTCAAAAATTAAAATGATGAATATAAGACTATAACAATCTATATATATTTTGGGGTCAGCTTGGTACTCGGTGTCAGACATTCATGTTACACACATTTGTTAACAGTGCTCCACTCCTACTTCAACTAGAGCGATAACTACACGGTAAAAAGAAGAATCATAAAAAAACCTTGAAAACTGCCCAAATAGCAGCTATTTCAAAATCACCCACGATTTTCACACTCACCACATTAAACATTAAATATCTCGTAAACCATTCATAATACTTTTTTTTACCATGTTCGATCCTAAGAAGATTACATGGGCCTTCCACAGAGTGGAAGTTGAATTAAGAGATTTTTGTTTTTACGAGAAATGGACGTTGGTCACTTGCTCGGCTTATTAGGTCTATACACTGGGTCGAAACACAAAACAACATGACAATTTTTAACAAATACAAACCCTTGACCATCGCAGTGAAAAATACTTTAACCAACAAATATTCTTTTAAAACCTCTAACGATGCCTAACGACCGATTAATCAAAAATCCCACTCTCAACGGTAACAAAAACATAGACCCCTTCCAAACCAACCTGCTCCGCAACACACTTAGTCTTAATCGAGCATAAGGCCCTACGTTTGGATGTGAAGCATTAGCAGTTTTCTGCGCCTGGAAATATCTCAGGAGCATATACCCAAAACTGAGGTCGCCACACACTCAAGTGTCTTTGACTGGTTCTACGAAAATTGCCCATGGAAGATAACAGCGTGGTGGACTAACAAAAATAAATGATTCTAATTAATAAATAGATAGTACAAAAATCAAAGCTAAAATCATCAAATCTTCACCAGGCGTCTCTCGCAACTCAAAAGCGTAAACTACGCCACCTATCTCTCATACCACAACTCACGTCCAACCATTGCAAAGACATAAACACATACATAATACAACAATCTCTACTACATCAACTACTTTCTTTCGCCTTTCCCACATTCAAGCTGCTAAAATGTTTTCAAAAAAAGAGCGCCAACATTTAACTTGTTGGTGTGATATTTTACATAAAATTTTCGATTCAGTTGTAGCTTGAAGTTAACAAAACACAGCGTTTTTTTTTCAAATTGGTATGTTTGACATTACACACATTACATAAATAAATTGCTTTTAAAAACCAGTTTGTAGAGTGTAATTTACAGTGAGGATGTATTATAATTTGTATCAAAACTACTTTTTAACAATAAACAGCTTATCTCTAACTAAACCATAATTGAACAATGTGTCATAGAGAACTTAATGTATTTGAGATAAAAACATGATTAATGTATGATAAATTTAAGGTATTTATATATAAAATGTGTTTACATGTTCACATTGCTTGATAAGGAATCTACAAAATGCTTGGCTTATTATTTGTAAAATGTATTTTTAAAAAAATCAATGATTAATGAGATGTTGTAATAAATGAGGATAACATAATGAATGAATGAAACAGGGTCATAGGATGTAGCAATATGTCAGTTATGTATAATTTATTCAGCATTTGTTTAATTCAAGCATTATTTTTTTATTTCTTTGATAGTAGAAATACATTATTTATGAGTTAACTTTACCTATTTAAATTGATGGGTAAAATAATATTATAACATGCAAAATTTCTTTTGGACTATTCATACTTGCCTAGAAGGAAAATAAATAAACTTTTTTGAATTGTAACATTTGATAGCAATTTTGGAACAATTTTAGTATGGTTGCTTTGTTAACTCTAGAAAAATAAATATTCTGTTTGTACAGTTGTTTGTGAATAAAAATGAAAATTAAGATTTTTATGTGATTATTCATTTATTTTATTCATTATTGAAATGTTAATACAAGGAATTTCCAGTTCAATGCAACCTAGGCAAATAAATTTCAGAACTCACCAAGTGTGAAGATTGCTACAATATAATTTGCGATGAAAAATGATTTGGAGTTAATTTAATCATTAGCCTCAGTAACCCTTTTCTAAATATCTCTTTCACATTTTATTTAGACTGCATCTTCATAGAAGGAGATTTTCGTTAACGTCTTTGAAATGTACATTATAAATCGGAATTTATGAATGAATAATAGTTATTTTTTGTCAAATTCTGTCAGGGTAAAGAATGAAAGACACATCTTTTAATAATGCCCATAATAGTAAAAAGTCTTCATTGATTACAATGGCCATGTACAATAATTTAAGACATAAAAAAACTGAAATATCCATTACCTCGA
Source organism: Rhyacophila brunnea (assembly GCF_057557595.1). Taxonomy (NCBI): domain Eukaryota; kingdom Metazoa; phylum Arthropoda; class Insecta; order Trichoptera; family Rhyacophilidae; genus Rhyacophila; species Rhyacophila brunnea. The sequence goes on along the minus strand of NW_028233276.1, from coordinate 34,357,717 downwards.
GTCCATTCTGTTGGGCGGCACAGTTACTGATGTTCAAGGTTCCGGTTAAAAAGTCATTCTGGACATCCACAATAAGGAAGACATTCACAGGTCGAACAATCTATAACAAACGCAATGGAAAATATATTATAAATATACATACACAAGTAAGGTTTGATAATTTGGGCATGAAAAAACTAAGTTTGAAATGGGCACAGAGCGAGCTAAGGCGATACAACAGGCGTGATTTAAACATGTCAGTGATAGTGACCATAAGCATTAAACATTATAGTATGAAAATCGGATCTGCACACTTTTACTTGTACCACCATAGAAACTATCAAGGTTACAATCACAGCGCATATTGTGATATCATACGCGAAGTGCAGCATGTGAGGCCTGCAAATACTTAGATAGATCCTTATCCCAACAGATTTTTCATATGGAATGATTGTTAGCCATTCGCTCAGCCCATTGTGTTCTTACTTTGGATCAAACGCACAATTGCAAGGCGACGTTTTAATTTTCCCAGGTCCAGGATTCCAACCTGTTACCCACAACTTTAGAGGTGGACATTAAGCCATCGTGGCACACACCATATCGTCGGTGTTTTGTAAAAAGGGCGAATTAACCAAAATGCTATTTTACAGGAGGATTTTTAACTTTTTACATTTATTTGTTTTATACCTGTGGATGATTATAAATATCTAATAAGTTTATAATAAAGCTTAGAAAGAATACTGTCATTATAATAGGCATTATTATATAATATTTTAAAAGGCCTAATATGTCACATTCGCTTTTTATTCGTAATACTAAATGGATATTCGCCCTTGCGATTATCGTTTTTACTCTCCTGTGAAGATACAAATTCGCCGTTTTTACACAACAAAGCTAAAGGGGTACATATTGTATTTTCATTAAAATCTTGATTTCGCCAAAATGGTTGATTCGCTCTTTTTACAAAACACCGACGATATATTGGTTGTACAACTTACAATCTTAATACGAATTTTTATCAAATTTTTTCATAAGCAAATATAATATCTCTATATGTATATTCCTTATAGGCAAATAAACAGTCTTTCTAGACTAAACATACCAAGCTATTGGAAAAACATATGCAGCAGAAGAATACTGTTTGCCAAATGTAAAGACTATTATAACATAATATTATATACTAATAATAATATCATATATACAACAGCTGTTTAATTATATACAACATTACAATAATATTATTATGGAAACATATCTAGATCAATCAGTTTCCAACATTATTATGACTCGAATAAGGCAAGAGATCAAAACACATTACAAGGTGGGTTTAAAAAATAGTTGTGTGTAGTTAGTTAGTGTAGAATGCAAAATGTTAAACTCCAATGAAAAGTTTACCGAATGTATTTTACAATATAAATGTTAAATAGTATTCAAATCGAAAAAATAATACAAAATAATTTGAAAAAATGCTACTATAACCACCGAAAAAGAAAAAAATTCTACAAAGAATCATGGTACATAGATATTTTCTACAAGTCTACAAATTATAGATTTAGCTCGCAAATATAACCCCAAATCTTTCCTTTTCGACCTTTACACGACACCTGGGCCCTTAATGTTAATTAAAATTGTCATTCTAGCCACAATGTCTTTTGTATATTGGACAGCGTGTTCCCTTGTTAATCAAAAGGTTGGTGGGTCAAGGCCAACTGTGAGCTTTATTTTGTGATGGTTTTTCATTACACATCACAATCTACAGGCGAAATTGCTGTATAGCTCATGTAAAAAGATTCACTTTAAAAAATATCATGTTTAGCGCTAATACAGGTAACCTGTTTATATTTTATAAATTTTGTTCCGCGTTGCAAAAAAGAATTTACATAGTTTACCCCCCTTAACCTGTCTGTCTTTCTTATGACGTCCACAATGGCAGACAGTTAACACGTCGGCTTATAATGTTGTGGGTTAGAAACGCGGGTCTGGCAAGTTCACATGTTATTTTTCAATGTGTGTTTTAACTAGAGTAAGGACCCCATAGGTTAAGCAAGTGACTAACATCCATTTCTTGTAAAAACAAAGATCTATTAATATAACCTCCACTCTGTGGAATACCATATTTTCTTCTAAGGATTGGATATTGCCTGTCTGCACTTATTATGAATCTGATCGTACGCGTGTGTTTCAACTCATTATGATGATTTCTAGTGCATGGAATATGTTAAAATAAGTGCAAAATCGATAGCGATAAAACGAATTGCAGTGAATAAGGGTCGTCTGTAATCAGGGTTATTTATTTTGTGTCTTTTGAAAAGTTGTTGATGTTTAGGGACCTACACAGTATTATTCTTCAAATGATGGTAATATAGCACTCTACCTTGGAGTGGAAATGGTGAAAATGAAATAGCAAGCTATAAAAGAAGGAAATGATTTTCTTACAACTTTGATCCAGTGGTTCCAACAGAAAATAAATTCGTCTCGGTCGATATAGCCATCATTATTTTTGTCGAAAACGGCGAAGATGTGTCTTGCCTTCTCGTCATCGAGCGGGTAAATGTGTCCTTTGTCATTTCTGAACAGCGCTCGGCAAATTAATCGAAATTCCTCAAGGCTCAGGCGACCATCACTATAAATTTAAAAAAATATATATATTACCATGAAGATTGCTTTTCAACGTGGACATGACGGTGTATTAAATTGGCATTTAAATGGACAATATTATACTTTAATAGAATTTGGTAGAAGTCATCCTGAAGAGATATTTTAAATAGATATAGTCATTAGCCAGTTGGTCCATTCTCTAAATTCTATCGAACATTGAAGAAAAAATACATAATCGCCCATTTTATTCAGCTGTGGAATTCAAAATCTAGATGTCTACTTATCCAAAACCTAATACTGACTTGAAAGGCAAAATCATAATGTCATGTCTTTTCTACAACCACGTATCTCAAAAAACCACAACTTTTCAAGAAAGGAAAAAAAACAACTTTATTCTGTTTTTAATTCAGAAATAAATTTTCTTCTATGACATATCCATTTAGTATAGTTACACATATTTTTATGAAAAAAATGTTTCTTCAATCTATTGTAAGTACTAGACTTTCAACCGATAAGTCATATTGTCGAAGATACGAGAATGCGTTGGAACTTTACTGTGAATCATTCCACAATATTACTGCAATAAACACGTATCTTGACTTGTGAGAGACATCTTCAGTATAATCATTGGTCGGAGTTCAGCATTATGTGTACTTACAAACACATATCTCAAGATACGAGTTTATAATATTTATAAAAGTCTTTCATTGTGATACGATTTTTTGTAATTGCTTAAATCTATTATGTTTCCACCAACATTCCCAGAATTCCCAGTATAATCTAAGTTAATTATGACATGACAAAAAAGCATATTAGTTAGACATTATTCAATGTGCTGAGTTGACAGACCGCAAGAGCAAACAGAATGTTGATGACACAAAAAACGAAATATTGCAAAATTTAATTGTGCAATTTCATATTTGAAAGTCAATATTACGACCTACATAATTATGTCTGCCCTAAACAAAAATAAACAGATGTATAAACACTTATTAAAAGTTGTCTTAAAATGTATGTACCTACAAACATTTGTTCAACTGTTTTTTTGTATTCTGCCATGTCGCAAAGCCGCGAACAAGCCGTAAAATACCATGTTTAAAGATAAATGCTTCGAAGACAAAAGTAATGATAAACTGCTTTATCATCAATGGCACTCAAATCAAGGGGGTAAGCGACAATGTCTATCTTGGACAACAAACATTAATTGACAGTGACATAGTACCCTGACTGATGATGATGACACCATCTTATAAGCAGATACGCTATGACTGAACAACTACGACATCCATTTAGTCAGCATTCTTCATGAACGATCTGAAAACCGAAGCATCATTGACTAGAAGATCGGTAAGTCACGCGTAAGGTGAAGAGGCAGATGAGTTTGATACTTCATGACTCAAATGACCTAATCAACCAGAACGAGTCATGAAAAGTAATTGATGCAATGACTAATCTGAGATATGATAAGATAACATAAGCCAATAATTTTATTTGGTCAATTATTCACAGTAAACAAAACTATTTCAAGATAAATTAGAGCGGTGAATGTTAGATGACTAAATTTGTTAACTAAAAATACGGGTTCTTGTCGGTTTACAGGAAGCCAGCCAATTTTGAAAATAGCCGATATGCTGGATTATTTGTTAGGTTAGGTTAAGATATGTTAGAAAGTTAGGTTAGGTTAGGTTAGGTTATCGTTCTTGAATTCAAGAATTTTGCCAAAATCGGCTATGAAAATTGGCGCGGTTCCCGGCTGGCTTACTGTAAACGTAAACCATCTTGTAGGTACCAAAACACCTTAGATTAATTTAAATACCTACAAACCGAAACGATTGCCGTCGGCAAATTATATTGTTTTCGTAATCGATATTATTCGATTCCGATACTTGGTAGTATTATTAATTTGTAATACAATCGATTGTCGGACATTTTAATGTTTGCGAAATTAGTATCTTCACATTGCAATAGGTAATATAGGTAGGTACCTAACTATTATGATTTTTGTATTGAACGCTGATATTATCAAAAAATATATTTCATAAATTTGAAAATCTGGTAATTCTACTGTCAAAATGGATTAATAATTATATTTTTATAATCACATCTCGGTATAAATCACTCGGTAAATAATCCAATCACGTGTTAAAATTTGTCTTAATTATTTTTTTACACTGGCACCACCATCCTGCTAAGACAATAAAAAAATACTGCAATCCCCGCCAATTTTAAATAATATGAAATAATCAATATTTTGATTAAAAAAATATCGCGCGGCAAAATACCTCACCAAATAAAAGACAAAATTTACGCTGACGGCGGTAAAAATCACAATATAATCTATGGTGAAATGTCAAAATGAGTTTACTGGACCATGAAGTAAACCAATTTTAGTTAATTACGATTTAAAATATTATTACTATATACCTAGTTTTTAAAGTGTCGCAGTGGATATTGATATAGAATTGTATTTTTATATAACACTGCGTAAAACGCAGTTCTATTTTAATGCAAAACACGATTCAATGCGTTGAAATTTGACATCTAACCTTAAAATTTCCTGGATTATATTATTGAGTATTGACAGAAAATTTGTATGTGTTAAGATAGTGAAATTACGCACCCGTCCTTATCGAATGTAGAAAAGCATGCGTCCATGTCAGTCCACAAGGTAATATTATCCACTCCGTCGCTATATTCCATCACTTTAGATGCTTGGAACCAAATGGCACCGGTTACTTCGAAAATCACTCTTATAAACTTGTATTATACTCTTATTCGCCTCCCTTTTCCCCGCGATGCACAGCAACGAAGTTTGTTTATTATCTACGTTAGTTACTAAAGGACAATTTACACGTTAACTTTTTTATTTCAATATTACTTTTATTTCAAACTTCAGCTTAATTATCGACACTTCCCAGGGCAAGATAAAATTTCCAACTGAAAAATTATTAGTCATCCTGGATTTGACAGCTGACATTTCAGAAAAACAACAAAGGGGGTTACATCGTTACATGTGCGCGTTTTTTGTCGTAAATGTTGCCATTTTCTATAATGAAAATTAATATTTTCTCAAGGCAACGTTGTTATCTCAGAAAATTACTTACTATTTTTTTTAATAATTCCGTTATAATTTGGATTAAGAATAATTATTATTCTTAATCGTATCGAATTATTTGTATGTATCTATAGCAGTGGCACGTATATTGTATGTAAGTATATCGAACCCGTTATCCATGGCTGGCAGTGACGATTACTAGGGACGTCATCCCGAAAGAAAAAGTATCGGTCAAAAAGTAGCGTTACTTTTTGACGTCCCTATCGATAACTCCATTCCATTGACATTGAAGTAGGTACTGAACACGGGGACCTGCAATACATATACAAAATAATACACATACCTATGTACCTACGTAATATAATATTAAAACTATAAAAATAAATGTGGTGTTATTATTAGTTACTAGTTAGATATCGTTGTTATTAGGTAGGTATTAAATTACCTACTTCTCTATTGTATATACCTATTTGTTGGTTTGGTACATTGTTTTTTGAGTAGTTTTAAAATTTGATAAGTGCGATAGACAGGGGTAGAGGTGGAATTTTTTATAGCCATTACATGTAATTTGTACGAATATTTTGTAGCCGAAAACATTTATACGCATTCCAGATGGCAGAATACATTTGAGGCCGAATTACGTCATGTTCTGGCTGGCACTTTGTACGAATTTTTAAAACATTACATTTATTGGATGTGCGATGCTTTTTACGATAATAATGTTCCAATTAGATTTAAAAAAAAAAAAAATTCATGAAACTGGATAAAAATCGAGCTCTGACAAAACGCACATTATTACCTATATGTAGTTTTTTTTTAAATTTAAGTTTATCTAAAAAATCTGTTTAATATTTTTATATAGGTACCTAGAATGTTAATTATTATCAGTAAAATATATTTAATAGGTAGGAGTATTTAAATTTACGGTCACCCAAAAGAAAGGGCCAACTAGGGTTTAGAAAACGGATAAAATAATAGTATATATTGAAATTTAAATAACTGAATTCTTCGATATTTTTTTTATAAAACATCTAAGTTTTAATATTTTATTAATGTGTGTATATGTGAATGGACCTTACGCCCCCGCGTAATTTCCCATAGTATTGGGATAAAGCACTTAGGTATGTCAGTTTTGTGTTTTGTCATAGTGCCTATATTATTTTAGTATTGAACTACCTACATATAGCTAATAGTTATAAATGAAGATATGTGAAAGGTTACAAGGCATACTTACACGTTTACCTATCAAATTATTATTCTATTGACAGTAGGTACCTACAACAAATAATAAAGAAAATGTAAATGTAGATTTCGATGGGTAGGTTGCCTACCGCAATTTAAAAATTATCAATTTACACACATTTAATATTACCAGACCATAGTGGCGTAACTAACGGGCGCAAACATCCGCAATGCGGGGGATCAAAGTACTGTGATACTAACTACGAAAGTGCCTATTCACAATTTATAAAAAAAGTTTAATCGTCTGCACGGCCATCCGGCCATAACCATGGCCAACACTAAAGGGGCTGATAGGGCTCTAGCCTGGGGCCCAGCGTGGCGGATCGACCAGTTAAGTGAGATAAACACACACCACGCGTAATAGAAAAAAGTAGAATTTATTTAAAAATACCAAAAATACACGGAATACCCTTTATTTTACACGGAATTCCGGAGTTCCGCAGAATACCATTTGGGGAACACTACTGTAGAATAGTACTCTATCCTTAAGGCGAATTCTTTGCCTCAATTTACGATCAAATGTGACTTCAACGCCATCTAAAGGCATCTACAGGCATCTACCATGAATTTCTAAAAATGTGTTACTAAAAACTTTCGTCGATCGCAACCAGATGGCAATAAAATATAAAATAAAATATTGTGTGTCGCCACATATTAAAAATCATAAGCTTGATAAAAATGCATTTAAATTTATTATATATTTACTTACCTATGTAAAAATATTTACAATTAATATTAACCCCATAAAATATTTACAATTCTAACATGTCTATTTGATTTGATTTAAAGTGTTTATGATTTTTACATTTTGTTTACCGTAGTTTTTTTTACAGTGGCAATACAAGGGTATCCTGTCCAGTCAATGAACCAGATTTTTTTACGTTGTCAATACGAATTAATATAAATATTTTTCTACAGTAAAATTCATTTATAGTAGTAAATGAACATTTAAGTACAAATGTTTATAAGATTGAGTTTAATCTTGTACAATTGACAATTACATCGAATTTCTACTAGAGGTGGAATAAAAGAATGATATTAAATGAATAGCAAAACAAATGCCATTCGAATTATTATTAAACAAAATAAGGAATATACAGTTGTACTTGGTTATTACTAGGAAGGTTGGACCGGCTGAATGTGCTCGTTATAAGCGGTACTCGTTATATCAGAGAATAGGTATTTTTATTGTCGGCGAAAACAACAATTAGACACTTAACTAGTGTCATAAACGTAATCTGTCCCCGGCGGCATCCTGTCCGATCGGATTTTATTGCTTAGGGTCGAAATGTCTTTAAACGATCAACACATTACCAGTATTTTAGCTCGGTATATCCGATAAGTATCTCGTTATAACAGTGAATAAAAATGTACGGAGAAAATCATATACCAAATGTCAACGACTGTTTCCTCATTACATCCGAGATCTCGCTATGTCCGAGATTGTAATAACCGAGTTCGACTGTAGTTATAATTATGACAATGTCGATATTATATAGACATCCCAATTCATTTCGTTTCAACCATGTCCGATCCTAATGGGTTCATATGGGCCTCCACAGAGTGGACGGTTTGTATTAACTAACTAACTATATCTGAGATAAGAATAAAGTAAGACACGCAACGAATTGAATAAAAAAGAAGTTGGAGGTAATAAAAAACGTAAATAAACATGCGAACAAATCTTGATAAGCAAACCCAAGGACAAAATAAGTGACAAATTAAAAAAAAAATTGTAAAACGTAAGAAAAAAATTTAGAATTTGTAGTAAGTGCACCACTGATTACATAATATTCTAAGAAAAAGACAGAACGTTATTTCTTTGAAAAAATCTAATGTCGATTTTAAAGAACAGTGAAAGATAAAATAAAAGATAGTTTTATTTATTTTACCTATAAATGTGTAAGTGAAATGGATTTGGAGATATAAAAAGAAACCTTATTGGCCCAGTGGTTTCTAGGTGTGGACTTTTGTAATTCCCTGAAGATCTCGAATAAATAATTAAAAATTATCAACACCTATACCATATTCCTAGGTATCTACTATGATTGAAAAGTAGATCTTAATTTTTTGTATTTATGATTGCTTCATAAAAAAACAATATTTACGACTTTATGATGTAGCAGATAAATGAGCAACTAAATAGTGATCCAAATATTATGAAAAGTTCAAGTATCAAAGCATCACGGCATAAAATTAGTAATACCACGGTTATACACAATTTATTGTACCTACCTATTGTTATAATTTTCTTAGTTCATTTAATCGTTTTTAATTTAATTTATTTTCAAATTCACCTCTTATGTGTTCATTCACTGAATTGTTTACCCTATATATTATGGAGACTAATAATAACTTCTATTTTCTACATACTAAATTATCAACCTCCACTTTTTGACAGGACGGCATACAGTTATATAGGCACGTAGATAATAATTTTAAGGCCGTAGACAGGAATGAACGTTTGATGGCCCAAATATAGTACAATAGTATGTATGTAATTAAAGTTAGGGTACAAGTCGGTTATCCTGGATACAGCGGCAAAGACATTTTGAAAATAGCCTATATACTGGATTATTTGTTAGGATTACCTAATCTAACTTAAACTAACCCAAACTAACAAATAATCCAGTATATCGGCTATTTTCAAAATGTGTTTGCCACTGTATCCAGGATAAACATATAGAACAAAAGTTAGTGAAGTGGAAGTTTGTCGAGGCTGTTTTGATCGGGTTAATTTGTCTTTGAATAATATTGTGACTAGAAATTTTAACAATTCTTATTATTTTTAACATTGTATATTGTTCATAATTTTCGCGACTACCACGTGAATAGACGATTTTTTTTTTACTTATAACATTTTAAACACTTAACATAAATATGGATAAATTGTACAGTTACTAGACAAAGATTAAATTTGATGTGTGTCAGAAGTATCTTAGGCATTTTCGCTCGTATGCTTTCTTTATATTATTAAGAAACTATATTTATTTTAAAATCGCTTTATAAAAGGTAGGTACGTCAAAACAGTAATAAATATCTGAAATAATTACACAACACTATTTCAGAAAGTGGAGGTTGATATATGTAGTCCATTGACATATGCTCCAATATCGCAAACAAAAATTATTGACAGCAGAATTAACACAGTTTTTGTCTTCGTACCTGGCGAACCTTTATTTTCAATGTATGTGTGTGTGTATGTATTTTTTAATCTATGCAAGTACTGTTTCAAAAATAGTTCGATTTATTTCCGCGTTAGCAGCATATGTCGATAAAGTCTTGTCAAATATTCATTTTATTTACAATCGATTCGTTAAATATACAAAAATACAAGATTAAATTTAAATAACTAGCCTAAAAATTATTAAATAATATTTTTAATAGAAACGCTAAGCGTTTTTTGCGATAAATTACGTCTGAACCGAGATGTTTCGATTTTAATTGCATGCTTTCTAACCTCTAAATCGATGTTTTTTAAATTTGAAAAAAAAGATATAAGGATATAATAAATTCCAATTAACGTTTAGCGTTTCCCTAGGTAATAGATTTACGTACATTTTTATCGTAATTTTGATAATAAATCTTATGTCATTCATTCTTACCACCCGATAGAAATGTACCGAATTTGACACGTATTTTTGGTATATAGAACTCCACGATACATCTTAATTTTTTATTTTATTTTTCTCATTACTTTTGAATATATATTTACCGATTAATAAACTTTTCTAGCTATTTTTCGATAACAACTTTACCTAGAGACATCACCTTAACATTAGCGATAGGTTGCGGCGCCCGCCAAACATCGTGGCCTGAGGGCCCGCTTCAGGATGTGGGGGCCATGGTCATAATACTCATAGCGATGCACCCACCCTAGTGGTGTCGACTCGATATTAACCGATTATTATCGCTTACCTTTCTTTACTCGTAAAAATAATTTAAGCACCACAATTTTCTATGCAATTAACAGGAGTATAATATTATCATTCTATCCGTAAGTCATAAAATTATAGGCAACGTGAGAAACTAGCGACACCTTTAAATATTGACTGTATAATTGGTGATTAGCAACGCACTTTGAAAATAACTATAACAAATAATAATAGGTACCTAAATCAGTTTCTATACAAAAATTATATTTAAAATATACAGTAGGTATTAGGTAAATGTATTTTAAAAGTTTTGAGGTAGGCGAATTCGATAGACCAATACTATTTCCCTGCGTATTTTGGCTAATCCAGATCAAAGATAGGTACAATATGTGTGCATAAACAAATAATAATTATATATAGGTACGTCTATAAACATCTGTCCAAACAGAAATGTTTTATGAATGGTTGTCCTGCTACACAAATATTCTGTCGCTACTAGGCTATAGATCAGTGCCTCTCAAACTTTTTCATACCACTACCCCCGAAATCAGAAAAAAAATCCAATGCTCCCCTCCCCAAAAATTTGTAGTGACCAACAGTACCTACTTTATTTACCAATAATTATTGTTATACGTACATTTTTATTAAAAAAAATAAAAACAATTTAATGAGAGGAGTGTGAATGCATATTTTTACATAAAACATCAATATCCGGTACAATGTCTGAAATGCTAATTCGCAGGGTTTGCTCCAAAGTCTCCGTTGAAAAACCGTCTCCGTCTCCGTTTTTCTTACCAGTAATAAAGATGCTGTTTCACATAGGTATGTTGTCGCAAAAGGAATTATGATTAACAATTAGTGCAGGACCCCATAGACTTTTCGTATACATAATATGCGGAACGCATTCTAACAATTGGAATAGGTTTTAGGGGTGACAAATATATATAAAGTCGATGTTGCCAGGCGATATTAGTGGTCAATTTTTTTTTATTGAGGTTTTAATTTTTTTTCTTATAACCCACCAAAAATTGTTCTGAGTTCTTCAATAAAACCAAGACCGAATCAGGGATTGATTGAAAATGCAATAAATGTACCATGCCATCGGCATGGTCGTAGAACGGGTCGTTCCGTTTGAAAAAATAAAAATAGCGGGTAGTGCAATGTGTTCAAAATTATCGATTCTTAGGATCCTCCTTGGCTTAAATTATTTTATTTAGTAGCATTTGTGTATAGAATCACCCAAATTGGTTTCTTTAATATGACATTAGTTTTAGTATTATGGTTAATCCAGAAACAGTGTAGGTTTCATAATAATATATAGGTAGGTGAATAAATTATATAACGATAACCACTAACCACACTAAGTACCTACACATTTATTAAAATAAAGAAACAACAAGTCAAGCGTTCAAACTGCTTTAGGTATCATGATCACAGTTTTTACAAACACTACTTACACATTTGCACAATGATATACATGTCAAAGCCGATTTCTTATAACTACATGATAATGTACGGCAGTTAGAATTACATTTGCATGGTATAACTAAATAATTTGGCAGAGGTTCATTCGTCACTTGTCTTGGAAACGAATTATTTTCTCGCAACTCATAGTCAAGTTGTAGGAAATCAATAGGCTCAAATAGTGGATCAGATGAGCTTTTTCATAAATAAACTTATGCTGAAGCCTTTAAAACAGTGTAAATACAATGATCATTTAGCAAATGGTGTTCTTATCCAATTGTACTTTGGTCTTCACCTAAGTTTGAGAAATATTATCGTCCAGTGATCACGTTTTTATATATTTTTTTTTCAAATACTGAAATATTTCGCGGCCCCCTGGCAGTAGCTCCAGGGCTCCCTAAGGAGCCCCTCAGTTTGAGATGTACTGCTATAGATAATGAATACGTAAAGCTACCCAATGACCCCGTGGGGGTAGACAAGTCATGCGTTGCACGGGGCGGCACATAACAAAAGGCGGCGAATAGAGGATCGAATACAAATATTACAAGACGTGGGGCGGTTTTTCATGAAGCAGGCGATGCGGTCGCTTCATTGTAAATTAGTATGGACATTTTAGTTTAAAAACTAATTGATACATAAAAATCCTGACAACATAACTTTACTATTGTTGTATTGTAAAACCCATTGTAATACAATTGTTACGGTGGTTTATTGCATGAACAAATTTTTCAAAAGGGTGTCTCCAAACCTGTCGACGACACAGTCTACTATGTACCTAAACCACCAGTTGAGAGCAGGTTTAATGGATATTCTCTAATTTTCAGTGTATGATGTGTATTTCAATTTAAGATAATTGGTGTACCTATTTGTCTGTTTAAGATATCCGGAAAAAAGTGAAATATATATTTGAGTACCTACCTACCTAACGAATGTACAGACAATTTGAACTGCTTAAGTGCGTTACTTTACCTAGGGATGTCACTGAATCTACCATAATGTCACAATGACAATGTTTGTCAAATCATTTGTTATGTTTTCCATCCACGTTTGAATACAAAAAACACGAACATTTTAAATGCAATACAATTATTAATGTTCGTTAACAGATTTTATGTAGCTACCTAACTTTCATTTATAAACAAAATTAATTTGTTTATCTACATATTTATTATGGTTTTGACTACACATTACTAATTGTATAGGTACCTATGCTGCACGTATAAATAATTACATTATTTATTACATTACACTAATTATATCCAATGACGTTAGAAATTTTCCGTTGAGTAAGTATATTAATGACTATAACACATTGATTAATGCTTAACTATGTATGTATCTACACAGTTAGGAAATACATTAGATACATAGGTACTTACTAGAAATAATCTTTAAAAAATACGATGTCCGACGGGACTCGAACCCGTACCCATTAGATTCCCTCCAATGTGTTTTACCAATCTAAAATTATGCAAGTTCAATAGAAGAAAAAGTGTTATATTTTCAAATCTTGTGAATTATTCGTTGAATAAAAAAAAATAGTTTATCAGGTAGGTAAGTAGCGTTATTGTTATTCTTAATTATAATTGCTTACCTCCATAGGCAGTCTTCGTTTCTGTTGACGATTTTTTCTTCTCTTCTCTTAGTGCGTGTAATCAATATAATATCTCTCTTTCGTGGGTCAATCGTATTCAATGAATCGTAAATCTTTTGCGGGAAAACCGTTAAAATATAAAAAAAGTTCTCGACTTTTATTCTGGGTAGAGAATTTATTTGGTGGAAAAGTTGTCCTTATTTTTTTTTAAACCATAGGCAGGGCTCGAAATAGACTCGAGCGCACCGGAGCGCCGTTCCGGTTCATGAAATCCCCAAAATTATCGCCCCGTCTCGTGGAAAAATGAATTCGACCATCTGAGCTAAATATGCCATATGACAAAAAAACTATTTTAATATATTCGGAAAAATATTTAGCGCTCCGGTTCGTAAAAGTTTACATTTCGAGCACTGTGACCCTAGGTACGCCACCCACTATTACAAAAAGGTGCGTCACCACTTACGAGTATATACAACCTACTTTTGAACCTTTCAGAATTTTATATAAATAGGTATATAGGTACGATATGATCGTATTTCTAATTTACTCACCAACCTATTTCCTATGTTTTTCCATTGTACGATCTTTTTTATTAGGTACGCATTTTTAAAATGTTTTATTTAGACATGATTTGATTTCAATGCTATACAGCGATCTGTTTCCGATATAACAGATCACTGCAATGTCTGCACTATGTTATATCAACACTTGATATTTCGTGGCCTTCATGAATTCCTAAATAATAGTGTTGATAGACACATTCCATGCATAAGCATCATAAAACAGTGGAACTAAGAAATTAATCGTATTTACGTGCTACGGACTGATTAGTAATAGCTTGGATTAATTGAAACATGTAAACATTACCCGATACAACCACGACAAGGAATACCTTGAATGGTAATTTGAATATTAATTTTAATTACAGTTTTTAATATTTTGTCATTGTTAATTTTCGTATTTGGGGGAAAAGTATTAAAATTATACGGAAAATTCGAACATTACAAAATAAGCACCTTCACGTCGGTACCTTAGAGTGGGTTTTCCAAACTTTTCTGCGACAGAACACTTCCTGTATGCAATTCTTATTTTTTAACGAATAGCCTTGTTTGTGTTGTAGGCCTGTAGGGTAAGAAAATTATACTTAATCAATAAAAAGAAAAAAAAGAGGAGAAGCAATAATTATTTATTTTTTTTAAAACATAATAGGGTGAGTACATAAAAATATAAGTTCTTAACATAGTCAAACATATTTGAATTTGTTGCCCTCGTTGCAGCTAATATCAGCATTCCGTGGAACATGGATCCAGTACCACGAGGCCCTATATTTGGTGTGAAGCAATAGGTGTCTTTACGCCTGGATATGTATCAGTGGGTCTATTCTATACACAAGGCGTCTATCGACGGCTAAAATGATAAATACGAGGGTGGGTCAATAAGTCCTTAGAAAAGCCGACAGGTGGCGCGACTAGTACTGCAAGTGGTTTGTTTTCATGCAGCGGCACTACCGATTCAGTATGCTGCGAAGTTTCAATCAGATTGGTCGGGTTGTTGTGTGTTTCTCGTACATTTAAAAAAAAATTGCTTGTGGAAAATAGAAAAATGGAAAATGGAGAAAATTGAGTTTAGAGCTGTTATTAAACATTTTAATATAAAAGGGTTAACAGCAAAGGAAATAAAAAATGAGTTGGATTTAGTTTACGGCATATCTGCTCCTTCACTTGCAACTATTTATAACTGGTTAAATGAATTTAAACGTGGTCGTACATCAACAAAGGATGAACCACGCTCAGGACGTCCTGTAGAGGTGACTACACCAGAAATGATCAATAAAATCCACGATATGGTGTTAAGTGACCGAAGATTAAAGTTGAGTGAGATAATTGAGGTTACAGGGATCTCAAAAGGTAGCGTCATTTCTATTTTACATGACAAATTGGGCATGAAAAATATTTCTGCAAGATGGGTGCCGCGTTTGCTCACAGTCGACAATAAACGCAATAGGGTGGTGGCCTCTAAAGCCCTGTTGTCGCTCATGCAACGCAATCCGGATGAATTTTTTCGTCGCTTTGTGACTGTAGATGAAACATGGATACACCACTATACTCCCGAGACGAAAGAACAGTCAAAGCAGTGGATTGCGAAGACAAACCATGTCCAAAGAAGGCGAAAACCGTAAAATCAGCTGGTAAGGTTATGGCTACTGTATTTTGGGATGCACGTGAAATTATTTTCGTTGACTATTTGGAAAAAGGAAAAACAATAACAGGGGATTATTATGCATCTTTATTGGACCAGCTAAAAAACGAAATTGAAGAAAAATGGCCTCATTTAAACAGGAAAAAAATCCTCTTTCATCAGGAAAATGCCCGTGTTCACACATGTTTACGATCAATGGCTAAAATTGAAGAATTGAAGTTCGAATTGGTCGACCACCCACCGTATTCGCCAGATTTAGCCCCCAGTGACTTTTTCCTTTTCCCAAACTTAAAAAAATGGCTAAGTGGACAACGTTTTTTTTCAAATGAAGAAGTCATCGATCGGACAAATGCTTATTTTGAGGACCTTCCGAAAACTTATTTTTCTGGCGGTTTAAAAAAAATTGAGAAACGTCTAACCAAGTGTATTGAGCTCCAAGGAGATTATGTTGAGAAATAAAAAAAAAATACAAAAATAAAAACTGTTTTAATGCTTTTTTCTAAGGAATTATTGACCCACCCTCGTATTATCACTGTATCATACAATTTATGTATTGAGGTATTATACTTGTAATAATAAGTTAGCCGTCTAAACTGTCTATCTCGCTCCAAAAGATTACACAACTAAGAGAGGGACTGTTAAAACATAGCATCTTTTGACAGTTTAGAGCAGTTTTTCCGAACTTTATTTTATCCAAGCCCCACTCCAACGTTTCAAAAATCTCCATGCCTCCCCTATCAAAATTTTATTAATTTTGAAAAAAAATAATATCTTCAAATAAAAAATGCACATAGGCAATACCTACTATTTTTAATTCAACTTTCATAAGTAAATATGTATATTACATTACGTCATGTATCTACAACTCGGAAGAAAATTAGTGCGATCCTTGTGCTATGCTTCGTCTTCAAATTAATGATTTTCAGGATGATCTTTTTGCCCCCCAAAACATTCAAATTGACCCCCGGTGGGGCGTACGCCCCACATTGGGAATCACTGGTTTAGAGTGTTTAGACGGTTAACTTATTGTAACAATTAACCGCCTTAATACATAAATATAATGATACATATGATTTAGATATAAATATGGTTTAGGCTTAGACCGTCGCTGGCCTTTTTATTTTGATTTTTCGATACGAATGATATAGGTACGCGTTTGACATATTTGTGATTGCTCATATAAATATCGTGGTTATATCTATATGTACACGTTCTACTTAATTGCTTGATTGAATAATATTATTTATTATTCAAATCCATATCGAGAAACCATGTTTCACTAATCGTCACAGCCTATCGTCGTTTTATAAAAAGTTTTCTTCATGTTCACGGTGTTCACAATTCATATAACGTCGATTGTGATTTGTAATACAGAACAGGTAACAGAACGATCATAGTTTTACTATGAAAGTTTTATAGTACCTACATATTATTTATAGAATGGAAACTAAAACACTTTGTTATTATAGTTTTGTATGATCGATCGCGGTGGGTTTATTACGGCAATTTGTAGTTTATTTAGCACGAAGCGGCGTTTAGCGTTCGTGACGGAGGTGTCAACTTTGCCATTCAAAGACCCTTAACTTCTTATTTCCATGCCTATGCCACGGTTGCAATCAACGAGATTCAACTATAAGAGGGAATCACAATAATAATAATAATATTTTTTAATAACATTAATATTGCTGGCATTCCATAAAGTCGTAGAACGCGGCCCTCGTAGTCTATTGCGTTAGGCGTTGGCCTTTCATCCAGACTCCGGGTTCGACCCGGTGGGATCACAATATATTTATGTGATTTTCTCATATTTCTGATTGTTTCACTTCTATTACTAATTATACTATTCTCATTGGGTCTCATGGCATGTTGCAGTGTTGAAAAGGATGTAGGTACATTGTTTTATGGTACACTTATTTATGAATATACCTATTTTAGTTAATTATTGAAATATTTGATAAAATAGTAACAATTTTTCAGGTTTTTTTTTTCTATTATGCCTAGTACAGACCAACATACATAATACACCCGTAAATAAACAAACACTGTATAAAAACATAAGTATACTTAGTTAAATACATTTTAAATGTTTTGTTGTATTCCGCCGCGAATGGAAAACACGAAATTACAGTGCATATTATTATTTACCTAAGGACAAACAAGCAAGTGTGGCCTTGGCGTGAAATTTGGGGATTTTTACTGTTTTATCGGAAGTAGCGACGCGTGGTCTTGTGGAATGTCATTTTGGTTAAAGCGCGCAAATTTGTACGTTGTGGATTGTCCAAAATACACTTAAGTTGATGGCAATATTTTCAGATTCGGACACGCTTGTGTGCTTGTGTACGTAGAGGTATTTGTGGAGCGGAAAAATTGGTATGTATTTAGTTATTAGACATTATTAACTTACATAGGTAGGTAAGTACTATTATTTTAGATTTTATGTGATTGCTTGCCTGTTGATAATCATTCTTAGTTAATTATTAAAAACCTTTTTAGTCTCGTAATATTAATTGAAGATGTTTTCTTTATCTGAGTGCGGCCGCGGTAAATTAATGAACGTTCCTATGATTTTGGATAAACAAATTCTCCTGCGGCGCATATTCCGTGAAACACCAACTAAAAGAGAACATGATATTAATTTTAATTTAGGTGAATGTTCTTATTTTTAATGACTAATAAGTTAATAATGTTAATATTATTATAAATAGGTATATTTTATTTATTATTTGTTTATAAATGGCGAATGCATTGAATAGCAGGCCAGACGATCGTAAGCATAATACAGACCCAACCTTCGATGGATGGCGTTGTCAACGAGGATGTTAAGACGGTCGAAGCAGACACATGGAGAACACTAGTACAGGATATGGGAAGATGGAAGAATTTCTTTAAGAAGGCTAGGACCCAATTTGGATTGTTAATCCATCGACAGTGAAGTATTGTACAAAATTTTGCGGAATGCAAAGTGATGGTATCGTTCGGGAAAATAATATTATTTAATTATTGCTTAAGGAAATTTATTTTTCCTATATATTCAATGGCGATTGGCCATACTGCGCTGTCTTTGATCATTACATCCCTTTCAATTTTTGACTGGACACAGTAGATCGCTGCCAAGCTCTATAAGCCTATAGTCTATGCACTTGGCCGTGTTGCACGACCAAATGCACGGTGCTTCATCAAATGGGAATGTCTTGAAATCACCTTTTGGGCTCATCGGGTCATCCGGCATGGTTGCCACAACGGCAAATTGTATTGCATTAAAAAAATTGCGGTATCTTACTGTGAGCGTGAAGATCTCTTCACATATCTACCAACATAGAATATTCGCAAGTTTTATATTAGTTTTGTATTATATTATTATTTAGATTTTTTTTATTTTTTGTTCGTTCTCCGTGCTCCTTTCTCCCATCAGCACATTTTATTCAAAAATCAATTTATAATCAGTAACAGTACATTTTAAGTGCGTGGCGCGACCTCAGTTTTGGGTATCTGCTCCTTCTATACACAAGGCGGCTATCGAAGGTAGTTTATCATATTTATGTATTGAGGCAGTTAATTGTTACAATAAGTTAACCGTTTAACTAAACTATCAAAAAGTGCTATGTTTTAACAGCCTCTCTCTTGGTTATGTTATCTTTTAGAGCGAGATAGACAGTTTTGACAGTTTAGTCGGCTAACTTATTGTAACAATTTTAATAACCCAATACGTAAATATGATAAAGTGATAATATTTATCACTTTAGCCGTCGATAGCCACCTTGTGTATAGAATAGACTAAGTGATTCTTTCCCAGGCGTAAAAAACACCTATTACTTCACACCAAATGTAGGGGCTCGTGCCACGTTCGATTAAGACCGAGTGTAGTAGATCCATGTTTGTGTTGTTCTAAGTTTAGAATAAAGTAGATTAAAAATGTTGGTTGTCAGTTTTAAATTTATTGTAAAAAAATAATAGTAATTATAATGATGAATATTATATTGTGTAGCGTTTCCTAAAACTAAATAATATAAAAACACCAATATAAATACCAGAATTAGGTACTCAGACACCTACATACCTATTTTTTTAGATACACTATTATGTTTCGCCAGTGTTTCTAACCAGATCTGAATTCCTACAACATTGGAATGAGGCATAATTTAAAAATATAATACTTACATGTAATTTTTCGGTGAACCACGATAAACTTTATGAGTTTTCCGAGCTTCAAAATAGTTCACTACGAAAATTCGTGCTCATTTAACTACGTCGTGGGAGACTTTTAATAACTTCTGAATCTGAACCTGTACGATAACAGTGGTGCATTCAGAATTTTTGGTAGAAATGTACATAATCATAACACATTTCGCCCGCCACAATAATTAATAATATTAGGCAGTGCTTAGGGCGCAGACACACTGCATTGCAGTCGACGCGCGTAATTGTGCGTTGACGCAGGTCCACTGCAATGCCGTGTGTCTGCAGCCTTAGCCAGCTCTCAAATCAGAACACCCCTTGTCATCAACAAATCGAAAACGTCGATGTGACGACATCGTTATTCATAAAACACACGTTGCCAAACATCTCGCTGTTGCAAATCGACCTTGTCGCATGCGACGCTGATGATTTCACTTAAAAATTGAAAAATTTTAAAATATCAAATATTTATATATACTTATTTCGTTTATAAGCTTAAGTTTTATAAGTATTTAATTAATAAATAGATTCCACAAAAATTAATGTTTTATTTCCCCCTGGCTGTTCTGTTTTGTCACTGTTCTATTTTGTCATGTTCTGTTTTTTCATGGAACCCAATTATTTAGCATATATTTCTAGTAAGAAGTAACATTTAAAATGAGACGTGAGATGATTCGGCGCCGCCGACTGGACGACGGTCATCTTGGAGCTGCGCCAAGACATAGACGTAGTACGTTACGACTTGAAACAGCAAGCACCTGCGTGTAATATAGTGTGAATTACAACATATGAATTACAATAATAACATATTCTTCAATTTATAGTTTGTAATGGTTTGTTTTTTTTTTTTATATGGGTTGAACAATCGTAATAATATGTTATATACTTAGGTACATAATGCACTTCCCTCATTCACATTCAAAGATATGCGCAATTAAATAATTATTTGCACGGTTTGAATAGAAATAATACTAATTGCTGAGTTAGTAGATTCAACAAGTTTTAGGGCGACCCTGTGGCGGTTTAGTGCCCCTTAGATATCATGGTATAACCACATTATTTGTCTAGCGATTTCCACTCGCCGAGCGATATGAATATCATTACAATAATAATGATTAATGTGTCATTAGAACATTTTTTTATAAACGGCGCCCACTTGCAAGATCAGCATAATAAAACGCCATCACCTGAATACGTCACTGATAAATTACAAACATGAATCCCTTTCCCTTACTACGTCAGAAGTCAACAAAGTTTTTAGAAGTTCTCGTAGCACATTTTGGTTATTTAGCACGTAATATCAACACTCAAACACCAACATAACCAAGAGACGCCAGCCCTATTGATCAAACAAATCCCCCATGATACGTGTACGGCGTGTATGGTGTGAGTATTCTATCCTGCACCAAACACGTACGCTTGTGTGTGTGGACCACTTCGATAAAATTCACGAAAAGTTGAATCGATACCTGACCACATAATAACGACAGTAGAGAACGGATATATTATACCTATTTTATTATTTATTAAACTTGTGTACACTAGTGATTAATGCGGTAAGAAATGGAATGGCCATACTTAACACTCATATCAGTGACAATTTCATGTAAAACACGCGAGGCGCTCACTTCATCAAAAAGTTACAAAAACTTTCAGTGAGAAAGTAGTGACATTTGTGTGCCTTTCGTTATGTCGGAAAGTAGATCGACGGAATATTTTGTTATGTCTATATCTAGAAACTGACCACGAAGAATTGATTAGCGAGTTCAGATCGATAGGACCAATGAAAAAAATAGGCAAACTGCGTATACTGGTTCTTAGGCTCCAAAAATTAATGTGCACCGTCACCCCGCTACCTCCTGTGGGTATGGCAACCAAAATATGCATATATTTTAGTGGCCCTCCGTAGTCCAGTGTGTAAGGTGCTGGTCTTTCATCCGGGGGCCCCCGAGTTCGACTCGTTGAGATCACAAACTACAATATAGGTATGTATGTGATTTTCTCAAAGCCTGGGTGTTTGTGATTGTTCCTTTTCTAATACTAAATACACTACTGTCATTGGGCCTGGTGTAGTGTTTAAACGAATATATATATTTCAAAATTAATTGTTATTATTGCTATAATGTATACATACAACAGAACTGTTTCCTATACATATTGCCAGGCCCATTAATAAATTGCTATTCTACCCGTTTTGTTATTCTATGGTTTCAACAAATTATATGGGCACTATAATAACAATGGATTGTAGCTCCAAAACATCCATAGGTGGGTAACTACACTTGTACCACTACACTAGGGTTCTAATTCCACACAAATTTTGTTGAAGAAATTAATGGGGGGTGGAAACAGGGTCGTTAGAGTTGTGCTACGTTCAGTATAATAGTATCAGCCAAAAGTTAGTAGCACTCTCCAACTAAATTTCAATAATTAAGAACGATATTGGTGTAGGTATTCTATCCTCTTATTAATATAAAAAGGTAAAATATAGTATACCTATACTAGTATTATTATATTATATAAATATCTGAATAATATATGTATGGACCGCGTGATGGACGAGTGGCACGACATTCGTTTCTGAAGCCATGACTCGCAGGTTCAAATTCCGTATCTGGCGAATTCGCATGATTTAAAAAAATGTGTTTGGACCCGAGCATATTTTATTGAACGACAAAATAACCATTTCTGAATTTAAAAAAGTGCATCTTAAATAAACCTTCTCAGGGGTCGAGAGACAGCCAGTATCCACATCAGGTGGTTTTGTACCCTCATTTTCATTTTATTTAAATCGCGGTTTGCTACGAAACTGCCTATGTCATATTATACGTTTGATGCCTATAAATACTATGTTTCACAAATCATTAATGTAATCTTAATATATACCTACCTAACCTACAGGAATGGATATCATCAAAATAATCACTATTTTATTTCCAGCTAAGTATGTCTGGAATGGCAAACCTTTTTATGCTTAGGTGCGAAGAAACTAAAATAATATGTTGTTGTCGTGCCAAAAGATAGTATTAGGGGGTTTTTTTTTAAAATTAAGAACAGGGTTTTTAGCTTAGAACGAGCGCTTTTCCCCACAAAAATTTCGATCTGATTCCAGGTCGAGACCTTAATTGTGAATCAGGTTTTTCATTGAAAAAAATATGCGACTAAAATCCGAGTCGAATTCCCACTTTCGCCAGGCGATTCGTATTGTCGCGGTAGTTGAATACAAAGTTGAGCTTGCGTGCTAGCGGAATTTCGACACGTGTCATGAGTGGCACGTGTGGTAGAGGGTCGCCACCGCTGTACTAGGGCAAAAAGTATCTGCCTTAGGTACCTACATAAAATACATAATAATAAAATTTAGTTATTTTTATGAATTAAATCTGTTGATTTTTTTTTGACGCATGTCTACGAAAATGCATCATCCGATGTTACATCATTATTCCGAGAGAAATCATAATAATAGGAATAGCCCTTTACTTAACATCTTGTCTTAACTCATGTTCGTCAAGTCATGGTATATCTCAAAAATTAGATGTGGAGACATGGAGATAGTCCCTTACGTGTTAAACCTTATTAACCTCCTACGTATTTTTTATAAAAAAAATGATCATAATGCTTTTGAAATCAAAACGGGGCGGATCGGGAAATTTTCCAATTGCAGCACTAAATTTGGTCTAGTTAATGTTTTCATAAATTTAATATAAAAAATAGCGACTTCTATACCAAGTGAAATATGTAACCAGGAACATAATAATATAATATAGTCAATATAGTAAGTACCAACCATCGATTATGCCAAAGGTATAAACAGATCCCACAATAAAATCAAAAAAATGTAAACAATCTGAACACTTTTTCCTATTGGTGGAAAATGGGAAATATTTTCCGTTTGGAATCAATTTTCAAGATGACTTTATCCTTGAGATGGTAACTGGACAAAACAGAGCATAATATAACAAAACATGATAAAACAGAACATTTTTTTTTCGACCATGTCCGATCCTAATAAGATCATAGTATGGGCCTCCACAGCATAGAGGTTTGTATTAACAGATTTTGTTTTTACGAGAAATGGATGTCAGCCACTTGCTCAACCTATTAGGTCCATACTCTGACTCATACACAAATTGAAAAACCATATGTGTACTTGCCAGACCCAGGATTCGAACCTGGGACCCACGACGCTATAGTCCGATGCTTAAACCGCGCGGTCATCGTGGGTGTGATACGACAATTTCATTATTAAATGTAATATTTTTCCTGGAAGGTCATAGTTCTATTTATCGCTGTTCTGTTTTGTCACTGTTCTGTTAATTCATGTTCTGTTTATTCATATAACCCCTTGCGATACATCCTTTTTTGGATGATTTATTTTACGAGCATAATGTTGATCTTTCGAATACTGAATATTTGCCTATCCTAAAAGTCGTATTGTATAAAATTTATTGTCGATAAAATTAATGCGCGATTTATAGATTCTTGCACACTACTAAACTATTCGTCGGTGTCATCCGTGGTTCAATAGTTTATGTTTATATCATAATATAAATAATTTACAATGGGTTTATGTTAACATTGATATAATTGAACGGGCCTCTTTCCGCCGACCTTTTGCTAAATAATCGGCCTATTGTGGAAGTTTGGCGGGATAATGGTGGGCTGTTTCCGGAAGTGACACCGCCTCGGCTCTTTCAATTCGAATTTCGAATCGCTGCGATTCGATTTACGTGCGACCGCGGAGAAGTAACAAAAAACCGTTTTGATCGAGCGAATTATTTTTAGATTAGATAGGCAGGTATTCTCGATACAAAATTGATTTTATTCGCCGGTGAAATGGTTGAATGAGTAAAACGTACCTATGTCTTAAAATGCACACAATTGGATAGTTACTTGGTGATAAGACTATGTTATAATACTTAAATTATTAATTTTGATTATATGCATAGCGTGCAACGTACGGATGCCACTCGCTATGGAGTTCCGAAAATGCACGGCTAGCCGATGCCACTGACTTCTTATCCCACTTACTATTTTTCTCAGGTACATTCCTCATATCCAAACACTCCGCGTTTTGATTTTAGCGTTCATACCCGGTCTGTAACTATAACCGGGAGTCTTTTTTCCGGGACAGTTGACAATCCTAAAATAACAATTCCGAGTTGAACTCGCACCTACGGTGTCGGAAACAAACATTCTGGCACTACCACACCGTGGGGCACAAACAACACAACAGATTAATAAATAGAAATGTAAAAACCATCGCCATGAACCAAAGTTCTGAAGCAGGGTTGTTTATGGCCTGACCGCCATAAAACCCATATAAAAAAAACCGCGTCGACTGTTCCCAAAGATTGAAAGCACATTACATCAACATGACAAACTAAAATGCATATTATGATAATATAGAATATAACGTATCTATTGAAAATAGCATATTCTTTAACACGTGTTTAAGTTTATCCCATATTTTTCCACACTCAAATCTCTAGCTGATATACCACACCCATTAGGGTAAGCCAGTTTCCATTAAAGTTGTGTTCCCTAGCACACAGAATATTCTCATTTATCGACTTGATTCAAGTAACTTGAAAATTTATATGCCCATCGTTTTATACAATAGGTTGTATATTTTATGGCTAGCGGCCTACGTCTCACTTTTTGCTGTAAAATTATTTTATACGTATGTCAGAAAATAAATATAATATTGTTACTGACAACACTGACATCCTTTTCTATTTTTGGTTAGACTATTACCATTTCGATATTTTTCTGTCGATAAATTATTATTGTGACGTCATTCTGTATAAATAAGCTATGAATCACAACCACAACCGTTTATCAAACAAAATTATTTTTCTTATCTACTATTAAATCATCATCATCATCTTTTCTCCACAACTCAAGTAGTGGATTCCAGCATCCTCAAGTCTCAGCAAGTCTCGAATGTCCAACTCCTTCCTATCTCGTAAGGTAAGTAGTCAACGTGGCGAAGCTGTAGTATTGTGGGAGGGGTGGGTGGCAGGGTCAACGCACATGACCGGATACCGCCCATCGTGCTTCACCATTTACAGTGATGTCTGTGAAATATCTGCCTTTAATCATCTCGGAAAGTAGATCCGATGGCATATTTTCTTTATATCTGGAAACTGACCTCGAAGAACCTGTTAGTGAAGATTTCAGATCGGTAACAAAAAAAATAGGCAAGTGGTATGAGAGGTGACTATCGTTCAACAGAAATTCTAGCGGCGATTAGAGCGGAAGATCACACCATGGGATGCGAGCAGCAGCACAAATTTTATTACCACTACAGCCAATTTCACCATACATCAATCGATTCTTCATAGTTGGTTTCCAGATGGAAATTTAAAAGATCCCCGTCTGTCATAGATTTTTGCAGGGCACATTCTCACTTGCATTGGTTACTTTGTAGCGGGGGTGTTGGAAGTGCACAGCACTCGGGTGGCGGATTTCATGGGGTGGCAAAATACCCGAGAAAACACTTTTTCAATAAAATAATTTAAAAATCCACTAGTCAATTACTAAAACTGAATCTTATGTTACGTACTGACAAAGGATGGCACTTACCAAAGGTGGCAAATCGAAGAATTTACGCAAACTATATTTAAAAATACATAATAATAATCCTATTTGTAAAGTTTAAGATGTCCGATCAATGACTAATGCATCACGATTGTAAACAATAATATCGAAAAGCATTCTCTCAAAGTGTCAATAAAACGAATCAGTATCCTACCGTAATAAGCGTAAAAAGTTTCTACAAAAATACACTTACATTATGATTTTCCATTGTTTATGGACAATGGAAAACTATAAAAATATATTTATTACTTTACTGATATGGTCATCGGTGTATTAGCAAGTTTATACATAATAGACTATTTTATTTCTCTACAAGATACCATTAGAACATGAGAGAGGTGGGTTAATCTACAAACGTAACCTACCAAATAATTAGGTATCGTTCTTTTCAACCATTCGTTTTCTTATTAGGAGATGCATATTGGTGTGAGACCGGCGATCCTCTGGACAAGGGGAGACTTATGACAGGCTGATTTCTTCTGCTGTGATTGTTACTAATCGTTTAAATTGTCCAAACACAATTCCTTGACAATTCAGAATGACATACTTATATTATATTTAATACATGTCACTCTAAATCAGCATTTTGTTATTTTCCGCTATTTGAATATATGAATACATGTTCAGATTCGTCAGTTGTTTTGGGTACCTATTTTCAAAAACGGTGTTACAACATGTCTGTTATGAAACAAGACAAAAATGTCTTGACGCTTATTGCTTCACAGTTAATTTCGTTCAGGTTTCAGTTTTCAATATTGTTCAGGAGGCTAAATTGGTAAAGCATTTGGCGGGCATATGATGAATGTGGGTTCGAGTCCCACCCAGGACAAATATTTTTTCTAATAATAAGTATGTTTCTAAGGGTCCGAATGATGTATGTTCAATAAAAAATGCTAAATTCTTAAATCTTGCGAATAAAAAATTATTGGCAAGTGCAGAGACGTTGGAACTAAAATTTGGAGAGATTCTGGCGCCAAAGATAGTCACAGATATTAATGAAATTTGACACCTCAAATGCATAGTTACTGTTTAAGTTCGTCATGATTAGGTAGGTATGGTTCAGGAAGCCAAATTAGCCTGAGTCTGATGAATGTGAGTTTGAGTCCTGCCCGGCACCAATATTTCTCAATATATATCTGTACCTCAGAGGCAGACGGATGCAAATCCAAATACCCAATTGTTCAGGAGAGCCAAAAAACAATTTTTATTTTAAACGAATACTCATAACTTCTAAGAAAATATACATAGAATGATCATTATTGTTTTTATTCTAATTCAATTAAAGTACTTCTGGAATATGTAAGAAAGGAATAAATATAATACAATTTTATATCTAAAAAAATAAAAACGTAGTGTGGATTTGCATCCTTCCAGTCAAGTTGTCTAAATAAGTCTTCAAATGTAGCCGAATAGTATAGGTGAGATTGTATCACCTTGTCGGACTCCTTTGCTGATAGGAAATGCGCGATGGTTTATGGAGATGTTGTTGCGCTACTGTATATATTATTGAAAATATTTATATAGCGCCCGGGGATTCCTTGATTTCTGAGTGCATCGAGTATTGAAAATTTCTTTATGGAATCGAACGCTTTCTCATAGTCTATAAAACCCATGGATAGCGGCAGCTTGTATTCCTGTTACCGCTCTGATTTCTCTGATGACTTGGATAATATGGTCCATAGTGCTGTATCCTCCTCTAAAGCTCGTTCTCCTGGCTGGTTCTCGTCTAGTACATATTGCAGACGGTTTGAGAGAATTTTATCTTAGTGGATTATTGGATTTGCATCCTTCTGCTTCTAAGGTAGGTATGGCATTTGCATCTTTATGCTATGCATATCTTGGACTAGGACTTTCATCTCTCTGCCACTAATAGATAAAGCCTTTAGCATGACGATTCTTAAAAAAACTCATTTTCCCCAAAAACGGAGTTGCATCCGTCTGCCTCTGAGGTACAGATATTTTCTAATGGATATGTTTCTAAGATGTTCCAAATTAAGTAGGTATAGGTACTAAATTATTAGTCGATGGTTGCAGTTGAATGAGTGCATTACGTGTGCGTCATGGTCATTGTTTACACTTCTTTATCGATAATTACCCAACCACATACCCATCAATAAATGATTGAAGTCAGTGACTTTGTGGGAGTCATAGATTAGCAGAGGCAGATGGTTATTGAATGACAATAAATAAAAGATAAGTATTAATTTATATTATTTTTGTATTCCAGAAGTTGTAACAAAATAGTGATTACTCAAACATTGAAATAGGACCAGAAGTTTATACATTCAATTTTTAAAGGTACTGGAGCAAAAAGAGAAAATTTAAAAGAAAAAATAATTTATAGTTAACAAAAAGAACGTCTGAAAAAAGGCTTTCAGAACTTAAAAAAAGAAAAGAAAAATTAAAAAAAAGAATAAGAAAGTAACAATAAAAAAACTGTGGAAAGAAGTCAAAGTACATATAAAGTGAAAATATGTTTGCAAATCAAAACATGTGTAAGATGAGAAATTTGTAGATAAATATGTCAATATATTATTATTGTGATGAAGTTTAAAACCATATGTTAAAAATAGATTTTATTCCATGAAGTTTTCTCACCAACATATTATTATTTTCATTTTGGAGTCACATTAAAAGAATAATCTGTGAGAATTATGTTGATACATTTATTAAATATGTTACAAGTTTTAACACTAAATGCATGTCGTTAGATGCTCACACTTATTTTCTTAACAATAAATAATCCTAAACCTATGTCTTAAAGTCTACAAATGTCATAATGCTAAGGAAAATAAAGAAAAACTGGATTAGTTTCTACATTATTAAGTTTTGGCTTAAATTCAAATACATGTATATTGTGCTTATTAAACATTTAATTAAAAGATTTATCAGCAAGCAGTGGCATGAAAATTCAAAATTATACTAAAATCATCACGATAACTTGAGGCAAGAGTTTGACATTTATTATACATGTATTCATTCACATCTTTGTTTGTAACACGTTTTAATACACCAATAGGGGTGGGGAACCGACCTTTCGACTGAATTCAAGTCTTTTTATTTTTATTAACTTTGGATATTACAGGAAAAGGTATTAGCTAAAATTTTGTCTCTGTGAGAATAAATAGTTGAAATTTATGATGAACATAATCAGTGATGTAAATATAGAAAGAAAATTTCCATAAGAATGTTGCATTTTTATATGATATCATGTTAAATCGAAAGACTTTATTATTTAATATTTCCTTATAAAGTAAAACTGAGTCTTTATTTGTGGGAAAATGTGGCCACAAAAAATCTAAGCATTTCGAAAAAAGTCACCTTTATAAAATACACCTTTTCTTCCAAGATTATAATATATGTGAATAATTCGAAAAATACACAGCTATTATATACCTACGTAAAGGAATACAAATTGGAATTTATTGAGCTCTCAGTAGATGAAATTTTCAACGCATTGTTTGATGCTAAGAGATATGGAAAAAAACTGTAGTATGCTGTAGTAAAATACTACCCACCTTCAGAAAAATGCCCGAAAAATGCTTTCTCGCTTTTCAACCACTTATTGCTGTGAATCCACATTCTCCTACCTAACCCAAATCAAGACACAATTGACAGATACCCATCATAGAGAAGATCGACTGAAACCGTGGACCTCAAAGCTGCAATCAGATATTCCAACAAAAATCAGACATAACTCAGTCATTAAAAGATTAGCTAATTTTAAAATTAACAAATAGTTTTCATTTGATTGTTTTAATTCTCTTACAAAATAATGTACATACATTTTGATGTCTATATAATTAAAGTCTCCTGAATGCGGCCTTTCAATATGAAAAGGTTCCCCTCCCCACCCCTGCACTAAATTTTACAAACAGTTCAATAATGAATCAAAAGACGCAACACAGTTAACACGCTAAAGGATCTCACGATTTGTCAATATCAATGACATAATAATTTAGGTGCTGAGAATTGAATAAATACAAGTGCACCAGTGCCCAAGTTGGTAAATCAGGTGTTGAAATTAAATACAGTGGAACCGCCATTTTATCAGCCCAGAATTCACATTTTCTAGTTTTTTCGTACTGTAGTTTGCGTAGTGCCGTTTCATTTTAGTACATTTACCTGGTTTTACGTTTTTATTTTCTGCAATTTCTGTCTAGGCAATTAAAAATTCAATGAAACGCATGGTAATAATTGAAATGAATATTGAGGTGCACGCATGTACATTACTATTTATAGTTACGTCTGCAGTGCCCATGGTCATGGTTTACACAATACTATCTTTTATTTTAGCCAATTAGGAGTGGCCACACAGTATTGTTTATCATTCTGCGTTTCAGCTCAAATATTATGGTCCCTTGTTGACTAGTATCATGTACAAGACAAAACCTTAGAATCAATTTATAATATTGAAAAGAGTTTTACACAAACAAGTTAAAAATATGCACAAAACCAGTTTGTGTGATTTTTTTAATAAAAAATAAACTTGATTTTTCAATACATCTTATTTACATTTTCCCTTGTTTACATTTTTGTCAGTCTCTTCAAAATTGGAAAACCGGGAACTGGAAATTCAACAAGTTTACTGTTTTGACCATTCTGTAAATGAAATATTTTGTTGTTTTATTATACTTTTTAAATGTCGGCGAGAACACCAATTAAGTACTTAGACACTTAACTAGTGTCATAAACGTAATCCAATCTCGGCGGCGTCTTGCCCAGTCGGATTTTATTGCTTAGGGTCAAAAATGTTTTTAAACGATCGACACATTAACAGTTTTAAAAAAAATTTTGATGATATTTTTGCTCGGTATATCTAATAAGTAGCTCGTTATAAAAGTGAATAAATGTATGGAGAAAATCATAAACTAAAATGTCAACGAATGTTTCCTCATTATATCCGAGATCTCGCTATTTCCGTGATCGTAATAACTGAGTTCGACTGTATTATCTTTCATACAAATCAGTGTTACATCAAACCAATGTTTGAATCCTGTGTTGTACATAAAAATTGTGAAAACTGTTCCTACCTCATTTTTTTAATAATTATGTCACTTGTATTCATTTAATTCTCAGCACCCCAATTGTAGTTTTCATTATCCGAGAAAACTGAATACCCATGTTCATGATTTATATAAATGAGATTTTTTTAAATATCAACAAGCTATCGGCTGATTTCATGAGCAAAAGATTGATAGAACTTTAGTTTAGAATTACAATACAATATATTTATTATCGTCGAGTTGTTTAAACCTCCTATCTGACAACATTGTCAAAATGGTTTTTTTAATGTTCACTATGTATGTATTCCTATATATAGTTTAGTGCAGCGGTCCCCAACCTTTTGGACAAAAAAAAAAGACCTTAAAGATCTTTAAGAACTTAAAAAGATCGTGGCTAGGCGATGCGCGGATTGTGCAAATGACGCGTGCCGAACGAAATATAATTTGTCATAAAAATTCAACATGAGTCTATTTAATGTTATATTACTAATAATAATAGTATATTCATTAACATGTTTTCTTTTTCAAGTACATACGTAAAGTTTTTTAGTCATCTTTGATTTAAAAATTAATTCATCCGACGCCATGACAAAACAAATCGATGTGCGCACACCTCGACTGTCAGTCTCCGATTGGCGACGAGTGCGAAATTTTGTCGCACCTACTGTTGAAAATCATTTGCCGTTTCACTGAAATACGCTCTTAATAATGAATGCATACGTTGTACCTAGTACGTTCTTGACCAGCTCATGGCAACGTGATGTATTACCGAAGAAGCGCAAAATGCTTCCTTGTTTTTTCCCACTCATTGGGGTTATTTTATTTGAATCTAAAACAAAACAAGAAATAAGATAGTTATCAAACTCCAGTTCTTTGATGCCATTAAATATCACTGTGAACAGAAAAAAAAATTATAAATTATAATAAATAAATAAAAATATCACTAGTCACGGTTTACAACATAGTCATTTTTCTATCTAATTTAATTCTTTGCAGTCTGTACTTGCACTTTCATACTATTAATGATTTAAAAATAAAAGCTACAAGGTGCACCTATTGAACTGGCATCTTTGCCGGTATATGAGGTGCGGTTGGTTGGAAAGGGAAACTGTGGTTTGGTTAAATGCCCAAACTTAGGCTTCTTGGGCTTAGACAAATGTGGTTAATTTAATTATATTTAACTTAGATTCATAAAAAATTGCAATTTTATCCAATTTAGAGTTATAGAAATCAAAATCGTTTTTTTTTCAAATCTAGTGACTATCTCTAAGACTAGACTCTAAATAAAAAAATCAAAAAAAAAAAAACAAATGCTCCCTACGTTCTTACCGCCACACAATTTATAATTCACTCACATAAGAAAAGAATCGTATTGAATGAACAGTATGAATAGCGTTGGCGAAAATTCACTTGAATTACAGCCCGACCCATTCACACGGCGACGATTCGTCTTTTTTTCAGGATCGTGATTCATAACGAATCGTTATTTTTTTAAGTGGCTTAAGAACTCCTACGAGCGAGGTCACGCGCGCCTACAGCTTTACGAATCGTGAAAAATGAAGAATCCGTCTGAAAGCGACATTCGGTTTTGTCAACACATCACGAATGCGGAATAAGGTAAAAAGACGGATCCGTCATTGAAAACATATGGAGATATATGATTGAGTTCACACTATTAGTTTTATGTGATTTGTCTTTCGTCGTGTTTGTGTCCGATTTTCTCAAACCCTTTCCCAATCTTTGAAGAAGATGATGGAAGCAGCTATGGACATCCGAAAATAATTGAAGATTTTTGACTCGTCTCGACGTAACTGGCTCATTAGCATCGAAAGGTTCGTACATCTGGATGAGGTCATTGTCTCAAAAGTGGTTGCACCCAGTGTCTTCTGGTTTTCCTCCAATAGGAACGGCGATGATAACAATACAAAATCATGAGAACATTGACATCCATCTTGTTGAAAGGTAGTATAAACACTGGACTCTTCGTGTACTCTTTCGGCTGATAGAAGACATCGTCACATTCGTTTTTGAGAAATCGTATATAATCCATGATCCAGTTTAAAACGAAACGCCGTGTGAACATTATATTCGTTATTGACGAATCGTGATTAATTACGATTCATCAAAGACGGACCGCCGGGTGAACGGGGTAAGTCCAGTAAAACAAAACAATCGAACTAGAATCTTTATTCGCTGAACAATTTGGCTGTTAACGGCACAAACACTATTGGCAGACTGAGGAATTGGTCACGTTGTTTTGAACAGCATGTAAAAAAAAAGAATCAATGACCACTCACAATAAAACAATATGCCAAAAGTATGGTGAAGAAATATGAAGCTAGAAAACATGAAAAAATCGAGTGTTTCTACTTTAGTGGTGTGTCGACATCGGCCGTTTCCAAGAATTACAAATATTAATATCAATGTGTTGATATTTGCATTTTATTTTACCTCAAACAGCAAACTTTATTCAATTCATTTCTTCTCCCATTAAGTGCCGGGAGGTTTTGTATGGCGGCAAGTATGTCTCATTATTGGACCAGTATTCTTCTGAATTTTAGATTATTCAAAACAAACGCCCGAGACTGGCACTCTGTCTTCAAAGACAGGTGAATAAGTCCGCGTTTTTTATATAGCCGGCACTGTACGCCCAGCCATATCCACGGACTAGTTCGCTTTGGCACAGAACCGGACACATTGAATATGGACTGACGATGTAATAAGGCTACAATTGCAAAAAAAATATAAGAATATACTTACTGAAACTTTTTAATAAATACGAAAATTTCAAATATATTCAAATTACTCTACAGACCAACAAAATTCTCTCACGGAGCACCGGTTGGGGACCGCTGCTTTTGTGAATACTCAATATTCTACATAGCACCAAAATAAAAAAAATAATTAAAATATAGAACACCCCAATACTTCAAATTTAATGTACGCAGTCATTACATTGGTCATTACATCAGAGCATTACAAACACTCGATGTAGCAACATGTCCTCTAATTTTGATAAATCAAGTTATTTAAAGACTTAAACTAAAAAAATTAATGTTCATCTCCATTTTTGTCATATTGGAGGTTTCAACAGGTCAATGACAGTATTATACAGAAACAAATATAACATCATATAGGAAAATATTTATATTCAAGTGAAATAAACTGCATCATATCGAATCATGATTTTAGATATTATGAGTCACTTAGTCGCTAAACCCGCTCTGGAGGTGTTTTTGAGTTTCGATTAAATCACGAAAAACTGTTTTTTGCATTTACGATGATGTTGACGCTAGTAGTGGTGAAGTTTGTATAGCAATTTAAACGTATGCTAAAAATCATGATTTGAATCACGTCTGATTGATCAGTATATTATGTAGAGCGGATTTAATAACCTGTTATTTGTCTTAGAGCAGATTTGGTGATTAAGCGACTCATATTTTTAATTGAATACAAAATTTAGCTTTCAATATATTGTACGACAACATCTTTTTGGCTATGTGTGAAAACTGTGAACTAACATGCTCCGCCCATTTTTACCCGGAATTCCATTATAAACTAACAAGCTCCTCCCATTTAGTAGACAGCAGCGCCTAGAAACATAGCCAAGAAGATGTTGTCGTACAATAGTTAAGGTATTTAGAGCCAAAAGTTTTAGGTTGCAAAGTGTACTTTTCAATAAAATGTTACATATGCATGTGTTCTTTGTCCTTTTCTTTCTATTTCAGATAAGATGCATCATCGTCTAGTTCAATCAATCGAGTATCTACTAGACATAAATATTTTTAATCACATTCAAATAAAATAAAATATATATTTTATTACAAGTGATAATTGCCAGTTTTTCCAACTATGACTGACAAAAATGTGACAGACAGGGTAACAAAATAAGCCAACTGGCAGAAAAAAATACTAGACTTGCCCGGCATTGAAATAATGTTTAGAACACCGGTTCCTTTTTAAAAACGAGTTGTAAATTTTAAACATCATTTTCACGAGATCAAAGAGTGAAGAAGATTAACAAATAAGTCATACAGTAAAACCACGTTAATAAGATACATACACGGATAATTCGAAATTTCCGCAAAAAAAAATCCCTTGAACATTATTTTCATATGAAACCATACCTTTAATTCGAATTTCGTAATTCAAAATGGTTCCTGAAGTCCCAGCATACAAAAATATTCAACAAATCGTAAGAAAGTACACTATTTCATGAGCCAGTCATTGAAAATTGTGACAGATTTTTCTTAAAACATCATAATTACTTATTTTAAGAAGGTAATATAAATAATCCTGACCTTTTATGACCCATTAACACACACAGAATCGGAAATTTCGTAGGCACATACATCTATGATCGTAAATGAAATTAATGAAAATCAAAAAAAAAAAAAAATTTCTTTTCTCCCATACATTTCATATTTCGTAATTCGATTTTTTTTTCGATTTTCGGTCACATGGAATTCGTATTAACTTGTTTTACTGTATGTATAACTAAAAATAAAATGTACAAATTTGGTCATCGCATTTTGTATGATACATTTATTTTATTGTTAAATGTGCTGTTTTAACACTGGATTTAATGCCATATGCCAGAAGCAAATTTCGCATGCTAGACTGATATCTGTCCATTCAAATGCTAGATTCCGCAAAATAAATGCCAAGTTGGTAACGCTGATGACTGATATTTGACCTTCAAAAGCATTGTTGTTCAGGTTGTTAAAAAAATCTGTTATTCAAAGTCTTTTGAAATGAGTGGAAACGCACAACACCACTCCACTCGTCCCAGTTCACTCCATATCCATACCGGAGTCGTTCATGTAGGAGTCGAGTTCTTTGTCGAGCTGTGATCGACTGCCTGACATGTATTGGTCCAATTGTTCATCCAATTCCTCCTTCGTCGGTTGCTTTTGATTTGAATCCCTATACATTCCTGCGAATAACAAAAATATTGTTACAGTTACAATTAATAAGATACATTTTCATCCATTCATTCAGACGGCAGTTTATCAATGACAAACAACAAACTGTAATTAAAACACTATGCCAAAAAAATACAAAATCACACCAGTCAAACTTGGTATACCAATCCGCAGATAACATCTTGTTTCATTAAAAATTTTGTTAATAAAATTTCATTCCTTCCTTTCTTCCTCCCCATGGAACTGTCTACAAAATACATACACAAACACATTCGGTATTTATGTACATATAATCAGGAGAGTAATAATTTTTAAGTTTTTTAATATGTATTATCTTTTTGTTTATTATTCATACAGCTAATTTCGTTTGCAATATATTTTAATAACATTATTTATAAATAGTTTACTGAATTATCAATTTGGTAACCAAATTGAATCTGCAAATATGCCACCAAAATAAACCATTATGGAGCATGTAGTAACACATGTGTTAGTGGCGATTTATGTGCAATAAAGCATTTCGTGTTCGAATCACAGTGAGGTCACAATACATTTAAGTGATTCTCCCAAAACCCAAGATTTTCTATTATTGTTTCTTTTCTACTACAACTACACTACTGTCGTTGCCCTCCATGCACTGTTGTAATATTTTAAAAAATATTTATGTAACATTCAAGAAGAGAGAATGAATATTGCATACTGTGATATTGTATGGCTTTGTAGAAAAATTGTACATATTTTGCAACATTATTTGGTGACATAAACAATTAGTATGTATTAGATAGGTACATGTATTGAAAAAATTATTCTAGTAACACTAAGAAAGTGCTTCTTCTAAAAATTAGACCGTGTACAAAAACACCAGTGTTAAATAAATGTTCAAGTGAGTAGATAACTCTCAAGTTACATGTAAATAAAATATATTTGAATAATCATTACCTCCTCGAGCGCCCCGTCCTCTCCCTCTTCCCCTCCCTCTGCCAGCAAACGTTCCTCCTGCTCCTCTTCCTGCGTTTCCACCACTCTGACTTCTACATATTAGACAGCAAATAATAATTCTTCATTTCATTTATTCAAAAAAGAAACAATCATGAACACACATAATTAAATTTGGAACAAAGTCTGGCCAGTGTATTTTACCAATTAAGCTAATGGTGCCTAAGTACTGTACGAAAACATCTTCATGGCTACGTTTCCAGGCGCTATTGTTTACTAAGTGGGAGGAGCTTATAATGGAATTGCGTTTAAAAATAGGCGGAGCATGTTAGTTCACAGTTTTAACACGTAGCCAAGAAAATGTTTTCGTACAGTAATAATCAACACAGGAAAAACGGTATCCAAGATCCCTGGAAAAGGTTGGTAGATATCAACAAGTTACTAATACTAAAGGTCAAATTAATTGCGATTAATTTTGGTTGGAAAATATTGGAAATATTGCTGGTGTTTGATTTACCTCACTATGCCTCTTCCTCTAGAGCCTCTTCCCCTTCTGTAATAGTTTCCATTTCGCTGTCCACCCTTCGGAGATACCTCGCCGAACGAATTCGATGGGCTGGGAACAATACAACAAATTCTTAGTTTTTTTAAATAAAATTGGGTTGCATTTACAACTATAATGATATCATGCCGGTTATCGCATGATTTACAAAGTTCTTGGTGGATGAGTGCTTCTAAAGCTGGAGCGTGTGGACACCGTTAGTGAAAGGTTTTAGCAGCATTCTAGGATGCCAGAATCAATTGTCTTGAAGAAAAAGCAGGCCAGGATGAGACTCTTGAGGCTACCATAGCATGTGGCCAAGCTAGGTCGAACATTGCACCTTCACCTTAAATGTGATGAGAGACTATACCGCTATATGGTCTCTGCAGTACACAAAATTGTTGTTTTAAAAAATATTCAGTGTACTGTCCGGCAAGAAGACCTAGGCAATAACCGGAAGTCGCTGGAGTTGAAGTGCGATTAATTAAATAGGAGGGGCTTGTTAGTTCACAGTTTTAACACGTGGACAACTTGTCGATAACCGGAAGTCGTTGCAGTCGAAGTGCGGTTAAAAGTAGGAGGGGCTTATTATTATTAGTTCACAGTTTTAACACGTTGACAAGAAGATCTTGTTCGACAGTAGTGAATTTCACTTCACCTTCAGCACACCTGTAGGTACAATGAAAAAAGGGTTGAATAACCTTGTTCTAGGAAATCTCAATATCATTTGATAACATGTAAAAATCTTGGAAAACTAATGAAATAATTTTTGGGGTTTAAGATTTCTCAAAGGGAAAAAGTTGAGTCATTTTTCTTGGCGACTTATAAATAATTCTAATCATTAAATAGTTAAGTAATCACCTTCGATTGCCTTCCGAGTTGGTTATGGACCTGCTCCGCCTCCTGACTGGCCACGGTTTCCTCAATTGTGTGTATGCGTATGTCTGTTGTGAAAACTGTCTGTTTCGTTTTAACGGTGGAGTGTTTCCGTTTTGATTTATGCTCCGCATATTTCCTCTTCTTGGCGGAGTAGTGTACCGACCAATTTTACCAATACGCTGCTTCAAAGGTCTCTGATGATAAAATAAAATTAAACAACTTTTTCTATTTAATGTTTATGAGTAATTCCCAATTTTTTTCATTTCATTAAAATGTATGTAATTATAGTCCCACCATTATGTTGTTGAAAAAAAAGATACAATTTATATTCCCTTTTGCAACAAAAAAAGTTGTGTTGAATAACACAATATTATGTTGTATATATCGCACCGTGAGTGTAAAACCAACGCATCTGCAAAAGACATATTTTGGATATATTAGGGTTTGAAGTCTTCATTTTGTTAGGAGAAATAGATTTTCTAAAAAAAAAACATAATATTTGGTTTATACCTACATTATATTGCATGTTCTTTCAGTTACTTCACTTTTACATGACCAGGTTCAGGACTTCTGCAGTTGTTTTGCATTTAATCTCGAAATTGAAAAACTTGCAGATACGTTGGTTTTACACTCACCGTGCGAATTATGTTCTGGTATAGTAGTTAACGGTGGTAGGTACAGGCTCAATATTATGATGTCACATGTAACTTTTGAAATAATCACGAAGAGACATTTCGCGTGTCTAGGACGTGTTTTCTGGATGCCGCCAGGGAGTGCGACACATTGTGCCCTTGTGGCACAACCTCAAGGGTTCCGTTCCGTCACCGTGGCCTGCCCTTCCTCACTCTGCAGCGGTGCTACAAAAGCGATCTCCGTGCTGCAGGTTTGGCATGACGGGAGGTGCGAGAGTTGACGATGGAGGGAAGTGGCGCTAACTTGTGTTTGGCCTATGCCCCAATGCTGGGGCGTGACATGGTGAAAGAAAGAAGACATGTTTCTTGATTGGGGCTGCACATACGCGCCTAGATGCTGAGAGAGAGAGACAGAAATATGTTTTATCGGATTTTGCATGCGCTTAGATGCATTTTTACATCACTTTTTTTAAGTTACTTGTAAAAGAAGATTTAGGTAGGCATTTCAATTTAATCAACAACTCGGTTTAAGTTTAAAGCATAGAAATTCACATATTATCTTTTTTTCATTTTTGTGCGTGACCATGAATGTCATAATATGGATCAAGTGATACGACAAGGTGACGCGGGCATCTTCACAGTTAATTTGAAAATGACTCACATAATCTGGACAGTGCAATAAAAATAGGAATCGTTAATACTTCCCATTCAAATCTCAGTGAAATCAAATTACATTACAACTGAACGTAGACGATTTTTATATTTTCAAGACTCAATTCCTATGGAGCCTATGGTGTGAACTACCAAAATTCATCCCGTTATCAACCTGTTCGACATGCCTGGTACGTGACTTTCTACTTGTCCATCATTCAATTAAAGAACTGTTTTTTATATTTTTAAGGAAGTTATTCGTTGTATATTTATTAAATTATTAGCAAGTGCAAGTACGTTGTAACATACATTTGGAGAGATTCTGACACCGGTTAGTAATTAAGGTAAATTATTAATACTGTAATTTTAAATACAAAAGCTGATTGCCAATACAATAACGCAATTTAGAGAGCGTTTCATTAAGAATTGTATGAACAGCTGGTTAATTTGGTCACTATCAGACACACATAGTTTAGCAGTCAGAGCCCAGGGGGCGCAGGTGCGAATCTCGATGGGTGTCGTATTTTTTCTGGTGGTTATATATTTCTCACAGGTGTTTTCAAATTATGTATATTCAAATAAGGATTTTGTCAGCCTATTTCAGAAAACAAATAGCTTAACATAATGATGCTAAAATATGAGGATATTAAAGTAACTCTTGTATTGTACAGACACCAGTGAAACTTTCTATATCAGTGCGTCCGTCATTGTACTTTGTGAATGTTTAGTGAAGTAGATTGTATCTCACAAGCACTTTACCACCAATCGGGTGGGTGTAGACTAGCAATTATTATTTCTCCATAACCCATCAGGAAACCATCACTGG
Organism: Rhyacophila brunnea; assembly: GCF_057557595.1. Taxonomy (NCBI): domain Eukaryota; kingdom Metazoa; phylum Arthropoda; class Insecta; order Trichoptera; family Rhyacophilidae; genus Rhyacophila; species Rhyacophila brunnea. Next base: position 34,316,539 of record NW_028233276.1, on the reverse strand, counting down.
AATCATCGCCGAATAAAGTAGCCGAAGAATGCGTTGTCTTTGATTTGTAGTATGTGCCTGTATTTATGAGGTTTTCTTCATAAATAAATGGAATACGTTTAGACAATCATAATATAATGAACGTAAAAACGTTTCAATGATTTATAGCCAAGCACCGGTTAAATGAAATAATATGCACTTTATTTGACTCGAATATTAGTCAAGAAAGACGTTGTTTACACTAGTTGTGTAACAAATTAGTTGAAATATTCAGCTACAAGCGTTTGGCATTGGCCACATCATTGTATACATAGATGACACATTGAAAGGGGAGAGTGGCACAAGCTATAAGATGATTTTTAAATGGAATATTGCATACTCGGTCTATGTACTATAACTAAATAGTCTTTTTCTTCTAATATTTTGGGATTTATTACCTTTTGAAGAGCCATGGCAGCTTGCACAACTGGTGTCATTCCTAACCTATCTAGTAGTCTTCTGTTTCTGAGATTTGCTGCATTTAGATTGGGCGGATTTTGACCGGACCTCGTCCTTTGAGCGGGCAACGTAGGTCGCACATGTTGTAGTATCGTAAAGCGTTCGCTCAGCGTCAGATTTGTGGTGTTTGTAACAAATATCTTGTCGATTACCATTATGACAGCGGTGCTTCGCACTTAGAATATAGGAATTCTGCAACATAAAACATAAAAATATCAATGAAAATCCTTGATTACATACATATAATACATTCTTCTACAATTGTCCACGCAATCTACCTTTCAAAAAACGTAAATATTTTGTATATTGTAAAATGACATCTACTTGGCGGCACTAATGTCGCGTATGACATTATAAAACAATTCATAGTATAACTCACATGTCAACCGGTTTTATAAATAGTCGGAAAATTATATTGTTGTGATTTTCATGAAAAACCAGCATAATAATCGTATTCTATATTAGAAATACTACTCGAAATATATTTCGGCACCTCGTAAAATGCTATTTGGATTTGGAATCGAAATATTGTGCAGTTTTGCCAACACAAGTAAATAGTCAAAATAGCGTACTTTACAATACTACGCGAATAAAAATGTCGCCATACCATCAAGGTTACTTGAACAACAAACGTAAAATTAATCAACATAATAATTATAGTACAGGTACGAATAAGCAGATTAATAAAATGTAATCACCCGTGATTGAAATAATAAAATAATAATTAGCACGATGGAGCGGTTACCACGTTGGCCTATAATGTCGTGGGCATAGACTAATATACTTTTAGTCGTGGTTCCGAGCTCGAACCCGGTTCTAGCAAAATTCTTTTTAGGATCGAAAATGGTAGTAATATAAAAATGTCAGCGTACGAACAGCGGCGATTTTCTTAGACCCAATTGTTTCTTTAGGCAATCGATTCATCAACGAATTTATAAGGCGCCCTCAATAACCAAAATTTAAAAAAGTGTATTTCTCAAAAAAAGAGTAGGAAAGTAGGAAAGTACTTATTATCACCTTATTAAATATATTAAATTTTTATTTCTATTTAAATGTTGTGATTCTGAGAAATAAATACCTAAATTGAATTTTTCTTCGGTACCTACGTTGGTAGTTGGAATTTATGGTTTGTTGGTATTCATCTTATTGTGGGAGACCTCAAACTTAGTCAGTGCGTCGGGCATACACGTTTCTAAACCGCGACCGCATACCATCCAAGCCAATGTGTAGGTACCTAATTAATCTACGTGCCGAAAAAAATGCTGGTCGACACAATAATATGATATAGGTACCTACCACGGAAAGATATGTAAACAGTAGGTAACATAGGTAACCCATAATATAACATTTTTTAATAAATACCCCCCCTACTGTGCCTAAAACGCAAAGTGTTCAATCAGTGTTTGCTTCCCGTAATCACATATTATGTGTGTGAAACATGGATAATTTAGTAAAAGAGAGATCTTAGAGAGAAACTTAGAGTAGCACAACGTGGTATGGAGAGGTGCATGCCATGCTGGGCATAACGCGAAAAGACAAAAAGAGGAATGAGTGAATAAGAAACCAGACAAGGGTTTGCGATGTATTAGAGTTCTCTAAAAACCTCAAATGGAAATGAGCTGGACACATAGCTAAAAGAAGGGACAATCGTTCGACAAATTTGGTCATCCAGTAGTATCTATTAGCTACAAAACGTCCGCAAGGTAGACCTAGAGACCTCTGGGTCGATGAAATAATAAAGTTCTGCGGAAGTACGTGGCAACGCAACGCACAGGACCGAGACAAGTGGATTCAGCTTGGAGAGGCCTTCAATGGATAGATTCAGGCTGATGATAATGATGAAATAAATAAATCACAGACCACAGATCATAATAATTATTAATAATATTACAATTATTTATCGAGAGGTTTTTATTTATAAATCGTTAGCCAACATTAAAAACCAAGATAACACATTAAGCGCCTAGTTAAGGGGCGGCTGAAGAGCTCCGTATTCAAATATAATTTAGTATGAAATCGACCTCGGCGTCGTACGCACGTTAATTTAAATCGATCTTTTGGCAAAAATCACTAATCATCGGAGATTTTATTTAAAAAAAAACATTATTATTACTATTGTCGACCTTCTACATTATTATTATTGTGGACAATCTTACATTATTATTTGATAAACACCACCTGCACGTGTCCGCTGATCAGAAAACAGGGCTGTCAAAATAATATAATATTTGTAAAATGTTAATTTCATCATAGTTTTTAATCAAACCTGTGCAAGTACATACTGATAACTTGGGTGGATATCGTGGCAAACATACTATTGATATATCTACGGGTATATTATTATTATAACCCAATTCAAATTGAACATAGGTTGATACTCAAATACTATTATAGTATCTATGATTTCGAGAAAATAATACGATGGAATATATTATATAATCCATTTTGGTTGCCAGTTTTTACTGCGATGAATCACTGTGTTCCTTACTGTCTGTTTTTATTCGTAGGTTTGTTTACTATGTACACCGAGAAATTTCCATTAATAATATCGGAAATGAGTTGGAATATAATGCAACCAAAACTGGAAAAATTCTATTATGGGTGTTTACTTTTTGAATTAGTTGACCCCAGAAAAACAGGTACATGCCACTACGTGAACCACAGTGGATATTATGCCGGGTCCAAATTGGCAACATGTTGCCGGCAACCCCGTTAAATTTTACGATAATTATGATAATTATCGTAAAAATTTTTAAGCCATTATGATAATTATCGTAAAATTTATCGAGGTTGTCGCGCGACATTGTTTTGCGCCAGTGTGGACCCGGCATTAGATGCACAAAACTTAAATAAAATATATTATAAATTAAATTTAAAAAGTACAATATAATTAATTGCGTCGGCAGCCCTGTCAGACACTTTTTCTAGCGACAGTCATTTTTTATAGTCATTTTTTATATGCCCCAGTCCTATGGATTAATAAAAAATAATGTGTCTAGTGACTGTATGTTAATAATTATTTTTAGGCACTCTTAATATAATATATAATTTCGCCCATTGGCTTTACCTACCACTTGTTTCACTAGTATAAAAGTGAAGTTGCGCAGGCAATAAAAAGTCACTTTCTTTTTATAGGCAGACAGTAAATTCTACGTTTTAAAAAATATGCATTAGAATTAAACAATACCTATTATTTTTAATATGTAGGTCCTAAACATTACAAATAAGCACTATTCATTAGTAATGTTTTTTGGATAGCACATGAAATAAAAATGTAGGTTGATATGTATGTCAACATCCTTCGTATGTTTAGTTGTCGGACAATTTCAGGTTAAAAAGTTATTAATATATTATTAAGTTTATATCGTGGCCAACACATAATCAAAAAAGTTATCATATCTATCATATCAGTTGCAATACTTCCCACCAAAGAACTGATAAACATATTGAATTTAGTAACATTAAATGTTATTAGTAAATTTATTAGAAAATAAATTTTATTAGAAAGTACTATTTTTTGGTCACCCCATAGCTTCACTTCACAAGCTTCACTTGTAGGGAGTTTATTGAGACAAACATTAGCGGCAACCTTTTTATATTAACTAGTAGACCAGTTATTATGGACCACATGTAAAAAAAATCATATTTTCAATTCTCAAGGCCGATTCTGTAGAGCGTCCTCTTAAGAGCCCGATGAACAGGACAAGGTCATTCATAGTTCATTCAGAGAATGATCTCAGAGTTGAAAGGACGTCATTTTAATTCAGTCTAACCTCAAAAACCTCTAACCATCGGGGATTTATTTTAAGAAACGCAATAATTATTAATTACAATTCTCGGGCGAATGAATATTATTATTATTATTCCCTTGAAACATAACATGTATGCGACTTAACCTGAAGCCAGCCGAACGAATACAGGGCTGTCAAAATAATATCAATCTAATTTTACGTTTTAAAAAGTTACAAATTTAAAGTTAAAAATAGCTTACTGAACAGATGGAATAATTACATAATTCCAAGCGTCAAACGGCATACAACATTTATCTAAAATAATTATGAAAAGACTGGCTGATTATTGTTCTTATTTTTTTGCTTATCAAAATATTTCACATATTATCTGATGATGTGTATTTTGGATATATCGTAATATGTATCTTGTCTCATTAAAATTGATATTAAGTTGATATAGCATAGGAAAATCTGTAAATCATTAAAATGTTAATTTTGTTATAGTTTTTAATTAAACCTGTACAATTACATATTAGATTTAAACACTGTTGTACTATGTAACTTTTATAATATCAGTGGGTCTATTCTATACATATCGAACACTAAATTGATAAATAGTATCAAGCTTAGGGTAGGTTTGTATCAAAATATTAGCACTTATTGTAACAATTACACGAAGTTGGATTTTATTGTTGCAATAAGTGCTATATTTTAACACAGCACCTATCTTGCTGCTGTTAAAATATTGCACTTATTGCAACAATAAAAACCAGCTTCGTGTAATTGTTACAATAAGTGCTAATATTTTGATACAAACCTACCCTAAGTTTGATAATATTTATCACTTTATCACTTTAGCGGTCGATAAGCATAGAATAGACCCACTGATATCCTTACGTGAGATGGGCAAGATAAAAAATAAAACTGTAGGATGTCTGCAAAAGATTAAACAAAACCCATCTCATTGGATACCCGAATGGTAAGCAACTGTATCTATATATTATATTTTTCCGCCAAATTGCACACAATTAAAAACACATCATAAAAATAAGTAATTAGTCTTCGACAGCCCTGGTCGGTAACTTTGCTATCTTCTCAGCGACGCTAGCTTTGAATAAAAAAATGTGTGGGTGTCTACGTTAATAATAATTTTTTATATAAATTATTTCTTGCAGTGGCTTTACTTACCAACAATAATTATTGTACCTACCTATTTTTATAAAAGTAAAATTGCGTTACTTGTTTGTAAAAGTGTCAGACTAAATTAATTAAACTAATCGGGTAAGTAATAAAAAGTCATTAATTGAGTTAGCAGTAGTAACCAAGTAAATGGTAGAATTCCATTTTAAAAGAAATGAAAATATAATTAATTATATTTTCATTTCTTTAATAAAAAGTCACTTTCTTTTTATAATAAACAGACATCACTATATTACACTTTTTTTTTTAAATATGCATTAGAATTAAACAATGTGTACCTATTTGTTTAATAATTATGTAATAGGTCTTACACATTCAAAATAAATACTATTCAATAATAATGTTTTTTGGATAGCATGGGATAGCACATGAAATAAAAATGTAGGTAGATATGTATTTCAACATCCTTCGTATGTTTAGCTCTCGGACAATTTCTGGTTAAAACGTTATTAATATATTATTAAGTTTATATCGTGGCTATCCATCATATTGGTTACAATATTTTCCACCAAACAGATGATTAACAAATTGAATTTAGTAACATTTACGTATATTAGAAGATATCATTTTTTGGTCACCCCATATTTTATTCACGTTGACAGTGTTATGTTATGAGAGATCATTATTTACTTTAGACCAAAGCATTGTCGGCGACCTTTGAATATTACCAGTAGAGCAACAATTCCGGACCACATGTAAAAAAACCATATTTTCAATTCTCAAGGGCAATTCTGTAGAGCGTCCCCTTAAGGTAGGTAATTTATGTAGGTGAAAAAACTTCACAATAATATTATAATAATAATAATATTGAAAGATTTTGAATTATTCTCGATATAACTTTTATTATATAGATATAGGTAAATCATTCTACAGTGGTACCATAGGCGATTCACGCGTGTATTGAATTCCTTGCGTCAATGCCTGTTCAATGCTAGCAAACAATACCACTACAACTGCAAGCCGCATTAGCCGTACCCATGGTGCCACTGTAAAACGATTTACCTCTACTTCTCAATAAGTAAGTAGGTGTAAACTCATTGTGGTCGTTACTCTTCTCTTTTAGCAGCCGTTTTACGATCATAAAAATAATAAATAATAAATTTACGATTTGTTATTATGTTTTTTTATTTAATAATATAGTGGTGTTCAATAATAATAATATTATGATTATTGACACTTGCGTTAATGATTCGGGAAACTACTTTCGGTATTTCGCGTACTTTCGGCTGTACAAGTATTATCACAACATTACAAAAAATTGAATAATAATTATTTATTCATATGTTTCAAAAGGATTTGTCAATAATTCATCCAGTAAAGCTATACTATAGGTACCTACCTAAGTAACGGTTAAATTTTGGTTTAATTACACAGTTTTTAACAGAGCTCGAAATGACCGGAGCGCGGATGGAATACATTGTTCATATTCAAATGTTTTTATTCGGAATGGAGAATAATGTTTGAAAACAGTAAATAGGTAGATACAATAACTTTTTAACATTTTTTATTGTATTCATTAAATTTGTAGTACCAGCGCTCGAAATGGACTAGAGCCCACCGGAGCGCAGCTCCTGTTCGTGAAATACCCGAGATTAACCGCTCACTCTCATGAAAAAATGAAATACTTACTGCAATATAATTCGTGAATTATTAAAAAAATTAATATATTTTTAATTTCTTACGAAACTTATCAGAATCATTTTGAAAATTAATGTTTATGACTTGACAAAAATCTCAATTTTCATATGACATTTCAGACGACATTATGCCCTAATCTTGCATGCAACAAGACTGTTATCCCATTTGACCGTCTGATCTTGGCAGCTGGTATAGGTATGTATAACAAAAAAAACAAATTTTCTTATTTTTATATACTAATACATACCATAGAAAAACTAAGATCCGGCTCTATAAAACCATCATACGCACAGTCGTTGCATACGGGTGCGAGTCATGGACGCTAAATATGAAAGCAGCTGAAATGGGCAACTGCTTTGAGAGAAAGATCCTGAGGCGGATATACGAACCCATGAATGATGGTGGGGAGTGGAGAATTAGCTTCAATACGGAACTATACCGCTTATTCCAAAATTCAAAACTCTCCACCTTCATAAAACTCCAGAGGCTAAACTGGTCAGCCTGAGTCACGGATACCGAAGAAGATTCTCGAAGGCAACCCAGGGGAAAAGGTCAGTAGGAAAGCCACGCACACGATTGGGTGATAACATTACAAAAGATGCCAACCAGCTGCTGAACCCGGAACAGAACCAGGAACTGGAAAAGACGTGCGGAGGACCGTTCCGGCTGGAGGACGACGGTGGAGGAGGCCAGGGCTTGACTTGAGCTGTAGCGCCATCGAAGAAGAAGAAGAATACATACAATTGTCACATAACTATGTTAATATTTCCTGAAAGTCATCAAGAGCTCCGATTCATAAAATTGTCCGTTTCGAGCGCTGTAAGTACATATTGTATCTCGCCGTTTATAAAGAAATAATAATATATTCTCGTATGTATATCGATGTAAAAGATTTATGGGAGTTAAATTATTATTTTTGTATTCAAAAAATAAACAAGCCACTGTTATTTAACTTTAAATGGGTCGGTACGGATTTGAAATTGCGATGTTTTACGGAGAAGTGTTTTATTAACGACTTTTCAAGTCTTCAATGAAATAATTGAATTTAATACCGCTGTGTAAATAAAAGAAGTAACTAAGAAATGGTAAGTATGCAGATGTGTAAGGTCGTATCTGAGCCTCTATAATAAATATGCCAGTTATTGCAAACCTTATCAAATCATTCACGCGACTGTTTATATTTAGTACATAGGTATGTATTTCAAAAAAATTGACCCTGCTAATTGGTGCGACGTAGAACTGTAATAATAATAATTGACGCAATACTTTCAAAACATAGGGCTTTTGAACTTTTTCAACAGTAAAGTTGAAAGTGTCCCACTGAGACGGACGAAACCGGTCCTAATTTATTGATTAAAAGTGGAATAAGTACTATAAAAAAATGCGTTTTATTAAATTGAAACAACAATACAATGCAGTTCCACCATGAATTGACTGTTAATTAAATGTATATTATAAAAGTAGGAACGTCTTTTTATTTTCGAATTTCATTCGATTGCGTGGCGCCCAGGCCAATTTCATAAACACGGCGGTTATCTGCAGTGATTGTAAACACAGTCCAATTGGAGATTCTAATCGGATACAATTGGAATCAAGTAAGATATTTCCAAAACAGTATAACGTATTTAAAAAATATGTTGCAGTATTAAACTTAACGACACAAGAAGCGCTAGTATTAATTTTCAAAATCGCTTCATCTCAATTCTCAATATGCAATTGTCGTAATCTATTTCGCTCTAAAATAGTTAACACGGTCATGAGCGGCCGTGTTAAAAACATCACACGTGACGCCATATCCCGGAATAATTGACTATCTGAATACGATACATCATATTTACCACTTTTTTTATTGACTTTGGAGTTAAGTAATATGTTAGAATACTACTGATTCTGTGAATTTGATTGACTACAGTATTTTGTTATCTTTATAAAAATAGTTGTTAACAGATAAACCAATACAAATGTCCGGAAAATGTATGGATTTGCGTGTCGATTTTTAACATGAAAATATCAATTAAGTAATTACAAAAATAATGTGAGTTAACTAATTATTGAAAGCTCTCGCAGATGTGAATACATCGAAGGGAAAGTGTCAGACAACCATCAAAATTGGTCTTTATTTAGTAAAACTCGTGTGTTCTTCAAAATCCTTCAACGCATGTGGGAAATAATCTGACCTATAAAATCAGTTCGATGTAACTATCTATCTGCCTGTTTATTTTCTGGCAATGACGTAACGAATGGGGGAAGGTTGTTTGGTTGGGAATTCAATCAACATTTTTGATATAAGAACGTATACGATTCCCAGGCCCATGATAAAGGGGCTACGCCAAAGTGCTCGCAAGCTGGCAGGGGACCAGGGGCCCTATGTTAGAACTTGCGAGTCCAAGCCGCCCGGTCGACATGACGTCATATGACATCATTGTGACGTACTACCGGAGTGATAATAGCATTCGAGAAAATAACGCTAGTCAAACAGTGGCGTTATTCATTGTGGTGACAATGAATAAACGCCACTGTTTGACTAGCGTTATTTTCATCAGAATAGCTATTATCACTTGCGGTTGTACGCTCACGTATGATGCTCACTATGACGTCATGTCGTCGGGTGACACACGAGTCGATAGTTAGGAAATCGCGGTGCTGGTTCTTACAAATAAATCAACTGAGAGGGGGAAGGTCTTTATACACATTGCTGCGAATTTAAAGTCGTTTACGGCACACTATCGGTCGTCATCGGTTATGATTTCAATTTCAATTTCAATTTATTTTTTAACATATTGTGGAAATTACAAATTATAAGTTTAAGACGTAAGAAAAGAAAAGTAATAATAATAAAAATTGAAATATAAAAAGGGAACATAATATAAACATACAAAAGCAGTGAAAATACAATTATACATAATACGAGGGTGGGTCAATAAGTCCTTAGAAAAGCCGACAGGTGGCGCGACTAGTAGTGTAAGCGGTTTGTTTTCATGCAGCGGCACTACCGATTCAGTATGCTGCGAAGTTTCAATCAGATTGGTCGGGTTGTTGTGTGTTACTCGTACATTTAAAAAAAAAAAATTGCTTGTTTACAAAAATGGAGAAAATTGAGTTTAGAGCTGTTATTAAACATTTTAATATAAAAGGGTTAACAGCAAAGGAAATAAAAAATGAGTTGGATTTAGTTCACGGCATATCTGCTCCTTCACTTGCAACTATTTATAACTGGTTAAATGAATTTAAACGTGGTCGTACATCAACAAAGGATGAACCACGCTCAGGACGTCCTGTAGAGGTGACTACACCAGAAATGATCAATAAAATCCACGATATGGTGTTAAGTGACCGAAGATTAAAGTTGAGTGAGATAATTGAGGTTACAGGGATCTCAAAAGGTAGCGTCATTTCTATTTTACATGACAAATTGGGCATGAAAAAAATTTCTGCAAGATGGGTGCCGCGTTTGCTCACAGTCGACAATAAACGCAATAGGGTGGTGGCCTCTAAAGCCCTGTTGTCGCTCATGCAACGCAATCCGGATGAATTTTTTCGTCGCTTTGTGACTGTAGATGAAACATGGATACACTACTATACTCCCGAGACGAAAGAACAGTCAAAGCAGTGGATTGCGAAAGGCGAACCATGTCCAAAGAAGGCGAAAACCGTAAAATCAGCTGGTAAGGTTATGGCTACAGTATTTTGGGATGCACGTGGAATTATTTTCGTTGACTATTTGGAAAAAGGAAAAACAATAACAGGGGATTATTATGCATCTTTATTGGACCAGCTAAAAAACAAAATTGAAGAAAAACGGCCTCATTTAAACAGGAAAAAAATCCTCTTTCATCAGGACAATGCCCGTGTTCACACATGTTTACGATCAATGGCTAAAATTGAAGAATTGAAGTTCGAATTGGTCGACCACCCACCGTATTCGCCAGATTTAGCCCCCAGTGACTTTTTCCTTTTCCCAAACTTAAAAAAATGGCTAAGTGGACAACGTTTTTTTTCAAATGAAGAAGTCATCGATCGGACAAATGCTTATTTTGAGGACCTTCCGAAAACTTATTTTTCTGACGGTTTAAAAAAAATTGAGAAACGTCTAACCAAGTGTATTGAGCTCCAAGGAGATTATGTTGAGAAATAAAAAAAAATACAAAAATAAAAACTGTTTTAATGCTTTTTTCTAAGGAATTATTGACCCACCCTCGTATATAGAAGTTCAAAGAAGTACACCGAGTTTGCAAAGGAGACCCTATATTAAGAATTTATAAAATTGCGTCCACCTAAACTCACCTCACGCAAGTGGAATATATAAACACCCGAAGCAATTTGGTTGAACATAGTTATCGCCCTTCTAATTGGCATTACCAGTGGCATGTTGGTTCTGCACCTTGGGAGAATAAACAACCGATGCTCTCTATTTCTAAGATAGTTATCAAGGACACGCAGGTCAACACTGCCCAGAATGGCAGAGTTCTCATGTATACCTCGTATAAGTCGAAAAAAATATGTAGCTTATCTCTTCTAAATTACAGACTGCAGTATTTAAGCATACCTAAAAGAAAGTCAGTTGGATAAACTTCATTGGATCACTTCCTCTAATTCTAATTGAAAGAATAGGTGATTTTTAGAAAACATCCTGACAAAATCATGAAGCTTGTTTGAAATACTTTCTTTAGTTTTATTTGAGTAAAGTGGTGTCAAATTATTGTGGCAGTGCCGGCGACGCATTTAGGTGATGGTATCGTTAATTTCAAATGACACTAACACCGTACCAAAGTCGTCGTGACCGTAATGCCAGAAGAATCTATTCATTCCTCTACCTGCAATTGAATGTGTTTTACCTTACAAAATTAAATCCGGCTCCGGGTGTATGAATGATACATTCTAAAGATCAAATTCATGTTATATAGGCTCTGGTTTAGTAAAATTACTGAGCACACTTAAATTTGTAGAGAACAGTTCTCATTCCTTGTAATAGGTACGATAAAATAATCATAAAAATCACCATCGCCTTGCGCTACAAAGAATTTTACAGGGTATTTACAAGGTGTTCTCATAGGCTCTGGTCGAATTCAATATCAGTTATGTGGATTGAGGCATCATTCGATAGGTACGAAGTTTTCGAATCAAAGTCATTACAAATATGTCATGGGTAGGTATAGATGGACCATAGAGACTGCCTCCTCTATAATATTCACCATAGTTTGAATTTTGACTGGTTTAATCGCCATACACATACTATGTTGTGTTCACACCTGGTTAGAATAATATAAGCACTGAAGATAGTATGGCTTGTTGGCCATCGTTCACCATCACTGACATACTGGATAACGGTTTCGATGGCACGCCCGTCCTGCGCAGTAGAAGGCCTTGAACTTCATTCCAGTCAAGTCGTAAGTCGTAACTCGCGCCCTGGGGCGCTTGCCGGCTGTATTTAGTAAAACACAAATCATTTACAATACGGCCTGCCCACAATAATACCTTGGCCATTCGATATTTCGATTCGGATGTCACCATTGCCAACATTTGGGACACATTTTATTATTACCCCACCTATTCAAATTACTGAAATCTGCGATCGTAACACAGAGCACTTGAGCCCAGAGTTCAAGCCCCGTTAACTCTCAGACACGCTATTTTTCAATCAATCTGTGTGATTGTAATATTATTATCCTCCTTCGTGTATATAGGGATGGCGCAAGTGGTTAAGGTTATAGGATATTTATTGTATTACCCCCTGGACAAAAACCTCCTGTATAAAAATAAAAAGTCATTTAAAATTTCATTGACCCAAAAAATAATTGATACAAAAGCAGCTTATTTGACAAAATAAATATTTTAAAATAAATTTGACATAATAAAACAATATTTAACGCAGAAAAATATGAACACAATTTCATATTATACTCACATATAATATGCACTGGCCGCGCGGCGTCCCAGGTTCAAATCCTGGGTCTGGCAAGTAAACAATATTGTTTTTCAATTTGTGTATGAGTCAGAGTATGGACCTAATAGGTTGACCAAGTAGTGGCTGACATCCATTTTTCGTAAAAACAAAATCTGTTAATAAAAACCTCCACGCTATGGAGGCCCATATTATGATCTTATTAGGTTCGGACATGGTCGAAAAAAAAATAATATGCACACAGAGATAGAGAGAGTGATAAAAATAATTACCAAACCATTGAAATCAACAGAAAATGCACTTAGTATAGGATTATTATTTAAAATTATATCCTGTCAGACAAAAAATAATTATGAAACATGGTACAAAAGTTCGTCAGTGCTACAAAAACGTGTAGCAGAATCTCGTGAACTTCTTATATAAATTTTCTCAATAAATTTGCTTATTAATTCTTTTTTTACCATATTTAATTGAATCTACCGATATTTCTAATGGTGAGAGTTTTTTTATAAGGGGAGTTTTTCTCCAGGGGGTAATTGTCTTGGTACCAACGGTTAGAACACAATACCTACTTATCGGTATATATAGAAAATTATGTGGTTGTTGTTATTATTTTTAACTTGGGAAAGAACCGAAAATTTTAAAAATATTCATTCCTAGTAAACTGACCGTAAAATGCAAGATTAGTCGGTACAATTCCGAACTGATTTTTGAAATTTTGCTATTTTACTGACAGTGGTTAAATTCTCAATTTTTAGTAGGTAGGTAGGTACATTAACATTAAAGTAAAATATTGGAGAAAGTGCTTTTGTGTTAGAATGGGGGGGGGGGAGTAATTTTTGTTTCAAATAAACAGTCACCTGTAACTATTATATTGAGCAACAATATCGCCAGTGTTAAGGTAGCTACAGATTTCTTCGTGAAAGTTTTTTGAGGCTTTCATCTAATGGTACCTAGGTAAATAGTGAAACGATAATATTATGCAGGCCTACTCGTACATACCATTGCCTGTGATTTTACAATCAAATTTCGCTTCTTAGCAATAGTTTCAGAATCGCTGAAAAAGCAAACATATCCATGCAAATGATTCCTTGATAACGGTAGAGTACACTCATGAACGAAATATTACCGAAGCAACATTATGGACAGGACATGTAGTTCGGGCAAGACACCAGTGAGAGGTGTTCGTGAATTCACGCCGCGTGACAAATGCCCACCTTTCATGTGAATCAAGCTGTGATTCCAAAAACAGCTTCATGTTTGATTATGCACCTTAATTTATGGATGCAGTTAAGCGAAAACCATTCGACCCACATGTTTAACATTGAGTTTTCCACGTATTCACACACTTAGACACTCAATCAAAACGAATCTATAAATTCCTCAATATATACCAGATACCTACCTACAGTATACTATCTACACCTACAATCAGGGCTCGAAATGGACTGGAACGCACCGGAGCGCCGTTCCGGGTCGTAAAATCGGCAACATTGTCGTTCCGTCTCATGGAAAAAATAATTTTACCATTTGAGCTAGAATGGCCATAATATAACAAAAAATCATACACTTATTTTTTTATAAAACACATAAAATTAGATAACTATGTTAATATTTTCATAAAATTACTGAGCGCTCCGGTTCGTAAAATTCTCCATTTCGAGTGCTGCCTACAATATATACAACAGTGGTAAAGACTACTTTTAGGATAATGGTAAACGTTATAAGTTATACACAATACATTGAAAGTGAGACACCGTGTAATATCCATTCATCATTTATCATTTCCTTTCATAAGCAGAGCATAATTATTCACAGAACAGAAGTTATATTACCCATTATTAACTGCACAATGTTTCCCTTCAGCAACAAACCGTCATTATACTTATATTTTTTGTGTGAATGGAATTTTATTTAAAAACTTGCAGTCCACAAAAAATGATGACGAAATAGTTATAGTTTTTAATCACAGATGCCACTGTAAATTTATAATAATATTTAACATTACATGTGATCGATTAGAAAAATTATAAGTAAATTGAAGGGTTGCCATCATGCATTTAAGGGACATATACTGGATCAAACGCTCGTTGAAAATACAACTTGCATTTTCCACGGCTTATGGACGGTCGCTTTACCTACACGGTCACCTACGGTGTTCAGTGGCGAAGGGCGGAGGTAGGCTGTTAAGATCCGACATACACTATTTTTGTCAGATCGCCTATAGCATACAATATAAACTATTATTGTTTGGTTTGGTAGCGTTTAATTGTTTTTTTAAACTAACCAGCACCATCAATTTGCAAATTGTATCCTTAGTTCAATAAAAATAAATAAGTAAGTATGACTGACAAAGTTTAGTGTGTACTATATTTATGACGAATCTTAAGAGCCTACCTTTACCCTTCGTCACTGCTATATACAGTATGCACAGTAAACAGTAATGTCAAGTGACAGTATTCTAAGTTATATGTTCTTATATAGAATTTATTGTATTAAGCATTCGGAATGTTTGTCTGAATTTTTTGAATATGTCTTATTTTTTCACAGCTAGCGGTTTTTTGTCTGAATTTTCGAACCGATAGTTTCATTCTATTTGTACGTAATTGTCGCTAGTTTTTCGAGTTATAATTTCACTACTAATTGATCTAAAAATAAATCTATCTATTCTCTAATCACACTTTTTAATATAATCAAATGAAATCATAGTTTATATAATTACGACTTGGATGCTTTATACTCAACCGCGTCTAATTTATTCTTAAAGTTCATGACATTTTGGCGTTTGTATGCCAAAAACACTTTTTGATCATGTCAGGGTTCAGCAGGATACTGACTATATTTTATAATAAACTTATGATTATCATTACACGTCTGTTTTTAATAATTCTTAGTAATCCTCACTGTTAAGGGTCGTGCAATTTCAGAACGACAACATTCTCTAGTAATAGCGACGGTCCTGCGGAATGTTCTTATTCAAATATTATATTGTATACTATAATATTATGTTTTGTATTTCGATTTCTTTTGCTTTGGAAATTAAACGAGGGTTTTCAATTATTATTGCTTATGACATAATTATGTTACATTGAAAATATTGATACTTATTTACTAAAGCGAATGCTGAAAATAGAAAATAAATGGATTGATTATCGTGTGTCAGGAAATTTAAACATAGGTATGCAGTTGTTGGCTGAGGCACAGTTCACCGTGAGATTTTGTATCGAACATAATATTATATAGTATTGAGATCAAATCTATGTCTAAAAAAACACTAACAAAATACGTAATACAAGAGAAAGACAGAAGAAAATAGGTAGGTAGGTAGGTACTTAATTATTAGAAATACAATCACATCGTATAGTTTATACAAAATTCCGGTGGGTGCTCGTAAGTATCAATTCGTACATATCAAATATCTGATAATAATGCGAAGTGTTATTACAAGATCTTTAAAAATATCAAGCAATATCAAGTTATTATTGAACCTAATAAAATTTGAACATTACTGTCTGCAATGCTCCACAAACATGTATTTTTTAATCGCAATGATATATGCCTATCTCTTTCCGGTAAGATATATCACGGTGAACTGTAATACGTCTAAACGTAAGATTTGTATTACGTAATGGGAGCATTTTTCGTTATTTCTCCAAGCACTAAAATAATTTAGTTCATCTAATAGCATCTAATGTCCATTTATAATCCTCCTATAACAACTATTCATTTCGATGTTCCCACAATACTTTGGCATTTTTAAGCATCATCAGTTGTTTAATAAAATTATTGTGATTTATAATTATTTTGTATTAATTGAATTTTTATGTATCGAATTTACTTTCTCCACAAATATATATTAAAATAATATTAATAAAATTATTGTTTCATATTTCTTGTCATTAATAATTAAAATATAATTTTGTCTATAATAACGCACGTACTCTCCTTTATTACTAAGGCTATAATTCAGTTGAGGCATGATCTAAAAAGATAGTGGCTAGGCGATGCGCGGATTGTGCAAATGAAGCATGCGTCTATTTAATGTTATGTTTATTGTTATATTACTAATAATAATATTATATTCATTGACATGTTTTCTTTTTTAAGTACATACGTAAAGTTTTTTAGTCATCTTTACACGATTTAATAATATTTTCAACCGACGCCATGACAAAACAAATCGACGTGCGGACACCTCGACTGTCCGTCTCCGATTGGCGATTGGTGAGAAATTTCGTCGGACCTACTGTCGAAAATTATTTGCCGTTTCACTGTAGTACGCTCTTAATAATGAATGTATACGTTGTACCCAATGACGTATTAGTTGTACCTACTTTTACTGTGGCGCATTGGTCAATGACAATAGTTATACAATACGTACTGGTTTTTTCTCAATAAATAAAAATGTATAAGTAAATCTGGTTATAGGTATTATTTATATTGGTTTTATGAAAAACTTATTTTAGGCTTGTAACATTAATGTAAGAGATTTTTATTTCAGTGCATACCTGGAAAATAAATTTTAGAGGACACGCGATACGCGTGCTACAACCGAATCTGAAATGAGAAATGACTTGCTATAAATTTAATCATTAACTAATTTTCAGCTTAAATTCAAGTCTACTAATTTTCATACAAACTGTGAAAAGTTTGTGAGAAGGGCTTGTAATTGAAAATGAATAGAAAATGGTACTTATTACAAACTGAAAATTTCTTCAGTTATTTTGAGATGGAAATTACAGATAGAAAGAAGGCTTCATCTGTTAGAATAATAGTTTCTTCAACATATTTGATTCAATCACTTTAGTATATTGTCTTGTGTGTTACTTTTCTATTTTTTTTTATTACATAGTCAATTATGACCATTCATAAAAATACATATGCACCTAAATAGCGCCCGAGGCATTGCGAAAACCCAAATTCATCTCTGATCTTAATAATATTCTTTACGTGTCTCCCCAACGAGTGCAATCTTGTTTTATAGTTATTTTTGTTTAACGTCGTAATAAATAATGTTAGGCCGATACAATCAAAGTGTAGGATAAATAAAAATGCTAATTCGATAGACGCCTTCTAACGATTCCTCTTATACACAGGATTCTGCGCGAGATTAGAGCGATATTATAATATAGAATGACATAATTTGTAAATTATTTATTTAGCCTGGTGCAATGTTACTAAAGGCATATAGCGACATAAAATAAAGCATGTAGTGTAACACAATTTACATTTTAATGCGTTTTGATCAATCAATGCGCATTTAAAAACATTGAAAAGAAAAATAATAATATGTTCTAAATTCAAAAATACACAATATAAGAAGACCATTCTCAGTATTTTCATCTCAAAGATGTCCAGTTCCCTCTTATCTTTTAATCATCTCATCTCTTGAGAATGGAACCCGTAACGAACCCGAAACGCCAAGGAAAGAACGAGGAAAACACGTGGTGACAAATATATTATGCTAATAATTATTATGTATGCTTGTTTCAGAAACCAAAAATAGATGTGTGTACGTCGTAATTACAACTATGATTATCTTACTATTTGTTTTCTAGGCTTGTTTTTTTGCAAGTTTTTGTTGTAATAAAATAGATTTGTTTTAAATAATTATTATTATTCAAATCGCTTTAATAAAACTCATTGTCACGAGACTATAATATATAATTTCGAAGACACACCATTTTTATAGCACACAACCTATAACCCTTACTTATAATATATTATGTACTTACTTGTATAACCCTTAATTTAAAAAAATGCTGGGATTGGTACATTTCTCAAACTAAATTTTAAAATTTTCATTTATTTTAATTTTAAATGGAAAGTTGGATTAGGTAATGGTGATGACATATCCGAACATATACCTAATATAGCCTTAAACGAAATAATAAAAAAATATGTGAACACATGCATTATTTATTTGGTCGATCAAATTAAAACGGAAAACGTCTGTCAGAAATCTCCTTTCATGAATTATACAATACCAGCGTAGAGGCGTTGTGCAACGGTAAATCTACTAGTTCAGTAGTTGTACACTGCTTGGTACTCAATACATTCTGTACAGTTAGTTGCTGCTTCCACCTATGAAACTGAGAATATATCGGCAATTTTATATCTAGCTAGTCCACTCTATCGATTAAGCTGATTTTTCTAGTAAATATCATTCAACACTGTCATCCATTTAACTTAACATTCCACGCATATCTCTATTTTCTGTAGGTTACTATCGAATATTATTTTTTAGCACCCAGCACAAATTTATCAAATATTTTGACATTCTCTCAAGCAATAATTTGATGTGACCTTTCTTTTTTAATTTTCATAACAACCTTAACGGCCCACGTGCGCCACGTAGGTCAAAATGAAGGCTTTATGGTATTTTCAAAGCATAAGTCTGGACATTCCTTAAACGTTGTAGATAATTTATGTATATAATTTTGAAGCCTTATTATGCTTTATATTTATTTTAAACATTTGATGACTGCATAAAGTATTTTTATTACGTAAAATAGTATTCTTTTAAACCTCGCGATCTAAAGTTTTTGAATATACTTAATCATATTTCAGTACATCCATGTGCAGTGGTGTTAATATTTTTTTAGATTTATTAATCTTTAAACGCATTTATAAAACCATTAGTAACATGTATGTTGACATTATTATAGTGAAATATTTACGATAAAAAATTATATTTATAATCTCTGTGATCCCAAATTTGATAAGAATTAGGCATTTTATTATTCAAAAAATGGACAAGATTACCACATTTGAAGATAATTATAAAGATACTGATTACAAGCTATGTCTTTGACCATTCAAATGTATTAAAATATCCTACGAATAATGATTGTTTTATAATAATTATTGACCTAATAATAAAGTAGTATTTTTTTGAAATACGCCATTTCTATTAGCATAGCCATAAATTGACAAACGATAAGATAAACGAGTAGGGAGTAAGATCATGTTAACGCGCGTGTTTGAACATATACCGAACCAAAATATTTTTTTTCGGTTCGGTACATATACAAACACGCTTGTCCAGGCTTATGTTTTGAAAATACCATAAAACTCCATTTTGACCTACGTGGCGCATTTAACGCATGTGGGCCCTTAAATATATGACGAAGCGTATTGAAAATTTTGATTTTAAATAATATTTATTTATTAATATGTAGATAACATCAAATAAATAGCTACTCATTCACAGGCCACACAGATATTCAAATCAAATTTGAGATACGACATTTTAATTTAAACCGTTAGATACACAATACTACTAGTATCAATGCAGTGGTGGAATTAGAGACTTGGAGGCCCGTGGCACAAATTGGTTTTGAGTCCCGGAGTCTGCGGTTTGTAATAGCTGATGTTAAGGTAGGATTTTTGTTATAACTACCATTATTAACAGTGGATTATCTCAATTATCACACTGTTGTTTTGAATTGACATGACACTTTTAATAAATCTAACAGTGGAATTTTTATTTTAAATGGAGTATTACATTTTTTTTGAAATCTCAGTAATTCATTGTGTCAAAATCGACTTTCTTCACTTTATTTCACTGTTGCTTTTATGTTGCGATATCTCTTACATATTACAATCACATCTTGTTACTAAAAAAATATATAATCGAAAATGCAGTTAACATATTATAATAATATTCGTGGTTTATTTTTTTTGTAGACGTAAACGTATCTGTTCGAGTGATCGTGCTATAGGCCCCTTAGTTTTAAGGATTCTGTTATGCTTTGAGTAATATTTTATGCTCAATTTTTAAGAAATGCGCATGATTTCAAGACTTTTAATAATTGTACTAATATATATTAATATAATAATAATAATAATAATTACTATAAGAGCTATTTCTATGCCCCCTTTTTAAATATGTTCTGACGAATCAACTGCGTCATCTGAGTCAAATAAAATCGCCTTTGTATCGAATCAAAATTAAATTTACCTTTTTATATTTTCCAAATGTATACTAAATATAAAAGCTTTTTCATTCATCCGTAAAATTTTCATTCAAATTCACGGAAAATGTTATATTTTTATTCCAATATACTATTTCGGCATTTTCTTTACGATTGCTGCGTTATTCAGAACTGCTATAATAATCCCGTGGCGTAACTTTGCAATTGACTGTAAAGTCGGGTAATTTTTAATTCTAAGAATTTCTCTAAGAAACAAGCGCAGTATTGCAATAATCCTTGTTGCAATGTATTTAGAGTTCATTATTAAACCAAATTCATCTATATTTATTTTGTCTGTTTAATAAAGAATTTAATTTGTGTTAGCACACCCAAAAGTCTATTATAAGTTGCGAGGTATCTTCGATGCTGCGTCCAGACAATTGATATTTTTAACAAAATATACAAACTATCAGGACCCCAAATTTTTTCATTGATACAAAAGGTTATTGTTTATTAATGGCTTTTAATTGTATTGATTAAATAAAGATTAATACAAAGACGTTGAAAACCTTTTTCTATAGAGATGGAGCCTAAATGTATGAAAATGAAGCAAAAAAGAACCACTCGTTCACATATGAAATTAGCTACAAGTTACTTCTCAATGCAGGTTCATTTGCATATAACTTCACACTACTGCTATGACATTTATTTTCCAATTTACAGGGCGTATAAAAAGATAATATATTACGATGAGTAGATAAGCAGATTATTTAGTTTAAAAAATCATGTCAATTTTTTAAAAACCGTTTAAAACTGCACATAATAATCACAATGAACATAAAAAATGACGACCGTTGCGTATGTAAAAAAATCATCTACAAAACCATACTTCATACGCTTGCAAATTAATTACAAATATCATAGCAGAAATAACGTATCAGACTTCTTCTATTTATAGTTAAAATTCTTTGTTCACAATGGTTTTTTAAAAAACCAAAGTAATTAAGTATAGGATATTTCAGATTTCATCCCATCGATCTTGAATGATAATAGAATCAACTTTTTTTCAGTAATGATAGTGAAAAAATTAGGCTTTGCCATTGGACCAGTTCTACTTCGAAATAGATTAAAGATAATGCTAGTAATATAAACAAATTAAAATTTAAACTTAATATCCAATCAAGTGTATTTCTTTAAAACCAGAATCAATAATGGCGTATAGGCACCACGTTTTCAAAACTGGATGTCAGTAACGTGAATGATATTAAGTATTTATCGCTATACAGTAATGTTGGTTTTCCACAAAAAATAGAGATATGTAGTCGCTTTAGCATGGTATCAAAATTATACTAAATTTGCCTCGTTTAAAACTATCATGGTATAAAGATAAATCATTCTACCATAGGCGATTCGCGCGTGTATTGAATTGGTTGCGACAGTGCCTGTTTCAATGCTAGCAAACAATACCACTACAACTGCAAGCGGCATTTGCCGTACCCATGGTGCTACTGTAAAACGATTTACCTATATCTATAGCTGTACTTCGAACAATTAACGGTTATTTTTTAAATATTACATTTCAGCGCCTCGGACCTCCACGTACCTAAAATTGGCACTGTTATACAACTACATGTATTAAAATAATTATTATTCATTCATTCGCTTGTATGGTGGCAGTGTGTAGACAACATAATATTTATGTAAATATTCACCAGTGGCGAAAACTCCATAGTAGGCGATTAATTAAATTAATGCCTACCTTGCTAAAAATAAATTCAAATAACCCAAAGACATTTCAAAGGCGAAAACAATACAAACAGAATCATCTGTCTCTAAAGATTGGATTAACAATTCACATATACGTTTAAGTATAATAATATAAAGTTTTTTTGTGTATTTAGTTTGATCTTTTTCGTCTTTAAGGTTTCAGCACTTTCTACTTCATTCATTGTATGAAACGACGCATGCTTTCAAAGAATATGTCTTCGCGCATATTGTGTGATGGGCCCAGCGCTCGAAATGGAAAAGTTTACGAACCGGAACGCTCGAAATTTTTCTGAGGTTAATTAACAGGGTTATCAAATTTTATGTGTATATAATAAAAATAAGTGTGCTAGATTTTTTGTTGTGAGACCATGAGACGGAGCGATAACTTTACAGATGTCACGAACCGGAACGGCGCTCCGGTGCGTTCCGGTCCATTTCGAGCCCTGGTGATGGCTATATTATTTTACTCAGAGTGGTATCAATTCGGGTACTGCATAAGAATGCCAACTATCAAAGCCTTAGATTTTCTTAGCAGAAGTTTGACCAAGACTGTTAAAGAAAATGGGATTTGAAGGTAGAGCTAAAATGAAGAGCTGTTCATACTTTATGTGGATGAAAGGATTACATCGCATATGAAAATGTAGATACTTCACTGGTTCGAAGTATATAAAATGTCAGTAAGATGGGCTATAGGTATTATACGCATTCCCTGAAGACAAGATAAGACCTCGACAGCTGAAACTGAGATGGCTAAACCGTATTTTTTAGGATTTATAGATAGATGCCCATTGCCCAGTCAATCAGAATTCGTTAAGCTGTGATACAAGAGTGCCAAGTGTCGCACAACTCAGATAACAACTCTTCGTGATCATACATGTCACCTAAAACTGTGGCGTCAGCTTATTATCCCGCAGCCCCGCCAGTGCATCCCTAAGATCCGGTGGAAAGTTTGATTCCCAAAGCTCAAAGCTCGAGACCCTTGTGCCGTGTTAAAACGCCACGTATAATAGCCATACAGAAATACACGTAGCACGCACGCAATGAACAACTGCCATCTGACAATAACAACACTCAGTAAAGTTAGCCGTTGAATTTATGTATACATATAGTTAACGTCCGCCCAAAACACCACCGTAAAGCGGCTCTTCCGGCTCTCACGTCAAAACTCGTCCGCCTGCAACGTGTCGAATACGTCAATGTGACGTCATCGTTATTCAGAAAATACACGTTGCCAAATGGAGCTCCGCAGATTGGTCGAATGCGACTTTTTAGTTTGAAAAAACATCTACTGTTGCAATCGACAAGTTGCATGCTTCTCGGGCTGCGCCCATTCCTATACCATCTCTTTGATCGCCGCATCTAAATATCGATACGTTTGGAAGGTTACGTGCGACTATTGCTAGGTAGATGAGAGGCGGCTTATTATACTTACCACAGGAAAAATATTTTTTAGACAATCAAGAGCGTCAAATCTTGATTGACTTAAGCTTGTGGAAGACGAAAAGATTCACCAAGAGGCGTAGTGCCGGAAATGATGATAATGGGAAAATATTAACAACTTAGCACGTACCTACCGATTTTGTTGGATTAATAAGGGAAAAAATCTAGCAAATAATGACCACTATTTAATGTGAACGACCCATTTAATGTCTATTTACAAACGGTTACAAACGCTGTCAATCGGTCATCAGAAAGAGAAGATGCGTATCGCGTTGTCCCTTTCGCGCTCTGGGTTCAAAGTCAGACATTTCTTTGCGCTTTGTAACTTGAGGTGACCAACTTTCTCATAGAGAAGAAACAACAGATATATAAAAATAAATTACATACCAATTCGTAATAATATTAACAATTTTCTCCACATTCAATCATTTATTTTGCGAGTCGCTAAAATAAATTATAGCTTGTAGAAAGTATACTTACCTAGAAAATACGCAAATGAACCTTTTCAATAATCAGTCACAAAATATTGTAAATGATATTGATACGATCACAGAACAGATTAATAAATAGAATTATTCAGATAGACTATACTCCAATACACTACATTTTGTACCAGGGTTTTGAATGTGTGAGTGTCCTACAAAAATGAAACACACATTATAGACGTGCAATTAAATAGTGTGTGTTGAAATCTTAAAATACACCAATATTGAATGAATGTCAGTGCATAAACCGAGAGCAGATGTCAGAATGACGGATAAGCTTAGAATGACGTATTTTTGATACGTCTTTAAGTTTAACCCATATCCTTCCACACTTGAGATCGGTTGCCTGTAACTCCACACCCGATAGGTATTTTAGTTACCATTAATTATGTGTTCCCTGGATAGGAACAATGTAAATATGAGAATATTGTATTGTCGGTTGCCATTTGCCACGTCATATTAACATAATATTCAATGTGCGTCGTTCTATAACATATTATATTGAGACAATCAACAGTAGTCAGTAGTTAAATAAAAAAGTGGTGAATAATATTATAATATATATTTAATTTCCCATCTCAACTGTTCAATGGCCATACTATGTAGATATATGTCATCCAATGCAAATTTAATAAAAATAATTGATATCTATTCGCTGGATTTTTTTTAAATATTTTCTATACGAAATATTTTATTTAAATAGGTAGGATTTTTTTTACTGTAGATTAACTTTGGATATGATACGAAAGCGTGGCCATGTTCGTGCCAAAGGCTACTGCGATGTACTGAGTTTTGATAAGTAGGGTTGGGGGATGTAGTCTGGTTTGGCGATGTTTAAATGTGATCGCCAAATGCTACATCGATGTTGTCTGATAAGTAGCTTTCGGCAAGACTACACTGACCCCAGATTATACTAATAATACTTATTTTATATAAATGAATGAATGGGTAATTTTAATAGATACCGTTTGGACTAATTTTAGAATTTATGCGAGTATTCTTATAATAAATTTTTAAGTTTTACAACGATAAATGCTTGGTCACCTCAGTATAATGTGATTTTAAAAAAAGAACAAGACTTTTGACCCAATTTTGATTCATGGATATTATTATTATTATTAGTGAAGAGGCAGCATATTTTTACATATTATTTTTGCTTACCTTGTCCCTTATGATAATTTCTTTGGCCACAATTTTTTATACCATTATCATATTATTATACTTACATTATGATTATTTTATACCGTAAAGCCAGTAAACATTTACATATCGAATCAAAGACGGACGCACAATTTAAATAACATCTAAAATATAATACAACTGTAAATAATTCATTGGAATTCCGTGATTATTGTTATTATTATTGTTATTATGACATAGAAAGAATTGGGAATCTAAGAATATACATAATAATTATAATGTTCTGCTCATCCAAAATTGTAAATATACAACCATTGACGTATCGGTGGATATCAGTGGCGAAAAGTGAAGGTAGGTTGTTAAGATTCATCATTCATGCATCCACTCGTAACGTCTATGTTGCAGCCAACTCCTTGTTATACGACCGTCAGAAGCCAGTTTCAGCCAATCCGGGATAAGGGCAGATGAATTTAGTGTATGTTAGTAGGAATTTTCCTATGTATATATTAAATTGAGTGATTTTATTTGTATGCCAGAGGAAGAAGAAATATGTCTAAAATCACTAGTTTTAAGGACAGTCAAAAGAAGATTGAGTGTTGAATAACTTTATAAGGGAACCTCTATGTTTTGTGTGAAATTTGCTAATTTAGAAGGTTAATTATACTATTTATGTCAATCATTTATACAAATACGCTTTACCACAATCACTTCTAACCTTTCAATTACCACATTTAAATAACACGTTAATTATATCTAATGTCCAACGAATCCAAACGCGCCAGTCGCGGTGTTAGCACTAAATGAGTTAAAGAAAATAATTTCTCCGCATTCAACTAGCTTAATACATTCACTGCTGAGCTTATAATTACCCCTTAATTACCCCAATTCGATAACATGCTAATTACGTTTAATGGCCTTGGGCAAGGTGCGGTGTGCGCACTCAACGAGTTAACTTTTAAGAATATTTAACTGTTTTTCACATATTTTTTTTAAAATAATAAATATTTTATTATATTAGTCACGCCTAATGATTACTGTCTATTTTTTCAAAGTTGTGATAATCGTGTCATAGCTGATATTCGACACGCATTCTTTTCGTGAATGAAATAGGATTCTACATAAATTATTATCAAGTCGTAGAGGTTAGCGCGCTTGACCGCGCGTTGACATTTTTTGGTCGTTAAAAAGCTCTACGAACCTTGCCCCGTCGACGATACCGCACTGTATTACGTATTATTGTTGATACATCATTTATTTTAATCTATAGTAGGCTTGTTTCTAGATAATAATATATCAGAATAATTTCAAGCCGGATTTAAAAAAAAAATGTATATTGACTCATAATTGTACTAATAATAAAACGAAAAATACTTTCATTTCTTGGTAAGAAGGTACTTAATAATAATATTTAGTCACTCACAAAATTTTTATTGTAATAGTCATCCAACCAAAACTTTCTTACTTGAATATACACTGAGAATAAGTATACTTGTATGTGTTTCTTCATCCTGGTAGTATTCACACTGCTGAACCATATTACATCAATAGTAGCTTTGCCAGTTTAATGTAGCATAATGAGCATAAAGCTTGAAAAATAGGCATCTGGTTAGTGGTATTAAATTTAGCATTTTTCAACACCATAAATAACTTAAAATTTCTTATAAGAAAGCTAGAAGTAGCTTTGCTTGAAAATCAACGTTTTGTACTCTATATCTTAACAATAATATAATAAATTAAAGTAAGGTAATATATCCGACCATGTCCAATCCTAATAAGATCACATGGGCCTTTACAGGTGGAGGTTTGTATTTACAGATTTTGTTTTTACGAGAAATGGATGTCAGCCACTTGCTCAACCTATTAGGTCCATACTCTGACTCATACACAAATTGAAAAAGCAATATGTGTACTTGCCAGACCCAGGATTCGAACCTGGGACCCACGATGGTATAGGCCGACGCTTAAATCGCGCGGCCATAGTGGGTATATAATATAATAATATTAAATCGACGAGTCATCGCTTAAATTAGACATATAATTCGAAATAAGTAATATATTATATTTTTAATCGTTGTTCATTATATTCAAAATAATTATCTATTATGTTTATTTAAATATTAAATGATAGTCTCTGGGCATATTTTTAATTATGAGAAAATCAACCATTTTTTTCTGCCAACTAGCATACTTTCTTACCACACCTGGCATATTTTTGTCAACGACAGTTGGCTGAGGCCTCATTACATTTAAATTATCATCATCACCAGCTGGGATCAATACACTGCTGGATTAAAGCATCTCCAAATTGATTCCATTCGTATTGGTAATTTAAATTACTTTGCCACAAACTTCCGCAGAACTTAAAAAATCTCAGCAATTCAGCCAGCAACGATTTTTTACGCATACGATGCGATCGTTTCCTTAAAACATTTTAAAAAGTGGCCTCGAAATAGTTCAAACCATTCATACAATTGCTTCATATTTGGTTTTTTTGTTAATAATTTTGAATATTTTGTTTAGTGTCCTTCATGATGTAGTGTGAAATATTAATATCCAATATCATCAATTTAAATTTAATTATTATTGACAAAGTATTATTTTCCGGATAATTCAATGTATTGGTAGATTATTTATGTCGCCTTTTAAATTTGTTTTGATAAATGCCTGTTATGTAAAGATTATTCAGTTGAAAATGTCCCTATGAGGCGGACGAAGCCGGTTCAGATTTATTTATTAAAAGTGGAAAAATAGCGTTTTATTAAATTAAATTAATAATACAATTCATTTCCACCATGAATTGACAATTAACACAATAAAAGAAATTCATAAAATTATTAAATTTCATCAGCATTTTAAAAAGTTACGTATTTCTTACAAATTTAGTATAAAATATCACCTAAAGCCTAACAAAATCCCTGCAACCACTCAAACATACTATACGTACGCGTACACAAATTAATAAACCACTAATATTATTATATTACGAGGGTGGGTCAATAATTCCTTAGAAAAAAGCATTAAAACAGTTTTTATTTTTGTATTTTTTTTTTATTTCTCAACATAATCTCCTTGGAGCTCAATACACTTGGTAAGACGTTTCTCAATTTTTTTTAAACCGTCAGAAAAATAAGTTTTCGGAAGGTCCTCAAAATAAGCATTTGTCCGATCGATGACTTCTTCATTTGAAAAAAAACGTTGTCCACTTAGCCATTTTTTTAAGTTTGGGAAAAAGAAAAAGTCACTGGGAGCTAAATCTGGCGAATACGGTGGGTGATCGACCAATTCGAACTTCAATTCTTCAATTTTAGCCATTGATCGTAAACATGTGTGAACCGGGCATTGTCCTGATGAAAGAGGATTTCTTTCCTGTTTAAATGAGGCCGCTTTTCTTCAATTTTGTTTTTTAGCTGGTCCAATAAAGATGCATAATAATCCCCTGTTATTGTTTTTCCTTTTTCCAAATAGTCAACGAAAATAATTTCACGTGCATCCCAAAATACAGTAGCCATAACCTTACCAGCTGATTTTACGGTTTTCGCCTTCTTTGGACATGGTTTGCCTTCGCAATCCACTGCTTTGACTGTTCTTTCGTCTCGGGAGTATAGTGGTGTATCCATGTTTCATCTACAGTCACAAAGCGACGAAAAAATTCATCCGGATTGCGTTGCATGAGCGACAACAGGGCTTTAAAGGCCACCACCCTATTGCGTTTATTGTCGACTGTGAGCAAACGCGGCACCCATCTTGCAGAAATATTTTTCATGCCCAATTTGTCATGTAAAATAGAAATGACGCTACCTTTTGAGATCCCTGTAACCTCAATTATCTCACTCAACTTTAATCTTCGGTCACTTAACACCATATCGTGGATTTTATTGATCATTTCTGGTGTAGTCACCTCTACAGGACGTCCTGAGCGTGGTTCATCCTTTGTTGATGTACGACCACGTTTAAATTCATTTAACCAGTTATAAATAGTTGCAAGTGAAGGAGCAGATATGCCGTGAACTAAATCCAACTCATTTTTTATTTCCTTTGCTGTTAACCCTTTTATATTAAAATGTTTAATAACAGCTCTAATCTCAATTTTCTCCATTTTCCATTTTCCACAAGCAAATTTTTTTTTTAAATGTACGAGAAACACACAACAACCCGACCAATCTGATTGAAACTTCGCAGCATACTGAATCGGTAGTGCCGCTGCATGAAAACAAACCGCTTACAGTACTAGTCGCGCCACCTGTCGGCTTTTCTAAGGACTTATTGACCCACCCTCGTATCACCGTCCTCTGTAATAATACTTTGTTTTGGTTACAGGGTGTGATTCTCGGAAAGAGGTGCTACGTTGTTATTTTTACTAGGTACGTTGGTAGGTAGTTGGAATTTATATATTTAGTAAAGTTTATTTAATTTTTTATTGTGGGGGTTATCAAAATCAGTCAGTGCCTCGGGTCTCCACGTCCCGCCACTGAATCCAGCCGCTTCCATGTGTGATTTTGGCACGTGTTCGTGTCTTTTGGATACCATTCAACAATTATGCCAGCGATTGTCTCTTCTTTGATCTGCATTCTACCCATTTAGATTTAAAATTATTAACTAACTCTCTTATGATAACTGTTATATGAGTATGTAGACGCATATCTCGAAGAAGGGAAAATCGTGGAACAAATATAGTAATCCGGTTGGGTACCACTACAAAACTTCCTCAAGGTAGACCTAGCCGCTGGATCGATGAAATGATTAAGTTTTGCAGAAGTACGTGGAAACGTAATGCACAGGATCAAAAAAGTGGAATCAGCTAGAAGAGGCTTTCATTCAGCAGTGGATAGATTCTGGCTGATGATGATGATGACCTATGATACATATTTAAATGGAACGACGCAAGAAGACTGGCGACAAGGATTCTTAGAGGTTCCATGTAATGTCCATATGCTTCAGCCAGTGATGTCCCGCGGGGGTTGGCAGATTGAGCGTCGCTTGGGGGCGTCAGTTACTCGAAGGGCGACAAATCGAAGAGAATCTTTAGGAATATTATGTATATATAAATATGTACATAAACTTAGTACCTAATAGCGAAAATATCATTCCATTAAACAATTCAGCTCACTGGTTGGAAACTAAATATATTAATTAACATAAAATGTTTAACAGGACTGTATTTTATTGTTGGGTTCGCGATGTCTAGTTTACTTCGACGTCACGTCCTTTGTGACCAGCAATGACACGTGCAGATTTGCGAATTATAGGTAGGTACATAGGTACATATCTAATCGTTAATTGATCCAAATATTTTTGCCAGTCACTCGCGAATTTTGAAAGTTGTCATGTGTATTTTTAAATGTATCTGAAACCGTAAACTCGCAATATTGTTTATTGAAGTAGGGATGGCATTTGAATTGGATTTAGTGGAATATATTTTGTTAGTAATATATCCATATAACACATTTCTTAAATATTGGGGTCATGAAAGAATGATAAAAATACTGTATAAAAAATGGGGCGGCATTTTGGCGCTGCCTAAGGGCGGCATTTTGTCTAGGGACGTCACTGGCTTCAGCTAAGGGCAGACATTGCCGAAGAAAAAATAATAGGTACTTTTAAATGACAACGTGATCAATTAATTAGTTTAACCACTAAACACTTTTCTAACTGTCACGTGATTGTCCTAAAAGTGAGATAAATTATTGAATCTCTGGTCATATTATTTAATATATTGTTTATGTCAAATAAACGATGTATGCATCAAGTCGACCATTAATTGGCCGCAACATCTCTCTAGGTTGCACCACTCATTTTCATATAATAAACTTAATCTTTACAGAATGAAATATAGATATATTTAATTAGAAAAGAAAATTCGTAATATATTAACCATTCAGTTGTTTGAAACAAATAGGTCGTCAAGACAATTAATCCAGTTAGACCGCGGTGGTCACTTCGTTGCCACTCTCCAATGAGTATGTTAGGCAGAGTGCATTGTGGGAACCAGTGGTTTACCGGCGCATTATATCAAGAGGATAAATAATATTCAAAGTTAAAAAAAACTGTAGTTATGTAAATATATTAATATACTCGTAAACGTAATTCATAATACAGTCGAAAATTTGGTTATTACGATTACGGAAATAGCGAGATCTCGGATGTAATGAGGAAACATTCGTTAACATTTTAGTTTATGATTTTCACTATGCATTTATTCACTTTTATAACGACCTACTTCTCGGTTATACCGAGCAAAACTGTTAATGTGTCGATCGTTTAAAAAAAACATTTTCGACCCTAAGCAATAAAATCCGACCGGGAAGTTAACTAGACCGATGCCGCCGGAATCGGATTATGTTTATGACACTAGTTAAGTGTCTAAGTACCTAGTTGGTGTTTTCGCCGACAACATTGAAAAAGTATTCACGCATATGGTTGAAATTGTATGTAAAAATCCAAGCTTTGTGAAGTCAGTAGCAACCTACCAGCGCCGGCGGCTCAGCACTTCATTACAATAAACAACTTCTTTTGTACTTTATGAATGCCATGCTTGTTTCGGGAATTTTTACGATGGTTTTCAGATTTTTTATGTTCTATGCTTAAATAGAATGTTGCGCGAAAAATGTTATATAACGAGTAATGCTTATAACGAGCAAATTCAGTCGGTCACATCTTCCTCGTAATAACCAAGTTCGACTAAATATAAAATAGATTTCAATTGTTAGTTACTTAAAAAAATTAAATAACATTAGTGGATAAACGAATAAACGTACAAAATGTATTCATAAAATCGTAAACAATTAATATACATAATCCATGTCATCATCAGCCGGGGTCGGTCCACTGCTGGACAAAGGCCTCCTCTCGGTTCCTAGTTCTGCGCTCCCACGTACATCCATCGAAATTATAAGTTCGTCTATCCAGCGGGTATTAGGGCATCCCTATAAGCATTTAGTGCCTCTTGGATACCACTGTCCACATGTCCACCCCATTGCCATATTGCTATTTCACCTTCTTAGCGACCTCTATCACATCGCGTACTATTGCCTGATTCCTTATCGATTGGTTTATTTTGTGATCTTTCCTTGTTATGCCCAACATGCGCCTTTCCATGCCAAGGGGGTGTTATGGTGATAAACAACTCAAGCCGTGTCAGTATATTGATCGGTGATATTAAATAGCTGACCACAATTACAAATTTCTTAATATCCATTTCCCGTAGTGTTAAATTATTGCAAACTCAGTAAATAGCTGACTGCAATTATAATTTCCACAATATCCGTTTTTCCGCATAGTCAGCCAAATCTAATGACACAAACTCCATATAAAATAGCTGACTCAATTATAATAGTTATTTCCTAAATATTCCTTTAAGATATTATTTTGTTGATTGGACATGTCACTCGATTATAAGTTCCCGGTCTATTAGTATCTCAGTCTCTGTATCGGTCCGCACGGGTCTAGGACGATTTGGCACCGGGACAACTGGACGCCACGCAATTCTAAAATAAATATACGTTAGGTACTTATAGGTACTTTAAAAAATATATTTAATATTAAGTGATTTAAAACTACGAAGTAGTAGATAGAAACTGATTAAAATTCCTCATCTACGTTCTATTTGCGTGTCTACGACAGTGCGGCGTCCAATTGTCCTGGTTTCCATTTGTCCCATTCCCGTCGGCATGGCATCTCATTCTACCGAGACTCGGACCTCGGAATAATATCATAAGTATTGTAACATAACTTTACTCTTGTAACATACTATTGTATCGACTGCAGCAATAAAAACTCGCTCCTCCATCCATCGGAGCAACCACAAAATCTCGACTTCTCATCTCTCCTCCTGACGACTCTCCATATACAACTCCTGGCCAGTCAACCACAGCGGTCGCGTCCCTCTACAACGAGACCGCCAAAGTTTTAATTTATTCTGAACCGTTCTACGTTCTTATAATTTTGTTTAATGATAATATGTGTAAAATATAATAACTATGGCTCATTGATCATATCGAAGATTTTATTTAATAAACGAATGCGTTAGTACGTCAATGCATTGATAGCAGTTGGCATTATAGAATGAGCGCTAACTCTATCTAGTCTCATTTCTGTCCGCAAAAAGTGAGTTAAACTTGAACATCTGGCTAACCGTGATATTTCACTAGCGCTGAACTCATTTCAAATAAAAATAATGGTCGTTTCAAAGGTGGTAAGAAAGAAAGCAATCACCACTCGACTAGACAATACCAGATATAAAAGATCTTTAAAAACGATTGTTAACCGTATAAAGTTCAGTAGATTAGACATAATTGATCCAGTCTACCATTATCTTAGTTAAGTTCGCTACAATACACGTCATAAAATTACTATTGATCCACCAGCATGGCTCCCACATCTTGAAGGAGGCCTTCATACCCATCGCTAGGGTTAAAGGCAGTTGAACGCTCTACAGTATACAGCAGGGGTAGTCAACCTTTTTATACCTACCACCCACTATTGTATCCCTCTTAGTAGTAAAATTTTCTAACCGTCCATTGATTCCACAGTAATGGTGATTTATAAAGTAGCGAAGTAACTTTACTTTATTAAATTTATAAAGCAGTTACAGCAAGTTAAAATGTATAATAATAATTGCTTATCGAATACTTTTTGTCAGACCTTAGCTAAGTTAGGGCGAATAAATCTTTATAAAACAACTTACTGTAGTTGAATCATTTATACTTTGCATACACAGAAGCATGAAGTCTGATGAAATCATATTTAAATAATTAAATAATTAATAAGATCCTTGAGGCTTATGCTGCGAAACTAAATACTGGAAATCTGGCTCAATTTTTGTGAGAAACAAACGAAACCCCTACCGCCCACCATGAAAGCTGGAAAGCCCACTAATGGGCGGTAGGGACCAGGTTGACTACACCTGACTCTACGGAATCGTTTTTAAATGTTGTATCAGATAAAATTAAGGATATTCGACGTATTTTTAGCGATTTTTTTTTATATTGTTGAATAAATAAAAACACTTGAATTATGGAGTTGTCGAATATTGACAAGCAATAATCACAAATTTCATCACACAACTAAACATTTTAAAACTTTCTTCCCCATTAGGGCAAATGTGTGTTTTTATCACTTATCAGGTCGACCCACCACGCCAGGCCCCCCAAAGCCATGTCCACCAGTATAAGTCTTCTGTTGAGTGAGGGCACGACATTTGACATATCATTCAATAATTTTTATACTGTGTTGCGCTTAGTTCTAAATTTCGAACACCGTACAATTTATGATGGTGTGTCTGTAATAACCTAATTTATACACGATGGCCGGGCGGATTAAGCGTTGGCTTATAACAGCGTGTATCTCAGGTTCGAATCCTGGGTATGGAAATTATACATATCGTTTTTCAATTTGTTTTTGAGTCAGAGCATGGACCTAATAGGTTGAGCCAGTGGCTAACATCCGTTTCTCGTAAAAACAAAAATGTGTTAATACAAACCTCCACTCTGTGGTCCACATGATCTTATTAGGAACAGACATGGTCAAAAAATATACTTACATATACCTACAATACAAAATTCATAAATAAATAATGAATTAAATATTATAGTATGTCATTCATTGTATAATATACTGATATCCCGCTACTACGCCTCAACGCCAACCATGGTTACATGTAAATTGTACGTAAAACAATTCACCGTGGCACAGTTTGCCCTGAGTTTTCTTATCGGAAAGAGATGACCGTATACTACCAATTACCAACCGTATACTAATCAATTTTATTTGATTCAATATGAACATTAATTAAATTTTCATAGCTGATTTTGGCAAAATTCATGAATTCAAGAATGAAAACCGAACCTAACAAATAATCCAGTATAGGTATCGGCTATTTTCAAAATTTG
The DNA here is from genome assembly GCF_057557595.1 of Rhyacophila brunnea. NCBI lineage: Eukaryota > Metazoa > Arthropoda > Insecta > Trichoptera > Rhyacophilidae > Rhyacophila > Rhyacophila brunnea. The sequence continues at coordinate 34,280,956 of NW_028233276.1, read as the reverse complement.
TTTGCTGCTGGCTTACTGTAAAGTATAAACCGACAAGAACCATGTTTTATTTAGACATAAATTTTATGTCAGTACTATACGATCAAAAGAGGTTGGACGGTCTTCAATATACGTCCATATATTTCCGATACAACATTTTACGGTGAAGTGCGATACGGCGAACTACATACGTACAAGTTTCCAGACACGTCGAACCATAGGGTCACGCCGTTTGTCTCGGCCCAGCACCACGCCCCACGTATTTTTCTTGCTTTTCTTCCACCATCCACCACACCCGTTATGCAGGCGTAACGAACGTTAGATGCCTTTTCAATATTGTGCTGAAAGTTTCCCAGCAGGGCTATTTTCAATAGTTAATACGGTATTTGTATTGCTCTAAAATAACACCGATGTCACTCAGAGAAATTCCTATACCTAATTGTTAGCACATTTAACACGTCTTACTTAATTCAAAATGCACCCCAATAGAATTTGATTTTTTTTATTTAATTGATGATTTAAATGGGATGCATTTGGAATCAAATAATACGTGTTAACTGTGTTACTCAACGACGTTAACGCCGTCATGGGAGGCCGTATTAAAAATACCACAACTATCAGTTGGGATACCTGGGATAATTTACTGCCTGAATACGACATAATATCATATTTATCACTTTTTTATTGATTTTATCACAAATTAATTATAAATTATTGCTCAGGTTCTAACAAAATCCCTGCTACTAACATTAAAAGGGCCTGTAACGTAACTTACGTATATTATATATGAAAATAACTACTTAATAAATACTAATTGGACACAATCTTCTTTACACTGAGGCGCTCGTGGTGCAGTGGGTAAGGCACTGGCCTTCCGCCCGAGCGTTCTGGGTTCGATTCCCGGTGAGGACACAATATTTATGTGTTTTTCTCAAAGCCTGGGTGCTTGTGATTGATGAAAAAGCAAGGACATGTTATTAATAATTCTAAAAAAAAAAAAAACTTCTTTACACTATCTCTCGTAATTTAGTTACAAGATGTAATTTTAGGTAAGATATACATTGGTATTATTACTAAATACCTACGTTTATTATTGGAATTCAATGTTTTTTTTATCATGGTGGTCTCAAAATCAGTTGATCAGTGCCTCGGGCCTCGAAATCCCTAAACCTGCCACTGTCTTAATATTATATAACGTCACCGTTTTAGCAAAACCATCTATGTGCACTTTCTCAAATTGTGCAGGAGAAGGATAAAACTGAATAAAAAAATAATGTTACATTTAAACATTAAAATTATGAAGAATGCTTTATTATAATCAGAAAATGGTCTAAGATTATTATTTTGTTTACAAAAATCTTTTATTTTTAATACAAAAATAATAAAAATACAGTTTGTGATGTCACATAAGTTGTTTTGACCGTTTTGTAAATACACATAGTTTAATTTATTCATCAAAATGTGAATAATAATAAATTCATGAAAAACTGTTACATAAATAATAGTTGAAATATACCTACATAGTGCGTTAGTGATAAATTGCAATATCATTTTATTAATTATTAATGCAATAGTGAGATGATATTATATTTATAAGTTCGTTTACTTTCTATTAGCAGGTTTAAATGTTAGGTTATCGTAGAAATAGTGGTGATCTTTCTCTATTACACTTTTTAATTCCTGAAGATGTATGTATTTCGACTGCGATATTGGCAATGATTCATTATATATATTACAAAGGCAGTCAAACGGTTGCACTGATAAAGTTGAGTTTGTAAAAGATTGTTCCATCTGGTAGATACTGTAACATTTTAATATCATATACAACAGGATCTCCGATTCGTTTTCCTGGTCTGATTGAACTTAATCCAGATTTAATCTTATCCATAATTCTTAAAAATTTAAAATCAATGGCATTAATTTTATAAGGTTGTTTTGGTCTTGCTAGCCGCATACGTGCTATATAATCAGATGGTGAATATATTGGAGGCTTAAAATACTTTTCTTAGGTGGCATGTGCACTATCGGCCTCTATGTGTGGCCTTTTTCCAGAAAAAGCTGTTGAATCTCGATGTTTTTTCTCTCTAAAGATATAACTTAGAGCAGTAGCGAATAATTTATTTCGGTTTTGATATCCACACCCATCCGATATTAGAATTATTTCATTGTATTGTCCTGCTTTCGATGAGATGAGACAAATTCATTAGAAGATACATTATGAAGAATGTATATGGTGAAATTGTGTAGTTGCAGCTTTTGTTTATAATACATTTGTGCCTGTGTTTTGGACATAGCAGCACACTTTGTAGATCCATTGTGATTACTAACCGTCCAGTAATACTTCTGGTACTCACCTTCATTTCATTTTTGGTCTTCTAGCATCTTTTTTTTTTTAATAATGTGGCTATTGTATTTCATTTCTGAAACATTCTTCATTTTATAACTACAGCAGATGGCAGTGATGGCACACTGATCTTTACGTGGTTGGTGGATACTGATTTTTTAGTGGTAAATATACTGGAGTATATTCTGCTGCTTTATGACCATTTTCCAGAGACCATTTTTTATATTCATCATGCATTTGTATTTTGGATCGGAAACACGATTCCACATACACCCTGGAGGTATTTTCTCTGCAATAATGGCTGGGAACTTTGGAATTAGATCCAACCATAATGTAACATTTTTTCACAAATCTCTCCGTTTTGATTTTTGGTTGCACTACCAATTATTTATCTTCAGTCAGAATCTTATTACCTGTCATTGTTGCTTTCAATTGGCCACTGTCATCGAGACGTTTGTAGTTGTTTATCCAACTTTTAAATTAATTCTCGCCTATACCCTATTGACCATGTAGGCATCTTCCAGAAATTATTGAATATTTCCTGTCTCTCTTTTTGAGAAAGCATCTTTCAAACCGTCGTGCAAGACCATAATGCATAGCATATAACATAGAAACAAACTATGTCTAGCCAAACTGTAAAAAAACATTACACTCTCGATATCAAAATACTATCTATATGTTACTATAATATACACATAGTTGTTTTTGTGAACCGTGGTTTTTGAACCTTACACATAGCTGTTTTTTATTTTTTGAAATAACTTCGGAGCGAGTTTACCCAACACATAGATCATTTTACTGGCCTATAGAGAAAAAAATAAGGAATGACTTGGTATTTAAAAGTCATTTTTGATAAAAGTGACACATAGATGGTTTTGCTAAAACGGTGACGATAAATAGTAGAAGGCAGTGGCGAAGGGTGTAGGTAGGCTGTTAAGATCCGCCATAAACGGTGCACACTAAACTTTGTCAGTCATACGTATTTGTTTTCATTTATATAACACTACAATTATTATATGCAGATTAGATAGTTTTTAAAGCGAAAACCAAGCCATAATAGGTAAAAGTCAAAAATACTCGTTTATCTATAAAATATCTAAAATTATGCAATTGAATCATACATAATTTTGAATATTTTATAGATAGAATAATATTTTTTATCTATTATAGTTTGGTTTAGGCAGGCTTAACGAATTAAAAAAAATAACCAGCTATAATATGTGTAATATTATTTATTCTTATCTATCCTAAACAAATAAGTATGAATGAAAAAATTGTGCACAATTTTATCGTGTCGCCCAAAATATACCGAAATTAGTATGGTTTGGTTTAAGCAGGATTTTATTGATTTTTAAGAACTAAGAAATACTACTGTAAATTGTAGTCTTAGTTCAATTAAAAACAAATACGTATGACTAACAAAGTTTAATATGAACTATTTATGGCGGATCTTAACAGCCTTCCTCAACCCGTCGCTACTGGTAGAAGGTTTTTGAAGTTATACTCATTTTGGGCCGTTTGGTAGAGAGTGAAATTGATAGCTGCGAATCAGTCAGCTGTATACAAACGCAAGTTTGATAGTAGAATTGTTCTGTTGCCTAGGTAAAGAATTTATTATTGTCGGCCATTTGCAATTCCTTACGTAAACAAACGATTAAACGTCAGAGTGACAGTTGTTACTTTAAAAATAAAAATAAAGATAAATGAAATATATAATTTAGTAATATAAGTTAAAGTGTATAGAAATAAACCAACGGCGCTCCAATAAGCGGCCGTTTTTTTTTTGAGTGTGTAATTAAGAGCTAGTCGAAGAATCTAGGTTATCACAAGTTTTGTTTTTGTTTTGTTACGCCAAAGAAGTATAACTTCTAACGCGCATACATAAGTACACACACCGATTTTTTTTCAACATCTTTGGCGGTTTATGCTTCAGAAAAGAGATAGGTTCAGAAAAAAATAAAGAAATATGGTGCATTTTTGTGGTCTTCTGTAGAAGGTGCCAGAGCCAGAAGAAGAAGCACTATTATATTGTTGCAAAAGTTTCCCTGGGTGCTTGCGCCTTGTTGATGTCGATGTATCAGTGTCCCACTGCCCCGGCTTCGGGTCGAGCTCTCCGGAACAGAACCGACCGCCGATCGCCGCGCCGCAAGAAAATACAATTAACATCAACACAGTACTCGATGAGGCTTCGACGCGTGACAACCTCCATGTCTGCTCTCACACACTGTATGTACAGTTACTCGTAAATCGTACGATCGCGATATTAAAACATCACAAATTATTCGGATAACATCAATACGACATAGTGCCAACGGTGAATCAAGAGAACACATTCAAAATATCACTTTTTATATTATCACTAAATAGGGTTAATTAATTATAATTTAAACAATGAATAGTTTAATATTTCGGTGAGTGAAATACAGGGCATGAAAATGTGTCGCCAGTTCCCGTGAGATTTGTGGATTTTTATAGTTGTTGAAAGGACTAAAGTGATTTAGTGAACTATTTTTTTATCGTTTATAATGATTCCTTGGCTGGTGTTTTTGGTGGCTGTTGGCTTGAACCTGCAGCCGGTCCATGGGCAGGATGACTCTTTCGCCGGAAGCTTTTTGTCAGGTCAGATTAAATAATTAATTTATTTATTCGTAAATTGAAACACATGTTGAAAATCACATATTTGTCAAATAAAATGAGAGGTGATAAGTAATAATATAATTTAATTAAATAAGTAATATTGTTTCTTTTAAAAAAAATAATCCAACATATTATAATACCTAACTTTACAAATAAATACAATGATTTTATTTTTTACAAAAACCTTTAAAGGCTTTAATTATTTTAGTTCTCACAAGATTCCTATTGGATTCATATAAGAATTATTATTTCATAATTCAGGTTGCCAATTTCAAAATAAATAATATACTCGTAGGTATTCCATCTAAAGATAATATTATCATTATTCTCGGGCACATATAGTGTCATAAATATATTAGATAATAAATAAATACTAGGTATAATCAATATTGGGAAGATTGAGGAATGTTGAGGTAAAGGATAAAATGTCCAAAACTAAATTATAGCTACCTACTGGACTGATGCATAGAAGCTCTTTCGGTCCAGAACTCGAAGACCGATATGAATTCTCAGAGCTCATAGAGTATAGACGATATTACAAGGATTGCAAGACAAAGGCACTTAAAGAAGAATATTGAAAAATAATGTAAACATATTATATCAACACGACATAATGATCGTCAAATAATAATAATGTATGAGTAGATAAGTAATATCAATTTACGTGTAGGTGTATGTCAGCATATTATAATTAATATAGACTAGGACTACAGTTAAAATATATCATTTTAACCTTTATTAATATGAATACAAAATGAAATACGAAAGTGTCGTTAGAAAGGTAATTAATTAGAAGTTATGACGCATGAATACCTTATTTTACTTTATCAACCGCTCTATAACATCTTCAATAATATGAAACAAAATCTCGAAAAATAACGTTAGTAATTATGTCATTTACAGCAACGGGGGGTGCTCTATAAAACGATATTGTTTGGCGTATAAATAATAGCGACCGGGTATTTTTTCAATATTATCTATCACTGAAGAGACTGATAATTAATAGTTTCTAAAAAATATGATGTGAATAATGCTGGTCTACTAGTAGACATTTTGGGGGGAATATACTATTCTACCCCCATACTTAGGCTCCTAACATACTTCAATCGACCCTCGTACAACCGTACCCTTGTACTTGCTATGATCTGACGTTGTCTACATCTTGGGTACTACTGGATGACTAGATTTCCTCAGCGACTGTCTCTTCCATTTAAGATTTTATTAAGTACGTAATAACGTAGGTACATGCTTGTCCGTTTTTGTCAATAGACATTATGGTCAGCATGCACCCCTTCATACCATGCTGTGCAACTGTTATCTTCTGGACATATATAATATTTGCAGGGCTCGAAATGGACCGGAGCGCACCGGAGCGCCGAATCTGAAATCGGAAAAATTATCACTCCGTTTCGTGGAAAAAAATATTTGACCGTCTGAGCTAGAAAGGCCGTATAACAAAAAAATGTAATACATTTATTTTTATAGAAAACACATATAATTTGATAACTATGTTAATATCTTCAGAAAAATATAGAACGGTACGGTTCGTAAACTTTTCTATTTAGAGCGCTGAATATTTGTAACTAGTAACGTCCCGTGATGGTAGGCAGGGCACAGTGTAAAAGAAGGGACGAATAAAAAAATTACAACTTATGAGAGCAGTAATGATTTTTCGTGAAGCAATGTTGCAGTTACTTAGACATTTTCTGATAACATAATATTGCTGTACTTTAACACTGACTATAATACGTCATGTTATTATGACAGTTTATCCGTTATCGCATAGGCAAAATTTTGACAATTGGGACAAACCATCACTGTTTGAGAGTAGGTTTCGTAGAAAAGCTCCAATTTTCAGTAGATGGTGTGATGGCAAGGGATGGGCAAGATTTTTGCCATATTTGTCTGTTTAAGATAGCCAAAAATAAATAATGAAATAGCTAAGTAATTACTACCTAATAAACTTTCAGACAATTTCAAACTAAAAATAATTACAAGATAAAAAGAACTTTTTATATACAACGTTTTTAAATTTTATGTTGAATCATATAAACTTGACTTGACTTGACTTGACTAGCTTAAACGATCAAAAAAATGTGTACTTGTATATTAATAATTTAGTTGCTAGGACCCACTTAGCAAACAATAATAGTTTTACTTTTTACGGATTTCTTCCGAAATAACTTTTCATACAAAACAGAATTAACTGAAAATGAAATCAATTCTACTTAAAGATGGCTAAAAGAAATTTAAAAAAAATGCATTGGCATCGTGTTCTAATACATTCTAAAAGTTTCAAATATCTAGCTAGTCGGGAAGTTAGTTAAAAATCAATTGCAAGATTTGTACCGGACAAATAAGAATACGAGCTAAGAAAACGTTGTAATAATAATAATAAAAGGGGACGACATTCTAGGTGTGCTCAAGGGTGCAACTTTATCTAAAGACGTCACTGTCTATAACATGAAACTATTATAATGAATATAATATGCTGTATTAATATTTAAACAGCCATAACTATCAAGATCATGCTACCATCACATGGTTGCCGTTTAAAATTCTCGCGCATTATTGTTTACCCGGTTTAAGTGATAATAGTATTATTGACACTGAAGAACGCAAAATGTGTGTGAAATTGTGCCTAACTGTAACCGTAATAATATGGTCTCGTTCGAGTCAAAATTGTGACGCGTTGTCCGTTAGTTATGAATACTAATTGTTGATATTGACTTTCTTTCTTCGATCGGGGGGATATGATAGCGATAAAATAATTGAATGAATCATTTAGAGTGTGACGCTCTTCGCAAAATAAATTAACATAACCGTAAGTATATTTAATTAAAGCGATTGAAGTTAACTGTACAATAATGTGATGCAGTTTGCGCCTATATTCATGTTGCAATGTATTAACGCACCGAAGTAAATATGCAACTGCATTAAATAATAATAATAATTTCCGTCTCCTTTGCTACTCAGAACAGGTCCCCCATATGTCGCATTTGTCTGTATACATAATTAATATAAACTTTGGTTTCTCTTGAGCAGTGGCGAAGGGTGGAGGTAGGCTGTTAAGATCCGCCATAAATAGTGCACACTAAACTTTGTCAGTCATGTGTAATTGTTTATTTTAAATTTGTTAATTTTTAAAATTCAATTAAACCCTGCGAAACCAAGCCATATATATACTATAGACTATAGTCTAAAAATGCTCGTCTATCTATAAAATAATTAAAATTATGCAATTAAATTATACATACATATTGATATTTTATAGATAAAATAATATTTTTTATCTATTATAATTTGGTCCCCCCCCCCCCGACCATGTCCGATCCTAATAGGATCATATGGGCCTCCACAAAGTAGAGGTTTGTATTAACAGATTTTGTTTTTTACGAGAAATGGATGTCAGCCACTTGCTTAACCTATTAGGTCCATACCCTGACTCACACACAAATTGAAAAACAATATGTGTACTTGCCAGACCCAGGATTCGAACCTGAGACCAACGGCGTGATAGTCCAACGCCTAAGCCGCGCGGCCACCGTGGGCGTTGGTTTAGGCAAGGCTTAATGAATTTAAAAAAATGAACCAACAATATATTGTGTAATATGTATTCTTAATCCAACAAAAGCTAATATGTATGAATGAAAAAGTATGTTCAATAATTAAATTCGGTCGTAAAAATGGTTGTATCGCCCAAAGTATACCAAAACTATCATGGTTTGGTTTAGGTAAGGTTTAATTGATTTTTAAAATCTAACCAACAGCATATATCTATAAATTGTAGTTTTAGTTCAATAAAAACAAATACGTATGAATAAAAAAGTTGAATGTGCACTATTTATGGCGGATTTTAACAGCCTATCTCCACCCTTCGTTACTGCTCTGAATTTTCAAAGTATTCGTATTTCTGCCATAAAATAGGTCAACATTGCTGGATTGATAATACGTTTTATCAAATAAATAAAAAAATATATATTTAAAATCCATCATCACTTAATATTCATAAAATGACATTATATAGGTACAAGTGAAAAATCGTCTAAATTCGAAGTTTCTTTTCTTACTAAAAGACGGTTTGACTACTTAAAACACAATAAACATCACACTGAACAAAAACTATTTAAATTCAATGTTTATTCTTTTATATTATGAAGGAATCCTTATGATTCCAAATCATTTAAAATTATTTATACAAGATAAACGTATTGTCTGCTTGTCCTCCAATGACTCTATGTCATTTATTATATGAATTAAAAATTTACCTACTATCGTTCATCCAGTATAATAATCTCCTATATATTATTATCCTAAGAGATTTTGGAAAATACACCAACAGCTCATTTAAGCGACATTTTATTGTTATTTTTACATCTTCACTTCAAAATGTGCGCTACCGATTCATCTACCGATTGAATTGAACACATTTCAGAAATTTTCCATGATTTTACATGTACGTGACGTTTATAACTGATATTTTCTCATACAGCGTATACAATTCGCCATACTTCTTTTAACATACAGCAGAATGACGTCTTCGTCGCTTAAGACCTTCTAATCCTTTATTTGACAAACGGATTCGATTATTTTTATTCAAATATCGTAATGTAGGCATTGGCGCACTTTTTTCCGGTGAAAAAACCATAATCTTGCTACAATCCACTACGTAAATAAAAATCTGACAGGTGTGTCCGCCACTGTCCGTCATATCATAGATAACGTGATATTCCAAATTTGATTTTTTTAAATACTTCTTTGTGGCTGTTCACCCACTATTTTTGTTATTGAATAATTACCTAGGCTACTAATTTCCATACTAAAAAAGTTGCCATTGCAAACAATGAAAGAAATTAATACGAATTGTTATAGTTATCAAAATGTGTGATATTGTATAATATCTACCTATTTTTTTCGTCCCTATCATCATCAATCTTGACCTATACACTGCTGGATGAAGGCCTCCTCAGCCTTATTCTACTCCTTACTTACACATGAATTGTTATATTTATCAAAATCAGTGATATAAGATTATTATCTACCTATCTATATATAATGCCATTATTATCACGAGCCTCAATAAATCCACTGCTGGATGAAGGCCTCTCTACGTTGATTGTATTCTTGACAGTATTGAATTTCTAATGTTATTTATCTACATATTCATATCGTCATCATAATCATCATCATCATCAACTAGGATCAATCCACTACTGGATGAAGGGTTCCGCAACCTGATTCTACTACTATCGGTTTAACGAATTTGTGATATTATACCTATTTCTATCATTCTTATATCATCGACCTGAACCAATCCACTGCTGGATAATGGCCTCCCTAGCCCGGTTCTACTCCTTTCTGTCATATGAATTGCTGTATTTATCAAAATCGGTGATATTATATTTAAAATCATATTCATATGGTCATCATCATCATCAACCAGGATCCATCCACTGCTTAATAAAGACCTCCCTAGCCTGATTCTACTCCTTTTGTCATATGAATGTATTATTTATCAAAATCTGTGATATTATATGTATCTACACATTCATGTCGTCATCATCATCATCATCATTATCATATACCTGAACCAATCCACTGCTTAATAAAGACCCCCTTAGCCTAATTCTCCTCCTTTCTGTCATATGAATTTCTGTATTTATCAAAATCGGTGATATTATATTTATCTACATATTCATATCGTCATCATCGTCATCATCATCGACCTGAACCAATCCACTGCTTAATAAAGACCTCCCTAGCCAGATTCTACTCCTTTCTGTCATATGAATTTCTGTATTTATCAAAATCGGTGATATTATATTTATTTACATATTCATATCGTCATCATCATCATCATTGACCTGAACCAATCCACTACTTAAAGACCTCCTTAGCCTGATTCTACTCCTTTCTGTCATATGCATTGCTGTATTTATCAAAATCGGTGATATTATATTTATCTACATATTCATATGGTCATTATCATTATCATCATCATTGACTTGAACCAATCCACTGCTTAATAAAGACCTCCCTAGCCAGATTCTACTCCTTTCTGTCATATGAATTGCTGTATTTATCAAAATCGGTGATATTATATTTATCTACATATTCATATCGTCATCATCATCATCATCGACCTAAACCAATCCACTGCTTAATAACGACCTCCTCTAGCTTGATTCTACTCCTTTCTGTCATATGAATTGCTGTATTTATCAAAATCGGTGATATTATATTTATTTACATATTCATATCATCATTATCATCATTATCATCATCATCATCATCGACCTGAAACAATCCACTGCTTAATAAAGACCTCGCTAGCCTGATTCTACTCTTTTCTGTCATATGAATTTCTGTATTTATCAAAATCGGTGATATTATATTTATCTACATATTCATATCGTCATCATCATCATCATCGACCTAAACCAATCCACTACTTAAAGACCTCCTTAGCCTGATTCTACTCCTTTCTGTGATATGAATTTCTGTATTTATCAAAATCGGTGATATTACATTTATCTACATATTCATATCGTCATCATCATCAACCAGGATCAATTCACTGCTGGATGAAGAGTTCCGCAACCTGATTCTACTACTATATTATACCTATTTCTATCGTCCTTATCATTATTGACCTGAACCCATCTATTGCTGGATAAAGGCCTCCCATGCCTGATTCTACTCCTTTCTGTCATTTGAATTGCTGTATTTATCAAAATCGGTGATAATATATTATATCTATTTATATTTCCATTATCATTATGAACCTGAATCAATCCACCGGTGGATGAAGGCCTCTCTAAGTTGTTTGAATTTCTGTCGGTCATATGAATTACTATATTTATCAAAATTGCTGATATTATATTTTCCCATTCATAATATCGTCATTATCATCATCAACCAAGATTAATCCACTGCTGGATGAAGGTTATCCCAACCTAATTCTACTCTTCTTGGTCATATAAACTGAAATATTTTTTTAAATTTGTGATTTTATATACCTACCCATTTATATCGTCATTATCGTCATCAACCTGTATCAATCCACTGCTGGATGAAGGCCTTTTTAAGCTGATTCCACATCTTTAGGTCTTATAAATTCCAATTCTTATCAGATATAATATGTATTACTTCATTATTTATCAACATTTGTCTCGATATGAATGTCCCGCACCGGGAAACTATATTGTTTAAGGTTAATTTTTAAAACAAAATATGATTTTTAAAATATTATTCTGTGGCTCCGAGCATTTATTTTTTATAGACAATGAAACAAAACAATGTTTAAATTTGTTTTTTATGCTGCTAACCTTTTTCTATTATGTAAATGGGACCCGAAAGAGATTAATATTCGCGTTTTATTGGATCGCTATTTATGATAATCACGATTGAGATGTATAACTATTTATCATATTTAAATGCACATACCTACACATATATTGTATTAAAATTAAAATGACAGTGATAGCAATCGGCGATTGCCAGCTGTTTTGCTAGGCTTAGCAGCCTGAAATGGTGTCAGATGATATTGAGAAGGCCAGACTCCAGAATAGACTACGCACATGACTCCAAATTTGTATTTGCAGTGACGACATGCATATCGTAAAACTGACAAATCAGATAAATTTTCAATTGTCTGACGTGAATGAAAATCCATCCCGAAGGGAAAACTATGGCGCCGTCTATACACACTTTACAATTATTATATTAAAATCCAACACCAAGTCACTATGATGAAAAGCTGTCTGCAAGACCTAGCGAGACAGACTGGCGAGACAGTTATTACTTTAATATAATATCTACAATAAATAAAGTGATCAAATGATGTAAACATAAAATTTAAAGCTAATTAAGTATTACATTATACACGAATATTTTTGAATTTTCAATCTTAAATTTATCTATATTATAATCAATTTGCGATAAATACCTACGCGTATTTTTTAGATTTTGGCAAAATCTAATAACTGTATTGCTGTTTTGTAGGTCCCTTTTTATTTTTTTCTGGCGAATCATTTGCGTCACTTGTGTTAATAAAAATCACCGCTGGTTGGGGATCAAAATATAAGCACATTCTAGTAAATGAATTAGCGAATCATTTTATAGTCGTATTTTGTAAAATAAAATTACTGTAACTATCCATTTAAATATCGAACATCGCTTAGTATTGCAATATGATGCAAAAATGTTACCCACTAAAAGAAAATACCATTCGCTAAAATGGTTATAAAATGAAAGTAAACAAATTTAAATAAGTATCAAATTAATCTTATCTGATTCTTTCAACTTTATAATAGACAAGCGGAGACGTGTTTAATTAATTAATGACTTGGTGTATTATAATTTATAATTAATGCATGTTTAGCCTAAAAATGAGAAACTATGTTAATGCAATGGATTTGAATACCGTCATTAATATCAAACAAAATATATTCATAAGTTAATCAATGTCAATGATATATAATAATATATCATATATATAATATATTTATTAATTGACGTAAAGGCGTGATACACTTGAGGGGTTATGTGTAAATTGTACGTAAAACATTTCACCGTGGCACAGTTCGCCGTGAGCTTTCTTATCGGAAAGAGATGAACAGCTTGTCAAAAAATGCTTGTTGTCTTAGAAATGCAGTGGCGAAGGGTGACTTGTGGAAAGAGGTAGGCTGTGGAGATCTAAGAAAAAGAGCACACTTGTCATGTATGCTTACGATAAATAAGAATATAATACGATATTATTTTACTACTAATCAATAGGTACAACGACATACTAATTCAACGAAACTTCAAAAACTCACTGACAATATAAAATTGAGCGATGAGTTTAAATTACGTATTTTTCAAATCATTAAATAGACAAAATTTATTTTTATTTTTAAAGATAATTTATATTTATTATTATGCGATTAAACGCCATAGATTTTTTTTAAATTAAGTATCTAATTATTAATTACTATTTTAGACAAAGTGCAGTCATGACAACAATAATATGCGCGAAGGTTTAAGCTCTTCGATAGGAATCTACCATATTTCATATAATTAGATAGACTGATTGAGGTTACGTAAGGTTTCCATACGCAAAAATATCGCAATTCCTTCACACATAATCCAACTTTTATTTACGTCAAGACAGATGGCGCGCTGTGGTATTTTTTTTAAACCTTCGCAGATTGTTTTGTAATCTGTATAATACATTCCTACATATACGACATCCGTCGTTGGCAAATTAAATTATTTTTATAGAATATAAAATAATCAAGTGATTATATAAATATGTTAACAAGCAATTTAAAAATATTTTTATTGAGAAGGTATATATATTATTTATAATTTATTAATATATTTGATTTGAGATTTTTTATGGTACTGTTCGGTTATACGGAATACGGCGGAAAACGCATTTTGAAAATAGCCGATAGACTGTATTATTTGTTAGGTTAACCTAACCTACCCAAACCTAACCAAACCAAACCTAACCTAAACTAACAAATAATCCAGTTTATCGGTTATTTTCAAAATGCGTTTTCCGCTGTATTCCGTATAACCGAACAGTACCTTTTTTATAATTCAATTTGAAATGAGAAAGGGCGAATCAATATGTCAAGCAATCTGGGATCTGATTTTGACAGTAGACCACTCGTTGCTTGTGCAAAAAGATATGCTCAGGCTTTATTAATCTAAAGATGGCGCTGGTATGTCATATTCAGTCAATATTTAGCTATTTGGATGTTGCAGCAACAGCTCCTATGAAGAAATTGTCATTTTCGTAAATATTATGTAGTAAGATAGTTTGTACAATAGAACACGTCTAATTACCGGAAAACTTATTCTTTATATTCTATGAGATTTCTGAGTTCGTAAATTTTTGGTGCATATCAAGGAATTTTGCAAACACTTTGCACGATCTGGGTACATTTATCTATGATATATATTAAACGTTCTTATTATTATTTTAAGCCGAGACCGTAATACATATCGTCACCTCATTACTACAACTAGATAACTTGATTTTCACTGTTTTTGAGATAGCTATTGAATATGGTTCTACATTTCCTTCTCTACAAAATGATACAACTAGGTAAGTCAGAAGTTAATGTGAACTGTATTAATTTTGTGTTTGAAAATATTAGATAACTAATAATATATCTACAATATTTTTTCATACAATTGAACATTATTTAATTGTTCCCAAGCCTTGTCTACAAGCACAATTTTCTATTTTTATTTTAAATAAAAATTATGGATCAAGTCCATCAAAATGGAACCTGAGATATTTGGATCTAAAGTTAAAACTCCTTTTATAAAATTCAGGAATGTTTTCACTGTATTACTTTATATATTTTGATAATACATGGATCAATTAAAATAAATAGTCGAAACATAAAGTATGTATATTCAGGCTTTATTAATATTACCAAATACCTCTTTATACTGCTGAAGGAACTGTCAAAATAGACATTATTCAAATTAAATTTGATGTCTTATCAATACTAGTATTGCCATTTAAGCGGAAAATTGTAGAGCTACGATTGTAATATTAACACACAATACAGAAATCTGTTTTATCTAAAAATTGAATTTTATGAAAATTGGACTTGATCCATAATAAAACTATTGTGAACCACTCAATTATAGCCTAGCCCTAGATTTATTCAAGAAAAGTTTTAATTTCATTTTCCCCATAATGAACAAATCAGAGTTATCTAGTTGTAGTATTGAGGTGACGAATGATGATATGTTTTAAGTACATTATAATTAGAACAAGATTTGCGAAAATCTTGTTGAGTGAAATTCGTACCCATATCTATCACATGGTGGGCGAGTACTTTACCAATTATTACATAATATCGTTATGTTCCAGTAGTTGTTCCAAGTTATAATTATATTTATATAATTAGCTGTACTTATAATCCGATATGTATCTTGGTCGCCTCACGAAGAGGTTACGTAACAGATGTTTGTTTTACGAACAATGAATGTTAGCTGATGAACTTATTAACTCCATGCTCTCGCTCTCACATTAAAGATACAACATGTGAATTTGTCAGATCCGGTATTCGAACCAGAGACCCACAATTTATAACGCTTGCGTAATATGTAGGTATGTTTCTGAGATTGTTTCAAGTATACTATAATATATATTCTATTCTATAATTTACGTGAAGAAACCTAAAAATTTCTATAGGAAATAATCAATAACTGCAAATTTTCTAAGACGGTTTTATGGACTCTTTCGTTTGGTCTATCTAAACTGTAAAAACCGAGGATCCACGGCAACCACAGAGGACATTAATGCAGCATTATATTTATTACCAACTCTCGTCGACAAAAATTTGTCAGGTGAGGTGAGATATCATTCATTTGGCATGAAAAAAATTCTTGGCTTCATTTAATTTTTTCCCCTTAAATCTTGTTAATTCTGATAAATGATCATAATAATGTTCTTATAAATGTCTTCCTTATAGTGCAATATTTAAAAACTGTGCTTGTGCGTTATTATTTTAATCGATCAAAAAATTGTAATTAATAGGTACCTACTTATTTTTTTTTTTAATATAATGTTTTGTTTCGCGTCCTATACTTATAAAGAAAAGGTTGCCGAACTCTATATAAATAGGTAATGATGTGTATTTGATGATTAATTTTATGTGACTAATGCAGATCAATTTACACAAAGATATTAAAGGATTACACTCAGCGGCGATTTTCTTTGACACAGACCGTAAAGGTGCCTCGAAATAATTCAAGCCTGTCATTAAATTATACAAAAAAGTTAAATGTTAGCCGGCTCTAACATCAAAACTCGTCTCGCCTGCAACGTGTCTAATACGTCGATGTGACGTCATTTTTATTCACAAAACACATGTTACCAAATGTAGCTCCGCAGATTGGTCGAATGCGACTGTTTAGTTTGAAAAAAACATCTGCTGTTGCAATCGAGAAGTGGCACGCTTCTCGGGCTGCGAGTCGAAGACGCCAGAATGCATACAAACACCTACGACTTGCTCATTCCTATACCGGCTCGCCGATCGCTGCATCCAAATATCTATACGTTTCGAAGGTTATTTGCTACTGTGTGTAGGTAGATCTGCGCGGTCTTCATATACAGCAGCGGATCGACGTTCTTGGAAGGTCTGATTTATGTCTGTGCGGCAGACGAGGTTCCTGTTATGTGATCAGTCGATGCGTCTAGTCTCTATGCCACTAAGCGCGCCGATGATTATACTCTTCTAATGAAAACGTTCTGCTCTTGTTACAGATTTATTTTAAGCAGTTTTATTTTTTATTGTATTATGTAGTAATTGTGAGTATAAAAAATAATATTACATTGCATGTACGATTGATAATTGTAACATACTATAAGTATATTATATACATTTGAGATAATGAGAAAATTGCATGTAAACTTGTTGAATCTTCCTGAGTAAGACAATAGGTGTTGCCAAACAAACGAGTAATTATTACGATACACCCTAGAATTAAAAACGCGTGGCCTACCAAGTGAAAAGAATTGTTTTAAAATATTTAGAGTATGCCAATTATTATTATTTCCAATGGGCTAATTGTTAAACAATGCTGGAAACGTTCCATACTGGTGACTATCAGCTCCGCAAATCTCAGTGTTGACAATATTTTTCATTCTTAGCTACGCTGTTGGATAAGAAAGGAAAAATTTTACGGAAACGTTGATCGTATAAAAGATAACAACGCGAATGCGAAATAACATACAAACTATACTTCTTTTTAGTAGTAGATTTAGCTTCTAATTTCTAGTCAATCTTTTGACTTCATAGACTGTTTTGAAACAATTATTAAATACTCCCAAGTGACGAGTTTTACAGAAATTTCCATCTTATAATAGCTTGACCGCCAAACAGCAGGGGTCGTTTTGTTATCTAAGGCCGATTTTATAGTGAATCAAATTATACATATTATATACGTCGTGTCCGAAAATCTGTACATATGTAGTTCGCCATATCACACTTCACCGTGAAATTTTATATCGGAAATAATTTGGTCGTATATTAAAGACCGTCCAACCTCTTTGGGTCGTACAGTACTCAGTACTCAAAATGGAAAAGTTTACGAACCGGAGCGCTCGACAGTTTTCTAAAGATATCATTTACATAGTTATCAAGGTTTATGTTTATTTCATAAAAATGAGTTTGTTAGATTTCCTATTATATGACCTAGGTATATAGCTTGGACGGTCAAACTATTTTTTCCATGAGATGGAGCGATAATTTTACCAATTTCACGAACAGGAACGGCGCTCCGGTCCATTTCGAACCCTGACAGTACTGAGATAAAATTCATGTCTAAATAAAACACGGTTCTTGTCGGTTTACATGAAGCCAGCGGCAAACAAAATTGTGAAAATAACCGATATACTGGGCTATTAGTTAGGTTAGGTTATGATCTAATAAAATTGGAGCATTATTGTCTGCAATCCTCCACGAACAACGCGTATTTTTTTCATGTCTTTCCGATAAGAAAGCTCGCGGCGAACTGTGCTACATTGAAATGTAATATGTACAATTTACATGTAACCTATGTACGTATGTAGATACTACCTAGTTTATATTGAAGAATTAACATTTTTAAAGTGAAAACAAATTGTTTACATGCATCTGAATGAATCAATCCTACTGTCGAATATTGGACAATACAAATTCAATGAACATAACAAAACCATAACAAAATAGTTTCAAATGTGTGTGATGTTATATTTGGAATTTATACACATGCACTATTCACACTATCAAGAAAATGCATTAGATACCATAACAAAATAGTTTTAAATGTGTGTGATGTTATATTTGGAAGTTATACACATGCACTGTTCACACTATCAAGAAAATGCATTAGATACTCGTACCATAACAAAATAGTTTCAAATGTGTGTGATGTTATATTTGGAATTTATACACATGCACTATTCACACTATCAAGAAAATGCATTAGATACCATAACAAAATAGTTTTAAATGTGTGTGATGTTATATTTGGAAGTTATACACATGCACTGTTCACACTATCAAGAAAATGCATTAGATACTCGTACCATAACAAAATAGTTTCAAATGTGTGTGATGTTATATTTGGAATTTATACACATGCACTGTTCACACTATCAAGAAAATGCATTAGATACCATAACAAAATAGTTTCAAATGTGTGTGATGTTATATTTGGAATTTATACACATGCACTGTTCACACTATCAAGAAAATGCATTAGATACCATAACAAAATAGTTTCAAATGTGTGTGATGTTATATTTGGAATTTATACACATGCACTGTTCACACTATCAAGAAAATGCATTAGATACCATAACAAAATAGTTTTAAATGTGTGTGATGTTATATTTGGAATTTATACACATGCACTATTCACACTATCAAGAAAATGCATAAGATACCATAACAAAATAGTTTTAAATGTGTGTGATGTTATATTTGGAATTTATACACATGCACTATTCACACTATCAAGAAAATGCATAAGATACCATAACAAAATAGTTTTAAATGTGTGTGATGTTATATGTGGAATTTATACACATGCACTGTTCACACTATCAAGAAAATGAATTAGATACTCGTATGACTACCGGGATTTCATCTTCTGTACCTCCAAGGAAATTCTTATAAGTAATATTATATCAAAATAAATTATATTCATTAAATTTGATGAATACCACTCTTGAATTCTATGCATTACTTTTCGAGGAGGTTTTTTTAGTTTTCATAATGTCGTTTGTAAATATTTATTTTGAAAATTACCATATTATTTTAATTTATTGATTATAATAATGAACAGCAATTACCATTTTAATTTACCCGCTTTGTATAAAGTAACGGAATTCCTTAAATATTTTTAACGTGCCAAATAACGACAAATAATAAAGGACAGGACGCAAAATCCTCGGTTCAATATCAAATACCTTTAAATTGAAAATTACATTTTACATGGATTTTTGGTAGATACTTTGGGCGATACGACAAAATTGTGCACACTTTTTCATTCATACTTATTTGTTTTCGTTGGATTTAGAATACATATTACCAGTGGCGCACCCAGGATTTAATATTGGGGGGGGGCCAAGGAGGAGAATGTAAATTAGTCCCATAGGCTCTTTTTCTTCTTCACAGCCTAATTTCTCGTTTATCGGTCTTTTGTCTATTGCACTCGGTGTACCTACACCATGGTCTCCACATCCTGAAACGTGCCCTCAGGCTAGGATATTTGGCGGGCCCCCTACCTACCCCTAAGATTATAGGCAGTGAGAAACACTACACTAACGTTTTTCAAATTGTGTTTTAGTTCAAATTAAGGGTACTTACACAGTGAATTATTGGCAATTTTTAATACATCCACTTTAATAATGGAGCTGTCGAGTATCGACACATAATAATCAAAAAATATATTGCACAATTATATAATTGAAAATGTTCATGGCCACTTTTTTTACTGTTACAGCTAATTTATGATGTGTGTTTATCTCACTTATCTGGTCAACCCGACACGCAGGGCCCCCCACAGCCCGGGCCCCCAGGCTAGAGCCCTGTCAGCCCTCCCCAGCCATGACCTACACCACTCCGGAATTCGGGTGGACACCGAGAATTTTTTCACTGTTCCATTAGGGATTGGGTTTCTAAAAAAACCTGACATTAATGTTTCGAAATTTTTGTGTTAGAAATTAAAATCTAAGATTTTTTTCTAAAAAGGGTGCTGGAGAATTACAAATCATTTTTTTGTCGTGTTTTTATTTGTCTAAGCCCAAAGGTATAGTTTATTGGCTTTCAATTTCAATGTTTAAAATCATTCTGATAATTTTCATGTTTGGGGGGTGCCAGGGCCCCTTCCCCCCACCTGGGTGCGCCACTGCATATTACACAAACATAATATTATTGTTGGTTATTTTTTTTTAATTAATTAAACCATGCCTAACCTAAACCAAACTATAATAGATAAATAATATTATTATATCTATCAAATATCAAAAATTATGTATAATTTAATTGCATAACTTTAGATATTTTGTAGATAAACGAGTATTTTTTGACTATTATCTATTATGGCTTGGTTTTCGCCGGGCTTAATTGAATTTTAAAAACTAACCAGCACCATCTGTAAATTGGAGTCTTTTTTCAATGAAAACAAATACGTATGACTAACAACGTTTAGTGTGCACTATTTATGGCGGATATTAACGCCTACCTCCACTCTTCGCAAGTGCTAAATCCCAATACATACAGTACATTTTGACGTAGGGTTTTGAATGTGTGAGTATCCTATGAAAATTAACCACGCTTTATAGACGTGCAATAGTGTGTGTTTCAACTTTCAATACACAATATTAAATGAGCATCAGTGCATAAACCGAGAGCAGTTGTCAGTATTCGTCGTATGACGTATTCTTGACACGTGATTAAGTTTATCCCATATTCTTCCACACTCGAGATCGATTGTCTGCTTCTCCACACCTTTTAGGTATTTCAATTCCCTTACTAGAGAGCTACATTATGTTCTTATAAGGTGGTTACATTGATATTTTATATTTTACATGACTACCCACTCATACGTGGTTATTAAAATGAAATTTCCAGTAATTTTCTTAACACACACTATATTAAACTTATTACTTCAATATACTCGTAGTATCTGTTCATTTAAACTGAGAATAGAATTTGATATTGTGTATTATTTTTTTTTATTAATCTTAATATAATACGTACGTACTTTCCAAATCATTGGCTATGTACAAGTATAATCTACTTGAAAAACTTATTTACATAATATCAATGGTCGTTTATTAACAACATTCAATCAATATTACTGTACACTGTACGTACTAACTGAATAAACATATATATTCACAATGGAAAATGTGTTGCCGGGATGAATGAACTGTGAAGTATCTATTGATCGGACTTTAATTTAATAAGTCACCGACTCATAATAAATACAACGTATTATTCAATAATATTTCAAAGTAAAATATAATATACCTACCATAGAACTGATATACTATCATAAATCGGCAGGTATTCGAATTTAGAACTAAGCTCATCACAGTATAAAAAGCATTGAATGATATGTCGAATGTGAGCATGTGGCGCCATCACTCAGCGGACAACTTATACTGGTGGATTTATTTATGTGGGGCTCAGTGGTGGCTACACCCCCCGTCAGAGCCTCTACCGGCTACCCTCACAAAACGTGCAAAATCAGCGACGATCATCAGTATTATCAAAACTTCTTAGTAATCAACCTTTCTTTTTTCACAAAAATCATTTCAAAGTTTCTCTAGAACCACCGTGACTTAGCTGCGATTGTATAGATAGGCTATATAGTGTATCCAGTATTGCAGACTTTAGCAAGGGTCGGGGGGGGCATAGATTTATACCTGAAAGTGCGGGGAAATCAATAGTTCCATAGATCGCCGCTGAGACCGAAAATAATGATAAGGATATTATTATCCCAGGATTTCGGGATAATGAAATTTAACGGGATCCAAGGATTTTAAACGCTAGTTACAAGCCCACCTGTGAATATCCGTTGCCATTCTCCATTACAAGACTACTAGAGTGCGTGTAGTTTTTTAATCAGTCCTACCACCCGGCGTGTGTAAAAAATGAATTTTGACAGATGCGGGATTTAGCCCCGTAAGCAGAAAGCACACAAATAAGGGAAATCGGTTTCCATCTTGATGAGGCTGTAAGAAGGTCTAGTTTATAAAGTCTGGAGAAAAATAGGATAAACGAAAACCTAGCATTAAAGAATACGTCTATATGATAATATGCATTAAATTTAGTCACGTAAACGAAACGCGCATTAAATCATGGTAATATTTGAGAACATTCAGTTGGTATATTCTGACCATCACCACTGAGTAATAAACCGAAACTGACTTTCAAATTTCTATCGTATTAATCTGTTCTATGCCCGTAACCGACAGCTTCAGAATAGAAACAGACAATCTTGCGCTTATCCGAAATAGGTATAGACATATGATAAAGTAGGTTCATATTTTAATTAAATTTTAACATACATAATATGTGTAACTAACTATCACAGATAATATAATAATTTCGTTATTTCAGTAACGTTTGTTTTATAGTGCCTATTCTAGACGAAAATACATACTTTTAATCAAACCAACATTCCACGAAAGCATACTTTGAAAATTCCGATGAAACACTGAAAAAATTTATTATACAAATGTTCGTGAACAGTTTTTATACAATGTTCATTTGTTCAGGCACTATGTATATTGGTCTGGACAAAGCATAAGATTAACCGCATAATATACTCTATGATATATAATTGCAAATAAAACCGATAAGCGACATAAAAAAAATATACTTATCATTGGATAACAAACTCTTTGTACTACATCAGCAAGTAAACGAAGCCCAGTTCACACGATTTTGTTTCGGTTCTTTTGGGTCACGTAAGAATTAGATGTCGGTCATTCGACGGCCAAATAAAATTGCAAGTCCATAATAGTTGCAATGCTTGGCTCTTTAGCTTGGCGATTCAAAAATGATAATTTACATTATACATTGAGTGCTGTGGTCAAATTCAATATACCAGAGACATTCAAAGTGTGCGCTGAGAGTGATTCCTAGGGGCGCTGCACGCATTTCGAAAAAATAATAATACCATTTATAACAATACAATAAATAATTACAAGATAAAAAGAACTTTTTATATACCACGTTTTAAATTTTCTGTTGAATCATATAAACTTGACAATTCTATGTATTAATATAAACTTTTTATTATACTTGATAGAAATATTGAATAAATATTATAGAATACAGAGATGTCTTTTTCACATTTCATAATGCTTTCCATAGTAACGCACGTATATATTAATAATTTAGTTGCTAGGACCCACTTAGCAACCAATAATAGTGAGTTTTAAATATTACTTTTTAACGACTTTTTTCCGAAACATACAAAACAGAATTAACTGAAAATTAATTCAATTCTGCTTAAAGATGGCCAAAAGTATTAAAAGAATGCATTGTCGTCGTTTTCTGATATATTCTAAAAGTTTCAAATGTCTAGCTAGTCGGGAAGTTAGTTAAAATCTTGGACAAACAAGAAAAAATTTGTACTGCACAAGAAAAAATCTGTACTGGACAAACAAGAATACGAGCTAATAAAAACGTGGTAATAAAATGCGACCTTGCATACTACATCTCAATATTAAAGTAGGCATGTTTAGCAGAATATCTCAAAAGCATCTGACTATGACTCAGAAAATTACCCTCATGGTAATTGTATACTTATTTTTAACGTATTTTCATTTTTTTTTAAATGATGGCTGGTGTCCTCAGATAATAACAAAATGTGACCATCCCTTCTCTTATCACTACAGTGGCCATATGTATTTAGGTTTTATTTATTATCTTTCATAAACCCACATTGATCTCTTATTAAAATATGCGTAAGTACCATTGATATACTACTAGATGAAGAGTTCCCATACAAGTGCCATTTTAAAAATGTACCACAAAAGAAGATATTACGAATATCGTCTTATAATATTTCCTTGTAGGTATAATGCGTTAAGACCGTTAACATGGATTCCCGAATTTCACCCGTATTGCCCTGGCTGTAAAAGTAAATTTGCGTTCTTGGAATAGTGACCCTAAGGGTGTCTGCAACCCAAAGCTTGCAAGCTACCAAAAATTCATGTCTGAGCGGACAGAGCAAGTCGTCATGCGCTGACTATTAGTTAGAGTAAGATGCAAGCTAGATCGGGCTTACTCATAATTATTGCCAGGTCGTTTTCGAGACAAATATTAAGTGAGCTTATATCGAGCTAAGTCCGCTGATATTAAAACAGTAAGTTTTAACACTGGCCGAGTCGCTGAAAATCGGGCGTCATTTTAAGAAGCATATGATTCATCCAGTAGTAGGTATATCAATGGTAAGTACCTACTTTATTTTGATATATATTTTATGATAATATTTTCAAAAACGGAAACTGCAGAATACATTCTTTAACACGGTGAAAAAGACCTTTTTCCTTAGATTCTGATAGATATATTTTTCCATTTAGCAGTTCTAGAGTGATTAAACCCCAGTAGCACATTTAAAATCGTCTCGACTGGGATATAGTCAAAAATCAAAACTGGGCGAAATGTTTTCCGTACGCATAGACCATGCTATCCCGGGACAGTGACGTCACGCGGATAACCAAAATGAATGACGATGTTTGACATTTTGGTATTATACCTGCGCCATATTATGTCAGGTGAAATTTGTTGCTTGCAACTCTTTTTCAAACTAAAATATCCCATTCGATATGTGTGCGGAGGTACACTCATATTCGACGTGTTGTAGTCGAGATAAGTTTAGATATGCGACTCGGCTTATATATTAATTGGCTGCACAGCACATACATTTTTGTGGGCACCGTGAAACGAAAAAGATTGAACACCAACACAATAGGCGGTATACGCCAAGGTATCGCACACTTTTGGCGTTATAAAAATAATTATAATGAGTGTTTTTTTCCGCAGACAAAAAATGTATTTGAAAAGATTAGAGCTTATACGGAATCATAACGATGTATTTTCCAGTCGTGTATATGTGAAACGAGAGGGAAAAAAATAATAGGTGCTATCACTCCCCTCCATTTTGGTATGAGAATTTCTCAACTGTCACTTTATTTTTTAGTTATGGTTTTTTATCGTCTGTATTTGGGATGAAGGTGGATAATTAAGGCACTGGAATTGTGATGGAAAACGGCGAGTTTATTTACGTTTACTATATGGTTACATTTTTTAATAATTTAATTCTACGGAGGGCGAAATGTACGCGTTCGCGATTTTGCTGCTTGTCGCGATCTCCGCGCCATCTTGAAAAAACATTCCCAACGGTTTTTTTTCTTGGGCGACGTTGCATATCTCCAACGGTCAAAGACAATGTTGCCGGCCGACTTTTAACATTATTTATTTTCGTAATCAGCGCTTTATTATTTGTTGGCTTTGATACCGATTCGGGCGTCTCCAGATACACAAAGACATCCCCAAATGGGGACCATACGGGGGTGTCACAAGCGCACCTCTCCGGAAAGGCCCGAATGGGGATCGGGCCAACTAAGGGCTGATTACGATAGCGTGTGTAACTGGACAGTGCGGCGGCTTGATAAGGGGGGTTGCATTTCTAGACGTTGAAGGATCGAAGCCCTCCCGGTACGTCGGCGGCTGGAGAGACTCGGATGCAGCACTGTAGCATAGTGGTTCGCGGTTCCCAGGCCTACCGTAAAGCTGCTGAGAGAGGAGGGCGTCGCGCCCAGCCCTCTCAACACCCTCGGACCGTCGGCAACCGGAGAGTTTCGGATGCAGCACTACGCCGCTTTGTGGGCGTAGTGGTTCGCGGCTCCCCATGTATACCGTACGGGCGGATGCTGAGAGAGGACGTCGCACCCAGCCTTCCCAACAGCGACCGTCCGAAAATCAGTCGATCCCTCGCGAAAATGCATACCGGCACATTTCTCGACCCCCTTTTTTTGCTCGCTTGCCCTGCCGCGGCTATCGAATTACACGCACTACACTGATATTATACTAATATAATATGCAGAAAACTTAATTTAATACTTATGGCTTTAAAGTTCATAAAAATAATTTAAAAAATATATCAGGGCCCGAAATGGACCGGAACGCCATTCTGCCTCATACAACCGCTCCGGGTTGTAAAATTTTCCACTTCGAGCACTGAAATAACTTATTATACATCGCTTCCAAACACAAAACACTTAAAACTAACTAATCTATGATGCTAATGGCTGAGGATGCTGCTTGGCTGCTTTCCGCTGATGGAGGCTGCTTTGCTCAGCTGAAGAAGGCCGCTTTGTAGCTCTCTTCATCATGGTGCATCTGGGCCAGGGCTGATTGCAAGGCTCACAGACACGCTGCTGTTGACGAAGAGGGCTCAAGCGGCTGATGATGTAGGGCATTTGATGCCGTTTTCCCTCGTTGGAGCCAGGGTCTTGCCCGATACACTCGTCCGTGGGCCAAGTTCGCTGGCGGATGCAGTTGGTCGGGAGTACATCGGGAGCCATGACTTCGCAATCCGGGTGTTTCTGCTCTTTTCTTCATTGGCTTGGCTTTGGCAGCATCCTCTTTCTACTGCTTATTATTATACTTTTGTTGAGCGCCACCAGAGGCAAGCCTCTGGATGTTTCTTCCTCGCCGTTTCCTATTCCGGTGTTTGGATCTCAGGGTGTGTGTCCGGGTGAAAGAAATTTCACCTGCTTCTTGATTCCAGACGATTAAAATCAAGAAGCGTAGTCCCACGTTGATTGGGGCCACTTATCACTCCCCTCCATTTTGGTATGAGAATTTCTCAACTGTCACTTTATTTTTTAGTTATGGTTTTTTATCGTCTGTATTTGGGATGAAGGTGGATAATTAAGGCACCGGAATTGTGATGGAAAACGGCGAGTTTATTTACGTTTATTATACTATATGGTTACATTTTTTAATAATTTAATTCTACGGAGGGCGAAATGTACGCGTTCGCGATTTTGCTGCTTGTCGCGATCTCCGCGCCATCTTGAAAAAACATTCCCAACGGTTTTTTTTCTTGGCCGACGTTGCATATCTCCAACGGTCAAAGACAATGTTGCCGGCCGACTTTTAACATTATTTATTTTCGTAATCAGCGCTTTATTATTTGTTGGCTTTGATACCGATTCGGGCGTCTCCAGATACACAAAGACATCCCCAAATGGGGACCATACGGGGGTGTCACAGTGCTCAACCTCTATAATCTACATTATGCTCATAAATCATTATAGTCTTTTTGCAGCCATGGTGGTTATTTGTTTACATTATCTTTATGTCAAACCCGTAACATGTTCATACAATATCAGTCACATCACGGACCATGGCAACTGTGGCGTTAAAGCGTCAATTACATTGAGCTTCTTTATGAGCTGTTTGTTGGCGAATTTAAAAGCGGGTGATTCAGCTACTGCGATTTGATGATTACACACAAAACTTTCCATTCGCTGAGAAGCCACAAGCCAGCGACTATTGTGACAGAACGTAGTTCGTTTTTTTACCGGGGGTTGCTACTGCGCAGACGCAGTAGGCCCACACGCCGGCGTGTAGCGTGTAAAGTTGACCGGCTTTCAACTTTTCTCGGTAGAGTGTTTACAGCCTGCTTGTTAGCTTGTTCGATGATTACACTGGGCGACTTTACATTCAGACTATAAATTCTCCAACAAACAGCTCGTAAAGAAGGTCAATGCAATTGAGGCTTAAATCAATAGATTTTTAATAAATTCGCGCCAAAATTTGTATAATCGTCATTCAATTTGTGATATCTTATGATTCTCAATGGAAATATGAGTGACGCAATTAAAAATAAGTAAAAAGAAATGGTCATGATTTTGAACTTTCGAGCGCAAGGAGTGATCAACTGATAGTCATATATCAAGTGATAACCGGACAAAACAGAACATGATAAAACAGAACAGCCACAAAAATGAAACATTATTTATTGTGGAATCTATTTAGGTTAGGTTAGTTTAAGTTAGGTCATTATTTTGTTGTACGTAGTAACCCAATCATTTTGAACATATTATATTGATTAATATGAGATATCCTAAGCTTGCCGGCAAAGTCCTGTTTATTTGAGGCGATTTGAGCGATTAGGAATGCAGAAATTAGGTACGAGTATATAATTTGATTTATTATGGCGTATTGAAAATCTGTGCTATTAAAAATCTATCAACATAATAGAGATAGGACAATTTCAATATTAATTTTATATTTTTCCTGAAAGGTCATAGTTATATTTATCGTTGTTCTGTTTTGTCATGTTCTGTTTTGTCATATTCTGTTTTGTCATGGAATCGATCAACTACTGCAAAAAGAGAACTGATGATCGTGCAGTTAAGAGAAGAGTATACCTACTTGAAGCGGCCACCCGTGGTTGTAGTGCCAGAGAAGACGAAGAAGTTATGATTACCCTAATTATTAGGTTAATCATACTAAAGGCCTAATAGTATGATGTCACACTACAAAACATCTATACTTCAGGCAATAATTATTATAAAGACTCTATACCTACATCGGCAAATAATATTAGAAAAATATGAATGCCACTTTTGATACAACATGCTTTTCGGTTTTGTCAAGATTATATATATGGATATAATATAATTATATAATAATAATGTGGATATAATATGTAGGTATATGTATTAACAAACTATTCAAAAATATAATATTCTGAACTTGACATATTATCATAAATAGCATATTGGTAATATAATAATTAGGGAATCCAATCCCGATGCAAAATTCTGATCCCGGGATTTCGGGATTACAATTTGACAATCCTGGGATCCTGGGACTGGTCCCGGGATTGGCATTTTTTTCCATTGTTAATATAAAAATTATATATTTACACATAACATTGATAAAATCGGTCAAAAATAAATCTAGTATAATTTATACTATTTAATATAGTATATTTATTGTTAATATTGTATATCTACGTTCAATCTTGGAAATACATAAGTTTAATGGAGTAAATAATATTATATAATATATATATATAAGTATATATAAATAATAATGTGATTTTAATATGAGATTGCTGTTTCTGATAGTAAAGACTTAATGAATGGGTTAGCGAGATTTAAAATAGTAAAGCAAATAATCATGGTGTACTTATAGCCTTTCCGCTTCATAAATCTAATTAGTCAGCCAAATATGAAACTGCTGTAAAACGTATGAGGCCATGGTGGAATTACTTTGTTAAAAGTGCAAAGTATTGTTTTTTCCCAATCTTTCTCATTTTTAATAATTTACGTGAAAAAATAAAATGAATCGGCAACTTACACGTGGGTATAAAGCAAAATTCATTCAAACTCAGTTTATTTCAAATGTAGTTATTTTTTATTAAAAGTATTTTTTCTATTATATTTTCGCATTTATTTTATTCTCTATAAAAATTGATAAAAAAATCAATCTCGAAATCCCGGGATTATGTTTATCAATCCCGGGATTCATAGGTATCGAAAATAGCTCGGGACCCCGGGATCCCGGGATTGGAATCCCTAATAATAATGTCATTGAGGACATAACAAATAATTAATTCAAGACGTTCACAACATGACATTTAGAATAAACAGGTAATCCAACTTAGTGAAGAAAAAAATAAAGCAAAAAATAATTTCATTGAAAAGGAAATTTAAAAAAAAAGTAGGTACCTATACTTAATTAAAGAATTAACAATTTTGATTTAATATTATAGTCAGAGTTTTATGACTTTTATGTATTTACCTACCTACCTATAAGTACATATAAATATAATATTGTTATATAGAGTGCAATGATCTTTTTTTATTAAATTTTATAGTCATCACTATAAAATTTAATAAAAAAGGGCTTTAATAAAAGGGATACTAGACGCGCTTTAAAAATATGTGAAAATAAGACGTCTCAAACTAAACACTTATATCAAAATTGAAAGTATTTTTGATTTTATTATTTATCAAGTTTTTTATTTCGTCTCAATATAACTTACGTTAATGGTATGGTTAATATGTGATTGTGATTTTATATTTATATTTATACTTTCATAACACATTATGTAAAGTTGGTAATGCTGGTATTATTAAAAAAAAACGTTTTTTGCTTTTAGATTATGCCAGTATAATGTTTCGATCAGTAGTCGGCAACCTGTGGCACGATTCCCATTAGGTGGTACGTGGTAGATTTTTTGGCCAACACTACAGAGCTTAGAATCATAAGGGTCACCCGGTGATTTTAGGGTTTAAACTGGTTTGACGACATCTGTAATCGCAAAATCTTTCTTGTTTGCTTTCTTGTTCATTGGTTTCATTTGCGGTTTTTATTTTCCACTAAAACCCATTGGATCATCAAGCTGATTATGATCTTAATAATTACGATACAGCGAAATTCTAAAGACTGGAGTATAAAGCAACTGTGGATGCCTTCATCAGGCAATAGATCAACTTCCCGATGATGACTATTTACTAATATTTTACCACAAACCAAAATTTTACTTTTACTATATTTTTTCCGTTGATATATCATTTAACATCATACGTGTACGTTTTCTTTCTTATTTTCTCGTATTTTGATAATTTGTTCATACCTCAAGACAGGTAGGTATCTCAATATTGTAGAATTAACAAGAATTTTTGATTGAAAGATTGATATTTAATTGTATGTCCCCACTAAATTAAAAAAAAACTATATTTCGAGTACTTATATAATTTTGATATTGATATGACAGGTCAAGTTTCAGCCGTTGTTTCAGCCATGTCCAGGCACTCTCGACCAGCATGAAAAGATTCATAGAAAAGGCCTACCATCAGCTAATAGTAAACAGCTAAACCATTAAGTATAATATGCTGGGTGAATGTTTATACATATGACTTCCCTTGTGTGTCACAGTTCTTCAAGGAACTGTTATAATAGTAAACGCGGGGTATCCATACAGGCATATAGAAAAAAACATTGCGTTTACAAACATACGCTTTATTTACACAACCGATCTCCGATATGTATGCTTTTACATTATATTATTACACAATCACCGTCGTGAAAAATTCCGGCATTAGCGAGTCGAGCTTTTAGGTCGCAGGCCTCCTCTTACGGAATTCAAGCCTAACTGTTTCTGAAATTCCTTTCTGTCAACTTCCTTCGACAAACAATTACGTGTCGTACTCGTTCATCTATTGTCTTTTCCTAACACAGATATTTTACATTATCTTTGGTCGCCTATTTATAAGCCGCTTACATAACTTGCATCTTAATACTCAAACACTGGTTCTTTTTAACTTAAATAATTGCATATATACCTAATAACTATCTTCTTTTACCAAAAAAATGTCAGCCTTCAAAAAGTTTGCGGCATTTTACGGCGAGCGAAAAGGTTTTTTCTCATCGAAAACTAACAGTTATTAATTATATCAAAATAGGAATCTTGGCAAGTTGCTCCTGCCCTCAGCACAACTTTGAAGGGCGAAAGTTAATTACGTCACGGTTATGCCTACATAACGGGTGTGGAGACGTAGCGAGTGGTAGAGAGAAAGGGAATAGGACAACTGGACGCCAGGACAATTGGACGCCGCACTGTCGTAAACACGTATACAGAACGTAGACGGGGAATTTTAATCAGTTTCTATCTACTACTTGGTAGTTTTAATTCATTTTACTCTTAACATAATGTTTTTTTTATTGCGGATTGAGAATTACCATCCCTAAGGCTTTATATAGAATAAAAAAACCTCCTTTTTCGTTGGAACTTAAAGATATGCATGATTAAATCCTTATTTACGTGTGCATATTTAAATTCTAACCAACTATTAAATCATAACATAATAATTTAAGTATAAATATTAATATAAAATATTTTTTTTAAAAGTATCTATAAGTACCTAATGTCTATTGAATTTCGAATTGCGTGGCGTCCAGTTGTCCCGGCGCCAAATCGTCCTAGACCCGAGAGAAACGCAAATCACTATGAATTTGTAAGGGCAACCTGGCAAATATTTATGTATGCGAATTACGCATGTTCAAAAATATTAAAATTATCACAACGCATAAACAGTTAGTGTCTAATATTTAATTAATATGACATACATACGTTAATTTATCACGACATTGATAAATGGATGATTGTTTAGTAAATAATGTAGCCTGTACTGATGAAGAATAATAGGTACTTTTTGCATAGAGCATCCATAACACAACATTTGCATGCGAAATTGTTGTTGTGGAAGAAACGTATATGGACTTTCTCCTGTCTGGTAGTGATTTGAATCGATCGAGTGAAATTTTTCAAACATATATTGTGGAACGGTCTGAATTTTAATTAGAAATGTCATTCGCTTTTCAATTTTACGTGATTTCAATGTCAGACACGCAAGAGGTCGTGTTAGAAGAATTTAAAAAATAAAGGGATTGATCTCTCAATGATTGGCATATTATGAATCCTAAAATAAGAGAGTATTATCATGGTGGAGGCGTTATTTAATCTAAGCCTGGAGTAATTATTGAAAGAAGAATCGTTTATTTTTTTGTTCTGTAAATTACCAATAATTACCAGTGACGTTCCATGGGGTTAGGCAGGCCATGCGTTGCATAAGCGCCGCACATAATAAAGGGCGGCGAATAAAGGAACGAATACAAATATTACAACCTTTCAGACCAGTGGGGAATTTACTTGAAGCAGACGATGCGGTTGCTCTTCTTAACGAATCGACATATTAGTTTTGAAAAAATATCCAAACATAAAAAGTCCTGAAAATGTTGTCACTATCGTTGTATTTGACATCCATTATACTTAATATATATTGTTATGGTGCTGATGATTTTTTAGATGATTTTTTTCACAAGAGTGCCTGCAAATCAGTCAACATCACAGACCACCACGTACCTAAAGCCACCACTGTTTGAGAGTAGGTTTTGTGGAAATGCTCTAACTCTCAATACTATTGTGTGTACTTATGTCAATTTAATATTTTTTGTGGTTTTGTGGTCATTTGTGGAAGATTGGATGATGATGTGTATTAAATTAATAATTAAAAATAAATTAATTTTATTCTTTCTTTTCAGGTCTACTAGACACATTAGATTCAACACTCGATGCGAAAGACTGTCCTGGCATGTGCGTGCACGCGCTCGCTACGCTGATCTGCTACGACGTCCTCGAAGATGTGCAGTGTCCGAACCCTTCCATGAAGTGCTGTATAGACTCTGCACCTGGTAAGCAGCGAATCTTTGCCCTTTGTATTGAGGTAGATTGCAGGATTTGCAATTCCAGTAGGGCTATTCTAAGATTTCTAAGTAGTTAACGCAGTAACACGTTTTCGTTACCTATGTTTCTTGCTCCAAAATAACACGGATATCACTCGAAGCATTTCCATAAACAAGACGGTTATCTACAATAATTGTTAGCACAGTTAACACGGCTTACTCAACGACATTTGACAGCTCACGGTTAACGTCAATCGTAAATCGTAATCGTAAGTCGTAATCATGGGTGGCCGTGTTAAGAACACCTGACAGTTTACTTTCGGGGATAATTAATTGGTGAATAGGTATGATATAATATAATATTTATCACCTTTTTATTGAATTTGAGTAGAGTAATTATGTTGGAATAGCCCTGCAGTAACTCACTGGAATAACCTACGTTTGTGAAATAATGAACTATACCTAACGGCTAGTTTCTCAGTTTCTCTAGTTTTTAACTGTATTTATTTTCACATTACTTATTGAGTAATTACATTCACTGATTCATATTTTAGAAGTCAGTTACTTTAATAAATTTCTCTTCTCTCTTTTGAATAGGTATCGTATAAGTTCGTTATATTAATAAGGAAGATAACATTGTTTATTGAAAATCCTCAACACTAGAGTGATTGTATCCAGATTGTGGGATCAGAAATTATAATAGTACATAACTATGAAACTTTCCCCCTGCTACACATGATACCAACATATTCGTATATAAAAAATGAAAAAAAAAACTAAATGTCCTGAAATCAGGATGGAGAATACTAATCTCGAAATCACGGTATCGAAAATTCTGTTCATGATTGCAATCCATAGTAGGTATATTAAAAAACCTAGGTGTATTATAATATTAGGGGGATTATTATGGTTAGAATTGATGAAACAATTTTGTATCTCGCTAGAAAAAAATCTTAATGTGAAAATTAATAATAACATCGCCTTCGCTTGTTTTATTTGCAGGGAACGAAACATTGTCAAAGAAGCCAGCTGATCACTCAGGCGAGGACACGTCCCCAAGTGAGGTCCACGAGACTTCCATCGCCACGACGACTCCTGCGCCAACATCCACAGCAAAGCCAGACAAGCAGAACAACAAGAAAGACAGTGGTAATGATTAGGTACCACCATTACCTACACATCGCGCGCCAAATTATGAACCATCGTAGTATCATTGCCATATCAAATATCATGTGTTAAATTAAAGAGACTTTATGATGATTAAGTATAAACTTATTTTTATTCTCTTGATATTTTTATTGGGTCACACAAAACTGGTTTCGTGTAACAAAGGGGTTTACCTAACCTACAAACATTTAACATAATTGTTTTATTCTAGGAAAACCTGTATTGATCGAGATCGATGTTCTTCAGTTTAAAACAAGAATATACATAACGAGGAAAGAATAGCTTTTAATAATCTTATTTATATTATACACAAAGTGAATACATCTCTATTTGAGTTGTTTATTTTCAGATTTCATTGTTATTAAAGGGGGACATGCTCAGCGTACGTCAAAATGGAGCGTTTATGCTATTTTCAAAGCATGATCCTGGACATTCCTTAAACGTTGTAGATAATCTATTTACATAATTTTGAAGCCTTATTATCATTTATATTTATTTTAAACATTTGATGACTGCATAAAGTATTTGTATTACATAAAATAGTATTCTTTTAAACATCTCGCTCTAATGTTTTAGAATAAAGTCATATTTCAGTACGTCCATGTGAAGTGGTGTTAAGATTTTTTATATTTATTAATTTTTAAAAGCATTTATAAAACCATTAGTAAAATTTATGTCGACATTATTATAGTGAAATATTTACAATAAAAAATTATATTTATATTCTCTGTGATCCCAAATTTGACAAGAATTAGGCATTTTATTATTCAAAAAATGGGCAATATTTACACATTTAAAGATAATTTAAAAGATACTGATTATAAGCTATGTCTTTGACCATTCAAATGTGATAAACATTCTACGAACAATGTATGCTTTATAATAATTATTGACCTAAGAATAAGGTAGTATTTTTTTGAAATACGCCATTTCTATTGGCATTTCGCGTTTTTTTACGTTTATCACCAAGTTAGTCAGTTTCAGGACCAAGAATACTACATAGTAATAACATTACCCGGCTTTTCTGTGCCTATTCATACAAATAAATCATGTACTACGAACATGACGTACAAACCAGATAATCACTAAATTTCCCTCATTACCTATGAGAATGTGGAAGAAGGGCAAACATCGCTTGAGAGGCTTCACATCCCTGTACCTTGAAATGCAACGGTGTATGCGTATGTAGAGTTGGGTTTCGGGAATTTCACGACGGGAATTCTCGAGAAATTTTCGAGATTTTCCATCCCGAATCTCGAGAATTGAAATTTTTAACATTTCGGGAAATCCCGGATCTCGAGAATTTTTTCTCGGGATTCGGGATTTCTTTATTATCAAATGTTAATTGAAAAAATGATTTTCTTTATGAAAAAAGTGGACAGAAACACAAAAGGTTCAAAGACTGATCGGGGGTTTAACACAATTAAGCCAACGTCGACTCAAAATGAGCGCAACGTCAGTGAATTTTGTGTCTCAAAAGCGTACGCGATTGTCAGACGCAGCGATTAACAGTCTGTGTTTTTTTTTAATTATATTTTAATAAGTAATGTTTTGAATTATTTTTGTTTCCCTACTTCTATTTTGTTTGTCTTCAATTTTGAATTAAAAAAATCATATTTTTTTGGAATTTGTCTGTTTTTACATTTATTTTAGGAGTTTTACAGGTTTTTTTAAATTTCCCGATATCTCGAGAATTCAAAATTTCATCATTTCGGGAAATCCCGAATCTCGAGATTGAGATTTTCTAGGGGAAACACAACTCTATGCGTATGTATATGTTGATCATTGATTACAATCTTATTTTATTATACAATAATATATTGTTTTAAAAGGTTATATTATTATCAGAATACATTTTACCCGCCGCACTTTAAAGGTAAAAAGTTAACTTAAAAATTTGAGAAAAAGAATGTAAGATAGAAAGGTAAGTAGGTATCTATTAATTATTAAAATATGCCTATTGATTAAACAGCGATCTTTTGAAAGTTTTCACTTACATCGATTGAAAGGAAAATTGGTTAGGTACATGAAACGCGTTCCACACGAGATATTAGTGCTAAAATTTATTTAGCTGATAATCCAGCGCTATAAATGGATTTTTTCGAACCGGAGCGTTTGATTATTTCCCGAAAATATTAAATAGTGCTCGATTTTTTGTTATGCATCATCAGTTAATTGAGACATTATAATATTCAATATATCCACAGACATTGAAGACGTTGAAAGACCCGGAGTGCTAAACCCAAATCCTACCGAATAATTAATTATATCATATACTATCGTGCATTCATGTATGTGTATTTCAATCAACAATCATCACTAGGGGAGATAACGCCTTAGTTAGCATGAGTTGATGTAACAGATAAATACCCAGTACTTCGAGTATTCGCTGAATACCGAACTTGAATTGAAATTGATGAAAAATCTTTTGCTAAAACACAAAATCTCATTATGCCTTGTAGAAATAAGGATTTGTCATACTTTTTTTTGTTATACCTTTACGTCCGACAAGTTTCTTATTAGGAAAACGTTAAAAAAGTGTAAAGTGTGTAATAAGTGAATTTAAATATTTTCTTAATACGTTACTCTCCGGTCCATTTCGGGCGCTGATAGTCCATTTTTAGTACCTCTCATGTTTAGGATATATCGTATAATGTGAATCTTCTATAGGTACAATTATCTATCGAATAAAATTGCAGTTGTGGTATAGGTATTTTGTGAGATTATTTATTAACATTAATTAATTATTAAATTTAAACACGTGCATCCATAATTTTCAGTGAAGACATGCCCTGGGGTATGCGTGGCCGATCGGATAGCCGAATACTGCGAGGCCTACCTCTCGACTCCAGACCTCTGCAAGAGTGGTCTGCGATGCTGTGTGCCAAGAGATGAATATGGCAACAATCCACCCGACAGTCTAATTATTCCTAGTAAGAACACCAGGCCGACGGACTCCTCGCTGAAGACTTCCTCCGCGAGGCCGCACTCGACGACTTCTGTTGTGGTATGTACCTAGTTTTGTATGGAAACATTGAAGGAGAAGGTTATATCAGAGAGTTCACACGTTTACAGAAAAGAATATTCCTCATTCCATTAACCATAAATTGATAATTATATAAGTTATAATTATTAATATTTACCCTTACAGCTGGATGAAAAGAATACAATCATTTGAAAATTGTCGCCACCCGAAGAGGTTTCTTAAAAAGAAATACGAGAAATAGTTATTTACCATACATTCAACCTATTAAGTCCTCGCTCTGTATTCAAACGCGTGAATTTTCTAGACGCCGGATTTGAACCCGCGATCCACAGCTTTATAAATAGACACTCAGTCTATCGTGGGCGCTTTTCTCCTAGGATTATTATGGTACTTTCTAAGAAAAAATAAAATGTGTAGGTACATAATAATTCCGTGTAGATATGGCGTGAATATGTTGATAAGTCTAAAAACATTAATTTTCAGGGCAGTTTGTAAGGTTGGTTTTTTGTGGTAAATCAGGAATGTTTTTTTTTTAATTTTAGTTTATTGAGAATTTACAAACATTTTCCTAAAATTTAAAAACACCCAAAAACATATCATCTGATTTACCACAGAAAGCCAAACGTACAAACAGCTTCCCTGAAAATATATGTTTTTAGACTAACTTGTCAACATATTCACGCCGTACACGTTATTGTGTAATCCCGCTATTTATGTGACCTATGACATGCGATCGTGGACTCCAATTTAGAATGCAATACTTCATCCTAAGTTATATGCATATAGGAAGTGCAAAAAAAAAACGTTTGACCAAACGTGGCGTGATTTTATGTTTATTTACTCAATAGCAACTGACAACTCCAGCGCCTCGACCGAAGCAGCCAAATCCTCCGCAAGTGGCGCCCCGTCCAGGCAGGACCTGTCCTGGCGAATGCGTCAGTGGACTCTTCGCTCTCTTCTGTGACGACATCGACGCGGAAGCGGACTGCCCGGGAGATGGGAGCTGCTGCGTCACCAACGCTGTCAGCGATGGACCACTGCCTCCTAGAATTACTACCACGCCGAGACCGACCACACCAGTAAGTGAAATATTATGACAATTAATGATAGTACCTAATGCACGGGAAATAGTCTAGATCTATAAGCTGATAAACTTGTCTTGCAAATGTACTATAACATACGAGTTATGTTTCACAGCCTCCAGCCCCAAGATGTCCAGGTTTCTGTTTGCTAAGCATAATGGCTGCCTTCTGTGAGAGACCGTCGGTTCTAGTTCCTCATACGTCCAACTGCAAGCGAGGGAGCGTTTGCTGTGACAATACTCGCGCACCTCCGCCTGCTCCGAGACCAAGGCCTACTACCCCTAGACCTACGACACCAGCGCCAACGCAGAGAACTCCCCAGGATCAGAGGGAGGAATGTCCAGGATCTTGCATCGTATCGTATCTATCGTTTACATGTTTCAGTGAGTATTTTTGCGGAATAGTGTTATTAAATTCTCGAACCAATTGCATAATTAAATATAAAGTTTGCCGAATATATCTTACTGTAGCTTCCGGTTTGATCTGGTGTATGGCTGAAACTCCTCCGGGGAAGGCATACATGTTATATGACTCAACGATGTGCTCCGTGGTCTGAATCTCACCACACTCGCAAAGTGGAAACTCTTTCAAGCCCCGTTTATGCATCATATAAGCACACCTGGAATGACCACACCGTATTCGGTTCAGACACACGCCATTTTTCTGTGGAAGCCTAAAGCCAGGAAGCTCGTCCACCAGATCTACAATTAGACGAGAGTTTCTCGCGCCTGATGCCAGCCAGTCATGTCGCCAGACAGGAAAGGATTCCTCGAGCCAAGACGCTTTGTTGGTAGAGACGTTATGTCGGCATAGAGCAGGAGTTTTTCATTTTTCATCATTTAAAATTACAATATCATCACAAGTGTTATTTAGGTACCTAAATATTGATGCCAGAATAAGATATGTAAATATTGTTTTATGTTTTATTTTGCAGGAAATGCGGAAATGACCGACTTGTTCAAATGCCGCAAACTCGGCACGCAGTGCTGCGCTCCCAAGACCAGGATCCAGGAGGTGATCGGCCTCAAACAGGAGAACACAGCAGCCACAGCCATGGCGAGGAACGACACTGTCGCACCCACAACTACTCTACCTCCGCAGACAGTTGCCACTTTGGCTGCGACCATAGGTAAGTAGTGACTTGGACTTTTTCGGTGGAATACTCTGAATACCTTGAAGTTTGGGAGGTCAGGAAGCAAAATTAATATAAGTGCAGCATGTTGTGAACGTATCCCGTAAATTCGGAGAGTAGCAAAACAAAAATCACTACAGACAGTAACATTTTATTATCCTCATTATTTTTCGTCTTAATTGATGACCATGGCAAACATTCACTCACATTAGCAAAAAAACTCATTTCCACGAAACCTCGCAAAAAAAACTCAGATTGAATTAAATAGCACCATACTTAAATAATTTCCCTCTCGACTTTGATTTTGGACGATTTGAACACTGGGGAGGTCCCTGGCCATGGCCCCCACATCCTGAAACGGGCCCCCAGGCTAGAATCTTTGACGGCCCTCCCCTACCTATCGCTAAGGTTAAAGGCAATATGACACTATACGAGCATTTTCCAAATGGTATTCGAGGTAAAATTATTTAGCGATTTTTGTATTTTTGAAAACACCTACTTGAATAAATTATGGAGTTGTCGAGTATTGACACAACAATCAAAAATTGTATCGCATAACCACATATTTTAAAATATTAGTATCTTTGAAGTAAAATAGCCCGCAGGCCACTTTTTTATGTGCGTTTATCTAACTCTCATCTGGTCGACTCATAACCCCAAGCCCCTCCTAAGCCCGGGCCCCCAGGCCCTGGTCCCTGGCGTATACTTTGCATAGAGAACCAATATGTCTAGCGACGCTACTGGCTATAGTTATTAATTACTATCCAATGCAGTGGACGAGGATCTCCACAAGATAACCCAGTGACGTCCCGTGGGGTAGGCAGATTGAGCGTCGCTTGGGGGCGGCAGTTACTCGGAGGGCGGCAAATCGAGGAGAATCATTTGGAATATACAGAAATAGCTACCTAAACTAAGTAATAACGAAAATATCTTTCCATTTAAAAAAATCAGTTTACTGGTTCTATCGGGTTCGTGGTATCTAGTTGACTTCCGTTGCCCTTCGACGTCCTTGGTGACCAGAAATGACACGTGCAGATTTGCGAATAATTAGTCTGATATTTTGTTAGTAATGTATCCATACAACACATTTCTTAGATATTGGACTCATGAAAGGATGATAAAAATACTGTATAAAAAATGAGGCGACTTTTTGGCGCTGCTTAGGGGCGGCATTTTAACTAGGGACGTTACTGAGAGAACCAATGGGTTGATGTTCTTCGTGTACTCACCCCTTGAATAGGGTAGTATAAATACTAAGAACCAATTGTCATAATAACTCTGTTACAATGATTCTTCCATTTCCAGTTTCTCCCGAACAGCAACAAGTAGGATCGCTGACGACTACCCTCCGAGCCCCTGTCTACAGCAAATACGTATGCGGGGTCAAAGGAACATCCCGCTCTTCAAGAGAGAACCACCTCTCGCACACGGATCTTCAAATGTCCAAGCTGGAGAAACCGGGGTTGCACGCAAACGAGAGTCGGCGGATGGGTAGAGTGGTCGGCGGGGAGGACGGCGAGCACGGAGAGTGGTGCTGGCAGGTGGCTCTCATCAACTCACTCAATCAGTATCTTTGCGGGGCGGCGTTGATCGGAACTCAATGGGTCTTGACGGCGGCGCATTGTGTTACCAAGTGAGAGGAAAAATATGTTTCTTAAAAATCAGCACCACAAATATTGATCCCATTACGGCGAGAGTGACAGTGGCAGAGTTGGCAATGTCAGGACAACTGGACGATTGCCATCTTGACACTGGTAAAGATTTACGTGATGAAATACAATTCAATAAATTTGTGAAACATAAAAAAATCATAATTTCACTGTAATACTGAAATATGTATAGAAAATATACCAAGAAAGCATTAAAAACTACAACACTAGGTAGGTAGGTACTATATATTAGACTTATGTTGGCTACTTGATGGTTTTTATGCATTTCATAATACCGACGCCGAGATGGCAAACGTCAAGTTCTTTTAGTGTCCAGACAGCAGCACCTAATCATCTAATTTTTTTTAAATAGTTCAACCTTCTAGCATTAACCCATTCACTGCAACTGCAGGGTTGCCCATCAGGTGACCATTAGATATAATTAAAAGGTCTGCAGCGAATGGGTTTTAAGAGGTTTCATAATTAAACTAAATTTATTTTTAGCATCGTTCGTTCCGGAGACGCAATCTATGTCCGAGTCGGTGACCATGACCTGACCAGAAAGTATGGTTCTCCGGGTGCCCAGACCCTTCGCGTGGCCACCACATACATCCATCACAACCATAACAGTCAGACACTAGACAATGACATCGCCCTTCTGAGACTGCACGGCCAAGCGGAGCTGAAAGGAGGCGTCTGCTTGGTATGTCTGCCTGCCCGAGGTGTCAGTCACGCGGCAGCCAAAAGGTGTACAGTCACAGGCTATGGTTATATGGGAGAAGGTTAGTTTATACTTTGTAAATATGTTTATTTTAGTTTTGTAGTATTATAATAATAAAATAGGTAGGTATAAATACTTAGGAATTTTTTTCATAGAATTGTTAATTAGAAAATTATCTCTTATAAAAGTATTTAAACTAGGGTTCAGACAATGACATTAATATGCACGAATCATCTGGAAAAGAAAATGACACTCACTTTATTGTCGGGTCTGACGAATGGCATAATCTGTTCTAACGCCATTACAATAAAGGTGATATTGCTATAAATTTCTGATGCTTTTTGTTGGGTCTGCCGAATGGTTCAGTTCGAACGGGTTCGCTCAAATGAACATTGACATTAGAAAAACTGCTCTAACGCCATTACAATAAAGGTCATATTACTATAAATCCCCGATGCGTGATATCGCATAATGGAAATTGCGTGACGTCTACCTATACATGCGAATTTACTTGCTAGCTACTGTATTGAGTGTGTCGTCCATTAATAATGTCATTGGGTTCAGACAACAGGGATGAATAATTATCCTAAATAGATCATGGAAATTTTGAGGCAATGAACATCCAAAAATACAAATAAGTGCTGATAAAGATTTTGTTTTTGAATAAAATAAAAATTAATAGTTACGATTGATTATCCGTGCCCCTTCTCTCTATCATTGCACTGATAAACGGACCAAGAATAAGACTAAGAATTTTTTTAATTTTTCACAAATTTGTACTGATTCAAATAACAGACAATGTTTTCTTTGACATATTTTGAAGCGGGACCGATACCCCTGAGAGTGCGTGAAGCAGAAATTC
This sequence comes from Rhyacophila brunnea, assembly GCF_057557595.1. Taxonomy (NCBI): domain Eukaryota; kingdom Metazoa; phylum Arthropoda; class Insecta; order Trichoptera; family Rhyacophilidae; genus Rhyacophila; species Rhyacophila brunnea. The sequence goes on along the minus strand of NW_028233276.1, from coordinate 34,237,598 downwards.
CCATCGTGAGCGACGCGGAGTGCATCAGAAAAGTGAACGCAGTCACGGAGAAGATCTTCATTCTTCCGGCGAGCAGTTTCTGTGCGGGTGGCGAAGAAGGAAATGATGCTTGTCAGGTAATTAATTATTCAATAACTCTCTTAATATTTTTGCTACTAATAGTTTTACAGTGACTGATCTCAAAAATATGTTTTATATAGAATGAACTATCATGAATTAACATCAAGATAGCTCAAACAAAATTTTGTACATTTTTCACAGGTCAGTAATATCGGCATGTTATTCTATTTTATTCTTCACACTTTTTTCCCATCATGTCTGTGTGAGTCAGTTCAGCACACAAATAATTAAAGAATATTTCTCTTGTCATCCATATTGAATATCTGCTGACTCGTCCGATAAGTTATCTTTGTCTGATATTTGTCCAGCAAAGAATGCATGTACGCTAAGAATTTGCAAAATTAAATTAACAAAGTAGCTCTAGAGAGGATTTCATCTGCTTATCTTTGTCTACTTTACTCCTGTCCTGAGGTGTTTTAAAAATAAATTCTACATTATATTGTGTCATATCACCTTTTGTGGTAAAGACCCGGATTGATTTTTGAGCATTATAATGTGTCATATCATCTTATGTGCCTTAGGAAATGATTTGGGACAGGCCGGGATTGGGTCGGTGGGCATCATTTAATTATCTCTTTTTTTTATATTAGGGTGATGGAGGAGGTCCTTTGGTGTGCCAAGACGATGGCTTCTACGAATTGGCAGGTCTGGTGTCGTGGGGCTTCGGCTGCGGTCGCGTGGACGTCCCCGGAGTTTACGTCAAAGTCTCCTCCTTCATCGGATGGATCAACCAAATCATCAGTGTCAATAATCTCTGAGATATTCAGAGCATTTTTTGAGAGAGTTTCTCATTAATGACCAAACTTATGTAAAATACCTTACTTCCTCCGATTAATAATATTCTGGTTAGTGCTTCATTATTCTATGTATGTACCAAGGTGCTTTTCAATATGTATTATTGTATTGCAAATTAGTAGAGCAAAATTTTATTTATATGGCACCTACAATATACTGAATATACATTAAGGCAGTAATAAGCAAAAACAGTTAAGAGTTAAAATTAATAATCATTGACTGAAGATAATTAGTTTTGCTGATAGTAACATGTAAATTTTAAAAGTAAAATTTTCCGCATTTGATATTGATGATATCTACAAAAATAGCACAGAGTTTTGAGTTTGACCTATTGAGAATAGGCGTGACTTACATGATATGATTTGACCTTTTCTATGTCTCACAATATTACTATGGCAGTATCTGATGGGCTGCAGATTTTTAATGACACATGTTGAATATAGAGTGAAGCACTTACTAAAATCACTGTAATATCGATAATCTGTGGCTTAGTATTACATAATTATACAAACAGATGTCACTGTGGGTTTAAGTTTTTAGATTATGCAAATCAATCGACAGTGGCTAGTAATTCGAGTTTAAAGTCAGACAAGATAACTCGCAAAATTTGTATTTGGGGCCTGTCGATCACGGCCCCATAGAGATAAAGCCTCGAGAAAACTCGATGACGGCATAGGACCGGTTAACTGTATGTAATATGGATCCAGCTATAATCAAGTTATTATATATTAACACTCAGGCACCCAGCGTTTTCAGGGCAAAAGTTAAACGTAAACCTGCAAATTTCACTCGCACAATTGAGTTTTCATATACATTTCGAAAAAATTTAGATTTGCTCCACTTATGAAATACCAAACGCCAATAAACATGCCAAATGTGTGGAAATATCAACTATAATTTTTATTGCATTCAGACAATCTCAAACTTGTAACTTCTGTCAGTGGTTGGTTATCTGTAATATATTATATGTACTGTGTGCCAACAATAAAAAAGCATGCTTGAGATAACTGGTTACTTGGGCAGACCATAAATATAACGATAATTCAAGATGAAAAATCGGCACCGTAAATCAAACGGCCTTGAGTAAAGCTAGCACCAGCATATGATGATTGGTCACCGGTGTAAACTTGCAGTAACTCGGGACCAGGTGCAAACGCAATACAATAATTTCCACATCAGTGAGGAAACAGTTCAGAGGATATTTTTTTGCAAATAAAAACAAATTAAATCAGATATGAAGAATTCAGAAGGATATAGAAATCCATCGATCTTTATATTTGAATGATAATCTTCGATATATTATACACAGTGATGATTACTGTTTGATAAAATTACTTCATGCTTTTATCTTGATAAGTTAATATTATAAGAATAGTATACAAGCATGATTGAAAATGAAAACTGGATAAAAAAAAAAGTTATTATGGATAGGCGATTGTATTTATTTTTATACTTAATATAATATTTTAGGTTGTGAAAAAGCATAAATTTTCTTAGAAGTTCATAAAACTATTTCTGAATTAATCATCTGCTCACTTAAAAAAAAATTAAATACGGCTACGAAATTTAGCTCTGCAGTAAAAAAAATAACACATTTTTAAATATAGTTATCGGTATTTATATTTGATTAAAAATACAGAATAGTCTATGTATAGTTGTTATGTAGTAGTTTATAATTTAATAATTATTGTAAGTTTTATTTCTATGAAATCAATCTACTGCATTATTTGCGAGAGCAGAATTCAATTATTTTTGAATTCATAAAACACAGTGGGCCTTATATTTATTTCTCAATTAATGTAAATCAAATCTTTATGGGTTTAATTTAATTGAAATTACATTTATTTCACTTTTCTATCTAAATCATAATTATTTATCATATTATTAAAGTGAATAAATAGCCTCAATTTTAAATGCAATAATAATATATTATTATAACCAGTGAACCAAATTATGTATTGTACATAAAATATATTTAAAAATAATCTATTATTATAAAAAAAATCATTATGTATTTGACTTATCATGTATGTTGTTGATTACATAATGTTATGATACAATTAATTAAAAATAAAACAATGTTCAGTGAAAAGGTTTTTTTATTGTTTTAAATATGCTACCTTAGTATTTATTTATAATATAAAATAATAGAATATAGTGACATGAATATATCTGTGTACCGCGTGAATATGTTGGCAAGTCTAAAAACATCAATTCTCAGGGCAGCTAGTTGTGTTCCAAACGTTCAAACAGCTGCCCTGAGAATTGATGTTTTCACATATATCAAGATATTCACGCCATACATGGATATATTATATTTTACAATACATTGAGAATAATTATTTATCTATAAAACATTAAAATTCTTTAAAAGAATGTAAATCATCATTAGTGAAATAATTTATTACGAATATTATATTAGTGGATAATAAGAATCTTAAAAAAATATTCTGTACTTATTTGACACTGCTTGTTTTATCATAAGAAGCATATCAATCCAACAGACATGCATAGTAATATCACGAGTGGAGAACTACAAGGTTCTAAGTGTTTGTCCTTGGCGAAACAAAAGTAACAATGTGGCAGCTTTGAATACTATGTACTTCATTTTTGGGTTTGTTTTCTCAAGGATAACACTTAGAACCTTGTATTAGGCTCGCGACATGTTGGGTACATATATATGTAAATAGCTTATATTCTACATATTCAATAATTTTGCTCTAAAGTTATAGATATTTCTTTAATTGTCACCAATATAAAACTGCACACCTATATATATTTATATACAGCGGATTCTCAATCTATTATTTTGAAAGGACCGAGGAAACCAAATAATGAAAGTGGGACAAAGGGGGAACAACTTTATTGCTTCGAATGAGAACACGCCTGTCACCAAAGTTCGCATGCTTTCTGAAATTTGGCTAAAGAATGCAAAGTATGGAACATCTATTTTAAATGCAATATCAATAAGATCTCGAAGCTGAGAAAAATGGTGAAATTTTTGGACTGACATCCTGTGGCTATTGAAACCCTGACACGACAAAGAAGAATGATTCAGTTTTTCGAGGATTAAAATATTATTTCAACAAGTTTAAAGTATGAATGTTCACGGACAACCAAAGTAACACGACGCCAGCGCATTGTGAGATACAACAAACGACGTGATAAATTTTTGCATGCCTATATTATGTAAAAAAAAATCGGTTTATGTTTATCTTGATATAACAAAATGAATATTAGTTTTAAAAAAAAAAAAAAAAGTTAGGTCAAGGAATGATAGATTGAGATACCACTGCACATACCAAAGGTGCTAAGTCAAAAGGTAGAATAGATGTTATAGTGAAAACGAGTTATTTACGGGGTTAGCTTATTTAAAACGTCATCTTCAATATCCCAAAAGTGCATCAGTAAGTTATTATGAAACAAAGTTACATACAACTATTGACTTGGGAGAGTAGTTATTATACAGTAAAAAAACCTCGAAAATCGAAAAAATAATTAAATTACGAAAAACAAAATGTAAGGCAAAAAACCAGTAAAACTTACAAAAAACAGTTTTTTTTGTTCCAATTTTAATTGTTCGAAATCGCCATTACAGTCCTACAAACTTATCTAAAGAACGGTCCAAAATGAAACTACGAACTACCATATTGGAAATGTCAGATTCCGTCCAGTTGCGAGTCTTGATTGGGTAGTTTTCGACTGTGGTTCCCCCATCCATTCTTTAGATAAGTTTGTATGTCAATAAATAGATTTTATTAATTTTCGCGAAAATTTCGATTAATGGCAAATTGCTAATTACATAACAGTGTTTTACTCCAATATGAAAAATATAAGTCGAAACTGATAAAAATCATTTTTCAAATTGCTCTCCTGTAAAGTTGCAAATTGTCAGCAACACCCTGCACTTTTGGCTTAGCACGTTTGATATTTAGTTCACAGAAACTTCTCACAATATGCGGTTAAAGATAAATGTAAACAAAGATATGAATCATGACCCAGATAGTTTTCATACTAACATTCAGATAATTTCATGTACAATACAAAATAATATGTTGAATACAGATAGGTAATAATTATTTTATTTATATTTACAAAACTGAAAAAGCTTTAGTCCAAAGCATTTTGCATTTTATCTCTACAAAATTTACCACTATAAAAACTGGATACAAACCATTAAAAACACAATTTAATTCGTTGCTGTGTTTTTACCATTGTTTAAATATCAATGTCACATCATTTTTCAAGAAACAATGTATATGTACATACAAAATTCTATAATGCAGACCCTTTCTTTTAAAATGAAGCAAAACTAACTTCATTAAAAGGGTTTTTCTCTTATGGATACTTTGATGTTTACAAAACATTATTACAATAGCTTGCTTACACATTTGCATTAGTTGTTACGAGCGGTGAGAATTTTCTTGTGCGAAGACGGTTGCTTGAGTCGAGATATGTGCTCTTTCTTGTCGTTGGCAGAACGGTTCAAGTTTTCTTTGCTATGCTGGAAGGTGAAAAATGAAAATGTCATAAGAATTTCAATCGAAACAATAAAACAATGAATGCTGAATTTTTATTAAACACTACAGTGATGCGCATGCGCATATGGTGTATTTTTCGGTAACACTTCATTAATTCCAAAATATAAAATATATATATAAAACTGGTACTTTTGAGACCCCTTCAAAATTAAAATTATAAAGAAAAATAAAATGCTAATTTTTATTCGTGGTAATAGGATTTAATTAAAACAGTGATGAGCAACTCGCAGCCTGCAGGATGATTTTCTGCAGCCCAGCAAGGATGTGAATCGTGTGCTAGCTAAAACACGATACATCTTAAGACAAGAAAAAGTTTGTTTGTTACTTAAGATATGGTTACATCGTCTCCAATATCAAACTGCCTGGTGGATGGCAGGCTATAGCCTCGGGGTATATTTTGGGTAATCCCACACCAGTGTTGTCAAGCGTAAATACTATGTTTGCATTTTAGCACTATAATATTATATTATTTCTTAATACATTTTTTTTGTGAAGGAAAGCTTAAAAAAAAGGTCTCTGGATGAATTTTTTATAAATAAATGCGGTAAAGCAAGGTTTTTCATCACTGACGTAAAATATTTTGAAATTTTTACTGAGTCCAATTAGTCACCCGTAACCCATTATTGATCATAGAATTTTTTCAATCCTTCTCGGTAAATAAACTAATAGATCGTTCTCTTTCTGCTACACACACAGGCAGAGTTTAAAAAACCGAACCACAAAAATTATTAACAGATACATTAATCATCAATATTGGTTATATTATGTACTGTGGGACTATTTGCAAGAGTTAAAAATTGAGATATTTAAATTTGTGAGACGCAGGCACTTGCCCCTACTGCCTGATATGGCCTGTTTGCAATCCTCATAAAAAAACACAGCCTTCAGATCAACTTCGTACTGGCTATGAAAGCATATTATTATTACGGAAGATTTCTTAACTGAAACAGTTTTTGTGGCAGATGCATTCTTCACGCAATCACGCTATCTCGGATAAAATGATACGTTTCAACCAGCGGCGGCTGGTCTAACATCATGCAAGTGCACCGCACTGCTTGCATTGCTATGAAACATCGTTCAACATCGTAAATCATATTTTTTCTTCATAGGTTTTTAATAGTATCGCTCACTTATTGTAATGCAAACCACAAACCTACTTACTTAAAATGAACCCAAAGCTTAGTATTAACTAAAGCCATTATAAAACAACTTAAACCGTGCTAATCATTTACGCCATGCGTAAGTTCCAGAATATCGAGCGCCGACCGGGTAAAATGACATCATATTGTTCTGAGTAGAGAGCAATTACAGATTTGAATTATGGTTTGTTATTATAGACGCCGCGACTTTACGCTCAAATTATGTTTAGTATCATATTTAGCAATCTCGTATGTAAAATACCTGTTGAACTAACTACAATAGAATTCATTATTTTATAAATTTAAAATGGATAAGAAATATAATAGAATGTCGGTAAGATATTTTGATTTATGTATACTGCAAATTAAATCAATGAAGATAAAAATAATTTTGGTACCTACCGCGTTTCCGAACAATTAATATTTCATTATCATGTGTGTTGACTAAATGCGAAATGATGTCGGTTATTTATAATAGGTATAGAAAATTATTAATTCATGAATTCTAGTGATAAGCTAATAAATCTTAATACTATTTCACAAAGTGCAGTTTCATAATAATCATTATTCATTCAGTGTACAAATTGCTAAAGATAATGTACTTATATAGAATAAGATGGCTTACGTTGAAAGTAAGAGGTATTTATCTACTATAAGAGATGCAATCGTTTCTTAAAACAAATCCAATAAAGATTTAAGTAACTCGCAACATGTTTTATTAAAATTATAAAATATACAGGTAATTTCCCAAATGTCAATAACGTTTTGTCAAATCTAAAATAACGCCGAATTGGTTTCATTTTTCAATGAGGTAGGTTTCCAGCGCACCCTCAAAAATTACAATCCAAAAAATCACCGGCCGCCACTGGTTTCAACACATTAGCTATGGTAATTAATTGTTATTTTTCATAAATTTGAAGCTACTAGAAGCAAACCCAACACTCTCCGAAACCATTGAATGTAGGTTTTCAGCCGTTCCAGGTACTTCTTTATTTACTCTATGATAAATAAATTCATATTTTGAAAGGACAATTAACTTCAAGTAGATGAAAATTTAATTTAATAATAAATTTGTTTGCAAATGTTACAGAGTAGGTACCGGAATATTGGTTTCAAACTTCTCAAGTTGGGTGCAAAGCCATCAATCTGGAATTATTAAATTAATGATATTTTATTATTTATTTTACAAAAAAATATAATCAGTAAGTAAACAAATTTAATAATTCCATCTAGAGAATAATCGTTAAATTTAACTAGTGTATAGTCATGAATTTACCACATTGAAGTTAATAACCCGACCAAAACACACTGCCCCGCACCACACCCGGGGTCTTAATCAGGCATATCACAAAACCCTGTTTGGTAGTGAAGCGTCAGTATTTTTACGACTAACAGCTAACCAAGACCGAGGTCGCCATGCACCCAAGTGTGCTTTGACTAAATTTAGATGACTTCAACATAAGAATACCCATGGGAGAGAGGAGCACGTAGAGGCAAAATTAAATATACCACATTATAAATTTTATGTAAAGTTTGATACATAGTTTGGGCAGGAAACAAGAGTGGGAGAGGGTCCAAACGAGACAAGGTGTGATGTAAACACTGTCACTGATCTGCAACTCTAGACAACAAAGCTTCTTTTGCACATTACTTGATAAGCGGTATTACCATAGCAAACATTTTTTACTAGAAAAGTTTATAGGGATACTGTTGCCTTTGTTTCTGATAAAAAAGAATATAAAAAAAAGGTTCTCATAAATATTATTAAATTGTATTACCTTGTCATTGATGAGGTTGTAAATATCACTTTCACTCGGTGACTTGTTGATGTGCGGCGATAGTCGACCGGGTGCTTTGGGTTCGAGGAAGCAGAGCGATTCTGAAATGTGCTGCACCGAGCCGGACAGCCTTTGGTTAACCGGGGACGGATAGCCGCTGCTATTGACACTCGAGTCTTCGTTCATTCGGTAGTCTTGCATCACGGTCACTTTTATAGGGGTGCTCTCGATCGTCTGGTCTAGATCTATCACCTGCGCAGAAAATTAAAAACCCAGTTATTTTATTTAAGAAGTCAGAAATTGTGGGACACTTGGAAACTCAAGAAAAATACAAGAGGAAGTCGGCTTTAGCAGTCTTACTTGTGGCGGTATGAACATGGCATAATGGATGATGAACTAATTGATGTAAATAAGACAATAATTATTGTAATAAAACTTTTATTTTATAGTGGAATTAAGCTATCAATCTGTTACACATTTGAATACATTTTATGTGTACTTTCAAAGCTCTAACATCAGCTGGGCGGCCTGAAACTGGTGCGCGCTTCAGCACTTCTTCAAACAGTTCTCATCAATATGATGTATGTTACACATAATAATTTTGAACCATTTGAATATAGAAAATTGTGTCATTGTTATAGACGAGTGAAACAAGCCAATTCGAGAAAGAACAGTTGAATTTCGCAGTGATCATGAAAAAATATTGTCTTTTTTACCTCAGCCAAATGTACACTACAACCACAAGATGTTGTATGAATGGTTTGGATATGCGGCTGTGGTCCTACCCATATATTTATATCATAAATGTTTCAGTGCTTAACCATCAAAACATTGAAAAAATGCTTTAGGAAAAGTTGAGGGAGATGAGGGTGAGGTGATAAGTATTTTAAAAAACAGCAAACCGGCACTATTTTATTAAGCATAACATTGCCCGTGAAAGTACTAATGACAGGAACCAAACTATGTTTCATCAATGTATTATGTAACCATAAATAAATCTTTTATTCTCCTAGGAACTAAACACCAAAGGTCTGCTATATAAACAGTATCAATACATAACAATGTGTCTCCTTGTAGAATTGAACAATCACCTGAACCGGAGAACTAGTTTCACTGCCGTTCCTCATGTTCCTGAATCTTCGCAGAATTCTCTCATGCGGTGAAGTGGCCGCCAGGTCACGAGGATAATAATATTCTTTTCTATTTGGCGTTTTCCCTGAAAACAACGAACAGTAATCAATCTTATTAACATATAAATATATTTTCCTATTTATCACAAGGTGAACAGCGACCGCGCGTGACGCTTGAAAACTAAATGCACAATGACTCTCAAGATCTAAGAAGACCAGATGTCCACTTGCATACTGACTCATTTAGAAAGTGTTTTAGTTATAATATAATATATTATATTTTTCTGGAAGTTGAATTACACTTTTGACTTATGACACAAGTATGATTTCACCATGGCAGCATTATTAAAAGTGGTATACGCAGTGTTGCCAACAGTACTATAATTTTGATTCCGCTAAAAATGTAAAATACTATAATTTTACGCCAAATATGCCAAAATACTAAAATTTTAAATAATTCAAGACGAAAAATGTTCCTGTACTATATTTTTTACAGAAATACTATAACTTTTACGCCTTTGTACTATAATCAGCATAGAAAAAGATAACAACACTGGGTATACGTAGCAGTACGCATGACATTTTCATTAATTTTGATTATACACAATGAGTATTTATACTACAATCAAATCAAAAACCATTGAAAGTATGTTTTCATTTATTTTATACAGAGAATTAAAACTCGACTAAGTTCTCGACCCGTATTCAATGGAAACTGTATTCAAATTCAAATGAATCTAAGCTTTACAATGTTCACTTTTAATGTATTAATTTTGTATGTATGAGCAGTGAGTAACTATAGTCTGTGTCGGTTATATATTTGTCATAGGTGAATGGGTATAGTGTCTGAAGATGCTGAAAGGCAAAACCAGTATCACTAAAAAAAATTCAAAAATGAAATACTACAAAATTTAGATCAATAATAATTATAATTGGTTATAGATAATGTTGTGTTTTATTTCTTTCTATATTATGATTCATTAAAATTTGGAAAAAAAGATAGCATCAACTATGTCAATGAAAATTTTAGTTTTGAAATAAGTCAGTTTCACAGGCCACAAGTTGGATGCAAAATTAGCTGTTTAAATCATGTACAGTCGAACTTGGTTATTACGAGGAAGATGGGACCGACTGAATTTGCTCATTATAAGCATTACACGTTATATAACATTTTTACGCCACGTTCTATTTAATAAGCATATAACTTAAAAAATCTGAAAACCATCATAAAAATCCCCGAAACAAGCATGGCATTCATAAACTACAAAAGAAGTTGTTTATTGTATTGAGCCGCCGGCGCTGGTAGGTACCTACTGACTTCACAAAGCTTGGATTTTTTACATGCAATTTCAACCATATGCGTGGATACTTTTTATGGTTAGGTACTTAGAAACTTAACTAGTGTCGTAAACGTAATTCGATCCCGGCGGCATCCTGCCCGGTCGGATTTTATTGCTTAGGGTCGAAAATTTTGATTTTAAACGATCGACACATTAACAGTTTCAAGAAAATTTTTCACGATATTTTTGCTCGGTATACCCGATAAGTAGCTTGTCAGAAAAGTGAATAAATGTATGAAGAAAATCATAAACTAACATGTCAACGAATGTTTCCTCATTACACCCGAGATCTCGCTATTTCCGTGATCCTAATAACCGAGTTCGACTGTAATCATTAATGATATTAATTTAAGATTCATTACATAAAAATAAATGAAAGCAGTGAGTAAGTGAATTTGCCAATTCCATGTAGAAATCGTTAAAAAAAAAATCTTTTTGCTGTAGTTACCAAACTCGGAATGTTGTTGTCATTTTCTGAAAACCATTAGAGAGTGAGTTTGTTCGCTTCACATACTAAGCTACTCCATGCATTTATAGTGACTGACTTACCGGTGGGAGAGTATGTTTTGTAGTCTCTCGTCAAAAAATCGGTTTCGATATTGTCGTTGATGGTCAAATCTCCGTACAGTTTTTCCCGGAAAATGATCATGCCACTTTCCATTTTGCTAAACGTTTCCTTATTTGCCTCTCTTTGGATTTGTAGACTCTCAGCATTGGCGGTGAGTGGGTTAGTCGCTTTGATAGTTTCGCTTTGGCAATTGTTCAGGTATGTCTGAAAGGAACACATAATCACAAATATCAGTGACGGATTTGAATTGAAACATGGCGGCTTGTGTACAGTCCTGCGTTTTGACATATTTGTGATTGTTCATCTAAATATCTTGACTACATCTGCACATATTCTGCTAAATCCGTGAAAAAATTTGATTAAATTCCACATTGAGCAATTATTTCAGGATAGCGTGTTTCACATTTTCAATAATCCACCGCATATCGTCATATTATGTCATTATGTACAAGTTCAAACTACACAGATAACAGCGCAGCATAGATTCATTTAAACGGGATGCAATATAGAAAATGAACTCACAATAAAGTCTCCATGTTGATTGGTTACAGTCTCATGTATCTTCTTGTGTAGGTCGTCTTCGATTTTATCAGAATGAATGAATTGTTTATTCCAAATGTCCATCCACAAATTGGACATTTCACTCACAGACTCCTGAATAGACAAAAATAAATAAAAGTTAAAACAGAACATAGCTACAATAATAGATTATTATATTGTGTTGAAAGAAACCATCATACCTGTATTTGACTGTCGATTGTGGTGCTCGAGGTAACCCTATCCGTATAGTCTTCAGCCATGACAGTCATGTCTTTGACAAACGTCTGGTTTGTCTCATCCAAGTTAACAACTATGGCGTTGACATCTTCCATTTTAACAGCCAGCGAATCACTTCCGCTTTGAAGCAGCTCGCTGAATGACTCTGAATCCTTGGACAGCCGACTGAAGATCTCTTGATCAATTTTGTTGTAATCGTTTTTGTGATCACTGTGCTTCTTCTCCATCGCTATGACTAACGATTTCAGTGCACTGATATCTTTGCCCAAATCCTATAATAAATTAATAGGAACATTAAATTTACATGCTGAAATCGCATGTTTGAAATCCTCAGGGCTAAGACGCACGGCGCTGCAAGTTACATGGAATTGACATGGATACTAGATTGATTTTGCATAATCAATGCAATGCACGTCTGTATAACCAAAACGACCCCGTCGATGTGTCAACAAGGCAACCTGCAGCGCCATGTTTTACTAGCTATTATGGTCCGGGCACATTTGGGTTATTACTAGAGTAAATTAATATTTCCAAATCATATTACCTATAATGGGTAAAAAAAAATAACATAAGAAAATATTGTATGCTTGGTAAAAAGAATTATTTCATGGTGAAATAACATTAATGAAATTGTAAAACAAATCAAGCTTCTGTTTGTACATAGTTCAGTCGTGATTGGAGTCGTGGTCGTCATCCCACTTAGGGAACTGAAATTTAGCAAGAATGTAGTCCTCTATCTCCATATTGACCAAAATTTATAAGTATATATTTCCATCAAGCCGAGAGGCATGGGGTGGGATCCCTTTACAGAGTGGTCGAGTTCCATACTGTCATGTTAAAAAAAATATTTCAGTGATGTTGTTAAACCTCTTGTTGCTGCGAATGAAGGTTCGAGAGCTGTTTTGCTTGAGCGATTTCTATCTCCGACATCTCCTTATGCTGGCTCTTGACTTCCTCCAAATGAGATGAGATTTTCTCCCACCACTCCAACTGCACACGTTTTAGGCCGACCACTTTGGCTGTTGAGGCATCCCTCTGTAACCATGGTGTAATAGTTATTCAACATATCATTCTTGGACACATAAATAGTGAAATATTTGAAATTGTTTATAAATAATACCAATGTGCATACATTTTTCTTGTATCATATTTACATACATATTTTAGTGCAGCTGTATAAAATATTATACAAAAAGATATTGAACTAAGGCACTCGTTTGTAGGTGGAATCATACATTCAAACTCAATGCAACTGTAACTGATAATTAGTGTGTTATTTAGTCGAAATTCACAAAACAAATGTTACTAATGCACTGACATACACAGGGTTAGTTCAACATGATAAATTGTTAAAAAAAATGGTTGGCGCTTGCAGCTAAATTGGTAGTCTCACGACAAACATGCCGCCTGCTGCTTTCGGTTAGGCTCCGCCATCTGCCATTTTCAACAACTCTCAATGCATTACACAACAATATCCGGCGAGCATTTTTAAATAATAGCACCCTTTTCTTGAAAAAAAATGATAGAGAAATATTCTTCCAATGATGGACGCTATAAATCAAAATATCTCTAATTAATGAATTCACTCAATATTATGCCTACTTCCTATTTCATAAGAACAGTGCTTCATCGCCTAACCCCATTTACATTTTGACAGTTGAATTGATATGACATTCCAACTTTATGGCAGGGCATTAGATGTTTAAACAAGATTGGATCTAAACTAACTAAGTTGAGGCAGCGTTGATTTTCCTAAAGATTAACAATCACCAAGCAGGTAACAAAATTAATAAGGCGACAAATAACTATTCTAGTGGAATCATTATGAAACATTCGTCAAATTATAACATACCCATTGATGGATAAAGAGTCTCATCTGTTCAATAGATTGTCTATCCTTCTCTCTGGCATCGTTTAACTTTTTAATCAAATCCCCGATTGCGACCATTTTGGAATCGATGCTTGAGCAGTTTAATTGACCACTCGATTTCAATTCAGCAAATCGATTATTGGAATAGTTGCAGACACTTTTAATGTGATTATCTTTGGCCGCTGATGAGAGGTGAACCGTTTCATTAATGGTAGAAAGGATGTTGTTTAATATTTGCTGACTGCACATATCGTTTTCGAGTTGCGTTTTGTGATGAGTGTCTAGAACAATAATTCGGTACATACATACACATATTAAAAATGGGACACCTTCTTATGTTCTGCTGATATCAATGACTAAGCCTTCTTGTCCTTGTACAATATCTATTTACATTTCAAATATTAGTATAGTAATGAGTAAAAGCTGATACAAAAGCAAATATTTGCAAACAGTCATTTCTTCTGAGACCACAATCAGAGACGAACCAGTAAATTAATAATTATTATTATAATATAACAATGACAAAGGGTAGAGGTAGACTGTGGAGATCTGGCATAAATTGTGCAAACTAAACTTTGTCAGTCATATATATTTGTACATACATAATTTGAAAACATCTCATGCATATACCCACTAGAAAAAATACTTTTTAGAAAAAAATATGTCTCATTGAGCCGTCCACATGCACTCGCACCGTGATGACTGTCGCTTGACAAGCGCCTGCGATCGCTAGACTTTCGAGATCGCGGCATTTACAGACATTCTAAAATGAATAACGGGACAGTTTTTATAGCTACTCCAATATAAATTACATCACCTAGCAGCACCTAAAGTGCCGAGAATACATATCGCAAGTTATCCCGAAATACAAAATCTCATAGAAACCGGGTAACACAATTGAGTTGTCAGGCTTTTTTCTTACACTCGCATTTGTTTTTTATGCCGATTCAAAAATGAATTACGTCACCTAGCTTGTTCACTGCCAAATGGAATGCGTTATCTGGACGGAACACATATTTGGTACTCGAGCATAAAACGCAGTGGGACACGCGCCATCTGGACAAGGTCTTAAAATTAAATTAATTAAATTAGCTGCAGGTCATTTCACATTGTAGATTCATTTAAGCAAACTTCACACTGTCATCGCCTGCATCCATCAAAATCCACAAACATTAAGACACAATTTTAAATTATTAACTCGAACACTCAAGTCCATAGATTATTAAATGTTGCAGATATTGCCAAGATAAGCCGTGAAATCTAAATTCATTATGGATGGATTGGGATACATACTAGATTTAGTAATTTCGAACAGGAAATATGATCGACATGTACTGAAACCAAAACGTTCACATTATATAGTCCGAACCCGTGGATAGAATGCCACTGACAGGCAAAATTCATTTTAAAATGGACTCTTGATTATCATTACACATAAATATAATTATTTAGATTACCTATGACTTGCTGTAAATTTTGTAAATCGAGGATATGTGAGTCAGTAAAAGTGTTGAGGTGTTCTTTAATTTGTGCACGATGATTTTGAGACTTGTTTCCAAATCCTTGAGCCAATTTGAAGTTATTCTCTTCCAAAGCCCTTGAACAAGTAAACAGGTTCAGTTTAATATAAGAATATTATCAAAGATGACATCAATCTAAATAAGCAGATATGAGAGGTATACCTTTTCTTCTCAACAGTCTGGTGTAGCAGATTAACATCCTGAGTGGTGACATGCGCAACTCCCAACAAGGTCTTAGCTTGTTGACTCAATTTCTTCTCCGTTTCCAACTGTTTTGTTACAAGATGCTTTTGCTCTTCGGTTTCATGGCGAGTTTGGACAAGCTCCTGTTGAGTTAAAATAACATTAATAGAAAATACAAGGAGTTGGAAAATACAAGAATTGCAATCTTGACATGATGATCAATATATATTTCTGATTAGGTTGATAATTATTGATGAACCCACGGTGACCTAATAAATAAAAAAAGTTTTAATATAACTTCCACTCTGTGAAGTCCTACATGGTCCGCTAATGTATTATAATAATTAACATATTATAATACAAATTTGATTAAAATACTGTTTATTGATTGATCGGTTACCAAGGTAACAACGAATGCTGTATACTGAGGAGTGCCTATTGGACAAAGGAAAATGATGAGAAAACGAAACAATAATAATCATGTACCGACACACACATACTTTGTATAGGGTGACAAATTTGTTTGGGCAAATGGTCAACTGTCCGAAATATTTTTTTTGTATAGAGATTTCAGAATATTTCTTATTTCTCCGCATTGTGCTGAAAGGTGTCAATCACACAATTGTCCTGTTACCATTGCAATACTATTTATAGTTGTCGCTGATTTTCACATTGTAATCTCAATATTTACGGATGGAAGAATATATCAATTATTTGTTATTATTTGTGGCAAAATTATATATTTAACGAATTATCAAAATTAAATAATTTTTAATAAGTTAACGTAAACATTAAATAAAATCGTTAGGTTCTTTTACATCTGAAGCTAACATCATGCCCGCATGTGCCTGACGTAAATGATTATTGATTACAATAAAATAATTATGACTATAAATTATTACATGTGTACCTTTTTAGTGATATTCAAAGTATTTTTAGTGTAGTCAAGAGTAAGTGTGGTGTTGTGCAGTTGTTCTTCTCTTTCCTTGAGAGAAATGGATAGCTCATTGAAAAGATTTTCAATCCGATCTTTCTCTTCCTTCATGGCTCTGATGTAGAGAATCTGCTCTTGGATCTCTTTGTCTTGATCCTCCATCTTCAGCGTCATCTCCAAGTATGTCTCATTTGCCAAATGTACTCCTACAAAACAAAGACCAAAATATTGTAATACAAGATACAAGATTCCTAATAAACATTGCTCGCTTTCTTATTTTGTCAAAGAAAAACATTGAACTGAGAGTATAGCTTTTTAAATGATACATAGTTGAACAAATATCAATTCAACTTGCGGTACTGTTAGATTGAATAGAGTTACCTGAAAATGTACCAATAAGTAACTTTAACTTTTAGTTTTAAAAAAAGTAATCAAATGTGTAAAATAAACCATTTATTTTAAGCAGCGATTGAAAACATTCAGTAGCATTATTTGAATTTATTATTTTAATTGCATTCAACGATAGCTCCACTACATACCCTCTACAGAAAATATTCTTTTAAGTAATTCAATTTATTAACTCCTGAAAAATTATGACAGATAGTGATAGTGAAATAACGGCACTTCGCCAAGGAACTACCAGCTCTACCGATTGTTGAAAGTGAATCTGTCGATACTGGTATCGTGGTCAATGACACTTAATAACAATATGTCTAATGGAATAGAGAAAATCAACTGAGATCAAATAGATTTTTACCATTCTTCTCCCTGCTGGCAAGCAGATCTCTCTTGAGGCGGTCAATCTCCTCGGAGAACTCTTTGAGGACGGCGTGTTTGGTGATACGCTGGTTCACCTCAGGTTTATTCTGAATATTGCGCGCTCTGTTGGCGTACTCCAGAGTGCTGAGGGTCTCTTCCACATCTCGGTGGCCGGGGGAAATGGTGGCAATTATCGAGGTCTTGGTGCGCCCTCCCAACGATTCTTGAAGCAGTCGAGTCAGTTTTGACTCTCTGAAAACAATGAATACATACATAATTATACATAATAAGTACAGACAAATTGTGGTATTTATGTTTTATTTCACAATGCGCTGGAATGTGCTTACATAATGAAACCATTACGGTGTT
The DNA here is from genome assembly GCF_057557595.1 of Rhyacophila brunnea. Taxonomy (NCBI): domain Eukaryota; kingdom Metazoa; phylum Arthropoda; class Insecta; order Trichoptera; family Rhyacophilidae; genus Rhyacophila; species Rhyacophila brunnea. The sequence goes on along the minus strand of NW_028233276.1, from coordinate 34,219,775 downwards.
GATTAGAGCATAGCTTCCCAACTAGCGCGCCGCTAGCAAAATATTGTTGCATACAGTAAAATTAAAAATTTACTCATCATTTATATCACATTTGGTGCAAAGGCGGCGTTGTTTGTAAATATAGCCTTACCAGTATATAGCAGGCTGCGAACGTCTTAACGGTGATCAGCGGAACTATAAACTTCCAAGTACATATCTATATACCAGACCCATGCTTTCATCTTTTACACAACATACAGCACTATGAAATCGCAGCATGTTGAATGAAATCGCAACATGTTGGTTATAGAATAATATTCAAAATTTTAAACTAATTACACTAATGTGTACTTATAAAGTCAATAGATTTAAATCCAAGCTTCTTCTTTGGAAAAAGTTGATAAATAATGGCTGCCTTTCGATATTTAGACAGTGTTTTAATTCAAATGTAAATACATAGATAATTATTATTATATATTGTGTTCGATCCTAAGGTTAATATGGACCTCCACAGATGGAGTTGTATCAACAATTTTTTTTTACGAGTAATGGATGTTAACCACTAGTTCGAAACTCTCAGTCCAAACACACATTGATAAACATGTAAATTTTGACTGACCTAGGATATAAACCCGGGACCCTCGACATTTTAACGCGGTAACCACTCAGCCATCGTGGGCATTTAATTACACATAGCCATTAGTAAGACATTAATACATGTGTCATGTAAGGGTGAAGTCACAATCAGTGGCGGCCGGTGATTTTTTGGATTGTAATTTTTGAGGGTGCGCTGGAAACTTACCTTATTGAAAAATGAAATCAATTCGGCGTTGTTTTTGATTTGACAAAAGGTTATTGACATTTGGGAAATTACCTGTATATTTTATATTTTTAATAAAACATGATGCGAGTTACTTAAATCTTTATTGGATTAGTTTTAAGAAACGATTGTATCTCTTATAGTAGATAAATACCTCTTACTTTTAACGGAAGCCATCTTATTCTATATAAGTACATTAGGTATCTTTAGCAATTTGTACACTGGATGAATAATGATTATGAAACTGCACTTAAATAGTATTAAGATTTATTAGCTCATCACTAGAATTAATGAATTAATAATTTTCTATATTATAAATTACCGACATCATTTCGCGTTTAGTCAACACACAGGATAATGAAATATTAATTTTCCAGAAATGCGGTAGGTAGCAAAATTATTTTTATCTTCACTGATTTAAATTCGAGTACACATAATCAAAATATTTTACCGACATTGTATTTCTTTACCGATTTTAAATGAAAATAATAAATTCTATTGTTTTTAGTTTTACAGGCATTTTACATACGAGATTGCTAAAAATATGATACTAAACATAATTTGACCGTGAACAGTAAGCTACTGCGTCTATAATAAATAACAAACCATAATTCAAATCTGTAATTGCTCTCTATTCAGACCAATATGATGTCATTTTACACGGTCGGCGCACGATATTCTGGAACTTACGCATGGCGAAAACTATTAGCACGGTTTAAGTAGTTTTTAAATGGCTTTAGTTCATGCTAAGCTTTGGGTTCATTTTAAGTAAACTAAATATATTGCCCGGACGCAAATGATTTCAGTGAGGATGACGTATACGGTGCATAGTGACAGTATTATCGCCTATTGACAATATGGGCACATCGGTTTATGTTTTGCATTACAATAAGTGAGCGATAATATTAAAAACCTATGAAGAAAAAATATGATTTACGATGTTGAACGATGTTTCATAGCAATGCAAGCAGTGCAGTGCACTTGTATGATGTTTGACCAGCAGCCGCTGGTCACAATACATTTATCTGATTTTCCCAAAACCTGGGTGTTTCTGTGATTGTCTCACTACTAGTACTATTTCACAACTAATACACTACCGTCATTGGGACTCATGGCCTGTTGTAGTGTTAAGAAAAGAGAAACACAGATATCATATTTGCTCGACAGTTTCAATCAACGGATCAACGAAAACACTTCCATTCAGCTCAATTGATGGCAGAAGACTTTCAGAATTTTCTACTTATATTTATTCAAATAAAAGGGTAATTTCCATTTTCATTCCCAAGAGGAGCATATTAGTATACTTTTTTTTATAGAGAATGATGGTTAGACACCTAATGAACTGATAGAGCTTGTTGCTCTGAATCAAATGCATATTGAAAAACAAAACATGTAATTTATGCCAGAATTGGGATCATATCCGCAACTGCATCTCCGTGAGGCAATAGTATTATTGTTAATAGGTTATACAACACAAACACACCTGTATGGAATATGCGGATGTCTCTCGACAAGTGAGGTGATGACTCTCCCGAGGGTAAGAAGGGACTGGTTGATATTAACGCATTCGCGAGCGCGTTCACGCCTCGCAGGGTTGTCGCTTCCCGCCTTGGAGATGTTCTCGCTTCCCGCTAGGTCCACCAGATTCAACTTGCCGATCTTCATCAGCTCCTCTCCCTCCGAACTGTTCTCTTTCATGTGCACCACAATCGTGAATACGGTGTGAGAACGACTGCAAAATTAAAACAATTCATGATATACATAATAATTAACATACAAAGAAAATGTCATGGATTGTGAATTATTCAATTTTCAGTTATTTATGTAATAACATGGAGCGAAATCAAAAATGGGACAATGTTTGATTCTCATAGATAGAATCTATACATGTGAGTCAATGTATCATATGTCCAAAGGGAACCTTTTCAGGAAGATGCATTTAAGATTTTTCAGCCGCTCTATATCTTATGCAAGTTCGGCTTTTTAGTTTTAGGAATTTCAAGTTTCTGTTATGAACAGACTCAAAAGCTGAATTGGCTTTGTAATATACGATACTTTAGGAACAAAATTTTAGCCCCTTGGGTTAAAGAAATGTATCTCAATTTTTAAGCGATTTTGAGTTATGTATGGCACTGGAAGTAAAATAATATATTACGTTTAGTGACTTGATCGCGAGAGAGAAATAACAGGTATGTAGTGGGATGCTCGTCGTCAATAAGTGTTACTTCCAATGTGATATCTACGTACATTGGAGGTATTAATTATGGTATTATCAAAAAATTCTGTCACAAATGCAAAATGTCATAAATCAAGAAATACATCTACAGTAAAACCTCGTTAATAAGAACACGGATAATTCGAAATTCGCCGTAATTCGAAATTTTCACGAAAAAAAAGTCCCTTGAACATTATTTTCATATAAAAACATACCTTTAATTTGAAATTGTCGAGTCCTGGCATATAAGAATATTCAATAAATCGTAATAAAGTACACTATTTCATGAGGCAGTCATTGAAAATTGTGAGACTTTTCTTAAAACATCAAAAATTATTTATTTTAAGAAGGTAATAAAAATAATCCTCACATTATGACCAATACAATAACACACACAGAACCGGAAATTTGGTAGGCACATCTATGATCATAAACGATATTGATGAGTCAAAAAAATAAAATTTCAAAATTTTTATATTTTCCCCCCATACATTTCATAATTTGCAATTCGAATTTTTTTTCGATTTTCGATCCCGTGGAATTCGTATTAACGAGGTTTTACTGTACTATAGGTAATAATAAAATTATGGATGGATAAGATTTGATAGAAAAATATTACTTTGGATATTTTCTATGCAATTGTGCATTGTGTATGGAGTGGAGAGGATAATCTTGAGTATTGGGATGAGTACCAGGAGAGAGGTTGGAAGATGCACCGACGGAGTCGCTAGATAAAAACCAACGGTAAAAATTAATAATTTATAAATATGCGATAAAAGGGAGTTTTTTTTTTGTTAATGTGTTTAGTGCAATTCTAATCCTATCTCAAATATATTTTTTCCCAAGATACACCATTCCAGCAATAAACCTCTGTAGATCTATTCCAATTACATAACTTCATAACAGTTTGATTATATTTTTGTGATAACCCCAATGTGTAACGGATATTTTCTGTGGCTAAACAGTTATCACCTGAAAGGCGAATCTTTCAGTTGGTACCCGTTTCACCCTTTGTTCAAACTCGTGCGTGCTTTGTGCAAGCCTCACGCAAGACATGCAATGCGCATTTGCGCAGAGCGCTATCGCTAACTTAGCAACAAATAACAACTCGACGAATTATTTACTTATGTATCATTTTTCATGCTTCATACTAAACGCATTTTGCATGATTTCGGAGTTAAATGTATTGGAAAAGACCTACAGATAATGCACAACATGCATGTGAATTATTTAATATCTAACCTAGATTGTGCATTCATTAGGGTGGATGCCATACGCCTCTTTTCCTGCCCCTTGGCCATGATCTTGTACACTTCATTTTTGTTGTACACGGTGACTTCTTCGAGGCCGTTGACAATGTTGGATCCCTTTCTGGTGACATCTTCATAGATCCTCAGCTTGGAGTTGTCTTCGCTGGACGACAGCAAATCAAAGAGCTCTTCATTATACAGCTCGAGGTATGAAACTCGGACTGTGTACTCTGAGTTGGTGATTCGAAGTTCATCAAACAGCTGACTGAGGGAACGAGGGATGATTCCTGACATTGGGTCCTATGAACAAAAGACATTAAAACTACTAAGTTCATAATCTCTCTTGGTATTCAGAATATCTAAAAACGTTCATATTTATAAGTCATTTTGTTCAATGTTGAAAGTAATAAGAAGCTGTAAGACTAAGCGAGTCACTAGTTTCACATGTTGTAACTTCAAGTCATAAATATAAATCAATTTTATATTTTACAAACCAAACTACAAATCATTTAATAAATTTAGTTGTCGCCAATGAATTGCTATTTTAATAATGAATTTAAAATACGTGGCCACAGGGTGGGGAGCCTTGTCATTTTGGAAGGTCGCATTAAGTTAGCTGTAACCTTAAAAGGCCACATTAAAAAAACTAACTTTTTTTAAATTTCCATTCCAAAAATATTTATGAAAAAAAAAGTCTTATGGCAAATCTACGCCTGTCCACAGACGAACATTCTTTCGATTATAAAAATATACTTACATTTTGCCAGGGAATTTCAGAGTCGCCAGAACTCTCACCGACCATAGTGTGAGTTTTCCCCGTGCCGGTTTGTCCATATGCAAAAACGGTGCAGTTATATCCCGATAATACTTCCTCGATGAGAGGACTGACCACTTCTTGGTATACATCAACCTGGAAATAGAAATTAATATTAGTCCTTAATTGAGTGTAGCATCTACCAATGTCAAACATGCAATATTGTTCAATGTTTCATGCATATTTTATGAAATGGTGCTATGTATATGATTTAAACGAATACATCATTCGCAGTTCTGCTTGTAAGAGTCCCACATAATATGTAAGTATTATTTAACTTTATCTAATCATACAGTACATAGTCTGCAGAACTTAAAGATTGGATGTCGAGATGTCGCCATTAAGTTAACATAACTAACATAAGAGGCAGACTTGAGAAACGTATGGAACATTGTGAAAATAGTCAAATAATACAGAGAATTCAGGCAAAGAAAGCAAAGCAGTAGAAATATACATACTGGCAAAACTGCCAGAAAAAAAATGATCTGCAGAGCATTTTGACGTTTACCGATTTTCACGACCTGTCCGAACCTGTCAAATAGCACCACACAATGATAACAACGCGTCTCGCTTACGCTTGAAGAATAAGATTGGCGAGACAGTCAGCACTTTTACATGTAAATAGTTATTATCGCGATAGTGTAATTTTCACACTATTGGTGCCAACAAATCCATGCACATGTATAATACTATATTTGCTAGATTTCTGCGTAGGTAAGATATAATTTTGCAAACTCTCATTTGCGTTTATCAATTCTGCCATGATTTAGTGGTCTACGTGGCCGCCTTATCATTAAGTGTCAGTAAATTATGAGTAAAATCTGGCCGTAAAACTTTATTTTGTGAACTAAGATGGATTTGCTTGCTGTCAGGTTCTTTGAAGATCATTACATTGTACTATACCAAGATAGCAATGCTATGACAATGGGCCCGCATCATTATGACATCATCGATCGTGGCGTAATACCGCAGAGTGGGCGCTGACCTCAACTCACTGTCCCCAATGGGACCACAATGAAAATTAATATTATCAAAGGACCATGAATGTGCAATTCAATTTGTTAAAAGATATTCATAAAAATACATGGTAGATTAGACTTGTAATACATTTAATGACATCCTTGGGTTTTGATAATCCACACAGGATGAGACTTGCAAGACATGGGGTAACAGTAAGCAAAAGAGTGGTGAATGAGAAGGTCTGCGAGTAATTCATGAAGTTATACCCCGTTTACACATGCATAGATTCACTGTGCACAGTAAGAAAATGTATGGGGACACATGTATTATCCAGCAGTTGGCAAGATTGCGTGCATGAATCAAACAAGTCTGGAAGGTTTCAAATTTCAGCGCGCAAGTAAGATTATTTTCGATCTGCGCCTGCGCAGTAGAGCGATAGGGGCGGGGCGAACATGCCGGTAAAAAAATGAACTACTCATTTTGAGCTTAACCGTTTTTCAATACGACCTGTCAGATAGTAGTATAAAATGACAACCACGCGTCTCGCTTATTCTTGAAGAATGAGATTGGAGAGACAGTCAGCACTTTTACGTGTAAACAGTTATTGTCATGGTAGTTTAAAATAAGCACAATTGCCGACAGTAATTCCATGCACGTGTAGAGGCGCTATTAAGCATTGGAGTACCTACAAGGAAGGCTATGTAGAAATGTGAGCTGTACATTTTTTAAAGTATCTAATAAGGTTTGAGCATCTTCATCCTACCTGTTTTGAGTTGGGTCCGAAAGCTTTGTCAAATGTAAACTTCTTGGTGAGTTTACTCTCTAAAGGTGATTGTTTTACAGTTACTTCTTTGCTGTTCACAACCTCAACAACGCCAATGGACTTTATATCTCGTTCTCTGTTATTCAACGGTCTGCAACACAAAAACCAGACAAGATTATAAATCTACAAATATAAAGCGTAAAGCTCACAGGTGGTGGGTGACGTTGCACGTGTACACTTTTCAAGCGGTAGGTACAACCACGCACCGAAATAAAATATGATCTAATACTGAAGAACCCTCAGGAGTCAGCGGCACAGATAAATCACTCAGTTTGCGCCACTAGGTGTGGTTTAAGTGACAACACCACCCAAGGGCCACTTAAGTATCTTTTTTGTTATTGTTTCAATCGATTCTTCACGGCCGATTTCCGGTTAGTATGCAAAAAAAAATTCATTGATAAATATTGCATTATTACGATACTCACAGAGGTAATGCTGGACCATTTGGTGTTTGTGTGTGCAAATATATTACGAATAAAACAAAATATGATTCCTTCCTAAAGCGCCGGCTAGACAGCAGCGACTTGCCTGTGCGATATAGACTTTTACAGCGCTTTACGTTTTCCCGTCCATACGCAGGCTTCCCGATACTAACCGGTTTCCGCAGGCAAGATTGTCGTAAACCATGAGCGTCTAACCGGCGCTTTAAATAGATATGTTTATGTAAATCTTAATCATCAGAGAATAGATGGTAGATGTTAATCTACAGCAATTTTTTTCATGGCTTTAATTTCACATTTGATAATAAAAATCATACAAAAATCTATGCTAGCGCTAGAAAAAGAAAGCATTGCAATGAATATTTGTAGCACCACAAAAATAAAGAAAGAAAAATACTCAAGATTTATGAAACTATAACTATATATTAGTATTATCTTATTGTGCTAGATGATTTGGTCGCCACGGAGGAATTAGAATGATTTTACAGTTATTGGAACTATTGCACGGTCTTAAGCTGTCTGCACACGACAATCACGCGCCACAACAACTTGATACACCGCACCGCACCTCCACCATATGGCTCCTACAATCACTATGGCGAAAGGGTAGACAGGCGTGCGAGGCAATCGAACACAACGACTCCGCAGAATCCTCACCCTCCCCCCCTGCTCCTGTCGACACTTACTCTGTAGCGATTGTATTAGCCATACAGTGGCATCGTAGGTGGTGGTAGATATTGTGTGTGAATAGCTTTAAAAACCACTTGTTGGTTCTGCCACGGTATAGACCTAAAAGGGTGAGAATATAAGGCATGTGGTGAAAGAAAAGCATATAGCAGAAAAGCAAACGTGATACCATATAGCATAATCAAGATGGTGGTTGGTTTACTTTTTAAATACAAAATAGCTGAATATCATAATGAAATTTTAAAAATTGAGAAAACGATTTTGCTGTAACAATCTAGGGGTGAAGACGGCAGGGAGATGGGCCTTGACTATGCAAACAATTAGTGTTAATGAATTCTTGATAGTCCATGATAAGGTACCCCAGTTTGGCTACCAATCTACGAAATTCCTGTCCATATCATGAATTCTAAATATATTCAGCTATCATAGCTACATTCACTATACGAAATAAAGAAACTATGAAAATCAATTGGCCAATATTGAGTAGGTAGGCAGGACGTCTGTACTCTGACAGAAATTGAGGACTGTCACTCTAACGAAGTATAAACACATCCAAAATTTGGCTAGACTCATTAAATAACATTTACGTGGATATCCACACGTTTTTCTACCATCAATGCATAGCCAGCGTACTAATTTATTCTTTGATTAACACATAAAAACAATAAAGGATAATTTATGTCGATGCATTGGAATCGTTCAAGTTTGATTACAATTTTAAACCACGTACCTTAGACGAACGAATACTTGGATGTTTTGGTTTTTATCTTTTCGGCTTGGTTTTTCCATGCTCATTTCGCTGATTCTGCTCTAGATATTCCTTTATTTTTTTACTGTCAAAAGACTAAACAATTATTGCGAAGTCCGTTGAACGTAGACTTTTCAAACATTAATAAAAAAAACGGTTTGAGAAGCAGGACTACCAACTATACCAACATACCAACAATAGTTCGTTGTGTAACTAGCAACACCGTCAAAATTAATGGATTATTACAATATTATGATAAATAATTTTGACTGTATGAAAGATGTTAAACATAAATAATGTGCTCACAAGAAACTGTAAATAATCTTATTATGTATATGTTACGCCGAATGTGCGAAATTGACTATTACATGAAATGGGCAAAATTTTGCCTAAATCATGAAAAATACAAAACCGTTGCCTTATTCATGAATTAGACAAAATATCTTGCGAGTGCGTGAATTCGGCAGTAATTTTTCTGCCTAGTTCATGCATTGGACAAATTAGATAGTAGCGCTACGGTGGTATTTTTTGCAACTAAACTAAATGTGTCAAATGCTCATGCATTGGTCAAAATGTACGTATATTATCTATGGTCAAAATAGATGGTCGCGCTCCGGTGGTGTTTTTTGCAACTAATCAAACTAACCAAATGTGTCAAATGTCATTGATTCATCATCAGCCTGAATCTATCCACTGCTTGATGAAGGCCTCTTCAAGCTGCTTCCACTTCTCTAGGTCCTGTGCATTGCGTTGCCACGTACTTCCGCAGAACTTTATCATTTCGTCGATCCAGCGGGCTCTAGGTCTACCTTGCGGACGTTTTGTACTTCTTGGATACCACTGGATGACTAGATTTGTCCAACGATTGTCTCTTCTTCGAGCTATGTGTCCAGCCCATCTCCATTTAAGGCTTTTAATAAACTCTATTACATCGCAAACCCTTGTCTGCTTCCTTATCCACTCATTCCTCTTTTTGTCCTTTCGCGTTATGCCCAGCATACACCTCCATACCACGTTGTGCTACTCTAAGTTTCTGGATCTCTATGTGATCACGGGAAGCACACACTGGTTGAACACTTTGCGCTTTAGGCACAGTGGACGGTCACTTTTGAAGATATCATTCAGGCGGCCAAAAGCACTCCAGCCTAGCTTTACTCTGCGAACAATTTCATGTGCACCAGTTCATCAATTGTGCACCGCATCTGTTGAAGTATAGCCTTATGGTGGAGAGGGTTCAGAAGAAAATTCTTGAGACTCCTTTATTTGAGGTTGTACGGATACTATCCGTGGCTTTATCCAACTGACTTTCTCTTAGGCATGCTTACATACTGCAGTTTGCAATTTAGAAGAAATCTTTTTCGGCTATACGGAATACAGCGGAAAACATATTTTGAAAATAGCCGATAAACTGGATTATTTGTTAGGTTAACCTAACCACACCTAACCTAACCTAACCTAACCTAACCCAACCTAACCTAACCTAAACTAACCCAAACTAACAAAATAAATAATCCAGTATATCGGGTATTTTGAAAATGCGTTTTCCGCTGTATTCCGTATAACCGAACAGTACCAATCTTTATTTAGCTACGTATTTTTTTCGAATTATACGAGGTATAAATGAGAACTCTCTGTGTGTCCCTGATAACTTTCTTAGAAATAGAGAACATCAGTTGTTTGTTCTCCCAAGGTGCAGAACCACAGAAAAGAAAATAAATAGAACTCCGATCTCCTATTCTACAAACGTTTGAAAGTGAAGCAGGATTTTAGTAGTGTGAGTTAATGTGTGGACGCATAAAAAATGACCTTCGTAGCACGCACAGAGCCGCATTATTGATGACTACTTTCATTAGAAAGACTTAATACGAAACATATTTTAAATACTTACATATTACTAATTTTTAATTTACAAGTTTTTAGATTAACATACATACTTATTAATTTCACACACAATTAGGAATATACTTTCTAGAAAGTATATTTATATGAAATGAATGAACATAAATAACACATTGTACAGAATAATTATGAAAAATATTAAATATAATTATAAAAATCCCATTCAACTTATACGTCACATAATATATAAGATTAAGTAATAACAAGATAAGTACAGCAATATTTACATACAACAGGTAATTCTAAATAGGTATAACATTAATCGCATTTATAATAATATATTAACAGAAAGTATAAAACACATTTTAATTAATGGTGTGGGTTGAAAAAATCAATCTAATAAACAAAAATGATGGGACCCATGTAGGGCTTCCAATTATTATTAACCAGAGGAAAATTACTTACTATCCAGTTAGCGGTTAGTTTGCTTATTTACATTATTTACAATATATTTGTATACAAACAAAATTATTTACGGGCAAGACAAGACGTGTACCTACTCAATTTAGGGGATTAAGCAAAAAACCCAAAGCAGTTGTCGATATCCCACAGCTCTATAGATTTGCCGTGGATATCTAAGCCACGCGTAATCCTTAAAGACCGCCGCGCTATTATTTATTCTATGGAATTTGTCTCACACTATATCAATAACAATAAAAGTAAGCCATTTAAAGGGTAAGTAAGTAATAAAGTAATTTAGGCAGGCGATTTTATTACTTGAGTGAAGACTGAGATGTTGATTATTTGTTACGACGCGACGTTTTTGAAAAAGCTTTCACATGTTATTTTCGCGGTTTGTCTCTTTAGTTCATATACCTACTAATAATTATATAATAATAACCCGGTTTTCGGTTAGTTTACATATCCGTGGTTACCCAGTTAGCAGGTTTCAGTAAAAACAGGGTTGGAAGCTCTAGATCTATTTACACGCTATTCATTTTTCGTATACAAATATTTCATACAAATTCCCTGTGCAGAACCAACCTGCCACTGGCAATGTCAATTGGGAGGGCGATAACTATGTTCAACGAAATTGCTTCGGGTGTTGATATATTCCACCTACGTGAAGATGAGTATAGGTAGACGTTGTTTTATAAATTCTTAAAATAGGGTCTGCTTAACTCATCCGGTGTACTTCCCTGTACCTATCTAATTCATATTTTTGTATGTACATATTTCTACTGTTTAATAACATACTATCTATCTCTTTTTTTTATGTAACACTTACTGTTTGAAGTATATTTCTTTGTTTCTATATGTCATGTTGTGAACGTCTTAAACTTATAATTTGTAAAGTCCACAATATGTTAAAAATAAATAAATTGAATTGAATTGAAATTAAATTGAATTGAATGTCCGAAATGTCCGACCGCTACATATCTCTTTGGTATGATCCAATACGTGCATTGAAATCTCCCATTATGATGTTGAAGTGACATTTACTTTTATTTTTCAAGGATGTTATTTACTCGTAAAACTCTTCCACTTTTTCATCAGGATAGCTCTGTGTCGGAGCATAAATACTTGCAAAATCTGAATCCGGTACCTAGCATTGATGAAATCAATGCTAGGTCATTGATTATAATATAAAAATATACCAATCAATAACTAAAGTGACGTTCATATCCATTTACTATGCGCAAAAAAATCTAGAACTATAATATCTGTACCTCAGAGGCAGACGGATGCAACTCCGTTTTTGGGGAAAATGAGTTTTTTTAAGAATCGTCATGCTAAAGGCTTTATCTATTAGTGGCAGAGAGATGAAAGTCCTAGTCCAAGATATGCATAGAATAAAGATGCAAGTGCCATACCTACCTTAGAGGCAGAAGGATGCAAATCCAATAATCCACTAAGATAAAATTCTCTCAAACCGTCTGCAATATGTACTAGACAAGAACCAGCCAGGAGAACGAGCTTTAGAGGAGGATACAGCACTATGGACCATATTATCCAAGTCATCAGAGAAATCAGAGCGGTAACATTAATACAAGCTGCCGCTATCCATGGGTTTTATAGACTATGAGAAAGCGTTCAATTCCATAAAGAAATTTTCAATACTCGATGCACTCAGAAATCGAGGAATCCCCGGGCGCTATATAAATATTTTCAATAATATATACAGTAGCGCCACAACATCTCCATAAACCATTGCGCATTTCCTACCAGCAAAGGAGTCCGACAAGGTGATACAATCTCACCTAAACTATTTACAGCTACATTTGAAGACTTATTTAGACAACTTGACTGGAATGACACGGGTTCCCATAAATGGAGAATACGTGAGTCATCTACGCTTTGCCGATAATAATAAATAGTAGTTTGCAAGACTCAGAAGGCCTCCAAAGCAGAATGCAGTAACTCGCTGGAGTAAGCAACAAAGTAGGCTTGAAAATAAATGTATCAAAGAATAAAGTCACGTTAAACTGCTTTGCGGGCCAAAAAGAGATCCTCATCAATGGCATTCAGCTCGAACAGGTGAAAAACTACATCTATCTGGCATAGTAAGTGTCTATAGATGGATGTATATTTGATGAAATTGTTCGCAGAGTAAAGCTAGGCTAGAGTGCTTTTGGCCGCCTGAATAATTTCTTCGAAAATGCCTAAAGTGCAAAGTGTCCAACCAGTGTGTACTTCCCGTAACCACATGCGTGTGAAACATTGAGCCTACGTAAAAGAGAGATCCAGAAACTTAGAGTAGCACAACGTGGTATGGAAAGGTGCATGCTGGGCATAACGCAAAAGGACAAAAAAGGGAATGAGTGGATAAGGGAACAGACAAGGATTAATGATGTGATAGAGTTTGCTAAAAACTTCAAATGGAAATGGGCTGGAACATGGCTCGAAGAAAGAACAATCGTTGGACAAATTTAGTCATCCAGTGGTATATCCAAGAGGTAAAAAACATCCGCAAGGTAGACCTAGAGGCCGCTGGATCGATGAAATGATTAAGTTCTGCGGAAAAACTTGGCAACGCAACGCACAGGAACGAGAGAAGTGGAATCAGCTTGGAGATTAGCGAGGCCTTCATCCAGCAGTGAATAGATTCAGGCTGGTGATGATGATGATGACATAATAAAAATTTAAATTTTGCTTTGTTATATTTATACCTATACATTTTTTTAACTTATAAATTGTTTTATTTTGGCTAGGTAAATAAGATACAAATCCACATTAACAAAATATCTTTAGAGGCAGAAGGATGCAAATCCACACTACGTTTTTTATTTTATTTTTTTAGATATAAAATTGTATTATATTTATTCCTTTCTTACATATTCCAGAAGTACTTTAATTGAATTAGAATAAAAAAAATAATGATCATTCTATGTATATTTTCTTAGAAGTTATGAGTATTCGTTTAAAATAAATATTGTTTTTTGGCTCTCCTGAACAATTGGGTATTTGGGTTTGCATCCGTCTGCCTCTGAGGTACAAATGATAACGGAAGAATTTTATTGAAAGGTATTTTTGCGATTTGATTCGTGATTGGGTATCAATCGTGCAATGGTCGATTGTATGTTTGTTATAGTTTGTTGATACTTGTTAGCTAACCTCAAAATGGACATTCAGTTGAATAATTTAATTCAGAATTACAAAACCTAACCTAACCTAACCTAATAATATTATATTATGTCCAATAATTATAACTAATAAAACCATCCGTATTAAATTTACTTTTTCTTCTGTCATGTTGACAGTTTAAGAATTCCATACCATGGCGAATTCACGCACTCGGCAGAAAATTTACCTAATTCAGGAATAAGGCAACAGGCTTGACTATTACATGAATTAGCCAAAATTTTGCCCATGTCATGTAATAGTCAATTTCGCATATTCGGCGTAACATATACATAAGTACCTAGTCAAGACGCTCATTCTAAAAGCTCTTATTACATTCATATTGTTAAATTATACAATAGTAAAAATCCACAAGAAAACAGCACCATTATAATTTATTTATTTATATTTTAATTTTATAGGCATTATGTTTTTAAATCGACTGTATTTTTTACTACTCCAATGTAGATACTTTATATTTGTTATGAAGAAATATTTTATAATTGTTGGGTATTTTTTATAAAGCGATTTTGATTGAATATACTACTATTATAATTACTATTGTCTATGACATAGGATGCGTGGGGGCGCGTATAGGCTGGCAACATTCAATGATAAAAACAAGTGTCACTTTTCCAAAGAAACAGTTTTGACCAGTGTTGCCAACCGTACTATAATTATAGTATTTGTACTATAATTTTCGTCTGCGTACTATGTACGATATAAAACAGGTATAGTACGCCCAAAATACTATAATTTTGAGAAATCGGAAAAAAAAGTTGCTAATAGAAGAAAAACAACGCCAAAATAATCCGTGAGAAGCAAAAAAATCCCCATGTCTAAAAAAAGGTTAATAACTTAATATAACGTTAATACTTAACACAGCGATTTCCAAACTGGATGGCGGGAGTGTTGCAAAGGGAGGCGCGAAAAGTTTAACACAATTAATGTAGCCACAGGTTTGTAGTTTGCAAATGCATGGTTTATAAAACGGCCGCTAGCTATAAACTACACAAAAAACAGTCCTATAAGGCCATCCTCCCACGGCGCAACTGAAATCTGATGGAACTGGTTTATGAAGGAACTCATAAACTGACCAATGTGATGCTTCGCACACGGCGCTACTGAAACCCAGTTGAAATAATAATCACATAACCTCAAACTGTCAAACTCAACTATCAACCGTGCTGTACAAAAACTGACAACACGCGCGCTGCAGCGTTAACATAAGGTTATTTTGATTTTCCAATTAATATTTAACCAATTTTGGTAAGAAAATATGATTTTTCACCGTGTCAGTTTCAGTTGGTACCACTGTTTTACGGTGACTGGAAACTTCAGAGACCACGCGACTAGCATGTCGCATCTCTTCCCGACCGTTTTGAAGCTGAGAGATTCCAGTCTCGCCGTCAGCGAGCCGCCATTGAAATACATTAGCTAGATACTGGCTGGAATTTTAGTTTCAGTTCCGACGGACATAAGTTGCGCCGTGGGAGGATGGCCTAAAAGGTTGTTTACAAACCTTCCTGCAAATATGGAGACTAATTTTATAATCCCTCACTTGGTTGGTGTGTTTCACGTGAATTTGGTTGCAATTTTAAAGAAATTGAGCGAATAAATTAATCCAAGGACCACTAATACATTCACTGATTTAAAACGACAAAGTGAAGGCATTCATAAAAAATTGGAGCATATGAAATCAAAATGACAAAAAAAAAAAAGTTCGCCATGTCTCCACTTTTAAATTATTTCTATATAGATATATTGAAGCAAACAAAAATCTATTTACTGAGTGGTTAGTTTGCTAATGCACATTTCACATTATTTTATTAATAGCAAAAAAAGGCGCTGCTTTGCTTCGGAACTATTAAATATTTTCATTATGTGGTGGAAAAATCTTGACCCGGGCGGTCCATGATAGAACCCATTTGTCAATGAACGAAGATGAATTTGGATTGATTAATATTGAAATTGATTGTGCTAATAAGCAAGCACATTCTTCAAAAAATTATGTAATATAAGTAGTAAAACCTTGTTTTTTTCCATTTTTGTATTCGTAAGTTGGTACATTGTTGACTATTTAAAAGGTGTATGTATTATTTAATGAAATAAGGGGGGGAGCCTAGTTTTAGATTTTTTTAAAAGGGAGGCGTAGTAACATAAAGTTTGGAAACCACTGACTTAACATTTGAATTTTGTCTAAAAAAACGAGATGTTAATTACCCTTCATGGTTATTTTGTTTAAAAAACAAGACGTAAATTATCCCACGTTTAATTTTTTGAAAATGCAGAAAATTATTGGTCAATCAACGCGTACTATATTTTTTGCCGAAATACTATAATTTTGAAGGCAATGTACTATAATTCCACTTTCAAAATATGGCAACACTGGTTTTGACTAAAAGTATATTAGTCTATGGTTTTGACATTTTATTTATCGAATATCGACGGTATTACGTATTATTTATTGCATTGTTGTTTTAAATAACAGTGAAAAGTTATGCATACAGATTTGTCACCTCAACTGCATACAGAGGAATGTAATAAATTAATAAACGCACTGAAAGCATGTCATAATCAGGTTGGTAATTTTTCACGATATTTTTAGGTTAATTCTATCCAGTAAATATATTATTATTCTACGTTAAGGGGAAGCTCTACAGAATCGGCCTTGAGAATTGAAAATATGATTTTTTTACATGTGGTCCATAATAACTGGTCTACTAGTTAATATAAAAAGGTTGCCGCCAATGTTTGTCTCAATAAACTCCCTCCAAGTGAAGCTTGTGAAGTGAAGCTATGGGGTGACCAAAAAATAGTATTTTCTAATAAATGTTACTAAATTCAATATGGTTATCAGTTCTTTGGTGTGAAGTATTGCAACTGATATGATGGATATGATAACTTTTTTGATTATGTGTTAGCCACGATATAAACTTAATAATATATTAATAACTTTTTAACCTGAAATTGTCCGAGAACTAAATATACGAAGGATGTTGACATACATATCTACCTACATTTTTATTTCATGTGCTATCCAAAAAACATTACTAATGAATAGTGTTTATTTGTAATGTTTAGGACCTACGTATTAAAAATAATAGGTATTGTTTAATTCTAATGCATATTTTTTAAAACGTAGAATTTAGTGTCTGCCTATTATAAAAAGAAAGTGACTTTTTATTGGCTGCGCAACTTCACTTTTATACTAGTGAAACAAGTGGTAGGAAGAAGCATTATTGTATGTAAAGCCAATGGGCGAAATAATTTATATCATGAGTGCCTAAAAATAATTATTAACATACAGTCACTAGACACATTATTTTTTTATTAGTCCATCCGACTGGCGGGCGACACCAGGGCTGTCGAAGCAATTAATTATATTGTACTTTTTAAATTTTATTTATAATATATTTTATTCAAGTTTTGTGCATCTAATGCTGGGTCCACACTGGCAACATGTCGCGCGACAACCTCGATAAATTTTACGATAATTATCATAATGGCTTAAGAAATTTAACGATAATTATCATACTTATCGTAAAATTTAACGAGGTTGCCGGCGACATGTTGCCAATGTGGACCCGGCATAATATCCACTGTGGTTCACGTAGTGGAATGGACCTGTTGTTTCTGGGGTCAACTAATTCAAGAAGTAAACACCCATGATAGAATTTTTCCAGTTTTAGTTGCATTATATTCCAAAACTCATTTCCGATTTTATAAATGGAAATTTCTTGGTGTACATAGTAAACAAACCTACGAATAAAAAAAGACAGGAAGGAACATACTGATTCATCGCCATAAAAACTGGCAACCAAATTCGCCATTTTGGAAAGCGACGACTTTGCGTAAACAAATATCGCGTGGTCTGCACGTGTGCGGTAAACTTAAATAGGTAATTTTGTGTATTTTATGTTTGTATATCATGCATTGTTGGCCATATTTTCCGGTCTTTCTTGATTGCCGTGACACAATATGTTCCTTCCAGTCTTTTTTATTCATAGAAAAAAACAGTATGTTCTATTAGTTATATAATGTATTATGAATCTGTAATAAAATAATACACAATTAAAATATTTTCAAATTGAAAAAAACACATTTTCCTAGCTTTGAGCCGTGCTCACTCATGAATGTCATTCTTCATTTAGGTAAGTATATACAAATTTTGATGTTATCTTGCAAATTAAACAGGTATCTGACCTTTTCACTATATTATACATGTACCTACATGCAAATGTAATGTTTTCAAATAATTGATATGGATTATATACCATCGTATTATTTTCTCGAAATCATAAACATACTATAATAGTATTTGAGTATCAACCTATGCTCAATTTGAATTAGGTAATAATAATAATATACCCGTAGATATATCAATAGAATGTTTGCTACGATATCCACCCAAGTTATCAGTATGTACTTACAGGTTTGATTAAAAACTATGACGAAATTAACATTTTAAAAATATTAATCCATATAATATTTTGACAGCCCTGTTTTCTGATCGGCGGACACGTGCAGTTGTTTATCAAATAATAATGTGTAAGATGGCCGACAATACCAATAATATTTTTTTTTTTTTTTTAATAAAATCTCCGATGATTAGTGATTTTTGCGAAAATATCGATTTAAATTAACGTCCTAACGACGCCGATGTCCTTTTGATACTAGATTATATTTCAATCTCCTTCTCTTGAGCCCCCTCTTAAGTATGCACATATGTTTTATTTTTTATTTTAATGCATTTTGATATTGTTATTTTTTGTTGCAGTATACTTTCCGAAAATTTATTGGCATTTGCAATTCAATCGACGATGAGATGATAAAATGCTTAAAACAAGAGAGACTACGGCGAAGAGCGGCTAACATCATAAGTGCAAAAGAAAAACATGCCGCAATATTAAAACGGATTGACGAAAAAGCCAATAACGCTTCATAATTGTTTCTTTATAATAATATTAATATCTTCCAGAATGAATGCTAATGGAAATAGCAAGTGTGAACAATCAAATAATGTTGAAAATATGGATGTCGTACCTTTAGAAAAGGTTCCAAACATTATCGACTCCATATGCGCGGATGCCATTTATAAATCAGTTACGGATAGATATTTTTCTCGCAGATATTGTATTGATTTTAAAAATGAACCAGAGAATGACCATCTTCTGCTTTTTCACTCAAACAAAATATGCCTCATTACTCTAGCACCTTCCCATCCACTGTTTCTTGAAGATAATTTCTCGATCGATTATCAAGTTGGCAACACGGACAGGACGAAGAATGCAGTTAAAGGAAAAGGCAAGAAGGGCGGACAACATCTTCAGGAGACGTCGACGCTCTGCATAATCTCGTGCGACAGTGGCAAAGTATACAACATCTCCAGCTGCATCAAAGGGAAATTGATAGAGGTCAACGAAGCTCTTCTCAGTAACCCGAAGCTTTTGAAAACCCACCCGGACTCGGATGGCTACATAGCAGTTGTCTTGTCTTACATCAACGATAGTAATTCCAAAAAAGATGAACTTCTAACTCCTGAACAGTATCAAGAGAAGCTTAATGGTAGGGTATTGCCGCTTATTGTTTAATTATTTCTTGTAAAAAATGTGAATAAAGGTTATATTAATTAGATATTTTGCTTTTTATTAACCTTTACCTATCTACATTATTATTAATAATGCCACATAATGTTGTCTGTTTGCTCAACTGCTGAGAGGAATCTTGGATATCAGACCGGACAGATTCGGTGTCAATTGGTGGTGGATGGACGTTGTCAACAGAGATGCTAGACCGGCCAGCGCACACTAGCCCAGGATAGGGGGAGGTGGAGGAAGATCTTGATGATGATAATGTTGTCTTTTTGGGTCCCTTTCCATTATTTTTCGTTACTGATGTTCCACAAAGACAAAGAAAAATAGCACTAGATCATAAACAGACTCACATAAGTCCTTGTTTTGTGCAAAAAGTGCGCAGTGTTGCTTTACTTGGTATTTAAAATATACCAGAACCACCGCATGGTAAAACGTTTTTGTTTTCTGTAAATTTACACATTTTCAACCTACATAAAACTTACATGACCTCACTTATTATTTTTATTGGTGTGATTCTGTTTATATTTGATTTGACAAGATTTCAATTGAAAAGATCACCAAATTTGAAGTTGTGTACTATCAAGGATCAGTCATTTCGTCGGTTTTCAGATCCCGTCCTGCCCATTAGAATGTGAAGTAATCGTTATTACATTTAGAATTATTAAAATCACTAATTTAAAATAAATCTAAACAATTTCATTAATGTTGCATTACCTGAAAAAAAGATCTCCCATCTACTCTGATAGATCGAGGGTTAACTGTAATCGCAAAATATTTTCAGGGAATAAATAAACAATTAAAAGTCAGGGATAATAACATAAATAAATAATCCATTAAGTCCTTTTTCAATTTTTTTATTAAAGGTATTTTGAACCTGTAAAACTTAAAGGTATTTACATAACAAATATACATAAATTATAACTTGGAAAAATCACTGACATATTTACTCAAGGAACAGTATCTTACTATCTACATTTTAATAAAAGAGCAGTACATAAAAAATGCCATTCAAGAAAACAGCTTGCAGTAAAATAAATAAAAGCTTGCTGATTTATATGAAAAAAAAATATCAAAGCATAGTAAAAAGTTATTCGTGGATTTTAGGCAAACATTCAATTTATGTTTATATGATTTTTACACGAGCCTAAAATATTTCTCTTTTATGTCATAATAAATATATTTTATGAAGAAAGCATACATAACAAGGGAATTAATATTTTATATGAAATCGTCACTAAAAAAAACTACAAATATAAAGAAATAAATATTAAATCTAAGTATACTATGGTAAATCTTTGAGTTAGTTTGAACAATTCTTCGTATTACATATTTTCTCAAAATTTAAACAACCATGTTTGACTAGATATTGTAATAAATTATTATATTTATCTATAGTACGTGTGAGATTTGTTGGACTTATAAATGTAGTAATTGCAATTTATGATTGATTTTTAATGGACCTATTCTCCGAATGATAAATGAACGCGTAGAAAGCCAATTGAATGAACATTGAATAAATGTCGTTCGTGATTATTTCTTTTTTATTGTATTTTTGCCGTAGCAAAACAAACAGTCAACTGCTTTTCGAATCTCATCAACTCTTGGGCATACCTTGTGGGGTGGCAGTTTCCACCATTTTCTTATATTTACCGACTAATTCTGGCAAATCATAAGCGATAGCTACGTCTAATCGATTGATGGGACAGCCACGGAAGTAAGTGCAAGTGGCTGAAAGTTGCTGGAATTCATAAAGAGGATTCAACCTAAAGAAGTCTCTGTAGGTTTCTGGGTCTGGTAAATCGTAGCGGGAGATATTCGTGAGTGTGCTCAGTCCCTCGTAGATGTGGTAGTTCTGTGGGTGTTCGATGATCGCTTCGGATACTACTTTCCTGTTTCCGAAGATTGTCTTGTGATTGTAGTAGGTTGTTAGATAGCAATCAACCATCTTGGCATGATTTCGTACTCTCACCTTTAAAAAAAATTTCATAAATTGAAATATAAAACTTGACATAACAACAACCACACATTACAAAAATCATGGGGTAAAACGCATAGTATTCCCATTCAATATTGGTATTATTCGAGATAATAATATATTATGACAATATATAATTATTATATAATGATAATTTAATAATATATGTATAAATTTATGTAGTTATGGTTGGATTTGCTATATTGTGATTTCTTAATAATCTTATCAAAATTATGTCTTTTGATTATTATATTGTTTTTTAAATATATGAGATTATTATTAAATGAAATAATTTTCCAAATCTTTGTGATACATAATGTATGTTGAAGAAATGGGCCCTTGTGTTTATATGACTCAAACATTGTATCGCACTCTCTTTCTAAGGGATACTCGACTCAATATAAAATGAATATTTGACTGGTTAAGTAGTAAGTATATAAACAGAGTGCATTGTTCGTTTGGGGGGACAGTAATCTAAATAGGTTGAAAATTAATAATATTGATAGTAATGCAAACTTTGTGGGATATAGATATTTGCATCATTATGATACCTGTCTATTCATATCTTAAGAATAATCATTAATGATCCCATAAAATATGTTTATACTATGAACATTAATTTTCAAACGTTCTTTCTAAAATTTACCATATCTTAGAAACAAAATATGTACCTATGGTTTTATTGAAAATTGTTGCAAAAATGTTGCTACATACTCTCTTCCGCAAGCACAGATGAGCAACTATCGTCTATTATTATTATTTTTACCATAAGCTCAGCCAAATATTATAGACATTTGTTTATGTTGATGAATGAAGACAATGGAAGAGTGTGGTAAATCACTACCAATTTTGATACTGGATAACAGATCACAGCCAACTTGAAGTCAGATATTATGTCTGTCCTAAGAATCATTATGAATAAAAATATATACAAACCGCAAATCTTCTTGCACTTGAAATCTTGTTGTCAATACGCCTATCAATAGCCACTCGCAGGTCGCGCAAGAAAGACCGCTCCTGGGACTGCAGGAGACGCACGGGTGCCGCTGATTCATACGGGAGGGACCACAGAGAGGTGGTGTACATGACAGGGGGCTGTGCGGAGCTCATCAGCGGGGAAATGTTCCAGATGAGGGCGCTCTGTACTCGCATCAGTTCCTCAGGCTTTACTTGGTCGGCTTTGTTCAATATAATTCTTGTCTGAAAATAAACAGAAAGAAAGACATGAATGACCTATAACAGTGAAAATATGCTTTATTTTGATAATAGATTACGATTATATGAGACATATTTATAGAGAATTAGTAATTAATAACTAAAGTAAATTAATCTTTGGCTGTACAAAGTGTGTTTTAGTATAGTGCTGAAGAGGCTATAACCCAAGGACCCCACATTGGTAAGGGCTCCAGAGCCTCTATTCCATACACAAGGTTGGTGTCAACGGTACTTTATCATATTTATGTACTGAGGCAGTTAATTGTTACAATAAGTTAACCGTCTGAACTGTCAAAAAGTGCTATGTTTTAACATCACCTCTCTTGGCTGTGTTAACTTTTAAAGCGAGATAGACAGTTTAGACGGCTAACTTATTGTAACAATTATAATACATCAATACATAAATATAATAAACTACCCTCAATAGCAGCCTTGTGTGTAGAATAGATGCGCAGGGCATGAATAATATCCATGAAAATAAAACATTATTGAAAAAAATCTAGCACCAAAAGAAATATTAAAATTTTTTCACATTTACACAAATTAAAAACCATTTATCTAAGTACTTAACCAAAATTAAAATTGAAATAGTCTGCAATATTAGAAATAGTAGACTTTGATAAAATAATAAGACAATATAATATGATTTTTGGTCATAAGTTATTTAAGGGGCCCCAGGCAAACTAGGTAGTTCGGTTTAACCTGGTTTGGAAGGTCTAGATGGGAAGATGATCATGTTGTTAAATCATCAAGAAACTAGCTGTAAATAATATGTAATTAATCACCTGATGTTCTCTTCCTTTGAGTTGGTCAAGAATGGCCTCGGTTTCGGGGCCCACATCCAGCTTTGATGGGTCGTACACTAAGAAGATGACATCGGCGCGGTCAATGAACCACTGACAGGCATCATTGAAGGGGAATACTCTGGACACTTGCTTTCTTACTTCCAAAATGCCGGGGATCTCCACAATATTAACCTGAAAAAATATTTTTCACTCAAATAACAATTTTTTTTGAAAATTATCCATGAAACGTGCAAATAAATACATTGGAAATTTTATTCAGTAATAAAATTATAATAACCCGTACACTGCGCTGGACATGCCCAAACGAACCGAGTCGATGTTGCTATGGATATTTAGATATGCCTCAAATTAATTAAAATCAAATTTTATCCGAGATAATCAATAAATTATAAATTTAAAGGATTAATAGCAATCCTTTCCTTTTCTATTTCCCAATAAATCTTTGGATTTAATCTGAAATCACTGATTTCAACCATGTACAGTAAAAACAAAACAATGATTCGGTCGGTCGATGGTATGCGTGCGAATGTCTGAGCCCTACTAATGGTACTAATTACCTGGCAGCCGATGTGTATGTAGTGCTGGCAACGGTACACATATTCGTACACATACAATCCACTAACCGAATCATTGTTTTGTTTTTACTGTATTGTTCAATTCCCTTCTAATGAAAGGTGGTATAAACTAATATCTCTCACTGTTAAAATGTATATTATGGCCAATAGCTGTTTCTTTGAAAATCATATGTAAAATGTCTAATAAATTTAATATTGAATGGAAAAATGTAGTAGGTAATGTAAACACATCAACATATTGATTAATCCTCTATTTTTATTCAAACCTGAACAATATTAATATCATATTAATATATAATATCCAATATTTTTCAATGAATATAATTTTGCAAGTCTAAGAAACATACCTACTGTGACACCCCCGTATGGTCCCCATTTGGGGATGTCTTTGTGTATCTGAAGAGGCCCGAATCGGTATCGAAGCCAACAAATAATAAAGCGCTGATTACGAAAATAAATAATAATAACAGAGCCGAGCCGGCAATGCCTTAGAGTAGATTATAATATGTTGAATGGCAACAATGCCATAATATAACCGTTGACGATTTGCAACGTCGCTTTTTTTCGACGACGGTTTCGTTGGAAAAAATCACAAGATGGCGCGGAGATCGCGACAAGCAGCAAAACCGCGAGCACGCCGATTTCGTATGGATAAAATAAATTATTCAAAATGTAACCATATAGTATAATATTAACGTTAAATAAACCTCGCCGTTTCTGATAACAATTCCGGTGTCATAATTATCCACCTTCCATCCCGAATCCAGACGAAAAAAAAACACAAAGTGACAGTTGAGAAATTCTCTTAACAAAATGGAGGGAAGTGATACTACATAACAATATTCAAAAAATCCCTAAAAAGTCAGATCCAAACAAAGCCCACTATAGACAGACAGTGAAACAAAACTGTAAAATTTTGATTGTAGTGATAATACTTCAAGTGCAATATGGTAAAAAATGATGATTATTTCATATTGAAGTGAATGGTAATATGTTAATTGAATTGAACGAATATACAATCAAAAATCTTTATTTACTGCAAACAGGTTACTGCATTGCATTCGAAAATAATCAATATCTAGCACTACCATCATATCCCGCAATTCAGTGCCTCGACCTGTCTATAGTTGTCTCTATACCCTGTATTTCTATTTAAATTGTGTTAACATTTATTTTTTATGTAAATTTGTAATTTGTCATGTTCACTATATTATGTAAAATAAATAAATTTTAATTCGAATTATGTATAATTATTAATACATTAGTTGCCTTTACCTTTTCAAGCAGTTTATTGGGCAACTTGACTCCCCTCAAACGCTCTTCCAGGCCCTGTCCAAACTTCTGCAGCCCTGAGAATGTCCAGTCAGCAGCGAGCTGAGTGCCATCCAGAACTTCTGGTTCATCTCCGTGCATCAGGATATTGAAGTAGGCGGGGGAAGGCTCAGCACCTACCATCAATACCATCCAACTGTACAGTTTTATATTTTACTACATTACATTAATTTTAGAGGCAAATTATTATAAAACTTGATTTATATTAAAGAATGAAGAAAGAAGAGTAAAAAAAAAACCCAATACTTTCAATAATCTCAAATCCGAACCGAGGGGTTCTAATAGGTAATTTTCTAAACATCCTCCAAGACAATTGTCACAAATAGCAGGAATTGATTTAATATTCCATACATACGTCATGAATTCACATTGTCGTAAACCAGCGACACCTTTCAAAACTATTCAATTATCTGGTCTGTAAACATATTCGTATGAACCACAGGAAAGTGCTGCCACATTGACTACTGAGTAGATAATTACTTTTTAATTATCACATTTAATGCAATAACATTGATCGGCCGCCTGATCGTTACACACCAGGTGCGTCTTCAGCGTCCAATGACTTAATAAGAGAGAAATGCGAAACCCAGTCGCCATAAGCCAAGGTTCTATAACTAATTTTGGTTTCAAAACCTTGGTCTCAACTCAATTGATATTACCAATATTGAATGCGTGTTTCATTTACGTCACAAACTTTAATGAGTAATATTATACAGACGTAACTATTGAAAATAACATATTATTCTTTAACATGTGTTAAGTTTATTTTACATTTCTCCACACTTGAGAATTATTATTAAACTTTTATACAGCCTCAACCAGAAAGTAACCCACATTGTGTTCCCTTTTATTAATTATCATTGGTGATTAGTGCATTATATTGCAGGTGTATATATGATAAAATATTGATTGCCAGCTATCTAAATTTCTCTTCTCGTCTGTTATAATCAGTTACCTTTGTTTAACGAGCAGTTTAAACCAGTGTTTATTATTATTATCATATTAATTATTATTATTATCCGCATTTTCAACTGCCTGTTCATGAGACTTTTTCGGCCATGTCAGTAATAAAAACGAAACATACAACGTCTCGCCGAAACAACACTAAAACCACAATTATCGACTATTCCATCTAAAATGTTGCAGCAGATTTCGCAACAATTGGTACTGGTCGGTTTCTGAATATTTCAATTTACAATATCATTTCCCTGTTATATATTTTGTTGTATTCGCAATCAGACTATTATATATGTTATAATATATTATTTTAAAAATCAATTGACAAAATACTACTTAAATAATTATTTTTATTTATGTTTTAGTGGTCCTCGAAATATTTCTAATATTTTCACAGGTCCGCAGGTGTAAAAAGGTTGGGTTAGGTTAGGTAAACTAATGATAGGTACAGAACTTTCAGTAACTAAATATTTGTATCATAATAAACTGAATATTCAATCGAATTGCATAGAAAAACTTGAATATTTTAAATACAGTCGAACTTGGTTATTACGATCACGGACTTGTAATGAGGATCCTGGATGTAATGAGGAAACATTCGTTGACATTTTAGTTTATAATTTTCTCCATACATTTATTCACTTTTATAACGAGCTACTTATCGGATATACCGAGCAAAAATATGGTCAAAATTTTTCTTAAAACTGTTAATGTGTCGATCGTTTAAAAACATTTTCGACCCTAAGCAATAAAATCCGATCGTAGACTGATGCCGCCGAGATCGGTTTACATTTATGATACTAGTTAAGTGTCTAAGTACCTAATTGGTGTTTTCACCGACAACATTGAAAAAGTATCCACGCATATGGTTGAAATTTCATATAAAAAATCCAAGCTGAAGTCAGTAGGTACCTAACAGCATTCATTACAATAAACAACTTCTTTTGTAGTTTATGAATGCCATGCTTGTTTCAGGGACAAATTTTAATTGTGTATTTCTGTTTGAATTGCGACTTTTTGTGTTATGTGACCGCTCATTCAAAATTACCTATTCTCTGATATAACGAGTAATGCTTATAACGAGCAAATTCACTCGGTCCCATCTTCCTCGTAATAACCAAGTTCAACTGTATCAATAATAAACTCAATAAAATTTATTTTTGTATGAAATGGGTATAAATAATTTTCTTACCAGTTCTTAGAGACCATTCAGTGAATTCATTGTCAGTCAAATAGTTGATCAACGATGATTTTCCACCACTCCATGGACCCATGAACAGTACCAGGGGCTTGGAGAATATTTCCGGGTCACCAAAATGACGATTACTCAAGTCACGATATTTGTACAGGATTTCCAATGGCTTGATTGCAGTGTCGTAGAGCCTCTTCAGCTCGCGAAGGATAACATCGGCAGACTTGTCCATCAGGAGCTCGCTTTCAGTGGATTCTTCATCCAAGCGAAGTAACTGGGAAATGTGATCTCGTGGTCTAAGATTCTCTGGAATGTCGAATTCCTAAAACACACAGAGACAAAAATAATAATTATCAATACTACATAATATTATCGATTGAAAGTGCTTGATGTAAACAAACTTTTATTTCATAATAATTATTAAGGTAACTTATTTGTAGACCATGAGCCAGGTCTGGCCATCAACATGTTTTCATATTATGATTCTATGGATGTATGTAAATATAGAATAAGATATTCTTAAATATTTTTTTCTTTCTTTCAAATTGATATTCTTATATCAGTCTCAATTTGGTCCACGACGATATGGCAATACTATTTTTTGTATTTTGTTTGTCCATATTGATCATTATTCATGGTCCAGCTTTTCAGTTGTAATAAAATCATAGGTACATATTACATCGTTTTTATACATACATCCAGAAGATGTCGAAACGTCAAACCTGGATCGCGAATAACAATCTATTTAGAAGTATAATAGACTGTAATTTCGTGTAAGTTTCAAGTTAAAATGAAATTAAAATACACTATGATTAGTAATTGCAAGTTTGCTAACTTAATACTATTGTATTAATGACTACACTCTAATATCTACAATTCGGTCTGTAAAACTTACCATCAATAGATCTTCCTCCGGGTTCTCATTTGAGTCATCACCTTCCTTTTCATCAGAGCCTTCTTCACCGCTGTCAGCCTCCTCACCCTTTTCATCAGAATCTCCTTCTTGGTCATTTTGGGGTTCATCCTGTTGTTCTTGCTCTTTAGAATCGTCACCATCCTTTGCCGCATCATCTTCCTTGGAATCATCACCTTCCTTAGAATCATCGCCATCCTTAGCTTCAGCGTCTTCCTTGGAATCGTCTTCCTTGGAGTCTACTTCAGCATCACCCTCCTTAGAATCTCCTTCCTTGGAGTCATCTTCCTTGGAATCTGCTTCTTTGGAATCTGCTTCTTTGGAGTCATCTTCCTTGGAGTCTCCATCTTTAGCATCATCTTCTTTAGAGTCACCTTCTTGGGAATCATCATCTTTAGAATCATTATCTTCTTTAGAGTCAGCATCATCTTTAGTATCAGCTTCTTTAGAATCATCTTCCTTTGAATCTACATCTTCTTTGGAATCACCATCTTCCTTGGAGTCACCATCTTCCTTAGAGTCACCATCTTCCTTGGAGGCACCATCTTCTTTGGAGTCCACATCTTCTTTAGAATCTCCATCTTCCTTTGAATCAGCTCCCTCTTTGGAATCATCACCTTGTTCTTGTGTGTCATTATCATCCTTGTCATCTTCCTTGGAATCATCTTCCTCTACACCAGCCTCTGTACTTTCTTTAGAATCATCTGCACCTCCTTCCTGACTGTCTTGATCATCTGACTTTTCATGGCTCTCGTTTGATTTGTTTTCTCCGCTGTCATCAGTTTCACCTTCTTTGACCTCATCAGATCCTTCATCGCTTCCATCTGAAAAAAGTATTAATATATCGATATAGTAGGTACCTATCTCCCCTAACAAGGTTAATTAAACACAAAACAGAAAGAATGCTGTAAAGAAAAATGCGTTCGATCCAGACAACTCTAATTAATCATGAAAATTGACTTGACTTAAAATTGGTGTTTTTTAATCTTGAAATTTTTTTTTAAGAACCTAATCAGTTAGATATCTATTAAGTACAACTAAAAAATATCAGTGTACGTACACTAAGCCTGGCTGCAGCAGCCAACGTGATCTTTGTATTTGTATTAAAAGGTATTCAAGCGAACGCACTAGGCAGCCAAATATCGTTGGCTTATTGTGGCTACCTAGTGAGCGGCCATGTTAACTCTTCCCGAGAAAGCGGTGGTTATTAATACATACCAACTTAATATTGAGTTTAAAAAAATGACAAGCTTTTTGGCTCACTAAATTCGACTGACCTTGTGCAATGCATATTCTGCACATACGGGTGGGGCGGGACTGACTGTATGCATTATGTATGGAAGTAGGTAATATACCTAAGGAATTTGTGGTAACTTTTCCAACATGTTGGTAAGTTATAACTATACATTTTTGACACCAGCTACTGTCCGTCAAATTGATTGTCAACCATAGACCAACCCCAATATTCAATAATATAACCTGATATTATATTTTTGTCTCCTTTTTTTCATTACTACAATGTCACATCGTATAAAGAATCATATTTTAATATATGTTATGCTTGCGTGGATATATTATTATATTGTAACTGTAGGTGTACCTACCATCTTCGGATTTGGTTTCTTCAGCGGATGCTTCGTTGCTGTCTCCATCTTTGCCTTCCTCTTCAGTGCTGTCGTCGTCCTTTGCGTCTTCTTGGCTGTCGTCGGCGGCTGGGGCGTCTCCCTGCATCTCCTCACTGTCGTCTTCCTTAGAGTCATCAGCCTGCGGCGCCGCCTCATCTCCATCGACGACAACTTCGTCTACGTAAGGTTCGTCAGCCAGTTCCAAGGAGGGAGCTCCTTGATCTTCCTCGCTGGAGTCTGCAGTTTCATTCTCTCCTAATATTTCTACACTACTATCTTCGTCACTCGCTTCTTTCGTATCTTCTGCAGAACCTCCAGCTTGTTCCCCTGATTCTTCACTACCGGCTTTATCTTCTGCGGATGCTGATGAAAAGTAAAAACAAAAACTTTAATTAGCTATGACACACAGTCATGGTGGAAACAGAGATACAATAACGAGCTGAAAATTTTACAAGTGCGTACACATTGTACAGTCGATCAAATTGGGTGACCTTAGATGACTAGACCATATCCGTAAAATGGACGAGTTGCGCAAGATAGAGGGATTGGAAGTGGTTTTGGGCTGACTTAAATGGAGTGGATACTGGAAAATACCAAGACCCATAATATAATATTGTAGCGTCAGGAAGAAGTAGATGAACTTACTCTCCAGATTTCTGTTATCTAGATTTTGATTAGATATTTAATACGCAGGCATCAGCAAAACCATCTTAGCCACCGTCAAATTAATTCCATGATGTTTCTATTATTGATTTCATTCATTTTAAATTAGGTTCAAAATCTCCAAAGTTCATGAGTTCATAATATTATTCAAGTTTTCATCAATCAGGGGATTTCCCGGTACTCGGGTGTGCGCGGGAGAAGGGCGCGGCGCGCACAAGGAGCCTCCGAATTAAAAATAAATAAACAAAAATAGTTCTTGCATAAATATTTAATTTCCTCCAAATCATTTTTTTTAAATTTCACAAAAACGCGTACATAATTTGACGTAGCATGAATAGTAAATAGCTTTATGACCTCAGACATCCTCAGATAACATTGTTCTTCAATGAATAGAATGATAAAAGCGTGTTGAATTACAAAGGAATTTACCATTTTTTTTTTACATTTTACTGACTATTAATGAAATTAATATTACTTACATAATATTTGCTTATGTAAACAACTAAGTACGAAATGCGAGGATTCGTGTTATTTGCCATTCTAAGTTGGAGCCTAATTATTAAAATTCAATTAGGTATATTACAAATATGCAAATTTTTCTATGGCCATAAGTGCTTCTATGGCATAAGTAGGGTTTGAAAGAGTCAACATTTTGCTAGTGTGGGGGGAGATTCATGTAACATGACGTATGCTTTTAGGAGTTTCATTCATACACCAGGCTAGAGCTGGGTTTCGGGAATTTCCCGACGGGAATTCTCGAGAAATTTTCGAGATTTTCAATCCTGAATCTCGAGAATTGAAATTTTTAACATTTCGGGAAATCTCGGATCTCGAGAATCTTTTCTCGGGATTTCTTTATTATGAAATATTAATTAATATTGAAAAAACGATTTTTTATATGAAAAAAGTGGACAGAAAACACAAAACGTTCAAAGACTGATCGGGGCATTTAACACAATTGGGCCAACGTTGACTCAAAATGAGCGCAATTTTTGCAACATCACAGAATTTTGTGTATCAAAAGTGTACGCAATTGTCAGACGCAGCGATTGACAGTCTGTGTTTTTTGAAATTCCAATTTAATAAGAGTAATGTTTCGAAATATTTTTGTTTTCCTACATAAATATACGTTTTCCTACATAATATATGTTTGTCTTCTTACATAAATAAAAAAAAAACATTTTTTTTTGAATTTGTCTGTTTTTACAATGATTTTAGGATTTTCACAGATTTTTTTAAATTTCCCGATATCTTGAGAATTCTCGAGAATTCTTTTCTGGAAATCCCGAATCTCGAGAATTCAAAATTTCATCATTTCGGGAAATCCCGAATCTCGAGATTGAGATTTTCTCGGGAAATACCCAACTCTACAACAGGCCAAACCAGAAGCTAATGTGTGGGCTGCTTCTACTGCGACCTTTTATATGACTAGTTCTATGATTTTGTTTTCTCATATCCTTTTTTAACAAAATGTTTTACTTATTTTTTTTCTATCGCCATATTATTATTTTTAGTGGTCGTAGTAGCCCAAAAGCGATAAAATCTCCCCGTATTCATCATGTTCTGTCAATCCGAAAATGTGTAACTGTTGCACGGTCAATTATCAAATGTAAACGATTCCGTGCCAATCTTTGACATTCTGTAGGTATCTACTGTAACTGGTCTGTTTCACTATTTATTTTATAATAAAATTATAAAAAAAAAACATAATTTTGAAAATCGTCAAAAACATAAGTACCTACCATAATATATGAATTAGAAAAAAACTAGATGTTTAATTGTAATAAGTACGTATGTTCTATAATAAAGAGTATTTATAACTCTTAAACCGTATGTATATTCAGTATTGAATAATAAAGTAATAATTTATATTTATTACCTGAATGTGTGTCTCCTGTTTCTAAATCTTTTAATGCCTTTTCGATATATGGTCTGCATTGTGATTCTGATGGAATTTCTTGGTCATCTGCTCTTACACCTGTAACAAAAAAATATAAAATAGAATAACTAAATCGACATTAATAGAGTGATTATGAGAAGTTGTCAAAAATTAAATAATTTGAGATGGAACATGAACAGAAGAATAAAATAAATATCTTAATATTAGAGAAAATTAAATGGAAATTTCCTTATCAAACGTTCAACACCCCGCCACCTCGCTTCTAACTTTTCAAAAGAGGAAATTACTTTTTTTGAATTGGCATCAGTTATCACAAATACTTAGGTGTCTGATTGTGATTTCGAAATATTTTTCTTTTGATCGGCGTTTTGCTATTTCCACGATACCTAAGTATAAAATATAGTTTTTTTTAATTATCTGTATGTCCAATTGTTCCGTTATATAACTAAAAAAATTACTGAATCAGTGTTGATGAAACTTCCACAGACTCTCAAAAGATTCTGAAGTTACAAGAAAAAATTTCTCGAAAATAACGCACTAGCATTCTTCGTGAGTTGGTAAAGTGATTAGATAACTGTGATGGAGGGGCCCGCGCCTACATTCAACCATTGCCGATCACGCAGGCCATTCTAATTTTCGGTCGAGTGTGGCACTGAGTACGTATGCACCTATCTACGATTACTGACTGGATATTCATAAATATTGAACGGCTGAATGTGCGCCTAGATCCAATCGATGTCTGAGTCAGTATATTTTTTCGTTTTGTACCTATATCTTTCTTTTTAAAGTCGTGGGATATCCCTACTTACAAATTAATATAGGTAGTTTTGATCTCTTTTCAATAGAAATTGCTATATTTTGATTCACCGGGATGAATTTTTCTCTGCTGTACCTATACATAGGATTTTTGGATTCGATTTTGAATCTCGATTGCCACAGAACTAATAAATAGCACATTGCTTTATGTTAACAATGACAATTAATAAATAAATCATTTTTAATACCATTATTGTTGAATCAAAGGCATGGAATGCTAGGAAACCTATTAACTATTTTATAATTATGGTTACATACATTTATGGTTTGACATAGGCCATCCTCAGTAGTGGTCAATGGTATTTAATTTGTGTGTTTCGACTATATGTTTTGATGAACAACAAACAGAAGGAAAGCTGTTATTTTTAAGGTATACTTGTTTAAACATTTGGAAACTTTATCAATAAAAGAATGGCCACCTCGTTGCCTTAAATATTAGTTATATAGAAAATAATGCTGACTAATAGTTATAACAAAGTATTAAAATACACAACAATGAAGTTAGTGAAGCACTTTGCAAAGCATCTGCAAAGTTATGCCTATTTTAATATTTACGCCATCTTTGAATGATGTATCCCGATGGTATATCAACACTGAATAATTAATTTTGGCAAGTCAATTAATTAGAAACCAATTGGACATACAAATTTCTCAGACTCATCTCAAATGAACTTTTAGACCTTAAAATAAACTGACAATACGTGTTGATAGTATTAATTTCTTGACATAATTACTATTGGAAGAGAAGCAGAGGTGCGATGCAGCCAATTCGCATTTAGAACCGGCTTATAAAATTTCCTGAGATCACCAAACAGGCCCATAATCCTTTCATACCCTGTCTGACTGTTCTTTAAGTGGGATACCTATTTATAAACAGCTTGCACAAGATCCTTGGAATATTAATAATGATGCTGTCCATTGGAAAATCGCTGAGGAATTGTATGACTTCAATAAATCCTTTCATTACAAAATCGGCATAAATTATTTCTGTAAATACTTGGAAAATGTACTGATAAATCGACACAATTACGAGATTATAATATAATCATAATCGTAGTACTATATTGTAGTGACAGAAAGAGAAACATCTAAATTGGATACTATTTATTCAAATGAGAGTAGGCGCTTTATTATTAATAATAAAAATGATTTGACGGCATCCGTGTAATGTAATCATACAGATTAAAAAGGAAAATCATAACATATAGATAATAACCATTACGAAAATTTTGTATAAATGTATCAATCAAGATTTACGCGAATCCAGGCCTTGTACCCATTTGTATCCATGTCAGTAAGAGTGATTCAAATTTTACACAACACTCCTTTATTCGGTGCTCCTGTTAAAATCATGACAGTTGTTTCTCCACCGTTGATCCGTTCAATAAATCATCTACTACATTTAAACGCGCTATCTCCCATTTTTTTAACACATAATATATTATAATAATATGTAAAGTTAGGTACCCTTTCGTTCAACATTCTTTTTCAAATTTTCTTCTCTAATTTCTTTCTATTTTATTTTATAGCTACCTTGGTTAGGCTTCACTATATTATACCTAATTTATATATGAAAACTTTGCTGGTTGCAATATATTCTCTGTAATATAATATGTAGGTATTCTATGTAATTATTTGTGTTCCTTAATAAAATAAATAAGTGTTAGAATAAAACTAAATAATTAAGAAAAATATGGGGAGAGAATTCAAGAGGCCAAACAGGTTCTTATTTTTTTAATCCCACCACTAGATAGGAAGGAGTATATAAATAAATATGATTTAATATTTTTATTTTATTTATAATCTAAAAGAATATTTATTAAAAAAAAGAAGAAAAATAAAGTTTTTGTTTTGTTTGTGATCATTATAAATAATTACAAGATAAAAAGAACTTTTTATATGCTTACCACGTTTTTATATTTTCTGTTGAATCATATAAACTTAACAATTCTATGTATAAATACTTATTTTTGTACTTGATAGAAATACCTGCTGAATAAATATAGAATACTGAAATGTCATTTTGACATTTCATATTGATTTCCATAGTAATGCACGTATATATTAATAACTTAGTTGCTAGGACTAGACACACAAGAATTTTTTTTTACTGAACAAACAAGAATATGAGCTAATAAAAACGTGGTAAAATCAATACTATCGACTTTGGCGGCGCTCGTGGTGCAGTGGGTAAGGCATTGGCCTTCCACCCGAGCGTTCTGGGTTCGATCCCGGTGAGGACACAATATGTATGTGTTTTTCTCAAAGCCTGGGTGTTTGTGATTGTCCAAAAATTACTAACAACCACCTTGTACGAAAACGCAAGGACATGGTTATTAATAATTCTAAAAAAAAAACTATCGACCGAAGGTACTTGATGGATTTTGACTTTAAATCCATTATAATTAATTATTGTAAAAGAACTTTATATATACAAGAATTTGAACTGAGTAGGTACAGCTGATAAGTAGTTGATAAGGACTTCGGTGAATTAATTGTTGTCTAACGGGGTTATTTATTTTGGCACACGAATCACAATGTGAAACAGTTAATCCTGCATTCATAATAGGCGGAGAGCTGGCACCAGGCGACAATAAATTAGGATTTAAACATAATGTGGTCAATATCAATGGTCATTTAATAATAGTATTAAAAAAGACAACGAATTATTACAATATTAAATTTATTTCATCCTCTTACTCTATACATATATTTTTAATAAACCATTTATTTTATTCAACGAATAATTCACAAGATTTTCACAATGATTCACATGATTTAATACACAACAACCGATAGTCAATAATAACGCAGTTTGATAAGCATTAAATTTCATGTATGACCTACTAGTTTAAATTGCCGTAATGAGATAGGAGCATAATTGGTTAATGCACAGTTGGCGCGATAACAGTGGTTATACGGGTTAAAATCCCGTCAATCATCGTATTTTTTCAAATATGATTTTTCTAGTGGGTACATCTGAGGTATTTTCAAGTCATGTATGTTCACTGTACATATATGTTAGGGTTAGCATATTTCGTTAATGACTTTTTGGATATTTATTTATCTGTATATTTTCGAACTATTTAAAAGTATCCTATCCGGGATCCCTTAAAAATCCGTATATTGACAAGAAGATCCTAAAAAGCTGTCGAGTTAGGGTAGACCCAAATAATAAATCCCCAGTTCCCGTATCCCGGTTGAACCACAATCGGAATGCAAAATGTCCCGGAATTTTAAAAGTCACCGACAAATTTAATACAATGCACACAAATAGTTCGTAGATAAATAACTAAGTATACCTAAATATCACTACAGATAAAAAAAAAATAATAGGCAGCTCCATAATACTGTATTATGTAGTATCAAATGGTGAGATTAGATTAAGGTAAATGCTCAAGATAAACTTGCTATCGAATTATAACTTTTAAAGTAACTACAATAAACACATATATTATCCAAAAGTAATGGGAAAAAATTCTTTTATTTATAATAATCAAGTTCATATGTATTTAAAATATGACCATAAAAATCGGTGCATTTACATAGTTTCAAACTAATTATTATCTCGACTATGAATTCTATCTCATGATTGAATATGGAAAAAAATTTAGAGAAAAGTTAAAAACAAAAAAGGCCTCGAATCTGATTATAATTTTCAATTGTCAATTTATTTTATTATTGGTCCCGGACAAAAAGAGTTGGCAGTCTTATATTGATACCCGTTTTTAGAGGGAAAGTATTTCATTGAAATTTGAATTTCGATGAAAAATTACGACCTACAGGAAAAAATTCAATGGTGTTCACTATTAAAGTTGCATACATTAAATACATGATGATTAACTAATTTGTCTTAAGCAAATTTCCCCAAGTACATTACGTTTCTTCGAGAAGTCACAAAATATCACTATCATATAGGTACTAGATGCACCTATAGACCCCATTAAGAGGTCACTATTTTAGTATACTATAATCTGCAGACACGGTTGCCTGGGTGGTAAATCGTTGTATAAGTACGAAGCCGTGACGTATCTCGGGTTCAAAAACCGTGGCTGGTCAAAAAATGCATGTTGTTTCTTAGTGATCCAGTATATGGACGAACGGCTAACAAATCTTCCTCGTAATAACTCTGTTAATGCAACCAGTGGTTGTTAGTCAGTACGTCTGATGGGGGTAGACATGTCATGCGTTGCATAGGGGCGGTACAGTATTAAGGGCGATGAGTGAAGCATTGGCGATTTTAGAAAGTATCGATAGGTATATCAGTTTAAAAAATTCTGACAACATAACTGTTGATGTATTGCAATACTTATTATTATTATAGCGCTTTATCGCACAGCCAAAATTATTATCACATGGATACCGACAAACCTGTCAGCACCACAGACCTCCACTTACCTAAAACCACCACTGTTTGACAGTAGGTTTTGTGGAAATGCTCTAATATTCAGTAAATGGTGTGTAT
The DNA here is from genome assembly GCF_057557595.1 of Rhyacophila brunnea. NCBI lineage: Eukaryota > Metazoa > Arthropoda > Insecta > Trichoptera > Rhyacophilidae > Rhyacophila > Rhyacophila brunnea. The sequence goes on along the minus strand of NW_028233276.1, from coordinate 34,181,548 downwards.
GTAAGTTTAAAAAATTAAGAAGAACCGAAAATAAATAATATATCTAATATGTAAGTATATTGTATGTACCTACCGAACAAATTTGAAGACAATTTGAAACTAAAAATAAACGGTGACGGCATATTAGAGGTCTTCGGGCGGCATTTTGCCTAGGGACGTCATTGAATACAACCTCAACTATGTGGAGGTCGATAATATACTTCTATAGAATCGAAGATGGCAATTTATTTACTTTTTAATCCGTCTTGATGCGCTGTATTGCTTTTTTCTTCTTTATTTTGTATTTAACTAAGATTTATATATATACAATATTTTTTATACATTGTTTTACGTGATACGACAATGGATGTTTCTCTGATATTGGATTACCACAGAAGAGATAATGAATAGAATACCGATAGGCTATATTCAATACGCCGCATCTTGATGCAGGGTTTTGATTGTGCGAGTGTCCTACGAAACTGAAGCACGCAGTATGCACGTGCAATAGTGTGTGTAATACACCAACATTAAATGAGCGTAAATGCATAAACCGAGAGCAGTTTTTAGTACTCGACGTAAAACGTATTCTTAACACGTGTGTAAGTTTAACCCGGATTCTTCCTTACTCGAATCGGTTACCTGCTTCGCCTTACCCGTTATGTATTTCAGTTCCCATTATTTCTGAGTTCCCTGTGGATTACCGTTTGATAATATACCATCATACACTGTGGTATTCAATTATAGGCACAGAATATGGATATAATAATATGTAGGTAGGTAAGTATGTAATCCTTTGTTGTCAAAGAAGATAAAATATACAAGTTAGAATCTCTACTATTTTTCCATTTTAATATATCTCGAGAAAAACAATACTGAAATGATTTACTTATCTCTTTTTAAAATATCATAAACCGCACATTTCTATTAAATAATGTGTTTGACTCTTTTTCTTTTTCCCTGAGACCACAAATTTGTACATATTATACGTTGTCTTTTCTCAGTGACGTCCCAAGACAAAATGCCGCCCTTAGGCAGTGCCAAAATGCCGCCATATTTTTTTATACAGTACTTTTTATCATCCTTTCATGACTGAAATATCTAAGAAATGTGTTGTATGGATACATTACTAACAAGATATAATTATACCACTAATATGCCATTTCTGCTTCAATAGACAATATTGCCAGTCTATGGTTTTAGATAGGTACCTACATTTAAAAATACATCCGACAACTTCCAAAACTCGCGAGTGACTGGCAAACATATTTGGATACATTTTAAATTAGGTATGCACGTGTCATCGCTGTTCACCAAAAACGTGACGTCCAAGAACAACGGAAGTAAACTAGACATCGCAAACCTGACAAAAAATAAAGTCCTGGTAAAACTTTTATAGTAGGTACCTAATTAATATATTTTGTTTCCAACCAGTGAGCTGTATTTTTAATGGAAAGATATTTCCGTTATTACTAGCTTTCTATGTATACCTAATGATTCTTCTCAATTTGCCTTACCCAAAGGGCGGCCGCCGGACTGCCGCCCCCAAGCGACGCTCAATCTGCCCACCCCCACGGGACGTCACTGTCTTTTCTTTCCAAAAGTATGTCGTCTTAATGCAATCTGTCTGATGTTAAAATGGTTTCTTTTTGATCAGCGTTTGACTATTTCCATGATAATTATGTATAAAACATAGATTTTTTTGAATACTGGCTCTGTTTTTTATGTTATGTTATAACTTTAAAATGACAACATAATATCGTAAAGTTTCGTATGAATATCTCAAAAGTGAACACCAATGCATCTAGAGCAGTAGTTCTCACGTGAAATTTAACTGTGGCCGCACATTGACAGTTCTATGGAAACGTCTGGTGGCCGCACCAAATATCACTTTTGTTGTGATTGAAAAAAATAAAGCTAAATTTTATTTACTGAAAAAATGGATCAATTTATTTATAGACAAGTCCATTTAATAAAAGACATTTGAACATTTTAGTACTTTTTTTTACAACTTTTACTTACATTTTAGTAAAAATAATTCAAATGGAAATTCCTCAATACTCCTTTTCTCCAATGCGAGCCGCATGGCTGCTTCTAACTTTACATCTATCAATTGGCTTCGATATTTGTTTTTTTATGAAGTGCATTACACTGAATGGTCTTTCACAGTATACAGTAGTAGGAAAAATCAACAATATTAATAAAGCAATTGTTGTCAATTCTTTGAATTGACTTTATTCTCAGAAATGGACTATTTCACTCATGCTCTCATCACAAAAACACATTATGGATCATTTGAACGTGGAAAGATATTGAAGACAAGTCATGACTGTATATTCAACCAATTTCATAATTTTATAAATTTAATAAATTTTTGAAATACTATTCTGTAAAGCGCTGGTGGCTGCATGTAATATACATGTAGTATAAATGTGTGTTTGTCGAATAAATTCATCTTATTTCGTAAAAGTTTATGATATTGTTACCATTAAAATAAGTGTATGTGACTTAAAATCTTTTTTATTTTTATCGATTCAAGTTTAGTGCAATCACAATATCAAAACAAGAATGGATATACATAACAAGGATTTCAAGTTTCAGATATTTATTTGTATTTTATTATTAAACTACATTTCATTGATAAAAATAACCATACAATAAAATATAATAATAACGTGAATTTATTAAATAAACGCACATTTTATATATATTTTTTAAATATTGTCAGTATATGTTTTAATAAAAATATCGTTTTAATGTTTTTAAATACCTACGTATTGATTATTTTAGGTATTTAAAATGAAAATTATCTCACCCTTAAGATAAAAATTCTCGAAAATAATATTATTGCAACAATTCATTGAAAGTAGGTAAGGTGGTCAGATAGCATCGATGGAGTGGTGAGGTGAAGTGTGGATAGAGAGGCGCATGCCTTCGTCCAACCATTGTCGACTCCATGGGCTTAGTCGGAGCTAATAATAAAATTGAATCACCACAAAGCAAAGTGGTCCAACCATTTTCTACCCCATTGGCTTTAAAAAGACTAAATCGGTCTGTCTACTTTTTATGACATTATTCATTCCACGAGAGTGCGGGTAATCGCTTAAGAATAAAATATAAATAAGTACAATATTAGGTAATCATGGTCATTCTTAGGTTGAATCGAGAAATTGGAAAAATCGAAGTAACAAGAACTAGGGTATATCTACATCCAGCAGTGGATCAATTCACGTGCGCATATATTGAGGTAAAGTTCTTAAGTTTTTAGTGTGTCTTCCCTAACTATTTTTTTAGTCAATGAGGGTGTCATTGCATCTATTAGTGGAACGTGCATAGTGTACCCTTTTAACTTTTATAAAAAAATACACTTTGCATGGTTGATCAAGATTCAAGATGTTCCACTGTTTAGATTGGCACCATCGATGCATCAGTCAGGCGCTCGGCTTTGAATTTACAAAACTGTTTACCCACCATTTTTCTATTTTTAAGCGGCTTGTTTTTTTAGCGACGTGAAATTCGTGATTGTACTGCTCGAGCTAAATTAAAACACGGTAACCGAAAACCGGTATTTCTGTAATTTCATTCTGTCATTTTTTTTTATTTCTTTTAGACAGCTATGAATGAAAAACATAGGTATAGGTATGCGCTTGTGTATGTGCTTCATGGAAAAATTTTCCGACGAAAAACGTTATTAACAATTATTGTAAGTAAGTAATGGTTATTTTTTACATTTTTTTTGTTTAATTTATAGTTAGGTGTCTACTGTATTATTTCGGAATTGACAAAAAAGAAAAATCCAAACACATTTACGAGTAATTGACCGAACGCTCAATTTATTGAAAACTTTGCATGAAGCAAGACTAATCTTAATTAAAATAAAACACAATATGTAGTACCTACACAGTGACGTCTCGTGGGGGTAGGCAGATTGAGCGTCGCTTGGGGGCGGCAGTTACCCGAAGGGCGGCAAATCGAGGTGAATCATTATTTATGTATAGAAATAGCTACTCAAACTTAGTAATACTTAACGGAAATATATTTCCATTAAAAAAATTCAGCTCACTGGTTGTAAACAAAATTTATTAATTATTACTATAAAAGTTTTAAAAGGACTTTATTTATTTGTTGGGTTCGCGATGTCTTGTTTACTTCCGTTGTCCTTGGAAGTCACGTCCTTAGTGAACATCAATGACACGTGTAGATTTGCAAATAATATTTGAATTGTAGGTAGGTACATACTTACATTAATTTAAAATTTATCCAAATATGTTTGCTAGTTACTCGTTCTAGAAGTTGCAGGCGTATTTTTAAATCTACCTATCTGAAATCGTAGATTCGCAATATTGTCTATTGACGCAGAAATGGCATTTAAATTGGATTAATTAGTGATATTGTTAGTAATGTATCCATACAACACATTTCTTAGATATTGGAGTAATGAAAGGATGATAAAAAGTACTGTAAGTATAAAAAAAATGTGGCGGCATTTTGTCTAGGGGCGTCACTGTACCTACATACGGGTTCAATTGAAAAACGGAACTAGAAAATAAATGGAACTAGTAGTAAGTACTACATATTTTAATTAATACAATGCATTTCCACCAATAATTGACAGTTAAATTTGTATTTGTATTCGTCAATATACAATTATTATTGAAGTGGTGATGATTAAACGAATACAGATGACATATTATATTTATAAAATTAGTTAGAAGTAGTTTTCAGATCATCACATAGTTACTTATTTCCACAAACACGACTCAATCGTGCAGGCTTTGCATGAAAAGTTATATTCCTAACATTGGATTATATTAGAATATTAGATAAGCGTAGTTAGGGGACGTCATATCGAAAGAAAAATTATCGATACCTGGTATCCGTATCGAAATAGGTTACATGTAAGTTGTACGTATGCAGTTCATCGTGGGACATTTATTTGTGCGCCGCAGTACGTGAAACATGAGTTCATAAAACTTTTTATCAAATGACGAGTTCTTCGTTAAACATTTCACCGTGGAATACATTTGTATGTATCTAACAAAATGCGGCGATAGTTTGCAAATAGTACTGTTTCAATTAGATTAACCCTAACCTAACCTAGTAAAGACATCTCATAAAATTTGCTACATGTTGTAGCATACGTACAAATATACTCTACGGTGAAATATTCAACGAAGAACTCGTCATTTGATTAAATGTTACACGAACTCATATTTCACGTACTGCGGCGCACGAATAAGTGTCCTGCGGTGAACTGTTTAAGAAGGAATGGAAATAAGACCATCGATACTAACGTATCGTGGTATCGGTATCAAAAGAAACTTTTTCGACGGTCCTATGTGTATTTATTATTTTTATAGTATCATAATATATTATATTGAACACAAATAATTTGGAAACACGTCAGATATAGGTATACCTACTATAAAAAGTCACATTTGACAAAAATAGGACGCCCGACGGGATTTGAACCCTGGAATTAAGGCAATTAATGATTCCCAATTTTAAAACACAAAAATCGATACTCAAAATAACGCGATTTGATAAGTATTTCATATATGACCTACTAGTTAAAATTGTCGTAATTAAGTCGGAGGCCCGTAGGTTAAAGCATATTGGCGCGATACTAGTAGATATACGGGCTTAAATCCCGTCAGGCGTCGTATTTTTTTGCGTGTAAGTATATATCTGAGGTGTCTTCAAGTGATGTATGTTCAATATAATATAGAATGTTACATTATCAAATCTTGTGAATTATTTGTTGAATAAAAATAATGGTTATTAAAAAACAATATATTATATTATTAAAATATTTTTAGCTTGACATAACTACAATATTTAAAAAAAATATGGACATATTAAATAAATAGCAAGTATTTTTTAAACCATTTGTCTGCCGAAAAAAATATATTAGGTAGGTATCTGTCACGTCTAACATAATTTGCGAAAAAAAATGTGAAAAAATTGGTTGTTTTTTTTTTTTAAATTAGGTACTTACCTACATTAAAAATAAATCATTATTAACTTTTCAATTATTATTTTCTGTATGCGAAAAACAACTTTCCTTGAAAAAAATGGGTAGATTTGGATAAATGTCAGTATGTGTCCTATTTTATAATTATTTGACTAGACGGAATAATTAAGTACTAATGAGATGTACGAGATATCTCGTCTCCGGCGTCGCGGCTATGGATTATTAAACGAGATGTCTTGTCTCTGATAGTAATCCGGTTAATATTGGAATCGTGATAATGGATGATTTTATAGCTATGTATTATTTACGGTATGATGACTTATGTAGAATTTACAATCACATTTGGTCCTCGGGGAACTGGTATTCGTTCAATCGCCAGATTTTGTCTTTTCCGTGTACTTAACCGTTAAAACTCCAATGTGTAGATTGACTAAACATCTTATTGCTTACGTGCAGAATGTACTCTATACTCTTATATTGTTATACATTAAATATAAATGAAGTAAATAATGAATAAAGCAAGGGTTAATAGAGATGTTTTGCAATATCGCAATAAATAGGTATATATTTGTATCATCTTCTTCTTCTTCCACCCTGTCACGTCCCAATATTGGGGCATAGGGCAAGCACAAGTTGGCGCCACTTCAATTGGTCCATCGCCAACTCTTGCGCCTCCCGCCATATCAGACCTGCAGCACGTAGGTCGCTCTTGTAGCACCGCTGCAGGGCGAGGGAGGGCCGGCCACGGGACGGAACCCTTGAGGCTGTGCCACAAGGGTACGAAGTGTCGCACTCTTTGGCGGCATCCGGAATACGTGTCCCAGCCACGTAAAGCGTCTCTTCGTGATAACTTCAATCACCGAAGGCTGTTGTGTCTGCTCACGAACTCGGGTGTTTCTGATAATATTTGTATACTAGTTTGTAAATATATCCACGCAATCAATTTAGTATTGTCCATCTACGATATTATTTGTTTCTACCACAGAACAGATAATAAATATAATTCCGATAGGCAATATTCTATACACTACAATTTGATGCAGGATTTTGAATGCGTGAGTGTCCTACGAAAATAAAACACGCATTATGCACGCGCAACAGTGTGGGTAATTAAATGAGCGTCAATGCAAAGCAGTTGTCAGTATTCGACGTATGACGTATTCTTGATACGTGTTTAAGACGTTTATCCTGGATTATTCCTTACTCGAGATCGGTTACCCGCTACTTCTTACCCGTTAGGCATTTCGGTTCCCATTATTTTAGAAATATATAAGTATACAAACATATTTCACAAAAGCTAACCATCGAGGATTTACCCGAACAGATTTGTCACACATAAAATATGTGTATTATATTAGTGCTCATTTAATCGTTATTCTTTTTTTTACTCTTATTTACATTAGTCCAATAGGCACTGTTCACCACTACTACAGAATGGGGGGTTTAGGGGCCTAAAAGTATCCATATTAGATAAAAAGCCACTGAGTGTGAAAAATACACACTGTTATAGATTTCTGGCAAACCGCGACCGCTTATAATATGATTTATGGGAATTCGCCACCGTCAGTAAATGCTCTTCATGGGGTGGCAATGGTGAAATCATATAGCATTAGATTAGAAGGTTGCAACACCTACGTAATTGTTAAGGGGGGACATGCTCAGCGTAGGTCAAAATGGAGCTTTTGTTCTATTTTCAAAGCATGATCCTGGACATACCTTAAACGTTGTAGATAATATATTTATATAATTTTGAAGCCTTTTTATCCTTTATATTTATTTTAAACATTTTATGACTCCATAAAGTATTTTTATTACATAAAATAGTATTCTTTTAAACCTCTCGATCTAATGTTTAAACCATCAGTATAATTTATATCGACATTATTATAGTGAAATATTTACGATAAAAAAATATATTGATAATCTCTGTGATCCCAAATTTGACAAGAATTAGGCATTTTATTATTCAAAAAATGGGCAAGATTAACACATTTGAAGATAATTCTAAAGATACTGATTATAAGCTATGTCTTTGATCATTCAAGTGTGATAAACATCCTACGAATAATGATTGTTTTATAATAATTATTGACCTAACAATAAGGTAGTGTTTCTCAGTGTTTATCAGTGTATATTGTAATAAATATGATATATTAATAAAAACTGAATTTTATAAAAAAATGTCCAAAAAAATCAACTGTGAATTATGGCTAACGGGAGAAAAGGGCATTTGAAGTGTAAACGGCAGTTTTAAAAAAAAATCTAATCTTGGCACCTCCCCCCCCCTTTATTTCATTAAATAATACAGACACCTTTTTAAATAATATCATCATATATCAAAAATTATCATTTAAGTATATCAATAATCATATAGGTATCACACCAAATTGCAACGCATAACCACATATTTATGCGACTTTTTTACTGATAATAAAATAACGTGAAAAGTGCATTACAACCTAGCCAAGAACTCAGTAAATAGATTTTTGTTTGCTTCAATGTATCTGGCGCACAAATCATTTTTTTGTAATTTTGATTTCCAAAGCTCCAAAAAAATATTTTATGAATGCCTTCACTTCGTCTTTTTAAATCAGTGAATGCATTAGTGGTCCTTGCATTGATTTATTCACTCATTTTTTTAAAAATTTCAAGCAAATAGACAAGTTTAACAACAAAATTATCGTTCCTAAACAAATTTGCTTCAAATTTCAACATTATGATTATTTGACCCTTTTATTTCATTTTTTGACGAGATAGCCGGCGCGCTTCACAATATACTATAGATAGAAGTGAAGTATTATAAAATTAGTCTCTATATTTTCAGACAAGTTTGCAAACAACCTTTTATAGGACTGTTTTATGTAGTTTATATCTAGCGGCCGTTTTATAAAATAAGCATTTGCAAACTGCAAACCTGTGTCTACATTAATAATTGTGTGAAACTTTTCGCGCCTCCCTTCGCAACACTCCGCGCCTCCCAGTTTGGAAAACGCTGTCTTACGTGAAGTTAATAATATAACATTAGTAAAAGAATCCAATGTGTCATACATTTATGATACGTTGAAAAATGTGATATTATTTTCATTCATGATATTCAATGGCAAACATCTACGAAGCTCTACGTGTGTCTAAGTAAGCCTACGAAACTCTACGTCACTCTACGCAGGTTTAACAAGCAACAGGGAATATGTAATGTTGGGAAGTATGTTGATAGTTTACTAATTGAGAATGGAAAATTATAAGAAAACGGAAATAGCTAATAAAATAATTTGAATCGTTAGACAGGTGGAATTAATATTTGATGTGTAATCCGAAACATACCGATATATCAAGTTATTTCATACAAATTATTGTTCCTGTTGACAATAACGGAAAATTGGTTATGTAATGTTCGAGACTTTTGCGGTTATTTTTTATCGTAATAGATGCTTGGGTTTCCACCGCGTATTTCTTCCTTCTTTCCAATCATATATTATGAAATATTGATTGTTAAAAGTAAACACAAATAAAAATATTACCTTTATTTTAGCTCATAATAATATTAGATTAGTTATCTTCATATTATATATTAATTACACACACGTTCAAATAATTTAATTAACAACAACGGCAGTCATAAATTACTGGTATTATATAAGGATAACACAAAAATAATATGAAGAAGGTTGCCTTCTAGGTGAGGTTGGAATAAAATTATCAAGTATAGATAAATATGAGATAAACATAAACATGTGTTGAGGAATCTGTTATTTTCATTAATCATTACGTCTGTGTCATAATATGCATTAACGTTTGTCACGTAAACGAAACGCGTATTCAATTTTGGTAATATTTTAGGATATTCTGGAGGCTTTAATTCCGTTATTAAGTCGTAGACAAAATTACACTCATCGGTCTATGGCGACTGACTTCTTATTACACTTTTCTGTACAGTAATCTCTTTTCTGATCAGAATTAATAATTATATCGCAATATTTGTTTTAATGATTTCAATGAATTCAGTAAGTACCTTAAACTCCCTTGATAATTTTTGTGTATATTTTTCATTAATTTTGTTAGTTTTAACATCGTTGTCTTGTTTTAAGTAATGATAACCAAATATTTTAACAACTATTATGAAAGTAGTGTCTTAATTTATCTTGAAAAGAATAAAAGAAAATAATACATTGTATTACTATGCCCGATGGATGACAATACGTATATGTATGAATGAAATATGACAGTTCGATTAGAAACATCGGAAATATTTAGTAGTTTCATATAACATCCTCATGGTAGATAGAGAGTGAATTATTTAAAGTATCAATTCAAAATGTCATTATCGAATGACGCACGTGAAGTTATTTTGATGCGATGCCAGAGATTTGTATATTATAGATGCAACACACAGCAGACAAGTCGAATATTATTAAATTTTATTACAATAAACCGCGTAAACCAAGAATCTGCGTAGGTCTTCCGTTACATTTTACTTGTTATATATTATTATAACATGTCGGTGATCGTCATTATTGCTTAGTCATCATGTTAAAATAACTGCTAACGAGCTAATGGGTGTAACACTGTTATGTTATGATTAATGTCCTGACTCATGGACGAAGATACGAAAACATTGATGAGTAAGAAAAATATCGATTTTCCCAATAGCGAAGTCGATAACTACATTGTCTAAACCACAGAGAGAAATTCTCATTATGTAAATTGTAAATTGATATCAGGTTTTCTATTTCCAAATGGTGTAATAATATTACTAAATTTATTGATAATAATAATATCCAGTATACTTAGTTTTTACACGCCGATTTTACAGAACGAATGACGTTTTTAATAATGGTTATTGCTCTTCGTATATACAAACATTTTCCAACGACTAATTGCATGAATGACTTCTTCGATGTTTTCGATATACGATACCTATACAAATGTAAATCAATATGACAGTTTGAGATTATGTATAATTAGACTTAGATGAAAATTCCATCCATATTGCATGTTGATAGGTTTTTTTATATCCACCATGCGGTGACGTTCCGTGGGGGTAGGCAGATTGAGCGTAGCTTGGGGGCGGCAGTTACTCGAAGGGCGGCAAATCGAGAAAAATCATTTGGAATATATAGAAATAGCTACCTAAACTTAGTAATAACGAAAATATATTTTCATTTAAAAATATCAGCTGACTGGTTTTCTCGGGTTCGCGATATATAGTTTAATTCTGTTGCCCTTCGACGTCCTTGGTGACCAGAAACGACACGTGTAGATTTGCGAATAATTAGTCTGATATTTTGTTACTAATTTATCCATACAACACATTTTTTAGATATTGGACTCATGAAAGGATGATAATAATACTGTATAAAAAATGAGGCGGCATTTTGGCGCTGCCTAGGGGCAGCATTTTATCTAGGGACGTTACTGCGGCACCGTGCTTAAATAAAGACTGCCCTCTCAAATAAAGGGCGGATGATTACTGTGCACATGTGTAAATCGAATAAATGCACTTATATGTGATAATTTTTATTATAGGTACCATGAAACAAAAAACACATGTTAACTTTACTGATAACTTCATATATATATATATAATACAGGTAAATTAACACAAAACTTCCATACACATGAAAATCATCATTTACCTATGCGAATACGATGTGTGAATCTTCTTATATGTAGAGAGTTATATTTGTTTTATTCGAATTCTTGCAAAGTTAATTGCCAGCTATCCTTCCATCTTTTGGGAAGCCTGCCGCAGGGGATGATAGCCAGTAGGTCTACTATGCATCGTGCTCTGTGGAATCACCCACCATTTTTACCCGTGCATTTCAAACCCATCTGACCAAATCATCAACAACTATGCAAATGTCTCAAATCTTTTAATCTCTTCTATTGTGAGTGAATAATTGTTAATTTAAAAAATGTATGGTGTCATTTTATAAAGTAAACCAAGTCTGACGAATTTACTCGCCACCCTGTGTACCTATATACATTTCAAGGAAGTACGAATATTTTCTGCATCATGGAGTGTGTGAGTCGACATTGCAATCCATGCGAGATAATAGGGAGTTGTTTTTCGTTGCAGAAATATTTGAATATTACATATGGCGGCAGCTTGTCAATGACACAAAAAACAGAAACTATACAATACAAGACCACTCCAGGCTTATTTGATTTGGTCACTTTGATTATTAAATCACACCCGTGTTACTGTTTACACTGCCGAAACTGGAAGATATTAAGGGTTTAAGTTTGTACCGTTTTAAAAAAAAGATTTTTTTTCGGTTAGGTACATGTTCAAACAAGCGCGTTAACATGATATTACTCCCTACTTCAGTAATAGTTTGTCAATTTATGGGTACGGCCGTATGTTGTAGCTTAACCACTGGGAAATGCTAATAGAAATGGCGTATTTCAAAAAAATACTACCTTATTCTTAGTTCAATAATTATTATAAAACAATCATTATTCGTAGGATGTTTATCACACTTGAATAGTCGAAGACATAGCTTATAATGAATATCTTTAGAATTATCTTCAAATGTGTAAATCGTGTCCATTTTTTGAATAATAAAATGCCTAATTCTTGTCAAATTTGGGATCACAGAGATTATAAAATATATTTTTTTATCGTAAATAATTCACTATAATAATGTCGATATAAATTATACTGATGGTTTTATAAATGCCGTTAAAAAGCGAGTAGTTTTGTACCTACTTATGTTATAGCGGTTAACAAATTGGCAACCCCATAATATTGCATTATAGACACGCACTAATTCTTTTATCTGACACGAAACATTTTCAAAATCTGACAACACAAAACAATTAATAATATTAGTCACTGTACATTTCTTTCTTGCATAATGGCATTATTATTCAACATCATAAAGATTCCATCAGCCGCAACTGGGCTGGGGAAAAAATTCTCTGACAGCTTCTTAGTATCTGATTCACATTTGGCAGAGATTTTACGAGTCATCCGCCAAGTATGTCATCTTCTATGATCGGTGGTTTAATTGCACCTGTCCTTCTAATACAGTATCCGATGAACATTACAAAACTTGAAAGTTAACAATATGATATAGTGCTCTGACAACCAGGCTAATTTTTATTATTACGACATCTATGCACAGAGATTTGCTTTGTGCATTTGAACTTTAACTAAATCGCACAGGGTTGTACCTAGAATTATTTTTCCGCTTAATGAATTGAACTAATATAATTATTCAGCACTCAAAATGGAGAATTTGACGAACCGGAGCGCTCGGTAATTTTATGAAAATATTAACATAGTTATCTGTGTGTTTTATAAAAAATGAGTATGTGATTTTTTGTTATATTATGGGCATTCTAGCTCAAATGTATAAAATTATTTTTTCCATGAGACGGAACGACAATGTTGCCGATTTTACGACCCGGAACGGCGCTCCGGTGCGTTCCGGTCCATTTCAAGCCTGTAATTATTGTATTCCCTTTTGAGTGTTTCTGCTTTTATTGGTTCTATCGGTACATTATCAACTAACAATCACTTTGTACTCACCACATAATAAATAGGCATTACGAGCCGCTTCAAAATATTTCCTTGAACTCTAAATTTCAAAATCTAGGAGAAAATATAAGTTTTCTATAATTACCTGATTTTATTGATTTTCAATTTGGACGTGTATATAGTGTTGAATACCAATTGAAAGTTAAATTTGTCATATTTTAATTGGAAGCCTACTAAATACCAAGATAGTTGCAAAATTTTAATTTTATATTAGATATAGTTACCGTCTGATTTGATTAATATTCAGTTTAGGCGTGTATATTTTTTAAATGCAGAATATTAAAAATTAAACTTGATATTTTGTAATTTGAAGCCTTTAAAATACCAAGATGGCGGCAAAAAATCAAATTTAAGCTTTTTTTATTATTATTTATATTATTGACAGTAAATTAGTATCCTTGAACAGTTTAACGGGTTGTCATATTTTTACCACGTTTTTCTTAGCTCGTATTCTTGTTTGTCCGGTGGTTGTTTATCCAGTACAAATCTTGCAATCGATTTTTAACTAACTTCCCGACTAGCTAGACATTTGAAACTTTTAGAATATATCAGAACATGATGCCAATGCATTCTTTTAATCCTTTTAGCCATCTTCAAGTAGAATTGAATTCATTTTCAGTTAATTCTGTTTTGTATGAAAAGTTATTTCGACACCATATTGATTGCTAAGCGGATGGTCCTAGCAACTAAATTATTAATATATACGTGCGTTACTATGGAAATCAAAATGACATTTCAGTATTATTTCTATCAAGTACAATTTTTTTTTATCGTTTAAGCTAGTCAAGTCAAGTTTATATGATTCAACAGAAAATTTAAAAACGTTGTATATAAAAAGTTCTTTTTATCTTGTAATTATTTAACAATGATTTATACATGTAAGCAGTGACGTCCCTAGGAAATTGCCGTTCTTTGGCAAAATGCAAAATGCGTCCCTTGCCGTCGATCGTTTTTAATATAAGACTAAACTAAATACTTAATTTAAGACTCCCATTCTCAAATACCTATTATTTTTAAGTTAATACATTTTCCAATGATTATTATCGACTGTACTGCAATCCAAAAAAGAGAAACTAAAAGTTCTTAATAATTTAGATTGAATTTGTAATATTTACGTACTAAAACACATTATATTTGCATTGAATTGTCTCGATTTTCCACGTCACAAAATGTTTGGCCCTTAGCTTACTTGCCTACTCCCGTGACCGGAAAAGTATAAGTTTGAATTTGACCGTATCATAGTTCACCGTTAGCTTTTGAAATAAAACACTTAAAAATACCCAATAAAAACCACCGGAACTCAAGGGAAAGGCGGAAGAAAATAGGTAGTCAATTTTAAATACTACCATATCGTAAGTATTTATATAAATTCCAAATGATTCAAAAGTAGGTTAGCATGTAAGTCCTCGGAAGTGTCAAGTCGCAAGTATCGTGGTAATAATGATAGTGTTATTATTAGATATTTGATCGTAATAACATAAAAATAATGTTCTTATTGAATCTAATAAAATTGAAACATTACTGTTTCCAATGCTCCACGAACAAGCCATTTTTCTATCTTAATGCTATACCATCACTTTTACGGAAAATGTAATGGCCTGAATACATTACCATCATGTCACGCGTTGTCACGTGCTAGATATAGATAGAGATAATGAATCACTATCGCTGTTTCAACGTTTCCATCTCTATCTCAGCGTGACAGCTTGATGGTAATGCATTCGGGACATATTATGTACAATTTACATGTTACCGCCTACCCCTACGAGACGCGAACATAACAGAGTGTTTCACAAGCATAGTGAACCAAGTCCATTCTGGTTATTTTTAAGTAAGCTAAGTTCAAACATAATATTTGAGTATTTATAATTCTGTAAGGGTATGATTGCAATTCTGAAGTGTTATTTTGAGTCTTTTTAAGTTAATATATAATGGAAATCATACTCCCATATATTATGTTTGAACTTATATGAGTGGTTCACTTTGCTTGTGAACCACTCATATGTAGATATTTTATTTTAGTTAATAATAAAATTATTACTGATACATACATTAAAACATTTTCATTTATTCATTACCTATTTGGTACAACATGGAACGATAACATAAGTAATATAAACTGGAATCATAAACACATAATATTATAAAATATTTTCTTATGCAAAAAAACCAACAGTAAATTTTTTGAGCCAGTGCAAGGACTAAAACTGAGAAAAGGCATTAAACCATTTTTTTCCAATATTATCCAAGTTATCCTATTAATTGATTGCAAACCAAATTATATCATTCGTGAAAATATTTATGTAAGCAGATAAATTCTTCTGGTGTCTAGCTAATATGTCATTTTATAAACTACATAAAAGTAAAAATATAAAGTATATAAAGATATTATTTAATATTGTTTTGTGATCATTCTTCCTTTTGGTGCCATCTCTATCAGAGGTCGGTCACCATCAGGGAAATCTTCTCTGCGTCTTCTGCTACCCAGATTCGCCGAAACTGCATCAATCACGGACAATCAATGCGGCGTTTTTCTTTGCTAGGTACGTTTACCGTCGACCTTTCATTGAATAATAATCTAGCAAATGCTGCACTATTATCATTTAGTTTTAATGTTTCATGATAGGTACTTGTCGGTTCTTTCACATGGCTTTTAAAAAATAAATATATCGTATTGTTTCGATGTGGGGTCGTGCTTGAAAGGCATCAACGATCGTCGATCGTGTAAATAAATAAAATGCCATGAAGAACCTATAATAACCTTTCAAACTGTACATAGTCTTCGCCGTTATAGACATTAACAGTTATTGATGCTTTATCGTGTATATGAAGAGAAAAAACTATTGCGTTGTGCATAAACTGTTGTTAATGAAGAGATTTCTCCGTATTGATGATAGACGCACTGATAAGAATAAATTACCTACTACATAAAATCCACGTTAGCCTCACTGAAAACCAATTTCACCTAACAAATAAACAATTCCAAGTTTGCTAGCCAGCTGAAAATTCCTATTCGACATGCAAATACTATGGATATAATAACACAATAAAACCGATATGGGAGTATTGCGGTAAAAATATATACTAAAATAGCACCAATATTATTAAATTTTCGTTATTTAATGTAATATCTATTTGAATTATTATTTTTCATGATTTCAATATCCTCCGACTTGTAAATTACTCACCTATATTATATTATGCGAACGTCAAATAGAATTCAGAAATTGGGCCATGGTCATTCGCTCGGGCGGAGCATGAATAACGAACACCTTTGAAATAAAAACTTGAAGTTTTCTTAAAAGTGTTACAATTGACCTTGTCAGAATAACTTATAAATGATTTCAAGAAAAGGAAATATGACTCTCTTTTTCCACACGAATGCTAACCAATATCATATTATTAAATTAAACATAGCTTTGATACGATTGATCTAACTTTGATATTTTAATGTTGTTTATACTATTATAAACAAGTCATTGTTTACTTACTACTTACCACTGTATGATTCTTTCATAGCTAGTACAAAAATAATTGCTGATATTATAGGTAGTATATTTGGTGCATTCCTAAATTTGTTATAGGTAATAAAAACGTGTTCAAGGTTTATTTACTTCATGCAGTAGGTATTGCAAAATGAATGCAAATAAAAAAATAATTAACATCTTTATTGTTTTAAAAATTAATGCCAAATCAATGACAATAATATTTGTTTTCAAAATAATAATGTAATCCGTATCTCCGTAGGAATAAATCTGATTGTTTTTTCATCTAGTCAAACTTGGCATATAGGTAAATGATACTTTCAACAACATTTTACTCAAATTTATTAACGTACATACAATTAAGAATCAATCTCAAAGCAAAATTTAAAAGATTATAATATAGTTCCTCGTTTTATTTTGTAAACCAATTGTGTTTTCGGAAGACAAAGTCGTCTAATTTATGTTTTAAATAGAAGTTCAAAATTGAAAATATAAAAAAGGAACCTCTCTTTTCAAAATGACTAATTTGTAGTATTTACGAGGTTTACAAATTTTTATGTTGTATTGACACGATTTAGGATTTGTTTTTTTGGATTGATTTTTAAATGATTATTCGTGTTTATCGTGTTTATGATTGACTCGAGTCATATGCAGAAGTAAATAATAGATAATACTGGCAAATTCAATAAGCATTTCATTCTTGTCTTAAACAAGATTAATTATCAATTTAACAAGATAAACTGACGATTAGGTATCTACCTACCTATTTAATATGTATATATTTTTTCATTTTCTTTTGACCGTATTCGAATCTAATAGGATCAGATGGACCTCCGCAGAGTGGAGGTTTGTATTAACAGATTTACGTTTTTACGAGAAACGGATGCTAGCCACTTGCTCAACTTATTAGGTCCATACTCTGACTCCAGACACAAATTGAAAAACAACATGTGTATTTGTCAGACGCAGGATTCGAACCTGGGACCCACGAAATTATAAGATGCTCGGCCATCGTTTGCGTTTTTTTTTATTTGACATTTTACTGTACGTAAGTGTACGTGTAACTGAAGTTATTGAATATTACATCTTCAAGATATGTACCTACCTACATGCTCAGATGTTTATATACCTATATTTTTCAGCTCACTACCTTTTTTTATCGAGGTTTTCCTGATTATGACATGTAATTTATTATAATAATTAGGCAATTACTATATTGTATGCTTTTTTAGCCTGTGTATATGACAAACGTGTGTGTAACCAAATACCCACTGTTTTATTATGCATTTCATGTAATAATTGCATGTCTGAACATATTTCAATTGTCTTCGACCTGATATCGAGCAATAGTTACATTATTGAACGCGAAAAGGAACGCTTGAAATATTTAAATTGATCTATAAAATGCCGCCTACAGGAAATCTCTTTTCGCTCGTAGATAATACATACAGTTGCCAGACTATTATAGAATACATGAAATAGTCTGGCAACATTCGCACACACGTCTCCCAGGTCGCAACGCAACAGGCTCGAATAAAAATAAAATGTCTTTACATAATTTCATTACGGTATCGCATAAAAATAGAAAGCGCAAAAAGTTTCGTATCACTAAAGAAACTTGTAACTAAACCTGATCAAGAATTTAATTCAATCATTTGTAGTGAATACAAAGACAGGGGAAAAATACAAAATATATTTAAAATTTTCTAAGAAAGTTTTCTCGAATTGTTTATATAATTTAAACACTGAATAAAAATAGTTAATTTCTACAGAAAAAAAAAATATTAATTTTAAGATAAATAAAGTGTACGTTAGCTTACCTTGAATACATATTGACAAGGTCCCAACTACGAGGAGTGACCATAATAAAAACCGCCATAAATTACACTTTTCAGTCCACATCGCCATTTTATTAGTTTTTCCCGCCTAGGGCGGGTTTTCCAACCAGCACACACACACAAAACACACACACTCACTCGACCGCTTCACAATCTGCCGTCTTCCACATTTACTGAAACAAAATATTTTCCAAAATAGCTCCTCTGCAATGGTCGATTAAATTTACTTTACGAAACCTCGTAAAAATATGTATTTACCCAACCATTGCAAATGAGATGAAATTATTTTTTTCGAAAAATCGTTAAAGTATTTATTTTTTTTGTAAAAAAAAAAATGAAATGTGCAAAACGGATAAATTTATTTTAAAATGTGCAATTGAAACAAATTAATTCTAAAATGCGTTTTGAAATCTTATTTGAAAATCGAATGCGCTTCCGGCCATTTTGGATTTGATCTATTTAAGGATTACGCAATTATCGATAATGGTATTCGTATGCAAGTGTGTCGGTCCGGCATTTGGTGCCAATAATAATTCACACATTAATAAGCCGGGGTTGCGAAAAAAACGAAACGCACTTATTTTCGGAGACAGCGCAGCATCGCTGGTCGGACGGTTACTGCTTTGGTGCGGAGTCAGGACCCCTGGATGTATCCCCTTCCAATGAGATAACTCTCTATTGCGAGATTTACACTGGTACGAGCTCCGGGCTACGTGCGTACCACAATTATTTTCTGGTCAGCAGTACAACCGTTCAGGTCTCTTCTAGCTCCCAAATACTTGCAGCTGGCAAATCCAATCTTGTAAAAAAAGTTTGACACTATTGGAAGACAGTTAAATATATCAATTTCTGGCAGGTGCTCTACTGACAATGATTGTATTATTAAACCAGAAATTGTTTTTCAGTAAGCATTTATTCCTAGGTACAATTTTTTTGATTCTGTATTCCATAATGACACTTATTAACCCCGAAGTAATATTTTTATTGTAGTATTATTTTCAATCTACACTGCTAGAGGGAAAATATATAAAGGGACCTACCATAACTATGTATTACCATTAAATGGCAGTGCACATTAACACAAAACGCAGTAACAGTTCAATTTTTTATATTTATTTTTTAAACAATCGCTGAATTTAAAATAACATATTTTTACTTAAATGCACCTACGTATTTTTCATTAAGCAAAATAATAGTAAACGAAACACAATGATCCTTGCGGAATTTATACATTATTTATCGCTTGTAAATAAAAGTAAATTTCTTCAACAGTGATGTTGAGTTGATCAACAACTGATGGCGAAAAGACATTGTGTTAGATAAAATAAAATTCAATATTGTAGTAGTTATTCCCCACTGTTTAATGATTAATGAGACATTGTCAACCGCTACAAAATATACATAATTACTGCTATTTATTTTGTACTAACAAGACATAAAGACGAAATTAATTATTGAAGAAATGGACAACAACCAAAATAATTATCTTTCTAATTGCTGCAGTATGCAAAAACATTAACTTTTCAAAATTATAACAGCACAAACTGTAGAAAAATCTATAATTTCATTGGCGGTAGTTAGTTTTGAAAATATTACTTTTAAGCAGTTGTAGATCTCTGGCGTAAAGGTTATAATTTATCGACGTTTTTGGTTCACAAGATTTGAGAATAAAATTATGGAATATTCGATTCTTGAGAATTCGAGATTGGTCTATTAGTTTCTCACTTTTCTGAGAAAGTAATTGAAACTATTCTTGTCAGGGTCAACTTCGAAACCCTTCTCTTAGGTTTTCCGAAGCAACATTAAAAATCATTTCAGAATCGAATGTAAGATATTGTTAGGTGTGCCGAATTGCGAATCGAATATGACTATTATATACACAAGACTGCTATCGGCAGCTATCGAGCGTAGTTTTTCATATTTTTATATCAAAGTATTATATTATGTTTTAACAGCACCTCTCTTCTTCTTCTTTTCTTTCGACCATGTCCGATCCTAATAGGATCATATGGGCCTCCATAGAGTAGAGGTTTATATTAACAGATTTTGTTTTTTACGAGAAATGGATGTCAGCCACTTACTCAACCTATTAGGTCCATACCCTGACAGACACAAATTGAAAAACAATACGTGTACTTGCCAGACCCAGGGTTCGAACCTGGGACCCACGGCATTATAGTCCAACGCGTTAGCCTCTCTTAGCTGTGCTAAATTTTAGAGCAAGATAGACAGTTTTGACTGTTTAGACGGCTAACTTATTGTAACAATTATAATACTACGAAACAAACATATGAAAAACTATCCTCGATAGCTGCCGATAGCAGTTTTGTGTATAAAATATATGCGCAGGTATAGATATACTATGTTATACGGGGTGTCTTATCTTATGTATTAAAACTTCTATTTAATTCTTTAGAACGAAGCAGACTTGAGAGTGGGTCTATTGCTTGGGCACCGCACCAGTTGAAGTATGGCCTTATGGTGGAGAGGGTACAGAAGAAATTCTTGAGACTCCTTTACTTGAGGTTTTATGGATACTATCCGTGGCTTTATCCAACTAACTTTCTTTTAGGCATGCTTACATACTACAGTCTGCAATTTAGAAGAAATCTTTATTTAGCTACGTATTTTTTTCGACTTATACGAGGTATAAATGAGAACTCTGCCATTCTGGGCAGTGTTGACCTGTGTGTCCCTGATAACTATCTTAGAAATAGAGACCATCAGTTGTTTATTTTCCCAAGGTGCAGAACCAACCTGCCACTGGTAATGCCAATTGGGAGGGTGATAACTATGTTCAACGAAATTGCTTCGGGTGTTGATATATTCCACCTACGTGAGAATGAGTTTAGGTGGACGTTGTTTTATAAATTCTTAAAATAGGGTTTGCTTAACTCATCCGTTGTACTTCCTTGTACCTATATAATTTATCTACTCATCTATCTCTTTTTTATGTAATACTGTTATATGTATATATCTTTTTTTTCTAAATGTCTTGTTGTGAACGTCTTAAACTTATAATTTGTAATGTCCATAATATGTTAAAAAAATTGAATTGAATAAATTGAATGTATAATTACTATCTGATTTTCAAAGTTATATGATACAATTACTTTTACCATAGTCATTTCAATTACACTTTCATAATATACCTATACATTAATATGATGACACCGAGACTGCCGAGAAATGAGAATCTCAAATCACCGCTTATATGGAAGTGATATTTGCAACAGATGAGCGACTCCAGCATTCCCATGTGGGAAAAACCACCGGAAAAACAATGTCAATGAGCTGTTGCTGGTGGACGACTGGAAGATAGTAGCAGAGAGCGTAGAGTATCGTAAAAACGGACGATTGAGGAGTCAATATCTCGATTTGGACTATACTTAGAGCAAAAGAAGAAGAGAATTTCGAAATTTAAAAAAAGTGTCGAGATGTCATACTTTCTCGACAATTTTAGACCTCTATCTAGTCTTGCAATTTGGTGAAACAATAGCGCTGCAGGCTACGTCAGTGGTGGAGCATCCAAACCAGTTACCGCATTTCTAAACAAACCGAAAACTGGTTAATGTTACACGGTTAACCGATCAAATTCTTAGTAGGTGTTTGTACGAACAAAAAAATAGAATTATGTGAAAAAGACATATCCATAACAGCGCAGTTTGGCATGATAAACAATAAAATAGTACCTACTAAATTTACTCACTACCCTACAATTAACTGATAATCCTAATCGCTGAGAGCTAGACTAGCGTAGTGGCAACTTATAAAACTTTTTTGGAATACAAATGGATTTTCTTAAAATTCCACCTACATTCAATATAATTAATATATTTTAAAATACGGCTTAAACCGGTTAACCGGTAAGTTATTCGTAAAAATTGCTAAACGGGTAGTATTTGTCCAGGTTAATTGGATGCCTTAATCAGTGCTTTAAAAGTAATTCGTGTATTTTAAGTGCAACTCTTGCACCTAGACAGTGACGTCCCATGGGGGTAGGCAGATTGAGCATCGCTTGGGGGCAGCAGTTACTCGAAGGGCGGCAAATCGAAGAGAATCATTAGGTATACCTACCTCTATAGAAATATGTATGTACATAAACTTGGTAATAACGGCAATATCTTTCCATTAAAAAAACCAGCTCACTGGTTGGAAACAAAATGTATTAATAATTAACATACTTAAAAGGTTTAACAGGAATGTAATTTTAATGTCAGTTTCGCGATGTCTAGTTTACTTCCGCTGTCCTTGAACGTCACGTCCTTGATGACCAGCAATGACACGTGCAGATTTGCGAATTATATTTTGAATTATGGGTAGGTATGTACCTAGCCATAATTCATAGATTTGGATATGTATCCAAATCTTTTTGCCAGTCACTCGCGAGTTTTGAAAGTTGTCAAGTGTGTTTTTAAATATATGTATTTGAAACCGTGGACTTACAATATTTAAATTAGATTTAGTGGTATATATTTTGTTAGTACCTAATTCATCCATTCAACACATTTCTTAGATATTGGAGTGATGAAAGGATGAAACAAAATACTGTATAAAAAATGGGGCGGCATTTTGGCGCTGCCTAGGGGCGGAATTTTGTCTAGGGACGTCACTACACCTAGGCTAATGGCTTACACACCTACGCGCATTCTCATTATATATTATGATAACCTGGGCACCATATCACCGACGATTTGAAAGGGTTTGACGAAAAAATTATATATCTACACTGAGAGCTTAAAAAATATGTAAGTATTAGCATATATAATTCGGAAACACTTCAGAAACATATTATATATTGGAAAAAATATGATGCCGGACCCGCAACTATGTCTCTGAGGTGTTTACACAATATTAGTTTACATTATTAAATCTTGTGAATGATTCGTTGAATTAAAAAAATAGTTTAATTATCTAATGTAATATCATCTTTAATCAGGGCTCGAAATGGACCGGAACGCACCGGAGCGCCGTTCCGGGTCGTAAAATCGGCGACATTGTCGTTCCTTCTTGTTGAAAAATAATTTTACCATTTGAGCTAGAATGGCCATAAAACAAAAAAAATTATAAAAAACATAAAATTAGATAACTATGTGAATATATTCAGAAAACTAACGAGCGCTCCGGTTCGTAAAGTTTTCCATTTCGAGTGCTGTCTTTAATCCGAAACACGGAAAAATATATTCACTAGAATTTTTGATAATTTTTTCGTGCCTTTGAGTCCGCCACTGCGTCGATGATAAATAGATGGAAATAAAACGTTTATTTTTTAATGTAAGTTCTTAAATTAAATCTTCATAATATTATGTATTAAATTTAATGATAGGTCCCTAATTAATTAAATATAGTATTTAGCTATTTGTACCAATAGGTAGGTAGGTAAAAATATTACAATCCATAAACATTTAAAATGGAATAGTATAATAATATAAGACATAAAAACTATCTACTAATACGCCGATGCAGAATTAAAAAGTAAAATTTAGGTCCGAGCTTAATAATTTTATTATAATACTGCCAGTGAAATACCTAGACTAGACAGACATACTGGTATTAATTTAAATCACCTTGGCGTTTAAGTTTTCGTATAAATTTAGTTTATCATGAAAAATAGCTTGCTACAATAAAATACTACAAAGCGATGGCCAATGGTCATTGCCTGCGTCACTAGAATGAGCCGACATCTAAATAATTTTCAAGTATACGGTGAACTAATTTTAGAAATGTTTCCAGTTTTTGATCTAAATTCGCACATTCACTTTACTTTACGGCTGATCCAATATAGAATCTGGGGGGACAATCCTGACAATCAATATTTACTTACTAATACGATTATGTCGTTTTTTTCCTCTCTATGCCTCGTAATTTTTCATATTATTTATTATCAAAACGAGAATGTTTGGAAATTGAATCAATTAAGTCGATACTTCAGTGAAACGGCAAATAATTTTCAATTATATGCGCGACGAAATTTTGGACTCGCTGGCAGTCTGAGAGCAAACGTCGAGGTGTCAAAACGTCAATTTGTTTCGTGATGGCGACGGGGGTATTAATTCTTAAATCGTCTAAAGATGACTAAAAACGTTACTTATTTACTTTAAAAAGAAAACATGTCAATGAATATATTATTATTGTTACTAATAGAACAATAAACTGAACATTAAATGGACGCATGTTGGATTTATATGACAAATTATATTTCGTTCGGCATGCGTCATTTGCACCCGCGACCCGCAATCCACGCATCGTCTAGCCACTATCTTTTTAGACCATGCCTCAACTGAGGTATAGCCTGAACAATACAGACCGAAAAACTTGTCTGAAGAATGAGATGGAGGAGCCACTGTCGAAAACTACCCAATCAAGACTCGTAACTGGACAAAATCTGACATTCGAATAAAATTTTCAAAATGGCGTCCTATGGTAGTTCATAGTTCCATTTTTGGCCA
Source organism: Rhyacophila brunnea (assembly GCF_057557595.1). Lineage (NCBI taxonomy): Eukaryota > Metazoa > Arthropoda > Insecta > Trichoptera > Rhyacophilidae > Rhyacophila > Rhyacophila brunnea. The sequence continues at coordinate 34,156,280 of NW_028233276.1, read as the reverse complement.
TTCTACAGATAAGTTTGTAGGTAGTTGGTACTCAGCACCTATGTAATTTGTAATACTTTCAAAATATTATTATACATTCGTTGTGCAATTTTATTTAACTAGTACCCAAATGTCTCACAAAATAATTTGATAATTCAGATTTTTATATTTAGAATTATTAGGTAGGTATGTATATCGAAAAATAAAAACAGATGATTCATTCGGCATTCAGGTATACTTTATTATGCGAATATACTGCATATTTTTTAAATTTCATTCCCAAAATATATCTAAGTATACTAATATTTCACTAGATTTAAGATTCAAACCTACACCAACTCGCAAACTGAGTGAGAGTAATTTCACGTATTTGTGGAAGGTTCACGGAAAATTCGTTGACAGAACTATTGATCTCCAACGAAAAACATGTTAAATTATAAGTAAACACGTATAAGATTTTTTAAAACGCTTTTTTCTTTTTATGTTTGCTATGGTTGCGAAATATTTAATATTTTAAAGACTACTAGCTATTTAACGTTATTTATTATGAAACAAGTATCCCACATTGATAATTATTTTGCTTTTATATCGCAGACAGTAGATAATAGTTTTTCACTAATCACTCGTTGTCCGTAGCAAATACAGTGCAAATTTGAAATTAAAATAAAAAATCAATAAGTATATTATTCAAATACTTTTATGTTCGTAATTGATTAAATCAATATATATATATATATATATATACTGGTGATTTACTGATTTATTCATCCGTGATTAAACTGGTGAGGCTATAGAGATGCATCCTCAAAAAATTTGAACTGAACAAAAATTTTGATGTCTTCAAAAGAATGGGAAAAGATCGAGAATTTCTGCGTTGTATCAAAACCAAGAAACATTAGAACATATTATTATTAACCACATTATAAGAATAATAATTATATATTATACATAATAAAGTACAGCATCCCCTAACTTGTTATCCAAAGAAAGATCAATATTAAACGTGTCAGAGGAATATTCCAATACTTTAAAATACCGAATCGTCTTCTGTTTTGAATATAATTTTTTTTTCGAAAACAGAAAAATAACTAGTATTCTTTTATATATTGCGCCTTGGTAAATCCTGATCTACCAAGGGCGTCGTGAACCACAAAAGTTAAATAATTGCTTGATTTATTTTAATGTACACATTAATGGGTATCTATCACATCATACAATTAATTGACTAAGCAGTTAAAATGTCATCCAATATTTATGTTTTTTTAAGTAAGTTTGTAGGTATGTAAATGCTTAAAGATAAATATTAAATGTGCGATGTGCATTGTTTCATAACATGTAGATACCAATCTATATCCTCAGATTGTTCTAAAAATAAGAAATATTTTACCAAATAATTTTTCCTATAAGTATCTTTATAAAATAGAAATACAATACCTTATTTTGGTACATTATTTTCATTTCATAATATAGGTGTTTACGTGTTATAAGTAGGCTTCCATATGTCTGGGTTTAGTCTGGTTCGTCCTGACTTGGCAACCCGATTCGGACTTCAGCAATTTTAAAAAGTGTGTATCCCATATTCTGTCGAGCAATTATTGTTGATGATTTTTATATGTGAATAAACAAAAAATGGCGCGAACATTAATTTGGTAAGCGTCTAAGTTACGAGTACCTATCCAGTAATAATGGTATTTTTAATTAAAATTGTATTTAAGGCTATACTTCAGCTGAGGCACGGTCTAAAACGATCGTGACTACGCGACACCAGCAGAACAAAACTTAATTTGTCATAAAAATTCAATATGTGATCATTTAATGTTCTGTTTATTATTCTATTAGTAACAATAATAATATATTCATTGACATGTTTTCTTTTTCAAGTAAATGGGTAACGTTTTTTAGTCATCTTTACACGATTTAAGAATTAATACCCCTGTCGCCTACACGAAATAAATTGACGTGTTCACAGCTCGCTTTCGCTCTCTGATTGCCAGCTAGTCCAAAATTACGTCGCACCTATAGTTGAAAATTATTTGCCGTTTCAAGACAAGTATGCTCTTAAGTAAAATTATTTTCATTTTATTTTAAGTTCTTGAATACATGATAATGTATTGATTATTACATTTTAATGTTTTATTATACCCTTCCAGTGATATAGCCCCGAAGCCTTGAGCTTATCTTTGTATTTTTATCATCTTATCAAGTATTAATAACACGCATTATGAATGTCTGGAATTGCATTTGATAAAGATTTACTTTATCGCACCATTGTTCATATCAATCCTAACATCTGGAATGCAATGCATCCTTATCGCTCATTGTTTCAAACCTTCTTTCTAACGGGTATTGTTTTATATCTACCCTTCTTATCAAACCAAACGTCTGATAATGACATGCCTAATATTAATAAACTTTGTTGTATATAGATATATAAAATAGATTTTCTTTTATATAGTTTTATATAAATAGCTTTTCAATTCAGTTTTAACTTAACCTTCAAGAAGGAAGCATCGACTTCTTTCAATCACTGTATTAAACGAGACTGTTCACAAGTTATTGTCCAGAACATAATTTATTATAATTATATAAGTACATATTGTATTACATTCGAATAAAGCCAGTTTAAATAATATAAAAGGTGTTTATATGACGTTGATCCCGCCGTTCCATAACACCTCCAGTCAGTCAAATGTCTGGACTTCACTCTGAAATAATTACAAGATAAAAAGAACTTTTTATATAAGTACCACGTTTTTAAATTTTCTGTTGAATCATATAAACTTGACAATTCTATGTATTAATAATTTATGACAAATAAGGACAAATAAACAAATCATTTTTTTGCTATTTTGCAACAAACAAACAAATATAGAATACTGAAATGTCATTTTAATTCCCATAGTAACGCACGTATATACAGTATAACCTCGTTTTTACGTGCCCGGAATTCACGTTTTCCCGGCAATTGCGTGTAATTTTTCAGTCCCGATGTATTTCAGTACATTTAATACCCGCATTTACGTTTTTCTTTCCCGCGATTTACGTCGGAAATATTCAAAATATGCGAGTTGAGTATGTCCATTTTAGATGCAATCCATTATACAGTTAAGGTATGGGGTGAAATAACCGACTCTACCATCATGAATTGTTTCCGGAAAGCTGGGATATATAAGGAGCAGGATCAAGACGTACCCAGTACCCAAGAAAATATCCAGTGTGATGTTATAGAAGGCTGGGAAAGGATTTCAGACCAACCCCTGGAGGATTATGTAAACCTTGACTCCAATGATATGACATCAGACTTGGTGGAAGTTGATGACATTGTTGACAGTCATTTAACACCAGCAGACTTGTCTGCTGATGAACTTTCTGATGAAGAAGAGGTCGATATTACAACAAAAGAAGAAGCAATGAGGTTCATCGAGGGTTTAAAAACCTACTTTACAAGCTTTGCTGATATTCAAGATGACACTTTTAAATGTTTATATAGTCTTGAAAGAGAATTACATAACAAAAAAACAAAAATGCAACAAACTAATATACATGATTTTTTAATTAAAAAATAAAAAAAAATTAAATTGAATGTTTTTTTTTTCAATAAAACGTTATTATTTTAGAAACATAAAATTTAAATGTTCTTTTTTTCAATACCCCCCTTTTACATTTTCCCTCCAATTAGGTTTTTTTTCCAGTCCCTTAAAAACGTAAAATAGGGGTTATACTGTATTAATAATTTAGTTGCTAGGACCACCCCCTTAGCAACCAATAATAGTGGATTGGATTACGGATTTCTTCCGAAATAACTTTTCATACAAAACAGAATTAACTGAAAATGAATTCAATTCTACTGAAAGATGGCTAAAAGTATTAAAAGAATGCATTGGCATCGTGTTCTGATATATTCTAAAAGTTTCAAATGTCTAGTCGGGAAGTTAGTTAAAAATCGATTGCAAGATTTGTACTGGATAAAAAACCACCGGACAAACAAGAATACGAGCTAAAAAAAAAACATGTAAAAATATGACAACCCGTTAAACTGTTAAAGGATACTAATTTAATGTCAATATTATAGACTCAATCAATCAAAATATTGGCGTTATTACCTTTTTGAACACAGCTTTCTGTTCAATATAAGATATAAGTGCATTGATATTTATATGAAATTGTTTACTATCATATCTTTGAAACTATGTTTAACCCAAAAATTACAATTTTCCACAAGATTTCAACAATTTACCCATCCTAATATCATTATATAATGAAAAATTCTATTTCTGAGCGTTTAACTCATTTTGCGACAAAGCGTGGGTTGGCTTCTTTCTGCATAATCAAATTATTTTTCCTAATGTGACAAATACCGACAATATATAAGTATTAATAGTACGTAGTCTATGTACAATATTATTTCCAATTAGTCTGTGAAATACCACCAATGCTAACCATATAGTTAAGTAGATATAGATAGACGAAAGCTCGAACTGTGCTTTCGCTTTCCCACTTGAAAGAACGTTGTGCGGGCGTCCTGTTAATAGCGCAAAGTAGTCGAGATACGATAAATACGTTTCGGAAACTGGTTTAGACCAACTGGCGGGATGTCAGCCAAATTTAATATGGGGCGGTATTTCGTGCTGCCAATGAATATGTAGGTATAGAATGCCGCCTGACCTACTGGCAGAAAAGTGCAGTCGACAGTTTTCCGCAACTGTCTACTAAGTACTAGCGATCACTTGCAAAACAAAGCTTCCTAATCATGAATAAAGTGGTTCGACTATCATTCAACGCCCGAGGATATGCCCTTGGTGAGGGAAGATACAGTTAAGATGTTGGGCAATTAGATGCTAACCGAGCTATCATTAAATGTATCAATGTTTTATGGGAACTTTTTAAAATTAAACACCCGCAAATGAATATTAACGCAGATGCATAATGCAATACTATCATCAGCGCTCGAAATGGAAAAGTTTACGAACCGGAGCGCTCGAAATTTTTCTGAGGATATTAACATGGTTATCAAATTTTATGGGTATTTTATAAACATAAGTATGCTAGATTTTTTGTTATATGGCATATCTAGCTCATACGGTCAAAATATTTAAACCACGAGACGGAGCGATAACTTTACAGATTCCACGAACCGGAACGGCGCTCCGGTGCGCTCCGGTCGATTTCGAGCCCTGACTATCATATTATAGTATTCATCAGTGGCGAAGGGTGGAGTTAGGCTGTTACTGTGCACCATAAATAGTGCAAATAATTAACCTCAAGAAAACAAAACTATTACTAGTATCAAAAACAGCGACATCAGACACCAACACAAATTTTGTCATTAACAGCGAACCAATCGAACGTGTGACCCATTATAAATATTTAGGTACATGGGTCAATGAGAAATGGGACCAGTCTCAGGAAATAAAAACTAGAATTGAGATCGCAAGGAGCGCCTTTCTCAAAATGAGACGCCTCCTTAGTCTGAGACTGCGTATGGTACATTGTTATGTGCTCTCAATTCTTTTCTATGGTATGGAAGTATGGACGCTAAACCAAGAGATGTCACGGAGACTTGAAGCTTTCGAGATGTGGCTGTATAGACGCATCCTCAAAATTCCTTGGACTGACCGGGTGACAAATGTTGAAGTTCTCAATCGAATGGAGAAGGACCGAGAAGTTCTACGTAGTATCAAAACCACGAAACTACAATACATCGGCCACATGATGAGAGGACAAAAATACAGCATTCCCCAACTTGTCATTCAAGGAAAGATCAATGGGAAGCGTAGCAGAGGACGGCGCCGCATTTCGTGGCTTAAGAACCTCCGTGATTGGTACGATTGCAGCTCCACCGAACTGTTCCGGGTAGCAGACGACAAAGATAAGATCGCCTTGATGGTGGCCGACCTCCGCTAGGGGATGGCACAATAAGAAGAAGATAAATAGTGCACACTAAAGTTTGTCAGTCATACGTTTTTGTTTCCATTGAAATAAGACAACAATTATTTACAGATGGTGTTGATTACTTTTTAAAATTCAATTAAACCCTGCGAAAACCATTCCATAATAGATAATAGTCAAAAAATACTCGTATATCTATAAAATATCCAAAATTATGCAATTAAATCATATATAGCTGATATTTTATAGACATCATATTTTTTTATCTGTTGTACTCGTAGTTTGGTTAGGCAGGGTTTAATTAATTTAAAAAAAGAACCAACGATATAATAATAATATGTAATATGTACCAATTATTAATCAAACGAAAACAAATAAGTATTAATGAAAAAGTGTGCACAATTTAGTCGTATCGCCCAAAGTATACCGAAACTATTATGGTTCGATTTAGGTAGGGTTTAACTGGTTTTTAAAAACTAACCGACACCATCTGTAAATTGTAGTATTAGTTCAATAAAAAAAATACTTATGACTAACAAAGTTTAATGTGCACTATTTATGGCGGATCCTAACAGCCTACCTCCACTCTTCGCTACTGGTATTCATTAGTGTAGGTATAAAAATACACAAATTGTACATGTACCTATTTCATGGCCCCCACATCTTGAAGAGGGAATGGGACGACTGGCCTCCGGACAATTGGACACCGCACTGTCATAGACACGTGTAGACGAGGTATTTTAATCATTTTCTATCTACTATCAAGTAGTTTGAATTCATTTCACTCTTAACATAATGTATTCTTCATCGCGGATTGAGAATTAAGGCTTTATATAAAATAAAAAACTCTTTTTTCGTTGGAACTTAAACACATGCACGATTAAATCATTGTTTACGTCTGCATATTTACATTCTCACTAACTATTAAATCATAATATAATCATTGAAATTTAAATAATAATATTGAATATTTTTTTTTAAATACCTATAAGTACCTAACGTCTATTTATTTTCGAATTCCGTGGCGTCCAGTCGTCCGGTGGCAAATCGTCCTAGACCCCTTGAAGAAGGTCCCCAGACTAGGATCGTTGTCGGTCCCCCTAACTACCACTACTGTTAAAGTCAGTATGACGCTCCCTCTCTACCGTTTTCCAAATGGTATTATAGGTAAAATTAAGGGTATTAAATTTAATGTATTTTAGCGATTTTTAGTGTATTGACACAATAATCAAAAATTGCATCGCACAACCATTACTCTAAAAGTAAAATAGGGCCGCAGGCGACTTTTTCACTGTTGGTATAAATTTGCGATGTGTGTTTATCTGACTTATCTGATCGACCCGTCACGCCGGGCCCCCAGGCTAGAGCGCTGTCAGCTCCCCCCTGTGAGGGCCATTACCTACTTACTTTCGGCGTATGGATTAATTTGACTGAATATTTCAAAAATCAACTCGACAATTTTCTTATCTTATTAGACTGAAAGTCTACATAATAACATTTCGATCAAAATTAATAGATGTTATGGAAATATATTTTGTTTAAATGAAAACCATCTTGAAATGAAAAATAATAAGAATGGTATATTTTATACTTATTTTATACTATAGGCATGCGGGTACTAAATATTGTTGTGTTATATTTAAATCTGAGATAAAAGCTATGCTTAAATGTTTACATGAATTGTCTTTCTTGCATCTACATCTGTTATCGACAACGCATTGATTCGCTATTTTTAGTATGACTCCGTTTATTGACGATTGAAATATTGCATTACAATCGTTTTTGTTAGTTTAACTATCTCCTCGCGTAATAATAATAACATAAATAACAGCAAATAAAATCAAGACAAATAAATACCCCTAAATAAAACACTAAACACAAAAATAAACTTTCGCATATAAATTAATCGCGCTGAAATCTATTCTTTAATAGTTTAATAGAACAAAATAATGCATTATTCGAAAACACTTGTAAGAAAAGTCTTGAATAAAATATTGCACGAGGCGGGAATATTTATTTTCAATTTCTTTAAAGATTTTTTCTAATAGGTTTCTAAGGCGTTTCCGAATTATGTATGTTTAAAAAGAATGCTACATTCTGAAATCAAGCGAATTATTCGTTGAATAAACAAATAGTTTAGAAAAAGACAAGGCAAAATCTATGTCGTATTTTCCGTATACCAAGAGACTTGAAATTCGGTGTACAGGTATAATATATTCTATTAAATTTTGAGGAGGGTGGGATACTCCAAACTTCGTAAAAACTAACATCTTTGTTAATAACGTTACGGATTTGAAACTTTCAATAATAGTTTATTGATAGGAGTAAAAAAACATGGGTGTCGTTGATTTACTTTTCAAGAGAATGGAACTTAAACATTGCATTCGTGAAGAATGCTAGGCTAAGACCGCTGAAAATACCGGAACACCACTAATTTATAATATATATATCGCGATACCTACCAATTCATATACTATTTTATTTTAGTTTCATGTACAATATTTAGGTGACAAGATGGATATTGCAGAGCGAAAATAGAAAAATTATTAACTAAAAATAGAATTAAATAAAATAGCAAAAATGTGTACTATTTTATTACAGTAATATTAGTTTCTATATGATTTTCAAAATTTATTGTAACCTGTTTTTAATAAAAAATATATAAGTATTATGTTCTTCCTTATTTCAATTAAAAACAAAATAACATCCATCGATCGCCATATAACAAGAAATATTTACTCCACGCTTTATATATACCTACCTATAAATCTATTTCCTCTACTTATTTTACTATTTTTTTTAATTTCTTGCAGTATTATAATAATTATATACGCATTTTTTTTATTTAACCTGCACGTCTAAACAAAAAAATAAAAAAAAACAATAAAAAGTAATTGCATCTGGCAATCTCCTACGACCTACACTACAATGAAAAATTTGAAAATTTTGAAAAGAGAACACGAACAAATATTGTAATTATTCAGCTTCATAGACAACCTTAGCATGATTTTATTTATTCTTTATTGCTCAATGTAGTTCGACACTCTTTGGATTTAAAAGACGATAAAAAAAAGATAATCCCGCTCGTAATAAAAAGGTAAATGTAAAAATGATAATTGAACAGCGAACTTGATTCGAAGCGCCACGCTATGCTACAAGTCGGCGTGAGACTTTATTTCGGGAGCATGCGACAACACACGGGCGCCATATAAGGTCGCCGGATCTGAGCCGCGGTCACATTTCCCTGGGATTCGCGCCACCTTCCAACATCAAAATTATCCCCAAAATAAGGGAAAATAATTTGCAATCTTCCCTCTTTATAATAAATAATGTAATAAGACAGTTTCGGACGATTTAATGCTGGCGCGTCGTGTGCGCGAGCCCATATGGCTGCAGCAAATTACTACGCGTAAAACTTTTTCTTAGTTAAATTGAAAATAATATTTTTCAGTTCTGTTGCTGGCAATAATATCTGAGAAAATTAAGAAATTTTTTAATATTTAATATGTTTGAAAATTAACGAGTCATTTCTTAATAGAGCCCTCTAGAAATCGTTTTCTGAAACAAACTAATATGAATTCTTTATTAAATTTTGTAGAAAATATTATAATATCAGACCCAGGCGACTGCTGAAAACTAGATAGGTATGTATGTAGGTATCTATCAATATCAAAACAGTAAAAAGCCATTAGTAACTACTTCGCTGTCATCACTCAATTCGTTTTTTAAACAACATTTAATGTAACTCTATTGCAGTGGGGAAAAATGTAATTCTGGAGCATATAAGGCCTATAAAATTAATTAAATTTGTAAAAAAATTATAAATGTGGCATATATTAGTATTCATAATACATACCATAAAGTCATAAACTAATACACTATATACTAATACATATTATCATATTATAATACTAAAAACACTAGTCATGGGTCTCCAATTTATTTTTCTCAAGTTTAAATTTTATAAATCAAAAATATTTTGCGGGTACCACATTTTTAACATAATGTTTGTTTTGTAAATTTTGTGTAAGTATATTATTTAGTTCTGAAAAAAAAATCTCATATTTTCACAAAAAAAAGTATTCCCAACATTAAAGCCTATTGGCCAATGTAGTAGCTATCGTATAAACTAAACTATACTATACAATATACATAATAGGTATGAGGCACGAGCAAGGAAAGACGTTTCTCGGACGGGCTGCTCGGCGAGCCTGCCAATCAAGATGGCGACAAGACTCTACGGTATTTATTGTATCGAATTATGTTTAAAGGACTAGACTCCTATCTCTTAAATTGTATTAACCTTCCCCCGGTAACTCTGGTAGTGTGGTTAGGGCTTTTGGCATTGGTTACGAACCTAATTTTGTAATCTTTATAATGTGACCTCGGCGAGAGCCGCGTGGTTTTTCTAGTACTAATAAATTGCTTAGTGTCCATTTTGGACCATCCTCAAATGAGTTTATTATTTTTCTTGACCTGATTTGTTCCTTATATAGTAATATGCCAGGAGAGGAGTCAGGCCAGGTGGCGCCCTATAATAATTTGTAATTAATTGATTATTTTCTCTTAATACTAAGTGCTGAACGCTGGAAGATTTATAACCAAAAGACCGCGTGGAAGCCCACGACCAACTGTTGGTAGGTATTAAAAGCCTACGGAGATGAGATCCTCATGTTTTTACCGCTGTTTTGTATTGAGCTAGATCCGGATGTGTTAAACGTACGATTAATATCTATTTTAGCCATGGTAGATGTAGTTGAAATCTATATTACGTTTCAAATAGTTAACAATTAAAACTGGGCATGTCATATATTATGTACCTACATACAGTGAGTTATTAGTGGAAAATAATTCTATAACCACACACACGTAATATGGTTGACTTGCAATAATAGCCAAAAAACATCAATTGCGTATTGGAAAGAGGCTTTAAAAATGGGTTGACTTTCAAATCGATGCATGTCCATTTCAGCCAATGACGTAAGCGTATAACCACAGTAATATGTATTTAAAAATGGTATAATATACATTTTTAATTCGTAGATCAATTATATTAAACATTGTATTACATACTATATTGCGGACAAATTAATTTATCTCTGACAGTAAACAGTGGACGTGTACATAATTCAGTTTTGATTTCTAACTACTGTAATAATAAATAATAATTATTTAGTATAGGTAACTACCATGAAATCTTTAAAAATGGTTACATTTTTCACAATTTGGTCATTTGACGGTTAAATTATTCGTCCCCTACATCACAACTTGTTACATAAATACGCCAAACAGTAATGTATGATACTTTGTGTAGCTTTCTACAATTAAAGATAGTACCTACATATATAATGATTATTAATTTTCCATCCTCAGAACCAATGTGAGAGGTTAGTTCAGAACTTTAGAAGTGAGATGGAATAGGGAACCGGGGGGTAGGTTGACTCCAAGGAATAACTCAGAATTTGGTGCGTGAATGAAATGAACCCTGGTTTTATTATCTCTTTCCAAATAAATATTAATTTAATTATTACAGATAAGTTTACAGATTATAATTTAGATGTGTGAAATCACGAGTATACGTTCAGATAGATTTACGAGTCGATCGGGCGAAGCGTAACGATAACCTTAGTGCAAGAACGTAGTGGTCGCGCGGGGGCGGCGCGGCGGCGTCTTGCGAAACTCAAACGTATAACCGTGTGTAAAATGTTCGTAGACAGTGTGTTTTTTGGGGCATAATACACACGGTTATACGTTTGAGTTTCGCAAGACGCCGCCGCGCCGCGCCCGCCAATTGACTACGGCCGAGCACTTATGGTTCAACCTTTGATGACTGAAAGACCATAATTATTGCTTTCTTCTACTGAGTGTTTTATATTGATTTGATAAAATAGAAAATGCTGCTATCGGATACTTGAATATTTTTGATGATCATGCTTATGAGATTTATTGTGCAATGAATGCATGATTCGTTTTTTAAATTATAAATAATTGATTTTAATTTGAACGATTATGCAGTTTTGCACAAGATTGATTTTTATACAAACAACTTTTGTGCATATCATGGTAAACTTACATAGCATTATTTATTAATTTGCGATATTATTGATTGATTGAATTATTATATTATTTTGCTAAATTAGCTTTCTGTTGAAATTTGATTGATCACTTGTTTTGCAATTTTAACAATATTATGATGCAAGATACATTGTAGTTATAAAATAATAGTTTCATGCCAAGTCATGCTGGATGGTAGGGTATTCACCCTACAGAACTATATAGTAAAACTCTTACTTTCTTCTAACATGCTCTCTAAAAAAACAAACACCGTTAAGACACCCCCTGCCACAATTTCCAAAATGATTCGAATGGAAATTTTCAAATTTTCATTTTTTTTCTCGTGGAAAAATTTGTCACTATAAGCAGCCCGTAGTAATAAGAAGTACCTATCGTTTGGTTACAAATTAATACCATAAATTCCGTAACAAGATACCTACCCATATTTATATAATATATAACATTTCATAACTACTGTTAAACAGAGACTTAATCATAAAAACGATGAATTAATAAAAAAATCTAGTTATGGTATCTGATATTTAGAACCACGGGGTAGGTGCTTGCGTTAATTTTGCATGACCACCAAGATATCACGCCACTGACTTCAGGCAGAAAAGTACAATTTTTCGCGGAACACAGTTTGAAAATGGCCGAATTACAATCTATAATATAATTTTCTATTTAATCCCATGTCATGTTAATTTATATAAAAATAATTGATAAAATATTGGAGTGCGATTGGCCCAAAGATTCTCAGCTCTGCATATCGTGCTTAACAATGTCCTAAATCAAGTGATTAACCAGCTGTTCGGAACGTTTAATAAGAGCATGATTTTCAATATCGAGGTGACAGCTTTTGAATGTGATGCCAATTTTGTTTTTCTACTTACGACTTATTATGAAACATAAAATTGATTCGCACATTAAGGGGATCGCTCTATATCTAAAATAATGGTTGATGACTTTCACCATTGATTATTATCGTATTATATTAATGCTCTCATGAATGCCAGAAATAGTTTAGGATTTAATAGTTTTAGGGGTCGAAGACCTTAAATGAAATGCGTATTTCAATAACGTGTGTTATCCGCTCTAACGTAAAATTTGTTTTATTAAAATAAAGTCGCTATCTGGTTTTCATATTTTTTCATTATTGAGAGATTAAAAAAAATAAAATTATTATTATTATTATTAGCATTTATGAAACTGTGGATTTAAACCACTACACGCACCACCAGACGGTTTAGGTAAAATACTGGTCGCTCGTATTATTAATATAATTTTATGAGAAATTTTCTTTATAACTTGGTCAATTTACGATGATATTCAATTGGCTTGAAAGTATTATTGGTAAAATAGCATGTACCTACCATTTTTTTTAAATACATTTTTTTGGATAAAAATGTCATTCTTCAAATTGAATGCATAACTAGAGCTTGTGATTTCTCGACTGTTTTCATTTCTCGACATTCGAGAATAATTATCGGATTCGACACATATGTATTTGTTTTCTCAAGAATTTGTATTAGTGTACTTATTGATTTCTCGAGAATTCTCGAGATTCTTGTGAAATCAACATTATAATCAAATTAGGTAGGTACCTACCTCTGCTTACCGATGTTTTAGCTCTTTCAGCCAAAAAAATACAATAGTCGAAAAGAAAAAGTGGAGAGATTTTTCAAGCTCCTTCAGCCAAAAAAAAATCCGTTGGAGACGTTTTTTGAGCTTTTCGTATGTAAATTTTTTTAATCAGAGTTTTTTTTAAATTCTGGCTGCGCAACGCAGCGCTACAATTCCTCGAAATGAGAATCCTTGTATTTTCGGAAAACTAATTTCAAATTGATTCACCCTTTCTGATTATTTCTCGAGAATTCTCGAGACGAGATTTCTCAATCACAACCTTAAAAACGACTATAATATTAACCTCCAAATGATTTTTGGCGTTGGCAAATTTTACAGGGGAAGTTACAGGAGGTACAAATTTGCAATGGTAAAATTAAGCAAATCATAGTAGGTACCGTATAAATAAGGTATATTGTATAAAAAAAGTAAGTGACTTATAGATATCAGGATGTCGTATTTATGCCTTGCAAATAAACATTATCACAACGAGAGTAACCCCCTTAAACAACACAATAATATTTATCTAACATACACAAGACGGAAAAACGATGTAAGAGTTGGTACCTACTTACTATTCTTTCTTTGAAAGGCACACACCTGTTTAAGTATGATTATAATAAATTGATTGTGTAATTAACTTTTCCGATTTATCTGGTGGTAAAACCAAGGTGGGTGATAATATAATAATAAAATGTGAATTTTATACATTATAGGTATAATAATATGGTATATACGTATATAATAATATGTAGGTACGCCTGTTGCATATAGAAGATGTTGCCTTCTGTGATTTTATTATCATCATCGCTGAAGCATGTTCCGGTTTTTCCAGGACTGCATTTACGGTTGAAGGGGCCCTGGGTTAATAAATATTGCCAGCCCCAGAAAAAACAACAGCGTCTTAAAAAATGTGAAATATTTTTATTAGTTTTCTTGCTTTTTACAGTACGAGTATATAATATCTTTCAACTGCGAGTGTCTTGTCTGATGAGTACAAAATTGAACACTACGGTGGCTTCTGATCATGGCCCCCATATGCTGAAGCGGGCCCCCCTACATATCGCTAAGGTTAAGAGCCGTATAATTTTCTACTAATACAATAGTGATCCCCAAATGGTATTCTGCAGTCAACTTGAATTGTCGGCACGGTATCATAATATTATGAAGCAATGATCGCTACCCCCTTTTGTGATAGCCAAGTAACATGGGGCCTTTCACCGTATTGGATAAAATAGTCGTTTTTATTAGCCAGGAGACACACTAAAAATAATTATAAAATAAAATTCCACCGGTGAAATAGCGCCGCAGGTGACTATTTTACTATTAGCGCGAATTTGTAGTGTATGTTTATCTTGCTTAAGTGATCGACCCGCCGCGCCGGGCCCCCAGGCTAGAGCCCTGTCACCCCCCCCTTGTGGGGGCCATGCTTTTGATATAAAATGTGTACAAAGTAAACATTTCTTTCGTTTACGTATATTTTTTCCAATTCGTTATCAATAACAGCATATTTTATTGAAAGTACCTAGTAACCTTCATCGATCTCTTAAACCTTACAAAATCATTCGAGCGGGGGCAGCTACTACGTCTGACTCAAGATTTATTCATACATGTTTAATGTTTTCAAAAGTATTTCCAGGCCCCTTACCAATTTGGGAGGGCTGGCCTATAGCCCCTTAAGCCCTTTGGTGAACCCGGCCACGAGTTTCTCATACCTACGTGCCATTTTTCTGTGCAATAGTTTCTTTTTATCTTATCAGAGTTTGTATGAAAAATAGGCTTCATCTCGAAAGAAAAATTGTTGTCTTCAATCTCTTTGATAAATTCAATTTTTGATAATGTATGGGAAACTTTAAATGTAATGTTCATAATATTATCTCGTCAATTACACAACACATTCTCAAAATAAGTGCGTTGATCCTAATTTTGGCCGAAGTCTTCAGTAAAAATTTCAGCGCTCTAGAGTCTAGACGCTAGACTCTAAAGCAGTGGTTCTCATGTGCGGCCACCAACATCATTTTCAGCTAACTCGGCTAACGTTAAAAATATGCGTTATTGGAAATGTGTCATGACCAAGTACTTAAAACCCATTTTAATAATACCACGATTGAAAATTTTTGGTCGAAGTTATATTACGTTGACCAAGAATCAACATGAACATCTTTGAAAGAAAAATTCTCCGCCGTATATATGGACCGATCAGGGATGGCACCAATTGGAGGAGAAGATATAATGCTGAGCTCTACGGGCTGTACGAAGATTGCAGCGCAGTTCAATCAATTAAGATTGGGAGACTGCGATGGCTAGGTCATGTGCACCGTATGAATGACAATGAACCAGCAAAGAGAGTGATGTCCAGCAATCCAATAGGACGCAGAAGAAGAGGGAGGCCAAAGATTCGCTGGTTAGATGGAGCTGCCAGTGACTGCCGTATTCTGGGGGTACCAAATTGGAAAGCGGCCACACTGGATAGGGACAGGTGGAGGGAGCTGTTGGAGGAGGCCAGAACCCACACCGGGTTGTCGCGCCCCTGATGATGATGATAAAGAATCAAGTCAATTCAAAGAATTGGCAACAATTGCTTAATAAATATTGTCGATTTTTCCTACTAGGTACCCACTGTATACTGTGAAAGATCATTCAGTATAATGCACTTCATAAAAAAACAAATATCGAAACAAGAAAGATGTAAACTTAGAAGCAGCCATGCGGCTCGCATTGGAAAAAGAAGTATTGAGGAATTTTCATTTGCATTATTTTTAAATAAATAGATGTTTTATTAAAATGTTCAAATGTCTTTTATTAAATGGACTTGTCTATAAATAAATTGATCCATTTTTTTTAGTAAATACAATTTAGCTTTATTTTTTTCAATCACAAAAAAAGTGAAATTTGGTGCGGCCACCAGACGTTTCCATAAAATTCCATAGTCAATGTCAATTTGTGCGGCCACAGTTAAATTTCACGTGAGAACTACTGGTTGTGTTTTATAGTATTTTTATAAGATTATGATTATATAGGTAGTTAGTGACTTTAGAGCCTGCTTTAAAATATATTATGATGTACGTATAATACCCATTGCGCATTACCAAAAAGGAGGCATTGGTCGCATAGTGTGAACACTATACCAAATGGGTGTTGGATTACATTTAGGTAAATACGTAAGTTTCCTGCTGCCTAGCATTAAATTAATGTTCTGAAAAATTAACACCTAAGTGTAAAAATACTATTATTAAGTGAACGAAGAATCCGGCGATATTCATCATTTCATTCTTGTGATGATATTATTTAAAGATTTTGCAGACTTTAAAAATAACTCTTGAAAGACCGTGAAAACTATTTCACAGCACGTGTGTAATTCTTTTTATTCTTTGGCAAAAATAATAAACAATATTTAATTTTTTAGAGATTTTTATTATTTAACACTATTAAGAATCGCAGCGTTGTTTGGGGCTCATATTATATTCTCCATAAAGATTGTGATGAATGACATGATTTTGGTTGTTTTCAACCCCTCCCTCACCACCACTTATCACTTTCGTCACATAATCTTTTCCTCCCTGTCCAAATTACGTCACCCTTTTTAATATCACAACCTTTCGTTAAAATAAAATTATCGAATTTAGTACCTACATAATGACAAAATATTTTATTCTCAGACAAAAATGAGGTTGTGTTTTGTTGGTTTTGTGACATCACATTTTCTCCAACTTTAGATACTCAACTTCACCCCTTCTTTTTACAAATGATCACATTAGATCAGCCGCTGACCAATACCTATCGGAACTCTTAAATTATGGTCCCATAAAAAATCTATCCCATCCCTCCCCTTATATCATAAAAAATGATTTTTCCATAAGTTTTATACTATCCACTGATATGGGAAAATGATTTAGGAGTGGTGACTCAGTGGTTTTTAAACTTTTTTATCTCGCGACACCCTTCGTATCAAAATATTTTTAACGGCACCCCAAAACTTCTTCACGCAGTTTTTAAAATCTTGGAATTAAACTAGACAATATGGCTATTCATACCAAGGTGACATCCTTAAATAGACTCAATACGCCGCACCATATTATTTTTAGACTCCGGTTGTATTGTAGCTATCCTTATTTTTCTCATATTAAGGTTATTGAATCTATGTGAATTTCTCCATCCTACTATCTTTCTGAAAGTATTTTAGGTGAGATAAATACTTTTCAAAAACAATTTTATACTTACCATCATTAAAAAATGACACAAACTGGTACAACAAAGAGATCTACCATTATGATCGTGTACTATATATAGATTGTCTGGAATTATTGTTTTCAAACCAATTACGGTGCCCCTGATTATTGGTCTCGGTGTTTCAAGGCGCCGTGCCGTACAGTTTGAATACCACTGTAAGTGATTAATCTTAATATTCCATTCAATTCGGTTTTAGCAACCCGGATTTTGCCTTTAGGCATCTTCGGGCTTTTACAATATGACGTAATGCCACTCAAGCACGATTTGCAACGTACGTAGGTAGGTATTAAACAAAGTTGCGCATCCGTAGACTTTTTGGTGTTCCTTTCAACGAGTTTTTAAGAAACGTGTAATAAAATATGACGTTTCGTCAGAATTTACGAGATTTTAAGGAACATTAGGTTATATGAAATCTAAAGAAAGATATTAGATAGGTATATCAATGTTCCCTCCGTCACTTCACTCAGTTCATCATTGAAAATCTGATTTGATTGGCGATTTGAACAAATCTTTTAAACTGGATATTGCGCTGAAATTGATATTTTGGTCTTTGTTCTTCAACTATTTTTCTTTCTACGTGCTAGTGGCTATTTTTTATTTATGAAAAAAATTTCACCTAAATTTAAGTTTGAATAAAATATTCGCGTGTTTTATATTATAATATGTAGGTACTACAATGTAGGTAGATAGATTCGCGGGTACTTACTGTGATCAATTTCGATAGAGACAGATTTCAATTCATGACAATGGCTCGTGATCAGGGCCGGTCTTAGCAAGTGCGAAGTGTACATAAGTGGAGTACATGCGCAAGACCATTAAGTCCAATTTACCACACATTGTTTATAATATTCTCGCAAACTGCTTATACAATCAAAATGATATTTGTCTAGTCTTTTTATCAAAATTTAAAATCCTAGCTTATTCAGTTTTTTGAGGCAAAGCTTTTGACTCTTGAAGCATTGTTACCCTCAGTCTATGCCCTCAGTATAATAATTAATCATTGTTTATCATAAAAAACTTATTTTCCCAGCTGGTATGGTAATAATTATTATTGGAATACGCAATGAAGAACGAAATGAAGTAAAATAGATATGAAGTAGGTAGGTATACCAATTTGGAGAATTTTAGCTAATGCCATAGGTTTTGAGAACATTAAATATTTTGCGGATCTTAAAAGCACGATTCTTAAAGTCTGGTTTCTGTTCTTAGGTATATCGATCGATATAATTTTCAAAATCATTACCTACTTTTGACCACTAAAAGTATGATTACCAGTTTTGCAGCGTGTCTTATTAATAAATCTTTAGGATGTTTTAGAAATTTAGTAGAATATTAGTAGGTACTGTCATCTCCCTCCATTTTAGAAAGTGAAACCACGCTGTCACTTTCATTCTTTGTGGTTTTTCGTCTGGATTCAGGACTTGGAGGTGGACAAATAACACACTGGAATTGTGTTGGAAACGGCGAGATGTATTTACGTTTAATATTATCTAATGGTTACATTTTTATACAAATTCTATTCAATTTAATTTTGGCGGATAGCGAGGTTAACACTGATTACTGCGTTGCTGTCAAAAATGCTACTCCCGCGCTAAAACAAACGGCCGCTTACGAGCAGTACAAATTCGGCGTTGCCGTTCGTTTTTTTTTGTAACGGCATTCAGACAATGTTTCCGGTCAGATATTTAACATTATTTAATTATTTTCGCAATCAACCCTTCTTGATACCGACTGGGGCCTCTCCAGATACACAGAGACATCCCCAAATGGAGACCATTCGGGGGTGTAACAGTACGTTTGACTACTGCTCGAATCTTGCTTAAACCTACCTACCCCGGGAAATATTTTCAGCCCAACTAAACTCCGCAATAATCTGGAAAATCCACAAAACTGTTTGTACAACTTGCCAGCAGTCCACCAAAACACAATACCATATAGCAAAATGTTACAGTGTTTTAATTATTATTGTAGTGTATTGCCGGTAAAATAAAATTGGTGAAAATTACCACGACATTTTACGGAACTAAAAATTCCCCGGCTCTTTTACGTAGGTACGAGGGTGGGTCAATTAGTCCTTAGAAAAGCCGACAGGTGGCGCGACTAGTACTGCAAGCGGTTTGTTTTCATGCAGCGGCACTACCGATTCAGTATGCTGCAAAGTTTCAATCAGATTGGTCGGGTTGTTGTGTGTTTCTCGTACATTTAAAAAAAAAATTTGCTTGTGGAAAATGGAAAAATGGAAAATGGAGAAAATTGAGTTTAGAGTTGTTATTAAACATTTTAATATAAAAGGGTTAACATCAAAGGAAATAAAAAATAAGTTGGATTTAGTTCACGGCATATCTGCTCCTTCACTTGCAACTATTTATAACTGGTTAAATGAATTTAAACGTGGTCGTACATCAACAAAGGATGAACCACGCTCAGGACGTCCTGTAGAGGTGACTACACCAGAAATGATCAATAAAATCCACGATATGGTGTTAAGTGACCGAAGATTAAAGTTGAGTGAGATAATTGAGGTTACAGGGATCTCAAAAGGAAGCGTCATTTCTATTTTACATGACAAATTGGGCATGAAAAATATTTCTGCAAGATGGGTGCCGCGTTTGCTCACAGTCGACAATAAACGCAATAGGGTGGTGGCCTCTAAAGCCCTGTTGTCGCTCATGCAACGCAATCCGGATGAATTTTTTCGTCGCTTTGTGACTGTAGATGAAACATGGATACACCACTATACTCCCGAGACGAAAGAACAGTCAAAGCAGTGGATTGCGAAGGCAAACCATGTCCAAAGAAGGCGAAAACCGTAAAATCAGCTGGTAAGGTTATGGCTACTGTATTTTGGGATGCACGTGAAATTATTTTCGTTGACTATTTGGAAAAAGGAAAAACAATAACAGGGGATTATTATGCATCTTTATTGGACCAGCTAAAAAACAAAATTGAAGAAAAACGGCCTCATTTAAACAGGAAAAAAATCCTCTTTCATCAGGACAATGCCCATGTTCACACATGTTTACGATCAATGGCTAAAATTGAAGAATTAAAGTTCGAATTGGTCGACCACCCACCGTATTCGCCAGATTTAGCCCCCAGTGACTTTTTCCTTTTCCCAAACTTAAAAAAATGGCTAAGTGGACAACGTTTTTTTTCAAATGAAGAAGTCATCGATCGGACAAATGCTTATTTTGAGGACCTTCCGAAAACTTATTTTTCTGACGGTTTAAAAAAAATTGAGAAACGTCTAACCAAGTGTATTGAGCTCCAAGGAAATTATGTTGAGAAATAAAAAAAAAAATACAAAAATAAAACCTGTTTTAATGCTTTTTTCTAAGAAATTATTGACCCACCCTCGTACCTAGATCAATCTCTCCCGCTCCCGATACGGTTGCTTTGTTATACAACACTCTTATATAATATGTCTACCGCAGGGCTCGAATGGACCGGAGCGCACCGAAACGCCGTTCGCTAGTCTCGTGGACAAAATAATTTGACCGTCTGAGCTAGATAGGCCATTTGAGTTTTCCCAAGCATAGTGAACCAAGTCCATTTTGGTTATTTTTGAGTAAACTAGGTTCAAACATAATATTTGAGTAAGTACCTACTTCTTATTCTGTAAGGGTATAATTATTTCCCTTACATAAAAACTTTAATGTAGGTACTCAAAATAACACTTCAGAATTGCAATCATTCCCTTACAGAATTAGAAATACTCAAATATTATGTTTGAACATAGCCTACTCAACACCCACGGTGGCCGCGCGGATTAACCGTTGGACTATCACGCCATGGGTCTCAGGTTCGAATCCTGGGTCTGGCGAACTACACATATTGTTTTTCAATTTGTGTGTGAGTCCAGGGTATGGACCTAAGGCGTAAAACTCACTTAACGCAGCGAGTGGGGCGCTCGCGCAAAATTTCACAAGTGGCGCGTAAATCATCGAAAATACAACGTAATCAAATACGCCAGCGCACACTGGATTTGACGACGCATTGTGCTCGCCTGCCTCATGAGTCACCGTCGTGTGGCTTATCAGCGGCACGAATTAACGAAAATACAACGTAGTCCATTCATTAAACACGACAAGCAAAATCACGCTCCTGGAAGCGTCGTCGATAGACGGGCGAGAAGCCATTATTTAATAACAGTGAACTTATTGCTTAGTTATTGCGTGTCCGATATTTCGCTGGTAGAACGATGTCATCGTGAATACTAATTACAAGCCCCGAGAAATTTAATAATATTTTTATTGCTTTGTTATGAGAGACGCTGATAATAATAATTATTTTGTGCTTCTTGAGCCCCTTATTACATAGTAATGCGTGGGTGGGAGGGGGCCTACTTCGTAGAGAGCGCACCGAGCGCCGCTTTGGTGGGCTTTATGCCTAATAGGTTGAGTGGCTGACATCCATTTCTCGTAAAAAACAAAATCTGTTAATACAAATCTCTACTCTGTGGAGCCCCACATGATCTTATTAGGATCGGACATTGTCAAAAAAAAAAAACTCAAAAATAACCAGAATAGACTTGGCTAAGCTTGTGAACCACTCATATTATAATAGAAAATCTAACAAACTATTCCATTTCGAGAGCTGGTCTACCGCTAATATTATCAAAGACTAACTGTTATTGTTTTTATTTGACCAGGTAAAATTATTTTCTGAAAATTGCGTAATTGCATGATCGCCTTGATTATTTTTTTACCTATTGGACTAATCTCACCCCATTTATAGTTAATATTATAATTCAACACTTTATAGCTCGCTGCCAACGTATTCAATAAATAGCCAAAAATAACGAAACATCAAAATAAACATAGCCTCAAAGTTTGACAGTGACGTTTTAGGTTATGAAAATATTTTTTTTTCGGACGACTTGTGTGATCAATTTCTATAATAAATAAGAATTTTCTTATAAATTAATTGAACATGAATTCTTTTAGATTAATTATGCGGTCACAATTAGCCCTATTGTGTTTCAAGAGACATATAAATACAGTAAGAGCTGCAAAGGCGGTGCTTCTGAAAAAGATTAGTTTACCGGTGATTGGTATCGGTATAATTGCTCACTGTGAGACAACGACAACGACAACAACTCCATACAACTTTAATTGGGACAGTGAGAGCTTAGAACATGAATTTCTCATAAAACAAGCTTGCACTGTAAATATTAATGCCGCTAGTCAATTATTAACTGTCACCCTGGTTGCTATACAAGACACAAGCCGTAGGTAAGTTTTCTTTGCTTATTACTTAAGTTAATAGCATATGTACACGTGTACAGTGTTTGGTACTATTTGACAGGTAGTGAAAATCGGTTAACTCATTCGCTGCTGACTAGATAATGATATTTAATTACCACCTTTAAAATGCACGTTAATTACATCGATCGGCCGCCTGTTCATTACGCGCCAGGCGCGTCTTCAGCGTCCAAAGAACTGACCTCAAAATGAGTCTCGGTGTAGTTAGTTTTTTACCGGTAGGCTCGCTACTATCGTTCTACTGCGCAGGTGCAGATATTGCACGGTCCGATTGCCGCGTGAAAATTCAGAAGCTTCTGAACTTTTTTGATTCATGTATGCATTTTTCACTATAATACGTGTTTACACGTGCATTTTTTTGTTATAGCCGCGATAATATGTACTCAGCAGTAAATCCATGCACGTGTAAACGGAGGTATAACATCTTCATGCATGTCTTTGGGCCACCTCTAGGAATGTCAAAAAAGTATCGATACCGATACTTTGACCTGTCTTTCGATAGCGATGCTGATTTTGTAATTTTTTTTCAGAAATAAATCACTTGCAGACAAGCTACATTAAATATCAAAACTTCGATATGATACCGATAATTTCTTTCAATAAACTGTTTTTTAAACCACAATATAATTTTAATTGGTTTACGACTCGGGCTAATAAGGAAATTACTTTATTAACAATTTCTTTTTCAGATTGCGTGAATTTCTTTCCCAAGAAATATCTCTAGTGAAACAGGCCGTAGAATGGGGAGATAATGGAACTCCTCCTGAACATTGGGAGCGCCTTATAGACATCAGAGGTCAACTTTTGGATCTCAAACATAATCTTCAAATGCTGACGAGTAAGTACCTATAGATTAGTCAAAAATAATCTTAACCAAAGGTGTTGAATAAAATCTTCACTAGACCATAAATGTAAAATTACTACTGGGACTAAATATTAAATTAGCTTAAAGTTATTTTGCATCGCGGATATTGTCAAAAAATAAATTTGTTACAAATGGATGTTATTGTTTTATTAATTACTGCATATTTGACCATTTCGAATATGGCTTGTACCAGAATCAAAATGTCCACAAGCGTATGTTAAAAATTCCAATAAAATCTTCAAAACCCGTGCACCTGCAAGTTTTTTTGTTATTCAAATAGATTATTGGTTTTTTTTACATGACAAAGTCAACCGCGATCAGATATTTCGCTTGCACTTATTCTTATGCAGTTTGATATTGATGAATATAGCTAACTATTCTGTTGATTTGACTATTAATCCTTTCAACGCGGATGGCACACCTGTTGTGTCCTCATTAAGGGGCCATTAGATATAATTAGCATGTTATTTAAATGTGGTAATTAAATAGTAATTAAATGCTCCGCGGTGAAGAAGTTAATATGAATGGATTAAAATAAACATTATAATTTTTTATAAAGAGTTTTATTAAATGAATATAATGCCTAAACATTCATAACCTTTATTACAGATATAAAATAATAATTAGAAAAGAAATAATAAATGAATGTATTACTTTATAAAATACTATTAACATGCAGTTTTTAGGCTTATTTTATTATGCTGTATTCGTGCATAATATAATAAAGAAACTTATTCAATTAAAATGCAGGTCAATTTAGAGTGATCATTAAGTCAGTGTACAAAAAATGTATTTAGCAGAAGTCAGGGAACATTTTTGGGTAATATGTACCTACCTAAAATCTATTTGTATTAAATGATATTACAACCCCACACACCTCAAAGTAAATAAACAACAAATTACTAAGAATTGGACAACAGAGTCATTCGAAGAAGTATTGTATCATTTAATTTTTGATAAAACAACATTGATATCTAGGGTTTTTACGTAAGAGCAGTTAGATGATGTCTTCGGATCTTCCAATCGATTTCTATACTTTGTTTTCAAGTCGATATGGATAAGTAATATGGTTTCTATCATTATTTTCATGCTGGGACAAATATTTATAGGAATGATTTTTAAGCCTATACATAGTCGTAGGTATTTTTTTTTTGTAATTTTACTATTATAATTACAATCAAAAACGTGTCCTCAAATAATGCAATAATTTATGGATGTACTATTTTGAAGTAAATCAAAAAACAACATGGATATCAATACAGGTAACCCTCGTTCATCGCGATCCTGGCGAGTGTGAATTTATTATTCACACTAATTTTGACATGTGGCACGTGCGAATATCGAGTGCATACAGTTGACAGTTATTATAATAAGTGTAGACAGGTCAAGCAGGATAAACTAGGTAATGATTCTTTTCCTTATAAGACAATCTGGATTTCTTTGATATTTCTCTTGTTATGGCTTATTAAAAACTCTGAAGTTTTGATAAACAAATATATACTGAATATTCACAGAAATATGTATGCTGTGACAAACGGTGTCTGGAATCTATACGACGTTTCCACATGCGCAATTTAAAAAATATACATTTTTGTCTTCGTTGCCCTAAATATTTTCATGCTTACCCCTTTTTGGACAGATTTTCCCCTGTTCCCCAACTCCTGGAGTAAAAATTAAAAAAACACATAAATAATAACATAAAATAAAAGATTATCATAATAAAAGTCATTATTGATTATATACCTATTGACGATAAATTTAAAAAGAAAAATGTCATTGAAAATAAGAATAAAGGATAAAATTCAATAAATGAGTAGATAATAATAGTTATTTAATCTTAGAAATGTAATTACAAATTATTATATTCTATGGTTATTTACAAAAACCCTTTTAGGTCAATAATAATTATTAGTACAAAAAAATATTCCATATTATATTTTTTAAAACATCTTTTTAAAGAATACTGGCGATATAAATAAATTTATTATATAGAACAATAATACCCTATCATATCCTTAATAAAACTACCCCAACCAACAGCTCAGCGAGATCTGATGCTATGTTTTCACTGGAAAATATTTCTTATGTCCGTTTCTTAGGTGGACATCACTCTGAATACTAAAATGAGTAAATTGGCTAATCGCTAAATTGATACTCTGTAATAACTATTAATTAATATTCGGTGATGATTGCATTATTTTTAGCCGAGATTCACATAAAAATAAATTATGTAATTAATTGTAATTAAATTAAATGTATTAATGTAATTAAGTATGTAATTGCACTAGGAAATGGAAGATTGTTATTGTAACAAGTTAGATCCAAATGCAAAAATGTTGTTGTTATGTAAAACTAGCTGGTTGTGGATACTATGGACAGTTGAGTTAATTAACGTATAATATTAAAAGGATGACAGCGGATGAGTGCGTAGATAATCGGTACTCAATATTATATTTACTTGATTTCTGTTACCTGTCTGAAAATCGTCTACGCTATGTAGGCCCGTCATTTACATAAGTATGATTAAGCATAGGGCCCTTAGATGTCAGGTTAAGTTAGGTTATTGAAATCAGCGGCACCACTGGCAATTTAGCTTGGTAAAAAGAAAAATCTTTCAGAAAGTAAATTAATATGGTATCCAAATAAGTAAGTATTATTCTTTAATAGTCCCAGGGTGAGGAAGAGAGATCATGCATTCTCATTCTGGGAATTTTATACTTATGCGTAGATAAGCCATTTCTCTTTGTAATCTTGATAATGGTGTTACAACTGAAATAGCTATCGGACTTAAAAATTATCCTGTAGAATTTAATATAATTTATATCATTATTCTGTAAAATGGAATTCTACCAAGTAAATGCTGACAATTAATAAATTTCGGTATCTATACATAGAATTTTTCACTTGTTTTACAGATATTAATCAGTTACGAACTCATTTTAATGTAATAATTGACGTTTATTATGGGAAAAGGTAAAAGCAAAAATTGAAATCAAGACATATTTTGATCAAAATTATAAATCCACGTAATACCACTATTATTTAAACCATTAAGATGTAATTTTTCGAAATTTTGTTCGATTTTCTGTAATTATTTTCTAAAATAATGATAGGTTTCATCTACCCCATTAGGTATGAGAAATTTCATTAAAATTTGTAAATTAATATAAAATTCAATTCATTCAGAAATTCTATAAAATTAAAAAAAAACAATTTTATGCCTCACATTTCAACGATAACATGCAATCATCAAATAAAATAAAACACAATATTATGTAGTAATAATTCCACTTAGATTAACACTTTACGGTCCGGTAACGCCACATTGGCGTCCTTTGCAAGCCGAACGTTACGATCCGGTGACGCCTACGTGGCGTCCTCACATAGGCATATCTTTACTGTGAAAAATAAATATGAAATTTAATATTTGGTTGCAAGATCTATCGACAGATGGTTGAATGACATGTGCAAGAAGTAAAAGCATGATGGAAAAAAAATATTTCGGGGTTTTTACAGAGATGGCGGACATAATACCATTCAGTATTTTTTTGTACCTATACCATTTTTTTTATCAGTTACAAGCCCATTTCTAGACGGGTGAATCACGAGACGTAAACAAAAAAGGTAATAAACACTCAATGTTATAATCCAGTGTCGTCACTTCAACTTCGAAATTTAATTGTCGACCCTTTTCAGTGGTAGTCTACCATTTATGAACCTGCATTCTTTTTTTTTTTAAATGAACGCGATTTTTAGCTATGAAATTGCATCATATTTGATAATTTGTCTTTATTGGTTTACTACCCATGAAACATCCACCATGCTTCATCATCCATGATAGAAATCTTAACTTGAAAATGAGAACAGTTATAAATGTGAACTTGTATCGCGTTGTCATTTTCGTTCGCTTTTTTCGGGAGATTATTGCTTGTGTAACTGCATAAATAATAGCTATTATTATTTATATTGCACTAATTTCATTGAAAAAATAATTAATCTAAGTATATTTTAGCTAGGATATATATTTTTTATTAGTTTTATCTCCAAAAAAACTTTTTAAAATGGAGGACCATTCGTTTTTAAACAGAGGAAAACTATGCGGATTGTATGTCAGATATTCCCAGTGACTGAAGATATCGGAGATTTTAGTGTAATTTTCAATCACAATCAAATATTTCCGGGGATTTCCGCAACTAATAAACGTTTAAGAAGAAAGTGTAAAGTGTGTTCCTCACATAAAACTTCGAAAAGAAACTATTTACATGTCCAAAGAGTGTAAAGTACCTCTACATCTACATATTGGTAATTGGTTTTCTTCGTATAATTTAAAAAAAAGTGTATTAGTTGTTAGTTCATTTTACATTCATAGTTTTATAAACTATTTCAAATAATTTCAGCTTTAGTGTGATAATAATTATTTCGTGCCTAGCCAGTTATCTAAAAAAAAAGTGTATCAGTTGTTAGTTCATTTTACATTCATAGTTTTATAAACTATTTCAAATAATTTCAGCTTTAGTGTGATAATAATTATTTCGTGCCTAGCCAGTTATCTAAAAAAAAAGTGTATTAGTTGTTAGTTCATTTTACATTCATAGTTTTATAAACTATTTCAAATAATTTCAGCTTTAGTGTGATAATAATTATTTCGTGCCTAGCCAGTTATCTAAAGGTAAGATCCATTAATCCAGGTAATCCATAAGATTGAGTGTTGATTCAAATATTTTTGTGGAATGTAGATGTTTGTTTTACAATCCTATTGCTCATAGATTTTGTTATATGAATTTTTTACGCACGCCTCTGCACTGTTATTGGATTGTCTCGATTCCTACAATAATACCAAATTTTAATAAGCGGTGGGAATGTATATGCGTACATTTTATTTATTTGAATTTACTCGAAAATATGCACGCCACTGCACTGCCTTTATCGGCTAGGCCATAAAACCAATAAATCACTAGTAAGTGTTAGTTCGGGAATGAATGAATGAAATTTATTTTTAAACACTTCACAGTTTGTGTGAAGTCTTTGTTATTTTATTATATTTGATAATCAGAGATATGAGTAGCTAGCGCTAAAAATGAATTGATACGTATTCTATAGCGGTGTAAAACATTTTGTATTTGAATATTTTATTAAATTTTTTAATTAAAAAATAATATATTGTGATGCTTCATATCAATAGGCTGTTTCCTTTACATTATATTTAACAAATTGAACTAATCTAATAACATATAATAAATAATATACGAAAATTTACAAATTATATACTTTACCTTTATGGAACGCGGGCCAGAGGTTGACAAGTGTTGAATAAATGACACAATTTGATGCATTGATATATTTTAAGTATTTTCTGAAAATTTTATTGAAATATATCAATAGGTTCAAAAGTTATATCATTTTTAACTTCGCGATCGAAATTTGTTGATTTTCATTAAAAAATACCGGATATTGGCGTAGGTTCTTCGCGAAAATTCGCGGACCGTATAGTGTTAATAATGATCAATACCGGTTTCATCCAAAAAAAAGATTTTTGGCATGAGAGAATTTTTGGCCATATCCGAAAACTGTTTGCTGTTTATGTAAAAAGAAACATTTATATAAGAGTATGATAAAGTGACTAATAACAGGTATCGGTTTGTTTTAATTATGGTTGTAAGATAGAGATTTTAGTCAAGATAGCGTAAAAAAAATACCATTATAATAAACATTTGCAAGTCAAACCATAATAATTTAATAATCCATGAAACCATCTATTTCTTAACTATTTCCTCTGTGCAAAACATACTTAGTACAAAGTAAAAATTATATTCAAAAGTGAAATATATATGTTCCTGCATATTTATTTAGAATAGGAATAGATATCTGTCCAGTGAAAACAAGCGCATATTTTTCTTTGAATAAAGTAGCCTTTTGTTGTACATGCAAACAATAATGAATACCTATTTATTGTAGGTACTATTTAAAACATCAATAAAGCATAAAATAATTTCTACAGCAGCTGTTCACAAAGTTATCTTCAGTAGCGGAACTTTGAATTCTGGGCACCCCCCTTAAATTGTAAAAATCTCAAGTATTTTTTAGAATAATTTTATTTTATGTAAGATTAAAAAGTGAACTAAAATAAATGTGGACATTAATCAAACTGGCGTTTAGGTGATAGGGTTCTATTATGTAGAATGGTTTTGAAATGAAGGTTTTATTGTCTCTAGAATATCTGTTTTATTTACATAGTACGTTGACAGCTATTTCAGGTTATAAACCCATCCACAGAACGATATAAATATTTTAAATTGTCCACAGAATTTACAAAATTTCTGGAAATAGGTTGAAACATTATAAAGATTATAATTATATTTTGTTGTAGCAATTAACAATAAAATTATTGTCTAAGAAACATCTGTGATACCTCAAACAATAAAATGGTTATTTTATTATCCTCCCATGTTTTCTCAAGTTGTTAGTGTACCTACCCAAAATTTACGTAACTTTATTTTTTTTTTAATACAATACTCGTGAATATATATTTTTATTTCAAAAAGGGGCCTCGTGAGCACCGGGCCGGGCCCATCACATTAATCGGTCTTGCGCAATGTAGTTCCGCCACTGGATGCTGTCAGATTTTAATAAAATGAACTGTGTAATAAAACTAACAACATTTTATAATATAAAAACAATTTAATAAAATAAAATCACTCAGGATTCCCTAAAAAATTGGCATAGTTATTATGCAGCTGCTTTGTGTATTTTGTCTATGGCAGACAATTTTTAAAACTGCTGTGTATAAGTAATTATATTGGTTAAGTTATGGGTGGTACATAATACAGTAAAACCTCTGTTAATTTGAAATTGACGGGACACAAAATTGAAAAAAAATTCGAAATACAAATAATGTACAATTTTGTAAAATTGCTATCAGTAAAAACAAATTTTATGAATTCTCGCGAAAATTTCGATTTATGGCGAATTTAGAATTAGCTGTGTTCGTATTAACGGGGTTTTACTGTGTATAAATAATGCAATAAGTATATAAATCATATTATTTAAGATAGATAAGCATGTTTCCTTAAGATTAATTCAAATTACAAAAGTAGTTTTGGTCATCACACAAGGCACTATTCTATACGAATAGACAACCTACGTAAAACAACTATCGAGTGTACAATAAAACATAACAAAGACAATAAAATTTTGGCGCCTAAACTTGATACAATTTACAATATCACCATAAACAATTTTGACTAAATTGGCTCATCAACTATTTGAACAAAAAATATATGGAAGAGTAATAATTTTATTCATTAGACTTTTCACATATAAATATGTAAGTATAATATTATAATGTATTGACGTTATATATTAACATTTCTGCAAATAGAAACTCGTGTCACCTTCTAAAAATTTCATATACAATATTATATAAATGCGGGTATATAAAAAGAGTTAGTCGTGTTATTAAAATATCTTTTGTGTTTATTGGTGTAGTTAACAAATACATTTTTTTGATACATTTTAAAAACATCACTTTTCTGGATAATGAACATAATATTATTATGAGGCGTCCATTTTCAAAAACTGAAAAGTCCACAGCTCGATATTTGTTTTAAACGACATTTTTGTATTTCAAATGTATGTACAGTTGAACTTGGTTCTCGGAAGATGGGACCGTCTGAATTTGCTCGTTATAAGCATTACTCGTTATATCAGAGAATAGGTATTTTTAAATGAGCGGTCACATTACACAAAATGTCGCAATTCAAACAGAAATACACAATTAAAATTTTTTCCCGAAACAAGCATGGCATTCATGAACTACAAAATAAGTTGTTTATTGTAATGAACGCTGGTAGGTACCTACTGACTTCAGCTTTGATTTTTTACATGAAATTTCAACCAAATGCGTGGATACTTTTTCAAGGTTGTCGGTGAAAACACCAATTAGGTACTTACACACTTAACTAAAGTGTCATAAACGTAATCCGATCCCGGCGGCATCGGTCTACAGTCTGATTTTATTGCTTAGGGTCGAAAATGTTTTTAAATGATCGACACATTAACAGTTTCAAGAAAATTTTTGATGATATTTTTGCTCGGTATATCCGATAAGTAGCTCGTTATAAAAGTGAATAAACGTATGGAGAAAATCATAAACTAAAATGTCAACGAATGTTTCCTTATTACATCCGAGATCTCGCTATGTCCGTGATCGTAATAACTATGTTCGACTGTAGTTGGTTTTAACGTTAGTTTCTTTTTTCCGTTGTATTGTATTTTCAAATTTGCCAATAAATATAAGCAAAATAAAATTGGACGTGTCGGCATTTATTAGCATTAATCAATTTCTGTGAGTTATTGTTTTTAAATATTTTTTCATATGACGTATGCTTTTGGAAATCATAGGTCAGGCATGTACAACACGTTGATCGTTGTAATATATGATTTCATTAATATTCTGAAAGGAAAGCATTAACCATTCCTATTTTTATTTCTTTAACCGTCTTACATGAGAGTGGTTTTAAAATTAACAATAAGGAAGTCTGCGTGATATTCTCTTTTAGCTTGATTCGTATTCATACACTCACAGCCTGCCGCAGGAGTGGAAGAGGAAATGTGAATCTTCATGCCTCAAACTGAGGCATAGATTCCCCTTACCGTAGTGCAGTAAACTCTTTGCACAGTATAAAAATAACTATGAGTGCCCAAAAGAAGACCAAAATATCATTTTCACGACGAATGGAAAATTGAATATTTCTTTTTGATAGTGATAGACGGTGTCTTTGTTTAATTTGCAACGCCTCAGTATCCACAGACATCACAACAGAAATCTTTGTTCTAGTTGAAGAATATCAGCAGTCTCCATTTTCGCAACACATTGGCGAGTCATTAAAAATGTCTTACAATATGTATAATTTCTTAAAAAAGTATTTTGAAATGTTGT
Source organism: Rhyacophila brunnea (assembly GCF_057557595.1). Classification (NCBI taxonomy): domain Eukaryota; kingdom Metazoa; phylum Arthropoda; class Insecta; order Trichoptera; family Rhyacophilidae; genus Rhyacophila; species Rhyacophila brunnea. The sequence continues at coordinate 34,123,438 of NW_028233276.1, read as the reverse complement.
TTGTATACTTATCATAGTAATAGCATAAAAAATGTTATAATACATTTTTCAGAAAATATACCCATAAGAAAGATCTAAGACTTTTTTAATGACTCACCAACATATTGCGAAAATGGAGAGTGCCGTTTTTGTTTCCAAAGCCCTCATATGTACACATTTTTTATTAGATTTTGTTCTACATGTGGACTTATCCGCATTTGGAAATAAATACCTATAGTTCTTATAGGAGATATTTTGTATTACTATTGAATCATTAAAAATATCCATTTAGAATGACAAGATAACAATATTAATTGACTGGAAGTGCTCAGTTCATTGCTCGAAAGAATCACAATGGTTTATAATGAAATCACTAATCAGACTCGAACAACATTAAATTGAACTATCTTCCGAGAGATTTGCACACGCATATTAAATTGGCAGTGTTTTAATCAGCCTTACAAAAAATATACGCATATTAATAACACACTAATGATAAATGTTATATGCCATTCTAATGACATTAGCAGCTGTTATCACAACAGAAGCACTAGCTTACACATTGATATTTTTTGCGCCACAAACACCTAAAAAAACCACCGGCACACGCATTACCTTTTCTTTAAGTATGTATGCGTCACTTATATATGTAATGTGTAAGGAGACTTCTATACTCTTTATATCTGGACCCCAAAGGTAAAGTATCATACTAGCTTCTGCTTCATTGGTTTCTACTAACATTTTCAAATTCTGTCATTATTCACTTCTTTATAAATAAATGTTTCAATTCGGTATAAGCTTAACTTTTATGTTAAATTGTATAACATTTTAGTATTAATTTTTTTGTCTGCCAATACAATCTACCTGTATTAGAAATATTTAAAAATAAATCATTTTAAAAGAAAAATTGAAATACTGCAACAACAGAAAAACACCAACAGAATTATTGTGTATACATATAATTTGTATAAAATTGGTAGCCTGATATTGTGTTTATTACTATATCTAAATATTTCGTTGGAAGATGTATATATATATCTGTAAACTGGGCAATCAACATTGTCTAATTGCGGCGTAATACACTGTTAACCTCTACAGCAAGTGTGCAAAAACAATAGTATACCTGAACTATTTTCCTTATTATTAAAAAAAAATGTAATTTTATTATACCATTCAATAGAATAATATAGAACTTGGCATCAAAATAGGTACATAAAAACTCTAAACCTCAAAATTGTCTGAAACGACATCTTACCTCTAGAGTCCATATATGTATATTAATCAATCGACAATTATTGTTCACGACAATATGTTGAATTTGTCATTTTGTAAGATATCTTAAGACTGACAAAAGATTAATTTTTTTATTGTTAGTATTGATAATACAGCCTTAGATTTACTCTGCTATTTTATATTCACAAATTACAGTATTCACTAAAATCTATATTCCAGCCTAATGCCATATTGGTGTTTATAGGAATACCTCAAGTTCGCGCAATTTCATTATTTGGTGAAATGATTATGTTAAAAAGGAAAATAAAACTTGAATTATGTACATAATAGGAAGGTCTAATTCATTTTGATATGAATCAAATAGCATTGAATTATCTATTCAATTTATTGCACTTAAAAAAAATGTTGAAAATTATTCCAAACAAACCATTCATACTTTACAATTATATTTACAAACACACGCCATTCATGCTTAAAAATACAAGATAAAACAACAATATATGTAATGCATCTTTTCAAAGATCAAACAAAATATAAGTAGGGAAGATTAACGTATAATAATATATTATTTTTAAGGCTATATGGAGTACGCAGAGAAGCTGGGGACGACGGCGGCGGAAATCTCATTTCTGTCCGGCAACACAGCCGCGTCCGACGCCATCTGTGAGCGGATAGAACACGCGACAAGAGTGTGCCGCAATGAAAACGAATCCCTCCACTCCTTGCAGGTGGAGAGCCTTGAATTGCAACAGGTGGCCATCAACATGTCGCCACAGATGGAGCAGATCCTCAAAGGGGACGATGGTAGTGAACAAATCGATGGGAACAAAACACAACTGGAAAAGAAACAAGATTGAACATTTATTTAAAATAGATTTTTTTTCCAATGGATTGATTGTAACAGTTGAAGACATCTTAATGTGAAGATCTTATACAAAACTCAATATACTTAAAACTATCCATATGTCTTTTTAAAATGCCAGCTTAATACTCGGATGATTATCAGATTGCCCTTCCGATTATCTCTTATGATACAACATAAAAAATGTATGCAATCTACATTATATTAGTATCTATTTCCAAAAACTAAACATCTACATTCTACATATTCTCAAAATCCAACAAAAAATACTAGGTACATGTAATTTCTTACATATATGATAATTTCCAAAATTCGTTAAAAGCATGCGAAAAGAATTAACTTGGCTTCCAGAAACCGATAATTTCAAACGAGATATGGAAAAAGAAATTAACATGAAAATCCATTCCCTTGAGCTTGGACGCATAGATATTGAATTGTGGACACATCAGTATTTGGAAACATACTCTTCATTTATGTATCAATGTTGGTTTGCATATTATGAGAGAAATTTTGGATTGACTGTGTCTCATTATGATTTTTAAAAAATATGAAGTTGTGATAAATTTAATAAAATTACTTACCTATATATCCAATTTAGAAAATATTTAGCTGTCTTTATTGAGATGTGTCTCGATGTCAACACGGCATATTGGGCAGTGTTTGTTTGTCGCGAGCCATTGGTCAACACATTCCATGTGGAACAGATGCATGCAAGGAAGTCGCCTGAAACATAAATTGACTTTGATTTTATTTTATTCTAGAGTTAATGACACAAGATTTAACAACCAAAACCGTAGACACACCTTTTAGAAAGATCCTTTAAAACATCTTGGACCAAGAGGAATTCTAACTCATTCATTGTTTGACAGGCCAGTGCTTTACCCAATTAAGCTACTGACTCGAGTACTTACTATCCATGCAAAAATATTTCCTAATAGCATATTTTAAAAATTCATCAATAATGGCTACCATCTTTGTAATCTATTACTATATTAACATTGATCCATAGAAGGCATCAAGATTTCTCAAAATTTTATTGTCAACATCGTTGTCATCAATCATGTAATTTGAAGTTTTTTATAATAAAAATATGTCTAAAACGATCAGGAGTGATGTTAGAATTATTATTAATAAACTTTTGATATATTGCGAAGAAGTAAAAGAGTCGAAACTAAAAGGAGAGCTGATACATTATTTAAACACACCTCTGGCACGCGTTGCTGCTATGACAGGTACGTCACTGAGAAGTCTTCTATATGCGACTTCCTGTTATCGTCGATTTCTTATTGTCGGACAGCAAATTCAAATATTCTATGCGATTATTGAAATTGTGTCAATATTATTAACACATTCACTGCGTACACATTATCATGAGCATTATAAGATGCTGAAAAAATGGCAATTTTCAAAACCCGAAAACCCTATCAAAAATATGAAATATTCAAAAGTGTTAAATTGAAAACGTCAGTTGACTATTTGACTCGAAGAATGCGAACAACACGCGCCGCATCTACCGGATGCGTGACTCACAACACGTCGTCAAAGAATGATCAAACAAGCAATTTCAAGACGACTAAAGCTGCGTTCACACATTACACATAACTTACGTTTTATTATTTTTTACTTTATGCTGGAAGTGATGGCGTCTCAGTGTAGGCTAATCTTATCTTGCATTCACATTGTTTACATTCACATTGTTTTCACTCATTTTATTACATTTTTTTTTTTTATTATAGGTTTTCGAACATTATCGATGTATTTATTACATTATATAAAACTACTTATGTATTAGAAAAATCAATGAAATTACACCATGTTTATATCCAATTAGCTTTATAAAAGTTATTATTCACACTACTTATATTTATGGAACAACCTAAAACATGGGTCAAGACAAAATCCGGGATTTCCGGAACAATCTGGGCAGCAATACATGGAATCACAGCGTTTATTGAGAGTATCCAAACAATATTTACACCTTTTTCTTTTTTTTTTCCCGTTATTCCCCTTTTCTAATAAAATGGGTAAATGTATTTTACATGGTAGAGTAGAACTCAACGGTGTGGTAGAATGCAACAATTTTTTGATAATGGCTAGCCTAAAATCATATAATGTAGCTTTTTTATCACAAGTTTCTCGGTATAAATAATAAGAATTTAGCAACATTGATTGAAAAATATGTATTCCGAGTTTTTTATACCACCGAAGTGTCTTCCGTTGACATGGATAGTATGCCATCATTTGATCATGGTAGTCGATGCCACCCATAAATTTATTGTACTCCACTATCATTTTTGGTTTTGTAACCCGTTTCCCGAAGCGATTTGTTGTTTCCGTAAGTTCGCCGTCAAATTCTGAAGATATTGATAGAACTTCTCTTCTATCCTTCCACTTCGTAATACAGACTCCGTGCTCTGTATATTGACTAATCGATTCTCCCGTTTTTAGTTTTTTATTTGCAACATCTACTGAGTTTCCTTTTCTGTTGCTTCTCAGTGTTCCAGTTACAAACGTGTCTTCATTTAGCATAGATTCTGTTAGTTCTACGCTATTATAAAAATTGTCCATGAACAATGAATGACCGTATCCAGTTTTCCCATTCATTAGTTTGAAAACCACTTTGTTTGTATGATTTTTGCCACCCAACTCCTTGTCAGCGGCGCCACCATAAACTATCATTTTCAAAGCCAGGCCATTCGATTCCGCCAGTATGTATAATTTTATCCCGTATTTGGCCTTTTTACCCTTGATGTATTGATGAATAATCAATCTGCCTCTCCACAGCATGAGAGATTCATCAATAGATAAATTTTTTTGAGGTGCATAAATAGTGTCCATTCGTTGGTTGAAAAAATCTATCAGCGGCTTTACTTTATCCAATGTAGAACTATTTTCGACATTCTTATTGAAATGTAATGCACGCATTATCAATAAAAACCTATCTCTAGACATATACTTCGAAAACATTTTGAGATTGAACAGCTCATCTGTTTTCCAGTAATCATTTATCCTATTTATGCGGATAGTGCCCATATGAAACAAAAGCCCTAGCCAAACACGGAATTCTTCCACAGTAATATCTTTCCAATGAGTTATTCTGCTTTTTTCTCCTTCCGATTGAGCCAAGACCTCTACTGCGTAAGCGTTTGACTCACTTATAACTAAATTATAAAAGTCATTATTGAATAATACATAGAAAATATCTACAGGATCCTTGCTTGGGATGTCAATTTTTACACCCGGTATTCCCAAAAATGGTATATTTTTAGCCGGTTTTCGCGTACTCGACCATTGTGTGGATCCAGAAGTTGATGGTCGTAATAATTCAGGTGTTTCACTGATCTGAAAATCATCCTGTCCCGATGTTGAAGTGCGATCGGGTGGCAACCGTGCCAGTCTAATCACCCCATCATCACTTCCTGAGTCTGTTTCCGATTCACTATGTACCTCAAATTCAAAGTCACTATCATCACCAATGTCAATAGATTCACCATCACTATCGTCATCTTCAACCCTTGCTCTTTTAGAATTTGAAGGACCATCCATTTTGATAATAAAAAAAACAGTAGCAGACTATGTATAAATGATAAAGAGTAAAAAAAATGTAAAATGTTCACGTTGTTTATGTTCACTGCTCAATGTTTATGTTTGTAACGAACCGTAGATAAGTTTATAAAAAAAAGCTCTAAATAATATTACGACCGAGAGTGTGAATGCACCTTTATCTAGATTTTTTATGAAGCCGCGCGAAACGCCCGATTTCGTCGACGAAAGGTATTGGAATGAACGTATATGATATGCTACATGTGTATGTGTTCATTTGTAACACGCTGACGAATATTTTTTACCATACAAACCCATACTAACGTCTGACGCACCAGTCTCGTAATCAGCGCCTTACCAATGTATACGATTACGCACACGGTGCGTCTTCAGCGTCCAACGTGTTAAATGTCAGTGATTTTACTTACGTTAATCGAATACAATAATCATCGCACTCAATATCTATATTGTAATAATAGAAAGCAAAATAATAACACGAAATTTATAATATCTCTATCGAAAAAATGTAAATAGATTCATTTAAGTACCCACAAATTATCTTTCCATTATTATTATATATTTATATTATTTCAAGCAATTATTGCATCAAACAAATGTGGTGCGATCATCGCATAAGTAAAATCACACTATTGCTCAAAATTTATTACACGTAGTATAAAATGTATAATACAATGTAAATAAATATTATAAAAAATATATAAACAATGTTTTTCTCAAAGATGTTGAAGAAATGGTTTCCTCTGCCTATGGAGCTTTTACATGCTAGTGAACCTTAGAGGGGGGTTACTGATGCTAAAGATTATTGGTTGTAAGTCATTCATTTGACATTGTTAATAATATTCATTTGTTGAAAATTTCATACTTGCACTCTCGAGATTTATTTACCTGGTACATAATGAGATAAACTAAGACACATATTTTTTATTATTATCTTGTCAATAGAGAACATTAATTTTTCAATAGCTACCATATCAAGCATACTAAAAAGTTTTTGAATCACTATCAAGTAGTGGCGAAGGGTGGAGGTAGGCTGTTAAGATCCGCCATAAATAGTGCACACTAAACTTCAGTCATACATATTTGTTTGCATTGAAATAAGACTACAAATTACAGATGGTGTTGGCTAGTTTTAGTGTAAATTGTAGTCTTACTACCTCAATAAAAATAAATACATATGACTTAACAAAGTTTAATATGCACTATTTATGGTGGATCTTAACAGCCTATCTCCACCCTTCGCTACTGCTATCAAGTGTTCTTTGTAATACCAAAAGGAATAATTACTTCGTAGACTTTGTGATTCTACTTAATTGAATTCACATAATACATACCTACAGAATATAAATTATATCATATATTATTGCGCCATCTTATCTACCTAAAGGTTAAGTGTGGAATATTGATATTTTAACAGCATGATTCACATGGTTACCTGCAATCATTATCATTCTCAAAAACGGACAAGCAGATGGTGCACTTCTCCAGAGCGTCGTCTTCGCTTGCAGCATCAGCGGGTGGATGTCGGCGGTACTTGTGCGAGAAGGTGTTGCCCTCGATGACGTCACGCGATGCGCCGCGGTAAGCTCCCGCACGCCTAGCCTCAACCACTCGCAGATACTGCTGCAGCCGGAAACTGTCGTCTGTTGAGAGCGTCGGGGGACCTCGCGCAGCGCCCTGTTATTATTTTAAATTATTATTATATTACTTCTAGCTTAAGACGCGTTCCTACGTGGAAAATTGTGATTCAACTGTATGTTGAATGCCAGTTGAAAGTCTATTTCCAAGTAAGTTGTCTAGAGTAACTAAGGCGATAACGACTAGCTATCACCTTGGTGATTGATATGTATAAATAAAACACTTACAGACCTACAAACTTATCTGAAGAATGGGATGGGGGAGCCACTGTCGAAAACTACCCAATCAAGACTCGTAACTGGACAAAATCTGACATTCAAATGAAATTTTCAAAATGGCATCCTATGGTAGTTCGTAGTTCCATTTTTGGCCATTCTACAGATAAGTTTGTAGGTCTGTAATTGAATTTGAATGAAAATTAGCTATGAATGGCTGGAATAGTATAATTGGCACGCCTACTAATCGAAAGGTCACCGGTTTGAACACGGATGCTACCGATACTTTATTTTTCAGTTTTTGTGTCAATCAATAAATTTAATCTTATTTTTCGTTTATACATAAGCAGCTCCATATTTTAATTCTTATTTGGATATAATACAGGCAAACTTTTTGTAATCAATATTTTTATGTTTGGAAATGACTTATTGTTTAGAAATATTGCGTTTTTTCCACAATCCCACAATATGTATTTCTTTTTGCATCTATTCCAATTCCGCAGAACCCATATACGTGTAAATGTATTTACATAAAACATAAATAAAAATATATTTACCATCATAGTAGGCTGTATTGAAATATGCAGATGATGCGGCGGCAGATAATGGTAGAGGTGGTGATGAATATGTTGACCATCACTGAAAATTGAGCAAAAACAAAGGTTTATTAGATTTTTTCTACAATAATGGTATTAACACCCATAAACTGCATGTATACAATTAACAATTCCCTGCTAGTTAACTCGCCAATAGTTTTCAAAGGGTCAACTACCTAAAACACTTTTTTGGTATCACCCAAAATATAATTATATTTAATATCATCCCCACACATCAAAATAAATAACAGACTTAAATCAATTGCCCTTCAATCAAATTTAGAATAAACTACCCTCAAGATCAAGAATTAATAAAAGCCAAAACTAATAATAGAAAACGTCACACATGCAGTAATAAGAAAATAAGGGCAAACATTAAATGAATAAAAATGAAAACAACTCAAGCATTTCATTCAAAACATCATGTCAGGTTTTGGAAAAATGGTGTCATTTAATTTTTGATAAAACCAACATTTAAATCATGAGCTTTATTTTTTACGGATTTCTGAAATTTGTTGCTAAGTCCATAAAGGTAGAAAATTCTTTTTCATGGTAGGTTGTTGCGAGGCAGTAGCAGCTTTATCGCTTCTGCATGGGCAATTTCTATAGCCTTACACGATTATCTATTTGTACTTTTTAGGCCTTCATTCCCCACAACATTGCCATGTCTGTTGCTTCTTAGGTATTTTGCCCTGTTCCCCAACCACGACATAAAAGAAAAAAATCGGTGTGTGTACTTATGTACGCGCGTTAGAAGTTATACTTCTTTGGCGTAACAAAACAAAAACAAAACTTGTTATAACATAGATTCTTTGACTAGCTCTTAATTATCTGGTTAAATTACACACTCAAGAAAAAGGTCCGCTTTTTGTAGCGCCGTTGGTTTATTTCTATACACTCTAACTTATATTACTAAATTATATAAATACTTCTCGTTTTTGTTTTTAAAGTAACAACTGTCACTCTGACGTTAAATCGTTTGTTACGTAAGGAATTGCAAATGGCCGACAATAATAAATTCGTTACCTAGGAACTACGGAACAATTCTACTATCAAACTTGTGTTTGTATACAGCTGACCGATTCGCAGCTATAACTTCAAAAAATATTCACTTAAATGTATCGTATATTCAAATATATCTTTAAAAAAAGTGTAAACTCACTAATATTCTCCTTCATTGGCGGCATTCATTTCTGCAGGGTCCATGTTTTCGCGAAGCTGAAAATATAAGTGTTGTTGAATAAATTACTTTTGAGACAGCTCTTAAACTTATATAATATTTTGTAGTTGAATTCGTTTTGTAGTTTACTTACCGGCATGAGCGGGAGTAATTCTGATCTGCTGAACACCACCGTCGGTTGATGTCCAAGCATCGGACCAGGATTTCCGGTTTGAGAACCCACTGTACAAGTATTCGATCCGACCATACTACGTCTTTGCATTTCCTTCAGAAAACAATAACAAACGGATATCAATACACCTGAATAAAAGTTTTGTCACAAAAACTGTCTCAACAACTAAGCTCGATATAAATAAAAATGATTTGATGTAGACATTTTCAGTATCAAGAAAAATCAATGAAGTAAATAAATAGTAGATTATAACCAAAGATGTTGAAAAAAACCTTCTTCTGAAAAATGACCAACATTATTGGTGACGTCCCACAACATAAATTTGAAATCACTATTCTATCAATTAACTGGTAGCGGCTCTGTTAATACCTCTTCAATAGATAAGCTGAAAAGTATTACTGTTGGATATTGCGGCTTGGTGGCTTTTCACTGACCTGCATGTGCTGCTGTCTATGCCATAGTCTCTCATGAACAGCGTAAGGCGGGACAGGCATGGCGGGGGGTGGACTGAAGCCAGAGCGGGCGGCTGAATTCAATCCTGATTGGTTGCCAGCACCTCCCAAAACAGAATGGCCGATCAAACCTAGAAGACTGGCGGGCTCTCCACCCACCTGAGAGTGTGCCAGCGGTGGTCTCGCTAAACCTCTCCTCCGATCTAAAAAAAGAAAATTGTCATTACATCGGTGATTTTCAAATTTCACAATACCATAAATAATATTTCTGCAAAAATTTAAAATACACATTGGCAGCAGGCATATTGTTGGTTTTTATCACCTGAGCAGCGAATTGAATTTTTTGCCAATTTGAAAAGATTGTTGTTTACTTGGTTGGCATAGTGAATCAGTAAAGCCATATCCAATCTTGACTGCATGTGGAATGTCTGGATTAAGGGAAGAACAGTATGTCACGTTTAATATTGTTAACGCCCAAAAGAAAACAGTAATTTTGCGGTTAATCTATGCAATATTTGGACATTTAAAAGTTTATGAAATTCACTGTTTGAGTGAATGGAAATTTTTGTTGAAATGGATCTGCAATGCAAAATGACTTGCACCTAATTTAATCATTAGGCTTCACTTCACGCATATTTAGGCTGTCTTCTAAAGAAGTTTTATTCCAACATCTTAGGAACAGACCTTTGACCAATATGGCATAATATGACAACACAGTGATACAAAAGGGAACAATAAGTTTGAATGTATTTTGCAGATATTCTGGTGATTTTCTATCATCGTCGTATTAATCATAATCAATCCAAGAAAATTATCCACTGACCTAAGAAATAATGTGAATAGTGCGGCGGGTGCGTCAAAACGTGCGTCCACGTTCTCTGTGGATAGTTTGTGTGCGCAGGATGGGGGTGAGGGTGAGGATGCGCGTGGGCATGTGCGTGAGCATGGGGATGCGGGTGGGGGTGGGGAGAAGGGGGGGCACTGCACCCACAGCCATAAGGGCATCCGTGTCCAGCCTGTGCTCCCTGCCCAGGTAGGTAGCATGGTGCCATCCGCAATCTGCAATAAACAATGTCACATTAGAACATTTTTTTAAATCAATGAATTTACAGATAATTAGAGACATGGGGATTTACTACTCAGAACTATTTTTTTTAATTATAATCATAACATCAGTACCTTTTTAATTCGCAGTCCGTCAGTTAATCAACAATAGATAAAGATTCACTGTCATTGACTTGGTCCAAACGTCATGTTTATTAGTGAATTTGAATAACATTAAGAATTGCTTTTGCGATAATTACCTCGCCCGAAAGACATTCAAATGTGGCGGCTGCGGTATGGGTTGAGGGTGGGGATGTCGAGGTGGCCGCGGAGGGGGATCAGTCCGGGCGAATAATCTGCCCAGTCTGGAGCTGAACCGCATACTGTTACTACTGCCAACGCTGCTGTTACTTCCGTTCACTCCTCCCACCGTGCTGTTTGAATTGAGAGACGACGTCGAACCGGAGTCAATGGTGGGCGGGAACGAAAATTGGCACGGCCTCTCATCGTCGGGCTCATTTGTCAGGTCAACCAACGCTACCGGTGACTGTAACAAAAAAAATTAGTCAATTAGTACTCATTGTTTTGTAAACATAGCGGGGGTGTGTGTTTTGTGTACAGTTCACAGTGAAAGAAAATTGAAAACAGCAATATTATATTTACCCGATTGGTTGGTAACATTGAGCATCGACAGCTAGGGGTGCACATAATGGAAGATGGCCATTATAAAATAATATAATGGGAAAGAATCAATGACATTATTAATGGACAACGCACTCAATACAGTAGCTAGCAATTAAATTCACGCACAGCGACATTCGCACATGTATAGGTAGACGTCACGCAATTTCCATTATGCGATATCACGCATCGGGAATTTATAGCAATATCACCTTTATTGTAATGGCGTTAGAATAGTATTTCTAGTGTCAATGTTCATTCGAGCGAACCCGTTCGAACCGAACCGTTCGGGAGACCAGACTAAAAGCATCGGGAATTTATAGCAATATCACCTTTATTGTAATGGCGTTAGAACAGATTATGCCATTCGGCAGACCCAACAAAAAAGTGAGTGTCATTTTTATTCCCAGATGATTCGTCCATATTAATGTGATTGGAAAGAATGAACTTTGAGATAAGTTAATTACCATGGCAGATCCTAACCGGAGCATAGGGACCTCATAGAGTGGAGTTTATATTATCAGAGTAATTTTACAAGGAATAGTTGTATTTTACTACTTATACAATGTTAAATAACAATTAAATTAAATGTATTATACATGTTTTGATAAAAAAATAATTTAAAGAAATGCAATTTATTATGAGTGCGATCTCATGTATTTAAATACGGCTTTATTCTTCATTTTAAAATGACGGCGTTTACAATATTACTGTTTTATGGTATTAATACAATATTTTATGCAGTCATGAAATAATGTTGATTTCTAGGATGAGAATAGACAAGACGTCATCATCATAATGACATATACATATTCTTTCCTACAATGTATATAATATGTAGATTGTTCAGACAATTCCACAAAGATACTCAAAATTCTTAATTTTCGACCATTACACATGGCACCAGGGAACACAGAATTAATGGGAAATGGAATACCTAACGGGTGTGGAGTAACAGTCAACCGATCTCGAGTGTGGAAGAATATGGGATAAACTTAAACACGTGTTAAGTATACGTTATTCTAAGCTTGTCCTTCATTCTGACAACTGGTCTCGGTTTATGCACTGACGCTCATTCAATATTGGTGTATTTGAAGGTTGCAACACACACTAATGCATAACTATAATGTTTGCTTAATTTTCATAGGACACTCACGACATTCAAAACCCTGCTTCAAAATGTAGTGTATTGGGGTATACACAGGGAACTCAGAAATAATGGGAGCTGAAATACACAACGGGTAAGGCGATAGCAGGTAACCGACTCGAGTAAGGAAGAATCCGGGTTAAACTTACACACGTGTCTAGAATACGTTTGACGACGAATACTGAAAACTGCTCTCGGTTTATGCATTTACGCTCATTTAATGTTGGTGTATTACACACACTATTGCACGTGCTTAATGCGTGCTTCATTTTCGTAGGACACTCATACATTCAAAAGCCTGCTTCACCATGCGGCATATTGAATATAGCCTATTGGTATTCTATTTATTATCTGTTCTGTGGGTATACACTATCTGAATCCTATTTATTACTCTGTTCTGTACATAGCACCAAGCCCCTTAATAAGAAACCAATAACCGTATTTTTGAAGTTATACTTCTTTAGGCGTGTGTATTTTTGGTGTGTGACATGTAACACATAATTTATTTTTTCATACGAAAAAAATCGCACTCGATTGGATTCGAACCACGATTGTTAGGTTATCAGCCGAACGCACCGCCTTTACGCCACAGTATGATAATGCAATCGTGCCGATTATACAGTATAATATTATAGTTTAGAATTGTTCCGTTACCTAGGAAACGAATTTATTATTGTTGGCCAAAATAAAATAAAAACGAGAAATAATTCAATAATTTAATTAGTGATATAAGTTAGTGTCTAGAAATAAACTAGCGGCTCCTTTATTTTAGTTTTTTATTGATATGGGGCTATTAAAACGTCAATTCTATCTTATATCATACTTTATTACTTGACAGATCTGAAACACGACGTCTCGCGCAATGATGTGATCATAACCGAACCATAGTGACCATAGAATAAGGAGTATGGATTATTTTGCTTGGTGAAAAATATTCTTTCGCGTTGTGAATTGTACCTACTCATTTTTATATGTGATTAGCTGTGAAAACTAAGCTTAATATTTTTAAGTGTGATAGGTACGTTACTTTTGTTTGGTATTACATAATATTTAGTTTATGATAAAACTATTTTCTAACTGTTTGAATATTTTTGGTTGATGTGAATTTTGACTAATGCGGTGTGCGATTATTTTATTTTGTTATGCCAAAGTATAACTTCTAACGCGCATACATAAGTACACACACCGATATTTCTTATATATATTTCTTACCATAAACTATATTACCTATATTAAATTAATTTATCTGAGACTGGAAAATATTGCCCATTGTCAGTTTAATCTGCTAACTGCTTGTAGTAGTTTGACCTACATGAGAAAAGATTCAAATGTCTCTAAGACAATGACAAGAAATAGCTGCCATGAATACTAAATAGAAATACTGCAACAAATTATATTGCAGTTTTCATTTCAATGGTGTCAGATGACATTACTCATGCACAATTATATTGAAACTTCCTGTTACAATGTAGTAGCAAATTTATTTATTATTCTTATTAAAGTCAACAAAAGATCGTGTTACATTACACAATGTGATATAACTAGGATATAAATGTCTTGAAAATTAGTTTTTTTTAAAAATATCTGATTAACAATAAATACTACTTAAGTTTAATAACAAAAATTGATATGCCAATGTTTAATTGAGTTACATGATGAAACATTTACGCTATACAGCGCTTCGCAGATACAAAATCGTCTCGTCTGCGACACAACCATAAATTAAACCTCTCGAAACATCAATAAAAATTCAAACCATCAGTAGGAGATATGTTAAGTGGTGACTGTTCAGTCACACTTTTGCGTACAACAGCAATGTTTTCACGTGAACGGGCTGGACGAACGTGACTGTTGTCAGACAAACCATGTTAAGTGGTTAGTGTTCAATCACACTTTCGCGTACAGCAGTAATGTTTTCACGTAACGGGCTGGACGAATGGTGTCAGACGAACCATAGCAACAGGTAGTGTTACGGATGGTATAGGTGTATCTTAAATTTTTTTAACCAGTTTGCGAATACACCTTTCAGTGGGGCGATGATTTCTTCTGAATTCTAACCTTAATTTTAGCAGTATGATCATTGAAGAATTGTCATTTCTGTAGTATGATTTTTATGTGTTGTATTAAATAATGGTAGATTATCAACTTACTGACTATAATGTCACAAAATATTTGAGAGGTAACAAACGACAGTTTGTGAAATTCTTAGGACTTGGATAACAATGTAATTATTATATACCGATTTTGTTTTATGGATTATCTATGCATTGCTGAGATATTTTTAATTCAAATATGACAAGCAATATTTCCTTCTTTGCTTAAGGGGACGCTCTACAGAATTGGCCTTGAGAATTGAAAATATGGTTTTTTTACATGTGGTCCATAATAATTACTGGTCTACTAGTTTACAAGTGAAGCGAGTATGTGGTGACCAAAAAATAGTACTTTCTAATATAGGTACTTAAATGTTACTAAATTCAATATGTTAATCAGCTGTTTGGTGGGAAGTATTGCAACCGATATGATAACGTTTTCAATTATGTGTTAGGCACGATATAAACTTAATAACATATTAATAACTTTTTAACCTGAAATTGTCCGAGAACTAAACATACAAATGATATTGAAATACATATCTACCTACATTTTTATTTCATGTGTTATCCAAAAAACATTATTAATGAATAGTGTTTATTTTTAATGTGTAGGACAACCTACATATTAAAAATAATAGGTATTGTTTAATTCTAATGCATATTTTGAAAAACATAGAATTTAGCGTCTGTTTATTATAAAAAGAAAGTGACTTTTTATTGCCTGCGCAACTTTACTTTTATACTAGTGAAACAATAGGTAGGTAGTACCAATATTGTATGTAAAGCCAATGGACGAAATAATTTAATCATGAGTGCCTAAAAATAATTATTAACATGCAGTCACCACACACATTATTTTTTATTCGCTCTTCCGACTGGCGGGCGAATAAAAAATAACATCAGGGCTGTCGAAGACGTAATTTAATATTTTGAACTTTTTAATTTTTATTTATAATATATATTATTTAAGTTTTGTGCATCTAATATCCACTGTGGTTCACGTAGTGGCATGGACCTGTTTTTTCTGGGGTCAACTAATTCAGAAAGTAAACACCCATGATAGAATTTTTCCAGTTTTGGTTGCATTATATTCCAAAACTCATTTCCGATTTTATAAATGGAAATTTCTCGGTGTACATAGTAAACAAACCTACGAATAAAAAATGACAGGAAGGAACATACTGATTCATCGCTGTAAAAAATGGCAACCAAATTCGCCATTTTGGAAAGCGACGATTTTGCGTAAACAAATATCACGTGGTCTGTACGTGTGCGGTAAACTTCGTATGTGTTTGTAATTTTGTGTATTTTATGTTTGTGGATCTTGGAAAGCGACGATTTTGCGTAAACAAATATCACGTGGTCTGTACGTGTGTGGTAAACTTCGTATGTGTTTGTAATTTTGTGTATTTTATGTTTGTGTATCATGCATTGTCGGCCTTTCTGATTGCCGTGATTTGTACACATGTTCCTTCCTGTCTTTTTTATTCGTAGAAACAAACAGTATTTTCTATTAGTTATATAAAGTTGACCTTGAATCTGTAATAAAATAATACACAATTAAAAGATTTTCAAATAGAAATAAACACATTTTCCAATCTTTGAGCTGTACTCACTCATGAATGTCATTCTTCACTTAGGTAAGTATATACAAATTTTGATGTTATCTTGCAAAGTAAACATTTATCTGACCTTTTCACTATATTATATACATGCAAATGTAATGTTTTCAAATAATTGATATGGATTATATACCATCTTATTATTTTATATATATTATTTTCTCGAAATCATAAAGATACTATAATAGTATTTGAGTATCAACCTATGTTCAATTTGAATTGGGTTATAATAATAATATACCCGTGCCGACAACGTGCAGGTGTTTATCAAATAATAATGTAAGATGGTCGAAGGCCGACAATATTAATAATAATAATGTTTCTTAAAATAAAATCTCCAATGATTAGTGATTTTTGCGAAAAGATCGATTTAAATTACGCAAGCAAGTAAGTTGGTTTAACAAGTTTAAATATAATATTAAATTCACTGGAGAATCGGCTTACGAAAATGAAATATATAATGAAAGTGAGGAAGAAGAAGCTGATAAAATCATCAAGACTTTAACAATGAAAAATATGAATGAAGCCTTCATGCATCTTGACAAATTTTTAAATATTATGGAAGATTGTGATCCCAATGGAGAACGCATATCTCAAGTGCGTAGGGCGATCAATAAAGACATAGCATGTTATAAAATACTATATGAAGAAAAGAAAAAGAAGAGTGGCAAACAGTTAACTCTTGATAACTTTTTAAGGGAAACACCCGCAAACCCCACTTAAACATGTCTCTTAAACGCCTTTTAAACATGTTATATTTACTTGATAAATACATATTTTAAAAAACACAATTTATTAAAAAAAAATTTACTTCCCTCTACTTTCCAACATTCAACATTCGTACACATTTTCAGGAACCAATTATGTGCGAAAGTCGAGGTCCTACTGTATATGTATCGTTGATATATGTAACACTAACAAAAAAATATTACTAGCCATACCTTTGGTTCCACATTCAAGACTTGTACATCGTCGTCATCATCTCCGCTGGAAGCAGTCGTGTCCGATAGCCAATCCAATTGAAGGTCAGGGGCGGAAAGAACATTTCCAATCCTTTCGCCCGTTGTTGTGCTAGCGGTAGATATATCGGAAGGCGTCTGTGAAAATGAAATTTAGTCTAATTATGTGGAAACAATTATAGATAAAAATATGCAAGACATTCAGAACCCGGCGAATTGACGATGATGTTAAAAAAAATCATGGATCACATTCGCCCAGCCTAATAATTATTGTTGTCCACTAGAAAAAATCTGCACATGTTTAAGGTTAAATTGTTCCACTATAACAAATAATCTGAGACATACTACCTGCCTATTGCTTATTTGGAAAGCCTATAGTGCATGGTTGGCGAACCTTTTTACGTACACGTGCCAAAATTTACGAAATATTATTTTTCGACTGTATGCCGTGCCGAGTAGTTTTTCATAGGGAAAAAAATAGTTTTTAAGAACTCTATTAAAAAGGTTCAAAAATTACAATCGAGTTCTTGAGATTCCATCTTTCACCGTGTTTCTAATCGAAGGCATATCTTTTACTTTTTGAATAATTTTATCCTTGGTTTCTTTTCAAAGAGATAGTGGGAGAATTTTAACCACGCTGCTCACACAGAAAGGTTTTCCGTTAAGGACCGGTCAATGCAACTATATATTTACATTAAACGTAATGCCTATTCTTGAAGAATATTTGCCTATTATTTTTTTGTACAATGCGATATGTCATTTAGGCATGAATTTCGTCATTTCCGTTTGCGCATCGATTGGTAAAAATAATATTAAAAACCAAAGACAATAGCCATGCATGTCGTCATTATTTTTAATATTATATATGTACTTACGTATTTATTTGTAAAACTTTTTTGTAAAAGAAAATATTTTTTAAATTATTATAGGTATTTATTTTCTCTTCAAAACAAAACATTCGCGTGATATACAAAATCATCTCGCGTGCCATAGGATCGCCATCACTGCTATAGTGGGTGCAACTACTTCATTGACAATAATTAAAAAACAATATCAAAACTTAAATATTTTTTCATTACCTGATCACAGCAGCTCCTATTGCAAGCGTAAGATGTCTCAGCGTTTCTGCTGGTGCCGGGAACGGCTTCCATCGGATTGACAGGCTCTTCAGAATACGAAGCTCGAGAGAGCGGTCTCTCTCTTTTAATGTCGCCGGTTGACAAACTTGAGGGGATAATTTCACCGGGACTTTCCGAGAACATGGAATCTGCCTCGTGTTTCACGTCTACATCCATATTTTCGGCGACCGATTCGACAATTTCAGGGGATTCAGTCTTTACATTGCCAATCACGGGTGACCCTGGATCTTCGGGTTCACGGCAGCTGGAGCAGCAGGCTTCCACCGAAGCGACAGTGGCTGCCGGCGATTCGATCTTCACAGTGACGGCAGGTTCTTCTTTGACAGTGAATCGTTCGGATACAATCTGAGGTTCAATTTTAATAATGTTTTGACTCGCAGAAATATGGACCGTAGTATCGTCGCCGCCGGAGGGAGGCGAGATAAAATTATTCGGGCGAGTAGCAGTTCCAGTCACCCTCGGTCGATTCTCTCCTACGGAGTCGCCAACAGTATGACGGGTCGGCGGATTAGATTTCTTCCAGCCACTGGCGGGCACCGATACGGTGGGATGATCCGCTCTCTCGTTGTATGAACTTCGACCGCGAGCTTCTTGCGCCACACTATCATTCTGAGAATTGTCCCCATAAATCTCGCCGTATTCTCCTTTGCAGGGTTTTTTAACATTCTGACAAGACTCCCTTTTGACAATAGCTTGAGTGGATATTGCGCGGCCGCCTCGAGAGCAACCTTCCCCGGGATCGGGAGGTGCGGCAGCAGCCCTTGAGTTGCGAACGAAAGAAGGTAAAAAAGGAAAGCACCTCTGGCACTTGCAGGGGGTCTCCCGGCAGACAGCGGGCTCTTCGGCACTCTGGCAGACTGCGTATCCACTCTGAGTACGATTCCGTAGACAGTCATGCTTCCACTTTTGTCGACAATACCCATCGGATGGGCCGGCGTCATCTACGCAAGCACGGCAAGGCTCCCGATCAGCAGTGGGTGCAGCCGGCTCTTCAATTTTGATTCGGACATCAGAGGACCCGTCGCTGGCGCCACTTACAGTAGCGCCTCTCTCTGCTTTCTTGGAACGGCCACTGGCCGCTATTTTTTTGTTTTCTCCCAGAAGTCTCTTCCTGGGGATGACGCCATCATCTTCTTCGCCGGAGCTCAGGTCTATGAAGCTGACCTCAGCTGGACCGCGGTTCGACCCCGACGGATTCTGATTCCCCCTAGAGGCTTCGGAAGAACTGAGAAGACGGGGATCAGCGTTGGCGAAAATGCCTCCATCGTCGGTGCGGTGCAAATAATTCGTGTAATTGCTAGCGCCAAAGTAGTCTCCTGCCGACTCCCGAAGTCTCGAGTTGTTGCTGAGATTTAAAATATTCTCATTGTGGTAGGGCAGCGGCGGAAACCGGCGCCTCTCTCTGATTTGAAACGGCTGACGGTTCCCAGTGGGTCGCTGACTACTCTGGGTGTGGTCAGGCCAGGGAGCACCGGCGGTAGTACCCTCAAAGGTACCCGTGTCTGCGACACACTCGAAGCCGGGCGGCTCGGGAGGCGGGCAGTAGTCGTTGATTGGGGGGTAGTAGTGGGCATCAGACTTAGGTCGATATCTGGCGTCAGAGTCGTCGGGGCCAAAGCGCTGGCGGGACGAAGCAGGCATCGGGAACACGCCAGGATTCGGCCCGCTCTCCCTTCTTACCACAAAAAAATCAAGGGGCGCTGAGGTGTCAGGCACGGTCCCGAAGAAATATCCAGAGGGCCGGGCAGGGACGTAGGGGAATCGATGCGGGGGAGCTGGCTGCACGGTCATTCCAAACTGATAGGAAGGCGGTGGATCTACAGGGGCGGTCATATTACGCGGAACCCGCTGGATGGGGGACTTCAGCGAGGGATCGGCAGCAGAAGCCCCGGGGTCCATGGACGGCAGTACCTCGATATCGTCGTCGCTCTCCGCAAACAAAGGATCACATTCCATATCCACTGAAAATTTTCAAAACATTTTACATGGGAGATTAAGCTGTTAACATAGAGCAGACATGGGCAAATGCGGCTCTTCGTTGGGTCGCCTTCCAATACCTCTTAAAAAAAATATAGGTTAATCACAGGAATTAGAGTCATTACAATTGAAAGAAGATCAGGCATTACTAATGCAGCACAAGTCAGATACCATAATTGAATTTTGGAAACTTGTGCCAGAATTCAAATATCCTTATTTAAAGAAAGCTGAGTGCCGATTATTTTCCATTTTCGGTACAACATATAATTGTAAATTGTTATATACCTACTCGTCTATGAAGTTTGTAAAATCAAAACATCGTTCACAGCCAACAAACGAGCATTTGACAGTTTGCTGCGAACGGCTGTAACAAATTTTACACTAGATGAGATTTAACTAAAAATGATAAATAAACTTTTTATTAGAAATTATTTTTATTAAATAAATTTTTGAACTACCTGATTATTTTGTGTTTTCTTTCTCATTTTTTATTTTCTTATATGTTTTTTTACGCAAATAAGATTTGTGTAGAAATGTAATTAAATTTGATTTTGTGTATTTAATACTACGTGAGAATGTGACCATTTGTGGCTCTTTACATATATGAAAATCCAGAATGTGGCTCTCGACCTATGTGTGGCCATCCCCTGACATAGAGCATCAGATCACCCCCAACATTGCACAATTCCAATTCCATGTCTTTCATAATTGTGAAGTGGGAATGATAAAAGACTGCAATTAATAACTTGAAGTAATTCTTATGAACCTGTTGTATTAAAACCTCAACTGCGATTCCAGAAAAGTTCTAGTACGGCTCGATAATTGATTGTAGTAAAAAAATGAGGTAAAGTTATAGTACTCCATATTTTTATTGTGATAGAGGACTTTTGAGACCAAAACCTAACACAACCTACTGTAACCCAAAAATAAGTAGATTGTGTTAGGTTTTGGATTGTTTTTCAGTAGGTTGTGTTAGGTTTTGGTCTGGTTTTTGCTCCTAAAACAACTTAACCTCAATGACGATATGGAGTACTATAAAATTGCCATAGATAATATTCTATACCTTAACAACACTAAAACACGTACTACGTAAAAAAAAACTTGTATTACGCTCGTGATATATAGTCCTAGCAAATAAATGACTCAGATAATTTGGCAATTGTGCCACAGATGCCGTCATGAGCTTTTATAATTTTTTTTTTACGAAAACAGTTTATTCCATGTAGACAATTATAATAAATACCTTTTTCTGTCGGCGGCTTTTTGATCCAGTAATAGTTAATTTAAAATTTGAAATTTTCATACATTTTGATGCATCATTATCACAAACTAAGATAATATTAGGTTGGGATAGGTTAGGTTATGTTAGGTTTGGTTTGGTCTAAAAAGAAAGTTATAAAACCTATCGACGGCATCTGCAGCACATTTTTTTTCCGACCATGTCGGATCCTGATAGGATCATATGGGCCTCCACAGAGTGGAGGTTTGTATTGACAGATTTTTGTTTTTTACGAGAAATGGATGTCAGCCACTTGCTCAACCTATTAGGTCCATACCCTGACACACACAAATTGAAAAACAATATGTGTACTTGCCAGACCCAGGATTCGAACCTGGGACCCACGGCTTTATAGTCCAACGCTTAAGCCACGCGGCCACCGTGGGTGTCACATTTACCGATAATTTAATCATCAGCCCATAGTAACACTTTCTACAGCTTCAATTTCATAATATTATATATATAAAGAACGTTTCATTGTATTCTATAAAGTCCTCGTGTGATATTATCAGCAAAGAAACTTTATATTTAGCATAACATAGGTAGGTACCTACTTTATAGTTTCCTAGAATAATGTCATCAAGAATTAAAAAGAATGAGATTATATACATGTAGTCACATACAGTACTAACTGCAATACCAATGATGCAAGATGTCATTAAACAAACGAATATGATTAACCAAAGATATTATGTATATATTATACCTAATAATATATGTAAAAAATGACAGTTAATGGTGTATTGTGTGAATGTTATTGTTGTTATTGTAAATGGTAAAACACCACTGCCGTATTGCGATTATACCCTTGTAATAATTCTTATTTATATGGTTATTTACAAAACTGTACAAGTTATAGTTTACCCGTCGGCGGAGGTTGGTCGACGGTGGATGTAAATGCAGTGTCAAATATGTCAGCTAGGCTTGCTAAAGTGGATCCGTTTGTAGACATTCCCCATTGATGGTTATCGCAGGGCTCATTCTTGTTCTCCATCTAAAATAGTATGCAAATCACTTAGAATCACGTAACAAACAAGATGTTTTCGGTGGCGATGAGTGCTGTCTGTTGTTTGTTACCTTAGGTATGGAAATTATACACCACTACTGCAATGGCAGTCAAGATAGTTTAACCCCCAATATGGCACGACACATATTGCCGACGGTGTTGAAAGGCTTTATGATGTATTATTTGCGCGTACGAACGAACAAAAAAGTTAAATATTATTTCTAAAACGTACACCTGACACATCTAAATAAAATTCTGTCAGTCAGTTCGTCAACTGATCGTGACCATTCGGAAGCTAGCAACGAGCAACCTTCCGGAACTAAAATTACTTGCATAGATATTCGCAAAGTTAAGTTTTGTGCGTCACATTACCGCCATGAAATACGATACCAAAGAGATTGCAGTCTATCTCTTTGACGTTATTTTTTCAATTCATTTTTTTCACACCAGTTATTTAAGAGTTATTTACGACAGAAAAATACCTGTAATTATTCTAAACATATTATTGATTACTTTCTTAGGTAATTTACACACCTAGGTACCTACCTATTAGAAAATGAGAGATTTATCTATCCATATTTTTTGAATACATGAAATTCTTAAAAGAAAACGTAAAACTTGTGTTGATTTCACAGCTTTACAAAGTTAATTTAATCAAATTTACATGACGTAAATAACATAAAATTTCAGAATTTATTGGAAGACATTACGATAATTGCAACTTTTGACAGCTCGACTTTTTTACTCGTTCGTTGGTCAGTAGCAGAGTATATACATTAGCGGCCTGCACACACACAATCTTGTCTGCGTGAAAGCCTCGTGTGAGTGGGGTTAGTCGCGTCCAATCTTTCACGCGTGCCGTACGTCAAGTCGTTTTTTACACATTTTACCACGTTTAATCTTTCACGTGTGCCGTACGTCAAATCATTTTACTACGTTCGTCATAAATGGACGTTCGCAATTTCTCTCGTCAATTTATTACGGAACTTATGGGCATGTATAAAATATTCCCATGTTTGAGGAGAATCAAATCGGCGGCATATGAAAATAGAAATTTACGCATAGAGACTTTGTAGTAAAAAAATTCAAAGCCTTAGGGGTTCTTTTAGGAAAGAGTTTAAAAAAAGTAGAGGAAAGTCGACGTAGCGGTGGCGGAAGAGATGAAGTAGGTAAATGAGCCATCACTGTGGTATTACGATCTGCTGCTCTTCACGAAGGACCAAGAGCTTCCAACGGCAAACATGCCAAATATGGATTACGAGATCGGGGAAATTGAGGATGAATCTGTAATCAAATGATGAACTACTGTTCATTCCTAAATAATTTTTAAAATCATCGGGGTAGTTTTGACGTAATTCACGAATTAAGGGTAGGTGATCAAAACACCGTCTATAGTCTTTAACCCAGACTTTTCGTTTTTTGTTTCGACATAAACTCATACTTGCGCCTGCACAAGCTCAGCTAGTATAATATTTCTTCTTTGTATATCCATTTATAATGTACAAATTAAGTGTTTACAGATGGCTTCTTGTATAACAATAAAGCTAAACACTCACACGTTATATTTTGGCTATGTTGTGTGCGGATGTCAAGTGTGTCAAAATAACACACTCTTACTAAAACCATGCTAAAACTCTTGAATTGAGCCCTTGCCCGGAATAACGTTGTATCCAACAATATTCTTGTTTTGAGAAAAATGGAAAAATTTAAACCAGTTATGTTTTGTTATATTTT
Source organism: Rhyacophila brunnea (assembly GCF_057557595.1). Lineage (NCBI taxonomy): Eukaryota > Metazoa > Arthropoda > Insecta > Trichoptera > Rhyacophilidae > Rhyacophila > Rhyacophila brunnea. Next base: position 34,098,866 of record NW_028233276.1, on the reverse strand, counting down.
AAATACAATAAACATACAATTATTACGAGTTTTAAATGTAAAGTGGTGAAGAAAGGCAATTAAATTTGAATTTATTACAAAAAAATATAGTAAATTAGTGGAAAAATGTTGTAAGTAAGTATATGAAAATTTCACATAGGTACAACATTATTCCGCAAAATGTATTTTATTTTTTCTGCTTCACTCAAGAGTGCCTTAAAAACATACTCATCTAACATGAATTCACATATGTCATTGAGGTCTTTGAGCTAAGAATTATCTCCGTCTGCTTTCTGAACATAGTGTCCGACATTTGATTCTCATTACATGAGACGAGATGATGACTTTGTCCATTGTGATTCAGTAACCTGAATGCTAGCTGAATATTTGTCTTGATATTAAAATCGAGAACACATTCCGGATTCAAATTTTTTTGGCACAAACGCGACCTTGCAAAATAGAACTAGGAACAATTAAAAAAATGAAACGGTATTAGATTAAGTTACAATATAAAAAGCACTACAATGCCAGCATTATTATCAAAGGTACTGTTAGGTTATACGGAATACAGCGGAAAACGCATTTTGAAAATAGCCGATAAACTGGATTATTTGTTAGTTTAGGTTAGGTTAACCTAACAAATAATCCAGTTTATCGGCTATTTTCAAAATGCGTTTTCCGCTATATTCCGTATAATCGAACAGTACCCTATCAAACAACATTTCCAATAACAAAATGGATAAATCAATTGAGTACAATCGATTAACGTTCGACATAATAATAATAATATGTCGAACGTAATCATTTTATTCACGAGATTAACAGAACTGTCAAACGGTATACAACATTATTCCACAAAACTGTTTCGACGGGTCAATTGCAAGCTTAATAATATTTTTTCTGGATAAATACTCTTTTCCTACATCCTTCAGCTTCCTAGCTTTGATATTTATCCAGTTTAAAACATTAGAGATGTCCGTTTTCTTTCTTTATTCCACCACGCTTCGTGATATTGACGGACGGCGACGCCATTTTGACAATAACAAATACAACGTTCTTCCACAAACCAATAACTTTAAAATGCTGCCACAAGCCTAAATATTTTTCTTTGTCATATTACCTACCTTAAACGATGCCTAAAAACATACCCAACATTATTCCACCAATAACTCAACATTGATAATTTTGTTGGATACAACATTATTCCGGGCAACAGCTCAATTATTGTGTTACGCTCCGACTTCCACGATCACGCCGTAATGAACGCGCGATAAGCCTTTAGAGTTTAGACACTCAATCCCAGCGCGTGCTCCTCAAAACATGCGCAAAACGTTGTGCTATCGCGCAGGATATAGTTGACATATAAATTGTAGCAGCAGACATCTGACACGTGTGATATTACGCGCTCGATATCGGGTTCCGGCGCGTACGCTCCTGAGCATGCGGTAAAGAATGTGTGTAAAGGCCGCTATTGTCCTCGGACTTTTGGCTCGCCAGTGGAGCGCCTGCATTAATTATGAGTTTATGCATAGATAATATTATTTTAAATTCGTAAACTGGCAATTCTGTATCGAACTGTCAAGTCCATGACACTGTCCATAGATAATCACTAGTCATAGCTGTCATCAGATACCGTTTTGGTGTTGAAAGTTGTCGTCGTTCCGAGCAAATAATTTCAATAATTATCGTAAGCTTATTCGAATCGAATCTGTCAGTAAATATTTATCGAAAATTATTTATGCTTTATTAAAATGCCCTCCAATCACTTACCTCATTTTGCTAAAGGAGAAGTTATCAAAGGATTTGGAAGAGGATCAAAGCAACTCGGATGTCCAACTGGTATTTAAAAAAAAAATATATTTTAATCATACATATCTTTAGTAATATATTTTGTCATAATATTATGATTTCGTTCAGTAGACAACATTTCGAGACTTAAAGCGCGTTGACACGGTCCAAGTACACTTGGACCGAGTGCCACCCAAGCGACAGCTTCATACTAATTATTCCTATCCAAGCTACTCGGACCGCGTCCTACTCATCCAACTTAGCTTGGATAAGAATAATTAGTATGAAGATGTCTCATACGAGTGCGCTTGGATGGCACTCAGTCCAAGTGTACATGGATCGTACTTGGACCGTGTCAACGCGGCTTTATGCCACCGATTATGGTTATTATTGTGATGGGAAAAAATTTTGTCTTGCTTTGAATTTTTTTTAAATTTTTGACTTGCCAATCCAAAATTTTGGTTTTTATTTGTTCACTGTCAATCAAATCTATCGTTTTATCTATCATCAAATATCAGAATATAGAAATTATACTGTATTGAATGTTATAATGTTGTGTTACCATTTTAAGTAAACGCATACATTTAATTTTTCTAGCCAATTACCCTTCAAGTGTCGTGGAGACTCTGCCCAAAGAATTGCCGACTGGAGTCTATTACGGATGGGCTTCGGTTGATGACGGGGAAGTCCACAAGATGGTCATGAATATTGGCTGGTGTCCCTACTACAAAAATGAACAAAAATCTATGGTAACATACAGACATAATATAATGCTTCAGCTGAGTCTATGAAATAAAAACAACACTATTCACCACATAATATGAAAGTATTGTGTCATTACGTGAAGTTTGTTAGTTTACACTTGGCATGCAAAATGAGTCATTTAAATTTTGAACATAACTGTTGCGTCAATTACGTCTTTTCACGACTGGTTCTGATTGATCAGGTCATTTGATCCATGAATGACAAAACTTCTCCTTACTCTTCATCATACAAGTCATTTCCCTACCCCTGACTGTAAACCAAGTCACCGTGAATGTCTTCAGTCTTCACCGTTTAGGTCACTTCCCCTGAATGAAAGCCTACCCAAGCTGACTCCACTCCTCTCAGTCATATGCATTGCTATATTTATAAAAAAATCATTATATTATATCCTATTTCTATCCATTTCATCATTATAATGAACAGCCTGAGTAAATTCATTGCTGGATGAAGGCATCTACGATCTCCTCTTAATTCTATGAATTGCGTTGCTATATTGAATAATCGGTGTTTGCAGGCTAGCGAGGCTTGCTGCTAATGTCTTAAATACTGCAGTAATTTGAGGTATATCAGGCCATGGCTCCATTTGAGATGTAGCATCACTGAAGAAAATAGTCAACCACTTCTCAGTTATCATCTATTTTCGAGCCGTTTGAGTATATTAAAAATTGCAAATGCCCACTCTTAGGATAATATTATATATTATGTCATCTAATCGCTGTCCAATAAATTAAATTGTTGTGCACCTAGTTTTTTTTATATTTTATCTAATCTCTACCCAATAAATGTGGTTGATAGTTTTATCTTATACATTCTCCGAATGCTTCCTGTTTTCTGTATGTCAAAAGACTTTTTTTGAAGAACGTGTTTTTATCTGTTTTTTAGGAAACACATATCTTGCACAGATTTGATAACGATTTTTATGGGTCACAGCTTAAAGTATGCGTCCTTGGATATCTACGACCAGAGAAAAACTTTTCATGCTTGGATGACTTAATAGTTGCAATTAAATCTGACATTGACAATGCCGATAATGCTCTCAATGCTGATGAAAACTTATTATTTAAACGTCATGAGTACTTCGATAAGTAGAATTTTATCAAGGTGAACATTATCTTAATTATTATAATATGTGTGTATTGTTATTTATGATCATAAATTCTATTGTTATATTATGTATCCATTACATTTACATACCTACCTAATAAGATATTAAAACTGGTGTGATAATATTTTATAACCATTGAATTTGTTTTTGTCTATGACAGATGGACGTGTGGTAAGTTGGTATGGATTATACATCTGACAAAATTCATATATTGTTTTTAAATACATGTTTGAATCTAGGATATGGACTCAACAGCTTAAAAAGTAAATTATCATGTTCGCTCCTAATCAGAGTATAATATGGGTCATTTATATCACATATACTCTGATTGGAGATTATAGTATTAACAGATTTTTTTACGTGCAATAGTTTATATTCTAATCGATTTAAGTCTTGTACTTTTCCATTTGAGACATTTTTTGTGATCTGGGTTTTGCCTTTCTGCATCTTCATCAATGGAATAGTTTAATAGGCTATTCAACCAATCCATTGTGTCCTTGCACTGGATCAAATACATGTTGAAAAAACAAACATGCGTTTTTTGACCACCCACAGCTTTGCAATACAATGTACGATAGGTTAAGCAAGTGTTAACATCCATTTCTTCCATTCCTTTCCATTGAAGAAACAAGGGCTTGTAAAGCCAATGATGAAGATTTTTGTTTCATCGAAATGAAAAGATAATTGAGGGCCTGAGAATTAAATGGGTACAAGTAACCAATGAGTAAAAAATAGGAACAGTGTCACATCACTTATGACATCATTTATACATGAAAAATGATTCAATCGTATAACTGCTTTCTTAAAAACTAACCAGCATCATCTGCAATTTGTGTTCTTAGTTCAATGTAAACAAATATGTATGACTGACGAAATTTTGTGTGCACTATTTATGTTGTATCTTAATAGCCTACTCCATCCCTTGCCACTGATGCTAGGTACTTATCCTGATTTATGTACCTGCTTTAAAATAGTTTTAAATTACAATTCAACCTCTTAGGACCTAAGATATCTGTCTCAATTTCCTCGTGCTGCAGTGCGTAAGGCGCTGGCATTTCATCCGTGTTCAATCCTGGTGAGGACACAATATATTTATGTGATTTTCTCAAAGTCTGGGTGTTTGTGATTGTTGCACTTCTATTACTGAATACACTATTGTCATTGAGCCTTTGGGCCTGCTATAGTGTTAATTATATGTATAATATATATTCAAAAAAATAAAATATTACTTTAAGTGACAAAGAGACATTAAAAAAATCAATAGATAAAAAATGGTTCAATAAGCATTTCCTGAAAACACTTTCTTGTTAATGTTAGTGGAATATAAATTTACTTGTCTTTAGTGTCTCCTGTAAAGTAGAGAAATATGAGATACGTTTCTTTGATCCTATGGGGCCGAATTATTGTTGGGTTATATTGTAAAGGTGTCCGTTAATTTATCACTTCATTCGTTTTCATTATAACTTTTGAAATAATGAAAAAAAAAATACAAACTGTAGACAACAAATAATATTTTAATTCAATAAGTTGTTTATTATCAAGTTTTGAAAATAGAGTGCTCACAGATTGGAGCCCGTTCTCCGATATGTTCTATGACCATGGCCTCCCAGACCAGGATCTTTGTCGTTAAAAGCAGTGTGACGCTCTACAGAAATATTTTCCAAATAATGTTCCAGTTAAAATCCACTTGTATTTTTACAAGTATTTTTCAATAAATCCACTTGTGTTATGAAGTTTTCAAATATCGACACGCAATCAGTCCCCCCCCCTTGTGGGGGCCATGCCCATGCCACTACAGGTTTTTGTAAAAGAGAGGCTATTTCGTTTCGAATGTTATGCTTTTCTTCTCTTGTTGAGTTGCTGGCTTATTGTTGACTATCGATCACTTTAAAGAAAAAAGTCCATGGCCATCTAATCTAGCGGTGCACCGGCCAATTTAAATCTCCGTATTTCTTGATTTTGGTGTTTGTACCTACATTGTCATGTGAGCTGTGGCACCATTCTGTTGGAATAACATGTGCTGCGAGGCTAGTCTATTCTGCTTGTGTACCGTAAAGTTCTCTATGATTACTCTGTAACGGTCACCATTGATTGTAATTTTATTTCCCTGTTCAGTGGTCAGCAACCTATGGCAAGCGAAAGGTCGTGCAGTGGCACAGCATAGATTTTAGGTAATGGTGATAATGAAAAAATGTTTTTACTATAGTATGTATTATTATAGTCAAATAATTTTTCAGTATTGTTCTACTTTCGACTCATTTTAACAGTTTGAACGTTTAAAGCATGATTAGAAAAATCACAGCATAGTTATGGCTGATTCTCGTTATGCCTCGGTACATCAGAGTAAGGCGGAGTATTTTTGTTTTTATCAACCAAAATAATTTATGAATGCCAACTTGTTATGATTTTGGTAAAATTTTTTTTTTTGAAAAGCCAGAGTTCCACCGAAAAATGGCCTGAACTTGGGGCACCTTGCACATATCACTGATCTAGGACATGAAAAAACAAATGGGGTGATAAATTTCAGAATACGGATATATTGCATTTTGAATGTACTTATTGTTATTAACTCTCCACTGTACTTGAATTATTAAACACACAATATTGAGATCCATTTGTGTTTATTGTGATAGGAGAAAATTTATGTAATGCTAATTTTTTTATTGAAATTGTTAACCTTTTCAAAGATTTTATAAAGAATTTTGTAATAAATTCAATAAAACACAATGTCTATTGCTTTCTATTTTATCTGCATAATAATGAAAATCTGCTCTTCGATCAGTCATCCGTACGCCGAGTACGCCAAACCGCTCAGAAAACACAATTTACAGAAAATTAACCAGTAACTGTCAGCCAATGATAATATGTTTGGAATAATTCAAAATTTAATAAACTCTTATGATTAATAATTTCCATGACTATTTGGAAAATACTCCTAGAAATCAACACAGTCAGAGGATTCCATGCAGTTATGTACTTCTGTAGAGACAAAGGTTTTTTTCAATGAATATTAAGTATTCAGAGAAACAAAGCTACTTTTACTATTAAAAATGCGGTTAATTTGATAGGCCTTCCATTGATGCGTAGGTATTAGATCCGTCACTACAGTTTGATTAAAAAAAAAATCAAAAGATGTTAATGATAACCAAAAGGCCTTTTGGATGTATTTATAAGCCGAACAAACCAAAAACCGGCAGAGGGCGCTGCAACATTAAGGCCCTTACAGACACAATACAGGATTCACGTAAGTAGTCAGTTTCGCTGTTTACCGACTTGACTGCCCACACCAGTGCGACACTAGGTACATTCGGGAAGTTTGAATAGCTGATGTGTATCAGTGATATGAATAATTGTGAGCCAACATCATAAAATTTGTAAAATAAAATTAGGATTACAACAGCCGGCATCCCATGTACAAGGATTGAACGTTTTTTTTTTTTTTTTTTCGACCATGTCCGATCCTAATAGGATCATATTGTCGTTAAAACTAGAAAATTGTGTAACTCCGTTTTAATCGAAAATTGACTTTGAATGCCATCTAGTGGCCGTTGATAATATCTATCCGTCTTGCAAATTTTGTAATTCCAGAAAAATTGTATCATTGTTAAATCATGGATGATTTCACTTCAAAACCATACATTTGTATAGGAAACCATAATGTTTTTTGTCTCTCCTGTAAAGTAGTGTTTTTGGAGTTACACAATTTTCTAGTTTCAACGACGATATGGCCCTCCACAGAGTAGAGGTTTGTATTAACAGATTTTTTTTTTTACGAGAAATGGATGTCAGCCACTTGCTCAACCTATTAGATCCATACCCTGACTCGAACACATATTGAAAAACAATATGTGTACTTGCCAGACCCAGGATTCGAACCTGGGACCCACGGCATGATAGTCCAACGCTTATGCCGCGCGGCCACCGTGGGCTTGCAGGCTTATTCTAACATATCACTTAACATCGAAAAAGAGCTAATTGTGATAAATATATCACATTCATCACTTTACATATTCCGGCGGTTAATTATGTAAAAAACGTTGACCGTCTGAACATCAAAAGGTGATATCTTTTAACTGCGCCTTTGTCGGGTGTGCTAACGAGACAAAGTGCGTCAACTTTAGATGTTTCGAAAAATAATTACGTCAACATCTCCGTGTCTGGCTGATGACTGGAAAAATTGTAGGTTATGTTGACTGTTTGAGGTTTAATGTTTATTGAAAAAACTTCACTTTTGACGTTCGGGAACCAAAACCATATGACATGACTAATAAAATTGTAGGTTATGTTGATATATCATTACAAACTTCTCGTGTTCGGCCAGCACCATCTTTAGTATAGTAATAGTCGGCTGTGGTTCGGCGCACTACCGAGATGGTGCTAGTTTGGCTTTATCCGCTTGTTTTCGGTCTTATCTGCTTGGGTTCATCTTCGGATATCCGAGTTTGACCGACATGTCTACCAAGAATTATTAAAGGTAACTGTTATATCACATTTAGTGTCAAGAATTCCCAACGTGCTAATGTTGACCAATGTTAATAACGGAAACGTGCTAAAGTGATAACTGTTAAGAATAGACCTGCAGGAGTGGTTCTACCTTTGGGGTTAATAGGGATGGACTGCACCTCCAATTATATGGAAAATGGAAAACATTAATGTAAAATAAATATTCTTTGCTTTATGACACCTATTTACACTTCTAATATAAAATAAACAGGATGCAGCATTATTTTAATATTTTGTTTGACATTCTTAGCTATGGTTTTCTAAAAGTAATCAACGAAAATAAATCCTGCTCCACTCATATATTTTTTTTAGTCTTAGTTCATCTCTATTGAATACTGCTGTGTGGTAATAAGTTAATTAGATTAAATGCATCATCCTTTGGCACATATTTTATGTTAAATTACTGCATGCCACAAAGATAGGACACTACACATACACATCTTTGAATACCTCAAATTTTTCATTTTCAACATTGCATCTTCATATCCACAAAACAAAACCATTGTCAATATTTCCAATTGGAATTGTCAGGAGTGGGCTTATATGAACTTAATTTAAATATTGAAATTGTCTCTGAAGCCGAGTCATTGCAGATTGGCAACTCAGTTTTTACATTTGATTTGAGCAATGACCAGGCGGGTTAGATGAATGGCCAGCATACATTCCTTGCAAATTATCATTATTTAAGCGTGTGATAAGTTTGCCCTCGCACTGATACATCCAATGTCCAATAATATTATTATCATACACCGCAGTAGGTACTTGATTTTGCACAGTACCATTTCTGATAGAATTTGCTCGAGTTGACAAAGGGGGGCGTGGCGAGCGGGGTTTGCAGCAGCAAGCTTAATCAGTACTGCGGGTCAGACAGTCCGATTTCAGTATTTCGCCCATAGACGAATATACTTCTGCCGTTTCTGCATCGCACTTAAGCACGTCCGCTACAGCGAGGAAAGAAATATAGCTATAATGAATAATTTATATTTAATTTTGATGTCAATAGTAAAATATAATACAAACATTTTTTTTATTTTTCATCAACTGCAGAACCCCAAATATTTTATCCACGGGCTGCCACTGATTCCTTGTAGTCTTTCGATATAATCATTGTTGTTAAGGTTTAGGAGTATGTACATAGTATTTAATAGTAACACCACAGGCGGACAACCCAATTCGGGTAAAATAAAAAATGTCCATAATATGAGTGACTAATTATTGAATTAAAAACTAATATTTTATGATTAACTGTCAAAATTGATATTTCTATGGTTGGTTTGTTGTAACAAATTATTTTACTACACACTAGACTTTTGTGATTGGTTGGTTGACTTCAAAATACTCAATTTTTCTAATCCTTCCACAGCACTGTCTGAGGTATTATAACTATGTAGTTACTGATATTATGAATATTGTTGGCATTGTCTGTCATAGGGCGAGGGAATCAAGGATGACCTGCATCGACACACTGCAACTGCAGTGCCGTGCATCTGAACTCTTACACGCAGGGTTTGGCTTAGTATTGTGGGGTTCACTGATAATATGTATATGAGGTTGCATGCAGCAGACTGAAATACATAGCTGCTAATTCCCCATGAATGCTTTCCGGTAGTTCTATTCTTGCAGGTAGCAGTTCTGTACTCTAAAATACAGTATTTTTTGTTTTCTTTTTCATATATTTCTTTCTAGAGAAATCTGTAAGAATTTATAAATCGCATCTCATGAATAATAAATATGTAGAAAATTCTTGATCACATCCAGTTCTGTATTGACATCGAAAATCAAGTATGTATTTACCAATATAAAGAGTATTGTCAAACTTTAGGGATGACACTAAAAAGCGTAAAGGTAAGAATATGTGGCTGGATGCCATAACCATGTGCAGACGCTTTTATTTTTTTTCTACTTCGTGCGTAGTGTGTAAGGAACATACATCTCGAATATGTTGCGTTTATAATATCTGTAACAGGTCTGTAAGAATACGTCTGAATGAGTCATAAGACAGCGGCTGTATCCTGTTAAATTGAATTAAATAAATTTCTTCGAAGTATTGGTATTAACATAACTGTTGTGAAAAGACACTATATGCAAAGTAACTATATTAATTATAAGGTAGTAGAATAATATAATGAGTCCAAATCTACATGTTACTTATTGCAGACATATTGGATTTATCTAGCTTACTTGGATCAATAAACGATGATAATTTCTCCATGAACGGGTGGGTAAACAGATTATTAAAAACAATTTCCCTTTGAATTAGCCTTTATTTATTAACATAAACATGTAAAGAAAATCGGTCATACAATATTATATATTATCACCATTCCACACAGACGGCCTCCTCTCCGGGACAAGCTAAGCTGGTTAGTGTTGCTTTCTCCTGAAGGAGCATCCTGAAAAAATGATAAAAACAATACATATTACACATTGCATTTGGAAACAAAACAATTAATTATTGACATGGTATCAAAAACAAAAAAACCATGAAATTCATTTCATATGAATAACTAGATATTCAACAGCGAATAAATTTATGATACATTCAAAACAGGCTTATGAAATAACTTTATTTATAATGGATTTTCAAAAGAAAAGTTCAAGTAGCTATTATTCAAACCAGCTTGTGTTGAATGAGAATGTTTTACATATGCTTTAATTGATGTAACCATAACTGGTTATTGACTTTACCGCTAGAGGCACGAGTTTGTTTCCGGCGGCCGGCCATCTTATTTATTTGACAGCTACTGATATTGATGCGTCAAGCTGATTGATATACCTCATAAATTATATTTTTTGTCTTTCAAATATCGTCATTTTGTATTTCAGTTATTCTATTTTTATGATTCATTTTGGCAGAAATACATTGTATCAGTGAGAGAGATCTTAATCTGACAGTCGATCAATCCAGTTGACATATGAAGTGACATGATATGCTGATGACCACCAAAACTGCCACTTAAATTGACAGGTACTAGTTTATCTTCTGAATTGGAATCAATCACTATTGCAACCAACTTATCTTATACAGTTGTAATCGATAATGATTGCTTGAAAACCTATATTGGGCTTGAGCATTGAATGTCTACATTATGACATGATGCTAAATGTATCCTAATTTAATGCGTACAATACATACTATTTGATTCGATCAAAATTTGTATTGCATTAAAATTAACAGTTCAAAAAAAGAAAAAAATTAGTTAATTAAATGCTGCATCATTTGGTAAATGGCATCAAATTCCGATTATAAAAGTTTGCCGGTGATGTGTTCTTTCGCCAGATATCTTCAATTTCTACAGCACACGGAGAAAAGCATTTCAGAATTAGTTCAACAGATTGACCGAACAATCGAGAAATGAAATAGTTCTCCAAATTGAGATACGCCGACAGTGGCATAGCTATTTATCAGAAGAGAAAGCAATATATTAGGGTCCAGCTGGACAAGGAACCCTAAATTCCTAACTGACAGGTGTCGCCGATATTTCAATTATATAGTCAAGGGTTCTTCACCAAGAACTGATGATCTTTGAACACTCTCAGTAACTCCATAGTTTCCTAGGATGTTTATATAGCATTTGGTGCAGTCTTGTTGGAACCATGTTTGTCAGATCCATACCTTCCACTTAAGGTCAAAAAATATCTAGAAATCCCGGATCATCAAAGGGTATCGGTTATCTTAGCACGAGCTTTATCTCGGAAGAAATAGTCAAAATACCTCTATACTAATTTTGGGCTTCCTCGGTTTGTTCTCATGCAGATATTATGTATGTATTAATGATAATTTGAAATACAAATTGTAAATAAGTTAATTATAATAATTATCATTACAAATAAGTGTTGATTGAGTGTGTACAAAACATTCAATCCTCAGCCTCATTAATTTTGTAGATTCTGCAGAGCATTTGAGCTTTAGAAATAGTAATTGTACGTTTACAAAACACGTACATCAAAGATTTGAATCTATACTCACAGTCTAGGTGCAATGCTCCTGTATTTCGATTGTATTTAGTACATTCAGTAATTATTCACTAAGGGCTTGCGCAGACAGAGAGCGGTCGGAGTTCTGCGTTCAACCGACCGTTGACCGCTAACGTTCAGGGACAGCAGACAGGTGGCGGTCAACAATAAGCGTTCCAATTGTATACAAACGTCGTTGTGACACAGGCGCTGCATAATGCGAGACCGCTATATTCCGACTGCGAGTGGAAGTGAGAAAGCACCACTGTTGCGTACTCACTCCCCCGTGTGGTTTCGCTCTATGTTGTGTGACTGCTCAAATTCCTATGACGGGACTGGACGGGAGGTACAGCGTTCTTTGTAATTCCGGGCATAGAACTCTAGCGTTCCAATTGACCGGCGCGGTCTGACCGCCGGCTGTGTACCCATACAGTATGAAGTCCATACAGTACAAAGAACGCCGAACTCCGAACGCGGAACGCAGACCGCCTGACCGCGCTCTGTCTGCGCAAGCCCTAAAGATGTCATAAAAAGCGCAATATGTCCCATGGATAAATATGTAACTGGAAGCATTCTGCATTCTTGCAAAATATTACCTAGGTAGATCATTAGATCCCTTTTCATAATAAATGTCAAATACAGGCGGACCTCGACTTACGAACGTTCGACTTTCGCACAATTCGCTATTTCGCACATTTCAAAAAAAAATCGTTTTTTTTTAAAACGTCGCGCTGGCCGTGGGGTTAAGATATCCCCTTCTCGCTCGCTCACAGGCAAGTGCATTTCTTGCGTCACTTGCATCCTGCTCGCACCCGTCACTTTGCTTGTGAGTAAGCTAGGATAGGTTTAGTCTTGCGCAGGAGCGCGTGCGGGCGTGTGATGTTGTGCGTTTTGCTAATTTTCTTCATTTGAAATATTTCACCCTAAAAATTTATAAACATGAGTGAGAAACGGAAAACCTGCAGTGTTGATACGAACAAAAAGAAATCAAGGACTTATAAAATTCACATGACGTTCTGATTGCGGTGAATCTTTTGCTTCAATCGGACGTTCGTATGATACAAACAGGTCTACTACGATATGTTCAATTTTGAAAAATAAAAATAAAATTAAGGAATACGTTCAAAATTGTGGTATTATCTTTAACCGCCCGACCTCTTTGAACGTACGCGATACGCGCTCTGTGACGTAGCCCTGGCGCGCTAACCCGTATCACGTTCGCGCTTTAGAAAAAAATACATCTCGATGTCTACAAAACGAACGTGATACGCTTATGGGTTTATACATACATACAATTCACATACTCAGTTAATTCTTCAAGGTTAGTCGACGCGCGCGGTCGTTTGGAGACATTTCGTAAGGTTCATTCAACTTAGTACTACAAGTCAGGGGCGCGGTACATGCGTTTTAGTGCGTAATTATTTTGAAGCGCGTTTTTTGTTTCCTGTACAGTTTTATTTGTTTTTTGTATGAATAATGACATTTATTTTTATGTGAATACTATACTGACTTACTTTTTGTGTGTGTATATTGATATTTATTTTTTATTGGTGACTTTGAACCCATTTATTTTACCAGTGAACTTTTTTAGTCAGTAAAACATGTCTAGTGAGAGTGAATATGAGAATATTAGCACCTCCGGGAGTGATACCACAATAGATGACAACTCTTCGTCTTCGCAAGACGATGTAAGCGATGTCGAAGAAGACATTCCTACAAGTTCTCAGGAGTGGGTTGACATAAATCCGGAAAACGACATTTCGCAGCAGCCGTTTCAATTTACGGAAAAATCTGGCGTTCCCGAATTTATGAACAACTATAAGGAGGAATTCGAATTCTTCAATTTCTTCTTTGATGAAAATCTTTTGAAGTTGATCGTGGAGCAAACTAACATATTTGCTGAGCAATTTATCAGTACAACACCACATTCATCCAGCAGCCTCATAAGTTTATGGCATCCGACTACAGAAAATGAAATGAGAATCTTTTTTGTCATAATTTTAGTCCAAAGCATAGTAAAGAAACCAGAAGAAAAAATGTATTGGTCTAAAAATCCTGTATTTCTTACGCCATTTTTTGCTCGAACACTGTCATATAGGAGATTTATACTGATAAAAAAGTTTCTTCACTTTAGTAATAATTCCGAATATGATGAATCTTCACACCCCAATCCCAAACTAAATAAAATTTGGCCTGTCTATCAATATCTTCAAACAAAATTCCAGGAAGGTTACATACCAGAAAAAAATGTAGCAATTGACGAGAGCCTTATGCTGTACAAGGGGAAACTAGGGTGGATACAATACATACCCCTCAAAAGATCCAGATTTGGTATAAAAACATATATGCTGTGCGAATCGTCGTCTGGATACATATGGTCCACAATAATCTACACTGGAAAAAATACTCTCTTTGATCAACAATATCGAAACCTCCCTGTTACATCCCAAGTAGTTATGAGCCTAATGAAACCATTGCTGAACAAGGGCTATCCCAAGTAGTTATGAGCCTAATGAAACCATTGCTGAACAAGGGCTACTGTCTTACCACGGACAATTTTTATACATCGCCGGAATTAGCCGAGATACTCACTTCAAATAAAACTGACACATACGGGACTCTAAGATTTAGGCGTAAAGGTGTACCAAAAAATATTTCATTTCCAAAGAAGGTAACTAGAGGGTATACTAAAGCCTACAGAAAAGGAAAGTTGATGGTGATGAGATGGAGGGACAAAAATGATGTATTTTTCCTTTCCACTATCCATAGTTGCACCATGATAGATGTAGGCCAGGGTAAACAACGTCCTACTGTGGCAAATGACTACAATTTTACTATGGGAGGCGTTGACCGCGTTGATCAACATTTGGCAATCTGCCCTGTTACGCGGAAACAGGGTAAGAAATATTACAAAAAAATGTTTTTCCATTTGCTCGAACAAGCTTTGTGGAACGCATTTGTTTTATATAAAAAAAAGCGGGGGAAAAGGAAGTAATTCGAAATTTAGGGTGAAAGTAATTCATCAATACTTAGAAAAATATCACTCGCCAGAATTTTCAGCGAAAGGAGGAAGACCATCCACAACTCCAAACCCATTACGTCTTACTGAGAGACATTTTATTGATACAATCCCGCCAACGCAAAGTAAAGCAAATGCAACGAAACGCTGTGTTGTTTGCTGTTCCAAAACGGATGATAAAGGGAAAAAAGTGAGGAGAGAAACGAGATATTATTGCCCCGACTGTAATGTGGGCCTGTGTATCCCATGCTTCAAGATATATCACACTAAGAAAATTTTTTAAAATATTCTATACTGTATCATCAGCCGGGTCAATCCACTGCATCATGAAGGCCTCCCCAAGCTTCTTCCAACTCTCTCGGTCCTGTGTCGTTATCAATCAAACATGAAATACTGAAATAAAATCCCACCCAAAGCAAAGAACCACCCACCAAAATAAGAAATAAACCCAAAAAAAAAATCGCTGCCACGTATTTCCGCCGAATTTTATCAGTTCGTCAATCCAGCGGCTTTTAGGGCGATCCTATGGCCATTTCGTGCCCTTTGGGTACCACTGGATGACGGCATTTGTCCAGCGCCCGTCCTTTCGGCGAGCAATGTGCCCCGCCCATCTCCATTTCAACTGTTTGGAGACGTCTATTATATCGCGTACTCCTGTCTGCTTCCTAACCCAGGTGAGGTTCTTTTCTCTATATATATATTTCTATAAACCCTTATACGTATAATTTTTACAAAAGTAATATATTGTTTTCAAAATATTTTTATTACTACACTACAAGTTTCCAACCCCTGATGTAACACACTAAGGAAAAATAAAATATATGCTTCATATATTTCTGTAATCCCTTTTAGGTATAATTTTTACACAAATAAAATAATATTTTCAAAATATTTTTACTGCTACACCACTAGTTTGCAACCCCTGATAAAATGAATCTAATCTAATCTATTGTAAATGCATCTATTTCAACAAAATATTGTCAGATATGGATGAGGACTAATATTGTTTTCGTATTACAAAGGTAAAAAAAGGTGACTTTTTTTACCCATTTCTTGGAAAATAACTAAGAGGTAGGGCGGTTAAAGGTTGTTTCCAAAGGACATGGCATAGTTATGGATGAAATGGAAAAATATTTGTCATCATGGATCGATGACCAACATCAAAAAGATGTCCCTCTGAATAATTCAATTATTCAAGCGAAGGCTCTTAGTTTCTACAAAGATTGGAAGGCTAGAAAAAGAAGATTCTAACACGATTTTTCAAGCAAGTAACGGTTGGTTTATATTAAATTCACTGGAAAATCGGCTGATGCGGATAAAGATGCTGCAAAAGAATTTATTTCCTCATTATCCAAAATTATTGAAGATGGAGAATATTCTTCTAGCCAAATATTTAATGTAGATGACACAGCTTTATTTTGGAAAAAAATGCCTAGTCGTACATTCTTATCTAAGGAAGAATCAGTTGCCCCTGGGCATAAACCTTCTAAAAACCGATTGACATTGCTTCTTGGTGGAAACTTGGCTGGTGATTTAAAATTGATGCCAATGTTAATTTATCAACCAGAAAATCCCCGAGCATTGAAAGGGAAGGATAAAGAATTGCTTCCAGTAATCAAATAAAAAAGCCTGGGTTTACTGCGTTAATATTAAAAGATTGGTTCACTTTACATTTCGTGCCAGCAGTTTAGCAATATTGTAAAGTTAACGATTTACCATTTAAAATAAGAAAAAGAAGAGTGGCAAAGAGTTAACTCTTGATAACTTTTTAAGGGAAACACCCGCAAACCCCACTTAAACATGTCTCTTAAACATCTTATATTTACTTGATAAATAAATATTTCAAAATACCCACAATTTAATTTTTTTTACTTCCCTCTACTTTCGAACATTCAACATTCGCACACCTTTTCAGGAACCAATTATGTGCGAAAGTCGAGGTCCTCCTGTACTGTGTTAACTATATAATATAAATACAAATGAAGCTAGCTAGCTGCGGAAAGCAAACCTGTGTTGCCACTCGATTACATAATTGTTGTATGGTGTAACAGTAACGGTGAACGTTAAAATGTTCTGCGCGGTGTAGTTCGCATTTCTTCCGGCAGGTTCGCCACTATCGTTCTACTGAACTTTTCTGATCCATGCATGCAATCTTTAACTTGTACGATAATACGTGTTCACACTTATTATCGTACAAGATGCATTTTCTTGTTATGGACCATGCATTCGCAAACGGGGTATTATGACGAGCACACTTCGTATGTGTATAAGGTTTCAAAACTCGCTATAACACTTTTTCATTATGTTGAGAAAATCAACAAAAACTTTTTGAACTAAAAAGATTTTTGAATGTTTCAGTAGTGTTATAGCGGGATTTGATAGACACATTGATTTTGTTTCATAAATGACAGTTAATCGTAGCGGCTTTTGAAAGAGGCGATAAAATTTTCATGTAGAGATTTTAATAACGAATCTAACGATATATATATCTTAACCTTTTCCACTCGAAATTTTTTTTATAGGTACATACCACCCACTCGAGACTTTTTCCCGCACAAAGCATAATTTCAATATAAAACATTTAATTGGTGAAAAAAATGTAAAAAATTTTTTTTTTTTTTATTCTGTAAAATAAATTTATAATGAATATACTGTACTTATTTTTAGTTTATTTATAATTCTTGATTGTGTGGTATTTCACAAAGCAATCTCCAATATGTAATCCTGGCTTATCACAGAATCGTAATGAAATAGCGGTATGTAGAGAACTGGCTATAAAGTGTAATCGTCCATTATGACTGTAAATATGATACAAATGAATTGCCTTCAAATACACTTGTAATATAAGCGGCTGTCTCGTAAATTTCCTAAATTAGTTTCGGGCTCATAACAACTCATTCCCAGTGCGGTACACATTATCAAAAGATTTCTCAAAAAATAATAAATCGATACGTAATAATTTTCATTTGACTCATTAGAGTATTTCACATTATATAGGTTCCGAATCGGCATAATATACTAGTAAGTATTGTCATCAAAAACAGTATTCAAATATAAAACTGTAAACTATACGAGACGCCCCTGCGCAAGCGAGAACCAATAAAAAATATAAACACACTTCAAAATCATGCGTGACAAACACTTCACTCTAGTCTGGGAACGTTCAATAAATAAAATTTATGTGACAAAAAAACATTGCTTGCAAGCGACGACCTACGAATAAAAAAAGAGAAGATTCCGATAAAAATACTATGTTGAAATTAGGCACGCAGTATTCTTTTGCCGACTTCTTTCTCAGATAAATGTAATA
Source organism: Rhyacophila brunnea (assembly GCF_057557595.1). Classification (NCBI taxonomy): domain Eukaryota; kingdom Metazoa; phylum Arthropoda; class Insecta; order Trichoptera; family Rhyacophilidae; genus Rhyacophila; species Rhyacophila brunnea. The sequence continues at coordinate 34,080,440 of NW_028233276.1, read as the reverse complement.
ACCTATTATTATTCATTCTAACTTGATTGAAATCGCATTATAAAAATTTCTGAAAATATTACAAAAAATGACTTTATAGGCGATGCCGCCGCTACGGCGGCACTCGAGTAATACGGGAAACTTCTAATGCCGCCGATATGGCGGCACTCGAGTGTTAAGGGTTAATTATTTCAAAAAAGTGTTATAGCGGATTTTGAAACTCAGCGACACATGACAGTTCATTTCAAAAGATGATAACAATAAGTTGAGATTCTGTATCTAATAAATAATACTGTAAACAAGATATTCAAGATTAGATTGTTTAATCAGCTGGTGTTAAATTTCACAATGTTATGCAATAATATTATAAGCTTATAGCGCCTGTACACATACATGGAATTACTGTTGGCAATAGTGATTATTTTAAACTATCATGACAAAACTGTATACACGTAAAAGTGCTGACTGTCTCTCCAATCTCATTCTTCAAGAGTAAGCGAGACGTGATGTTGTCATTTTATACTTTAACTATTTGACAGGAGGTATTGAAAATCGGTGAACCTCAAATGAGTAGTTGATTTATTTAAGCCGCGTTGACACGGTCCAAGTTGACTTGGATAGGAATAAATAGTATGAAGCTGTCACTTGGATGAGACATCATACTAATTATTCCTATCCAAGTCTATTTGGATCGTACTTGGACCGTGTCAACGCGGCTTTACCGGCAGGTACGCCATTATCGATCTACTGCCCAGGTACAGATCTTACTTGCGCGTAAAAAATCAGCACAATTCAGAAGTTTCCAAACTTGTTTGATTCATGCACGCAATCTTGCCATCTGTAGGATAATACATGTTTCCACATACATTTTCTTACTGTGCACAGTAAATCTATGAATGTGTTAACAGAGTATTAAGCTATGCATGATCTTACTCGATGGTTTTATGCCCATTCAAACATGTCTCAACGTGTGTACCAACTCGCTAGATGCTCTTTTTGTTCAATATCGAGTGAACAGCTCGATGCGATAAAGTTCGACAGAAATTCATTTGAGCATGTCTCAATATGTAGCGCTTCGACTGAGCGTCTTGTGTCGAACGTGTGGACGCAATGACGAGCATACTTCCAAGTCAACATGTTCGATCAAACGAAACCATCTAACAAAAACATGCGTGGGTACTTAGCATTAGATTAGACTGACATGTACATAGTACATCCAGGTGTAAACATTGTTCAAAACATTCAATTTACAAATGGCAATGTTTTCCATTTCGAAGCGTGGAATACACAATAAAGAGTGCAAATTTGTATGATGTATGCTAGTGTCATCGGTGAATATTGAGATGAACTGTGATTTCACAAAATGTTGACATACATTTCTCAATGTCACAATATTGTGAAATTAAACAAAAAAATTGTTTTGGTTGTTATACACTTGTGCAAAAGAATTTCAATACTAATTAAAGGCGCCAGTCAGACAGAATCAAACCCGAAATACAAAAGACAAAACAGTAATTTTATAGTACTTAATCCATATCGTTTTTACCAAACCAAAACACAACCAACTGTAGTTTGTGTTTAGTTTTGGGCCGTTTAGGTTGTTGCTTAATCTGTTGTAATAATTGAAAGCATTACCAATATCTATGAACATTCAGTAACAGCCCAGCCATGTTTTCTTCCATTAACACACAATATATCGTCTCTGTTCTGGCAGAACACACTAACTGGAGAATACTAGTTCTGAGTAATTTGACTTTATATCATGTGAGTATATTAAGTAATCGTAAAAAGGATGACTTTAAAATAAAGATTGTTTATTTATTAAAAAGGTTTCCAGACGGTAAAGTTTGAAATAAGGAACATTTTGGTATAACTAACCCAATATGTCATTTTTTCGAATTAGTCTCTTCTGCCAGAACAGTGACGATATAATATTGTATTCTTTCATATTATTATGATATAGGTAGTGAAATGCTAAGAGCATCTAATGGCGAAAACAAGATGTGGTTTTAGAAAGAATATTATAAAACAGAATTCGAAATAGGGAATCGTAAATATTAAAAGGGCACTGTTCATACCTTCTGTTAATCTCGCTCTTCCTCCTGTGGGCTGGCATAAGATTGATGAGCAACCAGGGCATTCTACTGCAGTCTGTGCGTGGCTAAACACTGTCGTTATTTTGTAACATCCTGGGCATTTGACATCCATGAAATACGAATTCGGGTGCTGCACAAGCCTTTTTAATTTATGGCGCCTCTTCTCCGCGGCGGGTGAAGGGTGCAAAAGATCTACGGCGAGCTGAAAGCGAAATAAAAATTTCATCACAATTTGCAATCCAACTGTCCCGAGGTTATGATAAACAAATCACAAGCACTGCGGGGAAACGACGAAAAAACTATGAATATCTAAATTATTGAACACATTTCGATTGAAAAAGTACAATATCGTTGCACAAAATCTCAAATTTACTGCTTTTAAAACACAAGTACATGAGGCATGTCAAAAACTGCCATGTGTAAAGATAAGAAATACATGTCAGTCTGAGGCGGTTCGCAGATCGCGCGGCTGGACAAACAGTTTTAAAATAAAAAGTATCGGTATGGATTTCAATTTTCCCGAGCAAATAATACATTGAAAACGAGTGAAATAGCCATTTTTCGAATAAAAAGTTAAAAGTCAACACTGACCGGCATGGTTTCAGCTCAGTTGCAGAAACGGAAAAGGAAGTATCAATAAAAGTCACAGACAAGTCGCTATATAACTAAATTCAATAATTTGTTGCCATGTCCACTATGCTACAAATCTAATAATTTTATTCAAAAGGTACAAATTATTTATTGATAGGTAGTTTCCTGTGAATTGCTTTTTTCTTTTTTGTTATTTTTTAAATTTTAAGCAAATTGTATTTATTATTTTCAAATGAAAAGTTTGGAGAACTGAAAATGTTTTTTTAAATATAAAATATGTCGCTAAAGGTACATAATTGTATATGACAATGCATCCTAAGCAAATTCTAAATTAAAAAAATAAGCTAAAGTTTTGTAAAATTTCACCTCGAAGGAAATTATTAATAATTGTAAAGTTTATGACGCTGATGAAAGTTACCTACCTACGTTATTTTTAGCATCAATCTGGTTTGCTGGCCCATGAAAATGTTTTTATATCTATATATCATAGGAATTATCTCAATAATCTTTTTGAAAAGAAAAAATCACGGACATTTTATTCAAGTTTTCGCTTTCGTGAAAATAATATTGTGTTGTGTGGTAATTACTTGGGACATTATTTTTCACTGTTGATATTATTGTCTATAATAAATTTTGACAGATAATCACTGGTTACGTTTACGTATATTATCTATGGGTTACGTTGTCGGTGTCATGAATCGGCCAATTATTTAGGAAAAAAATGTTTTCACTCATATACCTTGGTTGCTTTAATTAAACTCATATTTTTATTAGTAGAGAATATAAGTTATTATTAAAATATTGGGATTTTTCATTCACAATAATATAATATATGGTAGGTAGGTACATAATTTAGCTAAACATCAGAAGCTGTAGAGTTTTGTTACTCGAAGTAGAAATTCATTTTCTATGACGGTTTAAAATATTTGGGAATGATTTTCTCTCGAAGAGCACGCCTGAAAAAAGACATAAGTATATATTATTATTAGGTATGTCTATCTACTATCATTTTAGTTATAGTAATGACATCTTAATATCTATTAAAAATGAAGAAAATAATGTTTTCGAATCAATGTAATTTTCGTTACCTATATTAGGTCCAGGGTTACATATAATTTGTATGAATACCTAGATCACACATACTTCCTGCAATGAATGCATATTCATTTATGGCATACATACTCAAAATGAGTAATGTCGTATATGGATGATTTGGGAGAAGCGACCCTTGAATGTTTCATTGCCGGATTTTATGAAGGAATATACTTTTTTCATGCATGTTACCTTAATCGTTTTTCACTTAAAAAGCTAAATGACAATACCTGTGCAAATATTCGTTAAATAACTCTTCCTTATTACGGACATAGAAATCATGAAGCTTCTGTGTATTTTGAATAGTATGCTTCTTTTTTGGAGATTGCGTTTTGCTAAAAGCTTCATCTGTTTCAATATCTTCATGGAATCTAAAAATGATAAATTATTGTACTATACGCTGATTATAAGGTATGCCCGGCTATCTGAATGGTTTTTACCTCACAATGATTCTTTGTTAGCCATTTACTTAACTCATTGATTATGATTACACACTCTGGATTAGAGGTGAGTTGGAAATACTGTCACCAGTTTGTGTACTCAAGTTTCGGATGAAACTACCCATACTAAGTATTTGTGGCCCAATAAACTTATTCAAAAAAACTTGTGATGATATCTCGCGAGTCGCTGTTCTGTGCACTCGCCAGTCGGTAGACTTTCAACACTATTAACATTAAATGCGAACAAACGAAATAGCACTTGAATATAGGTATATTTTAATTTATTAGTATATTGCGTTCGAATGTATGAATAATAATAGGTCATAAATTTTATGTCGCAACACAGTGGTGGGATGACGCACAGGCTTAGGCTTGTTATATACCGCTCAAAACATGTTTAAAATTAAAAAAATCACTGTTATTCATTTTTGTTAACAATAATATTGTAACCTAACAGAAAAACAACTCATAAATTTAAAATTTTATAACAAATGGGACTTTTCGACAAGCGGAGCTCAGTGTATTTTTAGCGATTATATTGAAGCCGATACACAGTCTGAGTTCCCTGAGCCGATACGTATTATCAAATACTAATAATATGGAGTTGGTTTTAGTTTTAGTTTAGTATGAAACTTTTGTCGCATACGCACGCCAAACGATCTATATAGTATTCCAAATACTAGTAAGTATTTTGGAACAAGTTTATATACTAAGTATTTTTTTATACTGGTAGTAAGTATACTTAGTCTTCAAAATCGACCAGTTTTCCCATCTCTACTCTGGATCCAAACACTTCTTTTGAATTTATGGGAATTGAATAAGGAAGTGGGTAGGAGAGGTGTAATGATCAAGACTCAAGGAGGATTGCGTGTGGTCGAGAAATACATTTTTATTCAAACCATAAATTGACAATTGTTATGAATTTGCTATGAACGAGTGGTGTTTCATATTCAAGCTCACGTATATATATATATATATATATATATATATATATATATATATATATATAACAGCTGTGGAAAAATGCAACGGTTTTTCTTTGTTTATTTAGTATTTTGCAATAACAATGAAATACATGCTTGACTCGAACGCTGGGGCGTCGAACTGAGGTGTGTTCATATCGATTAGTTATAAAGGATCTCTCCTCAGGGTCAACTCGTACGTGCTGGATATTATGTTACACAATTCTGTTGGGTTCAGGTGACTTGGGAAAACGAATTTGTGTCAATTGTTGTACAATGTGACTTTATTTCGTAAACACTTATTGTTTCAATTTCTATATTGTGACTACTAAGTATTTATGCAGCTAGGTAGGTTATTCAACCCTACAAATTTACAGCTGCGAGATTCCAACCCAGTCACCCAGCTATACCAGCAGTTTATCAATAATTGATTAAATGAAAACATTGAGGGAAAACACAGATAGAAGATACAAAATCTTGTTGGCGAGGTTTGGCTTGCTTCAATTCAATTTTCATCACAGCTTTATTTTGAGTTTTCACTTAGTGAAGCAAGATGAATGGCAAGGGACAGGGATTTTTGGGACACCGAATGATGTCCGTATGCTCTGACTAAGGAGCAGATGTAGACTAAGATGAAGTCTCTTTAAGAGGTTTTAAATATTTCGACACCAGCTGTTTACATGAAATTCAGCATTTGCAGCTTCAAAAATGTTTGTTAATATTTTATTACTATGATAATATTTTGCGTGTGCTAAATTTAGCATTAACAATACACACGACTGCTGGAATAGGGGTACTCGTCATTAGAACAATTGTAGGGTACCACCTACCATCCAGCATGACTTGGCAGGAAACCATTAATTTATAACTACAATGTATATTGCAACATAATATTGTTAAAATTGCAAAACAAGCGATTTATGTGAGTCAATCAAATTTCAACAGAAAGCTAATTTAGCAAAATAATATAATAATTCAATTAATCAATAATATCGCAAATTAAGAAATAATGCTATATAGGTTTACTATGATATGCACAAAAGCTGTTTGTATGAAAATCAATCTTGCTCAATTATTAAAACTGCATAATTGTTCAAATTAAAATCAATTGTTTATAATTTACGAAACGAATCATGCATTGCACAATAAACCTCATAAGCATGATTATCAAAAATATTCAAGTAGTTGATAGCAACATTTTCTATTGTATCGAATCAATATAAAACACTCAGTAGAAGAAAGCAACATCGTCATTCAGTTATCTAAGATTCAACCGTAAGGTTATCGTTCCGCTTCGCCCAATCGAACCCGTAATCCATCAGAACACATTCCCGTGATTTCACTCATCTAAATTATAATCTGTAAACTTACCTGTAATAATTAAATTGATATTTATTTGGAAGGAGATAATAAAACCAGGGTTCATTTCGTTCACGCACCAAATTCTGAGTTATTCATTTGGGAGTCAACCAACCAACCCCCGGTTCCCTATTCCATCTCACCTCCGATACAATTTTATTTTGTCAAGAAAAGTTTTCTATGCTTTAGATTTTAGAATTACCCTGATAATATGATACTTTTGTATAAGTAAATTATTCCTGTTATTTATCTTCCATTTGGTGTCGCCCTGTATTTAAGTATATACAGTAGAACCTCGATTATCTGGATTAATTGGGGATGATGGTAGTCCGGATAGTGAGAAATCCGGATAGTCGCAAAAAAACCACAATTTTTATTGATATATTCTATAATAATTTGTCCTTTTTGAAGCTGCCAAATCATGAATACTTATATAAGTTGTCTTGAGTTACATTTTTTTAGGCTCTCAAACCACTTCATGGCGACATCTAAGCATTGAAAAACTTCTGAATGTGTAGGACCAATAGTTCCCCCCTCGGGAATCTACTCTTTGTCTTCTTGATCATGTTCCTCTGAGGTAGATATTTCCTCATCATTCAAAATTTTGAATCCAGGATCGTTCCGTTCGCAATTTGTACCCCGGTGCAGTAATTTCATGTCTTGATGCTAGAGATTTGTTGGGTAGTTTTTTTCCAATTTAAACCTGTTTCATCAGAATTATAGATAAACTCTTCGTCGTATTCTTTTTTCTCCAAAAACACCTTTAACGTTTCTATAAAAGTGTTCGCTGAAGGTATGTCAGCTGAAAGCTTATCCCCGTGAATTTCCACTTCTCTAATACCATGTTGCCCTTCAAATTTCTTAGCCAATCCGAACTTGTTTTGAAGTTTGAATATCCATTCAATCTTGTGTTAAAAAATCTCGCTTTTTCACATAATATATCGGCTGTTTTTGAATGAACCACATGAAAATACACTCTTACACTTCTCCATTTTGTGATTTTTTCACAACTTTCCGCTCTTAGCTGCCATTCTTGAACACTTTACAATTCGTAAACTGTGGAATTTTTTCACTTTGTTTTTTTTATATTCGAGATCATTGAGGTGCTGACGCCATATTTATTAAAAAAAAAAGTCCTATATCACCTCTTTTCAAAGTATTGATTATAATATCCACTTTGTCTTTTAATGATAGTACAACACGTTTTCTTTTCGATAGCATATCGATTATATTCAAAATAAATATTTAAATCGCGAAAATAAACATTTCAGAAAACTAACGTGTGTTTGTTTTGAATAATACGGATAATTGAAAATCTGGATAATCGACGTTCTACTGTATGAGTATATTTAAAAAATAATTGATATAAATACTTGTGAAGGTTTTCAAATTCTTCAATTATGGAATCTTGGCATTCGTAATGTTGACTTTTGTGTAGATTTATTGTAACATAAATTGATGAGTTTGCTTTCGTAATAGCCATATAACTTGTAATTGCATACATAATATTACTAATATATTCCTCGATATCATAGTCGACTCTTCGAAGAATTCTGTGGAATTAATAAAATTATGTTACAGTATGATATGAGACCTTATAATATTATGATATCATAATTCAGCAATATGAAACCACCATACTGATCCAATGAAATTGGTAATTGATAAGTTTATTATTATTATTGCAGTGGTGAATTGTTAAAACCTGTAAATCATTTCTTTGGTGGGTTTCGCCATTAATTTCATTGGAGTGGGTTCTTTTTCAATTGTGTATTGAACATAATGCGGTGTCATCCATGCATATGATACAAATTTTTCTTTTTCTTTTACAACTTTAGCATTATTCGTAGGTTTTGAATTCATTGTCCAAGGCTGAAAAAGTTGGAATTAAGCAATAAGTGGTCCATGGTATAAAATATTCAGAATGCTGAAGAATTATAGATTAAATAATTAATTGTTTAACTAATTATTTACTATTTGTACGTTTAGATTTGGAGAATCTACCTACAATTACTATAATATATTTTGAAAATATAGTATGGGAATGAAACAAATTGTTCTTATACATACATTAGAGCTTTTTGTATGAGGAATCAGTAATATTTCATTATAAATATGTTTGTCATATTTAGAATTTTCAGTTTTGACTAAGTCAAATTCATTTTTGATCTTTGCAGCATAATTTTTATGTATGTATTCTTCTCCACTTAAATCCCTATGAAGAAATTTTTAGTATCAAATAGGTTCTGGTAACATAAAAAATGTTGAAAAAAATATTATGTAGAGTCATCACCTGCATCTGTCGATTTACCATATTATTATAAGATAGGCTTTTTGGTTAATTCGCTATCACTAATACCCCGTTTACATGTGCAAGGATTTACTGCTGACAGTACGAATTATTACGAAAATGCACGTGTAAACACGTATTATCGTGTAAGTTGCAAGATTGCATGCATGGTTAAAAAATGTTCGGAAGCTTATGAATTTTCACACAATAACTGGTACTTGCATGCACAGTAGAACGATAGTTGCGAACCTGCCGTCAGAAATATAAACTTTGACATTTACCGATTATCTACGAACTTCTCCGAACCTGTCTGAATCTGTCAAATAGCACTATACGATGACAATATAGTGTCTCGCTTACCTTTGAAGAATGAGATTGGAGAGACAGCGGCACTTTTACGTGTAAAATGTTATTATCGCGATAGTTTAAAATTCACACTATTGGTACAAGTAAATCCATGCACTTGTACAGGCACTATGGATGTACTGCTGACAGTACGTATTATCGCAACCATATCAAAAAATGCTTGTGTAAACACATATTATCGTGCAAATTGCTAGATTGCATGCATGGATTAAAAAAGATTCACGCGACAATTGGACTGTGTGATATATGCGCCTGTGCATCTTGCTTACTCTTGAAGAATGAGATTGGTGAGACAGTCAGTACTTTTACGTGTAAACAGTTATTTTCCCGATAGTATAAAATACAGACTATTGGTACTACCCATGCATGTGTACAGGCGCTATTATCTTCACACTGCAGCGAAAAAAAAATCATTTTATTGATTTCAACAAGAATTTTATATTCACTCGAACTGTTGATTCCATACGACATACATTATTAAATGTGCAGATATTTCACTGATTTTTGTTTTAATAAGTAGGAGTCGACTGTATTTGTATTTAATGCTTACCTTTTCAAAGAAATAAAACGATAACTTGGGTATTGACTATTTGTACTACATAATGTGTTTTGTTTATCTATTAAATCGTGCTTTTGAGTATCGATGTGGCAATCTCCAACACTGTTTACCATGACTATTTTACCGTTGCATTGTTCTGTTTCTAAAATATTCAAATTGTGATTGGGCGATAGGTTTAGTACGGTTGATGTTTGATGACCACAATTATGGTACATAAAATCGTTTATCAGCATGGCTTCATTATTGAATTCCGCCGATGAATATTTATCTAACTGCACATAGAAATTTCCTTGATTTTGTATGTCAATGCAAATATCGTCAGGCATATTAAGTTTTACTGATTTCTTTGATGACATATAGTTGACAGTTGTATAGTTTGGGTGTTCCATAGTAAATCCTAGAGAAACGATTACAAAATCTTTGATTGATTCAATCTGTTCATCGGTATCGTTAAGAGAAAAATCACACAAGGCTCTATCATCTTTTGAGTAATTTTCCACCTCTTCGATGCAAGTAATAATTTTGGTTTCATCAGGAAATAAGGCAGTCTGTATTCCTTCTTTATTCAGTGAAATAGTTGTCCCATCTAATCTAGTGGTAAAAGTATTGCCCGTCAAAAAATCTGTCACAGTTTGGATGAGTATTTGCTCGGTAGATAGCAAAGATTTGTTTCTGAATTTCATACAGACGCCACTGCCAGTTTTTATCTCACAAATTGACACTTCTTTTCTAAATATCGTGTGACATTCTAATTGCACTAGATAAAAAATTGCCGGTAGTGTTACGTCACTCTGTGAACCACGTTGAATAGTTTTTTTCGAGGAATCATTAAATAAATCTGTGGTATTACTGTTTGAATGAAATTCCTCGCATATTACACTCGAGCCATCTGGGTATAATATTTCTATCAATCCATTACTTTTAAAAATGATTACTCTACCTTTGAGGGAGTAATATCTAAATAAATCATGATTGTTCACAGGATTTTTTTGGTTGTTTTGAACATTAAATTGGCAGATATATGACGGAATTTCATTAACAATATTCCATAAAGGTTTAATGAGCAGACCGTTATGCCAAGACAGGCTTATATCATAGACATTTCTTTCAATATTGTCACTCTGAATATTGTCTACTCTAATATGACAAGCTTCGTTATTTATAAACGTTTCAGAATTGAATTTATGAAAAACAATATTATTTCCATTTTTCATTTGAAATCTTACTTTATCTATGTTTTCAACAATTCCAGAAACTTGATTAATAGAACTGTAAATGAATAGACTGTGAAGTGATATATCTTGTTGTATTCTTATGAAACGATTCATTGAAAAATTGTTTTCTATTCTTACTGAGATTTTGGTCATTCCATTTGAATTATACGTTTTTGTCATTCCCGATGCATGTATACATTTTCTACCCAAATCGTATCCAATAATAGAACTAATATCATCTTTCAATATTGATGCTTTAGAAATATTTGTTTCTAACTTATCTGATTTAATTGATTCTATGCTTTCAATTTTGACGACTTGAACAGTAGAAGGTTTTCTTATAAGGGGTATGGGTTTTTGTGATTTCTTTTTCACATTTGTAGATCGAACTGATTTAGTATCATCAGTATTTTTACTTTCAATTAATTCCAAGTATTTCAAAGAACCTTCTAAAATCATATCATTCTCTAAATTCAGAGATCTTCGAAAATTATCATAATCTTCAAAACATTTTTCATTGTAGGGAAGACTACTGATTTCCTGATTAATTTCAATTGTTTGATTGTTTTCATGTTCTCCGATAACATAGTTTTCATTAAAGGCAAAATCAAAATAATCCTGTAAGACGACAGGACAAGGGAGTATTTTTTGCCATTCGATAGTTGCAAAGTTATTTTTGCTATTTTTGTTAACGAATATAAGAAGAGCGTTGTCAGTTATGTCACAGTATTTAACGAAAACTTTTTCAAAATCATTAAATAGTTCATTTAATAGCCTAAGCATGTCGTTTGAATCGATTTCTTCACACGCATCATACCCCGTTATGTTTTTGTAAAATGATTTCTTCCCACAGAGTTCGTTGATGTCATCAACGAATGCAACACATTGAGGATTATCTTCCATAGAATAAGCTGTATAGTCATCATCGTTATCACGCTTAAGATGTATTATTTGACAGTTTTCTCCGTAAATAGATGAAATAACTTTCATTTGAAAGGGTTTCATAGAAGTTCTTCTCCAAAATTCAACATCGTTTTTTTGAGATTCCTTATAACTGCCACAGTTAAAATTTTCAACAATGTCTCCACATATCATCAAGTTAATAAGTCTTGCAGTGTTTCGTAGTGAAATACCATTTTCATCAATGCATGCGTTCAGAAGTCTGATTCTGACATCAATATCTACCTTTTCTTTGTATGGCAAAATACCCAACAGTTTTGGTAATGGCATATATTTCAGCATCTCAATGGGTATATCATACAATTTATTTGCTACAACAGAGTCGATATTGTGGGTGTCTTTTTTAACATCATTGTATGAAATAAATATAGTTTTGCCTATTTTTTCTTCAACTTCAATGTTATTTTCATAAATCTCTGTTTGGCTATTTTCATATTTCTCAAAACACATATTAATTAATTCTATAGCCATATCTTCATCATTTTGATCAATTTCTGAAAGTTTCATTTCATTTTCTTGAAAATCCAAGTCGGAAGATGCCGAAGAAATTGTCTTTGGAATGCTATCAATGTTATCATCAATTACAATCAGATCGTGGCATACTTGTTCCACCAACGCATGCAGTATAATTTCTACTGTTGTGAGTTCTAGAGGAAATTCATTGAGAATATTGTTGTACACAGTCGCGCCATCTGTGGTCAATAAAGGTAAACTATTTTCAACAGGAACAATATTCATTTGTTGGATAAATAAGGAATGCTGATTGACTAAATCGTGAATATCATAAAGCAAATATGATATTTCATCATATATACTCAAATTGTCTTCTATTCCATCAGTGACAGGTAGTACAAACGAAATAAAAAGAAGATTTTCATAAAAATCGTTATTTTTTTCCGATTTTAGATGATTCCAGAACCATTCTATTTCTGAAACAATTTTTAATAATCTTGTAGATTTATTTAAAACAAAATTAAAGTGTACATCTTTTTCTTTTTCCTCTAACGATTCATCCTTTATTTCAACTACTGCAATCAATGGCACCTTCATTTGAAGAAGTTCTTTCACCAGATCAAAGTTTCTAAAGCCACATAAAGTTATGTACATATCTGGACCACTGATCGGAGAGTCTTCGATATACACTTTATCTCTCCAATCTTCATCAGCAGTTCTCAAATTCGTATGAAACTTCATATCTGTGTATATTCCATGTTGATCAGATACTGGCATACTATTCTTCTTTGAAGATTTCTTTCTTTTGGATATCTTGTGAGAAATTTGTGTATCTTTCATCATGATTAGTGATTCCCTCTCCAAACCTGGTTGTAACTCATTCCTTATTTTTTTAATTCTGATATTTTCATTTTTGATTGCCAATATTTGATATTTTATAAGTAATGCGAGTATATCTAATGGTAATTCTTTTCCACTTTCTATGATATTATTGGCATCTGAGAATATTTTTTCATTTGAGCCAATATCCTTTTTGCTACCAATTAGTTTAACCATTCTGATTGTGTCGTCAAATGAAATAGACTGTATCACAAATCGTGTATTGGGCAATGCTGCTTCGTGAAATTTTTCTATTTTTTGTACATCTTCAGCTTTAGACTCGACCAATAAAGTTACCCTACATGTCCAATCACCTGTTGATATTAAAGCGTTTTCCAATAGTTCTCGCCATGGAATGCTTTCTATGCTTAGATTTGACTTAGAATGCTTTAACTTTTTTGACATAATGAATAAATTATATAAAAACCTTCTCGATATAACAATTTTATTACAAACGGTTTAAGTCATGAACTAAGTCATATAAGTTAGCTGCAAAACAATGTTGTTTTATACTATAATGTCAAATAGAACAAAATATAATTTCAAATTTTGTGGCTTAGGTATAATAATTATTATGTACATTTCAATAAAAATGGCTGTTAAAACTAATGATGATGGCTTACCTACTTAATAAATAATCATAATACTATTGATACTTGTGCGTTACACACAAACTGTTGACTAAAAATATTTCTTATGGAGATTTTGAATTTGTTATGTTAATGCTCCCTTCTCATTGTGCCAAGCAAGACAAATGTACGCGATTATCATTGGGGAGGGAGCGACATATGGGTTGTGTGGTCCATGGCGGGCAAATGTTTGCAATAATTCGACGCAGTGTCGGTGTTTCAACACGCTTAGGGCGCCAATATTCGCCTTACTTGTGAAGGGAGCATTAGGTGCAAATAACGCTTAGGTATAGACCTACAAACTTATCTGAAGAATGAGATAGGGGAGCCACTGTCGAAAACTACCCAATCAAGACTCGTAACTGGACAAAATCTGACATTCGAATAAAATTTTCAAAATGACGTCCTATGGCAGTTCGTAGTTCCATTTTTGGCCATTCTACAGATAAGTTTGTAGGTCTGTATAATGATTTTTTAAGAATGCTAGGCATAATTAATAAATATTTATGTTGTGGGATTAAAATGATGTCCATCTGTAATCATCTCTTTTATTGTTATCTAGCTGTGTTACACTATGAATGATTTGAATGGAAGTTGATTACATTATGATTATGTACCTGTAACAGGGATGGCCAGTGCGTCGATCGCGAAGGTATTTTTGGTCGATCGCGGACATCATAGTATATTATTGTACTATTTCTTGTTCAAACCAGTCAAAATTACTTGACGTTCCAGCTCTTAAAATCCTCTTCTGTTCTGATCTCTTCTCTTACATATCAATATCAAGAAATACAGTCATGCGAAGAACACAAGTAATGAGTTTTAACTTGGACGAAATTCTACAGGAAAACATTAATAAAATAAATGTAAATTCCTATCCTTGCAATTTGACGAGTTGGTAGATTAGACGGATATTGCACAACTATGTGTTTTAATTTGATTGGTTTTTAAAGACATGTCGGAAGAATTATTAACAGTTTTAACAATGATGGAACGATCCAAAAGAGAAGATATATTTAATGCATTTAAGTCGTATATTAATCGTACTCGATTTCCTATTTATAAACTAGTATCGGTAACGACTGATGGAGCTCCTGCTATGCTTGGGAATCATGTTGGGTTTATTACTTTATGTAAAAATTAGGAAGCAATACCCACTTATATTAGTTATCTTTGCATTATACACCAGCAGGCATGGCTCCCGCAAGCGGGGTCTGGCAGGGCTCTAGCCTGAGGAGGGCCCGGCGTAGCGGGTCGACCAGTTAAGTGAGAAAAACACAAACCACAAATTTGCTCGAATAGTAAAAAAAGTCGCCAGCGGCGCTGTTTTCCTTAAAGGGTATTTACATTTTAAAATACATGACTGTGCGATGCAATTTGATGTGGTATGATTACTGATGTAATTAAATGATAATTCATGAATAGAATTTATTTTAAGTATGTTTCCTGGCGAAGGGTTGCATGTTACTTGGCTACCACAAAATTTCTAATATTCGATATACAGGTAAATTGTGTAACTATGTCAAAATTACAATTAATGTGTACCTACTTAATTTTTTTAGAAGTGAAAGCCAATGATATTGTCGTTAATTCGATTTTTTTGTGTCGTTATTTTTTATATATGTATAAAATATTTGTTTTCAAAATACATAAATACTTAACAAGTGATATCAGTCGATCGATCGCCATAAATAATTTTATCAACTAGTCGATTCTAGAATGTAAAAGTGTGGCCACCAATGACCTATAACATAATAAAAATAGATTGTTCTGTCCTAGGGGCCCGGGCTCAGGGGGGGCCCGGCGTGGCGGGTCGATCAGATATTAATTTAAGATAAACACACATCGCAAATTTGCTCTAATAGTAGGTAAAAAATTCGCCTGCGGCGCTATTTCACAAATGGAAATTTTTCATTTAAAAAATGAGGTGTAAAATGCAATTTGATTGTTTTGTGTTGATACTTGACAACTAGATAATTCAAGTAGATGTATTAAAACTACAAAAATGAACCGAAGCCCCTTACTTTTACCTCTAACACAATTTTGAAAACGCTTCTGTTGTGCGTCACACATGCTATTAAATTTAGCGATAGGTAGGGGGGCCCGTCAAAGATCCTGGCCGGGGACCCCATTTTAGGAATGGGGGCCATGCTTATAGATACCTACAAAACAATATAATGTTTTCATGAACTGGAACTTAATTGTAATCGATGTCTATCGCTAGCCAATCGCCTTCGGCCTTAGGCGAGAGCACTCATCCGGAAAGTGAATGACGCGAATTCTAGTCCCACTCGGTCAAAATTTTTTCTAGGATTTTTCTTAATACTAGGTAGGTGTGTATGTTTCTAGTGATGTTTTTACTGTTAAAAAATGATCTGAACCACAGCACCTAGATAAATTATTTAGGTAGATACTTAGGTATTCAAAAAACTGACATTTAATTGGCAGTCCTTTACGTAACATGAAATGACAGTTTTATATCTAAAAGCTGAGAAATTTTCCCTCGTAGATACCAAGTCGCAATGGCCGACCGGTCCAACTGGGGGTCGAACCGACTTGAGAAGCTCTTCCCTTTCAACCGACATATGGGGACACTCCCAGAGGATGTGATCGGCATCCTGCAATTCGCCACATAAGCAAGTCGGAGATTCTATTAGGCCAAGCTGACAGAGCTTGGAGGCAAAACCACCGTGTCCGGTTAAGAACTGAGAAGTCCAATGGTCTGGAGTCAATCTGGTTATCTCAATGCGCCACTTTATATTAGGAAAAAACAAATGCGTTTGTCTGCCCTTGGAAGAAGTGGTCCGTCGCCCTTGCCACGCACGCAGCGCCGTGTCATACGCCAGGTCGCGTACAATAACTTTTCGAGCGCACCGGCTCATGGATCCAAGACCTAAAGGCGGCGATATAAAGATACCGCCAACCTCCGCCCCTCCTCCTCCGAGCAAGGCGGTCGTGGCACCACGGATTTGAATGTGCAGGTCTAACGGAAGCACTCCAGCAAGGACAGGCAACGCGTCGGTAGAAGTCGTCTTATAAGCCTTAGTGAGGGCAAGTAATGCTGAGCGTTGACCGCTGAGAAGAGTTTTCCGGATGGACAATAACTTACATCTATGATACCACGTGCTGGCGGCATATCCAGCGATACTCATAAAGATTGCATCGTAAGCTATTTTAAGAGATCTGAACTTAAGACCCCAATTACTTCCAGTAAGCCAAGAGCCCCGATGGTAAGCTGCTTTGGCTTTAGCCACCGATGTTTTGGCGTGGTGCAGAAATGATAATTTGTTATCCAGTAAAATGCCTAGATATGTAACCTTATCTTTGACTTTAACTAAAGTACTACCCATACGGATGGTGGGCGACTTTGAAGTGAGGTTGGCTGCCCCCTGAGAAGGATGGATTCTATTTTATGCGGAGCAAAAGTGAGTTTGTTAGTAAAACCTCAGGTCATAATGGTTTCCAAAGCCTCATTAGCAACTAGCTCAAGACCATTGCGGCTGTTCGCACTCACAAGAAGAAGCGCGTCATCCGCATATGCAATAATACTGCAGTCATTTGGAAGCGGGATCGACAGAAGGTCATCGAAAAGGATATTCCATAAAAGGGGTCCAAGAACTGATCCCTGGGGACACCCCATTGTGGATATCCTAGATATTATTGTATTGCCGGTATCACATAATATAGATCTGTCACTGAAATAATTTTGGATTAGTACATATGTCTCCCGGAACACGTTTTAATCGAAGCTTACACAATATTAATGGCCAGGAGGCACTGTCGAAAGCACCCGCTATGTCTAAAAGAATGCCTAGTACGTATTTACTTGTTGCTGTTTCAGTGTAGTTGATAACTTTTCGAATCGCATCCTAAGTGGATTTACCCGGCCTGAAGCCAAATTGGTTCGGGGAGAGTGGTGCAGTCTCAAGTCGTGTGCACATAAGACGCTCTAGCACCTTGCTGAATATAGGCAAGAGTGTCAGAGGGTGGTAGGCCTTAGGGTCAGAGGGAGGGCGGCTGCCGGCTTTAGGGATTATCCTAAGTATTCCTTTTTTCCAGCAATCCGGAAAAATACCACCGGAAAAGCATTTGGAGAAAAGAGACGTTATTTCTGGCACTGCAACAGCCCAAACATGCTTGGCCATCAAATTGCCAATACAATCATGGTCAGGTGCTTTCCCAGCCTGAAGGCTTTGAAAAATGCCACCGATTTCATGCTCGGATGGTAATGACGAAGAGGTGACTTGGTATGGGAGCGCTGCCACAATACGGGCCTGCTGAAGAATCATATCATCCGTGGAAGGATCATCCTGTGATATGAGGGCATCAAGTAGACTCGTGGCTGTTTCAAGCTGCGTACTGGTGAATCCACGACCTAGAGGTCGCTCAATGCCACTGACGATCTTGGTTGGGCGAAGTCCAATCTTAATCGCACGATGCGGTGGACCCCAGGGATCCGAGCCACCCTTAGTAGTGACAAAGTCGCGCCAGTGATCCTTTTTTGCTTGGAGAGCCAGCAGTTCAGTGGTGTGCGGTGGTAGTCTGGAGCGGTGCGCAGATTGGAGTGACCGCCTAGCTTTTTTGTTGAGTGCTCGGAGATCAGAGATGTGTTCTGTCCACCAGGCTGGTAGTCCTGGAAGTTTGGGCTTGCAACGACCCAAAGAGGATTCTGCAGCATTAATAATGATGTCAGTCAGTCGTGAAGCGGAAGCGTGAGCATTGGGAAGAGGTTTCCTGGAAGCTCTATCTAGTTTTCTAGTGATGATACTTTCGAAAGTTTCCCAGTCCCCATGTTTCGAACGACATCGTCGTGTAAGTCCTGTGGATGCGACAGATACACCAACTGGTGTGGAGCACATAGCAAGCGTAAATGTTAACAATCTGTGATCGCTAATGGAGGAGTCTTCTTCCACCCGCCAGTCACTGACTCGACTGAGGGTTTGGCCAGACACCAGCGTAATGTCAATATGAGAACTCCCTCGCCTCGTTACGAAAGTAGGCGGGCTGTTAGCGTTGTTGATGATCGAGAGATCGCGCTCTGCTATCAGTTTTTCAATATATTTGCCGCCACCCGTGGGATGGTCAACAGGTGCCCAAAGTGGAGACTGCGAGCTAGCGTCAGCTCCAATGACGACGTCTCTGTCGCTGATATCGTGGAGTATTGCATCTAGCAGCATGGCCATTTCTTCCGTCGGACTCATATAGTTGAAATACATTGAGATTGCTATAACTGCACTCCCTCCAGGGGCGGTGATTTCAGCACACGCAGTATATTCATTTGAAAGGTGAGAGAGGTGGAGTACCCCTAACTGAGGGATCAACAAATATACAGGCTTTGGACGAAAGGGAGGCACTGACGACACGACCGGAACCCAACCCCATTTTAGAGCACCAGCGATATGGCTCTTGCACAAGCGCTACATCCAGGCCCTTCTTGAGCATCAAGGTCTCCAACTCCAGTGTACTGACCTTTCCCTTGCCCACATTTAGATGAGCAAAGAAAATCATTTAAATTCATAGTCTGTCATAGCCCGTTCTCGTTCCTCCGCATACAGACGGGTTAGGCAAGAAGTACTGTGAGTCGGATGATCATTTTGACGTTTATGGCGGTGGCAGGTCGCGACCCGAGAACTACAAGGTTCTAAGTGTCGATTTTTGGTCAAACTAAAGTAATAATGAGGCAGTCTTCCAAGTCATATTATCTACAAACTATATCAATATGAGGTCAATATTTCTTATATTTTTTCATTAAACCCCAATACTACCGAGTTCTATGTGCACTTTACAATATATCTGTGGTACTACAGAGTTCTATCATAATCTAAAAAGATCCGTCGTTCTACAAAGTTCTATCTGCTTTGACATTTCGTGGTTGTGAATACATTTAAAGTTGATTAAATGGTGTAAATAGCAATATGAAGAGTAAAATCTTGTTGTTTTGTATTTTAAATTTATTATTAAGACTTAATGCAGTGTATTTAACAATAAACCACGAGTATTTACATAAACTACTATAGCTTCGAGATACATAACCTCAAAAAATATTTCGTGATATTTTTTGATATCAACAGTAAATGGTGAACTCAGTAATAGATGAATAATAATATTATGAAACGTAAGTAGGGTTTAATTATATTATCGTTATTTTTTAAATTTTCGTTACAAACGACGTTATAGTTACATATCATATGTAATGTGTAAATATTGAGAGTATTTTAAGGCTATTTCATTCATTGATTTAATGTTTTAGGTTTAAAAGTCTTCCTGGAACTGATATAAATGTTTGAGATGTTTCAAATCTCAGTAGATGAGATGAAGAAATGATTATGTTGTATTCTAAATCCCTATTCCTGAGAATTCCTACACTATAGAGATTTAGTGTATTAATAATTATACAATATCATTATGATGTTATGATGGAACTGAAAGATATGCCTCTTGCTGGCTTGAAGTTTATTCTAAAACTGAGGCAAATAATTTAATAGAAGAATTTTTACACAACATTCCCTCAGCCATTAGTAACAACTATCTTGTATATACAATTACAATAAATGTATCTGATGTAGGTAAAGACAACAAGCTAAATGAAATTTAACAATAAACATTGGGCTTATTGCATCAACAATAGTTTTGTATTTTTATTAAATTATATTTTCAACATAATTTTCATTTTAAATTGGTATTAAACAAAAATTACAAAAAGATATTTAAGTTTTCCCGAATTTCAACAATTTTCATACATTTTCTCCGAAAAAAATATTATAATAGATAACTTTCAAGAATTTTATTTATTTTAACATGAAAAGTGAAACTATCTGTTCTGAATCACCAGGATTTCCATACAAATTTCAGTTAGAACCTTGTAGTAAAGGCGAGTTGTTTGAGTTTCAGATGGACAAAGTTCTAACTGAATTTATGATATATAAAATTAACCATTAAAACTAGTTTTAAAGTAGTTTTATTGATAGTTACAACATTGCAGTACCATTATTGATATATTCAATCAAAAAAATAATTGAAAACATTCACAATTAACAAAATACAAGCGTTCAAAACTTCAACAGCCCATAACTTTTTTGCTGCAGTTCTTCACTTATAACCCTGTAGTTCTCGGGTCGCGAGGTGACACATTTTGGAGCGACCTCCTTTCCGGGACAGTCTGCGCGATCGTGACCTACCTCAGTACAGTGAGAACACGTTGCAACCTTGGCGGAACACAATTTTGCCATATGTCCCTACAAGTGGCAATTAGAACATTTTATAACCCCCAGAAAGTCTTGGACTGGGTAAGATTCCCATCCCATGAAGAGACGATTATCAGCAATCAAGGCATGCCTTACAATGGGTGGGACAAATGCAATAAAATGGCACTTTTCCGTGCCCTTTGGACCTGCCCTATGGCTGAGGCTGATTGCCTTAACGCAGTCTGTTTCAGAAAGGCCCGATTTGTCCTTTGTGGGCTTGAATATCGCTTCCTGGAGCTCTTTTTCGGTTGTTGTCGCCGGCAAGTTGAATATAATTACTCGGGGCTTCTAGCGTCCGGCGAATTCAGCGCGCAGGCCAGCCTTGGCAATACCAGGGGCAGTGATTAAGCGTTTTGCCTCATCTTCTGTCCGGGGATGGACAATAATTCCACCATTTCGAATTTTGCGGATTCCTGTGATTTGAACGCCCAGAGCTAAGGGGGCAACAGTAGATTTTAGAATAGTCTTAGACGAGTTTTATTGCCCTCCGTCGTAGGGAAGAATCGAACACCCGGACGAGCCTGGTGTTGGTTAGGTGGTGGTGGAGCTAAAGGAGGCATTGAACGTCAGCTGACTACCATTGACCATGTCAAGAAAGTTTGCGGCATTATACGGCGAGCGAGAAGGTCTTTTCTCATCGAGAATTGACCATAATACATTATATGGTAGTAGGGATCACGCACACTCTAGTGCACGCCAACCAAGGTCTTGGGAAGTTGCTCCTGGGACACTTTCGGCACAAATTTGAGCAGCGCCTATCGTTCGTTACGCCACGGTATACGCCTGCATAACGGGTTTGGAGACGTGGCGGGTGGTGGAGGGAAAAGGATGTCTTATATCTAAATGAAGCCATATTTTTTATTATGTGCATTATTTGAAAGAAGAACTCTGATTTTCTCTTTTGTTAGAAATGTATTTTAAAGAGCTACGAGTGAAATGTTCTATCGGAAATGTTATCATTATTTGCGTTGAGACTGTTGAGTGTATCGTCGCTGTAAAAAGCCGCGAACGGAGGGGAGGCGGAAGTTGGAAAAGGGAGGGAACATTTTCGAAGAAGCCGTCAAGTGTTTAGAATGTTTGCCGAAAATTTTCTTGCCGATGTATGCAGTGCCAGTGACGTTCCATCGAAATATTAATTGAAGGTAGACACCGTAGAATTTTCGGTGTTATTGTGTAGGTACCTACAATGTTTGCTTTTTTTATTTTATTGACAGGTTGCGAGGAATAACATTTATTATATCCTGGAAATTAATATACTTGACCAAATATTTTCAAAAATTAAGAATTATTCATCTATTATACATATCTACATTAAAAGTTAAAATATACTTGTATTAAAAAATACTTACCTACCTAGTTAGTGTTTAATACGCGTCCACGGTAAAACGTTTCATGAATTTATGAATTTATTGTGTATCAGCAATATGCTATGCGAGGGTCCTGGGCTCGAATCATGAAAAGTTCACATATCCGTGAACTTCGATGTCGATAAAGGTTAATCTTCTACCCCACCTTTTGCAACCAAAAAGTACAGATTGACTGGACTTTTAAGCAAATGGCTAAAAAAAGTGGTTGGTTAACCAGTTAGTAGATTGGGCGAGCTTATTTACCACGTAGTTTCTCAATCTTGAAACCAAATTAGACACGGTAACCACTGACGTCCGTAGACAAAATGCCGCCCCTGGGCAGCGCCAAAAAGCTGCCCCATTTTTTATACAGTATTTTTTATCATCCGTGCACGTGTCATTTTTCGTCACCATGGACGTCGAAAGGCAACGGAAGTAAACTAGACATCGCGAACTCGACAAAAAAATTACAGTCCCGTTAAACTTTGTATGTTAATTAATACATTTTGTTTCAAACCAGTGAACTGATTTTTTTAATAGAAAGATATTTTCGTTATTACTAAGTTTAGGTAGTTATTTCTATATATTCCGAATGATTCTCTCGATTTGGCACCCTTCGAGTAACTGCCGCCCCCAAACGACGCTCAATCTGCCTATCCACACAGGACGTCACTTACGGTTACCCAGTGACATACCTAGACAAAGTGCCGCTATTAGGTAGACTTAAATAGACTGAAATATTATACTCTTAAAGCTATAGCATCCCTTCCTTCATTTGTCGCCTCTTCAGAATATGTTGCTCCCAAACATCGCATGCTCTGCCTATCCATACGTGACGTCATTGAAGCTACCCTAGTTTCTCTTATATTAATATTGAACCCATGTGAAGTTATAACTATGAAAAGTATTTTTAAAATTGAATAAGTGCTACTAAGTGGAAACATTATAAGTCAAAAACTGGTGTTAAGTAGCAATAATAATGGGGTCCGTAATTATGACCGTGCATAATATATCGGCATACTGATGTAAGATTGGAAATAATTAATTTTTCAAACCGGCTACGGCTGCCCTAGGGATTGGTCGTGTACATTTTAAAAAGTACTGAGTAAAAGTTGACGAGTATAGCTAACTGAAATTGATATTGCGAAAATATAGTCAGTTGACTTTTATTTAAATTCTTCATAACGAATGATGTCTTAATTGATTATGTATATTATTTAAAATCTTTCGAGTAGTTATGTATACTGTGCGAAAACATCTTCTTGGCTACGTAAGGAAGCGCTGTTGGCGACTAAATGGGAGGAGCTTGTAAGTTTATAATAGAATTGCGGTTAAAAATGGGCGGAGCAGTTTTAACACGTAGACAAGAAGATATTTTCGCACTATAATAAATGTGTGTAAATACCTACAACGTGTAGGCACGCCTCTGGTTTCGTTCTCCATTGAAAATGAAAATGGAATATTCATTCCAAAAGACTTACCCAAATGAGATTTATCCGGATGCACAAGCGCCGCGCACGAGCGTAATGGATCATACGCAATCCCATCATAATTTTGTGGAAATAATAAAAATAAAAAATAATTTTAAAAGGGAATCCGCAGAGAAAAGAAAAATCTCCTTTCTCGGCTGAAAAGAATGAAATCTTAATAACCTGGAAGCGGTGGTATTATTCGCTTTAATGTAAAACTAACAATGAAGATGGGGGATTCCTTTTCATATTTTAAAAGATGAAGTACTTTCCATCATTCTGAGTGGAATTTATTTATCATGAGGACTGTCTTTACAAAAAGCTATGTGTAGATACACGGTTTACTTTCATCAGTTAACTAAAATATGATAATATAATACTGTACATAACAGTGACGTCCCGTGGGGGGGAATGGGACGACTGGCCTCCGGACAATTGGACGCCGCACTGTCGTAGACACGTGTAGATGAGGTATTTTAATCAGTTTCTATCTATTACTTCGTAGTTTGAATTCATTTTACTCTTAACATAATATATTCTTTATCGCGGATTGAGAATTACCATGCCTAAGGCTTTATATAAAATAAAAAACTCTTTTTTCGTTGGAACTTAAACATTGCACGATTAAATATTGTTTACGTCTGCATATTTACATTCTTACCAACTATTAAATCATAATATAATCATTGAAGTATAAATAATAATATTGAATATTTTTTTTAAAGTACCTATAAGTACCTAACGTCTATTTATTTTCGAATTCCGTGGCGTCCAGTTGTCCGGTGCCAAATCGTCCTAGATCCCCCGTGGGGGTAGGCAGATTGAGCGTCGCTTGGGGGCGGCAGTTACTCAAAAGGCGGCAAATCGAGATGAATCATTAGGTATATATAGATAGCTACCTAAGCATTGTAATAACGGAAATATATTTCCATTAAAAATTCAGCTCACTGGTTGCAAAAAAAATATATTAATTAGGTACCTACGATAAAAGTTTTAACAGGACTTTATTTTTTGTCGGGTTCGCGGTGTCTAGTTTACTTCCATTGTCCTTGGACGTCACGTTCTTGGTGAACAACAATGATACGTGCATACCTAATTTAAATTTAATCCAAATATTTTTGCCTGTCACTCGCGAGTTTTGGAAGTTGTCAGGTGTATTTTTAAATGTACTTAAGTATCTGAAACCATAGACTCGCAATATTGTCTATTGAAGCAGAGATAGCATTTAAATTAGATTTAGTGGTATACTTATATCTTATTGGTATCCATACAATACATTTCGATATTTGAGTCATGAAAGGATGATAAAAAGTACTGTATAAAAAAATGTGGGGGCATTTTGACACTGTCATGGGGCGGTATTTTGTTTAGGGACGTCACTGGTACATAAGCAAAAGAAATGCAATATTATACACATACCTATTACGATTCTGATCATACACGTACATCCCAATCCCTGCCCACTTTATCATCTACGTCATTTAACATTACACCCAACTTTATGTTGCATTATATTATTATGTACCTACTTCCTACCTGCATCTTAGTATGTAAAATTGAACATTACTTAGGAAAGTTCTATAAATATTTGATTCAATGTTTGATAATAATGATGTTGCTAAAATTAATAATATTCGTATATAGATGTAATATAGAGAAATAACAGAATCTACATATTATCTAAAACGAATAACGGTTGTAAAAATTAATGATTTTACTTGAGAAAAGTTTTATTAAGAGAAGATTGAGGAATATTTTCAGAATATCTTGAAGTATGTAGGTAGGTAGTGATAAATAAAAAATGTATTAATTTAGATCGATGTTACTTAGTAGGTATTTTTATTCTGGATTTTTAGTTTGATAATACATCGTATGCAGTACAACGAATACTATCTTGTTCAGTCAAAAGGTGATATGTTAAGACTACCAACTAAATTATGTACTACATTATATTATATTAGAATACCTATATAACAGG
Organism: Rhyacophila brunnea; assembly: GCF_057557595.1. NCBI lineage: Eukaryota > Metazoa > Arthropoda > Insecta > Trichoptera > Rhyacophilidae > Rhyacophila > Rhyacophila brunnea. The sequence goes on along the minus strand of NW_028233276.1, from coordinate 34,054,534 downwards.
GGTGGCCACACTTTTTTTTCTATGATCGACTAGTTGATAAAAAAAAATATGGCGATCGACTGATATCGCTTGTAATTATATCATACGCACTGGACATTCCTGCTATATAATATAAAGTGACAAACTTTTCTGAGATATAGTTGGTAAATTATCATCACCATTTAATGATAATGAAGACAGGTACATTCATCGACTTACGATATTTCGCACATCGCGACCGATTTTCGCTACTGAATAATGTAATGAGGATTAATTGATGTTTTCATATGAAAATGTTCAAAAAGTTTTTTCTATTAGATGACTTAAAAATAACCATTTCTTTTATTCAACAAATAATTCGCAAGATTTGAGAATGTAACATTCTTTATGTTGAGCATGCGATATCCGACGGGACATGAAAAAGTATCCACGGGACTCGTATCAATGTGATCTACCAATTAAGCCACGGGCGTCCTATCTAATTACGATTAAATTAACTAATAGTTTTTACATATAGAAATGCTTATTAAATTACATTAATTTTCGGCTATCGGCTTTTGTGTTTTTTAAATCAAGGTATTTATTTAAAATTATAAACCGACACCCGGATCACTCCCGGCCCATGTGCTAGTCGTAGGTCAAAATTGAGATTTTATTGTATTTTCAAACCATGATCCTGGACACTCCTTAAACGTTGTAGATAATCTATTTATATAATTTTGAAGCCTAATTATCCTTTATAGTTATTTTAAACATTTGATGACTGCATAAAGTATTTTTGTTACATAAATAGTATTCTTTTAAACCTCTCGCTCTAATGTTTTAGAATATAGTCATATTTCGGTACATAATTGTGCAGTGGTGTTAAGATTTTTTACATTTATTAATTTTTAAACGCATTTATGAAACCATTAGTATAATTTATTACGAGATAATTTTTGTAAAATATTCACGATAAAAAATTATATTGATAATCTCTGTGATCCCAAATTTGACAAGAATTAGGCATTATATTATTCAAAAATAATAAAGATTAACACATTTGAAGATGATTCTAAAGATACTTATTATAAGCTATGTCTTTGACCATTCAAGTGTGATAAACATCTTATGAATAATGATTGCTTTATAATAATTATTGACCTAAGAATAAGGTAGTGTTTTTTTGAAATACGCCATTTCTTTTGTCATTCCCTAGTGGTTAAGCTACAACATACGGCCGTAGCCATAAATTGACAACCTATAATTAAAGTAGGGAGTATATTAACTATTTTTTTGGTTCAACGAATAATTCGCAAGAATTGAGAATGCAACATTCTTTATGTGCGCATTTTTTTATTTTGCTTCTTCTAGTAGGTATATACTATATACTATTATATATCTGAGGTGTTTTGAAATATGTATGTTGATAATTTTATTATTCTGTATGAATTTTAACTAATGTGTATCTCGGTCTAATATTTTATGCTAGTAGTTTTATATTTCTTTGAGGTGTTTTAAAATTATGTATGTCCAATAAAGAATAATATTATACTCTCAAATCGTGTTAATTATTCTTTGAATAAGAAATATAGTTTGAATAGTTGTAAGATAAGCAAAAATATCTAAAGATTTGCAGATAGGTACATTAAATTTATTATAAAATATTCATTATTACGAAATATTCCTACTTAATTAAAATATTTTAAATTGAATTTATCTAGTATAATAAGGCTCAAATATTATTACGCCAAGTATGTATGTAGTAACAAATAACATCTTTTCTAATGGTCTTTCTAAGGGTGCAAACAGACTTGTGGTCTTATAAAAAGACATCGAAAACAATCGCCTTAGTTCGTTTATTACCGAGCGTTATTCCGAGGAAAGAAAGGGAAAATAGTGATCAAAGGTGAATTACAATCTCCCCATTGGATGCAATTCTCATAACCACAATGTCCAACCTTTTATTTACTTCGAAATTATTCCCCTTGCATGAACACGAACGAGAATAGAACTTGAATAGAAAACGCCATTGTCCAGACTAGCAGTGACGGGGTTAGAGATGTAAAGGCCTGATGCACCGACTGATTTTGACCCCCCTCCCCACGATAGACAACATTTACATTATTTTTACTAAAAATAATTACTATTGAGGTTGACAGTGATAATAATCAAACAGGATTATTGATTTATTTTCACAATACAAGTGAAAAAACGAGCGAGACGCTAACATTAATTTGGTTCTCAAATTGTGGTAAAATCGTTTAACTTACAAATAATAATATGTAAGCTATATTTTAGTGTTGAATTTAATGTTCTTTATTTCATCTCTAAATAAAATTTCTATATGAATCACGGTTAGGGAAATATAACCCAAAAACTATTTATGGCTTCCATTTTATCAAAATGGCGTTGTTTGCCCAAGAGTGCCAGAGTGGCACTCAGCAGATTCGTAATCATCGGAAAAAAACTAAGTCTGAATCAATTAAAAAACCTAAGATAAATGACGGCAGAGCAAGTTAAGATTCTTTTTATTTTCTAAGACTCTTTAAGTACTAAGGTGCATAGTAGTTACATCTGTCTTGTGCAGCTTCGTTTCGGGACAAGGAAGAGTGGCACTAAAATCTTTTCATTCTCACACGTGTCGTGGAAGGCGGCCGTGCACAAACCGCGCATATACATGGCGGGTGGAGATGGGGTACATAGCTCAAATCATTGTTCCCCAACAATACCAGGTTTCCCCGTTTGGCAACCAGACTATGAGTGTAATACACAAAACGGACAAATTTACAAACTTATTCTTTCGCGACACACCTAAGGAAAGTTTAGCAGACACTGATTTAGGGCCATGGCTGACTGCATAGATGTTTTCCAGACATAAATATCCCGAGCTCTTTCTCTGCATCACTCTTGACATTGTCTGCCTATCTCACGATACACCATTCAATTAAAAACAATATTGTAACCATAAAGAAATCATTTCGAATTTGTGATAACACTAATAATAAATAGGTATTGTTATGATAACTAATAGTCAAAGGTATGGGATTTATCAATCTAATATATTAAGAAAGAATGGTACGAAATTGAGCGATAAAACAAAGGATTATATTCTCGATAACAATAAATTTTCCAAAAACAATTCCGCATCGTGAGAAAATATTTATTTTTCGTAATGTCCTAACGGAGTATTAACTGGGATATGACGACAGCACTCAATTTTTATTGGCCGATTATGACATCTTTATGTTTGCTATCATTTTTTTCGTTCTGTGGATTAGACGAGAAATAAATTGTCCGGAAAAACTGCTTGCGAAAATGAAGATGTGAAAACATAAGTCTGGTTTATTGTTCACAGTAATATCGGATAAGGCACGAAACATAATAATATTTTGTACTTAATGCAACTGTGCAGATAAATGTTGCCATTTGATAGAATTATTATTTGGCATTTAATTAAAAATTTCGACAATACGACATATTATATAATATGTCAATATACAAAATAAGAGATAAAGATACTTAGGTACTTAAAGGCAATAACAATTCGTATTTTATAAAATCAGTTTATCAATTGGTATTCCCTACATAATTATTTACGTGTTTTAATAAAGCTCATTAAAAAATAATGTTGGTTATTAAAATACAAAAATCTAAATAATGCAGAACTAAAATAAAGGGCTGTCATTTAAATTAAATGTTGTATTTATGTTTGCGATAAAGGAAGAAAAATTTAAATCGACTAAAGACAATGCCCACAAAGTATACGAACCTGACATTGTAATTAGGGATTGCAATACCGGTATTTCAAAACCGGTTTTCAATTATTTATCAATACCGAAATACCTGCTTTAGAAATCTAAAATACCGACATTAAGAAAGCATAGGTACACGTTGATGTTTTTTGAAAATGAATTTAATGTTATTTTTCATTACTTACTATACTGTAGGTATATTAAATTTAGTGTATAACCATCAAAAGTTAAATAATATTAAAACAAAGACGAAAAAGAAAATATTCGTGGCAAACACTTCCAATTAATCTAGAACTTGTTGTTTTTATTTAATAAAACGAAATTTTTTATAGTACTTATTCCACTTTAATAAATATATATTAGGACCGGTTTCGTCCGCCTTTGTGGGATATTAAGGCGGACGAAACCGGTCCTAATATATTAATTAAAGTGGAATAAGTACTATAAAAAAATTGCGTTTTAATAAATAAAAACAACAATATAATGCAGTTTCACCATGAATTGACAGTTAACAAAATAAAAGAATCTAGAACTTACTATTGATCCAACGCTGGTAGTATGCACCTACACCCAACAAACGTTGAATTTGAGAGAGATTTTTCTGTACCCGGACTTTATTTGTAAAAATTAGCAGTTATGATGAATACATATTCATTAAGGTCAATATAATTAATGTAGGTAGGTACTTAAGGTTGCAATAAAATAATGTTTGAAATAGATTTTAATACTTATACTTATTGATAGGTACTTATTATTTTATATATTTTGACGAATATTGGTATTCAATAAGAAACGCCGAAATACCGGTATTGATATTATATTCCTTCGGTATTGCAATCCCTAATATTGTAATAGTGTATCAACGAGTTTGGTTAGGATTTAATTTTTAATTTCTAATAGATAGCGGCGTTCCTAGGAGTTACCTCGCCGCACAATTTGAAGACCGCTGAGTCATACACGATAGAAAGAGTAGACACCGTGACGGTTGGTTCACCAATGAGCCACAAATAATACATGGCGTGAAATAATTTGAACAATTCACGAATTGAAAATCACCCAAGTGGACCGTTCATATTTTCCACACTGACTCGTTGAAAATTCAACTTCCATCATTATTTTCCGGAAAATCATCCATCGGGCGAGTCGAGAGCTTTGTGAAATTATTGTGTAACGACGCAAACATCTCAAATGTCACTTGAGAGACGTTTTCAAGATAAAATGGCACCGATTTTCAGCGATTCTCCCCGACTCAGTCATTTCCCGCCAATTTGACGACATCTTAAAATGAGAACGACAACCATTTTGTCGTTTGTCCCACCATGACGGCGTATTGAAATAATATTCATTACCACATACTATATTATAATTACTTCTAAGCATAGTTTATTACTTACTATATCAAATATTTTTCACTTTTGATTGAATCACTTTAATGGTGTTAATGGTCAATAATTCTCATTGTGATGAAATTATGTGGAATGAAAAAGTATTATACCTAAGTATGTAGTTGGTTTTATTTTAAAATGTTAATGTATTTGTAAGTTTAGACTATTGGAAAGCATAGAAAAAATACGTATTTACCTAGGTAACAAAATAAAAAATAATTACAAGATAAAAAGAACTTTTTATATACCACGTTTTTAAATTTTCTGTTGAATCATATATACTCGACAATTCTATGTATTAATAATTTAGGACAAATAAGGCAATTGTCAACAAATCATTTTTTTGCTATTTTGCAACAAACAAATAAATATAGAATACTAAAATGTCATTTTGATTTCCATAGTAACGCACGTATATATTAATAATTTAGTTGCTAGGACCACCTCCTTAGCAACCGATAATGGTGGATTGGATTACGGATTTCTTCCGAAATAACTTGTCATACAAAATAGAATTAACTGAAAATGAATTTAATTCTACTTAAAGATGGCTAAAAGTATTAAAAGAATGCATTGGCATCGTGTTCTGATATATTCTAAAAGTTTCAAATGTGTAGCTAGTCGGAAAGTTAGTTAAAAATCGATTGCAAGATTTGTACTGGATAAACAACCACCGGACAAACAAGAATACGAGCTAAGAAAAACGTGGTAATAAAAATGAAATTCAATGCACGTCGAGGAAGACAATAATAATATTGAATTGAAACGCTATACGTTATGAATTCCCTGCAAGATAAGACACGACAAAAGGTTTAACAGGTTTGGCTACAATTTTGAATTATTATCAATTATTAATAAACATAATATTATAAGCACGTTTTTTTATATCATAAACAAACATATTATACAATCAACGTAATCCTTTAGCCAGTGACGTCCCTAGAAAAAATGCCGCCACATTTTTTTTATATAGTAGGTACTTTATATCATCCTTTCATGACTCTAATATCTAAGAAATGTATCGTATGGATATATTACTAACAAGATATATACCACTAAATCTAACTTAAATGCCATCTCTGCTTCAATAGACAATATTGCGAGTCTACAGTTTGAGATAGATACATTTAAAAATATACCTGACAACTTCCAATACTCGCGAGTGGCATATTTGGATTAAGTATACACGTGTCATTGCTGTTCACGAAGAACGTGACGTCCAATAACAGCGGAAGTAAACTAGATATCGCGAACCCGACAAAAAAATAAAGTCCTGTTAAAACTTTTATAGTACATTTTGTTTCCAACAAGTGAGCTAAATTTTTTAATAGAAAGATATTTCTATATATGCCTAATGATTCTCCTCGATTTGCCGTCCTTTGGGTAACTGCCGCCCCCAAGCGATGCTCAATCTGCCTACCCCCACGGGACATCACTGCCTTAAGCACATTATGCAATTCTTTCACCATTCATTTCTTCACACTCTTTCAGACATACACCTATCACTACGCGCTCTTCAAAAATGTGCTGGTAGCGTCTAAGTACTTCTCATGACTCTATTTATAAATGATGATAATGTCTTATTCAAACGTTTAATATTGTACCATCATGTAAGCATATCGTCAGTCGGATAAGCCACAGATATTATCCATACAACCTCAAGTAAAGGAGACTCAATATAAGACGGTACTTACATTGATACGGGACCCAAATAATAGACCCACTATCGAGCCTGCTTCCAACTAAGGAATTATAAAGAACCTCTAATACCGAAAGTGCAATATATTATGCAATTATTCAATAATCATTATTTATCTTCATTCTATCACTCTCTGTAGGAGGTTGAACAAATATTAGGTATAGTGTATAGCTTCACCTTGTCTAGAGAGGGTTACTGACTCACAGTTGTACCCAAATATTATATGATTTCGGAAAAATTACTACACTTCAAATATGTATTTATTTCTCGTCGTATAGGTAACTGAGGGAATGACTGAAATTGTTACTTAGATCAAGCATATTTTGATTGACAATTCATGGTGGAAATGCATTGTATTGACAATTTAATTTAATAAAACGCAATTTTTTGACGTCTTACGTTTGACAATAATTGTCGTTGGTACTTATTCCATTTTTATTTAATATCTGGATAAGTTGAAAATGTCCCTCTGAGACGGACGAAACCAGTCCAGATAAATAAAAGTGGAATAAGTACGATAAAAAATGGCGTTTTATTAATTTAAATTAATAAGCATATTTATTTATGCTTTGAAAAAGATCTTTCTCGTTGTATGACGCCGCATATTTTAAAAAGCGAAATAACTGTCACTCATCGAAATCAAGGCATAATAGCCAATTGGCTCAACTGAAGGTCGGATCGATAGTCATATTTATCATTCAAGCATTATAATATTCTCTAATATCAAAAAAATATTCTGACGTTAATTAAATCTAGTATTTTTTTTTAAGTTAATACATTCGTAAACCGCTGGTTTGTGATCGTCTTATAGACACTCAAGTCACTGCAAAATTATCTCTCCTCACTGTCAGTCGAAATCATATTTATGGGGCGTGCGGGGAAGTGCACTTATACTAAATATCTATTGCATAATATTTTGTGCATCTCTTTAAGACTTACTCTCATGAGAGTGCTAAGATGTGTAGCAAAATGAATTACAAACAATAGAATGTAGGTACAAAATAGTAGCTACATTGACGTGATTCAAATGTTTGCTGTTCGGTAAAATCCATATTAAAATTTGGATAATGAGCAGATGGAATGAAGGACTTGACTTCAATAATTCTTAACTGGATACAATCATTTACGTAGATACTGTATTTTATTACAACGTTTTTCTTAGCTCGTATTCTTATTTGTCCGGTACAAATCTTGCAATCGATTTTTATTTAACTTCCCGACTAGCTTGACATTTGAAACTTTTAGAATATATCAGAACACGATGCCAATGCATTTTTTTTTAAATAATTTTAGCCATCTTTAAGTAGAATTGAATTCATTTTCAGTTAATTCTGTTTTGTGTGAAAAGTTATTTCGATACCATTATTGGTTGCTAAGGGGTCTGGGGTCCTAGCAACTAAATTATTAATATATACGTGCGTTACTATGGAAATCAATATGACATTTCAGTATTATTTCTATCAAGTACAAATTTTTTTGATCGTTTAAGCTAGTCAAGTCAAGTTTATATGATTCAAAATTTAAAAACGTATATAAAAAGTTCTTTTTATCTTGTAATTATTTAGGTATATTATATCTTAAAAATCTGTCTGATATTTGTGCGTAACTCCTGTTTAGCCTTTGCAATAATTGTTGATATTTGGTCGGTATTGGTGAGATTAGTATAATTATAATCTACTGCAAAATCAATGAATAATAATGTAATAATATTATGTAGGTATCTGCTAATATTTCTTCTCATTGTTATTTCATGGTAGAAAAACTGGTCACAATGAATAACGAACGCTTAATTACATTGTAAAGGTTGTAAAATAAAATATTTGGGGTATTTTTGGAAGCTCTAGAAGTCTGAATAATCCGTAAACTTTCAAGAAACTATATATTATATTATGTCATTATGATACCCTGTCATGTCTTATCCCAAACAATAACAATTCTGATCACATTAATACTTAGTACAAAAGAGGATTATAATATTACATACTTTAATATAAAAGAGTACCTATTGTATCGTAAAGGTGTATTTGCTACCCTATATCTATCAACATCACATATATTTGGATTCAATCTAAAAAGGTTGATTAATTCAAAACTAATAAATTATTCCACTTACAGTGAGTTAGAACTGGGGTGAAGATATGAAAACATGTTAAACTTATGGTAACTTGTAATTTTTTTCTGAATATAACTAATTTTCGACATTATATATATTATTGCGTATCCTTTATTAGAAATCAATTTAAAGAGTCTTCTCATTTTTACTATTTTGAAATAAGAAAATCGAGAGTTGGTACAGCTGATATTTTGTTCTCGGGATGGGATATACGAGTTTTTGAAGTTCTGTTTCATTATTAGAAGCAGATTACTACATATACCTACATATATAATGTTAATGTTTACACAGTTTTTGTGCCTGCGTAAATAATTGTAGTTAATGTATTAATAGGCATGTTTTCTAGTGTTATTTTCAAGTTGTATTTAATGGTTCCTAACACTTAATATAGAAACAGCTTGGCGATAATAAAAAGCATGCACCGTTGATTCTGATATGAAAAATATGCAAATACTAATAGCCCCCAAAAATACTCGAGGAGCAAAACTCCCGCCAAAAATCTTAGCAATTAGCGCCACCAAAGTGATTTTTTACATCCCCAGTTTCGAAATAATCTAATTCTTCGCTTTTTTACGAGAGAATTTATTTTAGATATCATTCGTGTTTTGTGTTGTTAATTTTGAATAATTGAAATTTGCCAGGGAAGCTTCGTGCATACATTGAAAGAAGTTGTATAAAATACTGTAAAAACCAAAGAGCTTGTGGAATTGTCATTATCCAAGTTATTCGACAAAACAATACATTTTTATTTGTTATGTTTCGTTATTGAGACACAATAAACGTTTCAATCTATTCGTATTTGCTACTAAATTATAATACCATACAATTGTAATCCGTTTTTGTGTACCTATTGATGATTTAAAAATATCTTCCTTATAATATGTCTCCAGTGATTCCTGCATTCCATCCAGTGATGTTCCGTGGTGGCAGGCGGACTATGCCTCGCACAAGGGTGACATTTATTCGAAGGGCGGCAAATTCAAGAAAGGGTGAATTGCTATTATATTTTTAATGATCTGTAGCTAATTAAATGTTGAAAGACATTCCCAAATCCTTAGATAAGGCATACCATGGCCCCCACAAAGGGGGGGCTGACAGGGCTCTAGCCTGGGGGCCCGGGCTCAGGAAGGGCCCGGCGAGGCGAGTCGACCAGATAAGTGATATAATCACAAATAAAATTCTCTCTAATAATAAAAAAAAGTCGCCTGCGGGGCTATTTTTCTTCAACAATGTTATTATTTAAAATTACGTGGTTCTACGATACAATTTTTAATTGTGTATCGTTACTCGACAACTCCATAATTCAAATAGATTTATTAAAATATACAAAAAAACACAAAATATACACATTAACTTTTCCGCGTACACGATTTGGAAAACGCTACTGTAGACCGCCTTTATCTTTAGCGATAGGTAGGGGGGACCGTCAAAGATCCTAGCCTGGGGGCCCGCTTCAGGATGTGGGGCCCATGAGACATACTATCACGTAACTCAGAAATAATGGGAACTGAAATACCTAACGGGTAAGGAGAAGCAGGCAACCATCTCGAGTAAGGAATACGGGATAAATTTAATCACGTATCAAGAATATGTTAAACGTCGAATACTGACAACAGCTCTCGGTTTATGCATTGCTCATCCAATGTTAGTGTATTGGTATATGGCATATCGGAATTCTATTTATTAATCTGTTATGTGCATACTACTAGTCCATTTTTTTTGCACAGATGCAAATATTACTCTGTTTAATGAAAGAATAATACATTACTGCTATGGGAAAGACTCAAAAATATTTAGATGCCAATAAGATTGAACCGAAAGACTAATTTATTAGGGTCGGCTCAGTAAAAGCATACGAGAGGTGGAGAATTTTTCGTTGGTCTAAGGGCGGCATTTATTCAACCACCCGTATAGCTGGAAGTACTGAGAGGCTTGTAGCGTCATTCACTTGGGTGGACCATCGTGTGGGCCACGTCCTTTTTCTTTCCTTCGATCTTCGATGTTTTCAGTGACTATGAACACTTCCAAATTATTGTTTTCCCTTCTGACTGAGAGTCCAGAGAGGATCCAGAGAGTTTTGCAGTTCTATGCGGCCATATAACTGCAGATCTATCGGGAGGCATAATATGTGATGATTATAATATAATCGTAACAATCACATGCAAATAGTAGGTAATTATCTTTGTAATTGTCTTATGTACCCAACCAAAGTTTACAAATGAAACCGTCCGTAATCATTTTGTCAATGGAACTCCACAAACTATTGTTCCTGCCAACGACTTCTAAAATGCTTCTACACCGGAATCTTGACACTTAGGAAGATTACAAATAGGTTAAAAATACGTATTTATCTTTTTTTATGTATGTTACGCCGAATGTGCGAAATTGACTATTACATGAAATGGGCAAAATTTTGCCAAAATCATGAAAAATGCAAGCCCGTTGCCCGTTGACAAAATATCTGGCGAGTGCGTGAATTCGGCAGTAATTTTTCTGCCTAGTTCATGCACTGGACAAATTAGATAGTAGCGCTACGGTAGTATTTTTTGCAACTAAACTAAATGTGTCAGCATTTGTCAAAATTTACGTATATTATCTATGTTAAAAATAGATCGTCGCGCTCCGGTGGTAATTTGCAACTAATCAAACTAACCAAATGTGTCAAATGTCATTGATTATAATATAAAAATATTCCAATCAATAACTACAATGACGTCCATATCCATTTACTATGCGTAAAAAAAATCTAGAACTATAATAGGATAACGGAAGAATTTTATTGAAAGGTATTTTCGCGATTTGATTCGTGCTTGGGTATCAATCGTGCAATGGTCGATTGTATGTTTGTGATAGTTTGTTGACACTTGTTAGCTAATCTCAAAATGGTCATTCAGTTATTTAATTCAGAATTACAAAACCTAACCTAACCTAATAATAATAATATTATATTATGTCCAATTATAACTAATAAAACCATCCGTATTAAATTTACTTTTTCTTCTGCCATGTTGACAGTTTGAGAATTCCATACCCTGGCGAATTCACGTACTCGGCAGAAAAAATACCTAATTCATGAATAAGGCAACAGGCTTGACTATTACATGTATTAGCCAAAATTTTGCCCATTTCATGTAATAGTCAATTTCGCACATTCGGCGTAACATATATACACCAATAACATAATATTTATTGGCAGGGCCGAATTTACATTTGAAACGGTCCCGGGCTAATACATATTCATATTACATACAATTACGAAAATGTAATTTTAAATTGGCCCTATTTGTAGAATTCAGATTAATTCGAAGATATGTGTGGTATGGAACGTAGTATGCTAAATATCAACAAAAGACAAAAAATAAGACACAAAAATATGAAATATTTCAAAAGCCACAGACGCTCTAATCCATGCTGAAAAACTTAAATGGAAATGGGCGGGTCATGTAGCGCGACTACAAGTTGAGAGATGGACAAAAATAATTACTTCATGGAATGGCCCAAAAGGGAAACGCTATAGAGGAAGACCCCATGCGAGATGGCAAGACGACATCATAAAAACAGCGGGCCCAAATTGGCTACAAATAGCCAAAAACCGAGTCCAGTGGGACTCTTTGGAGGAGGCTTTCACCAGAAGAGGGGTTCTTACAAACCAAACAAACTAATTACATATCACTGTCTAATTTATAAACATTATCTAATAGTATTATATACAAAATAAAAAATCTTAATATAGGTATATTTATGTATTATACAAAAATAGTAATAATTAATTTTATATAAACTAGAAAATAAGTAGATAATACAATCATAGATATATAATATACATAATATATATATATTCATAGGTTATATATTATATATTCATTAGATATAGTCAATTAACTGTCATTTACTTTTGTTTGTAAGAAATAAAAAGGCTTTTTTATTATTTATTTATTATGTGTGGAATACCATTCTAATAATAATACAACTATGGAGACACGTATGATCCTAGGATTGAACATTGTAAAAAAACTGCAGTAGTTTTTAAAAACTATCCTTATAATATAAGAAATAATAACTCCCCATTTTATTATTAATTTATCAAGTCTTATTAATATTCTTTCTGAGAAATTAACGCCGAATTTTTGTGGACAGATAAAGCTGCAGAACGAGAGAAATATATTAAGATGCTGAATAATTTCGCGCGACATTACGACATTGCAAGATTCGTCACAGTGCAAATAATTAATTCGATGGAGGTCATAAAAATAATGAACTCGCTTCTCTATGGTCCGAAATTATCAGAAATGGAGGGAAAAGAGAATTTCTCTCAGGTTGGCCACCGGAAGCAACTTGCGAAAAAGCAATAAACGTAAATAAATGATGGCGGAATTATTTCCGCTGTCCCGAGCGATAGATTTATGCCTTGTATATTTTCTTTTATATTATTATTAAATTTCAGGATGTTATAGTGTCGGGCAATCTCTCAAGATGTGGTGTAAATGAGGTGTGAATGATTTGCTAGCTTATTATGTAATGTGGTGCGAAAAAAGACAATATTATATTGATCTGCATCCCGACAAATTTTATTAAATCGATTCCATCTATTGTCATAGTTAGGTGGGTACGATTAATCATTGATAATAACATAAATAACAGTAATCTGGGATGATTTTTTTATACCGAAATTCAGGTTTATTTTATAGTCAAAAATATTGCAGTTTCGTGAACTAAAGGAATGCATAAATATGTTTAGATATTTTCTTCAGAAAAGTTTTTATCGGAAATTATTTATTTGGTAATATGAATAAAAAATATTATTTTTTAAATACTTAGGTATCGTATGTACCCTTAATTTGATACAAATACCTTTACATAAAAAAGGATAAAGCTTCACATTTTCACCAATTCCAGGATTGGGATTGAGACTATTAATTATTCCCGAAATCCGGTGATTAAAAATTCTGTCCAGGATTGCAATCCTTTAATCCAGACTGACACAATAATATGTAAACAAATAAAAACTCTAAAACAATTTACAAAATAATTTTGTTTTTTCTATTGTCCACCACGGATAGACAACATGACGTGTAAATGCGTTGCCAGAAAATGTTAACTATCATTGGAAGTAGCGTCACGTGGTCTCATTGTATGTTATTTTGATGAATGCGCGCAAATTTATACGATGTGGTTTTTTAATAAGTAGCAATATTTGTAGGTGTGGACATATTGTGTTTAGTTGTTTAGTATATACTGTAGCGGTAGGTAATACTTTACAAACAGTTTTATTTATTTTCGGGATAAGGTATATCGGTCTGGACTAGGTTTTGAAAGACAGATTGGTGAATATAAACTGAGTGTAAATTTTATCCTAAAATTTGGCATAGATTTTGATTTTCATTGAGACCAACCCAAAATCTATATTATTTATACGTAGGTACTTACAACAGTGTCTAGGACTCTTTAATATTTTTTTTTGAAAACATGTTTTTTTAAGAAAGCACAGTTTTAAATAATATGCGAACAACCGTAGGTACCTACTAAGAAATAGAGTACTTTTCATGTCGAGTACCGCTGACTATAATAACAGATTCTCAATTAAATACTACATACCACCCATAAAGTACGTCGGCGCTGCATTCGGCCATTGGATACTTCATGGCTGTTATGATAGAGAGAATATGGTGGTTTTATTGGCGAAAGAAGGGTGGTCAGATAACATAACATCCCCGTCCGCAGATTGCTGTTAGTGTTATGAGCGATTTTCACCCTCGCATAGACTCTGAATAATTTGATTGAAGTCTACATATACTCATGTATTTGTATCACAAATTAAAGTGACTTATATTTTCATACTAACAGTCTATTGTGAATGATTATGTACAATGTTGTTATAATATTATACTCCAGACGCATTTTTAATCGATGGGAGCTATGAGTTTGTTATTTTGTATAACACAATGAAATGTGTCGCTAGATTTCAAAATCAGCCAAGTCCATCTTTAGGTATTTTTGACTTTTTTTGTGAATTGCTGAAGAACTACTACTTTCTAACATGTCTGCATTGTCGGAATGTGGAACTTATTAATTTTAAATATTCTGTACTCGAAATAATATAAACTTTCATCATTGTGACTGTGTAGTTGAGAAAACAAAAAGCTGTTTTTCTCCTATTCATATATTATGGACGTGGCTGATTTTGAAACCTAGCGACACAAATATTGGTGTAAAATAAACAGAAGAAAGCTGGCAGTAACTATGATTTTGAGAATTTTTTTCAACGATCAGGATTGTGGAAAACGTTTTTTACTAGTGGGCTAAGATTGAAAGGGACCACCTAAATGTTGCTGGTCATATTCAACGGGCCTGATCATACACATTTTATTCTTTCATAATATGGTAAATTTCTTTTATTTTGTTAACTGTCAATTCATGGTGGAACTGCATTGTATTGTTTTAATTTAATAAAACGCAATTTTTTTTTGTAGTACTTATCTTTTAATCAATAAATTAGGACCTGTTTCGTCCGCCTCAGAGGGACATTTTCAACATATTCAACATGTTCATATTTGAAAATGTCCCTCTGAGGCCGATGAAACCGGTCCTAATTTATTGATTAAAAGTGAAATAAGTACTAAAAAAATGCGTTTTATTAAATTAAAACAACAATAATATGGTAAATATAAAATATCAATGTGGTTTAAAAATAAGCACCCACATTCTAATAATAAGTCTTCATAATATCGCATTGTTCTGTTATATTGCTATTAAAAATCCATTTAAATATTGCAACATACAAGATTACATTCTATTTTGTATTTGTGGTTGGAAAAATATTTCTATCTACATTTGCAAGATCTACTCTGGATATTGAAAATTTGCTTATTTTATTTATTTGACATATTATTATGCTTATGTATAAATTTTAATATTGAGATTTTTATGTAGGTAAGGATGATTCCTATGTATAAATGCGGAATAAACAGGCTTATTCAGGGAAAGTGCGAGGTTAGATATAAGCGATTTTTTGAGGTTGTTCTTGGTCTAAAAAAAACATGGCCACTTGAAACAGACACTTCTATCTTACTCCCTGTTTTGCTTTCCGTTTCCAGTTATCGACTCATAACTCAAAACCATAAAGAAGAAAATCTATAACTCTGAAAAAAACAAAGCAATATCACCAAACAACAGCATTGATTCTTCACTAGTCATCAACCATATCAAATAATATAGTAATATATTCGATATACAATATAAGACGGACGATTTTTATGACATGGTCAGCATATTTTCCTATATTGTAATACATTGTGGAATTTTCATGGAGGGGTGTGAAAGTTATGTCTTCATTGCGTAAAAACGAATTCATTTTATCACTTTGGCCACATATTGGCGTTGCAATCAATGTCATTCAAAGCTGTCAAAAATTCTCCATGTAGGAGAAATCCAATAACACAATTTATACGTATGAACCTATATAGTTGTGAACAAGGAGAAGACACGCAGGATCAAGTCCTGGAAATATGGTGGATGATAAACCAATTTGAATTATGTAGTTACATCGACAAGAATTTATTTTGACGTATCATTATTATTTTATTACCTATCTATTCTATTTTTAAAACTTATGCATTATCTGTTGGCAACACTTTTTTTTCTTTTAGATGACAGTTCCTTTGTCTATTATAGTAATTTTAATATCTATTGTCAACCTTTCTCTTATTTTGCAGCGTTATAGTAGGACTCCCAAAGCTTGAATGTTATTATGGATACCAGAAGTCAGAGTCTTTCCGCACCCTGTTTTCCTTATCGTCCATGAGGAGCTCGTTATTGTTTGATCCTCCATACCTCACGTGACCGGACCAACGTAGGCATTGGGTTTTGGTAAATGTGACGAGGACAATATCGAGAGATTATGTATATATTTGAGAAGTGTGTTCAACGTTCAGGTTGGTGGAAAAGATTTTTTTGTTTACTAGTGGCCATAGCATCCGATAATATAAAAATCATTCTTTCATAATAAGGTGAATATAAACATGAATTTAGTTTAACAATAATTACTATATTATAAATAATACTAGTTAATTAAGATAAAAAGAACTTGTTATATACCACGTTTTCAAATTTTCTGTAGAATCATACAAACTTGACAATTCTATGTATTAATAATTTAGGACAAATAAGGCAATTGTCAACAACTCATTTTTTTGCTATTTTGCATCAAACAAACAAAATAGAATACTGAAATGTCATTTTGATTTCCATAGTAGCGCACGTATATAGTAATAATTTAGTTGCTAGAACCCCAGACCCCTAGCAACCAATAATGGTGTCGAAATAACTTTTCATACAAAACAGAATTAACTGAAAATGAATTCAATTCTACTTAAAGATGGCTAAAAGTATTAAAAGAATGCATTGGCATTGTGTTCTGATATATTCTAAAAGTTTCAAATGTCTAGCTAGTCGGAAAGTTAGTTAAAAATCGATTGCAAGATTTGTACTGGATAAACAACCACCGGACAAACAAGAATACGAGCTAAGAAAAACGCGATAATAAGCAGTTCCTTCCTACCTTGTAAAATATGCCGTCCTCACAGATGGAGTCAAAGATGGCTACCAAAACGTAAAAATCGTCGAAATAAAATTAACAATATGGTGCATAACTTCAAAAGTTAAAATGAAAAAAAATCACAGATTTGATATACTTACTTAACGGAAGATTATCGACTGCGTTATGATGATATTATATTTTTTGAATTTCAGCTGATTTAAATAAACAATCCGCTTTTTGAGCGGAGCATATAGCCGTCATCAGTGCACCACACAATAATAAGATTTTTTGCGAGAGTTTGATAAACACTTATTCAGAATAGGCGAATAACATAATATGCCCATTCAACTTCCAATAAATTATGGAATGGATGACCTAACTGAGATTTAAGCCCACGGCCTTTCATAGTCTAATACCTTCTGCTTATAGACTTATAGATTCATTAAGGGGGGACATGCTCAGCGTAGGTCAAAATGGAACTTTTATTGCATTTTAAAAGCATGATCCTGGACATTCCTTAAACTTTGTAGATAATCTATGTATAACCTTTTGAAGCCTTATTATCCTTTATATTTATTTTAAACATTTGATGACTGCATAAAGTATTTTTATTACATAAAATAGTATTCTTTAAACCTCTCGCTCTAATGTATTAGAATATAGTCATATTTCAGTACATGCATGTGCAGTGGTGTTAAGATGTTTTACATTTATTATTTTTTAATCGCATTTATAAAACCATGAGTATAATTTATGACGAGATAATTGTAGTAAAATATTTACGATAAAAAATTATATTGATAATCTCTGTGATCCCAACTTTGACAAGAATTAGGCATTTTATTATTCAAAAAATCGGCAAGATTAACACATTTGAAGATAATTCTAAAGATACTAATTATAAGCTATGTCTTTGACCATTCAAGTGTGATAAACTGATAAACATCCTACGAATAATGATTGCTTTATAATAATTATTGACCTAAGAATAAGGTAGTGTTTTTTTTGGCATTCCCCAGTGGTTAAGCTACAACATACGGCCGTAGCCAGAAATAAACAAACGATAAATGAACTAGGAAGTAAGATCATGTTAACGCGCGTGTTTGAACATGTACCGTTTTAAAAAAAATCGGTTAGGTACATGAACAGGTACTATGAGGTTTTTCAAAATTACGCGTTATCAAAATAAATTATTTACAGTGTATGTTTGAATCAATATGCAGGCATACTCATAACATTGATAATATGTAATACCTATTGTTTAAAATAATGAAAAAACCACCCGCTAAGCGGTTCGCGTTAGCAGCTTGTCATAACTTTGATCTATGTTTTTGAACAGATCAGTTCATTCGTCACGCATACACTCAGAGTTTTTCTTGCGTCATGTAGGTACACCATTTTTCCCGTATCTTTCGTTAGGTTGGTAGATTATACGTTTTATAACTTTGCACTTTTTACTACACTGATACGCCTTTTTGCCTGATTACCCCGCATAAAATTAGTTCAAATGATATTCACTCGTATTTATATAAATGTAGTACCTAATAAGAAAATAAATAGATAATAATATTATTACCTACTTACTTACTACTAAAAATACTAAAAATATTTTTTTTTAAATATTACTAATGCGTCAATGACATTGAGCTACTTTACGAGCTGCTTGTTGGCGAATTTACAATCTGCCTGTAAAGTCGCCCAGTGTCATCATCGAACAAACTAACAAGCAGATTGTAAACAATCTACCGAGAAAAGTTGAAAGCCGGTCAACTTTACACGATACATGCTACACGCCGGCGTGTGGGCCTACTGCGTCTGCGCAGTAGAGCGTAGTAGCGACCTTCCGGTAAAAAAACGAATTACGTTCTGTCAAAATCTTAGTCTATAGATGTCAAAATAGTCGCTAGCTTGTTGACTTCTCAGCGAATGGAAAGTTTTGTGTGTCATCATCACAATCGCAGTAGCTGAATCGCCCGCTTTTAAATTCGCCAACAAACAGCTTGTAAAGTAGCTCAATGTCATTGACGCATTACATCATTTTCATCCTAGAACCGGAGTGTGAAGTTATGAAGTGGCAACTCTACAGGTAACTTCGCGTCATTTCAGATAGCTAGAGAAGTTATTGATAATAATAAGATTGCAAAGTTAGTGCTTGGATCGGAAGCTTAGTTCTTCGAAATCGAAAACTTCCTCGGTTACATTCACATGCAGTCAGTTTTTCAGAATCTACAGCCATCAATGATATTAAACATAAATATATAAAGATTCTCAATGACTTTTTGAGCATACCGAGTCCGACGGAAAACGTGTCCATGTGTGGACATGATAATCATGTCAGCTGATTAATGTCCCCCAAGGGTACCATTTATTAATTTTAATGGTCCTCGCCAATCATGGACGCGATTCGCGAACGAGACTATAACCGAGCGCAAGATATATGACCACTCATGTAGCTGTCATGCATGGGCAAAGTGTTTTTTGATTGTAAAATCGTAACAAGTCATCACAACCACGCCATGCCTAGAACGGGTTGATTAAATGGCTTTTAGGATATTGCTCACTCTACTGTCATTCATAAAACAGGTAATTAGAGCTACAAATTAACACTTGTGGGTGGTTGATTTCACGACATTTGAGTGATTAATATTGACAGCTGTTTCTACATATAAATCTTCAGAATGATTAAACTTATCTTGGTCCAAAATAGCAGTCAACACAGATAACACAATTAACTAAGTAATAAACTCCTAAGTATAATAAATAAACTTGTAGGTAGAGTTGGGTATTTCCCGAGAAAATCTCAATCTCGAGATACGGGATTTCCCGAAATGATTAAATTTTGAATTCTCGAGATTTGGGATTTCCAGAAAAGAATTCTCGAGAATTCTCGAGAAATCGGGAAATTTAAAAAAACCCGTAAAAATCCTAAAATCAGTGTAAAAACAGACAAATTCCAAAAAATTTTTTTTTATGTAAGAAGACAAACAAAATAGAAGTAGGAAAACAAAAATAATTCAAAACATTACTTATTAAAATAGAATTTCAAAAAACGCAGACTGTCAATCGCTGCGTCTGACAATCGCAACGCTTTTGAGCTTCAAAAATTTCGCTCATTTTGAGTCGACGTTGGCTTAATTGTGTTAAATGACACGATCAGTCCTTGAACGTTTTGTGTTTCCTGTCCACTTTTTTCATATAGATAATCGTTTTTTCAATTAATATTTGATAATAAAGAAATCCTGAATCCCGAGCAAAGTTAAAAATTTCAATTCTCGAGATTCGGGATGGAAAATCTCGAAAATTTCTCGAGAATTCCCGTCGGGAAATTCCCGAAACCCAACTCTACTTGTAGGTACATCTATATAAAATGTATTCAGTTTGGTTTTATTTTCTTAACGTTATATTTTCAGTATGTATCATATTATTATTATGACTTATGACATGACAAAGGCCATATACCTACCTACAATTAATAGTACTGTGTCTTGACCATAGCCCCCACATCCTGAAGCGGGGCCCTCAGGTCAGGATCTTTGGCGGGCCTCTCTACCTATCGCGAATGTTAAAGGCGGTGCAACGTTCTACAGTGGCGTTTTCCAAATGAAATTTAGTGTTTTTTTAACACATTGAATTATGAAGTTGTCGGCAATCAACACATAACAACCAAAAATAGCGCCTTTTATTACTATTAGAGCAAATTTGAGATGTGTGTTTATTTCATTTATCTGGTCGACCCGCCATGCCACTAGCTCCTAGGCTGGAGCCCTGTCAGCCCCCTCTTTGTGGGGACCATGGTCTTGACAGTCAATAAAATATTAAATTTAAATATGATTAAGAACATAAATATTATATAATTTTTAAAAATATTAGTTTATAAATAAAACCATTGTAAATTAATATAATATTCATTACAATTACTATAAACTCCAAATCGTACACAAATTGTTTTTTCAATTTGTGTATCAGTCAGAGTATGGACCTAATAGGTTGAGCAAGTGGCTGACATCCATTTCTCGTAAAAATAAAATATGTTAATACAAACCTCCACTCTGTGGAGGCCCATATGATCCTATTAGGATCGGATATGGTCGAAAGAAAGAAGAATTATTATTAGGTTTAATGAAATTATTATTATTATCACAAAATATAAAGAAAGTCCGATTGAAATAAAATGCAATGTATTATAAAAATATATATATTATCATTGTTTAAATAATTACTGTAATTTATAACATCGGTTTTAGTATTACAATTATTACAGTGACATCTAGTTAAGATGCCTCGAAGGTTAATTTGTATTGGATTATAATTGGAATTAGATTCTAATATAACGTGAGGGATATGCTTAGTAATTCGGATAATATATGGCTCTATGAAATCGCAACTTTTGATGTGATCCCCTAAAGATAGTATTTTTTTTTAATCTACCATAATAGAGGTCTATAATGTAAACACAATTTCGTTTAATAATTAACTTATGCAATAATTATTATGTATTTACTTGCTTGTGATACATACCATTTAGGTCCATTGCCAAGTATTGCGGAAACGGGATCTTTATTCCGAGTTATTTGGCTCTTTCCGTAGTCTTTCTGCATCCCCATAGTAACTTCTCCCGGGGGATACTTGGTCTTTCTTTACCACGTATTTTTGCTAAACTTGTTCATTACTGATACGAATACATCAGGCCGATCCTATATTACCTGTGTCTGTAATTTTTTGAGTGCGACTGTAATATGAGTAGGTTAAAATCAAAAGAGCTAATCTCCATTATTGAAATGCACAACAACCACTCTTTGCAATGTTAAAATGAAACCAAATAACGTTTATATTTTTAAAGGTTTCGAAACAAAGTTATTATTACAACGTTTTTCTTAGCTCGTATTCTTATTTGTCCGGTACAAATCTTGCAATCGATTTTTAAATAACTTCCCGACTAGCTAGACATTTGAAACTTTTAGAATATATCAGAACACGATGCCAATGCATTCTTTTATAACTTTTAGCCATCCTTAAGTAGAATTGATTTCATTTTTAGTTAATTCTGTTTTGTATGAAAAGTTATTGGTTGATAGGGGTCCTAGCAACTAAATTATTAAATAATATATACGTGCGTTACTATGGAAATCAGTATGGAATGACATTTCATTATTCAGTATTTCTATCAAGTACATTTTTTTTTTGATCATTTAAGCTAGTCAAGTCAAGTTTATATGATTCAACAGAAAATTTAAAAACGTTGTAAGTATATAAAAAGCTCTTTTTATCTTGTAATTATTTTTATTAATTCTACTTTATTTAGACTTATGTAATAAAGGTCGGATATAAAATTTGAAAGTACTACATAGGTAATAGATTATACCTAGAGTTTTTACTATCAACTATTGTTTAAAAATAATGAAATATGCATATTAATATACACGTTTCACTATCACAAAAAAGTGACAGTGTCGTGTTCATAAAAGTATCACAAAGTAGTCCATAATAAATTGCATTCAAAGTTTAAATGCACTACCTAACTGTTTTTAATTTATTTTGTAAATTTTCAGGGAAGATAAAATTTGCATACTGCACCGGTGATTCAGTTGTCTATGACGTAAATCCAGAACGCCACGTTTGACTGTTTTATGGCAGATTTGTAAATTACATGAAATATTAAAATATTGTTGTGTATATGTAGTTATACGTTTATATTGTATGTAATAATATGTAGGTACCCATTTTTTTTATAAATAGCGTAAATGAATTTAGTGTGATTCAATAAAATTTAATGTAATAATTATGTTTAACAAATCGAGATGGTTGCAATAAATTGTTAATGACGGAATTGGAAAAAAACTGGGCACCTCTAGGTGTTTGAAACTTTATACTTGGATACCTGTATTGGTAAATTCACTGGCAAATCACGCGCCTGGTTTTCGATAGATATGAGATTCTCCAATAATAATAATTGGTATATTTCTAGGGTTATTCAAAATTGTGAATGTAATTCCGAAATGAATTATTCTTTAATAGCGGTCACGTTGTCATGATATATAAATTTTCAACGTGCAAAATCAATCGATGTACTATGTTTTATTATATTTAAGATTCGACAATGAAAAATTAAATAATACACAACCGAATATTATTTTGTAGATTACATTTTTGTAAATTAGATTGATTTTTAGTGTCCACAGATTATATGGAAATTAGAAGAGCCTATCAAATACATTGTTTAACTTTGATTTGTATAGTAGAATTTAATATTACTTACCTTCAAAATACATTTATATTGTTTGGAATGTGTTATTATAATATTAGACCAAGTATAAGTATAATTCACAATGTTTAATATAAATAACATTGTCAACACACATATATATATATGAACTGTAATACAATATTACTATATTTGATAATATATGTATATATATATCACACGTATATAGGATAGTAATACCTATGAGATATTAACTCTGGACGAATATGAGTTTTACGACGAGCGTGTTGCGGGAAGCGTCTGTTAAGGTGATAAAAAATCCAAAAAATGAAAATGAATTCTCGTTCTATATTCCTACAATGTTTGACAAAATACAATAATTCTGGATATTCCTATGTTGTAGTGTTTTAGATTAAGCACACATGACACACATAAATAAAATTACGTCTTTTTTTTAATGAAGCAGTTTTTTTAATTATTCATTCATGATGTTCGTCTTTTCCGTGGCTTCTTTTCCCAAGAGTTTTTAAATCTATATTACGTAGCAAGTGTAACCTCCGTTTCAGACGGTACACCGGTGTTGCGCTCGTATATAATAAGGAGGTCTTTGTATTCGAATAAAGGGGCCTTTGTATTATGTTTATGAACGCCCCAGAGCTCAAACAATACATCTAGTGCAGGATCTCATAGACTTTTTTTGGGGTCACAAAGATATATAATGTCGATGTTGCCAGGCTTTTTAAGCTAGTGACGCACACTTAATTTTCCACCCCTGTGGGGGGCGCTCCCATAAGGAGTAGTGCCTCCCAACCGCTCGGTCTGATCCTGGTAGTCAATGTACCACCGGTTAGATGATTACGACCCTCGACAAAGCAGAACAATATTTAATATATGTAGAAGTCCCGCAGTTTGCTCTGACAAGTCCCACCACTTCTCAGGGTGAACTGTGGAAGAGATAAGTCTGTCACAGACCATGTACATATAGGTAATAAGATAATAGGATTAAATTTTGACTAAATATCATATGCTTAGGTAAAGGGTTAATTAAGATAGATTAAATATAAAATATGATTTGGTTGTAAGATAATTGGTAATGTATAATTGTAATATAATGGTTAATGAAATGTAATATGCAATGGGTTAGCGAAATAATAAAGTGGGACATATGGACGGGCGTTAATAGTATATGGTAATTAATGTAATTAATGTAATTAAAGTAATATAAATATTAATCATATTATGTACATCGATATCACTATATGTTTGGCTGATAGACTGACATCCGTCAACCTTATATAAATGTGTAGCATATGGCGGTATCGGTATGAATAGGTAAGAAATACAACCACCCCTAACGGATAAAAAGGCAAGATTCTAAAATCCGATATTAGTCTGCTTGTGGATTCCGGGGGGCGTCTCTGTGACGCTTTGTTGCCCCGGGACCCACGCGATCTCGTCTGCATAACTAATTAGAAATAATTAAGTTAATGTTAAATAATTAGTTAATAATAATCAAGTTAATTTTAAAATAATTAATTAATAATATTCGAATTAATTTTTAATTAATCAGTAATAAATGTTGTTATTTTTGTGGGCTTCGAGATATAAATAAATCAGACGTTTTCAAATGTTTTTTTTTGAATTTCGAGATTTAAATAAATGACTTTTCATAATTTACTTGTGAATTTCGGATGCAAACAATTCAGACCTTTTCCTTTTGGATAATTGTGGCTTGTAGACGTTAAATAATTTTGACATTCGACTTATTGTGATTGTTTAACGAGAATCTAGTTACATATAAACATTATTTCATTGACATTTGATTATAAACTTTTGAATAAAGGGTGACCATAAGTTAAATTGTGTAACAACATTGATAATATACCAGTTATGAAGTTTAACCCGTGTTTTCTTGAGTTATCTTTCTCTACCGTAACTTCTTGGTTACTCCACGTCTATGAGATTCTTGCCTGTTCCTCCACATTAATGAACCTCCACTTCCAAGTGCCTGAGCTAGTCAGGAAGTCGGAGGCCTTCACTAGCCAAGTTTATTTATGGAAAAACTCATCTGATCCACTATTTGAGCCTGTTGATTTCCTACAACTTGGCTATGAGTTACGAGAAAATAATTTGTATCCAAGACAAATGACGAATGAACCTCTACCAAATTATTTAGTTAAACCATGCAAATGTAATTCTAACTGCCGTACATAATTCATGTAGTTATAAGAAATCGGCTTTGACATCTATATCATTGTGCAAGTCTGTAAGTGGTGTTTGTAAAAACTGTGATCATGATACTTAAAGCAGTTTGAACACTTGACTAGTTTCTTTTTTTTTTAATAAACTGCACTTAGTGTGGTTAGTGGTTATCGTTATTTCATTTATTCACCTACCTATATGGGAAACCTACACTGTTTCTGGATTGACCATTACACTAAAACTAATGTCATATGCATATATATGGTAAAGAAACCAATTTGGGTGATTCTATAAAAAAATATTACTAAATAAAATAATTTAAGCCAAGGAGGATCCTAAGAATCGATAATTTTGAACACATCGCACAACCCGCTTTTTTATTTTTTCAAATGAGACGAACCGTTCTACGACCATGCCGATGGCATGGTACAATTAGTGCATTTTCAATCAATCCTGGTTTTATTGAAGAACACAGAACAATTTTTGGTGGGTTATAAGAAAAAAAATTAAAACCTCAATAAAAAAATATTGACCACTAATATTGCCTGGCAACATCGACATTATATATCTTTGTGACCCCTAAAACCTATTCCAATTGTCAGAATGCGTTCCGCATATTATGTATACGAAGAGTCTATGCACTAATCGGGCGTTGGTAAATTTCGACATGATTAGTATATATGGTAGGTACATAATTATTGCTTAATTTGTAAAGAGCCGTGACCGCAATTTGATTAATGCAGGTTTGAGTCCCGTTGAGGACCAATGTTTTTATTTCGTTCTTATTATGTATGTTATTGAGGTATTCCAAATAAGGTAAGCTACATTATTCATGTTTTATTATTATTCATCAAATTAATTATAAATTTTGTTTTTTTAATTGCATCAGCTTATATAGAAATCACATTTGATAGTATCATCGCTCGGGGAAGCTTGGATAGTTAGGCATAGTGGAAACATGTGCATATTATTATACTATTTTGGCATGCGTGTATTTATTTATAATAAAATCGGGCCGCGCCATGATTGCGGCCCAGCGATTTACAGCCGCCATAAAAGCTCGTTTTACACGTGTCATAATTCCAAAAATGAAATCGCTTGTCACTCTGGCCACGTGGAGTCGTTAAACATTAAACGTTTTATCGCAAGTTTATCTCTTGTTTTTTTTCATATTGAAAAATTAGGTTTGCAGATTTTTCTCGGATTTATGGACGAGTGTAAAATATAATCCTTATCGAAAATATTGTATGCCGTCTAAACCTACAAACATGTACAAAGTGCGAAATTTCTATGAATTTGGTTGACAATACATTGAATATTCTTGCTGACTTAGTATTTATTATTGCGAAGTTTTTTTAAAGTCTTTAATGTATGTACCTAAAGATGTTACGAATTACGCTTAACCTCGCTTTACCCCTAAATTATTTAAAAATGTACCCATTCGAAATTTAAATTATAAATCTTCCAAAAATAATATCTTACCACCTACTAGAATAGAACTAATAGAATGTATTTGCTACAAATAGCGCGAATTGATTTTAACACGTTTTTCCTAGCTCGTCTTATTGTTTGTCCGGTGGTTGTTTATCCAGTACAAATCTTGCAATCGATTTTTAACTAACTTTCCGACTAGCTAGACGTTTGAAACTTTTAGAATATATCAGAACACGATGCCAATGCATTCTTTTAATACTTTTAGCCATCTTTAAGTAGAATTGAATTCATTTTCAGTTAATTCTGTTTTGTATGAAAATTTATTTCAGAAGGAATCCGTAATCCAATCCACTATTATTGGTTGCTAAGGGGGTGGTCCTAGCAACTAAATTATTAATATATACGTGCGTTACTATGGGAATCAAAATGACATTTCAGTATTCTATATTTGTTTGTTTGTTGCAACATAACAAAAAAAAATGATTTGTTGACAATTGCCGTATTTGTCCTAAATTATTAATACATAGAACTGTCAAGTTTATATGATTAAACAGAAAATTTAAAAACGAGGTATATAAAAGTTATTTTTATCTTGTAATTATTATTCCATACGTATCTAAGGAAATGACAACGTAATAAACCAGCGACACCTTTAAATACTGTGAAATTAGTGGGTCTGTAATGGAAATTTATGTTTATATTAATATTATACGGTTATCGCCGCACTTTGTAATAAAAAAGAATATTTTCTATTAAAAATGTCATGTAAAATAAATTAAATATTATACTTTTTAGTTTATTCTGAAATTTTCAAGATAAACCGATATGATAAAACAAATTGCTTAACGTCACCATATATTGCAGTTATCTAATACCTAACAATAACACATTCATCGTTGTCTAAGTATTTATTAGCATTCTTTCCGTTTGATATACTTAGTCTTTTACTTCTTCATCAAAAAGTCCCGTCCCACTGACATGCAGTATAATACCAATAATCTATTTGATGTACATATCTTCAAAAGATTCGTTGAATTTTATGTTATTATTTGTGATTTTTCCAGAAACGCAGTCAAAATGCCATTTATGCACGATACTCATTTTATCTTAATATTCAAAGCAGCGCTCGAAATGGAAAATTTTACGAACCGGAGCGCTTGATAATTTTACGAAAATATTAACACTGTAACTTATCTAATTCTATACTTATATGTATTTAAAAAAAATATTTGTTAGATTTTTTTATAATATGACATATCTTGCTCAGACGGTCAAATTAATATGTACACGAGACGGAGTGATAATTTTGGGGATTGTATGAACCGGAACGGCGCTCCGGTGCGTTCCGGTCCATTTCGAGCCCTGATTCAAAGGCTTAATTACGCAGAGTAATACAACAAAAACGATTGTCCGTCAAAATGTCCCCCGTCTACCCCATCGGTCCACTGTTCACAATATTAAAGCAAAACGTTATGCAAATCTGCCTCATAATTCAACCGGAACTTATTGGCCCCGGCCAGATTAGGAGGATTTGACCGATGGCTATTTCTGTACCACAAATTACCCTTTGTCTTGCCCTATGTAGAGTGTTGCCCCAATCTCCTTTGTTTTTATAGTGCACCTATTTAATAGGTATACGTAGTTGTATACGTCTTTATGCTAATATCTTGAGAGCACTCTGTATTTTGCATTTGTTATGTTTTGAGTGAGTATTTTAAAACTAAGAAAATTCTGCTGTAAGCGTTCATAATGGTGCAAACACTTTCAATACAATCATTATAATTCTAAATTATTTAGTAAATAAACATAATCAAAATAAAGATTAGTAAATATTGCTAAAAAAACTTATCTCGAGATATTATAGAATTTTATACCAAGCTAGGCTTGAGTTATTTACACATATCTGACATACTTGGTTCCTTACGAAGTCCTTCTAATTGTGTTTTAATAAGTAGGTAGGCTGAATACCTAAAATAAAGAAAGCACTTAAAGTGCGATGCCAGAACTGTTGACGTTTCTCTCTGAACTTAGGTAGTCGAAATCGGCATCTTAAAGTTAGGTACCTAGGCATTAGGACTTACGCGCCTAAGTATGGTTTTGCATCGCGCTCTAAGTACCAAAAATCAAACTACAATTAATGTAGAAATTTGAAATATTGTATTAACATGTATTGCAATTGGAAATAAAATATTAAGATCTAATACACTGTTCTCATTCACCGATCTAATATCACCAGCTAGCGCCTCTTGAATTCCGATGGAGGGAAATAAAATATATACATATTTTAAACACTACAACTGGTATGAGGTTCAATGGCAGCCATGTAATCAATATTAGTGTATTTAGTAATAGAAGAGAAACCATTACAAACACACAAACTTTGAAAAAATCACATAAATATATTATTTATTGTATACCTATCAGGCATATAACATACATTGCTATGTGTTGAGTAACCGACGTTACCAATTCCTATACGATAAACATATTATGAGTTGTAAAGAAAATATAAGTTTTAATTTGCATTTTATTAAATTTAATACAATTCATATAAATATAGTAAACACTAAATAGTTTAACTGTACCTTATGCGTGGATTATCATTAGAAAGGATACGCATAATATTGCAATGGAGCTTTTGTGCATGGAGAAGTGTCGAATGGGAGTGAGTTTATCGAGCAGTGTTAACTCTCAATGGCCGTCCATTAATGCCTCTGTCCACTTTAATCAAATCGACTAAGTAAATTACCTACCCGAGACATGTCCTCAGGGTGTTGAATGGAAGTTTTCAAATGACACAGGTAATTAAAGTGCTTCGTATACAAGCTTTACAGTGAATAGGTTAATTCACGTATATTATATCCATTATAACAATAGATTAAGTGATATCTTTGGATATTATGTTTAAGTTGGTTGCATATAGGGGTTGTAATACCGAATAAAAATACCAATACTGGAATTTTGGTATTATAAACAACATAAGTATCTACCAATAAATATAATATATTATGTAAAAATGTCTTTAAAATATGCTATAACATGTGTCATTGTTGGTCACCAGGGAAGATGAAGGGCCATGGAAGTAAACCAGACATCGCGTGACCCGACAAAAATACAGCCATGTTAAGCCTTTTATGTTAATTCGTTAATTAATACATCGTGTTTCCACTTTCAATTCCGAATATACCGGTATTGTGTGATTTTTACAACCGGTATTTAGGTATCGTAAAATACTGGGATACCGATTTTAAAATAGCGATATTGCAATCCCTAGTTGCATATAAAAAATATTTTTTACAATAATTATTATAATTCAAGTAAGTGGTACTATGGACAGAATGAATAGAAATCAATATAATATATCAACTTTGTTTTCCGATAATAATAATTTACCATTCTTATATTATCATGTGTCAATTTAATAAGTAATTAATTTATTATCATTGTGTGCTATTTAATAGATAACAATAAAAACTATCCAGTACTCCGTGCCATTGAATAATTTTTATTATTTGATATATAAAAATAAATATAATACTACAGAAAATTAACTTTGGTTTTAGATAATAAACAAAAAAATTCCACGCACGTCTTATATACAAAACAACACGTCTATTCATACTGAATATCACAAATGAATCAATTACAATCATTACTGTCCTCGATTTCAAGTGTAGATAATAATAGTTAAATTTTAACAGGCATTTTCTCATATTTAAATATAAAAGAATTCATTAATATAATAATAATGCCGAATGAAAATTATTCAATGAAAAACGATCAAACATGATCAAACACAAACGGACATCAGTTACGAAGGCACATTTCAAAGTATTTGTGTAATTTACTCTTATAAAGCCACAGAAATGCGTAGTTATTTATAGATGTATTAAGTAGGTGGTCGATGTGTGTAACGAATGTAAGGAGTATGTAAGTACTGTCGTTCGGAAGCAGGCCATGGTGTAGTCAAGCAGACAATAAACATCTCACGAGTCGTTTCCACCTCATAAGTAATTTACGGGCGTCGGTAGCGTCGCGACGTCGTGCTTTCGTTGCGTAGTTTCTTTTCCGCTGCTACAAGTGAATGCGCGTATGCTTTTCATTGGCGTAGGCTAGTCGAAATAAAATATATTTAATATGCTATATATGATCTAGATTCTAGAGAAACGAACCAATATTATCGGTCCCCATGCAATATCATTTTAATATATTTATTAATAATTCGGGAAAGAATGATTTTTTTAAAATTTCAATCGATAAAAAATAATAATTATTGTACTGTTTTAATTTAATCTACTATGTTTTTTTAAACTATACTTACGGGTACATACTAAAGAGAAAGTAAAACATAACAATTTACCGATAAACATTAATTATTGAATTAATAAAATAAAACACTATTTTTAGTACTATTTCCACTTATAAGTGGAACTAGTACTACGTAATATTATTGTGTTTTATTTTATTAATACGATGTATTTTCACTAAGAATTGACAGTTAACACCATTAAAGAAACTAATTATTGAATCAATTACTAATTTATCAACTTACGGTAGGTACTTGCTGGAAATTTGATATAGGTATATTCAAATTTATAGCGACTTTAAATACCACCACGTATTTTCACCTCTTCTAGTATATTTTTTTTATTATTTGACACTGAATATTATACGATTCAGGAATATATTAAGTATTATTGAAAATACATCAAATAGCACTGTTATTGGTAATAGTTTATAAGAATCGTAGGTGACTAGCCCTGACAGTCAATAATGTGAGTTCAATAATACCCGATCGGTTCAACTTCTTTTCTAGAATCCTTGGTGTGCTTTTGAGATTTTTTTAAATGGTGTATTTTAAACACAACAATTGAATGATTAAGTAGGTAGCTAAAAAAATCTAATGTTATTTTTTATAGCTATTTTATATCACATAAACATTAGAATACGCTCTGTCAAATCATGTTGATTTTATAACCGAATGTTGATGTCATAAATGTTGATAGTGTTAGTATCAATTTGTTCGATACCGTGGCCGGCCTTCTTTCACTCAGCTTTCTGATCAGCTGTGATCGACGGGCAGTAGGTCTCGCATGACGGGAAGCGTGAGATTTGGCGATGGACCGAGGGAAATGGCACGACGTTGTACTTGGCGTCTGCTCCAATACTGGGCTTGATAGCGTGAAGTAAGTAAGTTAGTTCGATTACCGTATTTTGAAATATTAATAATCATAATAAGTATAAATAAATGTACATAAAAAAGCAAATTGTGCATTTTTTCACCAAACGCTGCAGAAAATAATGACTAACAAAACCATTATAATATTATAAATTATATAACTTAAAATAAATTACGGTATTATAAACCCTCTACGCCTATGTAAAATATCCTTATACCCACCCGCCTTTTCATGGAGCAATATTGAGAAGGTCCCTTTAATATTATTTAAGCAGAAAAGTGCATGCTTGGTATAACATTCGTTAGTGTAGCTTGAAACATATGACTCGAACACTCCATGACAGACACGTGACGACTGCAATTTATTCTCTCTACGACATGCATTGCCTTTATTACTACGATAATATACGAGGAATATACGCATCATAATATTATGACAACGCTTGTCATTTTAGTAAAGACAGCTAAACTGTTTGCTTGAGACTTGAGAGTATTTATATGACGTTTGTATATGTAGTTCTGTTGATAATATTATCAATACTATCTATCTAATTTAACTGTGTATTATGGCGCATTGACCAATCATTATTATGTCATAAAATTATTTAAATAAATATATTATTACATCATTATTATCTCATTCACTGTTAGAGATTGTATGTAGTGATTTCGGGGTTTCACCAAACCTTGATGATCCGTAATTAGTGCCAGGGGTTCTGCGAGAATTCGCATACCACCAGTGACGTCAAATTCAGGTAAGTGTAGGTCAAGGAATAGATTAATAAGACTATTAACAGAAATGTAGATTAAAGCTTTAAAGCAAGACTCGCTTTATTACTTGAGGCAATACAACTATGTGACTCAAAGCGCGTCGACTGTCCTCAATTATTAAATGAGGGTTTCGTTTACGTGATAAACTGTGAAGCCTATTATGAAATAGACTTTCTTATACCACATCAGGTAGAGTAAGCCAGTTATTATTAATTTTCCTGGTGTAGATCATAAACGGGTGGAAAATTAAGAGAATAATGTGATTAACGCAACTTTTGGGAGTAGATTACGCGGAGATGACAAATTTTCATTCGTTGAATATTTTTGGATCTGTAGATTAGAATTATAATGATTTTGCTTACATTCGTTACAAAAATAATAAAATGCAGAAAGTAATGAAATTACTGAACATACATAATTTAGAAAACACTTATCGTAAAATATATTATTATAACCAATAGAAATTTTTTTTTTGAAAAAATTAAGACACCCCGCATGATTGAACCTGCATCTCTTGGGTTTCAAGCCCCCCTATGCTAAATAGCCGAGAGATGCAGGTTTGATACCTGCGGGGTGGGGTGTCTTACTTTTTTCATAAAGATTTTTTCTATTGGTTATAATATATTTTTTCATAAGTGAAATTATGTATGTTTGAGAATTAGAATGTGACATTCTTAAAACTTGTGAATTATTCGTTGAATAAAAAAAATAATTAATTAATGAAATTACGTTTAATTTTAGGGT
The DNA here is from genome assembly GCF_057557595.1 of Rhyacophila brunnea. NCBI lineage: Eukaryota > Metazoa > Arthropoda > Insecta > Trichoptera > Rhyacophilidae > Rhyacophila > Rhyacophila brunnea. The sequence goes on along the minus strand of NW_028233276.1, from coordinate 34,020,556 downwards.
ACATATAGTACGGGACGACGATTGTGTCTGCCAATGAATGGGTGGTGATTTTCTTAGGTAGGCATGTAATTGCTTACTGATACACGTGTATATTTTGTAATTAGGCAGGGCTTCCTAGAGTTTTTACAAAATGCTCTGAGGGTTCCACCTACCAAAAAAGCTTGAATTCACGGAATTTTTACATCTTTTAATATTTGCTGGATACTATTGGATGATGAGATTTGTCCATCGATCCGAATAAAAACAGATATACTGTTTTATAACATGTATGAGAACAATAAGAGGTATTATTGAATGGTCAGACATCGAGGAGTATTATTGTACATAAAAATAATTACATTTCACTTCGATATGCAAGTAAAATGTCTATTGCGGAATTTCATCAGTTTTATTAATGCTGCTCATCGGTTTACGGCCTGCAATATGCATTGCCTCACAAATCATCGCTTGATATAGCACTCCGAAGCTTTAATCAAACTCCCTAGCATGCGATTGGGGTAGGTATTTCAGTATATCTATTTGAGGGTTGACAGTATATTAACAGTGTGGTTGCAAACTTTGTAACTAGCGCTATAGAGATTTATTATTATTACTACATATTAGAATATTCATAGTTGAAGTTCATATAAAATATACTAGTTTAACATACTTGAACATCATAAACATATGTGTCGTCGTTCTATCATTTGTAAACGTCGTGAATCAAAAACATTTTTTTATTTCAAAAGATAATAAAAACCGCCTAGTTACGCCGAGGACTCAGTAGAGTTTTTTGGGTTGGTTTTTGAAATGATTAGGCAATACACATGTTATAGATGCTAGAATCTTACATGGCTTATTTAGGTTATACGAATACTTATTACAATATCCCGCATTTCTACCTGTCCATCTCTGCCATGTCACACTCCATACCTCTTGCCACGCCAACACTGGAGTACGTATATCGCTCTTGTAGTATCGCTTCAGTACAAAGGAGGACGCAAAATAGACGTTTCTAATTTTTTTAAAAACCGTTATAATGGAATTAGATTGCGTAAACGCTAGTTAAATTAATAAACTACACTTCGTAACGCACATTTTCTAGAGATAAATGATGTTAATTTTTTTATTTCACATTTTTATAAATAATTCTAATATAAATAATATAAAAAGTATTTTACTTTTTATTTTGTTGCTAAAATATGATTTATGATATATTTTACTTTTTAGTGATTGCCTTAAAATTACAACATACTTAAATGGTACAAAATAAAAATTAGAACAGATTGAAAATCGGCTAACTCATTCGCTGCTGACTAGATAATGATTTTTTAAACTACCACCTTTAAAATGCACGTTAATTATATCGATCGGCCGCCTGGTCATTACACGCCAGGTGCGTCTTCAGCCTCCAAAGTATTAAGTGTGATAAAAAATATATAATCAATTGGTATCATGAAATTGAAAAATGTATGCTTGATTATGGAGTTTAATAAATTGATTCATAATTATATTATTTTGTTTATATGTTAATATTAATGCACGATACTACTGAATTCTGTATATTTTACAGCCTTGAAAATATTAGTTAAGTACATTATAATCATGCTGTAGCAGGGAAATGTTTGAGGTTGAGGTAATGTGAGTCGGGAGTTTAAAATCTCCCCATAAAATAATAGAATGATACGCGCATTGTCGACGAATTAAAACAATTTGTTAATTGCGTCAACAGATTCACTACCTACAACTTATTGAGAATTAAGGACATTTTTGTAATAAGGAACAACAATATGACTCATAAATTTATTTATAAGAATATAATATTTTTGCGTATCTATTTGCTACAAAACATTGTAAAAAACGTGTCAGCTTATAATGTCGTGGGTCGCGGGTACGGAAAATTCGTTTGTTGAATATGGATCTAACAGGTGTGCAAGTGGTTAATATCCATTTCAAGTAAAAAAAAAACTGTTAATACAACCTTTACCATGTAGAAGCTCATATGATTATCTCAGTATCATTAACTTAATTTAGCTTAACTATATCGTCACCTACTACAACTAGATAACTTTTCACTGTTTTTGAGATAGTTATTGAATATGATTCTACATTTCCTTCTCTACAAAATGATAAAACTAAGTAAATCGGAAGTTAATGGGAACTGTATTAATTTTGTGTTTGAAAATATTAGATAACTTTTAAACCATAAATGCATTAAATAAATAAAATAATACTTATTTCTAAAAGATTTTTTCATACAATTGAACATTATTTAATTATTACCTACTAGACAAGCAAAATTTTCCATTTTTATTTTAAATAATAGGTAATTATAGTCTAGATTTATGTTAATTAAGTAAAGTTTAAATTTCATTTTCCCAATAACGATCAAATCAGAGTTATCTAGTTGTAGTATTGAGGTGACGATATGACGCATGAACAACAGGCAGATTTCCGTATGAGCTGTAAGCTTGGATAGGATATAATGTAGTATGTTACGAGTTTAGGGATGCAAATTTATTGAATTTTAATTGCGGGCGGTACACAATTTTTGTTGGTAATGATAGTAGTTCCAAACTTAGCCAGTTGCTGCATTACTTTGGTCCATTCATGTATTTTTGTTCCACAATAATAAAAGTCATTCAAATGGTGTATAAATGTTTAAAATATTTCCTGCAAGCTGATGTTATTATCGATATCACGTATATATTCAAAATGCGTTGTATTTTCAGTAGGTACCCAAAACACAGTCTGATACTATGATGTTTTTTTTATCTGTCGTAAATCGTCCATTTTTTAATGATTGATACCGAAACAAGGATGCTGATTTTAGTATAAAATAACCTTAACAGAAAATAGCTTTTCTACGATCGTTTTAATTGCAAAGATTTATTCAAAGGTTTGAAATATAATAATTTAATGGGATTTTTATTGTTTGATGGGAGCGCCATCTCCCGGCGGAGGATAAAAGCAGGCGCTGACAAGACGATGTTTTACGCGTCACGGAAATTTGTAGAAGGGAAATAGTACCAAGGCACCCATGAAACATGGCTTTTTAATGGCAAATTAACACTAAATTTCTGCTCCCCTAATAAACAATGCCTGTGTACGAGTAATAAAGTATAAACTTTGATGATTCGGCAATGAGAATTTTCTAAAAGGGCGACCATTTTTATTATCATTTTGGGACATGATCTATTATTCTTACAAACACAAAAAGATCTGTATATAATTTCACGGTTTTATATTGTATTATCTGTTTATTTTTTTTATCAATAAAGGAGAAATATGTTGATCGAACAGTAATACACAATTACCAGAACAGGAAATACAAAAAAAATGTTCGATATAAAATCATCACGCAATTTTAAAATAATGGGACTTTAATATTGATGTAGCACCTCTTCCGTATTTGTGTTCAGGAGTGTCCATTCGAGCACTTCCGATTCCGTTGCAATCATATTAAGTTCAAAGCTGAAAATGGAACTGGAACCATGAGAAATCTGAAATATATTTGGAAACGGTACCGAAATTATTCATTCCAAATAATGACATCATAGGTAATCGGAATCTCATACAAATATTGCGGTTTGGATCGGAAGGTTCCTTAGTTTTTTTATATCTATTAAAGTTAATTAAAATTGAACACTTTGTTTATTGTTTTAAAAGAAAATATCTCTTTTGTCTGACTAGTCTAACCCTTTTAGCATATTATAGAAAAATATTTATTTTTTTATTTTTATCAAAAAATTCCAATAGCTGTATACTATAGACGTGCGTAATAAACGATTTATTACGAATGTGGTTGTATAGGTACCCACAAATTCTGGTGTCTACCTAAATACATATATTCAATTTTCATTTCTTTTCTTTTATGGTGTTAACTGTCAATTCATGCCGTATTTGCATTGCATTAAAAGTGTTCATATTGTCTTAACTCATATCTTTTTATTTATTTATTTGAAAAAGACACGTTGAGTACATAACAAATTATTAATTCAGGACGTTCACAACATGACATTTAGAATAAAAATTACAAGTAATCAGTTCGGAAAATCAGAAAAAACAATGTGGAGGAAAAAAAGAAAGCAAAAATAGTTTTATACAAAAGAAATAAAATTTAAAAAAACAACAATGATTCAAAAAGTACAAATTAAACAATAAAATAGAATTAAAAAAACAGAATATATAATGGATCGCCAAAAATATCTAGATCTCTAGGGAGTGCATTGACCAACCGCACAGCTCTCGCTATTGGTGCCTGGTGAGCCTGACATGAGGAAACAGCTTTCACCCAAAATAGGTCATGGCTGCTGCGACCACGCATGTAATTGACGGGTGCGTAAAAATTTAATTTTTCTAGTATATCGGGATTGAAAATGATACCACGTGAGAGCAGGGAAAAATGCTTTAAAAGCAGAAGTGACCTACGAGCTTCAAGAGAATGAAAGGCGAGCATGTCTTGAAGAAAGTTAGTCGGAAAAGACTCGTTTGAGAAGGTGTCAAAAGGAAAATAATTATAAACTTTAAAATAGAGATGACGAAGAATTTTTTTCTGAACACGCTCTAAAACAAGCTTATAGGAAACTTCATAAGGACTCCAGATGATGGAGCCATACTCAAGAATACTCCGTACTTACGACACATAGAGTGTACGTAAAACAGATGGATTCTTGAATGACTTAGCATGTCTCATGACGAATCCTAGAAGCTTGCTCGCACGCAATGCCGTAGAAGTGATGTGCGAGCGAAATGATAAACGTGAGTCAAACAATATGCCAACATCTTTAATTTCTGATTGACGCTACAGTAATCTATTTGACATATTATAGTTGAAAATAATTGGAGATCTTGATTTTGAAAAGCTAATACACACACATTTATCAGTATTAAATTCGATTTTTTTTTTCGCCCAAATTTCAATTAAATTGACATTATTTTGTAATATGTGACAATCTAATTCACTGTGAATTGACGCATATAATTTTAAATCATCTGCAAAGAGTAAAAACTGGATTCCATCTATAACATTGACAATGTCATTAATGAATATAAGAAACATAATTGGGCCAAGATTTGATCCATTTGATCAAAATAATGAACACACCTATGTATCCAAATTATATAACTAAGTATATTAAGTGTTCTTTAACGCTCGAGTCTCGGATCTGTCAAATTCATATGTTGTTTTTCGATGTGTAAGAGAATGGACCTAATAGGTTAAACAAGTGGTTAATATTAATTTCTCGTAAAAATCAAAAGTCTGTTAATACAACCACCACCCAGTGGAGAGCCATTGTATAATTTTTTTAAGATCAGACATTGTAGGAAAAAAAACAAACCTAATATTTGTGTGAAATCGCTTGAAGAATTGAATTTTATTTGTATAAACTGGATTTATTTAGTTTCCAGATATTTTACGGCATGGTCACCCAACCTCTTGAGTCGTTGTTAAGCCAGAACGAGCATTTCTGCTTGTTGCCTTTTTTCAGAGGGCCCCCACATCCGAAAGCCCGAAACGCCGACCATTAAAACAATGCTATGAAATTTAACATTAAGCCTTTACGAAAATTACAAGCAAACGTAATTGTGGTGCATTGCCCACCAGGTTCCCCCCGTTTATGTACGCGTCCGTATTCTTAGTTTATTGCCTATTCATTCATATAAATAAAATATTTTATTATGGAGCGATTGTTCGGAAGGTATATCCTCGCGGCCATTCGGCTCGCTTTCCGGGTGTAAAGCATCCAGTCTGCATCCGGCAGCAGAAATGATCCTGGGGTGAAACGGGACTCATCTGAAAATTTTCGATACTTTTTTATAGATAAGATTTATATCTCGATATTATTGTCGCGTATTAAAAAATAACTGAAAGCCATAAAACATATTTTTTCTCGTATGAATATCAACGTTATTGTCGACAGTTGCAATACTAAAATAAAATCAACTAAAATATATTTCTTTTTTTGGTAATACCTACACATCATTGTATTAAAGCATAGAGTCCGAATTATTTCTGTAATGAATAATTTTGGATAGGTTTTTTTTTATAGATGTCTCCAAAAATATAAATTTACATAAAAATGCTATACATAAGGTTTTTTATAATTCAAATAGGTTGAGTGAAAATCTGGAACGTTCATTGAAATACAATCGATTTCTATGTTTTCAGTCTAGTAACGGAAGTATTGATTTACCATTTTGAGAGAAATCTATACGTATTTATTACCATCTTCCAGAAAGCGACTTGGTTATATTATATGCACAGTTTTTTTTAATATGTATTTTATGATTGTTTAATCGTTGTAATGTTCATCAAATATGTGAATGCATATATTATTATACAGTAGTATACAGTACGAGCTGGGCTAATCAAAAATCATCAAAATCAAAAATCATCAATTTTTTCAGTTGATTCAGAAAGTTAAATTGTCTCATTTTTATTTATTTATTAAGGTCAACCAACAGGAACAATCACAGAGGATAAGTATAATTATAATATAGAAAAAAATAATACGTGACGAATACCTTTTTTGCCTCAATTGTAAAAATCTTATTATAACCCACTCTACAGTCCCAGATGAAATGCATAATTTACGTAATTCAACAATTTAATAAGAAAACATACCCGGCGATCTTCGTAGTCCAATGCGTACGACACTGGTTTTTTATACCGGGAGTTCTGGGTTTGATTTTCGTTGAGATCACAATACATTTTTATAGGTATGTGATTTTCCAATTTTGATTAAGTCCCGTTGTTTTTGTAATACTAATACTACACTACTGTTTCACTACTTCTATACTAGGCTATTGGTAGCCAGTTGAAGTGAGAAAATAATTTTAAATATTCCAAAATAAATTCAACATATTATTTAGTTTTAAAAACTGGTGATTGTCGTTCGGGTGAGTATCTGAGGCAGTGTATTAGGATGAATTAAAAGAGTTAATGCAACCGGTACTTACAGTAAATGCCGTAAGAAGGTTAGGGGAGTTATTCTACATATTGAGAGACATTGTGTTATTAATAACATTGGAAAAACAAAATGTGTAAGAAACATATTATAATTAAACTAACTGAAGTTTAATTGTTTAATCATGTTATGAATACTTACTCGATTTTCGAAATAATAAACAATAATAATTTGATTCAGATAGTAATTCTACAATCCCTTCGCAAACAATGCTTATTTTATTCCAAAAGCTAAAATTCGTAATGATAAATTTTAACATAAACAAAGAAATTATTGCCGGTAATAAAGAAGAAATGCGAAATCTTTCTGAGCTTTTAGGTTTATGCGTCTGCAGTTGCACTTTGCGAAATTATTATTTATTTTTTATGACTTATAAAAATATTATGAATGCATGAACCGTGGTTGATATCATACACATATTATGGGGGCATTTCATTATTATATACAAAAGTGGAGGGTATGAGAAGAAAACCAAATGAAATAAAATCAGTATGTTATATCCAAATTTAATATTGGTAACTAACACTTGAGAAAATGTATATTACTTAAATCAAAAAATTATATACTCGTACTTAGATAATTATTAGTACCAATTTCAATATTATAAAATATGACATTTTCAACAGCTCTTGATCATGGCGTTGTGCTAGTAGGCAGATCAAATAAATGGTAAAGCATGCAAATTAATACAATTTACTAATTTACCTTTAAAATTTTGTAAATTAATCAAACATAATCAAACATGAATTTATATAATATAATATATATAAAGTAAGTAGAATAAAGTTTTGAGAACCTATTATGTATTATTTTCTTAGCTAAGTATATCAAATAAAAATATTGCATTGTCACATAAGGAGGGTATTGAAATAACACATCTCAATTTATTAATTCGTGTAATAAAAGGATTTAGTTTAAAAAAAAAATATTAATATAATATGTGTAATTAGTAATGTTACGACCTTATAGGGGTACCTTACTATTTGTATATGGTCGTAAGCAGTGGCGCACTCAGGATTTAATATTGGGGGGAGCCACAGGAGGAGAATGTAAATTAGTCCCATAAGCTCCTTTTCTTCGTCATATAATTATTTTTACATATTTTCACACGCCGGGAAGTTTTTTTTTATTAAATTGGAGGCATAGTGGCGGTAATTGTTGAGCGTGTCATCAGCGACTGGCGAATTGGAAGTGACTAACAGCGACCATGTTGGACATTTGCGCCTATTATGCTAGGCTAGAGCTACAATAGATATTCCGCTGAAAAAAAATCTTTTGATTTACACCACCACCGACTGTTCCAAAATATTAATTGGAAATGCACAAAAAAAGTATTATTGCATTTAACTTATACACAAACCTACTCAACACAACACAGCCTAATTTCTCGTTTATCGGTCTTTTGTGTATTGCACTCGGTGTACACCACTCGGGAATTCGCGTGGACACCGAGAATTTTTTGACAATTCCATTCGGGGTTGGGTTTTTAAAAAAACCCGACATTAGTGTTTCGAAATTTTTGTGTGAGAAATTAAAATGTAAGAAATTTTTCTAAAAAGGGTGCTGGAGAATCACAAATCATTTTTCTGCCGTGTTTTTATTTGTCTAAGCCCAAGGTATAGTTTATTGGCTTTCAATTTCAATGTTTTGAATCATTCTGATAATTTTTATGTTTGGGGGGTGCCAGGGTCACTTGGCCCACCCCTTGAGTGCGCCAGTGGTCGTAAGACTTGCTTTAAATCGTATCTTAAGGAATTGTACCAAATTGATACTACTTTGTCTCAGCTAATATTATTAACTGAAATAGAGAAGTCAATTATTACGTATTTATACCATACATTCATAATAATTAATAATACATATACACATAAAATAGTGACGGTCCTTTCCAGTGCATAAAACGCTGGCCTATCATTCGGGGGCTCCGGGTTCGACCCGGTGAGTTCACAATAAATTTATGAGATTTTCTCTATGTCTGGGCGTTTGTATTTGTTTCACTTATAATTCTAATTACACTACTGTTTCACTACAGTACTATCATGGGGCTGTTGTACTTAGGGATGTAGTCGATACTTGCTTTGTTCCAATTACACCCGTTATTTGTTTAATATATGAAGTTTGCTCGTGTGTATGATATGTGTTCGGGCAGAGTTGAATAATATACGAGTTGGTCTTTTATATCGTTTATATCATGGCACACATTAATTTGTTTGTTATTATATATATTATACACGGCAAATACCTTGGTGTTATATTATAATATCGCTAAGGTTTAACATTAATCATTTAACTTGATAATTTAGCGAAGGACTGAGCATCTTATAACATCTACACGGGAAAGAGGTCTCTAGCTAGACAGCTGTCAGTTTTTTTATTTCCGTTTTACCGCTATCTATGCCCTAAAGATGAGCATAGACAATGGCGTGACAGTTGTAGAGTTGGGTAAAATATTTATATACCTACCTAGCGTTAAACATGATACGATTGTATAAATAGTAATAAAAACATAACTATTGTGTTTCATAGTTTGCTATAGTAATACAATAGTTTCTACATAAATTCTCCATAAACAGAAAAGAACATCGTTATGATAGTAAAAACAAAAATGAATAAAAATAGTAAACATGAAAATTCCATCACAGCTAAAATTCATTTCATGTGCATGTCGAGCACTCTTAAATCGAGTGGATTACACACTATATTGTTTATGTCACAACATGAAAACATCAGACATTAATTTAATTATATTTTTCAGTTTAATACTATGTATGCAGATCAGTTATAACTCATAAACGTCGTAAATATGTTGGTATAGCGCTTTTGGATAACTTTATATTAAATTTATCTGATGCAGCGTTTTTGCGATTAATTTGAAGTATACACAGGTCAAAATGCTATGAATAATATATGGATATTAGCAAATATTAGCAGATGACTTTACCACCTGTCAATATTCTCAAACGTCTTCTTACTGTCTTTCTCTCTCTCATGCGTTTACGTGTATATTATTCTGTCTTGCTATTTTTGTTCTGGTTTTGTTTCAGACTCAATTATTTGTCAGGGGACTACTGCATCACCATAGTGGGTTCTTTGAAGAGTTTCATGACTTTGTCGACCACACCATCGTTGAACTCGTTCATTTATCATATTACGGCGACGCTTAGCTGATGATTTTTCCTAATGCATAATGTCTATAAGTTTTGATTTATCGTGTATTGCACAAGGTCATGGCCGCCACATTCTGAAGCGGGCCCCCAGGCCAGGATGGTTGGTGCCCCCCTACCTATCGCTAAGGGTAAAGGCAGTGTGACGCGCTGCAGTAGCGTTTTCCAAAATTATGTACGCGGTAAAATTAAGGTGTATTTTTAGCGATTTTTTTGTATTTTTAATTATTACTGACATCGAAGTAAAGCAGCGCCGCTTTTTTATTATTAGAGCAAATTTGTGATTTGTATTTATCTCATTTATCGGGTCGACTCGCCACACCGGGCCCTTCCTGAATCCGGGCCCCCAGGCTAGAGCCCTGTTAGCCCCCCCCTTATGGGGGCCATGCACAAGGTTACAGTATGTTACAGCACCCTATCCCTATTATAATTCTCATTAAATCTCTTGGATAATACACTAATCACTCGATATGATATTACCATACTGTAAGCATTTCTTAAACTATTATGAGAGTATCATTTGTTTTCTTCCACAACTCGATTAATTTATTCAATATTTGTTTTGTCATTTTAAATAGTTCCAAAATTAAATGATAGGTACGTAATTAATTCTAATAACGGGATACTAGCGCTCGTTTAAAAAAAATGTGTGTGTCGATGCTTGAAAGAGCCGCTTTTAATTCATGGACGAGATAGATTGCTCACAGATATATATGTGAAAAATAGTTGAACAGTATTCGTGTATTATCTTTGCTCTAATATACGGAAAATTTTCTTTTACTGCCAACAAAAATTCAAACCACTGAATATCAACGAGCTTCAGAGTTAGATCATTATTCAAATTATGTGCTCTTTTTTTATTCCGTTTAAAGCTTGAACGATATCTTACGGCGCCCTGATTGGCAAACACTTGGCTATCAGATGAAGAACAAAAAAGTATACATTGACATAATTCGCAGTTTGTATATGATCGGTAGGAGTTGGTAACAGGGTCGGTGAAGTGAACAGAAGGTTTAATTTCTCGTTATACGACGGAGCAATCATTAACACGGTCATGAAGACAGCGCGACTATTCCATTTTGATTATTACTGCTTGATTCACAAAGAATCATAAAGGGTTTATGGAGTTGCATAAAACTTATTACACGACTACCAGTAAACACTCGTGGATCATGCACCCTATTCAACATGATCTTATATTTGTCCTCATTTGTGAATTTTGCAAAATGCCTTTTATACATATTATTTCATACCTTTAGCTAGATGAATTTAAAAATAATTAATAATTAAATATGCACCATACGTCAGACATATTAATATGTATTTTTGGAGAACCAGAATTATTATTTAATTAATAATACGCATCCTTTACTGATATTTAAATATCAATCAGTTTCGTATCAACAAATTTTACTTTTAATATGCAATATCAAGCTCATTTTCTGCTGATGTAATAACGCCTATTTATACACGTGCATGGATTTACTTGCACAAATAGTGTATATTTTAAAGTATCGCGATAATAACTGTTTATACGTAAAAGTACTGACTGTCTCTCCAATTTCATTCCTCAAGCGTAAGCGAGACGCGATGTTATCACCGTAATGGTGCTATTTGACAGATTCAAACAGGTTCGGACAAGTTTGCAGATAATCGGTAGACGTCAAAATATTCTGTACGGTATAATTCGTATTTCTTCCTGCAGGTTCGCCACTATCAGTATACTGCGCACGCGCACTGCCATGCAAGTACCAATTATTGCGTCAAAATTCAGAAACTTCTAAACTTTTTTGATACATGCATGCAACCTTGTAACTTGCACAATAATACGTATTTACACGTGCATTTTCTTGTTGTGATGCGTAATGCCAGCAGTAAATCCATGCACATGTAAACGGGGTATGAAGCCATTTGAAGATTAGGCTCTGAATGGTGTTATAGTCTGCGATATACTGCATTGAAATTTTGTATTTGGCTGAAGAAAAAGCGACAAAGATCTACAAACATAATATTGTAATTGAGGATCGTGCATCAGCGCATTGGATTAAGATTAACTGACATACAAAAGAAAGTTTATTCCTAAGTACTTATATATATATTTTTTAGTTGGTTCTATAACCCGATTTTGGACATCTTCTGAGGAAGTTTTTTAATAAAAAAATCCCATGTGAACGTCTTTGCGTGTGATTACTATCAGTTAAGAAACTTTATATTATAGCGTAGGTATAGTATTTGCTTAAAGAATTATGTAGAGGAATGTTTTCTTTAATGGAAGATGTATCAATTAATTTCAATTGTTAATCAGTAAATCATTTGGATGGAATATATTATATTTATAGGTCTAGTGATAATTAGTACCGGGACTTGAACCGGACGAATCGGCACGATAGTCAAATGATTTAGTAAACAATCCTCCCTACCACCCCGTGCACGTGATGTATTAAAACGCGTGAGATTTAACGGCGATACTAATAGTTGGCGGCATTGAAGTTTTGCGCGTGGAGGCTTTAACGCGTTCGCATAACGGATTAACGATTCGTTATCGGGCCGCTACAGACGCGCCGTTAACCGTTGGCCGTTAAACGTTCGGTTTGATGGAAGCCAAACGGAAATTACTCATCTGAACTGAAAGCTGTTTCGTCGTTTGGTAGCTGCGCGATTTTTTAAAAAGCCTTTTAGGAAAGTCGTTCCATTGGCTACAGAAAAAATTTACTACTGCTAAATACCTACAAGCATGGCCCCCACATCCTGAAGTGGACCCCCAGGCTAGGATATTTAGCGGGCCCCCCTACCTATTGCTAAAGATAAAGGCAGTGTGACACAATAGCGTTTTCTAAATGGTGTTCGCGGTAAAATTAATGTGTAGGTATATTTAGTGTTTTTTTGCATATTTTAATACTTACATTTGAATTATGGAGTTGCCGAGTATCGATACGCAATTATAATGTATTGTATCGTACAACCACATTATTTTTAATTATAACACTATTGAAGAAAAATAGCACCACAGGCGACTTTTTTTTAAAACTATTAAAGACAATTTGTGATGTGTGCTTATATCACTTGTCTGGTCGACTCGCCACGCTGGGCCCTTTCTGACCTCGGCCCAAAGGCTAGAGCCCTGTCAGCCCCCCCTTTGTGGGGGCCATGCCTACAAGTATTTATTATAATTTACCAACGAAGTGATAAATAGTAAACACTGTAAACAGTCATATTGTCTTTAATCAAATGCCGCCCTTAAGCAGAGTCAAAATGCCGCTATCTTCTATTGGCTGTCTTAATTTGATGTCAATAATATTACATAATTATTTTTTTGTGTATCATTTTGGGAGAAATGAGTGACAAATCTGTCCATTAGCTTTTTAAAACTCACGCATTTTCATTAAACGCACTCTCACCGTTAAGTATGAATAGTGGCATTTTCTTCTTCAATTTGCCACTCCATATAATATGATGCCTCCTATCAATACATCATCTGTTTATCTCCACGGGATGTGCTTATGAAGGCCAAGACGTACATAGGGTTGTGACGTTAAAAGAAGAAGAAGATAATACTTAAATAAAATTAGTGGTGGAACCGTAACACTGTATTGAATAATATCGTGACGGACCGTGTATAATATCGGGATATTTAAACGTGGCAAATTAAACAAATATTTTTATACAATATTCTTACTGCTTTTTATTCTAAAAATATGTATAATCAAATTCAATTAGATTCAACATTATCAGACTCCATTGACATTCGGGGACGTAAACATGTTCAATGTTTGTGTTAATAATCCCTGACAATCTGGAAGATCACTTAAACTCTCGGAAATTTATTTATTTTTCAGGCATTGGGATCCCTACCAATTTGATAGACCTAGACCATAGTCACCTTAGATCCATAGTAAGTTAAGGCCTGGTGAATGTTAATTGAAAATTTGTATAATAAAAACATAAGTAAGCTACCTAAATTTGTTTGAAGTAGGTACCTAAATAATTAATCGATTTAGAGATTTTGGATGATACATCATAATATTTGAAATGAAATCCAAAAAATGATATTAGATATTACTCTTTTCATTATATGTGTTTATAAAACCTAAATAAGTGTCCGGAAACTGTCAAATAAATAATTTATTATCAAGAGGTTTTTTAAGTTATGCAATTCAAATTCCTTTGAATATGGATAGAGCTTTTAGATTTAAATTCGGAACACGTAAAATCTTTTTCGGGTTTGAGCGTTTTTGTGGCTCGGCATACCAAGATTAATTACTCACTCCGGTCAATTAATGGTTGCACCCTCGCACATAGGTACATTATTTGGTTCAGCTTCCGCGCTTATCGGGGTGTGTTCGGACGGAGCTTTACTGGCCACATAAGCTTCAAAAACTTTCATTAAAGAAACGGAAAATGATTAAGTATTATATTTTTTTAATTAAAAAATACGTAGCGTGGAACGAGCAAATTTGGTTAAAACCATACCGTTATGCTATCATACACTGAGTTCTGAGAGCCAGTGAATAAACAAGGCTATCCTAAAATAAAATCTGCTGGATCAATTAACTGAACGTTTTCGTCTAAAATACGTAACAGTGAAAAGATAAAGCTGAGATAAATGAAAGGACATAAAAGGAACCAATTGAATGAAGGGAAAAAATATTTTTAATATGATAATTATAATAAAAGAATACTTAAAGTCACAGGGTAGGATAGTGTATATTTAAATTCAACGTCAATTTGACATTTCATGAATTTCACATATCGCTGTCTCGAAATAGATACTTAATAAAAATTTTGCTATAAATACCTCAATTTTATGTAGGCAGCTAAAAACAATTCACTGAATAAAAATTAAACACGAATACTGATGAAAAAGACAAATAAATGCGTACGTTGCCCTGCTAAGTAAAAAGACAGTGTTTTGGTTTTAGTGAAGTCAGAGAACCCAAGTTTTAAGCCATTTTTTTTTTTATTATATTATATAATTGTTTTGAAATACTTTCTAAATATACATTTTTAGAGTTTATGACAAAACATTCCGATAATTATACATAATATAAGAGAAAAAGTAGTTTAAAACTTGGGTTCTCTGACTTCACTAAAACCAAAACACTGTATTTTTATTAGCAGGGCAGAACGTAGGTAATGTAAATAAAACAGTAGATTTCAAACCAAAACGAGCCGCCATTTTGTTTATGCCATCTAAAATCGAACGGCTTTCAAAATTCCTAATACGAAGATTTATTATATCTAAGTATTCAATCGTTTCGTATCATTAAAAGTAGATTTTCTCAGTGCATTCAAAAGTGGACATAATATAATATCTGTTCATCATTTTATCCATAAATTATACGTTTTTTCTGTTATTTTAATATTAAAAAAAAAACAGTTGAATATCCGTCGGAAAATACCGGAATGGTGACGGATTTATCTGTACATCTATAACGCGAGTTGTCCGCACCCCCACTCAATCCCCCCTCCCACCCGCTGGGTGGAGTTGCACCGCACACTTGCTGCGCCGGACACAGTCCAATATGAATAAAAGCCTCGACATATTTACTGACGCCTCCACTTTTAAAGGGTTGAATATTGAAAAATTCCACAGCAGGATTGGCAAATAAAAAATACAAAAAAGGATAAAAAATAATCTTACGAAAACTGTGTGTAGACTTTAGAATATTTGATTCTGTGTTATGGTCAATACAATTGGTCTTCAAGTGAGAGAGGTGTTATCTTTGTGTTACAATGTGTAACAATATTGTTTTAATTGGTAGAACGGATGACTATGAAGCCGTAGGTCACAGGTTCGAACTGGCGACAGGTCAAAAAAAACATGATGGTATTCAGCATGCATTTCATCGAGTCTGGCGAATGGCCAACAATTATTCCTCGCAAATATTCAGTTAGTTCCACTGTTTAATGCCCATATACATAGTAATTTACATTACTTACTAAATTACAATTAGATTACGGAAAAATAAGAGCAGGTATGTGAAGTAATAGTATTTGTTGAAAAAAACCTTAAATATGAGTAGGTAGAACATACATATCGAAGATGAGGCAATTGCTGAAGAAATGTTGTCATCCCGTTGTATATAAGAAGTAGAAAACGTCCAGAAAGGTAAACTTGAATGCTGCTGAAGCAACGAGATATCTCCGATAGATATGTTTGTATAAAGTGTCAATGCAATCCAAAGTACTCAGAGAAGTGGGAAGAGCTAGTATCATCCAGCAGTGGATTGATCCAAGCTGATGACGATGATTTCGAATTAATATTATAGATACATATTACAATTTTATTTCTTAACATGCATGCTTCGTATATATAAAAAATAATCAGGAAATAACCAATCAAAATTTTAATGACATAGTTCGTTATATAAAAACAATAAGTGAGAGTATTCAGCAGACTATAATAACATAAAGATATGACTATTAAGTATATATAACCAGTTTTGTTTCAAGAAATGGCCAACCATCATATATGTAAATACTATATAGCAATGGTTTTCAACAGAATGTATACATTATAATATGATACATATTGTGTACATAACATGCCTACTGTTAACTATTCAATCTATCCATATTTAGGAAATAGAATGATGGAGGTAAAACGAACCAATTTTTTTAAAAACATAATTATAAATAAATATATGACAATCTATCTCATAATTAATTGATTTTATGAATGTGCCACCCCTACTTTATAAAAAAAATGTATAAATACAGATTCATGTTTGCGCGTCGGACAGGGCGTATGCAAATTTAAGTCATTACTCCCGCTATTTGAAAAATGCTCTTTCAAACCGAGCGACTGGACGCGCAGTAATCTTCGCAATGCTATCTGCGTGTATTGTCATCCCGGACATACCTGTATTTGAATGGACATAGCGTATATTGAATGGTACATTTTAATTATATTTTAGAATAAACGCATTTGACATAATAATATTATTTACTGTTTATATTTAAAACTAGAATGTTGGTATGATTTGGTCACATCATTCAGTATCCCAACAGATATCACTTCTCACTTCCGAATCATATCATTTAAGGGAAATGCTCCAGCTTCCGGTAGACAGATAATGAATATGACACAAAAAGAAAAGAAGTTTACTATGCTTTAGTTAGGTAGATGTTGGATGCGATCCATGTAATCATGCAATTTTATTTATGTAATCGAAATACTCAATCAAAACTGGTACTATCTAGTTATTGTCAAATTAAATGAATTTTGTAAATAATTTTAATGTATGCTTACAACTGTTTTCTCGTAACCACTAACCAAAACCAATGAAACCAAACCCATATATTATTCACCTATGATATTACAGTTTATAGGCTTGATGGTGTGTAATAACGCTCGCCTTTTTATACAGTTTGTTATCGTGTATGTCTACGAAATTTTAAGCAACATCCATATGTACGTCAAACACAGAAAAGACTAGATGATTTTTCATGATGCTTCTTTCATAGCCCATGCTTCTATGGTCTCTACACCATACTAGAAGAAGAGAAAACTTAACATGCTTCACTAAACACCATTATTTCAAAAATTGAGTTAATTCTCAGAAGTAAATTTAATACATTTTCAATAAATTGTTTATGTCTTTAAATATGTGTGTACATAATAGACAAGCAAAACTTCGATCATAAAATTGTCTACTTATATTGAATAGGCTTCAGTTAGTAGTATATAGTTAATTACCACGTTTTTCTTAGCTCGTATTCTTGTTTGTCCGGTGGTTGTTTATCCAGTACAAATCTTGCAATCGATTTTTAACTAACTTCCCGACTAGCTAGACTTTTAGGATATATCAGAACACGATGCCAATGCATTTTTTTTAATACTTTTAGCCATCTTTAAGTAGAATTGATTTCATTTTCAGTTAATTCTGTTTTGTATGAAAAGTTATTTCCGAAGAAATCCGTAAAAAGTAAAATACTATTATTGGTTGCTAAGGGGATGGTCCTAGCAACTTAATTATTAATATATACGTGCGTTACTATGGAAATCAATATGAAATGTCAAAATGACATTTCAGTATTCTATAATATTTATTCAGTACCTATTTCTATCAAGTACAAAAAGTATTTATTAATACATAGAATTGTCAAGTTTATATGATTCAACAGAAAATTTAAAAACGTGGTATATAAAAAGTTCTTTTTATCTTGTAATTATTTTAATTCTTCAATATGCCGATTCAAATTTTCACGCTTTTTATGTACCTAGTTTTAAATCATTTAATTCGATATTTATATTATCCAGAAAGTTGTGTATGAATTACAGAAGTTTATAAATTGTAGATGTACATGCTTTATCCTCCATCACACGCCACGTCTTCACACCGAGTATACGGTCATATACCGTGGCGTAGAGAACGATAAGTGCCCTTAGAAGTTGTGATGAGAGTATCTCAGAAGCTATTTGACTTTGGTTGGCGTGCACCAGAGTGTGCGTGATTCCTATTTTGATATTATACATTACGGTCAATTCTCGATGAGGAAAGATGGTAACGTAAAATGACGCAAACTTTTTGAAAACTCAGAAATTTCCCTCGTAGATACCAAGTTGTAATGGCTGACCGGTCCAACTGAGGGTCGGACCGACATGAGAAGCTCTTCCCTTTCAACCAACAAAATATGAGGAACACCCATATGATAATATGATCGGCATCCTGCATTTCGCCACATAAGCAAGGTGGAGATTATATTATTATGCCAAGATGACGGAGTTTGGAGGTAAAACCACTAAGGCACAAATTTATTATGGGTACATGTATTTATTTTGAAACCTACTTGAGCAAGTCACTTACGTGTGTATATTTTTGAGTCTTCACATATGCACAAGTATAAAGTTAAATGATTTTAATTACGTAAAAATCCCATATGGATACGAGGTGAATTTTAAATTAGGAAGACATGCAGATGATTGCGCAATAATCCGTATAATAAAATGCCAAAAGTTTATTATGGCTTCCTTTTATGGCGATGCGATTTTCTATCAATGGTGGTCCAACATGCAAATTAGTTTGGTGCATAGCACATAGTCGTAACCTCGACGTTAAAGGAACGGATCATCAGAAGAGTGAAGGTTTTCGAGATGTGATAGTGAATGATGAGAATTTTCTGGGATGATCGCGTTGCTAATGAGGAGATTATAAGATGTGCCATTAGTCAACTATAAACCAAGAGAACTTATAGCAATCATCAAACGATAATGAAGCAAAGTACTTCAACCGCATTGTCTGCAATGAGAAATATGCTTTATACATACATACCTGTCATGCTGAGCAAGATAAAAACGTATGTAGAAATAGGTTCTCATATCAACGAAACTTCTTTGATAATGTGTTCCTGATAACAATACATGGAATCAGAAATCATAACCTATTTTTTCTCACACGATGCAAAACTAGTAAACTATTCTTATACCAATAGGAAGGTTCAACCAGATTGCTTCGAATATTGATATATTCCACTTACGTGAGAATATTATGTCAACTTGAACACTGTTTTATAACTTAACTCAATTTACTGAATTCATTAGTTTATTTATTTTTGTTTATAAATTTACATAACTTAAAAACACATATACCCACTAGAAAAAAATATATTTGAAAAAAATACGAAACGTAGCATAATTGGTTAATGCACGGATTGGCGCGACACCAATGGTTATACGGCTTCAAACCCGCCGAGTTTCGTATTTTTTTCAAATATATTTATTTATAGTGGGCATACATCTGAGGTGTTTTCAAGTTATGTATGTTCGATATATGGAATGTTACATTCTTAAAATCATGTGAATTATTCATTTGAATAAAAGAAATGGTTTATTATTGTTTATAAGTTTCATGTCATGTTGTGAAAGTTTTCAGTAAAGCACGCATGTGACGCATGTAAATAAATAAATACCATTTAAGTTGCTCAGCGTCCAAGGCTTTGGTGATCTGATACGACTGGCTCAAGGTTAGAAGATGTAGTTACTACGATCTGATCTCCAACCTTCGATAGAAGATGAAATGACAGTAGGTACTCGTATATTAAATTTGGATTTTGTGCATTGTGCAATATCTGTTTATATATGTGTAAGTATTTAGTTTTGATAAGTGCAATTCCAGTTTGCAAAAGGAATATCTAAACGTCAGATTTATATTTTACACTTTGCAATATTTGTTTTCTTTGAAGAACGCGACAATAAACACTCGGTTTGCAAAGTGTCTGCGGCTTCACAAAAGAAAACACTTCCCGTGGTGTCAGGAAGCGTACTATTTTGTCTGAAGGTGTCAATATACAGAATGTATCAAAAATATCAAAAAAATATATTATATTTTAATTGTGAAAAAAACGTTTTTCATTTTACTTACCAAACACAGAATGTTCCATTGAAGTGTTATTTCAATATACGACCTGTAATATTAAAAAAATAGTAGTCTACAATAATTGTGCACTAAATGTAAAAGAATATTAGGTAGTAAAAAATAGTACTTGGCCTAACTAAATGCAGTGACAAAGGGATGGAAAAGGAAAAGTGGACAACCACTGGACAAATATTCCGTCATAAATTAATACCAAGGGACTGAGAAGAGAGGAAGGAGCTAATAAAGCCATTCATCCAACAATAGATCAACCCCGGCTGATGATGATGACTTTACCTATATGATATACTTTTGACCAGAACCCTTTTCAACCTTTTAGATAAAAATGGTTATTTTACAATAGCTCAGTGTCGAGGGGTGGAGGTAAGATGTTAAAATTTAACTTAAATAGTGCACTCTAAATTTTGTCAGTCATACTTATTTGTTTTCATTGAACTAAGAACACAATTTGCGGATGGTGTTGGTTCGTTTTTAAAATTTAAATAAACCCTGCCTAAACCAAACCATAATAGTTTAGGTATGCGATGGGCAATCCGACAAAAATAGTGCATACTTTTTCAGTTGACTGTCAAAGCTTAGTATGCACTATTTATGTCAGATCTTAAATGCTATAAGTATATAATATATAGGTACCTACTCATATAATTTTTATATTTATATTTGTAATCGATAGAGTCATTTTGATAATTATATATTTTTACTATATTATATTTTATATATATGGCTTTCTGTAAAAAAAGACAATTAGAATAATTAAATTATCATTCTCTCTTTCGTCGTCACCATCATCTCTAAGGATCATGATAACTCTAGATTACTACTGGACACTAATTCGAATTTCATTATAATATACTTAAAATGTATAGTCTTTTTTACGAATTTAATAATGTTCTTACATGAACATTGCTTTTGAGTATTCCTTTACGAAATTATTTTACTACAGGAGTCTCGAGATTCATTATGATCCAAGTCACCGATATTAATATATTAAGAAACCCTTTTACGGGGATTAATTTCGGCGCAAAGTGTTTTGTAGAAGTTTGCTTATTGTCGCAGATCTCTAGTCTGCTTCGTTTGTCTCGGGGGACATCTTGTTTTTATTGGTGAGAAAGGGTAGGTTATCATTTAATGGGGGAGGGAGTGGGTGCTAGCTAGTAATACCAGGCGAAATATTATTATTATAGCAATATATTTTGCCATCATCACTGCAATCTTTTATATTATTATGTTTCAGCCAAGTAAAACATAGTTCTGACAATTATTAAAAATGTGAATTTTTTTATATATAGTCCATATTATGTTATGATGCATATATACCAAACATAGTGTACTACTAATGAAAAATGATGTAGATTATTAAATAAAATTGATTTTTACAGTGAAATAATTATACGGAGAAATAATATTGACGTAAAATATTATTAAGAGTTGTTTTAACTTTGTTGTAAAGTAGTTTGGAATTCAATGTAAACCATGGTTGCTTCGAGAAGAGGTTTCTTAAGACTTATTTTGTTAAAAAAAAATGATGGTTAGCTACTTGCTGGGGTTAGCAATGGATAGAGATTCCTGGATGATGGTTGTGTAGTCGGCCGCGATCTGTGGCACCAAAATAAAAAAAATAAATAACTATTATTTTTTATAAGTACTTTAATACAAACTATAAAAAAGTAAAAATCATTAATTCCTATACAATTGAATGTTGAAAATAGCCTTTTTAATGTAGGGCGTACTGTGCTAGTATTTACCTGTGAAAATATTATTTAGTTATTGTTCATACACCTATGATGGCCGAGTGGTTCCGCGTCAGGCGTTAATGTCGTGGACTCCGGACCCAAATCCCGTGTCTGAAAAATTCATACATAGGTATCTTGTTTTTCAATGTGTGTTTTAGACCCAGAGTATGGACCGAATAGGTTGAGCATGTGACGAACATCTATTTATCGTAAAAACAAAAATCTGCTAATACAACCACTACTCTGTGGAGGTCCATTTATTAGGATCGAACATGGTAAAAAAAATATTATTGATTGAATATGCGGTAACTTGATTTCGAGATTCAATTATTTGATCAAAAGAAATTTAAAACACAAGAAACATCATCTATCAGAAGTATCTATAAAATGAAACATCTTTTTATAAAAATTGCAAACAGTATACGATATTTTACATAAAATATTTATTTCATTTTTATATCGCGAAGTAAATAATATCATAACATAGAGGAAATTCTATCAAGATATTTAGTAGAAACAGAAAATATTACCAAATAAAAAACACATAAATAATAGAAGCCGAGAGAAAATGGCGATAGCTGGGGGATATATATCAAATAATCATATTCTATTCAATAATAATATATTGAGGGTGTCTCGCATTAAATGGGGTGGCATTTGACCGGTACAGCTCGAAGTTTGTCCGTGTTGCTAAGGGTGGTGACCCTGCGTTATTGTCTGAGAATCAATGGTCATTTATTATACTCACTCAAAAGTTAGTTACACAATAAATACTATATTATAATAATATTATAAAGACTTGCTCCAGCTTCGAAGCATAATGGCAAGCACAAAGTCGTAACATTTCTGTTTGTCCATCATCACGTCCTGTGCCTCCTGTCAGTAACATCCCTATGTAAAATGCCCTTAGG
This sequence comes from Rhyacophila brunnea, assembly GCF_057557595.1. Classification (NCBI taxonomy): domain Eukaryota; kingdom Metazoa; phylum Arthropoda; class Insecta; order Trichoptera; family Rhyacophilidae; genus Rhyacophila; species Rhyacophila brunnea. Next base: position 33,997,422 of record NW_028233276.1, on the reverse strand, counting down.
CAGTCTCAAATTTGTTGGGTATACTCTTACCTATTTTATTAGGTACCTACCTATTTATTTTTGACTACTATAAACTGACAAATGCAACAAAAATATTGTATAAATTGACGTCTACTGAGGTTTATACCATTTTCACAATACCTATTCTAAGACATTGGAGGTTTTAGGTTCGTGAAGATCTGAGGCGCTGATAAGTATTGAGCCCCCTCGTGATTTTTAAAATCTGAGATTCTGAGAGAGAAGTCTGTAATTTTTAAGGAAGTGACTTCATCGTCCATTTCATGGATAACTGAAAATGATTACAACAGTTGGAATGATCGTATTCGTTCCTTCATTTGCCGCCCCTATGCAATGCATACCCTGCACCCTACCCCCATGGGACGTTACTGCCTCCTGCTATGTGATGCCTGCAGAAAATATAACTAATGAAAAAGGATTTAATTTCGTATTCTTGTAGATCTGGACGGTTGAGACTGAATTACTGGAACGCGTCACAGAAAATTTGAAGGTGAATAGCCAAAATAACTGAAAAACGGCTGTAGGTACTACGGATTGTTGAACCAATAAATACGATCATATTTTATTTGTTTACTTTACACAACATTACATACTTTGACAAAAATTGAAATGATAATTTTGGTAACAAGTACTTTTGCAAACGATTGTTATCATAAATACGAGCTTTTGCGAAAGCTCTCGATATGTCTGAAAATAATATAACACGCACAATAATGCGCCTACACTTATTACGGGGTGTAATATTATTTACCCCCGATCTGTCCGGCGGAGAGATTATTTCCGCGGAGTGGTCACGGGTGATTTAGACCCCGATTGGTGACAAACGGCCGGACAAAAGGAAGGACATAACTTGGGAGAGGACATACAACATAAAACACGGGTCATATGGGGCGTGCGATCGCGTTTCTAGGTTCCTGTTTTTTCTCAGATAGTTGGGTTATAGAGTAATATAATAGTGAACAGACTATAGAGTGGCGTACCTACTGTGGGCATATTAAAAGTATAAGAATTAAATTACGATGGCCGTGCGGCATAAGCGTTGGCCTATTGCGTCGTGGGTCCCAGGATCGAATTCTGGATCTGACATGTACGCAATATATTGTTTTTTCAATTTGTGTACGAGTCAGAGTATGGACCTAATAGGTTGAGCGAGTGGCTGACATCCATTTCTCGTAAAAACAAAAATCTGTTATTACAAACCTCCACTCTGTGGAGGTCCATATGATCTTATTAGGATCGGACATGGTCGAAGTCAGGTATATAGTTTATAAATACATAAAAACATCCATTTATAATAATATGAAATAATATTATTCATAAAAAATGTTTGAAGAATACAAACAATAAGTGTTTACGATTCAATGATTGCGACTGATTTAAGAAGGTTATTTTTATATTTATATTCTCTGAGGCCACCAATTTCAAATGATATTGATTCTCTGGTATTTATTGATTTTGGCTAATAATCTATGACCCATTGGTTATGGGTCTAAATGAGATTTTATGAGATACCATATTCTGCCTTTCTAAGGAAGAAGGCAGTAACTGACTTTCACACACTTTCGAGATACATGACATAATGTGTGTTTTTTCCAACATTAGTACTGTGAATTAATAAAAAAACGGTAATAATTTTTATTAGTAGGATGTTAAAATATAAATAAAGTAATAATAAACAAGCAGTAACTGCAATAAATATGTGCAATTACTGGCTTTTAGCTAAGAAATTTGTATTATTTTATCAGGTGTCCATTTTTTCACTAAGGATTTTAACGGTATTTTAGTGATAATTCTGATTTTAAAGTGAACAGAATATATAGCTTTCAAAATTACCTAACGAATGGCATTCATAACTCAATTTCACAAATTTTGCGAGTTACTGCCTTCTTCCTTAGAAGGGCAGTATTGTGCGCGATGAAAATAATGTGTGTATAGTTGTTTTTGGGCAGAGAGAGCATGTTGTGATCTTGGTCAATAAATTAACAAAATCAATTTCATAACCTGTATAATTACCACATAAACGTGCTTGTATGAAAATTAGTGTTATAAAATAAACGTATTTGGTCGAACCCGACGGAAAATCAAGTGTCCATTGTCAATTACTTACCCCTCAAATCGTGACTAGTGTCTCATGTCCAGTGACTCATGTCTAGTGTCCTAGCATTTCCCGTTAAGTGTCATAAGCCCTAGTATCACACTATTTGCAGCCGCAAATACAGTGTCTGCAAACATGTACTTTTACAGTTCGCCGTAAGTATCACATTTCACCGTGAAATGTTGTATCGAAAATATATGGCCGTATATTAAAGACCGTCCAACCTCTTTGGTTTGTATAGTATTGATATGAAATTCATGTCTAAATAAAACACGGTTCTTGTCGGTTTACACTTTACAGGAAGCCAGTAGCAAACAAATTTTGAAAATAGCCGATATACTGGATTATTTGTTAGGTTAAGTTTTCATTAATGAATTCATGAATTTTGCCAAAATCAGCTATGAAAGTTGAAATCATGCGCATATTGAATCTAATAAAATTGGAGACCGTATAGTATACGGTCATCTCTTTCCGATAATAATGCTCACGGGAACTGTGTCACGGAGAAATGTTTTACGTACAATTTACATGTAAGCCGCCAATATAATATCATCGTCATAATTATTATGATGGATTGTTTATTTTCTAATTATATCAGTGTCGACTTTTTGAGTTTGAGGATACATATTGTAAGTAAACAGTATTTTACAACGTTTTTCTTAGCTCGTATTCTTATTTGTCCGGTACAAATCTTGCAATCGATTTTTAACTATCTTCCCGACTAGCTTGACATTTGAAACTTTAGAATATATCAGAACACGATGCCAATACATTATTTTAATACTTTTAGCCATCTTTAAGTAGAATTGAATTCATTTTTAGTTAATTATGTTTTGTATGCAAAGTTATTTCGACACCATTATCGGTTGCTAGAGGGGTCTGGGGCCTAGCAACTAAATTATTAACATATACTGCGTTACTATGGAAATCAATATGACATGTCAAGTACATTTTTTTGATCGTTTAAGCTAGTCAAGTCAAGTTTATATGGTTCAACAGAATTTAAAAACGTTATTTTTATCTTGTAATTATTTATTCTTTAGGGACTGCTACAATATTTATCAAAAAAATCTTTAAGATATAGCTAAGTGTTTCAAAAAAATAACAGTCGAAATTTACGTTCAGTATATCTCCACCCTCCTGATAAAGTACGCCACTGGTCTCCGACACAACCACAGGTCCGAATTCATATGATAATGACTCGAGTACAATTCGATTAACGCTGAGTGCATTTTTTATAAGTGCATTATATTTTTATCAATATACCATTTTGTGGGACTTGAGTCTATTCAAATTAGATTGGGTTTGGTACAACGATTTATTATCAATTATCTTTATGTGGTTTACTATAATATTCATAAAAAGACATGCGAAGAAAACTGAATTATCGAAAAAATGTCACTGTACTAAATAATATAATTTAGTGTAGACATTTTCGTAATAAATAATGCCAACGAAGTATTGTTTTTTTAAGTATGTATGTAATTTTATTATGAAAGTTTGGAATGTAATAAAAAACAAATTGACCGTGGAAAATAATATTAACTTTACTTATGTACTGGTATGCTCAAAAAATTATTATAATATTCGATCAAAATGATATAGGTAACCGAGATGATTAAATCAGAGCGTTGGAGCGGAGCTCGGAGCAGGAGCACGGAGCAGGAGCATGGAGCAGGAGCACGGAGCACTGGAGCAATGGGATTTTACCCGGAGCAGGAGCACCGAAAATTTGTTGTGTTCCACTGCTCCGGATGTTTTTTTTTTTAAATCCAATGAAAATAGTATATTTTGACACATTGCAACACTGGAATTATTTGAAATATGGCAACACTGCAGAGTGATAAATAACCCCACTTTTTTTGACAGCAGTAGGCAAATAATGAGAGACGATTTGCTGTCAGTATTTTCTTTAATAGAATTAATAATGAAAATAACGATTATTTTAAAACTACTTATTTTTTTAAACTTTTGTATACATATAAGTGATACTTATTAAAAAATTTTACCCGGAGCGGAGCCGAAGCAAGTAGTAAGTCCCGGAGCGGAGCAACTCAAAAAACGGTCCGCTCCAACGCTCTGGATTAAATCTATTTCAAGGTTAAATATGCAATTTTATTAATAATTCCACATAACGTGTTTTTAATATTGTTTAAATGATCCCTTATTACTATTTTTTTAATATTGATACATCGTATTTACGTTTCTTAGCGTTTTTAGTGGTTGAAAAGATACACGCCAGTCAAAAACATTTAAATTAGATGTGTTGACATCAGTGACGTATGGACCCTATGGAGGCAAAATGTCGCTTTTAAGAAGTCCGTCCGAATTCATATTTTGTTACAAACTTTCTAAAATTGATTATGTGCCTACGTACATATTTTATTATTTATTTTCGGCTATCTTAAAAAGACAAATATACGGAAAATCTTTACATTGACATACACACAATCTGCTGATAATTAGAGCATTTCCACGAAACCTACTCTCAAACAATGGTGGTTTTCGGTATGTGGAATTCTGTGGCACTAACAGGTCTGGAGGCACTCTTTATCTTGTATGTGCGATAAACTGCCATTATAATATTATGTATTACAATGGAAATGGCTATTACAATACGACAATAATTACATAACTAAGGATTTTTAAGCTTAATTTTTTTAAACTATCTACGATGTTGATACTTTCTTATAAAGTGACCGCGTCGTCTGCCAACCTGAAAACTGCCACTGTTCTTAAAAGTTATAATATTTATATTCGTTGCATTATTCGCTGTGCTTTGTGTAAAGTGCCGCCCATATGCAACGCATGACCTGCCCAACCCCATCTTTTTTCACATATAAATATATATGTTTTGATGTGAAGACTGCTCATAATTCATTTTTACTTATTACTCATTTAAATCGACGATTATTAATGCTATAGAGCGGCAGTAGACATTTACAATTATCATTTTTATTTAATCGAAAGTGATTTTAAAGTTTGGGAACGGCTTAATGTCCTTTCCTTAATCAAATTTATTTTCACCCTGTTAATTTGACTGTGACGTGACGATAAAATAAAATAATCTATGAGCTATTATAGTAATAATTAGAGAATTTATACGTATGTACCTACTGACAAAACTAAAATCGAAAGAATAATCATATTTTTTTGCCACAGAACGTAATATGTAGCTTAATGTCAGATGATTTTTTTGTAATATTGATATATTTAAAATATTGTCATACGATATGACGTACCGATTGATTTAATAAAGGCAGTAAGGTATTTTTTTTTTTTTTTATTATTAAAAAACGTGTTTTTGCAATAATATTTCGCGGATAAATTAATACATTCTGTTGTTGAAATATTACGTGGATAATAAATCTCAAACGGCCAAAATATTTAAGTATTTTTTTTTATTTATCTTCTTCTAAGGAGAAGAAGAAAAAACGTAAATAATACGTCATGTGAACATGAAATAAAATAAGCTTATTTACGATCGCGAAAATTCCTCATTCCAATAAAATAAAAGGAAGATTTATAGGGATACGGGGAAAAGATGGGAACTGTGCTTCAGAGGTGTGGAAGAATTTTATGGCCAAATACCATTAGATTTCTTCATGTCGAATGGTGTGGTGAACTTCCACAAAATAAATTGTTTCGAATATTCCAGGGGTCTGTGTTGAAATATAATATACGATTAATTATTGCAAACTTTAGGATGCATAATAAATGTTTAATAATATTGTATTAAGTAAATCGTGCTGTTCTTATTGAGTAGGTACTTTATTAAAATGAGGGCGATATTGTTATTACGTTTTTGTTAATTTTATAAATAAATGAAAACTCAAGTATGGTAAAATTAACCAACCCATTTGGGTCTTTACACTGCATTGAATAGATTTTGAAAAAAAACTGTTTTTTGACCAGTTGCAGGTTCGGAGCCGTGATTTCGTATTTATACAATCTCTCTACCAACTAGGCCAACATGCTTTGTTAAAAATTATCATGTTATATATTATAATGTATTGAATTTTATTATACATTTGAATGTGTGTTATTTTTATCAATTATTAATGCATGGAGGACTTACCAAGGCAATATTACGGAAAGTCCAAACCTTTGAGATATGGATGTTTAGACATATCTTCAAAAACACTTGGACTGACGAAAAACCGAGAAGTTCTGTGTCAAATCACATTTCGACAACTACTAGAGGAAAAAAAACAGCATTCTTCATCCCATTTCCCAAGGAAACATTAACAGTTTACGTGGCAGAGGAAGACACACATTTCGCTACTTAAGAATATCCGTGATTAGTACTATTGCAGTTACTCCGAACTATTACGGATAGCACAAAACAAAGTGAAGATCTCTATGGTGTTAGGTGGATGAACATTTATGGTTGTCTATTTTTGAGGGTTCGATGGAAATTAAATATTGATTAGGTATATTTGAAAGGAGAATATTACTTTACGAATTTCAAATCTATGCTATAAAAGTCTAAATCTAATATTGTTAGAGTGTCGTTTCTATGTGTGTAATATATGTACGCATTAAAATATTGCCTAATAACGAATTATAAAATTTTATTTATTATTTCAGTGAATTAACACAAATTGATACACTTACGAGTATCAACCATTTAAAGTTCTGCGATTCTGTATTAAAAGTTTTTAGTAAATTATGGATTTAAAAATAATGCAATGGGAATCACAGCCTCATATCACATTGTAATGAAATAATGATACATTAATAATGAATTGTAAATATTTTCAGTTAATAAGGAACTGCTTATCAAAGTGAAACTCCTTTTCTCCCCTTAAAGAGGCACCTCAGTAAACGTGAACTTTTAAAACGGCGCGAAATTAATAACGATCCGTCGTTAAACGGCGCTCCCGTTACGCTCTTTTTATTCGTTATTCCAATAAAACGGATGCTTACAACTACTTAGCTCAAACGCATCATATAGGGTAAGCTTTCGAGTGTTAGCAACTTTCCATAACTTGACCCACGCAGTAAACATTACACAGCGAAATGAAAAACTTCCTGTATGTATTGTTACATTAAAATTCAGTTGTAGCATTTTTAGTCAATCGTAAGGAAAATTAACTAAAGGTTTTATGGCACAGAAAAAGCTTTTATAGCGTTGGAATTGATCAATTGAATAAGAAGAGCAGAAGAAAGTTTGCTTCATACCATAGCCCTGGAATCTGGAATATAGCGATATTTAAGAATTTATAATATATACACATTAATATGTCTGCTTCATTATTTATTTATATATATTTATAAACCGTTATTCACATTAGAAAGAAATTTTATATTATAAAACAGTAAAACGGAGCACAAAGAGCAATAATAATAAGGTATTACAGTTAGGCAAAATATAATATATAACAAAAATAAAAGAATAAGAAAGAATGAATAATAAAATAAGAAATAAAAAAGTACAACATGTCTAATGTCTAATGAAGACATATTCGAAAGCGAATGAATCCTTGAGATTGAAAAATGAATAGAGAAGTAGTCTTTCAACGTAAAAAGGCTTACCATTTTTGGTCTATCTAGTGGGGATAAAAGGTGAATTGTGTGTCACTTTTAATTAAATGTGAATAGATTAGTTGCATCGTGTACTGTGAGAGAAATAAAGAGGGCGATATGACGTCTTAAAGCTCTAAAACTGATATTCTAAATAAAAAAATATAAGTACAAATAAGAGAAATGATGCGTCAAATCAACGCCTCTGAATTACTAAATTTCATTAGAAGCATTATAGTTCCCATACAAAATGGTGCAAAAATCAATATCTTTTGGCTCTCCTGAAAGTGATTCATTTAAGATAAATTATTTGATTTTTTTGTTTAAATGAATGTGATAATGAATATACCTATATCGGTGTCAATTACGGGAAATAATTTCTGTGTTATTATTATACCGTTATTTGGGTAGAGTCACGAAAAGGGATAATACATCAAGAGTTCTATATATACAAAAACATTCTTTGATTTTATGTTATTGAATAGGAAGTACGGAGAAGATAGTAAAAAAAGTTTTATTGTAGTTCTGTATTGTATGCTTTACGGTGGGATTAATTCCTCACGTTGAAGTATTTGCACAAAAATCGTATTTAGTCCATAAGGTAATTAACTCAAAATATCAAATGATTGAAGGTTATCCAGTTTTTCGACCACACCCATAATTTATTGTAAGTATGACGTGTGAGAAAGAAGTACAGGATTTGATAAAAGGTATGATTAAAGGTACCATTTTCGCGCCGATATAAAAAAAACATCTCAATGTAAATATAGCATAACAATAAATAATGTCATATATGTTTGTTTTTAGGTATTCCTTTAATCCACTGGGTCCTTGCTCTAAATAAAACACATTTAAAATTACCACATGAATTATTTGATTCTGCTGGGTGATTAGAACTAACGAATTATCGATTATAGTCAATTTTCCCCACGATGGATGAACAGATCGATAATAATATGATTCTCATTTCATGGAGCAGCCAACATTTTGTATTAAATTACCTACAATAAGAGGAATGTAATTAATAGTATTTTATAGGTATATACTATACAGGGGGTGTGTAAGGTCCGCCCGACTGTTAATAAATGGATTAACTCCTAATAAATTTCCGCAATTTAAGATCATATCAGTAACGCCTACCTGAAATGCAATAGAGGCTACATAATGTATTGTGACATGCAGGCAAGCCCCGGCGAAATATTGCAATGTGCATTGGCTCACTGAATTTACAAATATATATATTTTTTAAATACGAACTTTTACCATGAAGTTTTGATTCTTCTTTGGAGGTTGATGATCATTCCAAAGTATGAAAAGCACGGTGTCACTGAAAAGTCAATGGATGAAGAGAACGTGGTAGAGTCTAGATTTGCTGAAGTGACCAGGTGAATGACGCTATGAGATTTTCTCTATCACTGAACTTACAGAGCTGCGAAGTGCATGAGTGAAAGGCAGAGGATCTTTGAGAGCAATGGTGTTGTTCAGATGAGTAGAGGTTGTGAATCTCACCAGTTAGGATAAAAAAAATACTGTAAGCATCTGTCAAACTATTATAACAGTATTGGTTTTCTTGCACGACCCGATTAAACTCAACGATGCATCCGATTTTTCAAATTTAGAATTTATGTTTATACGTGTAGGTATGTTTAAAATATCGTGTTTCTGACTCTCTCTTTTTTCAAACTGTTAAATGTTTTCTCTGATGCGTTACAGATAATTCAAGACAAATATTATATAGAAGGTGGTAAGGATAAAATATATATATTTTGTTTTATTTTAATTAATTAGCTCAAGACTTTCCAAATAATAAGTGTAGTTATAAGAATTAATATAAAGAAAAAAACACAATACCACAGTATAGAAATAACTTATCCTAATTTAAACAGAAACATCCACTCTTTCTGTTAATGTATATAAAAAAAATATTAAAATATAGAAATATAGAAAATATAGAAAAGCTAATGAAACTGTTTTCGGTTATTCATATTATTCGGAAATTGCTTTTGATAATTAGGCTGTGTTTTTAGTATCGGCAAAATATGATAATTATTGAGAACCGTTATCGCAAAATGATTATTTTCCATAAATACTCTCGTAAATAATAATATCATATTGAACGCCTCTGTGAAAGGGTAGGTATGTCATTGATATGACCCCATGTCGGTATTTTATAGCCCCTGTCATTTAAATTCTGTTAATTGCATATTCTTATGACATTTACCAACGGAAATGCAGTTTAATTAGTTTTACAGTACTCGTAATGTACTAATTTCTAGCTCTGCAAATGTAATAATTTCAATTTCGTTACAAAGTATTTTTAAGCTTGAAATAAATTAAATAATATTTTCACCATAGCATCGTAGCCGAACTGCAATCTCAATATCACCCCTTTAGATTTCGACATATCAACATACTATCTCAGTGGCAAAGGTTGGAGGTAGGCTGCAAACTAAACCTTGTCACTCATACGTATGTGTAAACATTCAACTAAGGCTTACAAATTGCAGATAGTGTTAGTTAGTTTTTAAAATTCAATTAAACACTGCGTAAACAGAGCCATACTAGATAATAGTCAATATTCGTCTATCTATAAAATATCTAACATTATACTATTACATCATACATAATTTTAGATATTTTAAAGATAATATAATAGTTTAATCGATTATGGTTTGGTTATGCAGGGTTTTATTGAATTTTAAAAACTAACCAGCACCATCTGCAATTTGTATTATCAGTTCAATGAAAACAAATAAGTATGACTGAAAAAGTTTACTGTCCACTATTTATGTCGGATGTTAACAGCCTACTTCCACCTGTCACCACTGACATAATATCTACACTATATTATAAAAAATATGCCTATGTTCAAATTTGTAAGGTTTTTCTGTTAAAGTAAATATTTGCCTACTTGCTGTATAATCAGAGTTGAATTATATCATATTGAATAATTTATAACATAATAGAAAAATAATTACAAGATAAAAAGAACTTTTTATATACCACGTTTTTAAATTTTCTGTTGAATCATATAAACTTGACAATTCTATGTATTAATAAATACTTTTTGTACTTGATAGAAATAGGTACTGAATAATTATTATAGAATACAGACATGTCATTTTGACATTTCATATTTATTTCCATAGTACCGCACGTATATATTAATAATTTAGTTGCTAGGACCCACTTAGCAACCAATAATAGTGAGTAGTAAATATTGCTTTTAACGAATTTTTTTCCGAAACATACAAAACAGAATTAACTGAAAATGAATTCACCTTTGCTTAAAGATGGCCAAAAGTATTAAAAGAATGCATTGTCGTCGTGTTCGGATATATTCTAAAAGTTTCAAATGTCTAGCTAGTCGGGAAGTTAGTTAAAAAATTTGTACTGCACAAGAAAAAATCTGTACCGGACAAACAAGAATACGAAATAATAAAAACGTGGTAAAATAAAAATAAATCACTACCGACCTATCATTTTTATAAACAAGAAAAGTACATAGATCCTAGTTAGACGCTTTATAACTTTTTACTTTTTTGTACTTTTTACTACACCGATACGCCTCCTTACCCGATTACCTCGCATAAAATTAGATCAAATTAATAATATTGACTTGTATTAATATAATATGTAGTAGTAAATAAATAAATAGATAATACATGTAAAAACTATCATTTTCAACCTGGAGCTGGAGTGCAAAATTATGAATTGGCACTCTACTACGTATATGTAATGTTGACCTAACTAAAATCCTTAAAAATTTCAACAAATATTATTGATCTTAATAAATATTAATTTAAGGTTTATTTTACGATATTTATATTCACACGAAATACTTAGCATGTTTCCAACACATAAAATTGATTTAAATTTTACAAAACACTCGCATGTACAATCTACTAAATCTTCTACAAATTCATTCACTAATGACACGAGGCGGTACGTACAAAAGCTTCTATGTTATTTGTTTTGCATTAGGGACTCATTTGTGAATATTTATTTGTACAAATGCATAATTTTCCTATAATTCTCTTGCGCCACAATGTATGCATTTAATATGACTGCATTTTAAATAATGCTCATTACGAATGTTGCGCTGTCCTGCAAAAGGACATTAGGAACACGTCAGTGTTTTGCGAGGTGCAGGTACTCGTAATTGCATCATATAAAATGTAGTTTTCATAAAGCTGAATATCTACCCAACTGATATTCAAATGCATATTACGTAGGTACGATGTTAGTCATTGGACTATGAATTAAAGATATGTCGTGAATATTTAATTTTTTATTAGAGGTTATGTTGTCTAGTAGAAGAAAATATAAAACATTTTGTACGAATGATTACTATCACTAAGAAAAAATAATGTATTACGACTTTTTTATGGGTTTGTTAGTTGCGTACGTATTTTTCGTATTATTTATATATGATTATTGACTATTTTTTACAACGTTTTTATTAGGTCGTATTCTTGTTTGTCCGGTGGTTGTTTATCCAGTACAAATCTTGCAATCGATTTTTAACTAACTTCCCGACTAGCTAGATTTTGAAATTTTTAGAATATATCAGAACACGATGCCAATGCATTATTTTAATACATTTAGCTATCTTTAAGCAGAATTGAATTCATTTTCAGTTAATTCTGTTTTGTATGGAAAGTTATTTCAGAAAAATCCGTGAAAAGTAAAAGACTATTATTGGTTACTAAGGGGGTGGTCCTAGCAACTAAATTAATAATATATATGTGCTTTACTATGGAAATCAAAATGAAATGTCAAAATGACATTTCAGTATTCTATATTTGTTTGTTTGTTTGTTTGTTTTTATTTACTTCATATCAAGTAAGTACAACTTTGAACATATTGAGCATAATAATTGAACAGAAAATTTAAAAACGTATATAAAAAGTTCTTTTTATCTTGTAATTATTATTGGTTGTGACGCCTATAAGAATTTATTAATTAAATCATTATGCTCTAAATTAAATTAAAAGTACGTGTATATTTTTGCGTGTATACACATGAAGAGGTGAATCAACACTGGGAAGAGTGCAAGACTGCCATAGTATCCTCAGCTAATGATACAAGTACCTTAGGACGCAGAAAAACAGGTGAACGATCAGAATGGTTTGACGAAGATTGCCGCAAAGTCACTACGAGAAAGAATGAGGCTTACCTAATGATGCTACAGAAGAAAACACGGGCATCAGAGATGAGTATAAAAAGCGCCGGCGTGACGAAAAGAAACTACACAAGAAAAGGAAACGTGATTATTTAAAAAAGGAAATGATCCTACTCCAAGAACATTATAAAGCCCAAGAAAGTCGGCTGTTCTATAGAAAGATAAATAATGTTAGGAAGGGTTTCAAGCCTCGTATCACAATGTGCAAGGAGGACAATGGCATGATATTCATAGAAAAGCACCGTATTCTTGCCCGGGGGGCGGGTTTCTTTGATCAACATTTAAATACCCCCCATAATGATGTCGGCAACACTAACATTAATACTCATGACTAGGAATCAGTACAAAGTGGCATGGATGATAACGAAGAACCATCGACATTAAATGAGGTAAAAGGTGCCATGTCAAGGTTAAAAACAAACAAATCGCCTGGAATAGATAACCTACAGAGTGAATTAAGAATTAATAAAATGTGGGGGAGAAAGCCTGCTCAAACATTTACATAGCCTAATCCACCAAGTATGGACTTCAGAAAAGATGCCAGAGGAATGGAAGGATGGGCTGATTTGTCCCCTGCACAAGAAAGGAGACCAACTAGAATGTAGTAACTACAGAGGGGTGAACTCTGCATATAAACTGTTGTCGATTCTGATATTCCAGCGGCTGGAACCCATTGTAGAAGGAATACTCGGGTACTACCAAGGAGGCTTTCGACGAGGGAGATCATGTGTTACTCAAATATTCACTCTAAGGCAGATTCTAGAAAAGACCACTGAATTCAATATTAACACGTATAACCTGTTCATCGATTTTAAGGCAGCTTATGATAGCATTAATCGATACCGGTTATACGAAGCAATGCGAGAATTTTGAATTCCGACGAAAATAATTAAACTTGTAGAGATGACAATGACACCAGCACAATGCCGGGTAAAGCTTCAAGCGGAAATATCCGAGCCATTTATATCACTGAATGGCCTAAGGCAAGGTGACGCTCTGGCATGCCTTCTTTTCAATATTGCGCTAGAAAAGGCGATACGGGATGCAAAGATTGATGCCCGTGGCAGCGGCACGATATTTACTAAGCCTGTGCAGCTGCTGGCGTATGCCGATGATATCGACATCATTGCCATATCATAATTGGCGCTGAAAAAGGCATTCACAGCACTAGAAGCCTCTGCCAAAAGAATGGATTTACAAATAAACGAGGCAAAAACTAAATACATGCCTGTCACACCACGGGAAGTCACACCAAAGTTAGATATTGGTGCATACAAGTTTGATACGGTTGACAGTTTCATATACCTTGGATTTCTTGTAACTCGACATAATGATACGAGTATTATAGAAGAAATCAGCAAGAGAATCATGTCTGCGAATAAATGCTACTTTGGTCTGTTAAGACATTTTAAGTCCCGCTTACTATCTCGCCTAACTAAAAGCACTCTTTACAAGACACTTGTAAAGCCAGTGCTCACTTACGCATCGAAAACCTGGACATTAACATTAACGCGAAATGAACGAGCCCTGAACATCTTTGAAAGAAAAATTCTCCGCCGTATATATGGACCGATCAGGGATGGCACCAATTGGAGGAGAAGATATAATGCTGAGCTTTACGGACTGTACGAAGATTGCAGCGCAGTTCAATCAATTAAGATTGGGAGACTGCGATGGCTAGGTCATGTGCGCCGTATGAATGACAATGAACCGGCAAAGAGAGTGATGTCCAGCAATCCAATAGGACGTAGAAGAAGAGGGAGGCCAAAGATTCGCTGGTTAGATGGAGCTGCCAGTGACTGCCGTATTCTGGGGGTACCAAATTGGAAAGCGGCCATACTGGATAGGGACAGGTGGAGGGAGCTGTTGGAGGAAGCCAGGACCCACACCGGGTTGTCGCGCCCCTGATGATGATGATGTATATTTTTCAGAGTCAGATTCAAACCCGTAATCTTTGGCTTCAAAAGCCGATATTCTGACACTCATTGAATGTGAGCCTTTGCTGACTAATACTGAATGGTAATTTTACCATAGCATGCCACATGCTCTTTAAAAGTGAAAATATACGTACAATTGACAAAAGAGTAATTTAATAAGGTTCTATTACCACATACATATTCTGATGTACAAAATATGAAAATATGGATCCATGTTTATAGCCGTGCGATATTGCGTTTTACCAAGCAATAACAGTCTCGACTTTTGAGCTTTGAGAATCGATGTCTCCGCCAAATCTTAGGTGTATATTAGTACGATCGCGCTAAAACAATTTTTCTATACTTTTACTGTATATTATGGCGCATTGTTCAACCACTGTTATGTAATTATACTATTTTCAAAATAAATAATTGACATGATGAAAACTGTACTATTGAATTCTTTGTCGAAAATATGCAGGCTTCAAAATATTGATGTGAAGAATATTCAAGGAAGATATTTTAAATCTTACATCGAAATACATTTTATTTAGTAACGTTCCGTGGGAGTACGCAGGTCATGCACATTCTGCTTAAAGGTGGCACATAATAAGGGACGGCAAAAAAAGAAGGAAAGATTGACTTTTGAGAGTATATTTCACGGAAATAAGATTTTCTCCGCGCCGCCTCTGCATACTAAAATATCAGTAGATTTACATATAAAAAGTGTATTGTACTTTTTATTGTACTTTTCCGTTTAACACAGTCAAAAAAAAATAGTATGGAACGAATTTACATACACTTTTAGACTAAAAAGGGATAAACACGACCATTTAATTCTGCTTAATACTTTGGACGCTGAAGACGCACCTGGCGCGTAATGACCAGGCGTAAATTAACGTCCATTTTAAAGATGGTAATTAAAAAATCATTATCTAGTCAGCAGCGAATGAGATGCAATATTTTGATGAGGAATGTCACTGATTCTATCATTAGATATAATTAACGTGTTATTTAAATGTGGTAATTAAAATGTTATTAAAACGTCAGGAGTGATTGTGTTTATTAGTTATTTTGTTAACTTCATTGTATAGGTATAGACTTACATAAAATTTGCTGATTGAATTATTAAAAAGCTACGATAAAATACATAATTTTGAAACCACTATCGTTCAACGGATAGAGGTAACCAAACATGAGCACTTAATCCGCCCTTGCCTCAAGATACATATCCGATCGATGCAACTGGATTGCATATCCACAATAATTGCAGAGAGTACGTACATGCACTGCTAAATGCATCCCATAAACTTGCCGCAGGCTTGCACGCCGCGCACATATCTTCTCGATTAACTGAATTAGGATTCTGCGGACCTGTGATGCGACACCTTGGTAACATCTGACTCATGAGAAATGAGTAATTTTTACTTAGTTTTTTTTCTTAATTGCACTCATTTAAAAAAGCGTATACACATTGGAGAATCCATATAATATACTTTCGTGCGTGGATGCTATTTTCCGCAAAGTAAAGTGACTTTTAGAATAGACCTGCTAATATAAAATATTGATCTACGTTCTATAGAGATACGTTAACAGACCTAACAGTACAATTATTTTTCTTCTGCTTCTGGTGGCACTACCTGCTCAATTCAAGCCTTGACCTTCTCCACCGTATCTCCTAGTCGACGCCATCCTCTTTAGTCTCCAGTCTTCGACGTTGAGGAGTACTCTTGCGCGAATCCATGGCCTCCGATCTACATACATCAGTCCCGTGCAGTTTCGTTTCGATAAAACGATGTGAAGAAGAAATATTTTCATTCGACACATTTATAGTGTCGTAGAAGGCGGCCGTACACAAATCGTGGCTGCATAATATAAATAACGGGTGGAGATGAGAAAACTCAAATCATTTACTCTTTCTTCCCAGGTCTTAACAAGTACCATGTTTGTTACACATATTGTGTCTTCTGACGCATGCGATACAAAATAAATTCCATCATTAAACATGATACTCCACACCTCACTTTCATTCATGGGTCTGTCTATTTGCACAAATTAATTGAAAAAATGTTAATTATACGCAGGTAACAGTATTCCAACTCGGAATCAGCTGTCACGAGAGCAACGAGATGACCTCTGCTATACAGTACCTACGTCATCGTACATACTGTATAGCATCCATGGACTGAAACCGTATGCGATTTAGAACCATGTGCCATACTAAGCTTATATTTTCTATTTATGGAAATATATTTTCACAAACTATATTATAAGCATGTGATCATATCCGTTTATACCATACACTTACACTTACAAATTTAGTGAAAATATATTTTCATGAAAAAAAATCTAAATCTAAAAAAGTTTAGTATGGTACACGGATTCAGTCCATGGATGGCCTCTTATATAGGGTACCTACCTTCTACCATATAACTTAAAAATATCGAGTGTGTAATAATATATTATTATACTTTAAAGTCACAGCGTCTGGAACAATTATATGCACAATATTATAATTTGGGGAATTGGGTACAAAGTTAGTTAATCCGTTGATTTTTGCTCTTGACAGTTTTCGACAATGTATTACAAATTTACTACTTAGTGTAAAGTTTAACAGTTTTGACAGACATCTAGATATAGTCAGAGGGTCGCCGAGTAAGAGAAACGATTCAATAAATTGTTGATATAAATACAATAATCACATCTAATTAAAAATGACCACTAATAGCAGTCTATAAAATTCAGTTCCTTTCGCTAATAATATTGTCAGTTAGTTGTAATGTTTAGTTCATTATAAGTAAGTATACACCTAAGTAGTCACTTTTTCAATTAGTAATTCATCTTTCGTGATATACACTCTCTCAAAATGGATTTTATCCGTTGTGATTGTACTAAAACTGAGTCATGTCCAATCTGAATCTGGAAGTCTGTATACGTGAGATAAGACTGAGAGCATATTGAAATAGGAGAATTTAATTAAAAACAATATAAACTAAATTTAATAATCAAGAATCACGTCACTAAATCATTGTTGTAAGTCCACGTACTATGTTACTTGGAGCGTGAGTCATTAATTAGTTTGGTAATGACCATAACCATTGAGTATCTATTTTCTGTCAAAAAGTATAAAATAATGTAAATATCAGGGGCGGGGGGTGGACATAGGCTGATAAGATTCAACATAAATAGTGCACACTAAACTTCGTCAAGCATACTTATTTTTTTCATTGAATTTAGAATATAATTCACAGACGGTGCTGGTTAGTTTTTAAAATTCAATTAAAATCTTCTTCAACTAAACCATAATAGTTTAGCTGATATGCCATGGGTGATTCGGACAAAAATAGTGCACACTTTTTCAGCCATAGTTATTTATTTTCGTTGAATTAAAAATACATATTATTACAGACGGTGATGGTTGCTTTCTATTTCTATAATATATCTAAAATGTATGGTTTAATCGCATCATTTTAGATATTTTATTGATAAACGAATATTTTTTTACTATTATCTACTACGGCTTAGATTAGGGAGGGTTTAATTAAATTTTAAAAACAAACAAACACTATCTACACATTTTAGTTTTAATTCAATGAAAAAAAAATACGTTTGACTGACAAAGTTTAGTGTTCACTATTTATGTCAGATCTTAACAGCCTACTTCCACCCCTCACCACTGGCAAATAGTGCAATTATAATATTAGTTTAATATGTGGTCATCTACTATAACCTATTTATTACAATATGTCCTTCACAGCATTCAAGTTATTATATAATTATGTTATATACATTGAAGATAATATGAAAAATTTGTTTGATATTTTTATTTTTGTAATTATTTCAAATGGTTGGTGTCTTTGCTAACTGCCTTTCCAAATAACGATGTTAGTATGTGAAAATCTTTTATAGGTGGCAGTAACGTGGTATCTAAAGCGTTTATAACCAAAAATATAGTTTACTAAATTACTCAGTTTGGTAAGTAAGTAAGATTTATGATTGATATGATTCAGAAATTACCTGTATTATACCTGTCAGTACATCTGAGAGCTCTGCTAGTAATTAGAGATATTAGGGGTGAATTTGATAGCTACTAATTATCTTGTCAAGAAAGCGTTTACTTACTAATTCGCATGCTTCTAAGATAATAAATATTATTAAATTTATGTTATTTAAACGGAAAATTGCACAATTTTCAAGTGATTATTTCATTATTAAATACAATGTAAACATGTAGCTCTTTGAAAAGCATAATATAGAAGCGAACCAAGTCAATACTATAATACGAATAGTAAAACACTTTGTACAAATTCAAAATAAATAATATAATTATACTGTCTGTCCAAAACTGTTTCGAGACATTTAGACACTGGGGATGATCTGCTTTAAAGACGGTGGCTGAAATCTGTTGTCGCTTGACTGATAAAGCAGGTGTGTACCGTCCAACTGAGTACCCGAGACAGCGAAGAGGCATAGAAATCTAAAGAGGTGATGCAGTCGTTATTTTAGGTACTATGTATTTAGGGAACTGAAGGAGGTATTTTATATACTTGGGGAAACCTAGTAGGTATATCAATAGTAATGTAATTTATTATTTTTTTTTGTATTGCCATTTGATTTGTTTGTATGCAAATTATAATATTTGTTTCTGAGGTAAATACCAGCATCTGATACATACATACATCAAAAAAATAATAGGATGGATAACAAATGTACCTATGTAATATGTGCATGTGTTTTTTTCTTATATAATTGGCAAATATTGATATTTTTGTTTATTATTTTTTCGGTATAAATAAATTAAAATTGTTAAAAAATATAGAAATGAAGCTTAGTGGGAAGAGTGTAGCTGTAGACCTATATATTATACATACTTACATAATGAGATACCTATATTATGTAGAATGGTGTCAGATTATTCTGGCAGTGCAGGCGACTCATTTATGTGTTGGTTTCGTTACTTTCAAATTGCAATGTTAGAAAAATAATTTGTTCTTCCTCTATCCACCTAATTTATGTGGGCGAGAAGATAAGTCAAAAATATGTAAAATTGAATAAAGAATATGTTGAAAATTATTTTTTCGTGTTTTATGACTTAATGAATAACAGATAATTATATGCTGTGTTTAAAAAAATGTATTTTAAATCTACTAATTTGTAAAGTGGGAAATTTAGTAATTGTTCAACGTTGCCAACCCTTACTTTTATTTTACCAGATCTAGCGTTTTTAAATAGAAATCTAGCTTACAAACAATGCATTTGACATAATATTATATAACATTGTTCGACGACGAAATCAAGTTAAAACATATTAAAGCTAAAAATACCAGATTTGCATGAAACTCAACATGCTGGCCTTTTGTACCTAATATTTTTTAAATCAAATGAATGCTACATACAAAATAATGAGTAAATTTCTTACCTGCATTAATAATTATGACTTATTGAGATACAAGTAATAGCTAATGAAATAAAACAAAAAATTCTTCGATCTTTGTTCTTTTAAAAACAATGTTAATCATTACAATATAACATTTTTTTTGAAGTGCTAGTTTCATTACACATTTTTTAGATTTTTTCTGCTGATTTTCATATTTGTCATATTTTTTAATGACAGTTGGGAACACTGTTATAATTTACCTCTCACATACAGAGCCCTATAATAAATTCTGTTAATTATGCTATATAAATTTGCACTGCGTTACACGGAGGCTGTTGTCAATAATTTTCCATTGTTCTACTAACTGTAATTAGAACATCGGCAGATTAACCAGTCCGTGAATAGAATTACGTACTGTCATGTCACCGTCACGGGGCGGCTCAACCACGCCGCGGGCCACGCCAACCAATCTGCTAATCTATAATGAGCACAATACAGCATGCACCTGTCCTTATTAGCGTGTGATTGAACCTCAATCGGTGGCAGACGGAGGTGAGAGCCTGCCCTCAGGTATGCTCATTATGCGACATAGAGTATATGGGTGTAATCATGCGTGTTGGTTTGGGATTAGGGAATGCTATATCGAAGTGATAATTATATTGCTTTCTGCCTGCCAAAGGCTGCGCAGTGTGTTGTTGATCCTTAAATGTTACTAAATTAATTTAAAACAAACTCATCTTCTATCACGGAGAAACTATGTGAGCAATGATTGTCATGATTCACCATAATTTGTAATGCGCACAGACAGAAAAAAATATGCTTATCTGTTTAATTTAAAGCCACGTATATATGGTATTAAATAAACCTTATCATGTAAGAAAATGGTGAGTAATTTAAATCTTAATGTCATCTTAATCCTATTTGTGAGGTAAATAAAAAAACTAATCATTAGTTAACCATATTACTCTTATTTTTTTCAAACATTATAAAACTGGTTTACGACATTTCATTCATTTATGTATTTACGAACTTGACCGAAAAAATCGTTATACCCTAGTTATATAGGGAAACAGCTCAAAATTTTAAGGTTTTGAGTTAATATTACCATTTGATGAAGAAAGGTCTTTTCTTTATAATTCAATAAAAAACAACAATTTCTTCAACGGGTCATAAAATCGAATAACCTTTTATGGGATTAATCATTAATTTAATTATAAACGGGAATATCTAGGCTGAATATTTGATAAACTGTAAAATTTCATTACGTTTTGCTAAGTTCATTTGAGCTAAATAAAAAATAAACACATTTACTTCAAAAATCAAGGCTTTAACATTGAAATGAGAATCTGAGTAAAATTTTCAAACGCCAATATCTTGGAACAAGGTATTTTGAGTTGTTTCCCTATCTAACTAGGGTATCGAAATGCTCTTATATAAAAACTGTTTAAGAGATTTATTTATCTAAATCAAATATTATCAATATAAATAATTTGAAAATATATGTTTATAATTTGGAAAGAGATATTATTTTTTAAGCCGAATAGTATTTAACAGAGTTTTTAACACTCCCGTTACTGTAATGTCACCTTAAGTTACTTAGTTCATACACTGAAAATATTTAAGTTTGTATGCATTTCTTCATCTTTCGGCTGTTTAGAATCATCAATATTGCACCTAATTAATATGTTATTATTTTCAAAATCGATAGCATTATCCATATAAAATGCACATTGCAAACAAAGTGTCAAATTCCCTTAAGAACAAAAGAGATAAATCTAACAGTAAATGCGACAAAGAGAGACATATGTACTCGATTGTGAGAAAGAGATATAAATGTAAGGGGTGAGATCAAGATATTATGACTTATGGGCTGTAAGAATGTACAGAAATACACGTATGATTATAATTAAGCGTTGATGCCTTTTTGATTATTTTATAGATTTAAAAAAAACAAAAAACGACGATGAAACCTTATTAGACATATTTATGTTGCCAAAATAGACATTTCATTTTTACTGTAATGTTGTCAATTTTGTACGATAACTAAATGTGATATCACCAGAACGGACGCAATTTATTTACATCGTAAAGGAACGGTTAATGATATTTTCTCATAAAATAATAAATACGTACTACGTCATATTATTACAATCAAAGGTAATATACATATTTTTTTAAATTCATAATCGTAATAAGATAGTTACCTATATCGACCAATATAATTATAATGAGATTTTACAATATACACCAACCATTATTGGCATCGAGTAACAAATAATTATGTGTCTTACTGAAAAAAAAAACTGTAATTATAATATCCTGTTAATCAAGGAGAATTTTCGTGTTCGTTTTATTATTTCTAAGAAATAAGATCAATTTTCAAACAACCTCAGCATCAAGTGACTGCAAGTGTCTATACGCTTAAGATCATCCCCTTATCCTAATGAGGGGTTTAGTATTTCAGATTATTAGATCGGAGATAGTGATAGCCATCATTAAGGTATTGAGATATGTACAGAGAATTCTTAGTATTACGCGCAAGATTAAGGGTAGATAGTTTACCACCCTTAGTAATTTGATAGATGAGTCAATAGATGCCAATCTATGTCAAGTGATCTCAGGAATCAAATACATGAATAATTGGCATTATTATAATAGGTAAATAGGAAATTAATACGGGCTATTGAGCGACCGGTACTGGAATTGTATCAATGGTAGAGTATTGTATTACCTACTAGGTATAAACACTCCCCAAGTCACTAGTCAAATAAAATAAAGTGTCGACTTCTGTCTTTTCTAGGAGACTGGACGTAAATATATGAAAGTAAAGCTTTAAAAATATTACTAACACTAATTATAAAATTCTTCAAATCTCTTTCAAATTTTCATTTATTGTAAATATCACACCATTAATGATCAAATAATCAAAAGCAAAAGGTCATTTGTGCAAAAATAGAGTTTTGAGAAAAACGCATTTTAAGTTTTTTTTTGCGAAAAAAAAATCGTGTGAAGGTTATTTCATAATATTTTGAATTAAAATTTAGAGCACAGGTGACAACTGACGCTTAATACTTAAAATGCAATTTATTTTTCATATAATTTTCGTCACAAGGGCCCTTTTTCAGCAATAAAATCTTTTTTTTTACACAAAGGCTTTTACACATTTAAAAATAATTACAAATAGTACCTTTTTCTTATATTATTTTCGCAACCACAGCACATAGACTGGCAAAATCGTTTTTGTTATACCTAAGTTAATTAGCGTTTTAGTAGTTGTGTATAAATATGATTGTAAATTAATTAATGAAATAGTAAATTATACATAATCCAAAGAAATTCTAGGACTAATCTTATGTGAGTATGTACTGATGTTTTCCAAGTAATGTATACATTATTGATATTATATTAAATATCAATGTCGAAATCCTGAAAGCTGAAATACTAAAAAATGTGTACATTTCGTTTAACTGCAATATCGAATAGGATAGATAATTATTTTTTAATACTATTTTTTTACAATTCTTCAAAAATATTAAGTACGTACTCGGTGTTGAAAAAAATAATAATCCTATAACTTAACTTCGTTTCTAATGAATTAGCGCTGAGTAGTAATGTAATACTTATTGGTACAAATAAATTAAAATGTTATTGCTGACCTACGAGTATATAAGGCCCTAATTATAATATATGTATATATTATAAATCTAACTGAGTGATATTACGTAATTTAGTGATCATTATCATGACCCCCACAAGGGGGAGGCTGACAGGACTCTAGCCTAGGGGCCTTGGCTCATACGGGGCCTGGCGTGATGATTCGACCAGATAAGTGAGATAAACACGCATCACAAATTTTCTCTAATACTAAAAAAATGTATATTTTCCGTCAATAATGATTATATTTGAAAAATATATGACTGTGCGATGCAATTTTTAATTGTGTGTCGTTACTTGATAACTCCATAATTCAAGTGGTTGTAAGTATTAAAAATACACTAAATTATATGTGAAAACCTCTTGGAAAACGCTACTGAAGAGCGTCACACTGCTTTTGACCTTAGCGATAGGTAGGGCGGCACACCATAGATCCTAGCCTTGAGGCCCACTTCAGGATGTGGGGCCATGATAATTATTATCTGTAAAGAGACAAAGGAAAGAAGGAATATAAGGACTTAAGTATGTAACGAGATAACCATTTTTAAGATGTGTAACCAATTTGACATTGTAATGAAATGTGTGTTATACAATATTTAAGCGTTTAGGGATTTCGGCCATTCGGGTGTTCATTCATTCGCCATCCGGGTTTTCAACCGGCATCCGCCAGTTATATGTACATTCACCAATCACTATTATATGAATGTCTCAGAGACTACCCAATATAGATATTATTTTGCTATAAACAAATAGTTTATAAATACATTACAACATCTATTTTGATGTACAAGTAGAAATATACACTTACGCTTTACGTAAATAGGCACCATACGATATATTATAAATGAATACGCTTAGCAATATACTGACAAGGGAAATACCTACATAATTTGATCGTAATTGTAAAATTCTGTGGGCGAAAGAAAATGGAGATTAGTTTTAAAAATCGAACAATGAAAAATGAGTTACGTACGTTTGCCAAATTAATCATAATGCATTATAATATGCATACAGAATAAAAGGGATGATTTGAATCGATGCCATTGAATGACTAAATGACCCAAAAACTTCCATACAAAGTTCTCCAAAATTAAATATGCTTCTGGCTTGATTTTAAGAATATCTCCCATTTTATTCCGTACATAGATTTTTTTTAGCAAGTAGATTTTTTATATAATTATTATTATATTTTTATGGTAGGCGGTTTTCGATAAAATTTTTGAATTGTATCAGGTATATTCATAACTTTAATGGATCAAATGATGACTTTATACTTTTTATTACATGCATATGCAATTTTTGCAGGTGTTCGCGCAGTATGACTCATGAATTTAATTGTCATACGACATCTATTCTTTATTTTATATCTAGTCGCTCAAAAAAAGAGTATTCCAGTTTAGAGCTTCGAATGGTCTATTGTAAAAACCCTTTATAAGATTCCGTCACTATCTATTGAATGGATTCGATCCCTAGTGCCCCGGAAAAGGGTTAAAGGGATTTATTTTCAATTTGTACTTTTTACGATCGGTGAATGATTTTAGGTTGCATAATGTGTAACGTATATTACACTGAATCAAATCAATCCATAAAATCTCCACTTTATTTGGAAAAAATAAATTTGTATATCACTAACTTCATATTATTAAATGTTACTCAGGCTCTACGTGTGTACACAATGCAACTATAGCTGATTTAAAAAAAAAATTTATTTTTAATTATTGTAATTAATATTAGTCTTCTTTCAGGAAAAGCTTTAAAGCTCAAAATTGAGTTAAGTATAAAATATTTCATTTCAAATGCCATGTATTAAAAAGTAACGATGTTCAACTAAATCACTCTAAAAGCATTTATTCCAAAGTAACGAATTTCAACCAATGTTTCATACATTTGGTTTTTTTATGTAAGACAAAGATTTATAACGTATTTGTCTGCTTCTCTGTTCTACCATAGAAATCTGGAAACGTTGCCTAATATTCGTAAAATTTTACGAGGATTGTTTGTCGACTATTAAATTGTACGTTCAGCCATTACTAAGGCTGCGAAAAGTATAACAAAATAAAAGACGCCAAAATACACCCTATGCTGTGAAATTAAAAATAGCTATTTACACACTTGTTTCATGTATTTATAAATAAATAAATACATTATATATATTTTGTGCAAAAACATTGGACTAATAATTGTAATAATATTTTAATACTAATTAAAACTTTTTGTGAGTGTTTAGTAATTTGATTATTATATTTCTAAGCCCTGTCAGAGATGAATTGCCTCAAGTGAATAACTGAAAAAATAGTGGATATTGCAATATTTTGCAGAATGATACCAACTGTAACATTTAACTCCATAGGGGATGCATTAAGTCATTGCGAGCCCTTCGATATTTAAAATTTTAACGCGCCAAATCGATCGCAAGGGTTTAACGACAATTTGCGAATATTATGTCACTTTAAAAGGCGATGATTCGATTTTTATTTTTTATCGCCCATCTTCATTCATTATTTTCGTTATAGGTTATATGCCGTTACTCCATCACACGATAAAATTAAACGCTTTTAGTAATAAAAAAATCGTTAAAATTGTTTTTAATAAATTTTAAAATAGCATTTATTCATACGAATCAGTGACATTGTATTTATCAGTGACTTGTTAATGGGATAAGTCAATTTTTTACTGCTTTAATGTCATTACATAAAGGCAAAGCGCAATTTATTATGTGTCAAAAAATAAGACAATTTATATTATATATATTTCATCGTTATAGAGATTCAGTAAGTAACATGTTTTGGTAGGTAGAAATATCAAGCATATAAAAGACATAGTTTTGATAAGAAATAAATATAAAATATTATTGTAATTCAAAATGCAATCAAACTCAAAGCAATCATCTCTAAGCCGGCTCTCTCATTAAAACTCGTCTCGCCTAAAATTTGTCGAATACGTCAATGTGACGTCATCGTTGTTTAACACAAACAACAAAACACACGTTGCCAAATGGAGCTCCGCAGACTGGTCGAATGCGACTGCTTCGTTTGAAAAAAAAACTGGCTGTCGCAATCGACAAGTTGCATCCTTCTCGGGCTCCTAATCGAAGAGCCGAAGTCACATACAAACTCCTACGAATTGGTCATTCCTATACCGGCTCGCCGATCACCGCATTCAAATATCGATCTATACGACGTTTCGAAGGCTACGCGCGACTGTCGCTAGGTAGATGTGCGCAGTCTGGACAAGTAATACTAGATCTCAGTTCTCGGAGGTTTGTTCGGCACACGGACGAGTTTTGATGTGAAACTAGCAACACACAACAAATTGCATACTTACGTGACTACCTGCAGTCATGTGATAGTATTATTGAAGTCCATCAGAACAATTTGGTGCACAGATTATTATTTTTAAAATGTAGGTATTTTCTCCGTCGACTTATGCAAATTTTTCATTTAGCTATTTTCCTAGCACATATTATCTAGAATTGCTCATCTAATAAAATTGAGTGTGGAGTGAACAAGCTAAACGTTATTAACCAATTTTGATGTAATATTGAAACCAACATTTAAAAAATCCACAATACCAATTTTATTTTTCACCACTAAATAGCAAATCTCACACCACACAAAATAATTCCTTCCGTTATTCCAGGCAGATAAATATATTATAATTATTATATTATTGGTATCGTAGAATTTCAATATTGTTGTCGCTTGCTAAGAAGTTGCCAAATATCAGTTACGCTCGTTATTGTATTTGAAATCTTGAACGGTAAGTTGCAACGAGTCGATAATTTATCTTCAGAATGAATAAAAATAATGACACCATCAAGCATATAAATGCATCGCGTTAAAATGCATATCAAGATGACAAATGCAGGTCATTTAATCAACCGTCGGAACTGGGGATAAGAGCAGTGCAGTGGGTTTTTTATATAGGAAAAGAGGGTAAAGAATGATTCTCGATTAATAATATCTAGTTAAATATTTAATTTTAAATTATCTAATGATATTATATGCTGCCATAGTATTATTTCAGTGTTCGATAAAATTAATTTGTCTACCAATTAATTGTACATAAGAAGTAATAAAAAATGTTGGGTTGTGATGTCGACAGATATTAAAACTGAAACATTAATTTAATGTTTTTCATTTGGTTCCTACATTCTGAAATATCATTTTGCAGAATTTTTCAAAGCTACTACAGGGTGGCGTTACGATGTAAGATAATGCGTATATGTATGATGGAACTTTGGTACCTATTTTAATCACACTAAACATCTATTTCAATTTGTACATTATTCTCAAGATAGTCATAATTTACTCAACGAACGAAAATTACGGTTGCAGGTAAATTGCATGTACATATTAAATTTCACAGTAAACAGCCTTACTGGAAAGAGATGGCTGTATAGCACTGAGATCAAAAAATACACGTTGTGCGTGGAGCATTGCTGACAGACATTGCAGCAGAATGTTATAATTTTATTAGATTCAATAAAAAAATTAATTGTGATATTGATTGGTATAAAACGCTGTCATTATTATCAGATAGTTGATAGGTATGACTTGATACGAGTACCTGAATATTATATAAATTTTACAGTATGATCGTATTTTTGATCTCTGTCTTTCCTTTATAATTAATTTTAATGTTATACCGCCATCTATTTACGATACAACTGCATACGTACAAATTTCCGGATATATTTGACTTAAATATTTTTAATGTTCAGATCCTTATGTATTAAATAATTAATTTAAATGAAAATTGTCAGTAAAATGTATTAAATTACAGTTTTCTCTGGAGGTATACCCTTATCCTTAATTAATGTAATTAAATTTCTATAATAATTTGTAATTCTTAATGTATTCGTTTATAAAATTCACTTTATATATAAATGCATGCCGTGAGTTCATTTTTAATATTCTGTGACCATTTATTTGATCCCGTCATATTGTACGCATTGATTTCTAATAACCACCCTTTTGACGCCACTGTTACTTATGTCCCGTTCTGTAAGCACAATGCCGCGCACTCGAAATGCTAATGAAATTATCATTGGTATTTGCTTTTGTACACGGTTGAATGAATTCTCATGCCAAACGCGTTCGGTATGACAGTACATAAGAATGAAACTCACCCTTATGAAAATATTGACTTTTGACAAAATATACTTTGTGCGAATGTCTTCACGATTAATTACACGTAATATTATAATACAATGAACAATGACAATGATTGACGAATACATATGAACATATATGATACATTATATTGTACGTGGAATTAGGTATATTAGCCACCATAAATTTTAGTTTATATTCAATTTTCAGCAGGACTCGAAATAAACGAGACCGGACCGGAATGCAGCCCCGATTGGTGAAATCCCTAAGCCTATCGCTCCGTTCTGGTACGTGAATTATTAATAAAATATAAAATTCATTTACATATCATATTTTTTCTTATAATTTAATACGAAACGAATGGTATGAATATAGCAGAAAAATCGAACTCATTTTAATATTTTCGGAAAATTATCGAATGCTCTGGTTCGTAATTTTTTTCATTTCGAGCGCTGAGTTTTTCGGTGCATGTGTAATATAAATAAAATAATCTTTAGGTTATTCTGAAGGACGAAAATTAAGATACTTGCAATCATATTATATGCGAGGATTCTACGTGAAAATTGTCGTATAATAAATTGTATATGTAAGTCGTAAAGAGAATCAGATATAGAAATATTTTTTTTTAAATTTAGAATACTTAAAAATCCCATAGTAAAAATGACCCAAATGGAAATAGTACAGAACTCAAATCAATTAAAATTTAAAATGCTTTCTATTTCACATCTACATGCTTCATGTTGGGATTTTTTTTTAAACTGCCCTGGAAATAATGGCTAAAATATTGTAATTATTTTTATGCATTCTAATCACCAATCAGCATTTAGATATTCCGACTAAGGCCGACGTATCAAATAATGATCGGATACTCACAAAAGAAAGTATCGATTCTGGACAAACAAGATTTGACAATAAAAATCATTTTATTTGTCTACAATTTTACATTATTTATCTGTACATGAGACTCAGTATATCTTACTTCCAAAAAGAACCATATCGGGAAACCTAATTTAAGATTTTTTAATTGGTTGATGTCTGGGCTTTCGGCCTATTGGTTTTACGATTTAAAGTTTCTATAATGAGTGGCCAAATTATTGACAGGTGGATTGGCTCTGAAACACATGATAGGTTAGATAGATGTACAAAAACTGTATTTAATTAATTGTCTGCAAAAAATGCGTTATAATGTCTCTGAGGTACAGAATTGTTATTATTTATCTACACCTGATGTCAATTAACGGTGATATATTATAATATAGTGTACGTATGAATTTCAAAGCACCAGTCTTACAACATAATGCTATTAATAAATAAAATTAACTCTATAGGTGCCAGCCACCCTTCGCTGAGTGCATACAATGTTGTTCGTCAAAAAAGTAGCATAGCTACGTCATAGAAATGATGATGTTTCAGTGAAGGATTTCAGACAAAAAGGGCGCGAAGAATGGACTGCAACACTTTGTGAATTCACTCATCATCATTAATAATCACAGCTTCTTTTATTCGCCAGATCCTGGCGGCAGGGGATGCTGGATCGTCCACCTGTGAGATGTTTTTAGATATTTGTTTGGAGGGGATGATTGTGTAATGAATTTAATTTATGTATCCAGTATATACACACTTCCAGTACTATTATATGGTAGCAATATATTATGGACAATTATTACAACAAATGTTTTTTTTAAGTCTCAAACAGTAGTTAGGATGCAGGAAGAAATCTGTAATTTGAGCATTTTTATTAACTAAGCCTAAAATTTGAAGACATTGATTTCTGAAAATAACTGAAGCATATATTTTTTGTATGTAAAAGTTAGATGAGGGTCCTTTTCTCAGCTTCACTTTCATACAATTAGGTTCCATCTTTATTAGAGGTGGTTTTTTCAACATTTTCAGAATATGTATTTTCTATTATGCTATAAGTATACGAAAAAGTCAGAATTGTGATGGTATAGGGTTGCTAGATACACGAAAATACTCTAGAGAAATACTTTTACAATTAGCGCTTTACAATAAAAAAAATACAAAACTATACCATGTACTATGTCATGTTCTTATGTGTTATCCATTAAGGCTATACTTCAGCTGGGGCACAGGGGCACAGTCTAAAACGATCGTGACTACGCGACGCGAAGATTGTGCAAACGACGCGTGCAGAAGAAAACATAATTTTTCATAAAAAATTAACATGCGTCCATTTAATGTTATGTTTATTGTTCTATTAGTAATAATAATATATTCATTGATATATTTTCTTTTTCAAGTAAATGAGTAACGTTTTTTAGTCATCTTTACACGATTTAAGAATTCATTCCCCCAACGCCATCACAAAACAAATTGACGTGTTCACAGCTCAACTTTCGCTCTCAATTGCCGTTTCAATGAAGTATGCTCTTAAATTCTTATGTGAGCACGTATGGCATAGAGGGACACACTCTTAGATAATATCATCTTCACAAAAGACATAAACTTTTTAGTGATGTGATGTGTATTTTGTTTATGAAATTTTATTTTACTGTGTAAAATTTTGTATGTTTTCTATTTTTTCTTCTTCTCTTTTGTGAGGGTAATATTTGCTATAATGCGAATCTCATATTGAGAACGTCCTTAATTTTGATTTGTTATGTCCATAATGTCTTAAAATTTCTTAAATAAATATTTTTTCCTTCTTCTTTTTATGGTGGCCAACTTGCACTAGTTACACCTCACTATCCTAATGCCATGTATATTGAGCCACTTACGGAGGTTGCATAACTAAAATAATCTCCTTATATCTACGCTTATGCTGTCCTCTAGTTTCCTCTACATTATGAGTTTGAATAGAACATACTTCTCATTCCGGAAAATATGGCTGAAATAATCAGAATTTCTGCGCTTGACAGATGCTATACGTTCTCTTGTTTTATCGACTCCTCATAACACCTCCACATTGGCAATTTGGTATGCCGATACAGTCACATCTTGAAAGACTTCGGTCTTCGTATTGTCCATTCCTCTAAGTTCCAGTCTTTCATCGAGTTCATAAAGCTGTGTCTCGATTGCAGAAGAGATGTTTCATTCTATCAAAGGTGTTTTTGTTATCTCAATCTTTTATTTTGTTAACTGTCAATTCATGGTGGAACTGCATTGTATTGTTGTTTTTATTTAATAAAATGCAATTTTTTTATAGTACTTATTCCACTTTAATTAATATATTAGGACCGGTTTCGTCCGCCTTAGTGGGACATTTTCAACTGAATACATTTTTTTAAAACCAAATTTATCAAACAAAATTCAAAGCGATAGAAATAATATAACAATAGGTACATAATAATTATCCGTCCAATAATACCTTCCCACTAACAGACTAATTTAAAACTAATGAGGTTGGACATTAATATTTCATACTACGTCAGGGGCATTAAACAAATTATTTAAAATATTAACAAACCACAAAATATGAAACAATCTACACTTACAATAACATTAATATCAACAAATAATTATGATTAGTCAAAATTTACAATAAAATTTTTTATAAAAAATAAAATAAAACAATATTATCAATTGAAGTGAGATCGAATAAAAAACAAATACAGCCAAAATATGAGTCAAAATTAAATAAAATTAAAATAATAAATAATGTACAATATATAAAGTTATGTTATGACAATCCCAAATATTAAATAGGGTATAATAATGGAGAAGACACAAAATATAATTGATCATTTAACAACATAGAATTGGGCAAAAATTTATACCTATTAATTTCTAGGATTTCCTGTTTATCCAATTTTATAGATTTCTCATTCAAATGCAGGATTTTAAAATTTTTACTGATATTAAAAGAGTGATTATTTAAACTTAAATGATTTCCAAAAGCTGAAGATTCATTACCATTTTTGGCACAGGCTAAATGTTCTTTGATCCTAGTATTAAAAGACCGTCCCGTTTGTACAACATATTTGGCATCACAAGAGTCACAACTTAATAGATAAATTCCACTTTGGTTAAGTTTATCTAATCTATCTTTAGTATTCACCAGTTTTGAATTTAAATTTTGTGTGTTGTAAAATGTTACATTGAAAAGTTTTTTATCTATTGTTCTTGAAATATTCTCAGACACTCTTCCTAGGTAACATAATTTAACCCAGCGTTTTTAAAACTGGCTTCATCTATCACTAAGCCAGAAATCACATTTAATATGGCCAACAAATCTAAAAAATTAGCTTTATTAAATGTGATTTCTGGCTTAGTGATAGATGAAGCCAGTGTTAAAAAACGCTGGGTTAAATTATGTTACCTAGGAAGAGTGTCTGAGAATATTTCAAGAACAATAGATACAAAAACTTTTCAATGTAACATTTTACAACACACAAAATTTAAATTCAATACTGGTGAATACTAAAAATAGATTAGATAAACTTAACCAAAGTGGAATTTATCTATTAAATTGTGACTCTTGTGATGCCAAATATGTTGGACAAACGGGACGGTCTTTTAATACTAGGATCAAAGAACATTTAGCCTGTGCCAAAAATGGTAATGAATCTTCAGCTTTTGGAAATCATTTAAGTTTAAATAATCACTCTTTTAATATCAGTAAAAATTTAAAAATCCTGCATTTGAATGATAAATCTATAAAATTGGATAAACAGGAAATCCTAGAAATTAATAGGTATAAATTTTTTCCCAACTCTATGTTGTTAAATGATCAATTATATTTTGTGTCTTCACCATTATTATACCCTATTTAATATTTGGGATTGTCATAACATAACTTTATATATTGTACATTAATTATTATTTTAATTTTATTTAATTTTGACTCATATTTTGGCTGTATTTTTTTTTATTCGATCTCACTTCAATTGATAATATTGTTTTATTTTATTTTTTATAAAAATTTTATTGTAAATTTTGACCAATCATAATTATTTGTTGATATTAATGTTATTGTAAGTGTAGATTGTTTCATATTCTGTGGTTTGTTAATATTTTAAATAATTTGTTTAATGCCCCTGACGTAGTATGAAATATTAATGTCCAACCTCATTAGTTTTAAATTAGTCTGTTATTGGGAAGGTATTATTGGACGGATAATTATTATGTACCTATTGTTATACTATTTCTATCGCTTTGAATTTTGTTTGATAAATATTGTTTTAAAAAAATGTATTCAGTTGAAAATGTCCCACTGAGGCGGACGAAACCAGTCCTAATATATTAATTAAAGTGGAATAAGTACTATAAAAAAAATGCGTTTTATTAAATAAAAACAACAATTATCTCAATCTTCCTCTTAATCTCATGGTCTTGGCTCTAGTTTTCATGTAAACAGAAACCGATCTCCACCTTCTGTATAAGCCTGCCCTCAATATGCAGCCGGAGATTTCTGACTATATGTTCATTGGTTCAACGGGCCTTTGCATATTCCGACAACATTATATTATAAAGATAAGTGAAAAGAGAGAATACAGTACCGAATGTGGTTCTTTCAAATGTTATAAATAGTGAAATCGTAATAAATTATGGCAAATTTTGACATTGACAAAATTTGACAAAGACATTGAAAAATAAAGTTGTTTTTATTGACTAAAGAAGATAATAACGTGATAAAGCCGTTGCACAATTCCAAATACAAATTGTCGTATTCTATTTGATAAACAAATATATTGTGATCTTTTCGAGATCCAAATAGTAAATTCCCATGCTAATAATTTTTTTGATAAATTAAAAGATGCTGGTAAAGATACTTTTAAGAAAGATTCCGATGCACCATCACGTTTCAAAAAACTTGATTTACCGGGAATTACTTTGGTCACACATAGTGGCAAAAGCAAGTGTATGTTTTTTTTGGTTTTTAAATGAAACTAGTTTTAACAACACATTTAAACAATGTGGAATTTATTCTCAAACTTTGCATATACTTTCGTTATGAAATGGGTTATAAGTTGAGAGTGTCCTGCTTAGCGAAATAAGTACGCATTATTAATTTTAATTAAATGATAATAATATTTTATCAATTTATCACTGCATGGTACTATTGGTACTGTAGGTTTTACATTTTTGTAGAAATGATTAATAAATTAATTAATAAAAATATTAATATATGTACCTACTCAATAGAGGCACTATATTACATTAGAAGAAGGAAGAAGTCAGTCATTAAATTATAATTTAAATATCTCCCCAATGAATGATATTGTCAAATTATTATAGAATACGAAATAATACATAATATCTATTTAATGTTTTATATCTCAGAACTTATTTAATTTAATTTTGTCATTAAATTTATTGGTGTCCATTATATTTTTTAAATAGCCGCGGTAGGAATGGGGCAAGGTAGATACCGCTCTTTCTAGTAGGATACGTTTTCTTGATTCTGATTGTATTTTTGTCTTATATATACCGACATTTACATAAAATTTACATTTTTTTTAAATATTATATAAACGTTAAGAGAAATTGAAACGAAAAATAATTTTCAACTTTAGGTGCGACGAAATTTCGGACTGGCTGCCAATCGGAGAGCGAAAATCGAGCTGTGAACACGTCAATTTGTTTTGTGATGGCGACGGCGGCATTAATTCTTAACTCGTCTAAAGATGACTAAAAAACGTTACCCATTTACTTGAAAAAGAAAACATGTCAATGAATATTATTATCATTATTACTATAGAACAAAAAACATAACATTAAATGGACGCATGTTGGATTTTTATGACAAATTATGTTTTCTTCTGCACGCGTCGTTTGCACAATCATCGCGTCGCGTCGTCACTATCGTTTTAGACCGTGCCATAGCTGAAGTATAGCCTTAAGATAGGGCCTATCAAGAGAAATTGTTTGACGCCTTAGTCGTTTGTTACAACACAGTGATTGTTGGGTGACTGACAACATTTGTGTCCTCAACTGCGTAACATATACTCTTTTTCTCTTCTTACCGTACCGTTTTTGGTAACGTGTGTATTATCAGATGAAATTTTAACGCGTGCATTATTATTACGGTATCTTGAATAGTTTTGAAATTATCAGCAATTTCAAATATTACTTCAAGCCACCTCACACGTACCGTAACTATTTTTTTTTTTAAGTTTCTTTAAATAACTTGAGAGACACTGTTTCACCCTAGCCAAAATCTACCCCTAAGTAAAACCACGGTTAAATAATAACGCAATAAAATGTAATGTGCAATCGAGCGTGCTGTATGTTTTGATGGTTCATATTTCGACTCATTACCACCTCATAGACGCGACTTGAACCGGGAACCTCTTTTTTCTTTCACTTGAATTATATTTCTTGCAGTGATTTATGCTCAGCTATCAAACTCTACCGTTTGTGATGTTGGAGAAAAGTATAATAAAAATTGGTGGTGTCGGAAATCTTTTCTAGGAAAGAGTTTGATAATTTATATTCATTAAAACCTGCATAGCAACACTATTTTCAATTCAAAAGAATGAACGTAATTATGTAATCCAAATAATTATCCATGACTTTATTATAAAAATATTTAATTTATTAAGTAAATACCAAACTAGCAATATAAAAAAAGTGCCATTGAAACCGTTATAGTCGTGACTTAGAAATTTAAAAATAAAATTAACATATTAGTCAATTCAATTTGATATAGTTCAAAGTCATTATTATAGAATGGTGTGCACATTACGAATTATTAGTTCAAATGAAGGTACTTACTATCTACAACATGATTTTATAAAAGAAAATAGATGACTTTTTATGAAATTATAAATCAATGTCTATATAATATCACTTTCAATTAAGTTGAATACTTATGTATATATATATATATATATATATATATCCAAAACCGAAGCAAGTTTATTCTATTATAATATATGTAAGAATCTTATACTGTTTTTTTGTGACTATTTGTGTATTTTTGTATATTATAAAAATGATACTTGTATTTTATTATTACAAACAAACAGTTATATAACATTGAAAATTATATAGAGGATTAAAAAATTATAGAGGAACAATAATAATAATAAAAGAGTAAAACCAAATAAGTGACAAAAGATGTAAAATTAATCGATTTAATTAAGTATATAATTATATAAAAACCAATAAAATGATAATTATAAAACTGTTGATATAGATTCCTAAGTAGGTACTGGGTTTCCCCAGGTATATAAAATATCTCATACAGTCCTCTGGATACCTCAAGAGTATCTACAATAGCAACCGTATTACCTCTTTGGATTTCTATGCTTATTCGCTGTTTCAGGCACTCAGTTGAATGGCACTCACCTGTTTTGTCAATCCAGCGACAACCGAACTCAGCCATCGTCTTCAAAGCAGACATTTCCCTGGGTCTGAATGTTTCGAAACCCAGGGGACAGACAATACATAATTGAGTGACAGATAGTCGTATTTTTATATTTGTTAATCATTCAAATACAAATCCTAATTTACTGTAATCAATTGTTTCATTGGTCTCTGAAATATATAATAATTAAATTTGTTAATATTACGAAAGTAAAGTCTTCATTAATTACGTAGGTATGGTTTCTATGAAGTATTTGCCAAATATTAAAGACATGTGACAATAATTTTCTAATAAACTATTTACACCTAACCATCATCTCAATAATATGACTAACAATATTAATAAATAATGTCTGGCTATTATATTATTACTAATGGTCAAATACAGAGATGTTGACGTTAAGTTAACTGAAGTAAGATGAATAATAATAAAATGATTGTTTTATTCAATTCCAATTAGTCACCGATTTTAGCGGCGTACAATTAAACGTTGATTAATACCGTTACTTTAATTTATATTTATATTGTAGATATTAACAATATAATACTTATGTTAGGTAAGTAAACTATTATTTTGGCCAATGTATTAAAGTACCCATCTTCAGACACTTCGTTGATGTAAGGTAAGTACGTATACAGTATGATTAATCGATTAATAGCAAATACAATAATGAAAAATGAACACGATAAACTTCAATTATTTCAAATATCTAGTTTTCTTACCCCTGTATTGAGACATCGTCACAGCATCTTTTTGACATAAAATAATATTATTAAATACATAATTCGGTAGTCAGTTGTATAAGGTACTCGAGCTGAAAAGGAGATTTGACACGACCCCATGCCACTATCATTTATAACCCCTTTGTCTTCCTGGTCGATCATTTTGATTCCCATACAGAACAACTAAGTATCTACTATACATGTATTGTTTGCAAACACGTTGTATTAAATGTTGTTTGACTCTTGAATACGTACCTACGTTATTTTGTATTATTATGATGGTTCCCTTTTCTCTGAAATACGATGACCATATATTTTTATTTAGGAATATTTCCAGTATATATAATAATTTCATTTAATTAATTCAATTCATAGATGAACATTGCAATATTTAATTTTGTATTTATAGTCGCTGCAGGTACCTGAAAAAAAACGTTTATGCCAGTGGCGTGCGGTTCATAGATGCCGTGCATCTCTAAACTATTTCAAGACTTTTATATGAAATATTTGTAATATTAAAAAAAACGATCGCTGAGTTGTCGATATAGGCGAGCTGACAGGACATGTTTGCAATCCGTCGTATTAACGTAATTTTCATTTTTTACTTAACGACTGTCCACATACTACCACATCTAACCAAACCTACTTCATTTTTGACGTAAATTAGCTGGATCTAATAATTTCGACCTAGCTGATATTAAATCAGGACCTTCCTTAAAATCTTGGTTGAAGCCATTGATATACTACTGGATGAATCATATGCTTCTTAAAATGACGCCCGATTTTCAGCGACTCGGCCTTTGTTAAAACTTACTGGGTAAGCCCGATCTAGCTTGCATCTTACTCTAACTAATAGTCAGCGCATGACGACTTGCTCTGTCTGCTTTGCGTTGCAGCCACCCTTAGGTTCACTATTCCAAGAACGCAAATTTAGTTTTACAGCCAGGGTAATACGGGTGAAATTCGGGAATCCATGTAATCGGTCTTAACGCATTATACCTACAAGGAAATATTATAAGACAATATTCGTAATATCTTTTGTGGTACATTTTTAAAAGGACACTTGTATGGGAACTGCTC
This sequence comes from Rhyacophila brunnea, assembly GCF_057557595.1. Taxonomy (NCBI): domain Eukaryota; kingdom Metazoa; phylum Arthropoda; class Insecta; order Trichoptera; family Rhyacophilidae; genus Rhyacophila; species Rhyacophila brunnea. Next base: position 33,958,463 of record NW_028233276.1, on the reverse strand, counting down.
ATCTAGTAGTATATCAATGGTTGAAGCATTACTGTAGACTGGGTAAATCTAGCGAATGATTATGAAGTACGCAACATTAAATAATTTACAGTCCATTTACTATGTTTTAATTCTTCAATATATACAAAAAACATGATTTGTTTTAAAAGAGAGATAAACCTACAACTAAAAAAAACTGTTGTTTAAAATGTACATACGTTGAAGGCTTTAATCTTAACATTAAAAATTATATTTTTATGGTTACTGATTTTATCATTAAAGTGTAGACTCGAATCTGACGGTAAACTCTTTGAATAGTTCCTAGCTTTAAGTAATTTTTATTTAAATTCAAAACTATACATATTTCTATAAAATAACAATGAGTTTACATTGAATGCTATTTCATTTATATTGAATTGAGCAGATATTGTAACCTTCTGGCACCAACAGTATACATTCGTTTGTTTACTTTAGTAGGTCATTTTTTAACTTGCATATCGACCATTTTTAGGAAAAAGGGCGTAATTATTCCTCACAGAACAAATTTTACAGGAGGTGCAAAAACGTTTTTTGAATGATTTTGATTCAATATTAAAAAAAAATATGCACAGATATTGGGTGCATGATGATTGATGATTTGGTGTAATATATTTTTGATCTAATAATAATTAAAGAAGTTATTACACAAAAAATATTAAAATTGAGGGAAAATGCTTTTTTCCATAAATTAAAACTTAATTATAGCTCAATTAAAACCTGAATTTAGATATTAATTTGGCATTTGCGGCTTACTTACTTTTTACAGAATGTGTATTTAGTTGTATACATTGTTAATATCTAATAAAAGCACTTTTCGAACAATCGAGTGTTACGCCCTTTTTCCTAAATACAGTCGATATACATAATATTATTATCTAACCATTGAATTACAACATATTATTTTGTGTGGTGCATTGGAAAATATTTTAATATCATAATGTCTATAACTGTATGAATAAACAACAATTTATATATATTAAAAAAAACTATTAATAAAAATTATACAGAAAGAATGTTTCTCCATTTGGTATTACTTAAATTTCAAACACTGTTGTCACCCTATACATTCGTTCTGCTATTAAGTCCAACAAAGTAAATGCTTAATGACTATTTCAGGATGTCGTTGACGGACTGGCTTGAGAGTGACCGGTGGGCAGTGTCCAGTGACCGGTATGTTAATCCGCGATGAAAAATCATCGTGCCCAATTGAATTGCGAACTGAACAAGTGTGACAATTGCAGAGAATGGAAGAAAAATGATGTTCCGGTAGAAACTGGATATCGGTGTGACGATTTAAGATGTCTTTATGCGTGATGCCTGTAGTGAGATTAATCTTACTTTAAAATAGGGATGAAGATAATTTAGTAATATGAATAATACAGTTTTGTCCGGTACCTACCACATATTCAGATATACTATACAATACTCAGCATCATCATCATCAGCTTGAATCTATCCACTGCTGGATAAAGGCCTCTTCAAGCTGCTTCAACTTCTCTCGGTTTTGTGCGTTGCGCTGCCACATACTTCTGCAGAACTATAACATTTCATCGATTCAGCGGCCTCTAGGTCTACCTTGCGGATGTTTAGTACCTTTTGGATACCACTGGATGACTAAATTTGTCCAACGATTGTCTCATCTTCGAGCTATGTGTCCAGCCCATCTCCATTTGAGGCTTTTAATGAACTCTATTGCATCGCAAACCCTTGTCTGCTTCCTTATCCACTCATTCCTCTTTTTGTCTTTTCGCGTTATGCCCAGCATGCGCTTCTCCATACCACGTTGTGCTACTCAAAGTTTCTGGATCTCTCTTTTAATTACGGTCCATGTTTCATACGCTTATGTGATTACGGGAAGCACACACTGGTTGAACACTTTGCGCTTTAGGCAGAGTGGAAGGTTACTTTTTAAGACATTATTCAGGCGGCCAAAAGCACTCCAGCCTATTTTACTCTGCGAACAATTTCATCAAATATACATCCATCTATAGACACTTGTTGTCCCAGTTAGATGTAGTTTTTCACCTGTTCGAGCTGAGTGCAATTGGTGAGGATCTCTTTTTGGCCCGCAAATCAGTTGAACATGACTATCGTCTTTGTTACATTTATTTTCAAACCTACTTTGTTGCTTAATTCAGCGAGTTCCTGCATTCTGCTTTGAAGGTCTTCTGAGTCTTGCGATAAAATTACTATGTCATTGGCAAAGCGCAGATGACTCAGGTATTCTCCATTTATGGGGATCCCTTTGTTATTCCAGCCAAGTTGCCTGAATAAGTCTTCAAGAGTAGCTGTAAATAGTTTAGGTGAGATTGTATCACCTTGTCGGACTCCTTTGCTGGTAGGATACTCATACACGTAAATAATCTTTTCCTTTTTTAGCCGCCATCTTGAAAATAATGGTCCCCAAAATTATTATTTGCAGTTATCTCTAGAATGGTTAATATTATGAGAATATTTTCGAAACAACAATTAATATGTAAAATAAGATCTACAAAAATATGTGTAACTATAATAGTTTTCTCAATATGGCTCAGCACATATACACATTGTATGTTATAAAGATTTTTCAGTGAGAACCACCGACTGTGACATGTCAAGAAGGGGGTGAGAGAACATATCACAAAACAATGCTCCCATGCTCCAACAATGCCCCTATAAATTATGTAGGTGAATGAAATATTACTACTTCTTTATTATCAGGATCTCATGGCTGAGGATTGTAGCCCGGACGATTTGTCTGTTGAATAGCATTCTCAATGTGTTTTTCCCAATCCTCTCGGTATTCTATGACATGCAAGGCCCGTGTCAGTGGAAGCTCCGCGGTGCAAAAATCTAGACCATCCAATATTAGCGTCAAATCTTCGGACGTAGAATGTCTCAAATAAAAGACAGTGCGGACGACACAAACGGACACTGATTATCCTAATTATAATGACCGCAAGGTTACGTATATTCCATAACACCTTGCCCCCTTCCGCAGTCTTAAAAAATAATATGCATATTTTTTCAAATCAAAATCACCCCCCATACCATTTTTTGTGGGTGCGCCTGATATAGTATATTGATAGACTTGAAGTTGTGTTAGTTTAGAGTTGTTAAATATGATACATGAAAGCTTTATTAAAAGTTTGATACATTAAGCTATCTGCGGCAGTCAATTTCTCATGTGTATTCTATTAAAAACTTGCGTTTCAACAATGTAATGGATTGCATAAAAATTAAAGCTATGAAATAATAATAGTGATACGGCATCAGCACAAGTTTAATTATATACAGATAAATATGTAGCTGATAGCCTGTGTATCTTAAATCCTAAAACAACCCTTTTGGGAAAACGCATTTTAAGATTTTTCATGCATTTAATATAAATTTACGGCTTTATGAATTCAAGAATTATAGGTTTCTGTAATGAATAGGTATACTAAAAGGGTGAATCGGCTGTGAAAGATACGATTTTAGTTACAATATACATAGGTTTATTATTTCAGAGTAATGCTAGCCTACTTTTTGAACCCCTCACTCAAGACATGATAGTAAGGCAAGTAACTACGCAGAGAGATTTGATGTTGATTGATGATATGCAATTGTTAGAGAGTCATATAGGCGGATCGAAATGAATGTAAATCATCATTTACCTTATCAAACGAGTCCATTGATCGAATCACGTGTCCAAGTAACTGGTTTTATTGTTTTCAAAATACACTAAATACAGTATGAATAAAATGAGCCATTATTGAGTGAACAGTTTTTACTATAAATATATTGTTTCTCTTCTAATTTGATACAGATATAGCAAAGTTAATTAAACGTCACACGAAAATAATCTATTAAATGTTTTGTTTATATTTTAGAATAATCGTTTTAAGTCGTTCGTAGCGAACGGTCTTTTATAGGGTTGTTGATTTTTGGTTGCTATGGTTTTCTACTCTTATATTATGTTACGACTGTCGCCGGTGTCGCCATCTCCGCTGCCACAATATCATTATTATAAATTAACAGTGACACATTAAAATTTGGATGAAGCCTGAAACTATTGTGTAAGAATACTTTATCCACTATAGATAACTGCCAGTTTATAAATAACATTTCATTCGCACAAAAATTAATTTAATGAATAATAAATTTTGTTGGCGATAAGCAACAACATCTTGAATTCTTTCAAAACTGTAACACAGATAACAAAAGGAATGTAAACCAATAGAATTTTTATACCCGCAACGCTTACATTTCTGCTCTATTCTTATTCTAAACACCAGAAATTGTATTTATTAGAATTTTTTATTAGAAATCTATTTGTGTATTTCAAACAATGACATTAATATGGACGAATCATCTGGAAAAGAAAATGACACTCACTTTATTGTCGGGTCTGCCGAATGGCATAATCTGTTCTAACGCCATTACAATAAAGGTGATATTGCTATAAATTCCTGATGCTTTTTGTTGGGTCTGCCGAATGGTTCGGTTCGAACGGGTTCGCTCAAATGAACATTGATATTAGAAACACTGCTCTAACGCCATTACAATAAAGGTCATATTGCTATAAATTCCCGATGCGTGATATCGCATAATGAAATTGCGTGACGTCTACCTATACATGCGAATGCGCGAATTTACTTGCTAGCTACTGTATTGAGTGCGTCGTCCATTAATAATGACATTGATTTCAAATATCCAAAAAAAAAAAATATACATGTAGTACGGAATGAACATAACAATTGACACTAAAATGGAAGGTGGCGGCCTTTTAAGTTTTTTAAAGGGCGGCATTTTGGCTTTGGAAGTCACTGTATGTATGAATTTACAACTTACATATATAAATACTATTGTCTATAATAGTGTTTAAAATTTTCGTTATGAAAGGTTATAACGGAAACCAATTAATATTTATTAAAATTAAAATAATCGTATTCACGCCGCTCATTTATTAAGTGTTAAAATGTCAAAAGGACTTAACACGATTTTGTAGCACGGTGACTGTTTGGCTACCAGACATGAATCGAGGATCAAATTAGCACAGTGATTAAGATTTCATTCTAATATAATATTAGTAAAATTCCATAAGGTTAGGAATTAGGTATACGTAGATACCTATTAATGCTTACATCATTTGATATATTATAATATATTATACTGTGAAGCATTATAAACCCTTTCATGGTCAATATTATACAAATCAATTCATTACTGTTTTATTAATATATGATAAACATTACAATAATTAGACGTCCATAATTATTACATATAGATTTTTTAAAAATGAATGAAATATGAAACACAAAGAAAGAAGTCAACCGAGTGGGTTAAAAATACTTAAAAAAAAACTTAGCACTTACTTAGTCTATGACCGCTCTTTATTTAAAGCATAATATATGAAGCATGGACACCATACTATGGGGCTTGCAATAATCTTTGTCGTTTACCAGTAGGTATATTTTAAGAAAACATAAATTAGTTTCAATCTAAATTTACATTCATGTAAATGAAATAAATCGATATGTGAAGTTACTGAAACAAATTTAATTGCAGCTTGTGACTATGATTGGCATTCTTTTACCATCTAAAATATAAACGATACTCAAAATCGACTGCTTAATCTGCATACCAGCTAACTCAAATTTTGACCAAAAATGAGATTTTGATTGCATTATGTTATAAAGCATGTTATCTATTCAAACTCCTAAATGTATAAATCAGCGCTCGAAATGGAAAATTTTACGAACCGGAGCGCACGATAATTTTACGAAAATGTCAACTATATTATACTATACTACATTAATTGTAAATGTGATTTATAAAAATAAGTGTGTTATTTTTTATTATATGAAATATCTAGCTCAGACGGTCAAATTAATATTTCCACGAGACGGAGCGATAATTTTGTGTATTTTATGAAGCGGAACGGCGCTCCGGTGCGTTCCGGTCCATTTGGAGCCCTGGTATAAATAAATTCGTTATCGTTCTTCACACAAAACAGCCAATTTCATGTCCTAAATTTCCAATATCGTAAACGGAACCACTCCGCTCTTTATATACATTTTATTTATATATTAAAGGGAAGCTAAAATATAGTATTGATTAATAGTGCAGCTTATTTGTGAATAAAAAAAACATTACCAAGTGTATTTTTGCATTTGTTAAATTCCGCTTGATAGTTAAATTATTTTCAGTTAGGTTTTTTTTTCCATTTTCTGAACAATTTGCCCAAATGCAGTTGGCCAATTTGCACATTACGCAGTCGAATGGTGATAAAAATACATTTGCAGGATATGGACTACTCCCTTTAGTGGTGGTGACACTTATGACATGAAATATTTCCATATTATTGTAGATATCACAGAAAAAAAATAATAAACATAAGTATTTAAATAGGCCAACACCTAGTAAATTTTATACGAAAATTGAAAATAATTTAATAAAATACTAATTTTATTGTAGATAACAAAAATACTTAATTCAGCCCTGAAAATAAGACTTAACTGTAAAACAAAACACAATGACATTTTATCGTTTATGATAAATGCATTTTCGTGTCATTACTACAATTTAAATTGCAATCTGATAAAATAGAATGAATTGCCAGCCGAAGTACACCTCTACTCACAATAACTTTGCGATGAACTCGTGCTCTATTCAAAATAATTGAAATAGAAATGCGGAAACCACAAAATTCTTCACTTCAATTGTTTTTGCATAGAATTAAATTGGAAACAATAGAGTAGTATGAATTGGAGTTACCTAGTAAAAAATATTAAGCAGAAAAAACAGGTACACAATTAATCAGAATAAGTATTTGCTTTTTTAGTAAATAATTATATTGAATAACATTATTCTATATTAATTGTATTCATTTGACGTAGCGCATAATTATAAAGTTTACTAAGTTATAGTCATGTTTTATTAATTACTTTGATGGAAATATTACAATAATATTATACAAATAAGTTCTTAAATTGATGCATAAACAATATTTGGTACTTATTTATACGAGGTACTTACTAGATAAAATACTGATTAGTGATTTTAAAGATATGTATCTATCACCAACAGGACTATATCCACTGCTGGATGTAAGCATACCATAATACGTTATTCAGATCGGTTAATGTGCTGTTATCTGTCTGGTTTTTCCTTCTCGGAACCCAAAAGTAAAAGATGTTTGTAAATTATTGTCAACGCGGGCTGATCTGGTAGACAAATGTTTCTTGTTTCGAATAGCTATAGTTTCACTTTTCACCCTTATCTATCAGCTACGTGGTCTGCATTCTGCTAAATCCTAAGTCCATATCAAACACACCTGTACGTGAACAATGTTTTCTACCTGCGGCGGAAAACAAAAAGATGCACATTGTAAGAATACATCACAAAACATCGCGATTTTCATTCACTTGTGCGGTGTCCAGTTGCCCCGTCAATGACGCTCACCGTCATATCCCCCCACTATCGAAGATCCGTACATAGTATCAGAAGACTATATTATTAGCTATCGTTCAAGAATTAATAAAAGGTGTATTAAACAGATATTTATGAATAGGAACACACAATATGAGTCGATAAGGTAGAAAAGGGGTTCTTTTTGTATGACTGATGCAACATACTTCGTATGAATAGAAAAATAAGAGACCCGCAATCATTAGCGTTAATGCCCCACTGAACTAGTTTGACACCCCTGCCACCCTTTGTTTGATGTTCTCATGAAAGAACTTTACTTGTCTTTCCCCAGTTATACCTATACTGATTTTATTATGAGCTTGCGAGAAATTTTCAATTCAGGTGAATCTGATGGAAAAAAGTGAAGTTAGTTAGTTTTCAGGAAATCCTTTGAAAATTATATTATTTTATAATCTTGTTACGCACGATCTAAGGCATTATCATGAATACTATATAATAGTATTATAATAATCATTTATTATATTATGTACAATTATTAATATTATAAATCATGTTATATGATGTGTTTAAGTTTTCCCGACCATGTGGGCCTCCACAGGGTAGAGGTTTGTATTAACATATTTTGTTTTTTACGAGAAATGGATGTCAGCCACTTGCTTAACCTATTAGGTCCATACCCTGATTCACACACAGATTGAAAAACAATATGTGTACTTGCCAGACCCAGGATTCGAACCCGAGACCCACGGCATGATAGTCCTACGCTTAAGCCACGCGACCACGTTTAAGTTTACGGTCCTAATAATTATGACCATTAGGCCACAAGCATTCGATAACCATTTATTTAAAAAAAAGACACATTGAGCACATAGCAAATTATTAATTGACATTTAGAATAAAAAGTACAAGTAAATCAACTAGAGAGAAAACAAGGTAGAGGAAAAAAAACAAAGCAAAAAATAATTTTATTGAAAAGAAATAAAATAAAAAAACAACAATAATTAAAAAAAAAATACAAATTAAACAATAAAATAGAATTTTAAAAACAAAATACATAATGCATCGCTAAAAATGTCAACATCTCTGGGGAGTGCATTGACCAGCCGCACAGCCCTCGCTACTGGTGCCTGGTGAGCCTGACATGAGGAAACAGATAAAATAGGTCATGGCTGCGACGACGCATGTAATAACTCGTAGGTATACATGCAGGCCAAGCGTTTATCACTAGACTGAAAGTGCGGAGTGTCTGGACTTAAGGAATTTAACGTTGGGGTCCGTGATTGAAAGCTCTAAATGTAGACGGGTAAATGTGAAAGTCAGTGGAACGTGCTTTTTTTTCTTAATGGCGCCCGCTCCCGTCATCTTAAAAATCACTAATAAATTAATATTGATATTTTTTTTCAAAATGCCCCCCTGCTCATATTTCTGTGTGCTTGCTTGATGTCAGATGTTCACCAGCAGGGAATTCAATCAGCGACCAACTTATTGGTAATATTGGTAAAATTGTTGTATCAAACATATATAAAAGACTTTAATAAGTAAGTAAGTGTATTTTCCTGCTTCACTGGTCCAATTCCTTATGTACAAAGCTTAATCCTTGGTTTTAAAGCTCCTTGTATATTGCAACGCATCTGTAATGCAGCGTAAAGATCAGCGTAAAAGTGAGCGTATGTGTAAATGCATTCAATGGTATAAATATGTGAGATACGTAGATAGTAAAGCTTTATATACGTGTTATAGAAAGCACTCGGTAGCATCAAGTAGAGGAATACCAGTTATAATTATTAATAAATTCTAATACTTTTAATACTATTTGTGAATCTATCAATGAAGAGAACATTTTAAAAACTATTCGTATATTTTTAGGCTTTTAATGACAGATTATTTATGATACTATTGCAAGGGTGGGAAAAAAATTGGTCATCTTAAGCTTACTCTTTCCAATTATCTGCTTTCTTCAGTAGGTACTATATCTGTATTTCTCCAGGATCACTGAACATGGTTTTGTTTCGTTCAGTGCTTGACCATACAATGAGTGTCAATTTAGGCGTTAGGGTATGTTACGATAAATCAGATGACGTTAGACCCATGAAAGAGTTTATACTTGACTTGTTAATGCAACGATTAGATTATTGTATTTGGGTAAAAATCAGTATCTATAGTATCTATCTACTAATACAATAATTAGAGTGGCTGTCTGTCCGTTGGTTCGGCTATAATTTAAAAACTACTAGACAAATATTGATGACACTTGCAGAGCTTATAAACTAAATGCATTGTTGGTACTGACTTAAAAGACTTTTAGCGGGTTTTATCGATTATCATTATTAAACTATTTTTTTTATTAACAATTGGTAAACCACATTGCGCGAATCCAATAGATCCGGGTTTGATTCACGCCGGGCGTCGTAATTAAAAAAAAATCTAGTAGGTATATATATTAGGTATTTTCAAATTATGTATGAATAATTGGTATCTAAATACGGTAAAGACCAGTGCAGTGCTGCATGTATTGACGCCGACACTCTTCTGCAGGTTTCTGGTCTGCCCGTCGAGTTGGTGACCAGGTTCAATTACTTAGGTGCCACAGTTGCCAACCATATCGCTTCACGTGGGTGAAACATGTATCCTGGATACCGCCAGAGAATGCGACACTCCGTACTCTTGTGGAATAACTTTGTATTATTATTTCAAAAGAAAATTCCCGAAAATAACTCATTTGTAACAAACAGTACAGGGACCGGCGCGCGTGGGTTGGGTAGCGCACCTGATTATAAATTCTAGTATATTTCTTCATTTTGTATACCTGTCTACTATTTGTTTCCATATTTCATGCGGATGAAGTCGTGGGTGATCGCTATATATTAATAGAAGTTCATTAATTATCGATGCCGTCGTTCTATCTTTACTCTCAAGGTTTACGTGTAGGTTTTGTTATTGTATTACATATTTAGAGGTATAATAAGGAATCACTTTTATATTACTTGATAATAAATGCAACTTATAAAACTAGTTGATTGTGTCAATGATTTTTTTTAAATTTTGTAATATTTATGTATGCTATATTGCACAAATGTCACATGCCTTACTAGGTACCTATGTTAACATTTATATAATAAAAACTACTCGTTCAAATGTCGTGTAGAATTTAATATGAAAACGAGATATTACATTGTATTGTAAAAGTTGTTTAGTGAGTCAGGTATTCAGTGAACCATTTTATAAGATATTATTTTGTTACAAGTTTACATTCCCACAAAACAATTAGCAGATGACTAGTAAAAATCATGATCATAAATCAAAATATTAGGATGTTTATTGTCTTTTTATGGATGGTGCATTTCATTTCAGTTAACTTGTAAAGGATTAAATTTACCGATAGAATAAATCGTATTTTTAATGTAATCGATATCTTGAAAAATTGTGAAAACAATTGGCCATTGGTATAAGAAAAACTATTGTTATATATAATTAAATTAGTACTCGATGGAATTAGAATTTATAAATTCTAATTGATTTCAGTTTTATACTATGTCATTTGTGTCGTTTTTGTGATCCGGGTTTCACACTGAGGGTCAGTGTGTATTTACCATCGGTGAGTGCGCATAGTGCCTGAATTTGCCGAAACCTGAATCCTGGTCGCAATACATGAATTCAATAAATTAGAATAGTACAAAACTTTAAATCAAGAAGAATATTAATACATACAGATTTTATATAAATGAAGAATACATAATTATATTAGAGATCTAACCATGCTCTGACTAAGATAATATGATAGGAACTAATGTTGCAAACTTAACGTTTTTCTCGCCTGATTTAGCATTTTTCACTTGTAGATACTCGTAGTCAAAATTGCATTTTGTATGTATCGTTAAACCTATCGGGTTTTTTTTAATATCGCAACTAGCTTTCTCTTTTTTTTCGTTAAATTAAAACTGACATTGAAAAGATGAGAGATATTGTAGACGTCTTAAAAATCTCTCACACTATAGTTTCACTATCGATTTTAGAGTACCTATATGCTTAATAACTTTGCACTCCGGCTCTAGGATGAAAATGATGTACTATATTCTAAAAATATATTTTTTATATATATTATCTATTTAATTATTTATTACTACATATATTAATACAAGTGAATATCATTTGATCTAATTTTAGTCGAGGTAATCAGGAAAATAGGCGTATCAGTGTAGTTAAAATTGCAAAAAGTGCAAAGTTATAAAACGTATAGGTATTATAATACTTCTTGGAAGGAAGTTATTAGATTGCACTGCAGATTTTTGCCTGAAAGATTCATGGATATCAGTCCTTCTTATTCTGATATTTGTGGTGAGGGATGTAGGGGTAGATAGGCGTACGCCTAAATCTAACTGTTTGAATTTGAAAAATATCAAATTCGTATTATTTCCTTATTCTGCATATCTACTTTTCATCACGGGTCATCTCTAGTATTAGATAAAACTAGTGACAAACATTTGTTTGCAATGACCGCAAATCAGGTTTACTACATTTCAGGTTTAGTTCGATTATTAAATTATTATATGCGGGTTCATTATTTGACTCATGCAATTGCACTACGTTCGCAAATGTACGAAGGCCAACGTGGTAACTGACATACTCTACGAGTATAATAAAACGGATAAACCCGTATCTCTATATTTCACATGGGCTTATTAGGAAATAGGTACTTTCAAATCATGGTTAGCAAAAAAGATCTGAAGTGTTTTGTCTTACACACACATATACTTTTAATATTGCAATATGCTTGTAGAGTTAGTAGCTAGAGATGTTAAAGAAATATTAAAAAGCGACGTATCTAAATATATAACCAAAATAATATACGGAAGATTAAAATTACCTATCTATCAGTCTACATTCAAACAGGTTTCATAAACAAGGACAATCTCTCACGTATAAAATCTCAAAATTAAAGTAAATTTTAACGGAATTACTCAAGTATAAGAATGCGAATTTGCAATATGCATACTTTCGTGGCGTGCGATCTATAATTATTATTCAAAAATATCTAGAGATATGATAGTTTAAATTTAATATCGGACACAATAAATAAATTCAATGACTTACTAGCTGTCAGATACTATATCGTATCATTTTAATGCTTTAATTATTTTCATATAACATTGTTAACTTTCAGTTTAATTAGGAACCGGTAGAAGCACCACTAAATTCATTAATTTTGATAATCTGTCATAGAGTATTCAGTAGAAATAATGTACCTATTTAAAAATTTGAGTACAACCATATGCTTTTGAAGAGCATGCCTAGTATCAAAAGAGACCACACGTCATTGACACATATGTATTAGGGTGAGGAACTTGTGGTAAAATTCTAACGGACACCCATGAATACTGCCGGACATGTTAGGAGAATAGGATAACTATTCTATAAGGAAATGAACACATATTTACAATATGCATCATTATTTAAAAATGTAGCTTTTTTTACCCTAGAGCTATTATTGATGGATGACATTATTGTTAAATTTATAAAAACATATCAGTTTTTGGTAATATTTTCATGGTTACTAGGTAAATTATTGGTAAAATACGAGCTTTCACTCGGTAACAGAAATTTGTGTATCGTTTCCATGTAATATATTTTCAAAGGATATATTATTCAGTCTTGAATATAAGATAACAAGGTTAATTGATTTATTAAAATGTAATTCACAAAGGTTATAATATACTGTAATACCTACTCAAAGACTTCTTTGAACAAATAATATAGTAATACCGCATTAATAAAACCTCAGACAACATCAAAATCTACGAATAAAAACTGGTTAATCTAGTCCGGTTTCTTTATATCATTGATTAATTCCATCCTTTATTCAAGTGCATCTCCCTTTTATTATTATATTGTAGGTACTAAGCACAATAGGTGGAAATCTCAAAACGATTAACACTATACTGGTTATCGATTTCTTATACTATCCCTTTGACAAATCATCAGCGTGATTGCTCATTTGGTTGGCTTGGCACGTTTCTGTGATTGAAATCATCATGGTGACGATGATCGAAGAAATCTGGTTGAGTCACAGTCATTTTTTTTCCTCTGTGAGAAATGACGGATTGCGTTTTCCCAGAGCATTTGCAGGAGAAACTAGTTTTTGTTTATCTGACTGATTCGACAGTTTTTTGACGTTTTATTGTCAGTTGATAACTTTATTCCGCCACACGATTCTTGGACATATATTTAATTATTGTTTATGTGTTAAACTGTCATTTCTCTAATCCGATTTTCAGTTATATCACAGTGTCGAAGTGAACAAATAAACTAATAATTACTTATGTATTTTGTTGATTAAATGCAACATACCGTATATATTGACCCTTTAAAATGTTATATTTATTGAACATACATAATTTTGAAAAACACTTTCTGACAAAATATATTATAACCAATAGAAAAAATCTTTTTGAAAAAAGTAAGCCACCCCGGCAGGAAATGGAAACCTGCATCTCCTGGGTTTACGCCCCACCTTTATGCTACGCACTGACATACTAATTGCGACAAATTTTAACAATTGGCCTTTTTAATACCTACTCATCAGCGTTCTTCTAAATCAAGTTACTTTGGCAATCGGTTTTTGTTTTATTATATCAAAGTAGATAGATACCTATTACTTCAATTACTAACCGACGTCGTGGATTTCTCCAATATTTTTTATGATGTAACTTACTTGAACTTGCTAATAATTTATAATTAACTATTTCTTTTATTCAACGAATAATTCACAAGATTTAAGAATGTACCATTCCGATTGTTCAATAATCAGAATGGTACATTCTTAAATCTTGTGAGTTATTCGTTGAATAAAAGAAATAGTTAGTTATATTTATTGTTTGATAGATATATTGAAAACTCTTAATACGAGTATAAGAGAAATCCATCTTAAAATTATGAGTAGCACTACTTGGTATGGAAAGGTGCATGTTGGACATATCGCGGAAAGATGACAAACTAAACCAATGGGTAAGGAAGCAGACGAGTACGCTATGTGATAAAGGTCGCTAAGCAGTTAACACGGCAATGGGCTGGAAATGTATCTCGGTGAGTATACAACCGCTAGGCAAATGCAAGAGGCTCTAAACGACCATAGGGATGCCCTAAAATCCGGCGGATAAATCCTAATGTACCTTTATTATTTAGTTCTAATTCGAAGAATTATGAATTGTCATTAAGGGAGTGGCTTCTACCTACTAGAGGCACCTGGCGAAAAAATTCGAAGCTTGCAATTTGTGTCATTTTTTTGATAATTTACAATTTCAACTGTATTAATTAATTAATACATATTATGTATTAAATCTACATTAAAAAGAAAAGTATTTTTTTATTTTAAGTCAAAGATAAACTTATAATTGTAAAAAAATGTGAATTTGTTACATATTTACGTACACAGTTACGTTATTATTACATTATATTTTATGGTCAAATTTATTATTAAAATTTAGTTTATTAAGTTTTCAATCATTCCTCGTACAGATTTTTGACTAATTAATAGTTTTACGCACACGGTGGCCGCGCGGCTTAAGCGTTAGACTATCACGCCGTGGGTCTCAGGTTCGAATCCTGGGTCTGGCAAGTACACATATTATTTTTCAATTTGTGTGTGAGTCAGGGTAATGGTATGGACCTAATAGGTTGAGCAAGTGGCTGATATCCATTTCTCGTAAAAAACAAAATCTGTTAATACAATCCTCTACTCTGTGGATGCCCATATGATCCTACAAGGATCGGACATGATCGAAAAAAAATAGTTTCAATATTTTTTATATTTATTTTAAAAAACATCGATTTTTATAAAAATATAAATGTGTATAACTTGAAATCCTTTTTATTTGAAATCTTATTAAGGTATGGTCCCAATATAAGCTCAATTTGATGTTTTATATTTACATATTTATTAATTAATACAGTTGAAATTGTAAATTATCAAAAAAATGTCTCAAATTGCAAGCTTCGTATTTTTACGCTAGGTGCCTCCGGCAGGTAGAAGTCTCTCCCTTAAGCGTCGTACAAACCTTTAAAAATACTGCTGTATCAATATTACATTTTACAAAAATACTATTAAAATGATATTGCTTGACTAAGTATAATAATATAATATTTGTCTTTCGTTTATCGACATATAAGTTCCGTTGGTATAATTTTTCGAGTGGATAAAAAACTCGGTTTTTTGTGATATCCTTTTATATTGAATTGAATGATACCGCGAACTCTATTGAAAAGTACGCACCCCTTGCTTTTGCCAAGTCTCCAGTGACATTTTGATACTGTACGTCGTACAACCTATTATGCTATCTGACATAATTTTATACGTTATAGTATACCAGGTGTTTAAAATAACATTTTGTTTAGCGTAGAAATAGTGACTAACTAATATATTTTACTTTTACACAATTTAGTCATTTTAGAATCAGTAGGTAACCGAATCAGTAGTAATACTTAATAGTTAGGTATACTGTTCTCAATAATTCATTATCCGAATGAATCTTATTACTGTTGTAAACAAATGACAATTGTATTGCATTTAATTTTATTTTTCAAAAGAAATAGTTAAAATGTCTCTCACTAAAATATCAAAAGAAAGAAATTGAGGAATCGAATAAATATTTTTCCGTAAGTACATTTTACTTGAAAACATTTACCTACCAGAAAAAATCACTTTTTGAAAAAATAGGACACCCGGAAGGAACTAGATACCAGTTAAGTCTATACCTCAGCTGAGGCATGGTCTAAAAAGATCGTGACTATGCGATGCGCGGATTGTGCAAATGACGCGAGCCGAACGAAATATAATTTGTCATTAAAATTCAACATGCGTCATTATTATGTTATGTTTATTATTATATTCGTAATAATAATAGTATATTCATTGACATGTTTTCTTTTTCAAGTACATGCGGAACGTTTTTTAGTCATCTTTACACGATTTAAGAATATATCCCTTCGACGCCAT
Source organism: Rhyacophila brunnea (assembly GCF_057557595.1). Taxonomy (NCBI): domain Eukaryota; kingdom Metazoa; phylum Arthropoda; class Insecta; order Trichoptera; family Rhyacophilidae; genus Rhyacophila; species Rhyacophila brunnea. The sequence goes on along the minus strand of NW_028233276.1, from coordinate 33,942,064 downwards.
CACAAAACGAATTGACGTGCAAACAGATCGACTATTGCTCTCCGAATGGCAAGGCGGCCGAAATTTTGTTCCACATACAGTTGAAAATTATTTGCCGTTTCATTTATGTGCGCTCTTAAGATTATCGTAATTAAGTTGGATGTTCAATATATAGAATATTATGTTCTCAAATCTTGCATTATTTATTTTATTTTTCTGTCAAAGATTATTATTATTCTTCTCTTTTTTGGTTTGGCGTAAGGCATTACGTTTCACTACCGTAAACATGTGAACTTCGTGGATCACTTTATGATTTTGGGTAAAAGTATAATGTATTTATTACAATGGTGGATTAATTTAACTATACTATGCAACCTATGATGACCGCGCGGCTTAAGCGTCGGCCTATAGCGTCGTGGGTCCCAGGTTCAAATCCTGGGTCTGAAAAATTCATAATTGTTTTTCAATTTGTGTTTGAGTCAGAGTATGGACCTAATAGGTAGAGCAAGTGGCTGACATCCATTTTTCGTAAAAACAAAATCTGTTAAGAGCGTACTTCAGTGAAACGGCAAATAATTTTCAACAGTAGGTGCGACGAAATTTCTTACTAGTCGCCAGTGTTGCCATGTCTACTGAAATTTCAGTAGATCTACTGATATTTTTTGCCAATATACTGAATTTTTGATTTTTTTTCGAAATTCATGAAATCTACTGATATTTGTGTTTTTCCATAATTGTAAGTAAACTGATGATTATTTTAATAATAAACTTTACGCACGCCCTTATTTGTAGTGTGACACTTCCAAATTGACAAAAAAAGCATTGTAACTCTACCCAAGAGCGCGATTTTACCCACTAGCATCATCATTGTTTATAATAAATGAATATTATTAGTATTGTTATTCTTAATAGTCTTAAATTATATCTAATACACTATTTTTTCCAAAATCTACTAATATTTTATGGAATCTACTGAATTTTTTGTCAAAATCTACTGAAATTTTAATTTTGAACTTGGCAACACTGCCAGTCGCCAATCGGAGATAGACAGTAAAGGTGTCCGCACGTCGATTTGTTTTGTCATGGCGTCGGATGAAAATATTCTTAAATCGTCTAAAGATGACTAAAAAACTTTACGTATGTACTTAAAAAAGAAAACAAGTCAATGAATATACTATTATCATTAGTAATATAAAAATAAACATAACATTAAATGGACGCATGTTGGATTTTTATGAAAAAATATATTTCGTTCGGCACACGTCATTTGCACAATCCGCGCATCGCCTAGTCACGATCTTTTTAGACCATGCCTCAACTGAAGTATAGCCTTAATACAAACCTCCACTCTGTGGAGGTCCATATCGTCACTGTTCTGGCAGAAAACACTACCTCGAAAAAATTACATATTGAGTTAGTACCAAAATGTTCCTTATTTCAAACTTTACCGTCTGGAAACCTTCTTAATAAATAAACAGTCTTTATTTTAAAGTCATCCTTTTTACGATTACTTAATAAACTCACATGATAGACCATTATTTCAAACATTTTAACAACTTCAAAGTCAAATTACTCAAAACTAGTTTTCTCCAGTAAGTGACGATATGATCTTATTAGGATCGAACATGGTCGAAAAAAATGCCAAAGAATTAGGGTTAATGAATTACATATATGAAAAATTAATAAAATGACAATTAATGTACATACCTAGTAATTCAATTAATACCACTCAGAAAAAAAGCTTAGCAGGCATTTAAAAATTAATTGAATATTCATTCTCATTAATCGGAAACCACTTTTCTATATATTTGTCGAGGCATTTCATTACGTTGACGTTTCATAGTATAGAAATGCCCTTATGCATTGCGCGTTCTTCCGCAAAAGTGCGTGCCCTAGAAGGGTGGGCATGAAAGCCTTCGCGAGGGTGAATTAAGAGCAGCGATAGGGATGAGAACCCGTGCCTTCGAGGTAAACGTGGAAATACTTGAAGAGATGTACCACTAACCCATATACTGAAGTGTAGTACAGCGAAAGTTGACTAACGGGTTGTTGTAATTTTGCAGTAAAATAATATGTGGGAATGAAGTTAAATCGTTACCCATGAAATGAAATAAACACAAAAATATTATTTGGTAATAGTATATATGACCTTGTTTGGTTATATAGTTGTGGGTCTAGGGTTCAGATACAGGGTCTGGCAAATTTATGGGTTATGTACCGATAAAACAAGTCGAAAAAGTGGTCAGTACCAATATCTTGCAAAATAACCTGATAAGAAACGCCTTCATGAGGTGACCGAGATCAATAAAAAAATATTATTTATTGAGCATACATAGTTCGGAAAGACCTCAGAAACATACTTACTACTCGGGACTCGAACCCGAATCCATCGGTCTCCGGGTAATGCGCGTCCCACATGGCACTATATGTTTTCAAGATTTTTTCTTATATTATGTATGTTTCTAAAGTGTTTCCAAATTATGTATCATTAATCAATAAAGAATGCTACATTCTTAAATATTGTGAATCATTGGTTCAATATAAAAAATTGTTTATTATAGGTATTATTGAGGTTTTTCCTTGACTGTATGGAAAAAATCATGATGAATCCAAAATGTAGGGATTCTAGTCAAATAGTATGTTATAATACATAATAATATAAAATAACATAATAGATATGTAGATGTATGTAGGTATATAGTTTATGTATCAACTTACAATGACAATTAGCTTAGCTGGTCGCGTCACCAATAAGGGGGTTTATTATGCGAGGCAATAAGTCAATGAAACTTATACACTATTTTCCCTAATGTGGAATATGAATTACACTAACTCAAAATACAGGAAAAATAAGATTCGTGGGTGACTGTCTAAGACATTAGTGATCTGACACCACTAGCCTTGGATACGGAGACGTATTGCATTTAAGTCGCCAACTTTCGGTCTTAGTCAGAACTAAAATCTTCCGCTCAAAATGAAACATTTAAAGAAATAAACGAGGCTTCGATATTATTTCAGATCTTAGCAGTAGTAGATTTAGCAACGTAAAGGCCCTAGTTACTGACTGATTTTGAGATCACCACAATAAAAAAAAAATCATAAAATACTACTACCAACGTACTAAATATCAATACATCTTTTCCCTTGAATCACAATATAATTTAACTAAAAATAATTACTATTGCAGGTGACAGTGATTGTGCGTAAGTCAGTATCTGTTTGGGTGGTTATAATATTTTTGAAACTGATTTTTTATGGTTTAGATAATATTTTATACTTAATTTGTGATAAATGTGTATGAATCTTTTTGCGTTTTAGGTCATCATTATCAGCCAAGGTCGATCCACCGGTAAATGAAGGGCTTATTTAACTTCATTCACTCTTCTGGATCTCTACTTTTTCCCAGCCACGTACATCCATCGAACTGAGATTGTTTATACATCTAATTTTAGGGTGTTCTTGTGGTCGTTTATACTTAAACATTAATTGTTTGGTTTGAACTATTTTGGACCCCCTTTTAAATATTCTAACGAATTTATTTTGTCATCTGACTCAAATAAAATCACCGTTGGATGTAAGACATATTATGTTAATTAATTCCAATACATATTTTATATCAAGTGGAGTACACTTCAACATTGCTTCAAAGTAAAATATTACGTTTTTCCTTTGTGAAATACATCTCTCCTTTAGCTTGCATTTTAAATGATCCTCCCCCAGCCCCCTGTGACCCTTGCAGTAATTATCTTCAGATTGTTGCTAGGCGGAGCTTGGGGTAGATGCACTACGAGCTGATTGCATACGCACTGCAATCGATTTTTTGCGCGACTGTGTTGTTACAAAGCGGACTTGCATTTAAATGAAATTCGCTTTAGAAGGATTTCACACCAGGCACATCATAATATTAAGTAAATTGTATTTAAATTGAAGATATAATTAGTATTTTTATTATCATCGGTTTCTTTCCGAGACGTACCTTTATTTTACTTTACCTGCACGCTTACATCTTAACGTACTTTAAATGAAGATGTGTTGACAAATGATGTAAAACATAATGCCGGGAACTCATTAGCGACACGTAACTGTAACCGTTCCAGTGGGTCTATTCTATACTTATCGAACACTAAATTGATAAATAGTATCAAACTTAGGGTAGGTTTGTATCAAAATATTAGCACTTATTGTAACAATTACACGAAGCCGGTTATTATTGTTGCAATAAGTGCGATATTTTAACAGCAGCAAGATAGGTGCTGTTAAAATATAGCACTTATTGCAACAATAAAAACCGGCTTCGTGTAATTGTTACAATAAGTGCTAATATTTTGATACAAACCTACCCTAAGTTTGATAATATTTTTCACTTTATCACTTTAGCGGTCGATAAGCATAGAATAGACCCACAGATAATGTAACCAACTCTAGATGCGAAATAATTATTTATTAGGGTCGCGAACTAATAATTATTTTTGGCGTCCATAATGTTTACTGTATCTGCAACGGTCACAGTTACGACTCGATAATGGGTACCCGGCTTAAGAAACAACATAACTGTTACATGTGAATTGTACGTATTACATTACACACAGTTAACCGTGACCAGAAAGAGATGGTCGTATAGCATTGGGATCAACATTGCCGCGTTCGTCGCGGAGCATTGCAGGCAGTAATGTTTAATTTTTATTAGATTCATACATAATTTAAAAACACTTTTGAGAAATATATAATCACCAGAAAAATATTTTTGAAAAAAATATGACATCCAGCAAGATCAGAACGTGCGCCTACTGGGATTTACGACCGTGCGCTTTTACAATACTCCGTTTTTTTGGCAATCACCTTTTGTATTAAAAATCAAAGTATTATTGTTACTTCATTTACTAACCGGTGTTACTAACAGGATTTTATACTTAACCTAACCTAACCTACTTTCGAATCATTTAGATTTTTAGATACATATATAGGTTATTATTATATTTCTAATGTATTTACATACTTATTTTCTTGCCTTTCCATTGTATTCCGGTGGTTTTTATTTCTTATTATTAAGTTTTATTGAGCTATAAATTTGATGTTAATACTATACGGTCACCTATTTTCGATACACCAGCTTTTGATGAACTGTGATACAGTCACTTCTCAAGTATAAATATTTGGACACGGGTCTAATTTGAGCCGGTTGCTGGATTCAAACATTAATTTCTTTAAGCCAAAACGCGAGCATTTTAGCAGTACCTACCTACCTACCTATGCTCTATAATTTCCACTAGAATTTATGTTATTATATAAATATATAATCTTTCATATTTTAAATTTTGTATGGTGGTAATGATAATATATATTATTGTCCTTGCATGCAGATTATTCAAATAAAACACATTATTTATTCTGATAAGGTGTATGGGAAAATACTTTAGATTCAACTTTTTCATATTTCATTATGGAAACTACCAATTATTATATGTTCAATATGTCTTTCAATAAGATTTTTAACACATAATTATATAACAAATGACAAAAAAAAGTTAATTAAAGATTATTAGCAAGTGTAAGGAAGTTACAACAAAAAATCTTGGAGTGATGGAGTGTAACGTCGGTTAATAATTAAAGTAATACCTACTTTGATTTAAAATACAAAAGCCGATCGCCAAATAGTAGCTCAATTTAAAAAGCGCTTCAGTGAGAATTATAAAGGCCAATAGTTAAAATTTGTCGTAATTAAGTAAGACTCCTTTAGCATAGTGGACTGACTATGTGCGTCGGTGTGATACCCAAGAGTTGCAGGTTCGAATCATGCCGGGTGTCTTACTTTTTTCAAAAAAGATTTTTTCTATTGGTTATAATATATTTTCACAGGTATGTTTAATAATTAGAATGTTACATTATTACATTCGTTGAATAAAAATATAGTTAATTAAAATGACAATAAATATTGCTTTTAAATAGATGGTATAATATCTCAAGTAAATTCTAAGTAAGTAGATACTTATTTGTTTAATTTGTAGAAATTACCGATTGGGTAACGTGCAAAGTATTTACATATAAATTAATAAATTAATTCATATTTATTGTCGAGAAGTGCGGATCTGTCAATACCTTTGAGTACGTCGACGCAATTATTTGATATGTACATTTCAGTACATATTTCTGCGAGAATTTTAATCATTAGCGCTTTCTATGCGAAAAAAATATAACAGGTACTCTGTGCGTATTAAAATCAGTATGACGTATTGATTTAAACAAGGTGCATAGAGAGAGAAAAACTCGTAATGAGAGGCTTAATGACGGATTTTCTTGTATCACGGTACATACTCATTGTTGGATAAAACCCATATTTATTAGAATATGCACTTAATTATTGATGGGTGGCAGTGACGAAGACTCAATACGTGGAGATTATTTAATAGTTAATTCGATTCGTAAAAATAATTTGACAACGAGACTTTTATAATACGTAGGTACATACATAGACAGAAATGGTATGAATTGATTTATTGTTCCATCAATAACTAATAAAATCTTATCTACTATACAATTATTGGGTCTATAATCGTAACTATTAACGAGTCTGACCATAATATGTATGTAATAAACCATTTATTTTATTCAACGAATAATTCAATAAATTTACTAAAAAAAAGCACAAAAGCCGGTAGTCAATAATAACGCAATTTGATAAGCATTTCAAGTAAGAACTGCTAGTTAAAATTAACATATTTAAGTAGGATGCCCGTAGCTTAATTGAATAAGCAATGTTTCTTAATCTTTTTACATATGCGGACCACAAAAAAATCAAAAAATGTTTTGCGGACCATCAACATTGGAATAAAATAATAAATATAGATATACTTGAATTTTATTCAAAATAATTAATTTTGCAACGCAGTATGCTGATATAACAATATTTAAGTACCTATATTAAAACAAAAAATATAATTTAAAAATTCAAAAAAATACAACATAAAATTCGATTGTCTATCGAAATTGAAATTGAATACTTATAAGCTTTTAAATATAGATACCTACTAACTATTTTTGAACTGCAGAAAATTTTTGCCACCGGTTAAAAAACTATGGGCTAAAGCATATTGGTGCGATATCAGTAGCTATACAGGTTCAAATCCCGTCGGGCTTGATTTTTTCTAGTAGGTATATATCCGAGGTATTTTCAAGATATGTATGTAATTAGCCTTGCAATTAAATTGGGTGAAATAAAAGGCATGTTCCTGTTTAATATAATATTTCAAATACACTGACTTTTGAGACCCAGTTTTTATGCATCGATCCTTTATCCGTACACATAAAATAACCTCTCTAAATTATTATTTTTCCTACGCCGAACTCTATAGTTATCGAACTGGATCAAGAGTGCCACGGAGTCTGCACTAAGGTAAACTGTATGCATAGTTGGGTGGAACCAAGCTGTGAAGAAGGCTGTTACCTGACAGCCAAATCATCAGTCATATAGAAAAATAGTAGATAGCCACATTATTATCATCTCTTCTCGATATGTGGCCGAAGAACTGCATGATTTCGAGAGTCAGTCGTTCATTTTTTCTTTTAGTATAGAGACAATAGCCTCTTTCACTCCACAAAGCATTATATTATATAAAACTAAACAAATTATAAATGATCCACTTTCTTAGATTTTTTAAAAAATATAATACTATATTTATATATAATAGTATATATAAATAAACTTAACGTTTTAAGTAACACAAAATATTTAAATTTTAAGTTAGGTAGGTACCTATTTATTGTAATTTAATACAATTAGTAATAAGTAATATAACTATAATTTAGACGCCAACTTGTTCAGTTTAAAAAAAATTTAATAGTATTTTATAAAATATCAAGAAATAAAAAAAATCTGTGACTGTGCACGCATCAAGATGTCAAACAAAAGAAGATAGAATGCATACAACACCCTAGTTGAGTTTCAGTAGGGTAGTGTGTCGCCGGGGCTCGATCCCCTGCTATGTACGAGTCTCCCCTTTTACTTTTCATCCATCAACACAAAAAGATGGAGATGAAGAAGAAGTGGTGCTCTATGAAAGGGCGGGAAAAGTTGATACAAGATGGCGGTGAATATTTAAAAATGTTTGCGCGCGTTTGATATGCGAGATGAACTCTGTTAAAGAGTTTTCATTAAAGAAAAGATAAAACAATAACGTGACGTGGGTCTTCATCTACTTTTGAATTCTTTTTCTGTACATATTTATATTACAACATTAATTTTTAAATGAAGGCGTCCCCGGAAAAGGGGTCTATATGCAAAAACAAAATTGTTCAGGAGAGGAAAAAACGTTTTATTCGATCATGCGGACTTTTGTAGTACGAGTATATGTGTGTTATTAATTATGTTCATGAAAGCACTCTTTATCATTGACATTTTTTTTATTTTTATTTTGGATAATAAAATAAATCTACAGTAAGCATTTTAGTATTGCTAATATCTCAAAAACTGTGGCAGATAAAAAAATAAAACTTTCCAATACCGTGAGCAATGCTATCTATATAGACCTGTTTTAGTCAATAAAATCACTTTTTGACATGATGTATTATATATACCCCTTTTCCGGGGACGCCTTCAAATATAAGCCTGTTATAATATATTTATTGGGATGGGAATTAAATATGACGTGTACCTAGTAACTTCTATATATTTTCTCGAATAGAATTGCTTTATAGTCATTTTAATAGCAATTTAATTAATAAACAAAAAATACCCATCTATATTACTAAGAGATAAAAAAATACGGAGTATTTATTTACGGAGTATTAATGCCGAATATTCAGTATACCCAAAGATGATGAAGAAAACCTTCTTTTATAAACTTGGAGCTTAACTGTATGAAAGTGATGAAAAGCAAAGTGCCACCCTTGAGCAGACTTAAAATTCTCATTCATTTTTGTTACAATTTTTCTGTAAATATGTTCTGTACCTACTTACATATTTTATTATTAATTGACGGCTATCTTAAAAAGACAAATACACGAAAAATCTTTAAATATGGAACCTGAATCCGAATTTTAATTTATAATTTAGTTTGTAGTTAGTATTATTTAAATGAAATTTTCAGTTTCATGACACTGTTTAAATGAATTACAAAACAGTGTATGTATATAGATTAGGGGCTGAAAAGTCAATTACTGCTGAATTGCATGCAATATTTCACTGCTTCAATACAATATCTATGATAAATCCTCAAGTACCCAAACATCAATTATCGCCACTCTTGTGAAATATGTTCCCAAGCAAACGAAGCGTGAAGAAATCCCGTTTTAAAATCGCATTCGTCATTTAAAATGGGCTGATGGTTTGAATGAAAAAAAATCAAATAGCCAAATACAAACCGATAAACAGCCCGTGGGATGCCCTCGAAGAGTCAAAACACGCTCCCGATCACTGGGTTCAGGTCTACGAGGAGGGGTGGCGGCCCATTTATGCCGCGCGTGTGACCCCGAAGAATGGAAATTTAAAAAATGTATTTCAAACGCTCAATAATACGATTATTATTTAAATTTAAAAATGGAGATGGGATTCTCTGCTAGAAAGTGTCTTCAGGAAATGTTAAAAGTAATTTATTTACAGTCTCTTTAAAAATAAGCATTTTATTTTTCATAGAAACAACGAAATAACCATAAAAAATTGCACAGTATTGTCTGAAATGCTAGAGAATATATAAATTCTATCGATTTGCAGAATTTCCATAATGTTAATTTAGGTACATTTTAATATAATATAGTTATCTAGTTACGGTCACGATAATAATGAAATACTCCGTTTAAGAGAGAATTAATTGTCTGTGATTACGAATTAATTGGCCTTTCTACTTTAGCACAAAGTATATATTTTTAAATATCTCTTTATTTATGCCAAATTTAAAAAAAATTCATGTCGATATTTCAAAGTTATTAGATGAAATTTCCTGAAATTGCGCTTCTGCAAAAATTCATCACGGGTAGGTAAAGTGGTCAGATAGCATTTGTGAATCGGTAAGGAAAGGTGCGGGTAGAAGGACATGTATCTATAGCCATCCATTGTCGATCGCGTGGGATTACTCGAGTGTAATTCTGACGTACGTGTCTAAAGGCACTAATTGGATATTCATGAATGACTAAGTAGAGGAATGCACGCCTAGATGCAATCGTTGCTTATATCATTGATTTGAAAAATAGGACAATTTTAGATGGGTTACATTCACATTAAATCAGTATATTCCTTCACTGTGTCTTTTATACTTGTCTATGTTTAATTTCCCTATTTCACTAGACAAAGTCGCAGGCGATTGCTAGTAGATAAATAAATCTGATGGCTAGAGAAATAAATTTACTTATTTTGCCCACACATTAATGCAATGATGGATTCATGATACATATAACGAAATAAATAATCGTGTTAGTGAACGTTACTCACCTTTTGTTAAGCGTTTTTAATATCTAATATGTAACAGGTTTCTCCAAATCTTCTGTCTAAACTCTGAAGTATCATTATGCAATTTATTAAGTGCTGTTTGTTAGTCACTCATACATCTACTACTCAGTAATGTAATTTGGTGAGGGATGGGCATGATTTGAATAAATTGAAGTTAATAAGCCAATTAAACCATACCCGGTCTTAATCGGGCGTACCACGGAAACCTACGTTTAATTTTTTTATGACTTGGAATGTCTCAAGAGCAGTTACCCAAAACTAATGTTACCATACACTCAAGTGTGCTTTGACTAAATTTACATGACTTTAAAATAAAAGTGCCCATGGAAGAAAGAAGCACATATAAGTACAATTAAACTTTTAGTAAATTAAATAACAAAAGCTAATACAAAACTGCCGAAAAATCTAAGCTAAGTTATCTTCACGTTGAAAGTTTATTTAGCCTCAAATTTTCTAAATGCAACATAATTGGTCTTTGTCTGATTGGTGACCAGGTCGGACGGTCTGATGAATCGACTTGAGCAGCTCTTTCCTCTCCGTATACATTTGAGGATATTCCATGATTTGGAGACAGAGAATGTACAATGTTATGATTATAAACTTTTGCCATTTTTTTTCATGCCAGTCTCACTTCTCGATTAGTGTCTAGTCGCGGTGACGGACAATATGCTATACAGGATTAGTAGTTTATACCTATTACTCTATGCCTCTTGCCAAATTACTCTAAAATGTTAAAATTTTGCAAGACGATAATATTGTCCATAAAATATTTGGGTTGGTATATATTTCTTGTCCCACGTTATACCAGTAATATATTTTAAAATGGAGAGAATATTAGGGCGTGTGCTCCCATTTAAATAAATAAATATATCGTTAGGGTGCTCAAAAGTATAGCACAAGTTTTTTTAAAACTGAACAATGCAAAAAGATGTTTTTCAATGTTTACATGTCCGTGAACGAGTAAGCGCGTGCTATTTCCGATTCATACCATTATCAAATGATATTTCCATATATTACACGGTGTTTGAGAAATTATTTAACATATTCTAAATATGGCATACATGATAGAATTGATATATTACGGTATATATTTGTAACGCATAACAAATCTGTTACGTATAAAAGAACATAATGATTTCTAATTTATTTAGCATTTTAAAGACAATGAAAACACATGTGTTTATCTAATATATAAAAATTAATATTTGTTTGTTTGTTTGTTTGATCGTATTTTATGCGCTGCCACACCGTTCATCCGATTGCGATAAAACTTTCTCAACTTATTGCTTGTTTGCAATTTTATGTAAATTTGTATTTGCAAACAATTAGTATTTCATAAAGGGTCCAATATGGGAATATAAAAAATGCATTACAACGATTTGTACACGTTTGACATGACAACACATGCGACAAATTTAATGTTTTCTTGCTTTATAACCACTTTTATTGTAAACATATATTCTCCTACATGATGCAAAATTAAATGCCTTTAAGATAATATATGACAGATACTCATCTAGCTAGACGATCAGCTGAAACTGCGACACTTCCAAGTTGCAACCAAATATAGAGATTACTTACAACAAAAAGCGGGCACAACAATGTTATTAAAAGTTGCTATTTTATATTTTTGTTACGTCAAAATAAATCATGGAAACGTTGGTAAAATTTGTAATAAATTATCGTGAGGGATGGTTTCCAATCCTGGTGTCCTGGTGAATTTGAATATACATGCGCCTGTCAATTACCTACATGGTCGCAGTCACGATTTATTCTAGATCAGAACCGTTTCCTCGTGTCAAGCCAATCAGGCACCATTAGCGAGGTGTGCAAGACTAGTCAATGCGCTCCCCAAAGACGTAGACATTTTCGGTGACGTGCTATGTATTTTGTATTCGAAATTTTATTTTTCTGTATAATATTGTATGTTTTTGTTTTCAAAATTTTATTTTTCTGTATAAAATTGTACTTAAGTATGTTTTTAAGTATTTTTATTTTTTATTATTTTTTATATTCTCTTCTCTCTTGTATGTAAATCTCATGTTAATGTGTACGTCTTGGATTTAGATTTGTTATGTCCACAATGTTTTGTTTTCTTAAATAAATCACATTTAAGAAAAATGTATAACTAAATTTTTATAAAATAACTTACATTTTTTAATGCTCCTAATTGATTTATCTATTTAAAATACGGCCTTATTAAGTCACGGCTGACTCAATGCGACCTTCAAACATGAACAGGTTCCCCACCGCCGAGATGATTCAAGACACTAAAAAAGTTGAAACTAACTCTCTAGTTATGATCACATTTTGGCCACAAGATGCGACATCCCGAAAACTATTAACTTTCGTATCATATCATTCAAGTGAAGATATCTGGTAAGTAAGGCCCTTGCAGAAGAAAATTGAGATTTTTGAATCTCAGAGACTGGTTTAAGCTTTATTTATTACGGTAAGCAAGAAAAATATGATCAAAGTCATTGCTGTTGTCCGGTAACGAATATGGCACAAATAATCTCATATTTCACACACTCTGGTGCATCTGCAAGTGAAAGTATTAGTTATACTTTCATACGACCGTCACTCCACAATGTTATTTTAATATAATATGAGTTGGGATATAAAACTTTCAAATAATATAATATTTTATTACGCATTTATGACGTCATTTCAATTCAAAAATATAACCACCCTATACTCTCGCCCACTCTCTCTGGCATCATTATTTAATACACTTTTTCCATTTGAGTGAATCATGTGTGAAGAGTGACATTAGAGTCAAATGTGTTTTTGATTATTTGGGCGGAAAGGGAGTGATACGGGCTTAAACTATACCCCGAACTAACACTACATAATAATAATTAATATAATTCAATCGAATACATGTGATCTATGATGTACACATTGTCTAATAAAGAGTCGTGATTACAAAGATTTAAAATCATTGAGACATTATAATTTGCAAATAAAAACTAAATGAATACCATACAATGGGGCTATATGACACTACATAATACGATGCATGACATTTAATACAATATTCTGGTAAACTATATTTGAAATTATTATAAGTAATCAACATAGGTACAAGTATCTAAAAATATTAAAAAGAATATTACATATTTTTTGTTTAACGACAAAAAACATAATTGTTATAAAACGATTATAAATATTTTTTTAACAATATCTTTTCAATATCAAGTTAGGTATTTCAAATGCGTAGGAGAGGTTTTAAAGCATTCATAGTTTTAATGTATTTTGTATTTAATTAAACCTTTTGACTTTAAAACATTTTTATTTATATTGAAACGAGTTTAGGTGTGGTCACTAAACCATCTCATGTAATAACTAGATGGAAAGCCCATTCAAGGGTGTAAAAATCTCAATTTTTGTTGATTATTTAGATGTATGCTGGCATCCATAATTTAGGAACGTGCCTTATTTAAGATAACAATAAAATGCCCTTTATAATTATAGTTGGTACCCATCTGATCCCATCATTAACAGTATTATTTCCATAATTTCCATAAAGTTGCACATTATTTTAAGGATCCACCGTAATTTATAAAATGCACGTATAGTTTAATTAACAAGTTTTTTTTGATTGCGTAATGCGAATGACAGTAACAGTATTATCATTTGTTATCTTCATATTTCACCTACTGAGAACTAATAATGTTAATAGAATTTGAACTGCACAAAAGACTCAGTAGAAAGTTTTTTGTAAAATCTAAAATTATATTTCGAAAGATAACATTAAAAGCCTTTAACGAACGAACATTTTATTAGGTTTTTATATTTATATTTTGACTTTCAATTTTAATCATATTATTAATATTTTAATCAAACACTTTAAAATGGAAATTATCAGTTGCGTGTATTAAATTGCATCTTTCATAATTACTGTCGCTAGACGTTCTTAGTAGCAGTATTAGGTACTCTTTCATAAAGAAAGGATGAAATAAAACATAATTTTACTTTAAATAAAAATTTAACATAATTATAATTTAATAAATGCAGTCACATCTCGTGGGCAGAACTACGTGTATATCAAAAACGTATTCTCTATTAATTACATTCTGTCCATAATGCATTCATCCCGTGCATTGTTTTTTTTTTATTGTTTTGTTTTTTGCAGTAACCATTTAATACTTGAATTAGTTCGAAAGGGTTGCTGATTCACACGGATTTTTTTTCATGTAGTGATTTATTTAATTTTGATTACGATTTTGATAGTTAAAGTATGCTCCTTGCAAACAACTAATAAAGGCTAAATTTTAACAACAAAAAAACTATTGTATGCTGGCAACGATATATTCATGAGCATGCTATTTATTCCCGTCATCGTCAGTTTTTAATACATACTGTATCGTTTTGAAAAATGTAAATAAATATCTATCTATTGATGGCAAAGCGTTGACATTTCCTTACATTTCTCTGTTGTACTAGACTTCCACTGCAGTAGTGAAGTGTGGAAGTAGGCTTTTAAGATCCGCCATAAATAGTGCACATTAAACTTATCAGTCACGCGTATTTGTTTTTATTGAACTAAAGCTACAATTTACAGATTGCATTGGTTAGTTTTTAAAAACCTATTAAACCCTGCCTAAACCGAACCGTAATAGTTTTGGTATATTTTGTTTCATGAAACTTAGAGCAGTCATATCGAACTGTGTTATACGATCCCTGGGTTTCAATCTAAACTAAACTATGTGTTCAGTAATATCCGAAAAAAATTATTAACATGCTTGTAGTATGTACGAAAATCCTATTTTTTTAAATATGGCGGCAGTGATTTTGTAATGATATATTTTGTTGTCCGTATGCATGAACTATACTTTACTATTTAAAATTATTAAATTTTATGGTACTGTTCTTTTATACGGAATACAGCGAAAAACACATTTTGAAAATAGCCGATAAACTGGATTATTTGTTAGTTTAACCTAACCAAACCTAACCTAACCTAACCTAAGCTAACCCAAACTAACAAATAATCCAGTATATCGGGTATTTTTTCCGCTGTATTCCGTATAACCAAACAGTACCAATTTTATTTGTAAATACAATATAATAATATAAAACTGGCGAAAGCACCAATTATGCAAATCACTGTCGTGTCATAATACCAGTGGCGATTTAATTTTACGCGTATAACGCAATCGTTTCGACAGAATATTCAAAAGGGGGCCTTGAAACAGTCAAAATCGGTCATGCAATTATTAAATTATTTCTCACGAATGAGGAATAAACATATACTTAACATTAACACTTAAAAATACACTTAATCACTGATAATATTATTATAACTATGTCATCACTGTCATCTTCAATAATAATTATTTTGCGTTGTAAGAGTGCGATGATAGTTAGAACGTATGGTTTTATTTTTTTATTAATCTCAAAATCAGTCAGTGCCTCGGACATCCGCGTACATAATCCCGCCAATGCGTAATACTGTTTTTCTGATTAAATAAATAAATGGATATAATAATTATTAATGAAATCGTACATACCTAAATTAACTATCAGAGTTAAACTAAAATACTTAACTTAAAGAATAGCAACATAATATAAATGTATTTTCTTTGCAGTTATTTGCAGCTACCATTTTAATTCAATTATTGACAGTCATTTATCGTTCGGTCCTTTGGCATCGACCTTTGAAGTTGCTTTTAATCGCTTGTTGATCAAACAGCCCCTTGCAATAATAAATGACGCGTATCCAAAATTAGTATAGAAAACATATCCTCGGGGGTCATTATCTGACGTCTAAAAGGAAACGGGAAAGCGAATTATATTAATATATTAGAATTAAAGATACTTTTGTCGGGGATGTGACAGGGTGTAATTATTAAAAAACAAATTCAAATAGTTAATAGTTACCGAAGATATTTACTTAAATAAATGTTAATGTTTCTGTTATAATGTTGATAGTACCTTTATATTATATAACATGAAATAATAAAATAAAATTGCATTACGTAATTAATACATCACTTTAATAAAGACGGGGAGCGATATTTTAGTGAACATGTTCTTGTATGCGTCCAATAATTGATAAAAAATAAGTACTTAAATAATTAACACAAATCTTTCACATGCCTACATGAAGTGATTCTGCTGAACATACATAGAGCTAAGCTTTATAAAATTACATTTAACAACAAAGACACTGTATCAACATATTGTTGATTAAAATTAATTTATAATTAAATTATATTTACAAATTATATGTTATACTTATTTGAATTAATAAGAGATTTTTTAAATTTAAAACTTTATAGCCATTTATATTACAATCTTTTGTCGTTACACCATTGGTAATAAAATAAAAATTAATTATTGGGATGGCGATAAATTTGGTCAACCAATTCGCTTAGGATATTCATATACCCCACTTGCGTGAGCTGAGTTTAGGTAGACGTTATTTTATATATATTTTAAATAGGGTCTACTGAGTTCACTCGATGCGCTGTTATGTACTTCTTTACACATATTAGCCTTTATTTATAATTTATTTGTTTCATTTCCAAGTTCATTATAATATGTAAAAATAAATACATTGGAAATTTGAAGAATTACTTCATATTATGAAGTTAATATTACCTATGTGTTTGTATTGTATACTAAAATGCTGGAAGATTATCGAGGCCTACCTGATCGAGTATCTTGTGACAGTTACCCTTTGCAGTAAGGGAAATCGCATGAAGAATAAAACATAATATAATATATATTATAATATAATATAATTTATATTATATTATGTTTTATTCTATACGTTATGATACTTACGTCACGATGAAATTGTAATTTTCACCATTTCTTCGGACCAATATTTTCAAAATGATACAATAAATGTCAATTATGTTGAAAAATAATAAAAAAAAACTATTACTCGTGAGTCATAGAAAAGTTACATGAAAATTGTTATCTATTTGAAAACTAACACTATTGGCAGCCCTTTTGGTTAGGGCACTTAAACATTATGTTAGGTGAAAACTTAATTCGAAATGCGTGACCGTACTTCTATCATCGAATTTTGGATGTCATTAAAACTGATGAGTAAATAAATGTCCTAACATTGCGATCATCAGAAATGTTTCCAGGTGACGATCATTAGCTGTATTATCCAGACATTGTTGGGAGAAACTATAAAAGGCATAAAAATTAAAGAATATTGAAAAATATGCATCTATTAAGTTATATTTTGTTATGTTATGATGACTATGTACTTATCATGGATAACACGAACATTGAAAACTTTATAGGTGCTTATAAAAAAATATTGTAATCTTTTTTTGTCAAGTTTGCCAAACAGGGCAATGTAAGGGTAGGTAGGTAAGTGATAATTTGCACTGTTACAGGAAAGCAATTTGAAATAAGAATTTCATTAACTATCTTACCTAGTAGGCACATTTAGTAGGTACCTCTCTCTAATTATTCATAGATACACAACATACCGTCGCTGTACATGCCAATTGGCGTAACCCTGACTTTTACCGTGGTGAAATTTTAATGGCAATGGACTTACTGCATACTCTTACACGAACTGGCCAAGTATCATAAATCCCATAAATTATTTCATATCAAAATAATTCAAAACTGTTTTTTAAGCCATATGTAACTTGATAAAAAATATTCCAGTCAAATGCTGTAACCCCTAAATGCAGCCACTGGTGTGTCAATAAAAGAAAATTCTCAATTTGTAATAAAATAATAAATAAATATTATATAAAATTGCAGATGTCAGTCAAACGGTCGGTCTAAAGATAAATGTCTCAAAGACAAAAGTGATAAGGAACTGTTTTTCGGACCCTGCGATTATCTGTATTTCTGGCACCCAACTCGAGCAAGTCAGCAGCTACATCTATCTCGGACAGCAGGTGTCCATAGACGGAAGCATGCACGATAAAATTGCTCGAAGAACAAAGCTGGGATGGAGTGCTTTCGGACGTCTGAATAGTATCTTCAAGAGTGACCTACCATTATGTCTTAAGCGTAGGGTGTTCAACCAATGTGTGCTACCCGTGCTCACGTATGGCTGCGAGACGTGGATCCTCAACACGAGAGATGTCCAAAAGCTAAGAGTCACACAGCGAGGCATGGAGAGGTGCATGTTGGGCATCACGCGAAAGGACCGTAAGAGAAACGAATGGGTTAGGAAGCAGACAAGAGTACGCGATGTAATAGACGTTGCCAAACAGCTGAAATGGAGATGGGCGGGGTACATTGCTCGCTGAAAGGACGGCCGCTGGACAAATGCCGTCATCCAATGGTACCCAAGGGGTACGAAACGGCCACAGGGTCGCCCTAAAAGCCGCTGGATTGACGAACTGGTAAAGTTCGGCGGAAATACGTGGCAGCGAACGACACAGGACCGAGAGAGTTGGAGAAAGCTTGGGGAGGCCTTCATCCAGCAGTGGATTGAGCCCCGCTGATGATGATGATATAAAATAATAACTAAATCCAATGCCCACAGTTTTTTTCACTTCCTGAACAATTTGATATTTGAGGGTTACGCCAATAATTGGCCTCTATAGTGACGATACGTACGAATACATATGATTAAAAAACACACACACACACACACAATGACAGAATCTGTGGCATACTATCGTATACCCTGAGGCTGTAGGTATTTTAGTCTAAAGTGTTTACGAGAAATATTGAACTGTTTGTGTGAAAATAAATGTATGAAATTATAATATTACATTGATACAGTTTTAACTTTGTGAGATTTGATCTTATTTACAGCGATGCTTTTTTTAGAAGATAAAATAATGTAATATTTTATCTTCGGTTGAATATAGAATATGAAACAACATTCAGTTTCATGTCCTGTAAATATGGCTGTCCTAGGACATTTAATTTACCACAGCCTACCTTCCTTCAACGGGCACCCTTCGCCACTGATATAAATATATGTAATGAAATAGCAACACCTGTGTTGCAACTTTGTAGGTATATTATTTTAGTTTCGCAAAAGTGTTTTATTGCGGGAGCTGTTAGCGTTGCCAGAGATAATAATAATTGTTTTGATAGGGGATGCCCCCCAAAGCGAAGAATAAATATTAGTTTATGGTTTCATTTAAGAGGTAAAAGCGACATCAAAGGGCTGTTAATGTTAAAAAATAATAAACGATGCGAGACCGTCTCGTCTTTTTTACGGCGAGAATTAAAAAAAAGGATTAAAAATTTACATAAAATCTCTACGTACTTTGCATCCATAGACTATGCGTAATATTTTTTATAAATTTTTATCGTAATAAAAAATTGTCTGTGTGCATTGTAATTTTTATGGTCACGCATTAAAACTAAAAAAAAACTATTTCATATAATAAGTGTTATAAAAAATAACGCTTACGATCATTTCATATGAATTATTATGAATAGAATTATTATTTTCCTAAATATGCAGGCAAGTTTACGAGGAAATAAAGTTGATCGATGATTTTTGACATTTATTTAAATATATCCCTTTGTTAACGAAAGAAACAAAAAAATACAGTATGTATATTTTTATAAAACGTACCCACATTGTCAAAAAATATCTTGTGAAAATGAATATTATTTTTCATAGACACGGATTTTAAAATGGCACGTAGAACTCGTTGCTAGTCTGGACGAAAGCGACTAAGAAAGCGAACTAAATCTCCACGGTTCAGTTCATGAACATATCACCAACTCATCACAAACCTTCAACATATGACACTTTAACGCCATATCACAAACAGACACCATCGAGATATATGACGTCTCTTCCGACCGACCCCCAACATTAAGGAACCGCCTCCCCCCCCCCCTCCCGACAATAATCACAATGAAACACATCACCAGCACACTTAAAACTAAACAAAAGAGACCAGTATCCAACAGAAACACGGCCAAAGACCGCTTTTTCTGATCCGGCAACCACAACAATATAATGCCAATATGATAATAACCTAAGATCCCCGCACGGAAATACCCACAGTAATACGCAATCATCTTCATACCCATTCATTACTATCAATATCAACACTCATCCACAGGATGGTTAGGAGATAAGGACATATCCAAGGTGATCCATTTGATCTAAAATTCAATGCAAGCACGGTTCTCAAAAAAATGATATCTTAAATGGAAAATTATAACATCCATAATAATAGTGTGTATCGCAGGGATCTAAATATAAGCGAACCAATAAAAAAATAGTTACATAATATAAAGCATACGATAATCGCTTTCATTTCTCTATACGTTTCTCAGTGCCGAAAACGAACCGTTCTTAAATCAGGTAAATTCTTATAGACCCAGTTGGTTAAAAATATATTCTATTCCCTATGACGATGAATGACTGTTACCCATCTTTGTTATAAAGCTTAAAGTTATAAAGCTATATTGCTACATAATTATAAAACACCTAAGTATATATCATATTAAAAAAAACTACAAGATAAAAAAAACTTTTTAAATACCACGTTTCTTTCTGTTGAATCATATAAACTTGACAATAGTATTAATAAACACTTTGTTTCGTACTTGATAGAAATACTGAATAAATATAGAATACTGAAATGTCATTTTGACCTTTCATATTGATTTCTATAGTAACGTACGTATATATTAATAATATAGTTGCTAGGACCCGCTTAGCAACCAATAATAGTGTTTTATTTTTTACGAATTTTTTCCGAAATAACTTTCCATACAAATCAGAATTAACTGAAAATGAATTCAATTCTGCTTAAATATGGCTAAAAGTATAAAAATAATGCATTGTAATCATGTTATGATATATTCTAAACGTTTCAAATGTCTAGCTAGTCGGAAAGTTAGTTAAAAATCTTCAATCGTCCGATACAAATCTTGGACAAACAAGAAAAAATTTGTACTGGACAAACAAGAATACGAGCTAATAAAAACGTGGTAATAATAAAATACGACGCCTTGCAGGACTCGTATCCGCACCCACCGAATCCGCACCAATGTGCGTCCTATCGAATTATGACAAAATTAAAAGTTTTCACATTTCTGAAGCGCTTCATAAATTGTGTTAATTTTTGGCAATCGGATTTTGTATTTTAAATCAATTAAGTACCTTAATTACTAACTGGTGTCAGGATCTCTCAAAAATTTAGTTATAACGTACTTAGTACACTTGTTTATAACATAATAAATTTAAAAAATATTTATTCACTTTGAAATTCAATTATTGAAATGGTCATTTTTTGTATTTCAATACTTAATAAATTATAGTATTATTAATTTTAAGATTAATAAACGTAATTACAAACTTATGACTGATATTGCGAACAGAATAACTGTGCAGGTAGTTAATGGGTACCTACTTATTTATGATGCGACTGTACCTATTTTGAATAGAATAATTTTGTCATGCAATTGCCAATCGTTAGGATATTGGAAGGTTACTTTGAATAAAAAATCAATCAATATCAATCAGAGAAGCAAATTGATAGACGGATATCCATCAAATTTTTATCACCACATAATCCGAAGCGATTTTTTATTTGGTGGGATGTAAAATTAGTCCCCAATATAAGTATTCATATTCAAATAAGTGTGAATGGGTACATTGTTATTTATTCATAGTTTATATTGGCAAATAAAAAAATCATGAATAAATCAATCGCCATAAAATGTACGCTATAGATATTATAATTATAACAAATAACTGTTATTGAAGATGCATTATTGAAATTGTTTTCAATTTTTTGTATGAATAAAATGCCTAACGACTTTATGCTTTCCTTATACTTTATTTATCTTCCGTTATCGTCTATGGTAATTTAAACATGTCGCAATGCGCATGGCGATAATTCGTATAAAATTAATAATACTAACATACCTACTTTCTCTGTGAAATAGTCAAATGCAAAAAAATAGTGGTATTTTCACGGTACAATAT
Source organism: Rhyacophila brunnea (assembly GCF_057557595.1). NCBI lineage: Eukaryota > Metazoa > Arthropoda > Insecta > Trichoptera > Rhyacophilidae > Rhyacophila > Rhyacophila brunnea. The sequence goes on along the minus strand of NW_028233276.1, from coordinate 33,919,736 downwards.
GTGAGGACGCAGTTAAGGCTATAATTATATACTTCAGTTGAGGCATGGTCTAAAAAAATCGTGGCTAGGCGATGCGCGGATTGTGCAAATGACGCGTGCCGAACGAAATATAATTTGTCATAAAAATTCAACATGCGTCCATTTAATGTTATGTAATAATAATAGTATATTCATTGACATGTTTTCTTTTTCAAGTACCTACATACCTAAAGTTTTTTAGTCATTTTTCACGATTTAAGAATATATTCATCGACGCCATGACAAAACAAATCGACGTGCGCACACCTCTTGTCGGTCTCCGATTGGCGAAATGTCAAATTTCGTTGCACCTACTGTTGAAAATTATTTGCCGTTTCACTGAAGTATGCCCTTAACGAATATATAACCAGTGTTGGAACACTACAATCGATAAGCATTTCAGGTAACAACTACTAGTTAAAATTGTAGTAAGTCAGTAGGATGCCCGTAGCTTAATTGGAAAATCACACCGGGGAAAAGTCCCGTCGGGTGTTTTTTTTCTACAAAAAGATTTTTGCTAGTGTGTATATGTATTAGATGTTTTCGAGTTATGTATTTTCAATATAATAATAATAATGTCACAATCTCAAATCTTGTGTCTTATTCGTTGAATAAAAGAAATAGTTTATTAGAACACTATATTTGTCTATAAAAAATAGAAGGAGATTATATTTCGTTAACATTTTAAATTATTTTCCAAGCACATGAAGCACGGTTAAGTTGGTAAGCTCTACAAATATTAAGATCGCCAAGTTACCATTCAGATTTTCTTACTCAAGCAATATCAGCCATATTTTTTTATTTTCATTATGATTACTTAATTTAGTGCAGTAATAAACGCTTTTAAACAAATTTTACCATACTTTTCAAATAAAGAATAATGCCGAAGTGTAGTTTGTTATTATCGACTGTTTATCTACTTATCGTAATGTATTGTCTTTTTATACGCACTGAAAATTGGCAGATAAATGCCATAGGACTAGTATGAAGTTATAAGCTTTTTTGCTCCAATTTCATAAATTTAGGCTCCACCTGTACAGAAGAAGGTTTATTCAACATCTTTGGTTTTATTGTAAAAAGAAAATAAGTCTTTGAAAGATAGCAAAACCCAGCAGGTAAATTTGTATAATTACAAAATATTGATGGAACAGATACATTCTAATATTATGTTTCTGTAAAAATCTGTGACGATTCTATTTATTAATGTATGTACCTACTTACCTATCTAATAATAAAATGAAAGGTTGTTTTTCTGCGAACGACGCTCTCGAGTGCAACACAGTCGTGAAAATGCGCCCACAGATGTCGTTATCATCGCAGGGGTCAAGATAATTGCGCCAATTCAAATATTCGATAATCATAAAATACAGAAAATAATAAATACCTCCTGCTCTCTTCTATTCTCCCGTACAAATTACGATGACTATTATTCCAGTTATTGGGCTACCAAATAGATTTTGTATCAGATTGTGCCAGGGCCCAATTAAATGGCGAAACCATAATACGAGATTTTATTGACCATTTGTAAATCAGGTATTATTAGTATAATATTGTCAGAAATGCATTTAGATTCTCGAGAAAAATCTCTAATACTTAGGACATTGTTTTCTTCTTTTTGGTCGTTTCTTTATTGATGAGAATCGTGGCCACCTTGAAACTGAGTCATTTTATGAAGACTCTCTACCCCTCTCGGTCCTCTGTCTTCGCCTTCCTTTGAAGCTACCCAAAACCACTAGTCTCTCCAGGTTATCCGGTCCACACCGAATACGGCAAAATGTGTGTCAAATATAATATTTGACAGTGTACAGACATTGTTTTAATTTTCAGTAGATATAGCTTTTTTCATCTGATGCAATCAACATTCGATTTATGGGATAGGTTTGGATGTTGTTGAATTTATATAGTTTTACAATAGTACTGACCAAAAATATTGAGACTATAAAATATCGGGTTATCAAATAAGCTATAATATTAAATTGTACAATGTATTGTACTTACTTTATTGTATTGTACAATGTATTGTAATTACTTTTTGGATAGGTTTGGATGTTGTTGAATTTATAGGTATAGTTTTACAATAGTACTGTCTAAAAATATTGATACCACTTATGTGTAAATTACTGTGATAGCACTTGAATATAGGTATATTTTAATTTATTAGTCTATTGCGTTCGAATGTATGAATAATAGGTCATAAATTTTGTGTCGCAGCACAGTAGTGAGATGACGCACAGGCTTAGGCTTGTTATATGACCGCTCAAAACATGTTTAAAATTTAAAAAAATCACTGTTATTCATTTTTGTTAACAAGAATATTGGGTACTGTTCGGTTATCAGGAATACAGCGGAAAACACATTTTGAAAATAGCCGATAAACTGGATTATTTGTTAGGTTAACCTAACCAAACCTAACCTAACTTAAACTAACCCAAACTAACAAATAATCCAGTATATCGGGTATTTTCAAATTGTGTTTTCCGCTGTATTCCTGATAACCGAACAGTACTAATTATATATATATATATATATATATATATATATATATGAAGTTGCTCTAAAGTCCAATCAACAAAATTTATACGCACCAAACAGTAACGTCCCTAAACAAAATGCCGCCCCATTTTTTATACTTACAGTATTTAGTATCATCTTTTCATGACTCCAATATCTAAGAAATGTGTTGTATGGATACATTACTAACAAAATAGATACCAGCAAAGCATAGAAAATTAATTTTATAAATATTTTTTCCATAGAAGTGTAAAAGTGGGGGCTCTTCGATACAGACTAGCATCGTGGACAGGAGCGGTTGGTGGGAAACTCTGTAAGAGGGGGTGCATTTTTAGTTTCGACGACCAACGCAACTTTCGTGCGTAACTCAGACTGTAATTATTCGCAAATCTTCATGGTGTCGTTTCTGGTCACCAAGATCACCAAGGACGTCGAAGGTCAACGGAAGTAAACTGACATCGCGAACCCGACAAAAAAATTACATTCCCGACTCCTGTTAAATCTTTTATGTTAATTAATACATTTTCTTTCCAACCAGAGCTACATTTTTTTATAGAAAGATATTTTCGTTGTTAGGTACTAAGTTGAGGTAGCCATTTCTATATATTATATCAAACGATTCTCCTCGGTTTGCCGCCCTTCGAGTAACTGCCGCCCCCAAGCGATGCTCAATTTGCCTACCCCCACGGGACGTCACTGGCACCAAATAGTCATTAGATTTAAGTTCTTGTTTTGACTGTACTTTATGCATCTTTAAATGCAAATCTTCATGAAGAATATTCCATGTATTCCATAAGAAAGTTCTTGAGAACGACGTGTAATTGATTTTTCTGGATTTTCATCCACACTTTGATTGACAATATCCGGATCCGAAACCCGCTCCCCCCACTTTGTGCGAGCCTGTGCGGAATACAAATTATAGTATCTACTGGAAAATTTTCATCCCTAAATGGAAAACACTCCCGGAGATACTGTCCGTTTCGATTGTAAAAAATATGACATTTATGTTGTGATCGCGTGGTGGTAAATTTAAATTTTGTCTCCCCCTCCGTCTGCCGTGATAGGAGACTGTCAGCGTTCGTAATGCATCACCCCCCGGGGACTCGAACCTGTAATCGGTTCCGAAGCGATATTGCGAAGCCATTATACAAGCCCGAAATATCACCACATCAAAAGTAACTGCATAGTAAACTGGCAATATGGGTAGGTAGGCAAACCAAAAATTATTCTTGGTTTTAGTAAATTGACGTATTTTTTTATTACATTAATTATAATATGGGCTAAAAATAATTTGTATCTAATGAAAATTAGCCGAAAACATCAGTTTGATTCACAAATAGCAAAAAAAATATTTAAGGGGGAGATGTACCTCTCTTATGGGTATCTAGCGACATAAAATGAGGCATGAAATTTTATTTAATAGGTATATAAAAAAATTATACCTACATTTATACATATACCAACTTATATGAATTGTCAATTTATTAAAAACTATTAGTTTTATAGTTACCTACTTCTAATAATTTATTTCAAATGTCTGAAAGAGATTTTTTTAAATAATTCACAACATTTTTCTTGCTAGGTAGGTATATAGTATTATTATTTCCTCTAATAATATTATAATTATTACTTTTATCACCAAATCAGTGCTTTATGTTGTGTATCATAGATGTCTCTTACTACAAATATTTTGTAGAGGAACAATTTAGTGATTGTCACTATTTTCGTTGAAATAAATTAAAAATAATTATATTATTATGTTACAATTTTTGTAAAATAATATAATGGTTCCTACACCATTTTTTAAAATTAAAATTGTTATTTGTACCATGACGTACAAAATGTTATAAAATTAAATGTTTTTGAAAATAAAGACACAAATAATTCTGTAAGAAAAAATAGTGCAAATTTAATCGGAGATATGAAAATGCAAAAAATAAATATAAAAATGATTCCTTCGAGCCGGATTTGAACCAGCGACCTATGGATGCCCATGATCAGATAACTCTACAGTCCACCGCTCTACCAACTGAGCTATCGAAGGTATTGAGTGGCGTGCCGAAAATAATTCATATAAATTTAGTGGTGCTCCAGTTAGGTATAAATTTTTAAAGTACGAGGAAAACAATATCGTAAGCATGTACAGGGGTACATTTTCTTTTCATCACGTGAAACTGGGATTCACTGGAAAAGCTCTGGTCTACGCCATGTAATGTAATTTCAAGAAAAGCTTCTAATTCGTAAAAGATTTTTGTAAATGAGTAACATGACATAAGAAAACCTACCTTTTATTATTGTGAGCTAGGTACATTATTCAATAATGTGATAATTACTTATATATAAAAAAATACATCTCTGCCGGAGAGGCAGGTACATATACCTAAATTTGTGTCGTTTCAAGGCAAATTTGGTTTACGAGTTTTTATGTATTCCGGCGTCAAGTTGCCTAATAAGTAGGTAGGTACCTAAGATATAATGTAGATTGCCCGTTACATACTGTTGTTATAATATAATATCAGGGCTTGAAATGGACCGGAGCGTCGTTCCGCAATTCGCAGGATAGATTAGGTAATAAATATAAATTGTGGAAATATTAAATTGGCCGTCACGCTAGATATGCCATATAATAAAAATTCAAAAACACTTATTTTATAAAATACACATACAATTAGATAACTATGTTAATATTTTCGTAAAATTATTGAGCGCTCCGGTTCGTGAAATTTTCCATTTCGGGCGCTGAATGTTTTCAAAATCCTATATTCAGTGGCGAGTGTAGGGACGTGGAAACCCGACGCACTGACTGATCTTGATTCTTGATACCACCCACGATAAAAAAAATATACAACGAACACCAGAATTCGTATCCTTTATTCAAAATAAATTATTATTGAAGATGACAGAGGCACATACTAATATCAGTAGGTTGTTTACTTTTTTGGTTCAGTTTGATTGGTTGTGTTATGTGCCCGTTTAATTTTAGTTGAAGGAATTTTGTTATGCTTTGGGGAATATCTTATATCGGCACCTACTCAATCTGTGTAAGAAATACGCATCTTATTAAAATAGCTTAGGTATAATCAGTAACTTTAGAATTATCTTCAAACGTGTTAATCGTGCCCTTTTTTGAATAATAAAATGCCTAATTCTTGTCAAATTTGGTATCACAGAGATTATAAATATAACTATTTATCGTAAATATTTCACTATATAATTTTAACAGCAATTTTACTAACTGTTTTATAAATGCGTTTAAAAATTAATAAATCTAAAAAATCTTAACACCACTGTACATTGATGTACTGAAATATGACTATATTCTAAAACATTATATCCAGAGGTTTAAAAGACTACTATGTTATGTAATAAAAATACTTTATGCAGTCATCACATTTTAAAAATAAATATGAAGGATAATAAGGCTTCAAAATTATATAAATAGATTATCTACAACGTTTAAGGAATGTCCAGGCTTATGCTCTGAAAATACAATAAAATCTCCATTTTGACGTACGTGGCGCAAGTGGGCCCTTTTAAAATATATATTTATACCAAAGTTTAACTAATCATTGATTGCATAATGATATTATGATAGATACAGCAAAGATTAAAACGCAATCGAAGGACGTATATTTAATTCATAAAAGATTTCCTGAAATAATTGTATATTGAATGACTTGCATGCAAGATACACATTAGCGTTGCATTACTGTACTATAACTTGGCTAGGTACCTATGTACTAACGTACCCCTCTATAATATTTTGGGGGAAGATCTATCTATGAGGTACCAGTGGCGTAGGTAATTTAAATTATATTGAAATAATATGATCTATTACTCTATTACAAGTTATCGAACGATTTTAACTAAAGATATTCCAATATATAATATTAAATTATTATAATATTATGTAATATAAACATACTGATTATCTTTTAATAATTAGAGCACAACTTCGTGGAGTCCATCGTCGTGGTTGATGCTCCTCCTTCTCTAATCATATAGAAATTCTATAAGAGCCGACGTCATAAATGTCACCAATCGTGGTGCTGGATTGAGGGAAATAGCGTATCTTAGTATAGAGCGTGAAAGGGTGATTTCAGTAAGAGATCAGTTATTAGTCAGTAAGTAAGTAATATAGAAGTGAAGTTAGTAAGATAATATAGAAGTTCCACACATATATATTATATACCTTGTTGCCTAACCTGAGTAACCATGCCTTTTTTCTTTAAGGCAGCGAATAGTCCATCTGCTACAATTTCAACTAAAACACCCGGAAAGTTATGATTGTTGAATACATAAGGAGTTTATTTCAGGTAGGTATTAATTCAATTATAATTAAGGGATAGGATTTGGCCAAGGATTAGTTTGCGGAGCCAAGAATAACGCAGTCCTCAAATATTCAAATGGCTACAAAACTGGGGTGAAGAAGTACATTTAGAAGAGCCATGGCTTGCCTGCGAAAATATAGACGTCACCACACTAGGTCTTTAAATCTGAGAAATTACAGCTCATAACAGGTAGATGAAGAGAAATATATGAGGCGTTTAATTACAAAAAGCGACAAGACAAAGAAACAACGTTTTTATGTTTCAAGCTTCAATTATTTGTTTTAACGTGAGACTATTTTTTCCGTTGTATTCTATGTCGAAATTAGAACCAAATAGCAATTTGTTACAGCCGATAAACTCTTAAATGTAATAAATATTGACAAAATAAAATTGGACGTAGCGCTACTCACCAGTACCTCACTTTTTAATTTGTTCCGCATAAGGTACATATTTCTGTGGCACTGTCATGAGTTTACCAGATGCTACAGCATGGGAGATGCCCTTTTCAATATTGAACGTTCCCTTATTGGTTGACTTAAACACGCGCGAAATCAACCAAGCTTTAAATAATATGAAACACGGACTTGGCACTTTTTGTAATAAACCTAAAAGTTAAACCTAAGACTTAAAATATTTTTTTTCGTAGGGTTATGTCGCGTTTTGGAATTTATAGATCAATACATATTGTGTAATATTATACAAAGAATACGTGCGTATTTTTTTCTCGATTTTGACCAAATGTGGACTTATCGCTTTTTGGAATTAGACGCATCATATCTGTCATTCTTGGTAGTGTATCTCTGATAGCTATCCTAGAAATCGGTAACATCAGTTTTTTGTTGTTCCAAGGTGCAGAACTAACCTTCTATTGGTAATGTCAATTCCAAACTGCGTTCAACCAAATCGTTTCGGATATTAATATTAGGTATTCCATCTGTGAGGAAGAGTTTAGGTGGATATTGTTTTTATTATTATTTATTATTAGGGTCTACTTATCTCATTCGACGTACTTTATAATTGTTGTATTTATTAATTATACTCTTTGTAGGTATAGATATGCCATCATAAATCGTCAGGTTTTCGAACTTAGAACTAAGCTCACAGTATAAAAAATATTTAATGATATGTCAAATCTTAGCATGTGGCGCCCTCACTCAGCAGACAACTTATACTGGTGGATGTATAATACTATACTGTTTCTCTAATACTGCTTCTATTTCCTAATTTGTTTCGTGTCATATTGTGAACGTCTTGAATTTGTAATTAGTGTAGTTCACTATTTATGTAAATACATAAATTTGAATTTGAATTTGTATCTTGGAGACGGCCAAGATTCACACAATTGTACAGATTGTACAAACAATGATGATGATGAATTGTGATGTTATTTGCTTTTTTAAATAACATGCGATTTTAATATTAATAATAATAACAATTTATTATAATAACGCTGCCACTGCCCTTATAAATATTGTATCCATTAATATCCTACAAGTTACACGTTGTGTACGATAATGCTTGTGTTACTATCAAAATTAAGTGATAGGGATACACTAATAGTATTTACACCTTAATTTACCTTCGGGAAACCTTTATTTATTATTAATTGATATTTTTTTTATAAATGGCAATAATCAAAGACAAATAAATCTAGATATTTGATTTAAAGCATTCTTACTTGTATAATAACTAACTAACGTTTTTATGTTTAATTTTATTGAAAGTATCTTTGACTTTAAATAAAACATATGTTTCTTCTTACTGTTTCTAGATACGTGTTTATTAATTAAAACAATTAAAAATGTCAGGGCTCGAAATGGACCGGAACGCACCGGAGCGCCGTTCCGGTTCATACAATCTCCAAAATTATCGCTCCGTCTCGTGGAAATATTAATTTGACCGCCTGAGCTAGATATGTCATATAATAAAAAAGCTGACATACATATTTTTATAAAATACATATACAATTAGATAACAACGTTAATATTTTCATAAAATTATCGAGCGCTCCGGTTCGTAAAATTTTCCATTTCGAGCGCTGAAAAATGTAAATTATTAACAACAACAAAAATGTATCAAATTCCAAGCTTTGTATGATCTGGTAGACGGAGTATTCATTCATCTTAACCCTTTACTTATAAATAAACAACTAAATATTTCCGAGCTTTCAATATCTATTCTACCAGAGTAAATATCTATTTATACGAACGAAAATGGGAATCGTATATTTTTTACTTAAAAAAGTAACATAATAAATAGAACACTTATTTAATGATTTGCATGAAAATGATTTGGTACGTTAAAATAAATATATACCTACGCAAAATCTCATATAATAATATACGTACGTATATTTGCGCATGCTTCATGTAGTATTGATGAACGAATGAATACATCACTTAGTATAATTTCATGATTCAAACTTGCACCTCGATTCACTCAAAATTATAAATCGTATGTACTTTAAGATAAGGTAGAGACCTGTGGGTCTTAACTTTACGTTTATGATAATAAATTAATACTTTATATAAAAAAACGACATTAATAATTCATTGATTCCCTTTGGGAGATACGGAAGCAAAAGGTAATCATTCAATTTAAATACTTTTAAAGCGAAGAGGGTCGATTGTGATTGATAGATATTGGGCGTAACCGATTTGATGAATGGATAAAAATCAAACGTCAGAAAGTTTGTGAAAAATTAACATTGTTAACGTAACCGTAATGTATGTGATTTTTTCATACAGTAATTTTATTTTTATTCACTCGGCAATCGCGGAATTTGAGACTAGACATCGGACGCATATTTGATAAAAAAAAATCGGTGTAATTAGTAAGTATTGTACAGGTGTTTGCTAAAGCACATTGACTAGAATCTGATGGATGCATGTTCTTATCTAAGTCAAAAATATTTTTCTAATGTATATTATGTTTTAGAGGCATATCCATAACGTTTCTATTTTTTGATTGATTGTGTACCTATGTTGCCTAAGGTAACAGTAGGTTACAGAACCCATTCTCAATTATAATTACCCTAAAATTTAATGAATAACTCAATATTCTATTATTGTTATTACTCTGTTAAGTACTACACTGTAAGAATCTGTCAAACTATTTTGAGATTGTCATTTGTTTTTTACACAAATAAACGTTTCCCCGATTTTTCAAATTTAGAATTCGCGTTTATCCGTCTATATTTAATACGTTTTCTTCCTGTCTCACTCTCTCTTACACAATTTCATATGTTTTCTCTCATGCGTTACAGATAATTTAAGACAAATACAATATCATAATATTATGGGGTAATTATAATATATTTTATCTTCATTACTGAGCTCGATAAAACACTTATCAAAAATTAGGTCCCACCGAGATTTGAACTCGGATCGCTGGATTCAGAGTCCAGAGTGCTAACCATTACACCATGGAACCTATGTATGTGTGCGAAGATATTTTCTGAATTTTCCAACTAAAATATAAATAAAGTATCAAATTCTATTTGCACGTTAACGACGTTCTGTGTCTATGAGCTTGCTACATTTTATTTCATTATAAACAAATATAATCTATTGATTAGATACTGTTATGTCATAAAATTTTAAATATAAAATAATATTATTCAATCAGTAACGTGATATTGGAATTCAGAACACATCTATCTATTTAACGATATGTTTCATATTATGTACACAACGATGAACTCTGATAACTTTCCGTTGATCATTCATTGGAAGGAGTTGGTGAATGCCGTAAATTGCTGTACATTTTATCCTCTCATAAAGTGGCTGAGATATCATAGTTCTCTGGTTTTGATACTACGCAGAACTTCCCGACATTAATTGGCACCCTGTCAGTTCAAGAAATTTAGAGGATATACCTAATACAGTCACATATAATATAAATACTATAAATAGCCTCAACTCTCCGTGATATTTCCTAATATTAATAAGCGAAGAGCATTAAAACAAATAAAAACGATATAGAATTATTGTTAGTTAAGTAGGAAGTTCAATATTGAGTTTAGATTATTAGAAAAGAAATCACAGTAATTAATATATGATTTAGTTATACTACAGTACTTACAATCTATCGTTTCTACAGCAGGGTGTATAAAATGTAAATCAATCAAACTTGATAGCGTTCAATTATTCTCTTACCGTTGAGAATAATTATTTATATACCTTTTAATATCCGGGGAAACCGTGCAATCATTCACAGAACACCTTATAATTAGACAGCTTTTATAAAGCTATTCACGTAAAGTGACTCGCACGGAAAGTCAACTACTTGTAGATACTGGTATAGGTACCACATGCACTCGTAGAGCCATAGATATATAGTTTATTAACTGATGTTTAGATGTTACTTGAAGAGTTCAAATGACTATTGGCCCAAGCCCAAAAGGAGTGTTTTGAGTTAATCTAATAATATTAAGTATATTATAATATTTTAAATGGATTTTTCATTTTCAACATTTAATTGAATATTCTCCTTTGAGGCCATCATACAATATCTGAAAAGTGCATGTAGTCAAATCAATGGTCGCTTTAATTTTACATATACACAAGTCGGAACATTGGTACAAAAAGGAAAAATAATAAAAGTCTCATCGAAAAACGGCATTCATCGTCCGTGACATTCTTCTCGGTTTTCCCGCGTCGCAATATCCATTTTGATGCCACGTCGCTAGCTAAAAAGACGATAGCTGTAAGAAAACTGGAAACACTCATGATAATAAGTTATACAAACTCAATCATAAACTTACTGTGGTGGTCAGAGAGCAATATTCCATTTCTTTGCCATTATGCGTGTCGTTGGAGTACGTATACGTTTCTGGGTATAAACAAAATAAATGGTATACTTATACAATTTTTTAAATTCGTAGAATTAAAAAATGTTGATTCGTTGAAGTCTTTAATCTTATAATTAAATATTATTTTATGGTTATTTTAAACATTAGGGTGTTGTTTAATAAGTTTTCTGGAGTATAAAGAAAGATTTTTGAATAATTCACAGTCGTTATAGGTACTTATATTTTATTAGATATTTTATTTTTGAAACATTGATTTTTCAGGAGAATGTTTTTTATTGATCATCTAATCGAATAAACCATTCCTTTTATTCAACGGATAATTCACAAGATGACGTTATAACTAAATATTTGGCGAGAGCCGGACGTCGGTTAGTAATTAAGGTAATTGATATTCCTTAATTTAAAACAAAAAAAACGATAGTCAATAATAACGCAATTTTATAATCATTTCATGTAGGACCTACTAGTTTAAATTATCGCAATTAGGTAGGAGGCTTGTAGCTTAATTGGTTGAAGCATATTGGCGCGATACCAGTGGATATATGTGTTCAAATCCCGTCGAGTGTCGTATTTTTGTATCTTTAGTGTTTTTATGATGTAGTTGTATATGTTAAATCTAACCGAGTTATTTAACCAAAATACTATTGAATTTGGTACATACCTGCACAAACATATTATTTATACGCACAATATGCTCATATACCACGATATGATATTATTATTATGGACATTGTCAAACATTAGTAGGGCTGATACCAGATGTATGAAAAAATAATAATTATGGTCCACGTCAAACTATTGTTACCTTAAAGCCGAGAACAAAGAGTCATAACGACGGATAGCGTCGGTTTAAAAATACATTTGTCAGTTTAAAATCACCAGGTTTCACAAAAAAATCTCCCTCGTTAACGATTTTATTTTAACCAAAATGATAGTTCGTGTTTTATTTGTGTGAATTATGCACTTAAAAAACCGTTTCATCAATCAAACGTGGGTATCAATTTAATGGTAGTGTATATTAAAAACCGATGTGTGTAGTCAATAATAATTAATAGGTTGAATGTGTTTTATAATGATTTTGATGCACATGCCGTGTGAAAGGAGTCGTTTCCCAGAATATGTAAAAAAAAATTACCTTGCTGAGCCAATAGGGAGAGCTCATCAAGTAGACGAGTGTCTGCCAAACTGTGTGCTGCGAGAGGTTCCAGGTGTGCCATGAAAGAAGAATTCTGTGAATCACAAAGACCAGCGGTAGATGCTTCCTCAAAAATGCATAATTTTCTAAGTATCTTATTTCAATTGATTATCGAATATACGAGTGAGTCATCAATTAATTCGCAAAATACGAAGGTGTACACTTGATATTAACATTGGAAAAAAATGAATAGCACTGAAAAACGATCATGTGCACAAACCTTCATTGTCTGAGCTAGAGTTTTCAGCATTTTGGATTTCAGTTTGGAGTCAATATCTTCGATTAGCTACAACATCTATTCAATTTAATCTCTGTTGCCATTTGAATCGTTGCGAATAGGGTTTATAAGCGGGATATATGTTTATAAGTGGGAGTGATTACAGATGGGAAAAGAGAAGTTACATGTTTAATTATCTAATTTAGAGCCGTATTTAGACATACCTCTTTCCAAAATTACATTCTTCCCACTGCTATTAAGGCTTAATTACATTGGCAGACGCGCAGACCCAACCCGATCCAACAACCGTCGTGGCCAACGTTTTAACACTATTTGCAATTACACGCAACGATTCAATCGCGTTGGTTCTGACTGGTTTAACATAAACATAGTGTTGCTATTATTAAAAATGTTGACCGAAAACTAGATATTTCTTAGATTAGTGGCTACACTGAACGTATTTCCGCGCAATTCTACGTAAAAAAAACTGAGCTGTTAAACCTAGCGATCATCTGTTGAAATTTGCGCGGCCGTTTGACATTTATAGAAAGTTTTGTATACTTATTGTTAATTTACATCATGAATAACTGGGCGAGCTTGAATCTCCAAGCCAATCGATTAAGACTAATTGTAGCGAGTATGGCTATTTTTCAACTGGCGTGTATTAATTCGTCTATACATGCTAGTCTATACATTTTTTTGAGATTTCGCCATCTTGTAGTTGTTGAAATCGAGCAGTAGAATGAACGACCGTTTGCGTGGCTCGCGAGCGGGCGCGTATTCGGCTATTTTCGTACGCTTTCGGCAATTTTCGCTTGCTAATGAATGGATCGCACGACAGAATAATAGAACATTTTCCACTTTTGTCCCGATCGCTCACGATCCTTGAAAACCATAGAGAATAGAGTTTGACAGTTAATCAGTTAGTCAATAAAGTATAATATATATTATTTTGTGGAATTATATTTGGTGTGCCACGAAATGAATTCCCCTTCTCCAGTGCACCGTTAAGTAAAAAGTTTGGCAGATACTGGGAGTAGACTAACATTTCTATGGAGCTGTGAGATTTCATTAATAATTTTATAATAATATAAGTACATACTAATAAAGTAATACCGGTAGATATCCAAACTAATTAGTATCGTTTTAAATTAAGTCAATTAAAACTTTCTACAGAAACTAAATCTATTCACTGAATTTATTGATTTAGATAACTTAGTCATTGTATTATAATAGCATGAAAACAAAATGTTATTTGATAATGTTAATTCTCGGGTATTCGGAGTAAATAACCATTGTAGTATTAAATTGCAAATCGACCAACCGACGCCGAATCGAAAGCTCGGGATGGGCGTCGAGACGCACCTGTCATCGTGACGTCATCGATGACGTATGTTTGCCCTTCACAAGCCCGGCAAACCGCGCGCTAATCCGTGAGGTGAACTGATTGTATTATCATTAACTAAGATGGACATGCTTGGGCATGCATGACAAGTTATTGACGTTACAGGGATGCATTAATTAGCTTCATGCTTTGACGGTCCTACAAGGTCTTTCCATGCTCAGTCAAGGGAAGATTGGATGAGTTCAAACAATACATATTATACATATTCCTTTTGCTTAACAAATACAATATTGCTAAGTACTTGTTCGCGGAATTGTTTCTTTATTTTTTTAATATTGTTTAAAATTATTTTGAAATTAAAATATATTTATAAATACTTACACCTTCATGCGTACGTAATGAATTGTTTATCGATTAGATCAGTGATTCTTAACCTGTTTATATTGGAGGAACCCTTGAAATATGTTGGAAAACCTCTACCTTATCAAATGTGGATTTACCAGGACTCTGAGTGTGCGCATGTAGAGGGGGTATGACAGTGCTCCAACCTGAGGGGGCGGGCTAAGAGGGGTCCTGCGTGGCGGGTCAACCAGCTAAGAGAGATAAACACACATCACAAATTTTCTCGAATAGTACAAAAAACAGTCTCTTAAATAGGTGGCTGTGCGATACAATTTAATGTGATATGATGATTGATATACCTGATGATTGATATACCTAAATGACAATACCATTGTCATACGCTCCAAGCAGTGACGTCCCGTGGGGGTAGGCAGATTGAGCGTTGCGGCGGCATTTAATCGAAGGGCGGCAAATCGAGGAATATCATTTGGAATATATAGAAAAAGCTACATAAACTTAGTAATAATGAAAATATCTTTCCATTAAAAAAATCAGCTCACTGGTTTTATTGGGTTCATGATATCTAGTTTACTTCCGTTGCCCTTCAACCTCCTTGGTGACCAGAAACCAGAGACTACACTTGCAGATTTGCGATTAGCCTGATATTTGTTGGTAATGTATCCATACAACACATTTCTTAGATATTGGACTCATGAAAGGATGATAAAAATAATGTATAAAAAAATGAGGCGGTATTTTGGCGCTGCATAGGGGCGGCATTTTATGTAGGAACGTCACTGGCTCCAAATACTTTCATATTTAGACGTATCGGCATTAACTATAGGTGCCTATTGCATCAGAAAAGCATATTAAATTGTATGTAGATTAAGTATATTATTAATATTAGGTATATTTTTGTTCTGTTTGGGGGGGCCAATTGGTATTGTAAGTAAGTCCCCCGATTGGTTTAATCCAGCCATGTACCACACTGACACGTAATATTGCATTCGAACTTGGTAAAATAATCACCTTTTACTTTACATCTCGTTTTTCTACGAAAATTTTATTCTATTCTGATAAAATTCTGATACGAGTGTCCATCTATTTTTTTTTGTTTTCCGTCGCGGATAGTAAACATTATAGTCGTGGACTGTTGTAGTCCTCACAGTCTAGCATGTCACTTCACGAGCACGGATATCATTGTAACTTTAGTGACTTTGTGACGTATGTGACACTCTATAAAAACTTAGCTATGGGCACTAAAGAAAAGACATTAGAAATCCTAATATAGCAATATAAACAAATCGCAACTGAATATTTCGATTAGCTTATGAATAAATGTTTTAAAAATCTCATGGGAAAAATAAACCATATTTAAAAAGCCAATTATGTAAGAACACAATAAATTGACCCCAAATAATTTCTCGTGGAAGTGAAATGAAAAAAAAATGTATGATGAGAAATCATACAATATTGTAAACAGCCATTTTGGAGGACACCTGTGGCGAATTCGATCTAGCACACGTGAAGGGGTCACGTGTCGGGGGTTCTGTGAAAATATTTTCAATGCCCTCGGACCCTATTTAATGGTTAACTAAGCGATTACCTCCGCCAGAACAATGGATATCGCGGTATGATTAAAAAATTAATAGCCCAAGAATAGTGACCCTTCAATTTTATACAATACGCCGCTGGCATGTAATGGTTTTTTGTTCATATTTATATTTTAATAATCAATGTATGAATCATCTACTCGTAATCATTATCAGTCAATGCCAGTGGCGAAGACTCAATATTAAGCGATTTTTCCAAATTTATATTAATTACTAGATTTTTTTAAACACACTATTCGTAATGCAAATGCAAAATACATGGTACCTATAAATCAATAAGTAATTAATTATACTACGATACTATTGAAATTATACTACGAGAAACTAACGGCATACCTATATCATAAAGATGTGTAATTATTTCGGCGATAATCCTTACTAAAAATTGTATGAAAATCTCTTGCACCTCTAGGAAAAAAATAAGAAAGATTTAGAAATAACATAAATACAAACAAAATAATCAACGCTCGAAATGGACCAGAGTAAATCGGAGCGCAGTTTCGTAGAAAAAATAAAAATTGCGTTAGTTCGTGAATTATTACGAAACTAATTAAATTTATTTATTTTACATTTACAATATTTTCAGGTCTGTGGATATATTATATTTTATTACTAAAAAAACGATATATGACATTATTTATAAGGACAAGCAGTGGTGTCCCGTAGTATTTATAGGTAGACCATTATTTGCTTAGGAATGGCAGATAGGTAGAAGAGAAAAAAAATAATACAAGTTTTGACAGAATTTTTCGTAGAACTAAGATTCTTTTCGCCTGCATATCCATGTCAGAAGTTTAAAGACTGTTATTATTACGCACGGTAGTTATACATATATATATTTTTTTAAATCGAACACACTTATTGGTAAATTATTGGCCACTGCGGTTTGTAAATATTTCCAATTCGAGCGCTGAAAATACTTATTTAATATTCAAAATGCGATCAGACGTTATGCCACTATATTATAAAATATGAATTATGATTCTTTATTAGGATATTATCAACCATGAACTAGAAGCATTTGCTTTCTAGTATGCAATATCTACCCGGTTATTTCTAGAGTCTTGATAATGGTGTGATGAAGTTGGTAGGCTTCTGACTCAGTAACTGAAAACAGACATCATGGATTGATGACCATCTCAATGAATGTTATTATTTGTTTTTATTTATTCAGCAACATTTCCAATGTACAAAATAAATAATGCATAATTTGAAAACCCAATAAATATATTATTATGTTTGAAAAAAATTCTAGGATTCTAACAGACATTCCACTCGACCCAATATTTTTTTTATGTATAAATATGTTATTGTTATTATCTCATACTATGTATGGAAAGTTTGCTTTGAGTTGTCAATTAACTTTCGCGTAATATGTATTCCCAAGTGTAACGATTTGAGTAAAAAGGAACATCAGGATGGTCTTAAAGCGTAAAACAATCAATCAAGCAATTTGGAGATTCATTTAAATTAAGTCAGGCAAAGTTTGGCAATACGGCGGGAAGTTGGCAATCCTCTGAAGAATTAGGAAGGCCAGCAAATTAATTGTTTTCGCGGGAGGATTCTCTTCCGCCTGGGGTGGAAGATGCAAGTCATAGACTACTTACTCTGCGTGGATAGCCATGCGAACCAATCTTATTAAATGATTTAAGAGTTTTATTGCCTTTTATTGGTCATTGTTAAAAAGAAATATTCCCCGAACCAGCTTCGGTCAGACTTAAAAACCGCCTCAATAAATAATTATGATAAACTACCCTCGATAACCGCCGATAGTAGCCTTGTAAATGCGCAGGTTTGCCATTATTTCTGCATTAATTATAACTTGAATCCCGATAATGATGTAATAATAAAAACGAGACAATTATGATGGAAAGCCAAAATTTGCATCGTCACTGTACAGGCCAAGTAGCGTAACCCTCAAATATCAAATTGTTCAGGAAGTGTAAAGACTGTGGGCATTGGATTTACTTATGATTTTGTATTATATTTATTTATTACAAATTGAGTGGCTTACGTTTATAAAGGGTTACAGCATTTGGTTGGAATATTTTTTGTCAAGTTACAAATGGCTTAAAAATAGTTTTCAATTATTTTGATATGCAATATTTTTTTGGGATTTATGACACTTGGCCAGTTCGTGTAAGAGTATGCAATAAGTCCATTACTATCAAAATTTCACATTGGTTAAAAGTGAGGGATACGGCAATTGGCCTGTACAACGACGACATGTTATATTATTTTCTTTAAAAAATGTTAATTTAACTGGTAGTTGTTTGTGTTATTTTTTTTAAGTTTTTGGCAGCAAGTTAAGAATGTTAAATATTGTAATTTAAACGTCGTGAAAGTGCCATCTCCGAACTAAGTTGTTTAATTATATGATAATGAATTCAAATCGGTAGGAAAGCAGTATCGGCGATACAATGAACTTTATATTGTGTAATTAGAAACGGAAGTAGGTATTATAATATTATGCCATCTCAAATCTAATAGTTTCACATAAATTACGCGGCCATAATAATATATCTCATTTCTTATTCCGGTAGCAAGAAAGTGTTTTAAAATAATATAAAATAGTACCTACATACATAACAGTTTTTCTTTTTACAAAGTTTTTAATAGGTCGTATTCTTATTTGTCCGGTGGTTGTTTATCCGGTACAAATCTTTGAAGTTCGTTTTCAATCAAATATGATTGATAATTTTGATTAATATTAAAATAAATCCAATGCCTACAGTTTTTTTCACTTCCTGAACAATTTGATATTTGAGGCTTGAGGGTTACGACAATTGGCTTGGACAGTGACGATTATAGTGATTGTTGGTTTTTATAATTCAATTAAACCCTGACTAATCCAAGCCATAGTAGATAATATAGTCAAAAATATTTAAAAAAAAAAAACATATGCCATTAAACCATATATAATTTTAGATATGTTATATATAGCATGATATTTTTATATTGATTATGGTTTGGTTTGGCCGGGCTTACTGAATTTAAGAAAAAATAACCAACAACCATCTTTAATAATGTATTCTTAATTCAACGAAAACAAATAAGTATGTCTGAAAAGGTTTGGACTATTTTTGTCGGATCGGCCTTGGCATACCTACCTAAACTATTATTGGTTAGTTTTAGCAGGGCTTAATTGAATTTTAAAAATTAACCAGTATAATCTGCAAATTGTATTTTTAGTTCAGTACAAATAAGTATGAATAACTATTTACATCAAATTATAACAGTCTACCTCAACCCCTCGCCACTTGTGTGGGTAATGTTAGTCGTATAAATCCCACATATCACTTTTTGGACTATAGCTTTTTAGGATGTATCACCGTCATGGCCGCCACAAAGGGGTGGCTGACAGGGCTTTAGCCTGGGGGCCCGGGCTCAGAAAGGGTCTGGCGTGACGAGTCGACCAGATAAGTGAAATAAACACAAAATTTGCTCCAGTAGTAAAAAAAGTCACCTGCGCTATTTTGCGTCGATAATATTAATAATTAAAAAATTAGATTTTACGATGCAATTTTTAACTGTGTGCCAATACTCGACAATTCCATAATTCAAATGGATGTACATAAAACTACAAAAAATCGCTAAAAATACACTTTAATTTTACCGCGTACGCCATTTGGAAAAAGCTACTGCAGTGCGTCACACTGCCTTTCCCCTTAGCGATAGGTAGGGGGGGGGGGCACCAAACATCCTAGCCTGGGGGTGGGCAGGATGTGGGGTCCATGATCACCGTTACCAAGAGAAATAGTTTAGGGGGTCCTTTTTGAAAAAAGTATTTTCAAACATACCCAATAATAATTATTGTTGAGTTATCCGTACGACATTATTAATTGTAGAACGGCCTTTAAGTAACATAATATGAAGAATATCACATAGTCTAGTACAGACTGACATGAAAATATATTATACAGATAATATATATATATATATAACATATGCCTTTACACAGACATTTTCATTTAATTTGTTTTTTGTTAATAGATAGGAATATTATCTGCAAACATTGATATCAAATAAAATATGATTAGGGATTAGGACAGTCTGCATCGTAAACATTTTGTGCTCTTAAATAAAAACAAGACTCCACGAGATCACACGTAGCTATTTCCGATGAAAGAGTAAATTTTTCCCGCAAACATGTCCATACTCGCGTGTTTGTCAATTAAAAAATATCTATTTTTTTCAATATTTGACGTAGGGACCTATTGTCTATGTTATTATTGCATATGTGATGTGACTATAATTAGGTACCATCAAAGCTGTTTGAACGCAATTTTTTTTTAATTTTCCACCAAATGGATAATAAGAGCCCTGACTTCGGATTCGGTCCTGGTTATTTAAAAACAATAGATTTTCTGACCTACTTATACACGTGTCATTGTATGTTTATACTCACAGAGTAGTAGATTGGATATATTTATTTATTATTATATTATTATTTTCCTATTATTTTCAATTAAAAAATCAGAAAGTAGACATACACAACTTTTTAAAAGTTATTTTTTTACCAGGTGGAGCATATGGACATCACAAATTACCGGCACCCAACTACATTAACAAAAAACGTCTTTGAAACATTTCATCAGAATATAAAATAACTTATTACTTATTTACTATTATTATTAAAAATGAACTATGAAATAATATCATTACGTATTAAGAATATAAATGAAACCATTGGAACTGCGTCATTTTAATGGGTTCCGGCTTTGGTCTGGGGTTCTCAAGATTCGTAATTAAAGATTCCAAAATAATTACGGGGTTCTCACGATTCTAGGGTTCGGATCCGGTTCCGTTTCCAACTCTTGAGTACCACATACTATAACTATACTCACTATGATCCATGACTGACATTATTATTCTGATATCATGTCATGAGTGTGAAGTCTTTGTATGTTTGTAAGTTGTTTGGTCTGAAATTTGTATACCTACACATCTTTTTTCTTCGATTTTTATTTCTCAATTTCTAAAGAAAGAAAAATATCTCACCTTTAGTTGCAGGTAAGTTATTTTAAAATATATTTCCTTCGTCATTGAGAAAACATTTCTCTTTAAGTTTTTACGATAGTAGATCGAGGGGTTCTTGTCTATAGTCAGTGGAAGCCAGCGGCAAACAAATTTTTAAAATAGCCGATATACTGGATTATTTGTTAGGTTAGGTTATCATTCTTGAATTTTATTGCAGGTTGGTGAACAATTACGTATTAAATAATGATATTATATTGTTATTTATTCTGAAAATCGCCAAGAAAATTACACGGACCCGTAAATTTAAGTGCATTGTTTTCATGTGCTCTTTTACGAGCAAATTCTCCATGTCAAATTAAGCTTCCCGTACAAATACTGCTGGCTAGGGCCCGGTCGTTAAATGAAGAAATTTAAATAATATCATAAAATTTCAAAGCCCCCTTTTAAAATCAAACTAATCTTTCGCAATTGGATGAATCCGATGCATTCATGGATCCCGAAGACATAAACTGTGGATGCAGATTTATATGCAATAAAAATATGCTTAAATTAGTTCTTCGAGTCTTATGTATAAGGAGTGTTCTGGCGTACTCACTGCTTAGGGTAGGTGAATATTACACCATAAGCAGTAGAGATGGGAAAACTGGTCGAATTTGAAGACTAAGTATACTTACTACCAGTATAAAAAAATACTTAGTATATAAACTTGTTCCAAAATACTTACTAGTATTTGGAATACTATATAGAGCGTTTGGCGTGCGTATGCGATAAAAGTTTCATACTCAACTGAAACTAAAACCTAAATGAAACTAAACTCCATATTAGTACTTATTTGAAATACGTGGATCGGCTCAGGGAACTCAGACTGTGTATCGGCTTCAATAGAATCGCTAAAAATACGCTGAGCTCCGCTTGTCGAAAAGTCCCATTTATTATAAAAATTTAAAAACATTTTAAATTTATGAGTTGTTTTTCGGTTAGGTTACAATATTCTTGTTAACAAAAATGAATAACAGTGATTTTTTAAAAATTTTAAACATGTTTTGAGCGGTCATATAACAAGCCTAAGCCTGTGCGTCATCTCACCACTGTGCTGTGACACAAAATTTGATACAAATACATTCGAACGCAGTAGACTAATAAATTTAAATATACCTATATTCAAGTGATATCACGTTTGTGCGCATTTAATGTCAATATTGTTGAAAGTTTACCAACAGGCGAGTGCACAAAACAGCGACTCGCGATGATATCATCACAAGTTTTTTGGAATAAGTTTATTGGGCCACACATACTGAGTATGGGTAATTTCAACCAAAACTTGAGTACACAAACTGGTGACAGTATTTCCAGCTCACCTCTAATAAGCAGGAAATAAAATTTACAGCACACACAAAAACATTGCTGCATCAATAATAATTAATCTCGGTTTCTACTTGGCGGATTTATTTATGTACATATGTTTAATAGGTATTGTAAACGAATCAACGAAATTTAATATTATCAGTACCTAGGTAGTACTAGAATAGAATATTGCTAGAAAAATATAAGTTTGGCACACTCAATTATTTTAGATAGGTATGCAATATTAAGTGATAATATCATTCTTACACAGTAACGTCCCTAGACAAAATGCCACCCCATTACACAGTCTTTTTTATTATCCTTTCATGACTTTAATATCTAAGAAATACATGATTAACAAAATAATATATACCACAAAATTTAATTTAAATGTCATCTCTACTTCAATAGACAATATTGTGAGTCCACGGTTTCAGATATATTTAAAAATATACCTGACAACTTTCAAAACTCGCGAATGACTGGCAAAAATGTTTAGATAAATTAATTAGGTACCTAAGTATGTACCTACCTATAATTCAAATATAATTCGCAAATCTGCACATTGCTGGTCATCAAGAAGTGATGTCCAAAGACAACGGAAGTAAACTAGACATCGCGAACCCGACGAAAAAATAAATCTTCTTAAACCTTTTATGCTAATTAATACATTTGGTTTCCAACCAGTAAGCTGATTTTTTTAATGGAAAGATATTTCCGTTATTACTAAGTTTAGGTGCCTATTCCTATATATATTTAATGATTCTCCTCGATTTGCCGCCCTTCGAGTAACTGCCGCCCCCAAGCGACGCTCAATCTGCCTACCCCCAGGGGACGTCACTGGTCTTACATCAATAATAGAAGAGGGATATTCCAAAATCTATATTACCTACTTATCTACAGATTAGTTTGAAAATGTGGTTTATAGAAATAGAATGGGCAGTTATCTGGGGTTCATGATTTTTGATAGCTTATCTTATACGAAGACTTCGTCTCTCAATTTGCTAATTATTCTAAAATAATTTTAGGATGTTACGAGGGTGGGTCAATAAGTCCTTAGAAAAGCCGACAGGTGGCGCGACTAGTACTGTAAGCGGTTTGTTTTCATGCAGCGGCACTACCGATTCAGTATGCTGCGAAGTTTCAATCAGATTGGTCGGGTTGTTGTGTGTTTCTCGTACATTTAAAAAAAAAAATTTGCTTGTTTACAAAAATTGAGTTTAGAGCTGTTATTAAACATTTTAATATAAAAGGGTTAACAGCAAAGGAAATAAAAAATGAGTTGGATTTAGTTCACGGCACATCTGCTCCTTCACTTGCAACTATTTATAACTGGTTAAATGAATTTAAACGTGGTCGTACATCAACAAAGGATGAACCACGCTCAGGACGTCCTGTAGAGGTGACTACACCAGAAATGATCAATAAAATCCACGATATGGTGTTAAGTGACCGAAGATTAAAGTTGAGTGAGATAATTGAGGTTACAGGGATCTCAAAAGGTAGCGTCATTTCTATTTTACATGACAAATTGGGCATAAAAAAAAATTCTGCAAGATGGGTGCCGCGTTTGCTCACAGTCGACAATAAACGCAATAGGGTGGTGGCCTCTAAAGCCCTGTTGTCGCTCATGCAACGCAATCCGGAAAATTTTTTTCATCGCTTTGTGACTGTAGATGAAACATGGATACACCACTATACTACCGAGACGAAAGAACAGTCAAAACAGTGGATTGCGAAAGGCGAACCATGTCCAAAGAAGGCGAAAACCGTAAAATCAGCTGGTAAGGTTATGGCCACTGTATTTTGGGATGCACGTGGAATTATTTTCGTTGACTATTTGGAAAAAGGAAAAACAATAACAGGGGATTATTATGCATCTTTATTGGACCAGCTAAAAAACAAAATTGAAGAAAAACGGCCTCATTTAAACAGGAAAAAAATCCTCTTTCATCAGGACAATGCCCGTGTTCACACATGTTTACGATCAATGGCTAAAATTGAAGAATTGAAGTTCGAATTGGTCGACCACCCACCGTATTCGCCAGATTTAGCCCCCAGTGACTTTTTCCTTTTCCCAAACTTAAAAAAATGGCTAAGTGGACAACGTTTTTTTTCAAATGAAGAAGTCATCGATCGGACAAATGCTTATTTTGAGGACCTTCCGAAAACTTATTTTTCTGACGGTTTAAAAAAAATTGAGAAACGTCTAACCAAGTGTATTGAGCTCCAAGGAGATTATGTTGAGAAATAAAAAAAAAATACAAAAATAAAAACTGTTTTAATGCTTTTTTCTAAGGAATTATTGACCCACCCTCGTATTTTACTTTGCCAACGACGTAGCAATGTTGAAAGCACCGTTTCTCGTCCGATCACCGAAGTTAAGCAACATTGTGCGCGGCTACCACTTGGATGGATGACCGCACGGGTGGTACGTGTGTCGTTGGCGGCCTTTTTGTTTTTTTTTTATATTTTGCCTAATTTATTTTATTGTACGCTTGAAAATTGAATGATCATAATGCTTTACGTTGTCATCTTTGGCAGTTTTGACATTTCAGTATTACTTCGGACTTACTAGATAATTTTGGTTCGATTTGGTTGCCCATTTATATATAATAGGTACCTACATATACGGTTTGTCTTGTCATATACGATACAATTTGGTTTCAGCATGTACAAGATCACAAGATGACCTGACTTGAGGGTTTGCGATAAAGCAGATGAAGCGACAGCTTTCTCAGAAAGTACCGATTTCTTGACAATATGGGTAATTTTCATAATCTGAGTAAATCACCCAATTATGGTTTATTGCTCAGCATTGCTTGGGAGCCTCCAAACTTGTCAGTAACTCGGGCCTCCTAGTAAGTAAAACCGCCACTGGTCGACCATGTTTCGTTTTCTATCTTTGTACAATTAATAATAATATGCAAAAGTCAATAATTCGTATCAAAACCTCGCAATGTGACGAGCTACCCAATGCCATCGTAAAATCGGTAGTGACTGTCATATTTTTAAGAGGGCCATATAATATAGGGTGATTTATACGCTCGTATAAAGCACCATCAGGGTTGAATTTCTTACTTAACCGATCGGAAAAACTCACACTTAATACGTTTATCTTTATTTTGTTTACCCCGACGCGTCTCAATCGAGAAAATGGCTCACTACCAATATTGGGGACCGGTATTTTTACATCATTATGTTCACGATATGTCTGGAGAAAGATGCTCTGAATTTCATAGAGACTCAAACTTCAGATGGAGATATGATAGAGCCTATGCTGTCTCGGTCAAATGGGTGCTATTCCTGAAGTTGAGCCAGCGCTTGAAATGGAAAATTTTACGAACCGGAACGCTCGATAATTTTATGAAAATATTAACCTAGTTGTCTAATTTTATGTGTATTAAAAATAAGTGTGTTAGATTTTTTGTTATAATATGGCATATTAAGTTCAGACGGTTAATTTATTTTTCCACGAGACGGAGCGATAATTTTTAGGATCTTATGAACCGGAACGGCGCTCCGGTGCGCTCCGGCCCATTTCGAGCCCTGGGTCGAGCAATGGGTACCAACAATCTGATACAAGTAGGTACTACTCAGCGGTATAGTGGTAAATAAAATGGTGCCGGATCGCTGTTCAACACCCCCCCCCCCAACCTCCCTCCCCCAACCACCCTCCCCCAACCTCCCTCCCCCAACAATATTTCTAAAACACACTTTTCAATAAGTTGTTACCGTTGGTGAAATGCAGTCTCACAGTGGTACTCAAGGGGCCAGCGGTCGAAATGGAAAAATTTACGAACCGGAGCGCTCGACAGTTTTCTGAAGATTTTTACATAGTAAAGTTATCATAGTATATGTGTTTTTTTTTATATAAAAATAAGTGTGTTAGATTTTTGATTATATGGCCTATCCAGCTCAGTCGGTAAAATTATTTATTTCACTTTCACGAACAGGAACGGCGCTCCGGTGCGTTCCGGTCCATTTCGAGCCCTGCAAGGGGCACCAAATGAATACAGAGCCACAATAAATCCCGCTGGATCGACGAACTCACCAAGTTCGGAGATGTACGTGGCAGCGAACTAGAAGCTGAGAAGAGGACACGCAAGAAGAAGCTAGGGGAAACCTTCATCTAGCAGTTGTTTAACTGAATTATGCAGTGTTCATTATGTTCATAAAATTAAACAATGTTCTGCGTTAAGTACATAATTAGTTTTTTTGCAATTTTAGTGAATACAAAAAATCTCTCTCAAGGCTAGTACATAACAAAATGAATAATTAATTTTACTAAATTCATTTTTTCTCATGTTGAAGGTTTTAGAGGCCATAGTAACTATTTTTTTCTCTTTAGCCTGTACAGACAAACAAACTTATCTGTAGAATGGCCAAAAATAGAACTACGAACTACCATATGACGCCATTTTGAAAATTTCATTCGAATGTAAGATTTTGTCCAGTTACGAGTCTTGATCGGGTAGTTTACGACAGTGGCTCCCCCATCCCATTCTTCAGATAAGTTTGCAGGTTCCCTGGTCTGTACCAATAATACTTTATTGCACCTAACAATTATTCATCCATTAACTCGTATGGCGGTAGGGTGTATATGACAGCATAGAAATACCTATTACATAGGTAGTTCAGTGATCACATCTAATTTGTTTTATATTGTTTTAATAATTATTCTGTATGTATTTATGTTTTATTATCAATACACATTGATATATAATAAAAAAAATACTATTCATTAGTTTTGAAAAAAGTAAAAAGAATTTCGCTCACTGACCCCGACGTGATTTGAACACGCAACCTTCTGATCTGGAGTCAGACGCGCTACCGTTGCGCCACGGAGTCCGGTGATCGTTGCGAGATTAAATGCGTATACAAACTAAATAAAATAGTACGCTACAAGGGCATCGCGACGTCATTTTCTATAGACGGAAAATTTAATATAAGAAAAATGCCAGCAAAATATTATTTGTAGAATCAGTGAATGCGTTACAAAGTACAAACGAGTAATATTATATTCATTACATAAGCGGACTTTTTTTAAAGAATAATTGTGATATTGTTACTACAAGTTATGGGCATAAAATAAAATTTCGTTAATTATTTTTTTTTAATTTTCATTTTTTTATTGACGCGAACTCAGTGAATCAATTATTAATTATATTTTATATAATACCTAATACCAATTTTAAAATCACAATTGACGCAATATAATATATTTAATTGGAAGTAGATAAACTCCATAAAGATAATATATTATTATGGTCAGCACGCGCACTGTTGTCACGGGATCCGGACCGCCCCGGGGATTGATAAAATCAATGTTGTTTTGAGTCCACATTTCATTTAAAACGTTGCCGGGTTCGTTTCCTGTGGAAAAATCGAATGGGTTTCGGGTCCGGATAATAGGTAATTCATGCAATATACCTAGACACCATATTATATCAATCAATCAGCTACATACTTATAATACCTATATGTTATATTATTTGTATTATGTACTTATACCTATTGTACCAATTTAAATTTAAAATTTAAAACTTAAAACCAGGTACCTATCTATATACCTATTACCTACCTACATCAATAATTTTGCATGATATATATTTTGTTTAATTGAGTATATGGATACCACATTTGAAGTGTAAATTATCAAAAAATGTCTAAAATTGCAAGCTTCGCATTTTTCCGCTAGGTGCCTCTGGTAGGTAAAGAGGTCACCTTAATAAACAAAATTTTAATAATAAATATGACCATAAAATATAATGTAATAATAACGTAACTGTGGACACAAACATGTAACAAATTCACATTTTTTTTACAATAATTGTAAGTTTAAAAAATATTTTTCTTTTTAATGTTTTCAGATACCTACATATTTATTAATTAATACAGTTGAAATTGTAAATTATAAAAAAAAATCTCAAATTGCAAGCTTCGTATTTTTCCGCTAGGTGCCTCTGCTGGTATAAGGATCACCCTTAATATGATATTAGGTATAATGTTATATACATATTGTATGACAGCGCGTGCTGAAGGATGCCAATAACCACATAATAATATGACTGTAGGCACATGTAACAAATAATTTGACAAGTAGCGTGATTTTTATATAATATTTTTTTTAAATTAAATTAAAGGGCGCTTATCAAATACTTTTTTTAAAAGAAGGGCGGCAGACCTAAAAAGCTTGAGAAACTTTGGTATAGAGTAGTGGTAGAATTATACACAATGCATTTGATAATATCCAGCATTCTCAGTATCCAATACTAAGACAAAGGATTAGTATCTATATCCAGATTGCAGTTGTTTTCTCAGATTTTTATTAACCCTCTATTGACGCGGCGGGGTATATTCAACCCCCTTTTATTTATACATTCGCACATAAAACACGCATCTCAGTGTGCCGGAAATTATGGCAGTTTAATATCTTTCTTTTATAGGATTATATTATTTTAGGCCAAATTTAAAAGCGGAAAAACATATAAATGTTCCGGGGTGCACTCAAACCCCCTCATGGTAAATTTCTTTCGAAATAAAGGCCTATTTTAAGTTTCAATATTTTATTGAGCATTTTATTTTCTATTGCGTTTATGGTGATTGGATATGCCGGAAAGCCTCCGTATTTGTTTTGTTATGTTCGAATAAATGCTGACGACGGATATATTATGTGCATGTACTTACATGGAAAACGCTAAAAAATATTTCGACTTATTTTATGATTGCTCTATTTATTATCTACACTCAGATACATGAACATAACTTTTGTAATGTACCAACATATATTTATATTATAAATGCATTCATATGGCTGAAGTTTGTTTGTAGATGACAAAAGAAACATACAATTATTTCTTCGTATTGTTATATTTCTTTATTATTAACATCGTGCACACCTGCCATTTATTACTTACAAGTGATATAATGGCAGCATTTAGTTTACCGGATGGTTAAATTGGTAACCGCCATCAAATCCGAAAAACAAGCCACCACATATATAATAACCACACAACAGATTAATGGGATAGAAATGCAATAACCAGTCGCCATTTAACATAGACCAAGGCTTTGGTTTATTACTTAATGACGGTCAGCCCATTAAACACAATACATACCAAACCCGCTAATTGTTCTCAAATAGTACCAAAATTGAATGCTGTTTTCGTTTATGTGACAAACTTTAACGTAAACAGAATGTTGTATATAAAATACCTGAAACATTTTCCATATGATAATATGGATAATGTTGTTTTTAATTATTTTAATATAATATGTGAGGCAGTAGCGAGGGGTAGGGGTAGGCTGTTAAGATGTGATATAAATAGTCCACACTAAACATTGTCAGTATCAGTCATATGTCATTAGCCAGTCCTGTATGGCTGTGAGACATGGCATCTTACTAAACTTCAAGGGTTTTGAGCTTTGAGAATCGATGTCTCCGCCGAATCTTAGGGGTACACTGGTACGACTACGTTGCAAACACTCGAGATCGTAAACAGACACAGCAGCCTTCAGTGATTAAGGTAATCACGAAGAGACGTTTTACGTGGCTGGGACACGTGTTCCGGATGCTGCCAAACAGTGAGACACTTCGTATCCTTGTGGCACAGCCTTAACGATCCCGTCGTCGTGGCCGGCCCTCCCTCACCTTGCAGCCGTGCCACATTTACAGTGGACACTTCTTCAGTCATACTTCAGTAATTGTTTTCGTTGAATTAAGATACATATTACAGATAGTGTTGGTGAGTTTTTTTTTAAATTCAGTTAGCCCTGCCTAAACATAATCAATATAAAATATCCTTCTATCTGCAATATATCTAAAATTACATATGGTTTAATGGCATAATTTTTAATATTTCATTGATAAACGAATACTTTTTGACTATTTTATACTATGGCTTGGATTAGTCAGGGTTTAATTGAATTTTAAAAACCAACAAACACTATCTACTGATTATAGCTATAATTTCAATGAAAACAAATACGTTTAACTGACAAAGTTTAGTGTGCACTACGTATGTCGGATCTTAACAGCCTATATCCACCCTACGCCACAGATGTTCAGTTTAAATTGAAAAGGTTCATAGTAAAATCTATAAATGATATGATTATCTAGATAAGAACCATAGGAAAAAATTAAGCTACCTTAAATAATGGTTTCATTTAAATTAGCTTTCAATTCCTTACTATATTCCGAATGATATGACCTTAATATACCATAATGTTGTTGTTGTTGTTTGTTGTTGTTTACTGACGACTTGAAACTCTTCATGGAAGTTGTCACCTTGGACGATTGTCGTCAACTCCAACTTGATATAGATACTATATTAGATTAGGGCAGGCGTAACAAACTGGACTTCAATATTGATAAATGCAATGTTTTATCGTTTACTAAAGCCTCACGAGTATTGTTTTTCCAGTACTCGATGCATGGCAGAGTTCTCTCGCGAATATCATCTGTAACAGATTTTGGAATTACGTTTGACGGTAAACTGACGTCTAGTGGTCATATGGATACCATTTGTAATAAGGCGCTAAAGATGTTGGGCTTTGTCTTGCGTACTTCCCGGGTCTTTTCGGATGTTACGGTACTAAAAGTTCTCTATAACTCTTTAGTTAGAAGCAGACTTGAGAGTGGGTCTATCGTTTGGGCCCCGCATCAGTTGAAGTACAGCCTTATGGTGGATAGAGTCCAAAAGAAATTTTTAAGACTCCTTTACTTTCGGCTGTATGGATATTATCCGTGGCTCTGTCCGACTGAGGTCTCTTGGGGATGCTTACATACTGTAGCTTAAAATTAAGAAGGGATCTTTATTTAGCTACATATTTTTTCAGACTTATACGTGGCGCAAATGTGAACTCTGCCATTATTGGTGGTGTTAGCTTGTGTGTCTCTGATAATTACCTTAGGAATCGGGGGCATCCGTTGTTTGTTCTCCCACGGTGCAGAACTAACCTGCCATTAGTAATGCCAATTGGGAGGGCAGTAACCATGTTTAATGAAATCGCTTCGGATATTGATATATTCCACTTACGTGAGGGTGAATTTAGGTGGACGTTGTATTATAAGTTTTTAAGATAGGATCTATCAAAGTTCACTCTGTGTGCTTCCATCTACTTTTATTTTGTTACTTATTTTATTTATTTTCTTATTTTATTTCTTGTTTTATTACTTATTCTCTGTATTCTTATTTCAAAAATTATTAACAATTATTTTATGTCATGTCGTGAACGATTTGAATTTATAATTTGTTATGTTCATTATATGTAAAATAAATAAATTTGATTTGATTTGATAAATAATGAATAGGTACCGAACATTTGGTGTCAAAAATTCTAAGAGGATATTTATTACTTTCTTACTACTAGTACTCATGTGACAATGTGGGATTAATATCACCAGGGTTTTGAATATTGTTTTTTTTAAATTACTCGTATGAGAAATAAATCAATAAAATATTCTATTCGCAATAAAAATAACCGATGGGTTGCAATAATTATATTATCCGTGTCTAAAGCCTTGAGTTGTATCAAAATAGTTTTTACAGGTAGTAAATATAAATATATTTGATGGGTACCATAGATTTCAATCTCTTGCCAACAATGCTAAATTTAATCACATTTTACCATTCTGCGTTGTGATTTAAAATATTATATAACCTTGTGATCGTAAAAATGGCATTAGAATCGTAAAAAATCGGAATCACTTTATTACGTCGGAAGCAGTACACAATAATTTTATTTTAATTCGTTCCGGATTTCTGAATTGCAAATCAAATCCATATCGTGTCTGATATTTTATTTTTAAGTACAGAAAACCACTGTAAAATTATAGTGTTTTTATTTTATTTTCAGATGAATAAAAACTGTCAGGCGATGTCTCATCTAATCTTATGGAGAATGTGTGCGCAAAAATGATTTTGAAAAGTTATTTTGAGGTAATATAGATAGACATGAATAATCCGTGAGTTGTTACATAATACTAATTAGGTACACGAATTTCTAGACGCGGTCATTCATCGCCATAATTTTACAAAATAAATATGGATTTATATTGAAAAATACTGTCTGCCAATTATTTATTTAAATTTTTGGAAAGCCGTTTTGACAAACGTGAACGTCGTTTTATTATTCCAATGCAAGATGAACGCCTAACTACTGGTCAGAACTTTTTTACTCACAGTCATATTATTTGTTATGTTGGATGTTGTCTGTTATGAAGCTATTTATTTAATTTAAATATTATACGATGACATGTTCTGAAAATTTTGTAACCATTGAATTTGTCGACAAACGTACATCTTTATCATAGCTAGTGTTTGTTTGCGTCTTGTCTGTTTAATGGTTGCTAAGTTACATCCGGTGCATCGGTGATCAAATAGCTAACAAACATTCCTCGTAAACACTGTGTGCAGTCCATATTCTCTGATTGAAAATAATATTGTACCTACACTTTATTTTGTGTGTACAGTATATTATGTAGTGTGAAAGTCTTCAAACTACATAACACATAAAGATATTTCACCTGTATTTTAATGCTGCTACAATAAACTGATTTAAGTAATAATAATTCACACATTTGTTTAAATCTAAATTACTTTACAATTTGTGAAATAAAATTACAGTTTCCTCGTAATCTGTCATAATCAAATTTCAGGTTATGTTGGAAAATCGTGCTTTTCCACGTGTATCAGAATACGCACGCGCACAACAACACCACGTGACGTCTGCGCGAAAGCCTTTCCCGGAAGTTATGAGCCGTTTTATTCGCATTTCCCTTGTCAAGGTCCCATGGTGTAATGGTTAGCACTCTGGACTCTGAATCCAGCGATCCGAGTTCAAATCTCGGTGGGACCTTTGTTTTTATTACCCCCAGGGAAAGGAATATAACGAAAGCTTTTCATTACGTGAAAACGGGGTGGAAAGCTCGGATGTGTAAACATTTTATTGCGTTTGGGAATATTCCGCGAAATGCAATATTCTTTTCGGAAAGCGATTTTCATTTTTAATGTCTGATAAACTAGATATTATTATTTATAGGCTTTAATTTTTCATTATAAATATTTTCAGTTTTAGACAACGTCAACATTGTCGACAAATTGATAATCTTAAAATTTCATTAAAAAAATATTGTCAGAGATCATCAAAATAATTAATTATAAGATGTGCCTACTAATATTTATAACCATCATGGTTTCTATTATTTTATTGTATATTGGTGCCAATATATGATATTGAAAATGAAATAACACTTTAATCAGTATGTTAATTCGATTGGATATTGGATGAAATGGGAAAATATCATCAAGCGAAACTGGTCTTAGGTTAATAATGTAAATGTGAGATAAGTACATAATTACCATGATAAAGCTACAAGCCGAAGTGTTTTTATTTCCAGTAAATACAGTATTAATGGGTGTGGAGTAAAAGGCAACCGATCTCGAGTGTGGAATAATATGGGATAAACTTAAATTCTAAGTCTTATCATTCTAAGCTTGTCCTTCGTTTTGACAACTGCTCTCAGACACTATTGGTATATTTGAAGGTTGCAACACCCTATTGCACGTCTATAATATGTGTTTCATTTCTGTAGGACACTCACACAATATTCAAAACCCTATTTCAAATATAGTGTCTATCTGAATTATATTTATTAATCTGTTCTGTGGCTATTTATTTAAACTATGTTCTATATTTACAAATAAAAAAGATGCCTTAGTAGTTCTTATCATTTATTTTATCAACATAATAATATTTATGACGTAAGTATTATTTACATAACGGAGCATATAATACCTATATATAAGTGTACAGGTATCTTAACAAGATTATTAAGTACATTCAGTACTTTCACTATATCCAAACACACACAGATTATGCGAATTTGAATTGCCAGCGGGATTCGAACCCATGGTTCTGTAGCGATTGTAGTAACCCCTCGTCTACGGTGATTCAAATAATATATTGTATATCTCTCTCACAGTATCTCTTAAAATAGATTATGAATCTAAAACATGTCAAAGTTGTTCACCCAATTGTAAATAATGCATGGTTTTAATTCAATTTAAGTATTTCAAACCTTGATTCATTAAATGTTTAGCATGTCAAAAATTGTACGCTACGCTTACAGTAAGTGGCAAATTGCGGACAGGGTGGCAGGAAGGGGATGATAGAATACAATCATTTTATTGTATTGGAGAGTGAGGTTTACTTGAAAGGGGTGGGTACAAAATGGGGTGTAAATGTGATTAGAAATGAATCAAGTGTGTAGGTACTTGATGTCTACAATAAAAATACTTGCAGTTTTTTTTATATATATAATTTAAGTTAGTATACAATATACATATGCCTATATTTTGAATAAAACAAAAGAATATTATTAATCTTATTACATCAGCATTTGTTCTTTTCAAGTATTACCTTATTCAGAGCAGTTTCTACATCAGGCACATACATACACAGAAAAATGGTTTACCCAATAATTTTTATTTTATTTTATAAAGTCGCGGAAGGGGGCGTGGTTAACAAAATCTAGCAGGTGCTACAGACTTCCACATCTATAAGTCATAATATATAAATATTATCTATGGCTTATAGCATCTCATCGCACACTTTTCCGGTTATATTCCATAGATTTATTGGTACGCCTGGATGTTCAGATAATTCTAAGCATACACCCTCAACTTCATGTCTTAAAAGTGTCGTTCCTTTTTCGATTCGCTGCGTGATCCATATTAATCTAAGGATCCATATTTCCGCTACATAAAGACATAACATGGAAAAGGTCTTATTCACGAGATTGATTTTATTCAACGTTGAAATGCTTCTGACTTTCCATATATTTTACATCTACGATATTCCACTCGTAGCCAATGTCCGTCTTCCTATTTAGAAACATTTAGTTAATCATAAGACTTCACAATAATTAGGTTTATATAATAGCAAAAGGTTAACACACTGGAAGACTAAAAGTGAAAAGGGGGGTATTTACCTAAAAGTTGATCGAACCAGCTTAGTGATGGATATGATACATAATACATATAATGAAATGACTTATTGACACAATTAAAAAAAACTGATTATGTTAATAGTTAAATGATATTCTTTATCAGTCAATTCACTGTTAGAAACCTACAAATATAATTACTGTACTATAATAATATGTTGTTTGCTGCTGGAGAGTGCTATACATGTATACCTACTTAACATATGGCATTATCTTTCAGTAATTGTTATACTGTGATTAGATTACAAATGTTGGTACCTATATCGATGCAATGTATTCGATGTCCTGCGATGGGCGAGTGGTAAAGTGGTTGATTTTAAAGTAGCGGGCCATTAGTTCGAATCCTGAGTCGGAATTCTGAGCGAATGAGAAAAAATCGATGTAAGCTTTTCCTTATAATTTCCACACTACCCATTCCATTTGTATCGTACTTTTTACCGACAATCGTCTTCATATTGTCCGTCAACTGCGCGATGATTTTCCACAGTAAGATTTATACCACAAATGTCGTATTTTTTATAAATGTAACCTGTCTGATGTTTACTATGTTTAAAAAAGCAACATCTGTGAAGGGGAACTGCTCTACTTCACACATCATTCATGTAACAATTGAAATATTCCCCAAAGTAATAATATTACCGAAAATAATATTTTGAATCCGTCAAGACACCAACCTGAGTGACATTTTCATTTAGCAAGTTGCCCATACTGTCTGTCACGTGGCCAGTGGCTCGAAACGCGCATGCGTAGGGTGAAATGGCCGCGAAAAGGTCGCCAAATGTCATGAATTAGATTCTGTTAAGGGACCGTCTACATATTATGACGTCACACGATGTTGGCTATTTTTAACCCCCTCCCCCCCTCCCCCCCTCCCCCCATCGTCACATAACCCTTTACCACCCTGTCTATAAAAAACAAAAAAAATGTTTTTTTTCTTACATTTTTCTTTAAATCCCCGATCCCCAATATTGTGTCTTCCGATCCTCTTTTTTGTTTACTTTGTGACGTCACATTTTCTCTGACCCGCCCTCTCCCCTAGAGAGTAACGTCATATATGGACGACCCCTAAACACAAAGCAATAATGACTCGAATGCGAATAATTGGGGAGGGGCACCGAGCAATAGACTTGATATAAATGTCATCATCAAAAGCAACCATAACAGCAATTACACTTACTAGTCTTGCTTGATTCAAACCCACGAGAAAAATGTTTTTATAAATATATACACTCTAAATCTAAAATAAGCACTCGCCATAAAATCATTCTTCTTATAACTTTAAAATTGTTTGATATGTAATCATTAAGTCATTCACACAACTCATAGAGCAATAAGATAAATAAGTGTGACGTGGTGTGAGATTTGTTATAATAAAATTAGTATAGTGGAAATTTTAAATTTACTAGTGTAATACTATTATTATCATATTATAATATATTATAATTCCTAACTAATTTGTAAATACGTTACTGCTATTTACCTTGTCTACTCCAAGCGCATGC
This sequence comes from Rhyacophila brunnea, assembly GCF_057557595.1. Taxonomy (NCBI): domain Eukaryota; kingdom Metazoa; phylum Arthropoda; class Insecta; order Trichoptera; family Rhyacophilidae; genus Rhyacophila; species Rhyacophila brunnea. Next base: position 33,882,513 of record NW_028233276.1, on the reverse strand, counting down.
ATCTCTAGAAACACAATTAATTCTCGACTTTGAATGGGCATTGTGTTTACGTGACAAACTTTAATGCATATTATAATACATATAAAATACAATTAAAGTGGCAATAGCCGATACATAATTTATTGAGTCAAAGTTTATCATATTTTACGCGCACTGTACCGCTATCAATATGATAAATTCTGCTTCATTATTGTTCAGTCTTATGGCTAGATATATTTAATTAATATTATATGGCCATAGTAAACACTAAACGATGGTGCCCATAGAACGCGTCGGGCGGGCGAAGTCGGCGTATTAAGTGTTTATTCATAACCATAATCACACGTCTCTTCACCTATGTAATAAGCGGCCCAAGTAGCACAAAATAATTATTTTTACAGCGTCTCTCATAACAAAGCAATAAAAATATCATATTATTTCGGGGCTTGTCATTAATATTTACGACGACATTATTCAACCAGCGAAATATAGGACACGGAACAATGACTTCTCTGTAATTAAATAATTGCCTTTCGCCCGTCGATCGACGACGCTTCGCGCAGCGTGATTTTGGTAGCCGTGTTCAATGAATGGACTTCTTTGTATTTTCATTAAATCGTATCGCCGAGAAGCAAAAAACAGTGACTCATACGGCAGGCGGGGCGCAAGGCATCGTCAAGTCCAGTGTGCGCTGGCGTATTTGATTACGTTGTATTTTCGATGATTTACGCGCCACTTGTAGAAATTTTGCGCGAGCGCCGCACTCGCTGCGTCAATGGGCTTTATGCCTAACAGTGTCCGAGACAGGCGAGAACACAAAAAAAAGGTTAGAGGGTGTCCATTTTGAAAAAAAAATCTACTTATAACATTTTTTTTACTGATTTTTAAGGTGGTAAGAGGGGAGGCTTAGTAATTCGAGCAGGTGTTGATGACTTCCACATTTACTCCGTTTATTAATTAAAGTTTCTCGTCACTTCAATCGCTAGATACCGGACTTTTTCAGATACATTCCCCATACACAAACGTTCTGTACTTTGAGTCCAGCAATACATATCTGACCTGCAGGTATAACGAAAGGTGTTCACCTACGAGTTATTACGAGAAGTCTCATCTACAAGTGGTTATCGAATGCGCGTGGCTTAACGGTCATAATTATTAAGATTATAAGTGTCTGTTTTTGTCGTCCATGCTGTTTTATCTGCCTCGGATAGTTGCGTCCTAACGAAGGATAAAAAGAAGTATTTTCCATTTTCCTAAGTAATTTGTCTTTTTTCTGTTTATGTGCGCACTTGGTCCGATGCACTTCCAATTATTTTATAAAAATACTAGCTGAAGTACCCGGCTTCGCACAGGGTCGCTTCGTGGTTATATTTATCTTAGATATTTAAAAAATAATAAGAGGTATTTTTTTTTTAATATTAAAATATCTGTGTTATACAATATGGCAATATGAAAATAATTCTAATAGGAGTATAGGTTAAACAAAAGACCACTAAATTAAAATCGAATCCAAAGTATGCAAACCAAGGCCTGAACAAAAACGATGCATGAGTGCGAGTGAGAAAGTATTCGGCACCCTTATAATCTCTGCGACACGCGCTAGAGTAAGATAAAAGGTCTACATATGTTTTCGTTAGTTTCCAAAAGTATCGCCAACAAATCGTGGAGAATCGCTTCACGTAGCATCGTAGCTCGTGTTGCTAAATTGCTATTTTTTGTGTTAGACATAAAGTCAATGGTAAATATTTTTTGTTAATTAAGTAGGAAAGATGGTTCTGTGTGTTGTATTAAAATATGGTAGCCATACTGATAAGCAAGAATATGGTATCACGTTTCATAGGTAAGTTGATACATGTTCATGATAATTTATTTGTATATTATTATATATATTATCAGTGACCTAGTGTTTCTTTAAAATAACTTAAATTATGGATATCTTTACCTAATGGTTGCATTTTGACCGCTTAAAAATACTATATAACGTAAAAAAATAGAAAATTATATTTTAATTCTGAGCGTCTAGTGCGAGCACTTTGGGCGAGCACTACCGAAATGGTCTATGGTCTCGAACATTTGTAGACGAATGCGTTCGCTCGCTCACAAACCAAACGCATGGCACGCAGCTTCGTTTAGCAATGCAACGGGTGGTGTCTAGATGTATCTATAGTCTATGATGCAAACGTTATTAATATGTAGTAAAAAAAATCAAAATTGCATGGAACAAACAAACAATAAACGTTGTATTTTATATAATACTAATTTAGAAACCTTCGCAGGTGTACGCACAACAACTCACAAAAGTTTCATCGCAATCGGTTGAATGTTATAGGAACGCATACGAATAGAAGAAGTAGATGATTTTCTAATTCAAAAATCTTCGTGGGCATGCGCACGACAACTCACCAAAGTTTCATTGCGAATAGAAGAAGAAGGAGATGGTTATTCTAATTCAGAAACCTTTGCAGGTTTTGGTACAATTATTGACGAAAGTTTTATTGCAATCGGATGAATGGAAGAATATAAAATAAAAGAAGAAGATGGTTGTATTAATTCAGAAACCTTTGCAGGTGTTACCACAACAACTGACGAAGGTTTCATCGCAATCGGATGATTAGTGTAGGAACCATACGAATAAAAGAAGATATAATGAAGAAGAAGATGGTTGTACTAATTCAGAAACCTTTGCAGGTGTTGGCACAACCACTAACGAAAGTTTCATCGCAATCGAAAGAATGGTATAGTGAACATACAAATAAAAGAAGATAGAATGATGAAGAAGAAGAAGAAGAAGGAGATGGTTGTACTTATTCAGAAACCTTTGCGGGTGTTACCACAACAACTGACGAAGTTTTCATCGCAATCGGATGAATGGTATAGGAACCATACGAATAATGTATAAAGCATAAAGAATAATGTATAAAGTATAGGAACCATAAGATATAATGAACAAGAAGAAGAAGATGGTTGTACTTATTCAGAATCCTTTGCGGATGTTACCACAACAACTGATGAAGGTTTCATCGCAATCGGATGAATGGTATAGGAACCATAAGATATAATGAAGAAGAAGAAGAAGATGGTTGTACTAATTCAGAAACCTTTGCAGGTGTTGGCACAACCACTAACGAAAGTTTCATCGCAATCGGATGAATGGTATAGGGACCATACAAATAAAAGAAGATAGAATGATGAAGAAGAAGAAGATAGTTGTACTTATTGAGAAACCTTTGCGGGCGTTACCACAACAACTGACGAAGGTTTCATCGCAATCGGATGAATGGTACAGGAACCATGCGAATAAAAGAAGATATAATGAAGAAGAAGTAGAAAAAGATGGTTTTTCTAATTTAGAAACCTTTGCGGGTGTGTGTACAATAACTGACGAAAGTTTCGTTGCAATCAGATGAATGGTATAGGAACCATACGAATAAAAGAAAATAGAATGATGAAGGAGAAGAAGATGATGATTTTTCTAATTCAGAAACCTTTGCGGGTGTACATACAACCACTTACCAAAATTTCATCGTAATCCGATGAATGGTATAGGAACGCATACGGGACAGACAGAAAGACAGACAGACAAACAGGCATACAGACAGACAGACATTCATTTTTATATATAAGATATAGCCTTTACTCTTCACGAAAGTGCAAGCAATAAGTTAACAAAGTTTTATCGCAATCGGATGAACGGTATGGCAGTGCATTCAATACGAACAAACAAACAAACAAACAAACACACAAACAAATATTATTTTTTATATATTAGAAGATATATTTATCTTTAGCAGGTAATGGAAGTAAGTACTCATGATAAAAAACACTTTATCTATGTTCATGAACCATATTTATTTCATGATAAGTACCGTGGCTAACTTTTACCCTCTGACATGAATGGGTGTTATTAGGTAAGAGGTTACGTGCTCCAAATTTGATGGATAAGGGTTGATGCGTGAACTTAAATATGGGGTGCAAACGTTACACTTTTTCTGCTAATATATTAATAGATCATAGGTAGGCAGGCACAGTGGATTTGAAATATATAATTCAATTCAAATCTAAAATAATTGATAGACTAATAATTCATTATTAAATAGGTATTTGTAATATAAGAATTAGTATTAATACAACATACAATAATGGTTGTTGGATTTATCATTCTTTGTAAATACTTATATAAAGCTATCTAAAAGTCATGAAAATCATAGCTTATTTCTGAAGTTTACCACAAGCCGCATTACGTTATTTATTTATAAAATACCCATTGAGCACATAACAAATTATTAATTCAAGACGTATTAGAATAAAAAGTACAGGTAAATCAAATTAGTAGATAACAAAACAACAATAATTCAAGAAATAAACAAATTAAACAATACAAAAGAATTTTAAAAATGAAATAAATATTACATCTCTAGGGAGTGTATTGACTAGCCGCACAGCCCTCGCTTTCGGTGCCTAGTGAGCGACAAGGGTTCCTGAAGGCGCCGTGTGGTGTCCTATGTTCCAACTAAGGGGCGAACATGATTAAAGACGAAGAAGTTTTCAGTTTATTTTTTTCGGAGTAGTTTATTCTTACTTCTGAGGCCCATGACCGCCATTGGCTGGAAAGGCTCTGCCATTTGCGAGTTGCGACTATCCTATGTCATTCTTTCAGGTTCAGCACTCCACTGTACTAAGAGTCATTGGGAGAGAAAATCCAGTTGTTTTGTCAGGATCTTTCTGTGTCCTCTTTTCATCAGACTATTAAAGCAATTATCAGTCAGTCTGGAAAATCGATACATGGTAATTATGTTGATAAAATTAATTTTTTATCAATGTTATCTTCAAATTTTCTTTTAAAGTGGCAAGTAAATGCAATTTATATGGAAATGTTTCGGAATATTCATTTTTTTTAAATTTAAGATTTCTATTATTACAATAGACTATATTATATATACAAAAGAAGCTATACCTTTTTGTGCAAGCTGGGTTTGTCTAGTAATGGTGCTAGTAGGCAGAACACTAAATAAGAAACGCCAATTATTCTGATTTAAATATTATTTAAACGTTAATTGGAAATGAAAGTGACATAAATTTTATAGTATACTCTCCAAATCAATCCTGTATCCACCATTTTGAAATTCTCAATTGAATATTCTGTCTATATCGTTTTCTACAATAATTTCACTTCCTAATTATAAATAAAGGATACAAATCAAAAAAGTATAATTATTCATTCATGCAGAAAAGCAAGTAAAAGTATTTTACAGTTTCATAAAAGTTAAGAAAGTGTTATCTTATATAGTAAAGTCAATCACAGAGATTTTTATAATCAAACTAACGTCGCAAAGCTATCGACATTAATAACTAAATGAAAAGAAATTAAATTTTGTTTGTAATTAACTAAGTACGTATTCACTTGGTTCGAAGAATTGCGCCTCATCTTTTGAAATATATCATTATTTGCCATGACTTGTCAAACATAAAGTAGTAAGCAGTATGGAAAATAAATTCTTTGTTCAAAATCCGGAAGAGTGGTATTAGACATGTTACTCGTATATCGTTGTTAAATACAATATAAGATTGAAAATGAAAGTATTATATAAACAAATATCATGAGAAAAATTGCCTTTTTAAAATTTATCTCATCTAACGAAAGAAGTGATAGAATAATATATTCACGCAGTAAATATAATCTTTGAATATATTATTATTATGTACTCATATCATTGACTCATATATTTTAAATTGAGGTCAATATTAAAAGTTTGGTACTGTTCGGTTATACGGAATACAACGGAAAACACATTTTGAAAATACCCGATATACTGGATTATGTGTTAGTTTAGGTTAGGTTATGTTGGGTTAGTGACATGACCCGGCTCACGGCTAGCTCAATAATGCTACCGGGCCGTCACTGAGGAGACTAGTGATGAATTAGGAGAGGTGGATCTCCTTTGTAGTATCACAACTTTTGAATTCCCGAATAAAACTCTCAGCTGGTGTGGTGCCGAATTTATTCAGGTACTAGAGTTCACGGTCACACAATAAGGTTAACTGTCATTGTTCCCGTAATTAAATCTCATTAAAGTATCAGCAAACTATTTATTTGTTCACTATAGGATCTCTGTGAAATCTTTCACGAGTTCCCAAAAAGTCACACCTAATTCAGAGAATGTATACGCCGATATTCTTTGGATATTTTTAATTCGAGAAATATTTTCCCATAAGAAAGAAAATATAAATTATTCTTTGGTCACACAGTATTAGGTTTATAAAAAAGAATAGAAATTATTTTATTGTTGTTTATAAAGTTTATTTATGTTCACAGTACATTTACAAATATTTATTTGTGTTTACAGACTTGTTTACAAAAGGTTTGCTTAATGTTTACAAATTTATTTACTAAAATTTGTTTTTATGTTTATGAATTTGTTTACTAAAATTTATTTTATGATTATGTTTACTTAATAAAGTTTCAAAAATTTATTTTATAATTCCGAAAAAAGATTTGTAAAATTTATTATTACAAACTGAGTTTATTAATTTGTTTTTATAAAACAAATCCGATCACGTAATTTATCCCGATTACGTCACCTCGTATGATGAGTAATGAAAAATGAAATTACTCCGCGAGCGCGTTACTATCGACAGATACGTGGTATTCGAGCTACTTTTTAGCGGCCGACGTCACTACCGACAGATACGTGTTATTCGCGCTACGTTTTGCGGCACACGTCACGACCGGCAGATACGAGATATTCGCGTTACTTTTTGCCCGTCGATGGGGACTTATTGTAGGTAAATTTCACGAATGTTACTGAGAACCGTATCTCGTATCCGCGGAAGGACTGCTGCTTAGTAGGAGATCGCTGGTGAGAAGTGTAGAAACTAATGATTTTACGGGAAAAGTGGTCGCCTTTTATACCCTTCGGATAGAGGTTTAACAGGAAACAGTCCGTAAGGGATAGCAGATGTATATCTTTCTCTCACGGGATAAATTTACATATATCTCCCGTTCCTGGCAACTTTCTAATAGAGATATCTTCTAATTAAATCGGGTTAAAATTACTCTACCTTATTTTCACAAAATAAAGTTTCAATAAGGGTGTTTCAAGCACCCTCTAGAACAAGTCCCTTAAATACGCCGTTGCGATGACGTAAGCAAAATAGTTGATTTTATATGATTTTTCGTGTTCAAACGAAGGGGAAAGTTTCTAGCTTTCCATCAAGGTATCGGAATAAGTATTCGGGTACTAAATAAGGGAATGGCAGTCTTTAAATTTAAAATGTCAAAACGAAAGGTTGACACCCACGTACTAGTCCTTTCCACCACTCTTGGCCTTTTTAGGCCAATAGAATTTTACTAAGTTTTAATAAAACTATTTGGAGCCGCAGAAAACGTTTCATTCGATATTTACCTTTCGGACGAACATTACGTGAAAATACTATAATATTATACTTAACATTTCAACTTAAATATATAAATGCTTAATCCTAACAAGATGTTATTTACAAGCGACTACAAATTTATTTAGTCTTTAATAGTGGCTTTTCCATAGTAATCTAAACGTAACCTTGAATCTATTTTTATCTGGCAACTCAACACAGCCGGGCCGTAAATTCTAGTCGAACAGAATTCAGTTAAGGTTCAAGGTCACGCGTCAATTTGTATTTTTAGTCGCAGTATTTGATTCTTTTATTTATCCAAGACGCGATTAAGATTTATTATTGTTTATGGGTAGAAACCCATCTATACCAGAATTTTAAGTTTTTCCAATTGTTACTTTTACAATATTCATTATAGTTAGCGAGTTATAGCATTAACAAAATTTATAATTATAATTACGCATCTATAGATATAGATACGCGTTTACAGTATTTTTATAACGGTAGTTAACTTCTATCTTGTATTGATAAAATTAGTATTAAAATTCTTTATTTACAATTATACAGTATATAAATTTATAAATATTCAATTTTCTTTTTCAATTTTCACACACTTCCATTATTGCTATAAAAGTTATTGAAGCATGTACTTGCTAAATTTTACGTAAACAATCTCTCCCATAACTTATTTTCTAAGTTTAATGGAGATTTCCCGGAAATTATTTCCAAAATAGATCGCGCCCAAATCTACGCGACGTGTCATCTCGAGGCCTGTGGTCACAGCGTTCCAATTACACTGGAGCACTCTTGATTTTCGGAGGCGAAAATTTTTTTACGTAAAATTTTATTACATTTACAAAGAAGAGGTTAACAACATACATTTTACTTCCTAATACTAAACGATTACGCTACTGGTTACCTGTTCATGGTCTTTTTCGACCATTTCTTCTCTGCTTCTTCCATAGTTTAGGACCATGGGACTTATATATTCTGTTTGTACCTTGTCGTGAGGTTGTCGCAAGGCTATTGAGAAGTAGAATTGACTACAAGGCTAGATTTGTATAGTTATGTCGTTAAACCATACTCTGCCATAAACACTAACTGAAGGTCGGCGTTTTTGTTTGTGTCATTAGGTTAGGTTTGGTTAGGTTAACCTAACAAATAATCCAGATTATCGGCTATTTTCAAAATGTGTTTTCCGCTGTATTACGTATAACCGAACAGTACCAAAATTTTTAATATAACATTTCTTTTATTTAACGAATAATTCACAAGATTTGAGAATGTAACATTCCATATATTGAATATACATAACTTGAAAACAAAAATAACATAAGTACTTGAACTTAGAGTATTGTAAAAATACTAGTTAACTTCATAGCAATTAGATATGATACGTATAGCTTAGTGGTCAGAGCATATGGGCACGAATCCTGCTGGATTTTTGCTGTGGTTATGCATTCAAATTGTGTATGTTCAATAAAAACATATTTATCAGAAAGATATTAGATATTAAGAGATTTATTTATATTATATTATTATTTGGATGGTAAATCAATACTACAATATTGATGATAGTCATTGCAGAAAAAAATAAACGATTCATTTTCATTTATATATCCGAAGCCTGTTCCTCAAAATATCATAATGATTTAAATTTTTGAATTTCCCAAGTAGGTAAATACATTAATTGTCAAAATTAGTGAGTGTCATGTGGATTTAAATTTTTATTCCTAATGTTTCTCATCAAAAATTACTTTGAGCCTAAATATGTGAGACGTATTTATGTAACGAACTGGCCAGCATTGATTTTGGCTACCCACTTTTATCTTCTATCTGTAATTATGAGATTTATCTTCAAACCATCTGGCATTCGCGAATATTATACATTTCTTAAGGTTGAGTATTTGATAATAATCTCATAGCGATTCCATCAAATTTATTGAAAAGTGGAAGCATTATTAATTTTTTTTATCAGATGCTATGCCGAATAATAAATACACTTGATACTTAGCAGTTTTTTTTTAAAAACCGTTTTGTACAAAATGTAAATTGTTCATGATATAATAATCAAGATGTATTTGATAGTTATTGTAATAATTAAATAATCGCGGTTAGTTAAAATAGGTACCTACATAATTTTAAGATAATATGTATCAGGTACTTAGGTACTACATTTGATAAATGAAAGTTAACTATCTGCGCATTTATTCTATACACAAGTCTACATAGTAGTTTATCATATGTATGTATTGAGGTATTATAATTTTTATTATAAGTTAGGCGTCTAAACCGTCAAAACTGTCCATATCGCTCTAAAAATTAATACAGCCAAGAGAGGTGCTGTTAAAATATAGCACTTATTATTAATTGAGTTAGCATTTACTTGGTAGAATTCCATTTTACAAGAAATGAAAATATAATTAATATTAAATTCTACAGGTTTTTTTAAAAAGGTTTGTCGATAGCTATTTCGGTTGTAACACCATTATCAAGACTATTCAGATAGGCCGTTTGCCTTTGCTTAAATACTATACGTGTATAGATAGAGACAGAATACATTTTCTTATTCGTTCCAGCAATATTATGAATTTTTACATTATTATTAATTGTAATATTATTAATACTTTGAAAACCCTAAGTGGGTTTTTTAAAATGGATATCGAAATTTTCAAAATTTATCAAAATTACAGTATTCGATGGTTGTTTATTGACATTATTGATCAATTAAAATATTATTAGTATAATTGTCTTAATCGTGTGTTTAGATTATATTTAATAGTGGCGACGAATACATTACCAATTTTTCATTAATTATGTCATTACTTTTGGATAATTCGCGATTAATTTCCAACTGTTCAAGTAAATTTAATTTTAAACCTTTATTACATATAACGAACTGACCGTCAACTTAACTCGTTCGTCAAAAGGGCTAACGCATTGCACTGTAATATTAAATTCACGGTCGAAGTAGAGATAGAAAACAGAATTAATTTTCTAGACCTCACTATTCAGAGGGTTAATAATAAACATAACTTCAAAATATATAGAAAACCCACCTTTACTGAAACTACTATACATAAAGGATCGCAACATCCATGGATTCATAAGTTGGCGGCATACCATGCCATGATCCACAGGCTAGTTAGCGTACCCATGAACAAATTAGATTTTGAGGATGAACTACATACCATTAAACAAATAGCCTTAAGTAATGGATATGAAACATCAATGGTAGATAAAATATTATATAAAAAACAACTTAAATTAGCTAGATCAACAATATACCCTAACGTTAAAGATTCAAATCGTTATTACAAGTCCATTGGTTATCACGGCATTATTTCAGACAAAATTTATCAAGAAATTAAACATAGCGTTAACGTAGCATTCAAAACTAATAATAATCTAGGATTAAACTTAAAAAATAGTAAAGATAAAATCAACAAACTGGAGAAAAGCGGAGTTTATAAAATAACATGTGGCACATGTAGTCTATGCTACATTGGTCAATCTGGCAGGTCAATAAAAACTCGTTTTGAAGAGCACCTCCGGTCTTTTAAGAATGGTAAAACAGATTCTCAGTTTGCTAAACATTTGATATCAAACTCGCATAGCATCAGTAACAATGAAACGCCACAATGTTTGCATATATGTAATAAAGGTTTAAAATTAAATTTACTTGAACAGTTGGAAATTAATCGCGAATTATCCAAAAGTAATGACATAATTAATGAAAATTTGGTAATGTATTCGTCGCCACTATTAAATATAATCTAAACACACGATTAAGACAATTATACTAATAATATTTTAATTGATCAATAATGTCAATAAATAACCATCGAATACTGTAATTTTGATAAATTTTGAAAATTTCGATATCCATTTTAAAAAACCCACTTAGGGTTTTCAAAGTATTAATAATATTACAATTAATAATAATGTAGAAATTCATAATATTGCTGGAACGAATAAGAAAATGTATTCTGTCTCTATCTATACACGTATAGTATTTAAGCAAAGGCAAACGGCCTATCTGAATAGTCTTGATAATGGTGTTACAACCGAAATAGCTATCGACAAACCTTTTTAAAAAAACCTGTAGAATTTAATATTAATTATATTTTCATTTCTAATAGCACTTATTCTAACAATTATAATAGCGCACTGCATAACTATGATAAACTACCGTCGATAGCGGCCGATAGCAGTCTTGTGTATAGAATAGATGCCTTTCATTTTTAGTCTCATGTTGTATGCAAATTTGTTACGTAAGTAGGTACCTACATATTTTATTTTAACCGACACAAATACAACAAAAATCCTAAAATAATGCACACACATCATCTACCATTTCCTCGAAACATACTCACAAGCATCTGTCTTTCTACGTAAGTCTACGTCTACTAAGTACGTGACGGTCTAATTCTCTGGCTGATTTGGAGGCCCTCTTTTGGAAATTTTGTCTTTGCAATAAACTGCCATTGAGTATAGCAACATAAAAATAGTTGGTATATGTAGCCAGGATCTTTTATGCTTTGTAAGATATACTTCATGAAAAGATGCTCGGCGATGTTGTAATATTCATATTCGTGTTGTTTATAACGTGCCGCCCCTAAACAACACAAAGCCTGCCTAGCCTCACGGGACTTTACCTGTACATATAATACAGAGTATGTACTAGGTTGGAGCAAGTTACTAACATTCATTACTCGTAAAACAAAAAAACCTCCATTCTGTGAAGTCTCCTATTATTATGCTCTTTGGATTGAACATGATGATGTAATGTAATACAATATATAATATTTAATTTATAAACTTTGTATAAACAATTAAATTACATACTCATAGGTGTATTTAAATTAATAGCTTAGTTTTAAAATGAATCAGCTGCGTTTTTTGTAGGTGTGCTACATGCCTTCCACGTAATATTTCGTTTACATAATATCAGCCAATGGGTATATTAAATTATTTTTTTAGCGGACAGTTACGTTATTATTGTATGTTAGTATAAGAAGCTTTTTCTGCCTATTTAATAATACATAATGAGTGTCCATTACTCAAGTAACTCAATAGAGCATGCGTCCATCTGCCAAAGTGTTGTCTAATTTGATTTATGAATACATTCAACTGTACTTTACCTATGTCCAACTAATCACATCACAAGTATTATAATTGAAAATATTTATTATTTTACGTGTGGTAGTATTGTAAAAGATGAATGGCAATGTTTTGTCATGTTAATAACATTGGTCTGTGATTTACAATTTAATTGATTCATTCGGATATTATTCTACAACTAATCTAATATTTTGTTTGCGATGTATGTGGTGTAAAGAACGAAAGCAGAGTGCACGGGATAGTAATGCATATTATGAAAGATCGAGGGGATCAGTAGTTTCGCAAATCGCCGTTAAAATATTTACAATCATATAATCATGCTAGTGATAAAGCCACAGTAATTTATTCGATTAGATTAAACAAATAGAGACGTTTCATAGAAGTTCTAAAGTACTGCTAGAAATCTAGATCTGCTGTGAATTGTAGAAGCAAGAAGAAAATTTACAATAATATGCTACTTTGTTATAGTTAAAACCAAGGCCCGAACAAAAACGATGCATGAGTGCGAGTGAGAAAGTATTCGGCACCCTTACAATCTCTCCGACACACGCTAGAGTAAGATAAAAGGTCTACATATCTGTGAGCTAGTTTCCAAAAGTATCGCCATCAAATTCTTTAAAATAACTTAAATTATGAATATCTTTACCTAATGGTTGCATTTTGACCGCTTAAAAATACTATATAACGTAAAAAAATAGAAAATTATATTTTAATTCTGAGCAATTCTGCAATTCTGAGAATAAAATTATATTTTAATTCTAGTGCGAGCACTTTGGGCGAGCACTAGCGAAATGGTCTGTGGTCTCGAACATTTGAAGATGAATGCGTTCGCTCGCCCACAAACCAAACGCAAGGCACGCGGCTTCATTTAGCAATGCAACGGGTGGCGTCTAGATGTATCTATAGTCTAAGGTTAAAACAATAGCTATTTCGGTTTTTGCATAATTTTTGAGATAGGTATACCAAAGCCATTAAAATTGTCATACAAGCAAAAATAATTACCGACTCAGTCTTAAAAATATTACACTTATATAAGAAAAGGCAGTCACTTACGAGTAATGCGGTTTTTATGATATTTCGATGTGTTTGATAAATAGTAGTAATGTAATACCAAATAATTACTAGGTGCAAACAAATTGGAAAATAGCATTGGTATAATATCACCCCATTTAACAGTACACATTTACTTCATTATGCATTACATTAAAAATAATTCATGTTACTGCTGTCAAATTATTAACTGCACAACAGTGTGGGTATTTATTGATTGATATATTATTTATGATATTATTATATTTATTGGTCAATGAAAAACTAAAAAAAAATATTAAAACAATATACTTTCTATTTCACTGAAAATGGTTACTATAATATTGAAAAATATTCTAATGCATTGTCATCGTCAATCAGCATTTAAATATTGTAACTCTGTGTCGAATGATTCGTTATTTATAAAATAGTATCGTAACGGAATAAAAATATCTATACTTTTTTGACGGCCCTACCCACAGCCATATGCCGGGTCGAACCGGAGACTCTTTTTTGTGGATGCCTGACTGATTCATCTGTGACTTTTTATGTGATTTAACTTTAGTGTAGGTATTTTTAATTTTCTTCTTTTTTACTCAGTTTTTTCAACTTTTAATATATTTCATATTATCGAAGTAAGTATGATATTACAATATGATTTATTACAAAGAGTCGCTATTTGACTCCCTTCAAATATCATAAAAGCCTTGTTGAAAGCTGTGTAATTTTCAATGTCCACCATAAAAGCTTCCCTTGAATCGCCGCTACTTGTGACGTGGAGAGCTTTTAACAACCCATTGATAGAGATAAGTCCACTTCACTCTTAGTACCCAAGCCAGAATAGTATATTTATGTTTTGATGCAATATTACTTAGTGGTTGTACTATGTATTATCTAGCTAAACCAAAAGTATAATTGTTTCGCTAGATTTCAAAATCAGCCAATTCCATAACAGCTTTTTGTTTTCTCAAATACACAGTCACAAGAGTGAACGTTTATATTATTTCGAGTATAGAATATTTAAAATTAATAAATTCCACTTTTTGATAATGCAGAAATATTAGAAAGCAGTAGTTCTTCAGCAATTTACAAAAAAGTAAATAATATCTAAAGGTGAACTTGGCTGATTTTAAAATGCAGCACACAATTATTCTAATTGACGATATTTTTTAACTATTTCATAGAAATCTGTTTTGGCAACCGTCTGGCATCTCATATTCTATGTATCTACCTACGAGCTTTCAAAATGGAAAATTGTACGAATCCGACTTCTCGATAATTTTCCGAAACTATTGCAGTGTGTTTTTTTGTTGTTGTATATCAACCATGGATAAACAAATGTAATAACAGTTTTTAGACATTCATATTTACCCAAGATTATGGTAGTTAAAACTTATACGCAGTATACACAATCTACACCCCCCGGGATCTTACTGTTTTGTACTTTTTTTTAATAATATATTATTATTAACGATATTTTAATTAGTTGATTTAGTATTGATTTATACTAAACAATGGCTCAATGCCAAAATTGAATAGAAATTTAAATCGTCTAAAAAATCTTTATAACAAAAGTGCATTATTGTTTGTAGAAAAAGATGTTGTTTACGACTTGTAATAAATAATATTATATTAACATGCGTCTGACAAGGCGGCTCTCGTGGTGCAGTGGGTAAGGCGGTGGCCTTCCGCCCGAGGGTTCTGGGCTCGATTCCCGGTCATGACAAAAAACATTTATGTGTTTTTCTCAAAGCCTGGGTGTTTGTGACTGTTCAAAATTACTAACAACCACCTTGTACGAAAAAGCAAGGACAAGGTTATTAATAATTATAAAAAAGGGTCTGACAAGTTCCGCGCCAAGTTTAATAACACATATAAAGTAAATTGTTTAATTAAATGTTTAATTTAAAAAAAATTGTTTAATTTAAATTTAATTGTTTCCTTAATAATTCACGAACAGGAGCGCAATTAAAAAAAATCACGAGACGGAACGATAATGATTAGTGACAGAGATTTTACGAACCGGAGATGTGCTTCGATCTATTTCGACCCCTGATACCTGATGACATGGCCCCCACAAGGGGGGGGGGGGGGCTGACAGGTGAGATGTACATACACCACAAATTTGCTTTAATATCTAGTAAACAGATGCAATTCTATATGATATGAAGATTGAAATGACAATAATTCATGTGTAGCATTTCATTTTATAATTATTTTTAGTGTGTTTCCTGACTATAAAAATAGCTATTTATCCAATATGTCGAAGGATCGCATGTTGCTTGATGCTCAATGCCGACTACTCAATAAATCAACTGGATTTATTTAAAAATACAAAAATCGCTATGGATACACGAAACACCCTTATGTTGACCTCAAAGAACCCTGGGGTTTCGCGGAATACCATTTGGGGAACACTAATGTAAAAAAATCACACTGCCCTTCACCTTAGCGATAGGTAGGAGGGCCACCAAAAATCTTGATCAGGAGGCCCGCTTCCGGTTGTGGTGGCCATGCCTGATGATAAATATATAACTGACAAATATTATAGTCTCTGACTGTTTATAATAATATACTAAATCGCCAAATTAAATAGTACATTAAGGCTATACCTCAGTTGAGGCACGGTCTAAAAAGATCGTGGCTAGGCGGTGCGCGGATTGCGGGTCGTGGGTGCAAATGACGCATGCCAAACGAAATATAATTTGTCATATAAATCCAACATGTGTCCGTTTAATGTTCGGTTTATTGTTCTATCAGTAACAATAATAATATATTCATTGACAGGTTTTCTTTTTAAAGTAAATAGGTAACGTTTTTAGTCATCTTTACACGATTAAAGAATTAATACGCCCGTCGCCATCACGAAACAAATTGACGTGTTTCCAGCTCGACGTTCTCTTTCCGAATGGCAGCGAGTCCATAATTTCGTCGCGCCTATAGTTGAAAATTATTTGCCGTTTCACTGATGTATCACCTTATTGATAACATTCTTGAGACAAGTAGGTAAAGAAAATTCCCAATTATTGCAAAGTCTTAAATATTTTTTGACACGAAAGAAACAGGGAACATTAAAATTAGACTAAAAACTTCTGAAATATCATCAAGTGTTACCTACCGATTGTTCACATAGCTGCTTCTGATTATGAATAGTACAAGTTGGTTATGTAATATAATACAAATGTAATAGTTTTAATGTGTTACATTTATCTTAATAATTATATATAATTATAATTGTACTGGATTTATAAATCTATCTTACTTTCAGCTAGCAATAATTTTGTTACCTACACAACTCTCGCAACTAATTGAAAAATACTACTAAGACAAGTACTCTAATGCGGAAATATTACATTAAACGATTTACTTTCGACTCATACTAGTGGGTTACGACTAGGGAATCCAATCCCGGGATCCCGAGCTATTTTCGATACCTATGAATCCCGGGATTGATAAACATAATCCCGGGATTTCGGGATTGATTTTTTTATCAATTTTTATGGAAAATATAACAGAAAAAATACTTTTAAAGCCTCCCCCAAACCAAAGCGAATATTCGCGGCGAATATTCGCAGCGAATTATTCGCCAATCAAGCTCGTATTGGCTTACGGGACAGAGCACGCTTGCGCGACCGCCTTGCGTCTTGAGTGCGAATTTGCAGCGAATATTCGCTGCGATTTTCGGGAACTCTGTCGACAGCGAATTTATTCGCGGCGGACAATTTCGCCAAGGGAATTAGTAAAATCAAAATGGCGAAGACATTGAGCAGCTGATCGAGTTGGTCCGGAAATATCCAATCCTTTATAATTTCTCTGACAGTGACTACAAAACATGAGAAAGAAAGATAAGATATGGGATGAAATTGGCAGGGAAATTGTTGAAAATGGTATGAAGGTCGTCATAATAATATCTTTTATCTTTGTCTAACCAAAGTATGTAAAGTTTTTTGACAGGATGAATACGCTATTATAAATAAATAACTTTAATCTAAGGTCCCGATATTTAAAAAATACATATTATTAATTTGCGTCATGCACAGCCTTTAATAACAGAAACTTTATAACTTTGATTGTTAGGGCACTGACAGTTCTAACTTATTGCGATCGTTTGACGTTTTGGTTTCGACTTTCGAGCAGTCATATCAATAATGTTATAATTAGGTATCATTTACAATACCTACTTCAATCATGTTCGGTATCGGTCACGTAAATACCCATTTTATATTCGTTGATAATATTTTTTTAGGTTAGATAGGTAGTCTTTAAGATTATTTTTTTGCATCTAACATTATGCAGCATAGCATTTCTATTGTAGCTAAAGATATAATATACATATAGGTAGATAAGTAGGTACTCCATGTCGTCATTGTGGTATTTTGTAAGGTTTTAGACCAAAAACCTTACATACTACTTACTATCGGGTTATTTACAGTAGGACATAGGTACCTAGGTTGTTTGTTTTTTGATCTCAAGAGACCTCAATCACAAAAACGATATTATGTACCTATATACCTACTAGGTATATATTTCCTTCATTATGTATAGGTATATTGAGCTAATAAACTGGTTTTGCCCAGTGCCGACCGCGAACCAAGATAATATCTACATGTTCCATGTACCTACCTAACATAACCAATGTTTTCTGTTTCACATTAATTTGTATACCTACCTACAAACATTTTAAACTTAATTGAGATGTTCTTAAACTTCTGTTCATGTAATATTATGTAGGTAGGTATATCTTGGTCTGCATTAGGCAATAAGATTAATAATTTTATGTGCATGTAAATATAAAGGTCAGGTACCTCCTCTAAGTACATAATATTATATTATCATCATGGATACCTACCTGAATGATGTTGGAGATATACTAATGCTTTGTGATGAATTTAATTTTAGCAAAGATCTTCAACCTTTCAACGTAGGTACAAAGCACCAGAAGAAATTAAAAATGAAATCCCCGGCATTAACAGGAATAAAATAATATTTCATCATCAACATCAGTCGGGGTCATTCCACTGCTAGATGAAAGCCTCTTCTAGCTCCTTCTACTATTTTCGGTCTCTAGTTCTTCGCTGCTACATACTTTTATTGTACTTCACGTGAACAAAGAGATCAACTAAGTGAAGTGTCAATCAACAAAAGTGGCATTTGTGCACAATGTTAATGAATTTTCCAAAACATTAAGTGTGATAATATAATATACAAGGATGAATAAGGCGTGGGCGAGGGCCAAGGTCCATTTTATGATTCCTCTATTGATGTACCTATTTTTATTAAGAAAAATGTTTGCCGTAGAATGGGGTGAATACTGAATAGACCCTTTTTAAAATTTCTATTTTTCTGCTACACATTATTCGGACAAATATGAATGACTTAAAACCTGTTTCTATGGACATAATCATACTCTAAAATATTTTTCAACTACCATTTATTATCAAACAGCCAATTTTGTGTGATGTCTCTTTCTATCCAGCGTTGGGGTGATTATAGACATGGTGGGTGGATAGAATCGAATAATGGTAATTTCCTAATGTTAAAAATGTAATTAAGTACCTACTGTACATTACAAATTTATGTAGGTACATTTAAGTATGTAAATCAAAATCAAAAATATAAATTTAAATGTTATACAACACAGTATCATGTAAGTATTTAAAAAAACATATACTTACATAAACATCTATTTATCCAAGAATTATTTGATACTTGAATCTGTATTTTATATACCATATTCGATGGATGTATGTGGTGTATTTTGTAAAATATTTGGTATGTATTTATTATTTAACTAAGCGTATTTAATTTGCTACGTGACCTGTAGCTCTTTTATAATCACAAATTATTGTTGAATGTTCCGAAAATGAGTTTATGTGCCGAAACAGCTGTCAAGGTAAATGACTCATTAACAAAAATAACTATATTTCAAAACCATTATAATCCATCTACCATATAAACACCATTTCAAGTAATAAAGAAATAAAAAGTCACCTAATTAAATAATATTATACTAGAAAAAATATACTATCTATATACCCACTTAATTTTCATTTAAAGTTGTAAAACGCCCGGTTACTAAATAGAGGAAGGACAGAGTCTTCTGGCACGACCGAATCACATTGGAACGGTGTTATTGTCATTTGAAAGTAACAATACTGACACCTAAATGAGTCGCCTGCACTGCCAGAATCATCTGAACCCTGTCACCTATCTATATACAATTTATTGTTATTTTTTTTCATATTTGTCCATTTTATTACAATATCGTGTTACTTTTAAAGCTCATTGTAATTCTAATAATTATATAAATATTTTTCTTGTATTCTGTGCAAAAATGATTATTAAAACTTTCTTAACCTAAACCAAGTATTTTTTATTGAATGATCCTGCAAAAAATTCAAGTACAGTTAAGTGACATATTTTGTTTCAGTGTATAAGCCATAAATAAATATACATAAATTATATTTAATATATACATGTATACTGTATGTATAGCCACGGTTGGTCTTGCACTTGTTGCTGTAGCTATGCGATCTGGTGTGGTCCATTATCCAAAAACACTCAATCACATCCCTGGTCAAACAGCGGGCAGCCGTGTAGTGAGTCTGGCTGGCCTATGGTGGCACTAGAATGATTTCAATATACACAGTCTGTTAATTTGAATATGTTTTCGACTGAAAGTTGTAAAAATATTAGAAATCAGGATTTAAATAATTAAAAAACTGTTTCATTAAATATCATATTCATACCTATGCAAAATTTTGATTCCTTTGAAGTACCTGTACAAAATACGGATGAATATAAACCAAACAAAAATATTTGTTACTGGTACTGCCATAGTAAAGTAAAGTTTAACATACTTCCCTAATAAAACAAAATTCCCAATTCTTGTCGTTCTGTAGATGTTTCATTTCAGTTTTTACCAACGATCCACTAAATATGAATTGGTCATAAACACTCAAAGGAAATCTGGCACTCACTGCCAGAATGTCCATGTCAGACATGTCAGATACCTGCATAAAAATAAATGTCATGTTATGATATTTATTACGAATTTCACATTTACAGAAAATTTTCTGCGCTCATTTTTGAAAGTCTCCAAGTATGACGGGTATATTCGCACATGGGTGCAGTTAATGCACCCAATGATTTTCGGGAAACCTGCCCTTTCTTGAAGTCTGAAATTAAAAAATATTTTTACCGACACAAAATAATATTCCCGTTAAATTCTTATTGAGTAGGTAATTTACTTGTTGTGTCTATGCGCAGTTACTCTAGTTACATGACATGTACATTGTAATATTGTATAAATTGATCAGAGGGTATCAACACAACACTAAAGACTGTCAGCGCTGTATGGCGACTGTATGTAAGTATTACTAAGCACTGCTATTATAGCATCGGACACGTTTCCTATGCATCTGCTTACTGATGCCTGGCTCATTGCGCAGAAGACTTGGCCTACCCGTTTTTGGTACGCTCCCTCTGCGTAGAAACGCAAAATAGTCAAAACCTACAATTCAAATAACGGAGACATGTTATTTCAATAGCATATTACCTTCAAATCCTGTTAACCCTTCATGGTAAATGCTTATTTATAATATGTGCAGTTATGAAACTGAGTAAATCTATCTTACCTATGAGCCATGGCAATCTTGCCCTGTCATAAAGTAAGGTTATATTAAATGTCGATGTAATTTGTCGCACGCCATCTCATTATATCTTCAGCGTGTAATAAGCATTCAGAAGACGTGTACATTTTGTCAACACACAACTGTCACTTTGACATTCGTATATGTATTTAGTCTATGGCTGCATCCAATGCTGCCACCTTGTTTCAGATAATTAAAATACACTTTACGCAAAGTGGGTAAAAGTTGTAGCAATTCTGAAAGCGCTATAGTGTACGTGTATTTTTTATATTTAATTCATAAAAATTATAGAATAATTGGCGTAAAATATTAATAATATTTACAATTTTAAATCTGGCGCGTAAATAAAATTATTTAGTCTATGGCTGCGTCGCTGACGCTTTGGTGTGGGGCCAAACGCGAAATTCGCATCAAATCCAAGCGGTAGCGACAGCGATAGCGAGGGCGTTGCGAATTCGCTGCGAATATTCGCTTTGGTTTGGGGGAGGCTTAATACAAAATAACTACATTAGAAATAAACTGAGTTTGAATGAAGTTTGATGTGTAGGTTGCCGATTCATTTTATTTTTTCACATAGATTATTAAAAATGAGAAAGATTGGTAAAAAAACAATGCTTCGCACTTTTAACAAAGTAATTCCACCATGTTATCATACGTTTTACGGCAGTTTCATATTTGGCTGACTAATTAGATTTATGAAGCGGAAAGGCCATAAGTACGCCATGATTATTTGCTTTACTATTTTAAATCTCGCTGATCTATTCATTATGTCTTTACTATCAGAAATAGCAATCTCATATTAAATTCACATTATTATTTATATTACAATATTATTTACTCCATTAAACTTGTGTATTTCCAAGATTTAACGTATACAATATTAACAATAAATGTCTTAAATAGTATAAATTATACTAGATTTATTTTTGACCGATTTTATCAATGTTATTTGTAAATATAAAAATTTTCTATTAACAATGGAAAAAAATCCCAATCCCGGGACCAGTCCCGGGATCCCGGGATTGTCAAATTGTAATCCCGAAATCCCGGGATCAGAATTTTGGCTCGGGATTGGATTCCCTAGTTACGACTGTTACGAGTGAATAGAAAATTTTATTTATAATACATATGGCAAACCTGTAGCAAAAAATAATTATTATCGATTATGCCTAGACCAAATCAAGATACATCCGTCGTGATCAAATTATACAATGTCCGTTCACAATATATTTTTTTAAATTAACGCACGTCGTCACCTGCAAATATTGCTGTTAAATAAATTTAGTTTGGACATTTTACAAATTTGCGAGCTTTAATAAAAACAACATTCCACGAGACTACACGTCACTACTTCTGATGAAACATTCTTTTTTACCATTTAAGGCGAAATGAAAAAATATGAACATTTCATCGTCATCATCATCATCATTCGAGGTCGATCCACTACTGGGTGAACGCATTCCCTAACCTCCACCACTCTTCTTGGTTCTTAGTTCTTCGCTGCCACGTATATCGTACGAAATTTATTAGTTCATCTATCCAGCGGGTTTTAGGTCGTCTCTGTGGCCGTTTAGTGCACACTTTATTACCACTTTATGGAGACATTTGTCCAACGACCGCAATCACATGGCGTACTCTGGTCTGTCTCCTTATCCATTGATTTCTTTTGGGATTTTCCGCCCCCAACATACACCTTTAAATACCACGTTGCGCTACTCGCATTTTTTTGATTTCTACCCGCCCACATGCTCAGCTTAGGTCAAAATGGAGCTTTTATGGTATTTTCAGAGCATAACCCTGGATATTCCTTAAACGTTGTAGATAATTTATTTATATACTTTTGAAGCCTTATTATCCTTTATATTTATTTTTAACATTTTATCACTATATAAAGTATTTTTATTACATAAAATAGTATTTTTTTAAACCTCTCGCTCTAATGTTTTAGAATATAGTCATATTTCAGTACATCCATGTGCAGTGGTGTTAAGATTTATTAATTTTTAAACGCATTTACAAAACCATTAGTAAAATTAATGTTAACATTATATAGTATTTTTTTGAAATACGCCATTTCCATTGGCATTTCCCAGTGGCTAAGCTACAACATAGGACCGTAGCCATAAATAAGTTTTTCAATTTATGGCTACGGCCGTATATTGTAGCTTAACCACTGGGAAATGCCAATAGAAATGGCGTATTTAAAAAAAATACCAACTTATTCTTAGGTCAATAATTATTATAAAGCAATCATTATACGTAGGATGATCACATTTGAATGATCAAAGACAAAGCTTATAATCAGTATCTTTAGAATTATCTTCAAATGTGTTAATCGGGCCCATTTTTTAAAAATAATAAAATGCCTAATTCTTGTCAAATTTGGGATCACAAAGATTATAAAATATAATTTTTTGTCGTAAATATGTCACTATATAATGATAACATTAATTTTACGAATGGTTTTGTAAATGCGTTTAAAAAATAATAAATCTAAAAAATCTTAACACCACTGCACATGGACGTACTGAAATATGACAATATTCTAAAACATTAGAGCGAGAGGTTTAAAAGAATACTATTTTTTATGTAATAAAAATACTTCATGCAGTCATCAAATGTCTAAAATAAATATAAAGGATAATAAGGCTTTAAACTTATATAAATAGATTATCTACAACGCTTAAAGAATGCCCAGGGTTATGCTCTGAAAATACCATAAAAGCTCCATTTTGACCTACGCTGGGCATGTGGGCCCTTAAGAGTCCATGTTTCACATGCATACGTGATTACTAAGCTAAATGTACTTACATAGTTTTTGTACAATGTTCGTTTATAGAGTGACTTAGTCTAGACTCTAGACTAGTCTTATTATAATAATCGAATTAATGATTACTTAACAAGTTTGCGTACAATGATGACCCGGAGGCTATACGACATGATATGCTTTTAAATTGCAATGTTTAAAGGTGATATAACCACATAGAATAATACTATCGACCGAGGGTACTAGATGAAAGTTGAATTCAAATTCTAATGGATTTAAGTTTTATGTGTAATGGTAAATACACTTCAACTATTCATAATTTGTTTATTATATTTTCTATTGTAATCTTTGACTAAGTGGGCATTGGATAAAGTTTTTACCTACTTTATTGTATTAATTTATTATATACCCACATTAGAATTCACTGTATTTGTTGCCTGTGTATATACCATTGATGAGTCCTGAAGATGCGGATCGCAAAAAAACGACTCAAATGGAACAGTACAAAACTTAAATCCATTATAACATATATTAATGGTAATGCCCCTTGAAACTATCACTTGTCGACAGAAATATTATTTGCGCTACCGTGAAAGTAAGATCGAATATTACCAATTATTGAACGCATTTATGCAATTCCTTAACATTGTGGTAGTCATTTTAGGTACATGGATGTTGTAGATACTGCCTGATTTTGAGGTCCCTACAACAGAAATTAAGCCATTCAACTTTTAATAAATCATATAAATTCATTTGCATAAAATTTAGACTGGTCACGGTGGATTCGCTGCCAAGCTCTTTGAGTTTGGACTTGTCACCCTATCAACATGTCCATGTGGTGGAGAACTACAGAATGCAAACCATATCCTCTGGTAATGTCCCAGAATGTGCTTCGAAAAGGAAGAGATTCTTATGTCGGTCCAACCAGACATTGCAAAGGTATAAAATAGTGATGCTTTAAAAAAAATTGCGCCATTCTATTGCAAACGTGAAGATCTTTGTTTTTTTGTATGATATTTAATTGTTTTCTGTTAGTTCTCTATAGTTATCTCTCCCGCGGACACTTTTTAATAAATTAAGTTTCTATAAACTCGGTCATTGCACATTTGAGTGCATGGCGACATCAGTCGTGGGTAGATACCCTGATGGCATGATGCTCCTGAGACATTCTTTGACGTAAACGTTGCGTCTCGTGATACGCTCGATTATGACCAAATGCGGTGCGGGACTGGTTAGTTTGGAGAGGTCTATGCTTGCGTTATTTCTCAACTATTTTATATTGAACAGAATATTGACATTATTAGAATATTGTTGCATTGGAGGGGAATACTATTCTACATTTGTAATTTTGAGAACTAATAATTATGGGCGTTAAACATATTTTTACTTTTTGTAGTGAATCACTTCATCCATCAAGGTCACGAAATATAAACGAATAATATTATAAATCTTGCGGGTAGTCCACTTTATCTAGATCGGTGAATGATGGTGTGTTCACGAATCTAGACTCCGATCATTATAAGCAGTGTCGGCTCATCCATATGCACTGTGGGACTGCATCACCCCCAAGCAAACTGATAAAAATTTAATAGTATAATATACATAAATTTATGTATATTATATGAAAATATCAATATGATTTAAGGGTGTTAAGCTCGCCCGCGCACCGATACATCCAATAATTATCATACACCGCGATACTAATATCAGAAAAGTGACGCATCGCGTGATTTTATGCAGTACCATTTTCGATGGAATATGCTCGATGGGCGAAAAGGGGGCGCGGAGAGTGGGGCTCGCAGCTAGGAGCTAGTCTGGTACTGCCACTCTGACAGTATTTTTTCGTGTTGCGAACATTGTCGGGTATGGCGGCTATGAGCGCGATAGCTGTCGATAGCAACTAAAAGGTGATAGACCTTATTTCAAGGGGGAAAAAAGACATCATAGTAATAAAAAATAAAAATATAATCCAAATAAACATTTATTTTTAATCAACCGCAGCACCCCCAGATATAATATCCACGAGCCGCTACTGATTATAAGATAAGTCAAATAAATTTATAAGATAATAATATAATCATTACATAGTTTCTATGAAGTTAGGTAAGATTAGGTTAGGTTGTATGATTTTGGATTTTCTAAGCGATTGGATGAAGAAAAATCTTGACATTAATAGTAATCGATCGATTTTTTTAAAAACCAGAATACTTTCTAAAAATATAACTGTCTCATATTTAAATTGCATTAAAACTAACAAAAAAATCATAGATCAATTTTTATTAAAATAATAAATAGTATTCTCATGCTAAAAACACATTTCATTAGATTACAAATATTACGGAGCCCAAAAAATATGTTTTTAATAATAATTATAAAAAGATCAATGAGGAAAAAAATCATTTCGTGCTGAAAACACAAATTCTTACATATTCACAGTTCGCATTTCACATTTACTTAGGTATATAAAAAGATTCGCTATTAAAATAAGATCAGTGAAAAAAAAATAACAACCAATTTACTGCAATAAATTCATCTAACCAGTTTTTTTTCGATACGTTTTCACTAATTTATTAACCGCTGAATGATGTTTGCATTACTTTCACTTCCATTTCGAAGCCATCACCTGATTGTGAGTCTAAATGTACCAGTCTAGCTCTAATACTATATTAAATAAATGAATACGAGAGAGATAGTAAGTGATATTGTCGATATCACATAGATTGAGACAAACGGGGAAGTAGTCGTTATTTTTGAAGTTACGCTGAGTGTAACGAAAATGAATTACATAAGCGAATATCATAGACTGTCATAGAACATTTCCTATTCCGTTGAGCACAGTCAATCTCTATTGTATAACTTAAATAATGGATACACTCTTTTATTTTCGGTATAGTATTTAAATATTTTGTCACGATTTGTGTAAAAAATCTGTATTTTTTTAGTGAAAACACAAATTACTATTGTCGAAAACATGCATAATATATTAGGCATTGTTTTTTTTAGAATGGCAACATTGGCAATTAGTGTTTTATATATTAATTATGGTAATAAAATGGTATATATAATATATACGTATAATAAATAGGACTAGCAGTGACGTCCCTACGCTAAGAACCGCCCTTAAACAGAAAAATTCATCAAAAAACTTGACATTTATTATCTGTGTATGGATTTATTTGCACCAATATAGTGTATTTTAAGCTATCGCCATAATAACTGTTTACATGTAAAAGTTCTGACTGTATCGCCAATCTCATTATTCAAGAGTAAGCGAGGCGCGATGTTGATATTGTATGGTACTATTTGACAGGTCGTGAAAATCGTTTAACCTCAAAATGAACTGCGCGGTGTAGTTCGTTATTTTTACCGGCAGGTTCGCCACCATCGTTCTACTGTGCAGGCGCAGATATCGAACAAATATAAACTGTCGCGTGAAAATTCAGAAGACATTGAACCATGCATGTAATCTTGCAACTTATTACGATATTACGTGTTAGCACGTGTATTTTCTTACTATAGTTGCGAAAATTCGTACTGTCTGCAGAAAATCATTACACGTGTAAACAGGTATTAGATTAGATGATTTCCATGAAACATATTCACAAACGACGATGGTTTTAGTAGTTGTAGGTCTGAGGCGCTGTTAAGTTTGGGAGCCCCCTTGTGAACATTGTGATAGTGTATTACGACATCCGATAGGTACAACAGTAGTTACGTTGACAAGATTTTTTATACTAAGTATTTGTTTAAACTTAGTTATCAGTACTTTCTAATAAAGCGTGTATGATTCGTGGAAAACCGCCACTGCTTAAATTAAACTAAAATATTTGTATTCGTTTTTCCATTTGTCGCCAGACCATTTTTCATAAAATCCAGAACGCTTAAATGAATGTATAATAAATATTTACAACAGTTACGTCGGCACGTTAGGCTAAAATATCTACAGCCTCAGGTCACGCAATAGTATGACTCTGGTTTTGATTATGTGTTTACATTATGTGTGTGTTTTTTACAATACGTGTGTAATAGTATGTACCTATGTGTTGCATGCGTGAAATGTTTGAAATTACTTGCACCCTTTTTTGATTGGATTAGTTCCATAGCTACTTACGTATTAGTGTCATGTATCTGTGGGTCTGGTTAGGCAAGCGGATAATCAATTTGTAATATAATATACCTACAGACAGTATAAATAAAGACTGTATTTAAATTATAACCTATCTATTATAAGTTATTATTTAAATACGTTAATAGCCAATTAAGAAATATGTTTTTTAAGATGGGAGGCTTTAAATTATAACCGTTGTAGTATGGAGTCTGCCCTAAAAAATAGGTAGGCGTCAAAATGGGGTTAAATTTGAGAAGTTGTTTGTTTTCTATAGTCATACTCAAAATTGCTTACCTACCAGTGGCGGAGACTCCATAATAGGCGATTATTTAAAATGTACCTTCATAGGAAAAATAATTTTAATTAAATATTGTCATAGGTACCTGTAGTTATAATTACTTTATTTTATAAAAATACATTATTAAAATGATTAATTTGCCAACGAAATCTATCGTATAATATGTAGAAATATATTACTTATAAAGAATGGTTTAAAAAATATTCAACAGCGCGACATCTGTCTTTAATAAATTTGTCTAATTATTTGCTGTGAATTATGATATTTTTTTGTATGAACATTATGTAACGTGACCTTAGGATGTCTGAAGCAGTCTATACAAAACGATAGGCGCTAATGCATTAGCCTAAAATCTTTTCGTATATTATTAAATAATTAATAATTACACATATAATTTTAAAATAATCTATGGCATTCAAAATAATTTTGATTATTCTACTGATTTCTGATGTGTATGTTTAGGAAAATGCATCATTTAAACTCATCGCTCAATTTTATGTCGCCAGTGATTCTATCGAATTAGTGTGTAGGTACCTGTTCATCAGTAGTAATATCGTATTATCTTCTTATTTCCCGTGAATATACCTGACAAGTGTGTTCTTTTTTTCTGATCTACATAGCCTACCTCGTTTCAAAATTCACCCATCGCCACTGTTACCTACCAATAATGTTAATATTAGAGTCGTTCTCACAATTACATCTTTACTTAATATACATTTTGTATGTTTCCTATTTTGAAAATCCTACCGCGTATCACTCTTTGGGAAACACTGGACTCTAGAATATTAAGTCGGGCATTCAGTAGTTGTATGAATATGATGAAATAACTATACACATTATATGATTTGGCAGTAAGTGCACCAGTATTTTTTTTTTATATTACCTGTAATAAAATAAAAAAATAATATATCGGAAGTGTTTAAGTCAATCATATAATAGTAATCATTAGTATAGTAGTTTTTGTATTGAATGTAAATAGAAGTCGGAAGTATTTACAATCCACATCATGGTCATTACTCATACATATTACATAAATGATTTTTCATATATGTACATATTACAGCAAAAGTACGTTAATTAATCATTTATGTGATGCATTGCTAGAGCATACTATTTAAGTCGTGGTAGTTCTTAAGTCTATAGTCATTATTTTACATATACACATATATTTAAAATATGTTTATTTTTATACAGTTACGAATTCCATTAAGATATCAGGCTATTGGGCACAAACACTTTCAAATTTCATCAGCTATAAAAAATATTTTCTTGATTAATACTTAGATTATTTATTTTAGTTATGCTTTTTATACCCCGTTTATACGTACATGGATTTACTGCTGACAGTACATTTTATCGCGGCCATAACAAAAAAATGCACGTGCAAACACTTATAATCGTGCAAATTGCACGATTGCATGCATGAATCAAAAAAGTTCAGAAGGTTCTGAATTTTCACGCGACAATTGAACCGTGCAATATCTGCGCCTGCGCAGTAGAACGATAGTAGCGAACCTGCCGGTAAAAAAACGAACTACACCGCGCAGAGACTCAAAGATGTAAAACTCATCTCATTGCTATCAAATTGATTGTTGTTTGGATAATTCGTCGTACACATTTGCGGGCTTTAATCAAAACAACATTATACGACACGTGCCACTATTTTTATGTAACATTTAAAAAAAAGCGCTAAACATGGTCATACCAGTGGCGACGGGTGCCATATTGAAAGAAGGTAAGCTGTGGTAGGTAAAATACAAAAGTTTCGTTTTACCATGTTCGACCTTAAGAAGATCATAATAGACCATCACAGAGTGGACTATGTATTAACAGATTTTTTAGTTTTTTTTACAAGAAATGGATGTAACCCACTAACTCAACCTAACCTAACCTAACCTAACCTAACCTAACCTAACCTAACAGCAATAATTAATTACTAGCTGAGCCAGCTGGCTCTCGCCAGTCTGTCTCGCTAGGTCTTGCAGACGGCTTGGCGGTGATGGATTTTAATATAATTGTGAAGTATGTATAGATGGCGCCATAGTTTTCTCTTCGGGATGAGTTTTTTATTCACGTCAGACAGTTTGACATTTCGCTGATAGTAGTAGAATGAGGTTGCGGTATCCTTCATCCAGCAGTGGATTGATCCTAGTTGATGATGATGATGATAAAGATATGAGTATGTAGACAAATATATTATCACCGATTTTGATAAATACAGCAATTCAAATGACAGAAAGGAATAGAATCAGGCTAGGGAACTCTTCATCCAGCAGTGAATTGATCCTAGTTGATGATGATGATGATAACGATATGAATATGTAGATAAATATAATTTCACCGATTTTGATAAATACAGCAATTCAAAAGACAGAAAGGAGTAGAATCAGGCTAGGGAGGCCTTTATCTAGCAGTGGATTGGTTCAGGTCGATGACGATAATGACAATATGAATATGTAGATAAATATAATATCACCGATTTTGATAAATACAGCAATTAAAATGCAGAAAGGAATAGAATCAAGCTAGGGAGGCCTTAATCCAGCAGTGGATTGGTTCAGGTTGTTGTCGATTAGGATGATATAAATAGGTATAGTATCACAAATTCGTTTAACTGCTAGTAGTAGAATCAGGTTGCGGAACCCTTCATCCAGCAATAGATTGATCCTAGTTGATGATGATGATGATAACGATACGAATATGTAGATAAATATAATATCTCCGATTTTGATAAATACAGCAATTCAAATGACAGAAAGGAGTAGAATCAGGGTAGGGAGGCCTTTACCCAGCAGTGAATTGGTTCAGGTCGATGATTATGATGACGATATGAATATGAGGATAAATATAATATCACCGATTTTGATAAATGCAGGAATTCAAATGACAGAAAGGAATAGAATCAGGCTAAGGAGGCCTTTATCCAGCAGTGGATTGATCCTGGTTGATAATGATTTAAATATATGTATAACACCAATTATTGTTGAATACCTTTTAAATATTTTTGGGTTATATGAGCTAATTGAATGTATATAAGTTTCATTGGTTTAAAAAATTATCATTTAACAGCCATAAAAAAAATTTTACGTTATCAAATTTTGAAATAATATGGTTGATCCAGTGTTGCCATGTCTACTGAAATTTTATGTAGATCAACTGATATTTTTGCCAATATACTGAATTTTTGATTTTTTTTCGAATTTCAAGAAATTTACTGAAATTTGTGTTTCTCCATAATTCTAAATTAACTGATGGTTCTTTTAATAATAAACTTGAAATGATTTACGCATGACCTTTTTTGATGTTATACACTTTTAAATTGACATAAAAAGCATTGTAACTCTACCCAAGAGCGCCATTTTACCCATTTATATCATCATTGTTCAGAATAAATTAATATTATTAGTTATTGTTATTCTTATTAATTTTGAATCATATCTAATAAAACACATTTTTCAAAATCTACTGACATTTTATGAAATCTACTGAATTATTTGTAAAAATCTACAAAAAAAATTTTTTTAACTTGGCAACACTGGATTGATCGCATAGTCAGTGTTGCCATGTCTATCTACTGAATTTTTACATTTTGACTTAGCAACACTGGGTTGATCGCATAGTCAGTGTTGCCATGTCTATCTACTGAATTTTTACATTTTGACTTAGCAACACTGGGTTGATCGCATAGTCAGTGTTGCCATGTCTACTGAAATTTCAGTAGATCAACTGATATTTTTTGCCATTATACCTACTGAATTTTTTATTTTTTTTCGAAATTCAAGAAATCTACTGATATTTGTGTTTCTCCATGATTGTAAATTAACTGATGATTCTTTTAATAAAAAACTTGAAATGATTTACGCATGACCTTTTTTGATGTTATACACTTCTAAATTGACATAAAAAGCATTGTAACTCTACCCAAGAGCTCCATTTCACCCATTAAAATCATCATTGTTTACAATAAATTAATATTATTAGTTATTGTTATTCTTATTAGTTTTAGATCATATCTAATAAACCACATTTTTCAAAATCTACTGAATTTTTTGTCAAAATCTACTGAAAAAATAAATTTTGACTTGGCAGCACTGGGTTGATCGCATAGTCAGGTTGCCATGTCTATCTACTGAATTTTTAAATTTTGACTTGCAACACTGGGTTGATCGCATAGTCAGTGTTGCCATGTCTACTGAAATTTCGATCTACTGAAATTTTTGTCAGGAAAAGAAGAAATTATGATTATGAGAAGACACTTGTGAGATTATGTCAATATGCACGCTTTCACCAAACACAATCGTTGAATTTCATACATTTTTGTCAATCAGCTGATATTTTGAAGAAAAAATCAAAAAATCTACTGAACTTTAAAAATTTTAGTTGGCAACGCTGGTTGATACCTTTTAAATATATGTTTGGGTTATAATGAGCTAATTAAATGTATATATTATGTTTCATTGGTTCAAAAAAAAATCATTCAACAGCCTTACAAAAAAAAACAATAGTGACATAAAATTTTAAAATTTTATTCTTTGCGTTGAAATGACAATACGTGCCCGCAGTGAAATGAAATAAACATTTTAATGTGAATTCGTATAAATGTTATTGTTTATTTGAATAATTATAGTTATCTACGGGTACTTGTTATAAATGTGAGTTATTATATAGTGCTGTGCATTTTTAAATCATTATGAGACGTAAATAATATCACCTGTGACCTGTAAAACAACAAATGACGGGTGGTACCTAGTTTTTAAAAGTGATTTTTTGTGACTGTGTTAAGTATTTCAAAATTGTGCTCACTTCAAATTATAGTTACTCGAATGCATCTGATAAGTAAATATGTGGTGAGTCAATTGAAATACCGTAATTTAGTATACATGGCGTGATAAATACGCGCAGTGTCAAAAGACTTTCTTTCCGTCAGAGGTGTAGAAACTTAACTTAAACAGAGTTCTTAAGGGGGGACATGCTCGTCGAAGGTCAAAATTGAGTTTTTATTGTATTTTCAAACCATGATCCTGGACACTCCTTAAACGTTGTAGATAATCTATTTATATAATTTTAAAGCCTTATTATCATTTATACTTATTTTAAACATTTGATGACTGCATAAAGTATTTTTGTTACATAAAATAGTATTCTTTTAAACCTCTCACTCTAATGTTTTAGAATATAGTCATATTTCGGTACATAACTGTGCAGTGGTGTTAAGATTTTTTACATGTATTAATTTTTAAACGCATTTATAAAACCATTAGCATAATTTATTACGAGATAATTTTTGTAAAATATTCACGATAAAAAATTATATTGATAATCTCTGTGATCCCAAATTTGACAAGAATTAGGCATTTTATTATTCAAAAAATCGGCAAGATTAACACATTTGAAGATGATTCTAAAGATATTTATTATAAGCTATGTCCTTGACCATTCAAGTGTGATAAACATCTTATGAATAATGATTGTTTTATAATAATTATTGACCTAAGAATAAGGTAGTGTTTTTTTGAAATACGCCATTTCTTTTGTCATTCCCCAGTGGTTAAGCTACAACATACGGCCGTAGCCATAAATTGAAAAACTATAATTGAAGTAGGGAGTAAAATGATATTAACGCGCGTGTTTGAACATGTACCTAACCGAATTTTTTTTTATTTTTTTTTAAACGGTACATGTTCAAACACGCGCGTCAATATCATTTTACTCCCTACTTCAATTATAGTTTGTCAATTTATGGCTACGGCCGTATGTTGTAGCTTAACTACTGGGGAATGACAAAAGAAATAGCGTATTTCAAAAAAACACTACCTTATTCTTAGGTCAATAATTATTATAAAGCAATCATTATTCATAAAATGTTTATCACACTTGAATGGTCAAGGACATAGCTTATAATAAATATCTTTAGAATCATCTTCAAATGTGTTAATCTTGCCGATTTTTTGAATAATAAAATGCCTAATTCTTGTCAAATTTGGGATCACAGAGATTATCAGTATAATTTTTTATCGTGAATATTTTACAAAAATTATCTCGTAATAAATTATGCTAATGGTTTTATAAATGCGTTTAAAAATTAATAAATGTAAAAAATCTTAACACCACTGCACAGTTATGTACCGAAATATGACTATATTCTAAAACATTAGAGCGAGAGGTTTAAAAGAATACTATTTTATGTAACAAAAATACTTTATACAGTCATCAAATGTGTAAAATAACTATAAAGGATAATAAGGCTTCAAAATTATATAAATAGATTATCTACGACGTTTAAGGAGTGTCCAGGATCATGGTTTGAAAATACAATAAAAACTCAATTTTGGCGTTCGACGAGCATGTCCCCCCTTAATTCATAAAAATTTAAATAAATCAGTTCTAATATGTTTATCTGTTAATCTTATTATGATTAGTTTGTGAAAATCGATTGTATATATCGGTTAAAATGCATTTTAAAATTAAAGCGGCCATCTTCGGTTAGTCGGTTTGAGTGTTGCAAACATTGTGAAAAAATAAATTCCCGACATAATCAGTTGTCAATAAAGTGGCGTGTCGCTGGAAAATGTATCGGGAAATGAATAAAAATCACCGATTTCGGGTCGAATTTCGTCAAACGGCTGTCAACTATGGTTTACCGATATTTCACGATCCGAGAGCCGATTTTTTATTTAAACCTATTGGACATGACGAATAAGGCACACAATCGCTCGCAAAAACGGGCAAAGCTGTAGGATAATAATATATAGGAGATTATGTAAATTCGACAATATTCTTGCATTTCTGTATTTTTTCATATCTTAATGTGAAGACTAAACGACATATTATAAAATGTGAAGACTAAAACAGAATTACCTGACGACATTCGTTCTGTGAGAAATGAGTTATTAAAAAATGTTCAAAATTAGCTTGGTCTAATAAAAATGTTTGTCATTGTTTCATCTTGTTTCGCAAAACCAAAAGTCTAGTATACTCCCATACTACTTTCTATCAAAACTTCAGTGTGCGGAGGTTTGAAACATTTGTGTGAACACATTTTTGTAAGTGGACCCGTAAACATTTATTAGACGGGACGTTGGTTATATTATTCTCTTAGTGAGGCGGCCAATATCCCCATCGGATTGTAGGTCCAATTAAAAAAGGTATTTTATTTCGCAGCACAATATTTTGACTAAATATTATTTGTTGTTATTTAAAATTTACTCTTCAGACGAGTTTATGATCCGCATACACAATAGTAAAATTAGAGAGAACGTTGAATATGATAAAAAATAATCCATTTTAATGATGTTAGTCTAGTCATTGTGTTAGCCGTGTAATAAAATAACGTTGTAACAATATGTCATATTATATATAATATAAGCATCATTTTCATTACTTTCATCACGAAAATGGTTATATAAATCACAATAATATAAATACCACGAGACTTAATGAGCGATAGGTAAACCACATATGAATTTTAATACTT
Source organism: Rhyacophila brunnea (assembly GCF_057557595.1). Taxonomy (NCBI): domain Eukaryota; kingdom Metazoa; phylum Arthropoda; class Insecta; order Trichoptera; family Rhyacophilidae; genus Rhyacophila; species Rhyacophila brunnea. Next base: position 33,846,711 of record NW_028233276.1, on the reverse strand, counting down.
GAATGAAATATGTACATAATATTTCTACTTCTAAATGCATAGAATAACACTAGGTACCTGATTGGCTGGACATTCTCTTGTATTTAAAAAAAAATAATTTGTTGAATGTAATTTTATGGGTAAATAAATTACCATGTTCATTCATTAACAGAATACTTTTTTTTGAGGAATGGTTGCCCATTGGTCCCTTGACAGGATCAAACACAGATTGAAAAAATAATGTATGGTGTTCTACAGACACGGATTTCAAAGGCATACCCACGGCAACAGATACGGGATGGGCCTCATATCCCGTAGCCGTAGCGGATTCCCAGACCATGGTATTTGGCGGGCTACCTATGGCTAAGATTAAGGGCAGTGTGACACTATACAGAAGCGCTATCTAAATGTTGTTACATTACATTGCATAGTCAGTGTATTTTTAACGATTTTTTAATACATCCACTTTTTTCACAAAATTTGCACTTCAAAATGTTAATATCCTTGAAATAAAATTTAAATTTAAATTTACTGTTAGAGCAAAATTATTGTGATTTATATTTATTTTACTTATCTGGTCCGGGGGCCTTCTGAGCCCTGGCCACCAAGCTAGATCCCTGTCAGCCCGCTCTTGTGGAGGCCCTCACAGGTACTCTAATACAAGTCCACGGTAAAAAAATCATGTTATTTAAATAAGTATTAATATCCAAAAAGTGTTTTATTTTATGATTTTATAAAAAAATCCATCTTTTTGTCTTTTATAACGGTGTCTAAGAATATAATAGTATTGTTTAGCATTATCTGCAATGGAAAATATAATAAAACAAGCTTTATTTGTTTAAATATGTGATATCTTATATTACTTTAAATTAATTAAAATATATTTGTTTATTATTTTAATTTATTTTAAAAACTATACGAGAACTATTAATTGACATCAAGTTTTTTCCGGTCTCTAATAACATTGCCATATTAAAATTAAGTATTTACATGTTTTGAAAATGCAGGGTTCTTCTCGTATATTATGTACATTATTATTATACAAATATATATAAATATAAAAACAAATATTTACGCCGGTTGCTGGAGCTATAATATAGTTCAGGGATGGTGAACCTATGGCACGCATGCCGCTAGTGGCACGCGAGATGATTTTGCATGGCACACGAATGTTTCATTTTGAAAAGAAAATAAATTTCTATTTTATATATATTTAAAAATGTTTTTTTTAAGATTTACAAATAAATATAAAAGTATGTGCTTATTTATATCTTTTTTCTTTTGACCATGTCCGATCCTTATTGGATCATAAGGGCCTCCACAGAATGGAGGTTTATATTAACAGATTTTATTTTTACGAGAAATGGATGTCAGCCACTTGCTCAATCTATTAGGACCATACTCTGACTCATGCACAAATTGAAAAACAATATGTGAACTTGCCAGACCCAGGATTCGAACTTGGGACCCTCGACACTATAGACCGGCGTTTAATCCACGCGGTCATCGTTAAAATAATGACGACATAGCCATGCGTATTTTCTTCGGTTTTTCATATTATGTTTACAAAAAATTACAAATCCCATAGTATAAAAAAATTCAGGCAAATCCTTTTTAAGAATAATCATTACGTTTAATGGAAATATACAATTGCATAGGTCGGTCCTTAGGATCGGGGAATTAAAAATAAAAATATTCAATTAACAAACCTTACACAATTTATTATCGGCAGTCATTCAAATATAATAACTGCTTGTTATTTTACCTCAAACGTAATCTCTAAAAATGGAAAACCTTCAGTGATTGAAAATATAATATGAAAGAAGAGTGGTTTAAATTCTTTTCACGATTTCTTGAAAAAAAATTCAAAGATAAATACGGTGAAAGATAGATATCAAGAACTTTTTTAATAGAATTCTTAAAAACTATTTTTTTAGTAAAGTTAAAAAAAACATTTTTTTTGCCATGGCCAACTGCTTGGCACGTCAGACAGTCGAAAAATATTATTTGGGAAATTTAGGCACGCGTACGTAAAAAGGTTCGCCAATTCTGATATAGTTATAAGTTCAAGTCCCATTCGGCGTTTATATAATATTTTTACCTCTAAAGATTTCGATTCTGATTTGAGAAAACCACTTTAAGTGGAACAATGCTAGCATGATCACGTTGTATACTACCGCTATTGTATTTTCTTTGTCAGAGTTTGAAGCTGGATAGACTTATCGGTGTATATGTTACGCCGAATGTGCGAAATTGAATATTACATGAAATGGGCAAAATTTTCCCTAAATCATGAAAAATGCAAGCGCGTTGTCTTATTCATGAATTAGATAAAATATCTGGAGAGTGCGTGAAATCGGCAGTAATTTTTCTGCCTACTTCATGTCTTGGACGAATTAGATAGTAGCGCTACGGTGGTATTTTTTGCAACTAAACTAAATGTGTGAAATGCTCGTGGATTGGTCAAAATATACGTATATTATCTATGGTCGAAATAGGTGGTCGCGCTCCGGTGGTATTTTTTGCAACTAATCAAACTAACCAAATTTGTGTCAAATGTCATTGATTATAATATAAAAATATACCAATCAATAACTAAAATGACGTTCATGTCCATTTACTATGCGCAAAAAAACTAGAACTATAATATGATAACGGATGAATTTTATTAAAAGGTATTTTCGCGATTTGATTCGTGCTTGGGTATCGTACATGCAATGGTCGATTGTATTGTTGACACTTGTTAGCTAACCTGAAAATGGACATTCAGTTGAATAATTCAGAATTTCAAAACCTAACCTAACCCAACCTAACCTTATAATATTATATTATGTCCAATTATAACAAATAAAATCATCCGTATTAAATTTACTTTTTCTGCTGTCATGTTGACAGTTTAAGAATTCCATGCCCTGGCGACTTCATGTACTCGGCAGAAAATTTACCTTATTCATGAATAAGGCAACAGGCTTGACTATTACATAAATTAGCCAAAATTTAGCCCATTTCATGTAATAGTCGATTTCGCACATTTGGCGTAACATATATAAAAAATGTTCACATTATCTTTATACTACACGAAGGCAATAATTCATGGAAATACTGAAAGAAGAATCTTTTATTACGATTTATAAATTCTTAAAATTAATTTAATCTTTAATTAAATAAATGGTAAATTTCTTATCTTTCTCAAAAAATTCAGTAGCGTTTCGAAAATATAAGGTTACCACGAAATAATAAATATATACTTCCTATTATTATAAATGCACGTGTTTTAATAATTCTATTGTTTTCAAAATCATTGTTTGATCAGAAAATAAAAATTATGTCACGGTTTTACTGTGCGTGCGATTGAAAATGTAAATACAGTTATTGTTCACTAATTTCATTGTGGGTATAGTTTTCGTTATAATATATTATCATGATATTATCTTCGTGCCTACATTATAATTATATTATAATACTCAATTTTATATTTTTTATAATTTTCAATATTAAGTATAGTACTTGCCAGTGTTGCCAATTGTTTTTCACAAAATTATGCCTGATATATACGAATAAAATGCTAGATTTTTTCAAAATTGAAAAAGTGTCTACAAACTATCATTTCAAAAAAATGTGTGACAATAATAATAAATATCGTTTTTAGAAGAACAAATATCGAAAAAGAATTTAGTATTAGGTGTAGTATTTTACAACTAATAGAATATGTCATAAAATTTTAAATTAATGCAGGTAAGAAATCTAGTCGTCATTAGTGTATTAATTATAATATGTATATATATACCTATTTGTCGTGATTTATCTGTCTGTAACGCAGTGCAAGACACAAACAGATACACACACATTATATATACCTATTTGTCTGTACATTGAACACACTAACACACATTGAGCGCATCGACATGAATGTTGACGGGTGACACTGCCAGCTGTTTTTCCTTCTTCCTCATCACCTCCATGACTGAGGATCGTAATCATATTGGAATATATACAAACGTCGCATATTCACCACATATTAGATGAAGAGACGCTACACGGTACACGTTATTATCTCTTTGTTTCTAACAAAGCTGGCTTTACATTTAAAACTCATTTAGTGCTAACACCGCGACTTGCGCATTTGGAGTACTTGACCATTAGATATAATTAACGTTTTATTTAAATGTGGTAATTAAAAGGTCAGCAGTGATTGTGTGATTGGTCTTGCAACCACCATTTTTACGTTGTTAAACAATAATTAATTTGATCTATATAGGTATACAATTTTTTGTTGTATCGATGAATATTTTATATTTTTAATTATACTCCTAACCTTAACCGATTGTATAAAAAATACTTGTTTTTGTTTTGAATAGTTTGCTACGATCATGCAGTGTTTGTTAATGAATGAATAATTCTAACAATGAACTTGAGTTACGATCACTAAAAAATAAATATAAAAAATGATTGATTTTCCTTCATTTTGACATCGCGTGCAACTAACTATTACAAAAATGCACACACCGATTAGGTAGATACTATAATAACTTATTCATCGCGCTAGTAGGTGAATAATAGTACACGCATACAAAATTCTTAATACTACTGCTTCCATTCAGTAAAATTCCTAGACAAAATGCTGCCCTCATACCACCCCATTTTAGGCAGCGCCAAAATACCACTCCATTTCTTATTTCCATGACTTTATGTTACATTACTAACAAATTAATATATAGGTACCATTAAAACACACAGAATTAAATTTAGATATAAAAAGTAAATAAATATAACATAGGTATAATTAACTATTTCTTTTATTCAAACGAATAATTCGCAAGATTTAAGAATATATCATTCTGATTATTGAACATTATGTGAATATGTGTATTAATTAAGGCGCTAAGTACCAAATTAATAATAACTGACATTTGTATAGAAAAATGTTCTACATACCAACGCCAATAACTTCAACTATAGTCTAAGTGCCTCAAGCAAGTCAAAAAAATACAGCAACATAATTAAACCTGTCGACGTTGTAAGTCCGTTGGCGTGTTTTATTTATAATGGTGTAAGTAGCACTGCAGTGGTCAACGGCATTCAATGTAAAATAGCTGACGATGGTGTGTTGACACTAAACTTGCGAGTTCTTAATACCTAAAATTATAGAAGCTGCCGTGATTGCTTCACTGTAAAACTACATTTTTCAAAAGGTCTGCTTCATGAAATTTTACTGCAATGACTCGGTATTTTGTAACTACAGGCAATACTACTTCTTGGTACTTAAAGCCTTATTTAATACACGTATTCATGTGTTCTATAACATGGGTATTTAAGTTAGATACTTACCCAAATCACCAGAGTTTGATGTTTTATTTCGTAATATTTCTGACACATTATGCACACCATTTTTACTATGCTATTATTGTACTAAATACATGCAAACAAAATATTTTTAGCTGTTTCTATATTATAATATAATATTTATATATATACCAAATAATTCTCCTCGATTTATCGCCATTTGAGTAACTGCCGCCCCCATGCGACGCTCAACCTGCCTACCACCACGGGACGTCACTGCTTTCATTTATGTCGGTCGTATAAGTCGATTACCTTAACATCATAAATAAGTAAAAAATATCAAACTTCTGCTTCTTCGGATTGTGTAATAAATAATAATGATAGATTTTTATTCGCCTAAATGCAAGGTCATATCAACTGAGTTCTTGTGCCTTGTTTTAAGATGACAGATACCATTTATAAGTTGACGGCTGTATTAACTAAACATTTTTTTTTATTGTATCGCAATATATTATGTAAATACGTAGGTACTTATTTAAAATATTTAACCACATTGAGATGACATTGCTAAGAAAATCTACCCAAAAACCCGTAAAATATAAATAGTAATATTCTGTAATTTATTATAGTAAATGTTATAATAAATATTCTTGTAATCAACAGTAATATTCACTCATTTATTTAAAATCACTGTAAAGCGCGGATCAAATTGAGGCGCATGTCATGGTGCATGTCACCGACAAATTTAGTCTACGGTTTCGTCATTTTGCAGAATATTTTGAACCATCACCATCTCTGTAAATTCACTGAAGAGTGACACTGATGAAGAGTGCCTACTATAATGTATTAGTGATTTGAATTATAATTAATTATTCATGCTAATTTCAATTAATTTTAAAAGTTTCTACGTGTGCGTACCTACGTTAAAATACTTGCGGCATGACATCCATAGGTAATATTTTGAACAAAACCCAACCTGAAGACCATAGATAATAGACAACACTCTTATCGAAAATACATAGTGCCAACCGCTAAAAACAAAAAAACGTAATTTTGACATGTCATTCGAAAAGTGTAGGTATGTGTAATATGATAAAAACGTTCAAAACGTCATGCTGGTGTCGATGCAGTGCAGTTCAACGTGAGGTGACCTCATTGTTGTTTTAGTGATTTCGGCAGATTTTGCCAACTTACTGACAATGTTTGTTTAAAGGTTCAAAATTTGCTACGGGATGGGAGCATCAGTCTGATAGCATTTTAAACACCAAGAACAACGATATTACACACTTTTTCCCCATAGCGGTAGCTTACTGTGACGTCACGTGATAGTCCGCGACATGCACTTCAATTTGGTTCGAGCTTCAGACACAAAATTACATACAAAATGATTTTAATCAACTCGTATATTTAACAATTTTTTTATTCAAAGATTAATTTACAAGATTTGAGAATGTAACATTCATTATTGAACACACGTGTGTTGTAAATACTATGCATGTGCAATGAAGAATGTTATACTCGTACACCTAGTGAATTATTTGTTGAATAAAAAAATAGTTTATCAAATTATTAGTGCAAGACAATTTGGAGAGACTCCTGACGCTGGCTAATAAACGTACATATTATTAGTACTTTGATTTAAACCACATTGCAGTCAATGGGCCCACCAGACCACCCCACCCCGTACCATATCCGGTTTTAATCGGGCGTATCACGGAACCCTGATTTGAAGCACCAGTATATTTTGTGACTGGGAATGACTCAAGATCAGTTACCCAAAACCAAGCTCGCCATGCACCCAAGTGAGTTTTGCCTGAATTTAAGTGTTGAAAGTGCCCATGGGAGAGAGGAGCACGTAGAGGCAAAATTAAAAATTATTGGAAATAACAAAATTTAATACAAAACTTGCCGAACAATCTAAGTAAAGATATCTTTCTAAATGCAACAAAAGCCTATGTGGCCAACAGCTGTTTTAACCGACTTCTGAAACTCTTCCGTTTCTGTACACATTTCTTCTTCTTCTTCTTCGGCTATATCAGCCCCTTAGTTGGAGCATATGGACACCACGCGGCGCCTCCAAGAATTCCTGTCGTTCGCTAGTCTTCTTGCTTCGTTCCAGGTCAAACCAGCATCCCGTAGCTACGCCGGATATACTCTTCCAGGACGCCGAAATTCGGTAGGATTAAAGAACAGGCAAGCCAGGTTGAGGTTCTCTTCTGGCATCCGTAGCATGTGGCCGAATTAGGTCCGACGTCACCTCAAACCACAAAAAGCAGTCACTAATATTAGCGAAGTTTGTAAAGTGCTTCAGTTTTATGACTACCAGTAAATTTCGTCGTAATTAGGTAACACGCAGGTGGCTCAATTGATAAAAATTGTGTTGGCCGGGATCCGATGGATGCAGGTTCAAGTCTTGTCCAGCGCCATATCTTTCTTTCTGATGTGTTTTCAAATTATGTAAACTCATATAGGTATTGTTGGTTCAAATAAATGAATGAGAATTTATTACACTTTTCGCCTCAATCAAATATATATATTATACCTATACTACACGCACATTGCTTATAGAGTCAATACATAATGAGACAACCTCAATTTTAATGATATTAGTTTATCATATCATTATTCTTGCAAGAATTTAAGCTTACGCCAATTAATCGTTCTGTAGCTCTTATGACCAGGTAAGGTACCATAATAAATTAGTATAAGTATGAAGTAGTTATTTTATATTAAATGGCATTTATAACAAACTTACACGGTGTTGTAAGGGATCTTGCGTATGTCAGTGGTCCGTAACATTTTATGTAACCCATAGCCGATGAATTATTTATATAAAGTGATTAAACTTCCTTATCTCAATAATACTGTCATATTAAATAGAATACTCTTGAAGTTGAACAATGAAAATTTGGTTGTGCTTTATAGTTTTAAAATACTGTTTAACAAAAATACCAAAAATATTGATCTAATTCACGTTTTCTCAATTTTTCGTTTTAGTTTCGTCAATTATTCACATTGACGGTGCCGAGGCCCGCAATGGACTGCCACTTGAAAGAGCCGTTGTGGTCACATTAATATCAAATCTCATTGAAAGTAGCGCTGAAGGCGAAATATCCGTAAATTTAGGCACGTAGAGAATACAGTCGTTGTATAATAATTACAAGATAAAAATAACTTTTTATATACAACGGTTTTAAATTTTCTGTTGAATCATTTAAACTTGACTTGACTATCTTAAACGATCATAGGATACTGAAATGTCATATTGACATTTCATTTTGATTTCCATAGTAACGCACGTATATATTAATAATTTAGTTGCTAGGACAATCCGCTTAGCACACCAATAATGGTGTCGAAATAACTTTACATACAAAACAGAATTAACTGAAAATGAATTCAATTCTACTTAAAGATGGCTAAACGTATTAAAAAAATGCATTGGAATCGTGTTCTGATATATTCTAAAAGTTTCAAATGTCTAGCTAGTCGGGAAGTTAGTTAAAAATCGATTGCAAGATTTTTACCGGACAAAGAAGAATACGAGCTAAGAAAAACCTTGTAAAAATACGAGGTCATAGATGACGAGTCCGAGCCCGCGGATATTTTGTTTTATGTTATTTGTATTTCTCTACTCCTAGTGGAAGGGTCCAATTAGTTGGTAAAATCACTAACCACTATTTATTCATCGTTAAAAATATGTTATAACTTTTTCTTTACTATAATTTTTTTAAATTTCTTCTAGTAGTGAAAATACTAAAATGTTATAATATAAAACGTTTTCAAGTTTATTTTTAAATAATCACTACAATATATTAGTGGACGAGTTATATTATAATACAACAGTAATTTCGAAAAATACACGAATGCAGAAATAATGGAAGATTAATAATTACTAATGCCTGCATAATATTTTCGTACATGTTTTTATTTTATTTAAGTTTGTGGAACACTAAAGCGCGTATCGCAGTATATCATCTCACTGTAGCACATATGTTGCGGACCACTAACATAATAATATTATTTATTATAGTTAGCGCTGTCTTCCCACCTGCATATTATCAAGGACGGATGAGTTCAACGATTCTGCCATGTCTGGTTTTTGTAGAAAAAGGCAACATAAAGTTTGCTCTAGTCTAGTCTATATTATCATGTATGATATTTTTGTAACACAACCTGTTTGACACTGTTGTTTGCAAGGTACATTGTTTGTACAAATAAACCTTTTAATACTTGTATATTATAATATATCAATTTAAATTATAATGATCATATTTATAATCTGTGCTTTGGCAGTAAAACTAACAACTCGTTTTGTATTACAAATCAGAATAATCCCTATTTCATAAGATTATAATATTAATCTTCAATAATTTATTTGCAAAAGTGAATGGATATTCTCGTCAGATAACTACTATGTATGTCCTTCGTATGAACTAGGTGTACACCATAAGCTCTGATGTATTGAACGCAATTATTATGTAGGTATCTACTAATTACAAATACTTGGGTAAGTAACTATAGTATGGTACTTTTTACTCATCGCGGGCGTATATAATATGTTTCTTGAGACGCTTTTATGCCGTGTATACATTGGCAACAAGTTGCTCGCAACCCCATTAAATTTCACGATAGTTATCAAAATTTGTTTGACCAAAAATCGCTTTAATCAAAAATTATTAGGTTGGCAGCAACTTGTTATCAATGTGGATACGGCTTTACTTGCAAAATTTCAATATCAACGAGAATACCGTTGACATAATTATAATATATTAGAAATGTTATGTTCAATTTGTAATAATAACCTTGATTACAATTTAATTTAACTGGATATAATTTATTTTTAACCACAAACATTGTATGTACACTATAGTGACGAGGGGTGGAGTAGGCTATTAAGATTCAACATAAATAGTGCACATTAAACTTTGTCAGTCATACGTATTTGTTTTCATTGAACTAATAATACAATTTTTTGTAGATGTGAGATGGTGCTGGTTAGTTTTTAAAATTCAATTAAACCTTGCCTCAACAAAAGATCCGTCAAAAATTTGTTTTCGTCGAATCAAGAATACATTTTACAGAGATGATGTTGGTTAGCTTTTTTAACCACGAAGTTCTACCTACCCAAACCATCATCGATAAAAAATATTCTTCTATCTATACTATCCAAAATGATGTGTGATTTAAAGGCATACTTTTAGATATTTTATAGGTACACCGACGAATATTTTTTGATTATTGTTTATTATCACTAGGTTTAGGCAGGGTTTAATTGATTTTTAAAAACTAACCAATACTATCTGCAATTTGTATTCTTAGTCCAATGAAAACAAGTAAGCATAACTGACAAAGTTTAATGTGCACTATTAATTATGTTTGATCCAGCCTAGGTTGAAGCCTACCTCCACCCTTCACAATTGGTATATCTACAGATTTAGTATTTAGCTATGACTGAAAATGTTTAGTATCCACTGTTTATGTCGGATCTATACAATCGACATCCACCCTTCGCCACTGAGGTATTACTATGTATTTTGGTTTGTAAAAAAGGATACTGTTTGAACGAATTAATTGTTTGAAAATCGATTAAACAACGTTTATACTATTTACACAAAATAATAAATCGTTCGAATGGATGGATTTATTTGGAAAACTAATATACGATTGTTATTTTTTTATCGTTTAAAATTAGTCAGTTTGTTGAGTCATGCAATAAACTGCAGCAATGATAAGCAATCAGCGACTCACGGACTGAATGCACCTTCAGGATGATTTTGCTTGCAGCAAAGCAACATTTTTTATAGTACCTAATGAATTAAAATTAATAAGATTTTATTGCATTGTAAAATAATCGGTTTAGATAATTATGCGAAAAATATATACTTAAGCATTTATATGAGGCGAGGCCTTCAAAACGTTTTTGGCATTTAATTTGACCCTGTGAAAAGAAAGGATGCTCATCACTGATCATCTTAAAAAAATATGTATACTGTACCCGTTTTACACAATTTATTTAGTCAAACTCGACAATGTGTTAAGTACATATTATCAATTATTGTGTCTCCATTGTTATTAAAGTAGTTGACATATGAAAGAATAAATATCATAGCAGGCCTCAAAAATGGTTTGACATTTGAATACCTATTATTTTTTGTCCATTATCGCCTCAGTGATTTTTGTAACCGGCAAAAACATAGTAACGAAATAACCGGCAAAAAAATCGAGGCCGAAATGCTAATCGTAGACTGTTGAACTTGTATTTTGGCCTTCTTATGATTTTTTTTTAAATATCATTAGTCCAATAATACAGATTAAAAGCTAGCAGAGTAAGATATTATTTTAATGTACACAAAGAGCGGTGACATGTTTTATTTTTATTTTTAATATATTATGTAACACCTATTAATATAATATATACAAATTCAAGCTGGTTACAAAGCTAACCACTTGACTGATTGATTGATTGATAGATTTATATTAAGAACATTTTTTATGTGAAACTGGTGAGTACGTTCAGCATCTACCATCCCAGGAGCTTAACCTATCTGACTTTTTTTGACATATTATATTCATAACAGAAATTAGACTACCTAAACCAAGGTTGGCGAACCGTTTTACGTATGCGTGCCAAAATTTCCCAAATATTATTTGTTGACTGTCTGGCGTGCCAGTTTATCATAGGAAAAAAGTTCAAATTGAGTTCTTAACCATTAATGTATTACTTAGTTTGGTTCTTTAGACACAAATTGACGCCAGAAATGCTCCGATCAGGCATTCTCTCACTATAGTGGTTTCAAGCATTGTAAAATGATTGTAAATCGATCAAAATCAGAGGTTCGCGGCACGGCTTCCCCCGCCACCTGATGAGTCAGTGCGATAATAATATGATATGTGTCGCATAAAATCTAAGGAACGACCTATGCAAATTAAATTAAACGTAATGCTTATTCTTGAAGCCTGTAATTTTTTATACAATGCGATCTGTCATTAATTATGCATGCATTTCGTCGTTTCCGTTTGTGCATCGATTGGTAAATATTATTAAAAACAAAAGAAAATACGTATGGATATATCGTCATTGTTTTTTAGTAGGTACATATTACATTTATTTCTAAAATTAAATATATTCTAAGAAAAATATTTTTGATTTATTATAAGCAGGTATCTATTTTTTTTCTTTTCAAAATAAAACTTTCGCGTGTCATGCAAAATCATCCCGTGTGCCATAGGTTTGCCATCACTGACATATACAATAAGACAAACAAATATATAGATATATAAAATGTATTGGATAATAAAAAGAGAATATAGTGCTACTAAGGGAATTATTTTGTAAACCCTAATACAATTTACTGATCCCTAATTTATATTTTACAATGTTTAAATTATCAATTAAATGATTTTAAACGTCAGTTTCGATCGCTAGCAGGTGTCATAGTAATATTCTTTTAATCATATCATCCCCTTAGTTGGAGCATATGGACACCACACGGTGCCTCCAACATTCCCTGTGGCTCGGCATTCTTATTGTGTCATTTCAAGTCATGCTGGCATCGAGTTCACTCTGTAGATAGTATTTAGCTGCCTTTCAGGATTTGTTTGAAGAACAGGCAAGCCATGTTTAAATTCTGTTCAGGTGTCCGCAGTACGTGGCCGACCACCTAGCTCCAACGACACCTCTATAATCTCAGTTAATTAAAGTCATCCGCCGTACACCCAGTATCTGCCATACACATCAGCTGAATGCAGAACTATTCTAACTCACATTTTAAATAATTTACATGAGTGTTCTATGAAACAGGCTACTTAAATTATTTATTACCACGTTTTTCTTATCTCGTATTCTTGTTTGTCCGGTGGTTGTTTATCCAGTACAAATCTTGCAATCGATTTTTCACTAATTTCCCGACTAGCTAGAATTTAGAATATCAGAACACGATGACAATGCATTCTTTTAATACTTTTAGTCATCTTTAAGCAAAATTGAATTCATTTTCAGTTAATTCTGTTTTGTATGGAAAGTTATTTCGGAAACAATCCGTAAAAGTAAAACACTATTATTGGTTGCTAAGAGGGTCCTAGCAACTAAATTATTAATATACACGTGCGTTACTATGGAAATCAATATGAAATGTCAAAATGACATTTTAGTATTCTATATTTCTAAGTACAAAAAAGTATTTATTAATACATAGAATTGTCAAGTTTATATGATTCAACAGAAAATTTAAAAACGTGGTATATAAAAAGTTCTTTTTATCTTGTAATTATTATCGATTAGGATGTTTGCTATTAATTACGTAACATTAAAAAATAATCTAAACACGCAATCTTTTCAATTATAATTTTATTACATCACGTTCAATTTATTGTAATATGTAATATATTTTGTTCTTATATCACAATTAATCACCAATACATTATTTTGTTTGTTGCAAACCAATAATTTATTTTAAATTACATTTTAAAAAGATGCAAGACAAATTCGCGTGGGCAAGTGTTACGAATGGCGTACAAGTAATACTATTTTTTTCGCCCAACCAAATTTGATAATATTATCGCACAGCGAGTATACCGGAATAAATCTTTGGAAAATAACCTCGCTCTGGGCAATTCACTTTTTAATATTGGATAATGCGGAAGTTAACACTGTACTCTAGACCGTAGTCAAAAATAGACAGGAAGTAAATTCATTTTACTTGAGCTGCTAACTGGCTTTCCGTTGGTTACTGTCAAATTTAATTTTATTGGCGTATAAAGTAATTTCGTAAAGCAAATTATGTTTAAATAATATTTATTATCTTATGTAGTTGGGCAGGAGCGGTATTTTTATATGCTGTACGAAATCTTCATATTGTGCTCTCGTACTGTAGTGACTGTTGAGATGGCTAATAATTTGGAAACTTTGTAAAACAAATTATTTTCGATTATTAGATAAATCAGGCTTATCTTTAGTAACAGAGACATGTAATAGTTAGTAGGAAATGTAGCGGAAAACAGGCTCTATATTATATAACAGTGACGAAGGGTGGAGGTAGGCTGTTAAGATTTGACATAAATAGTGCACATCAAACTTTACCAGTCATACGTATTTGTTTTCTTTTAACTAAGTCTACAATGTATAGATTGTGTAGGTTAGTTTTTAAAATTCAAATATAGCCTGCGAAAGCCAAGCTATAATAGATAATAGTCAAAAACTATGGCATCCATATATTTATAAAATATTATTATGCCATTAAATCATATTATACATTATTGGATATTTTATAGACAGAAGAATACTTTTTATTTATTATGGTTTGGTATTTATAGGTACCTATCCATTGCTTAATGCAAGGTTTCCCAAACTATGTTCCGCGGAACACCAGTGTTCCGCTGAACCTGAATAGGCGTTCCGCGACCATTTGGAAAGGTTTTGTACATTGTAACACATTTAAAGATCTTTTTACGGGGGGGCCCGGCGTGAGAGATCGACCAACCAAGTGAGATAAACACACATCACAAACATGCACTAATAGTAAAAAAATGTCGCTGTTTCACTTCAAGCATACTAACATTTAATAATATGTGGTTTTGTTTTCCATAATTGTGCATATCAACATAAAAGTGGGTGTATTAAAAATACGAAAAATCGCTAAAAAATACCCTTAATTTTACCTCGAACACCATTTGGAATATGCAACTGTAGATCGTCACATTGCCTTTAACCTTAGCGATGAGTAGGGGGCCCGCCAAAGATCCTAGCCTGGGGGCCCGCTTCGGGATGTGGGGGCCATGATCTAGGTACAGACGGGGGACCAACTTTTCTCATACCGTGCGCATGAAAAAGATGGGGTATATTGTTTTTAACTGACCGGCTGACAAGTTTTGTCAGTTTAACCACAGTTGCCAAAGTTGGCAGAACGGTTAGCTGCGCTAATAAATAACCTACAAAATAAACTAAGTGTTCCGTTAAAATTTCCGGGTTTGCGAAGTGTTCCATTATAGAAAAAGTTTGGGAAACCCTGGCTTAATGAATTAAAAAACAGACTAACCAACACCATTTATGTAATAAATTATGTATTCATAATTCAACGAAAACAAATAAGTATAACTGAAGAGGTGTGCATTATTTTTAGCGGATCGCCAGTTATATGTCAAAACTATTACGGTTTGGTTTAGGCAGGGTTTAATGGATATTTAAAAACTAACACTGTCTGCATATTGTAGTCTTAGTCCAATAAAAACAAATACGTATTACTGAGAAAGTTTAGTGTGCACTATTTCTGTTGGATCCAACCTACCTCCACCCTTCGCCACTGATATATAGCCTGGGAAGCTACTAAGCTAGAGGAGAAAAACTATCTCCACAACAAATCGCATGGAACGCGGCTTATTTGTGGGCGAGATATTTAAATTGTTGATCATTTCGCCTATCGCCCGTTTCTATACATATTGTCCATATACCCATTAGCCCTACCTAGGAGTGGCGAAGGGTGGAGGTGGGCTGTTAAGATTCGACATAAATAGTGCATACTAAAATTTCATTTGTCGTATTTATTTGTCGTTGAAATGAGACTATAATTTGCAGATGGTGCTGGTTAGTTTTTTTAAATTCAATTAAATCCTACCTAAACCAAACCATAATAGTTTGTAGTCATACTTATTTGTGTTAATTGAATTAAGAATACATAATTATTATAGGTGGTGTTGGTTAGTTTTTTTTTAAAAGTTATGCCTATACCAAACCGTAATCGATAAAAAATATTCTTCTATCTATTAAATATTTAAAACTATGTATGGTTTAATAATTGTATATATTTTATAGATATACGAATATTTTTGACTATTATCTAATATGGCTTATATTGGGCAGGGATTAATTGAATTTTAAAAACAAACAAACACTATCTGCATACTGTAGTCTTAGTTCAATGCAAACTAATAAGTATGACTGACAAAGCTTAGTATGCACTATTTATGTCGGATCTTAACAGCCTACCTTCACTCTTCGCCACTGCCACCCAGTATGTACGCCATAACCAATCCATAGCTAACCCTCTTTATTAGATACCCAGAAGAGAATAAGGATAATGATTGTCATCTTATATATTTATTTCGAAGTAAAATAAGACCTTAGAAATCTTATTTAGTAAATATATTTGAGAAAAAATGAACATAATTTCTGCTTCGTAATACATATTAGTTATAGTATAAGATCATTGCTGGATAAATCTGGTCAGACAGTGATGTCCACGAAATCGACAATGTCAGATAATCATTTCTGGTGGTCGCTGAATCGACAAGATGGTTCATTTCTTCAGCAGCAGATTGATTCAGTGTGATGACCATGTTGGTGATAGAATCCAGCATTCAATAAGCTATATAGTATAGTACCAATAGAGATTTATTTATTTGAGTACCTACTCGTTTTTATCTTCAAAAAAATAAACAATTATAGTCGGTTTTAATTCATAATTAATTATACTAAATGCATAAAACCTTGAATAATAGTACCAACTAATCCGTCTTTCTAGGTGAATAATTAAGTAGTTATTGAAATATTATATCTTATTACCTTGGACTGAGTATTTTTTTAATATTACTGTGGCCTATGAGGAATATAACAATGTCATTGTCTTTAATCGGTGTTTTTAAATGTATTTTTTTTTTGTATCTAACGCCTCAATTTCGGTACAATTTAAAAATTACCAAAAGGTTTTTATTATTGTCAAAATATGTATTAAATAATTATTCATTAGAAACGGAAGGCATTCCTTGATATTTTCCCCAGTAAATTTATACAAATTAGCTTCATAAATATTAAAGTTTGTTATTTGCTACCAATATATTATTAATACTACATATTAAGTATATTCATACATAATTATTAAGTACAACCTGATTAACAAAATATAATACTATTGACAAAACATAATATTATTATGTAGTCGAAGGAAATTAAATAAAATTTTTAATTGGTGTGAGTTCTATATTATCTGTACTATTCCGTATGAATATACGCGACCTGGGATTCGCTTTTGGTTATCATATCACCGTAAGAAGCGGTGCGATGCGCGTACGGCGCAAGGGGCCTAAGCGGCGCAATTTTTTTGCGTTTATCACGCCATGCGCGCATCGCACGACTACTTGCAGTGTGCTTTGGCCCTTTAGCTCATACTATAATACAATAAGAATACCTACCCAATATCATATTTTTAAAAACATTCTTTCATTACGACTATTTTATTATTATCCATTTCTCGTAAAAACAAAAATCCGTTAATACAACATCCACTTCGTGTAAGCCCATACTTTATTATGATCCAAGTATCATCAAACATGGAGAAAAGAAGAAAAAATTATTACTAGTTCAAACATACTGCTATTATTGGAATAATCAGCAAATTAATAATATTGTCAATGGGTATTATAGATAACTACAGTTTTTGAAACAGTAGAAAGTTTTGTGTATCTTGAGTCACATTCCGTCGGCAATTTTCTACAAACACGTATCTCAATTTTTGTCAGTTTTGAGTTGTTTGATGTAATGAATTCAGAATTAGAATACGCACATATTCCACTAACACGTATCTCAAAACATACTTTATAACATATAGATTTAAGCAATAACAAAAACTCGTAACACAATAAAAGACTTTTATAAATATTATAAACTCGTATCTTGAGTTACGTGTTTGTAAGTATACAGAATACTGAACTCCGACAGATGATTGTACTGTAGCTCTTTCCTGCAAGTCAAGATACGTATTTGCTGCAATAATATTCACAGTAAAGTTGCAACGCATTCTCGTATCTTCGACAATTTGACTGATCAGTCGAAAGTATAGTGCGATAAATTGAAGATATATAACATTTTTTTTCATGAAAATATGCGTAACTATACTAATTTGATATTTCATAGAAGAAAATTTATTTCTAAATTAAAAACTGAGAGAATAAAGTTGTTATTTGCCTCTCCTGAAAAGTTGTGTTTTTTGAGATAAGTGTTTGTAGAAAATTACAGACGATTCACACTTGTAACGCGCGAAAAAAAATATTAGTCAAATATCAGTATAGGTACGTGCAATAGTTGCGTACATCAGAAAAAAATACCAAATTTCGGTTACACAAAAAGTTCATCTGACACATCCAAAATGTTAAGAGAATGATAGAACATTATTTGATTGATATACATATTCAAGAAGAATATTCTAACTAGAATATTTGGAACCATATAAGAAAATATCGTCACTTTAGTCTCTCTTATCAACTCGGAGGAAGACCCAAATTGAGATGGGTTGTCTGTATTAATAGAAACGCCATCATACTGTATCTTCAAAACTGGACAAGAGCTCAAGATACGCAGAGGTAAAAAGATATTCTGCAAGGCACCCAAAATCCACACTTTTTTGTTGAGGTTATTTAATGATAATACTCACCAAGTAACTTAATTTATTTTCTAAAAAAATATGAAAAAATATCTCTTTTTTAAGTTGGAGACTTTTCGCAGTACACCTAAGATTTATGAAAGATTAAATAAAAATATAAACATCATCTTTGTTTAGAATATTCCTTATTTTATCATATTATAACCAACGGCATAATAATTATCAAAATAAACAAATATATTTTAATGATATGAGATTACATTTAAATAGTTGCTGGAAAAAATAAATCTTCCCAAGTCTTGACGTCATAACATGATAAGAATAATCAGCAAATATCGAAGGAAAAAAATATGAAACTTTACTATCGCAAAATAAATAACGGCATTTTATAAAAAAAACTGGTATAGTGTAAGGCAAACAAATAAAATGATTAGTCTGGTGTTTGTAATAATGATTAACATCACATAGATACTTGTACGAGTACATAGAGGTTTATTGGAATATAATGAATAGATGATTACACGTCGTCCTTTATTTTTACCACGTTTTTATTAGCTCGTATTCTAGTTTGTCCGGTACAGATTTTTTCTTGTGTCCAGTATAATTTTTTTCTTGTTTGTCCAAGATTTGTAATGGACGATTGAAGATTTTTAACTAACTTTCCGACTAGACATTTGAAACTGTTGGAATATATCAGAACACGACGACAATGCATTCTTTTAATACTTTTGGCCATCTTTAAGCAGAATTGAATTCATTTTCAGTTAATTCTGTTTTGTATGGAAAGTTATTATTGTTGGTTGCTAAGGGGATCCTAGCAACTAAATTATTAATATATACGTGCGTTACTATAGAAGTCAATATGAAATGTCAAAATGACATTTCAGTATTCTCTATTTATTCAGTATTTCTATCAAGTACAATAAAAAGTTTTTATTAATACATAGAATTGTCAAGTTTATATGATTCAACAGAAAATTTAAAAATGTGGTATATAAAAAGTTCTTTGTATCTTGTAATTATTCAGTTCTTCAGTTAAATAATTTAATTATATTCAAATTCTAATGGATTTGAGTTTTGTACTAATCCATTTGAGTTGTTTTTTGCGACCATAAATATCGCTAGAACGGCAAGATTGACTGAATTATATTCGTTGTCAGTATGTATTTACCTTTTGGTGAGTTCACATTGTGCCTGAAGATGCCGAAAGGCGAAACTCGGATCGGAAAAAAAACTACTCAAATGGAATAGTACAAAACTTAAATCCACTAGAATTTAAATTCAAATTCCGTCAAGTACCTTCGGTCGATAGTATTAATATTATTAATTCTATTAATTTATTCTTTACATGTATTACAATTTATTATATTTATGATATTACATGAAACACATTCGTACCCGAGAGCCAGACTACCTTACAACAATTATTTCGGGAAAATGCAGTTTAATTTACACCCGTAATGCGACTTTATCGTTTTAAGAATTTATGGCATATTTTTCTTTATTGTGCTAGGAAGTTTCAGCTGAAGATCATTCATGATTGATGAAGATTCTGTACATGTATACACAGTTATTGCATTGCTATAAAATTAATGATTATAAAAACAAAAACAAAAAAAATACTTATTAATCATAATGGGTAGGTACATAATATTTTTTATAGTGGCCGGTTATATTCATTTGGCTATGATGTTTGGCTGAGCTATAAACAACTACAGATTAAGTTGTAATAACTTTTACTTCTTATATTTTCCAGGAGCCTTCGTCTTTGACCATCATAAGGTGATTTTATATTATACGCATTGACATTTAGAATCATTTTTATAATATATAAGTGAGCTAAGGATCTACTACTATCTCAGAAACCGGGAGCATCGGTTGTTTGTTCACCCAAGGTGTAGAGCTAATCTGACATTGGTGATACCAAATTGTGAGGGTAATAGGCCTGTTCAACCAAATCACTTTGGGCATTCTTATATTCCAACTACGTGAGAATAAGAGGCCATCTATGGACTAAAACGGCATGCGGTTTAGAACCGTATGCCATACTAAACTTATGAATTGTATTCATGAAACTATATTTTCACTAAGTTTGTATGTGTAAGTGTATGGTATAAAATAAACGGATACAATCATATGCTTATACTTTGTGAAAATATATTTCCATGAACAGAAATCATGGAATAGTTTGGCACACGATTCTAAGCCGCATACGGTTTTAATCCATGGATGGCCTCTAAGTATACGTGGACGATATTTTATAAATTCTTAAAGTAGGGTCCACTTATATTTCCTTTACTTATTATTTCCATTTGTCTACTTTAAAAATTTTGAATATAATCTTAATTTAATAAATTTGTAAAGCTCACTATAATGAAACTAAACAAATTTTAATTTGAATAAATAAAATAAAAATAAATATTCTATCTCAAAAACATCAATATTGCGTATTTATTTTCTTCTATAGTCAAGTCCAACACCATAAAGAATGACGAGTGTTGACCAGGCAAACTTTGTTACAATATTTTTATATGGTAATTAAAGGTTCAGGCAATTAAAGTACATGGTATAGCGCAGAGTTGGCAAATCTATGGCACGTACGATAATTTAGCTGGCACGTGAACGTTTTACAAATTCATTTTTTTTTCACAAGAAGCATGGTTAAAATGCTATCACAATCGAATAAAACAATAAAAATTATTCATAGAATAAAAGATATGCCTTCGGCTAGAAACATTCAAGAATTCAATTATAATTTTTGAACTTTTTAAAATAGAATTCTTAAAAAAAAACTTTTTCCCCATGAAAAACTGCTCGGCACATCACAGTCAAAAAATAATATTTGATAAACTTTAATTTCTTTTATTTTGTTAACTGTCAATTCATGGTGTAACTGCATTGTATTGTTGTTTTAATTTAATAAAACGCAATTTAGTACTTATTCCACTTTTAATCAATAGATTAGGACCGGTTTCGTCCGCCTCAGAGGGACATTTTCAACTGAATACATAACAATAGGTACATAAATTATCCGTCCAATAATACCTTCCCAAAACAAATTAATTTAAAATGAATGAGGTTGGACATTAATATTTCATACTACATCAGGGGCATTAAACAAATTATTTTAAAATATTAACAAAACACAAAATATGAAACAATCAACACTTACAATTACATTAATATCAACAAATATTTATGATAAGTCAAAATTTACAATAAAAAATACATAAAAAAATAATAAAATAAACAATGTTATCAATTGAAGTAAGATCGAATACAAAAACAAATACAACCAAAATATGAGTCAAAGTTAAATAAAAATTAAAATAATAAATAATGTACAATATATAGTTAGAATACAATATAAGTTATGTTATAACAATCCCAAATATTAAATAGGGTATAATAACGGAGAAGACACAAAATATAATTGATCATGATTTTAAAATTTTTACTGATATTAAACGAGTGATTATTTAAACATAAATGATTTTAAAAAAAAAAGAAGATTCATTACCATTTTTGGCACAGGCCAAATATTCTTTGATCCTAGTGTTAAAAGATCGTCCCGTTTGTCAAACATATTTGGCATCACAAGAGTCACAACTTAATAGATAAATTCCACTTTGGTTAAGTTTATCTAATCTATCTTTAGTATTCACCAGTATTGAATTCAAATTTTTGTGTGTTGTAAAATGTTACATTGAAAAAAATTTTATACTTTTTTTTTATTTTTATAAACTTTAGCCTGCGCGCGTAAAAAGATTCGCAAACGCTGGTATTCTGTAATGTAATCAGTTTTGCTAGACAGCCCTTAGTTTCCCTTCGCTAGATACGTGCAACTCTCGATTCTTGATCAACGTTCACTATTAGTTAAGGTCACTTGTTAAGTCGAATAACCGGTTAATTCAATCTGCAATGTGGTACATATGTTATTAACTACGTCCTATGCTGAGAACCTACATACATTTAGAAGTCGTGATAATATATTGCAGAAAATTGGTAATACGCCCTTTAAAATCATTGTCAATTAAACAAATTGATGGTTTGATTACCTATATTATGTTATTTCAGTTCTTAAATATTTTTTTAATAAAATATACATATTTTTATGTAGGTACCAATATTCGAAGACGCTGAAGAAAATCTTCTTTTTGTAGGCGGAATTGAAATATATGAAAACGAAGAAGAAAAATGGTGATACCTTAAGGAGATTTAGAAACATTTTATTGAATAAAATGAAACACAATATTATGTAGTATTTATGCAATGGATTTCTACCAATAATTAGCAGTTCATACTATTAAAGACATTTTAGAAACACATGTATTTATATAATGTTTGAGGCTTTCACGGTTGTTTTTTATCGTAGTATATTATTGGGTTTCCACCGTGTCTCCTTCTTCCTTCTTTACTCGACGTTTCGGGCTCGTTGCAGAGGCCATTATCAAGAGATGATATGTTTTATGATGAAAATGTAGTGTAGGTATGTGAATGTAAAAGTTGCTCTAATAATGTCAAAAGGAGTCCGATTAGCTAAGAGCAAACGTTGCTCAGAGTAATCTGTCAATCGTTACGACCAGGGATACCGGCTCGAATATTAGATTTTGTTGATAGGGCCGGAAGCCATGACGTTTTTAACCGTAATCCATCATCCCTATTAATATTTTCAGGGTTTCTATGGATTTCAATGACCTCCTTTTACCAATCGTGCGAAATATCCTTTATTCCGACCCAATATCTTGGTTTCAAAGTCAAATTTGTGTCCTGTATCCATCGAGTGCTCGGCAATTGCCGACATCGGTATACCGACTTAAACATTACACGATGTCGGCATCTTGGTCTCTCAAACGATGGCAGAATTCCAAGGTGGTCACGATCATCATCCATGGGGTAACGACCAAGAGATGTTTATAAAGTTTTATGATCTCCCGTTAGATTTGAAAACCTATGTACCTACATTAATTTGCATTCACTCTTGAATCTCAAGGAATTCAAAACTAATATATTAATAATAAATTTTTGTAAGTTAGAACTGAGCGATGATTCTGCTGACGTTGACTTTCTTTTGAAACTGATAATATAAATAAAAATAAAATAATTGCAAAATATAACTTTGGAAAACTGAGAGAAACCAAATTGATATATTATATATTCTATAAAAGTATTGTAGACGTGACGTATCCAATCACAATGATGGTAAAGTATAATTTAAAATTTTATGGAAAAATTAAACCAGAAACTTAAAGTTGTTATGAATAGAAAAGTAAGTCACTAGTGTTTAGATGAACACTTACAAAAATGTAAATTGTATGTAGATTGTATCAGAACAAACGCAAGTACGCCAATGTGCAGGATATTTGTTTTATTTGGGTACCTACCAATTTATTCAACTACACAAAAAACGCTGTAGCACATCAATGGTTTTAAAACAAAAATAGAACAGAAAACTTCCTCTAGTTATATTAAAACTATGCTAATTCCGTTTAGATAAATCAACCATTATGGTATAGTAAATACGTTATTGTCATATAATAATGAGTGTTACATAAATCATTGAATGGATTTTTTTTATGGATTTTGAAATAAATATAGAATTATATGTCAACTTAAAATAAATTACAGATCAATACTATATGAACTACAACAGAGGTGATCATGTGACTTTTTCCCGCGCTAATTCCAATGTATCGTCTATTTAAACGACATAATACGACTTTATTTGTAATAATAAAACAGGGTAAGTAAATTAAAAGTTTTTGTTTTTTGTATTATATAAGAAAAGTCCCCAAAACCAATATGTAGCTTTAAACACAACCTCTAACATATTAATACAAGATACCGCATTAAAATAAATCTTCATGTGAAGTTTAAATATACTATTATTATCGGTTGACAAAGTCCCACTAAGCGAACAAAATCTTTCCCGATGCTAAGAAGATATTTTAATAATATTTCTACCTATATATTTTTTCAATAAAATCAATAATGCCCTGAAGAGTGGGATGAATTAAGAGATATCTTCATAATATAAAGATTGATCAAAAATTATAATTTAAGTACCTGAATAAAAATAAACAGACTGCGGGCAATATAATTATGGTAATTGAGTTTAAATTCTGATTTGTAAAAATTTTATATCACTTTAAAGGAATCGGTAATAGTAGTGTTAGGTATGATTTCGTAGCAGTATATTTTGAAGATTTATTTAAATAATATATTCTAAAGACATCGTAAATCGACAATATTATTTTATCATTATCAATGTATCACTGTGTTGTGTGATACATTTTGTATGTCTACAGCCTACGCATACCGCTCTGTTGTATAATCGATTTTTTCGAATGCTCATGATTTAAAACCGTCACTTTTTTGCCGAATTATATCACAATTTGCAATATTCTCAACTATGATACGTAATAAATGCATTAAAAATCAACTAATGCTCACCTAGGCACCGAGAAGAAGGTGGGGGCGGCATGTCTTGGCTCGACTTGCTTTGGAGCGAAAATTCAAATTTGGAATCAGTGGCGCTGTAAACACAGTGAAAGAAAAACGCGTCGGGCGCAGGCGCGCGAACGAATTTTAAAAGGCTAGTGTCGATGTTGTTTTTATATACGGTATAAACAAAAAATAAACATGTTTATATTTTATTAAATGCTGTGTGGGGTTTCGATACTTTATTAATAAAGTGCACATGGATTTTAAACGACCTTAGAATATCAATTAATATTTGCAGTATTTTTACATTTTCCTCGTTCTGGTATTTAAGAAAAAACATACGGGGGACAACAAATTGACAGAAATACATTTAATCGAAAAAAACATGGTCAAATTAAAATGAAAAATAACAGCTATCACCTGATTTTTCGTTAAATAAAACACATTAATAAAAATATTTATTAATTTATTTATCATTTCATTGAAACGTTTTTTTTTTTGAAAATTATTAAAATCAAATTTTTGCAATGTATTTAATTTAAGGCAGATTAAAGTGATTAATTGCATTAACCATAAAAATGATCATATTATATACCTATCTACCACTATTTGACAGCGGTAATAATACATTCTTAACAGATAACATTGTGTTATATTATATTTAATTGTGGATATTAGAATATAGGTATAGATCATAATAGGTTTCGCAAAAAAAACTTGAAGGTTTTTCAATAACACAGTGGTTCATTTTATCATTTTCATAATAAAGATCAGAGGATTTAAATTAATGTGTATTAAAAAAACGTGACTGCTAATCATAATTTTTTTTTTAATTAAAATTAAATAGTTTTTTTTTTAACTTATTCATCTTTAGGGTTTTCAGGTGTTAAATTTGTGTTTTAAACGAACATTACGCTATGTTAGAATATAATCTGTCATTTAATAATGACTTAAATATTATTTATATTATAATATATATCATTAAAACAAAAAAACAACAACTGAAAGTATTGAAAATGTCAAAATTCAAACCAAACCTAAATGTCATGTATCTTAAATTGAATATTCATTTCATGCAAGTGTCCCTGTCAAAAGTTTCAAGAGCATTACAATGTTACTAAGAAACGTGTTTAAGATGAATATATTAATTCCATTGCAGTTTTTCTTCTAAACATCACGTAGTTATCTGACAATCATAAAGTTTTTATTGATACATTGAGTCACTTGCAGCGAGTTGAAATGATAAAAACTCACTTCTCCTTGAAACAAACAGTCAAATTAGAGCGAGTATTTAGGTTAAAATTAACCATAAACAATGTCATTTTTTAATAAGAGATTTCACGGCCATGGTTCACGTGTAACCACAGTGTTTATAAATAATTATTATTTAATCGTAAGGCTTCAAAATAAATTTATGGAAGATCAATTACCGACTGTCATTTTTTATTAAATATTTTTTTGGATTGTCCTCTTGTAGCGATGACTCATCTGACGAAAAAAAATATTGAATTCAAAAAAATAAACAGAAAACAATTTAGTATCCGCTACACGGACTTTGATTTATATAAGTTAATTAATAAAATTAATGTTCTTCACTATAATACTACACATACCATGGAATAACATTTAAATAATTAGTTTGAACGTTTGTATGTATGTATATTGAATATTCTATGATAGAATAGTATTTACATATAGTTAACACACATCCGACACATTTCGGATCAGGAATCAGTTTTTATTTTGATTTAATAATCGTATATTTTTAATTATAATTTCTTAGTCTGAACTAAGTAAAAACCTGCTCAAAAACAGGTTCCCTGGTGAGTAGTGCCACATTTGTGAAAAAAATGTAACGTTCTTATGCTGTATGGATTTTTTCAAAGATTGACAGATAACAAATAAGACTGTCGCCTAATGAAATTTTACAAGTAAATATATTTTTTAATTAATACATTGACCTCTTTAATAGTGTTAACTGTCAATTTAAATAAAACACAATATAGTACTTAAGGGGGGACATGCTCAGCGTACGTCAAAATGGAGCTTTTATGCTATTTTCAAAGCATGATCCTGGACATTCCTTAAGCGTTGTAGATAATCTATTTACATAATTTTGAAGCCTTATTATCCTTTATATTTATTTTAAACATTTGATGACTGCATAAAGTATTTTTATTACATAAAATAGTATTCTTTTAAACCTCTCGCTCTAATGTTTTAGAATATAGTAATATTTCAGTACATCCATGTGAAGTAAATAGATTATCTACAACGTTTAAGGAATGTCCAGGATCATGCTTTGAAAATAGCATAAAAGCTCCATTTTGACGTACGCTGAGCATGTGGGCCGTTAAGTATTTATTCCACATAATTTAATTATGATTCGAACCGGTTTCATCCGGCTCAATGAGACATTCTTAACTGAAAAAAATATACATTTTTTCGTACAACTATTTTACATTTAATTATTGTGTATCTCTTCAATGAATAAACGTTAGTCTTTCGATTTAATGGTATAAATAACTGCGCTGCAATAATTTATATTTTGTATCAGTTGAGAATGTCAGATTAAAGCCGGCAAAACCGGTCGTCATCATTATTAAATTGTCCGGAATGTATACCTACTACACGTAATGTTTTTATTTTAATTAATAAATAATACATCGATAGTTATCTAGGTTCATTTTTAAATCTTTACTTTTAAACATTTAAAGTTGGTTAACATTTTAAAACCAAATAAGTATATTTTTTAGATTTCAAGGTTATGTAAAGTTTTGTACATACATATCGACTTTAGAAAGGAAAAAAGGACGTAACCCTCGTTTTTTCAAAATATGTTTTATTTGATAATAACGTTGTACACGACTAAAAATACACGTTGTGTCCAAAGGATTTAAGCTGCAAATGCCAATGTATTATCTAAATTTAGCTGGAAATTTAAAAAAAAAAAGAAGGAATTGAACTGGGAAAAACGAGTTAACCATCATTTTTGTTGTTTTTTTTTTTAATAACTCAATAATGAATATAAAAAACTAAATTATTAATTATCATGCACTTCGCGGTTATGTCTATTTTGTATTTTAACTTTGACCGAAAACCATAACCAAAACGTTTTTGTGTCTCCTGTAAAATTTTATTTATGTGGATTACGTCCTCTTTCCTTTTTACAGTCGATATAATATGTTTCGGTATAACATACAGTATATTATTATTCGCTCTAGAGTCGACAGCCATTAAAATACGGCGAAAATAATAATAAATTACTATTTATAAAATTTTCATAGGTACTACATCTATTATTATCAGAATAGTTTGTAGATATAGGTAGGGCAGTCATATCGAAAGAAAGGTATAAACGGTTATTTAACCGTTCTAGGTATACCTATGACATATATAAAATGATAAAGTGACCATTATGTTAATTTTCATATATGTAGTTATCATTTCATGATAGTGTCAATTTACTTGGTCAGTATTAATTAGTATGCTTAACAATATGGATTGCATTTTACGAGAGGTATAATAATTTAAAACAAAAATGCCAAGTCATTTATCTGCCAATTGCGATCTGTGATTTATGGGCGATGAAGTTTCAGAGTACCTAAGTAATATTAGTTTACCTGAAATTAAAATATTAAGCAAATAAATACTCAGCATCTAATAGATAAAAGATGTCAATGCCATTGAGTATAATTAAAAATAAATTAATGTAATATAATAAATCATTTAAATAGTAAATATTAATAACTGTAATATGTGATATTTTTTTGATTTATTTTCATAGGTATAACAAGGTAATTAATTGAATAAATTAATAATAATTAAAAGTTTAAAAAAGTGAGTGAAAATTAAATAATAAATTCCTAGTTAGCCATCAAATACTTGCAAGATGGAGTCTGGAGGAATCTTTAGAACCATCATCTTGATGGGCTTGTTCCTGGTATTGGTCTGCGACTACTCGTCCCTGATTGTTCAGATGTATCAATCGTTGAACGGCAGCATCAATGGTTCGCGGTCGTTCTTCGAAGAGGATGATGGCAGAAGCAGTCGGTCGGCAGTCAGCGTTTTAAGGAATCCATCGACATTTAGAGAAGATAAGCAGAACATTGATCTGGATGCCGATGTCGACTTTAACAACCTCAATCTGTTCGGTAAGAATTAATGACACTAAACATATTATCGACTGTGTTTAGGAAAAAGGGTGTAACCCTCAATTTTTCGAAAAGTGCTTTTATTAGATATTAACAATGTATGCAACTAAATACACGTTCTATAAAAAGGAAGTAAGCCGCAAATGCCGAATTATTATCTAAATTAAAAATAATTTATGGAAAAAAGCATTTATCCTCAATTTTAATGATTTTTCTGTAATAACTTCTTTAATTATTATTAGATCGAAAATATATTACACCAAATCATCAATCATCATGCACCCAATGTTTGTGTCTATTTTTTAAAAAATATTAAACTAAAATCTCTCAAAAAACGTTTTTTGCCTCTCCTGTAAAATTTTTTCTGTGAGGGTTACGCCCTTTTTCCTAAACACGGTCGAATATTGACTAAGGCTTCTATCTAGCGATGTTAACGTTATGTAAATCTATCTAATCATGAATGCTATATTATTATAATACATCAGGCAAGACACTTCAAGTAGACTGACTAATCTGTCCTGCTAAGTAAAAATACAGTATTTTAGTTTTAGTGAAGTTAGAGAACTCAAGTTTTAAACTACTTTAATAGTAACTCTCTAATAGTCATTCATTAACTACTTGAATAAACGTATGATGTTTGCCTGAAGACATTAAGGGGGGACATGCTCGTCGAAGGTCAAAATTGAGTTTTTATTGTATATTCAAACCATGGCTACGGCCGTATGTTGTAACTTAACCACTAGGGAATGACAAAAGAAATGGCGTATTTCAAAAAAACACTACCTTCTTCTTAGGTCAATAATTATTATAAAGCAATCATTATTCATAAGATTTTTATCACACTTGAATGGTCAAAGACATAGCTTATAATAAATATCTTTAGAATCATCTTCAAATGTGTTAATCTTGCCGATTTTTTGAATAATAAAATGCCTAATTCTTGTCAAATTTGGGATCACAGAGATTATCAAAATAATTTTTTATCGTAAATATTTTACAAAAATTATCTCGTAATAAATTATACTAATGGTTTTATAAATGCGTTTAAAAATTAATAAATGTAAAAAATCTTAACGCCACTGCACAGTTCTGTACCGAAATATGACTATATTCTAAAACATTAGAGCGAGAGGTTTAAAAGAATACTATTTTATGTAACAAAAATACTTCATGCAGTCATCAAATGTTTAAAATAACTATAAAGGATAATAAGGCTTCAAAATTATATAAATAGATTATCTACAACGTTTAAGCAGTGTCCAGGATCATGGTTTGAAAATACAATAAAAACTCAATTTTGACCTTCGACGAGCATGTCCCCCCTTAAGGGTTAATAATATTTCGTTTATAGCAGGACAGCGTAACCATTCATAATATGCATTTCTTCCCGAATGCAGGAAATAGGCGGAGAAATGTGTTTATCGTATATGGTCGTTATCACTGACCCTGTTTAAATCACACCTGTAGTTCTATTATATATTTATCGTTAAAGTGATAAATACGACCGCTAACTAGGATAGATTTGTATCGAAGTATTAGCACTTATTGTAACAATTACAATAAGTTGGTTGTAATTGTTGCAATAAGTGCTATATTTTAACAGCACCTCTCTTGGCTGTGATAAAATTTAAAGCGAGATAGACAGTTTTTACTGTTTAGGCGGCTAACTTATTGTAACAATTATAATACCTCAATACAAATATGTAATAAATGCTATCACTCACTTTAGCGGTCGATAGTCGCCTTGTGTATAGAATAGACCCGCTGTTATATGTAATTCTTTTCCCTTAGAGACACTCTCAATATTTCGTGTTTTGGCACTGGGACAACTGGACGCCAGGACAAGTGGGCGCCGCACTATCAAATGAAATAACATTTATTAATGAAATAAATAGACGTTCGTTATGATTTGACACAGAAAGTAGACGAGGAAGTTTAATAAGTTTCTATCTATTACTTGGTAGTTTTAATTCATTTTGCTCTTAACATAGGTACCTAATGTTTTTATTGCTAATTAAGAATTATTATGCCTGACGCTTTATATAAAAATAAAAAAATTTAACTATTTTTTCGTTGGAAATTAAACGCAATGCACAATTAAATCAGTGATTACATATGCATGTTTAAATTTTCATCAAGTATTAAATATATATTTTAAAAGTAGGTACCTACCTTTAATTATTCATAAACGTCTATTTATTTTCGAATTTAATTCTAATGCGTAGCGCCCAGTTGTCTCGGCGCCGAATCATCCTAGTGTTTCCTATCCAAATTATCGACGGTTATTCGGTACATTTATAAAAGTACACCACGCAGCAATTGTTTTTGTGGTAAACATGTACGCATATCATACTGTAGCGACAGTAATTCATTGCACGGGATAATAAAACAACTTGTTTACGTGATCAAAGCAAGAAATAATGGTAAACATTATAATAATCTATGCTTATCAACTATACTTGTGTTATCATAATATAATGTGTTTTGATAAAATATAGCTTGTGATGCAAGTTTGGTTAAACCTAGTTTACTAATTCATTCACTAATGTTTGGTTTAAATAATATGATTGATAATATTTATCATAATATTTTTATCACTACGTACGTGATAGATAGGTCGAAACTAGTATGTCAGTGATAATTGTTTTCAAATGTGATGAAGTTACGAGTTCTTACATACATGTTTCTCTAACGTAATATTAATAATACATAATATGTTTATCATTGTACATTGTTCAAGTGTCAAAAAATATTACTAGATAGCAGTGGGGAAGGGTGGAGGTAGGCTGTTTTGATCCCCCATAAATATTGCACATTAAACTTTGTCAGTCAGTATTTTCCTTAAAATAAGACTACAATTCACAGATGGTGTTGGTTAGTTTTTAAAATTCAATTAAAACTGTGAAAACGAAGCCATAATAGATAATAGGTAGTCAAAAATTCTCGTCTATCTATAAAATATCTAAAATTATGCAATTTAATTATACATCACTTTGGATATTTCATAGATAGAATAATATTTTTATCGATTATAGTTTGGTTTAGGCAGGGCTTAATGAATTAAAAAAAACTAACAATTTAAGTATATTGTGTAATAAACGAAACTAATAATAAGTAGGAATGAAAAATGTTGTCATATTGCCCTTAATATACAAAAACTATTATGATTTGGCTTAGACAGGGTTTATTTGAATTTTAAAAACTAACCAACACCATCTGTAAATTATTGTAGTCTTGGTTCAATAAAAAGAAAGACTAGAAAAGTTTACTGTGCACTATTATTTATGGCAGATCTTAACAGCCTACCTCTACCTTTCGCCACTGCTAGATAGTGTGATAGCTTTTGGCTTATATAAGACACATCCTTACACAGAAAATCTCAATATTAATGTCACAGTCAAATAAATGACCGCGATTTTTTTAATTTGCACCGTTAATCCAATGTACATATTATAATCAGAAGAAGATTTTTTATAAGCGTTCATGAGCACATTAAAGGAAAAATTGGTCGTATTAAGTTTTAATGAAATTATAAAAATACCTGGAATAAAAAAGTTAAAAATCGTATTCTCGTTTGCGCTCACTCCGTCTATGGTCGTCAATTTTCCGTGAACCATTGTAAATACATTCTTATCTGTATTACATAATATTATATAATATATTTTGTATAACGTGGGGAAATACCGTTTAAATTATTTATGTTTTCTATTCATGTACATAATATTATGTACTAGCGTATTTACCCAATATTACGATTGGGTAAATACGCTATGTTTATAATGAAAATATTAAAACACATTTTGGAATGTCATTATTGTGCTATCATGGTGTTAACAAAAAAATGCACATTTTTTTTAGAGATATGCATTCAAAATGCACATTTTGGAAAGGCTGCAATGTCAATGACACCATTTCCAGGCTCGAATTCACCAACCGGAGCGGTAATATTAATTTTTTTGAGATTTTTTTATTATTATGACGTCATCATACTTAATTAAAATCCATTTAGAAAAATGTTGTGCTGATTTTGTGGTAGCACAAGTTTATTTTATATTAAAATTATTTTACTAATGTAATGTAAATTGCTATTGAAGACAACATTATTGTTTTGATAACACATAAATACATTGATTGTTATTATTGATATAAAATTAATCTAGTGATATTTGAGGCTATAAAGTTGTGATTATATTATGCTGCACGTCGTGTACTATCACGTGACGTCACAGCTACGGGAAAAAGTGTGTTAAGTCGTTTTTCTTGGTGTTTAAAATTTTATCAGACAGATGCTTCCATCCCGTAGCACATTTTGAACCTTTAAACGAACATTGTCAGTCAAAATCACTAGAACAACAATGAGGTCACCTTAAATTGTACCGCACTGCATCGACACCTGCATGACTCAATGAAGGTTTTTTTATTAATGTCTACATGCTTAAACATTTTCGACTCTTCTCAAATTCGCGTGTTTTTTGTTTTTATCTGTTGGGACTATGTATTTTCTATAAGAATGTTGTCTATTATCTATGGTCTGCAGGTTTGATTCAGTTAAAAATATTATCTATGGATATAATATCGCTAGTAATGTTAACATACGCACACGTAGAAACTGTTAAAATTAATTGAAATTCGCATGAATAATGAATAATAATTCAAAGTACAAATACATTAGAGTTGGCACTCACCGTCATTGAATTTACAGAGGTGATGATTGTTCAAAATATTCTGCAAAATGACGAAACCATAGAGTAAATTTGTCGCCGTGACAGCGTGACAGTTCGCGACGTGCATCTCAATATAATCACAACTTAAGATTCCTTTATTACCTACTAAACGTATTTAATTATTTAAAGTTCCCACGCGGCATAACATGTTTACTGGATTACATTTTCCCATTCTTAAAGAAAACAGAGAGAATTATAAGTAAACGAAAGAAATCAAACATTGCGTATATCATGTGCATTATCTTTGATATAAGACTCATTAAATTACAAGAAAAATAATAACCAAATAAGTACATAATAATAATGTTGCAAAAAAAATACTGCACACATTTTGTATTGTTCTCTTATTTCATGATGATTACTATAATCTATTTTTACCACGTTTTTATTAGCTCGTATTCTTGTTTATCCAGTACAGGTTTTTTCTTGTGTGTCCAGTATAATTTTTTTCTTGTTTTTCCAAGATTTGTATTGGACGATTGAAGATTTTTAACTAACTTCCCGACTAGATAGACATTTTAAACTTTTAGAATATATCAGAACACGACGACAATGCATTCTTTTAATACTTTCAGCCATTTTTTAAGTGGAATTGAACTCATTTTAAGTTAATTCTGTTTTGTATGGAAAGTTATTATTGTTGGTTGCTAAGGGGGTCCTAGCAACTAAATTATTAATATATACGTGCGTTACTGTGGAAATCAATATGAAATGTCAAAATGACATTTCAGCATTCTATATTTATTCGGTATCTCTATCAAGTACAATAAAAAGTTTTTATTAATATATAGAATTGTCAAATTTATATGATTCAATAGAAAATTTAAAAACGTGGTATATAAAAAGTTATTTTTATCTTGTAACTAGCTGACCCGGCGAACTTCGTACCGCCTCAGAATCACTAATCTTGTGTTAACTTATTAGCTGAATTAAAATACTCAAAATGAATTAAGTTCAATAAATGTGCAAAAATCAAATCAAAATGAAATAGATTACATAGTTTTGGTTGGTTCAGATTTCGAAGCATGATAACTACCAAGTCAATCTTCAGTTGTAAATTATGCGGTGGCAAGCCAGGCAGATCCAATAAGTTTAAAAATTCAGTTGGATAGTTGGTTGCTTCGTCTTCGTTTATTACACAGTCGATAGATTTGAAGGAATGCATTGTACCAACGATTTGATTTTGAATTGTGAAGTTTAAGTGATCCACATCTTTGTTCTTTGCCGCAAAAATTGCTCGTTCACTCAACCAATTGTGATTTTTGTGGTTAGCAATGACGTTCGGGAACACTTTTTTGATGAGGTCGTCCTTCGCTGAGACGAAATTTCAAAAATTCAGCGGAAACGAAATCAATCCGTTCGATTCGTCGACAGGAACACGGCAGTTACCGATAGTCAGCAATTGCTTAGAGAAATCTTCGGCAGATGGATCGTTTAACAATGCAACTCGAATGTTTGTCGTCAGCTGAAGTTTCTTCACATAGCGCCACAGAGTCTATGATTTGAGGCAAGCGTTCATTTCATCGGCAGCGGTCGATCTTGGAATGACTGGTAGTGTTTGGCGGAAATTGCCAGATAGTAGAATCATTGCGCCACCAAAACATCTTGAGTAATTGCGCAGATCTTTCATAGTTCGATTGAGTGCTGCCAATGCGCATTTGTGCACTATTGTGCATTCATCCCAGGTGATGATTTTACTTGCTACCAAAACTTTGGCCATTGCTGAGTGTTTCGCAATACTGCTTGTCGGTGTTTCAGTCGTTTGAAGGTTTAATTGCAATTTCAATTTTGCCATTTGGCATCATTCTAACAACGTAGCCGCTATCCCAGAAGAAGCAACTGCTACAGAAATTTCGGATCTCGCACAAACAGTGGCCAAAATCAATGACATGAGAAATGTCTTCCCAGTTCCACCAGGTGCATCGAGGAAAAATAAACCACCATTTCCATCATCAATTGCCTTCATTAACGTATCGTACACTTCTTTCTGTTGGGGGTTCAACATTGGTACATTCGATCAAACCGATAGGTTCAATGCATCTCGATCATATTCACGTTCACGTTCCAATTCTCGATTAAAAGCGTCAT
This sequence comes from Rhyacophila brunnea, assembly GCF_057557595.1. NCBI lineage: Eukaryota > Metazoa > Arthropoda > Insecta > Trichoptera > Rhyacophilidae > Rhyacophila > Rhyacophila brunnea. The sequence continues at coordinate 33,810,666 of NW_028233276.1, read as the reverse complement.
TCATTCCACGATGTGGCGTTGACGTTTCTAACTTGACTAATAAACTGCCGCACATGAGATAACACATGTATTTGATCAAAAGCAAAGCCTGGTTATGTATCTCCTCATTCACTCGAGATAGGGATTTGCTGAACTGACACGAATTCGATGTAAAAATGTCTTCTGACATGTCATCCTTGTACTTGTTCCACAGTTCAGGTGGATTTGATGGGAAGCATGTCGAAATAATGATAGCAAATAATGTGCGTATCTGACTTGAAGATGCAGAAACAATTGCTACAGCGATTTTCATGTCCCAATGAATATCGTTTTCAAGCAAATTGAGCTGTTGACATGCAGCACAAAATGTTGGACCATTGACAGTTCAAAGTGATTCAAATTATGTCGGCCCACGAACATTTACCATCAACAACCGCAAGTAGAAGCATTCGTCATTCTTCGGATGAACTGTGTAAATGCGACCAAGAGCATCATTAGAATGCACATCCGGATGATCAGGAACCGTATCGCCTTACTTCCGACGTTGAAACTTCTTCGATGAAGCGTTCCAAGTGTTATAACGTGGCATCTCAGAGTAGAGCAACGTTCGTGCAAACGGATCGCTTTGACAAATTGAAAAGAAACTGGTCAATGTTGTCGCTGGAGGTGTTACAGCACGTTGAGCAACATTCGATGCATTAAAATAAACTCGTTGACCATTCTCCAGATGCACCGCCAAATGTACAGCAGTGGGATGACGTTAATGAATGGGGAATGAGAAAATACGCCAAATTGCTTCATTGCAGCTCACATATCGACAAACTTGATAGTGCGTGATTTCATCGTTGGTATTGGGAGTTTGAACGCCAAAAACCACAATATCGCTGCCTTTGGTGACATATTTGCAGATGTATTTGATGTACTTTACTGAATTGCAATACTCATGTAGGTATCAGAGATGGCGGTGTATACGATTTTTTTTTGTGATTTTATTACTTTTCCAATGCGCGAAGAAGCTTCTCAAGACCGAGATGAACAAAAAAAAATTCATCGAAATCAGTCAATCAGTTCTATATCATCAATAGACATCATCAAAAAAGCCGTTCCATACGAACTATGAAAATGAATGTTCTTCATAATTTCTTTTTCTGTGAATTTTTCCGATGTTTTAATAGTTATTCTGCTATTCAGGGCAGAGACAAATCCAACAAATTAAAGATCATAAAAATCGGTCCAGCCGTTTTTGAGTTATAAAATAAACGGTGTAATTAACCCGACTTTGTTTTATATAGATAGATAGATTAGATCTTCTGGCTCGCGGCATTGTAAATAACACTGGAAAATTAATCACACAATTCAAAATTACATAATGAAGCAATTATCGATACGCGCACATTCACAAATTTGATAACCACACAAAGTGAACATTTTAGAAGGCAACTTATCGTTTGAAAATCACGATCAAAATCGCTGTTTGTCTACAATAAAGTCTTTCGGTATTATCCGAGGCTGAGCTGAATCAACTGTCAAAAACGCCATATTCATACTTTCTTTTGTTTGTTTGTTTCTTGTTTATTATTTCTGTCATGTATCAGAAATGGCGTTGTACACGGATTTATATTTTTTGTGATTTTTTTTTTGTGGGGAGGAGAAAAATCCAACAAGTCAAAGATCATAAAAATCGGTCCAGCCGTTCTTGAGCTATAAATGGTGTAACTAACCCGACTTTGTTTTATATATATAGATTATTATAATGTCATATCTAGGAACATACATAATTAATTATATTTTTAATAAAAGCATCGTCTTATTAAATACGCGGATTCAATTATGTTTATTTGTTTCATAATATTGAAGCATTGAAGTTAATGGCCCCACCAAATCACAGCCGCCCCGAATCACTTTTGGTCTTAATCGGGCGTATCACAAAATCGTACGTTTGAATGTGAAGCATCAGTATTCTTTATGACAAGAATGGCAGGTATCCAAGACTTTGACTGAAATTATCACTAGGCAAAATTAAAAATTGTAGTAAATAACAAAAGCTTATACAAAATTGCCGAACAATAATTTAAGTAAAAAGGTTTTACACGTTGACAGTTAGACGCCGTAAATTTTATAAATGTAGCACAGTTTACGTTTTTGGCGACCGGACTGGACGGTACGATTGGTCCAACGGTTGGTTCAATCGACTTGAGCAGTTCTTACCTTTCTGTGTACATTTTTCAAATTCCTGGCGATATGGTTTGCATCCTGTATTTCTCCGCCACATGGACATACGGGTACCGGGTACCATGTCAAGTCAAAATTGAATGGTGAGCTGGTCCGGAGTCAAAGCGGTTATATCCATTCGCCATTTGATATTTTTTGGCAAAAACCTTTATTATGTATGCTTGCATTTGATTGTGGAATCGTCAGTCTATTTTGAAAAACTCTTAAATTCTATTTCGGTGAAAAATATAATTTTTATTGAAAATTTACTGGTTTAATCGAAAATTCTATCATAATACGTGTAATCATTAGAAAAATCAATTCACATAAACCTTCTAAATCACATCCACATTTACAAGGTTTATAAAATAAAACGATATAATTCAAATAATAGTATTATTCTACAAAAGTTTCCGTTTATTCTCCTATATTTAATATAATCTACATGTCCGTGTCGTCAGATGTCCAATCTCATTTGTTATACAAGCTTAAGCCGTTATAAAACACTTAATATTTAGCATGTTATATATTACTAAATATGCTACAATCTCTCTTTTGTAAATTATATAACTTTTGGTGTGTCTGGAATATATAAAATTATCCAAAATTGTCGTCTTATCTCGTCTAGTCTGTTCAAAAATACCTGAGTATAATATAATGTTGGTATCTGCTCAGGTAAATAAATGTCTACTCAACCACTGTGTCAATGTCACGCACCATGTAAAACATTGTACATGCATAATAATGTTTTGTATCAATTACTTATTTGATATCAATTATTGTGACACTGGATTCAATGTTAAACCGCAAGCTATAATAATATTATAATGTACATTGTTTAGTATGTATGCGGTATTAAAGGGATTACATCTACCTAAGAATACATTATTGTAAACTTGAACAATTCAAATTAAATATTGTGAAAATTGACATAACATATTTTCCTTTCTTTCTAGATCTTCATAATAATATTTATAAAATGGGCTAATATATTTACAGGGTCATATTGAGTGAAGAAGAATTCTCTCGAGAGCACAAAAAAAGACTTTGTTTTATTTAGTTTTCCTTCTAAAAAAAATCCTTTAGAATACAAGTCGAAAGCTTTTTGTTAGCTCCTCCTGTACATACGATCACATTTCAAGTCCAGTCAAGAATCTCGTCGACAGCTTTTTGCGCGACAAAGTACGATTTTTAAAACAACTGTGTTTTTAGGGGCCGGAGTTAAATACGACTCACTATTTGGATGTTCAAAAAAACTTGAAATTAGAATAACAGAGACAGAGAGATATTGCATACACATTTAATAAAATATCTATAACTATATAAAGTCGCGTAGTACAATACTATATAATATACTAGACAAAATACCAGGTGTCGGTGCCACTTGTCAACATTCTTGTCGATGCGTTCAATATTACTATTTATCTTACAATAATACTATTTGTAGGTATATCACAAATGGAGCAATATTGGGTAACAGTATTCATAGATAAAGAACTCGTCGATTTGAATAAGTATCATAGTACCAAACTTCAAATATATATTGAAAGGTATCTATTTCGATAAAGTCGGTGTATTTTACGAGAGTTTTATTGGTGTTGTCTTGAAATATGTAGTTATTTATTTATAAAAAAAGAAACTTTAATACAATACAGTGCATATGTTAAGAAGCGTATGAGCGAAATGCGTATACGTGATTAACCTATAAAGTACAGGACGCATGAGAAGGGTGCAACGTGGGTATTCTATTTATGTGATCGCACAACAAAGACGTAGGCTCTTTCGCATGCAAATTTACATGCGTCAGAGAGAGAGAGTTATTGTTGGCTTTGCCCGCTGCGTTACAGATAGATGAGTCAAATATACCTATATATTTTTTAACATTATTCCTGTTGAAGTGTTATCATAATTAAATAACAATTCATTTTTTGTGAGTAAATTTAAATGCACTAAAATTGTATTCAAATTATTTTTGTCAATTAGGTTGGCGTGTGATATTCACGATTCCAGCAGACGAAGAGGTACACTAAGGTGTAATTTATTTTGCAAAAAACATTTCCACGATATTGCAGACAGTTACAGTCAAATTAGCATTCTTTTTTTACTGAAGGTCTCCAATGCATGAAACAATTACGAATAGATAATAAGTATTGATTATAATTTGTAATATTTAATAGCAGATGCAAAAAATAGTTAGTTTCTATTTCCTAACTTTTTTTATTTGAAAAACAATTTCATCATTCATCAATTTATTGCAGGAAACGATTCACTTTGCAATCATATATTATGATATATCTAGAAACATTACATTTCCAAAGGCACGTAAGAAGTATTTTTTTTTAAATTAATTTGTAGTTTCTCCACGATCATGATAATATGCTTCGATATACTGTTTTTTTCTTTTTGATTTTTGAATTTTATTATGTTTTAACAAAATAATCTATTAACAACTATTTACATCACTAAACATGTCAAATTACTCCTTACATTTTTACTAACCGGATCGTTGACTAGTTTATAATCTGGTTTAAATTATACAACATTCATAAGCAAAACCACTTTAGTATTGTTTTTAAATGCATTGAAATGTATCGAAAAATTAAACTTTTGCATACTTATAGTTTCATGACATAATTAGTACCATATTTAAATACTTGAGGGGCCTGGTTTTTATGTGAAAGACTAAAATGAATATTTAGGAGTATTTTTGCTAGCTTAGCCTAGATAATATTCTGCAGACTTTGTAGTAAATATGTATATGTTATTATGATACTATGTCTTTTCTTGACTTACAAATAAACATTTAGGTAATAACGATCATAATATAATATATTAATACGATAAAAGAGTATTATTATCAATCGTCTTAAAATTAAGCTAGAGTAAAGATACCACAAATTCTCCATTTTCAATATTAATTTTAGAGAACACATTGCTCTTTAACATAATTCGCATGGCATTTATATAATAAAATATAGTTTTCAATTTTTTTTCTCAAATTTACGTGATTTTAAAGAGGGATATCCATACAGCCCCAAAAGATAAATGTGTCGTGTAAAAAAGGTATATAGCAAAGGTTTATGCGGGATAGTCATCAAGTAAAGAAATTCACAATACAACCCAACTAATCTACCCAAAAAATGTATTTGGCATTGGGAAAGATAGAAAAAAATCTTAACATAATAACTACCATGTACTATGTACTAACAAACTTTTAACATGTTTCTCACCCCTGGTCTGTTTGTTGCATTACAGTTTTTAATAAAATGTAATGTGGTAGCTCACACGGTTACTAAAATCAAGTGCAGTCGTATATTATTTTTAAATCAAGTAAGTTTCTAATGCCTATTGTTACAATATAGTTCTTCATTTTCTTTCTAATAATAATTCACACACATCTTATATCTACTTACTTGCAGAATGATGAGAACTTCTCTCACAGCATTGAGAGCGAGTACATTCTCACATTACTCATTTTAATTTAAAAACATCGTTTATTATAAGTTCATAAAAATAATATTTAATCAAACAATGGAACGTACAAGTTAAAAGTTTGGGTACAAGTCGGGAACCGCGCTAATTTTCGAAGACGATTTGGGCAAAATTTATGAATTCAAGAATGAAAACCTAACCTAACCTAACAAATAATCCCGTATATCGGATATTTTTTAAATTTGTTTGCCGCTGGCTGTAAGTAAACCGACAAGAACCAAAGTTTGGTATCTTTATTACAATAAATGTGCATCGGTAACTTTACAATGATTTTTATGTTTGGAAACTATGTAGATTTTGTTTTACAACGTGTAAAACAATTCATGTTATATTTTCTGTTAATTACAAAGTTATAAGTATTACTTTTTATTTTATGTACGACGTTTATTTTGTTTAGTTGGTTAAAATAGTATTTTAATCATGGCCATCTGAATGATCCTGGAGCGGGTCCTCGGGCCTGGATCTATGGCGGGGCCCCCTACCTATCGCTAAGGTTAATGACGGTGTGATTTTCTACAGTAGTGTTCCCCAAGTGTTTACCACGGAACCCCGGGATTAAGGGTATTCGTGTATTTTTAGCGAATTTTAAAGAGATCCAGTTGATTTATTGAGTTGTCGGCACTTAGAATATTATGAAGCACTGATCGTTACATCCTTTTGTGGTAGCCAAGTAACATGCAACCCTTCGTCACATTTGATAAAAATCCATTTTATTACAACGTTTTTCTTAGCTCGTATTCTTATTTGTCCGGTGGTTCTTTGTCCGGTACAAATCTTGCAATCGATTTTTAACTAACTTCCCGACTAGCTAGACATTTTAAACTTTTAGAATATATCAGAACACGATGCCAATACATTTTTTTAATACATTTAGCCATCTTTAAGTAGAACTGAATTCATTTTCAGTTAATTCTGTTTTGTATGAAAAGTTATTTCGACACCATTATTGGTTGCTAGTAGTCTGGGGTCCTAGCAACTAAATTATTAATATATACGTGTGTTACTATGGAAATCAATATGACATGTCAATATGACATTTCAGTATTATTTCTATCAATTAAAAATTCTTTTCATCGTTTAGACTAGTCAAGTCAAGTTTCATATGATTCAATAGAAAATTTAAAAACGTTGTATATAAAAAGTTCTTTTTATCTTGTAATTATTTTAAGTTAGGAAACACAGTTAAAACAATTATAAAATAAAATTCGGCACGTGAATTATCATTTAATTATGCCAATCATCACATTATCAAAAATTAAATCAGATAGCCATATACTTTTTTACTATAAGAGCAAATTTGTGGTTTTACTTCATACTTTAAATTGTTTTGTTTTTCAACTCTTCCGTTGATCAGAGCTTTTGCAATCGTGTCTATAACGTATTCACCGCGATCGATGAGGGTTACTTGTATTACTTCTTAATATTACGCCAAAGCTGTTACTACACGCAAAGTTTTTTTAAGTAGAAAAAATATCATGCCACATTGATTAGTAGAATGGATGTCCATTTAGAGGTGACAATCAATATAGCCCAAAGCAATGCGACCCTATTTTTAATGAAAGGAAAAAAAGTAATCTACATAATGTAGTTCGTGCTTGTATGAAAGGTGGCGAAGATTTTTTATTACGATTGCGTTTTGTTATGTCACATTGTAAGTGTGTCGATCGCGCGGTCCGAAACGAAACCTGTTATGTATTGAATAACAAGCATTATTTAATAACAATCGATTTTCGACTAGGCTATCTCGTTGGGAGAATAAATTGCTCAACCGGAAGAGTGCAGAACGCACGTTGGATGTTGCGTAACACGATTTACGGCGAGAGAAAGTTGCTTAATTTTTTTTTATTTGTGGACCGCGGTTTACTTCCGCAGTGCTACTTACCTGACGCTGTATGGGAGGTAAGTATACTCAGTACGTTTATTGAGAGGCGTGGACTCGAATTGAAAAAAAATACATAATTAATGATTTACACTCCAATGTGCTACATTAGTTACTTACTAAAGATGATAGTATTTACAAATTTAAACTATACCATTAGATCTTTTGATTTTTTGACTTTTTTCATTTCTCGATGTTCAAGAATATTTGTTTTTTTTTTTTGAGAATATAAAATTACCTCTTATGATAATATATTTTTTAGCTTTTTCGGTCAAAAGCCGACAGCTTTTTTAAGCTCATAAGCAATTAATTTAAGAAATCCCGTTCGAAATTGTTTTCGCTTTTTTATCCCTATTTTCTATTGTGTGTGCGGATCATCAACGCATCTGAGCAGTGTCGTAACTAGAGTTGATGTCACCCAGTAAAATGTACACCCCCACAAACACACACATAAAATTTTTCATTAAAACTTATATTTTTAATTTCTTTTATTTTGTTAACTGTCAATTCATGGTGGAACTGCATTGTATTATTGTTTTTATTTAATAAAATGCATTTTTTTGTAGTACTTATTCCACTTTTAATCAAGAGATTAGAACCGGTTTCGTCTGCCTCAGAGGGACATTTTCAACTCAAGACTGTCCTTGAAACTTGAAAATGTCCCTCTGAGGCGGACGAAACCGGTCATAATCTCTTGATTAAAAGTGGAATAAGTAGTACAAAAAAATGTGTTCTATTAAAATATAAAAACAACAATTATATTTTTAAGGTATTTATTAATTTCAGTGATTTTATATAATACCTAATGACACTATCAAATTTTGATTTACACAAAAATGAGTCGAAGAATTGTGTATGTGAAGTTTCATGCATATCTGGCAAAGGAAAATTTCTTTTACAATATTTTTGTATGAGGACTGTGCGGGAGATCTGTACGGACATATTTTGGTAGAGAACATTGCTCAAGACATGATTTCTCCAAGTTTTTCGATCACACCCTCTCCATACCATTGACATAAAAGGCTTTTTTTCAATGCCTCTACACTTCGATGTAGATGTTAGAAGAATTTATAATATGTAAACATGTTATTGATATAATAAAAATAATGTTTAAGTATTCCGAGGAATATATCATTATACTGCAGTAAATATTTGTATAAGAGTTTCTCTTATAATTACTACGATGTTCATTTTATATAAGTACTCAAGAGAAATTGTCTATTTGAGTTGACTTGTTTATTTTTTACTAACGTTGATAAAGTTTAATTGAAAATGACATGTACTTTATTATTGTTTAAAAAAAGTTAACAGACCTATTGGAAAATAATACTACAATTAAAATGCTTTTAAGGCTTGCTTGTGACATACATAGGTTAAGTATTCAGCTATCTACAGGAGTAAATGCATACTTTTCATATACATGACGACCTATACCCTATCTATAGCCTCCACACGGTACCTACAAGCATGCATGAACGGTGTCAGTTTATGGTTGAACTATGTCATCGAATAAAAATATCAACGAAAAATACGTGACTCGTTCAGAATTGCATAAGTATGCATGCGCAAGTATAGGTACAATACATAAATTTTAATTTTTTCATGTTATATATTATTTATCATAATAAATCATCAGGTGTTCGAATTTAGAACTAAGCTTATCAAAGTATAAAAAAATATTGAATGACATGTCAAATGTTGGCATGTGGTGCCCTTACTCAGCGAACAACTTATACGGTGGTTCTTATACTTGTTTAGTCATAAGCTTGTGCAATTTTATCATACATTCGCTCGCGTATATTAATTAATTGTGCAAGTATCGCGATAAAGTATGGAGTTACTTCTATGGCCGGCTTTAAACAACTAGGTATATATGATATTGTGATAGAATTCTATAATACAGTGGTTTCTAATTTTTTATTTCACGACGCCCTTAGTATGTAACGAATCTTTCACGGAAGATTAAAGCTTTTCTGAAATTCCAATAGAATGTTATTTGCACAATCATATTTTACAGATTGGCCATTCGTAATTCATACCTAATATAGACTGAAGGCATACTTACTTTTTTTTCAGTAAAGGAAGAGCAGTTTAAATTTTACCGAAGCATAATAATATGTTTATGTTACGCCGAATGTGCGAAATTGACTATTACATGAAATGGGCAAAATTTTGGCTAATTAATGTAATAGTCAAGCCTGTTGCCTTATTCATGAATTAGGTAAATTTTCTGCCAAGTAAGTGAAATCGCCAGGGTATGGATTCTTAAACTGTCAAGATGATAGTAGAAAAAGTAAATTTAATACGGATGGTTTTATTAGTTATAATTGGACATAATATAATATTATTATTATTAGGTTAGGTTGGGTTAGGTTAGGTTAGGTTTTGTAATTCTGAATTATTCAACTGAATGTCCATTTTGAGGTTAGCTAACAAGTGTCAACAAACTATCACAAACATACAATCGACCTTTGCACGATTGATACCCAAGCACGAATCAAATCGCGAAAATACGTTTCAATAAAATTCTTCCGTTATCATATTATAGTTTTAGATTTTTTTGCGCATAGTAAATGGATATGAACGTCATTGTAGTTAGTGATTGGTATATTTTTATATTATAATCAATGACATTTGACACATTTGGTTAGTTTGATTAGTTGCAAAAAACACCACCGGAGCGCGATCATCTATTTTGACCATAGATAATATACGTACTTTTTGACCAATGCATGAGCTTTTGACACATTTAGTTTAGTTGCAAAATATACCACCGTAGCGCTGCTATCTAATTTGTCCAATGCATGAACTAGGCAGAAAAATTACTGCCGAATTCACGCACTTGCCAGATCTTTTGTCTAATTCATGAATAAGGCAACGGGCTTGCATTTTTCATGATTTAGGCAAAATGTTTCCCATTTCATGTAATAGTCAATTTTGCACATTCAGCGTAACATAATATATAATATCTCTATATATATAAAAATCTCGTGTCACGATCTTTGTGGTCGAACTCCTCCGAAACGGCTCGACCGATTTTTATGAATTTTTTAATGTATAATTGTTAGGTATGAGAATAGGTCAACAAATATATTTCATACCGCTAGGTGATTCGGGTATCTCTATCCAGAAAAAAATTTCTTTAAGGCTCGACCGATTTTTATGATTTTTTTTATGTATATTTTTTAGGTATGAGAATAGGTCAACAAGTATATTTCATACCGCTAGGTGATTCAGTTATCTCTATCCAGAAAAAAATTTCTTTTATTTTTTTGACAATTTTTTTTTTGTATTTTTTTTTTATTTGACATTAAAAAATACCTATAACCCAAAATTTTCACTTTGCTACCTCCACTCTTCCATTTTTTAATCGCGATTTTAGTATTTTTGTATGAACAAATGAACCGTCGTTCGTATTTCAAACAGAACGAAATTATTTATGTTGTTGAATGACAGATGGCGGTACGTCCGAGAAGAATTCACGAGAAGCGTCACGTTATTTTGACAATTCATTCGGCATATCACAAGGCAGTGTGTGCAAAATGTTGTACGATTTATTTTAATTTATCTATTTGTGTATGTGTGTGTGTTGTGTTACAGTGTACAATGCCAGCAAGACGTAAGGGGGCCTATTTGAGCCGTCAAACGAATAAAGCAACAAACATGCGAAACATTAGAGCAGAAATCACAGACGAACAAATCCAACAAGATAACGAAAATGTGCGTGTGAGCATGTCGCGATTGCGTGAATCTCAATCACAAGAGGCACAATCTGAACGAAATCAACAACAACAATTGGAACGGAGACAAGCGCGCCGGTTTGCAGTTAACACGCGCAGAGCAAATGACCGACAACGCCAACAAGTACATCGAGCATTATCCGCTTCGTTCCTTCGTCTTGCATTCGAATACGAGCCAGATATTGAATATTCCGCTCATCCGAAAGTGCTGATTGGTGCTATGGACAAAGAATGTCCCCATTGTCATGCGCTAAAATTCAAACATGAGTCAGCCGGTATGTGTTGCGCATCAGGAAAAGTGCAACTACCAGAAATTGAGACACCACCAGAACCATTGAACGGCTTGCTCATCGGCACGGATCCAGATTCAAACCTGTTCCTGAAATCCATTCGCACATTCAATTCATGCTTCCAAATGACTTCGTTCGGAGCTACAGAAATAGTTCACAATACTGCGGCAAATGGTCAACAATTCCATTCAACGTTCAAAATCAAAGGCCAAGTGTACCACAAAGTAGGCTCATTGCTGCCAATGCCAAACGAACCACATAAATTTTTACAAATTTACTTCATGGGCGGTGAGGACATCAATCGCGTAGATGCACGTTGCGGCTACAATAACCTCAATTCGCCTAATGCTAGGCGCATCGTCGGCGAACTGGACACCCTATTGAATGAGCACAACGAATTATTGAAATTCTTCAAATCATACATGCACGAATTGCAGTGACAACCACGCTATTGTCATCAATCCTGGTAAAACACCAGCTGGAGAGCACGTGCGTCGATTCAATGCGCCTGTTGTTGACGACGTTGCTGGAATCATGGTTGGCGACCGCACATCGCCGCGAGAAATCGTGATTCGAAGAAGAAACAATAATCTGGAGTTCATCGCTGACACACACCGTTCATACGACGCTCTCCAATATCCGCTAATTTTCTGGAAGGGACAAGACGGATATTGCATAAACATTTAACAACGAGATCCCGCCACAGGTAATTCATTCATTATAAACATCATTATTCATTTTGAATTAATATTTATGAATGAATTAATATTTTTGAATATGTTGTTACAGGAGCCGAAACAAACAAGAAAGTGAGCTCGATGGATTTTTATGCGTATCGTATGATGATTCGACGCGGTCAGGACAACGTCATTCTGCGATGTCGTGAGCTGTGCCAACAATTCATGGTTGACATGTACGCGAAGGTAGAGAGCGAACGACTGCGATTCCTACGACACAATCAACAGAAGCTGCGTTCGGAAGAATACATTCACTTGCGAGACGCTATCATGAGCGACGCCGACACCGCCGAAATTGGTAACTCTATCATTCTACCATCATCCTACGTAGGCAGTCCACGTCATATCCAAGAATATATACAGGATGCTATGACTTTCGTGCGCGAGTACGGACGACCGTGTTTATTTATAACGTTTACATGTAATCCAAAGTGGCAGGAGATTACATCTTTGCTATTGCCAGGCCAAAATGCAATACATCGTCATGATATTACAGCACGTGTGTTCAAACAAAAATTGAAGTCTTTAATGAGCTTCATTACAAAATTACACGTATTCGGTCCCACACGTTGCTGGATGTATTCGGTAGAATGGCAAAAGCGAGGATTACCTCATGCACACATTTTGATTTGGTTAGTCGACAAAATACGCCCTGAAGAAATCGATAGTGTAATTTCCGCGGAAATTATAGATCCGTCTACTGATCAACTACTGTTCGATATTGTTACCACAAACATGATTCATGGCCCATGCGGTGATCTGAATCGTTTATCGCCTTGCATGGCAGATGGAAAATGTACAAAGCGTTTTCTTAAACATTTCACCAACGACACGATCACAAATGTCGACGGATATCCAATGTATCGTCGAAGAAATACTGATAATGGCGGACAATCATTTACACTAAATATCAACAACGCAGACATTGACATTGACAATCGTTGGGGGGTACCATATTCGCCTCTGCTGAGCAAAACATTCAATGCTCATATCAATGTTGAGTTCTGCAGTTCGGTGAAGAGCATCAAATACATTTGCAAGTATGTGAATAAAGGCAGCGATATGGCTGTATTTCAAATTCAAAATACCGATGTGAATGCTCCTCGATTGAATGACAACGACGAAATAATGCGCTACCAAATTGGCCGGTACATCAGCTCCAATGAAGCTGTCTGGCGTATCTTTGGTTTCCCAATTCATGAACGGGACCCAGCAGTTATACATTTAACCGTACATCTTGAAAACGGCCAGTGCGTATTTTTCACCAACGAGACAGCAATTGAGCGTGCCATAAATCCACCAAAAACTACACTCACCGAATTTTTCGAATTGTGTAATCGTGCGGATACTTTCGGTGCCTTTGCACGAACATTACTCTATTCCGAAGTACCTCGCTATTTCACATGGAATCAAACAAAAAAATGGATGCCCCGCAAGCAAGGCACACCAATTGTTGCGTTCCCCGGCCTATTCAAATCAAAGACTTTGGGCCGAGTATATACAGTCAATCCAAGGCAGATTGAGTGTTTCTATCTGCGACTGTTGTTGGTTAATGTCACCGGCTCATTATCATTTCAAGATATACGCAAAGTGAATGGGCAACAGTATCCAACATATAAAGATGCATGCCTTGCACTCGGCTTGCTCGAAGACGACAATCACTGGGACGATATGCTTGCTGAAGCAGCATTGGGCTGTACAGCAACACAAATTCGTCTACTATTCGCTATAGTGTTGACTACATGTTTCCCGGGACGAGCAGACACGTTGTGGGATAAGCACAAAGATTCAATGACTGACGATATATTGCATCGAATTCGTACACGGTGCAACGATCTAACGATTACATTCAGTGACGCTATGTACAATGAAGCATTGATTACTATCGAGGATCTTTGCGTTGTCATTGCCAATTTACCACTCAGTCATTTCGGTATGAGTTCGCCAAATCGAAGTACTTCTGATTTAATGGACACCGAAATGAATCGTGAACTGCAGTACGATACTGCAGAAATGGCAGCGATTGTTACTCGCAATGTCCCACTACTGACTCATGAACAAAAAATCATTTACGACCGCATTATGCTGGCAGTTTTGGCGGGACAAGGTGGATTCTTTTTTTTGGATGCACCAGGTGGATGGAACTGGCAAAACATTTCTCATTTCGCTAATTCTCGCCAAAATACGATCAAATAATGGCATTGCATTGGCTGTTGCATCATCTGGCATTGCAGCAACTTTATTGGATGGAGGCAGAACAGCTCATTCAGCATTTAAGCTGCCACTGAATATTCATAATAACCCAGACGCAATGTGCAATATAAAAAAACAATCGTCCATGGCCACAGTGCTAAAACAATGCAAAATTATCATCCGGAATAATTGCACTATGGCACACAAACATTCTCTTGAGGCGTTGAACAGAACACTTAAAGATATAAAAAACAACGACAAACTATTCGGCGGCACTCTATTATTCCTTTCAGGTGATTTCAGACAAACACTTTCCATCATTCCACGTTCAACGTACGCTGATGAGATCAACGCTTGCTTGAAATCATCGCCACTGTGGCGTAATGTTTAAAAGGTCCAGCTAAAAATAAACATGCGCGTGCAAATGTTACAAGATCCATCTGCTGACACATTCTCGAACCAATTGTTAGATATCGGCCATGGAAAAGTTGCTGTCTATGAAAATACTGGATGCATAAAATTGCCCACTAATTTCTGCAGAATCGTTGATTCGCAAAATGCTCTCATTGACCGCATATTTCCCGATGTACGCACACAATACATAAATTATGCGTGGCTAGCAGAAAGAGCCATTTTGGCAGCAAAAAATGTGGACGTTGACGATTTAAACTTCAAGATACAGCAGTCATTGCCAGGCGATTTGGTATCATACAAATCGATCGATACAGTTTGCGATGTCAACGAAGCTGTAAATTATCCAACAGAGTTTTTGAACTCACTGGATTTACCAGGCATGTCAACACACCTTCTACGACTGAAAGTTGGATCTCCGGTTATTTTACTTCGGAATTTGAACCCACCACGGCTGTGCAATGGCACGCGATTGGTCATTAAAAAATTGATGAAAAACATTATCGAAGCCACCATTTTGAATGGCAAATTCCAAGCCGAAAATGTTTTGCTGCCACGAATTCCAATGATTCTTACAGACGTGCCAATTGAATTCAAACGCGTTCAATTTCCTATTAGATTGGCATTCACAATGACAATCAATAAGTCGCAAGGCCAAACTATGTCTGTTTGCGGCTTAGATCTGGGCACACCATGTTTTTCACACGGACAATTGTACGTGGCATGTTCTCGCGTGGGCAAACCATCGAGCTTATTCGTGTTAGCTAAAGACGGACTGACAAAAAATATTGTACACTCAATTGCTCTTCAAAATTAATATTGATTTTCTTTATTTCATTTTCTTACTTTAGGATAAAAAAATTATAATTTTTTTTCACTTTACATTTAACTTTTAAGAGATCAAACAATGAATATGTTATCGGCGGTCATCGTCTACAGTGCTCCATTCCTCTTTCTGTCATAGATATCATCCCCACACACTTACAATACATTCGTTATTTTTTATTTAACAACCAAAATATTTACTAGAAATAATTTAGATGGCAGAACAACGTTTGCCGGGTCAGCTAGTATTATATAAGATTGTGATTAGCGCATTGAATTAATATTGTCTTGATTTTTTTTACAAACACCTGCGTCGCCCTCGAGGAGTATTTACGGCATTGTCTTTGAATATCATTGCTCTAAGGAACAGCTTTTAATTGTAATATAATCTTAGTTTATTATACTTGTTTTAATAATACAAAGTAATTATGGTTTTGAAGCTCATACTTAATTCTATAGCTTGAGAAATATTTGAAAACAATACGCCTTCATTATGTATATTATGTGAGATTTCACCGAAATGGGGGAATTATTAAGAATTTTATTGCACATTTCAAAGCCAAGAGCATGTGAACTCACTCTTTCTCTCACGATTAGTAGAATTATTATGTACCAACATTATGTTAGAACTGACAGAAGTCTAGAATAGCTCCGGAAACTTGACCGGCTTTTAATGTGTATGTATTGATATGGAGAGGTTTATGTCGGAGGGTTTATTTTCATTTTAATTAAAACCACGGATTCGGGAAAATCAAATATTAAGTAAGTATATTTAGTTTTTCATGTGAGATAATATAAGAAATAGATATTGATTGAAGTAACAAAACTTTGGCGCTGGAAAAAATGCGCGAATTATGTTAAGCGGTTTCAAGGTCTACTTGCCGACCACCTACCTTCCATCTTTCCAGTCGCGCAGAGTCAAGCAATGGTTAAGCATTCCTCGATCGTTTTATTAATATAAAATTTACAACTATACTAACAACATCCGAGTAAGATGTAATATTGTTCGTTCTAATTCTGTCAATTATACGATTTAAGCATTGCGTTGATTGGTATCAATACCCAGAAACTGAAAATGAAAAGCCTACCATTGCCTATGTTATACACCATTTGTAAGTTTTTTTATAATTTTATTGTGTCACCTACTGAAATCTTTGTCGTATTTGACACATAATTGAAGTATGCTTTAAATTCACAAATAAACCATCTAGTAGTATTTCTGTTGAGAAAAAATCAAACTCATTAATTACTACATATTATACTGATATTGACAACGGAATACTACGCCGGAATGAACCATCATAATATGAAGTAAATGTTTTGGTTTATTTCCGTTGCATGCTGCGTAGTGCTGGTAGATATGTTCGATTATGCGCAAAAAAATTGCGTTTCTGACGTTTAGTAATTCCGCAAATCCGCAACTAGTGTCATAAAGGGGAGACATGCTCAGCGTACGTCAAAATGGAGCTTTTATGCTATTTTCAATGCATGATCCTGGACATTCCTTAAACGTTCTAGATAATCTATTTACATAGTTTTGAAGCCTTATTATCCTTCATATTTATTTTAAACATTTGATGACTGCATAAAGTATTTTTATTACATAAAATAGTATTTTTTTAAACCTCTCGCTCTAATGTTTTAGATATAGTCATATTTCAGTACGTCCATGTGAAGTGGTTTTAAGATTTTTTATATTTATTAATTTTTAAAACATTTATAAAACCATTAGTAAAATTTATGTCGAAATTATTATAGTGAAATATTTACAATAAAAAATTATATTGATAATCTCTTTGATCCCAAATTTGACAAGAATTAGGCATTTTATTATTCAAGAAATGGGCAAGCTTTACACATTTAAAGATACTTTTAAAGATACTGATTTTAAGCAATGTTTTTGACCATTGAAATGTGATAAACAGTCTACGAATAATGTTTGCTTTATAATAATTATTGACCTAAGAATAAGGTAGTATTTTTTTGAAATACACCATTTCTATTGGAATTTCCCAGTGGCTAAGCTACAACATACGGCCGTAGCCATAAATTGACAAACGATAAATGAAGTAGGGAGTAAGATCATGGTAACGCGCGTGTTTGAACATGTACCGTTTAAAAAAAATCGGTTACGTACACTTTATGCAGTCATTAAATGTTTAAAATAAATATATAGGATAATAAGGCTTCAAAATTATGTAAATAGATTATCTACAACGTTTAAGGAATATCCAGTATCATGCTTTCAAAATAGCATAAAAGCTCCATTTTGACGTAGGTATGCTGAGCAAGTGGGCCGTTAATAATCTGCGGAAACGGGAAATAAATTTTCATATGCATCGCTCAGTATTGCCGAACTCTAAATGGCATAAGTCGTTGTAGATTTAAATGTATAAATCACATTTAATTTAAGCAGCGAATTATAATATTTACTAGATGGTGTGATACATTTTTAAACCAAACATTTTAGCGAAACTGAAACGAAATATTTTAAAGATTAGTATATTCATAAATATATATATATAGTTGTAGCGAACTCCTTCAACTATTGCTATAATAACTGAAGAGCAACATGGGAGCAAAAAGGTACCCCATGAACTAGTCTAGAGCTAGTACCAAAGTACACATATTATATATATATTGTATTATTTTGTAAATGGATAAAAATTTATGAGTGTCGTTGGAAAATGATTTCTATCAATATTAAAATAAGGGTCATTATTATAAATGGGCGTTCGCAGTTATTTCATTATTGTCCCGTTCTTCTAATACAGTCTACTGCTAACACTGCATATGTTTTTTGTTGTAAAATACATAGGTACGATAATATGTAGTTACAAATCATAAATTCTCTCGTTTAGTGGCAGGATATCAGCGACTACATAGAGATGTTATCTGTTTACATTGCAATAAGGCTTATTTTCTAGATTATCGTCGAACAAATTTAAGCTATTCTGCGAAATGTGTCCATTTAAATGTCTGTACTTAGAACGCTTCCAGGAAAACACAATTTAAATTTTTCACCCGATCTATAGATTGACTTTCAGCTTTTTGGTTTTAAGATTTTCAGATTTCTATTATGAATATACAGCAAAGTGAATTAGCTCTGAAAATATATGATATGTATTAGGTACTTACCTAATTACTTGAGATAAAAATCGATACATAACTAAATATTACACAAAATAAATTAAAATGCATGTCTATTTAAATTTAAAATAAGTAATTACTAGTAGATAGCATACATTGTTATTTTTTTTTGATTGACCGATTAATACATAGCACAGTATAATTGACATTGGATTTTTTTAAAAATTTTAATGCTTTAAAAAACGTTATAAAATCTAGGTTTAGTAGTTTTTAGAAAGCTGGTACAATAATAAATTACTACTAGAAATTCACTTGTTTTATATCAAATTTATCCATTAACTTTTCATTGGCCACTAAAACTAGTTAAATAATAAAGTAAGTAAGTAAGTTTTTAATTAGTTTAATGTACCTTGTACCTATATTTCTGCTAATTCCGCGTCTTAGGTTGTGATCGACAAGTACAAGGTTAATTAATTTTATTATAATAATTACTTCTAGTAATACATAGTAACTACTTATATCATTATGCTTAATACATATTTTTTTTATATTTACGCTGACTCACTATCAAATTGTATTACTGACAAAATTATCATTGTCAATAATATACCAAAATCATAACCGCTTATTTTTTAAATTTCAATACACATTTTTTTATACACAACCTTTACATGTTATGTAATCAATTCTTTGAGATATTATAGATATTTAGTTACTTGGTTTTAAATTACATTTTAGTCAACATATTATTATAATATTGCTTGTAATTTTTTTTGTAACATGTTTGACGATTTAATATTAGGTAGGTAAGTATACCTTCTTAATAACTTGTAGATTTGTATTGTGATAATAAGTAATTAATAAATGATATTATACATAATAAAAGTTTATCACACATTGTACAAACCATGCATATTATCTTAACATTGCTAACTGATAAACGAAGTATATTTTTAACATCATCATCATAAGTTGTTCCACAACATAGGGAGAATCCTTGCCTCCTTTACTCTCTATTTATACACATATGTATATAGTTTAAATATAAAAAGATTGTTAATAATATTTTATAATATTAAATTTTAAAAACATTTCCAAATAAAATGAATAATAAGAATGTATTAAAATCAATATTATTACAATATATATAATTATCTTGATCTGTCTATCTGTCTGTAACGCATGACAGAAAACATGTGTAAATGTGTAGGAGAGAGCGAGACAAAAAGAAAACGTGTAATAAAATTATGTGAGAGAAAAATAATATACACCTAAACGCAAATTCCAAATTTGAAATACCCCAAAATAAAGGAATCAATTATCTTAACCGGTTCATAAAATAAAACAAACGATAAGGTAATTTTTTGACAGATGCTTACAGTGCATTAATAGCATATCTCCATATCTAATAATTTTGACAGGTGACACACCTATCTGGATTTTTAGTATATAATAAGTATCATCGTAGTATGATGAAAATAATTATTCAATTTCATTTTTTTTTTTAATTTCATGTTGGTTTCTGAAATTCGCTATCATCCCTCAATGGATAAATCGATTAGCACCATTTGTCGGTAGAAGATAGTTTACTATTTTGTTGATGCATGCTAGTGGAAAGTACGTTTATTAAAAAACTTGGCTTACACTGTTTGACTTCCGAGCTCTTCAATAAGAAACAATTAAAAAATATATAAATTTAAAAAAAAATGTAATTTATAATTAATAAAACTGCGTTTCTGGGGCATGAGGTCCCTCTTGTATTTTTTTTTTTGTAAAATATACAATTTTATTCAATTTTTTGCATTGCTTAGATATTCTCATTTTTTAATTTGACAAAACTGTATGTTCTTATTTTTTTTCGCCTGCGGTACTAATTACTATCTACTCAATTGGAAAATATCGAAGCAAATAACACTTTTATATTCTAATTAGTGTTAGTTTTGTACTATACTGTATGAGTAAGTTTTATCAGCGGTTTTATTACCTATGATATGTATACGACTGTCAAGGATAGTACTTAGTTATTTAAAAAATATATATAGAACAAATTCCTATTAAAATGTAGAATTGATAATGAATACTCTCATCATTAGAATTTAAATTCAATTTACCATCACTCGATAGTATTAATGCATTATTTGTGTCGTTTTATTGAATCGATAAGCTCGACACGTGAATATTTTTTTAACTAATTAGTATAGTTTAACTTATTAGTATTACAAGTTAAATTTGAGAGAATCGCGTTACATCACTCGTGCTACAAAAGATAGGCATTCAAGTGAAAGGCAATACTATTGAGGCTCGGGTCCGTTTGAGGTCACTCTCTCTCGGAAGTATAATGAATAATGATATATACTTGCTAGGTGTATGTATTCCACAATGTTATGCAACCGAAACAATATTGTTGACTAACACTTTGCGCAGTGTAAGCATGATCACCACGAAAACAAGAAATTTTTTTAAAAATACATTGGAGACAGGGTGAATTTTTGAGGATCACTTGAAAAGGCACACTGATTACTAAAATTTGTAAAGGTATAGTTGTATAGGTATAGGTTTTGAAGTCTTCTATTATTTTTTTATATTTTAAGTTAATTTTGTATATCAGTGGAATCAAGAAAATATATAAAATGTTTTTGTGTTTTTTTAGCCTTTTTTACACAAAATGACAAAGGTTAAAAGTCTATGATAAAGAAGTACATGATAAAATAAAGATATACTATATCTGTAGCTAAATATAATACTTTTCAAGATATTTAGAAGATGGAGGGCCATTATTTGTTTTTTACTCACTCAAACACCTCATACCAAATTGATCATTATTTTGACAAATTTAAAAAAATAGATTTTATAAATCAAATAATTCTTAAAAATATATTCAAATTCAATTAATTATTAACTATTTTAATACAGAAGTAATCCTAATTTCTGATAGGTATAATTCATTAAAATGCATAATCGTGTTATATTAATATTGTTTGTAGTATTAATCGGCCCAGAACTATAAAACCTAATACATATTTATTTTATTTGCTCTACAATCTCTATTGAGGATCTTAGTCATCTCACGGCGAGGTTTCTTAACAGTTTTTTACAATAATCATTTTCTCAATCTAGAAACAAATTCTGAATTCAAACAAATAATAAAATAAATTTTTCACACGCGGGATATAGAATATAATTACCTATTCTATACAAATAAATATAGAATATAATTTGAAAAAATCTTAGATATATGTATTTCTACTAGATTTTTTTTAATACGATACTCGACGCGATTTGATTGAAACTGTAACTAATCTATTCGTGCCTTGCTAGTGGTAATGCTTATCAAATTGCATTAATTTTGGCTATCGGTTTTTGTGTTAAATCAAGGTATCAATTAAGTGCCCTAATAATTTCTAACCGATGCCCGGATTACTCCAAATTTAGGTATTGTAGTACTTGCACTAACTTCAATATAAGAATATTATAATATAATATTACACTCTTTTGAATAAAAGAAATGGTTTATTAAATAAAATATAAAGATATGCGGTTTCATGTCAATAAATTAGTTTTGATTGATTTTATTAAGAACAACCTAATTGATCAAATTAATGTTTTCTGAATGAAATGTATTTAATTAAATTCATCATTATTATCTATAGTATTCTATGTCGTGAAGCTGGGTAATATATTTTTAAATAAATTATAATATTATAATATTGTATTTTAATTGTGTTTATGACTTATTTATAAATAGAGTGTTTCACAAGCATATAGTGAACCAAGTCCATTCTGGTTATTTTTGAGTAAGCTTTCAAACATAATATTTGAGTATTTCTAATTATGTAAAGGTATGGTTGAAATTCTAAAGTGTTATTTTGAATACATTTAAGTTATTATGTAAAGGAAATCATACCCTTACAGAATAAGGAATACTCAAATATTATGTTTGAACCTAGCTTAGGTACTCAAAAATAACCAGAATGGACTTGGTTCACCATGCTTATGATATCTTTACTACAATATTATGACAATTTTATTGTATTTTTATATAATATGAAAATGCGACTCCGAGTAGATAAAACCAGTTACTAGTCTTTGTTAAATTGTGTGGATTAAGCATTTTGATATACCTACCTATGTTGTATGTGTTATTTTAATCAGTGTTATAGTATAAATAGTAAAATATTGCGTTTACGAAAAACGTAAAACTAAAATATAAATAAAAAATTGTTGAAACAATCGCATTAAAATAAAACCCATAATATCCATTATTCATGCTCTGTCAATCATGTAATAAGTTAGCTTTCTATGGAACCATTCATAGTATATTTTTCATTCTCTTCTAATGTAATCATAAGATTTTAAATTGTACTTTACCATCATTATGATTGGATACGTCACGTCTACAATACTTTTATATAATATTTCGATTTCATTTCTCAAACTACTCCAAATTTATATTTTGCAGTTTATTTTTATGGCTATTTTTATTTATATTATCAGTTTTAAAAGAAACTCAACATCAGCAGAATCAGCGCTCAGTTCTAGCTTACAACAATTTGTGATTTTTTAATTAATTCCTTTTTTTATTCAACGAATAATTCACAAGACAAGATTGTAACATTTTAATTATTGAACAAAAATAATTTTTGAAAACACTTCTGATAAAATCCATTAACCAATAGAATTTTTTCTTGAAAAATATATGACACCGCTGGAATCGAACCTGCATCTCTCGGGTTTTTTAACTATTTTTTTTTTTTATTTAATTAAATTAACTAATTAAATTTAAAAAAAATTTAGCTAATGGCCTTTATAATACTCTCTGAAGCATTTTCTATCTTAAGCATAGTGGTATATCTGCGTGGGCGCGGAACCCGAGAGATGCAGGTTCGATTCCTGCGGGGTGTTTTACTTTTTTCAAAAAGATTTTTTCTAATGGTTTTAATGTATTTTATCAGAAGTGTTTTCAAAAATTATGTATGTTCAATTTGTGGTTTATTAGTTTTTTATTGATCGAGATTCAAGATTGAATGCAAATTAATGTTATGCAATATTGGTGCATACTGCTTCTCAGACCTAACTGGAGATCAAAAAAACTATAGCAGGTCATATTATGTTTTTATTAGTACGGGTGCAGCTCTACTGAACTGTTCCGAATAGCAGATGATAAGGCTGATGGTGGCCGACCTCCGCTAGAGGATAGCACGATAAGAAAAAGACCTAGTAAGTCTGTGTGAGAAGAATGTTGAGGGGAAGGAAAAACGTAATAAAAACAATATTTTAAACACCTCTCTAATTGATGAATCTGCTAACACTGGTTGTGAAATACAAGGTTTTAATTCCATGTTTGAAACCACTAGACTTACGATTTTTAAAATTTATCGATAGATGGACAGCATACTAGTCTAGAGAGCCGAGGTTTTGATATGATTTAAAATATTTTTTGTTTAAATTTTGTCGAAGAAACTTTATTTTTTCATAATATCGGACTTACGAGGTCTTAATAGTAAGATGACAATATGTACTTATTAATTGTTGCTTTGAAGTCGTATCGATTTAATTCAGATAGCAGACCACACCTATGCTCACCTAATAGGCTTCAAGAAATTAATATCTATTTAACAGTTTGTCATAAATATGTAATTAACTTCAAATAACCGTCAACAACGTTACTATTTCTTACATAATATTATGAGTAAAGTTGTCTTAAAAAATAATTTCCGGCTAAGCTTATTAGCTATCCGTTAAAAAACCGGTTATGGGTGCGATCAAAATAAAGTATGTATTGTAGTGTGGTGCAAGTTGTATAACACATTTTACGTGACCATAGGCAATATTACCAATATTTTTGTTATGTATTTGATTCGTAAATATTATGTGAAGGGAAAGTGGACTATCGTCTCCGATTAGGCACATATTTGTTTTTATTTATGATCACGATTGGCTTATTCTGAAATTTATTGATCAAAATATCATTCGGAAGAATTTGTTATTGTGGTATGGTATACATAGTTATATCATGCTTACTATTAGATAACATAATACTCTGAGAGAATGTAGTAAAGCTATTACATTTTATTGCATTTTGAATTTACATTTTTTTTTATCATGTATATAATATGTAAGTTATAATATACACCTGAAAAATTTACTATAGACCGATATAAATATGTGGAATATATACGCACAGTAATATAAACTGTTTTCACAAAGTAGGTACCGACAAATTGAAAAAGATAAAATTCACATCAGAAATGATCGACAACTGTCATATGGTAGATTTTCACTATGGAAAAAAATAGTTCTCACTTGTCAATTGATTATTGTAACACTCTAAAATGAATAGGTAGGTGTGCTGTCAGAAAATACATTTTGCTCTTATTTGCGGTAAAATAATTAAAATAATGTTAACATTAGGTAGTAGGTATGTATTATTATATAGTATAGAAAACTATGAACAAACTCATTTATATTTTGTGTGCCATTAAAAATATATTATCAACCCATATTCTCTTATCCTCGATTTTATGTATATGGGGATATTAAAAATACATTTTTCTGTCATACTTTAATTGACAGATCTGTGGGTCTATTCTGTATTTATCGACCGCTGAAGTGATAAAGTGATAAATTTTATCAAACATAGAGTAGGTGTGTATCATAGAATTAGCACTTATTGAAACGATTACTATACGTTGATTGTAATTGTTGCAATAAGCGCTACATTATAACAGCACTTCTCTTGCTGCTGTTAAAATATAGCACTTATTGTAACAATTACAATACGTTGGTTGTAATTGTTGCAATAAGTACTAATACTTTTATACAAGCCTACCCTAAGTTTGATAATATCTATCACTTTATCACTTTAGTAGTCGATAAGTATAGAATAGACCCACTGAAGTGAGTAAGGATTAATTTGCTTGGTGAATTTTGTAATTTTTCTATGTGACTAAGCTGTCAAAACCGAGTTTACTTGTATTTTTTTAAAACTATTTTCTAAATGTTTTGGTGTAAATTTTGACAAACGTAATGCGTGATTAATTGCCACCCAATAAATATACTAATTATTTTGTCACTTTATAAATGCACGTGCACAATCATTTATTTTTTGACACTCAATGCATATTTACACCTGCAAATATAGCATAAAATTTAATTTAATTCAGATAGTCTTTTTATTCAAATCTACGCGATTTTATACTACTATTTTCGATGAAAAAGTAAAAAATCCAAACAAGGCTCAACTTGCTTGTATATCAGTACATTTGTACATAATATATTTCATGCATAAAAATTCTAATTTCTACAATGTTTATATTTTGTTTATCGGTACATGACGTGCATCTGTCTGAACAATACTTTATATATTATCACTCGTTGCGTAAAATCTCAGTCTATTCTACATCCCATTAGATATTCCAAGACTCTTTCCGGTCAGACGGTTTCGCATGAAAAAACCGGACTGATTGATCCAAGTACATTCGTTCGTCATTACTATATCCCATCTTTGTCGTAAAATTTTGATACTATGGATGAGTTTTTCTGGTTGATTTTGAGGATTACTTGTTGATTTCGTGGTCGTAAAGTATGCGCCACACTCAATTTTCATTTTAGGTTCCAAATATTGCTCTAAGAATCTTTAAAAACTATCTAGATAACAATATAAACACGCAAAATTCCATCAATATTCTATCAAATTAGTTCATAGAATATTTACAATTAACATAATGAAATAGTTGTTTTTATATTTCAGCAAAATTTATTGATTTCCTTGATTTTTTCGTCATATTTTGCTAGACAGTTCTATTGGTAATTTATTCAGACTTTATTATTAAAGCAAATCAATAAAATACAACACATACAACTATTTCATTGATTTACTTGTTAAGTCAAATTTAGTTACACTAAAACAAAATCAATTAATGAATCGTATCATTGCGCATTTACCAGGGAGGTCAGGTTAGTGGTGATTGTGGTCCGCGTAAATACGTAAATAATGGATATACAGAATGTAGAAATATAGTGATATGACTTTAAAATTTTCAATTTATTGTGATAGGACTAGCGTACGGTTTCTCCCCCGCTTCAGCATTCAGCACTGCATTCCCTTCCCTCCCATTGAAAATTTGCAAAGGTCGAACGCGATGGCGCAATGCTCTCCGTCTGCGAACGACGTGACGTGTACGCCAGCTTATAGAATACAGACTACGGTTGTATTTAGATGCGCGGCCCTCTACCCGGTCGTTAGATTCATATGAATATCAAGCCAGTGCCTTTATACACGTGCGACTGAGAGCTCGATTGACAATCATTAAATGAATGCGCGCGTACTCTAGCCGCACCTCACCTCACCACTCAACCGCTTTATCTACTAATGATTAATAATTGTTGCAAGTGCATTTTTGAGAAATTTTATTACATAAGATATCGAAATAAAATTCAGTTTCGTGAGTATCAATGAACACAAAATAAATGGGACCGAAGATTATTAATATCTCCCGGTTTTGACATTTTCGGGGTGTAAGCGAAAAAAGCATTGTGCGCGACCTTCATACAGATGTAATCGACCATGACAGTGATGCAGAAGGGATGTATATATTAGTGGCGAAGGGTGGAGGTAGGCTGTGGAGGTCTGACATAAATAGTCCACACTTAACTTTGTCAGTCATAATTATTTGCTTTCATTGAACTAAGTATACAAATTGCAGATGTTGTTGGTTAGTTTTTTTCAATTTAATTAAATCCTACCTAAACCAAACCATAATAGATAAAACAATATCATTCTGTCTTCAAAATATCTAAAATTATGCACAGTGTTATGCCATTTATGTTTTATTTCGGCAGGGGTTAATTGAATTTTAAAAAAAAACTAACCAATACCATCTGCAATGTGTAATTCTTAGTTCAATGAAAATAAATAAGTATAACTGACAAAGTTCAATGTGCACTTTATGTCGGATCTTCACAACATATCTACACCCTTCGCTACTACTTTGTACATCTAATTATGTACTTTTTCCACTCCATTTTTTTATTCTAGATCAGCGTTGCTTTTCAGTATTGAGTGACTCTGATTTGAAACAAAAATACAAAGATCAGCCTTTAAATGATTTCTGGGCGAGTTTGTCAGAAGAGTACCCCAATTTTTCAAAAGAAGCTATTATTGTTTTACTTCCATTTTCTACAACATATTTATGCGAAGCGGGATTTTATTTTTATGCTGCAACGAAGTCAAAGTGCAGGAACAGGCACGATGCCACACCAGATATTAGAATGCAACTTACCAATATTGTGCGTGATATCAAGAAGATATGCAATTCAAGGACTCAACATCATCAAATTCATTAAGTGCTTTATTTTTTCAAATTTTTATGTTTATATTATATTATAGTTTTATATTTAAAAATAATTACTAAATATTAACATTTTTTTTATAATTTTTACTAGTAGGAATTACCAAAAAATAAGCCAAGTGTTCTGTTAAAATTTCCGGGTTTGCGAAGTGTTCCATTGCAGAAAAAGTTTGGAAAACAGAATATGATAAAATAATATTTTAATACATAGCTGATAAATGATACATTATTAATTTTATTTCAACGTTACATAATATATTTTAATTATGAACGTGATGTTATCAGCATTGTCATTTCTCCTAATGTAGGTCCCGCTCATCTACGGGCGCATTTTTTGTTCGGTGTTTTTTTTTTTACTTATGCAACCGAGACTCGATTACGTCTACGTCCGTCTTGATGCATACAAAATTGTACCCGATTCGAGATAACTGGCGGGTAACTTTCACTCAGTATTTTTTGGTAAGGAGACCAGCGATACGGAAGTAGGTATGCTGTTAACGCATGTATCCAACCAGTTCTGCCAACGGTGCGTCATTCGCTCGTATGAAAAATGCATAATTCAGATGTTTATGTAATTTTTCTCTCTTCTAAAAAAAATATTATGTAAATACAAACTGATAAACGAAATCTCTAATAGACAAAATCTTTGAAAATATACGAAAATTATGTTAAAATTCAGTAAATAACGTCGTATAATGTTTTAATATTTTATCGTTTGTTTGGTTTACGTATTTAAACATAGTAAAAACAACACAACGTTTCATAATATAATAATATATTATATTAAAAATGATTTTTGAAGTCATACTTCTTTTGGCGCGTTTAGTAGACGGTAAAATTGAAAGCTGCGCATGCACACCGTTACGAAAGTGCGACATGATCACGTGATAGGGTATGGATCATTCTCTTTTGATAACGTTTGATAGAAGAATTGTTCCGTTGCCTAGGTGACGAATTATCGGCAATTTTTAATTTCTTACGTAAACGAAGGATTAAACGTCAGAGTGACAGTTGTTACTTTAAAAATAAAAACAACGAGAAATAATTAAATAATTTAGTAATATAAGTTAAGGTGTATAGAAATAAACCAGCGGCGCTCCAAAAGGTGGCCATTTTTCTTGAGTGTGTAATTTAACAAGATAATTTTAAAAAAATAGCAATATTAAATAATATTAATAATTACGGGATGAAGCCATACAATAATTTTAAACCAGCGGCGGTCCAATAAGCTGCCCCTTTTCTGAGTGTTTAATTTAACAAGATAATTATTTTTATTTTGTTTAATTGTGTAAAAATAATTTAACTGTGTATAAATAAACATCATTTTAATTTAATTATGCTTTTTAATCAAAACTTTATTAATTGTATTACCTACATATCTTTCTTCAATTATTTTATCGTATTTTTTACTTACTTTTGTTTTGTTACGCCAAAGAAGTATAACTTCTAACGCGCGTACATAAGTACACGCACCGATTTTTTTAAATCTTCTTTGACTGTAATCACTAAAAAGTGGTTATGTGCTTCGGTCGAGTCACTGAGACAGATTTTTCAAACAAGACATGCGTATTTTTCCCGGTCTTAATGTGCTCTCTATCCTCGTCTGCACGATTAACAAACTCAGCATATATTTGTTATTTCACATGGCGTCTCCAAAGAATTTGAGTCTTCTTTTCCTGACAATGGAAAGTATCCCCATTATTTGGATTGCTACAACTTACTCAAATGTATTACGACTCCAAAAAGTCGTTATGTGCTTTCATCAAGTCACCGACACAGGTTCTTTAAAAATGACATGTCGTGTCTTTGTATGCCCTCTACGTTCACCCACACGATAAATGAACGCAGCGTATAATAAATAAATCTGCCATTGGGTGGTGTTTCCAAAGAATTCAAGTTTTTGTTTCATCACAATGAAAAATATTCTCAATATTTGAAGTACATAATATCATCATGTTATTCTATGAATTTTCCGGTAACATCTCGAAAGCCTTTATTTAACATCCACTGTTTCAGTAAGATATCATGACGGTACCATATAAAGGAATAGAAAAGATAGCAATTAACCAACCATGTTATTAAGTTTAGATTTAAATTAAGGGGTGCACAGGATTTTTTCAACATAATGCACGCATTTCTTGCCTGTTCAATCTGGAATTTTATTTCCTATTCTAGTTTATTTTTTATGATTAGATACTAATAATAATTGTAGTTGTTTGCCTTGAATTTAACAATTTCCATTCCACCTCTCGTGTCCTATGCGTCATTTTTCTTCTTTTTTATTATTAAACATAATAATGTGCTTTATTATAATTATTTGTCGGTGAAATATATCTAATTCATAATATTAATACTATCGACCGAAGGTACTTGATGGAATTTAAATTTAAATTCTAGGTAGGTGATATAGTTTTTATCTACTTTATTGTATTGATTTGTTATATAAAGCAGTGCTCCGCAACCGGTGTGCCGCGGCATACTGGTGCGCCGTGAGACGATGCTAGGTGTGCTGCAGTGCAATAGCCAAATTTGCGTATATGGCTGGTAATATATTTAAGCACCTGCATGAACTTAATAAAACAATGCAAGGTCAGAATGAAAAGATATTGACGTGCTCTGATAAATTAGCAGAATTCAAAAATAAGCTCGAACTTTGGCAGGAGTTAAGACAAGGATCTCTACAAATGTTCCATAGGAACTACCAGACCACCATTGAAAACAAGCAATCAATTTTGGATCCGTCTCAAAAACATTTTACTTTGCTGCAAAAGAAATTTCATCAGTATGTACTTTCATACAATCAATGCGACTGGATACGAAACCCTTTTGCAACCAATGCCGAAAATTCTATAGAAGCGCTATTCCTATAAATTCGAGAGGAATTTGTTGAATTGATAAATGACGGGACGCTAAAACTGAACTTCGCCGATGTTCCATTGGTTATTTTCTGGATTTCGGTTAATAAAAAATATCCTCGGATTTCCGACACAACTATCGCAGTTCAGCTCCCATTTTCGAGTCAAAAAAGTCGCCTGCGGCGCTATTTTACTATTCTAGTATTAATATTTTAAAACATCTTATTGTGGGATACAATTTATTATTATTGTGTCAATACCCGACAAATAATTATTCCTAACCCGACAACTAACCATAATTATATAAATATAATATAACCATACGAAAAATTGCTAAACATAAAATTAATACCATTAATTTTACCTCGAACACTATTTTTAAAATGCTATTTTAAAATATCACGCAGTCTTTAACCTTAGCTATAGGTAGGGGGCCGCCAAAGATCTTGGTATAGGGTCCCCCTTCAGGATGTGGGTCCATTTTTTGGTGTATAAATTGTTTTACGTGTGGTGTGTCGCGGAATTCTGGGAAGACCTTTGGTGTGCCGTGGGTGGGAAAAGGTTGCGGAGCACTGATATAAAGTATAGTTAATAGTATTCATTTTCAGTGTGTATTTGCTTTTTGGTGAGTGTGCACAGTGCCTGAAGATGCCGAAAGGCGAAATCCGGCGGGTCGCAAATAACGACTCAAATCGAGTAGTACGAAACTTAAATTTATTAGAATATATTATTCAGTATTAAGGTTTTCCAATGTCTGAAAAAATATTTTCCTACAAAAATTATGTATTTTTATTATCTTTTATACTCATTTCATGCAGTAACTATAATTATGCTGTGTCAGTTTTACTCCCATAACAGTATGATAGAAATGCGAAAATCAGTTGACATAGACCAAGACAAAGTGCAGTCTTTAAACGCAAGAATTTTTTCTAAATGTCCTCAATTGTATCTTCTTACAGTCATGTAAAAGGTTACCAATTTCCCCATCACTATCCTTATTTTTGTGTTCCCGGTGTTACCTTTATTTATCATAGTAGCTACATGCATAGTTTACCTCAAAGAGCTAAAAACAATATAAATGAAACGGTAGGTAAACCGCCTGTATTGAATGTCAAACCTGCGACTTCCTGCTATTTATATCGACATCTAGTATGCATCTGTGCGGAAAGCCTAACCATTGTAGCATATTAAATATGAAATTTAAAATTTCATCTTGTTCAGTTAAATAGCTTTCATTCAAAGATGTTGAAGAACCATTATTTTTTCAAATTGAGTATTCTGTAGTATACCTATAAACATATATTTTTTTACAATTCAACAGGCCGTGAAGTCCAACAACAGACTATATCGTACTAGACTATATACCAATAAGATAGTAGTGCTGTAAAACAGTATTGTATTTGGTAATAGAAGAGAAACACCCAGCCTTTGAGAAAATCACATAAATATATTGTGACCTCACCGAGAATTGAACTGCTAAGATAGTGTCTTACGCACTGGCCTACAAGGGCATATTTTAGTTTATCAAAAGTGAATTTTTATACTATGCAACAAACAATAAATTAGCCCCACTGTTTTTTAAAGTTTAAATGAAAATTAGTAGATATGGGGTTGTCTTTGCTTCACTTAATGCCAATATAATTAGGTAAGTTCCGTTTATATAACATAACGTTTTCTTTGACAACTTTTGTCAACTTTGACATAACCATTGATGCTTCCAGATTATTGCTGTGGTAAGATGGCAAAACATGATAATATGTCCGTTTTTCTAAATTGTTCAGGAGAGTAATTTTAAATTTCGAAAAATATTCAAACAATGAAGAAATCACATATTAAATAAACTTATTTCTCCCAACTCATAAGACCTATTAATTAATACCATTTATTTTGAAATCATGTAGATCTCATTGATACGAGTCTGAAGGTATACATAACTCAATTTGCCAAAAAAATGGACATCATATTTTGTCATCTTACCACAGATTTAATATATAAAATGAAGGTAATTTAAAAGTATAAACACTGTTTATTATAAAATTAATTACTTGTAGATAAGGAACATCGTATGCGAATATTCGATATAATAAATTGTATATTATGCAAGTACCACTATTAAATGTCGCAATGTTAAAACACCTTCATCTTGGTGTTGTATGGAAAAATGGCCTCGACTATTTATCACTTTGGCGACAATGTAAATCATTTTTTGTACTTACTTGGATTTAATTGAGAATTAAATATAAAAAAAACTACTCTTCGATATAATAATATACAATATTATCTTTCTGTTTCTGTTTAAATATTATTATGACGGGTAAACCAATTTGTTGATCTATAAGGTGGCAAAACAAATACTAGAATAGTATTTAATTAGTAAGTAGGTACAAGTCGGTATAAGGGAAGCCAGGCGGGAACCGCGCCGATTTTAATAGCCGATTTTGGCAAAACTCATGAATTCAAGAATGAAAACCTAACGTAACCTAACTTAAGCTAACCGAATCTAACAGATATTCTAGTATATCGGCTATTTTCATTTTTTTTTTGCCGCTGGCTTCCCTTGAACCGACAAGAACCGTTAATTATGTTCAAATGAATTAACAAATAATTGTTTTCTATTATGACAATACAATTGTTTATTATTTTATTGACTTTTCAAAATATACAATAATATACATAAAAGTATTTGAGAGGTATTGTAATAATTTTTAGCAAATGACATAAAATTAAAAAAATGCGAATGATAAAATAAATAAAAAAAATATATAGCTAAGTAAGGTACGTGTTAAAAAAATCTTCATTTACCTCCGAAAAATTCTCATGTCATTTAAAATTATTCCAATCTGCATTTTGTTGCCAAATTTGGGGACTTTTTTATCAATTCTCAATTACGTTTAATACAATTACCATTATCATGATCTTTGACCCTAGTTTGTTTATAAAATCGAATGTATTTCGTACTAAGTATTTAATAACTTTATTTTACATTTTATTGTTATTCTATTAAATTATTATTTAGAGAATAATTTAATTAAATCCAAAATGGGCGTCAATTTACATGGCGTCGTTTTTCTTGAACATTTTCCTTTAAAATAACACTTTCGTAATCGCTGCGTATTTTATTATGCTTAATCTAATCATATAAATTCATTCCGCTATGTTTCCGGGGCTCGGAAATCAATCCTTTTACCACCGAAACCAGTTCTGATCGTTATTAAATTATGTTAAATAAGTTTTATATTATACTGTGTTTTATTTTAATTAGTATCTTAATATCTGTCCAATGACATATTATTATTTAATAAATCTCTAATGAATTTAATATTTAATATACACTCTTTTGATATAAGTGGAAATAAACAATATCGATTACGGGTGTCTAGTAGTTATCAGAAAATACATTTAATTCGTAGCGTTCAAGAACAATATATTTATTTCCCTATGTCAATTAATTTACTGTTTAACCCCGTAATCTCTATCAATTATGGGGGCCTGCGCATCTATTCTATACACAAGACTGGTTTCGGCCTGTACGGTAGCTAAATAGGGTAGGAAAGTAGGTATCGAATTATTAACACTTATTGTAACAATTACAATAAGTTAACCGTCTGCGGGTCTATTCTATACAAAAGGCGACTATCGACCGCTAACGTGCTAACGTGATAATGTGTTAGTATTTGTTACATACATTTCATATTGAAATATTATAATTGTAATTGTATTGTAATCAGTTAATCAGTCGAAACTGTCTCTCTCTCGCTCTCTTTCTCTATCGCTCATGCTCTAAATTTTATCACAGGCAGGGGGCATGCCGTTAAAATATATCATTTATTGCAACAATTAATACCGGCTAATTATAATTGTTACAATACGTGTTAATAATTTGATACAAACATACCCTAGTTAGCGGTTTTAGCGGACGAAAGCAGCTTTTTGTATAGAATAGACCCGCTGAACTATCAAAATTGTCTATCTCGGTCTAAAATTTATTACAGCCAAGAGAGGTGCTGTTAAAACATAGTACTTATTGTAACAAATATATCTAAATTATTGTAATTGTTACAATAAGTGTTAATGATTCGATACTTTTCTACCCTATTTAGCTGCCGTAGCGGACCGAAAGCAGTCTTGTGTATAGAATAGATGCGCTGAATTCTTTTAGTACTATGGTAGATCCAGGTCTGGATTCATTGTTGATTTAAGATAACTGTCAGTACTGCGATTTTAATAAAAACATGGATATGAATTTCTTGAACGTTAATCTGTTATGGAGTACTCGTTTACCTTGGAACATGTAAAAGTACGCTGCGAACAATTTCATATTACTTCTTAAACTTAACGCACAATCTCTGAACATTAATTTGTTTCCTTTGCTTTGTTCTCAACGATTAATCATTTCCCTTTTGAATTATTGATATGAAAATAACCACGTCTCCTTATAGTGTACATTTATTTTTAAGTGGTGTGGAAATAAACCAATCTGGTTTGAATAATTATTTATTAATATCTTGGCAAAAATTTATTTTATGGTAACCTATATCAGTATAATCATAATTATTACATATGTACTTGTTTGTGCATAAAATGTATTATTTTTAACTCACTGTTATTATGATTTACTAATTTACTTGCTTTTGTGGTTCGCATTTCTTCAGACATCATTGGGTCTATTCTATACTTATCGACCGCTAAAGTGATAAAGTGATAAATAGTATCAAACTTAAGGTAGGTTTGTATCAAAGTATTAGCACTTATTGTAACGATTACAACAAGTTGGTTTTTATTTGTTGAAATAAGTGCTATATTTTAATAGTAGCAAGATAGGTGCTGTTAAAATATAGCACTTATTGCAACAATAAAAACCAACGTATTTTAATTGTTACAATAAGTGCTAATATTTTGATATAAACCTACCAAACGTTTGATAATATTTATCACTTTAGCGGTCGATAAGTATAGAATAGACCCACAGGATGCGATACGGTCAAATAGTAAATTGTTTTGTACATATTGATAATTAAATTTCTGTTACATAACTTTCATTCAATTTAACACACGTTTACTATTCTATTAGCTTTTATAGTTTTATACTGTACTTTAAATTAATTAATTCTTTCTTCTTTTGACCATGTCCGATCCTAATATGATCCTTTCCTACCCGATTCTTTCCTACCCTATTTAGCTGCCGTAGTAAACCGAAAGCAGCCTTGTGTATAGAATAGACCCGTTGGTGTAGTTTTGAAAATGTATGAACACTGCAGTAAAACACTGCATGCCAGGTGAATAGAGATAGTTTATCATTATTAAAAATTTATTAAATTAATCGTATTGGAAACGTTTTCAACTAATGGTCATTAGGTATAACTAAACACTTTTCTAGTATTTGATTAAGCTTCGTAGTCTCAGCTGAAGCGTGTTTAGCTCATTTATAGACTGCCGTTATATTCCAATTATAATATTTATATAAGATTAATTAATGAGTAGTGAGCAATGTAGATTGATAGTATTTTGTTTAATTAATTCATTTGACACAAAAAATTATACATAATAAAAATAGGCAGTTATTTGGTTGTAAACAGTAGATTAAATGTTATCATTGTCAATTCAAAATATTTTTATTCAACCTTATTTTACATAATGCGAACATGAAATTATAAATTTAAGACGTTCACAACATGACATTTAAAAACAAAGGTAGTCTTAAAACAGTATATTATGAAAAATAGGTGCATAAAAACAGTACGTATAAAGAGTAAATATAAATATATATAATATTATAGAGTAGAAGTAGATAAAGTGGATACATGGAAGTATACCGAATGAGTCAGGTAGACCCTATTTTAGGAATTTATAAAACACTCCCACCTATACCTATTATTCCTCACGTAGGTGGAATATATCGATTGTATACATACAATAAGTGAATTAGTATAGGTACATTAAGATTTTTAATACTTTGGTACTTTGAGACGAAACCCGTATCGCTAAAAGCTATTCCTATGGAATACTATAAAACTCTCATTAATTTTATTAGAGTGATAATTTTGATTTTAATATCAACGTCGTTTTATGAAGTTAATATTAGTGGAGCCTCTAATTTATTAGATTGCAATGTACTGGTAAATACTAAATAATGATAGATAATTATAACATGTTTGAATAACCAACTATCTATGGTGGCCCGATCAAGCTTCTATATTTATCAACATAATATTTATGGTATATTACATTTCAATCTGAACTAGGAATGTGTGAAACCAAACATAGGTATATAATATATATTTTTTGGCATTTATCTTAGTCGGCTTAGTGGGTAGGATGATGAAAATGTTTAAACCGGTTAAATCCTATACCAGCAAGGTTAGCAACAAAATGTGTATAATAAAATAATTAATCATTCAAAGTACACTAGGTTAAAAAAAAATTTGAACGTTCAATACTGTAATTATGTAACTAAAACAAAAAAAATACCAGATTATATGGTATTTTTAAATTTTATCTTTGAATTAAAAATAATTAAATAATAAAATACATCTTATTGATTAATAGTGTACATGTTTTTATTATTTTTGGATTCCGCAAAATATTGAATGCTTCATAAAAACATTGATTTATTATTATATATTATTAAGTAGTTTGAATATTTATTATTTTTTTAGCCAATAAGTATTCAATCACAGCGAGAATCATGATGAAGATTTTTTATCAGAGTTTAAAAAAATAACCATCTATTTAATAATTAAAGTTAATTAATAATAAGTAGGTAAAGGAAAGACTAATTCTTCTGGCATTTCGAAATCATTTTGGAACGGTGTTAGTGTCATTTGAAAGTAACGATAATCTGACACCATTTATTATCTTCAATATTGTTTTGTTCTGCTTATTATAATCCTGCTAAAGCCTAATCCAGGCGAAGAGACATTGGTTTGGTATTTTCCTAACACTTTTATGAGAAAACTTACAAACATGTAATATGTTTTAATACAAAAATTCAAGATTTTTTTGTATCCCAACTCTGATGGAAAAAATATTCATGTATATTAATGTTCTCGATTGGACAAGGTTTAATACCGCACGGTATCAATTTTTTACTAACCGTTTGCAAAAAAAAAATATTATGTCACGGTCGTAAATGTGATTGACAGTTGCTTGCAATTATCTCAAAATTGTATGGATTATCGAAACAACCGACTTCGAAACCAATAGCCACAAATATAATGATGTCTTTTAATTGTAACCATCATTAACACTGCAACCTAATATCCACGAGTCTTAACCGCCTTCAGAAAATGCCTACATTAGGTACCGTCCATAAATGACATCATACGATTTTCTGTATTTCTGACTTCTCCAGTCCCCTATCGTCACAAAATCTTAACTCTAATTTTTTCATTAAACATTATCGATTTCAGTATATGTTCTCAATGAATATTTAATGTAAATATGATTTTATATATTTACGTCACATTTTTCATATCTCTCCTAACTCCTTCGTGATAAATCATTATTACATCATATAAAAACCATTCTCCCTCCCTTAGGATGTGACGTCATATAAAGACGACCTCGTAGGTACTGCTTATCTGCCATAAGCATTTATATATTAATTGATCAATGGCCATAAAAGCTCTCCTTTATTTTAACCCCAAGAATGATATGACTATTTACATCTATTATAATCTGACCTCTTCAGTATATAAATCTCAACGAAGAAAAAGCTTTGAAATATTGAAGAGGGAAGTCTAGTTTATTGGGTGTCTTAAGTAATAATCTAAACTTAATATATTGTAGATAAAAAGTCATTTCATTTTCACATATGAGACGTTAGAAGTATCATCGTAAAACGCATAAGTATAGTTCACGGCCAACATGTGCCTCGTTCGCATACGGAAATGTTTCACTATAAAAATATAAGTTAAATTTGCAAAAATATATTATTAAAAACGGTTTTTTTTATAATTGTATATATTAATTATATCGTATGTTCTTGTATAAGTACGAGGGTGGGTCAATAAGTCCTTAGAAAAGCCGACAGGTGGCGCGACTAGTACTGCAAGCGGTTTGTTTTCATGCAGCGGCACTACCGATTCAGTATGCTGCGAAGTTTCAATCAGATTGGTCGGGTTGTTGTGTGTTTCTCGTACATTTAAAAAAAAAATTTGCTTGTGGAAAATGGAAAAATGGAAAATGGAGAAAATTGAGTTTAGAGTTGTTATTAAACATTTTAATATAAAAGGGTTAACAGCAAAGGAAATAAAAAATGAGTTGGATTTAGTTCACGGCATATCTGCTCCTTCACTTGCAACTATTTATAACTGGTTAAATGAATTTAAACGTGGTCGTACATCAACAAAGGATGAACCACGCTCAGGACGTCCTGTAGAGGTGACTACACCAGAAATGATCAATAAAATCCACGATATGGTGTTAAGTGACCGAAGATTAAAGTTGAGTGAGATAATTGAGGTTACAGGGATCTCAAAAGGTAGCGTCATTTCTATTTTACATGACAAATTGGGCATGAAAAATATTTCTGCAAGATGGGTGCCGCGTTTGCTCACAGTCGACAATAAACGCAGTAGGGTGGTGGCCTCTAAAGCCCTGTTGTCGCTCATGCAACGCAATCCGGATGAATTTTTTCGTCGCTTTGTGACTGTAGATGAAACATGGATACACCACTATACTCCCGAGACGAAAGAACAGTCAAAGCAGTGGATTGCGAAGGCAAACCATGTCCAAAGAAGGCGAAAACCGTAAAATCAGCTGGTAAGGTTATGGCTACTGTATTTTGGGATGCACGTGAAATTATTTTCGTTGACTATTTGGAAAAAGGAAAAACAATAACAGGGAATTATTATGCATCTTTATTGGACCAGCTAAAAAACAAAATTGAAGAAAAACGGCCTCATTTAAACAGGAAAAAAATGCTCTTTCATCAGGACAATGCCCGTGTTCACACATGTTTACGATCAATGGCTAAAATTGAAGAATTGAAGTTCGAA
This sequence comes from Rhyacophila brunnea, assembly GCF_057557595.1. NCBI lineage: Eukaryota > Metazoa > Arthropoda > Insecta > Trichoptera > Rhyacophilidae > Rhyacophila > Rhyacophila brunnea. Next base: position 33,770,615 of record NW_028233276.1, on the reverse strand, counting down.
TTGGTCGACCACCCACCGTATTCGCCAGATTTAGCCCCCAGTGACTTTTTCCTTTTCCCAAACTTAAAAAAATGGCTAAGTGGACAACGTTTTTTTTCAAATGAAGAAGTCATCGATCGGACAAATGCTTATTTTGAGGACCTTCCGAAAACTTATTTTTCTGACGGTTTAAAAAAAATTGAGAAACGTCTAACCAAGTGTATTGAGCTCCAAGGAAATTATGTTGAGAAATAAAAAAAAAATACAAAAATAAAACCTGTTTTAATGCTTTTTTCTAAGGAATTATTGACCCACCCTCGTATTATTTATTGTAACCTGGATAATGGATACATTGATATATTTTTAATATGATTTTTCAGAAAAACATAACGTTTATTGGGCGGGTACCTCTACTTAATTAATGGATGATTATTTTTACCTAATATAATCAAACAATTATTGAGTTATCACTGCTTGTTACTCTACGAAACATTCAAATGTATATCAATATATCAAATTATATTGCTTGAGTCTTGGTTGGTTGCTATCGCATTTGGTTTTTGAGTTGTGGCTGTGTATTCTTCCCATGACATTTCAGGCTGTGTTCTGAGGCTATTCACAAAAGATAATGTATTAATCCCATACTCTGTCTCTTTGGATGTTATAGAATTAAACTTCTATATATTTCCTCAATTTCATCCATGGTGGCCGCGAGGCTTAAGCGTTGGACTATAACGCCGTGGGTTCCAGGTTCGAATCTTGGGTCTGGCAAGTACACATATTGTTTTTCAATTTGTGTGTGAGTCAGGGTATGGAGCTAAAAGGTTGAGCATGTGGTTGGCATCCATTTCTAGTAAAAAAACAAAATCTGTTAATACAAGCCTCTACTCTTTGGAGGCCCATATGATCCTATGAGGATCGGACATGGTCGAAAAAAAAAAGAAAAAATATTTACTCAACTTGACGAAAGCTTGAGAATGGGTCGATTGATTTAATCAGTTGAAGTATGGTCATATGATAGAGATGGTTCAGATTCAGAAGATATGTTTAATACTTTTTTACTTGATGCTATATTTGTCCGGCTTATAACTGTGTTCAACAAAATATATTACACTATGCGTATTTTACATTTACGTGAGAGCAAGTTTTGGTGGACGCTGTTTTATAAAGTTGTATAGTGTATATTAAGTACACTCGGTTATAAATTTTGTAGGTATATATATATATATATATATATATATCGTTACCTTACTATTAAAACCTCGTAAGTTGTTTGAGAAGAATGTTGACGGGAAGAAATAAACGTAATAAAAACAATATTTTAAACACCTCTGTAATCGATGAGTCTGCTAACACTGGTAGTGATATACGAAGTTTTAATTCCATGTTTGAAACCACGAGACCTATGAGTTTTTTTTTTAATTTATCGATAGATGGATAGCATACTAGTCTAGAGAACCGAGGTTTTAATATAAAAAAAAAGTTTAAATTTTGTCGAACAAACTTCATTTTTCATAATATCGGACTTACGAGGTCTTAATAGTAAGGTGTCGATATATATGTATATATATATATATATAATACTTCATTATATTTCTTGTGTATAATTATTGTTTTCTTTATATATTTCATATCATATTGTAAACATCGTAAACTTCTGTAATGTATGCTTCGTATAAATATATTTTTTTTTAATAGTCAATTTGAATTTTGATTCGGTTTATACTTAATATTTTTTCTAACAGGATCACATGTTTGTTTACAGGTGGTCAGAGCAGGTCAGAGGTACTAGAGACGATAAAAAACGCATGCCTTCCCAAGCTGATATGCGAATTGAGTGCTGGAGGAGACAGTCGGCGATTTACCGAAAGCGAAAAGTCTCTACTCAAACTAATCAGGTAAACAAAATTTACATGCATCTTATAGAACTTCTGCTAACCTGATACAAATTACTAAGCTGTTTTGAAGAAAATTAAACATTAAAAATAATAAATATGTATACATAATCAATTAAATTAATAATTTATATAATCGTATAATAATCATAAGATTATATGAATTACTAATTTACTTGTGTGGGTATATTTAAAAAAAAATGATACTACGTAGTAAGTTAATCAAACAAATATAATTTTTTACCACGTTTTTATTAGCTCGTATTCTTGTTTGTCCAGTACAAACTTTTTCTTGTTTATCCAAATCTTGCAATAGATTTTTAACTAATTTCCCGACTAGATAGACATTTGAAACTTTTAGAATATATCAGAACACGATGACAATGAATTCTTTTAATACTTTTAGCCATCTTTAAGCATAATTGAATTCATTTTCAGTTAATTTTGTTTTTTATGGAAAGTTATTTTGGAAAAAAATCGTAAAACACTATTATTGGTTGCTAAGGGGATCCTAGCAACTAAATTATTAATATATACGTGCGTTACTATGGAAATCAATATGAAATGTCAAAATGACATTTCAGTATTCTATATTTATTCAGTATTTATATCAAGTACAAAAAAAAGTATTTATATTTACATAATACATAGAATCGTCAAGTTTATATGATTCAACAGAAAATTTAAAAACGTGGTATATAAAAAGTTCTTTTTATCTTGTAATTATTTTATACACAAGATTTTAAGAAATTTAGATAAATTAGAAAAAATCATGTTAAAAAAGTGGGACCGAAGTTTGAACTATCCCAGATAAACGCAATTATAAATAACTCGAATGAATCATATACATAATAATATATAGTTTATTGAATACAGCACTCACCCGGAAAGTGAAATATGTCAGCTCGAGTCCCTCGGTCCAACATTTTCCAAGATTTTTTTAATAGGTATGATTCTGATGTTGAAATTAAATATAATATTGATGTGGTGATTAATTTATTAATTTACAAACACAGAACAGATTAATAAATATAAATGTAAAAGCCGTCGCCATGAACCAATATTTTGAAGCAGGGTATTTTATGGCGGTCAAGCTATAAAACCCAAATATAACAAAGCATGCCGACAGCATTCAATATTGGATGCACGTTACATTTACGTAACAAACTTTAATCTTTAATGCATGTTATTATCATACAGACGTAACCATTGAAAATAACATATTCTAACACGTGTTTGAGATTATCCCATATTTTTGCACACTCGAGATCCGTTGCCTGTTATATCACGTATCCGGATATTAACACCGTGAAATGTTGTATCGGAAATATATGGTCGTATATTAAAGATTCTCCAAGGTCTTTGGTTCGTATAGTACTGAGACAAAATTCATGTCTAAATAAAACACGGGTTTTGACGGTTTACGGGAAGCCAGTGGCAATAAAATTTTGAAAATAGGCGATATACTGGATTATTTGTTAGGTTAGGTTTTCATTCTTGAATTCTTGAATTTTGCCAAAATCGGCCATGAAAATTGGCGTAGTTGCCGTCTAGCTTCCTATAAACCAACTTGTACCTAACTTTAATAAAATAAATATAAATAATTATAAAAAAATAAAATACGTAATTAAAACTACCGAAATCGATGACTATATAGTATACAGTCATTTCTTTCCGATAAGAAACCTCAAGGCGAACTATGGTACGGTGAAATGTAATACGTACAATTTACATGTAACCGTTATATCACACCCAGTAGGGCAAGCCAGTTCCCATTCATTTTGTGTTCCCTGTTTACAAGATATAAATAGTACATTCTCAATTTTCTATGAGCCTAATACAAACGAAAAATATATGCTGTTAGTTACCACTCTGTTGAAATGATATTTATTTATATAATTCAGGTCGGTTAACAAAAAAACTGTATTGGCAAAAAATACCTCACTGACTTTTTATGTTACAGTAATTTGAATATCGTTTAAAAAGTGTCATTTTTTATTTGTGGCAAAATGAAAAATCGTTCTGTAAACAGCCAATTATTTTATATTCATTACATTAAAAAAACATTCAGATAGATCCAGCCGTAAAATTTAATTAAATGCAATTAGGATTGCTAACGAAGTTTGTGCAATTAGAAAGTTTACCACAAGAAATGTAATTTATATAATGCGACTGCAAAATTTGCATCTTTGTTCTAGTGAAGCAATTTATTTTCATCTCATTAAAACTGCATACATGGTAGTATGGCTACCCATCTACCTACACAAATCTACGATGAATTCATTTAAATACTGTTATATAATCGGTGGTTATTGTTATACGTAGAAATAAAATATTATATATTTTTTTTTGATACTTGGACTCAGTGACGTCATGTGTGGATGGGCAGGTCGTGCGTTGCCTATAGTGGCGGAACATTATAAAGGGCGGCAAATGAAGGAACATACAGAAATATTAGAAGTTTTCGATAATACAGACGATGCACCATTCTGTCGTTATATTTGAAATCGACCTCTTAGTTCAAAAAATAATCGAACCATAAAAACCCTAACAAAATTACTATTAGTGTATTGTACAGAAAATAATGTTCAGAGGGGTATATCCATACCTTTCAGCGCCAAAAACATTCACGTACATAAAACCACCACTAATTTAAAATAGGTTTTGTGGAGATCCACTAATTATCAGTAAACGGCGTGTAAGTCAATTTAAAGATTTTTGATGTATTTGTCTGGTTAGGATAGCAGAATATAAATAGGTAAGTAGGTACCGAATTCTCAACTAAATTTTCTTAAAATTCTTATAAAATTGCGTTAATTGAAAAGGCACTTTGGCGCGGCTACAGATTCAAATCACGTGGGGTGTAGTATTTTTTTCTAAAATGGGTTTTTTTTCTAGTCGGTATATGCATGGGATGTTAAATTATGTATGTTTGATGACCCTTTTCAATGTGAATCTATCAAAATAATATAAGTTATTAACACTATGTTGAAGTAATAATCTATTTGAATGTGAAAAATAGTTTTTTGAATATCGAACGTACTATGTTATGTATCTATACATACTTAGTTAAATGTACAAATATGCATACAGTGCAACTTTTATATCAAGTCTTCTACGTCACCACGGTCGTTTCTGGAACTAAAACTATCCCCCTGTATTAACATCCCACGTTACTAGATTTTCCGCGCCTATAATTCAGTCTTTTTTTCGATATCGCGTAGAGTTTTATTATTTTATGAAAATGCCTACACCTTTGCAGAAGCAGGCGAAGAGTAATATTTTTAATGTAGAAGTATTGTGAGGAGGAGTATTTAATTCCTCTAAATTGTGCCAGAGATAAAGTATCTGCTATGACAAGTCAACTCGCAAAGAGTACGTGACATAACAGTGTCAGCGCATGTAGCGCTATGACGTAAAGACTTGCGTGTCCGGAAATTTGTACGTATGCAGTTCGCCGTATCACACTTCACCATGAAATGCTGTATGGGAAATTTATGGTCGTATATTAAAGGCCGTCCAACCTCTTTGGGTCATATAGTACTGAGATAAAATTCATGTCTTAATAAAACACGGTTCTTGTCTGTTGACGTTTACAGGAAGCCAGCGACAAACAAATTTTGAAAATAGCTGATATACTGGATTATTTGTTAGGCTATGTTAGGTTAGGTTAGATATTCATTCTTGAAGGAGCACTATTGTCTGCAACGCTCTACGAACAACGCGTATTTTTCCATCTCGGAGCTATAGAGATGACCGTATAGTATGCGGTTATCTCTTTCCGATAAGAAAACTCACGGCAAACTGTGCTATGGTGAAATGTAATACGTACAATTTACATGTAACCAGAGACTTGATATAAATATCTCACTGTATCTCATAATTTAATAGCTCCATATTTGTCGTACAAATTCAATAAATTATCATTCAAAAGGCATCGACAGACTTTAACTATTTTTAACGATTTCTAAAAAAATAGCATTACTTACATGTAAATAAAAAATTGTTTAGTTATAAAATAATATATATACTTTATTAACTCTTGTTTGACGTTTTGTTCAGTTGTTATTGTCAAACCATTATCGCAATTGTTTATTTGTCTACGTGCAAAGTAATTCATAGAAGAATGGTTTTGATACGCTTTTTAGAAACAGTTAATAGATACTTATCTAACTGCCAAAGACTTCTTTCTTCGGCAATAATAGTTTACGTCACCATTACAATACTTTCATTTTCAACGCTTCGTTTTGTAGCCGTTCAAGGAATATGAAAAATAGACATTTATGTTAAATATGATTGTGTGTAAAATAGAAGATTTGTGATTATTTAACACTGTGTTTTAATTAATGATTTTCACTGCATTTTTTAGTATTATTATAATATTACATTTACTTTAAAACACTGTACACGTTACCATGAAACAACAACTAATTAATATAATTAACCATTTAATAAATACATTATATAAATAATGTTTATTTTCTTACCTGCTATAAATTGATATAACCATAATGTAGTTTATAGTTAACGGATATATTAGTAACTGAGATATATTTGTATTTAAAAAACACTTGAGAAACACAATTAAAGAATTTTTTTGCTCTTATTGCAATTACACTGTTATTAATTCAGTCAGCAAAATACCCCGTTTACACGTGTATGGATTTACTGCTGACAATACGTTTATCGCGGTCATACCAAGAAAATTCACGTGTAAACATGTATTATCATGCAAGTTGCAAGAAAAGTTCGGAAGTTTCTGAATTTTCACGCGACAGTTGGGATTAGTTCTATCTGTGCATGCGCAGTATAACGACAGTGGCGAACCTGTCGATAAAAAACGAACTACAGCGCGCATACTCATTTTGAGATTAACCAATTTTTACGACCTGTCAAATAGTACTATAAAATGGTAATATCGTGTCTCGCTTACTCTTGAAGAATGAGATTGGCGAGACAGCCAGCACTTTCGCGTGTAAGCGGTATCGTGATAGTTTAAAATAGACACTATTGCTTCAAGTAAATCCATGCACGTGTACAGGCGCTAATACATATGATACCTACTATAGGTACATGTAAAATTTAATTTAATTTATACTATCATTTTTACACTGTTATTGTTTTAAGAATTTCGGATTTCTGTTATGAATATATCCAAAGTACTTATGAATTAGGCCTGACAAATATGAAAATGCAGGTACAAAATCAGTACCTAACTATTTTCGACAAACTTGGACAGATACTGCTTATTTAAGTGAACATATAATATATTGCATAGTACCGAGATTGTAAAGTCAAAAGAGCGTATGTTATTTTTTTGGTAAAATGAAATATTTTTTAGGATGTCGCCTTCGGCGTTTCAGAAGTATGGCAGCAAAAGTTATTTTATGAATAAGGATAAGTAGTTAGTGAAAAATTGATGGTGAAATTAATAAAAAAAAAATCAAATTGCTCTGTTGCAAGCTTACAAAATGTCACTTAGGTACATCCTTTTGATTTAGAAACCCAAAATCTGACTGCACTCTACAAGAATGCATTTATTTTGATTTATACCTACTTGATTATCTCCATGAATGCAATAATGCATTTATATTTTATGTTTTGCATTATCAAATTATTATTAAATTTTTTTTTGCCACCTACCTTAATATAAAAAATAACATTTTCCTTGCACAATAATATTTTCATATTTGTTTTCTTATAAACTAAAAAAAATATATTGTATTTTTCATAAACACTTAAATACACCATAATATAATCTTTAATGATACGTATTGTGGGTATTTTCAAAATAATACTAATTACCTATCTAAATAGTGTATTACAATTTTGTCGCTTATCTTATTCTTTCAATTTTAAATATTACATATAGGTATTGATATTTTTTTTTAAATATGCCATATGTAAATCATAAATTTAAATATCAGACTACACGTATTTGTTCATAATTAAGTATGTATACAAAACCTTTTGGGCTAAATAGGAAAAGTATTTATTACAGATTGGAATATACATGTCGATAATATACATTATTTATTATTTTTGTGCGCATATAACATCTATAATGCTTACGTAAGTTAAACGACTGGATATGTCGTTGTCATATCCACTTTAATGATCTAACGCTGTTTTCACTATTTCCGTCTTCTCTCGGCAATAAAAAGAGCGCGAAATGCGAACCATAAACTAATTTGAAATCTCTTCCGTTCCAGCGATACGTCACTTGGCACTATGGCGGAAGTGACGTCGAAATATCACTTTGCCGCGCACATGGGTCAGCTCATATCCGGAATCGACGGAACGGGATGCCACAACTTCTACTCGTCGTGCCCCCTACCCGGCATGCAAGTACTACAGATGTTAAAGGAAGTGCGCATGCGCTGAAGCACTTGTGAAAAACGCGGGAAAACCAAAATGTATTACGAATATCTCATCATTTTTATGTGCTCCGGATAGAACGAAATGCTAAAGAGTGACGCAAGAGGACGGACGTCGCGTTTTCTTCTGTGTATCTAGGAACTTTTATGAACTCCGGATACGTCCTGTTAAAATTCTAGAATAGTGTGAGGAAATACAAGAGGAAAGTCATTAATATTTTATGATACATATAATTAATATTGTATGTATTCTGTAAATAATAATTAATTATGTATCAAACAACATTTATGTATTCCTGATACTGACCTTTGTAACAATAGAAGAAAAGTTGAAATGCATAAACGTTGTTTTCAAATTTAAGTAACTGTCATTTATATTGATTGATAAAATAATATCACCCCAGTTTTAACTTTACATAAAGTGTGATTTAGTAATTCTGAGGTAATCTAGATTCAATATTGATTTTAAAATATGAAAATTTGGTATACAATTACTAATTACTTGAATCGATATATCAAAATTCTACAAATTCCTACTCTATTTAATAAATACCAAAACTACGTACGTCTTTGGTGTAAATTCAACAATATAATTATCCGTTTGGTCAAGTTAGAAACGGGGTGACGTCTATATATCAGTTAACTAGACGAATTTATAAAATAAATACCAATAAAAACATGGATTTAAAATCTCAATGAGGGCAGCTTTCATATACGTACATCAAATTGTATTTCCAAAATAAATCGTGAATATAGACAAGATCCAATAAAACATTATTATTATGTGGTAGGTATATACTACATAATTGAATAACAATTAAGACTGATTTTGTCTACTTATAAGAATGTTATTTACGTTACATAAGAGATCAGTAAAGTTGACAATGATCCTATATACAAGTTTTAATCATCATTGAATACCATAAATATCTATATGTATATATTGGTTTTCGACTAAGAATCAAGAGTTAACAAAATGAATTTAAGTGAAAATAAAATTATGAGATAACGTCATGTCTGTCTGAAAATATTTCAAATGGAATCTGAGATAATTGATACAGCTAATATAAAATTACAAATGCCATCATGACAGTGGAAAAACATGCAAGTTCAATGTTGAAAGATAATAATGTGAAATTTCTTCATTGTAATGTTGTGTACCACTTTTTTGCGAAAGAGCTATATGTCTACATTGGAAAACTATTTTATACTATTATTGTCAAATAGAGGTTAAGTCTTTTCTTGAAGTCGTGAATTGAATTCATCAGTTTACAAAAATTTCGTTTCTGAGAAAGAAATTCATTTTCACAGTATTCATGCATTTAAAGTGGGATTTGAATTATTTAAGAGAGAGTTGATTGTTATATGTCTGTTAACATATATAATAAATATAATATATCATTCTTCATTGGAATTCTCATGAGTGAGATCTGGATGATTTGACCGACTTTAGCCTTGTCCATGGCTTAGTTCCACCTCTCTTTGCATTTGGTGGCACGCAGGGTCTGTGCAAGCGGAAAAGCCGTGGAATTCTTGATCTAATCCGTCCATATGGAAGGAGCCCTTTCTCCGACCTTCGACCTATCTAAATAGTAAATACCACATCATTTTCCAGGTTGTAATAGTCCCTGCGAGTCATATATAAGTATTATCAATATAAAGTAATATTGATAGCCTTCCTAGATTGCCATAATTCAGTGAATATTTTATGTTCGTATAGAGACAGTGAGTCAAAGTAAGACCGATGCGTTAATGATACCCGAAACAACTGTAGATTGAATGGCATATAAGTGTTAGCCATATTTATAATAATTATATAATATTAACAGATTGAAACCTATTTTTTATCATGTTTGAACCTAAGAAAATCATGAGCCTCTACAATCTACATAATGGACGTTGTAATAACAGGTGTTTGTTTTTACGTGAAACTGATGTTGCCCATTTGCTCAACATACATTAAAAAACAACATGTGAATTTTTGCTCTGACTCTCAAATCCGGGACCTACGAGAAACTAAAATTACACAATTTAAACACTGTAGATATAATTTTTTTAATGACGTACTTGTACCGAATGGAGTCCTATCCACTAACAATTATTCATGTGTTTGGAATAATTATTATTACAGTACTACATAAGACATCTTTATAACCCACATTTACTTAACGTACCTACCTACTAGAGTGATATAATATTATTATTTTGAATCAAGATATTTTCTCATCTTTTCTCTTGGTAGTATAAATAATTCATGAACTATAAAAACTAGCTGCCTATCAGCATTTTATTGTGTACAGTCACTATCGGTTATTACACGCAAAGTTTCACGGATGACACTAAATTACCTGTTTCCAGTGATGGGTATTATAAAAAGAAATCGGCACGTCACTGCTACGTTAAAGTACAGTTGCGGAACATAATAATACATTTGTTGCATAAGCCGACCAATGGGTCTATTCTATGCTTATCGACCGCTAAAGTGATAAAGTGAAAAATATTATCAAACTTAGGGTAGGTTTGTATCAAAATATTAGCACTTATTGTAACAATTACACGAAGCCGGTTTTTATTGTTGCAATAAGTGCTATATTTTAACAGCACCTATCTTGCTGCTGTTAAAATATCGCACTTATTGCAACAATAAAAACCGGCTTCGTGTAATTGTTACAATAAGTGCTAATATTTTGATACAAACCTACCCTAAGTTTGATACTATTTATCAATTTAGTGTTCGATAAGTATAGAATAGACCCACAAGAGTGATTTGCATGTATATTCTTTGTTATTTTTATCGAAATTTAACAATCAACGAGTAGAAGTGTTTATATATAAAATATTCTGTACAAAAAGAATATATGAGGCTTCTATTGTAGGTGGAAAAAATATTTTCTAAAAAAATGTATTCGTTGTATTATATTAAAAAATCTGTGATATTCGAAAAATATTTTTAATCTAAAGTTTTACGAATAATAATTTTAAATAATAAAAATCTCGCACTTTGTATTATGTATTAATGAGTATGTAGCATAAACATGTTTTTCATCTATGTATGTATCCTTTCAAATAGTAAAACAAAAAATTGTTCTAGGTATTAATTATACTTATATTATACAATAAACTGCCTTATATTTTTTCAAATAACTAACACAGCTATTATTTTAGTACCTATGTAATGGGTGTCAATAAAAAAATTGCATTAAAATTTAATAACCAGTGAAATTTATATTTTTGAAAAATGTTGACTATAAACAATATTTAATTTTTTAAATTAAAATTTAAAAAGGTAATGCCACTTTTGTAAAAGTATGTTTTATTATAATTATTAGGTACCTATAAACTAACCACATATATATTTCCATACCATTTTGAGAATCTTATATTTCATTTTACATAAATACTTACCAATATATCTATATAATTATATTTCAATCTAATCATCACTCTGTACCAGAAAGCCAAAACGTAATTTAACAGTTGTTATGTCCTTAATATCAATGGACTCAATATTTTTGATAATTTCGAGTTTCTTGGATGAATATATTCAAAGGGATACTTTAATTAGCTCTGAAACTTAGTATCTGATTTGATACACACTAACTATGAGGCACAGAACTGATTAATCATATTGTTTAGTTACACCTTGAATATGACATTTCCTTATTTTTTTCATTCTCTTTTTAACTAACCTAACTAAGCCGCAATAATATTTGAAGCTTATATCCTGATTTTTTGTAGTATATTTCACATTTGAAGCCTTCTAGCCGATGACTGATTTTTTTTAGGTGATCGACACATTCGTAGTTTGGAAATGGGTATTGGTATTTAAAAATTACTCCACTATTGACCATCAAATAAATCGAAATGAAAACATGGATGCTATCCATTTTAAACTACGAGTAGATAGGTTGCAGCCCGTACCCAAACAGTTGAAATTAATTTATAACAAAACATATATTAACAACCTACTGAATAATGCGATTTGAGTAAAATTAATAATTAGGATTATATTACCAAACAATAATAATTGTATTAATCTTAAATAACGTTTCTTGTAATAAGTGTCTTTTTATACTTTTTGCATCATGTATTCAAATTTACAACCCTTTAAATGAGTTAGATACTTATTAATTATGAATATACCTCAGCTGAGGCATGGTCTAAAAAGTTCGTGACTAGACGATGAGAGGATTGTGCAAATGACGCGAGCCGAACGAAATACAATTTGTTATAAAAATTGAACGTGCGTCCTTTTTATGTTATGTTTATTATTATATTCGTAATAATAATAGTATAATCATTGACATGTTTTCTTTTTCAAGTACATGCGGAACGTTTTTTAGTAATTTTTACACGATTTAAGAATATATTCCCCCGACGCCATCACAAAACAAAATTACGTGCAAACAGGTCGACTAGCATTCTCCGAATGGCAATGCAGCCGAAATTTCGTTCCACATACAGATGAAAATTATTATTTGCCATTTCACTTATAAACGCTCTTAATCTGTTTGCAAATAAATTATTAATTAGTTACGAAAACGAAGTTGTCTTGTCATCTATTCCTGTTTAGGCAATGCATAAACCAATAAAAATGTATAACAGTCTATTTATATAATAATTAAACAATTTCTTTAATTAAAATAAAACAAAATATTTAATTATTTGATTTAACCACTTTGTAAATCACCTACTTAAAATCGGTCGTTTGCAATGGGGCTACATCGCTACAGCGTCGCATAATAATATATTATTATACTCCCTATGTATCGTACTAATATACCTATCCTATTTACGTTCATTCTTTAGATATATAATAATTAATTAAGGCACTATATAATAGTATTCCTTTATTTTTAATATGGATAACTGTATAGTTTTCATTGCAGGCCGAACCATGTGCAATGCGTTGTAAATAATCGAATTAAGAATATAGTTAATTGCTTAATGCAATGGGGGACATGCTCGTCGAAGGTCAAAATTGAGTTTTTATTGTATTTTCAAACCATGATCCTGGACACTCCTTAAACGTTGTAGATAATCTATTTATATAATTTTGAAGCCTTATTATCCTTTATAGTTATTTTAAACATTTGATGACTGCATGAAGTATTTTTGTTACATAAAATAGTATTCTTTTAAACCTCTCGCTCTAATGTTTTAGAATATAGTCATATTTCGGTACATAACTGTGCAGTGGTGTTAAGATTTTTTACATTTATTAATTTTTAAACGCATTTATTAAGCCATTAGTATAATTTATTACGAGATAATTTTTGTAAAATATTCACGATAAAAAATTATTTTGATAATCTCTGTGATCCCAAATTTGACAAGAATTAGGCATTTTATTATTTAAAAAATCGGCAAGATTAACACATTTGAAGATGATTCTAAAGATATTTATTAAAAGCTACGTCTTTGACCATTCAAGTGTGATAAACATCTTATGAATAATGATTGCTTTATAATAATTATTGACCTAAGAATAAGGTAGTGTTTTTTTGAAATACGCCATTTCTTTTGTCATTCCCCAGTAGTTAAGCTACAACATACGGCCGTAGCCATAAAATGACAAACTATAATTAAAGTAGGGAGTATAATTATGTTAACGCGCGTGTTTGAACATGTACTTAACAGAATTTTTTTTTATTTTTTTTTAAACGGTACATGTTCAAACACGCGCGTTAATATCATTTTACTCCTTACTTTAATTATAGTTTGTCAATTTATGGTTACGGCCGTACGTTGTAACTTAACCACTGGGGAATGACAAAAGAAATGGCGTATTTCAAAAAAACACTACCTTATTCTTAGGTCAATAATTATTATAAAGCAATCATTATTCATAAGACGTTTATCACACTTGAATGGTCAAAGACATAGCTTATAATAAATATCTTTAGAATCATCTTCAAATGTGTTAATTTTGCCGATTTTTTGAATAATAAAATGCCTAATTCTTGTCAAATTTGGGATCACAGAGATTAGCAATATAATTTTTTATCGTGAATATTTTACAAAAATTATCTCGTAATAAATTATTCTAATGGTTTAATAAATGCGTTTAAAAATTAATAAATGTAAAAAATCTTAACACCACTGCACAGTTATGTACCTAAATATGACTATATTCTAAAACATTAGAGCGAGAGGTTTAAAAGAATACTATTTTATGTAACAAAAATACTTCATGCAGTCATCAAATGTTTAAAATAACTATAAAGGATAATAAGGCTTCAATATTATATAAATAGATTATCTACAACGTTTAAGGAGTGTCCAGGATCATGGTTTGAAAATACAATAAAAACTCAATTTTGACCTTCGACGAGCATGTCCCCCCTTAATTAATATTGTTTGTTAAGTACCTTATCTGTAATTATTAATTTCATTTGTATTGGTTTACTTGCTATCTATAACCAATAGATTTTTTATATAAATCTAAAAATAAACAATGTAATTGTAATGTAGAATTACCTACTAATAATAATTAGGTTCCAATAAATCATTTTGACTGATTTTTCATGACATTTTAGTGTGTTTAATAAATGTCTTTGAATGGTGTATTATTACGAGTATTACTTTCACACATAGCTACTTCATAGATATGTACTATTATTCTAAATAAATATTGAAATACATTTTATCACTTCATGTATAGATAGGTACGCACTATAATAATTTGTACGTTATGTGTTATCTATTTTTAATAAATTTGCTTTCTTAAAAATGTGACTTTCATTTTCAATATTTTTCTTTTTGACAATATGATTCTGTGTGCTGAAAATATTGTCTGAGTTGTGGTGAGTGGTGACCATTTAGCCATATATATCAGTGGCGTGGGGTGGAGGTAAGCTGATGAATTCGACATAAATAGTGCACTATAATTCAAGTAAACTCTGCCTAAATCAAACCATAATCGTTTATGTATACGATGGGCGACCTGAAAAAAATAGTGCACACTTTTTCAATAATACTTGAATTAAGAATACATATCATTACAGATAGTGTAGGTTAGTTTTTTTTTTTAATTCATTAAGCCCTGTAAAACCAAATCATAGTAGATAAAAATATTATCTTATCTATAAAATATCCAAAATAACGTATGATTGAATAGCATAAATTTAGATTTTTTTATAGATAGACGATTTTTTATTACTATTATCTATCATGGGTTGGTTTTTGCAGTATTGGATTGAATTATAAAAAAACTAATCAGTACCATCTGCAGTTTGTATTCTGAATTCAATTAAAACAAATAAGTATGACAGACAAAGTTTAATGTGCACTATTTATGTCAGATCCCCACAGCCTACCTCCACCCTTACCCCTTTACTAAGAGAGATGTGGTATGCTGTGTATTTGGTTTTTATTTTTTTTTACGTTATTATTATTTTTCAATGATTAATATTTGGTAGGTATGTATTTTTTTATAACTTGATTTACCGGTAGGTAGGTACTTTTTAAATCTACGTATGAATTGTAAACATTTAGAACTAACAATTTGAAATATCTACAATATGTTTTAAATCAATACATATAAAAATATCAATTTTTGCAACACGCGCTCGCAGGTGAACGACGCTTAGTTAAGCAACAAACTAAGATTTAGCGGCGACACCATAGCAAATCATCTCACACATCTGTAAACCTTTTATCTTACTCTAGCGCGTGTCGCAGAGATAAGGGTGCCGAATACTTTCTCACTCGCGCTTATGCATCGTTTTTGTTCAGGCCTTGGTCTTAACCGTTTGTTTGCAAAAGCTGAATTCGGTCAAAATAGCAACCACTGATATTAAGGTCGATAATTCATATGCTACTCATAATATTATTGTTAATCTTAGTATTACAAGACATACTCAAGAATGACATGATGGTTGAAATTTCGTCCAGCAATATGATGATTGCTCGATGCAAAGGTTGTTTATGTGAGATGGTTGAAAAATCTGCATTGACATTGGTTCATGTGTGAAATTTATTTCTGTGGCAAAATTTTAAAAAGTTGGCTTTATTTAAGAAAAAGGGTGAAGTTTATATATTTTTTCTGTAGATATCTGTAGATAAATTAGATTTATGTATCATTTCATCATTTTATTGCAACTCTGGATGTCTATAACCTCAAATTTGCGATACATTTAAAACAAACAATTTGTTTATTGCACTTTTGTTTTTTTTCAGTACAAATATCATTAAAAAATTATATTTTGAATGAAAATTAACGATTGATAATCGTTAAACGAAGCTCTTGCTGTAAATTATTCAATCCTATAATTTTCCACAAACGTTTATTAGTTTTCTAATTTAAAAAATAGTTTTATAATCATTGTTTTATGTCAATCAATGTGTATAAGTAAAGAACACTAAAGAATATAAAATATCTCTAGGCCTTTTGAAAATAGCGATGTTAAATAATATATATTTAGTATTATAGGCAGCCAGTAGTGGATCAGGTGACTTAGATGATTATGCTGTAAACCAACAATAATAATAATATATCGATTTATAAGATCGTTTCTATTGAAACGTATTGACAAATACCTTACAATTTATACAATACATTACAGTTTCTATTAGGTATGCTCCAAGTGAGATATCTGGTAATGTTTAGAATGGCCTGTATAATGAAAAACTGATTTACCTTGGATCTTTCACAATCGAAATTATCAGAGTTGCTTTATTTATTGTTGCTATACGAATAATATAATAAAGCAGTGAGTATATTTCCGTAACACAAATATTCAGTAAATGTTTGAAAAATATTAAATCCATATTGTCCAAATGAAATTAAAAATATTCACGATTATAGAAACAGATTTTAGAGACAGTTTGATGGAAGATACGCCATTCGACTGCTAACTCATCAATAATTACAGAATGAGGTTCAATGGGAATTGGATGCAGTATAATCCATATTATTATATTATACTATTTTCAATGCATCAGACAACACAAAATGGCTTCATCATAAAATATTGTTGTTGAGCTGTTAAACCTCCGATATGACAAAATTTAAATTTATATGAGAGAAATACAATTGCTGTCTAAGCACAAATATTACGATAGAGTTTAAATTGCTTTAGAAAATTTGTGAAAAACATAATTTGTCTAAACTCAAAATAACATGTAGTAAAGGCTTGTCGTTACTGAGTATTTGTAATAGCTCCAATGTGATCACCCAATATTATATTGACGGTTTGTAACTACTAAAATCGTGCCTTCTTCGACAGAGTAGGCGAAATATGTAGCATAAATTTTTGTCATATTCCAACTCTTACAAAAATTCGAATAATAACTATTCGATTCTAAGCTAAAGCATGGACAATTCTTACTGATCACTATATAAATAAAATTAGAGGTGAGTGTTATGCTGCGATTACATTATGATCACGTTACGTGCTGTCACATGCTAGTATGGCGACAAAATTAGTCTATGGTTTCGTCATTCCGCATAATATTTTGACTGATCACTATTTCTATAAATTCTATTATGGAAAGTGCCAACTTTAATTTATTAGTATTTTGAATTATTATTCATGGTAATTTCAATTAATTTTAGCAGTTTCTACGTGTGCGTACGTTAAAATTGCTTGCGATATTGCATCTATAGATAATATTTTGAACAGAATCCAACCAGTAGATCATAAATAATAGATGTAAGCACCGGACATAGATAACAGTTTAATAGAAAATCCATAGAGAGAAAAAATAAAAACAAAGAGCGCGCGTTTTGACGTGATTCGAAAATGTGTAGGCATGGAGAATATAATAAAAAACGTTCATTGAGTCATACGTTTGCCGATGTAGCACGGTACGCGTGAGGTGACCTCATTGTTGTCCTGATGGTTTCGGCAAATTTTGCTGAAACTGAAGATGTTCGTTTAATTTAAAGGTTCAAAATGTGCTACGGGATGGGAACATCAGTCTGATAACATCTTAAATACCAAGAAAAACGGCATTACACATTTTTTCCGTGTGACAGCACATAACGTGATGATAATTTATTTGATGCATTACAGTGATATTTAAATGAGGCATGATTTCGATCATAAATTATATTTCAATTTTGGTGGTAAGTATATAACATATTTAGGACTTTGTCACATCAGAGGTTTCAACAGCTCAAAGATAATACATCCGTCATTCAAATAAGATATAAAGAAGGTTCTCTAATTTGAGTATCTGAGCAAGGCCAAAATAATAACATTCGTAATCGATATGCAATCTATGATACTAATAAAATAAGATTTCTACACAGTTAAATATTTTTATTGTGTGCAACGTTAAATTTATTCGACTATTGTTTAAAGGTCGTTCTATGCGAGTACATAGAATGCAAACTGCAGCTGATCCAATTTGACGTGCATTACTTATTGAATAATTCATACGTAATTTTCTGTCAGTCACTATAATTATTTCAAGTTTTTTATACTTAACTATGAACAAAATTACGAATAAAAAATATGCAATAAAATTGATTGGTGGATTTCATTTTAGAGACACGCGATATATTGTTTGCAATACTTTTAAATGACATGTTGATCTTCATAAAAAATATAAAAAAATATTATAAACTATACATTCTAAACGTACTTAGTCGCTTTTTATTATTTCAGACAATAAAACATAATTAAAATGCAGCTATTATATATTATGTAAACACACTAACATTCAATTTCTTGCATTGTGTATCCAAATGCAACTACTAGAAATTGCATTTGTAACAAGTAACGAGTTGCTAATTGTTTGTACTAGCAAATTATTTTTGTTTCGTATAACAAATGTCTTCTAATAATGCATACAGTCATGTAACTTTTATTATAAAATTATTATTATTTGACCATATGCGATCCTAATAAGAGCATATGGGCCTTCATATGGTGGACGTTTCGTATCAAAAGATTTTTGTTTTTACTTTTTTTTTATGTTAGCCACTTGCTCAACTTATCAAGTCTCTGGCTCCAAACACAAATTTAAAATCAAGGTATGCATATTTGTCAGATGCAGGATTCGAACCATTACCCACGACATTGTAAACCTACGTGTAAGCCGCTCGGCCATTATTATAAAAGCAGAAAGACGTTAAGAAGCTCACGCCTTTAAGCCAATCTACCACCCCAACCGTTAAATTCGATTGAGTTGGAAAATATATTTTTTACATAATATTTGAGACTTTCGTGGTTGTTTATTATCGTAATAGATTTTTGGGTTTTCAAAACGTTGAGGAAAGAACGAAGAAAAACACGCAGTAAAAATCCAAAAATCTATTACGATACATTTTTTTATTGCATCTATGACTGAGTGAAAAGATTTAAAATTACATTCTCGATCGGATCCGATATTTGGCATGAATAGTATGAGACATCGTGCTTGCACATCTGCCCGTATAGTTTGTGGTTTATTGGTAATTTTAATATTATTTTACAATATATTCGTACATATCTCACAATCTTGTCACTAATATAACATCATATTTACATAATTAGGGCTACTGTTATATTATATTGAATAATGTCTCTAAACACGGGACGTTAAAATCGATCCGTATTATACGTAGTACAAAGCATGGCCCCCACAAGGGAGGACTGACATGGCTCTAGTTTGGTGTCCCGGGCGTGGGAGTTCGACCAGTAAAGTGACATAAACACACATCACAAATTTGCACTAAGATGAAATTCTATGTGATTATTGATGATTGATATAATAAAATGATAATTCACCTCCATACATTTATTTAAATTATTTTTAATGTCACCAGTTTTTATTAAAATGACTATTTATCAAATATATTGAAGGGTCACATATTACTTGACTACTATAAAAAGGAATCGAGATCAGTGCTTCATAATATATTCTATACATAAATATTTATGTGGAAATGACATTGTAGAGATGCTAATTCTTTCAACGACGAGTATAAACTTTAAAACTGTTTATAAATCCATCAATTGCAAATAATAATCCTTGAAAATGGTACGTATTGTTTCAATCAAATATATGCCAGTCAATTCACCCACCTAAATACCGATAACAAATTCATTTCATGTATAAATACAGGTTTTATTTAAGCCGTGTATTTTATATTATGTAAATAAATAATCAAATTTATCATTATGATTTCAATCAATATATTATAATTGTTGAATGTCAAGTTAAAAAAGACCACTGACGGTTAGAATCCTTGGCCATTTAAAATTAAAAAAAAAACGGAAAAGTTACTAAACAAAATAATATTTTAAAAACGATCTCCGGTCCGAATATAATCCGGTGTTAATTAATATTCCAGGGATATAATGTAAGTACCACACGTTATAATTTTCAACTCAAATCTCAATAGGCTGACTAAATGATTTGGTTTTGATGAATGACGCAAGGAGAGAAGACGGAAAGAATATCATGTGTCGTTCGCTCGTTTTGTATGGGGTTACATGTAAATTGTACGTATTACATTTCACCGTAGGACAGTTCGCCGTGAGCTTTCTTATCGGAAAGTATACTATACGGTCATCTCTGATTTTAGCAAAATTCATGAATTCAATAATGAAAACCTAACCTAACCTAACCCTCACCTACCCTAACCTAATGTCATTTCCCTCCATTTTCGAAAATGAAAAACATGCTGTCACTTTTATTTTGTTGTCTGGTTTTTCGTCTGGATTTTAGGACTTGGAGGTGAATAAATAACACACCGGAATTGTTTTGGAAATGGCAAGGTATATTTAAGTTAATATTATATAATAGTTACATTTTTAATAATTTATTTTACGGAGGACGAAATGTACGTGTTTGCGATTTTGCTGTTTGCAGCGTTCTGCCCACCATCTTGTGTTTCGCTTTCAACCAGAAGCATTGTCAAAAAGGCAACGTTGCAAATATTTTTCAACCGTCATAAGCTACGGCATTGCCGGCTCTATTATTTTTATTATTTATTTTCGTAATCAGCGCTTTACTATTTGTTGGATTTGATACCGACTTGGGCCTCTCCAGATACACAGAGACATCCCCAAATGGGGACCATACGGCGGTGTAACACTAACCTAATCTAACAAATAAACCAGTATATCGGCTATTTTCAAAAATTGTTTGCCGTGGTTGCCAGTAAACTGGCAAGAACCGTATTTTATTTAGACATGAATTTAACCTCACCATATATTTCCGATACAACATTTCACGCCAAACTGCATACGTACAAATTTTCGGACACGGTTGTATGGATATTTTTCAAATCGAACCAAGATGTACAAACACCATGTAGGTCAGGGATGGCGAACCTTTTTACGAACGGGTGCCAAAATTTCCCAAATAATATTTTTCGACTCTCCGACGTGCCAAGCAGTTTTTCATGGCGAAAAAATGAAAAAGTAGTATTTAGAAATTCTATTAAAAAAGTTTAAAAATTACAATTGAGTTCTTGATATTCTATCTTTCACCGTGTTTCTAGCTGAAGGCATATCTTTTATAATTTGAATACTTTTTTACTTGTTTTAAAAATTTCTCTCTTCCACTCTTCTTTCATATATTCTCTATCCAGTGATGTCCCGTGGGGGTAGGCAGATCGAGCGTTACTTGGGGGCGGCAGTTACTCGAAGGGCGACAATTTGAGGAGATTCATTTCATATATTATATAGGAATAACTACCTAAACTTAGTAATACCTAACGAAAATATTTTACCATTAAAAAAATCAGCTCACTGGTTGGAAACAAAATGCATTAATTAACACAAAGATTTAACTGGACTGTAATTATTTGTCGGGTTCGCGATGATGTGTAAGAAGCCACTGTACTGCCAACATCAAAAAAATCCCACTTTTGGGGAAAAAATATTTATAAATTTAATTTTGTATGTTTTAGTCAATTTAGTGATATATATTTTTTTAGTACCTACCTAATATGTACAACACATTTCTTAGATATTGGAGTCATGAAAGGATGATAAAAAATACTGTATAAAAATGGGGCCGCATGTTGGCGCTGCCTAGAGGCGGCATTTTGTCTAAGGATCTCACTGTCTCCATCACTGAACGGTTTTCCTTAGCGATTATGTTTGAGGCAAAATAACAAGCAGTTATTATATTTGAATGACTGCCGATAATTAAGGTTTATGATCGAATATTTTTATTTTTAATAGCTTGATCCTAAATACCGATCTATATTATTTACATTAAATGCAATGATAATTCTTGAAGAGGATTTGCCTGCTATTTTTTATACAATGCGATATGTTATTAATTATGCATGAATTTTATCATTTCCGTTTGGGCATCGATTGGAAAATAATATAAAAAACCGAAGAAACACGCATGGCTATGCCGTCATTATTTTTTAATATTAAATATATAAGGTATTTATATATTTATTTGATAAACTTTTGTACTTATAAAAAAAACATTTTTTAAATAATTAAAGGTATTGTCTTCTTTTTAAAATGAAACATTCGCGTGTCATGCAAAATCATCTCGCGTGCCATAGGTCCGCCATCACTGATGTAGGTTGTCTTCCACCAAGGATTAACAGTAAGGAAAATCATGTAAGTATTGCGTAGGTTCCTCACTCTTGGTATAACCCCAGCATTAGAGTCTCCTAGTGACTAGTCTAAATTCTAAACTATTAGTTACCATAGTTACGTAATGTGATAAGTTTATTTCACTTATGTATGTCTTGCAATCAAAAAAAAAATCTGCTACAGGGCATACCAAAGCTGAGAATTAATAAACGACGTATAGTAGGTACCTGGCATAAAGACAAACGTAATGATTGAGCAATATCCGAGACAGGACAAAGCGAGGAGTGCATCACTCTCTGATATGCATAAGAACTACTGGTATTTTTTTACAAAGAAAAGTTTCACTTAATATATAACCACTGAATATACGTAATAAGTATGTCTAAGTAATATTATGAATGAATAGTACACGCACGGCTTCATTAAATAAAATTGAAAAATAAATTAATCCCACAAATTAAAACTTCAATTCTCTAGTTCAGTGGTTTCCAAAATTTATGTTACTACGCCTCCCTTTAAAAAAAATCTAATATTGGCGCCTCCCCCTCCCTTTTATTTCATTAAATAATACAGACACTTTTTAAATAGTTAACACTGTACTAATACAAAAATGGAAAAAATATATAAAAATAAACAAGGTTTTACTACTTATATTAAATTGAATGCATTAGTGGTCCTTGCATTGATTTATTCACTCATTTTTTTTTAAATTTCAACCAAATAGACAAGTTTAACAACAAAATTATCGTTCCTAAACAAATTTGCCTGAAATTTCAACACTATGATTTGACCCTTTTATTTCATTTTTTCACGTGATAGCCAGCGCGCTCCACAATAGTATTGAAGTGAGGTACGAGGGTGGGTCAATAATTCCTTAGAAAAAAGCATTAAAACAGTTTTTATTTTTGTATTTTTTTTTTATTTCTCAACATAATCTCCTTGGAGCTCAATACACTTGGTTAGACGTTTCTCAATATTTTTTAAACCGTCAGAAAAATAAGTTTTCGGAAAGTCCTCAAAATAAGCATTTGTCCGATCGATGACTTCTTCATTTGAAAAAAAACGTTGTCCACTTAGCCATTTTTTTAAGTTTGGGAAAAGGAAAAAGTCACTGGGGGCTAAATCTGGCGAATACGGTGGGTGGTCGACCAATTCGAACTTCAATTCTTCAATTTTAGCCATTGATCGTAAACATGTGTGAACACGGGCATTGTCCTGATGAAAGAGGATTTTTTTCCTGTTTAAATGAGGCCGTTTTTCTTCAATTTTGTTTTTTAGCTGGTCCAATAAAGATGCATAATAATCCCCTGTTATTGTTTTTCCTTTTTCCAAATAGTCAACGAAAATAATTTCACGTGCATCCCAAAATACAGTAGCCATAACCTTACCAGCTGATTTTACGGTTTTCGCCTTCTTTGGACATGGTTTGCCTTCGCAATCCACTGCTTTGACTGTTCTTTCATTTCGGGAGTATAGTGGTGTATCCATGTTTCATCTACAGTCACAAAGCGACGAAAAAATTCATCCGGATTGCGTTGCATGAGCGACAACAGGGCTTTAGAGGCCACCACCCTATTGCGTTTATTGTCGACTGTGAGCAAACGCGGCACTCATCTTGCAGAAATTTTTTTCATGCCCAATTTGTCATGTAAAATAGAAATGACGCTACCTTTTGAGATCCCTGTAACCTCAATTATCTCACTCAACTTTAATCTTCGGTCACTTAACACCATATCGTGGATTTTATTGATCATTTCTGGTGTAGTCACCTCTACAGGACGTTCTGAGCGTGGTTCATCCTTTGTTGATGTACGACCACGTTTAAATTCATTTAACCAGTTATAAATAGTTGCAAGTGAAGGAGCAGATATGCCGTGAACTAAATCCAACTCATTTTTTATTTCCTTTGCTGTTAACCCTTTTATATTAAAATGTTTAATTACAGCCCTAAACTCAATTTTCTCCATTTTCCATTTTTCCATTTTCCACAAGCAAATTTTTTTTTAAATGTACGAGAAACACACAACAACCCGACCAATCTGATTGAAACTTCGCAGCATACTGAATCGGTAGTGCCGCTGCATGAAAACAAACCGCTTACAGTACTAGTCACGCCACCTGTCGGCTTTTCTAAGGACTTATTGACCCACCCTCGTATTATAAAATTATTCTATATATTTTCAGACATGTTTACACACCTTTTATAGGACTATTTTTTTTATGTAGTTTATAACTAGCGGCCGTTTTATAAACTACGCATTTGCAAACTGCAAACATGTGGCTACATTAATTGTGTTAAACTCATCGCGCCTCCCTTTGCAACCCTCCGCGCCTCCCAGTTTGCAAATCGCTTCTCTAGTTCAAGTTTACGAAACTAGTGTGGAAAATCAGCTGTATTTTTTTTAAAAATCAGAATCATAAAATGGTTACCTGTTGATAAAATACTAATGTTTTTTTTAATGGAGAGTAACCGTAGAATTAATTCACTACTATAAAAATAATTATCATATTTTCAAACCACCTGCTTTTTAAACAGAGACACCTGCCGAGTAGATCTTTAACGGGTTAATATAAACGGCATGTGGGTGTTTGTTGATTTTAGTACAAAATCAAAACTGACAGAGGTTGCTATATTAAATTTGTAATAATTTTAATTATTTATCTTTACGAGATTTTTGAATTTTCAACTAAAGTTAAATAATTCATCGAATACCATATGTGATAAATATAGTATAGCCACATCTAACTACGTAAACTATAATATTCGTTGACAAGAAGATGGACAATCACAACAACTACTGACTTTTAACATAACGATAATCAGTATTTTAAGTCTATATTATTAATTTCCACAAAGCAGATTATACAAAAAATATAAACCTAAGTTGTATGTTTTCTTATAACTTTACGTATGAATATGTCAAACCCATTTGGATACGTCTTGTATCTATTGTGTTCATTTTAAACTAGCGCCTAATTCATTAATATGTAGAGTAGAGTACCAAAAGAGTATTAATATGTATATTGTATACGTCAACCAAATCAATGATAACTTTAATAATATTGTCAATATATTTAAGAAGTGATGAAGACCCAACACTAAACATTTTGTAAATGTTTTTGGCTTACTCGTAACCATTACTTGAATTTAAAAGATAATACTTACAAGGGAATCAATAAAATTGTTTCGAAAAGCGCAAATTGATCTCTGATTCTATCCATATTTAATAATTAAATTGCACAGTGAGAAACGAGTGACATCTTTAAATTTAATGAGTAATGACATTATTGGGCGTATAGTAACAATTAGTAATAATATTAATTGTATGAACATCTGATTGGTACCGCATAATATGGTAGATATAAGAAAGGTCAGTTTCTGTACATATAATATTATTTAAAATATTGGTACTGAACAGAAAGTTCCTTATTCAATTTACATAAATAAATAATAAAAAAACCTTTTTATTTCTTACAAACAAAAGTAAATGACAGTTCAAATCAAATTCAAATTTATTTTACATATAATGAACATAACAAATTATAAATTCAAAGCGTTCACGACATGACATAAAATAAGTGTTAATAAATTTAAAAATAAAAATACAGAGAATAAGTAATAAAATAAGAAATAAAATAAGTAACAAAATAAAAGTAGATGGAAGCACACAGAGTGAACTCTGATAGACCCTATCTTAAAAACTTATAAAACAACGTCCTCCTGAATTCACTTTCACGTAAGTGGAATATATCAATATCCGAAGCGATTTCATTAAACATGGTTACTGCCCTCCCAATTGGCATTACTAATGGCAGGTTAGTTCTGCACCGTGGGAGAACAAACAACGGATGCCCTCGATTCCTAAGGTAATTATCAGAGACACACAAGCCAACACCACCGAATGGCAGAGTTCACATTTACGTCGCGTATAAGTCTGAAAAAATATGTAGCTAAATAAAGATCCCTTCTAAATTTTAAGCTACAGTATGTAAGCATCCCTAAGAGAAAATCAGTCGGATAGAGCCACGGATAATATCCATACAGCCGAAAGTAAAGGAGTCTTAAAAATTTCTTTTGGACTCTCTCCATCATAAGGCCGTACTTCAACTGATGCGGGGCCCAAACGATAGACCCACTCTCAAGTCTGCTTCGAACTAAGGAGTTATAAAGAATTTTTAGTACCGTAACATCCGAAAAGACCCGAGAAGTACGCAAGACAAAGCCCAACATCTTTAGCTCCTTTTTACAAATGGTATCTATATGACCACTAAACGTCAGTTTACCGTCAAACGTAATTCCAAGATCTCTTACAGATGATATTCGCGAGAGAACTCTGCCATGCATCGAGTACTGGAAAAACAATACTCGTGAGGCTTTAGTAAACGATAAAACATTGCATTTATCAATATTGAAGTCCAGTTTGTTACGCCTGCCCCAATCTAATATATTATCTATATCAAGTTGGAGTTGACGACAATCGTAAAAGGTGACAACTTCCATGAAGAGTTTCAAGTCGTCAGCAAACAACAAAAACATAGAATTTTTAATTACCAATGCTATGTCATTTATAAAAATCGTGAACAGCAATGGCCCTAAGTTTTAGCCCTGGGGGACACCAGAAAATGTGTAAAAGGTCTGTGACTGATAAAGGCCGTACGATACGTATTGTTGACGGTTCCTAAAATAACTCCCGAATGGCTTCAAAAATCGATCCGACAATCCAATAAGTTGGAGTTTTTCCATTAGAATATCGTGATCGACTCTGTCAAATGCCTTCGAGAAATCATTGTAAGAACAGTCAACCTGGCTGCCTCTATCTAGTACTGACGACACATAATCAGTGAATACCATCAGGTTGGTTTCCGTTGATCGGCCTGCTCTAAATCCATGCTGTTCATTCATTATAAATGACTCAATTTTTGGAGAAATCATGCTGTGCATGATCATCTCCAGAACTTTTGCTTGTGCAGAGAGAACAGCTACCGGCCTGTAGTTTTCTACTGACGACACAGTTAATTGACTATATCTAATGAATATATATTTAACCTATGAATATATCTATTATGTATATATATATCTACCTATGATTGTATTCTCTACTTATTTTCTAGTTTATATAATATTAATTATTATTGTTTTTATATTTTTGTTTAATACATATATATATATATATATATATATATATATATATATATATATATATATATATATATATATATATTAAGATTTTTTTTTGTATATAATACTATTAGATAATGTTCATAAATTAAACAGTTATATGTAATTAGTTTGTTTGGTTTGTAAGAACCCCTCTTCGGGTGAAGGCCTCCTCCAAAGAGTCTCACTTTTTGGCTATTTGTAGCTAATTTGGGCCCGCTGTTTATATGATGTCGTCTTGCCATCTCGAATGGGGTATTCCTCTATAGCGTTTCCCTTTTGGGCCGTTCCATGAAGTAATTATTTTTGTCCATCTCTCATCTTGTAGTTGCGCTACATGACCCGCCCATTTCCAGTTAAGTTTTTGAGCATGGATTAGAGCGTCTGTGGCTTTTGAAATATTTCTTATTTTTGTGTGTCTTATTTTTTGTCTTTTGTTGATATTTAGCATACTACGTTCCATACCGCGTTGGCAGCTGGTGATTTTGTTCTTTACTATGCTAGAGTATCTCCAGGTCTGACAGGCATAGGTTAAGCATGGTAGGAGACATGAGTTCATGACTCTAGTTTTTGTGTTTGCTGTCATATGGCCTTTAAATATTTTTTTTAATACAATGTACATATTATTATTTAATTAGCGTTTTTAGAAGCGCCACAATTAATGCCAGCCACACACGCTGGATTATATTATATGTATATACTTATAGAACAAGGGGCGCCACTTTTCGGGGCTCAGCGTATGCCGGCTTTTTTATGTGGTTGTGGCGCTTCTAAATAGTCGATGTGTAAGGATGCAATATATTTTAAAATTAACTGACCATTATTTAGCTTATTCATTTAATTTGTAACAATCGTTTACTGTAATCCAATACCTATACAGTTTTCGCCACTGTAGAAAATGCATATGAAGGAAATTGAGTTTTAGGGTAAACAAATGCAAAAAAATAATATTGGTATCTGGCGATAGAATACGAAGCATGTCTACATATGGTCACAATACCGAAGATCGATTAGATAATATAATCAAAAAAGATTG
The DNA here is from genome assembly GCF_057557595.1 of Rhyacophila brunnea. Taxonomy (NCBI): domain Eukaryota; kingdom Metazoa; phylum Arthropoda; class Insecta; order Trichoptera; family Rhyacophilidae; genus Rhyacophila; species Rhyacophila brunnea. The sequence continues at coordinate 33,741,666 of NW_028233276.1, read as the reverse complement.
TTGAAAAATCAATGTTCTTTTAAATTATCTATATTATATCATCATCATCAGCGCAGCCGGGGTCAATCCACTGGTGATTGAAGGCATCTCCTAGCTCCTTCCACTCTTCTCGGTCCCTAGTTCTTCACTGCCACGTACGTCCACCGAGTGTTATGAGTTCGCATGTTCGACGGTTATAATGTGTCCTTGTGGTCATTTATTGTCCCCTGGGTACCACTGTGCCAAATTAAAATAATATATAATACGTACATGTGTTTATGTATTATATATTATTAATTTGAAAACATCTCATGCATATACACTGTAGAAAAATCCTTTTTAGAAAAAATACGACACTCGACGGAACCATTTTACAACGTTTTTCTTAGCTCGTATTCTTATTTGTCCGGTGGTTCTTTGTCCGGTACAAATCTTGCAATCGATTTTTAACAAACTTCCCGACTAGATAGTCATTTGTAACTTTTAGAATATATCAGAACACGATGCCAATGCATTTTTTAATACTTTTAGCCATCTTTAAGTAGAATTGAATTCATTTTCAGTTAATTCTGTTTTGTATTTCGACACCATTATTGGTTGCTAGGGGTCTGGGGTCCTAGCAACTAAATTAATAATATATACGTGCGTTACTAAGTAAATCAATATGACATGTCAAGTACAAATTATTTTGATCGTTTAAGCTAGTCAAGTCAAGTTTATATGGTTCAACAGAAAATTTAAAAACGTTGTATATAAAAAGTTCTTTTTATCTTGTAATTGTTTATTTTCTAGTGATATTCAATATATTATAGAATGTTACATTCTCAAATCTTTTGAACTCTTCTTTGGATAAAAGAAATAGTTTGTAGTACATACATTAAAACTTTGTATTATTGAAGAAAAATACAGGATCTTCAAAATAATTTATTTTTAATAAGTTATAAAATACGATGTATTTATAGGAATCGACTGTTCAACGCGCACGGACTTTTATTGTTTTTGAACATAGGTTTTTCTTTGAATTAAAAATATATTAATATTTTAAAATTCGTATTGAATAATTACAATGTAAATTATTAGATAAATATAGTTAATTGCATGCTTCGTATTCTATAGTTGCTAGTAGATCAACCGTAACACGACAAAGACGTTGAACAGTTTACATAAATATCACTTATACTCCTTGGGTCATCACCCCCGCATTTGCACTATTATAAAATAATAAGTATAATTCATTTACTGATTTACTCTATAGTAGACTATTAATTATTTAGTTACTTTGTTTCAAACTACGGTGACTGTTCGAATTTTAAAAATGCTACTTATGCAATACGACCTACCGTCATTATAAAAGAAGATCATTACAGACTAATGATATTGAGTACCCGATTATAATGGCATCACGATCAGTATTCATCTAGATCAGTAAATATAAACCTTTTTTGGTTGATTAAATGCATGAAATATATTATATATATATTTTTTTTTTTAAATAAATGACAAATACGGAGTAAATAAGGAAACATAGTATGTATACAGAAAAGGGGTTAATTATTGATAATATCAATTATAATAAACAATATTAGCTAACACATAATAGATAATTTGTTTATAATTATATTATTACAAAAATATTCATTAGTTTCCTAGCTAGTCATGGCACATTACAAAGAATAATAGTGGGAGTGAGAAAGCCAACAGGAGACGACGTGGAATCCATGAGGAATGGGCGAGACATTGTTTTGAGCAACAAAAAATAGACGCTACGTACTGCCCGTATTAATATTGAAGTAGTGAAGTGTTTTCGCCATCTCGAAAAGTAAATCGGCGGCTATTGTTTTTACATTGTTGTCTGGATACCAAACATTAAGAATTAATGGCAGAAAAATTCAGATCGATAGATTATTCAGTCGCTCCCTAATCGACCTCATCTCATATTGGTTCATTTGAAATATCAGAATAAATTGTATTTTGATCACAAAATTGACACTCGCATATTATTATGTCCAATCATTTTGCTTGTTTCCTAATCCATTTATTTATTTTTCGTTCGTAGCGATTCGACTTAGCATAGTAAGAGAATAGATTGACGACTAGTGCAATTCTTCTACCAAGAAGAATGGCAAAACCACTATCTTTGCGACGAATGGGAAATTGAGTAGGTACTAGGTAGGTAGGTAGGTAGGTATTCTTTGTGATGAGTGATGATAAAAGACAAGTGGTTTTATTTAATTTTCTAAGTGTTCTCAGTCAAGTATAATACGATAACTCAAGTTGAATAATGAGAAGAATTCTGCAGTTTTTTGGACATATTGTCAGGCGCGGACCGAACAACCTGGAGAGACTGGTAGTTTTGGGTAGCCTTCGGGGAAGGCGAAGCAGAGGAAGAGCGTCTGCGCGATGGAGATGGATCTGAGAGAAGCGGAAGATTAATAAGGATGGAAAGTCTTGGTCGCTCAAAGGATGGCGAAATTTAAATGTGGTTTCGATCCTCGGCCATGAGTACACGACCAAGAAGAAGAGAATGATAATGAAAAAGTGTAGTGAATCACTGGCAGTTTTAATACTAAATCGTAGACAGCCTACTTGGAATTGGACATGCCTGCTCCAGTGCTCTTTGTAAAAAAAATGATTAAGGCTATACCTCAGTTGAGGCACGGTCTAAAAAAATCGTGGCTAGGCGATGCGCGGATTGCGGGTCGCGGGTGCAAATGACGCATGCCAAACGAAATATAATTTGTCATATAAATCCAACATGCGTCCATCTGTTTATTGTTCTATTAGTAACAATAATAATATATTCATTGACATATTTTCTTTTTCAAGTAAATGGGTAACGTTTTTAGTCATCTTTACACGATTTAAGAATTAATACCCCCGTCGCCATCACGAAACAAATTGACGTGTCCCCAGTTCGATTTTCTCTCTCCGAATGGCAGCGAGTCCAAAATTTCGTCGCGCCTATAGTTGAAAATTATTTGCCGTTTCACTGATGTATCGCCTTAAGAAAAAGGCGCTGGAATATTGATTACGATATCGTGGAATGCAGGTGGTGAATCACTGCTCTGCCTAGTAGGTAGATAGGCTCATTTTAAGATAATTATTTGTGCTTTACTGCACGTAGGAATAATATTTCCAGTAGCCTGCATTTGTCGAAAGTGAAATCCATTTGCGATGTAATACTACCGACACACCACGCCGATTCTTAAATAAGACTTACCAAGGTATTACTTAACCTTTTTATTGAATTTATTCACTTTGCACGTAAAGTTGATCTGAACGCTTTCATATTATTCGTCATCTGGGTGATTTGCATATTATAAGTTGTTTTTTTTTTACATGAATTATGTATACAACTCAATTGTCATTCATTTTTCTTTTTAAAATCTCTCTTTCAAGATGTTATGGTTTGTGTTAAGTCTTGCCCAGTGATATCCCTAGGCAAATAAATTACCGCTCTAAATGTCACTCAACATTTTGCACCTGCCATTGTTTTATCACTGGGGGACATGCTCCGCGTAGGTCAAAATGGAGCTTTTATGGTATTTTTAAAGCATGATCCTGGACATTCCTTAAACGTTGTAGATAATCTATTTATATAATTTTGAAGCCTTATTATCCTTTATATTTATTTTAAACATTTGATGACTGCATAAAGTATAGTATTCTTTTAAACCTCTCGCTCTAATGTTTTAGAATATAGGCATATTTCAGTACGTCCATGTGAAGTAGTGTTATAATTTTTTAGATTTATTAATTTTTAAACGCATTTACAAAACCATTAGTATAATTTATGTTGACATTATTATAGTGAAATATTTACGATAAAAAATATAGCGATAATCTCTGTGATCCCAAATTTGACAAGAATTAGGTATTTTATTATTCAAAAAATGGGCAAGATTAACACATTTGAAGATAATTCTAAAAATACTAATTATAAACTATGTCTTTGACCATTTAAGTGTGATAAACATCCTACGAATAATGTTTGCTTTATAATAATTATTGACCTAATAATAAGATAGTATTTTTTTGAAATACGCCATTTATTTTGGCATTTCCCAGTGGTTAAGCTACAACATACGACCGTAGCCATAAATTGACAAACTATAACTGAAGTAGGGAGTAAAATCACATTAACGCGCGTGTTGGAACATGTACCTAACCGAAAAAAAATCACAAACATCTACTAATGCTTACTTAGTTAGCGCATCAGGCAAAAATAAATGCATTTTTTCCAAGTCATCCCCAGCGTGTGAATGGCCATCGATCTATAAACACTATTGCTGTACCTTTCGTTATATATATATGGCAAAAATAATATCTTCTTTGTCGTTACCAATTTCCGTGATCTTCTGAGCGACCAAGACTTTCTACCCCTCTCGATTTTCTGATTCGAATACATGGAAATAGATACTATCTCTTCCATTTCTGCAAAAAATAATATTACCTAAGATTTAATAGTAAATAAATTAACGATAATATTAATAATATGTATACAACACGATAGGCATGCTAAGGGTATTTCTGGACCAGACCCCCTCCAGGGAACGAAAAAAATAGAAATTCTGTGGGTGAATGGAATATTACATCAGGACCTTATAACCGAGGATTTTGACCTGGATGATTTGGCTATCAAACAGCCTTGTCAAAAAGTTGTCCTTAATCCTCTCGGCATTATACGACACGCAAAGCCTGTGACACAGGTCATAAAGTTAAACATTAAATGTGAAATCTGGCGGAAAAATCTCATGTATATAATGCGCGATTATCTCATTTATCACGTAAAAGTCACACGTCTTCCGAGCGCGTGTCTGGTTAATTTAACACAATAATACCTATAAACCATAATGATTTTATCAAGTCCAAACAGTAACTAAAAGGTTTTTTAGTGCACTGTTAAAAGTACCAGTGGAAGGCAGTCGTGGCACTCATGAATTTGTTCAACAATCTTGGATATTCAATATTTTCTTTAATATTCTGATGGGTATGTCTTCAAGATAAGATAGCACAGATGACACAAAGGGATACCAAGATCCAATAATTATAACCGTATGGCCATGCGTATTCGATAACTATTTGTGGATGCGACATGTTGCAATAACTCGCGCGTGAGCACCCGAATTTATGGCTGCAGGCTAGGTCTTCGTCGCTATAACCAGCGTTCGGAGTGTCTGAGTAAGGGGAATGTCTTCGGAAAAGTGCGCGGTCTGGGGTCAAAGCGAAGAGTATAAGAGAGTAGGTGGGTTAAATGCAGAATTCAGTGGCACGTGCTAGATTTTTTGAACCCGCCGCCTTAAAAAATCAAATTGGAAATTCTTTCAAAATTGAAGTCTTTAACTTTTTTTCTGTATGCGCGTCAGGAATACAAGAAAACGAACGCCACTTATGACAATTTTTCATTCACAGAAGTCAATTAAATGCTTCAATATTGGACAAGCGTGTGCACATAATATTTAATAAGTAACCGTTCCAAATTTGAAGAAATATAATATGTTTACTATCACTGGGAATTAACCCTACGTTATGTAGGAATATGGGTGTTATTCTGAAGTTCTGATGAAAACCCAAGACGATATTTAATTATATTGATCCAGAGAGTTGAAATTATGTGTAAAAGTTAGAACTGTTTTATTATTTTAATATTCTTAAAACTTATGAATTATCCGTATTTTGCGGGTCTATGTCCCAAACTTGATCGATAATTCAATAGGTACAAGCAAAATCTCGGAATAGGCCAAAGCAAGGTTAGGTAAATGTTAAATGGAAATAAATGATTAAATGCAAAATGCATTATCATTATAATATATACTAGATTTTAATATATTCTGAATAGACTAAAAATGTCATATAAATAGTAATACATATTATCATACAATCAGCAAAAAAATAACCTTCAACTTAGTGTATTTCTCGATGGTGTATACTCGTATTTACGGTGCGTTTATAAATCTTTTCATATTTAAAATGTGGGTTAATCATTACTTAAAATGTTATGAAATCGTAATCATTTGAAATCATAACATATTAATTAAATTTACAAATAATTTTCATTACTTAGAAGTGTCATATGGTTTCTAATATTTTAATATAAAGGTTTTTTGTTGTTACCTAGTTAGGCCGTGACATAAAACTATACATTTCGTTCGTATTGCTAGTTATTGCTCATACTTCGAGTGCCATATTGGTACATTGTTTGCATAAAATGATGATTGTTTCATATTGAAATTAATGGTAATACGTAAATTGATTTGAACGAAATATCCAATCGAAAATATTTATTTACTGCAAACAGGTTACCGCATTGAATTCGAAAATAATATAACTAGCACTCGATCGTTACTCGGAATTCAGTGCCCCGGCCTATATATAGACGGCCTGTAATAGAGAAGACGGGGAGACAGAAACATAAGATGATTGTCTGGACGAAGATTGGATCAACATAGAGAAATCTTGGCAACTGAAGGAAAGTTATTAGACAAGGGAATCTATTGATAGCTGTGGTGGAAGAAGCCTGAAGTGGAAGTAGAAGCAACGTTGAAATCACCAAAATAATAGGTATGCATTAAAAATTAATGACAATTATTGCTATATATTATTATAGCGCCCGTGCACTGCATTTATTTACTGCCAGCGACAACGTGTCAATTAAAAGATCGCGAAAATAACCGTTTACCCACAAAATTTCTGATTCTCACGCCAATCTCATTTTTCAGGTGTCCGAGAGAACCGTTTTGATGGTTTGCGTGATGCGCGGTGTACAACTTCGTTGCGAATCTATGCAAATTCCATAAAAACTAATAATGAGGTATTTATTAATTTTAGATATTTTATAATCATAATAATATAAACTTTTACTCTCGTGACTGTACATACGAAGAAAAAAAGCTGTTCTTCTCATTTTCATCCACTATGGACATGGCTGATTTTGAAATCTAGCGACACAATTCATAAAACAATTTACTGCAATCTAATGAATCTTTCAAAATTTATATTTCAGGGCTTTTTTCTTTCAATACAACAATGTCCACATAACAGAACGTGAGATTAATCTAAATTAACAGTAACAGAACTGATATATCAAAGATTCTTATTCTAAAAATGAGACGCCTCTTTAGCTAGACTTTAACCGCGTATTATGTTCTTCCAATCCATTTCTATGACATAATGAAATAGAGCCTAAACCAATACATATTACAAATAGTTAAGGCCTTAGATATGTGGTTATATATAATTTAAAATTGACACGTCAAAATTCCTTGACTGGTATGGTGAAAAGTGTTTACGTCGGCAAACGAATGGGAAAAGTCGACGTAGTATTAAAACTATAAAACTAAAGTCTTTCTTCTTTTCTTCCACCCTGTCACGACCCAGCATTGGGGCATAGGGCAAACACAAGTTCGCGTCACTTCCCTCGGTCCATCGCCAAGTCTCGCGGACCCCGCCATGTGAGACCTGCAGCACGTAGGTCGCTTTTGTAGCACCGCTGCATGTGAGGGAGGGCCGGCCACGGCGATGGAACCCTTGGAGCTATACCACAAGGGTACGAAGTGTCGCACTCTTTGTCGGCATCCGGAACACGTGTCCCAGCCACGTAAAGCGTCTCTTCGTGATAACCTCAATCACCGAAAGCTACTGTGTCTGCTCACGAACTCGGGTCTTTGTAACGCGGTCGTACGATTCTCAAAGCTCAAAAGCCGAGACTCTTGAAGCTTGGTAAGATGTCAAGTCTCATAGTCATACAGGAGCACAGGTAGCACGCACCAATTAAACAAACGACATTCGGTCCTCATAATAAACTTCAGTACCTCGGTCATAATATTGTGTGAAGATAAAAGTATAGCATTTCCAAAATCATTACCCAAAAGAAAGGCCAATGGAAAACGAATGCCCTGATGGTAACTAATATCTGATAGAGGATTGTGCTAGAAGAATTATGTTAACTTAGACAGCGAGCAGTCACGCACTCCTCATAGTCAGACATTATACTAGTAGTGTATCTCGTCCTGAGCTTAGTTTACTGAGGTTGACTTAGCTTACTAGTTTAGTTGAATTCGTATTCGTACTACATTTGCATTTTATTTTTATGGTCGCGACAATAAGTACTGCCAACAATAAATCTATACATGTGTAAATGGGCTATTAACATTGAATCGTTTGGAATGCTGAGGAGTAGGTTGTAAAATATAGTAGGTATAATAATATATTTATTGAAAATGCATATAATTACCATAACTCTTTTATACATGTGATTAAAGTTACGAAATTAAATGGTATCCAAAAGGAGGACATGTCCTCATTTTAAAATTCAAATAAAATATCTTCTACACTGCTTCACACATGTAAAACTCAGATTTTAGCCGTGATACACAAATACATAATATGTATCCTTAATTCTTTTAATAATGTTGTTTGAACATAACATAACTATGGTTATAACATAACTACTTAAAACTAGAACTGGCACTGCACCTGTCAATATTATTATTTATATGTATTCAATGCGTATACAAGTGAATTAGTGAGCGAGTAGCGAATAAGTCTGTATGTGTATGTTGCACTGCGTTACAGACACATCAATACATTTATATAATGATATTTATGTAGTTTATTTTTTTCTGCTCATGATTGAGAAGGTTTTTTCGCAAATAAATGCTGAGTTGAACAAGAAGTAAAATCGTTTTAATGTGAAGCCAGTGAAGATCATCTCACACTCACCATTCGCAAAATGTAATAATTAGTAATAAATTGTATAGTCATCGTTAGGGGTGGAAAAGTAACAATACTCGCACGTATCGGTCATTTGATGTCCTAGTCACAGTAGATATCAGCAGAAACGAACAATTTTATAAAAAATAAGCAGCTCTGAAACGTATGCTTAAATATGAAATATTAGCACTATGCTATACATATCTACTCTTTGATGCTATACCATTATTTTGAGGTTCTGTCTTTTGGATATAAATATAGATAAATCCTGATTTTTAATTGTTATATCTGCGGGTCTATTCTTTACAAAAGGCTGCTTTCGTCCGCTAAAACCGCTAACTAGGGTATGTTTGTATCAAATTATTAACACGTATTGTAACAATTATAATTATCCGGTATTAATTGTTGCAATAAATGATATATTTTAACGGCATGTCCCCTGCCTGTACTAAAATTTAGAGCATGCGCGATAGAGAGAGAGCGAGAGAGAGACAGTTTCGACTGATTAACTGATTACAATACAATTACAATTATAATATTTCAATATAAAATATATGTAACAAATACTAACACATTATCACGTTAGCACGTTAGCGATCGATAGTCGCCTTTTGTATAGAATAGACCCGCTGATGATCATAAGACTGGAAACTTTCGACATGCGGCTGAATCAGCGTATGATGATGATATCCTAACAATGATATTATTACCAGCGAAGACATTTTTAGATCAGGTAATTAGCCAAGACATCGTATAGCTACCTTCAAATTCAGAAAATATGTATATAAACTTTTGCATTTTCCCGCAATATTAAGTATAATTTATTCAAACGCATAAAGCTGGAAAATATTGAAGCAGCAGAGTTATAGATAACCTTCGCAAGCGGCTACATTTTCAAGATGTCAATGAGCCAATGGTACATGATAGCAAGTTGTACTGCAATTTGGTCGGTAAACTTCCATAGAAAACGGCAACAGGAAAGTAATCATAGTTTTAAAAAGAGTTTCTTTTTCTACCATATCTTTGCGCTAAAGGAAACAGGAGATAAGTCTATTAAAAAGAGAAAAACAACGAGGCGAATTAACTCTTCTAAACCAAGCACTTTCGTACACAGACATATTCCCAGATATAGTGACGATTTTATTTGATCCAAATGACGCAACCGATTTGTCTGAAAATTTATAAGGGGGCCTCCAAACAAATTATAACTTTAAATTATATTAAATTATACAAAAATCTATTAAAGATAGGTATTTCTCATAAAATTATGTTTTTCTTTTATTAGATTTACAGAACAAACTGTCAACTAACAGTCAACAATGTTAAAATCAGTGACGTCCCGAGAGAGTAGGCAGGTCATATGTTGATATTAGAGAGCAAATTCAATTAGAAAATGTTAATATTATAAAATATACCTATATAAGTGAACGAAAAATTGTTATTTTTCATCGTAGGGGCTTCAAAATCAGTCAGCGCATCGGGCATATACGTCACTAAACCTACCACTATCCTGATATTATACAAATATTATATTATATTGTAAGAATTTAATTTTATAACGTTGGATAAACAGCCAAACTAGCTCGCCACTGTAAATCTTACTGTGTTTATTATATACATTATATTAATATTATATAACATTCAAAATTTGCGCGTAAAAGATGTCACAAATGTAATTTTATTGCATTTATCAGTGCCATTGCCATTAAAGATAATAATGTTATGAATGAGAATCATGGTGATTAGATAATATCACTAAAACCTTCAAAATGTCCACACAAGGGCAGTCAAAATCAGGTCTATGGCCTTGGTGAATGATTTCTCTTACGTAATAATCTATGTTGCATCAGCGAACAGTGTCTACTAGCATTCTGTTAATTTCGGTATGGATATCAAATTCGGATTAATAACAAAAAAGCATTATGTAATTAGCTAATACATCTGAAGGTTACCTAAATAAAAAAGTAAGTTACAAATTTCGCTCTTGTGGAGCGTATGAGTCTACGCTAAGTGAGGGTTATTTTAATAGATTTTTTAAGAAAACGCTTTTGCTTGAATCATTAAGGCGAATGCTCTGTCAACTAGAGGCACCCAGTGGAAATATACAAATCGATCCAATTTATTGATAATTTATATTTTGTGGTTATTAATTGGTAATCAATACGTATCTAGAAACATTAAAAAGAAAAATAAATATTTTTAAAGCCAAACGTTATATAACGTGCATTTGTTAAAGAATCGCATATTATTATTACATATTATTATATTATGGTTATGTTAATCGTTACAATTGATTTTATTACATTTTATCCAATATAAAGAACATATTTTTTTAAGTATTTTCAAAATATTCTGTTTTTTTATAAAATAAAAATGTCTATAACTTGAAATGTTTTTTATTTATATCATGTCTAGATTCCGCATGGTCAAATTTTAGAAAAATATATACACTAAAATTATTAATATAACATGAATTGATGTTTATTGAAATTCATGATGTATTTGACGGAGTTATGGGGTTCTGGCTTGCCCTAGAAAGAAATAAGAATGCGCGACAGGAATTCTTGGACGCACCAATAATTGGTATCCATTTAGCGATTTCAGAAAGCAAGCATATTCTATTGAAAAAATCAGTTGAATTTTTTCCTTGTGCCATATACTGAGTGAGTTTGGCTTTTTGTATCGTGCGTAACTACTTTTAATAATATTACTACAATGTAACCACTAGCGAAGAGCATCATGTTTATTATACTATACGGAAGACGGAATGGGGGAGGTCTGTGCTGGTTTGATGGAAAGACTTTTGATCATTGGGAGCTATCAACCGTAGAAGGAGAGTGGAAACCCTACCAGAATGGAAGAGTCTGCTTGAGGAGTGTATGGTCCACCCCGGGCTGTACTGTAAGAATAGTACGACCAAAAATTACAAAAAAATACTTAGAGAAGAGGCACAAATAAATGTTCTGTTGAAAAAAATATAATATAATTAGATGATTTGCACATTCACTAAATCGTTAAAACCTGTACGAGAACAAACGAACGGAAAGAACTGCATTTTAATTGTCCAAGCATTTTAAAATAGGCTATAATAATAATATTACAATAACTTTACATTAGGGGTAAATTATTGCATTTAAAATATTTACTCATGTTTTAGTAAGTACAAGGTAGGTATGGGAAAAATTAGAGGCATGTACCGTATTATGTATACTAAAGGTATGTGCATTTTAGTAAGTAATTAGGATGCCGATAACACAATCTTTTGACAGAACCTTCATTGTGTGGAAGTCCATAATATTATCCTCTTAGGATCGAACATAGTGATGTGATGTAAATTTGGTTGTCTTGTTAATCGAATATCAACAATATAATAGAACACACCATTCAAGACACCCTGCACTACACCCAATCCATCAGGCGTCTTTAGTTTTTTTACCTCTAGGAATATCTCAGGAGTAACTATCTAAGATTTAGGTTTCCATGAACCCACGTGTGGTTTTATTGATTTTAATATTTTAAAAGGCTCTTGGGAGAAAAATGGTTGAGCTTAGGTGGAGAGATCTTCACGTACGTCGTATGACGCCTCATTTTGTAAAGCGTTATAGCAGGCTCCTCAAGCCTACCTTCTTAAGAAAAATATTTTTTAATTATATATTGACATATTTATATACTTAATCACTTCATCATTTTATGTTATATAAAAATAATTTATTTTGCCAACGAGATATGTCGTATATGTAGGAATGTATTACAGTATTACACAGTTTACAAAACAACTGCAAAGGTATTAAAAAATGTACGACAGCGCGCCGTAAATAAATAATAAACGCCGCGACGTCTCGACGGAAATAAATCTCCGATTATGTGTGAAATAATTCTGAATTTTTTTCGTATGGACTTTACGTCTCGTAACCTCAGCAAGTCTGCTGATTTGTACGAAATAAGGTAAGCTCCTATCGCAGAGCCTAAAACATTTGCGCATAATAATGTTGTCACGACTGCGCACTTTGTCCATAATCATTAATAATTAGATCATGGTTTCACAAACTATGGGTCGCGACCCACCAGTGGGTCGCGAGCAAAGATTGAGTGGTCCCTCGCCACTGTATACATGAATTATAAAAAATAATAATAATAAAATAATACTTTTATTATTAAAAACCAAGTGCAGCCTAAGATGAACGTACTGTCTGAAATTTCCAGTCATTTATCACTGTTAATAAATAACTTTGACGACTATTTTGGGGAAGAGATGAAAAAGTTTGATTCGTTGCGTTGGATTTGTAACCCATTTCAAGACGACTTACCAACTAGTATGTCAACAAAAGCAAGTGAAGAACTCATTGATTTATCAGAAGATACGTCACTGAAAAATAGTTTCAATCGTAAACAGTTAACGAAATTCTGGCTCTCAGTTGCTGATAATTATCCTTGCCTGTTCGATGAAGCTATGAAAGTCCTCCTCCTCTTTATTACCTCATATCTATGTGAGGTCGGATTTTCGGCTATGGTTAACATTAAAACTAAATACCGAAATAAATTGAATAGATCAAACTCACTGCGATTAAAAGTAAATAAAGTTGAAGTTGATGCTAAAACTGTAATGAAGAAAAATAAGAAACAAATACATCCTTTCCCATTGAAATAACTTTGTAAAAAAACCTTGCAGGTGTAGGTATTTGAGTAATATTTTTTTTTATTTAAGTTGTGTTTCTTATTTCAACTGTTTTTCATTCATATCGGTAACACTTATAAAAAATATTTTTTTTATTTCAATTAGAACAAATAAGACAGCATTAAATAGTTCCACGACTCGCCACTAGGGAATCTGAGCATTACCAATATGTATGCCCTTTTTCTCTAAGACAGCTAAGAAGTGGGTCCCAAGATTGGAAATTTTTGTTAGATGGGTCGGAGCCCAGTCAACTTTGGGAACCACTGAATTAGATAATTAAAAAAATAATTTCAACGGCGTTTAATCGAATATTAATAAATAAGTAAGTATAGATTGTTTTTATAAATAAAAATAAATTTTATCTAATGATTTTTGATGGGTATACATGTTTTGAAAAATACGTAATTTAAACATATCGCTCATTTTTATGTCGTTAATGAGTTTTTGAAGTTTCATTGAATTAGTGTGTCGTTGTCATCTACTAGTGTGTCTATTCATTAGTAGTAAATATCGTACTATTCTCGTAAGTAGATATACCTGACAAGTGTGCTCTTTTTATCAGATCTCCACAGCCTACCTTTTTCCAAAAGTCACGCTTCGCCACTGCCTTATGTACTAGCAAAGTCCCCATAACCATATAATGGTTGACTTGTATGGTGGTCCCGAGTCAGAGCGGTTATTGGAATATCAATAAAATATTGAGTAGGTGTGTCACTAGAATTCATGAATCAATTATTGAAGGCTTCGACTACGATCGATTGGGTATAGACAAACCATTGATTACGTACTATACTGGATGAATTTGTGTCACAAATAATTCGGCCGTCGTAATCTTAGCCTTCGAAAAATGTGAGGCAAATTGTAGGAGTTAAGAATTTTGTAATGACAGATTACTTTAACAACGCATTGCCGTACAAATATAACTTAATTTAATTTATTTACATTACCGAAGTGAAAATAAATAATGACTGATGTAAGAAATGTTTTTTTTATTTTTATTTGACCATGTCCGATCCTAATAGCATCATATATGGGCCTCCACAGAGTAGAAGTTTGTATTAACAGATTATGTTTTTTACGAGAAATGGATGTCAGCCACTTGCTCAACCTATTAGGTCCATACCCTGACAGACACAAATTTAAAAACAATATGTGTACTTGCCAGACCCAGGATTCGAACCCGGGACCCACGGCGTTACCACCGTGGGTATTTTTATTACTGATATAAAATTATATTTTTTTAATTTCGAATTCAAAATATCATTTTAATATCTGAAACATTTTTATACCATGTGAAAAAAACATTAACACATAATTATTATCGACTTTCAATGCTTTAAATTCTGCATTTGAAATAATATTATATAATGTTCAAAATCTCAATTAGTATTTTATTGGAGTGATGTTAACCACTTATTTTTGTAATATTTCTCCCTACATACATAATAAGACAGAAATGTACAAGCCAACGCTATGGACCAAGGTTTTGAAGCGGGGTACTTTATTACGTCCAGCCCATAACACTCAAGTAAAAAAAGCGCGTCGACTGTCCTCAAATATTGAAAGCATGTTACATTAATGTGACAAACTTAAATGCATATGATACAAACGTAACTAATGAAAATAACATATTATTCTTTAACACGTGTGATTTCTAGCCAGTTACGATATACCACACCCAGTAGGGTAAGCTAGTTGCCAATGATTTTGTGTTACTTAGTTATAAAGTGTTATTTTCTCATCAATAATATACTTAACCACGCTTCAAAAAAGATTTTTTCTATTGGTTATAATATATTTTCATAAAAGTGTTTTCAAATTGTGTATGTTCAATAATTAGAATGTTACATTCTTAAATCTTGTGAATTATTCATTGAATAAAAAAATAGTTACTTAATTAAAAATTATTGGCAAGTTCAAGTAAGTTAAAACAAAAATTCTTGGAGTGATCCGTGGCGTCGGCTAGTAATTAAAGTAAAACCTACTTTGATTTAAAATACAAAAGCCGATCGCCAATAGTAATTCAATTTGGAAAGCGTTTCAGAGAGTATTAAGGGCAGTTAGGTAAAATTTGTCGCAATTAAGTATGGTGCCTTTACCATAGTGCTATATGTGCATAGACGTTTTTGGTTATAATATATTTTCTCAGAAGTGTTTTCAAAATCATGTATGTTAAATAATTAGAATGCCCCATTCTTAAATCTTGTGAATTATTCATTGAATAAAAGAAATAGTTAATTAATAACCACACATGTTTCAAAATCACAGTTAAGTGTTTCTCTTAATTAAAATAAACATTTTCAAACCACAAGACTACAGATTTTACCCGAGTTTAAATTAATAAACTAATTTACAAACCACGAACCGGCAATGGGATACGTAAACACTTAGCGATAATACCTGCTTGCGTTCTGTTTTTACTTTCACCTTACCGATATCAGTCTAGCCGTTGTATAGCGATCGACCAGGCAACAGAGTCTCTGATGATACTACACAGAGTGGCCGTTACCTCTTCTGTCAGACCTTTGAACACCTACGCATTTTTCTGTTCGCCTAATACTTTTAGAATTTTTTAACAAACAAAGTAAGACTATTTATTTGAAATAAAATAAACAGTTTATTTACAGTTATATTTTTGATAATCTATGTGAATCTATCAGTGAAATTTTTTGTATTTTTTGAAATTTTGAATTATTTAAAAAAATAATATTTTGTTTGTTTTCATAGTTGTTAATATTTTTGTTAAGAAAGGTGAATGGTTTTACACGACTTAATTTTGTTTGTGCGTAATATTTTGAAAGAGAATTTAATCGACTTTTAAAAAGAGAGTGAAAGTTTGTTCCGAGATGAAAGTTTCTGAGTTGAGTCTCTTGACGATGTTCGGAGTCCAGTTGTTGGTCGTGCTGCTGATGCTGGACTCTCCGGCGACGCAGGTATCTGCGCAGGAGGGTGCGTTTGAACTTCCGGTTCAAATTGTCGGATTTCCTGTCATTATTCTGGCTGTCAGACTGTCGAACTTTCTCAAGAAATTGACGTATTCTTTAAGTCCAAGTAAGATACTATTTTATTATAAAAATACAGTTTAAACTAATATTTTAGTACTGACATATAAATTAACTGTCATTCTTAACTTTGCAATTCCAATGTTTAGATATGCTAATTTTAAGCTGTCATTTTGATAAACATAATATTACACATAAATTTATGAATTTTTCTTCATATCTGCTATTCACCATTGTTACTGATACTGGTATATAGGTAATTTTAAATTATTGTGTTTTTACATTATTATGTATTATCATCGATTATAACATAAGGTAAAGGTGTAAATATATAAAGGTAGAAAATTTATCCTCTTATAATTATAGAGCTGATAATTAAAGATGTACCAAATGGCATTTAAGTTTTGAAAAATAAGAACAGCTTTCACATCGCTACATACGTAATACGTAAAAATGGATTCAAACATGTAACTGCATTATATAAAAAAGGTTATAAGCAATTTAATCCAAATATTGGATAACAAATACACTATGAACTCTGAATAGCAACGTATCTAATTTGACTATTTTTTCCAGACATGTTCCTCATGAAACACCAAAAATACTAATAAAAATAAATAAATATTAATATTTTTCATGGAATAGTGATGAATTATATGAGAGAAATATTCATTTATTTACAGAATTTATACACATTTCATTTAACTTTGGAGTCGATTTATTCAACTTGCTAATTATCATTATAAAAAATATTAGCCAGCATCTTGTATAATATTATTTACTTGTGAAGGTGGATTGTCGGAGAAGGCCAATACCCACACAGAGTTTTTTTTAACAAAGAACGAACAAAAAATATCATTATTGTGCAAATCCTTTCCATATATTAGTTTACTTTTGAGGACTTTCCACCTTATGCCAAATACGCACTATTCCATGGCATTCCATTTTCGAATCAAATTTATATTGCATTTGCTGGCAGCACACATTTAAACAAAAACAAAAATAAAGGAACCAAATAGGTGATAAAAAAACAACTAAGAACAAAGTGACTGATTTTCTGAGATAAAACTATCGAAATCAACGGCAAACAATTTGGACAGGTCAACACCTTAGTCCGGTCGCACATAGAAAATTGTCTCGACTGCAACACTTCGAATATGTCCTTGTCATTGCTGCCTACTATCAGACAACGATTAGTATTAATTAATGTTGTGATGAGATTCTTCGCAAAACCAAATTAGTATAAAGCGTATTCAGACACCATAATGGTATTATGCAAATATACTAATATATATGTAATATATAAATACGTACTTAATTACGCTTACTTACATTGGCGACTCAGGAGCCGAGAGACTACTTTGATTCCTACATAGCTCTAGATTCATTACATCTTGTTAGATGTAATGTTGTTACGTGACCGACCCATCTTAGTTTTCACGATCAAGATATTAACTATGGCTTACATTATTGACAGAGCTCAGCATTTGTACGGATGCACCACCTTTGATTTTCTTTTACCGATCCAAGTATTCTCATTAATTTCAAAACAATGAGAAATCCTTCATCTTATTGTTTTATCCTCTGTCGAAAGTCAGTTAGAATCAGAGCGCATTTTACTTTATTGACTCTAAATCACCCTAAACTAGTGCTTCGCAAACTTTTTTATACCACGGCCCCCTCAGAAAAAAAATCCAAGGCTCCCCCCCGATTTTTTTTTGTCCTTAGTGACCAACAGTACTTTCTTTATTTACCATTCATTATTATAATAGGCACATTTTTATTAAAAATAACAGAACATCTCATTTACTTGCTTGGAAAGCAAACAATAAAAAAAACAAACAAAACTTACTTCAAATTTATTACTACACAAACAATTTAATGAGAGGGGTGTGATTATATTTTTTTACATAATAAATCAATATCCGGTACAATATTTGAAATGCTAATTCGCAGGGCTTTCTCCAAAGTCTCCGTTGAAAGACACGGCCTGTGTTTATTTTTTATTACCAGTAATGATGAAAATGCTGATTCGTTTGTCGGCCCATGTGCTCGTCGTAGGTCAAAATTGAGTTTTTATTGTATTTTCAAACCATGATCCTGGACACTCCTTAAACGTTGTAGATAATCTATTTATATAATTTTGAAGCCTTATTATCCTTTATAGTTATTTTAAACATTTGATGACTGTATAAAGTATTTTTGTTACATAAAATAGTATTCTTTTAAACCTCTCGCTCTAATGTTTTAGAATATAGTCATATTTCGGTACATAACTGTGCAGTGGTGTTATGATTTTTTACATTTATTAATTTTTAAACGCATTTATAAAACCATTAGAATCATTTATTATGAGATAATTTTTGTAAAATATTCACGATAAAAAATTATATTGATAATCTCTCTGATCCCAAATTTGACAAGAATTAGGCATTTTATTATTCAAAAAATTGGCAAGATTAACACATTTGAAGATAATTCTAAAGATACTTATTATAAGCTATGTCTTTGACCATTCAAGTGTGATAAACATCTTATGAATAATGATTGCTTTATAATAATTATTGACCTAAGAATAAGGTAGTGTTTTTTTGAAATACGCCATTTTTTTTGTCATTCCCCAGTGGTTAAGCTACAACATACGGCCGTAGCCATAAATTGACAAACTATTTGACCTTCGACGAGCATGTCCCCCCTTAATGATTTTTTTTCAAATACTGAAATATTTCGCGGCTCCCTGACAGGTGTTCCAGGGCTCCCAGTTTGAGAAGTACTGCCCTAAACAGTTCGGTGCTAGTCTTTTTTGTCACGTACACCGTTGATATTGCATTGGATAATTAACTCATTAATGCAGTATTTTTGTTCTTTCGCAATATCAAAATATGCATTTAAATAAAGAAAACTTGTTCACCATCAAAAAAAAAATACCGAAATACTGGTTATTGAATAATATATGAAACGCCCAAGGTTTTTCTCATTTCCCTTACCTCGTTGGTGATTAGTTTTAGGCAACACCGAATGAGTTATAACTTATGAGTACGCAACTGACAAATATAATAATGATGAAACACAGCCTTAAGAATAATCGCAATTATATTTGGAGCATAAACTGTATCACTGTTGCTAAAACTGGTATTTCTTATAACATTACCTTGAAAATTGCCCACGAAATTGTAAAACACTTCCAGCCACTGCTATATAATAGTTTTTTTCATACAGCTGGAAGTTGTTGTTTGCAATAATTGCTTCAGAATAATGCAAAAAATCCTTATGAATCAAATAAAAACTTTAGATCATGCAGTCACAACTCAGTATCCGTGTCGCAAGATTCACAACCGATTTTTTGATGTGTGATTAATATTCAAACCTTGGTTGATATTTTCCATTAAGTTTATATTTAATCGTAATTTTTAACTTATTTGATTTGTGTAAAAATTATACATTATTTAAGTAGTGTTTTCCAATTATCTGCTCCATCCTGAAAAATTTTATAAAAACAAAACTACTGTGAGAAATTATTAGTTTCTAATAATATTCATTGACATTCATAATACTATTTTAAAAGTGTAATTAATTTTGTTCACTATTAATCCTTGATATAAGGACATCGTTTCCATAATTCTCCCATTTTACTTTTAAAATTCATTAGTTCTGTCGGTTAAGGTTAATCAGATGGAATTTCTAATAACTACACAAATATACAAATTCCGTTAATATTGGCGAATATGTTTTGTAATTTTAAATCTATTCTAAATAAATATATCTAAAAAAATTTGGAATCAAGGTATTGTTAACAGGCTGTCTTAGTTCCTAGATGGCGATGAATATTTTTTAATAATATGTTTTAGCATGGTTATTTTTCTGAAATATTCCACATTATATATTATTATGTTCAATAACGAATACATTATTGTTAATTCTTGTATATTGTGCACTAAAGAAAAAAATTTTACTTATAAAAAATGTGTAACATTGAATTAAAAATTATCACTAAGTATAATATATTTTTTGTAATGAATTGTTAATGTAATAATGACTTGATTTAATTTGTAAGCGTCTGCCTATGGCGTCGTGGGTCCCAGGTTCGAATCCTGGGTCTGGCAAGTACACATAATATTGTTTTTTAATTTGTGTATGAGTCAGAGTATAGACCTAATACGTTGAGCAAGTGGCTGACATCCATTTCTCGTAAAAACAAAATCTATGGTACTGTTCGGTTATACGGAATACAGCGGAAAACACATTTTGAAAATACCCGATATACTGGATTATTTGTTAGTGTGGGTTAGTTTAGGTTAGGTTAGGTTAGGTTAATCCAGTTTATCAGCTATTTTCAAAATGCGTTTTCCGCTGTATTCCGTATAACCGAACAGTACCAAATCTTTTAATATAAACCTCGCCCATATGATCTTATTAGTATCGGACATGGTTGGAAAATTGATATATCGCAAATATTGTTTGACCAAAAATACATTTTTTAAATTGTTAAAATCTTGGTAATATCACAATAAAATACTATGATAATCTGATGTGAATTGTAAACATGAACATCGATTTTTTCAAAAATATCCTATACATCTTTACTTCTTAAAAAATATTGTTTAAAATGAAAACAAATAAAAACTATATAAATAGCATTAGTTGAAACATATTAGAGTTGATATTATATCAGTAGTCGAAACCTTCTGTCCAGAAATCCAATAGTTAAACTGAAGTATTAACAGTAAACTATAATATTATATTATAAATAATTTAATCTTAATCGATTGTTACAAAAATATCCACATACTTCGGCGAAAAAAATGTGTGTAAATAATATTAATATTACATTTGTATTATTATTAGTGGGTCTATTCTATGCTTATCGACCGCTAAAGTGATAAAGTGAAAAATATTATCACACTTAGGGTAGGTTTGTATCAAAATATTAGCACTTATTGTAACAATTACACGAAGCCTGTTTTTATTGTTGCAATAAGTGCTATATTTTAACAGCACCTATCTTGCTGCTGTTAAAATATCGCACTTATTGCAACAATAAAAACCGGCTTCGTGTAATTGTTACAATAAGTGCTAATATTTTGATACAAACCTACCCTAAGTTTGATACTATTTATCAATTTAGTGTTCGATAAGTATAGAATAGACCCACAGGTGGCATCATTTATGTATGCTGCATTAAATACCAAAAATAATTAAGTAATATCTAATGGCTGAATAATTTTCATAACAAATTGTGTGATAAGTAATCCGAAATTAACCGTAGAAGTCAAACTATTGTGCAAACATAACTCTGTTGGAAATCTCTTCGCTTAAATTTTCATCAAAATTGCCTGCAAAGATTTTCCAGTTAGTTACTCAGAATAGTGAGTTTGGTCAATATTTATTGCAAATATACATATATTATTTATTATTTTTTTCACGTAAGCTTACAAAGTGTCTCATTATGAGTGTCAAATGTAATATATCCACGAATATATTGTTGATTGTCATTATCACCTTCAAAGATAAATACAAAGAAGGAAAAAATGACAACTCAACTTATATTTACATATGTTTATTCAGATTTTTATGTAGAATGACTTAAATTTATTGTTTTTATACGATTTTATAAGATATTTATTTAAATTTATTATGAACCTTCTGAACATAATAGGTATAACATTTTTTTACTGTGTTATAAATTTCGTTTCGTTTATGGCCGTCATATTGCATTACCATGTTTATGCCCATATAATGACCTCAAATCATCTAAATATTATTATTTTTTTTAATTATATTTAATCACATCACTAAATCTTCCAGGCACGTACAGAAGTCGCACCAAGCGTGGTGCCATAGCATATGCTGGATATGAAGACCAGCTGGACGTCACAGAAGCTGAGAAGCGGTTGGTTTCAGAACTTGGGCAAGGAGTCTGCATTTATGAAAGGGTTTGCGCCCATTACGCGCAAGTCCGGCGAGATAAGAGGTCTGGAGGACACATTGACTGGGCGACAGTTCTAAGGTATTGACTAAACAGTATTTTTTTAATTGTTTACTCTATGGTAGTCAAAAATCACTTTGTTAAAAAAGTCATAAAACACATTTGGTATTGTTAATAATTAATAAGTCCGCAAAAAAAGTTAAGTACCTATGTATATTTGTCAGTAAGCTACTTAGATTTTAGAATATCGTTAAATAAGATTAAAAGAATAATTCTGCTAAAATACTTCTTAAATTATAGTTTGGATCAAAATTGACGAAATTGTAGTAATTAAACTTTCTAATACAGACAACTTGTATACGCTATCCCTTATTTATTTTAAATTCAATGATTCAAGTTATGCGTTCCAAAACATAAAAGCTAAAAATGAGCTTTTCAACTATATCCGATACTTGGTGAAATCGACGAAACACTGTGCCTTGAAAATTCGCCATATTCCGATAATCGAGATAATTACTCCTGATCAATACATTACCTTTAAATAGGTACGTCAACACTCTGCCGAAAACTTTGAAAGGCGCCTAACGTGTGTTAAACAACGAAAACAAATAAGTATGAATGAAAAAGTGTGCACAATTATGTCGTATCGCCCAAAATATACCAAAACTACTATGGTTTGGGTAGGCAGGTTTTAATTGGTTTTTAAAAACTAATATAACACGGTATTAATATGACTTATAAAATTAATTTCATCTCACATGCAGTAACAATTTGTTAAATCATTTATATATTATACCACCAATTCAGGGTGATTTTAGAAATTGAGTTGTAAATGCTTAAAATGATGAATTTAGTTCGTTTTAATTACCAGAAGGCAATCAACTGAAATATATACAGTATCTGAAAAACAAAAAGACCCTCAGAAACGACTCCGCTCATCTATCTACATTTAAATAAAAATAAAAATTGAAAATTCGTGTTCACATCTTGTCGTCATATTCTTCTAACATATCCATTTATTTAAATAATGCCAAATAAAAGTTACTTTTCATATTACATATCGTTGTAAAATTAATCCTATTTGTACAACTAATGTGTCTTTTCTATGTAAGGGTGTCTTGTATAAGAGAATGGTTATTTCGTGGGTAGTCATGCACAGCTAATACGCAAACCTCGTCACAATCGAGTGATAATTTCGTGAATGAATAACATCAATTTAAAAGTAATGAAATGACAAAATAGCGTAAAGTTTTATTAATAATAAGGCACGAGTTCCTTACATTTTATATGAGAAAAGTCAGTTGTCACGAATTTTATGAATAGCAGATTACTTATAGGAAATACCGCAAATATTATTTACCTTTTTATAGCGTCAGTATAAAATAAATTGTTTTACTTAGTAGTCGATTCAATAAAATGTAAAAAATAAATGATTTTTCTGCAATTGCAAAAAGAAGAATATGATTTGTCATTGAATGTTGAACTCAGTTTTGAAAGTTTCATTCGTAATCAACTTTTTGTGTTTGTTTTAATGAATCTGATATAACAATAGATTCACTTTTTTTTTAGAAATTAATTAACTATAATATTTTTATTTCATTGGAATATACTAATCATAATTAGATAGATGTCTGTTATGTTAATATTTTCTTGTTTTTATTGTTTGATTTCAATGATGGTTCGGTCATTGTCTACCGGTTTTTGTGAAATGGGTAATTGTTGGCGAATAAACAAGTTTTTCCATAATAACTATGTCAAAATGATCAGATAATTTACCTTGGTGCAAGTAACCTTAATTCGCGATTGCACGCTGTTTAACAGTTAGCGGAAAAAATGTTTCGCCCATTTTTAGTTTATTTATCACTAGGGTAACCATAATATAATATTCGAAATAAATGGAGTTGGAAAATACAGAAAAGTTCAAATTAATTGGGTAGTAAAGCGAATTTATTGTATTATTAAAATAAAATTGACGTGGGAAATGACGAGTCGTGGTAAACAGTTTAGAATGTTTAGATTCACAAGAAACCAACGCTCAACACAGAAGGTATCATTACGATTTACATGGTATGATTTGCATGAAATCACTTTCATTGCAATACTGTTATATGACTAAAAAATAAAGAGACGATCCTCGGGCCTTGATCCACGGCAGAAACATAAAACAAATCGCACATTGTTTAGGTATATGTAATATCACCTACTTATCGTAGTGATATTAAAATAAATATTTGTCTTAATATTTCCATGAAGCGTGTTTATAAAACAGCGTGGCGCGGATAATATAAGAGGCTAGTGACGGTTCTAATATTAAAGACCATTTTCACACGCACACATATACGATAACTTACTATTTTTGGTGGGTGAAAATTGTACAGACCAAAAAATGTTCATAATATATAGAATCAAATCAAATAAAAAAAAAATCAAAATCAGTATCCAGGCAAAAGAAATGATAAAAGCGACAAAATGCGGTAAGAGCTATTAACTAAGAGATATAATTAATATAATATCGAGGGTACACTGACAGAACGCATTATTTCAGTTTTTGCCGTTTTTCTGTTTTAAATGCCAAAATGTAAACAATTTTACGTTCTACGTCCTGGTAAAACGCACAAAGGCATAGGATATAATGGTGAGAAAATGGAAACATTATTAAATCATATTGCTATTTTTTTATTCTGATAGAAAGCATGATAATGACCTAATGCGTTATGTGTATACAAAATACAGGACTTGTAACATGTCGTATATTGTGTTTGCCATAAAGGTTAGTCTTTATAAAGTAGAAAAAATGTTTTTAAATCATAAAAAAATTTACGTGGGAGAACGCTTTAAAAAAAAAATTAAAGTCCTTTTTGCAATTATCTCAGAACTTTTTTTAATGAGTTAATGCTTTCTGTCAGTATACCCTCGATATAATCTCACCCTCAATGAAAAATCAATAGTAATTTACTTTTTCAAAATGGACCCCCCTTCATACCACCCGGTATGCTTACAAAGTTTGCAGTTTAAAAAATCAGCAAGCTAGATTCTACAGGTTGGTAAATTAGTAGACAACTTACACACTATAATAATTGTCACACTATTATCAAGACTACAAATATAAAAGATTTGTCTCTGCTTACTCACAGAAATAGATTTTTTATATATTTTAAACTACAACATCCTTTATTTTACAACGCTGTAAAAATCTAAAATAATGGATGTATGGTCACCTTATCTATGGCTTTCATTCCCAGTTAAATGCGATTGTGTAAATTGGCGAAAACTGTCACGCTTTTTAATAGGGGAGCTAATTCAATTATAAAGTATGTACATTTTCAAATAGTGTTTTCTCAATATGCGTGTCATTAAAATATATAATCAGTAACAGTGGAGGTATATCGCCTATCTGAGGAAGGTATACTCTTGAAGTCATACTTATGAGACATACTGGGTAACTATTATATTGGTATTAATATATATATATATATATTTAATTATAAATAGGTACATAATAAATTCTAATAATTATTTTAAGATAAACAAACTATCACACACGACTTATTTTATTTGATATGTAATTAATTTAACATATATAATAAAACGATTAAGTTAATATTTATTCAGAAAACTGTACATAGTAAAAGCAAAACTACGAAGTATGTAATAACATGCAATAGAAAAAAAAGATTAAGTTAATAATCAAAAGAAATAAGAGAATTCACCATACGTCTGCGTACGTAGCCCATCTCTCTGGTAACAACTGCATTTTATACACATAGCCGATCCATCGAAGTCTATGTATTGTAAGTGAGTGCTACGTGAGCTTTGTGTCATACATTATTGTTCACAGCAGTTACAAAAATTTATTCAATCAATTAATAATATTAATTATAAACGTAACCGAATAACAAATAAACACAACTAAATAATTATAAAAAAAATATATCAATCTTAATCATCATCATGTATGGCACTGTAATCCTTGGCCTCTTTCAAAAACTTCCTCCATTCAGCGCCGACAGTATCTAGTTGATTTGACCGAGCATTTTTAAATCTCCTGTGGCGCAATCCATCCATCCTGATTTCGGCCGTTCATATCTTCTCTTACCATCGGGGGTTGCGTAAAGAACCCGCCTTACTGGCAATGTTCCCTGTAAGCTGTGCGCGTGTGCGCGCACACACCTACCAAAATGTGTCCGCACACATGTTTTCATCCCCCGCACAGTCCTTACACAAAAATGACGTAAAAGAATCCGTACACACAATAGAAAAAATAGAGGGAAGGTTGCTTGCTGGTATATCCTCCGGCATTCTACAAGCCACGTGATTTTTTCGCCCCCATAAAGTGTATACAGCTCCTCATTTTACCGTGATCTCGAAATGCCACTATCCTGAATAGCCCCAAACACTATTTTCAAAACTCTGCTCATATTTTTCTCATCCTGTTTGCTGAGTGACCATCATTCTGATCCATACATCAATACTGGGCGCAGTAGAGTTTATGTAAAGTTGTTTCGGTTTTCCTTGAGAGTGCCATGTTCTTCAGAAGCCTTTGGAGACCAAAATAGCAGCTGTTGGCAAGGTGATCCGGCAATTTATTTCGTCGCTTGTGTTATTAGTGTTTGTGAGATGGCATCCTAGATAAACAAATGAATCCACAGATTCAAAAACATTACCACCGCCAACGATGAGGCTATACGCATATACCTTAATAGCACTGTCAAATAAGTACACCGCAAAATCGATAACTTTACAGAATATTCGAAACATCATAATGGAATTATATAATACCTATATATCTCTGATTATTTATCTTCTTTCTTTCGCCACTGAAAATCTCAACCAGACATCTTCTGAGTAAAGTTATATTATAAATGACTGTCACTTTCACCTTTCACGTCCATAGTTTCGATAAAATTAATTTGATAACGGTTCTTTGATTTATACACATGCATATTAATAATAGATTATTAATATAATCATGTATTTAATACCGATCTCCTTTACATTTTCTATTCAATAAAACCGATTTTATAACATTTTAACGTCGCTTTGGGAAAGTGTTTTTATACAATAAATGCTACAAAGAACACTAAGACAGTTCGAGTAAAACCTGCTATTTATTAAGTTTCACCATATAACTGGAAGTTGGCGGAAATTTCTTGTATTAATTCTTAAAGCGCCATTTTCTGCAATGTAGGGCACTTGTACGAAGCCGGAGGCCAATATGAAATAAAATACTTGTTTATTGTGATATGGATATGTTTCGACTAGGTAACTCTTTTCATAGTTTTTTTTTTAATATTAGTACAAGTTTATTAAAATAATAGATTACATAGATATTTACATGGGGAATTAATACATATATATATATATATATTATGTACCTTAGAGCTGAAATGCGGAAGTCACATTTTTATCATTTTTGAGTCAAGTATGCAGATTTAAATGTGTATTCACGTTCTCTTTATGTTGAAAATTTGAGAGTCCAATGTCACACGGTTTTCAAAATACTTACTTCTAAAACGACGGAATCCAATTATTATACTTTAGATCTGAAAGAGTGGATGTCCAAAACAATTAATTGCAAAAGTGCGGAAGTCCGACATAGGTACGGAGTTTTAGTCCAAACGCGAGTGAATATTTTAACTAGATTAGATTAACTATGTTAAAACTGCTCTCCTGCAAAATATTGAATATGTGACTTCCGGACTTTCAGCTCTAAGGTACAGATATTAAAAAAAAATATATCATTTATAACAGTGTAAAATTATACGATATAAGTACATATATAAACCAATAAACTAATAATTATAAAATTATTGATATCCTAGGTTTTTCCAGTGTATAAAAAATCAGCTCCAACCCATAGATAGTTCAAGAGTACACAGCTACTGCATTACCTTTTTGGATTTATATGCTATGCTTGTTCGCTGTCTATGGTACTCACATGTTTTATTAGTCAAGCAACGACCCATCTCAACTTTGACTGACTTCAAAGAAAATGGTCTCTATCTGTCTCAAAACCCAGGGGACAGATGGTACAATTTGGTGACAGACAGTCGTATTTTAGGCTATGTTAGGCTCAGTTAAAAGAGCTGCTGAAACTGGCGATTTAATTGACATCACAAATCATACATTTTCCTCCCATCCATGGAATCATCGTGATACCATCGGGCAGCTTGTCATTTCGTTTCAGTCTCCTGCCTTGACGGAACCGATGAAACCAAAGATCGACACCATAGACTATAGATACATCTAGACGGCACCCGTTGCATTGCTAAATGAAGCTGCGTGCCGTACGTTTGGTTTGTGGGCGAGCGAACGCATTCGTCTACAAATGTTCGAGACCATAGACCATTTCGCTAGTGCTCGCCCAAAGTGCTCGCACTAGACGCTCAGAATTAAAATATAATTTTCTATTTTTTTACGTTATAAAGTATTTTTAAGTGGTCAAAATGCAACCATTAGGTAAAGATATCCATAATTTAAGTTATTTTAAAGAAACACTAGGTCACTGATATTAAAATATATAATAATACAAATAAATTATCACGAACGTGTATCAACTTACCTATGAAACGTAATACCATCTTCTTGCTTATCAGTACGGCTACCATATTTTAATACAACACACATAACCATCTTTCCTACTTAATACTTTGGACGCGGAAGACGCACACGGTGCGTAATGACCAGGCGGCCGATCGATGTAATTAACGTGCATTTTAAAGGGGGCAATTAAAATCTCATTATCTATTCAGCAGCGAAAGCGTTAATTAACTAAAAATATTTACCACTGACTTTATGTTTAACACAAAAAATAGCAATTTTAGCAACACGAGCTCGCAGGTTATCGACGCTACGTGAAGCGATTCACCACGATTTGCCGGCGATACTTTTTAAAACTAACTCACACATATGTAGACCCTTTATCTTACTCTAGCGCGTGTCGCAGAGATTATAAGGGTGCCGAATACTTTCTCACTCGCACTCATGCATCGTTTTTGTTCAGGCCTTGATCGACACCAATTAGTGGCAGAATGACGACTATGTCTCCCGGCACATACGGTCAGCTGGTCCTTCGCAATTACATTGGTGTACATGGCACAAAGACACACCAAGTCAGAAAGCAATAGAAATTTCGTATCCTATAGTTGAAATTTTAAATTCAAATGAGTATCAGTTTTAGCACAATGTTAATATAATACAGTAGTAAATGTCAAAGTATAATAACAGTAGGAATAGTAACTAAAATCAAATAAATATACTGGTATATTATATATTTCGCATTTTTCTTTTTACACGAAAATCTGTGAGAATACTTAATCATCATTTAAGCAAGCATGATCAAAAATATAATATAATAATATTATAAAACTATGTATAATTAAACTTACCTTTGTGTAGCAATTACAAATTAATATTTAAAATAATCACACCTAAACAGCAAAAAAATAATGAACGATCGATGGCATTGGCACTAATTAAATAATGAACAATATAAATATTAATAAGCCAAATAAACAACTAAGATCATTTATGACCTTTTTTGCTTTATTGAATCATTGTATTGTGGTCAATGTATCAAGTACAATGCTATGGACCCATGCACATTAAATTGATACTCAAGAATGGTAACCAAAGAAAGATAATATTAAAAATATTATTGTAGCTTTATTTATCACGAAATATAATAACTAGAAAATTGTTTATTGTAATAAAATAATGAATTTATTGTAAATAAACCTGTTTATATTAGTCAATGGTTTAATGAACTAAATCTGATTTTCATTTTTGGACTATCGTTTTAGACTCCAATGTCTCGTAATTCATAACATACATTT
Organism: Rhyacophila brunnea; assembly: GCF_057557595.1. Taxonomy (NCBI): domain Eukaryota; kingdom Metazoa; phylum Arthropoda; class Insecta; order Trichoptera; family Rhyacophilidae; genus Rhyacophila; species Rhyacophila brunnea. Next base: position 33,711,537 of record NW_028233276.1, on the reverse strand, counting down.
AAAATAATCGAAAATGGGTCTGGACACTTTCCGAAGCCGTGAATCGTTTGTGTATCCAGCGTTTGACAGTTTGCAATGTTTTTATTATAGAGCGATGGCCCAATTTTATGGAATCCATGGAGTCTTGCTAAGAAAAACTGCATGCTTATAATATGAAAAGTTAACGGAACACATGCATAATCATATTGGGTTGATACACTGCTGGATGAAGCCGTCGTCTGCATAATTCTACTCTCCTTGGCTCTTTCTTCTTCACTACCACGTACATCCACCCAACTTGATGAGTTAATCGATTCAGCAGGTTTTAAGGTGTCTCTGTATTCATTCAATGTCACTTAGGTACCATTGTACGATTGCATTTGTCCACTCGCTGAGCGACATGTTCGGCATATTCTTATTTCACCAGCTTGGCGTCGTCTATCATATCGCGTACCTACTGTTGTCTGCATCCGTATATATTGGTTTATTTTATGGTCTTTTCGGATTATACCCAACGTGCACCTTACTTTGCCACGATGAGCTAAAGGTTCTTTCAAAGTGATAAAGTGAAGTGTACATATTCAACTAATGCGTGTTACATGCATACTCATTAATTACCTAAATAAAATAAAACGCACCAAAACAGTTTGAACATAATCGTAATATTATATAGTTTCAATATAATATCGGTGAATCAAAAGTAGTATTTCATCTCAGATCAACTTCATCAATAAATCACAGAAATAGATGAGATTTCTCGTTTCACCGGCTCTATACGACTCCGAACGAATTAGCCATACTTCGCGTGCGTTTTCTCCTCACATTTAGTTCGAGACATTATGTCACCTGCAGCGGTAATTCCAACGTCCGTATAAAGACCACAGCCGTTTAGAAACTTCCGCGAGATTGACTTTCATAGAATGGATTGTTAGAAATGGATGTAATACAGTATCTAGTCTTATTTGTATGATCGTTGGGAGTTTTTTTTATAACTACTGTACACGTCATTATTCGTAGAATTAACGAAACAAGTTTGTAATAAAACCAATAACTAGCTTTGTTTAAAATATTCTTAATTTATCAAGAATTCCCACCAAGTAAACGTTGAATTACTTGAAAGAATTGAAATTAATTCTAATAATAAAATTATGTGGACACATCGTAAGGCACTAGTCTTTCATCCGGGAGTTTTCGGGTTCGTTTCCTAGTGACGTCACAATATATGTATGTGATTTTCTCAAAACCTGGGTATTTATGATTGTTTCTATTATATTAGGTACTAATTGAAGACCTGAGAATGAGAAGTATACAAAGACCAAACAGTGAATTTTATAGGAGAGCCTATAAAATGGTTTTGAACATGTTATAATAAAAATGTATAAATATTTGCGGATACATATTTTTTTATCAATTAAATTGTGTTTGGTCTTTATCCTGTTTTCAATATCAATTTTATTATTTTATTTTTAAATACTAAGTAAATGAATATTAATTCCGTTTTTTGGCTTATTTATTTTCATAAATGTTTTTTATCACTTATAAGTAAAAATGTTACAAAATATGAGTATCAAAAATATTTTTCATTCATTTTGGGGATCAACAACACATTTTTGCCGGTTGTTTTTTAGTCTTTCTAGGACGACGAGGAGTACTAATTTCTTCTTCCTCACTTTCTAAGATGTACTCAGAGTCATTATCTTCTATATTCTTGAACATATCTCCACTTTCACTGGACATATTAAGAAGACACCTTTGAATTGACAGCTTACAAAAACATTACTGACGTTCGAATTAGAATGAAAACGAGATATAAATGGTTTGTATATCTTTCTCATTCTAAGTGAAGTTAGCTTTTAGCTGAATTTGATACCACTACTACCATCTTGTGGCAAAAACAGTAGTTCGTTATATCTCGTTCTCGAACTCATCGAAAGGGGTTTTTTTTTAATATGAAATTTCCGAAAAATCGTTTTTAGACTTTTTGGTTTATATCCTTTTCTCATTCTCGGGTCTTCATTTACACTACTATCATTGTGTCTCATTACCCGTTTTAGTGTTAATAAGAATTCTTATGTATGTATATTATATATGTATCATCCTCTAGTCTAGTTCATACTTGCTGCAAAGTTCGATGTATTAGTTTTGATTTAAGATAGACATAACTCAATGTGACTTTTGAACCCACGTCTACGGCTTCAGAGATAAACAATCTGTCGGTACTCCACTGTAAATTAATTTAATAATATGTTATATGTAATTAATAAATTATATTGTTTTTAACCAAAGATATTGAAGAAATCATTCTTCTGCAACATTAAACGTTCTGCAGCTTAAAATTGATTAAATGTAATTTTTCTATACTTACTAGAAATGCTGATTTCTGATTCTTCAGAATTTCTATGAAAATTAGTAGATATGGGGTAATGTTTTCAGCTTCACTATGAAGTTACTTTTCACTTACATAAAAATAGGGTTACTTACAGTATATTTGTATTTAAGCATATATAGAAAATAATTCAACGAATACCTATTATAAAATTCTTGAGAAAAATAACTTTTATGAAGGTCTAATCTAATCTGTAGTTTTGTTTTTAAGTAGGATAGGCAAAAAATGTAAGCGGTTTTGCCCTACTTGTAAGTATGTAAGAAATATAACAATCATACTGTTATATCATAGTTAATGTAATGATTATGACATTATACTTAATTTTATTTATATATTATTGATTGAAGGCCATAATATTTCAATATAGATAAAAAAAATGTTTATATTGATTGTATCCTATATTTTTTTAAATATTGTATGTTAGTGTAATATTTGTATTTTTTTTTTGGTACAGTTCGGTTATGAGGAATACAGCGGAAAACACATTTTGAAAATACCCGATATACTGGATTATTTGTTGGTTTGGGTTAGTTCAGGTTAGGTTAGGTTGGGTTAGGTTAGGTTAGGTTAGGTTAGGTTAGGTTTGGTTATGTTAACATAACAAATACTTCAGTATATCGGCTATTTTCAAAATGTGTTTTCCGCTGTATTCCTCATAACCGAACTGTACCTTTTTTTATAACAATGTTAGGTACAATGATTGCATTCTCAAAACGTATTGCATAATGTTGAAGCGCGCGTATGAATTTCAATCAAGTATTAGGTAAAATTTAATTCAATTTGGATGATAGTGCGTCGGATAATGGGTCTCATTAATTTTAAACACGAACTATTTATGTAACACAGGACGCGAATATAAAATAAATACGGCACACATCCACTTTTGACTATTGCATAATATATTATAACTATTGTTTAATTTATGTAATGGACTAGTTAGCTCAAATTTTTCAAATTAACCTAATTTTCGCGAGAAAATAGAAAGTGTCAGTTTTTTCATGTAAAAAATATACATAGGTACCGTAGGAAAAGTATGTTCTTCAATTTCCTAATAATACAACAAATTTGGACTATAAATAGTATAAGTTTTATGCGTTATTTCGGTTATGACTGTTGTTTAAATAATTTTATTTTGAGCATTTTTTGTACCGGAAATCTTTTTTATTAATGATACAAATAATTATTACATTATAAAAAAAAATTGTATTGCATTGTCCTTTTACGTGAACGTCTTGAATATTAATTTGTAATATTTAAGTTATGTTTAAAAAAGTAATTGAACTACGTAATTCAAATACAATATAGGTATTTGTAATAATTATTTTAAAAAAAACATGCATATGCGAAACAACGGATAATAATTGTATTTATAGATTTTTGTGTTTTCACCACGTGTGGGAAGTGAATGGTCATCTATTAGGGATGGCCTCAGCAACGAGACTCTTGTAGTTGACAATTCTTGAGACTCCTTTATTTGAGGTTGTACGGATACTATCCGTGACTTTATCCAACTGACTTTCTCTTAGGCATGCTTACATACTGCAGTTTACAATTTAGAAGAAATCTTTATTTAGCTACGTATTTTTTTCGACTTATACGAGGTATAAATGAGAACTCTGCCATTCTGGGCAGTGTTGACCTGTGTGTCCCTGATAACTATCTTAGAAATAGAGAACATCAGTTGTTTATTCTCCCAAGGTGCAGAACCAACCTGCCACTGGTAATGCCAATTGGGAGGGCGATAACTATGTTCAACGAAATTGCTTCGGGTGTTGATATATTCCACCTACGTGAGGATGAATATAGGTGGACATTATTTTATAATTTTTTTAAATAGGGTCTGCTTAACTCACCCGGTGTACTTCCATTTACCTATCTAATTAATATGTTTGTGTGTACATATTTCTACTGTTTAATAACATACTATCTATCTCTTTTTTTATGTAATACTGTTTTATATTTCTTTGTTTCTAAATGTCATTTTCTGAACGTCTTAAACTTATAATTTGTAATGTCCACAATATGTTAAAAATAAATAAATAAATTGAAAATTGAAATTAAATTGAAAATTGAAAAATATAAACGAGCCCGGCACGTCGAGGAAAGAAGGAAAAAGTACACGCGGTGAAAACCCAAAAATCTATAAATACTATAGATCTACCATCATAAATTGGCGTTTCAGCGAGGGCGCTAGTATGACATTGAGAATTTTACCATAACTAACAAAAAAATAGTAATTTATAATTTATTATTGGTAGTAGATTTCTGTACAAATATTATGCAATCCATAATTCGAGAAACATGTTGTAAAATTAAATGGCATTTATAACAAATTTATCCTCGATAAACAATTTTAGTTTCAAATTCGACCGGCTGCCAACTTACGATGGTATATCTTTAAGACAAAGAAGTCTCAAACATTATATTATAACGGATAATAGTATACAACATCTATTTTGCTAAATTTAATTAGCAATAGATACTTAGTATTAGTTATCTACTTGCAAAATTAATAATAAATCTAATGATAATATGATAAGTATTATAAAGATTTACATTATAATGTGAGATCATACTGAACCGGTATGTTTTTCTGTTTCAGTCAATACAAGCATTCTCCAGATCACACCAAAGAGTTCTATCTACTGAGCGTCTTCCTGGGAAACATTGTTGGATCACCGCAACTGTGCCACCAGCTAGCGAAAAGAGGTCGAGCGTGTCCTCCACAAGGAAGCTGGGAACAGCGGTAACCAAGATCTGATGGCTGGAGATGGCTATAGCTAATTTCTAAGAACTGAAGAAATTTATTGAAGATCCTCGTGAAACCAATCACTGTGGCTGATATATTATTTAAATTAAACCCTTTATTGAGTTTCATCGTGTTATGGACATTCGTATTTTTTGAAGAATGTTTTATATATATATGCCATTCTGATTCTATTATAGAGGATTAGCGATGTTATCATAGTCATACTGTCCTTACATATTAGTGTTTTATAAAAACGCCGGCATACACGTGAGGCCCGAAAATCGGCACCACTTTTTCTCATCCTTCTTCCATTTTCCAATCCCATGTTTGCGGTGGGCGTTTTTGGCGCTTCTAAAAACGCCAATGTGTAAGGGTTCATAATTTGATAAAACGTAACATAAAATTATATTTAAGTAGAAATTTGCAAGAACCTAAAAATCAGCATTAATCAATTTAGGTGGTGAGGACTGAACACATTAATACAAATGCACCCGAAAACGATTTTAGCAAATTTACTTTAAAGTTAACTATGCGATTGTAAATTATATATACCTGTTTTAAACATTCCGTAAATGAGGTATCATTTATAAATAATCTTGTATTACTATTCTACAAAAAATATTGATATTTCTTTATGTTTATAAAGGTTTTTAGTCTTTGAATGAAGACAAGTCAATCTACGCATTAAAAATTATACACATTATGTCCATGAGATATGTCCCAATTTTGAAAATAAAATTATGAAATCTTGTAATACCTATAAAGCACACATAAAACCATAATTTGTGGTAATGTAAGAACTACTCCCTATTCAATTATTTATCACTTGTACTTGCTTAATACTTGGTATATCCATCATTATGTATTGATTGTAGTGTGTTTTATTTTATATCCCAAGGTGGGCATTATTTCTCTGCAACATGTCCTGTAATAAGTACGAACATATTTATATGAATGGAAATTAACCGAAACCATCGGGACGATTCGAATAGGCTTTTCTGATGGGTAGGTACCTATTTACTTATATTACAGTTATTCTGAATGCTTTCAGTACTGTATTTTAATTCATTCATGTGACTAGTAAGAACGTACGCATCGTAATAATTATTAAGGCCATACTTCAGTTGAGGCATGGTCTAAAAAGATCGTGACTAGGCGATGCGCGGATTATGCAAATGACGCGAGCCTAACTAAATATAATTTGTCATAAAAATTCAACACGCGTCCATTTAATGTTATGTTATTGTTATATTAGTAATAATAATAGTATATTCATTGACATGTTTTCTTTTTCAAGTAAATGCGTAACGTTTTTTAGTCATCTTTACACGATTTAAGAATATATTCCTCCGACACCATCACAAAACAAATTGACGTGTTTACACCTCGACTGTCGGTCTCCGATTGGCGACGAGTGAAAAATTTCGTCCCACCTACTGTTGAAAATTATTTGCCGTTTCACTTATGTATGCTCTTAAAAGAAATATTTTGAATTTTTATTTAATTTTTTAATTGAATCTAATTATAACATCACCTGGATAGAAGTAGCTACCAGTGACTCTGCATCATACTTAGGCGTACAAACTTAAACAACAGTCACTTTCGATATGGATAGGTGGTGAGGACTGGTGGATGAAGCCAGAACTCACCTAAAATAGTCGTACTCCTGGTAACGATGAATGCTTTCCAATACATATTGTATTTGGTTTAAATCAATAATTTATTTGTAAAATTGGTAGAAATAACCGTTTCGACAAAGTGTCGGTTAATGAAAATTCGCTATGATGGTTTCTGTCAATTTTGCTTTGTACAAATTACATACATTCCTACTCCACAACTTTCATCCACAAATGCTGTCCCTCACTATTGTTCTCCACTTCCAAACCGTGTCATTCAGCTCCAGTTGCAGTATTCCGCCTTTTTAATTTCATTGTAAGATAATACACAATTTCATGCCTATATTTAATGCTTCATTTACTTTCTATGGCAATAGTTTTGACTATACAAATACTTGAGTATTTATCGTCTGATTTAAATTGCTCTAACTTCGATTTTATGTATACATTTTTGAAACGGCAAAAGTTTATATACATCTATATCTTATTCTGGGTTAGTTGTTTGAAATCATGACCACCGTAAAAAAGTATACAGTTTTTTATGAAAATATGCGTAGAATACGTCTTTTGTAATACGTCATAATAAAATGGATGTGAGAACGCTTACAAAATCCGACGATTGCAAAAAACAAGCATAGTTGTTGATTAAATTCAATGTTGACATTACTCCGTATTACGATTTTTGGAGGTGTAGATCAAAGACATTAATATGGACGAATCATCTGGAAAAGAAAATGACACTCACTTTATTGTCGGGTCTGCCGAATGGCATAATCTGTTCTAACGCCATTGCAATAAAGGTGATATTGCTATAAATTCCTGATGCTTTTTGTTGGGTGTGCCGAATGGTTCGGTTCTAACGGGTTCGCTCAAATGAACATTGACATTAGAAACACTGCTCTAACGCCATTACAATAAAGGTCATATTGTTATAAATTCCCGATGCGTGATATCGCATAATGGAAATTGCGTGACGTCTACCTATACATGCGAATGCGCGAATTTACTTGCTAGCTACTGTATTGAGTGCGTCGTCCATTAATAATGTCATTGGTGTAGATAGATCCTGTCAATAAACCTATTACGACATAATATCTGATAATAATTCAGTCATCGATCTGAATTAAATACACATTGAAAAATACAATATAATATACAATTATGTTTTGCCAGATGCAAAATCGAACCCCGGTCTCAGATATGAGAGCTTTACTAACTAAACCAACATGGAGAAAATTCTGGTTATTATTGACTGACTGTTAAAAGATTGTTTAAGGTTATCCGATTATTCCGATTTTCAGTAGACCAAAAGGAACTAATATCCTTTTTATTGTGTGTGTTGTGAATATTAGTGGAAAACCGTTAGGTATATAATTATTATATTAAAAAAATGTATACTTTTTAATCGTCAAAAATTTCATTAAAACAAATGACTTTTATAGAAGAACATTTCCAATATGTACTCGTATTATAAAATACGGTGTTTAATGATGTCCAAAATATGATGAGAAAATAAATAGGTGTTTAAATTATATACGACATAATTAACGACAATATTGACATTTGTGTTAACCTCATACCATTTTTGTTACAAGATATATAATATTATTATATATGCTATTGCATCTTATTAACGAAACCTGTTCTGAAATATGTTTTAAACGACGTTTTAAAGGACACGAAATAAATTATTTTTATAGTAAGTACTTAAAATTTTTGTTGAATGAATTATATTTTTTTGTAATTGTATAGAAATTGTAATAATATATTCCACAGGTTTTGGTTGTACGTTCAAAGGCCAGCATCATGTAATTATAATAATTATGATTGTTATAAGTAATATTATTAATTTATATACTGTGTGGGTGTATTTTGTAGTATAGAAAAGTGTAATAAATCAAAGATATTTCGATTAATAAAATATATTTAATGTTTTTTTTACGAAAATGTGTTTTTTTGTAATTTTCCCATTGGTTTCATTTGAGAATATTGAGGGGATGTGCAACATTTATTTTTAATTTAATGGACCATAATATTCTGAATTTAGCACACATTATACGGTTAAATTTAAGTTTTTGACTAATGATTAATAATTAACAAAATGATCTAGCATTTTTACATCACCACATATCTGTTTAACATATACGTTGAAACATAATTTAAACTAGTAAATAAGTACCTAAAACAAATATATGAGTTCTAATGTTATAATTCATTCTATGAACTCTTGTTTATAAAAATGATATTATTAATTTTCGTAGTAACAAATTACTTTCAATGTTTTGGCCAGTCAACATTTCTTCTTGATCAATATTTTTTCTTTAATGAATCGTTTGAGAACGACATCTATCATGTTTAAAATATTATAATATATAGTATCTTCAACAGTCAATATTGTGACCATGCTGTAATTAGTTTCAATGTAATTAAAAGGGATTTCAAGTTTCACAGATTTATATATTTATATAAGTATTTAGATATATTTTTTTTTAAATAAATGTATAAACCATTAAAACTATGAATTTATCAAAAAATCTTATCTGTACGTTACAGAAAACTTAATAAATTAAAGTTTAATAATGAACACGACCATAAAATAATATGTAGGTAATAATATCATGGGATCCTTTAACGATTTTAACGAATTGATATTTTGTAATGTTTTTTCTATTTATATTTTTATCTTTGACTTTAAATAAAACATATTTTACTTTATAATAATTTAATAAATTCTCAAAAAATGTCTCAAACTGCAAGCCTAGAATTTTTTCGTTAGGTGTCTCTGGTAGGTGAAGTATAATATTGTTTACCTACTATTATGTTAGAATTTTTTTATTTTTTTGAAAAAGACACGTTGAGTACATAACAAATTATCAATTCAGGACGTTCACAACGTGACATTTAGAATAAAAATTACAAGTAATCAGTTAGAGAAAAAACAAGGTAGAGAAAAAAACAAAGCAAAAATAGTTTTAAACAAAAGAAATAAAATAAAAAAAATAACAATAATTCAAAAAAATACAAATAAAACAATAAAATAGAATTTAAAAAACAGAATATATAATGGATCGCCAAAAATATCTACATCTCTAGGGAGTGCATTGACCAACCGCACAGCCCCTGCTATTGGTGCCTGGTGAGCCTGACATGAGGAAATAGAGTAGGGAAAAATGCTTTAAGAGCAGAAGTGACCTACGAGCTTCAAGAGAATGAAAGGCGAGCATGCCTTGAAGAAAGTTAGTCGGAAAATACTCGTTTGGTTAGGTTATAATATAATATATTATATTATAATCTTATATTACAATATTATATCTGAATAGTATCTTCAAAAGTGACCTACCATTGTGTCTTAAGCGTAGAGTGTTCGACCAATGTGTGCTACCCGTGCTCACGTATGGCTGGGAGACGTGGACCCTCAACACGAGAGATGTCCAGCTAAGAGTCGCACAGCGAGGCATGGAGAGGTGTATGTTGGGCATCACGCGAAAGGACCGTAAGAGAAACGAATGGGTTAGGAAGCAGACAGGAGTACGCGATGTAATAGACGTTGCCAAACAGCTGAAATGGAGATGGGCAGGGCACATTGCTCGCCGAAAGAACGGCCGCTGGATAAATGCCGTCATCCAGTGGTACCCAAGGGGCACAAAACGGCCACAGGGTCGCCCTAAAAGCCGCTGGATTGACGAACTGGTAAAGTTCGGCGAAAAAACGTGGCAGCGAACGACACAGGATCGAGAGAGTTGGAAGAAGCTTGGGGAGGCCTTCACCCAGCAGTGGATTGACCCCGGCTGGTGATGATGATATTATATTATAGTATCTAATATCTGTGTAAATTTTACTAGTTGCAATATTCCCGTTCTGTATTTTTGTATAACAATGTTTCCTCCAATAATATAAAATAATAAATAAACAATAATCTATTAATGAAATATTCATGAATAATAATTGTTATGTTGTCTTTTTCGGCAACTTCTTATCCAATGCGTCTATTCATTATATTTATGGCATCAGAAAACGCATAAGTGTTCCATTATTTCCTAAACTATTTAGAAACATGGGAATTTATTTTATCACATGATATTTTAAGCCAATTTCTCGATTCACGTAATGTTTTTTTTATATTTAAAAACAAAATATTTTTGTTTATCCACTGCTATTTTTAAAATTGAAATATTATCTAGTTACTAGTAGATAAATATGCAATTAACATTAATGCAATGCTAGAATTTAAAAAGTCTTTATATGTTACCTATCCAAGCATTTTAGCCTAACATTCTTTCGTCAGATAACTCACACATCCATGAATGAATGGTAAGCACCTTTATACTTCTAAGTTGAATGAACACCTGTGATTGCAGGTAAGTAGCAAAAATTAATAATGACTGCACAGGTGATGCATATAATTATGTAAGTATCAAATACATTGAATATTTTTAGTTAAGTTATAAAATTAATACAAATAAAATGATATCGTGTTCAATCATACTGTAGCGGATCTTGGGTTCGAACCCAGGGTTTTTTGAATTCACATATTGTTTTCCAATGTGTGTCTGGGCCGAGAGCATAGATCTAATATATATATCTCGTGTAATAAAATGTAGGTACCTACGCCACATCGAATTGTAGAGCCAATGATAATAATATCAGTATAAATTAATTATAAACCGCCATATAACATAAGTTTAAAAAAATAAAACAACGGAGGCCAAACGTATCTTCGAATCTTATCTAAAAGCTGGAATATTGTTTCAGATAGTCGAAGAAGTGCATTTCAATTGCAGGTAAACAATAAAAACTTTGTTCCAACATAATAAATTATGTAGGCACAAGTGGGAAATGCTAAATATTTGGTTGCTATTGTAAACACTAAACCGGTACCTGTTTTCCGCGCCATCTGCATTTCAATTAAATAAACTTTTGAAAATGGAATGAAATCATTTTTTCAAAACAAAATCAACGTGGGTGTGTTGACGTTTTTAAAAAATAAACTTTCACTACAAAATGACGCATGCAAATTGCGTTCACTACAATTATTAATAATATAATAAATAAACAGTACAAATAATTGAATGAATACATAATAAGTTAATACTCACCGTTATGAAATCGATGTCATTTCTTTTCTATTATTTTTTTTTCACGTTCATATTATGTTTATTAGATTCGACAGTTTCGTCTATCAAAGTTCTTTCGTAAACCAAGATTTGATGTTCATATTATTTGTTTATTACATTCGGCAGTTTTGTCTATCAAAGTTCTTTCGTAAACCAAAATATATATAATATATTGCAGAGGACATTAACAAGAGAATCACGTTAGAGAATGAAATATTAATTATTTTGATTTATCAAGGGTCAGCGTGCTGTGTAAAGGTCGACAATTATTTAGAGTTTGTAGTATGTATCTAACATGTCGTCTTCTTGTCAGGAATGATGCACTATTATTATACCATTATTATTCACTATTTGTTTTCATCTTAAATAAACATTATATTTTAATACCGTTAAAAGATATAATTATTGTAAACGTAGTCGTTTGAAAATGAGAATAAAGCCATATTTTGGTACTTCATATGTCAGTGATTTTAGCAGCCTTTAAAATTATTATTTTGGCATTAAGTACCTTTAATTTTATTAATTACAAAGTGAAATACATTTAGCAAATTTTCAATTGGATTTTTCAATCGTAAAGATTGTAACTTTTCAATAAAATCTGTAATAAACGTTATAAAACAGACTAATGATATTTTGAAATATTTATAATAGTTTAAATAGTTTTTGGGACCTACTACTCACTTATTACCACGTTACCACGCTTTTCTTAGCCCGTATTCTTGTTTGTCCGGTGGTTGTTTATCCAGTACAAATCTTGCAATCGATTTTTAACTAACTTTCCGACTAGCTAGACATTTGAATGAAGAATATATCAGAACACGATGCCAATGCATTCTTTTAATACTTTTAGCCATCTTTAGGTAGAATTGAATTAATTTTCACTGTTTTGTATGAAAAGTTATTTCAGAAGAAATCCGTAATCCAATCCACTATTATTGGTTGCTAAGGGGGTGGTCCTAGCAACTAAATTATTAATATATACGTGCGTTACTATGGAAATCAAAATGACATTCAGTATTCCATTTTTTTTTGTTGCAAAATAGCAAAAAAATGATTTGTTGACAAATGCCTTATTTGTCCTAAATTATTAATACATAGAATTGTCAAGTTTATATGATTCAACAGAAAATTTAAAAACGTGCTACATAAAAAGTTCTTTTTATCTTGTAATTATTTTTAAATCAAGTATACCTGTCTGACAACTATACATTTTACATAGTTACCTACTAGGTATCTGATTCATGTACATTTATTATACGTATACATAATTTGTTTCATAATATTTCTCTTAAACTTTCAGATGTTTATCAGATATAATATGAGCAATAGTTATTTCAGACAGTTTTGGAGGCCCTCTTGCATACTTTATGAAGAAGCGAGTATCTCATATGTTTCACGTAAAACCACCCCTGTTTATAAATATTTTTACATCTCACGAAATACATCGTAATGCTTTACATCATACATAGAATTTAGCATAATATTTATCTACTTATATGTACGGACGATTAAAACTGTCCACAAGTCTTGGTAGGTATGTATTAATAATTTCCAAAGGATACCTGTTAGATTTCACTGATTATGTTTGAAAGTTGCCATCTACAAAATATGATTTCGCGAGATTATTCGAATGCCGTCATAATAATTCAAGGAAAGTCCGCCAAATCCCACGTGTTATTTGCAAATAACTTTCGTCATATGTGATCCTGTCCACAAATGGACAACGAAAGTAAGCTGTGTTAGCTAAAATCTCGGCGAAACGATTTCATTGCATATTCGAACACCTTACAGAGAATGTAGCTATTTTGAAATATGGGGATATTCATGTTTGGAAGGGGTATTCTTTTTTTGAATATAGGTACTCGTAGGCAGTAAAAAGTCAAGAATCGAAAAGAATGAAGGGCACTATGTAATGGTGTAGTATACATACAATAGTTTCCGGTCACTGTTATTAAAATCCTAATCACCACTTTTCCCTAGACATTTTTCAATATTTCTACCAATGGGAGACCAAAATTTCGTAATAACAATGACAACAATAAAATTATGGATAGACAAAAAAATCCAATTCTCCAGATGTTAAAGATCAAAGTAAAACAACCATTTTTTTTACGATCTTTATGGATTCGAATCTATCTGATTAATCGCTACACATGACGTAGTCTATAAGTTGTGCGAGTTTCATCAATATCGGTGCTTATGATAGTTATAAGCGAATAAATGGTTGTAGGTACGTGATGAAGATTATAATATGGAGTAGGGACCCATATTTAGAGCATCGAAATAAAATGAAACTCCGGTTAGTTGGTAATATCGTAGTCTATATATACCGGTTTCAGTAATATTGGTTTAGTAGTTTTGGAGTTCAAACGTAAGGAAAGGGATCGGACAGACAGTTTATTTTTTTAATAATATTATTAATGGTAGATATACCATGAGCATTACAAATTATAAATTTAAGACGTTCACAACGTGATATTTAAAAACAAAGTAACAGTGTAAAGAAGAAATAAATATATGCAGTATCACAAAAACAGTATGAAAAGTAAAGTAAAAGGTACAAAAATTTAAAAAAAGTTGAGCTAAGTGGACCCTATTTTAAAAATTTATAAAACAACGTCAACATATACTCATCCTCACATAGGTGGAATATACCAACATAGATGAAAATTGCACAATATAAATTGAGTAATTATCAGTGCTCGAAATAGAAAATCTTACGAACCGGAGCGCTGAATAATCATTCAAAAATATCAAATTATGTTAAATATTTTTCGGATATCATAAGGGCGATATGCCTAATAATCCGGGTTTCATTTATGCTTGAAGGGGCTCTGTGCTAATACACATTACCCCCCCCCCCATACAACATTAAAATGTAGTTTTTTTTTTAAATGGGTACATTACTCATTTTTGCAAAATCACTTATTTTTCGTCAATTTTCTTAGATTTGGGCTCTTATCTTCATAATTCTAGAAGCTCGTACATTTGTGTATTCCTTCGCTGCAAGGTTCTTTTGTGATTTCAAATTATTTTTCAGGTTCCGGAGACCTACTAATTTAAGGTCCTGGACCTGTAGCCCCTTTAGCCCTTTTTTAAACTTATATGAAGCCCGAACAGCCTATAGTATAGACCTTGTAGGACTAATCATTAATAAATAACATACATACTTTGTCAGCGCCGCAGGTGAATTTTTTTACAACGAATCAGTTCTTACAACTTTAAAAACTACATACCTACATGCAATATTATCTCAATAACATGAAACGGAACGCAATTTTCAAAGAATCCACAAGCCGGAACGGTATCTTTTAGAATGTCACGAACAGGAACGGCGCTCCGGTGCGTTCCGGTCTATTTCGAGCCCTGGTAATTATAAATTATTAGTTAATTAATATACCCTAAATAATTAAATTGCTGCTTTATCAGTGGTTATATTTGCAGTCTCTTCATCATTCGTATAGTTTTATTGACATAGCAATTAAATTGTACATAAATTATGAAAATGGCGTCTGTTGACACAATATAATATGTCAATACAGTGTCAACACATGTTGCCAGTTTGAATAATGTAATAAGACGTACCTATTCAATCCTGCTGATGCTAGTCTTTCGTATGTGCGTAGATAATCAGTACTCAAACTGATTTTTCTTTGTCGAACACAGGAAAAGGATATTAAAACTGTATTTATTTAATTAATGCTTAAAATGGTTAAGAACTTAATTATATGACAGCTTTCAGATTATCTCAATCTTCTGCCGATAGTGGCACTACAAATACTATTCTCTATTTACCCGAATATCTCCTGATAATACATTAGTATTTTTAAGTGTCATTATATGCATCAGGGCATATGAATGTATAAATTAGAAAACTCATCAGTCAGTTAGAATGATAAACTAAACAATAGTGGTTATTAATTTTTACACAGCTTGCCTGAAAATATTTTCTCTTGTCAACTTATTATAAAGTTTCTAATGGATTCAAGCTCTGTACTATTCCATTGGAATAGTACAGAGCTTGAATCCATTAGAATTTAAATTCAAATTCCATCAAGTACCTTCGGTCGAAAGTATTAATATTATTATAAAGTCTTTAGTATTGTTTGACCTGATTACATTTGAGTGCATTTTGTAGATTGCAAATATGTCCAAATATGTAAAATGTCATTTAAATAATGTCTAAGTCTAGCCAAGTGTATAGTTAAGTATGCCATTTTTTGTTTCTCTTTTAATGTATTTCAGTTAACAAATCCACCCACTAATCACTATGCATATCGGGAAAAGTGGACAGTGCAAAATATTAATAAAGGCATATTCACAATGATCATAATGCGTAGGTATTATAAATTAAACAATATTTAAGCTATGAGCGGTTATGTACTGGGATTATAATAATATGACAGTTTTATAATAGAGTAATGACGAGAATTATTCAAACTCTTTAAATCAAACAGAACCCTCGACTTTAGGATTTCCGTTTGCCCGTTATACGATTGACTATGAAGAAATTATGTCAATATATGTTTTTTTTAAATCTCAGAAATATAAACATTATAAAAAAAACTAGACAGAAGCCGCATTTGAACTTACATCTTTCATCGTCCGAGTGAATGTTCTTGTTAATAAGTACGTCTTAGTAGTAGGATTTTAGTAGGTATATATATTTCTGAAGTTATTGAAGAAAAAATCATTTTAATAAGTATCAATCCTTCATAAATCTTGTATACCTATATTGAATGTTGAATATAATTTGATTAGGTAGGTGTGTATGTTTATTCATTTACGCCACATCACTTTTAATATTTTCGCTTTAATATATTTAATCAATTTTCAGAGACTTAAAATAGGATAAATCTTTGATTAACTGATTCATTAATTTCAAAAATTGATATTCGGCGAGCTGAAAGGCAAATGGAGACCTTGTCGACCTCGTAAAAGATGTAAAGAAGTGTGGAGTCGCAGTAAAAGACATTGTACGTTCAAAACTGGAGAAAAGCGGCATTAGACAGAACTAGATAGAGGTAGGTAGATGCTGTATGAGACCAAGGCCTTATTCATGACTGTAGCACCAGAAAGAAGAAGTCTCTCAGTAATAAAATGAATTGATCATTATTTTATTTATTTATTTTAAAAAGACACATTGAGCACATAACAAATTATTAATTCAAGACGTTCACAACATGACATTTAGAATAAAAAGTACAAGTAAATCAACTAGAGAAAAAACAAGAGAGAGAGAAAAAACAAAGGATAAAATAATTCTATAGTAAAAAAATAAAATTAAAAAAAGGACAATAATTTAAAAAAATATATACAAATTAAACAATAAAATAGAATTTTAAAAACAGAACACACAACGCATCGCTAAAAATGTCTACATTTCCAGGGAGTGCATTGACCAGCCGTACAGCCCTCGCTATTGGTGCCAGGTGAGCCTCACATAAGGAAACAGCTTTCACCCAAAATGGGTAATTTATAATGCTATACAGTACCTACTATACATTCAGATGTCATTTTATTGTCCATCATTTCAGATTTATTTTGATTAAAATGATATTTTAACACAATGAATATTGCTATAAAGATTGATTGAAAACACTGACACATTATTTGACAATGATACTTCGGGCATGGGACGACTGGACTCCGGACAATTGGACGCCGCACTTTCGTAGACACGTATACAGGACGTAGACGAGGTATTTTAATCAGTTTCTATTTACTACTTAGTAGTTTTAATTCATTTCACTCTTAACATAATGTATTCTTTATTGCGGATTGAGAATTAATATGCCTAAGGCTTTATATAAAATAAAAAAACTCTTTGTTCGTTGGAACTTAAACATATGCACGATTAAATCATTATTTAGGTCTGCATATTTACATTCTCGCCAACTATTAAATCATAATATAATCATTTAAATATAAATAATATTATTAAATATTTTTTTAAAGTACCTATAAGTATCTAACGTCTATTTATTTTGTAATTCCGTGGCGTCCAGTTGTTCCGGTGCCAAATCGTCCTAGACCCGATACTTCCTACCAATATTTATGAGAAAAAAGTATAGAGGACATGATGTTTTTATTCATCTTAAGGGGGGGACATGCTCGTCGTAGGTCAAAATTGAGTTTTTATTGTATTTTCAAACCATGATCCTGGACACTCCTTAAACGTTGTAGATAATCTATTTATATAATTTTGAAGCCTTATTATCCTTTATATTTATTTTAAACATTTGATGACTGCATAAAGTATTTTTGTTACATAAAATAGTATTCTTTTAAACCTCTCGCTCTAATGTTTTAGAATATAGTCATATTTCGGTACATGAGTGTGCAGTGGTGTTAAGATTTTTTACATTGATTATTTTTTAAGCGCATTTATAAAACCATTAGTATAATTTATGACGAGATAATTTTAGTAAAATATTCACGATAAAAAATTATATTGATAATCTCTGTGATCCCAAATTTGACAAGAATCAGGCATTTTATTATTCAAAAAATCGGCAAGATTAACACATTCGAAGATAATTCTAAAGATACTAATTATAAGCTATGTCTTTGACCATTCAAGTGTGATAAACATCCTACGAATAATGATTGTTTTATAATAATTATTGACCGAAGAATAAGGTAGTGTTTTTTGAAATACGCCATTTTTTTGGCATTCCCCAGTGGTTAAGCTACAACATACGGCCGTAGCCATAAATTGACAAACTATAATTAAAGTAGGGAGTAAAATTATGTTAACGCGCGTGTTTGAACATGTACTTAACTGATTTTTTTTAAATTTTTTTTTAAACGGTACATGTTCAAACACGCGCGTCAATATCATTTTACTTCCAACTTCAATTATAGTTTGTCAATTTATGGCTACGGCCGTATGTTGTAGCTTAACCACTAGGGAATGACAAAAGAAATGGCGTATTTCTTAGGTCAATAATTATTATAAAGCAATCATTATTCATAAGATGTTTATCACACTTGAATGGTCAAAGACATAGCTTATAATAAGTGTCTTTAGAATCTTCTTTAAATGTGTTAATGTTGCCGATTTTTTGAATAATAAAATGCCTAATAGGCCATCCATGGACTGAAACCATATGTGGTTTCGAACCGTGTGCAATACTAAGCTTATCTTTCCTGGTCATGGAAATATATTTTCACAAAGTATATTATAAGCATCTGATTGTATCCGTTTATACCATTCATTTACACTTACAAATTTAGTGAAAATATATTTTCATGAACGAAAATCATAAATTTAGTATGGCACACGGATCTAAGCCGCATACGGTTTCAGTCCATGGATGGCCTCTTATTCTTGTCAAATTTGGGATCACAGAGATTATCAATATAATTTTTTATCGTAAATATTTTACTAAAGTTATATCGTCATAAATTATACTAATGGTTTTATAAATGCGATTAAAAATTAATAAATGTAAAAAATCTTAACACCACTGCACATTCATGTACCGAAATATGAGTATATTCTAAAACATTAGAGCGAGAGGTTTAAAAGAATACTATTTTATGTAACAAAAATACTTTATGCAGTCATCAAATGTTTAAAATAAATATAAAGGATAATAAGGCTTTAAAATTATATAAATAGATTACCTACAACGTTTAAGGAGTGTTCAGGATCATGGTTTGAAAATACAATAAAAACTCAATTTTGACCTACGACGAGCATGTGGGCCGTTAAGAGAGTATATTTTAAAAATAGTTTTAGTTCAACAAGGCCAATAAATGATTGTATTTACTGTACACAAAATAACTTTTTTGTATGTGATCACTTTCTCTCTCGGTTTACCAAGACCATAATATAATATGAACGTGCCTTAAGTGCATCGAATTCGTTCGATACAAACTTCCACTACAATTAATACGGTGTATTCAAACTACTTTCTTATGAACTCTTCTACAGATCGGTTCAGTTTGAGGTTAGGAATTGAGCCTGTAGGTTTACTTATTTTTCACGGCTCTAAATCAAGTGTATTATTTATAACCAGTGAGAAAATAAATAGTTAATTATTAAATTTGTTGTATAATAAAATATTAATTTAGTGAAAGCGATGCATTCAAAGTGGCTGTGTGTTGTGTTGTTAGTTCTGTGTTACAAAGTTGGCGCCGAAAATGGTAGTGACAATGTTTCGGCACAAAATATGAACCCGAAAAAATACTATACTGCAAATGATCTTATTCGGTGAGTATCATTAAATTTAGATTCGAAAACTTCAGAAATATACCTATTAGAAAAAGTATTTTGAAAAAATATATTGGCGCCTTTTTGGCATTTGGCCAATGTGCTTTGCCAATTTAGCCACCTGAATCCATATAATCACTACGAAATTAACCTATAACTATGCTTTTGAGGTGTTAAGAACTTTCGTTGATATCGATGACCAACTTTTTGTGATTTTGAATTAATTTCTTTTATTGTGGTAAATGTAAATTCATGGTGGAAAATGCATTGTATTTTTTTTAATTTAATAAAACGCAATTTTTATCGTACTTATTCCACTTATATTTAATATCTGAACCGGTTTCGTCCACCTCAGAGGGACATTTTCACCTGTCCCTCTGAAAATGTCTAAGGTTATACCAATACCTAACGTATTTTCTCTTGCTAATATATTATTAATTGAAGAAATACATATTCAATGAATAATATGTTAATATTTAAGAATGTTGCTGACCTCAAAATCATACATATTAGAAAAAAATATGCATCGGTGCATCGGATTCCGACTAATGTGCTTTACCAAGACGTAGCTGCATTAATAATAATATTCCAGTTACACGAAATCATTTATAACTTACCTACGTCTAATTTACTTAGCCCTATCACGCCCTAGTATATTGGAGTACAAGTAAAGCACAAGGCCCACGCTTTATCTCGGTCCAGCGTTTCATACATACATGTCCCATGTAAAATCTGCAACGTTTCGATCGCTATTGTAGCAATACCGGAGGGTGAAGCCTGGTCGGCTATGGCGTCGGAAATCGTTCACCTGTACCACAAGGGCGTGAAGTAGTGTTAATTATTGCACCCTTGGAAAATTACCTGGCAAGGTTTTTTCCAGACTATCACGAATTAAAAATCATATATGCCATTATGTAAATATATAAATTTCGCTAATTATATAGTCTGCAAGTTATACATATTTAATACTAGAAAATTCTTTTTTGAAAAAATACGACTTCCGTCGGGTCTTGAACCTGTAACCACTGGATTCGCACCAATTTGAATAAAAGAAATAATTTATTATACCTACCTACCTACATATTTGTAAAATTTATCAGTATTTTTTTAAAATCCCATAAAAATGCGTTAAACATTTCAAGAATTTTTGAAATGATACAATTGAGCTGATCAATTGTACATCCGCCATATTCTCCTGACCTGGCATTATCAGAATACCTACCATATTTTCTATAGTCTACAAAACTATATAGGAACCATAATTACAGAATAATATTCTTATTCACCGTATTATGGTGTCCAAAGGAAACGTGATCTGTTTTTCAGCTCAAGCCCGAGAAATTATATCGCCAAGGAATTGAAAATTAAAGTCAAGATATAAAAAAATATTAAATAATAATGGAAAATATATCTTGGGTAATTCTTTTTTGGTACTGTTCGGTTATCAGGAATACAGCGGAAAACACATTTTGAAAATACCCGATATACTGGATTATTTGTTAGTTTGGATTTGTTTAGGTTAAGTTAGGTTGGCTTAGGTTAGGTTAGGTTAGGTTTGGTTAGGTTAACCTAACAAATAATCCAGTTTATCGCCTATTTTCAAAATGTGTTTTCCGCTGTATTCCTGATAACCGAACAGTACCCTTTTTTTATATCATTCAAAACATTAAATATACCGTGTAACCTAACTACCTAATATTATATTACGTGCGTTCAAAATGAATTCCTCCACATAAATATATTAAGCCCAGGGTAAAACCGATCATACAATTACCTTAGATATAATTGTCTTTCATTATATGTAACCCATGAGCAAGACAGGGAGAATACTCATTAAATGAGGTAAGGTGAAAGAAAAAATACACGTTAACGGAAATTCTAAATTTAAAAGATAAACTGACACAAAATTAAGGAATTGTTTTTTTTAATCGAGTCGTGATACGATACTCTCATAATAGTTTGATCGATGCAGATCTAAGCCACACCTAAGAATGTTAACAGCTGGTGGCAATGTCGCCTCCGTCTGGTATTTTTCCAGTTAAAATATAAAACTATTACATTTCAGGCAATTGACAAAGCTGGCGATAGCAGACAGTACGCCAAGACTTCGGTTTCCAATAAACGACAATGGGGAATACGACAATGATAATCCTGGTTCCAATCGAATCCGACCTGAGTTCCAGAATAATCCTCAAAATCAAAACTATATTCGCGACCAATTTCCACCGAATGGAGACCCAGCATTCCAGAATATAGGCCCTCAAGTCAGCCAATATGACCAGTATCCAAACCAGCCACCATTCCCGAGACCCCCGAGAAGAAGAAGACCCAAGAAACCTAAAAGGCCTAATCGGTATTATCAGCAGTATCCGCAAAGCCCTTACCCTCAAGATTATCCAGGCGGCGATTTTAATCCTCAAGAATATCCACCGCAGAGGCCATATTATCCTCAATATCCATCGCCTGATGGATATCCACAGCAGGAACCTTATCTGCAAGGTGGAGCACCTCCAGGATATCCATCGCAGGACCCTTATTTGCAAGGTGGGGTACCTCCAGGATATCCACCGCAAGATCCGTATCTTCAAGGCCAGTATCCTTACGGGCAAGAAGGTCCGTTATCAAGCCTGACGAGAGCTTTGAATTCGATCGCCAAATACGATGATCAGCAGTGTGTTCCAAGATTGCTGTGCGAGGTGGCTGCTGGTGGAAACCCTAGCTCCAAGCAGAGTTCTTTCATCCCATCGTTCCTCAATAATAATATGGAGTCACTATTTACGTAAGTTATCAAAACATTCCAGTTAATATTTATTACTCATGCTAATTACCTGATGTTGCGGCTCTCGTAGTGCAGTGCGTAAGGCGTTGGCCTTCCACCTGAGAGTTCTGGGTTCGATTCCCGGGGAGGACACAATATTTATGAATTTTTCTCAAAGCCTGGGTGTTTGTGATTGTTCAAAATTACTAACAACTACCTTGTACGAAAAAGCAAGGATATGGTTATTATTACCTAAAAAAATACCTGATGTTTGTAATTACCGGTAAATATTTATGATCTAACTAAATGATGGTCTAACTAAAACACTATATATATTATTTATTTCTAAATCAATTTCAAGCTAATTTAGCTATCGAATGAGGACAGTAAAACACCACTGAAAACTGATGTAAATGGTATTCTTATCACAATAATTAGTAGTGTGATACAAGGGCTTAGGGTACTTTACGGGTGATGATAAGAAAACTGGACATGGTAACGATTCGGAGGGTGGGTAATTGATAATCAGCACTTCCTTTGCGGTCGGGTTCTACTAAACAACATTTATTTATTTGATATTAACTTACATCAAAGCATATTATTATATTGTAATTAATCATACACGCTTATGGAAAGGATTTTTAACTTATTGGCAGGGCTCGAGATAACACGATCTCTTGGAATGAAAAAAGTCTCTCTGAAGTAACATTTTTTAATCGCTACTTGAATACAGAATAATGGAAACTGTCCTAGTTTTAGCTACTTACCTGAAATCGAAGCGCTTAATATTAGGCACTGCTTTCGTAGGGAGAAAGAGCATTTTGTTAAAAACGCGCTAATTTCAAATAAAATCAAAGTTTGCTTTGTCCAATCACTCACAATTATATTAATACCTACATCGATATAATAATACGATGGTAACGTAGCTACTGTATCGTTTGACAATATTTCACAATTAATTGGAGGCTTTTTAGTGTAAAAACTTCGTACAGAATGACTGGATTTTTACACTCATTGGCAGCGTATCGGCACATATTAAATTGCGCAAGAAGCCTCCAAACAAGAGCAATGTTACCACAAAGTTATTAAGTATAAGACAACTATCTCCGTAAATTTTATAAAAAATACAAAAATAAGTATTTTTTTTAACTTTTGGTTTAGATTCTATCACCTCGGAATCAGATAGTGTTCTTCAGTTCCTTGCATCAGCTCTGACCTCTACCAGTGCCTAACACTGGCCCATCTTTAAATTGTAAAGTGTTTGAATATTATGTTCAAATATTTTTATTTTATCTAGTAATGCTTAGGATTATTTTTACTATTTCTAAGTCTATTACAAATCCATTGGTTTGATATTATGTTAATTTAAAATAAATGATAAATATATACTTGGTACGTATATTAAATCACTATTCATAGATTATTTTGTAAGTGAAAAAATATTTTTAATATTGTGTCTATATGAATGCTAATTGCTGAGCTGCTTTCACAACCGTTTTGGCTCAAATGACATCATCAAGTGATTAAATAATATTTACGTATATATATACCTACGGAAAAGTGATCTTTTCGCCAGGTTAAAATGACAGAATAATAATAACATAACGTAATATTGACAGGCACAAAGATGAAAAAGAAAGTTCGCGTAGGCAAATGAAAATATTAGCAATTCATTAAAAGGCCAATAGCATTAAGCACGAGTGGGATGTCCTAAAGAATTTTTGCAATACCTACACGTCTAGAGTGTTCTAAGAACAAGATATTATATTTTATTTTATTCAGTCAGCATAAAATTAAGAACGTACGAGGGTGGGTCAATAAGTCCTTAGAAAAGCCGACAGGTGGCGCGACTAGTACTGCAAGCGGTTTGTTTTCATGCAGCGGCACTACCGATTCAGTATGCTGCGAAGTTTCAATCAGATTGGTCGGGTTGTTGTGTGTTTCTCGTACATTTAAAAAAAAAATTTGCTTGTGGAAAATGGAAAAATGGAAAATGGAGGAAATTGAGTTTAGAGTTGTTATTAAACATTTTAATATAAAAGGGTTAACAGCAAAGGAAATAAAAAATGAGTTGGATTTAGTTCACGGCATATCTGCTCCTTCACTTGCAACTATTTATAACTGGTTAAATGAATTTAAACGTGGTCGTACATCAACAAAGGATGAACCACGCTCAGGACGTCCTGTAGAGGTGACTACACCAGAAATGATCAATAAAATCCACGATATGGTGTTAAATGACCGAAGATTAAAGTTGAGTGAGATAATTGAGGTTACAGGGATCTCAAAAGGTAGCGTCATTTCTATTTTACATGACAAATTGGGCATGAAAAATATTTCTGCAAGATGGGTGCCGCGTTTGCTCACAGTCGACAATAAACGCAGTAGGGTGGTGGCCTCTAAAGCCCTGTTGTCGCTCATGCAACGCAATCCGGATGAATTTTTTCGTCGCTTCGTGACTGTAGATGAAACATGGATACACCACTATACTCCCGAGACGAAAGAACAGTCAAAGCAGTGGATTGCGAAGGCAAACCATGTCCAAAGAAGGCGAAAACCGTAAAATCAGCTGGTAAGGTTATGGCTACTGTATTTTGGGATGCACGTGAAATTATTTTCGTTGACTATTTAGAAAAAGGAAAAACAATAACAGGGGATTATTATGCATCTTTATTGGACCAGCTAAAAAACAAAATTGAAGAAAAACGGCCTCATTTAAACAGGAAAAAAATTCTCTTTCATCAGGACAATGCCCGTGTTCACACATGTTTACGATCAATGGCTAAAATTGGAGAATTGAAGTTCGAATTGGTCGACCACCCACCGTATTCGCCAGATTTAGCCCCCAGTGACTTTTTCCTTTTCCCAAACTTAAAAAAATGGCTAAGTGGACAACGTTTTTTTTCAAATGAAGAAGTCATCGATCGGACAAATGCTTATTTTGAGGACCTTCCGAAAACTTATTTTTCTGACGGTTTAAAAAAAATTGAGAAACGTCTAACCAAGTGTATTGAGCTCCAAGGAAATTATGTTGAGAAATAAAAAAAAAATACAAAAATAAAACCTGTTTTAATGCTTTTTTCTAAGGAATTATTGACCCACCCTCGTATATTAAGTTGACGTATTAAATACAAAGGTGTCAGTATTTAACTATTTTTATACTTTGGGAAAATAGTAAACAAAATGATTCACTCACTGTTTGGAGAAAACAGACTTAATTTAACAATGAATATTTACGACAAAATATTCACCAGAACCATTATCGCTTTACAATATAAAGACAATAATTGTAGTGGTTTCGGTGTTGCCATCTTTTTCTAGGCTGATTATAGTACAAAGGCCTAAAAACTATAGTATTTCTGAAAAGTATATAGTACAGGAACATTTTTCATCTTCACATCTTTAAAATTATAGTATTTTGGTATATTTGGCGTAAAATTATAGTATTTTACATTTTTCGCGGAATTAAAATTATAGTATTGTACTATAATTATAGTACGGTTGGCATCACTGACTGGGGTTTTGAAAGGTAGTCTCATAGGGCGAACTCAAAGTAGACGAATGATTTTGAATAATAATTTTTTCTCGGCAGGCATATACGTACCTATGTACTTTTAATCAGTGTCAAGTAGAGTAGTTTGCATGTAAAAAGGAAATCTCGGTAATAAAGGCATTTAGAAAAAATACTGGTACACAGTAAACGGTTATTTTAATTGAAGTATGATACACTTTCAATATGTGAAAACAGATAAAATAGAATAGACAGCTGACCACTTCTGCCGGTACTGCTCTTACGTGCACCTACAAAAAAAACCAGGGCTTCGAACCGAAACCCGTTATTTTTGTCGGAACGAAAACCGGAACCAAACAGAAAAAAAATCGGTTTTGTCGGTTTGGTACATGTTCAAACATGTGCGTTAGCATGATCTCATCCCCCACAGTTGTCGTTCAGTTGTCGTAGGCGCATCACTTCTCACGTCTCGGATCTTAGCCCTTGGACTCGACTCTTGAATCACTCACTCCCATCCAAGTTCTAAATGATGGTAAAAATAGTTTTAATACAAATAAAAATATTTAAAAATTAATCACCCGGAGCTGAACCGAAAACCGGAAACCGCTATTTTTTCGGAACGAAAACCGGAAACGAACCAATATTTTTTTTTAAATTTAACTGGAACGAAAACCAAAACGAAAAAAACGATTTGAAGCCCTGCAAAAAAACTCATTGAGTAGTAATTGCTCTAAATTATTATAATGTGCAGAGTGGCGCGTTTAGGGTGGTGGAGGTCCGACGCACTGATTGATTTTGAAGCCCCACGATAAAAAATAAAATAAAAACCATAAATTCCAACTTTTTTATTTGTATAAAATGTAGTCTTGGTTTCATTGACGCATTGGTTTTTCGTAAATAATCTACTTTTTTTTAAATTAAAAACATTAAAATACCTGCACAAACTTTAATACATAATCTTTTTACTTATATAAAATATGAACAAATATTCTCTTTCTTCATTCACATCATGTTATCGATTTCTATTAATACACATTTTACATAGGTTTCTTACGTTTTATTTATAAATAAATTTCCTGTTATCTTATGCTTCTAGTTTGCTGTCAGCGTTCACTGGTGACCAAGTCTCTCCGTACCTGGTATTCGGCAGAGCAGCATTACTAGGGGTGACTTCGCAAGGAAGTCCATCGTCATGCCGCTACGCCTATCCAGAATGCCCTCGAGATCCTGACCGTCTCGTGGAATACCTCAACAATCACAACGGAGGCTTCTTCCGGTTTTTCAACGGTCTTCAAGACCCACTCAACCCAGACCAAAATCCTGATCAGAATCTTAACCAGAATCCTGATTCACAACAGGACAGTTCACAATTCGGTGCCAACCAACTTGCACAACTCTTTGGGCAAGGTTTTAACCGTCCCGTACGGCCAAATCGATTTGGGCTTTATAATCAGAAACCATCATACAATTCGTTCTATAACAGTGGAGAAGACGGTAATTTAGGACAATATCCAGCTGATTATCAATACGGTAGAGGAAAACTGGATTCCAATCTGACAATAACTCAAGATACTGAAGCTAGAATACAAAACAAACCTTATTTATCAGCAATTTACCATGGAGTTAATAATATTAACTCACCTGTTTCTAATAATGATTTGTATATTTCGCAAAGCTTCCACCATTTTGATTACTCTGGGTTACAAAACAACCAAGAGTCAAGTAACGCTTTTAAATTTCCAAATGAATATAATAAAAACAACGTTGGAAATAATTATGTTCCTGATTTTTCATTAGATAAAAACAGCTTGAAGTTTCCTTCAGATGGTGGAGTGTCTTATAATGAAAATGTGAATAGAAAACAACCAAAGGGTCTTTCATTTCCCGGCACAGCGGATATTGCACAGAACCAAAATCTATACTATCCTAAGCCGCTTGCTTTCTATGACCATTCCAAGATGATTTTTCCGGACCGGACCGGAACCGGTAATTTGAAATTCGATTCCCCATCACTGTCGAATTCGAATTCGGATTATAGACCGGATATTTACACGGCCCAACGTCCCACGTCGTATGCGCAAAATGGAATTAGAGATAATAAATATTACGCCGATAATCAAAATCAAGCTGCCAGCACTAAAAAATATATTTATATAGTCAGGGGCAACGGAGACCCGAACCATCCGGAAATTGTTGAAGATAAATTCGTCAGGCAAAGAAGGATCGATGCTGATGATGGCTCTATTCCAGAATACCGTTCTAATGCTAGATCAGGAAAAGCTTGGAGATTTCCCTCGACTTATCAAGGAGTAACCTACAATGATAGATCATTCGATATTCAAAATAAATAATGAATTAAATTATTAAAACAATACCATCTATTAATACTTATCAATAAGATTAAGAAATAAAATGTGTCATAATTAAAATTATTTATTTATAAAATGGTTGAGATAACAGGAGAAGAGAAGTTTTTCATTCTAAAATGGACGAATACTGATTGTATTAAATATTTATGACAATTCAAAATATTCTGAATCGAATTAAAATGTATTAAAAACATGTAGGTATGTTTCGTGGTAAAATGAAGACAACATAAATGTGTCAAAATAGTCATGTAATGTCGTATTATAAATGTATTATAGGTACCTACCAGCAATTCTTTATTGTTTTTATTAGAAAGTTTTCCTGCCAAATATGAGTAGTGGAGAAATTTTGTTTAGCCGAATTAATCATTAGAAAAAAATACATTTTACAAAATTAATTTGGACTGGTCCTTATGTGGAATACCTACTTAATAATGGGTTGTTTATTGAATATGATCAATTAAATTGCAGTTCGGTACACATTTTAAGTAAGTAAATAATAATGATATTTACTAGGTAGGTACCAACCCATAAAGATTATATCTATTCTCTCTTGTAAGTATGTTTATTTAATATTATTTATATAACTTATTTTATATTATATTCATAGATAGTAGATAACTACCTACCACCATAGTATAATGTACATATTATTTTTTAATTGAATCGGTATTTGTTTGTACCTTTTCGAAATAAATTACTTTATTAAAATAATGCTTTTTTATTTTTTAGTTATCTGAATATAATATATTTTTTAAATTTATAATGTTATTCCTGTACAAAAAAAATCTAAAAAATACATAATAAAAAACCAGGTTCCACCGAGATTTGAACTCGGATCGCTGGATTCAAAGTCCAGAGTGCTAACCATTACACCATGGAACCGACGGGCGCAAGTGCGAGAAATTAGGTACTTGTATATAGCTGCCTCCAGATGAATGATACTACACGTTCAAATTTAAATCGTATATAATTTATTTGACTATTTACATAGTTTTTGTTGATAATAATATTATTATCTTATTGCTGTGTTGCAATAATGATAATATTAATTCGGATATAGGATTTATTATGAATATGGATAGTTATCAATATCAAGAAATAAAATAAAAAAATCCCATGCCATTAACAAAATACCTACCTACCTACCGAAATTTGGTACATGAGAACGACATTTTCGTTGGATGACAACTATCGCAGGTATGGCATCATCAAGGCAATCTTTTCTCCGATATTTGCTTCTCGGAACAGTTCGGTAGAGATGCACTCGTATCAATCATGGAAGTTATTAACCCACGAAATGCCATGCCATCCTCTGCTATTTTTACCATTGGTCTCTCCTTGGATACCTACCAAACGACTCGGGGAATGCTGTAGTTTTCTCCTATAATAATGAATGTGACCTAGAGCTTCTCGGTCCATTCACATCGGTTTGAAGCAGGCGCGCAGACAAAGGGGGGGTTCGGATCCGGACCCCCCCCCCTCCCAAAAAGGAAAAAATACAAACACATATTTAGGTTGGTACCTAAATAAAATATTACTTCTTCTTTTTTGTCAGGACCACATGACTGAGGATCGTGATTCGGATGATTTGTTGTCTTCCCAACGGACTAGTCTTCCTCCTACCTACAATGTATTGCTACCTGTCGCATCCGCAAGTGGTTGTCGAATGCACGGTCATAATTCTTAGGATCGTTAGTATCCGTTTGTGTCGACCGCGCTGCCTTGTCTTTTAGTATTTATATTATAATTGCACCAATTTATGAATGCCATGGTTCTTTCAGTGGCCACAGGTCTTTGCGTGTCGTAGAATGCCGAAAGTGGGCCCAACCGCCTGAAAAGACATATGACCCTGACGATGACGAAGAACAAATTATATACCTCAATAATTTGTTTTTTTTTCAGTTTCTGGGGGGTTCTGGCTCCCCCCCCCCCCTCCTTTGCGTGCCTATGCTTCATCAACTTTGATAAGAAAAAAAAACACAGGAGGGGACCATCTAGCTGAAGCAGAACAAGGGTTTCGTCAACAATCAACATATTTGTTAAAACTTATTGCGTACCTACGAATAAAATATTGAATTTGAAGATATTCAAAATTGGCAAGGATTGACAAGGTACTCGTAAACGTGATTGAGCAAAAATTAATAAGCGAAAAATATTATCATCCCCCAATAAGCAGGGAAATGGATAAGTAGGTATCTAGAGTGCATGTACGGCGGGTCTTAATACCCTTATAAAAGAGGATATCGCGGTATGATCCGCGTCAAAAAGAACACCCTAACTTACGAATTTCGGTTTAATAACCCTAGGCTTAGCGGCGTGTGTGAGGTATTAAATATTAATATCACTGCATTCTTGTGATCATGTATTTAATCCGATCTGATCACAATGACAGAATTTATGCAAAAAGTATGGAATACGAAACGATATTCGTTTCGATGAACCTAAACATTCTGCGAATATTAAATTTGTTTATATTTATCTTCTATAGCTGTCACGGTCCAAAATGTGAGATAGTAATATTATTAATAAACCATATTAAGGCGAATCCTCTACCTACCAGAGGGACCTAGCCGGCCGATGGCCGAGCGGTTTATGCGTCGGCTTATAATGTCGTGAGTCCCAGTTTTGAATCCTGGGTCTGGCAAATACATATTACCTATACTTTTTTTAATGTGTGTTTTGAGTCAGACCTAATAGGTTGAGCAAGTGGCCAACGGTAATTTTCCCAAAAAAAAAATATATTAATACAACTCTGGACATGGTCAAAAAAAATAATTTAATAATATGGACGAAGGGGCTCGATATAATTTAATATTTAAATTATACTTACCTACCTCGATTAAAACTTGTATCTAGGTACATACCCTAACATAAAATCTCTAGTTTGAAAATCGAATAGTATAGGTAGGTACTTATAATATTGAGGAGGAAATTTAAAATTTGTCGTATCAACTACCAACATAAGTACTTACCTATATTTATAGCCTGTATATTTATGATGAATATTTAATGAAACATATTCGTAGGTAGGTATTATATTAAACTCTCAAGCGAATGTTTTTACAATGAAAAGTTTCCTTTTGATCTTGATGTATGTAAGTATGTATGGTGTACTTGTATTACATTTTATTTATCTGTCAGTAAAATTTCAATCCTCGTCAATTTTTTATTTCATATTATTTCGTGAATTAATTCTTATTCGTCTTTATGTAGGGTGTCTCTTGTTTATATTTCAAGGAACACTTTCATTTTTTACGAATATTCTTTCCAGTAACTTGCAAAGTTAACGCCATTTCTAACCCCAAACAACAATGTAGGCTATCATTCTTTTCTCATTACAGAATTCCGATCAGATTCGACACTCTTACACACTCATTCATCCCTAATTTCTTAATCAATACAGATATTTAGGAAACTCCCGACTCTTCCTGGTATTTTGAGTTTTTCAGTAGGTAGGCCATCGCGGCAATTTATAAAGGGCGACAAACCAATGAACGAGTACGATCATTACAACTTTTGAAAGCAGTGGGGTTTGTCTGCTTAGCTGTTGCTTAGTTAGAAAGTACCAAAATCATAAGAGGGCCT
Source organism: Rhyacophila brunnea (assembly GCF_057557595.1). Taxonomy (NCBI): domain Eukaryota; kingdom Metazoa; phylum Arthropoda; class Insecta; order Trichoptera; family Rhyacophilidae; genus Rhyacophila; species Rhyacophila brunnea. The sequence goes on along the minus strand of NW_028233276.1, from coordinate 33,679,249 downwards.
CTAAACTTATAAATGCTTCAGACCTCTACAAACATAAACCACCTCTGTTTGAGAGCAAGTATCGTTTAAAGATAGTAGTTTTTTTAAGATTTTCGTTGCATCAGCTGTCTATTTAAGAGTTTAAGATAATAAAATAAGTAGATATGCACCTCATAATTTTGCATATAAATTGAGACCAAAAGTGAATGGGGACACTTTAGTCTCACCAGAAGAGGATCGTGGGACCACATGGGAAGCAAACGTATCCTGAAAAGAATAATTGGTAAGGCTAGCAGAACGCCACGGGTATTGAACATGGAAAGCCCTCAAAATGAGAACCATCGTAGGATCCATTCGAGATAGTATTGTGCAATGGGTCCTGATAACGACGCCTGGAATGGCAACGAAATGCAAAGTATAGAACACTTATTTTCATGAAAGACGTAATTTGTAATTTTTGTATTTGTGAAAATGTAATTTGATTTCTTTTGGAGTAACAGTGCAAAAAATACCATGAACACAATGCCGTAATGTATGCTTAAATGATTATGTTAATTTTGGGCGAAATATAATATATAATCCATTTAATTTTAATAAATTATTTTTCGACATCATAGATATAAAAGTGCCTGTAATTTAGAATGTATGGATACAGAAAAATATTCACATACTTAGGTATTATATTTTTTTTCTTCGTAAAATGCTTTTATTTTGAAAATTATCCGCCCTCTTTTGAGTTTTCTTTGAACGGCGCGCACGTATTTTCCGATTATTATCTTTTTTCTTTGAGGAAAGCCTCCCACATATTGCAAGTAATTTATTATCTTTGAAAGACGAATTTTACATTATTCCCTACTCTAATAATCCAAATTGAGTTTTATTTGGTTTTATTAACCTAACCAATTGAATGCTTTTCCGAAATATGAAGAAATACTTAATAAAGATTTTTTACACAGTGATGTTTAGATAGTAATGTAAACGAGCTGTTTGTATACATAATATTCATCACAACTAGCGTCGAATTTATTTGACGCATATGACGCAATCGATTCATCTAAAGATTTAAAATGGGGCCTCCAAACAGTTCAAACCGGTCATACAAATAAAAATGCGTTTTATCACAAATTGAGTAAGTATAAAATATTACCCAAAACATAAAAAAATCCCTACAAATAACATTAAAGAGATCCTTCATATAACCACTCAAACAAATACGTAGGTACTTGTACAAAAAAAAATTAGTAAACCACATTGTGTCATTACTATAATAATTTGTCAATAATAATTATTTTTAATTTAAGGGTGTGATTTATGATTTTTATTTAATTGTTTATAGCGGGTGGAGGCTCAAAATCAGTCAGTGCCTTGGGCCTCCTCGTCCTTAAGCCCGCAACTGATCATAGGCGGTGGTAGATAATTAAAGTAAGTACCTATAGCGTTATATGAGTAGTTCGTACTAACTATATCTATAAGAATTCACATAAACATTTTTTATTGTTATTATCTCCTATGTATTATTATCCTAAGAGATTTTGGAAAACGCACCAACTTTTTTATTTAAATACCATTTTGTTGATTATTAAAGGAATTCACTTAAATTGTTAGAGTCCCGAATCTACTTCCATTTGAATCCGGCACAATCTTATACAACTCGACACAATCACAGATAATATCGTTTTTAAATAGCGTTTTATATCTGTCACCATACATTTTCGCATCTTGCCGTCCATCTACCACAAATCAATTATAATGTCGCTTAATACTTTCTATATAATCGAAATTTCCCAAATCTGAATTAATATTCCACAAAATTATTCAAATCTGTAAGCAGCACAGTGGCGTAACATAAGAAATAAATGCATATTTCTTCACTAATTATTACGAAAATATAATCCAAAACCACTCCACTGCCACTTATCTGTCAAACTGAAATAGATGATTGATTTTCAATTGTTTTCTTTTGTGATATAAACAAGTTCATTTGACGTGTCAGAATTCAAATTTAGAATTTGCAGGAATAGCTAAAAAATGTGACATTTCTATTGATGAAGATGAAGGTAATTTTAATACTTCTATCAATAAATTGAATAATTTCAGACTTAATAAATAAGAAACTACATTATATAGGTACATATTACGCTCTTCTCAATATTATAGTAAGTCGACGGTGATCTGACAATAGTATCTATCTGCAGTTTTGGCGAATTCTAGGTTATTGGTGTATTTTGTACAAAATGGTGACGGATCGAATTGAAATATTATTGTTCTACGAAAAAAAATCCTAAAATGCTCAAATTTGACGTGGACAATGGTGTCTATCTGCATCGAAGTGTCTAGAAACTAAAAAGAAATAATATCTATCTGCTTGATTTATTTTATTATGACATTACAATTTCCATACACCTTTAAATGGCTGTTTTAGTACTAATATTAAATCATTTCACTTTAAAAATAAAAATAGCACTGATACCGACAAAAACAGTTTTTTGAACCCCTGAAAAATTGGCTATAAATGTCTGATAGATACTATTGTCAGATCAACGTCTCGAAGTATCACATACTTCCATATAAAATAGATAGGTAGTTATCGTGATTCAGTAATAATTGTATTATTTTTACATTTAGGTAGGTAAATGAAATTGATGTGACGTTTAATACAAGTAGGTAATTAAAAATTAATGATGTTTATATATTTTATAATAATAATTATTGTATATAAAATTACAGTAACTTTTCTTCTTCCTTTATATCATTAGTAACCATTAATACCTACTCAATAAAAATAAAATTCCAATAATGCTTCTTATTATGCATTTTTTTGCTATTTTATCATTCATCACTTATTATAAGTGAAATATAATATACTTATAGTGAAATACAGTCAATTATGGCATTTTTATTACACAATTTAGGTACAATATGTAAGTAGATACCTGCTACTTTTTCCACTTTTGTACATGATAAAAATAATACTTTTTTTATTTCCCCACCCAGATAATTTGTTAAATAATAAATTTAGCATGTTGGAATTTATTCATTAGTATATTAAGTACTTTAAAGAATTTTAAAATAAAATACCATTTTTGTTCCTAAGCAAAGCATATGGACACACCGCTTCAGGATGGTAATTACGAGTATCTTAAAAGACATTATGAGAAATAGTTTTTACATTTTTTCAATCTAATGGGATCTTCCCCCATTGAATAAATAAAACGTATTATAACGCAATAATCTAAATGTATGAAAAATTAGACTATCCTGCAGTGGCGATGTGTGGAGGTAGGAGGATCCACCATACACAGACTAGACTTTGTCAGTTATACGTATTTGTTTACATTGATCTAAGACTACAATTTACAGATGGTGTTGGTTAGTTTTTAAAATTCAAATTAACCCTGGGAAACCAAGCCATAATACGTATCTTTCCATAAAATATTTAAAATTATGCTATTAAATCATACATCATTTTGGATATTTAATAGATATAATAATATTTTAACTACTATTGTTTATTTAGGCAAGGTTTAATGAATTATAAAAAACTAACCAACAACATGAAGTGTAATGTATGTTTTTAGTTCAACGAAAACAAATAAGTATGAATGAAAAAGTGCAATATATAAAAATATTATATTCTATTAAAATATCAGTGGTAGCAATCGGCGTTTGCCAGCTGTTCTGATATGCCTATCAGCCTGAGGTGGTGTCAGATGTTATTGTGATGGCCAGACTCCAGAATAGACTACTCATATGACCCCAAATTTATATTGGCAGTGGCGACTTGCAAATCATAAAACTGACAAATCGGCGAAATGTCAAACTGTCTGAGGTGAATGAAAATGCATCCCGAAGGGAAAACTATGGCGCCGTTTATGCATACTACACAATTATACTAATATCCAACACCACCAAGCCGTCTGCAAGACCTAGCGAGACAGACTGGCGACCGCCAGCTGGCTCAGCTAGTTTGATTGATTTTTTGAATTAAGAACGTTTCTGGCAAAGTGACAGCCTCGTATGCTTCATGAAAAAATGCCGGTTTCTATGGTTACGACTATATTATATATACCTATATGTAACTGATTTTATAATTACAAAAAACATACAATCAACTTACTGTGTTGTGGGTGGTTTATGATATTCTTAAATACGGGCGGATCGGTGCAGTGGTAATCTGCAAATGAAAAGAAAATAGCGCCACGTGTCTACGCAGCGCCACGTGGACAATCAGGATCATGGCACATGAAAATGGACCGGCGCACGTTCGGAAATGCGCCCGTTTGAAAACGCGCCTGTTCGCAAATGCACCCGTGCAATGGGCGGTTTACGCCGACTATGTGTAATAAGCACGGATTGTTTTTTGTTTGGCTATAATCTCAGTAATTTACAGATATCATTGAAGCAATTATTTCAACCATTGTTGTAATATTATTTAAGGGTGACCAAGGTTTTGGCATCAACACGAATACCTACTTCATTAATAATTTTTATGTTAACTGTTAATTCTTGGTGGAAATGCATTGTATTAAATGAAACAAAATATTTTATTATGTTACACTTATTTTCATATTTAGTCAGGACCGGTTTCGTTCACTTCAAATGTGCATTGTCAACTGATAAAAATAATATAAATAATAATTAACTAAGTATTTTTTTATTCAACGAATAATTCACAAGATTTAAGAATGTAACATTCTAATTATTGAACATACATAATTTTGAAAACACTTCTGAGAAAATATGTTAAAACCAATAGATTTTTTTTGAAAAAAGTAAGACACCCCATCCCGCAGGAATCGAACCTGCATCTCTCGGGTATCGCATCCACGCAAATATGTATTAAAAGAGTATTAAAAGGACAATATTTGTTGTAATTAAGTATGACTCCTTTAGCATAGTGGACTATGTGCGTGGGCGTGATAGTCTCGAGAGATGCATGTTTGATTCCGTTTTTAATTTTTTTTTTTTTAATTTTCTGTTCGTTTATAATATATTTACTCAGAAGTGTTTTCAAAATTATGTATTTAAAATTATTTATTGAAAATATGAAAATGGGGGGGCTCGCACACATGCTCCATGGATACGGAATTTGCGAAATATTCAAGCCACTATCCGTAAAATAGTTTATATATACATATATTGCATATATGATTACTAACTTATAATAATAATTATAATACATACCTATTTATGTTTGTTTGTAAGTTACATCAACCTGTAAGTTATTCAATTTTACTTAGGTATTTTGTATATATTGTTCGCTACAAGCTATAATTTTAACAATCCATTTGAAAGCGTCGGTATTGTCGACTAATGTCGATACCATGAACCATCCCACATATGAGAGTGAAGCACTATCGTAATACAAGGGTAGTAATTTCAATCCCCCTAATTCACTCTACGCTGCGTAGAAGCATATTATTTCGCTCAACCAGACAAGTTGATTTGGGGGTTGACCGTCGGTTTGTTATTTTAATTTTAATCAAAATATCCCATTTACAGAAACAGAAAGTACCTACCAATTACGTTTTGACAGAATGCTTTTAAAATAATCTAAATACTTAAGTACGAGGGTGGGTCAATAATTCCTTAGAAAAAAGCATTAAAACAGGTTTTATTTTTGTATTTTTTTTTTATTTCTCAACATAATTTCCTTGGAGCTCAATACACTTGGTTAGACGTTTCTCAATTTTTTTTAAACCGTCAGAAAAATAAGTTTTCGGAAGGTCCTCAAAATAAGCATTTGTCCGATCGATGACTTCTTCATTTGAAAAAAAACGTTGTCCACTTAGCCATTTTTTTAAGTTTGGGAAAAGGAAAAAGTCACTGGGGGCTAAATCTGGCGAATACGGTGGGTGGTCGACCAATTCGAACTTCAATTCTTCAATTTTAGCCATTGATCGTAAACATGTGTGAACACGGGCATTGTCCTGATGAAAGAGGATTTTTTTCCTGTTTAAATGAGGCCGTTTTTCTTCAATTTTGTTTTTTAGCTGGTCCAATAAAGATGCATAATAATCCCCTGTTATTGTTTTTCCTTTTTCCAAATAGTCAACGAAAATAATTTCACGTGCATCCCAAAATACAGTAGCCATAACCTTACCAGCTGATTTTACGGTTTTCGCCTTCTTTGGACATGGTTTGCCTTCGCAATCCACTGCTTTGACTGTTCTTTCGTCTCGGGAGTATAGTGGTGTATCCATGTTTCATCTACAGTCACAAAGCGACGAAAAAATTCATCCGGATTGCGTTGCATGAGCGACAACAGGGCTTTAGAGGCCACCACCCTACTGCGTTTATTGTCGACTGTGAGCAAACGCGGCACCCATCTTGCAGAAATATTTTTCATGCCTAATTTGTCATGTAAAATAGAAATGACGCTACCTTTTGAGATCCCTGTAACCTCAATTATCTCACTCAACTTTAATCTTCGGTCACTTAACACCATATCGTGGATTTTATTGATCATTTCTGGTGTAGTCACCTCTACAGGACGTCCTGAGCGTGGTTCATCCTTTGTTGATGTACGACCACGTTTAAATTCATTTAACCAGTTATAAATAGTTGCAAGTGAAGGAGCAGATATGCCGTGAACTAAATCCAACTCATTTTTTATTTCCTTTGCTGTTAACCCTTTTATATTAAAATGTTTAATAACAAATCTAAACTCAATTTTCTCCATTTTCCATTTTTCCATTTTCCACAAGCAAATTTTTTTTTTAAATGTAAGAGAAACACACAACAACCCGACCAATCTGATTGAAACTTCGCAGCATACTGAATCGGTAGTGCCGCTGCATGAAAACAAACCGCTTGCAGTACTAGTCGCGCCACCTGTCGGCTTTTCTAAGGACTTATTGACCCACCCTCGTATCTACGTGTACATAATATAATAGTTTGATAACATTTTAGAATTACCAGGAAAAAAACGGTATACAATAATCACACACACACGACGTGTGTAGCAATAGTGACAATCTATCATTTAATAGGGCAATCCTTTATTATTTGAGCATGGTATTATTTAGATTTGTTTTATTCTGAAAAATCACACAGGAAGGAAAATGAAAGAAGAATTTTAGAAAAGTCTCATCCTGAGTTCTATAGGCGGATAAGTCGAACGTATTGAAAAAAAAATCGTGTGGAAGAGCTAAAAATTATCACAATTCTGAAAAAAAAATCCGTATGTCCACTATTTCCGCCAAGGAAATATGACCACAGTATCTATACCTGAACCTCTCAAAAGCTAGATGGATAGCCAGAACTCACGGCAACCACAACAGACTATAAATAAGAGGACGTCAGAATTTTTTATTTATTTAAGTCTTAAAGAAGTATCAATAATTACACTATGCAACCATATAAATTAAACATAGTAAACACGTACAGTATCGCTACAATAATTTTTTTTTTCAATTGCATTGCTACCAACTTACTTGTAGATAATATCTACACCGCCCGCTCTAGTAATGTCAATTTAATTCAAGAAAGGGTTGAAGGAGGGTTCAGTGCGTAAAACGTTGGCTCTTGCGCATCTATTCTATACGCAAGACTGCTATCGGCAGCTATCGAGGGTAGTTTTTCATTTTTTGTATCGACGTATTAACACTTATTGTAACAATTACAATAAGTTAGCCGTCTAAACAGTCAAAACTGTCTATCTCGCTCTAAAATTTAACACAGCCACGAGAGGTTGCTGTTAAAATATAGCACGTATTGTAACAATTACATCTAACTTATTGTAATAAGTGCTAATACTTCGATACAAAAAATGAAAAATTACCCTCGATAGCTGCCAATAGCGACCGATAGCAGTCTTGTATATAGAATATATGCGCTGGTTCGATCCCGGTGAGGTATCAATCATAAATATTTATGTGATTTTCTCCAAAGTCTGGATTTTTGTGATTGTTCCACTTATATTGCTACACTACTATAATTGGCCCGCATGGCCTGTTGTAGCGCTAAAAAAAGAATATAATATTAATATATTTTTTCTTTCCGGATGAGATATCTAAATGAAGTTATATTATTAATTTTAGTCTTGTATGTTTTTTATTTATCCGGTCCTTAGCTTGTTTGAGAAGCCTATAGTTTGCAATATCCTCTCTGCTATTAAAAAGTCTTACCCACTGAAATTAGCGGGACAAATAATTTTGGAATATATTCCTTTTGTACGTGGTTTTAAAAAAACGGTCGCGTGGCGTTGAACGTTAATTCTCGATTTACTTTAGGACGCCACTGTACACGCCTTCCAGTGGGGTTCGCCAGATTATATGAAAATGTGTGCTTACTATAAGCATACATACCACATTAGCGTGAGGTTCGATTGTTTCGACACGAAGCAAGACACAGTCAGAGGGGCGTCGAGCAATAGAAATAGGCTCACTATTAATAATACAGTCGAGACAGTGACGTCACGTGAGGGTCGGTAAGTAAAGCGTTGCTTAGGGGCGGCACTTAAAAAAAGGCGGTAAACGAAGGAACGAATACAAATATTAGAACTTTTTAAAGCGGTGGCGGCTTCGTTAGAAAGTACTACTTACCGATATCTCAGTTTAAACTTAACATACCTAACAAATGCATTAAAATATTTTCAACATAACGGTAGCTATTGTACGGGGAAAATTATCACAAGTGGACCTCCAAATTTGTTAGCGTCTCAGACCTCCACGTACCTAAAACCTTATTTAGTACCTAGTTACCTAGTATTTTTAATAGAAATGCTCTAATCGTCTAATATAATCTATTATCTAATCGTCAGTAGATTATGTGTACCTACCTATATAATTTTTTCAAGATTTTTGTTGTATTTGGTGGAGCCGAAAATAAACAATAAATTAATATACCTATATGTGTGTAGGTATCTAACAAATTTATTTTCTTATGATTAGAGACTAAAAATGAAAGGGGGACGACATTTTAAGTCTACTTTTACGTCACTAAGTCGACAATACCAAGTGTAGCAATAATCGCATTAGCCCTGTCTACTTCCTGCGCACGACAAGAAATTGCACGGTTAAATTTCACTAAGTACTAGTTTTAAATATCTGGGTGTGTACGTCACGGGAGATGGCACTTTACAACGAGAGCTCGATATCCGAATGAGAATTAATACAACAACATTCGACTCGGTGGGGAATGTCTGGGACTTAAATTCCTCATATTCGTTGCTGGCATTCTGACGGTGCTGCTTTACGGTAGCGAGTCATGGCACCTTACTAAGACTAAGAGCAACCGTATACCTACTGAACTTCGAGAGAAGATGTTTGCTGCGTATGCTGGTGTGTGGTGGTATAACTTTAGGAATAACAAGGAGATACGATCGGTGGACCATGACCTCTCATCGCGCTAAAAGTGAAGAGGTGACGTTGGAACTGGCTCGGCCACAAACTGCGGATGCCTTAAGAGATTTTAAGTCTGGCTTGCCTCTTCTTCAAGTCAACCGGATTTCTCTGAATACTATCCACATAGTGTACAGTGTATACGACGGAACTACGGGATGATGGCACGACCTGAGAAGATGCAAGAAGACTGGCAAGCGACAGGGATTTTTGAAGGCGCCGTGTGGTGTCCATAATTTGCAACAATTATCTAGTGTGGATAAATATGAGATAAATATAAACACGTGTTAAAGAATATGTAATTTCCAGTATTTACATCTAAATATAAGTATACCTATATGTATATCGTATATCCAATAAAGTATCTATGCCTAATATCCATTGAAGTTTAAAACGTAAACAAAACATAATATTCGAAAAAATGTATTATCGTGTTAAATATTAATTTATTATTTATGTATGGAAATTTTTCAGATTGAATAATATAATAATGTATTCGTGAGTTGTGATCTGTGGAAAATTTGTTTTTTTATTGCTATATTTATGGTATCTTACTTTGTATACTAATTATATCTCGATGATGTCATCGCCGAAATAGCTCAGTTGGGAGAGCGTTAGACTGAAGATCTAAAGGTCCCTGGTTCGATCCCTGGTTTCGGCAGCCTTTCTTTTTGCGTTTTTGATACATTTTTTTTTAAATAGCAATATAACATGTTCTTTGCTTAATATTTTAAAAAAAATACAATAGTAGAATTAATCGATACTAATTTCTGTATACCAGAGGTAAACTATTGTAACTCCAAAAATCGTGAAATGGAGTTATTGTTACTTCATTACTTAACAGCTGTAAATTATATTATTCTTAATTATAAATGTTAAAAATGTCATTGTAACTCCATAACTATTAGAGGTAAGCAACAGTAAGAAAACGTACAATTCTTCAGGGCTCGAAATGGAACGGAACGCACCGGAGCGCCGTTCCGGCTCGTGAAATTTGTAAAAGTATCGCTCCGTCTCGTGGAAAAAATATGTAGACCGTCTGAGCTAGATAGGCCATAGAATAGAAAATCTGACACACTCATTTTTATAAAATACACATACGATTTGATGACTATGTAAATATCTTCAGAAAATTTGTCGAGCGCTCCGGTTCGTAAACTTTTCCATTTCGAGCGCTGCAATTCTTCTGATGAAACTTATAATCAAACTACAACGGTAAACAAAAAGGTTTTGATAAATAGATACCTACATTTTATCTTTTTCACAAGTTGAAAGTTCCAGAAATCACAAATTCGTCTCTCCTGTGAATTTGTCATTTTGGATTTACCGTAGTTTACCTAATTTCGAAAAATAACCTTTCCCGATATAGTCATATTATGAAGGCCGCTCTAAGCATTATTGAATTTTTATTTAATATCCCGATAGCGTGGTACGGAACCACGCAATTTATTTTTTATCTTTACACTTATTTCAATAGATGGCAGTAAAAAATAAAAGCGTTGACAACATTACCCTAGAGAATTTTCCTATTTATTTTATTATGATAAAGTTTTATTTTTTACACAAATAATATATCAGCAGATGCTCTTGACATTATAAATATTAATTTATTTAATTATTATTTCAACGGCTTCATCAAACATTCAGAGATGTTTGAAGTGCTTGATGAATGTTTGATGCTATCAAGTGAATTTAGGTACCTACTCTCGTTTAGTTTCTGAAACATAGTTTCAAATATATGGGTAACTGTAACAACCAAATGAATAGCTCGACTTAGATACAACATACTATGACGAGACAATACAGAAACCAATATTTATGTAAATTTTATACTATCAAAAAATAACAGTGACGTAGGTATCGTATTCGTACAGAATTTAAATATTATTATGTAGGTATAGAGCATGGCCCCCACAAGGGGTGGCTGACAGGGCCCTAGCCTGGGGGCCCGGACTCAGGAGGGGCCCGGCGAGGCGAGACGACCAGATAAACACAGATCACAAATTTGCTTCACTAGTAAAAAAAAGTCGCCTGCGGTGCTATTTTCTTTCAATGATATTATTATTTTAAATTATGTGGTTGTACGATACAGTTTTTAATTGCGTATCAATACTCAACAACTCCATAATTTAAATGGATGTATTAAAACATAAACGCTACCGTAGAGCGTCACACTGCCTTTATCCTTAGCGATAGATAGGGGGGCCCACTTCAGGATGTGGGGGCCATGGTATAGAGTATAAGACTATAGATAAATAAAGATTACATTACATCGTAGGTACTTATTATTTACATTGTAATATGGAGGGTTTCGCCAATTATTATTATAATGTGGGTCTGTGGAACATTATTTATAATATTCACTATTTTATGTAAAAAGACTGTGCGTGCCTCAAAATATTATAAAAAATACGGGATTCCAGCGGGTCTATTCTATACAAAAGGCGACTATCGACCGCTAACGTGCTAACGTGATAATGTGTTAGTATTTGTTACATACATTTTATATTGAAATATTATAATTGTAATTGTATTGTAATCAGTTAATCAGTCGAAACTGTCTCTCTCTCGCTCTCTCTCTCTATTGCTCATGCTCTAAATTTTAGCACATGCAGGGGACATGCCGTTAAAATATATCATTTATTGCAACAATTAATACCGGCTTATTATAATTGTTACAATACGTGTTAATAATTTGATACAAACATACCCTAGTTAGCGGTTGTAGCGGACGAAAGCAGCCTTTTGTATAGAATAGACCCGCTGAGGTTCCATTTCACGATTTTTACAAAAAATATAAACCTACATATTATTTATTACCTACCTATACTTTCCAACGTAATGATTTATATTTTTTTACTAACGTGTTTGTTCTTACTTCTTCCTCACTATTCTTCCACGGCTTCCAGGTCTTCCTATACTGTCCAAACTTCCACTTCATTCTCGGTTTCGCTAGGTCAACTTTATAACTTGTGAGGACCATGTAATGCCGTTTGTTCAACGCGTGCATATGGATTTCTGTATAGATGTGAAACGTGGCATCTTACCGAAGTCCAGGGCTTGAGCTTGGAGAATAGATATCTCCTCCGAATCTTTGGTGTAGCCTGGTACGACCGCATTATAAACACTCGAGATCGTGAACTGACACGTCAGTCCCAGGGCTCGAAATAGAACAGAGCGGATTTATTCCCAGTCGTGAGTAAGGGTGAAAGTTTATATTATTTCGATTATAGAATATTTAAAATTAATAAATTCTACACTCTGATAATGTAGAAATGTTAGAAAGCAGTAGTTCTTCAGCAATTCACAAAAAAGTCAAAAACACCTAATATGGTGGACTTGGCTGATTTTGAAATGTAGCGACACAAATATTTTAACTCCACCCCTGAATTACAAACCTGTAACAAGAGTCATATGTAAATTCTTCGAATCAAAAACAATATTACGAATTTGTTTTTCAATTTTACATCAATTTTGCATATGGCGTCTACCCTTCTACAACGAAATTGTGTTTTATTGGCTTCGCCGCATTTTTTTTTTGCCGAAGGGGTTCTGTTTCATCATATTGCACGGCGTGTTTCCTAATAAAAATACACTAGGAAGCTACGATTTAAATTACCTCTAACCACTCCATACTGCACATTTTTCCTTTTTTTACATTCTCCTTTTTTTCAGAATTATTCATACCAGACAGGTAAGCGATTTTTTTTTTGTTTTTTGAATAGCTTACACACGTGAGTACCTACTAGGTTAGGTTTTTTTTATTATTCAAGTTTCATACTGTGTGTCTATTTAGTGTTTTGGATCGGAAGAGTATTTACTACCACTACTTCACCATGTTTGATCCTAAAGCGCGAATAATATTATGGTGCATGTCGCTGACTATCACGTGACGTCACAATAAGCTGCCGCTATGGGAAAAAAGTCTGTAATGTCGTTTTTCTTGGTGTTTAAAATGTTATCGCACTGATACTCCCATCCCGTAGCACATTTTGAACCTTTAAACTAACATTGTCAGTTGGCAAAATCTGTCGAAATCATCAGAACAACGATGAGGTCACCTCACGTAGAACTGCACTGCATCGACACCTGCATGACTCAATCAACTTTTTATCATCTTCTACATGCCTACACTTTTCGACTCTTATGTCAAAATCACGTTTTTTTTAGCGGTTGGCACTATGTATTTTCTATAAGAATGTTGTCTATTATTTATGATTCTATGGTCTGCAGGTTGGGTTCTATTCAAAATATTATCTATGGATGTCATGTCGCAAGTAATTTTAACGCAGGCACACGTAGAAACTGTTAAAATTAATTGAAATTAGCTTGAATAATTAATAATAATTCAAATTACTAATACATTATAGTTGGCACTCTTCATCAGTGTCATTCTTCAGTGAATTTACGAAGATGGTAATCGTTCAAAATATTCTGCAAAATTGCGAAACCATAGACTAAATTTGTAACCGCGACAGCGTGACAGTAGGCGGCATGCACCTCAATTTGATTCGCGCATGGGCCTTCACAGAGTGGAGGCTGTATTACCAGATTTTGTTTTTACAAGAAATGGATGTCACCATACTCTATATGGGTCCATACTCGTGACTCCAAATACAAATTGAAAAACAACATGTGTATTTGCCAGACTCAGGGTTCGAACGTCGGACCCACGACATTACAAGCCTTACTTAGGTGCCTACCTAATTAATTTACGAAAAAATCGTAATTTATTTAAGGGCACGGTTTGTAACAATTATAATCATAAGCGAACTGTATGATGAACAATAATGTGAATTCAGGTAAATAAGGCACTAAGTCCACAAATTTGAGAAAGGTATGCGACTTTTTTCCGTAAATTAAAGATAAAATATTATAATATAAATATTATAATAAAACAATAATTTAACCTTCGATGTGTGCTGATGCAATGTATTGTTATTGTGCACGAATTACCCATGTCGAATGTGATTATTGTTACTGTTGGTATTCCCGACTGTACTTACATAAAGCGTTTGTATTGCTTGGCACCGCTCCGACTACGCCTTCTCTGTCAAAACTATCGAGCGCTAATGTGTTCTAACATTTCTCCTTGGAAATTTTGCCTGCGGCACTAACCTGTAGTTATTTATAGCGCCAATAATTATTATAACTACTTACATCGGTGATTGAATTCTTGAAAATCTTCGATGATTCAAATGAAATGTTTATAAATTTTGAGTCACCCAAAGGGCACGAAATACATCGTTGTCAAAGGTTAATCATAACAAAAGGTCAGTTTTTTGGATGTCTTATTAAATAAACATGCGTTCGTCTCATACGACCGATAGTAGGTATTATAATACGAAGATGTCGAAAAGCAAAACCAGGGTCACTAAAAATGACTCAAAATACATGCCTAGACTCTTTTAGGCTGTACCTCATTTACATCTATTATGTATAACGAAAACTCTTTATGGAATAGAATGTGAAGAAAGATTTTTCAGCCTTTTTAGGTATATATTGACTGTCGGCTTTTTGGTTGTATACATTTAAGGTTTTTTCATGAATAGACTGAAAAAGTTCCGAAAGATATACTGCTCTACTAATAGGTACAACATCTGTTGTACTCAACCTAATGTCTGAAAAATCTTACATCTATCTCACATTGGTTATACGATCCTACGCACATTACGACGGCCAGCCGCTGCAACACGACGTAACGGCTAGTGGGTGAGCATAATCAAGCGGAATAATGACGCCGTGCGCTGAAAACGTCTGGTGGTTAGCCCACCCACCATCGTAATAGACGAAGGTTCTAAGGTGCCCATATATTTTTGAATGTTGCTTATCATTTTCTTGTAGAAATCTGGTAGAAAAGGATCAGAAGATATCTTGTTTTTATATCTATACCAATTAATGTGTTTTATTGTGCGACATGTAAATGGGAAGGAAATAAATAAAAATCAAGTATTTTTTTTCAATATCCTTTCGGCGTGTTTACATTTATTTATCAAATAAAATTAAAAACTCAATCAATAACTATGTAGTATTCATAATGTCATTATAATTATTGTACAAATAAATTTCTGTACACACAACTGTTTCATAGCATACAACTTTACTAACGAAATACAATCGGGCAGTAAAACATTCCGGTAAGTTGGCAAGCAAACGTTGAGTTTTTTTTTTAAATATTTTTTTATTGGGTTTTTTAAAATTAATTATTTTTTTATAAAACAAGAACGAATTCAATAACACTCAACGCTTGCAACACCACGTCCGATAAAAAGAAAAACACATAATATACCATTCAAAATAGATTATCAGACACTTAAAAGGCCTAATTATTCACAAACGTTTCATAATTTAATATTTTTTTAGTTATATATTGTATTTAAAGTATAACACTAAAATTTATGGAACGTTTATGAATTTAATATTTAGGCAATAAAAATTAGAACAAAAATACACATAAACAAAAAATATTTTCCCGTAAGTATGTGAACACCAAAATGTAGAATATAGCACATAAAAAATAGTAATGGTATAAATAACATCGTGTGTTAGTGCATAGATAATAATGTATTCTCAAATATACAGATCGACAATTTTTTACAGCATGAAAGTGTATTGTATCTCGGTATACATTGGGCATACACTATCAGTGCACTAACACAAAAAATACAATTGATAAAATATTGAAACAAAATCGGATAGTATTTTTTTTATTTTCTTTTACAAAAAATGACAAAGTAGAAAAGTATTTCAATGAACTCAAGCGGTTAGTATATAGGTAGTTAATAAAATGTATTGGTAAATTGATTACGTAACGCTAAGGTTATAGACATACTGGTCTTATGAAAAAAAATCATATGGTATTATTTTAATATACAAATTAAACATTTCCACGATATCACTTAATGCCGCTGCTGTTTTTCGAGAGAGTGTATTGAAGATTTTTCTTTTTATAATTTAAAATATCAAAATATGACTTCATATTATGTTGTGGCATATTTTGTTCAGTCTCTTCGTGAAAAACAGCCCACGGCTATTGGTCCATTATAATGTAAATAATATTGTTAATAATTGGTAATTATAATATTACAATAAAAATAAAAAAAACATGTTGGGTAATTAACAAAACAAAAATATGAATTTATTTATTTGGTCAATGTATTTTTTTTAAACTAAGAGATATATATTACTGATATAACTGTCAGTAGGTACTTCCTTTATTAAGTAATCAACATTCAGAAGAAATGCTATTAAACATAGTTAAAAAAAAGTTAATTAATTAAAATTAAAATACTGAGGGAAAAAAAATGAAAAATATTGACCAAATAAATAGTTACGAATCATCGGACACATAGATACTTAATTTAAAAAAAAATACTTTATAATATGTAAACGTGACTGAATTATAATAATTTGTTAAAGAAATCAAAAGATTATCTATGTAATTATAGTAAAAACTGGCGGAAATTATTTTTTAAATATGGGAACCATGCTAAAAATTTATAGAAAATGTTATAATATTAAATGTTCCATAAAATATAATAATTTCGCATTTTCATACCTGATATAATTTAGATAATAATATAAAGGCTTTCATTCTCATTTTAAAAATCTCATCTGCTGTTATAAAAATATGTACTTATATAGAATATAATATTTTTATCATTCTCAAATATTCCAGGCCTTTTAAGATATCAAATCAAAATATTTATGAAAATATGCAAGCACGTCCGTGCTTTGTAATAATATTATGTATGTAAAAGCTATTTTATGTATACTATTCATATTACAATATGTATTTAAAAACTGCAGCATTAATTTCATTCGCTTTCATTTTGTTACTTTGGGTTCGCATTATCAACTGATACGAGTAAAATGTACACAATAATAATATAATATCATACTATAATTTATCAAAAATTATTATAACCATCAATATAAAAACTTTCGTAAAATTGTCAATCCTTCAAGTCAAGCGGATAAAATACTATACGATACATAAAAATATAAAAATGAAAACGAAATAAACTAAGATATTTTTTATATATATTTAAAATTATAGAATAAATCTTTGATAATGTTATCTCGCTCCTATTCTAAAACTAGTCAAAACTAAAAATCTTTTTCGGATTCTGGTGACTAGCTAAACAAGAAGAAATCCCACACATTTGACTGGATCCTACAATGATTGTAATATATCGGAACCTACGTACAGAAAAATAATCTACTCTATTGGATATTTCGTTAAAATTATGAGAAATCAAAAATATAGACTACGCTCACTTATATGAGTAACTTATAACTGAATTTGAGACTCGATGCTTGGGGTGATATGAATATACAACATTTAGAGATCATTACTGGTAATGAAACATATTTATAAAATAATACAACCGTATGCCATTCCTTAAGTCAAATAAACTGCAATAAGAGACTAAAAAGATTACCAAAACAGTCGTTTGAAATAAAATGACCGTCACCTATATTTTACCCCCAAAAGTGACTGACTGATTGACGTTGTAGGGAGTGAGAAAATGTATTGATTAAAAAATAATAACTGAAATGATACCGACATAAAACAATGACAACTTGGCAATTCTTTTTTCTTTGTTATCAAGTTTTGTTTCTGGAAATATAACGTACGTTTGGAATGAATCATAATTCTGTATTAAATTTATTAAAGAAAATATTTATAAAAAAAATCATGCATTGAAATTGCATTAAATTAAAATAATGCAATTTTAAATTTTAAAAGGATTAGAAATTTTCAATATAAGTTAATGAAGTGTTATAAAAACAGAATGTTTTTGAAGTTCGTACAAATTAGGCCAACCAACATTAGTTATTAGAAGTAAGAGAAAAGAAACTTTAAAATAAAATTGATATATTTCTTAAGCGAACATAAAAAATTATTACAGTTTAATGAATCACATAACGTGGCCCGCAACATAAGAATATTATAGAAATGGCAGTATGATAATAATAGTATAGAATAGGTATCTTACGATTATTGTATTTTCATTAAATTTAATTAATTATTACTAATTAACCTTATTTTCTAATCTGGAGATCAGTTGAAACAGGATTGGTTGCCCTGGGCATAATCACAGTGCCGCTTTGATGCGCCAAGACGCCCGACGACGGCGTCTCCGAAACGACGTCGTTTTTCCGACGCTATTTTTTGTTGTTGTTAAAAGTTTGGTTGGCTCGGAGCCGCAATCGTTGCGCCTACTTTTTGTCAACACAGAAACGCTTTTGATGCCTATACTCGGGGTTACATGGAACTAATTAAGTTATGTACAATTCACGTGAAAAACGTCACTAAAAAGATATTCAAACACTTTAATTATTTACAAGTAGTGTTTATTTTAATCAGCAGTAATTAATTACATGATAAGATCAAGCCTTATCAAAATATATTTAAATAAAAACTTTCGTTGGTCAATTATGTCACTTAACAATTATTCAAAAACGATAGCTTTTTTCGAGCTTTCGAGGAATAAAAAAAATCGACATTAATAACGTTTTCCAGTAACCCCTGATTATTATGTATACACAATATTTATCTACAATAATAATTATTGGAATTGCTTTCAAATATATAATAGTTAATTTTTCAATATACATGTTATAAAATGGAAATCAATAAATACAAGCAATCGTATTTACAAGAAGCATTATTATTAAACTATTTTAGTATCTACTAAATGTACCTAAAGTATTAATTATTAAAACAAGTCTGTTTTTATTTTAATTGACACCAACATTATTGAATTATAGCCACGAAATTCTACAGAAAATCAGTACTGTGCAAAAATGTGTTACAAATGCGTACAAGGCATTTGTATACATGCCACATATTACTTAAAATTTAACATTTCCCATTTCAAAGGCATTTAAACATATTAAGAGTATGTATAAAGAAGTACATATAGATAGAGTGATTGTCAAAAATAGATAGCAAAGCTTTATTATTTAATTTTGCTTATACGGGAAAAGATAATAATTTCTAATACATTTATTATGAATATTTAAATCTGTTTTATTCAATACACATAGAAAAGAATGGAAAGTTAATTGTTTTAAAATCAAGCCAAAATTAATGTACCGAGAAATAAAATGTCATTTTTCTCTCACATATTGTAAGATGGTAAAGCATTAAATCTATAGAATATTGTTTATGTTAAATGGTTAAATGAGAAATTTAGAAAGTGTATTAGAATTAAGTAGCAGATTTCAGAAGGCGTTATTATTATTACCTTGTGATATTTATAATACCAACACTGTACAGGGATAGAATCGAAGCGAAATTGTCGTCCATGACAGATTCAATAATATTTATTTACAAGTCAATAGAAGAAAGTGGGCGCGCCGGGGTGCCAAGCATCCAATACCGACGCGCCACGACCTACACCTAACGGAGATCATAGGAAAACTATCGCAAAGCCTTTTTGTGGCCAGCAAGACACTCTACAAGATTTTTTTACACAAACGAATACATTTTTTTTTCAATATTTATAATACAAAACATTATTTACACACATATGTCAGGGTTTGAAACTAAAACTGTTCTAATTGAATTCGTTTCGCAGTGTCGGATTATTATTAAAATATTATATGGATATTGAACATACATAACTTGAAAACACCCCAGATATATATATACCCACTATCAAAAATTATATTTGAAAAAAAAATACGAAACTTAACGGTATTTGAATCCGTATTGGTGTCGCGTCAACCTGTGCATTAACCATTTATGCTACGAGCCTCCTATCTAATGACGACAATTTAAACTAGTAGGTTATACATGAAATGCTTATCAAATTGCATTATTATTGACTATCAATTTTTGTGTATTAAATCAAAGAATATTAATTACTTTAATTATTAACCGACGCCCGGTTCTCGCCAAATATTTTTAGTTATAACGTCTACTTGAACTTGCTAACAACTTTATTAATCCCGCCGAGTTTCGTATTTTTTTCTAGTGGATGTTTCAAGTTATGTATGTTCAATATGGAATGTTTCATTCTCAAAATCTTGCGAATTATTTATTTGAATAAAAGAATTGGTTTATAATATGGATATATTGAAAAGAACGTTCCTTGATCACGCTGAATTTAACTGTAAAGGATATGCGTAGACGTAATCATTATTACAGCCGGTCATTGCTTGTATGGGAATATGTTCGACACAGTGAACGCAATGTAAGCGAGCTTAACATACAGACGTTATAATAAATGACAGCTGTAATCTGTGTTTACGTTTATGCGTGAATTAAGGCGCGATTATATTAACATTTAAAAAAAAGTTTTCTTTAAAATTATTCACATATCCACGTAGAAGATAGCATTTATAATTTTTATAATCATGACGATATTGTTGTTTATTATTTGTTAAATCGAAAGATGCCGAATGTTTCTCAATCAACGACAGTAATCTGTATTTTGTTTATTCGAATGCTTACGATAAGATAACGAATGACAAATTGCTAATGTCGATAATGAAACAAGACGCGAATTGGTGAATATTGTCAAATTTCGATAACTTGAATTGCTTATAAAAAAATGTCGTGATCAGTATATTATACAAATAAATAATATAAAAATATTGAACCGAACACTGCGACTATCAACAGCCCGCAACCAAAAACCTCTACATCGTCACATTCCCATCAATAATAATATAAATTTTAACTAAAAAAAGGTAGTATTGTTGAAAGAAGTCGAGTCAAAAAATTCACCTACTACAGAATATTGTCGATTGAACGTTTTGACATTTCCCTTTCGGTAGGGTCTACAAAACACAGTAGGCCGAGTATTGGATAAGAGTAAAATATAGGTAAGTAACTCTATGCACATTAGACTAATAATAATTAATAATGATTACAATAATTAAAAAAATAAAGACATGGCCAGGTTAATCACCCAAGAAACGGCGTCACAAAATCTCGATATCTCCCGTCTCTTACTCGACTAATTTTTATACAACATTGGCACATTCGTGAAAAAAATCACTCCCTTTCATTACTTAAAATGAGATCATTAATTTGATTTAGGTTCGCTCTCTTTGGAACTTTTCACAAAGTTTTAAATGAGAAAGTGTTAAATTTATTTATTTATTATAGGCGGCGGCCGGCTCGCGGCCGAGTCGGCGAAAATGGCTCCGCCTTTTTGGCTAAAATCACAATGAGCTTCCTGAGCTAAGAATAATATATTTTGAAATAATACCAACAATTCGCAAACAACGCCGAAGGACAATAATCAATATAAAGCTTTCCAATACAAAATATCCATTCCGAAGTGGACTAAGACAATCGTTCATTTTCAATAATCGTCCGATTTTGAATAGTCGATTGTCAGCCACCGTAAAAGCCTTTCTTTGAAAGCGACACAACTTCAGAAGTGAACATAAGTTTATTAAAATATAGATAAACATTTGAAAATATCTTTTCCTCTTACTTTGGGTTTAACTTACGCATACTATCTAAAATATTAAAAACATTATTTAGTTTTGATATAAAAATAATAATATTCTAGCTTCAACATATTATGATAAGCGGCTTCCACTGTCGGCCGGGAGGACTTCGATGGGGCGCACTTGGATTATTCTTCACTCCATGGATTTAATCGCCAGCCAAAATTAATTGACAGACTGAGGAATGTTACGAAGCTACGTCATGGTACTGCTCTTGCAATGTGATAAATACACGCAAACCATAAGAAATCGTTCTCAGATTTAACAAACCAAATATTTTTTGCAGGTTTTTTCTTGTCACAAAGCATTATGTGCCAGTGGTGATGGTTTCCAACGCGTCGTCGAAGGCGTCCAGCTTCTGCTGAGAGCCAGAATCCGTGGAACATCCGCTGCAGTGAAGAACTTAGGGTTTCTCTTCGTATGTGTCTCCGGGGTTCATCGCTTGGTAACGAAGAGTTTCCAGCCGACGACGATGACCACCGCGGTCCAAAGGCTGCCGCCGAGGCTCGTCGAAAGCAACGACGAGAAGAGACCTTCTGGTTCGGCCACCTTCTCTTCTACGCTTGGCAAGCAATCTGTGGTATCCTGCCAAAATAAAGAAAATAAAAATTCAATTAAAACCATAGAATGTAAAAACACAATAATAACAATGCAGTTAATAAGTAAAAAAAAAAATGGATAAAATCTAAGAATTTTTTTCAAGAATGTTCAGTACCAACCAGTTTAAGATAAGAAAAAAATATGAATATAAATATTTAATACGTGTCCGATTTTTACAAGATCCGAAAATAGATTAGCTGATAGTGAGACAAATATAAAAAAAAAACAATATTTTTAACATAAGTAAAAATGCTATGTATGGTGGAACTTGTGTCGTACGATGCTAAAAATACGCACTTAGAATAACTATGTAACTAGAATAATTTGGTTAGGTTAATAGAAAAAGGCAGAAATAATTGTAAACTTTAATTAATGTGAAAGTGAAAAAAGTAAAATATTCTTTGAAATAGTTAGTCAAAAAACAAGTGTTAAAAAAATGATAATTAGTCAATATTTTTTATAAGAGGCGAGGATCCTTAGGTAATAATTGAGTAAAATAAAATAACGTCTATTCCCACCAATAATTTCATCAAAAAATAACATTACTTTGACATAATATTCGTAATCAAAGATTTTGATAACCAATTCGTATATAATAATACTATACTTTTCAGCGGTTAAGTACCAATGGGGAGATGTTTCTACTTAATACATTCAGTATTCGTAATTTCAAGTTTTTTTGTGTAAATTAAACACAAATATTTGATGCTGTTTTGCTGTGGGCGGACGGAAATTCTGATAAAAAAAACTGATGCATAATATATAGTGAAAACACAGTGGTAACTTGTTAATATGACATGTGACATAAATTAATATTAAAGTGAATGATGACTAGTTACGTACGTGATTAATACTTCTTGTGATTATATAAATAATGGTGCTTATTTAAATTGATAAACAGAAAGTTGATATGAGGAAAACTATAAAAGAAGCAACCAAAACCTGCCTTTATTCGCTAACAACTGGGTAAAGTCAATTACTTTTTGGTATTAATAAATTGAATTAAATATTAAAACAATTTAAATTATCTAAAAGAGTCGCACAGTGGGCGGGTTCAGAGATTTTATGAGACCCGATCAATCACATGAATATGGAAGAAGCATATGGAAAAAAATGACACTCACTTTTTTGTCGGGTCTGCCGAATGGCATAATCTGTTCTAACGACATTACAATAAAGGTGATATTGCCATAAATTCCAGATGCTTTTTGTCGGGTCTGCCGAATGGTTCGGTTCGAACGAGTTCGCTCAAATGAACATTTACACTAGAAACACAGTTCTAACGCCGTTACAATAAAGGTGATATTGCTATAAATTCCCGATGCGTGTTATCGCATAATGGAAATTGCGTGACGTCTACCTATACATGTGCGAATATCCATTAATAATGTCATTGGACCCGACATATTGACTGATTTTGAGTACTACAAAATACAAACGTACCTACCTATCTAATAAAAGTATCAATGTATTTTCTTTCCTAGAATCACACCTTGTAACTATTAAAAGATGGTAGTGATGATACAATAATAATAATATTAGTGGTAAAAATACGTATCTGTTTAATTTTATTAGCGGTTACGTTAATATGAACCCCTTTGATGTTTGTTGGAGAGATTTTGTTATATGCCTTGGATAATATTTTATTTACGCATAATACGTTTAATTTGATAATTGCGGTTTTGAACTGTTTCGAGGCCCCTTTAAAATTTTCTGACGAATCGATTGTGTTATCTGCGTTTTAAAAAAATCGCCGCGGATAAATTTGTCGTTGTTTTCTTTGTACACATATTTATTTTAAATCGTATAAACTGCATACGAACTCGAGTAAAGTTAACGGGATGGGCCGTGACTATAAATTTGATACTTTGAGATGAGTCTTAACGATTGACCGTAAAAAAAAGAATAAAAGAAATGCCACTTAAAAGGGGAGTTATAAAAAACGCAAGGAAGTTTTAATGCGTTTAGATATCCATGGATACACAAAACTTGACAGAATCAAATATTATTTTATCTATTCTTATCATCCGTGGGTTAGGTAGTGCAGCGACTGATTCGGTACAATAGTACAACATAATAATAAAAAAATTACAGTAGGTATCAGTCGCGAAGAGTGGAGGTAGACTGTGGAAATCCAACATAAATAGTGCGCACTAATCTTTGTTAGTTTTAATAGTTTTTTTTTTAAATCCGATTAAACCCTGCCTATCCAATCATAATTTTAAAAAAATATCCCTACATTCATAACATAATATCTAAAATTATGTATGATTTGATGACACACTGTGGTTTTTTTATGCAGGGTTTAATTGAATTTAAAAACTAACCAATACTATCAGTAATTTATATTCTTAGTTCAATGAAATCAATTAAGTGTGACTGATAGTTTAATTTGCACTATTTACACTTCTACCTTTCATAATTGAGGTATAGTATAATAGAGCCTAATACACCTGTTCATAAACAAATATAAACGTTGCATAAAACAATTAAAAAACATTTTGGCCATTTAGGGGTAAATTGTTACTGTTTCACCGAAAGTAGCAACGCGGAGTCTTGCGCAATGTTGTTTTAATTAAAGCGCGAAAAGTTTTTGGACTGTCCCAAACTACATTCAATTTGACAACAATATTTTGCAGATATGGTTGTACGTTGAGTTTTAAAGAAACGATAGATTGTGCACGTATACTTGTGAAGCGACAAAAGTTTGCAAAGTCAATACAATTGTGATTAATTTCTTTTATGTAACGATACATATATCGATAGAGGTGAAGATTTAATCAACCCCTAAAAGTTATTTACAAAGAAAGAAACCCCTGCATAAAAAACGTGTGAGCAAACTCTTGGATTAACGGTATCACCTCCCCCCCCCCCAATAAGGCTCAGTTTATTGTTTGATCTAAGAATACTAGGGGGCCACAGTGGCGTGCTTATTCACAACGGTGTAATACACAAATATAATGACTTATATATAAATAAATATACTTACCTACAACTTTATTAAATTGGTATTTTAACGTATCATTAGGTAGGTAAAAAAGGGTTTAATATTTCTATATTAAACTATGTTTAATTTCAAGATATACAATGTAGATAGGTAGTTGTTAATAATACATATTATCTAAAATACGTATTTCTCCGTCCAACAGCCACCACGTCGTCACGCCATAATTTCGGATTAATATACCGTGGCCTTACGAACGCGAAACGACCGATCGAAGTCGGGCTGCGAGACTCTTACAGACCTTGACAGGAAATACGGCAGAGTTGTATTTGGTAAATATAACAAATATTTTCAAATTTAGAAAACATCCTGTTGAATTGAATTTCCCGCCACTGTAATGCAAAGGTAATCAACTGTAAAAAAGTGAGTGTGTAATGAAGGAACACAGGCGAAAGAGGGTGGATTTAAAACGAGGAGTTGTTAAGAAATACGCGAAGAGGAAGGAGCATATAAAGTGAAACGTTGCGGGGGCGCACTTTCCCCGTCTGGGGGGCGAAAATCATTGGCGAAGGGGGCACCGCAATATATATTTTTTTATTGTTGAACACATTTTCAATCAGATAAAGACAAAAAGCGGATTCGCGTTTTACGCAGCTTTCCAATCTGATATGGCGTAATGCGACTGTCAAAAATTATATAGTGCAGTTAAAATGACGTTGTTCTTACTTTGGGAAATGAGAATTTTAATTTCAATACATAAATTTAATTTTTAATGTGTAAAGTACCTACCTACTACTTATAAAAAAACTGGATTCAAATTCTGGTAAAAGAACAGTGTTCAGTGTACCTATTTGATTTTTGATTTTGATTTGACAGACTACATTTTTGAACCACAATGTGAACATTTTGATTTTGATCGACGATGTTTCGTAATACATGTTTTAGTGAATCTAAAATTGTATTGAAATGCTTATGGTATACGACATATGCGAGCGATAACGGTGTGAAGGTTGCTCCAAATGTATATGCAATAGGAAATGACATGCGGAATGATTAATTAATCATTGGCCTTCATGGTTTGTTTTAGTCCGACTTTAAATAATTATCTAATATCTAGGCTTCGTCTATATAGAAACGGTTTTCTTCAACGTACCTGTCAATAACACAGTTATAAATTGGATTGGTATTTAGGTATGAGAAAGCAAAGAGTTTATTTGAATTTTAAGATATTAATAGAAACATAAACTTCGTGATTTTTATGACAATTTGGTTTTAAAAAAAGACTACAATAATACGAAAACTCGACGCACGTGGTTCAAAGTGAAGATATGGGATTTTCCTGTGGTTTAACGCATGCGTCGTAAAACCGCGAAATTTTACACAGGGATACGTGATGTATCCATATATCATTACGGTCGTTATGACATACGGGTAGGTACACACGCTTATCCATACACCGAACAGAATCGTCGAATAATTTAACGAGCTTTAAACGTTTGAGTTGTTGCTGAGTGGATTTGTTCGACGTTTATTGCGGAATTTATTTATTTATTTGCCCATATGTGGATTTGCGTGGCATCAACCTCAGACGACATTGTAAGGTTAGCAACACTATTGTATTGTTAAATTTAAATTAACTCCTCAATACGGACATATATCGCATTTTTTCTATACAAAATCTTTCTTCTAAAAAATCTGTGCTACCATGATAAATTGTCAGGTGTTCGAATTTAGAACTAAGCTCATCCTATCCTAGTTTAAAAAGAATTGAATGATAACATTATGTCAAATCTTATCATGTGGCGCCCTCACTCAGCGGACAATTTATACTGGTGGATCTAAACGTAAATCGATTTATCTCATTAAAGAGTATATTTCCAACTCCCTTTTGGGTAAAAGTATCCCACCAGTGAAATATTAAAATAAGAAAAATATCGCAGAAGCATAATTATTATTCAAATATAACTAATTCCATGTTTAGCATATCTAGTCGTAAATTATAGGGTTGCCCATTCCAAATATACCTACTAATTTTAAAAGTGGAAGGTAGAAAACAGTGTTATAATATTATGTAAGTACAGGATGTATTTAATTTAGTTGTATTTGCGTATTATTGCTTTTAGCAGGAAAATTAAAAAATTGATAAGTATTTGAACAAAAATATTACCAGAACACATAAATACCTATATGTGTATAGGATAAGTAACTCATCGTCTTATACTTCCTCGGTAACATACATAACATACGAGGTTTAAAGAATTATTATGTAGATATTGTATGACAAAAATGATTAACTAACCATTTCAATAAACTTCATAATATTCAAATTCACGCTGTCTTGAGACAGAATTAATTACTTTACGACAGGACATTAAGGAAGTATGGACCATTTGAATAATCGAAGTCACCCTCAGAATTAGCGAAACAACAGGAGGTATGTTCATTCACTATTTTGACTATCATCCTGAGAGAAGGAAAACTTGTATCCAAGTTTTTTTCTGTTAGCTTATGTGAGAGATTAAATTTATCACTGTGGCAATATTATTTCAAACAATGAAATTAATTTGAAAATAGAATGTTATCTTATAATAATAAAATGTAGATGGCTACGTTAGCTTTGTGTGGGTATACATAGATGGCGTTGTCGCATCGACGACTTTTGTAAATTGAAAATCTCTTTAGCCGAGAACCTAACCAAATTACGAACCGAAATGAATAGAATTAATTCGCCAACAAGGGAAATGGAAAAATAAAATATTATTATTCGTTCGCAAGCTTTTCTTTCCTTTGATAAGTACCCACTAAAAATGGGGAAATGCTTTGGGGACACGATGTCACGAATTTTCAATTACAAGATTTAACAAAGGTGAAAAGATTCAATTACGAGGTGAAGTAGACAGAAAAAGATTAAAGTTGTAATGAACGTAATGAGGAAGGGTGGACAATTTTTAAAGTAAAAATCTTTAATATTTTATATTACTTAATTATTATTATACCTAATGTAAAAATAGGCATAAAAATATATATTTTTTGAATCATAAAAGAACCTTGGAAATATACTGATTGTCAAAACCTTCAAAGGGTTGTGGGAAGCAATTAAAAGTAAAATTGTTTTTACAAACCTTGTCAGCAGCATATCCATCGTCGTCATCGAGGGCGGTCTGTCCATCAGGCCTCCAGGTGATGGCTTCGATGGCCTCGTCAGCCTTGGCCCTGTTTCTCTTTTTGATGTCTTTTAGGCTGTTGGATCTCTTCCTGCGTCTTCGCTGCTTCGGAGGATGTACAGCTGCAGCTCGGATGTTTGCCGGGCCGCTTAAAAAAACCTCATCGTCGATCTGGTCTCCGAGGTTCAACGCACTGCCAGTGTTGGAAAAGACTTCGGTGAACGTCCTCGACAGGTGCTGGGCGCTGCACGACGGGCTGGATGGGCTTGACGAGATTTGACTTGATCGGTGGAGCGGGGTCGCTCCGTGGAGAAGGTCCGGTAATCTCGGCGCCGCAGAATATGACGCTGGTCGTACTGTGGAAGAAAGAAAAAAAAACAAATAAGTATTTATCTATAAAAACAAAATATGCATTAGTAATAATGCCACGTTACCTAGTAAATAGAGTCAACACTGAGAAGGAACAAAAATGTCATTACAACGTGAGGGTTCGGCCACCCTTTTCTCATATAAAATGCCGGACACCGTAATAATATTGGCGAGATTGTCAATACTTTAAAAACGGTTCATCCAAAATTGTTCGCAATGTCTTAAATTAATAAACTACATACTTATTAAAAATCCTACAACAACAAAAATGTCCCGGCGTTCATACTTAACGTTTCTTTGCATAGCGTAATCTGACTAGAACTTAGCATAAGCAATTTTGAAATGTAATTATTTCGTAGACTAAGCTGTTGTCATATTATGTGCATAATGTAAAGACGGTAAACTATACAATTAAGACTTAGGAGTACCTATATATGCGTATTTAAAATTCAAAAGATGCAGCTGAGCTAAGTAGCCGTCCATTACAAGAGAAATGTTGACAGTTAAAATATACAATTTAAAAGAACATCATAGTAACAATATGAATCGTTATTTTTTTTCTATAAAGACATGAATGAATAAATATGAAGTGGATATTCTAATTTCCACTAAAAGTATTAAGAAGATTAATTTATTAAATGGATAACACTTTGTCACATATAAACATGACTATGTCGTATAAAAACTAGCACTATCTTATCAGTAATTTATCAATGTTACTATATTTATTTATATTTTTCGTTCATTATCATTATGCGCACGTATCACCTAATTAAACTGAAATGATTACGCAATCGCGGTATTATTGAAATACAATTTGAATTACGTACGTCATCAAATATACACACCTACATCGCAAATTATTGATATTGCAGTCGGAAGTTACAGGAGTATTTGTCCTGTATACCTATAAAACAATGCACATGTATCGTCAAGATCTTTCTTTAAAACGTGCCTTTATATTATTATAATAATTATAGGAAGCAAAACGAATAACACTTGGATCAGAATACCGACCGTGATATTATAATTACGACGAGCGAAAGAAAGGAGGCATTGCCCTTTAGCCATGGACAATAAATAACCGGGGGCAAATGCGGCTGTAATCTTCCGGCGCGAGCAATTGTCACGATATGAGATGACACCTGTGTTACACCTCGCCCACTCTTTCTTCTTTCTTCAACCAACTGCTGGAGACTCTATTCATCTCGCTCAGAGCTACTCTTCAAAAAATTAAAATAAGTGGACATTGTAAAAAAACCGATGCAAATAAAACAAAAGGGCACTAATACACTCAGATGAAATATTTTCTGACTAGTGCAATAATTGTAACCCGATTTTTTTGAGTTGTAAGTAAATGGTAGATAATAATAATTATTAGTCTTCAAGATGTCTAATTGTTTTACAAATTATAATAATATGTAGTTAAAAGTGGATCCATCTTTGATAACACAATGTTTTACAATAAATATTGTTAGCTTCTAAAGTTATATAATAAAAACCTCCCTTTGAAGAATCATTGTGAACATTGTATTACTGATAATCTATGCATAAATAAAGTGACTATAAATCATTTATATTTAGTTGATTTTATGATCAGTGACCCGATTAAGTTTACGACTTTTGGGCATCTGACTGCTGAAACCCTTTTAAGTTTATTACAACGAGATAATAACAAATAAAAAAAAAAGATTGAAACCAAAAAGTTTTTGGTGTCAGATCGACGGGCAGGCAAAGGCCAAATGGCAAACGTTACAAAGAAAGATTGTAACAACTACAAGGTCTCCACACAAAGAGATTACATCCTTATGGAAAGGAGCATTAACACTATTATTTTTATAATAACCGATCCGAGGTATAAGCGATTATCAAGTCTGTGTATAAAATATCCATGTAGTGTCGTTTTTTTGGGGTGTCTCAAATCACAGTTACCAAGGTTCAAGGCACTCTATGTTTTGGAACAGATCGACCCAAAAGGTGACTGGTGTTTACGGGCTACATTAATTTTGGACAGGTGTTGTACAATGCCTTCCATCAAAATATATTATTATTATTAAATATATTTTTGTTTGGTGTACCTAGTTATGCACACGATATCAGAATTTATTTAGAAAGCGAATAATCGATATCTTTATCGGTAAAAGTGCAACCATTGACAATAGCAAAAAAACAAACACATTTTTAGATGGCGATTATCACTGGTTGTGTAAATAATAATTACCTATCATGATTGAGGGTTTGACGAATGCAAATGCATCGCCAACCAAGTTCTATAATCTATATCATAAGTAAATAAATATTAACAAATGATCAAAAAAATATAAGTATCTAGATATTTTCACAGTATTTTTTTAAGATGTTAGTATAATTTTATAAGTGTATGACTGGTTTAAACAGTTTCGAGGCCCCCCTTTTAATATCCTTACGAATCGATTGCGTCATATGCGTCAAAGAAAATCGCCACTTATTAAAATGCTTATAACTTTTTATACAAAATGAGACCATGCGTGCTTGATTAAATGTAGGTTTGTGATGTGATGATGTGCAAACTGCTTCTAATTACCTATTTTCTTAAA
The DNA here is from genome assembly GCF_057557595.1 of Rhyacophila brunnea. Taxonomy (NCBI): domain Eukaryota; kingdom Metazoa; phylum Arthropoda; class Insecta; order Trichoptera; family Rhyacophilidae; genus Rhyacophila; species Rhyacophila brunnea. The sequence goes on along the minus strand of NW_028233276.1, from coordinate 33,647,796 downwards.
TTCTCTGATTAGTATGTACCCGTTTAATTCTCGGCTGCTCAATTATCACAGATTGTATGTGCAAGGTCAAGTTTTGTCTACTTTAATACTAATTCCTAATTAGGATACAATACAATAATGATGTTATCAATTAACGCAAACAGTTAGCTGTTATCTACAGGAAGTTATTTACCGTTATCATTTCGATTAATCAAAACAAATGAAGAACTCTAATTGTTATTACGATTATCATTACACAAATAAATTAGCGAATTAGTATTGGCATTATAGCAACGCCATCAACATTAATTTACTTATAATCATACTAATCATATTTTAAAACATAGCGGTAAATTATTTGAATGATGTTCCTAAATTCCACCAATCAGAGAACTATTGCAGTATGTACCTATTCTGAATTCGATTGATTTTCAAACCACGTCAAATGCTTTTACCGGGCATGTTTTGAACAGCTCTGATGTTGGTGCACCTGCATACAATTTTGTTTTTATTTCGATTGAGAGGAGCCAAACCAGTTGGCTCACCTCTCGAGCAAACCGTATGGAATAAAATCACTGCCCCATATTAATCTCTTCGGGATGGATTATTATTATTATGTTGCATCTACCTATGCATGCGCGTGTGTGTATGTGATATTATTATGCGCGCGCATGAGAGTGTAATATTATTAATGCATGTGTGTGGATATAGTCTTGTCTCCAGTGGAGTGAGTTAACTTTATTTAAAAAAATCTAATTAATATGAATAATCTTAATTTTTTTAAATCTTACCTAACTATTTGCCGAATTATTACTAGGATATAAACCAAGCGTATTTGATTTTTAACAAAATTGGATTTGATAGCAGAATAGATTACATACATTGTGCAATCAGTCTTTATTGAAATGTACTTAGGTAAATAAGTTTTTTTTAAACTATGTATGTAGAGTGTACTATCTATGAATCGTCCCATATAATATACTGACACCTGAAGGTACCTACATGTGTTAGCAGAGGAGAGAAACAATGCTGTAAAGACATAGTCGCACATTTTGTAATACATATTCAGCGTTATTGAAATATAGGCACATTTTTCTGTGTTCATCTGTTTACGAAATATTTAAATCTGCAAGACCAGCCGAGGTTATCCAAACGGATAATGAATTTAAACTTTTAATATCTGGCTTAATTTTAATTAAGTATATGAAATCAACTAGGTACTTAAAATTATACTGTCAAAGCCATTTATTTGCTTTTACTAAGAAACACAAAAATAAGGGAAGTGAGTTACTTTTTGGGCGAGGCTGTAAGAAGGTTTAATTCTAGAGTGTGAGAACATGGGATAAACTTAAACACATATTAAAGAATATGTTATCTAATGTATCTTCAAATTTTAGCCGATATCATACTGTAAGCATTAAAGTTCATCACGTAAGTCATAAACTAAACGCGCATTCAATATTCTTATCTATTATTAACCCGTTCTGCGGCTTCTACATTAAAGTCCCAATATGTATATATAGGTACTTACACAATATTCGTGTAAAATAATAAAATAAAATCAAAGCTTTTTTATAGTTGATGGCCGAGTCAACGAAACTCAGCCATGTCTATTAATTTAAATTTAATTACAGACGAAAGTAGGTAGGTATATCGTTGTATAGTTTGATGCTATCTCGCTCTTGCCCACTGTCATCGAGCAATGAAAGCCTTAAAATGACAGAGATACCATCACAATGATGATGATGAGATGATGGAGATAATAAATAATAATAACACATAAAAAAATAATTTCGATGCAACAAAAGTTCAAATGAAGAAAGTTGAGTCATGTTTGGACGTTCGAACATTGTTCATTAAAAAAATAGGTCCCCATTTCAATTATATTTACTAAATAAATTATGAATTAAATCATCTTATTTCATACTAAACAAACATGAATCCAAATATTTTTTTGATCAAATATCGTTCATGTTCATATTCTTCTGAATAGTAGTTTTACTTACATAATATTATTATAAAGTAAAATCGCATTACCGTTATGAGAATTGTTGGTATTAACGTCCATGTATTTTAAATTTTAAGGGGATTGATTTTTATGGAACAACTCTCACCTTTGGTCAATCATTGCGTTTATAAAATTCGGGGGAACCAATGAACACAGGTGTCCAGTGAAATCATGACCCAGCGAAAGAGACGCAAGACAAAATCAACAAGAGTGCAAAAGAGACGCAACCAAAATAAAGATTAAGGGACTGTCAGACGAGATCTTTTTCCTCATGTGTTTTATTTTTATATTCTTCAGCTGTATTGTTCCCTTTTTGGCATATTTTTAGTTCTATTTTGCTTTGTTATAATATAGGGTTGTACTTATTATATTCTGATAGCTTCTTGTAGCAAGGAAATAATAATGTAATCATAATATAAAAATATGTAATACAATTTATATTATGTAAAGTCGACAAATATATAAGAAAAATAAATTCAAAATGTGTAATTTACAGCATAATGAGCCACTCCTTAGCACGTCATACGAATTAGATTGCGACTTTTATACATAGGCCGATACGTGATGACGTATCAACGAATACAAACCGCAATGTATTCATAGGTTTGTACATATTATTTAAATAATATGCATTTTGGGTAGTTCTTGTAAAATAAGATTAATTTAAACAAACGTGAGTGTTTATATACAGAAATACTACAAAATAGTTTGCCAGATAATGTTAGCCAATTATTACAAGAATCGGAAATGCTTAAGATATTGTGCTAAGTACATAATATTTTCATTTTTTTTCAAAAGACCCTACGACCGTGCGAATGGCATGGTAAAAGTTACCCCAGTTTCAATCGTTATGCTCCAGAATTGATTATATCAACATTTATATTTATTTTATACAAAATCGTATTTAAAAAGAAAAGCACGGAATCAAAACAATAAAGCCCATATTCCATTGGCAGATTGCGTCTGGCCCGATCGTCTGCCGCGACTGTCAAACTCTATTCTCTATGGTTTTCAAGGATCGTGAGCGATCGGGTCGAAAGTGGAAAATTTTCTATTATCCGTCGTGCGATCCTTTCATTATCAAGCGAAAATTGCCGAAAGCGTACGAAAATAGCCGAATATGCGCCTGATCATGCAAACGGTCGTTCATTTCATTCTACTGGTCGATTTCAACTGAACAACTACAAGATGGCGAAAACTTAAAAAATATATATGGAGTATCACCGAGGACACAGTCCTCGTCGAATAAATACACGCCAAAGATATAGTGTGGAACGTAAAAAAATCCGCCATATTCAATGGCGATCACGCTGTTCTTTTGACCCAGTGTTTTCGTTTACGGCGAGTCCTGACCGCCTGAGCCAGTTGAAATATAGCCATACTCGCTACAATAAATTAGTCTTTGGATTATTCGATTTCGATATTCGAATTACTCAATTGGTTTGGAGATTCAAGCTCGCCCAGTTATTCATGATGTGAATTAACAATAAGTATACAAACTTTCTATAAATGTCAAACGGCCGCATAAATTTTAACAGATCTGATGCTCGCTAGGTTTGACAGCTGACAGCTCAGTTTTGTTGACGTAAAATTGCGCGGGAATGCGTTCAGTGTAGCCACCAATCTAAGAAATATCTAGTTTTCACTCAACCTATATTTTTAATAATAGCAACACTAGTATTATTTTAACCAATCAAATCAAGGACCAACAAGATTGAATCGTTGCGTGTAATTGCAAATAGCTAGCGACGACGGTTGGCGTCGATCGTTGGATCGGGTTGGGTCTGTGCGTCTGCCAATGGAATATGGTCATAACGAATGTATCTTATTATAAGTGTGTGTGTATTTTTTACACAAGAGCAACTTCTCGTTCTACGGTTGCTTTGTATTGCATCAGGACAAAAAGCAAAATCATTGCCACAAACAAAATAAAACACGTTTGCATCCTGGTCTTTTATTTTTCGTAGGAGTGAAACAGCTTCTGGGTATGAATTTATTATTATTATCGTGGCACAGGAAAATTGATTCTGCGAATCGGCGCGTAGAACCGATGCGATATATTTTCAGTCTTTTGTGTGAGCAGCGTGTGGTTTTCTTGCGATTTCAACGCGACAGGTTATTTTTATTCGCGGAGACGATAGAAGGTTTATGGCTTTTTTAATATTATTATAATACTACATTGTACCAAATTAAATTAAACAGCTCACTGTTCTCGAACAGAGGTAAGTTCTTTACTGGAAAACGAATTTAATTTTTAAATTTGGAACGTTCCGAGAATAGTGTATTTCGGTCAGCATTTGATTTTTCCTCATACTACCTAGGTTCCTACTTATTCTACATACAATATAGCTAACTTAAAACTACACTGTATTTTCTGCATAACGCTAAAACTATCAGAGGATTTAAAGAACTCAAAACACTACGTACCTAGTACCTACCTATATCCACAATACCTACCTAGGAAAAGAAATGATATACCTACATCCTGTCTGAAATTTATTATGAGTTATGAGCAATAATTGAAAAAAAAAAAAGTAAATTAGTAAGTACCTAAATCGCAATGCATTTTACACGTGTATACAGTTAGTTAAACACAATTATTAAACGCGATCTCGCATAATACTCTAATAAAACATCGACCCTTTAATAATAAATAATAAATTAAGCTCATGTGGGCGCAAACTTCAAGATGCAATAGAAGAAATTTTCTATACAAACTGGTTTTCTATTCACAGTACGGTGACACCTGTTGATGGTTCTCGCCAACAAAAGCAGCGCACCCCAGGGCCCCTTAATCTCACAATGGGAGACCAAGATTGGGACCTGTTTACTCCCTAAACGGTAACAGGTTATGTTATGATGATTCTATTCCGGGACTTAGTTTATACTAAGCCGGTACACTGACGAGAAACAGGTGCTTGGCGATGACAAAGAAGCCTGCGGATTGAAATCGGCTACTGTCCGGATTTCAATGGAGAGAACTGAACATCCTGACTGTCGATACGCCTAAGATCATTGTTATAATATCATTATATTATCCGGGTATACTTATTTTCTATATACCTACATAATATGTACATATACGTTTATATACTTAGTATTTTTCAAAACATTACGATGCTATTTATCATATAGGTACATCTCCATTATAAAATAAATGACAAAGACGTCATAAATTCATTTTATCATTATTACTAAGACAATAATTACTTAATAACTTAAGGGGGGACATGCTCGTCGAAGGTCAAAATTGAGTTTTTATTGTATTTTCAAACCATGATCCTGGACACTCCTTAAACGTTGTAGATAATCTATTTATATAATTTTGAAGCCTTATTATCCTTTATAGTTATTTTAAACATTTGATGACTGCATGAAGTATTTTTGTTACATAAAATAGTATTCTTTTAAACCTCTCGCTCTAATGTTTTAGAATATAGTCATATTTCGGTACATAACTGTGCAGTGGTGTTAAGATTTTTTACACGTATTAATTTTTAAATGTATTTATAAAACCATTAGCATAATTTATTACGAGATAATTTTTGTAAAATATTCACGATAAAAAATTATATTGATAATCTCTGTGATCCCAAATTTGACAAGAAATAGGCATTTTATTATTCAAAAAATCGGCAAGATTCACACATTTGAAGATGATTCTAAAGATATTTATTATAAGCTATGTCTTTGATCATTCAAGTGTGATAAACATCTTATGAATAATGATTGCTTTATAATAATTATTGACCTAAGAATAAGGTAGTGTTTTTTTGAAATACGCCATTTCTTTTGTCATTTCCTAATGATTAAGCTACAACATACGGCCGTAGCCATAAAATGACAAACTATAATTAAAGTAGGGAGTAAAATTATGTTAACGCGCGTGTCTGAACATGTACCTAACCGAATTTTTTTTAATTTTTTTTTAAACGGTACATGTTCAAACACGTGCGTTAATATCATTTTACTCTTTATTTCAATTATAGTTTGTTAATTTATGGCTACGGCCGTATGTTGTAGCTTAACCACTGGGGAATGACAAAAGAAATGGCGTATTTCAAAAAAACACTACCTTATTCTTAGGTCAATAATTATTATAAAGCAATCATTATTCATAAGATGTTTATCACACTTGAATGGTCAAAGACATAGCTTATAATAAGTATCTTTAGAATCATCTTCAAATGTGTTAATCTTGCCGATTTTTTGAATAATAAAATGCCTAATTCTTGTCAAATTTGGGATCACAGAGATTATCAATATAATTTTTTATCGTGAATATTTTACAAAAATTATCTCGTAATAAATTATGCTAATGGTTTTATAAATACATTTAAAAATTAATACGTGTAAAAAATCTTAACACCACTGCACAGTTATGTACCGAAATATGACTATATTCTAAAACATTAGAGCGAGAGGTTTAAAAGAATACTATTTTATGTAACAAAAATACTTCATGCAGTCATCAAATGTTTAAAATAACTATAAAGGATAATAAGGCTTCAAAATTATATAAATAGATCATCTACAACGTTTAAGGAGTGTCCAGGATCATGGTTTGAATATACAATAAAAACTCAATTTTGACCTTCGACGAGCATGTCCCCCCTTAATGAATAATATAGTGATCAACATTCGTGTCCGGAAACTTGTACGTATGCAGTTCGCCGTATCACACTTCATCGTGAAATGTTGTATCGGAAATATATGGCCATATAAAGATTGTCCAACCTCTTTGGGTCGTATAGTACTGACATAAAATTCATGTCTAAATTAAACACGGTTCTTGTCGGTTTACACTTTACAGGAAGCCAGCAGCGAACAAATTTTGAAAATAGCCGATATACTGGATTATTTGTTAGGTTAGGTTAGGTTTTCATATTTGAATTCATGGATTTTGCCAACATCAGCTATGAAAATTAAATTAATGTTCATATTGAATCTTAAAAAAATGGAGATCGTATAGTAAACGGTCATCTCTTTCTGATACGAAAGCTTACAGCGAACTGTGCAACGGTGAAATGTTTTACGTACAATTTACATGACTGTAACCCTCAACATTAACATTGAAAATGTCAAGTTATTTTGCATAAAAAAGACCCGTGGAAAGCATTAAACACATTTTTTTTAAATATTATGTAATTAATAACTGGGACATTTTAAAAGTAATGACAAATAGGTATTAAAAGATAGTTAGTTAATGCAACAAATTAAAATTGGTCATAACGTAAGTATGGTTAAACCAATTACTGACTATTGTGTCGATAAAATTTTTGCTTCCTACAGAAAAAGAGTCCTTTATGACTAGATAATTAAACTTACTTCCATGAACGTAATGTAAAATGCATAAGAATTGCACCTGCCATTCTGCAAGTTAAATTTTATTGTTCGCAACAGATAAAGCTCATCCTTGAATGCATCGTTGATAACAATATAATATCGCCAATAGGTAGCAAAATAGTAGGGTGACACCACTGTGCAAAAATAACGCGAAATATAATAATTATTGTCAATATTATTTCTGGTTTACACAATGTTTCGTGGTATGTATAGTTATAGATTAGATACCTATAGGAAGTTATCACAGACCACTGCTGTACAGAATTTCTTAGTTTGCCGTTGACGTTGCAACGGGAGATTTTGGGCTGAACTGACAATACATAATACTATTCTTTACACATTACTGACTTCAGTTGTTGCTTGAGGGAAATCATTAACACCACATAACAAATTAATAAGATAGAAATGTGAAAGTCAGTCGCCATGGACATGGTCTACGATTTAATTAGTCAGGCCATAAAATATAATAAAAACAAGGCCTGCCTAAATGTTCCCAAATATTATCAATATTGAATGAGCGTTTCGTTTACGTGAAAAACTTTAATGCATATCATGATTTATATAAGTACCTAAGTAACTATCAAAAATAGCATGTTAAAGTTTAATCCATATTTTTCCACACTCGAGAAGTAAACCTTGTTACAGTCTCACCCAGAAGGCAACCCACTACCCATTATTTTTGTGATCCCTTATTAATAAACTAATATTGTACATTTAGTCTGAATAGGTATAGCTATGTAAAAATAAGCGAATGTACGCCAATTATTTATTTCTGCCTCGATTTATAGTACGTTGACATTTCTCGGTTACCCTATCAAATTATATAATTAATTTGCATATATGTTGCATTATGCAGGATAATAGTTTACTGACTTGCATTTTGCATTTCTTTGCGATGAGGGTACACAATGCATTTATTACTCATTTACGTAAAAGAATTTACAAGGACGCCGCGATTATTTATGCAGATTGTTTATTTCCCATAACGATTGCATTAGGCTTATGGACATATATTATGGTGTAAATAGTAATACAATATTAGTAAGCAGGTAGGTATATCGCAAAAATAATAACCACTTATTTTGATTCATAGTTACCTGTTTATTCGGTTGAGCGAAAAACGATAAGAAACTTTAATATTTATTTTATTTAAACAGTACCATCTGTTAGTCGATTTTAAAGGCGTATATTTTTAAATTATAAATTTGATAATATTATTAAAACAATATATCTGAGATGTACCCATATAAACAAAATGGTAACGCAAAATGTTATCGCAATGCGCATTAACCAAATTGTTGACGGCTGAATGAAATCAAAACTTTATTGGTAAGTATATTATCTATAGTTGTGTGGATAAAACGTTTTATCTTTATTGCTATAAAAATAATGTTATGACACGTCATACAAGTGCAGCTGCGAATAAGTTTCTTTTAAGATGACGCAAATATTGCATGTTACTAAGTAGGCAGTAGGCACCATAGGTAGGTATATTGCAATGCCAGTCTCTTACAAATCGTATGATCCATGTATAACTAACCACCGGCAGGTGAATTATAATTGCAATATATTCCTAAGTGTAGATATATTATATTATTATAGTTAAAATAATAATTATTTAGTATACTTTTGTAAGAATTGATGCAATATTCATGTTTAAGGCTATACCTCAGTAAGTTGAGGCATGGTCTCGTGGCTAGGCGATGCGCGGATTGCGGGTCGCGGGTGCAAATGATGCATGCCGACCGAAATATAATTTGTCATATAAATCCAACATGCGTCCGTTTAATGTTCTATTTATTGTTCTATTAGTAACAATAATAATATATTCATTGACATGTTTTCTTTTTCAAGTAAATGGGTAACGTTTTTAGTCATCTTTACACGATTTAAGAATTAATACCCCCGTCGCCATCACGAAACAAATTGACGTATTCACACCTCGACGATCGCTCTCCGAATGCCAGCGAGTCCAAAATTAAAACTATAGTTGAAAATTATTTGCCGGTTCACTGATGTATCGTCTTGATATGTTTATGGATACAATACATTCGTTTTGTTATAATTATTCAATTTGTGTTAAACTGTCTATAGTATTTATGACGTATTCTTGATTTTATTTCCAGATATTTCTTTTTGTTCGAAAAGACATAAACGATGAAACAAAATATCTACTATATTATAATGTTAAGTAAAGCTAAAAAGATATTTAAATTTAACGGTAGAAGAATACACAACTTGCGAGCCGAATGAAATACATACCCGAAAATATTTCTTAGCGTAGGTATCGAACTAGACTCGGAAGAGAATACGTAACATAATTTTGCGACACTGATAAAAAGGTTGTATGTCACTGTGTTAAAATAGGTCATTAGTATAATGTCGTCAACAATTTGTTATGTTCAATAAACGTATAAAATATTGTATTGGTTTTAACTTATTAATTAATTGGCAGATGAAGCAGGATTATACCCAATAATTATTACACATTTATGAGTAACAGAGGTATGTACTGTACTAATTGATTATACGTTATAATTTTTATAATATTTATTTATTTATTTTAAATCAGGTCAAATTAAAATAATCAACGTGTTCAGATTGTTCTGCGTTGCTGCATTTATTACTCATGTTTGGCAAAATGTCAACGAGCTACTGAACCCAAGTCGCGTGAGATAAGAAAAAAAGTGAAAACAAAGAAAAAACTGGATTGTTTCTAGATACGTTCTTTTCTACCGGTTTTATATTATACCTACTTATATATAGGTATTGGCGGGTGAAAAACAACTCGTAATATTATTATCTGCATTATTACATGGATATATTAATATATTAATGTGGTTAAATAAATATTCATTTATTTATTTGCTTACACAGTAACTTGATAATGATTATAATATTATTATTGTTTGTATTTGCTAGTATACATACGTTCTGATAGATGTCGTTGTTGTATAACATGTTTCAAAATATTATAAACAGTTTAGTATAAGAATACATTAAAACTTAAATAATTACGTCAAATAATTAAATATTATTATATATTACTTTAATTAAGACTCCCTTTTAATCAAATAATAATACTCGTGCTAGAAACGTGTTGCACTGAGATAACTGTTATTTATTGTTTATTTAATTAATAATTATTTACTACGTAGTAATTAATTAATTAATATTCCATGCGGTTGTAAGATGAGTCAGTATTGATAAAAACAAATAAAGTGCATCGCGTGCCGTTGTTTACTTCTGGTAATCGAACGAAAAATTCATAATTTTTAAATAAATAAATAAAAACATTACAATATAGTATCTAGCATTCGACGATAGATGGCAGTGGATGTAGTTCATACTGAATAAAATATGTAATAATAAACCGCTGAAGAAAAAGGTCGCTGCACCAATTTCTCGCTTCTCGGGTGAATCATAATCATTATCGCCGGAGGCAGAATCGATAATAATTATTTAAATCTTCAATATTAAATTTGGCGACCTCAATCATCAATATTGTTGCGCAATAATTTAAAAAGTAACATAATAATATTCAAAATAACGTATGATCACGGCTTTTTTTTACAGAAATAGAAAGCTAATAATAATAATAATAATAAGTGCAAAAATAATATTGCAAAACTAACAGGTGACTAAAGGTAGATACGGTTTTTATTGTGCAATCAATTTGTGATATGCTCCATAAAAACAAGTCCTTATCAAAACCACAGCTTTGCGTAGTCTCCAAAATGTTATCTGCATGAAACTAGGAACTCCCGGCTGATATCTAAGGCCTTTTATTTATGATGACTAAATGTATGAGAGTGGTTACAATTTAATGAATTTAATTATTGACGTAGGTATACGGAATTGAAAAAATACTAAATACGAGTGGGCAGTAAGAATTTCCGTTATACCTATGAACATGTTTAAATAGAAAAAAACATCCATGTTAATGATATAGGTACCTAAATTGATCGATCGAATTGATTGTCTCACTACCGTCAATATTTTCGACACCATAGTTCAATAAGGGGTACAACTCAAAAAACCTTGTCCCAAGATAATGGGGTTAAAATTTTGTGCAGAAATTCTCATTTTAATTTTAAGGCCTTGATTTTGACGAAATTGTATGTTTCTTTATGTAGTTTAGTGAAATTTAGCAATGCACAATGAAATTGTAGAGTTTGATAAGGAATTAACCAATAAATTTCAGTATATTATAACGGAATTACAATCTCAGAAAGGGTTATTCGATTTTATGACACATTAATAAGAAATTTTTGACTCTTTTTTTGCTGAATTAAAAAGACCAAGGACATGTCTACATCGAATGGTTATTATTAACTTAAAATAAAACCATTAAATTTTGAGTGGTTTACACATCAATACATTTTGTAAAATCATTTACGGTTTTCGGGGTTAGTGTTGATACAATCATTTATCTATTTATCATTTTAGGGACGGTAAACAAGTCAAACCAACATCTACTATTGTAACTATTGTTTTGCTAAATATGGGAAAATGCCAAATGCGCACCCCTAGGTTGAAAAATATAAAGTAAACGCGCAAAACCTTGTCACGCAAATGAATTAACATTGGCAAGGTAAAACAATAATATGGTACAGTACTTATAAACGCGTTTCCTCATTATTGATTATTACGTCAGTTTAAAACAACAATTTTATTATTAATGCACACGCGAAGGTGTACCATTCGACCACTAGCCCAAGTTCATTGCCACACACATGTGTTTATAATAATATAACGAAGTAAAATATTACGTTATTGTCTGCCCTTCGTCTGATCTATGTTATCAAATTCAAAAGGTTTTTCCTAGTAATGTATGACAGAGTATTCACCAAGTTTTCCGCAAACAGTGGCTTAATATTCCAGATTATGTGGTATTTATCAGTAACAAAACAAAGACACGCCACCATTAACAAGAAAATAGATTACACATCTAATTACCTATCGTAAGAGGAGTTACATATTTTTTAAACATTATCAGAGACTTGATTTCGTTATATCGATAACTAATTTTAATGTTTTGCTTATAATGCGTTAGGTATATACTTATAAAAAATACTGAACTAAAAAAACAAAATACTTAGCTTGTAATAATAATTACTGACCTTCCCCTATTGACTATAATCTTATAAAATAATATTTGGCGTAGGTAATGTTATTAATAATAGTGTTGTAAATCTATAGAAGGGTACCTACGTTTGTATGGGTGGTAGGTACCTAGCGGACATAAAAATCTGTATATTTTATGAAATTTAAATACATATATATCTACATTCTACATCCACTGATAAGATAACACAATCAATGTTATTTATTTCAAAAAAAATGCAGGTATACCTAAGTAACTCCGGCACACTGGTGATTAATTTGATAGGTACTTATGAATACGTCAATGATTCAATTTAAATCAGATATTACCCCCTTTATGTGGATAATATTTTGTATCAAAATACGTTTCGCGTCCAGAATATTGTGCAGTTGACCGTGAGCCTTAAACGTAAAAGTATCAAATTCATGTCTAAATAAAATACTTTAAAATACGTACTTAATAAAAGCACCAGAATATAAGGGTAATCTCAGTTAATTAGAAATATAATCATATCGTATATATAATATTGATTCAAAATTAGGTAAGCGAGGAGGTTCTAGTACCTACGTATCAAATCGTACTTATCGATCAAATAATTAATAATTATGACAGCGTTATCCTTTCATATTGAATACAATTGGAACATTACTGTCTGCTATGAATGCTACACAAACAACGCGTCATTTTTTTATCACAGTGCTATACGGTCATCCCTTTCCTGTAGAACAGTGAATTGTGATACGGCGAAATGCAATACGTACAACTTAAATATTACCTATAAGTCTGTATCAAATTCGTGGATCAACCCGATTATATTGATATCATTATCATATCCATGTAAAAATCATTAAGTAGGTATATTGTGTGAACACTTAGTTAAGTACCTACTTACTCTACGACAAATTCCGATGACAGATTTCGACCAGTAGTTTGCAGTGTTCCCATCATTGTCTCAAGACATAATACGTAACCAAGATGTTCCTTACAAAGACATAAAAAATGTTGTAATCGACGGAGGTGTGTTCTTATTAAAAAGCCTTATTTGTATGAACTTGCAGGTGCTATTGTGACCTTGGTCGGTGCATAATGCCCGTAGCAAAAATGCATAATCAAAGAATGTCAGAAGTTATGTTGTGCACTAGTAGGTATAACTTATAAAATAATTTAGTTTACCTAAGTGTTTACTGTTTACTCGTAATTACGCCTAATGCGATAATTAACCGTTAATATCCGACAACTACGGTACTTACAGAGTACTGCAATTTACAATATTTAATTTACACACAGTTCTACCTGTAACAATACGAGTTTACCAGATTTCAGTACTTTTCATAGTACAGAATGTGTTGCCAAAACATGCAGTTTGAAAGCTCCAGAAATATCGCAGTTTACGCGTGATACTATAATTAGATGAAATAAGGTGTCCTAGTTCCAACGCCGAATTCAATGCAAGTTCATACAAGTCAACGAATGAAAATGTCACTTACAAAATCTTATTGCCAGTAGGTAGGTATATTATTATTATTATATAGATATATACATTGTCGATAAGAAAATTTAGTTAACCAATTAATTATAATGAGATGGGTAATTCAGTTAAACACATCAATTATCTACTATAAAAATACGTGATATCAAGTTGCAACGAATTAGCGTTTTTTAAACATCGCCAGATGTTTCAAGCGTTTACATTACAAGAAGTTTGATTGTTTTGTATCGACACGAAATTTAATGGTTCAGCACACTTGACCCATTAAATATAAAACATTCACAAGACACTGTCAGATAACAGTTTACATACATAATTATTTATAAATTATAAACTTCTTATCTACATAAGTACTTATGTACTTAATTGTAATATTTTCTCCAAATAAAATATACAGTACATACAAGAACTATATCTGTTTATTAAATTTGTCAATAAGGGGTCATTTTGAAAAATTAATTTCTATAGATTTTAATTACTTATGCCTGCAGAACGAATGTATTATAAATTTATAAAACAGTCGGCATACTGGTAACCCTTTTAAAATATGAATGTGCTTTAATTGGCAGGATTACATTTACATTGAATTTTCGTGTAATGTAATATGATACTAAGTCAATTGTGTTTTAAATTCAACACAAATTATTCACATTTAAAAACAGATAGATTAGGGGCGCATCTTAATGTAAGATAGATTAGTTCAATTAGGAGAATGGAAATTACAACAAATTTTAAATGTGTACCAAGCTAACTGAAACAATGAAAATTTCTTATCAAAAGCTGTTGAGCGGAAAGATAATAAAATACACGGAAAAATAACACTAATTACATGCATGCTTTGATTAATAATAACCCGATAGATAATACAAATTTTATTTGATAAAATGAGGTATTAAAACAATTTTCTAAAAGTATCAGGGCAGCATAATTTGAAGTCGTAAGCTTTCTCAAACTCAAACAAGGATTTACTATATTATAGATAGGTAGCTAATGGGTCGAGACAGGGAAGCGAGAGCCGTCGCGTACGCCGTTTTGCATGATACAAGTTCAATGATCCAGGGATCAGGGCGTCAGGTACCGACGGAGGTGGAAAAAAACAAATCGCGTCTCTCTACCTGAGGTGAATTTCTGTCTTATTCAATCGAGAGGAATAATAGTTTGAATTCAGTGTTCGAATTTTTATACCTACCCGTTCGACTTCATGATAGCCTGTTACCTAGACACACACTATAAACCCCAGATGACGAAATAATACCGTGTATTTTAAAATTTAATTGTTAATACCTACTTATCGGATACACGTCAATTAAATATCTACCCTATACGTTCTGAAACAGTTCGGTGCTCATATTTAAATAGTTAACTAATAAATAAACGAACATCCCCAGAACCCAAACATTGTCAATTCAACATTTTTATTTAAAAAAAAAAAAAAACGTAATTTGACCAAAATTAATCTCAATATTGTAATATTTACCAAATACATACACGGAATAGTAAATAGTTAACCACATTGTGAGGTAAGATTAGCCAACAGGTACGTATCAGCGTAGAAACATGTCTAGACTTGCATGGTCAACATTATAAGACAAATCCTGTTTTAAATTATTAGTAGAGGTAGCTTATATTTTATATGAACAGGTAGTGGTAGACTACCCTGGAACAGGTCTCAGTCTGAATCCACTATGTTACATAGGACCTACTTTTAGACTTTTAAGAGCAAAAAAATATTTTAAGTATTTACAATATAATAGCTACTAATAATTATCAAGTTCCCAAGTAGTAGATATTTATATCCCTGTAAAAGGGTCTAAAAATGCTTAGGTTTATAGGTAATTTGAAACGACTTTTATACAGATTTTAAAATACATTATTACCTAGGTATTAGGAAAATGTGTGTATTGAAATGTAGGTACGTACTATTTTATACAGTGTGTGATTTATGAAATTAATTAATTTTAAACAGTCTATGTTTATAATATTATATTATGATAATTATAACGTCTTTTATACGAGTTGAAGATACAGATCGAGTGAAAAGTAGAGATTACAAATTAAATAAAAATAGCTTGCAATATCTACTTCCACATTGAAATTGTAATTCAAATGTGTAAATTAATGTAAAAGACATACCTACATACTTATAGTACCTACTTAGGTACACATGAGTATTTTTTTTTTAAACCAACACAAATATCAAATATGGATGACATATTTTTGATTCTGTATAAATACACAAAGTATTGACAAAATACATTAAAAATATATTTGTATGTCCAGGCAATAAATATGTTATCAGGGAAACGGATCGTTCACATGTTATCTGATTATAATATGTTGATAAGTACATACATTTATTTACCTGTGGGTAATCTGACTTCTAACAAACTCGATCTTAAAAACAATTATTTGTCCGCCGAATTTATTTGTGTCAGACATTTGCGGTTTGAGTAAGGTTTTCCTCGTAGTCACATTTTACTGGGACGCATCATTTCCTGAGATATATCAATTTACGACATTCGTATATTATAGACATTATAGTTATCATTATAAAAGTATAAATTTAATATTTGTATGTGTTGAGTTTACGGTAGCAGTTAGTAGTGGTTATCATGAACACAATTTACTAAAAACAGACATTCTTTTATTTAAATTCAATTAAGTAAGTAAGTCAGTCACATGACGTATTGAAATTATTGCCTACGTGACTTTTCAGTATAATATGACGTTAGCATCATTCGAGTTACGATAGTCACAACGTTATAACTACACTGAATGATACTTCATTTAAGTAGTTAACTACCTATTCAATTATAAATTAAATTTCACATTTTGTAAATATTAGAGTTGACAGCTCAGTAGGGGTTTAGGTAGGTACGCGGGACAGGTTTAGAGGCCCCCTTGCGAAAATGTTTACTACGCTATAAAGTGCCACCTGCGAATATCAGTTTGAAAAGATAAACGTTACCGTTGATAATAGGTCATAATTCTGTTAATTTATTGTGAGAAATTTTGGCCACACTAGATGGTGTGAAGTGTATAGATATTATGTCTACAGTATTTTATAATAATTATAACCCAAATACTGTTTTCATTAATAAAATAATGTACGTAGGTATATTGTATATAATTGGTTTAGTCAATATGTGCCTAAACCTTTTTTACCTGTCCGAATACAGGAGCTGTAGGTCGTAGGTAATTAAGTATTTGGTAATATGTCAATGTTATACCTGACTAGTACGTTAAAATTGTATAATCATATTATGATATTATAATCAGTGCAAAACTTCTGTTATATGATAATGCAAATATGTAATGAATTATCAAGTTGATAAGTTAATAGGTACCTAGGTATTGTGTGTAAAGTACCTACCTGTTTTATTAATAATACAATAATAATTTATTTAAATAAATACCTGACTAAATAATGTTGCTATCATTATCGTCGATGTCGATGATAACGAAAATATTAAATATCATTTTTGGTACATGTCATATTGTCATAAAATTGTGTTGTATAGGTACCTACACCTATTTAATGTCAGTGTTAATGTGCTGTGTATGAAAATATTTTTGATCAGTGATAGGAGAAATAGCGGAAATCATAAAAAAGCAAACAAAAAAAAACAGCTATTGATAACGAATTTATTTAATTTTTTAACATTTCCTTCTTCAATAAAATATAATAACTTTGGAAAATACAATATACATTCACCTAATATACTAAATATACTTAATAAATTATAATACCTACTTAATATATAATATACAATTAATATTTAGGTTAACGATAAATAAAAAATATTCTATAAGTACTTGAACAGTAAGATTTGATAAGAAATTTATACACTTTTATTATAGGAGTAGGTACCTACCTATATTAGAAATACTTATAGCATTATGTAAATTAATAATAACTGGACACTGGTAATTTAATAGCTTTTTCGGCCTGTTTATTTTTTTTAAATTACGTATAAGTATGTATATTAGGCATATTGTGTCTTTCACAATAAAAAGTATTTCCTTTCTCTGGCAACTTTAAATATTTAGAAAAAATATATATTAAACACTCTGATTTGCATGTTTAGTTAATAAGTTAAAAGATATCAACACATTTTGACATTTTATATGTAATGTAATATTGTTAACTTTACAATTTTATTACTTAATTTTATTTTTCGAGGTTTATAGGTATATATACGTATTATACTACCTATAGGTATTATACTGGAACAATATGACAACGCGTACGCTCAGCGTAAAGTTTTGAACCGGTTGACCAAGCAAACATTAACTTTGTGTTTATTTTTACGTTTGTTAGATTTATATATCTAAGCATAGGAAATATTAATTTCTTATCTTGAACTTGGAAGTTATAAGGAAGTCGGTAATATAATGTAATTAATTTCACTGCGCTTTATTTATTGGTTCTAACCTGCCTATCTAATCACCGTTATTTTCGGGCAGTTTGTGACGTCTTCAATCAGTTTGAAGTATAAGTGTTAAAATCTTTCAGACACAAGTTATATTTCCAAAATCATAAGATTATTATCGGTCAGTATGTTTTATTCTTCTAAATAATGTCATTTTGGATGACAGTTCCAATAATCACAATATAGCTTAAAATAGCATTTAACACTTTTCCGTAAAATCATATTTTAAACATTCCATTTAATTGTACTTGTATAATTTAATTTGATAATAAAAACATAACCATTTTTTTTCTATCACTCCAAGACCGGCTTCGTCTTAATGAGAATTCTGATTTTCAATTTGTAGGTATCTAATAATTAATTAGTCACCTATCTACCAAAAATGAGAGAAATACTCACATAATGGAGTGTTTATTTTTCATTAATAATTCTTCCACCAAGAAATACAAAATACTTATTACAATAATAGGTAATCTATTGAATTTATATTTTCAAATCTCAGGTATCAGAATAGTTTTTTTAAAATCATGTTATGACATGCCAATGTCCACCAGCTGTCAATATTATATTTTCCAGAAAAGCGGACTCACCCCGGGGTATTTCTTGAGGACGATTCGGAGGCATCCCTTCAGCCTGTGATGCTCTCCTGGCCATCATATGGTACAGGACATCATACAGGTCCGTCAGGAGACGGTTCAGCCTCTCATAACTCGCCGCCGTGTCCTCATCAGATGGAATGAAAGCAATCGCCATTTTTATTGTTTTGTTTTTCACTATAATAAAATGACGCAATAATAAGTTTGTAATTTTCACTGTTTTTTTTAGGATGAGTTATTGTTTTTATGTCTTCTTTAATGTAACTGGTCACTCTTAAACTTGATTTATGCGAGAAATTTTGCAAAAGCAGTCAAAATTGCAAAGATTTCTACGAAGTATTTCCTGAACACCTGCAAACTAATTGCAATGATTTCTACTAAGTATTTTCCGAACTCCTCCAAACTGGGATTAAGATGCTGTGTAGCTGATAATATAAAACATTTAGCAGGCATTTTACGAACAATTATTAACAATAATATTATTTATAATAGTCATGTTGTCAAAATGACAATCCTTGATTATTGTTACAACAATGTCAATCAACTGATTGGTTGTGTACAAAACGTCCGAGAAGTCTCAACTTCTAACACAAATGTCACTTTCCAATAATTGCGTTTATGTCAGTCTCAAAATAAACTTTTAAACAAAATCACAATAATTATTAATATAATGTTTTCAATAGTCACTTTATATTTTTTTTATAACTGTTCAACTGGATTGAATGTAAACGTAGTCTTCGTGCACAAAATAGTATTCTCAATATCGGCAAATATTCCGGAAAAAGCTTGTCTGCGCGATAATGCAATGCTATAACGAACGCGTCCAACTGTCTCGAATAAAAGCTGTAGAATGGTTTGCCAACCGCTTAGAAATTTTGAACTACGTCGAACCCCCACTCCGCTCTCGCGCTCCCTCGTAAATTGGCCAATAGCAGCGATCGTACGATTACCCCTCTTGTTGCTGATTCGTGCGAAGCTCAGGTTGATTTTGATTTAGAATTGTTCTGGCGAGCGATGCGGTCGGATGCGTATTTTCTTTCAGAAGTCGATCCTCGTATCTCGATATCGATAACAATATTCCTGTAAATTAATAATGAAAATCGGATTAGATACATAATATTGTAATCGACAAATTTAAACACTATAAACATTCTTATTTATATTTTTTTTTTATTCAAATAAAGAATTAATTTCATTCAAGATCTAGGTAGGTACCTACACGGTAATAATTATTTAAAACAGTTAATCGCATTATTGAAACTGAATTTGAAAAATGACATATAGGTAGGTATGCAAACAGAGTTGTAGGCTTAATACCTATAATAAAATTAAGTATTGTAAAAGCTGCAGACTACTTAACCAACAATTTCTCGAATTTTTTTATCAATGATACCTACTTCGAAATATATAATAATGATTGTATTTTTTTTAGTTTTCTAATATAGCCATAAAAATATTAAGCACTTCACAAAAATATGGGCATAATACATTTTTAAACAATTTCATGAATATCAAATTAGTACCCACTCGAGCAAAATAGTTTCAAAACGAATGATTTATAAAAGAAATGAAAATAAAATATTTTTTCAATCAATTAAGTAGGTACACATTTAAAGTAAATATATATTCACACTAATTAATAAAACACTCCTGTCATCTCAAATTTTACATTTTACAAATACGGTAGGTAGTAGTAGGTTATTTAAAATAATACATGCTGTCAATTTTTTTATGAAATTGTAATTTAGATAGGTATTACACTAATAATTATTAAGTAGGTACTAGAAACTCACGTTTATATTATTATCAAAACACTTCAAAAATATATTTTGATTTTTTTCTCTCTTTCGCTGTTGGGTACAGTTTGATTGCTGTCAAGTCAAGTTTTAGGTACTCAGTGCGAAGGTAGGCCTTCCTGTTTGAAATAACATTATTTAAAGGGTCCGCTCTATTTAAATAAAAAAATCGTTATCAAATTATGTTGTATCCATCAATTTTTATCTTATCAAAGATAATACTGCGTTGATGCCTATGTAGGTACTTTCTGCTTAATGTAAACAAAAACTGTCATAATATATTTTTATTATGACAGACTTCTTGTCTTCACACAAAACTAGGTAAATAGGTACATAATTTGACAACAAATCAATCTATAATAATATAAGTATATTTGTGATTTTATCAATATATTGTACATGTATCAATAACATTGGATAAACTGGATAAAACTGAATAAGTAGGCACCTACTATATTATAAAGTCATGGTCATAATAAATACTTTTTGACCAGCGTTTGGACTAGCGACCTGTCGCATCCATAAATATGGTTGTTGATTGCGCTTGGCCTAATGATTATAATTAATAGGATCCGTTTATAACGCATATATTGTATAATTATGTCTTGTCTTTATAAGACATACCACATGAGAATAGAAAAGTAAACAGTGGATACCTGCCGATGATTGCACCAATTCATGAGTGACAGGATCTTGCGCTTATAGGTGCGTGTCGTGGAATATCGATATATGAGACACAACCAAAACATCCAGGTCGCGATCTTCAGTCATGAGGTCCTGACGAAGAAGAAGAATAATAAATAATATTCCTTTCACCTAAATTATTCCGCCTACGATAAAAAAAATACAATTTCACATCCAAGAATTCTACTATAACATACCTATAGATAATATAAAATTTACATTAAGGGGGGACATGCTCGTCGAAGGTCAAAATTGAGTTTTTATTGTATTTTCAAACCATTATCCTGGACACTCCTTAAACGTTGTAGATAATCTATTTATATAATTTTGAAGCCTTATTATCCTTTATAGTTATTTTAAACATTTGATGACTGCATAAAGTATTTTTGTTACATAAAATAGTATTCTTTTAAACCTCTCGCTCTAATGTTTTAGAATATAGTCATATTTCGGTACATATCTGTGCAGTGGTGTTAAGATTTTTTACATTTATTAATTTTTAAACGCATTTATAAAACCATTAGTATAATTTATTACGAGATAATTTTTGTAAAATATTCACGATAAAAAATTATATTCATAATCTCTGTGATCCCAAATTTGACAAGAATTAGGCATTTTATTATTCAAAAAATCGGCAAGATTAACACATTTGAAGATGATTCTAAAGATATTTATTATAAGCTATGTCCGTGACCATTCAAGTGTGATAAACATCTTATGAATAATGATTGCTTTATAATAATTATTGACCTAAGAATAAGGTAGTGTTTTTTTTAAATACGCCATTTTTTTGGCATTCCCCAGTGGTTAAGCTACAACATACGGCCGTAGCCATAAATTGACAAACTATAATTGAAGTAGGGAGTAAAATGATATTGACGCGCGTGTTTGAACATGTACCGTTTAAAAAAAATTCGGTTAGGTACATGTTCAAAAACGCGCGTTAAGATAATTTTACTCCCTACTTTAATTATAGTTTGTCAATTTATGGTTACGGCCGTATGTTGTAGCTTAACCACTGGGGAATGCCAAAAGAAATGGCGTATTTCAAAAAAACACTACCTTATTCTTAGGTCAATAATTATTATAAAGCAATCATTATTCATAAGATGTTTATCACACTTGAATGGTCAAAGACATAGCTTATAATAAATATCTTTAGAATTATCTTCAAATGTGTTAATCTTGCTGATTTTTTGAATAATAAAATGCCTAATTCTTGTCAAATTTGGGATCACAGAGATTATCAATATAATTTTTTATCGTGAATATTTTACAGAAATTATCTCGTAATAAATTATACTAATGGTTTTATAAATGCGTTTAAAAATTATTAAATGTAAAAAATCTTAACACCACTGCACAGTTATGTACCGAAATATGACTATATTCTAAAACATTAGAGCGAGAGGTTTCAAAGAATACTATTTTATGTAACAAAAATACTTTATGCAGTCATCAAATGTTTAAAATAACTATAAAGGATAATATGGCTTCAAAATTATATAAATGGATTATCTACAACGTTTAAGGAGTGTCCAGGATAATGGTTTGAAAATACAATAAAAACTCAATTTTGACCTTCGACGAGCATGTCCCCCCTTAAAAATTTCGGTACTGTTCGGTTATAGGGAATACAGCGGAAAGCACATTTTGAAAATAGCCGATAAACTGGATTATTTGTTAGGTTAACCTAACCAAACCTAACCTAACCTAACCTAACCCAATCTAAACTCCAAACTAACAAATAATCCAGTATATCGGGTATTTTCAAAATGCGTTTTCCGCTGTATTCCGTATAACCGAACAGTACCGAAATTTCTGCTGTCTCTCAGCAACGCATGATCACGGCACGTCACTGATTTTAACATTGTTGAATGACAGTTGAGCGTTTGTTCCGAGAAATCTAAATTGATAATGTACCTACTCAATTTGTGTAGATCTTTTATAGAATTCGGTATAATTAAAAAAATAATATAATTGATTTGAATTGTTTGGAGGCCCCCAAAATTTTATGACGAATCAGTTGCGTCATTTGCGTCAAAGAAAATCGCCGAGGTTATTGTAGTTTTTAATAATTAATACTGAGATCCAGTTTACATTTTTTTGTAAGTATCTAGATTCTGGATAGCTACTTACTATACATGCTCCCCTGATCTGTTTTTAACCATACGGGTAGATTTTGATTTTGTATCCTGCTAATATGTAGGCGTGTCGTACTCTTTTACATTACACAATACGACTGTTACAACCACTGCATCTCAAAATTTTTGTTAATATGTTCATTTAGGATATCGACGAAAGGTTGTACGTAGTTATGATTTTTCATTATCTTTTCAAAAAAGTCTTGTAAACAAAGACAAAAACGCCGAAGAAATTCTTAATTTCTAAATGTAACCCAAATATTTAAAAGCGAACGTAAAAGATTCAGTACTTCAGCTGAATGTAGAACTATTCTAACTCACATTTGATTTTTTTTAAAGAGTTCTTTGTATATAAATAAATATATACGCACATCATAATATTTTAGTAGAACTACTATTGATGAAAAACATGATGTATAAATTCGTTTATAAAAGTAATAAATAACTTACGCGTGCCGAACGAAATATAATTTTTCATATTAATCCAACATGCGTCCATTTAATGTTCTGTTTATTGTTCTATTAGTAACAATAATAATATATCCATTGATATGTTTTCTTTTTCAAGTAAATGGGTAACGATTTTTAGTCATCTCTTTACACGATTTAAGAATTAATACCCCCGTCGCCATCACGAAACAAATTGACGCGTTCACAGCTCGACGTTCACTCTCCGATTGCCAGCGAGTCCAAAATTTCGTCGCACCTATAGTTGAAAATTATTTGCCGTTTCACTGAAGTACCGTCTTAAGTAGGCTATTTCAAAGAACACTTCTGTAAAATGTAAATGTAAAACATAACAGTATAATATAGTAGGGACAGTAAAATAATTCCTAGGTTGTTTCGGGTTGGTTAATAGACTGGAAATTATTAGTAGAATACCTACCTACTGAATATTGATTGATAGTATCTATAATTTTCTGGGATCATATTATAATATATTGTTTGTAGTAGTAAATATTATAATATTTATTTTATAATGTTGATCGTCGAACATCTCATAAATATGATCACAAATCTTTATGGAAAGATATTGGGAGACACTGTTCTAATTCTTGAAGGGTTGCCATAAGCAGATAAATTAGTAAAAAATGTTCCATAAGCCATAATGGCCTATCACTCTTTATTAAAACGATAGAGGCGACTAATTAATTTACATATTTTTTATGTAATAAAATGGCAATTAAATACCATGTTAGCGTAACCCAAATATGCTGTTATAAAAATATTATTTATGCATATTATAAACTCACCCTTTTCAATATGACAAGTGATATTTGGACGGCTATGTGTGCATTTAATGCATGACTATAAACTGGAAGTAAGTTTAGTGAATATTTTACTAAAATGTCGATTAAAATCTAAATGGAAGAAATGTTCTAATGGTGGTTAATGATTGAAGTGATTTAAAATTTACTGACAATCGTATAAGAATGAAAACTGCACAATATAAATCAAATAAGTATATAGATATAATATAAGTTAATATGTAGGTAGGTACCTACCTAGTAAACAAAATAAGTACCTACCATAACAGTTGATTTATCAGTGGTCAATTGAACAAATATACGATCTCAGATACAAATGACCATAGTATTTGGACAATATTTCTATTTCTGTAGGTATTTGTATGTTTTACTTTTTGGGGATCATTTATAATAAAGTCATACGATTATTGTTATTTTAATTTATGATGTTGGTTTATCAAGTGAGTTACAATATGCCAACTTTTTCTGACTTGTAGTTGTGCGTTTTGCCTGTGCCGAGGCCTGCAGTGGACTGCTTTAGCCAGTAACGCCACAGACCTACAATACAAAGCATCGTAACATTGACAGTGCATTCAGAGTGCAACCTAGGCGCATACTTTTCATTTTCTGTCATAGACTGAGAGAATATAATATTAATTAAATTGAAATAATGGTAGATATTTTGCAATACGTAGTATACCTACTCATTTAAACGCCCACGATGGCCGAGCGGCTTAAGCGTTGGCTTATCCTTATAGTTTCGTGGGTCCCAGGTTCGATTCTCGGGTCTGGAAAATACACATATTGTTTTTCAATTTGTGTATGAGTCAGTGTATGGACCTATTAGGTTGAGCATGTAGTTAACATCTATTTCTCGTAAAAACAAAATTCTGTTGATACAAACCTCGGTCAAAAAAAAGTATTGATAAAGTGTGTATTTAAATTCATCAGAAGTTTTGTAATGTTGGTGAAAGAAAGTGATATTTATGAATATTGTATCAATAATTAGGTACATAGGTATATTTTCAAAATAGTTATTCATATTTTGCTACCACCAGTTTGCTTGGCATCAAAAACAATGAGTTTGCTTAGATCCTACGTAGAAGAATGAGTAGCCGTAACCCCTTTTATTAAACGTTATGATGGAGTGTGCCCTTATATGCAAATTATTTGAAAAATGGTTTAAAGTTTGATCTTGTCAACGTCACTCAATTTTAATAAAGAGCTGTTTTGTGGTAATTTATTATTAATTTAACTAAAATTTAAATAATCAACGCATGTTTTGCTACTCACAAATTGAAAACATTTTTATGACACAATGCGGTGGTAAATACATTAAACTATACCTAAGTGTCATTGACTTATTTTAATCTAAAATATAATAGGTAAGTATTTCAAATTAGCGTCCTGCTAACATGTCCAAATCAATATTATATAATATATATGTAAGTATACATAATTTTGAAAACACTTCTGAGAAAATATAATATAACCAATAGAAAAAACCTTTTTTGAAAAAATACGACACCCAGCTGGAATCGAGCCAGCATTCCTCGGGTTTCGCGCTCATGCACATATTATACCACTATGCTATAGGTAAATACCATACTTAATTACGATAAGTCTTGTGAATTATTCGTTGAATTAAAAAATAGTTAATATACATTGATAGGTATCAATATTTATTTTCTATCGAAGAAAATTCAATGCATTTTATTCTGTATAAGTACTTATAGTTTTTTTTATATATAGTACTAAATACTACAAAAGTAGTAATACAATAATCACAGAAACGTCCAGGTAGTAGAAAATAGCAAAGCTAAAGTATTTTTTCGCCGGGATTCGAAGCCAGAATGAAACACACCCGTGTATAGCAAGCTAGACAGTGGCTTATTTGACAACCAGGGTCGTTTAACATAGGTAGGTATACTTAAAGGAAAAAAATTAACTTGAATTAGAATCGCAGATACGATTTCTTCTAGTGCGCTGGAATTAATTATTTATGGCACTACAACCCTTGGTGGGTTTGGCCTCCTTCAAAAACTTCCTCCATCAGTGGGTCTATTCTATACTTATCGACCGCTAAAGTGATAAAGTAATAAATATTATCATACTTAGGGTAGGTTTGTATCAAAATATTAGCACTTATTGTAACAATTACACGAAGTTGGTTTTTATTGTTGCAATAAGTACTATATTTTAACAGCACCTATCTTGCTGCTGTTGAAATATCGCACTTATTGGAACAATAAAAACCAACTTCGTGTAATTGTTACAATAAGTGCTAATATGTTGATACAAACCTACCCTAAGTTTGATACTATTTATCACTTTAGTGTTCGATAAGTATAGAATAGACCCACAGGTCTTATTTCGCCATCGGGGGTTGCGTACTTAGCACCCCTTGGCGGTGCGCAGGAATTACGCAATGCAAACGTGGTTATTGTTACGGTTGCCATTCGGAACCGTATTTACATCAATACGTCGCTCCGACTATGTCTTGTTTCCTATTAAAACTATAGAGGTTCGTGCTAATTCTTACATAGGTATATTATGATAATATTGTACTACTAGGTATTTTGTGCATACCTAGTATCTGAAATATTAAATTATTGTAATTTCTGGCTTGAAGATGTTTTGGCAGCCCTAGTGGTTGCAAGATTCAACAAGTCTGCGTCGAGTGAGTGAAATGCAACACTGTGAATTATTGCAAAAACAGCATGGGGTGACTGCAGGTGTTTTGGGTGACTCATATAAAGTGAGTGATATTATGATATTACTACTATTATAGAGAAAGTAACAAATATTGCTTTATTAATATTATATAGGTACCTAAAATTGTCTAGAATACAATATTATATGGCATTCCAATACCGTTATACCAAGCAAATGTGGTGTGATGTGTGACTTGGTAGTATTTTGATCGTAAAGTATAGTTAATTGGAATTTTAAGTTTTGTCTTTGATGTTACGATATTTAAAATGAATTAAGTATTATAATTAATAAATACAGTCGAACTTGGTTATTACGAGGAAGATGGGACCGACTGAATTTGCTCGTTATAAGCGTTACTCGTTATATTAGAGAATAGGTGTTTTTAAATCAGCGGTTACATAACACAAAAAGTCGCAATGCAAACAAAAATACATTATTAGAATTTTTCCCCAAAACAAGCATGGCATTCATAAACTACAAAAGAAGTTGTTTATTGTAATGAACGCTGGTAGGTAGGTACCTACTTACTTCACAAACCTTGGATTTTTTTTCCAACTATATGCGTGGATACTTTTTCAATCTTGTCGGCGAAAACACCAATTAGGTACCTTCTTAGACACTTAACTAGTGTCATAAACGTAATCCAAGCCCGGCGGCATCCTGTCCGGTCGGATTTTATTGCTTAGGGTCGAAATGTTTTTAAACGATCGACACATGAATAGTTTTAAGAAAAAATTTGACGAAATTTTAAGTCGGTATATCCGATTGTTATAAAACTGAACTATAAAACGAATGTTTCCTCGTTACATCCGAGATCTCGCTATATCCGTGATCGTAATAACCGATTTCGATTGTAATTTGTAAATAAAATAATATAATTTCGCGTAGCCACAATTCGTAGATCTATTCTCGGCAAAAACCCGAATGAAAATTGATCACAAATCAACAGAAAAAAATGCGTTTTAAAAATGTCGCTGCTGTATTTGTTTCAAAATTCAGTAGAAATATAAATATAAATAACGTAAATTATTTTTAATTCAAATAGGTAGGTTTCTGACGTGACAAAAAATGTTTCAGTATTATTTATAGGTGGGTACTTAGATATCTACCCTTTACAATTAATATAAGTAAATGTAATAGGTATACAATATAACTATAACATAACGAAAAACTTACTACCTATCTGAGAAAGAGAAAGATGGTATCAGAAACCTCTTCGGCTGACGGTCAAGACTCAAGACTGAAGATCCACACTGAGTTGTAGAACCAATTTAATAAAAATATGGAGCGAAAGTGAATCTACAATTCTAAAAAAACACGAGAAACAGTAGGTACCTGTTTAACTATCTTATTACGGTAGATATGACAATAGTATGCATTAAAATACGGCGAACCATCGCTATATAAAACTGTATCCTGCTTATTTTTTGCAACCTGTGGAATATTACCTAGATTAAATTTATTGTAAAATAGCTTTCAATTCAACATACATAAATAGTACAGACCTAACGTCACATACGACACATTAAAGCGAGGAATATTTTGTTTATATTTCCTTAGAAACAAAACATTGTGAAATTCGCTGTAACGAGAACATCAAAATAATAATAATGTGGGCAAAAAATGGATGCGACGCAATTAGCAAAAAGTATCACAAGGAATCAAGACAAAATGCTGTGATTTCATTGGTTACCGAGGATCGCATGATCGAAATTCAATTGTTATGCCGTTATCATAATTACTACAAAAATAAACCTATCGATAGTGAATACTGTAGGTATATGCATTAAACTATAAAACATTGGCGTACTCGCGTCGTTAATTAATTAAATAATAAATCTGTGTTGTATCTACGACTGCTGGGGTCGTCGTGTGGAATGAAAAACTATCGATAATTGGGATTAGTATAGTATTGAAAGAAAAGCGACAAAAGTTCGAAGAGCCGGCGCTCTCCTTCTACTTCTAATGCTGACTCTTCACAATGGTCCAAGTCAACTAAACGTTTGTGGTGCTCACCATTGTGAAGAAGATGACATCCGCGTTTGCCGACAGATGTTTGCCGTCTATCGACTCAGTGTCGGTGTTTCATAACGTATCGGATAGCGCCAACGTTTGCCTCGTATTCGGAAATTTGTACGTATGCTGTTACCAATGAGATGTTGTATCGGAAATAGATGGCCATTTAGTATATAAATCAAAATCATGTCTAAATAAAACACTTGTATAAACAAAATACGCAATAAAACCACCGGAATACATGGGACAGATACAAGAAAACAATCGTATATATTATATAGATTTCTGAATGATTCAAAAATAGTTCAGTAAATAGGTGCACGCATACTTATAAAATAATAAATTAATGTTCTTATTGAATAAAATTTTACGAAAACTATATGCATTGCTCCACGAACAACGCATCACATTTTTTATCTCAATACTATACGGCCATTTATTTCCGGTACGACAGCTCACGGTTAACTGCAATACAGTGGAATGTAATACGTAAAATTTACATGTATGTACCTCATTTGCCTGACTCGGGCCATTGTGAAGAGCCAGCATAAAGGCTATTAAAAATCAACAGTCTGTGACCTAGCGGTAATTGTTTTGGGTTACTTTAGGTTAGGGTTAGATTATCACATATTTGCAATACGTAGAAGTGGAATATCCACGCTGCGGTTCGAATATCGCCAAAATACAAACAAAAGCTTGGTAGGCGGTCAACCGCAGTTAATTGGAATGTCAACCGCAATCTTTTGTTTTTAGGTTTACGTCAAAACTAGGGTTTATCCGGCACCGGTTTATCCGGCACCATTAGTGATTTTCTTACCAATACCCATTGGTTGCGCTTGTTGCAGTGGACTGTAATTTTAAGATCCTGGTTGGTGGATTACGGATCTAGGGGGTGGGGGGGGGGGTTAACAGGATGCCAGACACTGACCTTTTATGTTGAGAGGGCTGGCGCGCGCTGAAGCCGGTTCGGTGTTCACGCACTCACGCACTGGTGAACGGACGGTTCGGAATGTCACTCTCACGGTTGCACTTATGTTCTGGGATAAATGATGATGAAAAGTTCAGGTTAGATGATAGACGCGACGTTATATCAAACCGTATAAGATTTAGCGCAACGAAGGTCGAACAGATGCGTTTAGGATGAATCACTCTGTAGTTAACGACGGGTTAGCTTTAACAACCCTAGGCGCGTCCGCTGTCTTGAAGTAACTAAACGTAACTTTCATCATGGTTGATCATGGCCCGTGAATGGTGCTATTGTGACAATAATTGGAGATTTGAGGTTGGTGGAAAGAAAGGATGAATGCGACCATAATTGGCCCAACTATTCATATTTATTAAAATTCACTAAATTCTAAGACTTCCCTTTGTTGATCTAACCGTATACGGGTTTATTTCGGTTTTAAAACCAGGAATCGGATGCAATTAAGCTAAGAAAAATATAACATATTTTGTAATTAAATAGTTTCACAAATGTTCAAAACTATGCATGATTAGATGGTAACTATTCTTGTACATGTTCTGCCAGTGAGCCCTTTCCGAGAAGTTCACACCGAACGAAAATATATTATCGTCACTTGCTGTTACATGAAAAAAATAGATAACGCAACGGGTATCTCAATACTTAGTTCGATATATGTAGACGGCGGTACATAGCGATCATTGAAGAGACATAACTTGAACATTTGAATGCAGTTACAATCTTCAGCAGTGAGGAATCCAAAAATGAAGAAGCCCCATAGATTCGCACTTCGGTGCAAGGTTGCATCACCAGTCCCGTGAGGCTCTGCTCGGGACAAAATGAGGGATTAAATTCTTTGATCTGGCACACGTAAGGGTTATGTTAAGCGGCCGCGTATGACGTGGCTGCATATACATAACGGGTATGGAGGTGGGAGTTTTACACACCAGCCCCAAAGATTCATGGTGCGCTTCATACTTGTAATACTCTTAGATTCATTTTTTGACATGAAAATGGGCGGTATGTACACCTCGCAAAGATGCCGGACAGGACGGGGAATGGGAGAAAAAATAATCTCTCCGGATAAAAATCACGCATAAGTAAATGGCTTGTGCCAAGGATGAAGATGAGCGGACGACAACAGATAATTGTCAAGAATGTGATGCACGAGGATGACTGCACTGCTTTCGCCCATGTGGAGAGTAGGGGACAGAAATATAATTTAATGGACGAAAAATATGCTGAGAAGATATCTATAATGTAGTTGGTCATTAAATAAATAATGTAAAGAGGTTAATAATTAATCATTATATTTAGTGACCACCACTGGAGTTGGCTGGCTAAATCGACGGATGTGGTTTTTTGATAACATTATCCAAGTAAGGCGGCAGAAATATGTAAATGTATTTCCGACGAAAGTGTTGATTACTGTTAATTGTCTATTTTTTTATCTCACACTTGTAATAAAATACTTAAAATACGTACATGGTCAAGCTGATAAAGAGATAAGTCTAATACACTATATGACTATACTATATTTTATCCTATAATATTATGTACATTAGTACCAACACAATATCAGAGGAGGTAGGTATATTTGGCCTGACAACAAACCAAAGCGCCATGTAGGTACCTACAGGGGAAATAAATGTGTCTCACCAGTTTCGACTGAGATATGATTATAAATGAAAACAGGGTACAATGTTGCAACTCTCTTTCGCGCGCACGTGCGAGGGAGTGACGTCACGCGGTTAGCCATCCAAAACGAATGAAAATGCAGCTTCTGCACATGCGACATTTTAATATTTTAACTGCGCCCCATGTCGAGTGAAATTTGATACACGCATCAAGGAGTTGTAGATTTTCTACCAAAAAATGTAGCACCGATACTATTTGGGGCAGTACATTAAGTTACATGTGTTTTGTGAATGACAAAACCACATCGACAAAGTCGATGTGTTGCAGTCAAAACGACTTTATATGTGCAACCGGGCTAACAGCACACAAGATGCATTGAATTCTTTATTCCACATAATCATCCATTTTAATTCTTCATAAAACAGCTTCATGGTATTTTAATTCTAGACATAATTTCTTACGTCTGTTCCCATACATTCGGTGGAAAGGAGGACATATTAAAAACTGCACTGTTGACAAAAAATTAGATTGTGATATTGTTTTCTTGCACACACAAAATTTCAAACTCCTAAACCTATAAATAAATACGTTATCGTTCTTTACACGAAACTGCAGGTGCCAAATTTCCAATATCGTAAATGGAACAACTTCGCTCTTTATTTAAAATTTCTTTATATATAAAAAGGAAGCTAAAATAGTGTATTAATTCATAGTGCAGCTTATTAGTTAAAAAAATTCAAGTGTATTTTTCGAATTGTTAAATTCCTCTCGATAGTTAAATTATTAATTTTTCTCTTCTTCCTGAACAATTTGCCCAAATTGAGTTAGCCGGTTTGTAGATTAAGGGGGGACATGCTCGTCGAAGGTCAAAATTGAGTTTTTATTGTATTTTCAAACCATGATCCTGGACATTCCTTAAACGTTGTAGATAATCTATTTATATAATTTTGAAGCCTTATTATCCTTTATAGTTATTTTAAACATTTGATGACTGCATGAAGTATTTTTGTTACATAAAATAGTATTCTTTTAAACCTCTCGCTCTAATGTTTTAGAATATAGTCATATTTCGGTACAGAACTGTGCAGTGGTGTTAAGATTTTTTACATTTATTAATTTTTAAACGCATTTATAAAACCATTAGTATAATTTATTACGAGATAATTTTTGTAAAATATTCACGATAAAAAATTATATTGATAATCTCTGTGATCCCAAATTTGACAAGAATTAGGCATTTTATTATTCAAAAAATCGTCAATATTAACACATTTCAAGATGATTCTAAAGATATTTAATATAAGCTATGTTTTTGACCATTCAAGTGTGATAAACATCTTATGAATAATGATTGCTTTATAATAATTATTGACCTAAGAATAAGGTAGTGTTTTTTTGAAATACGCCATTTCTTTTGTCATTCCCTAGTGGTTAAGCTACAACATACGGCCGTAGCCATAAAATGACAAACTATAATTAAAGTAAGGAGTAAAATTATGTTAACGCGCGTGTTTGAACATGTACCTAACCGAATTTATTTTTATTTTTTTTTAAACGGTACATGTTCAAACACGCGCGTCAATATCATTTTACTCTTTACTTCAATTATAGTTTGTCAATTTATGGCTACGGCCGTATGTTGTAGCTTAACCACTGGGGAATGACAAAAGAAATGGCGTATTTCAAAAAAACACTACCTTATTCTTAGGTCAATAATTATTATAAAGCAATCATTATTCATAAGATGTTTATCACACTTGAATGGTCAAAAACATAGCTTATATTAAATATCTTTAGAATCATCTTGAAATGTGTTAATATTGCCGATTTTTTGAATAATATAATGCCTAATTCTTGTCAAATTTGGGATCACAGAGATTATCAATATAATTTTTTATCGTGAATATTTTACAAAAATTATCTCGTAATAAATTATGCTAATGGTTTTATAAATGCGTTTAAAAATTAATAAATGTAAAAAATCTTAACACCACTGCACAGTTATGTACCGAAATATGACTATATTCTAAAACATTAGAGCGAGAGGTTTAAAAGAATACTATGTTATGTAACAAAAATACTTCATGCAGTCATCAAATGTTTAAAATAACTATAAAGGATAATAAGGCTTCAAAAGTATATAAATAGATCATCTACAACGTTTGAGGAGTGTCCAGGATCATGGTTTGAATATACAATAAAAACTCAATTTTGACCTTCGACGAGCATGTCCCCCCTTAAGCAATCGAATATTACTTGTAGAAGTTAGACTACTTAGAAACCTCATAACAGAGGATACTGACTTGAATTATTTGGCCGCCTGACAACTTCGTCCTTTCTGCATTTCATTTGGTGACTTTCTCCATGACCAAATAAATACCCAGCAGTTTCTAAGTTTCTTCAGGTTTTCACCGTTCCTGCGGCTATATGCCAAAAAAACTGAAAATACCATTGCAAGCAAACTGATGAGTCTAATAATATTAGTTACATAATCCAATACACGCAGTACCTATATACCTAGCCAAATATTAATATTATCTACATTCCCATACCTAAGTTTTTAATAATATTGGTTCCATATTAGGAGTGAATAAGTACATACAATATTTATAGGTACCTACATATTATAAATGTAAGTTGTTAAATTATTACCTGATTTAAGATTTAGAGGCTTAGAAGGGTATCACTTATATTACCTGTGTGTTGCAGGGAAGTATTGAAAACAGTTTCCTGTTTTATTGCAGTGGTCTTTTATTACTGCAGGTTGTACACATTATCCCTTATTTAAATTGCTTTTGTATGTCGCAAAAGATTTTTTGTCGATTTTTCAGACAAAAGATCAAAAACCATAAATGTTCGTGGAGATCAGGGGTCGGAATCATGGTTTGTACTATTTAATTATGATTCTAATTTAACATAGTGTCGTGTGGTGGTTCCAAACCTGACAGCGCCACAGACCTTCACATATCTAAAATGGTCTAATTCTCATTAGATGATGTGTCAGATGTTTGGGTGTTTAATTAGTGGAAAGAAGCCAGCGGCAAACAATTTTTGAAAATAGGCGATTTACTCGATTAATAAAGGTTAGATTAGGTTATATTAGATCAGGTTAGGTTATCATTCTTGAATTCATGAATTTTGCCGAAATTGCCACTGTTTCCGCCTGGCTTTCAGTAAACAAACTTGGACAGATTTTTTGTGTAACAGAGGTAGCCGAAAATAAATACGTAACACAATCGGTAAGTAGGTCTAGGTGCCTAATGAATTGAAAGACATAATATGGCGTTAAATCTAGAATTTTCCGACAACGCAAGCGTCTTCAAAAAAATCATAAAAACTATAAAATATTGCACAAGATTTGCTTGAAAATTAACATGCTGGCCACGTGTACCTTGTATCTTACTGCAATTATTTTTAGTTTAATATATTTATTATTTGCCAAACAAAATAGGCTAAAAATAACCTATTCATAATTGAGTTTTTTTTTTGAAATCCTAGTTTCTGGACAATTTTTTTAATTGCTGAAAAATTATGATTATTTTCCGCCATCTAGCTTATTTTAATATCCTATCTGCATTGATATACCATATCTATATCATATATATATCAATGTCTATCTGTCATATTTTTGTTAACGGCAGTGTTGGTATCATTGGGTACGGCCACGAAGCTTGTCATCGCAGTGGACATTTTTCAAAGAACGTGTAATTTTTATGATATATTTCATCATTAAAATAGAGGTTATTGGGATCAAATACAACAATGTTCCATGTAGTCCTTTGGGACTCGAAATTCGAAGTATCATCCGAGTAAATTTTAGTTTTGTTTATTATTGGCTTAGGTTAGATTTCTATCTTAAGCTAGATAATTTTATGTGGATCATGGTTATTTCCCGAAAACAGTTTTTATGAGAAATGGATGGTAAACCTATTATTAGGTCCATGCTCTGGCCTCTGGATCCAAACACACATTTAAAAATTACATACTTATTATAAATTTGTCAATCGCCATCCACAACTTCATAAGCGGACACTTTACCATTCGTCCATCGTGAATGTGCAAAATAACATTTTCAATGTTGAGCGTTTTGAATTTATTTATTAATTTTCTTTTGGACCGCAAGAAACTTGTCGACACCTGTAAACAGGGATGCAGAAAAAAAGTTTGCAGGTTAATACTTGTGACTTGTAACAACAACACAGGTGCCAGTGTGTCTAGCGCTTACATCCAGGTAGACGACTTCCCAACAGGTATCCACTTATAGAAACAGGTCTGTATTCCCAAAATCTTGACGTCCCGTTTTTTCTCTTATCCTAGAGTGGATAGAAATTGAGAAAAACAATGACTCACCTGTTTGTTGTATATTTTTTAGCAGATTACACGGATAAGAGGGGTGTTGTTTCAAGGCTACGTTTACCTGAGACTTCTCATCGAAGAGATAGTAATTCAATAATATTTTTATTTAGAAAAGTCGCGAGACAAAGATAAACATCTTATTAGCAAAACGTATTATTGTTCTTGAGAATTGTATGAATAATATTTTTGTATTATTGTATGTAGATGGTCTTCTTGAGACAATTACGCAGTTCCATGTGACTTCGCCAAAATTGGCATTGTTATAATAAAATTTTCGTGTCGCTAATCTCATGAAATATGAAAGATAACGAAAAATTCAGATACATACCTAAGCCATAAGGATGTATGCACATAATGCAAATAATTCTGGAACCGTGAAGTGAAAGTAATAAACGTGACTTCTTTAATCACGTTTAAAACGAATTAAGTAGGTATCTCAATCTATAACAAATTCACCCCATTATTTTATATTGATACTTATAAATCATCAAATCAACTAGTATAGAAGCTAATGAAAACAGTGACAGTTATAAACATCGTCGTGTTAACATTGAGAATAAACCCATATTTTGGTACATCAGCGCATCTATTATATACACAAGACTGCTATCGGTAGTTTTGTATCGAAGCATTAGCAGTTATTGTAACAATTACAATAAGATAGTTGTTGTTGTTGTTACAATAAGTGCTATGTTTCAACATCACCTCTCTTGAGTGTGCTAAATTTTAGAGCGAGATAGACAGCTTTGACTGTTTAGATGGCTAACTTATTGTAACAATTATAATACTTCGATGCAAACATATGAAAAACTACCCTCGATAGCTGCCGATAGCAGGCTTATGTATAGAATAGATGCGTTGATTTCCGTGATTATAGAATTTTTTCAAAGTATTATTGTGTCAACAGACGCATTATATTATATTGTTATCAAATGTAACATATAGACAAATATATTCGGTAAATTATTCAGTTGAGTTTGAAATCGACTTGTAATTTTAGAGAAATTGCCACATTCTGCGTTCCGTATTTGGTTTGATATAATATAATCACACTGTCTTCGACAACTTTATCAAACGTCTCCATTCCATCTTCTGTCTACTATAATCAGAGCTTCCTTTGATTCTCTAGATTTTAAAACAAAGAATGGTGAATGTATTTCCCCAGAAAATAATCATTTGATAGATAATAATAATAAGTAAGTGACTTCTTAGTATGTAAAGAATATAAATATTGATAAAAATGATTCGTACCTAGATGATTATTTATGGATAATATTTCATGGTACTATCGTCACCCTGTTTATAGGTATATATAGGTAGTAAGTTTCCTACCACATTATAATGTACTATGTACTTTTTGTTTCTATAATATTCGCTTTTCTATTTAGAACTAGTTTCATTGGTTTAATAAAGACTTTGTTACCTACCTGCAATTCTACTCGACCGTATGTACCAACATCATGTGTATTTGAATTAAAATTTCAATATTGATTTACTTAAAACTGATCAATAGAATTATGATATCGATGGTTTAATATTAATACCCCGTATCTGACATACGCGATGAAAATGACTTTTTTATGTATGTAATAAGAACAACAAGAATATGTCCATCGACTGAAATTCCAATATCTCTAGTTATTTTATTAACAGGTAGGATACAACCATAATGTATCATAATTAAGATAATTAGAATTATTTACATATACTTAAATTAAAATAATAAGCCACAAATACCGACAAGATTTTTTAAAATATTATAATTTATAAGTATTAACAAAAATAGTTCTTTGTCTCTCTTGTAAAATTTGCGCAATTCAAGATAAGTTTTAAGATTGCGCAATGACTACTGTTTGTATTTTTTTTTATTTTTCGGGATTTCGGACTTCGGGATTCCAGCCATTTGTGATTTCGGCCATTCGGGATTGCGGTATTCGGGATTTCGGCCTTAGGGATTTCGGCTTTCGGGATTTAGCTTTCGGGATTTCGGCCATTCAGGATTTCAGAATTCAGGATTTCGGCCTTCGGGATTTCGGCCTTCAGGATTTCGACCCAAACCCGATAAATTGACTCGGTCCCATTTTTCTATACTTATCGTCAGCCATATCTATTTAAATTTAAAGTATTATGTCAATGCTCAGTATGCTGTTGAAGTTTAGCATAGGGTCTAGTTTGCCATGGTAGAAAGCTTGAAAAACACTGTACCTACTTGTACCTACGTTATTTATTTCATGATAATTAGCTTCTTTTGTTTTACTTTTCATAGTATTACATAAGTATATATTTTTTTATATAGAAGTGTGTGGAAGACCATTCAAACTCAGAGAAAACACCCTTGAGTGCGTGGTAACCTCAGTATGTTATGTTGTAGTTTATCATTTTTATGTATTTCGGTATTATAATTGTAGCAATAAGTTAGCCGTCTAAACTATCAAAACTGTCAATAAAATCTCGCTCTAAAAGTTAACACAGCCAAGAGAGGGGCTGTTAAAACAGCACTTTTTGACAGTTTAAACGGTTAACTTATTGTAACAATTAACCACCTCAATACGTCAATATGATAAACTACCGTCGATAGTCGCTTTGTGTATAAAATAGACCCACTGAGATATTTCCAGGCGTGCATAACTAGTCTACTGATGCTTAGGGACTCATTTAAGACCGAGTGTGATTCGGGTCAAGTTGGTCTGGTGGGTCTATATTTGTGTTGATGAGAATTATGTCAAATGATTTTCATATATACAAACTAACTACAATTGATCGCAATACCATGACGAAGATGACAAATGATCGATGATATTATTGTTACAATTTGCGCAGTTGTGATTGGTTGTTATTATTTTGAAAATAGCGCGCGAAAACAAAACGTTGTTATCGCTTTTCATTGCCTGTTATCAGTGGTGGTTGAAAATACTGTGTCAATGTCAACAACTAACAATATTGATATCGGAAAATTCGACATGTGTGTTTATGTTTAGAAGAACAATGCTTATAAAACCGGAATAAATTATTCATCCTGGTGGTGTGATTTTTCTAGCATAATATTACTATAAGATAATATTGTATGCATCACTGCAGCAACCGTTATCAATTAGGCCATGTAAAGCTATTCTGGACAATTCTATAAGCAATTTTTAAATAATCGATATCAAAGATTTTTTATCGTATTTTATTTTAATTGTATCGTATCGATATAAAAAGAATATTTAAAAAAATATATAACAATAGGTGAAAGCATTTTACAGTGTTCCAGTGAAGCCAAGAATAGTTAATTTTAATTTTTTTCGCATTTTTTTACAGGTAAATATAATACTATTAATTGAGTTAGCATTTAATGAATGAATTCCATTTTACAAGAAATGAAAATATAATTAATATTAAATTCTATAAGTCGACGAATCCGATCCTAATAAGGTCATATGGGCCTCCACAGAGTAGAGGTTTGTATTAGCATATTTTGTTTTACCGAGAAATGGATGTCAGCCACTTCCTCAACCTATTAAGTCCATACTATGACTCATACACAAATTGAAAAACAATATGTATACTTTGCCAGACCCAGGATTCGAGCCTGGGACCCACACAACTATATGCAGAAACTAAGAAACCGTAATATTTGAAAGACACATTGTTTATTTTGTTTCTGGTAATGGCTCTTTTAACTGAAATATAAATTTGTTTGTCTGATGATCAGTTTAAAAACCACCTGTGTTAATGATAACATTGGTAGTCAAGAAAAGAGTAGGTAAGTAGGTACCTACGTCAGAATCAATTTACTATTATGTAAAAGAATATAAATAACTGTGCGATAAAGGGTGATAAACAATGAAAATTGAGATCCAAAAATTAAATTCCATAGAGATTGAGCCTAAATGCTGTAAATATAATATGACATTAAAGAAAAAAGGACTACTCCAGATATGAAATTAGCTACAAGTAACGTCGCATTGCAAGATCATGTGAAGAAAACTTCACACTTCTACTATGACATTTATTTGCCAATTTGCATGTCGTGTAAAATGAATATAAGTGGCTAATAAAAATACTTTTACGCATTATTATTTAGTTGAAAAATCCTGTAAAATTTGTGTAAAACTGTTTATAATAATTGCAGTCGAGCAATTAATAACAATGAACATTAAAATGACTGCTATTGCGTCTGTCTAAAAATCGGATTGCCTACTGAGTAATGTTAATATTTGTATAATATACAAACTTAACCACGCTTCATGCGTTTGTTAAATAATTTCAAATGTCATAATAGAAATAACGCATAAGGCTTCTCCTTCATAGTTCACATTATTTTGACAATGACTACTTTTTACGAGAGTCAAAATAAGATTGAGTTTTATTCCTCCAATTCAACTCATCCCCAGTCTCATTTTACAATTATTATTGCATTTTCATTAATTCATTTTTAAGTCATTTAAAAATATTTTAGATTTATCGCCTTTTTTCTGAGCTAGTAGTACCTCCAGCTAAAGCATATTAAGGTATTTTTTTCAATCTTTATAATTAAAAATTTTAATATAATTTATATATATATATTTTTTTTTAAATTTTAAAATTATATACTTAAGGCTATACCTCAGTTGAGGCATGGTCTAAAAAGATCGTGGCTAGGCGATGCGCGGATTGCGAGTCGCGGGTGCAAATGACGCATGCCGAACGAATTATAATTTGTCATATAAATCCAACATGCGTACATTTAATGTTCTGTTTATTGTTCTATTAGTAACAATAACAATATATTCATTGACATGTTTTCTTTTTCAAGTAAATGGGTAACGTTTTTAGTCATCTTTACACGATTTAAGAATTAATACCCCCGTCGCCATCACGAAACAAATTGACGTGTTCCTAGCTCGACGTTCTCTCTCCGAATGCCAGCGAGTCCAAAATTTCGTCGCGCCTATAGTTGAAAATTATTCGCCGTTTCACTGATGTATCGTCTTAATGTAAATATTACAGAATTTGTACAGTAAAAAATTCTAGTCCAACTGGCTTTCAAGCGAGTTTATTTTCCATACTCGGTTATTACTAGGGCCCGGATTTATATGCTAGTGCATGTTTTGTTAGGGTGTATGCACAGCTATGAGAGTTGCACAGAAATCTGTTTTGAAAGACACAGAATCCAAAAATAAATTTTTATTGTGCATATAAATGCATATTTGAGGCGTTAGAGCATATTTGAGACATTAGTGCATATTTCATAAATAAATGCATATTTTAGAGCTTTTGAATTTATAATTTTAGTTTTTTAAATTATTTTATCGAAATATACCTAACTAAGTTAGAAAGGAAGATAGTTTAGATGCACTTGCATTTTTAATGCCATCTCCGAGCTGTGGATTTATCAGTGAAAAAAGTGAAGTTAACTCGGGCACTATTATTTAAAGTTTGCCCAAGTGGACGTTGAGAGGTAGTTTCCGCATATAAACAAAATACTGACAGATACATATGCGGAAAAATTTAATGCCAGAGCATAATATTGAAAAAAATAATGTAATTTTTTTTCGGGCAAAAAACAGAAAATAGTATTTAGGAATAGTTAAGTGTGTCGTTTTCGTTTTTTAAGTTATGTTCGGCTTACATTGCATTTATTATTCAATTGTTTGTAGGTACTTGTGAAAAAACTATTTTGAAAATTGTAATTGATTAACTTTATATTCTTTGTTTGTGTTTTTTGTTCTGATATCGTATTATGTTGGAAAATTA
Organism: Rhyacophila brunnea; assembly: GCF_057557595.1. Classification (NCBI taxonomy): domain Eukaryota; kingdom Metazoa; phylum Arthropoda; class Insecta; order Trichoptera; family Rhyacophilidae; genus Rhyacophila; species Rhyacophila brunnea. The sequence goes on along the minus strand of NW_028233276.1, from coordinate 33,605,560 downwards.
TTAACTAATTATTCGATTTTTTGTCAGTAATATTGGGTAAAGTGGGTATTTACAATTTTTTCCCACAAAAATGTCAATTTCTAACTGCATATTTCTTCGGTTTTAGTGCATATTTTATTGATTTGAAGTGCATACGTGCATGCATATAATCATGTTTCTTGTTGCATACAAATCCGGGCCCTAGTTATTACTATACTACGTTCACTTGAAAAATGGCCAAATACACCGGTAATTTTGTTTTGAGTTAATTTAGTTTTGCATGTCGAGACTTATTCGTACACACATTTGAAATGCGTAGTATTTTGCTGACATTCCCGATATTGTGATAAAACTGATAATAAAAACAAAAGCATTGTAGTATTTTTCTACCGCAATTTATTGAAATGCCTACCGCAATATTCTGTTTTTCAGTTGCAGGGTTATGCCAAAATATGGTCAGGGTTTCCCTGAAACAAAACATCTTTAATGTCAACAGAAACGTAACTGTTTTTAGCTCTTACGAGAACGTTAATAACGTAGATTTTGTTGTTCGATAATACAGTATTGCGGTTGACATTTTGATTTTAAAAGATAACAAATAATACGTAAATGTATGTACGTCAGTTAAAATTAGACGTACATAGTTGTATAATCAGGAGAGGTATATTAATTTCATCATTAACTACGGCAGTCAGGTAAGAATTGTTTATGTACTTATGTACAATTTTGTAGAAAAATATTATTTCTTCCGGTACGTATATTTTGTTTTAAATTAGACATATAGTATTGTAAACAAGTCAATGAGGCGTATTACATACTTTGAAGAGTTTAGTATTTACGACATAAAATTACTAATGGAACGAATTGGGTTAATAAATTAATGATATTTATTGGTAGTGGTAATCCTGCGATTTGTGAGGAAATTCCGTTGGCATGCAAAAGAACTGTACCTATCTCTATATAAGTGGGATCATTTTGGAATTGAAGTCTTTGTCTCGGAACTAGTGAACCCGGAGCTCCCGGATAAAAGTCCAGCGCCTTACGCACTGCACCACAAGATTGTTGGGCTACGCGCATTGAATATCTTCTTGTGAGATGTAGATGCGACAGCTCACTATACTCGTGGATAAGCATCCTTAGTTACACCTGCAGATGTTTATCGCTAGGCTCAAAGTGCGGAGTGTCTGGATATGGGGAAATCACCTGAAAAAGTGCGATATTTCGGTGGAGGCGTAAATTATTTAAAAAGCTGGTATCTGTTAGATTTTGTATAAATCTATATGACAACTTTATTGATTGTCTTACCAAAACTCGACATGTCATTTGTGACTTAATGTGTGAAGTATTTGGGTATGGGGAATATACCCGGAAAAGTGTGAGTGTCTGCGGTTGAAGCGACGAAAAGCAAGTTAGTGGCAGCTGCTAGATTTCTTAACCCCGTAACCCTCACCTTCATTATTATGGATATTTTTAATTTATTTTTTTTGGAAACTATTGAAAATAACACATTTTAACACGTGTTCAGGATTATCCCATATTGATACCCTGGCCTGGTTCCTAGGGAAACAACTAAAAATCTAAGGGTTTGAGTTAATAATACCATTCGATGAAGAAAGTTCTTTTCTATATAATTCAATAAAAAAAATACTTAATCAAAAATTTCTTCAACGGGTCATAAAATCAAACAGGTACTTAACTCTCTATAATACTAATCATTAATTTAATTACAAACGAGAAGGTCTGGGTTGAATTTGATAAACTGTAAAATTTCATTGTGTATTGCTAAATTCATTTGCACCAAATAAAAAATAAACGCATTTACTTCAAAAATCAAGGCTTTAACATTGAAATGAGAGTCTGAGTAAAATTTCCAAACGCCACTATCTTAGATCAAGGTATTTTGGGTTATTTCCATATAGTACTAGAAACTAGAGGGTATCGATATGACTATTGTATCCACGCTCGAGAATTAAACATTGTTTCTGCCTCACCCAGAAGGAAAACCAATTTTAATTATTTTCGTGTACCCTGTGCTCCACATACGTAGGAAACAGACATGGACAAAGAAGAGATTTATGTACACCTATAATATCATATTCAGTGTTCAATTACGGTTAGTCACCCAAGTTGCAACGCTGATATCTATAGCTAGAATAAATGGCGCGCAGTTTTATGATTAGAGATTATTCTTTCGATGTCAGTATTGCGAAAATATCATGCAGACAAAACATTTTTATCAGTGTTGAGAAATCGGGATCATCTTGCGAAAACATCCCACTATTGCACCATTGTGAGAAATAAATAAAATATAATAATTATAATCTATGGTGAATGATGAAATGGGGAAAGTAAAATCCGTTTCAGACGGGACACCGGTGTCGTTTTCGTATATAATATAGGAGGCCTTTGTATTATGTTTATGAACGCCCCAGAGCTAATGAGTCAACGCATAATTTCGCGTTATAAATTAGAACATAAAACTGGCTGCGGTGATAAAAACAAGTGTATCGGCGGCTTGAGAATGTAGCGGCCGACGAAAAATTGTACCGGACACGCGTTGACTCATTAGCTCTGGGGCATTCATAAACATAATACAAAAGCCCCTTTATTCGAATATAAAAGCCTCCTATATTATATACGAGCGCGACACCGGTGTCCCGTCTGAAACGGGCCTAATGCAATTTCAATCTTGGAGACGCAACGCAATGTCTACAACAGTCTACATTCTATAATCTACCGTGAAACTTGTACGTATGCAGTTCGCCGTATCACACTTCATTGTGAAATCTTGTATCGGAAATATACGGCAGTATATTAAATACCGTCCAACCTCTTTGGGTCGTATAGTACTGACATCAAATTCATATCTAAATAAAATACGGTTCTTGGGGTTTACACTTTACAGGAAGACAGCAGCAAACAAATTTTGAAAATAGCCGATATTCTGGATTGTTTGTTAGGTTGGGTTAGGTTAGGTTAGGTAGGCTTTTAAGATCCGTCATAAATAGTGCACATTAAACTGTGTTAATCATACGTATTTGTTTTTTATTGAACTAAGACTACAATTTACTGATGGTAAATAATTACAAGATAAAAAGAACTTTTTATATACCACGTTTTTAAATTTTCTGTTGAATCATATAAACTTGACAATTCTATGTATTAATAAAAACTTTTTAGTATATATTAATAATTTAGTTGCTATGACCCTCTTAGCAATTAATAATAATAACTTTCCATACAAAACACAATCAACTGTAAATGAATTCAATTCTGCTTAAAAATGGCTAAAAGTATTAAAAGAATGCATTGTCGTTGTGTTCTGATATATTCTAAAAGTTTCAAATGTCTAGCTAGTCGGGAAGCTAGTTAAAAATCTTCAATCGTCCAATATTATATTTTAAAGTTTATAATTATTTTCCTTTTGACACCTTCTCAAACGAGTATTTATTTTCCGACTAACTTTCTTCAAGGCATGCTCTCCTTTCATTCTCTTGAAGCTCGTAGGTCACTTCTGCTCTTAAGGTCATACACGACTGAAACGGCGAATCAACGCAATCCTATACTGAGCCGATATTCATCAGAAGCGGTTCGTCACGCAACCGCATAGGACGTTAAAGTGTATCGTTTTTTTTGTGCTAGCTGCGTAAAAAAATATCGTTATTCGTGTAAAGATGACTAAAAACTGTCATGTACGTACTCGAAAACGAAAATATGTCAACCAATATTCAACAAAGAACAAAAATCCCCCGAAGAAACCACGGTAAATTGAAATTTTGTACTAATTACTTATTTGTTTCGGAAACGTAAAAATCGCCATAACTTTAACTTGGCGTCATTTGTTTCTGTTGAAATTTTGTAAGCTTATATTACACATTATAATATAGGTATTTAATACCATGTTAAACACAAATATTAATATACCTATATGCTTACGATGGCGTATTCGCTATAACAAAGTTATCATTTGATATTTATAATATAACAAAATCTAAATGTTTTTAGTAATAATATTATGTTTATGTTGATGTTTGTAGAATAGAGAAAGAATCATCAGAAAAGAAATATGCCAGTACTGACGATCGAGCCGAACAATGTGTGGTAATTATAATCTTTTTAATTTTATTACCTACCGCATGCATGTTTTCGCAAAACATATACATTGAAGTTAATTTAACTTTTAAAAGATAAAGTACCTATTATGAATGCTCCACTGTAGAATGCATAATACCTACTCGTACAAGTGCGGCTGTCCAAATTTAAAACATAGTGGGGGTGTTTTTTTTTTAAATGTCTTTTATTTTATTTCTAAATACACGTGCATGTATTTTTTTTAAAGTTGTAAATTGTTATATTTTTGACAACTACATTTTTATAACTTAATATTTTGACATGACAATCTCTGTCAACATCTTGACATTATAAATATTTTATATAACACCATTATCAAAACTACAAAAATATACTTACCTACTTATATTACTTATATTTACCTACTTAGAAACCGTATTAGTTTACACTTTAAAGCAATTATTTTACTTTCCTACAAGTTAAAATAGATCATTTAATTAATGGGATCTTTGGCATTACATTTCTTCAATCAATTTATATAGAAAAGAATGTAAATGTGAATATTATTATTAATATTCACCTATAAATTAAAACATCTGCATTGTTATCCCACTTCGCGGTGTTACATCTGATAACGCGAGTTTAAACATTTCTTAAGTAAATTAAGTTAATCGTTCTTGAATGGTTGGTTTTGAATTTTTATAGTCTAGAGTACATCCCCACTTAAAAAAACTTATTTCTTTCTAGGAAACAACAAAAGAAGCAAAAATTCAACACGATACCACAGGTTCAATAAATGACGACAAAATCGCCGCTGCTGAAAAAATCAATATTGAACAAGATTTTTTTAATCTTCAAGGGCGTCGTGTAGTTGATTTTATGTACCTTTTCCAACAGCTACAAACTATAAGCAACCACGATTCATTATTCAACTGTAAGCTAAGCCACTTAGAGATAACTTCTGAAAAACGCCTTGGTTTTAATTCGTGTATATATTTAAAATGTCAATTATGCCAGGAAATATTTTCAATTCATACATCTGAAAATCGTAAAGATACGATGAACTTGAACGAAGCATTTGTATCAGGGGCCATGAGCATAGGTATCGGTTATTCAAATTTAGCTGAGTTGTGCACAGCCGTTGAAATCCCATGTGCTGCGGAAGGTACCTATTCAAAAAGCCATATTAAAGTATGCGAATGGTGGGAACAGACAAAATTAAATAGTATGGTAGCCGCTGGTAAAGAAGAATACGACTTAGCAGTCAAAGACGGTACAGTTACCAAAGATGGAATCCCTTTGATAACCGTGGTGGCAGATGCTTGTTGGTCAAAACGTTCTTACAAGACTAATAATTATTCAGCGTTGTCTGGTGCAGCTGCCATAATTGGTTTTCGCACAAGAAAAGTTTTATTTATTGCGGTAAAAAATAAATACTGTACAATATGTGCTAGATATACTAATCTAAACATAACTGTCCCTGAGCATACTTGCTTCAAAAATTATGAGAGCCCATCGACTGGAATGGAAGCTGAAGGAATTTTGGATGGTTTCAAATCTTCGATCGATATGCATGGGTTGATATATTCTAAATTAATTGCCGATGGTGATTCCAGTACATACAAGAAGATTAAAGATGCCTGCCCATATAATGATCTAACAGTGGAAAAAATTGAATGTACCAACCATTTGCTGCGAAATTATTGTTGCAACATTGACAAAATTTCTAAAGACACAAAGTTTCCTCTTAATTTACGTAAGCTGATAAGTAGCCGGAAACTTCGTCTGCGAAAAGCTGTGGTTGGTGCAGCCAAATACAGGATATCTTCGGAATGCGACTTTAATACAAAAGTTATTGAACTGCGGAAAGATCTTTTGAACGGTCCAAAGCATGTTTTTGGTGACCATTCTGCCTGCAAATCTTATTTTTGTAAATATGTAAGCGAGGGAATTACTAAAAAAGTTGATTTAAATTACTTACCTGAATTACAAGACTCTGGTACATTTCAAAGAATTATGTCGCATACTAATCGCTTAGTGGACAATGCCAAAAGTTTAATGTACTATTTAAATAGTAATATAGTAGAGAGTTTTAACGCTATCATTGCCAAATTTGTTGGTGGGAAACGCATTAATTATTCCGGCAAACAGTCATACATGGGGCGCTGTGCAGGTGCAGTCGTATCATTTAACGATAAACATCCTCACTCCAGTCTTCACAGATCAATATTTAAAAAAAGCCCTAGTAAATTGATGAAACACCAAGAAATAAAAAAAACAGACGGAGGGAATATAATAAGACACATTGCAAAAAAAAGAATCGCACTATTGTGAAGGCTTCAAGTGATTGTCACTATGGTGAAAATTGTGAAAAACCCGATATTGACCAAGATTTGTATGGCAAGGCAAAGCGTGATTTTTTGAAAAAAATTGAACTTACTGATGAAGAGAAGCATAACACTGAAAGAAGAACAATATTACAAGCAGATTGTATGGAATGGATTGAACGAAGAAGAACTCTTTTGACTGCATCTTCTTTTGGAAATGTTTGTAAAAGAAGTCAGTCGATCAGTTGTTCGAACTTAGTGAAAGCATTATTGTATGGAAAACCATTAGATAAAGTAAAATCAATAAAATATGGTAAAGAAAATGAAACCACTGCAATCGCTCAATTAAGTGAACAACTAGGTATTACAATAGAAAACTGTGGCTTATTTATTGATAGTGAAAAAAATTATTTGGGAGCTTCACCGGACGGTTTGTCAGGTGATAACATCATTGAAATAAAATGTCCATTTTCTGCAGCAGGAATGTCCCCAGATGAAGCTATTAAAGAAGGAAAGGTAAAATTTTGGAAAATCGATAAAAATGGTAGAGAAATTATAGATAAAAACCATATTTGGTATTATCAAATACAGGGGCAACTGCACATCACACAGAAAAATAAATGCATTTTTGGCGTTTGGACCGGTGGTAATATTCCTCTAAAAATAGAAATAATAACGAAAGACGATACATTTTGGGATATCAAAATGCGGGACAGACTTGAAAAGTTTTATATGGATTGTATTTTACCTGAAATTTTAGACCCAAGATATACACGAAATATGAATATAAGAGATCCTGAATACATAACACACGCTATTGAAAGTAGAAAACAATCAAAAGCACAAAATTTACCGAAATGTAAAAAAAAATTGCTTGATGTATTACAGCCGACAGCAAGTACATAACGGCCGTAACTAGAGTTGGGTATTTCCCGAGAAAATCTCAATCTCGAGATTCGGGATTTCCCGAAATGGGGAAATTTTGAATTCTCGAGATTCGGGATTTCCAGAAAATAATTCTCGAGAATTCTCGAGATATCGGGAAATTTAAAAAAAAACTGTAAAAATCCTAAAATCAGTGTAAAAACAGACAAATTCCAAAAAAAACATGATTTTTTTTATTTATGTAAGAAGACAAACAAAATAGAAGTAGGAAAACAAACATTATTCAAAACATTACTTATTAAAATAGAAAGTCAATTAAAATACTTGAAATATACTTATACCGACCTACCTCTACATGATTTTGATTACCTTTGATATTGCTATGTTTTTTGTACCACTCATTTTCTCGGAATAGTTATATTAATATGTATTTGACAAACATTTTTAATAAACATTAAGAAAATAATTTAACAAAATTTGGTTTATTTTAATTTTCTTATTAAATATTTAAGTATCTTATTGTATGTAATATGTACCTACCTACTTACTATTTTTTGTATTCCCCTGTCATAGGCATTTTCATGGTTGTACTTATTATTCAATTGAAACCTATATGTAACAATGACTATGTTATATTATTTCAGTAAATAACAATAACGTTAAATGTACGCACGCTGAATGTTATGACAAAATTATACTTCGTCTGGCACACGTTATGACGTCACTCCGGGCATCGCATGGTTACGATCTTTTACCCGTATTTTTAGACCATTGCTCAACTGATGCATGGCCTTAAAGCATTTTTCCCTGCTCTCACGTGGTATCGTTTTCAATCCCGATATTCTAGAATATTTGAATTTTTACGCACCCGTGAATTACATGCGTGGTCGCCTATTTTGGGTGAAAGCTGTTTCCTCATGTCAGGCTCACCAGGCACCAATAGCGAGGGCTGTGCGGCTGGTCAATGCACTCCCTAGAGATGTAGATATTTTTGGTGATCCATTATATATCTATTCTGTTTATTAAATTCTATTTTATTGTTTAATTTGTATTTTTTTTAATTATTGTTGTTTTTTATTTTATTTCTTTTGTATAAAACTATTTTTGCTTTGTTTTTTTTCTCTACCTTGTTTTTCTCTAACTGATTACTTGTAATTTTTATTCAAAATGTCTTGTTGTGAACGTCCTGAATTAATAATTTGTTATGTACTCAACGTGTCTTTTTCAAATAAATAAATACAAATCTTCGACAAACAAGAAATAATCTGTACCGGACAAACAAGAATACGACCTAATAAAAACGTGGTAAATCAATTATACCTTGCCTAAACCAAACCCCCCCCCCCAATCCCCCGTTTGAGTCATGAATATAACACAATATAATACACATACATACCAGTTTATAATTAGGTATTTAGTTGCCCGTTAAAATAATATATTTTATTATAAATATATAAATAGTAAGTATGCTAAACCTTACAAATTCAACTAAGTGTAAACTTTAATAAAAAATCTGAATTAATACATTCTGACATCCTTCAGACAGATTATTTTCCACTCACTTTGCAAATATAATTATGATAATATAATATACGAAAAATAACACAAATAATTAACTACCTACATACGAAATGAAAACTACTGAAGCCAGTTTCAACGGAGTATTTATTGTATTATTTATTTTGTTTCAGTCAAGGCCCGAACAAAAACTAACTATGTCCATAAGTACGGTAAGAAAGCATTGGATACACACCATTGATATACTACTAGATGAGGAGTTCCCATACAAGTGTCATTTTAAAAATGTACCACAAAAGAAGATAATATAATATCGACTTATAATATTTCCTTGTAGGTATAATGCGTTAAGACCGTTAACATGGATTCCCGAATTTCACCCGTATTGCCCTGGCTGTAAAACTAAATTTGCGTTCTTGGAATAGTGACCCTAAGGATGCTGCAACCCAAAGCTTGCAAGCTACCAAAAAATCATGTCTGAGCGGACAGAGCAAGTCGTCATGCGCTGACTATTAGTTAGAGTAAGATGCAAGCTAGATCGGGCTTACTCATAATTATTGCCAGGTCGTTTTCGAGACAAATATTAAGTGAGCTTATATCGAGTTAAGTCCGCTGATATTAAAACAGTAAGTTTTAACACTGGCCGAGTCGCTGAAAATCGGGCGTCATTTTAAGAAGCATAATATGATTCATCCAGTAGTATATCAATGGTACACACATAATATTCGTAATATGCGTTAAAGTAAGATATAAGATATGAATAAACGATTTAGTGAAACTAGACGTGAAGCCGGTAAATATTGATTTGGCTGATATGCTTAGAGAAAACCCGGGAATATCCCGGGTACCTAACTAAATAAAAATATTTATTTTTAAAGTTGATGATATTAGTGATTTATTTTTGTCTGTACAAGTACGTATTTGTTTATGGTTTTATTATTTATGTCAGTTGCATCGAATTTTGATATGCTTTATTTAATGTGTTATGCTGTATTTGTGAGAAATATGTTATGTCGAGGCCCCCCTTTAAATAGTATGACGAATCGATTGAGATACTTATGTCAAAGAAAATTGCCGCTGGATAACTAGGCACATGCTAGCTCTACCATTAAGCTTTAAATGAAAATATTATAATATACCTATTTACTAGCGTAAACTGAATATTATTTAAAAAAGTTTGTTCTATAAATATCGAGTTTTTTGCAACATTGGTTGTTGTGTAACCGTAGAAAATATTTACTGAACACATTATGAGCCTCTGATTTAACAGGACAGTGGGCAATATAAGAAGGTAAAATATATTTGTTGTTTTTTTTATCAAAAAAAGTTTTTTTCACCTTATACGAACATTGTTAGCACACGAATATAACATTTTTGCTAATTGCTTCAGCCAGACGTATAAATTTAATGGCCTACCAAGTAATTGCCAATTAATGCAATTTCACGGCACATTTATTAAATGCACCATCATATTATTATAAAAGTTATGGCATGATACTCATTATCGTGTTGTTTGACTGAGTTGATAAAAGTTTTAATAACACCGATCAACTGAACCAGTCAGTCTAGATCAGACGATTCCTCAGTTTCCAAAGAAAAATCAAATGAATAAGATGGCTTCTTTTCATCAAAGGTTTTCCGTTGTAGTTGACATAAAAATATGAATCACACACACTCTAACTAGTTACTAGAGTCTAGTAAGTGTACACTAATCAAGGCCTTGGAAGGTTAGTGGAGATTTGACGTTTGTTACGAAACGGTATGACAACGCCTATATAATGGATATGGAGACGTGTTATTAATATATTTGTATCCTATTAAATTCAAGAGAGAGAAAACATTTCGTTTCATAATAATTATTATCTAGGGTAGATTCAATACTGGAGGGGGGTCTATATATAGTTTTACGCTGACAAGATTTCTTTCAAGTCTTATTAGTTCATCGATCCAACAGTACAGCCATGAACTAATCTGTCTAGTGCCCTTTGGTTATAAATGAATTCGCCAAGCAACACGTCTATTCCAATACTATTTCATCAGTTTTACGACCCATACGTAAATAAACTATGGTAGGTTGATTGTTTTATTTATATTATGGTCTTTCCGTATTATACCCAGCATGCAACTTCTCATACCACGTTGCACCACTCTTAGATATATAGATATACCATAGCCCCCACATCCTGGAACGGGCCCACAGGCTAGGATCTTTGGCGAGACCCCTACCTATCGCTAAGGATACAGGCAGTGTGATGCTCTACAATAGGGTGTTACAAATAATGGTGTACGCGGTAAAATTAATGTGTATATTTAGTGTTTTTTTTTTGTATATTTTAATAAATCCATTTGAATTATGGAGTTGTCGAGCATCGACACACAATTAAAAATTATATCGTACAACCACATAACTTTAAATAATAACATCATTGAAGGAAAATAGTGCCGCACGCGACCTTTTTTACTATTAGAGCACATTTGTGATGTGTGTTTATCTCACTTATCTGGTCGACTGGGCCCCCAGGCTAGAGCCCTGTCAGCCCCCCCGTGGGGGCCATGGGGTATACCATCATCATCAGCCTGAATCTATCCGCTGCTGGATGAAAGCGTCTCCAAGCTGATTCCACCTTTCTCGGTCATGTGTGTTGCGTTGCCACGTACCTACTTCGGCAGAACTTTTTAAAGTTAAAAAGTTTAAGGTTAAAAAAAAATCGTTTTTTTTGGCTACAGGTACAGGTTCAAACACGCGCGTTAACATGATCTTACTCCTTACTTAATTTTTTATCGTTTGTCAATTTATGGTTACGGCCGTATGTATGGTCAAAGACATAGCTTTTAATCGGTATCTTTAGAATTATCTTCAAATGTGTTAATTGTGTCCATTTTTTGAATAATAAAATGCCTAATTCTTGTCAAATTTGGGATCACAGAGATTATAAATATAATTTTGTATCGTAAATATTTCACTATATTATAATGTTAACATTAATTTTCGTAATAGTTTTATAAATGCGTTCAAAAATTGGTAAATCTAAAAAATCTTAACACCACTGCACTCGGATGTACTGAAATATGACTATATTCTAAAACATTAGATTGAGAGGTTTAATCGGATCATATGGGCCTCCACAGAGTGGAGGTTTGTATTAACAGATTTTTGTTTTAACGAGAAATGGATTTTAGCCACTTGCTTTACCTACTAGGTCCATATTCTGATTCCAAACACAAATTGAAAAACAATATGTGTATTTGCCAGACCCAGGATTCGAACCTGGTACCCACGACATTATAAGCCGAAGCGGCCTAATAACCAGTCAACAGAAAATTAACTGAATAATAAACCTACAATATACCAAGAAAAAACAATTTGTCTCATGAGCTTGTTTCACGGATACTGACAAAGTTGCCTGCGCGCAATTTGCTTGGTAGCATTAAAGATTATTTTATAAATTTAGTCGCTATATTATGTAACAGGTAAATATGACATAATCTTTCTTATGAATATTTTGATGATAATAAAATATGTTTTTAACCATTTTTCAACTTTTCTTTGACTTTATTCCACTATTTTTTTTAATTTAGGGTGCGGCTTTCGCGAATTTTAGCACCCGGGTGGCAGTCACCCTTCGGTTAATTCGTTTGAAAAATGACAATACCTATTTGATATTGAATGTTATCTATAATATATTTTCAATTAAAATTCCACACTTTGTGTCGGGTCTGCTGGATGGCGAAATTCATATTTTAATATCGGTATCCTACGCTCAAATGAACATTCTGCTTGCAAGCGGTCTGGCGACACCGCTGGGTCTGCCCATACAAAATTTCTGACTGTCAGGTTTCGACTCTACCGTTATTATTGTGTTACAAAATGCCAATGTGCCTAGTTAAAAATTGTAAAAAAATCTACTAAACACTCCAAGAAAGATGGGATATCACTTTTCATGTGTTAGTATTATTTATTATTTATAAAATGCCATTTTAAGATAATGTTTATTCAATGCAATTGAATGACAGAAACCATTGGACAGTCGCCTGTGATGCGCTGGCTCACTTGCGTCTAATAAACGAGAAGTCGTAAGTAACCGAGAATCTGTTTCTAACGCAATGAGTCATGACACTAATACGCCATTACAATAAAGGTTATATTACTATAAATTCTCGAAGCTTGTATCGCATAATGGAAATGGATACGTCATATGGTCACGTGACATCTACCATACATCTGTGAATGACTTTCATGCACAATTTCTCGTGCGCGCCGGTATGAAGTGAGTTGTCCATTTAATATGTCATTGGTTGTCCTAAATAAATGTGGTAGCCGTACTGAGACGCCAACTGGTAATGTAATGCCGGGTTCACACTGGCAACATGTCGCGCGACAACCTTAAATTTTACGATAAGTATGATAATTATGTAAATTTTTTTAAGCAATTATGATAATTATCGTAAAATTTAACGAGGTTGTCGCACGATATGTTGCCAGTGTGGACCCGGCATAACGCTTTATAGGCAAATCAATAATAATAATATTACTCTTATACTGTGCGTCATATGCAAAGAAAACGGTTTCATATAGCCGGACAATAAATTCTTTCTTTACTAATCGTCAGCTGAATGCAGAACTATTCTAACTCACATTTGGTTTTTTTAGGAGAGAGTTCTTTGAATCAATTTACTGAAATTATTTATTATTGTTATGGGTAAATGTACAAATCATATTTTAGTGGGATTATTGATGAAAAAAATTGTGCATACACTTGTCTATATAAATAATAAATAACTGAAGTACTGTTTCAAAAAACTCTCCTTCAAAATATTTCAAATGTGAGTTAGAATAGTTCTGAATTCAGCTGACGTATTATTGTCCCGAGGTTCATACCATTTAAGCATTTCCATTCTAAAGTAAGTAGGTATCTTCATATGCCACAATATGATCTTTTCACATGTATAAAAAGTAGGTATACATTATACAGCCATACAGTTCATCAGTATGCCTCAACCTCCAAATTCCACCACCTTCTTTCAAACCTCAAAGATACTTCTCATCTTCATCTTTCTGTCATTTGTATTTAGCATTCTAATCCATACGTTAATAGGTAATGGGCTCAGGATTTATATAGAGTTGTTTTAGGTTTCCTTGAGTGTGCCATGTTTTTCAGAAACGTTTGAAGACCAAGAGTGTTATTACACCTCTTGGTAAGGTACCTCCCGCGATATATTTTATTGCTTGTATTATTACTTAAAAATATTTATTAAAAAAACTTATTAATGCGAGATTTACCATCACTGTGGTGTCGATAAAAACATAAAAAGCATAAACATCTCCAAACATTAATAATTATTATTCTAATGCGGGCATTAAAATGCAATTTGTACCCCAATATAAGTATAATATGAATATCTAGATACGATGTACGATGTACCTACCTACGTGGTACTGCGTGTCAACAACGAGTTTGTTGCATCAAAATGGATGACAAATTTGTCAACACTCAATATTTGGAAGGTACTCTATACATGATAAATATCAGCGCTTTTACATGCTGTTACAATTACCAGGAAACAACTGGATAAAGCCGGTTGTCCCTCTAGGTCCGTCGTGTGATAATTATCGCGATTAGTCATTTTGTACTTACAAATAGTTATATTAAATCTATGTTACAAATACAAAATATTACTTTGGCATTATTAATAATAGGTACGTTTCCATTCCATTCAATAAGCATATTGTATCAGTTAATGTCGATGTATAGTAATCATTATAATTATTATTAATTATTATCATTCACAGACTCATTAAATATCAGATTTGCTCCAACTAAAACGGTTGAAAATCACTGTTACTATAGAATGGCGATTTGATTTAATTTTATCTATAGGTATGTTAGAGAAAATATAATAAACAACATCTTAAAAAAAAAACTCTAAAATAATATTTAATGAATTCACATTTTTAAAGTTGATTATATTGGTTGAGACATTCACCATTCTAAGCTAATACTCCGCAATACCACACACCAATCGCCATAATATCTGTAAATATTCAATTAATTAAAAACGTAAAGTAGATAATACGTAGGTAGCACATAATGGGCATAACTATGATTTTTTTTCAACAGCATCCTTACAAACAAAAGTCACCGCATGGCCCCTGGTAGGTAGGTACCAGTCGAAGCCGTCAAGACTCATATCGAGTTATTGAGACAATGGCTTATATAATGCATACTATTACTATATTTATTTAAAAAAAAGCATGTTTGTAAATTGCCACGACCAGCCGACAGAAAAGCTTTGTGAACATTTTTTTATTTTTATTTAAATTAACTCCAATGGCTCAAAATTGTGCTAATTATAGTCAAATAAACTTGATTTATAGCATTTTTCATAATATTCCACCAAGGGTAATCATTTACTTTTAATAAAATTACATTCATTGTACACTAATTTTGCTAAAGAATTTCAGAAACGTCCGCCCTACGTCGTGCTGAAGGTTTATGTTTATGATAATGAATTCATAACATCGCTATTCGCTGTGTTACCCGCTTGTCCACGTTATGGTATTATTCAATAGGATGTATAATTTACTCTTAATATTAAGTATAATATAGTAAACAAGAAAAAGTCCTGAGAAGTTTATATGAGCATCTACAGAGTGATGGTTGTATTAACACTATTAACAGATAATATTATAATATGACGCATTGTATACTATGCTCTTCATTTACATTTAATAACGTTTTTTTAATTGTACAAGTGCCCACATGCCCCACGTAGGTCAAAATGGAGATTTTATGGTATTTTCAGAGCATAATCCTGGACATTCATTAAACGTTGTAGATAATCTATTTATATAATTTTGAAGCCTAATTATTCTTTATATATATTTTAAACATTTTATGACTGCATAAAGTATTTTTATTACATACAATAGTATTCTTTTATATATGTATATAATATGTATATAATTATAAGTATATACGTCCTACATTTATGTATTTTTAACACTACAAAAGGCCATGAGGCCTAATGACAGTAGTGTGTCGAATCAGTATTGTAGTAGTAGAAGTGATACAAGTTCAAGACGTGGCAATGTGCCGAGGGAAGTGGCATACAGTTGTGTTCGCTTTATACGCGATTCTGGAATTTAACAAGGCGCTCTAAATATTTAATAGCAGTGCCTCTTTTATATTTTGGATTAATTCGAGTTCACAACCAAATAGGTACCTACACGTAAATGAGTTACACCAGTGGATTTTTATTATTATCCGTTTGTAGAAAATAATGATTGGAAAAAATGGTAATATTTACGTTAATTAATATGAACGAATTAATAAAAATAAAAAATCTTTTCAAAGTAATACAATAACTATCGCTACCAGTGACGTCCCGTAGGTCATGCATTGCATAGCGGCGGCAAATAAAGGAACGAATGAGATCATTACAACTATTGAAATCAATGGTGATTTCGCGCAAAGGCGAGAAGACCCGCTCAGTATATTGTATATTGTATGTATTTTTTTCAAGATTTATGTTGCATTTGTCGATTTAACCCGGCTCTCACATCTATACTCACCCGTCTGCCGCACAGCCATAAATCAAACCTTCTAGAAACGTCGATCCGATGTTGCATATGAAAACCGTGCACACCTATCTAGCGACAGTCGCACGTAAACTCTCGAAACGTATAGATATTTGGATACGGCGACCGGCGAGCCGGTATAGGAGTGACCAATTTGTGGGTGTGCGGATGCGTTCTGGCGTCTTCGACTCACAGCCCAAAACGCATTCGATTTGTTGATGGCAGCAATAGATGTTTTTTTCAAACTAAAAAGTCGCATTCGACCAATATGCGGAGCTCCGTTTGGCAACAATGGCAACGTGTGTTTTGTGAATAACGATGTCGTCACATCGACGTATTCGGTATGTTGCAGACAAGACAAGGTTTGATGTGCGAGCCGGTTTAAGAATGGCTTCACCATGGAGTCCGAAACTTTGAGGAAACACGGTGACACCCCCAAAAACCTCACACAATAATTTAATATAATACACCGTGAAAGTCTCAAACAATGAACCTAATATCTATTTGCCTAATTTCATTATAAAATAAACTATTGCGCGTGTATAATTATTAATTACATAGGTACCTAATAGATTATCAGCAGATTGATATCAACATATCAATAGACTTTTTTGTTTATAGAATCCCTTACAAAAGAAATACAATAACATTAGACAGACAGGTAGGTACTTTTAAAATTGCATTATATTCACTATATCATCACTTACTATATTATTATGTAGATTAGATATTTTCTTTGTTCCTCACAATCGTGGTATGTTTTGGGAAAATATTATTATATTTCCCAACACTGATAAAAAAAATTCTCTACATATTTTTCTCAATAATAAAAATGGAAGGAGTAGTTTCCATTCATCGACATATCATCATAATTTATCATATCGACAGACTTTTTATGCTAAATTCACCAAATCGTTATTTATACACAGGGAACTCAGAAATAATTCTAACTAAAATATCTAACGGGTGTGGAGAAGCATGTAACCAATCTCAAGTACGGTTGAATACGGGATCAACTTAAACACGTGTCAAGAATGCATCATACGTCGAATACTGACAACACTGCTCTCGGTTTATGCATTGACGCTCATTTAATATTGGTGTATTGAAGGTTGCAACACACGCTATTCGTCACGTCAAATGCGTGGTTCATTTTCGTAGGATGCTCACACATTCAAAACCCTGCGTCAAATTGTAGTGTATTGGAATATAGACTATCGGAATTGTATTTATTAACCTGTTCTGTGTTTGGACAATATTTTAAACAATTCTGTAAAAAAAATATATAATATGTATATTATTAATCTACTTTTTATCCTTCTTATAACGAAAGAAATTTCTTCGATGTAATGACATAATATAATTATTTTCCTTTCAATAATTTGTCAAACGATTACTTTCCGACTGCTTTCCTACAAGGCATAGTCACTTTTAACTTCCTTGAATCTCGTACGTCTCTTCTGATCTGCAGAAATTTTTGCCTGCTATCACGAGGGATAGTTTCCAATCCTGGCATCCTGAAGAATTTAAATTTGTATGTGCCTGTTAATTATTACGTGGTCGCAGCCATGCCCTATTCTGGTTCAGAACTATTTCCTCGTGTCAAGCCTATCAGGCACAATTAGCTAGGGATGAAAAACTAGTCAATGCGCTCCCCAAAGGCATATACATTTATAGTGAAGTGCTGTGTATTTTGTTTTTGAAATTTTATTTTACTGTAAGTATAAAATTGTTTTTTATTTTTTCTTCTACTCTCTCTATATTTTGTTATAATGTAAATCTCACGTTGTGAACGCCCTGTATTTTGATATTGTATGTCCACAATGTTAAATAAATAAATATATAAATCTTAAATAAATAAATAAATTAATTAATAAAATTTATCGACAGGTACCGACAATGTAGGTAGAAATATTTTTTCAATCAATTTATTTACGACATAATGAAATTTGCATGGTCAGATCAGATGTCAATGAACAAGATCGAACAAAGTCATTTTTTCTGACATAACTAAGATACTATCAGAGGTGAGCCAAGCGGGGGGAGGGGGAGGGGGGTGAAAAACCCGAACGGCAGGGTTTAAAGGGCGGCAAGTCCTACGAACCTTATTTTCTTTTTTTTCCCATGTCCGATCTTAAGTATATCTTCTCAGAATGTTATATTTGCAGCGCGTAGATCGCTTTTGTAACACCACTGCAGGGTGAGGGAGGGACTGTTATTAAATGCGAAATAATTATCATTATTATGGAACATGCGAACATGACAACTGTCAACTCGATAGCTTTTTTTAATAGTGTGTACGTAATGTAGATTTAGTTAAGTACATAGCTTCTGATAAGAAAAGTTTTAAAATATTCTAAGTTTGAATTTACTACCTCTATAAACCACAGGTGTGTACCTACATAATATAAGTAGGTATAATGTACTTTTTTACAATCGGACAATACTCTTAATAAAAATTATAATATTATTGCGCTGTCATAATAATTAATACATTTCTTTATGACATTCAACATTAAAAAGTGCAATAATATGTGTAACGACGTGTGCTTTATCAAATGTATCGGTCAATGCATTTAATGTCATTGCACCTGTTATCGAAAATTATTTTTGACATACAATGAACCTGATAAACTTTTATTATTACAGTTTGCCAAAATTAATTCTATTATCTCCTTAAGTCAGACACGACTGCGAAATAAAATAATCATTTAATAGTACAATGATATTACGTATGTACTGACAAACGTACCTATCCATTTCATAATAGACAACTGAAATCATGGCCCCCCACAAGGGGGGGGGGCTGACAGGGCTCTAGCCTGGAGGCCCGGGCTTAGAGGGGGCCCGGCGTGGCAAGTCGACCGGTTTAATGAGAAAAACACACACCACAAATTTTCTCTAATAGTAAAAAAAGTCGCCTGCGGCGCTATTTTACTAAACGATTAGTAACATTTGTAGGGGTCAATACCCTACAATCTGCATGACTTAATTTATAATTACAATGTACCTTGCAACATAACAATGTTGAAATAGTAGAACAAGCGATTTATGTGAATCAATCAATTTTTAACAGAAAGCTAATTTAGCAAAATAATTCAATAATTATATCAATCAATTATTTATAATTTACAAAACAACATGATATGCACAAAATTGTTTATATGAAAATCAATCGTGCCTAATAATTAAAAAGTGCTTAATTGTCTAAAATTAAAATCAATTATTTATAATTTACAAACAAGCTATGCATTACACAACAAAGCATGATTATCAAATATTCAAGTACCGATAACAGCATTTTCTATTGTATCGAATCACTATAAAAACACCCAGTACATGAAAACAATATTGTCAGTCAGTTATCAAAGACTTAACCGTAAGGTTATCGTTCCACTCCGCCCGATCGACTTCGCAATTTCTCATAACGCATAAACTGCTTTCATTCTGCTAAATTATAATCGGTAAACTTATCTGTAATAATTAAATTGATATTTATTTGGAAGGAGATAATAAAACCAGGGTTCATTTCATTCACGCATCAATCTTCTTGTTATTGGAGTCAAACAAACCTACCCTCCGGTTCCTTATTCCATCTCACTTCCAAAACATTTAAAAATATGTGTATATGCGATGTAATTTGACGTGATATGATGATTTATATAATTAAATGATAATTCACGCGTAGAATTTTGCTTTATAATTATTTTGTGTATTTCCTGGCGAATATATGGCGAAGGGTTCCATGTTACTTGGGTACCACAAAATGAGGTCGCGATCAGTGCTTCATAAAATGCTGAGTGTCGACAACTCAATAAATCAACTGGATTTATTTAAAAATCGGTAAAAATACACGGAATACCCTTAACTCTGGGGTTCAGTGGAAACCACTTGGGGAGCACAGCTCTAAAAAACACACTGCCTTTAACCTTAGCGATAGGTAGGGGGGGGGCGCCATAGATCCTGGTCTGGGGGCCCGCTTTAGGATGTAGGGGCCTTGACTGAAATGATCACGTCGTCATGTAAATTGTACGTCATATTCAATTTCGCCGTAGTACAGTTAAAATAATGTTGTTCACCTTAATTATGCTTTCTTATCGGAAAAAGATGGTCATACACAGGCGAGCACACATACATACAGGAGTCACAATACCGAGTAAATTAGGCAGCCTGTTCTAAGTTTATAGGTAGAAGTTGTTTCGTGCACAAAGAATCAACGCAATATCAATCCAATATTCTAATTCCATCTCTCATATAAAATAATTGCACCTAAAAATCCGCAATATTCGAAAGTACCTACCTAATCACAACTGCGAGGCTATATGTCATCAGGAAGATAATTATTGCTAAAAGTTTACTGACAAAAGTGCCATCTTTTTACACCCCCTCTCTTGTCTGTGTTAAATTTTAGAGCGAGATAGAGTACGCAAATTACATATTGAAAATTGAGATGCGAGATGCGCCGATTTTGAAAAATAATTTACGTCATGGGTCACGGCCGCCGCCTGAATTCATATTTCCCCGGTAGCTGTCATAAATGTCGAATGGTGAGTATAAACGTATTTTTTTTTAAATATGCCTAAGTGTGCAATGACATGACTAATAATATTTAGGTTCAAGATACAAAGAACTTTTTATACACCACGTTTTTAAATTTAATATAAACAAAAAATAAAAAAATATAAACTTGACAATTCTATGTATTAATGAAAACTTTTTATTGTACTTGATAGAAATTCTGAATAAATATTATAGAATATTGAAATGTCATTTTGACATTTCATATTGATTTCCATAGTAACGCACGTATATATTAATAATTTAGTTGCTAGCTACCGACAATAATAACTTTCCATACAAAACAGAATTAACTGAAAATGAATTCAATTCTGCTTAAAAATGGCTAAAAGTATTAAAAGAATGCATTGTCGTCGTGTTCTGATATATTCTAAAAGTTTCAAATGTCTAGCTAGTCGGGAAGTTAGTTAAAAATCTTCAATCGTCCAATACAAATCTGGACAAACTAGAAAAAAATGTACTGAACACACAAGAAAAAATCTGTACCGGACAAACAAGAATACGAGCTAATAAAAACGTGGTAAAAATTTGTAGGTTACCCATGTATATGTTCGATTCTTGTTTGACATTTCAATATAAAATTTCGAGCATTCCGAGGTTCGGGTGGAAAAATCATAGATATGCCAGCATGAACATACCCAAATTTGACCGAGGTCCGGAAATAAGAGACGTATTTCACACGACATGTCTATCAACTTAAATTTTCGCCGTAATACGAATTTATCAATTATCGTAGATAGCCGTTGATAACCGCCTTGTGTATGGAATTGCTTCTGTGTTAATTTGAACCAATAAAAATAACGAAAACGTGCAAACAAGAATAGCTGTGCTGATATTCTGTAAAATGTCTCTAACGTCATCATTCATCATAACTTGTTGGTGAAAAACACATTGCGTAAGTAGTGATAGCCTCATAGACACTTCGTACAGTTGGCAACACTTGACAGGATGTGAGAGTTGTTTTTGTTAACTTCACTACTGTCACTATTTTTGATGTCATGTAAACAAAAACGTGTCCGGAAAATTGTACATTGTACCTGTACGTCTTACAATAATTCACCGTGAGCTCTTGTATCAGACATAGATGGCCGTATAGTCAAATTCGTGACTAAATAAACCATTTCCAATACAAAGGAAAGATAGAAGAAAATAGGTAAATTAGAAATAAAATAATATCGTTTATATTTATATGTATAGATGACAATAATCACAGCGTTATTATTAGATATTTGATATCAATCAATATCAAATTAAGAGCGTACTTTATTCAGTGAAACGGCAAATAATTTTCAACAGTAGGTGCGACGAAATTTCTCACTAGTCGCCAATCGGAAAATCGGAACATTTACTGTTTACAATGCTCTACGAACAATGCGTCATTTTTATTATTGAAATGCTATACGGCCATCTCTTTCCGGTACGACAGTTCATGGTGAACTGTGATACGCTGAAAAATAATACGTACAATTTAAATGGTAGATGCCTACCTAAAAATTTGTTTCAAAATCACGTTTAAGATTTGTATTGTGAATATTGCTTACACCACGTCGGGCAAAGCAATGACAAAATATTGCTTGTTAGTTTTCCCTTTTCATACTAACACACCAGTGGGTCTATTCTATACTTATCGACCGCTAAAGTGAAAAGTGATAAATATTATCAAACTTAGAGTAGGTTTGTATTAAAGTATTAGCACTTATTGTAACAATTACAATAAGTTGGTTGTAATTGGTGCAATAAGTGCTATATTTTAACAGAACCTCTCATGGCTGTGATAAAATTTAGAGCGAGATAGACAGTTTTGACTGTTTAGACGGCTAATTTATTGTAACAAGTATAATACCTCAATACAAATATGTAATAAATACAATCACTTTATCACTTTAGCGGTCGATAGTCGCCTTGTGTTTAGAATAGACCCGCAGGTCAAGCTATCATATTATCATCGTGTTATAAAAAAAGAATATAAATGGCACATCAAATATGAATCTGGTTGACATTATTTTCTTACCAAGTTATTAATAATATTATTATGTATATCACCTTGAAAACATCAGCTGTATCTGTGATTCATACACTGACTACACGACTAGGTACACCGAACACACTTCCGACCTTATCAAAGTGTCCGTTATCATGTTTATTAAATTTGTTATCAATATTTACTTATTTATAATATTTTGCGTACATATCTAAATTTGGATTCCCGGGTTATACCTAAATATTATACCAATTTACTTAGTATAGTGCCATGTTCACATAGAGAAAAAATAAGTGTCCGGGAGGGGGCGGGATTAATAAAATCTAGCAGTACTGACGTCCGTATTTACCCGTCAACTACTTACATATAGCTTTTCGTCGCTTCAGCCACGCCCCTCCACACTTTTGCGGGTACTTCCCCCATACCAAGACACTCCACACTTTGAGCCTAGCGACGAACGCATGGTATGGAGCTATAACTACGGGTATTGGGACATATCGCAACCGTGGTTATCGAATGCGCTTACAATCAGAATTAATAGGACCGTTAGTGTCAGTTTGCGTCGTCTGCGACGTCTTATATTTTACACACCCTGCGTTAGAATATTAAATCAAGCATTGGACGCCCCAGATGGTTACACCAATTCTTTTCGTTTCGGATTCTCCCGATTTTTTTCTGTCATGTAGCTTATTTTCTTACCCTATCTGGCATATTTTGTGAATGACAGCTGTCGGCGACAGGGATTGCATAATATTCTCTGTTGCTATTCACCCATCACGTCCCATCCTTCCGTATTCAAATTCACATAGGTATATTTAATAACATAAAGCGAGCTTTACAAATCACAAATTCAAGACGTTCACAACATGACATGAAAAAATAAAGAAATAGTACTTATTAATATAGGATTATTAATCTTACAGCTTATTCTTCACTGTATTTTTTACGATTTTATTCATTTATTTTCCTTAATAATCGTGCTACTACACCCACAGAAATCCTGTGTTCCCTGGTCAAATCAAATGTGAATACATAGTAAACAATATCCACGATTTTTACCTACGAAACGAATATAACAATATGTTCAAACCCAATGACATATTATATATTAATGTCATTGCTAAAACCTCAATAATTTGCTTGGTCTGACCTATCATAGTAAGCCATAATATACTTAACTGGTCGTTCACTGTGTTTGTCCCCCTAATTTTGAAACTGATTTCCCACAAGAGTGATACTAAAAATAATTCGACATTTTTAATTTTTAAATCTTAATAGAATATCTCATATCAGTTCAATCCATACTTCTTTTTTTAGTGTGGCTACATATTTGAATTAAAAAAAACGTCACCCTAGCTAAGATGAAAAAATCCGATAGTGCCACCCCCCGTATACAGGTGGGGATATTATTTTATTTTGTTAGTGAGGGTGAAATGTGCAACACATTTAAGTGGGTGGATATAGCCATAGCATTATCATGGTTGCATACGTCTTAGTGGCGATCTGCTGAGCAAATCCCCGCACACGTCCCTGATGAAAAATACAAAGTATTTATGCATATTAGTTGTTATTCGCCAGAACTTAGCGACTGACGATCGTGACCCGGATGATTTGACAACTATCTGGGTCATCCAATGTTTGCTTTAATATTCCGATGCGGTATATCTAAAAGATAAGGCAGCGCATATGACACAAATGGACACTCACGAGCCTAATTATTATGACTGTTAAGCCATGCGCATTAGCCACTTGTAGATGCGACAACTCGCAATGACATGTAGGTGAACACCCTTAGTTGGCCACGTGTTATCGTTATGCCGTGTCCACACTGGCAACCTCATTAAATATCACGATAATTATCAAAATTTGTTTGACTAAAAATTATTTTAATCGAAATTTAATGAGGTTGCCAAGATCTTGTTGCCAATGTTGACACGGCTTTAGACTCGAAGTGTCTGGGTCAGCGTTTGAAGAGACAATAATCTATTAGTACATGTAGATATTATTATCTGTTAGGCGGGGTAAATTTAATACTTAAATTTTGTTGACCCGCCGCATTTAAAATCAATTTAAAAAATTGACGAATATTTTTTTAAATGGACCCCATCTTTAGATTAATAAAGCCTGAGCATAACTTTTTGCACAAGCAACGAGTGGTCCACTGTCATACTATTTATTGATAACATACTTGCAAGCAGAGTTTGGTATTCTATAATGACTGAAGAGTATAAATAAGTTATTGTAATAACGTAATATAATGTAATAATAAGATGTGACCCTGCAACGAATTCACATTTTATTAAATTTTTTTACAATTGTAAGCTTATCTTTAAATTTAAAAAAAAATCTTTTTAATGTTTTCAGACCTACGTATTTATTAATTAATGCAGTTAAAATTGTAAATTATCAAAAAAAAAAAATTGCAAGCTTCGTATTTTTCCGCTAGGTTCTCTGTTGGCATGCCTATACCCCAATAATACATAACCACTAAATCAGATAAACTCCAAGGTCTCCAAGATACGTTAAAATAATCTGAAAGAAATCTGAAACTAAGAATACTCCGACAAGTGAACACGACAGACGCGTCAGTATGAGCACTCTGTAGACAATGACAGGTCATCCATAGACAACGGGAGGGGCGAAAAGTAGGACCAGCCGTGTAATGTGTCGGCTTCCTTCTTCAGTGGGCAATGACTCCTCCCAAACCATTTTTCTGTTCTGATGTGTTTCTAAATTATGTACCTACTATACTCCTCGTTATTGATCTAACTTCTAACAAATTATAGAAATAATGTACCTAGTGATTACACTAGGTACATTATTTCTATTATAAAATTATAAAATAAACAAAATATGTATGTAGCATAAATAAAAATGGAGGTATTTTGCAAGTATGTTTGTTATTTTATGCCTCTGTATTTTTATATGGAAATCCATGTACACTGACAGTAATGCAATTTCATGAAATGCATGTGATCAGAAATGAAATTTTCATAACGCATAATAATCTATGCCATTTTATCTTAAATGTCTCGCATTTATTCTTTTCATGGAGTATTTCTTTCGTCTATCTCTATCTGGATACGATATTTTTTCCCTGCGCGGCAGAGTTGTATTTATAAAAAAAAATCATTTCTGACTAAAAAGCCAAGTACCTACCTACGCCATTTTATTAAAATATTATAACTTTCATGTAGCTTGGATTCAAAAATACAACGAAAATAAAACAACATTGAAGTTAATGGCCCCACCAAACCTATTTAAAAAGAAAAATTGAAGAATAAGAGGCCAGGACGCACTGTCAAATGCACCAACAATGTCCAGGAATTAATAGTCCCAGGACATACTTATGGTCGGAATTTTCAGCGATCACAAGTACTTTTCTTGTAGCGTCTTCAGTTGACTTGCCTGAAAATGAAACAACATAGGTACATATATTACAATATTTTAATGTTTCGAATTTGATGGAGCAAGCAATACACTATTTGACAATAACCTGAAAGATGAAAATGGCTGTCAAACTTTTAACAGCTTTAAACTCTTATTGGTATTCAAAACTTTTTGAATACCAATAAGAGAGTAATCAGATATTTTTATTAAGTATTTATATATTATTAGTAGGTATGTAAATATCCTAAAGAAATGAACATTCTATCTAAAATTATAAAGAACCACCTTAAATTCCCTCCCTTATTTAAATTAAATCAATTTACGTGATAAAGTGTGGTATTGCACTAAAACAATAATTATACTCCTTTGATATTATTCATATTGGTGTCACACAAATTTATCTGAAATATTATGGTAATATAAATTTCTACAAAAATAGTGCAGCCTTGCCCATTCAACTCATTTTTCATATTTTGTAATTCATAAGTCAAAACTGATGTTTTGTCAAATAGGTATTGTACCTACCCTTGAACTGAAGCAGCGATATCGTGAGTTGTAGATAATTATGTAGCTTGTTTCAAATGCGAAATGATTAGAAAACTGGAATCGTCTTTGTAAATAATGTTAACATCAATATGGGCATTCAACATGGACATTAAAATATTAATATTGTAGCTTATAGAGTAATTTACCATTTCGGCTCTGTGAAAATGGTAACCCCGATGGTTGGTTGTTGACACCATGACAAATTGAACGAATTTTTCACAACAACTATCTCTATGAAGAAGGGCAGGTTCAAAATTGTATAGAGTTGGGGGTGAAAATATCAACATACCCTATTGATTTGAATATTTTGGTGATCGTATTATGAAAATATCACCTTATTTCGTGAATCTATCAATCTTTAACCAGTCATGTGCAGGTTTTATCCTGGTCTTCAAAATAAGAACATGGAAAACTTGAGATATTATTGATCAGGTCGAAGTCGAAGAGGATGAGGAAGAGCCATATGCATGGATTGAATAAGAGTGTCAGGCAGGTTTTTCACTTGTACAGGCTCTGAATACCGCTGTAAGTCGAGAGATGAAGAGCCGGGCCGCGGATAAGGCTGCTGCCAGTACTTCACAACGGCCAAAGTATCCGTGTCATAGTC
Source organism: Rhyacophila brunnea (assembly GCF_057557595.1). Classification (NCBI taxonomy): domain Eukaryota; kingdom Metazoa; phylum Arthropoda; class Insecta; order Trichoptera; family Rhyacophilidae; genus Rhyacophila; species Rhyacophila brunnea. Next base: position 33,578,099 of record NW_028233276.1, on the reverse strand, counting down.
CTCAGTCATGAGATCGTGGTGAAAAAGAAGAATAATGATGTCATCAAACAATATCTAGCTACTTAACACATAACTGATTAATTCAAAGTTCGAATATTATACGAAATAAAAATACGGAAATAAAACAAATGTGTCTTTCATTTATTATCCATACGAAACCGACACATGCGCATGGTGCACTTGAAGTAGCACGTTACGGCGGTGAGGATTAGGAGCCACGACCACTTCCGACGTTGGCATCATGACTTTTCGTGTATACTATTGTCTCAGGTAGACGATTCACAAAAGGAACTGCATCTCTCATAATATAATATATACCTACGCAAGTTTTCTCTCCACCTGGATTAACTAGCGACTATCTTTAGCCCTGAACGTTCGCAGATGATTTTTTTAGTGCGCTAGAATTAGACAGGGTTAATTTGATTATTGTTATGGTTGCTATAATCAGCAATATTGCACCGACTACTGCTACTAACTGTTTACTCGTACATTATTCACTGTCTTTATTTGACACCACTTGTTTTAAGTATTTCCTGACATTGGATAGTTTAGTTAGATGATAGTAAAAATGTGGTCAATAAATGAAAATGATACACATAGGTTACTGTTTGCCATTTAGTGATATCCACAAAGCAGGTATCTAATAATTATTGTAGGTACCTACCTACTTAAACAACTATTTTTACTATGCCTAAACAGTTCTCCGTTAAGTTTATATAAAGCTCTATTGAACTATTCTTTTAGTATCTTTCATCGTCGGGATGTCATGACTGAGGGTCATGACACGAATGATATGGCTTTGTCCACGGTTCGGCTCCACTCCTATCGGGATTCAACAGTACCTACGCAAAGAATATTATCATCATATTGTAACATACGTCAATTATTAGTAAAGACAAATGTTATGGAAGCAATAAGTTTAGTAGTGTTTCATATAATATTACCCCTTTAAAATGTACATTAGATAATAATGGATGAATGGTTGAAGTTAACATTTTTAACTCTAACATTTATAATAAGAATGTATTGTTGTTGAATAAAATGATAAAATCATTGATAATAAATTATTTCCAAATCATCGGATAAGCTCAGGAAAGCTTAATATAATACATTTGTATTAATAAGTATCACACCCCCTATTTATATCGACAATAATACATGATATTTTGAATCATAAAACACGAAGGTACTTTGAAAACCCCTATCAAGTGTATTTAGCGGTCTTCAAACAGGTAAACTAATATCTTTTTCAGACATAATAGGTATACGCACAGGTGTGTGCCACAATCATCGCACAGGTATAAACCGAGGATGCAGCAGGAATAAATTTAGTTTCAAGATTTCTGTTTCGGGAACTCGTGTGCTGATTCCAAGAACCCGGAGCCAGACAGACCACGGTGACTCACCGTAGTGACTCATCTTTGTTTTTACGACCCGTTTTTTTGCATTCGACCGGTTTTTGCCAACCATGCACTTGTTCGCCTTTTCGAAACGTGGTCAAAGTGAGAATTAGGGATAGGTACTGCAATAATTTATTTGCTTATGGTTGTGGCGACCCAGCGTGAGCGATCATCAATTTTGGTATATTAACCCATAGCTTACGGGCCGCACAAAATTATGTTTTTGCTAATTACTTTTCAAATGCAAATTAACACGTTAATTACAAAATTAATTAAAAGGGCCCGTAAGCATTGTGTTAATAATTAACAATAATGGCACCCAAATCAAACGGGTCAATAACTACGTCTATTTCGGACAACACATGTCAATTTAGGGTGGTAATATGTACAACGAGATTGCTCGCAGAAGCAAACTGGCAAGGAGCGTATTTGGGCGCCTGAATAGTATCTTCAAAAGTGACCTCCATTTATCAAATCAAATCAAATCAAATCAAATTTATTTATTTTACATATTATAATGAACATAACAAATTATAAATTGAAAGCGTTCACGACATGACATAAAATAAGTGTTAATAATTTAAAAAAATAAGAATACAGATAAGTGTGAGTTAATAATACAATAAGTAATAAAATAAGAAGTAAAATAAAATAACAAAAATAACAAAATAATACAATAAAAATAGATGGAAGCACACAGAGTGAACTTTGATAGACCCTATCTTAAAAACTTATAAAACAACGTCCACCTAAATTCACCCTCACGTAAGTGGAATATATCAATATCCGAAGCGATACCATTAAACATGGTTATTGCCCTCCCAATCGGCATTACTAATGGCAGGTTAGTTTGCACCGTAGGAGAACAAATAACGGATGCCCTCGATTCCTAAGGTAATTATCGGAGACACACAAGCCAACACCACCAAGAATGGCAGAGTTCACATTTATGACTGAAGCGTAAAGTGTTCAACCAACATATGCTACCAGTACGTACTAGCGTATGCAAATAGACCTTAGTGTAAAAGAAATCGAAAAATTACGAGTAGCGCAACGTGGCATGGAAAGGTGCATGTTGGGCATGATGCGGAAAGATCACAAAATAAACCAATGTATAAGGAGTTAGATAAGAGTACGCGATGTGATAGAGGTTGCCGAATGGATGAAATAACAATGGGCTGGATGTATCGTTCGGTGAGTGGATAACCGCTGGACAAATATGCCATCATACAGTGGTACCCGAGGGCCACTAAATGAAAAGGGAGCGTCCTAAAACCCAATGAATCAACGGACTTGTTAAGTTTGGTGGATGCACGTGGCAGCGAAGAACTAGAGATATAAAACTAGAACATTTCTGTTCATTTAGTTTTCACCTTTTAAAGTCTCAATCTTCAAAACTTTACTTTGAGCTTTTACTGCCACACGGCAATGAGTAAACTGCAGTGCCTCAAGGTAGTTGTGTTAATTTGCAGCGCCGTGTGGTCTTGCCTTTAGTGGTTCTGTACTTGAAAACTTGTAGAAACTTAAACCTCACTCTGGAAATGATCTAAAGGTTTTCTATGGGGATTATTTAATATTCCCCCAAACATGTCCGATCCTAATAGGGTCATATGGGCCTCCAAAGAGTAAAGGTTTGTATTAACAGATTTGGTTTTTTACGAGAAATGGATGTCAGCCACTTGCTCAACCTATTAGGTCCATACTCTGGCTCATACACAAATTAAAAAAAACAATATGTGTACTTGCCAGACCCAGAATTCAAACCTGGGACCCACGACGCAAAAGGCCAACGCTTAAGCCGCGCGGCAATTAAACCATAAAGACAATTAATATAATTTTGTTCCCAACACCGAAAAGCTCATTTTTTGCTGAAACCTCACTAGGTGAACCTAAACATACTAAACCTATAAAGCCATTGTAAATTACGATTTTCGGTCATCAGCTGACTAATGGCACAGTATAGAGATTAAATTTATACACATTTTAACGAGAAACAGTCGTTGGCAATTCGCGCTACCAATATCACCATGTTCAGTTAGCGCGATTTGACTTGCGCGCATTCCAGGTACATGTGACCTCATTAAGCCATCCACATGTAATCGCCGTGTGTCACTTCTCGCACGCGGTCGAGGTACAGGTGACCTCATTCAGCTGTCCACATACACTCGCGACATATCGCGGCGAGATAAACGTCATCTGGACAAGCTATTAGGTCGACCCACCGCACATAACAAAACAACACAATATTATAATATTAAAATGGTTCTTGTCGGCTTAGGGGAAGCCAGCGGCAAACAAATTTTGAAAATAACCGATACACTGGATTATTTGTTAGATTCGGTTAGGTTAAATTAGGTTAGGTAGGTTTTCATTTTTGAATCCATGATTTTTTCCAAAATCGGTTATGAAAATTGGCGCGTTTCCGCTTGGCTACCTGTAAACCGACGTACCATTAAAATTTGTTATACGCGTGATCAAATCCGTAAAAGCTTCAGAGACGGGCGCGCTGTTATTTTACGAATCTCTTAACAATTAAAATAATTAGTACATAATTATCATTGTTGTGTCAACCAGAGCTCCACGTTATTAATGAGAACCATACAATTTAAGCCCCGGACTCTTTACGAGACAGAAACTGAAAACAATAACAATATTATTTTCTTTGATAATGGACTGATGGACACCTGCGTTTAGCCTACACTAGCCTATTTGAATTTCACCATTGTGTGATATTGGATACATAGAGCAAAAATAATAATATATTATAATCTGTAAACCCTTGGGGTATAAAAAAAAACTAAAAGACATCAACGCAAGTTTTGACTTGTGAAAGTTTCTTGCTGAGATTTTTTTTCATCAAGGGAATATGACACTAACCGTGCCCTATTGTTTATAAACAAAAGCTCACTTTGGCCTGTGCAAAGTTTTATGGCTTCTCCTTTTTCCCTTAACTTTTTTGTTGATTTTTTTTATTGTTGGTTAAAATGACCTATTATGTCGATGGGCAGCCGAGATCCGAAAAGGCCCCTTTACACGGCCATATAATTTTTTGTGCAGTCTGGGAGATAATGTAAACTTTGGCATTATTATTATTTAGACATAAATATTATATTATAGTATTAAATGATATTGTCTTATTTTGTACAACATTACAACAATGATTCTCAATATTGTTGACGATGTCGTTCCCATAGAAATTAGAATGTGTTAACGTTATTATGGGCTCTTGGTTTGGTAAAAAAAAAGATTATTAGTAGATATAGTTCTGTCGAATGCTTACTGGTTTTGTACAAGTAGATAAGTAATCGAATAGATTAATTATTGTTCCATATGTTATGTCAAGAATTGAGTTAAGCGTGTGCTACCTACCTCAACTGAAAATAAATGGTAGTAGGCAAGGCGACGCACTTGCAAAGATGGTAGCCGATATTTCATATATCTATTTAATTCATAAGTGCAATTATAGGATTGAGGATTAAACTAATTATTGTATAATATGATATTGATTTAAAAGCTAAATAAGTATACGATTTTAAATTCTACTTACTCAACTGTATTCAACATTCTGTAAATGAGATCTCATTTTGAAATAATCCTTTATAACACACCTACTGTTCGAATGTTTATTCATATCATATGTATCAGAAGAAGATAGCATGCTCGGTATTCTGAAAGTATGCCAGTATTATAGATATTTTTGAGAGCAGAGCCCTGAGAATATTAAAGAAAATGGTATATGAAAGTCGGGATAATATAATGAGGAGCTGTGTTCACATGTGTGAGCAAAATGAGACTTATTAAACTGCTAACATTATACTGGATTGAACACGTACATACAGTGCCAGAGTAGATACCATAAGGAAGTCTTGAGCGGCCTGATTGGTTGTGGAACGCATAATCTTTATCAAAATAAATATCGTAACTCAATACAGGCAAAAGTACAAATGACTGTCTTGGCAATGATCTGGTCGATAAAATGCTATCAAATATAAATGAAGAACAGTTTTGGTGAACGTTTTCACCAGTTCAGAGCAAAAAAACTACACTAGCTTTTATCGTACCTGCGTCCTCTCAAAAGAAATGTCAATGAACTTAACTTGACACCGTTCAACACAGTTGCTGGTTGACTCCAGATGCAGTTAATAGATTCAAAAAGCAAGGAACTGTGGAGCAACAATTTCTTCAACCATCTGCATGGAAGAACTCAAAAGAAAGAAATCCAATTTGATTTCTCAGCACAACTGGACAGCTATAAAACAACTGCTTAAAATAGAAACAATAGGTACTATTTGATAAATGGAATAGAATTTGAAACATATGACGCGTTAAAAAAACTAGCTGTTACAATCTTTGGTTCTACATATTATTATATATGCGAACAAACATTCTCATATATGAACCAAATAACAAATAAACTTAGAAGCAGAATAACGGATGAAAATTTACAGTCATGACGTATTCAATTAAAAATAAGTAGCTATTTGCCAGATATAGTAAAACTATCAAAGCAATGCACGGACGCCGTTCTAATTTTTTTTTAAATTAATAAATCTTGAACTTACGCCTCCTAAAAATCTATATCCATATACGTATGTATTTGGATATATGCGGCTGTCCTTGATAATTTGGCTCTTCTCACTTGACAAACTTCCGACCCCTGGCCTAGGCCCAAGGAACTAAGCCATTTTGAATAGGTACTTTTTAATAATAACGTAAGTGTTTTCGTATGAGAATGCTTGAGATTATAATATTAGGTATCTATGTGTAACCGTGTGAGTTAATATTATATTATTATGTCGATACTTATTTTTTTTTTATATTTTAGTAAAACTTACTAAAACGTGTTAAATCATTCCATGAACCAAACAAATTTGACGTAAATGACCGCATCAAAATAGTAATGGTTATAATAAAATTAGTGTAATTTAATAAAGTATGACCACCGTGGGTAGATACAATCAGAAATGGCCCCTTAATTTAATAACTGCCCGTTTTTTCACCACTCGTCTAAATACTGATATAAAAAAAGTAATATTAAACAGAGCTAGGGGAGGAAACCACCCCTAGCCATCCATGATGACAGATAATAAATGTATCGACGGTTATTTTTTTTTTTGGACAAAAAATGGGATTTAAGGTTAGGTAAACACAAATATATTGAAACCATTGATGTAGTAGGTATATCAATGATTGAAACCCAACAAGAATTGAGGCAAATAGAAATGTCCATCCAACAAGATAATAATTATTTTTGGTTGTTAAATTCAATATGCTGATAAAGAATCATATATCTATAATATTATTATCATCTGAGTACACTCCAATACGTTTTAAAGTGATCCCTACTACACGTGTAGGTATATTTTTCTTTATTGTGTGGTTATTCCTTTTAACTTTTACCTACTCTTGTTATATCCAGTAGCACGTTTATGTAACGAAAATGCCGCAATAGATTCGTTTAAAAGGGGGAATTATGGATTTCTTTGGAAAATATAATATGATTAATACACCCATCACGTCTCATATAGCCACGTGGATACCGAATGCTCGTGGCTCAACGGTCATAATTATAAGGATCTTCAGTGGCCGTTTATGTCGTCCACGTGGTTTTGTCTTTTAAACATGCGGCATCATATTCAAGCAAACATTCGATACCCCAGATGGGTGCACTCATTATTCATGACTGCCACGGGCCATCTAGTGGTCACATGTATTGCATATCGTAGAATGCCGAGAGGAGTGAGGTCAACCCGTTGGGAATGCTGTTTGACAGCCAAATTATTTGGGTCTCGATCCTCACTTATGAGATCTTGAGTTTTGACGAAGTGGAAAAAGTATCTAATATTTAGGTTGATTCACCTAAATATATTTTATTTTTCCTTTTCTGCGGGGGGAGGTCCGGAGTCGAAACCCTTGTGTGCGTGCCTACAACCATATAATAGAAAAATAACAATTATTATCAAATATCACACTACCCCATTTACCTTCGTACTTTGAAATTTTTCATTATGTATTATATTGAATTATTCTTAATTAATCTATGATTTTTGTTTTACCTAAAAATTGCAAAAGCTTAAGTATTAAAGTCAGTTTGCAGATACTTTTGGGTATTCTCTGCAAGGGTAGTATCTACTGAAATTGTGAACATAAATCATTTTCTTTATATTTTTTATTTGATTAAGCCTACATCGCATCACCTATCGCCCCAAGTTTTCCCTAGCAATATCTAATGGATTCAGATCATTTGTCTTTCTTTCCGCGCCGCTGAATTCATCCATCTATGTTCATCGTCCACTGTGTTTTTCATATTTTTTTACATGATTCAATCTCCGTAATCAATATTATACAAAAATATATTATCTAAACCAGAGTGGTAAGATGACTTAATGTTAAAAACTCGTATCTTACTTTCAGTCCAGGAAAATTACTTTACGAAGCTGCACTCATATTTAAGGCTTAAGTGGTATGCACAGCAGTCGCAAAGACTCCATACCAGGTTATTGTTTAATTAAAGCCTACCTTCTAAGAAAAATAGACTAATGATAATAAAAAAATTAAAAATTAACACAACACACAACCATCTGTCATTAGAATCTTCAAGAATTGAATTATGAATTCGTATCAAAGGTAAGAAATCTGCGACAGCACAATCTGTCTTCAATTATTGTATTTATACGATTATTTTGTTGTTAGAAATTAAGATTTATTTTGTATGACCGTCGGGTCACGTGACCTCAGCCCCGTCTGCCGAAATGTATGCAATATGGTAGACTTGAAAGGCGAAGCCTAAAACCTTTACGCATAATATTACTGTCTACTGCAGCTTTGTCCAAAATAATTAATAATAAATGATTTAAAAAAAATACTTTCTATGCCATTCAATCACAATACTTGTATAAATATAGATTTTTTTTTAATAGAAATGAATTTTATCTAATGATTTTTGGTGTGAGCTCATCGGTGAGCTCGTCAGCTATTGAAATTTCACCGATTTAGTGTGTCGTTGTTATTTGTGTGTAAGTATTCATCAGTAATATCGTATTATCTTCTTATTTCCTATAAGTATACCTGACAAGTGTGCTCTTTTTCTCTGATCTCCACAGCTCTGACCTCTCCAAAAATCACCCTTCGCCACTGATGCACAACAACATTTTTTTAAATAAGTAGGTACCTACATACTTAATATGTTATTTTATTCCAAGAATACTAGTAGAAAGCAAATCATATGGTATTTCTAATTATAGAACCTATTAATAGAATCAACACACTTGTGGTTTTTGACTTCCTACATGAATCAAAAGATATTTTTGGCGGTTATATTTTTTATTTCACTAAGTAACATTCTATTACTCAACATACCTATTATATTCCCACACATATTAATAATAATTGGCATAGCTTAATCAAAATCATTTTTTAATGAAAATAGTTTTAAAAATATTCTGCCCTCCTGGTCACTCAGTTTTGTGGTTATTGATGATATTACATAATATGTCAAACGGTTTGTGGACAGGATACATGCATTAAATAAATTCCTGTTAAATACTCCCAGCAATGAGCTCCATTTCCGAAAATCATAATCATATCCTGTGTCCACTCCCTTATACATATCAGTTTTTATTAATATGAAATCTTAAAATAGAAACCTACTTAATTAAATTTAGGTGTATGGTTAATTATATAAATTAGATATTTTATAAAATAGTTATACTATAATAATTTATAAATGATTTTTCGCACGGTAGGAGGAGGGTAACGACATTTAGACACAACCTCCTATAATATAGTAAGTATATAATATACAATTTGGATAATTACGCTAGTATAGTTATTTATTATATTATACTTTATGCTAATCAACTATGAGCAAAATTGCGTCGCAGGCGACATTTCCCCATAGCAAGATAATTTTAATAGATAAACGAATGAAAATACGTCTATACAAGGTTGCGAAAGGAAATAAAATAAACTTCTAATAGATTGGCCGTTACAGAAATCGCAGATCAGTAAATTGTAGCGACATAATATGTGACCATGCCCCCCACAAGGGGGGGGCTGACAGGGCTATAGCTTGGGGGCCCGGCGTGGCGAGTCGACCAGATAAGTGAGATAAACACACGTCACAAATTTGCTTTAATAGCAAAAAAGTCGTTATTTTCCTTCGTTAATGTTATTTAAAATGATGTGGTTGTACGATACAATTTTTAATTTTGTATCGATACTCGACAACTCCATAATTTAAATGGATGTATTAAAATATACAAAAAACACTAAATATACACATTAATTTTACCGCGTACACCATATGGAAAACGCTACTGTAGAGCGTCACACTGCCTTTATCCTTAGCGATAGGTAGAGGGCGCCGCCAAAACCCTAGCTTGGAGGCCCGCTTCAGGATGTAAGGTTCATGTATGTGACTATAGACACTAACTATTGCTCTATCTCTAAAACATCCTGATCATGATCCTCAGTCATGACGTCCGGACGAAGAAGAAGTAATACTTATTCCATTCACATACATATTTAGTATTTTTTTCGTCTTTGGGGGAAGGGTGGAAGTCCGGACTCAAGGAAAAATATATTAAAAAATCGATCACGATAATTGACGAATTGTATTATTTAAAATAAATCATTGAAAATATATAACTATGTTCCACAACACAATCTTCATTATATAACGTACACACCTTTTTACACTACCTTCATATTTGTGTGTTCATTTTCATTAAATCAGTAGTTTTTTAATAGGTGTAATATGAACCTGTGGTATTACCTACCTTCTTTTCATGTAGGTGCCCTTAATTTGAAAAACCTGCACACTTGTGACTGGAACGAATTAAATAAATCATGCTGTATTAATCTAGCTTTCTGCATTATTCCACGAAAAATACATCCAACTCTATTCGACTGTAGGTTTAGTTTCCTTTGTCAAATTCAGTGTGCTTATGTCAGTTTCCGAAAACGTTTTAGATTCGAAAATTGTCCTATCATTTACGTTTTTTTTACCTGTCGTGTTTATTATTATTATATTTCTGGCTCAATTTTTTGATCGTAGCTATAATATGGTGAGGGTAGTAATTCCAGGGGTATTTACCATTTATCATTCATTATTATCGTTTATTCGTTAATCTTTCTTTTTACAACGTTTTTCTTAGGTCGTATTCTTATTTGTCAGGTACAAATCTTGCAATCGATTTTTAATTAACTTCCCGACCAGCTTGACATTTGAAACTTTTAGAATATATCAGAACACGATGCCAATGCATTTTTTTAATACTTTTAGCCATCTTTAAGTAGAATTGAATTAATTTTTAGTTAATTCTGTTATGTATGAAAAGTTATTTCGATGCCATTATTGGTTGCAAGGGCGTCCTAGCAACTAAATTATTAAATAATATATACGTGCGTTACTATGGAAATCAATATGAAATGACATTTCATTATTCAGTATTTCTATCAAGTACAAATTTTTTTCATCGTTTAAGCTAGTCAAGTCAAGTTTATATGATTCAACAGAAAATTTAAAAACGTTGTATATAAAAAGTTCTTTTTATCTTGTAATTATTAATAATAAATATAGTTAATTAGTTACAATTAGGGAACACAGATTTAAGCTTGTCCTTTGTTCTGACAAATTACTGGTCTCGATTTATGCACTAACGCTCATTGAATATTGGTGTATTTGAAGGTTGCAACACACTATTGCACATCTATAATGTGTGGTTCATTTTCGTAGATACACATTCATAACCTTGCTTCAAAATGTAGTGAATTGGGGTATAGCCCATCTTACTTCTATTTATTACCCTGTTTTATGGTTACCGCTTACCAGTTTCAATACTAGCATAGAACTAAGGCACTCATGCCTTGTTCGGCTTGCAAATCATGCATCCTTTTTTGTTAAGTCTGGGTCTGAAAATTAAATCTAATTATTTGACAGCTGTCTTTTGCTGCCAGCGTCACTAATTGCTATTCATCGGTCACTCGCAAATCAACTAGTGTTTAAGCTTAAGACTATTTATACCTCATTTGAGGCATGGTCTAAAAAGATCGTGGCTATGCGATGCGCGGATTGTGCAAATGACGCGTGACGAACGAAATATAATTTGTCATATAAATCCAACATGCGTCCATTTAATGTTCTGTTTATTTTTCTATTAGTAACAATAATATTATATTCATTGACATGTTTTCTTTTTCAAGTAAATGGGTAACGTTTTTTAGTCATCTTTACACGATTTAAGAATTAATACCCCCGTCGCTCCGAATTAATTAAGTACCGTCTTAAGCCATTTTATTTAAATAAGTACTATAGTATGCACACGGGAATTGGAACTAGTCAATTGGAACATCTGGGCGAACACGGATGTCATATTATAATACATGAAAAACTATTACTACATATGAAGCGCCTAGTTTCAAAAGCCCCTAAAACGGTTTTAGGTAGTTCTGAGAAAAATGATAAAAACTATTTTAGGTGGTTTTGAGAAAAATGAGATTAAATCATATCTATTAAATCTGTGAACGTTATGTACTTATATATTTTTAATTCGTTACATTCTAAAGAGTATTTTGGTTTTGCACTTTAGGGGTATTTGAAAAGCACACCCACCCATTTTAGCGGGTTTTGAAATTTACCCTAATTTTTGATCATACGTATTAACGGTTTTTGGCGTTTTATAAAGTTCAATATTTCGCCATAAATAGGTAACAAAAATATCCATCTAAATACATATCTAACTCAAAAATTTTCAAAAACCGTTTTAGGGGCTTTTGAAACTAGGCGCTTCATATGACTTCACGATCCCTGGCTGATGGACGAACGCGATCAGGCCAGCACGCACAATGGCAATTTGTAGGTTTCGCGGTGGACGATGGGACTCGAACTAATTGACCACGGTTTCCGAGGAATCACCTCTAATCTGTCAGCAACGTTTATAAACAACCGCTGTTTCACACACAGGTGCCTCCGACTGGCTATTCGTTTTATTTTCACCAAAATTTTCTTCTTTTTTCTACTATCCGTAGCAGTGATTCTAAAACATATACTGTACCAAAACTCTACTAATTTACCATATTTCTGATATCTTGTCTAATAATAAACATAAAAACTAATAATTTTGGCCGTCTTTTTTGCGATAATTATTATAGTAGAGGTGAATTTAATATTTAAGACGGTCAATAACACCAACATAATATTTGTTATCCGATAGAATTTGCTTTATATGGCTACCCATTGGCCGATATAAGTAGTCAGTATTATCAGTTATTTTAATTAAATTTTATTGTAGGTAAATCGTCTCTGTTCTGGCAAAACACACTAACTGGAGAATAGTAGTTTTGAGTAATTTGACTTTGAAGTTGTTAAAATGTTTGAAATGGTCTATCATGTGAGTTTATTAAGTAATCGTAAAAAGGATAACTTTAAAATAAAGACTTTATTTATTAAGAAGGTTTCCAGACAGTAAAGTTTGAAATAAGGACATTTTGGTATAACTAACACAATATGTAATTTTTTCGAATTAGTGTCTTCTGCCAGAACAGTGACGATATAATCTTTTAGTTTAAACTATTACTTTTGAGCACAAAAAGCTACACAAAACCGTCTTATAAATTTGTACTGAGTCTACAACAACTTAACCTTGAAATTGGGCAGATTGCGATTTCTTCTACTACGCACGAATTTATTATTTCCGAATCATAGTTCCCTATACACTTATATGAAACCTATTAGGTACGGTTACATGTAAATTGTACGTAAAACATTTCACCGTGGCACAGTTCGCCGTGAACTTTCTTATCAGAAAGAGATGACCGTATGCTATACGGTCTCCAATTTTATTAGATTCAATGTGAACATTAATTCAATTTTCATGGCTGATTTTGGCAAAATTCATAAATTCAAGAATGAAAACCTAGCCTAATCTAACGAAAAATCCAGTATATCGGCTATTATCAAATATTGTTTACTGCTGGCTTCCTATAAAGTGTAAACTGACAAGAACCGTGTTTTATGTAGACATGAATTTCATGTCAGGACTATACGACCCAATGAGGTTGGACGGCCTTTAATATACGGCCATATATTTCCGATATAAAATTTCACGGTGAAGTGTGATACGGTGAACTGCATACGTATAAGTCTCCGGAAACGATTAGGTACTTACATCGTTTTATTTGGCTCGGCGTTGCTCTAACGACATTATGTTATTTTCTGTCATAACTATCGAACTGAATGTGAATCTCATATTATGATTATTGATTATGAAATATGGAGGTTGTAATAGTATGCAGTTTTTACGACAAGTGGTTATTAGCCAATATTCTAATCTATTAGATCATTCATTGCTCTGGATTAAACAAATTAATATTATAAAAATAACGCATTTTTTCCAGGTAGGTACGGGTTTCGAACCTGCATCCACGGTTGCAGAGAAAGGCGCTCTACCAACTAGGCCTCCGTGGGTGTTAGTTTTTACGTTCTATATATACGGCATAAAATACCATCTACCTTATTATTTGTCGAAAGGGTACAGTTCGGTTATGTTATGAGGAATACAGCGGAAAACACATTTTGAAAATACCCGATATACTGGATTATTTGTTAGTTTGGGTTACTTTTGGTTAGGCTAAGTTGGGTAGGTTAGGTTAGGTTAGGTTAGGTTAGGTTTGGTTAAGTCAAACTAAGAAATAATCCAGTATATCGGCTATTTTCAAAATGTGTTTGCCGCTGTATTCCTCATAACCGAACTGTACCGTCGAAAGTTTGATCATAATAATTCATAAAACGTAAAATCTTTGAGATTGAGATTAAAGAATTGGAATCAAAAAAAGGGTTCATGAGGTGCTATTTTTATCCGCCTCTAGAATTTAGTCGCTAGTGTTTGGGTTAAAACATATCATGACAACAAACTATTAATTATGCTTACCATTAAGTTTATTTATACATACAGATGCGCACACAGAAAAAATGGTATGGGGGACAGGTCCATTTCGAAAAAATACCTATTTATACTGGTTTATTGTCGATTTTTATGGTGGCTGGATTAACAAAATCTAACAAGTGCTACTGACTTCCGGTATTTACCCCGCGAATCCTGGAAATTTTCCGGGTGCGTACCCCATACCCAGACACTTCACACAATGAGTCTAGCGATCAACACTTGGCATATCATGCATTTACGAGTGGTTATTGAATTCAATTGGTCTATCGGCTATAGTTATTACGACCGTTAGCTTTCGTTTGTGTCATCCGCGCTGTCTTGTCTTTTAGACATGCCGCCGAATGTTAAAGCAAACATTGGATGTCCCTGATGATTACACCAATTCATGAGTGCCACGGGTCGTCCACTGGCGCGGGACTTGCGTGGGGTAGAATGCCAAGATGAATGACGCCGACTATTTGAGAAGGCTGTTCGACGATCCTCAGTCACGAGGTCCTGGCGAAGAAGAAGTAATAATTCATTAACCTAAGTTTTGGGGGGGGGGTCCGGACCCGGAAACTCCCCCTTTGTGTGCGCTTGCATATTTAAGAAGTTTGAAAAAAATACCTCGTTAATAATTATATAGAACAGACCAGATATCTAATCTCTAGGCGGTTGCACAATGGTGATCTAATAATGATCGATATACAAATTTACCTGATATGAAATAATATTACACATATCGAAATATTTTAAATATTTATAATCAATGATGATATACCCAGCAAGCTAATCTTTGCATTATTTTAAAATTTTGATATTTAATAATATACGTACTGTTAAATTCAAATGAATAAATCACAATTTTCAAAGTGATACATTATATTATGACATAAAGTATATAGTGAACAATTTTGATGTATGTATGTAAAAAGAATATTGAAAGAGATGCAGTTATATTTTATATTATGTACTCACCAACCTAGATTTCATGCTTTAATATTAGCCTCCATGGCTAACCCGCCACTCACCCTTTGCATCCATCTAATGGTGCGCCATTGTCTATGGGAGTACCCTCATGGTTAATGGATGTTCCTTCTCCTACAATGGCGATGAAGCTTTGAAGGGCTTTGCAGAGTTTTTCCTGTTTTCTATTCATATGATCTGACTCGTGGAAGCCATATATGACAAGTGGAAAATCGTTTGAGACTGAACTACTATAAGAAATACATAACATCAAACGAGAACCGATGCCTAATTTGAGCTAAGTCTTATATTAGTTTTATTATTCTAACTATAATATATTTGAGAAAATACGTAAAATAAAAACATGCCTAGGAACATCAATGTATAATAATTATATGAATAGAATGCGTTCATATTATGATTCAATTATGAAAAGCAAAAAAAAAATATTATGCTATTATTTATAATACTAAATAAAATAATACCTAATTGCTGTTTTTTTATCGCAATCAGCATCTTCAACCCCATCTTCCCCAATTTCCAAATCAATATTATTTAGATAGTAAGGTAGCGATTAAGTACATTGGGTCCATGAGGTTACCGCAATAAAATCAGCATTATAAAAATATGACATCACTGCTTTCCGTGAACAATTTTTTTTACGTAGGTACAACTCGTACAAGTGTAGAAAGTTGAATATACAGCAATTTTTTTCACATTGAAGATTCGTCAGTTTTGAATTACATATTTTGTTTTGTATCACTTTTTATATTATTATTATATTTTTAGTTTTTGGATAGTTCTCTGTGTTGTGTCTCTTATAGGCACATTTCATTAAAAAAAACCCCTAAACTTAAAGCACAATTTAGTGCGTGGCGACCTTAGTCTTGGGTAAACGCTCATGAGACATTTCCAAGCGTAAAAAATGCTGATGCTTCACACCTATACCCATGATACACTCGATTAAGATCGAGTATGGTGCGGAGCAGATTGGTTTGGTGTGTATCGTATGCCTGTGTTGACTATTCGTTTCTATAAAAAATTTCATCCATATATGAAAAATACAAGAAAATTTGAACCGAGTGAAATCATCAATTACGTAGGTATCAATAATTTATCCACAAGGATGACACTCCAGGCTAGGCCGGGTCAGCAAATCTGTTATGTGCCGATAACTAATTAAAAATACGTTTTATATCAATCACCAGCACAGAGTTACATTATTCTGTTAACTCGCAATATTACCAATTTATTAAATATCTAAACCTAATATCCATTAAACTTTTAAAGGAAGTGTTAAGTCCCCTGTCTTGGATATTGTAGAATAAATAATATCTCGTATTTATGTACTTGACAATCTAACCCACTTACAATGAAGTGTGGGGGGAAGGGTGGAAATTTGAACGTAGGGTCGTTTATTAAATTAAAAACAAACACGAAATGGACCACTGTCCAGAGGACTAAGTGCCCAGAATAAATTATAGAATTTGCATAGCTTTTGTATGAAGAGGATGTTTAGGTAGGTACCTACACATAATATTTATGTATGAACAGAATTCAAGGAAAAATTACTGCTGGGAAATGGCGCATTTTATAATAACTATCAGATCACATTTTTAATAAACTGTTTTTGTATTTATTTATTGAATTTTTATTAAATTATTATCAACTGAAAAAAGCACGATAAGAATAGATTTGAAGATACTTCTGACATAGGCTACTAATCAAGGTAAGTATTTGTTATTTGTACCTTGATTTGAACCAATAAAGGTAGTCGCCAATATTAGTCAATTTCGTCGCAATTAGATTGGACGCAGGTGGCTAAATTGATAAAGCGCATTGGCCGTAATCCGATGGATAGAGGTTCAACTCATATTCCGTGTCATATTTTTATTATTTAATAAAGGTTGAGGCGTTTTCAAATTATGATAAATGATCGTAATGTTGTGAAAAATTGGCGAGCTGAATGGTGTCTTGTAAAATGTGTTGTGTGGCGTTTTCACGCTCCTGTGTCTGAAATTTTGTACGTATACAGTTCGCCGTATCATAGTGAACTGTTGTATCAGAAACAGATGGCCGTTTATCATTGACATCATAATAATGTATATTTTAAACACTTACAAAATACGTAATAAAACCCACCGGAATACAAGGGAAAGACAGAAGAAAATAGTTAGGAACAAAATTAGAAATATACTTAATCATATCGTATAATTCATATAGTATTCTGAATGATTTAATAGTAGGTTAGCAGGTAAGTGCTCGTGAATATAAAATGAATACGTGTATTAATTAAGGCGCTAAGTACCAACATAATAAAAACTGACATTTTTATAGAAAAATGTTCTACATACCAACGCCAATAACTTCAACTGTGGTCTAAGTGCCTCAAGCAAGTCAAAAAAATACAGCAAAATATTTAAACCTGTCGACGTTATAAGTCCGTTGGCGTGTTTTATTTATAATGGTGTAAATAGTACTGCAGTGGTTAACGACATTCAATATAAAATGGCCGACGATGGTGTGTTGACACTTGCGAGTTCTTAATACCTAAAATTATAGAAGCTGCCGTGATTGCTTCACACTGTAAAAGCACATTTTTCAAAAGGTCTGCTTCCTGAAATTTTACTGCAATGACTCGGTATTTTGTAACTACAGGCAATAAATACTACTTTTTGGTACTTAGAGCCTTAATTAATACACGTATTCATTAATGATCCACGAAAAATACGTATATTTTTGATCTCAATGCTAGACTACAAGACACTATTTGACTCGCTAATCTTTTCACTATAGTTCTATCATTAATCGTTACGGTGAATTGTGATGCCTACGTACAATTTACATGCAACACTATGGTCCACCTAGCAATCTAACAATCAGAATGAAGAAGAATGCGTATGATGACGTGTCCAGTCCTATATTCTGTTTGATTTGTCGACATCGTGTCTGATTCATGACTGTGCTTATCTTTATACAATGATATTTTATCGCAAATTGTGGGTCAGATATAATGTATTTTTTTCGGTAAGTACCAATACATTATAAAATATATCATTAAAATTTATTTTATGACAATCAATGCAAAATTCAATATTTGGAATATTTCAGTGAATATCAGTGAATAGATAGCACCAAAAATGATAAAGGTAAATTCCTAATAAATCGTAATATATTGTATAATTTTATGACAACACGTCACGAAACAAAATAACTGGAATTTGTGCTGTGATGTGCCCAAAAGCATTTGATTATTAGCCGTTCATAAATCATCACAAACATCATAAAAGTAGATTTTACATGAGGAAGTTTACATAAGAATGATATTTGCATGAGGAGACTGTTTATAAAAATGTTATTTTATTTTTCACACATTATGTCCAGAAGAAAATACTAATAATATAATATGTATTTATTATTTTTTTTGTAATTATTTATAATTACTTAATTTTTTTCTACCAGACAAAACTTCGTCAAAAAAGCTAGTTAGTAGATATTGATATTTATGAATCATATTATTATGACGTGGGTCGTATCAAGATGTTTAGCGCCCGTGCAGAAGGTAACAAAAAAGATGCTTCTTACGTAACAGAAAACTTGTATTTATGGACAGTTGTATCTATATCTACTATCTATAAAAAATATTAAGTTCAATTGTGTTGGGTTAAAAGATTTACATAATATGGATAGACTCTAATTCTAAACAAACACTAAAATCATGCATCCTCAATTTTTTTGTTAGTAAGAATAAAAACATAGAATAAAATAAAAGAACAGTGAATTTTATATTAAAAAAATAAGTATAATAAATAAACAGATAAGGGTGCTAAATAATCAATAAACAATACTTAACGGAAAACTATTTTTAATAGATAATAAACACTAAGAATTTAAAAACTTTGAAAATAAAACATTAACTTTTTACATGTTCAACAAAACTCCATTTCTGTGCCCCAAACTGAGCTGCGCCCGGGTCGGTTGCCCCGTACGCCCATCTCTTGTTACGCAACTGTACTTAAGAATACTCTTAGGTATGTACATACTCTATGCCTAGGTATTTGTGCTGTTATCAATACTGATAAGTGATAACGGATACTGGGTGCACATTCTGATAAAATACGGTAGACAGAATGTCATCTTTTTGATTTTGCTTTACACGCTCCTTTTTTGGTCAGAAGTATTGTGAAAGTATCCAGTACGATGGGTAGATAAGTTACATACCTACGAAGTTTATTATCAGTCACTACCAGTTACCGTATAAGTATTTAAAAAGAGTGACACATACGAAATAACTTATATTATGCAAGTATGTGTATAAATCTATTGTTGATCACACGACCAAGTTGAGTAAATCGACATCAAATTAAAAATAATATGCGATTGTGGATTCGAGATAACTTTATAAAATTAAATTAGGATTTTGTATTAACCACATAAAATAAAGATTACATTATGTGTAGTGTATCATAATATAGTGCGTGTTTTGCTTACATAGTGAGCCTAATTATTTTTAGTTCAAGTGTTCAAATATCAAAAGTCTATTATCATGAATTGCTACCAAATAAAAACGTTGAATCCACAGAACAGATTAAAAAATAGAATTCCAATAGGCTATACCCCGATACACTACATTTTGACGCAGGGTTTTGAATGTGTGAGTGTCATACGAAAATGAACCACACATTATAGACGTGCAATACTGTGTGTTGCAACATTCAAATACATCAATATTGAATGAGCGTCGAGGCCTATACAAAGCATATACGGCCATCTCTTTTCTGTAAAACAGCTCACGGTGATCTGTGATACGGCGAAATGTATTAAGTGCGTACAATTTACATTTGTAACTAAGTAGTCATTAGAAACGATAACGATAATGTATGGTTGTTACGTTTATGTTTTAATTGTATCCAAAGCAGGGCCGCCCCAAGCGGGCAGGAGTACAAGACACCAGGGCGGCAAGATTCAGGACGTGGAAAATTTATGAATAAAATTATATAAAGAAAAAAGATAGGTAGGTATGTATAGTATAGGTATGTTATTTAATGACATAAAATGATTTTTATGATTAAAAAAAGCGCAATTTTCCTCCATGTCAGTAAGTAGTAATTTATAAAATATTGTTCTTCCGTTCTCTGTCGATGCATCTCGATCGATTTGAAAGGCTTTATATTATAATTCAGAATGACATATTATTTAATAAGTAAAATATGTAATATTTAAAAAATATATTTTGATGACAAAAAAAAAATAATTGTTTCACATTTTCTTTGACTTCTGTCATATTTTTATTATTATTTGGGGCGGTGACTTTGGACTGGCGCTCGGGAGGCAGCTACCCTCAATACCTCCCTGGTCCAAAAGTATGTAATCAAATTAATCCGACCATAAAACCTAATTCGTTCGGAAACGAAATTCGTTTATAAATCAATCATTCAAGTCTACAGATTTTTTTCATGAATACGAATAGAGAATTTTAATATAGAAAGGAAAGTATGATCAAAAGAACATAATATACACTGGCAGTTTTGTCATGTTTGAGAAGCGCCTCTGCAGATTGTTTTTAATGTAGATAGGTGTAGTTATATACAATCTATCCATTCACTTCTGTCTGTCAATCCAAAACAGAGACTTGAATTGCTAAATCAACATGCAAATGACTAGCAAAACTCATCAGTACATTTAAGGGTAGCGAACGGTGCACAGTGCTTTTGCATCGGCCTCACTTGAGGGGGAGGTAGGGGTTAACAGACCCAAATTAACTATAAGTGCCTCTATTCACGCAATAACACACTCTCGAGGGAATTGGATAAACAATTACACTGTCTGCCTATTCATAAACACAATGAGCTCTATACACTGTGGTAATTCAGAACAATCACTTCCTAACTAAATACATAGTATTATTTTCAAATGCCTTCAGAAACATACATGTTTGAAAGAAATAAAAAAAAATTCTTGCAGGACGAGTAAGTGCCTATTTTAAACCAGGTGCGCACACTGAAAAGTGTTTGGGGAGTCTATTTTAATTATTTTTTATATTGATTTTTTAGGCGGCGGGATAGTTGACAAAATCTAACAGGAGTCACTGATTTCCACATTTATCCCACTTACTACCTCAGAACACCGCACTTTTACAGATTCATTACCCACACTCAGACACTCCGGACTTTGAGTCAAGCGATAAGTACCTGGTCTGCAGGTATAACTAAGTTGTTCACCTAAGAGTTATTGCGAGCTGTCTCATCCACAAGTGGTTACCGAAGGCGCGTAACTTGACGTCATAATTATTCGGATCATTAGTGTCCGTTTGTGTCGTCCGCGCTGTCTTGTCTTTTAGACATGGTGCATCGGAATATTAAAGCAAACATTGGATGGTTCAGATATTTGCACCCAATTTATGAATGGTCTTGCGCGCATGTCAATAGCCTATCACCAACCGTTCGCCGCTGATATACGAGTACAAATAGTGTATATTATATTGTAGATAAGTATTATTTTTAACACTATAACAGGCCATGCAGCGCAATTACAGTGGTGTAGTTAGTAATAGAAGTGTAATAACCATAAGCAGACTTTGAAAAAATTACTTAAATATATTGTGAAATCGCCGGGAATTGAACTTGGAGCCCCCGGATGAAAGACCAGCGTCTTACGCACTGGAGCTAAGTAGCTATTTTTTATGTAATTGGTATGGTACCTACTTATTTTATATTAATTCAATGCGTTATTTGAAGATTTATTTTATTATTTAATATTTTGGTATTTTGAAAGTGAAAGTGCAATATTTTACATTGACGTAACACTGTTAAGTAGATGAAAGGGTATTCAATCATATTTGACGGAAGCGTACCGTGAAAAATGGTAAAATCAAAAGATCACCGCACAAATGGTGCCCAATTGACGAAGAGGGCACCGACGAACTATGTAGGTACTAAACAGCGATGATTTGCGAAAAATACTGTTTACCCTTTTGGTATTTTCGATATGCATTGTTGAAAATAACTGCTCCCCTCGTTTCCATTCAGACGGTGAATAAATTTTAGGATAGAAATATATAAATTAAAGGTTTACTTTAAATATTCGGAAGCACTGTTTTTTATAATGTTATGGATTTAAAATTATACTGGGATGAGATTTTGCAAACTAAATTCCTCAAATTTAATAATTACTTATTACGAAGTATTTCGGTACTGTTCGGTTATACCGGAGCCAGCGGAAAACGCATTTTGAAAATAGCCGATAAACTGGATTATTTGTTAGTTTGGGTTAGTTTAGGTTCGGTTAGGTTGGGTTAGGTTAGGTTAGGTTAGGTTAGGTTAGGTTTGGTTAGGTTAACCTAACAAATAATCCAGTTTATCGGCTATTTTCAAATTGCGTTTTCCGCTGGCTCCGGTATAACCGAACAGTACCAGTATTTCTTTACTTCTACTTCATTTATTTTACTATTACTTCATTTATATCTAGTTATAATGATCTTAAAGTAATTTTAGGTACTTACCAACTACAAAAATAAACTTGACTGAGCAAACTTCAAATGTATTTTTTTAGAATTTATAGAATAACCATGTCCTTGCTTTTTCGTACAAGTTGTCAGTAATTTTGAACGATCACAAACACCCAGGCTTTGAGAAAATCACAAAAATATTGTGCAAACTTCGTATTATTATTAGTTCCCATATTGTATAATATAAAAACTTCAACACAATATTCTAAATTCTGTCATTCAAAAATTCTGGTTTGCGGGGTAAATGTGGCTAAGTCACGTTTTGACGAAATTGGTATTTTAATGCCACTGTAAAAATGATGCTCTTTTTTGTATGGTTTCACAGATTTTGTCACATGTGACCAAAAAGAAATAATATTGTAAGTTGAGAAAATCATTTTTGATTCTGAAGAAAACTACCTACGTATTCAAACCTTTGAATATTTCGCAATATCAAAAATATAATCATACATAACCAATGTAAAATAATAAAAAAGAAATATAAATTAAATTGTAAGCCTCAGTATTTTGAAAACTGCGATTTATTTCAAATTCAGCTGTTTGTTTACCACGAAACCACAGAATTACGTACATTGACAAAACTTTTTTTTTTTTTTTTTTTTTTTTTCGACCATGTCCGATCCTGATAGGATCATATGGGCCTCCACAGAGTGGAGGTTTGTATTGACAGATTTTGTTTTTTTTTTACGAGAAATGGATGTCAGCCACTTGCTCAACCTATTAGGTCCATACCCTGACACACACAAATTGAAAAACAATTTTTGTACTTGCCAGACCCAGGATTCGAACCTGGGACCCACGGACAAAACTACTCGAATTAAAAAAAAATGTATTTGTTATGATTGGGATGCTATTTTTTGATTAATATAAATTATTACATATACCGATATACCATACAATGATCATGAAAACGAAACATGTTTGACGTATATCGAAACTAGAGGTGAGTCGGAAATACTTTTTGTTTGTGTACTCAGGTTTCGGATGAAACTACCCATACTCAGTATGTGTGGCCCAATAAACTTGTGATGATATCATTGCGAGTCGCTGTTCTGTGCACTCGCCAGTTGGTAGACTTTCATCACTATTGACATTAAATGCGCGCGAATGAGATAGAACTTGAATTTAGGTATATTTTAATTTATTAGTATATTGCGTTCGAGTGTATGAATAATAAATCATAAATTTTGTGTCGCAGCACAGTGGTGAGATGACGCACAGGCTTAAGCTTATTTTATGACCGCTCAAAACATGTTTAAAATAAAAAAAAATCACTATTATTCATTTTTGTTAACAAGAATATTGAAGAACAGAAAAACAACTCATAAATTTAAAATGTGTTTAAAATTTTATAATTAATGCGACTTTTCGACAAGCGGAGCTCAGCGTATTTTTAGCGATTCTATTGAAGCCGATACACAGTCTGAGTTCACTGAGCCGATACGTATTTCAAAAACTAATATGGAGTTGGTTTTAGTTTCGGTTGAGAATGAAACTTTTGTCGCATGCGCACGCCAAACGCTCTATATAGTATTCCAAATACTAGTAAGTATTTTGGAACAAGTTTCTATACTAAGTATTCTTTTTATACTGATAGTAGGTATACTTAGTCTTCAAAATCGACTAGCTTTCCCATCTGCAATCGAAACCAAAACATTAACCTAATATAATGCAAATGTAGCATTGATATACATTATTTTATAATTCTATGAAATGAGTATAAAATGACAGACCGTAAGTAAATACAGAGAAATGAAGTGAAACACACCGAACTATAATATTTATTTATAAATTAATGTATATATGAACATTCATTCTAATTTTAAAACGAAAATACAAAGTTAATATTTTGACGTTCGGATTAATAATTATTAATACAATGATTTCGTAAACCTCTAGGGTGAGGGATGTGAAAGGGTTAGAAATAAAAAATAGCATTTAAAAATAAATGTATTATCTGTTTTAATTACGTCTCGAGAGATTGATTTTAATCTTTGAGCTTAAATATTATATCGGTTATGAAAGAGGGAAACAGTGAAATTATGAAGGGTGAATGAATACCTTATTGCAATCATATTGCAAAACTAATACTTTAATATACTTTAATAGCAAAATGTGATAGGTACTACCTTTGTCATATTATTGCCCAATAAAATAATTATTAGTGTGTATTTATTAGGTTAATATAGGTTTTATTTTGTCTCAATGATTGACTACTATGATTTTCATTTGAAAAATTTGAACTCCTCAAAATGTGAAATGTATGTGAAACGAGGACCGGTAGTACCTACCCCAATAGCTCAACAATTATTTAAGGCAATGGGATAGACAGAACAAGACGTGAGTATGCTCTGTATTCAGATACAGTACAGCGATTGATAAAAAAACACCTTTTGAATGTAATTTAGATAATTGACAGGTTTGTATTCTAACAGATCCCTCGAGAATATATTTAACTATTTATTTTTATAATAATGTTATTGAAATTAAAATAATATCAAACGCTCTGCCCCCTGTGGATCTATTCTAAGGCGGCTATTGGCAGCTATCGACGATAGTTTATCATATTTATGTATTAAGGAGGTTAATTAATACAATAAGTTAACTGTCAAAACCTAAACTGTCAAAAAGTGCTATGTTTTAACAGCCCCTTTCTTAGCTGTGTTAACTTTTAGAGCGAAATATCCAGTTTTGACAGTTTAGACGGCTAACTTAATGTAATAATTAAATGTAAAACTTCAATACATACATATGATAAACTACCCTCGATAGCCGCCTTGTGTATAGAATAGACCCACTAGACATGTAAGTATTATTTAATTCATCTCTAAGCCGCTTAAATTCAGCCTTAATTAATTAATCCATCATAATAATTAATTCTTATTCATTTAAAAGGAATTAGGTACATAGTTAAATGCAATATTATTAATTTGATTTTTAATTTATGTTCTTTTGACGGCCATCAGAAAAACATTGGAATTATTTAATCAGCCCATACCTAATACACAAGCAATATGGCAAGGATTGACCAAATAATATTAATACGTTTGTTATCGTAATATTTTACAATGTATTTTGGTAGATAGGTATCTACTGATTTTGTTAACACGTACACGGTGATTTTAATTGGATACACATCTGTTTTTTGCATTCATCATTAATTCAAACATAGTATGTTAATGTATGATATTTGCTAAGATGAAATTCTCCTCAATTTTCTCAAGAGGAGAGAATAATATTGTCTACATAATGTGTATACTTACCCTTTCGATGGGCATGGAATATTTTTCAACTCAGTATGCAAATTAAGATTCAGTCAGATATGAAATAAACAAACATATTATTATTATCATTCAAAGGGAGGTTGTCAATACTATCAATTGTCATCCCTCTACCAATATTATCGATATAATAAAATATTGAAAAAGTGTCTTTTGGTTTACCTATGTAAATGAGTTAAATCACCTGCTTTGCATGTTGAGGTAGTAAATGTTCCCACGAGAATCCTGAATAAATTTAAAGATTGGATGAAATTGATGAAATTTATAAGTAATAGAATACTTATGTAAAACAAGAGTCAATCAGATTTATTTTGAATAATCTCATCAATTTACTTTGTAAAAAAATGTCTGTCATTTAAAAATAATTGATGTTACGAGTATTATTCCTTTAGATTTTAGACTTTAAGCGTGTGAAAACAACGAAGCTTTTGTATTTTTATAATAATTCTAGAATATATTATTTCATTAGTGGTTATTGTGACGAAGTGATAATGCATCATAAGAATTGTCTAACTTTTGAAATAAATAAGGCACCATCTTCGTTTCTTAATTTCATTCAACCAATATACATAACATGTATACAATAATTTATTATACAATGGTTTGTACACTTTTGTCACTGCAAAAAGAAACAATATGTTCAATTATTTATTTGAACTTCAAAAACAAACATTGTTCTACGAATTTGCGCGCTATAATCAAAACAACATTTAACAAGATCACGTTTCGTTAACGTGCAAATGCAAGTAGCGAAATAATTCTCAATCCACCAGCGACATAAATGTCGTTCATTAAAATGATTGTTGTCTTTTTTCATGCTGCATTTCGTGCTGCACAAATATTCTTTTTCGAGTGCAAGCACAGAGTCGTAAACTAGTGGTTTTGTAATTTTACTATTGCTAATACATTTTTACAACGTTTTTATTAGGTCGGATTCTTATTTGTCCGGTACAAATCTTGCAATCGATTTTAACTAACTTCCCGACTAGCTAGACATTTGAAACTTTTAGAATATATCAGAACACGATGGCAATGCATTTTTTATTACTTTTAGCCATTTTAAAGTAGAATTAAATTCATTTTCAGTTAATTCTGTTTTGTATGAGAAGTTATTTCATAAGAAATCCGTAATCCAATCCACTATTATTGGTTGCTAGGGTCCTAACAACTAAATTATTAATATATACGTGCGTTACTATGGAAATCAATATGAGTGTCAAAATGACATTTCAGTATTATTTCTATCAAATACAATTTTTTTTGATCGTTTAAGCTAGTCAAGTCAAGTTTATATGATTCGACAGAAAATTTAAAAACGTTGTAATATTATATAAAAAGTTCTTTTTATCTTGTAATTTAATATCTAAGAGTAAATAAAATAGTCCCGATAATATTGCAATAATAATCGAATTAAGAACAATCTTCAAATTGAATAAAAAAACAGATACTTTTGACAATAAGTTGTTTATAATTATTATGTAGGTACGCTATTTATGTTGTATGTTTAAAAAATAAGACGGTTTTCGATATAATTTCTTCGATCAACGGTATTTTGTTATAAAATAACGTCATCATTCGATAAATAAACACATGCCCGCATAAATAAAAATATATAACATAACATATCTTTCATCCCACGATGGTCGAGCGGCTTACTCGTCGGCTTATAATGTCGTGGGCCCCAGATTCAAATCCTGGGTTTGGCAAATACACATATTGCTTTTCAATTTGTGTTTATGGACCTAGCCGGTTGAGCAAGTGGCTAACATCCATTTCTCGTAAAAACAAAAATCCGTTAATACAAACCATCACTCTGTGGAGGCCCGTCGGATCGGACGTGGTAAAAATATAATATTATTATTATATATTTCGAAAGATTATATTCTTTACGATTGTTATGAAAGTATAATATCTCGAAATAGAGATTTTCATAGATTTTAAACTTAAACTCATGGATTAGTATATCTTAAACAACGTAGGTACTTACGCCATTGCTTATTTAAAACATATTTTTTTGGTATTTCATTAGTATTGACTCAATACCATGAGGCAGCTGTATTAATTTCTAAATGTATGATAGATAATTCGGACTATAATAAATGATATATTTCTTCAAAATATACTATCCTAGTATGAAAGCTTGTAAATGGGACAACATAGATTTTTTTTCTATTATGACTTTATTACTGTTAACACCCTTTCTATCCAAAACTGTCTGAGAAAACTACCTGTGCCCACCTGAATGTCCTTGTAATAATTTTATTGTAATACATATACTGTAATATTATATAATTTACAAGGGCAGTTACCTGTATCTTTTCTGTAAAGAGATTATGTATTATATTAGTTACCTAATGTATTGTGAATTGTCAAAAATAAAGCAAAAAGTCGGGTTAGTATATAGCAGGCAACCAATAGTGGACACATTCTATTCTTCCCTGCCTATGTATGAATTTTATTGTTAAATCGGCGATACTCAACCTTTTTACGAAGTTGTTATATAACATAATATATTTCTACTAATTTATCAAAAAAAACATCAAGTAGATACCCTAGTCCCAAATCCCAAACTATGTACGATTTTTAAGATATATTTAATAAGATCTTTATATCTATATAATATAGATCTTTTGATTATAGATAATATTATACTGTATGTAATTTAAAAGAAATGTCTATTTTAAAACGTATACCTGCAAGTAGTTTTTATTAGTTTAACAATATTGGTACCTATCTAAATATTTTTGCACCAATGTTGTATTTGTATGCATAAATTAATAATTGACTATACCAAAAGTTCATAAAATACAACGTTCAAGACACGGTAATAATTATTGTTTGTGTAGATTCTAACCAGGTCAGAGACGGTATATATAGATATACATACATATGGGTTGAATCCCTGGTTTGGCGGCTCTTGTAGACAACTAGGTACTACGTAAGGCACTCGTTTTTCACTTGGCTCGGTTCCCGGTGAGGTCACAATTAAATACACATAATTAATATGAGATTTTCTCAAAGTTTGAGTGTTTCTTTTTTTTTTACTACTATTTCTAGTCTATTGTTTCACTACATACACTACTGTCATTGGACGACTCACCTCATGGAATGTGCCATGTAGTAGTATTTAATAATATCTATACAATCCTCGTCTGGATAAAATGTTGACGAGTTAAATCACGATGAACGATTCGGCGTAAAGGTTCCAGCCAAATTTCCTTCCTACAAATATTTTCGCATAAATTAAATGTAACCATAATAGGAGATAATATGTATTATGTTTTATATTTATATTTAAAAAAAATCATCTATGGTTCTTTCCACTACGTAATAATCAAAATTATAAAGTCAAAAGGGAATACATAAATAAAAATACTATTAATTATTATTATGTATTGTTTTGTATATAAACAATCTGGGCTCCATCCACCTTACGGCTCAGGCCCTGGGAATCGCCTATGGGCAAACGTGTCGCAAGCCAAAGTTTTAGAGACCCTAATTTTGGCTTACTCGGTTTCAGAAGCTTTTTTTTGTAGAAACTTTATTGAAGGAGCTTTTCAGTAGCGTACGCCCGGAGGTTATTATCTGTCTGTAGATATATTATAGTATTATACAAAGAGATAATATACATACCTACTGACAAATAAATCCGTCGATTTTTGAGATTCACTAGTAGTGGTGTTCACTCTCATTACTTGGATGAGACATTATATTAAATAAAATATTATATACATATGTACTTCATACGTTTTCTATATAATTCTATAAATGACAGTGTCATTTTCTACCCATATTACACTATGCGAGCTAAGCAACTACTATAGTTACTAGCGATATATATTGTTTTATTTTATTTTCAGTTTCAGTTAAAAAAATGACCTTTTTAATGTAGGTATGTATTTTACTTGTTTCTCTAAAAAAAGGTTGATTACAAAGATTTTTATATATATGTACGACGAGGTATACTACATACTGTTGATAGTGTTGCCAAACAAAGTAAGAAACTTAGCTAACTTGCAGAAAAAATGCTAGATTTTCTAAATATTAAAACTTATCTAGAAAATGGCTTTTTAAATATTGTTTTAAATAACAATTTACTGTTATACACTCAGAGCAATAAACTTCACATTCTAAAACCAAACTCTTTTATTATTAGTATGTTTTTTATCTCACTCTAGCGCATATTGCAGAGATTATATTATGCATGCCAAATGATTTCTTACTCGCATTTATTTATGGTTTGGTTTTACAACTAATACATATAATTAAGTCATATAACTAAAAATTAATGCAGGATCAAATTTTCATTATCACTCAAATATTGATGTAAGATATAAGGTACAAAACACCAGGATACTGATTTTCTAACAAATATTATCTAATAGTGTAGCCTTTCTAAGTTTGGATCTGTTTACGGTATCAAAAACGCTAGATTTAACTTCATCCGCCAGATGAAAATCTTAAAGTCTAGAAGTCTATTAAAATGCTAGATCAAGCAAGAATAACGTTAAGTTGATGAAACTGACTTGTCGGTTGTACCCAATGTCAATTAATGTCATTGGTTATACCCATATTATATCCCTTGTACCACGTGCGTCCCTTCATCGTGGAATGGTTGATGTGAACGGATGAACTTGATTGCCTCATGTCAATGTCGTCCTTAAATTGAATACCAAACCTGCGTCTTCCTGCGATTTGTGGTTGCGTCTAGCCATCCTAGTATGTGAGGAGTCTAAGAGTTATACCAATATACTGATGATGACCTAGTTTTAATGTTGACATATATCCGGAATTGATCAATCGTCGAATCAATCATTTTTTTGAAAAAACAAATCCCATTACGCTATACAGTATATTTTCCAGGTTAATACTAGTTTAAACAAGATATAATTATGTCAAAATGATAAATATTATTGAAATCATAAGGTTCGTGGATAGCGATAATCACAAATTATTGTTTCTAATTAAAAAAAAATACTTATCACTTTGATTTATGATCGCTAATCAATTAATATTATGTTTATTTAAATGTATTTGTCATGATAAAGACGATACAGTTTCGTCTAGCTTCGTTATCTCATGAACCGAAAAAAATGTAAGTATATTACGGAGGGAAATTACGAAGAGAGTTACGTCAGCGAATAATAATTATTGTTGAATTGAAAACTGGCCAAATTGGATAGCGAAAGATAGAAAGGACTGTTAGAAGTCTTGACGTTAACACGTTTCCGTCATTTTGCTTGTTCCAAAATAACACGGATATCACTCCGGGAAATTCCGTATACAAGACAATTATCTACAATAATTATTGATAACACAGCGATAAGCTAATATTTAAGTTGGTACGTATGTCGTATGAACAGCATCTCTTTTTTTAGTAGAGCTCGGCCAACTTCGTCTAGACTCGTGCAGAGCTTCGTGCATGCGTACATATTATTATAGTGTTGAGTTGAGACGGCGAGCATAGCGCCAGTATCGGATATTAGCCGGCTCGCACATCACAACTCGCCTCGTGTGCCTGACCGCCATAAATCAAAACTTCCGAGAACGGGCAGCCGGTGTTCCATGATACAACCTCGCACATCTGCCTAGCGATAACAACATTCGCTGCTCCGAACGCGGCGACAGTCTGGAGAGAAATGGCCGACTGTGCGGCTGTGCGCATGCGCGGAGTCGATATTGGCCGGACATCGACATGCAGGCTTTGGCCAATGCAACTCGACGCATGTCGCAGCGTCGCAGAGTCGCAGTTGCATCGGCCAATCTGCGAAGCTCCATTTGATAACGTTTGTTTCTTGGTTTACGATGACGTCACATCGACGAATTCGTCGTAAGACGCATGCGGCGAGTTCTGATGTGCGAGCCCACTTAATATTAACATCGAAAATCGCTGCATCTCAATTCTCAATAATATCATGTAATTGTCGTATTTTATTTCGCTCTAAATCAGTTAACGCGGTCATCTCGATCCGCGTTAAAAAGATGACAGTTCATATCCCGGGATAATTATTATCTTCCAGAATACGACATATTGTTTTTATCACTTTTTATATTGATTTTAGAGTTCAGTGATATGTTCGAATACGATGACAAATTTGATTCAGTTATTACTATATCTTATTATTAAAATGTATACAATAACAATTAAATAAATATATTACATTACAAGGTATTTTTTGCATTAAATTAAACACAGAAAAAAAAATATTCAACGTTGATTTCGCAAATGAGATTTATTTTGTTCGCCATTCCGTCAGTTTTTGCTTCACTTGTAGTATGTATTTATTGATATTGTAATAATTATTTAACAAAAACAGTCAATATATTGTAATGCCTCGGGCATTTGTCCTGCAGCGTACCGCCACTGGTGTTATTTTGGTTGTTTCTTCTCAGGACGTACAGGCTCCGGGCTATGTCCATCTTGAGGTCAGGACTTTACCATTATCTGCTGACCGGTGGGAAATAAGCCAAGACGGCATTTAATTGTTACCCTTTATTCGAAATAAAACATTATTTAAAACACGGCACCAGTTTAATTTGTCTATATATTATACCAATAAATTATGCGGACAATAATGAATATTGATAATATTACAAGTTAGTATTTTGATCAATAATTTCCTAAATTCAAAATGGATTATTTTGAAATGGGATGTATACCTAATATAATACATTTTGAATTTAAGAAATTATTGATCAAAATTCTAACTTCGAATAAAGTTGAAATTAAAGTTTCCAAATAGTCTAATACTAAATATTAGTGTTATATAAAAATATAATATAATATTCTGATAGCGTTTACAATAATCGATTATTTCTCTGAGGTATTACCATCTTTCCGAGGATCATTTCCACTAAAGCCTACGCAAACCTGGAAAATTATTCACCAGCGGCGAAGGGTGGAGGTAGGTTGTTGAGATTCGACATTTATAGTGCACACTAAACATGGTCAGCCATACTTATTTGTTTTCATTGGACTAGGAATAGAATTTGAAGATGGTTCTGGTTCGTTTTTAAAATTCATTGAAACCTTGCCTAAACCGAACCATAATAGTTAAGGTATGTTATAGGCGATCCGACAAAAATAGTGCACACATTTTCAGTCATACTTATTTCATTTCGTTGAATTAAAAATACATTTTACGGATGGTGTTGGTTAGTTTTTAAAATTCATGAAACCCTGCATAAACAACCAAACCATAATCGATTAAAAAATTCTATCTATAAAATATCCAAAATTATGTATGGTTTAATGACAGAATTTGAGATAATTTATAGATAAGTGAATATTTTTTGACTAGTATCTACTATGGCTTGGGCTAGGCAGGGTTTAATTGAATTTTAAAAACTAACAAACACTATTTATACAATGTATTCTAGTTCAATGAAAACAAATATGATTGTCTGACATGCACTATTTATGTCAGATCTTAAAAGCCTACCTCCACCGTTCGCCACTGTTATTCAAGTGTTGTTTTTTGACGTGTGCTTAGATCCAGGGCATGGGACTTATTAATACATTGAGTAAATGACTTAAATCCATTTCTTGAGATCCCTATTAAATTGTCGAGCGGGTATAAAAAAGTAATACTTATCAATTATCATGCACTAATTTAATCTATTGCGTTTATTCGTCATGAAATTCCTGAAAATAGGTAATATCTTAAAAAATATAATATAATATTATTGATAAGATTGACTATTACTCATAATGTGTATTGATAAATCGCATTGTATGCATTTATAGGCATAATTTTAATCATTTAATTATTTTGTACATATCAATGGAATTTATTATATCGGTGGTTTATAACGATTACAAATATTTATGTTTGCCATTCATACTACCTACAAGAAAATATGTCTCCAAAGTGTGATATCAGTATAAATGCAGAAAAATGGTATAAATATAATAAACATACAAAGTTTGAAAACACCTCTTCCCCTGGGTGTCTCATAGCTTAATTGGAAAAGCATACTGACGCGAATTCAGCAAATATAGGTTCAAGTCCCATCGGGTGTCGTATTTTTTTCTACAAAAATGTTTTTTTCTAGTGTGTATAATATGTACCTGTGTGATGATTTCAAATTATGTATATTCAGTATGTTACATTCTGAAATCTTGTGTATTATTCGTTGAATAAAAGAAATAGTTTATTATTTATCTAAGCTTAAAAACTTGAAACTTTATAATACCCAAGTAGGAATATCGAAAATAAGCTTTGTATTTTACACAATGGTTTTATAATATACGGAATGAAGACGATAAAGTTATAACAAGGGACAAGGGTATATTTGTATGTATAATTATGTTACATGAGTATAGATACCAGTACTTACATATATGTTTTAAAGCTATTTATGTATATACCTATATATATTATTTCAGCGTACCCACCTCATAATATTGTGTAGTAGGAACCTCTTAAAAAAGGCCTGATTTCATAAATAGACTCAAAAATACAACGAACATCTTATAAAATAAGTTTAGGTCAACAAAAAAAAGTGGTCGTCCAAACGTTGGCTTAACTATCACTTATTAAAACAAAAACTTTAAATCGTGATGCCCTCGAGCGCTTGTAACTTCCTTAGTGGCAATAACCAAAAGATCTATCTTTTAAGTGTACATCTACTTTTAAATTTATAATGGTAACATTATAATATGAAAAATAATGGGATAATAGAATCTTGAAAAATGGCAAATTAATGCATCTGTTTTTTTAGCAAAGAACTACCGTACGGGGCCGAAATATGAGGTAACCTCAAATTATTACTTACGAGACGTAAAAAAACACTTCGCAAACTTATTATTAATTTTAGCAAGAATAACGTATCTAACGTCTACTATGTTGCTTACACAATAAAAATTTTCGTATTATTAATTACATATTACCAATTATCCAACATAGGTATTTCATACGTCATAATAATTTTACATTACGCAGAAATTAAAGCTAGAAACGTGCGCTGGTTTTCTGCCCAGTTCTAATTTTAAATTAAAATTCGGTGACAGATAAAACAAGATGGCGGCTAAATTAAAAAAAATATCGTCTCATTTGATTGATTTTCAGTTTATTTATATCAGTATTTGATGGTACCGAATATAAATTCGAAGTTATATTTAATAATCTGCGAATGGAAGCCAATAAAATACCAAGATGGAAGCCGAATGGTCAAAGTTTATCAATATTGGTACCTACAGCAAATTCTAATTTTATTATTAGAATAATATAATGTTTTCGAACGCTTTTAGATGGGCTTTCGTAGTATGTCATAATTAAACGTCATTCTTATTTATTTACCTGTGTGGTACCCATGCGCGGCTCCATCATTAGGTCAATTAGTCAATGACCTCCCAAAATAAATACCTTACAATCGACAGAATAATATTAATAATATCTACAATGTCATATATAATAATAATCGGTGGATTTGAAATTATAAGGCGTACGCTTGTTTTTGTTTTGTATTCTCGATAGGCGAGAATTCCCCGCCAATTGCCGGACAATTCAATTCTTGACCCAAAATTAATATTTTTATAAAATTTTCTCTCTCATTTCTCATACATTAGACAGAGAAAGATAAATTCAATATTCGACGCTTTGAGTTCCAAAGATCCTTGCATTACAGGCGTCTCGCCCATTGTCCGAGTGTGAAACAAAACATATTTTCAGCTAATTTTGCGAAACAGAATGATAAAGTCGACTGAATTATGGAGTCCCATTCTTCTGCCACGCCGAAAATTATTGTATACTGTATTTTGTTCTGACAGTTGACAAGTTTCGACGAATGACTTTTGGTTGTTTTAAACGTATTTAAATAGTTTTTGGTGTAGTTATTATACGAATTTACACACAAAGTTTGGTTTTTAGTGATTTATTACATTTTCGTGAAGTTTTGTGGAATTTACGACGGTTTATTTGTTTGAACTGACACAAAATGTCTAATTCAGTGGATTATATTTTAAACGAAATAAAGAATGGGACATTTAACTATGATAAACGTCTACAAGCGAAGATATTAGGCAGGTACATGCCGGATATGAAAATAATTCAAACAACAAAAGAGAAAAGCAAAGATGTTAACAGATATTTCAACAAGAAAAGCTATCATTTTTGTGAATGGATATGTGGTTGCAATGAAAGGAATTTATTTTTTTGTTTTCATTGTTTAATTTTTGATTGCAAAAATGAAAAGCAATGGACAGAATTTGGTGTTGGTGATCTAAAACATCTTAAAGAAAAAATAAAAAAGCATAGCAAGTCAACAGCACACATAAATAATTCTATGAGTTTTGTTTTATTAGGAACAACAGACATCCGAATTCAGTTAGATAGTGCATACCGCAGATCGATTGCTGATCACAATGAAACTGTCGATAAAAATCGTTTAATTTTAACAAAAATTTTAAAGTGTATTCAATTTTGCGGATCGTTTGAGCTGGCCTTACGAGGCCATGATGAGTCTAAAGAGTCTGATAATCCTGGTATATTTCGTGGATTAATAAATTTCATGCAGGAAATAGATATTTTTATGAAGGAGCATTTAGAAAGGTCAACTTCATTCAAAGGAATTTCGAAGACTATCCAAAACGAATTGCTAGATTCAATATTAAAAGTCACTCAAGAAGAAATTAGATGTGACATAAAAAAATCTAATTACGTAGCTATTCAAGTTGACGAAACGACAGACAGCTCTACAAAAACGCAAATGGTTTTTGTTAGATATTTAAAAGACAATATAGTATGTGAAAGATTTTGGAAGTTTGTAAATCCAGAGGTGTGCACGGCAACAGGATTAACAGAAGAAATTTTAAAAGAGCTGAGAATCTTGGAAATTCATCCTCGACAGCTAATAGCGCAAAGCTACGACGGAGCGGCAATAATGAGTGGAAAAACTGGAGGAGTTCAGACGAGAGTCCGCGAAACTTTTCCACTAGCACAATACATCCACTGTTATGCTCACCAATTTAATTTAGTTATGCAAAAAGCATCCACCATAACCACTGGTCTGAAAGTTTTTTTTGCCACCGTCCAATCATTTTCTGTCTTTTTTTCGAGATCACCAAAAAGAACGAAAATATTAGATGAATTCGTCAAAGTGCGTCTACCGAAAGCAGCTCCAACTAGATGGTGCTTCAATGCTAAATGTGTGGAGACAGTTTTTTTGTACCGAAAAAACATTTTACAGTGCTTAAATTCAATACTGGACAGAGAAAATGACACCAATACCCTAAGTCAAGCCCAAAACTTAATAAATAATTTGGAAAAAAACACTTTTATTTATTGGTTGACTTTTTTTCACAAAATAATGCCTCATTGTCAAATTTTATTTAAACAAATGCAAAAAAGAAACTTAGACGCTATTAAGATAAAAACATACATCGATAATTTTAAAAAATATATTTCCGAAATCAGAAATGAAGCTAGCACTAATCCGAATTCCAGCTGTGCAACGGGTGACCATAAAAAGAGACGGATAGATGACAATAGCAACGCAGTAGCAATTGAAGTCTGTGATACAATTATAGTAGAAATAGAAGCACGATTCACATCCAACGATCATCTCATTATATCCGATTTGTTCAATAAAGAAAATTACGCTGATTTTAAAAATAATTTTCCCACAAGTCAAGTAAATTTGATAAAACAGTTAGAAGAAATAAACATAACCAAGTTAAAAAATGAATTATTGGTGTTTTATCAACGAGATGATTTGCATGGCGCTAATAGTGCAGTTTCTCTTCTACATTTTTTACTCAGCAATAATTTCAATGAAACATTTTCCGAGTCGATCAAAGTTCTGCAATTTATTTGCGTCATACCAATGACAACAGTTGAAAGTGAAAGATGTTTTTCCACTCTCAAAAGAATAAAAACCTTTCTACGCAATACGATGGGCCAAGATAGACTGACCGCTCTTGCAATGCTCAGTATTGAAAAAAAATATGTGGGAAAAATAGACAATTTTTATAATCGTGTGATTGATGATTTTTCAAAAAGTAAAGAAAGAAAAGTGGACTTAATTTACAAAAAATTATAACGCGTTGTGTGCAATTTCGGTTAACGATGGGTTGGCGTTATGAAAAATGGACATTTTTTGAAGGGTAAGTAGGTACCCACCTATAACAATTTCTAGCACTTATTATATAATGTATAAAAAGTCAATTTGCAATACGTCTTTTAAGTATACAACGAAAAGGCAAATTGAAATAATATATTCAAAATTGACCTACCAGTTTTTCGGGCCTAAGGCCGCCAATGGTGGTACCTATATATTCTTACTGTCATACAATAAACAATATCTACTTAGTTCTTTGTTAGTAAATTCATATTTTGTAACTCGACCAAAAATATTGTTAATTATGGTGCGAAATTATGTGCCTTCTCTTTGACACGCTCTCAAGTAAGCAGGGATCGTGGCCTGTTTAAAAAGGTGATTGCCAATACTAACAAAATTTAAGAAAAAAATCGGTGTGTGTACTTATGTACGCGCGTTAGAAGTTTTACTTCTTTGGCGTAACAAAACAAAAACAAAGCTTGTGATAAACTAGATTATCTTGTTAAATTACACACTCAAGAAAAAGGACCCCTTATTGGAACGCCGTTGGTTTATTTCTATACACTTTAACTTACATGACTAAATTATATAATGGTTTCTCGTTGTTTTTATTTTTAAAGTACCAACTGTCACTATGACGTTTAATAGTTAGTTTACGTAAAGAATTGCAAATGGCTCACAATAATAAATTCACAATATGGGTAGATACATCCCCCAAGTACCTATATAAAGAAATTTTAGAACTGATATCAATAATTACGATTGTTTTATGGGGTATATACATAATAAAATAAATTATTGTAGTATATAAACACAAAACGTATTTTTGTTAGTTAGTAGGTACATGCACACTCTCAGTCAGCCATATTATAAATTTTCGCCTCGGGCGTTGTTTTTAAGGGTTGGCTCCTAATTATCCATTCAAGTGTATCAGGTTGAAGGGTCACGGATCTTAGAGATAAAAATACTAATAATCTTCCACATGAAAAATTATCTATGCTCGTAACACAAAAGAATATAATAATATTGTTTGTAGCAAAAGATATAAATAAATGATATGCCTTCCTATTGACTGAAATAAGAAAAAAAATGGTTTGAGAATGAAGCCTAATTATATTTTGTGAACGGTTTTATTAATCGTATAGGTGGAGGGTCTCTATAGCAATCGGAGTATCTTGAGAACTATACCTACCTAGAGGACGTAATTGATTACATACATAATATATAATATAATATACATAATAAAAATAAGATAAAAGTTATATATAATTCTACTCTTATTCTTTGTCGTTCTCTCATGATTAAGATTGAACTTGAAATTAAATTATCTTGACCATAACTCTCTACGTCTCTCAGGCATCTGCTTCTATCAGATCAGAACAAAATGAAGGCTGTCCCATTAAGCTCTTTCGATCCAGCATGTCGGCGATCTTCCTTTATTTCGACTTTCCTGAACCACCAATGTGTCCGGTCCGCGCCAAATATGTTCAAAAAACTGCAGAATACGTCGCAGACATATTGTCGAGAGCCATTTCTTTATCTGGAGTTTCTGGATTGTAAATTGGTTTATCCTGTGCTGTCCAAGAAATACGAAGCATTCGGCAACAAAAACGTATTTCAATTGCCTTCCGTTCCCTTGCCCTAAGGGTCCATGATTCGACATCGTACACAAATATGGAGAACACTAGTGTTTGCACAAGCAACATTTTCTGCTGCTTGTTAATGCTATTAAATAAAATGTAATGTAATCATCATTTTCCTATACAATTTTTGGCATGTTTTGACCTCCAGATATTTTTCAATCCCGGATGTTATAGCGATCGCTTTCCCCTGTGGCTCCCAGGCGAGCACTTTCGAAATCTCCTGTGGTGCAATCCAGCTATCTTAACCTTGGTCGTACAGGTCTTCTGTTAACGCAAAATATGTTTACCGACATGGTTTTAAAATATATGCAGCTCTCCTGTGTGTCAACATTAAACTGACGCGCGCGCCACGCGATCGCCGTGTCTAGATTCACCTTTAATTTACTATTTTATCTAGCGGCCACCGGTTTAACTGTTCAACTTGTCAGATAATTCCTATACCTTAATGGTGTGAGAATAAGTAGGTATAGTAGAATAAACTCAATATTTATATTTTTAATATTAATGCTATCGACCGAAGGTAGGTACTTGATGGAATTTGAATTTAAATTCTAATGGATTTAAGTTTTATACTATTCCATTTGAATCGTTTCCGGGTTTCGCCTTTCGGCATCTTTAAGCGCTGTGTACGCTCACCAAAGTCAAACATACACTGACAACGAACACTCTTAACTCTAGCTTATATAATAAATCAATACAATAAAGTAGGTAAAAACTCCATTACCTAGGTAGGTACCTATCAAGTAAAAGGTCAACAATAAAAAAATACAACAAACAACTTATGAATAGTTGAAGTGTTGGTAAAAAACCTAATTGGTGAAAACCCTATCTTATTAATAATAATACACTCGATAAGCATATTATAATAAATCGTCAAAGCCTAATAATAGATCATTCTAAACAATAAATAATTACAAGATAAAAAGAACTTTTTATATACCACGTTTTTAAATTTTCTGTTGAATCATATAAACTTGACAATTCTATGTATTAATAATTTAGGACAAATAAGGCAATTGTCAACAAATCATTTTTTTTGCTATTTTGCAACAAACAAACAAATATAGAATACTGAAATGTCATTTTGATTTCCATAGTAACGCACGTATATATTAAGAATTTAGATGCTAGGACCACCTCCTTAGTAATCAATAATAGTGGATTTGATTACGGATTTCTTCCGAAATAACTTTTCATACAAAACAGAATTAACTGAAAATGAATTGAATTCTACTTAAAGATGGCTAAAAGTATTAAAAGAATGCATTGGCATCGTGTTCTGATATATTCTAAAAGTTTCAAATGTCTATCGATTTCAAGATTTG
This sequence comes from Rhyacophila brunnea, assembly GCF_057557595.1. Taxonomy (NCBI): domain Eukaryota; kingdom Metazoa; phylum Arthropoda; class Insecta; order Trichoptera; family Rhyacophilidae; genus Rhyacophila; species Rhyacophila brunnea. The sequence goes on along the minus strand of NW_028233276.1, from coordinate 33,536,991 downwards.
AACTGGATAAACAACCACCGGACAAACAAGAATACGAGCTAAGAAAAACGTGATAAAAAACGTGATAAAATACTACACTCAAGAGGTGTAAATTGTCAATTCTAGGAACAATGGTAACGTATTGGGGTATTAACGTAAAGGTTACAGGTTCAAGTCGTATTTTTTCTAAAAACCGTTTTTTTTAGTGGGAATATACATGAGATGTAGTCAACTTATAATTTTATTGTATTTACATATTATTGTAAATACACTGTATAATATAGTATGTACCTATTCTATTTATATATTTGGGTTATTTTCTTTAAACACACATTAAGAAGGCAGCTATTAGGTACGACTGCTTGTACAACAGCCACTACAGACGTCTGACCGGAAAAGTTTAGGGATAACTGTAGTCTGTGGCATAATTTAATGATGGAAATTAAAAGACCATTATATTAGTATGAAGGATAGAGAGTCGATAAAATGTCCCGAGGCAATGTTTTGATGCTGTGATTTTGTAAAAGATAACAATGGATTGGGAGCCATAGCTTTTTTTTTGCTTAAGTCAATTATGTACAAACGACAGAAATACATGATTAATTTATTTTTTAATATAACTTTTTGAAAACCATAGAATTTAGAAATTTTAAAAAGAGAAATAATATCAGTCACCAACGACACCACCAAATGTAGTGGGTGTTGGCTGGATCAAAAGAAAGTTCCTACTATCATCTGTTTGCCACAAGCTCACTTTATTACCGTAGCTTCATAAGAGATGCTTTATACTTTTCACTTATTAAAAACACTGATTCAGGGACATTACGTAAGTATATTTCGCTTGACAAGTAACAATTAATTATTAACAACATTCGCAAATGCACGCTTTGGCGCGAAAAGGTGGCAAATCGTATTTACCGGCGACGTTCAAGGCTCAAGGGTAAGTTACCGACTGCTCGTACCTACTCTCGATCCTTCGTCCGCCCAGAAACAGATAATGGTAACTTTCTTTTTGTTTGTTTCGCTGTGCGTGCATCCTGGTCTAGCCTTGACTCATTTACAGTTACAATAATATCATTATATTCCCAACTCTGTCGATTGGAGGATTTTTGATGGGGGATTTTGGCATTATGATATTTGGTATCACCACATATTATTATGCTGCAACTAATTAAAATAAAATCAGAATTAAATATAAATGTCATAAATTTGTGCAAGCATATTATGGAATGAGCAAAGACAAATTGCCCCCCATCTATAACGATGACGTATTTACGATTTGTTTATCATTGTTTTACATTTTAAATTTAATTTATTCTGTGATCATATTCTAGTAATTTAACATGTTCGATTATAAGAGGTTCATATGGTCTATAGAGGTATTAAATAGAATATGGACCTTCACAAAGTGCAGAGAGAGGATGTATCAGGTAACATATTTTGTTTTTACGAGGAATAGATGTTAGCCACTTGAAGTTGAATATATTATGTCAATACTGTAGACGCAAAGACACATTGAAAAACAACATTTGAATTTTCCAGACCCAGGATTCTAAGCTTGGACTCACGTCATTATAAGCCTACACGTTACCTCAAGGCCATCGTGAGTGATCATATTATTAAATCAGTAAAAATATATAAACTTTAACATTGTGATTTTGTTTGTTCTAGTTTGATAACCATATTAAAGTCCTTTTTATTTTACTTTATAAAATGACTAGGTACCTATCCATCAATAGCTCACGGTCACGTTTGTTCTCCATCGAAGAGTCATATAAATATTTACAAAGTATACACTGCCTTATTGCAGGTTGCTAATAAAAATAAAACGACATATAATCAATATAAAATAAATTATTATTGTAGGAATTAATATTACACTTATTTTTAGATGAATATTGCAATATATTACAATGTAACTTTTTGTTTTCCCTGGTAGATCTTAGTCGATAATATAATAATGTAATAATACGATATCTACCATATTATTATTTTCATAAAAAAAATAACAAATTACTTGAAAAGTGGTTCATATCAACAGTGCATGGCGTCTTTTCCACGAAACAGGTTTTTAATGGACTACAAACAATGAAGACGTAATGATACGTCTTTCTTGCGTATATATTTAGATTTTTAATATTCTTGTTTCTGAATATTGTATCATTACAATGTAATATATTATATATCGCACCCTCGCAACTAAACTGCCATAATCCAAAAAACGTCAAACAGAGAAAATCAGCTTTGAAGTTTTTACCTTTCGCATTTTTGTACTGTGTTTTTGAAATATGTTTAGATATTGAATGAAAATTTGACTTGAATTTGATGACTTAGAGATATGTAATTTTCGGTACATATAGGTACTATGAACGATAGACAATAAAACGTAGTAATTAACTCAAAACACGTAAATTTGGACTTGTGGCGGTTTAGTTGCGAGGGTGCGATATATGGTTAATTTTTATATATAAAGGTCACTGCATATTCTTGGCAAATGTTTTTTTTACTTTCTGGATTGTGTATCGTGATTGAAGACATCCATGCATTGATATACTACTAGATGAGGAGTTCCCATACAAGTGTCATTTTAAAAATGTACCACAAAAGAAGATACATATTATGAATATCGTCTTATAATATTTCCTTGTAGGTATAACGCGTTAAGACCGTTAACATGGATTCCCGAATTTCACCCGTATTGCCCTGGCTGTAAAACTAAATTTGCGTTCTTGGAATAGCGACCCTAAGGGTGTCTGCAACCCAAAGCTTGCAAGCTACCAAAAATTAATGTCTGAGCGGACAGAGCAAGTCGTCATGCGCTGACTATTAGTTAGAGTAAGATGCAAGCTAGATCGGGCTTACTCATAATTATTGCCAGGTCGTTTTCGAAACAAATATTAAGTGAGCTTATATCGAGTTAAGTCCGCTGATATTAAAACAATAAGTTTTAACACTGGCCGAGTCGCTGAAAATCGGGCGTCATTTTAAGAAGCATATGATTCATCCAGTAGTATATCAATGCATCCATGTGACAATGAAACTAAAAATATCAGGATGAATCTGGAACATATAAAAAGAAATTAAAAACTAGAGTAGCAATAGATAGGCAATCATGGTGAATCGAACGCCACTGATTACAATAAATATAAAATATTAGAATTGATTAAATTTTAAAATCCAGTGCGACTTTTATTTCAAGTAGTCTTCTACGTCACCGCGGTCGTTGATGGAACTAAAACGAACTCACTTCATTGCTAATATTTTCCCCGCTCCCGCGATTGTGTTCGATATAGCGTGGAATTGTATAAACATTTGCGGATGCAGACGAAGAGTATTATTTCGAATGTCGAAGTATTGTGACGAGGAGAAACAGAAAAGAAAGCTTTTTATTCCTTTCAATGGTGCCAGAGATCTGCTATGACAAATCAACACGCAAATAGCACGTAACGTAATAGTATCAGCATGCAAAAACCACGTGACGTAACAGTATTAGTGCATGCACCGCTGTGACGTAGATGACTTGATACAGTTGGTAAAAATCATGCTATGAAATAATTGCAATTTGAAGTTTGACATGTCCTTTAAAATCAGGCAAAATGCTAATTTCTTCGTGATTTATGCGTATGTTCTATATATCAGATGACTTGAATATTTTTTCTAACATACACATAATCCGCTGTTATCTCTAAATACCTAAATTATGGACTTAATAACTTTTGGCTGCAACCCCACGAATTTTATGTTAAATGTTATCGTAAATTCAAAAATTTGCAATACCAGGTACCTACATTATTTTTGGGAAAAATTTATTTACATTTTTATAGATTTATTTTATTTGTTTACATTTACATTATACATTTATTATTGTCTAATTCCGGGATTGAAAAAATACTAACCCCATAATCCCGTGATTGAAACTCACGTCCGGGATGGCAATTCTTAGAACGAACGTTCTGAATAAAAAACTCAGATATAAAGTATCACGTGATTTGTTGATACCGTGATATGGATTGCCAATAATAATAATTACCTCGAACGAAAGATGGTACCGAAAAAAGTCGTCCATGACTAAAAAAGTCAAAAGTGTATCGTCAGCCGCGGACGCTATAATAATATTCCAATTTTATACCTGTGCTACTGTGTATTACCAGAAATATAAATTATTTTGTGAGATTAATTTTATGGTTAAAAAATAAACATAAAAAAGTCGATTCTCCGCGAGGCGAGTTTGTTAGACGGCTACTGGTCTTACAAGTTTCAGACATTTACAACTTATCTTAGGCGAGAGACCATGTCAATTTTAATCTTATTATCAGATATAAAACTATCTATTTACGCTGTTATACATATCTCCTGATTGTTGTTCGGTTGGTCCATTGCATTTTTTTTATAAAATGGGTTTATTACTTGATATTACATAAAAATTGCTTTACGGTGCGTGTTTTGCTCATATGGTAAGATAAGTGCATTAGAGTGCATTAATTAAGCAATGATAGTAATGAAGACATTCATATCTGTCATGATATTATAGATGAAAAATTGTACATAAACAATAGTCATATTAAAAATTATCAGCTGAAGACACGTAATGTACCTAATACCAAACGAGAGATACTTGGAATTTTTGATTCAATAAATTGACAAATCGTAACAGATTTTTGGGTGTCCACCGTGTGTACTTCTTCCTTCTTTCCTCGACATTACGACGAAACGTCGAGGAAAGAAGGAAAACGTACACATGGTGGAAACCCAAAAATCTATTACGATAAAAAAACAACTGTGAAAGTCTCATACATTGGATAAATCTTCAAATATAAAAATTATCGAAATTAAATTGCTGTAAAATAAGATATAAATGTTTACTTTTCGAATCCTACAAGAGATGTATTAATCATTAATACATCTCCCAAATTACATCCAACTGCTCCATGAAAATAAAGTGTAAGGAACTGACATACTTAATCCAAACAGTTATTTATTTTTTTATAGATACTTAACAATACTTAGGAGTGTTTTGCATTGTATTTTTTTTTCAAATACTGCATATTTCTAATAAGACAGTTTTTAACGCCTAACCTGAAATAGAATATGAAATAGGAGGATGCATCGTCCTTCTGAATGACAAAGATTTAAAAATAATTTACCGTTCAGTTCCTTTTCAAGAAAGTTCAAATACTAGTATCTGTCGCCAGTAACCTACCCATGTGTCAAAAAACTTCGTCAAACATTAAATTTAATTACATTTTTAACTGGAAGTTATGCGTTGTCGTCCTGTGTATTTTATTTTCGTTTTATCCGATTTTTCTAGGTCATTACTCATAGAGTTCATCCGACTTTGAGAATGAACTCTACAATCTGCTTCATTCATCAGAATTCGAAAAATATAATGCTCTTTTTATTGATGCATTGATTGATAGAGAAAATAATTTCAAAACTTTTTATGTTTAGAAGCTATTTTTTATTCTTTCATCACTATCGATGAACATTAATTTTACTAATAACTATGTTTTATCAGTTTTCTCCATTACGGGAACCAAGGCTTGTTTTGGAAAATGTTGAAAGCACCTGTTCAATACCAGGTGTTCTTTAGGTGAGTCTTTTGGAGTTAAACTTGTATTCAGAAGTCAACACAATGCATAATGGGCTATGTCAATTTATTGTTATTTACGTTATTATTATTATTAGAATATTGTACCCCGGAGGCAAAATTCAGCGTGTATTAGATTCAACCATCAAGCACTTTGTAAGTAAGATATATCCACGTATGTTCCTTTTTAAAGACAATTTATTTCAAAATTAAATACTTTTCTTACTATTAAAAAAAAATCAGTGAATAATAATGATAATTTTAATAGTGTGTTCACTTCAATTAAATCAACTCACATAGACAATGCCGAGGGTCCCTTTTGACGCATATCATTTTATCATTAAAATATGTGAAGCCAACGACATAAGTAAAGTAGTAATTAATACCGACAAGACAGCGCTCGAAATGGTTTGTCCTTGAGACTTCTCGTGGAAAAATTAAAAATGGTGTTTCGGTTCAGGAATTATTATGAAAATCATTAGGTACATTAATTTTCAGTTTAAAACTAAAGTTAAATAAGAAGCTTGACATGTCGTACAGTCGACGCACACACTTATTTATACAAACAATAATAAGATTTAGTGTTGTTATACCTATTACAAAATGTTTTAAGCGAAGTATTCCAGAATTCGCCTTCCAAAATCTTCAATATCTGTGGATATTGTATGATATTACTAATTGATTTAATTAAACGATCGTAAATATTACATTATTAAATTTATAAGTATAAAAAAGCGACGACCTGCAGGGGTAGAAAAACCATGCATTGCTTAGATATATGCGGCAGATAAAGGAACGAAAAATAATAATATATAGGTATCATTTTCGCCTGCGGTGCTAAAAAGTGTTGGCTATCCAAATCTTTAGTAGTATTGCAGTATAGGTTCGCACGCTTTAACATTTTTGGAAAATTATCGAGCGCTCCGAAACTTTTCTATTTCGAGTGATGCTACAAGGTTCACACTTCCTTACTCATAGCCTCCGCATTTCTATATCTACGACTGTGGCGTATGCCGTGGCGTAATGAACGTTAAATGAAATTCAATTTGTTTTGTCTTAGATATGCCAATAGAGCGTGCACGATATCCATTCACTTTCTAATACCATTGTCAGTGACGGGTTTAGGTACGTGGATGCTTGAGGCACAAATTGATGGTGAGGCCTCTCATGATAAAAAAAAATAAAAACCAAAAATTCTACCTATCAACATAACTAGTAAAAATATGAATGCATCTTTTAGAATCACATCAGCTGTAACTAAAAATAATTATTATTGAAGACGACAATCATGACAGATAATAAATAATATTAGTGGTACATTTATATGTGTACAAGTAGGGATTGCAATACCGAATGAAAATACCAATACCGGTATTTCCTATTGAATACCGAACCGGTATTCGTAAAATAATTGAAAAAAAAAACAGAAGTAGGTAGGTATACCAATAAATATAATATACTACTTAAATGTAAAAATCTATTTAAAAAAATAATATTTTATAGAATGCGTCATTGCTGGTCACCAAGGACAGAAGGGCTACGGAAGTAAACCAGCCATCGCGTAAAAAAAATACAATCCCGTTATGCCTTTTATGTTAATTAATACATTTTGTTTTCACTCTCAATACCGAATATATCGGTATTGACAGATTTTTAAAAACGGTATTTCGGTATCGAAAAATACTGGGATACCGAATTTGAAATACCGGTAATGTAATCACTATGTACAAGTACGTACCTGTTTGAGTGATTATATTAATAGATGTGCTTTGTGAAATATTTTAAAGTCAATTTGTGAGAAATACGCATCATTTCGGTGTACCTACATCATGGCCCCACAAGGGGGGGGGGGCTGACAGGCTCTAGCCTGGGGGCCCTGGCTCTGGGGGGCCCCGTCGTGACGGGTTAACAAAATATGATCAAAAATTTGCCATAAGTGGGCTTGCTTATTCAACAATACAAAAAAATGCTAAAAATACACCTAATACCCTTAATTTATCGAAAAAACGAATCGATTGCGTCATCTACGTCAAAGGAAAATCGCCGTTGAATCTGGTCATAATATTATGGTGTAAGTACCTATAATGAAGAAAAAAGATTTACTACCAAATTTAATTTTTAATTAATTCCTTGATTGAAATGTTTGTGTAATTAATTATTTAGCTTGTGATAAGGTGTATTAACTTTGTTGTTATGATTCAAATAATTTTACTACGTACCTACGCAAATTGTTATAGCTCAACCAAACACTACATGATGTGTTTTTTTACTGTTAATACCTTTACATTGTGATGAATAACACGTTTCTTGATAGCGAACTCGATATAATGCCTCTATCTGGATAGGTAGATAGATGCAGTCTACAATATTTACAAAAGTTTTCCTCAATTCTTTTGGGTAATTTCGACTTCCGGCGTTATTCCATATCGACATTTTCTGGCGAGCTAAAAATTGCTTATTTTATAAAGAGTGGTTTGTTATCTTTTTGCACAGTGATTTCAATTTATTTATTTTTTATTTCAATTTTTTTTTTTAAAACATATTGTGGACATTACAAATTATAAGTTTAAGACGTTCACAACATGACATTTAGAAACAAAGAAATATAAAACAGTATTACATAAAAAAATAAAAAAGAGATAGATCAGTATTAAGTTATTAAACAGTAGAAATGTATAAATACAAAAAATATAAATTAGATAGGTACCAGGAAGTACACCGGATGAGTTAAGGAGACCCTATTTTAAGAATTTATCTGATAGTGATTGTGATAGCACACCCACGGCCCGCGGGTCGCATGTGACCCAAAATGATAAATACTTCATCAGTGGCGAGTGTGGAGGTAGGCTGCTAAGATTCGACATAAATAGTGCACGCTTTTTCAGTCACACGTATTTGTTTACGTTGAATTAAGAATTGGTACATATTATTATAATTTCACATGGTGTTGGTTAGTTTTTCAAACTGAACCAAATTATAATCGATGAAAAATATTATTCTATCTATATACTTAATATATGGTTGAATGGCATTATTTTAGATATATAGATAAACGAATATTTTTTTTATTACTATCTACTTTTTTAAATTGTTTAATTGAATTTTATAAACTAACGAACACTATCTACACATTGTTGCCCTAGTCTGGTTCAATGAAAACAAAGACGTTTGACAAAGTTTAGTGTGCACTATTTATGTCGGATCTTAACAGCCTACTGTTTCCCCATATTACATCATGAAGTGTTTCATTAAATATGTAAAAAATTCCATCTTTCATATGAGAACAGATAATGCAGTAGCAAAGAATTAATATAATCTGAATCGTCACTGACAGAAATTCATCTTTATCTAAATTTGTGGGGTTACAGTCAAAAATTGGTAAGTCTCGAAATCTTGTTATGGAGTAATTGCAATTTTGGAGTTTGACATGCCCTCTAAAATCAGGAATAATGCTAATTGCTTTGTACTTTATGTGCATGCTCTATAGTCTATATTATATCTAATGATCTTGAATTTGCTTTCTAGCATACCTACATATTATTTATCTATTTACATATAACTTTAAATACCTAAATTATCGACTTAGCAACTTTTGGCTTTATTATTAAAAGTATGTCTAGTCATAATACCTATATCATTATTTTTTAATAACCTTTTTACCCGTTGCGGCACATGAACAATTAGAAAATGGATGAATTATTGGTCCTGATGTCAAATAGATTGTGATTGTACACTACGTACGGTTTTACCACATGTAGGTAGGTATATCCGACACGTAGATCGGAGATGGATGTTGGTCGTCGCCCGAAAATGTAAAAGTCATTTGTAATATAAGTACCTAATATATTTTCGTTGATGTTTTAAGGTGAAACATTAACCATTCATACTTTTATTACCGAAAGTAATTTTCAAATTAACCATACAGAAGTCCGCGTGATCTCGACGTATCATTTAATTCGTATTACATCACCACGGCTTGCTCCAGGAACGAGAGAATGAGAATATGGGAATTACCACGCTTTAAAGTGTAAAGTTTAGTTTACCCTTACCATCGCGCAGTAGGCTCTTTGCAGATCAGAAGAATAGAACCAAAACTAATCATTTTCACGACCGATGGAAAATTTAGTATTTCTTAGTGATAGTGATAGTGATGTGTTGCTTATTCTGTAACAGTATCACGAGCCAAAATGACAATGGGAAATTGAGGTATATTAATATTACTGACAGTTTTGATACTGGATAGTAAGTTTAGTAGATCACAGCCGACTTGAAGTTGAACTTGCCTATTTTAGCATATTATTTTAGACCAGGCACTGTGTACCTAATTAATTTCAGGATAATGAGTGTTGACATGGTTATCTTAACATTTATGGTCTAATCTAGTGTAAGTAATGACTGAAATAGGGTAAATAATGTTACATTTGTCTGTGGTAATGTCTGTGGTATACCTAATCGTAGTATGATCTTCTTCTTTTTAATCGCTACATACAATTATTGCACGAACTGGTCACTTTCTCAAATATTCACAATTGTCGCTCATTTTCTCCTATTTTCCAGTCTTCTCATAAGTTTACAATCATAAGTAGATACGAATACAAATACGTATCCATAAGCACACACATAAATGAAAGAGAGTTATTGATACCACTCAATTTTGTTGTTTCATCAGGGTCTAGAATCTAGAACGATTCGGCGCCAGGACAACTAGGCGCTACGCACTCGAATAAAATTCAAAAATAAATAGACGTTCGTGAATTATAGGAAGTTTTAAAATATTATTATTCTTTAACACATGGATATGCACACGTAAATAATGATTTAATTGTGAATGTTTTAGTTCCAACGTGAAGAGAGTTCTTTAATTATATAAAGCGTCAGGCACAATAATTCGCGATCCGCAGGAAAAAATATTATATTAAAAGCAAAAATGAATTAAAAATACTGAGTAGGTACTTACTTAGAAGATAGATACTTATTAAAATAATTCCTCGTCTACTTTCTGTATCAAATCATAATGACGTCTATTTTTTTCATTCGACAGTGCGGCGCCCACTTGTCTTGGCATCCAGTTGTCCCAGTGCCGTGTCATTAATAAAAATATGAATTATTGAACAAATTATATTTCATTGAAAATATATGCACTAACAAATGCATAATGCCTTTAAGCGGAAAACTGTTAAAGGAAAATAAAGAAAATTCTTTGACCAATGGTAACCTCGCGTGTAAGGCTCTATAGAATTTCCACATTCCAAACAGGTGAGTCAGTTTTTATCACGAAGGTTGTTAAATGAAAGCCTCATACATTAAGTCATTCTTACCAACTACAGTTGGTAAAAATGGTTATTACGACTGCAACCCTTAACATTAAACCACTGTGAAATGTTTATGCGATAATTTAATGTTATTGACTTCAAACATTGATTTATAAAAATTGTATATTATTGAATATTAAGCACATTAGAAGAATAATTCAATGTGTGTGATTTTTATTGACCACCCTTATTGCAATGAATGTATGCAGAGTTAATTTTTAACTATACATTATATAAAACAATATACGGATATCTGCAGACCAGGGAACTCAGAAATAATGGGAACTGAAATACATAACGGGTAAGGTGATAGCAGGTAACCGACTCGAGTAAGGATGAATCCGGGTTAAACTTACACATGTGTCAAGAATACGTTTTACGTCTAATACTGAAAACTGCTCTCGGTTTATGCATTTACGGTCATGTAATGTTGGTGTATTACACACACTATTGCACGTGCATAATGCGTGTTTCATTTTCGTAGGACACTCACACATTCAAAACCCTAGATCAAGATGCGGCGTATTGAATATAGCCTCTCGGTATTCTATTTATTATCTGTTCTGTGCTGCAGATACATTAGTATATAAACGTTGATTTACAATGTACGCATGGGTCAATTTTCAACTACATTAATCTATTCACAAAAGAATAAAATTATTTTTATGAGGAAATCCAAATATCATACAAAACAGTTAGTTATACAAAAGTATTATTGTAAACATTTGCAATTCATTATATTAGAATCTTTTATGTGATCATGAAACTAAAATTAAGAATAATTAAGGGCATCACTACGACATACATTTTCTTACAGTGTAATATGCATATTGTACACTGTACTTGTACAATACTCAATGTACAATCAATGTACAAGCTTAGCTTCCAAAGATAATACAAATTATTCTTAGTTTTTCACCTTTATAAGATAAGTGGGGCCTCAACTGTCGAGTTTTGTTAGGCACCTACTGATATTTCAGATATTTGGCTACTGGTCCATCCAGGTGAAAGAGCTATACATAATATGAGAATATACATAATATGAGACACGCACTTTTTTCTGATTCGTCTACCTTAGGCGATAGTATACATGAAAAGTCATGGTGCCAGGCCAGAAAGTGGGCGTGGCTCCCACTCCTCACTTCCAAAACTAGGAATACTTCCTGGCCTGACACCATGACTTTTCGTGTACACTGTACACTATCGTCTCAAGTAGACGAAACAAAAGTACGGCTATCATATTTATTTATTTATTTATTTATTTAGGAATATAAAACATTGTGGACATAACAAATCTAAATTCAAGACGTACACAACATGAGATTTACATTATAAGTCAAACATTACCCTCACAAGAGAGAAGAGAATATAGAAACAGAAATATATATATAATAACAATAACAAAAAAAAATAAATAATCAAAACATACTTAAGTATAATTTAATACAGAAAAATATACTTTTTGAGAACGGAAAATATACAATTTTATACAGAAAAATACAGTTTCAAAAATAAAATGCAAAGTACATCATTGAAAATGTCTATGCTTTAGGGAGCGCATTTACTAGTCTTGCACCCCTCGCTAATGGTGCCTGATAAGCTTGACACGAGGAAACGGTTCCAATCCAGAATAAATCATGACTGCGACCACGTAGGTAATTGACAGGCGCATGGAAATTCAAATTCATTAGGACACCAGGATTGGAAACCATCCCTCGCGATAACAGGCAAAAGTGTTTCAACAGCAGAAGAGACCGACGAGATTCAAGAGAGTGAAAAGTAAGCATGCCTTGTAGAAAGGCAGTCGGAAAATAATCATCTGACGAATTATCGAAAGGAAAATAGTTAAATGTTTTAAAATAAAGACATCGAAGAAATTTCTTCTGGACGCGTTCTAAAATAAGCTTATAGGAAACCTCATAAGGGCACCAGATAATCGACCCATATTCAAGAATGCTACGCACTAATGAGACGTAGAGTGTACGTAATACATTAGGATTCTTGAATGGTTTGGATTGTCGCATGATGAATCCTAGAAGCTTACTCGCACGTAGAGCCGTGGAAGTTATATGCGAGTGAAAGGATAATGAAGAATCAAAAATTATCCCAAGATCTTTCGCCTCAGATTGACGTTTTAAAGAATTTTTTGACATAATATAATTGTATTTAATCGGAGTTCTTGACCTAGAAAAAGTAATACAAAAGCATTTGTCAGTATTCAATTCTAATTTATTCTTTTTTGACCAACTTTCAATTGAACAGAGATTTCTCTGTAACATGCAACAGTCCAACTCATTGCGAATTGGTGCATATAATTTCAAATCATCCGCAAAAAGTAAAAATTCTACTCCATCCATGGCTTTAACTATATCATTGACAAATATGAGGAACATAATTGGTCCAAGATTTGATCCTTGGGGAACACCTGAAAGAGTTTGAAAGACTTCAGATGCACACCCAGCTTACTCGACATATTGACAACGATGCGAAAAATAAGATTTGAAAAAATTTACAAAATTAATAGATCCGAATACTGCACTCAGTTTAGTTAAAAGAATATCATGATCAACTCGATCGAAAGCCTTTGACATATCCGTATAAATTGCATCAACTTGACAATGATTGTCTAGTGAACGAGATATGTATTCAGTGCACTCCATGAGGTTGGTAACTGTTGATCGAGTAGATCGAAAACCATGTTGAGCGTCAGTCAGCTGACCATCCACATGTGTATATATATATTTATGTAAAATGGACTCAAATAGTTTGACCGGTGCAGAGAGAACAGCCACTGGTCGGAAGTTAGTTATTTCAGATACCGAGCCATTTTTATACACCGGTCGTATACGAGTTAAGCTCCAACATTCAGGGAAGGTAGATTTACTTAAACATAGATTGAAAATATACAACAAAGGATCGCTTAAAAGTTTTTTGCATCCTTTTAATAACCATGGAGGAATGCCATCTGGACCTACTGAGGATTTCGGATATAGTCTAGAAAAAGCATATTTCATATCTGACTCATCCAGAGGACCAATATTTAGTATGGGCCAAGAAGACGAAAAGTATTCAGGTTGAGGTTGAAGTTTTGGTGGAATCGTGGAATAAACTGACCTAAAATATTCAGCAAAACCGTCAGCGATGGATTTATAGCCATTCAATACACTACCCCCAAAAGACATAGACGATAGCTGTGCAGAAGAGTTACGTAAGCTCCTAACATACGTCCAAAAAGTTTTCGGGTCTGAGGTTAAATTCAAGGAAATTTTCTCAATGTACGCTTTGTGAGCAGCGTCAATGGCGCGATGAACTCTTCTGCGCATATCGGAGAAAGCGCCATAATCATTCAGGCACTTCGAGCGCTTCCATCGTTTATGACAGATGGCTTTCAAGTCAATGGATTTAATAATGCTATGAGTGAACCATTTAGGGTAGCTGCGCGAAGTACCCGAAGACTTCTTAATGGGAAAAGACTTGGAAAATACACTATAAATATTTACATAGAAAACATCAATTGCACTATTAATATCATCGGTACTATATAAAGCATTCCAATCAATACTCTGCATTTCATAATACATTTGTAATAGGTCGCCTTTGAAGAAATTCCATTTATTAAAAAAGAAAGTTTCCGAGCTAACAGAATTGAAATTATTGCTATCGCTAAGACGACTATTGGAAAAATTATGATAATTGATTGGCAACTCAACTAATAGAGCAGGATGGTAAGCGTCTTCCTGCACAAGGGGATCAACGCAAGCATTCACCTGTGCATTACAATCTGTATCTGCCAAGACCAAGTCCAATATGCGTGATTTTACATTTTTAATTTGAGAAAACTGTTTAAAGTGCATACAGCTCAGAAAGTGCGCAAATTCCAAATCAACATTGGCGGATGCCGAATAAAGATTGAAGTCACCGATGATTGCAATTGAGCTGCCAATAGACAAATTTTCAAAATATGAGAAAAACATATTATAAGTATTACACGATGATCGAGGCGGAAAATAAACACAGCTAATAATAAAAGGCGACCCATACTAGGTATAGGTACGCATTTTATCCCAGCACCCGGTCTATACTACGTAATGTACGTGAACTTTATTTAATTGCCATTATAATTAGTGGGTTCATGCACTTTTTCACAATAAATTCCAAGGATTTATGTTTTATAATATACGTACACTATAAAGTATGTATATATCTACCCAAGTTACGAAGCACGATTCTAAACACAAATATACTAATAAAGGAGAGATATAAATAAAAAGATTTTCATTAAGCTAACTGTACTCGTGGAATGTTATGGAAAACACGTATTGGGTCGTTCAAACAATTTTCTCACACATGGTTATCAACCTTTCATATGGAAATGCGGTGAAAGAATTTTCATTTAGACTGGAGGGAGTTTAATTTCATAATGAATATTAAATTGAATACATACCAAAATCATGATTTCATAATAATATTTAAACATAGATATACTTAACAAAAACTACATGAAATCTATTTATTGTCGAACAAGAACTTTTTGTCCAAAGCCTCTTCCGTGCAGTTAATCGCACTTCCGTTTTCAAATATGGAACTCCCCTAAATTTATCATTTCATTATTTTACCCTTCCGTGGTGTACGGATCTATCAATTTACGTAAATTGATGCTTTTTATTATAAAAACATATCTAAAACTATAAGGAGTGATATTAAAACTATTATTAGTAAACTTTTGATTTATTGCAAAGAAGAAAAGGAATCACATTTAAAAAGAGAGCCGATACATTATTTAACCACGCGTTGCCGCCATGACGGGTACGTCACTGAGAAGTCTTTTATATTAGACTACAGCGACTTCCGGTTATGGACGAGATCTTGTTGTCGGACAGTACTATACATATTTACTTTATTATATATTTTTAGATACGAAAAATATATCATAATTGGTAATTAATTAATCTGATTTTAGATACAATTCCACGTCTTAGGTATGTGCCCAATAATTTTATTTCACCGTTAACTCTTATATTAA
Organism: Rhyacophila brunnea; assembly: GCF_057557595.1. Lineage (NCBI taxonomy): Eukaryota > Metazoa > Arthropoda > Insecta > Trichoptera > Rhyacophilidae > Rhyacophila > Rhyacophila brunnea. The sequence continues at coordinate 33,521,090 of NW_028233276.1, read as the reverse complement.
ATTCAAAATATTAATAATATATTATTGAATGTATGTAGGTACGTCACGTTCTTGATTAACAAAATGACTATTCTTTATTAGACAAATAGCATGAAAATGAACGTTGCTTTCAAGCTTCGAATGAATTTTTAAAAAGTAACATCAAATATACTTTTTAATATGTTATTACATATTATCATTACGTCATTTCTGACCTGCAAGGCTTTTCCAACTAATACCATAACATATTTAACACCATAACATATTTCCGTTATTTTTCTTGATCCGAAATAACATCGATAACCCTCCGATCACTTCTGCAAACAACGCGTTTATCTAAATTGCAAGCTCTTAATGCCTGCTGCATAGGTGGACTGTCTTTATTTTATTACGTCACCTTGATGTATAGTTAACCTAACAAATAACTGAAAGAATGTTACATACTTCAGTATGTATATGGTATATAATATAGCAGACGATAGACGTGATAATCTGCCGGTGTAATTTAGCTTTAGAAAAGGATTTGCACTTACAATATTATAATATGCTAGAAACGGGATGAACATATAAAAGTGAAGTCAAAAATATTAATTAAAGATTTCGAAAAGGTATAGTTTTATTTAAATACTTAAGTACGAAAACTCTATTTCAATAATGCTGAATAACTAAGGGTAATGATCTTCCTTTAAATAATAAATCTGGGTTGTTAAAAATTCTCGCTAATGATTTATCAAGAAACTATGTAGGAAAAATTGTAAGGAATGTCATGTGTTGAACTTTAACCCCCTGAATTAATAAATTGTTCGGAATTTCTAAAGAATTTACATAAAAATCTCACGTTCGGGTGGTTTTCGATCGACGCGGTTAGACCATATTTTATTCATTTTATACATAATATATGTATGCATCTACGATAATATCGCCGTCTAAACCGCCAAAATATTGCTTTTATTGTATGTATGATACTATAATAAAATAATCAAACTATCAGTAGCATTAGTATTAAATAATATTTTGTACTGATTGAAGTCTTTCTTTTTTTTATAGAAAGCCAACGTGCGTTTGCAGGACATGGGTGAATGGATTACTTACAAGGTGAGAGAAAGCTTACATCCAGGATCCAGCAATGAATTAAAAATATTCGTCTTATTCTTTCACCCTGTCACGACCCAGTGTTAGGGCAAAGGGCAAGCACGAGTTCGCGTCCCTTTCATCGATCCATCGCCAACTCTTGCGAATCCCGCCATTCCAGACCTGCAGCGCGTAGATCGCTTTTGTAGCACCGCTGTATGGTGAGGGAGGGCCGGCCACGACGACGGAACCCTTGAAGCTGTGCCACAAGGGTACGAAGTGTCGCATTGTTTGGCTGGATCCGGAACACATGTCCCAGCCACATACTAGAATATTATAGTGAACCAATTTAACTTTGAATTTGCTTAAATTTTAGTTTTCGCTATTGCGCACGAGTTACACTAAATTTAATTATTGTTGCCGATACTATTTCCGACTTTTCTTGATGCCAAGTGAGACATAACGAAGCAATAGGCTTCGTGTTTGAGCAATCGGAAATAGTATCAGTAGGTAATAATATTAAATTAAATTCGCCCTATGTAACTAGTCACTTTAAAAAATCGCAATCTGTGCAAGTTCAAGGTTGAATTGTTCCAATGTAATAAGTAGGTAGTACAAATCATTTTATAATACAATAAACAATGGGTAAAAAAATTGACGCCCTCGTAGGAAGAAGCGATTCACAGCTCTGCTCTGTGATGAATGTCATGTTCAGAAGAACATTGTTCAGACAGCGGTACTGTGTCCCTAAATTGAGCAACACGGTGAGCTAAAATTTACATAATATGTCTTTAAAAACATCGACGAACTGATATATTATGCCCTAGCACTAGGAAAAATGAAAAACTCGATAAAAATCTTCAAGTCATTTGGCAGTTGGGTTTAAATATCCGTAAGTATGGATTTTCTGTTATTAAAATATACAATTTGTACGTTATGTTGACTTATTTGTATGTATGTTATATTAATATGTTATATGCCCCAAGTCAGGCAAATTTTTTCACACCTTAGACTATAGATACATATAGACGCCACCCGTTGCATTGCTAAATGAAGCCGCGTGCCTTGCGTTTGGTTTGTGAGCGAGCGAACGCATTCGTCTACAAATGTTCGAGACCATATACGATTTCGCTAGTGCTCGCACTAGACGCTCAGAATTAAAATATAATTTTCTATTTTTTTACGTTATATAGTATTTTTAAGCGGTCAAAATGCAACCATTAGATAAAGATTTCCATAATTTAAGTTATTTTAAAGAAACACTAGGTCACTGATATAAAAATATATAATAAAATACAAATAAATTACATTACACGAACATGTATCAACTTACTTATGAAACGTAATACCATCTTCTTGCTTATCAGTACGGCTACCACATTTTAAGACAACACGCAGAACCATCTTTTCTACTTAATTAACCAAAAATGTTTACCACTGACTTTATGTCACACAAAAAATATCTACAGCTAACACAAGCTCGCAAGTTATCGACGCTATGTGAAGCGTTTCGCCCCGATTTGATGGCGATACTTTTGGAAACTGGCTTGTAGCTAGTAGACCTTTTATCTTACTCTAGCGCGTGTCGCAGAGATTGTAAGGGTGCCGAATACTTTCTCACTCGCACTCATGCATCGTTTTTGCTCAGGCCTTGGGTCACACACTTATCATTGTGATAGGTGTGTGACGCGTTGGCCGACAAATATTAAATATTGCTAAATATTGTCAAATTTTCACGTCCATCGAATATAGTGTCGGTATTTCAAAACGCGTCAAAAAGCTTCAACATTTGTCTGACTTGGGCCATTTCAAGGAAGGCATTACTTACAAGCAATAATAGAAAATGAATTATTTTTCTGAAAATACAAATGAATCATGAATATCAAGTAGTATTAATTGCGTCCAAATTTATAATATGTATATGAACATAAAATAACAAGTTACATATTATTGTTTTACAATAATATTATGTTTTTTGAAATCCGCCCATAGGATTGAAATATCAGGATTTACTCGCATATGTAACAAAACAAAACAATGAAAAAATCACATGATTTCAATTGAATTCGAATTTATTGTTATTGATTTTCTGATAACAGAAAAAAACATATTTTGTTAAATTTCAAATGGCCTTCAAAAAGTCAATCGTCATTATTTACAAAAATATTGTTATTTTCAAAATCTTATCAATCTTTCACCACAACACATATTACTAATATACAATCTTTTTTCATTATTTTCTGTTTTTATTGGGAAATCGGGAAATGTTAAAAATTTTCCCTTTTCTCTAAATTATTCTAACAAAAAAGCGTTTTCCTCTTAATACAAGACGTTGTATGGATAGTATTCATGCACCTTATTTTGCTTTGTTTTCTTTTAAATGCAACTTAGTACCTAAAGCCTTCTTTAAATTTAATTTTTGATATTGTAAAATAATAATAAACGTAGGTAGGTATCTAGCTATTTGGATTCAGTTAAGAATCTTTCGTGTTATGTAGGATCCACACATTGGCCTAAGTCAGACAGTAATGTTTGTGGTCACGTGGTGCTTAGTATTGTGAATGGCGACCAGGGAACTCAGAAATAATGGGAACTGAAATACATAACGGGTAAGGCGAAGCAGGTAACCGACTCGAGTAAGGAGGAATCTGGGTTAAACTTACACACGTGTTAAGAATACGTTTTACGTCGAATACTAAAAACTGCTCTCGGTTTATGCATTTACGCTCATTTAATGTTGGTGTATTACACACACTATTGCACGTGCATAATGGGTGCTTCATTTTCGTAGGACACTCACACATTCAAAACCCTGCATCAAGATGCGGCATATTGAATATAGACTATCGGTATTCTATTTATTATCTGTTCTGTGATGGCGACATTCGCGTTGGCCAGCATAATATGTGTGCCATATATAAATGTATTGTGTTTTTCTTTATTAATGCTTTTCTCCCATGAAGCATCCATTTTATTCTATTAAAGTGATTCATTTTATCTATTTTGCAAAAACCACGCAGTCTGTGCATTTTGTTATCATTATCATCGATGGCTGTGTCAGGTTTGATGTAAACATATCAATAATATTGAGAATTACGGCGTATCTAATCAATTAATCGTGTTAATCAATATTAATAATATTGATATATATTAAATAAACGTGATTCAGGTAGGTACATAAAAAATTTACTCACTTCAACGAAATATTGTGAAATTCGAGGAAAAATATTAGTCACTATAAACAGCAGATAGGTATGTTATGAATTTATTATTATTGATATTGATTATCTCACTTCTTGACTGTATCGGTGTCATTTAAATCACCTTACTTACTTCAGGTTCAAGTAAACCATTAGCCGGCTCTCACATCTAAACTCGCCTCGTCTGCCGCACAGCCATAAATCAAATCTTCAAAGAACGTCGATCCGGTGTCGTATATGAAGACCGCACACATATACCTAGCGACAGTCGCACGTAACCTTCGAAACGTATCTATTTAGATATATTTTTTGGATTCGGCGATCGACGAGCCTATGAAAGGAATGACCAATTTGTAGGTGTTTGTATGCTTCCTGGCGTCTTTGACTCTCAGCCGGAGGAGCGTACAACTTGTCGATTGCAACAGTAGATGTTTTTTTCTAAACTTTTTGGCAACGTGTGTGTTGTGAATAATGATGATGTCACATAGACGTAATCGACACGTTGCAGGCGGGATAAGTTTTGATGTGAGAGCCGGCTAAGGCAGTGTTTTTATTTTGCGACATGGCCCATTTTTGAAATTAACAACATATTATTGATATACGCAGATAAATTCTTAGTGTTAAAGCTGGGTTGCGATAAGCCCGATAATCAGTTACTTTGCGGTAGAGGACGGGTTTCTTTAAAAAAAAGTACAGTAGGTTATTAGTAGGTATTTAAAACATAGCCAACAAAATAATAAGTATGGTATTCTAAAGGAAACGAGTGTTGTTACCTACGACTCTCAAGTAACCGGCGAGTGACGATATGTAACCATCCAATCTGGTTCATATATATATATATTATATTGCTTTCTGTCTGGTATGAAGCCGTCGTTGGCGGAGACGCCGGTGTGATCTTTACAGAAACGAGCTCACCGGCCGAACACATATGTAAACGTTTGTTGCAACCATTGGTTACAACAGTAATTTTGTTGTTATTAGGTTGGCACCTTCTTTAAAACTAGTAAATTAATACAATATTTAGATTTTTATCTAATTATCGATTTAGCTATGTACCTATTTAACTGTGAATTATTGATATATAGACAGAAAGAGTATCGATACATAGGTATTTGACGGCTCTAACTATAATACAATTTTTAATTGATCATATTATTTGATGTGAAAGTGACAATAGTCCAAATAATCCAAAGAATATTTCATATGTTAGCATGCATTTTTTTACCATTATGCTGATTCTCTTACAGCCCACAATATTATACATTTTAATCTGAGAAGCAATAAGTATTATGATGTTTTTTTATTTAATTTATGACTTATATTATTACCTGTCCAACAGAATTACCTACTTAACTTGTTAGTGGGTGAAGGTTACTGCACCAAAGTGCTAGTTTAACTGCACGTTTTATAGTCCTTTTCATTTGTGATGTATATTGATACCCTTTTTTGAAACATTACTATTTATCTTCAACAGGTGTGAGTTTTATTATTTGTAATTCAATACATTTTATTAGTAATGAATGTTTGCAATAATAGGTTGTAATGCAGAGCCGTTTGACCGTCGTAAGTAGGAGTTTATATCAGTCAGATGCATAGTCGCCAAGTAATTATTTTACCAAATCGGAATTTATACTGTGTACATACTTATATGAAATTTAAGAAATCGGGATTTAGAAGCAAAAAGCGGGACAACATAAAAAAATGCATAATTCAATATTTCTAATTTTTATTTCTATAATATTAATCAGAAATAGCACAAAACAAACTACAGAACTCTTTAACTATCAAAATAATAATATTAAATAATATATTTTCCCGACGTTCACTTATTTGTACATGGCTGAAGATTTTACTACCTTAGCAAAATTAGTACCTCTATCATGTTGAATAGAACAAAAATAAAATAATTTATTTTTTTATTTTTTTAAGTAATTCAGATTTTATCAATTTAATAGAACATATTCTGTATCTTGCATTTGACCATTTTAAATTCATCTGAAAAAATACCCGTTCAGTATAGCAATTAGATATTGGTATGATTAAAATAAATGAAATTAGCTTGAAAATATGGTACTGTTCGGTTATCAGGAATACAGAGGAAAACACATTTTGAAAATAGCCGATAAAGTAGATTATTTGTTAGGTTAACCTAACCTAACATAACCTAACCTAAACTAAACTAACCCAAACCAACAAATAATCCAGTTTATCGGGTATTTTCAAAATGTGTTTTCCGCTGTATTCCTGATAACCGAACAGTACCGAAAATATTTCTCTTTTTTCGGGAATAACTTAAATAATATGTATTAATACAAACGTCCTATTTATGTTTGTTGAATAATCATGAATTTAGCTGACAATCGAGTTTTGTTTAAAAATCGGAACGTCTGTCAACGCTAGTCAGATGGTATGTCAATAGTACATTAGTAATCGCTTTTGTACACCCTCAAAGGGCACCAAACATCAAAAATAGCATCGTACTTGCAAAAATTTTATAAATAATTAAGTATTAATGGATAAATAATAGTGCATGCAGTGTTATCTAGTGAATAATCGTAGTAAATTTTACTTCAAATAAGGTCTCAGAGGAAATTAAAATTTGAATGTATTACGTAAGCATAATTTTGTGGACTTTTGATACTAATCCTATTTGTAATAAACTGCCGGGGAACATTGTTTTACGGATAAGTATATTTTTATGGACTTTGGACACCTTCTACTACATATAAGATATAACAATTAAAGCATGCATTTCTGTGGTCAGAAATTCCCAGAATTACAGGCATACTTTATATATTATTATAATAGTATAGTCTGCCGATTTTCGTATGACATTATATTTGATATTTCTGTTATTTTTTATCAAGCAATTGGGGAATAATATTGTCCAATCCAGGCAATACTTTCACAACACGAGTGCCGCTGCCGAACCTCAAGTTAAAGTTGTCATTTTCTACGTAAAGCTTCTTTACGAGCTGTTTGTTGGCGAATTTACAATCCGCCTGTAAAGTCGCCCAGTGTAATCATCGAACAAGATAATAAGCAGGTTGTAAACACTCTACCGAGAAAAGTTGAAAGCCGGTCAACTTTACACGCTACACGCCGGCGTGTGGGTCTACTGCGTCTGCGCAGTAGAGCGCAGTAGCAACATCCCGGTAAAAAAACGAACTACGTTCTGTCAAAATAGTCGCTGGCTTGTGGCTTCTCAGCGAATGGAAAGTTTTGTGTGTAATCATCAAATCGCAATAGCTGAATCGCCCGCTTTTAAATTCGCCAACAAACAGCTCGTAAAGAAGCACAATGTAAAATTGACGCTTAATACATGAACGGATCATCCACTAATAAAAATATAAATGTGAACGTATGTGGGTTAAATGTAATCAAATTATTTTGATGTTATTTCGTCAAAAAACTGATGTTAATGATGCCATGACTCATATTAATTAATATATTTCGACAAAATGAAAAGGTTTGAGTGAAATTAATTGATGACTGCGATACGGTATGAGTGTTGGGTCAAAAAACTCGAATAGATTTACACATCGATATGTATTTGTAATACTAATAATAATACATACTTCGTTTAAGTTCCTACGTCTAACAAATAAAAATAACCTTGCCAGGTCATTGACAATACAATATCCAAGTCGGTAGTTATTGCCAGCCCATTATCAGTAAAGATAATCGTATTATTTCACGGTGAAGTCATAATTAGTATTGTTAGGTAAAAGCGACTACAGCATTTAATAACAATAATTATTGTAATCCATTACTTCAAGCAACTTGTAAATACGTACTTATATAAAATGTCATATCATACTCATACATTGGTGACATTGAATGTGCTCTCTAAATTTTGATTGATTGAAAAATATACTTCCTGAGTTAAAATAGAATTTCCTTATAATTAAAAACCATTATAATGTACTCGTACAATATTGTTTACTCAGTAACCTTGAAATACCATTTTTTCTTAGTCATCTTTGCTATTGATATTAATGATAATTAGTATTGTATACGGTAAAACGGGGTGAATAAGAACGTTTTCAGATTTCATATTCAATTTAAACCATATTATGTTGGATGAGTGAAAAGCTGAACTTACTTGCCAAAAGTTGTATTTTCAATTCAGCAGTACGGTTTGGAGAATGGGAATGCTCATTATTCACTCGCCATCAATATTTTCCCAAAATTATGGTATGTTCCAAGGCCTGAACAAAACGAATCATAAGTGCGAGTAAGTAAGCATTCGTCGCGCTTATATCTTCCCACTATGCGTAAGAGTACGATACAATTTTTATTAAATTAAATATTTGTTCAAAACGTCGCCTGTTAAAATGGACTAGACTGATTACATTCATTTAAAAACTACGAGCACGTGTTGCTGAAATTTATTGTTTTTGTGTTAAATATAAAGTAAGTGATAACTATTTTTAGTTATTTTAGTAGAACATATTGTTAACTACATATTATGTTGTGTTTAAATTTGGTAGCCGTACGCAGGAAACACGGCTTCATTTTGCCGAAAAATAGGCGCTCTCTATATATCATTACTCTGAGGTCTGTTCCTGTTTACCAGTGAAACTCAGTCCATAGGAACGGGAAGGGAAAACTGCAAAGTTTAATTTAAAAAAAATATGATTAAATAAAGAAATAGTTATTTAAAATATTGAAACTGTATTGTTTATTTAACCGGTGGTTTAGCTGGGACAAAATCAGGTACCTACATAGTTAATGGCGTTGAGTTCACTCTTGGCCGACACGTTAGACGTTAGACAAAGTTTGTTGTATCGGAAATAGATGGTCTTAAGACTCTTAAGTAATTCATCTCTAAATAAAACAGGAAACGTAATTCAAGAGAAAGGCAGAAGAAAATATAAGTATAGATATAAGTATACATATGCATATAAAATTATGGTACGAGTAGGTGGTCGTATGTTCGTAAGTATCAAGTCGCACCAATGAAATATCTGATAATAATGACACCGTTATTATCAGATATTTGATACAAATTAATATAAGTAAAATAAATTTTATTACTGAATCTAATAAAATTGGAACATTACTGTAAGCAATGCTCCACGAAAGATCCCTTTTTTTAAATCTCAGCTTGCTATACGGCCATCTCTTTCCGGTATGACAGTTTACTAAGTGAACTGTTACACGACGGAATGTAATACGTACGATATATATGTAACCTTCATCTAGTAGTACCTATATCGACCCCGGCTGATGATGATGTTGACACACAAATAATTAAATTGGGTTTATAATTAATGATGGTCGAGCGGTTACGCGTCAAATTTATTATGTTCCGGGTTTGAATCCCGGGCTTGAAAAATTCTTACGATATGTGTTTTGACCAGTGAACTCAGAAATAATGGGAACTGGAGTACCTAACGGGTGTGGAGAAACAGGCAACCGATCTCGAATGTGGAAGAATAATATGGGATAAACTTATACACGTGTAAAGAATACGCTTATATTTCGTTCTGACACTGCTCTCGTTTTATACACTGACGCTCATGCAATATTGGTGTATTTGAAGGTTGTAGTACACTATTGCACGTATATAATGTGTGGTTCATTTTCATAGGACACACACACATTCAAAACCCTGCGTTTAAATGTAGTGTATTGAGATATAGCCCATCGGAATTCTATTTATTAATCTGTTCTGTGGTTTTCACACAGAGTATGAACCCAACAGGTTGAGCAAGTGGCTAACATCCATTTATCGGAAAACAAAATTGTTCCACCCTGTGTAGACCCATATTATGATTTTATTAGGATCGAACATGGTAAAAAAAATCATATCTCTGTCTCGAAAAGTCGTCACTCGAACTATGAATGCATGACGCTGTCCAATCGGCGAATCAATAAATGTGTGATGTGTCACCGTATCTCCTTGTTTCATCAAATCGTTATAATAAGTATATATGCACTACATGCCAAAGACCATCTCAAATACAAAAGGTCCATCTTAGATAGTAGTACTTCTAAGGGGGGAATCAAGTCGTATATTTTTACGAGTAGTGCGATAATAGCGGAACCGAACCCACGATATAAAGATGTCGACCGGTGGCCTAATGCACGGTTATATTGCCCCGAATGAAAGTACTGGATTCGCAACACCCCTATGAATGTATGTGAAGTAGCCAGTTTATTGCCGATCACTTACTCACACTTGTGCGGGGATAGGTATATTACAGGATAGGATTAAATAATTAAAATTGCCAAGTAAATTTATAAATTTTAATGCCCAATTTAAAGTCCATGGGCACCGGTTGAAATTTTGTGTCTAGCAAAAATCTGATTTGAGTGTGTGTTCTGCCTAAAAACTAGGTATTCCTCGTAAAAAATATGTCAATATAACCACCTAAGTGTAAGTAAGCCTATATTATGTTCCGCTTAGGTTAAAACCTACTTGTCATTTACAATGGTTGAATTTATCGAAGTATGGTGCTATTTCAAATTATTATAATTTTGTATAATCTTTACTATGTGTACCTAAGTATTATTTGACGGGATAAGATTTGTAGTAAAAATAAACTTGTTGTTCGGGCTTAGGGATCGTCCATATATGGAGGGGCGTCATATATTTATAATGTGGTGACTTATGACGAAGGGTATAGAAGGGGTGGTTTCGAAAATGTGACGTCATAAAACCAATCAAATATAAAGTCATATTTTTTAGAGAATATAACAATTCGTAGGTATAATACAGGATCGTCCATAAATGATGGTTATAACCTCTAATCTAAAACAGTCTAAAACTGTAAGCGGTGTGATTGTAGAAAATACAAAACACTTTTCCCATTCGCTGTACACGTCATATTCTATTAATAAACTAAAGATTCTTTAACTTAAAAAAAGATTCAAATAGATCCTAGAAATCCATTGTGAGGTTAGGTTGACTTAAAAGTAGAAAAAGTAAACTTGTTAAATATTATTAAAGATTCATCATATTATTATTTATATTTAACAATATTATAGATTTTCGTCATCTATAGAAGATAATAACGAGTAGGTATGTATTATTATTATGACGAGTGTATGGTGACTTTTTTTAATAGTGAAAACAGTTTTTGATTATAGAACCATTGACAGTATATAGTGTGTTGTTTCAATTCGGTTATTATTATCTAAATATATAATAAACTTTAGTGACTAATCAAAACCAGACAAATATAACAATTTTTGGAACGTACTAAATTTGATATGAAATGTGGTTTTCATATCAATACATACCTACATTAAAATACACATATTTTTGCAGTGTAGGCAGGTACTCCGATGGAAAACTGGACGCGCGTGTATTTGATTATAGTACTTACATTTACATTATGATAACATAAATCAATTGAATTAATACTCACGTATGCCTTTTGAATTACAATTCAGCCCTGCCTTATAGAATTTTCCTGTCAATCGTTCATCTGAGACGAATCCAAAAGTACACTACTTGTCCTGTGCCATATCTCTCCATAAACAATTTTCTTCCTTCTCCCACAATAATAATACAACTTTACGTGCTTCCTGAACGATATTTATGAGATAAAGGAACTATAAAAACGTAATTTACTACTACTGCCCGAATGCACTGGATATTCTTTTGTCTTTTCGGGGTTTATGCAGTGACGTAGAAATGAAATTAAAAAAAACTAATATTTAAAGACTACTCGGTTTACTATTTCTAATTTCCAGCTGATTTAAAAAGTGGACCTTCGCACAAATACGTACTTGACACAGAACTGATCAATAAATAGAAATGTAGTCGTCACTATTTAAAGCAAGATTTGATTTATAACTTTATAACGGCCAGGCTATAAAACCAACCGAGTACCTTAGACTCTGAAATGTCCTCGACTAGTAACAACTGAGACTTGAGCCTCGAGACAACTCAAAATGCAACTTGTTAATGTTAATGAAAAAAGATGTTAATGACAAGGTTTCATATTCTTTTTTTTATATACACACATTGCATTCAAATGCTACCAAAGTGTATCAGTTTTTTAATAGTTGACATTTCAGTCATAATAAAAACGTTCTGGAATCTCTTTCAAGTTGTAAATAAATAAATAGCGTTAAGTATTTACCTACGTCATCCATTAATATCCACGATAATTGCAACCAAGCGCCCTACGGAAAGGACGACACAATGGCCGGCATATTATCCCTTCATCACCGAAACAAACATTACATAGAAGAAAAGACACAAGTACTAGAGTAGAGAAGTGATAATCTGATTCCGGACTCATCGTAAAGGAGTAGAGAATAATAATAAATGGAGAAGTCACATAATTCCAGACACATTAAAAACACAAGTTTGTATGTGGGTTTAATCTCTATTCATACGCCGTGAATTTGAAAATATCTTATTTCAGTTTGCTGCCCTCCTTGGTGGTAATCTACGTCACTGACTATATTTTATGTGTATGGATTTAATACCTTTTCATCACGATGTGAGGAAAACTGTTTGTCGAGAACAATTATTGTGAAATTGCGGACGAACTGTTCGAATATCATATAACATAATAATATCAACATTATTTTCCAAGAACTATTAATACATACAATTCAATGAAATAATTATTGTACTTGGTAATTTGCGTTATATTTTTTGCAATACATATTATTAAACTTAATGAAGAAACCGAGTACACTTGGGTGGATTGGATTTATTGTGTAACGCGCTGTCGTGATGATTATTCGGGATTGCAATCGGTCAAATTTTTATTTACCGGTATTAGTAGATTAGAAATATTTGTTTAATTCCAGTACTTATTCCTATTAGACAAAAAGAAGTGGAATTTTTGTATCCTCTGATATCAACTGCAACTTTTAAATAGATATACTATACTTACATACGCGTTATAGATTTCACGTGTCGGGGGATGCAAAACGTGGCGATGGACCGAAGTAATTGGCAAGGCCTTGTGCTTTCATTCTGATCCGATACTGTAGCATAACAAGGTGAAATAAAATAAGTAAGTAAGTAACACAAAAAGATATCTACAAGAAATTTCACATAATATAGTATGTGTTTATGTTCTTTTATATTATTTATTCGTAGGTTTTTTCCTCACATCACACACAAGATAGGTTAGAATACATAATTACCATAGTTTTTCATTACATGACACGTCTTTTTACTTTGATGAACACATGTTTTTTTCTTAATAATCATGTCAAAACTATTCAGAAAAATTTAGGATTCTATCGTTTTTGATTCTTGAGCGATTAAGACATCGGTCAATAATCGATATTTCGGAATTATAAACCACAGCTTCGGACAGGAACTGAACCAAAAACCGGAAAACCGTTATTTTTGTTTGAACAAAAAACGGAACCGTATAAATCGGTTTTTTGGTTCGGTAAATATTCAACATGCGAATTACAATTGGGACGCTAGTCAACATTGACAGAAACACCAATTCAACAAGTATAATACATATGTATATGAAATAAATATGCTGTTATTTTTATTTGAAATATGTGTGTCAAATTCAAAGCGCAAAGAAATCTTTCAGGGTTGCGTGACGTAATTCGCAAGATTTATATTATTTTATTTTTTAAATTTATGGCAACGGCCGTGCAGTACAACATAACCATTGATTTCAGAATGTGGCGTTCGGCTATCATACAAGTACCATTTAATTTAATGTTCTTAATAATTATGGTAGAAAATACATTTTTAATACGAATAAAAACATTTAAAAGTTAATCACTCGGAGCTTAACCGAAAACTGGAAAACTGTTATTTTTTCGGAACCAAAACCGTAACCGAACCGATACTTACATAGTTTTGTTTTATTTGAACGGGAACGTAAATCGAAACGAAAAAAAATAACGGTTCGAAACCCTATTATAACCCAACAATGTTACTGATTTCGAAGAATTGTCATGTCACCAATAAAAAAATATACATTTGTAATATTGAGCTTTATTAGAACGTAGTTATGCAGAATGTAGCCAGTCCACAATTATGTCGAGCTGAAATAATGGCACTTTAGCAACAACATGATATTAAAAATGTATGTAAAATTGTAAATAATATTTTATTTCAAGATTTTTTTTGCGGCTTGGCTATTTTCAGCAGAACGTAGAGAAAAACTTCTTGCATCTGATCTATATTATATCTCATTTTTATTTTTTGTGGACTGGCTACTTTCTGCATAACTATGTCCGACGTTATTCACAATTGAATGCAGGAAAACTAGCAACGTTATATATGATTGTCTACTATGAATCTGAGTTTATACTTAAGTGTAGGAGCATGACGTAATTCGGCTTTTAATTCGAACGTTATTTTATGTGATGATAAAATTTCCAAGTGTTCTCAACTAAGTTACATTGAAAAGTTTTCTATATATAGTACATTCTTTTCTATCTACGGTAAAGAATTTTCCTGTTGAAACTCCAACAAAGCGTATCTGAAGATACTTCGACATTTTCCAGATGGTCTGGAAGAAAAATCAACATGGCACCTAATTGAACTCGAGACTCGGCAGACGATTAACTAGAACGTCTTACTGTCAAGAAGTTCCGTACCAATCGAATTAAAGAGGGACAAAGGAAAATGTAGGACAGGTAGGTAACATATTATATTATGTGAATGGCCCTAGTTATATTAAAATAGTTTTTGTTAATACCTAGATATAATAGAAGGAAAACAACTCTCAAATGTAATACATTAAATATCTATATTGAACATATTACATAACTTGAAAACACTAGAAAAAATCATATTTGAAAAAAATACGAACCTCGACGGGATTTGAGCTCGTATAACCATTGGACGGGATTTGACTCCACGATGGCCGCGCGGCTTAAGCGTTGGCCTATTGCGTCGTGGGTCCCAGGTTTGAATCCTGGGTCTGACAAGTACACATATTGTTTTTCAATTTTGTGTATGAGTCAGATTATGGACCTAATAGGTTGAGCAGATGGCTGACATCCATTTCTGGTAAAAATAAAATCTTTCAATACATACCTCCATTGTGTGGATTACTCTGTGGATATTAGGATCGGACATGGTCGAAAGAAGAACCACTGGTGTCGTGCCAATCTGTGCATTATCCAATTATGCTACGAGACTCTTATCTAATAACGATAATTTGAACTAGTAGGTTATACATGAATTGATTATCAAATTGCGTATTATTAACTATCGGTTTTTGTGTATTAAATCAAAATATATTAATTAATAACCGACGTCCGGCTCTCGCCAATATTTTAGTCATAACGTCAACTTGAACTTGCTAAAATTAAATTTACTTATTAAATTGTTATTATTTACTTTATTAAAAATATCTATATACCTACCTACTGCAAATAATTAATTGTAGAGTACCTACCTACCTATTTATTGTAGCAAATAAATGAATAGTTAAGTAGGTAGGTAGGTACCTATTAAATTCTCCATTTATAGTAATAACATTTTTAATTATTTTAAGCAGGGGGGGGGGGTGGGTTTCGAGTCCGAACCCTTCCCCTGGAACGAAACAATTACAGAATATTTAAGCGAATGCAATATTACTTATACTTCTTTGCCATGACCTCATGATTGAGGATCGTGACCTGGATGATTTGACTTCCCAACAGCCTTCACAACGGATTGACCGCTCTCTTTTCGGAATTTTACGACACGCAATACCTGTGAATGCATGAATTGGTGCAACTATCTGAAGCATTCAATGTTTGTTCTAATATTTAGATGCTGAATTAGACATGACAGCGCGATCGATATAAACGGACACTAACGATCTTAATAATTGTGACCGTCAGGCCACGTGTATTCGATAACCACCGGATGCAACCGGTCGTACTATCTCGCATGTGAGCACTCGTAATTATAGCTGCAGACGAGTTGTTCAACAACGTCTGGGTATGGGGAATGTACCAGGAAATGTGTGGGGAAGGGAGTCCATGGTTAAAGCGACGAGAAGCTATAAGTAGAATGCGCGGTAAATTCGGCAGTCACTTACTAGATTTAATAATATTTTTCGAAATCGATCGCCCATACCATTTTTCTTTGTACGCGCCTGATTACTTATTAGTCTTATTACCTATAAACTCAAGAAGACTAATATATGATTATTTTATGATGCCAATAAAGATAGGTTTGATATTAGTAAAGAGATGCCAATTATCTTCAATAATCGATGACTATAAAGGACTCATTGTTTTTCGCTGAATTAATATTTTACTGAAAATAAAATGACATAAATAATAATTGTTATAGCCCCAAATATTTTTCGTTTTTATTCCTGTGGATGCGCTGTAATATTATTATTATTAAGTTGGTAGGTACCCACTGCGCATTGTGGTCAGAGATAAGTTCTGCGAAATCTATATTGTTTGTGGTCTCAATTATTATTTTTATTAATGCCTGCCTATTATCAATATCCTTTCGGAAACAAAGGATATTTTTTTTATATCTAACCTGAACACAATAAAATTTATAACCAAAGCGTATGTAAATAAAATACATATACGTATACCTGCGTAAGTATTCACTGATATTGTAAGTGGCGTGTTTAGTAACGTAGAGGCCCGATGCATATGATTGTTTTTGAAGCCCAATACAATAGAAAAATCGGATTAAATAGACGCATTTGACTGATTTATTATTTTTATTTTGTATACCTACGTCATAATACAAAATATTGTTTAATCGTTTCAATTTATTCGCTCTTAAATAGACTCACTTTTTTACAAATCTGTGTTGCAGGGTAAAACTTATTAAGTCGCGTTTTTACGAAATTAAGATTTTAATGGAAATGTGTGTAAAGAATTGTAGGTACACCAATTAACTTATAAGAAAAGTATTTTGAAAACTGTGATTTATTTGAAAACAGATTATCTCCGACCATGTCCGATCCTAATAGGATCATAATATGGGCCTCCACAGAGTAGAGGCCATTTGCTCAACCTACTAGGTCCATACCCTGACTCACACACAAATTAAAAAAACAATATTTGTACTTGCTAGACCACGGCATGATAGTCCAACGCTTAAGCCGCGCGGCCTCCGTGTTAAAAAATCTCAGCTGCAACTAAACTGACTTAATCACTTTTACCCCGAAACCACAGAAATTACAAGACGTCATCTATCAATACATCACTTACAAATTTAGTAGGTACATAGGTGAATAATTTTAATAAATTCATATTAGAGGACTAATAAAATATGCGAATTACAATAAGTACATTGAACAGATATTTTTTTTATATTACCGTGGGTTGCTGCCAAAAGTTGTTCAGTCAATAATTTAGGAATTTAGAGTTAACAACGGATTGTGTGTCCATATTATAAAAATATTATGACGTATGCTAAACAAAAATCAAGGTTATCCGCATGCATATAATGAACAAAGAAATTAGCATTATGCCTGATTTTGGAGGGCATGTGAAACTTCAAAATATAATTATTAGGTACCCCATAACATGATTTCGAGACTTACCAACTTTTGGCAGTAGCTCAGGTATTTATGAAACTTTTGTCGATGAGACACGATGAGACGTTGGCGCGGCATTTGAAAAAAATCACATCCAGAGAATCTACTATTAAAAGATGCAGGTAGGTATATAACATAAATCCAACATAAAACTGCCACTTGCAGAAAAAAAAATATTGCGACGTTTTTGATCGTAGTTTTATTTAGTAAGAACTTATTTATGTCTATTTTGATGAAACAAATCATAACCTAAAATAAATAACATACATAGGTGCCTAAATTTAAACTACCCATTGTTATGATAATCTTTCTAGTAGGTATACAGATATAATATAAATTAATATTTACTTATGGGAATCATTGCTATTTTGTTTTATTTGTACAAAAAATGAATCACCGATACGGTTGACTTATTCTTGAAGGTGAAAAAGTAATTTAAGAAATTATATTTAAAAAAATATATTGGTTTAAGCACCTAACCGCAACAATAAACCCATTACTTTGAAGATGTCGACTGTTATACATAATTTGTTTAAACTACAAAACAGAAGATATCTTTTATTTTTCTCATCTTTATTTCCCTTATAAATTTAAAATAGGGATTAAGAATTGTTATATGCACATATTATACTACACCTAGTAGGTTTGTATAGGTACTTAATATAAACAGAGACTCAAAATATTGAAATGTAATAAATTCTGGCAGCACACTTCCACACAATCATTTTCAGCACTGGCGCGTTTAGTGACGTAAAGGCCCAACCAGGTAAATACAGAATTAATGGAAACTGAAATACCTAACGGATGTGGAGTAACAGGCAACCGATATCGAGTGTGGAAGAATATGGGATAAACTTAACAAGTGCCAAGAATACTCCATTCTAAACTTGTCGTTCATTCTGACAACTGCTCTCACTTTATGCATTTTTTATGCACTGACGCTCATTCAATATTGGTGTATTTGAAGGTTGCAACACATACACTATTGCACGTCTGTAATGTGTGTTTCATTTTTATAGGACAGTTACACATTCAAAACCCTTCTTCAAAATGTAGTGTCTAGTCTATCTGAATTCTATTTATTAATCTGTTCTGTGGACTCTACGCAATGACTGATTTTGAAACTTAATATGATAAAAAATTAACAACCTTAAAGCCTTATGACCACATAGTAAATTCAGTTTTGATATACACGTAACCTAACATAACTTAAGCATTCTAAACGTACACTCCCGTTAGACCCTTTACCATTCATATAAAGATAACCAGAAACTCTCAAGGTTTATAATAGATAAGCCACATTAGTTAAAAAAATTCGTCGAAATGTACATGTAATAATAATATGTCTATTAATTACTTAATTTCGGTAAAAACTGGACATACGATATCTGTACCAATACTAATTAATTTGTTAACATTGTTTTATATAAGTCACGTTTTGTATAATATGGTTTAATTTAAACAAACTATCTTGCTTATATAAATCACAATACATAAGTACAAACAGCAGTCAGTATACCTACCAATTTAGTATAATATGTAAAATCAAACTATGAATGCAGGAATTTTGTTATGTTTTGTGTAATATTTTACAATCATTTTATTAAAAAAATCAACAAAATTTAATAATTTCTTGACTGATTTTAATTCTTCGAAGTCCCCCTATTAAATTGTCTAACGAATCAATTGCGTCATTTGCGCTAAAGAAACGCGCCACTGACTCTTGCAACACCTGTTGGGAATCAATGATCTAATTTAGTATATAAAAAGAGAGGTAAATTTAAAATAACGCGATATTGAAATAATATGAAAACAACCGTTTATTTTTTTCTAAATAAACATAGTAATGCGTAGGTAACATTTTTCTTATTATTTATTTATTTTTAAATGGTGATGGATCTATCTATATACCTAATAATAATACTTACATTAATGGTGTGATTTAGACCTGTTTCCTTTTTCCTTAATATTGGAGTATAGCTTGTAACAGGGACTGAATATAATAATTACAGCTTTAAACAAAAATAATAAAAACAATAACACACATTTTTTTTCTCGAAATTATGATGATTAATACTTATAATTATTATTCTCACTAGGGCCAAGGCAGTGACGTGGAATGAAGTTTCCGTTGAAAGGGTCCACAAGTCACGTGCTGTCATTGAACAAAATTACTTCCTCTTCGCTGTAAAACTTCATTAGAGAAATTATCATAAAATTTTATGCACAAGATGAGGAGGAGGTTACTTTGGGCTATGGTGAGTGACCTCTGCAGGGCCAAATGTGATTTTTATTTGCATCATAATTTTCCGTATTGACTCATTTTGACTATCTTCATAAGAACATTTAAATAATAATTATGTGTGTAAATTATAGAAGTTCACGAAAAGTTTTTCCACCACTTTATTTGTCATGTATAAAATTTTTCCTGACGCAGTCTATTAAATTTAATGTTTAAACCTTGATTGAAAATAACGACGATGGTGGCAGTATGTTGACAGACATTTCGAGAAATCGTACGAGGTACTTGGGTCGATAACTCAATGGCTAGAGCCAGGCATGCACCCAAGTTTGGGGGGGGGGGGGGTGTTTGTTGTTTCGGGCCCGGTAGGGCCTCCAGGAATATAAAAAATACTAATTATTTAAGTCAAACGACTATTACTTCTTGTACCTCTTCGTCACGACCTCATGACTGAGGCTTGTGACCAATGGAAGACCCGTGGCACTCATGAATAATTGGTACAACTATCTGGGGCATTCATTTTTTGCAAACAGCGTGGGGGGAATGGGACAACTGGACTCCGGACAATTGGACGCCGCACTGTCTTAGACACGTATACAGAACGTAGACGAGGTATTTTAATCAGTTTCTATCTACTACTTAGTAGTTTCATTTTACTCTTAATATAATGTATTCTTTATTGCGGATTGAGAATTACCACGCCTAAGGCTTTATATAAAATAAAAAAATCTTTTTTCGTTGGAACTTAAACATATGCACGATTAAATCATTATTTACGCCTGCATATTTACATTCTCACAAACTATTAAATCATAATATATAATCATTTAAATATCAATAATAATATTTAATATTTTTTTTAAAGTACCTATAAGTACCTAACGTCCAGTTGCCCCGGTGCCAAGTCGTCCTAGACCCCAGCGTGGGCGACACAAATGGACACTAACAAAACAATCCTAATACCTACGAATGACCGTTAAGCAACGTACGTATTCGACAGCCTCTCGTAGTCACATCCAATATTCGCAATATTTCGTAGATGAGTGCCCTTAGTTATACCTGCAAGCCAAGTGTTTATTGTTAGGCTTAAGGCAAGGAGTGTCTGGGTATGGGGGAATGTATCCGTAAAAGTAAGGGGATCCGCGGTTAAAGCGATAAGTAGTAGGCGCGGTAAAATAATAGTGGCATCTTTTAATAGCTCCGCCCCCTTAAAATTTAATAATAAATTATGAATTATGGATGTTTTAATGGACCCTGTGAGCTGTTCGTCAATAAATTAGTGATATTATTTTACATGACGACGGTAAAAAGACGTTTGATTTTGGTTCCTCATGTACATTATAATCGAATGTTATACTTTGTCGGTCATATTATTATGTTTCTTCTTGATATATATATATAGTATTATATATATTAATAGCAGTGGCGAAGGGTGGAGGTAGGCTGTTAATATCCGCCATAAATAGTGCACACTAAACTTTGTCAGTCATACCTATTTGTTTTCTTTGAAATAAAACAACGATTTACAGATGGTGTTGGTTAGTTTTTAAAATTCAATGAAACCCTGAGAAAACTAAGCCATAATAAATAATACTCAAAAAATACTCGTTTATCTATAAAATATCTAAAATTATGCAATTCAATCATGCATACCTTTGGATATTTCATAGATAGAATAATATTTTTAATCTACCATAGTTTGGTTAGGCTTATTGAATTAAAAAAAATGACGAACAATATGTGTAAGCAGGGCTTTTTTTTAAAAAAAAAAGGTGCCGGAACTCACTTCATGTCAAGCTTTTTACTAAATAAAATTATATTCAAATGTCACTTAAATGAAATTTAAAGGAGCTATGCCACGAAGCGAACAAAAAAACGTTGATTTTTACGATAATTTTTTATTTTAGTCAAAACAAAGCTACAGAAACAATAAAATACATACATTATATTTGAAATATATTGTACAAATAAGACTAAATAAGACTAACTTTAAAATATAATTGTAAATACATATGTAATGTATTTATTTATGAACTTGAATAAAAGTTTAGAGTGATTTCCAAAGTTTTTTCCAATTCTCGTCTGATACATCATCTCGATTCCTTTTCTTAGTGTTAGAGTCTAAGGCCGAATGTCTTCCTTTAAGTAACCACCTATCAACATATTTTGAAGGATCGAAAAGTATCAAGGGTGGTCCCACGAGTTTGATGAACAAGAGTGCCGAAACTGTTTTAGTGTTTAACGAAGCTCTTGTTGGGGTAATAATAAGATTCATTTGCGAAAACCCCCGTTCACATTCACTTGAAGAAATGGGAATAGAATTCAGAGCATATACCAAACGCAAGAGTTTTTCAGAATATGTCTTTTCGAGAATGTATTCGCGAAATCCACGAATCATTTCTCGTTCATCTAGTTGTAGCCTGATCGAAATGTTTCTAATTTCCATCTCTCCAAATGTCAACCGATTATCAATGTCTTCAGGCCAATATTTTTGGTCAAGTACGCGAGCCCAAAGTGCAAACTCAACCTCTTTATTATCTAGCAGCCTTTTTTCAATTGACGTTTTCAACGTGGAATAAAATATTTTCGGATCAATAGGAGGATCATTTTTAGAAACTTTTTCGTGAAGTAAAACTCCACGAAAATGCAGATTGCTTATAGCAGCTGCAGCACATTTATAATAGGGTCCAAAATTCTGTTTTCTTTCTTCAAAAACTTGAACGAGTTCATTTATTTTTCGATTTGCAATGTAAAGGTTCACATTGCGATTTTGTAGGTCCAAACTAAGTTCCGACAATTCTTGGAGAGCGTCGCACATCAATGCTAGATCCAATAAAAATGCTGTTGATGTTATTTTGTTCTTTAAGCCACTGTAAGTACACTTGTCATTTTTATCTCTTGTAGGGTCATTCATCGCTTCTTCAAAATGACGCACAAGGGATTCATAATTATTCCACACAGCCGAAACTGAACGAAAACTAGATGCCACCCATCGGGTACTTAAAACTCTTCCGATTTTCAGTACCTCAACGCCTAGTGATTCTGCACATAAATGCAACTCTCTATTATTTTTCGGCGACGCGTGGTATAAAACATAAAGTTTATCAATAAATGATTTGAATCTATTGATCCCTGAAATTTTTTTTACAACATCACTTACTGATAATTCTAATCTGTGATTAGTACAATGCCAAACTATAATTGAAGGAAATTTTTCTGTCAGCAATTTTTTCACTCCATTTTTAGAACCTAACATCACAGCAGCGCCGTCGCATGCAACCGAAACTAAATATTTTTTTAAATATTCTTCTGTCATCCCATATAAATCAAGAGATTGGAGTAATGATTCAAATATTCCTTTTGCCGTTACGTCTTTAAGTTCAATCAAATCCAAAAACAAATTAATTGGTGAATTCATTCCAACACTTTCGACACAGCATCGAACATACACAATGAGGGTGGTTTTTTGGCTTATGGTGGTAGACTCATCAATTATCAAAGAAATTATATTTTTCGATTGAACAATTTCTTTGAAAACATTTTTTCTCATTTCATCACATATATGATTTACAATGTTAACACATGCGTTAGTGGAATGGATAATATGACCCATTTCGATCCCATTTAGTTCTTGGAGATTAATTTCACTTTCAAACATATTGAATGATTGATTTTCCTTAGCTACTTTATATGCAGTTCGAAAAATGTTTGCTGTTATTACTTTTTCGCGAGATAACGATTTTAAAAAAGTATTTTCAATCTGCTTTTTTTTGGCTTCAGAAATGATTTTTAACGCTGCTTTGTGTGCAATAGATCCTCTGTGATCGAAAATTTTTTTTCGAAGTGACCCCAATTGTAGCTTCCTCTCTTTCCCAGAATACGTGATTTCATTATTGGCCCATTCTTTGGATATTTTCATTCCCATTGTCGTTTCAGTTCCAAGATTTCCAACGTTTCTGCAAATTGTGCAGCCAAGTTTCATTTTGTGTACGTTCAACCATTCGTTTTTTGAGCAAAAATCGTTTTTTTGATCTAATGACCAGCAGTCTGGCCAATCGTTTTGAGTTCGACCTTGATCCCCGAGATCAGCTAGAGATGATTCAGGAACATCTACATGTACCGATATTTCCATATCTTCTGTCATCGTTTCTGTTTTGAGCTTTTTATTTGCGGAATCGGCGCCGCTGCCGGTGGTTGAGAAGTAACAGGAAATTTTTTTCATATTTAAACTTGGGGTTGCACTAAATAATATATAAAATAGTTGCACAACACGTAATCGTAACACAAACTGACTAAACAAACGTAAATAACAATATACGCAGATGCTGCCATGCGATAAACGTCAAACTGTCAAAATCATAATACGCAGCATACGTATGAAGCTAGTTACATACGCATGTTTGCTATTTAAACTATACGGTTACTTCACTAACACTAACACGCCAACATTCAAAATGGCTTCCACATGTACCTTATTTTATCATTTTAACGAATTATTATTGTAATTACTTAAGCGCAAATATTTTTTCGTTTAATTGATTTTGAAATAAAACCGTGAAAAAAGGTGCCGGAACGCCGTTCCACCGCGTTAAATGGAAAAAAAAGCCCTGTGTGTAAGTAATATGTATTCTTAATCCAATGAAAACCAATAAGTATGAATAAAAAAGTGTGCATAAACTTGTCATATAGCCCAAAGAATACCAAAACTATTATGGTTTGGTTTAGGCAGGGATTAATTGATTTTTAAAAACTAACAAACACCATTTGTAAATTGTAGTCTTAGTTCAATAAAAACAAATACGTATGACTAACAAAGTTGAATGTGCACTTTTTATGTCGGATCTTAAGAGCCTACCTCCACCATTCGCTACTGATTAATAGGTATAGTATATTATATGCTTAGTTTGTGACATGTTTTCCCGTACTATGTCCAGTAACTAAATATTATTTAGGCACCCATAATTCAATCCCATAACGTTACATATTATTATTATAAGCAACCGTTTTATAGATTACGATTTGAACGATCGAATTCAATTCCCTAGCTAGGACCTAGAGATGTGATGACATCCGTAATGAGATATAAAATCCAATCAGTGACGTCGTCTGATGAATAAATATGACGCGTGTTTCGTCAGATAAATTTTAATCTGGTAAAATAATTGTGTTTATTTTAATGTTTTATTGTAGCCACATAATATCTGTATACTGAAATAATAATAATAACAGGATGTTACGTACTTACGATGTTAATTGATTTAAAAGAACAGAATAATACCAACTATATGTTGAGATATTCAGTGTTGCCAACTGTACTATAATTATAGTATTTGTACTACAATTTTGGTCCGCGTACTATGTACTATATAAAACAGGTATAGTACGCTCAAAATACTATAATTTTGAATATCGGAAAAGATATGTAAAAAGTACTAAAATTTCGATATTTCCGTTCAACAAATTGGTGCAAAGTACTATAATATAACGCAATATAAGAAGATTTGGAGAACGTGGAATGAAAATTGCTCGAAAACCGTAAAAAAAATCCTCGACTTTGGTTTAAAATGTAATTTCTTGAATTCTTCGCCAAGCATTTTTGGTTGGAAGAGGTATCTTAATAAAAAGGGGTCTCGGAGTTGCTCAAATTTTCAGTTATTTTTTTCTGAGAAACAAAAACCCTATATCTACATTTTCAACAGATGACAACGCGTACTATACTTTTTTCCCAATTACTATAATTTTGGAGCCTCTGTATTATAATTCCACTTTGAAAAGATGGCAACACTGGATATTATTGCCTTTTCTTCTGCAGTCTACAATCCACTACTAGATCCACGTGTCAAGAATACGCCATTCTAAGCTTTCCTACGTTCTGACAACTGCTCTCGGTTTACGCACTGACTCTCATTCAATATTGGTGTATTTTGAAAGTTGCAACACACACTATTGTTCTTCTATAATGTGTGTTTCATTTTTGTAGGACACTCATATATTCAAAACCCTGCTTCAAAGTGTTGTTGTAATGTATTGGGGTACAGCCTATTGGAATTCTATTTATTAATCTGTTTTGTGCTTTTCCCATTTATCTTCATTGTGTTTGGTCCTATCCATTCTGCATCCAAATAAAAATACATGTTAATATTGATCTAATATTTATTTGTTATTAAAATTCTTTGACATATTATATCATTAGATTGTATTAACATATAACATTAAAAATTAAGGTTAAAAAAACATCGGTACATATTAATAATAAAAATCATACATTTCGTATGAAACTTAAATATTTATAATAATTTCTACTAGCATTTTCATAAAATACCAAAAATATTAGAATAAAAATTTAAATATATGGACTAATCCTATTACTAGGTACCTACTTTTGTAAATGAAAACGTTTGGGATATGAGTAAGGCCCATAGACTATAGATACATCGTAAGGCCGTCTATAAGCAGGCCGCGGACTAAATCCAAACCAACAAACAACAAATCATAAGCTTGGTACAGTGCGACTTATATATCAAGTATTCTACGTCACAACGCTGAATGCGCTGACACTGTTACGTCACGTGCTCTGCGTGTTGACTTGTCATAGCAGATACTCTATCTCTGGCGCTATTGAGAGTAATTAAAAGCTCTCTTACTTATTTCTCCTCCTCACAATACTTCTACATTCGAAATAATGCTCGTAGTCTGCTTCTGCAAAGGTTTAGAGAGCCTTTAATGTTAATAAAACGCTTCACGCGATATCGAATATTCACTGAATTATTGGCGCGGGGAAAGTAATTACGGGTGACCGGGTTTAGTTCCAGGAACGACCGTGGTGACGCAAAAGACTTGATATAGAGTCACACTGTAGCGTTAATTATTGATTAACTTTGAATGGAACGCAGTAACCTGTCTGTAGTAATTGAAGATTTTTCATAGTTCGTTCATATTATTAATATGACTTTCACAGAGTTTCATACCACGGCCTGAATATAGTGGGATATTAATAATATTTACGTATATAGATAAGAGTATTTTATAATATACCCATATAATATATTATGAATCAGGAACGGTAACAAGTAGTATTGCAAAATAATACAATGTAGTTTATGGTTTGGATGAATATTCCAACGAAGTTTAATCACTTAAGTTTACGAGACTGCACAAGTCATATTCACAGTCAAAAGGCCAGCAGCAAAAAAAAATGAAAATAGCCGATATACCAGATTATTTGTTAGGTTAGGTTTTCATTCTTGATTTCATGAATTTTGCCAAAATCGGCTATAAAAATTGAATTAATGTTCATATTGAATCTAATAAAATTGGAGACCGTGTAATATACGGTCAGAATACCGATAGAAAGCTTACGGCGAACTGTGCTACGGTGAAATGTTTTACGTACAATTTACATGTCACCCATTTAGTTATATCATAGACTTTTTACCTTTGTAATTTTGTAAAAAAAGGCTAAAAAAATACAAAAAAAACTATATTTGACATGTTTTCGTGACTTAAAATATGAACAAATAATAGAAGAATTCAATACCTACAAATATTTAAAGGATTTATTTAAAACAAATAATACATGAGTTAGATAATATATCAATTTTAGTAATCAGTGTGCCTTTTTAAATGATCTTGTAAAATCTACTCTGTCTCTAATGGGAATAATTTAATTTAAATGTTAGCTTAATAATATTATGTCAAAATAATGCCGAAAGTAAAATGAAGATGTCGGGTTAGTAGAATTATTGTAATATCTAAGTAATTAGAACAGTGACAACTCTGCATTAAGGCTATACTTCAGTTGAGGAATGGTCTAACTAAAAAGATCGTGGCTAGGCGATGCGCGGATGGTGCAAATGACGCGTGCTGAACGAAATATAATTTGTCATAATAATCCAACATGGACCCATTTAATGTTATGTTTATTGTTAGATTACTAATAATAATAGTATATTCATTAGAATGTTTTCTTTTTTAAGTACATACGTAAAGTTTTTTAGTCATCTTTACACGATTTAAGAATAATATTTTCATCCGACGCCATGACAAAACAAATCGACGTGCAGACACGTCGACTGTCGGTCTCCGATTGGCGACTAGTGAAAAATTTCGTCGCACCTACTATTGAAAATTATTTGCCGTTTCACTGAAGTACGCTCTTAATTATCCACAGGTAAGGTGTGTTGAGTTCATACTGTTTTGATTTTGTCAACCTGGATTATTACTCTATCGGTGATTCATAATGTTCGATAAGTATAATATGTACAGTTTATATGTTATCCATGTTATAATGTATTGTAATCTTAATAATATTACATCAATATAATCTACCATATATACACGTAGGTATATTAAAAACATGATTTATAAAAAATATCACAAATATTATATAAGTAACCGCAATATTAGATAGAAAAAAAATTGTAAAATTATAGTTTAATATATTCTGGTAAAGTGATATTTTTGTATTATTAAAGTTGATAATAAATAATTGGGTAGATAATTAAAAATGTTTGTCATAACACCTAGCATTTTGTATGTTTCAAGATCTATTGTCGGTGATGGTTTTAAATTTGTAATGATTTGGTGTCAAACGAATGAAAATATTCATTAGTTAAAATTGTATGTCTAGGTAATTTTTTAAATTATTATTCGGTTAATTTTTGAACGTGTCAATAAAAGGTAGCCTAAGATAGATGATGTCTGTCATCCACATAGAAAACTAAATCGTTGATGCAGAACAAGGCTTTGAAACTAAACAAGTTAAAAAAATATATTATAATACGATTAAGAATATTATCAGTTATTCTGTACATGAGAAATAGCGTATTTTAGGTTAAATTTTGTCAAAAATGAGTTATTTACAGATTTTGTACGGAAATTATCATATTTTGGCACGCCCATTTTACACTTAAAAAAACATATTCTTATAATATTTTAAAACAGGTCACGAGGCCCAATGATAGTAGTGTACATATTAGTACACGTAAAATAATAACATAAATACCCAGTTTTAGAGGCCATCCATAGACTGAAGCCGTATACGGTTTAGAACCGCGTGCCACTAAACTTATGATTTCTGTTCATGAAAATATAATTTAACTAAGTTTGTAAGTATACGGTATGAACGGATACGATCAGATTCTTATAATATACTTTGTGAAAATATATTTCCATGAACAGAATCATAAGTTAGTATGGAACACGGTACTAAGCCGCATACGGTTCCAGCCTATGGATGGCCTCCTAGATAAATTAATTAATGTACTGTAACGTCGCTGGACATCGAATCAGGAGCCCTTTGTTGAGAAATCAGTGATTTATACACATGACATTAAGTGTACCCATAACAGAAATCTGATTTTTTTAAACAATAAAAACATCAACTATCAGTGAATCTTAAATTGCATTTTCCCGAAAGTGCTATTTTTTTTTTAACTTTTTCAGTAGTTCGACTCTTGGGTTATTATTGTAAAAATGAAATAATAATATGATTGGGTACTATAATTAGAATTACTAATAGTGGTGACATAGATGGCTGAAAATATTAAATTAAATTTATGGATAATACCAACTTATATAATATTGTGGCGAATGTGTAAATGAGCGCGTGTCCACCTGGATGTAAACTAGACAAAAGGGTCAACATGTTGATATTCTCAAACGGTGAAGCCTTTGATAAAAAAACGAAAATTAAAAATAAATTTAGTTTTTATAAAGAAATAAATCTATCATTCAAAATATTCACATTTCGTTGTAGGTATTCTTTAGACTTTATTATGCGATAAAGTGTCTCAAAGCATTACATTTTTTTTGCATTTAAATTAAACATCTTAAAGTCTATGGCCAACTTAGTATCGTATACTGAATCATGATATTACTTATACTATCCTATACTAATTGAAAAACGGAAAAGATGATCATAGCTTAATAGTGGATTTATATAATAATAATCTTATAATATAATAAAAAACTTTTAAAGATAACATTATTAATAAAATAAAATTGAATATTATTACGCTATTTTAAAATAGGCGATTTTTTTTAACATCTACTTCGGATAATTAATATTAAGGTAATTCGAATATTTGACCACATTTTGAATTTATTAGCAGAGAAAGTAGAATTTGTTCTATTCCCTGATTTCTACTAACTCATGTTAAGGTAATCTAATGTGTACTTAATAGTAATATCGATAAAATAATTATTCACATACAATATATAAAATATTTTTTAATGATCAGCCAATTCACTTATTTCCAACTACAATTCAATAAGGAATTGTATTTAAGTGATATAGCTTCAGTAAGCAACTATAAATAAAATTATCAATATTCATTATTACACAGTTTGAGAACTACTAAAAAATCTACTTACATTCATTTGAAAAAATGGAACATCTGCCGTTTTAGAAGTATAATACTATTTCGCAAGTATAATAATTTATATGGAAACAATAATTAATAACACTTCTATTACATCTCTTTGTCATATTTATCATAGAACCATGCGGGTTGATGATTCACCAGGTTAATATTTTTATACATTGATAAAACATTAGGTATATATTTCTTTTATTATATATATACTTACATTCGAATTATATCAATACAAATAGTATTATAGCTGCTGTATTTATAATATATTTTAAATTTATATATATGCAAAAAATCAAAATACTTATTACCATTGTAAGAAATATTGTCAGCATACGTACGTAGGTACAAATGTCGTGTGGTGTCTTTTAAGATCGGTCATGCGCTTTTAAAGTATATTCCTATAAACGGGTATTTTCAGATAATTTTAACATTTTTCAGACATTCCGGATGTTCCAATTCATTATTTATTTTCTACTGAATACTCCATGATAGATTTTCAAAACAAATGAATGTCGTGTTTCTGTCATTAGTTTCTAATTGAATTATGCGTTGACGACGGTCTTAAAACCACGATTAATAATTAAAAATATCACCCTCTTTTTATGATAGACTAGTACGCTATTAAATGTATTAATAATTATTGTTTTTATGGATGCATGCGCCATATTCCCAGCATCTATGCAACGCACGCCACTGAAGTAGGCAAGTATTAAAAATGGTTTACTATATAAATTATGCACCTAATTAGTTCTTAAGATTATTATATTAATCAATTAGTGATCAATTAAATAGGTACTACAGTACACGAAAAGCATACTATATATTCTGCAAATTTACATAAATTAATAAAGACATTGTTCTTTAAGAAATTATACACATCATTGTCGTGTTGTTTAAACCTACGATGTAAAGAAATCTAAGCTTTAAATAGAGACATAAAACTTATTTATAAGCACAAAAATTAAAGTTGACTTTAATTTTGTTGTAAGTTCCAATAATTCATGGGAGCTCGTTATTATCGAGCGTTTGTAATAGCTCCGATGTGATTGATGACTACGCACACTGGAATTATTGCGGTTTTGTAAACATGAGACAAATGTTACATCGTAGGTTTCTACAATTAAATTTTGGTATTCGGTAAAAAATGTTAAAAAAACATTTCACAAAATATCAGTTTTACAGCTATAGAGTGCTATATTACATTATAAGTAAATACTTACAATTACACAATTTAAAATAAACTTTTTATATACTTAATAAAATATTGAATCATCAGATTTTTAGAACTATTAACATCCCAGTTAAAATGTGTTTATTTGAAATATTGGTATTTTTTGTTAAAATAATTATTATTATATTCTTATATAATTGTATGATTTAAATAATATCTATTCATGGATAACAGTATCATATATTTTGGTACATTCTAGTAATATTTATTTTTATGAATACTTTAATACGTGATATATTAATTAATTAATATACAAAACGTAGCTATTATTTTGGAATATCTCTGTAGGACGTAGGTACACAGTAAAAACTTTATGTAAGTATGGACGTTACTAATATTTTATGAACATAAAAACACTAAAATATTAAAAAAAAACTTATAATATAATATTGGCATGCCCTTTAATTTAAATAAAAATACATGCTCCGAAAGTTGCTTATCAATTAAACAAACACACATCGATAAAATTTTCTAATTAGATATTATTATAATACTAAATATAAGTTTAAATAAATAGTATAAAAACAGCATGCCATTATAAAACAAAATTATGAGTTAATAGGGATTGTACAAGACTTCCTTCGTTTGCGTGGTCGTTCAACTAAATAAGTACTGATTGGTCTTATCAAAACGTTATCATTAACATCGACATTTTGAAAAATGATGTCATTCGTGAGAGTATCAGCAAATTTTACTTCAGGTGTGACATCATCGTCAGACGACGAAGAAGGCTTTACTTGTGGAATATGTAATCTCTGCATTTCACTACCATTGCTGGTGACAAAATTTATCGGAGTATCAGGATCGCGGGATCCGCTAGGAGATATATTCATTTCATCGTCAGGATGACTTTGTATGATTGTGGGCAGCTGAATTTTGTCAAGCTTATAATGCTTCGGATTCCATTGCTCGCTATACGGTGTAGACATGTGGACATCGAGGTTGATCTCTTCGTCACATGAAGATTCATCAGAATCAATAGATAACGAAAACGATCTTTGTCTTGGATCTTCAAATACCCCATTCAAATCTTTTTGGGATCCCGAAAATCTTCTGCTGCTTGGACGGTTTCCAGGATAACTTCCGTATACTTGAGTTCCGCCCAAAGAATGACGTCTCTTATTGAGATATTTCCTTCTATGATCTTCCATAAGTCGTTCTGGCCTTCTTTGTCTTCTTGGTGAATCGCATCCTTCAGAAAATGCGCTTCTTTCGACATCGGAAACGACTCCGTCAGATATTTCGCTAAGGCTGGAAATTGAAATTGTTCTGCTGTTACTTGGTGAGCTGTATTTACGATCCATTATTTGAGGATACGACTGATGAAGAGGATTCTCTTGTGGTGCATCTGTGATGTCTGTGATGGATGGAGTGAAGAACTTTGGAGCCACGTAGAAGAACATGCGGAAGATGGTTCGAAAAATTGTTGTCCAGCTACTCTTTTGTTGTTTATCGTCATCCTGAAACAAAAATATTAAGAACTATTATTACACATTTGGTATCACAGAAGGAGTCATATTATTGGGTTTTTATGAAATTAAATTGGAACAATTATGTCTGCCATGTTCCACAAACTATGCGAATTTTTCAAATCTATACTCTTTCCGGTAAGATAGATAGCCCAAGGAGAACTTGACTGTCGTACGGTGAAATGTAATGTTATTTAAACTGTCTATGGCATACGATTTATGTGTAACCAATTATTATAATATATTGGAAGTATTTTTAAAGTAAACCATGTACCTATATACAATATCTATCGTAAAAATCCATGCCCTTAAATCAAAGAAAAATATACCGTCCAGTCAGATGACATTTGAATTTAACTATCACTATCTGAAAGCAGTAAAGTGAAAAGGGTCGATTTTGAGATAAGTTTGCACATCGATTTTTGAAAGCTATACCTACATAGTGAATCACTCAGTTTATTTTAAAGTTATAATACCCCATTTAAAAGAAACATACCAATGTTGCATAATATATTAAAACTATTTCATGTAACTTCAAACAGTGGGATAATTGAAATAACCCACTGTTAATAATGTTATAAAAACCATTATCAACTATTATAAATCACATCAAAAAAATAAACATATAGATTACGATTTGTTTTACCTAAATAAGTTATTTAGTTCCAAGAATAATATAATAATATGTACTAGAAAGTAAATCATATGGTATTTCTAATAATAGAATTAGTGGTTTTAGACTTCCTACATGAATCAAAAAATGTATTTTACATAATATAAGTTATGGATAAGCTTTGATGACTGTGTATATAATATTATTATATACACAGTCATCAAAGCTTATCCATAGCTCACAGCAATGCTGGTAATGATGTCATATAAATAATAATATTTTTGAAAGCGGTCTCAAGAGTTTTAAACAATGATTGATACAATAGACAATGTGATGATCATATTATTTTTAAAAGCATATTATTCTCATTATTTTATTAATATTTTCCGCTTCATACGTGTAAGTATAAATTATGCAATCAATTTAGACGTCAATATATTATATTTTTTAACAATAGATTTGCCTTTTTCGAATATCGTAACTGAGAAATATCCGTAAGTTTAAAAAATAAAATTGTAGACTGATTTGAACAGCTTTAGTGCTTTTACGCGGAGGCGTTTTTCGTATAAGGAAAAACAACTTTTCGTATCGCATCTTCGTTGTTTTATTTTTATTTATTTTTTTAACAACATTTGAATGAGGTTTGCATCATATAAGTATATATTTTACTAATATGTATAAACTTTTTAGCAAAACCGGTTTCGTAACCGATGTTCTCTTCCTTTGTGTTTATTATGAAACAGGGAAATAATTATATCACTATTCTTTTACAACACTGCTGACGACAATAATATTATTTTATAAATGAAAGAGTTGTTAATAGGAAAAGCTGTTGGATGACATGTAACATAATTTATTAAGTAACCACTAAAAAAATCTAAATATAAATGTAACCTATATAATATCTACATTTATTTGTTCAATTTTAGTGACATTCCATTAATTTTATGACGAATAACACATCAGAATGAAGACCAATCCAATTAAATAATTGTGGCAACTATGGATTTATATAAGCTTAGCCCGAAATGAATAGAATATAATTAAACAACATCAAAATTGCAATATGCATCATGCACAGACAGCTACAAAAGTCCCGAAATATTCAGGCAACGCCGCATACGAAGTCATAATAGTTATTTCCATTTTACAACGTTTTTATTAGCTCGTATTCTTATTTGTCCGGTGATTGTTTAACCAGTACAAATCTTGCAATCGATTTTTAACTAACTTCCCGACTAGCTAGACATTTGATACTATTTAAGAATATATCAGAACACGATGCCAATGCATTCTTTTACTACTTTTAGCCATCTTTAAGTAGAATTGAATTCATTTTCAGTTAATTCTGTTTTGTATGAAAAGTTATTTCGGAGGAAATTCGTAGAAAGTAATACACTATTATTAATTGCTAAGGGGGTCCTAGCAACTAAATTATTAATATATACGTGTGTTACTATGGAAATCAATATGAAATGTCAAAATGACATTTCATATTTATTCAGTATTTCTATCAAGTACAAAAAAAAGTATTTATTAAGTATATATATAGTATTATCAAGTTTATATGATTCAACAGAAAATTTAAAAACGTGGTATATAAAAAGTTCTTTTTATCTTGTAATTATTTCAATTTTAGGTTTCCGATAATTATTTAAAAAAAAAAAAAATTACAATGGGATATTTGTGCCAACGGCACAATATAAATCGAATAATTGTAAATAAATAGTAAAGATAAACTTTAAATAGTTTAAATGATCCAATCATTGCTATCGTCCTTAACTTAATTAATTTACCTATTGTGAATACAGTACATATACCTAGTAAGATCTACTAAGGATAATTGCTATATTGCTCAAAGTAGGTACTTATACAAAAATCAAAAACTCCCGCAATGGCCATGTTGCCGGAATAGTGAAACGTTTGCCTTTCGATATCTCGAAAAGTAGATCAACATAATGTTTTACAATTATATATCTTGAAATCGATCACAAAGAATCGTTAGGGACAAAAGGCATCTAACGGAGTATTACTGAACGACTCGTACCCTACACCCTAGCACTCTTTCGAAGGCTCTGTGGTATTATAACTTATTTTCGCCATCCACGGGTATCCTTAATAATAAATAACACCGTTGCATCATAACTACACATACTTTGGCCCGGTCGGCAGAGCGGCCGTCTCTGAACTCTGTAGGTTGCGGTTTCGATCTCTCGGCTGGGAAAAAAAATCTTGTTGATTTTTCAAAATGATACTGTACAACGACCTAATGATTTGGGCGAAAGGCTAACAATCATTCCTTGTATTAAAAATTCACATTGCGTAGGTCCATATGCTCTGCATAGGAACGAATATGGCTATTTATTTTTACATCACAGCTCACGGACATCTATCTTTTTTCTTCCTATGTTATATTATGACAGTATGAAATATAGGATCCCATTGATGTTATACATGGCCCCCACAAGGGGCTCTAGCTTGGGGGCCCAGCGAGGCGAGTCGACCAGATAAGTGAGATAAACACACATCACCAATTTGCTTTAATAGTAAAAAAGTCGCCTGCCGCGCTATTTTCCTTCCAATAATATTATTATTAAAAATACAAATTTTATTTGTGTATAGTAACTTCATAATTCAAATGGATGTACATATATACAAAAAACACTAAATATACACATTAATTTTACCGCATACACCATTTGGAAGAGCGTCACACTGCCTTTATCCTTAGCGATAGGTAGGGGGCCCCGCCAAAGATACTAGCCTGGGCACCCGCTTCAGGATGTGGGTGCCATGATGTTATACCTAACTTAAAATCTGAACCAACCCTTACAATATGTATGTAGGTAGGTAAATAAATATAGCTGGTTCATTAAAAAATAATAAATTTAGTTATACATATGCATAATAATATAGCTGGTTTGTTTACGAAAACTTCGCAAGCCGTGATCCGAGGATCAAGTCCGCCTACGCCATTTTGGCCACTTGCGATTGCGATACAAGTTACCTACTTATGTACCGTAGTTGTCTTGAAGACGCCAAGGGCTATGACCCACTTTGTATGGTAGTTAAAAGGTAGTTGTCATCCAACAGTGGATTAACAAATGATTTGGTGAACATGCATCTTTGGCTGAATTACTACATGTCTCGACATCTTACCTAACAATGTATTAATTGATCTGGCATTTACCTATAGCAATGACGAAGGCTCCATACTAGGCGATTATTTTTAAAGCCTACCTTTTTAAGAAAAATAATTTTTATTTGCATATTATTGACGTACCTACCTATAAAATCACTTTATTTTATAAAAATAATTTTATTTTCAAATGATATCTGTCGTATATGTAGGAAAGCAGGAATGTATTATAAAGATAGGTTTAAAAATATGCAACAACGCGACGCGACATCTATCTTTAATTAATTTGTCTAGTTATTTGCAGTGAATAGTGATGTTTTTTTGGATGAACTTTATGTCACGTGCAGTGACGTCCCTAAACAAAATTCCGCCCCCAGGCAGCGCCAAAATGCCATCCCATTTTCATACAGTATTTTTTATCATCCTTTCATGACTCCAATATCTAAGAATATATCTGTAATAATATGTTTAGTTTGAGATTGCAAAGGCTTAGGCATTATTAAATCGATAATCGATGACGGCGTGATGCTTCAATACAGACTAAAACCGTGGACTCGGAGTGGTAGGTGGGACTCTCTGTAAGAGGAGGGTGCATCTTTAATTTCGATGACAAACGCAACTTCCGTACGTACCGGTTAATAACTCAGACTATAATTATTCGCAAATTTGCTCGTGTCGTTTCTGGTCACCAAGGAGGCCAAAGAGCAACGGAAGTAAACTAGACATCGTGAACCCAACAAAACCAGGGAGCTGATTTTTTAAAATAATAATAGCTATTTATATATATTCCAAATAATTCTCCTCGATTTGTAGCCGTTCAAGTAACTGCCGCCCCCAAGCGACGCTCAATCTGCCTACCCCCACGGGACGTCACTGGACACGTGACCTCGGGATGTCTGAAGCAATCTATACAAAACGATAGTCCCTAATGCGTAAGTCTAGAATCTTTGTGTATAATAAATTATTAAAATAATTAATAATTAGATAATTTCAAAAAATAATTTCATACACATATAAATAAATATACTTAGGTACTTAGATTGTTTTTAAAAATAAAAATAGTTATGATTATATAATCTAATGTTTTTGATCTGTATAAATGTTTAGGAAAATACATAATTTAAACTCATCGCTCAATTTTATGTCGTCATTGAGTTATTGAAATATCTTCGAATTAGTGTGTACCTATTCACCAGTAGTAATATCGTATTATCTTCTTATTTCCCATAAATATATCTGACAGGTGTGTTCTTTTTCTCTGATCTCCACAGCCTACCTCGTTCCAAAAGTCACCCTTCGCCATTGACCTACAGTGTATTTATTAACACTATTATCGTGGCCACAGAACATATTAATAAGATAAAAATGCGAAAGCCAGTCTCACCAAGACTGTTAAGACAGCTTTGGTTTATTACTTAATAACGGTTAGGCCATAAAATGTAAGACTCCGGTGGTTGGACGGTGTCAACAAAAGTACTATGGCGGCCGGCGCAGACACCTGTAGGGCACTGGATTATCTTGCTTTCAAAAAATTTGCGGCGTCTTACTACGGGCGTGAAGATCTCTTCACATAAATTTTGCTGCCTGTATGATTAGCTTCGTTCTTGAATTTAATAAACAAGTAGCTTCATTTTCTTTTTAGTAATTACCATGTGCTTTTTCTCTCCCTGGCACTTTGCATTAGAGTAAACTCAGTAAACTCAGTCAGAGCTTACTTTGAGCGTAGCAATCTAAGTCTTGGGCATCTTCTCCCAGGACACTCCCAGGCCAATTCTTAGATGCTTCATATCACCAATTGACGGGTCCCGTGATACTCTCGATTAAGACCGAGGGTGGTACGGGGCGGGTTTGGTGGAGGGACATTAACTTCAATGGCCCAGGATAGGGGGAAATGGAAGAAGTTATTGGAGGAGGCTAGGGTTGGGCTAGGGTTGTTGATAATCTGACAGTCGCTTTATTTCTTGAAAACGAAATAATCGGCCTTTCTGCCGTACATGGAATCCGTATTTATTTCTATCAACCCAAGACGTTTTCTCACAGATATTAGTATATTATTTATCAATAAGATTATGCGTTTTATCCGGCAAAGTATACCTACCTGTGTAAAGTGTATTTTTTTCTTTTAAAACCTATAATCTTAAAAGTTTACTGTCGCTGTATTTATGTCTACGTAAAAATAAATAAAAAAGCCATTAAACAATAAAATCACAATCTTAAATTTGTGTTGTGAGACCCATTTTAGGTACTTATAGATTTTGTGATGATTTTTTTTATAGTATCATCTCTTTCATAATGTATTGGAAATATGAGAGAGATACAAAATATAAAGATCTTTAGAATGATAATGCTTGAAAAAATAAACTAGTTTGGCTTGGCTACTGTGTAGCAAGCACATCCAATGTTAATTTTTATCGTTGTTTTTTTGTTGTGTTATTATCTTGTTGTAGGGATACCTGATCTGATACAATATTACGGTAGACACCTACCGTTTTCAATGTATTTGAGATTATAGAAGGACAGGTAGTGTAATATTATTATAATAATATTATTCGAATATTATGAATATAGATTTTTGTGATGCAATGCAATTGAAGGCGTTTATAGATAGAAGTATAATATAGGGTAAAAATAGAGTTGTTTATTCCTAATAAAATTTTAAATTCAAAGAAAGAACGCGGTCAATGATATACCTACAGACCTACAAACTTATTTGAAGAATGGGATGGGGGAGCCACTGTCGAAAACTACCCAATTAAGACTCGTAACTGAACAAAATCTGACATTCAAATGAAATTTTCAAAATTGCGTCCTATGGTAGTTTGTAGCTCCATTTTTGGCCATTCTACAGATAAGGCTGTCACAAAAGTATTATTACTTTTGAAAGACACTTCCATACTTAGTAGTTAGGTAGCGATAGTTTTTATTTCGATACAACGGCCGTAATTTCAGTTAAGTTAGTGTGAGGCTGCTATGAATAAAATTAAAAACCGTTGTATTATATTGATTGCATACATATTTTAATACTACAGATATTATATTTACCTTTGATACGTATAGAATTTATCTTTCATTCGGTATTCGCCACACATATAATCCCCCATCCCCTTCCCATAGGATTGGCAACAATAAAAAAATATTCTTGCCTGTGGCGGATTTTGGCACATGGTGGCCTGAGGCACTGACTGGTTTGAAGCCCCAACGAACCAAGTAAAAATAATTAGGAATTGTTGAAGATGATAGTTATGACACATAATAATATTGGTGGTGTATTTCTTTGTGTATAAGTAGGTACGTTAGTATCTATTTGTGTGGCTATACTGTAGGCCCTTTTGATAATAATTGCTGGGATTTTGTTACGCTTCAGTTAACATTTTATTTAAAAATTGTGAAATTTTAAGATTTTGGCATAATTTAATAGCCGGTGCGAACAGTTTCAAGACCCCCTTTTTAAATCTTCTGACGAATCGATTGCGCCATCTGCGTCAAAGAAAATCGCCGCTGATTCTTGCATAAACTAAGAAAACAATCTTTATAATGACGTGGTGAATAACAATATTATATTAGTGTTAGATACATTTTGTAAAATAAATTATCATGAATTTATTTAAGCACTGAATCCCTTTTTTTTTTTTGAAAAAAGTTACGTGCAACTATAAAACTTATAAGTAGAAAAATTAGAAAATGCAATGAAGTTACTGAATTATTAAAATGCAGCCTTTAAATGTCATCGTTATCATTATAATACTATTTATACTAAACTGCAAATAACCGTTTTCGTTCATAAGGCGCAAAGGCTATTGGAAGCGGTGTGGCGGGTTTTGATGGTTGCGAGCAGCAAACTGAGGGAATTGTCTCGATAAACGCTTCGCGACTCTTACTCTTCGCTACACAGGTTCCGCTGGGCTATTAGTCTCATTCATAGCTCTCCAAGGAGTACAGAGGTTAACTGAACGGGGATTTGGTAACAATAACAGACGCTTTCCTAATACTAAGTCTAAACTTTCCCATAATAAATACTATGTCTGAAAGACGTAATAATGACTATATTGCATTTCGAAAAGTTTGATAACAAAATTCTTCACAATAAAATATATTATTTTAGCAATCATGGTAGGTACCTACATAGAGTAAAAGTTTTATAGCTTTTTTTGAATTTTTTACTACACTGATTCGCCTCTTTGCCTAATTACCTCGCATAAAATTAGATCAAATGATATTCACTTGTATTAATAAATATACTAATAAGGAAATAAATGTCAAAAAATATTTTTAGAATATAGGTATTACATCATTTTCATTCTAGAGCCGAAGTGCGAAGTTATGAAGAAGCAAATCTAGCCTGATTTGTAGAGCGTTTGTCACTGTCACTGAAGGCGTAGGTCATGGGTTTGATCCCGAAACTGGAAAGAATGCTCGTTATTTTTCCAATATGTATTTGTACCAGTGCAAAGACCCAGTAGTTTGTGCAAATGGCTAGTAACTATTGTAAAACATTATTTGTTAATATAACATTCG
The DNA here is from genome assembly GCF_057557595.1 of Rhyacophila brunnea. NCBI lineage: Eukaryota > Metazoa > Arthropoda > Insecta > Trichoptera > Rhyacophilidae > Rhyacophila > Rhyacophila brunnea. Next base: position 33,479,792 of record NW_028233276.1, on the reverse strand, counting down.
CCACGATAAGCTTAAGAGCGATCAAATAAATTTACTTCCTTTTAATAATTAATTTATGTATAGCGTCCTATAAAAAATGTTGAAGAGCACTGTATTAAATGATTGACGTACAGTCATTTCAGTAGTTGCACGTGTGACGTCATTTAGGTACTAGTAGCTCTGTGCCCATCTATCCCGTGTGTAATTTTATGCATATTAATTCAAAAATGGGATGCACTCGGATGCAGATGCGTCATGAAAATAATGCATTTTGAAGTGTATGGAATTATTACTCATTCAATATAAAATAACTACAATAGTATACTTACTGATTATGAACTACCTGCATGAGAATAAAAAACTACAATGAAAAAGTGCAAATCCAATGCAAAATTAACATGCACTCGCTCACTTACCGTTTTGTGAACTTAGGTACTGGGAGTTATTATTTACACGTAATTAAATAATAATTATGACTAATTTATTGTTAAGGCCATGCATTAGTTGAGGCACGGTCTAAAAAGATCGTTGCTAGGCGATGCGCGGATTGCGGGTGGCGGGTGAAAATGACGCCTGTCAAACGAAATATTATTTGTTATATAAATCCAACATACGTCCATTTTATGTTCTGTTTATTCTTAACGTCAGCGGACAGCAGAGCCAGTCCAAAAACAAACATTTTCTTTCTTAACTTTCTTCTTTAAGCACTACGGTGCATGGTTGCAGCATCAGTCCCGTGCGGCTCCGTCTCGGGACGGAATGAGCACTTAAAATCACTTCTTTCAGACACGTTTAAAGCGTCATAGAAAGCGGCTGTGCATATATGACGGGTGGTGGTGGGAATTTTAACGTATGTTCTATTAGTAACAATAATAATATATTCATTGACATGTTTTCTTTTTCAAGTAAATGGGTAACGTTTTTTTGTGCGAGTAGTATATTTTACATTATAGGTGTATCTTCCCTATTTTCAAAATAAATAATTCCCTGAATAAATTTATACCTGTGGTTTACTTTGGTGATACGCTTCGCGGTGCATAATCCGTCCCTTCATCGTGCTCTGTGTTACATTGTGATAGTATTTACGCTGACAATGAAAAGTGCGTCTAGCGCAGTCTACTGTCATTATTTGTCACGTAATCTTTTGAGGAGGGGTAAGTCACCCAGCGACTGGCACCTGTCGACTTGGAATCAATTCATCGAGACCTCCTGCGGATGAATTAATTTAAAAATGCACATTGTGTGACCGCTAATCATGGGAATATTCGGAAATACGTATTGTGTTTGTTTATGATTAGCAACAATGATTTTACTGCATAATATTTTTTAATATTATTATAAATTATACTGTGTAGGTATGTAGCTGATAAAATAAAAAAATAAGATAATAATTTACGATTGTGAAATAATTAAGTTGTTTGGATTATAACATTATTAATATATTTAATCTTAATCAGAAAAAATATCGCATAAAAGTTACTGTCTAAAACACCACGTCATTACTTATGCATGATAAGTCACAGTCAAAGTAAAAAGAAAAATTGATAAAGCATTAAATAAAGAAAATAATATGGTAGGTAGGTACGTAGTAAATTTATTGCGGACAAACTATAATAATAATATAAGCACCTATTTACTTGTTAGGGCCAGATTTGAGGCACCAGAGCCTGAAAATTAATTTAAAAATCCACACAAAATCTTCAAACAGAGGAAGCAGTCACTTCCGCACTAAGTTTAGCAAAGTAGGTAGGTACCTACCTATCTTTTTAAAAATAGAATATTATTGAAATCAATAAATTGAAAAAAAGACACCGATAAAAATACGTGAAGCACAGGATGTATAGATAGATACCTACTACATTTTATTCGAATATTATATTTAATAAATTTATGTTTTTATAATACTTTTATCATACAAATAAAACGTTTTTTATAGCAAATAAAGCTGATGAGAAACCATGATTTGGTCCGAGTAAGGAAAGCGGTAATTGTACATAATATTATACTGTTCGCATAAAGGTATGATATTATCGTCATATGCATTGGACACAATGGTGGTTTTAGGAACTTGGAGGGCCGAAATGGGGACTGATTTTGAGTTCCCCAAAATAAAAACCACACATTCCATCTACCATCGGTCGTACCTTGTAAAAATATAATGTATCTCTTTCCTAAAATCAGAACTTGCGAGTCCCAGTCGCCCGGTCGACATGACGTCATATGAAATCATTGTGACGTACTACCGGAGTGATAATAGCATTCGAGAAATTAACGCTGCTCAAACACTGGCGTTATCCATTGTCCCCATACACAAATAGGTGTTTCAGCATGTTTGAGCCGTGTGCGTTGGGCGGCTTGCCTCGACCGTGTATTGGCTTACGTCACAATTACGTCATGTCGTCGGGTGACTTAATGTCACAAGTTAGAACATAAGGCCCCTGTAACTAACAATAATAATTATTATTTAATATGAGAGTGATGTGATGACACACGAGTACAGGTAGGTACGTATCTGATTGGGTGGTAATGTTATGAGCCCCTTTGATGTCATGTCTTGGGTAAAAAATAATTTAAACCTAGGTACTCAATTTGTGAGAAATTCGCATTATTTATATTATATAATTAGTAGATATAATTTAATAATTTTATGACTAGTTTGAACTGTTTCCGGGCCCTTTTTTTAAATTTTCTGACCAATTGATTGCGTCGTTTGTATCAAAGAAAATTGCCCATGTATGAACGCAAAGTCCCGTACAATTTTTATTAATAATTTATGTATACATAATTTGAAAACACCTCATGCATAGGTTTACACACTATAAAAAATCATTTTGTAGAAAAAAATACGACACCCGACGGGACTTGAAACCGTATCTGCTGGATTCGCGCCAGTATGCTTTTCCAATATGCATGAGATGTTTTCAAATTATGTATACCTATTCAATATATATTATAGAATGTTACATTCTCAAATCTTGTGTCTTATTCGTTGAATAAAAAAAATAGTTTATTAAATAATTTATGTATTTGTTCTCCTAAGTTATGTATTACGTAGTTATGTAAGGCACGGACCTAATGTAATAAAATAGTACCTATATAATATAACACAATATCTATTGCACGTTCGGTGATTTAGAAATAAGGGATGAATAGAATTGGGAAAATTCCCCTATTATATCGAAAAATGATAAAAATTTATTATACCTCTGTGATATGATTACAGTGATTATTTTTTCGAGTTAACCTTTTGGGTCAAATTGTTACAAGCGACAATAGTATTTTTTTGTCACGAAAAGACCGAATATCTATTTTGTAATAATTGACTTCTTATTTTGTAGGTATATATTTTTTCTGGTTTCCTTCTTTGAGAATTTTTAAATGCCTACTTAATAAAAAAAATCGAAATTTTATAAGATACTATATAAGACCGTGTCCAGAAAATCATACGTATATATATATGAAGTTTGTCGTAGCATAGTTCACTGTGAGTTGTTGCATTGTAAACCGACGGGCATATAGCATTTAGATCAATTTTACTCTTCAGCTTAATAAAACACTTAACAAAATACGAAATAAAACCACCAGAATATAGGTCAGAGAAAACAAAAGAAAATTGTTTCCTACCTACGTAAGTAAATTACAAATTTAATTAAATCGTTTAAATTTAGGTAAGTAGGTATATATATTTAAGAATAATTCAATATAAGGTTCATATTCTTATTGAATTTAATAAAATTGGAACGTTACTGTCTGCAATGATCCACGAACAATTCTTATTTTTTTGATCGCAATGCTATACAGCCATCTCTATCCGGAACGACAGATCACGATTAACTGTGATATTGTGAAATGTAATACGTACAATTTGCATGTGACCATGGAAATCAAATTAGAACAATGACAATTTTTGATTTAATTTCCAAGCTTGAAGCATACTTTTTCTAGATTAAAGAATTTCACGAGACATACAATAAATAACATTATACATTTATTATATTGTTTTTCGAGGTCATTTCATTTAATCCTTACGTGCAATAATTTGAGTTCATTTGCAAAATTTCTAATTGTTTAATAACATAATATGTAGGTATTAATTATCGCGAAAAATAATTACATAAATTGTCTTAAACAGTGCACTTAGTTTGTGCTTCCTATTTGCTTTATGTATTATACAGTTGACGTTTCAATGCAGGGTTGTCAACAACTTTTTCCTTTGTAGAAAGGCACAATCAGGGAACATAAAATAATAAAAAAAATAATGATTGTAAGAAGGTACAATAATTCTTTGATGTAAAGAAATATAACATAAACTTAAAAACGTGATAAAGAATACATGTCATACATATTATTATGACACTCACAAAGTTTGGATTTTGTCGCCCCCTGAAACCTGCTACCCAAGTGCTGCGTACCCTCAACACCACCACTCTACGCGTTCTTGGTTACGATATTCATTGGTTTCGCATTGTCCTTTATACCTTCATATCATAAGGAGCATGAACCGTAAAGTAAAAACTACAGCGTGTTGGTATTTTGGTTTTATTTTTGAAAAATTAGGGCACATATTCATGGTGGTGGGGCATACTTCAAGAAGCCGTGCGATGCCTGCAAGGCGTGGGGGCCTACACTCTATAGAACAATGACAGGTCATCCATAGACAACAACGAGAGGGGCGGAAAAAGTAAGACCAGTTGTTGTGAATGTATCGGCTTTCTACTTGAGTCGGCTATAGTTAGCATCATTTAACTTATTTATCGTATTTATGACTGAGAATCATGACGTGGGGATCGAGAATATAGTGAAGAATTTAATTAAACACCAAACCTACATTTAAAAAAAAATGCAAAATTATAGTTGTGAAATGGTAGTGACATTCCCACATATAGACATGCAAATTTTATTGAACAGCCATTACTCAAAACTATTGCAAAACGATGCTCATCTAAATGCGGTGTGAATTCGGCTCTAATTGACTGCACATAATGGTTCAACTGTACTCACTAAATAATGCAAATAAATAAATAAATAAACTTTACATTTAATTTGCAAGTCCTCCGAAAGGGCGAAGATCTCTGGCAGGTGCACTATGCAAATATCAATAATGTAAGGTGCCGTGGGAATTTCGCAATTTTTTTTCTAGTCACGGCTGTTCAATAATATTATGCATTCATTCTGCATATTGTCGGCTCTGTAAAATCATGGATATCTATGAACTAAGATTTGTTTGTATCTTTGATATAAAGAAAAGTTTTTTTCTATTATACAAATAATGATATTGAAGCGCCATCTGTGGTTTCAGAAACTCTTTAGTACAGTGCTTACCAACATTTCACGCGTCACGGCACCTATCACTCATACATTAAAATATTTGGGTATTCCACATACAAAACCCAGATGCAATTATTTCTAATAAAATGTAATATATTTGGCTCTTGACGAGCACGTTCCATAATAATTATTAATTTAAGTGTTAGCCGGGTCGCACATAATATATACCCGTCTCGACTGCAACACGTCGACTATGACGATGTGATTTTGTTGTTATTCACAAAACACTTGTAATTTAATGTATCTATGCACTCTGAAATTGACTATATTTTAATTGCACCAGAAATTAAAATATTTAAGCACAAAGTTGAATGATAAGTAATCAATAATAATTCTTATAGTATCTTATTTTGTTTCGCTTTCAACTCATACTTGATTTAGCACCATGTGAGCAATATATGTCTTGAAAAGCAATCTTTATATTATGTGGTACTTAACATACCAATTGATAAACTCATTTTATAAAACAAATCTTTTTTTTATTTTTATCATTTCAAATTGATACTATTTAAAAAAAACCACACACAAATTTCCGCTTAGAAAAAGTGCTTGTCAATTAAAATTTTATTTGGTTTAAATGATTTTTTTACCTATTATTGTGAATCGACCTGATTATTTCGGCTAATTGTTCTTCGTACAAATGATTTTATACGAATAACATGTAAACATTAAAAGTATAATGCAGATTTTTTACTATTACACAACAGCCTTAAAATAGATCTAAAAATATAGCCATGGTTGCCTATTTACGATTTTTAAAAAAACCGACATTAGTGTCATGATCGTAAATTGGTCGTTTTCCCCGCTTTTATATTATGCGAAACAACACGTGTGGACACTTATTTAAATAAAGGTAATATTATCATTATGCTAATTGGTGAATCACCTACAATATGTTTTGTTTAGGGTTGCTCAAATGGATAGTTTGAATAAATTAAATAATGCAATATGTCGTCAATGAATGCATTTCTACAAATCGTATTGTTTTACATTTTTGCAATGTACCTAACTCTATGCTTTAATATTAAAACCTCTGAAGCTTGATTATTAAAGGTTGTAATATTTCGCTTAAAAAATGTTTTTTTTTTGTGTCGCTATCTAATATAATCACAATTCATTGTTTTAATCTCTATCTTGTTCACTGTAGCTTCGAAAAAGCTATCCAATTTATTTAATACCTCTATGCTATCCAACCAGTAACACTAATTCATCGATCATGGAATACGCTTTATACATCATCTTATAATAGTTATATGTGTATGAACTTCACGCTTTGAACATTACAATAATAATTTAAGTCCTTTGGATAATGGTAACATAGTGACTTACCTCTAGGTGACATTTTATTAATTTTTTTCTTAAATTTGTTCATGTTCAACCCTCTTGTATCTACTAGCAAGTAAAAATTTTCATTTTCCCAGAAAATGTCAGTCGTAATTGGGTCCAGTTACCTATAAAGTTTCGCGGGAGTTTTTATATTTCGAATTTCAATATATCTTGTGGGTGGTCCTTTAAACAACTAAACAACTGATTTCATCCTGACGGACATTGGTAATTAGGAAGTATTCAATTAATATTTGTTTTTTTATAAAATTTAAATTACTACTACTGGTTGCATCGAATATTTATTTATTTAAAAAAAACAAATCATCGTGGACATAACAAATCTAAATTCAAGACGTGCACAACATAAGATTTACATTGTAACAAAAATATTACCCTCACAAGAGAGAAGAAGAGAATAAGTGGTAGGTATATAAAATAATAAGATTGACAATAATAATATATATGTTATAATAATAACGTTTGTAATGCCTTTGCACCTAAACCACTCATGAAGATAACAACATATTAAGATATAAATTATAGATTTTTCATCTAGCTTATTTCACTACATTACTAATTTTATCATAAAGTTAATAATGTAGGTAGATCAGAGTTATAATAAGAAACCAGTTTAAAAGTAAGTATTTATTTTCCGAAAAATTTTATTCGAAAAGAGCACCTAGAAATACATAAAAATGCCAAGTTTAAAATTTTCCGCGAAACTTTAAAGGTAAACCACATTTTTTACACGTAATGACTGGACTATGTCTACAGTCTTCAAAATACCCGATTACACGATAAACGCAGTATGGACCCGATGCTGTTTATCGTGGGATTGACGAATTTTATAGATCATTAATTTCGATTGATTTTTTTCTTAATAATTATTTAATGTTTATATTAGCAGGTACCAAATATTTTATGTAGGTATATAGTTTATGTTAGCAATTATTAGTTGTGTGTATTTCACCTTATATTACCACAATTACCATGCAATATGCTACGTATGAATTTTAAGTAGAGTTATCATTTGCATCGAGAGTGAAAATGAAATGAACACACCTGTTCTGTTATTTATGTAAATTAAAATATTGTAATCGGATAACTAACTAGGTAGGTACCTTAGAAATAGTAACATATTTTTATTCTTAATTATTTATTGAAGTCAGATCGCGAAAACGTTCTGATAATTAATATAAAATTTTTATTCTTCAATGTGAATTTATCGGATAAGGGATGAGAACTCGCCATGTCACTGAAATATGTGAGGCTCAAATCCCATTCGTTCCATCTTTTTGATGTTTTTTCAGAATTGTATAATAACTCTAGGATCTATAAGAAGGAGGCAAAACAATATTGAATGCTCGCTATGTTTACACGACAAACTTTAATGCATATTACAACAAATTAACTTCTCCCATTTGTTTCTACACCAGGATCTGTATCCTGCATCTGATCTGTAAGTCAGCTCTCATTAATGTTGTGTAATCTGTACCATTCGCAACCGTGCCATATTATCAAGATACCAAGGTCTCAAATTCACAAAACTTAAAATTCTTACAATTTGCAATACCGGTATCCCAGTACTTTTCGATACCGAAATACCGGTTTTAATAATCAGACAATACCGATGTAATATTAAGTATTTACAGTTTAAATAAAATGTATTAATTAACATAAAATACTTAACAGGACTGAATTTTTTTTTGCCAGGTTACGTGATGTCTGGTTTACTTCCGTAGCCCTTCATCGTCCTTGGTGACCATCAGTGATAAATGCTATACAAAATTAATATTTTAAAGAGATGTTTACATATATTATATTTTTTGGTAGATACTTCTTTTTATTTTATTAATTATTTTACGAATACGGGTATTGATATTTTCATTCGGTATTGCAATTCCTAGTTGGTAGTAAGTGTGCAATATAAAAGGCGCATTTTTCGTTACTGCCCAGGCGCTAAAATACCTTTATATGCCCCTGCTAGAAAGTAAAAGTTTTTAGAATGCATTTGTAAATTTCAAAGATTTTTGTATAGAATTAGTGTTATTTTTTCACTTACTTAAGCTGATATCTTCATCGGATTTTTATTGAAAAGGTCATGCGTTCATATAATGATAACTTTACAAGATTACCCCATATTCGTATTATTGTTATACTTTGATACACGACAAAAAACTAGTAAGGTATCGTTAGAGAGATTATTTATTGCTGTCCTTTGATGTTTGTGAAAATACTATTTTTTAATTTTTTATCGAGAATAGAGCTTACAAAAACCTCCGTAAATAAATACAAAAAAAAAACATTTCGACTAAGAATGAACAATACGACAAAACCCCCCAAAAATAACATAAGTAAAATCATACTCCAGTTTTCGTTTTGACACAATGGTGTGGTGGATGGAGGATTATGCACGGTGAGACAAGTAGGATATGTGGGGAATCGGGGAACTCCCTCTGCTGAAACACCTGCCGATCTGGGTGCAGTTGCCGCTATGATTTTCAGAAACCAAAACAATTACAGTGTTTCTGAAACGTTTTTTCAACGAGCAGTTTATTTTTAGGTATTGGTCGAGTAACAATTTAGAATTATATCTACATACAGACCTAGATACAATATACTTACCATTTTAATAATATATGTATCTAGCTAATATAGACACTGTTTTTTATATACTTAATTAAAAAAGGGTTTTAAGTTAAACTACAAATTTTTATAAATTTTATAAAAAAAAATGGTTCTTGTCTGTTTGGTGGAAGCCAGTGGCAAACAAATTTTGAAAATATCCGATATATTAGATTAATTGTTAGGTCAGGTCAGGTTAGGTTAGGTTATGTTATCATTCATGAATTTTGCCGAAATCGACTATGAAAATTAGCGCTGTTCCCGCCTGGCTTCCAGTAAACAGACTTGTACAAAAAAAAATAATTATAATTAACTATAGAATTAATAACAATGTTTGATAAGGTAATTAATATTTTGTATTAACCTATACATTTTCAGTAAATTGTATTACATTTAATGTTTCATAATTCCATTACTAAAATGTGGCTAGGAGAACTACAATAACATTTAATTTCATCTTTATTTATTTTGGTGATATTATCTTTACTGTCCGTCCATTATATGCAATGACATTAATATGGACGAAGCATCTGGAAAAAAATGACACCTTCTTGTTGGGTCTGCCGAATGGCATAGTCTGTTCTAACGCCATTACAATAAAGGTGATATTGCTAGATACATTTCCGATGCTTTTTGTCGGGTCTGCCAAATGGCATTATTGATAATTAAATTTCAATGATATCGTTCGCTCAAATGAACATTGACACTAGAAACACTGTTCTAACGCCATTACAACAAAGGTGATATTGCTATAAATTCCCGATGCGTGATATCGCATAATGGAAGTTGCGAAATTTTGTCACGTGACGTCTACCTATTCATGTGCGAATGTCGATATGCGCGAATTTACTTGCTAGCTACTGTACTGAGTGGTCCAATAATAATGTCATTGATTATATGTAATTTAATTTACAAAAAGACTAACGAATCATTCGGGATATTTCACAATATCTACCGAGTAGAGAAAACACTATATCGCAAAAAAATAATCTTGTGTTTTTGACAACCACTGGATTCGAGCCAATATTACGCAGTGGCCATATGGCACTGCCACTTATGAGCTGAATTAAGTGCACTTGATGCAACCATTAAGGGTGCAGAGGCTGCATTTTTTAACGAGACTGAATCATAATTAATCAAAACATTACACGAATCATTGCAGGTGTAGCGGAAACCATAATACACAAATTTTGTTTAGTTTGTGACGTTGTGATGCAGTTTTGGACACGATTTATATTTTATACTTTATAGCATGAACCAAGTATTATCATTGTCATCCGAAATAAAAGAACTCACTGTTAGACGAGGACCTTATCATATTATATATTTTTTTCTTGATCCTGAGTTACCATTTATGTATTAATTATTATAAACGACGCATATGCCTTAGACTAGAGACATTTACAATATCTTGTACCTACTTTTCCAAAATAAAAAGATATTGAAAATAAAATTTGACTCTGGTCAAATTGATCTCATTTTAAAGAAAATAGGGCCGTTTCAGACGGGACATCGGTGTCGCGCTCGTATATAATAAGGAGGCCTTTGTATTATGTTTACGAATGCCCCAGAGCTAATGAGTCAACGCCGCTACATTCTCAAGCCGGCGATACACTTGTTTTTATTACCGCAGCCAGTTTTATATTCTAATTTATAGCGCGAAATTATGCGTTGACTCATTAGCTCTGGGGGGTTCATAAACATAATACAAAAGCCCCTTTATTCGAATAAAAAGGCCTCCTATATTATATCGAGTGCGACACCGGTGTCCCGTCTGAAACGGGCATTAGACTTTTTTCTTAAAATCTATTTTCTGTCACTATCTTCAACCCAGTTTTTATGTAATGACTAAGCTACAGTACGGTACAGTAGTCGGTCTGATAACTGTTTTGTTACAATATATTTTAATGTTCACACTTGAAAAATATTGATAATTTTATATCAGAAGAAAAAAAAGTAACAAGATAATAGCGCACTGCTTACTACTAATTTTATTATGCTTAGTTTGATAATAGTATTTACTCCAAACTAATCAAAGAATTTGTTCAACATACATAATTTAAAAACACATCAGAAAATATTATATAACCACTAGAAAAAATAGTTTTGAAAAAATACGATGCCCAGCGGAATACGATCTTGGGATTCGCGCCTTTGTACTCCTACCATATCATTATTTATGGCACTGCAACCTACAACCCTTGGCGGGTCTTGGCCTCCCTCCTGACAATCTCCAATTGCCTTGACCGAGCGTTTTCAAATCCTGATGCCTATCAGATGCCTCGTCCTATCTAATTGCGATGTGCTAATTATTAACTAATTCATATTTTTCCAAAAAGATTTTCTCTAGTGGTTATATATTTTCTGAGGTGTTTTCAAATTATGTATGTTCAATTAAAATAATGTTTTATTCTTAAATAAATAAAAAAGTTTATTATATAATTTATTGTCTATTGTTTCAGAAAGATGCTCTTCTTCCTCTTTGCATGGTCAAATCAGTTCTGGCAGTAAATTTGTGTCTCAAACACGCAAAAGGAAAGTTGTATTACGATTCACATGACCGATGATAACATCAAGACTAATAAGAAACAATTACCAATGATGTTGAATCTTCTTTCAAGTTGAGCCTTGCATGCATCCCAGTTTAACGTCTGTAAGTTCAACTGTTGTATCAAAAACATCGTAGGTACTCTCATATTAATTTTTCAGAATTTGTATGACAATAATCTGAGATTCTTTATTACTTCATTTTTACATTTAAGCTCTATCTCTATATAAGAGTTATTCCTAACCTTTTTTAATTGGCGGAACTCTTGAGGCATTTTGTGAAAACTCGGCGAACTCCCACCTGGCTAACAAATCTGGAGGGGTAAATTACAAAAAAAGTTGTATAATGTACATAGGAAGAGTACCGCTCACAAACAGACACAACCAGGGAACTCGGAAATAATGGGAACTGAAATACATAACGGGTAAGGCGATAGCAGGTAACCGACTCGAGTAAGCAAGACTCCGGGTTAAACTTACACAGGTGTCAAAATACGTTTTACGTCTAATACTGAAAACTGCTCTCGGTTAATGCATTTACGCTCAGTTAATGTTGGTGTATTACACACACTATTGGAGGTGCATAATGCGTGCTTCATTTTCGTAGGACACTCACACATTCAAAACCCTGCATCAAGATGCGGCGTATTGAATATAGCCTCTCGGTATTCTATTTATTATCTGTTCTGTGGACACAAAATACCGTACCTTACTATTTTTATTGGAAATTTTTATTTAAATCTGTTACCAATTTATTTAAGTTGGTATCTAGCACATGGTTTCCCAAACTATGGGTCGCGAGCGAATATTGAGTGGGCCCTCGCCACTGTATACATGATTTTTAAAAAAATAGAAAGTGATAAATTTGATATTTCATTCAGCTATTTATAATTCTTAAAAATTGAAATAAACTTAAGTTACGGAAAATATTGTGATACAATAATAATAATTTGAATTGCCAATGCCACTACAGATGGCTTGATTCGTTGCGTTGGATTTGTAACCCATTTCAAGACGACTTACCAACTAATATGTCAACAAAAGCAAGTGAAGAACTCATTGATTTATCAGAAGATACATCACTGAAAAATAATTTCAATCATAAACAGTTAACGAAATTCTGGCTCTCAGTTGCTGATAATTTATTATTCTTGCCTGTTCGATGAAGCTATGAAAATCTTCCTCCTCTTTATTACCTCATATCTATGTGAGGTCGGATTTTCGGCTATGGTTAACATTAAAACTAAATACCGAAATAAATTGGATATATCAAACTCACTGCAATTAAAAGTTACTAAAGTTGAAGTTGATGCTAAAACTGTAATGAAGAAAAATAAGAAACAAATACATCATTCCCATTGAAATAACTTTGTAAAAAAATATTTAAGTAATATTTTTTTTTTATTTAAGTTGTGTTTCTTATTTCAACAGTCTTTCATTCATATTGGTAACACATGTAAAAATATTTTTTTTATTTCAATTAGAACAAATAAGACAGCATTAAGTAGTTCCACGACTCGCCACTAGGGAATCTGAGCATTACCAATATTTATACCCTCTTTTCTCTAAGACAGCTAAGAGGTGGGTCCCAAGATTAGAAATTTTTGTTAGATGGGTCGGGGCCCAGTCAACTTTGGGAACCACTGATCTAGCACATATTATTATTTATACATGACTATTAAACGGATAGGTACCTACATGCAAATAAATTAATATTAAATTTACATTCATAATAATTTTATTATGTATGTTGGTGCCCATGGAGATTTTTTTTTCATGTTTATAGAATTTTTTCTCAAAAATTGTGTTAAGTATAATAATATGCCGTCTCTAAACAAAGCGTAACATGCTTGCCCACTTTTAATATTTTTAAAAAGTCTCACCACTTAAACAGTTTTATATCTCATTATGTTCTAATAAGGTTTCAAGTTTTTCGGAAACTTTTGCGAATCCAGTTGGGAATCACTCGGATTTTTTCTATATAATATCTTTGTAGTTAACTAATTTATACCTGTAGTTGGTGTCGTGGCCCCCCACAAAGGGGGGCTGACAGGGCACTAGCCTGGGGGCCCGGGCTCAGGAAGGGCCCGGCATGGCGAGTCGACCAAATAAGTGATATAAATACACATCAAAAATTCTCTCTAACAGTAAAAAAGTCGCCTGCGGCGTTATTTTCCTTCACTAATAAAATTATGTATTAAAATATTTAAAAAAAAAACACTAAAATATATACACATTAATTCTACCGCGTACACCATTTGGAAAACGCTACTGTGGAGCATTACACAGCCTTTATCCATAGCGATAGGTAGGGGGGCCCGCCAAAGATCAGAGCCTGGGGACCCGCTTCAGAATGTGGGGGCCATGGTTGGTGTAACTAAAAGTTGGTGTAAATGGCCTGTTTTTTTAAATGTTCAGGGAAAATAAAACAATCGTGTTGTTATACGAGCTTGTTATCACGTGACCATATACCTATAATTAATCCATAACAAGGTTTTCCCTGTTTCTTGAAGACAACCGTAATGATAGGTACAGTCCCCGGCCGAGGATAGTGGTTATCTCTATATATATAAAAATCTCGTGTCACGATGTTTGTGGTCGAACTCCTCCGAAATGGCTCGACCGATTTTTATGAATTTTTTTATGTATATTTGTTAGGTATGAGAATAGGTCAACAAGTATATTTCATACCGCTAGGTGATTAGGGTATCTCTATCCAGAAAAATTTTCTTTTATTTTTTTGACAATTTTTTTTTGTATTTTTTTTATTATTTGGTATAAAAAAATACCTATAACCCCAAATTTTCACCCTCCTACCCCCACCCTCCCATTTTTTAATCGCGATTTTATTATTTTTGTATGAACAAATTTAACCGTCGTTCGTATTTCAAACAGAACGAAATTATTTATGTTGTTGAATGACAGATGGCGCTACGTCCGAGAAGAATTCAAGAGAAGCGTCGCGCCATTTTGACATTTCATTCGGCATACCACAACGCAGTGCGTGCAAAATTTTGTACGATTTATTTTATTTATCTATTTTTATGTGCGTGTATTACAGTGCACAATGCCAGCAAGACGCAAGGGGGGCCATTTGGGCCGTATAACGAATAAAGCAACAAACATGCGAAATAGTAGAGCAGAAAGAACAGACGAACAAATCCAACAAGATAACAAAAACGTGCGTGTAAGCATGTCGCAATTGCGTGCATCTCAATCACAAGAGGCACGAGCTGAACAAAATCAACAACGACAATTGGAACGGAGCCAAGCGCGCCGGTTCGTAGTTAACACACGCAGAGCAAATGACCGACAACAACAACAAGTACATCGAACATTTATATCCGCTTCGTTCCTTCATCTCGCATTCGAGTACGAGCCAGATATTGAATATTCCGCTCATCCGAAAGTGCTGATTGGTGCTATGGACAAAGAATGTCCCCATTGTCATGCGCTCAAATTCAAACATGAGTCAGCCGGGATGTGTTGCGCATCAGGAAAAGTGCAACTACCAGAAATTGAGATACCACCAGAACCATTGAACGGCTTGCTCATCGGCATGGTTCCAGATTCAAACCTGTTCCTGAAGTCCATTCGTACATTCAATTCATGCTTCCAAATGACTTCGTCCGGAGCAACAGATATAGTTCACAATACTGCGGCAAATGGTAAACAATTCCATTCTACGTTCAAAATCAAAGGCCAAGTATACCACAAAGTAGGCTCATTGCTGTCAATGCCAAACGAACCACATACATTTTTACAAATCTACTTCATGGGCGCGGCGGTGAGGACATCAATCATGTGGATGCACGTTGGGGCTACAATAGCCTCAATTCCAGGCGCATCGTCGGCGAACTGGACGCCCTGTTGAATGAGCACAATGAATTATTGAAATTCTTCAAAGCACACATGCACGAATCGCAAAGTGACAATCACGCTATTGTCATCAATCCTGATAAAACACCAGCTGGAGAGCACGTACGTCGATTTAATGCGACTGTTGTTGACGACATTGCTGGAATCATGGTTGGCGACCGCACATCGACGCGAGAAATCGTGATTCGAAGAAGAAACAATAATCTGGAGTTCATCGCTGACACACACCGTTCATAGGACGCTCTCCAATATCCGCTAATTTTCTGGAAGGGACAAGACGGATATTGCATAAACATTAAACAACGCGATCCTGTCACAGGTAATTAATTCATTATGAACATCATTACTCATTTTGAATTGAGAAAATGAATGGTTGATGTTTTTTGTTTTTATCAGCGGTCATCGTCTACAGCGCTCTATTCCTCTTTCTGTCATAGATCCCATCCCCACACACTTACGATACATTCGTTATTTTTTATTTAACAACCAAAATATTCACTAGAAATAATTTATATGGCAGAACAACGTTCGCCGGGTCAGCTAGTATTATTATAATATAATATTTGTGATAATGAAAGTTAGCTGTAGACGCGTTTTTTGCACTACGGTTTGCACTTATCAATGTAGGTATCTCTTTTTTACAAAGACTAGAACTATACTTCAACACATGCGATTTTTCCATACGACAAGTTATAAGGTGCTCTGTTTTAAATTTCGAATGATTCACGTTCGATTTTAAAAAATTCAAACCTGATTAAATTCGAACGAGATAACGACATAACCCCAGGACGTCCGAAAGATAAACGAGTGCGCAGTAGCTGCTGAATATGTATGATTTTAACCCCGTGGCCATATGGCCAGTCCGAGACAATAAATGGACACCTGTGCGGTTACTCACCGCTTAGTAGAGGGCCTATAATCTTTGCTACGATAGCCATACAATAATGAAATTAGGAAATTTCGATGTTCGTTAAACAATATTCATATTTTTGTATTGTTATTACGTCATATTATGAAATAGGTTGTCTGTTTTCATCTCTGGGCAATGTTTCTTTCTAACACTTCGGATATAATATTATAATCAAACTGTTCGGTACTTTCTATATTCAGGGACTGAAAAAGTTATTATAATAATAAATTATACATCCAGACACGAGGTATTCTTTATATTACATTAATTATCTTAATAAAATATTAAGTGGATTATCAACAACATAATAAGGTGAGTTAGGGTAAGTGCGTCTACGGGGGAAGAGCATATAGGTTAAATAACTTTTTACTGCAATGAATATAATTACTGCCGTCGATAGGAATCTATTACAAATACATAAATGTATGCCAACACCCAAAGATGGCATCATAATAATGTTTGATGTGTCCAGTATGACAACTAAGAGTTTGACGTTCGTTTGAAGTCAAAAATCAAGTTATCAATATTATTTAATATATTATATCGTTAGTAAAATGATTTATTTTGTCAATGTTGTAGGGAAAATCACTCTTAATAAATATATCAATTTTTATGCAGTCTCCCGGCTTAAAAATATTTTTTAATTCGTTATAATATTGCCAGGTTGTGTGCTGTTTTAAAAAGTGAGAGAATTCTGGTAAAATTCGAAAACAAGTGTGATTTTTTTACGTGTAGATATATGGAAAAATAAGAAAAGCTTATATGTTATATTAAATGGTATAATTAATAAGTGTGATTAATGGTAATGGCCAACGGGTATACATTCATAAATATATAAGTCTCCAACAAGACAGGCACAAAATATATTCACTATTAATTATTAACTTACCTAAAATTTTGTCGTATTTTGTTGAAGATTAATGGTGCTAAGATGCTGGTCAGCAGATCAGCTTAACCATCCACACATTTCAAAGAATGTTTAATTACTTGCGATACTCGTAAAGTAGTTGATTTAAATAAATCAATATTCTGTTAATTATAGTAAGCATATTGAACAAGGTGAATAAAAATTGTGTGTTATAGCCCCTCCAAAGATTCTACAGATTGTGGCTAAGTTTTTGGGGTGTCAGAGACCTCACGAAGGGAGTATTTTTAAATAACGTGAAGGGTGTCTAAAAAACGCGTCAAGTGGCAGGTTTTGTTTTATTTAAGCTTGATATTATAATGACTTAGGTCTATTTATTTCCATTATAGATAAGGGATTGTATTTATACAAATATTTAAACGCAAGTGATAATATTTTTTGTTGTATTGTACCTCAAATGGATAATGTCATTGACTGTTTATAAAGGAGAATCTATTGTAATGTTTTGCCTTAATTTAGTTAACAAAATATAAATATAATTTTCTTCTTAAATATGAGAACAATACATAACAATCAGGTGATGGCTATATAGGAACCTTCTGATAATATGGATGCAATGCTATTTTGCTCTAAGAACATATTATTATCTATGTGTATAAAATTATTAATATTTAAAACTATACCTACCTATGTTGTTGAACTTTGATTTTTGAAAATGTAATTATTTATACTACACTGATTTCAAAATAATGATTGTTTAGTTCAGAAAAAATTAAAAATTAAAATAGATATGCGAAGTGAAGAGACGAAAACCGAGGTAGGTTGGAATAAGCAATCAATTCAATAAATTAATGAATTTTCAATACATAAAATGTAATGGGTGATTACTAAAGTGGTCCTACTTCTATCATCCCCTTAAGATGTGCTGGATGGCAAGGGGGGGGGGGGTTGAATATGCTAGGAGGCACCTAAAGGCTGCTCAAAAGGGGCAAAATATAAAAACTAAATATCAATTTATATATCAATGAATCATTTTATATGTTTTGAGGTGACCTAACCTTGTGCTTGCTTAATATTACATTTTTTATACTTACCTATAGGTACCTAGCTATTTTATTGTCATATAAGTACCTACGCTCCAAAAGTATTTTTGGAGTCTCTCATTACCAAGAAAAAATATATCTAACAACCCTCTTCGTAAACTTCCAATATGAGAATCGCGATAAATCTATGAAACGGAGGTTATTCAGTGACTTATTTTGAATAATCTCACTAGGTACCTCATTAGATAATTTCCTCTTCTTTGTTAATCTGGTATATGGACCAGCACTATTATTCTACCAAGGCTTTGTGGCCCTCGACGAATAGTGATCCAAAAAATTGGTAACCATTTCAATTTTGATTAAATTCGTTTTTTTTTTGCGGATTATCCCATTATTTGCTTGGGGTTAAATTGCTAACATTTGTACAGGGGGCTCTAAATAGCGTTCTTATTTTTTCAAAATCCATATTCATAAACAACATAATCGGATTAAAATAAATACGCGGTTTAAACTTTAAAACGCGTCCCCGCTTAGCTCGCCCGATCGCGTGATCTGATATGATACAACATGAATAATCTGAATAAATTTTCATTCTTTTTCACGTGTTATCCCGGTAATAAGTTTTATACCCAGTAGCGAAATTGCAACAGATGTTGTTTACGGTTTTTGGATTTATTTTATCGCCCAGAATATGAACATATTGGATCATATTAGATGACTTGTTAGATCATAATTGTACGCTTGACATGGAGGCACTCAGGTATGACCGTTTATTAGGCAACGTATTGCATAATTTGCTCCACCTTGTGATATGAATCGGCACTAAGGGGTAATATTTACTGATTTTAATTACCATTTAGAAAGATAATACGGAGCGTGATATAATCAAATTAGAATTATTTGTTGAGTATATGACGTACTCATGGGCACCACATCCTGAAGTGGGCCCCCAAGCTAGGATCTTTGGCGGGCCCCCTACCTATCGCTAAAGATAAAGGCAGTGTTACGCTCTACAGTAGTGTTTTCTAAATGGTGTATGCGTTAAAATTAATGTGTGTATTTTGTGGTTTTTTGTATATTTTAATATATCCATTTGAATTATGGAGTAGTCGAGTATCAATAGACAATTAAAAATTATATCGTGCAAGTACGTCGAAGGAAAATAGCGCAGGCGACTTTTTTTTGCTATTAAAGCAAATTTGTGATGTGTGTTTATCTCACTTATCTGGTCGACTCGCCACGCCGGGCCCCTCCTTAACCCGGGCCCCCAGGCTAGAGCCCTGTCAGCCCCCCCTTGTGGGGGCCATGGACGTACTATATATCGTGGGTTGCTGCCAAAAGTTGGTATGTTGATTATTTAGGTGTGTATTTAGAGTTAATAACGGATTATCTGTATATAATAATATAAATGTGTGCTAGAAAAAATATACTTAAAGGTCATCCAATATATAAATAGAAAATGCACAAAAAGCACAAATATATTAGCATTATGTCTGATTTTAGAGGGCATGCCAAACATCAAATTGCAATAATTACTCCATAACGTGAAACTTACCAAGTTTTGGCAGTAGCCCCACGACGTGGAGTTGCTGTCAAAAGTTGGTAAGTGGATAATTTAGGTATTTAGAGTTAGCAACGGATTATGTGTATAAACTAGGAAAAATTCAAAGTTATCTGATATATAGAACGTGCACATAAAGCACAAAGTAATTAGCATTATGCCTGATGTTAGAGACCATGTCAAACTTCAAAACTGCAATTATTACACCATAACATGATTTTGAGACTTACCAACTTTTGGCAGTAACCCACGATATTATAAGTACAATCTTATTGACAATGTGACGTAACTGAGGTGACTGGTAATGAAGTTTTGTCTTTTTTTTTTAACTAAATATTTAGGGAACAGACTATGGCCCCCACATCCTGAAGCGGGCTTTCCCTATCTATCGCTATTCGCTTAGCTTAAGGGCATAGCGTATTCTGCGGAACCCGATAGTTTCACGTAGTAAAATTAAGGGTAGTACCTATTACGTGTATTTTTTAGTGATTTTTTTATATATTATTTAAATAACTCTATTTGAATTATTGAGTTGTCGGCACTTAGTAGGGCACTTTTTGTAGTAGTCAAATAACCTACAACCCCTCGCCATATTGGATAAATAGCAATTTTTATTAGTCAGGAAACACACAAACAAATAAAATATAAAATAAGATTCTACGTGTGAATTGAACTTTTTTTTGCTATTGGACCAAATTTGTGATGTGTGATTATCTCACCTAGCTGGTCTAGCCACAATGCTGGACCCCCAGGCAAGAGTCTTGTGTGGGGGGGGGGTAATGGAACAGACAACTAAACCAAAAATCTTTAAATTTACATACACACCATCTAATAAGAATTAGAGAATTTCCACGAAACCTACTCTTAAACAGTGATGTTTTTAGGTACGCGGATGTCTGTGCCGCTAATTGGTTTGGAGGCATCCCTGTGAAAATTTTGTTTAAGCGATAAACCGCGATTAAAATATGTATTACAATACAACAATAATTCTATTATTACGTTATAATTAGCGACCGCATCGTTTGCTTCATGTAAAACCGCCACTGTTCTCAAAAGTTGTAATATTATTTGTATTCATTCTTTCATTCGCCGCCCCTATGCAACGCATGACCTACTTATCGACCAAAATATATCCTGCGATCGACGTGTTGGGCATGTCTATATACATCAACCAGGAAGCTTTTAATTAAGTAAGTAGTTTATTCCATATTAAATTTATTCTAGTTTTCACCATGTCTGTTACCACTCAAAAGCATGGAAAATAACAATAAATTAATAGTTATTTACCCAAACATTTAATTAGCCTCGGATTCATTAACCGTATCTAATATATCATTTTATAGTGAGTGTAATGAACTAAAACAATAAATATTTAAACGCTAAGTACCCGAATTAAATTTAATCAATCGATCAATATTATAATATAAACCATACCGTAATGCTTTAAATTAAATTTATATCGAATTGTGTACCAGAACCATAAAATTAAACGTCATCTTCAGAAAGGGTTTGGGTTCATAAATCTATTTGAGATGAAATCTATTAAATAAATAAATTAACGCATAGGTACAATATGTTTGTTTATATTTCCAACTACTGTATTAGGTATCTGATAAGTGATAAAAGTGCTGACAGCTAATAAATAAACGAACATGGAAGCTGATATATATTATTTAAATATGTTAATACTTCTAGTAGCCAAGTGTGATGATTACTGATTATGATATTATTATGATATAATAATTTATTTCATTTAGACATTCTCGAATATTGAAAGTAAAACGATCCCTTCGCACCCCCATAAAAAATAATGGGTGATTGATTGATTGATTAAGAGTACCTAATGTGTATTTTGAACATTCTTAAAATGGAATATCGATAGCCAGTGCAGTAGATAAGCCTTTGAAATAAAGTTTAGTAGAATATCTTGAAGTAGGGTCGTTAATACAAATGTTCTGGGTTGGCTAATTCAATAATACTTATTCGACTATGAAGCTTCATGATTTTCTATTTACAAACAATTAGTATTAATAGGTATGTAACATTTTTATGTGTGATTAAGTTTACTCAAAACTAACGTATTTTAAAGTGACTCATATTTCGTTAATGATTGTTTTAAATTCTCGAAAATATATTATAATATTTTAAGTATAGTACAAATTGAATGCAATTTTTCATTCCTGAGAATTTAAGCGATTTATAAACATTTCTGACTTGTTAAGTCACCGTGAAATTACACAGTGCAATTTTTCAAAATCAGTACAACCAGATAACACAATATAATAATTTTATATGGCAGGTACCTACCTCATATCACGTATGCTAAGTACCAATAAAAGTGGCAAGAATTACATGCGAGTGTTGCCATATGAAACTATAGTAATTCAAATATGTCATAATATGACGTGTTTAAAGAAAAATTTACAGCATACGAATAACTAAATTCTACCAATTTTAATTAAACCATTTCCTCGTTTATTTTATAGTGGCTGCATTATTTGGAAATTAATAAAATTTTATCACACGTTGGTTGGTAGTGGTCTGTATACAATAACGTTGTATTGTAATTTGTAATGGTAAGGATTTTTTCTCAATAATACAGTGTGAAGATAATATAGTTAGCAGCGCAGTGAATTGTCATTCGAATATGAATCTAATTACGATCATTGGGTTTTGGCAAATCATTAGAATTATTTTTTTCAATATGGCAATATTACGTTAAACTTTAATATTTATGTCATTCAAATGAATTAGTAACCGTAGATATGTTTATTTTGTTTTTTTCTGCGGTTTACAAATTTTATAATACAATATGATAATACAATGATATTATAAGATGAGATACAGTACAATTTTAATAATTGCGTCAGTGACATTTTCCCTTTATAACGGGGAATTGCATTTTTTAAATCTCAATAATTTATTATGTAGGTATAGCTTTCAGCAATCGATTGGGATACCTACCTACGTATTTCAAAATCGACGTTTTTCACTTTACCTCATTGTTGCTTTCAGGTAGCGAATCATAAAAATATATGGATAATAAATAATAACTGTATTATTTATTTCAGTTTTGTATACCTATTCAATAATAGAAAACTAAAAATATAAATAGAATATACTTAGACTGATTCATTGCATCATACTATTAATTTTATTAGAAGTATATCATAACAATCAATGAGTACATTACGTGAATATTTACGACTTATCCCAGTGTTGCTTTCAGGTACGATTTTTAGATTATTTGAAATTCTATTACGAAATATAAAAAAGAACAAATAATGGCAACACTGTAAACTTGTAAATGATAAATGAATGGTGGAGGATTACAAAAATTAAATTTATCACCGACAAAAGAATTCATTAATTGTCTCTAAATTATATTAACATCCTTGCAATAACCGCAGAGAAATTTATATAAAATAATTATAATTTGAATAAATTTACAGCGTGCCCACTTGTTTGGAATTTATAGTTATTGTTATTACATAACTTTACTCTTAAGGACACAAAGGAATTGATATCAAATAGAATAATTAATATATAAAAAGAACCTTGTTGATAAGAAATTGAATCAAAAAAATATGCAAGGACCTATATTAGTATAATATATTGTACCCAATACTTGGATTAGTATGTCCTTTTTCACGATATGTATTCCATTCTACAGCTACTTGAACTAGAGATTTTGGCTTACTTAGCTTTTCCATTAATAAGAAATGTATATAATATTTTTATTCTTTCAGATAATTATGTGCTTGCTTAATATATTCTTTTGAATCAGATTATTAGTTATCTATTCATGCATACAGATATAATTCGTAAAAATGGTGCCGGTATAAAAAATTACACATTTAAAATTGCGTGTCGAAATAATACCGAAGAAATAAAAGCGGTAATCGTCTGGTTGTTATGCTTACTATATCACGATACCTACTACTTATTTAAGTTTTTATAAAGTATATTTTTTTATTTAGTTTGAAAGTCGTTAGCTTAAAATAAATTATTACATAAGCTGGGACTATTTACAATTAAAATATTGCTCTGTGAGACGTTTATCCAATCGCGCGTCAGATTTAGATTAGATATAGATTTATATTATATTATATTATTTAAAAGTAGCACTACGTTGATTCCGCGGTGAACATTAAAATTATCCTAGCACAAATAAAGTAACAAAAAACCACACCAAAGTTGGTCACCAATGGTAGAGCCACCAATGGCTCACCAATCGTCAGCCGCCCCGTACCAAACCTGGTCTTAATCGGGCGTATTACGCGATCCTATGTTTAATGTGAAGCATCAGTATTTTTAATAATAATTATTAACTGATTCGAACCTCGGATCCATGACATTGTAAGCGTACGCGTAAGCCGCTCGGCCATCGTGCCATTTACAATAATTATTGTAACGTGTATGCTTACAATGTCGTGAATGCGAGGTTCGAATCCTGAGTCTAGCAAATACACACACATTGTTTTCCAATTTATGTTGGAGTCAGAGTATGGACCTAATAGGTTAAGCAAGTGGCTAAAATCCATTTCTAATTAAAAACAAAAATCTGTTAATACAAACCTCTACACTGTGGAGGCCCTAATGATCCTATTAGGATCGGACTTGGTTGAAAGAAGAAATCTCTCAGGAACAGTTACCCAAGACTTAATATGTCACCATGCACTCAAGTGTGGTTTGACTGAATTTAAATGAATTTGAGTTTATTGTGTCCGTGAGAGAGAGGAACACACGTAGTCAGAATTAAAAAAATAACAAAAACTAATACAAAATTGCCGAAAAATCTAAGTACATAAAGATATTCATGTTGACAGTATGACTCCGTAATTTTTCGAAATGCAACAAAATTGGCCTTTGTGGCGACCAGGTTTACGCATTACATTTT
The DNA here is from genome assembly GCF_057557595.1 of Rhyacophila brunnea. Taxonomy (NCBI): domain Eukaryota; kingdom Metazoa; phylum Arthropoda; class Insecta; order Trichoptera; family Rhyacophilidae; genus Rhyacophila; species Rhyacophila brunnea. The sequence goes on along the minus strand of NW_028233276.1, from coordinate 33,454,829 downwards.
AAAACATTCCCAGATGACGTGGTGTGCATCCAGTATTTCTCTGTCACAACCACAATATGAATCTATTTCGTCGACAAAAAAATCGAAATCACATAATATCGTGTAAGTATTTTTATACAGCGTGAGTTTGCATCGCCGGGTCACTGTATGTTTTATGTAAAGCTTATACAATTATTGTTTTTACTACGTTTTTATTAGCTCTTTAAGCAAAATTGAATTCATGTTCAGTTAATTCTGTTTTGTATGGAAAGTTAGTTCGGAAAAAATTCTTAAAAAGTAAAACACTATTATTGGTTACTAAGGCGGTCCTAGCAACTAAATTTTTAATATATACGTGCGTTACTATGGAAATCAATATGAAATGTCAAAATGACATTTCAGTATTTCTATCAAGTACAAAAAAAAGTATTTATTAATACATGTAATTGTCAAGTTTATATTCATTTTCAGTTAATTCTGTTTTGTATGGAAAGTTATTATTGTTAGTTGCTAAGGGGTCCTAGCAACTAAATTATTAATATTATACGCGCGTTACTATGGAAATCAATATAAAATGTCAAAATGACATTTCAGTATTCTATATTTATTCAGTATTTCTATCAAGTAAAAAAAAAAGTATTTATCAATACATAGAATTGTCAAGTTTATGTGATTCAACAGAAAATTTAAAAACGTGGTGTATGAAAAGTTCTTTTTATCTTGTAATTATTTAATGTTATGGTTATAGTTAATATTCTTCAATAACTCTTCTCAATGTATTATACCCAGGCATCCAATTATTTTCGCAAGAATTGCATTTACATCACAGACTGTTCATTGAAATAAATAACTAGGTACACTTTCATTGTATTTTCGACTGATAGCATCCAAGACTTTCCACGTGTCAGTCTGATATTTCATGTGGCTAAAATTTTATGAAACTAATTAATGTCGTTTTGTCGACTATTAATATTGTAAACACAATAATAAAATCAGGATGTGAAACCAGGAAATATAACAATCATTCATATTCTTCCTACACACCAGACGGATTCGTTAATTGAGCCCATGTTCTTGCGAATTACTTTTTTTTACATACCAGAACAAGATAAAAAACATCAGTTTACAGGAAAAGCTACACTGAGTAACGCTATGTTCGGACATACACTGGCAAACCGATTAATGTGAAATGGTGTTATTGTTAAATTCACATGGTATTTTATGCATGGATCACAACAGATACGATTTTCTTTTACGCAAGTGAATAAATTTAATAAGAGGCCTCAACTAGTCATACAATAAACAAAATCCTTAAAACTAACATAACATAACCACTCAAACAGATGCATATTTATTACTTACTACATAACAAACCACTGATAATAATATAGGTGCGTCATTCAATCATCACTGTTATCCTCAAAAACAATTGTTTCAGTTAAAGGATGTGATTTATTGTCATTTTTTTTTATCGTAATGGCCTTCAAAATTAGTTAGTGCATCAGAGGCTTACGTCGCTAAGCTCGCCGCTAATATTATCAGACTAATTTCTTTTGCTCGAACCCATAAAACATCTTGGACAGTTCATGAATAATTTTCTTCATTTTCTTCAGCTTCTGAAGAAAGAAAATAAAAATGTTAATAATAATATGTACCTCATCATCATCATCATCAGGGGCGCGACAACCCGGTGTGGATCCTGGCCTCCTCCAACAGCTCCCTCCACCTGTCCCTATCCAGTGTGGCCGCTTTCCAATTTGGTACCCGCAGAATACGGCAGTCACTGGCAGCTCCATCTAACCAGCGAATCTTTGGCCTCCCTCTTTTTCTACGTCCTATTGGATTGCTGGACATCACTCTCTTTGCCGGTTCATTGTCATTCATACGATGCACATGACCTAGCCATCGCAGTCTCCCAATCTTAATTGATTGAACTGCGCTGCAATCTTCGTACAGCCCGTAGAGCTCAGCATTATATCTTCTCATCCAATTGGTGCCATCCCTGATCGGTCCATATATATGGCGGAGAATTTTTCTTTCAAAGATGTTCAGGGCTCGTTCATTTCGCAGAGTTAATATCCAGGTTTCCGATGCGTAGGTGAGCACTGGCTTTACAAGTGTCTTGTAAAGAGTGCTTTTAGTTCAATAATATGTACCTACATATATTATATTATTAAAACTGTGATAAATGCATTATGAGTGTCTACCTATGTCGCTACATAATATTATACTATATTGAAAAGTTCGATTAAAATCTACTTGTGTGTGCTCTTTGCATGAATCAACCCCGGGCTTAAAATGGAATGCATTGATAATGACGATGACAAAAAGTTAATACTAGGTTACGTATATTTTTTAAAATTACATGGTGTGGGGTGGGTAAATCTTTTGTGTTTTTTTGACGTTAGCACGTATTGTTAAGTGAGTGTCAAATACCCTGGATTCAGGGTTATTTACCCCCAAATATTATTTACTATATTACAAACATTAAATAAAATCATCCACAAAATGATAACTGGAACAAAGAAAACTGTTGTTCGACTCTGTAAAATGTGGGCTTACGAATTTTCTTATTTTATAATTATTTTTTCAATTGACTCAGCGATAATTGTTGGTAATCAGTAGTAGTTTTACATACTTGGAGGCCTGAGGCGCTGACAGATGTGGTGATCCGCTTATGAAACTTTGTTTGTCTATCTATGTGATAAACTGCCATTAGTTTTTAAGGATATACCAATACTGTTGTTATCAGGTTTTTATTATCTTTTGATTATTTTTTACTACTAGATTTTGAAAAATATGCATATTTTTAAGATTTAGTATTTTATGTTGAAGCTAGAATGTACGAGCTGATGAAGAGCTTTTCCAAATTTAGCGTGTTTCTTTCTGACCGTGTGGTAAAATAATTACAAAACTCTTTCGATACATCATTTCCAGTACCAATCTTTCATGTTTGTCTGGTGAGCTACTTATACAATATATTCCTTTTTTATTATCGTCCTTTCTCGTACCGTACCATACATAATATTATGTATTATATTACTGAAAGTTAATTAGGACATCAGACTTCTAATAAAACATGAAATGCATTATTTAATTATTTATTTACGAGTATAAACAAAATAATAATTGAAAAATATCTTAAAATAAGTGAGTAAAAGCAAAAATAATTAATCCGGCTCGAAGGACCATTTTATGGTTGAGCTTTTTAAGTGGACTGTAATTATTTTTAGGGAAGATGAGGAGGTCGGATTTAGTGGTGGGGGCGATGGAATAGAACGCCAGACACTGACCTTCATGATGATGTGAGATGGCTCCGTGGTCTGATTTCAACTGTCACTCGGGCGGTATCGTTGTTTTGGGTCACCCGGTTCGTACTCTCACGCACTTTGTGACACAGTTTTATGGATTATATGTGAGGGTGTATGAATGATGATGATAGATTATGAATAAGTCTGTTTCTATTGAGTCAATCACTTAAGCGACGGAAAGCTATTAGAAAGCCGCACGCGTCCGCTATCGAGATGCAACTGAATGTTCTTTGTAACACCGTCTCTCATCACCCATAATTGCTTATTGATTGTCTGGTGACAATAACACTGGGGATTAGGAGGTGGGTAAGGAGATAAGGAGTGGAATGGGAATATAAATGGCCCAACCAGAAAAGAATGACATTAACTTTCCTCCACATTTAAAAAAATTCTCGGTTAGTAATAGTGGAAAACCTTGATTCACATAAGTAGGTAGAACAAAACAATGCCTTCATTTTGAGCAATAAAATTTGAGAGGCGAATTTATAAATATGATGAAATATCCTACGCGAGCTACCACTACTACTACTACTAGTTTGGCGATCACTGGTCTACAGTCTTTGAAGTAAGTTTTTATTGAGAACTGAGTGATTCGATTATATAAGGGTAAGATATCTAAACTAATAACGATTATGAATTTTTTGCACCCATAGAATACTTCTCCGTTCAGGTACAAGAAGAACAATAAAATTATTGTACTTTTTGGATAAATGTAGTTTGGTGGACTTTTGATTCACACGGTAATTAGATTTATAGCGTCCGGTCCGCGCAGGCGCAGCTCGACGTCTGATTAATGTCCGCCGTGGCACTTTTGGTGCACTTTTGCGGTCCTGAACCCATTCATTTCTCCGCGCGCTTTTCCGTTCATGGTGTTTATTGACCCCTGGACACGGGCCATTTCCTTTAATTAAAACGTCGGTTACCTAATGTTCCGATGCATTTAATTTAATAAAACTTTTTGACTAATTTGAAATGAATTTTAACATTTTTTTTAAATATACTGGGGTTGGGGTGACTACAGTGGCGGTTTAAGGCATCTGAAAATCTAGAGTGAAATCTGATTTAGAGGCACCATTTTGAAAATGGCTAACGAATAAAGTCACATGACTGCTTTCCTACGGCAACGCAATACACAGGACTAAGAGAAATGAAAACAGTTAGGAGATTATTATTTATTTATTTAAGTATTCAAATTCAAATTCTTTTTTTTAGCAAATACTACAAATTATTAATTTAAGATGTTCACAACATGACATTTAGAAACAAAGAAATATTACTAAAACAGTATTAAGTATATAAAATTTATTAAACACTAGAAAAGTGTAAATACGTGTAAGTAGGTACAAGGATGTACACCGATCGTATAATATAAAACAATGCCCACCTATAATCATCCTATATGTCGAGATGCCTTAAAGTGGCCGTGGATTGAACCAATATGCAGAATTTAATACTAAAATTAATATTATAATTAATACGTACCGTTTATTTAATTAATAAAATTTATTTCCATCAAGACTTGACAGTTAGCACCTTTTAAGTGAACCATATTGATTACTTACCCATGTAAATCATGATAGATCAGGGGTAGTCAAACTGGCCCCTACCGCCCACTGGTGGGCGTTCCAGCTTTCATGGTGGGCGGCATGGGTTTTAAAAAGATTTTCATAATGATTATTTTCTTTATAAATTACCATTACTGTGGAACCGGTGGCGGTTAGAAAATTTTACTACTTACATAGATACAAAGTGGGCGGTAGGTATAAAAAATGTTGACTACCCCTGTGATAGATCATATTAATATTATACACAACTTAAATATTAATAAATAAAAATGTAATTTATTTTAGCTTAAAAGTAAATATTATAATTTTATGTTTAATTTTTTTTACCTATCCATGCATACAGACTTTATAGGCGAATCAAACAGTAGGTGGGTACGTAAGTGATTAATTGACAAAATATGCCACAGTATTTATATTTTTTCAATATTCAATCTTCAAAAATCAAATAAACATAATGTAGGTAGGTAACTACCTGAAGAATTTTGAATGATTTAAATGTGTGTAAGTAAGTAATGAGTAAGTACCAATCTATTATTATTATTAAATATGTATTTAAAATCAATGTCAAAATATGATGTATGTAATTCAATTTAATTGAAATATCCATTTCTATAAACGAACGCATTTTTTTTAATCCGTAGGTACAAATTAGGTACTGCAGGCGTAATGTTATTCGAGTAAAATGTCGTTTGGTCTCGATACTTTTCTGCCATCTGCAATATGTACAAATGTTTTCGGCCATAATGCATTCGCATAGATTGCAACAAATGTTTTCTACCAAGTATTTTTTAATCGGAAGAATCTATGGTGTTATAGTTTTAAAAAAAAACAGGCATCTATTTACAATTGAAGATCTTGGCATAAAAACATCAAATGTCCACTTTTTTCCATTTTCATTTTATTGCATTTCTATATTCCCTATGTATGGTTACATACAACTGTGCAAAGATATATTTTTTAAAAAAATCATAAGTCCCTCAAATCCGCTCTCAAAAATATGCCACTTTTCTAAAAACAGCAATAGTCCAAGGAATTTTGTTTGAAAACAACAAAGGTCCAGTAGTTCCACACTTTTATCACCAGGGGGCGTTAGGCGTTAGTATACATTCCATACTTGTTAGTGCCTGACCTGTCAAAATTATCTTTCATTCGTTCAGTCATTGGCATTGCCATTTTATGAAGTTCCTTAACGATTGTTTGTATATTTTATCATGGAATGTAATAGGATACAGACATCCGAAACGCCTCGTAAGAGAAAAGTTAATAAAACCAAGCAAACATTAATAAAAACCGCCAAAATAAAGGGAAGTGATCATGTCAATCATGTTGGGAAACGACTCTCAAAAAAAGTTATCGGTGAAGATTGCAGGTAGGAATAATTATGTATTCATAACATATATTCAATTAAAAACTTATACATTATTAATACGTACTAAAATATTTACTATGCTGAATAGTTTGTGTGATTAAATTTAGTTCACAATGGCTGTGATTACTTTGAAGTTATGACTTCTTTCGAATGCAAAGCATTGTATTTACTATGTTGTTTTATGTAAATGTATGTATGATTGTAATAAAGTATATTATGTAGGATTGTATTTAATTGATTATTATGTTTCCAGGTGCAAGAGGTTTCATTGTTTTACAAAAATAAATGAAGATTTACGGAAAGAAATATTTGAGAATTTTTATGAAATGGATTCTAAAAATCAACAAGATGGCTATATATCTGGATGTATAGAAGTAGTACCGATCAAGAGAAGACGTCCCAGAAAAAATACTCCGATAATAATAAATGATGTCAATGATCATGGTATATTCAAGCATTCAGCATCATATAAATATAAAGTGAGTATTCATTGAATTAATAAAAAATGTACATTCAAATTAGGCATTACACCTATTATACCTAATGATAATGTGTTTGAAAAATTAATTATTTTTTCTCTTTATTTACTTTAGATACGATCTACATCTGATGGTATTAACGAAGAAGTCTGTATGAAGGCATTTGTGGCAATACATGGTATTACGCATTCCCGGCTGCGACGTATTCAAGACAACATCACATTTTCGGGTTCGGCTCCTATGGACAAACGAGGAAAGCATCCAAATCGCCCAAGAGCAGTGCCTGAATCAGTGATTCAGTTGATTCACATTCATATACAATCATTTAAGGCACGTCAAAGTCATTATTCTTTCGCGAAAAATAAGAATGTTAGGTATCTTCCGGAAAATTTGACTATTATGAAAATGCACGAGATGTTTTTAAGTAAATACAGGCTTCAACTAAACTATGACACATACTACAGAGTATTTACAACTAGATATAATTTGTCATTTGGAGCTCCTCGAAGCGATACGTGTTCATACTGTGATTCAGTTACAACCAAACTGAAATTACCCGATCTCTCTGAAGATGAAAAACGTAAGATTGAGATAGATTATCAACTTCACCTGGCTAAAGCACAACAGTTTACTACAACGAAGCGAAGATTAAAAGAACTCGCAAGTGGTTCAAGTGATACCACAGTCATATCGTTTGATTTTATGCAAAATTTGCCTTTACCGAATATGGTAACAAATGCGGTATTTTATTCCAGACAGCTATGGTATTACATTTTTGGGATACATGACTTGGCCAGAAATGATGTATATATGTACACGTATCATGAAGGATTCGCCAAACGAGGTCAAAATGATGTAACATCTTTGTTACTACATTACATAAACCACCATCTGCCAGCAGGCACGAAAACATTGTATATTTTGAGTGACGGATGTGCTGGACAAAACAAAAATTTTGTTATGATTTGGTTTTGGTATATGGTGGTACATGTATTAAAAAAAATTGAACGAGTCATCCATATATTTCCTATCAGAGGGCACACATTTTTACCAAATGACGCTGACTTTCATTTGTTCAGCAGTGCAAGGAAAACAATCCTTGCAGACGTGCCAGAGGATTGGGATAAAGTTGTATTGGATGCCAGAAAAACTCCTGGGCCCTTTATTCTGGAGAAACCGGAGCAAAAAGATTTTTTAAATATTAAAGATACGTTAAAGCCTTACTTTAAGTCATCCTTCGGCAGAGATTTTCATCTTAGGCAAGTTAGAATGTACAAAATAGACAAGGATTGTAAGGGAGAAGTGCTTTGCAAACATCTCAGTTTCTCTGGACTGTGGAATAGATTCAATATAGTGAAAAGACATCAAATGCCAGTCACGATTTCGTTTAAGCCAGCATATGATGGCTTAATTCCATTGAAAGGCGCAAAGAAAAAAGATATTTTAAAATTAACTAAGTATTTACAAAATCCAATAAATGCATTATTTTATGAAAATTTGCCGTGTGACAATGATACAAATGATAACGTTGAAGAAGACAGTGAAGGTGTGAGTGATCAAGACTAATCAGTAGTAATATGCACATGATTGATTTATTTTAAATATTTAATTGAAGATTTTTTTAAAACATGTAAGTACGTAGCTTAATAATTGGTTATGATGTGTCAAAACCTTCTTAAATGTAGTATTATGATTAAAAAATAACAGAAATATATATTTTTTGTTTTATTTAATAAAATTATAATTTTATTCATACTATTTGCTTTTCCATGTTTTCAATTTTGTTATAAAAACGACAAAGGTCCAAAAATTGTGTAAAAACAGCAAATGTCACATTCATTTCTTTTTAAATATCTATTTAACAAACATCAATTTGATATTTTATTTACATACATGCAGTGCATATAAGGCTCCTCCATGAATCTTCATTGTCAAATTATTAAAAATGTGTTTGACAACCAAGATATTATGTTTTTACCCTCTCCTGAAAAAAATGACCTTTGTGACATTTGCTGTTTTTATGCCAAGATCTTCAATTAATATGGGTAGTAAGTATATTATTTTTTCTCCAATATTGACGGTTTGATCTATACAGGTTAACTAGATATCCATGTTAGTAGTCAGTAGTATCACTGCTAACTTGACTTATCTTAAAGTTTACCTCGGTTGTGTTTTATTGAGTGATAAAATGAACGCCACCTCGTCAGTAGTCGTCACCCTAAAGTTTAAATGCGGATTAAGGGTGAGCGACGCTAAAACGTTTACTCCTTACCCCCTACTTTATTATCAACCCTTATCTGATTTATTTAACCTTTTACGGTAGACCATGTTTTACATCTCATCATTGTTAAGCGGGTTAGGCCATAATACCGTTAATTAGCACGAGTAAATTTAATAATATGTTTTATAGGATTGTTTTTGTCAAACTATTTTACTGCTATTCTATAAGAAACGCAATATAATATTATAATACAATATTCAGCCTATAATCTGTATCAATATATTGGACGTATAGATATCTCAACAAACTGATCCTATTCCTTTCGGTAATGTGTATTTGCTACGAGATTTCGCACGATTTAACTGTATATATTATATATTATGTACGATGGCCGCGCGGCTTAAGCGTCGTGAGTCCCAGGCTCGAGCCCTGGGTTTGACATATTGTTTTTCAATTTGTGAATGACTTGGAGTATGGACCGTAGGCAGTGACGTCCCTAGACAAAATGCCGCCTCTAGGCAGCGCCAAAATGCCGCACCATTTTCATACAGTATTTTTTATCATCCCTTCATGACTCCAATATCTAAGAAATATTTTCTAATATCTGTAATGATATGTTTAGTTTGAGATCGTAAAGGTTTAGGCATTATTAAATCGATAATCGATGACGGCGTGATCAGACTAAAATCGTGGACCCGGAGTGGTAGGTGGGACGCTCTGTAAGAAGAGGGTGCATCTTTAATTTCTACGACAAACGCAACTTCCGTGCGTACTGGTTAATAACTCAGACTGTAATTATTCGCAAATTTCCACGTGTCGTTTCTGGTCACCAAGGACGTCGAAGGGCAACGGAACTAAGCTAGACATCGCGAACCCGACAAAACCAGGGAGCTGAAGTTTTTAAAAATAATAATAGCTATTTATATATTATATTCCAAATGATTCTCCTTGATTTGTCGCCCTTCAAGTAACTGCCGCCTCCAAGCGACGCTCAATCTGCCTACCCCCACGGGACGTCACTGACGATAGGTTGAACAAGTGAATGATATCCATTTCTGGTAAAAATAAAATCTGTTTACAAACCTCCACTCTGTGGAGGCCCATATGATCTTATTAGGATCGGACATGGTCGGGTAAATATACTATATTATAATATTTACTTAGGGTTTTATAACTACCGACTGAACTTTGAAACGAGGTAAAAAGTATCGTATAGGAAAATGTTAAGTTTTTCCAGTTTACCTGAACGTTAGCCAGAGTAAAAATATTGATTAGGTATGAAGCTATTAATTTTTACTAGAGATGCCAGATCGGACATTAGATTTTTCTGAAAGAGTCGGAACACATGACGTTTTTGGTTCTGCCACGATCGTTTGATCGGCATACAAATCTGTTAGTATAATTTGGCCATTACGAAGTGAGAAAAATACCCTTTGTTCGCAATGTAGTAAATATAATCATTATAATAATAATACAAAAATAGTTTTGTTAACGCTTGCTTATATTTGGTGTTGAAATACTGTGGTGAATGATAACAATTTAATGTTTAAATAACGTTTAAATTTAGTATTTGGCATCATGTCTTAAATTTAAATTTAAACGTTTCAGGTAGGTAACCATTTAGACTTTACGAGCGTTGAAGTCTGGTAGAGTTTGATATCTGTTCACGTATTTGGTTGCATATTTTAACGATTGCATTGCGTCGCTATGTAAATCATGAACATAATAGACAAACATAATATTACCTATGTATCTGCGTATAAGATAAAACTATGTATAAAATTCTCTTACTTAAAATCATTATAAACAATACTGCCTATGTCTAGTGTAGAGCAGGATACATCGGTTTGTAAACAAATTAACAGCGGCGGTTTTTTAACGCAGATAATGCAATCGTTTTGCCAGAAAATTTAAAAAGAAGCTTCGGATAAGTTCATTACAGTTATTGAATTATACCACAATCTTAAAAAGCTGCGTATTTCTAGCAATAATTAGAATTTAAAAAATCCTTGCAACTAACATCAAAGGGGATTATTACAATATATCCACTTACTTAAACGGATACTTTCCTGCATACAAAAAATTATTCATTTCTGTAATAATATTTAATTTTAGTTTCAGGATGTGTTTCTAGGGACGAAATACATGCATTAAGTAGGATTTATAATTATTATCGTATCAATGTTTTTAATGTATTTTTATTAATTATTAGAGATAACCCGCGATATCACCCCTATGAAATACGGAAATAAAGAATAGATAAATAAACAAAATTGTCTTTTTTCACATCAATGAGAGACAACGGTGTTCTCGTGAAGAATAAATTGTTGCAAATGCATTAATGTTGGCATCAAACTTTTGGAGAAAAGATATTAGATACATGCGAATATGCGATGAACTTAAAATTTAAACACACAATGTACTTAATTGAAAAAGATGTGAATTTATTTATTTAAAAAAACAAAACATTGTGGACAAAACAAATTAAAATTCAGGACGTTCACAACATGAGATTTAAATTGAAAAAAATCTGGTTCTAATTAAACAAAGTTAAATAAAAATGTGTATTGCAAATATTACCATCAAAAGAATGAAGCGGAAAATTTTTTTAAAAATAATCAAAAAACGAAATACACAGCACATTACTGAAAATGTCTTTAGGTAGCGCATTGACTCGTCTTGCATCCCATCGCTCATAGTGCCTGATAAGCTTGGCATGATGAATAAGTTCTGACCCAGAATAGGTCATAGCTGGAATTTAATATGGATAGCCACGAGACTTTAGATTATGACCCATGGAAAAAGTGGGTGGTCTAGTCTAGTAGAAGTGTAAGGTGCAATATATTGTATTTTTCAATGTCATAAAATCACAATCGTTTTGGGTTGTTACTTCCTACCTTTTCGGTCATTCTCTCAGGGTTGAGAATAATGTCCATTAAGTAGGTACTTCAGCCCTTAAGTTCCTCTATCTTAATTAAGGCAGAGTGATGGTTATCTCCCAGTAACTTTCTTCATTCGGTTAATCAACTATGTCGACACTCTTTCTCTGATGTTTCGTCCTTAAAGGCTATCCAAAAGCGTTTCTCCAGATTATCTAGTCGATACAAAGCGATACATCAGGGTAACAATGATTTGAGTTTCCCCATCTCCATCCGCCATGTATATGCAGCTGCGGCTTGTGCACGGCCACCTTCCATGACGCTTTAAACGTGTCAGAATGAAAAAAATTTAGTGCCACACTTCTAGATGCTTCACGGGACTGATGTGGCAACCATGCACCTTAGTGCTTAAAGAAAGAGTTTTAGAAAATAAAAATAATCTTGACTTGCTCTGTTGTCATTTATCTTTAATGACATGAAGTGTCCTCTGTACCAGTGTACTGAAACTCTGCCGAAACAGAGGAGTCAGGAGTTGAAAGTGATGAATCTAAGAAGGGATCGGAATTATTCCGTCCTCCATACGACGCAGCAAATTTTTCGAATGCCTCAAAGTTGGCCTTGGTTGATATCAAGTCGGCGTGGGCAATCGAGCCCGTGTGTGGACGGACCCTGGCAAACAGCTCCGCTCGGTCGGATCCCATCAACGGGCAGTCCCAGAGAACGTGTTCAGCGTCTTGGTGGTCGTGCCTACATGTGCATTCCGGCCCATGTCCTATCAAGCAAAAACCATGCAGCTTGGCTGCGAAGTCACCATGGCCGGTCAGGAACTGGCTGTAGTTGTAAAATGCACTTAAACATATTGTGAGATGTTAGATGATTAATTGAACGAAGGAACGTGTAGTTTTACAAAATAAGAAATAGCCGCTTTTTATGGGATCTGAAATATATGAAAACGCAGAAACTGCACTGGATAAAGCCTACTCATCTCCTGAGGGGGAAAGAGATGACCAGGACGGCCGAAACCTAGATGATTGGATGGTTCTACGGTAGATTAAACAATGCTCGACCAAAGCAATTGGAAAGTTCATGATGTGAAAAGTTTTTGGATGAGCAGAGGTCTTGAAAACGATTGTGCTGCATTCATTCACGATGACCTAAAAAAATGTTTTAAGTCAAATAAAAACAATCAATCCTCAGAAAAACCAATACAATAAAAGAGAATATCTCAGAATCTCACTGATAACATTGTATTATTGCCCGATGATAAAAGGGCGGACGATTCTGGTGATGTCACTAGGTGATACTCGTTGGGTAATGACAGATCTTTGCAAGGAGTCAGTTAAGCTGGCAAGATAATAAAATACTGCGAACTAAATTACGACGCGCAAGCCAAAAGATATTGAGATTCGATTGACATAAACAGACCGATGGCTAGTAAACGCAGAAAAATCAGCTGCTCAAGATTTTTGACGTAAATTCTTTTAATTCGGCCAGGTAAGTGACTCGCAAATCGCTCGTTGTTGATGTACGTACAAAAAAGTGTCACATTCAAAGTGCTCATAACTTTATATTATTATGAAATAATTGATTTAATTCTAAAATGTTGCACTTTGTCATTCATTTTGGCTAGCCGCATGACGTCATTGTCACGGAAGAAAGTTACAATGTTGCACACAGTTTTAATGTTTGTCTATATCCCAGTCAAAACGATTTTCAATGTACGACTGTGCTGGCCACAAGCAGCTTACATAATGGTTTTTGCAACTCAGCAAAGGCTTTAATCATAACAAAAAGCGTCGCTACACCGCGGTGTGCGTACATTATGACTCGAAGGATTGACAATTATTATTAATCGATTGATGCGCAATTAAAACATTATTAACTTTACGAATGAGATCAGAGGGGTCTATACAATACATCATGTCAAAAAGTGATTTTATTGACACGGGTCTATATAGAGTTTCTCACGTTATTGAAAAGTTTTATTATTTTATCTGCCACAGTTTTTGAGATATTAGCAATACTAAAATGCTTACCGTAGAAGAGGGGTACTTATATATGATTTTTTTTTATTATCCAAAATATTTAAAAAAAAAAAAAACAATGTCAATGATAAAGAGTGCTCTCATGAACATAATTATTATCACAGATATACTCCAAAAATCCGCATGATCGAAAAAAACGTTTTTTCCTCTCCTGAACAATTTTGTTTTTGCATATAGACCCCTTTTCGGGGGACGCCTTCATTTCTTATAAGAACTTTCAATTTGCAAGTAGGTACACCAAAAATTATTAAACGATTTTGATTTTGTATAAAATAATATGTTGGATAATGAATAAACTTTAATTGTTTCGAAAAATATTTCTAAGTGAAAAATTTAGAAGTAGATAAATGCGACCCCCAGAAAATGTAACGTAGGTAGGTATTTAAGGCTATACCTCAGTTGAGGCATGGTCTAAAAAGATCATGGCTAAGCGATGCGCGGATTGTGCAAATGACACGTGCCGAACGAAATATAATTTGTCATATAAATCCAAAATGCGTCCATTTAATGTTCTGTTTATTGTTCTATTAGTAACAATAATAATGTTTTCTTTTTCAAGTAAATGGGTAACTTTTTATAGTTATCTTTACACGATTTAAGAATTAATACCCCGTCGCCATCACGAAACAAATTGACGTGTTCACAGCTCGACGTTCTCTCTCCGATTGCCAGCGAGTCCAAAATTTCGTCGCACCTATATTCGAAAATTATTTGCCGTTTCACTGATGTACCGTCTTAATATAGCCATCGTGGAGAAAGGCTGCTCATCGCTGTTAAAGTTATCCTTTCCATAATATATCTGATATTATAGTACATAGTAAGTTTCACCAATACAACGAAGCTAATATATTCATGATCAACATTTTTTGGACGAATAAGGTTATTTCAATTTAAGATTGCATCCTCGAGAATCATATTATGTAGTATAAAAACAATAAAATCAGTCACGAATCACTTCTTATACTGCAAACTATGAAATAATCTTTTGTAAGGCGATCACAATTTAACACCTTTCCTAAGGACGTGTTTCCAGGCATCGACGAAAACTCGTTTACTTTTCGATACTCACAAAATATCCCTACATGGATAAATGGCAAGAAACTTGTTTCAGATTGTTTTGTGGTTATATTGCTAATTTATTTTTGGTTTCTTGCCCGAATGGTAAATTTATTATATCATCGGGGGCGCGGACGGAACATCGACGTTAGACCTGCGTTCCACTAATTTGCGTAGGAACGTATTATATCGATGCGATAGCCGATACTGTCCCTACTGATATTAATTTTATGTTCATAAATGACACTGAAATTCTGATACACAATTGTCACATCTGTTTTAAGTAAAATATATTTTACAGCAGTATTTAAATTCTTCTTTCTTCGACTCCATGTCAGCCACTTGGCTGTAGCAAATGGACACCACAGAGCTCCTCTAAGAATCCCTATCGATCGCCAGTCTTCTTGCGTCATTCCAGATTATAATCCAGTCAGTACCTCCGGCGTATACACTCTATAGATAGAGTATTTAGCGGCTTGGTCTTCTGGTTGAAGAACAGACAAATCAGGTTGGAGTTATCTTCTGTTAGCCGCAGCACGTTTCCGAGCCAGGTCTAACGTTACCTCTTCTCTCTCAGTGTGATGACAGGCTGCTTAATTTACCACCCCTCATTCTGAGATCATATGATAGTCGTCGACTCAACTGTTGCCTATTTTTGTTAGAGTCATGAGCAAAAAATAGGAATTTGAGTTTGTCTTCTATATGCTGGCGTGCGGTTTCCCCCCCGCTTCAGATTCAGCACTGCATTCCCTCTCGTTCCCTCCCATTGAAAATTTGCAACAGCCGAACGCGATGGCTGAATGCTTACCGTGTGACGTGTACGCCAGTTTATAGAATACAGACTCTACTCATCAGCAACATCTTCTTGGCTACGTCTTAAAACTGTGAACTAACATGCTCCGCCCATTTTTAACCGCACTTCCATTATAAACTAACAAGCTCCTCCTATTTAGTAGACAACAGCGCTTAGAAGCGTAGCCAAGAAGATGTTGCAGAAGAGTACAATTTCTTCTATTTTAACCACGGCTTCAGGTAACTATCCAAAGTGACATTTCACGATCGGTGGCGATCGTGGTAAAATGTCTGTCGGGGCAGATGATCGGCGTGATAATCTGCCAATGTAATTTGGGTTTTACCGAACAGACGGACAATCAAATTAATTGTCAGTAAGATAGTTCTGTAATACACATGAGAGAACCGTTTTTATACTGACACCTAACTAAGCTTTATTTAGTAAGAATATACCTAGCTACTTTTGCTATTTTCCTGTTTTTAACTATTTTCCATTAATGTCCCAAACCCCTATTCAAAGTTTTATTACTCATGTAATCATGCAGTTACACCAAACTGTGTCGCGACATAAAGTCTTTAGATCCTGTCAGTTTTGTGAGTCAGTCGACTTTAAGGCACCGTGTGCAGCACTTTCTGTGTAACATTAACTAATTTAGTGGAGATTTAATTTAGATAAAACAGTTTACACCACAGGATTAGCCAGTAAACTGCTGCTGCCAATTGGGTGAACAAAATTATTGCTTTGCACCAAAATACACCAGAAGTCAGTGATATTTCACCATATTTGAAAGCAGGTCCCATTATACACGACAGAAACAAAACGTGGTAATTATTTACCTTTTCATTAATAAAAAAATCATTAATCAAGTTTAAATTATTTTAAATATCACTATATGGATTTAATATCTCGAAAATGGTTAAATACTGTTTTACTACTTATACAATTTTAACGTGTCCAGAAAACTTTACGTATACAGTCGGCTGTATCGCAGTTCACCGTGAGCTGTTGTATCGAAATTTGATGGCCGAATAGCATTGACATTGGATTCATGTGTAAATAAAACACTTAAAAATGCGCAATAAAAACCGCCAGAATACAAGGAAAGACAAAAGAAATAAATTACAAAATAAAAATTACTTTTTATATACCACATTTTTAAATTTTCTATTGAATCATATAAAATTGACAATTCTGTGTATTAATAATTTAGGACAAATAATGTAATTTTTTTGCTATTTTGCAACAAACAATAATATAGAATACTGAAATTTAATTTTGATTTCCATAGTAACGCACGTATATATTAATAATTTAGTTGCTAGGACGACCCCCTTAGCAACCAATAATAGTGGATTGGATAAGGTACGGATTTCTTCCGAAATAAATTTTCTTTTCTTCTTTAAAAATGAATTCAATTCTTCTTAAAGATGGTTAAAAGTAATATAAGAATGCATTGGCATCCTGTTCTGATATATTCTAAAAGTTTTAAATGTCTAGCTAGTAGGGAAGTTAGTTAAAAATCGATTGCAAGATTTGTACTGGATAAACAACCACCGGACAAACAAGAATACGAACTATGAAAAACGTGGTGAAAAATAGGTAATTAAATTCAAAATACGATCATTAATCCTGAATTCTGAACGATTCAAATGTAGGGTAGTACATAATTATCAGACAAGTTAGTAACAATCAAATAAAATTGGAGGATTACTACCTATCTGCAATGCTCCGAACAATGCGTATTTTTTTTTTATTTCAGTGCTATACGGCCACTTCTTTCCGGTACGACAGCTCACGATTACTTTACCGCTCAGTGGGTCTATTCTATACTTATCGAACACTAAATTGATAAATAGTATCAAACTTAGGGTAGGTTTGTATTAAAATATTAGCACTTATTGTAACAATTACACGAAGCTGGTTTTTATTGTTGCAATAAGTGCGATATTTTAACAGCAGCAAGATAGGTGCTGTTAAAATATAGCACTTATTGCAACAATAAAAACCAGCTTCGTGTAATTGTTACAATAAGTGCTAATATTTGGATACAAACATACCCTAAGTTTGATAATATTTATCACTTTATCACTTTAGCGGTCGATAAGCATAGAATAAGCCCACAGGTGTAATGTGTGATGTCATACTTAGTATTTTTTTCATAAGCTAATTTATTTGGTTTATACCAGCGCTTGCAATATTATAGTACGTGAAAACGATCCTACCATGTTGAAAGCACCGGTCCTTGTCAATTGACCTACTAAAGACTTAGTCAGGAAGGTAATAAATAAAATATGTTTACGAGGAATCGTTTAGTTATCTGACAACCGGTCAACCTATAAGGATCAAATCAATGACATTAATATGGACGAAGCATCTAGAAAATAAAATGACACTCACTTTGTGTCGGGTCTGCCGGATGGCGAAATTCATATTTTAATGTCGGTATCCTACGCTCAAATGAACATTCTGCTTGCAAGCGGTCTGGCGACACCGCTGGGTCTGCCCATACAAAATTTCTGACTCTCAGGTTTCGACTCCACCGTTATTATTATGTTACAAAATGCCAATGTGCCTAGTTAAAAATTGTAAAAAAATCTACTAAACACTCCAAGAAAGATGGGATATCACTTTGCATGTGTTAGTATTATTTATTATTTATAAAATGCCATTTTAAGATATTGATGAATGTTTATTCAATGCAATTGAATGACAGGAACCATTGGACAGTCAGTCGCCTGTGATTCGCTGGTCTCGCTTGCGTCTAATCTCCGAGAAGTCGTAAGTAACCGAGAATCTGTTTCTAACGCAATGAGTCATGACACTAATACGCCATTACAATAAAGGTTATATTACTATAAATTCTCGAAGCTTGTATCGCATAATGGAAACGGATACGTCAATGGTCACGTGACATCTACCTATACATCTGTGAATGACTTTCATGGACAATTTCTCGTGCGCGCCGGGTATGAAGTGAGTCGTCCATTTAATATGTCATTGGATCAAACGCACTAATTGTAAAAATTAAAAAAATGTTTTTTTTTTCACCGCCGCGGGCTCGAACCAATCACCGCTGCTCCACCAAGTAAGCTGACGTGGGTGCATAGAATAAAATTGTATTATTAATATAATACATATTATGAATTGCACATATATATTTACTATTTATTTACAATCACATTCCATTTTTACCGCGAATCTCTGATTTTTCACACCATATGTATTAAAACACGTTTCGTTCGCAGGAGTTATCACCACGTTTCAAATCGTAAACCGGGATTAGGCTGCAAGGGGAGGCGTCAATCAGTACGCGGATTTGATTAATGAGATGCTAGGAGGTGGTATTACCGGTATTAGCGTTTATGAATACGACCTATAAAGTCGGTAGGTTTTTTGTCATTTCGCTTTGCTGCGATTCAGGGCTTTTTTACGTCGCGTCGTAAAAAATGCATATCCCTAATAGGTAGTCACGTAAATTGGTACAATTTTCTTGAATTAGTCAACAGTCATCCCGGAGTGTAAGATTATCTCACTTCGTGGATACAATAGATTGCGATCAATTCGTCACAGTGAGGTTTGAGATATTTGATTGTTATTTAATTAAATTGATTTAATTACTATAAAATACGACATGTTACATAAGTGACGTCACAAGCAAAATTGTCGTCCTGGGGCAAACTAAGAATGCCATGTCTTTTCATTTTTTAAACGTAAATTATATGCATTTTTTTAGTTAAATAAAATACCTACAATTGTATAACCCAGCGTTTCCCAACCTTTTCTGGCTCGCGTACCACTTGGTAGTACAGCACGCTTAATTGTACCACTTCGTAAAAATGATTGTATTTTGAGAAATTTGTTATTCTATTTGCATTATAAATTTTATAGGGTGACTATATTTCCCAGAACTCAATTTATTTAAGTTAAAAAAAAATACCAAAGGTTTTATTTTTTCTGATAAAAATGAGACATTTGAACTTTAGATAATATCACAATGTTTTTTTTTTTAATAAAAGGCCCATCACAGCGTCATCATAACAGTGACGGCGACATCTGAAGTTACTGATAGCTAACGCGCTAAATTTAAAAGTGCACTCCAATAATATGATATTGATTGTTGGATTTTCGATCATCGACTGTACATATTAACAACTTACTGTACTGTATATTATTAATTAAAATTATGAATTATAGAAAAAATACAATAGTATAAATGTTATTTTTATGACTGATTTTTTTTTTTACTTTTTATGTCCGCCACTACTGATTATTTTTCGCCTACCACCAACTATCCACTCGCGTACCACAGGTTAGGAACCGCTGGTATAACCTATTTATTTACAGCTACCGCGCATAAAATGTAACAAAAACTTTAAATAATGTCATATTTACACAATATTATGTCATCGTTATCTATTTTGAATTAGAGCATTACTACCAAACCTACTCTCAAACAGCGGTGGTAGTAGGTAGGTACCTGAATGCCAGAGGTACTGAAAGGTTTGTAGGCTACCTTATGATTTTTTTTAAATTATCATGTGAATACTTTCGAATGATTTCTAGCCGTGTCCACACTGGCAACAAGTTTCTGGAAACTTCATTAAATTTCGATTAAAATTATTTTCGGTCAAACAAATTTTGATAATTATCGTAATACGTCATGGATTATCGTGAAATTTAATAAGGTTGCCAGCAACTTGTTGCCAGTGTGGACACGGCATAACGATCTCCTTTATAGAAAATCGCCATTGATTTCAAAAGTTGTAATACTCGCATTTGTCCCCTACGCGTGTCCACATTGGCAACAAGTTGCTGGCAACCTCATTAAATTTCACGATAATTATCATAATTTATATGACCATAAATTAATTTAATCGAATTTTAATCAGGTTGCCAGCAACGTGTTCCCAATGTGGATACGGCATTATAAACGTATGTCACGAAACTGTAAATTGCTATCATTGTGCTCGAAAATCTTCATTTACTGCGAAAAGGTTACCGCATTACATCCATTCGAAAACAATCAATAACTAGCACTAATATAATTGTAACTCGCAATTCCGTGGCCCAGCCTGACTATTACAGTTGGTCTTGTTACTTAGTAATTAGGTTTCATAAATAAGTAGTGAAAATAATTGTCAAAAATTACTCAAATAGGTATAGGTAAGTACTTTATTATTAGCTTAGGTAAATCGAACTTATAATATTATATTAATATATTAAACGATTTTCACAACTCGAAAGAAGGTATTTTAAATGATATAAATGGAATGTATATCACCTCCCCACTAATTTTCTCCATACGTTTTAGTATGGTTTTATCTGTTGGCGTCATTTGAATTTTGATTGGTCGTAAAATTGCTGGGATGTGCTCCGTCGCCTGAACCGGAGATCGTTCTGTGTGACATCTTTAATTTACAGAGGGGGGAGTATTTTTTACAAACAAATTAAAGGTTTCAGTAAATTGAGAGTAGAGAAAATAAAATCACTATTTCAAAGCATTCTGTTAATATTTCACACGACGTGGGTCCCAGGTTCGAATCCTGAGTCTGGCAAGTACACATATTGTTTTTCAATTTGTGTGTGTCAGGGTATGGACCTAATAGGTTGAGCAAGTGGCTGACATCCATTTCCCGTTAAAAAAAAAACAAAATCTGTCAATACAAACCTCCACTCTGTGGAGGCCCATATGCTCCTATCAGGTTCGGACATGGTGAAAAAAAAAATGAGTCTTATAATATTGACAGCGTTATTATCAAATATCTACCAATCAATATCAAATTAATGTTCATATCGAATCTAATAAAATTGGTACATTACTGTCTAGCGCGTCTACTGGATGGCGCGGAGTGTTGCAAAGGGAGGCGCGAAAAGTTTAACACAAATGTAGCCGCAGGTTTGCAGTTTGTAAATGCATAGTTTATAAAGAGCCTGGGAGCACGGGCGTAACAGACGTCATAAATTTATTTTAATAGTTTAAAAAAAAAGTCGCTTGTGGTGCTACTTATATGGTTGTGCGTTGTAATTTGATGTGCTACCTATGTGATCAATTACTA
The DNA here is from genome assembly GCF_057557595.1 of Rhyacophila brunnea. NCBI lineage: Eukaryota > Metazoa > Arthropoda > Insecta > Trichoptera > Rhyacophilidae > Rhyacophila > Rhyacophila brunnea. The sequence continues at coordinate 33,433,076 of NW_028233276.1, read as the reverse complement.
TAGGTACGTAAACGATAACTCCCGTGTATAATTTAGGAAACACTACTTTAGAGCACCACGCTGCCCTTAATCTCAGCGATAGATAGGTGGGCTCGCCAAAGATCCTGGCCTGGGGGCCCGCTTCAGGATGTGGGGGCCACGATAGAATCCATTTGTCAATGAACGATGATGAATTTGGATTGACTACTATTGAAAAGGAAAAAAAATGGTAGAAATATCATGCGATTATTAATTCATTGAAGCAAAAACTCTAGTTCAATTTTGATTGAATCGAAGTAAAGAATACTATAATACTTTGTCAAGAAAAGCAATGCAAGTTGTAGGTAAAGTACTGCTTTATATTTATGCGAAACGGGATTTTCTGCATTAGCTGCAATGAAGTATAAATAATATCGACCCCGTTTAGTAGAAAAAGAGCACTTTGTGCCAATAAACAAGCACATCCATCACATGAAAAAAATAATTTAAAAATGAATAAGTATAATAAAAGTAGTAACATCTTATCGTATTTTTATGATTAAGTTTTTTTCATTGTTGTAATTAAGTAGTACATTTTTGGCTATTTAAAAATGTGTATTATTTAATGAAATAAAGGGGGGGGAGGAGGCGCCAAGATTAGATTTTCTTAAAAGGGATGCGTAGTAACATAATGTTTGGAAACCAACTCCTGGATACCAACGACTCTAGTGTCTGCAATACTCCACGAACAACGCGTAATTTTTAGATCTCATTGCTGTACGGCCATCTCTTTGTCGGTACGACAGCTCACGTTGAACTGTGCTACGGCTAAATGTACCTAAGTCGTACAATTTATAAAGTCCTATGCACAAGTCCACGGTGGCTGCGCGAATTACCTATAGGTTAAGCCATTCATTTCTCTTAAAAAATCTGTTATTGATCTTATTAGGATCGGACATGGTCATGGGCATGTGAGTGCGTAACACCTTCGACGAAAGAGACGTACGTACATAATATATTTTGCAGTATGTAGAGTATACGCTTTATAACTTTTCACTCCGACTCTAGGATGAAAATGATGTAGTTAATATATACATATTCTAAAAATACTTTTTTTTTTACATAATATATTACTATTTATTTAATTATTACTACATATATATTACATAATAAAAGTGAACATCTATCTATATACCTATCTGATGATCTAATTTTATGCGAGGTAATCAGGCAAAGAGGCGTATTAGTGCAATAAAAAGTGCAAAAAAGATACAAAGACGTTATATAACGTATACTCAACCAATATATGGTTTGTATTTTGTTATTATGTTTACACAGATGTAGATTCGAATTAATATACTTATGTAACGATTTCTTATTTTGAAATGATAGTTTAGGTAATGCAATTTCCTTAGATTTCCGATAATACGTCGTGTCTTTCGGTTTTAATTAAAATTAACTACATTTGATGGTATCACAGAGGATTCTCACTCAAAAACCATTACTCATTTTACGCAGCGGAGCTGGAATTATATGAGCTGTAACAAAGAACGTTAATTATTTTACATGTGAATTTACATTAACATTTGCCAAAATGTCAAAACAAAAGAGAACGAAGTAATTTATCAATTTAAAGAAACTCCGAGTTAAGTATATTAATTATACAATATTATCTGCTTTCAAAAATGAATACCCACGCGAAAAGCGTTTGCAACTAAATATTAAATTAATTGTTGTGCAGTATTTGTTCAGAGGTTATAAGTTGAACACCAATTTCAAACAACCAAGTCTGTCCCATTATTTTCTATATTAAAAAGCACATAGCCTCTCCCTCATAAGCAGTGACGTCCCTTGACAATATGCCGCCACATTTTTTATACAGTATTTCTCATCATCCTTTCATGACTCCAATATCTAAGAAATGTGTTGTATGGATACAATACTAACAAAATATATACTTACCACTAAAACATACAAAATCAATTTTATAAAAATGTTTGTTCGATAAATGACGGCGCGACGCTTCGGTATAGACTAAAATCGTAGAACAGCGCATCTATTCTTTACAAAAGACTGCTATCGGTAGCTATCGAGGGTAATTTATCATATTTTTGTATTGGAGTATTATAATTGTTACAATAAGTTAGTTAACTAGTCTTGTGTATAGAATAGATGCGCAGAAACGATAGGTAGAACGCTTTGTAAGAGGGAGGTGCATCTTTTGACGGCCAATGGAACTTCCATGCGCACTGGTTAATAAGCCTGACTGTAATTATTAGCAATTCTGCAAGTGTCGTTTCTGGTCACCAAGGACGTCGAAGGGCAACGGACGTAAACTAGACATCGCGAATCCAACAAAAAATTACAATCCAGTTAAACCGTTTATGTTAATTAATACATTTTGTTTCCAACCAGTGAGCTGCATTTTGTATTGGAAAGATATTTTCGTTATTATTCAGTTCAGGTAGCTATTTCTGTATAAGTATAACAAATGATTATTTTCGATTTGCCGCCCTTCGAGTAACTGCCGCCCTCGAGCGACGCTCAATCTGCCTAACCCCACGGTATGTCACTGCCCATATGGTATTAGATGTTAGATAATTTAGCAAAAAAATAACAAAACAAGATTATAGTAAACTCGGAACCTACCCTCAACCCCTAAACGTGCCTCTAAAACCGTCTTTTCACTATTATTAAATATTTAATGTCAATTTACTGATTGAAAGTATATTTTTAAAAGATTAACCGAATAACAAATTTATACAGCAATAGATTTTTCATATTCGAAAGTTTCATATTCCAAATAGTGTGACCTAAAAAATATAATACCCTACGCCCTGATTTATAATACGTGTGTAATAATATCAAAACGATAATCTCGACCGAAAGAAAATCATCCAGCGCGTATGAGGCCATCGAGCAGTGTTAATCACAGCTAATGTTCCATCTCTCCATAGTCTTGATCCGCCCGAGGCGAGTTGAGCTTCCAGCTTCGGCAGGCCCCGGCCGTCTTCGGCAAGCCTCGGCCAGGACCTGTCCGCCGTGGCCCACGTGCAATGATTTACTCCCGGAGAAACACCTGCGCTCTTTTCAACTCAGGTAGCTTTTTGTTTCGTGTTAGTCTTTTTCTACGGGTCTTTTTTACGTGCACGGTGTCTCGGAAAGCAATCACGTATTTTTAGTATTTCGGATAACCGATTGACTTCAAATTGTTTTCCAATATACGAAACGAAACTGTTATTCCACCAACGTAACAAGAACCAAACAGTTAGTGGTTGTGGACAAAAAATATTCAAGTATCTTCAGTTTCAGTATCGTTCTTAATTTGATAATATTGCGAATAATGGGAACACAATGTTTTGTTAGAGGACACGAACATAATAACCGACATTTAGTCCCAAGACATATAGATGGGTTACATGTAAATTATACGTATTATATTTCGCCATATCATAGTTCACCGTGAGTTGTTGAACCGCAAAGAGATGGCCGTATAGTAATGAGATCCAAAAAATGACGTGTTATTCGTGGAGAACTGCGGACAGTAATGTTAAAATTTTATTAGATTCAATAAGAATATTAATTTGATATTGATTAGTATCAAATATCGTATAAAACACTCATTATCAGATATTTTATAATTTCGACTTGATTGCGCACTCACTTGTTAACCTACTTCTGAATCATTAATTTTTTTATACAAGTGTGATTGTATTTGTAATTTCGTTATCTATGTTTTTTCTGTCTTTTTTGGTTTTCATTACGTATTTTAAAGTGTTTTATTTAAATATGAAATTGATCTCAGTGCTATATAACCATCGTTTTCCAACATATCTCAACCATCTCATGGTGAACTGTGATACGACCAACTGCGTTGATACATTTTTCCAAACACGATAGTGCATAGCGTGTTGCCTATTATGGTTTTTAGAACTCATCTGAATTTATTATGAATCGGAACAGAAGTATGGTGGTGTGGTGAAAAGTGAAACGTTTGCGAAAATAAATCAAAACCAAGCTTTGTGTAGAATTTACTCAAAGCGGTTAATTAAATTTTATTTTTATGATATTATACTTATTGATATTTTTAATTAATCAATGATAATCAATCCTTTTGGGTGTACCCTGTATGTTCGAAATTGAGAGCGAGCTTTTGAACATGGAACGGTCTCGTTCGAAAATTTACATAACGGTTTTTTTTTTGACAGAGCGTCTTCGTTCGGGATCTCGTGTAACATGTACTTTATTCCTCATCGTATTATACTACAACTGAGGTGTGTTCGTAAAATTAACGAACACGTGATATTGTTTACAAAAACGTAAAACTGTTTTTGTGTTCGGTAAATAAAGCCAATGATCGGCTATGTTTGCGGCGGGGTCCTGGAAATCGTGACGAAAGTGAGGCAACGTCATCTTTGTAGTAAAAACTTGGGCCCGTAGTAAATTGGTGCTAATTTTGTGAAATGGAATCTTTTACAATATTCAGTAAAAATTAAAAAAAATGTGACCACGAAATCTTTCAATTATTTTATTAAAAATTGTACAATCGTTATAAAATACTTGTGTAATAATAAAAATATTATTCCTAATTAATATATTTTTATCGGAGCTTCATCAAAGTTTGGTAAAGAACATTGTTATTGTGTGTTATTTTGTTATGAATGTTATTTTGTACTAATGTTCCAAGTTATTTACATAGTATTTTGAGTTGTTTCCTAATAGAAGTTGGGTATCGATATTATTTAGTTCTGGACTAATGTACCTATACTTCAATAACATTGGCGTGCGGCCCATAGATGCTGTGGATGCGGAGCATGCCCAGAAATACTCGATAACATAATAATAATATGTAGTACGCAATAATCGTACTCCTCGTAATCGTAATCGTAATCCTCCAGGGGGGAAAAGGCCAGTGGGAAAGCCACGCACACGATGGGGTGATAACATTACAAAAGATGCCAACCAGCTGCCAAAAATCAGGAAATGGAAAAGACGTGCGGAGGACCGTTCCGGCTGGAGGACGGCGGTTGAGGAGGCCAGGGCTCGACTTGAGCTGTAGCGCCATCGAAGAAGAAGAAGAAGAAGAAGTACGCAATATTACAGATGTCTATTTACCAACTGTACCTATAATCGGATAGCATATTTATTTTTATTTAAAAAAATAATATTAATTATTAAGGGGAGACCTGCTCAGCGTACGTAAAAATGGAACTTTTATGCTATTTTCAAAGCATGATCCTGGACATTCCTTAAACGTTGTAGATAATCTATTTACATAATTTTGATGCCTTATTATCCTTTATATTTATTTTAAATATTTAATGACTGCATAAAGTATTTTTATTACATAAAATAGTATTCTTTTAAACCTCTCGCTTTAATGTTTTAGAATATAGTCATATTTCAGTACGTCCATGTGAAGTGGTGTTAAGATTTTTTATATTTATTAATTTTTAAAAGCATTCATAAAACTATTAGTAAAATTTATGTCAATATAATTATAGTGAAATATTTACAAAAAAAAATTATATTGATAATCTCTGTGATCCCAAATTTGACAAGAATTAGGAATTTTATTATTCAAAAAATGGGCAAGATTTACACATTTAAAGATACTGATTATAAGCTATGTCTTTGACCATTCAAATGTGATAAAAATTCTACGAATAATGTTTGCTTTATAATAATTATTGACCTTAGAATAAGGTAGTATTTTTTAGTACGCTGAGCATGTGAGCCGTTAATCAAACTGCGATTTGTTGTGCATATTGTTTTTAGTTTTCCCGTGGAAGAGATGTCGCATAAGACTGAAGTTCTGGGTATAATCAGATACTGCAGAATTAAGATTTTAATATACTTATCCTAACTTATATGACTGCAATCACTGGATCATTTTGATTTATTATCGTTTATTATTTTGATTCGTTTTATTACATCAATGCGGAAATTAAAAAGCGCATCTCTTCCGGCTTCGTTTGCCATGGTCCCCGGAGGGTCTTGGATGTTTGCGTCGATATCTGTAATAAAAAGTTCAGGTTGTGCTTCAGCGTAGTGGAATCACCTTCGAGAGGACTTCATCGAGCATTAAATTGATTGAGTCAGATAATTATGATATTTATTTATAAGAGCGGCACTTTAGATAAGGACATCACTTTACGCAACCTTTTCTATACAATGATCTATCGGTACCTCACTGCATGGTCCCCACATCCTGAAGCGGGCCCCCAGGCCGGGATCTATGGCGGTGCCATCTACCTATCACTAAGGTTAAGAGCAGTGTCATGCTCTATAGTAGTGATTCCCAAATTCTACATGGAAATTATCGTTTAAATATATCAATCATCAAATTGCAACGCCTAACTATATTTTGAAAAGATTTGACCGTTCTGAAGTAAAGTAACGCCGCAGACGACTTTTTTTACTATAAAACTAATAATGATAATCTCACTTAGCTGGTCGACCCGCCACGTCAGGCCCCTACTTTCCCTGCCCCCCCAGGCTAAAGCCTTGTGGGGGCCATTCCTCACGTACTCCGCGGATATAATAATATATTGGTTTCGTTCAAGAATTTTAAGGCGCGCATTTATGGGAGTGCTTATGGTTTACTGAATATCTTGAAATGTGATCAACGATTGTGCCTAAAATGTCAAGTGTCCAGTGTGAAATTTTCGTAATTTCATAATATGCCTTCAATATAATACGATCTATGGATTGCAAACATTGGTTGAGAAAGGACAATCGATGGATAAAATAATATAGTAATCTAGTCGGAGAATGCCTCCCAGAGACTAATAGTTAAGTTGAAGTAAGTACCTATCTAACGCAATGCTCAAGACTGAGAGGAATAGGATCAGCTTGGAGAGGTTTTAAACGAGTATTGAATAGATTCAGGGTGAGGATGATGGTAATAATCTATTCTAAAATATGAAGAGTTTTAGAAGATAAATGTGTGAGAGAAAGAGAGGATTAAATTTGTATAATAAATAAATAAAAAAATAATGAAATACGTCTACAAAAAGCCCATGGTGATAAGAAAATAATAAAATTGATTATTTATTATCTACTGATTGAAAAATAATAAAATAAAACATCGACGTGTCTGCCTGTAAGGTAAACGGCCCAAAGGGGAAATTAACCAATTGGATACGCTGCATTTGAATGAAGGTACACAGCCTGTCAGCAAAGTTAGTAGTAGAATTACCTGTTATTCTGATGAGTCGATGATCCGGACACAATGACGTTTTCAAGTCAGCAATATTTTGCATTGGTTACTCACTTTACTTATTTTATATACCGACATGGGCCACTAGTGACCGACACAAAAAAGCTGAATTTAAAATACGGTATATTTGAATAAGCAATTTTATAAATTTGACATGATATTATTTAGGTATAGGTGCCCTTTTATTAATATTCTATTAATATTACTGTGAATCAATTCTTTTCTATTTGACTTCATCTAAGTCACAAACTCTATTACAAGTCACGTCATTTTATTAAAAATAATTACAAGATAAAAAAACTTTTTATACACAACGTTTTTAAACATTCTGTTGAATCATATAAACTTGACTAACTTAAACGATTAAAAAAAATTGTACTTGATAGAAATAATACTGACATATCATATTGATTTCCATAGTAACGCACGTATATAGGTATATTAATAATTTAGTTGCTAGGACCCCAGACCTAGCAACCAATAATGGTGTCGAAATAACTTTTCATACAAAACAGAATTAACTGAAAATTAATTCAATTCTACTTAAAGATGGGTAAACAAAATAATGCATTGGCATCGTGTTCTGTTATATTCTAAAAGTTTCAAATGTCTAGCTAGTCGGGAAGTTAGTTAAAAATCGATTGCAAGATTTCTACTGGACAAATAAGAATACGAGCTAAGAAAAACGTTGTAAAATAATAATAACATGCAATAATTATAACTTCAAACGAGACTTGTCTTCAAACTATCATGCACCTACATGATATAATATGGTTTTTAGTAATTTGTTAAATCTAAATTTTAAATAATAGGTGTCCAACGTTTTGGCCACCCTGTGGCCACATTGACCGAATTGAGTAAGTAATTAAACTTCATATTTTTTACTACTTTTTATTATATTGTTAAAATAGAAGAGGGAAATATAAAAGTAGTCGGATATTTGAATTTGACATTTTTAATATTGACGATTTCTGCTAAAATTTTAAAACCAGTTTCTCAAATGTCTGTAGCTAGGTACTTACTATTTTTTGTCAAGGATTTTTTATTTTTATAGTATTTTTATTGTTTTACACCTCTCATCAGTCACAACCCCTTTTCATCTCATTTGCTTCTCTCAGGGCAGAGTGAAGGCTGCCCCCAGTAAGCTCTTTCACTTGGTCGCTCCAGCTCCTCTACTTCGCCTTTCTCGGAACCTACCCAAAACCACCAGCTCCCCAGGTTATACGATTCGCGCCGAACAATACTTACGTCCAAAAACTGGATGATGCGTCTCAGGTCGAGAACCGTCCCTTTATCTGTAGTCTCTGGATGTTTTACTAGTTCATCTTGTGATATGTTCAAGAAATACTAAGCATTCGGCAATTGCCTTCCGATCCATAACCATCAGTGTCCACGACTCGTTAAACAATATGGAGAATACTAATGTTTGCAAAAACATCATTTTCGTGGCAATTGATTAATTGAAATAACCTGATCCTTACTTATAATGGTAACATGTAGCATCGATTTTTTGCGCCTTCTAATTTCTGCGTCACATCCGCTTTTTCCACTAATGGTTGATCCCAGATATACACACTCGCCCACTGTTTCTATGTTTTTGAGTACGAGTATACTAACTGCTGGTAGAAGGTTAGTCCGAGCGATAACCAATACTTTTTATATTACATTAGGATTTTGCTATAATTATTAGAGTACCTACACGCTTCATAACTTTTCACTCCGGCTCTATGATGAAAATGATTCTAAATATATGTTTTTTACATATATCGTCTACTTATTTATTTATTACTAAGTACATAATAATATATTAATACAAGTGAATATCATTGATCTAATTTTTTGCATCAGGCAAAAAGGCGTATCAGGGTAGTAAAAAGTGCAAAGTTATAAAACGTATACTCTACTATTATATCTGAATTTATATTTGTATGCAGTCTATATATTATTATTATATCGAGTACCTAGTCCGATGGTGGAGTTAATGCATTTTTCGCATTGTTCATTGAATTGCTGCTTCAATGCATTTCTTTTGAACGCGTTATATTGACTGCGAAAAAATCAAGGGCGCAACGTTGTAATTTACCTTCAATTACTACAAAATAACGGGCAGGTGGATATTAAAACATCATTACAAGATACAATATAATGTAAAATTGGCACGTACATATGCCAATTATTATTGGTTGTGTTTTTGTACCTATTAGTATGGCAGAATTGCATGGGTACAAGTAGGCACAGTTACAAAGGTAGTAGAAAAATAGTTGTTTTTAGATATAAAATATAAAATTGTTTGTCAAACCGTTATGTTGGATTTGTTACTTACCCACCCTATTTAACCATTTGATATTGATTGATAAATATCTATCTGATAATAACGCTGTCATTATTATCAGATATTTGATAGGTACAACCAGAGCTTTTTTTTAAAGCAAAAGTGCCGGAACTCACTTCTTGCAAGCTTTTTACCAAAGAAAATTATATTCAAATATCATTTAAAGCAACTTTTTTATTATTATTTTAGACATGTCAAATCTAGAGATAAACAAATAAACAACTAAGTTGTAAAAAATATAATTGTAAAAACATCATATATTTGAATAAAAGTATATAGTGATTTCCACGGCCCCCACATCCTGAAGCGGGCCCCAAGTCCAGGATCTTTGGCGAGGCCCCTACCTCTCACTAAGGTTAAAGGCAGTGTGACGCTCTATAGTAGCGTTTTTCAAATGGTGTTCGAGGTCAAATTAAGGGTATTCAGTGTATCAACAAACATTACCCAAAAAATGCATTAACCAAATATTATGAGGTTGTCCACATATTTTAAAATGTTAATACGCCTGAAGGAAATTAGCGCTGCAAGCGACTTTTTTACGATTCGAGCAAATTTGTGATGTGCGTTTATCTCACTTACCTGGTCATTCCGCCACGTCGGGCTTCCAGGCTAAAACCCAGTCAGCCCCCCTTTATGGGGGGGACATATTGATTTCTAAAGTTAAGTTAAGAAACGGTAGGTAATAGAATTCAATGCATATATCAAACGCGATAGATTTTCAGGATATTATGTCTTTTTATATGAGATGATTCAGGAAAATTAAGTTGTAATATGTAAGCGCGAACATTGTTTCATCTAATTGCTTTTGAAACATTAAAAATAACGTGAAAAAAGGTGCCGGAACGCCGTTCCACCGCGTTACATGAAAAAAAAAGACCTGGGTACAACTTGATACTTACGAGCACCTACCAGAATTTTATATAAATTACACAATCTGATTGTGTTTCTAAATTACTTACCTTTATAATATTACCCTACACAATATGTTAGTACATGGTGCAGAACCGCTTTGTTTTGGTTTTCTTTGAGAGGTTATTGTTCTTGGTGATGAAAATAGTCATTCTTGAAGAAGTTCATCCGGAAAATTATTTGATCGCTTGTGTAATTCGTATTTATTAGAACGGATCCGAAATTTAAAAAATAATTAGTTTAAAAAGCATCACCGCTTACGATAATGCAGCTATTATCATTAATTTCTTGATGCACTGTGGAGACTTGGAATGTATTTTTTTCTGCTAAATTCACCCCTAATAAATTTTGATTTTTCTTAGGTTTATAATGCATTTATAAAAACAAATTTAAAAAAATCATAAATGCCTGTCGTGTTAAAGATTATTTAGTTGAAAATGTTCCTCTGAGGCGGACAAAACTGGTCCAAATATAATTAATAAAAGTGGAATAAGTACCTACTATAAAAATTTGCGTTTTATTAAATTAAATAAATAATACAATGCATTTCCACCATGAATTGACAGTTACCACAATAAAAGAAATTATATTATAATTCTAGGAATACCTATTTTAAAAGTTTATAAAAACCAAATTATTTACCACAATAAGTGTGTACCCACGCTGTACGTACAGTACATGCAGACCATCTAAAGAGTTTTGAACTCAATTTTAAACACGATGGCTCACCTATGTTCAAAGTAAACTTCCAATGGTTATGATTGGCATTTCCTCAGAATTCCAAGAATTTGGTTTATTTTCGCTTCAGTTACGTTCGTGCTGGTAATTTCTCCTTTAAAACTGGTTGTTAGTGGCGTGCATCTTTAATGCTCTGTCCACCTCCTCCTTGCATTATTCTTGCAAAAAGTTAACAACGTAACGCATGATTAGGACAACGTCATAATGATCGGTTGTCACAACTGAGGGGGTGATTAATTGACGTCAGCGCTCATGGGTTTTGCTTTTACGAGCACATATAAAATTTATAATATTTAAAGTAGGTATTCACAGATATTACATTTTATATTGTCGTATAACTCTTATATATTATTAAAGCGTTACCGGTTAACAATGTATCGACTGTCGTTAGCTTGACTTTACATTTTTTTATTATGTACAAGGAGTGAAAAGAACTGAATTTAAAAATACTTACAAGTAGGTATTATAGCCATATTAAAAACGTATAATTTATTTAAACATGAAAAAATAAATCACGTCGTCGTAAAGTGGGTACATTTAGAATTATACTTAACGCAATCACTGCTGACCTTTTAATTACCACATTTAAATAACACGTTAATTATATCTAATGGCTAAGTACTCCAAACGCGCCAGTCATGGTGTTAGCATTAAATGAGTTTTAAACTGCTTGCTAACCTATTTTTGAATCATTCGGAATTTTTTTATAAATATAATAGGTACCTATGCCTACACGATATAATTGGATCTCTAATTTACTTACATGCCTAACTATTATCTATTAGCGTTTCTCTTGTATTCTGGTGGCTTTTATTACGGATTTATGATTTTGATCACAATTTAATATATCTTAATGCTGTATGGCCATCGGATTCCGATACAACATCTCACGGTGAACTGTGATACGACCAACTGCATACGTAAATATGGTTCTCAGACGTCCTCTTTTATTTTACAATGTCCATGTCCGGTATATTTTTTTAATTTTTATCGAATAATGCGTATTATGTCCTCTTTTTCCGATATGAAAATTGTACGCTCCCATTTAGTAAAATCGATTGATAAAATACTTTTTTCATTACATAATTTATTTGAAAGAACTGTGGTACCTTACTATATTTTTTTTCAATCGCAATATTTACTCAATACTAATTCTTATTTGTTATTAAATATAATGTAAATAATATAAAATGTGATTTTAAAATTATCACATTTTGGAATAATTATTGAGATCTACCAATCCAATGATTGGTGCCGATGCATATCAGGGGTTCAATATCAGTGGCAAAATACATTACAGAAACCCTCACAATTGAGAAAATCACAATATGTATGTGAGTATTGAGGTTATCACCGGGAATCGAACTCGAAGACACCTCACGGCATTGGACATCTAGGCTGCTGTTCATGAAATATGTCATCTTTTTATTATCGTCAAATATGGGAACTCTATACGTACCTACACATTTTAGGACATTCCCAGAGGATGTGGTTTGCATTCTGTATTTCTCCGCCACGCACACGTGGAATCTTAACAGCCTACCTCGGCCTTCTCCACTGCTATACGTTCACGCTTTTTCCCGATTTGATTCGTTTACCTATTTCACAATAATATTTTCCGCTAAAGTGATTGCAACTAAATACCGGTAGGTACGAAAGTTGCAAATTGGTCGTATAAAAAATGCAAGACCAATGTAATACGTCACAGACTCACAGGTATTGTCGAGCGCAACGTGGTCTGATGATTCAGCATGAGTCGACGTCAATTGGTGATTCACATCTAGCAGTCATTCACCTTGATTCGTAATAAAAGTACGGGCCTCGCTTTTACCTCATTGTCCGAGTTATCAGGAGATAAGATGTTAATATGGGTACGTCGATATTGGCGGAAGGGGGTCAGACTACTACGCTGTCGCTGTCACTTTTGCAACGTTCGATAAAGCCCGACTGAACGTGGATAACCACGTAAGTAGACACCTTAATAGTATTACTTAGTCGATTCTGAAATATTTGTAATGTGTACAACGCAGTATTTATTCATTCAGTAGGTACCTAGATAAATAAAACTCTAAAATAAAAAAAAACAAAGCAGGTAGGTACTTACCTACTTAAATAAGACATTATTGTGATTTATATGGTGTTCAAAATTTGACTTTAGCTGTCACTTTTGTGACGTTCGACAAAGGCCGACTGGGTAGCCGGTAGAAGGTAGAGCAGTGTTTCCCAAAGTGTGGTACGCGTACCTCCTGGGGTACGGAAAGAGTTTGGTGGGGGTACGCGCTACACCGGGCTTTGGCTGCGCCTGATGCAACAAGCATTAATACGTCATCAATACAACATCCATGCTATAGATATACCATCATAAATTGGCGTTTCAGCGAGGGCGCTAGTATGACATTGAGAATATTACCATAACTAACAAAAAAATGGTAATTTATAATTTTTTATTGGTAGTAGATTTCTGTACAAATATTATGCAATCCATAATTCGAGAAACATGTTGTAAAATTAAATGGCATTTGTAACAAATTTATCCTCGATAGACAATTTTAGTTTCAAATTCGACCGGCTGCCAACTTACGATGGTAGATCTTTAGAAGGTTTATCGCATGCGGAAGAAGAGCAATTGTTGGAATTAGCTTTAGACGGAATCTTGAAAAATAAATATAAGGAGTGTACTTTCTGGTTGAAAGTGCAACATATCGTATATCCAGTTTTAACAGAGAAAGTCCTGAAATACATCTTGCCTTTTCCAACTTCATATATATGTGAAGTTGCTTTTTCAGCATTTTTAGACATTAAGTCCAAAAAAGGAGACAGACTTTTGGATGTGGAACCGCATCTCAGATTAAAATTAACAACCAAGAAATCAAATTATGATGGTCTGTCTCAACATAAACAATTCTATCCTTCTCATTGATTATAATGAATGTTATTTATAATATAACTTTTAATTATATTTTATTATGAATGAATTTTAATGTTCGTTTATTATTATTTTGTTTATGTACCTACTGAAAAAGAAAAAAAATATTTTGATTGTTATTAAAGTAGATATATTCATTTTTTACGGGTACTCAGTGTTACGAAAATTATAGAAGGGGTACACAGATGTCGAAGGTTTGGGAAACACTGCGGTAGAGTATACGTTTTTTCGCTTTGCAATTTGCCTGATTACCACGCATAAAATTAGATCAAATGATATTCATGTATCTAGTAATAAATAAATAAATAGATAATATATATAAAAAAAATATATATTTTTAGAATATTAGGTACTTACATCACTTTCATCCTAGCGCCGGAGTGCAAAGTTATGAAGCATATTGGTACTATAAAATAATATTATTACGTTGTCGGTTCTATAATACATAATTGAATAATATCTTAGATTTGTATAGATAAATCAGTGTTCAGTGGCACCATGGGCACAATAGAAGCGGCTTGTGTGTAGTGTAAAATTATAAAGAACCACCTTCAATTCGCTACCATGTTTAAATTAAATCAATTTACGTAATAAAGTGTAGTATTGCACTAAAACAATAATTATTTGATATTCATGTTGATGTCGTACAAATTTATCTGAAATATTATGGTAAAATAAATTTCTACAAAAATAGTACAGCCTTGCCCAGAAACTTCAACTGATTCTCCATAATATTTTGTAATTTATAAGCCAAAACTGACATTTTGTCAAATAGTGTATATACCTTTGTACCTATTGAGGCAGTAATGTATGTATTGTGATTTGTATAAAAATAATTACAAGATAAAAAAAACTTTTTATATACCTACCACGTTTTTAAATTTTCTGTTGAACCATTTATGAACTTGACAATTCTATGTATAAATAAATACTTTTTTTTTTACTTGATAGAAATACTGAATAAATATAGAATACTGAAATGTCATTTTGATTTCCATAGTAACGCCCGTATATATTAATAATTTAGTTGCTAGGACTGGACACACAAGAAAAAATGTGTACTGGACAAACAAGAATACGAGCCAATAAAAACGTGGTAATGAGTCTGTTTACGCAAAGGAATTTAATTAAATGTAATTAAATCATGTTTTTATAATTTATACAAAATAAAAACAATTGATAGCATGTATTTGATTGTATTCTTTTTAGCGCAGGAAGCCTCAAAATCAGTCAAATAATTGTCGGCTAATTACGTCACTAAACGTAGCACTGACGACTAAATTGTGCATACGTGCAAAAATCTATTACGACAATCGTTTATTTATCAGCTGACTTGCACATGATTTAAAAAAGAACAAATGGATATTTATATCAATTTTTGAATAGATTTATATATTATTTAAGTTTTCCGTCAGATGTACGTTAATGTGTACTTTATATGTACAGTTTTATTGTCAGTTAATACGAGTATAAATACTAACATGATTACATAGGTAAGAGAGTAAATGATTCACCTGTGTCATACTATGAGATAAGATATAAAAAAGTTAACACGACAAGGTATGGGTATACATATTATAATATAATATTATAACATGCAGGGTGAGTCATAATATTATCATACTCCACCAATTAATTATTTGGCATTTTGTTATCAATGTGAGGAGATTGACTTTTGTATTAATTATATAGTCATATTGTGGATATTATAGTAAAACAAAAAAGATGCGTTAAAAATAGGTGAAGAAAACTATAATTAACTATTTCTTTTATTCAACGAATAATTCACATGATTTAAGAATATATCATTCTGATCATTGAACATATATAATTTTGAAAAACACTTTCTGAGAGAATATATTATAACCAATAGAAAAAATCTTTTTTGAAAAAAAAAGGGAAAGTGTTTTTCAAAATTATATATGTTCAATAATCAGAATGATATATTCTTAAATCTTGTGAATTATTCATTGAATAAAAGAAATAGTTAATTATAAATTATTAGCAAGTGCAAGTAGTTACATCTAAAAAATATTGGAGAAATTCCACGACGTCGGTTAGTAATCAAAGTAATAGTAAATAGTTACCTACTTTGATTTAAGAAACAAAAATCGATTGCCAAAGTAGCTTGATTTGGAAGAGCACTGATGAGTACGTATTAAAATTGACCAATAGTTAAAATTTGTCGCAATTAGTATGTCACCTCGTAGCATAGTGGTAATGCACGGATCAGGGCGTAAACCTGGGAGATACGGGGTTCGATTCCCCGTCGGGTTGGCTTACTTTTTTTTCTATATTTATTATATTATAATATATTCTCTCAGAAAGTGTTCTTCAAAATTATATATGTTGAAGAAAACTAGTTGTCATAACGGAATGGGTATTCGGTTTAGCTTGTTCTGTGGTTGAAACTGTCTTCTCCGTGGTGTTGTCTGAATCATACCGCACTCAAGTGAGACCTCCTTGAAGATTCAGGCGCAAAAGGCGGCAAAAGAAAGGTTTCGGGGGTCCATTTTGAAAAAATATCCACAATAATTTAATATTGATTTTAAGGCAGGGGGGGAAGGACGATTAGTCTTTTCATTAGAAAGTATCGACATAGTAGTATAAAAAATAATCAAAGCATAAAAAATACTGACGATGTTTATAATATTTAACACCAATTATTATAATAGATATTCTTTTGGCAGTTTATAGCACAGAAAAAATGTTCACAAGGGTGCCTCCAAACTTGTCAGTGCCACAGTCCACCACTTATCTAAAACCACCACTGTTTAAGAGTAGGTACCTAAGTTTCATGGAAATGCTCAAATTTTCAATAGATGGTGTGTATGTCAATTTAATATTTTTGGTGTATTTGTTTATTTAAGGGTGCCGAAAATACATAATAAAATAGATAAGTAGGTATCTAATAAACTAGCAAACAATTTGAAACTAAAAATAAGACAGGACGGCATTCTAAATCTGCTTAATCCCTAAATGCATGATGGCAACCCTTTAATGTAGGTACCTATTACTTTTCTTATCGATTACGTTTAATGTTTAATATTATTATAATTTAACACTGGCACCTGTGAGTAAAAACAATAACTATTTTGTCAGCACACTTTCTCTAGTACAGAGGAATGCAAGTTTTTAAATAAAATTTCATTCATACAAAAAAATATAAAGAATAATACAGTTTCTTCCTGAAAGACCATGCAAGTTGAGGGTTAAGGGTGGCACTTTGTGTATGGATGTCACAGGTATCTAAGTACATATTAGAATTATTATCTTCCATCCTGCATTAACAAAATAAAAAAAATCAAATGTATGCAAACTTTTCAAATATCTTCCTTATAATGATTATTCCAAAATAATTTATTGTTATATTACTTACTCGTATTTTTTATCATTGCACTGTTATTATTCCCCCCAAACACTTGCAGGATGTAGAAATTAAAGGCAGTGTCGCCTTGTATGAAAGATTGACTCAATTATTTCACCGTTCCACTCAGGTGCTAATTTTGAAAAGACAGTAATAATATTTGCTATGCAATTGGTTGCCTCAGATGGTTTTACTAAATCATGAGTTCTACTGACCTAGGTATGCAACGTTGAGAAGGTTATTCGACAGCCAAATTATCCCGGTCACGATCCGGATGAGGAAGAAGAAGAATAAGTTATATTCCATTTATCTGAATAATTTACTGAAAAACTAAACATAAATTGTTATTCTTGGTGCCAGGATATGTCACCAAACAACCTTCCGCGTGCTACTAAAGTCTAAACCTCCAAAAAATAAATCAGAGATGTTGACATTATTAAATTGTGTAATTTAGTTAAATACCTATGGTGAAAATATTACTTTGGACATAAGAAATACTTTATATTGAGAGTGGGTGTTGATTTTGGGCTTCGTATCAGTTGTATTATGACGTTAAGGGATGTCTTAGTGCAAGAACGTAGTGATCGCGCGGGAGCGGCGCGGCGGCGTCTTGCAAAACTCAAACGTATAACCGTGTGTAAAATGTTCGTAGACAGTGTCTTTTTTGAGTTTTTTTGAGTTTGAGACGTTTGAGTTTCGCAAGACGCCGCCGCGCCGCGCCCGCCAATTGACTACGGCCGAGCACTAAGAATAGAGAGGGTTCTGGCATAATGTGATGATCTCTGATAATATAGTGGATTGGGGGGGGGGGGGGGGGGGATAAACTCACATTTTTCTGAAGTTAAAATATAACATGAGAACATTATAATGCAATCGATCATTTTCAACGAATGAGAGAGAAGTTCAAAAACGTTACGTTATTAATTCATCAAGATCATCAGCCGGCGTTGATCCACTGCTGGATGAAGTCCTCCCCTAGGTCTCTCCACTATTCTCGGTCCCTAGTTCTTTGGTGCCACGTACAACCACCGAACTTTATGAGCTCGTCTACCCAGCGGGTTTTAGGGTGTCCCTGCGGGCGTTTAGGGATCCTTGGGTACCACTGTATGACGCCATTTATCTAGCGGTTGTCCACTCGGCGAGCGATAGTAATTATCCTATTAATAATATTATTAAAGTATAGGTATAAGTATATTATTTGGTTTACGTATTTGACATATTACATAGAAATGGTTTGCATATATAACTAGGTATATAATATATTCACAGTTCACATACATCTCCCCATATTTTATAAAGAACGCTAGGTACTTTATATTTCATAATAGTGTTATAGCTCCCAATATCTTGAATTGAAGTAGATTTTGGTAAACGTTTTCTAGGCATTGTTAATGTTTAAAATAAGACTAAAATTTCATATGAGTACCCCATGTCAATAAGTACTAAGAATTTTATACTTACATGACAATGGCTAGCATAAACATATTTCTATTTGATTTACAAATAATAAATATTTAACGTAAGAGAAATTTAACAATATAGAAAAGTGCTATTGATAAGTACGTTTAGTAACAGTGCATCTAAAATTGTTATTTAATTTCATCTACAATAAATAATAATTATTTATTCAGGGGGGACGTATTGAATAATATACGTGTTCGTGAATCGTGAGGTTCCCATGCCACAAAAAATCGAAATCCAATTGTTCATTGGTAACTCTAACCGATTATTAAGTTTAACCATTTCATTGGGTCTTACAAAAAAATACAGTGATTATTATTTTTAAAAAATGTTGTCATATTATTCTAATTGAAACCAAATAATAATATAACTTTGCTTCAAATCAATTATAGTGGTTCTATCACATACCTATAGGTACCCCCAGTTCAATGAATAAATATCTATATATTGTTAATACCCATTTTATATTTATTTAATACGTAGAATAATTATACCTCACTTTTAATAAGAAACGACTATAAAGAAAATATTGTTGAATTATTCACTTTAGTTGAGATGTTTAGTGTGGTTTAAAACTATGCAACGAAGGTAAGTTTTGGCATTGATTGTAGTTTTGTAAATACAATTTCTTTATTTTTTATTTGAGATTATGGGATTGGTAAATATAGACTTTTTCACCGCTATTTTTTCAGTTAGCTGTGTGCGAGCTGCTAATTATTATGGTAGTTCAATACCCAAATGCAAACACAAAATCAATTAAAAGCTCTAGAGGCAATAACAGTGTTGCCAAACGTACTATAATTATAGTATTTGTACTATAATTTTGGTCCGCGTACTATGTACGATATAAAACAGGTATAGTACGCCCAAAATACTATAATTTTGAATATCGGAAAAAATATGTAAAAAGTACTAAAATTTCGAAATTTTCGTTCGATAAATTGGTGCAAAATAGTACTTACTATAATTTCGCAATATAAAAAGATTTTTGAGAAAATTGCTCGAAAAACGTAAAATAATTCCTCGACTTTGGTTTAAATTAAATACTTATCTTGAATTCTTCGGTAAGCATTTTTGGTCGGAAGAGGTACCTAAATAAAAGGGGGTCTCGGAGTTTCTCAAATTTTCCGTTTTTTTCTGAGAAACAAAAAACCTATACATTTTCAACAGCTTATGACAACGCGTACTATATTTTTTCCCCAAACACTATAATTTTGTAGGCTCTGTACTATAATTCCATTTTGAAAATATGGAAACACTGGGCTACAATCTTAAATCCACAACATTTGAGATATTTTGTAAACTAAAATAAGAAAATTAATAAGGTTATAATAATCGTCAAAAAGTTCAGATCTGAGTAGGTACATAAAATATGTATTTATAAGCATCTGGCGTTGGGGTACAGACATGCTGGGTCAGAAAAAATAAATAATAACTTTTACACAAAGTAATGCAAATTGACTCTTATTACATACAGATCGAGAAGAGTTTATTTTTCCACCACATTCATTCGTATATCCGTGTCCAAAAAAATATACTTAGGCACCTACGATGTTCGCCGTATCACAGTTCACCGTGAGCTGTTGTACAGGAAAGAACTGGCTGTATGTACCTATAGCATTGAGGTCGTGTTGTTTGTAGAGCATTTCACCGTGAAATGAGTGCAATTACGCAAATTGTGCAAGCGTCATTTTATTTTTCACAATTTTTGTCCATTTAATAAATAATACGTCAATGATTCCAAATGTTCCATATTTTTTGAATTAACAATTAATATTGAAGTAACGTCATAAAATATCCGCAGTTAGCGTGTTTAACTATTACTTTTTTTTGACAAACAACAATCGGTAATTTATAATGATCATACGGCAATATGTAAAGTGGTCATTGAATCTGGGTACCGAATGGGTTCTAACTACGGTACCGGTACCCCACACTTCGAATAGAGTCAATGCCTCGCCGATACACCCGTGTAAACACGATGTCATCGAGTGTACAAGTACCTATCTAAGTATCTAATTTCTAATACCTAGGTAGTAGGAACATACTCAATTTAATTTTACTATCACTGTCTCGTCTATTGTATAGTATACAATAAATGAGGACTTTTTTTGTGGCAAATATGTACACATATTGCTTTTCAATTTGTGTTTGGTTTCTGACCTAATGGGCTGAGCAAATAACTAACATCTATTTCTAGTAAAAATAAAAATAATCTGTGGTACTGTTCGGTTATACGGAATACAGCGGAAAACACATTTTGAAAATAGCCGATAAACTGGATTATTTGTTAGGTTAACCTAACCAAACCTAAACTAACCCAAACTAACAAATAATCCAGTATATCGAGTATTTTCAAAATGAGTTTTCCGCTGTATTCCGTATAACCGAACAGTACCAAATCTGTCAATACACACCCCCACTCTGCGAAGGCCCATATACCTTGGTAAAAATATATATTAATATTATGTATAATGTAGATGTAATAAATATATTAATAAGAATAGACTGACGATACATGATGGAATTTGTCATTATAACAAAATAAAAATATTATTGTACTTATACCTATTTCATGTTCAACCACTGCTTTATATTCTGACACATTTATAGCGTCATGGAAGGCGGCCGTGCACAAATCGCGGCTGCATATACATGGCGAGTAGAGATGGGGTAATTCATATCATTGGTCATAATTGGTAGAGTAGGTACGTACCTACTTAATCTTCATAATCGCCTGATAACTTTTATTGTCGTTTCGTGAGGGAGAACATGCACAATTTTCACAATTTTGAGTGTAAATAATCAAAGAATTAAAATATCTTGGAATCATAAATATCACTATATTTTTAGGACTCAATGGCGGTTAATCGCTCGCAAAACGGAATCTCTAAAACTGTCAATGCATCTGGCCTCCACGTACCTACTTGAAATCGTCACTGCATATTGATAATTAATTCTATACATAATTATTCTTTTCAGCTGTACCTAATATTTGATGTAATATATTATGTTTTTTGTGACCGCCTGTTATTGGGACCCTCACATATTATTTTATTCTATATTATAATTATACTTATTCTCTGTGATTTATCCTGTTGGTTGACCTAAATAAAAAAAAAACTTGTACTTATACAGTTGCCGTTTTCATTTCTGCGATTTGAAGACCTTAATGATGTTTTTCATATTATACCCACTGTTTTAATAATATTTCTTTGTTTTTTAATGCCATGTTGTGAACGTCTTAAATTAATAATTTGCAATCTTCACTACATATGTGTAAAATAAATAAAATTTGATTGAATATGAAAAGATCAATATGTAATCTAATATAGTCAACACTGAAAAACTAGTCAGTTCCAACATGTCAATATTTCATATCTATTTTAACAGTAATTATATTAGGTATACCTATTTGTTTGCACATGTCACTGTGTTTTATGTGATATATTCCTACATAAAATACTTCTATTTTGAATCATAATAATATATCTAGGAATGAGATTCAAGCTTAGGTAAATAAAACAATTTTTCGCCATTAATTGGAGCTTATGGGCCTCCGCGGAGTGGAAGTGTGAACAAACCAGTTCTTAGACATTTGCCCAACCATTGTCATTATGATTGTCCTGGTTATGGATTATATTACACAAACTGTAAAAAAAAATGTAATTTCAGAGAAAAGAGCTCTACTAATAATTACTACTCCACCAAGGGATTTAGGTGGCTAAGTTAAAAGTATTTTTAAAAATATTATAATAAATTTGTGTTAAATTAATTTAAAATATATTAAAATACAATTAATAATATCAATTAGACTTGTCTAGTGATTACGGATTATATTATTCGTACGGGATTTGAAGACCACTTATTGCAAAAGGTTTCTGCAGACCGGAATAAACGAATAGCTGGTTTGGAGGTCACTAGCATGATTCGAGCCAAGGCGCCATCGAGAAAAAAAGAAGGCAATTTTTTAATTAAAGCATAACCGCAAAATCCCAACATACATACGTATTATAATTATACAATTTGCAAAATGTTGATGGCAAAAAGTAAAACAGTTTTTTAAATAAGTCTTATTTTAAAAGTTAATAATTATTATATATGAATAAAGTTGAATACTTAAATAGACCCAGTAGTTTAAAGACATGGTCGTGGTAAAAAGTAGGTAATATGTTAATAAATTTGAAGGTTACTTTTTGTGTCTTACGTGAATTTAATATAAATCTCTGGTTATTTAAAATTTTATTCGTTCACCAAACGTTCGTCACAGGTTGTAATTTGCGTATAATAGGTATTAACCATTCTTTTATTTTGTTAACTGTCAATTCATGGTGGAACTGCATTGTATTGTTGTTTTAATTTAATAAAACGCATTTTTTTTGTAGTTCTTATTCCACTTTTAATCAATAGATTAGGACCGGTTTCGTCCGCCTCAGAGGGACATTTCTGGACACCTCTGAGGCGGACGAAACCGGTCTCAATCTATTGATTAAAAGTGGAATAAGTACTACAAAAAAATGCGTTTTATTAAATTAAAACAACAATTAACCATTCTAACAGATATTTTCACAATGCTGAGGGCGTATTTACACTCCGGTGTAAGATAATTAAGTAGGAATCTAGGTACTATCTAGGTAGGATAGCAAACGAATTTTCAGCAGGTGACTTAGAGTCGAGCAATTTACGCGGTTGGCCAGATGAGCGAATCAAAGCAATTAATCTTGTCCACCTTTGTACAGTTTGTCAAGTGTATGCGTGTATTAACTGTACGCAGTGTTAATAGATGGATGTATACTTGATGAATTTATCCTCGTAATACATCTGGGCTGAAGTATTTTTGGCTTTCTGAATATTGTTTTTAAAAGTCACCTCAAGTGTTCAATAAGCGTTCTTACCATAATCATACACGCGTGCGAAATATGGTGTCTCGATTAAAGAGAGATTTCGAAACTAAGAGCTGATGTGCAGCGCGGTATGGAGAAGTGCATGCTGGGTATAACATGGAGTGATAAAAATGAAAGGAATGATTGAATAATGATAGAATAAGATAGATAAAGCCGCGTTGACATGGTCCAAGTACGATCCAAGTCTACTTGGATAGGAATAATTAGTATGAAGATGTCTCATCCAAGTGACAGCTTCATACTATTTATTCCTATCCAAGTGCACTCGTATGTGACATCTTCATACTAATTATTCCTATCCAAGCTACTTGGACCGCGTCCTACTCATCCAAGTTACCTTGGATAGGAAAAAATAGTATGGAGCTGTCACTTGGATAGGAATAAATAGTATGAAGCTGTCACTTGGATGAGACATCTTCATACTAATTATTCCTATCCAAGTCTACTTGGATCGTACTTGGACCGTGTCAAAGCGGCTTAAGATACCTATATAATAATAGAATAGAGTTTGATAAAATCCTCAAATATAATGGGTACGACACGACAACCCAAAGAAGACATAATCGCTTGACAAATTTAATCAAACTATAGAATATGTCTTAAAGATAAATCTAAACCCGGTCTCACATACAAACTCGTCTCGACTGCAACAAGTTATATTTGTCGATGTAATTTTATTGATATTCACAAAACATATCTAACTTAATCTACTGCTGTACATAGCGACATTTTTGGTGGGAAAACATCTGCTTGTCGCATGTAACTCAATCGACATGGGTCACAGGTAAAATGGCAAAATGTTGCATCGGTGCATATGTAAATATCGCGATTTATTTGTTTTGGCTAGCCGCGAGACGTCATTGTCCCAGCATGGTTTGTGCACGCGGAAGAGAGTTGCAACATTGCCGACAATATTTATTAATGACCATGTCCCAGTCGAGACGATTTTCTATATGCGACCGGGCTAATAACTATGCTTGTTTTATAAAGATCATAATTCTTAAGTAATATTCAATCGTAGGTATACGCTGTACGTCTGGCATGACGAGAGGTGCGAGAGTTGGCGATGTACCGAGGGAACTGGCGCTAACTTGTACATGTCCTATGCCACAATGCTAGGACGTGACAGGGTGAAAGAAGAAGAAGGTAACAAACTCAAGAGTGAAAATATTAAATAGCAATAAATAATAACGTGATTACTACTTCCTAGTTTCTCAATTTTTACTATGCCTGAGTGATAAATAATAAAATAGACAATTTACTTTAGACTTTAACTGTAAGTAGGTACATAGATAATATATAATACCAGCGATTACCAAACTAGGGGGCGCGCCTCCCTGGGGAGGCGCGAAAAGTTTAACAAAACAATGTAGCCATAGGGCCTACAGGTTTGCAGTTTCCAAGTATATAGTTTATTAAACGGCAGCTAGTTATAAACTACATAAGAAAACATTCCTATAAAAGTTAGGTTGTTTGCAAACCTATATGAAGATATGGAGACTAATTTTATTATACCTCATTTCTATACTATTGTGCATGGCCCCCACAAGATGGCGGCTAACAGGGCTCTAGTCTGGGGCCCGGCTTTGCGGGTCGACCAGTTAAGTGAGATAAAAACACCACAAATTCGTTATATTAGTAAAAAAAAGTGATTGATGACAATTCACATGTGGAATGTTATTTTATAATTATTTGTAGTGTATTTCCTGACTATACGGAAACAAAAACCTTTGTTCAATTTTGGTTGAATCGAACTGAAGAATAATGTAATAGGTACTTTGTCAAAAAAGCAATGCAAGTAGGTACTGCTACCATTCTTAACATCGTATTTATGCGAAACGGAATTTTCTGCATTAGATGTAATGATATCCATATATCGAGCCCGTTTAGTAGAAAAAAGCACTTTAGTGTAAAAATGTATTTAATGAAATAAAAGGGGGAGGCGCCAAAATTAGATTGTTTTAAAAGAGACGCGTAGTAACGTAAAGTTTGGAAACCACTGTATTATACTATGAAATACAAGTCTTTAAAAAAGCTTACTTACATTTTATCCTAAGAACGGTAGTTCTTTTATGGTTATAACTGTAGTTAAATATAAAATTATAAGTAGGTACCATCAATCAATTATTATTTTAACTCAATTATTAATTTAACTCTATAATAATTGTCCTCCAACCGCTTTTATTGGGTTGTTTCTTGTGTCATTCTTTTACTCGAGCATTTATTATATTTAATGACCCAAACAAAACCCATGTAAATTAGAAGAAATTGTACCTTTGAAGCCAGATTATTTAAGATTGAAGAGATAAGCTTTTTTTTATCAACAACGAATCGACAAAGCTGCTTAGAAAAGTGGATTTGAATTGAGATAAAACAATCTGTAAAATTGTTAGATTTAATGTATTCCAAGATACGGGTTTCTTTATTATGTAAATGATTACGAGTAGAAAACTGTGTTATTTTACGGTAGCGTATAATTTTAAGGCTGTAGTACTACTTATGTACAAAGAAATAAATGTTTTGACTAACGCCATCTACCGACTTACGTTTCTATGATAATGATTGCCACAGACCATTGCCATACAGGTCGATTGGCCCCAGGCTCTCTTACCGTAACATAGAAGCTAAATAAGGGATCGCAATTAATATTATACACTGTGTCTAATCATGGTACTGATTCATGCAAGTATTACTTCTTGTATGCAAAACAAATTATTAAATAGTACCAAGTACCAATCGAAACTATCGAAATGTGACAGAACACTACGGGTCATAAAACCTTATTGAGCGCGGAAGAAAAAAGAGTTATAACTAGTACCTACCTATTTCTTTTTTACAATTTATAGTTTTTTGTTTACTTTATGATTGTAGTACCTAATACCGGTGGCGAAGGGTAGATGCAGACTGTTTAGATCATACATAAATATTACACACTAAACTTTGTCAGTCATATTATTTATTTGTTTTCGTTGAACTAAGAATACAATTTGCAGATGGTGCTTCTTAGTTTTTACAATATTTTTCTTAGCTTGTATTCTTATTTGTCCGGTGGTTCTTTGTCCGGTACAAATCTTGCAATTGATTTTTAACTAGCTTCCCGACTAGCTAGACATTTGAAACTTTTAGAATATATCAGAACACGATGCCAATGCATTTTTTTAATACTTTTAGCCATCTTTAAGTAGAATTCAATTTATTTTCTGTTAATTCTGTTTTGTATGAAAAGTTATTTCGACACCATTATTGGTTGCTAGGGGTCTGGGGTCGTAGCAACTGAATTATTAATATATACGTGCGTTACTATGGAAATCAATATGACATGTCAAGTACAATTTTTTTTGATCGTTTAAGCTAGTCAAGTCAAGTTTTTATGGTCCAACAGAAAATTTTAAAACGTTGTATGTAAAAAGTTCTTTTTATATTGTAATTATTTAAAATTCAATTTAACCCTGCTTAAACCTAACCACAATAGATTAATACCTATATGTAATATGAAAAGAAATCGAATCTAACCTAACATAATTCTTGTCTATCTATCTAAACATTATAATCTAATCCATCAATTCAAAGGAATGAATAAAATTGAAAAGAGCTCAGTAGTGCATTTATATAGTAAGATCCATAGAAAAGTATGTTTTTTTTTCGAAATGGACCCACGACACCATTTTTCTGTGTGCGCGCCTGTATGTATAATAGAAACAACAATCCGTATCATCAAACGGTATTATTTGTGGTTTAAAAAGTGGTCAGCACGCAATTAATAATTATTGTTCGGTATTGCCATAGTGATTATTCATTATTCAACACATATTATGTATATTCGAATGAAGTGGTACCAGCTTAGCATGGGGTATGCATGTGCAGTAGATATGCTAACAGTATCAAGCTATTTTCAAAAAAAATCACTCGAGCATCACTTAGCTCCAAAATCAATAAAAAATAGATATTCCGAGAGTTAATTACCCCGGGGTATACACTGTCAGACATGGCGTTTTTTAATGAGGATCTGGATGGCAACGCTGCTTGTTTGAAGTGAGAAAAAGGACAGTAATTACATAATATTGAGATTCACGGATTAAAAAAAAAACAATAAGTACTAACTTATTAAAACCAGCATTACCGCACGACGCGCCAAGCCAGAGTTGGCGATTACACGCCCACTAGATGTAAAAATATGTCAACATTACGCGAAATATTTTCAACAAATTGCGAATGCAATGTATAACATATACCTAGGTATTATAAACGCCATATATAATACAACAATAAAACTAATATAGGTATAGCGTATACATAATTCTAGTTCGTCTATAGGTTAAATAAACGTCAAAGTAACATAATAATATACATAAATGTAAAAAAATCTGTGGCATGGCGCATGTGCAGCGATTGTTAAGAGTTAACTTGCAATTTAGATAACCGTTTTGTATATAGAATTGACCGAGCGATATCCGTGTTATTGTGGATCAAGAAAATAACGGAAATTTGATATCGTGTTAATTAGTTGGAATAACGCTGCTGTAGCCGATTTATCGATGTCTAACAATTAATTGTTTTGCCAATGTTAAAAAGTACTCGTAATTTTATTATTGCTTGCAATTTTATTTATCGGCCATTACATGGAGACGTTTTCACTCCTCTGGCTATGAAAGTACTAGAGGTAGTGGGTTCGATTCCCGCCCGGCGCACGCGCACAGCTTCCGTGTTGGCTACCGCACAAACGAGAAGAGGTAATTACCAACAGAGATGATCAGGTAAAACAAGTTTTCAAAATGACCCGACACAAAAAAATAACAATTCCCGAATATATCTAAGCTTTAATCACATAGGTTGGGTTACTTGCCGTTGTAAGTGTGTGTAATAGTACCTAGGTGGTTATATTATTATCTTACAATATCAACTCTATTGGTCTAACTCTTGCATACAGAGTGTGTTCATTTCGTATGATTGCATCACCTTAAACATTCGTTATTATATTAAAATCATAAGGGGTATTTGTCGATATAGCTTACGTTTCCGATATTCCAATTTTAAAATTCATTATATTGATAGGTACTCATACTATACAAGATTTAAAAAAAGAAACAAAGGAACGTCAGATCTAATGTCACTTGGAAACACTGTACGTTTATGTGACAATTTATTCTCTAATAACAGAAAGTGTCATTTTTAATACGTATTTTGGTTTATTGATAACCACGATTTTTAAAAGCTATTGGACCTACCTGCAGGCGTGTGATGGTATTATTGGATCAGCACAACAACTTTTCTATCGCAGAACTTTTAAAAATGTACGTTCTCTGTCGACTTATGATAAATAAATTATGAATTGCTCATCAAATAAAATTACGTGTGCAGTGGGCAAGGTAAATATTTACTTATTTACAAATTACGAGACCCTTAGGCTGGCCAGTAATTAAGGCAATTGATACATTGATTTTAACCACAAAAGCCAATCGCCAGGATTAACGTAATTTAAGCGTTTTAAGATGTAAATACTAGGTACCAGTTAATTTCGTTGTAATTGGTTAGGATGCACGAAGCTCAATTGGTAAAGCTCTTTGGCGTATAAGCTGTCTCGTAAAATAAATTTGACACACAAAAGTCTTTCTCATTTTCTTTTATATTGGATGCTTATGAGAAATTTTCTTTAGCATTTTTTATATGATATTAATAACAGTAATAGATCCTACAGATCTTTGTCACAAAATTTTTAACAGCATCTGCAGGCCGAAATTAAGAACGCTGGTACGTAAATAATGTTAATTAACAAATATTTATGAATGGGTAAATAATGTAGGTATTGTAAGCTACTTAATAATATTATGTGAGTATTGTATCTACAAAGTTTTGAGAGTAATGTGCAACATTAGTGTTCTCCATATTTTTGTATGGTTTCAAGTTATGGACCATGAGGGCAAAGAAGCTGAAAGCAATTTGAATGCTTTGTATTTCTTGGACAGAGTACAGTACGAACCAATCAATCATCCAGAGACTACAGATAAAGGAACGGCTCTAGTATGTTTGAAACCCATTCTGCAGTTGATTGGACATATTTTTCAGCGTGCACCGGATAACCTGGAGAGACTGGTGGTTTTGGGTAGCCTCCAGAGAATGCAAAGCAGTGGGAAGAGCGACTGAGTGAAGGAGCTGACTGGGGCAGCCTTTATTCTGCCCTGAGAGAAGCATAAGATCGAGAAGAGAAGAAAGTCTTAGCCGGTCAAAAAGATAACAGAGTTTCTAGGTGGTCATGATCCACACCGTTGAGAGAACAATCAAGAAGAGATATTTGAAACGTTTACGATAGACTAGTAAAGCATAAGTCGCTTGTTCAAATCTTGTAATTGGCAAAAACATTTTTTTTTCACAGAATTTTCACAAATTTGATTCTGCAATAGATATTCACACTAATTCCAACGTTGGTACAGTGCATTTTTAAATAGATTCATCTCTCTATTCACGTCATGTTTACGAAAGAATAACATTTTTATGAGAAGATTAAGTTGGTGATCAGAGTCGTTTACGAGGGTCTTATCATTCTTCAGATTGTGAAAGGAATTAAATTTCTTTTTAGTAATGAAAATAATTAAAATATATTTTTATATTCTTAAGAGTGAAATATACAACACTCTGTATAATCGAGATGAGCTTTTTTCAAGTCCCTTGTTTCTAAATTAACTTTGTAATCATTATACTACTGGAGTACTGAACTGGATAGCGTAATAGTGAAACAAAAAAGCTTTCTAGGAAGACGTTTATGGCTTATCGATTTTATTTGAGGGCAAAAAGACTTTAATTAAAGTTGTAAACTTGTTTTACATGGTCCAGTTTTTTTATAATGGACTGTACGCAGCATCCTATAAAATAATTCATTAGTTAATAATGGCGAAGTTGTTATTTTAAATTTTAAATGCCGTAACAATTGTGCACTTTTTTAACTTTTAAGCTACCTACCCCTAAACCAGGGGGGGGCAAACT
This sequence comes from Rhyacophila brunnea, assembly GCF_057557595.1. Taxonomy (NCBI): domain Eukaryota; kingdom Metazoa; phylum Arthropoda; class Insecta; order Trichoptera; family Rhyacophilidae; genus Rhyacophila; species Rhyacophila brunnea. Next base: position 33,402,281 of record NW_028233276.1, on the reverse strand, counting down.
GCGGCCCGCCGGGTATTTTTTTGCGGCCCACCATCATTAATTGTACTTCTGATCACGAATAACTTTTTTATATATTTTTTAAAAAATATTGACAATAGATTAAAATTTTAATAATTTGTTGTTTCGTAAATGTATTATCTCAGTACGTCTTCCTTGCGTCTCGTCTCACACTATGTAACCACTATTTTCTACGTTGAACATCGATTGGGAATGAATGGAAAGAAATTTCGGATTGTAATCTCGCTCTGGATGTACATTTCGGAACACATCAGTGATGAACCATGGCGTGAACTTATTTTTTAATATCGCATTTTCTGACCTGTCAACACTCGCCATTACTCGATGCCACAATAGGCTGAAACTTATGAACAATCGGGGCCTCGTGACGTCACATTGCTCTTGGTTGGAATAGTAGGATATGGTAAAAAGTTTGAATGGATTTCAATTAAAACTCAAGTTATTCCTTCGACAAATATCGAATAACAACGTGGACCACTTTCCAACTTTGAAGTTGCTGAATATACCAGAATATAAATTTGAAGAATATGGTAAAATTATTAAAGCCCTGAATGACGATTTTTCACAAAGATTTGGTGACTTCCGAAAAATTGAGACAAGTTTAGCAATAGTACGCGATCCATTTTCAATAGATATTGATAGTGTACCGACAGAGCTACAACTTGAGATTATTGATCTGCAGTGTGACACTGATTTAATAGAATTGCATCGTCGTGAAGAAATCTCCAAATTTTACAATGCCCTTAATTCAGACAAATTCGACCAACTTAAAGATTGTGCAAGAAAAATGTTCGTTATTTTTGGATCAACCTATATATGTGAACAAAAATTTTCGATCATGAACCTCAATAAAAATTCTATACGATAAATATCTCCGATGCCCATTTACAAGCAGTTTTGAGAATATCAACTACAAAATTAACACTTGAATTTAAAAAATAATGTTTATTTTTCGTGATAATAAATAGTGTATATCTAAAAATGGTATTTTACTTGCGGCCCGCCGCTCATTTTGAATTCTTGAATTTGGCCCTCTATCCAAAAAGTTTGCCCCCCCTGCCCTAAACGATCAGTGATGACAAACGATAATATGTATTTATTTTATTTCTCTGTACCACAAAGAGGACGTATTACATAATCAGCAGCCTTCGCATAGTCCAATGCCGTACGGGGTCTCCTGGTTTGATTCTCGATTATCTGTCAATACATACATGTATTTTTTTTTTATATAATTCTGAGTGTTTCTGTGATGTATATTGTTATCACTGTGTAATTGCAACCACTGTGCAACCAAATAGTTAGTAGGATAAGACTAAAAATATGCAAAAATGAGCGATTTGTCGGTGAAGGATGATGCGAATGGGTTAAGACAAATACAATAGTAGTTAGGTACATAGTAATATGAGAACGATAATGTTTAAACTTTATAACAACATCTACCTACATACTATTACTATATTGTTTGTGCGAAGGTAACCTCTGTGGCAAAAACAGTAAACTTCACAAAGAACATAAAAAATAAAAAGTCTACCGGCCATCGTATGATTTCGCGTAGGTGCAATCACCTCTTGACTTTATTCATTCGCGCGAGGGAATCCCCGCCTTATTCTCATTCGACCCAACATACAAATTCGTATATCCATGCAATTTCATACTATCAATTTAATTGTATACATGACTTGATTGTAAATACATAGGTAGGTTCTTGGATTTTCAATAATACAAGTTAGCATTACGTCGTGTTGCATGTACTAACAATATCCACTAGGGATTTCAATCCCGGTACAGGAATAAAAGTCCCAGAATTACTTAAATCCTGGATTAGTAGACACAGATGAAAATTTTCCTAATATAAACATTTATGTAAGGCTTCGGCCAGATAGGCAAGTGCTTCGCTAGTCCTAAGCTAGATGCTATGCTTGTCTACTAACGCTACTGCCATATTGCAGGCTACGTGCTTAGGTACAAATTCATTTGACATCTGGGAGCGCTCAAGTCAACATCGATATGTCACTCTCAAAACTAACCAGAAAGCTAATTCTCACAGAGAATTTAAGTTTAAAATTTCGAAACTCGCAAATTCGAACTTGTTGCGTTGTTTGACGTTGTCATACTGATTACTGAAGAAACATCCGCCATCTTGAAAAATCCATAGACAATGGCAAAATCACCAAGTGACACAATAAAAATAACCAACACGTTGGTTCGCCGGGAGACTCAGGTAGCGAGGCGCGAAGCGTGCAGTGTGGCCATTGCGATAGAACAGTGTGCGTTCGTTCACCAGGATATACCACCTAGCACGTAGCCACCAAACAAGGCACCTGCCTATCTGGCCTTAGCCTAAATGAATCACATTCGAGTCAATTTTTGTGGTATGGCAGGGAAGAAGTTTTATAATGATAAAGAAAGATATTGCCAACCCGAGAGCCGAGATTATAAATACCTACGTAGCTGTTTATGCATAATTCTAAACTATTTTCAAACAAAATGTAATGTATTATCTTGATTTTAGAATATATTATATAAATCAGTTTCTGCCGAACTGTGTGCCGCAGAAAATAAAATCTGAAAGTTACAAGTTAGAACAACTGTGGACCAAAAAACTTCACAGTTTGATTGCTTCAGACGCTTTCTCAAAAATTATGACAGAAACCTCTGCTTTATTTTATAATTATAAATGGCTTATTAATCTTTTGACTAAATATGACAGTAGGTACAAAACATCTGACGTCAAAATTTTATAGACTTGAAAAACGATCCAGAACACAAAGCCCCATTTTATTAGTTGTCAGGGATTTAGGTTTGAAATCAATATCGTAGATAAACTACTTAACTACAATCATTAGGTAGGTATATCTCTGTTGCATTTGGATCGTCGTATATTTGCGAATTAGGTTTGTCAGCGCTCGTGGAAATGCACAAAAAAAACAGGAACTATTGCAAATGGTGGATGAGGATTTAGGTAAGTAACTACGTGTTTATTTAATTTTTAGAGTTGTGTATTGGCATAATTTTTCCTAAAAATAATTGTATCCTTCTCACAGATAAAATTAATATCTATATTACTTACCTAATACCAATACCTATAATATATTATAATAAATAATATTATGTTGTAATATTATTTAATCACTTCTTATATTTTAGTTTTTAGGATTTTTTATGTGGTGTGCCATGAAACAAATTCCTCTTCCCCAGTGTGCCGTCAGATAAAACAGTTTGATCAGATTCTATTTGTAATAATGTAGTTGTATAGGTACTGCATACGTGTATGTACTTATTAATTTAGATCACAAATCGGAAAATATGAGTTATTTTTCAACCAACCGATTCGTAAAACTAATAATACAAGTTAACTGAGTACTTACTATCTGTAATTTTAAAATATTTGTCTTTTGATAAGCATTTTGACTATTTCCATCACACCTAATGATTTTTTTTGTACTTATGTCGATTTGATCCAGATATATATTCATTAAATTTGCATCTTATATAGAATACCAATTCATTTATAAAAAAAATAATAAAGTTTCACCTTGATACTTATTTCAAAAGAGTCAAAGAATATTTTCTAAAATAACGCACTTGCAAGTAGTTAGACAGCAGCTGTACAATGATGAGATACCGCGTGCCTGCATCCAACCGTTGCCGATCGCTAGAGTTTAATCGAAGTAAATGTCGAACGGACGGGTAACTGGAATGTAGAGGGTCGCGAGCTTAGATTCAACTGTTATCTATTTAATTTTTTTTAATAATAATAATCGGTCGATAAATGACGTTTAAATCAAATCAGTCTATTTCTTCATTCTCTAGGTACATCAGACAATAATAAATTATACCCCAAAGCCACTTTTGAATATGATACTTATTTGAAAAGTAATACAACCTGGAAAAAATATGATATTTCAAAAGGGTGGGATGTTATGTTTCGAGAACTAGACGAACGCTTCATGTCAATTCACGTATTTCACGACGACTGACAGTAAAAAGGTAAAATAGTACTATTATAATACTTATTATAATAATGCATTTCTATTTTCCCGATGCGTTTTCGAATACATATTACAAAACGATTATGCACACCTGTGGCTATTGGCACACCTGTGTATCTAGCTATCTATATACATAATATTATTATAACTTTACCCGGTTTGGCACGCTTACCTGTATATTAGGTAGGTATATTATGTTAAGCTGTGTAGCTATTATGCCAACTACCTCGCCACGCTCTCGCCTCACGCCACTTGGTTTGACTTGTGGTGTTATCATTTCTTGTGGGTAGAAAATCTTCATTAACTTTCAATAGGTATAACACAGTCGTCCTATATTAAAGTGCATTAATTGTATACCCAGTGAACGCTGTAGATATTTCATTATATAATCAAAAATATACTATGTGTTATATATAATAAATAATCCTTTTGTACGTATTTATCTCATTTACATCATTATGCATAACATTACCAAAATAATTGTTCATTAAGTGATTGATACCGATGTTAACACAGATAATAAATAGAATTCCGATAGGCTATGATACCAATATAGTAAATTTTGAAGCAAGGCTTTGAATGTACGAGTGTCCTACGAAAATGAACCACGCATTATAGACATGCAATAGTGTGTGTAATACACCAATATTAAATGAGCATCAATGCATAAACCGAGAGCAGCTGTCAGTATTCGACGTATGACGTATTCTTGACAAGTGTTTAAATTTATCCCGTATTCTTCCTTACTCGAGATTGGTTGCCTGCTTCTCCTTACCCGTTAGGTATTTCAGTTCCTATTATTTCTGAGTTCCCTGGATATTAACATTAATTGTACGAATACATTACGGCCGAAACATTCGAAATAAATCGGGTCGGTATCAACTTGAATTTTCTTTTTATTGATTTTCAACAATTATATATTAATACAATATATTATAAGTAAGCCATATTATAGTTAATATCACGTGTAATGAACAATCAAAAATGAAAGTTATAAAATATTTTAATCTTCGAATAGAAAAAAAAATACAAAATATATAATATGAAATATTGATAATCTGCAGTTACTAATCTGATAAGTCATAACACTGATAACCGCTGACAGGGCTCTAGCCTGGGGCCCCGGGCTCAGAAGGGCCCGGCGTGGCGAGTCGACCAGATAAGTGATATAAATGCACATAAAAAATTCTCTCTAATAGTAAAAAAAATCGCCTGCGGTGCTATTTTCCTTCAGTAATGTTATTATTTAAAATTATTTGTGTGTACGATACAATTTTTATTTCTGTATCGATACTCAACAATTCCATATTTCAAATGGATGTATTACAATATAAAAAAAACACTAAAAATATACCAATTAATTAATTTTACCGCATACACCATTTGGAAAACGCTACTGTGGAGCGTCACACTGCCTTTATCCTTAGCGATAGGTAGGGGGCCCCGCCAAAGATCCTAGCCTGGGGGCCCGCTTCAGGATGTGGGAGCCATGCATGGCCCCCATAAGGGGGGGGGGGGGGGGCTGACAGGGCTCTAGCCTAGGGGCCCGAGTTCAGGGGGGCCCGGCATGGCGGGTCGACCACATAATTGAGATAAACATAGGTACATCTTAAAAATGCCCTAATAGTAAAAAAAAACTAATGCAGTAAAGTATGGTTGTGCGATGCAATTTTTGAATATTGTGTGTTGATATTGACAACTCCATAATTAGATGTGTTAAAAATCGCTAAAAATACACTGAATTTTTATTGACCTCGAACACCATTTAGAAAACGCCACTATAGAGTGTCAGACTGCCTTTAACCTTCATGATAGGTAGGGGGGCGCCAAAGATCTTGGCTTGGGGGCCCGCTTCACGATGTGGGGGCCATGATCGTGGCTTTCTGTCGACAAAGTCTTCTCACGTGAATAGGTAGCCAAAACTGTAGATAGCTGGGAAACATTGGTCTATGTGATTGATTTGAAAACATTAAAATCGAATCAATCTATTTCTTCGTTCTGTATATTTGAGGAAGTCGCATGCTGTTGCTAGTTGATAATAATATGGTATGTATTAATGTATTGATGTTAAGGAACTTCAGCGTTATAAAAAGGGGGAGGAATAAACATGGTTAAACGATGTTCTGCAAATTATATGAGTCACTGGTCAATAACCAAGTGCGGATAGCAACTGAAAAAGCAGTTGAACATATTATTTTTGCAAAACAGTTTACCGTATAATAAAATTAATACAGTACGGTGGTTTTGAGCGACAGTTGTGCATAAAATCCCATTAATATTCCATATTGCATTATTAATTGCAATCTTGAACCCTGTTTTTACGCAATGTTTAAAATTCCTCATACTTACGGGCTTTTAATAATTAGACACAATAAAAATAATTTCTAGTGCAACAGATGCACCGATTCTCGCATATACTCAAACTGTAAGTCGCAATGGACTTGGTCGTGAAATAGGTACTACGTGCAATGGACAATATGCACAGTCAAGATAAGTTGGTCACTTTGTGACAAAACCAAAATTGTAAAAAGGTGTTTATCTTTCATAATCTAGCTGTATTAAAAACCAATGGTAACTTAACAATTATTGTTGTAGTTTATCATGCAATCCATATTCATCGCATAAGCACAAATTTCGCAGAATGGGCCGGGCCTCCAAGCTTATCAAGGCCTCGCTTATTTAATTAAATAACTGAAATTGAACTTCATTTTTAAAATCTGCTTGGTGTCCAAAAATTAATTGGGGGCCTGTAACTAGCCCAGATTTTTTAAATAGTAAATCGACCCTAAATTCTACACGTACCAATTCATTCAGAGAATAAGCAATAGGACAAAAAAATCATATTTCTGACAATAATGCGTGTTATCTCATTAACCAGTTTCAATTTTCTGTTATATTACAAGGTCCTAGTAAAGTCAGGCTTCGGCACGAAACTGTGCCTTTACTCCGAATGGAATATTATAAACTATTTTTAGAACGTGATGATCATTTCATCAGTAAGATCATGTTAACGCGCGCGTTTGAACATGTACTTAACCGAAAAAATAATATTTAAAAAAAATGGTACATGTTCAAACACGCGCGTTACCACGATATTACTCCCTACTTCATTTATCGTTTGTCAATTTATGGCTACGGCCGTATGTTGTAGCTTAACCACTGGGAAATACCAATAGAAATAGCGTATTTCAAAAAATACTACCTCATTCTTCGGTCAATAATTATTAAAGTGTTCAATTTGTGTGTGTCAGGGTATGGACCTGATAGGTTGAGCAAGTGGCTGACATCCATTTCTCGTAAAAAACAAAATCTGTCAATACAAACCTCCACTCTGTGGAGGCCCATATGATCCTATCAGGATCGGACATGGTCGAAAAAAAAATCATTATTTGGAGGACATTTGAATGGTCAAAGACATAGCTTATAATCAGTATCTTTAGAATTATCTTCAAATGTGTTAATCGTGCCCATTTTTTGAATAATAAAATGCCTAATTTTTGTCAAATTTGGGGTCACAAAGATTATACAATATAATTCTTTATCGTAAATATGTCACTATATAATGTTAACATTAATTTTACTAATGGTTTTGTAAATGCGTTTAAAAATTAATAAATCTAAAAAATCTTAACACCACTGCACATGGATGTACTGAAATATGACTATATTCTAAAACATTAGAGCGAAAGGTTTAAAAGAATACTATTTTATGTAATAAAAATACTTAATGCAGTCATCAAATGTTTAAAATAAATATAAAGGATAATAAGGCTTCAAAATTATATAAATAGATTATATACAACGTTTAAGGAATGTCCAAGGTTATGCTCTGAAAATACCATAAAAGCTCCATTTTGATCTACGCTGAGCATGTGGGCCCTTGTGCAGCCGAAAATCTACATTTACTACGATCAGAGTACCGTTTTGCATTCGTTAAGCAATAACTAGCACTACCATCGAAACTCGTAGCTTAGTGCCGTGCTTTGGTTATATTATATTATTACTTAATATATAAAGAGTATATTTTGTTTTTGTTTTTGGGACTCGTTGACCTACTGGGATTTTGACGATGTCCCGCCGGGTCTATCCGTCCAAGTATTTTTAATAGTATTAATTTGTTATGTTAAAGCTTGGGAATCACTATCCTAGACCAGCACAATATCGCAACGAATCTGCTTAGTTATTCTTGAAACAGGTTCCGTTGCACAATTTAATAATGCGGCGATGCATTCTGCGAAATAACGTAAAATAATAAATGATGAATATTATTAAATTTTAGTTAGGAAGCGTGCCCACCAGATGGCGTTCCGGCCTGACGGTTCTATGTGCACTATGACGCGGACGTCTAAAGGTCAAGTATGACGGTTAGCCATTTTAATATGTATTTTTCTTTACAGAAATGTGTTTATTAATTCAATTAGGGTCGGTGTCTTCGCTGCTCTGCAAGTTGACATCTGCGGCTTGCCAAGTGTAAATGCGTTAATTGGGGAAGAGTTAAATATGAAAGGTCACTGGACTAAATTATTAGGACATTAATAATTATTTTAACCCCATTTATATATTGTCGTAAGAGAAATTGGTGTTTTTTTATTAATATCAGTTTAAACATACAATAAATGGAATTTAACCATCCCTTTACAATGCTAATAAATTCCATCCGTTCCGGTGATGTCACCTTGGGTTACCGTACAAAAATTGACAATATTACAGAAAATGGAAACACATATTTTGGCAACATTCATAATTAAGTCTAGTAGGGTTTCATCGTCATTATTAATGGTTGTTTGTTTTATATACCAAAAACGCTTCAAAACTTAATTTTACCTGCGCATATCAATCAATTATAAATGTATTTACTGATAAGGTATTAATCACGAAACACAAAATTAATGGGAACTGAAATATCTAACGCGTGTGGAGTAACAGGCAACTGATCTCGAGTGTCAAAGAATATGGGGATAAACTTAAACACGTATCAAGAATATGTCATTCTAAGCTTGTGCTTCGTTCTGACAACTACTCTCGGTTTATGCACTGACGCTCATTCAATATTGGTGTATTTGAAGGTTGCAACACACTATTGCACGTCTATAATGACGTGTGCTTCATTTTCGTAGGACACTCACACATTCAAAGTCCTGCTTTAAAAAATAGTGTATTGGGGTAGGTACCTATAGCCTATCTGAATTCTATTTATTAATCTGTTCTATGGTGTTAATGATGGATTAGGAGGGATATATCGCCTGTACACGTTTATGGATTTACTGGCAGCAATAGTGTGTATTTTAAACTATCGTGATAATAAACGTAAAAATGTTGACTGTCTCTCATTCTTCATTCTTCAAGAGTAAGCGAGACGCGATGTTTTCATTTTATGGTAGATACTATTGAATAGGTAGTGAACATCGGTTAACCTCAAAATGAGTATAGTTAGTTTTTTTTGCCGGCAGGTTCGCCATCATCCTTCTACGGCGCATGCGCAGATCGAGAAAGTCCTCACTGTCGCATGAAAATTCAGAAGCTTCCAAGCTTTATGATTCATGCATGCAAGCTTGCAACTGCAGGATAATACATATATGTTTACCTATAAATTTTCTTGTTATGACCGCGATAATAGGTAGGTACTTACTTTCAACAGTAAATCCATGCACGTGTAAACGGGTATTACGTTAATGTGCAAAACAGCTAGCTGGCTATTTTCAAAATAACAACTTATTCTATTGACGGGGTGAGAGTTTTTAATTGAGATATTGTGAGGCTCAAAATAAAGAAAATGCACATATTATTATGTAGGTACCTATCTACGTTAAAGTAATTTTATGATGGTCTAAAATTTATACCTGGTAACAGACAGTGAACCTTTTTTTTAGAAAGAAGAACATATATTTTAAGTGTACGTACATAATAAACAAAAGCAAGCTCGGTGCGAAAACAATTTAATATTGTTTATTAATTACCTACGTAAACTTAATTGTTTTTATTTGATGAGATTACTTGGCTTTCTTTATAAAGGATCAATAATTTCCGTTACCTGATAGATATCAATGTTCGACTATCGCTATCTTGTCTTGTATGATACACTTATTTATGTAATATGATTTTCCATTTCTAAGAAAATCATTCCGCATACTATACTATATGTACACTTTAGGGTAGGTCTGTACTTCCAATAAGGCAGACACCTCGTCGGTAAAGTTATATAATTAAGCAAGAAATTGCTTTACGAGATATTCTTTTTATGAAGTGTATAATTATTATTGCGATATTACGTTGGATTAACCGGACGTGGCGCGCACCATTGTTCAAATTGACGGTCGGATTAAACAATTTGCACGCGAGGCAGAAAGGTTTTCGACATGTCATGGACCTTTCAATTTTTGCATCTTATGACGTTATACAACTCTGATAATTAAATTGATATTAGTGCACGTATTCTTCTTTATGGCACCACACCGAAGCAAATATAACAATACCGCATTTATTACTAGTAGTAATAAACTTTGATACTCATCGTGGGGCACGTACGAAACATTAAACGGTTGGGGCTGTGTACCCACTATACGCGATACAGGGCACCTGAATGGTATCTTCAAAAGTGACCTGTTATTGTGTCAACCGATGTGTGTTACCAGTTGGCGTGTGAAAGTTCGATCCTTAATGTAAAAGAAATCAAAAAATATGAGTAGCGCACCTGATAACGTAACGCGGAAAGGGCACATAAGAATGGCTGAAAATACAAGTAGATCAAGTCCACTTCTGTACGTTTTTTAACTATGCCAATAGGTGTGTATTAATAAGAGGTGTTTCGAAAAAAATCGACCACGTCCAAAAAAAAAATATTACTCAAGTTATTATTACATTCCCAAATGGTCCCCATTTGGGGATGTCTCTGTGAATCTGGAGAAGCCCAAATCAGTATCAAACCAACAAATAGTAAGGGTTGGTTACGAAAATAAATAATAATAAAGCCGGCAATGCTGTAAATGGCGGCCGTTTAAAAATATCTGCAACGTCGCCATTGTCGCCGTTTTCGACAACGCTTCTCGCTGGGAGCAAAACATAAAATGGCGGATAATACGCGGCAGACGGCCAGACAGTAAACATTGTTAACTCGCGCTAGGTAGGTATAAAATAAATTATAAAAAATGTAACCATTAGTAGATATTAATGTAAATAAATCTCGTCGTTTCCACCACAATTCCGGGGTGTTATCTGTCCACCTCCAAGTCCCGAACCAAGACGAAAAACCAAAAAAGAATAAAAGTGACAGCGTGTTTTCACTTTTGAAAATGGAGGGAAATGACATTATCTTATCATGAGAATACACTTAGACCATGTACATTTTTAATATTTATTGAGAATACAAGTAGACCATAAGTGTTTTTGGCTTTTTTTGAAAACTATACTTTATACTTAGCTACTTTTTAAATACTTCTTAAAATTTTTGGAATTATTGGGTACATCGTTATGTAGGTACCTACTTACCTATTTTTTTTTTATATATTTGAATAAATTAAGAAAGTGATACGTCAATGACCCGCAAACACAATTGTCTATTTTTTTTCAATAAGTAGATCTTAAAATGAAAAGATTTTTCAATTTTTTTAAACTTCATTATATCGTGAAAATCATAATATATTTTGGGAAACCCAATACTACAATGATTAATGCTTATTTTATTACACTTAGTCTTTTCAAGAAAATGTATACTTAAATTAATCAATGGTAGGCAAAAACGTTCAAAGCTTAATAAGTCAGCAGTAAGTTTATGTCACTTGGTCTACTTGTATTTCCAGCTCTCCTAGAAACCAATGTATAAAGAATCAAGCAAAAGTACGCGATATTATAAAGATCGCAAAGTAGATTAAATGACAATGGGCTGGATAACTGCTGGACAAATGCTTTCATACAGTGGTACCCAGGGGGCCCTAAATAACCATAGGGACGCCGTAAAACCCGCTGGATAGATGATTTCATAAAGTTCGGTAGATATACGTGAGAACTGCGGACCGAAAAGAGCAGAAGAAGGCCTTCATTCAGCAGTGGATTGACGACTGATGGTGATACCCTATACAAACCTCTTCCGCCTCCTGGCTTGCCGATATTCTAGACGTGACACCTCAGAAAATAATCAAACTATTTTTACTAATGGGTATTTTTCTGAGGCGTTCTGAATTATGTGTGTTTAATAACGAATTGTATATTCTTAAATATTCTGTATTCTTCGTTGAATATATACAACATTAATTGACGAAATATAATTCAGAGTATTGAAAATTCATTGTTCTGGTTAAAAAAATGTCGGATATTCATTCATCAACAGTCTTCGTACCTATCTTTTGACTCTTTAACTTTCTCGACAGTTTTATTGTCGGGACCATGATTGACCTAGAGTAGTTTTGTATTAATTTTCTACGGGTCTAGCAATCTCACAATTCTTCAGCATTTTTTCAGCCACTCTCATGAATCAATTGCGTCCTTTGCCTCAAAGAAAATCGCTGCTGCAGGATGATACATTATCAATTATCATCAACGAAGGTCAACGTAATGCTGGATGAAGGTCTACCCTTCCGTTTGCCACACCTCTTCGTTTTTAGCTTTTTAAGGTGTACCTATTTATTGCATAATATTATTATATTGTACACATAATACTTAGATTTCAAACGTGCGTCTGTCAAATATATTATAAGAGGGCAAGATGGGTACAATAATTATTAGTATAGCTGTGTACCTACGTGTGCACTTCTCATAAGAAACGACCTATGATACGTGAGTGTTACAACGATTATTATGCAAAAAAATATGTAATAATTTAATTTTGGGAAAATCACTCACTTTCAATGTGGATCACAATATTATTCTATATAGTGTAACAGAGCCTATTTATTTAATTATAAAACAACGCCCATTAAAATTAACCGACACGTAAGTAGGTACATAGTTATTATGGTAGAGAATTGTAAAGGTAATTGTAAAGGTAATGGTAAAGGTGTACTTAAGCTGTAGTGAAAATTTCAGTATATTTAGGCTGTAGCACTGAATTTCAAATTACCTTGGTAGTGCTGGTTATGCGGTATATTGCATTTGAGTACGGGTGATAACTGGCACTACAGTCGAATTTTACAGTTTCGTGTCACGGTCTGACTATAGTAGGCCTTGATTGTAGTACCATTGGAAGAAGACGTTAGTGGGATATATTGTTAACTGAAGCAATTAATTTGTTTGACCGCAACTATCAATACCAATAACAGGTTAGTTTTACACCCTGGGAGAACAAACTAATGATGTTCCCGATTTTTTATATACGAGTGCATAGGTATCAGCGAAACACCAGCAAGAAATTTTCATGTACACTACGAAAAAGTAGGAAAAAAATCTTAGCCATATTTTCAAGAGAAGTATTTACTTAATTAAGTAGATAATTTTATAAACTACGTAGCCAAATAACGGTACCTAGTTTCTTTCTTCTAATATTTAAACTACATTACATAAGTATGCAATTAACGTTAGTTGTAATTGTAAAGTTAAATAAAGTAACGGCTAAACTGTCCATATAGTTATATAGCTTGATGTGAAAAGTCTCAAATTCTTTTGAGCACTCTCCACGATAAGGGGCTGGCTGTCCATGAATGACGTCAGATACTTTTTGGTATTTTTAACCCTCCCCTCTCCCCATCATTACAATTTTTTTCCCCTGTCTAAATAACGTCATGTGTTAATATGTGAACTTTTCTGCCATTCGTCAAAGATGGCCAATACTTAATTATTGCATTATAATGTTGTCGTGGTATATATTAATCTCAGAAAAATAGTGAGTTTATCCCCCCCCCCAATCTTCTATATCACTGATCAACATAGTATGTTAAGCCCTTATCTCTCCTTACACGGCCCATAATACAACCGATACGGGGCTAAAATTCTGCACCTACTCTCAACGTAAAGTAATTCCTAGGTCCTAGGTATTTTTTTTACAAAAACTTCCACTCTGTTAATGATGTCAACATCTTTGATTTTTTTTAGTTTTTAATACCTATTAAGTCTTTTACAGTTTTTTTTAAAATTATTATTTAAGAATTGTTATAATTATGGTGACTTACAGTCTTCTCTAAGAAGAATAACTACTGTGATATCAAAAGTAATGATTAATTAAAAATAATAGTCGTGTAGCACTCATACACAATATTTCGAATTGCATTTGAAATTTTCATGTATTAGTAAATGCATATTGTGCATGCGTGCACTTGGTATTACTGTGTGTATTATAAATATGAGCATGTATGTATGCAAGTAACCCTTTATTATGGCCGGTGTCAATGTGTTTGACCGCATTGGCCATTGAACCCTGGGGCATCTTTATTTCTGTCACATCTTGTATTCATACTATCCCATGTACCTATGTATACGCTAGGTTATATTATTATTATTATACGCGTATAATTTCACCTTTACGCTACTCTCGGAAAGTGTACACATACAAACGTACCAAATATAATCAATGCCAATAAAATATATATTTTATATCGGTAATAATATAACTCTAAAGTCTTTCTTATCCAAGTTAATAATATAAGTGGCCTAGATCTTAATTAACTATGTCGATTATTTTAGTTTATTTTACAACGTTTTTATTAGCTCGTGTACTTATTTGTCCGGTGGTTGTTTGTCCAGTACAAATCTTGCAATCGATTTTTAGCTAACATCCCTACTAGCTAGACATTTGAAACATTTAGAATATACCAGAATACGATGCCAATGCATTCTTTTATTACGTTTAGCCATCTTTGAGTAGAATTGAATTCATTTTCAGTTAATTCCGTTTTGTATGAAAAGTTATTTCGGAAGAAAACCGTAATCCAATCCACTATTATTGGTTGCTAAGCCGGTGGTCCTAGCAACTAAATTATTAATATATACGTGCGTTACTATGGAAATCAAAATGACCTTTCAGTATTCTATATTTGTTTGTTTGTTTGCTTTTTATTTACTTCATATCTAGTACAAGTTTCAGTATATTGAGCATAATAATTCAACAGAAAATTTAAAAACGTTGTATATAAAAAGTTCTTTTTATCTTGTAATTATTGCATAATTAGATTATGAATG
Source organism: Rhyacophila brunnea (assembly GCF_057557595.1). Classification (NCBI taxonomy): domain Eukaryota; kingdom Metazoa; phylum Arthropoda; class Insecta; order Trichoptera; family Rhyacophilidae; genus Rhyacophila; species Rhyacophila brunnea. The sequence goes on along the minus strand of NW_028233276.1, from coordinate 33,387,168 downwards.
TTCCCTGTTTACACGTGCATGGATTTACTGCTGACAGTACCTACGTATTATCGCGGTCATAACTAGAAAATGCACGTGTATACACATATTATTATCGTGCAAGTTGCAAGATTGTATACATATACTATATACTTATTATCAAAAAAGTTCAGACGCTTCTGAATTTTTCCGCAATAGTTGGTACTTGCATGGCGGTGCGCATGCGCGGTAGAACGATATTGGCGAACCTGCCGGAAGAAATACGAACGACACCGCACAGAATATTTTGACGTCTACCGATTATCGACGAACCTGTCTGAATCTGTCAAATAGCACCATACGATGACAAAATAGCGTCTCGCTTACGATCGAAGAATGAGATTGGTGACAGTCAGCACTTTTACGTGTAAACAGTAAGTTATTATCACGATAGTTTAAAATACAAACTATTGGTGCAAGTAAATCCATGCACGAGTACAGGCGCTATTATAATAAGTACTACTCTCAAATATACATACTAAGTAGTACCTAAGTACCACATGAACCAAAAGATAAAATAATGTTAGACTTCAGTCGATAATAAAATTACTCTGGTTCGGGGATTAGGCAGGAACCGACTTTTGCTAGTTCTGTAACTAGGAGTCGATAACATTTAATACTTATGTAATAATTGAGATAAAATATTAAAATTGTATTGTTTCTCTTACCACACTGTGCTACTTTAAGTTTCAGGGCCTCCCTTTACTGATACTTATCCTAATTATTACCAATTATATTATGTAACATAATAAGTTCATGTAGGTACTGCTTTTAAAACGAATTACTTTAACAAATATTAAATTCCCACGATGATAATAAACTTAACCCATACTTTCCAGTACACCTTTTAATGCATTAATATGTTCAATTAGATACCTCAAGTGTTTTTCTATTAGGCTAGGGCCAGTTAGTTATTACTGGCATGTTTACCCTCATATATAATATTGACTGATAAAAATCAATCACAGCAATCTATATATCGAACCAGTGGAGAGATTGCTACTTTGTTTACAGCTATTAGTCAAGTGGGTACTTAATATCAGAATCAGACCAATCAGTAGCAAACCAAGACATGTTACACTATAACAATGCACTTTTGGTAAGTAACACTTGAATTTTGTAAGTGATTTCTATTGGATTGTTTTATTATTTTTTTATAAATTTTAATTTCGGTGGGTATACCTAGGGACGGATAACCTGTGTAATATATTTTCATATTTTCAAAATTTATACACTCGACTGAGGGATAATTACAATATGAATGTATATTCACCATGACCCCCACAAGGGGGGCTGGCAGGGCTCTAGCCTGGGCATGGCCCCACAAGGGGGGGCTGACAGGGCTCTAGCCTGGGGTGGCGCGTTAACCAGATAAGTGAGATAAACATATATGACAAATTTGCTCTAATAGTAAAAAATCGCGCGCGTCAATATCATTTTACTCCCTACTTTAATTATAGTTTGTCAATTTATGGCTACGGCCATATGTTGTAGCTTAACTACTAGGGAATGACAAAAGAAATGGCGTATTTCAAAAAAACACTACCTTATTCTTAAGTCAATAATTATTATAAAGCAATCATTATTCATAAGATGTTTATCACACTTGAATGGTCAAAGATATAGCTTATACTAAGTATCTTTAGAATCATCTTGAAATGTGTTAATCTTGCCGATTTTTTGAATATTAAAATGCCTAATTCTTGTCAAATTTGGGATCACAGAGATTATCAATATAATTTTTTATCGTGAATATTTTACAAAAATTATCTCGTATTAAATTATACTAATGGTTTCATAAATGCGTTTAAAAATTAATAAACGTAAAAAATCTTAACACCACTGCACAGTTATGTACCGAAATATGACTATATTCTAAAACATTAGAGCGAGAGGTTTAAAAGAATACTATTTTATGTAACAAAAATACTTTATGCAGTCATCAAATGTTTAAAATAACTATAAAGGATAATAAGGCTTCAAAATTATATAAATATATTATCTACAACGTTTAAGGAGTGTCCAGGATCATGGTTTGAAAATACAATAAAAACTCAATTTTGACCTTCGACGAGCATGTCCCCCCTTAAGAGTGAAGGTTATATTAATCAAGAAATGAAAATATAATTAATATTAAATCATTTCTTGTAAAATGGAATTCTACCAAGTAAATGCTAACTCAATTAAGTTATATTAACCTTTCCCCATTAAACGATGTCCAATTTTCACCACAGTTTTAAAAACAGAAGATCCCCATGGTCTAAATAAACCGAACCCCAAAAATTACGTTTTAAATTGAAATATAATATTAAATAAAATCATTAATGCTTTCCTTATGTAATATATTTACTTACTTACTAAATCATGTTGTATCGGAATATTATTTAGGAACACAGAAATAATGAATTATCACCAGATGGCAGTTATAATATATAATAACCAGTCTAATAATAATACGAATAATTAATTGGCCAGTAATTTTGTTAAAAGTCATATAAATTATCATGCGATAGCAAGTTGATAAGTGGGATAAAAGAGCAATTATCATTACAAAATCCATGTTGAACGGTAACGACTTTTCAGACGACAAGCAGTCTGTTAACTAATCGCTCATTCGATTTTGTATGGTTCTAATATTCTGGTGACTTGCTATAAACAAACAAATTTTGTCACGAACTTTATTTTCTTAGCTTACTTGGTGCCGTGCCTTATTCGTTATTCCTGGCAGCCCGTTTGATCTGTCTGCGATCATCAGTTTATCTTAAGGCCAGTCATCATACTTTCTGTTTCCACTCTCTGTTGAACCACTCATAGTCACTGGATTCTATCAGGAAGCTCTGGGTGTGGTCAGAATATAGGTATTTATGTGATCGTTTCACTTATACTGCTACACTTCTATTTTACTACACTCATTGGGCCTCATGGCCTGATTCAATATTTAAAAAAAATTAATAGGTAATGGAAATTAGGCAAGTATTTACTTAGCAATAATTCGAAAATTCTAATCGTCATGTTCTTCCTCAGTATATGCTCACTCTCTATATTAAATAAAGTCGGAGAGAGAACGTGGACACCTTTACCCACATGAAGTTTTCACAATATTTATCTTATGATATAGACCTTGTATATTTTTTATGACAAGACTGATAGTCACAGGGAAAGGAGGCAACGAGGAAGAATGCCGACTCGTTGGTGAATGACAGCACGGGATCCTTTCTGCTATATATATATATGAGTTTCGGGAATGAATTACTGAATAACGGGTATGAAAATACTGTGTTGATATGTATGTAAAAGCATCTTTATAATAATTACTGTCTAGTCTAGTGGATATATATAAATATATGTACACACTATAAAAAAATAATGAGACAGATAACTGTCAAGTTTCAATCACAATGGTACATATAATTCGGAGTAGGTATCTTAATTATGGTTCTAAAAACAAAAGTTCTTTGTTAATTCTATGTCAGTCTATGCTATGATTTCATAAATATGAATATTGACAACTGTTTCGGGCTACAACCCAATCTTCAAAACGATCCTTAGATCCTTATATCCTTTAAAACCCAGACGCTTTCAACTCCCAACACTTGACAGACTAGAGAGAGATGGTGTACCTACGTATTTTGTTAAACATATCTGCCTTCTTTCATACAAAATTTTGTACTTAGTTAATTTTCTAAATTTATTTTATAGATTATAGTTGTAATGTACCTATGAATTGTTTTATATAGGTAAGTATAAAAATATATTTATTCTTGTATATAAAAAAAAACTGTAGGTATAACTTGAAATCCTTTGTAATTTATATCGGATGGAGTATGAATGGGTGGCCACTTATGCGATCATCAATAAAATATTCGATAATCTCACGTTCTGTCATGAAGATGCTGCAAATAGTCACATATAGAATAATTTAAATCTAGCACCTGCGCTATAATGAATACAATGAATGTGGTCAAGATGCAGCCATTTATGTATTGTAATTATAGGAATTCATAATGACATCAGTAACAATATATTATACATTCTATTAATCTGTGAAGATTCTGTGGGAAAAGTATTTTTGTTTAATGTGTAAACACACGTCATACATAATATGTCATGTCCATGTCGCTGATAACTAGCTGCAATCTGCATCATATAATATAATCGATATGTAGTAGGTAGTAGGTAGGTAGGTACATATCGATCCCACCACTAACCATTTATGTAAGCGTACTGTAACATAATTATTCGAATAAAACCGATTTATTTCTAACGTATTGCGACATTGAAATGTTTTTTTGACAGATCGAAAGAAAGGTGGCGAAAAACATGGAGCCACAAGACATGACAATTTTGCAATCAATGTGATATCAGCAGTAACGTCCATAGGCACAGAGCCGCCCTAAAGCAGACTTAGCTTGCGTACTCCTTTCATTTTTAATTTTAAAAAAATTAGGCACATATTCATTTTCGGCTATCTTAAATAGACGAGTGCAGAAAAAATTAAAAAAAAAAAATACATACACAACATCTGATGATTGGAGCATGTCAACGAAACTTACTCACAATCATCGGTGTCTTTAGGTACGTGCATGCAAGTTTGAGGAGTTGGCAGGTTTGGAGACCACCTTGTGAAAATTTTCCCCGAGCGATAAATCGTTATTGTCGACTGATGTCGACACGTTTCTTCATGGAAAACCGTCACTGCTCTTAAAATCTGTAATATTCTCATTCGTGCCTACATTTTCCGCCCTTTGCAATGTGCCCCTCCCTAAGCAACGCACGACCTGCTTACACCCATGAGTCATCACTGAATATCAGCTTGGAAGTGTAAATTTCTTTTAAAATATGTGCTGATCTGTGTAAAAATGGTGTGATATTCATACACTCTTCAAAATCTTGTGTGAGTGATAATCGTTTATTACCTGATTGATACATTACTTATTAACTTAGGTAGGTACCTACCCGTTTACAACAAATAATGCAATACTTCGGTTTTAAAAATGTGTATCTTTTAAAAGTGTTCCCATTATCATAACAGTATCACTTGTGTATAGCCTGTTATTGAATAATACACCTCACCGTGAGCCAGTTTCAATCAGGTGTATTGAACGCTAAAGCTAGGATACCCGTGATTATTACCTGCTCGCCTATTATAATCATGCAACACTGTTGTGTAGCATAATAGCCTGTGCATTGAGAATAATTTATAAATGCTTTCCACTAGACGCAAAATCATCCACAATACAATGTAAACGTAAATATTGTTTATCTTCACTTTCTTGCTGGAACAACCCATTGTTGTATAGATTGTATTTTTTTGTGTAAACATATTATTACTCTGAGGCAAACATAGTTTTTTAAAAGTATTTTGTTTATTTAAATCAACTAAACGAATTGAACTAACATTATAGTCTTCAATCAAACGAACGTAAAATTGGAATAGAAATTTGTGTTGCTACTTCGCAGCGAACTTCCTCTAACTGAAGAAAAAAAGCCTTTATTTTTGCAAAATAATATGGTTTTCTTTCGACATAACCTGTTAACTCCAAAATGTTGTATTTACAAGAGAGCAACAAAATTTAAAACTTTGAATTGCCCCCATAAATCTCGGTTCAATATTTTTGTCTAACATTGAGAAAATATTTTAAAATAAATAAATGAAAATGAATATGACAATAATTATAATTATTTTAAATTAATTATCAGTGGTCATATTTCAACGAATAGTGTCTCAGCGAATGAACCAAAAATTCAACATACTTATTTAATGTATTATAAACGGTTGAACAAATATAATTTGAAAACACCTCAGTTACCTATATATACTGATACACTAGAAATAATTTTTGAAAAAATACGGCGCCTGACGGGACTTGAACCCGTATCTACCTACTGGATTCGCCCCAATGTGATATACCAATATTAATTTAAAACACCCCAAATATTAACGCAAATTAACAATTACTTCAAGGTGTAAAAAACTATTAGGTATTTAATTTTGTTGTAAGTAAATAGGACGCCAGTGCTTAATTGGTAAACAACTTTGACGCGAATCCAGTAGATACGGGTTCAAGTTCGGCCGTTTTAAAATATTTATATATGTTCAATATTATATAATAACTTCTGAATTATAGTGGTTTATAAAATTAAAAAAAAATGAATTAAGGTTATTATACTTTTCCATTATAAAAAATTTTATATTTTCTGAACACGAAAGTGGGTATTTTTACAGCAAATGTTATAAACACTCAACGTTATTGCAATTTCGGTAGAGTTCTGATTTGATTAGGCATATACAATATATTATGTATTTATAATATAGGCATCGGGCATTGGGGGTATAGACATGCTGGGAAGAAAAAAATGACGTTTACAAATTAATTGCAAATTGACCTTTATAACAAAGTGTTTATTTTTTCGTTAGCGATGACAAAGTATCAAAGTTATAAAATGTACTTGATAATAATAATTTTGATAAAATATCACTGACTATATTATATATTAACTAGATGAATGAATTTTATTGTACGAGTATTACAACACCTGATGGCATGTCGTTTGCTGCAAGAATTGAATTACGATTACTCCTTTTATATTATGGCACTGCGTAAATTCAACTCGTATCAATGCACTCGCATTTTATTGTGCGTTATTGCAAATACGAAAAATGCATCGAATAGTAGGTACTGCACGTAGGTATAATCGTATCATTGATAATGCACTTATATTGGAATATATTAATATCGTTTGTAATACGAGATTACCATACAGAAGATTAAGTTTTAATGACTGAATTAAAAAGTATTAATTATAATTTATCTCACCAAGGAAATATATAAAAAAATATCAACAAGACTAATGCAGTTTCACTGTAGATTTATTAGATCTAGCGATATTTTAATACATTATATTGACAATTTAAAGTATTTTGAATAATCAATAAGTAGGTATCTAAAATCATTACATATTATTTAATCATTAAGTATACTATTTAATAAGTTTTTTCGGTCAGATTTTTGCGGACGACACGGCTGCCGTGTCCCCGTTAAACAGCTATTAGATGCAATTAGAATGTTATTTAAATGTGGTTTTAAAAAAAAATAAAAAGCACGCAGTGATTGTGATAATCTAATAGTATCTAATGGCCATCTAATGTCCACGCGCCCAGCGCGTCTTTAGCGCTGAAAGACTTAAAAGAAAAGAAAAATATTGATTTTTATGGAACATCACAAATGTGTTGAAAACTTTTTAAATTAGGTATATCGAATCGAGTTTCAGCATTTTGTTTCATTAATTGAAATAACTAAATATAAAATTATATTACCAACCCATTTATACAATATTTATCTTCAAGATAATATCTTCATATTCTTCAATATCAATATAATATAAAGAGCCAGTTTAAGTACTACATATACCTAATTGAACGTAGTTATGCAGAATGTAACCAGTCCACAATAATGTCGAGCTGAGATAGTGGCACTTTAGCAACAACATGATATTAAAAATGTATGTAAAATGTAAAATTGTAAAAAGTATTTTATTTCTAGAATAATTTTTTTGCTGCTTGGCTATTTTCAGTAGAACGTAGAGAAAACCTTCTCGCATCTAATCTATATCATATCTAATTTATTTTTATTTAATGTGAACTGGCTACTTTCTGCATAACTATGTCCAATTATTATCGTATTACTAGCTGCTTTGATAAATTGAACCGCCTATTTTGAAGTACATCCCTCATTTCAGGAGTCACCGCACACCACTGGTATGTACCTATCTACTTCAACATACCTGCAAAACCATGGGTTCCTAACATATGGGTCGGGGGCTCAAATAATAAACATAAAAATATTGATTTTTAACCAAATCGCACTCCCAGTATGACAAGGCCTAACCAATAAAATTGACGACTTATTGCTGGGAATGTATTCCTCTTATCCATAGTTACGATATTTTTTATTTTACCTAATATTATTTTAAGATTTAAAAAAAAATCTGAATGAATTCTGGTGAGCTATGACGTATCAGTCATATTCAAATGTTACTACACTTGCCTTTCAAGTACCTACTACCATTTGCTTATATTATCTCTGCAAGAGTGGATTTTCAATGCTTCTTCATTTGACAATCAAAACAAGAAATGGATTAAATGTTGGGAATAATATAAGTTACAATAATACAATAATGAAAATGACTCGCGGAGAATAAATTCGTCATACTAAAATCGGCGCGGATACTAGGTTAAGGACTGTTTTCGCTCGGAAGGATATTAATTTGTTCTGACCGCTCCAAACAATCACCGTTATCTATGGTGAAACTACTCAACGTTCTATGTTCACTATTGCAGTTAATAATTAAAGCTTTTTGCACATATTTCATGCAATAATCCCAAACATAATATTTTTGGACTTGGTTCACTTATATTATAAGGTTGGCATTAACGAAAACTCAACCGCGAATTTTGAAGCTGATTAACGAATGAAAATTTCAACCATCGCATTAAGTATGTCCTAAGTTAAAATTATATTAAATTATATTACACTGAAAAATCTATTTTCAATGCCCTATTAAAAAGGCTTTTTACAATTTATCGGGGTCACGAGTCACTTGGCTTCTATAAAATGGGGTTACGACTCGAAAAAGGTTGGGATGTGTGTGCTAAAAAGATATTTAATACTTAGTTATTACTTTGGAATATTAACTATGTATTTACTGAGAATTACTAACAAATCATTGGAAACGCACATGCAACAGTTCTAATGGCAAAAGTGCCATATAATTATCATCTTGTTAATAGTAACGCAATCAGTTGGTAGGGCAAGGCGGAAATATAATGCAACTTTTAGCGGTTTGTTTATTATAAGTAACTACAAAATTGTTTGAAATAATATTTACAATCGATCATTTGGAATAATCAGTCGACATAAAGTCTAGTTCGATTTATCTGACAGTAACAATATATAATTTATTCTACTTGCGAATGATTGAAATGCATACTTACCCATAGTTAATTTGTACTTGCGTTGGAAGTTTACCGTATTATTTGATATTGTGGATATTACCTACCTAAATAATGATCAACGATAAATATTGAGTTTTCTTCAATATATTATTTTAACATCAACAAATCGTATTTTATACAGCCTGAATAACCATGTCCTGAACAATGTTCCCTGTAAGGTGTGCGCGTGTGCGCACGCACACCTACCAAAATGTGTCCGCACACATGTTTTCATCTCCCGCACACTCCTCACACAAAAATATTGTAAAAGAAAGTTTCCTTTGCCAGATTTAAGTTTGGCTCGAATGCACGAAACCATTACATGTACAATTCTTCGGCTCATAAAAATGTTAAAAAGGATAGGAATGTGATATTTGAAATGCGATCATTAAGAATAAATCCTACGATAAATTTAAATTTGAATGGCTCTCTGAAATCGTCGAAACAGAAATGCCATCTTCATGCATTCGCAATAAGTAAAAATTGGTGATATATTTGTTTATTCGGAAACAGATGAGTGTGTCAAACGCATCATATGCTCCGCAGCAAATATGCAAGGAGAATTCACGTCTGGAAAGAAGTGGATTGAATGGAGATTGTATATTAAACTTAAAGGCATTTAAGTCAAAAAGTATACCGGGATGCTGTTACGAAATTGAAAAATTTGAAAAGAGGTGGACTTTTGAAAATAATGACGGAAACACCCGAAGAACGGGTTTATTTAATTAAAATTAAAATATTAAATTTTATAATTTAAAAAAAAATTGTATGTGTGTGTTTGTGGGGGGGGGGCGGTGTAAATTTAAATTTACCCCACCGGATAACACTAACCCTGCACAGATGCGTTGATGTGCACACACAATAGAAGAATTAGAGTGAACGTTGATTGAGAGCAAGAGGGACAATGTTTGTTGTCCATGTGATGACAATATCTCTCAAACAATGTGGCATGTCATTAACGACTGCCCAATACCAAAAACGTGTTGTCTGCATGGCGTCTCGGAGCTCTTTGCAGACATCACAATAATTATTACGAAATTGACTTTAAAAACCTTATGAATAATGATATATTAGGTAAACAACAAAATAATACAGAAATACCGTGTCCGAAAGATTGTATTGATGTATGCCGTTGGCAGAACCACAGTTCACTGTGAGATAACCTTCCTACCCCGCTAGATTTCACAGTTTTTTTTAAAGGGGATTATTTAAAGTTATTGTAGACTGGGTCGCTATTGTCAAAGAAAAATTAAGCTTTTTAAATTATAAGTGACCGTTTCTCTAATTTGACTAGATACATAACATTATAAGTATATTGACGAGATAGTGAAATACGATCACCTGTAGATTTCCAATAGGATTATGTAGAAAATAAATCTTTTTATTGGATATTGCTTAACTGAGCCTTGGTTTGCTGAGACCTATTTGTCTAATTCAGAAACAAGTTTGAATTAAACATTACGATTGGATGTTGCGAGATCATGTTGCGGTAATTATTATCTATCGTTGCCTGGGCTACCGCAGTTATCCTTACACTACATTCGTACCTAGTTCTTCAACGGATGCATTTATTTTTGGTGCACTTTTCGCTAATAAAATTCACGATAACAAAAAATGGACCACGCTTTTAGAAAATAATTTCACATATAAATCAATTAAATCACCTAAAACAGTGTGTTGTAACAAAATAAAAATCATAAAGTCACTTATTTTTAAATACCGCTTACTGCTTACATTTATACAATTTGTTTATTACCATGGCAACGCCTAGAAATATTTTGATGTATGTAAATAATTACCTCCTATGTTTATTATAAAATTGTTACCATGGCGACGCCTACATCGCCGCGTTACACTAAATCTCTAACAAGTTATCAAGGAATGGATGGTTTTCATAAATCAACAACTGTAACCGACATAATCAATTTGAACGTTGATGAGAATAGTTTTTACGTGTCATAAGATTCACTAATTCAAGAACGCCAGAAGATAATACATATTTTTTTATTATTGAACTGTGACAAATTCACACCTACATATTCCGTTAATCGATAGCAAAAAGTGAGCAAACGAGTCGAACTTTCAACTGTGGACCTTCTTTGTCAATGATATTATAATAATTACGTACCTATTATTTTTATATAATACTCACGTATTTGATAATATAATAATTGCGTAGTTATTATTTTCATATATTTAATAATAGAGGAATATAATCACGTATCCCTAACAGGTAATTAATTTCTACATAATAAATTATTAGTGTGTCAAAATATTCTTTGAAATAATTAAACCGTTTATAAAGTAGTTGCGAGCAATTGGTTATTGTAATCAGTGGCGCACCCAGGGGGGGGGGCCAAGGGGCCCTGGCACCCCCCAAAATTATCAGAATGATTTTAGACACCCAATCCCTAATGGAACTGTCAAAAAATTCTCGGTGTCCACCCGAATTCCGGAGTGGTGTAGGTAAAGGCTGACAGGGCTCTAGCCTGGGGGCCCGGGCTGTGGGGGGCCCGGCGTGTCGGGTTGACCAGATAAGTGAGATAAACACATATCATGCATTAGCTTTAATAATAAAAAAGTCGCCTGCGGCGCTATTATACTTCATAACCATGAACATGTTCAATTATGTAATTGTGCAATATATTTTTTGATTATTATGTGTCGATACTCGATAGCTCCATTATTAAAGTAAATGTATTAAAAATCGCCAATATTTCACTGTATGAGTACCCTTAATTTGAACTAAAACACAATTTGAAAAACGTTAATGTAGTGTTTCACACTGCCTTTAATATTCGCGGTAGGTAGGGGGCCCGCCAAATATCCTATCCTGAGGGCCCGTTTCAGGATGTGGGGACCATGGTATAGGTACACCGAGTGCAATAGACAAAAGGGCGATAAACGAGAAATTAGGATGTGAAGAAGAAAAGATCCTATGGGACTAATTTACATTATCCTCCTTGGGCCCCCCCAATATTAAATCCTGGGTGCGCCACTGATTGTAATCTATTGATAAGTAAAACTTATCTCTTTTCATATTCAAATTGATTTGATAGTTTTCGTCCATTTAAGAAAACCACAAACTTCTACCGTATTTTTTATCTGACAGTTCATCGAAAACAACTAAATAAAAAAATATATTATATTATATTGTTAGTTGTTACGTACGTAACAATAGTCTAAGTATGTGGACGGTGTTAGAATTTTTGAACCTGAAATTAACTCAAATAATATATTTGATGTGTAGGGAATAATACATTTGAATGCTTATTGGCGGAAAGCTATCGTAATTAATTATGATGACTTTGATATTTATCACAATATTATATATTAAAGTCTGTACGTAAACGTACATTTAATTAAATATTAGCAGTGACGTCCCGTGGGGGTAGGCAGATTGAGCGTCGCTTGGGGGCGGCAGTTACTCGAAGGGCGGCAAATCGAGGAGTAATCATTAGGTATAACTATACAGAAATAAATACCTAAACTTAGTAATGACGGAAATACCTATCTTTCCATTAAAAAAATCAGCTCACTGGTTGGAAACAAAATGTATTAATTAACTAACATACAAGGTTTAATAGTACAATATTTTTTGTTGGGTTCACGATGTCTAGTTTATTCCGTTGTCCTTGGAGGTCATGTCCTTGGTGACCATCAATGACACGTGCAGATTTTTGTATTAATATGTAGGTACATACTTGCCTAATTTAAAATTAATCCAAATATTTTTGCCAGTCGCTCGCGAGTTTAGGAAGTTGCCAGGTGTATTTTTAAATGTATCTGAAACCGCTGAAATATTTCTATTGAAGCAGAGATAGCATTTAAATCAGATTTAATAGTATATATTTTGTCGGTAATGTAGCTATACCACACATTTCTTAGATATTCTTGTCAGAAGGATAATGAAAAATATTGTATTGAAAAAATGGGGTGGGATTTTGGCGCTGCTTAGGGGCGGCATTTTGTCTAGAGATGTCACTGAATATTAGTAATATTTTATGTATTATAGCGTCGAGTCTGAGTTTGGACATCCTAAACTAGAAGAAGCCGGCTTCGGACAAACCTTGATGGAGGCAGATGCTGTAGGAGTCCAATATTCACATATAGCTGTAGCGCAAAAACGAAAAAGACGCCAACAATGCTGTCAAATTCTTGTTCTATGTCGACTGGCTTTCGCATTTATATCTTATAAGTTACTCACATACCTATTATAAGAGACGAGGTTCTGTAATGTATGGATAATTGGAGTTTTTTCCAGGATTCCCATTATAAATGACTGAGAAATCTGAAATCAACTAATATTGTTGTAATGGACAATGCAAAATCAATTCAAACGATAAGAGAATATGTTATGTATTCCAGTGACAGTTTTCCATGAACCAGATAAGGCGGTCACTTCATCAGAAGTTACTAAAATCTTTAAAATATGCGTATTTTTCATAACTCATAGTCAGTGGGAGTTTTAGTGACGCGGAGGCTCAAGACGTTGACTGATTTTGAGGTCCCTTGTGATATAAATATCACAATCAAATTTTAATCTTCCCACGAGAGTCACATAAATCATCATATTAGGTACAAGTTACACATGGTTTATATTACAAGTACCATAATTATGTTATGATTTATTTTTGTTTAATATTAATATTTTAATTGTTGCCAAAAAGTTGGACGAATCTTTGCGAAACGTATTGTAAATTACGTCTACATTGCAACAAGTAGGATAACTTGATTGGTGAAATAGAATAAAAAAAAAATGTCAATAACGCAGTGTTGCATAGACGTGTAACTTAGGTATAACACCACTGTGACGAATGCATAGATTGCTCTTTGGCAATTCGTGATATATCTACTATATTATTATCTAATAAAAACATGTTTTAAAGTAATTAATTTAATATTTATTACAGTTTGTTAATTAAATAAATCGCATAATATTACACATTGCTAGTGTAGATATCTTGTAATTAATGATTATATAACAAAATATTCCAATATATCTTCTCCCTTTTTCACACTCTTCCATACTTTTACGTGTATATTATATTATGTTACTGTCATTGTTCTGGTTTTAAAATTCAATTATTATTTGTCTGTGAGTTGCTACAGCAGCCTGGCGGAGATTCCTGCCTCTGCTTCTGACATTGAAACGAGACTGGTCACTGCTATTGTTTGGCTAATGTATTACGATTGATGATATTAGATGATTGGATTATGAAGAAAGAGACATAATAATATACTCAGTCAGTCTAAGGTGGTGGAAAAGGCTAGCGGTAGACAGATGAGAGTAGAAGCTTTCTTAGAGGCAGCTAGACCTCGCACTGGGTTGTGGTGCCGATGGTCATCATGAAAACCTCACGACTATTGTTTTTCTAGTATTCGATGTATGGAATAGTTCTGTCGCGAATATCATCTGTAAGGGATCTCGGTATTAGGTTTGACAGTAAACAGACTTTTAGTGGTCATTTGGATACCATTTGTAAAAAGGCGCTAAAAATGTTGGGCTTGCGTACTTCCCGTATTTTTCATAATATGAGTCAGTGGGAATTTTAGTGACGCGGAGGCTCAAGACGTTGACTGATTTTGAGGTCCTTTGTGATAAAAATATCACAATCAAATTTTAATCTTCCCACGAGAGTCACATAAATCATCATATTAGGCACAAGTTACACATGGTTTATATTACAAGTACAATAATTATATTATGATTTATTACAAAGTTTTTCTTATCTCTTATTCTTATTTGTCCGGTGGCTCTTTGTCCGGTACAAATTTTTAACTAACTTCCCGACTAGCTAAACATTTGAAACTTTTAGAATAGGTATATCAGAACATGATGCCAGTGCATTTTTTAATACTTTTAGCCATCTTTAAGTATAATTGAATTCATTTTCAGTTAATTCTGTTTTGTATGAAACGTTATTTCGACACCATTATTGGTTCCTAGTCTGGGGTCCTAGCAACTAAATAATTAATATATACGTGCGTTACTATGGAAATCAATATGAATGTCACAATGACATTTCAGTATTATTTCTATCAAGTACAAAATTTTTTGATCGTTTAAGCTATTCAAGTCAAGTTTATATGATTCAACAGAGAATTTAAAAACGTTGTACTTACATAAAAAGTTCTTTTTATCTTGTAATTATTTATATAAAAATAATTAGCACTCACTTTATGTCATGTCGTGAACGTTTTGAATTTAGTATAGTCTGTCATGTTCATTATAATATGTAAAATAAATAAATTTGAATTTGAATTTGAAACTACCAAACATATACGACAACACTAACGTATACCTATTGACCAGTGTAACAGATGACCACAATGTAGATTTAATATTATCAAGACATGTAATATTACGTACAGAGTAGATAATAAAAAGTGCAACAAACAGCGGATTACTCTCATTGGCTGACGGTTGGCGCACGCAGAGCAAGTATTGCATCAGCGCGAATGCGATGTGTTAACTGTATTCGACTGACGTTAATAATATTGACCGTTTGCAGGACGGTTCGATAAAAACGAGTGTGTATTGATCTAATGTTTACTTATTTACTCCGAGATTTTAAATACATGAAAAATGTATACGCCAAGGAATACAGAATGAATATGAACTGGCTTACCCTACTGACACGGTGTGTCGTATAATAGGGTACAGATCTCGAGTATGGAAAAAATGAGATTAATTTAGGAGCGAACATAAGTGAAACGGCAAATATTTTTCAACAGTATTTGGGACGTAATTTCGGACGCGTTGCCAGTCGGAGAGCGATAGTCGACTTGTGAGCACGTCAATTTGTTTTGTGATGGCGTCGGAGGAATATATTCTTAAATCGTGTAAAGATGACTAAAAAACTTTCCGCATGTACTTGAAAAAGAAAACATGTTAATGAATATACTATTATTATTACGAATATAATAATAAACATAACATTAAAAGGACGCATGTTGAATTTTTATGACAAATTATATTTCGTTCGGCTCGCGTCATTTGCACAATCCGCGCATCACCTAGTCACGATCTTTTTAAACCATACCTCAGCTGAGGTATAGCCTTAAACATATTGTGTTGAAGATTATTTTCTGATGATATTGTATATTAAATTTTGGCGCGTAAACATAACGCGCATTCTATATTTGAGGCCAGTCGGCATGCTTTGCGTTCCTTGGTTTTACGGCCTAAAATAATAAAGCAAAGTCTGCTTCAAAACTGTTACCACATCCGAGAAGGTAACCCAGTCCCCATTAATCTTGTGTTATAGATAAAAAATGTATAGAGATACAAACTTACCTGATTTAGTGACTTTTAATATTATCAAATAAAATAAATTATATAGTAGTTTAATATTATCGTTTGGTAGAATAGACCTATAGTATGTTATGTGTGTACTTCGTTTAGAAATACCCCAGAAACACACATGAGAAAAAATCTTTTTAAAAATATTGTGCCAGCTGGGACTCGAACCTGCATCCATCGGATTCCGACCAACGAATTACGATAATTTAAACTAGTAGCTCCTACATAAAATGCTTATCAAATTGCGTTATTATTGACTATCGGTTTTTGTGTTTTAAATCGAGTAATATAAATTGTCTTAATTACTAACTGACGCTTGCCTCTCGCCAAATAGTTGGTTAAAACGTCTTGTTGAACTTGCAAATAATTTTTAATAAACCATTTCTTTTATTCAAAAAATAATTCACATGTTTTGAGAATATAATATTCCATGTATTGAACTTACATAACTTTTGAAGAAAACACCTCAGATATATAACTACTAGGTACTACTGCGTTGTATTTTTTTCAAATGTGATTTTTTCTAGTAGGTATGTATATCTGAGGTGTTTTTAAGTTATGTATTTTCAATATATGGAATGTTACATTCTCAGGTCATGTGAATTATTCGTTGAATAAAAGAAATAGTTTATTAAATTAATATAGTTTAATATTTCGCATGTATATTTTTACTGAGTGATTGAAATCATATTCAATTTACTCCAGTATGTAACTGTATAAATTAGTGCTTGTCCTCTAGGGATTTATTTCTGAAAAAAATCGGAATATCAGTAGGTACATATCGTCATCGAAAGAAAGTAACGTTGCCAAGTATCAAAGTATCATCTGTCAAAAAGTGTCAATACTTTTTTGACAGTCCTATGTGTAAAAATATCTAAAATTAATGGTAGATATTATTTAGCAAGTTGAAAATGAAGTTACGGCACAACCCCGGAAAAATTGCTTAAGCAAGCATCTTCATTTTACTTTCAAACGTGAATAATTATTACTTTAATTATGAATAGGATAATTAATTATTTATTTCTGATGTCATTCTGGCGGGAATGTGTTAATGCATTTCACGCACGCGTTGATGTTGTAGTATCGTGACAAATAAGGAGCAACGGGACTTCCAACTTGGTCAATTAGTTTCAAACGTTTCTTGCAAAAAAGTCATGCAATTGTATTCGGTTCCTTATACACCAATGGAATAAATAATTACCATTATAACAATCAAATTTGTAGCAGTGCATTGAATGTACCGTGTCTGAAAATTTATACGTGTGCAGTTGACCGTATTACAACTAGTTCACCATGAGATTACGTATCGGAAATATATTGACCGTATTGTATTGAAAAAGAACTAATCAATAAAATACTCTTTATGCCTAAATCGTTAAGTCCTCAAACAATAAGTGCTACTATTGCTCATGTATGCATGTGGAACATGGCCCTTTAGGATAAATGCATGGTACGTATAATGTGCAAAGACTACAAAATAAACCAATGTACAAGGAAGCAGAAATGTGATAAAGGTCGACAAACTGATGAAATGGTAAAGAACCCAAAAATCAAATTAATCAAAAAACGAAATTATGGAGATATACTTATTAATTACACTGCTACCCAAATTGTGTCGTAAATATTGTACTTATGCAGTTGGCCGTACCACAGTTCACCATGAGATATTGTATCGGAAATATATGGCCGTATAGTATTGAGATCTAATTCATGTCTGAATAAAACATAAATTACAACATACTTAATAGAAACCACCAGACTACAAGGGAAAACAGAAGGCAATTGGTAGGTAAGTAAATTAGAAATACAATCAGATCGTATAATTCAGATAAAATTATGGTATTATCAGATATTTGATATAAATCAATATGAAATTAATGATTTTTATTTATTTATTTAGAAAAAGAGTATTATGACATCACACTGATTGTCCAATGCGCCATAAT
Organism: Rhyacophila brunnea; assembly: GCF_057557595.1. Classification (NCBI taxonomy): domain Eukaryota; kingdom Metazoa; phylum Arthropoda; class Insecta; order Trichoptera; family Rhyacophilidae; genus Rhyacophila; species Rhyacophila brunnea. The sequence continues at coordinate 33,368,903 of NW_028233276.1, read as the reverse complement.
ACATAAAAAATACAAATTATAAAAAATCACTTTATTACAAAAACAACCAATATAGCAAAAAGGTAGATATATGTACCTACATATGCTTAAGTACCTAGATATTAAAGTAAAATGATAAATAGAATAATTATAAATTTAACCTATTTAACACGTTCACAAACATTATAATTATAGTTAATAAAAAATAAATCAACCTTTATGGTGTCATCAAATAAGTTAACCACACGATACACAGCATCATGAAACATTACATCCGATCTTATTGAATCCAATAAAATTGGAAAAGTATTGCCTCCAATAGGTACTCCACGAACAACACGTATTTTATTAATCTCGATGATATTCGGACATTTCTTTCTGATAAGACAGCTCACGGTGAACTACGATGCGGTAAAATGTAAGACGTATAATTTACATGTAACCGTGATCAACGTGACGTATCACACTGAAAATTCTGAACAGTAGGTACAGTATACGGAATCTATGCTAATTTATATATTATTAAAATATTTAAAGTAGACAGATCCTTGTTTTGTATACAATATTGCATGCTTTTTGAATTTTTAGCTGGTGGGGTGGATGGTATCAAAGAATTGAGTGGTTCACAAGCATAGTGAACCAAGTCCATTCTGGTTATTACAACGTTTTTCTTAGCTCGTATTCTAATTTGTCCGGTGGTTCTTTGTCCGGTACAGATCTTGCAATCGATTTTTAACTAACTTCCCAACTAGCTAAACATTTGAAACTTTTAGAATATATCAGAACACGATGCCAATGCATTTTTTTAATACTTTTAGCCATCTTTAAGTAGAATTGATTTCATTTTCAGTTAATTCTGTTTTGTATGAAAAGTTATTTCGACACCATTATTGGTTGCTAGGGGTCTGGGGTCCTAGCAACTAAATTATTAATATATACGTGCGTTACTATGGAAATCAATATGACATGTCAAAATGACATTTCAGTATTATTAAGTACATTTGTTTTTGATCATTTAAGCTAGTCAAGTCAAGTTTATATGATTCAACAGAAACTTTAAAAACGTTGTATACAAAAAGTTCTTTTTATCTTGTAATTATTTTTGAGTAATTTAGGTTCAAACATAATATTTGAGTATTTCTAATTCTGTAAGGGCATGATTGCAATTCTGAAGTGTTATTTTGAGTACATTTAAGTTATTATGTAAAGGAAATCATACCCTTACAGAATAAGAAATACACAAAAATTATATTTGAACCTAGCTTACTCTAAAATAACCAGAATGGATTTGGTTCACTACGCTTGTGAACCATTCAATTATTGTGACAGTGGACGTATTCGACACGTCGCAGGCGAATTTTGAGGAGTTCTCCTTTTATCTAGATGCCTACATTATAAAAGCTTTAGTGGGGAAGTAAAAGCGAGTACTTAATTTAAAACGCCTTAGACTCGATCCAGTACGAGAAAATCTAATGCTGGGCACGTTTTAAAACAATGTCCACGCTAATTTTCCAATAAGGAAAATCCCTTCTGCGACTTTACAAACTTGTTCACTAGGATTACAGAAACGGGAATACTCAATATAGCCACTGTACTTTTCAACTAACCAGGTAACTAATGTTTAATTCTACCGAGTGTAAGATGATAGATAAGTATCTATTTTGCATAGAAAACGTACTTTGGAGTTTTTAGGGAAGTACCTAAATTAAATAACAGTGATGTATAAGTTACCTTGTGACTCTCGATTAGAATTGCTAGGCAGGTACCTACCTAATTAGATATATAATAATAATTTATTATTTTATAAGCTATCCATGTAAAATTTAAAATTTAAATTCAAAACGTTCAGAAACTGACATGACAGTATCAATTAATATGTATACAGACAGCATAATCGAAGACTAAATAAAAAAATCATAAAAAATACTATGAGTGCTATTCAGTTGAAGATGTCCCTCTGAGGCGGACGAAACCGGTACTAATTTATTGATTAAAAGTGGAATAAGTACTGCAAAAAAAAAATTGCGTTTTATTAAATTAAACAACAATACTATGAGTGCGTTTATAGTAGGCCAGATTTTATTAATTTATTAAACAAAAATCTCCTTGCAAGTGGAATATATCAATCAATATCCAAAGCGTATGGCCTCCACAATGGGGGGTGGCTGACAATGTTCGGGCTCAGGGGGGCCAGCGTAGCGGGTCTACCAGTTAAGTGAGATAAACACACACCATAAATTCATTCTGTTTATACTTATTTAAACTATTTTACTTAAGGCTGGGGCACGGTCTAAAACTCTAAAACGATCGTGATTATGCAACGCGAATATTGTGCAAATGACGCGTGCAGAACATAAAAAGTCATAAAAATCAACATGCGTCCATTTAAAGTTCTATTACTAATAATAATAATATATTTATTGACATGTTTTCATTTTCATGTAAATGGGTAACGTTTTTTAGTCATCTTTACACGATTTAAGAATTAATTTCGCCATCGCCATCACAAAACAAATTGACGTGTTCACAGCTCGACTTTCGCTCTCCGATTGCCAGCCCTCCGAAAATTCGTCGCACCTATAGTTGAAAATTATTTGCCGTTTCACTGAAGGAAAATTAACATTTTATAATATACGTGTCTATATGATGCAATTTGATATACTTATCTAAATGATAATTCACATGTATTTTATAATTATTATAAACTTTTATATTACTTATTATATTACTTTGTCTGTTTCCTGCCTAATAAAAAGGCGATATATCCAATATGTCGAAGGGACGCATTTTACATGCCTACCATAAATCGCACCATCGCAACTAAACCGCCACAAGTTCAAATTTACGTGTTTTGAGTTAATTACTACGTTTCATTGTCTGTTGTTCATAGTATATGTACCGAAAATTTTCATATCTCTAAGTCATCAAATTCAACTCAAAACTTCATTCAATATCTAAACATATTTCAAAAACACAGTACAAAAATGCGAAAGGTAAAAACTTCAAAGCTGATTTTCTCTGTTTGACGTTTTTTGGATTGTGGCAGTTTAGTTGCGATGGTGCGAAATGGGGATCGCGATCAGTGGTTCATAATATGATGCCTAGTGCCGACAACTCAATAATTTAAGTGGATTTATTTAAAAATATAAAAAAATCGCTAAAAACACACACACGCTAAGATTCCACGGAATATCATTTCGAACACTACTATAGAACATCATACTGCCCTTAACCTTAGTGATAGGTAGGGGGCATGCAGAAGCGATTTGGTTGAACAAGTTTTCTGAAAACAGTTCACCATATTGCATTCGTATTATGAGTAAAAACTAACACTGCCAACAGAGTTACGACTCATGGCCTGACTATAATCTCTCCGTGAGTGTAAAACCAAGGCATCTGCAAAATACATATTTTGGATACATTAGGGTTTGAAGTCTTCGTTTTGTTAGGAGAAATAGATTTTCTAAAAAACCATAATATTTGGTTTATATCTACATTATATTGCATGTTCTTTCAGTTACTTCACTTTTACATTATCAAGTTCACGACTTTTGCAGTTGTTTTGCATTTAATCTCGAAATTGAAAAATTTGCAGATGCTTTAGTTTTACACTCACGGTGCGATAGTGGGCATTGGATTCCATCGTAACAGTTTTTTTTTTACTTATGTGGTTGAAAGTCTACTAATTATAATATAAGTATCTACATATTATGCTCTTAAAAAAATACCATTGACACTCACTTTTTGAATTTTGATATTAAAATAAAATATCCACAATATAGTCATTTATGTATAGCTAGAAAAGTATGAATTAAGTTTATTTTAAAATCAGAACCGGGCTCTGTTAACTCGTCTCTGATTATATTGACTTGATGGAAACGAACCTCATTCCATTTTCCACTAGAACCGAACCCGGAACTGAATACTACTTACCTATTGAAAAAAAGTGGGTTCTAGCGGTTTTTGTAACATACAGTAGGAATATGTAAATGTGTGACATCTAACGGCAAGCAAATAATAATATTACCACATGCCAATCTACGTCACTAAATGTCAAAGTCGTCTGTGATATTATGTCTGTAAACGCTGACTTTTAGTTACGCAATAATTCGATGCAATATAATGATTACCAGATCTATATAATACGTTTTTCTGTATATGGCTTTCAAAGTAGATACCTCATGCTATACCTAATAATATATTATGAGAATACTGCACTACAGTATCATAAAGAACAATTCAAAATGCAACGTTTTGCGGAGGTGACCATGGCGTACAGATTAGTGCAGTTACTAAAAACACACACCAGACGTTACCAGAATTGAAAAAAACCTCAGGCTAAATGTTTATTCGAGGATCGGTTTGGATTTGCGGATTTCATTACTTCGGCAGAAAAAAAAACACAAACATGGACCCACCAACCCAATATCCTCTCATCGCACTCAAACCTAATTGAGTGTATCAAGAGACCATACGTTTAGATGTAAAAGCATCAGGAGTTACATAAGACTGAGGTCACCATGTGCTTTGGCGAGTTTAAATGAGAGAAGAGCATGGTTAACTACCAAAAATAAGGAAATAACAAAAAATAATAGAATATAGCTCTAATTCATTCACGTTCGCAGTAGGTGAGATAACGCATTTTTTTAAATGCAATAAAATTGGCATTTGTGGCAACCGGGTCGGATGGCCCGATGGCGTAAACAGCTGGTTGGACCAAATTGTGCTGCGTCCTGTCCCTTTCCTTACACATTGCCAGGACATCTCGGAGGATGTGGTTTGCATCCTGTATTTCTCTCTGGACGTTGGTTGAATAACATGTCCAAGCTCATAGAGGTTGGTAAGGAATCGACAATATCCAGTCAAAAAAAATCCGACAGGGAAAGTTATATACAGATAATGGATGATGGAGCTATCGAGAATAAAAATGAAGTATGCAACTTCTATTGCCGGCGTGTAGTACTGCATGAAATCAACCTGTCCAAATCTACACCTTGTATACGACTTGTGTTTACGTCTAGTGTACGATGGTGTTCAGTGCATACGTAAGTACTTATGGGTTTGACAGTTCACAGTGACTGGTAAAGATCTACCATCGTAAGTTGGCAGCCGGTCGAATTTGAAACTAAAATTGTCTATCGAGGATAAATTTGTTACAAATGCCATTTAATTTTACAACATGTTTCTCGAATTATGGATTGCATAATATTTGTACAGAAATCTACTACCAATAACAAATTATAAATTACCATTTTTTTGTTAGTTATGGTAATATTCTCAATGTCATACTCGCGCCCTCGCTGAAATGCCAATTTATGATGGTAGATCTATAGCATGTTCACTGGTGGTTACAGCTAAAATCTTAATCGCTAAAATTTAGAGTATCAGGCCATGAGGAATATACGAATCAATTGACGCCATCGTAGTAACATTCTGCAGTATCGTTTGCTCTCACAGCGAAGAGTTGCAGTTGACGTCATGTATAAGAACGTTTCAAACAAACACCATGGGAAATACGATCTGCAGCCTGTGGTTACCATCGGTGGTTGTAGTTAGTAGTTATGTTACGCTACTAAATGTAAATTAATTTATAATGATTACAAAATGTTGAAGTGAATATTAGTCTTGGCACGTCATGTCATGGTAAAGGTCGGTATATGAGACAGAAAAAATAGAGAATCCTCAATTTAATTCTAGTAAAATATCATGTATTGAACGACATCTGTGCATTATCATTAAAATTTAGGTGCATGTAGTAGACACGGATTCACTTTATAATTATTATGTATTATTACGTACCTATAAAAAGATTAAAACAAATATTCTGCATATTAAGGGGGTACATGCTCGTCGAAGGTCAAAATTGAGTTTTTATTGTATATTCAAACCATGATCCTGGACACTCCTTAAACGTTGTAGATGATCTATTTATATAATTTTGAAGCCTTATTATCCTTTATAGTTATTTTTAACATTTGATGACTGCATGAAGTATTTTTGTTACATAAAATAGTATTCTTTTAAACCTCTCGCTCTAATGTTTTAGAATATAGTCATATTTCGGTACATAACTGTGCAGTGGTGTTAAAATTTTTTACATGTATTAATTTTTAAACGTATTTATAAAACCATTAGCATAATTTATTACGAGATAATTTTTGTAAAATATTCACGATAAAAAATTATATTGATAATCTCTGTGATCCCAAATTTGACAAGAATTAGGCATTTTATTATTCAAAAAATCGGCAAGAATAACACATTTCAAGATGATTCTAAAGATATTTATTATAAGCTATGTCTTTGACCATTCAAGTGTGATAAACATCTTATGAATAATGATTGCTTTATAATAATTATTGACCTAAGAATAAGGTAGTGTTTTTTTGAAATACGCCATTTCTTTTGTCATTCCCTAGTGGTTAAGCTACAACATACGGCCGTAGCCATAAATTAACAAACTATAATTGAAGTAGGGAGTAAAATGATATTAACGCGCGTGTTTGAACATGTACCGTTTAAAAAAAAATTAAAAAAAATTCGGTTAGGTACATGTTCAAACACGCGCGTTAACATAATTTTACTCCCTACTTTAATTCTAGTTTGTCATTTTATGGCTACGGCCGTATGTTGTAGCTTAACCACTAGGGAATGACAAAAGAAATGGCGTATTTCAAAAAAACACTACCTTATTCTTAGGTCAATAATTATTATAAAGCAATCATTATTCATAAAATGTTTAACACATGTGAATGGTCAAAGACATAGCTTATAATAAGTATCTTTAGAATCATCTTCAAATGTGTTAATCTTGCCGATTTTTTGAATAATAAAATGCCTAATTCTTGTCAAATTTGGGATCACAGAGATTATCAAAATAATTTTTTATCGTGAATATTTTACAAAAATTATCTCGTAATAAATTATACTAATGGTTTTATAAATGCGTTTAAAAATTAATAAATGTAAAAAATTTTAACACCACTGCACAGTTCTGTACCGAAATATGACTATATTCTAAAACATTAGAGCGAGAGGTTTAAAAGAATACTATTTTATGTAACAAAAATACTTCATGCAGTCATCAAATGTTTAAAATAACTATAAAGGATAATAAGGCTTCAAAATTATATAAATAAATTATCTACAACGTTTAAGGAGTGTCCAGGATCATGGTTTGAAAATACAATAAAAACTCAATTTTGACCTTCGACGAGCATGTCCCCCCTTAATATTATGCTCTGTTTTCTTACACACTATTGTAATAATGGTAGTGTTATTGGCCTAGGTCCTAGGAAGTGTTCAAATAAACAGATTTCTTAATTCAGCTAAAGATATTTAAATGGGTTTAATTGGGAATGAGTTTTTAAATCCATATTTCCATAAAAAGTATGCACAAATACCATTATTGTATAAGCCCATTTAAATATTTGCAATCACAGTCACCTGAGCAAATGCAAGCTTCCTTATAAAAACTGTTTCAGGTACTTACCTACTTCGCCCATACATAAAAGTCAGCCACGTTCATTTCAATGGCAGGTTAGTTAGTAATAATGAACTTGCGCGAGAAAAACTTGTTATTTTAAAAAGGAAATAAGATATTTGCAGTGTTGACAGCAGGTGGGATAATCACATTCAGGAATTTTCTTATAATATGTGGGTCTATGTTTCACGTTCTCGGTCAGATGCCAAGGCTTCTTTTGTGGAATTATTTTAGCTTAGAAATAATAACGTCCATTATTTTCACTATAATAATATTGTGTACCTATTGACAATGGCTGGTGACGAGTCCAATTATCAAACTTGATTTGAGTATATATTTGAAAAAAAAATACGGGTTAAATTCTGAGGAATCGGCCCTCACGGAATTTGACCAGCTCGTTCCGTCTAGACAGATTTCGGTTACAATACTTTCTTCTTCTTACAGTGCTATCCCCAAACCAAGATTGGCTACTATCGGGGAGAATTTTTCTCTATCATCTGCCATTCGAAACACGGTGTCCTCCTCCGGTGTTGATATTTCATTGGATAGCGAGTTGGGGAGTGTTGCACTTTTGACCTCTCTTAATACAATTTTTTAAACAATATAAAATACAAAATAAAACTTTCTTAAATAAATTGGAGTTATCATTTTTTTGGTTATGAAACTGACAGAGACCGGTCCAACCCTAATCCACAAAGGAAATGGCGATGGACCAAGATAAGTGGCATGACCAGGGAACTCAGAAATAATGGGAACTGAAATACATAACGGGTAAGGCGATAGCAGGTAGCCGACTCGAGTAAGGAAGAATCCGGGTTAAACTTACACACGTGTCAAGAATACGTTTTACTTCGAATACTGAAAACTGCTCTCGGTTTATGCATTTACGCTCATTTAATGTTGGTGTATTACACACACCATTGCACGTGCATAATGCGTGCTTCATTTTCGTAGGACACTCACGCATTAAAAACCCTGCATCAAGATGCGGCGTATTGAATATAGCCTATCGGTATTCTATTTATTATCTGTTCTGTGGGCATGACCTTGTGCTTTCCCTATACTACATCCAGGAGCATAACATTATGCAGTAAGTAAGAAGATAAGTATTTTTCTTTCATTATAAACACACAGACGACATAATACCTAGTAATAATAGGTAAGGAACCTAAATTTCCTGTTGAAGAATATTTTTTTTTAATTCCAAATTATTATATAGACCTACTAGGTAGATTGCGTTACAAAAAACTTTTCAATATTATACAATATGTATATTTATCTAATTTGTCAGCAACTGAAACTGAAACTAAAACCAATACTTACTTCATCCCTTATTTATTAAGTACTAAAGTAATTATATTATAAAAACACTACGATTTTCGCTTACGACGATAATCAAATCGAATCGATGACATCTATCCCTGATGAAATAATATACCCTATGCGACAATGTGTTAGTCAGTCAGAGTAACATCTAATTGGTTAGTTTAAATACGATCGTTTGGAATAGGTACCTACATATTATTTAAGCTGAAATATAATGAAACAAGTCAAATTTTACGTATAAATGTTATCTCTCTTCGTCATTATGCACCTTAATAAGGAGTACCTATCATGATTCCTTTCACATGTATCTATATCTATATATCTAGCGATCGAGGTATATTGGGTAGGCAGTGACGTCCCTAGATAAAATGCCGCCCCATGTTTTTATACAGTATTTTTATCATCCTTTCATGAGTCCAATATCTAAGAAATGTGTTGTATGGATACATTACTAACAAAATATCAGACTGTAATTATTCACAAATCTGCACGTATCGTTTCTGGTCACCAAGGACGTCGAAGGGCAACGGAAGAAAACTAGACATCGCGAACCCGACACAACCAGTGCGCTGATTTTTTTAATGGAAAGATAATATCATTATTATTAAGTTTGGATAGCTATTTCTATATATTCCAAATGATTCTCCCCGATTTGCCGCCCTACGAGTAAATGCCACCTCCAAGCGACGCTCAATCTGCCAACCCCCACGGGACGTTACGTATACTAGGTAGTGATACTTATTTGATACTCACACTAACCTTGTAATTTTTAGCTGAACTAGCTGAAACATGTATTTTCAATTTGATTTCTATGGACAATTCTAATTTTACCCTGCACGTGATTGATTGTAATCTTGTATTTTAGTATAGTCAATAAATATTGTGAGGTTAGCTTTGCTGTTTGACAGTCCAGTGTTGTCCTCACTTCCGAAGCCAGCCAGTCAAGAATTGACAGGTTCGAGTCAGAGGCAAGTTGCTGGTAGACACAGACGTGATCTGCAGCTCAAAACATAACAGCGTAATGCCATGCTTTATTTATAACGGGCGCTAGTTTACCTCCCACTATAATTTGTTTTGTTTTATTATCTTTTATTTGCCACGAATTAACAATAATCAATTGAGCATACTTTTATAATATATTCCTTAAATTATAAATCTTTTTAAAGATACATAATTTGGAACACATAAGAAAGTTAGAAACAACGATTAAAAAATAAACTAACAGTTATGCGTCAGAACTGATTAACGGCCCACATGCTCAGCGTAGGTCAAAATGGAGCTTTTATGGTATCTTCAGAGCATAACCCTGGACATTCCTTAAACGTTGTAGATAATCTATTTATATAATTTTGAAGCCTTATTATCCTTTATATTTATTTTAAACATTTGATGACTGCATAAAGTATTTTTATTACATAACATAGTATTCTTTTAAACCTCTCGCTCTAATGTTTTAGAATATAGTCATATTTCAGTACATCCATGTGCAGTGGTGTTAAGTTTTTTAGATTCATTAATTTTATTTAGGTGCTTATCGTAAGTCTTAGATGGCGTCAAGATTTCTCAAAACATTATTTTTTAACGTAGGTAGGTACCTATTGTTGACAATATTTTTAAATCAAACTGTGCATTGAATAATTTACAACACTCTTCAATGAGACATTGAACGTACATATTAGAAAAAAAACCTTGGTGCCGAGCGGGATTCAAACCCTCATTTAAAAAATTAGGGCCAATATGCTTACCTAATTAAGCGACCGGATCTCACACTGAAATTCACTAATAACTAGGCATGCGTGCAAAGTATTTTTTTTTTTTAATTTGTTATATCTAACTGTAAATTGCACAAAATTCTTACCCAATTTTGGTTCTAAAAAACTTTTGTGTGTGGAGGTTGGAAGCAATATTGCGCACACATCTTAGCCGGGTCACACATCTAAACTCGTCTCGACTGCAACACGTTGAACGTGTCGATGTTAATTATTTTAATGTATCTCAGCACAAAGCTCGAGTGTGACATTTTACTTTGTCTCGGAAGCAAATTTAACCCGACATGGGGCGCCGGGTATATTACCAAAATGTCGCACTTCGTCATTCATTTTGGCTAGCCGGGTGACCTCACTGTCCAGTCACGAAAGAAAGTTGCAACACTGCGCCGAGTTTTGATTTATGACAATTATCATTGTGTTTTACTAGTATCTATTTTTAAAATATTCTTTTAATATAAAAAAAAATGATGTTCTGGTGAAATACATAGACAGTGGTTTAAAAAAATAAGCACCGACCTAAGTATAGGTTCACAATATGCACGTATAAACGAATATAAATTTACTGTCTGAGTTTCAGATATATCGCGAAACGAAAGAATCACTTCATTAATATGCAATAGCGATATCAAAATAACGAAAGGGCCACTAGCTGCATACTAATTCTGAGATTGCTGACAAAGTAGGTACTTTATTTTTATTGCTTCGCGATCGTTTTATAATGCACGGACATCTTTTTTTTACGATACCTGTTTAATATTGAAAGAGAGTCTAATCCAATATAGAAGCGGTTTATGACTTTAAAAAGGATATTAGCAAAATCGAATAATTTTAAAGCTTTCTTATAGGTGGCGCTACGACTCATCTCGAGCTTTGGCATACTACTTGGTTTTCTTCCGGCAAATTTTTGAATCAAGGAATTTCTAAGCTATTTAACTACACTGCTTCGATTTTGTAATAGTTATGCTTAAATTTATGCAACTGCATCTAAAAGTCATGGAAGCTTTTGAGTTTCGTACGCTTCCCTGGTAGAGGCGCTAGTCGTCTATTTTAATTTTGACATATCGAAAATAGATTAAATGTCGTAACTTAACGTCGTAAGGCTCTGTTATTTGTTGTCTTTTAAATATTACCGTTTTAAGTGTTATTTTGTATTATTTTAAATTCTTATTAAAGTATTTATTGTTACATACTTTGTAATATAGATACATATTACATAATATTATGTTATTAATATTAGGTTTATAAAATATATCGCGAGCTATGTTTACATTCTCGTATTTACTATTGTAATATCAATATTAGGTATCTATAAGGTGTCGTAAGTAGCTGCTTTAAGTATAAATTAGCTTAAAAATAAGTCGTTTTATTAATGCTACTATAACGGTTACTAATAAAATATGATAATGTAATTACCATATTTCAGGTTATATTCTTGTTTATATAATTAACTTTAGCTCTCATTGGCTGTCATGAACTAAAATATAATGCAAACTCTTACGCGATCATAAATGTACGCCTAATATTTTTACGTAGCATTTTCGGAGATGGTTCGAAGCATTATGCTTACTTTTCAAGCTATTTCGCGTTTTCAAACATATTATTTTTATTTTATGATACTGCTTGTTTCAAAAAGTAGGCTCCAGTAGAACATATTAATAAGATAGAAATGCGATAGATTACATAGATATAAATGTAAAAAAAAACATAACTGTTGTCGATTTACTTTTCGAGATTTTGACATTTAAAGTTTACATTAGTACGCACTGTCGTTTTTACATGTAGTAAAGGCACTTTGCAATACTGAGGTTTAACTTAAAGTCAGCTAGTACTTCGTCACGTATATGAAATTAATTAAATATATATACGAGTATCAGTTCTTTATAGTTTATACCATGGCATAACAGTCTTTCCAAGAACTGACCATACGTATTTAAACAAAAATATCACGTAAATGATTTTGCAAAAATATGAATCCATAAATGGTAGCGTTAATCAAAATCACGTATTTAAAAAACGTGTTTTGAACCGGTGATCAAAATGCATGAGAAACAAAACTCCAGGAAATGCGGATATTGATTTTGTTTGTTTTTTAAACTTACATAATAACTGCTTGTTGCATATTTAAAATTCGTATTGTGTTGTTCCATTACGCTTCGAACCATACAAAATAAAGTATTGTCCATACCTAGATATCTACCAGTGGCGTGCGTTTTGTAGACGCTGGAGATGCGGCGCACCCCCAGAATAATCGATAAAGTAATACTATTATGTAGGTAGATATTTATTGTGCTATTGTTTGGTAAACTTCACTCTAATATCTATCTTCTATTTATGCTCTATATTATTAATACTACGTTAATGTTTTTAAAATGTATCACCACACCATACACTACTTCGCCGGCCGTATGCTAAATTTCAATTAGTTAGAAAACTAGCAAGTATGAGGAATTATGTTTTTTAACGGCATCCCCACAAACAATAGTCACCGCATGCTACTAATATCTACTGTATTTTTATTAAATTAAATCCAACATTTTAGCACCTAACGCTGCATTTAGATATCGACCAAATAATGTATCATAGTGTCGAATGAAATAAAATTTTGAATACCTTTTTTGAGGTTAGGTTTTTTTGAGGTGTCAGTGAATGTTCAGTAATCGTTCCGAACTACATTGTTGAATGGTAACTATTAACGGATAAAATATATGAATTAAATCTGGAAGTGTGGAAATGTCAGAACATATCGTTGAGATTTGCATCCTCTATGTCTTAATCGGGGGACTTTCTGCCATCCACCAAGCTGTTCAAAACGTGCTGGCACGGATGAGGTTCTAACCAGGCTCGTCACGTCCATATGTGTGAAATGAGCATTACACGTGGGCGGCCAAACAATAAGTACTTATTCAAAAGTTACAGTCATATTAGTATAGTCGTAAACAAAATCATATAAGTATAAAATTATTATTGAAAGACTAGGTAGGTACAATAAACGTAAAAAACATGTTTTAGCCAAGTTATTTTGCAGTAGGTACACATTTAAAATAAACGATTTCATGTAGGTATAATATGACCTGATCTCATTTTCGATGACCAAATACCGACCCATGCGCTTATTTTAGTTTGTAATTACACTTCACAATACATACCAATAATGAATTACATTTTTTAGATATTTACAGACATGTATAATTTTAATTTGATTTTTTGGTCTTTTGCGTGTATTTTTAAGTAAAAAAAAAATGAGCGGACCTGGCAGATCCTGAAACCTTATTAGACTTTTTATGTTACCAAAAAGACGTGTCCACATTGGCAAAAAGTTGTTGGCAACCTCATTAAATTTTACGACAATTATCATAATTTCTTAGAAATGTTGCCAATGTGGACACGGCATTATATCTACCCACTGTGATATTGTCAATCTCGTATGTAACCCAGGGTGACATCGCCGAAACGGTCTGATTTTTATTAGCATCGTAAAGGAAAGGTTAATACCACACTACCCTGGCTCTACCTACCGGCATCTGTACAGTGAGAGTTGGGTCTATGGTTTTGTCTCTTTGTATGTATAATTTTATCTTCGATTTATATGATGACTTTTACACGCTGGGGTCATACGACCCAATGAATGAATATAATAGTGGATTCTCCAGTTAATTTTAACCTGAATTAAAACAAGTTTAAATTAAATTAATATTTACTCAACAGTCAGTTATAATTAATCGCTTATTATGCAGCCCTTTTTGATAATCACAGGAGAACAAGTTAAAAAGCCACACCTCTTTGTCTTGCATCAGCAATTAGTTGTCGGTAGTAACAACTATGTATTAGGTTTTACTTGCCTACAACATTTCACACCTGTGTAACTTGGTGGTCGTGGGTGTAAACCTACTTATTTATTGCGCTCGTTCTTGACACATTAAAGTGTTTCCATGTTAATTACCATAGTAAAATCTAATAGCGTTCACTAAAAACAAAACACATGAATTCGTTTACTTACGGTAAACTTATTTACATATTATCTTATTCAATAACGTTGCACTTAAAAAATGATTCTTATAAAGAAGGAAAATAAAATATTATGTAAAACTTTTCGCTCATAAACCGGACATAATATTATCGGCTTCCACTGAGAAAAAGATTACTATAGGGCAGGGCTTGGCCATATATTATATATATATTTTTATGTTGATATGTCGATATGTATGTATCTTCTATTGAATCTGTAAACAGTGTTAAGTAATCATGACAGTGTAAACATAGAGCGGCATGCACAATCTAAGATTTCGATCCTAAGGATAAGTCGCCGAAAAACGTGACTTAACTATAGACAATCCTGAGTATAGAGTTAAGGAATCCTTAACCATAGACTACTTTTGTTATGAACACGCCCCCTTCTGTATTACCATTTACCACTGACAGCTGCTGTCAAAATAAATTCGCATGTCTATAAAACAGTCCATACACTCAAATTCATTTAACAATGTATCTCAATATGGATATTGATAGTGTTAATTCGTTTGGCATGTACTTACAGAATATTATTTTACTTTTATACGCCAGCCTGCAGAAATACAATATGCCAGATGATAGAATGACACTTGACGCTAGTGTTACCATGTTAAAAAAATATCTTGCGGTGCCTGTGGAATCATGTATAAATGACTTATAACGGAGACATAAGAGTATTATAATTAAATATTTATATGTATTTATAGTTATTGCATTTATAAAATGCAGTTGTCATATTTATGTCATCGTTTAACAATTATAAAATAATTTACCGAAACTATAGGAAAGAGAGTTTTTAAATATGGTATTATTTTCAATAGAAATGATCTTGACTAAGGATAATGTTTCTGCATAGTGTTTTCTGCTATGGAAATTTCAGTTATGACAAATGTTTCTGCATTCCGCTCATAATCATTATAATTATTATTATTACGTAATTTGCTTCTGTATTTCAATAAAATAGTATGTATGCCACTAGCGATAATCATATAACTTACCTATTTGTTTATCGATATTTCAAAAGCGAGAGTGTATTCCATGACTAATATGCACTTTGATGCACCTTCACTCTTTAGTCACTAAAGTTTAGTGCAATATCAGTTTATCTCATATATATGTCATTATCAGTTATTTCATAATAATATGACCTCAATTTTTCTTCTCTAATGGCAATTTAATGATAATGATAAAATATTTGAAAAAGGCAACTAAGTACAAATAGATAATATTATTATTAGTATGCACATTATGAGTAATGCACACGTGCCGATGGGTGGCAATTAATCTATGAATAATAACAATTTTCTCTGTAGCTACTGAATACATAGATAAAAACTAACACGTTTTATATTTTAACACATGATTTATCGCCATAAAAATGGGTGATTAAAAAAAATGAGAATTATTATTTCCGAAAAATGGCCCTGCTCTATGATTCGTTTATCACACGGAACATCTCTATTTTATCAGCGTACATACAATGAAGAATTTTGAACACCTTATGTTATGTTATAAGTAGACTTGCAATAATTCGTCGTTAGGTAAAATAAGCCATCAGCTATCACATCTAAACTCGCCTCGTCTGCCGCACAGCCATAAATCAAACTTTCCAAGAACGAAGAAGACCGCGCACATCTACCTAGCGTCAGTCGTACGTAATCTTCGAAACATACCTATAGATATTTGGATGCGGTGATCGGCGAGCCGATATCTTCTTCCACGGCGCTACATCCCGAGGTGGGATTTGGCCTTCTCCACAACCGCTCTCCACTCACTGCGGTCTCTTGCCACACTTCTCCAGTTACCGGGTCTTCCTATATGAAGCCAGTCCACTTCTAAAGCGTCAGCCCATTTCTTTCTTGGACGGCCTCTGGGTCTCTTCCGTTTGGGTAGCCACTTCGTCATGATCCTTGGCGCTCTAACTTCAGGCATTCTCTCCACATGTCCCGCCCATCGTAGTCTTTGGGACTAACAGTATCTTATGATTGTTCGCTGTTTAATCAGCTCTTCCAACCCGGATAAAGGAGGAGGGTTCGTTTTAGGGCTTATCTGGGTGATTAGCCCACGGTAAAAAAAACCTTGATTACGAACACCAAAACAACTGCCTCGGCGAGCCGATATAGGAATGACTAATTGGTAGGTATTTTTATACGTCCTGGCGTCTTCGACTTGGAGCTTGAGAAGCGTGCAACTTGTCGATTGCAACAGTAGATGTTTTTTTTCAAACTAAAAACTCGCATTTGACCAATATGCGGAGCTCCATTCGGCAACGAGTGTTTTGTGAATAACAATGACGTCACATCGACGTATTTGACAAGTTGCCAGCGACGAGTTGTGATGTGAGTGCCGGCTAATGCAAATACGCAACGCGAGAAAAGCAAGACTAATTTATTACAAATATCTAGCATACAAAAATATTTATTAAGTATGTACATAGATTTGAAGGCATCGCAGGGAAACTGTGTTGTTCGATTATTATCGATACCGAGATAGGTAGGTAATTAAGCATATATAAGAACCCAAAAGTGTCTCAAAGCCTCTAAAGTCACTTAGTCAAATAAAAAAAGGAGCATTGTATAGCATTTTTATACACTATCACAATCTATTTCAGAATCGACAAAATCTAAAAAGTGGTGCGTTAACACAAATGTATTATTTATTTGATTTTTTAAACCAAATTATTCAGTCCTCTCCCTCTCAATAGTAATTCATAAAAAAGCCACTGATATAATAAGAGTAATCGATGCATGTCTAAAAAAACAATATATTTTTAATTTAATTTTTTATTAATAAAATGTCCGCCTGACCTACAAATTTTTCAAGCTAACCGGTTGGTGACATGATCTGGAAAGACGCAAAAAAATTATAGAGCAACGTAAGTATTTGAAGAGGTCACGTGGTAGCCATACGATCCATCTAAATTCAAAAGTGTAGACATGGGTTAAGAAAAATATTCATTTTTTCTTTTAAACGAAAACATGTAATGGATTATCAGTCAAACGTGTTTATTTTGCAAATATAAAGTCCTCGTGTAAGTGTGTGCCATTTTACCATTTATTATGAAGCAGTTAAGTTGGCCAGTATGAACAAACTAGCCAAAATTAACCTAGATGTACCAATACATCTAGAAAAATAAAAATTGCATACTTCTAAATAATATCTCCGATATTCCTTTATTGTATGGCTAACTTTATTGATGTCACGTCGGTTTTTAATTTTACTATCACATGTGGACATCTTTATTATTCTTATAAAAAAAGTAATTTCGTCACTATAGCTGTGAAATTGTACCCTAGGTGTACCCGTCGTGTACCTATCCTAGAAATTCATTAGTTGGTAGCTCATTTGCTGGGTGATTACACGGGATTTTTTTATAAATTTTTACACGTATTTCTTACGTATGCTTATCTTTATTCACAATATAAAAATAAGATGCTAGTATTTCTTGGAAATTAAGGATACTTAGATAGGTACATAGTTTCTTAACATTAATTACATTTAACTTTTAAGTCTCTCTTGTCGTTCGACTTTTGAAACATAGAACCAAATAATGATTTACAGTGATATTATAATTTTTATTTTACTAGTGATATCTAACGCCATTATATGAGTACCTACTACAAATCGTGAAATCAATAACATTTTACGAAGGCCGCCCTGCATATCCACGGATGTACATACATGACGGGTGGAGATGGCGAACCTAAAATTATGGTAAATTATGTTTTAAATTACCTATTTTAATAATTAATCAATTTATATCTAATAAAGTATATTTTCTTTTCTTTAACGATTAATTCACAAAATTTGATAAAATAACATTCTTTATATTGAATTTACATATTTGAAAACACCTTAGCCTTAGATAATATATAAGTACCGCGGGCTATGTACGCAACCCCCAATGGCAAAGGAAGACCTGGGTGGCCAAAATTGAGATGGCTGGACTGTGCCACGGGAGATTTTAAAATGCTCGGTCAAAACAGTTGGAGAGTGTCGGCGCTGGATCGTCCAGGATAGAGGAAGTTTTTGAAAGAGGCCAAGACCCACACAGGGTTGTGGTGCCATAGATGATGATGATGACCTACTAGAAAAAAATATTTTTGAAAAGATACGACGCCCGACGGGACTTGAACCTCTAATTATTGTAATCCTATCTAATTATGACGAAACCGACTATTAGTTATTAGAAGGAATGCATATCAAATTGCGCTCATTTTGGCTATAGGTTTTTGTACTATAAATCAATGTATCAATTAAGTTCTATAATTAATTACTAACCGACGTCCGGATCGCTCATTTTTTTGTTATAACGTACTTGCACTAATTGCTAATAATATTATGTTAATAACTTGTTACTGAAAATAAAAATGTGTTTAACTTGATATTATTTATATTTATTTCGAATCTACTTTCGGTACGATCACAGTATTGAATGGTGATAGCATTCAATGCAACTGGAAATACAATAATTATTCCAAAAAAATATATTATCTGAGTACCTAATGACACTTTTAAGCTTTTAACAATAATACTTACTAATAATAAGATTTTTTTATTGAAGACAAATAGGTATAAGTACGTCATAATTTAGACATAAAATTTGAGGCGAGAAATTTGAAGAATTGTTCAATGTTTGGAAAAGGTAACATCATCATGTCTTTATTTCAAATAGTCACATATGTAGTTAATTAATTTGAATTTTAACCATTACGAATTTAAAGTTGTTTTTTTTATTGAAAATACATTTTTTTAAACCTTCACATATACCTTTTAGACAAATCGTTTAAAAAAAAGCAAAAGCCAACGTATGTATAGTTAATTACTATGATATTGAATATATTTTGCAATTAAATTATTAATAATGAATAAATATATTGTTATTTGAAAAAATTGTCACAGTTTGTTTGATGAGAATATTAATTTGAATGTAATAAAGCCGAAATAAAAATAACGATCTGATAAAAAACGTGGCCCGGAAAACCACTTTATTTGGGGGATCAGAAATTACCACCCCGTTGCGTGTTTACCGAAATCATCTGTGCGTGCCTTTTCTATTTGAATCTATTGTGAAAAGCTTTTGATCGAAAAGTGTTGTTATGTGTTTTTCATTTTATTTCCTACTATTAACCACTATTCTTATGTGATTATAATACTTGCATTCTCTCTACCGTAAAAATATCTAGGAAAGTTGTAAATTATTTACAGATATGTCATTATGTACGAATATTATAAGTATAGGTATATTATTTAGGTGAGCAACATTTCGTCGCTATAGGATTGGTTTCCCGAATATCCGTTTATGTCGAAATCGACCTCTTAATGCAGAATATTTTTTTGTATCTAATTGGACGAGAACCATCCCTTTCTTTAAATTACTTTTTAATGGTAATGAATACATCATTCATATGCTGTAAAAATATCAATTTAAATATCTCCATGTATTAAAATATAGGATTATGAAATTTGTTTTTCGTCTCCTGAACATTTGGTCTATTCGGGAAACCAATCCTACAGCGACGATTTATAACATGTGTTGTACAATATAGCTTTGCATATAATCTTTATTTAACTGGTTACTACATGAAAATAAAATTAAATTTAAAAGACAAATATAATATTAAAATAATGTAAACTAATATTAAAATAATGATGAAAATGGATTTCATGAGTTTAGATCAGGGGTCAGAGAACCGAGGTAAATAAAATTGAGGTGAAAATGAAAATCTTAGTACCTACCTGCAAATGATTTGCTCGAATCTAATTTGGTTGTGTTTATTTTTTTACTACTTTGATCAATCGACTTTTTTCTACCATTTTTCATTTGATTATTTTGTTTTTTATTTTAAAATCTATATCGTGTAGGTATAATACATATTTTAAATATATACGTCTCTATTATCCATACATATGGATTCAAGTTATCACATATTATCTATTTTGAATTCAAATTCTGTTTTCTGTAGATTTGATTCGTGACTTATCAAAATGTGAAAACAGTTTCCACTTTTATTAAATTAGGTGAATTAATTTGTAATAAAAATATTTGGTTTTGTTAATATTATCAATAATATCTAAAGATTAATACGAGTATTATGGAAAAAATTCATAGTTACTTAAATTGTGGCATTTTTTTTATCTGACCAAAAGATAGTAGGTATCACCGTTATTAAAGCTTTCATAAAATTGTATTGAACATAAAATTGAATTGTCATTATTCATTATGCAGATTAACTATTTCAGTTTGATTTAAATAAATAATAGCATCATTAATATGAAGCTGTGTTTTCATTTCACAAAGCCATTGTTTAAAATATTAATTACAAAAACACTCTAGCGGCAACCGTATAAATTACTTTTGATTGATATTTGATAACGCAACGGGTAGGACATGCGTTCATCATTTCAGCAGGACATCATAGAAAAGGTTAATTTTCAATATCGCGCAGAGAACATGTGTCAGTGGCATTCAAAGTGTGCGCCGCGGTGTTTCGGGGTGCCGTGACATAACATAATTAGAGGCACTGCAGGCTGTTACAAATAATAAAATTCCGAAATAAAAGAGCCGCTCTTTCTAGTATCAAAAAGAAATCTATCTAATTGACAGCAAACACTACTTAGAGTGAATAATGGTGATTGTGTACTGTGTCAGTTGTGACGACCAGAGAATCCAGAGATACCATATCGGATATTGGATTTTACTGAACCGGAAGCCATGACGTTTTTAAATATATCCCATCGTTCCTAATAATATTCGAAGGGTTTATGCATTTACATAGCCTCATTTACTAAACGGGAAAAATATCCCTTGTTCTGGCGCAATATCAAAGTTAATTTTGTGTCCTGTAGTCATCGAGTTTCTAGCAATTGCTGAATCGTGTATTGTTTTTCGTATATTTTTTTTGAATTATTAATAACCATGTCCTTGCTTTTTCATACAAGGTGGTTGTTAGAACAATCACAAACACCCAGGCTTTGAGAAAAACACTTATAAATATTGTGTCCTCACAGGGATCGAACCCAGAGCTCTCGGGTGGAAGACCAGCGCCTTATGCACTACACCACGAGAGCCTCGTGTAGTGTTTTAGTCGATATACCTTCTAGTAATTTACTCACTCGCTTTTTACCGCTCGTGAGGTTTGGCTGAGAAGTACTATAATTCTTCGGGCATCCATGACAATTTATCTAGTAAATACCTTCCGATAAGTTTATTTGACTTTACAGTAAGAATGGCCTCGGCAACGAGCCTAAAACTAGAGAAAAAATCTATTACGATTACAAAGAACCGTAGAAATCTCAAATATTATGTAATGATTTATATATAAAAAACGATATTATTACATCCAACACAGAAAGAAAAAAATACTTATTCGATTTACCGATTTAATGAAGTTAAAAAAAACTCACACATTGGAATCTGAAAGAATTTTTTTTAATTCTCACCCCATAATTTATCCTAAATATTTCAAAACTAGCTCTCAATGGAAGATATTTAATTCCAACAATTTGATTGCAGACAACGTGTACAATATTTTCTGCAAAAATAATATTTAAAGCACCATAAAAAATCACGAAATAGTTTGAAAACTACTGACGTACCTATGTAATTGAATCGTGCCCGTAGTATTGTGCATCCATACATTTTCACCAATGGAGTGCATCTGATACTGCAGCAGTGGGTAATGGAATTACGCGCGGGTTATATTGCAAGAGACCCCCGTACGAAACGGACAATGCAGTAATAATGACTTTTAAATGCAATTTGTCGGTTTAAATACGTTAGGAAATATTAACAGGCAGTGACTACTTCGCGATTTGATTGTATGCTAATTTTGTCATTCATCCGAGCTTTTAAATTTCAAAACCTTGAATTAATATCGTAATTAACTTTTATTGTTATCATGATATACCAAAGGCACCAAAAAAACGACCAATTTCGGTATTTTCATATAATATGTCTAAATCTTTGTCGAAAGCATGTGGGTACGTTTCTAAATCATCAGAATATGTCACGGAGAGTTGAAGTTTTCGAGATGTGGCTGTAAAGACGCATCCTCAAAATTTCTTGGACTGACAGGGTGATAAATGTTGACGTTCTCAAATGAGTGGAAAAAGATCGAGAAGCTCTACGAAGTATCAAAACCAGCAGAAAACTACAATTTCTCGATCACATTAAGACAAGACAAAAATACAGTATTTCCTAACTTGTTATCCAGGGACAAATTAACGATTGAAGACGCCGCCGCAGTTCGTGGCTTAAGAACCTCTATGATTAGTGTGAGCTGTTCCGGGTAACACAGTATAGAGCAACGAGCGCCCTGATAGGAGATGATTGATGATACAAGAAAAAGAAGATAGCTACATTCCTTCAGCCCAGTTTAATCTTATCAGACTTGCTTGAATCAGGCGTCAGCTTCTTGAATCTGACTGAGTATTTTAAGTCAAGCATTTCCTTCCTACCTTCACGAACAAACGTCTGTATCATGGAGGAACCTCACATCCAGGATAAAGATTCGGGTCATTTCGAAATTATGTTCAAACCTCTCTCTTCGATTTTTTTTGCAGTAATTAATGACGTCAATTAATTTACAATGGCTTATCGAAGGCATTTTAAATACTAACAGGTGTTGGGTCTTATCAATTCAATTAAAATAAATACACAATAGAAGTACATTATGTTTGTATATCATAATATGAGATGCTATTTAAAAAATATATCTTTTCTATTCATATAAATCATTTATTTTCATTTGGTTTCCGAAATATATCACATTAAAGATACAGGTGTTTCATACTATAACAATATTGTTCCCGATATTTTTAATTATTTCATCGAAATAGACAAAAAGTAAAGCTGAGATTAGATCAAACATTCGTGAGTTTTAAAATCACCCCAACCACCTGTGCCCATAAACCTACATAGGTATCGTTTTACGCATATAATAACATACATTGAAAGATTTTTTTTAGTCCGTATCGAAACAATGCTGATGTTAATTGTTGAAGAAACTAACGATGAAATTTAATAAATAAAAGTTTTTTGAATACTTAACTCTTCTGTTTTAGTGTGGAAAAGATTTTTGTATATTTTACCACACCTCTGTTAATTACCTACATTTAAATTTTAAATTTATCTTAATATGCAAATGTTGCTCTTAGTTTAGCAACCTTTTCTATTTTTATTTCTTTGCTTAGTATAGGTTATTTATCAGGAATCTACATTAAGGCTATACCTCAGTTGAGGCATGATCTAAAAAGATCGTGGCTAGGCGATGCGCGGGTTGTGGGTCGCGGGTGCAAATAACGCATGCCGAACGAAATATAATTTGTCATATAAATCCAACATGCGTCCATTTAATGTTCTGTTTATTGTTCTATGAGTACAAATAATAATATATTCATTGACATGTTTTCTTTTTCAAGTAAATGGGTAACGTTTTTAGTCATCTATACACGATTTAAGAATTAATACCCCCGTCGCCATCACGAAACAAATTGACGTATTCACACCTCGACGTTCGCTCTCCGAATGCCAGCGAGTCCAAAATTTCGTCGCGCCTATGGTTGAAACTTTTTGCCGTTTCACTGATGTATCGTCTTAATAAAATATACAATAACCCCTTAGATAAAGTAGGTGGTCATTTTATACCAACCATTGTTTCCGACCTTTTAGGTAGGAAATGTCGCATTGTAACAGATCTCTTACAAAAATGTGTAGTTGTATAGCTTTTCAGTGAGCGCTTGTGTTATGATATCTACCATCTTTCACATCATATCCATCGTGAATGGGCACTAATTGGAAGCCAATTCGGGCAAAATTGATAGCAGACAATATAATAATGTGTAGGTACAGTAATAGTGGCATATAACATGACATACCAACATACTTCATAAAATATATAAGTATGTACTTAGGGTCATTTTACTGTTTGAGTATATGAGAAGATTTTTTTTCATTGGCTTTATCGCCCGTTTACGCATGCATAGATTTACTGCTAGCAGTACATTTTATCATGACCATATCAATACACTGCAAGTGTAAACACGTTTTATCGTGTGAGAAATGCATGGATCCCGATCCTCCCCCCTCTCCCCGAGAGAGGAAAAAATACAAAATAATCAATTAAATGGAATTCTTATTCTTCGCCAGGACGTCATGACATAGAATAATGACACGGAGGATTTGGCTGTCGAAAAAATTAATAGCCTATAAACGGCTTCGCCCCGTGACCCGTGACACTCATAAGTTGTGCGCAACTATCTGAATTCTGGGGCATCCAATGTTTACTTATACAAAATCATCGATATCATGAAAAGTTATTTCATTCAAAAATATAATAAATAATTACAAGATGAAAAGAACTTTTCATATACCACGTTTTTAAATTTTCTGTTGAATCATAATATAAACTTGACAATTCTATGTATTAATAAAAACTTTTTATTGTACTTGATAGAAATACTGAATAAATAGAGAATACCTACTGAAATGTCATTTTGACATTTCATATTGATTTCACTAGTAACGCACGTATATATTAATAATTTAGTTGCTAGGACCCTCTTAGCAACCAACAATAATAACTATCCATATAAAACAGAATTATCAGAAAATGAATTTAATTCTGCTTAAAAAATGGATAAAAGTATTAAAAGAATGCATTGTCGTCGTGTTCTGATATATTCTAAAAGTTTCAAATGTCTAGCTGGTCGGGAAATTAGTTAAACATCTTCAATCGTCCAATACAAATCTCGGACAAACAAAAAAAAATTATACTGGACACACAAGAATACGGGCTAATAAAAACGTGGTAAAAATATAATGCTCCTTTGTTGAAACCTGATAATTGTAACAATACAAAAGCAATTGATAAGAATTGTGATAAGACCGTGAAAATGGGAACAAATTATCCGCGCCCATCTACTGATCAACTCGTCCACCTGAAGGCCAATTCTTGAATGAAGCAGTATTACCGGTGGCACAACCTAAGCGCAAACCTACTACAACGAAGTATATTAAAAGTCGACCGGTGGTGTCGAGTACAGTATGCAATTTAACTATACACGCTTTGCCGCTAGAGGCGCTAGTAACTCTCCATTTGACTTTGACATAATATTAAACGTCAAAAATTTGTACGTAGTGAGCAGGCTGTTATTTTATTTTTTCTATCTTTTACACAACTATTACCGCTGAAAGTATTAGTATGTGTTTAAATTCTCACTTAAATATTTATTGTGATTTTGTAATACAGAAACACACATGTTTGTTTGCAAAATACAACGGAAATTCCGTGTTGTAATATTGTTATATTGGAGACGTAACTAGCTTGTTTAAAGATTAATTGGCTACGTACTTCAACAATTCACAAACGGTTCGTTTTGGCATGTTTACTTTCTATCTTACTCTAACGCATGGATATAAGGTATAAGCATGCTGAATGCTTTCTCACTCGCACGAATGCATTTCGTTCGAAGCTTTATACACACAATATCTCCTGTAAAACTAAAAATTTTACGTGCTTCATTAATGCTTCATTAAAGCGGTGTTTTTTACTGCTTCATTCAAGAATTGGCCTTCTGAACGATGCTATCTGGAAAGCGAGCACGCACGGCTTCCACCCCAAAAACATAGACTAGTCACTAGATAGTAAGCAGGTACATACTTGGGTTAATTCGGAAATTTCTTTTAAAATAAAAAATACTGTACTCAATTATTTACGTTATAGTCGTTTTCGATAAAACTTACAGGCTTGAGCAGAGTGCTATAGGCTTGGACGCTTTTCCCATATATTTGAAATTATATATCTAGTATAAATTCTAAATTTTCATAAGCATGATTTTGGTGATTAGTGTAAAAACGTCGACTATGAAATTAAAATAATATGATAGTCGTTTAATCGAATTAATCATTTTTTTTTTATTGTGTTAAATTTTGTATGCACAACCGATAGCCAGTGATTTAGTACGGATATAAAAAGACGGATATAAAAAAAACAAAATATACTAATTATATATTAAAAAAAAAAAAAAACGTTTGCTATCTGACTACTGTACTGTACCTAGATGTGATGTTTTCGAGAAATTTTATATATCAACTTCGGAATCTTTGTAGATATCGAGATTAAACACTGATAACTTTCATCTAACATCCATTATGTAATCTATATGATGTTTTGTTTTTGAGATATGATTTAGCAATATGAGGAGACGTGATTTTTATAATAATTAGTATGTAATATGATCATAGTTTGAACATCACATGCCCTTAACCTGGAGCCACATACAATATCATATAAAGAGGCACTTAACTTGGAAAATCGACATAAACTCACTCATCAAGAAAATCAATGGGAAAATCTTGTCCCGAATAAATGTCTACGCGTGGAAAGCTGCGAACTATCGCAAGCAAGAAAGATGTTATCGTGCTTCGGGGGGGATAGAGACGGGTTTGATACTTTGAGACCAGAGAACTCATTTGAGACAATGGTTTTAGTTAATTAAGATGATTTTTGTAAACATCATTAATTTAATATTTGTTTCTAATGCCCTTCTACCTGATTCTGCTAAAAAATGGTGTTTATTTTAAGATTTTAAATAAAATAAATTATTTTGTCTCTCGTCTCTATTTACCCAGCTTTGGGGAGAATAGATGACGAGAGGGGGGTGATTAGAGACGAGAGGAGGTGGTGATTAGAGACAAATAGAGTGAGAAGTGAATTGATGAATTTAATGATATAAATTAAAGAGTAGATAGGTAGGTACATAATACTAGGTTTTTATTCGAAATTAACCCATTGGAGACAGATTTATTTGCAAAAAAATTTGGATCGCTTGCTGTATAATTTCTTCCTTGTGTTTTGTGTTCCTTTTTCGTCGAGGATATGGCTTATAGACACGTGGTATTTTATCTAGTATAATTTAATGAAAGGTTCTAGAAAAGAATACAAAAAAAATAATTAATATACAATCACCGTTATTTAAATATATTTTTTTCTAAATATAGTGCAATCACTGTCGCTATTTCCCCACCGCTCGTCTCTATTGAGCCTGAAGGAAGTCTCTATTCACCCCGATATATTCAGAAATTGAGACGAATGAGAAAAAGATCCAAACATGCAACCAAAACGTTAAAATATAGTATAAATATGCTTATGAATGTAGGAATTGAACTTATACACCAAACAATATCAAAAACAATACATTTTACTTACATTTTGCAATTCACAGCAAAGTTAAAACAGGGTAAAGAAACGTACACCAACCAGGACAATCTTTTTTGATATTTGTTTCAAGTTTAGTCTCGTTTTATCGTTAGCCAGTGTTGCCATATAAAAACAGATATGGCAATATACAAAAAATAAACTCCCGATAACAAAATAACCGAGTCATACTCAGTTTGTACCACTTTGAAATTAAGGTATCGAAAACGTCTCCATTCCACCCGTAATCCCTATTCCCCCCAAAGCACAGTAATTGATATTATTGTATTTGTACAAATCGGAAATACATAATATATAATATTTTATAATTTAATATGACTTTTTCAGTTGTTATGAGCAAAATTATATAATTCTACAATCCTATGTGGACCTGGGTCGCATCACAAAGAGGTTTCTTAATAGATTTTGTCTTACAAGAAATGTATGTTAGTATAACTTAACGGACGTGAAGATCTCTTCATATAACTAATTGTGTATGTCCGTATAATTTTAGCTTTATTTTTTGTACTAGCTTTATATTTATTAATTAAGTATAAATTTTTATTTTTGTTAACTCACCGTGCTCCTTTTTTCCATAGGTACTTTTCATTAAAAAATCCCCGCAAACTCAGTCAAAGCACACTTTTGAGTGCGTGGCTACCTTAGTCGTGGATATCTGTTCCTGAGATATTCCCAGACGTAACTGCTGATGCCACAGCCAAACGTAGGGCCTCGTGATACCCTCAATTAAAACCGAGTGTGGTGCGAGGAGCATTGGTTTGAAGTGGTTTATGTTTATTTTGTTCAAGCTATTAGGTCCAAACACACGTTGAAAAACAACATATTTATTTTCTAGATCGGGGATTCGAGCTCGGGACCCACGGCATTATAAGCATAACGCGTTGGTACTCGGACATCGTGGGCATTTATAATAACCTACAACACTTTATTTAGACATATCATTGACTCACAGTATTAGCCGTCTCCCACTGAATTATGTTAAAAGATTTCTTACGAGAAATGATTGTTAGCCGCACACTCCGTTCTGTATACAACTACAGATTTAAAACCGTATGTGAATTTGTCAGAAGCGGCATACTAACCCCACAACTCACGGCATCAATATTAATTGCATAGATATGAATCATTGATAACTAATAAATGATTATTAAAAAAAACCGATTAATATTTGATTTCAGTCCAATTATTCCGTAAATTTTCGGTGACTAAAAAAAAGTTTTGTTGAGCATACATAATACAGGTAAAGTACAGGTAATTTATTAGGGGGTGAAACATAATAATTGACTTGGCAGGATATGTAATTCAAGCTACTATTCAATTTTCACATCTATTGTGCTATCTAATGTGTCCTTTTGTGATTTTGTTCACGGTGGAATTGTTATTTGATTCGTTTTGAATGATAGGAATATGCTTTTTAGAAGTTAATTAATATATGAAAGGTGTAAAATATGGGATTCTCATTATCACGTCCACAAGTAGTACTTTTGTTGAAACTCTTTATTAATTATTATTGAAGTCTATAGACGTAGGTATATAATATCGTCACTGTTCTGGCAGAAGACACTAATTCTAAAAAATGACATATTGAGTTAGTTATACCAAAATGTTCCTTATTTCAAACTTTACCGTCTGGAAACCTTCTTAATAAATAAACAGTCTCTATTTTAAAGTCATCCTTTTTACGATTACTTCATAGACCATTTCAAACATTTTAACAACTTCAAAGTCAAATTACTCAAAACTAGTATTCCCCAGTTAGTGTGTTCTGCCAGAACACAGACGATATTATGATGTGTGACGAAATGGATACATATTTTACCTACTAGTGATTTGGTCATAATATTATAAATATTTGTATAGTATGATTTTCAAGTTATGTATGTTAATATACCTATGGAATGTTACATTCTCAAAATCTTTTGAATTATTTATTCGTTGAATAAAAGAAATGGTTTATTAAAAATTGTAAGCAAGTTCAAGTAGACGTTATAACTAAAATATTTGGCGAGAGTCGGGCGTCGGTTAATAAATAAGGTAATTAATATTTCTTTATTTAATACACAAAAACCGATAGTCAATAATAACACAATTCGATAAGCATTAATTTCATGTATGGCCTAGATACTATTTTAAATTGTCGCAATTAGATAGTACCTAGGCTCGTAGCATAATTGGTTAAAGCACAGTTGGCGCGATACCATATGATATATTCGTTAGGTACCTACCTATTAATATATTTTTTTATTTCTTTATTATTATGTAGGTATTTTAAGGTATATCAAAAATAATATAAGCTGTCATGATAGTCACAAAATAATGTGATGAATAATAATATAGAGCAATACTATGTAGCCTTGCGCTTGCATACGAAATAGATGTCCGTAGTGGCTTTGAAAAACTATCAAGACGACCCCGTGTTTCTTTATCTGGCTCTTGGAGAAGTCACAACGGTCTCTGAGTATTCAGCTACTCATGTTAGAGAGTATGTTATTTTTATAATATCAATAATAACACTACTTACGGACGCACACAATTGCATGTATAACATTGCATGTAGGATAACTTTCTTCTTCTTTGTCGGGACCTCAAGTCTTCTCCATGGCTTTGCTCCATTCCTCAACTGTGAAACCTGTGGTTCTCTTGATTTGATTTGGCCCCCTCTCTTATTCGCCTTCTCCAACTTTGTACCCGACTCAATATCACGAATTTTCCAGGCTGTCATTTTCTCTGCGGACTAAGTGATCAAAAAAAGAATCCAGCGAAAGCAAGCCAAGGAGAGACCCTCTCCTCATATTTAAATCTTTCTTCATGTACTTATCTCTGTCCAGTGCAGATTTTTCCAGAATTTTCAGCCTAATGCGCCTTTTTAGAGTATATATTTCATCAGAGCCCCCAATGCGGTTAGTTAAAAATTATACATACTTACAAATATATATTTTGTAAGCCATTTAATCTGCGATATTTATTCTTATACAAACAGTTCTGCTGCGTGTATATCAACACATACAAATATAAAACTAAGGTACTGGTGAAACAATATTTAAATGCAATATATGCTCATATACAAGCATACAGTTAAACCTCTTACAAAGTACACATCATGATATATACATATCTACTACAGAGACAATATAAATATGGTGTTTATTGATTTACGTCCACGAAAATCAAAACACAACATGATATTAGAATAATAATATGCAGAGTGTATCGTGCCTTCCAGCGCTCACGTGAGACCTCTAGTATTTTACAAGAGAGCAGTAGCACCAATTTGAGAAACACTGATCTAGTGAAAGATAAACTGTAAGTAATGAGGTTACATTACTTACATGCCTAACATATTAATCAATAATGTAAGTGGTACAAAATGTAAGACACATAATATATATGTAGACTAAGGATGACGATTAATTACAGAACATTGAATCCCGACTCGCTACTTGAACAATATATCATAACGAGTAAAGAGTATGAACCGGTGTAGAAGTTTCACTTTGCTATGTTATGTAAGTAATGCGGAATGAAGAGGCATCGTCATTTTGAATACGGCTGAAGTTTACCTTCACAATAGATTACTCTAATGATATGATTCATATATCAGGCAATCATGGAACGGAAGTAAGGAACAAATGCGCGAGACCATTAGGGGTGGGAGGCTTTATAACAATGCGGGAGTGCTTTAACTTTAACTACCCTCCGCTGTAGACAAAGTAGATAGATGTCAAAACATCATCATACAGACAGTTCGAACAAATTAAAAATTAATTGTAACTACCTACCTACTTGTTTATGTCTTATGCCGTTGTCTGGCGAGGGGTACTTATATTATATAAAAAAGTATGGTATGCAAAGAAATATGATCCTGAAGATATGGTAAATATGAATGCGACAATATAACGAAATCTACTTGTATATTTGACTTTATCAGCTGGGCTCGATCCACTATTAAATGAATGTATCCCAGTCAAGACATTGTTATAAATCAAAACTAATGGCGATGTTGCAATTCCCTTTTGCGCACACAAGTGGAACCATGCCGGTACAGTGACGTCTCGCAGCTAGCCGAAGCGAATGAAAAAAACAGCTTCCGCATATGCGCCGAGACAAAATTTTTCTATTCTACCTGCTCCCCAAGTCGACCTAAATTTGTTACATGTGAAAAGCAGGCGTTTTTTTCTTTCAAAAATGTTGCACCATCGCTATGTGCGGCAGTACATTAATAATTAACATGTGTTTTATGAATATTTGATGAGTTTGTACAATATGTTGCGGAGCCCATGATGCCACTGTACAGTTATTTAGCCGGCTCTCACATCTAAACTCGTCCGTGTGCAACGTGTCGAATACGTCGATGTGACGTCATCCTTATTCACAAAATACATGTTATCTTATGGACCTTCGAACACTGCTAGAATAAAACATTTTATATGTCCAGTGGTAATCCACTGACATATGAAATAAATTTGAATAAACTAACTGTCAAAGTTTGCATATATAATTATTATTACCACGTTTTTCTTAGCTCGAATTCTTGTTCGTCCGATGGTTGTTTATCCAGTACAAATCTTGCAATCGATTGTTAACTAACTTCCCGACTAGCTAGACATTTGAAACTTTTAGAATATATCAAAACACGATGCCAATGCATTCTTTTAATTATTTTAGCCATATTTAAGTAGAATTGAATTCATTTTCAGTTAATTCTGTTTTGTATGAAAAGTTATTTCGGAAGAAATCCGTAATCCAATCCACTATTATTGGTTGCTACGAAGTTGGTCCTAGCAACTAAATTATTAATATATATGTGCTATGGATATCAAAATGACATTTCAGTGTTCTATATTTGTTTGTTGCAAAATAGCAAAAAAATGATTTGTTGACAATTGCCTTATTTGTCCTATATTATTAATAAGTACATATTTCAACATATTTTTTATATGATTCAACAGAAAATTTAAAAAACGTGGTATATAAAAAGTTCTTTTTATCTTGTAATTATTTCATCATCACCTGTAAGTTACTTTGGTAATAATTATTATTATTAATTCCGCTCACGTCGATATAAGTACCTACTGTACATATTCCTAGTTTTCAATTAAACATAATCATTAGGTACATATTGATTTGTCCACGGTTGAAGTATTAATTTTCAACTAGCTGAGCCAGCTGGCTCTCGCCAGTCTGTCTCGCTAGGTCTTGCAGACAGCTTGGCGTCCTAATGAAATGATATTGGATTTTAATAAAATTGTGAAGTATGCAGAGACGGCGCCGTTTGGCATGTCGCTGATTTGTTACTTTTACAATTTGCAAGTCGTTACTGTCGATATAAATTTAGCGTCATATGTATAGTCTATTATGGATTTTGGCCTTCAGGATGTCATCTGATACCATCCCAGGCTGCTAGACCTAGCATAATACCTGACAATTTGATTGCGATTGAATATAATGTAATAGAAGAAGGTTAGCCATATAAAAAATAAATTTAAACTATTAAGTTGTTTTGTTTCATTGTCTAAAAAAATGCTTGCAGCCATAGAATAATATTTAAAAAAATTAAAATTTGAATTAAAATTTTAGCGATAATATGTTTCACGCTGCGGGACGTTCATATCGAAACAAATGTTGATAAAAGAAGAAACATATAGATCTGAGAGGAAGTAATTATTAGGTTGGAAAAGAATTCGTCCAGCAGTGTATTGATATAAACTGATTATGATAATGGCATTATAAATAGGTAGATTATGTATATTATATAGCGATTATTCATAGGACCAAAAAGAGTAGAATCGGCTTAGAGAAGCCTTCATCCAGCAGTGGATTGACCTGGTCTAATGATGATAACGATGAAATGAATATATTATATTGAAATATTTGATAAATGCAGCAATGTATATATGAAACAGGAATGGAATTAGTTTTGAGAGGCCTTCATCGAGCAGTGGATTGATCCTGGTTCATGATAATAATGACGATATAAATGGGTAGGTAAATTTTAATATCACCAATTTTAATAGATATAGCAGTTCATATGACCAATAGGATTATTGATAAAACCTTCATCCAGTAGTGGAATGCGAATAAGCATAGTGATACATATTAATTCTTCTATATAACCACGCGAATGGAAATAATGGATAATACGACGTAGACGACTCATAGTGTGATTAGGGTATGAAATTATCATAATTCACTATTTTATTTGCTTATACGCACGCATGCATTTTACTTATATTATGTAATAAAATATTTACAATATAAAATGAAATAATATTATATACGTTGTGTAATAATTACCTATAGTAAATGTCATTTTTAATAATTTACCTCCCTAAAAATAATTATGTTTACGTTGTCTTTGAATATAAAAGTTCGAATAAAAATATTTTAGTCTATGTTTGTTATTGTGAATTATTGTGAAGCTGATAAAATAAATGACAGTCGGATAAATGTCGAAAAATGCAATTAATAAGATTCTGCGGTACAGTTCTGTTATGAGGTATTCAGCGGAAAACACATTTTGAAAA
Source organism: Rhyacophila brunnea (assembly GCF_057557595.1). Classification (NCBI taxonomy): domain Eukaryota; kingdom Metazoa; phylum Arthropoda; class Insecta; order Trichoptera; family Rhyacophilidae; genus Rhyacophila; species Rhyacophila brunnea. Next base: position 33,334,594 of record NW_028233276.1, on the reverse strand, counting down.
TAGCCGATATGTTAGGTTTGGTTAGGTTAACCTAACAAATAATCCAGTATCTCAGCTATTTTCAAAATGTGTTTTTCGCTGTATTCCTCATAACCGAACTGTACCAGTATGGACATAATAGGTTAACCGAGTGGCTAACATCCATTTATCGTAAACATAAAAAAATCTGTAGTAAATGTGCCGCAGAGGTGGACATGAGATTTTACAACTTTCTTTTTAGACCAAACCAAACCTAACCTGGAGAGTGAAAATAGTTAGTTTTATCACCACATTTCATAATTGGGGAAAGAGAATAATTGACCTCAATACTTATAATAAATAAATTTACTTCAGTGGGTCCAATTTCAAACAGTTTGAAAAATGTAACACTGATCGGTACTATCAACCATAATTGAAAAACGTGAGCAGAATAGTGCATAATATTATTATTTTAAATAACTTAATAATTTGAAAGTCAAGGCAACGTACCTATCACAAAATATGTTATATATTAAATCCATTACAATTTAAATTCAAATACCATCGTTATACATTAATATATACATATCTACGTACTCACCGTAATTACTATATTACCAGATAAATAGAATTAGGTTGGAGAGAACTTCATCTAACAGTAGATTGATCGAGGATGATGGTGATAATAATAATGAATTGAATAGGTACCTAGGTAAATATTATCACAAATTTGATAACATAATTTGTGAACGAAAGGAATGGAATTACTTTGCTTGAACAGTTTGATGAAGGTTTGGATTGATTCAGGTTTTTGAAACCCACAATGACTGAGTGGCTAACATGTCGGCTTATAATGTCGTGGACCTGACAAATACATATATTGTTTTTCACGGTCTAAAAATATAATATCAGTTATGAATGTGACCGTAAATAATATACGTCAAGTGTTGCATTAAAATAATGTCATAATGACCAGAAAACCAGAATGATGTTTTAAACCAGGAGCATATGCACTTACCTGGCGTATAACTTCATCAACAGTAGATACACAATAGGTATTTGCTTCACAACTTAAATTAGAATGGTGACGGTGACACATCATAAACATACAGCAGCTGTCAGATTGATGTGACATGTGGGTCTATTCTATACTTATCGAACACTAAATTGATAAATAGTATCAAACTTAGGGTAGGTTTGTATCAAAATATTAGCACTTATTGTAACAATTACACGAAGCCGGTTTTTATTGTTGCAATAAGTGCGATATTTTAACAGCAGCAAGATAGGTGCTGTTAAAATATAGCACTTATTGCAACAATAAAAACCGGCTTCGTGTAATTGTTACAATAAGTGCTAATATTTTGATACAAACCTACCCTAAGTTTGATAATATTTATCACTTTATCACTTTAGCGGTCGATAAGCATAGAATAGACCCAATGGTATACTTCGCCGGTAATATGAATCTAATATTATAATTTTATATTATCTAATAACAACTTCAAACGATTGAATGTATTATTAGGATAAGTATAGTGTTTTAATATAATATAGGTACACATGTATTAGGTAGTTTTATTTAACCTCTACTGAAAGCGTAATATTATGTTAATTAAGATCGCACCAAATCGCTTGATTGAGAATAATATCCGGATTAAAAATTCACTAAAACATAAACAATTCGCCAAATCACTTGATTGAGAGTAGTATTCGTTTCGAAAAGTCACCAAAACCTAAATAAACATCTCTTGTTTCTAATACAAAGGCATTATTTATCATATTGTCATTACGATTGACGGAGTAGCCGCCATTTTGAAATATAATATTTTCAGTGTTGCAAACACATCGAAAAAATAAATTCCCTAATTAATATGTGTTGTAAAAAAAGTCACGTGCCGATCGAAAATCTATTGTAAAACAGTCAAAATAACCCTAAAAAACCCTAAAACGCAACGAAATTTATCAAATTCCATACTTTTATACTTGAATAAAGAACGTTTCTCTACTGAATTTTTCATTTAAACCTATTGGACATGACGAATAAGTCACACAATCGCTCGCAAAAACGGGCACAGCTGTAGGATAATAATATATAGGAGATTATCGTATAAATACACCGAATTTACATAATTTATTATATTATATCGGAGACGACTTGTCTAATAGATTGGTTTTACATACCCATACCCGGTAGCGCAATGTTGATGATTGAATAGTAATGGGCAAGAATCACTTTTGATGAAAACGTGCATCGTCCATATTCCACAGTCATTCAAAATTATACGTTTTGTAAATAAGATTATAGGTACACAAAAAGTATACAACAATAAGTCAACCAATGAATGCGTGTTCGTGCTTCGTGTGTAATATATATTTAGCAAGCAATATTTAGGCATTGTTTAAATTTATTGCAACTCACAGACACTAGGGATAATAATAGAAAAAAAAAATTACATGTTATTCAAAAGCTCGATCGTACGAGGGCATGACTTTAGTTTAGAGTGAGCTTTGTCAGACGAACGGATTCGTATTTTAGTTTTTCAGTTGTGATATGACAAGAAATTTGAAGTTAACCATGTTACTCGTACTACACAAACACTACACACTAATTTCTCGATATGCGATTACCTCACTGTAAACATCTGTCAGACAATTCTGAGAGTATCATTTGTTTTTTTTCCACTACCCGATTAAAATTAACGATTCTTCCTATTTTTCAAATCTAGAATTTGTGTATGTTTAATACGTATTCTCCGTGTCTCTCTCCCTTTTACACATTTTGTTATATTTTATCTCATGCGTTACAGATAATTCATGATAAATATATATATATATACCTAAAGTAATCATTTTTGTACAGTTTTCCAAAGTCAAGACGACCTAACAAACGGCTTGGAATACAGAACAGATAATAAATAGAATACCGAGAGGCTATATTCAATACGCCGCATCTTGATGCAGGGTTTTGAATGTGTGAGTGTCCTACGAAAATGAAGCACGCATTATGCACGTGCAGTAGTGTGTGTAATACACCAACATTAAATGAGCGTAAATGCATAAACCAAGAGCAGTTTTCAGTATTCGACATAAAACGTATTCTTGACTCTTGTGTAAGTTCAACCCGGATTCTTCCTTACTCGAGTCGGTTACCTGCTATCGCCTTGCCCGTTATGTATTTCAGTTCCAATTATTTCTGAGTTCCCTGGCTTGGAAGTTTGGAAAAGTATGATTTTATGTTAATTGAATACAAGTTGGTGTAGACTCTAAGTACAAGGAATAGACACACATGATCCCTATGTGCAGTGTGCATCGTACGTGATAATCGGTTGTATTAAGCAATACAACATAAGTGTGTGGAACAAATATTTTCCTCCGTAAATTGCATATTGTGAAAATGAATATGTAGCATATTAAGTTTTCTCTTTGCATTAGAAACCCATTTGCGAAATCGCCATAGAAGGGTGAACGGGTACTAATGGAAAACGTAACTCGTTATTTGCACTTTGTGATTTTTGGGATGTGAATAAATAAGCAATACAAAATAATATTGCTTTGCGGAAAGTAAAATATCCATTCACTGTAATATTGATATTTAATTTAACATACTTTCCATAGAAAAGATACTGTTGAATTTAAATATTAAAATAATAGACTGAGCTTTAAAAAGGAATTATATAAAAACTAAATATTCATGTTATAATAAGCAAATTAGCGCGATACCAGTGGATATGCGGGTTCAAATCCCATCGAGCATAGTATGTTTTTCAAATGTGAATTTTTCTAGTGGATATATATTTATCTGAGGTGTTTTAAAGATATGTATGTTCAATATATTATGGAATGTTACATTCTTGTTATATCTTGTGAATTATTCGTTGAATAAAAGAAATCGTTTATTTTATATAATAATGTAATAACATTATTAACATTTGGTGGTGCTAACTCATGGCCCCCATAACGAGGGGGCTGACAGGCCTCTAGCCTAGGGGCCCGGGTTCAGGGGGAGCCCGGCGTAGCGGGTCGACCACATAATTGAAATAAACACCTTCAATATGCCCAAATAGTAAAAAAAGTCTAAAAAAAAGGCGCTATTTTACTTCGGGGCTATTACCATTTTAAAATATAACTATAGTTGTGCGATGCAATGTTTGGTTATTGTGTCTCCATAATTAGATGTGTTAAAAATCGCTAAAAATACACTGAATTTTTATTTCCTCGAACACCATTTAGAAAACGCCACTGTAGAGCGTCAGACTGCTTTTAACCTTCGTGATAGGTAGGGGGGCTCGCCAAAGATCCTGGCCTGGGGGCCCGCTTCAGGATGTGGGGGCCATGTGCTAACTAGATACCTATTATAATATTAATAGATTGTGCATGCATCCGAGTTTAATGTTGATATAAAATTGACCTACTATTCAATCACAGGCAATATTGAAATCATTCAAATAATATGACTAATGCTGTAAAAACACTAATCTACTATAATATTAGGAACGAAGCTTTTTTCAATGGCAGGTTCAATTTTTTTTCATGTAATCTAATCAGAGTGTACACGGTATGAACATCACTTGTATCGAATTGAGTACACGGAGAAAGTTAAGTGTTAGTTGGACCTTAAAGTAACTACGTTTATGTAGGTAAATGCTGACTTTTGATATTACACGGTTGATTTTATTCATTGTATCTGAGAGATATTAAAATTGATCGGTATCCAAAATATACCTACGCTATTATAAATTTTACTAGAGAAACAGTTGTAGCTAGACTGCCACGTGTTTATTATGTCTATATTTACTATAGGTACATTTATGACGATCAATTTATTTTTATTATTAAAATACCTAGTTCTAAATAAAATGATCCGTCGAAAATTGGAAACGTAATCACTAATCAGTGTCTCTAACCGAATAGTGGTCACGGGTTTTGAAATCTTTAATTTATCATTTTGAATTGCCACCGTTTATTGGTTTATAAAACGTCATATTTTAAAATAGATCGTAGTAAGTTTATGGAATAATTTTAACCCTTAAAATAGAATTTTTGATTTAAGTATCTATAAGTCACTCAAAATAAATTATAATATTTTATAAATAAGCAAGTTCAATTATTATTAACAATACATTATTCCGCAGTGATAATATAAATGCTGAAAATACAAGAGCAAGTTAATTATTTTAAGAAAGATTGCGAAGGGCTCATTCTTTCATTAAACTGAAGTTTCTACAATGAAGAATAGCTCTGATAATTTAGCAGGTATTTGATAAAATAATTAGCAATAGTATTTAAGCAATAAGGACATTATACCATTTCGTTTTCTAATATAAAATTTCGTATGTCATTGTCATTAGCCCGCACTTATTCATCAGTGTGGTAAATATCATTATCACCTTTTGAAAATTCATAAGAACCTATGCATTTTTTGGTTATCAGATAGGTACGTCCTCTCTCCAATAATTGGCAATTTCGGAACTGTCAAATGCGTATGTTACATTTTTTTATAAAACATGACACATGTATACATACAGTCAGTGGCTGATTTAGGAACATACTGATTTTTATAATAATGAAAAAAACTAATAATAAAAATAATAATAAAAACCATAAGTTCCAAACTACAAACAACGTAGGTACCAAATACATATTATATCAGTAGGTATATATCTTTCCTAGAATCACATCATGTACTTAACTAAACATAATTAAGTATAATTGAAGATCACAGTGGTAACAATTAATAATAATATTAGGTGGTGGATTCGTGCTTTATGTACCTACTATGTGAGTGGTTATGTTATGAGCTCTTTTGATGCTACTTGCAGGGATTTTGTTATACCTACTTTGACTAATATTTTATACGTAGGTACTCAATTTGTGAGAATGAGATTGAGTCCACAAACTATTTATTCGATTTTTCTAATTATACTTTGTCTCTATAAAACTTTGGTATATTTGACGAATATTTTTAGACACCTTTTAAATTTTTCTGACAAATCGATTGCACAATTTGCATAAAAAGAATACCTCTGTATACAGTTAGTACCTACACATAAATAATATCGTCACCTCAATACTACAACTAGATAACTGTGATTTGGTCATTGTTGGGAAAATTAAATTTAAACTTTACTACTAGGCTATAATTATTATTTAAAATAAAAATGGAAAATTATTTTTTGTCTAATTGTGAACAATTAAATAATGTTCAATTAAATGAAAAAAATATTGGAGATATTTTATTTTATTTATTTAATGCATTTATGGTTTTAATATTATTTAATATTAACACAAAATTGATACGGTTCCTATTAACTTCAGACTTACCTAGTTTTATCATTTCGTAGAGAAGAAAATGTAGAATCATATTTAATAGCTATCTCAAAAACTGTGAAAATTAAGTTATCTAGTTGTAGCATTGATATGACGATATTATGGTTGCTGTAAGATTGTTAATAATATATTTCCAAAAACGAAAATGAAGTTTCATGTTCTACTCTTAGTAGGTATGTAACCCTATCATTTAGTAAACTTTCATGTTCAGCCAATACCATACCAAACTGTCTTCTGGTACAATGTTTAATATTCTTTCCTCTCCGTGGTCAAAACGGATCAAATCAAACTGGTTAGAAAAATTGATTTAACTCACAGCTGAATGGTCTAATTATACTTACATACAGCCCGATAAAGCCTGTAACTAAAGCCTTTAGTTTTACACTTGGCAGTGGCGTTAAACTGTGATTACTTTACCACGAATTAAACCACTTAACAGCTTTCTAGTGGTAATCGAACAATGGTGATTTTTATCGATGTATACTGTTTTAGATCAAAAATATTGATTGTATTCGGGAGCTAGACCGGACGATCAAACACTCGAGGGAAAATTACAATCGGACACCTGTTTGTTGATACTTATTTTATTAGTTTATTACACACACCTATCAGTGACCACTCGTCTATAAACGTATTTAAATAATAACTTTATTATTTTATATTTTACAATAATATTATAATTTGCCAACGGTTCTATAGGTATGTATTATAAATTAATTGTCGTCTGCTTGGCCAAACAGACATATATGTAGCTCTGGCAGTGGCGAAGGGTGGATGTAGGGCGTAGGCTGTTAAGATCCGATGTAAATAGTACACAGTATCACTAAGCTGTAATGTGTGGATAGTGCTTGTTAGTTTTTATAATACAATTAAACGTTGCCTAATACAAACCATAGTAGATAATAGTGAATAAATATTCATTTATCTATTATAAATTATACCTTTACACCATACATCATTTTAAATATTTTATAGATCAAAGAATATTTTCTATCGATTATGGTTTGATATAGGCACCAGTGGCGGCTCGACGACTTTCTAGGTGGCGGGGCTTAGTCATTAATTATTAAATATACATACATTCTTATATTATACATTATGTACGATGCTACTTATCAGTTTTGAACAACGACATATAGCGAGCGTATTTACTCACCTAGGGGTCATTTGATTCGCTCCCAGTATGCGTATACTAACGCTAATGCATTCACATCTTTTGTAGAATAAGATTTTTACCGCGGCGACGGTATAGGACTGAGTGACCCCAGTCAGCGAAAAATAGACGCCATAGCTTTCTTAATTTATACATAGTTGTCACCGTGAAATAGGGCGTATTTAATGTATCTAATTAATTATTTTAATACCGTGTAATCATCATTGTGTTTTTACAATCATTGCTTTATTTATTTGTATAATAATATTAAATTGCGACGGGTTTAGATGGATAAAATAAATTAAATAGTTCATTTAATTGATAAAAATATCGGACGTGTATTTTTAACATAATGATGTGGGGATGGTCCCTACGAACCCTTAATGTAGAGCCACCCCTGATAGGCACCATATATTATATCTATATACCTATTACATATTCTTAATTTAACGAAAACAAATACCTAAGTATGCTTGAAAAAGTGTCCACTATTTTTGTCGTATCGCCCATAGCATACCTCAACTTACTAGTATGTCTTGGTGTTGACAGGATTTAACTGAATTTTAAAAACTAACCGCACCAAATGCAAATTGTATTTTCTATTTCAATGAAAACAAATAAGTATGACTGACAAAGTTTAGTGTGTACTATTTATGTCGAATCTTAACAGTCTACCTCGACCGCTCGACACTGAGCTCTGGCATTAATACGTAATCGGTTATGGCACTAAACAAGCAAAGAAAAGTTTCAACTAATATGGAACATTGAACGTATACAACACATAGGTACACACGATTACACACCTATTGTAAAAAACACTCACACAATGTTAAAACTAGTGTCATACTATCGCGTGCCCTGAGGCTGTAGGTATTTTAGCCTAACGTGCTAACAGCGATGTAATGTTTTTGAAATATTATATGTACATAAATTTACGCGCACAGAATTCGGTGCCAAACAGACGAAAGTCTCTTGGTCAAGGAACTGAAATATTGAGATAGTAGAATTTTCTAGCCCTCCTTGTTTAAATCGCGGTTTTTTTTTAAAATATTTATATTAATGTCTGTTGTACTTTTTTCGTGATATATTTATTATAAAGAGGTAATACCTATATAAGATTTTTTTCTTCAGTAAAATACTGAAGATCAACAAGTTTTGTAAATATGGATATTGTAGTATGACTTTTTTCATTTTGGTATGTATTTTACTTTGAGTTAGAAGACATCAGCGTCATCCATTTGTTCAGTTAAAACTCAAAAACACAAGACCAATATTTATGAAAATTTCACAACTTATAGACTCTACTCATAGTGTTCGTATAAATTAAGTAGACGTTTAGTAAATTTTCATCGCGATTTTAGACTTATATAAATAATTACCTTATTAGTTACTTAGTAATTAGTTATAATACCTACCTACGTCTTATTATAAAAGTATATAAGTTGAAACCTCAGATAATGTTGAAAGCGTCTGCGTAAAATGAGCCTATGTATTTTCCGGTTTGTGGCACCTGCCGAAGATAGTGTTCTATTTCCAACCACCAGTCGTCAGCCACCGTGGGCGATCATCTTTACTATCTACTTCATTACGTATTCATCATTACACGATAATTCTACTAATCTACTCATCCTCTTTTTGCTCCCCTTTGGTATTGGTAAGGTATTGACTTCCAACTTTATAATCACGACTGATGGTTATGGAGAGTATACTCATATAATTAATAATGTTACTTAGTTAAAAAGTAAAATATGCAAGGCAAGTCTCTACAGTCTACTCTCTACAGAGTGGATGTTATGTGAACCAACTTTCGCATGGAATGGCTGCTAGCAAGGAACGTAGTGGAACATTAATGGTAACTAGGGAATCCAATCCCGAGACAAAATTCTGATCCCGGGATTTTGGGATTACAATTTGACAATCCCGGGATTCCGGGACTGGTCCCGGGATTGACATTTTTTTCATTGTTAATACCTATAATTTTTTTATATTTACAAATAACATTGATAAAATCGGTCAAAAATAAATCTAGTATAATTTATACTATTTAAGACATTTATTGTTAATATTGTATACGTTCAATCTTGGAAATACATAAGTTTAATGGAGTAAATAATCTTGTAATATAAATAATAATTTGAATTTAATATGAGATTGCTGTTTCTGATAGTAAAGATTTAATGAATGGGTTAGCGAGATTTAAAATAGTAAAGCAAATCATGGTGTACGTATTGCCTTTCCGCTTCATAAATCTAATTAGTCAGCCTAACTAGTTATGAAACTGCCATAAAACGTATGAGATCATGGTTGAATTACTTTTATGTGAAAAAATAAAATGAATCGGCAACTTACACATAGGTATAAATCAAACTTCATTCAAACTCAGATTATTTCTAATGTAGTTATTTGTTATTAAAAGTATTTTTTCTGTTATATTTTCTTTTTTATTTTATTATCCATAAAAATTGATAAAAAAAACCAATCCCGAAAGCTTCGGGATTATGTTTATCAATCCCGGGATTCATAGTTATCGAAAATAGCTCGGGATCCCGGGATTGGATTCCCTAATGGTAACTGCCTTACCCTATCGAGTATGGTAACGGTTTTGAAGCACTGTTCGCTTTATTACTTCAAACCATAAAACCATGGGACACAAAGTGTACCGACTGTCATCATATTGAATGCGCATTATGTTTACGTGACAAACTTTAATGCATATTATGAGATAGACATAACTATTGAAAAAATCTTTAACAATTGTTTAAGTTAATCTCCTATTTTTCCACACTCTGTGAATTTTGTGTTCCTTGGTTACCACCCAGTTGCCCAACACATTTCGTCCTTGCTCTGGATTAAACACAAATTAAAAAAAATATATATATTTTTTTCTAGTTGATTTACTTGAACACGCATCCACTGTGGGAGGCTATAATTTGAATTTGCAATGATATATACTTACAATAGGTGTATTGTAAGTAGGTAGGTACATTGTCTTTAAAACCAACTTGCACAACCCGATATAAATCTGTAAATCGATTCCCTGTTCTTACTAACTCCATAGTCTATATATCAGGGATGTCAACTATTTTTTACATAAGATCTACTTTGGAGAAGAAAAATCCTCCGCGATCTACTTTTATATATTATATAAGTATAAATAGTATATAATAGATATATTTTTAAACCAATAATATAGAATCTTACTAAGAACAATAAATAAAGCGTAGTATATAGATGATTTCCATTCGCATAACTGTAGTTATTTTATTTTGAGCTTCCGGATGTTACAGAGTTTGAATTATTTTATTATTTATCCTACATTGTAAGGTGTCTACAATGTTTGTATAATTGCGGGTGTAATTACTCAAACACTCAAACCATTTCTCAAACATGATTCTAAATGTTCGTCCGTTAAAATGGTTCTGTACTTCGATTATATAATTTTCATTTGCGAATCGCTGATTCATACACCTACAAGTTCTTCCACTTGTAGAATGAATAAATAAATTAAATATTTTTGGCGATCGACCAAAAATCATTTCGCGATTGACTTTATTGACACCCCTGCTTTATATTGTGTATGTAAATATACCGTAAACTTTAATATTTTCGATCGGTTCGGAGGTGATCATCGCGTTAATCAACCGGGTCAATCATCGAAGTATGAACTCATAAAAATATACCACTATCTGCCACACAAAAAGACAAGTAAACAATTTATAATTTATATGTACGACTATCCGAGTGTCAATAACAAGACGCGCAACGCACTCCGGCGTGAGTGGATCCTGCGGTCAGCGCACTTGTAAACCTGAACCCAAACCGCAAGACAGTCTCCGAGTGATGTACTGGATCTGTAAGACGATCGTAGTCACGTGCTGGCCGAGACGACAGGGGAGACGATTAAATGGATTACCTGCAATTAAAAGAAAAGAAAAAATCAGTAACGTGGCTGGCTACGTATAAATTACCTAAGTACTAGTAAGTTGTCTGGTTTAATTTAAGAAGGGACAAGTTGTTATTATCGGATAACAATAAAAATATAAATGCGTGTATTATACTATATACGATGATAATTATCATTATTTTGGGCATTTGGGCGATTGTTTAAAGCCTTCCTTCTAATCTAATATATAAAAATTAATATTTGTGTGTTTGTTTGTTCGTATTGAACGCGCAGCCACACCGTTCATCCGATTGCAATAAAACTTTGTAAACTTATTGCTTGCACTTGCGGGAAGAGTATAGGCTATACTAATATATAAAAATGAATGTCTGTCTGTCTGTATGTCTGTCTGTCTGTGTGTCTGTCCCGTATGCGTTCCTATACCATTCATCCGATTGCGATGAAATTTTGGTAAGTGGTTATATGCACACCCATGAAGGTTTCTGAATTAAAAAAATCATCATCATCTTCTTCTTCTTCATTCAATTTTCTTTTATTCGTATGGTTCCTATACCATTCATCCGATTGCAATAAAATTTTGGTAAATGGTTGTATGCACACCCATTAAGGTTTCTGAATTAGAAAAATTATCATCTTCTTCTTCTTCTTCATTCTATCTTCTTTTATTCGTATGGTTCCTATACCATTCATCCGATTGCGATGAAACCTTCGTCAGTTGTTGTGTTAACACCCGCAAAGGTTTCTGAAATAGTACAACCATCTTCTTCTTCTTCTTTTTCTTCATTCTATCTTCTTTTATTCGTATGGTCCCTATACCATTCATCCGATTGCAATGAAACTTCGTCAGTTGTTGTGGTAACACCCGCAATGGTTTTTGAATTAGTACAACCATCTTCTTCTTCTTCTTCTATTCGTATGCGTTCTAATTCCATTCATCCGATTGCAATAAAATTTTCGTCAGTAATTGTGCCAACACCCGCGAGGTTTCTGAATTTTACAACCATCTTCTTCTTCTTCTTCATTCTATCTTCTTTTATTCGTATGGTCCTTATACCATTCATCCAATTGCAATGAAATTTTCGTCAGTAATTGTGCCAACACCCGCGAAGGTTTCTGAATTAGTACAACCATCTTCTTCTTCTATTATATCTTCTTCTATTCGTATGCGTTCCTATACCATTCATCCGATTGCAATGAAATTTTGATCAAGTGTTGTGCTCACGCCGCAAAGGTTTCTGAATTGATACAACTATTTTCTTTTTCTTCTATTCTATCTTCTTCTATTTGTATGCGTTCTTATACCATTCATCCGATTGCGATGAAATCTTGAACAATTGTTGTGAGCACGCCCGCGAAAGGTTCTGAATTAGTACAACCATGTTCTTCTTCTTCTATTCGTATGCGTTCCTATACCATTCATCCGATTGCAATGAAAATTTGATCAAGTGTTGTGTTTACGCCCGCAATCTGAATTGATACAACCATTTTCTTTTTCTTCTATTCTATCTTCTTCTATTCGTATGCGTTCTTATACCATTCATCCAACTGCGATGAAATTTTGACCAGTTGTTGTGCGCAAGCCCGCAAAGGTTTCTGAATTAGTACAACCATCTTCTTCTTCTATTCTATCTTCTTCTATTCGTATGCGTTCCTATACCATTCATCCGATTGCAATGAAATTTTGATCAAGTGTTGTGCTCACGCCGCAAAGGTTTCTGAATTGATACAACTATTTTCTTTTTCTTCTATTCTATCTTCTTCTATTTGTATGCGTTCCTATACCATTCATCCGATTGCGATGAAATCTTGAACAATTGTTGTGAGCACGCCCGCGAAAGGTTCTGAATTAGTACAACCATCTTCTTCTTCTTCTATTCGTATGCGTTCCTATACCATTCATCCGATTGCAATGAAAATTTGATCTAGTGTTGTGTTTACGCCCGCAATCTGAATTGATACAACCATTTTCTTTTTCTTCTATTCTATCTTCTTCTATTCGTATGCGTTCTTATACCATTCATCCAACTGCGATGAAATTTTGACCAGTTGTTGTGTGCAAGCCCGCGAAAGGTTCTGAATTAGTACAACCATCTTCTTCTTCTTCTATTCGTATGCGTTCCTATACCATTCATCCGATTGCAATGAAAATTTGATCAAGTGTTGTGTTTACGCCCGCAATCTGAATTGATACAACCATTTTCTTTTTCTTCTATTCTATCTTCTTCTATTCGTATGCGTTCTTATACCATTCATCCAATTGCAATGAAATTTTGACCAGTTGTTGTGCGCAAGCCAGCAAAGGTTTCTGAATTAGTACAACCATCTTCTTCTTCTATTCTATCTTCTTCTATTCGTATGCGTTCCTATACCATTCATCCGATTGCAATGAAATTTTGATCAAGTGTTGTGCTCACGCCGCAAAGGTTTCTGAATTGATACAACTATTTTCTTTTTCTTCTATTCTATCTTCTTCTATTTGTATGCGTTCTTATACCATTCATCCGATTGCGATGAAATCTTGAACAATTGTTGTGAGCACGCCCGCGAAAGGTTCTGAATTAGTACAACCATCTTCTTCTTCTTCTATTCGTATGCGTTCCTATACCATTCATCCGATTGCAATGAAAATTTGATCAAGTGTTGTGTTTACGCCCGCAATCTGAATTGATACAACCATTTTCTTTTTCTTCTATTCTATCTTCTTCTATTCGTATGCGTTCTTATACTATTCATCCAACTGCGATGAAATTTTGACCAGTTGTTGTGCGCAAGCCCGCAAAGTTTTCTGAATTAGTACAACCATCTTCTTCTTCTATTCTATCTTCTTCTATTCGTATGCGTTCCTATACCATTCATCCGATTGCAATGAAATTTTGATCAAGTGTTGTGCTCACGCCGCAAAGGTTTCTGAATTGATACAACTATCTTCTTTTTCTTCTATTCTATCTTCTTCTATTTGTATGCGTTCTTATACCATTCATCCGATTGCGATGAAATCTTGAAAAATTGTTGTGAGCACGCCCGCGAAAGGTGCTGAATTAGTACAACCATCTTCTTCTTCTTCTATTAGTATGCGTTCCTATACCATTCATCCGATTGCAATGAAAATTTGATCAAGTGTTGTGTTTAAGCCCGCAATCTAAATTGATACAACCATTTTCTTTTTCTTCTATTCTATCTTCTTCTATTCTATGCGTACTTATACCATTCATCCAACTGCGATGAAATTTTGACCAGTTGTTGTGCGCAAGCCCGCGAAGGTTTCTGAATAAGTACAACCATCTTCTTCTTCTTCTATTCGTATGCGTTCCTATACCATTCATCCGATTGCAATGAAACTTTGGTGAGTTGTCGTGCGCACGCCTGCAAAGGTTTCTGAATTAGTACAACCATCATCTTCTTCTTCTATTCGAATGCGTACTTACACCATTCATCCGATTGCAATGAAACTTTGGTGAGTTGTCGTGCGCATGCCCACGAAGATTTCTGAATTAGAAAATCATCTTCTACTTCTATTCGTATGCGTTCCTATACCATTCATCCGATTGCAATGACATTTCTATCAAGTGTTGTGCCCTTGGCCGCAAAGGTTTCTGAATTAGTACGATCATCTTTTTCTTCTTCTATTTGTATGCGTTCTTATGCCATTCATCCGATTGTGATGAAATTTTGACCAGTTGTTGTGCGCACGCCCGCAAAGGTTTTTGAATTAGTACAACCATCTTCTTCTTCTTCTATTCGTATGTGTTCCTATTCCATTAATTCGACTGCAATGAAACTTTGGTGAGTTGTCATGTGCATGCCCACGAAGATTTCTGAATTAGAAAATCATCTTCTTCTACTATTCGTATGCGTTCCTATACCAATCATCCGATTGCGATGAAACTTTTGTCAGTTGGTGTGCGCACACCTGCAAAGGTTTCTAAATTATTATTATATAAAATACAAAGTTTGTTGTTTGTTTGTTCCATCCAATTTTGATTTTTTTTTTACTACATATTAATAACATTAATAACGTTTTAATATTTTGGATTCGATTTTAATTTAGTGTTCTTATGTTTGACCTTTACTCCTATTAGAATTATTTTCATATTACCATATTGTATTACACAGATATTTTAATATTAAAAAAATAATAACCTCTTATTATTTTTCAAATATCTAAGATAAATATAACCACGAAGCGACCCTGTGCGAAGCCGGGTACTTCAGCTAGTATAAATATAATTTTTAATAGCCGATTAACGTATTTTAAATAATAACTTCATTATTTTTTAATTATACAAAAAATATAATTCGCCAACGACATCTGTCCGGAGGGTATGATAAGATGGTGGTAGATGAAGAGTCGTTGTTGCTTGGTTGTTGAGATGCGAGTTTATTAGTTGATACAAGAATACACTGGATACAATAATAAGAATGATATGATATAATGAATGATATTATAATTGAGAGGTAATGATGTATTGGTGAGATCGATATGCAAGAGATTAATTATAAATTTCACTGAGAGACTTGATTCGAGGGGAATAACGAATGTACTATGTCGAGTGAAGAGATCATGACAATAGCGGTACCTGCGTCTCGTGACGGACTCGATGAGTGGAGTGTTAGTTAATAGTTCTTCTTATTTATATTAATGCAGTACATATTATAATACCATAGATTTTGTCTTAATTCTCAATAAAAACAAACACTACTGGATTAGTTATGATTGAGGAAACACTGACGATTATTATTGCCATTGGTTTGTTCATTAGCAAAACCTGTATAATAAAGTGTGTCACTAATTTAATATAGAGTAGTATGATCGCTACATATAAATTCATTGTTGACTTGGTATTCCAGATGGCACGTAGCAATTCCACTATTACGTAACGAGAATAACACAATCTAACAATTTAAGTAATTTCGTACATTTCACGCATACAACACATACAAACGATTACACACATATTGTAAAAAATACACGCACGACATAATGTCAAAACCTGAGGCTATATGTATAACAGTATGAGTGCATCATATTTGTGTACAAGTAAGTACGTATCTTTTTGAGAGGTATATTGTCGGCCCTTTTGAAGATGATTGCAGGGAGCTTGTTATGTGTACAATATGCTTCTTTTTAGCTTGGTATACCTAATTTTATGACTGGTTTGAACTGTTTCGAATATCCTTTTAAATCGTCTGACGAATCGACTGCGTCGTTTACGTCAAAGAACATCGCTGTTGTCAGAATCGTATTTCAATTTCGATTCTGTATTAAGACATTATTTATATTGCCAACAGTTGGGTAATATTTTTGCACAAAAAATGGTTATATTTCCCTCCATAAAGTCCGGTCGCTTTCACACGTTACTTCCGAGTGATAAACAATGGCTAAAGAGCAATGTACTTGACGCATAATGTTCGTAATGATTTGCGACGATCTATAAAAATTTGCACAAAAATGCGAATCCTTCGACCGAACACAGTTCATAGCAGCAAGCACGTGAAAAATGAATTTTCAATAATAATATAACAGTTTCGCAATATGCCAGCAGTAGCGTATTAAGGAAATGGGCAAAGTGAAATGAATATTTACTTTTACAAATTTATGATTTTTTTCTTTCTCTTCTAACAGCCCAAATCGACCCTTGACTGCCATAACCTTAAGGCAAAATTTTCACATGAGGTGCCACCATACCTGTAAGCGGCACAGACTCCCATGTTCCTAAAAACGCCAATGTTTGAGATTAGGTTTCGTGGAAATGTTCTAACTTTCATTAGAGATGTGAATAATATAAATTTTAAGATTTTTGATTTTGTCTAGAGCAGGGGTAGTCAACCTTTTTGTACCTTTATACCTACCGCCCACTTTTGTATCTCTGTTAGTAGTAAAATTTTCTAACCGCCCACCGGTTCCACACTAATGGTGACTTATAAAGTAAAGAAGTAACTTTACTTTCCACATATTTGGATATAAGGCAGGCATTTTTTTTATTTTGTCATAGGTTTTTATATGCACCAAATCACCACTATCGAATTTATATTTTACTTTCTTCATCATATCTAATTTCTAACAGTTCTTCTTAACAAGTTGAATCAGCCTCTTTCCAGCGAAAGCGCGCGCAACTCAAACGTATAACCGTGTGTGAAAATGTTCGTAGACAATGTCTTTTTTTGGTTATAGGTTTGAGTTGCGCGCGCCGCTCAACGCTCCGCCGGACACGCGTACCCTGGACGAGCGCTAATATCTGCGGTAGAAGGATTTTTCATCCAGTCACACACCTTCAATTTCAATATGTCTTCAAATCGTTTTTCATGTCCAAATTAAATTCCTTGATGTGGCTACTGAATCTGTATGTACCTCCAGAGGATATTCCTCTGGAGTTACATCATTTTTTATAGATGACAATTCAGGAAAGTGATGAACTTCTCTCTTCAATAGATTATAACGAAGCAGTTCACGTTTGACAATATTCTATATTCTATTCTATTATACATATTTTCTGAAATTTGAATTGTCACGGGGAATTTTATGAAAACATAATGAAAATGTTTTTAAATCCCCTACCGCCCACTAGTGGGAGGTAGGGACCAGGTTGACTACCCCTGATCTAGAGTCTCGAGGAAAATGAATAATAACATATTAAGTACTCGAATGTAGTGACAACTCGTCCGGCTGAATAATGCGTTCTGATGCTCTGGAGTTCTTCATCTTCGGGTTAGTGTAGAGGAGAAAGGGAGGTGGTTTTGCAGGGAAAATTTTGCTTGATGCATTACATGATCGAGCATGTTTTTTTTTCTAGATGCAAAGAATGATAGGGCGCTAGGCGATATACGTTTTCATTATTTTTAATAGATATTTTGATATTACTTAGAATTAGGGCATATATGTATGGAATATACACAGGTTAGGGTAGGTTTGATGTTAGCAGTTACCTAACGAATTTACAGACAATTCGAAACTAAAATGAAAGAGGATGGCATTCTAAGTCTGTTTAAGAGCGGCAATTTTCCTAGGGACGTAACTACGCGTTTGCTTAGTACGTAGTAAAATATAAATATAATTATATAGTATATATTATATTATACATTGTATTATACTCTTTGATGTAAATTGTATAAGTAGATACTCACTTGAATTGTAACAATGGATGCAGAATATAATAAAATATGGTGGAAATTAGCCCAAATACGGTTCTTTTAAATCTGAACTTTTAAGGGGAACCTGGACTGTAACGAATACAATAAAAAATCACCCTTTCGAATTGTTGCATCCTTTGAGTACAGTGTCCAAAGTTCCGCCCCATTGATCGATTAAGTCTCGCTGAATTACTGACTGTTTTGTGCAAAAAAGTGCATTTTTCCTGTTTCCCCTTTCGAAAACTATTTCATTGGCTCCAAAGGTTCCATCCGATGACCGCACTTCGGATTGTTTACGACATTTTAAGCGACATTAATCGGCGATCGGCGTAACTACGCTTTTGTGACATCAGAGAGTATTTTGCGAAATATAGTACCTAGTTGGTTGATTTTTCATTTGAAGTGATTCTTGATTCAAGCCGTTTATTACCCTGACTGATATGATTTCAAATCGAATTGTGAAGGGATATAAATAACTTTTTACTTTGGTAGATTTGATAAAGGACATTGTGTTAATTTAAAAAAATATATTATTTTTGTTATTTTTGACAAATAAATTGGTAAGCGGCAGTATTGGATCGACTGGGATGGAGAAAGTTTCTAATTGATTGAAGGTCTGAAGGATGATTTATTTAGTTTGGTTGAATAAAAATTTGAAATAATATGTTTATAATACATATAAGTAGGTACCAAATTATAATAAAAATGTACAAAAATTTTATATAATAAATGTGTTATTTATATAAAAAAAACCGTATATTGAAGACAATTTTTTCTATCGTTAATGTTGATTATCTTCAAAATACACTTTTGTGGGTTATCTAGTTTTTAGACCACAGCCCTCATATATGAGTAGGTATAGGAATTAGAAATAATTATGAACGTTGGTAATTAAAAGTGACCGAGACAGTGAGGTGTGCGTGGCGTAACAGTTATAATTATTAGGATCGTTAGTGTCCGTTTGTATCGTCCGTGTTGTCTGTTAGAGTTAGAGTACAAAATATTAAAGCAGACGTTCGATGCCCCTAATGATTTTACCAATTTATGAGTGCTGCAGGTCTTCCACTGATACTGGTCCTCTGGATACTGGTCCTTCCACTGGTCTTGCTTGTCGTAGAATTCCAAGAGGAGTGGACCTAACCTTTTGAGAAAGCTCTTCGACAGCCAAATAATCCGGGTCACGATCTTCAGTCGGTCCTGATAGGTAATTTGTATTTTTCGTGTTCTCGTGTGCGCGCTTGCACAAGATGTTATATAAAAAACCCGCACCAGATCTCATAATAGAAGATTTGAAGATTATAATATTTCTTTTTTAAATCAAAATAATATACATATGCAAAAACGCTAATCACAGTTCCACACTACAACGTCAACCACATTGATATGTTTGGAGATATTGTAATGTACTGTAGAAACACTGACAAAAATTGAATGCTGGCGAAAAATCCATTTTTTAACTCTGGATGTCTTTACGATTATTCTTTATTCAAATTTAAATTTATGGTTGCTACAGCAGATATTTGAAAAAACGAGTAGAGAACAAGACAAATATATTGGTGTAATTCATACAACAAACTACTTATTATGGGTTTGCGAATCTGTCTGAGCGCATTATTTTTCGCGCGGTCAATTGTTCGCGTGCGAAATTATTGTATTCCTACCAAAACGTCCAGATATTTCATAACGGTCTGGCATCTATGCTACGTATTTAATTGAACATACTATGGTATTAAGGACAAAATTGGTATTGTTGAAAATTGTGAAACTTTAAAATATAATTACAATTTTGTTGCTTCTTAATATCATGTAGTATTGTAGTTACATAAAGAAATAATTGTATTGATAATACGCGAGTAATATTAAACAATTCAAAGCCATAAACATAACCAATCAAGGACGTAAATACATATTATTTTGAGCGACATTGATGCAATATCTGTTTAAAATTCTATTGTAATTAATATGGAAATAACGGTAAATACGTAACATTCGATTAACATACAAAAAACATAACGCATATATCACAAATTCTTTCTCAGTCTAGTCCACATTGTTAATTGCTTCCCACTCTCGCTACCCTTAAACATGGAGGTCTCATCCCCCCCGGAATGTCCTCCGGCCCAATTCATCATCCAGCTGTGTGCTTCGGTGGGTCGGGATTCCATTTTCAGACCTAACTGACCACGTCATAACGCATTAAATGATGTATACTCCGCGCATACACTTCCTGTTAACAATGGGATGATTTTACCCCTTCTGTTTGAAAAGAACTAATTTTAATAAGCGTATATCCATGTTTTGTGGATATATATAACATGCATATTATTACTTTTGAAACCTGTATCTAACATGAAGTTCAATATATGAAAAATCGTTACATATAATATATACTCATATCACATTAGACACGTATCACGGCAAATGATTTAATTTGATTATTAACTAAGTACCTACATAAAGCATAGAAAATGTTATTTTTGATATTATGTGAAAAAATAGTAAAAAAATATGCAATATATTGTATCCTGCTTGCAACAAATAATTATTTATTTTTTATTCGCGAGAAGTTTTTATTCTGCTCAAAATTTTCTTCAAAGTTATATTTATGCTGCATATAGAAAAGTTATTCATGTACTTAGACAATAGTTCATGTATAACGATTTAAATTCGGTACTGTTATAATATTTTACGATGATGATTTTTGTCATAACTTTAATTCATTTATATTTTTATCTATTGGATGTTATTTGAAACTTTCGTAAAGTTTGTTAAGTATTTCGTTTTATTGTCACAAAATTTCATCCAGGTCTCGTCACACATTCCCCGATAACCTGTGAAATGAATCAAAGATTGGACATGCCGCCGTCTGAAATTTGAACAAAGGGGTCATCCCCACGTTTCAAAATAAAATTCCCGGAATGTTTTTCGATCCCCAGTGCAGTTTATAAATTGATCAGATCATTGATCACCGGGGTCGTCACGCATCGAGTTTAAAATACATACCCAATAAGAGTATTTTTCAATCGGGCATGCAATGATAATCGATATAGGAAATGTATCATACATTTTAGTTATGTTACAACAAGGCACTTACGTAAATAACTCTTTGCTTTCGTTAGTTTTAAAATATTAGTATTTCTAGAAAACAAACTGAAAATAATGCGAAGTGTTATATCTATGTATCTGTCCGTAACAGTGTCCGAAGCACTGACTGATTATGAGGCCTTCGACTATAAATAAAAAAAAAAAAATTTCACATCCATAAAATCTAGGTATATAGGTAATATTCACAATTTCTGTATTAATTTGCTGTCTCTTAGCAACGCACGATCTACTTACTCTTACGGGATGTCACTAATTTTAACATTGTTGAATGATAATTATTGAGCGTTTTTTCTGCGAAATCTAAATCGATTTTATTAATAAAATAAAATATCTATGTATAAATTGGCACCCACGATGGCCGCGCTGCTTAAGCGTCAGCCTACAGCGTCGTGGGTCCTAGGTTCGAATCCTAGGTCTGGCAAATACACGTCATATTGTTTTTCAATTTGTGTTTGAGTCAGGGTATGAACTTAATAGGTTGAACAAGTGGCTGACATCCATTTCTCGTAAAAACAAAATCTGTCATTACAAACCTCCACTCTGTGGAGGCCCATATTATCTTATTAGGATCGGACATGGTCAAATAATGAATAATTTATAAATTTCGATACCTACCTATTTATAGTTTTATGACAGGTTAACAAACTTTTTAGTGGTCCCTTTTTAAATTTCCTAATTTAATTTTCAATTGCATCAAAGAAAATCGTCAGTGGTCCGTAATCCTTATTTATTGTAAGTTAGCATATTTATACGATTTCTGTAGTGTTTGGCTTTCAAAATGTACCACTAAAAAATGTTCATAAATTTCCGTTGTAGAATATTCTCTATTGTTATGTATAAATTTCGTAGGTTACGTTTTTTTAACAAAGAAAATTAATATGATTTTATTATCCAATACCACTGTGTAGTTAACAATCCCCTCTTATACCCCTTTTACGTTGTTTTTATTTACAGTACATGACGATGCTAGATAATTTAGTAGACGCAAGATAAGGGAGCTTGGGGCTACCTTGACCCACTGAGCTATATTTTTTTTAAAGTACGTTTTGATATAATATATTACAATATATTTTGGTGATATAAAAATTAATTGATACACGTATTGTGTGTGAGATAAGATAGAATCCAGAGCTTTGTTTGTCTAAAGTTGATAAACACACTATCTTATCAGCCCTTTTTTATAAATAAATAACCGATTAAAATAATGATGCAATTAAATAGAAAAACATATTATTTTTCTTCTCATCCTAAAACATGAGATTTTGTTAAGTACCAAAATAAGTAAGTAAGTAATACAAAAAATACTATATTATTACCTATTATTGAAAATGTGTTTAAAATATCAAAGACTTCTTTTGTACCAATGTTCATATTAATATAATTATTATTAGGTCAAGTTAATTTAGATTACCTAAGTACATATTATGTAATCTATACCTAACCTAAACCTTTACAAGTTTCAGTAAAAAAAAAATATAATTCTGAGATCTAAAAGATGGTTATTTATTGAAAATAAATAAAATATTCTTTACATAATAAATTATTGATTTATTAAATACATGACATTTAGCCGATTCTCATATCTAAACTCGCCCATTTGCCACATAAATATAGATGGATTATAACACGTCATTAAGACGTTTTTATTTCTATAAGATAAAACAGCGTAAGCGTGATGCTTGTTATAAGTGTTATGTACCTCCTAATTTAATCATTAACCTTAGCACCTTTTTTCAGATTCACGTTCGTACATAAGTAAAAGATTCATATACACGGAAGAAGGTTTTTATTTGATATTTTGGAACGATATCTTTTGAATGGTATTGGTTGTTATATATTCGGTAAACTTTTTGGGTGCTTGACTCACGTTAAAAAAACAACAGGTCCAACAAGTAATTGTTTTTGGGTGCGGGATCGAACCAGGTTCTCAAATTTATAAACTGGCGCTTTATTAACTATGCCACCGTGTGGCAAATTATTGTTGACAAACCAAAACTAGTATATGTTTTTATTGATTATGTTACAGGTAGGTAGTTACCCACAAAGTGTTAAGTCAGAAATAATGTGTATTTGTCACTTATGAGGTATTCACTCCTTGAAAGCGCTTTATTCCACCTGGTCGAAGAGGCGCCAGTACTACACGTCAATAAATCCAACAAGACTGACCCCGACTTCATACCCGTCCAAGTGATCGTCTTCATTAAACTGCAATTATGCACCGTGAGTGCACGTGAGTAAGGCGTACAATCACATGAGAGATTGTAGGAGATATGCGACGTTCCAGATCTCTCTCATCTGTCAAGAGTAAATACTAAATACAAGAGGATAAGTTAGTTAACCCGTACTGGTTTTCTGCAGTATTGTCAGGTGTTCTAAATTTAAAAATAAAATTGCATACAAAATAATATATTAATCGATTTATTCGAAAACAATAAATTAGAGGTTGCAATTTCGGACAGGGAATTATTCATTGCCGAATTGATTTTAAAATCCAATAAATTTAAAACCTTTTTTTCACTATCTGTTACCGACACCACAATATGAATGTGTGGTAGGTATGTATACTAACAAAAACACACATAAGAAATTTCACCATATATTTTAATTGATCATAATTCATTTCTCACCTATATTCACTTATACTTATATATTACGTGTAACGCATAAGAAAATAAATATATATATAGATATATGGAAATGCGTAAGAGAGAGAGAGTATTAAACATACACGTCATATAAATGCAAATTGTAAATTTGAAAAATCGGACGAATCATTTATTTTAATCGGGTCGTGAAAGAAAACAAATGACAGTCTCAAAGGAGTTTGGCTATCGTGTAATGATTGTGTTATCCATGATGTTTAATTCAGGGTAATTATAAAGTGGTACGATACTATAAGTAACCTACTGTAACCCTTGGCAACATACACAATCAATAAAAAATAATTACAAGATAAAAAGAACTTTTTATATACTTACAACGTTTTTAAATTGTCTGTTGAATTATTATGCTCAATATGCTCAATATGCTCAAACTTGTACTTGATATGAAGTAATTAAAAAACAAACAAACAAATATAGAATACTGAAAAGTGAAATATCATTTTGATTTCCATAGTAACGCACGTATATATTAATAATTTAGTTGCTAGGACCACCCCCTTAGCAACCAATAATAGTTTTTATTTTTTACAGATTTTTCTGAAATAAATTTCCATACAAAACAGAATTAGCTGAATTCAATTCTGCTTAAAGATGGCTAAAAGTATTAAAAGAATGCATTGTCTTGTTCAAATGTCTAGCTAGTCGGGAAGATAGTTAAAAATCGATTGCAAGATTTGTACTGGACAAACAACCACCAGACAAACAAGAATACGAGTTAATAAAAACGTTGTAAAATAGAAAGTTTGTGGATGAAGAAGAACCATTGCTAAGCGATGGCGTACTCAGCAAAGTCATGAGCCTCTACAAAGTCTCTACCAGGCAGACAGGCTTGACAGTCAAACAATAATTGAGCCTGAAACATCAGAACAAAAACAGTAAGACAGAACATAAACGTAAACGTAGGAAAGACAGGGAGATGGGGAGAAGACCTATGAGAATGTTAACAGTTGGTATTGTCACCTTGTAAAATTTTCTACTCCTTAATAATTGACTCAGTAATCCGGTGTAGATCTTGGTAATTTTTCGAAGAGGAACCATAATGTCTTTCGATAAATTTATGATAAATAGTCATCGATAATGATATAATCAAATAATTATATATTACCCATATACAAAAATTGATAATTGGTTATCATACAATCACATATAATTATATCTAATAAGATTGTTTGCACAATATCAGAATTTATCTTATTTAATTATATATTTAATAACCACGTAACATTTTTTTATGTTCTTATCTGAAATCTTCCTTTGTTCACAAATTTTAGGAAGTAGGTTCCTAATCAGTTTTTTTATATCGACTTATTAAAATATATCTATCACATAATCATTTGCTATCACTATATTATGGATGCCAGTTATCACGAATATGCGTTTCACGTGACTACGACATATGCTTCGAATGCTTCCTGAAAGTTTGTCAATCTGTGTAAATTTGACAAAACGTCAAGAATTCCTTCGTCATGATGGACCCTCCTTCACCATGTAGCTACAAGACGATCTACGCACTGCTGGCCAGCATATCAAGAAGCGCTGGATGTTACTCTTTATTGGAAATGAAAATAATGATTAATCTGAAAAACGAATTACGTAGCCAGTGACATTCGTTGAATTGGCCCCCTTCGGGGATTTGACCAACACCGCCTTTTGTCGATCTCATAGCAAAGAGTTGATTGCAATGACAAATTAGTATTTTTAAGTACCTACCTTGGTCGCATTACAAACACTAAAGTTTGCGAGCGGACACGGCAACTCTTGGTGATAACTAGGGCCCGGATTTATATGCTAGTGCATGTTTTGTTAGGATGTATGCACAGCTGTGAGAGTTGCACAGAAATCCATTTTGAAACACACAGAATCCAAAAATAAAATTTTATTGTGCATATAAATGCATATTTCGGAGATTAGTGCATATTTCATAAATAAATGCATATTTTAGGGCTTTTGCATTTATATTTTTAGTTTTTAGTATTTAAGAATTAGTAAAGTGTGTCGTGTCTGTTTTTTTAAATTGTATTTAGTTTATATTGCATTTCTAATTCAATTGTAGGTAGGTAGTTGTAAAAAAAACTATTTTGAAAATAAAATTGTACGTAACTTTATAATGATTATTTGTGTTTTTTTGTTATTGTATATTATTTATTGAAATTATTAATTTGTTATTCGATTTTTATCAGTAATATTGGGTATAGAGGGTATCTACATTTTTTTTCCATAAAAACTGTCAATTTTTAACTGCATATTTTTTAGTTTTTAGTGCATATTTCAATGATTGTGTGTGCATGCATATATTCATGTTTTTTGGTGCATACAAATCCGGGCCATAGTGATAACAAATATATGCTTCTCGTGGCTGAAACATGCTGATGCTGCCAGAGGGTGCGACACTCCGTATTTTTATATTTTTATGGTAAAACCTCAAGTGTTCCGTCACCGTGGCATACCCTCCCTCATACAAAACGATTTACGCCCTACAGGTCTTTCATGGCGGAAGACACGCGATACGTGGTGATGGACAGAGGGAAGTGGTGCGATCTTGTGCGTGTCCTATGTCCCAAAGCTGATGCGTGACGGAGTGAAGTAAGTATGTAAGTAAGTTGTTGTGTATTGAAAATGTCAAAAACAAGGCATAAGATGTGTAACAAACAATTTTCTGGTCAAACAATTCTGAAAAAGCGGGACTTATGTATATGAAGCTGTGCTATAACTACATCATCCCTTACTGAGTCGAGTCAATTGGTTTTAATTTTGTTTAAAAAAAGTATTGTACCTACACTGTACACCACCTATCTTGATATGTAAAATATAAACCGTTCTCCGTCCAAGTTTAATTATTGGACTTGTTTCACCCCCGGCCGTAACATTAGGTATTTAAAATCAATATGGGCACCTACATCCATTTTGAATATTGTTCATATATAAACGTAGTAGTAGTAGAAATAATTTCTTTAGGAAATACTTTATAATACCTGCCAACCTATCTTAAGAAAGTGTTTTGGTAAGCAAGTAGGTAGGGAGGTAGGTACATAGCAAAACCAGTTGTACGCACGACACAGTAAGGTTGTCTCTTATATTGAGGGGTGAGGAAAAACGAGTCCGGGGACGAAGGGGGGATATGGTGATTTCTGTAGGATTTACTTTGAGACGCTCAAACACGGAGTCACTAAGTCAAGTATGATACGATTGACAATGTATGCTTTGAAGCCATACAGATTTTATATCGAAAGGTACCAACATCAGAAAGATCAAAATGCGTTAGCTACCTATCTTCTGGATGTGGTAGTGAGGTGGTATGCTTCGATAATGTCGATAAATATGGGATAAACTTAAACGAGTGTTAAAGAATATGCTATTTTCAATATTTACGTTAATATCACAATATGCGTTAAATTTTTGACGTATTCGTAACGCGCATTCAATAGTTGTAACTTATTCATGGTATTTTGTATTGCTTGCGTTTAATGGCTGTGTCCCTCATTACGTCATGAAGCAAACTTTAATGGATTTCACATTTCTATCATATAATATGTAAATTCTACTATGCCCCTCTGCCTGCGTCTTACCAAACACAACTTATCAGAAAGCAAGGCAGAGGCATCGATTTAACTGTTGGTGACCATATTTTCAACGTCACCCATAGACCACAGCTCCGAGCCCTATTTAAGAGATATCAGTACATCGTTTGCACCAAAGGCTACTGCGATGTACAGTGCGACTTCTTTATCAAGTCTTCTACGTCACCACGGTCGTTTCTGGAACTAAAACCCTCCCCCCACATTTATTTTCCCGGCTACTACATTTCCCACGCAAATAATTTAGTGTGTTCGATATATTCAACTGCCTAAACCTTTGAGGAAGCAGACGAAGAGCATTATTTCGAATGAAGTATTGTGAGGAAGAGAAATAGAAAATAAAGCTTTTAATTCCTATCAATAGTGCTAAAGGTCTGAGAGTATCTGCTACGACAAGTCAATGAGCAAAGAACACTGACAAAATAGTATCAGCGCATATAACGCTGTGATGTAGAATACTTGATAATATGATATTAGTTGGTCTATACTGATTTCCGATAAGTAGGATTTAGGCGACGTTGAAATTCGGTCGCCAAAAGTTACATCGATATAAGTGCGATAATTGCCTCTGTCTTGCTTTCTGATAACTATGGCCTGGTAATACGCACCCCGGCTACCGTTCAACAAACTAAATACTACACTGACATCTCGACCAGAATACTAAAATCGCACTGTGGAACTTACTTCATTATTCCATGACATGAATTTGTATCCGCTGGACTCGCGCCAGTATGCTTTTCCAATTAAGCTACGGCAATCTTATTAAATCACGACAATTTTAACTAGTAGTTTTTACTTGAAATGCTTATCGAATTGCGCTATCGATTTTAGTATATTAAATTAAGGTATGTACCTATCAATTGAGTCTTTAATTATTAATCGACGTCGCGGATCACTCCATTATTTAGTTTTTACAACGTACTTACAAGTACGTTCAAATTATGTATATTCAGTACCTACATAGAATATTAAATTCTGAACTATTGAGTCTTATTCGTTGAATAAAAGAAATAGTTTATTATAATTATAGATGACATATCTGGTGACAGTATAATATGTTGATTTCTTATCCCCTTGCTTCACGAGTCAATGAAGATTACGTTTAAAGCGCTCAACATCAGCATTGACGAGGAAAAGAGTTGTGCCATAGAGAAAAAAAGAAGGTAACTGATACTGACCACAAGACGTCATTAGTGGAACTTAATATTAGACCATAAAAAAACATGCCCTATAATTAATTTATTTATCCCATCTTTTGAGGCCATTTTCAGTTTGATTTAACTTTGATCGTCTGGACTTGACTTCATAATAATAATTATGTACTATGACTTAATGTATCTACCTACAACTAAATACAATATAATATAATACAAATGTTAATAAAATAGTAGTCTACTTACTTGAAAGATCTTCTAACACTGAAATAAATGTCTCATTGCAGATTCAATATGTATCAAAATTACAACTGATTCTTCGATATTTATTTGCTAAGCTTTCATATAAAATTAAGGTTTTTATAAATAATTAATGAACAATATTTAGATGAAAATCATATGAATTGCAAATAAGTCCAGTGACGTCCCGTGTGGGTATGTTATGCGATGTTTAGCGGCGGCAAATTGAATGATTTGCGAATATTATCATTTATTTTTAACTGTTGGTAGGACAGCACCATGTCTCAATTTTCTTCTATCTGGTGTAACTTCTCTCCACTGCGCCAGGAACGCCGTCTGTTTATGTATCAGGTCGGTATGTCCAATGCATCGACAACCGACTGAATTTTGGTCGATCGTATCATAGGCGTGAAAATCGTAAAAATGTAAAAAACGTATACATTCTGTTGTAATGTAATATTATATTCATTGAAATTTTGAAGAATATGTATTACCTAACCATGTTTATTTGTATTATCTTGACTAGCTTACGTAAAAGTCGTTATTAACCATGAGGAAGCCCGCATAACTTTGTCGTATCACTTGATTCGTATTCGTACCTCACGGCCTGCTACAGGAGTGAAAGAAAGAGAATATATACATCTTCGCACTTAAACTGAGACGTAGTTTCCAACTTATCGCTATGTTCGTCTGCACGGTAGGATAATAGTTTGACGTTGAGTACAATGAGTGACCAAAAGTGAGACGACATGGGGATCACTATGATATAAAACTTAGAGTTCATGTTTGTAAATACCTCCCTAGTTAAGTACGTACAATCTCCACCAAATTTAGCTCCTCAATATCTTCTTTTCAAACCCAGCTTCCAGCTTCATCTCATATTTTAAGGCCCAATCATTGTCAATATGGGCCTGGTAATGGCTTTTGAGATGAGAGAAGTCTTGATTTTAAACGTCCACATAAAAACCGTAGTAGGTAAGCGATACAACATGATATGACTGACGCCATTAGAAAATTTAAAAACTTTAGGTAGATAACACTACAACTTCAGTGTTCTAATATTAAAAGGTAAGAATAATGTATTCTTGAATTGATATATGTTACATTAACTGTGTTTCTATTCTTAAAGGTTTCTAATTACACAAGCTAGTTAGTTACCCAGAGTGACCATAGGAATTAATGTATTTGTAATAGGGATATGTTTGTACGTTTGAACTCCGCGGGGGATTGGTTAATAATTTTAACATTAATAATAAATTGATTCAATTTATATTCTATAATACAATATAAGGTAGCGTAGTGGATAGGTACACACAATTTACTACGTGGCAGTCCTTCTCAATGTATTAAAACAATAAAAACGTAAAAATATATTATAAGCATCTACTCTTTATTACATGGAGATATTCAAAAAATGAGTTT
This sequence comes from Rhyacophila brunnea, assembly GCF_057557595.1. Lineage (NCBI taxonomy): Eukaryota > Metazoa > Arthropoda > Insecta > Trichoptera > Rhyacophilidae > Rhyacophila > Rhyacophila brunnea. The sequence goes on along the minus strand of NW_028233276.1, from coordinate 33,303,962 downwards.
AATAACACAAAAAAGTATAAGCAGTAATAAGTAAAAGATAAAATCATTTTAAAAAGCTCATTTTGGATACAATTTTGCAAAAGACAAGCTTGCATGAGTAGCCGTCATCCATGCACTACGGGTGTCCTGACCACGTAAGTCGTTCAATCGACATATGACATGTGATGTTATAATTCTTATAAAATGTAGAAATGGTCAATGATTGCCATCTAATACACCACACTCTTGAGAGCTAATTTAGGCCATAATTTAGGCGCCCGAAATCAGCATTCACACTCGTCCTGTTACTGTCAAAAAACTGGTCAATTGACAGTCAAAGAGCAGACGGAATCCTAAGTATAAACAATATTAATTAAAATATAGTGTAGTTATGCAGAAAACAGCCAGTCCACAATATGAGAAAAAATAATTATCGTTTTAACATAACCAACATTTGTCTTTTCGGCGTTCTTCATATTAAATCACACACCACGATTCACTCATAAAAGATTTTACAAATCTACAACTAATGAAAGTTTCACTTATTACAGAATATGTCACAATCAATTTTCATCCATATTACCAGAGTATCTATCATGGCCCCCACAAGGAGGGGCTGACAGGGTCCTAGCCTTGGCTTAAGGGTGATCAGCTTGGCGAGTCGACTAGCTAATTGAATAAACACATATCACAAATTTGCTCTAATAGAGACCGACAAGCTTAATGTGAGGCTCCTCACGCGGAGCCTCACGTTAAACTTGTTGGTCTCTAGTAAAAAAAAGTCGCCTGTCGTGCTATTTTACTTTACATTATATTAACATTTGAAATTATGTAGTTGTGCGATACAATTTGGTGTGATCTTATGATAATAATTTATATACTTAGGTAAATGATAATTCACAGATAGAATTCATTTTATAATTATTTTCAATGCGTTTCCTGATTATAATAAAATTATTATTTACCCAATATGGCGTGGGGTTGCATATTACTTGGCTACCACAAAAGGGGGTCGTGATCAGTGATGTATATGATACCGAATGCTGACAACTCAATAAATTAAGTGAATTTATTTAAAAATACAAAAAAATCATAAAAATACACGGAATATCTTCAATTTTACCTGGCGGAACTATTGGATTCCGCAGAATATCATTGTGGAAACGCTGCAGTAGACCTCACACTGCTTAGGTATGTGGGTCCGGAAAATATCGAGGCCTGTGAAGCGTTTCAGGGTGTGGGAACCATGATACATATACTAGAAAAAACCATAAAATATGCTTTCTACATAAGTATCTATGCCCCATTATTTCACCCACTTTACAAAGAATAAAACGAAAAGCTGCGCGTTTAAGATGGGAAGTAAAAATCAATAAGATTAATAATGTAACAATGAATTATATAGCATAGTTTGAGAAGTCTCCTTTGGAGTACCTACACTGGACATCTCCTCAAAGTGAGGGAAGAGACTAGCGTAAACAAACGCAAATGGTAGTTTGCGTGAAAGAGACGACGATACCTAATCCCAGATGGACAGACCACTGGGGAGAAAGGGACAGACATGATTTTGTAGGGTTGGATTTCAGTCAGAGGACATACACCTCTAAGGAAAGGGTCAACAACCCAGTGTCAGGATTACGGTGCGTCTACATTAATATCACTACCATCTGAAACCTGAAGACAACCTCTTAATATAACGATTCTTCTTCTTCCTTTTCAGCAGTTTGATTTCTACTAACATACTAAACTTCCCTACCTAGCATTATTAGTTATGCATTTTTACATTAAAAAAATATTGTAAACAGTTCGTCAAAGTAATTTTGAATTCACATGACATATTACCTACTTAGCTATTTATAAATACTTAACATAATTTTGGTCGCTTTAGGTGTAGCTGTAGATCTTCATCAGATCGTAGATCCAATTAGTGGTAGTTTTTAATGTCACATATGAGGCGGTCGCTTCTTCGGAAGGCACCACAATTTTATCTTAAAAAATAACTAAATTATAAAATAATCCAGGTGATTATCAGGTATATCAATGACAGTAAAAATTAACGACAAGCATTTTTTTTGCAAGGGACTCTCCAAATCTTTCTCCACGTATCAAAAACCACCACTGGATCAAATTACAAAAAAAGAAAGTTACATTTCATTCATAAATATATTTTGGGCATGTTGCTTAATCTATGCATGCTTTTTGGAGTGGTGAATGTGATGGTGAATTGAATGGGTAAATAGTGAATACTATACACGTAAGTATCAATCAATAATATTAACCGTAAGATTTTCTTTATGGCGCCAAAATGATAGTTTCCCTCTCTTCATGAGTAACTCAGAAAATCTATTCACCGCCCGACAAAGGCTTCTCCAAGTTAATTCCAATACTTACAATTCTATTATAAAGATGCTAAATTTCCAATCTAGTATTTTCTACTTTTGATGGTTTAAACTACGTATAATGAGAGAGATAAACCAAAAGGGCCTAAGAGACACTTAAGCGAGAGTGATTGATTTATAGTTGTCCTTACCGTGACAAAGATACATACTGTTGTTTTGAAAACAGATCAGGTAAATAAGATAGAAATGCAAAAGCAGTTGCCATAAACCAAAATTTTTAAGCCGAATTTCGATTATGACTAATTAATGATGGCCAGGCTTTAAAATGCTTTAACAATAAAACTTGAACGTCCTTAAATACTACCAATATTAAAAAAAATGTACGTTTCGGTTACGTGACATACCTACATTAATGCATCCACATTATTGAAAATAACTTATTATTTAACACCTGTTTAAGTTTATCCCACATGTATCCACACTCGAGATTTAAGCATTGTTACTACCATACCCATATAGTAACGGACTTCCCATTATTTCTGTGTTCCTCCCTGGCCTGGGTAATCTATGATATTGTTATCCTCATTTTAAACTAATGAGGTTTGATGGTGATATATTCAGTGACGTCCCTAGACAAAATGCCGCCCCTAGGCAGTGCCAAAATGCCGCCACATTTTTTTATACTTACAGTACTTTTTATCATCCTTTCATGACTCCAATATCTAAGAAATGTGTTGTATGGATACATTACTGTTCAACGAAATTGCTTCGGTGTGTATATATTCCACCTACGTGAGAATGAGTTTAGGTGGACGTTGTTTTATAAATTCTTAAAATAGGATCTGCTTAACTCATCCGGTGTACTTTCTTGTACCTATCTAATTTATCTACTCATCTATCTCTTTTTATATGTAATACTGTTATATTTATATATCTTTGTTTCTAAATGTCATGTTGTGAACGTCTTAAACTTATAATTTGTAATGTCCACAATATCTTAAAAAAAAAAAATTGAAATTGAAATTGAATTGAATTGAAATGAATTGAAAATTACTAACAATACGAGTTCTGCTTCAATAGACAATTATTGCGAATCTACGATTTCAGATAGGTACATTTAAAAATACGTCTGACAACTTCCAAAATGAGTAACTAGCAAACATATTTGGATAAATTTTAAATTAATGTAAGTATGTACCTACCTACAATTCAAATATTATTTGCACATATACACGTGTCATTGCTCTTCACGGAGGACGTGACGTCCAAAGACAACGGAAGTAAACAAGACATCGCGAACCCGACAAAAAAAAAAACTTTTAAAACTTTTATAGTAATAATTAATACATTTTGTTTCCAACCGGAGGTCACTGGATATATTCATTGAATACTATCTGTATCTGTTTAACCCACAATTTTTTTTAAATAAATTATATTTTTAACACCTAAAGGATTTAGTATTTGTTTTTCCTTCCAATATGCAGCATGCACCATTTAGCATACACTTCAAAGAGACTATAGCGCTAATTTTATTTTTTTTTAATTATTTTAAATATTAAATTGCTCATATCTCCAAACTATGTTTCAGTGGCATATCATTGTCTTGCAATAACCCCTTCAGTTCTTCATCAGATAAGAATATCGCGTAACGCCTTATTACTTACTTAATGACCTTTGGACGGCAACCACAAAGGTAAACCTGAAATACAGTTGTATTCTTCTAGCTCGTTGATCACCTTGATCTATTTCTATTTTTACAACGTTTTTATTAGCTCGTATTCTTATTTGTCCGGTGGTTGTTTATTCAGTACAAATCTTGCAATCGATTTTTAACTAGCTTCCCGACTAGCTAGACATTTGAAACTTTTAGAATATACCAGAACACATGCATTTTTTTAATACTTTTAGCCATCTTTAAGCAGAATTGAATTCATTTTCAGTTAATAAAGTTATTTCAGAAAAATCCGTAAAAAGTAAAAGACTATTATTGGCTGCTAAGGTTGTTAGCAACTAAATTATTAATATATACGTGCGTTACTGTGGAAATCAAAATGAAATGTAAAAATGACATTTCAGTATTTTATATTTGTTTGTTTTTTATTTACTTCATATCAAGTACAAGTTTGAGCATATTGAGCATAATAATTCAACAGAAAATTTAAAAACGTTGTAAAAATATAAAAAGTTCTTTTTATCTTGTAATTATTTAAATTTGGATTTAATGCCAATTTATTACACTGCAAAAAAAACAAAAAAGGAACGTATTTTTTGTAGCAGAATTTGTGCCACATAATATAATAAGACTAACTCAATAAAAATATTATTTATTTTTAAATTGGTTCCTACGTTGATTGGGCTTAGTAACTTCAACATTATGAAAAAGCTCTCCTGATATATTTACATACACACGTCAGTGTACACTCGTACGTTACTACGTCAAAAAGCTCTTATTGTGTTCAGATTACGCCAGTACGTAATACAGAAGTCACCCGAATAAAATATGATTCTTGTGACTTTTGCATTTCTTTCTTTCTGAAAAGCGACCTTTCCGTGACCTTCTTCCCGAGCTTTGAAGACGTTGACCCTGTTTCCTTCGCAGCCTTCGTAATACTTTTATGGCGACGATTATGGCGTATTGTTGACCAAGTTTTGTTCCCTTTTTTTATGCCATTTTATGTCGCGCTTGATTTACCGCTTGTTACAAAAATATTTACGCCCTTTTTGCGTTATATAACGACCATCATTATTTATAAAAATTATCACTATCGATACATACGACTGTTTAACATACATTATTAATTAATACATGTTTCACGAATAAATATGGTTACAAGGAAATTGTGAAAGTATAGAAGTACAATATACATTATATGAAAATTTGTACCAAGAATTTTCAGATGTAATTTATCAATTTTATTTTCTATTATATCAGCAAATTTACTGTATGACTATCATGAATATCATCTAACATAAACAATTTCAATAAAATATTAAACTTATTGGCACTAAAACTGTAACAAATCTAATTATTTATAATATGAAGATACTGTATAATGTATTATTGATTTATTTTAGGTTTGGTGGTTTTAATATTAATATCTAATAGAAAACGAAATCTATTTCACTTATTATGATAATAAGAGACGCTTCACGTGGCTGGGACATGTGTTCCGGATGCCGGCAGAGAGTGCGATGCTCCGTACCCTTATTGCAGTGGAGAAGGGTGGAGGTGGGCTGTTTAGATCCGACATAAATAGTGCACACTTAACTTTATTAGCCAAAGGTGGGTATTTGTTTTCATTGAACTAAGACTACAATGCGTAGATAGTGTTTGATACTTTAAAAAAAACCTTGCCTAATCCAAGACATATTAAATAATAGTCAAAAAATATTCGTTTATCTATAAAATATCTAAAATTATGCCATTCAACCATACATAATAATATAATATAAGATATTTTATAGATAGAAGAATATTTTTTATCGATTATGGTTTGGTAAGCAGGACTTAATCAATTTAAGAAAACTAACCAACACAATCTGTAATAATAATAAGTATTCTTAATTCAACGAAAACAAATAAATATGACTAAAAAAAAATGTGCGCTATTTTTATTGAATCGTCCATAGATATGGACATAGGGTTTAATTGAATTTTAAAAATTATCCGGTACCATTTGAAAAATTTACTCTTAGTTCAATGAAAACAAATAAGTATGACTAACAAAGTTTAGTATGCACAATTTCGGTCTAATCTTAACAGCCTCTCTTCTCGTTACCTCTCGCCAGTGCCTTGTGGCGCAACCTCAAGGGTTCCGTCGCCGTGACCGGCCTTCCCTCACCCTACAGCGGTGCTACAAAAGCGATCTACGCGCTGCAGGTCTCGCATGGCAGGAGCCACGATACTTGCCCTATGCCCCAACACTGGGGCGCGACAGGGTGAAGTAAGCAAGTAAGTAGTAGGTACGTCCACCTCAATATGATATTCAAAATATTTTCAACTGATACACAAGTTCCTATTGAAACGGACGAAACCGGTCGTGATCATAGCTTATTAAATTATTTACAATACGTATTATATAGGTAAGTACTTAGTGTATTTTATTTTAATTAAAGTGATTTTTTTTTACCAACTTACATCTTTGAAGTATCTACAATAAATTTTAAAATACATAAATATAATTGATGTGATTGTCCTATATTTTATGAGATAAAGCAAATAAATAGGTTGAGAATTTGTCTAATAGCCAATCCTCGTAAGTTTATAGATAGATAAGTACAAATGCTTCACTTTGATATCATTCTACACATTACAAAGTGGAGGAACTAGGAATATTAAGCCACTATACAAAACTCATATAACAGCCCATCTCAGTTTTTATATCGCTTCCAATATTTTTTCTTTAATATAATCGGCTTTTACGCCATTTTTTTCTGTCAAAAATCAACGTCGACGTCGTTTTTAGCTTTCCTTTTATTATATTATATTATATTTTATTCCTTGTATTTTTAATCCATATTGTTTGTTAACGGTGAACATAATAGTATAAAACATAAAATTCGTTACAACTATTGGCCTGACATTTAGGGCCCCAATACTTTGAGTTTGAATACGCCACTAATTCTACATTTTCATCGGCGTCAAATAAAAATCTAAAATCAATTCCTATAACAAAGAATATAGTGCACATGCAGATATCTACATTAGGTACCAGTGTCGAATTGTGCATATTGAATGTAGGTGGGTTGTGGTAGGTAACTGAAATAAAAATCATTTGACAGCTTTATTATCTATGAGACTTGAATTTGAATTTTGTTTTATCTTCAGTATGTTACTGACACAAGTTGACCGTTTAGTGACTAAAAAAAGCACATGAATATGTGTATGAAGACGTTTCTGCCGGTGAATTGAAGGTATATTTTATTGTGTGAAAAACTACTCCCTGGACATTAACCCCTCATCAATAACTCCCCGGTTGATTAACACCTCCTCTCCCATTTGAAATGTCGGTAGATTGAATTAAATAATATGACAAAAAATAATTAAGTAGTCTTTTGGTTCTTGCTTTTACTGATAAATATATTTACTACGATTTAAAACACATTGACTGCTGACTAGATAATTACTTTTTAATTACCACATTTAAATAGCATGCTAATTATATCGAATGACCACCTAATCGCTACGCGCCCAGCGCGTAACTTAGATCTGTAAAATGTGTACCTACATAATTATATTCGATTTAAATATTAATAGATTTTAATTTGTTCTTTTTCTGTGAGATATTTTTTTACGTTTTCAAAATTATCTAAAAATAATTGTGTCGATGAAATTGTTTTTATTTTTACCCTAGGCGTTAATTTCCTGGGGGTTTTGTCAAGGGCGTATTCTCCAATGTAATAAATTAAATTTGAAAAAAGAACAGTCGAATATTAAATGGGTGAAAGCAATATATTCTTACATACTTAATGCTGATAACTGAATTATAAATGACTGCCTACTGCAAAAAATCAACGGCGTTCGGCTTAATTTCGATCAGGTGTAATCCCGGCTCGAGCGTCACGATACACATGATGATGTAGTGCGCTGGTACTGTAAAGTAACAAAGCGCGTAAGTTGGCAGCCGGCGGGCGAGAGTGGCGGAACCAGGAGTCGGCAGCCAGGAGTAGTAAGCAGAGTGGATACTGCACGCCGCGCGCAGACCCCGACCGCCCCGCAGCCGCCCGCCTAAAAACGATCAACAAAAACAGGTTTCGTGCAGCGCGTTGATCTCTCTCCGCCTGCGTTTTGTGATACTCTCTTTGGGCTGACGGGACGGCGAACGCGCAGGGACTTGGATTTGTTTACATCCGATAGTTTTTATTTTTATTCAAAAGTTATCGGCGTATCACGGATTTGCAGTTAATAGATATTATCAATATAAGTACCATTACACGTATACTTTTAGTCGATAAGTGTATTAAAGCAAAAAAAAATATCGGTGCGTGTACCTACTTATGTACGCGCGTTAGAAGTTATACTTTTTTGGCGTAACAAAACAAAAACAAAACTTTTGATAACCTAGATTCTTCGACTAGCTCTTAATTATTATATTGTTATTCCTCTTTGTTTTTATTTGTAAAGTAACAACTGTCACTCTGACGCCTAATCGTTTGTTTACGGAAGGAATTTCAAATGGCCGACAATAATAAATTCGTTGCCTAGGCAACGGAATAATTCTGCTATCAAACTTGCGTTTGTATACAGCTGACTGATTCGCAGCTGTTTTCATACTGTCGTAACGGTGTGCGCGCGCAGCTCTCAATTTCACTCTCGCCCCAAAATAAGTATTCAAAAAGAGTTTGGTAGGTACCTACCTACATCATTATTTATGGCCTACGACACAGTATAGAAACATAAAAATACCCAGTATGTTATTAAGAAAATTTTAGAAGTTTGGTGTTCATTTCAAACACTTAATCAACAGAATAATTTCTAACTAGCCAATGGAATACAAACTCCTGACTATCTGATCAAGAGCACAGTTGGGTTACCTTTGCCCTAGAATGATTAAATAATATTATGCAAGTTACGTAGGTAGGTAATCTTGTTTTTTGCAATATCATTGCTTCCAAGAAAAGAATAGTTGGTATACAGTTTATGGTGTAAAGAAGTGCTCACGCAAAAGATTGTAGCAAAAGAATTATTGCCTGTAGGTATTTCATTAATCAGTAACTGCATGTATTTAATTCTCAGCTGATCGAAAAAAAATACGGGTTCTTATTTAACGACTGACTAACAACCGATTCTCGTAAAATGTCCAGTGATGTCCCTAGCCAAAGTAACGCCCTCAGGCAGACCTAGAAAGCCATCATCTTTCATTTTTAATCTCAATTTGTATGCAAAGTTGTTTGATACATACCTATCTATCTATATTAATCTTAAATTGCAAATGCAACATAAATCTTGGAAAATTACATATTATAATATATTAACTACAGGGGATTAGAGGATTTCTACGAAATCTACTTTCAAACCGCGGTGATTTTAGGTACCTAGGTACATGGACAAGCTTGGAAGCACCTTTGCGAATTCTTAAATGTCGGTACTTTATAATTTGCCACCCCTAAGCAATGCATGACCTGCATTTCCCGTGGAGGTGACATCGCTGCTTCTAGGTAGGTACCTATTTACTATTTAGGTACATCAACCCATATGCTCATAGATTTATTTATTAGGAACCTGGCTATCAATCGACTCCTGGATAAAAAAGCTCCTCCAAGCTTTTCTATGTATTTGAACAGATCATAACTATTTCAGCGATTCAGAAGTTTCCAGGTCTACCCTTCGGACATATTTTTCATTTTAGGTACCTTTAGATGGCTTGATTTTTAAGCGACTATCTTTCCTTCGAGCTATGTGCCCGCCCAGTTTGATGTAACATTTTAATTCTCACGTTATTGTCCTCGCGCGTTATGCCCAGCATTTATCTATTAATACCACACCGCGTCGTGGACATCGTTTGCATATATCATGATGTAGAGTGGGATATTAAGAAAATCCAGTCACAGCTAACGGGGTCCGAGTAAGGCCCCTGCATCCTAAAGCGGGCCCCAGGCCAGGATCTTTGGCGAGCTCCCCTACATATCGCTAATGTTAAAGGCAGTGTGACGCTCTATGGTAGCTTTTTCCAAATGGTGTTCGAGGTAATAGGTATTAAGGATATTCAGTTTACATATTGTAAGCGATTTTTTGTATTGTTTAATATTAATACATCCAGTTGAATTATGGAGTTGTCGAGTATCAACTTTTTTACTATTTGGGAAAATTTGTGATGTGTTTTTATCTCACTTATCTGGTCCACCGCTATGCCAGGCCCCAAGCTATAAAGCTGTCAGCCACTTCCTCTTGTGGGGGCCATGGGGCCAGACAAAAAAGTTTGTAGAATCCCATTGATATCTACCATTAAAATTCAAATAGATTTAAGTTTTGTACTATTCCATTTGAGTCGTTTTTTGCGACCCGGTCAGTGTGTATTTGCTTTTTGGTTAGTGTACCCAGTGCCTGAAGATGCCGAAAGGTGAAACCCGGATCGCAAAATGAGTATACAAAACATAAACCTCCGGTCGATAGTATTTATTAATATGATACCATTAAGTTTTGATCGATTTTTAGTAAGGTTGTGAAAAATACGTATTTTTTTACTGTCGATTACACTAAACTTAATATGAGAGAAAATGATTACTGTAAGAACAGCTTAAATAATAATATATTATGTAGTAAAATAATAAAATTATTCAAGGGCATAATGGAGCCACTATACGTTACGTGCGAAGTAATATAAATTTTATAAAAAGTGAATATTAAATTAATTATTGTTATGAGTGACAAAACGGCTGGTCGTTCGACACGCCTGAACGCGCAACAAAATATAGTAGCAATCGTAAGATGCGAAGAAAAAAAAACAGTTAGCTGTCTTACAGTCGGGAGTTATTGCGTAAAGCTAAAAACAACCGTTTTCTCAATACAAACGCGTATGTAGTGCCCGGTAGCAAGTTGCTACCGCTAAGGATGTTGGCAACGTATTATTTGAACACCAATACTTATTTTCGTCGTTACTTTTGAGTAGGTAAGCTCAGCGGTTACATATAAATTGTACGTAAACCATTTCACCGTGCCACAGTTCGCCGTGACTGTCTATCGGAAAGAGATGACCGCACACTAGGTATACGGTCTCCAAATTTATTAGATTCAATATGAACATTTCTTCAATATGTATAGCTGATTTTGGCAAAATTCATGAATTCAAGAATTACTGCCTAATCTAACCTAACCTAACCTAACCTAACAAATAAGTCCTAACAAATAACCTAACAAATAAGCAAATAAGAAGCTGGCTTCCTGTAAAAACGTGTTAACCGACAAGAATCAAGAAATGAATTTTATGCCGTATTTAATTTTACACGTAGAGAGCACAGAGCGTAATATTATCAGAGTGCAAAAACCACGTAATTAACAGTGTCAATGCATGCAGCTTTGTGACGTAGAAGACTTGATATAGAAGTTGGTCTATAGATACAACTGTGATCTATCCATTAGTTATATTTATATTTTAATATAAGATTCAGACGATGTAAATAAATGTAATATATTTTTAATTTGTTTTAAAAAAAAGTTTATTTCGGGGATTTTGCCGCCGCCTGAAACCTATTGCCCGGGTGCTACGTTTCCTTAACAGCCCCACTTGACGCGTCCCTGATAACGAATTTTTGGAAGTGATATTATTATGTAAATAATATTATATAAATACCAATATTGACAATCGATATAACTACATCTCTAGCACTGGACAAGCAAGTTTATACCTGACGCGCAATTCATACGATAGTATCTTTAGCTACTTGCTACGGATCTATCTACCAGCGGGGATTTCCCAATTTACATAAATTTACACCAAACGATTTTCTTTTAGCTTTACTTAGAAGCTTTTAATTGTTAAATTATACAGTTGATTAGTATGTAAAGTATCACTTTGTAACGTTTAAAATATTTAGAGATTTTTCTCGGTTATATGAATATATTAAAAAAACCAATTTGTTGTTATTTGTTTAAGCACTAACACTATATTGGACACTTTTATAGAACATAAATAAGGTCAAAAAACATTGGTAGATTCGTCAACATATCTTTAAAAAATATTTGTTTACTCAAAGTGACGCTTTACATTAGGCAATCAATATTTTTTTGTAATATTCCTACATAAATTAATATAAAATAAAGGCTACCAAAGCTTTCAAATAGGCACCGACATATGTACCTCTTTTTTGAGTAGAGACTATTCACATATATTTTCAAAATTATTAACTAGTAATGTCTAACGATACCAACACAATATATTATAGAGTAGAGTGAGGTTAACTGGACAAGATAGTTTAACTGGTCATTTAAAATAAAATGCTAGTTTGAATGAAGATTTAAAGAAAACAATATTTTAGTTTTTGATATTGCTATTATAAATTATTTTCAACTTTACAAATTAGTTCTTTACTAAATAGGTATTACGGGTGAGACGCCATTATCATGATAAATTGTCTCTGCATAAATATATATCTTACATGAAGAAACGGGTTTCCCCCTTTCTTCCACTATGAAAAATATTCAGGAATAATATCGTTATTCGATAGTATTTTGGAACCCTTATTAACTTGATTAAATTCACTTTAAAACGGTTTATTAAAAATTGTATGGTTATAATTTATCAATGCTTCGCGGATGGCAATAATCAAATCCCTGGATGAGAATATCGAATTCTGTGTCAAAATTGTTGGCACTCTTGTGCCCTTGCTACGTTTCTCTTCATGATCCTCTTTGACTCCACACTATGAAAGTCAATACTACCTGACCGAGGCATAAGGCGCCTTGTGTTATCCATATCAGTGGCAAAGAGTGGAGGTGGGCCGTGGAGATCCGTGTGTTCTGACCACGGCCCCCACAAGGGGGGGGGGCTGATAGGGCTCTAGCCTGGGGGCCCAGGCTCAGGAAGGGCCCGGCGTGACCAGATAAGTAAGATAAACATAGATCACAAATTTGCTCTAATAGTAAAAAAAAGTCGCCTGCGGGGCTATTTTACTATAATAATGTTAAAATTAAAAAATATTTGGTTGTACGATGCAATTTTAACTGTATTTTAATGGATGTAGGTACATATTAAAAATACAGAAAATCGATAAAAATAAACCTTAATTTTACCACGTACCTACACCATTTGGAAAACGCCACTGCAGCGCATCACACTGCCTTTACCCTTAGCGATAGGTAGGGGGGGCGTCAAACATCTTAGCCTGGGGGCCCGCTTCAGGATATGGGGGCCATGGTTCTGACAATAATAATTCACACTAAAAATTTTCAGAAATACTTATTTGTTTTCATTAAAATTTGCGTTCAAATTGCAGATGGCGTTAGTTTTAAAACTTAATTAAGCCCTACCTAAGCCAAAACATAATAATGGAGCCTTCACCACGAAAAAGGAGACATAGATAATTCTTATAAATTAGTAAAATTACTTGTTTGAACGTAGGAACTATTCACTTAGGCAGTGGCGGCTCGACGACTTACTAGGTGGTGGGGTTTAGCCATTAAATTATTAAATACACATACTTTCTCATATTATACATTATGTACCAAGCTACTTATAATAATATGATTTTACTAATGCATTCACATCGTTTGTGTAACGAGATTTTTGTACCGACGGGATGGGACCGAGTGACCCCCACCCGGTCAGCGAAAAATAAACGCCATTGCTTTCTTAATTTGTACATAGGTGTCACCGTGAAATAGGGCGTATTTAATTAAATTAATTATTATAATAACGCGTAATCATTATTATGTTATTATATAATTTACAATCATCGCTTTTTTATTTGTATAATAATAATAAATATCTCTATAAAATTGCGACGGGTTTAGATGGATAAAATAAATTAAATAGTTCATTTAATCGTAGGTATATTAAGGCAATGATAAAAATATCGGACGTGTATTTTTGACATGTTAACGACGTGGGGATGGTCCCTACGAACCCTTAAGGCAGAGCCGCCCCTGCACTTAGGTAACAAATGAGTTATTCAGAAAATATTTCTCCAAATCAATATATTATTTATTTATTATCTGATAATAATAATTTAATATATAGGTAGACGTATTTGATTTGGGTTTGTTTGTAAGTTATACCTACATGTTTTCCAGGAGCAGATAGTAAAAAACTTTTTGTTAAACATTTCAAAATCTGTCAAAGACTGACAACCGTCGTGTCTGCTTAATGACTAAATATGAAAAATAAACAAACAGAGGAGTCTAATTGCAGACGAGAGTTTTAAACATTAATTTTGTTTTGTTTTCAACACGTGTTCCATAAGGAAACTTCACAGTCTTATTCCTTCAAACAAGGATGTGCAGTAGATTCATTATGAATATTTCTTTATTTTTTGAATTCTTCATTGTTCAGAGTTCTCTAGTTTAATAAATTCCGTTCATAATCTAAGTTCACAGGTTTTTTTGAGATTCTCATTCATGATTTCTCGAAAAATTAGAATCAACTTCATAATTTTTCGAAAATCTTCTTAACTAGAGATTTAATTTTGATCATAAGATTATCGGCAGGTAAGCAACTGGAGAGTGTCGGGGCTGGACCGTCCAGGATGGAGGAAGTTTTTAAAGGAGGCCAAAACCTGCCAAGGATTGTAGTGCCATAAATGATGATAATTACCAATAATCGGTTGCTAGTGGCCGGTAGCCGGCTCTCACATCAAAGCTCGTCTCGCCTAAAACGTGTCGAATACGTCGATGTGACGTCATCGTCATTCCCAAAACACACGTTGCCAAATAAAACTCCGCAGATTGGTCGAATGCGACTATTTCGTTTGAAAAAAGCTGTTGCAATCGACAAAGTGCATCCTTCTCGGGCTCCGAGTCAAAGAGTCACATACAAATACCTACGAATTGGTCATTCCTATACCGGCTTGCCGATCACCGCATTCAAATATCTATACGTTTTGAAGGCTACGCGACTGTTGCTAGGTGTGTGTGCGGTCTTCACAAGCAACACTGGATCTCAGTTCTCGGAAGGTTTGTTCGGCATACGTGACGAGTTTTGATGTGGGAAACGGCATAGAATACTCGCAACCTAAGCTAAGCAATGGGTTGAGGGTGCGAACTCCGTCTGGCAAATTTACAAGCTTTCATTTTATATGTCTTCGATCCAGGGACGTAACAACAGCGGCCAAGTCTCAGCGGATTATTGAACCATTAAAAAAAATGTGTTTAAAATTTACCTTCTCATACGTTTACTAATACGTATATTCCTCATTAGAGCCGAACATGGATTTTACAGGAAAATCGAATGATTATAACTATTATTAAATTTATAAAATTAGTACATATAGAAAGAAACCTCCACCACTCTCTCCAGGCGACAAATAAATTCAATGATAATGAGTATGATGACCAATATATTTCTCCCAATATATCTACTACCCTTAAATCTTAAAAATATGTGTATGTATTTTTCACAAATTATAAGTTAAATATATAAGTATAAATTATAAAAAAAAAAAAACAATTATAAGGCCAGTGGTCACTTACGGCTGTGAGACTTGGTGCTTAACTCAAAACGAGGAAAACAAATTAGCTGTCTTCGAGCGCAAAATACTCCGCAAAATCTTTGGACCCACGTTGGAAAATGGGAACTACAGAATAAAAATGAACCACGAGTTGGAAGAGCTGATTGAACAGCAAACAATCATAAGGTACTGTAAGTCCCAAATACTACGATGGGCGGGACATGTGAAGAGAATGCCTGACGTTGTGGCTACCCCAACGGAAGAGAAACAGAGGCCGTCCAAGAAGGAGATGGGCTGACGCTGTAGAAGTGGACTGGCGTCATATAGGAAGACTCGGTAACTGGAGAAGTGTGGCGAGAGACCGGAGTGAGTGGAGACCGGTTGTGGAGGAGACTAAATCCCACCCCGGGATGTAGCGCCGTGGAAGAAGTAGAAGATTTTTCACAGATTGAGTACAGTTAACAACAAACATAATATACTTGTACCGACAATAAATTAAGCCACTTTACCTTAGATTGTATTGTACAGGATACTTGTTAAGGGGGAAGGTGTTCCATGTCAGCTATTTTCTGGTATTTTCAGAGGTTAAGCCTGAATAGTACGTAAGATTTGTAGAAAAACTATTTATATCATTATGAAGCTTATTCATCGTCAAATATTTATGTAAAACATTTGATAACTACATAAAGTATTTTTATGACGTAAAATAATATTCTTTGAAACCGTGAAACGTGATAATTGAGAACGAAGCCATATTTTTGTGACATTAATAGGCTGTGATGATGACAAATTTTTCCCTTAATTATTATCTCAAACGATTTATTATAGATAGTTGTAATGTTATAAAACATAATGTAGTAAAATATATTCAGTATAATTATAATATTTGCAGTTTCTATTGGTTCTAAATCTAATGGAAGCGAGTGGACATTTTGTTATTTAAATATGCTACAATTATAGACATACGAAATAATATAAAGCTACGTATCAGAAGGTTTATCATTAATCATTGAATAAATGATGAAATATCTTGTTAGTTATAAATTTATAATACTAAATAGAGACCTTTTTAAAACAACTGTTTCCACGAAATATTCGACCATCTTGATATCCGCCAGACCCACCTGCGAATTGGTGTATGATGTATGGAATCTTTAGCTGGTATTATTTTAACTTTATATGACCAAAAAAATACGCCAACACACAAGTATTGTACAAAAATATGTTTATAAAAGTGAATGCTACAAATTGAACACAAAAATAGGCGAAACAAACACAAATTCGAACATATTATTCAAAAGGAAAACATATTTTGACATTTGAGGACAAAACAAAAAAAAATCTGAAGAAATTTGTATTTGCGTCAATTCTACGTTATGTCATACTAAATCATACATTATAATTTTTAACACTGTTGCAATCTATTTTGCCTAATATTGCAACATAGCAATCAGTTTTCTGTCCCTTTCTATAACTATCTCCCTCTACATTCAAAATAATTATGATTGTAGTAGGTATGTATTTTATAAATTGTGATAGATTTTATTTTATTTCAGTGACATATATCGGGTCGTCCAGTATTGCCATATCTACTAAAATATTATTGAATTGATATTTTAGTAAATAAGAGAATGAAGTTTTTCACCATTTGTATCTACTATTAGTTTTACTATTTTTATTTAATAAATAATACACATGAGGTTTTACGAATTTCACATTTGTTATTAAACATACTTACATAATTTAGAACACCCCAAACACATCGCGAAGTAAAAATATCTATATTTTTTACTTAGCCAAAATTATGAATCAACATAGGTTAGGTACCTACTGATGTTTATATTACAGAAAATTTAACTTTTACTAAATTATGAATTTGCGAGATTATAATAATACAGATGATTTTAAAGAATACTTTCATCAAATAACATAATAATGGATGCCTGTACTTACATAATATTTTCCAATGTAATTTTTTTTTTAAAAACTAACTTTAATTTCGAAAGTTTAGCCTGGCAATACTATGAACGTCATTTATTTCAGCGGGAATGCGAAATTTTCATCCTCGGTTTTTGACATAGGTACCTAACAATATTATCACAATTATTTATATCGATTGTACTTACAAAAAATGCCACGAACTCACTATCCGATGGCTGGAAGTTCCAAAAAAAGACGTAGGAGAAAAGATGGAAATATTAATACATTAAAAACACAAAGGTTTGAAATTATTATTTTATAATTTGACATAATTATACATAGTTGAAAAAACCACATTTCACAGAAAATTTTGGTTCACAATATTTATTTATCTTGCAAAAGGAAGTTTTGCGTATTACTTATTAATACACACAATTAAGTATAATGATCATTTGTACTTATATTATTTTTATATTATGTTTGTGCCATGTCTTATTCGAAATTAGTGTGTCTGTGACAAAAATTATAATCTGGTACAATAATTAATAGCAGCTATACATTTTGTTTTCTGTTAACTATCTACTAAACTAATATTTTTGAATGTATTATAGTATTGATATATTGCCGAAGACTATGCCTGAGCATGGAAATCCTCAAAGCATACTACCTGAACCAGAATTTCATCCCACATTTGAACACGAACACGAAGAATTTATTATAGAAAATGAAATTGAAGATTCAAGCCCTAAATTCCGTGTAGAAGGCCGTAGAATTATAGACTTTTCATATTTTTTCCAACAACTTCAATTAATTAGCCACCATGATTCTCCATTTAATTGTAATTTATCACATTTAGAAATTTTTGGGGAAAATCGGGATAACTTTAGTAGTACATTTTTTATTCAATGTAAACTTTGTGGTAAAAAATTAAAATTATATACCACTGAAATGAACAAAAACAAAATGAATCTGTGTGACGCATTTGTATCCAGTATAATCAGTATCGGCAGTGGATTTTCAAATCTGGAAGAAATGTGTTCAGCAATTGACGTACCATCGATTACAGCAAGAACATACAGAAAGAGTCAACAGAAGGTGTACGAGTGGTTTGAAGAAACCAAAAATAAGAGTATGGAAAACGCTGCGAAAGAAGAGCGACAACTTGCAATCGAAAATGGTGACGTCGATTCTTCTGGTATTCCCATGATATCAGTTGTTGCAGACGGCTGTTGGTCGAAACGTTCATACAGATGCAATTATTCCGCAGCATCTGGCGCTGCCACGATCATTGGTCAAAGAACCGGAAAGATTTTGTACATGTCAGTGAAAAATAAATATTGCGATTTGTGCGCCAAAGCTAAAAATAAAAATATCCCTGCTCAACAACATAAATGCTTTTTAAATTATACCGGTCCGTCAGGTGGAATGGAATCTACAGCAATATTAGAAGGCTTTAAAGAATCTATTAATACACATGGATTGATTTATTCAAAATTGATTGCTGATGGAGATTCCAGCACATACAAAAAAATTCTTGATTGTCACCCTTATCCGAATGTAACTGTCGAGAAAGTTGAATGTAAAAACCATTTAATTAGAAATTATTGTGGCAAAATAGAGGCATTAACCAAAGACACAAGATATCCCTTGAATGTAAGAAAAATCATTGCGTCAAGAAAAAGACGTCTGCGGAAAGCCGTCATAGGTGCAATCAAGTATAGAAAACTACAAGATAGTACTTTCGAAGAAAAGGTTATCGCTCTGAAAAAAGATTTATTTAATGGACCGCACCATGTTTTTGGAGACCATACTTCTTGTCTACCATATTTTTGTACAAATGAACCAAATACAGAGGACATGCTTGATGTAAATTATGTACCAGCATTAAAAGAATGCAGTCTATTTTCTCAATTAATGATATATAATTCTCGTTTGGTGCTAAATTCAAAAAGTTTAATTTATAATTTTTCTACTAATATTTCAGAATCTTTTAATAACATGATTGCAAAATTTGTAGGCGGCAAGAGAATTAACTACTCTCAAAGACAATCGTACATGGGACGATGTGCAGCGGCGGTAATCGCATTTAATACAAATAAGTTACATTGCACAATTCAAAAACAAGTTTATAAAAATAGCCCAAAAGCCTTCATAAATCGCTTAGAATCAAGAAGGTTGAAAATAAATAAAAAAAAAATAGGAAAATCTTGGCGAAAACCAATACATACTGTTCCTTTATCTAATCCAGATTATGGAGAGAGTTGCCAAAAACCTGATATGGACAAAAATCAATATCAATTGTTAAAAGAAACTTTTTTGAAAAAACTCAAACTGACAAACTATGAGAGGAGGGATATAGAAAGACGCACCGTATTACAATCTGAATGTGCAGAATGGCTAGAAAGGCGACGAAACCTTCTTACTGCCTCTGTTTTTGGTAAGGTGTGTAAGCGGCGAGAAAATACAAAATTTGGGCCTTTGGTAAAACGTTTATTATATAGCCAATCATTAGCCAACGTGAAAGCGGTAAAATATGGTAAAGAAAATGAATCAATAGCTTTACAACAGCTTAGTGTACAAGAACGGATTAAGATTGAGAGATGTGGATTGTTTATCGATGATGTGTATGATTTTATCGGTGCAACGCCAGATGGCATCAGCGATGATGATACAATTATTGAAATAAAATGTCCTTTCTCAGCTGCTGGAATAAGTGCAGATGAAGCTATTGTACAGAAAAAAATTAAATTTTGGAAAGTAGATAAAGACAGGAATATGGTAATAGATAAAAATCACGATTGGTACTTCCAGATTCAGGGGCAGCTTCATATTACTAAGAAAGATGTCTGTTTATTTGGAGTTTGGACGGGACATAATTTTCCTGTTAAAATAGAATTAATCAAAAAAGACGAGACATTTTGGATTGAAAAGATTGAAAAAAAGATATATCACTTTTATATGAATTGTCTACTGCCAGAAATAGTAGATCCCAGAACCAGTAGATCTATGAATATTAGAGAACCAGAAAGGCTGAATTTCTAAATTTTTATTTTAAATTTTATTATGCTTAATATATTTTCAACAAGTCTATATTACATCACTATTTTATAGTTCATCAAGATATATCTAATTTACTAATATAGTTTACTGTTACGAGACACCCAGAACGAGTGTAATTTTATGAAATTCAAAATAATATGTATACTTACATCTAAATAATGATACCTGCAGATCTTGCTGGCGATTCCACTGCGCCATATTTTGTATAAGCATTCGTCTCTGCAGCCGTGAGTTTTGGTTCCGTGTAAAAAGTACATTTTGTTCTCAAGGTCAAAAACCAAATTGGTTGTGCCAATGGCTTATAACCATTCCTCATAAATGATTATAACTGATATCACCTCATAACTGATCAGTGCCACGCACGAGTTAACTCGCGGGATCTTTTAAACGTCATAACTTCTGAATGAACTGTTTGTGTATATTTTCTTAACAATATTTATCATTTTAGTGTGAAAATATTCACGTTAAACATGTTGATTTGGTAAATTTTCACAAATATTTATCATTCTATTCTTATTTCATATTTTTTAAGGGATTCATTTTATTCCAAAAATAACTGACCTACAAGTACCCACCTGGTAAAAATTGAATTTGGATTGGATGGAATTTCCTAGTAGATTTTCCAACTAAACAACATGACGCTTTCTATATATTATTTACTGTTAGTTTTGAAATTATTGTATTTGAAATAAATAATGTATCAATAATACACATAGAAATCAATAGATATATAAAATAGATATCACAGTTTAAAAATCAGAAAGATCAATGCATATTACCATTGTTTATGTTACAATATAAAACAACATTTATCATTGAACGTAGGTACCAAGAAAAATAGACTTCATTAAAATGTGTCAATATAGTATATACCCGATATAATTATATAAATTATTATATTGTTAATTACTCTGTGGGGTCCATATATACTGCTTCAATTGTAATTTAATTTTACAGTATAATTATTTATGTTAAGTACTTGATTTACTTATTATATGTACAAATGTAATATACTTATTATTGTACAAGAGCTTCGTTCGCTCCGTAATTGACTATGCTAGCTTTGTGTACTTTCCTACTCGTAAAGATCTAATTGACAAAATAGAAGGAATACAATATACAGCTGTGAGAGCTGCACTAGGATATCGCATTAGTACGCCAAAAAATATTTTGCTTGCTGAGTCTAAGCTCACCCTTATTTTAGAGCGTACAAAATTTCTGTGTAATTGCTACTTGAGTAAAACACTATCAAATAGCGGTTCACAAACGTATGATAAAATTCGCAATAGTTATAATCTTTTTAAAAAGAAAAAGCACAAAAGAAAAATAAAAAGGGTCTTACGCTGTTGTATCGAAAATATAATGGACATTAGTGGCCAGATAAATATTCAAAATAACTATACACCGTACTGCCATGAATACAAAACAACATTTACTTCGATTGACATAAATACTGAGTTAGGCCACAGTCTTAAAAGTTCCAATAATCCAAATTTAGAAATAAACAATATCATTTCTCGGGGTGGTTTGTGTGCAATTTATACAGATGGCAGTAAAGTTCAAGATTCCCCTTCAGTTGGAACTGCATGTATTTGTCCGGAATTGGATATTCAAATAAAAAGAAGCATTAATCAAAATGCATCTGTATTTACTGCGGAATGTATTGCTTTGAATGATGCACTTGACATAGCGCTCAAACACGTCAACAAAAATATAATCATTTTTACGGACTCACTCAGTGCTCTCCAATGTCTACTTTTTCCAAAATTTGGCGTAAAAACCAATTTATATATACTTGAGATTAAAAAAAGGTTTAACAAATTTATACAAACAACTTCAAATAACAGCAAAATTAAATTCTACTGGATTCCTTCACACGTTGGAATTCTAGGGAACGAGAACGCAGATAGCCTTGCAAAAACAGCAACTCTTGAGAGGAGCAGTGATAAACTCCCCATACCGTATACAGACGTTTTTGAAACATTCAAGAAAATAGCCAAAACTGAAACAGATAGTTTATTAAAAGAACAAGGTCTAACAAAGGGGAAAAAGTACTTTCAAAATTATTACAATCCTGAAACCAAACCATGGTATACCAATAAAATGCTAAATAGAGAAACAATCGTCACAATCAATCGCTGCAGAGCAGACCATTATAATCTTGCCTCATCCCTGGCTCGCTTGGGTATAATAAATGACCCTGGGTGCCGGTGCGGAAGTGAGACTGAAGATGTTAACCACGTAGTTTGGCAATGTTCTTTGTATGACACCCAGAGACAGCGGCTTCTTAAAGATTTAAGTAAACAAAACTACCAATTGCCACTGGATCTCACGATATTTTTGGCTCGGCCGAATATCAAGGCGTTCCAGTGTGTCCAAATGTTTCTGAGTGAGTGTGGCCTACAAGTCTAAACTTCTTTTCTCTTTCTCTTTTTTTTTTTTCTTCTTCCTCTACCGTAAATTTGTATTGTAATAACTGTATGAGAAATTATTGTTATAATGTGTATATATAGTGTATGTTAAAAAGTAAAGCTAAATAAGACTCAATTGAGACTTCAGAGCTTAATAAAAAAAAAAAAAAAAAATGTAATATACTTACCTACTTATTAGGATATATCTTGGTGAATTTTAAAATAAGAGGAAATTAAATGGAGGTCATCGTGTCTAACTAGATGTCTAACTAGACGTTGTTAAGTCTTATATAAATATTTATACATTATTAAATTGTTTTTCTGTTTTTTATTGATGTAAAGACATGGCATGTATTCAAAGTAATAACAAATTAGCTGTGTACTATTTATTTAACTTATATTAAAACCCCAAGATTGATTTCGTCTTACGACATATTTTATTCTTCTAAGTTTTACTATGACATTGTAATATGAACCATGGATATAGTATAGTACTTAAAAAAATCAAAACTGGTAATATATTATTTCAATATTTAATAGTCAATTTTCATTTGAAGTCAGCATTTAATTACTGGTATAACACATAATTATTAACTGATATCTACAACTTCAGATGGACAAATTAATTGATATATCATATTATCAGTTTTCATTTCCTTTCAACAATGTATTCATTCTAGCAGCTATTTTAAATATCTTACTAGTTTTTATGTCATGGCACCTTACAAAGGCTCCGAGCAACCGTATACTGAGCTTCGAGAACAGATGTTTACGACGGATACTGGGTGTGCGGTAATTTTAGAAGTAACGGGAGATAAAAGAACGCACCAAATAGCCTCGCATCACGTTGAGAGTGAATACGCAACTTTGTACCTGGCCCGGCCACGTGCTGCGAGTGCCTGAAGAGAATCCCAATCTGGTTTGCCTGTTCTTCAAGCCAACCGGATTCCGGCGTCCTGGATGGCCGCTAAATACTATCTATATAGCATATCTGGCGGAGTTACGGGCTGCTAGTATGACCTGGAACGATGCAAAAAAACTAGAGTGACAGAGATTCTTGGAGGCGCCGCATTGTATCCATATGCTGCATAGCCGAAGAGAAGAATTAATATACAGCATCTAGAAAACTTAAAGTCTTTGAAATGGTGTTAGAAAGACAATGTTTCTAATATCAAAGTGATATTGAGGATGAAAAAGAAAAGACTTGGAGAGTAAGCTCTACCAAATGACATACCTGATATGATACAAGTAACTGATATGCAAAATTATATTATATTTTATAATATTATGAATCAATTTAGCAACTTTTATATCATTATCGATAATAAATTTAGTGCAAAAATGTAATTATAAAATTGTTTTATTTTTTAAATATGTATGCGAGATAGATATAGCTATAGGTTACAAACATTAGTCACTTTATATTTACCTTTTGTAATTGTACTATTAAATCTATAAAATGGGTATATATGCTTGATGGTCTACGTCATAAATAATATTATATAAATCACGCCATGTTCGGATCGTACGCCGAAAGTCGGATTTATTTCATTATTAATTAAAAGATTTATTTCATTCCATCTTATTCATATGAAACCGTCGACAAGCAAAGATCTCGGTAGACATTTTCTCCATCTGCAAAAAACATAACATATGAACTGTTAATAGTGTGATTTTTAATCTTTTATAGTGTGCGACTGTTTGAAGAATGGTAATTAAAACGGATTAGTGATAATACAAAGCATCAAAAAAGATTGATTAACTAAAATAAAGTAATCAGGTAGGTAACATGTTTAATAACAACTAGAACGCCTTAGATTATATCAAACAAATAAATATGAAATCACAGGCATTCTCGCAATAACCTCTAAACTAACCACGCAACTAACCTCAAAAAAAGTAGTCGGAATTATGAAACATTGACAGTATGTGTAGACTAAGAAAACAATAAATTAACACTTGAATAATATATGCAAAACACACAGAATACTACTACAGTAATAAATAACATAATATTGTACTTACAGATAGTGTTTCTTATTCCTGATATAAAACACAATTCCTTCGTTAGGTATCTTGCAATTTGCTATCAACATAATCTGACAGCAGAGAGTTTTTTCTATTAGTCTATGGCCAAAAATACGGATTTACTTGGCCGGCTAAAAAAAAGATTTTAATATAGCAAGAACATTTTGAATATGCGACAAATAAATAAAAGTATATATAATATAGTTGTTAAAAAAATCTGTGTACATTATAAAATATATTTAATATTATAAATACATATATTTTTTAAATTCATGTTATAATTTGTAAACGACGAAGCACGTCAGCTAATACGCATAGTAAATGTTTAAACTTTGGTAATCAAATTCGAATGTGACAGAAAGAGAAAGAAAAACTTTTTAATCATATTAGCATGCGTAAAAGAGATGTAACATAATATCACTTTCACTTTAAAAATCATACCTAGTATTCAATGTCATAGTTCAACTTTAAATGAAAAAACAGAAACTCTAGGTAAGCATGTGTGCCCTTAAATTAGGTTAATTGGTTAATATCATTAAGATTCTTAACATTGATTCCGTGTTTTTTAGCGCACAGAGCAGTAAAGAAAAATACGCCCCTTACGTAATACAAAACTTGTAAGTATCTTTACACACTTACTACAACTACAAACCTTTAAATATATATTACGTTCTATGATCCCCGGGTCTGGTTACCATTGACAGAATTAAATAATACGGATTTAATAATTAATAAAAGTATTTTCAAAAATGTATGACACTCTAAAACTGAAAAATCAAGATCCCCGATTTCTTTAGTAGTATGAAAATTATAGAACTTTTCATATACCTACTCAGTTACGATATAAATACAGTGAATTTTCAATATTACATAATATCATAGTTAACCAGATGAAAGACTAAACGATAACGTAATATTTCGTATGATAAACGCTAGAAAGAATTGTGCCGTAGGTATTGTGTCACTGGGTTCCTAATACGATAACAAAACTATTTATTAATATATTAATAGTTGGTGCCAGCCCTATTGAAACTTTCTATCCCAGTAGCAAGCACATGTTATAATAACGCAGAGAACATTGAGTTTTATCCACAAGCCAATGAATACTAATATGTACGTCGCACGTTTGCCTAACCTTGGAAAGGTTATCACAGGAGCTTTGTTTTGACGATATAATATACACATCATCAATCGATCTTTCTTGACGTGGAACGATATACTACAAGTTTTAATAATACTATCATCAGGGTTAAACTCCAGTAATACGATCGACTATTTTTTTGTATCCACAAACTACAGTGCGACTTTTATATAAAGTCTTCTACGTCACCACGGTCATTTCTGGAAATAAAGCCCGCCCACACATTTACTTTCCCCGTGCCGAAAATTCAATGTGTGTATAATATCGAGTGGAGTTTTAAATTAAAATGCCTAAACCTTTGCAGACGCAGACGAAGGGCATTATTTAGAATGTAGAAGTTTTGTAAGGAGGAGAAACAGAAAAGAAAGCTTTTAATTCCTCTCAATAGTACCAGAGATATCTGCTATGACGAGTCAACACGCAAAAACTACGTTATGTAACAGTGTCAGTGTCAAGAAGACAATGTAAAAGTCGCACTGTACGAGTAGCGTAGCGTATAATGTAAACGTACATGCTGGGCGTGTACCGTGGAAAGATCACAAAAGAAACCAATGGATAAGCAGGTTCGACGTGACTTTCGGTGACTGTAATAATATACTGGACAAATGCAGTCATACAGTGGTAAGCTTGGAAAATGTATGAGGAACCAAGGAGACTTTCGTCTTCGTCTATCGGTGGATCGACCGCGACAGATGATGATTATGATATTATTGTAACAATCTATTCCTTATCAGTCAGTTATGGTTAGAACCTATATCTTTTCAGTCATATTATATGGAGAGGAGGCGTGGACACTCACAGAAACAAAAGACAGATATATGAATATCGAGGTTCGTCGAGGATGAAAAAGACTAATCACAGAAATAAAAATAAGAAAGTAGACATACTTTGGTCACATCATTCAGCATCCCATGGCTCATGAGATATAAACTTTTGCATATCGTCGGTGTTTTGTAAAAAGGGCGAATTAACCAAAATGCTACTTTACAGGAGGAGGATTTTTAACTTTTGACATTTATATGTTTTTTACCTATAGAAGATTATAAATATTTAACAAGTTTATATTAAAGCTTAGAAAGAATACTGTCATTATAATAGGTATTATTATATAATATTTTAAAAGACCTAATATGTCACATTTGCTTTTTATTTCGTAATTTAATTAATTTAATTTTAGTCGATTATCGTTTTTAAGTGCTTTCCTGTAGAGATAAAAATTCGTTGTTTTTACACAACAAAGCTAGTGAGGTACATATTGTATTTTCATTAAAATCTCGATTTCGCCAAAATGGTTGATTCGCCCTTTTTACAAAACACCGACGATATTATCATTCAAGGGAAGATTTCTGGCAAGCGAGTCCCTTGTAGAAGAAAAATGTCCTGGTTCAACATTCTCAAAGATTGGTTTGAGTTCAACACTTCATCCATAGTTAGAGCAGCGATGGATAGGTGGACAATGGCCGAACTCATCGCCGACGTCAAATTATTGATATGATACACAGTACATTTTACCTAGCTAATCAATTTCGAGGGGGAAAAAAACAATGGCATTGGCTAACAATGGAATTTTAAAACCTCGTAGGTAATCCAACAAAAATTAACCTAATAAATTCACAGAACAGATAATAAATAGAATTCCGATACAGTACATTTTTATGCAGGGTTTTGAATGTGTGAGTGTCCTACGAAAATGAAATACACATTATGCACGTGCAATATCTAGTGTGTGTAATACACCAATATTAAATGAGCGTCAATGCATAAACCGAGAGCAGTTGTCATTATTCGACGTATGACGTATACTTGATACGTAATTAAGTTTATCCCGGGTTATTCCTTACACGAGATCGGTTACCTGCTACTCCTTACCCGTTAGATATTTCAGTTCCGATTATTTCTGAATTCTCTAGATATATTATAATGCTTCCCTTAGTATATTTTTTCCGAAATAAAACCCTAAGTAGGTTTACAGGAAGCCAGGCGGGAACCGCGCCTATTTTCGTAGCCGATTTTGGCAAAATTCATGAATTCAAGAATGAAAACCTAACCTAACAAAAAATAATTCAGTATACCTATAGGCTATTTTCAAAATTTGTTTTCCGCTGGCTTACCTAACCTAACTTAAATTAACCTAACCTAACAAATAATCCAGTAGGTATATCCGATATCGGCTATTTTCAAAATGTTGCTTCCTGTTGTAAGCCAACAAGAACCACACCCTATTATTATAACTGTCACATCCGAGAATTCAAAATGAAACATAAATATTCAATATAGGTAAGTATCTTCGTACCGATTAAAAAAGTATATGCACAAAATACGTACATCGAGCCTTCATATTTATAAAGTCCAAGGTACACGTATTGTATTAAATGACTACTTATTATCAATGCTAGTTAAAAAGCTCATAAATGATTATAGACATCGTTCCACACAAATTATCCCTTTTATATAACCAAATGCTCCTTTCTTTATCATTGTTATTATATTATAAATTTATAATAATATATATAATAGGCAGAGACGCAACATATTATACAATACAAAAGATTGACTCCTAATGCAGTTGGATATAAACAATGCAAGTACACGTGTTGGATTGTCTATTTACTAGACAAGTTATTGTAGTGCGGTGGCAGCGATGCGTAGAAACACGTGTTTTATTATCATTATTTTGTATGTAGTACCGTAAAACATCGTTAGCTTTAAGCTCATATAATGCACAGTGGCCTACTATATCTATTATTTTTAACTAGGATTATTTTTTTAAAGCGTCTTTAGTAATAATACATATTGTATAAACGGTACTGTTCGGTTAAAGCGGATACAGCGGAAAACGCATTTTGAAAATAGCCGATAAACTGGATTATTTGTTAGTTTGGGTTAGTTTAGGTTAGGTTAGGTTGGGCTAGGTTAGGTTAGGTTAGGTTGGGTTAGGTTAGGTTAGGTTAGGTTTGGTTAGGTTAACCTAACAAATAATCCAGTTTATCGGCTATTTTCAAAATGCGTTTTCCGCTGTATCCGCTTTAACCGAACAGTACTGTATAAACTATTTTTTTTTATTCAAAGAATAAGACACAAGATTTGAGAATGTAATATTGAACATACATAATTTGAAAACACCTCATGCATATTATACCCATTAAAAAAATCCACTTTTTTAAATACGACGAGACTTGAACCTATGAGCGCTGGATTCGCGTCAGTGTGTTTTTTCGATTAAGCTACGGGCACCCTACATAAT
Organism: Rhyacophila brunnea; assembly: GCF_057557595.1. Classification (NCBI taxonomy): domain Eukaryota; kingdom Metazoa; phylum Arthropoda; class Insecta; order Trichoptera; family Rhyacophilidae; genus Rhyacophila; species Rhyacophila brunnea. Next base: position 33,274,739 of record NW_028233276.1, on the reverse strand, counting down.
TACGATGATCTTTATCTGGTACCTAGTTTTAAGATCAAATGCTTATCACACGCACTCACAATTAAAATAATATCGTTAACAGAATATTTAGGAAATAACTTTTACAATAATTGAGTCAGCTATTTAATATCGAATTAACGACATATGGATATTGGATGACTAGATAGGAAAACGGGCTGTACGAAGATTGCATCGCAGTTCAATCAATTAAGATTGGGAGACTGCGATGGCTAGGTCATGTGCACCGTATGAATGATAATGAACCGGCAAAGAGAGTGATGTCCAGCAATCCAATAGGGCGTAGAAGAAGAGGCAGGCCAAAGATTCGCTGGTTGGATGGAGCTGCCAGTGACTGCCGTATTCTGGGGGTACCGAATTGGAAAGCGGCCACACTGGATAGGGACAGGTGGAGGGAGCTGTTGGAGGGGGCCAAAACCTACACCGGGTTGTCGCGCCCCTGATGGTGATGAGATGATGGAAAACGGATATTAAGGAAATTGTAATTGCGCTCAGCTATTTAATATCACCGATCAATATGATGACACGGCTTGGGTTGTTGATAACCATAGAGGCAATGCGTAGTCATATTGAGTGCATTTAGAATTATTTAATTTCTCGTACTACGCCGTGATCTCTAAATATTCATATGGAAACTGTATTTAAAATTGTCTACTAGATAGAGTCCTCGATTTTCATACTAAATTATTTATTCTCGATTATTCTTAGAAAAAACTTAACGACATTTTTAATGTAATATTATTAGGAATATAGATCATTGCTTGTATCATATAAAAAATGATATCATGTATATTGTAGTGCGTACACACTTAGGTACATGTTTATTATATGTATGCTTTCTTTTATACATACTCATAATTATTATAAAATATCAAATAATCGTTTAACCAAATTGTTAAACTTTGTACTTGCCACTTAGTAAATTGACAATACTGTCTGTATATAAATTCATTTTTTCTTCTTTATCATCCCCATATGAAAATATATTTGTTACCTATGCGATTATCGTGAATGCGTTCTTTTATGACAACTCGAAGATTAAGCTAAATGATAAAATAATTCAAGTAGGTACTTGGCTGCTTGTTTTTGCTTTTAAATTCTTACTTTATTTACAAAAGCTTATGAAAGTATTACCTACCCTCTTCATTCTACGCCACTGATAGACTGGAATAAGGTAAATATCTATACATCATCTTTTAATTTGAACACAACCAATTGTGTTTATAAAACAAATTACAGGTAACGGATGACTTTACCGTGTGAACTGAAATATTGCTCTCTTCCATGTTCGGTTCAATAAAACAAATTAATTTAGTTCACCGATTTAAGTATGTATAATTAATTTTGTTATGTCATTCAATAATCATTAACCTAATTAATTTTTGTTATTCAAACAATTATTCACAAGTATTAAACATGCAACATACTTTAATGAATGTAGGTATATGAAATTAATATATCAATTAGAAAAAAGAACAAACATATTACGGTAGTGGGCGGAACTCGATTCCAACCACATCCATTCAATTCCGTCCAATCTGCTTTACCAGTTTGGCCACCCTCGCCCTGTCTAATTCCGTCGAAAATAACTAACAGTAATGCCACTGAAGCGTATCTAAAACTGCGTAAATTTTAGCAGCGATTTTTTTTGATGCAGATGTAGCAATCGATTCGTCAGAAGATTTAAAAAAGGGCCTCGAAACAGTCTAAGCTAGTCATTAAATTGTTAAATTATTGTACTAGAATCAAAAAGAGATGCATATTTCACACACATTGAGTAGGTGTATAATGTAACATGTAATCCAAACCATAACTAATATCACATAATTCTAATACCTACGTCATATTATGTAATTTTTTTTGTTTTTCTTTGTTTTTGAATTAATGAAGAAATTTGAATTTGAATCAAAAGAAGTACCTACTCAAACAGCGACGTCCGTAATTCTACAAAGAAAAAAGAAGTAATATGTGTCTTCACGGTCATCAATATCATTAATATTATTAATTACCTATTCATGGTTTTTATTTTATTTTTTATTGTGGGGGTGCTCAATATCCGTCACTGGGTCGGGCTTTCATGTACCGCCACTGAATGTTAGCAACAGGCTTTTAATTATTGTATTTATCTGCTTATTACAAAATAATATAATAGGTAAGAGAGTATTCTAGTAGACTAAAATGTATGCACCTTGGTTTCATTTTAATTTTCTCATAATAATATCGTCCATTTAATTATTTAATACGTCAATTCAATAATAAACAAAATATTAATTAGGTAGGTAGGTATGTATTGTTTCAGTCCAGACTGTTTCCAGTAGGGAAATCAAAACAACATTGTCAGGTGTGACAAGACTAAAACTGAGTGAATAGGTACTTTGGTTTAGGTTTAGACTTCAGCAATGATTGTTCCTAACAATCTATTCTAACTATCCATAAATCACTCACTTTATATTGTAACTGAGGTCTGAGCCACGCGCCGTGAGGATTTATTACAATGCAAGTACAGTTCGCTTTGTGATATGTTGGGATTAAATCAATAGATACATAAAATTTAATGAAATAATATTTAATTTAAGAAAGAAAAGCATTGCTGTTAAAATATTCAAAATTCGTAATCGCATTGTAAGTTTTTTTTTTTTTTTTTTTTTTGGTGATTTTACCGAGGCTTTGACTGCGACTCGCTGTCATATCGCCTCTTCTCTTCTAGAAGGAGATCCTTCGATCAGGTCCTCACTCCTATTCTGTTAAATGGCTTTATAATTATTTTGTCTAGCTCTTCCGTCTTTCTTTCTTTCTTCTTTAGACGCCAGTGTTTTATGCACCAGAATCGCTCTCCTCCGTATCCATCCCTTCTGTATTTTCGATACATCGTGTAATCATTGAATTTCAGATAGTCTAATTCAGACCTCAGCCAAGTCTCTGAGATTAATGCTATTGAAATTTTTTGTCTTATTAAGTAGAGTTCTATATCATCCTTTTTTTGCTTCATACTTCTGGCATTCCATTGTAAAATCCTAATTTGTTTTTTATTATCCATTTTGCTCCAGAACCTCCCCTAGAATTTCCTTTAAGTGTCCTTCTTTGAATTGTTTGCATACCCAGTCCACTGCTTTAATTATTAGTTGTTTAATGATCTGCTGCCAGTCTCCCCCTTTCAGCAAGACTTTCATAATTTCTCCCATCGCGTTAACCTCTGTCTTCCCCTTTGAATTTTTCTTATTTTTTGTAGGCTTTACGCTACTACCTGTAGATATTATTGTTGAGCCTGAAGCTTCTACCACCGCTTTTTCTTTCTTTTTGTTTTCCTTAGTTTTTTGAATTGTTTCGCTTTCATCTCTTCCTACGATTTTTTTTTGTTTTAATATGTCAGCATAGCTATTATTTAACATATTTTTTTTTGCTTCCTTGAAAGGTATGTTCATTTTTTTCATTGCTTCTTTGCAATTCTTTTCCTCTTGCCACTTTGGGCATTTTTGGCTGTTTGCCGCGTGGTTACCTTTGCAATTGATGCACGTAATTTCCTCATTTTTTTCGCAGGTTTTGTGGTTTTCACCACATTTAGGGCACGTTTCTACTGTACGTCCGCAATTGTTCGCGATATGCCCATATCGCCAGCATTTGTAGCATTGCATAACCCTGAATACATACGGTTCTACAGCAAAAGAGACTCCATATATGTAAATTGTTCTCGGCAATATTTTCTCCCCAAATTTAATACTGACTGACGAGGTCTTTGTCAGCTCTCCTGTATCACCTTTTCTTGTCAACCTCTTAAGGTTGATTACTTTTGCATCACTTTTGATTTCCATTTGCAGTTCTTGGAGGTCCATATCAATATCGACTTTTCTTATTACTCCATAAGAGCAGGAGTCATTCTCTTTGGTCACAAAACCGAGATCTTTGAGTTCTCCAGCTTGTTTCACTTTATCTGCTTCTTTTTCGTCTTCTACTTGGATGTACGTCTTTAAATTTTTATTGTAAATTTTCTGTACTTTTACTCCTGCCTTATGCAGCATCTGCGCTATTTTCAATTTTAATGGAATTTTACTTCCCGTCGCTATCATGACGATGTTTTGGTTTCCCTTTGGAGTGACCCCAGAGTCTCTTCTGGGTTTTTTTCCAGAGGTCACCGTCTGCCATTCTTCTTCTTTTTCTCCAACCACTTCCTCTTCATCATCGTTTCTTTTCTTCTTCGTTTTTTTGGTTTCATTCACTTCCATCGTGGTGTTTTCCATTTTATTGCTTTTGCCGTTCACGCGGTCTTGGAATTCGCGCAACAGTGTGAACAAAAAACAGTGTGGACAACCCCTCGCTTCACAGCGTTTGACGCACTCCCCGCACAAAGTGCACTATCCGTGCAACAATAAATATTTTTCACTTTTTCTCAAGCACTGGCACTGATTGTCAAAATCACATGGGACCACACATGTTGAGTTTATTGTCAAATTCATTTACAAACAATATTATTTTTGTTGTATCCCGTATTTATAACCATTCGCGAGTAACCAGACGAATAGCGTCCCGAATACGCAAGCGAAGTTGTACAACCTCACTCCACCGCTGTTGGCTTCCGACTGCATTGTAAGTTTTAGGTATACCATGTTGATGAAACCCTTCTTCTCCCATGTTTCCTATAAAAATCGCTAAAGCAAGTTTCAGTTTAAGTAAGCTCATCGTTTTCCTAACCTTTTTACACTTGCAGACCGCTAACTTAGAAATATTCATTATTTATATAGTATTAAGTACATTTTCATGTACCTATTAGTTTTTTAAATTTACAGGTATACTTTGACAGTCATAGGTACGAGTATAACAGTTTGAACCGAATTCAAAAAATATATAACATGAAAATTCTATTGTTAATTGAAATAATCAGAACCCGATAAGTATCTAACTAAATTGTTAATAATAAACCTTCTTAAATTTTGAGAAATCAATGTATATCAAATAATAAAAAAAATTGAAATTTGCAGTTGCATATTTGCTATTTATTTTCTTTGTGTTTTAAGTTATTTTTGACTGGCGATTTTCTTTGAACTTTTGGAAAAGCCATTTTTAAATGGGGCGATATTTCCGGACCTATTATAATGTATTTATTAGAATATGGGTTAGATGAAAAATTATGTGTTATCGTATCTGAATAATTGTCTACTTGGATAGATTCACAATCTTATTGCTGACACTTACTCAAAGTATGTAAATAACTCGCAGCTAACTCAATTCTTGAATAGTGCGACAACCTTAAAATCATTAGAGAAATTTATAAAATAATTAAAATATATGGTTTAGAGCCAATTATTGACTGCGTGATCAAGAGAACTGCGAATCTGCAATATTTAGATTACATAACAATACTAAACATTACGATAATTCTTAATCCACGTGTCAACAAAACTTCCCCTCTCCCCAAAACCATATCCAAATCACCCATTAACAATTATTATGCAAAATAATAAATAATTTATAACATAAACATTTAATAATACACTCTATAATACCAGTGACTTCCCGTGGGGGTAGGCGGATTGAGCATCGCTTGAGGGCGGCAGTTACTCGAAGGGCGACAAATCGAGGAGAATCATTTGGAATAAGAATATAGAAATAGCTACCTACCTAAACTTTTTTCAACCATGTCCGATCCTAATTAGATAATATGGGACTTCACAGAGTGGAGGTTTGTATTAACAGATTTTGTTTTTACGAGAAATGGATGTCAGCCACTTGCTCAACCTATTAGGTCCATACTCTCACTCATACACAAATGTAAAAACAATATATTTACTTACCACGACGCAATAGGCCGACGCTTAAGCCGCGCGGCCATCGTGGATATCGAAAATATCTTTCCATTAAAAAAATCAGCTCACTGGTTTTATCGGGTTCGCGATATCTAGTTTACTTCTGTTGCCTTTCGACGTCCTTGGTAACAATAAATGACACATGTAGATTTGCAAATAATTAATTTGATATTAATTATTATAGATTAATTAGTAGTATTGTTAGTAATGTATCCATACAACACATTTCTTAGATATTGGACTCGTGAAAGGATGATAAAAATACTGTATAAAAAATGAGGCGGCATTTTGGCACTGGCCACGGGCGGCATTTTATCTAGGGACGTCACTGTATAATACTTACATTTAATTGTATTATAGGTAGGTGGGTACACATGTGTTTTTTTTTTTTTAACTTATTGTGTGAGATTTACCCGGTTCAGGTCAAGCGTGCGTTTCGCTGTCAACGTTCATGACTCGTAAATAGACCCGGTTTTAATAAAACACACACTAATTTAGCTCACCGCGAGGACGGCCATTATTGTAGGTATCAGATTTGTATACATGGATTAAAAATCACTGCTAAGAAATGATTATCTTAATCATTTGGTAAAAGAAGGTAATTTTAATGCTTGTTCAAATTGTTGAGGTTATATTAGCAGACGAGCTACCGATTCGATGGGTGATTATTCAATCTATACCGCCCACCGTTGGCTCTGAGGGAGGGAATCAGATAGTTCCATTAGGGTATAATGATGAATGACATTGAATTGCCTCAGTATTTAGTAGATCTAGTCGTAGGTGAATACGAATAGAATTTTACAAAGTACCTACCTAAATGTCTTGTAAATTGATAATTAATATACTGTGATATTTACAGGTGGCGTTGATATAATGATAGGTACCAATGTAAAACTGCATTGTGCAAGGCAACTAGAAAGAGTACCTATGGGGTAAAAAATATTAAATAAGTAGGTAATATCAACCAATCAATCTTCGAAGAATATGATAATATTAAAACGATACATCAGTGAAACGGCAAATAATTTTCAACTATAGGCGCGACGAAATTTTGGACTCGCTGGCATTCGGAGAGCGAACGTCGAGGTGTGAATACGTCAATTTGTTTCGTGATGGCGACGGGGGTATTAATTCTTAAATCGTGTAAAGATGACTAAAAACGTTACAGATTTACTTGAAAAAGAAAACATGTCTATGAATATATTATTATTGTTACTAATAGAACAATAAACAGAACATTAAATGGACGCATGTTGGATTTATATGACAAATTATATTTCGTTCGGCATGCGTCATTTGCACCCGCGACCCGCAATCACCCGCGCATCGCCTAGCCACGATCTTTTTAGACCATGCCTCAACTGAGGTATAAGCCTTTAACCATTTCATTAGGTGTCGTCACTCGTCCAGTTGGTGGCAGGAAGTGTAGGTACTGCAAAATATGGCCGACTGTTTTCTCGCCGTACAACTGAATTACGAATTATGATGGAAAAAATTTATTAAACCACCTTAGTGGAAGTTACAAATTGCTTATTGTACCTACTTTCGCTTTAATTTAATTAGTGGTTTCCAAACTTTATGTTACTACGCCTCCCTTTCAAAAAAATCTTATCTTGGCGCCTCCCCTTCTCCCTTTATTCCATTAAATAATACAAACCTATTTTTACGTATACAAAAAATGTACTAATAGAAAATAAAAGAAACTTAATTAAGAAAATAGGTTTTACTACATACCTATTAATTTTTAAATTAATTTGTTTTTCATGTGATTGATGTGCTTATTTATTAGCACAAACTGCTCTTTTTTTTCAAATAGACAAGTTTAGCAATAAAGTTATCGTTCCTAAACAAATTTGTCTCTTTAATATGATTTGACCATTTTATATCATTTTTTCATGAGATAGCTAGCGCTCTTCACAATGGTGTAGAAGTGAGTTACCTATCATAATATTATTCTCCATATCTTCAGACAGGTTTGCAAACAAACTAACTTTTGTATACTTAACTGTTTTTTATGTAGTTTATAACTAGCGGCCGTTTTATGAACTACGCATTTGCAAAATGTAAATCTGTGGCTACATTAATTATATTAAACTTTTCGCGCCTCCCTCAGCGACAGTCCGCGCCTCCCCAGGGATGCACGCCAGTTTGGAAATCGCTGCTTTAAAGTATGGTTCTGCATTACGCTGAAAAGTCTTTATAAAAATACTCAAGTAAAAAAGATCAGAAAATACGCCTTCATATTGGAAGCCCAGCGAATCTTATTACGCAAGTACCTATATTGCTTTATTTTGTATGGTTATGTATGCATCGTATTGTAGCATAATATTATGCATATTACGTATTTTAAATCGAGAACACTCATCGGGAATAACGGGGAAATTTTAAATTTAGAACACGCTTGTTTCGAAGTGTTGCGAAAATGTTACCGCTACTATTGGATCTAAGAGAAAAATGTAAATACCTCACATCTGACAATAAACACACTTTCAGGTAAAAGTAAGAATTCCGTCAAAAAATTAAGACTCAATAGAAGCATGTTTTTATTTTTAAATATTTTAAAAATCTTGTTACGCGTTATTGCAGTGTAGTCAGTTGCAAGTATACCGCTGGCGATCGTTTTGCACACGTCTCATTGGTCTCTTTGTCAAAATAAATGTTTTTTTGGTGAGATGCGTACATACTCTGATACTAATTCTGAATATAGAACCGAATGATCCAATAGTATTAAAATATTATGTAATATTTAAAATTATGATATGGGCAATGTTCCCTGTAAACAGTGACGTCCCTAGACAAAATGCCGCCCCTAGGCAGCGCTAAATTGCCGCCCCATTTTTATACAGTATTTTTTATCATCCTTAAATGACCCCAATATTTAAGAAATGTGTTGTATGGATACATTACTAACAAAATATATACCACTAAATCCAATTTAAATGCCATCTCTACTTCAATAATCAATATTGTGAGTCCACGGTTTCAGATGCATTTAAAAATACACCTGACAACTTTCAAAACACGCGAGCTAGGTAAGTACCTATGTACCTGCCTATAATTCGCAAACCTGCACGTGACATTGCTGGTCATCAAGGACGTGACGTCCAAGGACAACAGGAGTAAACTAGACATCGCGAAACCGACAAAAAAATACAGTCCTGTTAAACCTTGTATGTTAATTCTTAATACATTTTGTTTCCAACCAGTGAGCTGATTTTTTTAATCGAATGATATTTTCGTTATTAGGTACTAAGTTTAGGTACCTATTTCTTTATAATATACCTAATGATTCTCCTCGGTTTGCTGCCCTTCAAGTAACTGCCGCCCCCAAGCGACGCTCAATCTGCCTGTGTAAGGTAAGGCGTAAGTGTAAGGCGTGCGCGTGTGCGTGCCCACACCTACCAAAATGTGTCCGCACACATATTGTTTTCATCCCCCGCACAGTCCTCATACAAAAATATTGTAAAAGAAAGTTTCCTTTGCCGGATTTTAGTTTTGCTCGAATGCACGAAACCATCACATGCACAAATTTATTCTTCGACTCATTTCTCGGAAGGCGAATGTCAAGTACGACTAATGCGAGCACGCACGTGAAATTTTACGTTAATTAATAAATGCCTTAAAAATATAAGTTTTAATGAAAAAATGTACTTATGTGTGTTGTTTGTGGGTTGAGGGGAGGGGGGGGGGTGTAAATTTACCGCACCGGGTGACACCAACCCTAGTTACGGCACTGCTCAAATGTGTTGACGATCCGTACACACAATAGAAAAATTATAGGGAACGTTGAATATGGGGCTAATGAAAGTTACAATATACCTACCTACATAGTTTTACATACTGTTACTCTGTATTTTAAATCATATTATTACTCATTACCTATTTGAAATCAACCTTAGGTCTGTACAATTGGATTACACTGATTACGCTGCAAAAAATCGTCCGTATGCGGCGAACCTTATTCATTGTACCAACCTACGATGTATTATTATATACAGACGCTGGCTAGAACCACTTCGTGGATAGCGTAAATAGTCGAGACTCCTATGATCGTCAGCCTTTTTAGTGAAGAAAATTGCTACCATCAAAACATACTGTATTTGCAGAATTCTGTCTGAAAACTTAAAATAAATTTGTTACTAAAGCTGCTGATGCAATTAGTTGCGAGTCATTTCAATTAGTATAAAAATAGCAAATTGTATTTGACAATTATAAAAAAATATCTTACAATAGTACCTACCAGCTTAAAAGATGTAAGTATGTACTTAGATAATATACTTATTATTATAAATGATCTTTCATTATTTTGAATTTAAATTAATCACAAAAGCCTATAAAGAGTAATATGTAATCAAGTCGTAACCGTAGCAAGACGTTTACAATTATTTACTTACAATAACGTAGAGAATATTAATTTGTCTATCGTTAAAAACGTTCTGCAACAGCTATCAAATGATATAATATAAATAAACGGTTATAATGTTTTTTTCAATATAAGTTATAGTAAAACACGATTTGGTATTTAGTACCTACTTTGGTTTACAAAATGCCTAATAAATTATTTAATTTAACCAGACTATTAATTTATGTTATGTATTTCTCGGCGAAAAGACGATTTGAAAGAAATAATGAGCACGAACTTTGTTATTTTTTTGAAGAATCGGTCGCCTCATTTGCGTCAAACAAAATCGTTGCTGGAAATCGGCCTTGCGGTTTTAATGTAAATTCACTAGGTAGGTATTTATTATTATTATTAATATTATACAAATGTATGATTATTTATAATTACATAAGTAGTATGTATATAATTACTTAAAAATAAAAATAAAATATCAAAATTTCGGTATATGTCGGTTTACAGGATGCCAGGCAGGAACTGCGCTAATTTTCATATACGATTTTGACAAAATTCATGAATACAAGAATGAAAACCTAACCTATCCAAACCAAACAAATAATCCAGTACTTCTTCCAAAATTTCTTTAAATAATTCAGATATGAAATTTGAATTTGAAAAATATTCATATTATTAAACTATTAAAGCAATCTTACTGACCCTAACAGGTTCGCTGAACCTAACTTTCTAACAACCGGCTTCCGCGAGCCCCCTGGAGCTCATCACTGCCTTATCAACGATAAAATCAATAAACTCCAATAGGTGGCTACTCGTCAAATAAAAAAGAAACCAATCGAAAGGAAAAACATCGTTAACTCCTCAAACTACTATGTAATCGTATATTTATTACTTTTTAATTTATACACCATGAAAAATTATTGTTCAATAAAAAAATATTACTGCCGGTCATTTGACACTGTTCATTTTGAGCCATCTTGTACAAAAACAAAACAAAAATATACCCTGCAGCTTCGACACACGCTTATGTTACTGTAAGTATTATTTTTATCGAAACCGCCACGTATTAAAAGCTCGTATCTAGCGTATCTCCGTCACTGTCTTACATCAGTAAAGTCACATAAGATCTCGCTTGTTCGCGTACTAAAGTGCATTGTGATACTTACGGGGTTGTTACGCTGAGTCGAAATGACATAAGCGAGACCTTGTGCAAGGCACGATTTATACTTTTAGTACTGACGTTTCATGGTTTAATAAAGTTCAATGCTTTCTGTCTCGTTCACCCGCAAACTTTATGTGGACAGTTAGAGAGGGATGTGTTTACGGTTCTGTATCTTTTTTTTAGTGTGAAACGTATTGATAACAAAGCAGTTCGTATTCTGGAACGAGTGTTATGCAAAGAGTCTGCATTTGTTGTTTATCTGTAAGGATTTCAATCTGACACCAAACTTATTTTTCAATAGTGTTTGATTAGAAGAATCATTTTATCTACACACTACACAACAGTGGCGATTCTCCCTTGAGAGCGTTGGAGCGGTGCACACCCACCCACTCAATTTATGCGAAAAGACTTTTTTTAAATGAGTATTTAATTTATATTTGATTAATTAAAAGCGTTCTGATCTATTACCGTAGTCATTAATTCATATACAAAAACAAATTCTAATATGTGTTTTTAACCGGCTATTTTAAATAATAATATTATATGTTGATGTGAGCGATATTCGCCATCGCTCGACCAAAGCGCCCAGTAATCTAAATTCGATTTCTTTGCAATGAGAAAGAGCGTCGTCTGGCGCGTGGAACAGCAATACGTAAATATTTTTTCTTCGTGCTCGGGAGCGACAGTTCAAGTCGCTCTCGGCCCGAACGCAGATTCATCAGTTTTAAAACAATACAGCCCGTATCACACGTACAATAATTATTGTATGACAATTTTTATTCAATATTATTATAAAAATAAATTCTTTTCACAGTACGCATTTAAATTTCTGCACATGTTGACAACATTTCTCAAATTTAGGCGAAGTACAATTTAAAAATAAACTTCAAGTTTTTTTTCAGTTTGATAACTAAATTCACAATGTTTATCAATTATGATATCTCTTCAAACTAGCTCTGTAATACGTCTGACTTTTGAGATAAAAATAAACTCAAAAATGAATTGTCTGTTATTTACAGCTTGGATAATTTTTATAATGCTGATGGCGCCTCAGCATTATAAAACATTTTAATCGAAAAAAATCTCATTGACACATTTACGGAAACGGTTTTACTATTAAATTTAATTTTTACTATTCCGATGACATCAGTGGAAAGCGAAAGATGTTTTTTCACACTCAAACGGATCAAGTGTTTTAGTAGAAACACCATCGCGCAATCAAGATTGAACGCATTATGTATGCTCAGTATCGAAAAAAGAATGATACAAGAGATTCCTGACTTCAACAAACGCGTAATTGAAAAATTTGTGTCGATGAAAAACAGAAGAATGGATTTCTCATACAAATGAACAATAAATCCCGGTCACTGCCAGATACGAGATATTTCGGTACTACTAATAATTCGGTCAAAACAAAATAGTTTGTGTTAAAGTTTAAAATCCATTTTTTTTTTCAAGAAAAACTGTTTTTAGAGGTACAACAAATAATAAATAGTGAGTTATTTATTATTTCTTTTAAATGTACTAAATTAAAAAAACCAATAGTTTTTTTTTTTGATTTTTTGGTGAAGTTTTGATGAAGGCAAATGCCTTTTTACGGCAGTCAAAAGGTGAAAAAAGTGAACTCCCAGTAAAATAACTCACCGGTCGCCACTGCTACACAATATATAGGTGCCTACTGCGTATGTCTGCTTGTTCTTAGATTTGTGTTGTTTCTAGCGATGGGGTCACCATTACAAATGCATATTAAAGGTCACACAATCATTATGTATTTGTATTTTACCTCGATTGAATTATAAAATACATTTTCTAGTGCTGCATTAAGAGCAACACAAACAAAGACCCCACCCCGCCAAACCAACTTGCCCCGCACCACACTCAGTGTTAATCGAGCGTATTACGAGACCCTACGTTTGGTGTGAAGCATCAGCAGTTGTTTACGCCTGGTAATGTCCAAGACTGAGGTCGCCATGCTCTCACGTGAGCTTAGACTGAGTTTAATAAAATACGTACCTAATTTAATAAAACAATGCTATGTGAGAGAAAGGCACGGAGACTTAACAAAAATACGGAGAATCAAAACTAAGTAGAGAGATCTTCACATCCGCAATAAAACGCCGCAATTTTTTAAAATGCAATATACATAATTGTCATTTGTGGCGACCAAGTCAGACGTCCCGACGGGCCCAACATCTAGTTGGACCAACTTAAGCATCTCTTCCTTCTCAGAGCACATTATCGAACATTCCCAGAGGATGTGGTGTGCATCCTGTAGTTCTCCGCCACATGGACAACACTGAGAACAGAGGTTAACACAAATAAATAATATGGGGGTGTCTATTTCGAATAATTATCCATATTAATTAATAGTTATTGTTTTTCAAGGCGGCTTAATCAAGCAGATGTTACTGACTCGTACTTATCCGAGGACATTCCCCATACGGCCCATACCTAGACACTCCACACGTTGAGTATAGCGATGAAGATATGAACTTCAGTTATAACTACAGGTGCACACATACAAGTTATTGAGACCTGTCGCATCTGCAAGTGGCTGTCAAAAAAACCATTGATAGCTTTGTTGTTAATAACATTGAGTTTGAATTCAACCTACGATACCTAATATTACCTATATATATATATATACATATATATATTAAATTATCAATAACCATGTTCTTGCTATTTCGTACAAGGTGGTTGTTAGTAATTTTGAACCATCACAAACACCCAGGCTTTGAGAAAAATACATAAACATTGTGTACTCACCGGGGATCGAACCCAGAACTCTCGGGTGGAAGGCCAGAGAATTTTACCAATATTATTTTGTATGTATGTAGGTGTAGTTTTGCATTTACCATTATGTTCTTCATTATTTTATTAATTTATTGCAAATATGTTGATGAATAATTAGATTACGATGTTAATGTTTTGATGTGTAGTTAATATTAGTTCATACTTCTCGGAAAAATGTTTTTAAAAATAATTAAGGAATTTATTTATTTAAAGCAATTATGGTGACACAATTATGAAGTGGCCGAACATAATGCACGCATACGCATTAAAAAAGATGTGAGTCTTATCTAAAAACTAAAGTTCGACTCCAAACACGTTTGAGAGCTAATTGTCTGGGACAGTTGCTAATGACTTTTTTTTACTTTACTTATCTGCCCGATGAAATCTCTCCAAATCCGTGTCACCCGAGTGACAACATGTTTGTAGGCTGATTGATTAGCTAAAAATAAAAAATAGAGTCTTCATGATTAGAAGGCACTTAAAGAGGTAGACGCATAATTTGTGATTTTATGATGAAAAAGCTTTTAAATATTGCGAAAAGCAGAAAACAATACATACTTGAGCCATCGTTACTATAAACCAAAGCCGACTATTATCATCCATCAGTATTTTCATTATACGCGTATGAATTTCATGTCAATATGATCATTGGAGATCGGATTAAAACTATGTATTGTTTTATTATAGTATCTATTGCATGGCCCCCACAAGGGGGGGGGGGGGCTGATTGGGCTCTAGCCTGGGGACCCGGACTCAGGAGGGCCCCGGCGTGGCGAGTCTAACAGATAAATGAGATAAACACACATTTTTCTCTAATGGTAAAAAAGTCGCATGTAGCGCTATTTTCCTTCAATAATATTATTCTTTAAAATTATGTGGTTGTACGATATAATTTTTAATTGTGTATCGATACTCGACAACTCCATAATTCAAATGGATGTAATAAAATATACAACATTAACGCTACTGAAGAGCATTGCAGTGCCTTTATCCTAAGCGATAGATAGGGGGGCCCGCCAACCCACTATATTAAGCCGGAACCGAGTTTTAATGGTTTTATAACTGGAAGTTAGTTGAAATTTATATTTTAAATATTTAGTTTATAATATTCAATATGTAATAACAATATAGTTTCGTTGTAGAGTCTGTCTTCTACAGTTGGCTTGCTGTTTCCCCCCGCTTCAGCATTCAGCGCTGCATTCCCTCTCGTCCCCCCCATTGAAAACTTGCAACAGTCGAACGCGATGGCACAATGCTTTCCGTCCGCAAATGACGTGCTTATAGAATACAGACTCTAGTATATTATGTTTCTGTCCAAATCGGATTATCTGTAAGATTGTAGCATACGTTTACCTGAATGTCTGCCAGTGAGCCATTTCCTATAGTCACAAGGACGTCAGCCACCGTTGGTATTCTGGTACCTCCTTACCAACGCCAACGATGAGTGAATGAGGGTGATGTTATAGATTGTCGTCACTTACCGCTTACCTGGACAGCCGAATTCTGTCCATTTAGCAGGCCGGCGTGCACGAGTGGTTTTACATTTTTTAAATAAAATTACAGTTCTCCGCCGCGAGTTGTCACTACTGGGGCCTTATATTAGAACTTGCGAGTTGTAGTCGCCCGGTCGACATGACGTCATATGACATCATTGTGACGTACTACCGCAATCAAATAGCATTCGAGAAAATAACGCTAGTCAAATACTGGCGTTATTCATTGTCCCCATACACAAATAGGTGTTTCAGCATAATAATATCTATGATGAGCAGTGTGTGTTGGGCGGCTTGCCTCGAGCGTGTATTGGCTTACGTCACAATTACGTCATGTCGCCGGGTGACTTTATATCACCAGTTATAACATAGGCCTGCTGGACTCGCCCACCCCCAATCTTATTAGTAAATAATATATAGGGTACCTACCTTCGCCTCCATCCCCTGACATACATATAAGTATTATAATAACTCAAATTAAACCAAATACCCACGTTAGCAGAATAGGTGAAATATATGAACGCGAATTTTCCATAATCAAAGTTGTATAATATCTAATCAGCAATTAACTCATTTAGTGCTAACACCGCGTCTGGCGCGTTTGGTGTCGTTAGCCAGTAAATATAATTAACGTGTTATTTAAATGTGGTAATTAAGAGGTTAGCAGTGATTGTGGTATTTTTAATTCATATCACGACTATTTATAATTTTATAGTAATATAGGAAAGTATATATACTTTATTTGCATTTTATTATGTATTATGACCCTTCAGCTAATAGCTGTAATGCAATATAACACTCTTACTTTTAAGATAAATAAATAATATACAAATATAAACATGTACCTATAATGTAATACACGAGGACGCCTGCAGACATAGGACAGAATAGGACAACTCTCATATAAAAACATGCACGCAATATTGCATCATCTTTATTGCAATGAAAGTTCAGTTCATTTTTTAATTACATTCACCTGAATTAATCTGTTTTTTGTAGATTCAAACCCGCAACCCCCTGAGTCAGACATACCTACACAATTTTTTTCATTTTATATTATTGTCTGTGATATTTTAAAATCTGTTGGGTCACTCTAGTGTGGTGTTCGATGTGTAGGTAGAGGATGATGATAATGACGAAGTCTACGATGTAGCAGGGTGAGATTTATTAGCAGCGTATCGGTACAATAGTATATTATACATAATAGTTACTAGCTAAGTACTCTGATTCGAGTGACATTTAGATAAATTGTTCTTCGTTATTTATACAATAAAAATTAACACATTAACATTAAATTCTGTTACTTACATAATCATATTGAACTAAATATAGAGTCAGCGTTTTAAATTGAGTAGCGAAATGAAATATTATTTGTTATTACAGTTGTACGAAAATATAATACATAAAAAGTGTTTATTCAGCTAATCCACCGTAATGGTATAATCTACTGTGATATGTAATAATATCCGTATTTAATGTTGCCAATAAACTTGCTGATTTAGCTAAGATTTTGTTTGCTGGGAATTGGTTCGCTGGGAGTATTTTACTGCAGAGCAATTTGATATCTTAAATAATAGATATTTGATTCGCTAATATTCTGCAGCTACAAATCTATTTGATTTAATACGTAATTTTATTGTAGCGTAATGGATAATTCATAATATGTATATAATTTGACCTAGGTTTTGACTGCGACTTACTAGTCAGGTACGAATTATTATTTACCTTCCTCCATTAAAACAGTCCTCGCAACTGAGGTAAAACTATAATAGAGACAGTTGGTAAGCTTCAATCTTGATTTCCTTGTCATAATAATATTTTGCAAGCGTATACAAGCGAGACGTGTCTGGTGTGCTGCCAAGTGCCAGAGTACAGAGACGAGGGCTTGCCTGACCACAAGAATACTACAGAGCTTTACCTCGACTACAACCGGTAGCGTTACCTGTTTCCTACTACCTACTTACTAGTTTGTTGGTAAACACAGCGGCCGTACTGAGAACCTACTATGTTGAAATAATAGCTAATACTCTGTAATATTACGTCTATCGATGTAAGTATAGAATAGATAGAACCAACTACGAACTAAATGCAATGATAATAACATTATATATAGGTACTACATACGTATCACTACCGCGGTAATGGAACTGTGAATGTTATAAACTGTAAGCGTAATTTGACATCAACATACCGAAATATTTTTTGTAAATTTCAAATTTCGCGCCATTTTGGTACAAGTAAGATTTGATGATTTCGCAATCACACAAGGTGATGGTTTGCTCCAAGTACCTGAGATCTTTTTTTTCGACAGATAAGGCTGATGGTGGACACTACACTCATAATACATAATTAGTGGGATTGTTGCCAAAAGTTAGTATCTAACTAAGTCGATAATTTAGGTATTTAGAGTTAACAACGGATTATAACGTGTCTATATAGAAATATGTATTCTATTCAGCGCTCGAAATGGAAAGTTGACGAATCGGAACGCTCGACAGTTTTCTGAAGATATTTACATAGTTATAAAATGTTATGTGTATTTCATAAAAATAAGTGTGCTATAATTCCTATTATAATATGGTCTATCTAGCTCAGATGGTCAAATTATTTTTTCCAGGAGACGGAGTGATAATTTTACCGATTTCACGAACAGGAACGGCGCTCCGGGTCATTTTGAGCGGTTCTATAAAAGAAATTCAAGATCATTCGATATTTATAGAGCATGTACATAACGCACAAATATATTAGCATTATGCCTAATTGTAAAGGGCAAGTCAAACTTCAAATTGCCATTAATTCCTCTATCTATATCATGATTTCGAGATTTACCAACTTTTGACAGTAACACCACGAATATATGCCCGTAACTAAATTACAATTGAGATTTATCTTAAAAATATAATTTTGCCATTATTTATTCTTTGATAAGCATATAAATCGAATACTACCTACAGTATATTTATTTGTAGAGTATCTTTAATTTTATCGCGTAGATACTTTACGCGGACATAAAGTGAGTAGCTACATAATACTTTTTAAATAAATTATTAAAATGTATGGAAAGAGCATTTTAATTAAACAAATTTCATATGAATGTCAAAACTGTGGCAATATTAATTTCATGTTCTTAGATCGAGAATACTAGCCCCGAAATTCCGGGATAAAAAATTCTGTTCCGGATTGCAATCCCTAGTGGACACTATCCTAAATATAGGTACAATATAGAAATTTAATACAGTCTACTAAAATAGCTGACTCCATGGCTGACATTTATAATGTATCTAATCAATATCCATTTTTATTTCCAGCATAAACTGTCAAGAAGTATACACAAAAGCTGCGGTAATGAAATTATTATAAAGAGATTTGAAATCAAAACGCTATTTGCCATTCGCGTGTGTACCTACTTGCGACGCTAACACGATCCTTTATCTAGTCAATGTGGAGAAGTAGTAAATATATACTTGATAATATTATATATATATATATATATACCAAACAGAACCACTTCAAAGCTTTGAGTTCAAGGCTTTAGTTGTACGACTTGTACATGAGTGTTGTAAGGTAACTTTTATATTATTCTTATATCTACGTAAACTTCTGCCTGATGTTCATAATAAATTTACTGTCTATTACAGAGATACTCAATTTTTTATAACGAATATAAAAATATATTTGTAAACCAAAAGTAAATAATATAAAACCCTCATCAGGCACATTTACCTATAAATTCGAATGCTGGGCATTATCACAAAAAGATGAGAGAATACTGGACATATTTGTAAGAAAGATACTGAGGTCTGAGAAGGGTTTTCAGAGCCATATACTAAAAAGATGGCACGTGCACACGTGAATTACGTCTAGGGGACTACGTCTGGCAATACCCAATCACCAAACTTCAACAGACCAGAAGGGTAAAAAAGGGGTCGCAGACAGAGGGACTAGGTGATTTTTCTTGAAAGGCGGCCAAGATCTATATTGGTCTTTAGTGCCGAGTGCCGATGATGATGAATATTTCTTTGTAAGTCATGTTTGATGGAGTGTGGTGCATACGTTACAACTTTACTGCAAAGTCTACGAAGATTTTTGACAACCCATCATAATCAAAGCATCAGCTACGCTCTATCCGCTATCGGAACGGCAGGTCAGTGGGCTAACCACCAGACGTTGTCAGCGCACAGTGATCGACTACGTGCGTACCGTATCTCGCTATATTATTACTCTAGCAGCGGTACTCCCACTTTGCCCCGCTTCATGTCTCTCCATACTCAGACACAATCTACACGGAGTATGTGTGGTTATGCTCACATAATATCTACTATGGCCTTGAGTTGACCGACCGGCCGTCGTCATGGGTGGTAGCTCTAAGATCTACTGGTCAAGTCCAATGAATATCTTCTATTACGTAGGTACTTAATTTCATTGCCTTTTAATATCATGTGAATGTCTTGAATATAATATAATGTTCACTATAATGGAAAATAAATACCAATAAAATATAGGTATGAATTTGAAAATGAAAATTGTACAACTTTATTTGCAAAAGTCATATTATTATGGTGGTTAATAATTATTAAGATTTTCGTTAATTCTACGATATTTGAGATTATGTTGACAGCAGTTTCGTGGTAGAAACTGATCTTCAGAACGAACATGTGGTAATTTAATATTAATTAAAAGGTCCGCAGTGAATGGGTAAATCACAATTATTACACTACACAATTAATTTACATTACAAAAATGAAATCATTTTTTTAAATTAATAATTTCGCTAGGCACTTATATGATTTGAGTGTACCTGAGTCATTAAGAGTAGGGGTGGGTCGGGTGCTAACGCAAGGCAAATCGCCTCAAGCTACAAAACCGAGCCTCTACCTGTGCCAAGCGCGGTGTGCAAATTGGCTAATTAAATTGTGACACTCGTTGCAGTTGCAACTGAATGCATTATCGACGAATCGTCATCATGAATAAGCAAAGGCCTACCCATGAATAAAATAATGCACGTCACTGAGTATAATAATATTCATCTAAGCACAGTTCATATACCACTACCACTGTGTGCTTGAACATTTGGATTACATAATGTATTTATCTATCTTCACCTATTTGTACTGGCACTGTACCCACTGTACCTAATATGTAATTTTCAAAAAGGCTTTAGGTCAGGGCAGGGGCGGCTCTACCTTAAGGGTTCGTAGGGACCATCCCCACATTGTTCAAAAATACACGTTCGATATTTTATCACTGTCATAATATACATAGGTACTTAATTACATGATTAAATTAACTATTTAATTTATTTTATCATACTGGGGAGCGAATCAAATGACCCCATGGTATTAATTAAGTTAATATTTTAAGCACGCTTTTGATTTTGTGATTAAGTGACGACTTAGATAATCATTTTATTTATTCTGAAAAATTACTCATTTTCTCATTATATTATATCATATTATTATAAGTATCTTGGTATATAATGTATAATGTGAGAAAGTAGGTAGGTATGTATATTTAATAATAAATGGCTAAACCCCACCACCTAGAAAGTCGTTGAGCCGCCACTGGGTCAGGGAACTTAGAAATAATGGGAACTGAAATACATAACGGGTAAGGCGATAGCAGGTAACCGACTCGAGTAAGGAAGAATCCGGGTTAAACTTACACACGTGTCAAGAATACGTTTTACGTCTAATACTGAAAACTGCTCACGGTTTATGTATTTACGCTCATTTAATGTTGGTGTATTACACATACTATTGCAGTGGGTCTATTCTATACTTATCGACCGCTAGAGTGATAAAGTGATAAATATTATCAAACTTAGGGTAGGTTTGTATCAAAATATTAGCACTTATTGTAACAATTACACGAAGCTGGTTTTTATTGTTGCAATAAGTGCTATATTTTAACAGCACCTATCTTGCTGCTGTTAAAATATCGCACTTATTGCAACAATAAAAACCAGCTTCGTGTAATTGTTACAATAAGTGCTAATATTTTGATACAAACCTACCCTAAGTTTGATACTATTTATTACTTAAGTGTTCGATAAGTATAGAATAGACCCACAGGTGCATAATGCGTGTTTCATTTTCGTAGGACACTCACACATTCAAAACCCTGCATCAAGATGCGGTGTATTGAATATAGCCTATCGGTATTCTATGTATTATCTGTTCTGTGCTTTAGGTAGATACGCAGGGGTCCAAGACATTGACAGGCTTAGAGATGATTTTACTATTCCTATAAACTACTTTTGAATGTTAAAAATACCAATAGATACACGGGAACTTATATTGCCTGGTTAATATTTTATTTTTCGGGGTGTCTAGCAACTTACTTTTTCCGGGAGAAAAAAACTACTGCTTTACTTCTCTTTTTTCTTTTTAATTAAATACGTATTGCATTGGGATGTGGTTCATTGAGTAGGACCGGTCGCTTCCTTAACTCTTCTGAGTCCCACAAAAAGAACGTTACCTGAGCATGCAATTGCATGGTCAAAATAAATTATGATTTCGCTTTTATAGGTATTTTTTATATGGTTCTGATTATGTTTAGGTTTTTAATGGGGGATTCAGACGTTAATTTCAGGTTGTAGGTTCAGTATCTAAAATTCTTTGGAATAATCTAATATTAACCCAGTCGCACATCGCATAATGTGATTGTCTTGACTTCGATTATAGTCATAAATCAAAACGGGACGCAACATTGCAACTGTCTTCCGTGCACATAGGTGAGGCCATGTCAGGATAGTGAAATCATAAGTTCAGACAAAGCGAATGACAAAGTGCGACATTTTGGGATTATACCTGCAGGCCTATGTTATAACTGGTGATATGAAGTCACCCGACAACATGATGTAATTGTGACGTAAGCCAATACACGCTCGAGGCAAGCCGCCCAACACACACTGCTCACCATAGATATTATTATGCTGAAACACCTATTTGTGTATGGGGACAATGAATAACGCCAGTATTTGACTAGCGTTAATTTATCGAATGCTATTATCACTCCGGTAGTACGTCACAATGAAGTCATATGACGTCATGTCGACCGGGCGACTACAACTCGCAAGTTACAACATAAGGCCCCTGAACCGCAATATGTCGGGTGAAATGTGTTGCATGTGACACTACCTGTTTTTCTCAAACTAAAATCTTGCAATTATTATTCGGTGTCTGGCGGTACATTTAGTTGCATGTGTTTTGTAAATCCCAATCGAAAAATTCGACGTGTTGCAGTCGAGACAAGATTGTATGTGAGACCCGACTTAGATCAACACATGTCGTATAATATATCTTTTTTTGTATTTGGACGTAATAATTAAGGTTTTACGAGACCAAGATAGTTTATGAATAATTAGGTCCAAAAAGGTTGGACGTATTGTCAGATTTGATTGTTATGCTTATCTTATGTAGGAAATATTATAATCTACCTGACGGTCTCCTAATGACCTCTTCACATTAAGTCAGTCAAATGTTTGTGGCTACGTGTGCTCACCATTGCGCGTTGGACGGCGAATGTTTGCCGTCTATCGACAATGTGTCGGTATTTTAACATGCATCAAATGCAACAACAATTTGCTTAACTCGGGGCGTCGTGAAGAGGCCATTTAGAAGACCGCCAGGTGGGATTATAATATTTCCACACCTTAATAATATTAAAACAATAAAAAATAAAACATAATACTTTACAATTTTATTTACAACAATAAAATATTAAATGGTATAAGAGCCTTTAATAACAATGCATGAGTGGCTTGCTATGGTTGATGCAATTACATCGAACTGGCTAAGCCATAAGTGCATAAGGGACGTTTTGATGAAAGACGGTTATTTTTGAGTTTAGATTGTTTATAATGTCTTTAACGTTTGATATTCCGTAACGATTTTTTTAGTAGATAGGGTGGTTAGTTAAATTACATGATGGAAACAATAAAAAAATCAAATTGCTATCTGTAGAGTTGCAAATTATCACTTACGTGCTTTTGGTTTAGTAAGGTTGACATCATATTCGTCAAAATATTATTATAAATATTTTCACGACCTGCAATAAAATAAACATCTAAATTTCTTAACTTCGATACCTACTCACATAAGTACCTAAGTGGTAATAAAATAAGCAGTAGGCACTTACTTGGTATATCATGTTATTACAAGTAGGTGGCAATGGCGAAGACTCCATACTAGGCGATATTTAAAGCCTACCTTTTTAAGAAAAATATTTTTTAATTGCATATTGACATATTTATAAATAATCACTTAATAATTTCAGATTTTGTAAAAATAATTTAATTTGCCAACGACAGATGTCGTATATTATGTAGGAATGTATTATAAGTACATATAACAAAACAATCTGCAAAGGTTTAAAAAATATATACCACAGCGCACCATCTGTCGTGGCGTAAATATATGTCGGATTATTTGTGAAGAAATAGTGATATTTTTTCGTATGGACTTTACGTCACGTAACATCGGTCAGTCTATCGAATTGTATGAAATATGGTAGGCTCCTATCGCAGAGTCTAAAACATTCGCGCATAATTGATTGTTGTCACGACTGCACTTTATCCAAAATAATTAATAATTAGATAATTCAAAAAAATAATTTATATGGCGTTTAATCGCATATTAATAAATATAAGTAGCCAAAAATAATTTTTAACGAATGATTTTCGATGTGTTACCTTATAAATGTCTGAAAAATACTCCAATTTAAACTCATTGCTCAATTTTATATCGTCAGTGAGTTTTTGAAGCTTCGTGGAATTAGTGTGTCGTTGTCAATAGTGTGTACCTATTCATTAGTAGTAATATTGTATTATCTTCTTATATCTCGTAGGTATACCTGACAAGTGTGCTCTTTTAATCTGATCTCCGTAGCCTACCTCTTTCCAAAAGTCACCCCTCGCCACTGCTAGGTAGTACTTACCACATAACAGATTATAAATATAATTCAGATAGGTTATATCCCAATACACTACATTTTAAAGCAGTGTTTTGAATGTGCGAGTGTCCTACAAAAATTAAACACACAACATTATTTAACGTGCAATAGTGTGTGTTGCAACCTTCAAATACACTAATATTGAATGAGCGTCAGTGCATAAACCGAGAACAGTTGTCAGAATGAAGGAAAATCTTATAATTACGTATTATTGTCACGTGTTTAAGTTTATCCTATTTATTCTGTGTTCCCTGGGACATACCAATGGTTATTATTTTACGTTTACCTTGACTTTTAAAAATAATTGTAATATGAGAACTTTCTAAACATAACATCTGTCAATCAGTGGCGTGCTGTCCATAGATGCTGTGTATACGGAGCATCCCAGAAATAGTCGATATAGTTTTGTGTAATTAAAACATATCCTTAATGTATTTCTTACGCAGTTGTATGGTACATTTCACTTTAATAGTGCCTGTACACGTGCGTGGATTTACTGGCACCAATAATGTGTAAATTAAACTATCGCGATAATAACTGATTACACGCAAAAGTGCTGACTGTTTCGCTAATGTCATTCTTCAAGCGTAAGCGAAACGCGTTGTTGTCATTGTTTGGCGCTATTTGACAGGTTGTGAAAATTGGTAAACGTCAAAATGCTCTGTGCGGTGTAGTTCATATTTTTCCGGCAGATTCGCCACTATCGTTCTACTGCGCATACGCATAAGTCGTGCAAGTTGCAAACTATCACGTCAAAATTCAGAAGCCGCTAAACTTTTTTGATCCATGCATGCAGTCTTACAACATGCACGATAATAGGTACCTACGTGTTTCCATTTGAATTTTATCGTTATGGTCGAGACATTATGTACCTACTGCCGCCAGTAAATCCACACATGTGTACACGGACTATAATTATTTTATTATACTTCTAAAAATTCTATTAAAATTAGGTAATTCATTTGGCTCTTCTCACTCGTACAACGCATTTATTCGGTTACGATTCTGATTAAACTATATTCCGTACAAATTATAAAACAATATGGCATTATCACTTTTATTGTAAGGCAAAAATGTTTATATCACAAAGAAAGCGATTATGTTTACATTAAGGGGATCTAATATGGTTTCAAGTTACCTGCATAACGATCAATACAAGGTATTTATTATCGTTTAATAGATTTTTTAAACACATCTACCGATAAATAATAAACACTCCACAAACAACACATTGAATGATTTTGTTTTTCTTCAACTCGTTTTTTAAATAGATATCGCAGCTTGCAGCTGCAAGAATGGCACAAATATGTTGACATCGATTGTATATTATTTTGTGTTATAATTTTTTAATCGCTTACTATTCGTTAATACGTGACACCATGCTAATGACATGACAGAAGCCATCCAATTGAAAATGATAATAAATAATTCATAACTTTGACAGTGTATCGTTATTTAGGTTTTTATCTTCCATTTCATCAAGTTTTCAATGATCTCTTTATCTGTGAAAATTTAGAACACCGATAATTTTTCCGAGAGTTTGGGAAATCTTTGACATTTCATTCGTTACAGTTTTCCCTAATGCAAATAACAGTAGCAATAAATTATTAGTGACTCAGTTATTACCATAATAGTTTCCTCGATCTCTTTATAAGATTCAGGATTAACTTTGTGATAATTTACAAAATGAACATATTAGATTATATTGTCATTTGCACATACTATGGTTTTACACTCATGGTGCGATTATGATGTACCAACACTACTTTAACTGGCTATATGAACTATGATAACACTGATACCACAGTATGCTTATTAGGTATCGTACCAACTACTTATTATTATAAAAAAATATACCATGCCAGGAGATATAGTGTATACAAAAAGTTGTCTGGCACGAGCCACGACTTTATGATTGAAACTTGAACTTAGGTTGTGGCCCAGAGCGCAGGCACCAGTTATCTGGGTCATACGAGGTTAAACAAGACTTCATCAGTGACGTTCCATGATATCTGCTTAAAACTGTAGTCAAAAATATCTTAAAACTACAGTTCCATACCGTATACGGGTTTGTTCTTTCAATGTTGTAAAAAAGATATACTTATATTTTGCCTGTAATTTTTAAGTAACTAAAGTAATTTTGTATGCTGTCAATTATTACAAGTTAATACTAAGTTGTTAAGTGTCCAAAATCCATCGAATCGCGTTTCCGATAACGGATTATGCGCATATAATACTGTCATGCCAATGCAATGAATATTTCATTACTATCGTAGAAATAAAAAGAATCTAGATAAGTAAGTCGGACCGCTTCTGTTTTTGAGTCTCAAACCAACAATTTTATCTTTGATAATATTGTAATTAATCCCTAATAGTCTGAAGAACTTAACTAAATTAATAACACTGTTTATATGTACGTATCTTGTATTTTAATAATTACTAGCTGAAGTACCTGGTTTCGCACTAAGTCGATTCATTAATCGATATACGTTTATCTTCCTTAACAAAACAATAATAATTACATTCTTAAATATTAAAATATCTGTATTTAGATTCTAGACATGCAACATGTCGAAATGAAAATAATTCTGACAACCAAGTAAAACAAAAGCGATTTCAATCGAATCCAAAATAAATTGCAAACTTTATCTGTCGTGAAAATTATAAATTGGAATTGGTAGGAAAGGTAATTTGAACAAACAAACTTTGTATTTTACCACGTTTTTATTAGCTCGTATTCTTGCTTGTCCAGTACAAATTTTTTCTTGTTTGTCCAAGATTTGTATTGGACGATTGAAGATTTTTAACTAAATTCCCGACTAGATAGACATTTGAAACTTTTAGGATATATCATAACACGATGACAGTGCATTCTTTTAATACTTTTAAGCCATCTTTAAGCAGAATTGAATTTATTTTCAGTTAATTCTGTTTTGTATGGTAAGTTATTTCGGAAAAAATCCGTAAAAAGTAAAACACTATTATTGGTTGCTAAGGGGCTCCTAGCAACTAAATTATTAATATAGGTATACGTGCGTTAATATGGAAATCAATATGAAATGTCAAAATGTCATTTCGGTATTCTATATTTATTAAGTATTTCTATCAAGTACAAAACAGAAAATTTAAAAACGTGGTAAATAAAAAGTTCTATTTATCATGTAATTATTTTATATTATTATGTAGATGTCAGCTTAGGCCAAGTAGGAAAAGGAAATCACACAAACATAGTTATTATTATGTTGACTTTTATATGTTATATAGATAGATTTATTGAAGGTTTATTACATTTAAAGTACGGACATGTCAATGTAAATATTGTAAATAATCCAAATATATAAATGTAAAAATCCAATAAGGGTCTAAGCCCAGGTGCCCCATGACTTAGGATTATCCAAAGTCAAGTCAAGTCACTTAATTAAACGGATTGACATACCAACTATAATAATATCACTACCATGATAAAAACCACTCCCTTTTCTTCAATTATAATGACATACCTACTTACAGATATGAATTATGATACAAAACACAAATTAATTAATCTCAAAGTTTTCTCATTTTAAATTTTAAGGAACGCCACTGTAGTTTTAAAATAATGGGTTCGTTGATTTGTATCACCGTAAATCATAAGGTTAAATAATTATATCTCTGTTAAAAATGATTTAACGATTAAACTTTAAATAAAAAATAAGTACTTGGATGGATAATATAGCAGTGTCTATCTATGGTACCAACTAGAATATCAAGAGAAACAGTATTGAACCAACACAGCCATACACAAACATGTGAATGTTTATTTATATAGGTACCAATAGTAAGTAAGGATGCATAAAGATCTAGAATTGGCGTGGAAAACAAATAAAATTTCCATCATTTCAATTTACCTCCAAAGATTTTTCAATGCGACATCTACCTCAATTTCATAAAATAATACTTAATAAATATCTTTGAAAATAGTTCGTATATTGTTGCTATTAATTATATAATTATTAAAAATTGTCATATCATCACAAATTATATACTAATAATGATTATAAATATGTACTACATACCTAGTATTTATTATAATCAAATTATTTAATGATTGATTACATTTAAGAATTACAAACACAAATTTTCATCCCCTGTATCCAAGAATTAGACATAACTTAAAAAAAAATTGAAACAGACCCAGTATATCGTATGTTTAAAAATAACATTTTCGGGAAAACGTAATTATTTAAGATGTTTCAGCCGTTTGATGTCGGCTTTTTTGTTAGAGATTGCTCGCAGAACCAAACCGGCATGTAGTGAATTTGGGCGCCTGAATAGTATCTTCAAAAGTGACATCTCACTGTGTCGTAAGCGTTAAGTGTTCAACCAATGTGTGTTACCAACGCTCACGGATGCATGTGAAACATGGACTCTTAACGTAAGAGAAATCCAAAAATTACGAGTATCGCAACGTGGCATGGAAAGGTGCATGTTGGGTATAACGCGTAAATATCACAAAATAACCCGATGAATAAGAAAGCAGACAAGAGTAAGCGACGTGATAGAGGTCGCTAAGCAGATGAAATGGTAATGGGTTGAACATGTCGCTCGCGAGTGACCAACCAATGGATAAATGCCGTCATACAGTGGTTGGTACCGAAAGGGCACTAAACGCTCAGGGACGCCCTAAAACCCGCAGAATAGACGAACTCATAAAGTTCGGTGAATGTACGTGGCAGCACAGACCTGGGCACTGGATGAGTGGAGGGAGCTAGGGGAGGCCTTCATCCAGCAGTGGATCAACCCAGCTGATGATGAAACACATGTAATAAAGCAATCTTTATAATGTAAATTGGGGAAACCAATATATTTTATAAATAATTACTGAAGTGAACATTGAATCTCTTAGAAAAAATCGATAAGTATGTTTGCTATAAATTATATAAAAGCATACAGAAATCTTGAGATTCCAGCATTTTCCATCATAGGATTTTGGGGCCAAGAAGTCAAGCGAGATCCCGTGATTGCAACATCAAGATTTATTACAATCATTTCATTGTTTAAGTAGTAGATATAATATCATTTTAGTGTCTAGTTATTACTCACTGTATTTCGTATAAAAGTACAGTTTTTCAGAAAACCTAATGACCTGTAAACCCCAAAAAACTGTAAATGAGGTGAGATTATTTATTATAGTATCTTGACCATAGAACATGATCACCAGCTTCTTTACGTGCTATGGTTAGGGCTCGAAGTTGTCTTCAGGGGTTTCTGACCTTCCTACTCGGAAGTCGAGGAAGAAGAGTGCTTTTCAAAACCGCATTGACTGAAAGGTGTCTTAGTATTTATTATATGGAGTGATTTGTGGTCATCTTCAACTCTTCGCTTGAGCTTATTACATGCTGTTTTTTTTCCTTATCTTATCGTGAAAACCTGAACAGTACCTACTACTTATAATAAAACTTAGGTAAGCAACAATTGCTCATGAAATTTGAATGGATCAGTATCTACTATCTATATTCTGTATTAATTATGTACCTACTTTAATAACCACCATCAATATAATATTTGACTTTGACTGTCTCTTGCAGTCTATCATTCCAATCCATATATCGTACCAAAAAGAGATGGCCGTATCATCGAGATCACAAACTTACGTGTTGTTCGTGGAGAATTGCAGTCAATAATGTTCCAATTTTATTGGATTTAATGAGAAAAAATAATATAATTTATGAATTTAAAATTTAGAATTAGTTGGCCAATAAACCTACTTATAATTATATTTTTAACCGATTAAAATTTAAAAAAATATTTTATGCTATTGCGCAAGCACATTTTGAAGTGTTGCATTTTTTAGAACAATTTTATTAAAATATTTTTGTTCTAGATGCCTTTATACTTAATGGATAGGTACTCCACGTTTACTATCAAGGTTTCTTATATACATTTTTCAAGCGAACTACTCAACTTCATGTTAATTTCAAAGAAAAAAGCCTTATTAGAAAAAATCGTCTACCCGCACTAGGTATTGCTGAGTTGAATTCGACCAGTCCAGAGCCTATAAGATCGTCTCGCAAAAACCCATAAAAAAGACGTATAACCTAACTACCTAACTTTTATCAGAATTTCCAATATTTTGGCGAAAAGAGTAATAAAAATCTATCATTCTTAATGTCAACCAGCTTCTTTGCTTCTTACCTCGGTTGACATATTATTTCACGAAAAAAGCAAAAATGTACTCTCTCAATAAATAAATTGAAAACTTTCTCGATCCCAAAAGTACTCATGAAAAATAAAAATATATTAGGATAATACATTACATAATATCCTAATAGAAATAACTATAAAACTACGCCGCAAAATATTAATTAATATGGTAAAATATTTTTAACACTAAACTCAACTTTAACACTAAATGGGCAATGGTTAAGACCTTTAGACATACACACTGATTTTTAGCCACTAATGCCAACATCACGCCGGTTGGTCTTTGTATTAACCAAAGAGTATTTTTAACGAACTTTTGAAATACTATGGATGTCATTATCATTACCAGAATTGAAATTACAGACCATAATGTGAGTGGTTAATAATAATAACCAAATTCGACATTTATAGGGCAAGGCTCATTTAGACGAGTCACTGCGGATGATCATCCGCAGGGAATTGAATCCAGGTATTCACTTTTTGTTTACATGTCGTGTCACGGAAAGTGAAATACTCAATTCATTACAAAATGGCGTCAAATGAAATTGCGTTGCATGTTGGAATTCAAAAAAAAATGTGATTATTTGTTATAATATGAATGCATAAATTTCATCCAGAGAAGGAGGGATAGGAAAAAGAGGTTTGCTGGATAAAACCATGGTAATGCGACGTAATATCATGGGGAATATGATATCAGTACTCAGGGCCATAACATTTTTGGCATCATCCGTAGTGATCAAAAAGTAGAACCAGTTGAACTTCATCCACTTTTGATTCCGGATGATCACTTTCGATGATTCGTTGATGAATGTGCATTTACACAAGTCACTGGGGATGATTCCTCCGCAATGATCATCAACAGTGAATCATGTAAATGGGGCTTTAGTAGATTTATGTGATAAATAAATAAATCAGGATCCCTGAATTGCAAGCCGTGGTAGGTATCTACCTCCGAAAAAGGTAGCACCAAATAATATTGACTTTAAGTAGATTGTTACCTTTCTGGAAAAAGAGATAAGAAAATACAGTAAACATACTACCTATGTGGTTGTTGCAGACTAATTCTTTTTTGTGATCATTTTAGGAAAAATAAATAAACAGTTTGGACCTTTGCTAACCTAGACTTAGAGATGGGAATATTATGATACACAATTGTCGTAATTTGAATCGATACTTTCATTAATATAATATTATACTCTTCACTCTGTTTAGACTGGAGGCCGATATGCTTACAGGAAATTTTTTTAATATACTTTACCGTTTAGTCTTTATAATAAATTAGAAGTTTTCTGTTACATAAGACAGATTGATAGGTATAGCTTCCTACTCTTAATATGACTTTATTATTGGCAATGTATCTACATCATTATTAAGATGGTTGTGGGTTTTCTTGGTGCACATGAGGCGCTCCTGTCAGAGAGCTCTAAAAGCTGATGATAAAGAGAGGTGGCGACTGCTTAATCTGCAAATCGACTAGGTACTCCGCTTGGAAAAATTGTTCAGGAGTTAGAAAAAACTTCATAATTTAACTATCGAGCAGAATTTAACAATTCCAAAAATACACTTGGATTTTTTTTTACAAATAAGCTACATTATGAATTACTACTCTATTTTAGCTTCCCTTTTATATATTATAAAGAAAATTTATATAAAGATCAGAGTTTCAGAGATCCATTTACCATATTGGAAATTTGGCACATACAGTTGGATGTTTTGTGTGAATAACGATAACGGATTTATTTATAGGTTTAGGAGTTTGAAATTTTGTGTGAGCATAGAAAAACATGCTACCTATTTAACAAAATGCCATCAAAATCTCATCTTAGTCAAAATTGGACTTAACTGGATTGCAGATTAAGTATGTTATAAGTGAAACCTAGAATCATATTCTCTATTCCTACTATAGACCAGTGTGTCGCGTTTTTTTTCGAAAATTATAATAGGTAATAATTGGTCTATCGCGAAAACCTAATTAGTTTTAAAGTGTGACTGATGCTATCTTAAAAAGGTTGAAAGATACTGCTATAGATTTTTTGGAACGACTAAATATTGTGAAGGACATCTATCTAATGCTTAATTTAGCATTTTTATATTGCTTAGTAAAAGTTGATCGGGTTATTTTGAACCTCGAAACCAGTCAACGTCTGGGGATAGTTATCACTGATACTACTTTCAGCGGATTAAATTATTAGTTCTTTTAAAAAAAATACATGAAATACCGGTTCCCAAGTATCGGGACCAGGTATTGAAAAATCGCAGCACTAACCGAAAAGTAGTCGTCAAGATAAGTCCCAATCAAATCACACTGGACAGAAAAAAGGTACACAAGAGTTCAGAAGTGCGTGTAAGTTTTTTCTTTATTATTTTTATTGACGATTTTTTTTATTTTCTTTATTTTTTAACTCTCCTTCGAGATACACTACGCTCCTGGGTGCATAAGGTTATGCAGCAGCTGGCATAAAGTGTTTTTTGATATTCATGTATGGAATCAATGTGGTAGTATTCACAAATAAATAATAATATTATTATTAACGAAAATAATTTATATTTTCTGTCTTTTCCCCCCTATCTACCCCATAAGTGTAACCAAGTTCATTGCCGATTGCACAATCAGTGTTACCAACTTAGCGGTTTTCTTGCCAAATTTTGCATTTTACCAAAGTATGCACCTGTCGAATGACATTAAATCTAGCATTTTTTGACTGCACAATCATTGGAAACTTTTCCATAAAAGAGCTTAAATAATGAATACTTACTATACCGGATTTTTTGAAAATCAACAAGCTACATTTTTGTACCTACCTTATATAATAATATTCTAACAAATATTCATTTTTAGATAAAATAGTATTTCAATGATGACTAAATTAGTTCCGAAACAATAAATGCTTTTTAAATCACTGCTCTCGTAAAAAACAGTTCTTATCTAAAATTCTGACTTTTTGAAATGCTTTTATTAAAGTATACGTTTTTCTT
Organism: Rhyacophila brunnea; assembly: GCF_057557595.1. NCBI lineage: Eukaryota > Metazoa > Arthropoda > Insecta > Trichoptera > Rhyacophilidae > Rhyacophila > Rhyacophila brunnea. The sequence goes on along the minus strand of NW_028233276.1, from coordinate 33,241,007 downwards.
TATTCCTGAGAAAATCTATTTTTGTGTCTGGATCCTGAGATTTTGGTATTACATATTTTAAAACCATAGTATTTATTATTTATTTTATTAACTAGGTACCGCTAGAAAATACCCACCATGGCTTACGCGTCGGCCTATTATAGCGTCGTGGGTTCCAATTTCGAATCCAGGGTCTGGTAAAGTACACTTATTTTTTTTCAATTTGTGTATGCAGTATTAAGTGGCTGACATCCATTTCTCGTAAAAACAAAATCTGTTAATACAAACATCCACCCTGTGGAGGCCCATAATGATCTTATTAGGATCGGACATGGTCGGATGAAAATATAGCATATTAAATGCAACAACACATTTTTCACCTCCCTAGCAAATTGCCACCATTAAGCAAATCGAAAATGTCATCACCTTCTTATTTAAGTTTGAAACTGTATATAATTTTTTGGGTAGGTACCTTTGATTCGACTATAACCGAAGAATTCAAAAAAAACATCCAATTTCCACAAAGTATATAATATAATTTAAAAATATTTGCTTAGGTACCTCGTTTTATTTTTCACTTCTTATAATGTGACGCGCCTAAACATTGCATACCTTGCCTTACCCCGTAGCACGTCACTGGATATAAGATGTAGGTATAACACAAAACAATGCTCATTGAATTGCAAAATAATACTGAAAAACACATGAGAAAATAGCAGATTCCTTAATAATATTATTGTATATTGCTATCGAGAAGACGAAACATGTTAGTGTTGTTTAATTTTTATTGAATTATTTGAATCCGACAAACCTTTTACACAACCCTAGCAGTGGTTGTTTTTTGTCTCGAGTACAAGTCTACGGTTAGCTCCATAAAAGTAAATTATATGTTGTATATCGAAGATAAGAAGTCGACTCTCGGTGATTAGGTTTTTGGTTTATTATGTTGAACAGTGAATACAGAGACACGCTGTCGTATTGGAAAGATTAAACCCTGCATAAAAAATGTAAACAAACAGTCGAGCGAATGAGAAGCGTGTACAGTAGCTCAAAGTGGACCATCATTTTTTCGTTCAGTATGCAAAAATGAAACTAAAATAAATATGTAAACATTTTTTTATTTACTTTTCTTATCAATTGATAATATTGTATTTTCCTGGACATCTAAAAAATGTCAACAATATATCGTGTTTATCCTTATTTTGTACGATTTGATAAAGTCAGTTATACAAATACTAGAACTCCACAACTGAAATAGGCACTACTTGTAGCTAGATAATAAAGTACTGTGCGACGTCTATATTCTGACCGATATGTCACAGTGCTGCGGTGTAGTTGTTTGGGGGGGGGGGGGGTTCACTGGATATCTCGCGATGTATCGGTCAGAATAAAAACGTCACATTATTGTTGTCTAGTTGCCTTGAATCTTGACGAATTACAGGAGCTAGGAATATAGTATTCTTAATTGGTGCGCATTTAAGAAGACAAGGATATGTTAAGTCCATATATTACGTCACGCCCAAATGGGAGGATAGAGTCCTGATGTTATGTGGTTATTTGTGATCTAGTTCAAATGCAAATCTTTATGAAGAATATTCCACGTATCTATTAAGTGCTATATACCTATAGTGATATAAGAAAGTCCAAGTTCTTGAGAACGACGTGTACTTCATTGTTCTGGATTTTCATCCACACTTTGATTCACAACATCTATATTTTCAGCAGTACGTTTACGTTTTTGAAGGGTTAGATTCTTAATCTTGTAAAAATAACCATTTGACTTGAATATTCCAATTAAATTACGAATAGTAAGCACTGAAAGTAGGGTCTGTAGGTCGATTATTTTGACCATACATAACGTACATAATGCCCGAAACGTAACTCGAATAGATTCATTATTGTTGTACTTAATACCTTTTAACAATTTGTATAATTTCTTCAACTGTGTGTCTTCACATGATAATTTGCCAGACAATATTTAACACAAAATGTAAATTTTGGTGGGAAAAGAATAAAAATCTATACTTAGTACTAATTTGATGATCCTATACTATATACTTTGGCATGACAGAGAGGAATTAAATCAATCATCATTATTGAGAGGAATGGAGAGGCTTCAGTATAAGAGTATAATAAGTATAAGACAGGTACCCCTACCTACCTACGTCTTAAGGTGAGTTAGGCAAGTATCTACCTTCTAACTAAAAGGTCACCAACACTACAGTGAGATTAGTAGCAACAAGTGTTTTAATCTGAAACCCATCTTGATTCATAAGATAGTAAAAAAAAAACTCGTTCTTATACTGAGCGATTAATTTATTCATCGCAAGCATCAGTAAAGATAGATATAGAAACAGATAAGTGATGTTATAAAACGTTTCCCATTTGGTTAACATTGTAACAATACGCTTCGAAACAGGTTTTCACACAAAAGGTCACAACAGCCAGCGCATCCGCTATACGATGTCAATTAATTTGGTGCATTCATTACATGCAACTCGCAGGCGGAGGCGTGAAATCGAAGATTGATTATTGCGTGGTGACTGCCCGATAACCGGGAGCCGTATCATTTTTATTCCATTCAATTATTCACAGTTCGTATAAATATAAACTCTAATATAAAGAGGTGATTATTAATTATTTCAATAAAAACTACGATTCATGATTTTTGTACGTTTTTGGAAATGTGTAATGTTTATGAAAGAACCACTGTTGTTACTCGGCTCCTGAGCTGCCCCCGGAGGAGATGAGTGGATAACATTAAGATGGAATCAAAGAAGCTGGGTGTGACTGATTGCCCAGAGGAAGCTCGGAATAAAGATTTCTAGATGACGCTTATGCAGTCGGCCATGGACCTAAATGGTATGTAGCGCCAGTTTAAGTAAGTTCTAATTTGTATGAAAGCTTTTCTCAAAAGCTTTTTGCCATAATTCTGCTGATAGAAGTTCAGGTATGTACTTGTAGTAATAATGCCTGCCAAATAGCAAATTATTTTGAAATTCAATATTCGAGGTCTGGTAAATACATTGTACCTATCACTCTTTTGAAAACTAATAAGAAGAAGAGGGTCATTTAAGTCACATTCTTATTAGTTCTTATATTAAATAGGAATAAAAACATGATAATAATTATGTTATGATGCTATAAGTATGGAGAAATACTTATACTGCCCTGTATTAACGTGGACTACACAAGGAAGCGTCTTGCCAAACCATAGGTACTTATCAGAAAACAAGGCAACTGCGATGTACTGATTTCCGATAAGTAGGATTTGGAACTGTAGTTTGTATGGGCGACGTTGAAACTCGGTCGCCAAAAGCTACATCGATTTGCCTTGTTTTCTGTAGTCTGAGTAGGGTTTGGCAAATCGCCACCGGGATGTTGAATATTCTTTCAGATGAAGCCTTCTGAAATGTTTCTATAAAATTTACTAAAGGTAATTTTAGCTAAACGTAAGTGCTACTTTTAATACCTAACATTTTATCAAGGTTCGTATGAAAATTAATAGTCCTAGTGGTTAATCTTTTCAAAGACTATTAATTTGTTGGGAAGTCGTACAATCTATCTAAATCCTAATGCACATTTTCATTCATAGTATAATCCTTATACACATGGTTGAAACCCACCAGGACATTCCGTTATGCTCATTAGATTAAAAAAATTACCACTACCCCAGTGGAATAAGGAATGATTAATTTGTGCCTAATTAGGTTAATATTATCCAAAATGGAATTATCACCGTACGGGTAAGTACCTATCTACAATTATGATTGATACATAAATCCTAAGCACCTTTGTGCACTAATTATTACGTGTGCATTAGAGTGGAAAGTACCTATATACCTTGATGAGGTGTTGCAGGAATTATGCATGGAGCAGGGCATGATGGCGTCCTGTGAGATGGAGCATTAATCCTCGGACATTAAACCGTTTATCGTCGCGTGCACTGCCACCTCCCTTCCCTTCCACCTTCTACGTGCATCTACCGGAGGATGCATTTAATATCACATCGATTACTGGACCAAACGCCAGCATATGTCAGGTTCGTATCCGGCATAAATTAAGAAACAATTTATTAACTTGGTAAGTATATATTCTCAATCTTCATATCCTTTTCTCACTGAGGTTATGATTACTGAAAAAACTGTATGGCAGACACGAGGTTACATATTGAAATAATTAGTACTTATTCATTTGACTAAACCGTTAATAACAGTTATGCTTGAGCCTTATTTACGGGATGAGGTGTGGCAAAAAGAAAGGATGAACATTACAAAAAGCAAAAAAAAAAATCTAAATATAAACCATAATAACATTATTGGACTCTGAGGACCGGCATAATTAAAGTTAACCCATCGAATTGATCATCTCAAAATTTTGTTTACCACCTAGTGTTTGATATTAAGTCTAGAACTTGTAATATTTATTCATGGTGAAGAATAGTATACCTGCAATGCTTGTAATTATTTGAATATTTTCTGTAGTTTAAAATATTTTGATGCAGACTCTTGCTATTTCGTTTGACATGACTTCTGAATATTTTAAAACGGTATATATTTTGTATTGTTCATTATAATGTCTTCTATTATAATAGATATGTCACGATTTGTATAATTTCACTGAAGCGTGCGCATATCTGACTATGCACATGAATGAGAGATATTTTTTAAGTAAACGTCTCTTAAAATAATAAATACTAAGTATTATACATTTGTGTAAATACAATTAATGATATAATATGCTGACGAACGCGTTGGAGATAGCATGCCTACCCATCAGTATTACATTCAGCTATCCTCAGAAGAAAAACCTATATCAACGTAGCTGATGAAAGGTTTATTAAAAATGCCCAACGATAATAAATAGGCACCCCATACGTAAAGCGTAATGCACCCATTAAATTGAAACTCTGATTATATGAAAAGATTAAACTGATTTAAGTAAAAATGGGTTATTATGATTTAAACGGTTGTTTTGAGCAAGATTAGTGGAGATTAACGGATGTTATATCTACTTGAACATCAATTTAATGGCCAGCTATATCAAAATATAAAAAAAATAATTATTCAGGTTTTGTACAACCAAAAACATTACGTAGTCTGTACATATTTACGTATTACTGCATACGTGAATACTGATAACAAGGATTCTGTATTAATTCCAACGTTACTATATTTTTTTATTATTTCACTAAGTATATAATATATCAATATTTTATACCTGTCTGGAATTCAGAGAAAGCAATTAATACATTGCTTATTGATATCCTATACACCTTCTAAAAGTTCTAAATAAACCTATGGCAGTGGCGAAGGGTGGAGGTAAACTGTAGAGATCTGACATAAATAATGCACACTAAACTTTGAAAGACTCAGTGAACTAAGAATACAAATTGCAGGCCCTGTTTAGATCTGGCTAAATCTAACCATAATAAAGATAAAAAATATTCTTCTATCTACAAGATATCTAAAGTTATGCCATTCAATCATACATAATTTTAGATATTTTATATATATATATAAGAATATTTGTAATCAAATGGATTTAAGTTTTGTACTATTCCATTTGAGTCGTTTTTTTGCGACCCGGGTTTCGCCTCTCGGCATCTTTAAGCACATGCGCACTTATACACACTGACAACGAATACAGTGTTAATTCTAACTTATATAGTAAATTATTACAATAAAATAGGCACAAACTTAATCACCTACCTATCATGTCAAGGGTCACACTAAAAAATATAACAAACAAATTATGAATAGTTGAAGTGTTCGTAAAATACTCTAACTAATAACAAATACAAAACACATTCATTAGGCATATAAAATCGCTAAAGTATTAAATTTAATGTATTTGTTTTTTTACATATTATATCTACATTTTCACTGAAATTACGATAGTCCTCTCATGGCTTCGTAGTATCTGCAGTATGTACCAATACTATTAATAATAGTATATCTACATCTATGTTCCTACGTAATAAGAGATAAAACGAATTACTACTGTTGTGGACAGTTTGTGTTTAGTTGATAATACAAATATGTTCACAGCTACGCATTACCATATGGAAGTTGCAGATAATGCTTATCTGTAAATTTAAATAATAGAAGAATTAATAATTTAAATTTACCCTTCACAATATTGCGTTTGTGGGTATATAATATAAAATATTATTATTAAAACGTATGTAGAATGGTAACAGATTCTTCTGGTATCGTTACTTCGTTATCGTTACTAACACCGTTACAAAGCGATTTCGTCAATGCCAGAAGAATCTGTCCTTCCTCTACCTAGATATGAATTGATTTCCACATTTACCACGACTACTATTATTTATAACTTCTCATCGGTTTAATTGCTTATTTTTTGGGTACATTTACCATATTCAGACACTCCCACACTTTGACTCTAAAGAACACCTGGACTGCAGCTAAAACTAAGAGTGCTCACCAACAATTAGTTATTGCGAGCTGTCGCATCCACATCGAATGTGCATGGCCTAACCGTCATAATTGGCTGTTTATATGTCGTCCTCGCTGTTGTCTTTTAGACATGTCGCATCAGAATATTCAAGCAACCATTAGATATTCCAGACGGTTGCACAAATTCATGAGTAGAGTTGGGTTTCGGGAATTCTCGAGATATTTTCGAGATTTTCCATCCCGAATCTCGAGAATAGAAATTTTTAACACTTCGGGAAATCCCGGATCTCGAAAATCATTTCTCAGGATTCGGGATTTCTTTATTCTCAAAAATTAATTGAAAAAACGATTTTCAGACGCAGCGATTGACGGTCTGTTTTTTGAAATTCTATTTTAATAAGTACTAATGTTTTGAATTATTTTTGTTTTCCTACTTCTGTTTTGTTTGTATTTTCTTGAATTTTGAATTTATTAGAATTTCTCTGGTTTAACACTGATTTTAGGATTTTTACAGTTTTTTTAATATCCCGATATCTAGAGAATTCTCGAGAACTCTTTTCTGGAAATCCCGAATCTCGAGAATTAAAAATTTCATCATTTCGGGAATCCCCGAATCTCGAGATTGAGATTTTCTCGGGAAATACCCAACTCTATTCGTGAGCCACGGGTTTTCCAGTGGCTGTTCGAATCATTAACAGTCATGAGGTCCTGACGAAGAAGAAGTAATATTCCATTTACCTTAATAATTTTTATTTTTTCTGTTTCTGGGGGGTCCGGATTCGTAAGCCCCCCTCCCACTTTGTATGCGCACCTATATATTGGTATATAGGCAATCTTCCTATACGGTATTGACATCTAGACTCCCAAAGAATCAATAGGAAGAGAATCGACAAAATGTAAATGTGGTTTTAGCAGAAGATGCTCCGCATTCCTTGTGCACAAATGTTTTTTTATACTAGAAGAGCTTGTCTTCAAAACACGTCTCTCGGTCATGTGTGATCACTGATGGCGTTAAAAATAGAAGGTCTCGATATCATCAAGAAACCGACTGAATTATCAGTGACCGAAGCAACAAGATTAGCGCAGAATGGCTCCATCACCATCATCAGTAATGATACAAAGGATATGAGGAATATACCAATTATTAGATAAAAAAACAATGTGAATGATAACAAACCTAAAATAAACTAGTTTCATAATATGCATAGACTAGACAGAATCTCTGGACTAAAGGATTAATGAGGTATAAATAGTATCGGATACTTACCTGTTTCAGATAAATAATGGATTACATAAATTATATACCACTCAAGCATAGCTCCCACAAGGAGGGGTAGCGTGGTGGGTCGACCAGATAAATGAGATAAAAACAGATCACAAATTTACTCTAATATTTAAAAAAAAAAAGTCGCAATAACTTTTAAAATATGTGGATGTGCGATGCAATTTTTTATTGTTATCTTTTAATACTCAACAAGTATATAATTCAAGCGGATGTATTAAAATACACTGAATACCCTTAATTTTACCTCCAACACCATTTGGAAAAAAAAACTACTGTAGAGCGTCACATTGCCAATTAGCGATAGGTAGGGGGCTCGCTTCATGATGTGGGGGCCATGCTGACTTAGGTACCTAGTACCTACCTATCTAATGATTGATAAGCGTAGGAGAAAATAATAATGTAAAATATTTAAACAATTTTAACCTAGCCCATTGTTAACAAATTTCTTGCGTCAAATCGAATGATACACTCGTTAAAACCGTACACACTATTTAATTAATAAACTAAAATGATGAAAATTACAGTTCATGGGTAACTACAACGTATATGTATCTATACCTAATATATAGGAGTATACATTTGATGTTCCTTTTAATTATAAAACATAGATGTTTATATTATTTGCCTAAACTCGTGTAAAATAGGTGGTATTTACACAATCATAAAATGCAGACGCATTTTGTATGCTCAGTTCACGTACATGAACAGATTGCCGATTGGACATGGTTGCGTAGTTGCGTTTACTTTCACATTGACGTGTCCGCAAAAATTCAATCAAATCTAGTTTAGTAGTTTGGGGATTACCCGATTCCAACAGTTGGGAAACTTGCCGCCCATGATGCAGTCATAGAAAAGGTCTTAATTCCCAAGTGCCGCGATAGCTTTAATGTGACAGGAAAGAAATGAGAAGATTCATATACATTAGGAAAACATATAAAATCAAAAGCTTAATCCCTTTCCTAATCATGACTCTTCTTTTTCTTTTAACTTTTATCTTTTATCTTTTTTACAGTCAAATAACCTGTGACCCTCAACGAATATTGATAAAATTGCATTTTAATAGGGTAGAGAAAACACAATATTATTTTTAACTTTAATTTTACATACTAATAGATTTTCAATTTTCATTTGTCTCATTTTGCCTATGTTTACATGTGGGTATAAGTACTTAACTAAATAAATTGAACAGAATCTCAAAATCTTATTTTTACCACGTTTTTCTTAGCTCGTATTCTTGTTTGTCCGGTGGCTGTTTATCCAGTACAAATCTTGCAATCGATTTTCAACTAACTACCCGACTAGCTAGACATTTGAAACTTTTAGAATAAGTACATCAGAACACGATGCAATGCATTCTTTTATTAGTTTTAAGTAGAATTGAATTCATTTTCAGTTAATTCTGTTTTGTATGAAAAGTTATTTCGGAAGAAATGCGTAATCCTATCCACTATTATTCATTGCTAAGGGGGTGGTCCTAACAACTAAATTATTAATATATACGTGCGTTACTGTGGAAATCAAAATGACATTTCAGTATTCTATATTTGTTTGTTTGTTGCAAAATAGCAAAAAATGATTGGTTGACAATTGCCTTATTTGTCCTAAATTATTAATACATAGAATTGTCAAGTTTATATGATTCAACAGAAATTTTAAAAAACGTGGCATTTAATAAGTTCTTTTTATCTTGTAATTATTTCATTATAAAACATTCGATCCTTGAGGGTCGCGACCTGTGTGTCAAATAAATAATATAATATAAGAACTTAGCTATCTATAATGATTTTCTTCCAAATCTATCGTCAATTCCTCATTATTTATAATAACATAATAATTACAAAACAGCGCATAGTGGATATACGTGTGTATATTATTAAATTTATTTACCGCTACATAATATTTTTTTATTGACAGTTGATAATTACGTCGGAATCTAAATTACATTGACGATTATGGCGTTGCATTACATTATAATGCAGTATAACTCCTAATATAATGTAATGTGTTACAAATCTCACACCTAACCATTCCAAATGCATCAGCCACATTGATTAACGACCTCTACGTGTTTGATTAGGTATATTGAAGTAACACAGTGGAGTAGTTTGATAGAACCTGAGTTATGTTACACAAATAAGTGATTTCATTTTTCTAATAATATATATAATATCCAAAGCATCTTAATTTTTTTTTAACTGGTAACGCACTTTAGTTAGTTTGCCTTGAAAGAGATAGTCTAATACAGGGGAGGGCAAACTTTTTGGATGGAGGGCCAAATTCACGAATTCAAAATGAGCGGCGGGCCGCAAGTAAAATACCCTTTTTAGATATACACTATTTTATTATCACGAAAAATAAACATTTCAAAAAAAAATATTGAGAAGAATGAAACTGTTGTTTATTTTGTGTTAATTGTGTGGTTGATATTCTCAAAACTGCTTGTAAATGGGCATCGGCGATATTTGATCGTATAGAATTTTTATTGAGGTTCATGATCGAAAATGTTTGTTCACATATATAAATTGATCCAAGAATAACGAACATTTTTCTTGCATAATCTTTAAGTTGGTCGAATTTGTCTGAATTAAGGGCATTGTAAAATTTTGAGATTTCTTCACGACGATGCAATTCTCTTAAATCAGTGTCACACTGCAAATCAATAATCTCAAGTTGTAGCTTTGTCGGTACACTATCAATATCTATTGAAATCGATGTTCAACGTAGAAAATAGTGGTTACATAGTGTGAGACGAGACACAAGGAAGACGTACTGAGATAATACATTTACGAAATAACAAATTCTTCAAATGTTTCATCTATTGTCAATATTTTTTAAAAAATGATAAAAAAAGTTATTCGTAATCAGAAGTACAATTAATGATGGCGGGCCGCAAAAAAATACCCGGCGGGCCATAGTTTGCCCTCCCCTGGTCTAATACATGGTTTACCAAACTTTTTCTGCAATGGAACACTTCGCAAACCCGGAAATTTTAACGGAACACTTGGCTTATTTTTTGGTAATTCCTACTAGTAAAAATTAAAAAAAAAATGTTATTAAAACACATTATATATTTAGTAATTATTTTAAAATATAAAACTACAATATAATATAAACATGAAAATATGAATAAACAAAGCACTTGATGAATTCGATGATGTTGAGTCCTTGAATTGCATATCTTCTTGATATCACGTACAATATCGGCAAGTTGCATTCTAATATATATTATGGCATCGAGCCTGTTCCTTGACTTCGTTGCCGTACAAAAATAAAATACCGCTTCGCATAAATAGGGTGTACAAAGCGGAAGTAAAACGATTATAGCTTGTTTTGAAAAATTGGGGTAGGTAGGTATTCTTCTGACAAACTCGCCCAGAAATCATTTAAAGGCTGATCTTTGTATTTTTGTTTCAAATCAGAGTCACTTATTAAACTAATTAGATTTGCATAGCCAATTGCGCTTAAGCTTACTGGTTTAGCTGTCTCGGAAAATGGATTACGAACCCAGGAATCGTCCTTACTAGTTTCTTTACTTATTTTACTTCTACTTAGTAGAAGATTTTTAAATATATTGCAGTGTATAAAACCCATTTCCAAATTGTCACGGAACACCTACTCAGGCTCGGCGGAACATAGTTTGGGAAACACTGGACTCTAATAAATGTTATCATCAAAATGTTTACATGATTCTTAATAATTATTATTCATGCACAAACAAAAAATGAATCAATAACATATAAGATGACTTCGTAAAATTTTTATTAAGTACATTGTTTCCTCTCTCTTAAATTATGGAAATTGCATTGTGAAAATAATCTTTAATTAATTATTTAATATGCCTTACAATACTTTGCATACCTCAAAAACATACGGACTTATCGTGTACTTTTAGACATATTTAATCCGACCAGGAAATCAAATTCAAGGTACCTACCTATATTTGAAAAATTAGCAGCTTTATCGTAATATTATTATTACTAAGTATACATATTAATTTAAAAAGTCGACAGAATATTATGCTGGAACTAAGATACATTAATTGCTGAAAAGTTTTTTATAGTTATATATTATTTTATTGATAGCTACTTATATTTTTTATGTATTATGTTTAAAAGAATGTACATATTCAGAAATACCGGTATTAATATTATTTTCATTCGGTATTATTGCAATCCCTATATTCATATTTTATAGATTATCTAGAACAGAGTATGTAGACACTGCTAGTTTATATTATTTATATTTTTCAAAAATATAATAATTTTACACGTCTTTGGACTCATATGCACCGTCAAATGACGACGCTAACGTCACGTAAATAAACGTCAAATCCGGACATCGAAACGGAGGCATAGTAAACAAATCAATTCAACTGATTAAGTGCACGTTCGTTGATAGGTTTGTGGACATTTGATACTTTTTGACATTCATCTAGATTTTACTTGACAGAGATATATATGATAATTTATAATAAAACAAATTGAAATAAAACTGTCGATGTATATTATAAACTATTAGACTATTAGAGCTACCTACATTCAATATTTTATCATTTGATTATCGCCAGGCGCGCACACGAGAGGCAAGGGGTTTCGGTCCAGACCCCACTAGAAATAAAAAAAATACAAATCATTAAGGTTAATGCAATATTATTCTTTACTAGGTCTGAGGATCGTGACCCCGATAATTTGGCTGTTGACTGAACGGGTTGGCTTGACAAATAATTGGCAATTTGATTTACTCCAAAAATTTTTCCATCCTAGACATTAGTTGCTTTGGCTAAACATTCTTAAATTTCACGTGCTCAGATTTTCTCTGGGAAATGCGTGCATATGTCGCCTTACCTGCATTATATAGTTACACATAACTGATCCAGCGCATTCTTATATGCCAGATAATCCCAATAAAGAATTTGCATTTTCATCATAGTTCATTGTACCGCTATCTCTACGTTTCATGTTCTTTAAGAGCTCCAACGATTCTTTTAACTACTTTCGTCAGAAAATCCATTCGACCGTCTTTAGGAAAAAGGGCGTAACCCACATAGAACAAATTTTACAGGAGATGCAAAAAACGTTTTTTGAATGATTTTGGTTCAATATTAATAAAAAAAAATAGTCACATACATTTGGTGCATGAAGATTGATGATTTAGTGTAATACCTTTTCGATATACTAGTAATTAATCAAGTTGTTACAGAAAAATCATTAAAATTGAGGGTACATGCTTTCTTTCTTAAATTAAAACTCAATTAAAACATGATTTTAGATAATAAATCGGCATTTGCGGCTTACTTCTTTTTTACAGAATGTGTATTTAGTTGTGTACATTGTTAATATCTAATAAAAGCACTTTTCGAAAAATCTAGGGTAACACCCTTTTTCCTAAACACAGTCGAATGGATTCTCATCCTATTTGTTGAGTGTCCAGCATTCTGATCAATACATTGAGTATTGAGAGTTTTATAGAGAGCTGTTTTGGTATTTATCTTACAGTATCTTATACTCACAACATAACTAAGTCAGGTAATTTATCACGGTATTATTTTCAAATTATTTATTTTTAATTGGTCCATGCCTATTGTAAAATAATAACTCTTTAATGATCAAGTTGTTTAAAAAATATCAAAAAGATTATATCGTGGTAGTTACCTTCTAATGTCTAACCATTATAGTGTGTGCCTTAAAATAAGGCTCTAAATCTCTCATTTTCCGCCTACCAACAATTGACTGAGCCTGTTCACATAGCTGCAGGCTGTATGCAAGGGGCTGTCGTACTTGCTTTTCGATTTCTTTAGCCGTAACCTAGATTCAACCGTGGTGGAACAACTTGTTCAAACAGAACTGGATCATTCATCACGGTTCGCGGTAGGTACAGCGAACTTGTTGCACAACAGCTAACTTGTTTTATGGTGACAAAAAACAAGGCGAGTTAACGCTAGGGTTACCGCGAACCAATCCTTCATTATATACTTTTTATTACACCTACTGACCATGGCCCCCACAATTGGGGGGGCTGACAGGGCTCTAGCCTGGGGGCCCCGGGCTCAGGAAGGGCCCGGCCTGGCAAATCGACCAGATAAGTGATTTAAACATACATTACAAATTCTCTCGAATAGTAAAAAAAGGTATATAAAAGCTATTTATCTTCAATATTATTATTTAAAATTATGTGGTTGTACGATAAAATTTTTAATTGTGTATCGATACTCGACAACTCCATAATTCAAATAGATCAATTCAAATACTTATACAAAAAACACTAAATATACACATTAATTTTACCGCGTACCTACACCATTTGGAAATCGCTACTGTAGAGCGTCACATTGCTTTTATCTTTAGCGATAGGTAGAGGGTAGTCAAAGATCCTAGCCTGGAGGTCCGCTTCAGGATGTGGGGGTCATGCTACTGACACACGCTAAATTGATCACCCTTTGAGGACTGATCCGAAACTTTACAAATTATAAATTCAAGACGTTCACAGCATGACATGATGGAGAGGGGAACAAAGACATGTGTATTAACAATATTTATACAAGAACAGAGTAATTAAAAGAATAAACAGAAACATTATAAAAGAGTACACTGAATGAACTAAATATTATTTATAAAAAATATAAAACAACGTCTATCTAAATTTATTTCACGCAAGTATGTATTAATACCTATTCGAATCGATTTGGTTGAACATAGTGTTGGGAAAACCAAAGTACGGCGGTTGGATGGCGTGGCCCAGGATACATCTTGGAGTCTTGACTCTTGAGAATGTTAGAACCCAGACGCATATTGCCAAGCCCTATTATTTTATCAGAAAGCATGGCAAAGGGAATTTTCACACTTACATAGATGTAGCCTTTGGCGTCAATATTTCAACGTCGCTCATACAGACTACAGCTCCAAAACCTACTTATATGAATAATTCAGTACATCGGAATAGCCTTTGGTGAAATGCTGCCACGCACTCATACGGCTCCTGGAGATTATGACGAAGAGTAGTAATAAAGATTATGATTAAGGGGGGACATACTCAGCGTAGGTCAAAATGGAGCTTTTGTTCTATTTTCAAAGCATGGTCCTGGACATACCTTAAACGTTGTAGATAATCTATTTATATAATTTTGAAGCTTTATTATCCTTAATATTTATTTTAAACATTTGATGACTGCATAAAGTATTTTTATTACATAAAATAGTATTCTTTTAAGGCCATGCATTAGTTGAGGCACGGTCTAAAAAGATCGTTGCTAGGCGATGCGCGGATTGCGGGTCGCGGGTGCAAATGACGCCTGTCAAACAAAATATTATTTGTCATATAAATCCAACATACGTCCATTTTATATTCTGTTTATTGTTCTATTAGTAACAATAATAATATATTCATTGACATGTTTTCTTTTTAAAGTAAATGGGTAACGTTTTTAGTCATCTTTACACGATTTTAGAATTAATTGACCCGTCGCCATCACGCAGCAAAGTGACGTGCTTCTGGCTCGACATTCTCTCACTGAATGGCAGCGAGTCCAAAATTTCGTCGCGCGTACAGTTGAAAATTATTTGGCGTTTCACTGATGCGTCACCTTAAACCTCTCGCTCTAATGTTTTAGAATATAGTCATATTTCAGTACACAAATGTGCAGTGGTGTTAAGATTTTTTACATTTATTAATTTTTAAACGCATTTATAAAACCATCTGTATAATTTATATCGACATTATTATAGTGAAATGTTTACGATAAAAAATTCTCATTATAAGCTATGTATTTGACCATTCAAGTGTGATAAACATCCTACGAATAATGATTGCTTTATAATAATTATTGACCTAAGAATAAGGTAGTGTTTTTTTGAAATACACCATTTCCTTTGGCATTCCCCAGTGGTTAAGCTACAACATACGGCCGTAGCCATAAATTGACAAACTATAATTAAAGTAGGGAGTAAAATGATGTTAACGCGCGTGTTTGAACATGTACCGTTAAAAAAAAGGTTAGGGTTTACGGTTACGCCTCGAGTGATGTGTGATGTATCATTGGTGATAAGATAAGTGATAACCCTTGCATAAAGTGTTTAATGAACGCGTGTGGGATTCGCAGATTGGCGACGCGACAAGATATCAAATCATTTTTACGCGTCATGCGAAAACGCGTGTTTTAATATTTTAAATGCTGCCGCCAGTCGAGACCACTTTTGTTCGACGAACTGTAAACTGGTTCTATATTATGCAAATGAGTTTATGTTTAATTCCTAATAAGCGTATGTACTTCTTATCTAATTAATTCCAAACGTGCTGCACTCACTGTTAACTTTCTATGAATCTGTAATATTAATAATTACGAATGGTTAAATGTTGCTTCGGTCCCTTATTGAGTGAGCTTAAAAGGTTTTATATTAATACATAACTGATTCCAGGTAAAAACAACAAATTATTCATATATGATATCAGGGATATCCAACTACAAGTAGGCTGTGGCTACTATCCTGTGTCAAAACAGGCAGTGACATGGCACACTCTCCCATTGTTATTCGTCAACTTGAACAAACGTTATTATATTTGGCTGAAAGCTGAGGCATTACATATTTAACAACAATTTATCATTTGTCGTAAAAAAATATTTTGTTTTCATTAAGGTAGTCATTTCAGTCAACCTAATACTATTCTTCTACCGTGTGAACTGTGTAAAGCAGTGGCGAAGGCTCCATACTAAGCGATTATTTAAAGCTTACATTATATTTTCAAGTATTTAATTTAAATAAATAAATATCTATATTGTAGGTTATAATAAAAATATTGATTGTCATCTATCGTCGTTATTTATAAGTAGAGCGTTTAATTTAGTCAAGTGTCGAATCAAAAATAAATGACGGAACGTCACAACGTGAGTGCTATTTTTAGAATTATTTCAACGATAATCCAAGCCGAATTTTCTACCGCAATTCAGTTGCCAACTTCATGCATGTCTGCGTTTTTGTTCCCGACTCGGAAGCGTAAACAGGACAAGCTTATGCGCTATGTTGATTTGTTTATTGTCTATGCTTATCTTTAAAAGCAAATAATAAATAATAAGGATGATTAAAAAATATAATAACTATTGTGTTCGATCACATATAATTTATAAATTGCTATTAAAAATAAATATTGTATTAATTCGCGATTATTATTTAGGTTACTTCAGTCATAGACAAACATAACATGCTATTCACAGTTCATGTCATTTTGACATTTCAAAGCGGTAATAAAGGTTTATTTTATAATACAAAATTCAGTGTGTTACTGTGTTTTGAATGTGGATAAATTATCTCATATTGTACCGAAATCATTCGCCAGTGCTTTAAATATATAAGTATTTATTAAATTGTATAGTGTCCCGATAGAAAATGTGCGAACGATTGCATTTAAAAAAAATCATTCCCGAGATTGACGTTTCTTCAAAAATTAAAAATTATCAAAGCTTGACCTTTCAAGGGTTCATTTAGATTTGAATATAGCAAAAAAACTTATATTAGACATTTTCACAACAATTTATATGATAAATATTTGTTTTTAACTGGCAGTTATACATTAAACAAACTTTTTTGTTGACGATTCGTATTGTTTGGTAAAGAAAAGTATGTGTGGAATTCTACTGCCATACGTGATTTAAATAATTTGACAAATTCAGCGGTGAAACCTATGACCAGTGTGTCGTTGTCATTAGTGTGCACCTATTCATCAGTAGTAATATCGTAAGTATTATCTTCTTATTTCCCGTAAGTTACCTGACAAGTGTGCTCTTTTTCTCTGATCTCCACAGCTTACCTCTTTCCAAAAGTCACCCTTCGCCACTGGTGTAAAGAGCCTACTGCGAGAAAACTACGCCTCAGTTTAAAGCGCGAGGATTCGCATCTTCTCTTTCTCTCACTCCTACGGTAAGTTGTGCACAATACAATACGAATTAACTCATTCGCTGCTGGCTAGATAATGATATTTTAATTACCACCTTTAAAATCCACGTTAATTACATCGATCGGCCGCCTGGTTATTACGCGCCAGGTGCATCTTCAGCGTCCAAAGTATTAACTCATTACGTGCGTCCAACACAACTATTGCGTTG
Source organism: Rhyacophila brunnea (assembly GCF_057557595.1). NCBI lineage: Eukaryota > Metazoa > Arthropoda > Insecta > Trichoptera > Rhyacophilidae > Rhyacophila > Rhyacophila brunnea. The sequence continues at coordinate 33,223,228 of NW_028233276.1, read as the reverse complement.
CCCATTAGATATAATTAGCATGCTATTTAAATGTGGTAATTAATTAGTAATTAACAGGTCCGCAGTGAATGAGTTAATTAACGCGTGATTAGCTAAGAAAACAACAATAGGATTGACTAAAGCTTACCCTTAGAAATAATTCCAATGATCTCAATGATTGGACATTCCTGGTCTATAAGTATTATAATATAACATATATTTTGTTAATAACGTTTCAAAAAAAATTAAAATAATAATGAATAATATTATTTTATTAATACTAGTTATTGTCGCTCATACGATAATCACATACTGAATTGGGTTTTGTGATTAGTGAAACTAAATAATGCTCGGAATTAGACGACAAATTAGCAAATGGACACAAATCTACCGCGAGCATTTTGCTCAATTAACACCAATATTCGCTCTTGTGGACGATAAATCTTTTCGCATTAGGTACAGTAGTAGTATGGAATTAGTTTTCAATTGTACCTAACTATAAATATTATATAATTGCAATATAATATGAAATTTCTTGACTAAGTTAGTGGGTGCTCTGGACCAGAAATCATTTTGAGGCATATTAAGCTTCAAATCTGTACCTGTACTAATTAATAATTATATATTGTTATCATTTTAAGGTCTATTTTTTTCCATTCAAAAAATCCTAAAAGAATTACAGAAAAGAATAATTTATATTCCAAAAAAAAAAATGTGAAATCACGTTCCATTATCAAAACATATTATTATTTTTAATAAAAAATCATGCCATAATTTTAATATTTGCATTTTTGAATAAGTAAGAATTAATCTTCAGATATAATATTATATGAAACTGTCAGAAAATATATCGAGACAAATACCAAATGCAAAATGTTTTTATTTTTCTCCAATTCTCATGCAATTTCTCCAAAATAACGAGCCGATTACAAACTCCATTGAATAATTTAAATAATGTATTTGACTATAATCTTTGATGAAAATTTAAAATATAATGCGTGTATTGACAAAAATAATAATTTGAAAAGTGCTCACGGACATCACTGATGTGCCAAATATGACTTTATTCTCAATTTTAATACGACAACGTTTACGACAATACTCATTTATGGTAAGTAATAAAATTATATTTTATGTGATCATTAATTGACAATTTCTAAGATGAGAAAAGACAAAGTATCATAATGACATATACGTTTTTTCTACAAAATTTTCAGATTATCTAGTCTAAGCTCGCTAATTCTTCATTTTCGTACTTCACACAGCACACATCCATCATAAATAAAAGAGAAAATACGTTTTATTCAGGGAACTCAGAAATAATTTTCTGTGGTTTTATTTAATATTGGTTTTTGACTGCAACACTAAATAAATATATTTGTTTTAAATATGTCATCAAAAATCTTCAATAGAATGCAAATGACATTAGATGCGATGTTCGTTTGTTTTTTTTAATCAGATTAATGTATTGTGAAATTTGTATATTCTATGCGACAGACATGGTTACGTACATAATTATTTATATCTGAAAAAACAACCCATATGATTTTATTATTTTAGATGTTCGCTATTTGAAAGTCTACGATTTTTTTGCACTTATGGACACCGGTGAATGGTAAGGAAATAGTTATTACAGACATACATAGTTTTCGGTGGATTGGTATGAACCAAAGCCCACGGTATGATGAGAATACCGGTATATAATAGGTCTAAGCAGCTTAACGCTAATTCCATTCCAAGGTATGAGACCTCATCTGATCTATGCATTATATATTGGATGCAATTTCCGTTGATGATGGAGGCAAATTCTGATCACGTGACGTTTCCAATGTAATTGATAATCTTATCACCGTTCGTGGATATTATCATGTAAATGACAGAGGGAGATAGGCTGCGTCTGCTGGAAAGAGACGTCAGATATGCAATTATTATATCGGAATAATTCACGATTGTCATATTAGGGGAGGTTCATATTTATATGGGCAGTTAATTTTACAAATCCTGTAATCATGAGAATGGTTTTACTTAGGCCATAGGTTGACTTCGTCGACTTAAGTAAAAAATTGATTCGTTTCCATTTAAAAAATTATAAAATGCTTACTATTATCATTAAGCTAAGTGGCTACTTAATGTTTCGAAAATATAAGAATTATGTCACAGAATTAAGTGGTTTTTACAAGGGATGGTTGTAAAAAAATGTATGTAAAGATAACGTCCACACTGGAGAGTTCTTTAATCTCTAATCTGAATACAATATAGGTACCAGTGATGCGCACGGGGTAACGTGAGGCACTATAAGCTTTAAAAGTTTAATAGAATTAAAAAGTATTTTTTCAATAAATGGTTAATCTTGTTTGGCTGCTACAATATTTATTAAAAAAAGGATTTTCACCGTTCAGAAATTATTCTAATTGATAGAATACATTAGGTATATTGTGAATACTCTTACCATCGTGATATTACGGCCTAACTAAATAATTGGTTGACCTAAAATCCTAAACAGACCAAATTAAATTAAATTTATTCAAAATTCCCGCCCTTTCAGTTCTTTCAAAATACATATACCAGGGAACTCAGAAATATTTTCTGTGACTTATACCAATGGAAGGGTTAGCCGGCTCTCACATCAAAACTCATCTTGCCTGCAACGTGTCGAATACGTCGATGCGACGTCATCGTTATTCACAAAACACACGTTGCCAAGTGGAGCTCCGCAGATTGGTCGAATGCGACTATTTAGTTTGAAAAAAAAATCTACTGTTGCAATCGACAAGTTGCATGCTTCTCGGGTTACTAGCCGCCAGGACGCATACAAACAATTGAATATTGAAAACTATGAATTGGTCATTCCTATACCGGCTCGCCGAATGCCGCATCTAAATATCGTTACGTGCGAGTGTCGCTAGGTAGATATGCGCGGTCTTCATATGCAACATCGGATCGACGTTCCTAGAAGATTTCATTTATGGCTGTGCGGCAGGCGAGGCGAGTTTAGATGTGAGAGCCGGCTAACGTGCCAAATCAACCCAATAGTCGAATAATAACAGAATCAGTCAAACCTATTCCATGACTTTTCTAATCATAATTTTTAAAAACGTTCAGTAATAACCCATTATAACGAGTCGGAATGGATTTTTTTTTTAAATCAAATCGATTTGTTTGTTTTATAGGTATATTTTTATGTTCGTACTTTACAAAGACAAGTAACGGCCTATCCATATCGTTAGGTTAAAATAAATGTAAGTAAATCGGAGTTAACTTTTTTATTTATATATTTACTTATAGAAAACTGTATAAAAATCTTAAGGGTGTCGATAATTAAAACAGGATAATATCTACAGTTAACCATTGAACCTCCCGAAATTCAATTCATATTACCATCTATACCTGTAAATTTCCCAAAACATACCTATACACAGTACAGTAAGTTTATAATTCGAATTTAGTGACTAAATCGCCTAAAGCAGTCATCATTTCGGGTTTGCATTGAAATTAGATACAAATGGACGTAAATTCATTTTGTTGCAGCTAGAACTATGGAACATTAGCGCAATTTGCAATCGGCATTATTACTGCATCGGTGATTGTAATTGTGACACCGAATGCAATTAAAATGTAATAATTTTAACTCCAAAAATTTAAAATTAATATCTTGCAGTGCTTCTCAAACTTTTTTAATCGACAGTAGTTTAAAAAATCAAGCTTTTTTTTATTTATATTGGCCAACAGTACCACCTTTTATCATTCATTATAGTTTTATTATTATAGGTAATTTATTTAATTTATAATTATAGAACACACCCAATCCTAATATGCCTACATATTATAAGGCTCGACTACATAAATTAAATTGAAGCTGAATACAGTTGCTAATACGGAACCGATTAATAAACATCGATGTAAAAGCCATCGCCATGGACCAAAGTTCTGAAGCAGGGTAGTATATGGCTATAAAACCCAAGTGAAAAAACCACGTCGACTGTTCCCAAAGATTAAAAGCACGTTACATTAACGTGACAAACTAAAGTACGTACATATTATTAACTATTTAAAATAGCATATTCTTTAACAGGTGTTTAAGTTTATCCCATATTTTTCCACACTCGAGATATTTAACTGTTATACCACAGTACCAAAACCAGTCCCCATTAATTTTGTGTTCCTTGGTACCTAAACTATCTAAAACTTAAAAGTATCTTAACATTATCGCGTAAGCACAACTCTCTAAATACCTACCAAATAAAAATTGTGCCGGAGGTGACTTTTTGCTTTGTAAATCAGTGACAAATCCTCGATTATTTAAATTTAAAGCCTACCTTCTTAAGAAATATAAATTTAAATAAACTAGACATTTCAAAGGTAAAAAAAAATACTAACAGCTATATACTCGTACTTACTAATCTAAGCAACAAAGTCATCTTCTCTAAGTATTGTATTTACGATTCATATACAATATACATACATAGATAATATATTGTAACCAAGTCTATCGAATCTTCTCTACATGCAAGTAAATGTTCGGTGTAATCGGAATCCAAAGTTTTTTTTTGTATGAACTGTGATGGTGTTTGTCCTTGAAATGAGATCTGAAAACTGTCTACTTCATTATATGAAACGATTACATAATGATTTCACAACATAGCCTACGCCCTACACCAGGGAACTCAGAAATAATGGGAACTGAAGTATCTAACAGGTAAGGAGTAGCAGGTAACCGATCTCAAGTAAGGAATAAACCGGGATAAACTTAAACACGTGTCAAGAATACGAATTATTATTATAATCGAATACTGCTCTTGGTTTATGCATTGACGTTAATTTAATATTGGTGTATTACACACACTATTCCACGTGCATAATGCATGTTTTATTTTCGTAGGCAACTTCACACATTCAATACCCTGCATCAAAATGTAGTCATAGTGCATTAAATATTGCCTATCGGAATTCTATTTATTATCTGTTCTGTGCCCTACACACTTTTGCGTATTGGCTATGTTATTTTTCTTGCCGTACAAGCTGTAGATTTTTTTTACACAAGTTCGATCCCAGTTCGGCTTCACTTTTTTTGGTACAATAGGTAACTATTTTAGTGCCTGTGGTCTTTGGATATAAATGTATTTTATAAAATGTTTAAAATAAATATAAAGGATAATAAGGCTTCAAATTTATATAAATAGATTATCTACAACATTTAAGGAATGTCCAGGATCATGTTTTGAAAATAGAATAAAAGCTCCATTTTGACCTACGCTGAGCATGTCCCCCCTTAAGCCAAATGGAACAACAGTGCTTATCATTATCAACATTTAAATGGGAATTCTTCTACAACATTATTAGGTCATGATATGATTTTTATTTATTTTTTGTCACACAGCTGCGTATCATTTGCGATGAATTTATTACTTCGTTATCAGTTTTATCAGTTTATCACAATAATAATTCACAACAAAATAATTATATTACTACATACATAAATAACTAACATAACTATTTGTTAAGTATTGTAACAGTTAGTATAATGGTAGGTATCATTAATGATTGCCATTATCTGCCGCATAATATGCTACGCAATATTGCCTAATCGCTCCAATTAAAAATCTAACTCGAAGCTTGCGTTTTAATTTGATTGTTGGCAAGATGAAACTTGTCGCGGAAGGCTTGTGCAATAATTATTATGCATCCCTGATACGACACATTGTATAGTCCACATGGAAGCTATATTATATTACATGCCAAAGCATACCATATTGTGCAAATGCAATCGGTTTCTAAAATTCACGTTGGATTGTAGAGCTGGTGAAAAAAAAACGTAATATAATACTAAACTTATCAAGTTCAAGATTATTTCAGGTACAGATAGAAGTAATATAAAGCTCTGCGATACGGTCAAAGCACACTGCGAGTGGTCGTGCGCGCATTGCTCGGCTTCTTGCAGTGTGCTCCGCTACATAATCATAGAGGATACCGCGTACCTCATGGAATGTTACTGTGCACTACACCGAATTAACCGTCCATCATTTTATTTAATAAACAATAATATTCATTAATAGTTTAAAAGTTGCAAATAATCTTTAGATATCATATTACCTTATTTTGATAAATAAATCTTATTTTTAGAAAATTTGAAGTTTTGGTCAAGAATAATTATTTTGAACTCAAAAAATCTGAAAGATTTTTCACACTGAAATAATATATAATTTTGTCTGTTTTAATGTGAATAAGTACCATTTAATTTTGGCATATACACGTGTAAAGATAACCATGTACCTATCGGCAACGTGCATAGAATTTCACAACTAGGGAATCCAATCCCGAGCCAAAATTCTGATCCCGGGATTTCGGGATTACAATTTGACAATCCCGGGATTGGCATTTTTTCCATTGTTAATATAAAACTTTTATATTTACAAATATCATTGATAAAATCGATCAAAAATAAATCTAGTATAATTTATACAATTTAAGACATTTATTGTTAATATTGTATACGTTCAATCTTGGAAATACACAAGTTTAACGGAGTAAATAATATTGTAATTTAATTAATAGTGTGAATTTAATAGGAGATTGCTGTTTCTGATAGTAAAGACTTAATGAATGGATTAGCGAGATTTAAAATATTAAAGCAAATAACCATGGCGTACGTATGGCCTTTCCGCTTCATAAATCTAATTAGTCAGACAAATATGAAACTGCCGTAAAACGTATGATATCATGGTAGAATTACTTTGTTAAAAGTGCAAAGCATTGTTTTTTCCAATCTTTCCATTTTTAATAATTCACGTGAAAAAATAAAATGAATCGGCAACCTACACATGGGTATAAATCAAATTTCATTCAAACTCAGTTTATTTATAATGTAGTTATTTTTTATTACAAGTATTTTTTCTGTTATATTTTCGCTTTTATTTTATTTTCCATAAAATCCCGGGATTCATAGGTATCGAAAATAGCTCGGGATCCCTAGTCACAACCAAAAACGTCCTGAACGGTGAGACTGAGAGGCAGAAGGTGAACGCCGTTGGGGTAGTGTGACCAAGTGAGGGACTTCATTGTAAGTAAATCCTAAATTCACAGAGCTTGCAGAGGACAAGAAGAAAGATGGTCCAGGATTTGGCAGTATTTCGGAGTGATCAGAATTCTAAATCATTATTTGTGATCGTTTTTGTCGAGATTATACTGTAATAATTAATTGTTGTATTCAAGAAGCTAATTATTTAATACTTATAATATTTAATAACTTAAACAAAAAATAATTCGTTTTTCGACGGTCAGTTAAGTATATAAATATAAGTGTAATATTAATGATACATTTTGAGGCAATATTTCATCACGTATTCTGTCAGCATTTTCATTAACTTCATACTTATATAGTGTATCGGTCGGTTTCAAAACTGGTCCGGTTGGCCTTCGGTGACCAGTTTTCTGCACTCGCGAGACGACAGCCGCGATGGAGGCTGCTTGCAATTCGATGCACTATTTAACAATGGCACCGCATCTGCAGTCAGGTACATTATTATATGCAGCTAATTTACGCGGGAAATTATGGCTATTAGCAGTGGTCTTCATGGACACAATGGCCGAGAGCAATCCGCTGCAATTATTTATTGCACTCTGAATGAACTTCCGAAAGAATCCATCCACAATGCAAGGGTTGCCACCTCATCCAATCGAGGGCAGGTAGCTTTGATTACAGGCTAGTCTATTGTGCAATAGATCATGAAAAATAATTATTGTTGGATGCATCGAGATATAAGTATATATTTAAGTATTTATTTATTTTTTATTTTACATATTGTGGACATTACAAATTATAAGTTTAAGACGTTCACAACATGACATTTAGAATCAAAGAAATATTATTAAAACAGTATTAGGTACATAAAAAATAGATAGATCAGTATTAAGTTATTCAACAGTAGAAATATGTAAATACAAAAAATATAAAGTATATAGGCACGGTACAAGGAAGTACACCGGATGAGTTAAGCAGACCCAATTTTAAGAATTTATAAAACAACGTCCACCTATACTCATCCTCACGTAGATGGAATATATCAACATCCGAAGCGATTTGGTTGAACAGAGTTATTGCCCTCCCAATTGGCATCACCAATGGCAGGTTAGTTCTGCTCCTCGGGAGAACAAACAACTGATGCTCCCGATTTCTAAGATTTCTATATTGAACACTAATGATTTTGATGTGTTATCGTCATAATTAATAGGAACATCTCGACACACTGCTAGATTAAAGCAATTAATCAATAACTTTATAAATATAATTTGGAAACACTTCAGAGAAAATATCGAAAAAAATCTTTTTTGAATAAAATACGACACCCAGCAGGAATCGAACCTGCGTCTCTCAGGATTCGCGCCCACGCACATCGACCACAATGCTATAGGCATCTTATCTAATTGCGACACATTTTAACTAATGGCTCTTACAAGACTCTCTGAAGCGCTTTCTAGTGCTTGTGAATTATTCGTTGAATAAAAAATAGTTAACTAACTATAAAATATTTGTATTTTTTACTATGTCATGTAAGAAGTTGGTACAAACCTCCGATAGAAATTAATGAAATTATCCACAATACTAGAGTTAAAGCTTTATTGAATTGAGGCAGGTAGATTCGATTGTAAGTAAAGATGGTCCATTGTACATTATGTTATTATTGACTTTCCTGAGATAGTACCAGATAAGAAAATTTACTGAAAGCTTTAAAGTAGATATCTACCTAATAAACTAATCTCAATACAATGCACTAAATCAAAACACAAATAAATCACACAGCCGATGTTTTTCAAAATTAAAAATATATATTATTAAAACTACAAATTATTCATAAATTTCCCTGTTATTACAGAAAAAACTACATATAATTGATACATATAATCACATTAATACAATATGTAGAAACTTTATAATGAAATAATTTTTTCAACGATTGATTAGTAAATTTTAAAATTAATATTATTAAAATTATTAATACTTATTGATCGTTTAAAACGATTTAAAATGTAAATTCATCATTGTCAAATGTATCTTAATTAAATGGTATCTTTCGCATTCTCAACAAAAGTCCCTAGGCCTAGTAACATTACGTTCACGAGACTCAAGACGTACCTAAGTATTGTGTTTAAGCCTTTTCCATCACATTTATTTGAGTCGCCCATTTCCAAATATTATCATCTTTTCCAGTTTTGACCAAAAATGAACTCAATATGCAATTTTATTCCTTATTCAAAGGGGCATATTCTATAAATAACTCCAAAACTAGTCTTTTGCTGTCAATATAACTGTATAACGGATGAAAAACATCGTCCAGTTTGTCATGGCCATTTTCAAATATCATCTTTTCCATTGTTACAGTGTGGGTATTTTGAAACTTTCGCTCAATACGAGAAAGTATATCAAGTTCCACAAGTGTTTGATTGGAAAATCTATGTAGTTAAAATATTAAATTATAATAAATAATAATATATTTACAGTTGATGTAATGTTACCTTTATTGCAAATACAGGTAAATATTTAGATTGACAATATCATTAAATTATGATGTAATAGCTGTGTACTCCTATTGTTAATAATTTTTACTGTCGATCCTTGAAACCGTTCTGTTCATAACAGTAATTAATGGCCTCGGGTCCTTGTTCTATAGCACATTATTAATCTTGTGAGACATTTACCTGCTTCTATTACGGCACTATGTACAAACCTATAATACATGCTATCGATCATGGATAAAGAACCTTTTTATAGTGGTGCTAAAAATTAAAAATAGACTTATAAGAAGAACAAAACTGATGGCAGGTTTTTTTTAAAAAACCAGATTTTTAATTATATAATAAGTTCAGTTTTCCACAATCGGGAAAATTCTATTCTATATCAAAATTGAGTAAATTTTGTTTCTCCTTCCCAAGAATTTTCGGATTTTTTGTGTGCCAGTGATTGAAGTTTTTGAAGGATCTACAATTTTTCCAAGATAATAAGAGAATAATAGGACATCTGGTGTCAAATCCTTTGGCTTTCTTACGTTACATTTAGTGATTTCGATGCAAGTGGGTAAAATCAGGGAACACAAAATTAATGAGAACTGGCTTACCCTACGGGTGTGGTAAGTATAACCGGCAACAGATGTCGAATGTGAAAAAATATGAGATACCTACACTTAAACAAGTAGTATATTTTATTTTCAATAGTTACGTATGTACGATAACAATATATATTAAAGTTTGCCACGTAAATGTAACGTGCATTCAATATTTAGAGCAGTCGGCATGCTTTGTTATATTTGGGTTTTATGACCTAACCGTAATAAAATACCCTGCTTCAAAATCTTGGTCCATGGCGACGGTTTTTACACTTATATTTATTAATCTGTTTTATGGGTAAGATTCTTTGTGAGTTCTCAAGGCGCTCGTCAGAAATGTCTGTTCTAATTTTACTCTTCGTGTGCTTCATCCTAGAAAATAGATGCTCACCTCACAGATGTAGTACCAAGAAGCGAGATAGGTCATATAAAAGTCCAACAACCAGACATAATCATTTTTTTCATTTGAATCTCTGATTGTACCTACCTCTATGAATTACATTTTACATTAGAAAGTGTAATTATGTCGACTGAAAACGGATATTCAAATATTGATGATTTCTCCGGAAATCTTAAACCCTGTTTGTTTTCTAGGTCCTGCATAAAAACTGAAAGTCAATTATTATTATGGCCCGCATAACTAGTATATGGCTCACGAGTCGCGGGTTGGATACGCCTGATATATTTATAGATGTATGTATACATTTATTATTTACCTATATCATAAATAATAGTAAATTATGAGCGATGTAATAGAAGTAGTTGTGTATAGTAATTTAAGAAAAAAAAATCAATAATAAACAATAGTTACTTAGTCGTTCTATTGATCAATTGTCTTAAACAGGCCAGTTTTTTTTAATTCATTTAATATCTGCACGTAAAGAAAATTATTGCAACGTGTAGTTTATTACCTAACAGCATAATTTAATGACGTAATGCAACACGACAGGCCTAGCTGCAGAATTTAAAAAAAAACCAATAATACATAATATGTGTGCAAAATGAAAAGGGGAGTGCTAAAAGAATATTATTCTGTTTTAGAATTTTTAAGAATGTAATTTTTTATGTGTCTATTATACATAACTAATTTAGCGGTTGTGATTCGACTCATTCCATTTCGCGTGTATGCATTACACGTATTTCATACGATTCGCCCGCTGCGAACGGAAATTCCCTCACACGGAGCTAACTGGTGTGGGGGATGGAAGTTTGATGGTGGAAATTTCAAGCTGCTTTACTCTTTAATGAGTGAAGTAGATTGGAGTGAGTTGCGTGAGATTTTTGATGTGAATGAGGCGGTACAATACTTTTATAATGTTGTATATAATGTGTTTAATAAATGTTTTTCAAGGAAGTCACTATGTCGAGGTGGAAGACGATATCCGAAGTGGTTTTCACGGGAAATTATTAGAGACATTAGAGTCAAACACTACTATCATACAGCTTGGAAGGCTAAGCATGGTTACAACTGGTTTGAATGGTAAAATATAACAAATGAGATAGACAATGATGGTTTTTTTTATTTCAGTATAAAAAACATAATGTTCTTATTTTTTTTTAAATTTTACATATCAAAATTAATGTATCTCTTAATATAAAATAGCATTAAATGCGAAATAAAAAGTAAGCTTCACTCTGCTACTGAAAATGTTGCCAGCCAAAATGAAAAATTTTAATAGGACAATGAAGTAAGTCCAACATTTTTCATATATTGTAGTCGATATGATTGTCACAATTTAGAATCGTAATGCGATAAGTCACTGTGCTGCATTCTGCTTCTACAGGGTAGAGGACTTACTGCACAGATTTATGATTTATTATAATATATATGATTATTTATAGTACCACATTTTTGAACTTGTTGCAATCTGCTTCAAAACATCACTTTCGAAAAAAGTGGACTTACCGCGATCTGCTTCTGACTCCCAGATATATATTACACAATATAAAGACAAGGGGCACTGAAATAGATTTTAAAGAAAGGTAATATCCAACCACCACGATTGAAATTCATGCTAGAAAATTGTGCTATTACGGCATTCGGGCGTTTAGATACTGATTTATACAAAAATAACATCGTTGTATGGACTGGCGGGCCATTAGGCTTCAATACCCACAGCCTCAGGTATGCATTGGCCTCAGGCCAGTATGATATATCGTGATATACTGGTTTTAATATATGAGTATGATATACTGGTTTTGACATTGTGTACGTGTTTTTAACAATGCTGTGCAATCGTATGTATGTGTTGTTGTGCGTGAAATGTATCAAATTAGTTGAAACTTGGTGTAATAGTTGCATACGTAGCAATCCGGCTGTCAATGTATAATACATATGTATCTATAGAGTATAGACAGATGTCATAAGCAAATTAATTATTTTTCGTAGAATATAAAATAATGATGTTATTGTTTAAATAAAGTGGGCAATTTTTTTTTTAAGAACGTAGCTTTAAATATACGCCTAGTATGGAGTATTTGTCATTATAAAATAGTAGTGTAGATAAGGCAGGTATCAACACATGTTAGTGCGGTCTGCCTTCCCGAAACTCGGCAGTTTGTGTTAGTATTTTTTGTTAAAATTCTTACGGAAATATTTAAATTGAATTTAATCCATATAATTTTTCAGTTACCCAACTACACATATTTAGATCGTCAAATGCACTGGGTTATTTTCGGTTTCTATGAAACTATTTTCACCTCACAATATGCATTAATTTTTTATGGTTATGGATTTTTAATAAAATTGCCACTCCACTCATTTGAATCCCTGCAACACTAAATTTTCCAAATAAATATGTACATAATTATGTCAATCTAAATGCCACCCTGAAATAAAATTAACAATAGTCACAAAGTATAGTAATAGTAAGAATAATAGTGTTTTTATAGTAAGTGTTGGTAGGTACTTCATGTCTAAGTAAAGTGGATACGTCAGCCACCAGCTGCATACATCTCAAGGTCCCCAAGTCAACGATTTTCCTATCAAAACAAACAACCAATAGGAATAAACTCTGCCGTGCATTCAATCTGCAACCTAAACGCATTTAGATTGCAAAGATACTGCGCCGATTATTTTATTACTTATTTTCTACTGCACTCTCAAAAAGATGAGTGACGTTATTTGCTTTCAATAATTCTATTATAATATTATTCTTGTAATAATATGCACTTCGAGACTGTAATTCTTGATTCTTGATAAATCATAGTATTGTAGATTAAAACTGATATTAAAAAATCGGTGTGTGTACTTATGTACGCGCGTCAGAAGTTATACTTCTTTGGCGTAACAAAACAAAAACAAAACTTGTGATAAACTAGATTCTTTGACTAGCTCTTAATTATCTTGTTAAATTAGACACTCGAGAAAAAGGACCGCTTATTGGAACGCCGTTGGTTTATTTCTATACACTTTAACTTATATTACTAAATTATATACTGGTTTCTCGTTGTTTTTATTTTTAAAGTATCAACTGTCACTCTGACGTTTAATAGTTCGTTTACGTAAGGAATTGCAAATGGCCGACGATAATAAATTCGCTGCCTAGGCAACGGAACAATTCTAAACTATAATATTATTATACTGTATAATCGTCACGATTGCAGTATCATACTGTGGCGTAAAGGTAGCGCGTTCGGCTGATAACCGAACAATCGGTGGCTCGAATCCAATCGACTGCGTTTTTTTTCGTGTGAAAAAATAAATTATGTGTTACATGTCACACGCCAAAAATACATTCTGATCTGATTTCCCAAACTCGCCAAAAGAAGTATAACTTCAAAAAGTGTCGATACGCTAACAGGGCGCGCTCCGTCCCACTACACTACTGGTAATAAATAGTGTATCTAGTTTTCAATAAAAATACATCGTATCGTTTCTGAGCGCCCTCAGTAGAGTAATGCACGCCTCTAAAATCGTAGGTGACGTTTTTAAATCTCGTGAATGAGTCAAATTCAAAATGTTGTTTTTTAATGTGCTTGGATTGGCGGATATAAACGAGTGTTGAACGAATCAATAACAAACATTACTCGTAAAAACCTGTCAGTAGGTATTGCTGCCAAATTGTGTTAGTCGATGTATAATAAATTTATCTTACTTTTTTTCCTGATTATTTATCCTTATGTAGGGTTATTTATATCTTAGCATGCGATATGGAGTTAAGGTTTTTTAAATTTTATTAAAAGGACAGTATTTTAATATATTGTGTCGTTAGCTTCACCTTTATTAAATGAGCAATAAAATAAACACAATAGTTAATTATCATTAATAAAATTGTCAAAGGTAATCTTTCGCAAACGTAACTATAAAACTTGAGATAATGTTACGTCACTGGCAGCGCAATGCTCTTTGTCAGCAATCTAACACTAAGTAACTGGGTAGGTAGGTACTTAGTTAGATAAAATTTGCGCGCCATAATTTTAATGTTGTGACTGTTTTCATTTTTTATTCGTTAACATAACACAAGTTGAAAAGTTCAATGCTGCATTAGTTGCGTTTTATAGATGCAGTAATCTCATATATTAAATGATATATACTATTGCTATAAATGCAAACAAGCTTATTGATAAGTACATACGTAGAGGTACCCAACCACAGTTCATAGGCGGACACACTGAAAAATTATATGGAGGTATATAATTTATTTTTGATTTAAGATATTCCATTTTATAGTCTAACGATGAACACCTGGTCTGCAACTATATATATATAAGAAATTGCGACCTATCGCATCTACAAGCGGTTGTCGAATGCTAGTGGCCTAACGGTCATCATCATTAAGATCCTAAGTGTTAGTTTGTACCTGACCTAACCTAACGGTGATAATTATTAATAGATATCAGAAGTGTCCGTTTGTGTCGTCTGCGAAGTCTTGTCTTTTAGACATGGCGCATCTAAATATTAAGTCAAACGTTGGATTATTGGTAAACACGGGTCTTCAAGTGGCCACATGTCTTGGGTGCCTTAGAATACCGAGAAGAATGGGGAAAATCCGTTGAAAATGATCCTTAGTCATGGGGTATTTACCTACGTAAGTAATTGGTATTTTGTCTGTTTTTAAGGGGGGGGGGGGGGGTCGGGAGTCGGGGCCCGAAAAACCTCCCTTTTATGCGCGTCTGACAGTTCAAACTTCAAACTAATCGAATATTAAAATATATATTATTTCCAGAGACCGTGCATGATATTATTTTGGCGAACTGAATTGCGAAAACATGTTTTGATTACTGAATGATTGGAAATCGAGATGGATAGTGAATATCGCATTTTATCTTTCATTTGGATTTCTAGGAAAATGCGTACCTACCCTACATAATATAATATTGATTGATTGTGATTATTAAAGCTTTAAGTTTAAAAAGTGCCCCATGATTTGATATTTTTAAATTTTTAGGGTTGAGGGGATGTGTACATAGTTCGCCCTGCTGGTTACTTCTCCCGCATTATATACAATCATTTTAACAATTATTTATTGTAAAGTAGGTACGTTAATATAATATGACCATACTAAAGCTCGATTCGATATCAATAAAAATGTTTTCAAGCTATGCACATTAAAAAAAATGTTTTTTTTTTAAATTAATTAAAAAATACTTTAAACTAATCAATTTATCAAATCTAATCTTTTGTGATCTTCGAAAGCCTACTTATTAAACTATACTTTAATAAAAAAAATAGCCATATATACGACGCACTGACAATCATTTATTCATATACCTACGCGCACGCAACTATGAAAGAAATATGATATAGTATAGAAAACAACAGTAAGACAGAGTATAAATACAGAGTAATAATAAAATATTACAATATTGAACAAATTATTAATATATACCAAAATCTTAATATTTAAAGCCTTGGTACAGAAAATTAGGCACATGGTTCCAATATTAAATTATACATCTGTGAGAGTAGATTCCTTATAATAATGCTAATGAAATATATAAGTATATATTTATATTACGGATTTTTATTAAAAGATTGCTTGTTCATTTTTTACCGTAGGGGGCCTCAAAATTAGTCATGTAATAGAGCCTCTACGTTTCTAAACGCGCCACTATAAGTAAGTTTTGACTACTTGAATGGTGAAATCAGTAGGTACTTATGTACAGGCAACATAGAATAATTAATCCGTTCTGTGACTACTTATGTATGATACTACGGCACTCAAAGTAGTAAGTAGACATTCATGGATATATTTGTTTAATACTATTTTTATGATTCCGAAGACAAAGAAGTTTTTTTAGCATTCATCCAGTAAAAGATAATAAAAAAATATACTTATGTAATTAATTGTCATGATTAAAAAACAGGCACTATAATAATAATTATTATTATATTAGTATTTGGCAAGCATCTGTCAATCATTACCAATAATATCGATAGTCAATCGCAATCAGGTATTTTATTATTTATTACATATAATAATTTGTGTTATTTTTACCATTTTATATTTTTTAATTATAATAAATATTGATTCTACATATTATTTAATATACTTATTAATTATATCTAACATAAGAATCGGTGTAATTAAGGCGTCCAAAGACGCTCTGGGCACTTAACCGGTTAAGAAGCAATTTTACTATTAGCTAAGGTTTCATAGAGTAGACAACTACTAATAATTATTTGAAACAACAAAATATATATTTAATTTCTAAAATTAAAAAAAAATATTGTTATTTAAGCATAGTTCAGATATATATATAGATACATAAATAATCATCAAAATACATAGGTACCTACGTTTTTCAATGAATAAATCATACAAAATATGTTTGTTCCAACATGTACAATCATTTGCTTGAATTTTTTGAAAATCAACACACATCCTAACCTGTAAACAGTGTAAACATTGCTATCACATATGATATTATTATATTAATGTGATCTGGAAAGTCTTTTTTATACAAATTTGCGTGCTTAAATCAAAACAACATTATATATTTATTATAAATATTAATTGCAACCCTACGGATCGTTTCACATTATACGGTTTTGACCGTACGGCAAAAAACCTAAAGTCGACATTTTCTTAGTGGCGTGAAGAACTTGTTGCCGATTTGGATTTTGACCTTTCGATTTTTTGCCGTACGGTCAAAACCGTATTAATGTGAAGCGAGTGTACCTATATTATGTATTTGTATGGTTGTCGATCGGAAGCTGAGGAAGCGAAATGAATCGGAGCATAGTTCTAGTTCGTGCAACCCTCATTGATTCATTTTCTGTATTTATTACCTATATTATTATACATAATAATTATGTAATAATATGAAAGTAAGAAAATTCACGCAGTTTGAGTAGATAAACCTAATTGTATTATTATTATGAAATATTCATAATACGATGTTCATTAAAGTATGGTTCATAGCTGTATATTATTATATAATAATTATACATTTTTGTCAATGTGTTGACATAAGCAACTCATTGGTTTAATTTTGTTTTCAAATATGATAGCCTTATCTAGGAGGCCATGAAAATGAGAAAATTAATTATATATTATGAAATGATGTATTATTTATTTGTGAAATCCAGATGGCAGATAATCTTTATTGCTCTTGCGAAATAATAATATGTAGCAATCCATTAAATAAACCGTATTAACTATTAAAGATGTCAATAAATTACAATTCAGTTTACTTGTAAATATTGCAATGCAACATAATATATGCGACGTTTTGTAGATTATATTATTGTTGTTTTTATTTAATAAAACGCAATTTTTTTATAGTACTTATTCCACTTTAATTAATATATTAGGACCGGTTTCGTCATATATTAATTAAAGTAGAATAATTACTATAAAAAAAATTGCGTTTTATTAAATAAAAACAACAATACAGTGCAGTTACACCATGAATTGACAGTTAACAAAATAAAAGAAATTAGATTATATTAGACAGAAACGTTGACTTATGCGTAGTTCAGAAATGTGATTTTAACTATACCAAATTATAATTTCGACATACATTTAACATAATGTCATCTCAAATCTAATTCATAATAAATGAAAGATTACTTTTTTTATATTGCAATCATAAGTATCACAAAAACGAATAATTTTCCTTTACCCTTAGTTAGAGTTGGGTATTTCACGAGAAAATCTCAATCTCGAGATTCAGGATTTCCAGAAAAGAATTCTCGAGAATTCTTGAGATATCGAGAAATTTAAAAAAAAACCTGTAACAATCCTAAAATTAGTGTAAAAACAGACATATTCCAAAAAATATGATTTTTTTTATTTATGTAAGAAGACAAACAAAATAGAATTAGAAACACAAATATAATTCAAAACATTACTTATTAAAATAGAATTTCAAATAAAACAGACTGTCAATCGCTGCGTCTGGCAATCGCGTACGCTTTTGAGACGCAAAAATTGCGCTCATTTCGAATCGACGTTGGCTTAATTGTGTTAAATGTCCGACCAGTCTTTGAACGTTTTGTGTTTTCTGTCCCCTTTTTTCATTTAGAAAATCATTTTTTCAATTAATATTTGATAATAAAGAAATCCCGAATCCCAAGAAAAGATTCTCGAGATCCGGGATTTCCCGAAATGTGAAAAATTTCAATTCTCGAGATTCGGGATGGAAAATCTCAAAAATTTCTCGAGAATTCCCGTCGGGAAATTCCCGAAACCCAACTCTACCCTTAGTAGACATACAAAGTTACACGGGCATTGTACAATATTGTGTTGGTACAATATAAAAAAAATCAAGGAGTCAAACAAACTTTTATTTTATAGATACTACTTTTTAAGCTAAATATAAAATAAGTTATGAATTATTCAAAAATACATTTTCCATCTTCGAAACAACTTAACTTATTGTTTTAATAATAAAAATAAACCGAAAAATATGTTACTTCTCTATTGAACTATTCAAAATTCTTTATAATTCCTTAGTTCGAATAGGCTTGAGAGTCGGTCGATTGTTTGAGCACGGCATCAATTAAAGTACAATCTTTTTGAGACTCATTTAATTGAGGCTGTATGGATACTACTATCTCTGGCTGCATCCAATTGGTATACTGACATACTGCAGTCTAAAAGTCAGAAGAGATCTATATTGGCTATGTACTTATATGCGGTGTATGCCATTCTTGGTAGTGTTGACGCATGTGTCCTTGATAACTATCTTAAAAATCGGGAGCGTCAGTTGTTTGTTCGTCCAAGATGCAGAACTAATCTGCAATTGGTGATGCCATTTGTGAGAGCGATAACTCTGTTCAACCAAACCGCTTCCAATATTGACATATCCACCTACGCGAGGATGAATTCTTAAAATAGAGTTTACTTCTAATATATTATTATCTACTTTATATATACTCTTTATACGCTTTTATACTGATACTCTTTCTTTGTATTTAATACTGTTTTAATGCCATATCTTTGTTT
Organism: Rhyacophila brunnea; assembly: GCF_057557595.1. Taxonomy (NCBI): domain Eukaryota; kingdom Metazoa; phylum Arthropoda; class Insecta; order Trichoptera; family Rhyacophilidae; genus Rhyacophila; species Rhyacophila brunnea. The sequence goes on along the minus strand of NW_028233276.1, from coordinate 33,203,757 downwards.
TTCATGTCATATTGTGAACGTCTTGAATTAGTATTTTGTAAAGTTCACTGTACTTATAAATAAATAAATTTGTAATTTTAATCGAAATTCATTCAATATATTTAGATTAAATCCAGTGTCATTTTTAGTTAGCTTTACGCTGACAGGTTTAGAAGCCGATATGTTGCTCTTCGAGCGGGCAACCGCTGGATAAATGCAGTTATACAGTGATATCCAACGAACACTAAACTACCACAGGAACGCCCGAAAACCCGCTCAATTCTGATGGATGCATGTGTCAATGAAGAAAGAAGAAGATATTAATGGAAAGAGCTAGGGGAGGCTTTCAATCCCGGCTGATAATAATGATACACAATAAATGTATTAGATACATTATATTAATATTGAACAGATTTACATTACAAAACTAATTGGCGAGAGAAGCTGACATAGTAGTTCCTTTCTGGAAAATGTAGCAAGTAAATGCTTTCATAAATCATACAAAACATCATTAGTTCGCATTCGCGTCCTTATAAATAAACCACAGCTCGTTTTATCTGTAGTACCATAGTGAATTCTAGAGAGGTATCTCGGCATCTAGTATAATACTGTGCTTCAAAATCAATGCGGAAGCTGTCACTCTTTAGCGAAATATTAACATTAATTTTATGAGACTGTTTCTTCTCTGAACTTTTGAATAATTATACGAAGTAAACAATTAAGACACCTACTAATCGTAGGCATGTATTATTAATGATTGTAATCCATTTCGGAATGATTATATTTAGATCACTCGACGAGATTAACTTGTGGATAAGCAGAATATTAAACACCTACTAGCGACATCCCGCAACAACGAATAATAATTCACAAGATTTGAGAATGTAACATTGTTTTTGGAGATTTGAGAGATGGAAATATAAATTATTTGGAGAGATCGTAAAGCCGGTTAGTAATTAAGGTAAAAACACAATAGCCAATTGCCAAAATTAACGCAATTTGTGAAGCACTTCAAGATGTAAAAACTGCTAATCAATTACGTCGTTATGGGATTTACCACCTAACCTAACAGATAATCCAGTATATCAGAGTTATTTTCAAAATTTGTAATCTGTAAAGATTGTAAAGGTAAAGTGTAAGTAAACCGACAAGAACCGTGTTTTATTTATACATGAATTTTATGTCTGTACTATACGACCCAAAGAGGTTGGACGATCTTTAATATACGGCCATATAGTTCCGATACAACATTTCACGGTGAAGTGTGATACGGCAAACTGCATACGTACAAGTTTCCGGACGATAAATCATAGCTAAAATAGTAAAACGGTTCAAATACAACTATTTTCAATTTATTTTAGTAGAATGTTGAGTCTATCTAATTAGTTCAAAACTTTGACAGGCGTTGCAGCAGATAATAATAGTGTTACCAATCGAGTTATATTTCTGCATACACACCAATAACAAACTGCTCAGTAGGTAAGTGTCTAATAACAGATCACCAGATGTCTGTTTTAGTAAAGCGCAAAATCAGAGCAAAACGAAATGAGCGAGTAGTTATCTTGGTAACTACTGGCTACATTAATCTAAAAATACTCATACTGATGATGACTGTGGAACAAAGGATCAAGTATAGTGACGACTGATAGATTTAGGATGCTGTTTTGCGTGCGATTTCAATATGTTTTGACTTGCATGTCGAAATTATTAATTACGTATGCCATTTCATACCAAACATTCAAATTTTGCAATTACCAATATTGGTAGGCATTTTTGTTTCCATATTCGTGCGACTATGCAGTCAGAAAATAAAACACCAAATATTATGATAAGTAGTTGAAAAATTAATAACGCTTTTATTTGTCAGAAGTTTCGCCTATAATGCCAATGGATGTGCCTGCAAAATGTACATAATAAATTTATTTTATTGTTTTAACTGTAACTGTGTTTAACTGGTGGAAATGCATTGTACTCGTATTAATAAAACACAAAATAGGGAAAAGTACTATAAAATTTACGTTTTATTAAATTAAATTAATAGTACATAATAAATTTAAACTATCCCTTCAACCTGTTTCTTTAATTTTAACTCAATAACTACTAAAGAGTGACCACCCGTGGGGATAGGCAGATTAAGCGTCGGTTAGGGGCAGTTACTCGAAGGGCGGCAAATCGAGAAATATCTTCCTTCCATTAAAAAAATCAGCTCAGTGGTTGGAAACAAAAATGTATTAATTAACATAAAAGGTTTAACATCACTGTAATTTTTTTTTGCTTCGCGATGTCTAGTTTACTTTCGTTTGCCTTGGACGTCACGTCCTTGGTGACCAGAAATAACACGTGTAGATTTGCGAATATATGTGAATTATATGTTGTTACATACTTACCTAATTTAAAAATTATTCGAATAATTTTGCCAGTCACTCGAGAGTTTTTGGAAATTATCAGGTGTATTTTTAAATATATCTGAAACTGTGGACTTGCAATATTGTCTATTGAAGCAGAGATCGCACTTAAATTAGATTTTGATGACATAGTTACTGACTTTGCAACAAAAAAGGCCTGGGAAGTTTTTTTATTTTAATGGTTGAGTGTTGAGACTATTAATAATTAATAGTGTATTTGTGAATAAAAGGAAGATATCGCAGTCGTGAAAGAATGATAAAAAATATTGTATAAAAATGGGGCGGTATTTTGGCGCTGCCTAGGGAGGCATCTTGTTTAGGGACGTTACTGCTACTAAACCAACATTAAAGAAACAAATCATAGATTACGTTATTGGGATAAATTTGGTGGAGTTTCATCTTCTTCCGGTGATCCAAACATGTGGTCCCCATACAAAAACCTTTAATCTTTAATCCATACAACTATTATTTTTTTCGATTATGACTAAAAACAATACCTGAACAAATAGCTAAATAGTGGTTGTTGAGAGACAAGAGAATTTGAAAATTATTGTATGCGTTACGTTTAATTTTTTGATCCCAATGCCATCAATTTCTTTCATATACCAGTGAAACGGTGGAATGTAATACGTATAATTTACATGTAACTGTGTTAAAATCCAACCAAATTACGCTGACTAATGAATAGTATCACTGCAACATCTTTAAAATTCAAGATAGTTTGACATAAAAAGCAGCATAGTACATTATGTTCAATGTGAAGTGTCATTTCTCTGACGGCTGACCATTTATTTAACTTATATCAGTCTATATCTCCATCATCATGCCTCGATCATTGAAGATGTTCATTTTATTGTCATATTTTGCATTATGTGTGACAATGATTATGTGACGGCATTAAAATACAAAGCGAATTCATTTTTCGTTGACCATGTGACATAAAACAGATATGTTTTTTAATGATGACAAAAATGTTGTATCATTTATTTTCAAAATGCAAAGGGAGTAGAGGAGAGACACGTATTTTATTTCCATCTAGCAATTGCCCGAAACGATATAAGTAGATACATACATACACAAAAAGAAGAAATAGAATGATTAGATTTTTACTTTTCTCAATTAATGAGATAAACATCTTTAGGCAGACAATTACTAAATACTGAAATGTTATTCCGATTGTTCTAAAGGTACATGTCACAAGTAACAACATACAAATACACAATTCATAAGTTTTTGGAATAAGGACATGGGAATATATAGGTCCCTTTTTAATGAAAATTAAAAAGAATCATTTTAATTGCACGTGCCAATTCGAATTATCTTCGCAATGGGCGAAATAACTTTAATTTGTCAATTTGGTGTAATTGAAACTGAAAAATTATAGTTATACCTAATTTGTGGTAAAATCTTAACTTAGTATTAGTGTATTTTTTTTATGTAGGCATTTATTAGCGTTCGGGGATTGGTGGTATGTAAACCCAAAATAGCCCAAATCCTTACTAATTTTTCTTTGTTTGTATTTCGAAGACAGTGAATTAGGTAGAGGAAGGCTGATACAAGAAAGGTAATTTGAATAAAAAAAAGTCTTGCAAAGATGTCTTGGCTTTGAACTGCAACCAGGTGTTGGTGTCCGCACGCGCCGCCTCCCACGCTTCCTCGTACACAGGTAAGTATAATATCGGTAGATAACCTGATCCACAGTACAGTGCCGCCTCGTAAGTTAATAATACAATTAATTAATTCAGCCAAGCTATTTTAGGAACAATACAAACATCGTGAATAGTGAATTAATAACAGCAATGTCTTAACAGACTAGTAAGACAGCAAAACCGAAAAAGTCTTATCTGTAAATCACTAACCCATCTCTCATATCTAAACTCGTCTCGTTTGCAACGTTTCGAATACTTCGATGTGACGTCATCGTTATTCACAAAAAAACACTGACCATGGACCTTCGCACACTACTGGAATAAAACATTTTAGTTTGAAAAAAAAAACATCTGGAGGCACATGCAACTATTTTCATCCGACATGCAGCGCATGTATAATTCGGAAATGTCACACTCATAGACTATAGATACATCGTCACACTTCATCATTTATTTTGGCTTGCCGAGTGACGTTTATTTCCTCGCACGGCCTTGCTATACGCACATAAGAAAGTTGCATATTGTTGCGCTCAGTTTTGATTTATGACTTTTATGAGTATAATTCCAGTCGAGACCATTTTCAATGTGCGACAGGGCTAATGCTAATGTAGTAGTAGAATTAAACATCAAGGCATTGAGAAAATCGTGTAAATAAATTGCAACCTCACCGAGATCGAACCCGGAACCCCCGGATGAAAAGCCAGAACTTTACACACTGAACTACGAGGGCCTAAGATGCCTTTTTTGGTCAGTGTTTTCATCACCCAAACTCAATTTTCAAGATCCAAAAATATTAACGATATTTTAAATTATCTAGAATCTAGATCTTAGATTTGAATGCTTAGTATCATTGGCATTACTGTTGAAAGAGAAATATTATTTGCCCTCTCCTTTTTATAGATTGAATAAAATATTAATCGTAATGTTCCAATTCGACCCTGGGAGCGTGGGATGGATGCCCGCTGTTCACTTCTCTCCAAATCAATGGACACTTGAAATATAGATTATTTTATTATTACAACTTTTGAAGTACGAATGTGAATTGCTCTTTAAATATATATGCACTAAAGTGTAGACAATTTGTGCTTCGACAATGATAATAAAATAAACTAAGAAGTATAAATAGTATAGTCCCATGAAATTAAGTAGTAACATAAGATAGAAAATATAGGTGAACATAACGTTTATCGCACGCACAACTTATTGGACGCTAACGAAAACGAAATATTGTTTTGCTTACATTATGGTTGCTGCACTATTCAGGAATATATTATCATCCCAAAAGCAAATGGGCACTTGTGACATTTTGAGTTATGAGTGTAGTTTTGTTCGTATTCGCAAAACGGCATTTGTGGAACTAAATCCATGAAATCACAATTTACGAAAGAAAATAAAGATCACTTGTGTATTTTTGTAAACTAATCTTCAACAAAATATATAAACATGTATAACAAAAACGTAAAATGTACCTACACGACTTTGCCAGCAATGTGCAGTGGTTACAAAAATAATATTAAAAAAATGTGTTATGTCATTTAAAAAAAATAATTTTCCAAATAAATCCAAGCGTTTTAACAATTTATAATTTTCATTTTAGTCGTATTTAATCAATTTATTCATATTACATATCACATTATCTATCAAATCATATATAACATATTATCATATCACATAATTAACATAATATTCGCAATGTCTCTTATCAACGCATGATCTGCGTACTCCCACGATACATTACTAATTTTCAAATTGTTGAGTGATAGTTGTGTGAAATTTAAATCTATATTATTCAAATGAAACAAGAATATTTTATAATTGGTTTAGAGGCCCCCTTATAATTTTTCTGACGAATCGCTTGCGTCATTTGCGTCATAGAAAATCGCCGCTGATTGTTATTTTTTACGTTCCCTTATAATATCAAATAATTAATGAATGGTAGAAACTACGAGAAACATCTAGCGACTCATGAACCATTAAAATAGTACACGGCTTATATGTATTCAGTTTAATCGCATGCAGATAATTCAATGCTGTTTATTTTTTTATGGCGTAAATAGCCCAATACGTAAATACGATAATCTCAAATGAATCGCAAACTAATAAAATTGCATAAAACGTGCTCAAGAGAGCAGATAAAATGCATAAAATAGGACGAAAAATAATCGCATTAACATGCAACCCATATCTATTCAGTGAATGCATCATCATTCAAGCAATGAGGCTATACACCAGAACCCTGACCTAATTATATACCGCATACAATATATCTGAGTATTGAACACAAAGGAGAATAATTTAAAAATATATTTAAATAAGTTCTTTTTACAAATTTTCTTTCTCTATATCTTTTTTTTTCTTCTTTCGCTTCCACCCTCCCTTGTCCGGATTCAATATTAATAAAGCGTTTAATTTTAACCATGTGATTTTTATTGTTAACTGAAGTATAATACATAATATCATAATAAAATCTATATATTATATGCACCGCTTGGTGTGCGAAGAGCTGTAGACGTAAGACGATCCAAGAAATAAGTAGACTAATTAAGAGGATTGAATCTTGATTTTTCCTCTTGCACCAAAAACATATGTTTTCCATGAATTGTTAAAAATAGCTGATGGAAATTAAAAACTTTTTTTCACTTATTTTTAACATTCCATTTTTTAATTAGGTACCTTCTTGAAATGTAACTTTTTAAAATACACAACAAACACTCTGTTTTCAAACTTAGCCAAAACAGTCCATATTTCACGTTGTAGACTTTCAGAGATATTCCTACGTGGTAGGGAAAAAATGTAGAGTTAGTAGAGTACAATAATATTTTTATAATTTGTATATAAGGCAATAATTTTTTGCTTGCCCACTCCACAATTTTCTTGGAAGGCAATTATTACTCGTAGATCTATCGATCGAAAATACATTTTAAAATTTCTCAGGGTACCTACCGAGCATCCAAGTTGTTCCGACAGGTTTTAAGATTCGTAACAATCAATAAATAAACATACGTTTCAAAAATGTAATTTTCTGATTAGAGAATAAATAGTCATTCAAAGTTAGTTTGTAGGTAAGTGACAGTAATTAGGATGTTCATTTGTTTTTTTTTTCAATCTTCTAAAACATAAGTGGGTAGTATGCAGGTGACATGATAAGCGACATTCATTTGTTTCTTTTTTTATGAGTGGATATCAAAATAATACGTTTTGAATTTGGAATGGTTAGGTATATAATATTATAAACAATTATATATCGAAAAATACCGCTAATAATTTTAATATCATAGACACCTATTAATAATGCATAAAGTAAATTTAACAATCCTCGATAAACATTATTATTTTTGACATATTGCAACCATTCAATTAAAATATGATATTAATATTACAATGTTTAAATGTTCTTACCAACGACGATTATTATAGTGAGTAATAAAATTATAGCAGAATATATTATTTTTACTTCCACGTGGCCTTACATTAAAACGGATTCAATGAAATTTAATTACCCCCAAGGAAAATCCTTCACGAGATTATTTATGTATTTAAATGCACTTTTCAAAGTGCATTCATAACATAAGCAGGTGATGCAATTTTTTTTATATTCTTTAATAAGTAAGTTCATAGATAATCGTTCCGAATGCATTTTGCTCTCATAGTAAAATGTAAAGGTTATTGTAATCATCTATAGCTGTTATTACCTATTGCTATTATGTAAAGAAAATTAGCTAACCATTTTAATGTATGCACCTAAGCGAATAGATTGAAGGCTATTTAAAAAAAAAACTATTAGATACATACATTTATATCTTACTGACGTCTTATATACAATCAATAATTAAGTTCAAACTAAATGCATACTCTATACTGCACGGATTCACAACCCATATGTCGCGACCCCTGGTGGGTCACGACTTGATTTCTAGGGGTTACCAACTACTAAATAGTAAACTTAACATATTGTATTGTGTACAATTTCCGTAGGGCAATTAATTTTATTTTCAAATGACTTATCTCAGGAAAAATAGCATTAGGTACACAATATAATTTTGGTTTATCCATGTCCAAATAACACACACACATATCAAACACATGGGAGTGGGTACATACTATAATATCATATGTTTTTAAAGTTCCAATATTGAATAATGAAAAAGCAATATAGACATCTTTTAAACAATATAGGTATAAAGTACATGAAATATTCTGAATAATTCAAACGTACCTAGGTATTATCAGATATTTGATGCAAATCAGTGACGTCCCTAGACAAAATGCCGCTCCTAGGCAATGCCAGAATGCCGCCACATTTTTTTTATACAGTACTTTTTATCACCCTTTCATGACTCCAATATCTAAGAAATGTGTTGTATGGATACATTACTAACAAGATATATACCACTAAATCAAATTTTAATGCCATCTCTGCTCCAATAGACAATATTATTGCGAGTCCACGGTTTCAGATTTAAAAATACACTTGACAACTTCCAAAACTCGCGAGTGACTGGCAAACATATTTGGATAAATTTTAAATTACGTGTGCACGTGTCATTGCTGTTTACCAAGAATGTGACGTCCAAGAACGACGGAAGTAAACTAGACATCGCGAAACCTACAAAACATCCTGTTAAAACTTTTATAGTAGGTAGGTACCTGATTAATACATTTTGTTTCTAATCAGTGAGCTGATTTTTGTAATGGAAAGATATTTCCTGTATTACTAAGTTTAGATAGCTGTTTCTATAAGTACTTATATACCTAGTAATTCTCCTCGATTTTCCGCCCTTTGGGTAACTGCTGCCCCCAAGCGACGCTTAATCTGCCTACCCCCACGGAACGTCACTGATGCGAATCAAAGATATAATTATCCAATTGGAACATTAATGTCTACAAATTAATAGGCTTCATTTTTCTAATAAATGGAAAATGACGAAATAGTTAAAATACGTACAAATTACCGCTCGGTGATATGTTGGACGAAGAACGTGTAATCCGGTATTATTGCTATAACTTGAACAACTGTTGATGACCATACTGTATACGTACAACTGTTTACATGTCATATCCTTAAGCCGGCTCTCACATCTAAATTTGCCTCGTCTGCCGCATAGCCATAAATCAAACCTTCTAGGAACGTCACTTCGATGTTGTATAATAAACGTATAGATATTTGGATGCGGTGACCGGCGAACCGGTATAGGAATAACCAATTCGTAGGTGTGCGTATGTGTTCAGGCGTCTTCGACTCGGAGCCCGAGACGCATGCGATTTGTTGCTAGAAACACTAGATGTTTTTTTCAAACTAAAAAGTTGCATTCGACCATTGTGCGGAGCTCCATTTGACAATGTGTATTTTGAGAATAACGTAGTCACATAGACGTATTCGACACGTTGCAGACGAGGCGAGTTGTGAAGTGCGAGCCGGCTAAAGTTATTATGTGTAGGTACATATTTTATTAGATTTTTCGGTACTGTTCGGTTATCAGGAATACAGCGGAAAACACATTTTGGAAATACCCGATATACTGGATTATTTGTTAGTTTGGGTTAGTTTAGGTTAGGTTTGGTTAGGTTAACCTAACAAATAATCCAGTTTATCGGCTATTTTCAAAATGTATTTTCCGCTGTATTCCTGATAACCGAACAGTACCGATTTTTCCATTCGAAGTAAATATTGAACGATCAATATTTTAAAATAAAACATTTCCTTCAATATAAATTTAAATAACAGACCGAACCGTGTGAGAAAATATCGGAAAAATAATTATAAGTTTCCATACCAATGAAAATATTAATAACTAGGCAGTGATAGAAGCTCCACAAACAAATTTTCAACCGTAATTATTGCTTGTTTTTTATACTTTCTCCTTTTGCCAAGAACATGTAATTGTCCTGCATCAATCCATTAAACTATTATTTATAACATGCTGAATGTCTATGTTAAAGAAACTATCTCAACGCTTGTTTTTTTTCTTGAAGACGAGGAACAGTGCGTGGTCTATTATTATTTATTAGGTATCATTTAAAAAGAGAGACCAAACCTGGTTCTTAACCCCTTCAAGATGGCGTATTAAAAAATCATTTTATCATAAAAGAACCAACCCTCTTCAAATGCGTTTTGGTTTAATTACACTGCAGACAGTTAACTTAATTATTCTGCTTTAGAATAATTTAATAAGATTCAAAAGAGACGTAAATTGTACATGATATCAAAAAATATTTTTACCTCGAATATAATTGAATTTATTGCAATACCTCTGTGACAGATAAAGCTTTGGAAAAGTGGTAATCTTTCAGTCAAATTAAAAAGCTTTGTAAATAAGTACCTAATAGGTGGTAAGTCATCATCAGCCTGAATCTATCCACTGCTGGATGAAGGCCTCTTCAAGCTGCTTCCACTTCTCTCGATTCTGTGCATTGCGTTGCCACGTACTTCCGCAGAACTTTATCATTTCATCGATCCAGGTCTACCTTGCGGACGTTTTGTACTTCTTGGATACCACTGGATGACTAGATTTGTCCAACGATTGTCTCTTCTTCGAGCTATGTGTCCAGCCCATCTCCATTTAAGGCTTTAATAAACTCAATTACATCGCAAACCCTTGTCTGCTTCCTTATCCATTCATTCCTCTTTTGTCCTTTCGCGTTACGCCCAGCATGCACCTCTCCATACCACGTTGTGCTACTCTAAGTTTCTGGATCTATCTTTTTTTTTTTTTTTTTTTTTTTTTCGACCATGTCCGATCCTGATAGGATCATATGGGCCTCCACAGAGTGGAGGTTTGTATTGACAGATTTTGTTTTTTACGAGAAATGGATGTCATCCACTTGCTCAACCTATTAGGTAGGTCCATACCCTGACACACACAAATTGAAAAACAATTTTTGTACTTGCCAGACCCAGGATTCGAACCTGGGACCCACGGCTTTGTAGATGTTGTACACGCATATGTGATCACGGGAAGCACACACAGATGGTAAGTATTGAACGGTAAATGACAAAGGAATGGACAAATGGAAAACATAATAACTATATCTAATGAAATTCATAGGTACTATAACATACCCGTAATGTAGTTCTCAGCTATCTCCGGTAATATTCTCCACCCTCTCCCTACCCTCCTCTTATGATACCTTACACTCGGTTATCGTGTATTACCACAAGGTCCAACTACTTCAGTTTATGTCTTAGTATCCTAGTTTCGACCCCCACGATGACCGCGTGACTTAAGCGTAGGCCTATGACGTCGTGGGTCCCAGATTCGAATCCTGAGTCTGGCAAGTACACATCATATTGTGTTTCACTGTGTTTTTCTTTGTAATATGTCAGAGTATGGACCTAATAGATTGAGCAAGTGGCTAACATCGATTTCTCGTAAAAACAAAACATTTTAATACAAATTTCCACTCCGTGGAGACCCATATGCTCTTATTAGAATCGGATATGGTCAAAAAAAATCTTCGTTTTACTTTCCGGTATAACGAAGAGGAGCGTTTTGGTTGGTAGGAAAAAAATATGCTAGCGATCTACTTTCCAAGATAATAAAAAACAAATAAAATCACTTACATGTAAACCCTTGAAAAATCTACACCCGTGTATTCTGGGGGCATTAATCCAATGACGGGATTGTCAAACCAAAAGATAATTCTTTTTCGTTTGATTTATTTCCCATTTTTTTCATGATTATGATATTGACATCAATATAGGTATTATCCATCCTTTCAAAATAGTTAACTCATTCACTGCGGACCTGTTAATTGCTAATTAATTAGCACATTTAAATAACATGCTAATTATATAATATAATGATCATCTAATGGGCAACGCAATAGTTGCGTTGGATGCACGGAATGAGTTAATATATAACCTAATAATAAATAATTAAGTAATAAACATATTAATTATTTATGTACACTGGTTCTTGATGTGTTACAGAATTACAGTAGCGTGTCCATAATCATGCTAACGCACGTCAGTTTGATTTTGAAGGAAGTTGAAAGATGTTCGCTAACATAACAGTATTTTGTGTTATGGTAATTCTAAATACATGAGCGATTTATTTTACAATATTTTATTTAATTAAATATGATATCTACAAACTAAAATTAAAACCAACAAAAACTTACATACAAATTAGGTAGATACCTACTTTTATACCTGATTGTTTCTTTAAAATAACTACATGGAGATGGAGACAGACTAGAAAGATTCTTCTACAGCAGCGCTGTCCAACTGGCGGTCCGCCAATTTTTTTTGCGGCCCGTGAGCTGTACAGCAAATTTTTCATCAAACATTGGGGAGAGAATTACCCATCATTAAAATATGAAAAGATTTCATTATAATACTAAATATTAAAAATACTTGTTCAAAACAAAGTAATAGACTGCTTAATTTTACTATAATATAGTAAATTTATAATAAAAGTAATAGACTGCTTAATTTTACTATAATATTATAGTATACTGCTTAATTGCAATCTATAACTATCAACTGAATTTATAATATGGTTTCTATATTTAACAATATTGCGACAATACTTCCAAATTTAATTATAGATAATATTATATAATCAGACGCGCATAAGATAGGTATGGAATGGGGGAGTCATTATGAAAAAATATAGATACCTAATAATTTTATTACCCCGCCTACTACCTACTCGTACTTATAACTTATCGTGACTTCAACTGCCGAAACTTTTCCGGGAGTGTAACCCATACCCAGACAAACCCAGAAGCTTTTTGTCTAGCGATGAACTCCTGGCCAGCAGCAATAATAACTCACGTACTATTGTGGGTGGTAATTTGGTTCTCAAATGCGAGTAGCATAATAATTATTAAGATCGTTAGTGTCCGTTTGTGTCATCCACGCTGTCTTATTTTTTAGACATGCAGCGTCACAATATTAATGCTAACATTGGATGTCTCAGATGGTTGCACCAATTTATGAGTTCCACTGACACAGGCCTTGCGTGTCGTAGAATACCGAATGGTCAACGAAAAAGAAAAATATCATTAAATTAAGCTTAGTAATTGGACAGCATACCAAATTAAAATATCACAACTAATACAAATGGTGACCCCGACGGAAAGTGATGAACAACTACATTATAAACGATAATATAACGCAATAGCCCAAATATTATAGTAGGCAGGTGTTAGGAATCCGTACAATTTTAAAACATGGTGTTTCGTGGTCTCTGATTATTTATAGATGATAGATTATATTCGACTAATGGCTGAAATAGACTCTATGACGATCGGTCATATAAATGCCGAAAACCCCGTTTCTTATGTTGGCGTCCTGTGTCACAGGGTGTCACAGAGTGTAAATACGATGTCACAGCTGTCATACAATATGTATGTATAATAGTATAATATGTTGGAATGGCATAGATTTGATCATATACACTAAATCGTTCTTAGCATATATGTGCCCGACGTCATATAGTCTATTTGAACCTTAACAACGATTTCTTTATCGAGAATAATTACATTAATTTCAGTAGTACGTATACCAATTTACATGGAAAGAGCTATGCTTATACTTGGGCATCTACCTCCTCTAAATCCTTTTTTAAAATGATTTCTTACAATTATCTGGATTATTAAGCTACACTTTTCCAACAAATAAAGCATTAAATTACTACTTTTGTGATATATCTGCTATGTAATATTATTCAATTGGAAGATTTTCAAAAGTCATGCTTCCTAGTCATTTTGAGTAACGTTCTCACGGTCTCAGGAAAAGTGACTCCCATAAAAATGAAAACATGCAATTTAGTGTTATACCAGCTTCCTTATTGTTTATTATATAATTCATACTTATAATATAATATAGCACATGCATATAACTTGACTTTATAATATAGATATATTACATACTGACAATAGTGACAATACAATTAAGTGTTTCAATGTATGTCTGTAATTTCGATGTTTTGCCCTAAATTCTTTAATATTATATATATAAATATTATTTTTAACACTAAATGAGGCTATGACGCCTACTGTAGTGAAACAGTAGTGTAATTAGTGACAGAAGAGAAACAATCAATTATACCCAGCCTTCAAGAAAATCACATAAACAAATGACGATCTCACTGAGTCGAACTCGGAATCCCCGGATGACAGGCCAGCGCGATACCAGGCACAGAATAATATAACTTATGTTCAAATTGTTGTCTGCCCGATTGTTTGTTTATTCCATTATGCCGTGTCCATATTGGACTTTTTTTGGATTTTTTTTGGAATTGGAATTTCACAGATTTGTTTGATAATAATAATTTGTTAATGAGGTTGCCAGCAACTTGTTGCCAGTGTGGACACGGCATTAGAATACAAAAACTATCAGAGCAATATTGATGAAATGATATTAGGAGTGGAGTGATGACGTTTGTATTAAAACTGTTTACAAACATTTATATGAAAATATTTAAAACGTTGTTTTTTTTACAAATGACCATGCTTTTTATCAAACAGTGCGTCTATGTTTGAGGATTTTTTACTTCGTCATCGGAAGTAGCGACGAATAACCCTTTTAATGTTGTTTTCATCAAAGCGAATATGTGTAATATGTTGATTGTTCGACCTATATGTAATTTGGCAGCAAAATTTGTGGGCAAGGACGTAATATGTTGATTTTAAAACAAATGCTCGTCCAATGGAATAACTTTATAAATAATTGTACCTCATTCATTCGAATCATTCGAAAACACCTCAGATATACCTAACAGAAAAATCTTTTTGAAAAACGACCCCCATCAGGACACAAACCCGCATTCACTGTATACGAGCAAATGTTATACTGATTTAGCCATAAGCGTCATCTCTAATTACCTACGACGGAATTAACTATGTACTAGTTTTTACATTTCTGAAGCACTTCACAATTTTCGTAAATTTTGGCAGTTGGTTTTTGTGTGTTTTTAATCAAAGTATCATTACCATAATAATTACTATCTGGTACCTATCAGATATCTCCAAACTATTGAATATACATAATTTGAAAACACCTCAGTTAAGTACTTATATATTTATACATAAAAAATAATATATTAGAATTATTTTTGTTAATTCCAAATAAGCAAACCAAAAATCTAGAAAACAATATTTAAAAATCATTAGGTACAATGAACCTCATCTACATTCTTCAACATAATCGCTATTTTAATTAATACATTGTCAAATCATATTATGTATATATTTCAATAAAATGTTTAATTTAATTTAGTAGTTACTTTTAATGTAAAATTCAATTATAAAGCTTAGGTATTTCAAAGTTCTTCTCCCATTCTACATTGATAAATGGATGACCAGATTGAAATTAGATTGAAATAGTATCTACACACATTTAAATTTTTAATCAGTGAATTTTACGTCAATTCAATTGAATTCTCAGCTATTTTGTATACTTTAACAATCACCACCTTTTTATCCAATCCTTTTAAAATTCCTGATATACTTAAATATATTCGGTCACAGGTGACGTGATCAGATTCATTTATTACCCTAAGGCTTTAAAAAAAACTTGTTAATAAACTAAACCACCATGCAATGGGGACTATTGGACATCTAGATTGTTATCGAACCAATCAATTTAAAGGTCCAGCCTGTCTGTGACTTGGCTATAATTATTTATCTTGTTTATAGCGTAAAATATTCACAGCCTTTTAAGGGATGCTAGAATTGATATCAAAATTTCAATCGAAAGTGATTAGTCATCCCTGCTACTGTTTGTAATAAAAATCTATCTATCTATTTGGGATTGCTAAGGCATTTCGTAGGGTCTTCTTTACTGGAACCTTTTTAAACTAATTTCAATAGTGGAGTATTGAAAAAGCTTTCTAGGATTCCAATTTGATTATTTTTTTGATGTGGTTAATTCCATTAAAATATCCTGATTCTGCTTAGTTATATAAAATTAAATCGCTTTTTTCCTACAGAAGACACTCATCTCAAGAAGCTTATTATAAACAAGCAATGATACAGTTAATTTAATAATTTAGTTGTTTAAGGGTGACGTTCTGAGAAAAAAATATTGACAATTTACATTTTAAAATGTTTTAATTACTCAGTCTAAACGAACTTAAGTACATATAGAGATTGCAATACCGAAAGAATATATTATCAACACCGGTATTTCGGTAGTTCTTATGGAACATATTATAGAAATAATTACAAGATAAAAAGAACTTTTTATATACTTACAACATTTTTAAATTTTCTGTTGAATTATTATGCTCAATATGCTCAAACTTGTACTTGATATGAAGTAAATAAAAAAAAAACAAACAAATATAGAATACTGAAATGTCATTTTGACATTTCATTTTGATTCCCATATAACGCACGTGTATATATTAATAATTTAGTTGCTAGGACCACCCCCTTAGCAACCAATAATAGTCTTTTACTTTGTACGGATTTTTCTGAAATAACTTTCAATACAAAACAGAATTAACTGAAAATGAATTCAATTCTGCTTAAAGAGTGGCTAAAAGTATTAAAATAATTTAGTATGAAGCACATTGGCATCGTGTTCTGATATATTCTAAAAGTTTCAAATATCTAGCTAGTCGGGAAGTTAGTTAAAAATCGATTGCAAGATTTGTACTGCACAAACAACCACCGGACAAACAAGAATATGAGCTAATAAAAACGTTGTAAAATAGAAGTGCTTATCAATACATTTTATATAGGTAAGGTATTGAAATTTATTTAAAACATTATTTTATTGTAACCTAAATTACCTTATTATGTTTAACTTTATAAATATGTCTAGATATAGGTATCATAATTTCACTAATGGTTATGTTATAATATAGAAGAAATACCCACTCATGTAGGTGCGTGAATTCTATCCACCAGACTAAACTACAAACTAACTTTTTAAATCGGCCTTCAAAACTAAAATTAATTTATTTTCGATAAGCTTTATAAGCGAGAGAAAATAACATTGATGATAAAAGACAAGAGATAGAAGAATAATTTACACGAGTCTGATAATCAAAAACAAGTCAGCTTATTGTTCGAAATTACACCGTATTACCTTCACACTCTATTTTCATTCGATTCCTTGAACCTTGTGTTAGTAATATGTTATGTACTTCTCGTACATGCTCATTGCTCATCTCCCAAAACCAACTGACAAAACTAGGAAAATGAACACGTGTTGATTTTTTTACCCGAAGCGTGCGTTGAAAAAATAAAACAGGTTGGCTAGTTGATACACTGGCACCACGGCCCGTATAATTATGTATTTTTGTGTTATTATTTTTTTATTATTTTTTCCTCGCACATGTGATGGCAACACTAACTAAATTTGAGTTGCAGGAAGGGATAAATTCATTATTCATACAAATTAGTAAGATAATCATTCATTTTTAGGAAATAATAATAATAATCGATATACTTAATACATTATATAAAAAATATAATCAATAAATTACTACATTACTACTTGGATTGATGGACGACGTTTTCGGATACTTTCAGCGATAACGGTAATTTAAGTTTCAAATTTAGTCGGTGGGCAACCAAAAATATTGGCAGAAACCATTATTTGCTTTCTTATATTAATTATTGAGACCCACCCACCCACATGAAGAAGATTTTTCAATATTTATAGTGGAAAATAATCTTACCTATATTACATATTATCATCATAATCAGCCGCGGTCGGTCCTGCTCGATGAAGGCCTCCCCTAGTTCCTTCCACTCCCCTCCATCCCTACTTCTAAGCTATCATACAAACATCCAACGAAATTTATCAGTTCATCACTCCAGCGGAGTTAAGAAAGTGTTTAAATATCTAAATATTTTTACATACTTAATAATATTGTACTATCATTATTTTACCACGATCCTCTCTCTCATAAACATTTTTGTAATTTAAATTCGGTAACCTCAGTCAAAGTACACAATATGAATGCATGTGCATGACTATTTCAGTTTTAGGTAACTACTCCCGATACATTCTTAGGCTTAGCTCATCCTGATTTAGACTAATTATCTTCCGGGACTCATTGTGTTACTTTCATTAAATTTTTACGTCATGCTGTAAAAGCCTCGCTCATATTGTAAGAAAATTAAATTCAAACAATTATATTTTTCAACTTAGTGGTAATTACACCCTTTCTGCAACAATTATTGAACACGTCAACAGACTTTTTCAAACGCACGTGACGCTTTCGAGTGTTTTCAGTGTCGATATGAAGTTACTGCTTTGGTTTATGTAATAGTAAAGAAATTAGAATAATGTAGTTTAGGGTGACATAAGTGCGTCAGGGTTTTTATGGAAATATTTAGAATAACTAGCAGATAAAAGGCGGTAAGTGTTGATAACACAACACAGATTATTTAGATTATGGATTATAGATACTGTTTTTTTGGGGTAGGTAAGGTATGTACGATATATTTTTGACCCTAAAAACATTTTAATCATGTAGGTTATAGCAGCATTTCTTAATCTTTTTGAGCCGTGCCCCAAATTAGGGTATTAATTTTGGTTTAGTGACCCACAATTATAATATTATGAATTAAATACAAAAAATCGGTGTGTGTTATGACTTGTATGCGCGTTAGAAGTTATACTTCTTTAACGTAACAAAACAAAATAAGTTGTTACCCGAGTCTATTAATATTGCAGTGCATTATATTTACATTATAGTGCGATTCATCTGTGTCTCATATAGCACATAATAATTGTAATTTAATTATTGTATTAGACCAAAACTCATCTTTGCCATACAACGGTTATAGTCGATTCAGAAGTGCCCATGATGAATTAATAAAAAATCAAATTTTAATATATTTTTTGAATTATTTACCAACTCAACATTCACAAAATTTATTTATTTATTGATATATAATTTTACTTATAAATAATACCTATTTACATAAAATATAGCCCCAAATCTTGATACACAATCTTTACAATGAAAAATAAATATACAATCTAATATAAATAAAGTTTTATTAATATAAATTAACAGTGTAGGATGTTAGTCTCCAGAAATTTGTTTAAAAACATATATATTTATTATGACACAATATTGGTTATGTTTACAACACGTGCTCTTTACTTGGTTGTACTGAACGACTAACTAAATGACACTATGCGCATGCGCATGTACCCTTGAGACCGAAATGAATATAATCATAATAATAAATTATGTGTTACATAGGCGCGCGAAACTTCGTCATACGCTAAAAATACAATCTGTGAGTCCATTCTATACTTATCTACCGCTAAAGTGATAAACTGATGAATATTATCAAACTTAGGGTAGGTTTGTATCAAAGTATTAGCACTTATTGTAACAATTACAGTAATATGTTTGTAATTGTTGCAATAAGTGCCCAATTTTAACAGCAGCAAGAGAGGTGCTGTTAAAATATAGCATTTATTGCAACAATTACAAACACCTTATTGTAATTGTTACAATAAGTGCGAATACGTTGAGACAAACCTACCCTAAGTTTGATAATATTTATCACTTTATCACTTTAGCGGTCGATAAGTATAGAATAGACCCACTGACCTGTTTTCCCAAACGCGCCAAAAGAAGTATAACTTCAAAAATTTAATTAGTAAAAAGTACAGTAGATAATGAAAATTATATCGTCACCTCAATACTACAACTAGATAATTCTGAGTTGGTCATTGTTGCGAAAATGAAATTTAAACTTTACTTGATTAACATAAATCTAGGCTATAATTGTTATATAAAATAACAATGGAAAATTGTAATTTTCTAATTAGTAACAATTAAATAATGTTCAATTGTATGAAAAAATATTGTAATTATTTTATTTATTTAATGCATTTATGGTTATGAAGTTATCTAATATTTTCAAACACAAAATTAATAAGTAGAGTTCCCATTAACTTCTGAGTAACCTAGTTTTATCATTATGTAGAGAAGAAAATGTGCAATCGTTTTCAAAAGATATCTTAAAAACAGTGAAAATATAACTGTAGTATTGAGGTGACGATATTAATGTGACGGTGACCCTTGGCTTTGATAAACTTAGAGAGTTCATCATATTATATTGATGTTACATTACTATTAGACAGGTGACAGGTTGCACCTTATGTCTTCTGTATTATGCAATTCGTTACGCAATTTGGTTTTCATCATAGTGAGGGCTGAAAACCTTGACTCGCACGTCCTATATGTTATTGCAGAAAGCAATGGTACGTTTAGCGCTTCATTTTGTAAGTAATATTATTGGCTTTTCATTTTTTTAATTTTCAACCAGAATGCATACAACGCCACAGTGCGAAGTGTCGTGTTTAAATTTTTCACGGTAATGTTACGGATACAGAGCTCGGTAATCGGTAATGATTTGTTTCTCTAATTATTTACTATAATGTATTTTGAAGTATGTATTCATTGGCTGCTTAATAGCTTTGGAAAAAAAATGTTTTAAAATAACACATAAAAATTACACTGTTTACTTTGAGACTTGCTGCTGGTAGGTAGGTGCTTTGCTTTGGAAATGCTTACTAGGCATTGAAGTTAAATTCCCTACACCAAACCCGCCCCGTACCACCCTCGGTCTTAATCGAGAGTATCACGGGACCCGTCAATTGGTGATGTGAAGCATCTAAGAATTGGCCTGGGAGTGTCCTGGGAGAAAGTGCCCAAGACTTAGGTTGCTACGCTCAAAGTGAGCTCTGACTGAGTTTACTCTAATGCAGTGCCAGGGAGAGAAAAAGCACATAGAAATTACTAAAAAGAAAGTGAAGCTACTTGTTTATTAAATCAAAGAACGAAGCTAATCATGCAGGCAGCAATATATATGTGAAGAGATCTTCACGCCCGTAGTAAGACGCCGAAAATTTTTTGAAAGCAAGATAATTGGCCTTAGTAGCAACCAGGTCGGACTATGGGTCCAACAGCTGGTTGGACTAGCTTACTAGGCAGTAGGCATTAATTGTTATTTATTTTGTAATTTTCTTATCTAGACCTTAATATGTGTCGAGTTTCTAATAAAAACTCAAAGGTTTCGCCAAAAAAAAAGGTGGAGAATCAATCAAATCAATCAATCAAAAACCTTGAATTATTAATCTTTTTGATACCTTAGAGCTGTGTTTCCAAATCAATGTGTCTGTGTCGCGAGGTACGAGTAACACTGGTATGCATGTGGCAATTTTTGTTTTGAAAACTATGTATGTAAAGTACAAATGTGTTATGTCAAAAGTATGTCGCTAACTCAAAAAGGTTTCAGAAGACTACATTAGAAAAAACTTAATAAACTTGGCTAAACAGCTACGTTTCTATCGAGCTAATGTCAACCGTGAACGCTCTAAGACAGTAGCTAGTCAGAAAGAACGTTTGTTTTGAACGAGTTTGAGTAGGAATTTTGTTTTTTTTTTACTCAAATGCTAATCAATCAGAATGAGACATGAAATATAATCGGTACGTCCATATTTAAGTGATTCATTTCCCATGGCTAGTTTACAGTACACCATGGTCCATGATATCCAGATTCCAGATCACAAGCGGAAAGGTGCGATGAAGAAATGAATGGTTCCAGAAAAACCTTGGACATGTTCTTCAGCTACTTACAGCTTGATTTATGTCGTCATTAGTACTTCGATTAGTACTTGTAATCATTGATATTTTGATTACACATTCTTCATTTGATTTGACGGGCTCGTTTTCACACGTGTGTCTATAATAAAAAATACAATAAAATTCACTAATTATATTTTATGACAGGCTTCACGGGACGTTAAAAATAAATTTACTGAACATAAGTGTCATCTCTCATATTAAAAATCAATCATTAAGGTAACCTGATAAAAATCTGAACAAAGAGGCAATAAAACATAAATGCGTCGTAAAAACCCAACGATTTTATCATTTTGTAGGCAGACTTAATATATGTACCATACATACACCATACAGAACTTCTCAAACGACTAGTAAGAATTCTTTGCTACTTATAAAATTTATGGAGTTTTCTGAAGACGATAAGTGGTGTAACGTATTCACTCATAAGTGGGGTATATTATGGGCATGGTCCCCACAAGGGGGGGGGGGGCTGACAGGGCCCTAGCCTGGGGGCCCGGATTCAGGAGGGGCCAGGCGAGGCGAGACGACCAGATAAATAAGATAAACACACATCACAAATTTGCTTCACTAGTAAAAAAAAGTCTCCTGCGACGCTATTTTCTTTCAATAATATTATTATTTTAAAATATGTGGTTGTACGATACAATTTTTAATTGCGTATCAATACTCAACAACTCCATAATTTAAATAGATGTATTATAATATTGTTAGGTAGGTACCTACACATTAATTTTACCGCGAACACCATTTGGGAAACGCTACCGTAGAGCGTCACACTGCCTTTATCCTTAGCGATAGATAGGGGGGCTCGCTTCAAGATGTTGGGGCCATGATTATGGGTCTCCACAGCGTGGAGGTTTCAATAGAATTTGTGTGACAAATGGTTATCAGCCATTCGCCCAACCCATTTGGTCCTTGCACTGGATCTAACACACATTGAATAACAATATACATTTATATGCCCAGTCGTGGAAGTGACCCTGCGACACACTGCTTTACAAACGGCCGCATTACCAACTGGTGCCGCGGGTGGGGTTCACAAAATCTCTCAAATGCCAGTAAATTCCGCAGTTACCCCGTCAACTAATTAGAGCTTATAGTCGCTTCAATCGTGTACATTCCCCATACTCAGACACTCCCCAGTTTGGTTATAGCGATACGATCACCTACGAGTTATTGCAACCTGTCAAATACGCGTGGTCTTACGGTTACCTACAATTATTATTATT
Organism: Rhyacophila brunnea; assembly: GCF_057557595.1. NCBI lineage: Eukaryota > Metazoa > Arthropoda > Insecta > Trichoptera > Rhyacophilidae > Rhyacophila > Rhyacophila brunnea. The sequence continues at coordinate 33,180,913 of NW_028233276.1, read as the reverse complement.
AAGATCGTTGGTAAATTATGTTTGTGTCGACCGCGTTGCTTAGCTGGCTGTCACATCAAAACTCGTCTCGCCTGCAAAGTGTCGAATACGTCGATGTGACTTCATCGTTATTCATAAAACGCGCGTTGCCAAATGGAGCTCCGCAGATTATTCGACTGCGACTTTATAGTTTAAAAAAAGATTTAGCCGGCTCGCACATCACAACTCGCCTCGTGTGCCTAACCGCCATAAATCAAAGCTTCCGAGAACGGGCAGGCGGTGTTCATTGATAAAACCTCGCACATCTGCCTAGCGATATAGACATTCGCCGCATCGTGGCTGCTCCGAACGCGGCAGTCTGGAGAGAAATGGCCGTTTGTGCAGCTGTGCGCTTGCGCGGAGTCGAATTTTTTTTAGATACGACATGCAGGCTGTAGCAAATTCGACATGTTGCATCTGCGGATCGTCTCGCGTTGCAGTTGCATCGGCCAATCTGCGAAGCTCCATTTGATAACGTTTGTTTCTTGGTTTACGATGACGTCACATCGACGAATTCGTCGTAAGACGCATGCGGCGAGTTCTGATGTGCGAGCCCTCGTACTGTTGCAATCGACAAGTTGCATGTTTCTCGGGCTACGAGTCGAAGTCCAAGTTTCGAAGGTTACGTGCGACTGTCGCTAAGTAGATGTGCCCGGTCTTCATCTGCAACACCGGATCGACGTTCTTGGAAGGTTTGATTTATGGCTGTGCAGCAGACGAGGCGAGTTTATATGTGAGAGCCGGCTTATATTTTGACATGCCTCGTCAGAATATTTAAGCAAATATTGAATGTTCTTTAATCTAGATTTTTGCACAGGCCTTGCCGTAGACGTGTCGTAGAATTTCGAGAAGACAGCCAAATCATCCGACAATAATTATTAAAATAATTAATTATTGTTCGAATGAAAATTATTAGGCATGGGGTCCTTTTTTAGTTTGACTTTCATATATTTAGATTCCATATCTATAGAAGAATTTTTTCTTCACAATTTTGATACCTACTTACTTTATAAGTTCGTGAATAATTTTCTCATAAATTCAAATGGAAAATTCACACAAGTTTTTCATTCTGTTGAATACAAATTAATATAAATTCAGTTTTTTAAGTAGGCATATGCTCTGCCTGGAAAGGCATGCTAGATTAGGTCATCAAGAAGATAACTTGATAGTTTTCAATAGTTTTCATTGAAATGCTGATGTCTTATATTAAAATGTTGAAAAGCTTTCGTCCGAGATACGCCTTGACACGTTGTTTCTCTCAAATGATTGTTATTCCGAACCGAGCTGTCTCACAAAATGGGCGATAAACACCGTTTATATAGGCACTTCTGAGAAAATATAAAATTATTATCATACCCATGTGCTATGTTTAAAAACACTGAAATGATCGGAAACATAATACTAGTAATTTAAAGACTGATACGTATTACGAGCGTATTTACTTGATTGACTCACGGATGGTGTGAAGTTTTTTAATGTGTACCTACTTCCCTATTGAGAAAGTAGTTCATACGTAGAGTTTTTGATTGTCCATTTTTTTTCATTTATCGAGATTCGAGAATAATTCTCGAAATCAAGAATACAGTAAACTCCCAAATATCCGTGGGCGGATTATGTGCATGAATAGGTATATCTTTATAAAAAATCGCTCGCTTTCGTAAACATGAACCTCGCTTAGGAAAATTCGAACTGTATTAGAAAGATTCCTGCAAACAAACCAAAATCACAGATTTTCTTAATAAATAATTAGTATTAAACATGTTAAAATAACTGTCTGCTTTAGAAAATGTATAAGATGTGGTATTTTAAAAAGAAAAAAACCTTAGTTCGGATTATCCGTGTTTTTCGTTTATCCGTGCCGCCTCTCCCCACAATTAGCCCGGATAATCGGGAGTCTACTGTATTTATTTTCTCGACAATTCGATATTGGTTTTTTTAATTCATTGAGAATTTTTAAATTTCATTTTGTCGATTTTTTTGTCATTTTTTTAATATCTTTCGTCTCTTGAAATTCCGTTCAAACAAAACATCATTGGTTCAAAATGAAACTTGAGGTCTCCTTTTAACAAAAAGTCAGATTATCAGATTCCATTCAGTTTTTTAAAAATTTCGGTTGCAATCTGTAGTTTAGTGATAATTCTGAAAATTTCGGAAAATTATTTCCTCGAGATACGAGGTTGAGCCTTTCTGATTATTTTTCGAGAATAATTCTCGAAACCAGATTTCCCAATCATAACACCCTACTCATACGTAGGTAAGTACTTAATATAGTATTAATTTGTATCTTCGACCTACGGACATATCAGTATGTTCATATGGGTGAAGAGTACAGAATGCAAACCACATCCTCTGGGATTGTCCACAAATGTGTGCCGGTCAAGATCTCGCTCGTCATTTAGATTATTCGTGAGTTCTATAAGTATTGGTTTTTGAAATATTCTATTTCCTGTGCTTAAGTTTGTGTAGTGTATTACTTCCACATAACAAATTAATCGAGCCTTATAAATGACATAATATAACTAATATAATAGATACTTTCACCAAATTTTATTTTACCGACAAATTTAAACGAATTTTGTTTCATAAAGATACAGAACATTCAGGTAAGCTTGCATCTGGTAGTGCCTTTGATATCCACACGTGCAAAGTATTAATAAAGGTATAGTATACGTACATAACCGAGTACCTACAAAGTACAAACATATATCGATTATGTATAATCTCTTGCATGCCCCAATAGATGCGCTGTTGCATAAGTCCTAGAGTGCAACGGCGTTGCCATGGAAACATAATATGCAGTCTCTTCCCAGCTAAGAGGTCATGACCCACTGTGCTCAATTTTCGCAGATGCAACGAATAATGCAGGTCCACAGTAATAGATAGTAATAGATATTACCGCGTATTGTTTTGAATTGAAGTACGCAAAAGCCTTCGTGATAATTATTATATTTGATAAATTAATAAACATATTTTTTCTTATCATCGATTGATTTAAGGGGGAGAAAATTGTTACTAGTGGTACCTATCTAGCAGTAAAATACAAAGCATGTCATTTAACACGATTCACATCAACGTGGTTTCCTTGGTTACGCTCCAGCACTCAGAAATTGACATTTACGTAGCAGAGCTTATAATAGTTCTACAATATTTTATTTATTTACGTTGATAGTTGTTTCGGGCTATAAACGCATCTTCAAAACGACAATAAGTCATCGTTGTATGTTGGTAACATAAATAACTCAAATATCGTAGAATTAAATCATTTTTGAAAACCATTTTGGCATTTTTTTATTATTCTACTCTCTAATGAAATTACATTGTGATAAACTAGTGTCACCTTTAAATACTTTGGAATTATAGGATCTGTAATCGTGTAACTAATTGATAATAATTTCGTAAGCACTATTATTTTGTCAATCCTAGAAGAATCTGTCCTTCTTCTAACAAAACTACATATTCATCAAAATATTAGAACTTCTGTACTTATATAAAAAAATACTGGTGAGAGGGGGGAGGGTTTAGAATATTTTAAAAACTGTGAGCCGGCACTATTTTATTTACCTAATATTGATCACTGTCTAAGTGTGTATTGCTTTTCTTTACCTTTTTTCGCTGCTACCTAATATTAGGTAGGTCAGTCGCGCACACAGAAAAATGGATTGGGGGGTCCATTTAAACAAAATTAACAAATTATTTATGATTTTTAGCGGGGTTAGAGTATATGCTTCATAACTTTGCACTCCGGTTCTATAATGTAAATGACGTAATATATTATTAAAATATTTTTTTACATATCTATATATTTATTTATTACTACATACATTAATACAATTAAATATCATTTGATCTAATTTTATGCGGGGTAATCAGGTATTCATCATTCAATCAGGAGTAATACACCCACGGTGGCCGCGCGGCTTAAGCGTTGGACTATCACGCCGTGGGTCCCAGGTTCGAATCCTGGGTCTGGCAAGTACATATATTGTTTTTCGATTTGCGTCTGTCAGGGTATGGACCTAATAGGTTGAGCAAGTGGCTGACATCCATTTCTCGTAAAAAACAAAATCTGTTAATACAAACCTCTACTCTGTGGAGGCCCATATGATCCTATTAGGATCGGACATGGTCGCAAAAAAAACAGGCAAAGAGGGTTATCAGTATAGTAAAGAGTGCAAAAAAGTGCAAAGTTATAAAACGTATACTCTAACAAAATCTAGTAGGTGCCACTGACTTCCGTATTTACCCCGTCTACTACGAATTTTTACGTGTACGTTCCTCATACACAGACACTCCGCGCTCTGAATCTTCCTATGAACACCTGGCAAGCAGCTATAACTACGAGTGCTCATCTACGAATTATTACGATCTGTCACATCCACGAGTGATAGGTAGGTGTTATCCGTATATTATTATACCATGCAAATTGTTTACATTCTATTCAATTCTAAACTATCCTATAAGCCAAACCATAAGATGTGCAGGAAAGCGAAATTTAGAAATTACGAACCTATACTTAGCTCGATTTAGTTCTGTAATAATCGAAATATTTAAAAAAAAAAAAAAAAATTGTGTTTCAAATTACAATAAAATTAATTTTGGGGAATTTTTTCCAATTTAAAATTTATGAAAAATTCAATACATTGGCAAATAATGTAAGGCTATAAGTACCTCAGTTGAGGCATGGTCTAAAAAGATCGTGGCTAGGCGGTGCGCGGATTGCGGATCGCGGGTGCAAATGACGCATGCCGACCGAAATATAATTTGTCATATAAATCCAACACGCGTCCGTTTAATGTTCTGTTTATTGGTCTATTAGTAACAATAATAATATATTCATTGAGATGTTTTCTTTTTAATGTAAATGGGTAACGTTTTTAGTCATATTTACACGATTTAAGAATTAATACCCCCGTCGCCATCACGAAACAAATTGACGTATTGACACCTCGACGTTCGCTCTCAGACTGCCAGCGAATCCAAAATTTCGTCGCGCCTGTAGATAGTTGACAATTATTTGCCGTTTCACTGAAGTATCGCCTTAAGAAGTGGCAAGGTTTATACAGAAATGTTGGAAATTTCATACAGAATCGATTGATGTAAAAAAACGTATTTCTAAAAATTGGCGTTTAGGATAGTTTAGAATTATCAAACAATAAGATTCGTAAACATAATTCATGGCATAATAACAACAACATTTTGTGTTAGATAAAAGTCAAAGTTCACGCACGGCTCGTGCCGTCTAGATAAGGCGGATTCGAGTTATCAACTTTAGTAGGTACGAGTATTTTGTTGTTCGTAAAGCTGTAACCAGTCTGGTCTGGTAAAGTGGTAAAAATGAAAAATATACTTGTTCGGTTATCTGGAGTGAACCCGTGACCCCTGATAATATAAAACCACATATAATTATAACATTATGTTATGACAAATCAGACTATCTTCTATAATAAATTGTACATATAAAAAAAATATTATACTTATGTACTTACAATTTTTAAATTTAGAAGCCTTAAATTATGATCAAATGAACGTCTAAATAAAACGGATAATAAATTACAAGATAAAAAGAACTTTTTATATACCTACAACGTTTTTAAATTTTCCGTTGAATCATATAAACTTGACTTGACTAGCATAAACGATCAAAAAAAATTGTACTTGGTAGAAATAATACGGAAATGTCATTTTGACATGTCATATTGATTTCCATAGTCACGCACGTATATAATAATAATTTAGTTGCTAGGACCCCTGAGCCCTAGCAACTAATAATGGTGTCGAAATAACTTTTCGTACAAAACAGAATTAACTGAAAATGAATTCAATTTCTACTTAAAGATGGCTAAAAGTATTACAAAAATGCATTGGCATCGTGTTCTGATATATTCTAAATGTTTCAAATATCTAGCTAGTCGGGAAGTTAGTTAAAAATCAATTGCAAGATTTGTTCCGGACAAATAAGAATACGAGCTAATAAAAACGTTGTAAAATACGTAATAAGATTCACCGGAATACAAAGAGAGAATACATACAAAAGAAAGGGACATAAAAATATGTAGGTATGTTAGTAATAAATTAGCCAATAATAAATAAATAATAAATTGGACATCGTTGGTATCGTTAGACAATAGTCATCCAGTGGTACCCAAGATGTACAAAACGTCCGCAGGGCAGACCTAGAGGCCGCTGGATCGATGAAATGATTAAGTTCTGGTGAAGTACGTGGCAACTCAACGCACAGGACCGAGAGAAGTGAATTCAGCTTGGAGAGGCCTTTATTAGATTTAGGCTGATGATGATGATAAAATAATATTCTGGTAGGTGCTCGTAAGTATAACGTCAGTCCCATCAAATATTTGATAATAATTAAAGTTATTATAAGATATTTGATACCAATCAATACCACTATTATGTTCTTATTGAATTTAATAAAACTGGATTGCAAATTGTAATGTCCTTCGAGCAACGCGTATTTTATAAAACTCTATACGGCCATCTCATTCAGGTATGATACCTCACAGCGAAATGTGAAAAGGTGAAATTTAGTACCAACGTATAATTTTATTTCTTTTATTGTATTAATTGTCAATGTGGAATTCATGGTGGAAATGTATTGTAATATTCATTTAAATAAAACTTAATTTATTCCACTTTTATTATTTAAATAACATAATAATATTATAATATATTAATAAAATAATAATATTATTTTAATGTCCCTATAAGGCGTTATTTAAAGGCGTCCCTATAAAAAGGGTCTATATTATAATATATTGGTATCAAAAGGGCCTAACTACAATAATTATGTAAACACAGCGTGGGGAAATTAGTTTTCATAATATCGCCACACTTTTTATCAAAATTCATTCGAAAAGGTTGGCATGCGATGTACAATTTGATAGGTACTTCTACTTTGATTTGTTTTTTTTACCATGTCCGATTCTAATAAGATCATAATATGGGCCTCCACAGAGTAGAGGTTTGTATTAACAGATTTTGTTTTTTACGAGAAATGGATCTCAGCCACTTGCTCAACCTATTAGGTCCATACCATGACTCAAACACACATTGAAAAACAACATGACGTGTACTTGCCAGACCCAGGATTCAAACCTGGGACCCACGGCGTTATAGTCCGATACTTATATCAGTAGTCATAAAAATTCAACATTTGTCCTTTTAATGTTATATTTTATTATTATATTCGCAGATAATAATAATAGTATATTCATTGACATGTTTTCTTTTTCAAGTACCTACATGCGGAACGTTTTTTAGTCATCTTTATACGATTTAAGAATATATTCCTCCGACGCCATCACAAAACAAATTGACGTGCTCACACCTCGATCGTCAGTCTCCAATTGGCGACGACTGAGAAATTTCGTTCCACCTACTGTTGACAATTATTTGCCGTTTCACTTATGTATGCTCTTAACATAAAATATCATTTTAAAAATGTGAACATGCTTATCTATCAAAATATACACATTAAACATTGAAATTGTTGTTTTTTTTCATCTCTCTTAAACATTTTTGTTTTTTCATCCTACACCCGTTCTATAGAAACGCCTTCATTTAATAAAAATGGAATCGGTACATGAAAATTTGCGTTTTATTTAAATTAATAATACTAAAGTAGGTACAATTTACTTATATATTATAATATTATAATGTAATCACACTAATCACAAAAAGCTAAGGATGCCTTCCACCAGCATTGGATCGACATCTAAACTAATAATAATTAAATCAACGTCTGTCCAGTTCAACGTAATATTGTGTGCGCGCGTACGTATAAATAATTCATATTTTTATTCGCAGTGCCGTCGGCCGTTGCAGCTTGTAGCATCCTCGCCAAGGATCATCGGCCCTTCACCCACACTCCTCCACTGCCACGCAGCTAACTGCAACTTACTGCAACTTTGTGCAACTTTGCAAACTAAACATGAAGACGAAAGTGCAACACGAGTGCCAGTGGCGTAGTTATCGCATCCGCGAAATTATACAAAGCACTTGGGGTCCAGCCGGAAAAAATCACATCAATCGCTGTCCGATATTAATATTTTAATAGTTACATGTAAATTGTACGTATTACATTTCGCCGTATCACAGTTAACCATGAGCTGTCGCACCGGAAAGATATGTCCGTATAGCATTGAGATAAAAAAAATACTTGTTGTTCGCAGAGCATTGTTCAAATTTGATTATATTTAATAATAATATTAATTTGATCAATTATTTGTTTCAAATATCTGATAATAACTAGGTATAAGTTATTTGATAGGTACCTACGCTTACCATAATTTTATATAAATATATATATTATGATTGTATTTATAGTTTACTTACCTACCCTCCTACCCAGTGGTTTTATTACGTATTTTGAAGTGTTTTATTTATGAATTTTATCAGTTTAATAAACATCTCAGGGTTAACATGACACTCATCACTAAAGCAACACCGTGTATTCAACCACAGAGCTAGCAAATAATACAATAATATTGTTTTTTTTTTATTGTCAATCTCAACCAAATGGATTGGTTAAACGAATGGCTAACAATCAACCCTTTACAAAAATTAGAAAGCATCTAATTATTATTTTTATTCAATTCTTAATGCAATCGTACACACGATTTTTTTTAGTAAAAATGTATCGTTCAGGACTTTCATCTAAGATTTTTACAAAAATAATATACGATTTTTTTCCAAGCTGTGTATTCTAATAGTTTATTATTGATTTTCCAATATTTCTATCTACGCCAATGAAGAGTGCATGTCTAATGCTAACCTAACATTATATTGTGCCTACCTAATTATTTATATCCACACACAAGCTTGTTTGCCTGCCAATGTTTAGTGGCACTCGGCAACTGAAATTCAATAAATAAACCATAGGTGATGATATATCATATTATCATCTTATTTTTATACATATATATTTATAGCAAGTAGAGGGTTGCAATATAATATTATGTATTACAGTATGCATATTATCTATATATGTCTCGCTAGATTTCAAAATCAGCCAAGTCCATAATAGATGAATAGGAGAAAAACAGCTGTTTGTTTTCTCAAATACACAGTCACAAGGGTGAAAGTATATATTATTTCGAGTAAAAATATTTAAAATTAATAAATTCCACATTTTGATAATGCAGAAATGTTAGAAAGCAGTAGTTCTTCAGCAATTCACAAAAAAAGTAAAAAAATACCTAAAGGTGGACTTAGCTGATTTTGAAATGTAGCGACACATATTATGTACATATTATTTCAAAGATGTTGAATAAATACCATACTTTTGTATTATAATAATATAATATTATGAAAGTAAGGCCAAAAAATGGTAATTAGTAAATATTTATTGGTTTGCACAATAGGTACTAACCAATGAATTCCAAATTTCTTCATTACTTTGTAGATACTAGTAAGTATCATTATTTATAGGTACCCATTATTTAAAATCGTTCTTTTGTAATGTCAGTAAAGTTGCTTTTAGCACCAACTAACTGTAAATTAAAATAGTGTCTGCCTTAAGCAAAATAATAGTTTTAATAATGTACTTACATAAATGTATTATTTTTTTTGTTGCATAGGTAGGCTTTTAATTGTATATTTACACAGTGATTGAAACAACAAATAATAATTCTAAAATGTCTATTTCAAATCCGTTATCCAAGTTTCCAGTATTAATAAGAATAAAAAATTGCGAGATTTTGAAATTCAAACATGGCCCAGATGTTTATTTATATGAGTGTGTAGACAAAATTTTAAATCCGGGACCTGTTTTACAACTTGTTTTTTTTCATGCGTGTGCTTACTACAAAAACCCATAGTATAGTATTATTTTTTTATCGATATCGTAGTAGAGTAGAGATAGTAAAATTATCATGTTTGACTCGAGATGAGGGATGTTATTAAATAATTAATTAATTAATATTAACTTACTTTTACCCAATACCTAGAGTGCATTTATTCTATACCACTCACAGTGTGTGTGTGTGTACCTACTTCTTTCTTCTTCATTTTGCGGCGTTTTGACCCTTTTCTTAGTGCAGCGTTTGCATGCATAGGTACAGCTAACTACAATAAATTAATCATTATATAATATCTTAATAGTAGTCTCTTCAATGAACTTGAAAATTCGAGATATCAATAACAAGGAAGACACGGTGACAGTACAAAAATATAGCACTGCAACAAATTACCGTTAAAGATTCAATATTTATGTAGGATGGTACCTAAATAGAAAATAGTTATTATTATCATTTTTTATTCAAAACTGATACTTAAAAATGTTAAAACACGTATTTTGATTAATAAAACTATCAGAACAAATATAATTTCGGTAGTTAGGTAAGGAGGTACGAATAGGTACCTAATGTTATTTCGATAATATGTTATTATTGTAATAAAACAACATAAACATATAATACATATTACCTAAATGTACCAAAAAGACACCGTTGACACAATCCCTAAGATAAATTAGAAATTTTGAAATAAAGTTTTCATCTGCGCTACCGTTAATTTCTTCAAATAAAAATATTTTATGATATTATAACGAGATCTGTTTTTTTTTTAATTAATGCAGCAAATGTGAAAGTGTACGATTCTTACGTGGCTGCCATGGTGGTTTCGTTGATAGGCTATATGGTCTATGAGCTTGGTCTTGATATTCCTTCAACATGTCCCTGTGGAATACAAGATGCAAGCCACATCCTCTGGGAATGTCTTAAAATGTGTATGAAAATGAAAGAATTGCTCAAGTCAGTTCAATTATCGGACAGTACGACCTGGTCGCCACAAAGGCCAAATATGTTGCATTTAGAAAAAATGCTGTACTGCCAACGTGAAGATCTTTCTTCTTAGATTGTTCGGCAGTGTTATAGGTATTAGCATTTTATATTTACTACAATTTTCAATTTTGCCTCTATGTGCCTCAAAGTCATGTAAATTCAATCAAACCACTCTTGTGAATACGGCGACCTAAGTATTGGATAACTGCTTCTGAGACATTTCCAGTCATAAAAAATACTCATGCTTGACATCGCAAACTAGGACCCCGTGATCGCCCGATTAAGATCGGGTATGATCTTCAATATCCTGTAATTATGGTTTTTATGATATATAACTATGTAATGATATTATATAATCATATGCAATTGTCATCAACTTCATATAAACACCTTTTAAATTTAAACTGACCTTATTAGAAGGCAATATAATATTATAATAATATATCATGTTTTAGTTTAGACAATAACTTGTCAGCAGTCAGATTTGATACAGTGATTGAATGCAGTCGATGCGTCCTTATTTAAGGTTGACTTAAAACTTAATTGAAAATTTATTTTGATTAAGTATATATAAAAAAAACATTAATATTACGTATGGCATTCTCAGACGACAATATCCGTTAGAAACTAGTTTGAACTAATGAGCAATAAAGATGCATTACTGACATTTAGAAGATTGATAAAACCAATGGTGCGATAAAGCATTTGTTTATCAAATATATTCCAGCCATTCTTAATGCATGCTTATTGATAGTTGATAAAAATACAAAGTTCCATCCAAAGTTGCGGGACTATAACAGAATATAGAAAGTATATTAAATTCTACAAGAATAAATTTGCATGGGAAACCAGAGAGTGATAAAGTGTTAGATATACCTATCGTCTAATTAAATCCTAAGTAATAATGTGATATTTCGATAACATGAGAAACTTGTAAAAAAACTGTTATAAATACTGATAGTCATCTCACGTCAATTGTCGTAAAGTCATAGAGTCCATCCACCTATTTACTATACTGGGTCTCTGGATAGTGGATATGTGCATTAGTATTGGTAATGGTACAGTGGTGCATCAACTTAACTTTTGTTTGTATTGGTTTATTTTTCAAAACGGCTGTGGATGAGGATGCTAAGCCATACCATTTCATGTGTTTTAATAATAATTAAACTCATTATGTTTGTTTTCAACGCAACAATTAATATCAAACACCCTGAATGTCTTCATAGATTACCAATATTTAATGCGCGTTACGTTTACGTGACAACCCTTAATCTGTATAATATTATGAATATTATAGTACATACACGCGTTTAAGTTTATCATATATTTCTCCATACTTTCCCAGAAGATAACGCAATGCCAATGGAGAATGCCTTCGTGAATAGTTATAATGCAATCTTCATTTGTTCATGTGTAATACAATGTAACCTGGCCTGAATTAAGCATTAGTTTTTATCACTAACATAAAAATAAATAATTCTTAAATATAAATTTAATAAAGTATACATGTTAAACTTAGAGTGGTTAATTAAGGCTATAAATACTTCAGCTGAGGCATGGTCTAAAAAGATCGTGATCATGTGCCAATGACGCGAGCCGAACGAAATATAATTTGTCATAAAAATCCAACATGCGTCCACTTAATATTACGTTTATTGTTATATTACTAATAATAATAGTATATTCATTGACATGTTTTCTTTTTCAAGTACATGCGGAACGTTTTTTAGTCATCTTTACACGATTTAAGAATATATTCCTCCGACGCCATCACAAAACAAATTGACGTGCTCACAGGTCGACTATTGCTCTCCAACTGGCAACGCGGCCGAAATTACGTCCCACATACTGTTTAAAATTATTTGCCGTTTCATTTATGTACGCTCTTAACTTATTGTAACAATTAATCGCCTCAATATATAAATATGATAAACTACCCTCGATAGCAAATATACTACAATGTATATTTCATGTGGCATTATATTTTTAAACGGACACGTTAGCAGAATAAGACACAAATGCTGTATATGCATAAATGAATATTAGCAATTAGCACCCTTATTTTTCAACAATATTGAGTGTAGGTACTTATCTGTTAATGAAATAATTAAATGTGTATAATCGGAACTAGATATCTACGAGCAGATTTGTTTGCGAAGGAGTTTTTATTCATCGAATGCTGCGTCCACTATTAAACAATATTCATAATATTTAATTAGTATTAATTTCAATCGTCCCACTCCTTTACTCGATAGTAAAACGCTTCGTCTCAAACGTAACCCCGCACAAGTGTACGACTTACTACACAAAAAGACGAGAAAAAAAAACCGAGAAAAAAAACTAACCTTAGTAAAATGAAAGCAGTACAACTGGGATGGCAACAAAACGAGATTCAACAAACAAAACAAAAAAGGAAAAATTAAAAAAAAAAAAAAAAAACCATGATGGCGTGATGCTCTTACTAGGTGCATCACGAAGACGAAACACACGTATGATAGGGTGACCATTGATTAATTTATTTTCGAACAGATTTTATTAGTACCACAGTGATTGCTATCGATTAATTACATATATATACGCCTTCTTTTGAGTCTGTATAATAATAATTATTGTCCTTCAATATACTATAAAAATAATTTATAAATGACGACGATCGAATTGGCGATTTAACGTAATGATAATGCAACTGCGCATTTTTATTACAACGCTTTTATTAGCTTTTATTCTTGTTTGTCCGGTGGTTGTTTGTCCAGTACAAATCTTGCAATCGATTTTTAACTAACTTCCCGACTATAGACATTTGAAACTTTTAGAATATATCAGAACACGGTGCCAATGCATTTTTAATACTTTTAGCCATCTTTAAGTAGAATTGAATTCATTTTCAGTTAATTCTGTTTTGTATGAAAAGTTATTTCGGAAGAAATCCGTAAAAAGTAAAATACTATTATTGGCTGCTAAGGAGGTGGTCCTAGCAACTAAATTATTAATATATACGTGCGTTACTATGGAAATCAAAATGACATTTCAGTATTCTATATTTGTTTGTTTGTTTGTTTTTTATTTACTTCATATCAAGTACAAGTTTGAGCATATTGAGCATAATAATTCAACAGAAAATTTAAAAACGTTGTACTTATATAAAAAGTTCTTTTTATCTTGTAATTATATGTAAATATTGTTACTAGCGAATATTATCGCGCGATACAAAATCAAACAAACATTTTCGGCCAAGCAGATACAGTGGAGCATGGATCTTTATGGAAGCTTTCACATTCAACATAACATTCGCTATAGTGCGACTTTTATATCAAGTCTTCTACGTCATCACGGTCGTGTCTGGAACTAAAAACCATCCTCTTGCAGTTACTTTCTCCGGTACTACATTCATTGAGACCATTATTTAGTGTGTGTTCGATATCGAGTGGAGTTTTTTTAACATTAAGATATCTAAAGAGCAATGCCCGAATAGCATTATTTCGAATGTAGAAGTATTGTTAGGTGGAGAAACAGAGTGCGCTAGAGATAGAGTGTCTATTATGACAGTCAAGTCAACACGCAAAGAGCACGTGACGTATTTATTATCAGCGCATGCAGCGCTGTGACTCGAGTTGGGTTTCGGGAATTCTCGAGAAATTTTCGAGATTTCCCATCCCGAATCTCGAGAATTGAAATTTTTAACATTTCGGGAAAAGTGGACATAAAACACAAAACGTTCAAAGACTGATCGGGGCATTTAACACAATTAAGCCAACATCGTCTAAAAATGAGCGCAGTTTTTGCAACATCAGGGAATTTTTGTGTCTCAAAAGCGTATGCGATTGTCAGACGCCGCGATTGACAGTCTGTGTTTTTTGAAATTCTATTTTAATAAGTAATGTTTTGAATTATTTTTGTTTTCCTACTTCTATTTTGTTTGTCTTCTTAAAAAAATAAAAAAGTCATATTTTTTTGGAATTTGTCTGTTTTTACACTGATTTTAGGATTTGTAGAGGTTTTTTTAAAATTTCCCGATATCTCGGGATTTCTCGAGAATTCTTTTCTGGAAATCCCGAATCTCGAGAATTCAAAATTTCATCATTTCGGGAAATCCCGAATCTCGAGATTGAGATTTTCTCGGAAAATACCCAACTCTAGCTATGACGTAGGAGACGTCTTGTTATAACATAGAAGTTCGTTTATACGTGTGAAATACTGGTTAGAATTAACATGAATAACAACTCAACTCTTCAGGATAGCAATCAATTACAATTTTATAAACTATTATTTTCTACTTGATATAAATTGAACTTGAATTCCAATTGTTAAGAAGAATAATAATTGTTGATCCAGTACAAGGACCCAATGAGTTGGGCATATGGTTGACAACAATTACTCGTAATATTCTATTAATACAACCTCTTGGCTCCGCTTATGATCGAACATAGCAATCTAATTTAATCTCATTATTTTGATATCAATGGCTTAATGAGATAATAATATTATAATACACATATAAATCATTATAGTACATTTAAACTTAAAGCTTCGTCTTAAAATATGGGTATTTTTTACAATTTGAATGTAAATATTAAAAAATCAACGCAACACAACTTCACGCATGCGCAACGATTTATAATGAGGCCTCCATACCTGCCAGAGCTCCGAGTTTCCGCGTGTCACCAAAAACCACAACTGCATCAAGCCTCAATAATTGGACTTCACCATGTTCGGCCATAAGAGTATCATAATAAATAACATATTATCTGTTTTTAAAACATTTTTTTCTTTTTACGAAAAATGGATTATACTCGTAGCTACTTGCTCAACCCAAACCCGACTGTATCAAGGCCATGGCACTGAATTAAGAATTACGACGGTAGTGCCACTTATTGATTATACCTAAATGCAATACGGTACCTAACCTGTTCACAATAAATGAAGATTTTCGATTGGATATTTGGTTCAAATTATTAAGTACCATTTATTGCAATATGCAACAATCATCACAGTTTACCATATTATCGTATTATTCGCACTATCGCAACTAAACTGCCACAATCCAAAAATCGTTTTTTAATTCGTTAAAAAAAGTTTTTACCTTTCGCATTTTTGTACTGTGTTTTTGAAATATGTTTAGATATTGAATGAAGTTTTGACTTCAATTTGATGATTTAGAGATATGAAATTTTCAGTACATATACTATGAACGATAGACAATGAAACGTAGTAATTAACTTAAAACACGTAAATTTGGAATTGTGGCTGTTTAGTTGCGAGGGTGCGAATCACTGCCTTCAAAATTTGCAGTTTCGTGTCACTGACTGACTATAATACAATATTAGGTCTTCGCTTCACCTATGAAGGTTCATACTCTGGGTCCAAACATACACCATGTGGATTTTCCAGATCCTGGTTTCAAACCCGGAAAAACATTATAAGCCGAGACTTTACCGTTTGGCTATCGTGGACGTATTACTTACCTTTATTATTGTACGAGTAACGAGCGCTTATTGCAAAACAGCACCACTTTTATGATGCATAACAGCTCTCTTGTAGTTATGTTTACAACCGCAGCGTAGCAATAATATTCCTTGCGTTTTGGCTAATCTAAAATAATTAACCGCATTCGTAGGTCAGTGTCCTGCGCAAGTGTTCCGTGTTATTTTAAACAACTTGTCAACACCCTCACTGCATGTGTATACGTGCGTTTGTATAAAATATTCGCAGGACCGCTTCAGAATAACCACTGAACAGAATAAATAAATTTGAATTACCCGAGTACATAATAATTGTTAGTGTGATGTAATAAATAATGTAATAATCAATAGAGGTTTTTAGGTTAGTGGAAACCCGAGGCACTGGCAGATTGGAGGCTCCCTTGCAAAAATTTTGATTGTGCGATAAATTGCCATTGTGAAATTTATTGACACATACTTAAAATATGTATCATTTTATGAAATATTTGTTTAATTTTGAAAATAGCCGATATACTGGATTATTTGTTGGGTTAGGTTAGGTTTTCATTCTTGAATTCATGAATTTTGGCAAAAACGGCCATGAAAATTGGCGCGGTTCCCACCTAACTTCCTGTAAATCGACTTGTTCCATTTGTTTAATAACACGTCTTCTTGGTTTGACTCCCTGTCGGAACTCATTTAAAAAAGCATCATTCAAAGCTCAAAAATGAAGGTGAATAGTGTGAATTTGGATTGAGCGTCAACCAAATACGAAGCAAATTAGTTTTAACAGGCTGGATCATCGAGATTGGCATCGTCACAAAAAGAGGGTGTTCGTAGGTATATAGCTATATATTATATACTTATTATTTTTAATACTACAGCATGCCAAGAGACCTAATAACGGAAATAATGTAGTGAAAAAGTTATGCAGTCACAGATATGAAACAAACACCCGGGGTTTGAGAAAATCATATAAATATACTGTGACCTCATCGGGAATCGAACCCAGAACGCACTGGCCTTAGTGGCGGAGCACACTGCAAGAAGCCATGCGATGCACGCACGGTGCAGGGGCCCTAAACGACACTGCTTTTTACGCCTTTCGCTCCACGTCCGCATCGAACGGTCACTAGCAGTGAGCTTTGGCCCTTACGCTCAGGACTACGAGAGCCGCAATAGTACAAGAATTATTATGTTACAAGGCTTTTCACTTAAGATTGTCAAAAATACGCATTTTTTTATAGTAGCATAGTTTTTAAGAGCCATGCGAAATAATGTTTTGTTTTGTCTCAATTATGACAAAATCCCGAGCTCAACGATCTAAATTCTTAGGTTTATCGATAAAAAAAAACGTTAGAATGCAACTCAAGCTTATGAAAAGTCAAGTTTACCATTCCTTGTTGCTCAATATATTCATCAAGAATGATGTAAATATTGTAAATATATGTACGTACATGAATCTGTAACGTACAACATTATTTCAAGTAGGTAGAGTTAATTTCCAGGCACATTTTATCTCTATTCGTTTCGAATGAAATTTTTATGTAATATAATATTATTATCCACGGTCATTTACAAGAGCTTTTTATTCTTCAGATGATACGTTCATTATAATACCACATCTATGGTTGCGGTTATTTTTCTATAATCTAAGGTTGCGGGTCAGGTTTGTTTACATAATATGAATTATCATCTAATTCGGGCCTGTATACGGCTAATGAAAATATATCATAAAATATACGCTCATACAAAATGCATCCATACAACCGCAGCGTGTGCATTTGTATACGAAATCCAAAATACATAAAAGCCATCGTGATCTTCTCAAACGTACTTATTTCTGGATGTGTAGGTGGGTTAGCGATATTGCCAAGTGCATGTGCAAGCAACCGTCGTGGTGTTGGTGTACGATGTTTGACAAAATTAATTAAGCATTCACAAAAAAAAATATTGTAAAGGAATAATGTTCTCAGAACATTTTGACTAAATTGAAACGAACGTGATAAAACGAATTAAATGTTTTTATATTATACTATTTTTCTTCTGCTCCGTGTATCATTTTACACATTGAGTCCGATAGTAATATTATTGGTTGATCAAAATAAATCCCCGGACATCCTGATCTAGTTTTCAAGTAGTTTTTTTTTTAGATATTATACGCAATGCATGTATGCACTGTATAATATTTTCTCTTGGATGACAAATCTTATCAATTATACTCATTGTATTTCATAACGATATTAAAATACTCCACTGTGTGGTTAGGACGACAACCTGGATCCAGTGTCTATCAATATTATTATTTAGAAGATATCATAGTGTGTTACGTTATTATTTTTTATTTGTATTGTGTTAACTGTCAATTTGGTGGAAATGCATTGTATTAATTAAAGTAAAACACAGTGTGTATGTAGTACTGGTTCCACTTATTTAGTTTTAGTCAGGATCTGTTTCATCCGTCTCAAAACAATATTGTCAAATGATAAAGGTATACAGATATGTTAGATGTTTCATAAAATATCTATCTGTATTATTGTATATTCTTTACCAGTTGGCAATGTCCTTTTGATCGGACAAAATCGGTCCTGGCTAATTTTTAATAAGTGGAATTAGTAGAGGAAGGGTGCCTATTATGAGATAGGTGCCTAATATGAGATATAGCAATAACTCAGCAACCGGACGATAATAAAATATGGTGTTGGTGTCACGCGGTAGCGAGGAGTAATAGCTCCAAACGACTGTCAGTGTGCAGCATGCAGCGCTTGTCTTTGGTGGTGGATGTGTGTTTTCGTCGATCACTCGTCCAAGAAATTTTTCCACGTGCTACTTTTGATGATCATAGAACATCTCTAAGGTATCGTACAATGTTTATTTCTTAATTAAACACGTGGTTTGGTAGTTTACTTTATATTTGAGTATCTTCTGTATCATTATCGACTCTAGATAAAGAATAGTTAATTTTTTATGTCAAATTTTGAATGAGCCTAAAATGAGATACTTGGGTGGGCCCAATATGAGATATCTCATATTGGGTACACATTTTACTTTGAAACCATATCAACGTTTATAATGTGTGTGTATGTTTTATATTATATTTTCCATAGATGCCTCCGTCAAAAAGGAAAAGAAGGGACCCCGAGTCTATGTTTCAAGCTCTGAACGTCGTTTGAAAGAAAGAAATGGGATATCCGAAAGCTGCCAAACAGTTCGGAGTACCAAAAGCCACGCTGGAGCGTTATGTCAAAGATGGTCGAAACCCACAAATTACAAAAAGAAAAGACGGCTGAGGAAAAAAAGAAAACTAGAATGGAAAAAGCGATGGGAAAGAAAAATTAGAAAGAAATTAAAAGGAAGAAAGAGGAATTTGAGTCGTCGTCAAGCGAAGGTGGAGAAGAGATGATATTTAACGATGATAGTGCTGATGACGACGATGAAGAAAATGATGCCATGCGTAATTATTTACTGTAGTTGGAATTTTACGGAAGATACAAGAGTATAAAAATGGGCGCAGGTGTTTCAAATTGAGTCATGAAGATTGTAGTAATTTAGCAGGAGATGTTTTTATTTGTGTTTTTTGTTATGATAATATTTGAATAAAAAGTGGATTTGGATTAAATGAGATCACGTGAAAATATGTAAACAAATATATAATTATTCATATCAATTACAGCTGTTGTTTTTTTCATAATGTTCCCAATATGAGATAGTCTCATATTAGGAACAGCGACTATCTCAAATTAGGAACACTTTTTAGAGAACAGCTTATTTGACATTTTTCACTAAAATGCGAATCTAAAATAAACGGGCTGAAAGAAAAATCTCATGACTACAAATTTATTAGTAAACAGTATGTTTGATGTATTTATAATAATAGATACCCTGCAATGAGTTTATTTTAGATTTGAGAATGTCACAAAAAAAAGTATCTCATAATAGGCACCCTTCCTCTACTACATAATATAGTGTTTTAATTGTATTGTCTCAATTACATGTTACTGAATTCATAATATTCCAGAAATATTCTCGCATCTCTGGCTGTCATCAAGTTAACAATATGAATATGACGTATTATTCTTATAAATCTGATAGAAAATATTAATATCAAATTCTAATTATTGTTTCATCATTTTACATGCGTGACCTTCCTAATAATAATACAAAATATAAATCATTAAAGATTATCAACCTTTATAAGTTTGTTTCACAGTTATATAAAGCGTTTTTAAATGACTCGATAATTCAATGAGGATCTTGACCGTCTCATGAAGAGGTTTCATAACAGATTTTTGTTTTAGGATATTTATTTTATCCTATTTTATATTAGCCACTTTTTCAACATTATTAGGACCGCTTCCCTACGAGCCTGTTAACTGTTAGCTCTGTTAGCAGAAATATGTAAGTAGATCTCAAGAATACTGTCTCTATGACTACGTACCTACATAATAGACTCCTGTATTCAATAGAAAGTAAGATTACAGATAAACTTCATATAACAACGACGCAAAGTTTGATCCGAGACTGTACAAATGCATCAAAACAGCGTGGCTGCCATGTGTTGGTCCGTAGTAGTGTAGTTTGGCGTCGAGTGACGTCACAGGTGAACACGTGGTCTCCTGTTACTACGGGCGATCAGGGATCAAGGACAGTTTTACGATGCGCGCCGGATCACCGTTTTCTTTTCTACTGCGCACCAACTTAAGTTTACACTGGTCCAGTGATTGTAAAACTACATATTTATATCTCTCCCTGAACCTGGTAAAGATTAATTCACTTGTATAATAATTTGATTACTATATTTTAATAAGGTTTATCCGCTATGGGCTAGCATATATTGGCAAAAAACCAATTGAAAAATAGATTCGACGCAGGACTTAAATATTAGGTAATTAGGTTCAATAATATTAGAATATTAGCGATACTTAACAGCATCATTAAAATCATTATAAATATTTTCGGTACAAGTCTGTTTACTGGAAGCCAGGTGGGAACAGCGGCAATTTTCATAACCGATTTCGGCAAAATTCATGAATATTCAAGAATGATAACGTAACAAAACCTAACCTAACAGATAATCCAGTATTTCGGCTATTTTCAAATTATTTTTACCCCTGGCTTCCACTAAATAGACTTTTGTACCTTTTAATTTACTTTTCATACTGTTTTTTGTAATACTGCATATATTTATATCTTATTTGCACTGTTTTTTATAATATTTCTTTGTTTTTTTTGAAATGTCATGTTGTGATTGTGAACGTCTAAAATTTATCAAGAACCATAGTATTTTCTTTCATTTTAGATAGCTACCAACGTAGCTGTGTAAAGATATTTTATAATTGTGTCTTACACCTATTTATTGTCAGTTGCCATTGGTTAATTTATAAGTCCAAAACTGACATATTCTTCATTAAAAGAGTTTGAACTGTCTACCTGTAAATAGATACTGTAATGGTAACTTTTGTGAAACTAACCAAACATCAGAAAGTTAGTATTCCCTTTAAGACCTTTATGTCATTAACCAATCATTATTATAACCATGTACCTAGATAAAGTAGAGAAAACTATAATTCTCAACTTGTAGTATATTATTTGTGTATTTGTAAATTATTCTATGCTTGAAAATACGAAACGTTAATATCATCGTTGCATTTATTTTATTATGGCACATTCAGACGATTGTGTACGCCTCACAGTTTTGGAAAAGTGCACTTTCTTGATGGGTGCCCAGGCGCACGACCACTACCCGAAAACCGCAAATAACACAACTCCAATATTATCTTCAAGCAAAACACATCTACTTAACAGTATTCATAAGGTATATTTTACCATACACAATACAATAAGAATATATCACAGTAATTCAAAGAGTATTCACTCGTATTTTTAATGTACGTAAGATGTATATTGCTGTGGGTTTTAGATATTTATATTTCGTTTGGGTGTTGTCTTGTAGTAGCTCGATTTGTTTTGTTTGCTCCACCGAGGTAAAGTACGTTGAACTGTGGACAAAACAGATTGGTCAGGTTTGAAAGGGGACTGATTATTATTGGACAGTGGCGAATGCAAACTTAATATTAATTAGGTGAATAAAAAGAAAATCGATTAATGTAAGAAACAAACCTAGAATTAAATATTACAATGATACTTTTATACCTGCTTCAGTGTAAGTAATTTCAGTCGACGTCATCAAATAATCCATTGACCAAAAACCTGTGTCAAAACTTGCAAATTTTTTTTAAGGCAAGCAAAATAAAACAGTGCGAGAAAAATACATCACATTGATTGATTGACAAAAAACATTGATTGATATACTTACATATTATTCTAGGTACATCATTGTAGTATTGACCATCCCATACAATATGTTAATTGTAAACACTGAAGTGTTTTTTTCTTGAAATGGTTATTATATACATCTGTAAAAATCGCTCTTCTTGGAATTATTATTAAAATTTATATTTAAACTCGTACCATATACCTAATTAGCTATCAGTGGCGTGCGGTCCATAGACGCTGTAGATGCAGAGCACCCCCAGAAATATTCGGTAAATTACTATCAATAAATAGTATTATACATTTGGTGCGCAATTGTGTGGTAACTTTTATTCTACAGAACCAGAGTTCTGAACATAAAATTGTAATGATGTACCTATACAAATTAACATGGTTTGCAAACTAACCCTTGAGACAATGCAGGTCAAGCTTATGTTTCCACCACTGTTGTCTGTATTTATTACGAAATGATAAATTTTGTATGAGAGGATTCGGGCAGACTAAATGTATGTGACATGGTGTAATTTTCATATTCATATACCTCATAGGATTAATTATTTATAAAAGTGGCATAATAACATCAAATACGGCCCTGTTATCGCCTGATACGATATCACGGTTAAATGGGACAAACCGTTTATGGAAGCAGACTGAAAAAAAATAATCATCTCACTTCATTTTTTATTGCCCATTATTATTGGGATATAAGTATAACTAAATAAAAAAATAATTATTATAAACTAGATGTAATAATATTATTCTGCTTAAAATAAAATGTTTGTATACGATTTATTTAAAGAAATAAGTTAATATATAGGTATAATGGTAAATTAGGTAGGTAGATAATAGGTATATTGTGAAAACAAAAAATTAATATAGGTATGTAGATTTTTGTTTATAGGTATAAATTCTAAAGTCTGTGTAGGACACTGACAGAATGAACCATTAGCATCGAAACCAAGCCGACCAAGCCAATGTTATAATTAATTATTGATCTAGCGTCATATTACACAATTATTATACCAGAGAACTTAAAATTAATGGCAACTGGCTTATCCCCGGGAGAGCGGTTTAACAGGGTAACATTGTATTTATATAGTTATGTCCGTCTCATGATATGCATTCAAGATTATCACGTAAACGAAACGCGCATTCAGTATTTGAGAACAGTTGGCGCACCGTGTCTGTTGGTTTTATGGCCTAAAGGCCTTAAATTATTGAAGCGAACCCTTGATCCATGTTATTACGTCATTAAGTGCAATTTCACGGAGATAAATACACTGAAATAATAATTAAGTTACACATGTTTTGTACTCGTAAATTATTTAATTTATCATAGTATTATGTATGTAGACGACCAAATCAAGTATTAGCCAGTTCAGACAGATACATTCAAGAGGAGACCAACTAACAGCCACCCTTTAGTTTTGCATAATATACGGATGTGGCACCCCTGGCGAAAAGACTGCTTATAATTATTAACTATATCCATTGTTATGAAGATAGTAGTAAAAATTTATTAATAATTTAAGTAATATTATCATATTATGTAATAGCCACTATGCAGGACGGTCCTTTTGCACGAATTTTTGATCACCATCCCTGTAAATTCAACGATGGAGAGTGCCAACTCTAATGTATTAGTATTTTGAATTATTATTCATTATCCATGCTAATTTTAGCAGTTTATACGTGTGCTTACGCTACAATTATTTATTATTACATCCATAGATAATATTTTGAACAGAACCCACAATAATAGACAACATACTTATGGAAAATACATACTTTTTGCCAACCGCTAAAAACAAAAAACACGCGATTTTGACATGAGTCGAAAATGTGTAGGCATGTAGAAAATGATAAAAACCTTCATTGAGTCAAGGTGTCGATGCAGTGCGGTACGGCGTGAGGTGACCTCATTGTTGTTCTGGATATTTCGGCAGATTTTGCCGTCAGTTGTAACAACATTGATAATCAACCTTTTTGATTTTGCGGAATCCCTGGGACATTTTATACCTAGAATCTCAAGGTTCGTCCTGACCGACACATTAAAGTTCAGATAAGACAATGAAAAGAGAAAAATAGATATACCTACATGTTAAGCAGTACACAAACCGAGGCAATGTGCCGCTCAACAACCCTTTAAGTAGGTATACAAAAAAGCATTTTAATAAACCTATACTATTTCTAAAGCTATAAAAATACACTTAACAACACATAGGGCAGCAATAAATCATTAATACGCTGTAACTACGACGAACTCGGTTATTAAGATCACGGATATAGCGAGATCTCGGATGTTATGTCGCGTAAACCTTTTTTTACCATAATATTATCATTTTTTTTATAGTTATAGCTTTTGCGAATTTTCGTGAACCCGTTGGGAATCAGTGATGTAGGTAGTGTGTACTGATATTGTCAAGTGGTCTCTGTTACATAAATTTGCCCTGAATAGGATGACGATGACCCCAAGGTCTCCATCATCACGCTGCGGCCGCGTCGTGATCGCCATGATAAAAATTAGCCATCTACTCCATCGTGGCATGGTGAGCTGATGCTGCGTGTCTAATTGAAGGAATTATTTATTCACTTTTGTGCTAGGCCAGTTGCACTTTACTCTAACTAACATTGGTACTAAACTAATGTAGGTACTTATGTATTGATAATATTATTATTGTCATTAAATTTGCCAAGTTCAGTTTTTCAAGTTATAGAGTTAACAACACGCAATTACGATTATGATCAATATTGTTAAATTAAAAAGTTTTCTTTAAGAGCCTTTAGTGAAACGGCAAATAATTTTCAACAATAGGTGCGACGAAATTTTGGACTCGCTGGCAATCGGAGAGCGAAAGTCAAGCTGTGAACACGTTAATTTGTTTCGTGATGGCGACGGGGGTATTAATTCTTAAATCGTGTAAAGATGACTAAAAAAACGTTACCAATTTACTAGAAAAAGAAAACATGTCAATGAATATATTATTATTGTTACTAATAGAACAACAAACAGAACATTAAATGGACGCATGTTGAATTTTTATGACAAATTATGTTTTGTTCTGCACGCGTCGCGTAGTCACGATCGTTTTAGACCGTGCCCCAGCTGAAGTATAGCCTTAAAATAATTATATATTTGAAAATTTATAGTTTTCTAAAAACACGTATAGGTATTAAGGTTGGAAAATACCGGTATAGACTAGATATACATTATTAGAGCATGGGTTTTATACTAGGAATTTTATTAATAATTACTGTTAGTACAGACGATATTTCCGGAATGATTTTAGTGTACTGTTTAGTGAATTTAGTGGAAGCCAGCGGCAAACAAATTTTGAAAATATGTAGTCGATATGCTGGATTATTTGTTAGGTTAGGACAGGTTACGTTATCATTCTTGAGTTCATGAATTTTGCCGCTGTTCCCGCCTGGCTTCCAGTAAACAGATTTATAGCATTATTATGTTGTAATTTGCTGCATTGAACCACGCCGACATTGTTTATATAGCAGTCACCCTTAACTTTGGAAGTTGACATTTCGGTACCTTATATAGACAATAATAAAATTCTACTCGTACGTAGATATGCGATAATATTCAGTATGAAACATTTTCAAGCTATCGTATTTTTACCACGTTTTTCTTAGCATTCTTGTTCGTCCGGTGGTTGTTTATCCGGTACAAATCTTGCAATCGATTTTTAACTAACTTCCCGACTAGCTGGACAATTGAAACTTTTAGAATATATCAGAACACGATGCCAATGCATTCTTTTAATACTTTTAGCCATCTTAGTAGAATTGAATTCATTTTCAGTTAATTCTGTTTTGTATGAAAAGTTATTTCGGAAGAAATCCGTAATCCAATCCACTATTATTGGTTGCTAAGGGGGTGGTGCTAGCAACAAAATAATTAATATATACGTGCGTTACTATGGAAATCAAAATGACATTTCAGTGTTCTATATTTGTTTGTTTGCTTGTTGCAAAATAGCAAAAAAATGATTTGTTGACAATTGCCTTATTTGTCCTAAATTATTAATAGGTACATAGAATTGTCAAGTTTAAATGATTTAACAGAAAAATTAAAACGTGGTATATAAAAAGTTATTTTTATCTTGTAATTATTTCATTTATTTATTTATACGATAACAAAAGTTTGACAATCAATTTTGACATTTATGTACTCTTACCAGTTACGATGAGTGGAGGTAGGCTATCAAGATCCGACATAATTATAGTGCTTAGGTACCAAACATTGTCAGTCATACGAGGTATTTGTTGTCATTGATCAAAGACTACAAATTGCAAACAGTGTTGGTTAGTTTTTAAAAATCAATTAAACTCTGCCTAAATAATTATTCATAATAGTTTAGTATTCTATAGATTCGATAAAAACAGTGCACACTTTTTCAGGCAGGTATTTGTTTTCGTTGAATTACCTAATAATAAAATTACATATGGTATTAATTAGTTTTTTAAAAGTCATTAATCCCTGTGTACGACTGACAAAGTTTACTGTGCTCTATTTATGTCAGATCTTAACAGCCTATTTCCACCCTTCGCCACTGGTATATACAAGTAACTAGAGTTACTAGACGAAGGTTAGGATTAGAATAGGACAATCGCGTATTACTTCGAAGTTAAGTAAAAATACGTAAAAGCAAAAAAAAAAGGTCTTTGAAAATGTGAGGCATTGAAGCTTGCGATATGAGATATGACATGTCACATTCACCCGCCCACTAAATCAATCACGAACACGCTCATACATTTTACATAAATACACATATTATTTTACTATTCGGTTGCCTTTTCTACATACACAATACACAATAGAATATAATAAGAAAAACAGTGGCGTATGGAGAATAAAATAATTGAATTTTATTGAAATAATCGATCGACAGTCCATGGATGGTCCAAAGACCTAAATTATTATGGATAGGTAAGCCTAATTCATAAATAGTAATGGATTTTTGGGTTTTCACTAAAGTTGTCAACGTGTGTTCTTCCTTCTTTTTTCTCTCGACGTTTCGGTCTCGTTGGAGAAGCTATTCTCAAGAAATGCGTCGAGGAAAGAAGAAGGAAGAACACACGGTGACAAGAACAACCCAAAAATCTATTGCCATAATAAGCAACAGTATAGGTACCTAATTCATAAATATTTTGTTTTAATTTACTTTTATTTTACGAATAATTCACAAATTTTAATAATGTAATATTTATTCTCTATTGAACTTAAATAATATGAAAAAAACAGTTTATTAAATAATTAGCAAGTGCAAGTGCGCTAAGACTAAAATTTCGAGAGATCCTGACATCGGCTAGGTATCAAAGTAAGTAGGTAGGTACTTATTATTTAAATCACAATATCCGGTTGAAAATATTAACGCAGTTCGAGAACCGCTTCACTACAAGTTAATTTAGCCGTAATTATGTAGGACGGAGGTGCTGCAATTGGTAAAACACATTAGCCAGAATCCGATGAATGCGTCGTATTTTTTTCTAATTGAATATTTTTTGAAAATTAATTTTATAATAAATCATAATATTATAACCTTAAGAGCGTACTTCAGTGAAACGGCAACTAATTTTCAACAGTAGGTGCGACAAAAATTTCTCACTAGTCGCCAATCGGAGACCGAGAGTCGAGGTGTCCGCACGTCGATTTGTTTTGTCATGGCGTCGGATGAAAATATTCTTAAATCGTGTACAGATTACTAAAAAACTTTACGTATGTCCGTAATGCACAATCCGCGCATCGCTTAGCCACGATCTTTTTAAACCGTGCCTCAACTGAAGTATAGCCTTAATAATTCTCGCCTTTAATTTGAATTGATAAATGTTTTTTTGTGGTTTTTTTATTATTAATGTGTAAATAACTGTGTATGAATATTTCCTGTATCTTACTTTTTTCTCACTCACTTTCAGTACACCCGTCAAAGTAGAGGTTTGTCGAACATATCCGATGATCCACGACTATTTGTATGACCTCTACCAGTAAACGTGGCACATTATTAAAGCATAGCAAAATCTATTATTTATTATACCTAATGTTTTTTTTTATTTTTAAAAATCATTTATTTATTTATTAGTAATTTTGATAATGCTTTGTTCAACCCACAGGTTCCACCCTTGTCATTCGAGGCTCATATCCAGTGAAGGGTGAAATACAAATCGCTGTTGCATTGAATTTCCTTACAAAAGCGTGCATCCATTTTATATTACCTAGAAGAAAAACAAAAAAAATAACCCGATAAAATGATGTCGTGTAGGTTTATATATTTCTTTTTCGTCATATTTCACTTTCGTCGAATAAAGGGATGACGATTTTATAATCCTATCACACGGTTGGTAATCAAACGATGGATGAAGGAAGCTTACAACTGGATTTGACTCGGCAAGCGTAACAAAAAAAAATGAATAGAATTATTTATGGCAATATCGAGCGTGTACACGAGTTTCTTGCACCGATGTCTATAAGATAAGGGGAACGCTTTACGGTTACATGTAAATTGTACGTAAAACATTTCACCGCGCCACAGTTAACCGTGAGCTTTCTTATCGGAAAGAGATGATCGTATAGGTATTATAAGGTCTCCAATTTTATTAGATTCAATATGAACATCTACTAGATTTTGTTAACCACGCTAAACATAACAAATAAATTGCTCTAGATATTTTTGTTTAAATGGACCTCCCTCCAATCAATTTTTCTGTGTGCGTGCCTGACATACCTAATATTAGGTAGTGGCGAAAAAACGAAAAAAAAAACAACACACACTTAGACAGTGATCAATGTTTAATTGATAAATAAAATAGTTCTAGTTTTTAAATATTCTAAGCTCCTCCCCGACAGATTTTTCTAGCATTGCTACAATAATACGTGCTTACAAAATCATTATCAATTAGTTACCTGCACGATTACATATCCAATAATTTCACAGTATTTAAAGGTTACGCTAGTTTCTCGGTTACATGTAAATGTAAATTGAACGTAAAACATTTCACCGTGGCACAGTTCGCCGTGAGCATTCTTATCGGAAAGAGATAACCGTAAACTACACGGTCTACAATTTTATTATATGAACATTAATTCAACTTTCATAGCTGATTTTGGCAAAATTCATGAATTCAAGAATGAAAAACTAACCTAACCTAACCTAACAAATAATCCAGTAGGTAGGTATATTGGATATTTTCAAAAATTTCTGCCTTTCTTCGAGTTATATATTTTTTTTTTGATTTATTAGATCCCATATTAACCTTGTTAATTTTAGGCTTTTTAATATCGCATTAGAAGAAGTAGAATATTAAAAATATAGTTCGGTTCGCGAAATGACTTTTTTATTTATTCCTTTACTTAAAACAAACGCTTGGGGGTAGTTTTTATTATAAAGAATGATATGCCTCTTTTATAGTCAAATGCGTCATGCAGCTAAGTATGTACTGTTTTATTTTTTGTCCAGATTTTTCTATAAATATTTTACGGTTATTTCCCCGCTAAGCATCTTTTTATTGTTTATGGGAGATTTTATTAGAAAATATTTTTTATAGATCGCCGGAATTGTTAGAGGGCAGTGGCTTTATGGAAAGTAAGTGGTAGCCATTGACAGCAGCAGGAAATAAATTACTTATAAACGAAACTGTACATAGTATAATAATCATTATTGTTGCTCTCCACGACCCAGTGACGTCCCCGCTATAAAGTAAATTTAGCTTGCGTACCCTTTTCACTTTTAATCTCAAATTGATGGGTACCAACCTAAATTTTTATTTTCGGCTATCTTAAATGGACAGGTGAAACAAATATCTTTAAAAAAGACACGTTAACAGTTTACGAAGCCTTCTTTCAAACATCGGTGTCTTTGGGTACCCACATGAAGGAATGAATTGAGAGGTTTAGAGTACCCCTTGTGAAAATATTTCCTGTGCGATAAACTGTCATTGTCGGCCGATGTCGACATGTTCAAACGTACCGATCGTATCGACTATTTTATGGAAAACCGCCACTGCTCTCAAAAGTTGTAATAATATTCTCATTCGTTCCTTCATTTGCCGCTCCTAATAAACGCATGATCTGCCTACCCTAACGGGTAGTCACTGCCACTTTCCATATAATCTGGGCACAACCAGAGTTAGAAATAGAACCGGAGTCAAACCCAGGGAAACCTGAGAACCCGTTAATTATTTTGGAACTGTAGCCAGGACCGAATCCCTTGATATCGAATCTTAACAACTACGAGCCGAAACCCCTAAGAGTGACGATATTTTGGAGGTTCCGTTTTTCGAAACATAGTCACAACTAACCTTTTAATTACATTTTAATTACCATAAACGCGCCAGTCGCGGTGTTAGTACTAAATGAGTTAATTAACGCTCTCTCCACTAGCTATATCAATAAATTAATAAATGTGTGTAATAGTTCTTAGATCTACGAGTAATCTACATTCGATCCTGATATTAATGATAACCAAATAAATAAATACTTGGAAGTCACCACATATAAAAATAAAATTGTATCGCACACACTGTGACTACTCCCGTGCATATCTAATTGTATAATTGAGTTCGTAAAGTACACTATGTGATCGAAACGGGTGTCATAAAACATTTTTTTTTATATCTGAGAATAAAATAATTTTATAATTTTCATGAATTACAACCAAGTAATAAACCGCGCAGTTTAAGCGCCGGCCTATAGCGTCGTGGGTCCCATGTTCGAATCCTGGGTCTGGCAAGTAGGTACACGTCATATTGTTTTCCAATTTGTGTACCTATGAGTCAGAGTATGAACCTAATATGTTGAGCAAGTAGCTGACATCCATAAGTAAAAACAAAATCTGTTTTGGTCCTTTTTCGAACGGACATGGTCGGAAAAGTATAGTAACCAGTAGATATTTTTAGCTCCATCAACACTTCATTAGTTTTATCAAAGGTAATGCATAGTGTATATTATTTAAAATAATAAAAAACATATTATTAGGTATTTAAAAACTACAAAAAAGTAGCTGTGCGACCTGTCAACATTCTAGACTCTAGAGGGACAAAGTGTGTATGTGTGCTGTGCTGTGGCTTTGTTACAGACAGATTAAAAAAAAATAAGTACCTTTATTATGCCGATGTAATGTGCAGTGGTGGCTCGACGACTTTCTGGGTGGTGGGGTTTAGCCATTAATTATCAAAAATACATACATACCTACCTACTTTCTAATATTATACAATATATATCAATCTACTTATATAATAATATCATTTTATTAATTATTTAATGAGTAATTTTTCAGAATAAATAATATGATTATTTCAATTATTATTAAAGACTTACCATTATCAATTTTGAACAATGATATACAGCGAGAATTTTACTCACCTCATCCTTTTGTACCGCGGCAACGGGTTGGACCTGAGTGACCCCAGTCAGCGAAAAATAAACACCATATCTTCATATTTTGTACATATGTGTCACCGTGAAATAGGGCGTATTTAATGAAATTAATTATTTTAAAACCGCGTTATCTTCATGACGTTATTATATAATTTACAATCATTGCTTTATTTATTTGTATAATAATAATAAATATCTTTATAAAATTGTGACGGGTTTAGATAGATAAAATAAATTAAATATGTAATTCATTTAATCATGTAATTAAGTAGATATAGTATGACAATGATAAAAATATCGGACGTGTATTTTAGACATGATAACGATGTGGGGACGGTCCCTACGAAGCCTTAAGGTAGAGCTGCCCCTGGTAATGTGTTCTCTTAATATTATTTTATTGGTGTGCATTAAAAGTTGATAATTAAACAACCTATAATTACAACATGATCAATAAGCGACCATATTAACAACAATAAAACGTGTTCGAATCAAAATTTAATTGCGATAAACGCATCGTTAAATTAACATTTTATGAAACGAGAGCGCGTGATAAATAAAAAAATGTTTATCGTTGGTCCATATAAAATCATTTAGATGCAATAGCATTTTAGATCAATCAATTAGCAAGTTAAGATCTGGATACCCCAATAAATTTTCAGTTGATAAAAAAGTGTTTATTTCCAATGCCTAATTTGATAAGATGTTATGAAACTGTGGAAAAACGGTCATGTTGTTTACATCGTTTTGAATGTAAATGTCAAGTTTTGCAATCGGCCGTTAAAACTGTGATTAAAATGTCGTCCTTGATAGAATAAATTCAACGATGCAAAAAGTTTATTATTAATGTCTTGTACTATGACCTATTTATTACAAGACATAATGTCGCTTACCAATATAATTATAACATTAAATGAGTACATACCTACCTATACAACCATACAAGCAATTAATTATGTAGCTTATTTAATATTGCGTACAGCAGGTACGGAACTTATAGATTTACTAAGCTTTTGAAAGCTCAATGTTAAAAATATTATATTATTAATCAATAATCAATCACAAAAGGCAACCCACTTTCCATTATTTTGTACTCCTTTGTTGACGGTGGTGACAGATAATCACATGATCAATACTGTAATAATTACAAGATAAAAATAACTTTTTATATACAACGTTTTTAAATTTTCTGTTGAATTATATAAACTTGACTTGACTAGATTAAACGATCAAAAAAAAATTGTACTTGATAGAAATACTGAATAATGAAATGTCATTTCATATTGATTTCCATAGTAACGCACGTATATATTATTTAATAATTTAGATGCTAGGACCCCGTAGCAACTACTAATGGTATCGAAATAACTTTTCATACAAAACAGAATTAACTGAAAATGAATTCAATTCTACTAAAAGATGGTTAAAAGCAAAGTATTAAAAGAATGCATTGGCATCGTGTTATGATATATTCTAAAAGTTTCAAATGTCTAGCTAGTCGGGAAGTTAGTTAAAAATCGATTGCAAGATTTGTACGGGACAAATAAGAATACGACCTAAGAAAAACGTTGTAAAAATATAAGAAGATGAGTTTTGAATTCTACAAACTGATTTGGGGGGGGGGGGTATTGTGAGAGTATTTACGTGTAGGTACCTCACATATTTTCAATTATATTGCATGTAATTATGTATTATTATGCCTCTCGTAATATGTATACATAAAAATCGTATTAAGCAAAGCCATCGTTAATGGATAATGTAAAAACAAAAATAAACTTGTTATTGATCAAACCGAATATATTTAAGCTTTTGTTAGTCGTAAATTTACCCCTCATATATTTGACGAAAAGAAGTAACTTAGTAGTTACAGCCAAACACTTAAGTATGGAATTGAAATGGCAGTTAATGTACATACTACTCAAATGCGATGAAATAAAAAGAGCTGATAAAAAACGAAAATAAAGTTTAATGCCAGGCTATACTTTTTACGTCGAACGATTCTTTTTTTTGTCAAATTGGAAACAAGAAACATTATCTACTGGGGTTATCTCATGGACGTGCACAAATCGAAACAGTACAGAAGCATTTCATATAGATAGGTAAAATTTTATAATATTTCTCTGTCACAGTTTCTCTTCTTTATATAAGATCGTTATAATATAATATTCCACCTTTTTAACTCTTAAAAACAATATTTTTTTAAAAAGTAAATGGAATATGACTTATTCTTATTAATTATCAGGATCTCATGACTGATGATCGTAACCCGGACGATTTGGCTGTCGAATACCTTCTGAACAGGTTGGCCCCACTCCTCTTGGCATTCTATGACACGCAACGCTTGTAGCCGCTGGAAAACCCATGGCACTCATAACACTTTGGTATCTAGGGCATCCAATTTTGTTTTAATATTCCAATACGCCATGCCTATAAAACAAGACAACGCGGACGACAGAAACGGACACTAACGATCCAAATCCTAACACGGGCATTCGATAATTTGTGGGTGCGACAGCTGGCAATATCTCGAAGGTGAAAACGCTTATTTATTCCTACAGGCAGCATTTATCGCTAGACACAAAGTGGGGAGTGTCTGGGTATGAGGAATGTACCCGTAAAAGTATGGTATTTACGATAAACTATATTATGGATATTTTTTTCAAAATGGTCAACCCCCAAAACATTCTGTGTGCGCGCCTGTTTACAGGTAGTTTATGTTATATCCCAGTGAATTACTACATAAATCCTTCAATATGCACATACCTACATACATTGCCAAATTGCGAGATTCATCCAAAATATCTTTCCATGGAAACAGTTATTCCTCGAGTGGCAAATTCATTAGACGCATTTCTTCTCAAAATAATGCTCAACGCTTGACTTTCAATTGGCAATTTGCTAAGAAAAGAGTACCGACGTATGGGGGAGTTGACGGAAGAATCGAGAATACCTCGAGGCGGTGGATGGACGTCGATGGGATTTGGGAAGAAATTATCCTGCAATAGCATGACATGAACACAGGGTGTCACAGAATAATAATAAATACATTTAGTGCATAATATGTAGGTACATTTATTTAATTATTATTATTAAATAATTATTATTGTTAGACATTTTTGCTCTTACAATAAATAATTACAAATAAAAAAGAACTTTTTATATACCACGTTTTTAAATTTTCTGTTGAATCATATAAACTTGACAATTCTATGTATTACCAATTTAGGACAAATAAGGCATATTTGCAACGAACAAACAAACAAACAAATATAGAATACTGAAATGTAATTTTGATTCCCATAGTAACGCATGTATATATTAATAATTTAGTTGCTAGGACCACCCCCTTAGCAACCAATAATAGTGGATTGGATTACAGATTGCTTCCGAAGTAACTTTTCATACAAAACAGAATTAACTGAAAATGAATTCAATTCTACTTAAAGATGGCTAAAAGTATTAAAAGAATGCATTGGCATCGTGTTATGATAGGTATATTCTAAAAGTTTCAAATGTCTAGCTAGTCGGGAAGTTAGTTGAAAATCGATTGCAAGATTTGTACTGGATAAACAACCACCGGACAAACAAGAATACGAGCTAAGAAAAACGTGGTAAAATACACATAATTATTTTAATTATTTGGTAATAATTGTATTTTTTTATTTTTCTGGGAGTAAAAAAATATATCTACGGATGTTGCCCTTTACACACCTGATTTAATTGAACAATGGTTCGAGCTGGAACACTGATCTCTAGATTTCAATGAATAATAATATGTGTTTCGAACTAATTTCAAGCAATTAGTGGATACAATACCGAAGCTGTACGTCCCATGGGGGTAGGCAGATTGAGCGTCGCTTGGGGGCGGCAGTTACTCGAAGGGCGGCAAATCGAGGAGAATCATTATGTATATATAGAAATTGCTACCTAAACTTAGTATAGAAATAGCTACCTTAACTTTGTCCATCATCATCGTAATCATCTATCCGCATGGTACGAGCAGTTTAAGCCTGATAGAAATACCAGAAATCGCGTCACCAACGTTATTTTCACACTACTCCATGAGTGGAGTCACATACTCAATGGAGTCCATGATCACACTGCGACAACGAAATCCTTTGTGATAGCTAAAATATCGACTTTAAGATGCCAACCGAATCCGTTTGCCGTAGTGTCTATACTTACCACGCCACTACTCACCGCAGGACATGTTCGGCTCGCCTAATGCTCACAGGTCTGTACCGGCGTTTAAACTACTTACAACTTGTAGTGGAAATGGTGATTTCGTAACCCTATCTTTTGTATATTAATCAATATATTATTATATATCAATTCTATATTAATTAAAAGCTAATTCATTTTCTTGTAGCCATGTAGAAAATAATAAAAGCCCCCCTTGCCACGTATATTGTCGTAATAATGGTTTGATACTTGCCTCTGGAACTTTATACCTCCGAACATTTTTTCCTTTCGGGAAATTCAAGTGAGGTAATTCGCCACTTGACAGTAAAATAAAGAAAAGCATTAGACTGCCTTGAGTGCTGGCCGGGTACTAAAACGTGACAAAATAAAATCTGGTCAAATTTCCCTTCAAGCGATTCTGTTACCCTAATAACGGAGTCCAATAATAATGACAAAGTACCTACGTATTGCCTAATGCATCTATATTTTTTAAGATTGGGACAAAAGCATTCTAGTCTAATAAATTTTCACACATAATCATCATTAATGATGGCTTTATTGATATTGCTGTAAAGGTATATGGTTTATGGCCAATGCTGATAATATTTTCCTTCTGTTTCAGACAAAACAATGATTAATTTTATTGAGCGCACCTAACTTTAAGTAGATTATATGCGGCTCTTTTGTAAGTGCTTTTTGAAACAACAAGATACTGGCATTCGTGTCCGGAAAACGTTACCTACGCAGCTTGCCGTATCACAGTTCACCATCAGCTTTTGTACCTATCGGAAGCAGATGGCCGTGTAGCATTGAGATCAAATTCATGTCCAAATAAAACACTTAAAGATGTGTAATAAACTCTACCGGAATATAAGGGAAATACAGAATAAAATGGGTAGTTAAGTAAATTAGAAATTTAATCATGTCGTATCTATATACTTATATATAATTCTGAATGTTTCAAAAGTAGACACTCGTAAGTATGAAGTTGTACCTATCAAATATTTTATAATAATGACGGAGTTGTTATCAGATATTTGATAAAAATCAATATTAAATTAATATTCTTAGTGAATTTAATAAAATTAGAACATTACAATCTGCAAACAAGCGTATCATCTAAATAAATGGTTTTGTAAGATAGGTAGGTACCTCTACAATTTCAGAGTACTTCATGGTACTGGGAAGGCACACGAAAATAGGTGAGCAGGTTGATTCCAAATGCATCAGATTAGAATCTGCAGTTATATAAAAAAATCCAATCTAGCAGTGTTGTGTGTCTGAGCTCTAGTAGCGGACATGGACAGAATATACAGGAAGTAGAGTAGATGAAGGAAAATATCCTGTGTATTATAATATCTAAATTAAAATTCCCCATGTAACAAATTGACGTTTACCTATCCAAGTATTATTTATTATGTTTTCATTTAGGTAGAATATATTATGCTTCATAACTTTGAACTCCGGCTCTAGGATGAAAATGATGTAGGTATTATATTCTAAAAACATTTTTTATATAATATGAACATAGGTACAATATATTACAAGTGAATATAATTTGATCTAATTTTATGCGAGGGAATCAGGCAAATAGACGTAGTAAAAAGTGCAAAGTTATAAAACGTATACTCTACCTATCGACTCCTTTTTGTTGAGCTAAAATAGCCGCCGGAGGTGGCCACGCCTAAGCACTACGAACCCACGCTGCCCCGTTTTGGGTGCATTCTTCATACCCAGACACTTCACACTTTGAGTATAGCGATAAACACATGCCTTCCAATCATAGCTACGAGTTATTGCAACCTGCCGCATTAACAAATGGCTATCAAATCGTCGGCTGTCTTGTCTTTTAGACATGCTGCATCGGAATATTAAAGTGAACATTGGATGTCCCAGATAGTTTATGATCAAGTTATGAGTGTCACGAGTCTTCCAGTAGCTGTCGTAAAATACCGAAGGGATTGGGGCCAACCCATCCATAGGCTGTTCGACGCAGATCAACAGGGCCATGATTTTCAATAATGAGGTCCTAATGAAGATTAAGAAGATGCAATTTTCCATTCCATTAGGGGAGGGGGGCTTTCCCGAAAACCTCTCTTGTGTATGCGCCTTCATTTTATATTTTTATTTAAGGTAGGTCCATACGTCATGTGGTTGTATATTACGTTCTGGTCATTTAATACAGCATTGAAATGAATGACAGTAATGCAATGCAATAAATTATTCTTATTCCTGCATGTTTATGCAGTTTAATTAAAAATGCAATGAGCCTATTGATAGAAACTGACATTACATTCGACCAGTCGTGACTGACTGGGAATTGGGAAAAGTAACCGACAGGTGTCGACAAATCATGGACACATTAGCATAATGCATTTTACATATTTATATACTTAAAAAATCTAGGACTTTCATAAAAGAAATATTATTATAATAGATACTATTATAAAATCAATCAAAATGTGTATCTTGAAACTTTTCCATTAAAATAATGTATCTCTCGTAGGTACCAATATCGTATATCTGCACCAAAGAGCATACAAATTAGGGAAGGGAAGGAATACCTTCATGGTGAAGCTGCAACTATTTTCGAATGTGGAAAAATATTAGAAAACTTAAACACGTGTTAAAGAATATGATATTTTCAATATTATTTACATGTGTATCATAATATTCATTAAAGTTTTTCACGTAAAATTAGAGCACATTCAATATTTGGGAACAGTCGGCATGCTTTATGTCAGATGGTTATATGCCCTAACCAAAGTAATAAAAAAGCAAAACTGCTATCACATGCGTTAGGATAAGCCAGTTCCTATTAATTTTGTGTTCCCTGGTTACATCTGGGGCATAAAAATATTTTGCTTAATTAACGTTTGTCACATAAACCAAACGCACATTCAAGGTTGTTAATATTTTAGCAAAATAAAAACCCGTATCTCGCTTCAAAACTTTGGTCCATGGCAAGTGGCTTTCATATTTACCTACACCCTATTAACGCTTTCGCTGCTGAGTAGATAATGAGATTTTAATTGCCCCCTTTAAAATGCACGTTAATTACATCGATCGGCCGCCTGGTCATTACGCACCGTGTGCGTCTTCCGCGTCCAAAGTATTAATATATTCTGTGGTTTATGTACATTTTTTTTAAAACATATTGTTTCAGTTAATTGGTATTTAATTCAGGCCAGATTAGGTATTATGTAGAAATACAAAAACCAGTAGCAGTATAGTCATAGACCAAGACTTCGATGGCAGTTTTGACATATGACTTAATGAGTGTACCTACGGAACAGTGACGTCCTTAGACAAATTGCCGCCCCTAGGCAGCGCACAAAATGCCGCCCCATTTTTTTTATACATAATTTTTTTATCATCCTTTCATGACCCCAATATCTAAGAAATGTGTTGTATGAATACATTACTAACAAAATATATACTTACCACTTAATCTAATTTAAATGCCATCTCTACTTCAATAAATAATATTGCGAGTCGATGGTTTCAGATACATTAAAAAATACATCTGATAACTTTCAAAATTCGCAAGTGACTAGCAAACATATTTGGATAAATTAATTAGATAAGTACCTACCTATGTACAGTAAAAACGAAACAATGATGTTGTTGATCGATAGTGTGCGTGCGTATGGGGAGTCGTAATAAATACCTGACGGCCGATGACCGCGTATTCGTACATATATATACGCATAACACCTATAATTCAAATATAATTCACAATCTGCACGTGTCACATTGCTAGTCATTAAAGACGTGACGTCTAAGGACAACGGAAGTAAACTAGACATCCATCAAGAACCCGACAAAAAAAATAACGTTAAACCTTTCGAGTGAGCTGAATTTTTTAATGGAAAAATATTTACGTTATTATTAAAATAAGTACCTACCTATTTCTATATCTAATATCAAATGATTCTCCTCGATTTGCCGCCCTTCGAGTAACTGCCGCCCCCAAGTGACGCTCAATCTGCCTACCCCCACGGGACGTCACTGCTACGGAATGTCTTCAAATATTGAATGAGCGTTCTACGTAAATATTGTGAATATCACATTGTGTGACACGTGTTTAATTTTATCTCATAATATTTATTCACACTCGTAGCTTCTTACAACCTCATCCAGAAGATGATACACTTCCCATTATTTTTGTGATCCCTGTTATTTAATTCAATCTGAGTAATAATTTGTAGAATCGATTTTAATCGCACATTCCTACGTAGAGTGTTGTCATTTTGACTCGCTCATGTCATGTTATGATATACATTCGCAATAATTATTGCAAAGTTAACACTACATGGGTACTATTATCACGATTGCACAGTTTGTATTTATCGTTGAAAATAGTTGTTTTGCTTCGAACACGTGTAGGAAATGAATGGGGTACAATGGATACAAAAACATTCTTAGCAAAGAAATACGACGCATTTATAATGGTAATTTTAATTAAGCCGGCTCTAAATGAAAAATAAATCGTGATTGATTATGATTGAGGTGTGTTTACTATTTTCAAATATTAGGTACCTATAAATAACAGTCGCATCGAAGTTATGTCACTTGCATTTTACTCAGTTACCTATATGTAAACATTACTAATGTATTAATAGTGTTATCTTACCGTATTCATTAGCTACCTAAAACAGGTATTTACCACAACAAATTCAAAAGGCGACACAAATAATCTCAATACATTGCATTATCCATCCTAATACTTTGTCAATAACAATTAAATTTAAATTAATGAAATTGGATAATAATATCTCATACTACATCATTAAGGACATTAGTGTCGCACAAAAATTTAATAAATACTAAAAAATTTTGCGTTTTATTAAATTAATCCTATTAATCATTACATTTCAACTGTGCTCTATTCTCTGTGCCTACGTCATAATACATATGATTATTGATTATATTATATACGTATGACCACTATACAAACAATATTATCGTAATTTTACTGCGGTGCCTTCATTAGAGTCATAAACAAATCATAAGATGAGGCATAAGGCACGTCAAACCCCAGGGGATCCCTTCACTTCAGATTGGGAGCCGAAGGCTTTGAGCACGGTTCTCATACCGCATTATCTGGCTAGAGATTTGAAAGACAATACTTCACAAACCTTGGCATAATAATTTCACTTGGTTTTTATTGCTTTTGGGGTAAAATGCCACCCACTTTTAATGGGACATCTCTAAATCATCCTACATGACAAAGACCTGGCGAAAAGGGAACAATTTGTGCCGTTTTTGACACAATATTTACAACACAGACGGATGAGTCATGCCTTTTTTTAAAACCTTTTCAAATAAAAATAAATAATACAGCAAGGAACTGTTCTGTCTAATAAACCCATAGCATAGGCCAGGGTTGGCGAACCTTTTTATGTACGCGTGCCAAAATTTCCGAAATATTATTTTTCAACTGTCTGACGTGCCGAGCAGTTTTCATGAGGAAAACTAGTTTTTAAAAATTCTATTAAAAAAATGATGATGTTCTAGCTACCACTCTGACGAATAGAACGTAGCGCACGTATAATAGCTTTATCACTTTTTTCAGTTACGCCATACATTTTGGCCCACCAATTTTGAAACTGTCTGCCGGAATTATTACTACTAGCTTCACCAAGTTTTTGTTTGTTAATGTATTCATTAGTTTAGTTCTTATCGCACAAATCGTTATGAGAATTGCTCCGATCAGATTAGATTAGACATTCTCTCACTACAGTGGTCTCAAACATCGTAAATCGATCAAAATTAAAGGTTCGTAGCGTGACATCCTCCGCCGCCTGATGAGGATAGTATGATAACGTATGATAACGATAATATTTGACGCAAAAATTCTAAGGACCGACCTATGCAATTATATATTTACATTAAACATAATGCTTATTCTTGAGTATTTGTCTGCTTTTTCTATAGTTACGAGTACAATGCGATTTGTCATTTATTATTATTTTTTCTCTCTTCAAACGCGTGCCGTGCAAAATCATCTCGTGTGCCACCAGTGGCACGCGTGCCATAGGTTCGCCACCCTTGGCATAGGCCATACATAGATAGACAGAAGAGAAACAAACCCAATAGGGACATTAAATTCAACGGGGCACAGCATGACAAAGTCTTGAATAAAAATAACATAATACAAAATACGCCAATGTAATATTGACATATTCATATTATATACAAAACAAGCGGCTCTCAACAGCTAAATTGTAGTATTTCAGTAGATATATTATTATATTTTAACATGGTTTTTGAATTGAGATTTGATTGTTTGTGAAACAGTGGTTAGTAACGGGCGGGCTGCATGCGGTCCAAACAGGAACAAAAAATAAAGTAAATGGGTTAATTTCTGGGTGTGGCCGTAAGAAGGTACGATTCTGGACTGTGAATAAATATTATGATGCACGTGTTAAACTTTAGTTACAGAATAATATTATTTTTTATAAATTTCTCAATAGTTACGTACTGCATTATAATTTGCATTCATTTTTGTCATTTTAACGAAACGCGCACTACATACTTCCCTTATGTTTGTGTTCCCTGGATGGTTCTTCTGAAGAAGTCGTGTTGTGTCGACAGCAGCTGTTGTGAACTTGGTCCGCACATGCTCGCTCGAGTAGGAAGCCGGCCTGGTTTTTACACGTACACTGTCGGATCCTTTATTATCAATACTTAAGGCTATACTTCAGTTGAAGTAAGGTCTAAAAAGATCGTGACTAGGCGACGCGCGGATTGTGCAAATGACGCGTGCCGAACGAAATATAATTTGTCATAAAAATTCAACATGTGTCCATTTAATGTTATGTTTATTGTTATATTAGTAGGTAATAATAATAGTATATGCATTGACATGTTTTCTTTTTCAAGTAGGTACATACGTAAAGTTTTTTAGTCATATTTACACGATTTAAGAATATATTCCTCCGACGCCATGACAAAACAAATTGACGTGCTCACACCTTGACTATCGCCCTCCGATTGGCGAAGAGTGCGAAATTTCGTCACACCTACTGTTGAAAATTATTTGCCGTTTCACTGATGTATGCTCGAAGATTTGTTACAAAGTTAGGTTTACCCAAATATGTTGCATATTAAAGGTCGGTCGCACATAGAAACTCGTCTCGACTGCAACACGTCAAATTTGTCGATGTCATTGTATTATCATTCACAAAACACAATGTAACTTGATGTACTGTCGCACATAGTGGTTGGTAGAAATCCATCTGTTTGGCGCAGGTAGAATAGCAAAACGTCGCATTGGCGTATGTGCAAAACCTGCTTTTTCATTCGTTTCAGGTAGCCGTGTGACGTCACTGTCTTTGCATGGTCTCGCCTGTGTGCATAATACGTGCGAAGAGGGTTGTAATATTGACGTTGGCTTTGATTTATGTCAATATCCCAATCGAGACGATCTTCTATGTGCAACCAGACTTGAGCCTCATTATCATAATATGCAATAGATAAACAATATTATGTTGACATTTAAAAAATGTTCAATGAAAGTTAGTGGCAAGGGAAAACTTATATTTTAATATGCAACACTATCAGAACTTAAAAAAAAAATAGATGATAATGAAAGGCTATTATTTTACTGTTATCCAACTAACAACGTATTTTTTATATAAGCTCTATTATGCATTGTACTATTTTAACTGTAACTTACTGCTTTCTGTAAAAAGAAACGTTAGCTTATGAGCATTTTTTTAGTTCGAAAATAATGATAATGCACATCGAACAGTGACAATACGTACATTATCAAACTACGAAGTAATAAAATAAAAATACTAAAAGTAAAAACATTTAATGACCATCATAATAGGCGTACTTATACTTTCAAGTCTCAAGTATAGTTTTGAAATGGAAAGAGTCCAATAAAACTATTCTCTACGTTGCCATGGCCGTTCACAATAAATCAATTTAAAGAAAAGAAAACGAAGGACGTTGCATCTTCAGCAGACAAACATTAAAATATTATGCACGCTCGATTGTCTCGACAGCTCTTTGTTTCAAGATTTGGGATCGCAAAAAATATAACCAATACTCAATGATAAAAGTATATTCCTTAGTAACCTAATGACATGATTCATGGTCGTAGCATGACACATTGTGTTCAATATTATTAGTTACCTTTATTCAACTCAGTGTTGTTGATTCTGAAGTAGGTAGGTGCCTACTTGTTATAATATGCACAAAAACGTTCTGTCAGTAGATAAATAAAACTGTAGGTAAAACTAACTAAAGACGGTTAAATTTTATTAGGTTATCTGTAAAATTTAAAACATTGAAAAAGTTGACAGAAAACGAAATAAGCAATTAATACCTATAGTTTTATTTGGTAATC
The DNA here is from genome assembly GCF_057557595.1 of Rhyacophila brunnea. Classification (NCBI taxonomy): domain Eukaryota; kingdom Metazoa; phylum Arthropoda; class Insecta; order Trichoptera; family Rhyacophilidae; genus Rhyacophila; species Rhyacophila brunnea. Next base: position 33,136,462 of record NW_028233276.1, on the reverse strand, counting down.
AGCGCGGTTCAATTCAGGGGTGAATGAAGGCCACGCCAAGCTTATTATTCATATCTATCGTGTGTGGTGCATCTATACGTACTTACCTAATTTCATAAAACTTAACTAGTAGATTAGTAGGTAGTAGTCAGGCAACCAATCTCTAGTGTGGAAGAATATGGGATAAACAGTTTAAATACGTGTCAAGAATAATACGCTTGTTCTTCGCTCTGACAACTGCTCTCGGTTTATGCACTGACGCTCATTAAATATTGGTGTATTTGAAGGCTGTAACACACACTACTGCACGTCTATAATGTGTGGCTTATTTTTCTAGGACATTTACCTATACATTCAAAGCCCTGGGTCAAAATGTAGTGTATAGCCTATCTGAAATATACCTACCTATTTATTAATCAATTAATCTTTTCGGTGGTTGTAACTTTTGGCGAGAGCATTTGAAAGTCGCCCATACAGACTACAGCTCCAAACCCTACTTATATGAATTCAGTAAGTAGGTACCTACTTCGTATTATCCGTTGGTGCAAATGCTGCCACGAGCTCATTCATCGATTTATTACTCTGTTCTGTGGTAGTAGTTAACCTTTTTTTTGTGCCCTAAAGCCTAGATAGGCAGTAGTCATACACCTCGGTATAATGAACCTATCGCCATTATTATATTATTATTATTTCCACTGTGTGGATGGAGTTGGCAACTAAAATACAGCTTATTATGAAAGTTTTAACTACGTTGACAACCTTTTCTCTGTGCGAACAAGCCTTTAATTTTTTAATGTTTTGTTTTCCACTTTTAGCTATTAAATTTGGTATAACGGAATAAATAAAATACATATATATAATAGATTAATATTTTATAACCATATTCATGATTAGGTAAGGTTAGGTTTAAGTATTTACAGTTTTTAGAGGTGACTAAACCTAAGCAATATTCAGACGCACGCACAGAAAAATGTTATGAGGGGTCTATTTCGAAAAATATCCATAATAATTTATTATCTACTGTCTTTTACGGGCGATGTTAATAAAATTTAGCAGGTATCACTGACGCATTTTATTACGTAAAATGTAGATCATCTTGTCACTTACTCACCATGCAATTTTCCGGGTACTTTCCCCATATCCAGATGCCGAGAGTAAAGGGGGAAAGTCGTTGAGAAGGCTGTTCGATAATCGATACGAACACAAAATTAATGGGAACTGGCTTACTCTACTGGGTGTGGTAGGTATAACAGGCTAAATATTTCGAGTGAGGACAAATACCTATGGGATTAACTTAAACATGTGTGAAAGAATATGATATTTTCAATAGCTAATAATATGTATTTTAACGTGCTTTCGATCTTTGGGAACAGTTGACGCGGTTTTTTTTACTTGTGTTTTAAACCAGTGCTCCGCAACCTTTTCTCACCCATGGCACACCAAAGGTATTCCCAGAATTCCACGGCACACCACAGGTAAAACAATTTATACATCAAAATATGGACCCCACGTGCTGAAGCGGGCCCCTACTTATCGCTAAGGTTAAAGACAGTGTGATACTCGAAAGTTAGGTAGTGTTTTTCAAATGGTGTTCGAGGTAAAATTAATGGTATTTATTGTATGTTTAGCTATTTTTTTTATTTAGTAATACAAACACTCCCAATCGCATATTTAAAAATATTACTATCAGCGTCCCTTGAGCCTGGCCCCCCAGACTGGAGCTCTGACGAAAGAGAAACCCGAAATTCTTATCACCCGTCAAGTATGACGGGTCTAGGACGATTTGGCACCGCGAACTGGCCTCCGCCGATTGGCCTCCGGTAATTGGCCGCCGGTACAATCGGACGCCGGCCCAATTGGACGCCGACCCAATTCGACGCTGACCCAACTGGCCTCCGGGAGATTGGACGCCGCACAGTTGAATTAAATGCGCAAAGGAATAGATGTACGTTACGATTTATTGGAGTAAATAAGCAAGTCAGTTTAATATGCTTCTATCTTCTCAGTAGGTGTACCTTATACATTTCGCGCTTGACACATTTTTAATATAGATTGAGAAAAATTATTATGCCTGATGTTGTTTATTAAAAGAAAATAATTCTTCCCTCGCTAAAACTTAAAGATGTGCATAATCAATTAATTTATTGTCTATACATGGGTACTTATTTATATTTGCAACAAATATTTAAAATAATGTTAGATGTTAGAATGAAAATTACATTATATTTCAGCGTTTTATCGACTTAATATTATAATAAAGCTTAAACATGTATATTATTATGCATAAATGCGTATTTTAAGATAGTATGAAATTACAAACAAAATATTAAGTAAATTATCTGCTAAGTATAAATGTTTTTCAGTAGTTTGATTGATAAACTACTTAGGTACTGGATGCCGGATAAAATCCCGAAGGCCGAAATCCCGAATGCTGAAATCCCGAATGGCCGAAATCCCGAAAAATGAAAAAATACAAACATCAATAATTGCGCAATTTTTGCAAGAGAGACAAAAACCCATTTTTTGTGGAAATATAAAAAATGTAAAATACAAACATCAATAATTGCGCAATCGTGGCCGCAATTTTTGTAAGAGAGAAAAATCCCATTTTTTCGGAAAATGGGTTTTTCTGATTGCGCAATTTTTTTCAGGAGAGACCATTTTGTAGAACGAATGGATTTTGTGCATCTCACAAAAATTGCGCAATTCACGATTGCGCAATTATCGATGTTTGTATTTTACATTTTTTTTATATTTCCACAAAAAATGGGTTTTTGTGTCTCTTGCAAAAATTGCGGTCACGATTGCGCAATTATTGATGTTTGTATTTTACATTTTTTATATTTCCACAAAAAATGGGTTTTTGTCTCTCTTGCAAAAATTGCACAATTATTGATGTTTGTATTTTTTCATTTTTCAGGATTTCGGCCATTCGGGATTTCAGCATTCGGGATTTCGGCCTTCGGGATTTCATCCGGCATCCAGTACCTAAGTAATTTATCAATCAAACTACTGAAACATTTATACTTAGTAGATAATTTACCTAATATTTTGTTTGTAATTTCATACTATCTTAAAATACGCATTTATGCATAATAATATACATGTTTAAGCTTTATTATAATATTAAGTCGATAAAACGCTGAAATATAATGTAATTTTCATTCTAACATCTAACATTATTTTAAATATTTGTTGCAAATATAAATAAGTACCCATGTATAGACAATAAATTAATTGATTATGCACATCTTTAAGTTTTAGCGAGGGAAGAATTATTTTCTTTTAATAAACATCATCAGGCATAATAATTTTTCTCAATCTATATTAAAAATGTGTCAAGCGCGAAATGTATAAGGTAGGTACACCTACTGAGAAGATAGAAGCATATTAAACTGACTTGCTTATTTACTCCAACAAATCGTAACGTACGTCTATTCCTTTGCGCATTTAATTCAACTGTGCGGCGTCCAATCTCCCGGAGGCCAGTTGGGTCGGCGTCGAATTGGGTCGGCGTCCAATTGGGCCGGCGTCCGATTGTACCGGCGGCCAATTACCGGAGGCCAATCGGCGGAGGCCAGTTCGCGGTGCCAAATCGTCCCATTCCCAGTATGACTGCTTATCATTTTTAATTATAGCTTAAGTTGAAAAAAGTTGCTCACATAGGTATATGTCGTATAAAATGGGAGCTGAACTGCGATAACCTTGTCGGAAATCCGAGGATATTCTTTATTAACCGAAATCCAGAAAATACCCAATGGAACATCGGCGAAATTCATTTTTAGCGTCACGTCGTTCCTCAATTCAACAAAATTCTTCACGAATATAATTATAGTGCTTCTATAGAATTTCCGGCATTGGTTGCAAAAGAGTTTCGAATCCAGTCGTATTGATTGTATGAAAGAAATGATGAAATTTCTTTTGCAGCAAAGTTATAAGTTTTTGGGCCGGACCCAAAATTCATTACTTGTTTTCAATGGTAGTGAATTTATTTAATATCCCTATGGTAGTGAAGCATATCAATATATTTTCATTCTGACCTTGCATTTTTTTATTAACTTTATTCGGGTGCTCAAATATATTACAAGCCATGCACGAAAATTTGGCCATTAAGTAAGTATTGTATACTATACAAAATTATTTGCATTTTTTGACACAATGCGCCACGGCACTCCTAGCATCGTCTCACGGCACACCGGTTGCGGAGCACTGTTTTAAACAACCCTGCTTCAGAAATTTGGTCCATATTATGGGTTTTACATGACAGTGATATTTAATTGACATACTTACTTTTTTTTTTTGTTCCTGGGGGGTGTTCGGACACGAAAACTCTCCCCACTTTTGTGCGCACCTGACAATGTTTAATGGTTATTTGTTGCTTTTCGCAAAACACATAAACTTACGATTAAACCATCTCAGTTAAAAGTTCCATTAGAATTAGACAAAGATATTTAACGTTAAATGTATGACGCATCAATTATAATGTTTTATGGTAAAATTTCTAACCTCTCTATGGGGTCAATGGAAATATGAATGGAAGATATTAATCTTGTAACTCGTCAAGTCGTTTGAGGAGATATTATTACAATGGTTTTTTTCATAATAGGTATTATGAATACAATAATATGTATGTATACATACCAAACTACTTTTATAATATTCTTCAAAAACCATGATCTATGATTAAAATTAGTGTACGATTATAGTAATTTTATTTTTAAAAAGCCAAATACTATTTTAATGTATATTTTAGAAATTACAGACACTCGCATTCATGGAAAATTTCATTATTAAATTAGTCACGATGGCAAAATCGTATTCTGAAACTTTGTACTCATGTATTTGGTTGTATCACAGCTTACCGTGAGCTGTTGTATCGGTAATTGTTGGCCGTATGATATGACATCGTATTAATGTCCAAACAAAACACTTAAAAATACATAATAAAAACCACCAGAATATAAGGGAAAGATAAAGTAAATTTATATAGTGTTTGAGGCTTTCACGGTTGTTTTTTTTTATCATAATAGATTTTTGGGTTTCCACCGTGTGTACTTCTTCCTTCTTTCCGCGACGTTTGAGGCTCGTTGCAGAGGCCATTATCAAGAGATGATAATATAAATATGTTTTATGATGAAGTGTAGTGTATGTATATGAATGTAAACGTTGATCTAATAATGTCACAAGGAATCCGATTAGCTAAGAGCAAACATTGTTCGGAGTAATGTGTCAATCTAGGGAATCCAATCCCGAGCCAAAATTCTGATCCCGAGATTTCGGGATTACAATTTGACAATCGGGATTGGCATTTTTTTCCATTGTTAATATAATTTTTTTATATTTACAAATAACATTGATAAAATCGGTCAAAAATAAATCTAGTATAATTTATACTATTTAAGACATTTATTATTAATATTGTATACGTTCAATCTTGGAAATACATCAGTTTAATGGAGTAAATAATAATCTAGTATAAATAATAATGTGAATTTAATATGAGATTGCTGTTTCTGATAGTAAAGACTTAATGAATGGGTAAGCGAGATTTAAAATAGGAAAGCAAATCGTGGTGTACTTATGGCCTTTCCGCTTCATAAATCTAATTAGTCAGCCAAATATGTTAAAAAATAATTTAATTAAACATATAAAATATAAAATATAAAACACGCCAACACTACGGATGTTCATAATATGATCCGCTTTGCAGGAAAAATGGTAATTTAACTTTTAATATTACGCTTGTTCGTAGACGATCATGAAAGATACCTATTATTCATATTTCAAGTCTCTTAACAGTTATAAACATTCGTTAATATGTATTTCAAAATGATATCTACGAAGGTACTTTGTTTTCCTGTGTTACCATATGGATCATTTGAAGACGAAGAATAATAATGATAATCCGACACTGTAATTTATTTCAGTCAAAAGATGAATCTTATATGCACCGTCATAATATAATAACATTAATAACTATGCGTTTATGCACCATTATGACGTTTTATGATGACCATACATTGAATACAAAATAACGGCACGTAGAGTATACGTTTTATAACTTTGCACTTTTTACTACATTGATACGCCTCTTTGCCTTATTACCTCGCATAAAATTATATCAAATGATATTATTCACTTATTTTAATATATCTTGTAATAAATACATATATAGATAATATACCTATGTAAAAAAAATATTTTTAGAATATATTACATCATTTTCATCCTATAAACGGAGTGCAAAGTTATGATTATGAAGCATATATTAGCATATATTATACAATAATTTTATTTAATACAGGTGGAGTAATAATTAGATTTGACTAAAAAATCTTTCCGAACATGTCCGATCCTAATAAAGTCATATGGACCTCCACTTTTTCACGACAATACAGTCAGAGTTTTGGTCTTCTACAATTGTGTCTTACATCTAATTTCATACACATAATATCTACAAATCGACTGCGTCTGTCTTTTATAAGCTGGCGTGCGGTTTCCCCCCCCCCCCCCGCTTCAGCATTCAGTACTGCATTCCCTCTCGTTCCCTCCTATTGAAAACTTGCAACAGTCGAACGCGATAGCACAATGCTCTCCGTCCGCGAACGACGTGACGTGAACGCCAGCTTATAGAATACAGAGTACAGACTCTATGTACTATTTTGCAACATGCGATTAACTCATCGTTTTACGATGACTTCTATACAGCCTTGATACTATTATGTATGTCAGAGACGAAGGGTGGAGGTAGGCTGTCAAGATCCGAAAAAAATAGTGCACACTAAACGTTGTCAGCCAAACGTATTTGTTTTAATTGAACTAAGACTAGTCCAAGTGTGTGTAAATAGTTTGTTATTTTTTTTAAATTCAATTAAACTCTGCCTAAATCAATCCATAATAGTTTAGGTAGGCGGCTCTCGTGGTGCAGTGCGTTAGGCGCTTGCCTTACACCCAGGAGTTCTGGGTTTGATCCCGGTCAGGACACAATATTTATGTGTATTTCTCAAAGCCTGGGTGTTTGTGATTGTTCAAAATTACTAACAACCACATTGTACGAAAAAGCAAGGACATGATTATTAATAATTCAAAAAAAAAAATAGCTTAGGTAAATAGGTAAAACTATTATGGATTGGTTTAGGCAGAGTTTAATTGAAGTTAAAAAATTAACCAGTACTATTTTTGCAAATTGTATTATAAGTACAATGAAAACAAATAAGTGTGATTAACAAAGTTTAATGTGGACTATTTATGGTAAATCATAACAGCCTACCCCCATCCCTCGCCACTGATATCATGCTTTTTTCATATTACGTTTACCACTGTGTCTACATATATTTTTTGAATAATATAATATTCTGTGTAACAAACCACCTATATTCGGTCTGGAATGAAATGAATCAATATAAAGGGAATAGGAAAGCGTTCAATAAAATATTATAAAAATAAAATTATGTTCCAATGACAGTTTACCTTTTGGCATGCTTAAATAGCCATAACCAAACGATTACCCAGACTCTAGATTAAATCCTAGTTTAATGATGCATGTCAGGTTATATTGAATGAATTCATTTGGTCAACTCGTGGACACCCTAATCGACATGCTAACATTAACACTAAATACATCGCTCATTGTTGAACTTTTAGACATTTTTGACAACATTAAAAGGCCAATTAAACATGCTTGAATTACATTGTGCGTTTCGGAACATGAATCGAAAGACCGTGAGTAGAGAGGTAATAAAAGTTAAATAATAATTTATTGTAGGTGTTTACTATATTTTTCTTTAACTTTTTAAGGGGATTAGAAGAGCTAAAATCAGTGATTTATATATTAGTATCTACCCAAAAATCATGTTATCCAAGATAGTCGAAATAATCAAGAAAAGTCGTATTTAAATTGCTCAAAGTCCAGGGATCCCATTCGATTTCTCTATTCTGAAATTCAGAGATTGAAAGTAAATAGGATACCTAACACGTCATACCTATGCATAGGTTTGTATACATACATAGATTATTATTATGATTCAATTATATCAATGGATATTGTATATCTATGGTAGAATTGCATGTTTGTTATGCAAAATGAATCCTTTCGACGGTCGTAAACAGTGACGTCCCGTGGGGGTAGGCAGATCGAACGACGCTTGGGGGCGGCAGTTTCTCGAGGGGCGGCAAATCGACGAGAATCATTTAGAATATATAGAAATAGCTACCTAAACTTAATAATAACGAAATTATCTTTCCATTAAAAAATTGTTTTGTCGGGTTCGCGATATCTAGTTTACTTCCGTTGCCCTTCGATGCCCTTGGTGACCAGAAACGACACGTGTAGTTTGCGAATAATTACAGTCTGAAATTTTGTTAGTACCTAATATCCATACAACACATTTCTTAGATATTGGACTCATGAAAGGATGATAAAAATACTGTATAAAAACATGGGGCGGCATTTTGGCGCTGCCTAGGGGCGGAATTTTATCTAGGGACGTAAACAATGTAAATATAGGTACATATCGTGATTGATTATGCATTTTGATTTAACTATATATTTTCAAATCAGTTGAAACCAAAGATGTTGAAAAAAGTTTTCTTCTATGGAGATTGGGTGTAAATACTCTATAAATGTATGAAATTTAGGCAAAACATTAATTACCCTTGAATAACTGGTTGAGTTGGTTACAAGTGACTTCGCTTTAAAGGTTCATTTAAAAATAACTTAAGACTTATACTATGGCATTATATTATAATTTCAGATCCCCCCAGTACTTGAAAATTCACGCATCTTAGGTACGTACATATTGTTGTATCAAAGCAGGCATTTGGATAGATATTATACTGTGGAAAGATAATATTATTATCTAGTCAATTTTGTGCAGGCAGCCAAACGTAGACATATATCGCCCATTATTTTTAAAATGGATAACTGATTACCTAGTGCGAACCTACGTAAGTTATGTAATCAAAACAACAGACTTCAAACCATAATGCGAGCCACTATTTGGGGTTACCAATAAAATATGAAAATAATGAACATGTTACCAATGCAACCACAAATACGCGTATGTGTATTATTATGACTCCTTCCAAGTCCAAATTCTTTCGTTCAAACATTTTTTTCTTTATCAGAGGATTTAAAAAAGCTTTTATTTCTATAAAAATATTGTTTTCAAAAAATACTTGCCGTACTCTATCTACCAGTACGCCCGCAAGACCCTCTGACAAAAATAGGCTAAGTATCTGACACAGTTCTGTTATGCAGTAAATTTTAAGTTGAAATCAAATGTGGTGCATTTAATGAAATAATTTGAATAGGTATCATGATTGTAAATAAAAATGTATTTCATAATCATTTAAAATGCATTCACTTTACGCCAGTTAACCTGTTCTCACGAGGAGTCTGCGAGGTGATTCATTACCAGGAAATGCGCTCGCCGCCGATGTTGTAGTTTTATTTGTGCAGTGCGTCATCCCTCAATAGAAGCGACTCACCGCTGAGGTGTTACTATCGCATCGCACCGGTAAAATTGCAATGCCAAAACTAAAATCTTAATATAATTAAAGCTACGTTTCAGAAAGCTAATCTTACAAGAAGACTTATAAAGAATAAAATATTAAAAAGGATCAAGATAAATCTTCGCTTATTGATGATCCGTTTATGATATCAGAAAAAGTTAAATCAAAATTAGGGTAGGTAGTAACAAACCGCCCTCTGACTCCGGAAAAAATACGGATGGAGGGAAATGTTTTTGCTGATTTTTAAAAACTGATTTAATGTGACATCAAGTAAAAATTACAAATTTGACAGTCTAATATTCTTTTACGCATCGCGAATGAGTATCAAGTATTAATGGAATGAGTCTTCGAGCTACATTGAAAGAAAGGTCGTTACTAAATCTCCAACTTCATGTTCATTTGGCAAAAATGAACTATATTGGTTTTAAGACCTTAAACAGGACATTTTTTTAAGATTAGGTCACATGCGCAACGACACAAATAGTTGGTGTTAGTATGTATAATAAATATGAACTAAGAATTCACCCATTTTAAATACATGATCATGACGGTTATTTGTTAATAGGATTAGTGTCGAATTAGTATATAATATATTAAAAGGTTTTGAGAATTTATCCATTATGGTTTTAATTTATTTTAAAAAAAAATATTACACGATAGGAAGTTACATAGTACTTACTACATATTTTTTTATTTATGTTTGTCAACGTCAAAATTGAGAGATTCGAGTACGTAGTTTTTATTATATAAATTTATATTTGAAATAATGATAATTGGTGAAATTGAGATAACGAAATCAATCAAGATTTTCTTTAAACACTAGCACAGCGTTAGTAGATATCGGTTAATATTATAAATTGTTGATGTAAATAGGCACATAACATTATAAACGATGATCTTATAAAATTTTAATGCCTACAGTAGCGTTAAGATAATTCGTTGTTTATATATTAATCATTGGTAGGTACTACAAACTAATCTATATCGTGAATGCCTCTTGCCTCCTGTCAACATTTTCATTCTTCCTTGTCTGCCGCAACCTGCCTCCACTATATTAGTCTCAGCATAGGTCTTCCGACTCTCAGTTTGCCTTGTATTTTGTTTAAAACTAGCTTCATAAGTAGTTGGATATCATCCATCTTAAGACATAGCCTGGCTACAGAGGGATGATTCTACAACGCGAAGTGTTATATTATTTATCACGTAACAATTTCGTCGCATAGAGATGAAATACCCTTATCTACCAGCTGTATTTATTTTTATCCTTATTGTGCTATCTCATATTGAAGGCCAGAAACCGTCAGGATGATCTTCATTTTATTTAGGAACGATCTAACGGAGATGCACTCCCACGAATCATGGAGATTTAGCCATGGAATTCAGTGTTTTCCTCCACCATATGCGAGAAATATCTAGTATTCAAAATTGAAAATATTTTTTTAATAATCTACAGATGGAAGTGACAATAAGTTTAAAAAATAAAAGTTTTAAGTTGGGGCAACATATTGTCGATTAATCGATATCATTAGTAAGTACATAGTTAACTTTAACCTAAATTGAAACGAGCTGACTCATATAGGTTTTGTTGGCTCTTTATATTACGTATTAAAAAAATATTATGTTCGACTTTATTTAATTTTATTTGTGTCTGCGGCTAAGCCTGAAAACCGCCTCATTATTTGTTCCTTAAAGGGCTAAAGATGATGTCATAATAAAATATTATGGTTATTCATATTTACATTACACGTAAATTTGTTATTTTACACGAATTAAAATTCAACTAGGTACCTACATACAATTGACTTATCGTATAGAATGGGCTTGTAGATAGGTTTTGACATTTTGTAAGGTAATCGGAGCCGTGCATTTATCGGCCGATTAGTAGGTCGTGTCCGGAAATTTGTACGTATACAGTTAGCCGTATCACAGTAAATCATGAGCTGTTGTATCATAATTCGTAATAAACACCACCGGAATATAAGGGAAATAAATTAGAAATACAATCATACCTACATATTTATCTGGTAGGTGCTCGTAAGTATTAAGTCAAATAATCTATAAAATTAATGTTCTTATTTAATCTAATAATATTCTAGGATTATCTAAAAATATATATTTATATTTATTATATTATTAAGTATAAACATAGTTTTATGTTTTTCTTATATTAATAATAGCCTAATAGGAGTTTTCAGAGGTCCCACAGGATTGACGTATAATTTTAAAGAATAATCACAGAATATCACAACTTGTTACATCTTGGAACTGGTAGATATCGGTATTCTAAGCATTTCCTCATACTTAACTCAAAATTACAAATTTTTGACTTGTTATTGTCGTTTCTTTTGTTCACATATTTTTAAAACTTATTTCTTTTGTTTTTATGAGATACAGTGTACGCCTTGAATTATTTATACTTTGTCGTTTTCACTATATTATTTAAAATAAATAAACTTGAATTTGAATACTCATGAATTCTATTCATATGAATAATTAATAGAGATCTACAACTATAAAAACATAATACTTATTATGTTGTAAGTATTATATTCGAGTACTTGTAACGGTCATGCGTGCTTCCGAAACCAGTGTTTATCAAAAATGTTAGTCTATTGTTAAACAGATATTTAAATAGTAGCTATATATATTATAGGTAAACGATATTTTATACAGTCAAAGGACCCATTCATACCCGACCAACCATGCTATTATCAAAAATATATCCCTAGTATTGTCCTCTTTAGATTATTGAATATCTATTATCTACCTATATTTTATTAGATAAGTATTAATATTACATTGTGAAAGATTGTTAAATGATCAATAAAGGTACATCCGTGTTACACATTTAAAAAGCGAACCTTATGCCGGGTCCACACCGAAAACAAGTCGCGCGACAACTCGTTAAATTTTACGATAAGCATGATAATTATCGTAAAATTTCTTAAGCAATTATGATAATTATCGTAAAATTTAACGAGTTGTCGCGCGACTTGTTGCCGGTGTGGACCAGGCATTAGGTTCATAGTATTATGTTAATAATTATAATATCTACTAGAACGGATATTTTAAGGAAATTTTCCGTTCATTTTTATTTCCCAATTTAACCGTCAAGTATGACCATACAAAAGCTCGATTTAATATAAATAAAAATCTTTCAAGTTATTATAGATATAGCTATACATTTTTCTCTATAACAGTCGGTATTTTTGAAATTTAAAAAAATACTAATACCTATGTACCATGAATTAATCAAAAAGCTCGCCGGTATATATTCTGATAAAACTTAATAATCTACAATTTAATGATACAAATCATCAAAACGAAGAGTGTTAAATAAGATGAAAATTTTCTATGAACACGCATAATATTATTATTATAGTGTTCATATAACTAGATATTACCTAGTTAATTTGAATTTATTTAAAACACTTTAACGTAGGTACTTAAATAATCAGCAAAATGTATTTGATTACACCGTTCGTATTCTAGCGCTAGTCGCCTCTATTGAAATAATGTATGTTTCGTTAGTCGGTGATAGGGAGGTAAAATGATAACTATACTTATCAAATTATTATATCAAATTATCGAATGTTTGATAAGTTTTCTACTCGCCGCCGTCAGATATACCTACCAACATGAGCTCACACAGGAAAATAGATTGGGGGGTCCATTTCGAAAAAATATCCGTAATAATTTGTTATTTGTTTTAAAGGAGGCGGGGGGGGAGGCTGGATTAAACAAATCTTGCAAGTGGCACTCGCTCATTTCCGGATACTCTAGCGATAAACATCTGGCCTGCAGGTAGAACTGAAGGTACTCGAGTACGAGTGTAACGATCATAATTATTAAGATAGTCGGTGTCCGCTTGTGTCGTCCATGCTTTTTTGTTCTTTAGACATGCAGTATCAGGATATTAAAACAAACATTGGATGCCCCAGATGGTTGCCACAATTCATGAGTGCTACAAGTTTTTCAGTGGCCACATGCCTTGCGTGTTGCAGAATGCTGAGAGGAATGGTGCCAACCCATTGAAAAAGCAACCTAATTATCCGGGTCACGATTCTCAGTCATGAGGTCGTGACGAAGATGGGAAAAAAGTGATATTCCATTCACTTAAATAATTTATTAAATAATTTTAAACTGTCTGTGTACTGCACAATGGTTAACTTTTGCGAAAGTAGGTGACTGTTATGTATACGCCCTTTTATACTATATTTTATTCCTTGTTATATTATTCTTTGTTACCCCTGTATAATATTGAGAAGCCCTGATGTATAATTATCAATACTTATCGTATTTACTCGTCGCGACATTATTTAAACTAACTAAGTGCTTTCCATTGTAATGTAAACAAACAATACTAAATTTCTAGCTAAATTACTTACTATCATAAACATACATCCCTGCATAATAAGTGCAACGTCCAAAACTTTCCTTTGTCTCATTCCATTATAAATTGCTAGATACTCACAAGTATCGACACCTCAGAGGCCAGTAATAATCCTAAGTTCCGACTGTCCAGGTCTAACCAGACTTCTCCGTATTCTGACTTGTAAGTAATGTAAGTGAAAATTATTATAACTGTACGTGTGATTTGTGTTGTGAATTGAATAAATAAACATAAAATAAATTATTAGTGTTTAATTATATTAAATCCATAACATAAAATTTGGTGTCAGAAGTGGGATTTAGCTTAAATAACGTGAAGTGTATTAATTAATATTACTAAACGGTGCATTTTATTCTTTAAAACCAAGCAAGAATCCATTAAAAATAAAAATAAAACACGTAACTATACATAATAATAAATTTTAAAAGTACATCGATTTAGAATCGAACGGAAATTAATCTTACACATTACTCAAGTTTTCAAGTCTTCTTCATTTATAAATAAAACTGCAAGTCTCCAAGAAGCTTCCAAGTCTCCAAATCTCTACATCTTCAATCTTCAAGTCTCCAAGTCTCTGCAAATCTCCAAGAGGTCTCCAAGTCTCCAAATCTACAAGTGTCTGTGTCTCAATCTCTCGTGTCTCCAAATCTCCAAGTGTCTGTGTCTCAATCTCTCGTGTCTCCAAATCTCCAAGTGTCTGTGTCTCAATCTCTCGTGTCTCCAAATCTCCAAGTGTCTGTGTCTCTAGCTCTTGTGTCTCCTAATCTCCAAGAAAGCTCAAACCTCCAAGTCCGGAATCACCTACTCAACAAGATCTACAATGAATCTTTTCCTTATAATCTGTTTGTAAGTAATAATATCTGTTATTATTATAAGTATTATTTTTGTCATAATCTTACTCTCGTTAACACACACATAAAATTTCTACACTTACCATTGACACTCTCATGAAATTCATTTCAACTTTTGACGGAGAAAGAAAAAATCTTTATCCATTTTTAAAAGATTGCGACTCTGCATTTGAATTATGTTCCGAACCATTAAAAAATACATTATTAAAATACATGATTCATAGAATAGAAGGTAAAGCCAAATATACTATTGCTAACTTTGCATTCGAAACATACTCAGAATTCAAATCATTTTTAATATCTACATACGGTGACAACAAACATACCTCACAATTAGAATTAGAGTTAAGAAATTGTAAACAAAATTATAATGAACCTATAATTAATTTCATTCAACGAGTAGAAGCATGTACTAATAATTTGATAGGCGCAACGCGATTCTCAACTAGTGATGATAATGAGTTGAAAGGTCGAATTAAACAAATAGAAGATAGCGCATTAAATACATTTATTCTAGGTGCAAATACACAAATATCAATGGCGGTCAGACTTTCTAAGCCAAAGACTTTAGTTGAAGCTACAAATATAGCGATAGAAGAGGAAAAAGTATTAAGTGCCATTAAGGAAATGAACATTAATAATTCTAGAAACAATAACTATCATTCTAGACAGCCCAACGTAAATCCTTTTAGAAATTCTCAAATAAAACGGGAACATAACATTAATCAATTTATAGCTGACAACAGCACACCTCGTAATTACGCAAATAATGTAAAATTCTGTAGATATTGTAAAAAATCAGGTCACATATTAGAAGAGTGTAGAAAACGCCAATTCAATAATAAAAATCAAAATTCGCGAAACTTTTCTCCGAACGTTCAGAACAGTCATAACGGTCAAACATCTCAAACCCCGCGAAGTCAGTTTCAAAATCGTCAATCTCCACACAATACACAGAATAATCCTCAAAATAATTTAAACTCCCAGCACTCCCGGAATCCTGCCAATTCCAGGAACGTGCGAAACATTCAGGCAGAATATTCTCACTAGAACCTATTACGGCATACGTGGAATTACCATATGATAGTATAATAAGGAAATCCCTTAGGCTATTGCTTGATACTGGTGCAGATATTTCATTAGTAAAGATGAATTCCCTTAATGAGGAAGAATTGGTCAATGAAACCGAAATAATCACACTTAAAGGTATCGATAACTCTCCAAATCCTGTGAAAACTCTTGGCATAGTTAATTTGTTATTTCCATTGAAATATAAGCAATTAGAGCATACTTTCCATATGATTCCAAATGATGTCACCAATGTTCCATTAGACGGACTATTAGGTCATGATTTTTTCCTAAATAACCACGCGAAAATCGATTATGAAACGAATACGTTGATCATCCACAACGAAATCATTCCTATTTTTAATAATAATACTAATCCTATCTTTTCTCTTAATCCTAGATCCGAAACCCTTATAGAATTAATTGTCCAAAATCCAGAAATCAAACATGGTATAATACCAGATGTCCAAATCCTTCCAGACGTATATCTATCACGAGCTCTTACTACAGTACGTCCAGGAAATAAAGTCTATGCAACTATTCTTAATAATAGTGAAAAGTCAGTTAATATTTTATCGAACGAAATAACTCTTGAACCATTTGACGAGCGTGAAAGTTTTCTATTTTTTACAAACACATCTAGTAAAGATTCCTCTCGCAATCAACGGGTTGAGAAAGAATTACGGCTATCTCATCTGAACAATGAGGAAGCTGATTCAATTATATCATTATGCCACGAGTATAATAATATATTTCATTTAGATGGTGATCTATTAACCCATACCAACTCAACTCATCATAAGATACCTGTTACATCTCAAGTTCCAATATACACTAAATCATATAGGTATCCAGAAGTACATAAAATTGAAGTCCAAGACCAAATAGATAAAATACTTTCTCAAAATATAATAGAGCATTCTACTTCACCATGGTCCTCACCACGTTGGGTCGTGCCTAAAAAGGACGATGCCTCTGGTAAAAAGAAATGGAGGGTAGTAATAGATTATAGAAAACTCAATGACGTCACTATCAATGATAGCTATCCAATACCTAATATTTCAGACATCTTAGATCAATTAGGTCATTCAAAATATTTTACAACGCTTGACTTAGCCTCCGGTTTTCATCAAATCCCTATGTCACCTGAAGACGCAGATAAAACCGCTTTCTCCACAAATCAAGGACATTATCAATTTTCAAAAATGAGTTTTGGTTTAAAAAATGCACCATCTTGTTTCCAAAGGCTAATGTGCTAATGAACAATGTTTTATCCGGTTTACAAGGAATTAAATGCTTTGTGTATTTAGACGATATAGTTATATATGCAGATTCAATCGAATCTCATTCTCGAAAACTGCGCGAGATATTTCAGCGTCTCGATCAACACAACCTAAAGCTACAGCCAGACAAATGCGAATTTATGCGTCACGAAGTCGCATACTTAGGTCATATTATTTCCGAAGAAGGAGTTAAACCAAATCCCTCAAAAATCAATTCTGTTACCAATTTCCCTAGACCTAAGAATCCTAAAGATATCAAATCTTTCCTCGGAATGGTAGGATATTATAGGAAGTTCATTCCTAATTTTTCTAAAATCTCTCAAAATCTCACATGTTTGTTGAAAAAAGATGTAGTTTTCAATTGGACTAAGCTGCAGGAAGATGCTTTCCAATCATTAAAAACCAAATTAACAACAGAACCTATACTTCAATATCCCGATTTCACGCAACCGTTTAACCTCACAACGGATGCTTCTAACTTTGCTATAGGTGCTGTATTATCTCAAGGATCATTAGCAAAAGATTTACCAATTGCATATGCATCTCGTACATTGAATAGAGCTGAATCTAATTACTCCACGACAGAACGAGAACTATTAGCGATCGTATGGGCATGTAAACACTTTAGACCTTATCTATACGGTAGAAAATTTAAAATATTTACTGATCATCGCCCCCTTTCTTGGCTTTTTAACGTAAAAGACCCAGGTTCTAGACTCGTAAGATGGAGATTAAAATTAGAAGAGTATGACTATGAAATTATTTATAAACCAGGTAAACTGAACTCTAATGCTGATGCTCTATCACGAATCGAAAATCAAGGTGTAATCTTAATAAATAACCCTTCTACCTCCACTAGTATTCAATCATACAATGACTTTCTTGAAAAACAAAATGAATCTTTTAATACTAATTTAATTGAAACAGATGAATCAATTCTTAATCAAAAGCAATCCATCGCACACTGTATCTCTAATGATAAGTCTATGTCCAAAGGTCTTGCCCTCGAAATTAGTACCATGATCAATAATTACGATGAATTGTTAGATACACACTCTCAAATAGGTGATGTACTCAAATCAATAGTATCTAAAAACAACATTTACCATTTGATTACGAAACAAAATTTTTGGGAAAAACCAAGTTATATTTCTATTTTTCAAGCAATCTCTAATCTTAAAACTATCCTAATAAATAATAACGAACCATGTATCTCTTTTCCACAACTTGGGTGCGGTTTAGATAATCTTAATTGGGAAAAAATAAAAAAAATTATTCAGTATATTTTCCATAATGTAAATATAGATATCACGATATGTAATAACAAAATAATTAACCCTAAGCATGATGAAATACCCTCAATATTAAAGGAATATCATGACTCTCCTCTTAGCGGACATTCAGGATATCATAGAACTTTAAATCGTGTAAAACTAAAATATAAATGGACCAATATGCAAAAAGATATGAAAACATACATTAAACAATGCGAATCTTGCCAGAAAAATAAAATATCTCGTCAAAATCTTAAACAACCGATAGAAATAACTACAACTAGCCAAAAACCTTTCGAACGTATTGCTTTAGATATAGTAGGTCCCCTTCCTTTAACAGAAAATGGTAATAAGTACATATTAACTCTTCAAGATGACTTAACCAAATATTCTCAATGTTATCCTATTCCTAATCATGAAGCCGTTACTATTGCAACTCAATTGACTTCAAAGTTTATTTGTCAATTTGGAATTCCAGAAAAAATACTTACAGATCAAGGAAAGGATTTTACCTCTAATATTCTTAAGGAAGTAGCCAAACTTTTTAAAATAGAACAAATACAAACAAGCGCATATACTCCTCAAAGCAACGGTTCTTTAGAGCGCAGTCATGCTACTTTAGCTGATTATCTAAAACACTATATCTCTCCTAGCCAGACTGATTGGGATGAATGGTTACCCTTTGCTATGTTCAGTTACAACACTACTCCACATACTGCTACAAAATTTACACCATTTGAACTTGTTTATGGAAATCAACCTAAGTTACCAACAGCTATTAAAACATCCGAATTTAAGTACACATACGATTCATTTTTAGACAATCTTAAACTCAAACTTACAAAATCACATGAAATAGCAAGAAAAAATTTAATAAGAGAAAAAGAAAAAACACAAATTAGGCATAATAAAGACAAAACCCTACGAACATTCGAAATTGGCGATAAAATATATCTTACGAATAATGCTTCTAAATTAAATAAATCTAAAAAACTGTCCCCTAATTTCCAAGGACCTTACGAAATCATAAAGGTCAATGGTCCTCTAAATGTTACGATTAAGATAAAAAATAAATTAATTAAGGTACATACTAACCGAGTGAAACATGCTGTTTCAGATCCATCACAGTAAACACATACGCATTAGATTACGACAACCAAAATATCAACAAATCTCCTGGTCTTCTCTACGATAATTTGGGAAAACTTACATTCTACGACTCCAGCTGGAAGCTCATCACACATTACAACATAACCTTTTTAAATAATAAAATCAACCTAGCTGAACAGATCTATATCAAAACGTCTCACATTTGTCATTTCATATCTAGAAAAACCGAAAATAATATTTGCTCTTCTAAACTAGAATACTTAAAAAATAAAATTCCTGTTCTAATCAAACTGGAAAATACTATATCTCAATTGGTAGGACATTCTCAGAACCACACGCGATCAAAACGCGGACTCATAAACGTCATTGGTAGCATTAGTAAAACTCTCTTTGGAACGTTAGATTCTCAAGATGCCAGTTACTATGATGAAGCTATAAAAAAAAAATATCTAAGGAAGATATCGAAATCTTGCATTTGCTTAAAGATCAAACTCAAGTTATAACAACCACTATCAATAATTTTAATCAAACTATTTCTAATCTTAATGATAATGAAAAAATATTCAATGCTAACATACGAAATTTTAACAAACACATACATACTATTCAATCAACTCAAGATGAAATAAAAACAATAGAATTAGTTTTATCACACTATACCTCATTAACATTTTTTATTAACGAATTGGAAATCGAATTGAATACCATTATATCATCTATCCTTTTTGCTAGATCAAATCAAATCCATCCATCTATTATCTCCCCAAACCAATTACTAGAAGAACTACGTAAAACTCAATCGCTTTTACCAGAAGGTTTTAGCTACCCCGTGTCATTAGATATCGAAAACATTCACTATCTATTAACCATTATTAATATAAAATTATATTATATCAATAAAAACATAATCTACAAAATTTCTATACCATACACTAATAACAATGTCTATGACTTATATCATTTAATTTCTTTACCTGTTTACACTCCAAATGGTTTCATATCTGTTCATCCATCTCAAAAATACCTAGCTTACTCCACAACAAAAATTCAATATACTCTATTACAAACACTAGAAAATTGTTATGAATTATCTAATCAAAATTTTATTTGTAAACAAATGAATGTAATACATACTAGCAATTCCAGACCTATTTGCGAAACAGAGTTAATAAATTCCAATACAATACCTAAATCTTGCATAGTTCAACAAACTTTTGAAAAATTAGACATTTGGTATAAACTATCAACAAATAACCAATGGGTATATGTCTTCTCAGAACCATCTACAATTACTTTAAGTTGTAACTCTAAAATAACCGATGTAACTTTATATAATGTAGGAATACTATCGTTGAAACCTGGATGTAAAGGTTATACAAAAAATGTCATGTTAACCACTGAAATTGTACAAACATATTCTAATTATAATGCTTTTATTCCTAATATAAATATACTAGATGATGATTGTTGTAAAGAAGAAATAAATAAAACAATCCCTTTTCCTCCCTTACAGCCATTACACTATGCTAACGCAGGATTAGAAAATCTGCACTTAATCTCACACAAAATAAACTCTATCTCAGATAATATAGACAATCTGTTAGATCAACCTAAATTCAAACAACAAATGAATACATACCAATATTTCATGTATATTATCTCTATATGTATTGTTATTTACCTCTTGTATAAACTGTATAATTTATGTAATAAGAAATGCTCTAAAATACTATCTATAGAAGGTGCCGATGACACCAATAGACCTGTCAATAATATATTCAATGTCTGCTTCAATAATCAAAATCCTCCAGATGATGTTGAACTAAGTGAAATAACAAATTTAAACCTAACTCAACCAAATGAAGTAAATGTTCACCCATCCACATCAACTGTTAGGAGAAGCGCAAGATTAATAAATAAAATTAATTAATATTATCTAACATAAACTCATGGCAAAATTGTCAACCATAAGTTTATTCTTTTAGGAGGGAGTTGTTATGTATACGCCCTTTTATACTATATTTTATTCCTTGTTATATTATTCTTTGTTACCCCTGTATAATATTGAGAAGCCCTGATGTATAATTATCAATACTTATCGTATTTACTCGTCGCGACATTATTTAAACTAACTAAGTGCTTTCCATTGTAATGTAAACAAACAATACTAAATTTCTAGCTAAATTACTTACTATCATAAACATACATCCCTGCATAATAAGTGCAACGTCCAAAACTTTCCTTTGTCTCATTCCATTATAAATTGCTAGATACTCACAAGTATCGACACCTCAGAGGCCAGTAATAATCCTAAGTTCCGACTGTCCAGGTCTAACCAGACTTCTCCGTATTCTGACTTGTAAGTAATGTAAGTGAAAATTATTATAACTGTACGTGTGATTTGTGTTGTGAATTGAATAAATAAACATAAAATAAATTATTAGTGTTTAATTATATTAAATCCATAACATGACTATTGTTCTTACGACAGCAAATACAGCCAAAGTCGGACAATATTGTAAATTAGCATCAATGATATTCGTTTTGTTTGTGTCAAGCTTACTGAATGCTTCGCGTGAAATCGGTGGAACTTGGTACATTGACAGATTATCTATTAGGAAGCAATGGCATGGCGACATCTTCAGTACGCCGATTGTCCAGGGGACGCGTAACAATGGTAGGCCACGCTCTAATCGATTGTCACGGTCAGCGTGACGACCACTGGCGATGGCTTTTGTAGCGGACCAGGCTTGGACACATCTGGATCGGCACAACAATGGCCGAGACATTGTTGACCGAATGTTCAATATTTAAATAATGGAAGCCACTGTCCAATTGTGTGGAATTGAATATTTAATTACATATATTATATATTACACTGAGAGTCGTAAACTTGACGTGATTTATTTTGTTTTTATAAAATGTATTTTAACACTGTGTGCGGCAAGTCTTATAATCATACATCCAAATTCCGAATGATGTATATACGGAATACATATCTACATATAAGGCATAAAGCCCACCAAAAAAGCGCTCGACGAGCTCACTACTGAGTAGGCCCCCTCCCACCCGCGCATTACCCTTCACCTATGTAATAAGGGGCCCAAGAAGCACAAAATAATTATTATTATCAGCGTCTCTCATAACAAAGCAATAAAAATATTATATTATTTCGGGGCTTGTAATTAATATTCACGATGACATTATTCTACCAGCGAAATATCGGACACGCAATAAAATTAAACAATGAGTTCTCTGTTATTAAATAATGGCTTCTCGCCCGTCAATCGACGACGCTTCCAGAGCGTGATTTTGCTCGCCGCGTTCAATGAATGGACTGCATTGTATTTTCGTTCATTCGTATCGCCGAGAAGCCAAAAAACGATGACTCATGGGGCAGGTGCGCATAATGCGTCGTCAAATCCAGTGTGCGCTGGCGTATTTGATTACGTTGTATTTTCGATGATTTACGCGCCACTTGTGAAATTTGCGCGAGAGCCCCACTTGCTGCGTTAAGTGGGTTTTACGCCTAAAAATAAGTTTTATTTGAAACTAACATGTAATAATAATACTTATGTATAATTTGCATTCCAAGATGAGAGTAAGGGTAAGCGCACATGAACGATTGATTAATCGGACGATCGTACACTGCTGATAGTAGTATTTTTTTTTTTTATATATATAGGCCGATTAACTTCAGCGCACATGAACGATTAGTTAATTATTGGTCAATACTCTACAAGTCTACGGCCTAGTAAATTTTACGTATATGTGACTAATAACAAGTATAGATTTATTTTAATGATATAGGTACCTATGATGGCTATTTGACACATAAAATGTACATAATATTAATTTAGATACATAAATAAAGATACCCAAGTACAAATAAGTATTTTTTCCTCTGGAGTTGGGTCCATCTAGTTATATTTTTTGAATGTTTGTCATTTTTAATGTGTTATTCAATTACATAAAATTTAATTGTGATGAAAAAAGTCGCCAGCAGTGCAATTCTCTGTCATGTCATTAATATTAATTTTAAATTGATTCTCTGCTCCATCGGTTTTTAACGGTGTAAGATGTTTTGTATAATACAGAATGTTATAGTATTTAATAAGTAAAATATTTTGATTACATACCTATCTGTCAAATACTTTTTATTTAAGAGTGTGGTGAACAATCATCTACCTATGGCGCGTCCCTGCATGGACCAAGGCTTTGAAGCCAGTTCCGATTTATGATTAAGTATATAACTGACAGGCTATAAAATGCATGAAATACAAAACCCGCCAGAATCTTCTCAAATATTACCAAGATTCAATGGCGTAATGCGTATAAATACGTAACTAATGAAAACAACATTTCTAACAACCACACCCAGAATGTAACATAGGTACATACATACTTCCCGTTATTTTTGAGTTCTCTTAACAGAATATAATATTTTCAAAACTACAGTTTTAGTAGTCTAAAGACGTGTCCGGAAACTTGTACGTATGCAGTTCGCCGTATCACACTTCACCGTGAAATGTTGTATCGGAAATATATGGCCGTATATTAAAGACCATCCAACATCTTTGAGTCGTATAGTACTGAAGAATAAAACACGGTTCTTGGCGGTTTACACTTTACAGGAAGCCAGCAGCAAATAAATTTTGAAAATAGCCGATATATTGGATTATTTGTTGGGTTAGGTTTGGTTTTCATTCTTGAATTCATGAATTTTGCCAATATTAGATATGAAAATTGAATTAGTTCACATTGAGTCTAATAAGCGTATAGTATACGGTCATCTCTTTCCTATAAGAAAGCTCACGGAGAACTGTGCCGCGGTGAAATGTTTTACGTACAATTTACATGTAACCGTCTAAAGACGCCTTAATTTATTTATGATTTTGATTTGTGATGTTAAGTCATTTTCATCTTTAAAATGATTAATTTTCATAATATGTACCTACGTCAATAAAATAGAGCTATTTATATAACACATTGTAACATGATAATAGGATCCCTGGATATACATTGATAACAACAATGTTGTGCTTCTGAATACATATAGGTACATGACTATCATTTACATATTATTTAAATATAGTTTTATTCAAAGTATGGTTGCAATTTACAACTTACAATATTAATTCAAATATCGAACGACCTCGTAAACTTTATTGTCCAAACAAATTAGCGCGTGTTTTAGTTTAGCAAAAAACAGCACCTGCATTAACACTTGTTTTCCATACCTACCTTTATTGCACAATATTATAGGAATTATTATCTATCACCAGATAGAATAAGACAATCAACTAAACAATGCGAGATTAGGTGTTACCAACTAATTTAGTAATATCACGTTAGTTCTAAAGTAAGCCTTTTATTAAATTAATATCTATAGGTAGTTACATAAAATTACTCTTTTATTTTTGATGTTTCGACGTAGTTTCTTATATTATATTGATTAATTAAAATATTCAAATTAACATACATAAATAAAATAATCATACTAAACTATGTTGTCAACCTTCGCCGGTGCTCAAATATGTTAAATCGAAAGCTTTACATATAGTACGCAATTAATGTGATACGCAGTTTCACTTTATTTTGGATGGTACATACTACATACGACTAGGCATTGCAATATATGTATTTCAAAACCGGTATTCAATTATTTATCGATACCAAAATACCGTTTTCAATAATCCAAAATACCGGTATTTTCGGTAAGAAAATATACACGTTTATATTTTTCGAAAATGAATTTAATGTTATTTTTTCATTAGTTTTACTACTATATTGTATATTAAATGTTGTGTAAGTATAAGATTCTTCTTCGACCATGTCCGATCCTAATAGGATCATATCGTCTCTGTTCTGGCAGAACACACTAACTGGAGAATACTAGTTTTGAGTAATTTGACTTTGAAGTTGTTAAAATGTTTGAAATGGTATATAATGTGAGTTTATTAAGTAATTGTAAAAAGGGTGGCTTTAAAGTAAGGAGTGTTTATTTATTAAGAAGGTTTCCAGACGGTAAAGTTTGAAATAAGGAACATTTTGGTATAACTAACTCAATATGTCATTTTTTCGAATTAGTGTCTTCTTCCAGAACTGTGACGATATGGGCCTCCACAGAATAGAGGTTTGTATTAACAGATTTTGTTTTTACGAGAAATGGATGTCAGCCACTTGCTCAACCTATTAGGTCCATACCCTGACCCACACACATATTGAAAAACAATATGTGTACTTGCCAGACTCCGGAATCGAACTTGGGACCCACGGCATGATAGTCCAACGCTTATAACGCAAATATATTGATTTAAGTCTTAAACCATCAAAAGTTAAATAATATTAAAGCGAAATCCCTCAAATATAAGTACTTATAGAATTATCACGATATTAACGTATTTCGAAAAAGAAAAAAATTCGTGGCAAATATTTCCAATTATTATATAACTATTGATTCAATGATGGTAGTACATCGATTTACAGAGATTTTCCTGTACCCGGACTTACAGTAGGTATTTGTAAAAATTAGCAGTTCTATAATATTATGATCTATAGTTATTTATAAAGGTCAATATAATAAAATGTAGGTAGGTAATTAAGGGTGGTATAAAATAGTGTTTGAAATAGATTTAAATAGTTATATTTATTGATAGGTACTTTTTCTGTTAATATTTCAGTATTTTTGATCGAATACCGGTATTCAATAAGAAATACCGAAATATCGGTGTTGATATATTCATTCGGTATTGCAATCCCTACCTACGACCTAATTAATTGATCCTCATACATAAGTATTATTGTATTTTTGCTATTTTAGCAGGTTAATACTTATATTTGTCAGATTTACAAAAAGTAAAAAAACAAGACATTATTTAGGTATCTACTTGATTATTTCCTTAGTAGTTAGGCACTATTGCGATTTATCTTATTTGAATTCAAAACAAAAACAAAATGATTGTAAATCTGGAGTACCTACATACCTACCTACGTGTTGTTGAAATATATAGTTTTTTAAAAATGCGAAATATAGAGTTACCTACTGGTAAAAATTCTTAGTTAATTTAGTAGAAAATGTGGTTAACTGTGTTGTGTTTAAATTTGATACCAGTACTGTCACTGAGAAGCAATATGATGAAATTAATAACATAACGTTTCATCGCTAAGTTAATATGTAATAGTAAAATTAGGGTTCTACTGTGCGTCATACGCAAAGAAAATGGTTTCATATAGCCGGACAAACCCTCCCTCTTTAGTCATTATTGCTTTGAGACTATGCGAATTATATAGGATAATATATTCTTATACAAATAATGTTTTGGTACAGTTATTAATACTTACTTTATTTTACTTACTTACTTACTGAACATGAGTAAACTTGGTATAAAATACTATTTTCTGGTATGAAAATTGCAGAACATTATTGTTAAATGAAATCGACGACACGAATCTTTTAAAGTGGCATATCTTTGACGACAACTACGACAATGTTCATGTCAGTTATGCAAGAAACCTGGTTTTGAACACACCGTGATCCTGACTGATTTATTCTATGGAAGTATGAATACAGGTAAGATATCTATGTACCTACGTATTGCCAATAATGCATAAATGCAACGTCAGGTGTAAACAAAGATGACCTTCTGCTGAGAGACGAGAAAGGATTGGAAATATTATTATCTTGTTCGAAGTTTACTGCAATATTAATGATGCTCAGTGCATAAATTGTCATTATGCAATTGATTTTTCGGAATATCCGTAAGAACGGGTTATATATATATGTATTTATGATAACATCTTGATGAGGACAGCGACGCATATCGGCTGCTTTAGTATTTATGATTATACAGCTACCTTCATAAAGCTTTATCACATTAAACACTAGTTTTTATGTGTAAAACCATTGGGTATAAGGTATAAGTAACCTAATATAAAAAAATAAACATAGTAATAGATACCAAGACACGCAAAGGGACGTCTGGCACGGCTGCTAGTTTTTTTTATATACTTATATAGAATGTTGTAACTGTGTAAAAACATCAGTGGTGTAGTGGGACGCAATGGCAAAGGGTGGAGGTAGGCTGTTAAAATCCGATAACTGTGTGTTGAATAAATGATATGTGAATGAATTGTGATAACTAAACTTTGTCAGTTACAGTATTTGTTTTCATTGAGTTAAGATTACAATGTTTAGAATGATTACAGTATTTGTTCATTTGTTTAATTCAATTAAACCTTGTCTAATCCAAGCCATAGTATGTAATAGTCATTTATCTATAAAATATCTAAAATTATGCCATTAAAATTTTATTTATATTCTATTTATTTTTCATCGAGTATGGTTTGGTATGGGCATGGCTTAATGAATTAAAAAAACTATCTAACACCATATTTTGTAATATTATATGTATCTATTCTTAATTCAAAGAAAACAAATTAAAATGACTGCAAAGGTATGTACTATTTACACGGTTTAGCAACCAATCGTTTCATAGTAAAATACAAAATCCATAATATTAAAAAATACAATAAACTGAGTATAAACAAGGTAGGTACTCTTGTGGTTAGAGAATGAGCATGATCGTATTATTGATAATTTAAGAGTTCCAAGTATTTATATCAAAATGTATTCATTTATTTATTATAATATTATTTAATAAATGTACCTATCTACTGTAAGTATTCATTAACATTTCAATGCATAAAATATAATATGTAACCGATGTACGTTAAATATTACCAATCAATTTTATTACAAAGCATTTCTAATTGAATTCAGTAAATCACATTAATAATTATATTGTATTCAATTATAATTTAATAGAAAATATTTATTTCCTTATATTATAGGTATATTGCGCACTCTCAAGGATACAAGGATTTATAATGTAAAATTATTGATGTTTTTTTATTTATTTTTTTATTCATAATATAATCTACGAGGACAGAGTAGATTAAGGCAATGTGCAGTGTTCAGACCCGCGCATATAAATATAATTGGGGGTGGGGTCCATTTCGAAAAAAATATTTATAATAATTTATTATAAAAATGTTTTAAATTGGACGGAAGCGGGTGCAATTTACTTCCGCATTTATCCCATTAGGGGCGCGCCAAGCGAGGGTGTTCAGGATTTATGACGAGGCAAAGGTCCAAGAATCAGTCACCATCAAAAAATATTAGAGGTACAATATTTCAAGAACAAACAATAATTATTTGTCTCGTGAGCTTGTTTCTCGGATGATAAAAAATCACACGTAACGTAATTTTATTTATTGACATCAAATATTATTTTATAGATCAAGGATTCTGGGCTCCATCAATATAATACATATCGATCGCTTTTCAGTAACTTTCAGGCTGGCACCCGGGCGGAAAACACCCATGGCGTGTCCCTATCTACTATTTGTAGGTTCTCGTCGCTGCAACTACCGACCGCCCCCGCAATTTTCCGGTTAAATTCCACATCCTCAGACACTCCACTTTCTGAGTCTTCTGATGAACACGTAGTGCTCACCTTCGAGTTATTTCAATCTGTCGCATTCATAAGTGGTTAACGAACGCGCATGGCTTAAGGGTCATAACAAATTGGAATCATTAGTGTCCGTTTGTGTCATCCGCACTGTCTTGTTTTTGAGACATGCCGGATCACAATATTAAACTAAACATTGTATGACTTAGAGTTTAGACGGATACACAAATTCATGCGTTCCACTGACACAGGTCTTGCGTGTCGTAGAATGCCAATAGGAGAGGGTATAACCTGTTGAAAAGGCTATTCAACAGCCAAATAATTCAGGTCACGATCCTGAGGTCCGAAGTCATGAGGTCCTGACGAAAAAGAAGAAGCAATGTTCCATTCAACTAAATAATTCGTACCTATATTTTTTGTTCCAGTTGCTGTTATTGTCTTTGGAAAATTTTACGCCTGCAGTTGGCTGGATGATAATTCACCGTGAGCTGTTGACCGTATAGTATTAAGATCAAATTCATGTCTGAATAAAACACTTCAATAATTACAAGATAAACAGAACTTTTTATATACAACGTTTTTAAATTTTCTATTGAATTATTATGCTCAATATGCTCAAACTTGTACTTGTTATGAATTAAATAAAAAACAAACACACAAACTAATATAGAATACTGAAATGTCATTTTGATTTCCATAGTAACATTAGTAACGCACGTATATATTAATAATTTATTTGCTAGGACCACCCCCTTAGCAACCGATAATAGTCTTTTATACGGATTTTTCTGAAATAACTTTCCATACAAAACAGAATTCTGCTTTCTTGCTTTCTATTGCAATTCTGCTTAAAGATGGCTATAAGTATTAAAAGGATGCATTGGCATCGTGTTCTGATATATTCTAAAAGTTTCAAATGTCTAGCTAGTCGGGAAGTTAGTTAAAAATCGATTGCAAGATTTGTACTGGAAAAACAACCACCGGACAAACAAGAATACAAGCTAATAAAAACGTTGTAAAATACGCAATAAAAACCATTAGAATACAAGAGAAACCTGATACACAGTACGTACGTATTATAATAATTATTAACACTTAAACTATTTATTCCAGTTTTATGTGTATGTATATAAGTATTTAAATATCCACCTACACACATGCAGTAACTCTCACTTCAATTATCCATAAAATCTAAAATACATAATTAATCGAAAACATGAATGAAATCATTCAAAGTAGGCAATAGTGTCTA
The DNA here is from genome assembly GCF_057557595.1 of Rhyacophila brunnea. NCBI lineage: Eukaryota > Metazoa > Arthropoda > Insecta > Trichoptera > Rhyacophilidae > Rhyacophila > Rhyacophila brunnea. Next base: position 33,106,266 of record NW_028233276.1, on the reverse strand, counting down.
GTGATGCAATCACGCCGTAAATGCATACATTTTGAGGCCATTTACCTAAAAACCCCACGCATTTTTAAAGATGCGTGGGTCACTGCAGCACAGAACCTGTCAAATGCACTAGAGATAGTTGTCGGGTTATAAATTTACAAATAATTATCTTATTCTGTCATTTATGTGAATATTGAAATTGGCTGCAAGTTGGTTAATTTTGGCCTTGGATCAAAATGGACTTTATTTGTGTAAACTATAATTTAATTTTTAAACTCTGACCATAAAACATTGAAATACACCATACAGTGGCGTCCGAACGTTAATTTTAAAAGTTTAAACTTACATAATATTTAGTCCAGGTACTGTGATCGAATTCGTATACATAATTAGAAAGACGCATTTTTTCTTGTGATTCGTCTACTTGAGACAATAGTATACACGAAAAGACACGGTGCCAGACCGAGAAGTGATCGAGGCTCTCACTCCTTGATTCCGTTACTTGGTATATGATGGGCAACGCGTATGCACATTGGATTCGCCTGCATAATATTACTAAGTTTATTTTGTGATTCATCTACATGAGACGATAATATACATAAAAAATCTAAGTTAGGTGGCAGCACCAGAAGTGGTTGTGGATCCAACTCCTCACCAATGTAACTTGGAATTGTATTACAATAGAATTGTGCGAGCCATTTACTTTCATATATACTTACCATACATATATGATAGGTTTGATGTATGATTGTCTTTCATTCTTAGATAATATTATAATTACAACAATGTGGCAATTATAATATTGCGTTTCATCTGGTTACAGATTGAATACAAACCGTTATCATAATATAATAACATAATTGGTTGGATTATTACTGTAAACTGTATAGATTGCTGTATATTTAGGTCGATCGCAATGTAGAATCATATGAAATGAGTCGGGAAACTGTAGAAAGTATGTCAAGCAGAGAGAGAACTATAATTCGTCACTGTTGTGGCAGAATACACTAATTCGAAAAAATGACATATTGAGTTAGTTATACCAAAATGTTCCTTATTTCAAACTTTACCGTCTGGAAACCTTCTTAATAAATAAATAGTCTTTATTTTAAAGTCATCATTTTTACGATTACTTAATAAACTCACATGATAGACCATTTCAAACATTTTAACAACATCAAAGTCAAATTACTCAAAACTAGTATTCTCCAGTTAGTGTGTTCTACCAGAACAGAGACGATATTATAGTCAAAAATTGTTTTGTATGGGTACAGGAGTTCTAAAAGAGATTCGGTTACTTCCAAAAGATAACTATTAACATGTATAGTAAGTAGGTACTTACAGCCATCTCCATTAAAATCCGTGTGTACATTAAACAATTATTGCAATAAATATCAGTAAAAATGACCCACTAATGAGTCTTTCATGAAAATGTGAGTACATATTCCTTTAAAAATTTTATTTGTCTGAAGGCTTTTGCAGGAAATGTATCATTTCGTAAGTTCACGTCTGCACAAACATTTCCCAGTTTGAGAAGATGCAGTAAATTCTATACCCATGTTTCGGTTCAGCTCATTCGTTTGAATCTGGATTTATATATTATCTAACATGATGAATGTTAAGCAATGTTTCAATGTGGTAGATTAACAAGTTCAGGATTCCTTAGAGCTAGCCCTTATCCAACAGATGATGAACGAAATACAGATCAAGACGTCACACTAAAAACATGAGTAAGCATATATCATTTTCAAATACAATAATATTGATTTATAAGAAACTTTTCACGTTTTGTATTTTACCATAAACTCAGCCAAATACAATACGTTTGTTAATTTGAAGAAATAATGACAATGAGAGGCTGTGATAGATCCATGGCCCCCATAAGGGTGGGGCTGACAGGGCTCTAGCCTGGGGGCCCGGCGTGGCGAGCCGACCAGATAAGTGAGATAAACACAGATCACAACTTTGCTCTACTATAATAGTAAAAAAGTCGCCTGCGGCGCTATTTTGATATGATATTATAATTAAAACTATTTGGTTGGACGATGCAATTTTTATTGTGTGCCGATCGACTCGACAACTCCATCATTCAAATGGATGTATTCGTACATATTAAAAATATATCGCTAAAAATACACCATTTGGAGCAGCGCGTCACACTGACTTACCCTTAGCGATAGGTAGGGGGGCCCGCTTCAGGATGTGGGGGCCATGGGTAGATCACTGCCATTTTTGATGCTGGATAGTAAGTAGATCACGGCTTACTTGAAGTTGGGCATGCATGTATTTATTGTATTTATAAAATCTGTGCAAGCCATGAAAAGACAGGTACATACTGGTGATTGTATATTAATATGTAAATATTTAAGACTCAAAATGGAAACTGTCCAAGTTTAATAAGTAATTTAGTACATATATTATTTAATTTCCTATCAATATCTCCAAATGTAACACAATATAATGCTATTCTTACAAATTTTATAAACTGTTATTAATTTCTCCACGACGTCATTGTATTACTGTATTCAAATTTAATTTTAGTTGTTAGCTGTTTCAATTTAATACAATTATTTCTGAACGACGTAAAATAAAATTGCCAAAGTGGGACAAAAAATATTCTTCATTTTAGTCCTAGAATATATTTCACCACTGACAATTCTCCATCAAAATTTTAAGTATTTTATTTAATACGATACCAGATTCAATAGGATGGTTACACAGAGAGAATAATAAACATTCACAAATATATATAATGCATACAAACTGCACCAAATAATATGTAATAATAATAGGTGATCAGCAGTGGCAGGCGGTGACTTTGATTGTAGGGATTCTGTTGAAAAAATACATGTACGTAGGTATACCTAATATTTACTACACATTTTTATGTAGTTACTTAGGGTTAGTGATTAATTGAATATTAGCGAGCGGTTTATGTAATAAAGTAATATGTAATGTAATAAAGTAATAAACATATTTACATAATAATATTATTATAACATTGAATTTATCACATAATCGTGCAATAAATACATAATAATATGGTTATATTATAGTAATTTACCGTATGTCTGGTGATGCTACGCATCTACTGTATATATATATACGGACCGCTCGTCACTGGTTATCAGGCATGCCTAATAACTACCGTCAAAAGAGTATTGAATATTCAACGAATAAAAAAACATATAAAATTAATTGAACCGACGTTTATGTGGATAACCACCAAAGCTTCATTACAATTATTGTTTTAAGTAAAGTTATTTTTGTTAATCCTACGAGTCATTTACGATGACACCTATGTTGGACTTAGGTTAGGTTAGGTTAGTACAAGTTAAAGTAAAATTTACAAAAAAAACTTTGTTTCAACACCAATAAATTAATTACAATCGTGATAGGTCCCGCCCATTTTACAGTGGTAGAAATAGTCACTCGTGAAATAAAATTAGGTTCTTTAAATGAGACAAGAGAATACGTGAACATTGAACAAAATTTATTATATGAGGCGTCTAATTACAAAAAGCGACAAGTCCCCAATTCAATATTTTCGGGAAACGTTTTTATGTTTCAAGCTTCAATTATTTGTTTTAACGTAAGATTATTTTTTCCGTTGTATTATTGTCGAAATTAAAACCAAATGGCAATTTGTTGCAGCTGATAAACTCTTAAATGTAATAAATATAGGCAAAATAAAATTGGACGTAGCGCTACTTGTATCTCACTTTTTAACTTATTCCGCCTAAGGCACATATTTCCGCGGTACTGTCACGCCCTTTTCAATATTGAAAGTTCCCTTATTGGTTGACTTAAACACGCGCGAAATCAACCAAGCTTTAAATAATATGAAATACAGACTTGGCGCTTTTTCAATTTATAAATCGAGACTTATATAAGAGACGAGAATATTTTTTTTCGTAAGGTTATGTTGCGTTTTGGAATTTATATATCAATACATATTGTGTACAATTATACAAAAATACGTGCGTATTTTTTTCTTGATTTTGACCAAATATGGACTTATCGCTTTTTGGAATTAAACGCCTCATATATTATATTAATTGTTCATGGTATAATGTATATTAAAATATTAGTGAGTATATATTTTTTTTGTTGAAAATGATTTTAAATAATACTCAAATATTTTTTATGAAACAGAGTGTAGATACATCGTGTGAAAAATATTTTGTGAACACGATGACAGTTTATAAAAAGAAAATCAAAAAAGTGTTCAAATTATTGCCTAATGACAGAAAACATCAAGAAAGGCAGTAGAAAAAAACTAACCTAACTCTCCAATTTTAAAATACATATTTTTTAATAATTAATACTCGATGACGGAAAATTTACAAAACAAATGAATGCAGCATTAAATGTATTATGTATTATACACGAAGACGGTGATCGCAAGCCCAATTTTATTAACTAGCGTTTTAAGAATGTAACATTATTTTATTCTTATTTTTACCGAGGTGCGCAGGTTCGAATCCTGATGGGTGTTGTATTTTTTCAAAAGGTGTTTCGAACTATAGACATACTTACTTATATAATTTACTTATTTAAAAAAAAATTGGTCCAACTGGGCAGCTAGAAATTGAATATTTTTAAAACCCAAGGAAGTTAATGTCAACAGCTATATATAATCATATATACATATAGTTTTTATTAAGATATCATTAAAACAACACGTTGATTGTCAGCGTTCATATCTTTAAAATTAAGTTAAATGTACAATTTATTAATAAAATAATCCATGTTAAATTAGTAGGTAGGTAGCTATTAATAATTTATTCAATACTTAAGTCGGTTGGTAGTAATTTTAACAAAGATTTTATTGCAAAACATAGAATATATTTCGCGGAGACGAATCCGCTGGATACTAAAAAGCACATGCGCTCGTGTTGCGAATTGTAAGGACAAAGGACGATAATTTATTTGCTCTAACCGGTTATCAGTTGTTGCAGTAGGTACTGTTGCATTAAATACATACACATATACATGACGAGATATTAATATAATATTATGTATGTGTATGTAAACATTGCAGATATCACGACAATGCAACTGCGTAGAAAATTATGAGCTATTGGCTTAACTACTATACTATTGTGGTTGGAGATAAATCATTAATCAGTTGTAAGGCTTTTATTAAATTTATTAGGTTAATACGTTATTTTTGCGGTGACGAACGCGTGTGAGATAAACGTATTTTTTCTTCTCGCATAAACATAACAATGTTATCAAATTTTATCATAATTATAAATACTTACCAACTATCAAAATGAATTATTATGTAAACAAAGGAAAATTATAAAACTGAATTCAATTATTTACTATCAACCAAATAATTTTCAGTATCATCATCAGTCGAGGTCGATCCACGAAGGCTTTCCCAAGCACCGTACAATATCCTCGGTACTTAATTCTTCACTGTCATTTATTTCCCTCAGATTTGATAAGTTCGTCGATTTTGCGGGTTTTGGGGCGGTCCTGTGATACCTCGTAGTCCAGTGCGTAAGGCCCGGGTTCGATTCCCGGTGAAGTCACAATATATTTAGTTATGTGATTTTCTCAAAATATTTGTGTTTGTTTCACATCTATTACTAACTACACCACTGTCATTATGCCTCATTATCTATTAGTTTCTTTAAATAGTGGTTATTACGTGTTATGCTAAACATGGACATTTCTTTGCCATTCCGATGCCATCAGTATCTCTAGGACCTAGGTTATTACGTCCGCGCAGACAAATATGTCCAAAACACTGCAGAATTCGTCTCACATAATATAGTCGAAAGCCGTTCTTATATGCATATATATTATTAATTCACTAAAATAAAATAAATTATTAATATTATTTGTAAGTCGCTGCTAACTCTTTGTTATAAGACCGTCAGAAACCGGCTTCGGCCTAATCCACAAAGTGAGTTAATTTAGTTCATGTCAGTCAATGGTTAGGTATATGGTTACACTACTGACTACATGGTCAGTAAAATAATTAATATAAGTCAATGGTTGGTTATTATAAATTAATTTTAATTAGTTCAATCTTTCTGTGGCACCTTATTCTTATCGTCATAGTTATAATAAATATAAACAGCAATAATATCTATTATTATTGTACATACCCATTAGAATAGTAAATGAACACGTTTTTGTAATTGAATGGCCTATCTGTACATTATAAAAGTATGTAAAATATGGGACTAAGATGATATTCATGAATAAATTTATATTAATTATCTGAATATCCGTCATGTTATTATGTCATAAATGTGAGTAGATATCTATTCACTATGTTTAGCATTGCATTAATTATTATAAAAGCTAATACATAATGCAACATGCAACACGTAATAGTATTTACAATCCTACGTCATCGAGTTGTAATAACAGTATTCCAACGATGTATATAATGGAAACCTTAATCATAGGTACATGATAATCATCCTAAACTGATTATAAATTATAGATTTAAATTATTTAAAAAACACATAGGTGCGGTGCACACTGTAAATATTTTATTCTTAAGTCAAAACGTTCAGTGGTGCGTTTGATAACATGCATTGATAACATGAAAATAACATTGAAGTACGTACTGAATGTAAAATTTTTGTAAGACGGACCTGAATCATTTTGAGACAACACGTAAAATTTACCGATGTGATCTTGTTGTCATAGAATATAAGAGATGCTCAAGTCAGTTCAACCAGCTGTTGGGCACATCGAGTACCAAACGTGTGCTTCGCCCATATAGCGCGTTTCATTTGCCAGTGAACAAGCTGGGTGACGTAATTCATTTTTGAATAGGCATAAAAAACAAACGCGAGTACAAGAAGAAAGGCCAACAACTCAATCACGACATACGGTTCCTTAGAGTAACAGGCAAGATGTATTTTTGTCATTGTACCTATGTGACGTAATTTATTTTGAAATGGTTATAAAACAATCAATACACTCAGTCTAAGCACGGTTGAGCGCGCGGTGACCTCAGTCTTGGGACATTCTAAGGCGTAAACAACTGCTGATGCTTCACATCAAACGTAGGGCCTCGTGTTACGCTTGATTAAGACCGAGTGTGGTGCGAGGCGGGTTGCTTTGAGTCGATTTTCTATAAGCGACTGAATTTAAATCTTCCGATGAATCGATTGCAGCATTTGCGTTATATAAAATCGTCGCTGAAAACGTTGATTAAAAGTCAAATATTTCGAAATCATTCTTCAATTTTATTTTTAGTATTCTTATATTATATTTATAGATAAATATATTTTCTATTTAAACAAATTATACATTAAACATATTTGGCATCCTAATTGAAAATGTCTTTGTGTCTACAAAAGACACTAAAGTGACTAACAAATGTAGGTGAACAATAGAAATTGCTTTATTCGATAGAATATATCCCAAGGCAATATATTGCATTAGCTTTATTACTCATATTATAATAGGAATATCGATATCAGAGTATAGCAACCATTGGTAAGTGAATCACATGTGTTAAGCAAGAACCCTCCTAAATGTAAAATTGTGAAATTTCTTACAATGTTATCTATATACTTACATAGTTACAAATAATTAACAACCTAGATTAATGATATTGCTATGCAGAGTTATTTCAATATAAAAGCAATCAAATGGTAAATATATCTACCTATCTATGTGTTAAATTTACTAGACACAATATAATATGTTGTGTCAAGATATTTATATTGGAAATTATATATTTATTGAGAGAATAATTTAAAATGTATGACTGCGCGTGTGTGTCAGTGGCAAACAAACTCAACAACAGTGATGAATTTGGTACTCCGCCACGATAAAATCAAATAAAAACCATAAATTCCATCTACGAACGTACCCAGTAAATATATCAATGTAGGTTATACCTCTTTCCTGGAATAAAATCCTGTACAAATAAATACTTATTTTTAAAGACGCTCTTCTTTTTTTTCTTCTTTTGACCATGTCTGATCCTAATCGGAACACATGGGCCTCCACGGAGTGGAGGTTTGTATTAACAGATTTTGTTTTTACGAGGACTGAATGTTAGCCACTTTCTCGACATATTAGGTTTATACCTACTCTGACTTCAAACAAAAATTGTAAAACAATATGCGAATTTGCCATAACCATGATTGCCAAATCTGGGACCCACGATATAATAAGCCGACGCGTAATTCGCTCGACCATCGTGGACATACAACACACAGAAGACATATCTGTTTGAGTGGTTATGTTGTAAGTCCCTTTTATGTTAGTTGCAGTGATTTTATTATGCTTTGTGCAATGTTTAATGAGAAATATGTTTTTTTGAATATCCTGGTTTAATTTGTTTGTAACACATTGTGTGAATAGTATTAACTATTTCGAGGGCCAATTTTAAATATCCTGACGAATTGATTACGTTATATGCGTCAAAGAAAATCGACATTGATACAGCACGATCAGTACCAACTACGGATTCCAATTCCGATCCCGAGCTATTTTCGATACCTATGAATCCCGGGATTGATAAACATGATCCCGAAACTTTCGGGATTGATTTTTTTTATCAATTTTTATGGAAAATAAAATAAAAACGAAAATATAACAGAAAAAATACTTTTAATGATAAATAACTACATTAGAAATAAGCTGAGTTTGAATGAAATTTGATTTATACCCATGTAAGTTACCGATTCATTTTATTTTTTCACATAAATTAATAAAAATGAGAAAGATTGCAAAAAACAATGCTTCGCACTATTAACAAAATGATTCCACTATGATCTCATACGTTTTACGACAGTTTCATATTAGGCTGACTAATTAGATTTATGAAGCGGAAAGGCCATAAGTACACCATGATTTGCTTTACTATTTTAAATCTCGCTAACCCATTCATTAAGTGTTTACTATCAGAAACAGGGATCTCATATTAAATTCACATTATTATTTATATTACAATATTATTTACTCCATTAAACTTGTGTATTTCCAAGATTGAACGTATACAATATTAACAATAAATATCTTTTTGAATTATACCAGATTTATTTTTGACCGATTTTATCAATGTTATTTGTAAATATAAAAATGTTATATTAACAATGTAAAAAATGCCGATCCCGGGACCAGTCCCGGGATTGTCAAATTCTAATCCCGAAATCCCGGGATCAGAATTTTGGCTCGGGATTGGATTCCCTATTGCCAACCATAGTCAACAATTATTGTATATTATATATTTTTGAAAATGTTTTAATGGTATTGTTATTTTTGTTGGAAATAAGATGCCTACTTAATTAAAATTAAAATATAGTTACACTTGTTTTTTCTGTGTCATATGCGTTATCGGACATTGACAATGATCTCGGCCATTATCTCTGTTTGTTGCTGGTCTAAATACTGAGCTCAAATCGGTTTCTAATACATATCCCTGAACCAGGACGCTCTTCTTATGCAGAAGTTAATATCTCTCGGGATCCCTTATGATGTGAACAAAGTATATCTACCAAGTGTCTAGCTTTATTTATATTATAATATTGTAACCATAAATACAGCGATTTAATTATTTAAATAAATTAATTTCAAACTAAATTATATTATCATTACAATTAATATTCTTTTCAAAGGTGAACGTTGACTGTGTCTTTAGCTGGAAGCTATTATATTTTGCCTAAATGTATCATATTGAAATTGAAAGGTTTATCTAAAATTGAGTTTATTTGCTTACAAAATTATTTTTAAGCTTCTCTTTGTCTGTTTCGACTTAATTGCTATTTGATTTAAGGGGACCTGCTTTAAGGATTAGAACTAAATTAACATAATTGATTTTCGCTTTTTATGTAGATTACAAACGGCGCCGCAATATTATGTATCATTATTTTATTCGACTGTTTATTTGTCTCGTTTGTTATCTACAATAAGGGTTCCAAACTTTTCCAGCAATGGAACACTTACAACACATCCTGACATTTTAAGGCTATACGTCAGCTGAGACATGGCCTAAAAACATCGTGACTAGGCGATGCGCGGATTGTGCAAATGACGCGAGCCGAACTAAATATAATTTGTCATAAAAATTCAACATATGTCCTTTCAATGTTATGTCTATTATTATATTTGTAATAATAATAGTATATTCATTGACATGTTTTCTTTTTCAAGTACATGCGGAACGTTTTTTAGTCATCTTTAAACGATTTAAGAATATATTCCTTCGACGCCAACACAAAACAAATTGACGTGCTCACAAGTCGACTATCGCTCTCCGACTGGCAACGCGGCCGAAATTACGTCACACATACTGTTGAAAATTATTTGCCGTTTCACTTATGTACGCTCTTAACGAAACACCTTGTTTATTTTGTAGAGTAGGTATCTAGTTATACATAAACAATAATTATTTATTTATTAATTATTTTTAAAACATAACAAAAAATATAAATGAAAGACTTCGATGATTTTGGGTCTTAAATTGCAAATCTTCTTGATATCAGACACATTATTAGAAAGTCAAATTTAACTTTAATTAATATTTTAACTGAAATCAACATAAATTTTTTGTGCACTTTTGGTTCAACAAAAGCCTATCGAATTTATAACGGAGACAATAACGCAATGCAAATAAAGAATTTAAAGGGATGAATCTCTTAACCATCCCCTTATAATAAAATTTAATGTGTTTACAATACAACCCTCTACAATACATATATCCATATGTTACATTGAGAGAATAAAACATATTAGGGGTTCCATGACAAAACAGAACAGTGACAAACAGAACATGACAAAACAGAACTGTAACAAAACAGAACATGACAAAACAGAACTGTTACAAAACAGAACAACGATAAATATAACTGTGACCTTTCAGGAAAAATATAAATTTTATATTGAAATTGTCCTATCTCTATTATGTTGATAGATTTTTAATAGCACAGATTTTCAATACCCTATAATAAATAAAATTATATACCTAATTTCTGCATTCCTAATCGCTAGAAAGCCTCAAATAAACGGGACGTTGCCGGCAAGCTTAGGACATCTCATCTTAATCAATAATATAATATGTTCAAAATGATTGGGTGACTAGGTACAACGAAATAATGACCTAACCTAACCTAAAGAGATTCCACAAAAGTTAATGTTTCATTTTCCCCCTGGCTGTTCTGTTTTGTCATGTTCTGTTTTGTCATTTTCTGTTTTGTCACTGTTCTGTTTTGTCATGTTCTTTTTTGTTCTGAGACTTAAAATAATCTTATTTAATAAATTTGGAAACGCTGTCAAAAAAATAACATAATGCATAATTTGAAACAAGCTCAAAAAACCTGAAAAAAATGTACCACATTTGAATTGAATCTACATAAATCGCAATCCGAGCCGTAAATTTTAAAGTTTATGCTACCGATACACTTGATAGGTAATCAACCATCAATATACATTATTTTGAGTCATTGTTATTTAAAATTTTGTTAATATTGGTGACCATCATTTATAATTTTAAACCATGGTAGTAAACAGTACAGATTTTACGGTAGCCACTAGCCAGTCATGGCGCCTTATGAATGGTTAGATTAGAGCTAGTGACGGGTTTATGTTTAATAATGGAGGCTCCGCGCACTGCTTGATTTTGAACCCCCCCCCTCGATAAAAAGTAAAATAAAAACCATAAATTTCAACTATTATTTTATTTTTATAAAATTGTGTCTTACTGCTTTAATAATTTAGTGACTGGTTTAAACTGTATCAAGGCCCCTTTTAAATAGTCTGATGAATTGATTGCGTAATCTGCGTCGAGGAAGATCGCCGCTGATTAAAACAACCGTCTACTGAGTTGTTACGAGAGCAGAATTTTGCGACAAGTAGACTTGGTTCAACTAGGGAGCGGATATGGACTTGTGTCCAGAAAATTGTACACTTGCATTTGACTGTATCACAGTTCACCGTGAGATGTTGTATCGGAAACCGATGGGCGTAATTCATGTTTAAATATTACATTATACCATGCCACCGTGTGGTAAACATAATTATGTTCCAACTAAGGGACTGACATGGTAACAGAAGTAACAATATTAACATTGAATTCTAGAGTCTAGACCAGGGGGGGGGGCAAACTTTTTGGATGGAGGGCCAAATTCAAGAATTCAAAATGAGCGGCGGGCCGCAAGTAAAATACCATTTTTAGATAAATACACTATTTTATTAACACGAAAAATAAACACCACAAAAAAAATTAATGAGACGAATGAAACTGTTCTACATTTTTTAACATTTTTTTAAGTTCAGGTGTTAATTTTGTAGTTGATATTCTCAAAACTGCTTGTAAATGGGCATCGGAGATATTTTATCGTAAAGAGTTTTTATTGAGGTTCATGATCGAAAATGTTTGTTCACATATATAGGTTGATCCAAAAATAACGAACATTTTTCTTGCATAATCTTTAAGTTGGTCGAATTTATCTGAATTAAGGGCATTGTAAAATTTGGAGATTTCTTCACGACGATGCAATTCTCTTAAATCAGTGTCAATAATCTCAAGTTGTAGCTCTGTTGGTACACTATCAATATCTATTGGAAATGGATCGCGTACTATTGCTAAAGGTGTCTCAATTTTTCGGAAGTCACCAAATCTTTGTGAAAAATCGTCATTCAGAGCTTTAATAATTTTACCATATTCTTCAAATTTATATTCTGATATATTCAGCAACTTTTTCAGTTGGAAAGTGGTCCACGTTATTATTCGATATTTGTCGAAGGAATAACTTGAGTTTTAATTGAAATCCATTCAAACTTTTTACCATATCATGGGCATATATTTTTTTCCTTGCAACGCAGAGTTAAAAGTATTTAAATGTGTCACGATGTTCAACGTAGAAAATAGTGGTTACATAGTGTGAGACGAGACTGCAAAGAAGACGTACTGAGATAATACATTTACGAAACAATAAATTCTTCAAATTCTAATCAATTGTCAATATTTTTTAAAAAATTATAAAAAAGTTATTCGTAATCAGAAGTACAATGATGTCGGGCCGCAAAAAAATACGCGGCGGGCCACATGCGGCCCGCGGGCCGCAGTTTGCCCCCCCTTGGTCTAGACGGTGTCAGGAATCAGGATACCTAAATTTAGAAATTCACTTGCTAATGTTATTTTTAATCAACGAATACCGAACAGACAATATTTTTTATTTTCCACATTACGTAGGTACTTATGTCCAATAGAGAATGTTGTCTTGTGAAATATTCGTTGAATAAAAAAAAATCAGTAGTTTATTGTGACAAGATAGAAGAAAGAAATTTTCGATTTTTAAATCCTTAATTTTAAGCCCATAGCTGTTACCTGTGTATGGTATGTAAGTCTTTTCCTGTTTGCCAAATTGTACCTATTTCTTATTTAAGCCGATACACGACCAAGATTGGATCCATAGTTGAGTGAGTAATAAATTATTACTAATTCGAGGATAAACAGAAACTGAAAGCGGGAGAGGTATAAAGAGAGATATGGCCTGGAGACATCGAGACGGTTTCGCTGCAGTCGGTTTGGCTCATAGAAAATGTATCTACTTATATGTGGGTAGTACTTAGTAGTTGCTTACTAAAGCTACCCCTTGTTGGTTAAGTGATCGAGATCGGTAGGATAGTTATGAATCGAGACTGATATTTATTCAAACGATAAAATAATAATTATTGTTGCTGGGCACAAATCTGGAAAATATTGTGTGGAAGGATTTCGTAATGATTATATTATTATATAAATATTAATTGAATTTGGTTTATTACTTATATCCGTAAGTGGTATATTAGGTTTTTTTCATATATGCATATGTATGATAGTTATGTGGCTCTTGCATGGTTCATGGAATTACAACGTTTTTCTTAGGTCGTATTCTTATTTGTCCGGTGGTTGTTTGTCCGGTACAAATTTTGCAATCGATTTTTAACTAACTTCCCGACTAGCTAGACAATTGAAACTTTTAGAATATATCAGAACACGATGCCAATGCATTTTTTTAATACTTTCAGCCATCTTTAAGTAGAATTGAATTCATTTTTAGTTAAATCTGTTTTGTATCAAATGTTATTTCGATACCATTATTGGTTGCTAGGGGGTCCTAGCAACTAAATTATTACATAATATATACGTGCGTTAATATGGAAATCAATATGAAATGACATTTCATTATTCAGTATTTCTATCAAGTACAATTTTTTTTTTGATCGTTTAAGCTAGTCAAGTCAAGTTTATATGATTCAACAGAAAATTTAAAAACGTTGTATATAAAAAGTTATTTTTATCTTGTAATTATTTTTAATATATTCCATTTAATTGTCTACTTCTACGTAATGGTTAGTGTATTAGTTAGGAATAGATAATAAAGAGGAATTATTGATTAACTTTACAATTCGATGTGGATCTTGCCCACGATGGATGACAAGGCTTCTTAACATTTTTTTCCGAGAAATGAGTTGGCCACTGAATTTGTTAGATCCGAGATTTGAACTCGAAACTGACAACTTCATAAACAGACACGTTGCCACCTAACCTTAGATCCATAGCCATCTGGGATAACTTGGAAATAAATACCATCCAGAGTTGCTAATTTAACTCTACTTAGTTCAGCGTGTCTTGATAGTATTTTAAATGGTTTCGTTCCAGGTCACTGCCTTTTTCCGTAGGTGTACCACCTGCTGTATGACGTATTATTATGTATGGTTACTGTAACTGTGTAGCTGATGCTAACTAAGTTGCCGATATTGGCCTCATAAAGTTAGGTGCGTATTTTAGAGACTTACGCTTCTAATTATTATGGTTTTGCGTCGCGTTCATTGATATACTACTGGATGTATCATATGCATCTTAAAATGACGCCCGATTTTCAGCGACTCGGCCAGTGTTAAAACTTACTGTTTTAATATCAGCGGACTTAGCTCGATATTAGCTCACTTAACATTTGTCTCGAAAACGACCTGGCAATAATTATGAGGAAGCCCGATCTAGCTTGCATCTTACTCTAACTAATATTCAGCGCATGCGACTTGCTCTGTCCGCTCAGACATGAATTTTTGGTAGCTTGCAAGCTTTGGGTTGCAGACACCCTTAGGGTCACTATTCCAAGAATGAAAATTTAGTTTTACAGCCAGGGCAATACGGGTGAAATTCGGGAATCCATGTTAACGGTCTTAACGCATTATACCTACAAGGAAATATTATAAGACGACATTCGTAATATCTTCTTCTGTGGTACATTTATAAAATGACACTTGTATGGGAACTCCTCATCTAGTAGTATATCAATGGTCGCGCTTTTAAGCAGCAGTTAAGGATTCGATGACGATATACCGAAATAGGGACGACGACTTTATGAAGCCATGCCCACTCCAGGCTGTTACGGTACGAGTGGTGTGATGACATATAGTGAATTCATATGGGCACGCTATGAACAGATATATTTGCAAATAATTTAATAAACGTAAACAGATCTACCGTATCAATTTCAATCTAATCACTATAAAGTTGGCACAGCGTTTGCAGGTGTATCGTACCGGAGTCCCATACATTTCGCAATGCCAATCGCTGTCTGCAAAGAGATTAGTCCCAATGCCTCGGGCGGTGTAATTTTGCTAATTTTACACAAGAACTGCTCAGCAATAATAATATAAATTAATTTGCTAAGTAATCAATAACTCTCGAGTCGATTCGCCTACATCTATCTACTTACATGTGATCTGTGTAATGTCAACTATAAAGCATGGTTTTGATAATACCGCAAACACAACAAAGGGAATTAATGATTCACGAGTAATAATGTAATACATAACATTTTAATATTTACATTATCAAATTTAACATTCATTTGTAATAGAAAGGTAGTACCTTACATTGTGTTTCTATTGTAATTCTTTATGTTCATATTATTTATTTATGAACAGCCAGGCGCACACACAAAAAATGGTTTGGAAGTTCAATTTTGAAAAAACTAAGGGTTCACCTACAAGATATTACGAGCTGTCGCATCCACAAATGGTTATCGAATGCGCACGGCTTAACGGTCATAATTATTACAATCATTAGTGGTCGTTTGTGTCGTCCGCGCTGTTTTGTATTTTAGTCGTGCAAAGCATACATTGGATGATCTTGATAATTGCACCAATTTATGAGATCTTCCACGGGTCTTCCGGTGGAAGTAGGGTGGCTGGAGCCACACCGTTGAGAAGACTGTCCGATAGCAAATCATCCGAGCCACAATCCTCAGTCAACCGAAAACCCCACCCTTGTGCGCGCCTGTAAACAGCGCATACATCGGCACTTATAATGGTGTCCGACTGTGTCGTTAAAACGCTCGAAAATTATCAATTTATTGAGACTTGACTAAATTAATTGTGAATCGTGATACGAATAGGCAACGTGGCTAGATAGCAGCGGTGGAGTTGTGCTGTAAGGTGTGGATAGAAGAGCTCGTGCCTACTTCCAACCGTTGTCGACCACGCGGACTTTTGTTGTATATCTCAATGATTTGAAAAATGATAACAGGTTGATAATTTATGTTTCAAATTGAATCAGTCTATTTCTTCATTCTGTATATCTGTCGATTACTAGTTTAAAATACGTTTTGACATCTCATGATATCATGTACCTATATCGATATTCATATACAAAGATTGTAACGTTAATTAGGTGGGTAGATAGTTAGATAGGTAACGTTATGTAGGTATTATTATTATAATATATTAGGGGTGCAATATAGAGATGCCAGATTTGATAAGTAGCTTTTCTTTCTGTTCTAAAATATTCATTGAAAAATGTTATTATACATTAATACAATACAATACACAAGCTTCAACAAGCATTACGTACTTTTAAGATTTTCAATTTTCATTAAAACAAACGGCAGCAATTCTCATGAGAGTTAATGTAGCATTTGCATCATTCATAAGGAGGAACTTGAAAAATAAGGAAAAACATTTTCCAAACCACGCCTCATTTCCGCCGGCATATCTCCTCTTATCCTGTTTTGACATCTCGCACTCGACCGTGTTTTCATTTCGAAGGCTTTTACATTTTTCCTCCATGTGAAAAATACACACCCCCGGGGAAGACAACAAGTGTTATTAATATATTATGCGACTTGCGTAGGGGTGAGATTTTGTTTTCAAGTCATTTTTATATAAAGCCATTAGGTATTTTATGATTGATTTAGAATAGTATGATTAATTATTTACTTGTAGCTTCTAAATGACCTACTTGTGGGTTATAATATTTGAGACTTTACTTGTGGGTTACCTATATTTATATATTATTAAATTTCTTTTAAATTAATATGAAGGTTTCAAAGGTTTTATATTTGTTTGACAATCAATTTATTAGATTAGACCCACAGTGACGGCGTACTCTTGAAACTGTCATCTTACGAGTAACTAATACGTGAATACATATGATTTAAATTCACATTGCGCAGAGATTTGATGATCCACCTCTTACCAGATAATTATTATTAACAACCTGACACGCTTTTTCGCCATTACACGGCTCATAAAAGCAACCTAACGAAATGTATGATATTATAGGCTTACCGGGTCATCCATGGGAATAATAGCCCTGATCGAGAGACAGAATTAGTATAAATAGTGTTGATATTGATGTGACAATCAAAATACATATTTACTAATAAGCCAAACTGTACAATTTAATATATTTATATTAGGTATCATTTTACTATATAAATGCTAACTCGATTATTACCTACTAAATTACTAAATCGAAAATAATTTGCTGTTTTACCATATTAGCCATGCACCGTCGTAGCATAACTTAAAGTTTAAACTACTTGGATTCAGCGCTTTCGTCAATTTATCTATAATAGCCATGGCAGATGGATGTACCACCCCACAACACCTTATCACCTATCAACTTTTACTAAAGAAATCAAAATAATTTTATGTGTAACTAACCTAGTTACTAATGCCTCAAATAGACTCTATGACAATCGGTCATATAAATGCCGAAAAACCCGTTTCTTATGTTGGCGTCCTGTGTCACAGAGTGTAAATACGATGTCATAGCTATCATACAATATGTATGTATACATGTCGGAATGGCATAGATTTGATCATAGACACTAAAACGCTCTTAGCATATATGTGCCCGATCGTCATATAGTCTATTTGAATCATAACTTAATGATTAGCGTAAATATATGTCATGCCTCATAGACTATAGAAACATACTTTGTAAACTATTGCATACTTTGGATTCGATTTTAATTTAGTGGTCTTTTGTTTGACCTATACTCCTATTAGAATTATTTTCATATTGCCATATTGTATAACACAGATATTTTAATATTAAAAAAAAAATTACCTCTTAAATATTTTTTAAATATCTAAGATAAATATAACCACGAAGTGACCCTGTGCGAAGCCGGGTACTTCAGCTAGTATTAAATAAAAAACTCTTTTTTCAATTGGAACTTAAACATATGCACGATTAAATCATTGTTTACATCTGCATATTTACATTCTTACCAACTATTAAATCATAATATAATCATTGAAGTATAAATAATAATATTGAATATATTTTTTTAAATTACCTATAAGTACCTAACGTCTATTTATTTTCGAATTCCGTGGCGTCCAGTTGTCCGGTGTCAAATCGTCCTAGACCCTAAATATATGTCATGTCTACATTTTTGTAGGGAAGTACGTAGATATCTGTATTCATACATTTTTAGTCACCAGTTTGGAGGCCCCATCACGTAGTTGTAATATGTATGTGAGTGTTGAAACACATATACAGCGATAGAGTTGTGCTTAAATGCCATTAAGGATGGTACATATTTAAAAACTTTGGTTTGTAAAAATTACGTAGGTAGATATATTTTAGAACTTTCTGACAAAACGTGCGCCTCCTGCAAAAAATTACCTATCGGTTAAGCGAATTATATTATTTAGTGATACTCCGTTCAGGCATGAATCGCCCCCTGTATCCCACGTCAATCCGTAGCCCACGTTAAGAAGACGGCCCAAGAAAGTGACAATTCATATCCCAGTAGAAGCTTTGCGGCAAGAACGTCTCCTCTGACTATAACAGCCGAAGATGACTGATTGTCGGCATGGGAGAGAATTTTATATAATAGATAGGACAGCAGAGCATTTACCAGTCGGTGCCAGTCTGGAGTACCGAATATAGATAGCCATCAACAGACTTTGAACAAAATTAGGGCATACTCAGGACAATATGGTAACATGGGCGATCTTCATCTGCCAGTCGAACCAGTGTGCATGAGTGGCGAGTTGCAAAGCATTGAATACCTGTCCTGTTCTTATGCAAGGCATGCCAATGGAAATGCAACTTCAACGAGATCCTATAAGCTGAGTTAAACAGGGTTCTTATTGTATGCTTTTGTGTATACCCATCGTAACGTTCAATGAGTTACATACTTATTCAAATTTTATATATATTGTACCTATTTTTTGAGACAATACGTCGAGAGATCAATTCTGATATAGGTAGATTTTACATATAAATATATTATACCTACGGAAAATAATAAAATGTAGATTATTCCGAAAGAAAACCATTTTCCTAAAACAAGCCGCGATGTCAACACGCTCATTAGCCAATATTCAAACCATCTCGAAGGGCTTGCAAGGAAGCACGCATGGAAATGAAATAATAAAATACGCCTTGCGGCTATTCGGCGAGGCGCGACCAGCGATCCGTGAATAATGTCGGCCAAACAGCGGAATCTGGCGACGCAAAAAATAAGCATATGAATTATTCACTCCGAGAAAAATGTTGCATGCAAAATAATTTTTCGGTCCGGTCTCTCTTCTGCCATTTTATATTGCCTGTGACCGAAGGCGACGCCATTTTCCGAGATTTATATTCAAAGGGGTAAGAGGGTAACGTCATATTTGATATTTCATTTTCGTTCTCAGTAAGTATCTGTTACGTCAGCAAATTCTGTTAAAAATAACAGTTGAACGTCAGCAAGTCGTTTGTTATAAAATTTAAATTTTTATGTTCTTTATTTGAATCCGGTTATTATGTAACATTCAAATATATCATAAAGCAATAATTTCGATGGACAAGAAAAGCTTTGGAACATGCTGAAGTTTAGCCAAACCGGAAATAAGAAAAAATCTGAAGTAAAAGTACCTACTTAATTGTTATTTTGGTGAACCATTATTATTTAGATGAAGTAAATGCAATTTATATAAGTAGGTATTAAAATATTGTGTTGTGTGTGAGAATAGTAAAATCACTTTGCTTACGACACTCAATTGCTTCTATCAATAATAAGCATACTTACTTTCATAAACAATAGTACACCGCATCACCTGTATGTGAATCTAGATTTAGATAGAGTGTAGGCTGTAGGAAAATTGTATAGGCATGTTATTATACGGCCCCACATCAACGGTTGGGGGGGCTACAGGGTTCTAGCCTGGGAGGGGGGACATGCTCAGCGTAGGTCAAAATTGAGCTTTTGTTTTATTTTCAAAGCATGATCCTGGACATACCTTAAACGTTGTATATTATCTATTTATATAGTTTTGAAGCCTTATTATCCTTTATAGTTGTTTTAAACATTTGATGACTGCATAAAGTATTTTTATTACATAAAATAGTATTCTTTTAAACCTCTCGCTCTAATGTTTTAGAATATAGTCATATTTCAGTACATAAATGTACAGTGGTGTTAAGATTTTTTACATTTATTAATTTTTAAACGCATTTATAGAACTAAAACTATCAGTATAATTTATGTTGACATTATTATAGTGAAATATTTACAATAAAAAATTATATTGATAATCTCTGTGATCCCAAATTTGACAAGAATTAGGCATTTTATTATTCAAATGGGCAAGATTAACACATTTCAAGATGAAGATTTACCTAACCGATTTTTTTTTAAGCGGTACATGTTCAAACACGCGCGTTAACATCATTTTACTCCCTACTTCCATCCAGGTAGTTCCGTTTAGAAGAAGGTCGTTTATGTCCAAGATCATGCTTTGAAAATAGAAAAAAAGTTCCATTTTGACCCACGCTGAGCACGTACGCCCTTAAGGGGGAGATGGCGTGATGGGTCGACGAGGTGAGTGAAATAAACGCACATCACAAATTTTCTCTATTAGTAAAAAAAAAAACCCGTAACCTTAGCGATAGTTAGGGGGGCCCGCCAAAGATCCTAGTCTGGGGGCCCGCTTCAGGATGTGGTGGCCATATGTCATTATGATACCTTGTCTTTTCTCATTTTAGAAATCCACATAAAATATATTGTTGTAAACGTCGTCGAGTTAAAATTTAGCCATGTTTCTCTTTTTTACTCTTTTTTTAATTATTATTTTGTAAACATACGTATTAGGTATAACTTCAATTTTCCTAAATTTTAACAGAATATAGTCAAATAAATATAATATTATTTAGTAAATTATTTAATGAAGTTTGTAATTTTGGAACAAAAATCAACATTTTGCTTTCCGTTTTTGCCTTGATATAATATATACCTATTTTATGACAGTTTATATGTATTATCTGTAAGCTCATTCTTTCCCATTCAAAAAATGGTAAAATGGAATAATGATGATATTGAATACTTTTACAAACATACACAAGTCTACATACAATCACTGTTCAAAAGCCGTGAAATTCACAAGGGTCAGCTAATAAAATACATGACCAAGATACCGTTTGTCATTTATGTCACTTGACCACCCTTTCTTTAAGAAACCGGAAGGGTCAAACCTCGCCCTCTCGAACCTCCTTACAACTCTATTATATTCAGGAGGCCCGAAGATCTGTGACGTATTATTCGCCTCCTTGACCACCGAAACTTCTATAAAAAAGGCATCTATGAAAGGATATGGTTGTAATTTATATGGTGATTTACAATACCCATATAGAAAAATAAAATATACAATATAATTGAAAATCGGCGCCTGTTAATACGATGATATAAAGTCAAGTTTATAAAATAGGCAGAGATTTTTAACAATGTACTTACCACTATGTTAAAAAGTCTATAATTCACAGTCAGTAAATACAGTTCCCGAAACTAAAAGAAGGACGTTATGGCAATGGAGAAGTGGATGCTGGCCATAACGCGTGAAGACAAAACACGGAATAATGGAGTAAGGGAAGAAACAACAGTA
Source organism: Rhyacophila brunnea (assembly GCF_057557595.1). Classification (NCBI taxonomy): domain Eukaryota; kingdom Metazoa; phylum Arthropoda; class Insecta; order Trichoptera; family Rhyacophilidae; genus Rhyacophila; species Rhyacophila brunnea. Next base: position 33,084,144 of record NW_028233276.1, on the reverse strand, counting down.
TGCAATATAATAGACTAATTTAGTTTGCTCTGGACAGATCATATTTCTTGGAGAAAATACAGTCGCTGGATAAATCTACTCATCAAGTGAAATATACTAGAATGCAGCTGGATTATCGGAATAGATAAGTTGGTCCTTGTCTGTTTAGTAGAAGCCAGCGGCAAACAAATTTTGAAAATAGACATTAAATACTGATTTGTTAGGTTAGGTTAGGTTATCATTCTTGAATTCAAGAATTTTGCCGAAACTGGCTATGAAAACTGCCTCTGTTTCCGTCTGGCTTCCAGTAAACAGACTTGTACCGATACGTTTTGTGGAAGTATATGGAAATGAAATTCACAGGACCGAGGGAGATGAAATCAGGTCAGATAGTGTTTCATCTAGCAGTGGATTGATGAATATATATAAATATATTTTTAACGAAAAATGGTTCTTTGTTAATATTTTGTTGTCATTTTCGATACGTGAATAGCTGAAAATCCATTAATTTTATTGTCATAATAAATGTACGTTGGACTATCACGCCCTGGGTCTCAGGTTCGAATCCTGGGTCTGGCAAGTACACATATTGTTTTTCAATTTGTGTGTGAGTCAGGGTATGGACCTAATAGGTTGAGCAAGTGGCTGACATCCATTTTTCGTAAAAAACAAAAATCAGTTAATACAAACCTCTACTTTGTGGAGGCCCATATGATCCTGTTAGGATCGGACATGGTCAAAAAAAAAAATGTACTAAATTTAATATTGAATATAAGTGGTCGAGGAAATGTGACGGGGTACGTATTTCTACCCATTTTTACCATACTATAAATTGTATGAATATTAATATAAGTAAAGGTAGGTAACTTATATAATAAAACTTACCTTAATTTCTAAAAAAAATATTTTAATATTATCGTATTTGTAAAATTTACACAAACGTACACGTATCCATGTGGGGAACCAAATTATCGTATTGCACCGAAAATGAGTAAGAAAAAATAATTATTTGACTTTTGTGCTAGTCCTTAGTAACGAGATAAATAATAGTATGTATCATTATGTTATTCCCAAATATTATTGTAATTTAAAATGGTTCACAAAAAAATGTTTTTACATTAGCTATTATACGCCGATGTACGAGTATGTTGGCATGCATGTCATATAATATAAAAAACGTGAAATTGAATAGAGAAGATTTATTTCCCGAAACATATATCGCAAATAGACGCACCCTTGGAAAGTCTCGCTTCCTACAAGGGTGGAAAAACACAAAAGTAAAATCGTCCAACTATAACCTTCGGATTGTATTTTATTGCAAACCCCTTTCAGCGACAGCTTTTCATCAGCCCTTTTAAAATATATTTTTGGTAGGTACAAAATTAGTTTGATTTCGATAGAAAAGCATTTTTTAAACTTCATATGTGTCGCTAGAATTCAAAATCAGCCAAGTCCATAATAGATGAATAGGAGGAAAATAGCTTTTTGTTTTCTCGAATACACAGTCACAAGGGTGAAAGTTTATATTATTTCGAGTATAGAATATTTAAAATTAATAAATTCCACATTTTGATAATGCACAAATGTTAGAAAGCAGTTGTTCTTCAGCAATTCACAAAAAAGTCAAAAATACCTAAAGGTGGACTTGGCTGATTTTGAAATGTAGTGACACATATACCTACATAATGTTAAATATATATTATTTCTAATGAATGATTTATTTTTATTTTTTAAATACCATTAATATTTTACAAGTTCAGAAATTCAAAAGTGCCGTAGGTACCTACCTACTTAACAGTGGTTTATGATAGCTAACGTACTCTGTCAACATACCGAGCGACTTTGTATATAATCCGTTTAGCGGAGTTACACGGAATAACACGATATAAGTTCGTGGATCGGCTTTCATCGAAAGTGAAACCTTGTCAACGCCACAAGTAACAACTAACGGACCTTCGATAAATCTCACCATGCCACGCAGTGATGTCCCGTGGGTATAGGCAGATCATGCGTTCCATAAGAGCGGCACATTATACAGGGTGACGAATGAAGGAACAAATACAAATATTAAAACTTTGAGAGTAGTGGCAGTTTTTCACGAAACAGACGATGTTGTCGCTTTATTATAAAGTTTTCAGAATAATCGAAACATAAAAATCAGCGCCGCAGATCTCCACGTACCTAATGCCACCGCTGTGTGAGAGTAGGTTTCGTGGAAATGCTCTAATTCTCATTAGATTGTGTGTATGTCAATTGAGTTTTTTTGTGTATTCGTCTGTTTGGGTAGGTAATAGGTATAACCGAAAATAAATAACGACATTGGTAAGTAGATACCCATCTAATTGTCAGATAATTCGAAATATAAAACGAAAGGCCTGCTTAAGGGATGCACTGAAATCATTGACGTGATTATAGCAAATATCTCTTAACAAAAATCGTGACACGAAAGCCTTACGGGGTTTTCGAGGTTAGTCTTGCCAACATGCACATATTTTTTTATAATAGATGACAACAATAAACTAGAGAAAACATAAACTTTCTAAGTTTACAAGTAAACTATCTGTTTATGTACGTGTGTATTAATGTGTCTCTAGCGAAAACGTATCGAAGTAATAATGCAATCCACCCAAATCCATTAAATAGTATTGCCCGATAAAGATAACATTTTAAAGTGATATTTTTTACTAACAATACGAGGGTGGCATTTTCTTAAAAGCATGTGTCAAACGTTTTAAAATTTGTAGCTTCACGGTACCGCGCGTACGGCAATGTTATTTTATTATTTGATAGCAAATGGAATGCAAAATTTATTGTTATGTTCCCAAAGTGAAAAGTGAAAACTTTCGCGTGGGGTATATTTTATTTTGAATGCATTTTAACAGTCAGATAAACTGTTAACTGCCTGCCTATCTATCGTGACTGACATGATAATTAGTAAGGGATACAAACTGGTGTATTAATATGATTAATTTTACTAAGCACACAAAAAGTCAAATAATTGCCATAGTAAATATAAAATGACAGCCGTCCAATAACGCGGCAAACATTTTTTTTCAGTATCCACCCGACAAAGCAAAACATCTTCCATGAACAGTAACAAAATAAAGTGTATGTGAAGTAGAATACAATGTAATCATGTAAAGTAAAGTCACAATGCCATTGTTTTTGGGTGCTCGAAGAAATACGCGTTACCCAGATGCACATTTTCTGTTTTCTTATGTATTCTATTTTTTGCCAAAAAATATGACATTATTAATAAAAAAACAACACATATTAATCATGTTGGATTATTTTATTTGGTGACGTAAATACTTGTTTTTACAATTTCTTTTATTATAATTTATTATAAGACCTTTTTCGCCCATAAAACATTTATAATTGGTCAAATTTCAGTTTCAATCAATTTATTAAGTTTTACCGTCACTGCTCTCAAAAGTTGTAATATTTGTATTCGTTCCTTTATTCGCTGCCTTTCATAATGTGCAATCGACCACTATGCAACGCAAGACCTACCTACTCCTACGGGACGTCTCTGTACTTAGTCTATAATTTTTTTTTGTTGTGGACTATTCGTGCTACAATTCCATTCTCAGAACGATCAAAAAATGAGTTTACATGTAATTATTTTTTATAATTAAAAAACCCTTTGAATACTGGAACTTACCACGTAAATGCAGGTTCAAGTATTATATTGGTTCTTGAAATCTGTTTTTTTTTTGTTTCATTCATTGCTGTAATATTTACAAAATAAACGCATGTAGGTACCCGCCCTACTACTAATAATAATAGACCAGTGGATTAATAAAATAACACGGAAAGCTTTAGTCAAATTTGCAAATACTTAATAAATATCGTATAGAAAAATTACTACTTTATTGCTTTCCAGTTTCCAAAATACACTATCGAGCTTTTAATCAGTGAGATTAAAACGTTTCCCAATATTGTCAATTGCTTTACGGTTAAACAACTACGAACACTTTGAGGGGGCGATAAAAGCTTTTAAAAGCTCCCGATAGATTTTAAATACGGTGTATAGGTAGGTATTGCATATTTTTTATATTAAGATTATTTTTATTATTATTTATACCTACTAAATAATTATCGTGTACGTATGCAGTTCGCCGAATCACACTTCACCGTGAAATGTTGTATCCGAAATATAAATGGTCGTATATTAAAGACCGGCCAACCTCTTTGGTTCGTATAGTTCGGAGATAAAATTCATATTTAATTAAATAAAACACGGTTCCTGTCGGTGTACAGAAAGCCAGCAGATTTTTTTTTAAATAGCCGATATACTTGATTATTTGTTTAGTTAGGTGAGGTTAAGTTAGGATCTAATACAATTATTGAAAAATTGTTGTCTGCAATGCTTATACGGTCATTTCTTTCCGATAAGAAAGCTCACGGCGAACTGTGCTACGGTGAAACGTAATACGTACACTTTACATGTAACCACTAAATATAACTAACTAATAGTTAGAGTTAATTCCGAAGATGGTTTTACAGCCCGAAATAGCTGTCAACGTAAATGACTCAATTAAAGTAGAATTAACCAAAAAAACTTTGTTTCAAAACCATTATTATAAGACATATTTTATAGTTTTCAATAGCATCCCTACAAGTATAAGTCAGCGCATACATAATAATATTATCTACTGTACTATGATATAATATAGATGGGTACACAGTTCCATTCAAGAGTGCAAATGCTCAAGTATTTAGTGTACGACATTATTTATTTCAAGTCTCAGTTATATATTATGCACGAGAGTAAATAATTGGCAGAATCTATGATAAATGGAAAGATATATCATAACAAAGCGACAAGTCTCTGAAATTCCTGCATCCTTTTATACCGTGTATTATTCTTCCTAATATTTGAGTGTGCATATATCATTAGAAAAACCGGAACGTTGTATGACATAAATACAAGATTTATAGTTGTTTAAGTGATATACGAGATTTTTAGATATGAACATCTATTCTGGATTCAACACAAAATAAAAACAATACATAGGTAGGTGAAGAACAGATTCTTCTGGAATTATGGCCACTATGAAATCACTATGTAACGGTGTAAGTGTCATTTAATGACCATAATTCTGCAGAAAGCAGACAGTCCACACAAAAAAAATAGAAAATTAGGCACTTTTGTGATACGTGTAATTAATTTAAAACTATACACCCTATAGGTAAACAGCATATTATTATTATTATTATCATTTTTTTACATACTATAACTAACTATCCACGAGTGTGAAAAACTTATATCGAATATTAATGTTATTTTAGTGTATTTAGTGTTTTTATTATTATGTTAGTAGTCTGACCATTTTCTGCAAATCAAAGATACACAATATTATGCGATAAGTGAAATTTTCGTTTTGCGTTCTTAAAATATTTTTCTATGAAGAATATATTCTATGAAGAAACATAATAAATATTTTCCCCAAATTGTGGACTGACTGCTTTCTGCGTAACTACATTCATTTGAAAGTAACGATACCAACACCTAAATGAGTCGCTTGCACTGCCGTAAGAATCTGACAGCAACTATAGTACATAATCGAAATTGAATAAATCGCCATCATGGCTTTTATTAACAAAAAATAGTTAAGTACAAGTACAAAAGGAGCACTGAACGACCACGAGGACGCCCCAAAACCCGCTGGATAAAAATAATTCATTAAGTAGTGCGGATGCCTCGAATTACTAGGGACCCAGAAGGGTGGTTGGAGCTAGAAAGACCATCATCCAGCAGTGAATAGACCTCGGTTGATGATGATGATAGTAACTGACAAATATCTTGTCATGAAACATGTGTAATTTATAAATTATTTATTACCTTAAAACATATTTAATTATTTTTATACTGATGTTACAGTTATTCAACGTGTGTTTCATTCAATGCAATGTGTTTTCTTAGTCATTAAAAAAACACAGAATCTTATGATAACTATAGCAGTGATTACAATAGTATACAAAATAAACTCACAAAAATTATAAACAGTGAACAAACACTCCTTGCACAGTTTCGTTCTGCGTAGGTAAGTATATTATTTTTCCTAGAATAAAATTATTTTATTATTTAAACATTGACAGAATTCCATTCCCTGTATTATTCCTGGGAGGATTCCAGGAGGTACGCTGGAGTGAGAGGAAAGAGAGGGAGACACTGAGGACAATATTTATAGGTTTTTAAGAAATGCATTAGTGAAATACAAAATCTGCTTTGCCGCATAAGAAATGCGACTTAGTACCTTCCACTTCAGCGTCTTACGATTTGCATGAGGGTACAATGTGATTTATTGGCTTACGCATACAATAAACGGACTAACGCACTTATTATTTAATACCAGGATAGTATTGCATAACCTGTAAGCGTAAGCAGACGGTCATAAGACAAGTATAAAATAATTTTCATTTTCGTAGATACATAACAATATAACGGTATGTTAGTTTATAAAATTATCAATAAGTATCTACGAATTTAATATAAATCTATCAGTACAATTTTACAAACTCTCTTTGTACGAAATATACCTACTGTCTAAACTAAACTTGTCCGATCCTAAGATTAAGATGATATGGGCCTCTATAGAGTTAACAAATTATTGTTGTTACGAGAAGTTAGCCATTTTCTCAATCTGTTGGGTCCATACTCATGTCAAATACACATTGAAAAAAACATGCGAATTTACCAGACCCGGGGTTCGAATTCAGAATTTGACGAGAAAACTGCTCAGGTGTCATGGGTGTTTTATTAGATTTTTTCTTTTACCATACATGTAGAGTAAACATATTATTCTATCTATAACATATTTAAAACTATTTATGATTTAATGGTATTTTCGATATTTTAGAGATATGAGAATATTTTTGTAGGCAGGGTTTAATTGAATTTTACAAACTAACCAATACCATCTGCAATTTGTATTCTTAGTTTAATGAAGACAAATTGCATTATTTTTTGGTGTCACCTCAGTCTACCTCTACTATTATGGTTTTGTTTATATAGGGTTTAATTGTTTTTAATAACTAACCAATACCATCTACAATTTGTTTTATTAGTTCAATTAAAACAAATAAATATGACTGACAATGTTTAGTGTGCTCTAGTTATGTCAGATATCAACAGCCTACCTCCACTATTCGCCACTGGTTTACGTAGGTATTAGGTACATTATACGTATTGTGAATTATGTACTGACAACGAGTATGAATAAGATTAGAACATGAACACAAACACTAGTACAGAAGTAATTAAATTTAATTTAATTTTCCGAAACCATGTGCATTATGTGCAGCTTTGTGGTCATAAAATAAGTTTTATTATTTTTTTCCCTTAACTTAGCAATTCACACTAACTAAGGTAATCATCATATAATTCTGATTAAAAGGATAGGTCACTTCAATGACTTGATTACCTCGTAGTGGTAGGTTTATAATTGACTAAAAGAGATGTAGGGTTATGTTATTTATAACATTATTATTTTATATTATAGATTTATTTTAAAGTAAATATACATGGCATAATTAACCACACATCAATAGTAATTGGATATTGAATAATGTCCAATGTGTATAGAGAGAGATATTGATAGGTAGGACAAAGCTTGTTTTGCTTGATACACGCGATCACCTAAATTACGCGCATTGACAAATGGCAGTCAATTAAACTGCTACAACACGTGTAATGCCACCCACCGCGCGAGGTGCGGACGTGGAAAACCACGTGGGGAAGAGGGAGCACCTACCAGCTAAATGAATGCACAATAATAGCTATCAATTTTACTGCAGTTTTATTCAGGAGGGATAATCTATTTACAATTTACATGATTACTGTTATTTATATTATGAATGGATGTAAAACTTTACACATTAGTCCTATAATTATGTTTGTATTATGGTACACAGTAAAAGCATAAGTTTAATTTGAGTATTTAATTAATGTGTGTTACTGGTATCAAGGTTCACTAGTCAGGACATGCCACGAAACTGTAATGGGATATGATAAACTGTTTGTAGAAAATGATGATTGTTCCATATTGACATAACGAAATATGCAATCGAAAATATTCATTTATTGCAAACAGGCTACCGCATTGCATTCGAAGATAATCAATAACTAGCACTAACATCGTAATTCGCAATTCAGTCCCACGGCCTGGATATTGTCGGCCGTAAGAAAAATTCAAAGATTAAAAGTAGGTAGCGCAACGTGGCATAGGAATGCATGTTGGACATAATGAAAAAAGACCAAAGAATAAACAGCAAGGTTTGAAATGGCTGAAAGGAGACAACAGTACGCGATACAGGTCAAATAGGACAGTGGGGTGGAGAAGTCGCTCGGCGAATGCAGTTAGCGATACTCAAGGGGCACTAAGCAACAGCAGTGCTGCCCTAAAATCTGATAGATCGATTGATTTATGACCGAAAAGAGTGAAAGAAGCTAAAGAAGCCTTCACCCAGCAAACCTGATATCACGATTCGTGGTAGGTATACCTCAGTTTTTTTTCTTAAAAATATGAAATCGGAAACTCAAGTAAACCACCATTATAAAAGAAATGTTAAATTCTTCTTATTGGACATACATACTAGAAGCATAGGTAGGACAATATCTCAAAAGCTAGAGTAGTCACCTTGGCACTGGGAAAATGTGATGTTCGAGTTTCACTTGGCCTACCTTTTCCCCCTACTATGTATGTTATGTGATGTACATACATAGTACATTTTTACTTATACAAATTTGTGTTGTTCAAGTTTTTTCGGGATGTGTGTACCTACGTATGAAATAAATATAATTAATCCATCTTAGTATGTAATTCGTATGTTTCTATAACAATGGTGCCCAACCTGAGACTGAATAGGTTCAATTAGAGTGGACAATATTGAGATTGGTACAGATGTCAGTAATTGAAAAGGAACTAAAACATGATTGCTTTCCCTACTATAATTTGTTGCGATAGTAGTAGAACTCTTGCTTCTAAAGCCGCGAGGGATAAAAATATTAAATAGCTGGCAATCGCACTCGTAAAAAAAGAATAAGTAGTTAGATGTCCTTGTAGAAACTTTGGAACGAAATTGATCATTGATTTTGTTTCACGATTTTTTTTTTTTAAATAATACCAATATTTTATTTATTACAAATTTCCAGTCCACTTTGAGTCATTTAAGGTACCCATAATATATTATTATAGTATGTACAGCTGTCTATATCGGTAATCGGTACCGGGGCTTAATCAGTTATCAATGATTTATTGCAGACAGTCCCATAAATTTGAATTTGGAATATTATTCGTCCGCTATTTTGAATAGTACCTACAGTTCTACACAGATGTATTAATGATTGCCAAAATGCATGTTGAAATGATGTACATAACGTAATTAGTATAATTACATAATAACGAATATTTTAATCGAAATAATCTCGACCAGAATTAAATGTAAAATGTATAATCCAATTATTCCATCGGAATGTGTCAATTATTAAAATAAATAAATAATGTACTTTTTTATTTAAATACTTTTCAGTGAACAAACTGATTGAACAACATTAAAGAATGCATCGTAGTGTCTATACATACATAATGAGAGAAATTCACGTCTGAAAAATTCACAATAATAATATGTTGCTTAGCAGATGTTTGTATGTGCCAAATTTGTCAGACGAATGGCTGACGGTCATTTTTCATAGTTATAAAAATCTATTAAGAAACCTCCATGGGATGCTGCCAAGATCCGCACCGAATTATCTAGAATCGTCTCCGGAAACTTGTACGTATGCAGTTTGCCGTATCACACTTCACCATGAAATGTTATATCGGAAATATATGGCCGTATATTAAAGACCGTCCAAACTCTTTGGGTGGTATAATACTGAGATAAAATTCATGTCTAAATAAAACACGGATTTTATCGGTTATACTTTACAGGAAGCCAGCAGCAAACAAATTAAAAAAATAGCCAATATACTGGATTATTTGTAAGGTTAGGTTATTCTTGAATTTTGCCAAAATCAGCTATGAAAAAAATTAGAGATCGTATAGTTGGTATAAAGTCATCTCTTTCCGATAAGAAAGCTCATGGCGAACTGTGCCACGGTGAATCTAGAATTAGGTGTTGTGAAAAAAACAATAAATTATGTATTTTTCAATACCTACAATATGTATGAATTATCTTATTCAAGTTTTTTTCCCTTTATAACTTCATCGGATACTTTTGCTGGAACATTAATACTATACCGGAAAAGGGTCTAGGACGATTTGGCACCGGGACAACTGGACGCCACGCAATTCGAAATTAAATAGACGTTATGTACTTCTAGGTACTTTTAAAAAAAATATTTAATATTATTATTTGTATTTAAATTATTATATTATGACTTAATACTTGTTGAGAATTTAAATTTGCACACTTAAATAATTGTTTAATCGTGCATATGTTTAAGTTCCAACGACAAAAGAGTTTTTTGTTTTTATATAAAGCCTTAGGCATGGTAATTCTCAATCCGCAATAAAAAAACATCATGTTAAGAGTAAAATTAATCAAAACTACTAAGTAGTAGATAGAAACTGATTAAAATTCATCGTCTACGTTCTGTTTACGTGTCTACGACAGTACAGCGTCCAATTGTCCCGGCGACCAGTTGTCCCATTCCCACCGGAAGAAGTATTTAAACAACCTCCACGTGTAAGAAGAAAGGGAAGATCTTTGTACCTATATGGATTTATGTGTTTTCCGCGTTTTATTTACAAAATCAGTATCGAACAGCACGACTCGGCTATGATCTTTATTACATATTATTTATTATACATTATGCACTATTTGAAATTTGTTATTTCTTATATTTCCTGGATCTAGCACAGAGCCCGAACAACAGAATCACCCGGAGACTCCAAATAAAGGAACGGCTCTCGACGCATTCTGGAGTTATTGGACATATTGTTCGGTAAGGACCAGCAACTCTGTAGAGACAGAGATGGTTTTGGGTAACCTATAGGGAAGACGAAGCAAAGAAAAAGCTTCGGAGTGACCAAATAAAGAAGCTTACTGGGGGCAGCGTTCACTTTATCATGATATAAGTAGAGGACCGTGAGGAGTGGAGAGTCATTCAGAGGATGACTGCATTTCAGGGTAATCACGTTTCTCAGCCATGAACTAACGACCAAAAAGAAACTATTTTATCAATTTCCTTTACCATTTACACACATAATTGTTATACCAATTATACTAGAAAATATTTAATTGGTTAAATGTTTAATGTGTGTCCATAACAATATGATCGATGAAAATGATGATCGACTCTTTTTACCACGTTTTTATTAGCTGGTATTCTTGTTTGTCCAGTAAATTTTTTTTCTTGTTTGTCCAAGATTTTTATTGGACGATTGAAGATTTTTAACTAACTTCCCGACTAGCTAGACATTTGAAACCTTTAGAATATATCAGAACATGACGACAATGCATTCTATTAATACTTTTAGCCGTCTTTAAGCAGAATTGAATACACTGTCAGTTAATTCTGTTTTGTATGGAAAGTTATTTCGGAAAAAAAATCGTAATAAGTAAAACACTATTATTGGTTGCTAAGTGGGTCCTAGCAACTAAATTATTAATATGTACGTGCGTTACTATGGAAACCAATATGTAATGTCAAAATGACATTTCAGTAATCTATATTTATTCAGTATTTCTATCAAATACAAAAAAAGTATTTATTAATACATGGAATTGTCAAGTTTATATGATTCAACAGAAATTTCTTTTTATCTTGTAATTATTTATATACATATAATGTGTAAAATAGAAGAAAATGGAATATAGGCCTCATGTAATATACTTACAGTATTCTTAAATCGAATTTTTGTTACAGACAGTTTTAAACGTGTGACTGATAGATACTACAGTAATACAATATCGGTGTAATTTTAAGTGTGTGCTTATTAGTTTGTGTAATATCTATTAGAAAACCATTATTTACGTAGACATATAATTACATGAACATTAGTAGTGTCTCGCTCAGAGCGATATTAAACTTTAATCATTTTACATACCCGATTGATCGTGGGCAGATATGAGCTTAATACCGGTGTAAATAAATCTTTCGAACACCAAATAAGTGCGAAATAAAGGTATATTGTCACGTAATTATTGTCGTCGTCGACAAGGTGTAACTCAGTAGCCGTGTACTGCATGCTTTACTTACTGTCATTATACACCTTCGCCATTTATATACTTACGTCACTTTTCCAGGTAAATACTTTGAAAATTGTGATATGACTACGTATAAATACTGTTGTCAGTGGCTTAACAATCCAGAGCGGTTCCTAGTCCTCCAAGAACTTTTCCATCACCCCTATCCTGGGCCAGTGTCATTGAGGTTTAGGATCATCACAACTGACTCGGCCGACCTCTCTCTACTTCTATTAAAAAATACACGACGAACACATCTAATTTGATTTTTTTCCCTCAGCAATATTCCTCCGTTTAGTTTTTAGAGCACAATGAATCTTATTGTGGTGTTGTGAATGTACTTGCAAATTGTCATAAGTATAATTTGGGTTGGTACGAAAGGCTACTAAAATGAGCTAAGTCGATATACTTACATGACAGTTTTTATTATAAATATCGAGGAAAGTTAATTATTCTCATAATGAAATCAGTCGATATCAAACCTTTCAACCAAGCAGTTCACAAATTTAATAATCTCTCCATTGAATAATCGTTCCAGGTATACTGTGTTTGTCCGCAATATACTACATACAAATACGAAAATATTTAAGCCATACTATCATGACGTAATATTAAACTTAGACTTGACATCAAATAATAAAACAATATTAAACTACAATATTACAGTGTTGCAATATCAACATTCCTGTCAGATAGAATATAATAGATTTGAAGGTTAACAAACATAAAATAACTTTCTTTATTAACTATAAATGTTGACCCCCAGAACAGAGCGTTGGAGCGGAGCTCGGAGTAGGAGCACGGAGCAGGAGCACGGAGCACTGGAGCAATGGGATTTTACCCAGAGCAAGAGCGGAGCCGGAGCACCGAAAATTTGTAGTGCTCCACTGCTCCGAGTGTTTTTTTTATTATAAAATTTTCGTCCTAAAATCCAATGAAAATAGTAAGTAGGTACTATATGTTGACACTTTGCAACACTGGAATTATTTGAAATATGTTAACACTGCCGAGTGTTAAATAACATCACTTTTTTGACGGAAGAGGAAAATAATGAGAGACGATTTGCTGTCGGTTTTGTACAACATAATTAATAATGAAAATGACGATTATTTTAAAACTGCTTATTTTTTTATTTTTTTAACATTTGTACCTATACCTACACACAATACTTATTAATACTTTTTACCCGGAGCGGAGCAAGTATTAGGCCCCGGAGCGTAGCTGGAGCGGAGCAACTCGAAAAAGGGTCCGCTCCAACGCTCTGCCCCAGAGTCTATCAAGTTAAAGTTTAAGCAAATGCGGATACACATGTCCATGGAAGATGTTGTAGCTGTGTGATGTCACAAAACACTACCTTTCTTTGGTGGCAATTGGATTTTGGTTTTGAAGTAAATATGGACTCAATCGATGCCTACAATAGTTTGGCCGTGACACGTTACTCTAAATTCAATCGTGGTGCTAGTTATTGCTCATACTTATAATGCAATAGGTATGGTAAACTGTTTCGAACAAATAATGATTGTTGCATAATGAAATAAATGATAATAATTTGAATGAAATTATGCAATCGAAATTCTTGATTTGGATCATCCGTCTGGAAACGGTTCTTCTCCGTTCCGTATGCAAGTAGGTCCTTAAGTGTGGAATTACTTTGAAGTACCCGACTATTAAATTTTCCAGGGTTGTGGTCATTAATATATAATTAAAATAATATTATGTAAAGCCATTTTTATTCACTTGGTCCATTGACTGATTGCATTTATGGTAAGTACAGGAACCGGTCCAGTTTATACTGGTCGCAATAAATCTTGCATCGGATAGCGTAGCGCGGTAGCCGTCATTACCGTCGAACCACCATTCCAAGCGATACGCTCAAATTAATTTTGATATACGGCGCAATGCGAATGGGGGATTAGCGGCGGCGGGCATTTTCATTAGGGAGCAATTAAAAGGTGTTTTGGCGCGTGCCCCAACGGATTATAACTATACGGAATATTTCGGATGTTTTCTCATCATCATCAGTAATCGTCAACTATTGGCATATTTAAAAATTGTGTAGTACCTACATTGTAAGAAAACCGAATATCCATTACATTTGTTCAGCACTATTAATTATTTAAACTTAGCGCATTTAAATTTAGCCATCCATAGACTAAAACCGTATGCTGTTTAGAACTGTGCGCCATACTAAACTTATGATTTTTGTTCATATAAATATATTTTCACAAAGTATATTATTGTAAGCATTTGATCGTATCCGTTTTTACCATACACACAAACTTAATGAAAATATATTTTCATGAACATAATTTTCGTATGGCACACGGTTCTAAGCCTCACACGGTTTCAGTCTATGGATGGCTTCTAAATATAAATTAAATTTGTTCATTTATTTATGATAGGTTCTCCGCTTAATGCGTACGACGCAAAAATGACTAACTAACTACACTCTATCGCGCTCCCAGCAGTAGAGCACAAGTCAAGCACAATTTCCTTTGGTCCATCGCCACGACCCTTGCCTCACGTGCTTCACATGAGACTTGCAGTGCGTAGATCGATTTTGTTGCACCGCTGCAGAGTGAGGCATGGTCGGTCATGGTGACTTTATATACGATAATATCTAAATTACATTATTAGTAGGCACGTGTTCCTCTCTCCCATGGGAACATTGATTAAATTATGTCTCAGTAATCCCAGTCAATTCACACACTTGAGTGCGTGGTGACCTCAGTATTGGGCATCTGCTCCTGAGATATTCCCAGGCGTAAACAACTGGTGATGCTTCACACCAAACGAAGGGCCTCGTGATACGCTCGATTAAGACCGTGGGTGGTCCGGGGGGGGGGGGGGATTTCGTTTGTAGGGAACTATTAGGTACCTAATAAGTATAATTACAATGTAAGATAGATCTGTTTCTAAGAATCACATCATTTAACTAAAAATAATTAAAATTGAAGATAACATTGATGTCATTCATCTCGGTAATATAGAGTTGACCGCATAGTATACGGATAAGATAGCTAACGGCGAACTGTGCTACGGTGAAATATAATACGTACAATTTACATGTAACCGAAATTAATAACTATATCTGTCACAAATGCTGAGATTGGTCATCCAAAGATTGACCACCGTTATCGCGATACCACGCATATATGTCAAAGCCCGATGACATGCAAGTTGCAATGTGGCTGCACTCGTAGTTATTAAGTGCAGTGTAGTTGCATATATGCGTGTAATATAGTTACATGCAGTGTGTAGACGCAGCTGTCAATAGGTGTTGCGAATGCTGTGGAAGCTTGATTTATTGCTCGGACACATACAACGTTTTAATTGATGAGAAGACAAGGGGTGGATTAGGCAATAGATATTATTTTAATTTCTCTACCATTAGTAGGTATGTAAGTACAAAACATATAAAATAACACGATGGTGAGGTAATCCATTAATCTAACTTATTATGACTTATAGACTTACACTACAATTTACTTTTATCGGTTATATGTTAAATTTACTTATGCAGCTCACTGCATCATAGTTCACCGTGAGATGTTTTACAGTAAACAAGTGATCGTATAGCATTGAGATAACAACAAATGATGCGTTGTTCGTGGAGCGCAAAGCACGCAAAGACGTAGAAGTAAGTGATGTGTGAGTGAAAAGATAATCGTGAGTCAAACAATATACTTACCAAGATCGTTAATTTTCGATTGACGCTTCAGTAAGCTGGTTGACATATTATAGTTGTATATAAGTGGAGATCTTGACTTTGAAAAGCTAATACAGAGCATACAACAACTGTTATATGAAAATTTGTATTAGAATATGGATTTTCATCTTAACCCAACCGTTGCTGAAATGTAACTTTAGATGACGTAGCATCTTTGATTGCAAATATTTCAGTTAATTTTCACTTCGGCATCATTTTAGCTATTCCTTAAATCAATATTAAATCTAATAAAATCTTATTATTTTCAAAATATATGGTATTATCCAGTAAATGCATATAATTATTGATAGATATCCGTCAGATTTCAGTTTGACTTATGACCGGCCTTCTCGTAGACTGCAATATTAAATGGACAACTCGTATGATTATAATCAAGTTTTGATGCCTTTTTGATTATTGTATAGATAAAACAAATGTAAAATAGTGACAAAGAAACCTTATTAGACTTGTGTGTTGCCGAAGTAAGTATTTCCCTCTTACCGACTGTATGTAATGTTGTCAATCACTACGGTATTCTATGGTGACATCACCGAAACTGACAATATTTTTAGGATCGTAAAGGAAAGATTAAAGTAGATGAATAACTATTTTTTACGAAATGATCTGATTCAAAAGTTGTCAAAATATTTTACAATTTTTATACTAAATACTACTTCTTAAAATAAAATACGTTCAATACGGCCCTTCTAAGTCATTACCTAATAGGACCGGCATATTCGGATCCTGAGTAACGACTCTGATAGATAGATATGCAGTAAGCAAATTAATCACAGCAAACCAAGTTGCTTCAAATAGATATAAAAATGTAAGCATTTTTATATAGGTACTCGGCATAAAAAGCCTAATTGCTAATATTATTAATTTAATTTACGGATTTTAATTGCTTGATACAAAGACAAATACTATTGAAATAGCTAGATACTAGAAAAATTCTTGAGGGTGGCTCTAACTCATTAACTTGTCAAGTTGTTTTTTCCTCATTCATATTATTTCTATTTTTATCTAAACACCACATTGTTGATTTTTTTTTGTTTTTTCACTTCGATTTATCCACTCCCGAAATCTCTTCAATTTGAATCGAGTATATTCTTATAAAATTGATTATTTCAGAAATATATCTTTAATTTTCAAAATCGTGATTCCTATCCGAGACCATAATATTTCTTCATACCTTTCCATCAATATAATATATATATATATATATATTATATTATATAGCTATGAGGTTGTATTAAGAGATTTTTGTTTTCAATAGAAATGGATGTTAACTATTTGGTCAATTTATTAAAAGATTCATGCTCTGAGTTCAATAACATATTTAAGTTAAACAGCGATTCGATTCTGGGACCCACGATACTATAATATGTTTTTAACTAAATGTCAGCATTAAAGGTACTGATATTTTGTTAACTTTCTACTTATAATGTTATCACTTTCTCATCATTGTTACCACACTGACGCAATATAATTGGCGCGATTTGACGCGGCTTTGAGAAGGTGGATAGTGGTCGTCATACTCTTGACATGTTTAATTAATTTATGTATTTATAACACACCGATTCGAATGATCATGTTAAATTCTATGACACACGTGGATGCATTCGCCGTGCATTAAATTATTGTCAGATTGATTGAGGTGCATATTAGCTGCAGCTTTATATGCACATTTCAGTTGCATAGCAAGTAGATGACCCTCTGGTTATAATACTTTGAGCATTTGCTCTGACACGTTCGATATACACATAGCATCCATGGTAATGCATTGATTATAAAATATCACACCTATGCCTTGATACCTATTTGATCTCAATTTTAAACAGTTGAGACAATATAATATTATGTTTTATTTTAGTCAGTTATACTAAAATACAGTAGTCAATACTAAAAAGATAACCCTGGTCGAAGTGGAAAATATCGTCACAATTTAATGGTTTTTTCTTCCACTATTCGCCAATTAGAATCAAAAGTTCCTTATAAAGCATTTTAAGAACTTCCTAAGACTTATGTGTACAGAATTTCTGTTTTGATTTCTACAGTAGTTGTTATTTTGGTCAATCCTAGAGAGAAATGGAATATACCTATAGGTAGTCGAAAATCCGGACAATAAGTATCAGTGATTCAAGTGATATTATCTCAAAAAATGAGACAATGTTTGTATTTTATATCTGAACACCAGAGGGATATTAGAAGAATAATAATATTTGTAGATGACGATCAGCTTGGAATTTTTGTCATATTATGCATTTTAAAATGGACGACAACACTATTTGCGGACCTGCAGAAATTATCTACGGACTGCCGGTTAGGAAACACTGTGCTGGAGTATTTTTATATATCTAGTGAGTAAAACTTCATCGGTCAAGAAGGTAAATTAACATCAGATAATTTTGGCAATGTGGTTCACACGCTCGATAGCGACGCAGGATTGAAAAGACTATAGGTAGCTGCCTGTATCATACAATGAACAAAACCTTGAATTTATTAGAGTATACAAATATGTCTTTATAACGCTTTAAAAATAAGCCGCATTGTATATAAAACAGTAAAACTAACATAAAAGAAATTTATTTTGTCTAACTATAATAAATAATCTATCTATTTTAGTAATAATATGAGATAATAGGTACTGCCTGTTGACAAGTGACTTTCAGAGGAGATACGCATTTCAATTGTTTTGAATGCAGTAGGTACCTACTAAGCTACCATTATTCATTTGGTTTATTGTACATCAATGTCAACTAATGCTGAATAATAACATTTTGTACACTTCTGACATTCACCGAAATTGCTTTGTTATTCCAGAAACCTTTCAATTATCTATGCTTCAATAGAAAATTACCGTTTCGTTTTTCAGTTTGTGTTGTAAATATTATGTCAAAAAGGGCAGAACATCATCCCTATTGGCGGTAATTTCTTTCTTTTAGTAAAACATGGGTGGTATTACTGATATTTTACCAAATTTTAAATGTTTTCAATATAATAATGTGATAATTGAACATAGCATAAGCGGCTTTGCTTTTGACGACGTTATCTGCAGTATCAAAAGACACTGATAGAGTACAAAAATCTACCCTGCTGTGTAGTATCCTCGTATGTATTATTAATATATACGATATTTCAAGAACAATAAAATCACTGTTTGTGTGTATTATTGTATTCTCAATTACCTATTACTATATTGATCTGAATTTAGTGGGGGTGCATTTTTTTTAATTTACCCTACACTACAATCCGATGTTGGTGGTCGATTCTTTCCGAAGAGGTTTCTTAATATTAACAAGCACCTAATCGGTATCTCTACATTACCACTGTGACGCAACTAGAGACATCTAGCTAGATTAAGAAACATACATTTTAATTCAATATATATTATTATCTAGTCATAAAATTTACGTGTTTACAAATGTTTTAATTAATCAATATGACATTAAAAATAAATGAAAGAATATTATTCTTTAATGTTAATATCAATTCTTGATGGAAAGAATTGAATTAAAATTTAATGTAAATAAAACACATATGTTAGTATGTTCTTCATGGCCCCCACATCCTGAAGCGGGCCCCCAGGCTAGGATCTTTGGCGGGCCCCCCTACCTATCGCTAAGGATAAAAGGCAGTGTGACACTCCACAGTAGCTTTTTCCAAATGATGTTTATTTTACTATAAGACAGAATTTGTGATGTGTATTTATATCACTTTATCTGGTCGACTCGCCACGCCGGGCCCTTCCTGAGCCCGGGCCCCCAGGCTAGAGCCCTGTCAGCCCCCCCTTTGTGGGGGCCATGATGTTGGTACTTTCCACATAGTCTAATAATAATTATCAGGATCGAATTTGTCCGTTTCACCTGAACATTGTAAGCTCAATATGTCCTGATAATTGTTAAAGTAAAAAATATTGTCTTATATTAATTTACTTGAAAGCTCAACTTTTCCGTTTGTCGTAGGCTTTCATCTTATTATAACATATTTTTGAATGAGTTTTCTCGAATATGTAATAGATATTTGAATAATCCATAGTGTAATATTATAATAAACTATTATATGAAGTAATTAATAGATACCCACTTAATAAAAATTTCTGAATATGTCCGCAAAATATGCAATTTTTGATAACCACAAAAGACGTGTTATACTTACTATCAGAAGATAATAAAAATTTATGAAAATTTGCCAATTTGCATTCCGGTTCCCCATTCTCCTTACTTCAAACAGTTTTACTATACCCACACTGCCACCCTATCTTTTAATATTACATCACGGACCCCCCCCCGTTAGCAGAACTCTGGTATAATCGGTTTTAGATGACAGGTAGGTATTTTAAATCCACAATAATTAGTAGTAATAGATATAATAGGTTTAAATTTTAAGGCCGTAGATTTTTTATTATTGAAAACATATTACTTATAATATACAAATAGTTACTGACATAATATAATAATATGAATACTATTATCTAGGTACCTACACATTTTTCATTACAATGCATAGTACTTACATTTATTTTATAATTCATGTTTAATAAATAAAATGCATTTTTATCGAGAAAGACTTCAAATTTTACATTAGATACCTACAGTATGAAAAATACTTGAAAAAGACTTGTTTTAATTTTGATGTTATGAGAAAGTAATAAACGTTTTCCATGAAAAAAAAACATGGGGACGGAATCCGGCGCCTGGTACCATAGACACGAATTCGCACTACATGGTAATAGTTTTCTACGTATTTAGTACCTTACATACGACTAAAATTTTCATATAAATTCTTCTTGGGCAAATAATATAAATATTTAAACTAGGTACCGTTACAACTAGGAAACTCAGAAATAATGGGAACCGAAATACCTAATGGGTGTGGAGTAACAGGCAACTGATACACACGTGTTAAGAATACGTTTGCCCTTGGTTCTGATAACTGCTCTCGGTTTATGCACTGTCGCTCATTCAATATTAGTGTATTTGAAGGTTGCAACAAGCACTATTGCACGTCTATAATGTGTGGTTCATTTTCGTAGGACACTCACACATTCAAAACCCTGCGTCATTCTATTTATTAATCTGTTCTGTGATTATAATATTCCTGAATTAAAATCAACCATGGCGAGGAATAAACTTGTTTAGCACCTAAGATAAGTAATAGGTACATACGAAATGACCACGTGTAAAATAGATCAATTCAAGGTTAATTTTAATCATGCCTTTAAATTCTGTAAGATACGTGTTTTCGTCAAGACAGCGAAGAAACTGAATGAATTGCCTTAAGGGGGAGAGACATGCCAGCAGAGGCATGCCAGCAGAGGCACCTAGCGGAAAAATACGATGCTTGCAATTTAAGACATTTTTTTGATAATTTACAATTTCAACTGTATTAATTAATAAATATGTATCTGAAAACATTAAAAAGATTTTTTTAAGTCAAAATAAACTTACAATTGTAAAAAATGTTATAAAATGAGAATTTGTCACACATTTTATTACTACATTATATTTTATGGTCATATGTAGATATTATTATAAATTAGTTTATTAAGTTTTCTATTTTTTCTCGAATAGATTTTTGACTAATTCATCGTTTTAATATTTTTTATATTTACTTTAAAAAACATATATTTTTATAAAAATATAAATGTATATAACTAGAAATCCTTTTTTTTAAATGTCTTTCGCGCGGCAAAAACAATAAGACAGATCGATTTTCACTTAAAAACAATGATTAATAATATAATTAACATATTATTATTCAGTTATGATAAGACATAGTAAACCAAATACTTATGGTAAAACAGATTTCTGCTCGTTGGGTTAATTTTTATATAGGTACAGCAGATTTATTATTGACCACTGTCTTAGTATTTACACATTGACATAATTATTTTGCCCCTATCCAACAGGTAGTATTTCAATTCAATTATATATAGGTATAATATGAGGCACCAAGGCCAAACTGGCTTTTATCCTCGTCATCTGTAGTATTCGCGTTTGTATACCTATTAACGAAGAGCGCATGGCTCTTCGTCGTGGGTCTGAAGGAAAAAAATGAAAAAGAAAAAAACTCGGAAAAATAGGAGATACAGTGGTTTCACCTCAGAGTCAGCACTGTGGAGTATTTTATTTTTTTATATCTATGTAGATGAAGAGGCTACCAAATGGCCTCTTTTTGTCTCCAACTGTAGAGAAAAAATGTAAACTAAGAAGACTTTAAGAGCAGTATTGCTCGGGATCTCGGAAATTCGGTGGGGATGGCTGGATCGTAATTGTTTAGATCATCGATTGACTGGTTTGGGAAGTCAGCTGTCATGGAGCTGTAGAATTTTTTAGGAAGTGTGGTCGTAAATGGTTTCTACGTTCAAGTCTCTGTGAATTGGTAGTATTTGACATTGGGAGGAACCTATATAGCTTACTTTCGAGTCAATAGAACCTTACTAAACTAATCAAACTCAAACCATGTACTTATAGGAAATACAAACTTGCGAGCTATTCACACAATGTACCTGTGAAAAAGGAAAACCGCGGAAAAGCAACATGAAAAAAAAAATCGTCCATATTGTGAACACAATATTGACGGTCTGGCTTTGCTAAAAATGTGTGATTAATGAGGACCAGTCCCTTGTATTGTATTGTTCGCGGGTTTGCGTCTCCGCTAAGCCTGGCAGAGTAGTCAGCGCCACACAGCAGTGATTTATTGAAACAGTCTCGCGTCTGACCGTCTGCAATAGCCACCGTGACGGGGTACATAGGTGCTATTTTAGTGTGACCAATATATCAATAAAAATGTGATGGAAAATGATTGTAAAAGAAAAATCATCGATTTCATTATAGGTACTGACATTCTGATTTACATGTCATCACTATCACTATCACCTGTGGTCGATTCACTGTTCGACGAAGATCTTCCCTAGCGCCCCCCTTATCAGTCCCTAGTTCTTCACTGCACGTACATCAACCTAACATTATGAATTCTTCGATCCAGCGGGTTTTAGGACATCCATGTAGTTGTTTAGTGCTCCTTTTGTCTATTGGCTGTCGAGATTCGCATTTACTACGGTAAAATAATTCTAGTTGTTTTTCAATGTCTGTTTAATTCAGTGCAAGGACTCGATGTGAAGGGCACATGGTTAACAACCTGTCTTCTTAAAAAGTCTGTTAATACTGTGAGAGAAAACATACGTAAATATGTTCGAGAGAGGGGAAAAATGTATATAAATGTAGTGGTAAGGCAAGACAAAACATAAACGTATGAGAGAGGGGGGAAAAGGGAGGAGACGTATTAAAAGAGTTAAGGTGAGAGAAAACATATTATCTAAATGTGTATGAGGGAGGGATAGAGAAAGAATATTATATTAAAAGGCGATATTATTATTGAACGCATGACAATAATGTTTTTCTTATTTTGAATAAGCATTTGAATCTATCTGCGCTGTCAATTGTCCAAAGATGGAAAAAAAATACCATTTGCTTTAAATTCCTTTAAGGGTAGGTAAGTACCTACATTAGATACATGTATATAAATCTACTACCTTTTAAACACTTTTCACAGCAATATTAAAATCATTCAATATTTGAATATTCACTTCCACTGTGAAAATTATATTTTTAAATGCTGCCCATAACCACGATCTTAGATAATAAAAACGTATTCCGTTATTATTACCAACAATTTTATGGTCGCCATATTGATAGAGACGGAAGGTACGAGTCCGCAGCGGTGGCTTTGTGTCCGATAAAAATTAATCATTTCCCCCGCGAAGCCTTCTGAACGGAAAACTATAGGAAAACCTTTTGTATGATTTGTTACTTTTATTTGGATGGGGTAAATTTGTTTTTCGCGATACTGCTTTATCAATGGATGGGGAATTTATTACTTATAATGAATAGGGTAGGTATCTACCACGTCTTCCACAATGTGTCATAATATTAACAAACATACTTTGGTGATAATATCTAATAAGTATTCAGCATTAGGCTACCGTAACGCCGGTAATTCCAAATACCTGCAGATTGGGTATTAAAGGATTCAAAACGCCATATGATTTTCAAGTCGAAAACGAAATTTTATCTAAATAAAAATCTATTACCTACAGTCTAGTACCAGGTATGTTATTAACAGTGTATTAAAAATTAAAATCAATAAAATTAGTTCTCTTGAATGTTGGGTAGGTACACCATTATGAAGACTATGGCGGCGCTCGTGGTGCAGTGGGTAAGGCGCTCGCCTTCCACCCGAGAGTTCCTGGGTTCGATTCCCGGTCATGACAAAAACATGTATGTGTTTTTCTCAAAGCCTGGGTATTTGTAATTGTTCAAAATTACTAACAACCACCTTGTACGAAAAAGCAAGGACATGGTTATTAATAATTCTAAAAAAAAAAAAAAAATATGAAGACTATAATGTCAAAACTGAAATATCTATCGATATTAAATGATGAATTTAATATTGTTAAAATTGTTAATATTAAACAATACGGAAAAAGGGATTATAACAACGCCGTATATTAGTCAGGCGGTGGCACTAAATGGTGAATTCCGATGGTAGTGCTAGTTATTGCTTAACTTTGAATGCATGTGTACAGTAATATATGAGACTATTCCTGACCCTAATAAGATCATAAATGGGCCTCCACAGAGTGGGGATTTTTATCTTTACGAGAAATGTATGTTAGCCACTTTCTCAACCTATTAGGTCAATAGTCTGACTCCAAACACAAATTAAAATCAATATTATGAGTATTTGCCAGACCGAGGATTCGAATCTGGGACCCACGACATTATAAGGCGTTCGGCCATCGTGGGGCCGTAATCTACTAACTGCAGTAAATGAAGATTTCATATTGCATATTATTGACATTACCATTTTTTATTCAATATAAAACAATCATCATTTTCGATAAACAGTTTATCATAATATTGCATTCGAAGTAGGTAAATGTGATAACTAGGCATAGCGATCGAAATTCACAGTTTCATACCGCAGCCTGAATAAAGTGGGCCATGGATTTTAATAACATTGCAATAATATGTATTCGTAGATCAATTAGTGACATTTAAAAAAAAATACTTTTGAGCAACTTACGAATGATAAAGTAAATTGATTGAAAATACATTATATATAAAATACATACGATAAAATAATACATAAATTACTTGCCTTTATTTATATTTATTAACCTTACATACAGACCTACAGACTTATCTGTAGAATGGCCAACAATGGAACAATGAACTACCATAGGACGCCATTTTGAAAATGTTATTCGAATGTCAGATTTTGTCCAGTTACGAGTCTTGATTGGGTAGTTTCCGACAGTGGCTCCCCCATCCCATTCTTCAGATAAATTTGTACGTATAAACTCAAATTCTAAATTTGAAAAATCGAAGAAATCGTCTATTTTAATTATTGTGTCATAGAAGAAAACAAATGATACCTACTTACACAATTTAGTTTGACAGATGCATATAGTGCGGTAATAGAATATCGAGTGATTATACTATTGATAAATTAATGTGTTATGCAAGAGATTTAACTATAATAGTGTAGTGTAGCCTAAATTGTTATATTATAAAATATTATACACATCAAAAAATTCATAATTTTGGATAAAGAAGGACTATCGCCGCCTGACAAATGAAATAGTTCAGCGATGGTATGCTCGGGAAAGACAATATACTGTACAAGGACTTCACTATGCTGATGCAGCACCTCACATACATATATATAATTGAGTCTGAAGATGCATGAAAATGTTTACAGGTACTATTGCCACATGGTAATATTTACTAGTATTATAATATGTATTTAAGAATCTATATTTGCTTTTGAGCAATACGATTGAGTTATTTCAACGGTCATTTTTAATATTTACATTTTTCGACGTTTCAATGGAAAAAAAAAACAACAAAAAGGTGTATTTACATATTCAGGCTAGTGGCGGAGTAATTATTGTTCCGTGTATTTTCAAATCTATGGGGAATTTGACAAATTAGTATCCCAGACGATTCATTGTATAAAGCTTTGATTGAATAGCAAACAATGCAGATTAGCCCAGACACTTCCATGCAACCAGTTGGCTCGCGTGTACTTTATAAGTGATCTACAACGAGCGAATGATTCGGTTGTTTTTCATACTTTAAAATTTAAAGTATTTAATACAAAATATCGATTGACCATATCTATACTTTGAAGTGTCCGTTTGTGTTCTGTATGAAAAAACTCCCTCTAGTATATAAACTAGTACAATTTCTTGCAGTAGGTTTTTACGTATATTGAAAGCCCTCGCAGATGGTGTGATTGAGGAATCTCTTAATTCTAAAGAAATAATCATAAAGCGTGAATCTAGAATCTGGAGAATAAAAATCCGAAATATCGAGAATTCTCATTTCTCCAGAAATGATCGATAACAATCTCGTGAATTTGAGAAAATTTTAATAGGAAAAAATCACAAAGGGCATTTGAAACGGAACAAGAAAATTGCACACCTTGATCTGAAATGGAAACTTTTAAATTCTTTAGGGTTTTTTTTTATTCGCCGGTACAAAAATTATAAGCAATCTTTACTATCTTTTGGACTCTCAACTTTCTCCTGACCGGAACGGATGAAATTCGGTGGTCAAAACTTTTTGGCAAGAAAAACTAAACAAATCTTTCGATTTTGAACTAGTTGGTGAAAATTGGAAAAATTGGTGAATTTTTTGCATGAGAAAATTTGGGCCGGTTGAGTTGTTAAACAAAGAAATAAAAATATTTCTCGATAAATCATAAAACTGATCAGGAATTCTCATAAAAAAACAGAGACATCATAATTAAGATCTAGGACCTCGTTGTCCAATGCGTAAGAAACTGGCTTCTCACATAGGGGTTCCGAATTCGGTACCCGGTGAGTTCACAGCTCAAAGCCTAGATGTTTATGTGATTATATCGCTGCTACTATTTATTATTTTTTCACTATGTACTACGAAACTACTGTAAGGCTGTTGTAGTGCTAAAAAAGGAAAAAAATATTACTTAGTTTGTACAGCATCATTCACTTCTTGTTGATAAATGTACACCGGTTTTGTAACGATGTGTGGATTAAAGTGCTCTCGCGGTCCATTGTTTTGCACTGCAGTATTTACAACTAGATTAATTGCATTTGTGAATGGATTACAACTGAAACTCAATGTGTGAAACAAGTACCTATCTGGCAATCTGAAAAATGAGTCATATCGTAGTAACACCTGTATTTTTATTTTTTGTTCAATATAAAAAAGGTAACATTTAATTGATTATATTATTTTAATTACTGTACTTAGTAATAAAAATATCCATTTTGAAATAACAGAATGTAGTACCTACCTGACTTTTCATTGAACTCAATAATCTGTAAAAATAATGAATTTAAAGTCGAGAAAACTTAATAATTATAGTAGGTTATGGGACAATAGAAAACAAGTGTATTTTCAAATTTATTGTTAAAAACTGTTACTAATTTGAGAAATAAAAATTATCGCTTGTTATCACGTAGTTGTAAATAATAAATTGTTTACCTGACAATTTATTTTTCACAGTAGGTACATAGCAATTTTCTAGTAGTCTATACTCTACCGTACAAGTCACCTCTGCAACATGTTCTGTTACACATTACAAAGCTTAATTGCTTTACCTGTAACACGTCGACACATAGGTACACACAAACAAACACTTTGTAGAATTGCAAGCCCCTCAATTACACAAAATCCATTTATTTACCAATCAATCACACCCACTCTGATTTAATAAAGAGAAATTGTAAAATTGTTGCAATGCACTAAACTTTTCGATAATTTCGCATGTGTTTTTGTGATTTTTCATTGTGGTTTTATAATATTTTCTTTTAATAATAATATATAATAATTTATTGTATACCTGTACCTAATATGTACCTAACTACATTATTGAAAGTAAAACTATATAATTCATTAGGTACTTAATTGAACAATTTAATGAGAGAAATTATTAATTAGATACAAAATAATAATAATATGATAGAAACTGAATATTAGAATGATAATATATGCCAACATAGTAACGTATTTACAAAATTTTAATTTATTACTTCACCATGTCACGTTTTAGCTTTGAAGCACCGTCCATGCCAGGATCACACCAAGTCGATCGTTCTTGTAGTAACGTCACAGAGAAAGGAAGGATCAGCCACGATGTCAGAATTATAGCGGCTGTGTTATATCGACACAGATTGACACACACGCATCCGGAATACGTAACTACTATATATATGTTTCTTCTTTATGCTAAAATCCGTTTTTTGATGACTGACACATCTGCTCGTGAGTTCGAGTGTTTGTGACGCGGTCGTATCAACGTACTCCCAAGAAGGATGCTACAGTTTTTTTTTTAATTTCCAGGTATGCAGATGACAAAACGCATAGATCGCTAGAGAGACACAACTTAAGACGTTAAATACAACTCACGAATCGCTAAAGTGAGGAGCTTGAAAACGAAGAAAAAGATTAACTACATTAAGGTAAGTAGTAGGAGGCAGGAGCTAGTTACAGGTATTTAAACATATATATACATCTAGAATATATTCTTGCATTGATTGTACCCGATCTCCCGCCTACCAACTCTCAGTCAGAGAAGCACCAGAGACGATGACGCTCACTAACACAACGCTTTCAGTTCCATTATCTCGAAAACTAAATCGACAATACCCATGTTTTCCACATTTTTATCTAGAACTATCCATGACTAATATAATATGTCAATGCACTCCCTAGAAATGTACATATTTTTGGCGATCCATTATATATTCTGTTTTTTAAATTCTATTTTATTGCTTAATTTGTATTTTTTTTTGAATTATTGTTGTTTTTTTTATTTTATTTCTTTTGTTTAAAATTATTTTTTGCTTTGTTTTTTTTCTCTACCTTATTTTTTCTCTAACTGATTTACTTGTAATTTTTATTCTAAATGTCATGTTGTGAACGTCCTGAATTAATAATTTGTTATGTACTCAACGTGTTTTAAGTTGTTTTAAGAACGATGTATGGATACCCCATGCTTGGAGTACCGAACCGCCCCCAAATTTTATCAGAATTCATTGTTACCGCATTGGCACATGTATACCGTATTTCTAATCTCTTGTAATTTATATGGAAGGTATGCGAACATTGTGCGTGTCAGAACACTTTTAGATTATTTTTTAGATTTACACAGATTTTAGATTTTTTTTTTATATATCAGAGTAAATTAAAACATTACAATATTACATTACAAATTACAAGATAAAAAGAACTTTTTTATACAACATTTTTAAATTTTCTGTTGAATTATTATGCTTAATATGCTCAAACTTGAACTTGATATGAAGTAAATAAAAAACAAACAAACAAACAAATATAGAATACTGAAATGTCATTTTGACATTTAATTTTCATTTCCATAGTAACGCACGTATATATTAATAATTTAGTTGCCAGGACCACCCCCTTAGCAACCAATAATAGTCTTTTACTTTTTACGGATTTTTCTGAAATAACTTTCCATACAAGACAGAATTAACTGAAAATGAATTCAATTCTGCTTAAAGATGGCTAAAAGTATTAAAATAATGCATTGGCATCGTGTTCTGATATATTCTAAAAGTTTTAAATGTCTAGCTAGTCGGGAAGTTAGTTAAAAATCGATTGCAAGATTTGTACTGGACGAACAACCACCGGATAAACAAGAATACGATCTAATAAAAACGTTGTAATGTAAAAATGCAAGTGTATCTACCATCAAATTTAACGTTATTATAATATTAACCATACGGGTTTAAAATGCGAAAATGATAACCGCGCCAAATCAAGAATCAAATTATCGATACGACCAGAATATTTCTCACCCCAATGTATTCACGTAACGTCAATCTCTTCCCAAATCCCTATGGGAAAAACCATCAGTCAAATTGGTAAAAAAACTGCGTACAATGTCTATTTATTCACGGTGATTCTATTACCATACGTAACGGCGTTTAACGACCAAACTGGAACCGCACCGAATTCGTTACGCGGCGCAGATTTCGGCAACAAATCGTTTATCTTGCGACAGATCGATCATTGATATGCATTACCTTTTCGTAAGCCCCCGGAACCTTTTTCGCAAGCTGTATTATTTATCATAAATAAGATGTGTTTGATACTTGTATGGGAGCGATAAAACAGCGTATAAGTTACATACTTTGTGGGATTATTGTAAGACGCCTACAAAAAAAATAATTAAGTAAGTATATTTAATTAAATTATTTACATAGACTTTTATTAACAACGTATTGACTTCACTTGGGCTATTCACATGCAATTGCGAGTTTATAGAGTCACTGAGTAATTTTGAACCCCATACGATAAAAAATAAATTAAAAATCATACATTCGAACTACAAACGTACACAGTAAAAATAACAATGTAATTATTATTGAAGATGACAATGATGACTTAATAATAATATCAATGATTAATTTTATAGTATTATGAAAAAATATGCCCCTTTGACGTTAGTTGTAGGGATTTTTGTACGTTTGACGTCAAATTGTGAGAAATACGTAGGCATATTCTTAAGATTTTTGAATAAGTAATTTAATAATGACCGATTTTAGCTGTTTAGAGGCTAAATTGTTGTATCTCTATATGCTAGATTTATATAAACACAGGTTTTTAATATGCCGTAAAAAATCAAATTTATTTAGTTTGTGCAGTCTCTGGAAAGCCTCAATTAAACAGTACTATAAATCTACTATACATTAAATACAATTTTAAATAACGGAAATTTAGCTATTTGAATAATATGTATTGTATATCTAGTAACATCATGGTAATATTTATTAATTTGGTCAATGGTAGTCTTTTTTCAGCAATCTTGAACGTTTTATTTCCCCCCTGTTGGGAATTTTCATTGTTCTGTTTTGTCATAGTTCTTTTTCTTCGTGTTCTGTTTTGCCCGGTTACCTAATAGGATAGATAACCCACGGTTCACGGTAGTGATACACATATGTTAAGAGCGCATAATTTTGTAAAACCATAGTTGATATGATAATAATCTGACAAATATTTTTATTAAATTGCCCTTCAGTTTTATTACAAATTTATTCACTATACATTACGAATCTCACAAATTTTATCTGGTTAATTTTATGTAAGATTTATGCTAACTAAAGGGAGTAATTATTATATCGGAGGATTTTAACAG
Source organism: Rhyacophila brunnea (assembly GCF_057557595.1). Lineage (NCBI taxonomy): Eukaryota > Metazoa > Arthropoda > Insecta > Trichoptera > Rhyacophilidae > Rhyacophila > Rhyacophila brunnea. Next base: position 33,053,039 of record NW_028233276.1, on the reverse strand, counting down.
GCAGGTATATATCCATAACAGAAGGGAACGAGCAAAAAACCAGAGTGAATAAAATGATTGTGGTAAAAATAAAAATGTTCTCCCTTTTGTAAGCGATGTTCCAGATCAGTGGTCACGTGACGACCGCAACGATCATTGCTCTAATAGGGAAAAAACAACAAACGATTATTAACTTAAAAAGCTCGCTTCGTATAATAAAATATTATTCCATGAATACATGAAAGAGTTTGCGGTTTCAGAAAATTGTCTTCCCTAAACCTTTGAACCTCTTTGATATGAAAAATTTATAACAAAAAGCTTTTTCAATTAAGTTCATGCATTGCATGTTTTTACAACTCTTTATTACGAAAATTTTGTCTTCCATAGAGGTTTCTTTAAAATAAATTAGATCTTAATTAAAGACATATAAAAAAATAATGAATAGGTACCGATTTTGTCAATTATTTAATTTTATATTTGAAGTAGATATTCACTATTTTCATTATTTATATTACAGCTCCAAAATTCGTTTTGACCTACGACACGATCACGTCTTACACAACATTGGTCTTCAAGTTATAATATAAAATTATGAAAAACTATAGAATAGTAATTAATTTTTGTAATGATATTCTTATTATTACATCTGGCATTACAAAACAAACTAGTTGTCTTGATATAAAAAATGATTTTGAAATCATATTTATATTTAAAATACTTACTTGTAAATGTAGCTATTTTATGTTCACTTATCTGTCAAATGACTTAACCATTTTAGCATAAATATGCATGCAAAATACAATATCATTATCGATAAATACGATACATCACATAAAATTTCGTCAAGCTTGTCGATTAACGACATATGGGGTTGGTTTTGCGTTTTAATGTTTAAATAAAATTTGATTGATTTTTCCATATGCAGATAGGGTTGGTTTATCCGCGGCGTGACAAAAGTGATTAACTTTTATTTAAAACTGTTTATGAAATCAAATACATATTTAAATAGAATTTTGACATTCGATGTACTTCTGCAGATAAAACATACACTTACAAACTCAATAAATAATATGTAAATACTTACTCCAAAACCTTTCTGAAGGTTTCTTCCACGATACTGTTTATAGTGTGATAGTTGGAATTTCCGGGTCTATCCATTCATATTCATATCAAAGCATTCCAATATCGTTTGACGAAATGTCTACGAAATTGCCTAATCAATGGAGTAGTGTTGTCCCTGATAATTTTATTTACTTACACATTTACGTATATATTTACAATTTTAATTATTATAAAATATCCCTAATCAATTATATATATATTATACGAGTATGGCGACGTAATGTGATTTTTAATAAAATATAAAATTCAATAATATTTTTGTGTAAAAAAGAGAATCATTATTAAATTGTGAAAGCAATATTATGGTGACAAGACGTTAGTATAAATTAAAATTGATCAATTCCAAAAACGTACATAATTAGGTACCTACTTATTAAATATCAGATTATTGTGAATGACTGCTACATTATATAATTAAAATAGAATACTTATTTTTCATACCGAAGTATCAATATCGTCACTCTCTAAAGTGCCAACCTTCAGTTAACTTGAAACATCATCATCTTCCAATTATGGTTTCAAATTGAAGGTAAATTAATTAGTTAATTAACTTTATTATTTTTTATAGACTACATCAATGGTGGCGAACCTATGGCACGCGAAATGATTTTGCATGGCACGCGTTTGAAGAGAGAAAAAAAACCATAATAATAATAAATGACAGACCAGAAAAATAAGCATTACATTTAATGTAACATAAATATATAATTGCATAGGTCGGTCCTTAGGCTTTATGCGTCAGATATAATATTATCGCACTATCCTCATCGGGCGGTGGGGAATGCCGTGTTGTGAACCTCTAATTGTGATATATTTACAAAGAACCAAACTAATTTATACATTAACAAACAATTTCATCTCTACCAACCAAAAAATGGCTGCACCAAATACGAAACAAAAACGTGGTGGAACTCGTAGTAGTAATTCTGGCAGACAGTTTCAAAATTGGTGGACCAAAATGTATGTCGTAATTGAAAAAAGCAACAAAGCTATATGTGTGCTATGTTCTGTGAATGGTATCTAGAACATCATCATTTTTTATATAGCATTCTTAAGAACTATTTTTTCCACATGAAAAATTGCTCGGCACGTCAGATAGTTGAAAAATAATATTATGGAAATTTTGGCACGCGTACGTAAAAAAGTTCGCCAACTCTGGACCACATTACTAATAAAACAATCTTTAAAATTATCACATACACATCTACTGCCAGGAAAAATAAACCTCGTTTTCAACGAAACCTACACTTAAAATTGTATTGTATTATATTTTGTTTCAATTTCTTCTTTTATTTGCCATTATTTACAATAGTATTATAGTTTCTGTAGCAATTATTTAAACGTAAGAGTCTTATGCATAGTGATAGTTAAATGGTCAGTGTGATAATAAAAATAAATAAGTAGACCAATGCTTTATGCGTTACGGCTTAGGCCTTAAATACTTATGACTTATTATGTAATGTTTCTTAGATACGTTCAATCCCAAGCAACGCATCACGCATATAGATTAATTGACTATGCATAACGACTTAAATAATTTATTTATATTGTGTACTGTATATAATTATATGTTGTCTACCTAGCTGTATAATTGTTATACTGAATATGCTCGTTATGTACTTATACATATTGTTATACTTCTTATGCAATATTTTAATTTGTTTGAAATGTTTTCTATATTGCCATATTTATGTAAGTGAATATTCCTAATAACAAGGTTACCTACATAATTTGGTATCTTCTATACAGGTTTAGTCAAGTTTATCAACTCGATAGAGTTATAAGATTATAATATTAGAGTCATATCTGGACATCACTACGGTGCATTTCATGCACTTGCAAATGCTGCATTCAAATTATTAGATAACATACATCCCACAGCGAGCTTAATGCATCTCTTTGGGCTGCGATTAGGGTTTGATTTACCTCTCTGCAAAGTGGCTAATCACCCTTTGAGAGACTTGTGGTGGTCACCATCCATTCTGCACCCAACAAATACGGTTAATTATCGTCAAACGAAACAGCTAGACGCCGCATTACCTTTCAAATTGGGCGAGTCCTTTCATAGATGATGAAGCCATACCGCGAAAATGCAGTTTCAGAACGGGGCACTTACCTGCAACAAGTAATTATTATGCATTACAAAAATGTACATAGTCAATATTACTCACAGAAGTGGACAATTATAATGAATTAATTAATGAAGAAAGAAAAAAGTACCTACCAATAGTGGTTACATGTAAATTTGACGTATGCATGTGTCACAGTTCACCGTGAGCTATTTACCGGAAACAGATGGCCGTATGTCATTGAGATAAAAAAATGACGCATTGTTCGTGTAGCATTTCACGAGCACATAGGTACTTGCTAACAGTCGGAATTCTATACACATACTTAAATTCCTAATTTAGGTTTTCCTTTGTATTTTTGTAGTTTTTATTACGTTTTTTAAGTATTGTATTTAGACATGTATTCAATCTTAACTATACTATACATTTATATAGCTATACAACTATCTATTTCCGATACAAGGCTCACGGTGAACAGTTTTTTAAAATAATTTTTAGCTCTTCCGGTGTAAGTTTTCACCGGAAAATTACTCTAAAACCTTGGGAAGAAAAATGCGAATTCAGCAACTTCCGAATCTCATTTTTTCAACATACTTATATTATTTGAAAAAAAAACCTGGAGTTGTCGAGATTCTATTTGATGATTTATTGAGAAACGAATGAGAAAATCGAATTTTATATCATTGAATAAAAAATCTCGAGCATTCTCGAGACGAGAAACCTCGATCATAGTATAGCGTTCAACCACGATAACTTTATAATAAATACACCTCCATCACTCACACATTTATTTAACTAAGTAGGTACATATTATTACAAATTATTTAATTTGACACTTATTTCATTTGCAAAATTAACATTGGTTTTTTTATGTAAGCCAAACACGTGTCGTATTATAAAATGAATAACTGATTGCTATTGTGTGGAGTGTGACAACCATGATGGTGGGAAAAGAAAATGTCTGCTTTTAATGTGCATAATATAAATACGTTACAAACACCCTAATTCGTGAGCAGATACAGCAGCCTTCGGTGATTGAGGTAAGAGACGTTTTACGTGCCTGGGGGGTCTAGGACGATTTGGCACCGCGAACTGGCCTCCGCCGATTGGCCTCCGGTTATTGGCCGCCGGTACAATCGGACACCGACCCAATTGGCCTCCGGGACGATCGGACGCCGGTACAATCGGGCGCCGGCCCAATTTGACACCGGCCCAACTGGCCGCCGGGAGATTGGACGCCGCACCGCTGAATAAAATGCGCAAAGGAAAAGACCTACGTAACGACTTCGTAGAGAAAGTAGACACAACACTTTAATAAATTCTTCTATCTACTTAGTGGTTGTACCTAATACATTTTGCGCTTAATATATTTTTATTATGATAGATAATAATTATTATTCATGCTTTATGCTGTTTATAAAAGAAAAGAATTCTTTTCTCGCCAGAACTTGAAGATGTGCATAATTAAGTAATTTTTGTGTATACCTACCTATTCATATTAAAAACATCAAATATTAATAATGAATTAATTAGTTAAAATATTGTTCTCGATTTCATGTTATTATTATTGAACTTTATATGTGTACCTATATCACCCGTAAATAATTATTTTGAAGATTATGAAATTACAAACAATATAAGTAGGTAAACTACTTGAAAGGTATATACATATTACATTAGATATTATGTTGACAAAGCGAATTTGTAACTTTATTGGAAGTTTTAGTCATTTTTATTTAAGTATAGTATATATATGATGTTTATAAAAATAATGGAATTCTTTCCTCGTCTTTTAAAGATGTGCACAATTAAATTTACGTATTTTTATTTATATTTACAAATCTGTAGGTGTCCCTATAAAGGGGATAATTAAGTATATGTTATGCGAAACTCAAAGCGAGGAAAAACACCAAATAAAAACAGTAACCAAAATATATGTATTCGTATATGGTATTTTTTTTTAGTTTATTAAATGTATATGATTTAAAATACAACCATAAAACACTAAAGCTATTGTTATTTATTTCGTCGTGTGTTTTTTATTTTTTTGCCTGTTTCTAGTTTATTAGTTAAATTGAGCCAGTTTGAATGAAAATAATATTCTTTCAGACTTTTCTTAAATTAAAATAATACATTTTAAAGTGTGTTTTAGGGTAAATAAAAATATCTTTAAATATTTAAGAAAATAATCTGCTGTAAATATTTCAGTAGGTTGATGGGTAAATATGTAAAGTAACCTTATAGTAATTAATAATATTCACTATTTGCTAAGTCATATTTTTATAATAATACTTACATATGAATTTCTTTAACGGTATTAACTCACAGTAAAGCCTTGATGAAAAGACAGTACCTATATTAAATAATAAAATAAAATAAAACACAATATTATGCAGTGCTAAGCAAAATTGATAAATAAAACGACAATTATATTAATACATTTATTTTCAATGACAACGTATTTTAGACAATACATTTTAATAATATAAAAACAAAATGCAGTTCATAAATACACGTCGTATGGGTATTTTATAATCCTACTTATGATATTTAAATAACATAATATACGTACATATTCATCTCAAAAAACCTCATAACAAAATAACATACGAAAACTACACAAAATATTTATTACTTTCCATAAAAATAAAGGAATAAATGGAGGAACCTAATAATACAATATTAGGTACCTTCCTACCTATCTACCTAAAACTTGTAATGTAAATACACTTTTAATATATTCTACCTAACCGAATATTTTACTACTTTTCTTAATAACCTCTCAAAAATTCAACATACCTATATATTTGAATGTAAGTAAACTAAACGAATAAATTTTAATGGATTGAAGTTTTGTACTTTTCCATTTGAGTCGTTTTTTGCGACACGAGTTTCGCCTTTCGGCACCTTCGGGCACTATGTGCATTTACCAAAAGGTAAATACACACTGTCGATGAATACAGTTAATAATTCTAACTTATATAATAAAGTAATACAATAAATTAGGTGAAACTTTATCACCTACCATTAAGTTCACAATAAAAATATAACAAACAAATTATGAATAGTTGAGGTGTTTGTAAAAAAAACCCTACCTTCTCACTAATAATACATTCGATATGAGTATTAATCGTCAAAACATAATAATAGATCATTGGTAAATGTATCAATAAAAATACTTACTACACTCAAGAGGTGTAAAATGGTCAATTCTGGGAACATAGCAACGTATTGGGAATTTAACGGAGGTTACTAATGAGATACCTATAGCAATGATATCAATCTTGTGAAACAAATATTCGATATTATTCTTACATGCTACTTTTTTCCACTTCACTTCAAATACTTCAACTAATCATAATTTATTTGTTAATTTTTTATTATTATTTATTGTTATATTTTTTATTGTGATCATTGACTTAATAGGTAGGTGATAAAGTTTTTACCTACTTTATTGTATGAATTTGTTATATAAGTTAAAATTGACTGCATTCGTTGTCAGTGTGTGTGTCACACTCTAACTTTCCATGCCCGCGTTCGCTCATAATCTGCCCTTCCATTGCGAATATGGTATTTGTCACTAATTATTGTCACTTGAGTTTATTTTGAAATTTTGGCCCACGTACGTAAAAAGGTTTGCCAACCCTGATCGAAATAATACTATTAAACCTATTTTTTCTCAAAAAAAGGGGTTTTCAAACTGTGTTCACTCGTATAATTCTGTTTAATATAATATTTCTTTTATTAATTAAGTTAACTGTAAATTCATGGTGGAAATGAATTCTATTATTGATTTAATTTAATAAAACGTAATTTTTATCGTACTTACTAGACTAGCCTCTGGGTGGACGAAACCGGTTGCAGTTAAAAACGTTCATGTGATTGGGTCATCGATATATTTAATAATATGTTTACTGTTCAATTCTACTTATTAAGTCATAATTTGTGTTATACTAATTATTTAATTTATAAATACGTACTGCAATATAATCAGTCAATGTCGATTTAATGATTTATTTTCTTCCAAACTCAATAATTACCCAGTATTATTAAATTTAACCTAACTAAAAAAATACGACATCCAACAGGATTCGCGCCCAGATGCGTGCTCTGGCCACTAAGCTATACGAGTCCTATCTACTTGTATCGAAGTGAGCTAATGCTTTTATAATTCTCTCTGAAGCACTTTCTAAATTGCGTTACTTATTGGCAATCGGCTTTTGTATTTTAAATCAAAGTAAGTATTGAATTATCGATTTCAGGATCACTCCAATGTTTTATATTATATTTTGCTGATATTTTTGGACGAATTCACTGGACAGCCGGCTCTTAGACTGTTAGCCGATGAGTTAGACATTTTTCGAAATTCTTGTCCTATTAAAAATATTTTTAACGCTATTATAATATTTTGTATAATTCTCATGACAAAGGCCAATCATTTTTTAACCCCTGATCGAGCTAATGAGGTAGTTAGATCAGATTATTTTTAAATATCTGGGGCTTTCCCACGTACCCAGGTATTTCCACAGATAAATTAAAAATAATTCCCTATTACAAACATCGGCTTCCTAGTGATTAATATAATAGGTATTATATATTTCGACGTAGTTACACAAAACAATACAACTCATAAAATATAAATCCATGCTTGGTGAAATGTTTCACCAGTCAATATATTTTTTTTTCCTAGATTATTTATTTTCTTATTATCTTCCCAAGTCATGTCACCATTCTGTATCCACCATATATATAATGTGTGGATGGTTTTTAGTAGCCTTGGTCAGGTGACAGGTGGTGGTATTGACTTTTGTTGTCAAAGAGGATATATAATTATTAAGTTTACACTGCTACTTATTACTATTTTGTTTTACTGTTTTTGTTATATTATACGTATTCATATTCCAACAGTGAATTTTCCATTTGTGAGATTTTCTTCAGAAATAAATATTTATCTTCTTCTTCTTATTGTGCCATCCCCTAGTGGAGGTCGGACACCATCAAGGCAATATTAGCTTTGTCGTCTGCTACCTGGAATAGTTCAGTCGTTCAGTGGAGATGCACTCGTACTAATCACGGAGGTTTTTAAGCCACGATATGCGGCGCCGTCCTCTGCTACGCATACCTTTGATCTTTCCTTGAATGATAAGTTGGGGAATACTGTACTTTTGTCCTCTCATAATGTAGCCGAGGTACTGTAGTTTCCTGGTTTTAATACTACGTAGAACTTATTGGTCCTTTCCCATTCGATTGAGAATTTCAACATTTGTCACTCTGTCAGTTCAAGAAATTTTGAGGATGCATCTATACAGCCACATCTCGAAAGCTTCAAGTCTCCGTAACATCTCTTGGTTTAGCGTCCATAATAATGTTTATAATAATGTATTAATGTTAGCCATACTATTTATCTTTCAACAAAAATATGTTTTCACATTTTAAATTAAAGGTGAAATTTTTAACATATGAACATTTCGACTTTTAAATTAATATCTAGTACACTCTACTCCAGTTATTTTAAAAATAATGTAAAAAAATATACCACACTATGAAAAAATATTCATTTACCTATGCACCGTGCTGAATTTTTTGAGTCAACTTTTCTTGAAATTTATCTAATGTGAGTTAGCGCGTTTTTTATAAAATGCGTTTAGTAATAAAAATAGAATTAGCAATTTTAGGCCGAAGATACCTAACACCTATTTCAAACGATAGTCTATTGACAATAATATGCACCTACATACAAATTCGCTTTGTCAACATAATATATAATAATGTAGGTACAGAATACATGTAGGTACTGAATACGGTATAGTTTGTAAATTATTATAGACTTATTTTATTTATTACGTAAACGCCTTGATTAATATAAATTGTACCTAATTATTAAAGATCGATTGACCAACACATTTCAAACAATAATATAATATATAATGTAATATGTAGGTACCTTTCAAGTATTTTACCTACTTATATTGTTTGTTATTTCATAAACTTCAAAATACTTATTTACGGATGATGAATAAATATAAAGTTCAATTATAATAACATGAAATCGAGAAAACGCCGAAAAATATTATTTTCACTTACCAATTCATTATTAATATATATATTTTTTTAATATGAATAGGTAGGTATACATAATAAATTACTTACTTAATTATGCACATCTTCAAGTTCTGACGAGGAAAGAATTCTTCTCTTTTTATAAACAGCATAAAGCATAAGTAATAATTATTATCAATCATAAGCGAAAAATGTATAAGGTACAATCACTTAATAGATAGAAGCATATTAAAGTGTCGTGTCTACTTTCTCTACCAAGTCGTTACGTAGGTCTTTTCCTTTGCGCGTTTAATTCAGCCGTGCGGCGTCCAATCTCCCGGCGGCCAGTTGGGCCGGTGTCCAATTGGGTCGGCGCCCGATTGTACCGGCGTCCGATCGTCCCGGAGGCCAATTGGGTCGGTGTCCGATTGTACCGGCGGCCAATAACCGGAGGCCAATCGGCGGAGGCCAGTTCGCGGTGTCAAATCGTCCCATTCCCTGGCTGGGACATGTGTTTCGGATGCCGCCAAAGAGTGCGACACTTCATACCCTTGTAGCACAGCCTCAAGGGTTCTATCGTCGTGGCCGGCCCTCTATACAGGGTGATAGAGCCCTTTACCGACAAAAACGATCCACGCGCTGCAGGTCTGGAATGGCGGGAGGCGCAAGAGTTGGCGATGGATCGAGGGAGTGGCGCGAGCTTGTTCTTACCCTATGCCCCAATGCTGGGTCGTGACAGGTTGAAAAAAGAATAAGAAGAATTTAAATGAGTAATCGTATTGATATTATTATTATTTAATTGGTCAGTTTACCTAATATAACAAGCAGCGTTGCATAATCATACGTATCCTAATACCTCTGTCAAAGGCAAATCTTTCCCTCCCCCGGGAGTGATCCGGTGAATTCAATCAGTGGGGCATTATAAACATGTACTGAAGCTTAAATTGCTTTCAAGTGACCGTCAAACTGGAATGGACGTAAGCCGATACAACATATCGATTATTAATATGAACCTGACGCGGTACCTAATTAATTCGTAGAAGCCGTAAAGTGCATTGGCATCTACGGCGTAGCATCAAGCTCGCCTACGCTGCACATGCAAAAGCTTGAAGTGCTACGCTTGATTGTTCTCTAGTTACAGCTAAATTTAATTGATATCTACATTGATTTTAGTAGCGAAGTGTGGAGGTAGACTGTGAAGATCCGCCATAAATAGTGTACATTAAAATTTGTTAGTCATACGTGTTTGTTTTTATTGAAATAAGACTACAATTTACGTTTGGTGTTAGATATTTTTTAAAAATCAGTTTAAACCCTGCTTAAACCGAACCATAATAGTTTTGGTATACTTTGGGCGATACGACAATATTGTGCATACTTTTTCATTCATTCTTATTTGTTTTTGTTGGATTAAAATACTACATATTACGCACATTGTTGGTTTATTTTTTAAGTTCTTTAATCCCTGTCTGAAACAAACTATTATAAATAAAAATATTATTATATCTACAAAATATCCAAAGTTATGTAATATGGTTTAATTGCATAATTTTAGATAATTTAAAGATTTTTTGACTATTATCTATTATGGCTTGATTTTCGCAGGGTTTGATTGAATTTTTAAATCTAACCGACCTCATCACTGTACATTGTAGTCTTATTGCAATGAAAATAAATACGTATGGCTCACAAAGTTTAGTGTGTAGGTACTATTTATGGAGGATTTTAACAGCTTATCCTCCACCCTTCGCCAATGATTGATTTAATATACAAAAACCGATATCCACCATTATTAACGTAATATTTTAATAATCATTTCATGTAAGTTAAATTTGTAGTAATTAACTAGAACGCCCGTAGCTTAATTGGAAAAGCACATTGGCGCGAGTCCAGTGGTTACAAGTTCAATTCCCGTTGGTTATCGTATTTTTTCTAAAAAGATTTTTCCAGTTTGTATGTACTTATATGAGATGTTTTTATATTATGTATGTTCAAATATTAAATTATATACATTAACATAATAAAAACATCATGTTATGTATCATTATTTTTTTCCGGCTGTAGTTTTTCGAGCTTAACATAATATGTTTATATTTCTGTAATATATTTTAATGCGAAATTAAATAAAATGTAATTATAAATTAGTAACCCGTTTATTAAGATTTATTGCGCTAACGGTGAAGATTTCGCTATATCCTGGCATGCACAGATAGATCGATTCATTCAAGCGTGTGTCTAAATTTATTGTACGCAGAGGCGGACATTCTAAGAAAATTAAATTAATATTTTTTGTAAATAAATATTTTTTATTACAGTACAAGGGTCCAGATTGAAAAAGCTTATTCGTGGAGAGGAACATTAGGTAAAAGCAGGTGCAAGTATTAACTGTTATTGATATTATTTTATTTTAGACATATTATATGACAAGAATGAACTATTATGTGAAATGAATATCATTATCATCAAAACAATTTTATTTTACGACCAAGAATTTCAATTAAAAGAAAACTCATTTTTATCTATTTGACCAAATCCTAAAATAGTTGTGGCTGATTATTGGAATATGACATTAACGAGCGTAAAAAGTACCATTTTATAAAGTCTATAAAAATATATTGGTATAATAATATAGTTTATTTTAATCATGTTTGAAAGATAGACATTTTTTCCAAGTGAACAAATAACATCAATCCCCTTAACCATTTTATTACGTTTCTGCGTTGATTTTCAAAAACATATATAGATATATTTGCATTTTGATCCTAATATATTATATTATAGGATTATATATTTATTATATTTTATACATCAAGTAGGTACCTAGGTAGGTACCATAAAAACATTTGTTTTTATATACTGCCATATTAGTAAGAATTAAAGTCAAGTACTTCACCAAGTTCGATCCTAAGAGGATCAGATTTTTATTTTAGCGAGAGATGGATATTAGCCACTTGCTCAATCAATTAGGTCCATAATCTAGTTCCAAGCACACATTGAATAACAAACTATATACATTTGCCAGATCCGGGATTCAACCTCAGGATCCACAACGTTAGAGGTTACGCTACCGTTCGTCTCTCGTGGGCGTAAACATACTATTTTATAATATGTAATACCTACTTCCTTAATTCTTTTTAGTCTTCAGTCTTAGTTTTCAGTAATATAAGAAAAAACTGTTGACATTTGAAGTTTCATCTCTTTATTAAATATTATACAATAATACAAAACGTTAGATTCTGATATTAGCATCACGTCTCTCCTTTGTCACCAAAGTGCATCCTTGCCTGGCATAAACGTTCTATCAAAATATACCTCGCCTTAGTGCAGAGGCAGCTGTCTGCAAGCACTTAACGGATGCATTAACACTTCCATCAGGAGTGACCTGCTGCAGGCCGCAGTCTGGTGCATCATCACGCAGATAACGCTATTATCTGACAGATTATGGCAGTAGACGCCAAATGCATCTAGGATTAGTCGGCAATTAACAAGACGAAATAACGCTATTTCTTTGACTGGTACAGATGTTTTCTATAATTATTTATTTAATTTTCTATTTAAAAAAAGCTACATATAAAATAACTACCATTACATTATTAAATTAAAATATATTGGTACCTACTTAAAAGCTACTTATTTAAGATTTAAAAAAAACTGTATCTTTTAATGTTCGTGAGATAACATTAAATTACTGGAAAACGATATTGAATATAAAACAAACATATTTAAAAACAAACTTGACAATAATATAAATACAAACATTTAAAATACCAGGTAGTTAGGTTTCACGACCTGATTAAAATAAACGATTCCTTTATTTTGCAAATCAGTTAACTTTTCAAATGTAGTACGTATATGGGTTTACTTTATTCCTTCTGCTTTTCTACGCATATGTTTTATTTCAGGCATTACAAACAGACAGATAGATAGGTAATTCAAGACAAACATATAATGTAATAGTCAGATAAAATAATAAATAAAACAATTCTGCCAAATTTAATGATGTCAATTATTAATAGTTTTGGTAGAAGAGCTTCCTCGAAAATTAAATGATTGAATAATTATTCGGTCACTTTAACATAAATAATTTAGCTGCTAGGACCACCTCCTTAGCAACCAATAATAATGGATTGGATTACGGATTTCTTCTTAAATAACTTTTCATTCAAAACAGAACTAACTGAACTTATACTATTACTTCTACTTAAAGATGGCTAAAAGTATTAAAAGAATGCATTGGCATCGTGTTCTGATATATTCTAAAAGTTTCAAATGTCTAGCTAGTCGGGAAGTTAGTTAAAATCGATTGCAATATTTGTACTGGATAAACAACTACCGGACAAACAAGAATACGAGCTAAGAAAAATGTGGTAAAATGTAAGTATGTGATGAATATACAATATTTCCCTACATTACTTTGAAAAGATTTGGGGACACTTGAATATAGGTAATATTTTATATTACTTTAATCGTTCATGTCTATCAGAAAGGACAATGGTAGTGGGGCGTGTTGGTGAAAAAAATGTAATTTATTTATTGCAAAACGACTTCCACAGATTTTGTTCAGAGAGATTTCCAAGGATCAATAGTTCGTGGTATTGTCAATGCTGTATGGTTGTATAAGATAGAAAAGCACACATCATAATATTACTCTTAGCTTTGAAAATACTTACAGAATATTATGTTAACTCACACGTATAAGTTTAGTAGGTATTTATACTTGAATAAGCAGACAATTCAATGCGATGGGATAGAGGTCGCTAAGCATCTGAAATGGCAATAGGCTGGAAATATCGCTTGGCAAGTGGACAACCACAGGAAAAATGCCGTCATACAAGTGATACCCAAAAGTCGCTAAACGGTCTAAAACCTGCTGGATAGACGAACTCATACAGTTCGGTGGATATACGTGGCAGCGAAGAACTACTGATCGAGCAGAGTGAATGGAGCTATGGGAGGCCTTCATACAGCAGTGGAGCGACCCCGGATGATGATGACTTGATAAAGCTTTTACTATATGTGCCGTAGGTATTTAATATTATTCTTATTTGTACGGTGGTTGTTTCTCCGGTGGTTGTTTGTCCGGTACAAATCTTGCAATCGATTTTTAATTAACTTTCCGACTAGCTAGACATTTGAAACTTTTAGAATATATCAGAACACGGTGCCAATGCGTTTTTTGAATACTTTTAGCCATCTTTAAGTAGAATTAAATTCATTTTCAGTTAATTCTGTTTAGTATGAAAAGTTATTTCGGAAGAAATCCGTAATCCAATCCACTATTATTGGTTGCTAGGAAATTATTAATATATACGTGCGTTACTATGGAAATCAATATGAGTGTCAAAATGATATTTCAGTATTATTTCTATCAAATACATTTTTTTTTGATCGTTTAAGCTAGTCAAGTCAAGTTTATAATATGATTCATTAGAAAATTTAAAAATGTTGTATATAAAAAGTTCTTTTTATCTTGTAATTATTATAGTACTCAAACTGGGATGTAACTGTCATCAGTTGTTTAAATTATTGCTTTGATTATCTTAATATTATAAAATCACAATCATTGCAAATTAAAAGATATCATCGAAGTGGTCTATATGTTTGTAGAATAATTTTATAGTTATGATCATAATCACATTAATTTGTTCTAATTTATTATACAGGTAAGTAGGTATAATTCAGCTTTTTGGTTATTAAGATACAACACAGGTACCTATGTCGTGATGTTAACAAATGTTTCAGCTTTGCCAGCAGACTGTCAACAAGGGGACAATGATGTCGTGTGAGAACCAACCACTTTACGGATTACAAATGTCGGGGACGTGTGTAATCTTACCACTTCAATTGTAATATTATATTATGTGTTTAACATTGGTATAATCATAATCCATAGAAAACATTGACAACAATGAAACATGAGAATATTCAATAATCACAAAAAATCTGTTTTCTAGTGTCTCTTTTAACAATATGTTTTCGAAAGACATCGTAGGTGTCTCATAACTAATAATCATGATAATGACCAAGACACACTACCCCTCACAGTAAGTATATCAGAAGTGAAGGCTACTCCTAAGTCCCCAGTAAGCTCTACTTGATCACTCCAGTGCACTGACGCTCTATTTCTTCCCTGAAGGCTTCCGTTAACCACCAGTCTCACCAGATTATTCTGCCTACTGCGAGTGGTAAATATGAAGAAATCTGCAGACGGCCTCTTAGTCATTTTGTTGACCGTCATTTCCTATGTCTAAACTTTGGAAGACTGATATTCTTCGACCATGTCCGATCCTAATAGGATCATATGGACCTCCACAGAGTAGAGGTTTGTATTAACAGATTTTTGTTTTTACGAGAAATGGATGTTATATGATATGATGATATTAGGTCCATACCCTGACCCACACACATATTGAAAAACAATATGTGTACTTGCCAGACCCAGGATTCGAACCAGGGACCCACGGCATGATAGTTCATCGCTTATGCCGCTCGGCCACCGCCTAACAAGTATATCTTAACTTTATTAATGAAATACATGTTATACATTGGTACGTATCGATACATTAATCAATATTGTTTCATTCTTACATTATATTATGTAGGTGTTTGTATTTTAAAATTCATAGTAGGAATATTGCCTGAAGAAATATTATGTTTACAAAATAGTCTATCTAGTTCTAGGTGAAATCAAGTGCCCATCTATAAAAAGAGTGCCAGGTAAAATATATGGCCACCATTAAACTAAAAGTGTCCGCAGAGAGTAGAGGACAGAATGCTCATCTAATTTATGGGTCACTGGTTTGAATCCCACGGCTGTATCAAATTCGTATTGTGTTTTTCTATCGATATATTATTATGTGTGCAAAACATGAATCCGATGTTGTACTATTCCATTCATTTAAACTATTTTTAGCGTACAGGGTTTCTCCTTTCGGTATTTTCAGGCATTTGTGTACATGTATCTGTACTAAATACACAACCGAAATTGGCTGAAAGGCGAAACCCTAGTAACTAAAAACGATTCAAATGGAATAGAACAACATTTAATTAACTAGCATTTAAATTCAAATTTAATTTAATCGATTCGGCCCGTCTATTAATAACGAGGATTGCCATATATCATCGATAATTAGTTAGTGTTTTTATTTATCAAACTATAGTTACGGAGTACACCATAATTACCTTTTCTTCACTACTATAACACAGAATTATAAACGTACAAAACGATACATTCTCTAAAAAATTACCTTTATAAAACCTAAGTTTTATATTAAATATTCCCTATTTATGTTTAAGAATTCATGGAATATCTACAGGTATAATAATTTGCCCAACTTTACTGTATAGTTGTATCAATTGCAGGAAAGCTAGTCCTATGGGATACGTTCTATTTCAAAGCATTTACCTCTACGTACACGGAAGTTCCTAGCACACTAAAATATGCAAGCTAAGCTACCAACGAATGGTCAATGATCATCGGTGATGATATTGCCTCGAACCTCGCATCTGCAGCGTTTAGACCCTCAGCTGCGTCTGCAGCCCATGGCTCCAATAAAGCTGAACGACTTGAGCCTAATTGTGTCAGAGCCTGCTGGAAATGTTTGGGCCAGTTGTCAGATTAAGGAGGTTAGCATCCGCACGCACCGGTGCATGCTTAATAGAAACAGTCACGTAGGTAAACATAGCAGAATAATTGTTTTAGTCAATACTCAACTAAAATGATAGTAGGTGTGTATAATATTAGTAATTCTTAGTTCTCTGTCATAAGTTGAATTCTTTTAAACGTTTTTAGCATGTAAAATATTCATATATAAATAACATATGACGTAGTCTCAATGATAATGTTTCGATAATACCTAAGCAGTTATTTAAATTTTACGTTGACTTAATTTAAATACAAGAATTTTCTAAACATAATCTTATCTATTACCTACTTCTGTTCATTTGTCATTTCTATTAATGTATTTGTAATAAAAACTAAAATTGGTTTTTTATGAAGAAACACGAAAGATCATTTTATAAACAAACGTCATTATTTAATGAAATCTTGGGACTTTTAGTGACAAAAAACGAAGCTTGCCATTTACTTAATCGTTTTATTTAATCTATACATTTACATAGTTAATATTATATAAAAGAAATATAAATGTATTACCTACAGTAAAAAACGTTATAAAATGAGCTTTTTTCGCACAAATTTTTCTTCTTACAAAATATAATTACGTGATGTTTATATTGATCATTTAAATCTAGTTTGAATTTATTTAATATATTCTTTATTTAATTTAAAAAATATCAATTTTTCTAGAAAATAATATAAACATGTAAAATACTTAAATACTAACTGACTTTATTTTTTTGTCTTTTCAATGTTTTGGATATTGTCATACTCGTAAGTATTAATTATCAGTAGGTACCGACCTATAAAGTATTAAATTATGTTTTTTATTCTGCCGATCCTTTATGCATCACTGTCTAGTGAGTCAGTCAATGTCGTGAAACTATTATTCCTATTGCATATTTGGCGGAGTCGGAGTTTTTAAAAATAATTAATCTGTTAGATATAAATATGTGTACTTACCTTCTCCAAAATAAGTCATTGCAAAATCGAAATTGGAATCATATTGGAAGTCGTAATTAGATTTGAAGGCATCCACAAGCTAGTTTGTAAGTTTACTAGATTTTTATATAAAATTTAAATGTTTTGATGATTTAATGCAAAGTTTGTGCTTCTAAATGTCTGTATAACTATGTGTCACATCGCAACTTGTTTCTAGTTTTCAAAATAACGCTATATAAAGTTAGAATCAGGGAACAGTTAGAGTAGAATGTAGAAGTGACAACGAGATGTGCTAAAATAATCAGTCAGACACGTTTTAATTTGAGGTTCGTGAAACATCCCCCTCGTATCACAAGTACTCGCTACCCTTTCAAAGTACCCCACACATAAACTACCCTTACACAAAGAGTGAGATGTATGAATTCGGCTGCTGAAACATATTATTATAATAATACTATCGAAATAATAATGAGATATTTTTGCTTTGCAGACATTTATATATCTACACAGTGTATTCTGAAGATATAAAACATAAATCAATTATATTAAGAGATATATTATAATTATTACCATTTCGCCTTATTTGACAATCGTTTTACTGCCAGTTCAATACGGTAAGAATAGTGAGGAGTCTACTTCAAGAAATTATAAAACAACGCCAATCTAAAGTCACCCTCGTGTTAGCGGAATATAATAATATATATAGGTATAAGGCAATTAGTTTTTTTTTTAAATATCACTGTTACATACTGAAAGTTATAAATACCTACAACCAAATGCGTCTTGATCATAAAATATATTGATAAGATAGAAAAATGAAAGCCATTGCCATGGAACTTTGAAGCCATAAATTGCAAGCAAAATTGAATGCCTCTTTGGTTTACGTGGCAAGCTCTAATACATAGCATGTTATAATAATATACTATTTAACACGTACTTAAGTTTATTCCATATTTCTCCACACCACCGTACCCTGTTATACCACACCCGGTAGGATAAGCCAGTTCCGATGCATTTTTTGTTCCCTAGTCTTGATTGATATAACAATTAAATTCTCGATTGGTCTTTGCTGTCTTGTCAATGTATTTATTTTTCAATTTACATACATTTTGATACCGAAACAGTACTCATAAATATATCTTAATTTGATTATCTTTATTATAGATTATTTATAACCTTGAATGGTAGTAGTGATATAATATAATCATAAAACATAATTGCAGGAGAGTGAATGCTTTCCTCCTACGTATTCAATTGTCATCGAATAGGTGTTCAAATTGACAAAGTGAATTTGTCTGTATTGCACATATTATGTAGCTACAAACAATGGAAATGTGACTAGAGTAGGCACCAACGCATCCAGTGATGAATACGTCACCCATTCGTTTGCTGTATGCGTAGTTTGGATGTATGCAATTGATTAAATTGTAATAATCTATTAACATGAATCATGTATCTGTTACGCCGAATGTGCGAAATTGAATATTACATGAAATGGGCAAAATTTTGCCTAAATCATGAAAAATGCAAGCCCGTTGCCTTATTCATGAATTAGACAAAATATCTGAAGAGTGCGTGAATTCGGCAGTAATTTTTCTGCCTAGTTCATGTATTGGACAAATTAGATAGTAGCGCTACGGTGGTATTTTTTGCAACTAAACTAAATGTATCAAATGCTCATGCATTGGTCAAAATGTACATATATTATCTATGGTCAAAATATATGATCGCGCTCCGGTGGTGTTTTTTGAAACTAATCAAACTAAACAAATGTGTCAAATGTCATTGATTATAATATAAAAATATACCAATAAATAACTACAATGACGTTCATATCCATTTACTATGCGCAAAAAAAAGCTAGAACTATAATATGATAACGGAAGAATTTTATTGAAAAGTATTTTCGCGATTTGATTCGTGCTTGGGTATCAAACGTGCAATGGTCTATTGAATGTTTGTGATAGTTTGTTGACACTAAACTTGATAGCTAACCTCAAAATGGACATTCAGTTGAATAATTTAATTCAGAATTACAAAACATAATCTAACCTAACCTAATAATAATCATATTATATTATGTCCAATTATAACTAATAAAACCATCCGTATTAAATTTACTTTTTCTTCTGTCATGTTGACAGTTCAAGAATTCCATACCCTGGCGAATTCATGTACTCAGCAGAAAATTTACCTAATTCATGAATAAGGCAACAGGCTTGACTATTACATGAATCAGCCAAAATTTTGCCCATTTCATGTAATAGTTAATTACGCACATTCGGTGTAACATATCCACCATTATGGTTAATATTCGTGACCGTGTTTTAAAATCAGTTATGATGCTATTTCGTTACACTTCAGCTGGATTAACTCTATACCGACAAAATTGCTATATCGTGTGTAAAAAAAACCATGATAGGTATATTAATACCGAGAGAATAATTATTATACCCACTTAATTACCAGGTTCGTTTCTAAGTACGATAATAAACCTTCAAATTATATTTACTTAGGTACTTTTACAACGAACGGTTGTTTGAAATTTTGTGTGAAAAGTCAGTTTGTTGATATTAAAAACAAGATTAATTTATAATATTATTATGGTGTATATACCTATTTTAATCCACTAGTTAATTACATATTATCTGGGGCCAGTGACGTCCCGTGGGGGTAGGCAGGTTGAGCGTCGCTTGGGGGCGGCATTCACTCGAAGGGCGGCAAATCGAGGAGAATCATTTGGTATATAGAAATAACTAGCTAAACCGAGTACTTAATAACGAAAATAAATATTTCCTTTAAAAAATCAGCTCACTGGTTGAAAACAAAATGTATTAATTAACATAAAAAATTTAACAGGACTGTAATTTTTTGTCGGGTTCGCGATGTTTAGTTTATTTCCATTGCCCTTCGACGTCCTTGGTGACCAGAAAGGACACGAGCACGGATGATAAAAAATATTGTATAAAAATGGTGCGGCATTTTGTCTAGTGATGTCACTGTCTGGGGCCTAGTGCTAGAAGTGCCAATGACAGATTTTGGCCATTTTGTGTTAAGTATGAGAAAGTACTTTAAAATATTCTTTCTTTCAATGATGCCTGTGTCAGCCAATGTAAAATGAATGAACATAATAAGAGCACATTTAAAATTTATGTAAAAATAATGTGTCGGCATATTTTAAATGCCTATATTGACAAATGGATTCAAATTTTGAGATTTCCCCATTTTCCAGTATTTAAAAAAAAATTGTCTGATTATCTGCCTTGAGCTTGATAATTTATATTATTTACAACCAGGTTTTGATAGCCGTCTAATATAATAACATAACTAAATATTATAAGTAATAATTTAAGAATATTATTAATACGTTTAACTATGGCACTGGCTGTCCGCCAATGCTAAATACTAATTAAAACTAATTACAGTTCTATGTTCACTTGGGTGTCCGGCGTGACAACAGTGTGTACTCGAAGGTCTATTGTAACGGTAACTGTCGCATAACAAAATGTAATCTATTACTCTGTATATTATTATTCATGAAGTTGATAATAATAAAGTTAATCATATATATAAAACTATGTTGATAATTTAACATCCTCTAAACGATCCATTATACTCAACATGGTAGCAGAACGTGGTTGAAATATAAAACTAGTGCAACATGGTTTTAAACGTAAAACCAGTGCTCCGTGAATCGTGTACCACGGGTTCCCGGTAACAATAATAAAAGTGCGATCACAACGGTTTAGAAAACCGGCCGCGAAGGTCAAGTGAAACACAGTGGTGGCGTAATGTTGCGAAATAATTCAATAAAAAAAAGAAAAATAAATAAATAATAAATAAAATTATTATTACGAAAATGGCTAATCTAACGAAGATCACTGAGGTAAATATACCAATCTTCGACGGAAGGAATTACAACAGCTGGAAATACAGGTTGCTGAACATTCTAGAATTCAACGAGTGTCAAGCGCCAGCAATCCGAGCAATGGAAATAACGGAAAAATATGCGGAATGAAAAAAACTCGATTTAAAAGCGAAAACCATTCTAATTAGTACAGTTTCCGATAGCCAGTTGGAATTTATTAAGAACTGCGACACGACTTTGAAAATGCTAAAAAAACTAGATGAAATCCACTCAACAAAATCAACGCCGATGCAGATAATCTGTAGGTCAAAAATCGAAGAAATCAAAATGAAGAATTATGCAACAGTAGATGATTTCTTCTTGGACTTCGAAAAAACCTGCAATGAATATGTCAATGCAGGAGGTACACTTCATCAAGAAGAACAGATAAGATATTTAATTAAAGCACTACCTTCAAGCTACAGTGCGATTGGTGATTTCATCGAGATAGTTCCGACGGAAAGACAAACCGTGGAATATGTCAAATCAAAAATCAAAGAAAAAAGTCTAACAAACAATGAAAATCCACAAAAAACGAATGTCAGCACGTTCAATACGAAAACAAAAACAAAAGGCCTGTGCTATGTATGTAATAAGCCAGGTCACAAAAAGCAACAGTGTTGGTTCGCAAATCAAACCGACAATGTACAGCAGGGATATGGGCCCAGCACCAGAAACAGCGGCAATACATCACAACAGCCAACGAACAAAAACAATTACGAGAAATTTGGATATCAGAGAGGCAGAGGCACAAGATACTAGCGAGGCGGCAGCCGAGGCAGAGGTCAACAGCAAAACCAGTACCAGTTTTCAAGCATCGAGCAGCAGCAGCAACAACAACAAAACTTGAACACGTGGGCTCTTCAAGTTAATCATCATAAACTCAGTGTAAACAGCGAAGAAACAAGTGAGAGTGAAATAAAGTGGCTACTCGATAGCGGGTGCACAGATCACCTAGTGAAAAGCGATAAGTTCTATTCAAGTTGCGTTGAGCTTAAAGAACCAATCGACGTAAACCTACCCGACGGAAAAAAGTTGCGAGCAACAAAAGTGGGAAATATTGTAAGTTACTTCAAAAACAATGACAATGTTGAGCTAGTAGAACTAAAAAACGTCTATTTTGTAGAAGGCTTAAAGAAAAATCTGTTAAGTTTTTAAAAAATAACACAGAATTGCACAATAGAAGCGCGTGATTCAAACGCCAAAATCTTTGATAAAAAAACCAGAAACCTTATAGCAGTGGCTAATAAAATAAATGATTTATACTACATGAATAGCTTTGTAAAAAATCCTAAAGATTCAAGCAAAATTAGTACATACAATGATTATCCAAATGAAGCCTTCACAAAAACAACGAGATTAACAAAAAAGGAAAAGTGGCATCGTGCGTTAGGCCATGTAAACTTTAGATACGAGGGTGGGTCAATAAGTCCTTAGAAAAGCCGACAGGTGGCGCGACTAGTACTGTAAGCGGTTTGTTTTCATGCAGCGGCACTACCGATTCAGTATGCTGCGAATTTTCAATCAGATTGGTCGGGTTGTTGTGTGTTTCTCGTACATTTAAAAAAAATGGAAAATGGAAAAATGGAAAATGGAGAAAATTGAGTTTAGAGCTGTTTTTAAACATTTTAATATAAAAGGGTTAACAGCAAAGGAAATAAAAAATGAGTTGGATTTAGTTCACGGCATATCTGCTCCTTCACTTGCAACTATTTATAACTGGTTAAATGAATTTAAACGTGGTCGTACATCAACAAAGGATGAACCACGCTCAGGACGTCCTGTAGAGGTGACTACACCAGAAATGATCAATAAAATCCACGATATGGTGTTAAGTGACCGAAGATTAAAGTTGAGTGAGATAATTGAGGTTACAGGGATCTCAAAAGGTAGCGTCATTTCTATTTTACATGACAAATTGGGCATGAAAAATATTTCTGCAAGATGGGTGCCGCGTTTGCTCACAGTCGACAATAAACGCAATAGGGTGGTGGCCTCTAAAGCCCTGTTGTCGCTCATGCAACGCAATCGGGATGAATTTTTTCGTCGCTTTGTGACTGTAGATGAAACATGAATACACCACTATACTCCCGAGACGAAAGAACAGTCAAAGCAGTGGATTGCGAAAGGCGAACCATGTCCAAAGAAGGCGAAAACCGTAAAATCAGCTGGTAAGGTTATGGCTACTGTATTTTGGGATGCACGTGGAATTATTTTCGTTGACTATTTGGAAAAAGGAAAAACAATAACAGGGGATTAATATGCATCTTTATTGGACCAGCTAAAAAACAAAATTGAAGAAAAACGGCCTCATTTAAACAGGAAAAAAATCCTCTTTCATCAGGACAATGCCCGTGTTCACACATGTTTACGATCAATGGCTAAAATTGAAGAATTGAAGTTCGAATTGGTCGACCACCCACCGTATTCGCCAGATTTAGCCCCCAGTGACTTTTTCCTTTTCCCAAATTTAAAAAAATGGCTAAGTGGACAACGTTTTTTTTCAAATGAAGAAGTCATCGATCGGACAAATGCTTATTTTGAGGACCTTCCGAAAACTTATTTTTCTGACGATTTAAAAAAATTGAGAAACGTCTAACCAAGTGTATTGAGCTCCAAGGAGATTATGTTGAGAAATAAAAAAAAAATACAAAAATAAAAACTGTTTTAATGCTTTTTTCTAAGGAATTATTGACCCACCCTCGTATCTAGAAAAAATAGTAAAAGATAAGTTACTTGACGGACTACCAGAACACCTTGAAAAACAAGAAATGAAATGCGCGACATGTATTGAAAGTAAAATGGCAAATTTACCTTTCGAAAATCACCGCGCGAAAACAACAGCCATAAACGAAATAATACACACTGATCTAAATGGTCCGCACAATATTGTGGGCTATAAAGGTGAAAAATACTTTTTGACTGTCATAGACGATTACAGCAAATGTGCAAAAATTTATTGTATAAAAAATAAATCAGAAACGGCCGAGTGTCTCAAAAATCACATTAACTTTGTAGAGAATCAATTCGGGAAATCAATAAAAAGATTGCAATGCGATAAGGGGACCGAATATTTAAATCGAGAAATATACGAATTTGCAAACAAAAAAGGAATCGAAATTTTACCATGTCCGACAAACGTTCACGAACTCAATGGAGTCGCTGAACGGTATAATAGGTCAGCAATGGATATAGCAAGATGTTTAATTAAAGAGGCGCGCATAAGTAAAATTTATTGGCCAGATGCAATAAATACCGTTGCCTATTTAAAAAATCGAACTATCGCAAATACGTGCGAGAATAAAACGCCTTATGAAATATTTTTCGGGGTTAAGCCGAAAGCCAAACATTTAAAAATTTATGGCTCAAGAGTTTTTGTCCGAATTCCGGAAATAAACAGAAAAAAATGGGACGATAAGTCACAAATCGGAGTACTCGTAGGATATACACATTTCGGGTACCGAGTTTTGGTTAAAAATAAGGTGATCGAGGCAAGACACGTGCAGGTTATCGAAAAAGGTACAAGACTAATATGCCTAGAAAATCAGACTAATAAAAACACTTTCGACGGAAATAACGAATCACAAAACCGTGTAAACATTGATCTAAATGAGCAGGGCTCGGAGATCGAATTGAGCGAAAGTGAAAATGAGCGTGAAAATGATAATGATAATGAAGTATTTGTTGAAAATGAACAGGCGAGCGAATCGGTCAAAGTTAAAACTAGACGAGTATCCACACGCGAAAAAAAGACAGTCGAGCGTTACGGAAATCCTATAGCTCACTGTATATACGTAAATTACATAAACGCAAATGCGCCAAGTACATATGAGGAAGCTATAACCTCGAAAGACTCTGACCATTGGCGAACGGCGATGGATTCAGAAATAAACTGTCTAAATAAAAACAAAACATGACGATACCGACCATCTATCGGTCGTTATCAGGGGCTTCCAGATCGGCACGCACACTGAGGACATCACTAACGATCTTCTTCGGAGAGGCCTCCCGATCATCAGCGTCCGGAGAATGACGCGGGGCAGGGGCCGGCATCCAATGCTCCTTGTCTTGGTCAAACTCCTGGACAATGACAGAGGGAGGCAAATCCATGCACTGAAACACGCACTTCACCGAAGCATTACAATCGAAACACCGAGGAAGACCAACACCACCGCCATCTTTCACCGCAACACAAACCAAGGCTTTGCAATGACGTCTTCCCAGACCCAGACACAAGCATTAATCACAGACGTTCGACTTCACAAGGAGACCTCGACGGAAGTTGATGTCTCCTTCGCTCAGGCCGAACCCGGAACCCCGGAAACACAACCAGCCGTAACCACAACACCCGAGACCCCGACTCCCGATGAACTCATAGAAAAGACATCGGACGACCCCGAAAACAACTCTGAATCAGAAGACGAGAACGACCAACTGTCCGATCAGAGTGACAACGACCACTCACAAGATGACCTACCTGATGAACCTCAGCAGACCATCAGCCGGAAGTCCCCGGAAACAGTACGAACCAAGTCCCCCGTTTCCGACCCTGGACCACCAAAACTGGTCTATACCGAGGAAAGGGACAAGCTGCTCAGAAGATTCTACAAAGAAAAACTCGACTCCGAACATAAACGCTCAATCCGCGAAGGAATCCAAGACCTCCTAAATCGCACCGAACACTCCGAAAGCATCCTAAGAGCCGACTTCATAGACATTGAAGGACTCAAAAAACAACAGTACTGCAAGGATGATGAAAAAACATACTTCTTCCTGGGCAAACTCTCAGAGGCACTTAACCACCGCCTAAACGAATCAAGCAAGACTTCAGATGTACCAATTCCCGACCAAGACTCCGAAAATGAAAACCAGCCGACAGACTACAACGAGATAGTGTACAAGCTCGACGTAGCAGAACACACTGCCCTCTCGTTAAAAAGCGCCACACCACAACACGATGCGACCAACAACCTTCCAGACCCTGCATCACCAATAACCGACCAAAAACCGAAGAAAATGAGGAAAAATAAGAAGACAAAGACGCCCAAAACTGATAAAGACTACTGCCGCGAGACCAACCAACGCGCCTACTTCTTAAAAAAGAAGTAAGCCTCCAGACCACACGCAAGAACCAGGACCCAGCCCAACCCTGCCAACCGCCAAGAAGCAGAGCTCCGAGCGGCGATACTCGGAGCTCTTCCAGGCATTGACGGAGACCGGAAATGAAGAGAACGAGCTAGAAGCAACAAGAAGCGTGCGGAGCAATCGACGGACGCCTGCGTGAAGTTTGCTTTTACTTTTAAAATCATCCAGATCAATTCACTGAGATCCACAACCCGGCCTCGCTCGGTCGCGAAGCCACCGAGGTCGGGTCTCACCCACATCAATCAAGCTCCAGCCCAGATAGGCACTTGATATCACGGGAGTAGACGCTAAAAACCGTCCTGGCATCCCTACTGTTAAGCTTATATCCTAAGTAAGTAAGTAGTCGATAAGCCGACTGATAAGAAAATAATCGATGTAAAATGGATATTTAAAAGAAAGAGCGATGATACATATAAAGCGCGTCTAGTAGTACGCGGCTTTCAACAAAGAGAACACTTAGAAAACGTTTATTCCCCCGTGGGAAAAATGTTAACTTTTAAAATTCTTGTGAGTTATTGCACAACGAATAATCTCTTCATTGACCAGATGGACGTTGAGACCGCATTTCTCAATGGACCAGTTAAAAGCGAAGTTTATATTTACCAGCCAAAAGGCTATCAATAAGAAAAAAATAAAGTCTGCAAACTAGAAAAAGCGTTATATGGTTTGCGAGAAAGTCCACTTGCGTGGTACGAAACATTCGATGAACATGTAAAAAAATTAGATTTCAAGAGAAGCGAATACGATAATTGTCTTTATGTAAAAACCGAAAATAAGGAATCAATATATCTCCTGGTATTCGTAGACGATCTGTTGATCTGTGGGAAAGACAAATTAAAAATTGACTTAATTAAGAAAAGTTTAATGAAAAGATTTACGATGAAAGACCTTAATGAGGTTAAAAGTTATATAGGCATCGATATTGATTACAATAAAGATCAAAACAACATGAAGCTAAGCCAAACAAAATATATCGAATCCTTAGCCTCTAAATATCAGTTAGAAAATTCTAAACTATACGAAACTCTAATGGAGACAAACCTAAAAATCGATCAAGCGAGCGAAACAGATGAATCAATAAAATACAGAAACTTGATCGGCGAACTTTTATACATAAGCTCAGGCACTAGACCTGATATCGCGTACAGCGTTAATTACTTAAGCCGTTTTCAAAACTGCTACGACAAAACCCATTACAAGTATGCGATGCGAATTTTAAAATACTTATTTAAGACCAAAGATCTAAAATTAAGATATGGCAAAAACGAAAAAAACGATAAAATTGATTGTTACGTCGACTCAGACTATGCGGGCGACAATATAGACAGAAAGTCGACGAGCGGTTACGCAATTCGACTAAACGGAAATTTAATTTTTTGGAAGTCAAAAAAACAAAATGTGGTTACAAAATGCTCCACTTTCGCGGAATATATAGCACTGTCAGAAGCAGTCACAGAAATTTTATTTGTGAGAAATATATGTAACGAAAGTTTTGATTTAAAAGTAAACACACCAATCAAAATTCACGAGGACAATAGCGGAGCGGTCGCTATTGCAAAGCTTGGAAATTTTACAAAAAACTCTTAACACATTGAAATTCAATTTCATTATGTAAACGAACATTACCAAAACAAGACGATTGACATAGTAAAAGTTGATTCAAAAAATAATATAGCGGACATCTTTACCAAAGCATTAGATAAAACGAGCTTCCTGGAAAATCGTCAAAGACTGAAGTTAATCTAATGTACAAATACAAAAGTAATTAAACGGCTAAGAGGCGTGTTGATATATAGCCGTCTAATATAATAATAACATAACTAAATATTATAAGTAATAATTTAAGAATATTATTAATACGTTTAACTATGGCACTGGCTGTCCGCCAATCTAAATACTAATTAATACTAATTACAGTTCTATGTTCACTTGGGTGTCCGGCGTGACAACAGTGTGTACTCGAAGGTCTATTGTAACGGTCGCATAACAAAATGTAATATATTACTCTGTATATTATTATTCATGAAGTTGATAATAATAAAGTTAATCATATATATAAAACTATGTTGATAATTTAACATCCTCTAAACGATCCATTATACTCAACAGTAAAATTTAATAATAATAATTGATTGTTGATGAGAAATAAAGAATCGCCTGTTCTGAACAATTGATATATTTGACGTAGGCACTAATAGCATTAGGCCCCAGATATAATCAAACAATAAGTTTATACAGTTAAGGGTTTAGAATACAATATTTTGTCAGGAGTTTTAGCTTAAGGGGGGACATGCTCAGCGTAGGTCAAAATGGAGCTTTTGTTCTATTTTCAAAGCATGATACTGGACATTCCTTAAACGTTGTAGATAATCTATTTGTATCATTTTGAAGCCTTATTATCCTTTATATTTATTTTAAACATTTGATGACTGTATAAAGTATTTTTATTACATAAAATAGTATTCATTTAAACCTCTCGCTCTAATGTTTTAGAATATAGTCATATTTCAATACATAAATGTGCAGTGGTGTTAAGATTTTTTACATTTATTAATTTTCAAACGCATTTATAAAACCATCAGTATAATTAATGTCGACATTATTATAGTGAAATATTTACGATAACTTTTTAATTTCTGAAGTAAACTAAGTTTGCTGCAAAGTAATTAGGTATTTTTCGATACACCTTTTTCAATAACGACGAAACTGGTAGTGCATAATGTATTTTATTGCCGAGCGGAAGGACGGCGATTAACTTCTTGTAAGTTGTCCAAATTTGCATAAACCATTACAATGCTTCGTATAAAACGCAAGGCAAGACGGGGACAATGCAATAATGGTAGACTTCTTTGCACTTTACCTTTTCACACATTGAAAGATTTTGCTATAGGATTTTCAGACTATTACCTTATTCATTTTATATATAATTTTAATATACTTCGTATACAGTAAGAATATATTGTATATGAAAGGCGAACTACTGGTAAAAGTACCTTCTTAAAATCTAGCATGTTGTACAACATTAAGTTGATGAATTCAGTTTACTTGTTAAGGATTATCACTGTACCTTTACACTGTTTATTAGTTTAATTTAATTGACGTTTCTCATTACATAAAATCCCAATAATTAACCTTGTTCCATTGTCTAAGAGTAATGATATTATAATGCTTTTGCTGAATGTACTTCCAAATTTTAACACACTTATTGTTCCTTTACTTAGTAATAAGGTTCAACTTTCTTTTATTGTACCTATTAATTTGTTATATAAACGAGAATTAACTTTATTATATGCTAGTGTGCATTTACCATTGTTGAGAATGCACAGTGCCTGAAAATGCCAAATGATGCAACCCTGGACGTAAAAAAAAACTGAATGGAATAATATAAAACTTAAAGTAATAAGAATTTAAATTTAAATTTCATCGAGTATCTATCCTTAGTCGATACTCGATAGTATTAATTTTATATAAGTATACTAACATTACTTTGTAGACAATATGATCATGGCACCCATAAAGTGGAGGGGTGACAGAGCTTTAGCCCGGGGGCACGGCGTGGTAGGTCGACCAGCTAAGTGAGATTAACAGAAGACAAAAATAAAATTTATAAAAAACTTTGCCTCCCGCAAACGCTGGGGTTTGGCAGATTACCAGTTGGGAAACGCTGTAGAGTATTTATTACACTGACCTTCACCTTACCGTCCGTATATATTATAATACTAAAATAACGAAGATGTTGAAGAAACCTATCTTCTTCTAGTCCTAGTGGATGGAGCCCTCTGTGGTTACCCAATGAAAATCAAAGAAACAAGTTGTTGTTTGATGTAAATACCATTGTTATATGCAACAGCGACATAAAACACAAAATCCTTTAATTTTTCACGATTTGTATGAAAATTGGTGGAGTAGAATTCCTTTTTCTTGGTCCACTATTCCATTGTTGGTTAGGTTCCATATTTAAAGAATAAATTATACTCTATCGAAAGTATATTATTATCCTTAAGAGCGTCAGTGAAACGGCAAATAATTTTCAACAGTAGGTGCGACGAAATTTCTCACTCGTCGCCTGGACTCGCCGCCAATCGGAGACCGACAGTCGAAGTGTGCGCACGTCGATTTGTTTTGTCATGGCATCGGATGAAAATATTCTTAAATCGTATAAAGATGACTAAAAAACTTTACGTATGTACTTAAAAAAGAAAACATGTCAATGAATATACTATTACTGTTAGTAATATAACAATAAACATAACATTAAATGGACGCATGTTGAATTTTTATGACAAATTATTATATTTCGTTCGGTACGCGTCATTTGCACAATCCGCGCATCGCCTAGCCACGATCTTTTTAGACCATGCTTCAACTGAAATAAAGCCTTAAATGCCTTATTAAAGTCCACGTAATATGAGTATGTACAAAAAAAGCTCGGAGTGGATTTTCAAGTTCGAATCAGGCCTATATAATTGGTATATTGTATTTAAAAAAAAACCAGGTGTTATAAAATATCAACAAAACATCCTTAAGTATATGGCCGTGTAAGAAATAAAGTTAATTCCGAATCACACATTTATTACAGCCGCCAGTGCGTAATTCTTGCTAATGTTGTAAAACACTCCTCGCAAGTTCTCGAATTATCATACATTATGAGTAATGCGGCGCCGCGAAACACTATTAACGTGAAACAAACGAGCTTCCATGAATTATTTTCTCGCTAAAAGTTTTTTCCTTGCCCAAAAAAACTATTAAGTAGTTACATCATTGCGTTTTATCTATGCATTTTATATCAGACTTTTCGAACTATTTTTATATACTTAGATTAGATCAGGGTTTCCCAAACTATGTTCCGCGACAATTTGGAAAGGTTTTATACACTGCATAATATTTAAAGATCTTCTAATAATCTCAATCTCCACTGATGTTTATGACGACAAGTATCTAGGTACAGGCGGAAGTCTATCTTTTCTCACACCGTGAGCATGCTGCAACGAAGTCAAAGTGCAGGAACAGGCTCGACGCTACACCAGATATTAGAATGCAACTTACCAACATTGTGCTTGATATCAAGAATATATGCAATTCAAGGACACAAAATCATTTAAGTCATTACATACCTAAGTGCTTTATTTACCTATTCATATTTTTATGTTTATATTATATTATATTTTTATATTTAAAAATAATTAAGTACCAAATAAACAATGTGTCTTATTAACATTTTTTTTAATTTTTAGTAGTAGGAATGACCCACCTAAAAATAAGCTAAGTGTTCCGTTGAAATTTCAGGGTTTGCGAAGTGTTCCATTGCAGAAAAAAATTGGGAAACCCTGGATTAGATAGTGGTGTTAATTGTCAATTAATATTGGTTAAAAAAAACATTACATATATTAATTAACAAAATATAAAATATAACGTTATCAAGTAATAAAACACTTGCGTAGGAATATATTTGTCCGATTTATAAATGGCACTTCAATCCGTATTATGGAATTCTCTTTATCAAAGGATTAATTTGCACGAATTCAAGAAAGGTATGATTTATTTTGTGCTGTGCATTCATTATTTGTAAACAGTGAAATTACACTCAAATAAAACTAACGAATTAAAAAATAATTCTTTTATTTATTGATAAAAGCATAAAACCACTTGATAATAATAATATATCACAATAGGTATATATTATCAAGCAATAAAAAATATTTACTTGTATGAAAAGTCATACAATCTATGGTGTGTAGAATTATAGAGTAGAATTAAAATATAGATCATCAAATAATATATTTTATTCGTAATTTTATTTTCACAGTGATACTAAAACAGAATTCGAAGTTTTTGTAGATACCTGACAACGTAGCAGTCTATATGTCATATGCCATATCAAGAACTGATTGTTATCATATGAGTATAAGATTAACTTCAGCTAATTAACCCGAGCTTAATTACTTCCGCCATCCGGCATACGAGAACATCGCAAATATTCTGAGAATCCGACATATCGCATTGTAAACAGCCATCGGAGCAAGATATAAATCCATAACAGATCACTGTAGCGCAAGAGACGCACTATGGCAGGGTTAATTTAATACAGCGGTGGTAAACTCCTGTCAACCAAGGGAAGAAAAATAAAGGGTTTTTTTTATTGTTTCCCAAATGAAACACAAATATTTTTGATATAAATTATGAAAGTTTTTATTTATTTAGTCAGAAGTGGCGCATGCACATTAGAATACAAATTTACAAACTATCTAAGTATATTTTATAATTAGTAAAAAGCCATATTATAATAATACTTAATAAAAAAATATTTAATAAAGAATTACTCAGAAGAGTTAAATAAAATATAAAACCTAAATTAAATAAATATCACACGTACCTACCTACTTAATTGAGAAAATAAAATAAAAATTATAAAACGATAACAAAGGAAAGGTTGAGAACCCTCAAATCAAAATCTAATTTACTGTACTGATTGAGTGTCTGAGTAGAGGTATTGAACATGTCAATGGACGAAGCATTCACGAGGCTCCCATATGGGTAATATTTTGCTTCTCTCCATTGTATGAGTTGACATAAAACTGGGGATATGCCATGTTGTGTAGTTTGGTACCAAAACTGAGTTTTATTTTTAATGTAGCTTTGATTCTGACGTTGAATTTGAAACTGAACTTGAATTTGACAATGACGTGTCTAGTTAAAAAAAAAGAAAATAGATTGTGTTTTTCAATAATTACTTAAGTATAAAATATTTGTTTAAAAATTCTAACAATGACATTTTTTAAACTCACGTTCATTTCAATAGAATTTTTCATAGCTATTTTCATTAAAAGTCAGTACGTATTTTTTCATGGCTAAATTACTTATTACAACATTTTTATTAGCTCGTATTCTTATTTGTCCGGTGGTTGTTTATCAAGTAAAAATTTTGCAATCGATTTTTTACTAACTTTCCGACTAGCTATTCATTTGAAAATTTTAGAATAATATATCAAAACACGATGCCAATGCATTTTTTAAATACTTTTAGCCATCTTTAAGTAGCATTGAATTCATTTTCAGTTAATTCTGTTTTGTATGAAAAATTATTTCGGAAGAAATCCGTAATTCAATCCACTATTATTGGTTGCCAGGGGTCTGGGTTCCTAGCAACTAAATTATTAATATACGTTATGCGTTACTATGGAAATCAATATGAATGTCAAAATGACATTTCAGTATTATTTCTATCAAGTACAAATTTTTTTGATCGTTTAAACTAGTGAAGTCAAGTTTATATGATTCAACAGAAAATTTAAAAACGTTGTATATAAAAAGTTCTTTTTATCTTGTAATTATTTTTAGATTTCTTTATTGAAATAATATTTATTCTTCGACTGTTTATTTTTTCTCCGATTTTTCATTAGTAAGGTGCTTTATAATTTAATATTTATTAATTATATGATTTATATTTCATGGTTTACCGGGAGGAGATCATTGGTAAATACCGACGTAGGTATGATCTTCTATGTATTATACTGCAAGATCCCATAGACTTTTCGTATACATAATATGCGGAACGCATTCTGACAATTGGAATAGGTTCTAGGGGTCACAAAGATATATAATGTCGATGTTTCCAGGCGATATTAGTGGTCAATTTTTTTTTTATTGAGGTTTTAATTTTTTTTCTTATAACCCACCAAAAATTGTAATTCTAACTGCCGTACATTATCATGTAGTTATAAGAAATCGGTTTTGACATGTATATCATTGTACAAAATGTGTAAGTAGTGTTTGTAAAAACTGTGATCATGATACTTAAAGCAGTTTGAACACTTGACTTGTTTCATTTTTTTTAATAAATGTGTACTTAGTGTGGTTAGTGGTTATCGTTATTTCATATATTCACGTACCTATATATGCAACCTACACTGTTTCTGGATTAACCATAATACTAAAACTAATATCATATATATATATATATATAGTAAAGAAACCAATCTGGGTGATTCTTTAAAAAATGCTACTAAATAAAAT
Organism: Rhyacophila brunnea; assembly: GCF_057557595.1. NCBI lineage: Eukaryota > Metazoa > Arthropoda > Insecta > Trichoptera > Rhyacophilidae > Rhyacophila > Rhyacophila brunnea. Next base: position 33,018,205 of record NW_028233276.1, on the reverse strand, counting down.
AAATTAAGCCAAGGAGGATCCTAATAATCGATAATTTTGAACACATTACACTACCCGCTATTTTTATTTTTTCAAATGGGACGAACCGTTCTACGACCATGCCGATGGCATGGTACAATTATTGCATTTTCAATCAATCTTTGATTCGGTCTTGGTTTTATTGAAGAACTCAGACCAATTTTTGGTGGGTTATAAAAAAAAAAATTAAAACCTCAATAATAAAAAATTGACCACTAATATCGCCTGGCAACATCGACATTATATATCTTTGTGACCCCTAGAACCTATTCCAATTGTCAGAATGCGTTCCGCATATTATGTGTACGAAAAGTCTATGGGATCCTGCACTATTATGTTTTAATTGTATTGGTTTCAATACATAATTGTTGCTGAGACATCTTAGGCAGGCATTTAGGCATATACTTCCGGTGATGGGGCTAATTTGATAACAAAGCCCAATAGATGGACTACTTACCGCACACAATTTACGAGAATAGCAAGTCAATGTATGATTAAAACATGCTAATATAATATAATATATATATTTGTCAGAAATAATACTGGAACATCAAGCTTATACCATGTGTTATTATATTATATATTGTCATTTAAAATTATTATTGTAAATAGTAATATTACTTACACTAAATTCTGGATTTATTAAAAACTACAAAACTTTATAATATGACATTCGGTCGATACTACTATTTTAATTGATTTTAACTACAAAACACTAATTAACTTTCTAAATTTATAATTTAAAATATAAAGTTAGTTGATGGTTTTGGAACAAAGTTATCGTTAATAAAATATTTCTTTCATGGCCCCCACAAGGGAGGGGAGCTGACAGGGCTCTAGCCTGGGGGCCCGGGCTAAGGAGGGGCCCGGCGGGGCCAGTCGACTAGATAAGTGAGATAAACACAAAGCACAAATTTGCTTTAATCGTAAAAAAAATGTGATTACTTAAAATTGTATGGTTGTACGATAAAATATTTAATTGTGTATCGACACTCGACAACTCCTTATTTCAAATGGATTTACACATTAATTTTACCGCGTACACCATTTGGAAAACGCTACTAGAGCATCACACTGTCTTTATACTTAGATATAGGTAAGGGGGCCCGGTTCAGCAAGTGGGGGCCATGATTTCTTTTATTCAATGCGTAATTCACGAGATTTGAGATTGTAATGTTCTTAATAACAATAACTAAAAAAATAAGGAATTTAATTGATACCTACTTTGATTTAATATAAAAACACCGATAGCCAACGTTAATAACGCAATTTGATGTAAGAAATAATGCTAGTTAAATTCGTCGTAATTAAGTATGACGACCGTAACTTAATTGGAAAATCACATTGGCGCGAATCCAGTGGTTACAAGTTTAAGTATCGTCAGGTGTCGTATGTTTTTCAAAAAAGATTTTTCTATTATAGGTACATGAGATGTTTTCAAATTATGTTTGTTCAAACTTATATTCGTTAATTATTCTAGTTTAATTGAGTCATTTACGTTGACATTTTGTTTCGGGCTATAGTCTACCGTTCCGAAGATAGGTTTATAGAGTGAAACAGCTGTCAACAAAAAAATACACAATTTAAATAGAATTAACAAAATAACTTTGTTTCGAAACCATTATAATGGTGTTCTACCACGTAAACGCCAGTTCTATTAATAAAGTTATTATTTTATATTTATTTATTCAATCCTATAGAAATATAGAATCAACACGTCTTTCACTTGTCGGGTGAGTGTTTTAGCATTTAAGCTATCGATTCATGTATAATTCATTCGAACTAGGTATTTCTCATTACTGAAGTACTTCAAAGATGAGATAATCTGCTTTATCATCAATTAAGATAAATCACACTACTAATCAATAATATAAGTTAGTAAAGCAGATATATACTTACGTATAAATACAGATAAGTACCTACATGTATACAATTATACCCATACATACATATATAACCATATTGGAGTGTGGATAAAGTTAGTAAACATATAATTCAAACTTATATTACACTATATCAGGTAAGTATGTCCAACGCATCGATCGTACTATAGGGCCATAGTGATCAAGTCGTCAAAATGTAAATAGCCTGTAAGCTGAGTCGTAACAAAAGAAGAAGGGTAAGCATTAAACGTTCCAATTTTTATTTCCTGAACTAGTTTACTTGCAAATCATTTTCCAATTAACCATGCGAAATCTTGTGTGATGTCGACGTACAAATCGATTTATATTGAATTACACAAGCCTTGTTGCAGTAGTAAGAAAAAGAGAAGATGTAAATCGCTTTAACCTAAAGCTCAGTTTCCCCTTACCATCACGCAGTAGGTACGCTCTATACCTACATAGTATGATAATATTTTGACGATGAGTGCATGAGTGTTATAAAAAAACCAAAAGTTATCATTTTCACGATGAATGCGAGATTGAGTGTATTTTTTATGATGGTGAAAATAAAGATTTAGTGTTGTTTAATAATTTAACACATCAACGCCATTTGTCAAATATAATACATTTTTAATATTAAGGCGAAGTCTTCACTGAGCCTTAGATAGTTTTAATATTTTTTATATATATTTTAAAAAACATCGATTTTGATAAAAAAATATAAATGTGTATAACTTGAAATCCTTTTTATTTATATCAAATTTTATTTATGTATGGTCCTAATATTGAAGCTTGATTTGATGAAGAAAAATATTAAAACTATGAATTAGTCAAAAATCTCTTAGGTGATGCTTAGAAATATGTAGTAATATGGTGCGGTCCGATTCAACAAATTCACATTTTATTACATTTTTTACAATCGTAACTTTATCTTTGACTTAAAATAAAAAATATTTTTCTTTTTAATGTTTTCAGATACATATTTATTCATTAATAAAGTTGAAATTGTAAATTATCTAAAAAATGTCTCAAATTGCAAGCTTCGTATTTTTCCGCTACGTGCCTCTTTAAAAGAGGCTCAGTGAAGACTTCGCCTTAATACTATCGACCGAAGGTACTTGATGATATTTGAATTTAAATTCTAATGGATTGAAGTTTTGTGACTCAAATGAGTACAAAACTTATAACATATACATATAGTATCGTATATCACTGCCAATTTTGATACAGGATACTTGATGAGTTCATTTGAAGTTGAACATGTCTGCATTATTTAATATAAATGAAAAGCTTTCAATATTCAATTCATTTGTTAAAACTTTAATGTATGAATATAAACTTACAAACTAATGAATATTTAAAACAAAAACACACAGGCATATTAGATACTTAATATAATAACTTCATATTTCTGGCAGTATCATAATGGAAAAATTCCGCATTTTTGCCATGGAAAATAATATTATCCTATGGTACAATGTCAGAGTGCTTGCATTTTTCTCTCTCATTAATATTTCCGTGTAATGTTTTTGCAAAAAATATTGCCACAATTAGCGCCAAGTTCACCGAACAAAGCACTCCACCTATCTCTGTGTCCGTATCAGATTTTCTATTACAGCGATTTGCATTTCGGGATCGCGGACCAATACCGGACCGTGAACGTAGTTCACCTAGAACCTGGTTCAAAGAAGTCGGGAAGAAAATTTAAACTATTAAAAAAAAATCAGAACAAGGGATTGCAATACTTACCGGTATTTTAAAACCGGTGTCCTAGTAGTTTTCGATACCGAAATGCCTGTTAAATAAATTAATAATTAAATATTAAATACCTAAAAATCAGACAATACTGATATAATATTCGGTAGATATTGAAACTGGAAACAAAATGTATCTATTAGTTAACGTAAAAAGTATTTTTTTTGTCGGTTTACGAGATGTTTGATTTACTTCCGTTGCGTTCGACGGAGACCAGCAATTAATTACACGTGTAGATTTGCGATTTACACTTGCATTAGGTAGGTACATATTTAAAAGTTGTCAGGTATATGAAGAAAGTGTCAATAGTTCAACTAATAGGTGTTTGTAAACATAAGCATCTCTACCATATCTTACCATTACCTATTTTAAAAGTTTAAATACAAAACATGTACACATTTGGATATTTTTCTATAAAATATTAATATTTTAATGAGATTTTTATATCTATATTTATTGGTAGATATTTATGTGTTTTTCATATATTTCACGAAGACCGGAATTAATACCGGTATTCAATAAGAAATACCTTTGGTAGTTTTATTCGGTATTGAAATCCCTAATCAGAACGTATACAAATATTTCTCTTAATTTAATGTCAGCAAAGTACGACTTAAAAAGCTTTTTATAGATATTTAATGTTTTAAATCATAACTAATATCATGTAATAGATTAATGTAGTTTTTTTTCCATGATTTTAGGTGATATTAATTATTGAATATAAATATTCAATTATTTAACCCAGTTTTATTAAATCAGTTTTAAAATATCACATCAAAAAGCATTTATATTATTATAATCTTCCGACATGTTTATTAAGAAATTTACACCGATTATTAAAAAGATAATTATATTTTTAAAATATCTTGATAATAGGGTACAGTTCGGTTATGAGGAATACAGCGGAAAACACATTTTGAAAATAGCCGATATACTGGATTATTTTTTAGGTTAACCTAACCTAACCTAGCATAACCTAACCTAACCTAACCTTACCTAAACTAACCCAAACTAACAAATAATCCAGTATATCGGGTATTTTAAATATGTGTTTGCCGCTGTATTCCTCATAACCGAACTGTACCGAAATTTCCTGTTCAATGATTCCACCAATATTTATGTTCGAACTAAATTCATTAGTATACAATTTCTTTTTACTCAAAATCTTGGCGCTAATTTTCTACTATAAAATATTTTTCTACTCTCGGTGAAATGTTTGTAATTTGGACATTTTTGGAACAATTTCCTAGGTGTATGTTTTCGGGAATTATTCATGTGATGATCTTTTTTTCACTTTCTATTGCTTAATACTTTGGACGCTGAAGACGCACCTGGCGCGTAATGACAAGGCGGACGATCGATGTAATTAACGTGCATTTTAAAGGTGGTAATTGAAAAATCATTATCTAGATTGCCACTAATGTCAGTTCCATACACTGTTCGCTTTATCAATTAAGTAGTTAATAAGTAAATACGTAAATTTGTAATTTCGGTTTGTTCTGTATATTAGTGAGTATGGCAGAGGGGTTACGCATCAGATCTGAGGAGTGGGTCCTAGGTTTGACTTAAGACTATACCTCAGCTGAAGCATGGTCTAAAAAGATCGTGACTAGGCGATGCGCGGAATGTGCAAATGACGCAAGCCGAACGAAATATAATTTGTCATAAAAATCCAACATGCGTCCATTTAATGTTATGTTTATTGTTATATTACTAATAATAATAGTATATTCATTGAAATGTTTTCTTTTTGAAGTACATGCGTAACGTTTTTTAGTCATCTTTACACGATTTAAGAATATATTCCTCCGACGCCATCAAAAAACCAATTGACGTGCTCACAGGTCGACAATCGATCTCCGACTGGCAACGCGGCCGAAATTACGTCCCACATACTGTTGACAATTATTTGCCGTTTCACTTATGTACGCTCTTAATAGTTTCAGCAAGTGCCTAATATCCATTACCTCCTTTCTATCGGGGCCTATATGGTCTTCTTAGAATCGAACATGGTTTAAAAAAATATAAAAATCAGAACACCCATTTAGAAAAATCAAAACACTAAATAGCAAGGGTTCTTTACAATACACAATAATATTAGACCGCAAAATGATTTCGATCCACGCCTTGGAGAGCTCGGCATATGGTGGACCGTAATATTTCGTCTCTATTTGTTTTGTATATTGGAGGGAAAAAATACAAAACAACACCGCCATCATCGGAGGCAGCGGATAACGAGGGGCATAATAACGGCTGGTCATCCGTTAATCGTCACCGGCGGGAGAGCTCGTTAAACGGAACGGCCGTTATAACGGCGGCGGAAGGCATGTCCGGCTAAATAGTTCGACAAATGGACGCCCATCATAATGTCATTTGTTTGATATGATTTTCGGCCGAAAGAGTATAATGCTGACAATGTACGCAGGTTGTAATTGAACCCTCTAGCTATGCTCCGAGCTAGTGACGATAATGCGCGTACAATGAGTTTTTAAAGGCCGTTTAGATTAAATAAAATAACACAATGAATTGTAAAAAAGCTACATGTATGTTTCATAGTTTTTATAAACACATACAAGACAACCAAAATAATAAAATTTTGTGAACCCCATTAAGTAATAGGGATATTATATATTATTGCACTACAAATAAACAGTTACATATTGTATTACATAGATAATTAAGAAATAGGTAAATAAAAGAGTATTAATTAATAAACTGTTTTTATTATTCAACGAATAATTCACAAGATTTGAGACTCGTATATATTTTATTGAACGTACATAATTTAAAGCAGGGGGGGGGGCAAACTTTTTGGATGGAGGGCCAAATTCAAGAATTCAAAATGAGCGGCGGGCCGCAAGTAAAATACCATTTTTAGATATACACTATTTATTATCACGAAAAATAAACATTAAAAAAAATTTATGAGAAGAATGAAACTGTTGTACTTACATTGTTTTTTAATTCAGATGTTAATTTTGTAGTTGATATTCTCAAAACTTCTTGTAAATGGGCATCGGAGATATTTGATCGTAAAGAATTTCTATTGAGGTTCATGATCAAAAATGTTTGTTCACATATATAGATTGATCCAAAAATAACGAACATTTTTCTTGCATAATCTTTAAGTTGGTCGAATTTGTCTGAATTAAGGGCATTGTAAAATTTGGAGATTTCTTCACGACGATGCAATTCTCTTAAATCAGTGTCACACTACAGATCAATAATCTCAAGTTGTAGCTCTGTCGGTACACTATCAATATCTATTGAAATCGATGTTCAACGTAGAAAATAGTGCTTACATAGTGCGAGACGAGACGCAAGGAAGATGTAAGTACTGAGATAATACATTTACGAAACAACTAATTCTTCAAATTTTAATCTATTGTCAATATTTTTTAAAAAATTATAAAAAAAGTTATTCGTAATCAAAAGTACAATTAATGATGGCGGGCCGCAAAAAAATACCCGGCGGGCCACATGCGGCCCGCGGGCCGCAGTTTGCCCTCCCCTGATTTAAAGGAAAGCCAACACCGTAACGCAATTTGATAATCATTAATTATGTAAGAACTACAAGTTAAAACCATCGTACTTACCTAAATAGGATATCATTAGCTTAATTAAAATAGCACACTGGTGCAAATCGTGTAAAATATATATTTTTTTTAAATATTTTTTCTACTGAGTACCTACCATGAGAAATTTAAGATAGCAAAAAAACATTTAAATGTAATATTTTGCATAATATTATATACTCAATACAAAATGTAATAATACTTTTCAGGTTATTTATATTATGTACCTAAGTAAACCAATAAATGGATATGATAATATTTTATAGTAGGCAAGTAAAAATTGCTTTAACTATGGATGATATTTTTAGTCTTACTTAACTCTATTTACATTAGACAGCCGATATCGACCGTTTATCAATAAGAATAATAATATACAGTTGTATCGTAGACAGAATTCTGGAAAATACTTACAAAGTTATTTTCCAGTTCGATAGAAATTAAAAATTATTTATACAATACCATTGGTCAAAATCGATTAAATTGAATTTAACAAGTATTTTTTTTAAAGCCCCTTACCGTGAATCGGCTTTTCGTGATAAATTTGGGACTGAATAAATTAAAATACAAAACCATGGAAACCCATGCAATGATCGTATAGATAGACAATATAATATGCCACGTAATACTATGTTCTGTTTACGATGGGTCAATCACCAGTTTATATTTCACATGTATCGGTTACATCTTGATTCTGAAAATGTTATCATATCTACTTGATTCGATGAGAAAATAATATTAGGTTTTTTTTATATATTAAAACAAAACAGATCATGCAGTATGACCGTGAAGAGAGGACAGTTTATGTTTATTTTTAATCTACATCACTTTTAAATCTCTGATAATATGATGAAATGAAAATAAAGATACAACAATTTAATATTTTATATGCAACAAAATTGAAACATATTGAAAAATTGAATTTGTCACTGCTTTTATGATCGGAAAATGGTTTCATATCCGCCCATGAAACACTCAATTACTTCATCTGTTTATTCGCAAATGTCTTTTACGATTGACGCAATAAGTGCGTACATACTGGTTTTGTGTATAGTACTGAAAATTATTGGGAGAACTATAACTGCAGGAAACGGCGTGACATTGCTTTATGACACCATCTCCCTTAACACATCAAATGCCACTATTCATTTTACAGCATAATGTTCGACTCAAAAATAGAGTCGGTAAATATAGTCAATAATATTATATTATTTAAAATAGTTGTAACTACCTACCATCTTCAATAAATATTTCGGCAATAATACAATTTATTTTTACTTAGTAATTTATTTACACCCACGGTGGCCGCGCGGCTTAAGCGTTGGACTATCACGCCGTGGGTCTCAAGTTCGAATCCTGGGTCTGGCAAATACATATATTGTTTTTCAATTTGTGTGTGAGTCAGGGTATGGACCTAATAGGTTGAGAAAGTGGCTGACATCCATTTCTCGTAAAAAACAAAAAAATGTTAATACAAACCTCTACTCTGTGGAGGCCCATATGATCCTATTGGGATCGGACATGGTCGGAAAAATATCTATGTATTCGTTAATTTCATGCTCTAATTTAAATAACTAGGTTCAGCAATAATTGTCTGGATAGGAAGAAGAAAAAGTTAAAAAAAGACGAAGACGTCCATAGTATTATAAGCTAAAATCTAATTAGTTTAATTGCTAAATAAAGTTATTAAGTATAAAATATTTCCTTAAATTTCGAATAAGATCAAATCAGAAAAACTGACCATTTTCATTAAATATATAAAAATAAAAATATTTATGACAACAATAGAAGTTAAACAAAAGAACACCAACTTAAAATCGAATGCAAAATATGCAAACTTTAACTTAATATTTGCTATAAATTCAAAATTGCAAAGAGGAAACAAACATACATTGTATTTTATATACTTAGATAGCTATAACAGAAAGGCGGAATTGCGTGATGCGTGACACGTGATGGCCTGTTCGCTCTGTGCAACCAACATCCACCATCAATGGTATGTTTTAACCCCAGGGCGCGGCTCATCACAGTGGTCAATGCGTGGTTAGAAAGAGTTTAGGCGCACCTTTGCACTGACTTGACAGAAGAAGAAGACGAAGAATTGAGAGCAGTAGATACCTAATGTAGTGTATAGGTATATATAGTATTTGCATGTATATTTTATTAAGGATAAGTGATATAATTATTTATAATTACTATTTTTTGCGACACTCCACCATCTCTTTTTGATTTGGCAAATTTTCATTTTAGAAAACATTTGTGCTACACATATTTAAATAAATAAGTAGATACATAATCAATAACCGACTAATATTTATTTTACTTAATTCGTAAAAAACATCGTTAGGTACTATAACCTATCATTAATCAGTTGTTTAAATAATAAAATATCATGATATATGCGTTGTAATTTGTAATAAAATAAACCACGTTAAATGTTTTAATTTACAATTAATTGATACTACCAGTGACACAAAAGGGTTAACTATCCCTTAGTTTTAGCAGACGACATAATAGTTTTCGGCAAGTCACCTCTCGGATTGTAGAGGAAATCGAGGGTCATTGAAAGGATAATGTTCGATACATATAGTGGCCCAACTCAAACGACAGGCGATTATTATAGTGCTACATCTCCGAGGTGTGGAAGTGAAAACAGGAAACAATTCCTGCGCTCCCGTCAACTGTGAAAGTCAACCGAGTGTGACAACACTAATGCTATTCACATTTACTTTGATATTTATAAAATCAATACAAATCGCTACGTAATATAGTAGGTAGATATACCCAAAAACATAGAATATCCCAAACAGCATTCATAATCTATAACGAGTACAACATTTATTATCGCTTCGGAGTGATAACATACCATTTAGTTACCATTGACATTTTTTTTAATTTACAAAACGTAGTATTTTTTTTTAATTATACCGACGCTTTAATTATGACCCGTTCTCATATCGGTTCTAGGACAAAAATCCTCCGGATATTCTCCACCCGTCAATACCCCACCAGGCAATAATTAAAAATCTTTAAATATTTTTTTATTGACACAGCAAATAATATACAAATAAGTTCTCTTCATAAAAAAACAATCTATTCTACACAATAAATATGAATAGAAATTTTTAATTATACTAACATGTAATATGCAATATTATTTAAAATTAGTAAAATAGTAAAATCTTCGACAGAAAATTACATTCCCATTCACTGCGTCCAACGCAACTGGTGCATTGCCCATCAGGTGGCCATTAGATTTAATTATCATGTTATATATTATTATTGAAAATTGTACTAGGTCAAAAAAAATATATGATACATGATACAAAAGTGCACCAGCAATGTAGAAACTTGTAGTAACCCGAAATTTTCACATTTGATTGGATTATTAATAAAATTGTCCTTTATCATATTTCATTCTACTAAAAATGGGCGGGGGGGGGGGGGTAATTATCTGTGAGATTTCTTTCAGCTAGTTTTTTAAATTACGTCACATGGGTTTACAAGACTTTTTCTTAGGGATGAGAAAAATAACAACCTCAAGGTATTTTTATTTATTTAAGAAAATAGATTCGATCAATTTAATTATAAGTACATGTATTTTAAAATTTGACAGAGTTGTCATGTGCTTTCCAAATTTTTCAAAATGGACTAAAGTTTTCTTCGTTTCACATTCAAGTGTTTTTCTATTTTTTTAAACGGCAAAAAAGACAACGTTCTCAATAGCTACTAGAAAAAATATGGGCCGAATATACAAAATAATATGTAGGTACATATTATTATTCTGTGTGTTGAAATTTTTCTTGACAACGTAGAACAGGGGTAGTCAACCTTTTTATACCTACCGCCCACTTTTGTATCTCTGTTAGTAGTAAAATGTTATAACCACCCACCGGTTCCACAGTAATGGTGATTTTTAAAGTAGGGAAGTAATTTTACTTTATAAAATGTATATAGCAGAGTTACAGCAAGTTAAAGCATATAATAATAATTACATACCAAATACTTTATGTCAGACTTTCGCTAAGTTTGGCAGAAGAAATCTTTATAAAACAACTTACTGTAGTTAAATCTATCTTTTTATTTATACTTTGCATACATATAAGCATGAAGTCTGGTAAAATTACATTTAATTAATTAAATTATTAATGAGTTACGTGAGAAACTTACGTGAAAACTGGAACGCACACTAGTGGGCGGTAGGGACTAGGTTGACTACCCCTGACGTAGACGGAAGAGATTATGCTACAATTTAGAACGGTGTTTTGTCAGTTCAACGCGTCAGTGGGAGATCTTCTAGGTCTTGATGATTTTACCAAATGAAGGACTTACAAGCATCAATACTTTCAGCCATATGGTGAGCACAGTTCTTTAATATTGCCACAAACTCTAAATACGATAAAATATAGAATTTACCAGCATATGTATGAAACTTCTGACTATTTAAACTTTTTAAAATTTGAAAACTTCAAAAAGTTTAATTTTAATAATATAATAATAATAACATGATGACAATATTTGTCTCATTATTTGCATTCTTGTCGCTTCAATTGATAAAATAAAATTTTATAATAAGCAAAACAGCGAATAAAGATATTTCATATGCACAGTACAAAGTTTGAACTAAAATTTTCCATTCCTTAATAAATGGGGGTTCATTCTTTGGGCAAAATAAAATTCTTCTACTGGACAGTATAGTATCATAAAAGAGTCTTTTGAAACAGTACGCCAATAAAGCGACATAAAGTAATGAAATATGAAAATAAAGGAAAATGAATCCGATATAAGAACGAGTTGGTTCGGTTTTTCCTTTGTCATGAGGAAATATGGAAATAGAGTTGCGAACGTCGAGTCACCGTGTCTACGTCGGGTTTATTGAAACACCCTTTACCAGAAATATGTACTCAAATAAATTGATTCTTTTTTAATTCATAATCATCCAAAAATGTTGAGTCTTCTTCTGGATCGAGATCTCTATAGTCTTTCTGTAAAAATCATTGTAGCAAGATGCAGCTTAACATACGTGTATTTTTAATAAACCATTTGTGTCGCTACATTTCAAAATCAGCCAAGTCCACCTTTAGGTATTTTTGACTTTTTGTGAATTACTGGAGAACTACTGCTTTCTAACATTTCTGCATTATCAAAATGTGGAGTTTATTAATTTTAAATATTCTATACTCGAAATAATATAAACTTTCACCCTTGTGACTGTGTATTTGAGAAAACAAAAAGCTGTTTTTCTCCTATTCATCTATTATGGACTTGGCTGAATTTGAAATCTAGCGACACATTTCTTTAATACAATGAATTATTCACAAGATTTGAGAATGTAATATTCTATAATATTGAATTTACATAATTTAAAAACATAATCACTGAATTCGCGCCAATCTGCTTTACCCAATACTACGGACATCCTACGTAATTACGATGAATTTAACTGGTAGTTCTTGCATGAAGTGCTTATCAAATTGTGTTAATGTTGACTATCGGTTTTTTTGCTTTAAATTAATGTAACATTAATTCCCCTCATTACTAACCGACACCAGAATAACTCAAAAAAAAATAGCTATGTTGTACTTGCACTTGCTAATAATTTTAAACTATTTCTTTTATTCAAAGAATAATTCACAAGTTTTGAGAATGTAACATTCTTTATATTGAATACACATAATTTGAAAATAACTCAGATATACCTACTTTATGTTTTATTACATTTTTCAAAAAAGATTTTTTCTAGTAGGTATACTTATATTATTATCTGAGGTGTTTTTAAATTATGTATATTTAGTAAGTGCATTTTTTGTACATTTTTACGCTTATGATATCCTCATTACTATAGTAAAAGATGAATAAGCACTTTTTTTAGTTTGCATGAAAATCATTTTGGAGAGAAAGTGTTATTGATAACATAAAATATCACAGAAAATGTGCCTACATTTTTACTATATCATCATGTAGATTGTATGCATAAAATATGTTATCTGAAATGCGATCTAAAGATGACTTAAATAATTAGCAACATTAAAAAGAAAATTAATTGAATTTAAGACGGACTGTTAATTTTATCCCACCGTGCACTAGTTGCACCAGGAACACGTTGTCAGACAATAAAAGATGGCGTCGTCTTTTTGGCGGGAAAATGTCGCCGCGACTTCACTATGGTCTTTGTGCACTTTCGGGGTGTTGTTTTTATTCCGCAATGGCGTAAATGCGAAATCCGCATCCGGTGTGAGCTATTGTTTATGCATTCCGACTGCTAAAAGCTGCTCGCGCGTTGAACTGTATCTAATGCTCCCTTTAAAACTACACACTCTGTAATATTTACAACTTTGTATAATGCCATATTGTGTGGAGACATATTATTACGTATGATTTTTCATCACTGTTATCTTGTTTTATTTTTGAAATTCGAAGAATTCAAGACTTCCTTGTAAAGTGAAATATGAAATTCGGATACACTATGTAAATTTGATTTTGGAATAACAAAGAGAGGTGACGTCACATTGTCTAGTATCTACTTACGTACGTATATAAAATGGAGACATACGCATAGATCATCTTTGCATATATTATAATATACAACTACGTCTATCTCGTATAACATATCTCAATGACGATGGTATGTTTGACAATATTGCTCGCAGAACCAAATTGGCATGGATCGCGTTTTGACGCCTGAAGAGCATCTTCAAAAGTCACCTCCCATTGTGTCCTAAACGTATTCAATTAATTTGTACTACCAGTACTATATTAAGGATCTATGTGAAACATGGATCCTTAATGTAATAAAAAATCAAAAAAATATGAGTAGCGCAACGTGGCATGCAAAGGTGGCATAATGTAAAAATACCATAAAATAAACTAATAGATGAGGAGGTTGACTAGGGTATGCAATCTGACAGAGGACACGAAGTTGATCAAATGGAAATCTCTAGATAAATGCCATCATACAGTGGTATTCAAATCGTACTAAACGACTAGAGTGACACCCTAAAACCCACTGGATCGACAAACTCATAAAGTTTGGTTGTGGTACGTGGCAGCAAAGAATAGGGACTGAGAAGAGTGGAAGACGCTAAGGGACATCTTCATACGAAGGTGGATCGATCCAGGCAACTGCTGATGATGATAACGATGATAGTAATATATAAAGATTATTCATTATTGCGTATATTCCTCATTGTGGAGGATCGTGCTAGCGATCGTTTCATTAAATATATTCCCACATACCCATTCTCATATTTTTTGACTGCTGACTAGATAATTACTTTTTAAATACTTCACTATCACTTTCAAATTATTAGCAATCTTTGCATTTGCATGGTTGAAGGTAGCAACGTTCCCCTTCCCGGATCATCAGGTAGTATAACTTGAGTAAACCACTCTCTTGCACTATCGATATTTCCGGTAACTAAGCCTCTCGAAACTATCGCCATTTTTTCTGGCTATGTTTTCAGAAAACTGCATAACTCACTAGAGAAATAATAAGAATCAGTATATAGGAAACATTAATTAATATTTGAAATAAAGCTTCCATAATAATAACCATAAACCGGTCGATTTTTTTATAGGAAATGGCTCCAAAAATACATGGGAAAATAATATGTGCAAGATTTAAGTCCGTGACATACAGTTTCAGAAATGGGCTCTACCGTTCATCGTGTGATGTTTTAATTTAATATTACATTGTATTTAAGTATTGTGACATCCATTTCAGGACATACATTACATATATATGAAAAATATTGTGACCAATAAAACTACATAGGTACTAATATTTTGTCAAATAATAGAATATTCAGTTGAACATTATTAGTCAACCGCAGTCAGAATTTAAAGACAATACATTCGAAGAATAACCGAAATTACACGAGAGAAGTAAAGTTTGAATTTCAATTGTGTATTGTTTGAATGCAACCGTCGTCGTGTCTTGTGGACTTTCATGAATCTTGTATGCAAACATAGCGATATCCAAATTCAATTATTTTTAAAATATATAATAGAACATACACAATTTAAATACATTTCAGAAATACACCTTGACTGTTTCAATACAAAAAATCTTGAAAAAAATACGACGCTGGACAGTACTCGAACCTGTATCCATCGGATTTCAGCCAATATGTTTTACCAATATTGTAGTGACGTCCCATGAGAGTAGGTAGGTCATGCATTACTAAAGATCCGCATATTAATAAAGAGCGGGGAATTAAGAAACGAATACAAATAGTACAGCTTTTGAGAGCAGTGGCGGTTTTCCATAAAGCAGAAGATGCTGACAGCTTCATTAGAATGTTTTAATTTATTAAAAAATTATCGTACCATTAAAACATTACGTCATGTTGTATCATTATAAAAATCTAAGCTTTTCACATATTATTATACTGTCAT
Source organism: Rhyacophila brunnea (assembly GCF_057557595.1). Lineage (NCBI taxonomy): Eukaryota > Metazoa > Arthropoda > Insecta > Trichoptera > Rhyacophilidae > Rhyacophila > Rhyacophila brunnea. The sequence continues at coordinate 33,002,580 of NW_028233276.1, read as the reverse complement.
CCAAACAAGATCAACGGTAAACGTAGCTGAGGATGACACCGCATTTTATGACTTAATCTTCTTGATTAGTACGAGTGCAGCTCCACTAAATTGTTCTGTGTATATATTCATATTACATACAACCATGTCCCATTCTAATAAGATCATATGTGCCTCCACGGGGTAGAGGTTTGTATTAATAATTTTTTGTTTTCACGAGAAATGGATGTGCATAACATATTATTAGGTCAATTCTCTGACTGAATAACACAAATTGAAAAACACTATGTGTATTTACCAGACCCATGATTCGAACCTGGGGCCCACGACGTTATAAGCCGACGCCTAATCCGCTCAGCAATATCCGTGTAGTAAATGATAAATCAAAGACCGCCATGATGGCAAGGCCCACTAATATTCAGACCGTGACACGATCTGTAAACTTCGATGGCAGTGCTGGTTGCACAAACTTCGAATGCAAACATCGTAAACTTGTATAAAATGATGATTGTTGCATATTTAAATAAATGGTAATAATTTGTATGAAATATGCGATCGAAAATCTTCATTTATTGTGAACCGATAACCACAATGTATTCTAAGATAATCAATAACTAACACTATCGCCGTAATTCGCAGTTACGTGCTACAGCCTGAATATAGTCGGCCTTGTTTGATGGTGGCTGACCATTTTAGCGGATGGCATGATAAGAAGAAAAATAAATAAAACGTATATATTGGAATACCAATTCTCAGTTATTCAGAAACTAATAAGTAGGAGTACCTACATTAAAATTATATCACGTTATACCATGCATGCAGTTTCCTATATTTCATTGCGTTATTCACATTTTCATAAAGTGTATATTTGAATGCATGATTTTAAACACAGACGCAAAGATAATACGCGGAGAAAATGAGACAATAATATTATTTTACACATTGCGAGATGCATTCATTGTTGTGTGTAAGCAACACTAAGATCACAGTTGTTGCAAGTTGCAAGTTGCGATGCGGTAAGTAAATGATTATCAATTGAATTGCTATTATGCTCGTTTGAATATTACTTGCATTGTCCGTGGGAAGACAGACAGGCGACAGTCAGACAAATGTTAAATTCACACTGCATAATAATATTGATAATATAATATATGCGATATATCGCCATTGTTTTATTGTTAGAATTTAAACATTTATCATTCGTATTTATTTAGGTACAAGTGTTAGTAGTCGCGGACAGTTTATCAGAGTTCAATAAGTACCTATATGGAAATTTTTGAATCCGAATGCTTTCCCTCTTATACCTATGTTGAACTACATGCCCGATACTTAAATAATAATGCGCTTCAAAATAAAAAAAAATGTTTTTCCACGATGGTTTATAATAGTTATGGTCGAAAACAGTTGTTCGAAAACATTATGTTGATTCAAGTATTATAATAATAGTGTTTTCGAATATAGCAAATAACGTATGTTCTCCAACAATGTTTCAAACAATGGTTTATAATAGGTATGTATTTTAAATAATTCACACAATTAAATAAAAAAACTATTCAACTTTTGCTTACACACATTGAATATTACCAAAAATGTGCGTACCTACCTACTGTTTTTTTAAACAAAATAAGCCTTACTCGAATTCTCCAACATCGATTCACAAGAAGAAGAGAAATTGGCCACTGCTGCTCGTCAGAATGGAGCTGATTTTAGAGAACACACAAATACCTAATGGGAAGTACGTGCGATTTTAGAAGGTATCTGTATTTAGTAGGTACAGTGTCATTATGTTCCTCCACTTTTTCTTTGATTCTGTTAATTGCCAAACTTATATATTTTGTGTACCTAGTACTCATTCTTGTGATACATTGTTTGTATGTCAATTTTGTGATTATGTTGTCTGCACTGAGCTTTGAGAGGCCAATACAAGTTTTCAAGTATTGGGCAGTCGTTCATGACGTGCCACACTATTTGCAACGTGTTGCCATCACAGGGATACCAGTCTTCGTCCCTCATTTGAATCCAAAGTATACTTACGCATATTTTTTGCAGTTTAACTTTTTGGCTTTTATATCCAGTCCCATTCTTTATCAAACAATCAACCGAAGTTTTTCGTGTTCTTTTTTCAAATATGTGATACAGTTTTTTTTAAATGTAAGTAAAGATTTTTCGTCACGAATTGCCAAAACGTTTGGAATAATTGCCAAATGTCTCGAAAAGATTTAATCAAATAACGATTGTATAATGCTTATTGCATTTTGAGCCTCTAGTATGTAATAAAGTTAGCAGAGAACGTGATAATAAATAATATGATTTAATTTTCTAGTATAGGTACAAGCATCCAAAATTATTATTTAGCAAGTAGTATTGAAAATAACGATCCGACGTTACATGTATGGTCGTAAAAATAGCGACGTTTATAGGTATTCCAATAAAGACACCCTTTGGCCAGCAATAAACGCATCATGTGTAGGCTGTATGTACATTGATTCATTTCGAAGGCTTCTGGATGCATCAAATTAATCGCACTTATATTGCGTTTCACTAATTGTGCTTTTGGCGTTAAAGCTTCGGACTGAACGCGGCCATAAAACCTCACACAGCATAAATAACAGTACATAGTAGATTACATTAATTATTATAACATACTTATATTATAATATGTAGATAATTAATTTTTATTTCACTTTCAGAGGGGTGCTATAAAAACATTATAAGTGGTTATTTAGAACTGTGTAATAATACTATAAATTACTAACTAAAATGTATGAATGTTTAACACTTCCATATATTTTTTTCTATATGAATGTATGGATATCCAGTGGCGAAGAGTGGAGGTCGACTGTTAAGACCGCCATAAATAGTGCACATTAAACTTTGTCAGTCACATGTATTTGTTTTTATTGAGCGAAGACTACTATTTACAGCTGATGGTGTTGGATAGTTTAGAAAAATCAATTAAACCCAGTTTAAATCAAACCATAATAGTATTGGTATATTAATTTGGACGATACGACAAAATTGTGTCGGATTAAGAATACTAAATCTTGTTTCACGTATTGATGGTTAATTTGTTTTTGAATTCATTAAGCCCTGCCTTAACCAAACTATAATATATAACAAATATTATTCTATCTATAAAATATCCAAAGTGGTGTATGATTTAATTGCACAATTTTCGATATTTTATAAATCGACGAGTATTTTTTTACAACGTTCTTCTTAGCTCGTATTCTTATTATTTGTCCGTTGGTTCTTTGTCCGGTACAAATCTTGCAATCGATTTTTAACTAACTTCCCGACTAGCTAGACATTTGAAACTTTTAGAATAAATCAGAACACGATGCCAATGCATTTTTTAATAATTTTAGCCATCTTTAAGTAGAATTGAATTCATTTTCAGTTAATTCTGTTTTGCATGAAAAGTTATTTCTACACCATTATTGGTTGCTAAGCGGATGGTCCTAGCAACAAATTATTTCTATCAAGTACAATTTTTTTGATCGTTTAAGCCAGTCAAGTCAAGTTTATACGATTCAACAGAAAATTTAAAAACGTTGTATATAAAAAGTTCTTTTTATCTTGTAATTATTTACAATTATCTATATTTGGCCTAGTTTAAGCAGGGTTTAATTGCATTTTAAAAACTAAACAACCCCATCTGTAAATATTTCAATGAAAACTAATACGTATGACTGACAAAGTTTAATGTGCAGTATTTATGGCGGATCTTGACAGCCTACCTCCACCCTTCGCCACTCGATATCCATACATTTCTATCGAAAATAAATATGGAAGTGTTAAACATTCATACATTTTAGTTAGTAATTTATAGTATTATTACACAGTTCTAAACACAATATATTTGATTATCGTTCCAAAGCCCACGCGCGATTTACATAAACTTTACTACTTGAATTAAATTTATGTAAAACCGAACTTTTTTGTTCCAGACGGTTTTTATGAGAAAGTTACCCACCATAATTAATTGGCAAAAATACTGAATAATGTCCGGTCACTCAAGATACTAAAGCAGGGGCGGCCCATTGTTATGGGGCACATTGACTGCTCCAGACTTTTATATGACACAATAAAAAATAATTACCCCCGAATACACACCTGAGCCAGTGGCTCTCGTAATTGATATTAAAAATATAACGATTCGCGGGAGAGAATACAAACTGGAGGTAGGATTATATGATTTATAAGAAAAAAATATCTAGCAGACATTTTGATCAGTCTTTTTTTCTTTTACATAATATATAAATTAGGTAACATTCATTCCAGTGTTGATTGAAAGTTATCACAAATAATTTGTTTTTAGATTTCTTATATCTTTGTTGAATAAAAACTACATCTTTTAAACCAAAAATGTCATATTGAAGTATAATATATGTATTCTTTATTTTTAACAGTAGGTACAGCAGGCCATGAAGCATGATGAAAGTAGTATAGTAAAACAGCAGTTTAATTAGTAAAAGAAGTGAAACAATCACAAACACCCAGACTTTAACAAAACGAAACCGGTTCCGCTCGTTATTTATTTACATAATATGTGTTATATTATCTTGTGTTTATTTAATAGAATATTTTTCCAGCAAGGATTGAGATTTTACACTTTACACCATTAAATAAATAAGCGACTCTGCTATAAGGTTTTCTCGAGAGGTGACCTACTTGGGGGTCGTTCTGGACGAGAAGCAGACCTTTTTGAAGCATGCTAAAGCAATTGTGGCTAAGGCCAACTTAGCCTATCAGAAGGTTGCTCGCCTGGCGGGCAACAATTGGGGCCTATAGCCTCGGGCCCTGAGAATCACCTACGAGGCTATATTCATGGCCATCGCTGGCTATGCCTCCAGCGTGTGGCACACCAAAGCCTCGCTGATAATTGTGAAGAGGGCTCTGCTTAGCGGACAGAGGGCTGCTCTGATTGGCCTTACTAAGGCCTATAGGACCACATCTTCGGATGCCCTGGCGGTCCTTGTGGGGGTCTTTCCCCTCGACTTGCACGTTCAAATTAGAGGATCGATCACTCTCCTTATAAGGAGGTCAATACAACTCTCGCCGGTGTCCCTCTGACACCACCATCGAGAGTGGAGGGCGTGAGCTACAGAAAGACTGTATCTGAGCTGGTCTACAAGACCGCATATGCGGCATGGCAGGCGAGATGGGTGGCCTCCTCTAAGGGCCGCCAGACTTTTCTATACTTTCCAGATGTCTCGGTGAGACACATGACGAGAAGACTGGTGCCGACCCACTGGACTAGTCAATTCATGACTGGCCATGGAAACTTTGCGGCCAAACTGCAGGGGTTTGGTTTGGCAAGACATGGGTCGGGTTGCTCGTGTGGACACGACCAGCAGGACACAGAGCACGTCCTGTGGGACTGTCCACTTATGGCCCCCAAACGAGCGGAGATGTTTGCACGGGTCCGACCCCATTCACGCCCAATAGGACACGCGGACATGGTGGCAACCGAGGCCAATTTTGCGGCCTTTACTAAATTCGCCAGAGCGTACGGGGGGCGGGACGCTCTCGACTCCCCCTGCGACTCTTCAAATTAAAGTCACTCTGATAGTTGCCATATAAATTAACATCATGCATTCGCACTTCGGTGCAAGGTTGCATCACCAGTCCCGTGCGGCTCTGCTCGGGACAAAATGAGGGCTTAAATCCTTTGATCTGGCACACGTAAGGGTTATGTTAGCCGGCCGCGTATGACGTGGCTGCATATACATAACGGGAGCGGAGGTGAGAGTTTTACACACCATGTTTTACATCATTAAAACGTACGTAGGTATTTACTCTAATTCGTGACTAGGTCATAGGAAGATTCGGCGCCGATACACCTAGGTTTCCACCACCACCCGTCAGGTATATACAGCCGTGGATGTTCCCGGCCACCTTCCATGATGCTATAAACGTGTCTGAAAGAAGTGATTTTAAGTGCTCATTCCGTCTCGAGACGGAAGTCGGAGACGGAGTCGCACGGGACTGATGCTGCAACCATGCACCGTAATGCTTAAAGAAGGAAGTTATGCAAATGAAATGAGAAATCAAGAGTAGAATATACAAAAGTTCTCAACCTTTGGAAGCCCGGCGTCCACTTTCACGTCCACTTATTGGGCTTAACGCAACATGCGTCTAGAAAAATCTGGGATGTTTTCTCTACTTTTAATATTCACCAAATGTTTATTACAAAAAGATTTAGTTTATACATATTATATTAAATATATATTTAATTGGTAACTATGAGTACTATGACTGTGTAATATAATAATAATATATGCTTTCATTTTTAATCATTATGTATTAACATTTATATCCATTATAATAACATATATAATGAATGATATTCATAACTTACTGTTTACGTATAACAATATGAAAAATAATACATGTGGAGAAATCGTAAAGTGTTCATGTTACAATTTCTGTGACATGGTCATTTAATTGGAAGTTTTACGGACGGAATAAATACTTGGTTTTTATTTGCACTGTTATTAACTTAAGGTAGTAAAACTGTACGCCAATGTTGTAGCAATCAACTAATGATTGATTATGCATTAAATTATTTAATCATTTTATGTATAAATAAATACTGACCATTATTAACTTTATTACGACCATCCAAGAGTTTTGTTTTGGCAATTATTACGTAAATTATCAACAAAAATTGTAAATCAATACTGTACAATAAATTTGTATAATTTTATATCTTGTCAAGGGTGGCGAATTTTTTATAAACCAAGTGGATTCCCCACTTTTGCCAGGTTCTACGTATTATCGGTCCACTTAAAAATATTGAGACGTTTTGCTTCATCTCCATTAAGCTTGCATAATTCTTTTATGTGCCAGGAGAATTCCCGCTCGTGTCAAATGTGGCATGCATGCCATAGACTTTGCACTACTGCCGTTTATAAATATCAACATACTTACCTAGGAAAATTTCATTGTATATACAGGAATGTGTTATCTCAAAATCTATATAAAATTTATGAATTTTCATCATCATCATTTATTTATGGCACTACAACCCTTGGCTTACTTCAAAACTTCCTTCATCATGAATGATCCAGCGCCGACACTCTCCAGTCGCTTTGACCGAGCATTCTTAAATCTCCTGTGGCGCAGTCTAGCTATCTCAATTTCGGCCGTAAAGGTCTTCTCTTGTCCTCGATGGTTGCGTACATAGCTTGCGTTGTCGGTATTTCCTCTGACATTCTATGCACTTAGCATATCCAGCGCAGTCTCTGCATTTTCATATGCCACGTGATGTTTTCGTCTCTCTAAAGTGTGTTTCATACTGATCGTTTTTACGACCCGGGTTTTTGTTTTTCAACACCTACATGCATTGCGTGTTATATGCATTGTATTAGTATGATAGTCAGTTATTGATAAATAATATTGGAGTGCTTAAAATTAATTTATGATCAATTACCTTCTGTCGGTTATAATAATTTTGCCTATAGCTTAGAAAGTTTTTATCGAAAGAATATACGTATAACTAAATGAGCTTTTATTTACTTTACGGTAGGTACCTAGTTACTTACTATTTTTCGAGATATGTATATAGTTTAACTAGATTTTCTAAGCTCTACTATTTTGTTATGATATTATTTTATAGTTAGATTTTATTTTTTTCCATTGCTGTTGTTAGATGCAATGGATCTAAAGCTTTCCAGAAAGTTAATGAAGAAACCTATGTAGGCACTTGGCCCCTGGGTCCGCCCCAAAGGAGATCGATGGATCACGTTAAGAGAGATGCAGAGAGATAGAGCTCGGAATATAGATCCTGGTGATAGTTGTGCAGTCAGCCATGGATCAGAGTAGTCTGTAACGCCAGATTAAGTAAGTAAGTAAATAAGTTTCTCGGTTAACAGGGAGATATTAAAAATAATTATAATGCTTTTAATGAAAATATTTTTTTTTCACATATATTAATTTGACAAGACCACATTACATCATTATTTATTTTAATGTCATACTATAAATATAAAAGGAGCAGACAAGAGTATATTGTGATGATGTTATAGTTTGTCGAGTGGACAAATGCTGAGTAAATGCCGTCTTACAGTGTTACCCAAGGGCAGGAAACGATCACAGGGACGCCCTAAAATTTTATGGATGCACATGCCAGTGAAGAACTAAGGGCCGAGAAGAGTGGAATGAGCTAGTGGATGCCTTCATCCAGCAGTGGATCGAACCCAACTGATTATGATGATGATAACTGTAAATATAATAATGAAATACAATTTTTTTAGAGGAGGCTTTTTTATTTTAACGTTAGTCAATAAAACACAAAGAAAATGTGTACTAAATAAGACCCAGTTTTATTCACCTACATAATCCATTCCACCAAATCACACACCTGCCTATTCCCAACTTCCAAGTCGCTGACAATTAACCGAAACAATTCCAGATTCGTACTGGACGTCCAATAGCAGGGCCATAAAGTGCAGCTTCTTGCTTTACGAGGGCTCCCTTTACGAGGACCTGATTATCCATAAAGCCTTCCCTTCAATCAGCAGCCATCATTAAACTGACTACCTACCTACCTTTTTACCTCGCCTCTGTGTGAAGGCTTTAACTTTAACTCTACTATTCGGGTTTGGTCAGATATGGAAGAATAGTGGTTTTGCTTACTTTGCATGAAAAAAAAATGAGAAAAATAAAATTCCAGACGTTTAAATGTAAGCGGTAAGTCTTATGATAACAAAAAACACTTATTTTTAGTGTTTCATGAATATCACTATCCAAATGAAAACTAATTTTATACTAAGAATAATATATATTTTTAAACCGTTTAACTAAAACTAGGTACCTACCTCCTTCTACAATCCATAGAATACAACTTCATTATGTTTTCTCTTTTCATTTGTATTAACTTATGTAAACGATAATTACATTATTTTATATAAAGTATTGTAACCATACCGTAACTAGATTCTATATAAATAAAAAATATTTTAAGTTATACACATTCTTATTTTTTTAGAAAATATTTATATTTTTGAAACGACTTTGATAAAAATAACCATAATTACAAGATAAAAAAAGCTTTTTATATACAACGTTTTTAAATTTTCTGTTGAATCATATAAACTTGACTTGACTTAGCTTAAACGATCAAAAAAAATTGTACTCGATAGAAATACTGAATAATGAAATGTCATTTTATATTGATTTCCATAGTAACGCACGTATATATTATTTAATAATTTAGTTGCAAGGACCCCCTAGCAACCAATAATGGTATCGAAATAACTTTTCATACAAAACAGAATTAACTAAAAATGAATTCAATTCTACTTAAAGATGGCTAAAAGTATTAAAAATGCATTGGCATCGTGTTCTGATATATCCTAAAAGTTTCAAATGTCTTGCTAGTCGGGAAGTTAGTTAAAAATCGATTGCAAGATTTATACCAGACAAACAACCACCGGACAAAAAATAAGAATACGATCTAAGAAAAACGTTGTAAAATACGATGTTCCTACTACAACTACTACATAGTTTTTACCGAAAATTAAACGTAGTCTAATAGGCGCTGAGCAAGATAAAGCCATGCAATATTGTCGGTGTAAGTACAGTCCATGATATTAACCGTAATAATAACAACATTTTTTTCCTATCATGTCTGATCCTAATAAGATTATATGGGCCTCCACAGAATGGAGGTTTGTATTAACAGATTTTTTTTACGAGATATGGATATCAGCCACTTGCTCAACCAATTAGGTCCATATTCTGACTCGCACTCAAATTTAAAATCAATATGTGTGCTTGCCAGATCCAGGATTCAAACCTGGAAACCCACGACACTAAGCCGCGCGGTCATCGAGGGTGTCAAATAAAATTCTATTATCCTTGCTTAATTTCTACGTACTACAAGAAATCATATGTAAGCATGTTAAATGTTAAATTATTTCTCTCTAATGAAAAGCGTATTGTTCAATTAAAACACTTATAGAATTGTGTTAGAAAAAAAGGATAATTTACATGCTTCCTATTCTTACGTATCCAACGTCCCTAAAATGAGCATATTTCTATAAATAATAATATTATTATTTCGGAGGTTGAAAATGACTTTCTTATATTTAAATCATTTCAAACGACCCGTTTCCCGCGCATTCTAACAAACGTCAAAATGGAGGAGATATAGAAAAAAGGCGCAGGGCCGTGTGCCGCTTTTACGATCAACATAACCTTAAAAAGTGAACAAATTGATGACGCGTGCAACACAATAAAAATTGTATTCTTGACTTCTTCCCTACGCTTCGCATCCGGTTTGAGGAAAAAACGTAAACTAGGATGTCAACTAAAGTGTATGCGATGTTTTGATCGGCGAATTTATTTGATTTGCCCCCGTGTGCGAGGGATGGGGTGTAATTGTGTTTTACTTAAATGTAAAAGGGTTGTAAAAAGTGCGCTTCCCTTACTGCAAATAAAAGTCACTGGTAATATGGCATGCGGAATGGCACACATAAAAATGTTCACCGCATATGTAAATAATATAATATACTACATCTCATCACCCTGATTCTAACTCGGAATTTAGGAAAAATACGAGTACTTACACACAGTGAGCACCTTATTATCAAACCTGTCTAACCAAATTGTCAACAAATAATAGCAAAAAACTATCATCTGTTTAATTAATATAAGACAAGTTAAATTTTTAATATAAAAGTAACTTTTAAACAAATTTTTATTATATTTTTTTAAAATGCACTAAGTATATAGGATTTGAAACCTAATACTTCGATTTCAGTCTGTTTTGAAAGTGAATTATAATTATGGATTTAAGTTGTTTCTAAAGCCAAATATAATATAGTATCCTGCACATAACAACGTTTATTTATATGGCTATATATAAATGATAAAATTAAACGGTCATTTGTATTTTGTTATCGTTGGTTTTACGGAAATGAGTATATAGAATAGTTTGTTTTTAAACTTAATACGAATTTTAACGTGCGTTATATCGTGTTTGAATATTTGTTGCGTAGATTGAGATCGCATCGAAATTTGAAAAACAAATGACAGTTGGGTATGTTCCGAAACTAATGTGCTCAATTTGCATAGTTTTACTGTTGGCTAGCATTACTATATTATTGGCCTATTGGCCTAAGTATTTTCTACATTGAAATCTACTCTGCTATATTGAGTCAATCGCAAGATACATTAAGTTACAACTGGTATAACTCAGTATGAATAGCATACATTTACACTTAATTGTGAGAGGTATTATTTTAATTCTATATTTCAATTCATAGTAAAGATTTTTCTTTTATTTTCCAAACACTACGGGATGATCTTTGAAACCAATTCTCTGTTCGGGCGAGATAATTTAATCATCCGGTAAAATTATTACATATACCTAATATTATATAAATAGTTAAACGTAAAACATTTAGTTAATATTTTTTTCTGAATCTAAAACTAGTAAATACAGAAAACATCGATTGTTGTCAATACACATTACGTATATGTATTTATTTATGTATTTGATTTAGTATTTATTATCATGCATTGTAACTTCTGATCAATGTGCCTCTTATTATTAAGCCAGCAGCTAGCGGGGTTGTTGGGGGTGGAGAATAATGCATTTTTTTTAAAAACATAAATATTAGTAAGTTATAGCAATTGAATCTTATGTTAAAATATATGAATTTCCACCTTAGGGTAACACTTACGAAAGGGTAAGTAAAAACTATATCAATCAAACATATTTAAAACACAGTACGTGATTTCACCACTTTTACAATACACATATTATAATGTACTAATGTAGAAACTTGTATATGTTACGCCGATTGTGCGAAATTGAATAATACATGAAATGGGCAAAATTTTGCCTAAATCATGAAAAATGCAAGCCCGTTACCTTATTCATGAATAAGACAAAATATCTGGAGAGTGCGTGAATTCGGCAGTAATTTTTCTGTCTAGTTCATGTCTTGGACAAATTAGATAGTAGCGCTATGGTGGTATTTTTTGCAACTAAACTAAATGTATCAAAATGCTCGTGCATTGGTCAAAATGTACATATTATATTATCTATGGTCAACTAATCAAACTAAACAAATGTCATTGATTATAATATAAAAATATACCAATCAATATGTAACTGCAATGACTTTCATATATATTTACTATGCGCAAAGAAATCTAGAACTATAATATGATAACGGAAGAATTTTATTGAAAAGTATTTTCGTGATCTGATTCGTGCTTGGTCGATTGAATGTTTGTGATAGTTTGTTGACACTTGATAGCTAACCTCAAAATGGACATTCAGTTGAATACTTTAATTCAGAATTACAAAACCAAACCTAACCTAACCTAACCTAACCTAATAATAATAATATTATATTATGTCCAATTATAACTAATAAAACCATCCGTATTAAATTTACTTTTTCTTCTGTCATGTTGACAGTTCAAGAATTCCATACCCTGGCGAATTCATGTACCCAGCAGAAAATTTACCTAATTCATGAATAAGGCAACAGGCTTGACTGTTACATGAATTAGCCAAAATTTTGGCCATTTCATGTAATAGTCAATTTCGCACATTCGGTGTAACATATATGTACTTAATAATAATATTACATAATTTTGAACTATAAATTTGACATTGCGTGAATATATCATGGAAATAAAATTCACAACGGTCCATTAACCACAACAAAATCAGTGACAACTTTATTCCTAAAATATTTACAAAATTTTGGGTTAAAATATAACAAAAGCCAAAAACAACCAGTTTGTAAATATAATATAATATCAAAATTCTCATACGAATTTCGTTTTTCCAAAAATAGTAATAAAAAAATTACATGACAAACACGCTTCTGTCATTTCAGGACGAGTTGTTTCTATACAATCCGCGAAGTAATTTATTTGGCAGTACATTAGAAGCCGCGCGTCCCAGGTCGTAACTTTGCTATTTTATGATATGACATGTCACGGGTTGCTTTTGATACAATGGTGTCCGTCAAGCACTCATCATTGCCGATTGATTCGCAGTTGGAGCGTTTTGATGTGACGCAACGCGAGTACTCACTTCGTAAGGGTGAAATAGGGGGATAAGGGTGGAATTGCTACATACGTTTGTACCTCCAGAAAATATGTTGTCTATAATTCAAACCCGGATGTGCGTAGATACATTTGACTACTACTACGACTACTGAAAAAGACTACTACTAACTGTTTCATGTATAAGTATGTAACATTATTGTGACCACTTTGCGTCACCACAAATCACGTTTGATAACAAACCTTCTTTAGAATATTGGTCAGATCAATCAGTCTAATTTTAATACAACTGGTTAAATGAGTAAAGTTTTCATAAATCATTTTTTTGATTCTATCTAGTGGACAATCACTGGGCAAATGCGACCACACAGTGGTACCCAAGGGGCCCTAAATGCCCATAGGGACGCCCTAAAATCATGCTGGATAGATAAACTCATAAATATCTACGGAAGTACGTGGTAGCAAAGAGCTAGGGATCGAGAAGAGTGGAGGGAGCTATGGAGAGAGCTTCATCCAGTAGTGGATCGATCACGGCTGATGATGATGATATTGAGCCACCCCCGTCTAAATAACTTCACATTTAAAAATTAAATTCGTAGAAAATGGTTGATTTTAGTGTAATACCTACTCACAGAATATTTTGTTCCCAGGAAAAATAAGTTTATATTTTGTTAATTTTGTGACGTCACATTTTCTACAGTCCCCTCTATCCCGATCATCAAAAAGCTTCATATTATACCCAAACCCTTCATTATCTTTAAGCTTGACAATATAATGGACATCTAAAGATGACTTATCAGACAATATAGTAAATTAAAATACGTCTTGTGGTAATATGGAGACGGATTTTTATATAATAAAGAAAAAAGTGTTCAAAACTGTTCAAAATTAGTAGGTATATCATATTTTATGTAATTTAACACTTAGTAGAAATAAAATAACTTTTTAAGAATTTCAATAAATATTAAACAATTCTACATTTTGTTCAACTCGGCCCGTCCTCCCCTATTAAAAATATGAAGTATTTTCGATTGTACGTAAAATTCTCTCGGTAGCCGTATCTATTATAATATCTGGGGTCATCCCTTTATTATTTATTGTTTTTAGTACGAAATCTAAAGGTGCCTTTCGCACGGGCTAAAATATTATTTAGGGGAACCGCGAGAGAAAAAAACATAACATTAGATCCGCGTCCATCTTTTGAAAAGATAAGCGAGATATAAATTGAATAGGTACGATAGCGTAATTAATAGTACATTGAAAGCTCTGAAGAGACGTACGGATTATTTAGTGGTCGTAAAGGTGTTATTGATTTGACGCGTGCCAAAAGGGATGGTCTACTTTATGAGCTTTTTGATTGGTATCAATTGTATTTGAGCGAAACGTGTGTCGAAATATTAACCATGAATAATAATATTTCGTATCAGTTAACATGATATTGCAATTTTAATACATAATGGACACTAATATCTCGATTTTAGGTAAAGTGGTAGGTATCTACTAAAATTTTGTACAAAAATATGAATTATAATATAAACACCTATTTTTTTTATATTGGTCTAGCTAGACTTTAGCAGGGGTGGGGACACACCATAGGTACATGAGGTAAACGAGAGACACATTCTAGATTTTCATATATATAAAGAGCCACATCATAGTCACGTTCTCATATAGTATTAAATACAAAAAAATCAAATTTAATTAAATTAAAGGAAAATTATTAGTAATTAATTAATCTATTTAAGAATGGCGCAGCACACCAAGAAGCCTCTCATCACGCTAAGAGTGAAGAGGCGATGTTGGACCTGGCTCGGCTACGTGCTGTGGATGCTAGAAGAGAATTTCAACCTGGCTTGCCTGTTCTTCAAGCCAACCGGTTCCGGCGTCCTGGAAGGCCACTAAATACTATCTATAGAGTGTATACGGCGGAGCTACGGGATGCTAGTTTCACCTGGAACGATGCAACAAGACTGGCGAGCGACAGGGATTCTTGGAGGCACCTCGTGGTGTCCATATGCTCCAACTAAGGGGCGGATATGGCTGAAGTAAGAAAGAAGTAGAATAAGAATTAATTTAAAGGAAAACTCGCAAAAATACAAGTAGGTATGATAGGGAAAGAAAACACCTATATTTTTATCAAGAGATATTGGGAGCCGCACTTAGCCCAACGAAGATTCGAATTTGCCCACGTCTGCTCTAGACCCAGTCTAGACTGATGGCTTTGAATAGTTTTTTGCCCGGCCGTACATACAAACTCATTTCGAATGCAACACGTCGAATTTGTCATTCAACATGCGTCCATTTAATTTTATGTTTATTATTCTATTAGTAATAATATATTCATTGACATGTTTTCTTTTTCAAGTAAATGGGTAACGTTTTTAAGTCATCTTTACACAATTTAAGAATTAATTCCTCCGACGCAATCACAAAACAAATTGACGTGTTCACAGCTCGACTATCGCTCTCCGATTGGCAGCGAGTCCGAAATTTCGTCGCACCTACAGTTGAAAATTATTTGCCGTTTCACTGAAGTATGCTCTTAAGTATGTGAAATTACTTTTTGAAACAGTATGATAAACTGATGGACCCAAAATTACATGATTTTTGGCAGTACATTAATATTGAAAGGCAAGCCACTAGACCGATATTAAATACATAAATTACTTTCTCTATCTAAAGTCTCGTGGACATCTTATCAATATAACCCCTACATAATATTATAAGTATTCGACGATACATTCAACTCTTGATATACCAATCAAACCCAAGAGTAAAATCACTCAACAATATCTCCCACGTAATAGAAGTGGGGCGTTTATAGATACATATTTTTCAATACCCCACGCTAAGTGACAGAGTCCATCGCGGTCGTTAATTTTTACTGATACGATTATGTGATTCGGATACTGACTACTGAGAATGTACCTACTGAGTAGCTAGTGGTAGCTACTATCTGCTACCCCCTCTTTTTCGCACAGCGTCACTTTTATTAATTGCGCGAGCGACTTTTATTCGAGACAACTTTGTTTCCGGTATACGGAGATTTGCGACATGTTTTAATACAGTGGTGTATTTTAACTGAAAGGACTTAATTCACCTGTATGTATTTAAGATAATATTTTCTCATTCTTATTTACCCATTTATAAAAGGCAAATGGACACCACGCAGTATATATAAAAATCACTGATGCTCCCCAGTCTTCTTGCATATTCCCAAGTATGGGCACCACGCCGTAGCTCTACCGTATATAACTATATACCCTTTGAATGATATCAATTGCATTCCCGCCAGATTCCTAGAGAGTTCCAACTTCTTATCCCTACCTTCAATGTGACAAGTGACAGAGCACAATACATAACCATCTGGATTAACCTGGCAATAAACACCTCCCAGAGATGCTACTTTACCACGAATTTGTTAGGCGTATTGAGCCTTGATCGTATTTTAAATGGTTTCGTTCTAGGCCACTGCCTTTTTTCCATAGATTTATTACTTGCTATATGACGTTTTATTATAATGGATAATGTAGGCGACGCAATCTAAGTTGCCGATATTGGTTTCTTAAAGATAGGCGTGTATTTTATGGACTTACACACTTGTGTATGGTTCTTTTCATCGCGTTCCCAGTATAAATCGCATTAATTGTCATTGGCCATGAACATCTGTTTTGGAGTTCAGTGAAATTCTCTCTTTAGGCTTTCGCAGCACGCGGTTCAGCTAAGTGCTACGTCACCTTTTCACTCTCAGGCATTAGCGTCATGAGAGACTGTTTTGTCCAATTTCTTAACTCTTCGTTAGCCATAAAGTTATACCATAGCATACTCAGTATCTCGAAGCTCAGTGTGTGGTGGGTCTAGGACGATTTGGCACCGCGAACTGGCCTCCGCCGATTGGCCGCCGGTACAATCGGACGCCGGCCCAATTGGACGCCGACCCAATTCGACGCCGACCCAACTGGCCTCCGGGAGATTGGACGCCGCACAGTTGAATTAAATGCGCAAAGGAATAGACGTACGTTACGATTTGTTGGAGTAAATAAGCAAGTCAGTTTAATATGCTTCTATCTTCTCAGTAGTCGTACCTTATACGTTTCGCGCTTGACACATTTTTAATATAGATTGAGAAAAATTATTATGCCTTATGATGTTTATTAAAAGAAAATAATTCTTCCCTCGCTAAAACTTAAAGATGTGCATAATCAATTAATTTATTGTCTATACATGGGATAGGATATTTTATGTCTATAAAACGCTGAAATATAATGTAATTTTCATTCTAACATCTAACATTATTTTAAATATTTGTTGTAAATATAAATAAGTACCCATGTATAGACAATAAATTAATTGATTATGCACATCTTTAAGTTTTAGCGAGGGAAGAATTATTTTCTTCTAATAAACATCATCAGGCATAATAATTTTTCTCAATATATATTAAAAATGTGTCAAGCGCGAAATATATAAGGTACACCTACTGAGAAGATAGAAGCATATTAAACTGACTTGCTTATTTACTCCAACAAATCGTAACGTACGTCTATTCCTTTGCGCATTTAATTCAACTGTGCGGCGTCCAATCTCCCGGAGGCCAGTTGGGTCGGCGTCGAATTGGGTCGGCGTCCAATTGGGCCGGCGTCCGATTGTACCGGCGGCCAATTACCGGAGGCCAATCGGCGGAGGCCAGTTTGCGGTGCCAAATCGTCCCATTCCCGTGTGTGGTTGCTCTGAGCAAAAACACTACCGTCATAATGCAGGTGACGAATGGGTAACATTTTTACTTTTAACTGAGTACAACTATGAGTTCCAGACATTCCGCTCGAATCATTCCCATTCTAATAGCGAGCTTTCTTTGACATGCATAAGTTTTACAACATAAGAGCTTTTTATCACTTTGCAGAATTGAGTAACCTGAAAGCGTGAAAACATTGCATTGAAAAAATAAACGAAACTTTTTCACAAAATATTCGTACACAAAATAACTTTCAGCACCCAGTTAATGAATAAATGGATCAAAACATCGACAAAAATTATATGTTCAGCTAATGCCCAACGTGCAATATTAAATTGAAAAAAAAAACGGCTTATATGTTGATATTGTCCTAGCAATTTAGTTGCAATGTCACGACCGTGCGATAAATTATAAACAATAAAAATGAAATGCATGAAATATAAAGTAAAAGTCTATGCAAAATAGCGTTGAGCGTAACCTCGGGATAATAGAAGCTAAAAACTGGACGATAGGACGTGTCCAGGACAACGATTTTTGGAGGTGGGTTCTGAAAAAGGCTAAGATTGTAGTCCCAGTAAAATAAATTCATTCATACCGACCATGTCCGATCCTAATAGGATAATATGGGCCTCCACAGAGTAGAGCTTTGTATTAACAGATTTTGTTTTTTACGAGAGATGGATGTCAGCCACTTTCTCAACCTCATAGGTCTATACCCTGACTCACACACAAATTGAAAAACAATATGTGTACTTGCCAGACCCAAGATTCGAACCTGAGACCCACGGCGTGATAGTTCAACGCTGAAGCCGCGCGGCCACCGTGGGTGTAGTCCCAGTGAAATAAATAGGAATATTATTTATAACTACGCTTTTCTGCCCTTTTCTTCTCTGGGTTACACACAATTTCCTTTCTGTATTACAATTCAGAAATATTCTATATACTTCATACTTTTTACGAGTAACATAACAAAGTATGCAATAATTCCTCCCTTTATTATTATTTATGTACGTCAATGAACTAAGATGGCGGTCCACAGCACACCGGAAGTGTCCCATCCACCCCAAAAGCGCGGGAAAAGCGCAGGGGACAAACTGTCAGTCATAAGTTCATCAAAATATCCATTGTCTGCTTCCATATCTATTATAAGCGTCCACACATTTATTTCTATACTCAATATTATCGTCCACGTCATAATATTTTATTGGCGTTTTACGTTTTATTTTATTTGCATTTTTATTAGGTCGGCATTAGGCGAGTGCAATAAATTCGTTTTGTGAATAAGCTTCGGCGAGCGACGGACATCATCAAATTGTATGCGCTTGGGGTAAATGGAAATTATTATTTTACGGTCGATGCGTGAGATTATTTTCAGATAAAGTATTGATTTGACTTTGAATAAAAGTATGAAGCTCTCATTATTGACTAATTTTAAGAACAATTTTACAAATGAACAATATATTTATTACCTACTAAAAAGAATTTTCCGACTCCATTTATCCGACTCTTTTTACTCCGAGTATTCTATCACTCAATGGCGAGGGGTGGAGATAGGCTGTTAAGATTCGACATACATTTTTTTCGAACATGTCCGGTCCTAATAGGATCATATGGGCCTCCGCAGGGGTAGAGGTTTGTATTAACAGATTTTGTTTTTTACGATAAATGGATGTCAACCACTTGCTTAACCTATAAGGTCCATACCCTGACTCACACACAAATTGAAAAACAATATATGTACTTGCCAAACCCAGGATTCGAACCATAGACCCACGGCGTGATAGTCCAACGCTTTAAGCCGCGTGACCACCGTGGGTGTCATAAATAGTGCATACTTAATTTTGTCAGTCACTCTTATTTGTTTTCATTGAACTAATAATACAATTTGCAGGCGGTGCTGGTTAGTTTTTAAAATTCAATAAACCCTGTGTAAACCGAGCCATAATAGATAATAGTAAAAAAATATTCGTCTATCTTTAAAATATCTAAAATTATGCCATTTAATAAAACATAATTTAGGGTATTTTAATATTTTTGTATCTATTATGATTTGGTTTAGACAGGGCTTAGTGAATTAAAAAAAAACTAACCATCACCACCTGTAGTATGTATTATTAATTTAACGAAAACAAACAACTATGTGAAATATTTTTGTCGGATTGCCCATAGCAAATCAAAACTATTGTGCTTTGGTTTACGGAGGGTTTAATCGACTGATCATCAAAAAATTACGATTCAGCCACCCCCACCAAATTTTAGAGACCACGAGCAATATTGTTCTTAAAGTCTTCTTAGTCTATATTGTTTCCCTACAGTAGGAGACAAAAAAGACGCCATTTGGTTCTCTCTCCATCTACATAGGCGATAGATATAAAATAATTACAAGATAAAAAGAACTTTTTGTACACAACGTTTTTAAATTCTGTTGAAACATAATATAAACTTGACTTGACTAGCTTAAACGATCAAACAAATTTGTACTTGACATGTCATATTGATTTCCATAGTAACGCACGTATATATTAATAATTTAGTTCCCCAGACTAGCAACCAATAATGGTGTCGAAATAACTTTTCATACAAAACAGAATTAACTGAAAATGAATTCAATTCTACTTAAGTATGGCTAAAAGTATTAAAAAATGCAATATTCTAAAAGTTTCAAATGTCTGGCTATTCAGGAAGATAGTTAAAAATCGATTGCAAGATTTGTACCGGACAAAAAACCACCGTACAAAGAACCACCGGACAAATAAGAATACGAGCTAAGAAAAACGTTGTAAAATACAATATTCCGCAATGCTGACTCTATCAATTCGAAGGAGAAACCACTGTATAACCATTTTTTTCCTTCAGACCCACGACGTAGAGCCATGCGCTCTTAGTTAATTGGTATACAAACGCGAGTACTACATATGACGAGGATAAAAGGTCGTTTGGCCTTGGTGCTTCATATTATACCCATAATATATAATTGAATTGATCATAACACGTATTTCTGATAATGGCTTCTGCAACAAGCACAAAACATAGAGGAAAGAAGGAAGAAGTGCACTCTGTGAAACCTCAAAAATTTATTATGATTTAAAGATGATTTTAAGATGATGAAACTAAATAAAACATATGTCGTTCATCGTTACTTACGAACACAAATATTAGTTATTCACGACTTCTACAAAACAAGTACATACTATTCTACCTAATATGCGAAATTCAATTACTTAATAAAGCTAATGGAAAGCTCCCTCACGCAGATCCGCACCAATAACTTCTCATCCAATCTGTCAGGAAGACAAATTGCCGCCGACAATTATTTTGACAATTACAAATCAAGTCACCGTGAATGTTTTACAGCGACTCCTTCTTGTTTTGAATAAATTAAATAATAACATCGCAATATCGCGAATACGTTTTGTGAAGTGCGCACATTTTGCAAGCGACGAGCGTTCAGCCCTTGTTTTTCAGTCAACGTTACTTCCTGACGATTTAAAATTACGATGATTTTGCTGTGTTCCATTCATTCATTATAATATAGGGTGTTAAATATATTTAGAATTTTCATTGGAAATGACAAATAATTCCATTCATAAATATATCATTAAATATCTAGACATTTAATTGCTGTGTACAAGTACGCATCTGCTTGAGTTATATGGTATTATAGACCGTCTAAACACTCTAAACGACTTTTTTATGGTTTTGGCAATATTTTACAAGTACATACTCAATTTGTGATAAAAAGGCAAATCTTTTAAGGTATAATTTTAAAAGTGTATGTCAGATTTGAACTGTTTCAAGGCCGCTTTTAAAATCTTCTGGAGAATCCGTGATATGTGTACATGAAGCAGAAAATCCAGCACTGACCGGCGATTCTGCTAGTACTTATTATATTATATATTGCCAATCGGCGTATTTATTTACATTCTTGGCTGCAGATAATGTCTTAAATCATTCATATTGAAGGGTAACTTTTGCATATTAAATATTCAATTATAAACGCCCATTACGCTTTTGTAAGAAGGAATGAAGGACACCCCGAAATAAATCCACGAAACTAAATTAAGTGAAAAAAATCATAAATTTTGGTTGTTGCATTTTTTTTTAAATTTATTCAAAAGTTATAATATGAAATGTAAAATTAAAAGAAAATAAACGCACGTTAATTCAATTGATAAATCAAAGCTAATGAACACACACAAATAAATCCGAAACGAGGCGAACGGGACAAATAAAAAGGAAAAAAGACAATGAAAAAATAATAAAACAGCATTACATTATGTATATGGTAGCAAAGTTACCGTTTCTGACGTCATAGTTTACATCTAGCACCAGTGTGTGTTTAATCCAGATTAAAAACCCAATGAATAATTGGCTAAATATTCAACAACCATGCCTTGTGCTCCCACATGCTCCATTTATGTGTAAAAACGCTAACGTGCTGCAGGTTTCACATGGAAAGAGGCACACCGATTTGGCAATGAACCGAGGAAATGCTCTGTGCTTGTCTTATGCTCTGATACCAGAAAGTGGATCATGATAAGAAGAAGAAGAAGAATTCATTGTCTAGACTAATTTTAAACTGCATGAATATAATGAATTATTTAATTTTTGAGTAGTATTTAAGTATTTAATATTATTATTATATTGGTGACTATTTTATTATTACTCTAACCTAACCCCAAACTAAAAAGGAAACGTTCATGAACGGATCTATATTTTTACTATACATAATTTTGCAAGGGGAAGTTTCCAAATGATACTAATTAATAATGCGACAAACGTAACAACTTGTAATATTTTAAACAGGACTTTGGGTCCAGAGCTCAAAGCTTGGACCATTAAGCATTGAATTAATAAGGGCACTTAATAATAATTTTATTTTACAAAAATTGGGGTGGCTTTAAATTAGCAATCGTACAAATGCACGGGTTTTTTAATGAGATTTTTTATGTTCTCAATTCTAAGCAAATCTTTATCTAGAATAATTAATTATTATTAGTTTTTTCAATCAATCAATATAGTATAGGTATAAATACATAATTGGTTCATTAACATCATAAAATTTTGTTTCGTTTACAAAGTTTTCAAATCATTTAAAAGAATCCACGACCAAATCCATATGTAGGACTGACGCCAACGGTTACATCTAAATTGTACGTAAAACATTTCACCGCAGCACAGTTCGTCGTGAGTTTTCTATCTAAAAGAGATAACCATACGGTCTCCAGTTTCATTAGATTCAATATGAACAATAATTCAATTTTCATAGCCGATTTTGACAAAATTCATAAATTCAAGAATGAAAACCTAACGTAATCTAATCTAACCTTAGCCTAACCTTACCTAATAAATAATCCAGTATATCGGCTATTTTCATTTTTTTTGCCGCTGTATATATTATATGTTCCTATAAGCTGTCAAGAGCCGTGTTTTATTAAGCCATGATTTGTATGTCAGTACTATACGACCCAAAGAGGTTGGACGGTCTTTAATATATGAACATATATTTCCGATACAATATTTCATGGTGAACTGTAAAACGACGAACTGCATACCTACAAATTTCCGGACACGGACGCCGACAGTACTCTCTATGAGTTTGTGACCAAGTTTAAATACTTAGGTATTCCAGTTGCAGCCAATAGCAGTCTTTCTAGTGGATCCAGGAAATTCTCATGATCATGGCGGATCTGCAGTTCAGCCAACTTAGAGTTGCGTGGAAGTCGACGTAGTATTCGATGAGGACCAAATTCTGTTTGCAAAACGCGTGTTAGCTACCTGTGGTCTTCTATAACTATGCAACATGGCATCTATCCAGGCTCTAAATGTCTCAAATTATGAGCTTTGAAAATGTATGTCTCCATCGAATCTTATCGATGCATTGGTACGACCGCGATACAAACAATCTAGTTCACGAGAGGAGTCATCAGTCCTCAATGATGGCGCGAGATTATGCTTGCCATATGCTCCATGCATAGTTTTAAAATGTATTAGATAGGTATAAACAATTGACTATAAATTAGGTAGGCACTTTTACTATTACAATTACAGTACCTCTATAAATTATTAATTAAATAATTTCGATATTGAAATATGTTACAAAAGTTAGTTATTAGCAATCAAAGTGAGTCAGTTATTATGTACACACCACTGCCAATTAGTACTTATTATTCAGACACCAGTGGATGTCAAGTTTTGTTCATGTAGATGGAAAAATATATTTTTCCCGGTTTTGTTGTGTAAATATTAGTGTAATAAAATTTGTAAAAAGCACAACGTAAATTGGTTGTAAAATACAGACCTATAGATATACCATCATAAATCGTCAGTTATTCGAATTTAGAAGTAGGCTCGTCACAGTATAAAAAGTATTGAATTATATTATGTCAAATGTTAGCATATGGAACCCCTACTCAGCGGACAACTTATATTGGTGGATCTATACTTACTGACTAAAATCTAAATGGTCAAAATCCTGGTAAAATTTAAATAGCTTATATAGCGCTTACTTGTAATAGGTAATATTTGAATCTAGTAAATATATTTTTTTTAAAACCAAATATTTTAATATAATATACCTAATTATGTATATAAATTCTCGCAAAATAACGCATCCTCAAAATTCCTTGGACTGACCGGGTGACAAATGTTGAAGTTCTCAATCGAATGGGGAAGGACCGAGAAGTTCTACTTAGTATCAAAACCAGGAAACTACAATACCTCGGCCACATTATGAGAGGACAAAAATACAGCATTCCTCAACTTTTCATTCAAGGAAAGATCAATGGGAAGCGTAGCAGAGGACGGCGCCACATTTCGTGGCTTAAGAACCTCCGTGATTGGTACGAGTGCAGCTCCACCGAACTGTCCCGGGTAGCAGACGACAAAGATAAGATCGCATTGATGGTGGCCGACCTCCGCTAGGGGATGGCACAATAAGAAGAAGAATTATGTATATGTACTATTTCTGAAAATCGATTAAGCTTCATAAAAGACTGACAATAATAACAATGTATTAAGAAACTTTTAAAATGATTTTATTTGATCGATATTAATTCTTTCCTTGTCTCGCAAAACTTTGAGCATCTCATGGTGAAATCATGTGATAGATTTTAGTACCTATATTATAAAATATAGGCATATAAATAAAATAAAGTCCCATACCTAACTCTCAATTTTGGGAAATATATTTTAAAATCTCCAGTGTACAATAACGTATGGATAGGTTTATATAATTAAATAAAATTATTATTTCTATGTCCATCCAGCATTTACTTACATAATTGTTAGGTATATTTTTATTCAATGAATAATTCCTACAAAAGATTCAACAGGGTAATATTCTTTATTGAGCATGTATAATCTGAAAAGACCCCAGAGAAATATAATTATAACTATTAGAATTGAAAAAAAATCGACACTCCTGTAACTAAAAATAATTATTATTATCGTAGATGACACATAATAATAGTACCTAGTACCTAGTGTTTTTAGACCGCAATTATAAACCCTTTTGATATTTGTTGCAGTGATTTTGTTATAGTTTGTAATATTTTATATTAAATTTGTGAGAAATACGTATCAGCAGATTTTGGAATAATTTAATATGTACCTAATTGTATGACTGTTTTTAATTGTTTTGAGGCCCCCTTTTACTTCATTTGACTAATATATTGCTCCATCTGTGTCAACTAAAGTTAAAATCACCACAGCCTATTGCCAATTTAAAATTAAACAACCAATAACCATGCTTACAGATAGAACACAGTGATACAATGATTATTATCAATACCCATATTAATATGTTCATATTATACAGGACATCATAATCACTGTGATATCCATTCATAGAAAATCAAAATGGTCACTGTGGGCGCACATTATCAGTTATTAGGGTGCAGTACAATGTTTCAATAATAATAGCGTTACCGTAGACCGAAACACATAATATTATTATCTACTATTAACGTGCCATTGTCAATGTATGAAATCCGATGACGCCATTGCGCCTGAAACAGAGATAATTACACACCCAAATTAAATTAACAGCAAGCCCGTACCAACGTAACCATTGCCATAGATATACTAATACTGATACGATTATTAGAAGATATTATATATCTATGACGGGATCACAGTAGGTATAAATAATAAAATTATAATTTTTCATCGAGCTTCAATATTTGGGCTATACCTAAATTTGTCTCAATATAAATAAAAAGGATTTCAATTAAATCGATGTCTTTTAAAATAAATACAAAGCACATTATAATTATTGATTGATGATTAAACTGGCGCTGAGGTCCATTTAGGTCCATGGCCGACTGCACAACCATCCTCCAGGCGTCTCTGTCCAGAGCTTCTCTTTTCCAGTCGGTCACACCCAGCTTCGCTGCATCCCTGCTGACGGCGTCCGACCATCTCTTCCGAGGTCGGCCTAGAGGCCGGATACCCTTGTAGACCCTGTAGATAGCTCTGCTTTCTTCGCACCTTACAACGTGACCGGCCCATCTCAGCATTCTTGCCATCAGAATATTTCTGATCTTCGGCTTGAAAGACTCGTAAAGTTCGACATTCTTACGAATGCGCCACCCTTGGTCCTCTTTGATTGATCCAAGTATTCTTCGGAAAAATTTGTTTTCAAATACTTGGATAGCCTTTTTTTGTTTCTCCGTAATGCTCCAGTTTTCGCATCCGTAGAGAACTATAGGTTTTACGATCACGTTGTATAACCGAAATTTCGTTTTTCTGGACAGCAGTTTGGACCCAAATATGCTCTTCAGTGCAAAGAACGCTCTATTTCCACTCTTCAGTCGGCAGGCAAGCTCTGTGTCAAGATCATTTTTTTCAGAGATCCCAGTTCCTAAGTACCTAAATTGTGCTACTTTTTCAAATATGGAATTGCCAATTACAATATTTCCTGAGTTTCAGTTTTTTCTCGACACTCTTAGGTACTTGGTCTTCTCTGCGTTAACCTGAAGATTTTTGATAAATATGAGTAAACTTAATTAAATATATTTTTGATAAATATAAGAACCATAAAATAATACGTATCCGGAAATTTGTACGTAAACAGTTCAACGTAGAACACTTATTCGTGTGCCGCAGTACGTGAAACATGAGTTCGTGCAACATTTAATCAAATGACGAGTTCTTCGTTGAACATTTCACCGTGGAATACATTTCACCGTGGAATGCGCATTCTACAACATGTGGCGCTGGTTTGCAGTTCCAATTAGATTCAATACGAATTTTATGAGATGTCTTTATTGGTTTTAAATAATTTAATGTTGAAACTACATACATATAATTACAATATGAAACTATTTCTAATTTAGTTACCTACTTATTTTCTTCCGTCTTTCCCATATACTCCGATGGTTTAAGTGTTATAATTTTACATGATTATTATACGTTACCAAAATAGCATTATTTTCTTCAAAATTGTAAGTAAATAATATTATATTTCTTTACCTTCGTAAAAGAAGTGGTTATGTCGATATGTCATTTTTTCCAGTACAAACGATTCTTTAATGCCTTTCAAAGTCATTAATTGATAATATAAATAATAATATGCACGATAGATTTTTATGTTGTTTTTAATACAAGTAAATAATTTGGAAAAGACCAAAAAATAAAGCAATTTTTGAACATTTTTAGGAACTTTTCAACACTTAACTTAGTATTGGCAAATTTTGATATTGGCACTTATTTTACCAAGATCCAGATTTATAATTCCTTGTGTAATATAGATATTATCGTGTAAGTATTAATAATTGATGATTTTTATAAGTACTTAATATTATGAAGTGCACTTAATGGTAACTATAAAAACAGCTATTTATTGGTTGGAATTAGGAAAACATTTTATTAGGTAGTTAATTAAAATAAAACACAAAAATAAGTAGTTAGTGTTTATTCCACAATTCACACATGGATATTATAGGTTAACCTATAATCCTGAGATATTGGTATCATTTCAGTACCGTTTATTATATATTGTACTTATAAGTAATAAGTAAAACTAATAATACACCCATGGTGGCTGAGTTGGTAAAGTGGTCGTCTATCAAGAAGTGGGATCGATCAATCCAGCGTAAAGACCCAATGTGTCGTGCAGTGGCGCAACCAGGGGGGGGGGGGCAAGGGGCCCTGGCACCCCCCAAAAATGAAAATTATCAGAATGATTTTAAACATTTAAATTGAAAGCCAATAAACTATACCTTTGGGCTTAGACAAATAAAGATACAAAAAATGATTTGTAATAATTCTCCAGCACCCTTTTTAGAAAAATTTCGTAGATTTTAATTTTTAACACAAAAATTTCGAAACACTAATGTCAGGTTTTTTTAGAAACACAATCCCTAATAGAAATGTCAAAAATTCTCGATGTCCACCCGAATTCCGGAGTAGTGTCGGTCATGGCTGGGGAGGGCTGACAGAGCTCTAGCCTGGGGGCCCGGGCTGTGGGGGGCCCGGCGTGTCGGGTTGACCAGATAAGTGAGATAAACACACATCATAAATTAGCTTTAATAGTAAAAAAAGTATACTTCATGGTCATGAACATTTTCAATTACTTATATAATTGTGCAATATAGTTTTTGATTATAATGTGTCGATACTCGACAGCTCCATTATTAAAGTAGATGTATTACAAATCGCCAATAATTCACTGTATAAGTACCATTAATTTTAACTAAAACACAATTTGAAGAACGTTAATGTAGTGTTTCACACTGCCTTTAATCTAATATCGTAGCCTGAGGGCCCGTTTCAGGATGTGGGGACCATGGTGTAGGTACACCGAGCGCAATAGACAAAAGACCGATAAACGAGAAATTAGGCTGTGAAGAAGAAATAGATCCTATGGGACTAATTTACATTTTCCTCCTTGCCCCCCCCCAATAATAAATCCTGGGTGCGCCACTGGTGTCGTGTCAAGTGATTATTTCTAGTGTGTCAATCAATATTATAGAATGTTACATTCTCAAATCTAGGGTCTTATTGGTTGAAAAAAAATGGTTTATTATAATTTTTATAATACCTATGTATTTATTTAATAATACATTCAGTTTACTGTGGGAAACATGTCCTAAATATAATTAAAAAACCAATAACGAAATGTAGTAAGTGTTTTGAAATGATGCATTACCTAATTACAAATCCGTTTTATTTTGGTGGAATCTAGTAAGTGACACTGACTAAAGTCTAAACTAAACAATACATTCATTCAAGACAAATGTGTCCAGATGGTAGATTTTTTTTGTATTATGGTCAATTTATTGGGTTGGCCCTTTCTCGAGAGTTCCCTTGTTCATTATTGTGTGCACAAAAAAGACCGTTTTAGAAATTAATATTTAAAAAAAAAACATTATTACGTACGATATGGTTGTAATTATAATATACTTATCTACCTATTTTCTGCTGTGTCCCTTGTATTATAATGGTTTTATTACGTACTTTTAAGTAAGTATTATATTTTTACATGAATATTTAAAATTTCATTATATATTGTAAATAAATAATATTATATTATGTTACTATGTTTATTGGTATTATGTATTGATAATGGGAGCTATTTATAAGTAATAACCATATACATAGTATATTTGTCTATGGTAATACCTACGTAATGCACATTAATGGTATTAACTATCAAGTTTAGTATTGATGAGAAAATATTAAGTATATCATTAATTTAAATACCTATAACACAACAATACTATTTAGGTAAGTACCTAATGTTTATTTCGCAATTTAGACAGGTATATAAATATATATGTACAGATAAGTTAACTGAAATTACAAATATACCTAATGCTAATTTAAATCTATTTCCGTTTTATCTATGAACGTACATTTTATATTATTTTTATAATAACTTAACTTGTGTACTCCATCATAATGCAGGAAATTAAGAAGGCATCAGAAGTGTAGATAGATAAAGATTGTCATGGCTACGGAACCAACGTGTGTTTCAAAACATACATTCTTGAAATTGACTACACTGTTCTTATAGCTATTTACCACGTGATAAAGAATATGTTATTTACATTACGTAAGTATCATAATATGTTTTAATTTGTTAACTGTCAATTCATGGTGGAACTGCATTTTTGTTATATTATTTCTGTCGCTTTGGAATTTGTTTGATAAATATTGTTTTAAAAAAATGTACTCAGTTGAAAATGTCCCTCTGAGGCGGACGAAACAGGTCCTAATTAAAAGTGGAATAACTACTACAAAAAATGCGTTTTATTAAATTAAAACAACAATATCATAATATGCATTAAAGTTTCTAACATAAATGAAACGCGCATTCAATATTGGCAATATTCGAAGACACTAAACGGGCTTAGTATTTCTTGCGTTGCTGGCTTCAAATTCTGGGTCGATGGTGACTGGCTTTAGCATTTCTATCTTAATAATCAGTTCTGTGGTATGACCTATAGATATTTAAAATGCACTATTATGCAACTGTAACAAAAGTAACCTATAACGTAAGCGTATTAAACATTACATAATATTATTTATAAATCATGTATGTGTGAATACTTAGTAAACAGAATACAGTATGTACCTGGCTAAATAATTAACATTTTTGCTCCAAAGCGCAATACATTGAGCTGCATTGAATAGAAATTATATTAATAA
Organism: Rhyacophila brunnea; assembly: GCF_057557595.1. Lineage (NCBI taxonomy): Eukaryota > Metazoa > Arthropoda > Insecta > Trichoptera > Rhyacophilidae > Rhyacophila > Rhyacophila brunnea. The sequence continues at coordinate 32,972,171 of NW_028233276.1, read as the reverse complement.
ATAAACGGCACTGTTCGGTTATACGGAATACAGCGGAAAACGCATTTTGAAAATAGCCGATAAACTGGATTATTTGTTAGGTTAACCTAACCAAACCTAACCTAAACTAACCCAAACTAACAAATAATCCAGTTTATCGCCTATTATGCGTTTTCCGCTGTATTCCGTATAACCGAACAGTACCAAATAAACTGTTTACGAAGAATGTTGTCACTTGTTAGCCATTCGCCAAACCCATTGGGTCTTTACGCTGTATTAACACATAATGGTTTCAAATGTTTTAATTAGATTATTATAATCTGAGTGGACTAATTGAATTAAAACTTATTGTAAGTAGGTATTATTGAAAATACAAAGATGGCAATACCTAATTTATTTAAAAAATAAATGTTTTTACCTAGGTATATATCTATATTTAATTCATTTAGGATATTATTGATCTTTATAATATATAAAGTAAGTACTTAAGTATCTTAATATATATATGTATTATACAAAAAATATAAAAATAATAATACTTAATTAATATTATATAAACAAGATAATAAGTAGATAATACAATCATAGATATAATCATAGGTTATACATTAGATATAGTCAATTCACTGTCATTTACTTTTTTTGTTTGTAAGAAATAAAAAGGTTTTTATATTTATATATATATGTATAAAGTACGCGTACCTATCAACATATCCTAAATATAATTAAAAAATCTTGAAATAAATCAATTACAAATCCGTTGTATTTTGCAGTTTATTGTGTAGGTAGGTCCTTTAACTTTCACGTGCTTCTAGTGCACAAAAAACATTTGGCCACTGTAACATACCTAATATCCGGAGTTCTGATCAAATCTAAAAATTAATAAGTATTAATAAAAAGTCAACATTATTACGTACCTACCTTACTATAACAAAAATAACCTATAATGAAACGGAGTGTATTATACGAGTGTAGAATAGGTAATTAATATTTTTTCTGCAATCCGGAACATAAATTGGCTCCATAGAATGGAGATTATATTAACAGACTTTTTACGAATAACGGTTGTTACTTGTTAGCCAATCTTGGTCTCTCGTTGGATTAACACACATTTAAAAAACAACATGTATTTTTTATTAAGTCACAGGATTGAACCCACTTTCTATATGGAACCGCTCTGCCAAGTCGGATACCATGGCTGTATTATCAGGATATGCAAAAGTTAAAGTACCTACGTAGTAGTACCTATGTTTAAAGTTGCAAAGATCAATCATATCCAAAATGTCATCTATATAAGTAGGTATATTTATTTTTAAATTAAAGTATGCAGCTATTAACACGTTCGTATTTTCAATAATATCCATTTACAAAAAGTTTCAAATCAACATTGTCCATAATATTATTTTAAATAATAATAATAACACACATTTTCTATAATACTATAATAAATTTTCAACATATTTGGTAGTTAATTAAAATAAAACGCGATAAGCCACAATAGACACATTTAAAAAACAACGTGTATTTTTGTATATCCGCGGGATCGAACTAACCCACTCTTCATAAACGACCGCTCCCCCAACTCGGGCACATCTATTTAAAAGTAAAGTAGGTACTACGTACTTATCTATAAAAATCAATAATATCCTAAATGAATTAAACAACAGCATTTACATATACCTATGTACCTATATACATTTATTTTTTAAATTAAAAAAGGTAGGTATTGCCATCTTTTTATTTTCAATAATGCATACTTACAAAAGGTTTCAAATCAACTAGTCCATTGTCCACACCAAAACAACAAAATATTGCTATTTCTGTAAGTTGCAATATTAATGTCTAAATAAAACACTTAAAAATACGTAATAAAACCATCGTAATACAAGAAACACACATTAGAAAATAGGTAGGTAAGTAGATTATAAATACAATCACATCGTATAGGTATATTATTTATGTAGTTTCAACATTAAATTATTTAAAACCAATAAAGACATCTCATAAAATTCGTATTGAATCTAATTGGAAGAGCAAACTAGCGCCACATGTTGTAGAATACGTATTCCACGGTGAAATGTTCAACGAAGAACTCGTCATTTGATTAAATGTTGCACGAACTCATGTTTCACGTACTGCGGCACACGAATAAGTGTTCCACGAAGAACTGCATACGTACAAATTTCATGTAACCAAAATAATATGATGGCAACCTTTAACGAATTTACATCTTTTAACGTTTTTTTTAAGATAAGTTTTTATTGACGTGCCAGGAAAATTGTACGTATGGAGTGAGCATACCGCGAGGAATTGTATCGGAAACCGATGGCCATATAACATTGAGATAAAATTCATGTCTAAATAATACACGCAAAAAATACGCAATAAAAACCAACCGAATACAAGGGAAAATCCTAAAATCATATGATTGAAATGATGAAAAGTATATTCGAAAGTAAGTACTGATAAATTATAGCGTTATTATCAGATATTTGATACCAATCAATATCAAATTAATGTTATTATTGAATCTAATAAAATTGGAACATAACTACGAACAACGCATATTTTTTATCTCAATACTATACGGCCACGTCTTTCCGGTACGACAACTCACGGTAAACTGTGATACGGCGAAGTATAATAGGTATGTACAATTAAGTGTAATCATTTTAATTGAAACACTTTAAAATGTAAAATATCAAAATACTCGTACTTTGCCTCATATTGTAAAGCTTCATCTTTATCCATAAGGCGGCTTTGGTATGTATAACACTCACATTTTTAAACAGCTATTTACAAGATATTATTTGTCATTATATAAAAACTTTGCAAATTGGTGAATTATTCATTTTTAGATATTAGATACTTACCTATTAGTAAACTACATATAAATCTAAGTGAATACTTCACTGTAGTACTTCATTTACTCATAATAATAATATAATAATATTATATTGTACTTAAATGCACTCTATTTTATTAAATGACCAAGCTTTTAAAAATAACAATCTGTGATTGTCCATATATCATTTTTTTCATGCTACCAGCTTCCCGTGTAATCTTTTTATTGCGTTTTGAAAGCACTCTTGTCACTGATTATGAATATTAATTCGGGTAAATTGACCCTATAATGACCTGGTCACACAAAGAGGTTATAATTTTCACACGGATCTATATCACTGGGTGTTTCTGATTTAACGCACCCATCTCAGGCTCGTAATTTAATAGCTTATTAATTATTTTTGTTCTTAATGTTATTGACATACAATCGTTATAATAGGTATTATGAAGAAAAGTTTTTAATGTTTAAGGGCGGACGTGCTCAGTGTGGGTCAAAATGGAGCTTTTTTCTATTTTCAAACCATGATCCTGGACATACCTTAAACGTTGTAGATAATCTATTTATATAATTTTGAAGCCTTATTATCCTTTATAGTTATTTTAAACATTTGATGACTGCATAAAGTATTTTTGTTACATAAAATAGTATTCTTTTAAACCTCTCGCTCTAATGTTTTAGAATAAAGTCATATTTCGGTACATAACTGTGCAGTGGTGTTAAGATTTTTTACATTTCTTAATTTTTAAACGCATTTATAAAATCATTAGTATAATTTATGACGAGATAATTTTAGTAAAATATTTACGATAAAAAATTATATTGATAATCTCTGTGATGCCAAATTTGATAAGAATTAGGCATTTTATTATTCAAAAAATGGGCAAGATTAACACATTTGAAGATAATTCTAAAGATACTCATTATAAGCTATGTTTTTGACCATTCAACTGTGATAAACATCCTACGAATAATGATTGCTCTATAATAATTATTAACCTAAGAATAAGGCAGTGTTTTTTTTGAAATACGCCATTTCTTTTGGCATTCCCCAGTGGTTAAGCTACAACATACGGCCGTAGCCATAAATTGACAAACTATAATTGAAGTAAGGAGTAAAATGATATTAACGTGTGTTTATGTTAATGTGTTTGAATATGTACTGTTTAAAAAAAAAGATTTTTTTTTCGATTAGGAACATGTTCAAACACGCGCGTTAACATTATCTTATTCCCTATTTTAATTTTAGTTTGTTAATTTATGGCTACGGCCGTATGTCGTAGCTTAACTACTGGGGGATGACAAAAGAAATGGCGTATTTCAAAAAAACACTACCTTATTCTTAGGATACTTTAAGGTATGTCCAGGATCATGCTTTGAAAATAGAACAAAAGCTCCATTTTTACCTACGCTGAGCATGTCCCCCCTTAATGTATATATTTTTTTTGCTATCTTCTATCGTGTTCCAAGTTTGGTGACTAATAAATTTACACTACACTTCTCTATAGTAGTCCAGGCTTCGATATTGAGCCACTTACGAAAGTTGAGTAGCCAAGAGAATCTTCTTCTATCTACGCTTTTGGTGCTCTCTACGTTTGCCTTCATGCAGCTTTTCTGCGTTTAATAGTACCTTTAAGTTTTTTTGGCTTATTGGCTCATCTTAAAACCTCTTCTTTGATTATGTGATCAGCACAGGATATTTTCATAGTACATTGATATGACCGGCTACATGTAAATTGTACCTAAAACATTTCACTGTGGCAAAGTTCGCCGTGAGCTTTGTATCGGAAAGAGATGACCATATTATACTATACGGTCTCCAATTTTATTAGATTCAATAAGAACATTTATTCAATTTTCATAAAATTCATGAATTCAAGAATGAAAACCTAACCTAACCTAACATGGTCTTACAAATAATCCAGTATATCGGACTATTTTCATTAAATTTCATTATTTTCAAAATTTGTTTATTATAGGCATCAATTAAAAAAAAAATCCTAAGATTTATTTTCAGGAAGGCGTAGAACGGCGAGCCTGGAAAATAGGACACAATGAAAAACTGTAGCAAAAATAATCTAGTATATTTTTTCCTACTTTTGAATAAATAATATCCATCAGTAATTTTCACGTTAGTGTCAATTACTTTGTACGTGTCCTGTAATTAAAATTCAAAAGTGGCTGATAATATTTATGGCATTGCAATGAATGGAAAGCGACGGACCTAGGGCCGTCTGTGTCCGAAAGCTGCGGGTCCATCCGTCGGCCGCCGGCTATTATAAACCCCCCTTTACCACGCGCCCCATTGTCTCGGAACACGGGGCAGTTCTGATGGGACACTGTCCACTAAGATGGGGGTAGCTATAGTGGTGCCAACGATAGCTTGTTATGCGCAACCGTGAAATGTATCAATAAGACATAGTGGAAGCTACACACAGAATGTCAAAGATGCATTTTAGTATATCATATCACCTACAGTGTCTGACCACGCCTGTTGCATCTGTCGTTTTATGTCAATCAGCAACCATACCCACTCTTTCTCGTTTCCGGCATAACATATCAAATACTGTAGTTGATTTATAACAATAATGTGAATTGATGCTTTCGTTATATTTTGTATCCCTTTAAATAGAGTTTGTGACCGAGAAATATTTTCTCGAGAATAATTGATAAATAATCAGAAAAGACCAATCTCGTATCTCGATAAATCAATTTTCTAAAATTTAGAAAATTCTCATTTCTCGGAGAAATCATCAATGAGATTCTCGAGAAATTGAGAAATTGTCACTAGGGTAAGCAGCCGACCGCAACTAAAATTAAAAAACTGAATGGAATTTCTCAAGAAAATTTCTCGGTAAAAAAATATCTAGACTTAAATAAAAATAAGCTCTCGACTTTCATTAGGAACGGAAGTTTTCATCAAATAATTTGTAGGTAAAAGAATTCTTGAACAATTGATCAAAAATTCAATCTCGAATTCTCGAGAAAACAAATATTCCTGATTCCTGAGTCTTGAGAAATGAAAAATGTCTAGAAATCTCAAACTTTGCAAGTAGAAAATTGCGCATAAACATTTATCACTATACTGTGGTCCGTATGGATGACCATATGAATATATCTGCCATGGAACCTAGTAATTTACGATTATTTTATATCATTGTGTGATTTGTTGTTATTGTCAATTAATAATAAATGTTATACCTAATTTACTTTATAGGGTTTTTCACATACTTGATCACTATCAAAGGTTACTTACTACATAATTGACATTAATTTAAATATGTTTAAAGTCGAAGTATGCATATGTAGCTATCGCTGGTGCAACTGTAGTTGATAAAACTATGTTAGATACGCTTTAAGATGACAACCACCCTGAGGGTTTTGGTTTATCTGGTAATTGAACGGGTATGAGATTGCACAAGTTTTAATGAATTAATGAGTAAATGGACATTCATATTCATGGGCACTTTGGAAATGCCTTTCATTACATTTTATGTTAGCTAACTGAATGCGTTTAATTATAACGAACATGCAAATAGAGATATATGAATTGGATTGACCATGATACCTTCAATTGTTATATTAATGAATAAATAATTACAAGATAAAAAGAACTTTTTATATACAATGTTTTTAAATTTTCTGTTGAATCATATAAACTTGACTTGACTAGCTTAAACGATCAAAAAAAAATGTACTTAATAGAAATAATACTGAAATGTCATATTGATTTCCATATTAACGCACGTATATATTAATAATTTAGTTGCTAGGACCCCAAACCCCTAGCAACCAATAATGGTGTCGAAATAACTTTTCATACAAAACAGAATTAACTGAAAATGAATTCAATTCTACTTAAAGATGGGTAAAAGTATTAAAAAAATGCATTGGCATTGTGTTATGATATATTCTAAAAGTTTCAAATGTCTAGCTAGTCGGGAAGTTTGTTAAAAATCGATTGCAAGATTTGTACCATACAAACAACCACCGAACAAAATAAATAAGAATACGACCTAAGAAAAACTTTGTAAAATAATGGATAAGCCTGTGAATGTGAATAGTCCTATCTACTAATAAACTGCCTTCTTTCGGCATGTTATTTATTTGGTTACGTGTTTATCCGACAGTTACTCGGTGTCAATGAGAACCATGCCATGCCTGTTAGTGTTTACCTATTCGTATATTCATGATAACTAGGCACTTATCTAATAAATTAGGAGCACCACTTTTCGTTATCCCAAAATACAGGACTAACCTGACATAAGTGATATTCATTATAAGTGCAATAATTGAGTTTGATCAAATGGGTTCAGATCATCATAATATATTCCATCTACGTGAAAGTGAGTTTACTTGAACTTTTTTTATAAGATAAGATGCGCTACACTATTTTACTCGTAATTAATTAATTGTTCCTTTTTTATCTCACAGTTAATTAGCCTTTAACCTTAGCGATAGGTAGGGGGGCCTGGCAAATATCCTAGCCTGGGGTCCCGCTTCAGGATGTGGGGGCCATGATTATGACTTGTAGGCTGTATGATAGATGTATAAAATTATAGTAGATATTTCCTCAACAATGTATAGAAATACTCGTATGATTATATTTTATTAAGTTTTTATGTTACCAAAATAAACATTTCCTTTTCATTTACTGTAAATATTGTCATTATATAAAATATTTAAAGAAATATTTAAAGGCGATATGTCAGCAAAGATAAAAACTAAAGTGATGAACTCATGTCTCCTACCATGCTTAACATATGCCTGTCAGACATGGAGATACTCTAGCATAGTAAAGAACAAAATCACCAGCTGCCAACGCGGTATGGAACGTAGTATGCTAAATATCAACAAAAGACAAAAAATAAGACACACAAAAATAAGAAATATTTCAAAAGCCACAGACGCTCTAATCCATGCTCAAAAATTTAAATGGAAATGGGCGGGTCATGTAACGCGACTACAAGATGAGAGATTGACAAAAATAATTACTTCATGGAACGGCCCAAAAGGGAAACGCTATAGAGGAAGACCCAATGCGAGATGGCAAGACGACATCATAAAAACAGCGGGCCCAAATTGGCTACAAATAGCCAAAAACAGAGTCCAGTGGGACTCTTTGGAGGAGGCCTTCACCCGAAGAGGGGTTCTTACAAACCAAACAAACTAATTACATATCACTGTCTAATTTATAAACACTATCTAATAGTATTATATACATGTATATAATATGTATTATACAAAAATAATAATAATTAATTTTATATAAACTAGAAAACAAGTAGATAATACAATCATAGATAGATATATATATATATATATATATATATATATATATATATTCATAGGTTATATATTATATATTCATTAGATATAGTCAATTAACTGTCATTTACTTTTGTTTGTAAGAAATAAAAAGGTTTTTATTATTATTAGTATCGTCATTATCGTACGGTAAACCAAGGTAACACCACCAGTACGGACGGAATTTATTAACATCGTAAAGGAAAGGTTAAGAAGAAGAAGAATTGATGCAATCGATAAATTAAATTCATTTAATGAAAACAAAATCAATACGTTGTTTTTGTTTTGTATTGACCGTAGGTGCGAAATTTAATTATCGTACTACAAAAAAGCAAAATTTAAAAATTAATGAAGTGTCAAGTAACATTTGCATCACTAGCATGACACGGCTACCAGGATGAAATAAATTGAAAGGAGATATCAATTCCAAGCATCAGGAATGAAATTAAAGGGTCATCGTTGAGAACAATATGTATGCAAAATTGTCGGCCATTGATCAGTCCCCCATCTATTTGGCTGCCCACTGCGATGAAGCCCTTCTCAATGAGTATCTCACACCACTGCTCTTTGCCAGACAAAAGCCACTTCGAACGTTTATTAATATAGAGCGTTTTGAATGCAGATATTATCTGCGTGTATGTCAATTAGGTATGTATGTGCTTTGCTTATGGCTTCCATATAAATATACGACATAATACGTCATAATATCGATTTCGCTAAGCCCAAAAGAGTGTAAGAGACAACTTTCAACTCAACATAAAAGAAATTTAAAATAATAATTTTATTTGTTTTGTCATATATTATGTTTTTCACAAACTACCCTAGCAAGAAATATTTGTAACTTTATAAAATAATTTTTTTTACTAGTGCACACTTATGAGACCTGTAGATAGTATTCTAAACCATAGGTATCGAACCTTTTCGTTTTGCTGAGTCACATTGAGTGAAGAGCTAATCTTTTGGCCTACACAAGTATTTTTATATTTTATTCATAGAAGTAGATTGTTATACTAAAAATAGTATCTACATGTCTTTATTTTATATTTATTTTCCGAGACGACTTGTTTTTTGATTGTTTAATTAATATTTCCCAAAAACTCCGTCCACAATTATTAAATTCGACTGGTTTTTAGGTTTCATACAGAAAAAATCTTATACAATCCATGTCGACAGATTTTCTTGTTTTTACATCCCCCTTCCTTCCTAGCACGATCAGCTTTTCCGTAAAACATTAAAAATTCTGTTCAAAATCTCTTCAACATTTTTTTTGTACGATAAAGTACGATTTTCAACACACAACATTTATATAATATTATGTGAAGCAATATTAAAATTCCAATGTTTAATATTGGTCAAAGTGAGACACTCATTGCTTCTATAACTATATAGTATGTACATACATATACTTTCGTGAAACATGTTATATTATGTCTACATTTAACTATCTACATTTCAATATAGGTCATTCTTGAAAATGCATTCATGTCTTTACAGTAAGTCGAGTTATTATATTCTGCTAGTGCAGGATTACCTTATGTTTTTTTGAAACGGACTCAAATTAGGGTAATAATTTTTTTTTCTGTACCTAAGATTTTTTTTTACGTAACAATTTTAATTATGTACATTACAGTGAACAAAATTATAAATAACATAAACACTTTGCACATATATATTGAAAATCTTTTCTCAAATTACTTTCTTTTATAGGTAGTGTTTATTTTTTTTTTGAATTTCCATACCTACTACAACTTAGGTACTTATCGAAGTATTGTAACATTCGGCAATTGAAGTTCGATAAAGTCAAATAAGTATACTCGAATCACTCTACAGTGGCAACATGGACGATTTTCAGGTGTATTGGTATTATCTGCTTTTTTAGTGCTGGAAAATAATATTAATATACTTAATGCATTTTACCGTACCTATCGTGCTACTGTAGAATGATTACCATCTACATTTATTAAGCATCTTGGGTAATGAAACACTTAATTTGTAATGTTAGAAACTATTTGAATGTGTAAAAAATTCTAATTGTTTTGAACACTAATTCCCTCATTATTGATCTGACTGAAAAAAAATATGCTCGCTATAATATATAATATTTATTTTTGCCAAGTCAAATGTGATAATAATAGATGCTACTCGTACATTCGCTAACTGACCGCTCGCCTGGAAGTAATTATGCAAAAAACCCTTTTCTTTCTATTGTCATGCAATCAACCGAGTGTAATATGACGCCTAGACCCGCTTGCTGCCCGCATTCTAATACGGCCAATTAAAACTCTCCGCTATGGTATTGTATTTTACAATATCTAGTAGTGATGGGATTACACTGTCAGTATTGAATTTGGCATTCACAAGTAGATGCATGTTACAGTTGAAGAAGAGAAACAAATCACTGTGTACAGAAGTAAAATAACTAAATAAATGAAAAAATGGCACCATTTATTTTTAAATACAAAAATGGATAGATATAACATAGTTACCTATCACGTATAAATTACCTACACACTTAGATATTCGTTTTAAAAAGCAAAATGTGTAATAAATAGACGTTTAGTTTATTTAGTATGATCCTTGTGACTGATACAAACTATCATGGTTTTGATCCGGTTGAAATTTTATCAGTGACAAAATGAAAACCACCTCGTTACGAACTTTATGCTGGCTCTCACATCTTAACTCGCTTCGTCTTGCGCACAGCTATAAATCAAACCTTCCAAGAACGTCGATTTGGTGCTGCAGATGAAGACCGTGCAAATCTACCTAGCGACAGTCGCACGTAACCTTCGAAACGTAAAGATATTTGGATGCGGCGATCGGCGATCCAGTATAGGACTGACCAGGTTGTAGGTGTTTTTATGCGTTCTGGCGTCTTTGACTCGCAGCCTGAAAAGCATACAACAGTAGATGTTTTTTTCAAACTAAAAAGTCGCATTCGACCAATCTGCGGAGCTCCATTTGGCAACGTGTGTTTTGTGAATAGTGATGACGTCACATCGACGTATTGACATGTTGCAGGCGAGACGAGTTTTGATGTGAGAGTCGGCTAAGAGTTCATGAATAACTGGACTAAATTCAGATTCAACGAAAAAAGATTTTAGAAATGAAATAAAATATTAATTTTCTTTCTTCTATATAATAAATAATTGTAATATTTGATTCTGACTGTGGACCTTCTAGAGTTTTATCTGACACCCTTTAAGTTGATTTTTGACCCGTGGCTTCTGCTGTCTATTGTGACTCCAAGAATGACCCAATTGTCATAAATATGATAATATCGGTACGTATTGAAAATAAAATCAGTAATTTGATAGGAATATTGCGGACATCTCCATTCGCAATCTATATGATATGGATCCAACAATTCAAGATTATTTTTTATTGTACAAAGGCGAGGGACCAGGATGATGGTGTTTTTATTCATGGAAGATTAAAGAGTTGGCCATTAATTGGCAATATACGATAGCAATCATACAGTTTATTGTTTGAAGTACTTATGTATTCAAAAGTTAAATAATCCAATGTCGGTAGAGAAAAATGTTCTAAAATCTACATTCTAATGCTATTACTGCATGAAACATTTTAATTATGACTAACTACAAAAAAATGTAAATGAGGTTAAAATATTTAATAGAATAGATTTTATATTGATATTGATTATTAGACGCCATTTGTAATGCAGCATATTATAGTCTCTAAATGTAACGTTAATTATACCATTTTATTTAAGTATAACAAATTATTGGTATCTCTATAGAATACGTACTAGCTAGAATATATATTTTTTTGTTAGTTTAAACGTATATATTATTTGGATGTTCAATAAAGGTTTGCTTAGTAAATGGGTTCACAATCTTTCATAGCTCACCGCCCTCTTTCAAAGGATATTTTTTTTCAGCCCCCACCTCACAACCATGAAAGATTCCTATCACTCACCCAGCCAATAACAAAATATGTTAAGTGTATTTTTTTAAATTGTATCAAACTATTTATTTTTTCCATGCGTACACACCACAGAACAGATCTGTTCCCTGAGTGTTCCATGACTTCCCTGGTACACACATAATTAATTCTTTATAGTATATAAATAATATATTATGTTATATATAATTATTGTTTAATAATATTTTTTATATAAAAATTATAACATGAAAATAAAAATACTTATAACGTTTGTGGTGGCTGGTTGCCTGACATATCCTCACGGATGAAGGGACAAAAATGGAGACTTAAATAAAGCTGCTGATGATAACCGGAAGCCCGAGTATTGTAAAATAAGATAATAATTAACAAAGCCGGGTATAATTGGGAGTTTTTATAAAAGCTATCAAGCAATTAAAAAACTGCAATATATTCAGAAGAATAATAAATTAATAAATAAACAATAATGACACGATAGCAATAATATGTCGGCTTTCGACAGTATACACTACACAATAATATATTATTATATTAAGTCTCATGCTGAAGTAGTCCAAATTATATAGACCTTTGGTCAGAATTAAATCCGACAGATTAGGCTAAAGACCACGCGCCAGGGGTTACGTATTGTTGACTCGCACGTTACGCTCGTCTAATGAGTGATATGGCTCAAAGGGTTAAGACGGCTTCAATAGAATAACAAACTTCGCAAATATAATATTAAATGTACATTATTATTACATAATTAATTAACTCATAATATGTAAAAAAACATTTCAAAAATTCTATTTACTTTTCATGCCGATTAGAATGTTGGTTTACAATAATCAAGAAAGCGATTTTGAAAATGTCTGAAACTCCCACCTGGTCATATACAGATGTACCTAACACATCTCCTGCAACTACATCATCGGCTTAATTCACATACGCAATGAACATGCAACTACATTCGTTGGGTTACTGCCAGCAGTAGGTAAGCCTCAAAATTAGATTATTGATTGCAAATACATGCCAGTTCTCCAAAGTGCAACAGATGATAATAACTTCTATATCATTGGCGGCGATGCTTTTGAAACTATGGATTCATTTGTTTATCTAGCACTATCACAAACACTAATAACACGAGTGACGAAATAAAACGCGGGATCACCCTCGCCAACAGGTGCTTTTTCGGTCTCCAAAAGCTTCTAAAGAACAAAGCACTCTTAAGGATAACCAAACCAACCATATATAAACTCTCCTGTACTCGGTATTAAGATATGGATCAGAATGTTAAGAAATCTCTTAAATCTCAGAAATGCTCAGGAATCAGAATGGCAATCAGCAAACAGGATGAGAGACATATGGATATCTTTGAGAAGAATCTTTTGAGCTGTTCAAGAAAGTGGCATTTGGAGGTCATGGTAGAATGAGGAGCTGTACACACATTATGGACACAAAAAGTCTTTGTTGGATCGGATACGTGCATAGAATACCGGAGGATATACCGGCGAGGCGGGTTATGTATGCAACCGCCGATGGCAAGACCTGAAAGTCGAAGTTAAGATAGCTGGACTGCGACACGGGAGATCTAAAAATGATCGGTCAAAGCAACTAGAAGATTGTCGACGCTGCATCGTTCAGGAGGGCGATTCACGAATGAAGCAGTGTGACCGGTTGCGCAACGTAAGCGCAAGTCTACTTCAACGAAGTATATTAAAAGTCGACCGGTAGTATCGAGTACAGTATGCAATTGAAGTATACACGCTTTGGCGGTAGAGGCGATAGCAACTCTCCGTTTGACATATTATTAAACGTCAAAAATTCGTACGTAGTGAAAAGGCTGTTATTCTATTTTTTTTCTATCTTTTACATAACTATTACCGCTGAAAGTATTATTTTGTGTTTAAATTCTCACTTAAATATTTATTGTGATTTCGTAATATAGAAACACACATGTTTGTTTGCAAAATACAACGGAAATTCCGTGGTGTAATATTGTTATATTGGAGACGTAACTAGCTTGTTTAAAGATTAATTGGCTACGTACTTCAACAATGAATGATTTAATCGTGCAACGTTAACGGTAAGTACTGATTATATATGAAGTCATTACCAAAATGGATAAAAATGTTATTTAATTTCCATGAAATTCACAAGCATTCCGTCATGGCATGTTTACTTTCTATCTTACTCTAACGCATGGACATGAGGTATAAACATGCTGAATGCTTTCTAACTCGCACGTATCCATTTCGTTCGAATTCGATTTACGTGCTTCAGTTAAAGCGGTTCAGTGACGTGTTTTTCACCGCTTCATTCGTGAATTGCCCTCCAGGATGAAGGAAGTTTTTGAATGAACCCAAGAGTTATAGTGCCATAAATGATGATAAGTGATGAGTAATTGCAATTTGAAAGTTTGACATGCCCTCTAAAATCAGGCATAATGCTAATTTCTTTGTGCTTTATTTTCATCTAGCATACATATTTATATAAATTATACCATTTAATTAATCCGTTGTTAACTCTAAGTATCTAATTTATCAATTCACCAATTTTTGTCCAGTGACCTCACGATATTCACAATCATTACAGGTATAGGTTTTTTAAATAAAGTTAAGTAAATTATACGTGCTTCATAATTATTTATATCGCAGATTTGGGAAATATAAATATATGTATAGCAAAAAAACGATAAGGAGTACCCAAATCACTACAAAAAAATTGAACTACCCATATTTTGGAAAATATATGGTCTACTAACGTATTGAACTATTTATTGAGAGTATGTAGAGAATCAGATATTTGTGATTATATTATATTACTCAATGTGCTTAGAAAATTAATGGGATAACTAATAGTTTTAGAAGCACAATATAAAGAAAGTTTCCTTGTTAAAGAACTCACTTGTGGGTCACATTTATTAATTCGTTGCTGAGTCGCTCAGTAGGTAACGTTGCAATAAACAATTTAGCGGACGGTCAATTGAAATGACCCACTACTTTCATTGGTCATCACAGTTAGTAAATTGACGTGATACATATACAGACTATTATAATTTCTCTTGAATCTCAACTCAAATTGAAGTTGTTGTTTTGTACCTACTGAGATAAAATACCTTTTCGCTCCCCGTTAAACGTCGCAAACTTTTTGAAAGCTGGGAAATTTTCTCACGTAAACAGGGCTCGAAATGGACCGGAACACACCGGAGCACCGTTCCTGTTCGTGAAATCGGTAAATTTTACTATATAAAAATCTTCAGAAAACTGTCGAGCGCTCCGGTTCGTAATTTTTTCCATTTCGAGCGCTGCTCGTAGATCAAACTGAGGGTCGGACCGACACGACATGAAAAAGATTTTCTGTAATATATTATATCATAATAAGAGTCACTCACACCTAGTGCATGCTAACAAAGGTCGTGGAAAGTTGGTTCTGGAACATTCTCAGCACAACGATGTCTGTAGACGTGGTGGGTGGTGTAGGGAAAATAAAATACCTATTTACTGATAATCTATGCCTAGTCCAGCCACACCAAGATAGATACAATATCAAAGCGCTAAACTTTCATCCGGGGGCTCCGAGTTTGATCTCGGTGAGGTCACAAATCATAATATATTTATTTGATTTGAAGTTTGGTTGTTTGTGATTGTTTCACTTCTATTACTAACTTCTCTTTTGTCATTAAGCCTTAAGGGCCTTAAAAACAATGTTTTCCATCCATGAAATACATAAGTTATAGATACTTATTTTTTTTATCAAACATGTAAAATGTTTTTACAGAAATATTGCATAATTATTTTTATATTCAATGTTAATTTATTCACGTAGAAATGTATCATGGTATGGCATATATATAGTTACCATGTCCGATCCTAATACAATCATATGGGCCTCTACGGAGTGAAGGTTTGTTTTTAAGAGAAATGGATGTTAGACACTTGCTCAACCTATTAGATACATACTCTATCTCCAAAGAAAACAATATGTGTAATTACCAGATTCAGGATTTGAACCTGGGATCCACGATATATAAGCCGCTTGGTCATCGTGAGCGTTGTATAACCTTAAAAAATATGTAGATTCTTCCCCCAATATTATTATTATACAGTGACAGTTAGATCAATTTGATTGAACTCTATAACACAGTATATAATACAGATACAGTTTTTTGAGTTTGAGGGAAACAATAAATCACAAGCATATGTTACAATAATTCTGTCAGAATTTTTCAAAGTGGCGTACTCGCGAATCATTTTAGTTATAAATGTTAACAATATTTTTTTGTAAGTAGTGGTTTTAAATAACTTTTTAAAGTTTGAATACCTTTCTGTTTATAGTGACGTGCATTTTATATTTAATCTTTTCAAAGTACATATATTTCCACAGATGCCGAATTTAGATTAAGATAACTGGACATGTATTAACAATAGTTTTCAAAATCGAAGGCAAATAATACTCAAAGTGAAGTTCAGTACTACTGTAGGTCTATAGACACATCTGGTGACAAATAATTAATTTTGGTTTATCATCTATTTCAATATCACTATCACAAGTTTTTCTATTCCTTTCGCATCATCGTGTACTTGCGCAGAACATAGCTATCTCGTCGATCCAGTGTATCTAATGTATTTATATCACGTTATATGCGCCTATCATTTGAATTTTACTGCTGAGTATCCCACCTAAATACTATATATTCATGTTTATTTCACTCTTTGCACACGGTGGGTTAGTCGCAGAAAGCCCTCCTCCACTCAACGGAGATTTTTTTTTGACGCAGTTGACGCAATAGATCCATCATAAAATTTAAAAGGGGGCCTTGCAACATTTTAAACTAGTCATAAAATTATTAAACTATACAAAAATGTTAAAAATATGGGCAATTCTTACAAATATAATACTATACTATTATTGTATCATCACTACCATCTGCAATGACAATTATTTTTAGTCACATACTATGGTTCTAGGAAAGAGATTCATTACAGAGATTTCTCCCCCCACCAATACGAATATAAAAAAATACGAATTACTTTATCAATATTATAAGTGTTTGGAATTGAGCAATGCTTAACATATTATATTTATCGTAAAAAACCTTAGATAATATATCTTCAAAATTAAGATGAAATTATAGAGCCCATAATCAAAATAATGTTAAAATACTTAAGTTGGTACGCCACAGAATTTATTATTTTTCTTGTTATACCTCTACAAAAAATACTCGCGCTTAAGTGGGCGGAGAATTGTTCAATTATTCACCAACCCCTAACACCCTTAAAAACTTAATTACATAGGACGTCTGTCAAGGTTTGCCATGAACCGCGAATATGAAGTTATCGAAACGTAGTCATTATGCATTTTGATGATTAGCAATTTTTTTTGTTGTTATTTAATTGCTTAATTATTTCGATATAAAAAATTGGACGGTTATACATTTTTTATGTTAGTTTGGTATTATTTATAATTTGTATTAGGTACTGATAATATTTGTTTTAATTGCTCTTCATTCTCAATTAAATTTTACAATGATGGTATTAGTTGTAAAATATTTAATTTTTTATTTTTAGCAACGATTAATAATTTTGTTCTTAAATAGCCCATGTACCATATAACGATCGTAGAAGCTGTGGAATATTTTTTCACTGGATGATGTATCTATAGTTTAAACTCTGGACAGTCCGTATTCTTAATAAGTGCCTAATATTATGTATATCGACTGCTTAATATGCAAACCAGCTAACTGCACTTTTGAAAAAAATGAGATTTTGACGTCATTTTGTTATAAAGCATGTTTTTTTATGCTCACACTAAATTTCAATTTCCTC
The DNA here is from genome assembly GCF_057557595.1 of Rhyacophila brunnea. Taxonomy (NCBI): domain Eukaryota; kingdom Metazoa; phylum Arthropoda; class Insecta; order Trichoptera; family Rhyacophilidae; genus Rhyacophila; species Rhyacophila brunnea. Next base: position 32,954,312 of record NW_028233276.1, on the reverse strand, counting down.
AAACCTATAAATAATAGTGTTATTGTTCTTCACACATAACAGCCAAATGCAGATACAGAATTTTCAATATCATAAATGGAACAACTTCGCTCTTTATAAATATAAATTTTCTTTAATATAAAAGGGTAGCTAAAAAAGTATATTAATTTATAGTGCAGCTTATTTGGTAAAAAAATCCTAGTGTATTTTTGGAATTGTCAAATTCCGATCGATAGTTAAATACTTAAGTTTTTTCTGCTTCCTGAATAATTTACCCAAGTGGAGGTTAAGCAGGTCGATATGTCATTACGATGCACTGTGTTTTTTAATATGTTTCAATATGTTATATTGTGCTTAGTACCTACCCACTTATATAGACATATTTTATAATTTCTATTATTTTATAGACATATTGTTATAAGTTACATTTTATTTGAGTGCATATTTGTTCATATAAAATAATAAAATCTTAAAATAAATAGCTACCGATTACGTCATACTTACTTAAATGATAATAGATTATTTAAAGTAACATAGTATCATAATAAATTTATGACATGAATAATAAATAGATTGTTCCAATAAAAAAATACTAATATCTATCTACTTCTAAGTTAGAACGGATCAAAAGTTTACTCTATAAATAAATACGTTTATGATGCCTTAGATTTTTCATCTTGCGGGATTTCGATTCAATAGTCAAATAAAAAAGAATTCTAGGGAAAGAGAAAAACGTCGTGTGTGGTGATTATGATTATAATATATGTCAGGTATGGCCAAGTTCAAGTACGATGTGATCTCTCATACCTCCCGTTCATCAGAAAGAAATAATCAATTTCCCATTCGTCGTGGAGATGTCTTAGTTTGTGCTCTCATTGCACTCATCGTCAGACTACTGTGAAAAAAACCTATTGTGTCACAGTAAGGAACTACGCCTCAATTAAAAGTGCGGGGATTCAAATCTTCGCTTTCACTCACTCCTGCGGCAGACTGTGATTGATGTAATACAAATCAAGTGATACAAGATCACAGGGGCTTTCTAGTGAGTAATTTGAAAACGACTAACTCTCCTGTAAACTGGTTAAGGAAATATAATGGTGAACAACTGAGTGTCCACGCTTTTTATAATTGCAACACTAAATTCCTGTGATGCGATTAAAGACCTATCAACCATGTCCTAGACCAGGGTTCCCCAAACTTTTTCTGCAATGGAACATTTCGCAAACCCGGAAATTTTAACGGAACACTTAGTTTATCTTGTAGGTTATGTATTATCGCAGCTAACCGTTCTGCCAATTTTGGCAACTGTCGTTAAACTCACAAGACTTGTCAGCCGGTCAGTTAAAAACAATATACCCCATCTTTTTCATGCGCATGATATTAGAAAAGATGGTTCTCCGTCTGTACCTAGATCATGGCCCCCACATCCCGAAGCGGGCCCCAAGCCTAGGATCTTTGGTGCCCTCCCCCTACTAATCGCTAAGGTTAAAGGCAATGAGACGATCTACAGTTGAAAGTATGGCAAAACCACATACTATTAAATGTTAATACGCTTGGAGTGAAACAGCGCCGCAGGCGACATTTTTTTACTATTAGTGCATGTTTGTGATGTGTGTTTATGTCACTTGACTGGTCAATCTCTCATACCGGGCCCCCCGTAAGCCCTGGCCCCCAGGCTGGAGGCCTGTCAGCTCCTCCCTTGTGGGAGCCATGACCTATCTAGATACTTGACGTCATAAACATCAGTGGAGATTGATCATCACTCGCCTTTCAATATGAAGTAGATTCTTAAATTATTTTAGTTTTAATTATTTTACTTCTACTTAGTAGAAGATCTTTAAATGTGTTGCAGTGTATAAAACCTTTCCAAATGGTCACGGAACACCTATTCAGGTTCAGCGGAACATAGTTTCGGAAACCCTGTCCTAGAAGAACTCTTCAGTTTTTTAATCATGTGATTTGGTAGAGGCAGCTTGAAGAGACCTGTCCCCATTGAAAACGTAAACGATAAAAAACGTCCAAGGAAAACTGGAAGAGTGTCGTGCAAAGTATATGTACTGCTCATGAAGAGTATGATCCCACAATGATAGATACGGTACTTATTAGGAAAATTTGAATGAATTAAGATAATAAAACAAAACAATTTAATATATCTATATTATATTAAATTAAATTTTGATACGCCTCTATAAGAGATCCAAACGGTATGCCAGCAAACACCCCCTAAATCTATCTATCAATTCATTGTGTGCCGTAATAATAATTTTTCATTGTTTCTGGTGTCAAGAACTATTTGTTAATGTCAAAGGTGAGAGTGTGAGGATATCAGGGTGAGAAAAAACAATACAAGGGGATGTTTTTCAAGGGTAGTTTTTTAATACTATGAACATAAGTTAAATTTATTGGTTTGGGCAAAAGTGGTTGGTAAAAAATATAAACTCATTTGTAAATGTAATTATTATTGCAAACAAAAACTTGATGTTTTTTCATTGTAAGTAGGTGACTATATACTACCTAAGACATTGCATAAATAGAAAAGAGATTATTAGCATAATTTTAGTTCCAAAGTCCAATGAAGGTAATTTAATCTAACTTTATTAGGACATTTTAAATCGAGTTTAACGTTCAAATCACAGAACACATTAACACAATCACTTCTAACCTTTTAATTACCACACTGTTCGAAACAGTCCGTTTGACTTTTAATATAAAAATTAACACTTTTTTGGGACAAAAATGATTTGGAAAACCCAACAGTAGACGGTAAATAATGTGACTGTATGTGTGATATATGTAAAATGTTTGCATTAATAAAAATATATATTTGACAAGTGAGAATTTCGTTTTTTTAAGGCTATACTTCAGCTGAGGCATGGTCTAAAACGATCGTGACTACGCGACGCGCAGATTGTGCAAACGACGCGTGACGAACAAAACATAATTTGTCATAAAAATTCAACATGCGTCCATATTGTAATGTTATATTTATTGTTATTTAAGTAATAATAATAATATATTCATTGACATGTTCTGTTTTTCGAGTAAATACGTAACGTTTTTCAGTCATCTTTACACGATTTAAGAATTAATTCCTCCGACGCCATCACAAAACAAATTGAGGTGCTCATAGGTCGACTATCGCTCTCTGATTGGCAACGCTTGCGAAATTACGTCACACTATTGCTGACAATTATTTGCCGTTTCACTGAAGTATGCTCTTAATATCGTTCCCAGAAATAAAATCACGCGTCGCGTCTCTTCAACGTTCTTTGAAAGGTGACCTTAAGTCCTGGATTAATATTATTAGGTATCAACTTTTTATCTAATCATTCAAGAAAAGATTTATGGTGGGCAGGAAGAGGTAGAAGAAGAAAGTCCTAGCTCAAAAATCTAAGCAACTAGTTTGAATTCAACATTTCATTTCAACATTACAAGTCAACAACAACAACGGAAAGATTGCTACAAGCATTACCGACATTCTGTAACGGATATGATTTTAAAAAAGAAGATTAAGTTTTAAGTGTGCCTGTACCTACGTAAAATGCTCCTCTAATATTATATAATTATAGATGTTAGCTGTATGAAAATTCGTTTTGACGTAAGTACTGATAATAGCTCTTATATGATTTGGCAAAACACATATAGAAGATATGATCGAGCTCTATTGAGCCACATTTATCCATACAAAATCTTTGTATGGTTTCGATAACATATGCAAAACCAGACAAATTTCCCACGAATGACCTTTGCAAGCTTTCAACAAGCCAACATAATATTTGGAGTTGTAATTATTAAAGTCTGATATTTACATATATGATGTTGAAAAGGGTATATTATTTTATATATTTCATACAAACAAAACAAAATACCTACCAGCCTTTCATTTTATTAAGATAGCTTTTTCTATATGCATACTTAATTGTCTCAAGGGGTCTATTCCGCAGAACAGATAATAAATAGAATACCGATAGGCAATATTCAATACGCCGCATGGTGAAGCAGGCTTTTGAATGTGTGAGTGTCCTACGAAAATGAAGCACGCATTATGCACGTGCAATAGTATGTGTAATACACCAACATTAAATGAGCGTAAATGCATAAACCGAGAGCCGTTTTTAGTATTCGACGTAAAACGTATTTTTAACACGTGTGTAAGTTTAACCCGGATTTACTCGCGTCGATTACCTGCTATCGCCTTACCCGTTGTGTATTTCAGTTCCCAAGTTCCCTGGTCTATTCTATACACAAAGCGGCTATCGATGGCTATCGACGGTAGTATATCATATTTATGTATTGAGGTGTAATAATTTTACAATAAGTTAACCTTCTAAACTGCCAAAACTGTCTATCTCGCTCTAAAAGTTAACACAGCCAAGAAAAGGGCTTTTATAGTTGTGCTTAACATAGCACTTTTGAAAGTTTAGACGGTTAACTTATTGTAACAATAAAGTTAACCACCTCAATACATAAATATGACAAATTATCGTCGATAGCCGCCGATAACTGCCTTGTGTATGGTATATTTTTGCTGGAATAAATAATTTGATGAATCCTTACATAGATAATAACAATATTAAACATAATATAAGACATAAAGAGATGAATTTCCAATATGAGTAAAAGGTCCTATCCTGATAAGGATCATAATAGTATGGGCCTCCACAGAGTGGAGGATATATTAATAGATTTTTTTTTTACTTCTCAACCTAATAAATCCATACTCTAGGTCCATGCACACATGTGTTTTTTTTGTTGCTAGACCTGGGATTCAAACCTTGGACCCTCGACATTATTGGCCAAAACGTTATCCGTTCAGAGGGATTTTAAAATTACCGAAAATAAATAAAAAAAATAATGATAAATTATTATACATATTATGTAGGTATCTAATGAATTTCAGAAAATTTTAAAGTATGCGTAATAAAGACGCTACATGTTCTTTGGAACGTCTTTAACAATAAAATTTTGAGTACCAAATACTTAACATCAGTATGGATGTAGGTAATAGATTAAAATTAATTTGAGACAATTGATGGCATAATAAATTCTTGATCAAAAATTGACACCTAAGTAATCATTTTTTAAATGACGATTATTCAAAAAATAAAGGAAAAGAAACAGTATTCATTTATTTAAAAAAATACGTAAAATTCTTCAAAACAAAATCAAAAAATAGAAACTTTTTGTTTATATTAATAAATAATTAAAAATGATTAAATCCAGTAACGAAAGTTTATATTGCTACTTCACGGTTATAAATTTAATAATAGACAAGTACAGTTTCACTGATTGCCAAGATAGCGGCCCCCAAGATATATGGCTGTAATGTGGCAATGAGAACCGAAACACCTGCTAACTCCGTGACGATGTCACTTGTGGAACCATACCTGGCCCATTCATTCTGTTATGTTGTGAATTAAGATAGCAATCGCATCCCCTGCTATCCTGCTAGCCGACCCCTGCGACTTGTTCATACAAGGGGGTATATTTGGTTACGTGTCTCCACTTTTACTAGTCAAAGCGTAAAATAAAACAAAAACTGATAATAATGCACCGGTATACAATTTAGCGCCGTTGATAATATCGGCCCAATTATTGGCAATTTTGAAAAAATAAAATAGCGGTATGTATGGTACAACTTTTACATAGGTATACCTATTGTTATGTATCTCGAAACTTTATATACATGTTTTTAAGTGGCTATATAATTAAATCTATCTGAATGATATTGTAAAAAATAAAATAATATACTTAAGGTGAAGCCTTTACTGAGCCGTTTTTAAAGAAGCACTTAGCGGAAAAATACGCTTGCAATTTGAGGTTTTTTTTGATAATTTACAATTTCAACTAAGTCTATTAATCAATAAATATGTATCTGAAAACATTAAAAAGAAAAATATTTTTTTTAAGTCAAAAATAAACTTACCACTGTAAAAAATGTAATAATATGTGAATTTATTGAATCGGACCGCACCCTATTATTACATATTATATTTTATGGTCATATTTATTATTAAAATTTAGTTTATTAAGTTTTCTAAGAATTTCTAAGAGATTTTTAATATTTATTGTTTTTAATATTTTCATAGTTTTAATATTGTTTATATCTATTTTAAAAAACATCGATTTTTATAAAAAATATAAATGTATATAACTTGAAATCCTTTTTATTTATATTTATAAAATTAATTGACATTAAAAAGATTTGAGAATGTAACATTCTGTATATTGAAAATACCCACTAGAAAAAAAATCCTTTTTTAGAAAATAAAATTACTATATGACCCAATTTTATAAGCATTTTATGTATGAACTAAAAAATTCATTAAAATTTAAGGGCCCACATGAGCCACGTACGTCAAAATGGAGATTTTATGGTATTTTCAAAGCATAAGCCTGGACATTCCTTAAACGTTGTAGATAATCTATTTAAATCATTTTGAAGTCTTATTATCCTTTATATTTATTTTAAACATTTGATGATGCATAAAGTATTTTAAATACATAAAATAGTAGTCTTTTAAACCTCTCGATCTAATGCTTTGAATATAGTTATATTTCAGTACATCCATGTGCAGTGGTGTTAAGATTTTTTAGGTTTATTAATTTTTAAACGCATTTATAAAACCATTAGTAAAATTGTTGTTAACATTATATAGCGAAATATTTACGATAAAAGATTATATTTATAATCTCTGTGATCCCAAATTTGACAAGAATTAGGTATTTTTTTATTCAAAAAATGGGTACGATTAACACATTTGAACATACATAATTCTAAAGCTTTCTGGTTATAAACTATGTATTTGGTCATTCAAATGTGATAAAACGTCTTACAAATAATGATTGTTTTGTAATAATTATTGACCTAAGAATAAGGCAGTATTTTTTTGAAATTCGCCATTTCTATTGGCATTTCCCAGTTGTTAAGCTACAACATGCGGCCGTAGTCAAAAATTGACATACAATAATTGAAATATGGAGAAAGATAATGTTAATGCGCGTGTTTGAACATGTTCTGAACCGAAAAAAAATCGTTTTTTTAACCCATATTCCTAGATTTTGTCTCAATAAGTATAAGTAATAAGTTATTTAAATAATCCCTTAGGGAAGAATGCTAAGCAAACTGCAAAACCTTAAAAAATAAATCATGCAAAAAATACGGCAGTAACGAATGAGTAAGGCCTGACATGTTGAATTAAAAAAAAACCATTCCGTGACATGTCAACCTCAAAATTTAAAAAAAGTTATCGCAAAGCACACTTGGCGAATCACATATAATATTGTCATTTTTATACAAAATAATGTCACCTGACATCTGGTAATATCCATTAATGAACCTTACAAAACGGTAGTTTATCAACGCTCGCAAATCGAAAAAGGGTCATAACTTACATGGAAAATATCAACGCAAATGACACACGATATGGTGGACATAATTTAAAAATTAAATATTTAAAAATATTATCGGTAATTGGAGAGGAACATCGCCCTTGTAGTAATAAAATTGCGCTTTTGCTAAAAATGAAAGCTTATCTCGTATTGCCGATCTTGAGTTATGGCGAAACATTATTTTCATGGTTTCTGTCAGTTTTTAGTCAATAGTCAATGAGGTGTTAAAATTGTGTTCATTAGTAAAACTGTACCTAACTTTTTTATTTATTTTTTTGCAGGTGTTAGAGTTTTGGTCATTAAAATTTAATTGTCTAAAGTTGTTCATATAAAATAATTAAACCGTGGGAAAAAAAATAAAACGTTCGTTAGAACCATTCAGTAGTAAAACATTTTTTATTATGTTAGTTAATAATTATTGAATACTTGATACTTATAAATAAAGCACTAAGTATGAACAGCGTAACATTTATTATAGAATAAACTCTTTAAAGGCCCACATGCTCAGCGTAGGTCAAAATGGAGCATTTATCGTATTTTCAGAGCATAACCCTGGAGATTCCTTAAACGTTGTTTACGCTGAGCATGTGGGCCCTTAAACTACTGGCAAATAAGTGAGATATAAGGTATTTCGGTACTGTTCGGTTATACCGGAGGCAGCGGAAAACGCATTTTGAAAATAGCCGATAAACTGGATTATTTGTTAGGTTAACCTAACCAAACCTAACCTAACCTAACCTAACCTAACCCAACCTAACCGAACCTAAACTAACCCAAACTAACAAATAATCCAGTTTATCGGCTATTTTCAAAATGCGTTTTCCGCTGCCTCCGGTATAACCGAACAGTACCGGTATTTCATATTATAAAAACACAATAATGTAACTTACTACTCAGATGTCATCTATATTTATCTTACCTACGGGAAATTTTATTGCCACATAATATGACCTATTCTAGGATATTGGCGTTAGTATATAGATCACTTCGTAGTCATTTCTGGTAAGTATTTAATGCCTTATTTATATCAGGTATATATTAAAGCAGTAGTTTCCAAACTTTATGTTACTACGCCTCCCTTTTAAAAAATATAATCTTGGCGCCTCCCCCCCATTTATTTCATTAAACAATACAGACACCTTTCTAAATAGTCAACAATGTACCTACTAATACAAAAATGAAAAAAAAATATATAAAAATAAGCAAGGTTTACTACTTACCTATATTATATTCATTTTTAAATTAATTTGTTTTTAATGCGACGAATGTGATTGTTTATTAGCACAATCAATTTCAATAGTAGTCAATCCAAACTCATCATCGTTCATTGACAAATGGATTCTATCATGGGCCCCACATCCTGAAGCGGGCCCCGAGGCCAGGATTTTTCAACCACATATTTAAAATATTTAATAGTCCTGAAACAAAGCAGGGCTTTTTTTACTTTTAATAAAATAATGTGAAAAGTGCATTAGCAAACTAACCAAGATCTCAGTAAACAGATTTTTGTTTGCTTGAATAGGTATATCTGGCGTAGAAATCATTTAAAATTTGAGACATGGCGAACATATTTTTTTGTAATTTTGATTTCCAAAGTTTCAATTTTTTATGAATGCCTTCACTTTGTCTTTTTAAATCAGTGAATGCATTAGTGGTCCTTGCATTGATTTATTCAGTCATTTTTTTCTTAAATTTCAACCAAATAGACAAGTTTAACAACAAAATTATCGTTCCTAAACAAATTTGCCTCAAATTTCAACATTATGATTTGACGCTTTATTCCATTTTTTCACGCAATAGCCAGCGCGCTTCACAATAGTATAGAAGTGAAGCATTATAAAATTAGTCTCCATCTTTTTAGATAGGTTTGCAAACAACCTTTTATAGGACTGTTTTTTTGTGTAGTTTATAACTAGCGGCCGTTTTATAAACTATGTAGGTATTTGCAAACTGCAAACCTGTGGCTACATTAATTGTGTTGAGCTTTTCGCGCCTCCCTTTGCAACACTCCGCGCCTCCTAGTTTGGGAATCGCTATATTGCTTTGTAAAAATAATTATAGGTAAAAAAAAAAGAAGCTTATTTTGGAAGAAGCTTAACTCTATTGGTCTATGATATTTATAAAATAATCTTCTATGATTGATTTTTAAATCGAAATGCCTGGTCATAGAAATATAAAGGCAATCAAATAACAGGTAGATTGATTAGATGACTATTACTATTTACTATTTGCTTTGATTACCTGTCAATGTCAATACTATAAATACAACTTTTCAACAGTTAAAACAATTAACATGAATATTAAGACGACAACGTGTATCAATGTACATTTATATCTACTACTACTATTATAATCATGCGGGGATTAAAATTGAATGTATTAAATTATTTGCTAACAAGCATGCAAATCATACGGGCTATCAACTCATTGGTTCATGATTAACTGTGAATTGAAATAATAATATAAACCTACGTATCTGCATTATTATATCTCCTAAAGTAGTGTAAACACGTAAAAATGTGAAAACCTCATGAATATTTGTAATTATTATGTTAATAATATTTATTGTTTTAGGAATTATCTAATGGTATATAAAGCGACATTATATTATTAAGCACCTGCTTTACATTTTAATGACTTTTAAATAATCAAATAATTAATACGCGGATATAATATAATATCTGAAAACATTAAAAATATATTATTTTTGATAAAAGATAAACTCAGAATTAAAACAAAAACTGTGTTTATTTATCTAAATATTAGGTACCTACATATTATTTTATGTTAACATTTATCATTAAAACATAGGTATGATCAGAGTTTTTTTTAAATAAATTATATTTATAATTAATCTTTTCTAGATAATAAAAGTTTATATTGAAATGCTTCCAAATATATATCTATTTAATCGGGTCCAAGACGATTTGGCGCCGGGACAACTGGATGCCACGCAATTCTAAAATAAATATACATTAGGTACTTATACGTACTTTTATAAAAAATATTTATTTTTATTATTTATATTTAAATTATTATATGATGATTTAATAGTTGATGAGAATTTGAATATGCACACGTAAATAATGATTTAATCGTGCATATGTTAAAGTTCCAACGAAAAAAGAATTTATTTTTATATAAAGCCTTAGGCACGGTAATTCTCAATCCGCAATAAAAAACATTATGTTAAGAGTAAAATGAATTAAAACTACTAAGTAGTAGATATAAACTGATTAAAATGTATCATCTACGTTCTATTTACGTGTCTACGACAGTGCGACGTCAAATTGTCCTGGCGTCCAGTTGTCCCATTCCCATTTAATCAATGGTAGGATAGTTCAAATACAATAGCTTCGCAACAATTGTTGCAAAAATAGCAGTATCATTTTAAATATTCTGTTTTTAGAAATTTAACGGGTGAGTTGAGCTGAGTTGCCATTTGTATAATGCTGCCAACTTCTGCGTGTACAGTCTTTAATACTACATAATAAAATATATTGGACTGTTTATTTCAAATATTTGATTGATTGCTGTTTGTTTACAGAACAAATTACCTAGATATATATAATTTCGCGATGCTAACCATATATTCGAATTAATAATACCTTTTATACTAAATATATAAAAAAATACTACGTACCTACAGTAAACGAACAAAATTTGGCAAATGTGTCAGAAGTTCGTAAATCTAGTATTAATAATTTGATTAGAAGTGGCAAGTTGATATGCAAAACACACTTTTAAATTCGCATGAATGTCAAGAGGTGGCATAGTAATGTGGGCTTATTTAAAATCAACTAATAATACATCTCAACAAGCGCTTATTTAATGTATTGAGCTTTTGATAAAAAAAAAATTTAACTCTAGATACGCGTACCGTATTAGGAATTTTGAAGCAAGTTCGATTTTTGAATTGTACATATGGTTATATTGGTAACAAGTCCATTATTTTCTTCCACTATTGGCAGCTCCGAAAAGAATATGATGAATTTCATTCTGATTTGAAGTCTGTTGCTTTTTTTACATAATCTATGCAGTTACGTCCCTAGGCAAAGTGTCGTCATAAAGTAGACTAACCATGCATAGGTACCCGTTCTATTTTTAGTTTCCAATTTTATGCAATTATTTTTGGCACTTAAATAAAAAAAGCAACAAAAATCTATAAAAAAGTCTCATACACATCATCTGCTAATGATAAGAGAATTTTCACGAAACATACTCGAAGGTTTGAGGAGTTGACAGGTTTGGAGGCCCCCTAGTGAAATTTTTTCTTGTGCGATGACTTATCGCCCGATGTCGATACGTTCTAACGAAATGACTGTATCGGCAGTTACTTCATGTAAAACCACCACTGCTCTCAAATGTTGTAATATTCTCATTTTTGTTCCTTCATTTCCCGCCTTTACAGTGTGACGCCCCTAAACAATTCATGGCTTGCCTACCTACACAGGTCATCACTGAGCCTATGCATGCATTTCTCGGTATTTTACGTGATTATTCATCTTGAAATTAATTACGGTCAATGTATTGCTTTTGGCTGCATACAAAAAATTGACGTGGAAGTATCTTTTTACGAGTATTTATTACTAAAATGCATTTTGAAGGTGGCCAAGGTGCGCAGCCTCACTATTTTACTATAATAACACAAGCTACTCTATAATGAATGGTTGAGTGTATGAAAATTCATTTAGGCGGTAAAGACAATTAATTAATCAATTGGAATTTGCATGATCTATCATTCCCACATGCTTAATTCCATAAAATAATATAAATTGCAATACCTAATCGCGTGACCTGTGAGAAAATAATTTAAAATAGTATAAATGTCCAACGCTGCGGGATAAAAAGGGGGGGTCACTTTAAAATGTCATTGATTCAAAAACGCAATGTTAATAATTTTATTGTGATAGTGAGAAAAAGCTCTCAAAAGCGCCGTGATGACGTCACGGGGGGTGCCTGTATTGTTTCCATTGTTGGTCCTCCGCGAGGCGATAAATCATTTCGCGCAGATTGAAGTGGTCATCGCTCTGTCGCGTAACCTTTTGATTGATCCTCGCCATTTGAATATTAATATTTTTTATTGTCATGGGAATCCCCTATTATGTAATAGTAACATGTATTAGTAGTTTATAATATATATTATATTATAAAACTCAAAATATGTTTGTTTAATTTTATTTTCCTACTTGACCTCAACTGACATCTACAAATAAAATAATTACAAGATAAAAAGAACTTTTTATATACCTACCACATTTTAAAAGTTTCTGTTGAATCATATTAACTTGAAAATTCTATGTATTAATAATTTGGAACAAATAAGGCAATTGTGTCGCTACATTTCAAAATCAGCCATGTCCATAATGGATGAAAAGGAGAAAAACAGCTTTTTTGTTTCCTTGTGTACACGGTCATAAAGATGAAAGTTTATATTATTGCGATTATAGAATGTTTAAAACTAATAAGTTCCACATTATTAGTTTTCATGTAATTTTCATAGATTCTTAAAAAAATGGATTTTTTATATGTACATGGCTTAGTTTGTCACAAAATCAACCAAGTCCATGCGGACTTGGCTTATTTTGATATTTCCGTGGCAGCCATTTTATTAGCTATAATGGTGTCATTCTTCTGGGCTGGACTTAGAAAATGGAAAAGGGCGAAATAATAAATAAATGTTGATGATAATATAAATTTATTTTCAAAAAATTTTCTCAATATAATAATATACGACGGAAAAATATGGTTACTAATTTTAAAACATAAAAAATCGATATAAAAGTGACTTCAACCTCGGCAACACAAAAACCTAAAAAAATCCTTCAGGAATTGTTATAATTATTGATTTGTTGTAAAAATTAAATTTTACAAATGGTCCAAATGGATAATAATTAATATAAATGGTTGAAGCCCTCAGCTGGATACAATTATAGGAAATGCGTTGGTTTTAATAATAATTAAATGCCAATTATATCTCAGGGTATATTCAATAATTCTGACAATTTTATTTTGTTCAGTTTAGTCAGTCAATATCACAATTTGAAATGTTTTAAATAGTGGTACACATTTTTCTATTTGATACCTACAACTTGGCAATCATAAAATAATTTTAAAACATATTCTTAATAGGATGTATATTACCTATTTAATTAAGTAAAGCATGTACGAATAATTATTATTAAAATCTTAAAATTAATTAAGGAGTAGGTAGGTACGGTGTGTGTTTTTTTAAGAAACTGCAAAGGGTTCTATAAGTCTCGTAAATTAGAATTGTATAAAACCAAATTTATATTCACAGTACTATGACTAAAATGTCTAAAGCGACCTGCTTGCTTCGATTTTAATTTTTTTTATTTAACTTTGCAGTCAGATTTACAGATATTATATTATTATTGATGAATATACTTATTAAGTTGTGATTATATTGAAATGCACGTCGCGTACTATCACGGCGACAAATTTAGTCTATGGTTTCGTCATTTTGCAGAAAATTTTGAACTATCACCACCTCTGTAAATTCAATGATGGAGAGTGCCAATTCTAGCGTATTCGTATTTTGAATTATTATTCATTATTCAAAATAATTTCAATTAATTTTAATAGTTTCTACGTGTGCGTACGATAAAATTACTTGCGATATTATATAATATTTTGAACAGAACCTAACCTGCAGACCATATATAATTATAGACAACATTCTTCTAGAAAATACATAGTGCCAACCACTAAAAATAAAACTGCGATTTTACATGAATAAAAAATGTGTAGGCATGTAGAAAATGATATAAAACGGTCATTGAGTCATGCAGGTGTCGATGCTGTGCGGTACAACGTGAGGTGACCTTATTATTGTTCTGGTGATTTCGGCAGTTTTTGCTAACTGGCAATGTTCGTTTAAAGGTTCAAAAGGTTCAGGTACGGGATGAGAGCAACAGTCTGATAACATTTTTGACACCAAGAAAAACGACATTATACACTTTTTTTCCCGTAGTGGCAGCTTACTGTGACCTCACGTGATAGTACGTGACGTGCATCTCATAATAATCACAACTATATTGTTTTGTTAAGTTATATAAATTTATATCGATCAATGAAGCAACCTCCTGCAAAGCCGGTTACTTCAGCAGCTAGTATGAAATAAAAATCATCCATTTTTTAAAATTAAAATATGTTTTGGTAACCTATGTATCTTTTTTTTACAAAAGACATAAACTATGACCAGGCTCAGGTGATTGATAATATTATGCAGCGGCGATTTCTTTGATGCAAATGACACAACTAATTCGTCAGAAAATTTAAATAGGGGTCTCCAAACAGTTTAAACCTGTCATAAAACTATTAAATTGTACCAAAATCTAATCTAATAACAAATTATTATTTTTCACTGAACAAATTCTCAACTATCATTCATTAATTTTATAATCAGTGACATCCCGTAGAAGTAGGCAGATCATGCGTTGCTAAGAGATAACAAATTACTAAAACAACGGCAGAAATTGAGAATAGTAGATTCGATGAAAATCATCTTATATCTCATTAATTTAAATTTATTTAAAAGTTTTGGTGAAAGGTATTTTTATTATTGTAATACACATAACTATGTTATATTTGTGCTTTATTATATATTCATGAAAACTTTTAAGATACATAAGAAATTAAGTGAATAAATGTAATAATATGTGATTAAACCATGTGTGTGTATCAGGGAACTCAGAAATAATAGGAACTGAAATACCTAACGGGTAAGCAGAAGCAGGCAACCAGACAGAAATTTAAATACGTGTCAAGAATACGTTATACGTCGAATACTGAAAACTGCTCTCGGTTTATGCATTTACGCTCATTTAATATTGGCGTATTACACACACTATTCCACGTGCATAATACGTGCGTAATTCAAAACACTGCATCAACATGTGGCGTATTGAACATAGCCTATCGGTATTCTATTTATTATCTGTTCTGTGGTGTGTACATACAACATCCCACGATATACTATAATACGGTAAACTGCATACTTAAAAATTTCCGGACGCGATATTTTATAATCCTATATGACAAAGGAGTTAAAAAAAAACGAATATGCCATTCTTAATATAATACGTCTAAATAACTACGCAAGTGGCTGAAAACGTATTTAAGATACCAGATTGTTCATATTTATTTAGCCCAGAACGGACATATTATTCTAGTGACAACGATAGTATTATTAAAATAATTCTTAGACACTAAAAAATAAAAAAAAATATATTGAATTAGCATTTAAACAGTCCAATTTCTTTTATCATAGAAATATACTCTATTAGCAAATATTTAGAGCAACCCTTCTCCCGCCTTTTAAAGTTAAGGGTGACCCCAGCTTACGCCAGCCATTTTGGGGGAATACGAATCGCTAGTAATGAGGCATACAAATATCTTGTCCCCGAAGGTTCCTTCATTAGAAATGATGTTTCGCCATTTCGGGAATGTAATCCCAACTAATTCACGTCAATGGCAACACTGGTGCGTCTAATTTATTACTTGGAAATATTGACGAGCTAAATCGCTGTCTCTTTGTTGAAAGATTTCATGCAAATAATGTTCAATTCACTTAGCGTTGCTTGTATGCTAATTTTATTACCATATTTATTTTAAATGTTCTAAGTTTAAATTAAATAAGAAATATGCTAAGTGCTTGGCAGGATTTTTTTATTTATTTAAAAATTGATTGCACAGTATGGTAATTTGTAAACAGAAATGTTCCAGTTACTTAAATAAAATGTGCGATATATTAGTTCAAAGTTTAATATATTGTCAACTATATAATATATAATATTGTTCACTTGAGAATATTAATATATTAATATATCGTGTGAGAATTAAAGATTTTGGGGCTTATGTATGGTGAATTGATGAGTAAATAATACTTGAAAGATTATGCACATTAAGTTAGCTATAGATTAATATATGTTTTACAAATTGAAAACATTTATGGCATTACACCCCCTAGTGGTTCTTGGTCTGCTCCGTTTTATTCCATTTTGGACAATTCAGTGCCAACGTTTTCCATCTGCAATCATCAATAACTAATATATATCATAATAATATAATCATAATCATAATAATAATCAATAACTATGTTCAACCAAATTGCTTCAGGTGTTGATATATTCCACTTGCGTGAGGTGAGTTGAGGTGGACGCTATTTTATAAATTCTTAAAATAGGGTCTCCTTAGCTAGCTCGGTGTATTTCTTTGAATTACTATAGATGTATAATTGTATTTTCACTGAGTTTGTATGTTTATATTATGTTCTCTTTTTATATTTTCATTTTTAACCCTTTATTACTTTTCTTTTTTCTTTCTTCTTTATAATACTGCTTCATGTCATGTTCTGAACGTCTTAAACTTATAATTTGGAATGTTCACAATATGTAAAATTAATAAATTGAATTGAAAATTGAATCAATCAGTAGACGATAATCTGTAAATTAATACAAACATATTAATATGGTGATATTTTGTTTTAAAAGTATTTGTTTGAACTGATTTTACTCGTCATGTATTTACTGTCGTGGATATTCAGGACCGGCTTCCATGACACTTAAAATGTGTCTGAAAGAAAAGATTTTACGTGCACACTTCGCATTCTGCACGAAACTGACGTAGCTAAACTACGCTTGTTTAAAACCGAATGTGGTGCGGAGCGAGTTGGTTTGGAAAGGTCTATATTTGTGTTGATTTACCTAGCAACCATGCACCGTGGTACTTAAACAAAGAATTTAGAGAGAAAAGATAAGGGTTGTGGAAGGTTAGGGTTAGGCCAGTGGTCGGCAAACTAATTAGTCAACAGAGCCAAATATCAACAGTGCAACGATTGAGATTTCTTTTGAGAGCCAATTTTCTTAAACTGAAATTATATAATATGTACACTATTTATTACCTCAATAAACTTTATTTTTTTGGTAAGTTTGGGTAAGTCAGATTTGTATGTTGATGCTTTTAATTTTAAGCACGATTCCAGGTTCTCATCAATACGACGACATCTCAATTTACTCTTGATTTCCTATCTTAGAAATCTCTTAACTAACCAAAAAACATTCAATATTAACATTGTTGGAAGATTGTATTCAGTAATTAAATACAGAACTTGATTTTTCTAAAGTTCCTCAACTGCATTCTTCCTTGAATCACAGTCAGGATATTTAGTGCTAAACGACGCGTGTTTAGTTGTAAAGTGTCCCTCCAAATTTGACTTCGTGTTATGCGACAATTTTCCCGACAAATAATACAGGTCGATATGCCATTTAAGTTTTGAATAAACGCGAAAGTCTCGGTCCATTCAACTTTAAATTCACGGTTTTCTTTGCTTCTTCTTTGTAGCTATGTAGGGCCATGTAGCCAAATAGGGCAGAGGGCATTTGTGGAAGAGCCGCACTCAAGGGGCCAAAGAGCCACATGTGGCTCGCGAGCCGCGGTTTGCCGACCACTGGGTTAGGCTAAAGGTCTTGCGAACTTTCTTAAATTAAATTATTTGATGACGGCTCATCAATTTTTTAACGTGGTTGCAACGGTAGGTACATATACAAATCTACTATTCTGTATGTTGGCATATTTAAGTACGAAAGCTGTATTTTTTTTTTGTTTAAAGCCGCAATCTTTGACTTGTTATTATTTTTATTCGAAATATCTAAGTAAATTAGAAAAGGTATTCATTTTCAATATGGTTTAGCACAGTTATTGCCCGCCCAAATAGTATTACAGATAAGAGGTTAGTCCAATCGGGTGCCGGATGAAATCCCGAATGCCGAAATCCCGAATGCTGAAATCCCGAATGGCCGGAATCCCGAAGGCCGAAATCCCGAAAAATAAAAAAATACAAACAGTAATAATTGCGCAAATTTTACAAGAGAGACAAAAAACCATTTTGTTGTGGAAAAATGGGTTTTTAGAGAGACAAAAATCCATTTGTTCTATTCTCGGGATTTCGGCCATTCGGGATTTTAGCGTTCGGGATTTCCGTATTCGGGATTTCGGCTTTCGAGATTTCGGCCTTCGGGATTTCGGCTTTCGGGATTTAGGCTTTTGAGATTTCGGCCATTCGGGATTTCAGCATTCGGGATTTCGACCCAAACCCAGTCCCATCACATAAGTGTAATTAAGTATGTGATTCACTCGGTTTGTTTATAGTGATAGTGGGTATTGCATGGTTATAGTACTTATAATATATATCTTCACTGTGTGAAAACAATATTTGCCCGGAATATTGCTTTAATTTAATTTAACCCTTCAAGTGACGCATCAAGCCTTCTGCGGCCCATCACCGTTCACGATTATGTACGTCAATAATTTGCACATAGGGCGTGGTAAAATCCTCCTCGGCGGCTTAAACCGACAGTTATTGTCGGCAGGATTTGAGCCAGTGCCCCGTTATCTGCAAGCATTCTTGCTCATTCAATTTTCGCCGGCCCGAATATCATTTATTTTATTGTAATTTACGACCAATTCCGCGGAATCGCACAGAATAACGCCACAGTGTGACTGACAGCGCGGGGTTTTTATCGCCCGCCGGCTAAAGAATAAAATATTGTAATAATAAAAAAAACTCTACGTACTCAGTGTGTCGCTTTTGAATGCGGCAGTGAAAGGGTGAGAATCACTTTTATGATGGTTTTTTCATGCGATAAGCCATTTTTTATAACTCTGCGGTTTAGCCATATGCGAAAAAATATGCACGGCATATTATATTATATTATACGTTCGCAGCATCGTCACCTAAATAGTTATACATACATACTTTGTAACTCGAAGAAACGGTATTACTTATTATGAAAAGCTTGAGTTTTAATTAATAATATATATTTAAAAAAAAGCTTAACTAATATTTGTATTTTTAAGTAATGCCACCGACTTCACTATATACATTAATTAAAAAATAATAATTACGGCGGAGTTATAGATTTATTTTATTAAAAAATAATTATTATCATCATCATCAGCCTGAATCTATCCACTGCTGGATGAAGGCCTCTTCAAGCTGCTTCCACTTCTCTCGGTCCTGTGCATTGCGTTGCCACGTACTTCCGCAGAGTTTTATCATTTCATCGATCCAGCGGCCTCTAGGTCTACCTTGCGGACTTCTTGTACTTCTTGGATACCACTGGATGACTAGATTTGTCCAACGATTGTCTCTGTCCAGCCCATCTCCATTTAAGGCTTTTATAAACTCTATTACATCGCAAACCCTTGCCTGCTTAATTAATTAATATAACTTTGTATTGTATGTCGATGGCAATTAAACTTATCCGAAAACATTATGTTCCTTCTGTTGTTTACTTACTGCGCAATAAAATATATATTCGCTGAAAAGTTTAACACAATATGATACTAGTATGTACCTATACAGTTAGCTGTAGGTAAACAAACTTAAAACAACATTACAATTAATTAAAGTGACTTCTCAATGTTAATATTTTTATTTATTATTTCATCGCATCCTCAAGAGAAGTGTAATTTCCATTCTTATCTTTAATAAACTATAATTATTCTATATAATATGTAGGCACTGTTTTAGTAAATATAAGTAAGTAGTTTAAAACATTAAGTTAGATAGATAATATTTACTTAGTCATTCCCTTGAAATAGAAATACAATACTGATTACTTATATAACTAAGAAATTAAATCGATCATAGAATATTTCGTCACGACTCACGACATAAACTCGACAGTCATTCATTAGAAAATATTATTTTATTCCTGCAAAAAGCTGCAGTTTTCTTATTCTGCAAGTCACTTAGATTAAAATATGAATAAAAGAGAACTTACAGTTATTGCGAATTGCATTAACTACACATTTAATAAAAACATAAGACTGTTTCGCTTGGAATAAATTCAACAATATACATGTCATGTTATTTAGATCGTAGATTAAAATGTAATGATCAATATATTATATAAATAATGATAGGTATCAACAACTTTTTCCAGTTTATGTTGTACCTACCTACCAGTAGCGAAGGGTGGAGGTAGGCTGTTAAGATCCGACATAAATAGTGCATACTAAACTATATCAATCAAACGTATTTGTTTTCTAATTAACTATTTCTTTTATTCAACGAATAATTCACAAGATTTAAGAATATATCATTCTGATTATTGAACATATATTATTTTGAAAAAACACTTTCTGATAGAGTATATAATAACCAATAGAAAAAATCTTTTTTGAAAAAAGTAAGTCACCCCGACGGGGAATCGAACCCAGTATCTCCCGAGTATACGCCTCATCCGTCGCATTAAGTCATTATGCTACGGCGTGACATACTAATAGCGAACAAATTTTAACTATTGGTCAATTTCTATACCTACCCATCAGCGTTCCTTCCAAATCAGCTACTTTGGCAATCGATTTTTGTTTCTTAAATCAAAGTAGGTATATTACTATTACTTTTGATTACTAACCGACGTCGTGGAATTTCTCCAATATTTTTTAGATGTTATTATATACTCTATCAGAAAGTATTTTTTTCAAAATAATATATGTATTTGTTTTCATTGAACTTACTATAATAATTGGTGTAGATGGATTTTGTTAGTTTTTTTAAAATTCAAATTAAAATTTAAACCCTGCCTAACAAAATCTAAGCCATAGTAGGTAAGAGTCAAAAACTATTAGGTTATCGATAAAATATCTAAAATTATGCCATTAAATCTTACATTATTCTAGATATTCTAGAGATAGAAGAATATTTTTTATCGATTATTGTTTGGCTTAGGCAGGGCTGAATGAATTTAAAAAAAATTAACCAACACCATCTGTAATAGTTATGTATTCTTAATTCAACGGAAAAAATATGACTAAACAAGTGTAAGTACACTATTTTTATCAGATCGCCCATAGCATACATAAATCATTATGGTTTGGTTAGGCGGGGTTTAATTGAATCTTAAAAAATTGAAAACTAACCAGCACAATCTGCAAATTGTATTTTTAGTTCGATGAAAACAATCAACTCATTTAGTGCTGACACCGCGACTGGCGCGTACAGGTCAGCAGTGATTGTGTAAGTATGACTGACAAAGTTTAGTGTGCACTATTTATGCCCAGTCTCAAAAGCCTACCTCCACCCTTCGCCACTGGTACCTACAAACATTCAGCAAACAAAAATCATCTATTTTTCATATTTAAAATCTCAAATAAGTAATAAACCCTTGTAAACTGTTTCATTTAAATACTTTATAATAATATGTAGGTATCAAGGAAGTTATGGACTATGGCGAACAGTTTGCCTATTAGGGGCATCTAACGGTGAAATACGTAGATTACAATTTAATACGGTTCATATTTTTGAATACCTACTTTTAATTTAATTCTAGTATATTAACATAACATTAAAAATAAATAAACTATCTCTTTAAGCCAAAGATAAACTTACGCCTAAAACATAATAAAACATGTGTTTGTTAAAAAGCTCATTTTAATATTGCATATTATTATAATTGTATTGCCATTTTTATCATTAAAATGTTGTTTATGAAGCTTTCTCTAATCATTGCAACCTTTTTTAGTCAGTGATACTTTGCACTTTACATAGTTTTCGAAACAAAAATTGCCAAATACTCTCGTATGTATCGTATCCTCGCGACTAGGGAATCCAATCCCGTCCCAAATTTTTGATCCCGGGATCCCCGGATTGGAATTTTTTCGATAGTTAACATTAAATTTTTATATTTACAAAAAACATTGATAAAATCTGTCAAAAATTAATAAAATAAATAATTTATACTATTTAAGACATTTATTGTTAATATTGTGCACGTTCAATCTTGGAAACACATAGGTGTAATGGAGTAAATAATATTGTAATATAAATAATAATGTGAGAGTAAAACAGTTCCATTTATTTATGAAAAGATAACAAATACAATTTCAATTAAAATAAAAAATAACATATTGTGTTGACAATAATAATACAAACTACCATGAAGTGTTATTTTTTTTGATGTTGTTACGATTACGTAAGGCAGCAAAAAATGGTTATTTAAGTGATTCCCCCTGTGATCAGTGGGTCTCCAGAATAGCATTTTTTGGTAGAAACGTCTAACTAAATATTTCTTGATTTATTTATTCTATTTCTCAAATTCATATCAATAAAATGCAAAGCATTGTTTTTTTTTCAATCTTTCTCATTTTTATTAATTTATGTGAAAAAATTAAATGAATTATGGTAACATATGGGTAATAAATCAAGCTTAATTCAACCTCAGTTTATTCTATCGTAGTTATATGTTATTAAAAGTATTTTTTTCTGTAATATTTTCGTTTTTATTTTAATTTCCATAAAAATTGATAAAACAATCAATCCCGAAAGTTTCGGAATTAAGTTTACCAATTCCGGGATTCATAGGTATCGAAAAAAGTTCGGGATCCCGGGATTGGAATCCCTACTCGCGGCATAGACACATTGATTTGCTCGAAGGTATGAAAACAGTTTTTGAATAATTCATGGTTTGAATCTATTTTATATTTAATTTAAAATCTATGACTTTTTCTATAAATGTTATAAACGATTCTACTGCAACACTTTTTGGACATCTTTAGTGAGCAATAATTGTCGACCTACCTTGTCGAATACAAAGACGTACTCGTATACGTAAAAATCTTCATCGAATGATCATTTTATTCTCACAATAATTATATTGCAGTATCTAGCCTTTTATTCATTTATGATTATATTACAGGTAGCCCATAGAGAAACGCATTAATAAAGTGTTCGATTAAGCAGAGAAAAATCACGAACAGGCTGCAATTCGATATCACGTTGCGCAATTTTGAATGCAGTGTGTTCACTGTTGCGTTAAATTGAATGCTTCTTTATAATGATATTAATTTTAAGCCTTGCACAAAATAAACTTGATTGTGGTAGGTCACTTACCTGTAAGTAGAACGAGTCTTTACAATTTATCGCTGGCACGTCTCAGGTACAATCGTTTACAGTAAATAAGATTGAGAGACTGACGATTTGTAAATGTTGTCAGAATGCCCGCCAATCCGTGGAACACGGATGTGAATTCCGTAGATGTTTAAATTCATAAACTTTATTTAATTAAAACTTTACTTTATTAAAACTAATATAATAAATTTAATAAATTAAAACGCTTATCACGAAATGATACCTAATTCCATAGAGACGTTAATATTCGCCTATAATAATGCACAATATTATACAGCCCTTTCAAGGAAGAAGGCAGTAATTCGCTAAATTTGTGAAATTGAGTAAAGTTATGAATGCCATCCGTTAGGTAATTTTGAAAGCTATATGTTCTGTTCACTTTAAAATCAGTATTATCACTAAAATACCGTTAAAATCATTAGTGAAAAAATACACATCTTCTAAAATAATACAATTTTTTTAGCAAAAAGGCAGTAATTGCACGTTGCACCTATTCATTGCAGTTACTACTCGCTTATTATTAATTTGTTTGTATTTTAACATTCTACTAATAAAAATTATAGTTTGAAAAAAAAACACATTATGTCATTTATCTCGAAAGCCAGTTACTGCCTTCTTCCTTAGAAGGGCAGTATAGAGCTAGTACTTTTCATCATCAAATTGGAGGATCAATAATCAAAAATATATGTTATGGTTAATCAATTTTGCATTTACACTACATTTGCAAAAACAAAACTAGGTATTTGTTCAGTTGACCTACAATCGTGGCCCCCACATCCTGAAGCGGTCCCCCCTACCTATCGCTAAAGATAACGGTAGTGTGACGCTCTACAGTTGTGTTTTCCAAATGGTGTACGCGGTAAAATTAATGTGTGTATTTAATGTTTTATTGAATATTTCAATATATCTATTTAACTTACTTATGGAGCTCTCGAGTAGTGATACACAATTAAAAATTGTATTGCACAACCCCATAAATTTAAATATTAATATTATCCAAGGAAAATAGCGCCGCAGGCGACTTTTTTTACTAGAAAAGCAAATTTGTCATTTGTGTTTATCTCGCTTATCTGGTCGACTCACCTCGCCGGGTCCCCAGGCTACAGCCCTGTCAGCCCCCCTTTGTGGGGGCCATACCTACAATATAGTAAGTGTATTAAAATATTAGGAAAAAATTGGCCAGTTACCTACCAATACAAGGGTTACGTTCCAAATCCATAACCTTCGATTACTTCTCCAGTATTTTTTTAGCCAGCTGACTTGTATTTTATGGGAACACTTTTGATAGTCCGCACCGCCCATCACTTTGAGGATACTGGGAGTGTATACTGCAGACTTCAGAATTGGTACAGAGCGATCTCATACGATAATTAAGTATTCGTCACTCTAATTTATCATATTATATTAATTATATTAAGTAGTCGATATCAAAACTTTCAATCAAGCAGTTCACAAATAATCTCTCAATATAACATTCGTTCCTTGCATACCGTGATTTTCCGAGAATGACGTAAAACTAATAATACAACAAACAACAATTAAAATATTTCTGTGTCTGTTAATCAAATGGGACTCATGACTGCTATCGCTGAAAGAGCTGCTAAACGTCTATTCCAGGGTTTCCCAAACTATGTTCCACGGAACATCGCCGAACCTGAATAGGTGTTCCGCGACCATTTGGAAAGGTTTTATACACTGCAACACATTTAAAGATCTACTAAGTAGAATATTAATACTTTCGACCGAAGGTACTTGATGGAATTTGAATTTAAATTCTAATGGATTCAAGCTCTGTACTATTCCATTTAAGTCGTTTTTTGCGACCCGGGTTTCGCCTTTCGGCATCTTCAGGCGTCGTGTACACTCACCAAAGGCAAATACACACTGACAACGAACACCCTTAACTCTACCTTATATAGTAAATCGATAAATAAAGTAGGTAAAAACTCCATTACCTACCTATTTAGAAGTATATAGAAGTTAAATAAGTAAAACTAAAATAATTAAATAATCTACTTCATATTGAAAGGCGAGTGATGATCAATCTCCACTGATGTTTATGACGTCAAGTATCTAGATATGTCATGGCTCCCACAAGTGGGGGGGGGCTGATAGGCCTCTGGCCTGGGGGCCTGGGGGCCTGGGCTTACGGGGGGCCCGGCGTGAGAGATCGACCAGCGAAGTGAGATAAACACACATCACAAACATGCACTAATACTAAAAAAATATCTTCACTTCAAGCGTACTAACATTTATTCATATGTGGTTTTGCCATACTTAAAATTTTTGATTATTGTCGATATTTGACATGTCCATAATTGTGCATATCAACATAAAAGTGGGTGTATTAAAAATACAAAAAATCGCTAAATATACCCTTAATTTTACCTCGAACACCATTTGGAATATGCAACTGTAGATCGTCACATTGCCTTTCCTTTAACCTTAGCGATAAGTAGGAGGTTCGCTTCGGGATGTGGGGGCCATGATCTAGGTACAGACAGAGGACCATCTATTCTCACACCGTGCGCATGAAAAATATGGGGAATATTGTTTTTAAATGACCGATTGACGAGTCTTGTCAGTTTAACGACAGTTGCCAAAATTGGCAGAATGGTTAGCTGCGCTAATAAAAACCTACAAAATAAGCTAAGTGTTCTGTTAGAATTTCCGGGCTTGCGAAGTGTTCCATTGCAGAAGAAGTGTGGGGAAACCCTGGCCTATTCAATGGTTCCTAATGATAGTGCTTTACGGCCCCTTACAAAAGATTAGAGCCACTGTATACTCAACTTTGAAGAAATATGTTTCCAGCGGATACTCGCGCTGACCATTCATCCGTGGGCTCCGGTTTCGATAAGCGGTGAGGTCACAATATATTTATATGATTTTCAAAAAGCCTGAGTGTTAATTATTAATTACACTACTGTCATTGGGCCTCAACCTGTTGGTTAGCGTTAAAAAAAACATAATATAGATTATGATGATAATATAATATAATTTTACGAGGAACGAGGAGACAAGATAGCGGACGGTGCAAACTCTTATCACACTTAAATCAGACCGAAGAAAAAACGTTGGACCTGGCTCGGACACGTGCTACAGTTACTCAAAAGAATTTCAACATAACCTAACCTAACCTAACCTAACGTGTATATTCTTCAAGACAACCAGTATATATAAGGCTGAGTTAAAGAAATAAGAAGAAGAGTGAGCCACAAGGGTTCTTGTATATACGCTTGATATTTCCTAAGAAAGGAATTTGAAAAATTTCTGTGTTTGCACACAATTGCTTTTATAAATCAGTTAAAATATAATTATCAGCTTTAAAATTAGTAAAGCAGTTTAAATGTTTTTTGCAAAAGATACCTATGTGGGGTGTAACGTAATAAAAATTTACGAGAATTCTTTTAGTAAATTGATAAAACACACGCCACGACGTCCCTTTTGCTTACTTATCGTTGGAATGGAAAATGTCAGTGAATTGACTCAGTGTAGAGCTGATCACGTAGACCACGAGCTACGCAGCTTTCTTACATTACATACACATTGCTACACCGCCATAATCAAATCATCCCTGCAATAAACTATTATAATATTTAATTTTTTTAATTCGAGACTCAATGTGTATTTACGAATGTAACGTCCTTCAATGAATTTATGACATTTATTTGATATGTGGAATATGTATAATTAAGTAACCGGACAAAACAGAACAGTGACAAAACGGACATGACAAAACAAAACAGCCAGGCGAAAAATAAAACACTCATTCTTGTGGAATCTATTTATTAATTAAATACTTATAATACTTAAGTTTATAAACGCTATAATATTATATAGGTATACATATTTCATATTTAAAAAAAAATTAAATTTTTAAGTGAAATCATCAATTGCTTATTAAGTATAATTATAAACATTTTTTTACAAAACCGTTATTTTGAAAATAATGCCTTTTTCAAAAATCAATCAAATAAAAAATGCATTATTTTCAAAATAACGGTTTTGTAAAAAAATGTTGGTATAGGTAGGTATATACCTAATAAACAGTTGATGATTTCATTTAAAAATGGAAAAGTTTTAAAATTATTAAATATTTGTATATATTTCGTTTATAAACATAAGTATTTAATGAAAAATAGATTCCACAAAAATTAATGTTGTATTTTCCCTTGGCTGTTCTGTTTTGTCACTGTTCTGTTTTGTCATGGAACCAGTAGGTACTTATATAGAACCCGACGAATATTGTGTACCTACAATATCAGAATCTTTATATAATTAGCATCAGGATTACCTATAATAATATAATAATTACGTCACTGAATAATAATAATTGGTGTTACCCAGTTTCAAAGTAACTAGAAATATTGTCTGTTTATGTATTTCAGTAACTATGAAGGGTACTTACTTATGACCTGAAGTCTCGACATGCTTTTTATGTTTACCATAATTAACCATCGTTGCATCTCTAAAGATCTAAGGTCCACGATTGTACGTTTAGTTTGTAGTACTCTATTTCGTTCTATAAATTTTTGTCTCGTCGCGGTAATAATAATTACACTATCAGTTGTGCGTAATAAACGTTTGCTGTGTAGTAAATGTGATTTCAATACAACAATACTAGTATGCACCTTCTTCTAGTCTCGGCTGTCTCGCATATGTTTTTCATTCTTGATCTTCGAGTAGTGTCTGGGAGGGTGAGGATTCACTACATAACGTAGACGAAAAATTAGTATTATTTATTTTTATGATTCATTCAATAAAAATGTACAGTTTACCCTGGCACAGACATGATTTAGGACGGTACAATAATTGTTCAACCACAGAATACAGTTAAATTACTGATTCAAGGAATTCCTGAATACTCATGTTATTAAATTATTTATTTTCGTAGAAATTAGCAAAATGATTTAAGAACATCGGTTAACCCTTGAAACTTACTCGCGTGATTAAAATTACGAATATTGTTTCCGAGTATTTAACGTTACCCCATTGAGAGTTTTTTCAATGCATTCACTAACGCAAACGGGTGGTTAAAATTAAAAGCATGAAACTAAATGGTAATAATTATAATCTACTTAAGTATATAGAAATCTAAAATTAAATGCTATAAGAATATTTAAATTATACCTATATATAATTCTAAAAATAATTGCTATAAGAATAATATATAAATATAGATGAGACCAGTGGGTCTATTCTATACTTATCGACCGCTAAAGTGATAAAGTGATAAATATTATCAAACTAAGGGTAGGTTTGTGTCAAAGTATTAGCACTTATTGTAATAACAATTACAATAAGATGGTTGTAATTGTTGCAAAAAGTGCTATATTTTAACAGTACCTCTCTTGCCTGTGATTAAATTTAGAGCGAGATAGACAATTTTGACTGTTTAGACGGTTAACTTATTGTAACAATTGTAATACCTCAATACAAATATGTAATAAATACTATCACTTTATCACTTTAGCGGTCGATAGTTGCCTTGTGTATAGAATAGACCCGCTGAACCCGCATCTGATAGATTTGCGCTAATATGCTTTACCAATTAAACTATGGGCACATTATCTAATTACGACGAAATTAACCAGCATTCATACTTATTCTAAATCGTGGAACTAATCAGAAAAAAACTAAAAATGAAACAAAATCCAACATAATGTTACGTAAATATAACTGCAATACGAATTTATATTATTTGTATTATTGTGATATTTACTACTAAATTCAAGATGCTCACAATATGACATAGGGTGAGGGGGTGCAAGGAATTATATAACAGCGTAATTAGAAGACTGTTCAAATGAGCCTTTTCCGGATATTTGGTTACTTTTGTCCAAAAACACTCTTCGCAACTGCCAAAATAATTTGATATGTATTATCAAAACACCTGGTAGAACAAATAAAACCGTGCTCACTCATAGATTGCAATTACACAAACAGCTATGCAGCAAATCACATGCAAATAAAATATCACTCTAGTGCAGTCCATAAAAATGCAAATGAGGTGCGATTAACAATATGCAGTCAACAATGCAATTTCCCATTGCACCTTGCGGTAACTTTTAGAAATATGTATTGCATCATTGGAATTCTTTCACGGAAAGTATCAACAAACAGGTTTACTAATTTTGTTGGAAAACATTCTTAAGTACCTACCTATATATTACTTTAAAGTAGCGTAAATTGCCACGGAAGGCTCCATTGTTTTGCTAGGTATTAGGAAATTAATACTAAAAATGGAATCATCCATTTTCATTAAATAATTCTTCAAATACATGGAGGAAAATAAATATTTTAAGATAATTCTGATAGGAACTTGCCCACCTGAGATACAGTAGTTTAATATGTACGGAGAGAGTACGGGGTACTTTCAGATGTAAAATATATATAATCGTTGTCACGCCAGATATTCCAATTTTATTTCAAATAATACCTAGTCATTTTATATATATTTAAAAAAAATCAAATGATTATGGCAATAAAATGTGGCAATCAAATGAGTGTACATAGTTGACGGCGATTTCTTAAAATAATGGGGAACTGGTTACGATGAAAAACAATATGAGATACCTACCTAATTTTCTTTATTAAATATATGGTATATAATTGTAAGAATGTAAGATCTGCATACTACTGCATAATTTATGTAACACGTTTACCCTGATAATGATAGGTTTTATGAAGAATTTTCATTCCGTTTCCAGCCAAGTATGAATCTAAAAATTGCTCATCTAACAAACTTGCGCATGTAAGGGCAGGCTAAATTGTATTAAAGTATTTTACAAAAGTACTAAATAATAATGATATTGATATATAAAATGCACCCTCGGTGGCCGCGCGGCTTAAGCGTTGGACTATCTCGCCGTGGGTCCCAGTTTCAAATCCTTGGTCTGGCAAGTACACATATTGTTTTTCAATTTGTGCGTGAGTCAGGGTATGGACCTAATAGGTTGAGCAAGTGGCTGACATCCATTTCTCGTAAAAAACAAAATCTGTTAATACAAACCTCTACTCTGTGGAGGCCCTTATGACCCTATTAGGATCGGACATGGTCGAAAAAAAATATATAAAATTTAATCTATAATTAAAAAAAATCATTATGGGTAGGTATTACCAAAAGTATTACCAAAAAGTAAGTCCACGACATACCAAAATTACTCTCACAGGAAACAGTGTAGGGTTGCTTGCATAATAAAATATAAACTAATATTTCTACTATAATTTATTAGTCACCATATTTCAATGCGCCAAAATACAGCATATCCATTTTTTCTATCCCTATTAATGCAATCACACTAAAAACGCTATGGAAACTTTTTCAATTATTTTAATACAAACAATCTTTAGACTACTTCTAGTTAAAACAATGGAGGTAATCGTTTCAATAGCTTAAGACTTATGTGTTATGATATTGTGAAATTACGTTAAAAAATATTGAAAACAACCAGTTTCGTAATGGCAGGCTAACACTTAAGTTTTAAATAAATGATGCATATTGAAGTAAAAAATTAAATCTAATCATGTAAATTTGATTTACACAAAACCATCATCGCACAAACTGCAACCGGTCTCTTCTGATGACCATCATCATTCCATAACCTTTCCACATCCATCACACCCCCTTTGTGAAATATCAAAAAACATACACATACACCGAAAGTTATACTGCAGGATTTTTTTTGAATACTATATCGCTATAAAGCTATTATTGATAAAAATCAAAAATTAAACATACATAATTCAGAGGCACCTCAGAAACAAACAAAAATCATGAAAAAACATAATGTTTCCGAGCATGACTCAAATCCATTGAATTCTTGCCAATGTGTTTACCAAGTTGCCACATAATATATTATATTCTACCTAATTTTGACCTCTTTTCTGTTTAAACAGGGGTTCCAATAATAAATATTTACCTCGATTCTTTGGGTAGATATTTAACTTCAATAAGATACATAATAAAATATATAAAACTTATTATGTACAGCATACTACTTATTAGTAAATAAAAATATAATATTATTTAATGCAGTGGTGGTATATATAATTTGGAAACACCTCAGATATTTTTTTTTCACCATGTCCGATGGTAAGTAAAACATAATTATGGGCTTCACTGAGTGGAGGTTTGTATTAACAAATTAATGTTTTTACGAGAAATGGACGTTAACCACTTGCTCAACCTATTACGTTCATATTCTGACTCTAAAGACACATTTAAAAACAATATGTATATTTGCCAGCCACAGGACTCGAATCTGGGAACCACGACATTAAAAGCCGACGCATTAGCCGCTTGGCTATCGCGGTAATGTTAAATATTATAATATTAATAATTCAATTAAACACATTCATATATTATTCAATAATTTTGATTTTAATATAACACAAATATATTGCATAATATGGTAATTGTATGGCTAAAGACAGAGGCAGTCGAATACAACCAGCGGGCACCGGGTAGGTTAGAATGCATTCAGGGGTGCGCAGAGGGCAGGTCACGTGACTCGAAGGGGCGCCGGTCGCGTGGCGTCGCGTCAACCCGCCGGCCATCTCCAAAAACGCGGGGCGGGTCGGTGAGGTTAGTCCGCGACTGCACACTACATAAACAGGATAAACATACCTACGTGATAAGGTTTCACAGATCCGCAAGAAAGAATACAAATTAAAATTGAGGCCTTTCGAGAGATTAGATTTATTTTAAAAACCTACATGCTACCTACCCAATACCAAGCTGGATTGTGTCAAAACCGACCATAAAAATAAGACCGCTATTAGCAAATTGTTTCATAAAATTATCTTTTTTTCAAGTGTACGGTTGTATTTTTCTGGTTTTTGTAAGAAATAGTCATGCACAAATAATGAGAAACTTACTTAAAAACATTCTTTTTTATTAATTAATTATTATCGATACTAAAACCCAATGTAGGATTTATTCCCTCCAGAAAATATTTCCTTGCCTTTCTATCTATCTAGCGCAAGTACCTCTCTAAGTACTGCCATTGTTTGGATGCAGTATCACTTTCTATAGCCTACATTGATTCAAATTGATTGAAATATATTTGATGTTTCTTTTTTATTTCTTTTAAATTCTTGATATGGTAAATTAATGATTTTGTTCATTAAAAAAGATTTTTTCAACTAACTTATTCTTCTCATTTAAAATATTATTGTTGCTAACATGTGAAATATAAAATCTGACATCTGTGATACTCAATATACACAAGTTTTGTCCATAATTACATTAAGTATATTTTATTTTTCTTGATTTATCTGTCTGTAACGCAGCGTCACATACACACACGTTCTATTTATGTCTGCAGAGTTAACAATAAGCCGTCTTTGACGTATGTAAATTTGCATGGGAAAGGGTTTGCGTCTTTGTTTTCGATCACATTAATAGAACACCCATGTTGCATCCTCTCATTCACGCTGCACACAATCGCTTAGTCGCGTATATGCATTTCGCTCACACACTTCTTAAGGCCATGCATTAGTTGAGGCACGGTCTAAAAAGATCGTTGCTAGGCGGATTGCGGGTCGCGGGTGCAAAAGACGCCTGTCAAACGAAATATTATTTCTCATATAAATCCAACATACGTCCATTTTATGTTCTGTTTATTATTCTATTGGTAACAATAATAATATATTCATTGACATGTTTTCTTTTTAAAGTAAATGGGTAACGTTTTTAGTCATCTTTACACGATTTTAGAATTAATTGGCCCGTCGCCATCACGCAGCAAAGTGACGTATGTCTGACTCGCCGTTCTCTCAATGAATGCGAAGCGAGTACAAAATTTCGTCGCGCGTACAGTTGAAAATTATTTGGCGTTTCACTGATGCGTCACCTTAACCAATACCATTGAAACTCATGTAAAATACACCGGCTTTATCGGAATTGATACCTACCAATCGATAACGGTATTAAAACCGTCGCTTTCTTTAACTATGAATATTGTTACCGTATATTGAAATATATACAAAAATATTTATATTATATTTATATAAGAAGAAGAATATTTAGGTCATTACTAATACGTCTATTTTAGTAGATTTCATATCAGCAAAGGAGTCCGACAAGGTGATACAATCTCACCTAAACTATTTACAGCTACCCTTGAAGACTTATTCAGGCAACTTGACTGGAATGACAAAGGGATCCCCATAAATGGAGAATACCTGAGTCATCTGCGCTTTGCCGATGACATAGTAATTTTCTCGCAAGACTCAGAAGACCTCCAAAGCAGAATGCAGGAACTCGCTGAAGTAAGCAACCTAGTAGGTTTGAAAATAAATGTAACAAAGACGAAAGTCATGTTCAACTGCTTTGCAGGCCAAAAAGAGATCCTCATCAATGGCACTCAGCTCGAACAGGTGAAAAGCTACATCTATCTGGGACAACAAGTATCTATAGATGGATGTATATTTGATGAAATTTTTCACAGAGTAAAGCTAGGCTGGAGTGCTTTTGGCCGCCTGAATAATGTCTTCAAAAGTGACCTTCCACTGTGCCTAAAGCGCAAAGTGTTCAACCAGTGTGTGCTTCCCGTGATGACATATGCGTGTGAAACATGGACCCTAAGTAAAAGAGAGATCCAGAAACTTAGAGTAGCACAACGTGGTATGGAGTGGTGCATGCTGGGCATAACGCGAAAGGACAAAAAGAGGAATGAGTGGATAAGGAAGCAGACAAGGGTTTGCGATGTAATAGAGTTTATTAAAAGCCTTAAATGGAGATGGGCTGGACACATAGCTCGAAGAAGAGACAATCGTTGGACAAATCTAGTCATCCAGTGGTATCCAAGAAGTACAAAACGTCCACAAGGTAGACCTAGAGGCCGCTGGATCGATGAAATGATAAAGTTCTGCGGAAGTACGTGGCAACGCAATGCACAGGACCGAGAGAAGTGGAAGCAACTTGAAGAGGCCTTCATCCAGCAGTGGATAGATTCAGGCTGATGATGATGATGATGATGATGTGGACGTACCTACGGTTATTAAGTTTCAAAAACCCATAGCTTATTTGCTGTATTTATAAATTCAACTTAATTCAATTATCATAAATTTTAAAATCTATCAATTTGTCGGAAAAAATATATTTATATATACTTATACATACGTATATTTTTTATTCAATTCAAATTATTCCTTTATTTATAAAAATATACTTATTTATTTATTCGGAGTAAAACGAAATAAAACAAACACTAATTACTGATAATAATGTATTCGAATAGAGTTTATCAAAAAACATCATGTAATAGGGTTCTCATACGCTCCTGTTCCTCTCATTGTCTGACTCTTCATTCATATTGATGTTTGACGTTTGTTTTCAATTTGAATTAGGAACGTCGCCCCATTTCCCCCGCTCTTTTCGCGCCGCCATTGTTTTCTCGGCGAGTCCAAATCAAAAAATTGCACGTTCAATGTCCATTTAAGATGGCGGGTGACTCCTGTTTTGATTGATGCGACCGATTTAGGCGGGATCTCGTACACAAATACACGCTTCAAATGACAAGCATGTGATATATTTTTGGGTGGAGCAAATTTAAAGAGGAAAACTAACAAATTGAGAGTGCAATCAAACCAATAGGTAATAAAAAAAAAACAATATTTCTGATACCTACTCTTCCAATTTGGGTGCTAGCGACGGTTTATCGGCCATTGTTATCATCTTGTTGAGAAAATTCTGGTTTTTTGTGTCTTCTGAAAAAATATTTACTTAAATAGTCTCAGCACTTTTATTAGGTAAAAAATGGTAATAAAATACAAATTTTCATTAATTTAAAAACTAGCTATTACACACGACAGAAGTTAAACTTTTTATTTCGCACTCTATTTTCGGATTATTAATACCTACCAGTAACAGTAGGCGCATTGCATCTTTTTTATTGATTTAATGTAGTTAGTATTTTTATATAAAAAACATAATTTAAATTGAAATATACTATATATATACCACCTATTAAATTTCCATATAAATATAATAACAGTTTTATATTACCATCTCTTAATACTAATATAAACTAAAACATGTAAAAATCAATTCTTTAGCTGGCTCTCACATCTAAACTAGCCTTATCTGCCATACAGCCATACATCAAACCTTCTAGGAACGTCGCTCCGATATTGCATATGAAGACCGCGCGCATATGCACTTAGCGACAGTCGCGCGTAACCTCTCGAAACGTAATATATCGGGATGCGGCGATTGGAAATCTGGTATAGGAATGACCAATTCGTAGGTGTGCGTATGCGTTCAGGTGGTTTGGACTCACAGCCGGAAACGCATGGGGTTTGTTGCTAGTAGCACAATATAAAAAGTCGTATTCCACCAATATGCGGAGCTCCATTTGGAAACGTGTGTTTGTGAATAAAGATGACGTCACATTGACGTATTCTATACGTTGCAGACGAGACGAGTTTTGATGTACGAGCCGGCTTAGATTTTGTTAATGTCTACAATGAGTTTTCTTCTATAATCTATATCAATGAACGTAAATCATACATTTTGTAACTCGTCCTTGGCCGGAATAGTGCAATCGGAAATGCGTGCGTTTGATAATCGAATCGAAATTTGAATCGATCACATCTGCAGCTTTTGTTTTTGAGTAAATCATGATGGATTTTCATCACAGATAGGCGAAATTCACTTTCCCGACAATTTCCACATAGCGTGACAGTATTCAAAAAGTCTTAATGAGTTGGTTGTTTATCATAGAAAGATTGAACTATTGACAAACAAAAATATTTATTACCAGAATAAAAAAATTAAATGGTTGACCATGAACCGCCTAGGTTTATTTTTTCCCATGAAAATAATTAATATTACCCCGCGCCCTGATTATAATAATAATGAGATTTGATGATGAACAGATTTAATGATGAAAAAGTTTAATGACGAAAAGATTGAGCGGCGATCATTAGTCCGATGAAAGATAAATGTTATTCTAAAAAGAATATTCACACTTTTGTGATTTGTTTGGCGCGTGAGGGCACGTGTATTGAAATCGCGATCTGTTTTTTTAACAATCTCTCACACCATCGCTATATTATTTGATGATTTTTTAATACACAAACATCTATTAATCATTGAATTATTCACCAGCATTTAATGGTAATGATTAACAACAATGGATTTCGGACCCAATTTTGGATGTGAAGCATGAAATGGCGGCTGTTGGTAGTTTCATAATACGAAGCGAATAAAATTAATAATCAAAATTTTCTAAATAAGTACTAGCATCTTTAATGGTAATGACTTCCAATTCCCGGAATTTTATATTTTTATTATTATTTTATATTTTTTGTTAGTTATCCGTGCTTATTACCCCTTTTATTAAAGATGTCAATTTAAACTCCTGAAACATTCCCAGACATAGAAACTGCTGATCCTTCAAACGCAGAGTTTCCGAGTGTGGTATAGGGCGGTTGGTTTTGTGGTTTATGTTTGTGTTTCCAATATCGAATGGAAAGACATCTTATAAAACATAAAATATACCAAGCACTTATTTCACAAAATTTACGATTATAACCGATTTCGTCCTCTTTACTTTGAATCAGTGAAGAATTTTCTATTGAATCGGACGAAACCGGTCGTGATCATTATTTATTTATTTGGAATGAGTATGTACTACACAATGTTTTTTTTAATTTAAATTAAGTAGGTACTCACCATGTTATAATGAAATAATTTTATCGCTTACCTACAAATTATTACTTTCACTACACATATTACTTTCGTATCAATTTATAGGTTTTTCTGGATGTTTCAATAGTATTTTTTAATAGTGTGGTTAAGTTCGCGTGTAGACCCACTCTCGGGTTCGAATCCTTGGTATGGAAAATTCACATATTATTTTTTATAATGTGTGTTAGGATTTAGAGCATGGATATGGAAATAGCCAACACTCATTTATCGTCATAAAATGGTTTCGAAACCTCACCGTAAGATGGTAAAGATCCACGTCGGGCTAGATAGCTAATGAAAAAAAATGTAACGTCTATCATTACAATTACTTATTACCAATAGAGAACCATTGAAAAGATAGAGATAAATAATTAGGTACAAGATAAAAAGAACCTTTTATATACAACGTTTTTAAATTTTCTCTTGAATAATATAAACTTGACTTGACTAGCTTAAACGATCAAAAAAATTTGTACTTGATAGAAATAATACTGAAATGTCATATCGATTTCCATAGTAACGCACGTATATATTAATAATTTAGTTGCTAGGACCCACTTAGCAACCAATAATAGTTTTACTTTTTACGGATTTCTTCCGAAATAACTTTTCATACAAAACAGTGTGGAAAAACGGTCATGTTGTTTACATCGTTTTGAATGTAAATGTCAAGTTTTGCAATCGGCCGTTAAAACTGTGATTAAAATGTCGTCCTTGATAGAATAAATTCAACGATGCAAAAAGTTAATTACTAATGTCTTGTACTATGACTTATTTATTCCAAGACATAATGTCGCTTATCAATATAATTATTATATTAAATGAGTACATACCTACCTATACAACCATACAACCAAAAAATTATGTAGCTTATTTAATATTGCGTACAGCAGGTACGGAACTTATAGATTTACTAAGCTTTTGAAAGCTCAATGTTAAAAATATTATATTATTAATCAATCACAAAAGGCAACCCACTTTCCATTATTTGGTGTTCCTTTGTTGACGGTGGTGACAGATACTCACATGATCAATACTGTAATAATTACAAGATACAAATAACTTTTTATATACAACGTTTTTAAATTTTCTGTTGAATTATATAAACTTGACTTGACTAGATTAAACGATCAAAAAAATTTGTACTTGATAGAAATACTGAATAATGAAATGTCATTTTATATTGATTTCCATAGTAACGCACGTATATATTATTTAATAATTTAGTTGCTAGGACCCCGTAGCAACTACTAATGGTATCGAAATAACTTTTCATACAAAACAGAATTAACTGAAAATGAATTCAATTCTACTTAAAGATGGTTAAAAGTATTAAAAGAATGCATTGGCATCGTCTTCTGATATATTCTAAAAGTTTCAAATCTCTAGCTAGTCGGGAAGTTAGTTAAAAATCGATTGCAAGATTTGTTCCGGACAAATAAGAATACGAGCTAAGAAAAACGTTGTAAAAAGACGCAGGATTAAGTAAAAAGGATACTTGAAAGACATGACGAGCTCAAATCCCACTCGGCCAAAGATATTTTCTAGAAATTTTCTAATATGTATGTTTCCGAAACTACAATTTATCATTTAAAAATGTTACATCCTTAAATCTGGTGGAGTTTGAATAATTGATGATCGTATCAAGGGTATACTGACAGAAAGCATTGATCCATTAAATCAAGTTCTGAGATAATCAATTTTTTTCTATGGTATAAAGAATAACCTAATGATAATATGTTGTCGCGAAAAAATCGATGAGTAATAAAATTCAACCACAAAAGTTGCAGCCTCAGTTACTTACCGGTGCATAAAATCCTGTTACATTTACTTCAATCCGAATTAGAAACCGTGAATTAATTTAGCCTGCGGCGCTATCCCACAGAAATAATTCCAACATAAATCGCGTGTCTCCCGCGTTCATTCAATCAAACTAATAATTACAAACAAACAATCGTCCTCCTGGCGGGAAGAATAGCAAACAGCGCGCACGCGTCGGCGAAAAACAAAAGAACGCGAAAAAAACATGTCCGACAACTGTCAAACGCTGTATGACGGCGAATTTTCACCGAACGAATACATAAATAAATAAAAAAAGAATTTTGTTGCAACATGTAGAGTCGAAACGTGTTTGGCGCAAATCGAATGATGCTCCTGATGTGGAGAGATGTACCGACACGTGGCCGTATGATGGATTCGAGAGTCAATTATTATTTTATTTTTAATACTAACGTGCCACCCCATGATAAAAAGTAAGTTGATTATATTAACAGTATCGAAAGTGTTGTTAGTAAAAATATGATTATCATTGATAAGCAACCATATTTAACTGAAGGTATTTTGATTAGTTGGAGAGGTAGCATTACTGACTTTGGGTAGGTATCATTCTTTATATATGCAAATAACAATATCTTTTAATTTAATATGCAAAGTACAAAACTACTGTATATTTACTAGATATTATATCTTGATAATTTAATACAATATAATAAAAAAAAATGGAAACGTAACTATCTGAAAATATTTAAAATAAAAAATAAAGCTAAACTTACGAGGTAACTAATTAGATATACCAAAGTTAGATTTGATATAAATAAAAAGTATTGGAAGAAAAAGTTCGTTTAATTAAAACAAAAAAAAAATACCTTGAACCACAGAATAGATTAATAAATAGAAAATCAATGTTTTAAAGCAGGATACTTTATGACGGTTAGGCAATAAAACTCAAGTATATCAAAGCGTGCCGACTGCTCTCAATATTGAATGCACGTTACGTATAAGTACATGACAAACTTTAATATACGACATATATTATTGGCATACAGACAAAACTATAATATAACATAAAAATAATATAATTTATTCGATATTTTTCCACACTCGATGACATCTGTAGCCTGTTATACTACATCCAGTAGGGTAGCCAGTTCTAAATAATTTTGTGTTCCCTGATTGAAACTATACACTATTTAAAAATATCACAGGTACACCCATAAAAATTTATTAAGATACATTTTAATGATAAAATTTGTAATAAAAAGATGAAATTGTTTAACAGTTTTTTTATTGTAATTTTATCTCTGAATGACAAGAAATATATGTTTCGTTTAATTGTTTTTTGATACCTATGTATTGATTATTACAAACATTTTAAAATGAAAATTGACTGCAAAATTTATAAAATGTTGCCTTTCGTACTTTTCAGTTAGGTTCTAATATGCAATTTTTAGTACCTACACTATCCTTTAAAATGATTTTACCACGTTTTTATTAGCTCGTATTCTTGTTTGTACAGTACTAATTTTTTCCTGTTTGTCAAGATTTGTATTGGATGATTGAAGATTTTTAACTAACTTCCCGACTAGCTAGACATTTGAAACTTTTTGAATATATCAGAACACGACGACAATGCATTCTTTTAATACTTTTAGCCATTTTTAAGCAGAATTGAATTTATTTTCAGTTAATTCTGTTTTGTATGGAAAGTTATTATTGTTGGTTGCTAAGGGGTCCTAGCAACTAAATTATTAATATATACTTGCGTTACTATGGAAATCAATATGAAATGTCAAAATGACATTTCAGTAGGTATTCTATACGTATTCAGTATTTCTATCACGCACAATAAAAAGTTTTTATTAATACATAGAATTGTTAAGTTTATAATATGATTCAACAGAAAATTTAAAAACGTGGTATATGAAAAGTTTTTTTTATCTTGTAATTATTTATGTTATTCTTTTTCAAAAACTTGTCAGTTTTCGTTTAAAATATAACGCTTCATCATGTGATTCGTGTAACTATTATTTTTATGCAAATAACCCTTTACGGAGAGGCATTGATAATTGCACCTCTTTTTTAACAATCGGCCGTACCTACCTCCATTAACAATCGGAAATCGAATAAACACTTACTCGTTCAATTTATTTATTAAAATGTTTTCAAATATGTCCCCGGGATATGATTCAAGTGGCTTTCTATTCTTGGACCATAAATCATCAAAGGGTTTTATACATTTGAAATAATTCGACAAAGAGAGAGCACGCGTTTGCAAGTAGGAAATAATACGTATACACATTTCGTATGTACTTGCGTTATTGAATCTACAACATTAGGGTTAATTGTGCCATCTTTGTATGACATAGGTGGTGACAGCATATACATAAGTCATAAATGAAATTGAATTTCAGGGAAGTTTAAAAGAAAAACAGTCAACAAAATCGTTCGAATATAAAATAATATAGGTACCTAATGTAAGCAGCGGCGATTTTATTCGGGGCAGATGACGCTATTGATTTTTCAGAATATTTATAAGTGGGCCCTGGAATAATTAAAATCAGTCATTATTGATTAATAAAATGCAGTTCCACCATGTATTGACACTATTGACAGTTAACACAATAAAGGAAATTAAAATCAGTCATACAATTTATTATTAATCTTTCTGCACCACAATAAAATGCCTGCAACTTACATAAAAAATGAGCTTTAAACATAATCCGTGAAACATATACGTAATATTTTACACAGTAGAAAGGGGATACATGCTCAGCGTACGTTAAAATTGAGCTTTTATGCTATTTTCAAAGCATGATCGTGGACATCCATAAACGTTGTAGATAATCTATTTACATAATGTTTAAGCTTTATTATCCTTTATATTTATTTTAAACATTTGATGACTGCATAAAGTATTTTTATTACATAAAATAGTATTCTTTTAAACCTCTCGCTCTAATGTTTTAAAATAAAGTCATATTTCAGTACATAACTGTGCAGTGGTGTTAAGATTTTTTGTATTTATAATTTTTAAAAGCATTTATAAAACCATTAGTAAAATTTATTTTAACATTATTAAAATGAAATATTTACTATAAAAAATTATACCTATTGATAATCTCTGTGATCCCAAATTTGACAAGAATTAGGCATTTTATTATTCAAAAAATGGGCAAGATTTACACATTTAAAGATACTTACGACAAATTACCTACATTATATTCATATATGATTAAAATATAATCAACAATACTTTATTACTCCCTATGAAACGTATCTCGTAAATATTCTATTGATATTTTTAAAAACGTTAACTGGTTAAAAAAAATCACAAAATATTATCCTTGATTTTTAACATCTGCCGCGATTGATTTTAAAATTGTCACCAAGGGCAAACATAACAAAAGCTTTCAATTCCAAACGTATGATTCGTATGACAAGCCATCGAACACAATTAATAGTGGTGTGGAGTGCCATTTTGAAATGGAGCGTGGTCTCACCAATGAGGTACTTTAAAAACTATTGGTCCATTTTCAATTTTTGAGGACATCTAGTCAAAAGTCAATGAAATTAAAGCGTGGGATCTATTTTGATTCAAAAAAGTATGTAGGTATGTACCTAATATCATGGTATCCTAACCAGACTAGGTCAAACTCAATGGTCAAATTATTAATAGATAAATAATGATAATATGAATAGTAGATAAATAATGTAGTTCTATTTCATATAGA
The DNA here is from genome assembly GCF_057557595.1 of Rhyacophila brunnea. Lineage (NCBI taxonomy): Eukaryota > Metazoa > Arthropoda > Insecta > Trichoptera > Rhyacophilidae > Rhyacophila > Rhyacophila brunnea. Next base: position 32,911,795 of record NW_028233276.1, on the reverse strand, counting down.
GAACAAAATCATGTATGCAATAATTATAATGGTGATTATTATAAGTTTTATGGAAATATAAAGTTGTTCTATACTTCATATTTTGAAATAATGATTCATAATTTTATGAAACAAAATTATTATGCCGTTGGTGTGTGCTTATGTAATATTTTTTTATTTAAATTGACTAGACATTCTATGTATTTTTTTTAAACTTAAATTTGATATAAGTATGTACATAAATGGTTCGTCTGCATAAGGGAACGTAAATATATTGAAAAATGGGTTGTTTTCTGGGTAACGCTGTGACAAGGTTTAAATTTCGAGCGTGGAAAAATACGAGATAAACACTTAAACACGTGTAAGTTACGCCTGTATCATAATATGCATACAAGGTTGTCACCACAGAAAAGAAAAATAACACGTAAACGAAACGCGCATATAATATTGGCAATATTTGACGACACTCGGCGCCCTTTGTGTGTCTTGCGTTTAATGGCTTCACGGTCATAAAGTAATAAACCGAATCGGGCTTCACAACTTTGAGCCATGTCATCTGAATTTCAAAATGCTATCTTAATAATCTGTTATGTAGTCTGCTATATAGCCACGACATAAACATGGGTCTCAAAATGAAAATGGTTTCGATGCTATGTCTTTTCATTGCTATTGTATGGAGCGGTGGCGTGGACACTTACAGAAATAAAGCTCAAAAAATTTAAAGCTTTTGAAATGTGGACGTACAGACGCATGCTCCGTATTAACTGGAAAGACCAAGCTATAAATGACAAGAATGAAACAACCCAAAGAAATAACAAGAGAAATAAAAACAGGAAAGATGGCATACTTTGGTCACATCCTGCGACATCCCGAGAGATATCATCTTCTGCATCCTACCATTGAAAAGAAGATCTTCGGTAAACAGGCCCCAGTAGAAGAAGAATGTTCCAGCTCAAGAGCCTCAGAGACTGGTTTGCGCTCAACACCCTATAGAGCAGAAATGCACAGGGACCACATGGCCAAACTCGTTGCCGCCGTTTGATAACGGATATGGCATGAATTGAAGAAGTTATCTTTATACTGTAAAGATATTGTACATTGAAATAGGGTTATTGAGAAAACATCGTCACGATCAAATACCTACATAATTATAATATTATGTACCTATAACTTGTCTGATTTTAAAAATTTCAAATTATTCCCTTTTCACGCAATATAATCAATATTGATAAATAATTGGACATAAGTTCAATTTCTGTGCATTAACCCATGAAAATATCACTATTCAAGTTTCCACAAACAATTCCGTAGACCAACTTCTCGTTGTATAGTGAGTTAGTGACACATAGCATGTAATTAGCGTAAAAAACACTAAATCAAAACTTTCTTGAGTAAACAATCATTAGAAAGAAATTATTTTAAAAGTGTACAAGTATGTAATTATCTATAAATTTGATTAAAAATAGTCCTCAATCTAAAGCATTTAATGAGGGATATTTTTCATAAAAAATAATGTAATGACATCGTTAAAAACATGCAATTATATCATGTGGTATCTACCTTCCTTGAAAGATGTAAAAAAACTTACAATGGTAAATTAATAACGTTGGGGGGAATCCAAGAATAAAAGCCCTTAATTTCTTTATATGAAAAAAAAAATAATTACATATCTGAGTGGCTATATTTTGAGCAGCCCCCATTTTTGTTGTTTCGTTTCTCAACACATTCTCATGAGTACATTTTTAATTTTTTATAAAGGCGGTACTGATTTATTTTTTAAGATGTAATTTATATTAGGTTCATCGTACTGCAATGTTTGTACACTATTAAATACGTATAGTAATAATTTATTTTTTAAGAAATGTGTGCTAAAGTGTATTTCGACTATTTCCAAAGATTGTATTTCAGCACGTATAGCCGATTTTTAAGGAGTGAAAATAACAAATACCTCTGTAAAAAAATAATTAGGATCAATTTAGACAATATCACCACATATACTTATATATCTCTGTGTGAAAATGGATAACTGTACGAAAAGTATAAGAATTAAAGTTCTAACTTTAAATTACTTACTTACTTCATCATTTTTGATCCTAAAAAGATTAGGTACTGTTCGGTTATCAGGAATACAGCGGAAAACACATTTTGAAAATACCCGTTATACTGGATTATTTGTTAGTTTGGGTTAGTTTAGGTTAGGTTGGGTTAGGTTAGGTTAAGTAAGGTTTGGTAAGGTTAACCTAACAAATAATCCAGTTTATCGACTATTTTCAAAATGTGTTTGCCGCTGTATTCCTCATAACCGAACAGTACCGAAGATTATAATATGGACCTCCACAGAGTAGAGGTGGTGAGGTTTTGTTTTTCCATACTTTGGGTACAAACACACACTGAAAAAACAATTTGTGAATTTGCTAGATCCGGTACTCAAGCCCGAGACCCATCGATATTATAAGCTGATACGTTACCACTATGCCATCGTAGCTAGGACATTAAAAACACCGCAAAACAACGTAATATATAATTTAAAAATGTGTATGTCTGATTCATAGAATCCTTTTAGAACAAGGCATCATTTTTTACAAAACGTTGAAAATAGTTATGTAGGTTTATATATTTTATAACCGCAACATTAACTTTGGTGTCGATTTACTTAAATTTGATTCTTTTAATCCTTGGTTTCTCAATATTGAGTATTAAACCGGTCTCATTTGTATGAAAGCGGAGAAATGTTATCCACTGAGCATGTTATTGCAACCTACACCCTCTAAACCGTCTTTCATTGGGGAACTTTATGCCATCAATCAAGCTAACGGAAGCATGATTGTATGAATTGAAACTTTAAATCTGTCTAGTGGTAACCATATATATATGCGTCTTAAGTACGTTGGTACTGACTATGTAATTTTGTGTTGGCAACCGTGGTTTGGTTTGTGTGCATAATTTTTGTGTTCTACACCTTATGTGTATATTTTAGTATTGCCTTATTATATATTATTAAACCATTGCAACCATATGAAAAAAAACTGTAAAATATTAATAACATAAATGTTATTGTTGAAACTTTAAAGTAGACTAATTTTAATTACCTATGCATTAACTCATTTATTTTAACTGGATACTGCACCAAAATTAAACAGTATGTTAGCAAGTTTATCAGTGATACAATTCATAAATTAGATTAATTCACTTCAAATTATCTGCCACATATGCCATATAGGTTCTATGAACTTAAACTAACATCATACAACGTTCGCATTTTTTGTCAGATAAAAATATTGTAAAAATTGTTCTCAATTAAATAAATGAATCATGCTTTGTTTTGTAACACTAAATTTAAAACCAAACGCTAATAGTTGAAATCTTTAACGGAGAACCTAATATTATATTAAAATTAATGATGTTCGGTTTCTAATTTCATAAAATATTAGACTAGTTAGAATAGTATAAAACAATCATGGATTTTTTAAACTATCTGTATTCTTTACACTTATAATAAGGTAAAAAAGGCTTCATCTAACAAATAAATCTCACAATTGCTAAGCTCTCAAACGTTTTTCTGATTATAGAGTACAGATTATTACTTTTTTCACTAGAAATAGTAGAATCTACACAGGACTATTAAATAATATTAGTGTCAACAATGACTAGGAACTAGGTAAAATTATTTAAAATTTTATAGAAAACTATTTCTTTAAATAATTGCTTTACTCACAAAATCAGTTGATTTAAATTAATTAATAATGAAAATATTTTTTATTCTAGTTGAAAATAAAATTAGGAGAAATCCTGTATCATCTAGGAATAATGGTAAAATATTACCTATTGTTAATATCTACCCTAATTTTAAAAAAAAAATCATAAAATATGGTTGCAAATACATTTTTTTTGTTGATAAAACCGCATAGATATTAGTTAATTTCATCATGATTAGATAAAGTACAGTTTGTTTAATTGATAAAGTAATACAAAATCTGGGGTGCTAAAATTATGTATGTTAAAAAAATGTCAGGTTAGGTGAGATTAGGTAAGATTACTTAATTATTAATATCGTATCATTTTGACAATTTTGATAGGTTTAAAAAAGATTTTAAAAATAAACTAAACACTTGTAAATTATAAATAAAATAACTGGCCAGTGATATGTGAATTGGTTATAATTATTTATACTAATTTAAAGCAAGATTGATCGGTGACATATAGTGCCAAGTTCCGAAGCAATTAGATTACCTTGAATGTGAGTAGGCAACTAGTTTGTAGTAGTGAGGGGCAATTTGTCCACTGGGGTAAAACATAAAAAAAGTGAAAAGAGAGCTTGAAACATTACCCCGCGTACGGGAATAGGCGGGAAGGTATTCTGTTGAGATAATGCGATGCCATTAACGGCCGCGCCTGCCATATGGCGCTAACACACCTACGTAGGGCTGAATGAGAAAATAATATTATTGTTTATATTATCATTATGTTTATGTTTAAAGTAAAATAGTTAAATAAACCCTAGTTCCGAGTAATACTAGAACAACAGAGCCTAAATGTATGAAAGTAACACTGAAGTACCTAATGTTAATGATTAAATTAGCTAAAAATCGTTTTGTATTATGGAAACATCATATTTTTGTGCTTTGAAATTTGTTTTCCAAGAGTGTAATTAAATATATTATGCACCATGGATTTAGTATTAGAAAAGTAAAAATTTTATCTTTTACAATTAACGATTATTAAACTAATAAATTTTTCCAACCATGTCCAATCCTAAGGCATAAAGCCCACTAAAAAAGCGTTCGGTGCGCTCACTACTGAGTAGGCCCCCTCCCACCCGCGCATTACCCTTCACCTATGTAATAAGGGGCTCAAGGAGCACAAAATAATTATTATTATCAGCGTCTCTCATAACAAAGCAATAAAAATATTATTAAATTTCTCGGGGCTTGTAATTAATATTGGACACGCAATAACTAAACAAAGAGTTCTTAAATAATGGCTTCTCGCCCGTCTGTCGACGACGCTTCGAGGAGCGTAGTTTTGCTTGCCGTGTTCAATGAATGGACTACGTTGTATTTTTGTTAATTCGTATCGCTGAGAAGCCAAAAACGGTGACTCATGGGGCAGGCGGGCACAATGCGTCGTCAAGTCCAGTGTGCGCTGGCGTATTTGATTACGTTGTATTTTCGATGATTCACATAGAAAATGCGCGAGCGCCCTGCAAGCCTGCTTTAGTGGACTTTATGCCTAATATGATCATATGGGTCTCCACAGAGTAGAGGTTTGGATTAACAGATTTTGTTTTTTACGAGAAATGGATGTCAGCCACTTGCTCAACCTATTAGGTCCATACCCTGACTCATACACAAATTGAAAAACAATATGTGTATTTGCTAGACCCAGGATTCGAGCCTGAGACCCACGGCGTGATAGTCCAACGCTTAAGCCGCGCGACCACCGTGGGTGTAATAAATAATACATAATGAGCCATCAATTATATTTATACAATGAACAACCACAAATATATCAATTTAGTTTAATAACATAACAAAAAAAAAACACACACAATATTATTTAATAAGTATTGTAGTATCATGATTTTATTTTATTTATCTACTTTGAAGACGGTGACTGATATCGGTCATCTCTTGACTGATAAAATAGGTGAGTAGGTACGGATCAACTGAGTACCTGAAACAGCGAATAAGCATATATACATTCAAAAAGGTAATGCAGTCGGTGTTTTTGGGTACTCTTGAGGTGTCCAGAGGTCGGGAGGAGGTATTTTATATAGTTGGGATAACCTGTTATATCAATTGTTTAATATAATTTGTATTTTTATGTATTTTTTTTGTATATCGCCGTTTGATTTATTTGTATGCAAATTATAATATTATATTATTTATGTGGTATTATTAGGAAATTCTAATACACCATAATAAAATCATGATTCACGATTAAACATTTTTTTTTTTAATGTTAAAAGTAAAACTTTTTTAAAATACAGCTATTTAATTAGGATACTCATTGGTTTTGACAACCCTATTTTGTATACTACACTGCAAGGTTAAAAATATTAATATCTTCTTGCTATATAAAAGGCTATAATGTTATAGTTTGTAAGCCCTACTTTATTTATCGCTTGTTCTTTTAATAAAGACAGTTTATCGAACTTTGATCATCAATAGTGTATATAATATCGTGGGAAAGAAAAAGTTATTTTAAAATTAATATTGTAAAGTAAACAATAACAAGTGACAGCTAATTTAATATAATGTAATGACTTATATAACATATACGTCACGTTAAGTTGACCATCTTTGCTCCGAACGTAGCATATTATTATAAGTAATTTTATGAGAATTGATTAATTTCGTCAATCCATATACCCAATAATAATATATTGATTTATGATTATTATCCGTAAAAAATCACATTTCAATTTCTAAACCAGGTAAACCCTGTCATGATCGTTAATAATATGTGTATTAATGAATTGTTTTTGTATGCAATATTATTCATTGAAATTACGTATCTTGGGATAACATCAGATATATCACTTCTCGACCGGTCTTGCCTGTGGATTTCAGTGACGAGGGGTGGAGGTGGGCTGTTAAGATTCTATATAAATAGTGCACACTAAACTTTGTCAGTCAAAATTATTTGTGTTCATTGAACTAAGTATACAATTTGCAGATGGTGCTGATTAGTTTTTAAAACTCAATTAAAACCTGCCTAAGCCCAACCATAATAGTTTGGGTATGCTATGGGCGATCCGATAAAAATAGTGCACACTTTTTCAGTCATACTAAATTATTTTCGTCATATTATTACAGATGTTGTTGATTAGTTTTTTTTTTAATTCATTAAGCCCTACCTATACCTAACTATAATCGATAAAAAATATTATCGTATCTATAAAATATATATGGTTTAGTGGCATATTTTATATATTTTATATATAACTGATTATTTTGACTATAGTAGATGGCTTGGATTAGACAAGTTTTAATTATATTTTAAAAACTAACAAACACTATCTACACATTCTAGTCTTAAGTTCAACGAAAACAAATAGGTACATTTGACTGAAAAAGTTTAGTGTGCACTATTTATGTCTAATCTTAACAGCCTACCTCCATCCTTCGTCACTGGTGGATATAAAGTTTGATGCCTACTCGGTACCACCCATTTTTCCAAGGATTTTTCTAATAGTTAAGTATTTTCCTGAACCGTTTCTGTGTGTTAACCATTACAACGATGTATGGACAATATTAATGATATTCTCTTCTGTGTTATGTAGTGTTTTTTTTATATATTATACTAGCTGACCAGGCAAACGTTGTTCTGCCATATAAATTATTTCTAGTGAATATTTTGGTTGTTAAATAAAAAAAAATAACGAATGTATCGTAAGTGTGTGGGGATGGGATCTATGACAGAAAGAGGAATAGAGCACTGTAGACGATGACCGCCGATAAAAAAAAAAAAACATCAACCATTCATTTTCTCAATTCAAAATGAGTAATGATGTTCATAATGAATGAATTACCTGTGACAGGATCTCGTTGTTTAATGTTTATGCAATATCCGTCTTGTCCCTTCCAGAAAATTAGCGGATATTAGAGAGCGTCGTATGAACGGTGTGTGTCAGCGATGAACTCCAGATTATTGTTTCTTCTTCGAATCACAATTTTTCGCATCGATGTGCGGTCGCCAACCATGATTCCAGCAATGTCGTCAACAACAGTTGCATTGAATCGACGTACGTGCTCTCCAGCTGGTGTTTTATCAGGATTGATGACAATAGCGTGATTGTCACTTTGCAATTCGTGCATGTGTGCTTTGAATAATTTCAATAATTCATTTTGCTCATTCAAAAGAGCGTCCAGTTTGCCGACGATGCGCCTGGCATTAGGCGAATTGAGGCTATTGTAGCCGCAACGTGCATCCACATGATTGATGTCTTCACCGCCGCGCCGATGAAGTAGATTTGTAAAAATGTATGTGGTTCGTTTGGCATTAGCAGCAATGAGCCTACTTTGTGGTATAGTTGACCTTTTATTTTGAACGTAGAATGGAATTGTTGACCATTTGCCGTAGTATTGTGAACTATTTCTGTTGCTCCGGACGAAGTCATTTAGAAGCATGAATTGAATGTGCGAATGGACTTCAGGAACAGGTTTGAATCTGGAACCGTGCCAATGAGCAAGCTGTTCCATGGTTCTGGTGGTATCTCAATTTCTGGTAGTTGCACTTTTCCTGATGCGCAACACATCCCGGCTGACTCATGTTTGAATTTGAGCGCATAACAATGGGGACATTCTTTGTCCATAGCACCAATCAGCACTTTCGGATGAGCGGAATATTCAATATCTGGCTCGTACTCGAATGCGAGACGAAGGAACGAAGCGGATGTAAATGTTCGATGTACTTGTTGGCGTTGTCGGTCATTTTTTCTGCGTGTGTTGACTACGAACCGACGCGCTTGGCTCCGTTCCAATTGTCGTTGTTGATTTCGTTCAGATCGTTCCTCCTGTAATTGAGATGCACGCAATTGCGACATGCTTACACGCACGTTTTTGTTATCTTGTTGGATTTGTTCTTCTGTTCTTTCTACTCTACTATTTCGCATGTTTGTTGCCTTATTCGTTCGACGGCCCAAATGGCCCCCCTTGCGTCTTGCTGGCATTGTGCACTGTAATACACGCACATAAAAATAGATAAATTAAAATAAATCGTACAAAATTTTGCACGCACTGCGTTGTGATTTGCCGAATGAAATGTCAAAATGACGCGACGCTTCTCTTGAATTCTTCTCGGACGTAGTGCCATCTGTCATTCAACAACATAAATAATTTCGTTCTGTTTGAAATACGAACGACGGTTAAATTTGTTCATACAAAAATAATGAAATCGCGATTAAAAAATGGAAGGATGGGGGTAGGAAAGTGAAAATTTGAGGTCATAGGTATTTTTTATGCCAAATAATAAAAAAAATATTTAAAAAAAATTGTCAAAAAAATAAAAGAAAATTTTTCTGGATAGAGATACCCTAATCACCTAGCGGTATGAAATATACTTTTTGATCTATTCTCATACGTAACAAATATACATAAAAAATTCATAAAAATCGGTCGAGCCATTTTGGAGGAGTTCGACCACAAACATCGTGACACGAGATTTTGATATATATAGAGATGTAGACGTATAAAATATCAAAAATAGTATACAAAGAAATTGACCAATGATAAGGAAACGGATAGAAGGCAATGCATTGAAAATACTCAACCCCAAAAGTGTCGATTTTAATCCGATATTTACGATGGACCATTGTGCCACCACGCCTGCTGCAATGTTAGGAAACATACGTATGTATTGAGATTTTAGTGACTTGTACAGAGGTACAAAACCTTTTATTAAAATTGTGATGAATAATGAAATGTACAGAAACTTTTCCTTTTTAAATCTTAATAAGATAAGAGTCATCATTGAATGGTAATATATTAAAGATAATCGTAAATTTAATAAAAAAGGCCATTAAAAAAAATGTAAATATATTATGTTCATTATTTTTTAATATAGTCGCCTGATAGTTTAGTGCATTTTTTCGACGGAGAAGTTTCGTAAGAGATCACTACGCTTAATGTGAGATTTTCACACAATTCTTCTGACAGCATTGTTGGTTGAATTGTCAGCATACGTAGAACGTAGGATACTAGCCTACTAGGTACTCATAGAGTTATAGAAAACATTAAAATGGTTCATTAATTATTTTACAAACTTTGTCTGTTATTATAATGCCCATGCCTTCGGCTATCTGAGAAATGTCTTCCGAGTTCAGTCGTCTGTCTGCCGAAAATAAATCCTCAACTGTATTGCACATTTTTATGGGATGTTGGTTTCACGGGTCACCAAGTGTGTAGATTTGTAGTTGGTTTATAATAAAATCTATTTTTACCACGTTTTTATTAGCTCGTATTCTTGTTTGTCCGGTACACACCAATGCCATTAATATGGACGAAGCATCTGGAAAAAAAATGACACTCACTTTTTTGTCGGGTCTGCCGAATGGCATAATCTGTTCTAACGCCATTACAATAAAGGTGATATTGAATTTCCGATGCTTTTTGTCGGGTCTGCCGAATGGTTCGGTTTGAACGGGTTCGCTAAAATGAACATTGACCCTAGAAATACTGTTCTAACGCCATTACAATAAAGGTGATATTGCTATAAATTCCCGATGCGTGATATCGCATAATGGAAATTGCGTGACGTCTACCTATACATGTGCGAATGTCGCTATGCGCGAATTTACTTGCTAGCTACTGTATTGAGTACGTTGTCCATTAATAATGTCATTGCCTCACATGAAAACACGCTTATCATGTTGTCACTTTAATGTCAATATCAATGTCAGAATCGCACTGAGCTAAAACTATGCTACCTATATCACCATAAAATAAGTCGCAATATGCAGAAATATATTTGAACGCGCTCAATATTTTCTTACATACTTATTCTGATATCTTTCGTGTCCATACTGGAGATAATATACGCCTATAGTCTTCCAAACGATGTCACGCGTGGCCCCCACATCCTGAAGCGGGCCCCCAGCCTAGAATATTTGGCGGGCCCTCCTACCTATCGCTAAAGATAAAGGCAGTGTGACGCTCTACAGTAGCGTTTTCCAAATGGTGTAGGTACGCGGTAAAATTAATGTGTATAATAAGTGTTTTTTTGTAGATTTTAATACATCCAATACAATTAAAAAATGTATCGTACAACCACATAATTGTGAATAAAAATATTACTGAAGGAAAATAGCGCCGCAGGCGACTTTTTTACTATTTAAGCAAATTTGTGATGTGTGTTTATCTCACTTATCTGGTACTCCTCGCCGGGCCCCCAGGCTAGAGCCCTGTCTGCCCCCCTTGTGGGGGCCATGATGCCACGTAATTGACTTTAAACGTTTCATTATTTATTTTATATTTGCTTCTTGCAAGACATATTTTCAGTCAATACAGATGACAACAGTATTGTACTGAGAGAGACAGAGAAGACATGCTAAATAAGTACAAGTGGATATAATTTATGTTTATAAGTTGAATCTAATGGTTTGTGACCTCTGAATCTGAAGAAACAATCAGTGCCCCTGATTCGACACAGCTCAGCTGGTATCGCAACTTTTATGACGTCATAAAAGGACTTTGATAAAATTGGCGCGGCTTGATACACCAGTAATAAGTATCACAACAAGTGTCACTATTATACTGAGACATGAAAATGTATATGAGTTCACACGCCCACTAGAGGAAAAGCTCAAATAAGTAATCTTTCAAATACTCACTGAAACTATTCTTGAGTTCCAAAACATTACGTTGCAAATTTAACGTTGAGTGAAATCTATACTGAGGCAAAATTGAAAATAAATTATTAATTATTAAAAAAATTCCCATACTTAAGTTCTGTTGTATATACTTCTTTGAGTACTTATATGTACTTTCCTCGGAATATAAGTTGTGATCATACAGGTAGGTATATACATTGGATGTATTTGTAACTGATAGATCCGGCCCATTAGATAAATTATGTAGCTACATATTTTGTCGTTAGTTTATGAAGATTTTCAAGAGAAATTATCATGAAAAGTTAGTACTTAATAATAACGCAAGAGTTTTAATAATATTTCCGATTTAATATTTATTTAAACAAAACAAATCAACAAATAAATAATAGCCGAAGAAACCCTTCTATACTAGACGGAGAAATAAATGAAAATGATCATGAAAAAAATAATTTATACCTATACCGACCAAGGTTTAAAACAGCTGAAAGTCAGTTTTTATTTGAGATTTATTTGTAACATAAATAACTCACACTATAGAATTTTATTCGTAGGTATATATCAAAATCGTATTTTAACAGAATTTTTGAGTCAGTAAATTCCATCAATTATTAAATGTGCTGCTACTGCAACTCTGAAAAATAAATTTGTTATGAATGGATGTTATAATATATTATTAATAATATTATTTCATAAATGATCATTTCGACTTCAGTTATACCGGATTTGTTCGATTTGTGGGAAACAAAACATTAATCGCAACATAGTAAAAGGGCTAAATAATATACCGAACAATAAATAATTAGAATATTTCGATGAACAATTATAAAAATCACGTACTAAAAACTCACTGCTAAATATACCACCTTCATGAATTTGAAACATAATTCATTTAAATTTTTTCTGTCGTTACCAATTCAACCACACTAAAAACGTACCAGAAAAGTTTTTTTGTAGAGTACCTATCCCTATAGAGTCCAAGATCTATGATTTAATAATATATACATTTAATATTTTACTGACCATCTGAGCGGAGGATTATATACAATAAAAAACCTTCCATAAACGCTATAAAATGTCAAATATAATCTAGCAAATTGTTCAAATCTCACTATTTATGTTTAATATCAAAACCGAGTAGTATGCCATATGGCAAACTATCCGTAAGCCTGCCCATAAATCACTCCATTCAACCCTGTGACAAGTGTTTCCAGTTACATTTCTGTCACTCAAACCTTAACGGGTTCACCAGCTCGCCACCCTCAAAAAAAATCTGGATTAAAAATATCTACACACGTCAATAAAAGCGCCACATAAACATTGATTAGGAAACGGTATTATACGGAGGCGGAATCATCCCCAACAAATAAATACCTACCCCTTGCAAAAGAATTTCATTGAATTTTTATTTGTCTTGGCATATTTTCTTTCACAGTTTACATAATTCTGTCGTAAGTTTTTATGATCGGAGCTTTTGTAACCGTGCGTTGAGCTTTTGCACTCGTTTTTGGGGGAAGCCCAGCGGCGGTGTTTGCGGAAAAGATTTTCGCATTTCACTTCACTTTAAAAGCGCGCTTCTCAAAACTTGCTTGTTTACATTCTGTCGCTAAGTAGACAAAACTTCTGTGATCTTAATTTAACTTCATACTAAATTACTTGATCGGTTTATGTACGTACCATAGATACATTTTTTCACATATTACACGTAGGTACATAAAGCCGATATTTATAAGCAATACTGGTAAATACATAATTAAAGCAAGTACCTAATATAGGTAGTCTAACAACATATCTAAAATAAATTTAACTTTTGTATTAAAATTACGAATTTTAGCATGATGAATTGGCATACTTTGTTCAGGAGCCCCTAAATTCCAAAATGGTGAAAAGAAATTCTATACTAAATAATATACATCTGATTTGATTGATTTACGGTTTAAATTTATTATGTTTACGTGTGCTACCTATACTCAGGTACACGAGTAAAATCATGGACCCTTAATGTAAGAGAAAACCAAAAAAATACGAGTAGCGCAGTGTGGCATGGAGAGGTGGTGCATGTTGAATATAACCCAGAAAGACCAAGAGAGAAACCAATGGATACGGAAGCAGACAATAGTGTACGGTGTGATAGATGTCACTAAGTATACGAAATGTAATTGGGCTGGACATTTTGCGAGTGGGCAACCGATGGACAAATGTCATCATATAAGGGAACTAAATGACAACAGAGACTGGGTATACTAACTCATGAAATTTGATGAATATACGTGGTAGCGACGAACTAAGTTCCGAGGAGAGTGGAATTTCCAATGATAATGATGATGATGATGATGACATACCTATATGATCACCATCTTCAGTAACGAACCAAATGACAAGAGTACTAAGAAGATCTTGTAGTTGTAATTGTAATTGTAGTTTTATAGCTTATAATTCTACATTTACATGTTAATTTGAGAAGCTTAGGGAAACTTTGTACTTTAAAGCACAAATCGTTGTCTCAATTGCGGCGCCAATTTATGGTATGGTCTTGTAAAAGGTTTTGTTACTAAATCTCATTGTTTCGTGTACAATGGAAAATGCTTGCTTAAATTTTGAAAAGCTACCATAGTTCATTTTTTGGTGGATTATTTTGTCAATATCACCATGACTGCTTAAAAAGTGTGTAGGTAGTTACATCAATTTATTATTCTAGTGTGTACTTAGTTAAGTACAGATATATTGCAAAGTCTCCATATCAAATGCTCTTTTAGTGTTTACCCTAAATTCTTTTCATTAATTAAGAGAATTTTAACATAATCACCAAGTATCTCATGAGTGTAGGTTACTTAGTTTATATATAATGAATGTTTTAAATGATAGCAACAATTGGTTATATTATATTTTCTAAACAATTTTCACTAATCGAACAATTTCCGTGGAATATATGAATAATTATCGAATCATATTCTAAAATCCAGCACTACGTGCCCTAAGTCAACGAACAATTTATACAAATTGTAAATCCAAGTGAACACATAGAAAAATACATAGAAAAAAATATCAGTGATAATTTATTATTAATGTTTAAGGCGGTGTGGTTAATAAAATTTAGCGGGTGTCACTGACATCCACATTTACCCCGCCTACTACTTATACTCTCGTCGCTTCAATCGTGGACCTCCGCACTTGTATGGGTATATTCCTCATAACTAGACACTTTTCACCTTGAGTGAGATGAGTACTAATGAATACCTGGGCTGCAACTACACCTATGGGTACTCACTCAGGGCTCGAAATGGACCGGAACGCACCGGAGCGCCGTTCCGGGTCGTAAATTTGGCAACATTGTCGTTCCTTCTCGTTGAAAAAATAATTTTACCATTTGAGATAGAATGGCCATAAAACAAAAAAATCAAACACTTTTATTTTTATAAAAGACACATAAAATTAGATAACTATGTGAATATATTCAGAAAACTAACGAGCGCTCCGGTTCGTAAAGTTTTCCATTTCGAGTGCTGTAACTCACTCCTATATGAGTTCTTGCGACCTGTCGAATCCACTAATGACTTACGAATGCGCGTAGCTTGACGGTTATAATTATTATTAGGATTATTATTATTATTGTCTGTTTGTGTCGACCGCACTGCTATTATCACCATCATCGTCCGGTGTCGATCCACTGCTGGATGAAGGCCTCTCCTAGCTCCCTTCACTCTACTCTGTCCCTAGTTTTTTGCTGCCACGTACACCGAACTTTATCAGTTCGTCTATTCAGCGGATTTTAGGCCGTCCCTGTGGGCGTTTAGTGACCCTTGGGTACCACTGTATGATGGCATTAATATTGATCAGCGCTTGTCCACTCGCCGAGCAAAATGTCTAGCCGATTGCCTTTTCATCTGCTTAGCGACCTCTTTCACATCTCGTACTGTTGTCTGCTTATATTGAACGCCCTATATGGCTGCACTAATTCAGGCTTTACGCATCGTAGAATGCCGAGAAAAGAGAGGATTCAACTGATTGAGAAGACTATTGGACAGCTAAACAATCCATTTCAAGATTCATAGCAATTTTTCAATTAAATTTTCAATTCATTTATTTATAATATATTGTGGACATTATAAATTATCAATTTAAGACGTTCACAACTTGACATTTAGAAACAAAAAAATATAAAGCAGTATTACATAAAAAAGAGATAGATCAGTATAGAGATAGATAGTAAGTTATTAAACAGTAGAAATGTGTACATACAAAAAATATAAATTAGATAGGTACAAGGAAGTACACCTGATGAGTTAAGCAGACCCTAGCTTAAGAATTTATAAAACAACGTCCTCCTATACTTATCCTCACGTAGGTGGAATATATCAACACCCGAAGCAATTTCGTTGAACATAGTTATCGCCCTCCCAATTGGCATTACCAGTGGCAGGTTGGTTCTGCACCGGAGAATAAACAACTGATGTTCTCTATTTCTAAGATAGTTATCAGGGACACACAGGTCAACACTGCTCAGAATAGCAGAGTTCTCATTTATACCTCGTATAAGTCGAAAAAAATATGTAGCTAAATAAATGAGGAATTTATATAATAAATGAATAAATTAGGAATGAGGTCCTGACGAAGAAGAAAGAGTACCTAATAATCCATTCACCTGAATAATTTCTATTTTTTTTCTTGTGTGCCCGCCTATGTAGGTTTATAAATTATAATATATAGGTAAATTTTAGGTACATTTAAGAAAAAAATATTCAAAGGACATTAAACATGTCTTAAATACAAACTTAACTTCCTTTTAGAACCGAAAATTTAATTACAATAATAAACTTAAACGTAACTGCAAAATAATGAATCGATCAGAACCAAATCGCACCATCATCAACAGTAATTACATTAAATTCGGAACGGTCTCATTCCACCTGATCACTCAAACCACCCCTTCTGGCAACCCCTTTTGGCGTTAAGTAATACTATCTGGTGGCGAAAATTTTTAATTTTTCTCCACACAAAGGGTTAATGGCGTAGTTAGGGTTTAGGTGGCGCTCGTTTTATTTTATTGGAGCGCCTCGAAGGGAATACGCCCCCCAGCCGACGGGCCCCCTAAATGAGGATGGGGATTAATAATGGATATTAAGTCTGAGTTACGATATGACCTCAAATAGTAGTTACTTGCAGTATGGTAACGTTGAACTCGCCTCGTGACGAAGAGAAGTTTTGTGCAATCACGTGCGTACAGAGATGAATGCATATTAAAAATCTAATCATTAAAATTAGACATTCATTGATTTTTAAATTATTTATATATAGAATGCTTATGTGTCATCATTAGGTGAAGTCGATCTACTGCTGAATGAAGGCCTCCTCAAGGTCCTATCACTCTTATCTGTTCCCAATTATTCTCAGCCACGTGCACCCGCCGAACACGATCAGTTCGTCGATCCAGCGAATTTTAGGGTAACCCTGTATGACTACATTTATCCAGCGGCTGTAACCTATTCCCAATATGAACCTTTATTTTTCCACGTTATTTTTCTCTAAGTTTTTCAAATTTCCCTTAAGTATACATATTCATTTTTTCGTAGGCCGGCTATTTTCGGAGATATGTATCATTTTAAAAATATGAAATACGTGCATAGAATAATTGAAATCTTTATTTTCACCATATAACAGTAAATTTAATTTTTAAAATATATATAAACATACAAATACAGAAAATATATGGCGTTGATAATAAGTTCATTCATTACACTCTTCGGGTAGAGGGTCTTTAATTTATATACTTTAAGTAATAAATACTATCTGGTGTCAAAATCTCCACACAAAAGGTTAATGGCGTAGTTTTTTAGCACTGGTAATACACATTGGTTGAACATATTACGCCTAAGATATTATGAGATTTCCGCCCAGTTTGTATTGTTTATAAATTAAAGAAATGGCAACCGATTTTGACGTGTTGCTTTATTCGTTTATTTACGTAATATAATTAGCGTTTCTACGGCATTGCTCAGCTAAATAATAAATACTAATGTTTTTTTGTCTGAAATAGTTTTTTAGGCTTGTAATACATTTTTATCTCAACAGAGCTGTGATATTATGCTTTCTACAAGTGAATATGCACTGATAAACGACTTTTATATTATTATTTTCGATTTGGTAAACCCATGAAAGTTAGGAAATGGAGGATTGTTTTTGTGATTTCTATCTCTTGTATTTATAAACCGATTAGGCACATGATTTTAGTTTACAAGAAACGTCTATTTTTTTAATAAAAAAGTGATCTCAAACCCTACTTGATACTCAAATAATGATCTGTATTCGATCGTAATTATAATAAGCATAGTTTTTCAAATATAATTATGAAGTTGGAACTTAACACATAAATATTTATTCTTTAGTTTTATAAAGGGGCTTTCTTTTAAGTACACCCGCAAACAATATCTATAGTTTCTATTACTTACCCGTTTTTATATTACTAAACTAGCTCATAAAATGAAAAAAAATACGTTTTATTGATGTTTTCTTTACATGTTTAACTGCATAAATAACATAAGCAATTTAGTGCATTTTGCTCAAATGAATCGTAAAATAATACATTTACATAACGAAACCTGCTATTGAATACTTAGTGGCGTACGGTAAAAAAGGTTAACTAGGAAAATTAACTCAGAAACATACTATTTCATATATTTTGTAATATCAATACATATAGGTATTGTTTATAGTTTTTCCTATACAGAAAAATAAATACGTAGATACACCGGCCATCAATGTTCACTGTGATCGTTTTACTTGCTGTATTATATTTTTGCGCAGCAAAGTTTTCATCGTCTTTTTCACCCGTTTCCAGATAAGTAATTTACTTCACATTTTAGAAATTTCAGAGTTGTTCTATTTTAAAAATTATTACATTGTTATAGATAGACAGATTGGTTTTATCAAAAATAGATTAACCGAGTTGGTGGTAAATTCACTTCCATGGCGTAACATACTATGCCTTTAATATTGATGACTCAATATAAAAAAAAACAACCAAAATAAATAGGTACCTACATAACTTATGCGTTATTAATCAGTAAATTATACTTTTTTCGTTACTCCATTAAATTAATTTATTTAAAATTTATTATTTAACGATCTAATAATATGTGATACTTTTTTTCCTCCATATAACGATATGTAATGGACTTTGTATACATGAACCGGCAAGTGAGTTGGACGATATTCATAATTATAATAAATAATATTTATTTGATTCCGGGCTCTAAAAATAAAAACGGCAATTTCAATTTTTGTAAAATAGAAACTGCAAACTGGAAAAACGTCAATAAAAATGTATTATTTCTCTCTTAGTGGTATAGTTTCTAGAAAAATAATATAGTTAACATGTTACAATTATAAATAATTATTTCAAATTATACCTACCTACATAATATAAGATACTATAAGAATAATATAAGAATACCTATAAGATTTTTAACGCCAACATTTTACGAAAATGGAAACTGCGGTTTTTGTTTTTAAGCGGCAATTAATTAATTGTATTTATCACTACTATCATTCAACTCATATGTAGGATCATTTACATGTACAAGTACAACTATCAATTTTTAAATATCTCCATAATTCATTATGATCGAAAATGGCTTATGAATTTGAGCCATCCACAAGGATTTAAATCTGCAATCAATCAAATAATACGCGAGCATTTGAACCTTAATCTTATAGTAAATAGCACTTATTTATCACATATATCTAATTTAATTCTGAATCTTTGAGTTTCATAAATACATTTTGTTTTTCAATTTCACGCAGTCAAGAAAATTTTCTGAACGCCTCTTTGAAAAGTCCTATATTATTGTTCTTTCCCCCGTGTTTGGTTGACGTTTTTCTCTTTACCACTTTTATAATCCTTAAAAATACAGGCGTAAAAAATCCAATATAAAAGTGGAATTCCACACATTCCTCGCGAGCTCGTGCCGCTATATTGAGTCGTAACTTTAACTTGCCGCAAGGGGATGAAAGCGCATTGACGGTGCGTGGAATGCGATATAATAATAATATGCACGTCACAAAAATGTAATAAGTCTGTGCTCATTGATGCATTATATGAACAGAATTGTTAAATGCAACATTTTTATGTTATCAACCACATGAACTAGTGAATTGCTTTAAAGGAAATATTTTTTATGACAATGGTGTGTGTTATATACCTAGCCTTTTTACCTTTACAAAATAAGTAAATGTCATCATTTATTTATGTAATATGGTATCCAAAAACGTGTGGATTAAAACTTTACATAATATACTACTTATCCGTTTATAATTAATTATTAATATTATTTTTCTTTTTTGATTTCTTTCAATTAGATTTTATCGCTATTATTTATATACTTATAATATATTGCTAGGCTTTGAATCTATAATCTGTAATATATTTTAATGCTAAAAGTGTGTCACTTACTGAAAAAAGTAATGTCATAATGAATCATCATCAGCCTGAATCTATCCACTGCTGGATGTAGGCCTCTCCAAGCTGATTCCACTTCTCTCGGTTATGTTCGTTGCGTTGCCACGTACTTCTGCAGAACTTTATAATTTCATCGATTCAGCGGCCTCTAGGTCTAACTTTCGAAAGTTTTGTACCTCTTGGATACCACTAGATGATTGAATTTGTCTAACGATTGTCCTTTCTACGAGCTTCGAGCTTTCTTCCAGTCTTAATGAATATACAGGTAAAATTACCGGCGACCTACCCACAGTATTTATACTTCCCTATTCTGCACCAAAATGATTTTAGGTTCTCCATTCCTAACCGTCATGTATGTACAGCTGTGTATATACATGAAGGCTCGCCTTCCAAGACGCTTAAAACGTGTCTGAAAGATATGATTTTACGTGCTCACTCTGCTATTCCAATATGGAACCGCACATGACAGTGATGTAACAATCATACACCGTGCTTGAAGAAAGAGTATAGAGAGAAAAGAAAAGGGTTAAATTGGCTCAGCTAGTCTCGGTGACATTAAGTGTCCTCTATAACCGTATACAGAATATCAAGATTTGAATACGATGATGATTATATGGAGAAATAGGGATCAACCCGATTAATCTGCTCTCTATACGACGTACCAAATTTCTCAAATGCCGCAAAGTGAACCTCGATTGATATCAAGTCTGCTTAGCCAATTGAGCCCATTTGGGATATTAACCCTGGAAACCAACTCAGCTCGCAGTCGTAGCAGATCTCGAGTGCCACGGACGTTGCGCCTACCGGCAACCTACTTAATTACGACGATTTTAACTAGTAGTTCTTACATGAAATGTTTCTCAAATTATGTTAATAATATTAACTACCGGTTTTTCTATATTAAATCAATTAATATTTGAAGTAATCCGTGACGTCGCTTAGTAATTAAGGCATTTAACAATGCAATTTTGGTTTCGTAGAATATTTTTTCATTATCAATGATTTATCAAAATTATGTAGGTATGTTCAATAATTGGAATGGTATATTCTTAAATCTTGTGAATTATTCGTTAAATAAAAGAAATAGTTAATTAAATACTATATTATTATTTTCTATTTATATTTTAAATGACGTGTCGGCAGTTTTGTTACTTAGGTACTTTGGTATAAGAAAAGTAATTTGAACTATTTGTGGCTGGGCCATAAAACAGATCAAAGTATTAATCTTTCACATCACACGTCGTTATGTTTTATATGGCAAGAAAAATAATAATGCTGCACACTTTCGGACATAAAAAAATCATAATACAACAGTATACAACGTAGACACGTACTGAAAAACAATAAATTTCGTTATTTACATACGTTTGGTCGGATAATAAATCCCTACATTTGAGTGAATTTGTACATTCATAGATTATTCAAAATATCTGCTATGCATGTATTACTGAAGAATCCAAGAACAAGACTTATATAATTTATCATAGCTCTCAAAAACATTGTATTCGATTATTTTATTATTTTTGAACTTATGCTTCTTTTGGCGCGTTTTGGAAATCAGATCAGAGTGTATTTTTTGCGTGTGACATGTAACACATAATTTATTTTTTCACACAAAAAAAAACCCACTCGATTCGATTCGAACCACCGATTGTTCGGTTATCAGCCGAACGTACTACCTTTACGCCACAGTATGATACTGCAATCATGACGATTATACAGTATAATATTATATTTTAGAATTGTTCCGCTGCCTAGGCAGCTAAATTTGTCGGCCATTTGCAATTCCTTACGTAAACAAACGATTAACGTCAGAGTGACAGTTTGTACTTTAAAAATAAAAACAACGAGAAACCATTATATAATTTAGTAATATAAGTTAAAGAGTACAGAAATAAACCAACGGCGTTCCAATAAGCGGTCCTTTTTCTTGAGTGTGTAATTTAACAAGATAATTAAGAGCTAGTCAATGAATCTAGTTTATCACAAGTTTTGTTTTTGTTTTGTTACGCCAAAGAAGTATAACTTCTAACGCGCGTACATAAGTACACACACCGATTTCTTTTTTATTCATTAAATCAAGATAATATGATACTGTAACATAATTTATAATAATATTAATAATATCGACCAAAGGAATGGTATTTGAATTTAAATTCTAATGGATTTAAATTTTGTTTTGTTTGTTTGTTTTGTTTGGTAAATTTAACTTAAATCCATTCGATTGTAACCTACTTTATTGAATATACGTAATTTGAAAACACATCAGATATCTGTAGGTATATTAGAAAAAAAACGTAGAAGTCGGTTTACGGGAAGCCAAGCGGGAACCATGCTTATGAAAATGAATGAAAAAAGAATGAAAACCTAACCCAACCTTACAAATAATCCAGTATATCAGCTATTTTTAAAATTTGTTTGCCGCTGGGTTCCCTTAGCCTCTGACAAGAACCAAAAAGAAATTGAAAAAAATACGAAGGTCAGCAGGACTTAATCCCACTGGATTCGCGCCTATGTGATATACCTTTTTTACATATTATATTACGATGGTTACAGTACGTACTATATATATTTATATATTGTAATTATTGATAACCATGTTCTTTCTTTTCAGAAAGGGTTCCAGGCTTTGAGAAAATCACATATATATACCAGATAACACAGATCTCCTGGATGGAAGTCCAGTACTTTGCGCACTCCACCACGAAAGCCACACACCTACTATACTTATTATTATTCCCGATAATTAATAGACCTTGGATTTTAAAGAATATTTAAGTATTTACCAACAAACACTACACAAGACACGTTCATAACAATATGAAGATGATCAAGGGGTAACACACTTATATAATAAATAATTATAATATTAAAAACAGCTTACTCATTATTATATAATTTGATTCAATGACTAAAAATTTAATGGTATGTTCGAAAACAAATATAATGTATGGGTAATTTTGTGATTATTGACATCTTATTCATTCTTGTCGCATTATAAGTATTAATTTATCACCCCATTTCCTGTAGATATCATAAACGAAATACTTTTGTAAAATATGTTACTTCCATTATTAAATTACTTTAAGGAGCTTTTTTAAGGCCTTGCATTGGCTGTTAAGCTTATCCAAACTATGCAAGCAAACTAAGCGCCATTTACCGAGCTTTTACGAACATAAAAATGGAGATATTAATTTTATTTGAAGCTTTAATGGCACACATTCTTCACCGCCTCTCTAATAGGTAGATGCCTACATTCAGCAAGGAAACATTTTAACTTTGCTTCTTGTGGTTCTAACAAAATTGTTTATATTTTAAATATTATCAATTTGAGAGAGATCAAAACTATGGTCGAGCCATTTTTGTTGGGAATGGCAAAAATGGCTAGACCCAATGATTATTTTTTTATTATTATTGAAATTTTTCATTATAAGATATTTATTATATGCTTTAAAAACCATACATTTGGGTTTTTACGGAATTAAATATAATATAATATCTACTTAACTATAATAGGTTTATATAAGTTAAATGCATTTTTGTCTAACTATTAATTTATTACGAATATTATCAATAGTGTGAAAAATACCTACTAAACAAAACTAAATAAATTATTATATTAGTTACTATAAGTATATATTTTCAATAAAAGTAACAGGAACAGTGATAGGTTCATCAATCTAATGACAATTAAATACTTGAGATGCTGGGGTTAAAGGTTACCGTATGAGGTTTCAAAGTTGACTAATAATTTTGATTACACCCCATTTAAATGCAAGCTCATATCATATAATATTTTGTCAAAATCAATGAGAAGACGATTATTTCTGATTAAAGCTTTTTTCTAATATTTATACATATCATAATAAATTATGTTAGTGGGATTATTACTCTACAAGTAAAAAGGATTTCAATACATAAAAAGTTTGAGAATGCTCAGTTAGTGTGATTAACAACTGGGAAACTTTTAAAGATTTAAGAGCTTTCACTGAAATATTTTTAGACATTGAAATTTGTGGTCTTCTCTCAATGCCACCAGGAATTAGTATGGGAGTGTTGACTTATTGCCCGAGACAAGGTGTTTAGTGGATTTAGTTTGACGCCACTATTATTACTTGGTTAAAAGCAATATTGTTTGTAGTATTTTAACAGATACTCAATAAGGCAATCAACTTGTATTTTAACATTTGGTATAGGACTTAATATCAACAATATAGAAATAAATAAAAAACAAACTATGTAATATTAAAGTTTTCGGAGCTTTTCTAAAAACTATTTTTCAATATATAGTAATAATCACTCAGCTTTGATGATATACCTATCGATTATTCATACAATTGAATGAGGGTACCTACAATCATGGTGGTAATCGAATTTCCGTTTAAAAATATTGATAAGAGTTTTGCACTTTTACTCAAAGGCCCATTTTAGTCACCCAGGAGTTTCCCTTCTACACCTTCTATCTCTATAGTCTCCATGTTTTATAATATGTATATGTTCAATAGAAATTTTTATTTAACTTGTAGTAACATAAACTTGCTCGTTTAATTCGTCTCTAAACTTATTTACTTGTTCAAGCTGGCGATGGACCATTCAGGTATTCACCTGACAGCGCGTCAGTCTTTTACCTATCTCTATCTTAAACTCTCTCATCAGTCAGCCACAATCCTTTCTGTATCCCTTTTAACGTTGCTTAGTATATAATTTTACTTTCCCACCATATTTGCTAATATAAAACAATGATAACAAATACTCCAATTTGCTAGGAAATGTAATGTATTTTATAATAAATGGGATTTAAAAAAGGTCCAGAGCGGGTATTGCTTCTCGATAATTCATATAGGTATAATACATTAGTTTTTTTTACAAATAATAGTCGCTCTGTATAATAAATATATAATATTATTATACGTTAGATGTTGGAAAATCATTTTGACGTTAGCGCGACAGGTGGTAACATAGAGTAGCATACAATTAGTGTGGCTATTGTGATTTATTAATACCTAGTTACCTACAATACAAGCTTGTCACGAGCTGATCACGAGCTTTGCGGGAGTCTCCGTTTAACCCAGATAACAATTATCGTGCCACACGTCTTTTAAAATATTATGATTTCTGACAATAAAAACAAAAATAACACCAAAAGATAATAAGAATATCTAATATCCTTCCTCGTTCTTCACGTGTGTTTATGTTTTTTTTATAACTGCATCTGCTGATGAAACGGTGCAATAAAAAGCTTCCACAATGTGTTTAGTAATTAAAAATAGAAATATTTGTCTTGCGAGCTTATGACACGTGTGAGCTTTAGTGTTCGGTTTATTACGTAGTATGAATGCAGAATGCGTTTTATAGGTGAGTTCATGACATTAGAGTGAATAATTTAAATTTAATGTATTTTTATAACCGTTTTGAATTTCTTAAAATATGTAACATTACGTAGGGATGAGATTAGATGACTGTTGTTTGATAAATTCTTAAAATACTGTTTACTTAGCTCATTTGGTGTACTTTATGTTTTTTGTATTTAGTTTTTTATACTGTTTTTCTAATACTGTATCTAATTTCTTTGCGTTTTCCATTTCATATAGTGAACGTCTTGATATTGTGATTTGTAAAGTTCACTTTAAATATTGCGTTAAATTTCATGGAATAAATTTTAATTATACTTACAACATATTATGTATTAGGATATATTTGAATAATTTATTTCATTCGTGTCCTCGATGGATAAGTGGTAGTACACTTCTGAAGCCGTGGGTTGCCAGTTTGAATCCCATGCTTGGCAAAAGGATTAAATTGTTTTACAAAGTGTTTGGAAATAATAAATTAAGCTATATTCAACATTGGTTCCGCGTAAAAATATTATTAAACCTTGTTCTGGAGCCGGCCAAGATTCATATCGGATTGTAGACCATCTAAAAGTGAAAGAGTGCACACCACATTAATGATGCTTGTTAAAACATTCTAATTTTTCATATTTATGTACAGTGTTGAATAGTGAACTTGTAAGATAAAACAACGCAAGGCAGTTGATGTCTTTGAAACGAAGTGATAGTAATAATATTAACAATGCTTCTTACTCCTTAGACAAAGCACAGAACTAACCAAACAATTATAGAGATAATCAAAATAAAGGAACGATTGGTGACAATATGTCTAAGAATTTGGAAATAACTGATTTTAGGTAGCTTTAGGTAAGTCAAAGCAGAAACAAAGCGTCGGTGCGCTGGAGCGATCAAATGCAGAAACTTACTGGGGCAGCTTTCACAATACCATAGAGAAATAAAGAACATTCCACGTCTTTTACCCAACATTAAAAAAAAACATCTTAGTATTCCAGATGAACTAATAGTCAACGATACATAATCAAAATATGCTATATTGCTGAGATTAACGTAGAACAAGCATGTCTAACGCGTCAATGTATTTTGCTCGATCGCACCGTATACCCATAAGAATTGGATCACGAAATTGTAAAAAGCTCCAATCTACATCCATTTATAAGATAAATAATATAATTTCAAAAAGATTTAAAAAAAAAATAGTATTAAAGATTTTTTTATATATTTCCTTAACCAGTTAACGTGAAAATACTTTTCAAAATAACTCTTAGAAAGCTCGGAAGACTTTGTCGAATTATTTTATTTATATTTTATCACTTATGGCCTGCCGCAGGAGTGAGGGAAAAGGTAGTTGATAATCCCCATGTTTTAAACTGATGCGTAGTTACGCAGTAGGTTCTTTGTAGAAAATATAAGAAAACTTATAATTTTGTCGACAAATGGGAAATTGAATATTTCTTTGTGACGGTGAAAACAACTGTTTAATAATTTGCAACGCCTCAGTATCCTTACCCTAATAATATATTGATTCAAGTTGAAGAATGTCAATGGAAGAGTGTGGTAGACCACTGCCAGGTTTGGTATTAGATAGGAGATCATAGCCAATTCAAAGTTAGGCATAGCTGACGTCGACCATCGCGGTGTGGAAAAATCTATAGGTGCAGGCCTCATTAGATTCATGCATTTGGTACAAAAATACGATATTTAAACCGGTGTTTCACTGTACAACGTACGATTGCTCTAGCCACTATTCCACTGTGGGCAGTAATATTCTAATCCCTTTGTAATATAAAATGTTTTAAACAAAAGCCTATTTTCACAGCTCAAGTTTAGTGGATAGTGTGTTGTGCATTTAAAATCATTTGCTGCTATATTGCCGCTGTAAAACGTTTAAGTATTTTCTGTTTAGCTTTTCTGTGTTTCTTGATAAGAGACTTATATTGTTTCAAATTAGGCAGTAAATAATTAATTGTCAAATATCCCATACATCATCATCGATTATTATTCGTTTCCCATTATATTCTTTATTTTGACCATTTCCGATCCCAATGTAATCATATGGGCCTCCATAGAGTGGAGGTTTGTATTGACAAATACTTTTTTTTACGAGGAATGGACATTAAGTTAACTTACTTAACCTAGTTATTAACTAGTATTAGGTGCATACTGTGACTGCAAATACAAATTTAAAAAACAATATGTGGATTTGCTAGACCCAGGATTCGAGTCTGGTACCCACTTCATATAAATAATATATACACATAATATAACACCCACGGTGGCCGCGCGGCTTAAGCGTTGGACTTTAGCACCGTAGGTCCCAGGTTCGAATCCTGGGTCTGGCAAGTACACATATTGTTTTTCAATTTGTGTGTGAGTCAGGGTATGGACCTAATAGGTTGAGCAAGTGGCTGACTTCCGTTTCTCGTAAAAAAAAACGAAAACCTGTTAATACAAACCTCTACTCTGTGGAGGCCCATAATAATATGATCCTATATTAGG
Organism: Rhyacophila brunnea; assembly: GCF_057557595.1. Taxonomy (NCBI): domain Eukaryota; kingdom Metazoa; phylum Arthropoda; class Insecta; order Trichoptera; family Rhyacophilidae; genus Rhyacophila; species Rhyacophila brunnea. Next base: position 32,884,185 of record NW_028233276.1, on the reverse strand, counting down.
ATCGGACATGTCGGATGGAAATAATATATACAGATGTAAGTATTGAAAATAACGTATTAAACTTTAGCACGTGTAGGCTTATCTGAAATTTATCCATACCCGAGAATTGCATATTCTTACAGCCACACCCAGAATGTAATCCACTTTATTTTTGTATTTCTTATTATGGCTGAAATATGCAGCTTTCCTGCAATGATGTCGTTCTTTCAGTTTATCCGTTCAAGTTAAAACCTTCTCTTTAGTGACGGTATTAGCCTAGGAAATTTACATTATATTATGCAAATACAGCCACATCTCGAGAGTTTTCAATAGGCTGATAGTTCGTTCATTTAAAATTCATGTTTGGACGCTTCACGTAGCTTGGGGATGTGTTTCACTTGTCTCCAGACAGTGCGACACTCTATCTTTTAGTGGCACAGTATCAAAGATTCTTCGCCCTGCTAGTGGTGCTACAAAATCGATCTACATAATATAAGTCTCAGGTAGCGAGAGGCGCTATAAAAGGCGATTAAGCGAGGGAAACAAAGCGACATTGTTCTTGCCATATTATCTGATACTGGAGCGTACCCATTTCTATTTGTATTATATAGGTACTTATTACTTAGACTTAGGACATAAAATGTGTTATTCCAATGCAGACATACCTACTGACAATAATCATATAAGTATAATATTCTGAATTTAATCTGGCGAAATTAGTTTTTTTTTTTTTTTTTTTAATATAATATGAATAAAATCATCTCTAAACAAGATATAACTAATGGAAGGTGTCAATTTGTCAAGACAGCTTAATCTAGAAAACTTATTAAGGGCTGAATTAAATTCGCGCTGCTCGTGGTGGATATTATTATGTAATCTCTATTTTAAATGGAAATGTGAAAAGTCACCCCTCGCGGTAAGTGTAATTAACAAGTCAGTTTTAGTTGAGTAGATTCGGCACCCTCCGCTAGGTGATTTGTGGCGCTGCTGTCGCTTATAATAATTACTACCACTATCTTTCGTGGGTATAACATAAAACATAACTATAATTAATAATTCGAAGACTGTGTTTTTTCTACGCTGTAATAAGCTTCAAAAATACTAAATCTTTAGTCGTAAATGTTTTATTCAGATGCTTTCGTCTAACAAATTTTAATACTACCTACACATAAAATATGCTTTTCCTTTATCACCCTTGTATCGAAATACATAAATGTATGACGATAAACAACTCATTACCTGTGCCAGCTGATTAATCGGTGATATTTAATACTGTAACACAATTACAAATTCTTTAATATGTATCTTCGTAGTGTCAAATTTAATATAGTACAACTAGCAGTATCACCCAGCGTTGCCCAGGAGTGGAATGGTTTAATAATAATTGAAAATAAAAATTCTAAATTTAATACGTAGAGTGCAAAGGATTGAATTTAAAAAAGTAAAAAAATATAATATTAGAGATTTTTATTTTTAACATAATATAGTATATTTTTGTACATTGCATTTAAATATCTTAAAAAGTAGTACATTATTCAATTTAATATATTAAGGCTTTTCTATATAATATAAATCTCCATCCATAATATAAATATCCGATCCATCATTCCAGGGCTTTTCGATATATAATATTTTGTGGCTTTTCCATTTGGTGCCATGATATATAGATTTTTACTACTCCCCACTCTTGATGCCGTTACATACAATTGTTCGTGAGTGAAGCATTTCGATCGAATGTGGCAGCACTGCGTCGCTGGCGCCGGCGACGGCTAAGCGATTAGCGATTATAATAACACAATTATGTGCATCTAACGTTGCCATTTGACCTCCGATCGAGCTGAAATATACGCTATATATATATATATAAATATATATTTTAAATGTACACATTCTAGCGACATTTTCAATAAAAAAATGGGGGTTGCAACATTAAATTCCGCGTTTCAAGGCCCCTGTACGCGGCGAAATTTTCTGCAAAAACCGTAAAACTGTCCCCGGGGTGCATGGGGTTAAATCTGAACTTCGAGACCCCCACCACGCGCTCCTGTTCACCAGTCTTCGTCTACTGTCCAAATTTTGTTGAAATCCGATTACGCGTGTGGATTTGTATAAAGAAAAACCGACACGACGGTACAAACATCCAAATATATTTTCGAAATTATAATATTGATAAGTAAGCAAAGGTTATTTCCGCGATATCTGTATTTTATAAAATAGTCAGCTACTCTTATGTCCATTGACGCAAATGACATTAAGTAGCTGACTCGATTAATATAGTTATTTTCTAAATTATAATGGGTAGATATTATTTTGATTGTATAAATAGCGAATAATAATTCATCGGACAGGTCACTCGAATCTAAGCACCTGGTCCGTTACTATCTCAGTCTATGTGCTGTCAGTTTATTAATATTATTGTACCAATTGTACCCTTGTACTTATGTAACCATAAATAAACTCTCACTCTTTTATCATCACGAATAACCACGATCGTCTTTCATCTACAAAACCATCGACCCTCACATCGACGACTCCTACATATATGTAATACTGTGGCGTAATGAACGAGATAAATATCATTCAAAAGGTTCATGCAAAAAAAAAACGAAAAAATCATAAGTTATATAATTAGTACCACAACCCACAATATACCCACAAGTAGGTACATCGTATCGCGTGATTATTTTTGTGCAATAAATTAACAAGAAAATAGCCATATTTGAATACCCTTTATCATTTAAAAATATCATCATTCAACTAAATAAGCCCTCATGTTCTCGCGAGTATAAAATAAGCTCCCCTCATTTGTGTGGTTAATCTTTCTACAAAGAACATGAAATCTCTCATTTGTAATGGGGAGGTGTTGGAGCAACCGTCATCTTAGGAAGACCTATTATAATTGCCAAGAGAATTACATACTTACTTTACCTACTTATATCTTAAAACTCCCTAGTTAGTTTATAATTCGTAGTATTAGTTATAATGCCCAATGAAACACATATGTAAATTCCTATAATTCAGTGTAAATTGATACATATAGACATACTTATAATTTCTTATTATACCTACCTAGATCATTACCAATTGACTAGGTAAGTACACTATTTCACCACTGAAGCATTCCTGTAAGTATCAATAAAATAGAATCAAAATAAAAACTAAATTTAAGTATCCGAGAGGTATAAAACGTTCGCAAGGTAGACCTGGAGGCCGCTGGATCGATGAAATGATAAAGTTCTGCGGAAGTACGTGGCAACGCAATGCACAGGACCGAGAGTGGTGGAAGCAGCTTGAAGAGGCCTTCATCCAGCAGTGGATAGTTTCAGGTTGATTATGATGACTCTACCTTAGTGATATTAAACCTCGTTGGTTGCAAACCGCTATATACCAATCAGCTGATACGTAGGTACTGCTGTATTCTGCTAAAGCAAAAAGCCGATTGATGAATATCGCGTCAACCATAGCTTATGCTAATAATATATATGATACATCAATGACTTTACCATGTTAGAATGATTCGCTTGAGAAAATTCTAAACTAAATATTTTTATTTAGAGTTTTCTTCGTCGTCAATAATAGATTTTATGGTAGATATGTTCTATCTAAACACTGTTATGTTGAATTATAATTGGAAATTTTAATACGATTTACAAAAATTATATTCGTGTAAGAAAAACGTTTTTCATACTATGTTCCCATTGTGTTGCCGATTTGAAAGCATGTATCCAAATGTCGCCTTCGCAAATTGAATTTTTGGCATTTCCACTTTGAAAAGGTCAAACATATCACAATTTGACAGCGGTCAAACTGAAAAATGTCAAATAAACTGACCAAATACAGACATTCGTAGCATTGGAGTATATATATTTATTTTTAAACAAAATAGAAATTCTGATTTACATCCGCTTTTTTCACTAATGATCGATCCCAGATATACAAACTCATCGATTATTTCTAGATCTTCAAGTGTACTTGCTGCGGGTAGAAGGTTAGCCTGATCGATATGCATTAACTTGGTCTTATTATCATTAATAAGTAGGACGTATACTTATCCGACTTTTTTCTTCTACTCGGTGTAGCATCGCTGTGAGCTCCTTTTCATCAGCAGCGATTATTATAGTATTTTCTGCGAACCTCAAGTTATTTATTGTTTGCTCAAAAATAGTTTTCCCGCCGTGCCATTGATTTAAGACTTTCCAAATTATAATTATGCTCCATAAATAATGAGTAACTGAGCTGATAAAACGAAATTAAAATATAATTAGATTCAATCATTATTATAAACATATAAGACATCAATCAGAATATAAGTACATATTATAATATAAATGAGTACGTCCACCTAAACTCGCTGACCGGATGTGGGGAAAGCGACGTCTGATATTTCATACAAAACCAAAAAATAACTCAACCTAATTATTACTGATAGGTCTACTACAACCTAAGTACTTTTAACAAACTCATAGCATAATGGATGTAGGTATCCATCTGAAATAGACCACACTGTGTATCATACTGTATAATATATTACGTGCAAACTGGCTATCGGAACTCCATCAAACAACAATATGTCGCGCATAACAAAACAGAATGACGTAGCGCAGTTACCCCGTTAATTAAAAGCTTTATTAATATTTCATCTGGCAACCCTTTGAGCGCTTTATCGGCTTCGTTATTGGCGCGAAAAAATACCACGCTATTTTCGCGCGCAAAAAGCCGTCAAAGGATTTTCAATTCAACTAGTCAACAATAGTGGTACTCGTAAAACATGATCAATGATAGAATATATTTTTCAATTGTTTCGGTTAGATTAGGATACATTATTATGGCTACACTAATACGGTGCATATGAGTGTATACATTTTGGAGGCTCGTTTTTAAAAATACGTAATATAGATATATTATTATAAAAACAGTATCTATACCTATTGTTCGAATTATATATATTAACATTATTGGTTAATTAAAGTTGGGCATTAGAAAATCTTCATTATAGTAATCTAAACAAGCCATCTTACTTATATATATAATATCTAATAATAAAATAAGTTACAAAAAATCCAGATTTAATGATGCAAATAATGAATAATTCTATCGAATTGTAGCAAAATATTATGTTTCTATATTTGCATTAAGTATTTAAATTAGAGCATAAGGAATTAAAATAATTCTCGGTTATTTTATTTTAATGAAGTTTCATTCACTTCACTAAAAACAAGTTGGAGTTCGGGTACATTTATTAACAAAAATAATTTGAATCTGTTTGATTGACTACCCTACAGTATAAACCTATATACTTACCTAATTATTATGTTTTATTATACGCGAACATCACGACTAAATGCCACCTTTGTTTATTATCTGACACTTTCGATTTCTATACACCCGCGAGAATTTTTAAATGAATGACACATAGGTATTTATAAAAAAAATACAATTTAAAAGATATCAAATATCAAAAAAATATTATACTATTACCGTAATAACCATCAAAAATAATGTCTACACTCAAGGTCTGAACAAAAGCGAACCATGTGTGAGTGATAAAACATTCAGCATGTTTATATTCTCCGCAAGATGCATTAGAGTAAGATAGACTCCCTACTTCAATTATAGTTTGTTAATTTATAGCTACGGCCGTATGTTGTAGCTTAACTACTGGAGACTGCCAAAAGAAATGGCGTATTTCAAAAAAACACTACCTTATTCTTAGGTCAATAATTATTATAAAGCAATCATTATTCGTAGGATGTTTATCACACTTGTATGGTCAAAGACTTAGCTTATAATTAGTATCTTTAGAATTATCTTCAAATGTGTTAATCTTGCCCATTTTTTGAATAATAAAATGCCTAACTCTTGTCAAATATGGGATCACAGAGATTATCAATATAATTTTTTATCTTAAATATTTCACTATAATAATGTCGATATAAATTATACTGATGGTTTTATAAATGCGTTTAAAAAATCTTAACACCACTGCACAGTTATGTACTGAAATATGACTATATTCTAAAACATTAGAGCGAGGGGTTTAAAAGAATACTATTTTATGTAATAAAAATACTTTATGCAGTCATCAAATGTTTAAAATAAATATAAAGGATAATAAGGCTCCAAAATTATATAAATAGATTATCTACAACGTTTAAGGTATGTCCAGGATCGTGCTTTGAAAGTAGAACAAAACCTCCATTTTGACCTACGCTGAGCATGTCCCCCCTTAAATATAAAGTTAGTGGTAATTATTCTTAGTTACTTTAGTAGAAAATATGGTTAACTATGTTATGTTTAAATTTGGTAGCCGTACTGAAAAGCAACATGGTGGTATAAAGAATATAATATAATTGAGATTCTACTATGTGTTATACGCAAGAAACACGGCTTCGTGTAGCTGAACAATATACATTCTCTATATGAAGGCGTCCCCCGAAAAGGGGTATATGCAAAAACAAAATTGTTCAGGAGAGGAAAAAAACGTTTTATTCGATCATGCGGACTTTTAGAGTATATCTGTGATAATAATTATGTTCATGTAAACACTCTTCATCATTGACAATTGTTTTATTTTTTTTTATTTTGGATAATAAAAAAATCATATAGACCCCTCTACTACGGTAAGAATTTTAGTGTTACTAAAATCTCAAAAAGTGTTGCAGTTAAAATAATAAAACTTACCAATATCGTGAGCAATGCTATATAGAAGCGTTTTAGTCAATAAAATCACTTTTTGAAATGATATATTATTATTATATAGACCCCTTTTCGGGGAACGCCTTCATATATTATCACTCTGAGTCTATACCATAGCTATGTATGTATAACCTATAACCGTAAAAAAAATTTCGTGTCACCTCTGATATTGTGGGATGAATGTGCTCCATTTGGTTAAATACTGAAACCTGTTTTATTTTCATTTATTTTTGTTATTTGTAGCTCTGACCTTCTGTTTTTGGTTATATTGAGTCACCAAAGAGTAACAATAATGGAGTGTAAGTGCTTTTATTTTGTTATAGGTAGAAAAGTACTTAGCAACAAAAATGTTTCATCTTTTCATTGCCTGGGGGAGTGCTTTATTCTCAATACTCATTAGCGTTTGTGTTATGCTATGAACTATTTCAATCACGTGACATTAATGACGCAGATCATTAAATCATCACAACTAGGGATTGCAATACCGGTTTTAAAAATCCAAAATACCGGAATTTTCGGTAAAGAAAGCACACTCGTTTACGTTTTTGAAAATGAATTATAAGTTATGTGCTGCTAAAATGCAAATATAGTGAGTGAATTTAACAGAGGTGAAAAAATAATAAAACAAATTTCATCAAATATATTTATATACTTAAGTAATTGTCGCGATGAATTATCATAATACTATTTCGAAATAGAAAACATCCGTGAAAAAATGTTAAATTATTCTATGATTCTTGATGACTGTACAAGCGTTTAGAAGCTTTTCCTGCAACCGGACTAATTTGCACTAGATGAACTTTTGAGGGCTTTAGTTAAAATTATCAATATATTCAAATTATTTGTAATAAATCACTAGTTCTACAATTCTGATCAATACATATTTTTAAATGTCATCATAATAAATGTAGGTAGGTATGTAGATTTTTTCTATAAAATAATATTTTAAAAAGATTTTAATAGCTATATTTATTGATAATAATTCATTATATAATTTAGTAATATAAGTTAAAGTGTATATAAATAAACCTACGGCGTTCCAATAAGCGGTCCTTTTTCTTGAGTGTGTAATTTAACAAGATGATTAAGAGCTAGTCAAAGAATCTAGTTTATCACAAGTTTTGTTTTTGTTTTGTTACGTCAAAGAAGTATAACTTCAATCGCGCATACATAAGTACACACACCGATTTTTTTTATTATACTCGTATATTATGTTACATGTAATTATACTTTTCATCCCTAAAACATAAAATGATCGACTATAAAAAATATCTGTAACGTCATATTATTTTTTCTTCTGCTGGATGAGCAAACTTTTAACCAGCGCTCGAAATGGAGATGTTTACGAACCGGAGCGCTCGACAGTTTTCTGAAGATATTTACATAGTTATCAAATTTTATGTGTAATTCATAAAAAAAGCTTTTAAAATGTTTAATTGAATACCTACCTATCTGTTCACCTTAACATACTCGTATTTTATTGCTCGTGTAAAATGAACGATAAATCATGTTCCTAAATAATATGTAACATAATTTACAAGAATTGAGAAAATTTTGGAGGCCATGGCCATCTTGTTTTCTTTGTGAATATTGCAAAAGTTTAAATTTGTCAGGTGTTCGACCGTTTAGTAATATTTACTAAAATCATAGACTGAACTATGAATTTACGAATGCCTTAATTATTAGTGTGTAAATAATATAAAATAAACATCACTGGAATATCACTGTTTAGATACCAAGTCTAAACGAGAAAACTTTTTCATAAACATACTATGTATTATTATTATTATGATTAATTAAACTTACCTAACAATAAATATTATAGGAAATCCTTAGTTTAATATATTGTATGCTTCTTTTGAGAGGCGTGGTCAATGTTATAATAATATTATAACTAAATATTCGACTATTGTTATATTATTCCAACAATCCGGACAAAAATATTGTAAATACGAATTTCGTTTTAACAAACATGGCAGTAAACAATAATTTTACCATGACGACGAACTAATTTGAGTTTTTCATTTAGATAGAGATGGGCTCATAATATTGGCACTTCATTGTTATTTTGTCAATATTTTGCTATTTCTTTCTAAAATATGATTTAATTTAAAAATAAAACATAACGATAATAAGAAATGTAATTATTATATACTTACAAATAAAAATAAAGAATGTTTCACGATACGATTCAATTTGATAATTGATATAATTAATCAATACTAACTATAACGTATTGTTTAAAAATTTATATTTTTCCTTCGATTAGACATCAGCTCTAGCTTTTAGTGTCATCTATTCGAATTGACATGATATTAGTAACAAAACAGTGTTCGACAGCTCGCGTGATTATTGGATGAGCCATGGCTGAGCTGTGATTGGTCATCGAACTGAATCTGCGATTGCGACTTCGTATGTGACTGTCCTGCCATCTGTTATCATGACTGAGTATTTCTGATGTATTAGGTGGTCACGATCGCTGTATGGAAAATAGGTACATCCCCCGTGCCGGATGACCTTAGCTTTGATCAAAAATTGGTTCACCTACCTACCAACATATTTTTATCAGCTGTATTTTAATTTGTTGTCATCAGTCAACGGCCTCTCCGAGCTACATTGCTTTACCAACCTTGCTTTCTCTCCATCATCCACCACGTCTCCATATACCTACCTACCGTGGCCCTACAATATTATTTCGCTCAACGAATTTCCTCACACTGTAGGTGTCTATGTAAATTTATTATCGCGTATGAGCCAATTATTTCAAAATTTTTTGCGTGTTTAGCGTGTGTTCGCGCACTAAGTCGTCCGTTTAGTGAGGGCGCCACATTTGACTATCATTCAATATTTTTTTTATACTGTGATTAGCTTAGTTCTAAATTCGAACACCGGACAATTTATGATGGTATATGGTCTATATCACAGGTTCTCAAACTTATTTCGACCACCACCCACTTTGAGATTTAAAAAAAAATTAGTGCCCCCCATATTTTTTAACTTACCTTTTTACATTACCATGTGTTGCGGATCTTAAAAACAGTTATTGCAAATATAATTTTTAAACATCCATTATTATATGGATAGGATAGATAGGGTGTGACCCATATCCTATTTCTGAAATCAAAGAATGTTTCAATGAGAGGAAAGAAAACTCATACTTAATCATATTTAGAAGTATTTTTATTAACATTAAAAGAAGGCTTTGAATTTAAAACATATCTAATATGAAGGATGAATCTGATGCATTTGGACGAGTTTGTTAATATAAGGCTCGAATTCACTTAAAAAAAGCTGTAAGTCGCCTCGTTCAGTAACTTGCAGCCGATTTCTCTTTTTAGTTAGCAACATTATTACATGCGTAAGCGACTCTAATTTAACCGCCTATACGGGACTCAAAGCATTCGAGTAGTAAATCGCATCTCAAGTGGTGTCGTGTCTGGATTCCGTCAGATTTTTATAGATAGAATTTGCCTGCCATCGCCCCTCTAGATTTCCTCAATACTCCTTATTTTTTTTTGGAGCCTTCTACTGCCCCCCTGAAAGCCTCCAGCACCCACAAGGGGGCGTTATCGCCCACTTTGAGAAAGACTGGTCTATATGGTCTATAGCTCCTTCCTTTTTTATTGATCCATAGTACTTCGCTGCCACCAGGTAATACAACATTAGGACGTGGGTTACCATGTGGGTGATGCTATAAAAATACCTATATAATCCTCGAGTATCTCCATACTCGAGGATTATATATTAAATTAAATTGAACTTAAAAACGCGTTCAAGAACATGTTATTTTTTATACTTATGTCGGTATCATAATATGCATTAAAGTTTCAAACACGGTCCCATTGCTTTTTCATCATCTTAGCTTGGCTTGGAAAGGTGCATGCATGTTGGACATAACACAGATACTATACCAAAAAAGAAATAAATATATAACAAGGTAGAAAAGATAGAGGTCGCTAAGTTGATGGGATACAGATAACAATACTACAAACGTATATAATGAGACAAAAAACTATTTAATTTTGTCAACCTTAGAAGAGAAAGAGACATGCCTTTTAAACATTTTTCATTTATAAACACAATCTCGCTGTAAAATTCTAATTATTAACTTACTATTCTTCTAATATGAATTAAGATAAACTTTAAGTATTTAAAATGTTACCAGGAAATTAATTGTGGCCTTTGAGGAGGATTTTAAAGGGCTAATTTACACGTTCCGTTCATAAAATGTTTATTCGATTTTACGACCTGACTCGTGCCTTGATGAATTGGCTATGCCCTCTTAAAAAGCTATATAATTAATCTGAAAGCACAACAGTATTTTTCTTTATGTTATGTGCTCAAAAGAATTTGGCTGTGCCAATAATAATAATATATCCAGCGACAAAAGTGATTTGAAATATTAAAAAATTCTACCTACCCGCCAAAAACTAGTATTATTATTCTACCCGGTAATAACCACAAATTCATTAGAATGTTAATATCTCGCATTTATGATAAAAAAAAATCGGTTTGTATACTTATGTACGCGCGTTAGAAGTTATATTTCTCTGGCGTAACAAAACAAAACTTGATATAAACTAGATTCTTTGACAGGCTCTTAATTATCTTGTTAAATTACATACTCAAGAAAAAGGACCGCTTATTGGAACGCCGTTGGTTTATTTCTATACACTTTAACTTATATTACTAAATTATATAATGGTTTCTTGTTTAAAGTACCAACTTTCAATTTGACGTTTAATCGTTTGTTTACGTAAGGAATTGCAAATGGTCGACAATAATAAATTCGCTGCCTAGGTAACGGAACAATTCTAAACCATAATATTATACTGTATAATCGTTACGATTGCAGTATCATACTGTGTCGTAAAGGTAGTGCGTTCGGCTGATAACCGAACAATCGGTGGTTCGAATCCAATCGAGTGCGTTTTTTCGTGTAAAAAAATAAATTATGTGTTACATAATTGTCACACGCCCAAAAATATACTCTGATCTGATTTCCCGAACGCGCCAAAAGAAGTATAACTTCAAAAACTCTTTTTTTTAATATGATACTGAAGTGGTTAAGTAAAATATAGGTAGGTACTAAATCGACATTACTTAATAATTAAAATACGCGTACTTCACTAAGTGTAGGTACCGAATATGCTTTATTTAATAATGTTTTTTGAACCTTAGAAAGACATTAGCAACATGTAATACAACTCGATTTTTTCAAAAAATTTAATTTTTGTATTCTCAGTTATTCATCTTTTTAAGGTAAAGCGTGCTGCAAGATATAAAACAACCAATCTTCCGACTATACTTACTTAATTCAATTTTGACAAAAATGTGAGTTTAACTTTACTGTATCTCATTAAACTCTCAAATCTTTCATTCTTTCAATTATTTCTATACTTAATAAAATAAAACCAAATATTGTGATGAATAGGTATCGACTGTGTATCAGTATTCAGTGATAAATTAAGGGCACGTATATTAATTTATTTTTTTAAATTGTAATTAATAAAGATTTTTTTTCTACACATGGTACGTACCTGTTTTATTTTTTATTTTACAATATACGAGGGTGGGTCAATAAGTCCTTAAAAAAGCCGACAGGTGGCGCGAATTGTACTGTAAGCGGTTTGTTTTCATGCAGCGGCACTACCGATTCAGTATGCTGCGAAGTTTCAATCAGATCGGTCGGGTTGTTGTGTGTTTCTCGTACATTTAAAAAAAAATTTGCTTGTGGAAAATGGAAAAATGGAAAATGGAGAAAATTGAGTTTAGAGCTGTTATTAAACATTTTAATATAAAAGGGTTAACAGCAAAGGAAATAAAAAATGAGTTGGATTTAGTTCACGGCATATCTGCTCCTTCACTTGCAACTATTTATAACTGGTTAAATGAATTTAAACGTGGTCGTACATCAACAAAGGATGAACCACGCTCAGGACGTCCTGTAGAGGTGACTACGCCAGAAATGATCAATAAAATCCACGATATGGTGTTAACTGACCGAAGATTAAAGTTGAGTGAGATAATTGAGGTTACAGGGATCTCAAAAGGTACCGTCATTTCTATTTTACATGACAGATTGGGCATGAAAAATATTTCTGCAATATGGGTGCCGCGTTTGCTCACAGTCGACAATAAACGCAATATGGTGGTGGCCTCTAAAGCCCTGTTGTCGCTCATGCAACGCAATCCGGATGAATTTTTTCGTCGCTTTGTGACTGTAGATGAAACATGGATACACCACTATACTCCCGAGACGAAAGAACAGTCAAAGCAGTGGATTGCGAAGGCAAACCATGTCAAAAGAAGGCGAAAACCGTAAAATTAGCTGGTAAGGTTATGGCTACTGTATTTTGGGATGCACGTGAAATTATTTTCGTTGACTATTTGGAAAAAGGAAAAACAATAACAGGGACCAGCTAAAAAACAAAATTGAAGAAAAACGGCCTCATTAAAACAGGAAAAAAATCCTCTTTCATCAGGACAATGCCCGTGTTCACACATGTTTACGATCAATGGCTAAAATTGAAGAATTGAAGTTCGAATTGGTCGACCACCCACCGTATTCGCCAGATTTAGCCCCCAGTGACTTTTTCCTTTTCCCAAACTTAAAAAAATGGCTAAGTGGACAACGTTTTTTTTCAAATAAAGAAGTCATCGATCGGACAAATGCTTATTTTGAGGACCTTCCGAAAACTTATTTTTCTGACGGTTTAAAAAAAATTGAGAAACGTCTAACCAAGTGTATTGAGCTCCAAGGAGATTATGTTGAGAAATAAAAAAAAAATACAAAAATTAAAAGTGTTTTAATGCTTTTTTCTAAGGAATTATTGACCCACCCTCGTATTATATCGTTTGTATGTATCCGGCGCACAAAAATATCAAGGTACCCAAAAAACAGGACATACCTATTAAAGTCTCCGTCACGTAACCTTGCCATTTGGAATAGATGTTTTTGAATGAAAACGTGAATAAACCAATCGAGTGCTTGGAATTTACTAACACAATTATACGGCGTACGGTGTGTAAACCAATCGAGTGCCCGGCTTTTACTAATACATTTATACGGTTGCGTATACACACAAATCCTTGTGACTGTGTACAATAGCAAGGTTATGTGGAAGATAGTGTACTACCTGCATTCTACATAAATCGGAAAACCTCCTCGCATATCATACTGCCCTCTTTGTATTTAAATAAAATTTGGCAGTATTTTGGTGATTGATCACAGGGTTTCAATCTACATTGTTTTCTACAAGAATTTTGGGTTCTTATCTATTTAGTAGAAGCCAGCAACAAACAAAATTTTGAAAATAGTCGATATACCAGATTATTTGTTAGGTAAGGTTATCATTCTTGAATTCATAATTTTTGCCGAAATCGGCTATGAAAATTGCCGCTGTTCCCGCCTGACTTGCAGTAAACAGACTTGTACCGAATTTTGTTGTAGGTACCACGCGTACATAGAAGTTTAAGTTCAAAAATAATAATTAAGAGATCTTGGAATGCCTTTAAAGAATTATTGTCTTACAGACGGATTTTGATAATTTTTTCGTAATTTCTGTGATTGGGTGCAGTTCATCGTTTACTTTATTATGGTCTCGCTACTTAAGTCTTAGTTTCCGAACAATAAAAAAATGTACCGAATTTAATCATTTTTCCTGAGGTTGTGTGAATATTGGTGCAGCAATAAGCGAGAAGAGTGTGAAAAAGTTGTAAAGGAGGCAACTGATTTATCAGGATTATCATTTAATGATGAATATGGACTTACTCGCAGACAACAAAAAAGAAAAATGTTTTTTGATGAAAACAAAGAAGTCGGGCATGAATTTACAACTAGAGAAGATTTCAAAGTAAATTCATTTTATGTCATATGTGATAAGACCAAAGCAGAACTATCGCAAATAACACAAACATATGACATATTTATAGAGCCTTTTTTTTCGATTGGAATCTATCGATGGAAGAAAAAAAGAACGCGATAAAAAAGTTGATGGATATTTACAAAGAGGACATTGATGTTTGTACTTTTGAAGATAAATTGGACCATTTTTTAATATTTCTTAAAGAAAACAAGGACACTATTAAAACCACACCAGACATCTATTTAACCGCCAAAGAAATGTTTTCCACGTTCCCAAATGTAGAAATATTATTGATTTTTTTTAACAATCCCCTTATCTAATGCGTCAGGTGAAAGATCGTTTTCTGTTTTAAAGCGTGTAAAAAAATATTTGAGAAGTACCTACTATGGGAGAATAAAGATGAAATAGTATGGCCATTTAGTATATAGAGCAAGAAATTTTAAATCGAATTGACACTGCCAAAATAATTGACTTGATTTGCAAGAAATAAAGCAAGACGAAAATTTATTTAAAAAATATGTTTTTTTTTTTAATTTCATTTCTGTTAGCTTTGTTACATATATTTTATGTTAATAAATTAATGAGAGTTTCTATGTATAAAACTTTTTTTTCTAACTTGAATTTGGGGGCCCCGAAATTTTTACCCCTCAGGGCCTCCACTTGACTTGATCCGCCCCTGTTGGTACCTAATTATTTCGACCAACAAATTTACAATCAGCCTTTAAATAAGTAACCATGGTACATTTTTTAATAGAAAAGACGATGATATAAAAACAAAAACATCCTCCATAATCAAATTGTTTAAGAAATAGCAGATGAAGAATAATCAATAATTATAACTATAATATAATTAGACCATAAAAGCAATAGTATTATTTATTGTATATCAGAGAAAGAGGAGTTTGAATGCATTTTTATAATCGTTTATGAGCCTTTGTGGGGATCGCAGTTTCCATTTTATTACCTTTCTTTAACGATCGAAATAAAAGGTACTTAAGGTCACAAGTCAACCAGCCTAATTCGCTTCGCTCGCGCATGCGCGTCACTTACAGAAATAAGTACTTCTTTAAATATTTCTATACTTTTAACTCATTGCAACTGGATTAATAATTATTTATATTAAAATACTTCGATAAATAAGTAGGTACCTATTTCAAAAATGTTTTCATATTGTCTGATTTTTAGAATCTAAACTTCACTATGAGATTGCTAACGTATATACTGTTATGTTATCATATTATATTATAGACATATATATAACAATATGACATACTTAGCTAAAAATATGATCCTTAAGTTGAATTCTCAACCTACCAGAGAGAAGAGAAAAAGAAGCTTGTAAATTGAGAAAATTTATTGATAACTTACATTATTTTATAGTGTTTTAATTATACAATACCTATCTAAAACCTTTAAAATTAAAATAAACATTTTTAAAGACAAAGATGAACTTGCAATTTAAAAATACCTACGTATAAAATGTGAACTCACTAAAGACTTCTATATTATTTTATGGTTACGTTACAGCAAAACTATTTGTGAAAAATTTATTTCAAAAATCATCGATTTTTAACTTGAAATGATTGAAATGAAAAATGAAAGTCTATAAAAACACTGTTCTTTTTACAGGTATAATTTCTGAAAGAAGTATTCTAAAATGTTATTTGTTTTAATAGTAAATAAACAGTATTTAGTAAGTAATACATTTTTCAAAAATTATACGTACGAGTATAAAGATGAAATCATACATTTATTTAGAATGACTTGCCACATTTTTTTGAAAAATCAGTGTCAAATCATGTTAAGTACAGGTACATTTTTATTTTTATTTGACCTTTTCCGATCCTAGTAAGATCATATTATGGGCCTCCAAAGAGTGGAGGTTTGTATCAACAGATTTTGTTTTTACGAGAAATGGATGTCAGCCACTTGCTCAACCTATTAGGTCCATAGACTTAAACACAAATTGAAAAACAATATGTGCATTTGCCAGACCCAGGATTCGAACCAGGGACTCACGACGCTATAGGCCGACGCTTAAGGGGGAGAGGCATGGCAGCAGAGGCCCCCGTTGAAAAATACGAAGCTTGCAATTTGAGACATTTTTTGATAATTTATGATTTCAACTGTATTAATTAATAAATATATATCTGAAAACATTAAAAAGATTTTTTTTTAAATGTAAAAAAAAATGTGAATTTATCACAGAACCACATCTTAGTATTACATTATTTATTTTATGCTCATATTTTAGTTTGTTAAGTTATCTATTTTTTCTCGTGTAGATTTTTGACTAATTCGTCATTTTAATATTTTTTGTATTTATTTTAGTAAACATTCTTCAAGCGTAAGCGAGACGCGTTGTTGTAAATGTATAGGTTGTGAAAATTGGTAAAAGTCAAAATGATCTGCGCGGTGTAGTTCGTATTTTTCCGGTAAGTTCGCTACTATCTGAGCAGGCGCACAAGTTCCATCTATCGCGTGAAAATTCAGAATCCCCTGAACTTTTTCGATATATGTATGCAGTCTTGCAACTTGCACAATAATTCGTGTTTACACGTGCACGTTACTTGTTATGGCTTCGACAATACGTAGTATATTATATAATCAGCAGTAAATCCATGCACGTGTAAACGGCTATTATAATATAACGAATTATAACTAATAGATATTTAATAGCACATTGATAACAAAACTTATCGAAAAGATTTGAAATGAAAAATTATCGGGTAACGAATGAGTTAGTGTAATACAATCAACTTCGATGATTTATTTTGACTTACTGAGAAATCTGTCTTATCGCTTGAATTAAACCGTGAAGAGACATTAAAATAATACGCCCCGACCGAATAATGCACGACTCTACTACCAACATAAAGGAAGGACATTAAAAACTTTTTTTTGATCCTTTGGAAATTTATTGGATTCAATATTATAGTGTCAGAGACAGGTACTAAACTGTAGTACTACTTCGAGAAAATACTATAAACAGTATAAACCATCAACGCGATAATTAAAAATATTAATATTGTTATTGTTTTATTTTAAACTAAGTAACTTTTACCTACGATCTTTTCTTTGCTATTTCATTGAATTAAAGCAGCGTTTGCCAAGCTTTTTTTGCTCGCATACCACTTGGTAGTACATCACGCTTAATTGTACCACTTCGTAAAAATGATTGTATTTCGAGAAATTTGTTATTTTATTTGCATTATAAATTTTATATTGTGACTATATATCCCAGAACTCAATTTATTTAAGTTTAAAAAAAATGCCAAAGGTTTTATTTTTCTGATAAAAATGAGCTTTACATATCACAATGTTTTTTTTTTTTTTTAATAAAAGGTGCCGAAGCTCATTTCTTGTCGAAATTCAAAATTAGGATATTTAAAGAAGTTTTTTTTAACAACTAATTGGATTTTCGATAATCGACTATTAACAACTGTACTGTATATTATTAATTAAAATTATGAATTATAGAAAAAATACAATAGTTTAAATGTTATTTTTTATGACTGATTTTTTCTACTTTTTATTTCCACCATTACTGAATATTTTTCGCGTACCACCAACTATCCACTCGCTTACCACCGGTGGTACGCGTACCACAGGTTGGGAACGGCTGAATTAAAGAATTTTATTGTAAATTAACTAGTGTTTTTATTGAATTTCTTCAAAATATAAAGTTAATAAAATCCACCTGAATGCAAGCAGTGCCGTTCCGTGGTAGTAGGCAGGTCATGCGGTGCATATGGATTTCGACCCAAACCCGTTTTCAGAGGATTTGAAACTAAAATGACATTCGAAGTTTTCTTAAGGGCGGTACTTTCCCTAGGTACGTCACTAAATGACGGAAGACAATAGGTAGATCACTAAATTAGAAATACAATCATATCGTATAATATCATCTTCTGGTAGGTGCTCTATCAAGTGGAACCTATCAAATATCGAACTATTGTTCATATTCAATCTAATAAAATTGGAACATTACTGTCTGCAATGCTGGACGAATATCGCATTCTTTTTTTTATCTCAATGCTATGCGGCCATCTCCTTCCAGTAAGATAGCTCACGGTGAACTGTGCTACGGCAAAATGTAATACATACATTTTACATGGCGTAACCAATTTTTTCATCTATTCAAGTAGTAAATCGAGAATCGACTGTATGTAGGTAATTATCTCTTTTGTATTTGGATATAACTTCTTTAATTTCAGTTGATTTTAAGTCGGGTCATAAGGTACTTATTGTAGAGTATATTCTACTTCATAACTTTGCACTCTGCCTCTAGGATAAAAATAAATATAATATACTTATTCTAAAAAGGTTTTTTACGTGTATTATCTATTTATTTATTTATTACTTCATTATATTAATACAAGTAAATAGCATTTTGTTTAATTTTATGCGACGTCATCAGGCAAAGAGGCGTATCAGTGTGGTAAAAAGTGCAAAAAAGTGCAAAGTTATAAAACGTTTACTCTACTTATTTATATTTTATAATAATTATTATTCTATTTTAATATTCGCATTGATTTCACATTATAATGCGGTCGTCGATAGATACAGTGTAAAGAGAACATAGCCATGGGACGTAAACAATACACCGTCAATATCTTTCCGATGCCAAAAATTAGCCACGGTTTTCTTAGGTAGTAAGGCTTTGTGGTCGGAAATCCTTCGGTAGCGGATGTTGGCGGACGTAAATCCAGTAGCCCTCAATGAAGCCGACGCATTAAAACCTGAGAGCATTCTGCGGTCCATTGGCGATCAAACAAAATAAATTTAACATTGCGGTCGTTTCGACTGCAACCGTTCTGCAATAAAGCATTGAATATAAATAAAACGCATGGCCAATTGTCGATCGTGGAAAAGTACTATTATTCTTTCTTCCAGGATATAGTGTTGAGGAGAGTCAATTAGGTTCTTACAGGATTGACCTCCGCGGATAGTTTGAGCGCAGATAACAAACTAAATTATATTGGTCCTAATGCATTTTTTTAATTAAAAAAATATATAATTGTTATTGAATAGGTACATAATAAATTATTAATTCAAGACGTTCACAACATGTGATAGTAAAAGACAAACAGAGATGTGCCAAGTGGGACCGTGAACAGAACGTGACAAAACAGAACATGACAAAACAGAACAGCCAGGGGAAAAAAACATTAATTTTCATGGAATCTATTTAATAATAAAATACTTGATATTTTAATTAAATAGCTTGCCGGCAATTATTATTAGGCAATGCTCATACAGGTCACCTTGAAATTATAAAGAAAAATAATGAGACCCTCAGTAATCGAGTAGCAATAGTTGTGCATGATTATCAAAATCAAACAGATAAATTGAGGTTTTTACGCCGAATGGCTAACATGCAGTGATTACATTATGAAAATTTATATTCTCTAA
The DNA here is from genome assembly GCF_057557595.1 of Rhyacophila brunnea. NCBI lineage: Eukaryota > Metazoa > Arthropoda > Insecta > Trichoptera > Rhyacophilidae > Rhyacophila > Rhyacophila brunnea. The sequence continues at coordinate 32,864,227 of NW_028233276.1, read as the reverse complement.
ATATAAAAAATGCATTATTTTCAAAATAACGGTTTTGTAAAAAAAATATGTATATAGGTAGGTACCTAATAAACAGTTGATGATTGCACTTACACATTGAAAAATTTTGAAATATTAGTTATTTATATATATTTCGTTTATAAGCTTAAGTTTTATAAGAATTTAATTAATAAATAGATTCCACAAAAATGAATCTTTTATTTTTCCCCTGGCAGTTCTGTGGTGTCTGTTCTGTTTCGTCATGGAACCGAAAATTCATTATTAAAAATAAAATATATTATTACATTCTATAACGTAATCTGAATCTAATGTTGTAGTATGATGACCCTTATCAAAGGGCGGCAAATCGATTAAATAATCCATGTTATATTTTAAACACAGCTCCATTATAATAAGCTTAAGTATGAGTTCAAGTTATCAGATCAACTAATTACATGGATCACAAACGTATAAAAAAGTACTGAAAAGTATTCTTTCAAAGTCTTCATATAATGGTTTAGTTTCCTATCGTAATAAAATATTTCGATAAAATGTAGTTGTACATAAATTATCCACGATATTAACCGAACTATGTGAGGGGAATTATTATAATGAATTAGTTTAATGGATCGCAATAAAAATCGCCTGCGGTGTAATTTTTCTTAAGCACCGTAGTATAAGATGACTACGTAATGTGTCATAATATAAATAGTTTGATGAAAATAAAATAATAATTTTCCTACTATTTGTATTTAACAGATTAGGGGAGGGGTAATTTTGGGTTGGCACCCGGGCGGCAACCACCATTGGTGCAAGATATTTATGTCAATATTTATAATTATTTAAATAAACATAGTGCTCCGTTAATAAAACAATCCTCATAAAAATCAGTTATATTAACCTCCACATTGTGAAAATATTAACAAAACTAATCAGAGAATGTTTAGGATGATATATTATAATAAGTAATTTTTATAACGCTTTCTAAATAAAACAGTATTTTCTTCCAATTCAAACACAGGCAGGTACTTCACATATGAAGGGTAGGTGGAAATGAAGATCATTGTCATATTAATTCAGTTTTGAGATAAAGTGAAAAAAAATAATAGCTTCCTTGTTATAGGTAGGTATTATTTATTAAACTCAAATATAAAAGTTATCCTACATGTCAGTTTAATAATAATTACAATCACAATTCACTTTAGTTAAACCTATAGTTTTGAAAGAAAAATAAATACATATATAAATACAGATATCAAATGTTCATCATAAAGACCTTTTTTTAAATTTAACTTTTTTCTGAGGTCAGTGTTTGGATAATGATTTTTATTATTTTTTCTTTATAACATTCTCCACAAGATGGCATCATTAACTCATTTTTCAATTTTTGTGGATAATGATCTTTCTTTCCGCTTGTCCTTCATATGTTTATTGAAAAAATCCACGTATATTTTTTTAATTATATTATTTTTCGGGTATTTTGCCCCCCCTTGAATCTTGCAGCCCGGGTGCTGCACACTCCTGGCAATACGAACTTGGCACGTCTCTGATGAAAGGAGTGACGAATCTAGTAAATGAAATCACTATACATAAAATAAATAAACCAAAACTATTGCCAGTAGGCTGGTTGTTCATCCCCGAAGTAAAATTAAACCTATGAAATTAAACTCCTCGTACGAAAAAATAATTACTTACATATATAAATTTTATTTATTTTATTGTATTTATTGAATATAACTAGGTAACTCAGAGTAGATACAAACCAAAATGACAGTATTGCCATTAACCAATATGAAAGCACAAAGCTACATATTAAATAAATCGAAGCAAAAGAGTTCGAAAGCTTTTGCCTTTCATTACAATATATCGAAACTTTTGTGCGATCGCAGAATCTAATGCACGGAGCTTCGATCTTTGTTACAAAAAGGCGTTGTAAAACTCTCTTGAAATATGGAGACTATAAACTGTCAAAGGCTTTTACTGCAACCACAAATCTGTGATTGTTTGCAAAATGCACGAGAGCTTTCTTCAAAGATACATCTGATTTTTTTTCATTGCATTTATTATTATTCAACTTAATTTATACGGTACTGATATTGTCAAGAAAGCACTCAATAGTACGGTATAACACATTGTATAGTAGATTATTTAGTATTGTTGCAGTCAAATATAAGTAAGTATTAATAATTTATTATAAAGTAATATAATTTCATAATACCTATTGTTACTTACAATATATGCGTGAATTAGATGATCAATACTTAACTATGAAATAATCGCAAGATAAAAAGAGTTTTTTATATACAATACATTAAACATCTTAAAAATATATATAAATCGGCACTACTGATAGACTGATGATGATGAATGATTATGGACCAAGGAAAAAATATTATATGTGTACAGATGCTCGTTATACGGAATTTTGCAACAACTGAATTGAAATAATTACAAGATAAAAAGAGCTTTTTATATACCACGTTTTCAAATTTTCTGTTGAAACATATAAACTTGACAATTATATGTATTAATAAATACTTTTTATTGTACTTGATAGAAATACTGAGTAAATATAGAATACTGAAATGTCATTTTGACATTTCATAATATTGATTTCCATAGTAACGCACGTATATATTAATAATTTAGTTGCTAGGACCCCCTTAGCAACCAACAATAATAACTTTCCATACAAAACAGAATTAACTGAAAATGAATTCAATTCTGCTTAAAAATGACTAAAAATATTAGAAGAATGCATTGTCGTCGTGTTCTGATATATTCTAAAAGTTTCAAATGTCCAGCTAGTCGGGAAGTTAGTTAAATATCTTCAATTGTCCAATACAAATCTTGGAAAAACACGAAAAAAAATGTACTGGACACACAAGAAAAAATTAGTAATGGACAAACAAGAATTCGAGCTAATAAAAACGTGGTAAAAATTGTCATTTACCAACGTTTCACATTTTTTTTAATATTGGAATATTTGGTTTGGATATATCAGCTTAGAAACTGATACGGCAGAGTAACACTTTGAATTAGTCGAATTAGTGTATAAATGGCTTAATAAAAATGAAAGTAGGGTGTTATGCTACTAGGGACATCTAGTGACAGACTTACGAAACAATAATAAACTACAATAATTGAATGAAAGTTATCTATAGTATTTTATATCTAAAAATGGTACAAAACATGCAAAATTAAAAAATGTTATCGATGATCCTTCGTTGGCCGATTTCACAGGTTGAATGTAGTATGTTAAGTTACCCTCTCCCCTCGGGGATGTAATTATTTTTTTACACAATTATTAGTTTTAATGTATTTTATATTACGTTATTTATAAAGACATCAATTTTTCTACAAGTTACTCGATGTATTGTTAAAATATTTTTATGGACTTATACATCTAATCGAGCTTCTGCTTCGCTATGGCTCAATGCCAATATAATTTAACGATGAAATTAATTTTAATAATAATAATTGTAAACACATTGTTTTAAATTAATATCAATCTACATACATAAAATACTTGTTTTTTTTACCAATATAGACAGTGGTGTGCTAGGTAGTGGATGCCCGAGGCACTGACTGATTTTGCTGCTTTTTAAGATAAAAAATATGAAATAATAACCATAAATTCCAACCACCAACGTACCTAGGAAAAATATCAATCTATCTCTTTCCTAGAATCACATCATGTGACTAAAAATAAATATTATAAATAAATTTCAATTTGTATCTGTTTGAGTAATCATGTTGTAGACCCGTTTGATATTATTTGCAAGGATTTTGTTATACTTTTAATTTGGTACCTAATATTTTATACTCAATCGGTGTTAAGTACGCATCTTTTATGTGTTTTACATATTTTAAGAATTGTATTATTGACTTATTTGAATTGTTTCGAGATACATTTTTAAATATCTTGATGAATCGTCAAATTGCGTCAACGAAAATCGCCGTTGGATATAGATTGTCACGTTGCAAAAAGATACTTTATCTCAAAATAGGTAAACATTTATCACGAGTCTCGATCGTTGGTTAATACATTGTCTCTATTTTTCTTTTGTTTTAATTAGATTAATATGAGTTTTAGCTTATTAATAAACATGTGGTTAACTTTATAAATTGCAGTGTTTTCTTTTTAAATCTACAGTATTTCATCATGTACATATTTAGAACACACTTGGTACCCCAATCGTTTATATTATACACCTATAAAGCTTGCTTATTCAACATCTTTTACATTCTACTTAAATACATTTTCATATATTCTAAAGATTCAAGTTTCACTGATACTCATATTCACGTGAAACGGCGATTGCACGCCCTGATTAATTTATTAATCATCTTTACTTTTAACATGGAACATGTTTTACTCACTATCTCTGAGCCAAAGTCGTTACGAAAACTTAGTGGAGTCGCGCTGCGCTGGCAAGCTATGTTCTCCTCATTTTTTTGTCATTGATTTGTACACTTATGACATATATTACACTAATGACATTATCGCGAGCCTAATTTTTCTTCCGTGATGCTTGATGCAAGAAGGTATGATTGTTGTTGTTTTAAATCCGCCCATTGCAAAAGTCGACAATTAAATTTTTCTCCATTTGATATTGACACGAGCACTTTTGAAATACACTTTTATTGGTGAATCTAACAAGCAAAGAGTTATGAAGCTCAAAATTTGTAAGTCTTGCCACGAAATTTGAGGATTTGGAGAGAAAAATGTAATTTAATTTCACAACACAAGTGGAGCGCTCTATAATACTATAAGGGAGGTAATAATGTAGATACGAGGGTGGGTCAATAATTCCTTAGAAAAAAGCATTAAAACAGGTTTTTTTTTTGTATTTTTTTTTTATTTCTCAACATAATTTCCTTGGAGCTCAATACACTTGGTTAGACGTTTCTCAATTTTTTTTAACCGTCAGAAAAATAAGTTTTCGGAAGGTCCTCAAAATAAGCATTTGTCCGATCGATGACTTCTTCATTTGAAAAAAAACGTTGTCCACTTAGCCATTTTTTTAAGTTTGGGAAAAGGAAAAAGTCACTGGGGGCTAAATCTGGTGAATACGGTGGGTGGTCGACCAATTCGAACTTCAATTCTTCAATTTTAGCCATTGATCGTAAACATGTGTGAACACGGGCATTGTCCTGATGAAAGTGGATTTTTTTCCTGTTTAAATGAGGCCGTTTTTCTTCAATTTCGTTTTTTAGCCGGTCCAATAAAGATGCATAATAATCCCCTGTTATTTTTTTTCCTTTTTCCAAATAGTCAACGAAAATAATTCCACGTGCATCCCAAAATACAGTAGCCATAACCTTACCAGCTGATTTTACGGTTTTCGCCTTCTTTGGACATGGTTTGCCTTCGCAATCCACTGCTTTGACTGTTCTTTCGTCTCGGGAGTATAGTGGTGTATCCATGTTTCATCTACAGTCACAAAGCGACGAAAAAATTCATCCGGATTGCGTTGCATGAGCGACAACAGGGCTTTAGAGGCCACCACCCTACTGCGTTTATTGTCGACTGTGAGCAAACGCGGCACCCATCTTGCAGAAATATTTTTCATGCCCAATTTGTCATGTAAAATAGAAATGACGCTACCTTTTGAGATCCCTGTAACCTCAATTATCTCACTCAACTTTATTCTTCGGTCACTTAACACCATATCGTGGATTTTATTGATCATTTCTGGTGTAGTCACCTCTACAGGACGTCCTGAGCGTGGTTCATCCTTTGTTGATGTACGACCACGTTTAAATTCATTTAACCAGTTATAAATAGTTGCAAGTGAAGGAGCAGATATGCCGTGAACTAAATCCAACTCATTTTTTATTTCCTTTGCTGTTAACCCTTTTATATTAAAATGTTTAATAACAACTCTAAACTCAATTTTCTCCATTTTCCATTTTTCCATTTTCCACAAGCAAAATTTTTTTTAAATGTACGAGAAACACACAACAACCCGACCAATCTGATTGAAACTTCGCAGCATACTGAATCGGTAGTGCCGCTGCATGAAAACAAACCGCTTGCAGTACTAGTCGCGCCACCTGTCGGCTTTTCTAAGGACTTATTGACCCACCCTCGTACTACAATTTTTAATACATTGAATAGCTTTCCGAACTCATATTCGAGTATACATAATAATATGTATGTGAACAATCATTTTCAAACGTGAACAATATAAATAGCATTTAGAGAAGCCAAATAACCGATTAAATTATTTGGAGTCGCGCCTGAAATTAAAAACTACAAGTTACATAACCAATACCAAACCATACCAAACATACAGAAACTCTCCAAAGAAATGCAAGGAAGGTCATTGTTTCTTAGTTTTAAGGAATGCGTGAACATTGTATGTAATTCATATTCTGTAAATTATATTTATAATTTAAACAATAAAAACATATATTTACGTTAGTTTTATTCGGGAAATCTTCTTCATTTAATAAATAAACAATTATAAAATGTAATTAATTCATTTAAATAAATCATATTTATAAAAATATACATATGCCTCTCGATTTTTTTAACCGTTGTGCCACTCATATTTGGCTCCTTTCATCTAAGAGTTTGCCGATCCCTGGCCTAGCCTAATATTATTTTCGTTTTATCGTTCAGCAGTGTTGCTGTGGTGCGGCGCAGCCTAATATTAATTTTATTTTATTATTGTTCACTAGTAGAGGTGAGTTTAAAATACTGTCACCAGTTTGTGTACTCAAGTATCGGATTAAACTACCCATACTCATTACGTGTGGCCCAATAAACTTGTTTCAAAAAACTTCTGATGATATCATCGCGAGTCTTTCGCTAGTTGGTAGACTTTCAATACTACTGACAATAAATGCGCGCGAGCAAGATAGCAAATTAACAAGAATATTATAACCTAACATAAAAACAACTCATAAATTCAAAATGTGTTTAAAATTTTATAATATATGGAACATTTTGAAAAGCTCAGCTCAGTGTATTTTTCGCGATTCTATTGAAGCCGATATTTCAAATACTAATATGGAGTCAAGTTTTAGTTCCAGTTGAGTATGAGACTTATATCGCATACGCACGCCAAACGCTCTATATAGTATTCCAAATACTAGTAACTATTTTAGAACAAGTTTTGATACTAAGTATTTTTTATACTGGTAGTAAGTATACTTAGTCTTCAAAATCGACCAGTTTTCCCACCTCTATTCTAGTTCGCTTACAGTGAAACATAATGTTCGTCTGTAGAAAAGTAAAATTGTTTCAATCTTTTGGATTTGGTTAATTTCACAAATAAATTTTCTTTCGAATATGGAAAACCAGCATACAGAGATTCAGCAGGTAGAAAATCAAATATTCGACAGCCAACATGCTAAAGCATGTTCCATGTTCCAAAATTTTAGCTGTCAGGGTTTTAGTATTATATTTCTTCTCTACTAACACACTCTCACCTCTTTTTACTATTACAAGATACAATTTTACTACTTACAGTTAAACTTTTAAAATTCGTAGAAAATATAACTCGTAACAGGTTAACATAGTATTAAAAGTAAGTAGGTACCTCGTTACTTTTTTTAATGGCCATAAAAATATAATTGTATGCATAAATATGTATGAAAAAAATAACACCAAATAATAACCACTTGTACAGTTTAATATTTCCACTTTGTCCTCCCCAGTTCTTGTCATAATCACAAGACCGCCATGCATCGCCATAAATGTCAACGAAATCTTTTAATTTTAACTTCCCCCTCTCCATCGTGTTGCCTGCCTGTCAAAATCGCGAATTTTTTTTTGCTAACAAGACTCGTAAAAATAACAAGCCGAGGCATTTTTTTGGGGTAGATAGAGTTCAGCTTATTTAACGATGCTTTTGACTAAAATAATTCAAATTGATCAGCAAAACTTGAAACTTAAATGTACTGTCAATAGGTGGCTACTCATAAACTTTTTCATCTTCTTCTTCGTTATTTCTACTGCTCAATTCAAGTCATGTCTTCTGAAATCCTTTTTCAGTCAATGAATAACAGTAGAATCCTATTATATGTCTACGTTTGGCTACCCAAATTGACCATCTAACCATAGCGGCATAGTCTCTTGAAAATAAATAAAAGTTTTTAAATATGTAACTAGTAAACATTACTACCCTATGTATTTATATATATATATATATATATATATATATATATATATATATATATATATATATAATATGGACTTGTTATAACTAAATAATGTAATTCACTTTTCATAGTTTCGAGAAAAAGTGTTAAAACAGCTGAGGCTACTATAAATTAATATAATACACATGATAAATAATTTAATGTTGTGATTCATTGGCAGATTATCAAAAACATTTAAAAATAATAATATGTCCTCTAAAATTATTGAAAACTATCAACTTAGGTGTTTATATCTTTAAACTGGGTAATTTTAAACTATCTGTTGGAATACCACACACAAAAGTAGGTGTAGTGGAGAGATGAAAACAAATACGTTTTACTGCCAATGTTTAATTTGATCTATTTATATCGGATCTAAAAAGCCAACCTCCTCTTTTCACTACTGGTAGAAACTAAGGGAATTTAAATCATCTTTTCTCGTCATTTTATTTTTTAGAACAGATTTAACCCTTCTATCCCAAACTCTGAAACGGAGTTAATAATATTAGAAAATGACTATTATTGTAATTTTAAAACTTAAAGACATTTTAATATATCGGTCTATTGGCTGCATTGTTGACCCAATTCATGCCGAAAGTTAAGTTAACAACTTATTAAATTAAATGCGTCATGTATTTATCCACCGCACGTATGCACAGATTTATATAAGTATATTATATTTTTTATACAACTGATAAATAATTTCGTTACTTACACACTAGGGCAATAGTTAAACTATATTAAATTCCTCGAATCAAGACAATTTGATAAGTGAATTTTCCTAACATAATATAGCCATATAGGTATAATAAATAGGTGAGATCTTTCTTACTGTTTCTCAAGTTATTATTTAAAACATAGTAGGTACCTACCAATATTCTAGAATCCTATAATCTAGAAATAAAATATAACTCTACCAGGTAAATGATATATCAATTATTAATAACATTCTATAAACTAACATATACCTATCATTATCACATGTATGACACTCGTTTAAATATATAATAATTTACGAAAGTCAACGAAATTCGACGAGAAACATTGATAGGAATTCCAATATCAAAAAGACTTTATAAACAAGTGTGAGGTAGGGTGTTTGCATTTTAGATTTCCTGCTTTGTAATGTGGGAAGATTCAAAATGACATAAAAGAAAATTAAACTTATCAACCTTTATTTACATATATTTTTAAAGATTCTTCAACATTTTGTGTTAATAAAAAATGTAAAAAATATTCCTCTGTAAGCCCCTCACTAAAGCTCCAAGTAAAAAATGGCGAATTGATCAATAAGCAAAGAATCGATAGGTTGGATGAATTTTTCCTTTCCTTTCACTATCTTATGTAGGTATTCATGTTCCATTTAGGAGTGAACATGTCGGTGTACATTTTTTTCAAAAAGAGTAATTTATGGTTGAGTCAATTAAGGCTATGCTGAGGCATGGCCGAACGAAATATAATTTGTCATAAAAATTCAACATGCGTCCTTTTAATGTTATATTTATTATTATATTCGTAAAAATAATGGTATATTCATTGACATGTTTTCTTTTTCAAGTACATGCCGACCATTTTTTTAGTCATCTTTACACGATTTAAGAATATATTCCTCCGACGCCATCACAAAACAAATTGCCGTGCGAATAGATCGACTATCGCTCTCCGACTGGTGACGACTGCGAAATTTCGTTCCACATACTGTTGAAAATTATTTGCCGTTTCACTTATGCACTCTCATAAGTTACAAACAGTATTTTTAAATGGTTAATTAAAATCGATAAAGAATATGGAGCGGATGCCACGTAAGGTGGTTTGGTTGGACCTGTTAAAAAGTCAATAACAATTTAAAAAATGTAAAAAAAACATTTTTAAACACCTCATAAATTATTACAAGCCTACCTCTTATTAATATCAAGTAATCGACTGACCAAGACTGACTTTAGAGTAAGTAGAAAACCTATTGACAGCAGTATGGCGATTTATTGAGTTACCTGACAGTGAACAACAAGGAACCGATAGTGCTTGACTAGGTTCATCTAACAATGTAATTAAACAGGCTGATGATTATACAGAGCAATAAAACTAGATTATTTGCTTTATTTTAGCAATACTCGTCGATAAAACGAGAATACAGTTAAATATTATCATTAATTTCTTAAATTGTGGTGAAACCGATTTTAATTCCATTATAGAGTAACTTTAGTTAGAGCTTCTGAATTTTCACGCAATAACTGGCACTTCCATGGCAGTACGCATGCGTAGAAGAACGATGGTGGCGAAACGGCTGGAAGAAAGACGAATTACACCGCAATAGAATATTTTGAGGTTTACCGAGTATCTACGAACTTTTTGCGTCTTGCTTACGCTTAAAGAATGAGATTGGCGAAACAGTTAGGACTTTTACGTGTAAACAGTTATTATCGCGATAGTTTAAAATACACATTATTGCTATTGGTGCAAGTAAATCCATTCACGTATATATGCACTATGCATCAATAATATATAACAACCCACATACGTTCGGTCAATAAATAACTTATAATAATAATAAATTAACAATAATTAAGCGCATTACAATTGAAGGGGTTATCACAAGACAATGATATGCCACATAATTATGAATTGGTTGATTTTGAATAAAACCAATTTCCAGGGCATACACTCACGTTTTACTTAAAACACCTTTTTTTAAATACACCGATGTCTCAATAATTATGATCAATGTGTAGTTCTTATAAATTCAAATTTTGCTAAAAAAAAATGGTTATAACAATAATATGATTTGCCATGCCAGTCAAAATTGTTATCGGTCGACATCCACGTCTTCTGCTCCGAAAATAATAATTAGATGTGAGATATATCGAACATTTTAATAAGGATAGTAATTTTTCCTGTTACAATAGTGAACGAACAAGAACATTAAATTGCTCATATCTCCAAACTATGTTTCTGTGGCATATCATTATCTTGCAATAACCCCTTAAATTTTTAATTCACATAGTATTTATTGTAAGTAACAAAAAGTTTGAGATCTATTGAAACCGGTGCAATATAATAGGCCCAATTTGCGAAATAAAATGAGCTTTTTCTATTACCGCCATACAAAACAGCGACTGTAAATATTTTTTTACTGTTTTACTTTTTTGCGTTCGCCTATTATCTTCCACCGGTATCACATGACAGCGGTTATTAGTGTACCAGCAGTAAAAATAAATAATAAAAACAAAATTGGATTACGTTTCAAATTCAACCATTTTTTGGCCATAATTTGATTTCCATAACAACCTGTATAAACATAATATAACGATCTTTAATATAACCTGATATGATTTTAATTTGCATGGGGTTATTTCAGGAATTTTATTTATTTTTTTATTATTTTCAAGTTGGAAACGTGATGCTAACGCTGTGGGTAAATTATTTCTCAACTGTCATTTTATGTAACGAAAAAAAATGTTATTTTTTCGATCCTGGGCATAAGCCTAATAGATTAATCGAATGACTTACAACTACTTTTTGTAAAAAATAATCTGTTACTAATAATGTCATCGAAAGGTAAGAAAACTTCGTATCGTAAATCTGATTTAACAAAATAAAATAATTGATCAATTCCTCAATCAGGCGTTTGTAATTATATACATGTATGTAGGTATATTAAAAAGTGTCTGCTATGGATTAATGGCAAAAAATCCGTTATTAAAATAGATTCAAATTATGCGTCATTCCCTTAATACCTATCGATATGTCGTTTTTTTGAAGTTATACTTATTTTGGCGCGTTTGGGAAATCAGATCAGAGTGTATTTTTGGCGTCTGACATGTAACACAAAATTTATTTTTTCACACGAAAAAAACGCACTCGATTGGATTCGAACCACCGATTGTTCGGTTATCAGCCGAACGCACTACCTTTACGTTTGAACGGTACATGCTCAAACACGCGCGTTAACATGATCTTACTCCCTACTTCATTTATCGTTTCTCAATTTATGGCTACGGCCGTATGTTGTAGCTTAGCCACTGGGAAATGCCAATAGAAATGGCGTATTTCAAAAAAACACCACCTTATTCTTAGGTCAATAATTATTATAAAGCAATCATTATTCGTATGATGTTTATCACACTTGAATGGTCAAAGATATAGCTTATAATTAGTATCTTTTGAATTATCTTCAAATGTGTTAATCTTGCCCATTTTTTGAATAATAAAATGCCTAATTCTTGTCAAATTTGGGATCACAGAGATTATCAATATAATTTTTTATCGTAAATATTTCACTATAATAATATCGATATAAATTATACTAATGGTTTTATAAATGCGTTTAAAAATTAATAAATGAAAAAAATCTTAATACCACTGCACATTTATGTACTGAAATATGACTATATTCTAAAACATTAGAGCGAGAGGTTTAAAAGAATACTATTTTATGTAATAAAAATACTTTATGTAGTCATCAAATGTTTAAAATAAATATAATGGATAATAAGGCTTCAAAATTATATAAATAGATTATCTACAACGTTTAAGGTATGTCCAGGATCATGCTTTGAAAATAGAAAAAAAGCTCCATTTTGAACCACGCTGAGCACGTCCGCCCTTAATGAATTTTCTTGTGAAAACTTGAGATTGAATTTGAAAGGGCAGCATTCTACGTCAGTCTAAGGAGGGCACTTGGCCTAGGGACGTTACTATATATATATATATATATTATATTGTTTTACCAACCAAGTAGATCTAGTATCATCCTACCTTTATATTTGCGGACGAAAACGCAAAGTAAACATAATGTGACCCGGCAATCCTTTATCGCAGTGTATGGACAAAACGTGCTTCCAATTCAACACGTTAGTAAGGATTTCCCCTTAAATCCTCGGACTCTCCCACAGATAATAATATATTTTCGCAAGGGCTTGACCAGTGCAATTACGGCATGAAAAAATAAGCCCGTTTCAAGAACGGCATCGATTTATTCAGAACCCATCTCCCACTACATACTTAGAAAGACAGGATACCACATAGGTACACACTTATTTCTGTAATCATAATGTATTTATAATTTATATCGCTACTGTTGAAAATTATTATTTTTTATTTGTGTCATCATCATCATCAGCCTGAATCTATCCACTGTTGGATGAAGGCCTCTTCAAGCTGCTTCCACTTCTCTCGGTCCTGTGCATTGAGTTGCCACGTACTTCTGCAGAACTTTATCATTTCATCGATCCAGCGGCCTCTAGTTCTACCTTGCGGACGTTTTGTACTTCTTGGATACCACTGGATGACTAGGTTTGTCCAACGATTTTCTCTTCCTTGAGCTAGGTGTCCAGCCCATCTTCATTTAAGGCTTTTAATAAACTCTATTACATCGAAAACCTTTGTCTGCTTCCTTATCCACTCATTCATCTTTTTGTCCTTTCGTGTTATGCCCAGCATGCACCTCTCCATACCACGTTATGCTACTCTAAGTTTCTGGATCTCTCTTTTTATTAGGGTCCATGTTTCACACGCATATGTGATCACGGGAAGCACACACTGGTTGAACACTTTGCGCTTTAGGCACAGTGGAAGGTCACTTTTATATATGTCGTAGAGGAAAAATGCTATGTAAAATATAGGTTAGGTTAGGTTAGCTTATTTTTAATGATTATAAAATACATATTTTGAAAAACATCAGAAAAATATCTATCTATTAGAAAAAATCCAAGAAAAAAAGTTAGATCGTGTGAGACTCGAACTAACATCTTTCACTTCCCGGAGATTTCGAGTATGTATGAATCGATTTTCGAAATAATAATTTATGTTGTAGAACTAAGTCACATCCAATAATGTTGACAGGTGGCACTGCCGACTGATTATGTTATCTTTATCAGTTTAATAATTATTTTTCAAAAGTATAAAGACGTCAAATATAAATTTGTCTCAATAACCTGTCATGGTTTTTAAATCGTGTTGGTAATATAATTAAGTAATTCCGTCAATTAGTTACAAACTCGGCAGATCCAACATGATGAAGTTTGTGATATCTCAGAGTACGGTAGGCATGGCCCCCACATTCTGAAGCGGATCTTCAGGCAAGGATCTTTCGCGGGCACTCTACCTATCACTAAGGTTAAACGCAATGTTACACTCTATAGTGGCGTTTTCCACACGGTATACGAGGTAAAATTAAGGGTAGGTATTTAGTGTATTTTAGCGATTTTATTGTATTTTTTTTAAATACAGATGTATTAAAAAGTAGATAAATACTTAAATTATGGAGTTGTTGAGTATCGACACACAAAATTCAAAAGTTGCATCGCACAATCACATATTTTAAATTGTTAATATTCATTCAATAAAAAAACGCCGCAGGCGACATTTTCTTTACTATTGGTGAACATTTGTGGTGTTTGTTTATCTCAGTTGTCTAGACAACCCGTCACGCCAACCCGGGCCCCAGGCTAGAGCCCTGTCAGCCCCCCCTTACGAATCATTGGTGAGTAAATAGCTCAGGGAATAGACCAGTCATCCAGATATTGGGTTTGACTCCCACTTGGGATATTTTTTTTTTCTTATATTTTGGTATGTTTTCTGAATATCATGAAACCATTGATATACTACTGATAATCCATGAAACTAATTTATAGACGCGTTATTTCCTTGACCCAATGTGACCAGGATACCCAGGTAGATAGCAAAATGGCACCTTCTATCGTCAAAGTAAATATTATAGTGAAACATACTTGTAGCACGCGTCAACCAATAAATAGTCACTCACGCTCTGTGAAGTGTTTGTCTGTCCATTTGCCGCAATATCCCTGCTAAGAGCATATTCGTGATGTTTTTTTAGAACAAGCCTGGACATTTCATATTATGTAAGTATTCAGAAAACGTAGAGAATTATTATTAATTATAATATATATTATACAAAAATCAAATTTCTCTCTGCCTGTTGATATAATATTATTACAAGATATTATGGGTTGTTTTCTAAATCACATTTTTGAAAAATTACTATTGAAAACGATGCGTTTAATTTTTTAATCACCTATCTACCTTACTATGTCAATATTTGGCCACGTATTTTTTTCTACTTATACGTGGTGTAAATGAGAACTCTGCCATTCTTGGTAGTATTGACTTGTGTGTCCCTGATAACTATCTTAGTCATCGGAAGCATCAGTTGTTTGTTCTCCCGAGAAGCAGAACTAACCTGCCATTGGTGATGCCAATTGGGAGGGCAGTAACTCTGTTCAACCAAATCGCTTCGGATGTTGATATATTCCACCTACGTGAGGATGAGTTGTTTTATTAATTTTAAAAATAGGGTCCACTTAGCTCATTCGGTGTGCTTCCATGCTTTATAATAATTTATATTTTTTATATATTTTTTTATAATTTTTGTACCTTTTACTTTACTTTTCATACTGTTTTTGGGATACTGCATATATTTATTCTTTCTTTACACTATTTCTTTGTTTTTAAATGTCATGTTGTGAATGTCTTAAATTTATAATTTGTAATGTTCACGATAATATGTAAAAAAAAAAAAAAAAATTTGAAATAGAATTCTCCGCGCATCATAATGCATATCAGTTTGTTTACTAATTGATCACCAGCGATACATGTTACGTAGTCATCATATCAATCGTCATGGTAACTGAGGTATTGAAAACTCTTAAATCATCATCACAGCAGGACGCCCCAATTTTACTTTACCTTAACTAAACTTAAACTAAGCTAACAAGCAATGAGAATGAGACCCAATAATAGTAGTACCTAGTAATAAAATAACCAGATAAATATCCAGGATTTGAGTAAATATAGCACAGAGTCTCCGAGCAAGAAGCCAGTGCCTTACGCATTAGACTACAAGGCTCTTCCTTAATAGATATCTTCAATGGCAAAAAAATGAATCGGTCTAACAATTATTATGGAATCCGAAAGATTTATCTAATAAAATTAGTTTAAGGCTATATCTCAGTTGAGGCATGGTCTAAAAAGATCGTGGCTAGGCGATGCGCGGATTGCGGGTTGCGGGTGCAAATGACGCATGCCGATCGAAAAATAATTTGTCATATAAATCCAACATGCATCCATTTAATGTTCTGTTTATTGTTATATTAAAAACAATAATAATATATACATTGGCATGTTTTCTTTTTTAAGTAAATGGGTAACGTTTTTAGTCATCTTTACACGATTTAATAATTAATACCCCCGTCGCCATCACGAAACAAATTGACGTATTGACACCTCAACGTTCGCTCTCAGACTACCAGCGAGTCCAAAATTTCGTCGCGCCTATAGTTAAAAATTATTTGCCGTTTCACTGAAGTATCGCCTTAATATTGCTATGCGTTCGATTTTACCAGTTTTGTTTCTTTATACGGAAACAAAATGTAATAATATAATACCCCGTTTACAAGTGAATGGATTTACGGATAGTACGTATTATCGATATCATAATAAGAAAATGTACGTGTAAACAGTAAACACGTATTATCGTGCAAGTTCAGAATGTAGAAGCTGAAGAAATTTTCACGCAATACTTGGTAAGTACTTGCATGGCAGGGCGCATGCGCCGTAGAACAATAGTGGCGAACCTGCCGGAAGAAATACGAACTTTACCGCACAGAATATTTTGACGTCTGCTGATTATCTATGAGCCTGTCCGAACCTGTCTGAATCTGTCAAATAGCACCAATACGATGACAACACCGTGTCTCGCTTACGCTTGAAGAATGAGATTGGAGAGGCAGGCAGCACGTTTACGTGTAAACAGTTATTATTGCGATAGTTTCGAATACACACTATTGGTGAAAGTAAATCCATGCACGAACAGCTGCTATAATATATTTCATCACAAAAAATATAGTTAAAATTTTTGTTTGCTGTATGTAGGTACTTATAACTTTTATAAAAAAATTTCCCTATATGATTACTTCATTATAATTTAAAATATTAATTCTATGATTATTTGAGTTAACATATTTATTTTATAAAAAAAACACTTAAATAACTGGTATTAAAAAATAATAGGCGTAAGTTCTTACTTAAAAAGTTATGTTAAACAATTTCTGATCGCACTTGTAATGAGCGTTTGTATAGATTTTTAATTAATTGAATTTTTGTGTTTATCCGGTAGAACTCCATTTCAATAGTTTTGAATTCGTAGATATGGTATAATTAACAATAAAAAAGTTGTCTCAAAAGCATTTTATAGTCTCTCTCTGATGTCTCATCGTAACATGTAGATACACAATCTGTACTTCATCTTACATGACTAACTGAGCACAGGTTAATTATGATTGCTTGTTCTGCCCAATTCCTCACGGTTCGAATTTTGAAAGTGTTGATTTAATTTAAAATAAACGAGATCGTTTATCAAACAGAACAGTTAGGGCAAGTATACACTGACAAGCGTGAACAAAAACGATTCTTCAAAAACACACGTAGGCGTGAGAATTCGTATTCCCAATAAACCTACGACACGTGAGCAATTTGTCTAAAGCTTAACAATGATGGAAATAATAATAAAATGCCCACGAGTGTGGTCAGTTGCCAAAGTCCATTTAGTGGATTGTGTTTGATTTTCTCTCGGACAATGGCCGGGCTACCTGGTATAATATAAAAGACAATTTTGAACGCGCCATTTATTAAATAGATGTCAGCACGTGTCCATTGCAAATAGGCTTTAATAATGTTGATGAGTCTGCTTGTATAGAGGCTGTTATGCGGTGTGTGGATTGACCATTACGCGGCTTAACTATGATGTTATTGAAAGTGGTGTGAGAATTTTTCGAAAGTATGTATTATTTTTACTCCATAATCCATAATAGATATACAATTAAATATTGTAAATGCGGAAGCGACGATGTAGATATAAATCACGTTGTTATGCAACAACCGCTTTATGGTGGTCAAAGACGAAGGCTCATTGAAAATTTTATAACTCAAAATCATCCAATACCAATTAATCATGAAATATTTATAGCTCAGCCAAACACAAGAGGTTATCGAATACGCCTACCAATCATCATTATTCGGTGATCATCGTGAAGCACTGTGTCGTTGGTATCTGTCTGTAACGTCCGCACTGTTTTGTCTTTTATACATGCCGCATTAGAATATTAAAGCAAATATTGGAGGTGTCCTAGAATTCTGAGAGGAATGAAGCCTACCCGTTGTAAAGGCTGTTTGACAGCAAAACCATCTGGATAACGATCTTTAGTGATGAAGTCCTGATGAAGAGAAAGAAGAAGTAATAAATACTCAATGCTTCTAGGGGATCAGTACCTAACCCCCCCCCCCCCCCCCGCCCCTTTTGTGCTCACCTGAGATGGAAAAAAGCGGATGCCGGACGAGTCCAGACTTCAGACACTCTTTCACCGATTTGGAAGCACATCTGAGAAGGACATAATATATATTATATATTTATTTTATTTTAATATTTAATACCTAATGATTTTAAATTGATTGGCCATCTATCAAATGATCGGGGGTTGGCCAAGGGTAGAACAACTTTACTAAAAATAATTGTACAACGGTCGTGATAGTTTTCTTCTCTATCGTATTATTGAAATGTTAAATGATTGAACGATTTTTCAAAATACATATTTAAATTATCATAGTATTAAAAACAATCATATACGGAAATTAATTTAATTTGAACACCACAACGCACTATGATCTTACACGCGACTTGAATGACAAGTATCACAAATTAAAGACATCAAGTGGTCGTCAACTCATCATCCCTGATCCCTCCCCATCGGCACGGTCGAGCGGCCGCTGTGACGTCACTCGATCCGACAGGCCACGCGACCACCTTCAAAACCACCCCCTAACGAAAGGGTAGTTGCTACAGAACAGCGTAAACAGTTTCAATCGCATTATGTACGCTGTAATGAGAATCGTAGGCTAGGTTAAATAAATGTATCATATTATATATGTAGGGTATGATTCAACCACCGAAGCTTTTATGTAAATAAGGGATTGTTTATAAAATCAACCATATTTAAAACTGCATTTTGAGAGTATTTTGGATTAAAACCATTTCAATTAACTTGGCAATAAACACCACTCGGAGTTACTAATTTAGCTTGACTTAGTAAGGGGTGTCTTTTCTGTAATTTAAATGGATTATTTCTGGGCGACTACCCTTTTCCGTAGATGTATTACCATCTCTACATACTTAATAATACGTATGTATCTATGGATAATGTAAGCCACGCAATCTAAGTTATTGATGATGGCCTCTTAAAGATAGTCGTGTATCTCAGGAACACGCCTAAGTATGGTTCCGCGTTGACAACCATAAAGAAACGTATGCATAAAAGTATGTATGTATATAAAATACGAAGTCGACAGATAGAGTACACACTTGCTTAGATATAAAATTACAAAATCGTTAAAGAAAGCGTTTGATGAATATTCAACTCGAGGAAATTCAAATTCTTGAAGTCATAGAAATAATAAAGATTTTACCATGCCCATGGTAGGTCCTCTAACGTAGAGAGAAATGTTAACTAATAGTGGTACGGCACGAAACGAACCAAACTTATATTTCAAACGTTATAATTATCAGTTTTTAATATTCACTTCATCCAGACAGATAATATATTTTAATAACGATTCTTCTTAATGATGCATATAGGTAGTTATATTAATATTTTTTATACGTAAATATCTTAAATCGTAAATATCGTAAGCATCTTTTTGGTGAAAATACTGGGCAAACTTAGAATGACACCCTTTTCATGTTTAGTCTCAAATAACCTATATGTAAATTTGTTAAGTAGGTTTCGATCTACCTGCTTATTTTAGTAAGTACCTATTTATTTTTGATTATTTTAAACAATCATGTGCATCAAAAATCTTGCACATCGTCTACCTGCTGATGATTAAAGCATTTTCGCGAAACCTACTCTGAAACATTGGTGTTTTTAAGTTACGTGATGGTCTGAGGAACAGACAAATTTGGAGCCACCTTGTGAAAAGTTTGCCTATACGGTAAACCGCTGTTGGGTAAAATAATACAAAAATAAGATGAGTTGCGAGTATTTTGTATGCTTCTATTATTTTTTAAACTTTTTAATAAAGTGATCGCAATAGTGCTTTATGGAAAACCGCACACTGCTGGCAAAATATTTTGTAATAGTTGTATTCGTTCCTTAATTTTTGCTGCCTTTTATAATGTTCCGCCCTAAGCAACGCATTACCTGTCTACCGACACGGACCATCACTGTGAGTATATGATACAACATTTGTTTCATTAAATTACAGAACACCTACTATTTTTTATAGCAGATATATTAAGACAAGTTAACATAGAATACCTACTAGTGCATTTTTACTAAAGATTAGGTAAGTACAAACTGTTGGAAATTTGTTTAAAATATATTATATTTTCCAATTTTTTCGAATTGGAAATTGACATGAATTAATGAATTTAAAAATATTGCAGCGAATAAAAATATTCAATTTAAATAATTGAAATAATATAATAATGTATTTTTAAGTTAGACATTTCCACATTATTAAATTGACTGAAAATATTGAAATTGCATTTACTCACTTAGTCTCATTACAGTATTTATTTAATAAAAGCATCATCCCACAAACAGATGGCTCTGGGGTCGTTAAATTAATATAGAAAAATAATAACTGCATATTATTATTATATTGAGAGGGATCATTTTACATTGACGTCCATTGGAAGGGTTACAAGGAACTATCATAAAAATATTTATATTCTCATATTTTTCTTTCTTCTTATATGTATCTCTATTATGAACGAATCTTATCCTAAAACTCCAACATAGAAATAAATAGTTTCGTGTTTCCTTTGTACTGTATAATATCAAAAATCTACATATTCCTATTCATTTTGTAACAGTACAAAAGTGTTGGTAAGGTTTTTGTTTAGAAAATATAATTATTATCTTTCGACAAATAGCTATCTAATAAATTTATTGAAGAATATCGCCGTCAACTATCTAAATAGACTATGAGAATTAAAAATAAAATTTGGACTACGCGAACCGCAAGCAACCGCAATAAAACTAATGTTGCTTGCCTATAATATGGTAAATGTCGACTGCAGAGAGTTGCGTTTTGTTTTTACTTGCGGTACATATGTGTCGCTTTCAACAAATCATGTAAGCCCAACACATTTTCCGACAATCTTGGAAGTTAATGGAAAACACATTAATATTTAACCAATGGGTAAGTACCAGCCCAATCTTTTAAAATAACACAATACTGATGGATGATGACCTCTTCTTACTTTATTCACACCTCGGTCCTTAGTATTTCATTGCAACATCCTTCTGCGAAGCTTAATTATCTTATTGATCCAACAGGTTGTCCGTAAAGTAATGTAAGTATGTCTAATAAATTGCATGTACGTAAAATAACCAAATATAAAAGTACATATTTCAAATTATAATAATAATATGTTAGACTAGATAATATAAGGCTAAATCAAATAGAAAAGTTTTACTGATTGACAAATATTTTAGCACGTCACTGGGAATCCTCTTTGCCAATCACAAACTGGAGGGGGAGCAAGTTGTATAAAATTAATCGTCACTAATAAGTCACGTGGACACAAGTTGGTTTGCAGAAAATTGCTGGTTTGTCACAAAACCACTGATGCGTGAAGATGTCGCAGGTCGAGTGGTTTCGAAACGTTTCCAGTAAACTGATATAAGTATTTTTTCAATAATATCTATGGTATGAATGTATTTTATTTCAATAGGTAGTAATTGGTGTAATAGTAAAATAAAACGTACGCCGTAGTCTAGTGACAGAATCACATATTTATCAATCTATGTTTAGCAATGACCATAGTCATACCGTAAGAAAAATTATCGATACCAAAGTATCGGGGTATCGGTCAAAAACTATTAATACTCTCTTCACGTACCTACCTAGCAATGGCTCACGACCCTCTTTTGCAAATAAAAACTGTTATGTAACCTGTTAAGAAAGTGGCCAACATGTACATCGGACAGTAGTAGAGCAAATTTAAAATCGAAATAAATTATACAAAATGCTACATAGAAAAACTAATAAAACAGTCAGGCTGGGCAACTTTCCCATTTTATCATACCTATACAACTCACCATGTAAGAAACTTAAGACAACTAATTAATTCTAAAGGTAAGGTCACATTAGTTCTTTCATCTATATGTGTATAAAATGTGTAAAAATAGTCTTCAATATTTGATCAACTATGCATATCAATTAATAACAATTAATGAACTAGAAGAACAAAAACATGCTACAATATAGTATAATAAAAACGAGTATAAAAACATTACATTAGACGTACATAATATTGACCACTAGTGGTGGCTGTAATCGTCAGTCATTTTGATAACATGGTAATAATAAATTAATGATGAGGTGAAGGTTGATTATTCGCCCCATCTGCAAGGATGTTTTCCGGCAACGTTACTATAGTCATGCACTTTACAAACTCTTTAATAAAATTTATCAAAATCTAACCCCTATTATGGCCTGGCCACGTGACACGTATGAATGAAAATTGTACAAGCACCGAAAAGACAACTTCGACACATCCAGTGTGAAAACACTGAGTCTAGAAAAATCATGATGAGTCGTGATCTCAAGATAGTTACAAGCGCTAAAATTTATCGACTGCAGTAGGTCAATTTAGTAAATCTTCCTGAGGCGGCCAAAGTCCATCATGGGCAGTTAGTAGTACGGAAGAATAAGAGATGTACCTACCTAATTAAAAAAGGAATTGAGAATTAAAAATGAATGTCACTGTCACAACAAACCTCCCTAATTAGACTTTTGTTATATGTTTATTCGGCTTCTAAATTCGAAATAATATATGAACAACTTAACAAAACACAATAACATTGGCCCCTACCCATTGCCGACTTGAGTAGAAAGCCGATACATTCACAACGACTGGTCCTACTTTTTCCACCCCTCCCGTTGTTGTCTATGGATGACCTGTCATTGTTCTATAGAGTGCTCATACTGACGCGTCTGTTGTGTTCACACAGGGAATGGTTTGATTTGGATAGATGAGTTACTTGATAAATAATACGTTAGCATTAACACACCTTCTAGAAATGTAATGCATATATCAATGCTACATATTTTTTGGAAATCCGTATAACAACCGATTTTCGTATGGAGGACTAGTCTGATTTTGACAGCTGATGAATAACATGAATGTATATTATTTATAAATAACACTGATAGAAAATATATTTGATTTGAGAATTTTTTATAATTCAATTTGAAACGAAAAAGGGCGAATCAATATGTCAAGCAATCTGGGATCTGATTTTGACAGCTGAATAGTGGACCACTCGTTGCTTGTGCAAAAAGATATGTTCAGGTTTTATTAATCTAAAGATGGCGCTGCCCTGCCACCATACGAGTGAATGAATTTCGTATTCATTTCAATCCACCAACAAATTAATATTGTCTCAATAGAATATTGTCTCAATAGAATATTGACTACCCCTTGAATATTTGGTAAATATTTCCTATAAAGAATTATAACATTGCTACCCTTTTGATTTCCATAAAACAAATGCTTTTCAATAATTAACTTTTGAATGCAAAATAAAATACAGAGTGAAGTCGGTAAAGATGACAAATGCTTCCATTAATAAACAATCATCGAATAGTTTTAGAGAGACACTCGTGTAAAGGTTTATTCACGCTAAGTGAGTTCTGGACATGATGTCATTATATTAAGTAGTTATCACAAATTAAAATTATTTTTAATTTAAGTTTTACTCAAATTTGTAAATTCAGTCAATCATTTTTGTTAGTAATAAAATAATATATCGAAGGTTGAGTAAGAAAATTACGTTTGTTTACCGGGAAAGCATTAAATTATTTTTGAAACAAAGAACACGTAATGACATAAACATAATAATATATAAAATATCAATAGTTTTACTATTCAGCACCATCAAATAAATGTCTAAACTGAAAATAAATAAATCAGGAAAAATCTAATTTCGGGCACTATTTTGCTATTTTACAGGTTTCCAAATCTAATGTGTCAGTTTTACTTTTAATTAGTATTCAGTACTATAAAATATATGTCCTAACTGAAAATCAATTAAATCAGACAGTAATACTTATAGAAAATTGAATTATTCTCTGCTACTTTGGAATTTAAGGGTTTTTGTGGGTCTATTCTATACACAAGGTGGCTATCTGAGATAGTTTATCATATTTATGTATTGTTTAATTATTACAACAAATAAACCGTCTATACTGTCAATAATCTCACTCTAAAAGTTAACACAGCCAAGAAAGGGGCTGTTAAACATAGCACTTTTTGATAATTTAGACGGTTAATTTATTGTAACAATTAACGCCCCCAATACATAAATATGATAAACTACGGTCGACAGTCGCCTTGTCTATAGAATAGCTTCGCTGAATAAATTTTGAAACTGCTCAATATCTTAGTGATTATTTCGATTCATCAAAAGCGCACAGTAATTCAGTGTGTTTTATATGTTCAGCTAGGCATCAATATAAAACTAATCAGATTACATCGTGACATATTATTATGAATTCATATGTTTTAATCATTCAAGTTTCATGGCGTAATCTATGATAATAATAATACCTGGGTATGATATCACAGGCTGCACCAGAAGTATAATTAACTTGAGTGCAGTTGCTCCACAAAATAGATTGCACTTAGTCATTGCAATCTAATTGCTATCATTAAATAATTGTTTCTATTCATCTATAAAGGGGCACAGTATCATATTAAGTTGGTATATCGTTTCTTCCTACTACGAGTATCATGACTTGCTTTAAAAAAAGGGTAAAACAAAATAAATGTATGCAATCTAAAACGAATAAATCTAAATACGGTTGCTTTTTTCTCAATATTTTTAATTAAATTATAGGTACAAGTCTGTTAACTGGAAGCCCAGCGGGAACAGCGGCAATTTTAATAGCCAATTTCGGCAAAATTCATGAATTCAGGAATGACAACCTAGCCTAACTTAACCTAACATAACAAATAATCCAGTATATCGGCTATTTTCAAAATAAGTTTGCCACTGACTTCCACTAAACAGACAAGAACCAAATTATATTATGATTAATTTCAAACTATTTTCTAATGAAGATCAGTAATAAAGTGTTTATATACGCTAAAATAAATTTATACAACTTTATGATAAAATAATCGTTGCGATCAGCGGTGAATCTTTTTGATGCATATGATGTAATCGATTTGACAAAAAATTTAA
This sequence comes from Rhyacophila brunnea, assembly GCF_057557595.1. NCBI lineage: Eukaryota > Metazoa > Arthropoda > Insecta > Trichoptera > Rhyacophilidae > Rhyacophila > Rhyacophila brunnea. The sequence goes on along the minus strand of NW_028233276.1, from coordinate 32,838,827 downwards.
AAGAGGGCCTAGAAATCGTTCAAATAACAATGTATTTTATCAAAGATTGACATTGTCAAATAATGTCCAAAGGATAGCATACTAATTAATGTACCTACCACGAAGGTCTCCAACTTTACCACTAAGCAAATTTATATTGCAGGTGTATTAAAAATATTAGGTATTTAACAACTAGACTGTTTTCATTTTCAAAAGTATTTTAATACAATTTGTAAACACAGTGGTAGCATATAATTTACAAAAAATGCAATTCGATCATTTTTATACGTTTTTTTTATGTTGAAATTTATGGGTATATTTAAATTTTCTCCTCTACTGATCGAGATGACTGGATGCAGTTTTCACTCTGCCTTGACAGAAGCAGAAGCAAAAAGTTTTTGGTTGCTCAAAATATGACAGAATTTCAAAATGGTTACGATCCTCAGCCATGAGGAAACTACCAAGAAGAAGATAGTATAATACATACAAAAATAATAATGATCAATCCAACGAAGTTAAATTGACTGCATACCGCCTAGTATCAATAGGCCAACCAATGAACGGCCTCGGTTGCCTTACAAACGGTCAGAATTGTTGTACGTTTCATACCTATGTTAATATAGCTAAAAAAAACATATTCAATATTAGTGTAAATCAATGTATTAATAAATGCAATACCAATGAATGTAAGTAGGTATGTACATTCCAGTTTTCATAAATACCTTTTAAAATGGGGGGCTTCCGTGTTTAGTAGTAAAAGTATTCAACTAAATAATACAATTTTTTTGAAACATTCTATAGTCTACACAATATGTTAAAAATATATTTTACTCCAAAAACTATAAAAAAACTTTTATAATAAACTGTACTTAATGATGTAAAAAAGCTCTAAAAAATGTCGTAAAATAGGTAAAAACGTTAACACATCTTTTCATAATTCCATATTTATAATCATAAAAGTCAGATATTTTCAAGAAGAATCGATTTATCACGACAAAATCATGTCATTAAAAACACTTCAATCAATCGTCGAGACCCTTTGCTTTTTGAGTGGTTTGTCAATGCTTTTTGAATTGAATTTTTTCGCATTTTGGGGTAAACCGCCATTATTTGGCACATACTTGCACCCTTGGCAGTGTCAGATAAATCAAATTTGTCGACGATGGGTAAATTTCCTTTGTCATTGGTGAAGTTTTGACGCTCTCTGCTATTGAAAGGGACAATAGTTTGAGGCATAATGGAATACACGGAAAAAAAAACTACTACTAGATCGCCGGGTTAATTTATCGCATATTTGACCAATTTTGTGGCGTAAATTGACTATATTCACGTACGAATAGTTTCATTTAGCAGGAGGATATAAAATACTTTCTTTTATTTATCTCTCCACCGATGACATCTGCACTTGACAATGTGTTGCTTGCATAGATATATACTAGTTTCCTAAAAACGTATTAATTTTATTATTTTCACTATAATTAATAAACTGTTACAACTTTCTACGTTAAAACCACACGATAGTAAAGGAGTCACATCTCCAAAACCGTACCGGTAAAACGGGCTGAATAGAATCGTTTTCAGATTTTATATTCAATTTAAACCCGAAAAGCTAATTTTACTTGCCAAAAGCTGTATTTGCCATTCAACAGTATGGTTTGGTGAATATGAATGCTATTCACTCGCAATCAATATTTTCTCAAAATTATGGTCTGTTCCTATTTACCAGCGAAACGAGTTGAATAGCAACGGGAAGGTAAAACTTCAAATTTTATTAACATGTTTAAAAAAAGGAATATTTATTTAGAAAATAGAAAATGTAGGTATTATTTATTTAATCGGTGAATTAGCAGGAACAAAATTAAGTAGCTAGGTACCTACCTATTTAATGGCGTTGAGTTTATTATTACATGTTAGATAAAGTTTTATCAGACATGCAAAACGTGCAGATCGCAACAAACTTTTTCATGTCTGATGAACAACAGATGGGTACGTTTTCTGTCCTATCGGAGTTTCCATAAAGCAAAAATATTAATTATCTGTCAAATAGCATACATATTGGAATGCGAACAGTAGCATTTTAGCAATTGTAGCACTCTTTCCGGGAACTGTTCCTATTCACCACGTTTTACATACATGTGCATGTACAGGTACATGCGATTTATTTTCAATATTGTATTGGCACAAGGTGCGCACCGAGGAATAAAAAAAACTATTTAGGTGAATGGAATATTACTTCTTCTTCTTCTTCGTCCCCAGATCGTGACTCGGATGATTTTGCTGTCGAGTAACCTTCTTAACGGGTGACCCATCTCTTATTGGCATTCTAAGACACGCAGTGGAACTTAAAAATTAGTAAAGATATCTGACGCATCCAATATTTGTTTTAATATTTTGACACGCAAAGACGGCTCTCGTGGTGGAATACGTAAGGCGCTGGCCTTCCATCCAGGAGCTTTGGATTCGATTCCACGGGCGAACATAATATATTATATTTTATGTGATTTTCTCAAATTCTGTGATTTTTCAAATTACTAACAACCACTTTGTACGAAAAAGCAGGAGGGGGGGGGGGGGCGATGGCTAATTATAAAAAAGACGCGACACTAATGATCCTAATAATTATGACCTCTCGGCTACGCGCACTCGATAACCACTTTAACGTATGTAGATGCGACAGGTCGCAATATCTCTTAGGGGAGAACCCGTAGCTAGGCATATATACCTGCTGGCCAAGTGTTCACAGTTAGACTCAAAAAATAGAAAAAGTATATGAGTATGGGGAATGTATATACTAAGAAAAGTGCCGGGGTCCATGGTTGAAGCGATGAGAAACTACAAATAGTATACATAGATATTTTTTTTATTAAATGGACCCTAAACCATTTTCTGTGTGTGCCCTTGTTGGAATCATAGTAAGTCTTCAATGGATTGTACGAATGAACAACAATTCCACGTAAAAAGGCGGTTATTAAAACTTTACTTTTTGCTGTATGCTCTGCTTATGAATGAAAATAGTAATTTACGTTATTTATTCTCTTATCTATTAAAACTGAACGTTTTTTTTAATTGGTTTAAATTAAGATTATGTAACTACAATAAATATGCTCGCCAAATATTTTTGAAACCTATAATTTTTTTCGCAGTTGAAAATCATCAATTACTTAGCGTCAAAAAGGTTCGACACCACTTCTTTATATCCTACTGTTAATACGTGTATAAAATTGTAGTATCGGTTATTTTGTATGTACGTTTAAAAATCGAATGTCCACTTCTTTTGACAATGTTCTTGATTCGCTAATGATTTTCTTTGTGCATAAGCAAAAGCTCCTTTCATAGTACCTATATTGACTGACGAAATACTACAGTTATTTTCTTTCTTATTATTGTTTCCCGGTGCATGGCGTAGACGCGTTTGTTGACGGAAAACGTCACTGAAGACTGTTGCTACAAGACAGAGCTTTGATATTATTATTGTTTGTGGAAACAACGCGGGAGACGAACATGTCGTTCCAGGAACATCTATTTGGGTTCGGTTTCGTGTTTATTTACCTTCACAATATGAACTTTTACTCTGTGAGTTATTGCTTCTCACTTACAGAATATTTGTGGCAATGGAAATAGGGAAAGAAAAACAAGGTAAGTTTTCTCCATATAAATTATTGTATCGTTCAAAACAGATAAAAATAATATTCTATGATGGTGGATTGCAGGCGCACATATAACAAATGTTTTTGGGGGAGTCTATTTCGAAAAAAACATCTATAATAATTTATTTTAGATTTTCAGGGTGGCTGGAGGGGGTGGGATTAACAAAATCTAGCAGCCACGTTTATCCCACCTTCTGCTTATAGCTTTTTTATCACTTCAACTGTAGACCCCTTCCGCACTTTTCCAGGTATAATCCCATACTCAGACACTCCGAATATTGAGTCTAGCGATACACACCTGACCTGCAGGCATAACTAAGAGTGCTCACCTAAGATTTATTGTGAGATGTCGCATTGTCTAACCGTTATAATGATTGCGTTTGTTAGTGTCCGTTTGTGTCGTTCGCTTTATCTTGTCTTTTAAACATTCCAGTTCATATAATAGTAATATTAAACCAAACATTGGATGTCACAGACGATTTCATTGATTTATGAATACCACGGGTCTTCCACAGGCACATACCTCGCGTGTCGCAGAATATCGAGATGAGTAGGGCCACCCCGTTGAGAACGCTGTACGACAGGTAAATTATCCGAGTCACGATCCTCAGTCATGAGGTCTCGATGATGAGGTAGAATAAACAATATTCTATTTATTTAATAATTTCCGTTTCTGGAAGGTTCCGGACACTACTACCCCTTGTGCGCACGTATATACATATGTAGATTGCTTTAGGTACGAACATTAGACATTTTTAATCTCTGGGTCACGATTAATAAAATTATTTATTAAGTGTAACAATTTCAGAGAATCTTATTTTAATGCACTATTGTCAATGCTTTAGAAGCCGCCTTCTTTAATTACCATTAAAAAGCAGTGGCTGTTTTTGATGAAACAGCTGATGTCGAAATATCAAAAAGATGCCTACTTCCAGAAGCTGCTGAAAAGTTCATCAAAGTACAAACACCGCCGAGTAAAAAATGCAAAACACCACAAAAAGCCAATGTTCACAAATATTAATATATAAAAAACAAATTCTCACACATCTTAAATCTAACAGGTAGTAATATTTTGCCAGTGAATTTGATACCCAGTACGTAACCCTTTGTAAGGAAAGGTAACAAAAACATTAAATTTTATTCATGTCGCTGGGCAATTATCACCTCAAATTCGTTTACAATTAGTCAGAAGCGGAAGGGTTTTTTTGTCCAACAAACTTTTAAAGGGGTTGATATCAGATACGACTTGTTAACAATAAGACATTTATAAAAAGACACTATTAAAAACATCGTTTTAAAGCTTTTGTTATAGTCATGTAATATATAGGATTTGTATTTTTTACAAGTGTTGCAACATTGTAAACGCGGACCTTAATATGATACTAAATAGTCGTGATTTATTGTGTATCTATTTTTATTTGCTTTTTTGGGATTAAATAAATTTTTAAAAAGAAGAAAAAATCTCGTAAAAAAAATTATTCTCACAAAATGAGTATTTGAAAAAAAACTTTAATATTAGATAGGTACGTGAGAATTTTTATTACTCATTAATCAGAATTAGCTATTACAAATACTAGTAAGATCTCAATAGTTTATAATAGTAAATATTAAAACTAATACAAATGGTATTTTTTTCATAATCCGTAGTTTGTGTGTGTTGTATTTTCATAAAAGAGATAATGATAATATTATTGTTAATTGAAAAAGTCAAATTTTGGATTGACACCAATACACAGGGAAACAAAACGTAACGATTATATGTTTTTATTTATTTAAGAAAACAACATTGTGTACATAACAAATCAAAATGCAAGACTTTCATTACACGAAATTTATATTATACATACCTAACAAATATTACTCTCACAAGAGAACAAACACACATACAATAAAATAAAATTTCAAAAGCAAAATGCAAAGTACATCATTGAAAATATCTATGCTTTTAGGGAGCGCATTGGCTAGTCTTGCACACGTCGCCAATGGTGCCTGATTGGTTTGACTAGAATAACTAGTCTTGACCCAAAATAGATGATAACTGCGATCACGTAGATAATTGGCAGGCGCATATAAATTTTATTTCTTTAGGGCGCCTGGATTGGAAACATTGGATGGATTGGATAGCAGGCAAAAATATCTCAAGAGCAGAAGTAACCCACGAGATTCTGACGACTGAAAAGTGAGCATGCGTTATAGAAAGGTAGTCAGAAATTAATCGTTTGACGAATTATTAAAAGGAAAATAGTTATGTATTAAAATAAAGACATTGACAAAATTTCTTCTGGACGCGCTCAAAATTAAGCTTGTAGGAAACTTCATAAGTACTCCAGATAATAGACCCATATTCAAGAATACTACGCGCTAACGATAATCAACAACCTTACCAATCATGTTCATAGGATTACATTATATGGAGGTGACTTGATAATATACTAAAATAACGTATGCTATAGAATTTAGTAGGAAATTAAGTAGGGCTGATAGAATATAATAGAATTAATATTTATATTTAAATCATTTAGTGTTTTTTAGCTATAAACTTTTGTCTGAAACTGCAAGAAGCAGAGGACTATGAGGGATGGAGGGTTATAATTGCGTAGAACATGACTGTATTCGTATAACATAGTGGTCACGAATGTTTTCCACGAGACAAAAAATATATATATATATAATTAATGCTTATAAAGGATATTATTTAAAGAAATCTTAATAAAAACAGAAACGGTGGAAGTGGGTCATGGGGAAGCCAGGCGGGAACGGCGCTAATTTTCATAGCCGATTTTGGCAAAATGCATGAAAAATGCATGGATGCAAGAATGAAAACCTAACAACTCAACTCCTGTATATTAATGGCTATTTTCAAAATGTGTTTGCCGCTGACTTTCCTATAACCGACTTGTACCACAGAAACCTTTTTGTAGGTTACAACCGAATTATTGAAAATGGATGCTTCTTATAAAAAATGCAAACAAATATTATTATAGAAAATAGTATTCTAAAAACAAAAATAAGTTTTCTTTCGTTATTTTACAAATTAATTCGTTATATTATAAGAACAATGTACCTCACAACTATTATACACGATACTATGTATGTGTAGGTATCAAATATAAATTATAATACTAGATACTGTTCTAAAGGGAAAAAATATTTGCAGATCTAAAATTTCCAAAATAAAAATACATTTGGTCTTACCATGAGTTTTCCTCGAAATTGGTTTTTCGTGTAGGTACTTATCTATATATTATATGTTAAATATAGTTATGATATAAATCTAAGCTATCCAAGAATATATTAATTTTATTTAGAGTCCGTTACACATATTTCGTATAACAGAAAATATTTTTAAAACTAGAACTATCATAACCGTTAAAAAACTATGATTTAAGAGTTTGGGCAGAGCTTTACAATAGACAAGTAATACAATATCTAAGTGACCTCCATTATCTTTGAATGGTCACAAAGAAGTTTTATATAAATAAATAGGGATTACATGCGTACAAATTAGCTTGGGGCAAATGATTTTTTGTGCACCTTTCAAATAAAAATAAATCAAAACAACCCTTTACAGTTGCTGAGTGTATGTACTATGGGGATAATGGAATAGAACAGACAAGAAAATAATATTTATTAAGCCCGTAAATAGCCGTGTGTGTTGTTTGGTAACGCCATAATTTAGTTAAATTGCCTGGGAAGACAGGGACATATCTGAAAAAGGATAATCTATTGTCAGGGATATCTGAGAATATTGGAAACATGCCAAGGTACTATGAAAAAAGATTAACAGGTTTTATTAATCATTTTTTCATATCAATATATTAGTATTTATCTTGTGAAGATGCAAGCAACTTTTTCCCTATGGTGCGTGGAATATAATATTTTGTAAATCACCAAGGATACATATTATATATCTATATGTAATCAAATACAAGCTTAAAAGCTCAAAAATATGCAATAAACTATATTTTATTCAACGAATAATTCACAAGCTTTAAGAGAGTTACATTTTCTCGTGACGTCGGCTGGAAATCAAATCTTGATTCAAAACACCGATTGCCAACATTAACGCAATATGATAAGCGCTTCGATTGTTAGTTAATTTCGCTGTAATTAGGTAGGATATAAGTGGCTCAATTGGTAAGGCGCATTAACTGGGACGCCAAGACCCAACCGGCATCGTATTTTTTTAAAGGTATTTTTCGGAGGTGTTTTCAAATTATTTATATTTCTTCTTTCTTTCGACCATGTCCGATTCTAATAGGATCATAATATGGGCCTCCGCAGAGTGGAGGTTTTGTATCAACAGATTTTATTTTTACGAGAAATGGATGTCAGCCACTTGCTCAACCTATTAGCTCTATACTCTGACTCATACACAAATTGAAAAACAATATTTTGTAATTGCTAGACCCAGGATGTAAATCTAAATGTAAAAGCAGTTGAAATGGTAGATTGCTTTGAGAGAAAGATCCTTAGGCGGATATACGGACCCGTGAATGATGGTGGGGAGTGGACAATTAGGTACAACATGGAACTATACCGCTTATACCAAGATTCAAAATTCTCCAACTTCATAAAACTCCAGAGGCTAAACTGGGCAAGGCATGGCCAGCGCATGCCTGAGTCACGGATACCGAAGAAGATCCTCGAAGGAAACCCAGGGGGGAAAAGGCCAGTGGGAAAGCCACGCACACGATGGGGTGACAACATTACAAAAGATGCCAACCAGCTGCTAAAAATCATGAACTGGAAAAGACGTGGGGAGGACCGTTCCGGCTGGAGGATGACGGTGGAGGAGGCCAGGGCTCGACTTGAGCTGTAGTGCCATCAAAGAAGAAGAAGACCCAGGATTCGAACCTGGGACCCTCGATACCGGCGCTTAAGCCACGCGGCCATCATGGGTGTTTAAAAATATTCATTTTTTAAATATTTATGTCTCGTAAACAAAATTGCTTCGAAGTCGATTTTTACCTGTATATTATGTAAGTAATTAACTTAAGTAGGTAAATGAAAATATATTTTTTACAAAAGATACTACAATATATAGGGATAGGTAAATAAATAGAACCATGACTTTCGGATTTGACAGTGGCTGCACAAATATTGGATACCTACAACATAAAAAATTAAAGCCACCTACTAGTGCAGTTGAATATTTCCAAATTTCTATATTTTATCATTTTATACGATAGTTAATCAACTTTCTTGATTATTAATTATTAATACTTACCTAATGCCAAAGTTAACTAGCTTTTGTAATATATTAGTTTGTTTTGTTCACACGTTGATAATCCACTCACTGAATTTACTGAAAGGATTCGAACTAAAATAAATTGTTATACAAATTAACTAGGTAAGAACCTAATTTAATAAGTACCTACTGCACTTATTTAAAAAACGAACTAACAAATACTTTATAATATGTGTCCGACAGTTATCTTTTTAAAGAAGACTAAAAAATCAATCCAAAAAAATATTTTCGATGACAAATCAATGAAGAATTTTATAACGACCATCATTGTCCGGAGAGGTTGCGACCGCATTTTTCATACCACCCACTTTTGTCGCTCAATATTATAAAGCTTAAAAACAGCTTTCGTATACACTAGCGACTCAGTTTCGTATATACCAAATTTGATCTTCATATTGGCCCAATTTATATAATAGTTAGTACGTAATTATTATTATAAATGTATGAATACACCTTCATTCTTACAATGCGCTATGCATTCTTAAATATGAAAAAATAAATTTTCTCTTTAAAATGATACTTTTAATAACAGAACACATTTTTATTAAGAATCATTTTTTTTACCGTTAAAAATAACATAAGCATTATATTTAGAAGACACCAGAGCAAAATAATTCAGTTAAAAGGAAATATCAACAAAACATTTTAAATTACCTAACTATTTAATTTGTCGTAAACATTTTTTATACTCAAACTAGTCTAAGTTTTATTTAAAAAAAATATGAGAGAATATTCATTGCGCTTCCAGACAACATAATATGTAGCTAATATAGAAATTCTATATTGAAAACTCATAACGTACATGTATATAAACATAATAAATGTTTTTATAAGACCCAATAACAGCAAACTAATTAGTAAAATAAGTAAAACCCTCACAAATATAAAAAGCTTTGCGAAAATCACATAAATATATTGTGATCTCACCGGGAATCTAATCTGGAGCCATCGGATGAAAGGCCAGCGTATTAAGCACTGGCCTACGATGGCTGGTAAAGACCTTGTCTGAAATATGATAGATGTGACCTATGGGTCCTAACTTCATTCGGTCTAAAATTTTCAACTGATTTTGTATGTATGTCTGAAACAAACTTAATATTCTTAAATCTTCTGAAATAGGTAAGTATGTATTCAATATTGAATGAACAATACTAATTCAATTACAAGTTCGATTTGTGTAGATAGTTTTTTTTAAATTGTTGATAATGTATAATATACAAATTGAGGAGTTAATATTTAAAACATCTGTTAATGTATGGTGGAGCTTGTCATGTGTCACGCTGTTAATATTGTGGCATTTCCGATACATTGCGGTACGTCGTACACCTATCCATAATATACTTATTTCTGCTTTCTAAGAAATTCTGATACCTTTGTTAAATCTCATACACAAACGTGAACTTTTCTAACATATTTTAAATACACACGTGACTTTTTCACAATATTTAGTATATTATTATAACAATAAAATTAATAATACCTTCATATTAGTGCCGAATTCAGTTCACTGTCTATTAAATTAACGAAATTGACATATTTCCGTAAACAGTAAGTTACCTTTGTAGGTACCTACTTAATTACTTACATAAGTGATTTATTTCCTCCCAATTATGAATTAACACTATTTTATATTTATAGTCAGAAACCCTCATCGCCATACTTAATTCAAGCAATAAGTAGCTGCATTAAAAACCAGTAAGAGCATTTTTTACAAAAAAATACAGTAATATAATTTTTAATGATTTGAATTTGATGAAATGAATGAATTTAAATTTAGCTTCCGCACAGAAAAGAGTGGCGAAAACTGATGCATGTCATTCGGAGGAGTAGGTATCTGGGACAGCACGTCGGTCCCTATTAAAAAAGTCGGATCTGAAATTTTGTCATTTTCGGATTATTACGTAAAAGTTATTTAAACACTTTAAACATTTATACCGCAATCACAGTTATTTTTGTTTGTTTGAAAAATTTCGAGATACTCAAGTTAAAAATGACGGATCTACCGAGAGCGTCCGAATAACAATGTCGGTTCTTACCAACCGACATTGTTGGCTGGGCATGGGTGAGCAAGATGCGTCGGATCTGACGCTGCTATGTTCACCGGACAGACGGATGTTTTTATAAACGTTTAGAAAAGTTTCTATAACCCGTATTTTTATTCATTATGGCAAGCAATAGGTCACAAAGGATATTTGATGAAACATCTTTGATTGCTCGTACTGAAAAATAGCATTTTGCAGATCCGACTTTTTTAATAGGGACCGACGAGCAGATAAGAATGTGTATGCAGCCGCTGTCCTGGGTGCGCTTGATGCTAATGGGTGTTGGACGAGATGTTTCTTCTATTGGAGTAAATCTATTTCTTTCTATAACTAATCGTGTCCGGAAATTTGTACGTATGCAGTGCTATACCACAGTTCACCGTGAGATATTGTATCTGAAATAGATGACCGTATAGTATTGAGATAAAATTCATGTCTAACTAAAACACTTAAAAATACACCAAAACAAATGAAATACAAGAGAAAGACGGAAGAAAATACGTAGGTAAGTAAATTAGAAATACAAGCATAGGTATATTGATATAGAATTCCGAATGATTCAAAAGTAGGTTAGCAAGTAGGTGTTTGTAAGTATCAATTCGTCAAATATCTGATAATAATGACCGTGTCATTATCAAAATTGAAACATTGTCTGCAATGCACCATGAACAACGCATATTTTTTTAATCACAATGCTATACGACTATCTCTTTCCGGTAAAACATCTCACAGTAAACTGTGCTTCGGCAAAATGTAATACGTATAATTTACATGTAACCAATAACCATACCTAATATGTATATTTGAATACAGATAACGCAATCTTTAAAATAAATTAATGATTAAGAGCGTATTTCAGTGAAACGGCAAATAATTTTCAACAGTAGGTGTGACGAAATTTCTCACTCGTCGCCAATCGGAGACTGACAGTCGAGGTGTGGGCACGTCGATTTGTTTTGTCATGGCGTCGGATGAAAATATTCTTAAATCGTGTAAAGATGACTAAAAACGTTTGTACTTGAAAAAGAATACATGACAATGAATATACTATTATTATTAGTAACATAACAATAAACATAACATTAAATGGACGCATGTTGGATTTTTATGACAAATTATATTTCGTTCGGCACGCGTCATTTGCACAATCCGCGCATCACCTATATTTTTAGACCATGTCTCACAATGACATTATTAATGGACGACGCACTCAATACAGTAGCTAGCAAGTAAATTCGCGCATTTGCTTGTATAGGTAGGCGTCACGCAATTTCCATCGATATCACGCATCGGGAATTTATAGCAATATGACTTTTATTGTAATGGCGTTAGAGCAGTGTTTCTAATGTTTGAGCAAACCAGTTCGAACCGAACCATTCGGCAGACCCAACAAAAAGCATCCGGAATTTATAGCAATATCACCTTTATTGTAATGGCGTTAGAACAGATTATGCCATTCGGCAGACCCGACAATAAAGTGAGTGTCATTTTTTTTCCCCAGATGATTCATCCATATTAATGTCATTGATGTCTCAACTGAAGTATAGCCTTAAAAAGCAATGCAATAAAAATAAGATTTTCAATTAATTGTAAATGATCTATCTATCTTAAAATTTTAATAACAATGTAATTTCCAGAAAAGTTGAACAAAGACACAATAATATAATTTAAATGTCATTATTTTATTATTTGTTATATTTTTGTGTATGCCACTTTATCGGTTTATGAACCTATTTATTGTGGTAGTGACGCTCTGAACCAGGATTCCCGCCTGCCTCCGCCTATTTCTCTGTCGCTACTCGATAGGGTGACTCATTCATATTATGCGTTGTAATGGGGTGGAGTTGTGTAAAGATAATAATAATTAACGTACGGTATTGTATAGGTACTTAAGAGGACGTTCTACAGAATTGGCCTTGAGAATTGAAAATATGATTTTTTAACATGTGGTCCATAATATCTGGTCTACTAGTTAATATAAAAAGGTCGTGTCAAAGTTGTTTGTGTTAATAAATTTGCTCTGTGACTGATCCGACTCATATTTCACATTCATTTCATCAGGGCTGTCGAAGACATAAATCATAATATATATTTATAATTTTAAATTTTTATTTATAATATATATTATTTAAGTTTTGTGCATCTAATGCCGGGTCCACACTGGCAACAAGTTAATTTGCTGGCAACCTCGTTAGATTTTACGATAATTATTGTAAAATTTCTTAAGCAATTATGGTAAGTATCGTAAAATTTAATGAGGTTGCCAGCAACTTGTTGCCAGTGTGGAAATGGCTTAATATCCAGTGTGGTTCACGTAGTGGCATGGACCTGGGGTTAGCTAATTCAGGAAGTCAACACCCATGATAGAATTTTTTCCAGTTTTGGTTGCATTATATTCCAAAACTCTTCTGTAAAAATCGTTTCCGAGTTTATAAATGGAAATTTCTCGGTGTACATAGTAAACAAACCTACGAATAAAAAAAGACAAAAAGGAACATACTGATTCATCGCAGTAAAATCTGGTAATCAAATTCGCCATTTTGAAAAGCGACGATTTTGCGTAAACAAATATCACGTGGTCTGTACGTGTGCGGCAAACTTCGATTGTGTTTGTAATTTTGTGCAAAGTGCGAATGTAATGTTTTCAAATAATTGATATGGATTAATTATACCATCGTATTATTTTCTCGAAATCATAAACATACTATAATAGTATTTGAGTATCAACCTATGTTCAATTTGAATTGGGTTATAATAATAATATACCCGTATATATATCAATAGTATGTTTGCTACAAAATCCACCCAAGTTATCAGTACGTACTTGCACAGGTTTGATTAAAAACCATGATGAAATTAACATTTAAAAAATATGAATGCTTAATATTATTTTGACAGCCCTGTTTTCTGATCGGCTTCATCTAGCAGGTGTTCATAAAATAATAATAATTCTCCGCGCGGCAGAAATTATCAGTAATAATAATAATATTTCTTGAAATAAAATCTCCGATGATTAGTGATTTTTGCGAAAAGATCGATTTAAATTGACGTAGTTACGACGCCGAGGTCCTTTTTATACTAAATTATATTTGAACGGCGGGCTCTTCAGCAGGCCCTTAAGAATAAATATTCAAGAACAAACTTCTGAAGCAATCACATCACATCCAACTAGCAAAAACGTGGAACTAACTCCAACTTCAGAGGCGTATTTATAATATTTGTAATTATATCTGTTTTTTGGATTTTGAAAAATCTAGTTAGCATTCGAGGTTTAAAAATTCAGATTTTATTTGTGTTTATGACTTGTGATATATTATATTTTATATAATAGGTACCGTTTAGATTTATGAAAATGTAGTATTCAATATCTGTATCACGGGTGTGCAATTACTATAAAATAGTGTCCAATGACGTATTTTCCAGTCTAATTTAATTATATAAAAAAACGATTTAGATTGTTTGGTTCATAATATATCTATTTCTTTGAAACATCTCTACATCCCCTACATGTTTACAACAAACTTTTACATATATTAGAACCCACTTTTTTTTTTTTACTTATATACCGATTTAGAACGTACTTTTTTTAAGTGTCCAATAACTATAGTAGTTACCCAATTAATAAAATTTTTTGTCAAAAGTGTTTTACGTAGGATAAACGGATTCAGCCGTCCATTAGACCGGTCGACTGGGCAGTTCTGGAGTCTACGAGGACTTATAAGGTTACGTATTTTGAGTTTTCCCATCTCCAACCGCCATTTATATCATTTATATGCAACCGCGGTTTGTGCACGGCCGCCTTCCATGACGCTATAAACGTGTCAGAATGAAAAGATTTTAGTGCCATACTTCCTTGTCCCGAAGCGATGCTGCACGGGACTGATATAGCAACCATGCACCTTAAAGAAAGAGTTTTAGAAAATAAAAAGAATCTTGACTTACTCTGCCGTCATTTATCTTTAATGACATGAAGTGTCCTCTGTAACCGTGTATTGAAACTCTGCCGAAACAGAGGAGTCAGGAGTTGAAGATGATGAATCTAAGGAGGGATCGGAATTATTTCGTCCTCCATAATATGATGCAGAGTGAAAAGATTATCATTGTTCGATGATTTAGTCTGATTGGAATATTTTGTGATTACGCTTAAGTGAAAAGCACACAAGTCTTCGGCCATGGGCGCTCATGATACATACCCGCTTTTTTGAATTGTCTCTACAATCCGATGTGGCATATGGGTTACTTGAATATTAGTCACTCGCTTAAACTAATAGGTCCATGCTCGAGTCCAAACAACGTGTGAATTCGTCAGACCTGAAATTCAAACCCACGATTCCGTTACTGCTTTTCCACGTTGCGGTATCCTCCCAGGAAAAATGAGGACCAAGCGAGATCTACCGCGTAAATAGAAGACCCGCGGAGTTATCAGGATAGCGGGATATGTACGTATCTCCTGAGGGCAAGATAAAACTTACTTACATGAAAAAATATATTTAATTCTTTAACAATAATTATACCGGCAGAAAAGACCATTAATTTAAATATAATCTTTTATTATTACTAGATAAAAATGTATTAATATCTTAAAAGTTTAAAAAAAACTAATTAACCAGCAAAATAATATAATAATTATTGTGCTCCACCCCTGGTATAGGTATGCGAGTATGACACAAAGTTAGCGCATAACTAAAGGGGAGCTTTTGTATCAAAGCGCAGCCGACTTGTACCTAAGTACAATCATTTCCGTGAAGTCATACATCATCACAAAAAATATATATTCAATTAATAATGATATTTTCCCTAAAGAATTGAAAATATAAAATAACACTTATTATAAAAATTTTCTCATAAGTTATTTATCTACTGGTAATACGAGTATATTCATTTTATGTCCCCAACCACGGTTGGTCGGATGTTGACTGATAGTCCAAGGCTACGGTTGTTGGACGATATCTACGGAGATGCTTCAGCAGCACTGACAACTAAAGTACCTACACTGGCCCAGGATAGGGAGAGATGGAGAAAGTTCTTGGATGAGACTAGTACCCACATTGGGTTATTAAACCATTAAATATTATGTTGATTTGGATATTAGGTATCTACGTTGTTATAGTTTATTGATCTTCTTCCTATGTGGCAAAGTTAAAGTACGGAGTACGATTGAGGCATCATACAAAAGAATCCAGTTTTTTTAGTTTTGGGTGAATAGAAATTTCACGGAAAGTCAATAATATGAGAAATGACTCCTTATTATGAGTACGTAGCCTCAAAAAGCAACATGAGCTATTCCATGCCATACATCGCATAACACTTGATAACTTTGAATATGAGACACAACCCACTACGATTTATTTTACTGGTAAAAGCTCTATGAAAAATAGGTACATGCAGAAGATACCTAGCATGGATGAAGAATTTTATATCGTTTCATAGAACACAATCTCATTTTTCAGGTAAAGATATGACTGTTAGAACCACGTTAAAATAATCGCTTCAGGGTTCGATTCCAGTGAAAAAATGTATGAATCTTGATTTTAGTGATTTGATACTATACATCGAATCAAAATATGGAACCCCGATTCCGGGGCTCTTCCAGTTCTTAAAAAAATAATATATCTGCATATAAATAATATTACCTACCCGTTTATACGCCCAAAATGATCGAACGATGACCGCATAGAATCCTGGGTCTGGCAAAAATCAGTATTATTCAAATACGTTGAGCAAGTGGCTAAAATCCATTTCTCGTAAAAATAAAAATATCGTCTTCTAGCAGAAGACACTAATTCGAAAAAATTACATATTGAGTTAGTTATACAAAAATGTTACTTATTTCAAACTTTACCGTTTGGAAACCTTCTTAATAAATAAACACTCTTTATTTTAAAGTCATCCTTTTGAAGATTACTTAATAAACTCACATGATAGACCATTTCAAACATTTTAACAACTTCAAAGTCAAATTACTCAAAACTAGTATTCTCCAGTTAGTGTGTTCTGCCAGAGCAGAGACGATATGTTAGTACATCCTCCACTCTGTGGAAGACTAGGATTTTCTTAGGATAATATATAGTAAAAATATACTTAGTATATGTATTTAATCTGAATTTAAAAACTAAGAAAGTAGGAAGGCACTACACAAATTCTTCAAGATATTCTTACAAGGTAGAGCATTATTATGGTCTCGAAAGTTTCTAGATATTGAATCACATTAGTAACGAATACTTTATTAAAACATTTCGTTGTAATATAAAAATAGTGTTATTAATTGATACTAGCTGAGCCAGCTGGCTGTCGCCAGTTTGTCTCGCTAGGTCTTGCAGACGGCTTGGCGGTGTTGGATTTTAATATAATTGTGAAGTATGCATAGATGGCGCCATAGTTTTCCCTTCAGGATGGGCTACCACTGACATTTTAATTTTAATACAATATATGTGTAAGTATGTGCAGTTAAATATGGTAAATAATTATACATCTCAATCATTCGAATATAAAGCAATATATTATGTGATTATCATAAATAGCGATCCAATATAACGTGATATTAATCTCCTTTGGGTCCCATTGAGATAATAAAAGAAGGTGAGCAGTGTAAAAAATGAATTTAAACATTATTTTGTTTCATTGTATATAAAAAAATAATCCTTGCAGCCTTAGAATAATATTTAAAAAATCAAAATTTGAATTAAAAATTAACCTTAAACAATATAGTTTCCCGGTGCGGGACATTCATATCGAGACAAATGTTGATAAATAATGAAGCAATACATATTATATCTGATAAGAATAGGAATTTATAAGACCTAAAGATGTGGAATCAGCTTAAAGAGGCCTTCATCCAGCAGTGGATTGATACAGGTTGATGACGATAATGACGATATAAATGAGTAGGTATATAAAATCACAAATTTAAAAAAAATATAGCAGTTTATATGACCAAGAAGAGTAGAATTAGGTTGGGATAACCTTCGTCCAGCAGTGGATTAATCTTGGTTGATGATGATTATGACGATATTATGAATGGGTAAATATAATATCAGCAATTTTGATAAATATAGCAATTCATATGACCGACAGAAATTCAAACAACTTAGAGAGGCTCATAATAATAATGGAAATATAAATATATATAATATAATATAATATCACTGATTTTGATGAATACAGCAATTCAAATGACAGAAAGGAGTAAAATCAGGCATGTGAGGCCTTTATCCAGCAGTAGATGGGTTCAGGTCAATGATGATAAGGATGATATAAATAGGTATAATATAGTAGTAGAATCAGGTTGCAGAACCCTTCATCCAGCAGTGGATTGATCCTGGTTGATGATGATGACGATATGAATATGTAGATAAATGTAATATCACCGATTTTGATAAATACAGAAATTCATATCACAGAAAGGAGTAGAATCAGGCTAAGGAGGTCTTTATTAAGCAGTGGATTGGTTCAGGTCGATGATGATGATGATGACGATATGAATATGTAAATAAATATAATATCACCGATTTTGATAAATACAGAAATTCATATGACAGAAAGGAGTAGAATCAGGATAGCGAAGTCTTTATTTGGCAGTGGATTGGTTTAAGTCGATGATGACGATGATGATAATGATGATAATGACGATATGATTATGTAGATAAATATAATATCACCGATTTTGATAAATACAGCAATTCATATGACAGAAAGGAGTAGAATCAGGCTAGGGAGGTCTTTATTAAGCAGTGGATTGGTTCAGGTCGATGATGATGATGATGACGATATGAATATGTAGATAAATATAATATCACCGATTTTGATAAATACAGCATTTCATATGACAGAAAGGAGTAGAATCAGGCTAGGGAGGTCTTTATTAAGCAGTAGTATAATCCTAGTTGATGATGATGATGATGATATGAATATGCAGATAAATATAATATCACCGATTTTTATAAATACAGGGATTCATATGACAGAACGGAGTAAAATCTGGCTAGGGAGGTCTTTATTAAGCAGTGTATTGGTTCAGGTCGATGTGATGATGATGATGATGATGACGATATGAATATGTAGATAGATATAATATCACGGATTTTGATAAATACAGAAATTCATATGATAAAAGGAGTAGAATCAGTCTATGGAGGTCTTTATTAAGCAGTGGATTGATCCTGGTTGAAGATGATGATGATGACAATATGAATATGTAGATAAATATAATATCACCGATTTTGATAAATACAGCAATTCATATGGCAGAAAGGAGTAGATTCGGGCTAGGGAGGCCATTATCCAGCAGTGGATTGATTCAAGTCGATGATGATAAGATGGATAGAAATATGTATAATATCACAAATTCGTTAAACCAATAGTAGTAGAATCAGGTTGCGGAACTCTTCATCCAGCAGTGGATAAATAAAGATTGATGATGACAGGGACGATAAAAATAGGTAGATATTATACAATATCACACATTTTGAGGACTATAACAATTCGTATTAATTTCTTTCATTGTTTGCAATGGCAACTTTGTTAGTTTAATATGACTATATTCTGATCTATGGAAATTAGTAGCCTAGGTAATTATTCAATAAAAAAAGATTGAGTGAACAGCCACAAAGAAGTATTTTAAAAAATCAAATTTGTAATATCACGTTATCTATGAAATGGCGGACAGTGGCGTACGCCGCTGTCAGAAGATATTATACGTAGGGAATTGTACCAAGATTATGGTTTTTTCACCGGAAAAAAGTGCGCCAATGCCTACATTACGATATTTGAATAAAAATAATCGATGTCGTTTGTCAAATAAAGGATTAGAAGGTCTTAAGCGACGAAGACGTCATTCTGCTGTACGTTCAAAGAAGTATGGCGAATTGTATACGCTATATGAGAAAATATCGGTTATAAACGTCACGTTTCTGGAAAATTATCGGATATTTCTCAAATTTGGTCAATTCAATCGGTAGATAATTCGGCAGCGCATATATTGAAGTGAAGATGTAAAAATAACAATAAAAAAAATGTCGCTTAAATGGGCTGTTAGTGCATTTTTCAAAATCTCTTAGGATAATAATATATAGGAGATATTTACACTTTTTTTTAATTACTAACAACTAAAACAGTGTTCTTACAACATTTAAAAAAATAATGGAACCTCTGCAACTTCGACATTAAGGGGGGACATGCTCAGCGTAGGTCAAAATGGAGCTTTTATTGCATTTTCAAAGCATAATCCTGGACATTCTTTAAACGTTGTAGATAATCTGTTTATATAATTTTGAAGCCTTGTTATCCTTTATATTTATTTTAAACATTTAATGACTGCAAAAAGTATTTTTATTACATAAATTAGTGTTAATACCTGTACCGTGTAAAAAAAAAATCGGTTAGGTACATGTTCAAACACGCGCGTTAACATGATCTTACTCCCTACTTCAATTTTTTATATTTATTTTTAACATTTGATGACTGCATAAAGTATTTTTATTACACAAAATAGTATTCTTTTAAACCTCTCGCTCTAATGTTTTAGAATATAGTCATATTTCAGTACATAAATGTGCAGTGGTGTTAAATTTTTTTACGTTTATTAATTTTTAAACACATTTATAAAACTATTAGTATAATTTATGTCGATATTATTATAGTGAAATATTTACGATAAAAAATTATATTGATAATCTCTATGATCCCAAATTTGACAAGAATTAGGCATTTTATTGTTCAAAAAATGGGCAAGATTAACACATTTGAAGAAAATTCTAAAGATATTTATTATAAGCTATGTTTTTGACCATTCAAGTGTGATAAACATCCTACGAATAAAGATTGCTTTATAATAATTATTGACCTAAGATTAAGTTAGTGTTTTTTTGAAATACGCCATTTCTTTTGGCATTCCCCAGTGGTTAAGCTACAACATACGGCCGTAGCCATAAATTGACAAACTAAAACTGAAGTAGGGAGTAAGAACATGTTAACGCGCGTGTTTGAACATGTACCTAACCGGAAAAAAATCGTTTTTTTTTAAACGGCTCCCATTTCCAACTTTTCTCAATGGTCGAGATCGTTTGAATGATTGCAAACCTTAGTATAAATAGAAGACGACATTTAAGGAATTTAGGAAAAAAATAGTGCAAATTAAGGTTTAATGCTGTGTCTACCACAATTTTTTCTCACACTTTTTCAAATAATCTAGAATTTATATGAGAGTATCCAATATATTGTTATGTCTTATTTTTATAATCCTAGATAAATAAAATCGAGCATAAAATCAACATAATATAACAAACGTGATGGGAAGTAAATCATACGAGTTTTTTTAGGTGACAATGCACTTTGATGAATAATCCTATACATACACACGAACAACAATGTCCGAAAGAAGAAGCAGACAAGCTTTAGATATCGCAATGACATTTCTCGTAAATAACTCTCTGAAATATAATATATGGACATTGAAAATCTTTGTGTAAACATCTAATAAAATCATCAAAAGAAACGTAGCATTGTGTAATAGTTTTGCATTTGAATCACCTACATCTGTGGTGAGGTGACCACACTCGTATTTATAATGTCAATTATTCGATTAAAAGTTCAAACCATTTTCACCCTTTTTATCAAATTACCAATATGGTGCCATAATAACGAACACTTCACAATTATACTACAATAATTAAAGAGTGACATTCCAAACCGGCCTAAATCTAAAAATCTGATTTTGAGATAATCATATTTTTGTGATTTGCAATTTACTTCTTAATTTTTCGGTACTATAAAGTTTGGCAATTTCATTATAAAAATCAAAGACTCGAAAACATGAAATATAAATAACATTAACAAGTATAGTAAAACTTCAAAAAAATTCATTCAAAAACTGATTTTTTTCAAAATGGCCCTAAGTCTGTACTGAGTACAGTTTGGGACACAATAAAGTAAAGTTGAGTATCTTTTGTGTGTACAATTATGATTTTATAATAGAATGTGGTCATCAACAGGTCTGTTGGGATGAATAATGAATAAAAATAATATTAAATTTCTTCCACTTTATTGCATTTTTTGATAAAAAGATATACATTGTAACTTTTACAGCATAATATATTATATAATAATACTACAATGTAGGGATCATCTTCAATACAAAAAATAGTTTACTGATGTGCACATGTACTTATAAAACACAAATGTTCTAATATTTCGTCTGACATTTCTAATCTGACCTGTTACAATATTATATTATGGCCGCTTGGAGCGTAAATGTAGCAAAAAGAGTTCAACTGCGTATGCGCATATATTCTTAGGCGAGTTTGGAAAGAATCAACCGTTACCGTAGTGCTGTTTTGAAAAAAAAGGTCCATCTTGATATCAAATTGAAGAGACTTAGGATTTTTTGTAAAATATAAGTTTTAGTGAAACTATAGATCTTAGCACACTCTATCGGATTCCATCAAAACATGAAAAATTGTAATTTTGGACTAAGGCCGGTTTGGAATGTCACTTTTCAATCATCATGTATCTTTAGTATTGTTTTGATCAATGATATTCCATACCACATTGATTTTTTTAATATTTTGAGTTCTTACATCTACATTATTTAAGGATGGTACTACACATCTTGGCGGGTCAAAAACTATTTCCATTCTAGACGATCTAGCATTCGAGATATTTTTGCTTCCATCTTACCATCGATGTCTACACTTGCCCTCAGGGGATGCATGCATACACCTAACTTCTCTAGAATTCTATGCACGTATCCGATCTAGACTGATTGACGTATCCGATCTAGACTGATGAAACAGACTGAGGAACATGGTAGGGCGCACCCTAGACAACATGGTAAAGTGGGGGTTCTCCAAAGACCAACCTGCGATGCCGTGAAATGCAAAGTATGAATCACCTATTTTCATGCAAGGCTTGCCAAGTAAGCTGCAATTTAGACAAGATCCTACAAGCAGAGGAAAATTGAGTTCCCATCGCCAACTTTAAGAGCGACAAATTATAGTTATTAAAGACCTGACACGATGAAGAAGAAGCCGATTCAGCGAGGTCTCTGCATTTTCATATGCCACGCGATCTTTTCGCCTCCATAAAGTATGTGAAGTTCTTGAAAATACCCTTTCAAAGACTCTCCTCTCAAGGATATCCATATTTCTCTCGTCATGTTTGCTGAGTGCCCAGCATTATGATATACATTATATAAGCTTTCTCTTATTTTAAGGCGTTTGCATAAAATACATAAAATATTCGTATAATACAAACTTTAAAGAAGAAAGGAATAATTAAAATTCAAATTCTGAAATACATATCTACAATAAAATTTTATTACACTGCATATTTTATTTTATTTTGTATAGAGTTTTGGGTTATCACCGCGTGTTCCTCCTCCTTTCCTTAAATTTTTCCCCACAAATCTAATCTGAAAACAAACAACAGTGAAACTCTCAAACATTATAATATAACAACTATCATATATATACAAATACAAATACATGCATTGCAGGAAAAAGTCTGATTAGACATTGGACATAATATCTATTGCATTAAATACACGAAATGCTCAAATACTATCGCAGCAGCCAATTGCAACACCAGTATCGTAATTCTCATTGTAAAACGATGCACACTTAATGGTCACCCTAAAACAATTCAAAGTTGGTTCCGGTGTACAGCTTTGTTGACCGGTCTGCAAAAAAATGACACAAAGTTTCTAATTGCACACATAAAGGGGACAATAAAATAATTCACCATATCAAATATCAGGTCTTTAATGGTGACACACTTGTTTATTTTGGATGGCCACCGAAGCCAACGTTTTAAGAAAGACGTTGCATTTTGTATGGTTAGTATAATCTCGTAATAACACACCCCTCTATTCTTTTTTATAAAAAAAAAATCATGTAAGTAGGGCACTTAATAATTTTAGAAAAGAATTATTCTTATTTTCTGTACTGGTAATATTTTTTTAAGCATACCTATAAGTAGAAATCTACTTTAAAAAAATGAGTACCTAACTGCATACTTTTAACATAGACGAGAGACATAAATGAATTTAAAAAATGCGATATTTTTAACGATCTAGCGAGTCTAAAGAATCTTAGAGGATCACACATCTACTGTACTCCAGGCGACCGCTTTTACCGATTAAGTTACTGACTCAAATATTATCCGTGTAGGTAAGTATTTTTTAAAGTATCGTCAATATAATTATCGTTGCATCGTTACGTTAGCATCGTTTTAAATCAAAGCATGGCAATATTAATAACTTAGATGCATAGATAGTGTCTAGCTTTGTGCGGTGCTGTAGGTTCATATTAATCATTTTAATTTTTCATTTAAAGACTGAAGAATTTCAAGATTTAAGAATATGTTATACTTTATTGAAAATATATAGGTACATTGGAAAAGCCTCAAAAATAGAAAAATATTCCTGGGATTTATATTATACCGTTTCCAGGCGAGTAGGTATTTCGTAGTACGTAGTATTCTAGAAGCATACGTACCGTATATGTATATATATATTATATAACCAACAGGGCCGGGGCCGGATTTACGTTACGGCTAATACTTTCTAAAAACCCCAACATATTAGTGAGTAATTAAAAAATAATAAAAAAACTTTGTAATAATCTCTCTCTGGTTTGATTACTGCACACTATTTTATGTTTGCTTAAAAGCAACATTTTTAATAGGCAAGTTTTAACAAGAACAACTGAGCTGCAACACGAGACATCTTCAATTGCTTCGAGGGTGCCGAAAACCAAAAACGGTTGGCAATCATTGACACAGTGAGTGGAGAGAAGAAGGATGAACCATAGGAAACCTTCATCTAGGAATTTGTTGGCCAATAAAGATGATCAGAATAATATAGTTGATACCATCGAAGTCTTTCAGTTAAGTATTCTCATACGAATTATTGTATAACAAAAATATTACTAAGTCATTATTTCACCTTTATAATAAAGACCGTTCGAAAGTAAATCATACCACACCTTTGTGAGAAACTCATAAAACGTATAAGAAAACCGTACCAAATCGCACAAAGCAATTAAAACTTTATTTTTATGTATATTTCTAAATGAATATAAAGTCATAAAATTACAAAGTATAATGTTAAGACTACTCGAAGCTTGCATTTATTACGTTGTTTTGTATGAGAGAATGCTATTAATCGGTCGAAAGCCGTTGATTTGTAGACAGTTAGTTATATTATATTACGCGTATGTCCGAAGTTGAGAAAATAATTTAATGCAACATCCATAAAAAGGCCGTGAAAAAATTGCGTATCAAAATTTATTTATTCAGCATTGTTGTGAATTATGGCGACACCCATAAAACTTTGAACGATGGTCAATTTCGTTACCATTCTTATATTCGCATTCTACAAAGCGATCTTCACCGGACATGAAGCCTGCATGGAAACACTTACTTATAAAAGGGTGATTCAAACTTGAACAATAATAATAATATTTTGGTCGTTCATAAAATAATCATTATTCCAATTATTTGAAACACAAAAATATTGTACAGGAATACAATATTTTTTATTATGTATACCATGATACATTATAATACTCTAAAATAAAAAGAAAATTAAACGACTTTACAGTCTTGGTCATTTTTAGAATACTCAGAACATAATAATTATGTTTCTAATGGGATTGATAGTATAAGTCTGACCGTTGTATTTTAATATAAAAACCCTTGATTATTCATCCATCTTGAATTTATGGATATCAACAATTCGTATAAAATGGATAAGATGCACAGCCATTTTTACGTCAATTTTAATAAGTAAATTTGGAACACATAAAAAAAATACTTATTGGAAAGGATCTTATAAAAAATTAGTCCTGAGCGGGACACAAACCCGCATTCATAAGATTCAGACCAATGTGGTTTACCAATTAACCCACCTACACCATGCCTAATAAGCAACGAAATCAACTAATAGCTATGCGTCTGAGGTGTTTATAAAATTTCGTCAGTATCGGTGAACATTTTTAATCGTTTTCAATAAGGGTATTAAACACGATGTTATCTTAATTTCTAGACAGTATCAGGATATCCTCAAATTTTAGTTTTAATTACTTCCACTGCCAAATAATTTTTAAATAAATTATTTGTGTTCAATGAATAATTCACAAGATTCAAGAACGTAGCATACTTTATTGAACATAAGTACATACATTCGGTACACCTCAGAAACATACCTATTAGAAAAAAAGCCTTATTAAATATTTATACCGTGCAGGCTATGTGTTAAATGTACAGAAGTATGTTATTTCATCGTCATCGTCAGAAGCTTAACAACCCAGGACAGTTCCTCGAAGAACTTTCTCCATCTCTCCTTATCCTGGCCCAGCGTTATCCAGATGTCTGCACTGATCACTATAGCATCCTTATTGGCTGATTGACACCATCCAACCACCAAAGTTTGGGCCTATTAGTCGACCTGTGACCGTCAATCTTCTATCCAGCTCCACTGACCATTCTTATATGACATGGCGTAACCATCAGAGTCTAGTAAGTTTATACACATTTTTCTTGGAAGATGTTGCAGAGTTCCATAAGGTATATATTATACGCCATTTACCTCATCATATTGTGTTATTAATATTATGTGTCACATAATATGTGTTATATACCTAATATTAATTTGTTATCCGATAATTCTAAGGTCAAACTTGAACGTCTCGCCAAAATTGTAGAAAGGCAGGGGTCAGCGGGTTATTTATTACCTCGGATACATTAAAATGTAACGAGATATCGGCAGTAGTTGGAATAACTCGTTATTCGTTATTCACTTTGTAGCATTTTTACGATTGCCCAAAGTTTGGACTCCTTTGTTGCATTCACTTTGCAGTACCTAAGCATTAAAGTGGACCGGACGATTCTTTGAAAAAAAAATAATTATAAATTTGTTAAGTATTACTTTTAAAAAATGACAAGAAACTTCAACGTATCTTATAAACTTTTTGATGATTCTACAACATTTTTATTTTGATTGAATTGGTAGTCATTGCTACCTGGGTAAAGGTCCAGCCCGACATTTTTTCGTTTCTTTCTGAGGTTTTCAGAATTACATATAATAATATTATGTTCAATGAAGAATGCTATATTCCAAAATGTTGTATATTATACGTTAAAATGATAATTAATTAAATGATACTAAACATAGTTCATTTCTATACGTTAAAATGAAAATTTGCGGATATCCTGACGTCGCCTAGGACTGTCCATTGTTAGATAGTAGATACATTGACTCAAAATTACGATAGATGGCATGGATTGAATAAATGTGATAAAACCTGGGACATATTGGTTAATTTTGTCCTGATTATGCATAGTGCAAATGGCTAAATTGATAAGGCACATTACCCAAAATCCGATGGATGCGGGTTCGAGTCCCGCTCGGTACCAACAGTTTTTCAATTTATTTTATAATAGGTAGGTATATTTCTGAGATATTCCACATTATGTAGTCATATAAAAAGTAACTGCGGCGTACTGAATCGTTTAAGGTTATTATTTTATTATTACGTATTATATATTAATCATAATGATTACTTATATTATACTTGTGTCATTAAATTGTTGTCTCTTGAATGTGTAATATGTATTTCTGAATAATTCATAGTTTAAAGATATATTTTATTTAATTCAATAATATCGGTTTTCCAATAAAAGAAAAATGGGTTTAACATAAAATCTTTTTTATTCGTATAGAATCTAATATACTGGACATCGATCACTAATCGAAACTAAGTGCACAAGTGTTCGGAAATTTGTACGTATGCTGTTCGCCGTATGCCGTGAAATGTTGTATCGGAAATATATGGTCGTATATTAAAGACCGTCCAACCTCTCTGGGTCGTATAGTACTGACATAAAATTCATGTCTAAATAAAACACGGTTCTTGTCGGTTTACAGGAAGCTAGCGGTAAACAAAATTTGACAATTGCCAATATACTGGATTTTTATTAGGTTAGGTTTTCATTCTTGAAGGAACATTATTGTCTGCAATTCTCCACGAACAACTCGTATTTTTTTTCATCTCAGTGCTATAGAGATGACCGTATAGTATACGGCCATTTCTTTCCGATATGAAAGCTTACGGCGAACTGTGCTACGGTGAAATGTAATGCGTACAATTTACTTGTGAGCAAGTGCACATGCATAAAGTTATGACATTTCTATTCAATTCTCGTTTGAGTTAATTATTTCGGAAAATAAATCATCTGTACCCACATTTTAACAATATCTATCATTTTTTCTATTTTGTTACGATTATATATTTCTATTTTATGAACTAAATCCAATAATCTTAGATTAATCAATGATTACAAGATTATGAAAATAGAAAAAAAAACATCCCAAAATGCATTCAAATAATGTTTCTTTTGGCACCCTTCATGCTTGAATAAAGACGGTGTATTGTCTATGATCTTGTATACACTTCACTTCTCGTTGGAGACAATAATAAGATCAAATTACTACTTCTTTGATACGATGCACGTGTTATGAGAGCTTTTTTACGTGATGTTATGTATAGTGGAATATAAAAATGCGACAATGTTTAGAGTTTTTCTTTGTCTTCTTGTTCAAATAAAACTGATCCCGTAAAAGAAAAATCTGTTGATGTTAAAAAGAGCTAAAAATATTCAAAAATAGTTAAATTATATAAAATACAAACATTATTTATTATAACTAAAAACACCTTCAGTTTTTCCTATAATCGGCTAAGATATATAAATTATTATTTTCTTTTAAATTGTTGTTTATTCACCTTACTATTACTTTTACTTATAGTCCCTTTTTTAACTCCATATACCGTTAGATTTAAATTATTCACATTGAAAAAAAACAATATAGGTATCAACCTTTTAGATTAAGAAATCAAATGAGTGACACACGGCTTCAGAAGAAGAAATACGTTTTGACACTAATCCTCCATGGAAATCAATATTTTCCCATATCACAAATTGATAACTTAACTATAAAGTAGGTATATTAATTGATATAATAGTATTTATTTTCTTTGTGGAATTCATATTTACTGTAGCATTCAAATAGTTACCTACCTATATTAAAGCCTATATTTCACTACCTACTTATATTGACAATGTTCCT
Source organism: Rhyacophila brunnea (assembly GCF_057557595.1). Classification (NCBI taxonomy): domain Eukaryota; kingdom Metazoa; phylum Arthropoda; class Insecta; order Trichoptera; family Rhyacophilidae; genus Rhyacophila; species Rhyacophila brunnea. Next base: position 32,809,787 of record NW_028233276.1, on the reverse strand, counting down.
ATAAATTAAAGCGAGATGACGATCAAAATCTTTACAAAAATGTGATAATTAAGTAAGTGATTATGTAGGTATATCCTACTATGTTTTTTTTAATGTATCGTACTTATTCCATAATTATTATATTACAATATTATACCCAAGATCGATTTCATCCAAACAGATATTTTTACAGCAGTTTTACAACGGTATTTATACAATAATTAATATTGACACATACCTACAACTTCACAAATTTTAAACATCACAAATATAATTTTATTTAACCAATATGGACTCATCTTCAATCAAGAATTATAAGCATTGAAAAAAAAATATATTGATCAATTTTGGATTATTCTAACTTACAGTAAACACGCTGGAATAAGGTTTGAACTAGGCGAAGTATGTACTATTGCATATATTATGTAAATGAGAATATCCAGTATTGAGATGAACGTCCTGTTTGTTATGTGACAATAGTACCAAACCTACTTCATATTTCATAAAAGCATGGGAAAAATAGACAAAAAATGTTATTGAAGAAAATAAAACATAATATTATGTAGATTTAGAGTTCTTTGTATAATTATAGCGAGTGATATAATATAAGGGGGTCAAAAGTGGTGTCCATTAAGAATGACCTAATGGAGACCAACGAGCGATTGACCTATGTCAAGGAATAAGAAGAAACGTAAGAAATATGCCTCGAGATATATTATAATATTTTCATACTCTGCAGCGAGCTGTCTTTGATGACAAATTGCCGAGTCAAGATTCCCACTGAGCTTTCCAACTCAATCATAATATAGAATATAGATGACTCTAGATTTTAGTCAATGTGTTATTGTTATTTATTATTACTTTGTTATACTCGTAGTTACAGAAAAAATATTTTATATTTAAGTACCTATCCATAGTGTTTTACATTAAGACTATTAAACAAATGTTATAATAATGTAGGAAAAGACTAGTTAATAAAGTTATAATTGAGTAGAAGAGGTGGGAAATTTTAATTGGAAAATTGTGAGTAGTGGGAAGCAATTTAGAATCATTGCAACGGTACATATAACCCAGGGGGCGGCACGAGTGCAAAAAATATATGTTTTACATAAAATTAACTTTATACTTAATGAAAAAAAATATAATTGCAAATACCTATCATTGTGCTTCCGTGATTGATGTGTATAAATACATATAATAATATTTAAGACGCTCTACAATGTAGAGTCTACATTATAATCCAGAATGTTATTTTATTTACATAATAGGTAAATTATGTCATAATTTTTGTTACTTAGGTACCACATTTTGATGACAATAAATTAATTGTTTCAATATTTATTTGACTTGTGTAAGATTCCCACTAAAAATATTTATTTTATTTGGGGGGAGGGGGGGGGGGGTTGCAGCTACCCTCAGCGCGTCTCTCGATTCATGACTGTCGAACAGCCTTCTTAGCGGATTGAATCCACGCCTCTTGATGGCACACATAGCCTTTGCCAGTGAAAGGCCCATAGCGTTTGCTTTTAATATTCTGACGCTGTGTGTCTAGAGACAAGATAGTTCAGACGACACAAACGGGCGCTAATGATCCCAATAATTGTGACCCTTATGGACGCGACACGCCTCAGTAACTCGTAGGTGACCATCGCTACATTCTTCGCTAGACTCAAAGTGTGAAGCGTCTGGGTATGAGGAATATACCCGCAAAATTTCCGAAAGAATCGACTAGATGCTATAAGTAGTAGTAAGTACGGAAGTCAATGGAACCGGCAAGACTTTGTTACCCCACATCTTCCTCCCGCCGTCTTAAAAAAATTCAGTAATTAGTAATAGTTGGTTATTATATATATTTTTATTGAAATGGACTCTCCCAATAAAAGTTAATTTCTGAGTGCACGCCTGAGACAAAATTATAAACATATTTAATAAAATATTATAAATTACTTAGGTAGATACTACGTTGGTAAATGCTGAATCTCTCTCGAAAATAATTTCCACAGTGTTACATGATTATCATATTATCTCGCTTTAAGCCAATTTAAAGTTAAAGATACAATAAAATATTCATAATGTTTTATTAAATCTAACTCTATAATTTAATATTGTTGATCTATATGTAAGCTCCCCTCGGAGATGGATCACAGAGGTCAAAGCTGAGCCTCTTTTGGACCTTTAACATTGTATCTTTGTATTGAATCTATATCCATAATTATTTAACTACCCCAGGTTCACGAACGCCGATCGATCTTTCTCGGCTTACTTGATTATTCAATTTGTTCATATGAAAACGTGGCCAAGTTACTTGATGTATTGGATTCATTTATGTATTTATTTATACAAATTGTTGCGAGGGTCACACTGCTCAGATAGACAAGGCAATTGATCATACTGCATTGTTATTGAAATAAAATAGGTTTATTTAAACTTACTGAAATAGTCTTATTACTTATTACATTACAATTTACAACAATTGTCATTTTTACTCCGATTGTTTTACTTATATTTAAATAAAGTATAACAGTAAACTATTAATACTATCGACCGAGGCTAATTGATGGACTTTTAATTTTAATTCTAATGTATTTAAGCTTTGTACTATTCCATTTGAGTCGTCTTTTGCGACCTGGGTTTCATCTTCCGGCATCTTCAGGCACTATGCACTCACCAATGGAAAAAATACACACTGACAACGAACACAGTTAATTCTAACTTACATAATAAATTAATACTTACAATAAAGTATGTAGGTAAAAAGAAGGGGACTGAGAAAAAATTGGAACTGAAATACCTAATGGTTGTGGAGTAACAGACAACCGAACCGAAAAGAATATGGGATAAACTTAAACACTTGTCAAGAATACGCTTGTCCTTCGTTCTGACAACTACTCTTGGTTTATGTATAACTACAACATTGTTGACAAAATGCTAATTGTATTCTTCCAGTTACTTAATCTGATTGGCATAGGATTAATTTAGATAGTGGTTTGATTATTTGGGCTCCGAACAGTTGAAGTACGGTATTATTGTAGAGCAAGCTCAATTTTTTTTGACACTCTTTTGCTGTATGCTTTATGGATGGGATACAATGTGTAGTTTTATTCAACTGACTTTCTCATGGGTACGCTTACATACCATAGTTTAAAGTTTAGAATAGTTTATATTATATTTTTTCCTACTTATACATGGTATAAATGAGAACTATGTCATTTTTCGTATTATTGACCCGTATGTTCGTTGCATTATGTATCGTTTCAATATATTGCTCACGTGTGTGTTTTATATGTCGATGACTAATCATATAGGTACTGACTCTTACTAATTTTAGTACATATTATTACGTATTTATATACATAGAGTGAGCTTTTATAAGCTTGCGTAATTAATACTGTCATTAGTAATCAACAAAAAGCTATTAAAAAGTCGTAGATGTTCTCTATTCTATAAAGGTTAAAAACAGATCACCCTTTTTAGAATCTTATCCCTGTAATATTTTTATCTTTACGGATGCATGTCGCACTGTCAAATCTCCGCGCGGCAATTTATCATGTGGTTTGATTTATTCATACACCGAGCCGCATTGAGATGAAATCATATTCAATTGTATAAAACTCTACAAAAATAGAGCGATAACCTGTACATAGTAATTTATAATAAAATATATTTTTTCAGTTATACGCACAACTAGGTACCAATCTTTGAGTTTGGATAGGGACACATTAACACGGGACTTATCTTTTTATGTTGACTTTATTGTTTCACTTGTTGCAGACTACATCACGATATATATTATATTGAATTGCAAATTTATACTACAACGATACAAATTTAATTAGTTTTACATCATTTACGGATGGACGACGTCTAATTGTATCAACTGTTCGGTAAAGTGTGTTTTTATTATCGACCGAGACAGTTTTACAGATGTTACTATAAATCTCTGAAAACATTTAAAATACTGTAATTAATATTTTTGTATAGTTAATATTTTTTCCTATACCATACCTATGTATAATTTAAGATTGTTATTCTAACAGGGTAATCATTAATAATATGTTTTTCTTAACTATCCAAGCTGGCGCTACAGATCATCCGAGTGCGCAACTGTCCTCCAGGAGCCTCTATTACGGGCTCTATCTCTCCAGTCAGTCATACAGCTTCTCTGCGTCATTCTTGATATATCTCCGGGGGTGGCCCAAGGGGCGAGTGCCAACTTGCAAACCTTATGACGAGCTCTCAATAAATCGCTTCTAGTCGTATTCAAGACGTCAACTATATTTGGATTAAATTTTTAACATAATTCACTGTAAATTCCTATGGAGGCAAGCAGGTGAAGTATTGTTTAGTTATGAAAAATTAAGAAAAGCATATGAAAAATACAACTTTTTATGGTAGATCCACTAAGACCGGCTAAGACGAGAAATTCTTAGCTGCAGCTTTGGTGACTACTACTAACTTACTACAATCTTTATGCAGATCAGATTTTCATTGCATATATTATTTAACCCAATGCTTACGGGCCGCACAAAATTGTATTTTTGCTAATTGATTTTCAAATGCAAATTAACACGTTAATTAAAAAATTAATTAAAAGGGCCCGTAAGCATTGGGTTAAGATAGCCATAAATACATAAGAAAATGTAGTTGAGAAAGAATTTACATTCTGAGACAAAAAAAGGTTGAGGGAGGCTATATGAGACTGTATAAGGGTTTCACTTGCCTGGGGTCCTCACTGAATATGCCACAGGTATAAGTAGTAATCTTCGGAAAATTCTACATAATAAAATTAATATATGTAGGTATATTGCTAAAAGTAAGTAGGTAATATATATTCATATTGAATTTCATTCTTCTTTAGCGGCGGCAATGTGGCCACCACCCAAATAGCGTCGTTCAGTCAGCGGTTTCCTCATATAAATAAAAAATCAACCTGCAGGTGATAAAATAAATGAAGACGACTGCATATCAATCAGTGTAACCTTAAACTAATGATAAATAGCGACTCACCTGTGATAGATATATTTTCTTAATTTTGACTATAATAGTAACTTGTAAACACTCAGAGTGCCAAGAGCAATCAATCTTATACGTACGTCAGAAAGAGATTGCTTACCGGACGAAGGGCAGCGAATATCGCATGAAAGGGTTAGCCACATACTCCAGAATTAGTTTAACCACTAATCTTCGGTTCACTGAGCCTACTAACACCTCAAAAACAGATGATATCGCACTTGTTTATATAAGGCTTCGACTTAAAATAAATGCTAAAGCTTTTATAAATCTTGATCTGTTTATTATACGGAATACCTAATCTCCAAGGAACCGCACATGGGTCACTCATAAAAGAGTTAATTATTATTCAAGTTATCATAAATAAAATATTTGTGTCGCTACATTTCAAAATCAGCCAAGTCCACCTTTAGGTATTTTTTACTTTTTTGTGAATTGCTGAAGAACTACTGCTCTCTAACGTTTTAGCATTATCAAAATGTGGAATTTATTAATTTTAAATATTCTATACTCGAAATATTAATAACTTTCACCCTTGAGACTGTGTATTTGAGAAAACAAATAGTTTTTCTCCTATTCACCTATTATGGACTTGGCTGATTTTTAAATCTAGGGACACATTTGTCTTGGGTATATTTGCACCTCAGTCATTTGCTTATTTTTTTGATTCTTTCTAAATTAATTGCATCACCATCCTATCGTATTCCGATATTGTGATTTTTTATGTATATGCTCACGAAATATCACGTTGACCTTATCAATCACAAATAGTGATAACTACTAACCTGACCAATGCGCTCTCTGGAGGCTTAATTTATTTATTTAGTTTTTTAAATATTATTTTGTTTTTAATATATATACCTATTTTGTTTGCTGTTCAGATTTTTTTCTTTTGCGATCTTACTCGTGATACTAATCACTGTTTTTGTAACGGTAGTTTACCCTATTGACTATTTAATACTGAACATAAATAAGGTTATAGAATCTACGGTTCTTTATTTTAAAAAAATATTTTTTTAAATCTCTGAAACATACATATTAGCAAAAAAACAAGTGATTGGTGGAATTTGAAGTACCTCGGTTAACACGTAGTTGTTAGAAATAAATCGCATGAATCATCGACGGATAGATAGCAAAAAGGCAATAGCACTCAACCGGGGAGTGAAAGACGTGAATTTGAAGGTCAGTCGGTCTAAATTTTTTCTAGATTTTTTTTAGAATTAGGTATGTTTCTGAGGTTATGTTTTTTCTATAATAAAGAATCTAATATTCTGAAACCTTATGTATATTTAGTATTGAATAAAAAAATAATAATTATATCATATATTTTTAATAATAGCATATATTTTTAATAATATCATATATTTTTAATAATAGCGTATATATTTAATAATATATTATATTTTTAATAGTATCGTATATTTTAGAAATAGTAAAGGAAATATATTATCTTCTAATAATGAATTTTTCTCAAAAATTAATTAATTAATTAAAGAGTTTAATTGTACTTAACAAAGGCAACAGGGAAATAATAATTATGGCTGGAGCTTCATGCAGCAGTGGCCTTCTATGTAGTTGTCATGGCACTGAATGCATCAACAATTCCAAAGAGCATTGAGCATAAACCTCCAATTAAACGTCTAATCCTATTAACAGTTGCTCCGATGAATATCCAAAATGACGATATGCAACCTACATATATATTATATATTGCAGACTGAATGAATAGTGTCTGATATGTTCCAGTAATGGACAGCTAGAATTAGGAATTTCCAATATGTACGCAATAATATAAGCCACGTCACCCTGCTGTCCCCGGACCAGTCTCATACCGTAAGTTTGTAGACCTACTAATGCGTGTTGTCAGGTGCAAGGTGCACGTAAATGGATGCAGGTTGATTCAATTATGTAGTCACTTGGCATAAATTGGGGACAATAATTATTTTAAGATCTAGAGCTTTGAGGTAAACGGTTTTAATCAAAGTACTCGTATATTAATCAACTATGTATGTTTTATTTACCAACTATATGAATCACAAAAAAGTGCGTCTTCCTAATTATATATACATTGGCACGTCAAAAAAATATCGTTACTTTTTGACCGACACTTGGATACTTTGGTATCGATACCTTTTCTTTGAATATGACGTCTCTATGTATATACGGATTCAATAGCACCAGCGCATATATTCTACACATGAGGCTGCCATTGGCGGCTAGTCGATAGTCTAATGTTAATACCCCGTATCTGTAGTTATTTTAACAAAAATAATTATTATATATTAGTAATTTCCCGTATCTGGACATTACAGGAATAAACATGTAATAGTCATATCTTACATCTAAGCAAGCTGTCAAGCGTATTGCATGACGTGTGTTGAATTCATCTTCAAAATATAATTTTCGAATTAAGTATTTAAAAGGAAAAACAATAGGTACCTAAGTCATATAACAAATTTGAATGTTTATCTTTATATCGTTTCTGTTCTGGCAGAACACACTAACTGGAGAATACTAGTTTTGAGTAATTTGACTTTGAAGTTGTTAAAATGTTTGAAATAATGGTCTATCATGTGAGTTTATTAAGTAATCGTAAAAAGGATGACTTTAAAATAAAGACTGTTTATTTATTAAGAAGGTTTCCAGACGGTAAAATTTTAAATATGGAACATTTTGGTACTAACTCAATATGTTATTTTTTCGAATTAGTGTTTTCTGCGAACAGTGACGATATATTGCACCACACTCGGTCTTAATCGAGCGTATCACGGGTCCTACGTTTAGATGTGAAGCATCATCAGTTTTTTTACGCCTGTAAATGTCTCAGGAGCAGATGCCCAAGACTGAGATCGCCACGCTCCCAGGTGAGCTTTGACTGAGTTTACTGAAAGACGTGATTTAATAAAAAGTGCCATGAGAGAGAAAGGCATGAAGACCAGAAATCAATGAATTTAATGATATTAACAGTCAGATACGGGATATATAAATATTTAGTTGTTTAGCTTCCTGCGCAATTTGTGAAAGTCGTATAATATGGGATATGAACATTAGGCTATCAATATGTTATATGAAAATCTATTTATCGTAGTGGCCAGTGTAATAATTGATTAAACTGCCTTTTATTCTCAGTAGATAATCAATCCGGGTAAACATATTTTTGTTTATAAATCATTTTAAATACATATAATTGAATATGTAGTTTTATCGACGTGACTCTGCGATATTTCCGTCTGAATAATTACTTATTACAAGTGAATCGGCAGATTTCAAGCCTCCGTGTTGATCGAATTGAATAAATTAGCATACTGCACATACCTACCATAGATGGTTCAATAAAATTGATTAGTATGTAAATACCTACACCGTGGTCACAAAATTGATCTAATACAGATCAATTGAAGTTATTATTATCGAAATTGTCTTAAAACACCAAAGATATTTTTGTCCATAATTTGTGGAGGTATCCACTACGTAGAGGTACTTGAAGGTGGTGACCACTTTTAGAATACTTTCAGAATTTAAATACATCCCAGAAATAACCATTCGTAGTATTTTTTCTATTTAATGCTTTTTGGCACATTAATTTGTTTTTAAGGAGCTTTTAAATAATCATTGTCTATTTACTCTATGTAATATGATTTATTTTTTGACATTCTTCATAGATAATAATTATCTTTGTACAGCCACAAAAACATACTAATAGGATGTCATCTATAGACAGAAACGTTATGTGGTTTTGATTCGTGTGCATAATATGCTACTAGATACTAAACTTATGGTTTCTGTTCATGTAAATATATTGTCACGAAGTATATACGTCATGTTAATATACGCGGAGACTCTAATATACTTATCAGTGTTGCCAACCATCGGTGACAAAAACATGCTAATTTTTATTAAAAATTTGCCTTTTTATGTCTGCTCAGTCTCCCTCCTCTAAAAGAAGCCCGGGAGAAAGATATATTGAATACAATTGTAATTTTTAATTAAATTATTTATTAACACCATCTATATATCGACAGTAATAACATTGTTACGTGGACCGTTCCCAAGTCTCCCACTTCTCATCGATATAGTTATCTATTAAACGCACATTGTATACGTATAGTCATTACTTAATATGCATTTTGATTTAGATGCAATAATGCACTTTGCAATATTACAATGCTTACCATGGCGGACATCATCGTGGCGACACCAAAATGCTTCCACAAACAAAGCACTGTCACAACATATCCCTTTACTTGACACTTGTAAATTCTACAGCAGTGACACTATTGCCTACTCGGCTTACTAGAGACAGGCATATCCGTATTTTAATTGAATCAGATGTCTGTCATTTAATTTTGCTAGATTAATAACATTGTAACATTGATTGTTTTATGTTGCAAATATTGCACAATCGCACATAAACAAATTACATACTATTTCTTTTATTTAACAAGTAATTCACAAGATTTGAGATTGTAGTATTCTATATATTGAATATACCTACATATATTCAAAAAAGATTTTTCTAGTTAGTATATATTTACCTGAGGTGTTCTCAAATTATGTATATTCAATATTTGGATTGTTACATTCTAATATCTTGTGAATTATTCATTGAATAAAAAAATAGTAGTTTATTAAATTAATAGCAAGTACAAGTACGTTAAAATACAATTTGGAGTGATGCTGACACCGATTAGTAAATGAGGTAATTGATACTTTGATTTTAAAACACAAAAACAGACTGCCAAAATAAACGCATTTTGTGAAGTTCTCCAGAATGTAAAAACTAATAGTTAATTTCGCCGTTGATAGAGCATATTGTCGCGAATCTAGTTCTCGAGTCCCGCTGAGTGTCGAATGATTTTTTTCTAGAATGTATACATTATTCTGAGATGTCTTCAAACTATTGATGATTTAAAAAAATACAGTTCCTTTTATTTTGTTTGTTTAAAAAAGCATTCCATATTATGAAACACTTAAGGTTTCTTTTTGAATATTTCGCACCGTGAGTGTAAAGCCAAGGCATCTGCAAAAGCCATATTTTGGATAATATATTAGGGTTTGAAGTCTTCGATTTGTTAGGAGAAATAGAGTTTCTAAAAAAAAAACCATATTATTTGGTTTATATCTACATTATATTGCATGTTCTTTCAGTTAGTTCACTTTTACATTATCAAGTTCATGACTTTTGCAGTTGTTTTGCATTTAATCTCGAAATTGAAAAATTTACAGATGCCTTGGTTTTACACTCACGGTGCGATTTATTTTTATTTGTATTGTAAAACGACCATAAATTGTTTATGCTTGTTATCATCATTCTTTTAGTCAACTTTATTGAATGTGGATATACATAGTACAGTTAGAGCAGTTATTAACTTTTATCTTTAAATTAAAAATAATGGTAAGTATCTAGTACTTTAATTATTTTAAAGAGACTGGCAGATCACCATATATGAAAAGTTTACCATTTGCGTCAAGGCCGACTATATTCAGGCCATGGCACTGAATTTCGAATTACTATCGAAATACTAGTTATTGATTATCTTTGAATGCAATACGGTAACCTATTCGCAATAAATTTAGATATTCGATTGCACATTTCATTCAAATACCATTTATATGCAACAATCACATTTTCTACAAAAAATTTACCATATTGCATTCGTAGTACGAACAATAACTAACACTACCACTGAAGTGTACAATTTCGTGTCACGGCCTGACTATAAGAGAGAGCCTTGATTTGCATATAATATAATGAATTAACATTATGATAGCAATCTTGCCTTAACTGACCAATAGCGCGCATGTTGACCCTTCCTTTCATATTCAAAATCGGCGGCCGTCAACGCTAGCCAAATCCGTATTAATGTTTCAGATTATCACTTAAGCTAAATTAAGCGGGAAAATCTAGCACCGCGCGATAATGGAGTAGGTAGATTCTCATTTCATTATTATTGTTACGGGTTACACACTTGGGCCATTTAATTTACTTGTCCAGAAATTGATGGGACACTGCTCGATGCAGTGATACTCAATTGAAGTTATTCAGGCATAAGTGAGGCCGTCAAAAAAGATCGATACGTTTTTTATCAGAATAGAATAAGTCAATACATTATTTCTAGTTGGAACATCTAAATGCATTACAATACTTGGAATATTTTAGTCATTAATTCCATTGTAGTTTCTTCTACATTTTTACCCCAGATGAAACATATTATATAAGTGTTTTGTTTGAATATTCTTTTTTTGTTGTTCGCCAATAAATATATACATTGTAAATAATATATAAATCAATAAATTAATATAAGTACTGTTGTGAACTTAATAAGTTGACAGTTGTTTTCAATTTCAATTTCAATTTATTTATTTTTTTAACATATTGTGGACATTACAAATTATAAGTTTAAGACGTTCACAACATGACATTTAGAAACAAAGATATATCAATATAACAGTATTACATAAAAAAAGAGATATATCAGTAGATAAATTAGATAGGTACAAGGAAGTACACCGGATGAGTTAAGCAGACCCTATTTTAATAATTTATAAAACAACATCCACCTAAACTCATTCTCACGTAGGTGGAATATATCAACACCCGAAGCAATTTCGTTGAACATAGTTATCGCCCTCCCAATTGGCATTACCAGTGGCAGGTTGATTCTGCACCTTGGGAGAATAAACAACTGATGGTCTCAATTTCTATTATAAATCGATTTGAGTCAATGTGTCAAAAACATCCGTTACACAAACTATTTTTTAAAGCATAATGAAGTAAATATTTACCTTCTATGGGATAAAGTGAAATTAGACCAATGCTATTTTCGAAACTTTTTGTAGTTAATTAATGTTTTTGCCGCAGATTTTGTTAAACAATCATCTTCTGTAAATTAGTTAGTATAGTTTTATAACATTTTTATTGATTTTCAAGAAAATATTGCATTTTCGTAATATTACAATTTCGATACAATACCAGCCTCGATACTTTCATTTAATATCTAGTATCAATAATTCAAACATAATTGATTAATACCATAGTTGTTTAAAATATATAAATAAAATCTGCATACTTCTGCAATATTTTCTGTAATTACAAATATTATTGTCTATTCCTGATATTATCCTGATTACACAACCAAAAAATTTAATGGTATCACCACTAATTAATTAAATATTATAAACTAAACCATGTTTATACACGCAGTGTCATTAAATAATTTTCACTTAAAGATTAATTAATAGATTTACATGAATTAAAAAAAAAGATGTTGAATAAAAAGATACACCAGGATTTCCGTTTGAAACGCTGTCGATAATTATCGAAAATAATCTAAAGAACATGTTAGTATTTCAAAAAGGTTATCATTCAATGATTTCCAAAGTGACTTGGATAAAGTGTCCACGCTAAGGGACAAAGCGGAATCTGCATAACCGATATAAAGGGATGAGTTTAATCTTGTGAGTAAGTATTGTCATGTAGGTATGCAACATGGTGTAAGCCTTTATCTAACCTGAATATATAATAGATATATTTGAATTTATCTGTCATTTAAATCTAGTTTATAATATATATATTATTTTATCTTTATTTATGCAATAGTAATCACGATAAATATGGTGTACTCTAAAAATAAGTAGGTTCATTATTTAACGTAGGTTCATAATCAGCATTTCTTTAAATTTTGTTCGACGTTTTTTGTTTCAATTTTATTCCACATGTTCAATTAATCGATACAATGAAATATGCTAATTAAATGTAGTACCAATATCTGTAGTGCTTGGTCAATATTTTATAAGTTAAAAAATGCTATTTTAATTTACTACCGTTTGAATCTTTAATTTCTCTTTGTAACCATAAAAACAAAAATGGAAAATACATAGTTATTCTTTTTAAACTAGTCATCAATAATATAGGGACCCATCTCTAAGATATGAATTTATCATAGCATAGACCATGGAGTATAATATAACGTAAAATCCGAAAAAAATAACTTGAGGCTTGGCAGCGTCGCACGTGTTGTTATTGAAGTATTGTGAGAATATTTCCAAGATTATAAGATATTATTCCCTACTTTCTTAAAACAGGAATATAATACGTATTATTAACACATCTACACATTAACACAGTACAAATAAATATGAAACGTCAAATGCTTTCACGGTGAAGGGAATGAATGGAGAAGCTTAAGAGGGGATTTTAGTGCACCAAGTGAAACGTTTCATAAATATAAAAAGTAAATCTCCATGTTAGATCCTAAGCGGAGCACATGGAAATTCACATAGTGCAGGTTGTATGATAATATATAATATGTCTCAACATATTAGAATTAGATTCATAAACAGGATCTAAAACATATTGAAAAAACATCATGTGAATTTTCCAGAACTCGAGATACTAAGTCCCGAGACCAGCCGAACCCCGAGACTTTCAGCTGATACGTAACCGCTCGGCCATCGCTGGTGCAAGTATATTTATTAATGAATAATAATATAAGCACATAAAATATTACTATGTATTGCAAAAGCTGTGTGTATTGTATTGTTAAAGTAATGCAACATAATATACATAGCTTTCATTGCAATAACAATCCGTCGCTCAGTGGCTTATCGAAGCGTTTCAGTAAACACTACTTACTCAAGTCCACGTAAGCGTACAGTTCAATTTGTGGCTAATACTGTCAACAAATCCACCTGTAACGTATCCAGGATCTTGCGGACGCACAAAAGCCAGCCGCCCGAGGAGCTTTATCGTCCATGCAAATGCTTGGGAGCCTAATGGCCTCACCGCAAACGGAGAGGTCTCCGGTTACGTGTTACTTAGGAGTGGCAGATAAACTTGCATCTCTGTGCGGTATATATAAATTGCAGTGTGTACTTACTTGCATGAGAAAATTAAAATATTTATCTCTGTAATAACAATAATTAATTACGTTATACCCTTAGATTAAATAATAGAATATAACTTTATTATATCATATAAGAAGATCAAAAAAATGCGTACGTTTATATTCCAATGGCTCTTAATCTGTGGGTTACGATCTAAAGTTGGGTCATCTGAATTTTATCGACAGTGTAGCGGAACATTTTCAAGAATAACTAAAAACCTAAAAAAGCTCTTGGTTGGGCTTCTGGGCTGAATTTTCATTTAAGTCGGAATATCTTTTAGTTTTGATTGAACCTAGATGAAAAACTTTTATGTTACACGAAAATTACTCAAACGGAAGAGAATTAAAAGAATGTTTTAAAAAAAGCTCTTCCTTTTAATGTTGTACAATAATAATTATACGAGAGTGGCGAAACCGGATGGTGGATAACAAAGTTCTTTTAGACACGTAACAATTCGTATCTCAGTGCTGCCCTGGTATATACATTTAAAAGAAAAAGTGTGGAGCTTATTTCAAAATAATTTACATTGCGAAATGACTTGCAGATAATTTTAGCCTTAGTTATCTTTTCTGTAGCTTTCCTTTCATATATCTGCATATAAGGTGTTTCTCAAACAACCATAATTTATTTATCCATTTAATAATATTACTAACTACCCGGTACTACTTCATAACAGATTAAATTAATGTGGTGTGGTGTAGTAGTTACTAGGTACCTATTTGCGAGTCAAAAATAAATTTAATATAAGTAGTTTAAATATTTAAGATTGGTTTTTATATTAGATTAGATTATTATTGTAATATATAACTATTAAAACTAATTTTAAAATAAGTTCAAATTTGTACCTTACGCACTATATGCCAATGTGTAATGCAAATGACAGCTACACAATCATTTATTTTTTTAAATCTTGCAATATTCTTAAAACAGAGCCCTTTTATTAACGACGCTGTTGATCTGATAGATTCCTCGTGAATATAAAAGTAAACAATATGGGTATCATCGATCTACTTTTTGAGATAATATAGCTTAAACATTCCAATATCGTCGTTGATTTTACGCGCTATGAAAAAGGGGCAGATATGTACACTGGCTGGAGGCAAGACTTCCTGGTAGAGGAATGGGCTGCCGAAGGCTGTCAAGAACGAGATCCAGGGGACGAAGCCCTTTAATGGGAAATTGAGCCACCGACGCTAGGGGTGGCATAGTTTCTTTAATAAATAATATATCAATGACAAAACCTCTATTGATTTCAATATACTCGTGTAAACATAATTTGATATGTGAAGCGGCTAGTTTCAAAAGCCCCTAAAAGGACTTTATGTAGTTCTGTTTTTGTAGTCTGATTTTAGGTAATTTTAAGAAAAATGAGAAAAAATCATTTCTATTAAATTTGTGAATTTTATGTATTTATTTTGTAAAGAGTCTATAGAGTATTTTGGTTTTCCATTTTAAGGGTATTTGAAAAGCACACGCAACCATTTTAGCGGGTTTTGAAATGTACCCTAATTTTTGATCATACGTATTGACGGTTTTTGGCGTTTTTTCAAGCTCAATCTATGGCCATTATATTATAGGTAATAAAAATATCCATCTAAATACATATCTAACTCAAAAATTTGATGAGTAGGTATTAAAATTGACCAATAGTTAAAATTTGTCGCTATTAGTATGTCACCTCGTAGCATAATGGTAATGCAGCGGATCAGGGCGTAAACCTGGGAGATACGGAGTTCGATTCCCCGTTGGGTTGGTTTACTTTTTTTCAAAAAAGATTTTTTCTATTGGTTATAATATATGCTCTCAGAAAGTGTTTTTCTAAATTATATATGTTTAAATTCAAATTTAATTTTTTAATTTTTATTTACCTAGCTTATACCATCGACAAGTTATAGTACTTTAACAGGTTTTTTTTTTTTTTAAATAGATCATCAGCTTGTCACGACGTTAAAACACGTGAATAACCAATAACTAAATCAAGTACACGACTTAAAAAATGGTGTGCTCATTCGTATGTTTTATTACCACCATGCGTGCTCTACACAATATATTTTTATAAATTAATAAATGTATTATGAATAATAATATACCCTTTTTAGATCTTTATCATTTTTGTCATTCCTGTCTTATCTCTAATATAAATATAACATTACTTATTATAAAATTAATATAATTCTGATACATAATGTAATCTGGGCTTGATCGTGATCTAGATAATTTGGCCGTCTGACAGCCAAGGCATATTCTGTTGTCTTCAATGTTTGAGAAAACGTATAAAATCTTCCCCAATAAAGTAATGTTGAAAATATTTTAAATACGGTAATTATATGGTAACATCCACGGTGGCCGCGCGGCTTAAGCGTTGGACTATCACGCCGTGGGTCTCAGGTTCGAATCCTGGGTCTGGTAAGTAGACATGCTGTTTTTCAATTTGTGTGTGAGTCAGGGTATGGACCTAATAGGTTGAGCAAGTGGCTGACACCCATTTCTCGTAAAAAACAAAAGAATCTGTTAATACAAACCTCTACTCTGTGGAGGCCCATATGATCCTATTAGGATCGGACATGGTCGAAAAAAAATTATTGTAAAAAAGATATTATTTTTTTATAATAATGATAGAAGTAGTTAAACGGTTTTACTGTTTTTAAATAAATTAAGATCGTATATGAGATTTAATGATCATTTCAGTAAAGTAAATTGTATGCACTGCATCTGACAAAAACACTTCTACCAAAATAACTTCACCAACGTCAAGCGCACATTAATCTCGTGAATAAGTAGTGCTCAGACAAAAACTGACTGCTTTGCATAGAAAGATAGATCACGAATACATTTTCGCATATGATGAAAAGCCCTTAATTATAACAAATGATCGCGAAGGTCCAGTGTCCGGCAAAGTAATTCTTCCCGTTGAAGTAACATTATAAATGATGTTGCGGATATCAAATGATAGGGGATAATGGAAACACACTCTTTGCTTTGCTTTATGAGTGAAACCCTTTCAAAAGAGTGCAGAATTTATTATATACACATTGTGCTGAGTACAATAATATGTACCTAATATGAATATCATTTCATAGAGTAACTCATACCAGTACCTACGTTATGTTATGCATTTATATTACACACATATTACATAATATATTACATAATATATGTATATTTTTAATTAGAGGAAACGTTTAACAAGAAAACATCATATTTATGCGACATCATATATGTTGCCATCGAGTTGCTACCTTGTTTTTTTATTCAATTGAAGGATGCTTGTAGATTCCTGTTCGAGGCGGGGGGGGGGGTTAACAGGATGTCATACAAATGACCTTTTATGATGTTGATGGTGGCTCTGTGGTCTGGTTGCACTATCACTCGCGCGGTATTGTTTGTTGGGTTACCTGGTGCGCGGCACTTGACGATACACTGTTGATGGATGACGGTACACTGATGAGGTTGATGAATTATAATGATATGTTGTATGAATGATGAGAGCTGGTATCACGGCTTGCCAGATATTCAGAAGTATCGCTTGGGCGACGGTCACACTATATCAAGCTGACCCAGCCGTGGCCCACGAACTATATAAACGAGATAACTAAACTTAACTTTCATCACGGTCGATCATGACCCGTGACTGGTGGTCTTGTGACAATAATTGAGGATTTGAGGTTGGTGGAAAGAAAGGAATGCGAATATAAATGTCCCAATCAATATGTTTAACCAATAATATTCTCAAAAAATTGTTAGAAAGACACCTCATTACGATAGCTATAATTATATGATTTATTTGACAATAAATTGATATCTCGAAAGAATATGATATAGGTATTTTAGTAAGGAATGCACCTATATTTACAGGCAACAAAAAAAATACTATTTATTTGCATATCTATGTATGAAAATACTTTCATGTTATTGTTGGCTTAAAAATAATAGAGACGCATTACGATAATAAGCTTAACATATTGTAACATGACGGTTATTAATTCTACATAAAATACAATTTTATTGTTTCCGTTCCGCAAAGAAAAAAAGCGTAATCCGTTCTTGATTAATGATACCTCTTCTAAAATGCGTGACATAGAAATTACACGGTAAATATAAGTAAGTCGTATTAATGAATTACCCAAACATTATGCAAACATATCATAATTTGTCACGGAAGTGATTAAATCCTGCTAATTATCACAGTTGCTATTTTACGAAACCAGTTTTATATCTTTTATATAGAAGTACCTACTATAAACAAACATAAGCCAAATAAAGAATAAAAAGCTCTCGTATCAAGTAAGTACCTAGTTACCTCAGTGGTAGTTTTCGTTTACGCAAATAACGCAAAAGATTCGCCAGAAGATTTAAAAAGACACTCGGAAATCGTAAGTGATTCTTTTCATGTGATGATCAGTCCATGAGACTGGTTTCTACGTCACTAAATGCGCCACTGAGTTACCTACATATGTATTACTTATTCTAAGTAAGATTTTACACAGAATATGATAACGTGACAAACCTTTGCTGATTCATTTGCGATGATGCTCCAGTTTTCAGTCAGGTAGTGAAGGATTCTGCTAACCTGGCACCAGTCAACTTGATACACTCGTTCCCACATACACTCCCAAAGGCTCTTGTTGTATTTTTCTGTAAATAAAAAACACTTGTCATATAGTAAGAAAAACAACTCAAATTGATACTCCAAACCGATGCCATAATGGATTTTTTTCTACATAGGTAATTACTAGTATACTAAGTACTGTAGTGCTAAATTTAATAAAACAGGGCCGGGCAGGTATTTAATATAATATTTACTACCACCCAACCAAATAGCTATTTTTAAATATGTCATTGTTTATGTGTGTACCGAAATTTTCGAATTTCGAATTTTGTCATAATATTATAATCATCATCATCATCAGCCGGGGTCAATCCACTGCCGGATGAAGGCCTCCCCAAGCTTCTTCCAACTCTCTCGGTCCTGTGTCGTTTGCTACCACGTATTTCCGCCGAACTTTACCAGTTCGTCAATCCAGCGGCTTTTAGGGCAACCCTGTGGCCGTTTAGTGCCCCTTGTAATATTATGTAATAATTCATGGTTTATTAAAGATTATTTCTGCAGGTACTATATTGGCAGGCGATGCGAGTCCAGAAGCGACTACTAAAAAGGGACTGCATGTTCTCATAATCACTCCGGAATCGAACTGACTAATCGCTTTCCTTTCATTTTTACGTTTAATTTACTGAGTACGAATATACATGCCTATCTATTTTCCAGATTTTCTCATAAGTCAGAAGTAGATTATATGTTTTATAACTTTACATTTTTTGCACTTTTTACAACATTGATACGCCTCTTTGCCTGATTACCTCGCATAAAATTAAATCAAATAATATTCACTTGTATTAATATAAGTACCAAGTAATAACTAAATAAAAAGATAATATAAAACTTATGTGAAAAAATTTTTTTTCGAGTATATATCCATTACATCATTTTCATCCTAGAGCAGGAGTGCAGTTATGAAGAATATTATACTCTAACAAGAGGTAATTTTTATTGCATATTCGAGTTATATAATACAGATTAGAACTATTTGAAAAAATTCCGGATAGCGGAATAAAAGACCGGGTAGGCGACTCGGCGCACTTTGGTCTACTACACCACTTCTGATAGTTTTTTCATAGAGATCAATTTAACTGAATCTGCTTTCTTCTTTTGACATATTCATGCTCTGTGTATACCTATATATGTATTCTTTATAATATGTATACGACTGACTGAGGTTAAAGTTTGTAATTATATACATTAACATTTGCGAACTCTAATCATCGCCACCCGTACACATAGGGCCCGAAGATAACGAAAGGCGAAACCTGGGTCTCGAAAATTGATTAATATTGTATAGTACCAACAATATTTTTGTAAACTGAATTCAAATTTATCGTATTTCCATTGAGTATATACCTGCCCCCAGTGAGTCGATCGTATTAATTTTATTTAATTAACAATAATTCTGGTATATACGTATCTTCTTGAGTTTGATATGTATATTAAAAAAAATACTCTTTCTAATGATTGTATATCACAGAACCTTTCAATTACTCAGATGTCCTAAAAGGAAAGAACTCACATGCCTTTGTTACGGGGATATTACAAAAATAAATGAAGGGAAACCGCATAACACAGAAGAGGCCCTTTGCTCTTTTAAAAAAAGTCAATTACACATATCCGGGCAGCAAAAGAATTAAAAGGGTAAATAAATAGGCAGCTCTTTCCATTTTAAAAAGCAAACGATAATTGAACCCGTGACAATGGGCGTTGGGCGCGCAGCAGAAGTGTTAATGCCGCGAGGGTGGGGCGCGTCACTGATACCAGGCGAACAGATAGACGGAAGAGATAAACCTGCCTTAATTACACAGTGACAGGCATTCGCGCGCGAAAATTGCGAGCCATATAAGCCGGCGGCCGACTCGAACGCGCCTCCCGCCAATTCTGGCCTCCTGGTATTTCGTGCGCTACAAAGGTGGCGAAAATCAAAGCATTCTTCGTATCAAATTAGTCTTTAATTAGCGGATGATCCTCAAATACGTGGAAGATATTAATTTTCGTCAAAGACAGTCGTCACATTCACATCAATTACAAAATTAAAACAGATATTCACAGACAATTTTGATTACGAAATTTCTGAAAGAATTTCGTTTCATGTTAACATGTAATTATTTCCCTTTTCCTTGTCAGATCTGTATTATAATTTTGACCACACCTATATACTAGATACTGACAACAAATAAACATGAATTTAGTAAAAAGACAACGTTTCGGAAATTCTTCCCTATAATAAACAATACCATCTTGAGCATCTTCCGAACAGATTATATCCGAGGAAATCCATGTTATAGATCTACACATTGAAAAACAACATACGCATCTGTCAGGCGCCGGATGTGTACGCATGACCCACAGTCTTTTAGAAACAAATATTCCATCACTCGGCTATCCAAGGCGCTTATCTATGTAAAGTATAGATGGAGAATAAATATATGAAAGTGTAGCTGAAAAGGGATAATAGTAGAATGGTATCAGATTCTTGTGGCAGTGCAGGCGACTCATTTAGGTGTTGTTATCGTTACTTTCAAATAGCCGCAATGCAAAAAGCTACTGTCCGTCATCTAAGTCAGTTTTCAGTGTAGATTCCTTTATGGTAAACGTCACAATGTTATCAACCACATCTATATTAAAAATCGCAAATATTTCAACACAAATTTAAAATCCCTCAAGCAGTCGATTCCATAAATTATTATTAAATGTAAAGAATGATTGTGAAGGTAAATTATTAATATTTAGATTATCAATCTCAAAAATCTTACAAAACTATATGCTATACATCATACGACCATTTGTCAATACGCCAATATAGAGTATATAAATTTTTAATGACTAACTCAACCACACAAAAATAATAGTCATGGAATCGTCATCGAGTGCTGTCATACAAACAAATTATAATTATGACTCTTTCTAGTTCCGATCCAAGTTCATTGATATTATAAGTAAAAATACCTAATCCTATCAACGTATAGGTACCTACTACAAATGTATCCAACCTAAATTGCATTAAATAAGCTTATCACATATTATATTTTTTCTCTATATTCTTGTATTTGATACTATTTCGTTATCTATGGCTACACTCTTATAGTAAGAGTCGATTGATCAAATTTTATTGATTTACGTAAATTCTAGTAAACATCACATTTAGTAAAATAGTGTAGTTAGGTTGTAAACCACGTGCAGCCCTTGGTCTTTATCTGACATTAAGCTTTGCATTGTTTCTGGGCAGATGAGCGGAGAACGAGTGACATTGAGTCTGATGTGGAAACGCCAAATTCCTATTAATCCTATGCAAAACATCTAACAGGCAATTACTGAGCAATAAAAATATGCCCTCGTGAACACAAATAGTACCTACATACCAAATATTACAGATAACATCACAGAAATATATTTCAAAGATTTAATAGTTCATTCTACATTACTATCTCAATCAAAATGTGTATCTAGGAAAGATATCGACGAAAACCGTCTTCTACAGAAATGGAGTCTAATTGTATGAATTGTATCATCAAATCTTATAGGCAATTTTGTCATCAAGTGCCACTTTTGTATGCAAAGATAGTAAGTAAGGTATTATTTAATCAAAATCCTCGTGGTTATTTTTTGCCATCATTTCCATACATGTAGACAGCATCGTTATACAAGAGAAACATTTCTTCAACATTTTTGTAATGGGCTGCATAATTTTACCTTTCATATAAGTAGGTACAAATATTGAGCTAGATATATTTTTTGGGATAGCACATGATAACTGGCTATAACTAGGAAAAGCCGAATAAAATATTAAAATAACAATATTTGATAGAGGTTCTGCACCACTTTTAGTATAGTTGAATTTGTAGCCACAAAAACATAATATTTTTTACATTGTAGCATTTCGACTATAAACTATTTTGAAACTGTTTTTTGGATTATTCATCAAAATATTTTAACAACCTACCTAAAGCCGCATTTAGACCAAGCGAGTGAATATTTGTTCTTCCCCCACTCCAGCGAAATTTGCTAGCTCAACTCATTTAATCATTATCTTTAGTACTTTTTCTCAGCTTTGTAAAATATTTAGAATCTGTTTTCTAGATTATCTTCAACTTACTTACTTAAACTGATGCTATAGACCATTCAACTCCATAGCCGACTGTATAACTAACTATCTTCCAGGTATCTCTACCCTAATCTCCCTGTTTAATCAATCACAATCAGCCTTTCTGCTTTCCTCTTGATATTATCCACCAATTTTCTCCGAGAGGGGTCCATCGGCCGAATGCCTTCTAGCTTTCTTTCATAAACTTTATAGAAAGCTTTAGATTTAGATTGATTGCATCTAAAAACGTATTGACATTAAAACTCAAAACATTAACTGTATTGGGTTTTCTTTAACGTCGTTGCAATGTAAAATATAGGTTTTGTTTTACTTTATGATTTAAATTGGATTAAAGATGGACTATGTATGTGAATATTTTTTCAGTTGTTTCAATAATGTGAAAGTAAGTCCCAGTCTCATTTTATATTATGCTTTGTTCAAAGGAAACTAATTATTTTTAGTTCTTGGTAAGATTGGAAAAATGTTTTCATGATATCAAACGAACATGTTCTGTCTATATGCGATTAATTTTATTTACCATGTTGCTCTGAGTCGCCGTGTCAGCAAATATCCCCGGGCAACAGAAGAGGTATACAGATAGTGCCACAATCATCATCAAAGGGTCGAGAATAGTACACACGCACGTATTACCTAGTACACACGGCGATAATTAAACGAGCGTCACAGAAATGTTACCAGGCAAACAGGATTAGGTAGAGATTTCGTTCGGTCAGTTTACCGGCTGATAACGCTGAGATCCTGATAATGACTGTCATTGGATTTTATGATACGGGCGACATGCTTTACGGAAAATAAAATCAAACGATTCAAGTTATCTTTTTTAGTGCCAATGGTATATATTATTATGCAATTCTCCCGATATAGCTCAGTTTCCTAGTTAAATTAAGAAGATACCTACATATCTATGGTTTTACAGCAGTGATATATTTTTTCATATGAAGAGTAGTTATTTTTACACAGTATATCTATTGCAGTTGCGAAAGGTGGAGGTAGGCTATTAAGGTCTGCCATAAATAGTGCAACGCTTTGTCAGTCATAAGTATTTGTTTTCATTGAAATAAGATTACAATTTACAGGTGGGGTTGATTAGTTTTTTAAAATTCAATCAAATCCTGCGAAACCAACCCATAATACATAATTGTCAAAAAATACTCGTCTATGTATAAAATATCTAAAATTATGCAATTAAGTCATGCATAACTTTGGATATGTTATAGATAGAATAATATTTTTTTATCTATTATATGTAGTTAACAACATTTATAATTAACGTATTATCTGCAACTGGTTCTGAAGTACAGAAATATTATTATTATTTTAATAGTCTGAATTAACTAATTGCACAAATCTTAGTAAAACTTTAGAGATATTTTGAATATATAAATTTTGCTTTTATCATAAATTTACGAAAAATCATAACCGTGTGACACACTCGTAATAGATGAACGGTGACATATTGGCTTATAAAATCGTGTATATTCCAGGTTTGGCTACAGGATCTGACAGACAAATTTACATATCATATTTTCAATATGCGTTTGGAAACAGGCAATTGTTTGAACAAGTGGCTAATATTTATTTCTTATAAAAATAAAAAAAGTCTGTTAATTACTTCCACTCTATAGAGGCCCATATCAATGCTCAACTACTAGGGATTGAACGTGGTAGCTGTATTCCTAAGTAGAAGTAACTGTGGTAATATGCGTTCGAACCGAAAGGTTGTGTTATTTTAAAAAAATATATAATATTCAGTGACGTCCCTAGACAAAATGCCGCCCCTAGGCAGCGTCAAAATGCCGCCCCATTTTTTTATCATCCTTTCATTACTCCAATATCTAAGAAATGTGTTGTATGAAGCATGGCCCCCTCATCCTGAAGCGGGCCCCATGTTAGGATCTTTGCCCCCCCCCCTACCTATCGCTAGGGATAAAAGCAGTGTGACGCTCTACAGTAATGTTTTCCAAATGGTGTACGCGTTAAAATTGATGTGTATATTTAGTGTTTTTTTGTATATTTTAATACATACACTTGAATTGTGGAGTTTTTGAGTATCGCTACACAATTATAAATTGTATTGTGTAACCATATAATTTTAAATAATGTCATTATTGAAGGAAAATAGCGCCGCAGGCGAATTTTTTGCCATTAGAGCAAATTTGTGATAAGTGTTTATCTCACTTATCGAGCCCGAGCCCCAGGTTAGAGCCCTGTCAGCCCCCCCCTTGTGGGGGCCATGGTTTGGATACATTACTAATAAAATATACACCTACCACTAAGCTGAAACATACAAAATTAAATTTAGATATCAATAAATAAATAAGCGAATAAATATAATATTAGTTAGACACTTACCCAAATCACCAGAGTCTGAGATGCCATTTGGTTAATATGTCTGACACATTTGGTTTGTATCATTTAGTAATACCTACGCAGATGTATTATTTTCACACCATTTTTTCTATGCTGTTATTGTACCCTACAACATGTAAACAAAATAATTTTCCTCATTATTTTTTAATATAAACATAAATTTAATCATAAATACACTATTAATTAATGGTCTCAACATTCAACCGTTGATGATTGAAATAAACTACAAATCCACACTATTATCAGCAAAAAATATGTTTACAAAAAAAACGACTTAAAAGAAGGTATTGCACAGTATTGTATTCACAGCACGATAAATATGATATAATCTAGGTAGATACCTACTAGTGTACGTTTTTATTACAATTAGCTGGTACTTAACGTAAATACCTATTATATGCACGAATACTAATTGATTATGTCAAATGTCAATAAGGATTAATAATCATTATGAATAGGTATCTATTTGCAATAGGTACATCCGGCAACTTTTAAATCTCGCGAATGACTGGCAAAAATATTTGGATAAATTAAAAAATACGGTATGTACCTACCTACCTATAAATCTCTACCATAAATTTTCCTTGTTTCGTTACCAACGTTGATATAATATATAATATTATTTTCTTTTAATAACTATGGCGCGACATAATTATTGGTTTTTGCGCATTATACCTACCACTGTTATGAAAGGAACTCTTTAATCTGAGTAAATGACATTATATTATTATGACTGATTTATTATTCGTTTGTGATGTTTTACATTTATAAAAATATTCATAATGTGTATAGGCGCCAAGTTTATTAGCGTTTGTATACGAAACCGAGCAGTCAAAAATAAAATAAAAAAATCTCTAGCGAAGCGTGGTGACATCATACTAAAATCGCTGTGAGTACCGACTGGATAATAATAAAAAAAAGCATCCGGAACAAAACATCTCCAAAGCTCTGGTTATAATATAACTAAGTTTAGGTAGCTATTTCTATATAATACCAAATGATTCTCCTCGATTTGCCGCCCTTCGAGTATCTGCCGCCCCCAAGCGACGCTCAATCTGCCTACCCCCACGGGACGTCACTGATAATATTCAATATAATATAACAAGGTATAATATGAGTAATTTCTGAGCTTTCTAAAGCTAAAGCTAAATGAGCTTTCGACTTCACATTGAAGTAATTCAACCATACCACGTGATATTTTTTTGTTCTTCGTTTTTAGCAATTTGAATCGGTTGTGCTTCTTTGTTAGGTACATAAATGCCAGTTTCAAACAATCGGTGATTTTCCTGTACCATATCAAAATCACAAAATATTAAATTTACTATTTTACAATTGTAAGTTTATCTTTGACTTAAAATAAAAAATATTTTTCTTTTTAATGTTTTCAGATACATATTTATTCATTAATACAGTTGAAATTGTAAATTATCAAAAATGTCTCAAATTGCAAGCTTCGTATTTTTCCGCTAGGTGCCTCTTTAAAAAGGGCTCAGTGAAGACTTCGCCTTAATCTAATATATAAAAATTAATATTTGTGTGTTTGTTTGTTCGTATTTAATGCGCAGCCATACCGTTCATCCGATTGCGATAAAACTTTGTAAACTTATTGCTTGCACTTGCGGGAAGAGTATAGGCTATACTAATATATAAAAATGAATGTCTGTCTGTCTGTATGTCTGTCTGTCTGTGTGTCTGTCCCGTATGCGTTCCTATACCATTCATCCGATTGCAATGAAATTTTGGTAAGTGGTTGTATGCATACCCATAAAGGTTTCTGAATTAGAAAAATCATCATCTTCTTCTTCTTCTTCATTATATTTTCTTTTATTCGTATGGTTCCTATACCATTCATCCGATTGCAATGAAATTTTGGTAAGTGGTTGTATGCACACCCATAAAGGTTTCTGAATTAGAAAAATCATCATCTTCTTCTTCTTCTTCATTCTATCTTCTTTTATTCGTATGGTTCCTATACCATTCATCCGATTGAAATGAAATTTTGGCAAGTGGTTGTATGCACACCCATGAAGGTTTCTAAATTAGAAAAATCATCATCTTCTTCTTCTTCTTCATTCTATCTTCTTTTATTCGTATGGTCCCTATACCATTTATCCGATTGCGATGAAACCTTCATCAGTTGTTGTGGTAACACCCGCAATGGTTTTTGAATTAGTACAACCATCTTCTTCTTCTTCTTCTTCTTCTTCTATTCTATATTCTTCTATTCGTATGCGTTCCTATTCCATTCATCCGATTGCAATAAAATTTTCGTCAGTAATTGTGCCAACACCCGCAAAGGTTTCTGAATTAGTACAACTATCTTCTTCTTCTTCTTCTTCTTCATTCTATCTTCTTTTATTCGTATGGTCCCTATACCATTCATCCGATTGCAATGAAACCTTCATCAGTTATTGTGGTAACACCCGCAATGGTTTTTTAATTAGTACAACCATCTTCTTCTTCTTCTATTCTATATTCTTCTATTCGTATGCGTTCCTATTCTATTCATCCGATTGCAATAAAATTTTCGTTAGTAATTGTGCCTACACCCGCGAAGGTTTCTGAATTAGTACAACCATCTTTTTCTTCTTCTTCTTCATTCTATCTTCTTTTATTCGTATGGTCCCTATACCATTTATCCGATTGCGATGAAACCTTCGTCAGTTGTTGTGGTAACACCCGCAATGGTTTTTGAATTAGTACAACTATCTTCTTCTTCTTCTTCTTCTATTCTATATTCTTCTATTCGTATGCGTTTCTATTCCATTCATCCGATTGCAACAAATTTTTCGTCAGTAATTGTGCCAACACCCACGAAGGTTTCTGAATTGGTACAACCATCTTCTTCTTCTATTCTATCTTCTATTCGTATGCGTTCCTATACCATTCATCCGATTGCAATGAAATTTTGATCAACTGTTGTGCTCACGCCGCAAAGGTCTCTGAATTGTTACAACTATTTTCTTTTTCTTCTATTCTATCTTCTTCTATTTGTATGCGTTCTTATACCATTCATCCGATTGCGATGAAATTTTGACCAGTTGTTGTGAGCACGCCCGCGAAGAGTTCTGAATTAGTACAACCATCTTCTTCTTCTTCTATTCGTATGCGTTCCTATACCATTCATCCGATTGCAATGAAACTTTGGTGAGTTGTTGTGCCCTTGCCCGCAAAGGTTTCTGAATTACTACAATCATCTTTTTCTTCTTCTATTTGTATGCGTTCTTATGCCATTCATCCGATTGTGATGAAATTTTGACCAGTTGTTGTGCGCAAGCCCGCGAAGGTTTTTGAATTAGTACAACCATCTTCTTCTTCTTCTATTCGTATGCGTTCCTATACCATTAATCCGATTGCAATGAAACTTTAGTGAGTTGTCATGCGCATGCCCACGAAGGTTTCTGAATTATAAAATCATCTTCTTATACTATTCGTATGCGTTCCTATACCATTCATCCGATTGCGATGAAACTTTTGTCAGTTGTGTGCGGTGTCTAAATTATTATTATATAACATACAAAGTTTGTTGTTTGTTTGTTCCATCCAATTTTGATTTTTTTTTTACTACATATTTATAACATTAATACCGTTTTCATATTTTGGATTCGATATTAATTTAGTGTTCTTATGTTTGACCTTTACTCCTATTATAATTATTTTCATATTTCCATATTGTATGACACAGATATTTTAATATTAAAGAAATAATTACCTCTTATTATTTTTCAAATATCTAAGATAAATATAACCACGAAGCGACCCCGTGCGAAGCCGGGTACTTCAGCTAGTAGGAAATAAAAAGAGATATAGTTACCTACCTGTTTATTTATAAAAATACAAAACGAAAAAAATTATTTGAACTATGTTACATAATATGATATTTTTGCAATAGGTATGTGAAAATATTTTACTTAATAAATTCATAATGATTTTAATGATGAATTTGGTAGTTATTTTGTAAATACATTATAATATATGAAGAAGGTAGGATCTATTAATTTCACGTGTCAATTATTTTCAAAATTACCCATACGCAAAACAAAGCGAGTCGTATGAATATTTTTGTCTGCTTCGATAATGGAAAACCGTGGGGGAAGAAAAAAGCTCCAGGCGGAAGTCGACTGCAGACGACCGTTTCCGGAAATTGTCCGGCGTAGCGGTCAACCGGTGCTGCGAGAGGCATAAGTGCTACGATCGTCTACGGTTTGCGTTCATGCCGTAGACGCCACAGTGTAGGTATAATTTAATCCTTCTCATAAAAGCTTCAATTGCTACGGCATGGATGGGAGATAGAGTAATTACGGGAGGAAAATAACGCAGGCTATCGGATCGAAATAATTACGCGTAATTATAAAAAGGGATTTGGATTATACTATGTACTCGTATCTATACACTACAGACAAAAACATCGTGTGTATGTATATAAAATTGATTGACTAATGTTTTATAAACAGAAAAAACTATAAAATATACCTACAAGAAATGAAGAGAACATACAATAAATGATTTATAATAATATTTTAGAGTCGTCGAGTCAGAAAACTCGCTCTGGCGAATTTTTCCACATAACAAAAAATCATAAAAAATATTTTTATTTCACACCTCTTACGTCAAATATATAATAATTGTATTTTCTTATCTAATTTTCTGTCATAAAACAATGATGAAAAATTATCTTAATTTACAAAGAAATGTCAATAACGTATTTCAAAACGTCCAAAGCGACGACTCTTAGATATTAAATAATACTTTATTATAAAAATACACCGAAAGTAAATTTTTGAAGAAAAACACCTCAGATATATACCTACTAGAAAAAATTACATTTGAAAAAATACGACGCCTGACGAGATTTGACCACGTATATCCACGGGTATCGCTCCAATATGCTTTACCAGTTAACTTACTTACCACATCCACAAAATAATCAATACATGCATAATATAACAATTTCAACTCTTCTGCCAGCTTGATGAACCGCATGATAGACAGCATCATGAATATATATTTATAATATTAAAGTTAGCATTCCAATAGTTCTTTTTAACAGTATATAGGAAACAAATAACGACGATAGAGCTATTACTGGACTGCTTACAAAAATAACGAATAAATTAATTCATTGGACGCACAAATAGTCTGTTTTACAAAGATGTTTTCTGGTCTAAGAATGATGTTTTTTATTTCATTGTTATATAAAATATACATTCTAATAAATTTGATACGTACTTAGGAAAGATACAATGACAGGTGGATACATATTATTACGTTGGGTTCGTATTTTTTTTCTTAGCATATTATGTCACAATAATTCTCACCTATATGGACTTGTATGAATGTCACACCTCAACGTATTTCAAATTTCTAATATATTATAAACTTTACCAAGAATAATATAACGGACTGATAATACATTTCCACCAAATCCTCAATATAAATAGAAAAAGTAAATAAATACATAGATTTCACGTGCAGAAAATTCCAAACAGAAGAAACTATTGAATAATAATATTTATATTTTATATTTAAATGCCTATTACCACTAAAAATATATGTTTTCGTTACTTCGATGGACAGTTTATGAAGCAATAACTAATCTGCCATTGGTAATGTCAATTGGGACATTAGGAGGATAATTACTGTTTTAAATCAAATCGCTTCAGATATTGATATATTACACTTGCATGAAAATATGTTTACGTGGACGATGTTTTGTATATATATTTTTTTAAATAAAGTGTCTACTACTTAGCTCCTTCAGTGTACATACTTCCATGTAGGTACTATTTCAAGATGTTTCTGTTTACTATATTATACTTCCTATACATACTGTACAAATTATGTATCAGTATACATAATTCTTTCTTTTTCTCTCTCCCATGTGAAGGTCTTGAATTTGTAATATGTAAAATACAGTAAAATAAGTAAAAAATAAATCAATTTGAATTTGAATAATGAACCGAGATGTGCTCTGTTTAGCAGACCAAACGATCGTAAGTTCAAACATAGCTGATTGCACAGAATTAACAAGGAAGTTAGGGTCATGTACAAATGTGCAGAAACCTGGATGACGCATGGGCAAAATAGTTCTTAGAGGATGCTTAGATTCGGCCTGGGTTATAGATCCATCAATGATGATGATAACTTAAAACTATACTTTTGTGTATTCATAAAGACGCCATCTATAGTAAGTTACTTAAAGCATCTTTTTATAAGCCAATATAAATGATCCCGCGATTGTGAATGCGCTCAACCCTTTGTGCCCTGCGCTCAAAGAAAAAATATGCGAGCAATCTCTTGATGCTGAAAGTTATTAATTACGGATTTAATTCGCGGGAAAAATGATTTTCACATGCGGCTGGGCGGGGTGCTCGGCGACCTCTCCGCTGAGGGTTGGAAGCATGACAAGTCAACCCTTCCGATCGTCCTCAAAGGGGTAAAATGACTATCAAACTGTATTTTTGTTTTACAAAAAAAAGTATGAAGAACGAGACTATACTAAATACTAGTTTACGACTTATTCAAGTTTGTGAATTGTTAACTTGTACAAACTTGCCAAGCAACAAGATTGATCTTTCTGATTTATAAATATTAAAACTTTATATCTTACATATTTTCTATGAACGTAGGCATAATAAATTGATACTGATTGGAATACAAAACGAAACCTTTTTTAACGTGTGACATGATTCTTATTGTATTTTTAACACTATAGCCGATTATTTATTTTATATATATGTATAAGATCAAAATATTTTGATCATTCGTTTCAAAAATCCATATTAGTATTTCAAAGTGTAGAAATGTCGTATGAGTGAGTTAAAAAGTACATTGTTTTTTATACTATGGGTATTTTTTAAGCTGCGAAACTTAAAAATCCTCAAAAGCTAGCATGGGTATTATAACCAATACTATAAGTAGATATCATATCAAAGTAAAAAATTTGCAGCTTAATGACGCACTATTCATGTAATAATTGACATAATTATTATTACGGATTATATTGACACTTGTATTAGTTGTTTGTCCAGTATTAATAGACACATACCAAAAATCGATTCGATATAATTAAAAGGATATAAATTCATACAAAACACTTAATAAACTACATTATAATTTCTAATCGTTTATAATACTATCGACCAAGGGTACTTGATGAAATTTAAATTTAAATTCTAATGGATTTAAGTTTTGTACTATTCCATTTGAGTCGTTTTTTGCGATCCGGGTTTCGCCTCATTCACCCATTTATACGTATGTATGTGGGTGTATGTATGCGGATATAGGTATGTATACGTGTTATATAAATATATTAGGTAGGTTTATTTGTGGATTTTTTATAGTTAAAAATGATATTAAGTATATAAAAAAATAGGTACTATCATGTAAGATATTATTGAATGTTAATTGTTTAACTAATAACTTTTAAAGACTGATATCATAGATATATTTTATTAGTTAACTCTATTAATTTCCATTGTTCCCAGAATTGACGGTTTTACACCTCTTGCGAGTAGTATTTTTATTGTTAATTACAAACAATAAAAATACTTTTAGATACCTACGTATTGATTAATTAAATCAATTTGAAATTTTAATTATTTCAAAAATGTATTTAATTGCATGATTTGTATTGTGACTAGAAACCTCTATTGAACCTATCATAGTACTAAATTTGGCCTTAAATAAACCAATATTTTGAAGAAGAAAAATATGATTTACTCCATTGTCTAATTAATACGATTTTTATTAATCTTTCACCCAGTTTCAAACATGAGCTGTTCCAATCAGCTTTATAATATAAATAAACGAACGTTCGTACATAATCTTTAGGCATATTTACAGCATGATACCATAAAAGGGTTGAACTTACCAGTCTAATCTCTTGCTATGAATATGCAAAAATACACCATCGGATTTTTAAGGGGTTAGTTCGGAGAAGCACTAAATAAAAAAAAATGTCATTATGATTTGTTCAGAAAGTCCCTTTAAACGTTATAATATAAAGAAACATATTATGTTTCTTTTGTTTTCGCCCATGACTCCTCATTGGTTGGAGCATATTGAAGACACACGGTGCCTCCAATAATCACTGTCACTCACCAATCTCTTCGCGACTTCTCAGGTCATGTCGACATAGTTTTAACCTACAAATTAATCATGTGGATGGTATCATGTGGATGAATCCAGCAGGCTCTACGAAAAAGCAGATGAAGTTATCCATAGCACATGATCATGTAGAACATTTATAAGTTTACACTATTCTTACAGTAAGTAATATTCATTTATAATTTGTGATATTTCAGTCTAGTTTTTAATGTCTATTTGGAGATAGTTTTAACAAGAAATCAAATTTATGTAATTTATTGTGACGCAAATAATGATCAATCTATTTCCAAAGTAGGAAACTTTATTTTTGTATTAATAATTGTAAGTGAAGCGAAGTTTTTAAATTCACTATGTACTCGTATTATATTCATTCATTAAATAATACATATTATAATAAAATATGTAATAATTTAGCTATATAGGTATTGATCTTTGTAGTCCAATACGTAAGGCATTTTGTGGCCTCTCATACCGGAGGTTCTGGTTTCGAGTCCTGGTTGGGTTACTAATTTAGGTTAGGTAAGATTTAAGTTACACACATCTTTGTATTTTTTTCAAACGTGGGTATTTCTGTTTTATATTTTACTACCTACCGTGATTATTCCTCTCGTATCTTGTTGTAATCTAAAATAGTATGCTCAAATAGGCAGTTATTAAGTTTTTTTTATAACTTCGTTGGAACATAAATAATATACCTAAATTAATTTTTTATTTTTACTTTTGAAGTTATGGTTACCTTTTAATGGATAGCATGAAGCTATGGTATGTAATTCCATTTCAAGAGAAGTGGAGGGGAAAATTATAATAAATAATTTAATCAACGGTTGCAATTTCAGCAGACGTATTTATTTTATTTGGAAGTTTGTTATAATAAACAAAAATTTAGTTACAGATTAAAGGACAGAAATGGTTGCATTTTTATTAGACTACAGATAAATAGAATAGCTGGTTTTACATTTTAAACTGATACGTTTTATATGTACAAGTTTTTCTGTCTTAATTCGGCAATCCGAAACGCACAAAATACAACTTTCTCAAGATAAGCCGGCCATGTGTAGGCCAATTTACTGCCAAACACAATAATAATTCGCTATATATGCTTTATTTTGTTGGTGACAGTACGTAATCCTTAATCATTATTAATAAATAAATAAAATCTATTCGTGTATAGCTTCATAATCTCAGAGTCGACCAACTTAACCCTTCAGTGCCAAACACGAGTAGCAGGACTTTACTCCCCTCCCGAATGAATTGTCCTGCATACTGACATTTCGAAATGATTAACACGACGGTATAAATTGCGTATTAGTCATTATCAAATACATTCGTTCGACGCGTAATTACACACCGCCCACTGAGATGGCGGATTATACTTGCCACAATGGCAAATAGAAATCATTATTTTAATGAAATATTATTATTATACAGGGACTTAATATTTTCAACAAGAAAAAATACTTTTTTGAAGAACAGTCGATACACAAAATTGATCTATTAATTATGATGATCACTTTAACGATTTCTATACATTAGTGCTTAAACGTGTCTGTTGCTGATAGGTAGAAGGTAGGGGTGGGTAACCGAAAAAAATAATTATAAATTTATAAGTATACCATTAATTATTCGATATAAAATTATAGTTGGAGCTTTCTGTTAAAATTATATTTTTTTTCTTCTTCTTCTTTGATGGCGCTACAGCTCAAGTCGAGCCCTGGCCTCCTCCACCGCCGTCCTCCAGTCGGAACGGTCCTCCGCACGTCTTTTCCAGTTCCTGATTTTTAGCAACTGGTTGGCATCTTTTGTAATGTTATCACCCCATCGTGTGCGTGGCTTTCCCACTGGCCTTTTCCCTCCTGGGTTTCCTTCGAGAATCTTCTTCGGTATCCGTGATTAAAATAAAATTATTTTAGTAGTTCAAAATGTTTTTACTGCATTCAAATATTATATTGCATTCGTACTGTATTCAGATAAGGTTGGCAATATTCGGCAAATAAAAAGGCGTCAACTATTAATTATTTTTATGGGTTATATTTAATAACTTTTTTAGTTATTTTAAGATCGAAAAAATAAAACACAAATTCATTAATCTCACGCACTCTGCAATGATATTATCATGTTAAACCAAATTCATTCAAAAATCGTTTTTGTTTCTTTTATATTTATTTTATGTGAAAGTTGAGGTTTTTGCGTAAATTCAACAAATCAAAAATTGGCATAGTATTCTCATTTGAAAAAATATTACTTCGGCGGGAAACAGGCCATACATTAAAATCGAATACTTAGCTGGAAACACAAAAACAAATAAAATTGTGAACTTATCGGATTAAAAAAAAAATATGCGATTAAATATTAAGAGAGAAAAATATTATAATCAATCTTACCTTAGGTACTTACCCAAAATTGAGGATTCATAAAGACGAAGATGTTAGACTTCATTTGATGGTTTTTTCGGGGGTTTTACGGTTTTTCGGTCGGTAAAAGAAAGGCCAAGTCACGTTGTCTTGATATTTTCATCCAATAAAATGGCGATCAGAATATTTCCGCCTGTAATAATCATCAGCCTGGCCAAGCGGCTTCCGTAGATTAATTACATCTGTGATCCCCCGGGACGCGAACCTGGGAAGGAAGGGTTTTGTATTCTGACTCGAACCTACCCCTTTCACTACAGGGACGTGCTGTTAATTACGTTTAAATTTCAACGCGTCCGAATAAAGCATTCATTTCAATATTTAAATATTTTTAAAAGTACTTTTTTTGTAAAAAAAAAAAACCTATTTACTTAATGCAAATTATACCTCCTACGGTAGTTATAGTTGGTAGGGCGATCGTCTCTGAGACCGTGGGTCATCGGTTTTATTACGGGATATGCTATATTTTTTGAAGTGTGTTTGATCCAGTATTAGGTCTCATTACTTAAGTAGAACGTAAAAGGTCTGTTAATATACTCTTCACTCTGCCTTCAAGAGCGAACATGGTTTATAAAATATATAGGTAGTAAACAATTTACATGGTCTGATAAGCACGTTTGTGTATGTTGCTAAGAGTAGATAAATAATATCTTCTCATCTGAGTATTATAACTTATTTCAATTTCAAAATGCAAAACTTTAAATTGGAAATGACTTATTATCATCTATTCGACTCACGTGCAGTAATTAACTACTAATGTACATATTTGAATGAAACACTTAAGGCTATACCTTGAGACACGGTCTAAAAAGATCGTGGCTAGGCGATGCACGGATTTCGTCTCGCGGGTGCAAATGACGCATGCCAAACGAAATATAATTTTTCATATAAATCCAACATGCGTCCATTTAATGTTCTATGTATTGTTCTATTAGTAACAATAATAATATATTCATTAGAGTTATATTCAGCGAGTCCAAAATTTCGTCGCGCCTATAGTTGAAAATTATTTGCCGTTTCACTGATGTATCGTCTTAAAAATATGTTTTTTATACTATTGCTACTAGGGTTAGTTCAATACTGTTTTCTCTAAGTCTCTGAATATTTTATAATTTTATTTGATACATTTTTAAATAAATTTAAAAAAGGTCAACCTGTTTAATTACAAATCCTTTTTTTTTAATTATATTTATCTTCTGTATGGTCACAATACATTTTTTGAAATATTGAAAGATTCTATTATTTTATTCCATTTTTCATGGTTAATTTACGTTCGTAAAAAACACAATTATAATGCAAGTACAATATACTTATGAGATGCAAGTATAAGTACGCCACTGTTTTAATACTAGATAGTCAAATCATCAGGCTTTATCTGCATCAAATTCATTAAAATAATCAACGCTATCGCTATAAATCGCTAGGGCAGCGCCACACTGCACTGGAGAGACTTAGTGACTCTTGTAAGAGACTTAATGATAATTAAAAATAATGACTTTTTGATTAATTGAACATAGGCGTATTATTTTATATTCGAGTCAACTCTTTTGCACGAAGAGTACAGT
Organism: Rhyacophila brunnea; assembly: GCF_057557595.1. Lineage (NCBI taxonomy): Eukaryota > Metazoa > Arthropoda > Insecta > Trichoptera > Rhyacophilidae > Rhyacophila > Rhyacophila brunnea. The sequence continues at coordinate 32,772,752 of NW_028233276.1, read as the reverse complement.
TGTTTTCCATGCGATCATTTTATAATTAACACACACATAATTTTAAATAACGCCGGAATTAAAACAAATGAACATTTTGAATATAGAAATAGTTAAAAACAAAAGTAACGCCATTTTTATCTTTCTTACGAATTGTACACTAGCATGCTTAAGTTGATGAATTCTCTGCGATTAATATAATATTCAATATGACATTGTGCACACAAACTCTAACTGTGATAGTCTATAAATAGTCTTGATAATGGTGTTACAACCAAAATAGCTATCGAAAAACCTTTTTAAAAACCTGTAAAATTTAATAATAATTATATTTTCATTTCTTGTAAAATGAAATTCTACCAAGTAAATGCTAACTCAATTAATTATTATCTAACTGTGACTTGCTAATATCTTTGAGAACTTCGATGAATTAAAATTATGTTTACTGTTATTGGAGAGCGAGAAAGAATTTGATAAAACTGTAAAGTTCTTTAACATAATTGGAGAGAAACTATACATCTCCAGAGAAGGGGGGGGGGGTAATATTATAGCTGGTCGCAATATAGGTACGCGTTGTAAAATTATGAATAAAAAACCACCTCCTAATTTATTTTTATTACCACTGTGAATAGGGAATCCAATCCCGAGCCAAAATCTTGATCCCGGGATTTTAGGTTTACAATTTGACGATCCCGGGATTGGCATTTTTTTCAATAGTTAGTATAAAAATTTTATATATACGATAACATTGATAAAATCGGTCAAAAATAAATCTAGTATAATTTATACTATTTTAGACATTTATTGTTAATATTGTGTACGTTCAATCTTGGAAATACATGGGTTTAATGGAGTAAATAATATTTTAATATAAATAATAATGTGAAAGTAAAACAGTTTTATTTATTTATGAAAAGATAACAAATACAAACACAAGCTCAATTAAAATAAAAAATAACCTATATGTTGTAAAAAATTAAAGATTTAAGTAATTTAAACATTATTCTGAATAATATGCCCGAAGTAATACCAAAGCATCAAGTATTTCGTCATTTAATCTGGATCTAATTTTGGTACCCAGGCAGCCTGTGATTTTTTGCTGATTCGTCAAATTTTCAAATTTCAATTATTATTATTTTAAAAGGAGAGATAATAAAACGCTTATATTAATGACAAATGCATTAAAAATCACGGTGGAATCACTTTGTTAAAAGTCCGAAGCATAGTTTTTCCAATCTTTCTCAATTTTATTAATTTATTTGAAAAAATAAAATGAATTGACAAGACATGGGTAATAAATCAAACTTCATTCAAACTCAGTTTATTTATAATGTAGTTGTATATTATTAAAAGTATTTTTTGTGTTATATTTTCGTTTTTATTTTATTTTCCATAAAAATTGATAAAAAAAATCAATCCCGAAAGTTTCGGGATTATGTTTACCAATGGGGATTCATAGGTATCGAAAATAGTTCGGGGTCCCTAACTGTTAACATACTTTAAACAACCTAGGTAATCATTGAAAAATCGTAGGTTTTTTACTGAATGGAACTTTAATCTGTAAGCATCGCAATTAGGGAGAGCGACTTTAAAAATGAAGCTATCAACCATAGACTAATTGCCTAATATATACTACTATCGACTCACATATTAAATTTACTATCAATACTAGATACCTACTTACTATGGATATGAGTTATTATTTCAAATCAGTAATACGTCAATATTCTCCCCATATAATATATCCCATCTTTTATAATTTAAATCAAGGTACTTATTAACAAAATTATAATTTAATTAGAAAATACTGAATACCTAGGCGAAGTCAGGATTTCTCCTAATTTTAGTATTGGCGTAATTGCAGTAGTAATATTTAATTGAATTAATTTTCAAATTGACATTTTCATTGATTTATTTCAAGTTCATTGACGAACTTCACATTATTTTATAAATCATCTGTATATTGTTATGGCTTGAATAAAATTGACTGAAGAAATACTTATCAATTATTGATAAGAGTCACTGATTAGTCAGTGCTACTGATTTCATGAATGCATTTCTACCATCCATTGGACGCTAAAGATGCACTTAGCGCCTAACGATAAGGACGACATTCGATATAATTAGCATGCTATTTAAATGTGGTAATTAAAAAGTAATTATCTAGTCAGCAGTCAATGTGAATGAAAACGTTCGGACATCTCTATTATCGAACAAGAACTTCTTGTCCACGTGTTAAAACTATCAACTAACAATCCCCTCCAGTGCAGTAAATTGCACTTCCGCTTTCAAATAAGAAACGCCCCCAATTTTATCATTTCATCAATTAACGTAATTTGAAACTTTTTATAATAAAAATATATCGAAAACGATCAGCAGTGATGTTAGAATTATTATTAGTAAACTTTTGGTTTATTTTAAAGAAGAAAAGGAGTCGCATCTAAAGGAGAGCCGATACATTATTTAAAACATTGGACGCTAAAGACGCGCCCAGCGCGTAACGATAAGGTGGCCATTCGATATAATTAGCATGGTATTTATCTAGTCAGCAGTCAATGTACACGCCTCTAGCATCCGTTGCCGCCGTGACAGGTACGTCACTGATAAGTTTTGTATGTGCGACTCCAGCGACTTCCTGTTATCGCCGATTTATTGTTGTTGGACAGTAGTGATAAATATTTATGTACAATGTCATTTTGTATTAGCTACTGTGGTTGCTTCTAGGTTATCACCTACACACCTGGCAGTGATATTAGTGAATGAATAAATTAGATTTAGGTATATAAAATACTGTAGATTTTGCTTATAATAAGTATGCGGAACATAGCCGCAAATTTACATATAATATTTCTTGATTAAAGCAAACCATTTTCACTTCATGCCAACTTCTAATATTATTACAATACGGTATAAACTTTTATTATATTCACCGAAAATGGGAATATAATCAAGAACGAACTGTCTACGATTCGATTCAAACGTCATGCAATATTGAACGGGCAGCCGCGGTGCATTAGGTGATTATGCTTGCACTATTGCGGTTAGATAATAATATGCTAATAATTACGTCGGCAACTATCCACTAAGCACACTAATACCGGCTAAAGTGCACATTAATTATGAGCAAACTGACGCTTGATTAAACAATTAAATATTGGCACTAGTGACTGCTGAATCAAAATAAACACGGGCCAACCGCTATTGCCCGAGGCATGCAAACTAGTGTTATCTCTAAAGGATGGAGTGTAGTGTATATACCGCAAACCGAGAACAGGTAACGAGCAGATTGTTATTAAGTATCCAAAATATTCGTATATAGTTCTTCAAGATGAGGTCTTAATGCTGTAGTACGGTGTTTCTGAAACTTGAAACATTACTAAACCCTATTCGGAGCGGTTACATGTAAGTTGTACGTACGCATTTCATCGTAGGACACTTATTCGTGCGCCGCAGTACGTTAAACATGAGTTCGTGTAACATTTTATCAAATGATGAGTTCTTCGTTGAACATTTCACTGTGGAATACATTTTTACGTATCTTACAAAATGCGGCGATAGTTTGCAAATAGTACTGTTCCAATAAGATTAAACCTAACCTAACCTAACCTAGTCAAGACATCTCCACATGTTGTAGCATACGTAAAAATATACTCCACGGTGAAATTTTCAACGACGAACTCGTCATTTGATTAAATGCTATACGAACTCATGTATCACGTACTGCGGTGCACGAATAAGTGTCCTGCGGTGAATTGTTTACGTACAAAGAGAGCTTAGTTGTCATGGCACTCATTAGTATGACTTTGTCGACTCATTTTTAATCAAATTCGTCCAGTAACTAAATATAACACGCACAGTAAATGCAGCGTTGCTAACTGAGTGTTATTATTGCCAGCATGGCGATTCTAACTGGTTAATATGGTAACACGTTCCCGTTATTATTGTCTTGATCCAAAATAACACGGATATCATTCAAGGTAATTCCGTATACAATAATAAAATTGGTAACACAATCTAATTGATGATTATAATCGGATGCATTTGAAATCAAGTAAGACATTGCAATTGCAGTATGACGTATTTTTTAAATATGTTGCAGTACTGCACTAATGTGTCGCAATGTTAGTATATATCATCAAAATCGCTGCATCTCAATTCTCAATATTTAATTTTCGTACTTTATTTCACCTAAAATAGTTCACAACGGTCATGAGCGGCCGTGTTACAAACATCACGCGTGACAGTTCACATCCCGAAATAATCAACTATCTGAAAACGATACAGCATAATTTTATTATTGATTTTAGACTTAAGTCATAATATTTTAGAATGTCCTGGGAGATTAAGCATTTTTTTAAAATAGTTATCTAGCTTCCAAAATTTGCATCTGGCGTATAGATATAAATATACATTTTCGAAATCACAAATAGCTTACAACTTACAACTAGATTTGTATAAAAATCAACATGCCGGCCTTTTTTACCTTATTTATTTATTTATTTGAAAAAGACACGTTGAGTACATAACAAATTATTAATTCAGGACGTTCACAACATGACATTTAGAATAAAAATTACAAGTAATCAGTTAGGAAAATCAGAAAAAACAAAGTGGAGGAAAAAAAGAAAGCAAAAATAGTTTTATACAAAAGAAATAAAATTTAAGAAAACAACAATGATTCAAAAAGTACAAATTAAACAATAAAATAGAATTTAAAAAACAGAATATATAATGGATCGCCAAAAATATCTACATCTCTAGGGAGTGCATTGACCAACCGCACAGCCCTCGCTATTGGTGCCTGGTGAGCCTGACATGAGGAAACAGCTTTCACCCAAAATAGGTCATGGCTGCGACCACGCATGTAATTGACGGGTGTGTAAAAATTTAAATTTTCTAGAATATCGGGATTGAAAATGATACCACGTGAGAGCAGGGAAAAATGCTTTAAGAACAGAAGTGACCTACGAGCTTCAAGAGAATGAAAGGCGAGCATGCCTTGAAGAAAGTTAGTCGGAAAATACTCGTTTGAGAAGGTGTCAAAAGGAAAATAATTATAAACTTTAAAATAGAGATGACGAAGAAACATTTTCTGAACACGCTCTAAAACAAGCTTATAGGAAACTTCATAAGGACTCCAGATGATGGAGCCATACTCAAGAATACTCCGTACTAACGACACATAGAGTGTACGTAAAACAGTTGGATTCTTGAATGACTTGGCTTGTCTCATGACGAATCCTAGAAGCTTGCTCGCACGCAATGCCGTAGAAATGATGTGCGAGCGAAATGATAAACGTGAGTCAAACAATATGCAAAGGTCTTTAATTTCTGATTGACGGTTCAGTCATCTATTTGACATATTGTAGTTGAAAATAATTGGAGATCTTGATTTCGAAAAGCTAATACACACACATTTATCAGTATTAAATTCGAGTTTATTTTTTTTCGCCCAAATTTCAATTGAGTTGAGATTATTTTGTAATATGTGACAATCTAATTCACTGTGAATTGACGCATATAATTTTAAATCGTCTGCAAAGAGTAAAAACTGGATTCCATTTATAACATTGACAATGTCATTGATGAATATAAGAAACATAATTGGACCAAGATTTGATCCTTGGGGAACACCTGAATAAGTTTGAAAGACGTCGGATCTACACCTTGCATACTCCACATATTGACAGCGATGCGAAAAGTAAGATTTGAAATCTTACCATTACAATAATTATTAGATAGGTACATACAATATTTTAATGATAACCAAATTTCGTAACTTCATTAATTATGAATAAGTATCAGTAAATTCTTCTTCAATCTTTACTACCGCAAAAATAATACAACTTATTTTTATTCTATTTGCTAGTTTATAAATAAATATTTGTTTTTATTTTGAAAAACCTTGCATTTTTTTGCAATCTAACTTATTTTCATACCCCATCTGTCATATTTTTGTGAACGACAGTTAGCAACACTGACTGTGGTGGAGACTTACGAATCCTATCATGCCATTTTTTAATTAATCGTGTACCTGATTTAGGCATTGATAAGTCACCTGTTGCAATATCTTGATTAGTTGATGATATATTTCGAAATCTGACTGTTAAAATACCACGACTTAAATAACGGGAGAGTACAACGATGATAATAGTGGTAGATGTAATAACACGTATCATACAGAATTTGTATTTTTCTTAATTGTTAATAATTTTAAAATAACATTATTGGCTTATGATAATTAAAATATCTAGTTAATATTGTGTCAATTGTAATGCGCCTCATGAAAATTTTAGCAAACAACTGGTTGGTAACAACGTACGCGATGAAAATTTTGACGTTTGATAAAAATTCGTTCAGTATTTTGTAGTGACATTTATTTATTTTTAACTACATGATCGTTTGGTACAAGTACTGATATTGGTGATTGATTTTATTCCGTAACGTGTTCTATTAGGTATCACTGCGTGCAATTAGACATCGTGAAATTTGCATAACAAATTAACCGTGCGAACGATTAGCAGATGTTCAACTGATTGCCTTCCGATATAATTAGCACCGACCAGGTGTTGACACCTGGATTACAATAATCAACCTGTACACACCTACTAACAAGACGGTATATAAAAGTAAATAGCATTACAATTAAAGCAAACTGCTGTAAAGCTGTTGTTAGATTAAATCTTCGTATTTATTAAATTATCAACTTCAGTTGAGGAAAACAAATTATAAATAATCATACAATTTTTGAGATTTTTACGGTTGGTTGTTATCGTAATAAATTTTTGTGTTTTATTATTAAGTATAGTGTAAGCGTATAAATGAAAAATCCTCTTTGAAACAGCCAAAATGAATCAGATTAGTAAAGAGCAAACGTTGCTCAAAGTAATATGTTGTGTCAGTCGTGACGGCCAGAGATACCGGATCGAATATTAGATTTTGCTGATATTGCCGGAGGCCATGACGTTTTAAGCCATACCACATCATCCCTATTAGTATTTTCAGGGTTTCTATGGATTTCAATGGCCTTCTTTACCAATTGTGAGAAATATTGCTTATACAGACCCAGTATCTTGGTTTCAAAGTCAAATTTGTGTCCTGAGTATCCATCGAGTATTCGGCAATTGCTGATATCGTACATAATAATAATGTTTTGCAATGGCCTCTGCAGCGAGTCCAAAATGTCGAGGAAATGAAGAAACAGTACATGTGGTGAAAACCCAAAAATCTATTACTATATAAATAATCAGCTTTCATTATTTATTTATGAAATGGTTTTTATTCAGAAATTTAGTCCAAAATGTCATTTTTATAAAGCTATTAGTGAATCCAAAGACTAAAAAGGGTTATAGAATAAAATATAACGAAATTGCCTATATATATATATATATAACTCCTTCCTTTGTCTCGACTAAAAAGGCTTTTTTATTAAGCCTAACCTTTCGTTTAAATTAATACAATTGAAACCAAGTGACCTAGTAAAAGATTATACAGTCCTTTCAATAACAATATTTCCAGATAGAAATAATTAGGTTACTTATTTTTTTTTAAAAGTAACAATTATCAATAGTGATGGACACTAAACATAAAAAATACAATACCAGGAAAACGAGTATTTTTTATAAATAGTTACATTCAAAGATCGTTATAAATAACTGTTGTATATAATAAATCCAGTTTCCTATGAGATCAAACATTATACTTAGGAATGTTTTACTTCAGTTTTATTTATAAAAAAAGCTCAAATTTTTACTCGTTATTCCAGACGATACACAACATTAATGTCACTACAAATTATTACTCATACAAAATAACTAATCCTCAATCGAATATTCCACAATATAATATATTCTCACATAACTTATGCCATCTTACCTTAATCGCAGTTTTAAAAAAAACTTTCAAAAAACAAGGTGCATCCAAAAAAAAAACTTGAAAAGTACGCACAAAGCTGGTTTGTAAATATTTCTCACGGCGCGTATGCAAAGTAAATGCTCGCATATCAAAAAACCTCCCCTTTCTCATCAGCCATTCATAAAGGATCATTTGATATCGAATAAGCAAACACAAATTGACATCAAGGTAACATGTTAATACTAAATCATCAACGATATTCACGTCTACCTCTGTGCCTACCTGTGTAAATATTAGCTTTCCACACAAATTTATTAATATTAATATTCTCTTACGTATCTCTCACTGTAATTGAACCAAAGTGTATTTAATATTATAATACATTCCGTGTAATTTTTTTTTTACCATGGATCCACCCTTCAATTTTATTATCTAAACACCCCACTATTTTTTGCCGTCTCACTTTTTTATCATTCTTTTATAACAGGTGTACTGTTTTTGATAAAATTGTGAATAAAAAAATCAACAATTGTATGCAAATTCTGTACGATTTTTTTTCATATATAAAAAAACTATGTTTTATGTAACGTAAAATTTAAGCAAAAATATTGTGGTTAAATTTATAATTATGTGTGACAAATTATCATTGTTGTGACGAATACAATACAGCTTTTTTTTTCTAAAGCAAATGTATTTTGAATAATAATTATGTGAAACTTTATATTTTTATGTCCTGTAAAAGTTTGTTCACATCGTAAACTTTGTTTTTTGGCATATATTCTAGTAGGTATGTATATTTATAATATAAATATATACAGTGATATTTTCAATGTTCCAAATTTTCTATAGGCTTACGATGGAATAAGTATAATCAATAAACTACAGTGGCGAAGGGTAACTTTTTGAAAGAGGTAGGCTGTGGAAGTAACCATGCTTGTCAGATATATTTACGGGAAATAAGAAGATAACCCAATATTACTACTGATGAATTGGTACGCTAAATCGATAAAATTTCAAAAGCTTAATTTGTTTGTTATACTTAGTTTATAAAAATAAGCAATTGGTTTAAATTACTTATGTATTTTCCTAAACATTTATAAACGTAACATACGCTCAAAATATATTACCTATCATCTTTGAAACTATCCGTTGTTGTGTATATATTATGTTCACAATTTATAATTTAACCCGTAAAACTAGACATTTTAAAATACTCATATATTTAAAACACAGACTTAGGTTGGTACAATATCAGATATATAAATTGTCTAATGAGTGAAATAATAGATAAATAAAAATTTTATATTTTTAACAACAATCAATACCTACATATTTATGCGATTGAATCCCATAGAAATTATTTTTTTAAATTATCTTCTTATTAATTATTTTGAATAAATGTGCTCTAGCGATGTAAGCGCTAACGAAACAACGCAGGACATCTTGAAATTATATTATGAGAAAAAAACGTCATATTAAAAAACCCGACGATTCACGCCAAAATAATCCTATACAATATGTGAAGCAAAACGCGGTGTGTTTTATTTTTTCAAACTTTCGAGAGATGCCATAGATGGTGCTTATTGAAATATGGGAAAAGATCGTAAAATTATGACAATTATACTGTAGATGTCTTTGGGCATATTGAATATATTATTATTATTTGTGATTATATAAATACGTCTTTTCAAGATTTTTTCTAATAGGTAAATTTCTGACACATTTCCAAATTATATAAATAGAATGAAGATTAATATCAATTTTCTGCAGTGGATAAATTAATCCAAGCTGATGATGATACCTACTGTTAATGAAATCCAGCAGAAAAAGTGTAACAATGTCTTCGTAAATAAATATATTATTCTGTTACACATTATTAGATCGAGTCTAGTTTACTCAATTTGCTGAAGACGCGTCCCTTGTTCCGATAAATAAAAACGAACATTGATTGATCACCGTCCGGTGACCAGTGCTCTCTTTATCAATTCCCTAATCGACAATAAACCTTACTTACTTTTGTGGAAACATATTCCTTTTTCGCTGTCATTTTATCGCAGCAAAATATGATATATCGCTGGAAAATACAACGTACTGGCAGAACTGAATAAGTTATCTAATCCGATACGGTACATTAGCCCTAAGTCCACGGTGAATCATTTATCTATTCTATTTTTGACTTTAAAAGGTTACTTAAAGTATATTATTTATTTACTGCGAGTATTGCGTCAATATTACAATATGCTTATAATCCTTCAAAAAATATACCATTATCCATTGCCAGCATTTTTTGTTCTAAATGAAATTATAAAAATAGCATCATCATCATTAGCTAGGATATATCGACTGAAGTGCGAAGGTTTCGCTTATCTCCTTCGTTCAATTCTTCAAGTTCTTCGCTGCTACGTAATTTACGGCAAGCTTATGATCATTTAGTGTCTCATGAATATCACTATATATATATATATGACGAACGAGGTCGCTTCACTGGTCGATATACATTTTATTTTAATTAACAAAACAAAAAAAATCTGCACACAACATGTCAAAATAAAGATAATTCTGACAGGTAATTCAAATAAAAGAACATCAAATAAAAATCGATTCCAAACTTTAATTCTGTTGTGAAAATTCTAAATTAGAATTGGCTGGAAGGGGGGACATGCTCGTCGAAGGTCAAAATTGAGTTTTTATTATATTTTCAAACCATGATCCTGGACACTCCTTAAACGTTGTAGGTAATCTATTTATATAATTTTGAAGCCTTATTATTCTTTATAGTTATTTTAAACATTTGATGACTGCATAAAGTATTTTTGTTACATAAAATAGTATTCTTTGAAACCTGTCGCTCTAATGTTTTAGAATATAGTCATATTTCGGTACATAATTGAGCAGTGGTGTTAAGATTTTTTACGTTTATTAATTTTTAAACGCATTTATGAAACCATTAGTATAATTTATTACGAGATATTTTTTGTAAAATATTCACGATAAAAAATTATATTGATAATCTCTGTGATCCCAAATTTGACAAGAATTAGGCATTTTATTATTCAAAAATTCGGCAAGATTAACGCATTTGAAGATGGTTCTAAAGATACTTATTATAAACTATGTCTTGACCATTCAAGTGTGATAAACATCTTATGAATAATGATTGCTTTATAATAATTATTGACCTAAGAATAAGGTAGTATTTTTTTGAAATACGCCATTTCTTTTGTCATTCCCTAGTAGTTAAGCTACAACATACGGCCGTAGCCATAAATTTACAAACTATAATTAAAGTAGGGAGTAAAATGATATGGACTCGCGTGTTTGAACATGTACCTAACCGATTTTTTTAAATTTTTTTTTTAAACGGTACATGTTCAAACACGCGCGTTAATATCATTTTACTCCCTACTTCAATTATAGTTTGTCAATTTATGGCTACGGCCGTATGTTGTAGCTTAACCACTAGGGAATGACAAAAGGAATGGCGTATTTCAAAAAAACACTACCTTATTCTTAGGTCAATAATTATTATAAAGCAATCATTATTCATAAGATGTTTATCACACTTGACTGGTCAAAAACATAGCTTATAATAAGTATCTTTAGAATCATCTTCAAATGTGTTAATCTTGCCGATTTTTTGAATAATAAAATGCCTAATTCTTGTCAAATTTGGGATCACAGAGATTATCAATATAATTTTTATCGTGAATATTTTACAAAAATTATCTCGTAATAAATTATACTAATGGTTTCATAAATGCGTTTAAAAATTAATAAATGAAAAAAAATCTTAACACCACTGCACAGTTATGTACCGAAATATGACTATATTCTAAAACATTAGAGCAAGAGGTTTAAAAGAATACTATTTTATGTAACAAAAATACTCATTACAGTCATTAAATGTTTAAAATAACTATAAAGGATAATAAGGCTTCAAAATTATATAAATAGATTACCTACAACGTTTAAGGAGTGTCCAGGATCATGGTTTGAAAATACAATAAAAACTCAATTTTGACCTACGACGAGCACGTGGGCCGTTAAATAAACTTTGTATGTTTTATAATTTATGTAGATGTCAATTGGGACCAAGTAGGAAAAAGGAAATCATATTTTGCCTAATATAATATACTTATAGATAGATCACTGGAAAATACAACATCTGAAAGTCGTGAATAAGTTATCTAATTACATACGCTACACTAGTCGTAAGTCAGCTGTGAAACATTAACTATATACCTACTTTAAATTTGAAATTTTTAGGCACATAATTTTTTTTTTTTTAATAGTTGGTTAGGTCAATGACTTAACATATGATTTTTAGTTGTATAAGTAATTAAACAATTCAACAATAAGTAATGCTGTTCATAATTTTTAATTGATTACAGTTTTGTAGAATTCCATAGAAATCTGTTTTATCGACAGTCACTTTGCGGCATCTATATATTAAATATTAAAGTTTCGTTTGGCGTAATTAAAAAAATAAATAATCATTTTCAAATAACTATTGTAGATATAAATAATGTCGTATACTTATATGAATGTTCATTAAAGTAATTATTACATAAACAGTAGCAAACTTCAATGCTTATCTCCCGGATCATTAAAACCGATCTCTTTAAAATAGCACAAATATCTATTTTGTTAAATCAAATTTTCATCAAATCTAACCACCCTCATTTCCCTCTTTCGCCAATAGTAATAAGTTTCCATTTATAATTATTATTGCCTTCATTGATTAGTTTTAACTTATTTCAGATAAACTTGTTTCGTAGGTACGAGTATATTATTATTTTTGGGTATACCTACATTAAATCAGAGAAACATAACTATTCTAAAAAATCCTTAAAAAAGACATGGACCTAATGTAAATTGAACCCACACCCATCTCAATCTGGGCAAGATCTTTATATTTTTACTTACCACTTAAATGTCTATTCATTTCACTATTTTCTAATAAACACACTTCTTAGGTATTAGGTTTTTCATCAATAATAGCAAGCAACTCTTATGATAATTAAATATTAGGTACCTATTAACTTTGACATCTAGGTGGCGTCCTATTTTAGTAAGACAAGTTTTATTAATGCCAATGCAGGTGCGTTTCTGAATCTATTAAAAAATAATCAATTAAAGATATCGCGTTCTTAATATTATGATGCATTATTCAGACTTGCTTGAATAAAAGTTAATAAAATTTTAAAACTATAGGTTATTACTACTCAATAGTGTAAAAGCCAGTGGTAAATATAAATACAAAACGCACTATAACTCACTTACAAAATAGTGTCAATTTAATAAGCGATGCCTTTCGATAACTTTAAATCAAATTACATCTCCCACTTTTATTGGAACCCCTCTCGAATTTTTCAGCCTAATCGACTCGAATCTTTGAGTAAACGTTCAACGAATCGCCAAGTCATTTCAGCGGTAAAAAGTTAACGTAGCGAACTGTTAAAAAACACTCCAATACGAGTTTTCTTTGAAATTCTATCCCCTCGTGGTGCTACGCTTCTACGCCTTTTAAAAAAGCTCCCAGATGAAAACAGCTTTTTGATCCATACGCAGTTTAACCAAGTATACATACAAATAATAAATACAATGGTCTGCCACAATTTTTTTAAAGTCAGCATAATATATTCTGAATACACATGTATTTGGTTAATATTAATTGGATAACACAAACGTATAGATGTGGTCACCATCAAATTCATTTAACTATTTACAATTCATAATAAACCTTTCTTTCAACAAATAATTCACAAGATTTTGAGAATGTAACATTCCATACATTGAAGATACATACATAACTTGAAAACACCTCAGATATAGGTACCCACTAGAAAAAGTCATATTTGAAAATAAATACGATGCTCGACGGGATTTGAACCCGTATAACCACTGGTATCGCGCCAACTGTGCATCAACCCATTATGCTGCGTCCTATCTAATTACGACAACTTAAGCTAGTAGGTTTAACTATCAATAATAGCAAATTGTTGCCAGCTGCTTATTTAGAGTTAGTTATAAAAAATCATTATTATTTTATCATTAATTGATATTATTAGCTATAGGTACCTTATACATTTACAAAATGATAATATAAATTATTTTTAATTCTGTATTGAAAAAATCTTTGTGTCTAATATTTGGCATTTAATTAAATAGAAAATTAAAAGAAATCAAATATTTTCATTTAAAAATGATACATAGGTACTTACTTATAATAAATTATTATATTGTGTTATAAAATAGTTAATAACTGTAAAATAGTGTTTTAAGATAGCGATAAGAGGTGAAACTACATATTATTATACTGCTGACTACATCTGCAATGGGGAAAATGTGCAGTTAGTTCCATGCTCTGCCGTTGAATGCTTTATTCTACGTTTTTATTATACGCTTCCAACTTAATGGTATAAGTACAAAACTGACCAAGGGTTGAGTTTCCTCCACTTTACACACGTGATCGCTTCATTAATTTTTCACTCCGTTATACAAAAGAGAAAATAAATTGAATTTCAATTGATAATTTGTCATAGCGAGGGACTATTGTATACTATAAACAATTTTGAGTATCACGTTATTAAAGTAAAAGGCTTCCTTAGATAAACAAGTCTTCATACAGAAATAATAATATTTAAAATATTTATTATTATAAATTAATAATTTATGTACTCTCTATTAAATTCTTGTATTAACTTATTAGGTTGTTCATTTTACTAATATGCAAATAATGCGATTGCAATAATCTAAGAGGATCAAAAAAATCATCGCATAACCATGATATAATATATTAATATTTGGTCTATTCCAAACCACCGACTTCATTTCGGGTTTATGTCATTTCCAATTTTTATATAATGTCAGAGAGCGAGGGCCAAGCTGTAAAGAGTTTGATTATTGAGAAGTGGGTCTCGCAATGAAGTCACGGGTCTGGAAAACTCACATGATTTTCAATGTGTGTTTGGATTCAAAACATGGACCTAATGGTATGAGAAAGTGACTAATATAATCAAAATCTGTTAATACGACAGACCTTCACTCTGTGGATGCCCATATGATTTTTTAGGATCGATGACTGTATACTGTGTTATGTCAACAATAATATTATAATAAGCAAAAAAAATACTAATCTTTGAAGATTATGTATTTACGGTGAATTTATCAATGGTTCACGATTGTACTCGGTCAAACCAAATGCCGCCTATTCAACGCCTGCATTCTGACGGTGCTGCTTTATGGTAGCGAATCATGACATCTTACGAAGGCTCAGAGCAACCGTATACTGAGCTTCGAAAACAGATGTTTGCGACGGATACTGGGTGCGCGGTGGGTATGACTTTAGGAGCAACGAGGAGATAAGAGAACGCACCAAGCAGCCTCTCATCACGCTGATAGTGAAGAGGCGATAATTGACCTGGCTCGGCTACATGCTGCGGATGACAGAAGAGAACCTCAACCTGGCTTGCCTATTCTTAAAGCCGACTGGATTCCGACGTCCTAGATGGCCGCATAATACTATATATAGAGTGTATACGGTGGATCTACGGGATGCTGGTTTGACCTGGAACGAAGCAAGAAGACTGACGAGCGACAGGGATTCTTGGAGGCGCGGCGTGGTGTTCATATGCTCTAATTAAGGGGCGGATATGGCCGAAGAAGAAGAAAAATCAATGGTTATAATTTCAATCAACCTTTTCTTAACGCCACCAACATCAGCATTTATCATTGTATAGCCAACTAAAAAAAATAGTAATGATGAATGTTACGATTTATGTACCTATAACCCTCCGAAGGACAGTTTTTCGCTACCTACTGAATTATAAAAAGCTCTATAAATAAAATAACATGTAGTGAATCTTATTTATATGCATTTTGAATTCAGTCCACTAAAATGTTTCTAAGAAAGCTCCGATCAAAGCTTGACCGTGATAAATGTAAAACTTACGTGACCCTTTGACCACTCTCGATACCAAAAAAGCTACATCTCCATCGTTTACTCTGGAGAGCTGTAACTTATTTCTTACAAATTCACTTTATCTTTACCCTTATCTTACCGCGCTGACCCTTGTCCGCTAACAAACTGTCCAATTCGCGTCCCGATAAAAAAAATGAGGGAAAAAATACCGCCACATCGCATCGAAGTGGATCGTGGTACTTGCAAAAAGATGTAGAAAAATAGGGAGATCAAACGATACGACGCCAGTTTTTTGTGATGCTTTCACGTGTATCGTGATTATTTATTTGGATTATAATACTGTAGCAGTGGCTAAGGGTGACTTTTGGAAAGAGGTAGGCTGTGGAGATCTGATAAAAAGAGCACACTTGTCAGGTTTACTTATGAGAATAGTACGATATTTACTACTAATGAATAGGTACACACTAGTAAATGACAACGACACACTAATTCAATGAAACTTCAGAAACTCATTGACGACATAAAAATGAGCGATGTGTTTAAATTACGAATTTTTGAAAACATGTACACCCATCAAATATCATTAGATAAAATTTATTTTTATTTATAAAAACAATCTATACTTACTTATTTATTAATATTCAATTAAACGCCGTTGAAATTATTTTTTTAATTATCTAATTATTAATGATTTTGGACAAAGTGCGCAGTCGTGACAACATTATTATGCGCGATTATTTTAGGCTCTGCGATAGGAGCTTACCTTATTTCGTACAAATCAGCAGACTTGCTTAGGTTACGAGACGTAAAGTCCATACGAAAAAAATTCAGAATTATTTCACACATAATCGGAGATTTATTTACGTCGAGACGTCGCGGCGTTTATTATTTATTTACGGCGCGCTGTGGTATATTTTTTAATACCTTTGCAGTTGTTTTGTAAACTGTGTAATACTGTAATACATTCCTACATATATGACATCTCTCGTTGGCAAAATAAATTATTTTTATATAACATAAATAATGAAGTGATTAAGTATATAAATATGTCAATATGCAATTAAAAAATATTTTTCTTAAGAAGGTAGGCTTTAAATAATCGCCTAGTATGGAGTCTTCGCCACTGTACTGTAGGTATAGTAATTTAATTTTAAATAACTTTGTGTTCAATTTAGTAACTAAGTGTACAATTTAGTAAAGTCACTTAAATCATAAAATATGAATGACAAAAATAATTTTAAATACCTACATAGTACCTACTACTATACAAAAGAGTGATAATCATTATTACACCGTTTAGTCGACAACATTTTTGTAATAGGTACAAAATTAGAGGCCATCCATAGACTGAAACCGTATGCGGCTTAAAACCGTGTGCCAAACTAAACGTATGATTTCTGTTCATGGAAATATATTTTCACAAAGTATATTAGTAGCATCTGATCGTATCCATTCATACCATACACTTACACTTGCAAACTTTGTGAAAATATATTAGTTATAAAGGACTTATCGATTTAAAAAAAAAATGTTAGGACTTATCGATTTAAAAAAAAAATGTTTTTTTTTTCATTTATATCGATAACAATATCAAAGATCGAATCGGTATAAATAATACGTACAAAGCTTTCAAGTTACACTTATTTATATTTTATAAAAAAATCGATGGTTTTTTTTTTTTTTTTTTTAATTAGAAACAAGATACGTTAAAACTTATTGAGGCGCAGATTGAAAAGCGCGGGCCCGGAAATCGATGAAATATTAATCAAAAAATGAATACTCTTGACTATCCATTATTCAACCTCAGGTATTTTTGCGACCCAGGATTCGGCTTTTCAAGTGTACCTATATGTAGTAATCTTTCAAATACTTAATATATCAAATTATCTAGAATTCAAAGTTTGCATTTCCAATTTGTAAATGTGCATAGTGTATAAAAATGCTGAAAAGTGAAAAGCATAACCCATGTCGCAAAAATTTCTCAAATGGAATAGTAAAAAAACAAATCAATTAGAATTTAAATATTTATCAGTATATTTCTTCATTGTGTATATCTGTCTAATTTTTCTTTCCATATTACAAGTGGCCAATGTCGCGAATTATCGATGTTATAATATTGCATATTATAATAAAAATAATTACATGATAAAAAGAACTTGTTATATACAACGTTTTTAAATTTTCTGTTGAATCATATAAACTTGACTTGACTAACTTAATTGTGCTTGAAGGAAATATTACTGAAATGTCATTTAGACATGTCATATTGGTTTCCATAGTAACGCACGTATATATTAATAATTTAGTTGCTAGGACCCCAGAGCCCTTAGCAACCAATAATGGTGTCGAAATAACTTTTCATACAAAACAGAATTCACTGAAAATGAATTCAATTTTACTTAAAGATGGCTAAAAGTATTAAAAAATTCATTGGCATCGTTTTCTGATATATTCTAAAAGTTTCAAATGTCTAGCTAGTCGGAAAGTTAGTTAAAAATCGATTGCAAGATTTGTACCGGACAAAGAACCACCGGACAAATAATAATACGAGCTAAGAAAAACGTTGTAAAATATACTGAACTTAATATGTCTAAAAGTTTTTAAGAACGTGTCCGTTCGTGATTTTCCAATTATAGCACTAATTTACTTATTATTGTATATCCTTTTCAGGTACTAACTATTTATCTAAAAATAAAATATTTTATTTTAGAATTACTATTATCTATATATTAAAGACCTTGAAATAGCGTGTTCAGTTATTATCTGATAAAAAATGAGTAAGTATTTTTTGTCACAACAAAAAAAAATCAACTGTGATAAATCAAAGCGCTCAAAATCACCACTCATCGGTCACGTTTTTCCATTACCATCCCTTTAACTGAGAGCGATACCCGGAGATCATAAAGACAGAGAGCTTTTGATGTCATCAAACAACTTGGAATATAGATGGATACGTTCTGTATAGATATATGACTTATTCTCTTTGACCATTCAGATGATGTGGCCATTCGTTTGTTTTACAGCCGCCATTACTGTTGGATGTTATGCGCTCCTGGCAATGTATATTCGGTTTTGTAAATACCAAAGGCGAACAGATTGATTTACTAAAAAATATTATGATGACTAATTTTTTATTTTCATTTTTTTTCGTAATTCGAATTTTATCGAAAAGTAATTTTCAAAACCACTTTCACACCCACGGTGGCCGCGAGGCTTAAGCTTTGGACAATACGGGGTCTCAGGTTTGAATCCTGGGTCTGACAAGTACACATATTGTTTTCCAATTTATGTATGAGTCAGAGTATGGACCTAATAGGTTGAGCAAGTGGCTGACATCCATTTCTCGTAAAAAAAATCTATCAATACAATCCTTCACTCTGTGGAGGCTCATATGATCCTATTAGGATCGGACATGGTCGAAAGAAGAAATTTTCAAAAACCTAAAATTATTGAAATAAAGTTAGACCTAGTAGGAATCGAAATCACATCCTTTACTATCCGGTGATCTTATTATTTGAGCTATCGACTCGTTTATGATCCATATAAAGTATCGCTAATAATTACGCTAGTTACCCACTTTGACCTTTTTAAAGGATTTTCAAAAATATATACGTGTCAGGTTTTCAAGGATTTCAAGGTTGTTTTGACACATAAAAGGCGGCGTTCGCATTCATATACCTAATAGTCCACTTCAATACATTAATTATTTAGAATGGCTTCTGAAACGTCAAGAAAAAAAGAAAAAACAACCAACGGTGACAACCCAAAATCTATTACGACAAAGATACTTTTTTTTCAATATATGTTTGGGTCCTTGTAGTAGTGTAGATAAAAATAGATAAAAATAAGTAAGAATTTTATATCTGTGGAATATAGTTAAAATATACGCAAAGAAAACTATGTATCCAAAAGGTATAGGTACGAGGGTGGGTCAATAAGTCCTTAGAAAAGCCGACAAGTGGCGCGACTAGTACTGTAAGCGGTTTGTTTTCATGCAGCGGCACTACCGATTCAGTATGCTGCGAAGTTTCAATCAGATTGTCGGGTTGTTGTGTGTTTTTCGTACATTAAAAAAAAAAAGCTTGTGGAAAATGGAAAAATGGAAAATGGAGAAAATTGAGTTTAGAGCTGTTATTAAACATTTTAATATAAAAGCGTTAACAGCAAAGGATATAAAAAATGAGTTGGATTTAGTTCACGGCATATCTGCTCCTTCACTCGCAACTATTTATAACTGGTTAAATGAATTTAAACGTGGTCGTACATCAACAAAGGATGAACCACGCTCAGGACGTCCTGTAGAGGTGACTACACCAGAAATGATCAATAAAATCCACGATATGGTGTTAAGTGACCGAAGATTAAAGTTGAGTGAGATAATTGAGGTTACAGGGATCTCAAAAGGTAGCGTCATTTCTATTTTACATGACAAATTGGGCATGAAAAATATTTCTGCAAGATGGGTGCCGCGTTTGCTCACAGTCGACAATAAACGCAATAGGGTGGTGGCCTCTAAAGCCCTGTTGTCGCTCATGCAACGCAATCCGGATGAATTTTTTCGTCGCTTTGTGACTGTAGATGAAACATGGATACACTACTATACTCCCGAGACGAAAGAACAGTCAAAGCAGTGGATTGCGAAGACAAACCATGTCCAAAGAAGGCGAAAACCGTAAAATCAGCTGGTAAGGTTATGGCTACTGTATTTTTGGATGCACGTGAAATTATTTTCGTTGACTATTTGGAAAAAGGAAAAACAATAACAGGGGATTATTATGCATCTTTATTGGACAAGCTAAAAAACGAAATTGAAGAAAAATGGCCTCATTTAAACAGGAAAAAAATCCTCTTTCATCAGGACAATGCCCGTGTTCACACATGTTTACGATCAATGGCTAAAATTGAAGAATTGAAGTTCGAATTGGTCGACCACCCACCGTATTCGCCAGATTTAGCCCCCAGTAACTTTTTCCTTTTCCCAAACTTAAAAAAATGGCTAAGTGGACAAGGTTTTTTTGCAAATGAAGAAGTCATCGATCGGACAAATGCTTATTTTGAGGAGCTTCCGAAAACTTATTTTTCTGACGGTTTAAAAAAAATTGAGAAACGTCTAACCAAGTGTATTGAGCTCCAAGGAGATTATGTTGAGAAATAAAAAAAAAATACAAAAATAAAAACTGTTTTAATGCTTTTTTCTAAGGAATTATTGACCCACCCTCGTATTTAAAACGATACCTACATTTATGGTATTCATAAAAACATTTAATTTTGAAATCGTTAGTTTTACATACTAAATCACAGAAAATTATATAGAGAGATAATAATTTATAATATAGACAAACAATACTAATAAAAGAGTAAAACCAAATAAATATCAAAAAGTGTAAAACGGAACGATATAAATACCCACATATATATAAACCAACAAAACAAGAATTATAAAAGCACTAATATACTCGTAGTTTTCCCCAAGTATATAAAACCTCCTCCAGTCCCCTGGATACCTCAAGAGTACCTAAAACAGCAACTGCATCACCTCTTTGGATTTCTATACTTATTCGCTATTGCAGTTACTCAGTTGAACGGCACTCACCGGTTTTAAACTGTTTTATCAATCGTCATTGATAGCTTATAAAATTCAAGTAAAGATAATAACAGAATAAATACCTGATACCTATAATTTTCACTAATTTTTCAATATTCTTTTCTTTGTCTATAAATAATAACTATTTTTAATAAATTATCCAATATTATTTTACAAAGTAAATACTGCTAATAAATGCACCTACCTAATAATTATTTTTTCAATCTAATTTAATTGTTAATTGATCACGAACCGTCCTTATAACAACAAGAAAGCAAAGAGGGTAGGTGGAGTTGTGATGGACGTGCCTAAGTGGGTAGGAAGACTTCCTTTATCAAATAAAATATCACAGCAATTTCTCTATCATCATCTACCAAACAATAGGTACAAACGACAATACACTTTTATACTAATACAATCCAATAGTATCCACAATATGTGGAGGGTGTGGTATGGCAAGAAGTGTTTAAAGATGCTCGAAATATTTTTGCACTTGTTCTTTAGCTACAAAATTATTTTTGGGAAAGCGGTGAAATTTTCGTTGATAAAATCTTAGTATTTATATTTAAACTACAAAACTTTCATCAATTGTAATCAATGTCCATGTAACCTATGTCAACAATATTAATCGTAGGTATATTGATATAAATATAACTGCTAAGTGTCTCTTGAGCTTAACTGTTAAGCCTTCGTGGAAATCTTTCATACTAGTTTACAGGTGCTTTTTTGTTTTTAGTCACAACCGATTTCATAAGTAAGTTTCGTAAGTACTAAGTTTTCGTGGTACAGTGTGTACGGCATTGGCTTCTCATACGTGAGCTCCGTATTCGAGTCCCGGTGAGGTTTTAATATACATATTTAAGTGATACTCTCAAATCCAGAGTGTTTGTTTCACTTATATTACTACCTACACTATCGTTTCATTTTATTATTACTATGATTAGGCCTCATGGCTTGTTGTAGCGTTAAAAAAATGTATAGGTATTATGTACAAATATATGAATATATATAATAATAATAAATTGATCAATGATGATAATTAATTATGCTGATGAAACAATTTTTCCATTTTCTTTTGAAATGTATTATGCAAAACAAAACCATTACACACACGCTGAAAAAATGATGTTTTTTGTGTTTTTTCGTATGGAACGGACGCGTTCATTTAGCCATTTCCTCTTTGGTATCGTCCACTTATTAATCATCCCTCCTCCCAGTCCCTCCCTGTCTTTTTCTTTGCCTCCCCTTTCCCAGCCGGACAGTTCGTGACTCCCTTTAAATTCGCGAAATGGGGTGAAAATTCGACCAATTCGCTTTTTTCTTCTATTCGTTAAATAAATAAACACGCATTATCGGAGAGGGTCACAGTAATGGAACTAGACTATTTTTATTTTATACATGATGCACAGAATGAAGAAATATAGCGATTTTTTTTGTTTTTTTTTTATCTGATAGTAGTGCGCCTAGATCAATCCTCATCCTACACAGTCAGTGTAATACCAGTATACGTGCACGCCAATATCACACTCGACTGAGAGCTCGATTATGCCTACACGATCAACAACGGTTTGTATATTTTACAACGTTTTTATTAGCTCGTATTCTTGTTTGTCTAGTGGTTTTTTGTCCAGTACGAATCTTGCAATCGATGTTTAACTAACTTCCCGACTAGCTAGACATTTGAAATTTTTAGAATATATCATAACACGATGCTAAATGCATTCTTTTAATACTTTTAGCCATCATTAAGTAGAATTGAATTCATTTTCAGTTAATTCAGTTTCGTATGGAAAGTTATTTCAGAAAAATCCGTAAAAAGTAAAAGACTAGTATTGGTTGCTAAAGGGGTGGTCCTAGCAACTAAATTATTTATATATACGTGCGTTACTATGGAAATCAAAATGAAATGTCAAAATGACATTTCAGTATTCTATATTTGTTTGTTTGTTTGTTTTTTTATTTACTTCATATCAAGTACACGTTTGAGTATAATGAGCATAATAATTTAACAGAAAATTTAAAAACGTTGTATATAAAAAGTTCTTTTTATCTTGTAATCTTTCCATTTAGTACGCTGGGCTCTTGTAGGAATGCTTGACGACGAAACTTAAGTGCCTCGTAATCATTGATATACTACAATGCTCGTAATACACCCATTTAAGGCCGGGTCGTATTTGTGTTCTTAACGCTGCGAACTTATTACAATTTAAAAAAAAATGTTCATCACATCACCAACCCGTAATATCTGACAGGTCCAACCTGTCAGATAAATATTGCTTATTTTTAACCGATAGGTATGCGAGGTAACCGACTAAGTAATATTATGTACATTATGCTATTTTTCAATAATTAAGCAATACACCAACTACTTCTTTCAAATTCAATTTTAATGCCAGGCATAGGCAAAATAGAGTTGGAGAATGGATAGTATTGAAAATCTCTGTAGGCAAATACTGCGCATTCAAAGTAAAAAAAAACACAAAATATATCCATAACCAATTTAACTATTTGCACTACCTCTTATGGAGTGCCTATACATCGCACAGTGTACTGTCCCTCCGTAATGTCGGTCACTTAATCCTCCGTTGACATTTCCTCTCGCGCCCGGAGGCCATATTGCTTTTTATACGTCATTCCCTTTTTTCAGCCGACCGGAAAAAAGTGACCGACCGGTAATTCGAGCTTCTGCACAGCGGGATATCAACATTGACTATTAAATTAATTTCATCAAACCACTGTGCGACACATAGAAAAATAGACTTTCCTGAATTCAAAAATGTTGCCAAAAAAAAGCTTTATTTCAACTGTGGTAATTTTATTACATACAATATTTGATTAGCTTTTATTATAATTCATTCAATAAAACATTGTATTATACGTAATATGCTTGGTTTAATTTGGTTTGCATGATGTGTGCAATGAAACTGTAATAAATAAATAAACAATGCAATATTACAAACGAAATCGGTCATAAAAATATTTATATGATAATATCACGTTGAGTAGCACATAATTGTTTATACTGTCATTATTTTCCGACCAACGATTTAAAAACATTGTATTAAATAAGCATAGGTATTTAGGTATGTATCTATTGCAACTATGAAACTGATTCCGCAAATAAAATATACTTATTTGTATCTTTGGAGAATACATAAGACATTTAAACACACAAAAACACAAAAAGAGACTTTTTTTAACACTTTCGGCCAAATTTTTTTTCTACGTACTGACACTAAATTCTTTGTATTATATTATAGTTAAAAATATAACAGCCTTCACACATTTTTAATTTGACAAATAACCAAAATGATGACATGAAACTCAATATAATTAAAAATTGTAATTTACTCATAACGCAATGAAAAATATTAACTTAAACCACAGTTACATTATTAATGTGATGCACTCCAACACACATTGAGACCAAATAAAATAAATAATTACTGCTTTAATGAAATAGTGAAAAATAGGTGGCTATATTAGATACGGTAGGAAAAGGCATGCTAATTATAAATATGAGGTATTACAACTAAGACATCAATATGACTAGATAATACGTGTTTCATAACTTTGACGTGTCATACAATATAAAACATTATCGTTTATTTCTAAATAAAAGAAAATGTAAGACGGATGCCCTGATGAGAATTTGATGACATAATCAATCAATTTTTATTCTCTCGTGGAAGCCAGTTGACATTTTTCCTGCTAACTTGTGCGATACACAATAGTATTGGAAATTATTTGAACATTATTTATTTATTTATACTGGTTCGAATTCCCATTTGTACAGTTCAACCGTACAAATGTGGTTAATGAAATATGATTGAAAAATAATTATTATTTCATGAATATTAATAAATATTTCTAAAAACTACATACGTTTAATGGAAAACTGTGGCATATTCCATGTCCAACTGAAATTCACTCTTTGCACCTTATATCTTATTTCACTCTCTTGAAAAAGCATACACACCATTTTAAAACTGTTTACGAAAAGGGGTTTTGACTATAAATTACAATAATTGAGAATTTCCATCAGAATGAAACTGGTCTGGAATATATATCAATATTTTTGTAATTACGTATGTACAATTAAATTTTAACTAAACGTTTAAAAAGTGGACCGAGTGGGATTCAAACCCACGTCATTCACTTTTCGGAACTGATCTCACCTTTAAGCTATCAACTCTTCCTTAATTTATCCGAAATATTTCTTATAACTATGTTTTAAGTGAGGTTGTACTTCAAATTTCGCCAATCACGAGGTAATCTGCTTTTCAAACAGTTATGATATTAACTTAGGTACATTATCGTAAAAGACGCTTATTATCTAATAGATAATGTTTCTGAGTTTTTTTTAAATTGTGTTTTTTAATATTTATATTTTTTTCTAATACATACATAACTTATTTATTTTTTATGAAACAAATACATACATGTATATAAACCCCGCATTTTATATTTATTTTGTAACAAAAATACCATCATTTTGTGTTTGTAAATGATTTGTACAATCTATCACACTATTTTGTTGGCATATTCATTCCCAA
The DNA here is from genome assembly GCF_057557595.1 of Rhyacophila brunnea. Taxonomy (NCBI): domain Eukaryota; kingdom Metazoa; phylum Arthropoda; class Insecta; order Trichoptera; family Rhyacophilidae; genus Rhyacophila; species Rhyacophila brunnea. The sequence continues at coordinate 32,746,855 of NW_028233276.1, read as the reverse complement.
ACATACGACTAGTAATTCGATATTGTTTGACGAACAACGCTCTGAGCGGATTCGGATACTCAATCATTTGACTAAATAGTAATCTACCGGAAACAGTCTGTCCCCTTCCTCCCACACTTGTTTGCATTCGTCGTGTATTATTCAATGCCAACTGAATCAATTGATACGCGGACGCCGAAAAGCGCCGTCGCGACGACTTCTTTGCTTATCTGTACCTACTTAGGTATTTACGCTAGTTTAAATGGCTAAAGTTTCCTACATATATCAATTTAATACAGGGTTCTTATTAATTTTTTACGAAACATGAAGTCTTTTTAATCAATGAAATATTTCTTTATTGGTTTATTATTACATATTATATTCTTTATGAGTATTGATACCAAATTATACATAGCTAAGTATCTGACTAGTTACGATATTTTTTTTTAGAAAACACAGCTTAGAAAAAGTTTTTTTTTCCTTGTAAAATTAACCTTATGTAGATAATAATAATTTTGTAGTAAATTTATATATACAATTTATATATGAACGTATTGTAATGCTGCAGATATTTGAAGCGCCTAGTTTCAAAAGCTACTAAAACGATTTTAGATAGTTCTGGGAAAAAAGAGAAAAACTATTTTAAGTAGTTTTGAGAAAAATGAGAAAAAATCATATCTATTAAATCTGTGAACTTTATGTATTTATTTTTTAATTCATTACATTCTAAAGAGTATTTTGGCTTTCAATTTTATGGGTATTTGAAAAGGACACCCAACCATTTTAGCAGGTTTTGAAATTTACCCTAATTTTTGATCATACGTATTGACGGTAATTGGCGTTTTTTAAAGTTCAATCTTTGGATATAGATAACATCCATCATATAGATAACAAAAATATCCCTCTAAATACATACCTAACTCTTTTTTCTTTGTATTTCAAAATTTTCAAAAACTGCTTGAGGGGGATTTGAAGCTAAGCGCTTCATTTAATATAAAATACTCACTATTTTGAAATACAACCCAAGTTTATTTATTGATGAAAGTTTTGTACTATTATGAATGAGAGAGTATGCGGGTACACAAAGCGTTTAACGTCAGCGGATAGCAGAGTCAGTCCAAAAACAAAAACAAAAAAAATCTTTCTTAACTTTATTCTTTAAGCACTACGGTGCATGGTTGCAGCATCAGTACCGTGCGGCTCCGTCTTGGGACGGAATGAACACTTAAAATAACTTCTTTTAGACACGTTTAAAGCGTCATAGAAAGCGGCCGTGCATATCCACGGCTGTGCATATATGACGGGTGGTGGTGGGAACTTTAACGTAAGTACATAGTGTTTTTATAATATTTTAAAAAGCCTAACATATTGTATAATAAAATTTTATCTGTGAACATTCATATAGCTACCACGACAAATAATTATCTAGTAACCGTGGATCTCGGATATGAATCTCTGCAGGGCTATTCTAACATATCACTGAACTCCAAATCAATAAAAAAATTAATAAATATAACATGTCCGCGAGCTGTCAAATGTCGCTGAGTATCACAGTTAACGCATTTCAAATGCAACCGATTAGAATTTCCAATTGGACAAAAATAGTCCATTTGGAGATTCTAATCGGATAAATCTGGAATCAAGTACCGTGTGTTAACAATTATTTTAGATAACGGCCCTATTTATAGATTTGCAAGTGATATCCATGTTATTTTTGAATAATAAAAATAACGAAAACATAATATTACAGTGTTAACTATTTAAGTCTGACAAATTCACATTTTTTTTAGTGTTGTTGACAAGGTGACTAACATTCTTGTAAAAAAAATATTTATCGAACCTCTTTATTAGGTGGATTATAGGGCCAATGAAAAAATCATATTATTTCCTAATTTCAAACTTAATTTAATAATAATTACACTAGCAGAGAGGTCGCATAACAAGGCAGAACATTTCACCATTGCGCCAAAGCGTCATAAACCGTGCAAATCGTCATAATCAATCAAAGATAGAGACCGTCAGAAGATCTTTTGTGGGAACTAACGAGTACCGATGCTGCAGTCAGGAAGTCGAATGAAACAGGAAACTCTTTAACAGTGGCGTGCGACAGGAGGAAAGACCAGGGGGGTATGGATGGATTAGTGAAGCTTGCTGGCATGTAAATAATGATGGTTATCATTTTTAACGCTTCACAGTTAATCTAGATTATCAGATAAATATAACACAATCATAATATCAGTATTAGGCATTTACTATATCTATCATACTACGCACTGATCTACTTGAAGTATAAATAAGTAAAAAAATTAATGGTTTTACAGTTTCTGGATTTTTTCAATATTCGGGACATAACTACTCTTCAAATCAGTTTCAGCTCGATGTTGTAAATTTATTTGTTTCGCTGATTTAAAAAAACAAACACTTCATTCTGTTAGTTATTTAATTTTTATTTTTTGTGATATCTCTACAATTTTTTATTCACGGCTGCTCTTGTAGTGCAGTGGGTGAGGCGCTGGCCTTCCACCCGAGAGTTCTGGGTTCGATTCCCGGTGAGGACACAATATTTATGTGTTTTTCTCAAAGCCTGGGTGTTTGTCACTGACTGTTCAAAATTACTAACAACCACCTTATTCGAAATAGCAAAGACATGGTTATTAATAATTAAAAAAAAATATATAAATATATTTATTCACACACACGTGGTGCAGTGTGTAAGGCGCTGGCCTTTCATCCGAGAGCTCTGGGTTTGATCCCCGGTGAGGGCACAATAATATATTTATGTGATTTTCTCAAAGCCTGGGTATTTGTGATTGTTCAAAATTACTAACAAACACCTTGTACGAAAAAGCAAGGCAATGAATGGTTATTAATAATAATAACAAAAAATGTTTTATTCACAAGTCCGTTTTCGTTGTTCCAGTTAGAGATCGAAGGTGTTGTATCTTTCAAGTCGATTTATAAATTATCATGTGAAAATTGTGTTTACCAACTCAATTGCCGACAAAAATTCAAAAATAAATTACTTAAGTAAATTTAATATATAATGTAATAATTTAAACAAAATTAAATTAGTGGTGAGTCATCTTCAGTTTCATATTTTCAACATTTTTTTGTATTTTGAATTTAAAAAATATAAGCTCCTACAGCATTGTAATATTCTATATATTGAACTATATAATTTGAAAAAATTTCATGCATATCCCCGCGAGAATAGATCTTTTGTAGAAAAAAACCTAATTTCATAAGTATGCAAGAAGTCGTCGTATTTAAGCTCGTAGCTTAATAATTGGAAAAACACACTGTTGCAAATCCAGCAGTTACTCTACTATATCGTGGATAAATGAGTGAGTGCCAAATAATAATATTTTAATATGAGATACATAGTAATTGAGCGTTTCAAATTTGTTGATTATTTATGCCTGTTGCAACCCGGATAAGTGCATTAGTCTTTGAATACTCACACCAAACAGGAAATGCAGAGAACGGATATGAGTGGAGGATGGGGGGGGGATTCCCCGTTTTTTTCGCAAAGAGGAAATCTTCTTCATATGCAAATGTGACAATAACAAATGAAGATAAAGCCGCATATCCCTTTCAATTCGCCGAACAAAGGTGAGAATTATGCGCGCGTATGTGTGAATAAAGTGGGCGATTTGATGAACATGCTACGGTCAAATTAAATTTAAATTGAAAGTAGTGTCTAGTCATTTTTCAATAATATGTAAATCAGTAGGTACATGATGTTTATCTTTCTACTTAATTATTTATTTATTTGCTTATAAAAAAGACACATTGAGTACATGACAAATTATTAATTTAAGACTTATTATATCTGCCATAGATTGAAATTGTCCATTTGCTGCTGTTGGTAATTCACAATAATGGTGGTTATCAATAATCATACTCATGATAGAATTATGAAAATTCAAGGGCAAAAAGATCTGATTTTTTATCGAATTTAAAAAACTAACGAATACTACAGATATACCATCATAAATCACCTGGTGTTCGAATTTAGAACTAAACCCATACCAGTATAAAAAAGTATTGAATGATACTATTGATATTCCGTCAAATAATGTTAGTATATGACGCCCTCACTTAGCGAACAACTTATACTGGTGAATCTATATATTGTAGTCTTAGTTAAGTGAAAACAAATACGTTTGACTGACAACGTTTATTGTGCACTATTTATGTCGGATCTTAACAAGCCTACCTCTACCCTTCGCCAATGATATATACCTACTTAGATAAGTTTTAAGAAACATAACGTGTCACTACTTTTAAGCGTCATTATAAATATCAGCCGGGTTCGATTCACTGGTGGATAAAGAGCATAAATGCCTACATTAGCTCCTTTCACCAGAGCGGCCTTATGGTCGTTCAGTCCTTGTATGATTACATTATTCCTCGGTGAGTGGAAGAAATTCTCAAGTCGGTCTAACCAGCTGTTAGGCAGATCAGCCCGCCAGGCCTGGTCGCCATAAAGGCCAATTATGTTGCAATTAAAAAAAATACTGCGTCTTATTGCGGTAGTGAAGATCTCTTCATATAATTGTGTATGTCAGTATGCCTTCGATGGTCAAACATTGACACCTCGAATCTGACATTAATATTTTTGACAGGGGGTAGTTAAAATGTTATACAAAAACTATTTAATGATATTAAATAAAAACAAAAATACACTTAGTGCAAAAATAATTTAGTTTATTTTTAATATAACTATATTTTTGTCTATATTTATTATCATGTAATAGTAAAGTTTATGTATAACATTTTAACTACCCCCTATCAAAAATATTGAATGTCAGATACGAGGTGTCAGGTGTCAATGTTAGACTGTTTGGTAGAAAGGGTTAGTGAGGTCACCAATTCTTATAGTTTAAAAATGAACCTCTAAAAAATAAAATTATTATTAGTATGAAAAATAGCAACACCAAACACCTACACAAATAACCGTTATCTACCATATTGATTTGAAAAAAAAATCAAATTGAATCAGTCTATTTCTTCATTGTGTATCTGTATATTTGTCCATTTTTTTATTTCCTTATTTCAAGCAGGCAAAATAGCAGGCAATCATTCGTATTAAATAAAATATTTTAATAAGTAGATAGGTATATACCTATTATATTTGTATTAAAAAGTAATGTGTGGCATAACAACATAATATGTATATTAATAGGTATCTATGCAATGTCTGTTAGCAGTTTCAATATTTTATTTATAAACCGATACAGTAAGGTTACGTACAGTACATTCATTATTAGTTATTTTATTACTTACTAGCTGAAGTACCCGGCTTCGCACAGGATCGCTTCGTAGTTATATTTATCTTAGATATTTAAAAAATAATAAGAGGTAATTTTTTTTTTAATATTAAAATATCTGTGTTATAGGTACAATATGGCAATATGAAAATAATTCTAATAGGAGTATAGGTCAAACAAAAGACCACTAAATTAAAATCGAATCCAAAGTATGCAAACCAAGGCCTGAACAAAAACGATGCATGAGTGCGAGTGAGAAAGTATTCGGCACCCTTATAATCTCTGCGACACGCGCTAGAGTAAGATAAAAGGTCTACATATGTTTTCGTTAGTTTCCAAAAGTATCGCCAACAAATCGTGGATAATCGCTTCACGTAGCATCGTAGCTCGTGTTGCTAAATTGCTATGTTTTGTGTTAGACATAAAGTCAGTGGTAAATATTTTTTGTTAATTAAGTAGGAAAGATGGTTTTGTGTGTTGTATTAAAATATGGTAGCCGTACTGATAAGCAAGAATATGGTATTACGTTTCATAGGTAAGTTGATACATGTTCGTGATAGTTTATTTGTATATTATTATATATATTATCAGTGACCCAGTGTTTCTTTAAAATAACTTAAAATATGGATATCTTTACCTAATGGTTGCATTTTGACCGCTTAAAAATACTATATAACGTAAAAAAATAGAAAATTATATTTTAATTCTGAGCGTCTAGTGCGGTGGTGGAAATGGTCTATGGTCTCGAACATTTGTAGATGAATGCGTTCGCTCGCTCACAAACCAAACGCATGGCACGCAGCTTCATTTAGCAATGCAACGGGTGGCGTCTAGATGTATCTATAGTCTATGATGCAAACGTTATTAATATGTAGTAAAAAAAAAATCAAAATTGCATGGAACAAACAAACAATAAACGTTGTATTTTATATAATACTAATTTAGAAACCTTCGCAGGTGTACGCACAACAACTCACAAAAGTTTCATCGCAATCGGTTGAATGTTATAGGAACGCATACGAATAGAAGAAGAAGATGATTTTCTAATTCAGAAATCTTTGTGGGCATGCGCACGACAACTCACCAAAGTTTCATTGCGAATAGAAGAAGAAGGAGATGGTTATTCTAATTCAGAAATCTTTGCAGGTTTTGGCACAATTATTGACGAAAGTTTTATTGCAATCGGATGAATGGAAGAATATAAAATAAAAGAAGAAGATGGTTGTATTAATTCAGAAACCTTTGCGGGTGTTACCACAACAACTGACGAAGGTTTCATCGCAATCGGATGATTAGTGTAGGAACCATACGAATAAAAGAAGATATAATGAAGAATAAGAAGAAGAAGATGGTTGTACTAATTCAGAAACCTTTGCAGGTGTTGGCACAACCACTAACAAAAGTTTCATCGCAATCGAAAGAATGGTATAGGGAACATACAAATAAAAGAAGATAGAATGATGAAGAAGAAGAAGAAGAAGATGGTTGTACTTATTCAGAAATCTTTGCGGGTGTTACCACAACAACTGACGAAGGTTTCATCGCAATCGGATGAATGGTATAGGAACCATACGAATAATGTATAAAGTATAAAGAATAATGTATAAAGTATAGGAACCATAAGATATAATGAAGAAGAAGAAGAAGATGGTTGTACTTATTCAGAAACCTTTACGAATGTTACCACAACAACTGACGAAGTTTCATCGCAATCGGATGAATGGTATAGGAACCATAAGATATAATGAAGAAGAAGAAGAAGATGGTTGTACTAATTCAGAAACCTTTGCAGGTGATGGCACAACAACTAACGAAAGTTTCATCGCAATCTAATGAATGGTATAGGGACCATACAAATAAAAGAAGATAGAATGATGAAGAAGAAGAAGATAGTTGTACTTATTGAGAAACCTTTGCGGGCGTTACCACAACAACTGACGAAGGTTTCATCGCAATCGGATGAATGGTACAGGAACCATACGAATAAAAGAAGATATAATGAAGAAGAAGTAGAAGAAGATGGTTTTTCTAATTTAGAAACCTTTGCGGGTGTGTGCACAATAACTGACGAAAGTTTCGTTGCAGTCGGATGAATGGTATAGGAACCATACGAATAAAAGAAAATAGAATGATGAAGAAGAAGAAGATGATGATTTTTCTAATTCAGAAACCTTTGCGGGTGTACATACAACCACTTACCAAAATTTCATCGTAATCCGATGAATGGTATAGGAACGCATACGGGACAGACAAAAAGACAGACAGACAAACAGGCATACAGACAGACAGACATTCATTTTTATATAAAAGATATAGCCTATACTCTTCACGAAAGTGCAAGCAATAAGTTAACAAAGTTTTATCGCAATCGGATGAACGGTATGGCAGTGCATTCAATACGAACAAACAAACAAACAAACAAACAAACACACAAACAAATATTATTTTTTTATATATTAGATTACTCTTATTAGTGTTAATGTTATTTCATTATATAAAAAATATACCCCTCTTAGGTACCTACGTATATAAATGACTCATTCCTCAGTCATTGAAATTAACCTAAAATATTTAACTCGTTTATTAATCTTATCATTCTGTCATTTTGAAAAAAATAATTATAAATACTCATCGTTTTATCATTGATAAGAATCGAGTTGTCAAAAGAACAAAATAGACCACATCTGTTTGAGGCATATAATTCATACTCAATTAAAGAGAGCATTTTTAATTAAAGCATCCAGTCTACAATTACACAAGTATAATTCATAAATTTATGGAGCGATGGTGGTTGTACGAATTACAAATTACATCATTTGACGGTAGCGAACCGACACCTAAATGACATTTGCATATATTCACGGCAATAATTGTGAAGAAAGTGTCGGGTAGGTGGAACATTAGGGCATTGGGGAAAAAACACAATTTCGTCCCTTGGTGATCCGCCAAAAGGGTTAATTAAATTAAAACGCTTAGTCGCTCGTGGATATTTGTAGAGGATGTGAGGGCGAAATGGATATATCAATTCAAATATAATTTAACAGTTATAATGATTGTCCAATATTTTATTTTTTAAATAAAAAAAAACAGTTTTCTGACATAGTTATTTACCAGTTTAGCATATTTCTATTTTCATGTAGTTATGTTATTTATTAACCAAATAACATATTAAATATATTAGTATAATAATTTATCGCAAAAAACTAAAATATTGAAGTATTTTACCTATAATCTATGTCATTATCAAAACCATTCCATTCTTGCTCTTTATACTTCCAAACAATATTCTCTAAGTAATACCAACTATAAATATTGTAATATTTTACTTCCGTCCAACAGACAATCTCTGTTACTATGATAATATTTATATTGTATACAATAAATACAATTAAATGAGTGTTGTTGCCAATAAATCAATTATTAGAGTCCTTTATGACTGGTGATGTGTCATATCATTTAGTTTGAACCAGTTTGCTAACGCTTTATACTGTATTCCATGCAATAACCAAACTAAAAATTCAACAAATCACGTAAAAAAAAATTAAAAAAAAAATATATTAACGATGTTACATTACATATTATAATTAATTTATATGAATATTATTAAAACAAACATTAGTAAACATTTTCAACAACTACATCATTATTATTTATCATGGCTATAACATACATTTATGACTCAAAGTGTATTTTCATATGACCATATCGTATCTTACACGTACTAATTTAGTTATGTCATATCAGCAAAATTATTTTTTTTTTCATCAAAAAATAATTGTGTAATGGCACTGGGCCCATCGCTTGTTGTTGTGCTCAAAATAATGTACGTAATACATTACCATATGCAATATATGATATATATTATTTTACTTTAATATATACCTGCATTATCAAGTTAATGCACATTGTAATAATAAATAATTACAAGATAGAGAGAACTTTTTATATACACCGTTTTTAAATTTTCTGTTGAATTATTATGTTCAATATGCTCAAACTTGTACTTGATATGAAGTAAATAAAAAACAAATAAACAAACAAATATAGAATACTGAAATGTCATTTTGATTTCCATAGTAACGCACGTATATATTAATAATTAAGTTGCTAGGACCACCCCCTTAGCAACCAATAATAGTGGATTGGATTACGGATTTCTTCCAAAATAACTTTTTATACAAAACAGAATTAACTGAAAATGAATTCAATTCTACTTAAAGATTACTAAAAGTATTAAAAATATGCATTGGCATCATGTTTTGCTATATTCTAAAAGTTTAAAATGTCTAGCTAGTCGGGAAGTTAGTTAAAAATCGATTGCAAGATTTGTATTGGATAAATAATCACGAGCTAATAAAAACGTTCTAATAAATAATTCGCAATGTATAAAAACAGTTTTAACGCTTTCTTCATTGAGCAATAATAGTAGACAGTATTTTTCAGAATAGGCAATAATGATTCATTTCTAGTGTGCATAATGCTGTTTATAAATAAATTCCAAAATAAAAATAAATTATTATGGACATGGTATGCACAACCGCCACACTTCCCCTTTTACCCTTCAAACAGAGGGCAACGCAAATGCCTGTCGTGGCATCATTGTTCCTAGCGGAGCAGTGAAGCAGTCAACCCTTTTATGCCCACGACACTAAGCTCACACTTTATTCCGATGACCAACTGTTGACATTAAAGTTAAATAATATATGAGCGACTGCTCATTCCACACAAGTTAATCCTCAATGATCGCTGAATATTTCATACATATTGCATGTACGAGCGTTTGTTCTGGGCTCGAATCCCAATCGGGTCAGTTGGGACCGGGGAAGATTAAAGAGAGTGCAAACAGAGACGATTGTGGATGGTCAATTGGAAAATAAATTGAATTTTAAGGTCTTGTGCAGTGACGTTTTAAAATTTAAATGAACAAACACATCATGTTCTGATCAAACAAAAGACATCGTAAAAGAGAATATAACATATTTGATATGTAGGTTTGTATTTATTCAATTTATTCAAACAATAATAATATTAAATTCAATTTATAGGTAAATTATTATAACTGTCTTAGTTGAATTACATGCCATAGTAAATGTATCATTAGTAGGTATAATAACGCCGGTATTGTTAAACTAATAAATCCTGTTTTAGTAAAAAAAAAAAAATTAAAAAATTTTTTATTGAATACAATGAGTAATAATATTACTGGATATATATTATCTATCACTGTGCAAGATTCTTACACCCATAATATGTCTATTCATTTTTTAAAGTTAGTCTCCATATAACTTTAAAATTTGTAAACCTTCTAAATACTAAGAACCGTTATAATTTTACTTCCACATTTACCCCTACTATTTATAGCTTCTCGTCGCTTCAACCACGAAATAATACAATTTTCCATGTACATTCCTCATACCCAGACACTTTGAGTCTGACTATAAATACCTGGCATGTAGGTACAATTAAGCTATCGCATCCATAAATGATTATCGAATGCATGTGACTTAACGGTCATAATTATTAGAACCGTCAGTGTCCACATTAGATGCCCCTGATAGTTGCATCAATGTATGGGCGCTACGGGTCTTTCATTGGGTACTGGCCTTGCGTGTCGTAGAATGCCGAGAGAAGTGAAGCACACCTGTGCAGAAAGCTATTCACGATTCTCTGTAATGAGGTCGTGATGAGAATAATAAGAAGCAATATTCAATTTATCTTAATATTTTTTTTGTATTTTTCGCGATTCTGGGGGTCTAAAAAATAATGCGCGCCTAAATGAAGTTTTAACACTTTACAATTACTATTTTCATCACAATAATCATAATAACTCTGAATTCAAAATAATTGTTAAAAGTTTTCTACGAACACATTGCATAATATGCATTAAATGCAAAGTGACTTCGTTTCCCGTCACTAGTAGTTGAGTTAGTGAAACTCTGACTGTTCAAAAGCTCGCCTCTTCATTTGCAGAGAGCTTGTTTGTATGGAGAGCTTTCGCTGGCCTCACAAATCTGCCATTGTGACAGAACATATTGTTCTGTCTCCATTAAAGCTTCGCTAGCTGCAAACAAACCGCGGTTTTATGAGCAAACACTGCTGCCAACTATTTATTGCGTTCACCAACCAGACATTTCAATAATTATTATCGCAGAAATGCATTTGATTTGAATTTCAATTGAATACCTTAATAGCCGATACTAACTTTGAAACTACTTACCTACTGTAATAATATTTGCGATAAAAGCTATGCATCAATCAGAATATTATTGACAGTACAATTTAACAGTAAATAATATAATTTATGGTGAAAATCATAATAGTAGATATATCTATTGATTTTTGGAAAAATGAATTATTAATTTTGGGAGGGTATTAGGTTTTCGGGCAGTGTCATAACCAGGATAGCCAATTTAGTTAAAAATAGTATTCATTTTAACATTTATTCATGCAACTAATTTTAATAAATACAATATCCATTATAAAACCTAAGCGCCATATTTCCAGCTAGTCATATATAAATGTTATACAATTTATATTCTTTCAAAATAATTTAAACTTTTATAACTGACCACTCAATTAAAATTTATCTTGCCAATCTAGAATCCAGTATTTTTTTTCTGCCAAATATTTCAAATTATCTGCTCAATATTGATCAAAATACTAATAAGCAAAGACGTCCAAGAAAATCTTTTATATTATTAATTGTTTAATATTATTATATAAACATATACCTTGTATACCTATATATTATTATATATTATTTTTAATACTACAACAGATAATGATGCCCAATAACAGTAGTGTAGTGAAACGGTAGTGTTTGTAGTAGTAGAAGTGAAACGATCACGCAAATACCATGGCGTTGATAAAATCACATAAATATAAATTATGACTACACCGGTAAACAAACCAGAGCTCCCGGAAGGCCAGCACCGTACACACTGGATCACGAGAGTAGAAAATTGACATACCTATTTTAAAATACTTTGCTTTAGTTAGTGTTCCAAGAGTAAAATATGTTTTTACAGAATAAAACATTATTATTTGACATAATACTTACATAAACAATCATATAATATTGTATATAGCATGAAGTACCCGGCTTCGCACGGGGTCGCTTCGTGGTTATATTTATCTTAGATATTTAAAAAATAATAAGAGGTAATTATTTCTTTAATATTAAAATATCTGTGTAATACAATATGGCAATATGAAAATAATTATAATAGGAGTAAAGGTCAAACATAAGAACACTAAATTAAAATCGAATCCAAAATATGAAAACGTTATTAATGTTATAAATATGTAGTAAAAAAAAAATCAAAATTGAATGGAACAAACAAACAACAAACTTTGTATGTTATATAATAATAATTTAGAAACCGCACACAACTGACAAAAGTTTCATCCCAATCGGATGAATGGTATAGGAACGCATACGAATAGTAGAAGAAGATGATTTTCTAATTCAGAAACCTTCGTGGGCATGCGCATGACAACTCACCAAAGTTTCATTGCAATCGGATTAATGGTATAGGAACGCATACGAATAGAAGAAGAAGAAGATGGTTGTACTAATTCAAAAACCTTCGCGGGCTTGCGCACAACAACTGGTCAAAATTTCATCACAATCGGATGAATGGCATAAGAACGCATACAAATAGAAGAAGAAAAAGATGATTGTAGTAATTCAGAAACCTTTGCGGGCAAGGGCACAACAACTCACCAAATTTTCATTGCAATCGGATGAATGGTATAGGAACGCATACGAATAGAAGAAGAAGAAGATGGTTGTACTAATTCAGAACTCTTTGCGGGCGTGCTCACAACAACTGGTCAAAATTTCATCGCAATCGGATGAATGGTATAAGAACGCATACAAATAGAAGAAGATAGAATAGAAGAAAAAGAAAATAGTTGTAACAATTTAGAGACCTTTGCGGCGTGAGCACAACAGTTGATCAAAATTTAATTGCAATCGGATGAATGGTATAGGAACGCATACGAATAGAAGAAGAAGATGGTTGTACCAATTCAGAAACCTTCGCGGGTGTTGGCACAATTACTGACGAAAAATTTGTTGCAATCGGATGAATGGAATAGAAACGCATACGAATAGAAGAATATAGAATAGAAGAAGAAGAAGAAGAAGATAGTTGTACTAATTCAAAAACCATTGCGGGTGTTACCACAACAACTGACGAAGGTTTCATCGCAATCGGATAAATGGTATAGGGACCATACGAATAAAAGAAGATAGAATGAAGAAGAAGAAGAAGATGGTTGTACTAATTCAGAAACCTTCGCGGGTGTAGGCACAATTACTAACGAAAATTTTATTGCAATCGGATGAATGGAATAGGAACGCATACGAATAGAAGAATATAGAATAGAAGAAGAAGAAGAAGATGGTTGTACTAATTAAAAAACCATTGCGGGTGTTACCACAACAACTGATGAAGGTTTCATCGCAATCGGATGAATGGTATAGGGACCATACGAATAAAAGAAGATAGAATGAAGAAGAAGAAGAAGATGATGATTTTTCTAATTTAGAAACCTTCATGGGTGTGCATACAACCACTTACCAAAATTTCATTGCAATCGGATGAATGGTATAGGAACCATACGAATAAAAGAAAATATAATGAAGAAGAAGAAGAAGATGATGATTTTTCTAATTCAGAAACCTTTATGGGTATGCATACAACCACTTACCAAAATTTCATTGCAATCGGATGAATGGTATAGGAGCGCATACGGGACAGACACACAGACAGACAGACATTCATTTTTATATATTAGTATAGCCTATACTCTTTCCGCAAGTGCAAGCAATAAGTTTACAAAGTTTTATCGCAATCGGATGAACGGTATGGCTGCGCATTAAATACGAACAAACAAACACACAAACACACAAATATTAATTTTTATATATTAGATTATGTCTTACAAACAGTTTAACAAAATGTTAAAACAGGACTCTGTCTGTTTCAATGCGCCAACAATGTGAATATACATATTTGAAAACATCTCATGCATATACACACTTTGCCTGTTGCCTATATGCACTTTTGCCTGTTATCGCGAGGGATGGTTTCCAATCCTGGTGTCCTAATGAATTTGAATTTCCATGCGCCTGTCAATTACCTACGTGGTCGCAGTCATGATTTATTCTGGATTGGAACCGTTTCCTCGTGTCAAGCCTATCAGGCACCATTAGCGAGGGGTGCAAGACTAGTAAATGCGCTCCCTAAAGACATAGACATTTTCAATGATGTACTTTGCATTTTATTTTTGAAACTGTATTTTTCTGTATAAAATTGTATATTTTTCGTTCTCAAAAATTATATTTTTCTGTATTAAATTGTACTTAAGTATGTTTTAATTGTTTTTTTTTTTTTGTTATTATTATTGTTATTATATATATATTTCTTTTTCTATATTCTCTTCTCTCTTGTGAGGGTAATGTTTGACTTATAATGTAAATCTCATGTTGTGTATGTCTTGAATTTAGATTTGTTATGTCCACAATGTTTTGTATTCTTAAATAAATAAATAAATAAAAATAAATAAAATACGACACCCGATAGGACTTGAACCTGTATCTGCTGGATACGCGTCAATATGCTTTTCCAATTAAGCTACTTATAAGGAATCTTATTGAATCACGACAATTTTAACTAGTAATTGTTACATGAAATACTTATTGAATTGCGTTATAATATTGGCTATCGGTTTTCAAACTATGTATATTCAGTATATGGAATGTTACATTCTGAAATCTTGTGTTTTATTCGTTGAATAAAAGAAATAGTTTATCAAATAATATGTATTTTTCTATGAGTTAAAATGCAGCCTCACTAGAAAACTCTTCAATCGCTATTAACAATATTGTAATACGCAACGTTAACAATATGAATCCAAATATATACCTATAATTCAGCACCTTGGCTAATAAATCGTTATTCAGTTATTATTGTAGAATGTAAACATAATATTTCGCAATGAAAATAGATGTACCATATTCTATGGCACCACATAAATTGAAATGCAAGCTCTTAATAGCAAAGGTATGTTTAATTTATGGCTTCTGTCTCTTGAATAAATAGTCATAAGTGTTTTGATGGCAAAGCCGCCCATTCTTCATACCTTCGTCTTAGTTTAGAGAGGAAACCCAAATAATAATATAGATGACGGGGCTTGAAATAATTATTACTCTCCTTAGAAGTTGGTGTTTGTTGTAATAAGCAGTGGTCGAGAAATTTGAATAGATAGAGTCATCTTACAGACAATACAAGGAGCCATGAAACTTAGCACTTCAGTTAAGTGATTGGCAGTGGTGGCTCGAGAAATACCAGTGAATTGCATACCGTAATTTAAATATACAGTTGAACTTGGTTATTACGAGGAAGATGGGACCGATTGAATTTGCTCGTTAAAGCGGTACTCGTTATATCAGAGAATAGGTATTTTTAAATGAGCGTTCACATAACAAAAAAAGTCGAAAATAAAAAATCTGAAAACCATCGTAAAAATTCCCGAAACAAACATGGCCTTCATAAACTACAAAAGAAGTTGTTTATTGTAATGCTCGCTGGTATATACCTTTGGACTTCACAAACCTTGGATGTTTCAACCATGTGCATGGATCCTTTTTTATTATTGTCGGCGAAAACCACAACTAGACACTTAACTAGCGTAATAAACGTAATCTGTCCCCGGCGGCATCATGTCCGATCGGATTTTATTGCTTAGGGTCGAAATGTTTTTAAACGATCGACACATTAACAGTATTTTAGCTCGGTATATCCGATAAGTTGGTCGTTATAACAGTGAATAAATGTATGGTGAAAATCATAAACCAAATGTCACCGAATGTTTCCTCATTATATCCGAGATCTTGCTATGTCCGAGAACGTAATAACCGAGTTCAACTGAACATTAATTTTTTAGTTTAGGTTTAGGAAATATGCGGAAATCATCATTGCAGTCAGCTATTTACTGAGTTTGCCATAATTGGACACTACGGGAAATGGATATTAAGGAATTTATAATTACGGTCAGTTATTTGATATTGCCGATCAATGTGCTGACACGGATTGAGTTGTTAACCCCGTATATTTATTAATAAGACTACAAATTAGTCCAGTTTTAACAATCTTGTTCGTCTATTCCACTACACCCCAAATCGATCCTTGGTCACAACACATGGACTTCCGCTGCTTTCATCCAGTCGGCATTTATATTAAATTTTAAATGTATTATACTTGAGGATTATTTAAAAAGGGGGCCTCGAAACAGTTCAAACCAGACTTACAATAATTATTATTAAAATATATAAGACTTTCGAAAATATCCGTATTTCTCACAAATTCAATATAAAATATTATCGAAAGTATTACAAACTCATTACCACATTAAACGGGCCTTTAACATAAAAGTTCAAACAAATACGTACATGTACACAAAACATAGGTGCTGTCGTCTTCAATAATAATTGTAGGTATAGTGAAGATATCCATTCTTATTTTTTGTTGGAATTTAAGATTTTTATTTTATTTTTTATTGCGTGAGTCTCAAAGCCAGTCAGTGCCATGGGCCTTCAAGTACCTAAACTCGCCACTGATTTTAATATACGTCAACCAAAATCTTGGAAGGTTGCTCCTGGGATACTATTAGCACGGCATTGACGGGCACGTAACATTCGTTATGCTACGGTATACGCCCGTGTAACGAGTTCAAAGACATGGCTGGTGGTGGAAGGAAAAGCAAGTCATGAGGGTGGCGACGAGGAATATAATATATTATATTATTTTATACGATATACGAATATTTAGGTTTCAAGAACAAAATCATTATTGTCGATTACATACATTTTACAACGTTTTTCTTAGCTCGTATTCTTATTTGTCTGGTGGTTCTTTGTCCGGTACAAATCTTGCAATCGATTTTTAGCTAACTTCCCGACTAGCAAGACATTTGAAACTTTTAGAATATATCAGAACACGATGCCAATGCATTTTTTTAATACTTATAGCCATCTTTAAGTAAAATTGAATTCATTTTCAGTTAATTCTGTTCTGTATGAAAAGTTATTTCGACACCATTATTGGTTGCTAGGGGGTCTGGGGTCCTAGCAACTAAATTATTAATATATACGTGCGTTACTATGGAAATCAATATTACATGTCAAGTACAAATTTTTTTGATCGTTTAAGCTAGTCAAGTCAAGTTTATATGGTTGAACAGAATTTAAAAACGTTGTATATAAAAAGTTCTTTTTACCTTGTAATTATTTACATATTTAATAGATGTTCAAAAATGATGTAAGTAAGTCTACGTCAATGGACGTTAGTGAAAGTTTCGGTTTATAAACTGCGGCCAATCCGTTATCCGGTCGTTCCGCTATTATGCGAATGCAAACTAAATCCGTTGTCGTTATTCTGTGTAACGACGCAGGATAAGGTGCCGTTACGGTCGCCCAACGAGGGCAGGTGAAGTGAATTGAAAGACGAACGCCACCAATATAAATACTAACCAATCAGGGGTCGCGATTGTAAATTAATATTTCAGAAAATCAAATCGACTTATTGAAGTCAGCTACGTCAGAATGTTGAATTAAGTATGTAAAAATAAACTACTGTTTTTGTACCATATTTCCATTATGTTATTATCTATTACTTTGATATTACCTGCAACATAATAATAAAGTATCGTTCTTCTTCCAGTGCTCCATCCAGCTCTCTCCAAACTCAACACTGTATATTAATAGGAAGTTGACTAGTCTTCGTTTGCCTTCCAGTTTCCCGAATATCAGTTTAATAATAATAAGAACATCGAGAAATCTCCTGTTTTCGCTAGCGATTAGGAATAGAACCAATGTTCAATATCATTGATAAAAATAAAAGTATTATCCTTTAGTGGGTATAATATATTGAAATATTATACAGTACCAATACTTTTAATTGGTACGTAGTCTCACTGTGAAACCACCTTTTATTATTTTTGTACTGATTTTGCCATCTGATTTTGGGTTACCAAAAACTGCTTATCATAAATAAAAATAAAATATAACACCATAAATAATATATTAAATTAGGCCCATACAAATATTATATGATCCACTTACCATCTATAAAATCATATATTTATTATAGTATACCCATATCATGATATTCTTAGTGGCGGAGCACACTGCAAGCAGCGTAGCGCACAAAGCTGGAGTCTGTATTCTATAAGCTGGCGTTCACGTCACGTCGTTGTGACTGTTGCAAGTTGTCAATGGGAATGGGGGCAGTGCTGAATGCTGAAGCCGGGGAAAACCGCACGCCAGCTTATAGAAGACAGACTTTAGTAATTTTTTCGCCCCATGCGCCACACGCCCATCGCACGGTCATTCGTAGTGTGTAATGATGTCATTTATTAAGAATATCGATCATAAACTAAACACGGATATAACAGATTTCTACATAGCTATTTTGTTATAACTTAGTCAAATATTTACATTACTGTCACATAAAGAGGTGTAAACACTGATTTTAGCAACTCATAGTAAATAGGGATACTGCAAATATTATATTCATAGAGTGAGCCAAAATAAGAATAGCTAAAGTCAATGATGTTATAATACTTGAAAGTTATTTATAATTTTAATTAACTATTGCTTTATCGCCGAGTTATGAAATTTTGAATAAAAGACTCCGGCTTTAACGCAATGTCGTTAATTTAACAAAAGACAAAGCATGCAGTTCGGTTTATTCTGAGAAATTATGAATTATACATGTTGTGAAAATTTATAATGTTAAGATAAACTTTTAAGTACTGTGCGAGTTAAAGTTCTGGTTTTCAGGCGACGTCTGACTAAGAATATGGTCTTAGATAGTTTAACGATCCCAGCACTAAAATCGTGCGTATTAATTCATTGAGCACCTACCTAAATTACAATCAAGGATGCCAACTGAATACATGGAGTATTTAAATGTACCACCCACTCTCTTATAAATAAATTTAATTTTACTTCAATACATAAGTACTGCTTTTTTTAATATTTTTGTAGCATCACTAGAAAAATAAATTCTTATACGATAAATCTACCATGAATTAATTTTATAATTATATGAAGGTTGGTGGCGTTTAGCAGAGGACTGTATTTGAGGATGCTGGTTGGTGGATTACGGTTCTAGGGGGGGATTTTCACAGGATGCCAGATACTGACTTTTTATGTTGAGAGAGCTGGCGCGCGCTGGAGCCGGTTGGACGATAGACGCGACGTTTGCTAAAACCGTATCAGATTTAGCCGCTAACGAAGGTCAAACATATGAGTTTAGAGTCACTCTGTGGTTAACGACGGCAAAGCTATAACGCTAGCATGTGACCGCTTTCTTGATGTCACTCGAGCTAACTAAATGTAATTTGCAATTATGGTCATCTCATGACCATGATGCTGGTTGCCTGTTCTTCTGACAATAATAAATACGTATGTGAGGTAGGTGGAGAAATAAGAAATGACGGCCACCATATTTGACCGAACCAAAAGTCTTCCTGCTTGCTTATGGTATAATTATTGTCATATGGAAATAAATGTCTTTGAAGGAAGTCTCGTACTCATTAGTGGCATGAGATGGTCTGGCAAGGTTGAAGTGTTTCCTTGATGGTATTAAAAAAAGCTGCGCAGTCACATTTGTCTTATGACGTTTCATTTCTCTGTATCTTTGTGTGTATATCAGCGTTTATGGTAAATATTAGCAGTTCTGGCTGTGTTAGTAGTTGAAGATTTTTTTTGGAGTAGTGAGTTGGCTTGAGCCATGGTATCCCTCAGATATTGTATCATGTCCCTGGCATACTCAGATAGATGTTAAGTGTTTTCTGAGTTCTGGGATATTTGTTAATGGTCTGTATGGTCGCAGGTTGGTTGGATTTTGTTACCGGGCATACTAACATGTACTTTTAAGTATAAAGTCGTACTTATCAAATTATTGACCTGATTTAGTAATAATAATACATAAAATTGAAACATTACTGTCTGCAATGGTCCACGAATAACTTGTCATTTTTTATCTATACTGAACTGTGATACAGTGAATTACATCTTACCACATTTTCAATGGCATACTTTCTGGATTACAGAAGAGGAGCTCCTTCAGACCATGAACGATCAGAAAGATGTCTGGAGACATAAATGGCAAGTATTTGGCGTGAAGAACTACTATCTAATTGCGGATCTACTGGACGAAACTCTTGGCTTTAGGCTTCTACAGAAATATAGTCTACCTATGTCTGAACCGAATCCGATATTCTGTTATCATGTATAAGTGGGGCTTGAAAGAGTCTCCAATTTTCAAGTATGGTGAAATTCAGACCACGGAGCATATCTTAGAATCATGCAACATGTATTTCTATCTTGAAGGAGTTCCAGCCATAATGCTAGATCAAACCATAGCCTATAATATAAAGTGGATTTGATTCCCTGACGGATTCACTGATACTTTTTATGTGGTGTATTTCCTCGTTTTCTTTGTTTACCTTTTTGTTTTTCTATTTACATATAGATATAATATAAAACATGTTCAATAAAATCCATCTGCCAACCCTAATTATTATACAGATACCATAAACCTTTGAACGTTTTGTATTCCAATCCAAACTCACACATCGCACTCTAAGATCCTTGCATTAATTTTAATGTCTTCTCGGGAGGAGAATAATTGTCTCTGGTTTATTGTTTGGCAAATCACTTTATGTAATAGTTTTAATGTAATTGAAAGCATTAAGGACACTGTAAATTGTCTTATCATATGAGACAATAAACATATCAGAACTGTTTGTGTGAAATACGGCCGGTAATAATTCATTTTACGACTTGCCATATAATTTTCCTGCATATTATATTGATACCATCAACGGCATAGTAAGTCAAAACGGTTTAATACATAATCAACTGAGAGGTTAATTGAAATCTATAAATATTACGTAAATATTTACATCTACAACATTGTCGTCTACACTCTAAAAACACATTTTTATTAGCAACCATCAAGAATATAAATTTTCTAGTACACTAGAATATATTTATTTAGGCAAATAATTAGGATTCCTGCAGGGCTATTCCAATAATTGTTAACACGTTTCTTGATCTACTAAAATAATACGGATATCACTCGTAGCAATTCCGTATAGAAGGCGGTTATCTGCAATCCTTTGTAGCACTGCGTCTTACTTGATTCTAATCAGATGGATTTGGAATCAAGTATTACAATTTAAAAATATATTGCAGTAGGTACTACACAGCGTCGTTTCTTAGCTCATATTAAATTTTAAATAATTACAAGATAATTTTTTTTTTATACAATGTTTTAAAATTTTCTATTGAATTATTATACTCAATATGTTCAAACTTGTACTTGATATGAAGTAAATATGGAATACTGAAGTGTCATTTTGATTTCCATAGTAACGCACGTATATATTAAGAATTTAGTTGCTAGGACCGCCCTTTTAGCAACCAATAACCAAAATATTGGTTATCATTCTGGACGTATAATCTGTAGATACTTTTTTTCATACCTTTTTATATGAATAATAATGAAAAAAAAATCTTCATTCATCATAAAGTTATCATTTTAAAATCTTACTAGTTAATTGAGTACTACCCTCACAAAATGGGGATGTAACGATATAATAACAGCACTACGATTTACCTTTTTTTAAAAGTACCTACGTTTTCAAAAATATCCTTTTTAATAATTAATAGTAGGTAAATATTATGTGATTTATTTTGATCCATATTTGTTACGCCTATAACGTGTTTAAAAACGTAAAATTTTTTGAAACAAAATACAAATTAGCCCGAACACACATACAAACCGTCTCGACTGCAACGAGTCGAATTTATCGATGGGATTTGTTTTCATTCATAAAACACATGTAACTTATTGTGGTACCGCATATAGCGTCGATTCGACATTTTTGGTAGAACATAACATCTGCTTGTCACATGTACCCACCAAATTTCACTCGATCAATCGGCGTATGTGGCAGATGCTGTTTTTTTATTCATTTCGGCTAGCCGTATGACATTATTTGCCCGGCATGGTCTTTCCTGTACGAAAGAGTTGCAACATTGCCGGAGTGTTTTTTATTTATGACCATGTTCCAGTCGAGACGATATTGTATGTGCGACTGGGCTGCGTCTTGCCAAATCAACTTATCAGAAAACATGATATAAGCAATTTTTTCACCGACATCGATGCAGCTTTTGGCGAGCTTATTTCAACATCGCCCATACAAGACTACAGCTCCAAACATTACTCATCGGAAATCAGTACCTACATCTCAGTAGCCTTTGTAGTAATGCCAACTCCTACTATGCGTCACGGAGCAAAATTAAATAGTTCACGAGCTTATTCAATAAACTATTACCTATATATTGCGATTTGACGAAGTTGTTTCACCAAATTTAATAAAGCAAATTTGAGTAACCATCTCCTTAAGAAATTATTAATATTTTTTTATACTACATAATAAATAAACAAACTGAATTATACAGTATGTACCTACTTTTTCACAATAGTTATAATTTTATTGATGTGAAACATAGTATACCCGAACGCTGTGATTATAGACACCCCTTAAAATACGTCTTCACGCCTACAACTCTTCAAAATGTAAAAACGCCAAAATTGGATGACACCGCATATAAATACAACCAAAGTATAATAAAGCACAAAAACATTCAAAGAAATATGACCTTTATACAATACATGTGTAATGTCTATAACGTCGTACTTATCGATAAAGTCTTGTGGTGAAAATATTCTTCTTTGGGGATGCTGTTCTGGTGATTGCGGATGACTTGCAAAATGACAGTTGAAATAAATGTTTCTGCGTCACTAATCTTTTTTGTGGTACAAGGGAGGTTCATGTGGGGTACTGATAAATTAACTGGTCCCTTATTAATGTGATTGAATAATAAATCCAACCTTAATTGAACACATCACTTGTTTTTATTTCGAAGTATCAAATAGTTTGGAGAAAAGCTTTGAAAATAGAATTGGTCTAATTTCACCCGATTTCGCGGTACATTATTACTTCGTTATGCATTAAAATAATTACAAGATAAAAAGAACTCTTCATATACAACGTTTTTAAATTTTCTGTTGAATTATTATGCTCAATGTGCTCAAACTTGTACTTGATATGAAGTAAATAAAAAACAAACAAACAAACAAATATAGAATACTGAAATGTCATTTTGACATTTCGTTTTCATTTCCATAGTAACGCACGTATATATTAATAATTTAGTTGCTAGGACCACCTCCTTAGCAACCAATAATAGTATTTTACTTTTTACGGATTTTTTTGAAATAACTTTCCACACAAAACAGAATTAATTGAAAATGAATTCAATTTTGCTTAAAGATGGCTAAACGTATTAAAATAATGCATTGGCATCGTGTTCTGATATATTCTAAAAGTTTCAAATGTCTAGCTAGTCGGGAAGTTAGTTAAAAATCGATTGCAAGATTTGTACCGGACAAAGAACCACCGGGCAAATAAGGATATGAGCTAAGAAAAACGTTGTAAAATGATCTGGATTCGCCATCAATTGTAACATAGAAATTTCATCGGAATATACATCATTTTGAAAAATCTCAGAAACATGTGTTTCTGACATGGCCCCTTCATCCTGAAGAGAGCCCCCAGGCTAAGATCTTTGTCCGGTCCCCCTGCCTATCGCTAAGGATAAAAGCTGTGTGACACTCTACAGTAGCGAATTTTTGCGAATTACAAAATATGGTGTACGCGGTAAAATGAATGTGTATATTTAGTATTTTTTTGTATATTTTAATACATCCATTTGAATTAGGCACTTATGGAGTTGTCGAGTAATCAATACACAATTAAAAATTGTATCTATTAGAGTAAATTTGTGGTGTATTTTTATCTCACTTATCTGGTCGACTCGCCACGCCGGGCCACTCCTGACCCCCTTCTTCAGGCTAGAGCCTTGCCAGCTCCTCCCCGCCTTGTAGGGACCATGGTTTCTGATATAGGTAGGTATTGATAAGGATTTCAGTGATTTTTCAAAATAATTTATTTTCTGTAATAAAAAATAAATATTTAATCTGAATTTTTAATAGTTCAAACCACATAGTCTAAGGTTCAAACACTTTGGAACTTTTCTACTTATCAGGTTTGGTTCTCATTGAGAGAAATAATTTTTTGAAAGTTTTATCATTTTGATCCCTATTCTGCAATATGCAACTCTCCTGTTGACCGTGCCATTCTTCTGTTTGCCGACAATCATCTACATTAATAGAACACCCCCCTCCCTTCTGTGATTTTGAAAACCTCACGCCTCTCCTTCCTCTCTTAACCCTCCCCGCGACAATGATTGATTAAGCACTTTAAACCGGTTGGGAATTGTATTCGCATATTTAATTTTGTCCCCGCTTTGTTGAACAAAGTCGTGTTATCTGCTTAGAATTTAAACGAATCCATGAAGGTTTGCGAAAAAATGGATTTTTAAAAATATAAATACAGTTTTAATCGTTAATTCTCACGAATAAACTATGTCTTTAATCCATACACATTTTTTGACCGTCTGATCTTATCAATCTTAAAAGATCATCCACGTTTCATCCATCATTTTTATTTTTACGAGATGTTAACTTGCTCAACCTTTAGGTCCATATTCTAACTTCAAACACACACTCAAAAGCTATATGTGTATTTGTCAGACGCAGGATTCAAACCTGGGACCCACAACACCATAATCTGACGCACTTGCCGCTCAGAAATCGTAGGCAATCTATACTAGCTGCCCGGAACTGCTCCATTTGGGAGCAAATGTGGTGTGGTGTGAGATTTGCTATTTGGTAGCGAAAAATTAAACTCATATAGTGGAAATTTTAAATTTTGGTTTTAATATTTCATAAAAGTTAAATAACATAATGTATAAATTATATATCACAGCTGGATGAAGGCCTCGTCTAGCTGCTTCATACATCCACAACGGTTTTGGGCGTCTCTGTGTTCGTTTATTGCTCCTTGGGTACCACGTTATGATGGCATTTGTCTAGCGGTTGTCCACTCGCCGAGCGATATATCCAGCACATTGTCATTTCATCTGCATAATGATCTCCATTACATTACCAAGTCTTGTCTGCTTCCTTACCCATTGGTTTATTTTGTGATATTTTCGCGTTATGTCCAATATGCACCTTCCTATGCCACGTTGCGCTACTCTTATTTTTTTGATTTCTCTTATTATAAGGGTCCATGTTTCATATTCATACGTGATCATTGGTAACACACATTGGTTAAACACTTTACGTAAAACCCTTAAATATACATAACACTTTACCAATCGATCATATTAATTAATATTTAATATTATTATAAATTAGCAGTGGCATCTGTGAATAAAAACTATAACTGGTTTGTCAGCACTCCGCTGCAGAGAACTGCAAGTTTTTATATAAAAATTTCATTCACACAAAAAATATAAAGAATAAAACAATATATTTTTAAACAGAATCCTTGTAAGCAAGCGTCATCCCACGCCACGTTACATAATTTTGTTTTTTACTTAGTCAAGATTTTCACTTTTCAAAAAAACGTTCTTTTTTCGCAATAATAATTCAAAACTTTTCGGTCATTGTCTATGGGACGCACATTTCCCGCCTTAGATGCAATCGCATACATTTGCGTATGATCTTTTCGCGACCATAGATGAGAGAGGAAGTGGTAGATAAATCATACGCGAACATAAATCAAAATTCAACCATCATGCAGTGAAAGTATTCGGGTTGGCGCATGTTTATTTTGTAGTGTTTAGAGGTGTGACAAAAAGGAATATTAACGATCCTCTTCATACTTACAATACGATAGGGATTAAACTCGTATGGTGAAAATGCCTTTTACAATAGAGTGGTTGAAATCATTTATCTTGATTTGAAATTTTATAGTAACATTCCTTTATAGTTACAAGATAATAATAATATCAGCTATGCAATGGTCTGGACCTAATCGTAAAATGAGATACTTACCAAATAGAAAAGGGTTACATGTAAATTTTACGTAAAATATTTCAACTTGGTACAGTTCCCCGTGAGCTTTCCTGTCGGAAAGCGATGACCGTATACTACTATGCGGTCTCCAATTTTATTAGATTCAATATGAACATTAACTCAATTTTCATGGCTGATTTTGGCAAAAATCATGAATTCAAGAATAAAAACCTAACCTAATAAATAATCCAGTATATCGGCTATTTTCAAAATTTGTTGCTGTTGGCTTCCTGTAAAGTATAAACCGACAAGAACCGTATTTTATTTAGACATGGATTTTATGTCTCTATTTATATATATTTCCGATACAACATTTTACGGTTAAGTGTGATACGGCGAACTGCATACCTATAAGTTTCCGGACACGATAGAAAAGACGACCGCTGGCTGCTTTTCTATACAAGTCTTTCTTTGCGAACATACATTCACATTTTTTCTATGAGTTAGCCAAGAGTTTTACAGGTAGGTATACCATCGCTCGAATGAGCTAAATAAACCGTGTATGTTTTAATATCCACGGTGGCCGCGCGGCTTAAGCGTTGGACTATAACGCCGTGGGTCCCAGGTTCGAATCCTGGGTCTGGCAAGTACACATATTGTTTTTCAATTTGTGTGTGTCAGGGAATGGATCTAATAAGTTGAGCAAGTGGCTGACATCCAATTCTCGTAAAAAACAAAATCTGTTAATACAAACCTCTGCTCTGTGGAGGCCCATATATGATCCTATTAGGATCGGATATGGTCGAAAGAAGAAAATTAATAAAATATAAATTAACGTCCATCAACATATGTGAAATATATCGATATGTTAATTTTTTTCTAACTAACGCTGGTATTGTCCTCCGAAATTAGCATAAACAATGGCAAATTCTTTCTGTACCTTTTGAGGATATATAACTGATCTTAATTGCTCAGATAGTTATCAGGTATATAGGTACAGACCGACACTACTAAGAGAGTTCTAATTTACAACATGTAAAGTTGCAATAAAAACGTACCCAAAGAAAGACATCTTCTACCGTTTAATTTCCAGTATATATGTAATCAAAAGACATTGACCGATTAATGAATCTAGATTAAAGTAAATATTTCTTATCTCGATTATTCAAAAAAAAAAAATGTTAAATGACTTGATAATACTTCATTTTCACAAATCAATTGCTCTAAATCCAAGCCATACGCAACGTATAAAAATAACTCACGCTACAATAAGTCCATCATAATAGAATTATATATGTTATTAATATTCTATTGTGAATCGCAAGTCATCTCTTACTCTGGCTTCTACTTAGCAATAATTCGTAATAGGTAAAAGTTGCCCTCTCGTGCCTTCAGAAAAAGCAATAAATCAAACGCAGTCTTTCCTAATCCACTTTCATTTGAATCATAAGCTTTTCAATAAAATCATGCCTAATAGATGCAGCGGGGAATATTAAATTTATACAGTCATCAGGTCTACAAAAATTGTCATCATAGTGAGTACAACTAACTCTATAGTAATATATATCGACATAAAATAGAACTAACGATCTCAGTCGATAATTAAGTACTCGTCACTCGAACTTATCATATTTTATTAGATATAATGAATAGTCGATATCAAAACATTCAATCAAGCAGCTCACAAATAATCTCTCAATTAAATAATCGTTCCTCGCATAAGGTGTTTGTCCACAATATACATTAAACTATCAAACAATAAATCCATACCATCAGGTAATATTAAAATAGATAATAAAACAATAAACGACTATAAAATTAGTTAAGTGTTTATTTATCAATTATGTATCAGTATAAAACTAAACTTAGTAATTGGACGTTATACAAAAGTAGAATAACAAATGGTGATCCCGACAGAAAGTTTAGTCCATACTAATATTGAATTGATTTTCTTTAAAATAGTTAATATGCACTTCTTTATTGTTTAACAATACTTACTTAAGGCTATACCTCAGTAATTGAAGCATGGTCTTAAAAGATCGTGGCTAGGCGATGCGCGGATTGTGCAAATGACGCGTGCCGATTGAAATATAATTTGTCATATAAATCCAACATGCGTCCATTTAATGTTCTGTTTATCGTTCTATTAATAACAATATTAATATATTCATTGACATGTTTTCTTTTTTAAGTAAATAGGTAAGGTTTTTTAGTCATCTTAACACGATTTAAGAAATAATACCCCCGTCGCCATCACAAAACAAATTGACATGGTCACGGCTAGACTTTCGCTCTCCGATTGCCAGCGAGTCCAAAATTTCGTCGTACCTATAGTTTTCCGTTTCACTGAAGTACCGTCTTAAGTTACTAAAATATTCATTAATAATGAAATTTAAATAAATGAACATAATTACCTATATTTAATGTATACTGGATTCATTCTACAATAATTGTACATGGGTGATTCACAGGTGTATTGGTATTGCTTACTACAACTACTATAGGTATATAAATACTGTCATAATCAAAAGTATATTGCAAAATTAACAGTACATTATTAATTAAAACATTAAATATTAAAATAAGTTTTACCTAGTTCTGTTTGGTAATAATTATTCTTTATTGCATAGCAGACTAGCCTATAATGATCTTTGTTGGGTAAGTAAAAAAATGCTATGATAATTTGATTTTTGCACTTAGATGATGATTGAATACGACACGAAATCGACTATGCAATCTTTTGTATGCTGAAATACAGGAAAACATCACTCATTTTGAGATCTAACATGATGAATCATTTTTATCTTATCGAATAATGGCATAATATAATATATAAGTCAACGGGAGATTAATAATTTAATATGGAAAAAATGTATTCTTACACGACATCAGTTAACTTCACTTTTTCATTTAATATTGTTTCTGTAACTATTTAAATAACAGTTATAGATATGGTTTGTAAAATTATACTTAATAAATAGCGTATAAGTTTAAATATGCAATGTCATATTACTAAAAAAACAATTATAATATAATATGTGCCTACCTACTGTACTCTTTTTTCAGCTGTTTGACATAAATATTACACCATGGTTATCTAAACAACATTGATTTAAATATTACAAGTCACCCAAAAGACTTAATGTAACGCATTCATTATCTCAGCATTGAGAGTCAACAAACAAACTTCGCGAAACATTTCTGTAATTAAGACTGTTTCTTCATCTTCTGCGAAAAGCTCGATAAGGAGCTTTATTGTAAATGATCATTTCCTTCCTCTTGCGATGCAAAGCTGGCAGTCAGTGAGTGCAGCCTAATTTATTATGCAAGGCTTCTAATTGTCACGCCCTTACAAACTTTCGGCGCCCTTATCTGGAGGCTGTTAGATGTCGATCGTTAGCGCGACTCGTGCGTAACGCCGTTAATCGTTATGTAACGGATTTCGTTTGGCGTGGAGCTTCGCGTCAAGATTAACGAATAACGGAAGTTGCGTTGCATAAAAGCGTCTTTGAGAGAGAGAAAATATATTGCAGAATATTCTATTCGCCTTATGCTATAATATGATATCATCACAAAGTCAACAAATAAGTATTGACTCTGTACCTAATAATCGTTTTAAAAAGCTGTGTGTCCATTCATAATACTATCATAACTTCTAAAATGCATAGTAAAGTAAATAATTTTAAATAACTATTCATCTTAAATCGTTATCTATGTCAGAAACTACCAATATTTTTAAATAGCAATAAATAGTGAAAATTATGGTAGCTAATAAAGAAAACTACACACATTATAATATATAAAACTACACACTTTGTGTAGGTGCCTGCACGTATTAAGTATGCCAGAAAAGTTTACTTACCATACGTATTTACTGTGTTATAAAAAATATAAATAAAAAAAAATCAAACTAATACGCAATTTATATTTTAAAGTGCTTTAAATAATCAATAAGTACATATTTTAAAATAATAAAAAGATTTTTATTAATTTATAGTTAAACCAATATATAAGCTATAAGAGAGGTTAAGTGTGACCGACTACAAACCGAGAGAGAGAGCTCGGGATAGTGATTCCTGGAAGATTAGTTGTGTAGTCGGCCGTGCTTAAGTAAGTAAGTATATATAAACCAATAATTTAAAAAAAAATTGCGTTCGTTTTACAAATTTGTCTAAATTACTACATAAGTACTATTGTATGATTATTTTTATCATTCGAATGTGGTGTACTTAATAAATTCTCTTCAATGCTAAAGCTCTTTAATACTTTTAAAACTTGTGAATGCACTTGTCAAAAGTTAAGTATACTAAAACATATGTTTATAACAAGCAGAGCATTGGAGCGGACCATTTTTTAATTTGCTCCGCTTTGGGATCTAATATTTGCTCCAGCTCCGCTCCGGGTAAAAAGTTTAAATATGTATTAAGTATGTATGTGTATATGTAAGTACTTATACAAATGGGAAAAAAATATAAAAATAAGTAGTTCTAGGATCAAGTTCATTATTCGTCATTTTCATTATTAATTCTATTAAACAAATTCCCAACAACAAATCGTCTTTCATTTTCTGCCTATTCTCACTTAGAATCCAAAGAATTCCAGTGTCAAATATAATATTTTCATTAGATTTTAGACGAAAATTTAATAATAAAAAAAAAACATCCGGAGCAGTGGAGCACTACAAATTTTCGGTGCTCCGGGTATAACCCCATTGCTCCACTGCTCCGTGCTTTGGCTCCTAGCTCCCTCCAACGCTCTGATTACAAGAAATAATTAAGTTATATAAAGTCAAAACAAAAAATGTTCATGTTTGTGATTCATGAAGATATTTGATGTGAGTGATGAAAATATATTTCAACATAATATTATGAATAAGAAATAACCACAGAAAATTTTAAATAAGTAGGTATATCTTATTTATGTATATAATATGTATCAGAAATATTTTTCAGTCAACGCATCTCATCCGTTTAAAAAACCACGATTCTTTCTCGTATATAAATATACAAACGTATGCAAAAAAAAAGAATTTCCATTGAATAAATGGTCGACAGAGCAGCATGACAGATTGCTTGCTCTCAATACTGGAAGCGTTTGATGGTTTTTTTATTCCGCCACAAAAAGAGAGAGAAAGTGCTATTTGTTGAGTGATACGTATGACAGAGAAACCGGTGACAATCAAGAATATGTCATGTTGTCGGGTGGAAAAGTTGAATTTTCACGATGTGATTTATAGGCGCGGTGGAAAAGAAACGCTTCAGCGATTTGGATATAATATGAGTATCGTCTCATATAACAAAAAAATACGCCATTATGATTTATTTGATAGAATTGTATTTTTTACGTATCAGTTAGAAGGAAAGAAAATATTAAAGTTAGTACCTGCGCCACAATAAAATGAATAATATTTTCTTAGTGTATTATTTTATTGTGAAAACATAATATAATATTAAATATAGATAAGCTATTAAAGCACTAACGCTATGGGGGAAAACTTTATAAAACAAGAAGGTTATGAACTTAGAGTAACCAACCACCGCTCATTGAATCATTTATAATATACGTTAGATTTTTTCTAGTGGGTATTTTTTAAGGTGGTTTAAAATTATGCATGCTCAGTAAATAATGTTAAATTACTAAATCTTGTGAACAATTAGATAAAAAAGAGAAAAAAAGTTTTTTTTAATTACTAGCAAGTGCAAGTACATTAATGCTAAAATTTGAAGAGATCGTGCCATCTGTTATTTTGATATATTGCCATTTGATAAGTGCTTTAGTTGTAAAGGAAAAAAATCGATGGATGTGGGTTCAGACCTGCCTGACGTTGTATTTACTATCAAAGATTTATTTTAGAAGGTATATGTCTGGGGTGTTTTTAAATTGTACACGTCCAATAAAGAATGTTACATTCTCAAAACTTGTGAATTACTCTATGAATCAAAAATAGTGCGTTAATGAATAAAGGTTACATACATTTTAAATATCGCTATTACATCATCGTCATAAACAAGGGCTTTTATTTGTGGCACCAGTGTCGATTTAATACGAGGTTATGGCATTTCTATTTGATTTCAGAATATTTAATATTTCAGCACCATACCGCTACAAATTTAAATATAATGTATTATTATCGCATAAGCACCTGTGTACTGAATTTAGAATCTCTGAATACACGTTGACAGTTTAAATCTAGATATATTGTATCCACTGCTGGGTGAAGACCTCTACTTACTGTGTCCACTTTTCCAATCCTTATTCTTTATTACTACGTACTTTCACTTAACTTAGCTACATCATTGATTTAGCGGGATTTTGATCGCCGTTAAGGTCTTTCATCGGTGGACAGTTTTTTAAATGATTTAGCCTGCCATACTTACGTTCAATATTCTTATTGTATATTCAATACTTGAACATAATATTACATAGGTATATTATATATTATATAGTCATCTACTAGAGTTACTATAAGGGTGGTAATAATAATACGTACTGAAGAATGTACCCCAATAGTAGTGAAAGATAATTAAAACAAATATTCCCTGTCTGTCGAAATATTTTCCCGAACAATGTCAAACTGTTTCAACAAAATTCCACAATTAACAAACATTTCCAAAATGCACGAACTATAAATCAACATGTTCAAATGTCACTCAAACCAAAGAGACATGTTTCCAGCTCCACTATTAACGAACGTGACAGTTTTGTGTTGTCAACAGATACTGCAAAATAAATAAATTCAATACCGCCAACAAACAGCAGTGGCGAAGGCTCCATACTAAGCGATTATTTAAAGCCTACCTTCTAAGAAAACTATATCTTCAAGTATTTATTTCAAATTGCAATAAAAAAATATATAGAAAATTTTAAAATATTAAGAGTCATCTATTGTGTGAATTTGAATGTAGACTATGTAAATTAGCCGAGTTTAGAATCAAACAAAAAATTACAAGCGAGTGACGACATCTGTTGTTTTTCTTTGAATGACGATTGTCGATTATTGACTTCATAATCGAAAATGGTTTTCTATACCTTATATGACTCATGTCTTCGAGCAAGTCTACAAATTTTATCACGTCTTGGAAGCGTTCGAGTGACCGCCTTCCAACTCTTTTTGCAAAGTTTATTGTCTATGCCTGCCGCTTTAAATAATAATAAATAAATAAGATGATTTAAAAAAATAATGTCTATTGGGTTCAATCAGATATAATTATTAATTGATTTTAAAAATAACAAATAATTGTATCTCGTGATAATTATTTAGATTAGTTCAGTCATAGACAAACATAATTTATATCGTTTTAATTCAGTCAGATTGTTGTTCAAAACATGGTGGTATAGTTTTATTTTGTGAGACAATTCTGTGATTTATTGTATTCTGAATGTGGATAGATTATCTTTTTTTGTACCCTAAGTCATCTTTTGGTAAAACTAGAATCGAATTTGCCGTTGATAAACAACAAAAGGCAATTGCTAGAGTACACAATGAGAAAGTCGACAGAAATCTTAATATAATGCGTAGATTGATAGATACAACAATTTTTTTGGGTAAACAAGAATTATCTTTTCGAGCACACGATGAAAGTGAATCATCAAATAATCGTGGAAATTTCATAGAATCTCTTCAATTTTTATCATCTTACGATTCTGTAATTGAAGGACATTTTAATTCATTAAAATCTTCGTGCGCCTTTTCTGGATTATCAGGTGAGATTCAGAATGATTTAATTTCGTCAATATCATCCGTAATTATTTCAGAAATTAAGGCTGAAATTGCAGAAGCTAGTTTTGTTTCTATAATGATAGATGAAACACCAGATATTAGTCGCCGTGAACAGTTAACAACCATTTTGCGATACGTTTCAAATAATTCTGTAGAAGAACGATTTTTAGGTTATGTAGACGTAAGTTCAGAGAGAACTGCCATTGTTTTGAGTTCACATGTATTCTCCATATTAGAAAAGTTTAATTGTAGTGAAAAATTGGTAGCGCAAAGTTATGATGGGGCTGCAGTAATGTCTTCAGAATTAAACGGAGTTCAATCAAAAGTTCGAGAAAAATGTTCTATGGCCATATTTGTACCGTGCCATGCTCATATTTTAAATTTAGTTTTATCTAGATCCGTTGAAAATGTTGCGGAATGTAAAAAATTTTTTGGACACATTAATAAATTAGTGAATTTTTTTAATACATCTACAAAGAGAAGTGCATTGCTCAATGAAATAATGGATCGCCGTCTTCCAAGTGTTGCATCGACCAGGTGGCACTACCACTCTCGTATACTTAATGTAATACATGACAATAGATCTGATTTCATAACGACATTCGAGACAATACAGAATAATTCTTCTAAATGGGATGAAGATTCTTTAACCTTTGCAGATGCTTATGATAGTAAATTTAAAGAATTTGAATTTAACTTTTACTTAGGAATATTCTCCGAAATCTATGCCCGAACGGATATTTTATTTAAAATTATTCAAAGTAGAACTGTAAACATTTCTTATTCCATTAAAAAAATTAACGAATTTAAAAAATGGTTAGAGACCGACTTCCAAAATAGTTTTAGTAATTTATATAATAAATATAAAAACCTCTGTGAACCACCAAAAAAACGTCGCAGACATGAATTAAATGATGAGCAATATTTTAAAATCATTTTTAAGGAGGTTTGCGATAACATTTTAATGCAAATGAACGATAGATTTGTTTCATTTGAAAAATTAAATTTTTTAGAATTACTTGAACCGACGCTATTTAAATCGTTTAAACGAAAATTTCCAGATAAACTATTTGAATCCCTGAAAAACAGTTATTCTGGTATTTTTGATTCAAGTCAATTGAAAAACGAACTTAAAGTCATTTATTCTTTACCAGAATTTCAAGATTCAAATTTAAGAGAGTTGTTCGAATATTTTAAAAACAAAAAATGTCTAGTGGAAGCTTTCTCACAGACTTATAAACTAGTCAAATTATTTTTAACGCTACCGACCACGACAGCGACGGCAGAAAGGAGTTTTTCTACTCTAAAACGTGTCCACACATATTGTCGAAATACTCAAAATCAAACTAGATTATCGAATCTTTCAATTATAGCTATTGAAAAAGAATTATTAATTAAATTAAAACGTGGGCAAACATTTTATGATGATGTTTTAAAAAAAATTCTGCAGAAAAACAGACGAATTGACTTAGAGTACAAATGATCATATAGTAAGCCTTTATATTAATTACCTACTGAAATATCTTGAAGTGTTTTGAATGGCAAAATGACAACAACGGCTTTTTTCAAAGCCACCAATGATATATTTTTGGGCGTATGTTACGTGTATGAATGTTTATGAAAATACATAATTTAAACTCATCGCTCAATTTTATACCGTCGGTGAGCTATTGAAATTTCAACGATTCAGTGTGGCGTTGTCATTAGTGTGCACATATTATTATTCATCAGTACTAATATCGTAAGTATTATCTTCTTATTTCCTGTAAGTATACCTTACAAGTGTGCTATTTTTCTCTGATCTCTACAGCTTACCTCTTCCCAAAAGTCACCCTTCGCCACTGACAAACAGTAATACATACTCGCACAGTAGCGGGTTTTGGAACGGAGAACCTCAAGGTACTGACTGGTTTTGAGGATAAAAAAATTAATGAAATCCATAAAATTTAACTACAAACATACCCAGTAAAAATATCAATGCATCTCTTTCCTAGTTCCTACATACTGTAACTAGAAATAAATATCATTGAAAATTATAGTGCTGATAATAATTAATGGTTTATTTTTTTGTGTATAAGTACGTATATGTTTGAGTGGTTATGTTATAGAGCAGACGTGGCCAAATGCGGCTCTTCGTTGGGTTAAGTGTGGCTCCCATTATCTTTTGATACAAATATAGGTATTTTCCTCACCAATATACGTGTATTTTCGCGAGTTTTCCTTTCTAAATATTGTAGCAGTTTTTAATACCAATTAAGATATTATGTGTAGAAATGTAATTAAATTTTATTTTTTGTGTATTTAATACTACGTGATAATGTGACTATAGTGTAGCTCTTATATATATATATGAAAATCCAGAATGTGGCTCTCGTTGACCATATGTGTATGCCCATCCTTGTTATAGACCCTTATGATCTTCCAGAGATTCTTATGTTATGATTTTGGTAATATATAAAATTTTAATAGGTAGGTAACTATCATTAATAATTTTATGACTAGTATGAACTGCTTCAAACTCCACTTTTTAAATATTCTGTTGAATCGATTGCGTCATCTGTGTCAAAAAAAATCACCACTGTATTAATAAAGTGTATTATTATCACTACTTAATAATTAAATAAAAAAAACATTTTTAATTTATTTTTATGCACATACACTTTCTAAAATATAAACATGTGCTTTTTGTCATCCAGATTGGAACCTACTAATAATTATACATTTACTGATTAAGTACCTAGGATGTCCACCATGTAAATAATAAACTAAAAGTCCTCCTTATTAAATATCTACTAAAACACTTGTAAAAAACAATTTAAAATTGGTATCTGTAAATGAAAAATTATATTTAATTCATGGGATATTCTCTTGTTGGAAATATATTCAATTAGGTATGATTAAAATCAATGAGTTTATAGTTTTGGAAGATATCGTGTATCATGAAGAATGTTATGTATGAAAATCTTAATGTTATACATTTCTTTATGATAAAATCGTAACGTCGTTAGTACTTAATTAATACTTATTTAGATTTGAAATACAAAAGCCGTTTGCCAATAGTAAATCAATTTAGAAAGCACTTCAGAGAGTTATTATAAGAGCCATTAGTTAAAATTCATTGCAATTAGATAAGATGCCTATAGCATTGTGGTCATTGCACGTAGGCGCAAAACCTAAGAGACACAGGTTCGATCCTGCTGGGTGTCGTATTTAAAAAAAAAGATTTTTCTATTGGTTATAATATATTCCTCAGAAGTGTTTTCAAATTATGTATGTTCAATAAGAAGAATGTTTTAAAAGATAAAAATATTTGATTACTTTCAATATTAGGGTTAAAAAAAATACTAGATAAAATAAATAGATTCTATGGTGACATAACTTAAGATATAATATTTTGTTTAATATTCAATCTACCATCAATAGAAAAAGGGGTATATGATGGGCCTCTGTTAGTATAAAAATATTTATAAGATAGTGGAAAACAACTACGTTTTTGTTTCGATCAATGGTAGTAATTTTCCGATAATTGTAATGGAGTGATTGTAGGAAGAAAAAATAATCTTATTCTGCATACAAGATAATTATCTCGAGACACCCGACAGCCAAAAAAATAGCAACTCAGCATTTGTCATGTGTTCTATATTTAAATTTTAAAGACGACCTCTGATTGGCGGTTCACATTCCCGCCAAATTCTAACAAGCACCTGTCAAAGAACACCTCCTCGCAGACAGACAGGCGCTACGGGAGTCATCGAAGCAAACATTGACATGTCTTTTTTCCCTCCGGAATTCCAAATACTCCATAGGCTAAGAATTTTAATTTTAAAGGATCACCCGAGCTTATTTTAATCACCGTAGAATTCTTAGATTTTCTCGACTAGCTGAAATTGTTTCCAAATTTGTGCACTTTGTCATATTATTAAATTTGAAAAATTATGCAATATAATTATTAGCAAGTAATAACCGAATATACATAATTTCAAAATATCTCGTGTATATCAGCACACCAGAAAAAATCATTTTGTAGAAGAAAAAAAATACGACACCCGACGGGATGTTTTCAAATTATGGATATTCAGTACCTATATAGAATGTTACATTCTCAAATCTTGTGTCTTATTCATTGAATAAAAGAAATGGTTTATTCAAGTTTCAAAAATTCTGTTTATTAAAGTAACCGATTAAATTTTTAATTTGAGTTTGAAAACTTTTACTTTTTATTGTTTCTGAATAATTTCAAGATAAACATATTTCGACTTCTAACCTAAACCTTAAGTTATCTTCTAATGGATTTAAATTTAAATTCCATCAAGTACCTTCGGTCGACAGTTTTATTAGATTAGACTAACCTTAACGAATTAATAAAAAATATTCTTTTAATTTCAGTGATATAAGTAATCATAAAACATAAACAATAACTAGGTGGAATCTTTCAACAAAACTCATATTTTAAAAGTTGTTAGTATGTATATATATTCTTTTTACCTAGACGTCATTCGATTTACGTTGCTGCACTGTCACTTTACAAGGTAATAAAAATTTGTGGTTTAGTCTTTATAACAATATATTCCATAATATACAAAATAAATATAGGAATCCAATCTCAAACAGCATGTCAAACATAATAACTTTGGTTTTCTTACTAACTACATATCTTTAGGGGCTTGGCTCCCTGGCCACCTTTGCCCCTGCCCACCCTGACCACATACCTCTCTCCAGACTCCCTACCTTATCTTCGCTACACGCAAAAAAATGACGACACGCACTAATGCAATATTAAAGTTCAATTATCTCGAAAAGTAAATCGACGATACCCATTTTTTACATTTCTATCTGGTTACTCTCCATGAGCAATCTATTAATAGAAGTTTCAGATCGATATAATTACAAAAATAGTTAGTTTAATAACGTGGTATTGATTTTTGGTATCAGAATGTATCGCCACCGCATTAGCATCTGTGTATCGAATTTAAAGTATCTAGATATATAACGTTGAACCCTTGTATTTTATAATATAGAATAAATTTGATTATAGAATAATTTTGAAGCTTTCCACGAAACTCACATATTTAACCGTCTTAGCTTTAGAATCATAAACTTTTACATACATAATGTAACAATATATTATTATGATGGTTGTTACTAGCAAATCTACCACATTACACCTTGTAAGGTTTGGCGGTGTGTTTAGGTACATGTGCAAATCACAGTAAAATGCATTAGATGTAGGTAATTCAATTATTATATCTGGTAACCAACAGCCTACGACCCACGCGTCTCCGTTAAATTCAGGATATAAAACTTAACTACCCTCTGTGTACGCACTGAAGACTTAAAGCATTAAATAGAAAAGCTCACCTAAGTTCACCGATTTCACACTCACAACTGATCAGTTATAATTTTTGACTATGAACTTAACTATTCAAATAGTTTTAAAATATTTTTTCGTTTGACGATGCTCTTCGAATATAAAGTTTTTTTTTCAGCACCTGTGGAGGCCCATATGATCATATTAGGATCGGACACGGTCGAAAGAAGAAAAATACCAGTGAGCCAGTATCACATAGTTTTTTTTCGAAACTTGAAATCAAACTAAACACAACTACTCTAATTTCTATCAGATATTGAATCCATCTGAATTTATATTATCTCCATCAAAGTATTTATCTAACAATTGTTAAGTTCATATATTATGTGTTTATATGTTGCAAGAGAAAACATTTTCATTGAAGGTCACAAATTGCTACTTACAATACTCCTGATAATAATTAATCACCTATGACGTCACTTCACAGTTCTGGACTACCACTGACTTTTCTTTTTCTTTCACTGAAATCTATATAATTAAATATCCCTCAATAATCTAAAATATCATAAAATACAGTAAATACAACAATATCTTCATATAAGTGGAAAAAAATAATTAAAAATAGACGATTCTCTCCAACATGTGAAGCTGAATTTTGTACTTTATATCTAATAGATATTATGGTATGATACCTAACATTAACTTAATTATACAAAAATAATTAAATATGTAGTTATTTTTTTTTGATTTAAAGTAATTTTAGATACGATCATATCCTAGTATGCTGAGAAAATGGTTGGGAATCAGTTCTGGTAAAATAAACCTTGCTAATAATATTCATCAGAAAGCGGCAATTATTTATATTTTTGTTTATATCCCTTGAGATTGTATCGCGAATAAATATTGTATCGAATAAAGATAATTTAATTATCAGGAATCATAACTGCAACATTATATACAGAACGCAGCAATTATATTACTATCTCCTTACGATATTTTTCACTATTTTCTGTACATCAAATAATATATTTTTTCTGCGGTCTCCTCTCAGGAGTACGACTATATTCAAACCTCTCCCTCTGCTATTCGGAAAGTGTAACCCGCCATACATAAAAACGTTCATTAACGATATATTTATGTCAATCATTACCATTTAGGGCGACACCTATCGCTGCATTGTGTTACTACTTTATCGCTCCTTTTTGCGTGTTGGAGGATTTGTACAAAATCTACTTATAACCAAATAATAGCTATCTACTAAGGTAAGTACCTAAATGCAGAACAATATTTATTTTATATATATTAAAATAGAACATATTAGAAATATATTAAAACTTTTCGCAATAGTTTTTAAACACAAGCAAAATAACCTATTCGGTTCGTATTAAGATAGAAAATGCCTTTTATACTTTTTTAAATTTTTTATTCACCTAATGCAGATTTTGTAGTTATTCAAATTCAAATTTATTAATTTTTACATATAATTCAAAATTATTACAAATAATTACAAATTATAAATTTATGACGTTCACAACATGACATTTAAAAAAAAAACAAAGAAATAGTATTAAAACAGTATGTATACAGAGTAAATAGGTACAATAATAACTTATAAAGTAGATACTTGGAAGGACACTGAATGATCTAGGTGGACCCTGTTTTTACTATATAATATAAAAAAGTAAATGTTGTTTCCCGTATCCACAGAAACTAAAAATTAAATACACAGATGCTAATATGATAACGATACATTGTATGGAGACGGTTGTATATTTCAAATATCCTGTCTCCATAAATAACGTTCTTAAAAATAATGTTTTTAGCTTTAGCTAAAAGCTTCACTAATAGATTCCTCATAGACGAGTTCTGGAATTCAAAAAACAAGGGTGCTGTCGATCTATTTTTTGGAATAATGAAACTTAAACATTGCATTACGTTTTGCACGTATCGAAAAGGGAGTGTATGGACTCTGACTGTGAAAAGGACGGTAGGGGAGGGGCAAAATCATCTAGGGGATGGAGCCCTACTATTAAAAATATAATTTAAGTTATACGGAGCCTTGTTTTCAGTTTAAAGTGAACGATATTGTACCTTATCAAGTGCTATCGCACGCTTGGATAGTAACTTTACATTACTTAGTTGCGTATATCACATTTCACATCAGAAGAAAATGTTGTTCCTAACTAATAATTGGCTCTAAAGTCATTCAACCGGAAGGTATTTATTTTCCAAAAACAAATGCAGAAAATATTAAATCTAGTTCACTGGATAACGAAAGTTATATCCATGTTCACAGTAATATAAAAAAGCTTAACTGACTTCAGAAGCAAAAAAACACCTGAGGCCTATATTTAAGTGGCTTTTATTTTATAGCCCTAAGCACCCTTTCCTTTTTAGGGGATGGGGAACACAAGGAAACATAAAAGGAAAAACCAAAGCTAAGAATGCCGGTAGGTACAAGAAAGGATTATAAGGACTATAAAAATCCTGTAAACTGCATAATCTCAGGAAGTATGGAAATTCGCCTTATTTATAGTTCAAAGCAGCCTCTTTTATTTTCTTAAGGTATTATTATCTTGCTTGCGACGAAGCTTTTTATTTATCAGATGTTTTATTTTTATTACCTTCTTAGGAAAAGTTTTATTTATCTGCGAGCTGTAAAACATCAAATAATACGAGGATTTTCTCGCAGTGTATAATTATCCAATTTCAAAAATTGTTAAATTGACGTTTGTTTAATTAAGTCATCGTCATACACTAGTATCGATCTAATGCATGGTGAAGGTTTGCTCAGGCATCTTCTAGTCTTATCAAACCTTGGTGTTATTCGCTACTACGTAGTTCAGATGAACTTGACAAGTCCGATGATCAAGCGGAATCTAGGGTGGTCCTATGGTCACATGTATTTATGTAAAATCACTAGTCAACTAAATGTTTTTCAAAAGAATAATTATAAATTGACGTACACACT
This sequence comes from Rhyacophila brunnea, assembly GCF_057557595.1. Lineage (NCBI taxonomy): Eukaryota > Metazoa > Arthropoda > Insecta > Trichoptera > Rhyacophilidae > Rhyacophila > Rhyacophila brunnea. The sequence goes on along the minus strand of NW_028233276.1, from coordinate 32,704,587 downwards.
TTCATCATTCGAAAATATTTAGCAACTGAAAAAAGGTTTTAAAAAATTATAATAGCGTATGTAGGTACCTACAAGTACGCTCAAACACATGTCTACGACCCTGTTAATGGTATACAATGGACTAACAGTTTAGACACAACGAGAAGTTACTTTTGACGATACTATTCAGGCGCCCGGATTTTTATTGTAATTTAAAATCAAGTGCCTATAAAATATTCAACCAACAAAATAAGTATTGAATAAAATTATTAATACCTATTGGTGCAGGATCCCATAGACTTTTCGTATACATAATATGCGGAACGCATTCTGACAATTGGAATAGGTTTTAGGGGTCACCGAGATATATAATGTCGATGTTGCCAGGCGATATTAGTGGTCAATTTTTTTTTATTGATGTTTTAATTTTTTTTCTTATAACCCACCAAAAATTGTTCTGAATTCTTCAATAAAACCAAGACCGAATCAGGGATTGATTGAAAATGCAATAATTGTACCATGCCATCGGCATGGTCGTAGAACGGTTCGTCCCATTTGATACGTTGCATAGCGGGTAGTGCAATGTGATAAAAATTATCGATTCTTCGGATACTCCATGGCTTAAATTATTTTATTTAGTAGCATGTTTGTATAGAATCACCCAAATTGGTTTCTTTACTATATCTATGCATATAACATTAGTTTTAGTATTATGGTTAATCCAAAAACAGTGTAGGTGGCATATAGAGGTAGGTGAATAAATGAAATAACGATAACCACTAACCAAACTAAGTACACATTTATTAAAAAAAAGAAACAGCAAGTCAAGTGTTCAAACTGCTTCACGTAAAGTATCATGATCACAGTTTTTACAAACACTACTTACACATTTGCACAATGATATACATGTCAAAGCCGATTTCTTATAAAAACATGATAATTTACGGCAGTTAGAATTACATATGCAAAAGAATGAAGCTCAGATAAATAATATTTCGATAGTATTAATCAGTCGCTGGACGATGACGTTAAACCACATAAATTAAATTAAATAAACTAGCTAAACTAACTTACCGTTCAATAATATTACATTGCATTAATTCATATGAATAAATTCAATTACCTAACTTATCCAAGTGTTTTCATACAAAATCATGTCACTATCTTAAAATCTGCCTCCAAAACCGTATAAAAAACACACTATCGTAACAGCATCTTGAGAAATGCTTGGTTTGAGAGTCAAGTTCCCGCCAGCACCTCCTCGGGTCTACATTTTACATACCTAATATGTAAGGTCTGGTAGTACCTACACAATTTAATTTAATTAGTATTTTATCAAAATGATAACATTATAATATTCAATCTTCTAGTTAGTGGTAGCGATAATTTCTGTATATAACAATTAATGTTGACCATGATGCAGTACCATATATTAATCTACTGGCATTGAATACTCAAGTATCAATTATTTTCCCTATCTGTAATGCCATGATAGTTATAGGTTCTGTTATAAGTAATCATGGAATATCGAAGTCACCCCCATTAATCGCAGACGCCCTCCCTTTGTGCCAGCATACGGTGACTAAGCAAAACATTGGTAAATGCAATAAACGTGTTATCCACCAGATTCAATTAGACAATGCAATATTTGGTGCACTCATCTCCCGGATTGCTTAATGGACTTGCAGCTTTTTTGCCCAAAAATAAAATTGAAATAATAAATTGACTTTTCTATTTGGATTGCTTCGTTGAGAATTAATCGAATCACTATAATAATATAATTTTTATCCATCATTATTTTAAATCATCACCTATTAATGATACTCATGCTAATGATGTCTACATGTTTTTTTTTAATAATTTAAAAATGAGAATCATATAACCTTAGAAACAATTGTTTAGTTATAAATATAAAAAGGAAAATGGCCTATAATAGGTATTGCAATATAAGGAATCCGAATCGATTTTTTAGGGATCCACATGCCGTATAACGGTCGAAAATGAGGAGTTCAGGGAATCGTTCTAGAGAACTCTGAAAAGACTTTGTAGGAAATATTATAATAAGTATGTAATTATGGTGTGTATTTTTTCTCATCCTATAAATTGACATTTCATGATAACATAAATAAATTGATTCCAGAAAAGAGTTATTGTCGTTTTAAAATAGTGAATAAAACACTATTTTGGTATATGAGATATTCTGAGTTACTTATAACACTTTTTCATTTTTTTTTTGACAATACGTAATTTAATTGACCACTATCATTACCATCTCCTCCAGCACCTGCCTCTATCCAGGCCTCTAGTTGAAGACATCCTTTTTAAATCGAGTTTAACACAACCCCTCCATCTTACAAATGGTAAATTGAGTCATTGTTTGCCTTCCAGCTTTCCAAATTCCATGCGTAACTCGTATATTTTGTGTACATGGCCCAGTCATATAATGTGGTCCAATAGACTGTATGATATACGTCATTTGTAACAAATATAAATAATTGATGATAAAATAAAAAAAACATTTCGTAATTATTGATAAAATAATAGACAATTCCTTTCATAAAATATTATTACTTACATATTTTCAATAAATTAATAATATCATTGTAAATTTATGTATAATATCGCGTAATAATCAAATTCTGCATATCTATTATATGCACAATACTGCTTTCGGCCGCTACGGCAGCTATCTAGGGTAGGTTTATATCGAAATATTAGCACTTATTGTAACAATTCCAATAAGTTAGCCGTCTAAACAGTCAAAACTATCTATCTCGCTCTATAATTTCCCACAGCCAAAAAAGGTGCTGTTAAAACCTAGCACTTATTGTAACAACTAACAGGTTGTAATTGTTAAAATACGTGGTAATACATCGATACAAGCCTACCCTAGATAGCTGCCGTAGCGACCAAAAGCAGTCTTGTGTATAGAATAGATGCGCTGCTGAATATTATTATATATGTTTAGACGCATTATACGTGAATACACTTTTGTTTTATTGATTCAAAATGATCAAAGCATTTCCATAAAATACGTTCCTATTGGATACGAATTCCCAGCGGATGGATATCACTCGATAAATCGAACCACTAGACATGTGATACACAAACCATATAGCGTAACATAGATACTACAATATTATGCAAGTTATCCAGTATAGAGGTGAGCAAACATTTCCTGCACTTTGCGAAGTTCCACTTGTTTGCATACGTTATTGAAAGAGTCAACTCGATCTATTTTGAATACGCTTGTTATATCTCTCAGCTTTTACAGATTGCGCGGAATGTTTGCCGTTTGTTTACTGAGAGCTTTTTTAGAAAGCTTTTTAGCAAACAATGCAATACTACATGACTATACATCAAAACTGTGTAGATGTATTCCTTATTTGTATTTATTAAATATGTGCAATTGCAATTTACACTATTGACATCGATCATTTAAATATTTGTTTTTAACTTTATACGTACTTACCGTCATGGAGCCGTTAAAACCTCCAATGTAAAAATTGTGATAGAATGTTTTTTTATATCCTCTGTTCAGATATACTACACCTCATAGTGTAGTAAAATCTTCAATGTTCTATATGGTTACGTGTGGATTATATGTATTACAGTTCGCCGTACCACAAGCTGTCGTACCGGAAATAGATGGCCGAATAGTATTGATATTTTTAAAAAAATACGCTGTTCATAAACATCATTGTTCCAATAATTATATTATATTCAATAAGAACATTAATTTGATATTGATTTTTTTATCATATATCTTATAACAATGGTGTCATTATTATCAGATATTTAAGGGGGACATGCTCAGCGTAGGTCAAAATAGAGCTTTTATTCAATTTTCAAAGCATGATCCTGGACATTTCTTAAACGTTGTAGATAATCTATTAAAATAATTTTGAAGCCTTATTATCCTTTATATTTATTTTAAACATTTGATGACTGCATACATGATGGCAGCTACTACATACGGCCGTAACCATAAATTAACAAACTAAAACTGAAGTAGGGAGTAAGAACATGTTAACGCGCGTGTTTGAACATGTACCGTTTTAAAAAAAATCGGTTAGGTACGGTATGTTGTAGCTTAAGCACTGGGGAATGCCAAAAGAAATGGCGTATTTCAAAAAAACACTACCGTATTCTTAGGTCAATAATTATTATACAGCAATCATTATTCGTAGGATGGTTATCACATTTGAATGGTCAAAGACATAGCTTATAATCAGTATCTTTAGAATTATCTTCAAATGTGTTAATCTTGCCCATTTTTTGTATAATAAAATGCCTAATTCTTGTCAAATTTGGGATCACAGAGATTATCAATATAATTTTTTATCGTAAATATTACACTATAATAATGTCAACATAAATTATACTGATGGTTTTATAAATGCGTTTAAAAATTAATAAATGTAAAAAATCAGAACACCACTCCACATTTATGTACTAAAATATGACTATATTCTAAAAAATTAGAGCGAGAGGTTTAAAAGAATACTATTTTATGTAATAAAAATACTTTATGCAGTCATCAAATGTTTAAAATAAATATAAAGGATAATAAGGCTTCAAAATTATATAAAGAGATTATCTACAACGTTTAAGAAATGTCCAGGATCATGCTTTGAAAATAGAATAAAAGCTCCATTTTGACCCACGCTGAGCACGTCCGCCCTTAATACCTACGACTCGATACTTACAAGCACCTACATACTAACCAACTTTTGGTTCAATTAGAATGTTATATAAATATACTTATACGTTATGATTGTAGATATTTCTAATTTACTTACTTACATAATATTATGTCTTTCCCTTATATTCCCTTGTATCTCGAAGAACTTAGATAGAACCAACTACATACGTACGATTGTGTGGACACAGTATTAAATAACACAACATTAAAACATAAAAAACCTTTTTTCGGTACCAGGAACTTAATTCAAACCACAATAGCCGGTTACTAAAATTAAACCAATTTAAAAAGCGCTTCGGTTGAATTACTATTAGTTTATTTCGTTGTAATTGCGTAGAGTGCGGGTTCGAATCCCTTCCGGTATCATATATATTACAATTTTTTTAATGTATATGTTTCTAGGGTATAAAATTAATAAATGTTTCATTTTAAAAAAAAATATTTTTTAGCGTGCCAAGGGCAGTCTTCGTCCATGCTCTATACCAATGATACTCAACCTTTTTTTTCTTCGGGCCAAATACATATATTTGTAAAGTAACGCGGGCCGCATCACTACTGGTGTGACGAAAAAAATCATGAAACCCCCCCTATTTTACAAAACATTTTTGAGATTTTAAAAATTAAGCGTGTTTTTTAAATTAATCGTGTGCAATAGCAACACTCTTATACCAGATCTGATGTGGACCATAATGACAATCCTCTTCGGGTGTCATTATCTGTATGTCAAAGTCGAAACGAATCTCAAGATATACGAAATTCCTGATATTAAATGTGTTTCGGGTCGCACATAAAAGCTTAAAAGGCCGCATGTGGCCCGCGGGTTGAGTATCGCTGCGTCTATACCCATAGCTATGCGGTATTGTAGATGTATTATAGTAGGTACCTATTTATTTTGCAATATAAACTGATATTTACTTAAATTATGCAAACGTATGCATAAAAACTATTCAAAAATCATTTATATGTTTGAAAGGTAACTACTTCATACTCGTATTATATGCGGGACAATTTAAATACACACGCAAATCAAAAACGACACAAAAGCTCGTATTGAATGCAATTGGTTGGCACTGTATCGTTGACAATATTTACATATCTAAACTTTCTGGAAATAGTACCAATGTTTCCTGGGAAAAGCGAGATAAACTTAAGTCATTTAAAAATACTTGCTTAGATTGGAGAGCTTTTAAGACGAGGATGTGCATTACTTGAAGGAATATAAGCAATTGTGTTCAATACTTATCATAATAAGTACTGTTGATACTTTATTGAGTAGATGGGTAAGTAGTTAGATATTATATTTTATTTATGTCATAGTAATATTTCCAACAATACAAACATTTTCTTTAATATTATACCTACTCTCTACCTATCTCGAGCACTATTCAAAAAGCAGGTATCATAGGCACAAAAGAGAGATTATAATAATGAAGTTATTATTATAGTTTAATCACAGGTTTATTAAGATATAAATTTAATACATTCTATCAAAAGCGTGCTAGCTGCCTTTTTACGTTTGTCTGGAAATCAATAAAAAGTAATTAAAAAATAAAAACGAAATCATGTATTTATATATTATATTATATTGAATAATTAAAGGATTAATTCATGGTATGGAGTGTAAAACTTCCAAAATTTCAAATTAGAAAAACGAAAAAAAAAAAATACAAAAATCATAAAAACCGCAAAAATGCCGAAATATGGAGCTGAATCCTTATTGATGAAAGGTATTCTATTATTGTTATGGTTAGACATTTATCAATACTGAATATTCTTATAAATATTCTTATTATTACCCCGCCGGAAAAAAAATCAATGCAAGCACTACAAACTGCCAATAGGTACAATTGGCCGTCGGAGTAAGTGGAGAAGCAAGGATTGGGTTATTATGTTAAAAAGAAAAACTAACACGTCATGTGAACATACAAATTTATTTTTTTTAGTTGACTCGGTAGCTGGATAAAATAGAAATTGTACAAGTCGGTTTACAGGAAGCCAGGCGGAAACCGCATGCTATTTTCATAGACTATTTTGGCAAAATTCATGAATTCAAGAAAAAAAAACCTAACCTAACCTATCAAATAACCAAGTATATCGGCTATTTTCAAAATTTGTTTGCCGCTGGCTTCTTGTAAACCGACAAGAACCATATAAATTGCCTCCGTGATTGATAGAAGTGCAGCTCCACCAGCCTATTCTAGGTAGCAGATGATAACCAGGGCTCGAAATGGAACGGAACGCACCGGAGCGCCGTTCCGGCTCGTGAAATTTGTAAAATTATCGCTCCGTCTCGTGGAAAAAATATGTTGACCATCTGAGCTAGATAGGTCATAGAATATAAAATCTGACACACTTATTTTTATAATATACACATACGATTTGATGACTATGTAAATATCTTCAGAAAAATTGTCGAGCGCTCCGGTTCGTAAAATTTTCCATTTCGAGCGCTGATGATAACGCAAAGATCCCTCTGATGGTGACCCACCTCCGTTAGGGGATGGCAAGAACGGTGCAGAACGTAGCTAATCAATTTATTTTAAATAGTAAATATCGGAGATTTAGAAAACCTAATTATTACCCACTGACTACTGTGCAAGCTTAAATATTTAACATGTTTCGAAAGTTTAGATGTAGAGGATATCCACCGGAAGTTTGTCTCATTTAGTATGCATGGCAGATTCAGGTGATAAGAAAAGGAGGAGGGATAATTTGATAATAAACACGTTGATTGTTTCAATCGTAACACGTGGTAATGGGCTAAAATCTGTTACGTTACGTAGGTACTTAGACATTGCATCATATAATGCTGACTAACTTATGAATATTTGATTTTAAGTTAGTGAACATTTATTAAAATTTAATATTTTGTTAATCAAATATGTATATAAGTATAAATTATACTTATATCATTTTAAATATATTATTTTATTATCACGATAAGTAAGACATTATAATATACACAATATGACTAAACAATACAATAATGAGCTATCTAAAATACGATACATTTCCATGATCATTTTATTTTTACAACGTTTTTCTCAGCTCGTATTCTTATTTGACCGGCACAAATCTTGCAATCGATTTTTCACTAACTTCCCGACTAGCTAGACGTTTGAAACTTTTAGAATACATCAGAACACAATGCCAATGCATTTTTTAAATACTTTTAGCCATCTTTTCAGGTAATTCTGTTTTGTATGAAAAGTTATTTCGACACCATTATTGGTTGTTAGGGGACTGGGGTCCTAGCAACTAAATTATTAATATATACCTGCGGTACTATGGAAATCAATATGACATCTCAAAATGACATTTCAGTATTATTTACATCAAGTACAAATTTTTTTGATCGTTTAAGCTAGTCAAGTCAAGTAAGTGTATATGATTCAACAGAAAATTTTAAAACGTTGAATATAAAAAGTTCTTTTTATCTTGTAATTATTTACAATGTTTTTCATGCTTCGCTAGTTATTAGTAACAGGTAGAATATCGACCCCAATACCTTTGCGATATATTATAGTGTATCCAAAATAGCGGATGCATTATACCTATACGTTTTTGAATTTTCTTACTAATCTGCAGCCTCAGATACCCACTTTAAAGACACTCATCGCTTTTTTTCTGATAAACCACGCTCAATTTTTGTAACGGTTTTAAAAATAATATAAATCCATTAAAATTATAGTTATTTATATATGTAAAATTATTCGGGTTGATATTTTATGTACCTAACTATAAAAATTGTCCTCGTTGAAAAATCTAAATATTCTGCTAAAACACATGTACCTACGAGTACTAGAATAATAATTGTTAAATTTCGATAAAGAGAAAGTTTTAATGTTATTATTTTCTATTTATACGATATACTTAATATGATATATATATATATTATATTCTATACATTAAACATTTATTTTTACATACCATAATATTATATTATAGATTCTCGTTAATATTTGTTTCTAACCGAAGAATCGAAGAGCTGAGGATTAAAGGGGTACAATCGTATTTTTAACCAAGTTGAGTAAATCGACTGCGATTATATTTTTTAGGTAAGTAGCTGTTTTCAATATTCTGTAAATGTGGTATTGACTAGATTTATTGATGCGCTGTTTTTTATCACAAGAAATATTATAATATTATGCATGTTTTCCATTATTTTAATTTATTTTAATATGCAACAATCGTCATTTTACACAAACAGTGGCATTCGAAGTATGAGAAATAACTACCGTCGAAGTTTACTTACTAGTTAGTTAGCCTTTCGTGAGCCTTGAGGTATATGGTTAAATCAGTTTTCACATATAAATAGGTGTGTGGTGGTGTGAGCACTGAGTATTTTTCAATCGTTACTTTACATATCTATCATTTGTAGCTCTTTTTTCCTTAGACCCTCAATTATTCTCTAAAACATAAATGAAAAACTCAATAAAATTAAATTTTCCAAGAATAATAATCTATCTTTATGCAAATACAATGTAATTCGAATTCCATTTACTTTGAACATCCTTTTAGAGTAGACTTCTCGATGCATATTATTATATTTAATATATTTTATTATTAGGAACATTATTGATCTCACACGATGTTCCGAGAAAACCACTAAAATGCTACCTGTAATGGAATATATTTATTGGTTGCGGTGTAATAAATGCTTGAAATTTATTTTTTCTCATATATGTTATGACACTTGTGATCAAAGCATATATTCTAACAGATATAATTTATACAATATGATCAGCATACCTCGTCATGCATTGTTGGTTAAGTAGGCGCTGGATTAACATATAAGCAAAATAAGGGTATCGCGATAAAGGAGTCACGACAAAAAAATATATAATTTATGAAATTATTTATTTACATGTTATTTATATTGTACATACATTTAATTTTCTAAAACCAAATATTGGTTCAGAGTCACTAGGTTTGCGACTTTATGGCGAATATCTGCACAGTTTCAAAGACAAACGCTCCACCAAATATTTCACTATAGCCCTCGTAGTTCGATACGTAATGCACTGGAATTTCGTTCGGAGGCTCCAGGTTCCATTCCTCGTATGTCACTGTTTCACTACTATACTTCTATGGCACGCCTCGAAAATGACGGTTTATTTAAGTTTTCGGTACTTTTAGGTAATTTAAAAGTTTTTATATTTTCCAAATTAAAAAAAGTTTGTAGACACTTTAAATACTTAATGGCTTTGTAATAACTGATAAGTATAATGGATTATATAGCTATCAACTTTGCAGAAATATTTCATAAACAAGTTTAAGGATTTACAGAAACACTCACCCATGTTTAAATATATTTTCAAGCCTGAGATTAAAGACAGTTACAAAATTGAAAAATAATATTTTGAACATTGTGTATGTTGATTTAGAGTTAATCGAATTTAACAATTCCAAAATTTGGAAATTAAACTTCAAAACTGCCAAAGATGAAATTATGAAAAACGAAGACAAATCTTGACATGATAACCAAAACGTGAAATGAACTCCCAGATTTCATTGTGTGAAAAAAGTCGCATTCGCTCTGTTAAGTGTTTTCGGTACAACGTACCACTGTGAGCAAAAATTATCAATTATGAAATATATTATAAACCGTAGCAAAGCAATGTGCATAAAATTAAAAACTTCGAACTATAAAACAAATATTAAAGTCCAAAATTTAACCTCAAGGGAGTCACTAATTTTTAAATATTGTAATTTTTATGATGTTTTTTTTCTTACAATAGATTGACTAATTTTATTTCAGTCGCACGCCGAGTGTCCAGTACTTTTAATTACCTGTTTTGTGGCACGTCAATACATTTGGGTAGCCGACCGCTGACCTATAGTATTTTTATTATTTAAAGATAGTCTCGTCGTTAACGTGAAATAGAACATTCGTTTCAACAAGTGACATGCTATAATTTTTTTACTATAGTAAGCATTTGGATGTTAGTATTGCTCATAAATAAAAGAACTCAAGAATAAATAAATAAATCATATTTCCAAAATCAATTTTACACATTTATATGACATCTCCGACAATGTATCAGTACACACTGCATATTAAAATATTGACGCATATAAATTCAAACCCGCCATTTTTACGTTTAAGAGACGTACAGGAACATAAATTATGCGAAATATATATTTTTTATTATTTATTTCGGCTCATTTTCTCGACGGCTCCCGCCCCGCGCATAAACATATCGCGACTGATGTTGCAGAAATATTTATTTATTCATTTCCAATAAATAATAAATACATCGCTTTTATCTACCGGTTGGCAGTTTTCCGGAATGAAAACCGGAATAAAATTGTGTTATTTCTTTTGAAGGAACGTTAAATTTATTCAATTCCAGCTTCACTTTTCATTTTTTTGTGTGGTGGTCTCCTACATTCTGATCGGTATTTCGCTTTTATTCTGCCTATTGTCCTTCCATTGCTTGCAGCATTATCAAGCTATGCACCTAGATAATGGTCCTTAATGTTTGTATTTCAAATAAGTGGAGGCACGAAATGTGAGGTGTAAATTAAAGGTGCCATACGCACTGTAAAGGTGAAAAATTAAGATTGTTGGGTATAGTTTCGAGATCAGTCTAAATATTCTGTAAGATTTGTACAAAAGATGTTTGTGTCATTATTATACTTACCATATCTTTTTTATCATAAAAATTTACATTCCATTATCAGATAAAGATACATACAATTAAATATTGAGAATTAATCATCCGTGCCATGGTAGTAAAATTTGGTCATCAATAATAAATCTTTTTTTTAGTAAATGCATTATACCTACCTCTAATTATTATAGTAATTAAAAATATTATATTATAATTAAATATATTTTGGAGTAATTGCATTTAGAGTTCTATATTTATTTTGTCATGTTATATAATATTAATTCCTTCCAGATGGACAGGCCAAATTAAGAATGCTACAGTTTTCAGATCCATGAAGGCCTTACGTGCCGTTGAATGAAAAGAGTGCTGTGAACAAAGCTGTGAAGAAAACTGTCAGACTGTCAAATCATCTCGGGGCTATGATCCTGTCGGACTAAGAATATATAATACGAGGGTGGGTCAATAATTCCTTAGAAAAAAGCATTAAAACAGTTTTTATTTTTGTATTTTTTTTTTATTTCTCAACATAATCTCCTTGGAGCTCAATACACTTGGTTAGACGTTTCTCAATTTTTTTTAAACCGTCAGAAAAATAAGTTTTCGGAAGGTCCTCAAAATAAGCATTTGTCCGATCGATGACTTCTTCATTTGAAAAAAAACGTTGTCCACTTAGCCATTTTTTTAAGTTTGGGAAAAGGAAAAAGTCACTGGGGGCTAAATCTGGCGAATACGGTGGGTGGTCGACCAATTCGAACTTCAATTCTTCAATTTTAGCCATTGATCGTAAACATGTGTGTGAACACGGGAATTGTCCTGATGAAAGAGGATTTTTTTCCTGTTTAAATGAGGCCGTTTTTCTTCAATTTTGTTTTTTAGCTGGTCCAATAAAGATGCATAATAATCCCCTGTTATTGTTTTTCCTTTTTCCAAATAGTCAACGAAAATAATTCTACGCGCATCCCAAAATACAGTAGCCATAACCTTACCAGCTGATTTTACGGTTTTCGCCTTCTTTGGATATGGTTCGCCTTTCACAATCCACTGCTTTGACTGTTCTTTCGTCTCGGGAGTATAGTGGTGTATCTATGTTTCATCTACAGTCACAAAGCGACGAAAAAATTCATCCGGATTGCGTTGCATGAGCGACAACAGGGCTTTAGAAGCCACCACCCTATTGCGTTTATTGTCGACTGTGAGCAAACGCGGCACCCATCTTGCAGAAATTTTTTTCATGCCCAATTTGTCATGTAAAATAGAAATGACGCTACCTTTTGAGATCCCTGTAACCTCAATTATCTCACTCAACTTTAGTCTTCGGTCACTTAACACCATATCGTGGATTTTATTGATCATTTCTGGTGTAGTCACCTCTACAGGACGTCCTGAGCGTGGTTCATCCTTTGTTGATGTACGACCACGTTTAAATTCATTTAACCAGTTATAAATAGTTGCAAGTGAAGGAGCAGATATGCCGTGAACTAAATCCAACTCATTTTTTATTTCCTTTGCTGTTAACCCTTTTATATTAAAATGTTTAATAACAGCTCTAAACTCAATTTTCTCCATTTTTGTAAACAAGCAAATTTTTTTTTAAATGTACGACAAACACACAACAACCCGACCAATCTGATTGAAACTTCGCAGCATACTGAATCGGTAGTGCCGCTGCATGAAAACAAACCGCTTACAGTACTAGTCGCGCCACCTGTCGGCTTTTCTAAGGACTTATTGACCCACCCTCGTAATTATAATATGGTAATTTAATATACTATCTCTATAACAGTTCTTTTACATTCAATAAATCCTAAAATAAGCAGAGAAAATCATATTTTTCATTATAATATTATTATATTTCATTGTCGACAATTGGAGACATATAAATCACGTTCCATTATTAAGCCATCTAGTATAATATAAATTTATATTTAAGTTTAAATTTAAACGTCGGCATATCTTAAATGGGAAAGAATGGATCTGGAAATAATATTATATTAAAGTATTATAATATATCTACACAATATATCATCAATATTACGAGTAAACGATTATTGCATAATAACGAACGTGATATAAAATTGACATTTTATAAATCAGGACTGATCATTTTTTTCATCAAATATTAGATCTGTAGGAACTACATATTGAATTACCTACTAATACAAAATGTTTGTATTTTTTTATTTAACTATACCTAAGTCTGCATCAAACCTCTTTCCATTATATAAATTTCAATTGGCCTTATTTTTAAAAAGGCTTAATCTTATATTCTTCTATCTAGGATTCTGTATATTGCCTTTATGTTATTTATTCGTTAAATTAACTACTATCCTGACTTTTAAGCCTTTTTATGCATACTTTTTAAAACCATCTTCCACTAAAAAGTTTATAATTATTAGATATGCTAATATTTACTCCATTTTACTTGAACAGTCCTAACAGTATTTATTTCGGAATGTTTTCTTTGTTAATATCATTACATCAACTATAAAAGCTTCTTTTGTGAGTTATAACACCGTATAATATTTTATTTCAATATATTAAAAAATCACTACCTTACCGCATCAAAAAAATACTTAAAATTATTATAAACGACTTATATATTATTTATTTATAGTTATTTCGAAATTGTTAAGGCCATGCATTAGTTGAGGCACGGTCTAAAAAGATCGTCGCTAGGCGATGCGCGGATTGCGGGTGGCGGGTGAAAATGACGCCTGTCAAACGAAATATTAATTGTCATATAAATCCAACATACGTCCATTTTATGTTCTGTTTATTGTTCTATTAGTAACAATAATAATATATTCATTGACATGTTTTCTTTTTAAAGTAAATGAGTAACGTTTTAAGTCATCTTTACACGATTTTAGAATTAATTGACCCGTCGCCATCACGCAGCAAAGTGACGTGTTCCTGGGTCAACTTTCTCTCAGTGAATGGCAGCGAGTCCAAAATTTCGTCGCCCGTACAGTTGAAAATTATTTGGCGTTTCACTGATGCGTCACCTTAAGAATATTTTTTTAAATATGTATAAATTATTGTAATATAAATGAGAAAGATGACGTACTTATCTAATTAAGCAGTTTTTTGGACATATTGTCAGGCGCGGACCGGACAACCTGGAGAGACTGGTAGTTTTGGGTAGCCTCCAGGGAAGGCAAAGCAGAGGAAGAGCGTCTGCGCGGTGGAGCGACCAAGTGAAAGAGCTGACTGGGGGCACCATCCATTCTGCCCTGAGAGAAGCGGAAGATCGAGAAGGATGGAAAGTCTTGGTCGCTCAAAGGATGGCGAAATTTAAATGTGGTCACGATCCTCAGCCATGAGTGCACGACCAAGAAGAAGATTCACTCATCCCTTTGGGTTCATGGTCAGGATCAAATACAAGTATTGAAAAACGAACCCGCGACCAACGGCTTTATTATCCAAAGACGGTCGTCACTACGCACTAAGCCATCATGGATGCAAAACAACTTAATCAAACAAATAATATAAATTAGAAATATACTAAAGATGTCGAATCTTCTTTCAGGTGGAGCTTTGTGTGTTGTATTTTTATCAAAATCGCTGAAACAGGTTTCATTGTCATGTGTAATTTTTGTATGCAACGATTTTCCAAACTCTTCAAACACATAAATCAGTTTGTATGAAAATTATCCTTTACTTTCATATGCTTATGATCCATTTCTATAAAACTTTTTTCAACATTTCTGATATAGACGGATACGTATATAAATATGCAAAGTAGCTAAACTACATTAAATTAATATCAGTCACATCCCGTGATAAAATATCATTGCAACGTTCGCTAGTTTAGTTTATCTTCCCCCATTGAAAGTATTAGCTTTTGTAGCGTTATTACATAAGTTATCAGTGAGTAAGTATGTAGATATTGGAAAGCTCATAACATAATAAGCTTTCAAGTTCACGCAATCCTAATAACAATCAAGGCATCATCTTCCCAGCGCTTTCGGTGATGCCTCGTAAATAAACTGCTACGAACATAAATCCGAATTGAAATTCTTTATCTTTACGACGGAGGGGTGTCGGGTTTGCGTCTTCCCTCCCACCATTTTGCAGCTTTCCGTCTTTGATATGCAGTGGCAGTACTAGTGTGCGCTGAATAAGAGAGTTATATATTTTTTGTCAACAAGTTAAATAAAAGAATTTTATATAATGTTGTTGACATTGTATACATATTATTATGGTATGTACATTCTTTCACCGATGTTCACTTTCAGCAATATCAAGCTATTGGCTCTATGTTATATCCGTGATATCTTAGTAGTAAAGCATTTAGATATAGTAGTAGCCACCATCGCATTTCAAAGACGTACATTTCTTTACCTATTTTAGATCCAGGGGTTGACACTACAGAGGATGTCTCTACCAAAAATTTTATATACTACCAATATTTTTATGTGTTGCCATATTTCCATATTTTGGCTGATTTAGTAATTATGGCTCTTCATCTAATATCTCTTAATCGGTATTATGACCATATCACAACTCAATACCTAGATACTTATTATGAATTATTCAAACATCTGTCATACATTTTAGAAAATAGGTACTACATTTCAATGGTAATCATTTTTATAATTTTTTAGTATTAAAAAACAAACGATATTTTGATCATTGAATAATAAGTACATAAGTATACTTACTTATATATAAATATATAGGTAAGTATTTTTATATGTCTCCGTATGTATTTATTAATTGGCATAGATAACTGACTTCTAAATATAAAATTTCAGCAAATTTTATATTTCGCAATTCTTTTACTAGTAGAAGTACTACAGTTATTAATAGCATTTTACATTGCCTTATAAGTGCACTTATATATCTTCTTTATCCCGTAAATATAACCTTATATGGGTACTGGCCAGGGCTCGAAATGGACCGGAGCGCACCGGAGCGCCGTTCCTGTTCGTGAAATCGGTAAAGTTATCGCTCCGTCTCGTGGAAAAAATAATTTGACCGTCTGAGTCTAGATATGGCATATAATAAAAAATCTAACACACTTATTTATATAAAATACACATAAAATTTGATAACTATGTTAATATCTTCAGAAAATTGTCGAGCGCTCCGGTTCGTAAACTTTTCCATTTCGAGCGCTGGTACTGGCCTTCTCCAGCATCTGCTTTCATCCAGATTTGATCAAAGCCGCTTCCCTCCAGTTTAGTACGCCAAATGTATTCCGTATGTATAGGAAGGTACTTATTTTACCACGTTTTTATTAGCTCGTATTCTTCTTTGCCCGGTACAGATTTTTTCTTGTGTGTCCAGTATAAATTTTTTCTTGTTTGTCCAAGATTTGTATTGGACGATTGAAGATTTTTAACTAACTTCCCGACTAGCTAGATATTTGAAACTTTTAGAATATATCAGAACACGACGACAATGCATTCTTTCAATACTTTTGGCCATCTTTAAGCAGAATTGAATTTATTTTCAGTTAATTCTGTTTTGTATGTTTCGGAAAAAAATCGTAAAAAGTAAAACATAATTATTGGTTGCTAAGGGGGTCCTAGCAACTAAATTATTAATATATACGTGCGTTACTATGGAAATCAATATGAAATATCAAAATGACATTTCAGTATTCTATATTTATTCAGTATTTCTATCAAGTACAAAAAAGTATTTATTAATACATAGAATTGTCAAGTTTATATGATTCAACAGAAAATTTAAAAACGTGGTATATAAAAAGTTATTTTTATCTTGTAATTATTTTTATATTAATTTACCTACCACTATGATTTCAGATGCACGCAACTGACGGAACCATCACCGATATCGTTAAATGTCTTCGACTATGCCCGTTATGAAATACATAATTCAAAATTTTATGTTGTTTACGTTACGCGAATGAATTCAATAAATCACATAATATTTTAGAAGCAGGTCGTAACAATATGCGATTGCCTCCTCTCCTGTTTAAATAAATTTAGGACCCTCAAGTCAACTTGTTCCCGATATCTGTTTCAAATCAGTCGTAAACTATACTTCTGATTCAATCCATTGTCTTTCAACCTAACCTTGTCTAACCTAACCTAAAAGGTAGGTAAGTACTTAATTTAACAAATATTCAAGGGATTCTCCTGTTAATTCATTTCAGGCATTTCAGTGTTTTCGCAGAAGAAGAAGAAGATGAAGAAGGTGAAGAAGATAAAGAAGACGCTGTAGTCACATATATAAGACTGTGAGGTACCTGTCATGGCGGCAACGCGCGCATGACAGGCGTGGTTAAGGCCATACTCAGCTGGGGAACGGTCTAAAACGATCGTGATTACGGGACGCGACGCGTGCAGAACAAAACATAATTTGTCATAAAAAGTCAACATGCGTCCATTTAATGTTATATTTATTGTTCTATTAGTAATAATAATAATATATTCATTGACATGTTTTCTTTTTCAAGTAAATGGGTAACGTTATTTAGTCATCTTTACACGATTTAAGAATTAATTCCCCCATCGCCATCAAAAAACAAATTGACGTGTTCACAGCTCGACTTTCGCTCTCCGATTGCCAGCCAGTCCGGAATTTCGTCGCACCTATAGTTGAAAATTATTTGCCGTTTCACTGAAGTACCGTCTTAAATAATGTATCGGCTCTTTTTTTAGACGCGACTCCTTTTCGTCTTCGAAATAAACCAAAAAATTACTTATAATAATTCCAACATTACTCCTGATCATTTTAGATACTTAAGTAGATATATTTTTATTATAAAAATATCAAATTACATAAACTGATAGATCCGTTCACTACGTGAGGGTAAAATTAAATGATAAATTTGGGGGCGTTCCTCATTTGAAAACGGAAGTGCGATTAGCTGCACTTGGGGGAATTATTAGTTCACAATTATTTTAACAAGTGAACAATAAGTTTTTGTTCGATAATAGTATATATAACCTGATTAGTGATAATTTTACTGAAATGCGTTATACATTTTATTTTATCTATCTCCCTACTGTTTAATTTGTTTTCTCGGTACATAATAATATGTATGGGTGACTTTTCTGGCCATGATCTCTATTTTTTGTATCATTTACTAAAATCAGATTCATTATATAGGTAGAGGTACCTACATACATTATAATTATTTCACGTGAAAATATTAAGCAGATATTTACTAGAGTATTAGCCCCTTTACATGTGCATGGATTTACTGCTGGCAGTACGTATAATTCGGATCGTAAATAATATATCTATTGTAGGTTAGGGATTGCAATTCCGTGATTCAACATGTTGGAGTTCTGAGATTTAGGAATTACTTTTTATATGATTTTTGATGACAATTAATATTTACATGTTTTTTGATTTGAAAAAGTAAAATTTGCGTTTGGTCTATAAGTAAATATAACATATTATTGAAAACTCAGGAAAATGCTATTAATCTCGAAACTTTATAATAAATATGCAAAAATAATAGACAGTAACAGAGTGGAGGTTTGTATTAACATTTTTATTTTGTTTTTATGTGAAAAGTGATGGTAGCTACTTGTTCAACCTATTAGGTCCATACTCTGACTCCAAACCCACATAGAAAAACAATATGTGTATTTGATAGACCCAGGATTCGAACCTGATACAATAAATTAATTATCAATATACTGATACTATAATATTATCTAAGATTTCGAGTAGGTAGCTATCTTTTTTATTAGTACTTATAGATATTATTAGTAGGTATTGTCTCAATCAGTCTACCTACCTATCTAACAAAGATTTTTTTCTTGGATAATATTTTTTCCGGAATTCGGGTATTGAAAAATCTGTCCGAGATCGCAATCCCTACTGTATATTTTTTATAGATTCCTTATTCAGATATTTATAAGTAACACATCATTATTTCTTATAGAATGTATGGTTACATGATAATTGTATGTATTACATTTCGCCGTAATGCAATTCTGAAGTGGTGGCCGTATAGCATTGATATTTCTAAAAATAACGCATTGTTTGTAAAGCATTGCAGACAGGAATTATCCAATTATATTAGATTCAATAACATATTGAATGGTATTAAACATCTGATAATATCGCTGTTATTATTATCAGATATTTGAAAGGACGATTTACTACTTACAATCACCTACCAGATTTTTATATAAATATATACGATATGATTGGATTTATAATTTACTTACCTATTTATTTTCTTTTGTTTTTCCCTTAGATTCTGGTGGTTTTTATTACGTATCTTTAAATGTTTTATTTAGGCATGGATTCGATCTTAATATCAGGCCATCTATTTCCTATACGATGTGATACGGTCAACTGTATACGCACAATTTTCATAACACAATAATGAATACCACGAGATGGTTCTTGTCCCTATATAATATATATAATATCTACAGAATTTCTCACCTTAATTCAAACGTGCTAAATTACATTATATAACAGCTTTACTGACCAAATGACTAATTAACTACTAACTGTAATAATTCTGTTATTTCTCACATTTATTATTATAAATTAGAATATCAGAATTCTACAAAATAAATAACATTCAGTAATGTTTGATTTGCGACAGTGATTCGATTCTTATGACTCATGCATTTTGTAAACTTTTAACTTACAAGACCTCTGACATTGTTGCCAGTAACGTGAAAAAATGTCGCTCTTTACCGACCAAAGCGACGCCGTCGTGAAATTGTTGAATTACATTTTAAAGACCCACAAAGCAAACCATAATACATTATGTTTTTTATTAATGCACGGAACTAATATCACGGCACTTTAAAAGGTCCATAAATTAAGTTGAACGTTGGAATACGTTTGACGAACCCGTGACCAAACGCTATGAGCTGCTAACTACAATGTAACGAGGCTTTTACTATTTTGGTTATTAGTTACGACTTAAAAAGCTCTGTCCAAAAGCTTAAACTTACCAACTTTACTGTTATGGGCACTATCGTATTTTTCATATCAAAATAACACTTAATAAAAGTCACGTAGGAATAATAATAATTAATAATATGGAAAATTTGTAAATGCAATCGTATTGACCAGGTGAATTTAATCAGTCATTTTACTAACATATAACTCTATAAAACTTTGGTTGTTAAATTAAACTTATTAACCATAGTTACCTAAACTTTCTTGGCCCATCTTCCTATTTTGAAAGATATTTTTCTTCAGCAACTACCTTCTATGATAAGCCGATTTTAATTTGACTGAAATAATTACAGTATATTGATCAATGTTATTAGTGGGTACTTAATTAATTCAATCATTTTTTTAAACCAGTATATTATCCAGCGTAATGTTCGTAACCAGAACATTTGATATCTACCTGTTGTTTTAATTAGCTACCTACGAAGTTATATTTTTTAAATATATTATACAGTAGATAATTTCATATCGGTAACGTCAAGTCAAAGTTATGTTTCAAGTTATATTTTAAAATAAACATGTTCGTAACTATCCAACTAAATTTGTAATCATTTAATCAATAACTTGCAATTTTCTACAAAGACAGTATACATAGTTATCAAATTACTTTGTATTGTTTAATCAAATGGCAGATAAAATATTTGATCTCTTTTTATTCTTTCATTCTTTCTATCGCTTATTCAGCAAAGTTTAGCCAAGTTTTCCGGAAAAAACGATGACATTCAGTGGCACCGTTCAAATGTTATACGGAAATGTTCAAGTGTAATTTTCTTAATATATGAAAATTCGAATATTTATTGTAGGAATCCCACTATAGTTTATACTACGCAGGTATTATAAAAACTACATTATTTTTTGATTAGATTTTTTTTAACTATATATTTTCTAATGATTGTTGTAGATGGTTTATTTAATCCAAGTTGTATTTTTCTAACGTCAATAGTAAAAAACAAAGAAAATAAATATTTTTGTGTTTAGTTAATTCCGAAATAAGTTTAAATATGGACACTCAGTAAAAGAGAGCCGCTGGACCATAATGCGTAAGAACAATAAATTAAATAAGACAATGAATAAGGGTAGTTATGTGATGTAAGAAAGTATCTGAAAAACTTTAATCGGAAATAACAAATATCTCGAAGAGGAATCAATTCGAATAGCTACCCAATAAAAGGCTGTACGTACGTGTCAACACAATACACAGAATTGAGATGAGAAGAATCAGATTAGACAAGCCTTCATTTAACAGTGTATGATACAAGCTGATTGGCAATGATGATGGTGTATAAATTGAATCTATTAGGTACCTACTTGGAGTTATTTTTAAAACGTTACCAATATCATCAATTTAAAACTAATAAATAGGTCCCACTCAATGATTTTTTTTTTAAATATTATGATAGCCCATGGGAGGCTACTGATTTATCTCATCGCATTTCTGGCACCCAACTCGAGCAAGTCAGCAGCTACGTCTATCTCGGACATCAGGTGTCCATAGACGGAAGCATGCACGATGAAATTGCTCGAAGAACAAAGCTGGGATGGAGTGCTTTCGGACGTCTGAATATTTTCTTCAAGAGTGACCTACCATTATGTCTTAAGCGTAGGGTGTTCAACCAATGTGTGCTACCCGTGCTCACGTATGGCTGCGAGACGTGGACCCGCAACACGAGAGATGTCCAAATGCTAAGAGTCACACAGCGAGGCATGGAGAGGTGCATATTGGGCATCACGCGAAAGGACCGTAAGAGGAACGAATGGGTTAGGAAGCAGACAAGAGTACGCGATGTAATAGACGTTGCCAAACAGCTGAAATGGAGATGGGCGGGGCACATTGCTTGCCGAAAGAACGGCCGCTGGACAAATGCCGTCATCCAGTGGTACCCAAGGGGTACGAAACGGCCACAGGGTCGCCCTAAAAGCCGCTGGATTGATGAACTGGTAAAGTTCGGCAGAAATACGTGGCAGCGAACGACACAGGACCGAGAGAGTTGGAGAAAGCTTGGGGAGGCCTTCATCCAGCAGTGGATTGACCCCGGCTGATGATGATGATTTCATGAGTAGGTGAGGTTTAGAAGCTCGTCGATTTTTACATTGCTTTCAATCAACGTATAATTTGAATTCAGCATATTGACCCACTAGATTTTTTAAGTAGCAGGGCTCGAAATGGACCGGAGCGCACCGGAGCGCCGTTCCTGTTTGTGAAATCGGTAAAGTTATCGCTCCGTCTCGTGGAAAAAATAATTTGACCGTCTGAGTGTAGATATGGCATATAATAAAAAATCTAACACACTTATTTATATAAAATACACTAAATAACTATAATTATCATTTTAACACTATAATTTGATAACTATGTTAATATCTTCAGAAAATTGACGAGCGCTCCGGTTTGTAAACTTTTCCATTTCGAGCGCTGTTACGTAGTTAATAACTAATCCTCATAAAGAACAGTAAGTATTTATTAGTTATTACCTTTCTAAAACGTTTTACTAAACTCCGGCAATGTTACACCACTGTCAGCAAATAAATTTAATTCCTTTAGTAGACAATTCAAAGTTGACTTTAAAATTTCAGACATAAAGGTTTTGTAACGTTTAAACTGGATCGAAATAAATTGGATATGTACATGGATGAACCATTTGGATCAATTTAAATAAATTACGCCAGTGTATCTACATCTACCTATTATACATAGTAATATACTACATTGTAAAGTTTTCAATTGACGGAATTGAGCATTGGATAATCAAATAGAGAGATCATATCCGATCCTAATATGATCATATTGGCACCATATAGTGGAGGTTTGTATTAAAAGATTTTTGTTTTTACGAGAAATGAATGTTAGCCACTTGCTTAACCTATTAGGTCTATACTCTGACTCCAAACTGAAAAATTGAAAAACAATATAAGTACATCAGTATCTATATATTTACCAGACCCAGGATTCGAACCACGACATTATAAGCCGTTGCGTAATACCATAGTTCAATAGGGTACTACTCAAAAAACCTTGTACCAAAATAATAGCGTTTGTTTTTTTACGCAGAAATTCTCGTTTTTATTTTAAAGCCTTGATTTTGACAAAAGTGTATGTATGTTTTTTTTATATTTAGTTTAATGGAATTCATCAATCAATGCATATTGAAATTTTACAGTTTAATAAGGAATTAACCAATAAGTTTCAGTATATAACGGAATTACTGATTAATCTCAGAAAGGGTTATTCGATTTTATGACACATTGAAGAAATTTTTGACTTTTTTTTTTGAATTATATTGAGAACACCTTTCTATATTGAATGGCATTATTAACTCAAAACCTCGTTTTCGTTAAGTTGTTTCTTCATTTAAATGGGGTATCGCGCAGATTTCCTATCAGCAAAGGTCTTCGACAAGGTGATACAATCTCACCTAAACTATTTACAGCTACCCTTTAAGACTTATTCAGGCAACTTAACTGGATATATAAATGGAGAATACCTGAGTCATCTGCGCTTTGCCGATGATATAATAATTTTCTCACAAGACTCGGAAGACCTCCAAAGCAGAATGCAGGAACTCGCTGAAGTAAGCAACAAAGTAGGCTTGAAAATAAATGTAACAAAGATGAAAGTCATGTTCAACTGCTTTGCGGGCCAAAAAGAGATCCTCATCAATGGCACTCAGCTCGAACAGGTGAAAAACTACATCTATCTGGGACAACAAGTGTCTATAGATGGATGTATATTTGATGAAATTGTTCGCAGAGTAAAGCTAGACTGGACTGCTTTTGGCCGCCTGAATAATGTCTTCAAAAGTGACCTTCCACTGTGCATAAAACGCAAAGTGTTCAACCCGTGTGTGCTTCCCGTAATCACATATGCGTCTGAAACATGGACCCTAAGAGAAAAGAGAGATCCAAAAACTTATAATAGCACAACGTGGTATGGAGAGGTGCATGCTGGGCATAACGCGAAAGTACAAAAAGAGGAATGAGTAGATAAGGAAGCAGACAAGGGTTTGCGATGTGATAGAGTCCATTAAAAGCCTCAAATGGAGATGGGCTGGAGACATAGCTCGAAGAAGAGACAATTGTTTGACAAATTTAGTAATCCAGTGGTATCCAAGAGGTACAAAACGTCCGCATGGTAGACCTAAAGGCCGCTGAATCGATGAAATGATAAAGTTCTGCGGAAGTACGTGGCAAAGCAATGCACAGGACCGAGAGAAGTGGAAACAGCTTGAAGAGGCCTTCATCCAGCAGTGGATAGATTCAGGCTGATGATGATGATGATGATACGGTCTAATGTAGGCATGTCAAAGATTAGAACTAATCTAAATTATGTAATGTTTAGTAATCTGATCAAAGAAGTCATCAAATAATGATTCTATTTTTTCAATATATACATACATAATATTTAATGCTTTATCATCTTTAACGGACTATCCTATATATGTGGTATAATAATACTACAATGTATAGAGCTAATATAAAAAGTGTCCATGCATTTTGTAGGTTTATTGTATTATTTTGCTTTGTTATACGTTATAACTTCCTTAGAACTTTTACGTCTTGTTTTATAGAGCTTTCGGGTGCATTATTACTTTTGTGTCATGTTTTACTGCCATGCACGTATGAGATTTTGTAGGGAATCTGTTAGTTAGAATAATGGGATCATTTCACGATTGACTTACAAGTAACTGTTTTAACTCATTAAATTTGACTTATTAACTTTTTAAATTTCGATACAGCCGTTATGTTAATTACTCATGCGTCTAGTCTAGACTTACCGCCAGCTTTATTTATTATATTATTACGAAAAGGAACTTACAATTCGTTATAGAAACAATTACATTGTTGCTCAAACAACAACGGAGTTCTAACAAAGTAATACTGTATTAATGTTATTTTTATACTTAAAAATATTTGATAAGATCACGAAATAGTGATATTCCCAGAAATACTCGATAACGATGTATGTATTCCATAATAGAATCGACTCTTGAAAAGAAAAAGGCATTCACCCACAGTATTTTCAAAATTGGTTTTATTGGATAATAACATCGAACTCGACTAAATGCACGTTGTCTCCAAAGGATGTAAGCTGCAAATGCTGAATTATTATGTAAAGTTAGCTTGTGATTTTTAAAAAAGTTTATTATTGTGAGGTTATCTTTGACTTTAATACTTTGGACGCTGAAGACGCACCTGGCGCGTAGGTAAAAAGTCATTATCTAGTCAGCAGTGAATGAGTAAGTAAAATATGTTGGTTAATGTGTTACCTGTTTTATTCATAGAACTTCGTCCCACAATTAATATGTCTATACCTTGTTGTTTTTATTTAATAAAACGCATTTTTTTGTAGTACTTATTCCACTTTTAATCAATAGATTAGGACCGGTTTCGTCCACCTCAAAGGGACATTTTCAACTGAATACATTTTTTTAAAACAATATTTATCAAACAAAATCCAAAGCGACAGAAATAATATAACAATAGGTACATAAATTATCCGTCCAATAATACCTTCCCAATAACAGATTAATTTAAAATTAATGAGGTTGGACATTAATATTTCATACTACATCAGGGGCATTAAACAAATTATTTTAAATATTAACAAACCACAGAATATGAAACAATCAACACTTACAATAACATTAATATCAACAAATATTTATGATTAGTCAAAATTTACAATAAAAATTTATAAAAAATAATAAAATAAACAATATTACCAATTGAAGTAAGATCGAATACAAAAACAAATACAACCAAAATATGAGTCAAAATTAAATAAAAATTAAAATAATAAATAATGTACAATATATGAAGTTATTTTATAACAATCCCAAATATTAAATAGGGTATAATAATGGAGAAGACACAAAATATAATTGATCATTTAACAAATTAGAATTAGAAAAAATATATACCTATTAATTTCTAGAATTTCCTGTCTATACCTACTTCTTCTACATATAATATGTTTGTGGTATGTGTGTGTCTTGTCTCTAACCGTTACCATCAGGCTACACCGCTACAATATAAGTAGTTTGGTTAATTGAAATAATTATAAAAAACTCTGAAAATCATATCAATGTGGAATAATAAAACCCAACACAAATCTCTAAATATGACAAAAAATCATAAAACTAATTTAAATAATTGACAACAATCAAAATTTTGAAGGCAGCTGTTAATTATGTGTCCTCGGATATTTTCAAAACTTATATTGCACCCAAACTAGACGACTTCTGATCTACTTAGTTAGGTAAGTGCGTACTTATACTACAAGTATCCACGAGGTACTTCCCACCCTTCAAATTTTATTCTTTCATTACCTACTTTTTATAAAAGTTAATCACTGAGCAAAAGTTATTGCATTACAAAAAAGATCGTAACGTTTATTCGCAGTAAAATTTTGAGTGCATGACTTTTGAGCTACTTACTGTTTACCTGATGAGTTTTTGTAATAAATTCATAGGACGCTGCTTTAAGATTTATCTGATAATAAAATAAACAAAAGAACATCATTCAAATTTTAAATCCGCGATGCTAAATCTATTATAAATATAATATTAAATTAATAATGAGAGAGATCTTGAAAATATTAACGCATTTATTTTTTACGATCCTTCAAATTCAAATAGAATCATTCGTGTACCATTAACACCGTTATTAAA
Organism: Rhyacophila brunnea; assembly: GCF_057557595.1. Taxonomy (NCBI): domain Eukaryota; kingdom Metazoa; phylum Arthropoda; class Insecta; order Trichoptera; family Rhyacophilidae; genus Rhyacophila; species Rhyacophila brunnea. The sequence continues at coordinate 32,677,705 of NW_028233276.1, read as the reverse complement.
ATAACGTGCTTCGTTTTAAGCGTGCTCAGAAATGTACACAAATATAATGACGAATAAAATTTTAATGGCAATTTTATTATTTTTCAGGCGCTTTACTTCACCATCAACAATGGCTTTTTGATTATTTTGAAGACTGGAATTTTATGGTTATAAATGTCAACTCGTTCATTGTGATTTATTAAAAAAAAAAAAGAAAAAAAGTGAAGTGTTTTAGTACATTTGTAACAATTAAAAAAAACTATTAGATAGGTAGCTATGTAGTATTAGGTAGCTATCTACTTATGTTAATAATAACGTGAAAGAAATTACGGTACAAGCCAGTTTACTGGAAGCCAGGCGGGAACAGCGGAATTTTCGGCGGCAAAATTCATGAATTCAAGAATAATAACCTAACCTAACCAAACAAATAATCTAATCTATTATATCGGCTATTTTCAAATTTTGTTTGACGCTGGCTTCCACTAAACAGACAAGAACAAAAATCACTATTCGGATTAAATTAAATAAACTATGATAATAGAGCACCAATTATTTCTTGAAGTGAATTCAAAACAATTTATCCCCATTCAAAAACCTCTTAAAGTAAGTATAAAGAGAAATTGATTTGTATTCTAAAATAAATTTCAGCACTTTCATTCGTGTTGCTTTGATATCCTCTAGTTTCCGTCGTCATTTGTTCGACCAGTCGAACATGGTGAGAAGTCGAATAATTTCCATAATTTGGATACCTAATGTTCACTGAATTCCTCGTAGACTTTGTATTTGTGTCGTTTTCGGCATTTAGGGTTCTCATTTTTGGCCATCACTATTATAAGTATCCACATCTCATAAATTAATAATGGTTGAGATGCATTCTGCAGTTTTTTTTACATATTTTTCGGCCAATCTGGAGAGACTTGTGGTTTTGGATGACCTCTAGGGAAGGCAACGCAGAAGGAAGAGCGTGAGCGCGATGGAGTTACCAAGTGAAGGAACTGACTGGAGCAGCATTCACTCCGTCCTGAGAGAAGCAGATGATCGAGAGACATGGAAAATCTTGCTCGCTCAAAATATGACGAAATTCAATGCTAATCACGATGGAATATAAAAAAATATATTTTTACTAGAATGATTTAGTTGTCCAGTATACCACATAATGAACACATATTATTATAACGAAATATAAGTTAAAACCTCAGGTGTGTTATATGTAAAAAAAAACATTACAAAATATAAGACTGAGTAGGATACGAGCATACATCTTTTCTATGACGGGTGACTGTTTCAGCCACAGATTTCATTATCTTGATACCTCACTACCTAGAGCAGTCGTTTGGCAAACGATGCATCCAAGATTTGAAGATTGTTTCTAGGATATTTAGAATATATTATATGTATACTTTAAGATTTTTGAAATGATCTAATAATGCAAACTATTAAAACTTTCGCATAATATACCTATAGTATTAAATAAAAAATACACTAAAATTATAGCTAAATAAAAAATACACTAAAATTATAATTAATTTATTCACAAATTTAAACGCATCCCGCTCTGCTCAGGGTTTCACAAATCCCCAATGAAAACATTACCAGCATATCATCACGTTCGTGTATTTCTAGGGTCAACTCATTTGCATTTTTATTCGGTTTTATGGGGCTTTTAAAAATGAAAATACGACATCCAAATCATTGAATAATGTATATATCTACCTTTCCAATACTCCAATAAATTCTGAAAGTTAAATGAAACGAAATAAAATTAGGTCAATACTCCCAATAAATCACTTGCATAAAGACCATTGAATACCTTCATATTACCTTGCTCTTTAATTTTATTATTACTAACTTTTTCAGTCATATCAGTACCTACTACCACTAATAATAATATTAACGTACTCACATGTAGGTATTCCAGTGACGACAGGTGGAGGTAGGCTGTTAAGATTCGACATAAATAGTGCACACTAAACTTTTTCAGTCATACTTATTTGTTTTCATTGAACTAAGAATACAATACGCAGATGGTGCTGGTTAGTTATTAAAATTCAATTAATCACTACAAAATCCAAACTATTATAATAGTTTTGGTATGCCCTGCTTTACCAAACCATAATCAATAAAAATAGTCCCCTATCTATAAAATATGTAAAACCATGTAAGTTTTGTTTAATGGCATAATTTATTAATTATAGATAAAAGAATATTTTTTGACTACTATCCACTATATATCGCTTAGATTAGGCAGGGTTTAATTGAATTTAAAAAAAAACTAACGAACACTATCTACACTTTGTAGTCTTAGTTAAATGAAAACAAATATGTTTGACTAATAAAGTTTAGTGTGGACTTTTTATATCGGATCTTAACAGCCTACCTCCACCCTTCGCCGCTTTTGCATTTACATCATTGTCAAACCTTTCAAGGTCACTACATCATTGTTTGAAGTATGAAAGTAGTTACCTATAAAGTATGGTAAAGTCTTGAATATGGAGCATTTGACAGCATCAGACTACACACAGAAACAAAAAGAATAGTACCTAAACTTGAAAAAGCTTGCGAAATAAACATATTAGACAAATGCTTAAAAAAAGCTTCGGCCGAGTTCCCACTCTTTCACTAATTTTAAAACACTTCTTTCTCTTACCAGGCGAAAGCTCTTATCAATACTTTTACCCCTTACCCTTGAATAAATTATTAACTAATAACTCGGTACGTTATTGGAACGGTTTGACATATTGAATTATACGAAATATGAGCAATGACTAGCACTAGACTAGACTATAGAAGTTTACAGTTTAGTGTCATGACCCGACTATAGTGGGTCTTGATAGATACCTATAGTGAATTTAAATCTACCTACACGTTTAAAGTTTGCAATTACCATGTTAGTTTACAGGTATTGAACATTAATGATTGTAATTTACTAAGAGAATTTAATTAAACTTTGAATCAAAGTACTTTATTGAGATATATGTATTGCATAAGTAAATTATATGACCTGTAAAAGCGATTATACTTGCCTTACTCAGTTACTCACATATATTTAACTAGGTACCTAATTAATTTAGTGCACTGTACCTACTCCATAAAAAATAATATAATATAAATCAATGGAGCATAATGCGATCGAAAGACGTTTATACAGCGTGCATAACCGTGAGATATACGACACATTCGACGTCACTGAAATATATATTCCACTCTTAAGACCTCAAGAGTGGCCATTGATATTGCATAAATACTATGGCAAATTGCCATTGTGGCAAATGTAGTCATCTTTATTTTATTATAATTCTAATAAAATCGTAAATAATGTCAATCGAAATATAAATTAAATAAATAATCATTACCTACATGTACATATATATTATTATATTAGTATTACCTACGTCTACGACAGTGCCTGGACAGAATACATACAATGAGCATACAGATTTATATACAACGAATAAAAATAAAACAATTCATGGTATTGTGCATTGTGCATTGTTGTCGAGAACTTTTTTTTAGGATATCTTAAATAGAAGTAAAAGTTTACTAAGTTGGTAGGTACCATTAATGTAGGCTATAAACTGTGAACGTTACATCAGTTTTAAGTTATATTGATAACTGATCAATGGGATAGCAATCTCAAAAAAAAAATCGGAAAAAGCAAAGGTTTGGCTTAAAACACAAGCTGTGAATGTCTTATTTAAAGATTGATTCTGTTGTACACTCTCCAAACTTGAAGAAAATATGGGGACCAAGTAGATTGTAATAATTTGACACTATTAAACTTGCGGTTCGTGGTTTCCTTTATCATCAATTCATTGACAATTCAAGTGAAGATATCTAAAATAGCTGACTAAATCACAAAATCTTGTTCAAACATAATCGTAAACTGGATATATTGGACCTTCAAGATGTTCATATAATGCTTAAATCATTTTCAACAGATGAGAGCTTTTAGAATCCGGTGGATCGAAAAAATATCTTTTCCTAAAAAGTTTGTCTTATTATAAGATAAAATCGTGGTTTCTTTATACTCATTAATGTTAAGTATATTCTATATTATTTTAAACAATATATCCAAAGTCTTTGATTGAGTATTATTAAAAACATCGCAGTATTATTTATTTCATAAACTATGGTAGTAGGTATTCTTCGCCTTAAATTATGCTAGTTTCATATTATGATGAAAATGGTATCTGCCACTCCATTATTAATTATAAATGTGCTCCTAATCAAAAAACCATTATGCAAACACTTTGTATAGATAGATAATTATTCTATCTTGACAACTCATAAAAAATAATGAATGGATCAAGTAAGTATTACAATAAAATTGTTGTGTTAGGTATTTGATTAAATTACAATAAGTTCAAAATAGGTCATAATCGAGTTAGGTTTACCCAATTTTGTGAAGTCTTTCGATTGATTAATTTATAATATTGAAATAAAGATAGTACTATGGTTAGTTTTATAAAAAATATTACGGTACCTAGTTTCTTTTCACTATCTTTAAACAAAAATTGGTGATTCAAATTCTTCTAATGATAAATAAATGTTTGGTACTTATGACGACCTACCAAAACATCACAGATATTATTTCCTCAACATTAATTTTGTGGCAAATATTTTTGCCATCCACAGAAAACAAAAATAAGTTCCCTGTTGCCAACCCTCGCGCTGTCACCCGACAACGAGAGACCTCAGTGATTGGCTGTTTAAAAGATTTAATCGTAAATTAAAAGGTTAACTTTTCATTACTTTCTCGACCTGCACTTTTGTGCGGAGGAGATTTAAGGCACGTACTAATATCGTGTGCGACCGACCTGAGAAATGCAATTTATTGCATATCATTAGATAAATCAAACATTATATTGTCTATTCGATTCTTTTGTGCACTAAAAACTTTCAGACGCGACGTTTACAATCTTAAAATGAAATAAGTCTACTTTGTAAGATGTAATATTATTATAAACTGTTTGACATTGTCAGGAAGTTACCTATTGTGACAGAAAAATGTAGGCTGTGGTCATCAGAGAAAAAGAGCATGCTTATCAGGTATACTTGCGGGAAATAAGATATTGCTACTGATGAATACGTACACGTACACTGATGACAACGGCACAGGATATCGATGGAATTTCAGTAGCTCACTGACGATATAAAATTGAGCAATCAATTAAAATTATTTATTTACCTAAATAATTATAAGTGCACATCAAAAATCATTAGATAAAATTAATTTATATTTTTCAAAATAAGCTAAATACATTTATATGTGATTAAATTCCGCCTCGCCTTTCGAGCCTACCATATTGCATATAATTCGGTAGACGGGGTAATGGCGCTGTTACGTATTTTTTTAACTTTGACACGAATTCCAAATCCAATACTTAAAGTAAACTTTATAGAATATATTATTATCAGAACACGACGACAATGCATTCTTTTAATACTTTTGGCCATCTTTAAGCAGAATTGAATTCATTTTCAGTTAATTCTGTTTTGTATGTTTCGGATAAAATTCGTTAAAAGTAAAACACTATTATTGGTTGCTAAGGGTATCCTTGCAACTAAATTGGAATGTGAAAATGGAAAAAACTATGGAAATCAATATGAAATGTCAAAATGACATTTCAGTATTCTATATTTATTCAGTATTTCTATCAAGTACAAAAAAAGTATTAAATAATACATAGAATTGTCAAGTTACATGGTATATAAAGAGTTCTTTTTGTCTTGTAATTATTTATATTCTGTGTCCAATTCAGAACTCATCTAAATAATTTTTCACTCATAATTAGAATATTTTCGAACATTGAAATCACTAATAGAAATACACCTACCTCTTACATATTTTTTTAAAAATTGGAATAATAAAATATTTTAGAGTAGGTAACAACACAGTTACAGAATATTGCTGGTTAAGTATTTAGAATAAACATGGGCATAATTTATTTTAAAGTCGATTTGCTCAATTGTATCACTTTAATTATAGGGTCATCATTAATTGTCTACACTATAACATATTTTCATTTCATTAAAATATCTTTATTAATTATCTCTTGGACAATCAAACTTACAAAAAATACATCTACGGGAGTTACTGTATAATAAATATTTATATTGAGTCGTTTCCCATGGATAATTATTTTATTTTTATTGTAAACAAAACGATTGTTGACAAAAATATTTATTAAATAACATATTCAAAGATCACAATCAATACATAAATCAGTAGTTTATGACTATTGACGACTCTGTCGACATCTTTTGATATAAAATATTTTTGTCACGTCCTCAACATGATATAACAAAATCTATTATAATCCTCAGATCCGACACATTCCGAAACTAACCCAATATTGGATTCTTTTGTAGGGTCATTTTGTAGACATACAGCTCAGGATTTTTAAAAGAACTTCACTACACTATACGTATCTACAATAAACGGCCAAAGCGTTTAGTAAATTCAGTAGGTAGTCTGAATTTCGAATTTTTATATAATATATATTGTATAATATAATGAGCTTAAATATTATATATTTGGACGTAAACATAAAATAACAAACATTATTATTTTATTACCTAACAATATTCATACAATAAACAGCATAAATATAAAAATCTTAAAAAGTACCTACATGAAAGTACCTACACCAAATGAGTTGAGTAGATAATGTTGTAAGAATTGAGAGATTAACATCCACCTATATTCATCATCAGACAAGTAGAATATAGCAATATCAAAAACGACTTGGTTGAACACAGTTATTTCCTTCCCAATCGGCATTACCAATGGCAGGTTAGTCCTGTACCTTAGGATAACATATAAGTATTTAATCAGTTATGTATTAAGTATACAAACGTAACTTGTGACAGCCTTTCAATTAAATCGATAAGTATGATAATTATCGTAAACTTTAACGAGGTTGTCGCGCGACATGTTTCCAGTGTGGACCCGGCATTAGACCAAATGAAATTCGAACCCACAACTTTCCTAAAAAAAATCTCACATCTTATTTAAAAACATAAAATCTGATTCTGCTAAAAATAACCCAATTTGTTAAATAACTTCAAGATGTAAGCACCGCTAGCTAATTTCGTCGAAAATTAGATAGGACACACATGGCTCAAGTGGTAAAGCACATTGGCGCGAATCCAGTTGATGCGGGTTACTATCACAACCGTCAAAGATCAACTTTTTTACTCGTCGGTTACAGAGCACAGGCAAAATTAATCAGATGACTTATTGTCCTCGGACTTTTTGGTTTGTCAATGGAGCGCCTGCATACCTTCGTTCAGTAGCGCACCCAGGGGGGGGGCAGGGGGCCTTGGCCCCCCCCCAAAATATGAAAATCATCAGAATGATTTTACATATTGAAATCGAAAGCCAATAAACTATACCTTGGGCTTAGACAAACAACACGGCAAAAAATTATTTGTAATTCTCCGGCACCCTTTTTAGTAATATTTCTTAGATTTTAATTTCTAATACAAAAATTTCGAAACACTAATGTCAGGTTTTTTTAGAAACCCGTTCCCTAATGAAATTCTCGGTGTCCACCCGAATTCCGGAGTGGTATTCCGGTGGTGGTGGTGGTCATGGCTGGGGAGGGTTGACAGGGGTCTAGCCTGGGGGCCCGGGCTGTGGGGGGCCCGGCGTGTCGGGTTGACCAGATAAGTGAGATAAACACATTTCATAAATTAGCTTTAATAGTAAAAAAAGTTACACTTCATGACTATAAACATTTTAATTTATATAAATGTCCAATATATTTTCTGATTATTATGTGTCGGCAGCTCCATTATTAAAGTAGATGACGTACTGAAAATCGCCAATAATTCACTGTATAAGTACCCTCAATTTGAACTAAAACACAATTTGAAAAACGTTAATGTAGTGTTTCACACTGCCTTTAATCTAAGCGGTGGATAGGGGGCCCGTCAAATACCCTAGCCCAGTGGTCGGCAAACTCATTAGTCAATAGAGCCACATATCAACAGTACAACGATTGAGATTTCTTTTGAGAGCCAAATTTCTTAAACTTAAATTATATACGTAGGTAGTTTAGTTAAAGTCCTAATTAAATATTAGGTAGGTACACTGAATAAAACTGAATATCATACGTAATAATGATCTTATTTATTAATAAAAATTAAATTGTAAGTAAGGTATCCATAAAATTGAATCATGACAATGACTGACAAACTCAATGTGAATAATGGCCTTGCACCTCCTTGTAAAGTTTGGGTAAGTCAGGTTCGTATGTTGTTGATTTAATTTTAAACACGATTCCAGGTTCTCATCAATAAATCGATTTCTCAATTTACTCTTGATTTCCTCTCTTGGAAATCTTTTTACTAACCACAAAACTTGCAATATTAACATTGTTGAAAGATTTTATTCAGTACCTAATTAAATACAGAACTTTATTTTTCTTGACCCTTCTCCTCAGCTGCTTTCTTCCTTGCATCATCGACAGAATATTTAGCGCAAAATTACGAGTTTTTAGTTGTAGTATCTCTCTAAATTTGAATGCGTCAATTTTTCCCGACACATAAATACAGGTCTGGAAGCCATTTAAGTTTTGAATAAACGCGAAGTCTCGGTCTATTCAACATTGTATTTACGGTTATCCTCTTCCATTTTCTTTGCTGCTTCTTTGTAGCCATGTCAAATATGACAGAGAGCATATGTGGCAGAGCCGCACTCAAGGGGCCAAAGAGCCGCAGTTTGCCGACCACTGCCCTAGCCTGAGGGCCCGTTTCAGGATGTGGGAGCCATGGTGTAGGTACACCGAGTGCAATAGACAAAAGACCGATAAACGAGATATAAGGCTGTGTTGTATTGAGTAGATTGTGTATAATTTAAAGGCAATAATACTTTTTGTGTCCATTTTCAATTAATATGTTAGAACCTCAATATTAAAAAACCAAAAATCTGCAACATTCTGCGAAAAGAACGACTACACCCACTACGGTGGTGGTGTAAATCAAAGGAACATTTTTTTCGGTGGAATTCGGAATAAATATTGTATTGTTGTTTTAATTTAATAAAACGTATTTTTTTTTTAGTACTTATTCCACTTTTATTAAATAGATTAGGACCGGTTTCGTCCGCCTCTGAGGGACATTTTCAAGTAGTTAAAAATGTCCCTATGTATATCGCCATGTATTGTGAAAATATGTAAAAATATTTATATGAAGAAGAAAAAGAGCCTATGGGACTAATTTACATTCTCCTCCTTGGGCCCCCCCCAATAATAATTCCTGGGTGCGCCACTGCCTTCGTTCGTATATATGTTGCAACAGAAAGAAACAATATCTATTGAGAACAGTGGCGCATTTAGGGACGTAGAGGCCCGAAACACTGACGAGCTGTGAGGCCCGTAACGATAAAAAATAAAATAAAAACCATGAATCCCTACTACCAACGTAAGTACTAGAAAAATTACAATGTATTTCTTTCATAGAATCATATTATCATGTTACCAATTACTGAATATGGCAGTAATGAGTGTAAGGAATAATGATACATAATAATATTAGTGATTTATTTTGTGATTTTTTGTATTTGAGTGGTAATGTTAGTTACATGGATTTTGTTATGCTTTTGGTAACATTACGCAATTTATGCGATTTATTATAAATTTTACCTATGCTTTAATAAGTGTATGACCGATTTGTGCTGTTTCAAGTCCCCCTTTTAAATATTCTGACAAATCGATTGCATCATCTGCGTCGAAGAAAATTGATGATGATGATGATGATGATTTAGAATACCTATGTACTATAGATTGAGGTCAGACTATAGCAGCTATTGTTATTACAATAAAATACGTGTCATATTTCAACGGAATAGATCCCTCAAACCATAACCTCCATGTTGCTAGGTGACAGTGTAGACTACTACCCACTAGGCATAGATGTCCCTCCTCTTGTTAAGTCCTTTCTAAGGGCTATTGTGTTCCACCGCGCGATATCATAGAAACGAACCATAATCTGGAATTGCCATGTCGTCCGTTAGTGATTGATCAAAGAAGCCACGTATCAACTCACAAGGCGAAGTCTGTATCGTATTGCAATTCGGAAATTTAATAATAATATTATTGGCGAATATTGAGACATCTATGGGTGAACTCAATAAAGAGGGATGGTCATTTATTATCTAATAAAGGTAATAAAGGTCTATTATCTCCAGCAAAATAATAGTAAGTACATAGTTGATTGAAACCTTCTACAAACTGGTATTATAATAATTAAGTAATACTTACTTTTTATCTCTTAGTGCAGTGAGTGGTGCATTTAGTAGAAGTCCGACGCATTGATTGATTTTGAATAACAATCGAATTTTAATTTTCTAAATAAATCCATGGTTTCGAATGATGTATTATTATTGTCAGGGATGCGCCAAGCGGGGGTGCTACGAGTGCGATACACCCAGGTGGCAGGATTCAGAAGGCGGCAAGGGTCCGAAAAAACATTTATAATAATATTATTTAAAAATATAAAATGTTATTCTATTACTTATATAAAGTTAACTATTTTGTTTATAAATTGTGACCACGAAATCAGAGAAAGTAGGTATAAAATATTCGCAATTTCTTCCAAAATTTGCTGCCTCTTAACAATTCATGATCTGCCTACTTCCATATAACGTTACTAATAATTGTAATATTGTTGAATGATGGGTGAGCGTTTGTTCTGTGAAATCTAAATCGATATTAATAAAAATCAATTTCTTAGAAATACGCATCTTTTTTGTTAATTTGATGTTTGGCTTGAACTATTTGAAGGTGCCCTTTTAAATTTTCTGATGAATTGGTTACTTACATCATTTGCGCCAAAGACATAGCCCCGCCAAACTTGATAACAGTTTGAAGAAAACCGTTCAAACAGAAAAAAATAAAAAAAAAAAACTATAAAAAACTCTCTCCCTGTATTCTGGGTGCGAAAATTAAAACTCAACTATCAATCAAGATGATTTTTTTATGGGAAAACCACTCGAACGAAGCTAACGCCTTGGACATTGAACAGCTTACACAGGAAATAAGTGGGATAATTTCCTCTTCAGTGACGTCCCGTGGGGGTAGGCAGATTGAGCGTCGCTTAGGGCCAGCAGTTACTTGAAGAACGGCAAATCGAGGAGAATTATTTGGAATATATAGAAATATATACCTAAACTTAGTAATAACGAAAATATCTTTCCATTCAAAAAATTAGCTCACTGGTTTTATCGGGTTCGCGATATCTAGTTTACTTCCGTTGCCCTTCGACGTACTTGGTGACCAGAAATGACACGTGCGTGCGAACAATTAGTATGATATTTTATTAGTAATTATTAGTAACACATTTCTTAGATATTGGACTCATGAAAGGATGATAAAAATACTGTTTAAAAATGAGGCGGCTTTTTGGTGCTGCCTAGGGGCGGTATTTTATCTAGGGACGTCACTGCTCCTCTTGTATACGCCTCTGCTGTCTTATACCCTTATTTGTGTTAATAGCTATAAAATATGGTTAAAGTAGGCAGTCTCTCTGTGTTTGGCGGTAACTATAAGTTCTATATTTTATATTATATACCATAATAATATGTTTTCTATTTTCCATATTTAATTGTTGTAAATTGGCTACTTCCAGTAATTCATTTGAACGACATCCACAATACCTAATGTCAAAGTCTTAGTTTAGGAACATTATTATAAGAACATTATCTTTAGCGATGTGGGAATTCTACTGTAAATATCCAGGAATAGGCTTGTTCTCAAATCACATAGTCACGCATGTATGACACATCGCTCCTGTGCCTAGAATATAGTGATATATCAAAAGATAGAATAAAAAATATTTGTTATTCGTCACGGTATTGAGTGAAGCAATTTTCCCGACGCATTGTGCCTGGCCCACCGATAATAATAGGCGAGCGAGAAACCCTCACCGAAATGTCAAACTGAACTGCCCTTTGAAAAGAGTTGCCAGAAGATGAAAAATAAACATAGTATTATTATCGTGGCTCAAAAGATTTGTTGATACGCGTTTCATTGCACCCTCAGTGGCGGCGATAAGATGTTTTATGCATATAAAATATTTCTGACTTTCACTATCCTAACTCCAAATTTACTAATCCATTTCTCGTAAAAAGAAACATCTGTTAATACAACATCCACATCTTCTTATGATCGAACATGGTTAAAAAAAATATAATATAAGGAACATTTATTTAAGAAACGACATATTAAGTCACTGACTCGCATACACATTCTGGCTGATTTTTTAACAATATTAGTTTTGAATGTACGTAGGTGGCCTATGAAAAGATCAGCTTTTCCAGTTGTGAGTTTTAAATTCTGCCCTGTTTCGTCAAAAATTTAAATTGAATATTAAAGTGAGTCGCTAAACTCGCCCTGAAGTTAAATAACGAGTTATAAAACCTTCTCTATGTATCCGACGAATCATCAATCAATTCCTTATATACCGGAGAAAATATAATGCATTAAATTATATTTAAAATCATCATGCATATGCACATTCCGTGATTTACTCAAAACAAAAAGTATTTATAGTATATAATTAATATTATATTTAACGTCACAGAGACTCAGCGACTCAATTATATCTGAAAATTTTGATGTTTCAATAATATATTAACCATGTTATATATTTTATGTGCTGCTTAAGATATTTCCTTGTCACTAAATTTGGTCCAGGGAAGCCAAAATATTGCACACATAAGTTTCTATGGTTTAACTTAATTTAAATTTTAGTTTAATAAAAAATCATATCCAATAGCAAAGCAGGAAATAAGAGTTACCAATATAATAATTATTTAATTCTAGACACCACTGTATAATATTTCCTTAGGCAGTAAGGGCATCTCCTTTGCCCTGGGTACAAAGTACCTACACCTGTCTTTTGTAGCCAAAGGGACTTTATAATGGGCCAATATTTTAGGGTGGGTTACTATGGGATGAAAGGGAGATGTGATTTTTTTTTATTTGTATATTTTCGGATGATGATGTGACTCGCCCGAAGTATAAACGCATTATTAAATGTTTACTTCACAAATAATATCACCGGGAGTGTAGACGATCTGTGACCAGAAATCGGGACAAGTATTTTAGATTTTATTTTCTATTACATAACTAATGGGAATATAATTAATTTATATTTACATCTTCCCCGTAATTAATGATGTAACTAGAAAATATTTTCATTTTAACTGTCTTTCATTAAAATAATTTCACCACGATCACCCGAGAATAAAACTTTTTGTTCGTAGAAAAAAAACATTTGTTTTATTAGAAGTTTAACTCACACATATATTAATAGACCACAGAGCGATGCGAGCTTATCTAAAAAGATTTAAATTGAGGGATGATGACTGTTGTCCATGTGACAGCATAATCATGAAATTGGCCTCCAAAAGCCTCACGAAGTACTAAGCAATAGAACAACACAAGAACACTACACAAAATATTTAATCCTGGCCATAAAGAAAATTAAAGATATAAATGGAGGAACCTAATTAGCCCCACATCAATGCAACTAACCCACCCAACCACATTGTATGAAAAAGCAAGGGCATGGTTGTTAATATTAAAAAAAAAACATAATAAACACAATAATAATAGATGATGGTGTAAAATTAATAAAAGTATAATTTCATATTTTTCATATTTATAAAATCTAATTAATATTAATTCATAAATTGTTAATAATATTTTCATATTCTTTATTTTTTAACTTTAATATTTGAATCGCAAATTTACATAACTTTGCATGTGTAACTACATACAAATATTAAAGTGTCATTAATTATTAGAACTAATAACTCTGAATATACAAAAATGTACATTTTATATTATAAGGGTTGCTTCGCTATCTAGATGTGTAGGTATCTACCAGGCATACTTACGACGAACTAATACCAATAAGCGACTTTATTATTTATTTTAGAAAATTTTGTTTATCTTAATTATTTTTAATTTTTAGTTTATGTGCAAAGGTTACAAGCGTTAAATAACTAGGTTTAAAGCTAAAGGGCTTCTCTCCATTTTTAAATACATAACAGAAATTTTCTGAAATATTCAAATAAGACTAAATAACAAAGTTAGGTTACAACCTGCAGGCAGATAACACTAAAACAATCACTATATAAATATATATAAATTAGATCTAAATTAAAATAACACGACGATTCAAAAGTATTTTTTAAATCAGTAATGATATATTATATTACTGATTACAGTGGTACCCAGGGGGCACCCAACGACCACATGGACGCCCTAAAATCCGCTGGATGGACCAACTTATAAAATTCGATGGATGTACTAAGTGTTACCGAATAACTAGGGACCGATAAGAATGGATGGATCTCGGGGAGGCCTTTATCCAACAGTGCACCAATACTTGTTAATGATGATATATCTACCGCTATGTATATTTGATATGAACATATAAATATTTATTTAATATAAACTTTCAGTGCTATTTTATAACTGATAAAATACGGCTCTGAGATTTCAACTTTTCTGACCCCAGAAGCTTTGACGAAAAGCTTAAAGCTATCTCAATATTGAAGCGAGCTGCATAAAGCTCTCAAAAGTTTTGTAAAGGTTTCTGATTGATTGGACGCTGGCTCAATTTGGTTGCGGTTAAACTCTATTTGGTCCACAAGCTTTTGATAGTCAATACATGTTTTTGTAAAGCGTTTAAGTCACATATGCGAGACGAATTGTTTGACTTTTTTATTTGTTTGTCACGTGAGGAATTTCTTTTTTGTTCATTGAACGATTGATTCGCTTACTATGGACATCACTTTATTTTGAATAGTCATTTTTGATATCGCATTAGATTTAATATCATTAATTTTATTCATAGTAATATTTTATGAGAGTTTTCACCAGATTTTTTTGTTTGTTATTTTATGTATTAGAGACATTAAAACTCAGACGTACTTATGTAAATCGCAGGGAAAATGGCATTGGAGAAACTATTAAACGATGAAAATGATTAAGAAATGATCTTTCCAGATGGACAAAGGAGAAGAGTATATAAAGTAGACTTCCAATAACCTAGGTACTTCAATAATACAATTTGACAGTATGATGGATGTAGAATAAGGGATGTGAGTCGTTGCTTACTTTATTCCAACTACATCCCTTATTCGTTTGATATCAGATAGGTTGCTCGTGTGTGTGACAAGTGTCGGGCAGAGTTGAATAATACACGAAATGTCGTTTTATACCGTTTGTATTATGGCGTACATTACCTTGTTTGTTATTACACGGCAAATAACATAATGTTAAATTATATTAACGAGGTATCTAGACAACTGTCAGATTCTTATTTCCGCTTCGCCGCTGTCTATGCTTCAAACATGAGCATATACAATAGCGTGGCAGTTAAAGATTTGGGTATAACTTCTACAGATGTGTGCATTGTTAAAGTTATTCCAATAAAAACTAGATAATATACACACGAATAAACTTTATCAAGGAACTGAATACCTAAATAAGTAATATTCATAATTATTTCTAGTGACGAGCTCAAAACTATTTCAACTCGACTTTGTTTCTACTAAATATACGCCCATATGTAGACATTTGTTGTCCTTTATAGATATTTAATGCAATACCTTTCAATAATTACTGTGTTTATCTACAACTATATATATATATGTTACCAGTAATTAATATATAAATCCATTTAAAAAGTAGCTCGAAAAACAAAAGCACAATAAATGTAATAAGAATCTCTGAAACCCCACTTTTACGGAAAGCTTCAAATAAATCGCCATTCTTAGCTAACACAAACATATTTTTATAACGCAGTCTCAAAAGTCTTCAATTTGATTTAATCCCACTCCATCAAAAATATCAAACAAATAAATTCACTCCACTGAAAGATCTGTCATATGCCCGCTCTATAACATTTATTAAAGACCAGGATATGACAGACAATTTCAATTAAAAGAAATTTAAAAGATAATTATTCTATTTAATAATTATAGATATTACCAAAATCGATGATGATGAAAATATAATAATTATTAGATAGATATGTATTATTATTTCTCGTTTCTATAAAAGTGTAAGCACCCAAATGTAAACTAAATGGCAAAATATTTGTGTGAAAATATATAATAACAATTTAAAGTCTCGAAAAATGACTGATTCAAATAATAATTTCAAATATACTTACATACATGACATGTAAAGGTTTCAAAAACATGTAATATATTATTGTCTAGTTTGAGGCTGTTAATAAAGACTACCTACATATTATTTAAAAAATTACTTTATTAGAATTTTATTCTTCGCAATACTAGTTGCTAAATACCTACACCGATAAGAATTCATGCTCAGCTGTCGCAACTTCCATAAAAAGAGATCGTGTTAATGGAAAATTCACAATAAGATGCAAATGTGAAAACCAATCGCCATAGATAATTATTAATTTGGTGTTTTATTTTCTCCGTCTGATATTATTTAATGAGGTTATTTAAGGAAAACTCTTTCTTCCTTTAAAAGATCTTTTTCTCACCACTTCCTGTGTTACTAATTTCCAGCTTAAGTACATCCTTTGGAGACGACATGTATTTAATCGTGCACAATGTTATTATCCATTAAAAGCAATTTTGAAAAAACTGGGGGTTAAATCCTTTTGCCTCAATATCTTATTGCAACCTCATCCAGAAGTTAACCCACTTCCTATCATTTTTTTTGTGTTCTCTGAGTAGGACAGTATTATAAAAAAAAGACAATATACCTACACCTAAAAAACACTAGACCCGCAAGCATGTGTTCGAATCTCACTCCTTGCAAGATATTTTGTACGATCTTTCCAGCAAATAATATGGTTTTCAGTTTTTTCAACATATTATTTATTTTCAATAAAGAATGCTACATTTTCAAAATTGTATTTATTCAATAGTTTGTTGTTGTGTGTTTTCACAAATATTCAGATTCAATTCAGCGTACATATCCTCCCATTCTAAGATCTACAGTAAGTTACTGATCCTTTTCTTATAGTTTAATGCCATAGAAAAACACGACTATCAGTTTCCAGCTCGGACACTCGCGGTGAAATACAAAACCCAATTTATTTCGTACAATTTGATTGAGATAAAAACCAAGCTTATGCCGCTTCTGAGGGTTACTTTAAAGGTTGCCCTGCCATCAATAATCTTGTGGGGTGTACAGCCTAGGAAACTATTTTTCAGAGGGAGTGAAAATATGCCGGAAATATAATGATATTGTATATTTTTTTGACCAAAGTCTTTGGACATCATTAGCAAATAACCGTTGAACTATACAGTTAGTAATTTGAAACTAGAAAAAGATATCAAATGTCAATTATTTATATTGCATACTATATCAATTTTTAATATAATCTTTAGTCAATGGTTTATAGTCCCATATTATGATGGAAGTAAACGCATGCAAGTAATTAAAAAAAAAAACCATTTTATGGTTTTATTTATCGACTTTGCTAAGCCAAAATAATTTCTGAAAAAAAAGTGTTGATGGTGTATATATAGCTCTTACCAAGGCCAGAATAGCCAGCTCATAATGAAAGGATAAGTACAGGACACCAGAAGCGTGAGCATAAGATTTTCTTCGATATAGAACCTCCGTATGGGGTGCTTAGTTTTGATTATCTCAATTAGATATCTGATATAACTGAACCATGGTAGGAAAATTGTCTGCCGTTTGGTTGCCAACCTTCCATAAAAAACGGCACTTAAAGAAGTAAATGATGCTCCATTATTTAGAAAGTCACCTTTAACTCACCCCAATAAAATTTATTGTGCAGCAAGAGATATATCGTGACAAAGTTAAAACTATTTAAAATCCTTATTTCAACCATCGATATCATATTATTATGAATTCACATTCTGAATATGTTTAAGAATTAAAAACTACTCTTAAAAATTCTAAAAATGTACATACCTTCATACTCATTAATCAATTTTATATATAATAGATACACGTCGACTTATAAGATATACATAGGTACATGTGTTATAAACAAAATTATTGTAATATAATTTAAGTATGTAGGTACATACCTACTTACAAGTGTAATAATAAAAGATAGTCAATCATTATTCATAATACATACAAAAGATTTCACCTGGCAATGAATTTGTAGGCTAAACATGATTCACTGCACTTGTCCAAAAGCCACTGAAAAAGTCCTCTTCACATGCGATGAATGATGATTTTAAAAAAAAAGTAGTTTAGGTGTTTATATACTTACCTATATATTTCTTAGATAATTAATAATAAAAAATAACATTACGAATTCGAATGTTTTGTTAAACTATTTTGTTTACCGAAATGATACTTTCATCAACAGCAATCTATCTTGAATAGACAAAGAAGTACACCTATCTAGATTCTATAATAATACGTATATATATATCGATATATGCCTGATAAAATTATTTGCAGAACACATTTGGGTGGGACTGATGTTGATCGCTTGAATAATTTTGTCAAAAGTGTTTAACCAGTGTGCACTTACTGTAATTATAAATGTATGCAAAACATTAACCGCCAATAAAAGAGTCCCAAAAGTAAAAAGCTTACAGTAGCACTTGTGGTATGCAGAGATGCATGCTGAATATAACGTGCAGGAACAGACCACCAAATAAATGAATAGGGGGATTAAACAAATGTATTCAGTGTAATCAAGTTAGCTAAAAATTATGAAGGTAAATGGGCAGAATACATAGCATAAAAATCAGGCAATCGATGAAAAAATCTACCAAAAAAGTTGAAAACGTTCAAAATATAGCCTTATAGCCTGCTGGATTGATGAAATAGTAAGTTCTATGGCAGTACATGGCAACACAATTCACGTGATTGAAAAAATAATAATTATCTTGGAGAGGCCTTTATTAAACATCCATGTTCTGATGATTTACACATTACTAAGTACGTCAATTGTGTTTGAATATAACCCGTGTCTGAAGTAGGTACACTAATAATAATGTATATCTACATGGTATATGGCCCATCAAAGTTTTTTTTTGAACTTTTGAAAGGCCTTCTAGGCAGGTCGCGGCTATGAAATTGCAGAATTTAATGATAACTGTAGAAAATGATAATTGTTTCATACTGAAAATTTTGTGATAAGTACGTTAATTAATATAAATAAAATGCAATGGAAAACTGCTTACAGGTTTCAACATTGCATTTAAACTTATGCGATACCATAAGCGATAGGCGGCTCTCGTGGTGCAGTGGGTAAGGCGCTGGCCTTCCGCCCGAGAGTTTTGGGTTCGATCCCGGTAAGGACACAATATTTATATGTTTTTCTCACAGCCTGGGTGTTTGTGATTGCCCAAAGTTACTAACAACCACCTTGTACGAAGAAGCAAGGACATGGTTATTAATAATTCTGAAAATAAAAGAAACCAAGCGATACTATTTAAACTTAAGCATTACCATCAAAACTTCAAGAAATTCAGTGCCGCGGCCTGACTATAGAAGCCTTAAAACTTCAGGTATGTTATAATCGTTTCAATAAACACTTATAATAAATAAATTCTCCGTTCTAAAACAAAGACAAACTAAACAAACTAAAGCAACCATAACGCAAAAGTTCATGTATATCTATGATATTATAATAATCGTTTTTTCCGAGTGATTGTAATTTTGTAGATAAGAAATTATAACAATTATTTTTCATTGCATAAAAGCTATTTATTTTTAAATTATTGTAAGAGGCAATAAATAATTATAAAAATTTGTATACGAGTCTATCACATCTCTTGATTTATCTTTGGAATACATCTATCACGGAAGAATAGAAAAATTAAATTTTCCAAGGAGAGACCATTCAGTATAAAGAAATCGAAAATAAAATATCTAAAAAACACAAGGAGTAAATAATGCTGAGAATAGAATTGAAGAAGACTTATGACATGTCGTGGTACACGTCATGTCAACATTATAATGAAAGGAGCCATGTCCATCTCGTATCAGGTTGCCGAACCTTTTTAAAAAATGCCATTACGCCCCTTTTAAAACTGTGATCCGTTTCAAACAAAGTTGGGTGCTTTTTACTGATTCTCGAAGCACGGTTTTAGAGTCGATATTATAACATACAATTTGTATGTATTCGTTACAAATATTGTTTTTATATCTATGTAACACTATGATTTTTTTTAAACAAATGTTTCAGATATATAGTATGACATTAAATTTATACTCATACCTACCAATGAAAGTAATTGATAAGTATTTCATATTAATTTATGTGTTCACTCATAATCACTGGAGCAAACGTGGGTATATGTAAAATGTATTAGAATTTATTAAAAACCTGAAATAAAAAATGGGCAAGCCACATTTATCATAACCTACAGACAATCAACGGACTTCTCAAGCAGTGGTATACATGTTAAGGAACATTTCTCCAAAATATATATACGCCTAGAAGCCACAAGGTTTACTAAATGAATTAGTTATATAGATGTAGGCACGTGTCGAGGCGGATAAAAAAATAATCAGCTTGGAGAGGGTTAGCTTTCGCTTGGACTCTACAATTTGGTAAATATTGTGACCGTTTTCTAAAGAAGTCTTCCAAACGATTTTTTTTAAAGATTATTTTGAGCCAATTGTATAGAAATAGGCAATAATCTATGATATGGATGTCAAAATAGCGGCAGTTATGATAACTAATTTTCATAGAAACTCTACAAAAGAGTTTTGCGTTAAATAGTTTTGCATACGAAAGAGGCACTTACGTTAAACTGTTTTTTGGCAATTTTTTATTTTAAAAAAAAACACAGAAAGCTCCGTTTAGAAAAAAAATCAGTCGATCAATCTAACAAATCTTTGGTTAAAACTGTTGAAATACATTGATGAGGTGTATTTATTCTTAAATAGAGGGTATTTGGATGTTCTTGCATGTCCTTAATCTAATCAATTGAAAACATTATAAAATAATTGACTGCCAATAAGTGTATTATGATTTTTCGAAACATTTTTTCCTTATTTTTTATGAATATAATTTCAAACACGATTAATAATATTAAAGAGGTTTGATTTAGGTATGTAATATTTAATTTTAATTTAATTTGTTTTAATAGCCATACCACCATAAAAATACTCGGACACTTTAATCAGAACAAAAAGTAATATCAAGCATACGATTTATTATTCTAAAGGATTTGTTCAACAAAATCTTCTTTTGAAACGAAACTATATCGCACTTATTGACATTTGACATCGCCACGAAGCACCGGGTGTTTTGATAAAAATATACCTAACATTTTATAATACATATAAATCTGGGGCTGAGAAGCAGAAGGCGGTAAGTCACAAAAGTGAAATTGTTCAGGGGAACAGTTTTAAAATTTAAAACTGCTTTGAATGGTAAAATATAACAAATGAGACAGACAATGATGGTTTTTTTTATTTCAGTATAAAAAACATAATGTTCTTCATTTTTTTTAAATGTTACGTATCAAAATTAGTGTATCTTTTAATATAAAATAGCATTAAATGCGAAATAAGAAGAGGACTTACTTCACTCTGCTACTGAAAATGTTGCCAGCCAAATGAAAAACTTTAATATCACAATGAAGTAAGTCCTAACTTTAATAGCAGAATGAAGTAAGTTCAACATTTTTCATATAATGTAGTCGATATGATTGTCACAATTTAGAAGCGTAATGCGATAAGTCACTCTGCTGCATTCTGCTTCTACAGGGTAAAGGACTTACTGCACAGATTTATGATTTATCTTTAAAAGTACAACATTTTTGGACTTGTTGCAATCTGCTTCTCGTAGATATTAGTCTCATTTAAAAATTGGCACAAAAACATAATTTCTGAAAAAAGTGGGCTTACCGCCATCTATCTGCTTCTGACCCCCAGAAATAAAGACTTCTTATTCTGTTTACGAAAACTTTACCGCAGACTAGAACTAAGGCACATAATGTATTTTAATTACCGATTTTTACCATTTCTTTGTTCATATTTATTGAAGACAGCGCTCGAGCAGAAAATAATGATTTCGCCAAATTACAAATCATTCTTACTAAATAATAAATATGACGATTAAATACATTAACTAATCCAACATAATTACCATAATTAATTGAAGATTATATGATCCATAAAATAAAACACAATTTACAGAGTTTATAATATATTTATATAAAAGCAGATGAAACTATATAGCCAAAAATTATTCAGATGAATAAAATTAGCTACAACGTTGGTGTACGAGATTACTCACAATATTGTTTGTTAAAATAATTTGGTTCACACTATTATAGGTACCCTATGACATTTCATAGTGTATTAATTTATTATGCCACCTGTCAGTCGGTACTCTGAACCAAATAAATAAAATACCATAACGTATTTACGTACATACTTAATTTCAAGCATCACTCCTACACTTGTACACCTATGACGGTCATGGAGTTCTATTCATCGTCCAATATAATATATCTCGAAGGTATTAGCGTCGGATTAGAATGACGGACGTCAGATGAGCGCTTCTCAGCCACTGTCACTTTTGTTCAATTTAAATTAAATTCATATCGGTTTGTTGTTGGTGAGGCTGAGATTTTTATCTTCGATGTTTTGTAATATAAAAGACTCGACAAAACAAGGATGCGTTGTGTTATTGATATAAAAAATATTATTCACTGATGGCAATCATCTATTCCATAGAATTTATTATTTTTTTGTTTGTAAATACATACAAGATTTAGGAATGTTAGATTCTTAATTATATATAATACGACATGTTAAAAAACCTTAGATACATACATATTAGAAAAAATTACACGTACCAATAAAACTTATTTATAAGAAGAATATAATATTATAGTTATATTTCTGTGGAACTATATAAAAAAATTACATGCCATGAGGTAATGGATAGTAGTGTTGTCATAGAAGTGAAACAACAACAAACACCAAGGCTTTGAGAAAATCATATAACTATATAGTATATTGCGATCCCACCGGGAATCAAATCCAGAGCTCCCGATTGAGAAACGAATACCTTATGTACATAAACCTTTTTATCGCACTGAATAAAGATTTACATACCTAATTATTAAGAGGGTACATACTCGTCGAAGGTCAAAATTGAGTTTTCATTGTATTTTCAAACCATGATCCTGGACACTCCTTAAACGTTGTAGATAATCTATTTATATAATTTTGAAGCCTTATTATCCTTTATAGTTATTTTAAACATTTGATGACTGCATTAAGTATTTTTGTTACATAAAATAGTATTCTTTTAAACCTCTCGCTCTAATGTTTTAGAATATAGTCATAATTCGGTACAGCGAGTACAGTCGAGCTCGAGACCTTCGAGCAATTTTATCTATTGTAGGCGAGAACGTTTTACTTCAAGATCTTTTTTAGCAAATTCTGTTAACATATTGCTTATATTATTATGTATTAAACAAGAAACATTAATAAAACATTTGACGTAAACAGTCAACATTGTATGGAGTTCGAGAGTTTACAGTTCATGTTTTTATTGTGAAAAATATAAATAACAATGCAAATAGAGTATCGTTTTATGTAAGGACAAGCTCGCGGACATTATCCACCATAAAAGTGAGCGAACGCGATCGCATCGTCGTAAAACTGAACCAAGTTAAGAAAGAATGTTCCGCGCTTAAACACGGCACATAAAAAAACGGAAAACTTACTCCCCGGGTAATCATAACGTTCATAGCTTTGTCAAAAATTGGAAACGTGGTAATGAATGGCCAAAAAAACAACCCAAATGTGTATTTTATGCATATTAATGAAAATTTTCGAACGAATTGATTGTATAAGTCTTGGTACAAGTCGGTTATGGGTAGGCCACATTTTGAAAATAGCCGATATATTGAATTATTTTTTAGGTTCGGTTAAGTTAGGTTAGGTTTTCATTCTTAAATTCATGAATTTTGCCAAAATCGGTTATGACAATTAGCGCGGTTCCCGCCTGGCTTTCCCTTAATCGACTTGAACCGAAGTCTTTTCTATACCTACTTCCGGAAAACAATCGATTGTCAATAATTACATATTACGAAAATAATTTTAAATTTGATTTTTTCTTACATCACACATATCATCAAAAAATTGTCAAATTAGTTCCATTCCTCTCTGTCATGTGCGTATCGTTTTAACGTATCACAGGATAGATTTAGAATCTTGTAGATCCAGCGGCCTTTACGTATATATTCTGTAGGTTTTTTTTTTATATCTTGAATAATATTAAATAACTATAATAATTGTATATTTTGATACCACTAGATGACTAGAATAATTATAATTGCACCTCACCTCACCATTTCACCGCCGCTGTCTGACCACGTACCCTAATAGTGAGTGCCGTTTTTATGCGTTGTTTTGTTTTTAACATCGGAACTTTTTAACTTCATCATGAGTTATAAACCAATTGTTGGTCCTCGCCTTCTCCAAGAACTTTCTATATCTCCGGTATTCTTAGCCGGTATCCTCCAGATATCCTTGTTGACATCGTCTGCTATCCAGAATATCCCTCGGCAGTTGGACACTGTTTATTTTTCGCGCGATATCCGAGAGATGCAGGTTCGATTCCTGCGGGATGTCTTACTTTTTTCAAAAAGATTTTTTATATTGGTTATAATATATTTTCTCAGAAGTGTTTCCAAAATTATGTATTCTACAGTTGCAATTAAATGAAAATCATTCAACGAAATTTTAAGGCAGTTATTCTTCATTTCAGTCCTTGGATACCAGTAAAAATATCTTATAAATACCTTTTTAATTTCATCATTTTTTAAAGATACCTTCAGTCATCCAGATAAATAGAGCATACACACTCCATGAGATGGTGGTATCCCACCAGTGTTAAGAACTGGCAACAACCTTGGATAATCCTATCTCCGTGCGGTATTAAAATTCTGCATAACTCACCTATTCCTAAAACTCAATAAATATGACAAATATATGTGCATACTAGCAAATATCACCTTCTGTCAACATTATTATACATATAATTCTTGTTTCCTTCTCTCTCGTAAGTTTACCTGTATGTTCTGTCTTACTCTTTGTTCTCGTGTTTTAGACTCAATTACTTGACTGTGATCTGCTGCATAAGCCTGGCGGAATCCTTGTAGAGTTTACTGACTGTCGAGTACGCCATCGCTGAACTTTCCAAATAGCCATTTGTCAAGCGGCGAAGCTTAGCTGGTGGTTTTTCTTATCCATAATATTTATATTTTTTGATTGATTGTGGATGTTTTCAAAGGTTACAGTAGATTACAGCACCCGATCCTTATTATAATCACCCTTAAATCTCTTGGATAACACACTAACTTCTAGATATTACTCTCATCACTTGATATGCTACCGTCATAATCAGGGGGATGAAAGTTCCATACAGCGAACGTGACCACCTAATACTCAGTTTTCAGAATAGATGGTAGCACGGTCACACACGAAGTCGCATGATACAAGGCCATTTCAATGACCAATCAGAGCTCACCCATGGTCCAGCCAATCAACATTCGAGCTTTCGATCAGTCTTTTCAAATTTCATGTCAATTCTACATGATATTTTCAAAACAAAAGCAGTCGTCCAAGTGTCAAGTGTCAGAATAATCTTGCTGTTCGGCGTTTTTAAACCATATTGATAAAAGGTTTTGTAATCCGATAGCTGATAAAATAAGTTAATGGGTAAGTCTACTTTTATTATATTATGTTTATAGGTATATAAAATTGTATGCCCCTTGAAATTTCTTTGCAGTCGTGGTATTGAAATAATGATAGTACCTTCCTATTGTAATTTTCACGTTTGCAAATCTACCAAGGCAAACATAAAAAATATGTAGGTATATAAAGAAGATTATGTTTGAGTAAATTACGTACCTACCTATATAAAATGTCTATATTATATTTGCGCATTCTTACAAAAGTGTAAATGGCGACCATTGTCATTTTATATTTTGAGATTAAGTAGATTTTAAAATTATTGTTTCAGAATCTACATCAATATGTTGTTGATCGTCAAGCGATGAAAACTTATAAAGAAATCTTCAAGCTTCACAATATATGAAATAATTAATGAAGTCATCAATCTGACAGGAAGTGCTGACAAATAATTTCCATGGTGGGAGTGCATTACTATTATTATTATTACATAATTATGTCCTCATAAATTTATATTGTTACTTATAATTTGTCAAGATGATTATCATTGCAATAAAGTGTACCTATCTGAATTGAAATATCGACTTTTATTCATTTTTGTCACAATTTCGTTTTTATAATTATAAATACTTTTTTGGGTTCGGATCTATGGTTCTGTCATAGCCAAAACTTCTAGTCACGCCAATAGATGGTGCCAATTATAGGGGGCATCTTCTTGTATGGAACTTACGAATCTATATATATATATATATACGTCTGTTATCTATGGTCATAATCTAAGCATTATATCAAACCATTATGAGTTTCATTTGTTTTTTATCGCGACCCCATGAAAAAAAACAATACCTCCAAATTTTTGAACTTAGAATTTTCATTTATACATTTTCTCCCTGTCTCACTTTTTTTTACACTGTTTTATATATTTTGGCGTTACAGATAATTTAAGACAATATATTATTATGGTAATTATAAGGGTTATTATATCCATGTAGATACATTAAATTTTTCTGACTTCTTGAAGCGTGTAAGTTGGCAATTTTAAAGTTTTAAAGTAATACCCCGTTCACACGTGCATGGATGTACTGTGCACAGTAAGAAAATGTATGGGGAAACATGTATTATCCTGCAGTTGGCAAGATTGCGTGCATAAAGCAAACAAGATTGGAATAGCGCCTATACACATGCATGGAATTATTGTCGGCAATTGTGCTTATTTTAAACTGTCGTGACAATAACTGTTTACACGTAAAAGTGCTGACTAGACCTCCAATCTCATTCTTCAAGAGTAAGCGAGACGCGAGGTTGTCATTTTATACTAATATCGGACAATCGCTCTACTGCGCAGACGCAGATCGAAAATAATAAAAAATAGTAGTGCGATCGTAGCGAACCTGCCGGCAAAAAAACGAACTACTCATTATGAGGTCCGATTTTCAATATGACCTGTCAAATAGTAGTATAAAATGACAACATCGCGTCTCGCTTACTCTTGAATAATGAAGTTGGAGAGACAGTCAGCACTTTTACGTGTAAACAGTTATTGTCATGACAGTTTAAAATAAGCACAATTGCCGACAGTAATTCCATGCATGTGTACAGGCGCTATTAAGCATTTTATACAAGATTTCTGATGATAGTTATTTGATGGTTCCTGAAATCTGCGAATCGTTTTTAAAGGCCATTGCCTACTAGCTTACCTGTTCGCGTATCACACTAACAGAGAGATAACGCCGAACCAAATGGGTCAAAAACACAAAGCCGAATTGAGGCAATCAAATTTTTTTACGCGATCGTAAACATTGTAAGGGGCAGCTGGGAAGAATGCGGCCATCTTAAATATTCAAAAACTCGAGGTCGGAATTGCGCTTTGAACGGCTAAGATAATTTTATACGTTTATTCAGAACCTTTTTAGATGGTCGTAAAAATTTTGATTTCAATCTCGGGGCGACTCCTCTCGAAAAAATAATGTAATAAGTTATTACCACTCCTAATATCGCCAGTTACAAAAGGAATGATTTTAATTTTCTTTGTATATCTGTCAAAATTATACGTGAAAAGTCGTATTTTTTAACAATGCTGAGCGTAACTTTAAATCTTATCTAAAACAATAAAAAGTGGATTTTAACTTTAATAAATTGATGTTGTGAATGTTATAATAAGTATTAAATAATTACAAGATAAAAAGAACTTTTTAAATACAACGTTTTAAAATTTTCTATTGAATCATATAAACTTGACTTGACTAGCTTAAACGATCAAAAAAAAATTGTTTTTGATAGAAATAGTACTGAAATGTCATTTTGACACTCATATTATTTCCATAGTAACTCACGTATATATTAATAATTTCCTAGCAACCGATAATAGTGGATTGGATTACGGATTTCTTCCGAAATAACTTTTCATACAAAATAGAATTAACTGAAAATGAATTTAATTCTTCTTAAATATGGCTAAAAGTATTAAAACATGCATTGGCATCGTGTTCTGATATATTATAGTGAGTCGGGAAGTTAATTAAAAATCGATTGCAAGATTTGTACCGGACAAACAAACACCGGACAAATAAGAATACGACCTAATAAAAACGTTGTAATAAAATAGGTGCTTATCAACCAAAATATAAAATTTACGAATAAATACAGACGTAAATCTATAAATATTTGATACCATACTATATATTTGTATGTCAATAGCATCAAAGTAACTTGGCATAATATCTCAAATTGAAATCACCCTAAACAACAATAATTAGCTACGTAATTAAATTATTATTTTTATGCTTCAACTTCTGACGATCTCAGACGAAAGGTATATGGTCTGTATTCAAACACATTAAAAATACAACTGATTTTGTATGTTTATATTATGTTCTCTTTTTATAATTTCATTTTTATTGCTTTTATTACTTTTTTTCTTCTTTATAATAATGTTTCATGTCATGTTGTGAACGTCTTAAACTTATAATTTCCACAATATGCTAAAAATAAAAAATAAATAAAAATTGTCCAGATAAACCCGTGAATTAAATACAGATGCTTTGCCGCTACATTACAGTATAAGTTTACTCATGTATAAATAAAATCATAATATTAAATCTATTACTGACGTTACCCTGTCACGTCCCAACATTGGGCCACAGGGTAAACACAAGATCGCGCCACTTGTAAAACCTGCAGCGCGTAGATCGTTTTTGTAGCACCGCTATACTATACTATAAATAAAAGTAAAGAATCTGTCTCTAATTTCGAAATATTTGCCGTTTAATCAGTTTATTTTTACTATATCCACGAGACGAATGTTTGTAGCTGTTTGTTTGTTCTATAATAATTCTAAAATCGCTAAACCACTATTGATAAAATAGAACTTAGGTATATACTATATAATTGGCACTGAAATTATTAGATAAAACTTCTCGAAAATAACATATCTACTTACAATAATAATTTGTTGTGAATTCAGGTGCGAATATGTTGTCAGATAGCAGCGGTGATGTGGTGAGGTGGGATTTGGGCAGAAGGACAGGCACCTAGATTAAACCGTTGTTTTCAGTGGTCGGTAACCTATTGAACGTCGTAGATTTTATGAGATACGGTCAAACTCTAGAGAATGACGATTAATGACATTTTCCAGCATTCTCAAATACAAACGGAATTTCGTAGAAAATTTAAATTTAAAACTACTACTATGAGCAAATTTCCAATGAGAATTTGATTAAGTAACTGAAGAAAATTCTAAAATATGCATAAAGTTAAAAACTTCAAACAGTGAACCAAATATTGAAGTGTCGAACTTCTCAAGGGATTCACTAATATCAATGATTTTTCTATTATGCTAGTTCATTATAGTCCTATAATATGTATTATTATGGACAAATACTTTTTTTAGTACCTACAGTTTACTAGTTTGATTTCAGAAGTACTCAAAAGTGTCCATTACTTCAATATATATGCGGCACTTCAGTTTATGTAGGTCACCGATCACTGATGATTTTATTATTTTTTTAAAATAATAAATTATATTCAACACATATCAGTGCTTTTTCTTTTCATATTTCACGCGAACAAAATTGCGGACGATCGCTATCATAATAAATAAATTAAATACACATAAAATTCAACAATATTCCTATTACAAACAAGTCAATTATTCCTTCAATAATAAACTAGTACTATATTTGACTATCAGCCACGTCGTGACATCCCAGAGCTCCATTAGCCACATAAAATGATCAGTGGATGAAGACGAAGAGAAATAATTTTCTTTATGATGTTATTTTAATCTTGTCTCGGGGGCAAATGTTAATAGATGGGAAAGACATTAAAAATTGCGAAAACGTAAGGAAGTCAGAGCCATTAGGAAGTTCCCAAGACGGCAGGAAATACAACAGGACACACCTCCCTTTCCGGAATACAAGAGGTTCTCCCCCAAATCTTGAATAATTAAATACATTATTTCAAATTAATAATTGATTTATTCTTTTTTTATATCCATACATAGCTGGTACAGACTTAAATTGTACTTAAATATAAAACAACAATTTAAGTTGGTATATAATCTGTATTTATAATTAATTAATACTCAAAGTATAAATACGCTTTCAATAGTTTCATCGTTTTTAATTAAAAACATTGATCGATTACTTAGAGAAGTAATAATATTTACCAATTCACGCGTATAAACATAAAAATACAACAGTAGTGTAAAGTTCTATAGTTTAGACAGAAAATCAGATATGGATAGTTGCCATACGAGAGAGAGCAGTGCAAAATATTTGATTTAGGTATTATGTACAGTCCACGATAGGAACCGTAATAATAAACACATTTGCCCAGCAGAATTACCATGCATTTGCACATATTTATTTTTTCATAATGTGCAATAGCGATTGGAGATGATCGATTTGACTCATGACCACATCAGCCAATTTTTGGCTGGACATGGCGGATTCGCTGTCAAGCCATATGAGCTTGGACTTATTAACCGACGAACATAATATCCATTTAGCGGAGAACTACATGATTTAAACCACATCCTCTGGGAATTTCCTAAAAAGCGTACGGAGTCTGAAAGGGAGCTATTGAACAATGATTTGGGATACCCAATCACTACACCTCATAATATATGTGCAGCAGCAATTTATGCACGGCCGCCTTTCATGACGCTATAAACGTGTCAGAATGATAAGATTTCAGTGCCATACTTTCTTGTCCCGAAATGAAACTGCATGGGACTGGTGTAGCTACCATGCACCTTGGTGCTTAAAAAAAGACTATAAAATATAGTAGATTGTATACATTCACGTTCATCGGTCTATTCAATGACTTATTAATACATGACATGACTTGACCATAGAAATATATTCTGAGGTCTTGCAATATATAGGCTTTGATTTTATCCGACGACGAGTGTCAGTGTACGAACAAGAATCGAACAACTCCTCCCTGGCAATCAAACTTTAACGAGCTATTAAAGAAGCAAACTTCTAGTGATACTATTTCCACTGGAATGAAAATCAAATGAGACAGTTTTCCGGACTTTACAGAATACGAAACTCTATTAAAAATTCCACTAAAGTCTTATGGCTTACCGGTCTATTCGTGTTATGTTTATTATGTGCATTGCCAATGAAGTATTATCGCAGTATAACAAAAATGTACCATACCAGTTTTTCATCAATAGTATATTTATATATTATGAAAGAATAAGCCGATTAGTTATTCATAGGGTTACATTATAATTATGTCTCTCTTGGTTTATCTGTCTGTAACGCAGCGCAGCTTACACACACGGGCCAAGGTCTACTACATTCAGGGCTCTGAATTACGAGTTACGATGATATTACTAGTTATTGATTATCTTCGAATGCAATACAATATTCGCAAGAAATTAATATTTTCGATGGTATTTTTCGTGCAAATTATTATCATTTATTTCAATATGCAACAAGCATAATTTTATACAGCATTTGTGTGAAATAATTAGTACTACCATTTTAGTGTACAGTTTTTTGTCACGAATTGACTATAGTGGGCATTGATACACAGACATACATGCATTCACTCTCCTGCAGTCGCATTACACTTCATAAGAATAATGATGGTGTAATCAGGCCCTGTCTGTATTGTCACTCTCGATGAAATTTGCGTAACATATACCGGCTTTATCGAAATAAATACCAACCAATTTATATTGGTATTAAACTCGATGCATTCTTTAGCTATGAATATTGTCACCATGAACTTTGCTTAACATTACTGTACCAACCGGAAATAAGTAGGTACCTAAGTCTTGTTTTCAGATTATCATGATTTATTTATTTTTAATTTTATTAGTCATAATTTCAAAATTAAATAAGTTATTAATTATTTAACAAAATGTAAAAAACGACTAAAAACTATTTCATTATAATTTGTTTGTAAAATTAAATAAACCTATTATTAAGTATACAATTAAATATAAAATAACAAAGCTTAAATCGTTCCTCTGAAAGTTCCTTCTCGTGTAGTAGTTTCCAACTTATTCACGGTTGGTACAGATTTTATTGTTAGTTCATGAACGTTGTCATGTTTTTATATATTAAAAGAACAATAATTGGACATTATTAGAATATGTCTAAAATCATGAAATCCGGGCAGACTGCCCTTACCCGCAAGCCCCTTCCCCCAATCACTAATACCACCTAAGTAATATTATCATATAATGAAAAAATATGCAATATAGATAGCTTCAAAGTTTTAAGTAAACCTTCTATAAATAATCAGTAAAATCAGAGTGATTCAATGATTTACGTATATCAACATAAATAAAATTGGTTCTTGTGAGCTGTGAAAATCAATTCTTATAACAATCAGTCACCTATGTGTGAACCAAATAAACTTTAATACAACAATATCATTCCAAAAATTATCTAGAATTAATATTGTTTCACCAACTTTAAAATGAATAATAATTATGAAAATTTATAACACAAATATTTGCTCTCAAGGAAGGTAGGTACTTGTTAGTAACACACACTTACTTATATGATATTTATTTAAAAAATAATTTATCGTAAATAAAATACGATTATACTATTCTGAGTTACTGTAAAGATTTACTATCACGAACGAAAATGAGAAAATTCGGTGGCATTGTCACAAAATAAATAAAATCCACCCAGCTTTACGGTTTACCTTTATTTCCTCGGAAATCATCCTTTAATGTCAAGCAATTAAGAGTTCGCCATTTGGTCTTTAATAAAGGAGATTATTTTATTAGATAATAATCATTACGCAATTTGATTAAAAATATATTTGTATTATTTCCGTATTATGGTGCAGTATAATCATTCCAGGTATAGGAAAAAATAATCAAGTGGTAACGCGTCGGCTAACAATTTCGTGGTATCCAGAGTCTGGAAAATTCACATGTTATTTGTTCAAGGTGTTGGTATTTGGATCCAGAATATGAACCAAAAATATTGACGAAGTCACTATCATTTATTTCTTGCAAAAACAAAAATCTGTTAATAGTTGATCCGGATTCGATTCGCTCACAATATTCTACTATATATTATATATTACATACTAATACCATGCTGCATAATATAAAAAACCATTTTTTATCACTACAGAGGAGTCAACTAGCGTAGTGTCTCCAAACTTCGGTTCACAAATACTAGTTGTCTTCCATTATCAAATGCATATGCCAAAATTACAAGCAAATCGTCATTCTAAAAAAGTAATCCATTCCTAGAAGACATAAATTGATGAGCAATAATTGATAGGTAGTCGAGAATAAGGAAAACTAATCGAGTTGTCTTTTCTATTCCACTCTGGTATCCAGTCATAGAATAAAATATTTATAGTAACATACAAACACAGAACAATACAACTGCATACAAGCTATCCACATCTTAAATTATGAATTCATTTAAGGCGATGTCTTTACCTACTAGAGGCATCTAGCGGGAAAATACTATGCTTGCAATTTTTTTGATAATTTACAATTTCAACTGTTTTAATTAATAAATGTGTATCTGAAAACAGTAAAAAGAAAAATATTTTTTATTTTGAGTCAACGATAGACTAAGAAAAGGGAAAAAAATGTTATAAAATGTGAATTTGTCAAAGGACCCATCTTATTAGGTACATATATTTTATGGTTATTTTTATTATTAAAATGTAGTTTATTAAGTGTTCTATAATGTATGTACTTAAGAGATTTTTGACTAATTCATAGTATTAATATTTTTTGTATTTATTTTAAAAAACATCGATTTTATAAAAATATGAATGTGTAGTGTATATCTTGAAATCCGCTTCATCAATTAAATCGAGCTTCAATATTGGGACCATACCTAAATTAATTATTTGTATCCAATTCATGGGCCCAACAGATTGAGCAAAATAGCAAGTAAACAATAATTATCGTAAAAATGGTCACGCTGTGTATTCATTAAATAACAATATTTTTTTCTGACAAAACCAAATATATTATTCTCATAACTGAAATTACTAAAAGCAAAATTTTCTATCGCACATTATTTTTTAAAGATATTAAATAATTAGGTATAAGTAATATCTTAGGTTCTTCATTAAAACTTATCTAAACTACTATAAAAACATTAAAGAATTTTACTTTAGAAGTTTTGCAGTAAAAAATTTGCACTACCCATATTGAAAGGTTTCACCATTTTAATAAACTAAATAGTCATAAACTCAAGTTTTACCGTGGCAATTATAAATATTTATAATAAAAACACAAAAAATATACCAGCACTCACCGATTAATATTTATAATGTCAATTATTAACCTCATAAAACGTCATTAAATTGTAGATAGATGGTTTTATTTCATTATTTCTTTAGTGTCATTTAAATTATTTTACTTTAGAGATACTAATATATTATTCAGATATCATTATGATATTCCCTAGGCCAAGGATGGTGAACCTATGGCACGCGAGATGATTTTGCATGGCACGCGAATGTTTTGTGCTGAGAAAAAAATAGATATAAAATTTTTAAAAATTACAAAAATTTGTACAAATACCGCAATATATAAATCATAATATAATATTAAAAATGCGTATTTTCTTCGATTTTTATAATATTTTTAACAATAATAATTATCAATCGATGTGCAAATGGAAACGACGAAATTCATGCATAAATGACAGATCGCTTTGTATAAAAAAATAAGCACAATAATTAATTAATTAATTAATTTAAATTGCATAGATGGGTCCTTAGGTCTTATGCATCACACATAATAATATTATGGCACTGACCTCATCAGGCAGCGGTGTAAGCCGTGTCGCGAACCTCTGATTTTGATCGATTTTACAAAGCTTGAGACCACTGTAGCGAGAGGATGCCTCATCTGATCCGAGAAATTTTAGCGTCAATTTGTGCTTAAAGAACCAAACTAAGTAGGTGTTACTATTTACTAATAATACTCCTCAAGAACTCAATTGCTTATAATTTTAAACTTTTAATTTTTTTTCCTGCTTGAACTACTCGAAAAACTACTCGGCACGTCAGACAGTTAAAAAATAATATTTGGGAAATTTTGGCACGTGTACGTAAAAAGGTTCGCCATCCCTGCCCTAGGCGTTATAATTAAATACGTAAGTAATAAAATTCACTAAGATAATTTATTATTATTTACTTCAATAACCCTTGGTGAGTGTTGGCCTATCCCATAAATATTATCCATCCTGGATGTTCCAACGCTGCTGCTTTCCAATTATGCATTTGGCCATGAATCTAAAAGTTTTATATAGAATATTCCAACTATCTCAGAATCTGATATCTTAATTTGGTCATCAAGAGCTTCCACGGTGTTATTATTAGTGTGTTCGAGGTGCCGGATGAAATCCCAAATGCCAAAATCCTGAACAATATGTTTCTCTGTAAATGTAAAAATTGCATTCAATTACGATATTAAATTTAGTATTAAACTTAAACATACTTACTTACTTATCTTTTCCAATTCTTCATTCCATTACTATTGATGATAATCACCTTGTTAAGTAACGTCACCCAGTAAGATTTTTTTTTAGACCATGTCCAATCCTAGTAAAATCATATGGGCCTCCACAGAGTAGAGGTTTGTATTAACAGATTTTGTTTTTTTTTACGAGAAATGGATGTCAGACATTTAGTCAACCTATTAGGTCCATACCCAGACTCACACACAAATTTAAAAACAATATGTGTACTTGCCAGACCCAGAATTCGAGCCTGGGACCCTCGGCGTTATAGTCCAACGCTTTAGCCGCGCGGCCACCGTGGGTAAGATTTTTATATAATATATCGTGTCGTATATATATCAGTAACAAGATTATTATTTATTTGTCAGCAATGTTTACATTACAACTAAAAGTCGATGTCAGAGTACATAACAATATACATATAGGAATTAAATGGAATATAGAATTCTTAATTCATTATAAATGAAATAAATAATGTTTTTTACAGCGTTTTGTGTTAATTTTTAATAGTATTACAAAAATTTTCTCCCCGATTTGAAATTGTGACCGAGTGCACTTTAGCTCTATTTAAAATGGATAGGACATACAATTTAGATTTCGTCCATTCGGGATTTCGACCAAAAACCCATATGTTTGATATGCCTGTTATCTTCAAAACCATTAATAGTATGATACTGAAAACTTTTAGTACGCATTACTGTATATTGCATGAGTGAATCATATATATATTCAGACTCGCTATAAAACTACTTCGCATATTATTTTAATCCAAATACAGGTAGTGTCGTATAAAAACGGTGCAAACAAAACAATATCCACAGCTTTGGATCTTTATTTCATCCACCAGGTATCAAAAATGCATCTAGATACGACACGGTCCACCATTTTGATGTGTTTGCTTGTGCATAGAGTGCAATTACAATTAGCCCGCTGCATTTCTGTTTCGCTGTTTTACGATGCCCCGCCAGGGCGCCGCGACGCCGAACAAAGGATTTTAAAGTTACGCCACTTGTATTAGCGGCCACCGCACCCCTAAACGAGTAACACCCCCGCGCTTTTATGGCGCCCGGATTAGCCCCGTTATAAAATAATCTTCTTTTATATTGCATCGCATTAATTCGAGCATGCACAAGTACTCACAGTGCATAGATCTTAAAAATTTTATGTTCATTTACGGACGGTTAAGACTTAGAAGTTGCCCATTTCCTTTTTTATGAAGCAAATATTATCTTTGTTCACTGTTGATCCTTAATTATGCGAGAGCTAATCTAGCTTCCGGTTTTCTTAAATTGCAACATAGTCTTCGTAAATACATTTCATCACCAGTTTCATATGAAATTACAATATAAACAGGTAAGGTACATGTTCAAAAATCTAACTCCAAGAAAATCATTTCCAATCTAAAAATATAATATAATACATCAACATTTGAAATGTGTGATATAAAACAATTTGATTTTAAATAAACGTAACGATAGTTATAAAATTTTAAAAATGATTCTTCCGAGAGTATACATAAGTGTATATGTTTCGAAAATGTTTAACTGACGACAAATATAATATATTATTATCGATACAATATCCATGTGACTCTAAGTATGTAAAATATTGTATGATTTGGTATAGGCAAACAACCGATAAGTTAATAATGAACTTATTTTTTATATTATGTAATTTGTAGAAAAAAGTTAAGGGGGGACATGCTCGTCGAAGGTCAAAATTGAGTTTTTATTGTATTTTCAAACCATGATCCTGGACACTCCTTAAACGTTGTAGATAATCTATTTATATAATTTTAAAGCCTTATTATCCTCTATAGTTATTTTAAACATTTGATGACTGCATGAAGTATTTTTGTTACATAAAATAGTATTCTTTTAAACCTCTCGCTCTAATGTTTTAGAATATAGTCATATTTCGGTACAGAACTGTGCAGTGGTGTTAAAATTTTTTACATTTATTAATTTTTAAACGCATTTATAAAACCATTAGTATAATTTATTACGAGATAATTTTTGTAAAATATTCACGATAAAAAATTATTTTGATAATCTCTGTGATCCCAAATTTGACAAGAATTAGGCATTTTATTATTCAAAAAATCGGCAAGATTAACACATTTGGAGATGGTTCTAAAGATATTTATTATAAGCTATGTCTTTGACCATTCAAGTGTGATAAACATCTTATGAATAATGATTGCTTTATAATAATTATTGACCTAAGAATAAGGTAGTGTTTTTTTGAAATACGCCATTTCTTTTGTCATTCCCTAGTGGTTAAACTACAACATACGGCCGTAGCCATAAAATGACAAACTATAATTAAAGTAGGGAGTAAAATTATGTTAACGCGCGTGTTTGAACATGTACCTAACTGATTTTTTTTAAATTTTTTTTTTAACGGTACATGTTCAAACACGCGCGTTAATATCATTTTACTCCCTACTTCAATTATAGTTTGTTAATTTATGGCTACGGCCGTATGTTGTAGCTTAACCACTGGGGAATGACAAAAGAAATGGCGTATTTCAAAAAAACACTACCTTATTCTTAGGTCAATAATTATTATAAAGCAATCATTATTCATAAGATGTTTATCACACTTGAATGGTCAAAGACATAGCTTATAATAATTATCTTTAGAATCATCTTGAA
Source organism: Rhyacophila brunnea (assembly GCF_057557595.1). Lineage (NCBI taxonomy): Eukaryota > Metazoa > Arthropoda > Insecta > Trichoptera > Rhyacophilidae > Rhyacophila > Rhyacophila brunnea. The sequence continues at coordinate 32,639,419 of NW_028233276.1, read as the reverse complement.
ATGTGTTAATATTGCCGATTTTTTGAATAATAAAATGCCTAATTCTTGTCAAATTTGGGATCACAGAGATTATCAATATAATTTTTTATCGTGAATATTTTACAAAAATTATCTCGTAATAAATTATGCTAATGGTTTTATAAATACGTTTAAAAATTAATACATGTAAAAAATCTTAACACCACTGCACAGTTATGTACCGAAATATGACTATATTCTAAAACATTAGAGCGAGAGGTTTAAAAGAATACTATTTTATGTAGCAAAAATACTTCATGCAGTCATCAAATGTTTAAAATAACTATAAAGGATAATAAGGCTTCAAAATTATATAAATAGATCATCTACAACGTTTAAGGAGTGTCCAGGATCATGGTTTGAATATACAATAAAAACTCAATTTTGACCTTCGACGAGCATGTCCCCCCTTAAGGATTTTTTTTTTTCATAATATTGAATAACCATTATGCTACACTCAACAGTGATTATCCAATAATATTAGGAAGGACACATTTTTTACTATCACAATATCTGTTTATTTAAAAAAAGAAACGTTTTTATATAAGTAAAAGATTCTACTTTTAATAAAAGTAGAAAAATCAACTAGTTATTTCAAAAGCCATGTACACTAAAACTTGTTTTAAATCACAACTTGGTAACATTTTTTACAGCAGTGCCTATCGTAGATTTTAGCAAAGTGTTCTAGTTACTTTGCAACCGTTTTATCAACTTTAGTATGATTACACTGCCTGATTTTCCATAAAACCGAATATTCAGTATTAGGAGATCACAACCAGTATTGCTCACATATTGCAGGCATCTCGAATATACGTATTACCACCATCACAAAGAAATACTTTCTCGTCGATTTGGTCTTATTTTAGGCACTCAATCCACTTATCGTCTTACTATTGTCCTACTGTTTAAAGAGACTATCGCGTGACGGTAAATATAAACTACGCGGAGATTTATATAGCATTCTCTTACTCTTTCGGTTAACCGTGAGTGATAGATTACAAAACAAGTAACACAATGAGGACCCGCGAACTTCAATATCGATAATTTTAAAACAACTTTCCACGTAAGTAGGTGAAAGAAATAACAATAAGAATAGTTAACGCTTCTCCTTCCAAATCTTAATGTAATTATATTATTATAACTGAATGCACACACTTTTTACACTTTCAAATAGAATTCCGATAGGCTATAATTATGTACCCCAATACACTACATTTTGACCCAGGGTTTCGAATGTGTGAGTGTCCTACGAAAATAAGCCACACATTATAGACGTGCAATAGTGTGTGTTGCAACCTTCAAATACACGAATATTGAATGAGCGTCAGTGCATAAACTGAGAGCAGTTATCAGAACGAAGGACAAGCGTATTCTTGACACGTGTTTAAGTTTATTCCACATTCTTCCACACTTGAGATCGATTGCCTGTTACTCCATACCCGTTAGGTATTTCAGTCCCCATTAGTTCTGAGTTCCTTGAGTGCAATCGAACAAAAATTCATCCCACGATCGACACTTATTATTTGACATTTATAATTCTAATAGTTATAAAACCTCATTATGCACTCAAGTTTGTTTTTATCCGTTTAATTCCAGTTATTTTAATAATATCATATTTCTTTGAGCGTTGTTAAGTGTTGATACTAATGATAAGTAATACAGCATACAATGTAAAATATGGCACGCGGCGTAAATGTCTTCATCTCGGATAATATAATGTTCAAACTAAGCAGATGCTATCACAGGACTCGAGTCTTCTTACTTCACAAATAAAACGTGGAGTTTTAAACCTTTCGTCTGTACTTTTACAGCTAAATGCAGTTTTCTTAATGCTTATACTAGCCGAGTGCTGTTGAAATAATGTTTTCCTCGTATCGCAATTATTCTGCACTTTTACAGTGTGCTTTTGCTGAAATGAACTATATTCATCTTATCAATTCCTACCACTTAGGGGTTTATATATTAATATATATATATATATATATATATATCGTAACGCTCTAGGGATGGAGGGGGTCGAATATAATTTGATGATTTTTGACTTGGGGAATGAGAGGGGGCGTTTAAAAATGAATGTCACAAAACCAATAAAATAGGATCTCAGTTGGTACAACCCATGTGGTAACAGCGGCAATTGTCATAGCCGATTTCGTCAAAATTCATGAATTCAATAATGATAACCTAACCTAACAAATAATCCAGTATATCGGCTATTTTCAAAATTTGTTTGCCGCTGGCTTCTACTAAACGACTAAACAGACAAGAATCTCTCAGTTTTTAAAGAATGAAACATAATAGAGCATAATACCCTATAGGAACCTACCATTCTCAAAGAAAATATTTTTAAAAATTATCGTGTGGTGCGTCAAAAATATTATGTAAAATATTTTGTAACGAAGCGTGACAATGAAGGGTGGGGAAGTTAAAAAATACTAAATATCATATTGTGATGTCGTTTATGAACGATCTCGACAATTTGTCTATGGAATAAACATCATTGGGCGTTACACATGAAGCAATTAATAGTCTTATTCAGTAGGTATGATTCGATTGACCGCTTTCTACACTCAGACTATGAAAAATACGTTTATTTTCAAGATTTTCATATTTGACCTGACGAAGCGGCCATCTCACCTACACATAATAATTGGACATACCTATATATTTTTAAATAATATTATATACTAAATCGTGTTAGTTATAATTTCGCTCAGTTATAGTGAGGAAGACTACAATATATATTGCATGTTTCTGCTGGAAGAAAAGGACAAAGAGGATCAGAATTTTAATTTCCTGTGTTTGTCCTGAAATATTCGATGCATTAAAACAGATGCGACCTGCAGTTATAAATTTGTCAAACAATGATAGCTGTCGTACTCTACCATACTAACAAGAGATTATTAAAAAGAAAATTCACACGGTGTAACTATTACTATATTTATATTATGTAGGTTTTTATCACAAGTCAGTTTTACCACACACCCTTTCCAAAATAACAGATTTACTCGTCAGTCGAACCTTTCCATGTTGTTTATTGAATGAAGTAATTATTGAAGGAAATTCACGCAAATATATTAAATAATTATGAACAATTCAAAGGTTGTTCCATTCTCTACTTTATTACACATAACAAAACTTACCTCATATCTAAAAGAGGTGCATATTAACTTTTGCATACGTATTAAATAAAACATTGCAAGTAAACAGACAAATAATAACTATAGTTCTCTTTTTCTGGCTAAAAAAATATGGAAATGTAAAGGTTCAACCGCAGTTGTACTTCTAGCGATATCTAGTGGCGATATTATTAAACATGAAATCCATCACAATTTACTTTATACATTGAAAGGTGATTTAATTAACCAATACGAATCGAAGAATATTTTTTTTAAATACTCTTTTATCCCAAAATAAACATACATTATAAAAACGGCAACGTGACAATAATACCCCTTTAACGAAAATCACCTGGAAAATAACCCCATGTTGAAAAATCTGCCTGTCGATTACCCCCTGTATAATAAAAACTCTTACAAAAAAATTTGACAGTACCAAACTGTGGTTACCTACTACGATTGATTTATTTTATACGTGGTTATTTTCCGGGGAATTTTCGCCCCAGAGATAATTGCCCTAAAACCTATGAAACTGTTATAAAATGTTGGTCTGTTCAACGTCTTCATCTGTCGTGATTTTTAATGATTAAATCAAAATGTATTAACTTCCATTTTCTTTAATTCCGTCACTAGATGTCTCTACTCACTATACTCCATTAAAGGTTTAGAAGTTGGACTTCGTTATTACATACTTATTTACAATATAAATCTTCTTTTAAATAATAAAGAATAAGGACGTTCCATTGAAACCGTAAAATCTTCGCCCACGATCTGTTATGTCCTTCCGGTGAGTGCTTTAAGGAAACAGATGATTTTGGCTGGCAGGTATCCTGTACGGGTTGATGGTGTTAACCTTCCTTAAGTTCTTAAAAGAAATGGGACACTGAAACTCAGATGTTATTATTCATAGATGTACGTTTAAAGACCGTAAGTCTTTGAAAGTAATTTGTCAGGTTGGTTACCTTCCAAGATGCTGTTGCGGTTGGGCGGTAATAATCGATGATAAATACGGGGAATTGATAGAGTTTTACGCGTAGTAAAATAGTACTATTTATTTCAGCGTGATTTCAGTACAAAATGTTTAACAGACATGAACGGTTTAGAGACAATAGACAACGGGAACAAAAATTCTTGGGTTTTTATACAGTTTATCTAAATGGGTTTTTTTTACTTGAATCAAAGTCCAAGGGGTATGCACGTGTCCTATTCGAGGAGCATGCTCACAACAACGAAAAATAACATTGATAACAGTTAATGGGTTTCTTGATCTGGAATCAAAGTCTAAGGGATGTGCTGGTGTGCATTCCAAAAGTGTGCACGAGCTCATAATAACACAAAAAAATACTGATAACAGATTATTCAAGTCGAGTATGAAATGTAAGGTTGAGATAAAATATTATGCTTCTCATATAAAAAATATTTACTTCATCTTAGTTAAATCACTGGACACGTGTGCATTCAAAAAGTACTATTTAGTTGTTTACAAATTCGTTTATATCGATTAATTTATTGGTTTTAGATAAAGAACTAAAGTATTGTGAGCAATGTTTCTTGTAAGGTAAGGTGTGCGCACACCTTACAAAATGTGTCCGCACACATGTTTTCATCCCCCGCACAGTCATCACATCACACAAAAATATTATAAAAGAAAGTTTCCTTTGCCAGATTTTAGTTTTACTCGAATGCACGAAACCATCACATGCACAATTCTTCGACTCTCAAAAATTATCGTTGTTAGTGTTATTATTATTATATAAAATCACTTAAATTAATAAATACATTAAAAATATAAGTTTTAATAAAAAATTGTATGTGTGTGTTTGTGGGGGGGGGGGGATATATTTTCCACACCGGGTGACACCAACCCTAGTTCCACCACTGCTCAGATGCGTTGATGATCCACACACACAATTGAAAAATTAGAGGCAGGGGCGGCTCTACCTTAAGGGTTCGTAGGGACCATCCCCACATCGTTATCACGTAAAAATTACACATTCGATATGTTAATCATTGCCATAATATATATAGTTATTTAATTACATGATTAAATGAACTATTTAATTTATTTTATCCATTTTTTTATCCAGCCAGTTGCAATTTTACAGACAGATTTATTGCAATGATTGTAAACTATTTAATACTTAATATAATGATGATTACGTAGTATTAAAATAATTAATTAGATTAAATACGCTCTATTTCACGGTGACACCTATGTACAAATTAAGAAAGCTGTGTCGTTTATTTTTCGCTGGCCGGGGTCACTCAGTCCCATCCCGTCGCCGCGGTATAAATCTTGTTCTCCAAAGGATATGAACGCATTAGCGTTAGTATAAGCATACGGGGAGCGAATCAAATGACCCATAGGTGATTAAAAACGCTCCCTGTATGTCGTTGTTCAAAACTGGTATTGGTAAGTCTATAATAATTATTATTATTAATTAAGTTAATATTTTTAAGCACGGTTTTTAGATACGATTAAATAAGGACTCAGATAATCATATTAATATAAGTAGCTTGGTATATAATGTATAATATGAGAAAGTAAGTAGGTATTTATATTAATTAATGGCTAAACCCCACCATCTACAAAGTTTTCGCGCCGCCACTAATTAGAGGGAACGTTGATTGTGAGTCTTTTTGAACATTTCTAGCTTGATACATTCAATTAGATATGTAAGTATTTATATTATATTATATTGTTTATTTAAAAGTTTAAAATTCGTAAGATTCAATTATCAAATGGTATTGCAAATTTGATACGTGTGATGTCTTATTAGCGTGCACAACAGATCCATGACCTTCACCTCTTCATTCCACGTAAATATCGACGTACAATTAATCAGGGTTATGCATTTATATATCAGGTACCTAATGTTTTATCGAAGGTGATTTTCCTGACTATTTTTTTTCAAAATGAATTTCATTTAATATTACATTATATTACATCTTTCTTATACTTGCTGATTATATAGAAAATTTCAGAATATAGCCTTATTTAAAATAAATAACTTAGAAAAGCTCGTCAACGATTTTTATAATAATAAATAAATGTTTCTGAAGATTTTATCCAAATTACATAGCTATTTTATTATATAATGATTTCACCAGAATTTCAGTCATTCGTATTTTTTTTTTATATTATACCTAACTGATAAATAAATATACAAACACAATTTCTGTTTATTTTCTTCCAGATAAGTTTCGTATATTTTTCCAAGTAGGCACCTGCATTGATATAATAAAAAATATCAGAACAATCGCTATTTAGGTGTATGTAGTATTGATTATCTTTAAATGCATTTATATCAAGTCATACCAACATAAACTTCTGTATTTGAGTAAATACGTACTATGTTCATAAATGCACATTAGTATGGACATATCGTGCAGTAGTAAAACGCTCATAAATTCACTCCATCCCCTCTCGCGTAATTGAAAATAACTCTTAAAATTGTGTTCATATATTCAACCGACAATGTTGCACAGATCCATTAATATTTAAGAGGCACTTTATGATAAAAACGCTAAAGCTAACATACGCCTTTTTAAAACGAATTACAATTGAAATTTATTTGCTTGTAGTTTAGTTCAGATATCATTATACAAAGAATCATAAAGGTAACTGATGACTTCAGTCAACTTAATAAAAACACCATGCGATTATGCAAGATTTCTTAGATTTCTGCATGCAACTATTCACCACCTAAACACATTTTTTTTATTATCTATCTATTTAAAACAAGACTAATGGTGTGTACAATCTTAAACAAGGTTATGTAATATATCACTATATAATTCAAATACGGAGCAAAATTATTTGATAGGTAAGTAAGTATATTAATGTGTTCAAACATAAATATATTTAGGTTCTACACAAATGAGACAAACTGGCATGTATACCCACGATCCCTACTTGACTGTCATTCTTAAAGGTTCACCTTTAGTTATCAATCTTGCCGCAAGACCTATATTAGTATTTTTTTCAAATTTTGTCTCGAAAATGCGGCTTAAGCGTTGGACTATAACGTCGTGGGTCCCAGTTTCTAATCCTGGGCCTGGCAAGTACACATATTATTTTTCAATTTTTGTGTGAGTCAGGGTATGGACCTAATAGGTCGAGCAAATGGCTGACATCTATTTCTCGTAAAAACAAAAATCTGTTAATACAAAACCTCTACTCTGTGGAGGCCCATATATGATCCTATTAGGATCGGACATGGTCGGAAAAAAAGTCTGTTTAGATCACACAATTATTTAGACCGTAATAATTTATCAGAATATCACAGTGCATGAGGTGGAGGAGATAAAAGGTCGTTGCTGCGTGGATGTTTGGAGGAGAATTTATTGATCGTTACAAGAATACACTGAATACTATAAGAATGATATTAACGTGAGATTAAATAGATGTACTTGTGAGATCGGTGTGATCAAGAGATTGATTATATTAATAAACTGAGAGACTTGATTTGTGTGGAATGATGATTGACTACGCCCAGTGGAGGACTCGTGACCATAGCCTTACGTCTCGTGATAGACTCTATGAGTTGAGTGAGGATTCATGCATTTTCTTTCCAATTTATACAAATGTAGTACATATATTACAAGAGATATTGTCGCAATTACCAATCATAACAGACCCTACTGATCTAGTTACGATTGAGGAAATGCTAACAATTATTATCGCACTGTTGTTTCGTTTTGACAACAAAACATACATATTATTAAAGTGTGTCACTCAGTTAATGCTGAGAGGCATGATGGCTGCATATGTATAGAGTCGTAGGTAAATATGTGCATATGTAATACATATAATATAGTTAGATAAGGAATACGCATAGAAAAACATCATATGCGTACACATAGTGAGTTCGGAATTAATACATATAGACCATATTGTAAAAATGTAGCCTTATTAATTGCATTGACGGTAAGGTTAATTTGTAAAAATAAAATGTATATCAGCAGGCTGTATACGAGAGCACTCGTATTTTCAATATACGTGTATTCAGTCATGATTTCCAGTGACAGTAGTGTAATTAGTAATAGAAGTGAAATAAAGACAAAGATCCAGGCTTTGAGAAAATCATATAAATATATTGTGACCTCGACGGGAATAGAACTCAAAGCCCATGGGTGAAATAACAGCGCTTTACGAGCTGGGCTACGAGGGCCGCTTAATATATAGTATCAATAATCTTAATTGTCATAATCGATTCTTTTATCATCAGTATTTGGTCAAATGAATGTATATGGAAAAATGCAATCTTTGATACAATGTATCACTCAGTCAATATACGCAATACAGCTCCGTCAAATGTTTAATGTGCAATAGAAAATGCGTTTAGTGACTACAAAAAACGTCATTTTTACGTCTTAAGTTTTCAATAAGTACCGTGAATGCAACATTGTCACAAAATGACCGATAAAATTTTAAATGACTTCAACTTGCGTACGTTATAAAGTCAACATACGTAAGAGTTTTATTGAAAATCTAAATCATGTGCTTAAATGAAATCTGTACCTCAAAACCAGTGGGTTGTAAGTACCTAAACGTTTTTTTTGTTAATGCGATTTTTGTCGAAATTGTATTATTTCAGACCCTATTTTCATAGTCATACAAAAAATCTAAAATCCTTGAAACCTCAAAGACTTCAGTAAGTACATTAAAAGTACGCGACTCAAAACTTTTAAATTACGTTTTTCTTTGGACATAATATAGACTACATCTCAGGTACAGAAATATACTAAGTATAGATATTATTTTTTTAATTCAGCGGATGTCGAAGAGAATTTTAAACAATTAGTTTAAGGATTTATAATTATTTATAACCAATTTCACGAAAGAAAAATATACGCCATTAATATAGAACGATGTAGGAAAATATAGAAAGAAAATGTAGGACTGACCTCACTGGGAAATCCATATACCTAATATATTTATAATATAAGAAGCCAATGAATGCCTTACGTATTGGACTATGGTGGACATCTCTACACAGTGTTGCCAATATAGCATTTTTTTGTAGATCTAGCATTTTTAATTGGTTTGCAAAATACGCATCTAGCCATTATATTAATAAACATATCATTTTTCAACACCGCAAACAATTTTAAAATTCTCATAAACAGCTGGAATATCACACGATATTTGCTTGAAAATCAAAAAGGCTGATCTAACTTATCAATAAAATAAATTAATGTAAAATACAATATTTATGATGTGCGAATTTCGTATCAACATTAATTTTTAGTTTATGAATTATTTTTTAGTTAAACAATTAATTTAGTAATTTTAAATATTTTCGGTCTCATAAAAACAATGAATGATGATTTTTGTGAAAATTTAACATGTTTTCTTCTAACAATCTTATTTTCTTGCTATATCTGCCACATTTTTATGAATGACAATCTGTTAGCAATACTGTCTCTACATCACAGAATGACTAAAATTGACGTAAAAACAATTCATCAGCTGAATGCAGAACTATTCTAACTCACGTTTGAAATATTTTAGAAGGGAGTTCTTTGAAACAACCTACTCTAATTATTTAATATTTATTTTGTATAAATAAATAAATATACACCATGTTTTAGTAGGACTATTGATGAAAATAATGATACACAAATGCGTCTTTATAAATAATAAATAACTTTATTTACTATTATGATTCAAAGAACAATTCTGTAAAATATTTCAAATATGAGTTAGTTCAATTTAATTGTCCCTTTTTCGAGCTTCGAGTCACGACTCGTAAATGCTTGAAAATAATCATTGTAAATACTACACTAAACCAATAGATTATCACATCAATGCAATTAACACTAAGGCAAAAATTGGGACAAGACTTGTATTTGATTTAATATATTGACTGATGAATAGTAAATAACAATCATCCTACACCTCTCAAAGAAATCCTACAAAACTGCAAAGGAAATAAAGAAGTTACAATAAAAAACTAACTGAATAAAACATCTTTTGCATTCATATTTTTATGTAGCATAAATATTTTATAGGGGATTTACTATAAATCTTTTATCCGTCCGTTATACATCCCGAATCACTACTCCATTCAGTTGATGTTATATTTAAATACATTGTAATGCATTTCAGACTTGCATAGCGAGTCACGGATGCAGGTGCAACAATGTTGCGTTGTGATAATTTCCATAGAACAAAGTGCCATCAAATGTATTGCTTAATTTCAGAGAGCGCTGGTAATCTCTGTTGATTTATTGCCCAATATGTATTATGACTCTATCTATTAAAGCCAGTTGTGAAGAGATTTTTCATTATAACGGATTTAGTTGAATATTCCTTCAACGATGACCTGTTATAAAATATGATGAAGTCTAACAACGTATTATTAAATTCTAATGGATTTAAGTTTTGTACTATTCTATTTGAGTCATTTTTTGCGACTCACCAATGGTAAATACAAACTGACAACTAATACAGTTACATCTAACATAAGTTACCAATAGTTAAAAACCTTATTACTTACCTATTATGTCAGTATAAAAATAAATCATAAAACAAACTTAGGTATTTACAAATGCATAGTTCCTGAAGACGCCGAAAGGCGAAACCCGGGTGGCAAAAGTGACTCAAATAGAATAGTAAAAAACTTGAATCCATTAGATTTTTAATTAAAATTTAATCAAGTCGATAGTAGTAAGGTAATAAAGTATTATTAGTATTAATATTTATTATTAAGGGTTTGTGGTGGTGAATGCAATAAATGATGATTGTATCAGTTTATAATTGGTTAAAGGATTGTCTTATTATAATTTATCACTCAACCTTGAAGAAAATCCAAGCACCTGTTGCCATCTAGTCTACAGTAACCCTAAAGTCAAGAGCAATGTTACCAACTATCATTCACTAAAATATGACAGATATGGTCATAAATTAAGCATAAATTATTGCTAGACGAAATGCTAGGTTATCTCGAAATAACATAATGCATACAAACTTGCATTTAGAGAGCTTAAACTAAATTATGAACATTGAATTAAGATTGAAGAAGAAATTATCGTTTTGTATCTAGTAAATTGACATAATAATACTAAAAATTAATGCAGTTACTAAAGTTTGATCATCACTGTATTGGGTATATTATATTTTATTGGTAAGATATAGGTACATATGGTAAATAATATCAGCATCTTGATTTAAGGTATATGTCCTGTTTAAGCTATTTGTAGTATCAAAAAACGCTAGCTTTAACGCCATATACTAGATTCTTTCTATCTTGTAAAAAAACGCTCATAATATCTCAGTTTTAAATTCAATTTAAATATGAGTATCCAAGTAGTGTAAACAATTGATCGATATACTACGAGTATAATTATATAATAATATAAAAGTAAATGAAAGTACTACTTCCTGATTAAATTGCATTACAAATTAATATCAGGTGTCAATAATGCATCATTGATCAGCGGCTCTCGTGATGCAGCGCGTAAGGTGCTGGCCTTTCACCCGAGAGCTCTGGGTTCGATTCCCGGCGAGGAAACAATATTTAATATTATATTATATTTTTTCTCAAAGCCTGGGTGTTTGTGATTGTTTAAAAAATTACTAACAACCAACCACCTTGTACGAAAAAGCAAGGAAATAAAAAAAAATGCATCATTGATCTCGATTGAAAACATATATGTAAACATTTAGGTATAAGTAAACCCCATAATAATAATAAGTAAGAATATTAATACAATGGTCATGTAACCCTTTGTGTGCGTGACACTTGACGGAGTATGAAGCGATTCCATCCGGCGTGCGAGGGTACTCCTAGGGGAATTTGGAGCATTTTAGTTTTATTAATAAATATAACACAAAAATGCCTACCCACCAATTCATTTATCTATCACGGAAAGCTTTGAATGATTATCAAATATAATAAAGTACAATTTAAAAAAAAACGCATAAAGACATAAGGCTTTTTATAACTTCGTGTCACGTAAGGTGATAATTTATTCATCGTTTAAAATTTTAATAATTATCTTTAAGGGTGAATATTTTTTAAGCTTATACCCAAATAAAGCTCTTTGTCAAAAATTATACGATATTTTAGTTATTCATGTAAACAGATTTTTCTGACAACAAACTAATATTTAGAGCAATAATTCTAAGATAACTCATTTTAAAAATTGAAACTAAACAGACCAAGTTGAAGTAAATACAGATATAACCTAACTACTTAGTCTCCTTATATATTAGGTAGCATTTTTAAAAGCGCCACAAATGCCCTCTACATACGCCGGCTTTATATTTACATGCATTTTGATGTGATATATACCTAGATATAATATACTTAAATAAAAAGCGCCGCCATTTTTCAGAGCTAACACGTATGCTGGCGTTTTTTTAGGAATTTGTGGCGCTTCTAAATAAGACTGGGGTATAAGGACGCTTGATGTGAACATATTATCTAATAGTCCTTCCGTAAAGCAATTTTAAGTCCGTAAAAGTAAATCTTTATAGTGAAATGAATAAATACAAATTAAAATAACAAATAGATAAATAAATAACTTTATTAAAAATTAGGCCACAGTACTAAAAATAGCAGATAGAACCTATATTATTATATCTTATATTTTTTTATTTTTAACATAACTCTCTAAAATGAGAATGTAGTCAGAAATCTCAAAATAACTAACTTAAAAAACACAAAATTGACAAAAGCCTTCGTTTCAAAACCAATATGATAAAATATTACTAGGTACGTAAACGTAATTGCCAATTGAATTGTGAAATAATAAGTCATTTTTTATTAATAGTTTACCTACCAGGGACACCTAGAGGAAAAATACGAAACTTACAATTTATTATGTACATTTTTTAATTATTCAATATACATATTTGTATATAAGTCAAAGATGAAATAACGTGTAATGTAAATGTGCATTTTATTTTTATAGTTATGTTTATCATTCAAATTTTGTTCAAGATTCAAGGTTTGCTCTGAAGTTTCAATAAGTATTTTGAACAATACGTATGATTTTTCTAAAAAATAAAAATGTGTATAGCTTGAAATCCTTTTTTATGTAATATTAATATCTAATCTAGTTGCAGTACAACTTAAGTAAGTAAAGCTCAGTTTAAACTCAATTATCCTGGAAATGGTTAACGGTAATAGATATTTATGAAATATTGAGGCGCTAGATAAAATTTTGAGAATGACATGCAAATAGATATTATAATATTAACAGTTAAAATCTAACGTTAAACTTAACTGAGTTGAAGTGTTTAAAAGCGTGTATCATTATCGTGAGTGTTATTCCGTGTCTGTGTGTTAATAAAAGGCGTTAGAAGAGGCGAGTTGATTGGTCAAAAGCGATCGCATTCGTGTTGAAAATATTGCGTTTTTCTAGTAGACTTAAACCACATATCACCTATTAATGCATGATGCATGATGCAATGATGCATGTTGTAATATTGAAATATTATAAAAGATTTTAAACGGGACATATTTTTTCATGGAAAGTGCGTTGGACAATGGAGCCTGAGAAATGGAAAATTTAACGAACCGGAACGCTATATCACTTTCTGAAAATAATAAATTTTGTTCAGTTTTTTTGTTATATAGGTATCCTGGACAGACAAATGCGATAACAGTCTTTAGGTTCTGATATGCATTGTCACTGAATATATGGACAGGTAAACATGGTCGAATTTCCCACAGAGCTAACGGAGCTATATCCCAAGGCTCCCAAATGGTAGGGGGCTCAGAGCCTACAAAATAAACTTAAAAATCCGTTAAAAAAATACCATCAATCAATCAACATAGGGTTTTCTGGAATTCAATTTAAAAAAATTGTTTTCATAACAAATACCCGATGCCGCGAAAGCCTCGCGGTTTGTCAAAGTGAATATAAATAAATAAATAATGGTAATTACATAAAAATGTCTGTGATTCTTGGCAAAACGTTTGCAATAAACGTTAACAACCAACATATTGTATTTTATTGTGTAATGAGAATATATTTAATGCCATTTAATTGCATACTGGTATACAATAATTGCTTACCTCAAGGACTAAGTGGTACAAAGCGAAAAAGTTTCGTTTAAATGTTATTCCTGAGGCAAGAAATAATAAATTGCGGATGCTCTTTTTATTTCTGATTAAACTTATTTATAGTATTTAGTATCAATATTATATATATTAATATTATATATAGTATCACTATTTTTTAAATAATTTGTCACATAACGCATATGTACCGCTGGTTTTTTGAGGTCGTGTGTGCAGATTCGGCTCATTTTGGCAAAAAATACATTTTTTTTTAAATTATTTAAATACTAAGGATCCAATAACTTTCGAATAGTAATTTCGTCTATTGGCATGCTTAATATTTTTATTAAAGCACTCAAGTATTGGGTTAAATTGACTTTTTTTGTTGAATACTCATCTTGGTTTCATTTTTTTATAATAATTTTACATTTTATTTTACAAAGGTAGTTTTTATTATGTTTAATGATATTATAGAAAACAAAATACAACACAAACATAAATTACAACACAAACATGAAATATCTCAGAAACATTGGCTTGGTTTTACGCTTGGTTTAATTAAATTTAATAAGCTTACCAACACTATCTGTAATTTGTCATCTTAGTTCAATGAAAACAAATACAATGAAACCTCGATACTACGATTACTACGAAAAACGATAAATGCGGGATATATAAAATTTTAAAAAAAACATGTTTTTCTCCTGGATTTTTTCGACATCTTTAATTATTTTCAGTTTCTCAGCTAGAGTTCTAGTTCTCTTCATGTGGGACATTTCATTTGCGACTTATACGAGATACTAGGCAAGCCTGAGAATGTAATCATAAACAATTCTACGAAAGCGAAATGAAAAATATTCAACAAAAACGGTCAATTGGGATAACATTTGTGACGGGACCATAATATTTAAACGATAGATCGAGGAAAACGATAATTCGGGGAAAACGATAAATCGGGGAACGGTCAATGCATTATTTAACATTGTTCTTATGGTGTTTGACGGGACTTTCAAAAATGAACGATCCCTGCGGGAAAATGGTAGATCGGGGTTCCACTTTCCAAGTTTAGTGTGCACTATTTATGTCGGATCTTAATAAACTACACCCACTCTCGCCACTGGTGACTGGTAAATTGACAGAACATAATTTGAAATATAATAAATTTGAACTTACATAATTTGAAAACATTTCATACATATACACACTATAAAAATCTTTTTGTAGAAAAAATATGACACTCAACTACTAGTTGAAATCATCGTAATTAAGTAGGATGCCCGTAGATTAATAGAAAAAGCACACTTTCGCAAATCCAGCGGATACAGGTCCAAGTTCCGTCGGGTGTCGTATTTTTTTCTACATAAAGATTTTTTCTAGTGTGTGTAAGAGATGTTTTCAAATTATGTATGTTCAGCGTATATAATGTTACATTCTCAAATCTTGTGTCGTATCTGTTGAATAAAAGAAAATAAATCATCATCATCAGGGGCGCGACAACCCGGTGTGGGTCTTGGCCTCCTCCAACAGCTCCCTCTACCTGTCCCTATCCAGTGTGGCCGCTTTCCAATTTGCTACCCCCAGTCACTGGCAGCTCTATCCAACCAGCGAATCTTTGGCCTGCCTCTTCTTCTACGCCCAATTGGATTGCTGGACATCACTCTCTTTGCCGGTTCATTGTCATTCATACGGTGCACATGACCTAGCCATCGCAGTTTCCCAATATTGATTGATTGAACTGCGCTGCAATCTTCGTACAGCCCGTAGAGCTCAGCATTATATCTTCTCCTCCAATTGGTGCCGTCCCTGATCGGTCCATATATATGTCGGAGAATTTTTCTTTCAAAAATGTTCAGGGCTCGTTCATTTCGCAGAGTTAATGTCCAGGTTTCCGATGCGTAGGTGAGCACTGGCTTTACAAGTGTCTTGTAAAGAGTGCTTTTAGTTCGGCGAGATAGTATGCGGGACTTAAAATGTCTTAACAGGCCAAAGTAGCATTTATTCGCAGACATGATTCTCTTGTTGATTTCTTCTGTAATATCATTATGTCTAGTTACAAGAGAAATAAGAAAAGAAAATGAATGTTTATTGTATTAGAAATTTCATATTGGCCTTTAAAAAAAATAAAAAAAACAAACTTTAAATAGCTTGGTATATGAATTTTGTATGTACACATAGCACGATATTATTTGATTTTATCGCAAGACGGAACCACTTGAATAGGAATGAAGTTATTAAAACAAATTAACGTCTATAGTACACCTGATAACAATATGTACCAACCTAGTTCTACGAGATTTCTAGGCATGAAAAATATGTTTTTTTTCTAATTTTAATCAGTAACCGCAAATGTTAATGACCATTCATTATCACATATTGATAACAAAAAAACGCGTCCATGCATGAAACTATAATAATTTCAACCCAATATTGATGTTATATTGTAGGATTTTACATGTTTAAACCAGTCATAATCTTGTTTGTGTAAACATAGTAAAACACTAAAGCACATGTGCGACTGCTGTGATAAGTATACGATAATGTTGATAAATTTGTTAAATAATATGTTTATTTATAACATGAAATAGAATATGATAAAAATACTTAATACACATTATAATATTGTTACAGGATCATATTTTAAATTATGTTTATTTATACCTACAATTGGAATCATTCAAAAGGCAAATGGATTAAATTAATTATTATAAAATATATAAATAACTTGAATTCTAAATAATTATCCGATAACTTTTTAAAATAAAACTTCTTAAACCGAAATAGTCTAAAATCGAGACCAAAATTGAGTCAAAAACTATTCATCACGAAGTTCGATTAACAGAGACACAATAATAAATACAAAATTGAAATGAGTTAATAATTAAATGAATTTTCTTATATGTATATGCAGGCTATGCGTAGACTCCTTTATTTGAGGTTATATGGATACTATCCGTGCCTTTATCCAACTGACTTTCTCTTAGGTATGCTTACATACTGTAGTTTAAGTGCTAGAAGATACCAATATTTGGCCACGTATTTTTTTCGACCAATACGTGGTGTGAATGAGAAATCGGGAGCATCAGTTGTTTGTTCTCCCGAGGAGCAGAACTAACCTGCCATTGGTGATGCCAATTGGGAAGGGAAACCAAATTGCGTCGGATGTTGATATATTCCATCTACGTGAGAATGAGTATAGGTGGACGTTATTTTATAAATTCTTAAAATAGGGTCTGCTTAACTCACCGGTGTACTTCTTTGTACCTATATACTTCATATTTTTTGTATTGACACATTTATACTGTAGAATAACTTAATATTGCATAATTACAGTGTTACATAATACTGTTTTAATAATATTTATTTATTTCTAAATGTCATGTTGTGAACGGCGTAAACTTATAATTTGTAATTTCCACAATATGTAAAATAAATTAAAATTGAAATTGTAAAAATTGTAAATTGTAAAATTGACATTATGAAGGGCGGCGAATGAAGGAACGAATACAAAAATTACAACTTTTGAGAGCAGTGGCTTTAAAAAAAACTATTATTATATTGTAATATGGATGATTTCAAACCTACATGCACCACGTAGATAGGTACCTAAGATCACCGCTGTTTGAGAATAGGTTTCGTGGAAATGCTCAAATTATCAGTAGATGGTGTATTATGTCTATTGGCATAGTTGTCTGTTTAAGATCACCAAAACAAATAATAAAATAGGTACGTAGGTAGGTACCTATCTAACAAATTCGCAGACTACTTAAGGGCGGCATTTTGCATAGAGATGTTACTGATTGTGTAACACGAATGATCGTATTTATTTTTAAAACTTTCTTCGGTGTGAGCAAGTACGATTTTCTGGCGTTCTAAGAAACATAAAATATTTTTTTCTATAAGTAATCTGTGACCTTATTATTTTAACACCTTTCAAATGGCTAATTCGTAATTTAAAGTTTTATTTATGTTATACGTGGAGGGTAAACACACTGTTTTTGACAATATCTTAACAATATCTTTGACAAGTACTTATTATAGTATTTGGCTATACCATATACATACACATCCATTATGTACTCAATGTATTGATTGTTTACCGCTATTATTCGTATTATTACGCACGAATTGCGATGTTATCGGATTCCCTAATTCCAATCTTCCGCCAGCGGCGCTGACAGAAGAATCTCCGTTACCCAAAACAATACCAATGCCTGAAGAAAATCGCACGGCTAATTCCCAAATTACGCGCTCCGCCATCCGGAACACGCGTGGCTCTGAAATGCGGAACAGATAATATATGAAGTGGGTATATTACCAATACAATTATTTCTATTTATTGAATGGCAACACAATGGCACTATCCGTAGTGTTTCCAATTGCCATTCACAAAAATATTCCAGTTTAGGTAAGAACATAAGCTAGATCAGGCATGTCCAACTTCTGTGATCCACAATCCAGTATCAATACTTGTATCCTATCATACACTTCCATTGCCATTCTTCAACTTAAATAAACGTATTATATTTGGCTGAGAACACTGCGACGTCACAAAATAAACAATAACATATGAACATACATAATTTTGAAAACACTTATGAGAAAATATAGCCAATAGAAAAAGATTTTTTTTGTATGTTTCTTTAATTAGAATGTTGCATTCTTAAATCTTGTGAATTATTCGTTGAATAAAAGAAATAGTTATACAAGGTGGTTTTTAGTAATTTTGAACAATCAGAAACACCCAGGATTTGAGAAAAACACATAAATATTGTGTCCTGACCGGGAATTGAACCCAGAACTCTCGGATGGAAGGCCAACGCTTTGCGTACTGCACCACGAGAGCCGCATAGAAATAGTTAATTAAAAAAAAATAACACATGTCTTTCACTATCACAAAGAAATACTAAATTTCTCATTCGTCGTCTTCTTTTAGGCCCTCATTCATCTTATCATCTAACTATGTTCCAACTGTGCAAAGATTCTACTGCATGATGGCAAAAATTATGCTATAAAATCATACTACAGTTTCGGATATTTTATAGATAGAATTTTTTTATCTATTATGGTTTGGTTGTACTTATGCAAACTAAAATATTTATAATAAACTATCTGAGGTACCTACCTACTTCAACTTCTGCCAATCGAAAGGCGATCGACCAGTAATCAATTAAGTTAAATAAAATTACTCACTTAATTTATTGTTTTTTTTAGCGCTAGCCAAATTTTATTATTGACGTTATTCAACTTTTTATTGTATTAAGTAAGATCTTGCTAGAATAAAAAAAATCAGAACATTTCTCTAACAATTACATGTTTTAGAATATCTCACTTTTTATCTTTTAAAATAAGAACTGTCATGATAAGGCGGTAATGTTTTTATTTGAAAACTAGCTAAGGTACCCGGCTTCGCACAGGGTCGCTTCGTGGTTATATTTATCTTAGATATTTAAAAAATAATAAGAGATAATTATTTTTTTAGTATTAAAATATCTGTGTAATACAATATGGCAATATAAAAATAATTCTAATAGGAGTAAAGGTCAAACAAAAGAACACTAAATTAAAATCGAATCCAAAATTTTTAATGTTATTAATGTTATTAATATGCAGTAAAAAAACCAAAATTGGATGGAAAAAACAAACAACAAACTTTCTATTTTATATAATACTAATTTAGAAACCTTCGCAGGTGTGCGCACAACAACTAACAAAAGTTTCATCGCATCGATGAATGGTATAGGAACGCATACGAATAGAAGAAGATGGTAATTTTCTAATTCAGGAATCTTCGTGGGCATGCGCACGACAACTCATCAAAGTTTCATTGCAAACGGATGAACGGTATAGGAACGCATACGAATAGAAGAAGAAGAAGATGGTTGTACTAATTCAGAAACCTTTACGGGTGTTACCACAACAACTGATAAAAGTTTCATCGCAATCGGATGAATGGTATAGGAACCATACGAATAAAAGAAAATAGAATGAAGAAGAAGAAGAAGATGATGATTTTTATAATTCAGAAACCTTCATGGGTGTGCATACAACCACTTACCAAAATTTCATCGCAATCGGATGAATGGTATAGGAACGCATACGGGACAGACAGACATTCATTTTTATATATTAGTATAGCCTATACTCTTCGCGCAAGTGCAAGCAATAAGTTGACAAAGTTTTATCGCAATCGGATGAACGGTATGGCAGTGCATAAAATACGAACAAACAAACAAACAAATATTAATTTTTATATATTAGATATCCAGTGGCGAAGGGTGGAGGTAGGCTGTTAAGATCCGCCATAAATAGTGCACATTGAACTTTTTCAGACATACATATTTGTTATCATTGAAATAAGACTACAATTAACAGATAGTGTAGATTAGATTTTAAAATTCAATTAAACCCTGAGAAACCAAGCCATAATAGATATTAGTGAAAAAATACATGTCTATCTATAAAATATCTAAAATTATGCAATTAAATCATACATAACTTTGAGTATTTTATAGATAGAATAATATTTTTTATTTATTATAGTTTGGTTTACGCAGGGCTTAATGAATCAAAAAAATGAACCAAAAATATGTGTAATATGTAGTTTTAATCCAACGAAAACAAATAACTATGAATGAAAAATTGTACACAATTTTGTCGTATTGCCCAAATTAGACCAAATCTATTATGGTTTCGTTTAGGCAGGGCTTAATTGATTTTTAAAAACTAACTAATACCATCTGTAAATTGTAGTCTTAGTTCAATAAAAACAAATACATATGACTAACAAAGTTTAGTGTGCACTATTTATAGCGAATCTTAACAGCCTACCTCCACCCTTCGCCACTGAGATATACACCATCCAACTATTATTAATTCTACTAAGTTGTGTGTTCGGTACTAAATTGCATATGCGTTCCACCAAGTATCGTGTTATTTTCACACAAATAACACAGAAATATTAGTAAGCCGAGTCTATTAGTTAAAACTGTTAACAAATGCGTGTAACATTACAAGATGGATGCGGTGAGATAAAGAAAATGCAATGGCTTTAAATAACAAACGCATTTCCAGCCATATCGTGACGGAAACTGATTCAAAATAGATACTAATTATATTTCAACAAGGCACGGCTGTTTGGTAGAAGTATTTCAATCAATCTGATGTTCATTTTTACACACAAGACTACAAAGCTTTTTCTTCTACATACAATCCCAGATGAAGCCTATGGCTACCGTATTATGTGAGAGCATCGCGCGGCTTGCCTTATACGGTATGTTATTCATTCAGTTATATCCTTGGTCCTAGTGCCAAATACATGTGTATTACCATGGTCTGCACGAAGAAAAATTATCCGGCAAGATGGAGATATTTTTTGAACTAGGCTTGACCGAAGTAATAGTAGAAATCAAAACAGTAATTTTACACATTGTGGCACACGACATCCATAATGATGATTTTTCTTGTGTTCGTTTCGCTGCGGTATATTTCCAAAATTGTATCTAAACCTAGTGGGTCGTAAAAGCAAAGTGTGCGGTTTTAAATTCACATATTGACTCTCAACTATCACACACACAACTTTTTAAACCAGTGTTTGCCAACAGGTGTACTGAAATATATTGTTTCGTACAATAAGCAGTCTTCTACTATTATTTCTTACCATATATCTCTATATAAGGAATCTTTCCTATCGGTATGTACTAGAAAGTTTTCAAAAATAGACATTTAAAACTTTTTGACCAGGAATTATGAGTAGCTCTTTTAAGCATCGATCCAGATACTTATATAAAAGTTGTATTCTCTGAGATCAACGCAAGTATCTCATTGAAACAGTAATTAATTATAATTAATCTGGTTGATATGACACATTCCTTACGTTTAAAGTAGACTTTTAATACGCCTAAATATTCACCATATTACTAAAGAATAGGGAGCGGATTTATATGCAACAAAAAACATGATTATATGCATGCATATATGCACTTAAAATTATTGAAATATGCACTAAAACCAAAGAAATATGCAGTTAAAAATTGTCATTTTTATAGAAAATATTGTAAATATCTACTTACCCACTACAATATTACCGATAAAAAATCGAATAACAAATGAATAATCTTAAGCAATATAATAAAATAACATAAAAACACAAATAATCAATATAAAGTAAGGTAATCAATTACAATTTTCAAAATAGGTTTACAAGTAGGTAGGTACAAATAATTGAACAAGAAATGCAAAATGTAAATGTAAACTATGGAAACTAAACACAATTTAAAAAAACAAAAACGACATACTTAACTATTACTAAATCTAAATACTATTTGCTGTTTTTTTGTCCGAAAAAATAAGTTACAATATTTTTTTCAATACTCTCGGGCATTAAATTTTCTGCATATCTGTCAGTATTTTGTTTATATGCGGAAAATGATCTCTCAACGTCCACATATGTGATAGCGCAAAATTAAAATAAAGGTGCCCGAGTTGACTTCACTTTTTCTGATAAATTAATTAAATGCTCGGGGATGCCTTTAAAATGCAAGTACATCTACCTGATTTAGTTATGTTTCGATAAAATTATAAATGCAAAAGCATTGAATGAAATATGCATTAATATCTTAAATATGCTCTAACGTCCCAAATATGCGTTTATATGCACAATAAAATTTTATTTCTGGATTCTGCGTCTTTCGAAACGGATTTCTGTGCGACTCCCATAGCTGTGCATACACCCTAACAAAACATTCACTAGCATATAAATCCGAGCCCTACTAATGAATGTGTTTTACAAGTTTTTATGTTAATTTTATATAATTTATTACATACTTAATATTAATTATGCTAATACAAAAATCTTTCAGGTATTTTTTCAGTTAAAATATGTTAACTTAAGGGTTTTAAGAGGAGAATAGGTAGGTACATTAATATTTTTCAATGTGCCGCAACATAAATACATATGTTTTAAATTTGAATGAACTGTCATGTAAAAATGGTTGGGAAGCATTTCTCTAAACCTACGGTAGCTGACGTAAGATAATAATATGTCCATACAAATTACCAGTGCATTTTTATAGAACTGATTTTCTCCCTATTTTTTTCTAATGCACTTTTCCCGCCATAAAAATACAACTAAAATAATAAAGATACGTTACACGAGCGGTGTATGTTTTTTCAAAGGAAAAATAGCAAGCAACAATCACAAGTGTTAGTCTTTTTAGATAGATAATTCAGTGGCGAAGGGTGGAGGTAGGCTGTTAAGATTCGCTATAAATGGTGCACACTAAGCTATGTTAGTCATATGTATTTGTTTTTATTGAATTAAGACTACAATTTACAGATGGTGTTAGTTAATTTTTAAAAATCAATCAAGCCCTGCCTAAACGAAACCATAATAGATTTGGTCTACTTTGGGCAATACGACATAATTGTGCACAATTTTTCAATCTTAGTTATTTGTTTTCGTTGGATTAAAACTACATGTTACACATATTGTTGGGTCATTTTTTTAATTCATTAAGCCCTGCGTAAACCAAACTATAATAAATAAAAAATATTATTGTATCTATAAAATACTCAAAGTTATGTATGATTTAATTGCATAATTTAAGATATTTTATAGATATACATGTATTTTTTGGCTATTATCTATTATGGCTTGGTTTCTCGGGGTTTAATTGAATTTTAAAATCTAACCAACATTATCTGTAAATTGTAGTCTTATTTCAATGAAAACAAATATGTATGTCTGAAAAAGTTTAATGTGCACTATTTATGGCGGATCTTAACAGCCTACCTCCACCCTTCGCCACTGATAGATATATTACGTCAAAGATAATGGGACATACTAATCTCTTCTGAGAAATAAGAAGTGCTCTTGGATACATCAATCGTAGACAAGACACTTTTTAAACTAAACAGTTAGTCAACATTTTTATCACAAGATA
Source organism: Rhyacophila brunnea (assembly GCF_057557595.1). NCBI lineage: Eukaryota > Metazoa > Arthropoda > Insecta > Trichoptera > Rhyacophilidae > Rhyacophila > Rhyacophila brunnea. The sequence continues at coordinate 32,615,326 of NW_028233276.1, read as the reverse complement.
TTAGATACCTAACCTAACCTGACTGTTACATGCAAAAAGTTAACGCAATTACAAAATTGTCATTTTACATCCATCTTCGGTATTATAACAGATGCTTTTTGTATATAGTCCGAATATTCCGTTATACCTATTATTATTATGAATATTATACTTTAAAAATTTTCTCTCATCGTTTTTGATAAAGCCCAGCATTCCGATTCATTTGTCAAGAGAGTTTTTCCTTGAAAAGGCGAAGAAACAACCGTTGGACAAAATCTAGTCATACCGTGATACCCAAAAGGTAGAAAATGTCAGAAAGGTAAACCCAAAAGCCGCGAGATCTATTAAATTCAAATTCAATATAATTATTTTATATCAGCTATTAAACAATTCAAATTATTCAAAGCATTTACAATATGACATAAAAAAAGAAAAGAAACACTAATAATATGTATTTAAATACAAGACAATCTAATAAATAAGAGTAAAAAATTACTGTCATGGAACTACACCTAATCAACTAAGTACCTACATATACCATATTTTAATTAAAAGATCTTCTACCTAAATCCACCTTCACGTAAGTGGAATATATCAATATCCGAAGCGATTTGACTGAACACAATATTATTGCCCTCTCAATTGATATTACCAATGGCAGGTTAGGTTAGCAAACAACGGATGCTCACAATTTATTAGATAGTTATCAAGGACACAGGTCAATACTACAAAGAATGGCAGAGTTTCCCTTGACACCGCGTATAAGTTAGAAAAACTATGTCGCCAAGTTATATTAAATAGTTAGGTTCTGCTAAAGTATATACAGGGCCAAGATTAATTTAATCATCTTGAAAAAGCTTCATCAAGCAATGGATGCTATATTAGGACTGTTTTCACACACCAGATAATATGAGTTAACTTAATTACCCTCATAATGTAGGTAGCATTGCAATAAATCGTGTTGATCTTAACATAACTTTTCCATGTCGTTATTATAGAGATATAGCTCCCATCGATTCTTTAAAATTGACTGGCTGTAGACAACTCGAGATTACTCTCACATATTTATTATATGCCATTTATTATCTCACCCAGTAGAAGTAATATTGTAAAAGCTGTAATACATTATAACTGATTGATAGAGATTTACTGACACTTTTGAGTGACGAACTATCTCAGTTCGTTTAGTATGGTAATAAAAAACATTTCCTACTTGATAAATGCTAATAGTAGTTTTCACACTGATGTGTTTATGTTATATTGAATTAAAAAATGAATGTATATATCAAAAATACATTAAAAGTTATCTATAGCATATAATTTTATTATAATGCAGATAATTTAACCCATTATTATAAACATACCATATTATGAGCGTGAAGTTCGATAGTTTTGTCAGACAACGCGAGAGGAAACGTCGCAATAAGCTTTAAGTAAAAGCGGTCACCTATTCCATCGTAGCCTGTGTGAGGCGTTGTTGGACCCAAAGACAGCCTAATATCAATGACATTAATATGGACGAAGCATCTGGGGAAAAAATGACACTCACTTTTTTGTCGGGTCTGCCGAATGGCATCTAACGCCATTACAATCAAGGTGATATTTCTATAAATTCCCGATGCTTTTTGTCGGGTCTGTTGAATGGCATAATTCATATCTTAATATCAATATCGCTCGCTCAAATGAATATTGACACTAGAAACACTGTTCTAACGCCATTACAATAAATGTGATATTGCTATAAATTATCGATGCGTGATATCGCATAATGGAAATTGCAAAATTTTGTCACGTGACGTCTACCTACACATGTGCGAATGTCGCTATGCGCGTATTTACTTGCTAGCTACTGTACTGAGTGCGTTGTCCATTAATAATTTCATTGCCTAATATGGACAAAGTTGGTAGCTCATTACCATAATCGTCCTTCTCATTAATTATAATTTAAAAAATTACTGATTTGATAACTTACTAATAATCATGAAAAATCTTGTAGTGCGTTTATGTGTAATTTTAAACATTTACGAAATGAATATCCTACATTTCGCTTCATAATCTTTCACATACGTAATATTTGTTTTTACTTCTTTACAAACTCGATAATGCCTTCAAGATAATAATTATGTATTCTTTATTAAATATCGCTTACAAATTTTATAATACTTGCTATAATTCAGTGGGTGTTCGGGTTGAAAAAAGAATTCCATAGACAATATTGAATTCGTTCAAAATCGGATCGCAAATTTAATAGCGTTTGCGGTTTTTGTTAAGGCTATACTTCAGCTGAGGCATGATCTAAAAATATCGTGACTAGGCGATGCGCGGATTGTGCAAATGACGCGAGCCGAACGAAATATAATTTGTCATAAAAACTCAACATGCGTCCTTTTAATGTTATGTTTATTATTATAATCGTAATAATAATAGTATATTCATTGACATGTTTCCTTTTTCAAGTACATGCGGAACGTTTTTTAGTCATATTTACACGATTTAAGAATATATTCCTCCAACGCTATCACAAAACAAATTGACGTGCGAACAGGTCGACTATCGCTCTCCTACTGACAACCACTGCGAAATTTCTTTCCGCATACTGTTGAAAATTATTTGCCGTTTCACTTATGTACGCTCTTATGGTTTTAGGTTGTTATAATGTATTTCAATTATAAATTATAGATGTATGCATGAATACCACCCTCTGCCATCATACTAATAATAATAATATGAAAAGAGTAATATAAAATTCTATTCATTTGGCCCTTCGATGCGATAGCTATTTCGTCTGTGTCAATACTTTGATCTGAGTATTTATTCAATTATTAATAAGTAATAATAATAATAAATTAACAGTATGGCTACCAAATTTAAAAACAACACATTTAACCACCTTTTTATACTAAATTAACTAAAAATATTGACCAGTAAATTTATGTTTCGAATAAAACTACTATATACTTCAGCATCACGTACCTACTTCCGGTTTTACACTAAGCACATAAATCAAACCAATATTTCGGGCTTCATTCTTGTTTCACTAAGTAGATTATTCATAATTATGTATTCTATCTTATTCTAACGCATACTGCGGAGATATGCTTGCCGAATATTTTCTCACTCGCACTTATGGTTAGTTTTAGATCAGGCCCATCTATTGCACATAAACGACAGAAGAAGAAGAATATTAAAGATTAATTTTACATTTGTGAAAATATCTAAAACATTCGATAAATTATCCGAAATGATGAAATAGCATTATTGTATTTAATGATCCAACTTACGGCCGTATTTTCTTCTATATTCAGTGACCACCATCCCATTGAAACATTTTCGCTTTTCAACGGCTGGCTGTCATATAATGTAAAATAAATTACTTCTTACATCGACCCAAAGCTAACTAAAAAAACTACCAATTGATAAATTTGTTAAAACGACGTAAATTGACACCTTTACAATACTGCCATCCCGGTGCCGTAATTACCGCGTATTTTAAGAGGTGTTTTTAGAAAAGAACGCGTGTATATTCAAATATGCCGTCAAATAAATCAGCACAGGCGGCAAGAATTATGGGGTATTTTGGAAAAATTCCTGTGCTTTTTCTGCAGTTGGCGGGCCATCCCCCCAATTGGTGCGCGGGCGTCTCCCGAATAATTCCTGCTCCGCGGTAAATCTCTAACAACATCTTCGGTTTCAGATTCACGTCCCCGCGAGGGCTGACATAGGCGGGGAATTTTAGTGCAATGATACTGAGCTATTTTTTAGTTTTCGGTATAAATTATAGAATGATATGATTTACGTGTGTTTATATTTATACAGAATTTAAACGAACGATTATTGTCTCTTTATATATAGGATCTTAAGTACTTAATATCTAAAATGCACGTAGTATTATTTATGATTGTTTATCAGCTTTTTATCTTGGATAATATGAATAAACGAAATACAATGACTATGACATTAAATTTGTTATAACGTACAATATCTTGACAATTTTTACATGTGCCATATACGTTTCTCAATTTGACCACTATTTAGTGGCGGTGCTACAGCATTCAGATATATTTATATTATGACAACAATATCTTTAATAACTTGAGTCTTACTGTGACGGTTGCATTATATAACATTTCAATTTCCCGATATAAAACCAACGAATCGTTACCAATACTTGCATTTTCTTTATAACGTTTCAGAAACATACTTATTAGAAAAATTTTAAGAAATTTCGACCGAATGGGACTTGAACCCATAATAATTTATTAATATTGAAAGTCAGGTTAAGCACAGCACAGAGATATTTGTGGATTATTTAAATATATTTTCATTGTTTATAATATGTATTATAATAAATAATGATACATTCTTAAATATAGTATTATTCATTTGATAAGAAAATATAATTTCAAAAATTGTTAATTTATAATATATTCATCCATAGAATGAAATTGTTTATTCGTTTATATAAAGCAATTAATGATTAATTAACAATGCAAACTGCAAACATATTAGGTAGGTATAAAATTAAGTGGCAATGCTGAAAAAACGCTAAATTTAGTCGAATAGTGAAATGTCTGGTTCCAGAGCCGTGAGTAATGAGTTCCAATCCGACGTCTGATCTAGATCATAAACTGCGTACATAAATTGGTTGAGCTAAGAACCATTTCTAGTTTTTTTTACCTTTTAGTGAGATGGGCAGAACGTATCATAAAGCCAATTATAACTGTGCTGATAAAATAATAATGAGGATATCTGTCTTAATATTTTAACTTGTTGACTTCTACTTCACTGAGGCGGTGGTATTCCTGACAAGTAAAAGAAATCATCGAGACAAAACAAGGGTCCATTCAATTAAGACAATATCACTGCTATAGTAAAATCCGAGCCCCCTCGCTTCTTCAGCAAGTAATCACCGGGAAATGAAATGATATAAAGAGAAGCATTGTACTTGACGTTGCGACCTGCCTTTTAGGAATGTGTCCAGTCAGGAAGATTGTGAAAATAAAATGCATACTGAATGACTCGCCCGTGTAGATGCAGACATGATTGACTGTCTTGTATAAATAAATGCCTTTAGATCGAAATGTCAATTATTATTCCTTTTATTAATACGTTATAATTAATTATATTGCAACGATGACATCGCAGTGTTCATACACAATATTAATATTGGAAAATAATCATAATAAATAAAGGTATACTTAATAGGAGATTTAATTTGGAACTGATTTACATCTTTTTTAATTGAATGTAAAATAATTTATTATTTATTGTAATTTTAGCAAGGAATCCAAAAAAAATATTATTTACTGATTTTTTATTTCAATTGAAAATAATTTAGTGTTGCTTAGGCCCATGACCCAAGATGGCCGCGCGGCTTAACTGTCGGCCTATATAGCGTCGTGGGTCCCAGATTCGAATCCTGGGTCTGGCAAGTACATAATATATTGTTTTTGAAATTCTGTATGAGTCACATCATCAGAATATAGACCTAATCCTAATAGGTTGAGCAAGTGGCTGCTACCTACATGCTAAGCTACTTTTAAATCACAATTGTGTCGTTAGTAATGATTTTCTAATTTATTTACTACTTACCTATTTTCTTCTATATTTCCTTTGCAGTACATATTTTTAAATGTTTCATTTACATTTACATCCGATACAATAGCTCGCAGTAAAGTGTCATTCGACCAATAATAATAATTGTAGACGTCAAAAAACCCAAAGACGTGTCCTCCCAGATCATACTAATATATTTCAGTATTTCACAATATCACGTGGCTGAAAGTTCTTTAAAAGTAAAATAAAATACAATTAAAAGTAGAGTTGCCACTTTATAACTTTTAACTCCAGCTCTAGGATTAAAATCATGTAATAGGTATATTCTAAAAATATATGTCTTAGGTATAATATTAAGTAGGTACTTATCTATGTATTTATTACTACATAATACTCGTATATTAATACAAGTAAATATCGTTTGTGATCTAACTTTATGTGAGGTAATCGGGCAAAGAAGCGTATCAGTGTAGTAAAAAGTTAAAAAAAAGTGTTTAGTTATAAAGCGTATACCCACTCTACCTTATCACTTTTTAATTAACATAAATAAAAGTGAGCAAGTAGGAATCTACCAATTTCGTGCCAAGTACAACAACTTCAGTATCGATATGGCTGGCCTATTGCAAAAAAGGTAAATCTAATTTCTGGTAATTACCATGTAGGCTATTATTCTTGGTCCCCCGTAAATCTCCGACACGTTGAAGAGGGAAGAAGATGCGCTACAGCGTCTCAAGAAAACATTAACCCCTGTAGGTATCCGCTAAGTACAAGGACAAAGATTAATTGGTTGTCATTATATGGCGCGTCCAAATATGCGAAAGGCAATTATTTTGTCTCGGGTTCTCCCCGCTAAAGGTGGGTGAGCTAGTAGGTACTTGGGTCAGATAAGAAAAACGAAGACTTAATTGTTAGTGTAAGCTTGAGTCAATTGGTATTTTTTCAATTGGTAAAGGTTTCGAATCAAATATGTGTAAAATATACCTACTATGTTTTCAATTTGCGAATTCATTAACCATTAATTTCATAGTGTTGCCTTTTAGCATCACACTGTTTTATTCTTTATATTTTTTTGTTAGAATGAAATTCTAATTAAAATCTTGCAGTTCTCTGCAGTGGAAAAAGTGAGCTGACAAAAAAGTTATAGTTTGTATTCACAGGTGCCACTGTGAACTTATAATAATATTAAACATTAAATGTAATCGATTAGAAAAGTAATAGGTATGTACATACATTAAAGGGTTGTCAACATATTAATTGTAGATATTATTTAATGATAATTATAACAACGGAATTCATAAAAACATGTTTTTCTGAAGTTTTTTTTACTGTGTTATCAATTTTGATGGCCGAATTACCTAAAGGTAACAATTCGAGTGTCTGGGACTCACGACTGTACTCGGTCAAAACCAAATACCAACTATTCAACGCTTGCATTCTGACAGTGTTGCTTCACGGTAGCGAATCATGATACCTTATGAAGGGCTCAGAGAAACCGTATACTGAGCTTCGAGAACAGCTGATGTTTGTGACGGATACTTATGACTTTAGGAGGAACGAGAAGATAAAAAAACGCACCAAACAACCTCTCATCACGCTGAGAGTGAAGAGGCGACGTTGGAACTAGCTTGCCTGTTCTTCAAACCATCCCATATTACAGTGTCCTGGAAGGCCGCTAAATACTATTTATAGAGTGTATACGGCTGAGCTACAGGATGCTAATATGGCCTGGAACGACACAAAAAGACTGGCTAGTGACACTTCAGTAGCGAAGGGTGAAGGTAGGTCATTATTGAACTAAGACTACAATTTACAGATTATGCTGGTTAGTTTTAAAAAAATCAATTAAGCCCTGCCTAAACCAAACCATAATAGTTTTGTTATATTTTGGGCGACATGACAAAATTGTGCACACTTTCTCATTCATATGTATTTGTTTTCGTTGGATTAAGAATACATATTACACATATTGTTGGTTATTTTTTTTTAATTCATTAAACCCTGCCTTAACCAAACTATAATTGATAAAAAATATTATTCTATCTATAAAATATCCAAAGTTATATATGATTTAATTGCATAATTTTAGATATTTTACAGATAGAGTATTTTTTGACTATTATCTATTACGGTTTGGTTTTCACAGGGCTTATTTGAATTTTAAAAATTAATCAACACCCTGTAAATTGTAGTCTTATTTCAATAAAAAAACAAATACGTATGATTGACAAAGTTTAGTGTGTACTATTTATGGCGGATCTTAACAGCCTACCTCCACCTTTCGCCACTGAGCGACGGGGATTCTTGGAGGCGCCGTATGGTGTCCATATGCTTCAGCTAAGGGGCAGACATGACAGAATAAACTATACAAATGACGAATTGTATCAAAAGAATGCACTAAGTAACAAATTGTATGACTATATTATACAACAATCGCGATTGAAATAATTATTATCACTATATTGTGCATAAGTAACAACATTTATTTCTTTTCAATTCCGTTTTTAGGCAGGCCAGTGATTCCGCCCTAGCGATAAATTAAAGCGGACCGCTTCCTTCGAGGGCGGCCGCATAGAATCGTTAAAAAGGTGTTGGTAACAAGTGCTGGGCGGAACTGGGCTTTGTGATCTGAAGGGCGGAGAACGCCATCCCTGGGGCATGGGCGGATATGTCAGAAGACGTTGGCGGCATACGTGTCAAGATCGGAAACAGATTTAGTTTTACAAATGGAAACAACATTATAGTATTATTATATCGCATTTAGAATTTTGTCGTGTAAGAAAGTATTTTTTTATAATATATTGTTTATTGCATGTTTCCATATACCCATAGTCATAAAAATGGATTTACTATACCTATAAATTTTCTTCATGTATGTGCTTATTTATTTCGCTCCTAAAAATAAATAACCAATGACAAATCAATTTAAGTGAACTAAGTTTAAAAAATCCAAGAGATTTACCGTACACTTGGTGACAATTCGTGATAATTTATAAATTTTAAACTGTAATTGATCTCTTATCCTTACGATTTTCACACTACCTACCTAATGCCTACACCTTTCAGTCAATTTTGACTTATAATTATACAAACTTTCCCTTTTATACGATACGTTACATCCCTTTCAACGTGTTGCCAATAATTATAACCCTACACAAACAAACCCAATTGTGAATTTCGGTACTCATACTTGATAAAGCTCACCAAGTGATTAAAGCACGTTTTATATAGGTAACCAATGTTTATATGTAGTGAATGTGGTGAAAACCAATTTTAAAAAAAAATGTATAATATTGAAACACACAAAAGGGGTATTCTACCCACGATGGCCTCGCAGTAACGCGCCGGGTTATAATGTCGTTGGTCCCAGTTTCGAATCCTAGGTCATTAAAGCGTTTCGAATATTTTCGTATAATCGACATTAAGAGCAATGAAAAAAAATTAAGTACAATATATTGATTTATCTGTAACACATAAGATAAAGTGTGTAGCAGAGAGTGAGACAGTGATAAGACGTATTAAAATAGATAAAGTGACAGAAAACGAAATACCAAATCTTAAATTTGAAAAATAAACTGTGACGCAAATAAAGGAATCGTTTATTTTATCGGGCCACGAAAGAAAACCATCGATACGATACTTTTTCTAGCATAATATATAATGCCATTTATCAATTTGTACTCTAAAGGTATTTTGAAATATCGACCCCTATGTACTTACATTTTTCCATCTGTTCTAAACCTATATAATAGGGGTTTGTTTACTACAAGTTACAGATACTTTTTTTTTGATACGTTACCGACACCAAATATCGAGGATTTTTCATTTAATAGGACATCTGTAAGTATGCCTACTTAGTTAGAGGTCAAACAGTAGGAACTGGTTTCCATATGTCAACACTACTCGTAAAAATCAATCTAATCGTCTTAAGCTAGAATAATTATTTTAAACAGTTACTTACTGACAAGGCGTTATTTTTTTTATAAATTTAGTCACGGTTGTCAACACGTGTCCATTAATAAAATGTGATAAGATGCCTCGTTAATTAATGTTTTATTTTGTATACTTACACATTTATAGGTACATACAACACTTTGTTTATTGCAGTAGGTCGTAATTACGTAATAAAATATTAAATTTATACGTCAAAGACGTTCAATGAATCCTTCTCTACAAGACTGCGTTTAAATATAACATGAAAATGAAGCTTAATAAAAGAACTTATATATGTAAGTACAAACGTTTAAATTAGCTGCAACTTATTTTCGCATTTCGAATCCGTTTGTAGAAAGCTTTACAATATTACTATCTGTATCTATCGAAAAACCCCAAGCACTTAATTTCAAATTAAGTCTATCGATTCAATTCGATTTCATCAAATTTTCAGCAGGTTCTTACTACTTACTTCACCATCTTCGATCCTGAGAGGATCATATGGGCCCCCGAAGAGTGGAGGTTGTATTAAAAGATTTTGTTTTTACAATAAATGGATGTTAGCCACTTGCTCAACATATTAGGTACATACTCTGACTCCAAACACAAATTATAAAGAATTGTGTATTTTCTAGACCCAGGATTCGAACCTGGGACCCACGGCATTACAAGCCGACGCTTAAGCCGCTCGGCCATCGTGAGCGTTCCGTTAGTAATACAACCCTTATCATTTTAATTTGATATAAATAATACGTCTTCTTACCGTGCCACCCTCTAACGAAGGTTGGCTGCCATCGAGGCCATATTTACTTCATCATCTACTACCCGGAACAGTTCGCTTGAGCTGCATCCAGCCATGATGATTACTAGGGATAGGTATCATGTAAGAATATTATTGGATATTAATTGTTTTACTAATAACGTTTAAAGACTGATATCATAGATATATCTCATTAGTTAATTCTATTAGTTACCATTGGTCCCAGAATTGACGATTTTACACCGCTTGAGTGTAGTATTTTTAGTGTTTATAATTACTAATGATCTATTATTAAACGCTTATGTCGATTGTATTATTGTTGATAAGGTAAGGGTTTTTTTACAAACACTTCAACTATTCATAATTTGTTTGTTATATATATTTTTTTATTGTGACCCTTGACTTAACAGATAGGTGATAAGTTTTTACCCACTTTATTGTATTGATTTGTTATATAAGTTAGAGTTAATAGTATTCGGTATCAGTGTTTATTCGCCTTTTGGTGAGTCTACACAGTGCCTGAAGATGCCTAAAGGCGAAACCCGGGTCGCAAAAAACGACTCAAATGGAATAGTACAAAACTTAAATCCATTAGAATAATGTAAAAGTTGCTAAAAATAAATCTGCGATGCGAAATGAGTCGCAGATAATTTAATCATTAATCTTGTCTATTTTATCATATATTATTTAGACAGTTTTAAAGAAAAATAATATACTATTGCCATTTTTTAAATTATTTTACAAAAGTGACTATCAGAAGACTATTTTATTCGAATATATTATTAACCCCTACATTATCGAATTTGTTTGGTTAGTGACGCACCTACTGCTAAATGGGATATTACGACTTTAAACTTTTGAAAAGCAAGCATACTATTTCGAAATTGCTTTTAAAATGCATAATCTGTTTATAATAGTCGTCAGTCTATAGATAATGAATTGGTAATGTTGACATTGTATGAGGATGTGGTTTGTATGTACATATACTCAAAATGCTGTTCCGCTCGAGTTGGCTAAGCAGCTAAGGCGTCGGGTGACCAAACGAGACAGGCGTCGCGTGCCTGATGCATAGTTCAAGACTCCATCGGAACCGTCTGCTTGGTATGATGTGGCCAGTGACGTATCACAGAAAATATCCTACAACCAAAAATATAATTGTTTAATTTAGTATCTAGAAATTAGCGGCATTTTCACGTAGGCGCTTTCCCACACATCCAAGCGCGCAGCTTTCACGCGGTAAAGATCTTACAAGTAATGCGCGTAGTTACAACTTGACGCTAAAATTGATTAATGTTCTTTCAAACGTGTAAATGACAATCACGCGTGCATTACTGTGCATAACGTGATGCGTATTAAAATTACACACTTTAAACCTGAGGTGTATAGTTTCTAAACTAAACGTTTAAATGGGGGAAAAAAGTATTTTCAAAGAAGAAATATTGCATTAGCAGTGACCATAGCTAATATGGGTGAAATACTTATGAAAATCAGAATAATGAAACGGATGATTAAGTATCTATAATATTTTTATATTCTATATCGCAGATGTTTCTATTTTTATAATCGAGACTCTTCACTTTCAATAAACATAGATACAATATTATATAAATCGACAAAGTTTTTGGTGGGGTCTCGTTGTTGAGGGACGAAACCGCTGTGATTGGGGATGACCAGGAGGTGTGGATGGAGAGTCGTCAGGAGGAAAAATGAGAATTTGAGATTTGATGGTTGCTCCGATGGGTGGAGGAGCGAGTTTTATTTGCAGCGTAAAAAGTCGGTATAAGAGTATGTTACAAAAGCGTTATGTTACAATACTTATGATACTGTTCCAAGGTCTGAGCTCGGTGGAATAGAATGTTATGCGGAGCGACTGATACGAAGCTTATTGATCGGACTGAGATTAAGATTGATACAAAAGGTATTTAGACTGACTAATTCATCAACCCGCTAATCATATGCATGAATATTCGGTAAATTGCGAGTCATTGCTGGTGAAGTTTGCAATTCAGAAATCTGCTGCCCTCCGCATTAATGTACTTCGACCGTTTCAATCGTATCGAAGGATGTCACGCGTGTAGAATATACTGACTGTAGATGCGACGATTGTGCGATAGTTTAAATGACTTGCTAATTTTTATACTGTCGAAATAATGATGACAAGGTCCAAAGTCATTGACCACTACAAAGTCATCAATCGATCACAAGTAGACTACTTTTTTTCAGTTGCACGGAGATCAATAAAAAAAAACACATGGTAAAGCGCGCCTGACATAAAGCGATACAACTCGTACGAGATTGCACATTATTTATTATGCGACAGTTTTAACACACAAATGCTTTATCGCGTTAAAGCGCAGGAAAGTGTCTGTGTGTAAGGGCCCCTAATACAAAATAATGAAAATCCACACGTTCTTTTAATTACCATTGCGTACTCTATAGTGTTACTGTGTATTGTGGCGAATTTATCCATCATTGTTGTCATAATAGTGTTAAATAAAATAAAACTGTTTAACTCGTGTTCATAAAAAATAGGCTTTGTTCAGTAGAGCTTTAAAATTTCTAACAAAACAGGAGATCTTGCCAAATCACCTGTTCCTATGCATTGATCTTTTGATACTAATTGCACCATCCAGTCGCATAAGAACCAATAAATTAAAATTATTTTGTTTAATCTCATATAATTTAATCTCCATAGCACATTCCTACCGGCCACCACTGGTCTTCGAATCCGCAAACGATCCGTTTAATTCCCGGCGACGAACGCGACCGGCGCAATCGTAATTCAAGATAAGTTGATGCGGATGAGACGCGATGTGATGACGGTGACTACTTGTTGGGATAATCGCTGCTGGCGACGGAAGACCACCATTTCGTCTGGACGGCATGACATACACCCTGGCCAAGAGTTTACTTGCGCTTATTTTTCATATATAATATGCATTACATCCTTTTTTAGCGGCGCTAAGGTAGCAATTGTCCGGTTAGTAGCGTTCAGATGACGTAGCTAAGAAAGTAGTCTCAGAATTCAGATGGAAATTAGTAATCTTGAATACAATTATTTAACATCTCTTCTGCAATCGAGAAATAATCTTGGGCTTGGGAGAGCGATCAGACATTATATCTATACCTATTCGTCAACGGAGTCTGAACGTCGAAGGAACGTGTTAACCAAAAGACTAAAAAATTTCGAGATGTAATGATACAAGACAATACTGACCTACGGGTCGAATTTTTGTACTCTCACCAAGCTAGTGAGTGTGTGTGCAATATAATACTCTAGCCAGAGGAAGATGTTACATAGGATTTATGGGCTCATAATACAAGGAGAAAATGGCCTATTCGGCATAACATGAAGCTTTACAACCTCTTCGGATGGGATCGGGAATCCTGGATAACCAGCCGAATGCCAGGCCCATATTCCGGTGGTTGGACGGTATCAACAAACATACTAGAGCTGCCGGACACTAATTGGAGGACACCCAGTATAGTGGGAGATGGAGATGGAATAGTTCTTGGATGAGGCTAGCACCTACCCTGGGTTTTTGGGCCACTTATGATGATGATAATGATTACATAGCCAATGGTGAGTCTTAAAAGGATTTAGCAAGTCAATTTATTATTATTTTGTAGCTACTAGGTGAGAGAGAGAGAAAGAGATTATGCCGTCTCATTATATTATGAGTTTTATAGTTAGCGTAGACAAGTTAGCCATTTATTTTTTAATCTTGATAATGATATAAACAACCGAAATAGCTATCGGCTTAAATATATTGTAGAATTTAATTTAATTGTTATTTTATAAAATGGAATTCTAACAGGTAAATGCTGGTTCAGTTAAAAGATATCTGTAAATAATATATATAAGATAATATCTGTTTAATAAATCAAATATTAATTAATTCGTTACCTACGTAATTAACTTATCCTACAGCGGTAGGAACAAATTACTTGTTTTAAGCCAGTCACAAAGGTTAAGTGAAAAACAAGAATTTACATTTTCTAAGACAGTTATATTATAAATAAATACACATAATAAAGATAATCACTTTTAAATGGTCGTGTGCCATTGTCACGATTAGTTAAATATTGTTCGCCGCAATAATGCGGCGAGTGGCGATAAATCGAACGCCAACATTCCCAATAATTCTACACTTAAGAAGACATTAATTCCTTACACAGTTTGATTGGATTTCATTTAAGTGCTGTTATAAGAAAGATCTCGACCGAGATGTATTTAATGCCATGTTTATTACTACTTCCCTCAGAGTAACATACACGAAATCTATCAATATTAATTAATTTACTTAAGGAATATAATATGACAATTAATTATCAATAAATCAATACGTATTTAACTCAAATTCTAATGGATTCAAGTTCTATCCTATTCCATTTAAGTAGTTTTTTTGCGACCCGGGTTTCGCCTTTCGGCTTCAGGCGCCGTGTACATTCACGAAAGGTAAACACACACTGACAACGAACAATCTTAACTCTAGCTTATATAACAAATCAATATATAAAGTAGGTAATGTTGAGATATAGCCGTCTAATAGAATAATATAATAGAATAAAGAAGTACCTATGTGTCGACATCTAGCGCTCGCTCCGCCGAAGCTAGATACTGACTATTGTTTGCAAGAGGGAGACAGATTCTTCTTCCACCTCTTATGCCGCACCTGTGCGTGTGGCGTGATAGTATTTAGTTCTCATCGGTTATTTGTAACACGCTTATATAAAATGTGATCCTTCTGTATAATAATATTCATGCAGTTTAATATAAATAAAGTTAATCGTATATTAAAACTACGTTGCTTATTTACGATCCTCAAAACAATCCACAATTCCCAACAGGTAAAAACTCCATTACCTACCTACCTATCAAGTCAAAGGTCACAAAAAATACAATAAACAAATTATGAATAGTTGAAGTGTCAGTAATAAACCTAATTAGTAAAAACCCTATCTTATTAATAACAATACACTCGATCGCATATTATAATAAATCGTCAAATTTTCAAATTTCCTCGAAGTTTTACCAACGTAAAATTTGGGACAGTTGTTACACTCTGATGCTGAAGATGCCTAAAGGCGAAACCCGGGTCGCAAAAAACGACTTAAATGGAATAGTACACGGCTTGCATCCATTAGAATTTAAATTCAAATTCCATCAAGTACCTTCAGTCGATAGTATTAGTATTTAACTCAGTTATAATGAAAATTTCCCAATTGACAACATGCGACATTAAGTGCATGTATACATAATAAATTAATGTTGATTATTAGATAATACAAGTCAGATAAAATTCGAATAAAATTCAAATTTATTTATTTTACATAACATAGTGAGCATGATAGATTACAAATTCAAAGCTTTCACAATATGACATAAAATCAAAGAAAATAGTTAATATTTAAACAATATATAATATATGAAGCGTCTAATTACAAAAAGCGACAAGTCCACAATTCGATATTTGCGGGAAACAACGTTTTTATGTTTCAAGCTTCAATTATTTGTTTTAACGTGAGATTAGATATTAATTTTTCCGTTGTATTCTATGTCAAAATTAGAACCAAATGGCAATTTATTTCAGCCGATAAACTCTTAAATGTAATAAATATAGGTAAAATAAAATTGGACGTAGCGCTATTTGTACTTTACTTTTTCATTTACTCCGCATAAAGCACATATTTCCGTGGCACTGTCATGAGTTTACCAGATGCTACAGCATGGATGACGCCCTTTTCAATATTGAACGTTCCCTTATTGGTTGACTTAAACACGCGCCAAATCAACCAAGCTTTAAATAATATGAAGCACGGACTTGGCGCTTTTTGTAATAAATCGATACTTAAAATATTTTTTTTCGAAGGGTTATGTCGCGTCTTGGAATTTATAGATCAATACATATTGTGTAAAAATATACAAAGAATACGTGCGTATTTTTTTCTCGATTTCGACCAAATGTGGACTTATCGCTTTTTGGAATTAGACGCCTCATATAACATACGTTCTTTGTCCATTTTATAAATTTCACTAAAATATTAAATATTTAATATTATATTAAAAAAATTTAAGCGGTGCAATCATGGCCCCCACATCCTGAAGCGGGCCCCCAGGATAGGATTTTTGGCGGGCCCCACTACCTATCACTAAGGATAAAGGCAGTGTGACACTCTACAGTAACGTTTTCCAAATGGTGTATGCCATAAAATTAATGTGTATATTTAGTATGTGTTGTATATTTTAATACATCCATTTAAATTATTGAATAGTCGAGTATTCATACACAATTAAAAATTGTATAGTACAACCACAGCAGTGGCGAAGGGTGACTTTTGGAAAGAGGTAGACTATGGAGATCTGATAAAAAGAGCACACTTGTCAGGTTTACTTACGAGAATAGTAAAATAATTACTGCTAATGAATAGGTACACACTAATAAATGACAACGACACACTAATCCAATGAAACTTCAAAAACTCATTGACGACATAAAAATGAGCGATGTGTTTAAATTACGTATTTTTCAAAACATGTATACCCATCAAAAATCATTAAATAAAATTTATTTTTATTTTTAAAAACAATTTATACTTACTTATTTATTAATATTCGATTAAACGCCGTTGAAATTATTTTTTTAACTATCTATATATTAATGATTTTGGACAAAGTGCGCAGTCGTGACAACAATATTATGCGCGAATGTTTTAGGCTCTGCGATAGGAGCTTACCTTATTTCATACAAATCAACAGACTTGCTGAGGTTACGACACGTAAAGTTCATACGAAAAAAATTCTGAATTATTCACACATAATCGGAAATTTATTGACGTCCAAGATAGATGGCGCGCTATGGTATATTTTTTAATACCTTGGCAGATTGTTTTGTAAACTGTGTAATACTGTAATACATTCCTACATATACGACATCTCTCGTAAAAATAAATTATTTTTATAGAACATAAAATAATGAAGTGATATAAATATATATAAATATGTCAATGTGCAATTAAAAAATATTTTTATTAAGAAGGTAGGGTTTAAATAATCGCCTAGTATGGAGTCTTCGCCACTGTCAAATAGTACCATAAAATGACAACATCGCGTCAGCAAGCCTACCTGCTTTAAATAATCGCCTAGTATGGAGTCTTCGCCACTGCCACATAGGTACTTAATTTTAAATAATAATTTTTTTTAGACTTTTTTTTATTAGTACCTAAAGCAAATTTGTGATGACTGTTTATCTCACTTATCTGGTCGACTCGCCTCGCCGGGCCATGGGTGCAATATATTACGTATTAAGAGCTTGTTAAAAAAATGTTCTCTAAAAAAAATGCTAAACGATTTAAGAATGTTAATGATAAAAGAATTAACATATATTAAAAATTATTAGCAAGTGCAAATACATTATAACAAAATTTTGGAGGGATAATGACACCAACCAGTTAGCAATAAAATTAAGGTACATAATTAATACTTTGATTTAAAATACAAAACTCGACTGCCAATAATAACGAAATTTAAAAAATGCTTGAGAGAATATTATTGTAAAAATTACAGTCAACTTTGTCGCAATTAGATAGGACACTTATAGCTTAGTGGTCAAGAGCACGTGGGCGCGAATCCTGCTGGGTGTTTCCAAATTATGTATATTCAATAAAACATATTATTGATAAATATCTTTTCACGAGACATCGACATATTATTATTTTTAAAGTTACGAGTCTTTCCTCCGAAACTGTTTCAATTTTTTATCCTTGTTGCGCAACCTTTATTGGTGATTGAACAATCTCAGCTGGCACGAGCCACACACCACTCGGAAACCAGTTAGATTATAATTTTATTGTTCGCGTCTCCAACTCTGCTCTTTAAGTGCATCAAACGGATAAATGTCAATGTCTTTGACATCGTATAAAAACCACGACGCAAAATCTTTATGCACAACGATGATGGACCGCGACCGGTTTTTACGACTATGTAATACAGTCTTCAGATTTTTTTATAGTGATCATAGAATAACGGAATTTTTTTATAATACTCACATTAGTCTTTGTTACGATAAAAAAATAACGTTATGTCTATTAGCAATATTTTGATAAAAGTAAAATAATATTAATCGTTGACCTAATTCTGTCCATCTCCGCCTGGTTTTGTATTAAACCATGCTACAAAACTATATTGACAATGAATTTTAAATTTGTATACTTTTATAATATATGTATACTTACTGCTTTCTATCATAATATGCCATGTTACAAAATACGTAATCTATTTGACGATCTTTCAACATTATAATAATATAATATAACTTCTGTCTCATTACTTTGCTTAATTACTGAACAAAACACTTCACAAACCCTTGAAAAGTACATGAGAAAGTGTATATGGGCTTGACTATCAGTTACTCTGGTGAATACAAGAAAGAAGTAAGTACATAAAACATAGAGCGATAATGGCCAAATCCCATATGAAACTTTACAGTTTACAACATAGTTAGTCAACACAGATACAACGAGCAGTAAGAAAGCCGTTGTAATATGGTGACCTCTAAGACCAAAAATGTTGAATAAAGCCTTGTTTTATAAAGATGAAGTTTAAATTTATGAAAATGAAGCAAAAAACGGACCACTCGTCTATTGATTAAGTTAGCTACTTACGAGTATTTTTAATACTCTTTCGAGTTGAATCCATTCATCTATTTTTACAACGTTTTTATTAGCTCGTATTCTTATTTGTCCGGTGGTTGTTTGTCCGGTACAAATCTCGCAATCGATTTTTAACTAACTTCCCGACTAGCTAGACATTTGAAACTTTTAGATTATATCAGAACACGATGCCAATGCATTTTTAATACTTTTAGCCATCCTTAAGCAGAATTGTATGCATTTCCAGTTAATTCTATTTGTATGAAAAGTTATTTCGGAAGAAATCCGTAATACAGTCCACTATTATTGGTTGCTAGGGGTCTGGGGTCCTAGCAACTAAATTATTAATAATATTATTAATTTAGCTGCTAGGATGTATATATTATTAGGTAGGTATATACGTGCGTTACTATGGAAATCAATATGACATTTCAGTATTATTTCTATCAAGTACATTTTTTTTTGATCGTTTAAGCTAGTCAAGTCAAGCTTATATGATTCAACAGAAAATTTAAAAACGTTGTATATAAAAAGTTATTTTTATCTTGTAAGTATTTATGATTAATTTAGCGTGTTTTGAGAAAATTATTATTTGTGGGAAAATCATGGCTGAAAATAATACATCATTTCGAAAGTTCATTTCTACGGAAAATATGGCTTTCACAAGGAATGATTAGTCTAAAGATTAAAGAATAAAGCAATAACATACTTAAGATAACCCTAGATATCAACATAAAAAGATTTTTTTATAGAATTATTAATAACCATGTCCTTGCTTTTTCGTACAAGGTGATCGTTAGTAATTTAAATTACAATCACAATAACAATCACAAACATCCAGGCTTTGAGAAAAACACATTAATATTGTCACCTCACCAGGAATCGAACTCAGAACTCTCGGGTGGAATGCAAGCGCCTTACACACTGCTCCACGAGAGCCACCACATAAAAAGTAATTGAGTGTATTAAAAAAAACAAAAAATACAAATTCATTATAATACAAAATAATATACAAGCTTAGTTTTAATCTGAGTTAAATATATACTACCTACTAATATAATCATATAATTATTTTATGGTATTTTCAGGATTTTATAGATATCTCATGAACGGATCTTTAAAAACCGAATTAATTATAATTTGTATCTGAGGTATTCTTAATAGAAATTAATTGAATTAACAAAATGCTTTTCATACATTATATTGCTTTCATTGAACTGAATTTCACATTTCGGTAGGTACCTTGGAGATTTATAATACTTCTCTATTGTGCACATATTAATAATTAATTATGGTCCGAATATGTCGAAGGTCAATCCCTGGGTAACTGAAAGCAATCATTATGGAAGTGTACATATTATATAATCAGAAGAAAACGTATTAATAGCACAAGTTCCACAAGTATACCTTCTGTTAATGCTAAATGTCAGCAGGTATCTAAAAAATCGTATTTTGAATTCGTATTTTTTAAACTTACTTACATTTTTATATATCACGAAATATAAAACAGTAACTTTTACGCTAAGCTATAGGTACTTGTTAAATATTAAATGTTATTATTTTATATAATGTATAAGGAAACTATAAAGAGTTTAAATAAATTGATATCTGTAAAGTTCGGGTCTGCCACTAATTTTCATTGAAACACTAAACGCCATTTTGATATTTCATGTTGATTTCCATAGCAACGTGTGTGCATAACAGTTTAGTAGAAACAAATACAGACCTACAAACTTATCTGTAGATTGAATCGATTATCGGTAGATTGATTAAATTACAATATTACATAATACTTTTTTAATAATATTTATTTGTTTCTAAATGTCATGTTGTGAACGTCTTAAACTTATAATTTGTAATGTCCACAATATGTAAAATAAATTAAAATTGAAATTGAAAATTGAAAAAATTGGCCAAAAATGGAACTACGAACTACCATAGGACGCCATTTTGGAAATGTCATTCGGATGTCAGATTTTGTCCAGTTACGAGTCTTCATTGAGTAGTTTTCGACAGTGGCTCCCCCATCTCATTCTTCAGATAAGTTTGTAGGTCTGTAATAGTGTTTTTGCAAAAATTCTATCTTTCATTCAAAATCTTTTCCCGAGACTAACTATAGACAGGTCGGAGCACTGAACTGCGAGGATGGTAATGCAAGTTATTAATTTTCGAATGCAATGCAATAACACCGGTAACATGTTAGCAGCAATTAATGAAGTTCAAATCAATTAAATTAATATAATTTATTTCAATATGAAACAATCATCATTCTCTACAAACAGTTTACCATATTGCAATATCAGACACCACTACCCGAAATCAACAGTGGTATAAGTCGAAAATACTAGCTTCGATATAATTGAATTTTTAATTTTTGTTTCATACAAATCAAATAGTTATAATATTATGTCTATTTTGAACATACATCATTTTGAAAAACACTTAAACCAATAGAAAAAATATTATGTAAATTATGTATTATTTGTGTAAATTATTCGTTGAATAATAGAAATAGTTAATTATAAATTAATTATTTTAATAATTTTTATATTTTTATTATTAATTAATAATTCAAGTAAGTTACATCATAAAAAAATATTGGAGAAATCCACGACGTCGGTTAGTAATTGAAATAATATGTATCTACTTTAATTTAATAAGCAAAAACCGATTGCCAAAGTAGCTTGATTTGGAAGAGTAGGTATTCAAAAGGCCAATAGTTAAAATTTGTCGCAATTAGTATGTCACCTTGTAGCATAGAGGTAATGCACGGACGGGGTGTAAACCCAGGAGGTGCAGGGTTCGATTCCCTGCCGGTGTGTCTTACTTTTTTCAAAAATATTTTTTCTATTGATTATAATATATTTTCTCAGAAATGTTTTTCAAAATGATGTATGTTCAAAATAGACATAATATATAGTTAACTATTTGATTTGTATGAAAGAAAAATTAAAAGTTCAATTATATCGAAGCTAGTATTTTCGACTTATCCCACTGTTGATTTCAGGTAGCGGTATGTGATATTGCAATATGGTAAACTGTTTGTAGAGAATGATGATTGTTTCATGTTGAAATAAATTATATTAATTTAATTGATTTGCACGAAATATACAATCGAAAATTTTTCATTAATTATTGCGAACAGGTTACCGGTGTTACTGCATTGCATTCGAAAATTAATAACTAGCATTACCATCATAACTCGCAATTCAGTGCTCCGACCTGTCTATAGTTAGTCTCGGGAAATGATTTTGAACTTGCGCAGATTGCGTTGTTTTTTCTCGCTCTGGGTCGCTCCAACAACGTCATATTTTCTGTCAAAACTGTCGAACTTAAAACTTGTATGGTTTAAGATTCATAAAAAATACAAAACTGTTATGTTATAAGTAATGTATTATAATGAATGCTACAGCCAATCTACCATAGTAAACAATATAATATACAATGTGAATGGCAGCGTCTCTACCACATATAAGTATCATTGTGTCTACCATTAATAAATTAATAATACTTACTTTATACAATAAACACTTCAGAAACAGCTTGCAATATTAGTAGAGTACAACACTCATCATGATAACTATACGATAATCCCTAACCACAGTTTTTTATACTCATCGTTTCAGAGAATCGACGTCTCGCCTGTGTCTGGTCTGTTACCAAGGAAATGCCAGGAGCCAGACAGAGGCAGGAGTCAACTGTCAGGGTGATGACGTCATGAGTATAAGACTTTCCTTATTATTGTCTTATTAGTAAATGTTGCGGACGGCGACACGGGATCAAGCTTATCTTAAGTGGTTTAAGGAAAACTTGCTTTACCAACAATGCTCTCTCAGCTAATTATTTGTATTTTGATTTTTTATAATTTGATATATGAAATTGTTGATTTTAATGATTAGACTGATTAGAGCAAGTACGGAGCATAGATCAATTGAAAATGAGACTAGTTTTAGTATGCCGATTGCATTGACTGGCAGTAATGACGTAACGAATCGACCGTTATGAAAAAATACCACAATGACATGCTCAGACGTTCTCAGTGATTGCGGGTCTCTCATTTAGCTTAAATTTCATGTCCAACTAATCTTTAGAATTTCAGAATATAAACATCCAAATCTCAAATCTGATTATTTACTTAATCTGTGGATTAGATTAGAGTATATTATCTCCACCAGTTAAGTGCCAACTAAAAATTAGGTGAATATTCTTACACACACGAATTAAAATAAAAACAAAATATAAGCAATATGTTATATTTTTATTCAATGAGTATGAATGAATTCATGAATGAAATAGACAGGATTTAAAAATTCAATATTCTTCATTAATATACGTAACCCAGATGACCTTCAAAAATATAGATACCTTTTAGGAAAATCCTTGACAAAAGTTTTGACCTAGTGAGGCGAGTGCTTTACTTGACTCGGTAGCTCACATGTAATTGTCTAAGTATGTACCGGATATGGAATTCGAATACCACTCGGTCTGGAATTTATCTAACAGACACCTATGTTTCTAAGAGTTTTCCAATAGTATCTATAAATACATAGTTCTTTATCCGCAAAATATCATATACCTATTTCAGGATTGGCTTCATCTGCGTGAGTCGGTGGACTGATACCTCAAAGAATAAGACTACTCAACCGAAGAGTGAAGATGTAAGGGTCGAGATCCACTATGTCTTATTAATCTGTTTATTTCGTTCATTTATATTGTGAACGTACTTTTAAAAATAGCATGTACCCACTTTGACAGATATTTATTAGAAAAATAATGACCACGTCAAATGTAAAATTAATTAAAACTTTAAATACTACTTTTTCTAAGCTTCGATTTCTTTCAAGATTTACTAATATACCCTTTACGAGAGTTTTATTGTACCTAGGTACATAAAATGTATATTAAAATATAAAATATATTATTTTTAAATAACTATTTTGCTGACGACTTGTTTTGGAGAAAGCTTATCTTTCGTAGACCTCTTCAGTGCTGCTATGACTAAGCTTAAAATGAAACAATAGTGAAGTTGGAGCTTTTTGATGCACTTGTCATAAATGTTAATGACCAATAGTTTAGCTATTAACTAAAACTAAAAAATCACAAGACATATATTATTATATACATTTTATTTTGACTTGTTTTGTTACTACTGTGATCATGGCATTTTGATTTATTACAACGATAGAGGCAATGTATTTCAAAGTGGGTATTAATACGTCCTGCTTTACTAATGTTAATGCAATAATATTTGGTGTCATAATAAGCGTATAATATGTAGAAAACATGTTATTATATCAACAATTATCAACTATCACATCACCAATAAATTATGAAAACAAATGTCTAGCTTTTTATTATGGTAAAGCATACGTCGGAGTAGGTAGATACTTAGTTATTAGAGTGCCCGATTCTGAAGCCGTGGATTTTTTATAATGATAAAAATCATTTTATTAGATTTTACTATTTATTTGCTACTTTATTTAAGAAAGTACTAATTCATATTTAAGACAGAAAAATCATAATTTCATTTGTTTTCCCTATCCTGGGTTTCCGAGATTGCGATTGAACAATTTATCGTCTCTATACTTGGCATGGTCACAATTCAAAATATTGAAACTCGATTTGATATAAATAAAAAAGATTTCAAGTTACCTAGGTAGGTACGTATAAATATATTTTTTTAAATAAATATAAGATAGGTACCTGCACCAAACCAATGAATAATTCAAAATTACTTTCTACAGAGAAATAATCAACATATTATCCATCAAGTTATATGTATGTAATAATAAGTTGAGATCCTTTATTAACGAATTCACATTTTATAACATTCTTTTTTCACTTTAAAAAGAATTTATTTTTCTTTTTAATGTATAGTAGATTTTTATTGGTTAATTGAAACATTTTAAAATATATTTATTTAATCAATCTTAATTTTTTTCAGCTGGATGTCTCTAGTATGAAGAGCATTCGCCTTACGTAAGGAAATATTGGCCCGATCGCGCATTGAAAATCGTGTCAACTGCAAAATGACGAATTCATCGATGTGATTTTGTTGTAATTCACTCCTTAACTATTATAGCCAATCTTCGATAAGGGATAAATATAAGAAAAAGACATAAATATTTTTAAAATAGATTGGTAAATCTATTATTATTATTTTGATGATTATCAAACAAATAAGTATAATCATACGAAAGCTTGTCGGTATTCAAGTACCTACTTACTTTCAAAGTATCTAAAACACTCAACCACTAACCTAACATAAGCATGTCATAATAAGCAATCCACTCATAAAAGCTAAGTGATCTGTGTCAGGTACGCAGTGCCACAAAAGCAGCCAAGCAAAATTATTATTACAATCCCACCTGTGCCGATAATTTTTTCAAAATCAATTCCTCATAAAACATGCGGCATATTGTTTTCGAATTTTATTCAATGCACAACTGTCGAGAACGTAAAATGACATTAATAAAAATTCTAGCTTAAATCAAAACAAAAACATATGGTATTAAATATTTGAATATTATTTTGAATAGGTACTTTAATTATTTAAAATAAAACAAAAATATCTACAACATATCTTATTTCAGGTGTACCTATAGACATTTGGTATGGTTATATTAAGCATAACTTAGTTTGATTCGTTATAAAAAAAAGATTTCTAGATAAACATTTTTTTTTATTTTCTAGAAACTGTGAATAATTAAAAAACATATTTTTCTACAATATTCGACAGAACTAATTAAATATTATGTAACAATAAAACGAATTTATTCAACGAACGCACACTTAATATCAGTTTTATATTATAATAATAATTTTAAAATTATTTTATTTGAACCTTATAAGAAAATTACCTTCTAAGAAAAATAGATAGTAAGTATTTAAATTTAAATAAATGAAAAATTAATATTTAAAAAATTAAAATGAGAGCCATCTATCGTCAGGATTGAGTATAAATAAAAAATAAGCGAGTATTGAAATATCGATTCATTCGAGACGATTTTGGCGTGCGTTTTGTATGAACTGCATGTCACGTGACATCGGGGTATTCTGGCTTTTTTCATACGAGCCTATAAGCTTAAAAGGCGAAGCCTAAAATCTCCGCATATATTTAGTGTCGATGACTACCGCTTTATTCAAATAATCATTTATAATGCGATAATTTTAAAAAATCTATGGGTTCAATCACGTCGTATTTTTAAAAACGAATAATAATTTTATCTCATGGTTATTATTCATCTGTTAATTCAGTCTTAGACTTAAGTATATTATTTTTTTGTTTAGTTGTTTGTCATTTTGAGCTGTTGATACCGCTATATTTACCGGTGATATATTTTTGGGCGTATGCTACGTGTAGGTATAGGAAAATACATAATTTATGTTCATCGCTCAATTGTATATCGTCAGTGAGCTATTGAAATTTCATCGAATTAGTGTGACGTTGACATTAGTGTGCACCTATTCATCAGTAGTGTGCTCTTTTTCTCTGATATCCACAGCCTACCTCTTTCCAAAAGTCACCCTTCGCCACTGATATATATAAATGATGTTTCCAAAAAATTATGTATGATATTGTTATCTCTCAATGGAATTAATATACTTTTTCAGCATAAATACAATCAATAAATGGTCTACGGTTGAAAGCTTTTCAATGTCCACTCAATATTACTTTAAAACACCCCAAAAAGTAGCATCTCAAATTACCTTCCAATAAAAGCTCGTAATCGAATAAGCAATTTATTCAATGGACACTAAAATTTCTATTAGCGACATTCATAAAAGTCGTACGTATTTACTTACCCCTTTTGAGTAAATAAAAACATGATAGGTAACCGAATTTTTATTCCCGTAATTGGCATGTCGTGTGTACGCCACATTACATAGTACGTTTAACAAATTAAGGCACACTCTTTGATCAAATATTATGTGCATTCAATGTAACCAGGCGCGCATACAAGTGGGGGGTTTTCAGATCCGGACCCCCCTCCCCCAGAAACTTAAAATTATTTAGTTGGATGAAATGTGAATTTTTTTCTTCTGGATCTCATGACTGATGATTGTGACTCAGATGATTTGGATGTCGAACAGCCTTCTCAACCGTGTCCGGAAACGTGTACGTATGCAGTTCGCCGTATTACACTTCACCATGAAATGTTGTATCAGAAATATATGGCCGTATATTAAAGACCGTCCAACCTCTTTGGATCGTATGGTACTGACATAAAATTCATGTCCAAATAGAACACTAAAATACAACAGCAAACAAATTTTGAAAATAACCGATATACCTACTGGATTATTTGTTAGGTTAGGTTAGGTTTTCATTCTTGAATTTTGCCAAAATCAGCTATGAAAGTTGAATTAATGTTCACATAATTACCTATTTCTTTTATTCAACGAATAATTCACAAGATTTAAGAATGTATCATTCTAATTATTGAAAATACATCATTTTGAAAAACACGGTCTGAGAGAATATATTATAAACAATAGAAAAAATCTTTTTTTGAAGAAAGTAAGCCACCCCGGCAGGGAATCGAACCCTGCATCTCCCGGGTTTACGCCCCATCCGCGCATTACCACTAACTATTGGTAAATTTTAATACCTACTCATCAGCGCTCTTCCAAATCAAGTTATAATATATTCTCTCAGAAAGTGTTTTTCAAAATTATGTATTTTCAATAATGTTCATACTATTGAATCTAATAAAATTTGAGACCGTATAGTATACGGTCATCTCTTTCCGATAGGATGGTCACGGCGAACTGTGCCACGGTGAAATGTTTTACGAACAATTTACACGAAACCCTTCTCAACTGATTGATCCTTCTCTTATTTGCATTCTACGACACTCAAGGATATGCCAGTAAAAGACCCGTGGCATTCGTGAATTGGTGCAACCATCTAAATCATTCAATGTTTGCTTTAATAATATTCTGATGTACCTTTTATTAAAGAAAAAAGTCAACGCGACGACACAAATGGACACTGATGATCCTATTAATTAGGACTGTTCGACAACCACAAGTGGATAACAATAAATCGATATAGCTGCAGACCAGGTATTCATCGCCAGATAAAAAAAATGTGTCTGGTTATGGGAAATGTACCTAAAGAGGTACGATGGTACTTAGTAAAAGCGACGAGAAGCTATAAGTAGTAAGCAGGGTAAATGCGTCAGTGGCAATAAAGTTTGCTTCGCTTATGGAGACGTTCTGACAAACGAACATCGTACATTGCCCACCTTTATTTTGGGCAACCCTGATATAAAATCTTATTGGTTGAAAACCCAAACTAAACAGGCGACGCCTCATTGTCTGCATACCGTTTAATACCAATACGCCGACCAATGAATGGCTCCGAATGCTTTACGAACTATCGGAAAAATTATATGCATAAAATCAATCTATAAATAAATCAATGGTCAGCGGTAGACGCTAGATTTTGTCAGTCCTGACTGACCCTTCTTACCACCATAAAAAAATTAAAAAAATATATATTTTGAAATGCCCCCTACCCCAAATATCATTTTTATGTGTGCGCGCTTGAATGTAACCGTACATTGATGTTAGTTTCATATTACCTTGTATCTGTTGAGGATTGTTTTATTGCTAGGACAAAATGCTCGGATATGAAGAATATTGTACATAGAAGAGAAAGATTCTCAAATGTTTTTTAGTTATTCTTTGTTGATTCCGTGATTGGGATAGTTAAATATTTTAGTGGATTCGTAATTATGATAATTTCAATCACATGTGGTTTAATACGCTGCTGTCAATCCACTACTGATTGAAGGCCTCTCCCAGCTCTTTCAACACGTCGTGGTTCCCATTTCTTCACTTCCACGTACATCAGCCGAATTTAGTGAGTTCTTCGATCAATCGGGAATTAGGGCGGCCTTGTGGTCGGGTAATACCTACCGTTTTTTCGGTATTATTTTATGACTCCTATGAGTAGTTGTCTACTTGCCGAGTGAGATGCCCCACCCAGTACCATTTCATCAGCTCAACTTGAGTTGACTACCTATATCACATCAACCAATGATTTATTTTATGGTGTTTTCGCGTTATGACTCAACATCCAATTTTCCATAACATGTTGCGCTACTTGCAGTTTTTAGATTTCTCTTAGGTACATTAAGGACTCATGTTTTATATAATCACATTAACACTAACTTGTAGGTGATACGATATATTGGTTAAACACTTTACGCTTTAGACAAAGTGGGAATTCTCTTTTGAAGAAATGTAGAAATGATTGAAACTCGTTTAATGCCATTTACGATTCCAAATAGCTAAATTAATTAATCAAAATATAATAAAACTATTTTAACAATCGAAAACATAAATGATTCTAACTTTACTCAATATTACTATACTCGATTTAATGTTTTTCTTCAAAGATTGAGGATAACAGGGATAAGTAAAGTGTTTAAAGTTTTACAATGAAGCAGAGAGCTTTTAAGAAGCGGTACCATTATGTTAGTATCCACGTTATGTAAGTAAAGCTTGTTTATTGGTTCAACTTTGGAGTAATAAGCTCGAATATTATTGCCGCTTATCGCGCGATATGATCATTACGTATTTAGAATCCTGTCTGCTTTTATACTACTATACTAGTGATTTTAAGCTTTCAAACGGGCAGTGGTATAAATGGTTCATATTATTGTTGTAATTAATAATAATACGAAATAAAAAAAATACATTAAACTGATATAGATGGGTACATACGTCAATGAATTTTCCACGTCTTCTATAGATACTACAGCTTTCGATGCGCATGTACTTGTTCTACAGTAATGGGCACATAATTCTGAGGATTTATTCATACTAAATTTATCAACTTGTATAATAATATGTAAATTCATTTTACGATAGTTGTGTATTATTATACTATTACATTCACCTTTGAAAGACTTGTAGGTTGTACAATAGATTTTTAAGCCTGTACAGATTTAATAAATATAAGAAAATTACTTCTTTCGCTTCTGTAGCGTCCCGCTTAACTGAGTTCGTCGCATGCCTCCGGGAGCAACATAAGCGCATTACACACTCACGTAACACCATTATTTAATAAACTTAAATAAATCTAATATCAACATTTCCCTTACTTTTTCACTGGTCACTCACCAACCACCAATCCCACACTTCTAAGGGACATTTTTTACACGGTATAAGTTTTTTACAAATCCTTCAATATGACTGAAACATAGAAGTCACATACCAGTCAAAAAAATTGTCTATTTTCTATGATATAACAATTTTTTTTATAACAATATTTAATTTGACAATCAAAATATCAAATCTACTTTTCGTTATCGACAATCCAAGTCAATATTACGAGTATTATAATATAATATATTTGCTATTTTTACATTTCAAACACTGGCAATGAGACGGGCAAGTAAGGGTTATTCTCACTAATACACAAAATTAATGTGTTTTCTGGAAAGGCAATTCTTCAATAAACGTGACATTGGTAATTGTTTTTCGTGAGGTTGAAATGTGAAATATTGCTAACGAGAAAGACAAAATTGGTGTCTGTTGATGATATTGACTTTACAATCAGACGTCTCCATTGAATCAACATAATATTCAAAAAACTTTAAATTCACTTTTGTTTACTTTTAACCATTTAATTGATATATTCAAATTTATGTTGTCTGGAAATGGAATACATGTGAAGCTCCCATAGTTAATATTTTTATTTTTATGACATTTTAATACGTTTATTTAGTTATTATAGTTAAAGCGATCATGCTACTCTGTATTAAATTAGTGACACACTTTAATATGCAGGTTTTGTTATTAAAACAAAACATTAGCAATAATAATAATTGTCAGCGTTTTCTCAATCATAACTAGACTATTGTTGTTTTAATTTAATAAAACGCAATTTTTTTTTAAGTACTTATTCCACTCTTAATCAATAGATAACTAGACCAGTAGTGATTATTTTAATTGAGAATCACGACAATATCTATGGTAATATATTATGTACTGCATTAAGATAAATAAGAACAATTTATGAATCCTCACTCCACTCATCGAGTCCGTCATGGGATGTAGGTACATACTGCTAATGTCACGAGTTCTTCACTCGACATAGTACATCCGTTATTCTACTCGAATCAAGTCTCTCACTGCATTTTTATAATTAATCTCTTGATCGTATCGATATCATCATTACAATAATTATTATTGTATTCAGTGTATTCTTGTATCATCCAATAAACTCTTGTCTCCACAACCAAGTAACCACAACTCTTCTCCTACCACCACCTTAGTATACCCCTAAATAGTAGTTATTTAGCCCACTAGACAGCCGTTGGACAAATGCAGTCATACTGTGGTACTCAAGGGATACTGAACAACAACAAGGACGCCCAAAAACCTCAAGATCGATGAACTCATTAAATTTGGTGAATATACTTGGCAGTAAATAGCTAGGGACCAAGAAATGTGGAACAAGCTGGGGAATCTTCATCCTTCAGTGAATCCACTACGATTGATTATCGATGATGATACAGTAAATATTATTAAAAATTTAAACTTTTTTATTTCCTAAGTAATTCTTATTTTGCAATTTGTATATATGTCAACGATCTTTAAAATATATTAAAATTTATTTTAATTAGGTACTTACCTATAAGGTGGAAGAGTTAATATTTTATTATATGTCAGTTGTAGTACGATGGCCAAACGGTTACACGCCAGGCTGATAATGACGTGGGTTCAGGGTTCGAATCCCGGGTCTGGAAAATTTAGATGTTGCTTTTCAACGAGTGTTTTTACCCAGAGTCAAGACCACATAACAGATTAATAAATACAATTCCGATAGCCTAGATTCCAATACATTACATTTTGACGCATGATTTTGAATGTGTGAGTGTCTTACGAAAATGAACCACGCATTATGGACGTGCTACCAATATTAATTGAACATAAATGCGTAAACCGAGAGCAGTTGTCAGTATTCGACGATGTCATATTTTTGACACATGTTTAAGTTTATCCCGTATTCTTCCTCACTCGAGATCGGTTGCCAGCTTCTCCACACCCATTAGGTATTTCAGTTCCAATTATTTCTGAGTTTCCTGGTCTAGACCTAATAGGTTGAGCAAGTGGCTAAAATCTATTTCTCGTAAACTGTTAATACAACCTCCACCCTATAGAGGCCCATGTGATCTTCTTAAAATCGAACGTGGTAAAAAAAATATATTTACTATTTTTGAATGTAAAGTGTAAAGATGTCGAAAGACGAAAATCGGATAGTTAAATTAATATTCTATTTTTTCCGTAATATTATTTACCCCAAGCATTTTTGCATTACATCACATTTTGATGCGAGCGTCATTAAAATTTTTCGAAACTTTGGATTGTGACATTCTATTTACGCTTTTTTTAATTGAAACAATGGCTGACAGAAAAATGCTTACAACTTGTAAGTTTAGTCGCAACATAAGATGTCGCGACATCCTTTGCAAAAAAATGGTGGTATCTTTTTCTCTGATCTTCCGGTAAATATTTAAAGCATCCTCGAGTGTAACAGAGAAGGCAGTTCTTGTGTCAGGGGGTGCTTTCACCGAAGAACCCGTCTAACCCCAAATAAAGAAAAATGGCACCCATTCTTACGACCCTTATGGGGGTCATCGGACTCTCAAGTCAACCGTCTGAGAGCCTTTTACATAACTCCATAACTACAATATTTAGCTCTCTATATTATGGCAGTACGGTGTTCCATTAACAGAAACGGAGACGACAAAAATAAAAGCTCTGAAAATCATTGAGGCAGAAATTTTCCTAGACTAAAGCTCCGGGCATTTTTTACTCGATTGTTGACAGCTTTTGAATGAAATAAGACTTGAAGGCGAGACTCTCATAATTTAAGATATTTTACACGTGGGAATAAATACTTTCAAACAATATTATAGAGAAAACATTTACAGATAATTGTGGTTACTAATTTTACCCCTTGTAAGTAATGAGAAATGTAAAATATTGAATTGATATTATATTCATGAAATCTATTTAAATATGCTATGAATATATCAATTTAGTTAGAACATTGTTCAAAATACTATCAACTTAGGTTAATTGATTTAATTTGAATTTTTATTGAAATTGATGAAAGTTTTCTACTATTCCATAGAAATCAAATTCATCGACTCAAGTTTCACATGTCAGCATCTTCGGTATATAATAATAATAATTATATATCTCAGTGGCGAGGGGTGGAGGTAGGCAGTTAAGATTCGACATAAATAGTGCACACTAAACTTTGTCAGTCATACATATTTATTCACATTGAACTAAGAATACAATTTACAGATTGTGCTGGTTAGTTTTTAAAATTACATAGATTACCTATCTATGGCAACTACCTATATATCTAACTATGTTAAATAAACAAGTGACACAGATTAGAGTTATTTACTTACTATATAATAATATAATACCTACGCTAAAGTAGTATTGGTAAGATACTAAATAATATATTAATAATATAATTTTAGGTTATTTAAATTTTTCAATATTTTAAATTATAATCTGTGTCTGTTGCATAATATATTTATAAATTTATTTTTTCACCATGTTCGATCCAAGTAAGATTAAAATATGGACCTTCACAGCGTGGAGGTTGTATTGGTAAATATTTTTTTTCCGATAGATGGACGTTATGCTCAATTTATAAAGTACAAACATACATTGAAAAACAATATGTAAATTTGTCAGACCCGGGATTCGAACCCAAAACACACGACATTATAAGCCTAACGCGTAACAAATTGGCCATCTTGGGCGTTCAAACATTAACCATAAATAAATATAAAGTCTAAAAATACCAAAAGGTGAAACTCGTGTTCGACTCCTTTTGAATAGTGCCTACAAAACTTTCATCAGGAAAATATTTTTTTTTTTTTTTAATATTTATTCATTACATCTATTAAATTATTCATATCACTAGTAGCAAGCACTACAGTATGACTTCATTTCGCTTCACGATTTTTTTAAACAATAATATAAAGAACATGGAAAATATGTAAGTAACTGACATTGCATACCCTCAATTATCATTCTATGAAATATAATTTCGATAATATTAATTAATTAAAAACATCTATTTTAAAACTGTAAATTTAAATGATGGTGTCAATATGCTTGTCTTGATAAAATCAAAAGAAAAATCACCTGTTTTAATGTCTCACTTAGATGTTACAAAAATGTCTCGCGATAGCTTTCACGGTAGATTAAAGCGCGCGAAAACCCCTTTCCCTTTCATTCGCTAGAATTTTTATCAGCGCACATAGCGACAATAGTCATAATAATTATTTATTTTAATTTTAAAATTTATAAATGTTTCAATGGCTTTGGTTGGCTGACGATGATAACGTATGCAATCAAGATTTATAATGATTTTGTTTAGTTAGAGAATAGACGTTAGACGGAACATACACAACAATAAATATAAAAATAAAGAATTGTTTTTTTATTGAAACAATCAAAAATGCTGCATCTCTTGGCATACTCATACTTACATAATTATTATCACGTGTTTTGCTAGCTTAATTGAAAAAAGCCCTTACCTAGACGACTTTTCAAAAGTGTATATTTCTCAGGCTTTTTATAAAATATCTTTTATATAATAATAATGCAATAAAGGTTTTAGTTATGAAACATAAAGTATTTTGATTAAAATCCCATTTAGACTTTATTACTTCGATTTATCCACTAATTATTCAATTTCAATCAAGCATTATGTGTACTTATAAAATTTGACATTTTCAGAGATATATTATTTTCAAAATCGTGTTTTCTATCCGTCACCATACTTCTGTATACCTTTCCGTCAATCTGTTACAAATTAATTGTATTGCTCTTAATACTTATTATATACTCGATATGCTAGTAATTCACTGTAAGCATCGTCAAACTATTATGAGAGTATTCTAGCATTTGTTTTCTTTCATCGATCAAAATAAACTATTCCTTTATTTGCGTGGCAGCTTATTTTTCAAATTTAGAATTTGCATATTCCTTGTTCTCACCATCTCGCTCTCTTTTATACATTAACATATGTTTTCTCTCATGCGTAATAGACAGACAGATGGATAAATCATGACAAATAAATTATAGTGTAATATTATAAAATAGTCATAGAATTGTATGAAAGTTTCGTGAAGAGCGATATGTTTTATGACAATACGTAATAACAGTGGATAAACACGTATCTATGCTTAAAAAGCTATTCGTAATTTATAGTCAAAAAAATTGTAGAGATTACCGTTCCGACTGATTGTTAGTGACCATCGCATCGACTCTATACAACAATATCCGGCGGCACTTCCCAACCGATATTTTGCTCTGGCCAAGATCATAATGCTTGATTCAAAGGGTGCATCATTTGATGCCAAATAACTACCTACTTAAAATCTATCATTATTCCGCATAACTCTCATCCAGAAGGAACTGTCCTACGTTTAAATTATCATACACTTGCTATTTATATAAAAGAAAACAGTGATAGATTGCAACAACGGAAGAAAATAAATATTATATTCCGGTTTTTCTTAGCTTACACTGTGCGTCGCAACAAGACCGGGCTTATAAGTGTATAGACACTCCGTTTGTACAAAATACCTCGGTTTCTCCTTTCCCAGGGTAGACCTCTTCAGCATTTCTCCTCCATTAATACTTTAGAGGAGTTTAGACGCCGTGGAATATTTCCTCATTTGAGCCGGTTCATCGCTCGCGAGACTACACGAAATCTTTTGTGTTTTCTATGACTCGAGACAAATAAAAAAGAATAAAAAATACTTAGTGAGAATTTTATTGTATACAACAGAGCGCCGAATGTCCCTTGCAGTTTGGTCGACTATTTTTTTAGATAATAATATAGATGTAGGTAACTGACAGACGCCTCTTGACTTAATTTTTAATAGTTCACCTACTAAAATCAACGCAATTACTTATAATTATAATGTTATTTGTGTGCATTTATGCATCGCAGAAATAGTATTAAATTTGTCACTTGAAACGTATTTAAATGTATCTTTGATTTAAAATCTTGAAAACACTGAACCAGAACCTCTTAAAAATGTTGAGGCTCCGATCTATTGTTTCGTAATTTCTGGACATTATTAACTTGGAATGGATGGAGATAGAAATTTAAAAAATAAGTAGATATATATAAGATTTAAAATAATATAATACATTTCGACAAAATATTATGTTTTGCAGATGTTTTTTTCCTATGCGGTTGAATACCTACATATCGTGATGTAACTCCACCCGGTAAGGAGATAAATAAGGTAGATAACCTTGCAAAATACTACAGAAATCTACCCCCTGAGTATTGAAAATAAAATATTTATAATACACCTATAACTAAGCGGGTAAGTAGGTATATTAGTTTTTTTTCCGGAATCAACTCCGGAACCAGTGGTCCGATTAGGATTCGATAGAACCAAACCCTATCCAATTCGATCACTGGAACCGAACCTTACGACGGTTTATTGAATAAATACAACTTACTACACAAGCAATTCATTATATTCTGGATAGCAGGAAAAGTTATTTCCGATATTGTGTTTTAGTTAATTAACGAAATATTCTGAATTTGGAAAGACTTCAAAAACATACGTATTAAAAAAATCTTGAAAAAATGGTATAGCACATTATCTGGAATTCTATGGATGCGGGTTCGAATCCTGCCTGGTACCATATTGTTTTCAATATTATTTCTAATGTCTAGGTATCGCTACCCGAAAGCAACATTGGGATAAGTCAAAAATTCATGTTTTGAGATAATTTAACTTTATCGTAGTAGATTTTTGGGTTTTCACCGTGTGTCCTTCTTCCTTCTTTCCTCGACGTTTCAGGCTCCAGCACTATAAAGTGAAGTGAATATTAGAGCAACGTTTACATTCATATACCTACATTACATTTCATCATAAAACATATCTCTTGATAATGGCCTCTGCAACGAGCCTGAAACGTCAATAAAAGAAGGAAGAGGTACACACGGTGGAAACCCAAAAATCTACTACAATAAAGAAACAACCGTGAAAGGTTCAAACATTATATAATTTAACTTTAATGTTTGTTTATTACAAATCAAATCGTTACCTAACTATAATGTTCATTTTATTTTTTTCTACGCTTTTATAATAGATAATAATCTTAAGTTGTTTTTGTCTAATATTATTAATATGTTATTTCAGTTATCCCACTATTGCTTTGAAATTACATGACATTTTTTAGTAAGTATATGCAACATTGATTTCTTTCTTTTAAATAGGGTAAAAAATCTCAGTGATTCATTATGTAGGTACAGCTTTCAGCAATCGATTGGCATACTTATCCAAAATATACTTTTTCGTTTTATCTCACTGTTGGTTTCAGGTAGAGCGGTATGTTCTTGAGGTGTTTAAAACTGATGTATATTTTAATAAGCTTTCAGAAAACTTGTAACGTATATAAAATATTTAAAAAAAATGTGTAGTTTATATGAATATTAATTTATATATAAGAAGGTATAAAATGTACATCTGTCAATGACTCACAAGTTCACAACACCTTGACCCCTTAACAACCACTTCCGCATAACACACAAACCCGTCAAAATTCGCAAACCGTTATGTTATTCTTATTAGGTACATGAAAGTACATAATATATTACATAAATGATTCACACTTTGCATTAGTTTGCCCATAGACCTAACCGTCATAATGACCCGCATAATATTTGTCTCCAAGTGCTTGCTTTGTCCTAACAAAGTGTCAATGTTGCCCCACTTCATAACGCCCAACGTAATGCACATATTATATTTGCATACAAGTCACTTCTCGGTTCGCGCCCTCTAGTGTCCTCAAGGAGACACCCTTGCCCTGTCAACTTCCTGCCGCACCACTGAAGGAACATAACATCCACTTTCGCTACCTCCATCTACTTACATGAATAATAGTTTACCACCAGGGCCGCATGCGACAATCACAAGATATTCTCATTTGTCATGAAATAAAATACTTACTTACTTCCACCATTCAGATCTATGACCAACTGCACAACTGTTATCCAGGATCTTTATCCTTAGCTCGTTCTCTCCGATCGGTCACACTGAGCATTTCTTTTGACGTTATCCTTATCACTACTACGGGACCAGCCTCATAGTTTGAGTCCCTGCTGGAATTCACTTATAAATTTTATAGAGAGCTCTAGATCCATCGCATCTAATTACATAACCGCCCGTTTGAGTCTACACAAATTACATCGATCGGCCGCCTGGTCATTACGCGCCAGGTGCGTCTTCAGCGTCCAAAGTATTAAGGGCAATTGGTGTCATAGTCACGTTATATACCCAGAATTTTGCGTTTTAGACAGTAGCTCAGACCTACATTCGTAGTATATTAATACTACGAAAATAATATATATATATACGTCTAATCACTCTAATCTATTTCCTATATCCGCTCCATCAATTAATACGAAAAAGTTATATCTGTATATATATTTTGTTTTCTGTTTATAGTCAAGCACCAACATAACTGCCTAGTTTGGCAAACCGTCCTATTATTAATAAAACACTACAAATAAATTGTGTCCCACATAAAATGTACAAATGTTAAATATATGTACCAATAATTGGCAGTTTTGTCAAAATAATATTATTTTGAAGCACCTATTGATACATCCAAATACTCTTTGTCAAAAATTCAGACCTTTTTTAGACTTTAAGCAAGGTATAGTCAACAAAAACAAGTGAGTAGAACTGATACTGTATATCTATAATTTTCGTTTCTAAATAGGTAGGTACTATAACAAATCTCAGAGTTCTAAACTCAAACAATAACAAAACACAATATGGCAAATTGCTAAAATTTTGGATGTGTAACAGCTGTGGATATAACGAATGTTGAAAATAGGCGATACATATAATTGATTCTAATTTCTAAAATAGCTACTAAAAGTTCCTGCCTTAAAGGTAGATAGATACATAGATATACTTTATCCAGAAGTATGGCTGTATTACAAAAGTTTTAAATTGCAATTCCTTCATAATATTTAGTGGAACGTAAGTTCAGCATAGTCACAAAGCTCTTAATAAATATATAAACTTGCAAAAATGCAAATAACTATTCGCGATGATTAAAGAATGCTGTTGACAAAAATAGAGCCAAACATTAATAAAGTTGTGACAGTGCACCTAGTTCATCCGTTCCATTAGAATTAGTTGTAATTCGTAATTTCTATTATGATTTGTATCACGTGAATTTGTTTGATTTTAATAAATTTGTTTATAATTTATTTAACCATCAGGGCATCTTATTTACAACATTTTTTGACTATGTTCCATAGGTAGAATTAATATAATTACATTTTACGGACTGCACATTTATTACTGTATATTTCGGTTTGTTTACTTAAACAAAGTAAATTTCCAGGTAGCCGATGACTTTTATTTTTCTGAAAAGGGTACAGTGTACTAAATAAGTTAGGGAAGATGTGTTAAACTATATTATCAAAAGTACAATACAAGATATGCGATATGAGAAAAATATTAGCAAAAATTTAAGAATGTTCTAGAATCAAGAATCTAGAGGAACCCTACAACAATACATCCATGATGCTGATGAGATTACATACCCTAAATTATATGTTTACATAATTTTTTTAGTCTACGCTTTTAATAAGACAAAATTTGGTTTATTCTGACGATATTATTCCTACAAAATATATCCCAATGCTACCCTGTCATTTTCCTAGTTGCTGGTTCCATAACCTCTATTACTCTACTCTACTCATACACACACCTCCATCACCCAAGAAATTAATCGAGCATGGGTCTCTATAAACGAGAGCAATTTACAATAAAACATAATCTTAACAATACAAAACAGATATTTCTTACGTTATTAGAAGAGCTTTTGAAAGCTTTTGAATGTCGATAAATCGATACTCATTTTTGAAAAGTTGAACAACCCTTCCATATTTAATTTTATTGAGATCATAATAGGTGCCAGGATACTTATGAATTTATAATCATTGAAAGTACTTATGCATACATTAATGTGCGGGGTGCTTACTGGTTTAGATTCTTTTATATGTTTTACTATTTCACTTTATAATTTTTTTTAAGGTGGCACTGACTTCCGGATTTGCCTCGTTTATATACATAGCTTCTAATCGCTTCAACCATAAACTTCGCACACTTTTCTGGGTACATTTTCCATATCCGTCAGTGATAGACAGCTGACCTCCAACTATAAATACGGGTGCTCACATACGAATTATTGCAACCGGTCGCATCGAATGGCTATCAAATGATTGTGGATATTAGGATCGTTAGCGTCCGTTGATGTCGTCCGCGCTGTCTTGTCGTGTCCGAATATTATAACAAACATTGGATGCCTCAGAACGTTGCACTAATTCATAAGTTCCACTGACAAACGCTTTACGTGTCGCAGAATGCCGAAAGCTGTTCGACATCCAAATCATCCGGGTCACGATCCTCAGTCATGAGGTCTTGGCAAAGAAGAAGAAGTTATATTCCATACGCCTACATAATTGGTTATTTTTTCGTTCCTGAGTTCCTGAAGGTTCCGGACCCGAAATGTGTGCCCGCCTGAATTTGAAAACACTTCCAGGTAAGATCCTTTGGATTTCGTCCGATATGCTTTATCAATTAGTCACCTGCGTCTTACCTAATTACGACGAAATAAACTATTATTCATACGTATTATTTTCTCGTAGGTATATCTAAGGTGTTTCCAAATTATATATTATGTCCAATAAAGAATGTTTAATCTCAAATCAGGTGAATTATTCGTTGAATAAAGGACTCGCATCCGACTAGTGCATAACTAATGACTGTAAATGTACTCGTTGCTACGGGATCATGTAAATTTTTTATTGACTCTTAATAAATTATATTATGTTTTGAAGAGGTCCGTTTTAATTTATGCAATATGTACTTACTACTGCACATAATTAAAATCTGCTAATGTTTACTTGCCTTTTAGGGAGATGAGAGTGTTACCAGTTGTGATTGGTAATATCTGCATTTGATTAAGTACATACCTCAAACAAAACCTCGCAAACATAGTAAATTAAAATAATTTATTTGTTAAGAGATACTAGTTTTATCAAATATTACTTTACTCTCCAATAATTATTGTTACATTTTTCATTAATCTATGCCATCAGTCCTCGTTACAATCGGAAATAATTCAAAAAACGTCAGAAACATACCTACTAGAAAAATTCCTAAGAAACAAAGTGGAGCGAGTGGGACTCGAACTCACATTTTTCTCTTCCTAAAAAGCTATCAATCCGCATATCATTTCTAATACTTAGCTACGTTTTATCTGAGGTACTTAAATTCCTCCAATCGAAAATAACTCGCATAAATCATAGACCGATCGATTGGTTCAAACACTCACTCGGAAAGTGAAGGATATAATTTCAAGTCCCTCAATCAGTCAATTTATATAACAATAGTCAAGTCAATTTTGTTCTATGTTTTTATGAGGTTTTTCAATATTACATAATACTTATACGTATTTTCTATATTAAAGAAACTATCATTCTTAATTTATTATTGTGTGTATTCGGTATTAAATAAAAAAAATATATATATTTACATAAACCACTCAATTTAGTACTTACGTTGACCTAGTTGGTGGAGTAGCTGTATAAACGCGAAGCAGTGGGTTACCGGTTAATCTGTGTCTAATAAAGAAAATGTAGATTGTTTATTTTCAACATGTATTTGATTCAGTGGCTTGGGCGAATAGCTAACAATTGTTCCTCGTAACAAAACACAGACAGTTTTATATACCTTGGATTTCTTGTAACTCGACATAATGATATTACAGAAGAAATCAACAAGAGAATCATGTCTCTGAATAAATGCTACTTTGGCCTGTTAAGACATTTTAAATCCCGCATCCTATCTCGCCGAACTAAAAGCACTCTTTACAAGACACTTGTAAAGCCAGTGCTCACTTACGCATCGGAAACCTGGACATTAACTCTGCGAAATGAACGAGCCCTGAACATCTTTGAAAGAAAAATTCTCCGCCGTATATATGGACTGATCAAGGACGGCACCAATTGGAGGAGAAGATATAATGCTGAGGTCTACGGGCTGTACGAAGATTGCAGCGCAGTTCAATCAATTAAGATTGCGAGACTGCGATGGTTAGGTCATGTGCACCGTATGAGAGACAATGAACCGGCAAAGAGAGTGATGTCCAGAAATCCAATAGGGCGTAGAAGAAGAGGCAGGCCAAAGATTCGATGGTTGGATGGAGCTGCCAGTGACTGCCGTATTCTGGGGGTACCGAATTGGAAAGCGGCCACACTGGATAAGGACAGGTGGAGAGAGCTGTTGGAGGAGGCCAGGACCCACACCGGGTTGTCTCATATGCTCGGATTAACAGTGAACATGGTAATTTACTTTTACCTTAACGTAAACAGTTTACGTAAAACTGTCAAGATTAGTGGTAATTCGGAAACTCTGACATTCATCCATCGTGAGCGCAGATTATATTGTATTATAATGAATTTATTAAGAAAATTTTACAATATTTCCATGATGTGGGAATTATTTATTTTACCCATTTCATGAAGTGAAAACAGTTAAGTAAAAAATGCTTTATTTCTATTAACTGTATATTAAACTTATCTAAGTAATGGAATATTGTGGAACTCATTATTTATCAAATAAACATGTTACTTTCAACAATTCCCAGAATCTGTTCAACCACGAGAAGAAAACAGGGAAGTCCACTAAATCTTGGTTTGCAAAATTTATCTGCTGCGGTTTGGCAGTTACTGTGACGTCACATGGCCTCTTCACGTGACAGATTCAATTTCACGTGCAAGAAATACGATAACTTGAGTATGACGTCACGAACGACCCCTTGGCATCTGTTCGGGAGTTGTAAGTTGAAAGATCTTTCACTGTCACCATTAACTAACTTCACAGGGTCAATGAAAATCGATTAAGTATAATATTATTATTTATTCGTTCTAACTTGATTTACAGTATTTCGTTTTTCTTTTTATCTTAGTTACTTATCATAATTAATATTATATATTGATGTAAATATTGTTATAAAAGTTAACTTGAATGTACTACTTATATAGAGGCCAATAATTATTGGTAAGTATATTAAAAGGTATAGGTAGATATAAAAAAATAATAAAACTAATTGTATTTATAACATGACAAAGATCACAGTTACGTCCTCAAGCAAAGTGCCGTTTTTAGACAAGCTTAGATGCCATTCATAGACTGAAACCGTATGAGGTTCAGAACCGTGTGCCATACTAAACTTATGATTTCTGTTCATGGAATTATATTTTTACAAGCGTCTGATCGCATCCGTTTATTTTATATCATACACTTGCATTTACAAACTTGGTGAAAATATATTTTCATTAACAGAAATCAAAAGTTTATTATGGCACACGTTTCTAAGCCGCATAGGTACGGTTTCAGTCTATGGATGGCATTTTAGAATGCCGTACCATTTCAGTTGTAGTCTCAAATTGTATGCAAATTAGTCAGTAGTAGGTTTGTAAGTACGTCGACGTTTGAAGCTCTGCCAGGTTTGGAGGCCACCTCATGAAAATTTTGCCTCTGCGATAAACCGCCAGGTTAGCAGGATTTTTTTATGGTTTTATTAATGTTTTATGAGAATCATGCAAGACTTGCACTGAAACAAAAGTATTGTCTGTGACTAGGCAAATACACCAAACTAATATATAAAATAATATACATAATATCATAGTAATAAAATAAAATATAGGTACATACAGTCTCCATATTAATAAAAAAGAATTTATTTCAACAGTGAAAAAATATTACAATGTATCCATAATTAAATACCTACCTATGAATATTCTGCAATCTTACTCATATTATAACAATATAAGAATAACTTGTATATAACCAAAACACTTAATCAATAGGCGTCACTTATCACCTCTAACATTCGCCATTTATTTGGTTTCAATTGTCAAAATCAATGTCATTGAATTGTTCATCCTCTGGTCTCCCCCACATATATATTGTGAAGCTCCTCGCTAACCTCCCCACACTCTATGTCACGTGAGGGGATGTTTTTGGCAGCAGGGGAGCAATAATTAGTGTGAGTGATCTGTAGACATGGGATTTAAGGAATGCTTTAGTTAGATTTGTTTTCTACGACTATTATTATTTTGCAGACACGAAACACAAATAATGTGTAGGTAGGTATATAAGAATATTATTTAATAAATTGCCATATCAAAGGATAAAAGCATGAAACTAATATCATAAACTGCAGGCAGACTATGGAGAACTAATTAATTATCGGTGAT
This sequence comes from Rhyacophila brunnea, assembly GCF_057557595.1. Lineage (NCBI taxonomy): Eukaryota > Metazoa > Arthropoda > Insecta > Trichoptera > Rhyacophilidae > Rhyacophila > Rhyacophila brunnea. Next base: position 32,571,071 of record NW_028233276.1, on the reverse strand, counting down.
CATAGTTGTGAAGATGTAGGTATACAAATTCAATGTTTGTAAATAACAGTTTTTTCTTCTAGCGCTAATTTTATTAAAAATAATATTATTATAAATGTACAAGATTTAATTGTATGTATATGTATGCACTCTTCAATAGCAGCATAATTTTACTTGTAAAAACTTAAGAATGAAATCTTCTTTAATATAGAAAAAATAACATAATTTTGATAAACCACAGAAACATACTTATAATAAAAATATTTTTATGGTGTGGGACTTTAATCTGCCCCCATCATATTCTAAAAAATGAAGTTTAGCAATCGTTACAATACTATCGTGCCGAAATTTGGTATAATTTTATGAGCTCGAATTGGAAAATTTTACAAACCGGAACACGCAACTTTCTAAAAATATTTGTTTAGATGGATAAATGCAATAAAAATCTTTAATCTTCAAATATGCATATCTTCTGAAATTTTAACAATCAGTAAGGTACCGTAGGCGAATAACAATCATTTCTACGAAATCTACTGTCATCGGTTGTATTATTCTCTTTAAAACCTTTAACTGTCGTGCATGGATTTCTTAGCCTCATGGGATAGTATTGTATTTCACTTATAAATCGACTGTGTTCAGGAAAAAGAGCGTAACCCTCACAGAACAAATTTTACAGGAGGGGCAAAAAACGTTTTTTAAATGATTTTGGTTCAATTTCAAAAAAAATAGGCACAGATATTGGATGCATGATGATTGATGATTTGGTGTTATATCTTTTCGATATAATAATTAAAGAAGTTATTACAGAAAAACCAATAAAATTATGGGTAAATGCTTTTTTCCTTAAATTAAATCTTAATTAAAGCTCAATTAAAACCTGAATTTAGATAATAATTCGGCATTTGCGGCTTAATTCCTTTTTACAGAACGTGTATTTAGTTTTATACATTGTTAATATCTAATAAAAGTACTTTTCGAAAAATTGAGGGTTAAGCCCTTTTTCCTAAACAAAGTCGAAATTATCACGTGTTATTTACGATCAATTAATTAGTTAATATAGTAATAATAACACAGTAGCATCAACTACCACGGAAAAAGAATTTAATTTTTTTAAATAAGTCGCTAACCGAAACACAGCTTTTCAATCAGCTAATTTCCAGGATTGCACGAATCGGAGCTGCGTTCCTTTTTAAAAATATTGGAGTCATCGTAACTTAAATATTGTGACAAATTCTGAGATATACAGAAGTGCTTGGTCAGTCGAATCATTAAAAATAACAAAGAATATTACGGTAGAGCAAAAATCCTCCCCTGCATACTAAGGTATTTATATGGTAGGTTAATTTCTTCAGTTATTATGATGAGGGAAATAGCTAAGCCGATAATGCCAGGGATCGGCCAAATAAAAAGAAACAAGCAGGAGGAAAAAGTACTCGAGACAATGCCTCTGGCGATGATGGGGGTGGGGATCGCACCCGGGTTAGAAGTTGGGGGTCGGCTATGACCGCCCTAATACTATAATGAAGGCATTGGCTCCCAACTGTAAATAAGTCTTATTTCGTTAATTGATATTTCTTTGGATACAAATTTTCAGAGATTTTGTAGTGTGAAGGTCAAAAAATAAGAAATTTTGTTTAGCTTTGGAAGCTAATTGCGTATAATCAGCAAACTTTTATACATTTCTACATTCATTTTTTACATTCATTTTATACATTCATTTTTTTACAAACTATACACTACCCATTTGTATCGAATACATCACAACACGTCGACTTGAGTGGACAATAAATAGATTTTTCGGAGGACTTTTCTCTCGAAAACTGTCAACGCGTCTGTTACGTACCAACATTGATGCGTACCAAGTACCTTCTACTCAGCACTCTGACCCACATGAAAGAACTGAAAGAATGAGTGAATTTTATAGGTATCTTTCATTCGTTTTTCTGCACATCTGACGTGTTTTTATCTGTTTCCGTAATCTGTTTGCCATACCCCCTTACCACTCCTTTGTCAGTAGCAACCGAGAGTAGAAAAATATATTTTTATTTTATAGTACCTACAACAATAAAGGTATTATAAATGGGAACCATTTTTACAGAAACTTGAAATAAAACCAGAGCGTTGGAGCGGAGCTCGGAGCAGGAGCACGGAGCAGTGGAGCAATGGGGTTTTACCTGGAGCAGGAGCGGCGCCGGAGCACTGCAAATTTGTAGTGCTCCACTACTGCTCCGGATGTTTTCTTTTATTAATAGTGATTTTTCGTCCTGAACCCAAATGAAAATACTGTATTATTTGACACTTTGCAACACTGGAATTATTTTAAATACGGCAACAATGCTGTTTGATAAATAACCTCACAATTTAATAACGAAAATGACGAATAATAAACCTTGTTTTAAAGCTACTTATTTTTTAAACATGTGTAGAGGAGGTACATAATATAATATCTTCTAATGGATTCAAGCTCTGTACTATTCCATTTAAGTCGTTTTTTGCGACCCGGGTTTCGCCTTTCGGCATCTTCAGGCGCCGTGTACACTCACCAAAGGTAAACACACACTGACAACGAACTCTCTTTACTCTAGCTTATATAATAAATCAATACAATAAAGTATGTAAAAACTCCATTACCTACCTATCAATTCAAAGGTTACAAAAAATACAATAAACAACTTATGAATAGTTGAAGTGTCATTAAAAAACCTAATTAGTAAAAACCTTGGTAGGCGAAACCCGGGTCGCAAAAAACGACTTAAATGGAATAGTACAGAGCTTGAATCCATTAGAATTTAAATTCAAATTCCATCAAGTACCTTCAGTCGATAGTATTAATAATATAATATCTTGTTTTAAAACTTTCGAAGCGGAGCAGACCTTGGAGCGGAGCTGGAGCAAGTATTAGGTCCCGGAGCGGAGGTGGAGCGGAGCAACTCAAAAAAGGGTCCGCTCCACCCTCTGAATAAAACGATACATGAACCCAGTAATGCAGATATCTTAATGCCTTTTTATGATATGTGGTTCAAAATGAGTTGTATTATAGTATATAGAAGAATTATTGAAAATAATACCAAAACAATGTGTCACATAACTTTCACCGCTGCCTTCAATAATTTGAAACCATTAATTAAGCACTCGACGTTTCATTGTTCACCCGGGAGATGGCTCTGCTAGTGCGATAGAAGAAGAGCGAGACAGGGAGACGACAGGTCGGCTTGATTAAAAATACCGTAACAGCAGCCACAACGTTTTTATTGCGGATAATCCTGATTGGTGGAAGAGATCCCAAATCGAGACATCACCCTCTGTCTGATTTGGAGGAGATATCAGTGATAGAGAAACGGTTTACCTTTTTGTTGATTAACTATTTGATGCACACTAGCTGATATAATTATAAATTATCTTACAACAATAAATTATCATTGGATTCTTAATCTGAGTTATTAGAGTTGTAATACCAAAGTTTGAATACATATAATTTGTTAGTATTAATTCTTACTTAATTTTCTTATGGTTTTGTGTATTAATAAAAAAAATCTTCATACGAAAAGCGTTGTTATTTCAACCAATGTGTGCTGCCATTACTAAGCCATAATTATTATGAAACAATGCAAGATAAATCAAAATAGGTAGATATATACCAAGATTGTCGCAACCTGACATGGAATGGTGTTCAGTACGGAAAGACCAATATGGTACCTACATAATAGAGGGAAACAAGAGTATGAGATGTGATAGAGGTCTCCAAGCTAATGAAATACCAATGAATCTGACATATCGTTAGCTAGGTAAATGGAGTTATAGATAGGTATTTTCTTTCACTAAATGAAAATATAGCCGCCCTAAAACCCGATTGATCGAGAAACTCATCATGTTCGACAGTTATATGTGTCAGAAAAAAACTAGGTATTGAAAATATACTAGACATATTTAGGCAGCAGTGGATAATGATGTATTCATATATTTTTAACTATTCTGGCATTAAAAGTTGTCCATAACTGCAACAGATAATATTGCCCGTTGACATTATATCACCGCTCCTAATTTCATTTTATTTCCTCCATCAAGAGGAATTCCGCCATTCTAATTTCCCGCAAACGTCCTAAGATGCGTTACGCTTTTGTTTTATCGCCATTTTATATCGAAAATTTTAACATTTTATGCTGCAATATAAAATATATTTATAGATTTATTTAACGACGCCATGACAAAAGTTTTGAAGAAAATGCAATTTAGATCATACGCAAGACTGCGCTGACATACGATGCGTAAAATCGAAGTAAAGTAAAATCGTAACAATCAATAAAAAAAAATATTTAAATACTTCTCATATTGTGTAAACTATCTAGGTACTCGAATATGTATTCGTTACTATCCAGATATTTGTTTATATTCAATTTTTAATCTAGACGCCCTAATTTATTTTAATTTAATGATTCTACGTTCGAAATTCAAACTTTGAATTCAAAATCAAACAATATTATCATTTTATGTACAGCTAGGTTTCTATAATTTCTCTTGGTAGGTATTGGTAATTTCCCAGATGATAAATTAGAACAAGAGATGGCAGCAAGGTCGCTCCTAGAAAGCCAATTATCGCTGAAACGTCCCGGTTGTTGTCTCAACTATTAAGCCGTTATTAATGATGTACGGTTCGCTTCTCTGCTACTCCTAATTATCAAGGAGATTATTTAAAGTTTTTGCAGGGCAGATTAGCGACATCATTTGTCACGGACTCAAAGTGCACAGAATCAAGTCGAATGCACCTCTAAAACTAACAACTGCATTCCTAAAAGTAGAAATGATTAAACCCTTTCCTTATCAGAAAACCGTAAAACAATCCCAATGTTTATATTTTAGAATTCTATATCATAGGTTTATAATAACAAATTGATATTGTATGGCGTATACAGTCGATGTAGAACAAAGGGATAGACCTAGATTCATCTAATGATTCAGTGCAGGGAACTATCAAAAGGGTGGCAATAAGAAAAATAAGAACATTGTTTCTACGTGTCAATACCACATTTTAGTACGATAAATAAACAGTCAATACCAATTATGCTTGAGGTTAGTGGAGTTTTTTAATCACAAGAGACGTTTGATTATACGAATAATGTATAAATAACATTGTATTTGTTGCGTTGGTTTATAATCCTTTCTACCAGTGGCGAACACTCCATACTAGGCGATTATTTGAAGCCTACCTTCTTAAGAAAAATATTTTTTAATTGCATATTGACTTATTTATATAATCACTTGATTATATTATATTATATACATATTGTAATTTATTTTGCCAATGAGAGATGTCGTATGTATAGGAATGATGTATTACACAGATAATAAAATTACAAAACCATCTGCAAAGGTTTTATAAAATATACAACTGCGTAAATAAAGGTCCGATTATGTTTCCAATAATTCTCATTTTTTTTTCATATGCACTTTACGTCACGTAGCCCCGCCCAGTCTATCGACTTGTATGAAGTAGGGTTAGCTCCGATTGCAGAGCCTAAAACTAAATAATTAATAATTAGTTAATTTAAAAAAATAATTTCTATGGTGTTTAATCGAATATTAATAAATGTAGACTTTTTTTTAAATAAAAAGAACTTTTATCTAATGATTTTGATGTGTAAAAATGTTTTGAAAAATTAAGGGGGGACATGCTCAGCGTAGGTCAAAATAGAACTTTTATTGCATTTTCAAACCATGATCCCGGACATTCCTTAAACGTTGTAGATAATCTATTTATATTATGTTGAAGCCTTGTTATCCTTTATATTTATTTTAAACATTTGATGACTGAAAAAAGTATTTTTATTACATAAAATAGTGTTCTTTTAAACTTCTCGTTCTAATGTTTTAGAATATAGTCATATTTCAGTACATGAATGTGCAGCGGTGTAAAGATTTTTTACATGTATTAATTTTTAAACGCATTTATAAAACCATTAGTATAATTTATGACGAGATTATTTTTGTAAAATATTTACTATAAAAAATTATATTGATAATCTCTGTGATCCCAAATTTGACAGAATTAGGCATTGTATTATTCAAAAAATGGGCAAGATTAACACATTTGAAGATAATTCTAAAGATACTAATTATAAGCTTTGTCTTTGAAAATTCAAGTGTAATACACATTCTACGAATAATGATTGCTTTATAATAATTATTGACCTAAGTATAAGGTAGTGTTTTTTTTAAATACGCCATTTCTTTTGTTATTCCCCAGTAGTTAAGCTACAACATACGGCCGTATCCATAAATTGACAAACTAAAATTGAAGTAGGGAGTAAGATCATGTTCAGACACGCGAGTTAGCATGATCTTACTCCACAATGTATAGGTATATCTACTCAGTAGACATTCTCAATTTGCACATTGTGCACTTGAATTAAATGATAACGGCATAAAATATAGCTGCGGGAACAGAACCATACATCAGCTGTCATTCGCGACAAGATAACAACTGTTTTTTGGCTTCCCGCTGCAAATGTTTAATTCCTTGTGGAGAATCTGACAGCTCGCGTACCCAGCCACCTACCTACCCCGTGCAATCCGCAAGAGAGAAATGAACGATTAATTATGCTGACAAACTTCTGGAATAAGCAATGGCTTACGAGGAAAAGTCATGCAGTTAATTATTTGGGTTTTAGCATTGCCACCACGCAACGGAAATAATAAGTGTAAAAACATTAATATGTATTCAACTACAATATTACATAATTAAAGATCTAAAGCCCTACTTTATTGAGATATGGTCGAATTCGTTGGAAGTACGTACATGATTTACTTTGCGGAGATGCCTAATATGAATGAAATCTATTTCTTAAATAGTATATTGCCATGGCATGCATATGCCATGGCCCCCACATCCTGTGTCCCTACATATCGCTAGTTTTAAAGGCAGCCTGGCGCTCTACAGTGACGTTTTCCAAAAAATGGTGTTCGAGGTCAAATTCATTGTATTTTTAGCATTTTTTTTTAACACATCGAATTATGGAGTTGTCGATTATCAACACACATCAACTAAAATTAACAGGTGATTTTTTTTACTATTAAAGCAAATTTAAGATGTGTGTTTATCTCATTTATCTGGTCGATCCACCACGCCAGGCCCCCCTATGCCCGGGCCCTTAGGTTTGAGCCCTGTCACCCCCCCCCCCCCCTTGTCGGGGTGATGATGCATGCATTCGCATAACACCGGAATACTTCCTAACATCAAATTGAAATTTCAATAATGAGTGGAAACATTGTAATAATAGGTCAAAAACTTAAATGAAAATCTGTGATCTACGTAGAGTCCATGTTTCAACTAGGTACGAGTACCTGACTATGCCTATTCATAATAATAACATACTATGCGGACAGCTGTAGATGCATCAGCAGAATAATATGAAAGTTGATTTGAAATATTCATTCTTATTACAATATAGGTAAGTAGAGTACGTTTTTCAACTATATTCATCACTATTCATCGGTTCACCTTAGAATTGGCACGGTGGTGTTTTAAGAGGTATGTAGTACATATTCCAATTGCAACGTTTTTTTAACTGCTTTACACACGAATTTTACAATATAATATGTAATAATTAAATTAAGCTTGAAATTTATAATTTTCAACAAAATAAATTGAATACTTATAAGAAAATATCTGAAGAATATTCTGTTTTATCCGCAGTTTAAAAAAAGGTTTGTTTTTATAAGTCGCATATTGTGACCCTTAAATTTAGGTATACTGGAATAATTATATAGTGGCACCATTAGTAATTCGCATGAGTATTGACATTGCTTTCTGTAGCCTATGTAATGTATATTTCAATGCTAGAAAACAATACAAACACAAGTGCGACTGCCTTTTGCCGTACCCGTGGTGCCAGTGTAGAATGATCCCAGTATACCCTAAATATAATATTACACGTGATACAATGTATAATATCAGATATTTAATATTTTAAAGATACATTTTAATTGCCTCGACCTTTTAAAGGAACACTTCAAGACTCTTTGTAAGAAAATAAACATTAAATTTTATTTATATAATATAACGCGTAACTATAAAAAAAACTGTTTAAACACTGGTACACTATAAATCACTCCTATCACGTACCTGTCTACAAAAAAACTTTGTTACAATGTAGAGACCATTTGACATTTACAATAACAACAAAATAGTAAGTACATATTATTCAATAGAATACAAAATAAATGTAATATGAGGAAAAAAAATCTTCCATAGACAAGAGTGCTTATAAAATCCCAAAGCTCAATTTCCGTTTGTCCTGTTTTGCAATGCCTAAGCGACAATCTTAAAAAGCACAAAGGCCCCAAACCTTTGACCCTCACACGCATTTATTTTTATCACCACTCCCATAAATATTGCGACATCAATTCTTTTATTCTCGAGTAAGTGCAAACTGCAAAATAGTTGGCAGCCTTACATCAGCGGATCTTCGATGAGCTTTTGAATTGAAAATTTCGAATCAACAAAAGCTCCGGAATCATTCACATTAGTGCGCCAATTATACCATAAGTAATTATATGGATCAAGTATTCTCTGTTAAATATAATATGAATACAGTTTAAGATGTTAATATTACAAATTAATTTATTATTCTTTATGTAAGTAATGAAATCTTTACATAGTAATAAATTATTTTGTATGAACGTAACTACTTAATCATAACAAATATTTGTATGGAAAGTGCCGCAGTTTTAAGAAATAAGATATATTGAAGTGTCTATAGTATGTACTAAAATAGTCGAATAATATGCCATAACAGATTGCGACAGATTACTGCTGTAGGCGTACTTGTATTACCTAATGTTTAAATATTTGTATTGTTACACTGATAATAATCAAGTAATATGAACTATTGAAAAACATAATTGTATTTCATATTTATTGACCATGTCCGATCCTAAAAGATTACAGGGGCTTCCACAGAATGGAGGTTTACATTAATATATTTTTACGAGCAATAGATGACCGGGCGACTTAAACGTCGGCCTATAGCGTCGTGGGTCCCAGGTTCGAATCCCGGATCTGACAAGTACACATATTGTTTTTTAGTATGGTACCTAATAGGTTGAGCTAGTGGCTGACATCCATTTCTCGTAAAAACAAAATCCGTTAACACAAACCTCCACTCTGTGGAAGCCCATATGATCTTATTAGGATCGGATATGGTCGGGAAATAAATATGTTAGCCACTTGCTCAACCTATTAGGTCCATACTCCGACTCCAAACACACATTGAAAAACGATATGTACACTAGAATACAAGTCTAGGGGCCCAATGACAGTAGTGTAGTTTAACAGTAGTGTATGTATCACAAATACTCAGACTTTGAGAAAATCATCACATAAATATATTGTGTCTTTACCGGGATCGAATCCGGAGCTCCCGGATGAAAGACCGGTGCCTGCACCACAAGAGCTGCATACTCATTTTTCGTTAACGTTTCGTGAAAAGCAAATCGCTTAGTGTATGGCTTATAAATGATAATATTGCATCGGGGTCGAAGCAACTTGAGAGGGAATCATTATTGCAAGCCCATAAACGTTTCACCGGTCCGATTTAATGATCGTCCTCTTTTGTGACCGACTATCTGACCTTTTCGCTAATGATACTTAAATGATATGTCTACCTCGCGCTAAAAAATATGCATCGTCCATCATCAATCTCTTCTACAGGCACAACTTGAAACATGTAAGCGCAGAACAAATTAATAAATAGAATTCAGATAGGCTATAACATCCCAATACACTACATTTTGAAACAGGGTTTTGAATGTGTGTTTCCTACGAAAATGAAACACACAATGTGCAACAGTGTGTGTTGCAACCTTCAAATATACCAATATTGAATAAGCGTCAGTGCATAAGCCGAGAGCAGTTGTCAGAACGAAGTACATGCTTAAAATAACGTATTCTTGGCACGTGTTTAGGTTTATCACATATTCTTCCACACTCGAGATTGGTTGCCTGTTACTCCACACCCGTTGGATATTTCAGTTCCATTAATAGAAGTATCATGGAAGTATCACAATACATTTAATATCAATTTATAGGCACGCAAAATCAACCGTCAAATTCAATATTCACCATAAACACTATAGGTACAATATAAGTTATCCTCAACAATTTTTGTTTGAAACAATAGTTCCTATTTGTTTTTCATTTGATCCAATTTTTATCTGTGGAGTGGATGTTAAGAACGGAACCAGCACAGTAGATATTAAGTAGGTACTAGTTCTCTTTAAAATATCCAATAGTTTTTATAATTTATTTTAAATTTAAATTCAAGTTTTTTTTTAATTACAACTAAAGACAAAATTAAAATGACATAATCACAATATATTCTAGAATAGGGTATTTTGAATTAAAAATTTAAATAAAATCTAAGTAAATTATTACTATGAACCATTCAAAAACTCTATCCACTACCAACAGTGGCGTGCGTTAGTTTCTAAGATAAGGGATGCTCTTCATAATAAGTCGTTTTATTTATCAATACAACTAGTAGGTAATACGAGAAGTACATTATAGTATTATATCTCAAGATAATACAATTATAATACTCGTAGATACGTATTTATTATTCTGTCCAAATCAAGCAAATGATTATATGCGAATATTTTTTTTTCATTCACGCTGGGATGTCAGTTCAATGGATGGATACTTGTTATTACTATGAAAGATTAACATGTGATTTTATGGACCGGATTCTACTGATATCCAACTAAATTTCAATGATAAAAAACTTATAAATTATGTTATAATATGATGGACGCGATTTAATTGTGTGTACTTAAGTTTATCTTTCAATTTTTAAATATATTTTTATCTTTTTAATATTACTAGCTACGTAGGTATTTATTAACCAAACATAACATAAAGAATAACGTATATCATCAGTAAAACGTATTTATTTGCATATTCCGTTATCTGTCGATCGACGCACCTAATACAGCTACAGTACTACTACCTACTACTAATAATTCACCTTGTCACGCTCCAGCGTTGGGGCATAAGACAATCACGAGTTCGCGCCATTTTCAGTTAAAGTAGTAATATATAATTTTGAAAAAGCAATAATACTTACATTTATTCTGTGGAAACTATTATGTAAGTACGTAAATTATCTGCAATAAATAAGTATTCAATTTAATTGTTAAATCAATTTTATTTTGTTATATTATTCACATTAACCCTGTAGAGTAAAAACATTTAAACATAATAAAGGTACAAAGCAAGATCATCTATCTTTACGTTTAATATGGACACCAAAAATGACCCCTCGAATTTCACACCTCGTCTCGAAGCAAATAATTTACATTGTTGCACATTTGTGTTGAATATTAATTGAGTTAGAAACTAAATAATGACCCTCAGCTCCGATATGGTATATTAAAATGATGATATTCCAAGTTGAAAAAGCGTTGAAAATCCTTCAGTCCATCGCGTAGCGAATCGCATGCTCCTCAAAGTTTACAAATTTAATAATTAATATTTTAATAAATCTATTTTGTTCAAACCGCTTTCGTTTTATATATTTTTATTAAGATATTATAATATAAATTAGATAATACATTAAATAATTAAATCACATAAGTATCTTAATTCGATATGTCTGCGCTATTTTTTTTAAAGTCCTATTAAGTCAAATAAAAAATCAAAAAAAAAACACCCATTGTGGTCGCGCGGCTTAAGCGTTGGGCTATCACGCCGTGGGTCCCAGGTTCTAATCCTGGGTCTGGCAAGTACACATATTGTTTTTCAATTTGTGTGTGAGTCAGGGTATTGACCTAATAGGTTGAGCAAGTGGCTGACATCCATTTCTCGTAAAAAACCAAAATCTGTTAATACAAACCTCTACTCTGTGGAAGCCCATATGATTCTATTAGGATCGGACATGGTCAGAATTGAAAATGAAGTCAAATATATTATAATAATATATCACAACCACAGAAAATAAAAATAAAAGTTCCCTGATCATAACAAATTACAAAATACTATTGATGATAGATTTACTTTAATTGAATTAATATGATATTGAATATGAAATATGAAAGAATTATAGGCATATAATAATAATATGTACTCGTATATAAAAATACAATCAAATAAGTTATACCTACATGAAATTAGTTTGCTTGCAACTTAAAAGCATATTAATTATTTTAGGTCACATCACCATCTGAAATATTAGTTGGTACTATATACAATGTAATACATAAAATGACAAATAAAATTTTAATTACCCGCCCGTCGCCATGTAAAATCTTAAACATTTTATCCAACTTCTTTGGAACTCAGCTTTCTAATGTTTAATTTGCGCAACTAATAACTTGCCCAAATCCCAAATGTTTGGCATATTATTTTAGTCATTTTCGTTTATTTTTGTTTTGTCACCAAAGATAATAAAATATAGCTTACTAAATTTGACTGTTCTAGACTTTTGGCAGTAACACACGATGTATAAATTAATTAATCATGTTGTGGAGTGACAGCTAATAAATAATTTTAACGTATGATTAAACAAGTAAATAGTTTTAAAAATTTGAAAAGTGACATCGCTGAAATATATTGTATAAAATAGTTTTTGCAAAACATTTGAGAACATTCGATAAAAACAATTTACAACATACAGTTATCATAACTCAAGGATTGAAGACAATGTAACGAAAAAGTAAATGACTCGAAAGGGTCAAAATTGCCACCGTCTCAACCCTTTCGCGTCGCGCAGCCTCATTAGCATATTTAATCGCGTTTCGGAGACAAAAGTAATACCTCATCATGCGTCGTAATAACCCTTAAATGTCCATCCGTGGGGTATCCAGAATCATATTTCAAATTAACCATTTGTCCCGGCCAAGGTAAATGTATTGGACGCATTTAATTGAGATATGTGGCAATCGTGAGAAGATAAATCTAGAATATTATTTACGGGAATGCATACTAATTTGTAACGGACAGATTTTTTTATTCTGTGTACTACTCTACTATATTACCAACAAAGCTTCAAGTTTGTTCTTAATTTAAAATTTAAATAATATCGATGTGATGTCAACTAATAATAATTACAAGATAAAAAGAACTTTTTATATGCTACGTTTTTAAATTTTCTGTTGAATCATATAAACTTGACTTGACTAGCTTAAACGATCAAAAAAAAAAAAAAAACTGAAATGTCATTTTGACATTTCATATTGATTTCCATAGTAACGCACGTATATATTAATAATTTAGTTGCTAGGACCCCAGACCCTAGCTACCAATAATAGTGGATTGGATTACGGATTTCTTCCGAAATAACTTAATTACATTAATAAAAAACAGAATTAACCGAAAATGAATTCAATTCAACTTAAAGATGGCTATAAGTATTAAAAATGGATTGGCATCGTGTTCTGGTATATTCTAAAAGTTTCAAATGTATAGCTAGTCAGGAAATTAGTTAAAATCGATTGCAAGATTTATACCGGACAAACAACCACCGGACAAATAAGAATACGACCTAATAAAAACGTTGTAAAAATAGTCTTTTATGACTGACTATTCTTTTAATTAACGTTTTCCATCTTCATTGCTTTACATGTTCATTAATGGCCCCCTAGGGGCCCAGGGTCTAGAGGGCCCGTTCTTATTATTGTGTGTCGATATGCGAAAACTTCATAATCCAAATGGATTTATTCAAAAATACAAAAAATCGCTAAAAATACACTGAATACCCTTAATTTTTCCTGTAGAAAACGCTTCTGTAGAGTGCCACACTGTCTTTAACCCTATCGGTAGGTAGCGGGTCCAGCCAAATATCCTGGCCTGGGGAGCCGTTACAGGTTCTGGGGGCCATGTGTTCATCAACAGTGTTGACGTTGTCACCTTATCCTTCTCTGGGTGCAGTCCTATATCGAACGTTGGCAACCTATTCAAATACACATTGAAACGAACAACATGCAAATTTCATCCATTCGTGCGATTCGGGCGATGTGACAGCTAGTGCTGTTGAAATTATTAATTTTACAAAAACTATGTTACGAACCTGTACGTACTTGTTTGCAGTTTTGACGTATATGTATCCATCTAGCTCGCGGAGTCTTCATTAATCACTATAATCATAATTTTAGGTTAATGTGGAAACAAAATAATCAGACAAATTCATATCGTCGATTAGCAGGACACTCTTAGCGTTACATGCTTACCTCTCTCTTGAATCTCGTAGGTCTCTTCTACTCTTGAAACAATTTTGCCTGTTATCGCGAGGGATGGTTTCCAATCCTGATGTCCTAATGAATTTTTTGAATTTACATGCGCCTGTCAATTACCTACGTGGTCGCAGCGCAGCCATGATTTATACTGGATCGGAACCGTTTCCTCGTGTCAAGCCTATCAGGCACCATAAGCGAGTGGTGCAAGACTAGTCAATGCTCTCCCCAAAGACGTAGACATTTTCGGAGATGTACTATGTATTTTATATTCGATATTTTATTTTTCTTTGTATGTTTTTTGTTTTCAATTTTTTTTATTTTTCTGTATAAAATTGTACTTTAGTATTTTTTTATTATTATTATTTTATATATTCTCTTCTTCTTTCTTGTGAGGGTAATAATGTAAATCTCATGTTGTGCACGTCTTGAATTTAGGTTTGTTATGTCCACAATGTTTTGTTAAATAAATAAATAACAATTAAGTTCATTCCTTATTAATTCTGTCTGCAAGATCCAAACTACTGTAACTCCAAATTTGGTAAAATTGAGTTATTACTTTTAGGGGGCTCCGGGTGCGATCCGATGAGGTCACAATATATTTATGTGATTTTCTCAATGCATGGATGTTTGTTATTGTTTCACTTATATTACTAATTGCACTAGGTAGTGTTTCACTACATTACTATCATTGGTTGTAATGTTAAAAATAATAATCGTTTCACTAATTTAATAATAAATAAAACCTTAGCCGGTTGAACATTGAAAATCGTTTTGACTGGGATATGGTCATAAATCAAAATGGGGCGCAATATTGCAATTAATGTCTTCCGTGCGTACAAATGACGACTTGCCGGGACAGTGACGTCATGCGGCTAGCTGAAACGAGTGAAAGACAACGTCTGCACATGTGCCGATGCGACATTTTGGTAATATTGTGTTTTCAAACTAAAATCTCGCATTAGAGATGTGTGTGAAGGTACATTAAGTTGCATGTGTTTTGTGAATACGTAATAGACATATTTGACACGTTGCAGTCGATACGACGATGTGTGCGACCCTGGTTAGGCTTGCAAGTTCAGAGCTTACATCTTGTACCTACATAGAATTGCAACCGTTTATATTTAAACTTTAATTAAGTACGTACTTCTATTTATAAGAAACAACTAATAAACATTTTAATTAGTTACTAATTATATTATAGAAATAATAGTCATTCCCCGTGGCTTAGTAGATTTTTTTTACTTTATTAGGGTTTACTTACCCATTTCAAATCTATAAATTTATATTACGTCCAAAAATAAAATAAAGTAATCTCAGATTTCCTATAATATACGATATCATATATTAGAATTAGATAATGTTATATTGATTAAACCGGTACATAAAACAGGATTAACCTGCTGTTGTATTTTTTTAGTTCTTTAACAACGCAAAAAGGGAGGATTAAATGCCTAACAATGCCGTCATTAAAGTATCGTTTTTTGGGGTGAAATCGGATAAAAATGAAATCAAATTTTAGGGTGATAGAGGAAAAAGCGCAATACATTCTATCTACTACTAAGCAGTGTAAAATTAGATGAAAAAAAAATGTGGAAATCTCCCTCAGTAAAAGACATCTGTCACATCATATTAGGATACATTTAGTGGGTGGCATCCCCTTTTTTGTGCCTTATATTTCTACTCACTATTTTGCTCCAATTTCCCCCTTAATGAAATCAAAGTTAGTGTCCCAATCATACTCACTCTCCCCATGGTAATACTTGGAAATTGCGAGGTTAAAATGTTTTAACATTGTAATAATAATAGTCATCATCACTACGATGATTCAATAAACTCGAATAATCAATGTGTAATAGAACAAAACCAAATACTGGAGTACTAAATACCAAAATACGCTAAACGATTTATGAGTTCACATTTTTTAAAATCATTGTAATGTTCTCTTTACTATTTATATAGTAGGTATCTATCTGTAAATATATTTTTCACATAAATTTAATAAAAATATTTTACTTTTCGTCTATTCTATACCTATATGACATAATTATGTCTATGACCATAGCAGGATTCGAGAACCCGGGTAAATTACCCTAAATGGGATAAAAATATAAATTTTGTGCGGAATGAAGGTTCAATAAACACCTTATATGTATTATAGAATATTAAAATTTCGATAAAATTTAAGACTAAAATGCACACAAGGCGCCTGTTCAGTTCCAATAAATCGTAAATTCAAATGGATATAATAATAATATGTACTTACTATTCTGACAGTGTCCGCCTCTGAAACCATTGGTCGCAACTTTGGACCCAAATTCCAAATTAACATATTGTTTGTTTTTTCAATGTGTTTCTAATACAAATGAATATTACGTTACATATGAGCGAATGGTAGACAACCATTCCTCATAAAAAAGGCTGTTAATACATTTTCCAATCTGTGGAAGCTCAAGCTTAAAAGCGAAAATGTTAATTTACCTTTTTATAAGCTTACCTTGCATACTATATTAAATTTAGAGTCACATCTTTAGTGTTTTTATTAATTAAGTATATTTAACTTTTATTGTTTATAATTATTTGTGTTTTCTTCTCTCTTCTGAGGGTAATATTTGCCATATATATATTTCTATTCAACTCGTTTGTTTGTAACCAGTATAGTTTTATTTTAAATAATTATATATTTCTACAATAATACTTACCTGTATTATGTGTGGCTTTCATAAAGATTCCAATTCTATGATGTAGGTAGCTATGTCATTTTAAATATTATAATATGCCTATCAAAAATTATTATCAGTGTCGTTCGACCCATTTTATTGACAGTAATTTCTGTATTGAACAAATAAATATTTACGTTGACTTGCGTGTCATCTGCCGTTCGGTGACAAATGAAATAAGTCATAATATTATTTTATGAATCGATGCATCAATGCTGATCCATTTTACGTTCCTTGACAAATAAGTTTAAAAATTGACAGTTGGCAACACACGCCTGATCAATCTCTTTCATCCGCGGACAAAATAAAACGGAATCGTTCTAAAAATTTAAAAACCAAATATATTTCTTTATTGTATTTGGCAAATTTTATTGAGTGCAAAACATACCCGGCCAGCTCATTAATAATTATATTCTTAGCCATAAACTAAAAACGTTCGTAATTCAAAGTTTGTCTATTGTCATTTTTGACAGGTATGCAACATAAAAAGCGCGCGTCAGGATAATTTTGACATCGAATGGCCAACGGTAAACCCACTGCTAATAATGCAATATCGTATACCAAACATTACTCTCACGCTCAATTCATGAAGATCAAGAAGCGTATATAATTGCGACACATTCGTACCTTCGCGTCACAAAAAGATTTTAAAATCGAATAAATAAAATCCTTCGCGTTTGAAAGGGTTGATTTAGTTCTGCGGATGTAATGTTTATTGTCACATTTTTTTACATTTTAAATTTAAAATCTCCGGTAGGGCGTCCCCTCACTTTATCCGATAGCCAAATGTTTTTTTTTTCATGACTAGCAATGACAATAGTGGTACAAAGTTGACGGTGCGTGTAGGTAGGTAGGTACGTAATCATATAACACCCCTCAAAAATTATATACTATTTTATATTCAGTTACAATATCGAGTGAATGTACTTTTATATTTTTATCATCACAGTCATATAATATTATGACGATAATATAGCGACGTTTTTATTTTTGTCTAAAAAAGAATATTAAACAAAGATGTTAAAAAACCTTTTTTGTAGAGATAAAGTCTAACTGATTAAGTTAGCTACAAATGACTTCGCATTGCAAGTTAATTTGCAGGGACTTCACATGACTTTTATGACATATATCTGCTAATTTTCATGGCGTATACACAGACAATCCATCGCGATAAGTAGATATGCAGCCAATAATACCTACTACTAAGACAATAATATTAGTTACTAAAAAAATTATCTAAAATTTTTATAAAACCGTTTATAACTGCACTTGAATAAGTAATCTCAATGAATTTAAGAAAATCGGAATAGCAATCGAACTTAATATTTTTGGAGTTTGCCAACTTAATCATGCTTCATCCGCTTGCAAAATCATTTTAAATGTCATTAGTCTCTTTTGATTTATAGTCCAAATTCTTTAATTATACTATTGTTTTATTCATTCATTACAAATTTCAGCATTTGTCAGATTTAACGTGAAATTTTGATATACTTATTCATTTAATTATAATGCATACATACTTATTAATTATAGTGTATTTTCAAGTTCCACTATATTATAAATTTTGAATCTATAAAATATATCCAATAAAATCCATGTCACCCTGACATTTACAATATGAATCGAGTCACAATTCAGCGACATCAACCAACGTTTAATAGGTAAGTAATAACAAAATATATCTTAGAATAACAATAAAAGAAATGTGATTTTTAATGCAATCCATCTTGCACAATTGAAGCTATTTCATTCATTAAAATGTTGCCACACTCACATGCCGCAAAATTAAATTAAAAATAGGAGGAGAGATGAATCCTTACACCTCAAATCAAGTGCGCACCCAAATAATCGAATGTGAAAGGGTACAAATAAATAATACAATTCCCTACTAGAAATTTATTTAGCGTAAAGAGATGAGGTTTAAAATGCATTATTGCGAACCTTCAAATTTACGCGCGATAAAAGGGTTAAAGTTCTAACCTATGGCATAGCATTGTAGTCCTTATTTTGAGCTTATTCAAGGGCCATTTTAATTATAGATGTCTTATATTATATTTGGATGCAGTCGTGTGAATTCTTGTGATCAAAATTGAATCTAATCAGGCGCAAACAAATTTCGCGCAAATCCATTACGATTTTAAAATTTACAATTTGAAATCTTTTCTATGGCAACAATTCGTATTTTGAATGTGGAATAAGGTTTTCACAGGAATGTCCACACGAAATGTTGCGTAAATATTTTTTATATCTACCAAAATCTTCTAAATATAAATTTATTATTATGATTATTTACGTATCTACATAATGTAAGTAACCTGGTACCTACCTAAAAATACATATCGACATTAACACTATCGACAGAGAAATCTATGTGAAATGTATTGAACAAAGTGTGTAGACATCTTATATTTAGAACAAATGAGATAGTTAGATAAAGATAGTTTTGAATATTTATTTTATTAGGAATTTAATTATTGTCAATTTGTGTGACGTCAGTAAATCCCTAACAATTAAAATACATAGTTTTCGCTATTATGAACATATTTTACTGCTTTTACTTAACAATGAGGGTGCACATGAAGTAGGTAATAAATATGTTTATTGTATAATATACTAAGTAACGCAGTCAGCGTTTATGTCTTGCCTGTTGTATCACATTGTCTCGCTTGGCGCCCCTCCCGCTATTTCGTTTTTTTACCCAAAGTATCCAACCTTACTAACCCATAATACGGTAGGTACTTTTACATATCTATGCTTAATAATATAAAATTAATCAGTTATATATTATTATAACTCTATTAATATTGGAACAATACAGAGAGATTAAGTTTATATAATATGTTGAAAGGTAGGTATAACAAACAGTACTTTACTAAGCTACTCTTTAGTACCTTTTCCACATAAATAATATTAAAATTACAATGGGTACCTACCAGTAGAGTGCGGTGACTTTTCTTTATAGATATGCTATTAAAAAATACATACGTACAGTGTACCTAATATTTGGTATATATTAGCTATTTGGATTTTATAACTAATTGAATCTCGGCCGATAAAATACTATGGTATCTGTGCATTTGCGGGATGGTAGCTCTGATATTATATTCTCAAAATATCCACGTTATTTTAATAACATAGAACGATTAGGATAATTTTAAAGGTAATTGAAATTTACCGTACGATTACATAATGAACACCCACCTACATATTATTAATATTATTATTATAAATTGGTAACGCTTATTTCTGGGGATGCGCCGCAACTGTGGCATCTATAAACCGCATACCACTGGTAGGTACCAATATTGGTTTTGTTTTAGGATATTGTTATATTAATTTGTGGAATAATGTCGTAGGACGTAACCGATATTGGGTTAAATAAAACGAGGACAATGTGGAAAAAATAAATTAGCGAACATAATTTTATTGGTGTTTGTTACTTCTTAACCATGAAAAAAGAGTATGGAAAACAATAATATCAAGAATACAATATTATAAGACTGAGCAACGCCATATTGCCAATTCATGGCAATATTCCATGAACAGATTTTTCAATACGGACACGATTTTTGATAGGTTCTACGCTATCAGATAATAGACGAGTAAACTTTTTATTTGACAAAAGATCCACGTGCTGTCATAATGTAAATATGAAAATATTGTTACGATCCGCACGAGAGGGTGATCATTGAGCAATTTCATTGTAAAATATCAATTTTAAGCCACATGTCATTTGTAATAAAAATATGAAATACAGCGTAGCCACGCCAAGGTGGTACCTACATAAATAGTTTCAACTTTACTATTGATGATACATGTGAGGGAGTTTGTCCTAATACAACATGATAGATCTTGATTAAATACTATTATGTTATATGCACTTACCTATTATAGATTGTTTGTATACCACAATAATTCATTACCCATATTAAGATACATACACTAGTTACAGTGGCGAAGGGTGGAGGTAGGCTGTTAACATCCGACATAAATAGTAAACATTAAACTTTTTCAGTCAAACGTATTTGTTTTCATTGTCAAGTGTCGTGTGAAAATCAAGTGTAAATAGAAATAAGGGTACATTTTTGAATTATTTTTTGCAACTGTTTGGTAAGTTTTGAACAACGATCGGTAGCTAGGTAAGTACTAATTTAATTTTTATCTCATATCTCTCCATATTCGAAAATTAAACCATATTACAACTTCACCCAGGTTTCACTTACTATTATTCTTGTGTTCCTTATGATTGACAATTGTGATTGAAAACATAAATAATGACAACGGATAAATTTCAATAGCCCTGTACCTACCTACATTAATACGTTTTTTTATATTATCATTGTTATGTTTACCATGATTTTTTCACGTTTATTGGATGTAGCAGGCATTAAATAATTAATGTATTATGGGCGTAGGGCAAACGAGATTTTCGCATAACCTAAACCTTCTTATTTACGGGGATTTAACAACAATTCCCAGCGGATGCACCTGTCTGGAGGGGAAACCTTTGTCGCCGTAGCCCATCAAAGGGGATAGATGCATGGCGGAAATTATTCTAAGAATAAAAAAAAACCGGAAAAGCAAAAATGAAAATGTACTTCCTTCTAAATAACAATAATGTCGGCGGATTCGTTTCGTCTTTGATGTGACGCGTACAATGAAAACTGAAAACGGTGTGGGTTACTTTCGTATTTTCTAATGAAGCGGATATGCAAGTTGTAAAAATGCAGACAGCTAGCGACATCTCTTATTTGAAGTACGATGCTCATTTCTGCGGAAAAATAATGAGACCGCGTTTTGAAAACTTTTGTATATGAAGGTATATTATATCGTACCAATGAATTGTGGTTTCTCGTTTACTTCCATTAATTTTTTACATGTAGGTAGGTATTTAGTATTCTTATTTGTTGCCAATTGTCATTTACAAAAATATGTTAGAAAGGATAATAAAATAAGCTAAATGGCAGAAAAACTAAAAGCTAGTTTTTTTCTCAAAATAAAACGAGATCTTAGGAAACTACGTTTCAAATAAAGAACTCATTATTATCGCCATTAACGCCATACGTCAGATGCAAATTTTTCAAGCCATTCAAAAATGCTAGATCAGCCAAGAAAACGCTGGTACTC
The DNA here is from genome assembly GCF_057557595.1 of Rhyacophila brunnea. Classification (NCBI taxonomy): domain Eukaryota; kingdom Metazoa; phylum Arthropoda; class Insecta; order Trichoptera; family Rhyacophilidae; genus Rhyacophila; species Rhyacophila brunnea. Next base: position 32,549,025 of record NW_028233276.1, on the reverse strand, counting down.
AGTAATTATTGCAACGAATATTTTTCCCATAAAATATAAGCAGATAAACCCATTAGAGTTTTTAATGAATACAAAAATACCTTTTTAATTTTTGGTAAGTACTTATTTTAGAAAAAAACGATTTCTTTCAATATATTCTTTAAAAGTAGGCATCGGCAGGTATATACATTATTATTAGTTTAAGTAGATGTTTGTGCTCTAATCGGTGTTGGAACCGAATTTGGAACTAAAAGCGAGACCGGAACACTTAATCCCGAATCTTGAGAACTCCATACCGGAACCTCGTAAGATTTTCGAGGTTCCGAATGTCCCACTGTTTTGAATTTTATAATTTTGTATTCAATTGTCTTTTTATGATCGTTTTTTTTCCAAAATATTAATTTATGCATTATTTATGTTTCATTTCGACCTATTATACAAAAGTAGAAAAATAAAAATATTCTTTTAGTTTTGCAATTAAACATACTTATACTTTGATTACCTATTATGTATATTGGTTTTTGAAGAACTGAAACCTTATTCGATTTTTACACTGGAACCGAATCCGAAAGCGAACATTAAACAAATCTGGTGTAATGACAGCTCTGGTTATATTATGAAGAACTTCGTTATATCCAAATAACTAAATGATCATCATTCTTTAATAATAAACTGAAAAGACTAACCAATGTTCATGGTCCAATACCTAACTACCTACCCATACTTAAAAAAAAGTATATTTGTTTTAATTGAAAACGTGATAAAAGATTCAAGAGAATATGGAATGAGGCAATGAAACAATGACATCAAACAAGACTTTGATGTTGAAAATGTATTTCTCCACGGGATTACAAAATAACCACAGTCATCCACTTATTGCATTTTGAAAATAACATATATATTAGATACGTTTCTATTTCGCCTTTACCTAACTGTTTATTGTCGTTCTATCTAGGACAGTGACGTCCCTAGACAAAATGCCGCCCCTAGGCAGTGCCAAAATGCCGCCACATTTTTTTATACAGTACTTTTTATCATCCTTTCATGACTCCAATATCTAAGAAATGTGTTGTATGGATACGTTACTAACAAGATGCGATGAGACAATATTGCTAGTATACGGCTTCAGATAAGTATCTACATACTACAAAATACACTTGACAACTTCTAACATATTTGGATAAATTTTAAATTAGGTGTGCACGTGTCATTGTTGTTCACCAAGAATGTGACGTCCAAGGACGACGGAAGTAAACTAGACATCGCGAAACTGACAAAAATCCTGTTAAAACTTTTATAGTAGGTATGTACCTAATTAATACATTTTGTTTCCAATCAGTGAGCTGATTTTTGTAATGGAAAGATATTTCCTGTATTACTAAGTTTAGGTAGCTATTTCTATACTTATATACCTAGTGATTCTCCTGGATTTGCCGCCCTTTGGGTAACTGCCGCCCCCAAGCGACGCTCAATCTGCCTACCCCCACAGGACGTCACTGATCTAGGACCTAGGTGTTTAGTGACAATACCAGTGGCGATTTTCTTTGATGCAGATGAAGCAATATATCCGTCAAAATATGTCAAAGGAGGCCTCGAAACAGTTCAAAATTTATAAAATTATTAAAATCCGTAAAATTATGTCACAAATTGTATTTCCCACTAATTGAGTTTGAAATGTTGTCTAAAACATAATAAAATAGCTGCAATGTAAAACCGAAAAAAATGTTTAAATTGTTTAAATTTCCATATGGCAATATTCGTATAGGTAGTTTATTATTTTTAATTGTTTGCCTATTTGTAATAATATCAAAATGTATACAAATAAAAAATTGTTTAAATTTATAGTTTTTATTAATTTTGTTATCATGCCTTCATGTCCCTAAATTCGTCACCGGATAATACATATGTATAAGTGCGATGATATTTTAATGTGATTTCATCATTGTGGTCATGTAATTTTTACCTAACTCGAATATTTACCTACCTATTTAATATAATCTTAATGTAAGCATAGATAATTAATCTTTTTGATGAAAAAAATATCTTGTTTATGGACAGTGACAAATAGATTTCACCCCTCTCGCAGATATTTAGTCCAATATATAAGATTACATTATTTGATGCAAAAAAAGAAAGGAAAATGGATGGAAGTGTTCGCTTTCATTTTTCTCGGCAGCATCTAGCGGATGTCCTCAGAATGACTAATGAATTCGTAGGAACACGAAACCTCGATTTCTCTATGAGGTGCCTGTAAGCTAAGAAAACAATTTGTCACAACGACACTGAAACAACTTACTCTCGAGATGGTCAATGATCTTTTCCGAAAAAACAAACTATTTGTATTTATTTATCATTTCACTGAAACCAGTAATATGTACGGAAATTTGGCGATGACGATTTTATGCATAATATGATTGGTTGGGCCATTTATGTTCCCATTCCACTCCTTATCTCCTCACCCACCTCCTAATCCCCAATGTTATTGTTACCAGACAATCAATAAGCAATTACGGGTGATGAGAGACGGTGTTACAAAGAACAGGCGGTTGCATCTCAACAGCGGGCGCGTGCGGGCTTCTAATAGCTTTCCGTCGCTTAAGTGATTGACTCAATAGATACAGACTCATTCAGAATCTATCATCATCATTCATACACCCTCACATATAATCCATAAAACTGTGTCACAAAGTGCGGGAGTGTACGAACCGGGTGACCCAAAACAACAATACCGCGCGAGCTAAAGTTGAAACCAGACCACGGAGCCATCATACATCATCACAAAGGTCAGTGTCTGGCACTCTGTTCCATCGCCCCCATCCCTAGATCCGACATCCTCATCTTCCCTAAAAATAATTACAGTCCACTTAAAAAGCTCAACCATGATAATATAATGTCATTTACAACTCTTGCTTGCGATTCTATGTGTTCCGTGTTATTGAATTGGAGGTCATAGAATAATTAACATTCTATACTTTGGCAGCATTGTCATTGCCATGGAGGTACAAACCGTTTGCCGTTTTGTATATTGTGTGATACAACGTATAGCAGTGGCGAAGGGTGGAGGTAGGCTGTTAAGATCCGCCATAAATAGTGCACATTAAACGCTGTCAGTCATACGTATTTGTTTTCATTGAAATAAGACTACAATTTACAGATAGTGTTGGTTAGTTTTTAAAATTCAAATAAACCCTGCGAAACCAAGCCATAATAGATAATAGTAAAAAAATACTATCTATAACATATCTAAAATTATGAAATTAAATCTAAATAATTTTTGATATTTCATAGACAGAATAATAGATTTTTTATCTATTATGGTGTGGTTTAGGCAGAGCCTAACGAATTAAAAAAAATGAACCAACAATATGTGTAATATGTATTCTTAATCCAACGAAAACAAATAAGTATGAATGAAAAAGTGTGCACAATTTTGTCGTATCGCCCAAAATATACCAAAATTATTATGGTTTGGTTAGGCTAAACTATCCAACACCATTTTTAAATAATTGTAGTCAATAAAAACAAATACGTATGACTGACAATGTTCACTATTTATGGCGGATCTTAACAGCCTACCTCCACCTTTCGCTACTGGTAGGTATTATTATAAATGACATACGGAAGCATTTTACATTAATAATCCAAGAATATTAATACTATTTCGGTTCCCAGGCCAATCCATTCTTAGCAATAAAATGCTACCGACAGGACTGTAAATAAACCAGACTGCAGCTCGTGAAATCTTCGACAATATCGCTCCGTCTTGTGAATTTGAAAATTGCGTTCCGATTCGTGAATAATCAATAAGAAATAACTATATTCATAATAATAGTAGGTATAATAGCATTATGTTCATAATATACCTACTAATTTACACACGTATGTTTGTTCACATAGGTACTCGATATTGTCTTCTTCTGTACTGCAATAATCATAAAATTTTACTAAATAATAATTAATCCTATAAAACTACGTTATAATATTATACTAGATATTATGTCATTAGATAGAATCTATCACACCCCCATCGTAAAAAAATAAACAATAAAAAAATTTTACATAGGTACATAATTAATCAAAAGATGGCAGTCCAGCGTGACAAACGTATGCTCGCAGCGCCACGTGGCCAGAGTGCAAAACACTCACAAACTTATCACAGATTCAAACCAACGAGAGGGGACAGCATGCGCAGAAATGTTATATGCGGGTAAAATGGTTACATGAAAAATTGTATTTTTTCTTACAACTCAGAATATAGAAAAATGAAAAACTTGAATTATTCCAAATAGAAAAGACCCCTCTAAAATTAACAAACATCACATGAGTACTGATTTCAGACATGACTTACGTCATTTCAGAATAATAAAATACTAATTTAACTACAATTAAATTACACTGTGTTACAAGGCGGCAAAGAAAAGTCTTCGCGCTAAGAAGAACTAACGAAAAACAAGGGACCGACCAGTACCTAAATGTGAACAATATATATTTCTACATAAAACCCGTATATTATGTACCTAGTAGAGGGGTTTTATTCATTTAAACATTATGATTTTATAGTTATGCAGTGTTGTCCACAAAAAAATGTAGGGTATCTATCTTGGTAAATAGTTCATAAGTATTTATCTACATAATAACATTCTGCTTTGATAATGGTGAAAGAAATTGGTCGTTGGTTGGCCGATAGAACGAGTGAGTGCCGCTCAGTCGAGTATCAGAAACAGCAAATAAGCATAACAATCTGCAAAAAAGAGGCAAGCGGTCGCTGTTTTGGGTATATACACCTATATCTAGTTATTACATACATACCTACTTACTTACACATCTAAGTTATTTCTTAATAGGTTCGGAGCAATTATTAATTAAAAACGCGGCAACTTCCAGCATGCCGTTGACGCGGTCATAAGATCTTTTGAAAAAATATAAATAGAAGATAATACAGAACAGATTAATAAATAGAATTCGGAGAGGCTATATCTCAATACACTACATTTTTATGCAGGATTTTGAATGTATGAGTGTTCTACGAAAATAAATAACGCATTATAGACGTGCAATAGTGCTTGTTGCAACCAATATTGAATGAGCGTCAGTGCATAAAACGAGAGCTGTTGTCAGAAAGAAATACAAGCATATTCTTCACACGTGTTTAAGTTTGTCCCATATTCTTTCACACTCGAGATTGGTTACCTGTTTCTCCACACCCGTTAGGTATTTCAGTTCCCATTATTTCTGAGTTCCCTGGATGGTACCTAGTAGGTAAATTGTCAACTCTTCAAATCGTAGTATTTATATACAGAAACACTCCGTCTGATTTTTACAACGTTTTTATTAGCTCGGTTAATTGTCCAGTACAAATCTTGCAATCGATTTTTAACTAACTCCCCGACTAACTAGACATCGATGTCAAAATGACATTTCAGTATTTTATATTTTGTTTGTTTTTTATTTACTTCATATCAAGTACAAGTTTGAGCATATTGAGCATAATAATTCAACAGAAAATTTAAAAACGTTGTAAGTATATAAAAAGTTATTTTTATCTTGTAATCATTATTGTATCATATTACTTTTTCTTAATAATAATAATAATATATCTAAGTAGGTAATAAAATAAATTTAAATTATAATTATTATTGTTATTAATTTTATCATGAATGTTGTAAAAAGTAATTAAGGTTGAATAATTAATGATTATACTGATGATTTATTTGTCAATTAATATTATTTTCGTCCCAGTTCGATTCTAATCGGAATCATAATAAATAGTGACATTCTTAAAAATCTCAATTTGTATTTATATTGTCCGTAGTAAACACTGCTTAAATCGTGACAGAGTAATAACAACCTAAACTCAGGTGATTTTTTTATTTTTTGACTGGCAATCTTACATCATTTTTTTAATGGAATAGTAAATAAAAGGGGATATTATGTACGTTAGTAAGTACCTATACTCAATCCATGCTAATACTGCATTGATCTTGAGGTCTTATTTGCATTACATCCCCTTCGAATTTGTTTTATACAACAGAAAAACACTCAATAAGGAAGGGGTGAAACAAATCTTTGAAGATGAGATGACCACACCTCGGATTGAATATTAATAGAAAACCACAAAGTGGCAATATTCCCAATTTCCTGCAATTTCCCCTCCGTCGCGCCCGCTGCAGCATTAGGGTGCGCGAGGCTATTAAGATTCAAATTTATTCCGGTGTCCACCCTTTGCGACGCATGACCAAATCTGTTTTATAAACTGAATCAAGGGACACGTTGGGAGATGGAAACAATAATATTTAAATTGACGAGAAAAGTCTGGCTTGTAAATACACAAACTAATGTACCCACTTAACTACCGTTTCCAAAACATACAAAATATATTTCATGCCACGGGCATACAATAACCACTCGTGTTTATTGTGTGTACAATAGTTGTAACAATCGATATACTGGTTAACTAGTAGGTGTGTATCATATCAGTGATTAATGCTGCCGCCCATGACAACCACGCGTCACAGCAACTTGTCCCAATATATACACCGCGCAACGCATTACTCTACATGGCTCCTACAATCCGAAACGATTTTGAGGAATCCTGATGAATCGTTCAGAATCAAACCGCAGGGTATCTGGGTATTGGAATGTACGCGGTAAATTAGAAAGGTTTACGCAACCACATTAGGTACCTATATCAAATTCTAAATTTATATAGTACCTAGACATCATAGCTGGAAAAACGAATCCATTGCACAAAGTAATAGTTTGATTAATTTTCAAATCCTCTAATGTAAACTTGATTAGTATAATCATTAATTTGTAATGTTTTGAAAATTCCAAATTTATCAAGTCCCTACTTGCTGAAATAAACATAATTAACATCACGTACCTACCTAATTCGATATTTATAAAAACAATAGAAAAGTTACCTTTCTTCATTTCGATTTGCACTAACTGCTCCAGTGACAGAGTCTGCGTTGATCTGGTCCGCGTTCTCTTCAGCGAGCTGGTATTCCTCCTCTTATTTTTGCTCACATCAACAATTTCACCATTGACATTCCTCAAGTAAATATGCTCAAACACATTGGATCCGGTCGAACACCTTCGATGGAAATTATTGGAAACGCACTGAGATGTCATTACACTCGGAAGAATAATGTAATCTGTATCGCTAAACCTTCGAATTGTGCCACTGTCGTCCCCGAAATTACTCAATCTCATCTTATTTATATCCATATTTATTAATTATTGTATTATTTTCTAGCACTGGAAAAATAGTTTTACAAAAAAAACTCACGTTTAAAAATCGGACTATCGTATTCGAAATTGACAGTAGCGAGGTATGGTCCTGACCTATTTATTTAGGGACCAGATTTACTAGGAATTTATGATAATATTTTATTCTTTGTCCGATTGCTGCCTGAGACAACATTATACTAACTAAATTATTGATATAATTTCTTACAAAATTTTCAGTCAAAAAAATTGATAATTAACTACTTTTTAATATATATTATAATTATTATTAGTGCTCGAACTGGATTAGCATAAAATAATATCCTTAAAACTCGAAATGCTCTATAACAAAAATATCAAAATATTATTGGTAGCGTGTCTGCGTATATGCTAACTTTTATGATGTATTTTATAATAGGAGATAGGTACCTATTATAGGAAATAGGAGTTAATTTACCACTGAAACTCGACATACCTACTCAACTCAACCTCTTTGTACCTATCCATAACCCACCCAAAAACCACTGGCAGTGAGGTCCCTAGACAAAATGCCGCCCCTAGGCAGTGCCAAAATGCCGCCACATTTGTATACAGTATTTTTTATCACCCTTTCATGACTCAAATATCTAAGAAATGTGTTGTATGGCTACATTACCAACAAAATACATACCACTAAATTTAATTCAAATGCCATCTCTACTTCAATAGACAATATTGCGAGTCCACGGTTTCAGATACATTTAAAAATACATCTGAAAGCTTTCTAAACTCGCGAATGACTGGCAAAAATATTTGGATAAATTAATTAGTAAGTACTTATGTACCTACCTATAATTCAAATATAATTCGCAAATCTGCACGTGTCATGGCTGGTCATCAAGGACGTGACCTCCAATGATAAAGGAAGTAAACAAGACATTGCGAACCTAACAAAAAAATTAGGTACAGTCCTGTTAAACCACTTAATATGTTAATTAATACAGTTTGTTTCCAAGCAGTAGGCTAAATTTTGTAATGGAAAGATATTTCCATTATTAGATACTAAGTTTAGTTACCTATTTCCATGTATTTTATCTAATGATTCTCCTCGGTTTGCCGTCCTTCGAGTAACTGGCGCCCCAAGCGACGCTCAATCTGCCTACCCCCACGGGACGTCATTGACCACTGGTACCAGCGGCGATTAAGTAATAAAATAATTTTTAAGTAATTAACTATTTTTTTATTGAACGAATAATTCACAAGATTTAAGAATGTACCATTCTAATAATTGAATAAACATAATTTTTAAAATCACTTCTGAGAAAATATATTATAACCAATAGAAAATATCTTTTTGAAAAAAGTAAGACGCCCGGCAGGAATCGACCCTGCATCTCCTGAGTTTACGCCCCAGTCCACGAATTACCTACTATGCTACGAGGTGACATACTTACGACAAACTTTAACTATTGGCATTTTAATACCTGCTCATCAGCATTCTTCAAAATCAAGCGACTATCGGCGATCGGTTTTTTTTTATTAAATAAAAGTAGGTACCTACTACTTCAATTACTAACCAACCTCACAGATTTCTCCAATATTTTATGATGGTACTTACTCGTACTTGCTAACAATTTTATAGTAATACTTTTTCAAAAAAAATCTATGTATATATATATTTGTATATTATTATATCTATATATTTCTATAATTAACAATTAAACTTATTACAAACCACCAAATAATATTAAGTATATATTTACTATTGTAAGGAATAACAACACAACATAATAGCATGTATAAATTAATTACCATTGGATGCTAATATTAGGTAGGTACCAATATCCTAAGTATATAATATTCACCAAATAAATAGTTACTTACATACATAATAAATTAAATTAACTATCAACGCATTCAAATAATAGCATCGCCTTTCATAGAAATACCTAGATTAAAAGTAAAATAAAGACAAACAAAGTTTGATTAATAATAGTTTGAAATAATAATTATTTTTTACGTCATAATAGTTGCCGGGTCATACTGTAGAATTCATATAACCGTTGGGATTTTGTGTCATTTATCAAAATAAAATGCAGTTATTTAGGTTAAAATACTCACTTCTATAGCTCTACTGTAAGTTCAGGACGAACTGGTGATGTATCAGCTATGAATGATCTCTTCAAATTTGATGAATTCACTATTAAAACAATAGTAACTTTAAAAACAATATCAATAAGACGAAATTTGAAAGAGTACTCCGGACGCCGAAAAATATGAAAGTGGGCGTGATTGTTTTAGAGCTAGACAGCGTGAATGTGGGAGCGAGATGCACGGCGTCAGCGCGGTTTGATTAGCTAAAAGTCATATTCGGGAAATAAAAACTCAGCCAGAGACTATTGAGACCGAAATTAACTTGGATATTCAGGTACGAATAGTTGGACATTCGGGAGAACACCACTGAGTAATTGTAACTTAACATGGCGTATTTGGGTTTTTTAAAAAAATATCTCTGTTCCTAGATAGAAATATATTGTTTTTATAAACGATTTCGGTAGAGTTCGATAAAAAAAATTGAACTGCATTAAAATGTCGATTTCGACAAAAATGGATATTCGGGAAACAAATCCTATAGCGACGATTAGGTAGGTATGTAAAAACTGATACTTTTATATACTTATATAGATTAGATATTATAACCAACATTTTTTTGAAAAATAGGTACATACTTATATAGCGTTCCGTTTCATGAAATTTTCTGTTTCGAGCACTACTAATTATTACTATTCCACGTATATTTATTTTAAATGTCTTACATTAATATTATTACTGAACTGTTTAGAATAAAATTGTTATCCCAGTTTTGTGATGAATCTTATGCACAATCCGGTTACCTAGGTAGGTACCTACTTCGTGGAATGTTATTCCATTTCAAGCTCTTGATTCACAAGAATAATCTTTTTTATTGTTGTACTATAACTTTACTAATCATCTAATAATTAAATACTATTAGATGTATCAATTAAAATCTATTTAATGTATCAATTAAAATACAAAATGTACATATTTTCGTACATAGTATATATTTATTGGCTTAGGTACTACCTGCGATGTAGTTGTACTATTTCAATCACACTAAAATGACTAAAATAATAAATTTTTAGTGTTTCCCTGTAAATGTTGTATTTATTTTAAAAGAAAGTTTTTCCAGGCCACGTGGCAGGTTCCATGGTGTAATGGTTAGCACTCTGGACTCTGAATCCAGCGATCCGAGTTCAAATCTCGGTGGGACCTAGTGTTTTGTCTCACCGGGGTAGTTTTATCAATTCATTGAATCTTGAATAATTGCAATTGCGCAGGAATAGTGATTATAAATAGAATAATTTTGATTATGTACTACTTTTATAAATTGTGTTTTATCAAACCGGTTTTCATAATCTTTGTTGTACATAGCAAAAAAAAAAAATTTTCTAAACGATTCCCGTTAAATTATAAATATTTGATAATAATTATGTATTACCATTAGAAATTTTCTTCTATAATCAAAAAATAACAAAAAGCATCTGACAGCGGTGGGATTCGAACCCACGCCCTTTCGGACTGGTGCCTAAAACCAGCGCCTTAGACCGCTCGGCCACGCTGCCTGTGTCGATATCCGCCAATAGCACAGTAAATAAATTTATAATGCAAATACGCAGTAAACGACGTCGATGCGTCGTTACGAGCTTCACAGTCGGTCGCACGAGATGACGTCGCATTGACTTGATAAAATTACATACGATCAATCTTGTCAATAATAAAATAGAATCTAGTTATGTACTTTTACAGAAAAATACATTTTGTATTATCATCCTTGATGCGATTTTATTCATCAGTTTTTTTGGCAAGCAATTCATCGTAAAATTATGTTTTTACAACGTTTTTCTTAGCTCGTATTCTTATTTGTCCGGTGGTTCTTTGTCCGGTACAAATCTTGGAATCGATTTTTAACTAACTTCCCGACAATCTAGACATTTGAAACTTTTAGAATATATCAGAACACGATGCCAATCTATTTTTTTAATACTTTTAGCCATCTTTAAGTAGAATTGAATTCATTTTCAGTTAATTCTGTTTTGTATGATAAGTTATTTCAACACCATTATTGGTTGCTAGGGGTCTGGGGTCGTAGCAACTAAATTCAATATGAATGAATAAAATCAATATGACATGTATACTATCAGAGGCGAAAAGAGGCACCTAACGGAAAAATACGAAGCTTGCAATTTGAGATTTTTTTTGATAATTTACAATTTCAACTGTAGTAATTAATAAATATGTATCTGAAAACACTAAAAAGATTTTTTATTTTTTTTTAAATTTAAAGATAAACTGGCAATTGTAAAAAATGTAATAAAATGTGAATTCGTTGCTGTGGGTCTATTCTATACTTATCGAACACTAAATTGATAAATAGTATCAAACTTAGGGTAGGTTTGTATCAAAATATTAGCACTTATTGTAATAATTACTCGAAGCTGGTTTTTATTGTTGCAATAAGTGCGATATTTTAACAGCACCTATCTTGCTGCTGTTAAAATATCGCACTTATTGCAACAATAAAAACCAGCTTCGTGTAATTGTTACAATAAGTGCTAATATTTTGATACAAACCTACCCTAAGTTTGATAATATTTATCACTTTAGCGGTCGATAAGCATAGAATAGACCCACAGGGTCAAATCTTATTACATTATATTTTATGGCCATATTTATTATTAAAATTTAGCTTATTAAGTTTTAGATTTTATGTGGTGTAGATTTTTGACTAATTCATCGTTTTAATATTTTTTATATATATTTTAAAAAACATCGATTTATAAAAAATATAAATGTGTATAACTTGAAATCCTTTTTATTTATATCAAATTTTATTTTAGGCATGGTCACAATATTGAAGCTCAAGTTGATATAAATAAAAAGGATTTCAAGTTATACACATTTATATTTTTATAAAAATCGATGTTTTTTAAAATATATATAAAAAATATTAAAACGATGAATTAGTCAAAAATCTACACCACATAAAATCTAAAACTTAATAAACTAAATTTTAATGATAATTATGACCATAAAATATAATGCAATAATAAGATTTGACCCTGCAACGAATTCACATTTTATTACATTTTTTTACAATTGTAAGTTTATCTTTAAGTTTAAAAAAAAATAAAAAATCTTTTTAATGTTTTCGGATACATATTTATTAAATAATACAGTTGAAATTGTAAATTATCAAAAAAAAATCTCAAATTGCAAGCTTCGTATATTTCCGCTAGGTTCTCTGCTGGCATGCGTCTCCCCCTTAAGGGAAAAAAAATCTAGTCAAATCAAGTTTATATGGTTCAACAGAAAATTTAAAAACGTTGTAAGTATATAAAAAGTTCTTTTTATCTTGTAATTATTTTTTCTATTAGGTAGGTAGGTATTTAAAATTTTCAAATATATTTTACATATAATGAACATGACAAATTATAAATTCAAAGCGTTCACGACACGACATAAAGTAAGTGTTAACAAATTTCAAATAAAAATACTGGGTAATGTGAGTACCTACACCAATAATACAATAATAAAATAAGAAAAATAAAAATACATGGAAGCACATAGAGTGCACTAGGTTGATATGACACAGAGAACCTAGCGGAAAAATACGAAGCTTGCAATTTGAGATTTTTTTTGATAATTTACAATATTTTAACTTATGTATCTGAAAACATTAAAAAGATTTTTTGAAGTTATCTTCTATTGGCGCGTTTGGGAAATCAGATCAGAGTGTATTTTTGTGCGTGTGACATGTAACACATAATTTATTTTTCACACGAAAAAAAACGCACTCGTTTGGATTCGAACCAACGTTTGTTCGGTTATAGAAATAAACCAACGGCGTTCCAATAAGCGGTCCTTTTTCTTGAGTGTGTAATTTAACAAGATAATTAAGAGCTAGTCAAAGAATCTAGTTTATCACAAGTTTTGTTTTTGTTTTGTTACGCCAAAGAAGTATAACTTCTAACGCGTGTACATAAGTACACACACCGATTTTTTTAAGGTGAAAGATAAACTTACAATTGTAAAAAAAATGTAATAAAATGTCAATTTGTTCCAGGGTCCCATCTCATTATTACTTACATTATATTAATGGTCATAGGGGATCCTATATATATGCCAACAGAGAACCTAGCGGAAAAATACAAAGCTTGCAATTTGAGAATTTTTAGATTTTTGACGATTTTTATAAAAATATTACTTGAAATCCCTTTTATTAAAAAGTATCAATTTTTTTTAGGTATGGTCCCAATATTGAAGCTTGATAATATTAATTGTGATCTCGAGAATCAAATATTCTTGAATTCGAGAATTCTTCACTCTCGGGAGTCGAACGAAGTAAGTCGAGAAATCACAAATTATACTATGATAAAATTAATTATGTACCTACCTAAGTGGCGATAATTATTGCAAACAATTTTGCTGGTTTCCTACTACCTACCTGAATTTGGCGTAAACGTTATTATTGATCTATGATCATCATGCGTTACAATTACAAAATCTCCCCCATAAATTTTCAAATGGCAGATATTTTTCAAATTGACAGCAAGTCACAAGTCTCGCACATTCCGTGAATTAAATCTAGGAAAAGAGAGCAGCATTGACACAAGATAAAGTGTTGCGTCACCAGTGAGCAATTCGAGAGTACATCTTGTCGAGTAATTTGGTCCCTTCTATTGTCAGATTAGTGCCAAACGATACCACCTGACTTTTCTCAACTTAATGGCGCGCCATTTGTCTTCATTATTTAATGCAGCTCTCTCTTTTCACGTATATTTTTGGCGAAAATATAGGTTTTGTGTATACCGTAAATATAAACTGACAACACAGAATCAGGAATAAATGAAAACAATCAAATATGATTACTTGTCTTACCCAACAACAACAAAACGCGTGTTTTAAAATTTCTTGCACATCTAATCAGTAATCAACCCATGTTATGAGTATAATATAATATACCTACTTATATTATAAATTAATTAAAAGGTTATTATGTTTTTTATGTGTTAATTCTTTATTTTCTCGGCAAGCTCTATCAGTATGAAGAAATTCGGTTTTATTGCTCGTTTGAAAATTAAAAACAGTATTTGGATTCCAGTATATTACATAATAAAATTTCATTATGCATATAAGAAAAAGAAAAGTAATGAAGAACCCCTCAAAACTCTGTCATTATTTTATGCTAATATCTCAATGTGTAAGTGATGGAGATAACCCTTCTTGCTTTTGACGTACCCTAGTCACGTGTGTTTTGTTAATGACAACAAATTTACATCGACAATTTAAGCGTGTTGCAGTTGAGATGAGTCTATAATATGTGCGACCGGGCTAAGTTGTATACCTTACAGTACCTTACACGTCAATACATTAGCTCCTGAGAATGGCCTCTGCAACGAACCCGAGACGTTAATTATATAAAAGCAAAGATTACGCGGTGACAGCCCAAAAACCTATTTAAGATATTTCATAGAATTTAATATTATATGGCTATTTCATTAGGCATCATCCGTGTTATTTTCGTTAATTTTCGTTTACTTTATATATACCTATACAACGGTAGGTATAATAAGACGCTATGGCCATAGCAATTGACAGGTTGCTGAGAAAATCTGACGTCACAGTCGCCAAAAACCGATTTTTACAGAGCCTAAAACAAAAAATAAGCTCGAATGATTATTTAATCTTCTGAATAAATTCTATGTTTAAAAAAACATTTTTCAAAGAAGAAACGGGTTGTTTATACACAATTGAATTTGGTTTACAAGCTTACTTCGTATCGAGATCAAAGAAAACCTCTCTATTAATGTTTTAAGATACACTCCTTGACTCGTATCAAAAACAGAGTTAGGTAGGTACCTACAATAATTAAAACTACACCGTGTTCACTGAGAAAGAACCGAAGTGTCTAAAACACGGCACTTTGTCAATTTCTCAGTTGGTTGGCCACGCATTTCGCGGCTTACCTGGGGCTTTTAATTCCACCCTTTGATGAGCATATTTTGAATGACTAGTCTCATTAAATAATTGAAACTTACTGCACGCATTCTTGATTGAATAATTAATATATTCGGGGAAAATGTTTCACTTACAATAGCAACATCATCATTATCCGTTTATTCAATTCCATTGCAGAACATTAATTTACCGATAACTGATTTACAGCGTATTGCTACAATATATTAATATACTAACGTGAATTACAATTTAAAGCACACGCATCTAAAAATGAACTATAAATGCTCAAGTATCCTTTCAATCATTCCAATAGTACCTACCTACCCAAAAATACGTCCAATCTCATTCAAGGTTAGGTACTCGTCTGGGTATTCTACAATACTAATACTCAAGGCCTACATCAGTGTAAGACCCGTGTTACTCATTAAAATATGACACAAACATCTGAGGCATCTAATCTACAAACGACACAAACGATACTAATAATAATTTTATTGTGACCAGACCACGTGCATTCGTAAACCATTAGTAGATGCAACAGGTTGCAATATCTCGTAGGTGATAACCCGTAGAACTGCAAGCCAGATGTTAATTGCTAGACTCAATGTTCGGAGTATACGGGTATGAGGAATGTACCCGGAAAAGTGCAGGAGGGGAGTCCGTAGTGGGGCGAAAAACTACACGTAGTAGGCGGGGTAAATGCGGAAGTCAGTGGCGATTTTGTTACCCCGCCCCCTCCTAACACATTAAAAACAAATAAGTAATAAAAATAAAATTGATAAATTTTTGTGTGCTCAGTTCAGTTTTTGTATAGATTTTCTCGCGCAATAATTTACACAAGAATTTCGATTGTATATTATTTGTTGTTGTGTGTGGTTATAATTATATTATCTACCCATCCGGTAGCTATGTATGTATTTATTTTAATATTGTATTTTCATTCATAGGGAAACTATTTTTTTCGCAATGCCACCCTAGTTTAGCCATTCGCTAGAAACTGACGTTCCGTAGTTTGAATTTCCCTCCAAGTAGCAAATTCGTTCTCTAATTAGAGAGCGATATAATCCCAAAGGTATTATGAGCGTGTATTAATTCCTTGGAGAACATGGCTTCATTATTATTTGCTTTCACCCTTTCCCCCTCTTGAATTTTCAATTCAGAAAGAAAAAAAACTTTTAACAATGCGTCAAAATGTTCTTTACTAAAGAGCTGAAAGAGAGATAATCCTTATTTAGGATTAATTTTCTTTTTGTGTAAGAATTTTTTTTTGATTATATATTTTTAAAGCGTTGGTAATTAATTATTCAGGATTATTTGCGCAATAATTATGCTGTGCTAATTAGAAAAAAACTTTAAATTTTTAAATATGCAATAACCCGATGTAAAATCCCATAAAGTAATGAAAAAAATATTAGTATTAGCACAGAAAGTCTTCATAAATATTATGTCAGATTAAGGGTCCCTCTCTCGGGCTAATCTAGGAAGACATACAGAAAACAAATACACACAATTTATACCTATAGGTATTGTAACCTTTGTATGTAAAATTGTAAACAATAGTGTATCGTTATACCTACATGTGAATCTAATTGGGTGAGGTTCTGTAATATTAACATTGATGATTGTTTAAAGGTATAAATCACAAAAATGGCCAAATAAGCTAATAAGTAGTAAATAAAAGTATTAACTACAAAATGGAGCCGGCGATTTTTTAAATTTTTAAATGTTAAAGGGTTGAAAAGTTCACATTTTTCTCATGGCTAATGGACACACTTGGTTAAAGGTCACGTGACGTTTTTTTTAAATCCGAATAACTCGCTCCTATAGAATTCCAGTGACATTTCCGTTTTAAAATCTTTTTGCATTTGATTCAATTCCTGATTCCCATAACCAGTGGCGTTCCAGCATTACATTGTTAATTGATTTTATACTTGAATTGTTTAAAATATGAATAACTAGTAAATAATTATTTAATGTCCTCGATAATCCAAATCATGGCATCGTGCAAAAAATATTATATAAATAATATTTTCAAACGAAGAGGTATCATAAAATAATATGTATACTTACTATAATAAAATTCGAATTACTCTAGATCTTCTAAGACTGTTTTTTTAAAAGGCACAATTCATATAATTCTGTTTGTGATATCTCTAAAATTAAAATAATATAATTCAATTATTCACCTTAATAAATTGTTTTCATACGGTTTCATACAGTGTTTTCCAAACGTATAAATTATGTTAGTACACTTTTACACATGTCGTTTTACGTCATGGTCTATTGTAAATGTTCCCTTGATAATCAGATTCCAAAGCATATTTTATCTTTTGTGTCGGTTGATTCTTTCTTTTTTTTTCTTTTTATAATCATTTGTGGTGGTTGTTTAAGGTCTTCAACTGAATCGGAAGTGTCCCCAACAGAATCTAATATAGTAGATTTACATACGCCCCGGAGTAGGCATACTACCAAAGTATACTACCACAAGCTTGGGAGCACTAATCTATAATATTGAAAAATAATACATCCACTTAGTTGAATACAAAAAGTGTGGAATATACCATAATGCTAAAAAGTTTATCATTCTGGTATAATCCACACACAGTCAATGACATTATTAAATGAACAACTCACTTCATACCGGCGCGCACGAGAAATTGTGCATGAAAGTCATTCACAGATGTATAGGTAGATGTCACGTGACCATATGACGTATCCATTTCCATTATGCGATACAAGCTTCGAGAATTTATAGTAATATAACCTTTATTGTAATGGCGTATTAGTGTCATGACTCATTGCGTTAGAAACAGATTCTCGGTTACTTACGACTTCTCGGAGATTAGACGCAAGTGAGCCCAGCGCATCACAGGCGACTGTCCTGTCTTGTGACTTGTTGGTTTCTGTCATTCAATTGCATTGAATAAACATTATCTTAAAATGGCATTTTATAAATAATAAATAATACTAACACATGAAAAGTGATATCCCATCTTTCTTGGAGTGTTTAGTAGATTTTTTTTTAAATTTTTAACTAGGCACATTGGCATTTTGTAACACAATAATAACGGTGGAGTCGAAACCTGACAGTCAGAAATTTTGTATGGGCAGACCCAGCGGTGTCGCCAGACCGCTTGCAAGCAGAATGTTCATTTGAGCGTAGGATACCGGTATTAAAATATGAATTTCGCCATCCGGCAGACCCGACACAAAGTGAGTGTCATTTTATTTTCTAGATCCTTCGTCCATATTAATGTCATTGCACACAGTCGACTTATACCTCGTGAACGGAGGAAATCAACGAGAGATGGACAATAATGCTACGTTTTATTATCTCACCTTTACAAAACGTTCCTTGTGGTGCATATGCGTATGTGAGAGACCCTGCATATTGACTTTTTGAAGTGAAGACCCTTAAACGTTTTTGAAAGAAATATTCTGTTACGTATTTATGGGCAATCATATTTGGGGTAGGTACCGAACTGGATAGTGGCCACTATGGTTAGGGACAGATGGAAAAAGTTGTTGAAGGAAGCCAGGACACTCCTCATGAAGCTAATGAAACATGCCGGTTTTCATCAAGATATTCGGAAATAAAAACAAACATAAAGGATTTCCGAGTTATTTAATGCACGTTTTGTAGCAGTTTAATTATTGTTACTTTAGTAAAATTATTTGCACCCCACTGCCTCCCCGTGACGTGTCATCCGCCATGTCATGACCCGCCACCGAATGGCGGAATAATTCAAATTTTACGCGCTCGTCAAAATGACAACTATTTGACGTGGATTTCAATATTGGCACCGCGTGCAGCATCAAAGAGCTTTATTCTTTTTAAATAATATATGCTGATACACGTAACGTTTTTGTTTTGAAAATTGTATCCCACGAATAATCACATTTCCAAATTACTATTTTTTTGTAGTGTGTAATCCTTTAAACGATTTTGTTCGCATACCTAACTAAAATACAATATACAGTGATGGAAATTAACTGGTAAAAGGCGGCATAAAAACTAAAAATATTCTTACAATTTTCTAAAATGGCAGCCGTCATACAGCATAATATATTTGGTACCTATGGTATCACTGGATACTAGCACTATGCACATGCGAAGGCTCTCCTTCAGACAAATTATTTTCAGGTAATCGGTTATTTTCTCCTGACATGACTGGACTAAATGGTATATTTTATGTAATTTCTCAAAAAATATATTCGCTGGTTTGGGCACCTTATATTATTACCCGACATGTTGGTAAATGTTTTTTTTTTCAAAATAGCCTAAAAATAATATAATATTCCGTGCTCCTGCATTACGTATCTATATGAGGTTTAAATCCAGCAGAAATCCGGTGCTGGTGCTATATTCTAACAATCCAATCATCTGGATATAATAGCTACTTTATCTGTATTTAATGAATAACTATATATTTCGATTGTATTACTGAGATTTTATATGGGAGCTAAAATTTTATGGATGTCACTGTTCTTTGTAAACCTCTTTTTTATTAAATGAACCATCATTATTTAGACGATTAATTATAAAAAATAGATACATAAGTAAGCTACCGAAACAAAATATCAAAATAAGTCGCGATAGGGAATGGGACAACTGGACTCCGGACAATTGGACGCCGCACTGTCGTAGACACTTATACAGAACGTAGACGAGGTATTTTAATTAGTTTCTATCTACTACTTAGTAGTTTTAATTCAACATAATGTATTCTTTATTTCGGATTGAGAATTACCACGCCTAAGGCTTTATATAAAATAAAAAACACTTTTTTCGTTGGAACTTAAACATATGCACGATTAAATCATTATTTACGTCTGCATATTTACATTCTCACCAACTATTAAATCAAAATATAATCATTTAAATATAAATAATAATATTAATATTAAATATTTTTTTTAAGTACCTATAAGTACCTAACGTCTATTTATTTTCGAATTCCGTGGCGTCCAGTTGTCCGGTGCCAAATCGTCCTAGACCCGTCGCGATATTCTTATTTATTTACAATAATACTGCTATGTACCACAATAAATATTAATTTTTATACAGTTCATACACATAATATTAAACAAAATCATTCTGGAATCGATATCAATTCTTCTAATATAAAAGTTCATAAGATTTCCAATACGCACGTATAATCCATGATCATTGACTTATATCTCAATATTAATTTAGTAGAATAGGTCAAAAACATGACCACGGATTCGTAATAAGCACTCTTATTGCAAATGTATATTATAATTCATTTTTCAACTACTTACTTACATACAATATGCAGATACATATAGAAACGTTATAATATACTACCACTAATATGTCTTTACCATAGCCCCCACAAGGGGGGGGGGGGCTGACAGGGCTCTAGCCTGGGGGCCCGGGCTCAGGAGGGGCCCGGCGAGGCCAGTCGACCAGATAAGTGAGATAAACATTCAACACAAATTTGCTGTAATAGTAAAAAAAGTCGCCTGCGGGGTTATTTTCCTTCAATAATGTTATTACTGAAAATTATATGGTAGTACGATAAAAATTGTAATTGTGTATCGACACTCGACAACTCCTTAATTCAAATGGATGTATTAAAATAAACAACAAAAAACACTAAAAATACACATTAATTTTACTGCGTACGCCATTTGGAAAACGCTACTGTAGAGCATCAACCTGCCTTTATCCTTAGAGATAGGTAGGGGGGCCCGCCAAAGATCCTAGCATGGGGGCCCGGTTCAGGATGTGGGGGCCATGGTCTTTACAGTCTTTACACCAACACATCCATCTATATATTGTCTTGCTCACCAGGGACGTCCCGTGGGGGTAGGCAGATTGAGCGTCGCTTGAGGGCGGCAGTTACTCGGAGGGCGGCAAATCGAGAAGAATCATTTGTAATATATAGAAATAGCTACCTAAACTAAGTAATAACGAAAATATATTTCCATTAAAAAAAATCAGCTCACTGTTTCTATCGGGTCTGCGATATCTAGTTTATTTTCGTTGCCCTTCGACGTCCTTGGTCTAAACTGGTTGGAACTGACACGTGTAAATTTTCGAATAATTAGTCTGATATTTTGTTATTAATTTATCCATACAACACATTTCTTAGATATTGGACTCATGAAAGGATGATAAAAATACTGTATAAAAAATGAGGCGGCTTTTTGGCGCTGCCTAGGGGCGGCATTTTATCTTGAGACATTACTGTTGCTCACTAAATAATTAAAATTTCTAGGTATGGTAGACCCAGATTTCTATGAGCTTCGGATGCTGCGTTCATTTGTAAGTCGGCTCGGATACAATCTCAAGTTTGACATTAGATATGTCCTTAAACTCGATTGACATTGTATCCCGATTATAATGTTCGTTTTGCCTGTTAATTGCCGGATACTAAACCATCAATTGAATATTATCTACTTGAAGTACCTACTTACCTGTGTATCGTAAGACCGTACCTGCGTTAGATTAGTATTCTGTGACACATTAATGAGCTATTGATTGACTCGCTACAACAGGTGGTCTATTATGATGGCATTATGGACATGAAATGAAAATGATCATTAACTGAATCACAGTAATCCTAGATGGCTATAAACCTTATCATTATGAATAATATGACGAAAAAAAACTTTGAATAAAGATATTTATTTTTTATTTTAGTTTCAAATTTTTGTCATTATAATAGATATTAATCATTAATATCTTATCTTGTTATTCGTTTTTATAAAAATTAAATAAATAAATTTATATTTTGTGAGTAAAGTAACTAAGTCTAACATAATTTAAACTATATCACAAATATCTGGGTAGGTACCTACTCATTAGATTATCCATGCTAACCGTTTAATAATTGTATTAAAAAATTATGGAATTATTGAGTTTGGCAATAAAAAAAAATCTCAGCAGTATCATAATTACTTGATTGAATTATGAGTCCACGGAAAAGTGCATTCAATTTGGATGCACTTTTTCCTCACATATATATGGAAGACAGTGCAGTGTTACAATATTATTATTTTTTTAATATTATTATATATTATTAAAAATTTTAATTATGTTACAAGGTTACGGGCATATTTTTTCAATAAATAAAATATTTTCCAGACTTGGAGAAAAGAATATTAATTTCATAATGACAGATACGATTATAATAATTATAATGTAATGCAAATTTAATGAGTAATTCATTTAATCTACTGAAGTAGATTTTATGTTTAATTAAATATGTACAATGAATTTACCCAAATCACTATTTGCATATATTTTAAAGAAAAAACCCTAGTGAAACAAAAACAGGCCCGAGCCTACTTTCTATATTATAATGGGTCTAGGACGATTCGGCGACAGGACAACTGGACAACGCTCGTCAATTATTGGCATCTAATAAAAAATAGTTGCAATTTATGACTTTTATTCAATTTGTTATCGTGAGGAAGCTCAAAACCATTCATTACATCAGGCCACTACGTCCATAAACCCGTCACTGGCCAAAGCATTATAATATGCAGAAACCTATTATACAATATAACTGTACGTATAAAAATATATAACATAATATATCTGTTTCTAAGTTTGTCTATTCCTTTAAATTTAAATCCAAACACACATTGAAAAAAACAACACTGCCATTATATACATATATAATAATATTATTATGTTATAATGGTAAAATAAAAATAAATATACCGACGCTATTTTTTCTCTGCACATTAAACATAATAAATATTATCCTGTTAACTATAATGTTTTGACTGATGTACGCAACTGGAGAAACTATGGTGGAAAAGTGCATTATTTTTCACGGCTGACGTAGATTTTCCATTACGCGTCAGAATGGTGCATCATATGTGAAAATGCAATTTCTATTCACGCATTCGTTATGATTTGATTATATTCTTACCTATACGATGCGAGTGATTACTTAATTCCCATCGTGCAATTTCATTATCAATATTCGTACCTTTCATAGGCGAGTAATAGTGCTAAACCCGTATTTTTTCATGCCGTTTGTACGGTAATAAAGAAAGAAATATTACAATAATAACTTTAGTAGGTACCGGAGAATACCCCGAAGGCCCACTTTGCAATAGCTGAAATCCCGAATGACCAGCTTCCCGAAAGGAGATATATTATATCGCCTGTAATTTTGGAAAATCCACTAATCCACCATTTTAAATTGCATAGAGAACATAAAATATGATTATCTAGTTCTGGGACAGCCAGGGGAAAAATGAAACATTAATTTTTGTGGAATCTATTTAGGTTGGGTTAGGTCATTATTTCGTTGTACCTAGTCACCCAATCATTTTGAACATTTTATATTGATTACGATGAGATATCCTAAGCTTGTCGACAGCACCGAGTTAAGTCCAGTTTACTTGAGAATGCAGAAATTTAATAAGGCATATAATTTGATTTATTATGGCGTATTGAAAATCTGTGCTATTAAAAATCTATCAACATAATAGAGATAGGACAATTTCAATATTAAATTTATATTTTTCCTGAAAGGTCAACCTTTATTAAAAATATTTTCAGCTGGTCAATTAATTATCGGGTGAAATACAAAACATATTAATATGTATGTTAATTTAACATTTTGAAAAAAATAGACACCTACCTGTGTTATTATTGTGCGTGTGGCGCGAAAAATATTTTTGGTCGGTATGTCATGATGCAAATAGGGTTGGGAACCAGATTCCAGTTAGGGTAGGTTAGGCAGTGACGTCCCTAGACAAATTGCCGCCCCATGGCAGCGCCAAAATGCCGCCCCATTTTTTTTATCATCCTTTCATGACTCCAATATCTAAGAAATGTGTTGTATGAAAACAAAATATATACCACTAAATCTAATTTAAATAACATCTCTGCTTCAATAGACAATATTGCGAGTCCACTGTTTCAGATACATTTAAAATACACCCGATAACTTCCAAAACTCGCGAGTTATAGGTTTAGTGCAAAAATATTTGGATACATTTTAAAGCTTACTTACCTATCTATAATTCAAATAAAATTTGAAAATTTGCACGTGTTATTGCTACTCATTATGGACGTGACGTCCAAGGACAGCGGAAGTAAACTAGACATCGCGAACCCGACAAAGTCCTGTTAACCTTTTATGTTAATTAATTAATACATGTTGGTTCCAACCAGTGAGCTGATTTTTTTAATGGAAAGATATTTTCGTCATTACTAAGTTTAGGTAGGTAGTTGTTTTCTATATATTATAACTAGATTCTCCTCGATTTGCCGCCCTTCGAGAAACTGCCGCCCCTAAGCGACGCTCAATCTGCCTACCCCCACGGGACGTCACTGAGGTTAGGTCAGGAATCACTGATCTAGTTAGGTGCTTATCGAACTATAGCATCAAACAATAACCCCAGAATAAGTAAACAGCAGTGGTAGAATAATACTAACTACTTTATACCACTTATTTATAAAAATGTGTGATAAAAATGAGTTTCTTTCTTCAATGAATTTTTGCATCCTTTTGATAATTTCCGAATTATGAAAAATTCTACAACCTAAAATTATCACTTATGCAATCAGCATAGAAAAGTCTTAACCTATGACGATGATGTACTTTCTATCGATTTCCATGGGCTCAATATATCTCTTTCCTATAATCAATGACAGTGATGACACATAATAATATTAATAGTTTATGTTTTGTGTTCTGTTTCTGTGTGGCTATGTTATAAGCCCCTTAGATTTTTTATCCTATGGGTATGCGCATCTTTTAAGGATGTTGATATAATTTAATAATCGGTCGTTTGAACTGTTCTGAGGCCCCCTTTTAAATCTTCTTCTGACGAAATGATTGCGTCATCTGTGCCAAATTTAAATCACCGCTGGTAAGCCCTGCTATAAGGTTAGTGTTTTGGAAACATTTTTTTTACTTGCTTCAACATACGTAGGTATGTAAATTTTACACACATATATATAGATATTATAATTTCATGTGCATACTAATAATACAATGTACCTAGATGGGTGGGTGTAGGAGAGTGCAATATGCATCATGTAAATCTAGATGCATCAATGCCGGACGATTATGGCTTACAAAGTTGGACATAAGGGTGGAGTTTCTTTAGATATTATATTTTAATTTAAAATATTGAAATTTCTTAATTGTACCGATTTTATTGTCTAATACATAGTAATAAAACTGCTTGATACCTCATTCAAAATTAATTTTATGATGCATTCTATTTTGCAAATAGTTTTTTTTTTAAATTTTGAAACAAAAATCATTATTCCATATTTAAAGTTCTTCTTAAGTATTATCCAGTTCTAAGACTTCTAAGTCAATTAATTTGAATTTCTACACATTTTCTACAATAATAAATTCTGATAAAAATGTTCTATATTTAAACGCACTTTGAAATATTATTATTTTTATGGTACAGTCCTACAAACTTACGGTTAAAAATGGAACTACGAACTACCATATGGACGCCATATTTAAACCGTCATTCGAATGTCAGATTCTGTCCAGTTTCGAGTCTTGATTGGATAGTTTTCGACTGTGGCTCCCCCATCAATTCTTCGGATAAATTTGTAGGACTGTAAGTATATTGACGAGATTTCATCAAACATAGGTAAGTACACAGTTTATACTATAACTAGAGAAATTCATTATTTTTTTCTACATTACATCACTGCGATAGGTACCAGAATGTTTTAGCTTTTATCTATAAACAAAAAATAAGGTACGAGGGTGGGTCAATAAGTCCTTAGAAAAGCCGACAGGTGGCGCGACTAGTACTGTAAGCGGTTTGTTTTCATGCAGCGGCACTACCGATTCAGTATGCTGCGAAGTTTCAATCAGATTGGTCGGGTTGTTGTTTTTTATTTTCGTACATTTAAAAAAAAAATTTGCTTGTTTACAAAAATGGAGAAAATTGAGTTTAGAGCTGTTATTAAACATTTTAATATAAAAGGGTTAACAGCAAAGGAAATAAAAAATGAGTTGGATTTAGTTCACGGCATATCTGCTCTTCACTTGCAACTATTTATAACTGGTTAAATGAATTTAAACGTGGTCGTACATCAACAAAGGATGAACCACGCTCAGGACGTCCTGTAGAGGTGACTACACCAGAAATGATCAATAAAATCCACGATATGGTGTTAAGTGACCGAAGATTAAAGTTGAGTGAGATAATTGAGATTACAGGGATCTCAAAAGGTAGCGTCATTTCTATTTTACATGACAAATTGGGCATGAAAAAAGTTTCTGCAAGATGGGTGCCGCGTTTGCTCACAGTCGACAATAAACGCAATAGTGTGGTGGCCTCTAAAGCCCTGTTGTCGCTCATGCAACGCAATCCGGATGAATTTTTTCATCGCTTTGTGACTGTAGATGAAACATGGATACACCACTATACTCCCGAGACGAAAGAACAGTCAAAGCAGTGGATTGCGAAAGGCGAACCATGTCCAAAGAAGGCGAAAACCGTAAAATCAGCTGGTAAGGTTATGGCTACTGTATTTTGGGATGCACGTGGAATTATTTTCGTTGACTATTTGGAAAAAGGAAAAACAATAACAGGGGATTATTATGCATTTTTATTGGACCAGCTAAAAAACGAAATTGAAGAAAAACGGCCTCATTTAAACAGGAAAAAAATCCTCTTTCATCAGGACAATGCCCGTGTTCACACATGTTTACGATCAATGGCTAAAATTGAAGAATTGAAGTTCGAATTGGTCGACCACCCACCGTATTCGCCAGATTTAGCCCCCAGTGACTTTTTCCTTTTCCCAAACTTAAAAAGTTTTTTTTCAAATGAAGAAGTCATCGATCGGACAAATGCTTATTTTGAGGACCTTCCGAAAACTTATTTTTCTGACGGTTTAAAAAAAATTGAGAAACGTCTAACCAAGTGTATTGAGCTCCAAGGAGATTATGTTGAGAAATAAAAAAAAATACAAAAATAAAAACTGTTTTAATGCTTTTTTCTAAGGAATTATTGACCCACCCTCGTATGTATACGTTGGCTCAATAAATATGGCGACGTAAAAAATATAATGGTTCTATTTGACTTTTTGTTATTCTGTACACATGATCTTCTGTTATTTATTTTTTGTGGTTGTTCATCTAAATATTTTAAATAACGATGGTAGATTGTATTTTTTTTTTCTTTACGTTTGTTATACTAGTCTAACTAGTGCAATGCATTTCAGGCAAATAAATCTCAGGGTACAAAAATATGAAGCTTGGGACAATAATTATTAATGTACCTTATCCTAATGTGAAATGACGTCGATAGTATATAATATTATAGTCTATATCTTCATAAAATAAGATATTGTAAGCTTTTAATATGCCTACCTATAGAAACTCGTGTTTTAGATAAATATCATTTTCATCAATTTCCCGCGCATTTCATCTGTTTGACAATATTACTCCACCCTTGAAAATACCTCTTATGCGTATAGTTTGGTGGTGAAGGTTTGACGGCTGGCTGACGTTTCAATATTTGTTTTAATCAAACACCAGCACCTGATCGTTTGACACGCCGCATCACGCACAGGACCTGTTTCGTAGGGACACCATACAACCATGTATGGAATCCAAAAACATTTGTTTCGGCTACGCAGAATGTATACATCATGTTGGCACCATATAAAACGTAATATGTATAATATTTAAAATATTAGAAAAGGTAGGTAGGCACTACATAATAAGTCAGTCGAAGAGATAAATGAGAGTTTAATTGAAAAGTAGTTCCTAAGTAGACATGCGTCGTTCATAAACGCCAGAAACTGACTCAGAACTAGAGGTTTATTATCAATAAGAGAATTCTCGAGAACTTACCAGAAAATCTGAATCCATATCTTGAGAATTCTCATTTCTCGAGAAATCATCAATGGCATTATTGATACAAACGTTAAACATTTTTTAATACAATAACATTATTTCGAGTATGCAGGGCTCGAAATGGACCGGAACGCACCGGAGCGCCGTTCCGGTTCGTGAAATCGGTAAAACTATCGCTCCGTCTCGTGGAAAATATATTTTAACCGTCTGAGTTAGATAGGCCACATAATAAAAAATCTAACACATTTATTTTTATAAAATGCGTATAAAATTTGATAACTGTGTAAATATCTTCAGAAAATTGTCGAGCGCTCCGGTTCATAAACTTTTCCATTTCGAGCGCTGCCAGTATTAAATCAGTAGATCACACACAGATTATAACAGAACGTCAAAACAGGTCGCCATATAATTTATACCGCCATATTCAATGTGTCCAAACATAAGGAAATAATAGTGTTCTATGGCTGTGTTTTTCAACGTTTTTTACTAAAGCGGCACCCCTAAGTTTCGCCGGAGACATCGATTCTCAAGTCGAGACTTTTGGACCTTAGTAAGATGCTATGTCCCATAGCCATTCACGAGCACAGATAGTACGCACGCGTTGAACACGCAAAATTTGGTCCACACAAATTAGGTACAGCATTGACCTTCACGCGATGCTTAGTTGGCTGAATTACTACCACAAACACAGTCATTCTATACCTAAGTTTTATTTTACAATAATTCTGTTGTTCTTTGTACAACACCCGAAAAAAATGAAAGTGTATTATTTTCCATAACCTAACGTATGGTCACCTGACAAAATATGCATTCGTAAGTATGTCCTGCTGCATGTCATTAGTGCATGTACTGGGTGACTGTGCGTTCAGCTGATACTGACGGGAATATTACACTCCCGCCGACCGGTATGCACTCCAAACGCATTCCAAAGTGCACCCCAATGCATTTGCAGTTAGCAGTTTCATCCCTTACGCCTAACATAACCCTATCATCTAGGTGAGGGTTGAACTGCGACATATTACTGGGATAAAGAATCTTTTACCGAGCGACAACATCTCACCACATTTGTCTCAGACGAAGCATATCAGCAACATTGATCAGATTCTTGTAGGATAGTTTTTTTACGCAAAAAATTACAGAGAAAAATACAGTTTAATCCAGTAACGTCCGGTGGGATAGGCAGGCGATGCATTGCATAGAGGCGGCACATTATAAAGGGTAGCATATGAGAGAATGAAAACAACTTTTGAGAGCAGTCGCATCATTAAATAGTATCGACATAGCAGTTTTAAAACTAATCATAGCATAAAAATGTATGTAAATTCAAAGATTTTTGATGTATTTGTCTGTTTCACATTGCCGACAAAAAATTATGAAATAGGTAAATACGTAGTTACCTAACGAATTTGCAGATAATTGGAAACTAGAAACGGAAGGGTAAAGGGCGGCACTTTATCTAGAGACGCAACTGATTTTATTTATAATTTAACGATATTTTAGTACTTGATAGTTACTTCTGTCACGGCCGTCAACGCCGTAGAAGTAAAATCTATGCATGCCACGAAACCTCCTCTCAAAAATTGCACCTATATTTCCCCTATTCATTTTCATAGAATTGTACACCTGATTTGCTTGAAAATCAGTATACTTGCACTTTATATCATAATAAAATTATTATCTTACCAATAAAATAATTACAAGATAAAAAGAACTTTTTACATACAACGTTTTTAAATTTTCTGTTGAATCATATAAACTTGACTTGACTAGCTTAAACGATGAAAAAAAATTCTACTTGATAGAAATAATACTGAAATGTAATTTTGGCGTCATATTGATTTCCATAGTAACGCACGTATATATTAATAATTTAGTTGCTAGGACCCCAGACTCCTAGCAACCAATAATGGTGTCGAAATAACTTTTCATACAAAAGAGAATTAACTGAAAATGAATTCAATTCTACTTAAAGATGGCCAAAAGTATTAAAAAATGCATTGGCATCGTGTTCAGATATATTCTAAAAGTTTCAAATGTCCAGCTAGTCGGGAAGTTAGTTAAAAATCGATTGCAAGATTTGTACCCAACAAAGAACTACCGGACAAATAAGAATACGAGCAAGAAAAACGTTGTAATAATAAGTATTTATTACAAACAAATATGTCGTGTCCGAAAAAATTTACGTATGCAATAAACTTTTATATCCCAAACAGATGGCCGTATAGCATTAATATCAAATTTGTGTCTAAATAAAACACCTAAAAATACGTAACAATATCCACTGGAATACAAGAGAAAGACAGATTAAAATAGTTTAATTATGTAATACAATCATATCGTATTTAATTATATAGAATTCTGAATCATTCAAAATTAAGTTAGCAAGTAGGTGCTCGTGAAATGCTTCACGAATAATGCAACATTTTTTATCTCAATGCTATAGATCCATCTGTTTCCGGTACGACAACTCATGGTGGGATTTAATACGGCGAGTTCGCGGCAGTTCAATAACATGTAACCACAATATGTAAGTACCTACTAATGACGAAATTTCGGAAATGCATTAATATTTACTTGCATGACCAATTTATTCGTATGAAATAATACACTTTCTCCCATCCTTTCTTCTCGTGTAAAAAGTTGTTGATAATTTTATAATGAAATGTTTAGAAAATCTAGCAAAATATCTCTTTGGGATACCGAGTGGGAAAGCGACCACTTTGGACAGGGACAAATGGAGAGAAATTGTTGGTGGAAACCAGGATCTACATCGGGTTGTTTCGCCTTTGATGGTGACGGAATACTCTGAAATAAGTAGATTATAATCTTTGTTTTTTTGAGCATTTTTATTATTTATATTCAAAGTCAATGGGAAATTTTCTGGAAAATATCTAGCGTAATTTCGTCGTCAAACGTACCTATCTTATACCTATAAAATACTCCACCTGTAGAAATGATAGTTTTTTTCTAAGAGACCGTTAGTTCATTTTATGCTTAGATAACTACTTCCAGATCCTGGCAATTAGTTTTTCTTTGTATCGCGGGACAACGCTTATTATCAGGTGAACATGTAGGTGACAGGGGATCCCGAGTGTGAAATGGATCGCAGCAGTGTAAATTCGCTTTGAGTCACAGATTGCCATCAATTCACCCCTCGGAAATAATTACTTTATCCGCTAACAAAGCTGACTACAATTAGGCAAGCAATTAAGTCTTAGATTGGGGGTATTACAAACACATGTGTCTTCTATTTCCCCGTAAAAAAAATACCTGTCCAAGGCACTTAACGCGTAAATATAATTATATAAATACCTAAGTAAGTAGATACTAGGTGGTGTAGGTACTTACTTAATTATGTACGTAGGTATCTAATCAGTGACGTCCCTTGCGGGTAGGCAGCTTGAGCGTCGCTTGGGGGCGGCAGTTACCTGAAGGGCGGCAAATCGAGAAGAAATAGCCACCTAAACTTAGTAATAATGGAAATATCTTTCCACTAAAAATTCATCAGATTTGATTGATATAGTTACTGACTTTGCAACAAAAAAAGGCCAGGAAAGTTTTATTATTTTAATGGTCTTGAGACTAATTTATGATTAAAAATATGTCTATATGAAATAAATTCTAAGGATCATTATTTTGTTTAGATGTACAATAATAGCATAGTAAAAAAGCCGTGAACATAATAAATCTGTGTATTGATATTTTATATGGTACCTACAAACCAAATGTGTCAGAAACATCAACCAAATAGGACTTTAGACTCAGATTTAGGTATATATCTAATGTGGGTAGGTATATTATATTTATTCGCTTTTTATATCTTAATTTAATTTTGTATGTTTTAGTGGTAGGTATATATTTTGTTAGTAATGTATCCATACAACACATTTCTTAGATATTGGAGTTATGAAACGATGATAAAAAAAAAATGTATAAACAAATTAATACTTTGGACGCGGAAGACGCGCACGGCGCGTAATGGCCGATCGATGTAATTAACGTGCATTTTAAAGGGGGCAATTAAAATCTCATTATCTCTTCAGCAGCGAAAGCGTTAATGGGGCGTCATTTTGGCGTTGCCTAGTGTTGACATTTTGTCTAGGGACGTCACTGTATCTAATCATTGACACATGAATTCATATAACTAAATTATTGATAATATATCAGAAAAATAATTTGAGGGAAAAGATATCCACAATATTTTAAATTTATTTTTAAAGCGACGGGGTCAACAAAATCTAGCAGTCACCACTGACTACCACATTTCCCTCTAACTACGTATAGCTTCTCATCGCTTCAATCGTGGAATTCTGCACATTTTCAGGAACATTCACCATATCCAGATACTCCATAATCACATAGCCTGCAGGTATTATTGAGGGTGTTCACTTACGAATCATTCGTCATTGCAAACTGTTGCATCAACAAGTGGTTATAGAATGCGCGTGACCTAATTATTAGGATTATTAGTGTCCGTTTGTGACGTCCGCTCTGTGTTGTCTTTTAGATATACTGCATCAGAATATTAAAGTAAACATTGGCTGCCCCAGATAGTTGCACTAATTTATCAGTGGCACGGGTCTGTCAATGACTACAAGCCTTGCGTGTCACAGAATGCCGAGCCAATCCTTTGAGAAGACTGTCAGGGTCAAGATCCTCAGTCATATATGTCAGTCAATAAGCATATTCAATTTACGTTAATAATAAAATTTGTATCTATTTGCCCGAAACACCTTCTATGCGTGCCTATTATATTGTTGATGAATATAGGTGGGCATTGTTTTATTCTTAAAATAGGGTATACTTAGCACATTCGGTGTACTTCCTTGTATCTAATTTATAATTTTTGTATTTACTCCTACTATTTAATAACTTAATACTGCATCTATTTCTTTTTCATTTATACCTATTTCTTTGTTTTAAATGTCTTAAATTAATAATTTGTAAAGTTCACTCAATTGATATCACTCATTATATTTAATTTATAATATTTCCACCAAGAATTGTGATTCAAATAAATTGCAATGTTGCAATCAGATTTTTTTCAAAATAACTTCCAGCAGGTGAGAAAGATTATTATGCTGTCTAATAATTATTATTATTGTGAAAGTATGTACTTACGTAAATTTACTATATTTAGTCATTTTCTGAAAACACCGATCCGTATGAAATAATATGCAAATTTAGTAAAGCAATATGCAGATACAGAAAATTTTAGTGGGTACCAACATGTCCATGTACCACCATGTAGAATACAACCCACATGTCACCAAATGTGGCGTGGATTTATGCCCATACCTAATTAATGCACTGGGCACTGACATATACCTGTAACAACCTGCCAATAGCATAGTCAATTAGTTAACCCTAAACTAAATAGAATAACTACTTCCATCACATGACTATGCACGCATGAAATATTATTTAATTATTTTTTTTCTCGACTGATCAAATATTTCACCTATCTTTGTACTTATATACCTTCGTAATTCTGTCATCAGGGCTGCGCCAGGCGAGGGTGTTGGGGGTGCGCAGCACCTGGGCGGTTTGATTAAGGGGCGGCAAAATTTCCAAAAAATAAATGTTATTAAATTGAATCTAACTAGGTACCTTACAGTTCATAAATTTCAGGCTACCTACTATAATTATTCAAAACATAATGAAAACCTGCAGAAACTACATGATTATAATATATCTACATACATTGGTATTTTTCATTTATTGAAGTTATTAAAATTGAAAAAAAAACTTCAATATTTAGATCCAGTACATGATTAGAGCGACTGGCCGGCAACCAAGCATCGTAGAAAAATCTGTGACATTGAAAACTTCACTTTATTAAATAAATACTTGATATTTCTTCTTCTTCTTCTTTCACGGCGCTACATCCCGGGGTGGGGTTTGGCCTCCTCCACAACCGCTCTCCACTCACTCCGGTCTCTCGCCACACTTCTCCAGTTACCGGGTCTTCCTATATGAAGCCAGTCCACTTCTACGGCGTCAGCCCATCTCCTTCTTGGACGGCCTCTGGGTCTCTTCCGTTGGGGTAGCCACTTCGTCATGATCCTTGGCGCTCTAACTTCAGGAATTCTCTCCACATATCCCGCCCATCGTAGTCTTTGGGACTTACAGTATCTTATGATTGTTTGCTGTTCAATCAGCTCTTCCAAGTCGTGGCTCATTTTTATTCTGTAGTTCCCATTTTCCAACGTGGGTCCAAAGATTTTTCGGAGTATTTTGCGCTCGAAGACAGCTAATTTGTTTTCCTCGTTTTGAGTTAAGCACCAAGTCTCACAACCATAAGTGACCACTAGCGTTATAATCGTTTTATAAATTAGAAGTTTACTTCTTCGGCCTAGAATTTTCGACCCCACCAGTCGCTTGCAGGCATGCCAGCATTTATTCCCGGAGATAAGGCGGATTTTTATCTCCTCTGCTATCTTATTTTGGGTATTTAGGCTGGATCCGAGATACGTGAACTTGTCCACCCCTTCGTATGCATGATGTCCTATGTCTATATTCTGCAGCGGTACCTGATCGCGTGTGCTGACCATATACCTACTTAATTTTTGACTGGTTTATTTGCAGCCCAGCGTTTTCTGCTTTTATTCTCATAGTGCCACCATGGTCGATCATGTTTGGATCTGCTTTGGATGTCGGTCGTGTTTGGATCTGCTTGTAATTACTATGTCGTCAGCATAAGCGCACATCTGCGTTGTACTGTTATCTACCCATCCTCTTATGTTGGTTTCACGAGCTATGGATTCCTTAATATTTAGGTACTTATCTAAAATCACCTTTTATTAATAAAATATAAAAATTTTAAAAACCCGATACTTACACAATGTGCGTCCATTGAAAGTGCGATTTTTATCAGTAGGTACATCTTAATTTATGGATAGTTTTAATTACTATTGTGTAGTTTGATAAGTTCTTTTGAGGGTACCAAAAGATTTTTGAGTAATTAAGTTTAATGTATTTTTTTAAATTATTGAAAAACATCTATTTTTATAAAAAATAAAAATGTGTAAGTACCTAGTTATAGCTTGAAATCCTTTTTATGAATGTAAACTGATTCAAGCTTCGGTATTGTGACCGCATCGATAGAAATAAAAAAATAAAGTCAGTTTATTTTCTAGTACTTATTAAAAAAAATCCGTAATTTTAGGTGGTGTTCCATACTGTGGAAATGCTTATTATTATGCTCTGTATTGGAGGGGAAATTGAATTTTATACCTTATACCTGATTTTATATAATTTATAAATAATTAAAGTTTTAAGTAGCTAGTTTCAAACCACAAACCTGTCTTCCAGTGGCGATGCGCCTTTGAGAGCGCTGGAGCGGTGAACACCTACCCACTCAATTTATGCGAAAAGATTTTTTTTTTTAAATAAGTACCTATTTCATTTATTAAAAGTGTTCTGATCTATTACCGTAGTCATTAATTCATATACAAAAACAAATTGTAATAAGTATGTGTTTTTAACCGGCTATTTTAAATATAATATACAATAATTCACGCGTCGCGCTGGCATCGTCCGTGTGGTTTCGCTTTGCCAAATGCAATGCGATTCGGGAGCGAGTTCCTCGATCGCACAAGCAATCATGCCTTGTAATGAGAATGAATGCGACAGCAATAATATTCGTCTGTAGGTGATAGCGTGAGATAGCAATATTTCTTCGAGCGCCACTCAATGTCGCCAAGGCGCGTTCCATACTCGAACCGTATAAACGTATAACCAAAAAAAGACTGTCTACGAACATTTTCACACACGGTTTATACGTCTGAGTTGCGCGAGCCGCTCAGGCCTCGTAAGACGCCCAGTAAAACCTCCCAAAAGCGGATTCATATTATTAATAATTATTGTTAATTAATAATTACATATTACAGCTTGGATATTTTTTATAATGCTGATATTGCCTCAGCATTATTTAACATTATAATAGAAAAAAATCTTATTGAGACATTTACAAAAACGGTTTTACTATTAAACTTAATTATTTGCACTATTCCGATGACATCAGTGGAAAGTGAAAGATGTTTTTCCACACTCAAACGGATCAAGTATTTTAGCAGAAACACCATCACGCAACCAAGATTGAAGGCATTATATATGCTCAGTATCCAAAAAAGAATGAATTTGTGTCGATGAAAAACAGAAGAATGGATTTCTCATACAAATGAACAATAACATAGGTACTTTAAAAAAAAGTGAACTCCCAGTAAAATAACTCACCGATCGCCACAGCTGTCTTCCTAACTTTATCCAACGATAACCAAAGTAAAATAAACTTTTCCTTTGGTTATGTCGTTTTGAAGACAGGTTTGTAGCCCAAATAATATGTAAAGATCAATACTTTCAAATTGTCAAGTTAGTTACTTACCAAATAAAGTTCTTTTAGATTAACAAGACATTTTCTCCTTTTAGATTTTGATTATCCATTTTCTTGCCATTGCATAAATTTAATTTCCATATTTGAAAGTAAAGGGAGGGGGATACAGGGAAAGTGGAATAAATAAGACACATTATTCATTTATACCTTTTCATTTATGAAGCTAAGAATTTTCTATTAAATTTAACAATATAATTGAATTGCTATGTGCAACATTCACAGTAAGAATGTTCGATTTTCCCCCTATGTGATTATTAGTCACAAAATGCACATTTATTGGTCGTTTCAATAAATTAATTATTCAATGTATCTGGGTACCATACCACTTGCATACTCGAGTAGGTACCGAAATACCAAAACCTATTCCCACTTTCGACTATAAAATTCAATAAATAATATACCTACGCATTTGTGTACAAAAATACAAACAAGTCATTCTTGTAATTATGTTTAGGATCATTATTAAAAGTAATATATAATATCTCTTTTAACATTCGTGCGTTTAAAATTATTTTTTGCTAACTCCAATTAGAACAGTATTTCAAATGATTTGGAATTAAATGATTACATGACCATGGATAGGTTTTGATATTTGGGTACTCGGTTTAAATAAATTGTTACATATTATAATTATAATAATATCATAAAAGACAGGACACAATCAATGTACTAATTGTAATTTATGATACCTATTGTACATAGTAATGATTGATCTTTCAATAGTACATTGTTTTATCTACAAGACTGCTAACTATTAATGTACCTACCAATCAATGACATTATTAATGGACAACGCACTCAATACAGTAGCTAGCTAGTAAATTCGCGCATAGCGATATTCGCACATGTATAGGTAGACATCACACAATTTCCATTATGCAATATCACGCATCGGGAATTTATAGCAATGTGACCTTTATTGTATTGGCGTTAGAACAGTGTTTCTAGTGTCAATGTTCATTTGAGCGAACCCGTTCGAACCGAATCAGTCGGCAGACCCGACAAAAAGCATCGGGAATTTATAGCAATATCACCATTATTGTAATGGCGTTGAACAGATTATGCCATTCAGCAGACCCGAGAAAAAAATGAGTGTCATTTTTTTTTCCAGATGCTTCGTCCATATATTAATGTCATTGCTACCAATGCACTATAAAATTTATTATTTAATACGATTTTAGTAAATCTTTGTAATATAAAATGTAAGTATATCAGGAAAGAACAAGAATATGGAGAAACAATTGAGTCCCTTTCTGAGAAATAGCATTATACTGACTTCGTTTTGAGATAATAACGTTTCAATATGATGCGCAAATTCAAAAATCATGTGATACATGTTTTGCATAATACGTGTAGCCTTTTTCTGGAGAAAGGCTCGATTTTGTTATATATAACTCTAGCGGAAAGTAATTTGTATATAAAATATGAACTTGGAATACTATGCTCTGTCTTTCAAGTCACTTTCGAGAATTAAAAAGAATCAAAAATCATTCCCAGCGATCTTTATTAAAAATAAGTTGTGAAAGCCATTTTGTGTAAAATTGTAAGCACTGGTCATGAGAAACAAATTACTATCTGTTAATAAAACCTAAATGCGGCGTCTTTTAAAAATTGATCCATTCTATAAAATGTGTAAAACAAAATTGAAAAATCAGAGGGCGCCACACATATGTATAACGTCAGCTGCGGCGCAATGTATTTGTGGCGTTTGTGCTACACATTTAACTAGTGATCTAAAAAAAATAGTAAGGAATACTACATCAGTAGTAAGCTTGCATAAATCTCTTCCTGGAAGATTAAGAAAGTATCATAGGACGACAGATAATGAAACTAGAAATAAACTCCGTAACTGGTTTTGAATCATTATTGAAAATTTATATTTCACAATATCAAGAAAAAGTTATTTCAACATGACAAACATTCATTACTGCAATTACCTAAAGTGAAAAATAACATTATTTGATAAAATGAATAATACAATAATTATACTACTTCATCGACAATGGAGTGTTGCTATCCATTTTTATAACATATCCAATTCTAATATTTTTCCTTTGCAGTAATTTCAAATCTAAATTTCAATATAAGAATTTTTCTCGTAACAATCCAAGAAATTCAATTCAATAATCTACAAATATGTCATACAACTTAGACTATCAATACAGATTATTAAATATTTTTCAGAAGGTTTAATGAAATGAATTTATAAAAAAAATATACATTGTACAATAGAATTGAATCAAAACATGAATACGATTTAGATTTTCTATACAATGATAATTTCTAAATTTATTGTTTTTTTTTTTTTAAATATTGTGACGATTACGCATTCAACATCGATAGATAATATTAGGAAATACCAAAATACGCTAACTTATCGACAAAGAAATACCATTTCAGGGTTTGGCACATGAAATTGCTAATCGCAATACAAAAATTCTAATAGTATCGACGATTCACTTTCCTTCAGGACTGATTATTTGATTTTCAGTTGTCTCTTATACAAAATTCACGTGTGGATAACACGAAATAATAATATAAAAAGAAAACTTTCCACATGAGACAGTCCTTTATTACACAATACATATTTTGATATTTTCAGTGGAACCCCAATTTTACATAGGTACCCGGAACTGACGTTTTCCCGCTACATATTTGGGTGTAGTTTCTGCAGTAGCGTTTCCTTTTAGTACATTTAATTCAAAGTTTTATGGTTTTATTTCCCTCAATTTACATCTGAAATATTCAAATTAAAAATCCAATTTATTTGAACACATTCAATTCATAGGCATGGCAAGAATTGAAATGAATTCCGGATGCATGTGTGCATTTATTTATAGAGATGTCTGCAGTGTCCAAGATCAAGGTTACACCACGCGATTGTATGTTTTGTTTTTTTTTGCACTCGTTCAAATAACTTCTCAGCAAAGAAAAGCATTATCGGTTCTACTGAGTCATGAAAAGAAACATTCTCGAAAATATGAAAGAACACACTGACATAGCTCCAAACTAATTTTCATCATTTTTTAATATAGGATAAATTAATTTTTTAACCATTTCGTAATATCAGGGTTTCACTGTATATCACATGATACTACAACACTCAAATTTCATTCAGTTTAAATTAATCAAATAGACAATGCTAATGAAGAAATATTGTATTTTTAATTTTATACGCTTCTTGAAAAACTCATGTAATAATAATATAAGTGTATGTTTGTGGCTGGGACATATGATCTGAATGTCACCCCCCGGCTGGCCATACTCACCGTGCACAACGCTACAAAAAAGACTGGTCCACGTGCTTCAGATATCAGGACGTAGCAAGCGGATGGTGTTGCCGGACCAACGAATATTGTGTGACATTGTACTTTCCCCATGCACTGATTCTTGAGCGTGATAGGGTGAAGTAAGGAAGATATGTTTAACATTGGAGATAATAACCATAATACTACAGTTTGAAATTAGCACAAAAGGAAAAATTTATAAAGTAGTCTAATCTTTGAATAGTTTTTATTGTGAATTAAAAATAGCTATCTTGCTCCACCGGGCAAAGAAAGAATAAAAAAAGATGTCTGATAAACAAATATCCATGGCGAATCTGACCTTCATAGATCATAGCAATACTACGCAACAATCCAGTCTGCGGCTGAAAGACATAAATGTGGGCAGCGAATATATTATTTATCTCGAGTCCAGCATCAATAATAAAGGTAAATGCAAGGCCACTGTCAAAAGAAGAATAACAACAGCAAAAAATACTATCTAATAAACTGCAATAATTTGGGAAAGCAAAAACATCTTACTTACCTAACCAATTTTCCTTAGAAAATGGAACAATAAAGACAAAATAAAAAAGATGGAAACCGGACATATTTGAAATCTGTGCCTTTATAGAATTGAGACCCACTGAGAGTGGAATGTGTCGCGCTGGGATTATTGAGTTGTTATTACCTTGGTTAGTCTATGCCTAGATCTTGTCGCTACATATTTCATCTGCGGTGGACACAGTGAAATAAAGGGGCTGGTGCTAAAGGCGGATGAGCAAGGTCGACACTGTAGAACAATACATTTATATTCATTAATACATGCCCTGCGTATTGCTGAATCTCAAGAGGAGTAAAACCGAGCCACGGTGAAGGCGAGTGATAGCCAAATCGTACAGGCTGTGATCTTCAGTCACATTGTCCCGACAAAGAAGAAGAAATTATTAAACTAGGATATGCTTGAAAAATACTAGAAACGAGAAAACTAATTTATAAATAGTACAAAGCTTGTTCAGTACACATAACAGAAGTCATTCTCTGCAATTTTCAAATTTTTATTGTTTGATCATAATACTATATTATTACGAATTAATGTCGACGAAAAATTATAAACATACATGAAAAAAAGTAACAAGACATTAGAAATTCTCAAAGTTTTACTGCAATTAAAATGTAATATCACGAAATAATTAATTTAAACGCCGCTTATTGTTGGCAATACATAAAATAAAATAATCAAACAAGACAGTAGGCACCCAACAGTAAACTTCCAAGTTATCAGTCATCTCAAAAAAATATGATAATTATATTGATTTACCTATGTAAACTTCCAGATTGATATCTTTAGTAATATGCCCAATTGTGAGCAAAAAATATGAAATCAATAATTCCAATTTAAACAAGACAATAATCCGAACAGATAACAACAACAAAAATAATAATTATAAAAATATGCCCCCCCCCCCCCCCCCCCCGCCTGGAACTTAAAAGTTTAATTATCTATATAAAAAACAACAAAACGGACCATATCGTCCGATCGAAACATTGTTCGAGATCAAGACGGAGAGTTGTACCCCATGAAGGGATCTGTTGAGTTCCCTTCGTCCCGCTGACTCCTGCGAAGCGATCTCTCCCTGAATATGGACTCCACCATCACGGCTGCCGCTTCTCCCTCACCTCTGTTGACAGGATTCGCAGGGACATTTTCTCTAGGTACACTGATGGCATAATTTTGTCTGTCGGGCGCGGCATTACTTCGAACCTCTTCAGCATTATCCTGATGAATATTAGTTGACCTCGGTGATCTCGATAGAGTATTCAGGTACCTAATACTATTAGCCGCAATGTAATTGACAGTCCGCAATGGTAAAATCGCTGAAGTGTCAGAGAAGGTTGAATTAGATATTGAAATATTGCTTACACCCGACGGGGTATTAGATGAAGAGGCGGATCTTGCAGATTCTCTACGATTAACGGCATTGATATGATTTAATCGCACCGTACTGCTGTGCGTTCTCTGGGCTGCAGATCTGAAGGGTGATATTTCATTGACTCTGGCCACAGACGGTGATTCTCCGTCAGCAGCCTGATCTTGATGCATCACCGTGGGTCTAGAAATGCTGATTCTAAATGAGTGCCTGGATCCGCTCTGGTTGGAGATCCTCCGCGATCCGCTCTCTCTGGTTTCATTCACGGATGGCACTAAGTTATGTCGGCCGGCCGCCACCTGGGCTCTGGTCCTGCGGGAAGAAATATCACTACTTCTGAGCGGAGTCGTGGCCGGCGCCATGTTGGAGGCGAACATGTGCTGGTATCGTGAGAGTTCATTGGGGGTTAGTGGTCGGGCGTCTCTGCCGATTCTTTGGACAGGTATCTGTCCGCCCGTTCCGTTTGGAGATGACTGCGCCTCGCTCGGGATTTCACCCACGGCTGATGGAATCCTCACATTTGTGGAAGGAATGTTTTGTAAGTTAAGTGACACGAAATCTGTGATCGGTATATACACCAAACGCAGTTCTTCCTGTAATATAAAAATAAATATTTCATTAACATAGATGAGATGATTTCAAAAAACTATGATAGAAAATCAACAAAAAATAAAATTTCAACACCACAATATTCTCCAAACATAGAAAAATTATAAAATTAAGTTGTACAAATTCCTTTTTGTCTATAACACAATATTCGCATACACATCAGTGATTTTGTTTTCTGAAGACCTTTTATTTTTTTTTACCATTATAAAAAAAAGATACAAGGCAAGTTGAGTATTCAGCACAAAAAGTCCATTTACTATGAGTATCCAAAGGAGATATTAAACATGTCATTAGAACAACCATTGGAAAGAGAATGAATCACTAGTATTTAAGTGTGAATTGAAAAATTTGTTTTATAAATATCAACGTGAAATGGCTAACTATTTTTCATTAATTTGTCGAATGGGGAAACAAAACTAGATCATACTCGAGTTTGAATTAACAGTTTTAAACATTTAGCAGATTTTAGCGTGAATAGATCAGGAAAAATCTTACACAGTGAAAGGTTGACTATTATCCCAAGTGTCACAAGTATACATACCCGTCTACTTTTTTTGATGGCTCTCAACAGTGCGTCCTCTTTGGATCCCTTCGAGTCGGCACTAGCCACCACTGTTGATGCAGAATCGCCAACCAAGCCCTCCGCAAACTTTGATGCCTTATCACAACACTTGCTGCTGCTTTCGGACAACTCCAAATCATCCAGCGGTATGTCGGGCACGACTTGCAGATCTTCTACAGGACCATTAGTTGTGGTGTATGTGCTGATTATGACAGAAAGAGCCTCCAGCACCTGTGAGAAATATTATTTTAGCATTAGGGTACCTATCTCCGTGCTAATGACAATAAAGACAATTAAACCCTGACAGGACTAAAACAAATCAAAGTCAAAATCAAAACAAGTCAAATATCTTCAATTTAATTAATATGTATGGCTTACTGATTACAAGACAATTTGAATTGTGAATATATTTTGTAATCATTTTATATACATATAATCAATGACATTAATATGGACGAAGCATCTAGAAAATAAAATGACACTCACTTTGTGTCGGGTCTGCCGGATGGCGAAATTCATATTTTAATATCGGTATCCTACGCTCAAATGAACATTCTGCTTGCAAGCGGTCTGGCGACACCGCTGGGTCTGCCCATACAAAATTTCTGACTGTCATGTTTCGACTCCACCATTATTATTGTGTTACAAAATGCCAATGTGCCTAGTTAAAAATTGTAAAAAAATCTACTAAACACTCCAAGAAAGATGGGATATCACTTTGCATGTGTTAGTATTATTTATTATTTATAAAATGCCATTTTAAGATATTGATGAATGTTTATTCAATGCAATTGAATGACAGGAACCATTGGACAGTCAGTCGCCTGTGATTCGCTGGGCTCACTTGCGTCTAATCTCCGAGAAGTCGTAAGTAACCGAGAATCTGTTTCTAACGCAATGAGTCATGACACTAATACGCCATTACAATAAAGGTTATATTTCTATAAATTCTCGAAGCTTGTATCGCATAATGGAAACGGATACGTCAATGGTCACGTGACATCTACCTATACATCTGTGAATGACTTTCATGCACAATTTCTCGTGCGCGCCGGGTATGAAATGAGTCGTCCATTTAATATATCATTGCATATAATATAAAATACCTACCACAGCCATACATAAAAACCATGATTATTTCAATATGGTTTACTCAATTACAACAAAGGTCATCTTTTTTTGCCAGCGTTGGCGAATTCTCACAGAACCAAAGTTCAGTTAGTAATAATTTTTGATTGAACAACGAAGACCTTAAATAAATGACATTTTTTTTATGGTAAGTGATAAAATAATGATATGAGGTAACTGCACCTGATCAGCGAGTAGTCGGTGCTTTGGATCCTTAACCAAGAGACGCTGGATAAGAAAAACAGTGCTCTCAGATACTTGAACAGTGTTGCCGTCTCTGTGAACAGAAAAATATATTATTTTATAATTATATACTACACTAATTATTGTTTTTTTTTTGTAGGAAGTTATTTCTGTGTGCGAAAGAAAAAAAGAGATACCTACGTCTGAAATTTTTTAATGAGTTGAATATGACAAAAAATTCATAATGGATATGTATATGGGGGATAAGTCGATCGACACCACTGAAATTCGTAAATTTCAAAGAGAAACATAATTGTCTTAAACTCAATCTTCTTTTGGCTCTCCTGAGAACAGTGATTTTAGATTGATCTATCTCCCTATATACCACATTGTAAACAAGGCATTGGGCAGGAAACAAGAATGGGACGTGCGATTAACACATCAGCACCGCCTGCTTCGTTCGTCCTGTCTTTGCACTATCAATCAAGTGGGCCTGATGGTCTCAGCAATTTCTTGCAAGTTTATTCTTGGATCCAATTTAACACGGGGATTTTAAAGCATCGTTATTGAATGCAGTAGGACACCCACTTTAAACAGTAAAAGTAAAAACCACCACTGGGAAATTTTCTGAACCAA
Source organism: Rhyacophila brunnea (assembly GCF_057557595.1). Classification (NCBI taxonomy): domain Eukaryota; kingdom Metazoa; phylum Arthropoda; class Insecta; order Trichoptera; family Rhyacophilidae; genus Rhyacophila; species Rhyacophila brunnea. The sequence continues at coordinate 32,504,251 of NW_028233276.1, read as the reverse complement.
TGTTGGCATGTACAAATTAACCTTCAATCTATCACAGTAGATAATATCACGAAATTTTTATTGTTACAGTTGTTGCATCTTTATATCTTCACATCTTCATAATTAATGTTAGTGATTTAATTTAAGCTAAAGCAAATTTACAAAAGATTGACGACTTATGGGTACCTGTCCATAATATTTGCAGTTACTACTGTCATAGAGTACTACTAAAATATTACATTACAAATTATTAATTCAAGATTTTAGGGGTACACAACAAGAACTTACGGTGGTATATTATAGTTGGCTGCTTGTATTCGATTAAACAGTTGCGTAAGACTGGTGTCACAGAAGGGAAACTGCCCATAGAGCATTGTGTACAAGACCACACCGAGAGCCCACATGTCGGAGGGCTTTCCCAGATATGGTTTTCCCATTAAAACATCCGGAGATATGTAAGCAGGAGATCCTAAAAGATAAACAGATATAATATTATGTAATACAAAACTTTGTATCATCTACTAATTAGTCGCTTTCTTATCAGATTTTTATTTATTAATTAATAGCTTTTTTTAAAATTGAATGGCCTTAAGGGGGGACATGCTCAGCGTAGGTCAAAATGGAGCTTTTGTTCTATTTTCAAAGCATGATCCTGGACATACCTTAAACGTTGTGGACAATCTATTTATATAATTTTGAAGCCTTATTATCCTTTATATTTATTTTAAACATTTGATGACTGCATAAAGTATTTTTATTACATAAAATAGTATTCTTTTAAACCTCTCGCTCTAATGTTATAGAATATAGTCATATTTCAGTACATAAATGTGCAGTGGTGTTAAGATTTTTTATATTCATTAATTTTTAAACGCGTTTATAAAACCATCAGTATAATTTATATTGACATTATTATAGTGACATATTTACGATAAAAAATTATATTGATAATCTCTGTGATCCCAAATTTGACAAGAATTGGGCATTTTATTATTCAAAAAATGTTCAAAAGATACTAATTATAAGCTATGTCTTTGACCATTCAAGTGTGATAAACATCCTACGAATAATGATTGCTTTATAATAATTATTGACCTAAGAATAAGTAGTGTTTTTTTGAAATACGCCATTTCTTTTGGCATTCCCCAGTGGTTAAGCTACAACATACGGCCGTAGCCATAAATTGACAAACTATAATTGAAGTAGGGAGTAAAATAATGTTAACGCGCGTGTTTGAACATGGACTGAACACACTTGAATGATCAAAGACATAGCTTATAATTAGCATCTTTAGAATTGTCTTCAAATGTGTTAATCTTGCCCATTTTTTGAATAATAAAATGCCTAATTCTTGTCAAATTTGGGATCACAGAAATTATCAATATAATTTTTATCGTAAATATTTCACTATAATAATGTCGATATAAATTATACTGATGGTTTTATAAATGCGTTTAAAAATTAATAAACGTAAAAAATCTTAACACCACTGCACATTTATGTACTGAAATATGACTATATTCTAAAACACTAGAGCGAGAGGTTTAAAAGAATACTATTTTATGTAATAAAAAACTTTATGCAGTCATCAAATGTTTAAAATAAATATAAAGGATAATAAGGCTTCAAAATTATATAAATAGATTATCTACAACGTTTAAGGTATGTCCAGGATCATGCTTTGAAAATAGAAAAAAAGCTCCATTTTGACCCAGGCTGAGCACGTCCACCTTTAAAGTAAATGTTGCTGTATTTTACACATTTGCATTATTAATGTGATTTATTCATCTAGGTACATTTAATTAACTGTTTTAACTTTCCTGTTTAAAACAACCTTATTGAACAAAATATGACAGAAGCTTGAAAATTGAACAGTCAGCTTGTACATTTATTGTGAACAATATAAGGGTAATTGCTTGTTAAATTTCCGACACGTCTCGATTCATAAAGTAAAATCACGACTCCTGCCAAAAAATTTGTCGGATCGAACGGTTAGTAAACATTTGACAGCCATCTGAATTGTATACTTTCACTTTCACATTTGCTGGAGAAATGGTGATAAAATATCTAAAAAAATTATCAATTGGAAAGACCAAAGCCGACGAAAAACATGGGAACTCTACATCAGCATTGAAGACTGATAAATGACACCGCAGAGGCAATCATTAAAAAAATCCATGATATTGCAATCTGAAAGAATTTTTATTGTCGATTCATGACTATTAATAAAACTAGGAATCACCACTATGTCTGCTACCAAAACATTCAATTCACATATGGTTACGATGAAAATAGTAACAACATTTTATACACCATACCCATGGGATAGACGACAATGTTGGTAATAAAAATTTTATATCTATACATACAAACATGTTTCAATTCTGTTTCACGCATAAATAAGTGTGTGGTGATATGAAAACTGCTCCTAGCTTATTTGTTAACTATAATAGTTATTATGTCACATGCAATGGCAGCTGACCTAAATCATATTACTAGTGCACTGCACTGTCTGCAATTTTTTGAAACATCGCTTAACATCGTGGATCATTTTTCTTCGTAGATTTTCAACATCATCACTCACTTATTGATGAGTGAACCATAAACTCATAAAATGCCAACAGCCACAACCGCTATGCAGTGAGCAGAAATCAATTGCGCATCTACAATATAATTAGTTTACATAAAATTAACATTACGTTATTATAAAACAGAAACCGTGCTAATCGTTTTCGTCATGAGTATACTGTTATGATAGCTTCCTTCAAAAGTGAAATGTTTTTCGACTAAAACAAAATAAAATGATTTTTATCATTTTATTTTCACAATCACATAATCACCGGCTGCCACTGGTCACATGCATTAGTTTAATTCTAGCACCCAGTTATGGTTTGTTGTTTTTGTTGGGTTACCATAAAAAAGCTGATCGTTTTATCTCCAAATAAGAATGCTTTCATTACGAGGAAAATACTATAACAGCCTTGGCATGTAAAATATGGTCATAGATGTTGAATAAATTTAATATTGTAGGCCCAATCAAATCAACAAGGAAAATTTGAATTAATATAACAGGAAAAAGAATAAAATCAAAGTCAAGCAACTATTATTTGTATAATTTCATAATGGCTTTATTTAATGTCGATACATACTCCTTGCCGTATTTGAAAAGGAAAAATGTAAACAAATAAGAAATCTGAAGATAAATATCACCTACTTATCCAAAGTTTACAAAAATAAAAAAACCAATGAACTCAATAAAATAATATTTACTGATACCATATTTTTATGAAACATATCCTTATTTTATTAAAAAATCAATATAAAATAGTCAATAATAAACATTTATTTCCAGGAAATATTTATTTTAACTTTCTACAAATACCTAAGAAGTCACTTATTATAGTATCACATTAGCGTTAAGTTTCATTATATTGAAAGAAAACCAGATATAGTTGGAGGAGCGCTGAATGAGAGAAAGCGATGCAATATTGTTGATGTAAGTACAGTCCACGATGGCAACTGTAACAATATTATAATAAACTCAATGACTATGAAACCAATAGCCTCATAATATGGACCTCCGCTCTGTGAGGCCCTGCCCCACATGCACTGATTAAAAGCAAAAATGGCAATTTACAAAGAGCTTGCACCATGCCTAGAGAAGATATAAAAACCTAATACCCCGTTTACATGTGCATGGATTTATTGCTGACGGTATGTATTATCACAGCCGTAACAAAAAAATGTATTATCCTGCCGTTGCAAGATTGCATGCATGAATCAAAAATATTAGGAAGTTTCTGAATTTTCATGCGACAGTTGGGATTTTTTCGATCTGCGCCCGCGCAGTAGAACGATAGTGGCGAACCTGCCGGCAAAAAAACAAGCTACACCACGGTGACACATTTTGAGGTTAACCGATTTTTTCAACCTGTCAAATAGCAGTGGCGAAGGGTGACTTTTGGAAAGAGGTAGGCTGTGGAGATCTGATAAAAAGAGCACACTTGTCAGGTATACTTACGAGAATAGTACGATATTTACTACTAATGAATAGGTACACACTAATAAATGACGACACACTAATTCAATGAAACTTTAAAAACTCATTGACGACATAAAAATGAGCGATGTGTTTAAATTACGTATTTTTCAAATAAATTTTATCTAATGATTTTTGATGGGTATCCATCAAAAATCATTAGATAAAATTTATTTTTATTTTTAAAAACAATCTATTCTTACTTATTTATTAATATGCGATTAAACGCCGTTGAAATTATTTTTTTAATTATCTAATTATTCATGATTTTGGACAAAGTGCGCAGTCGTGACAACAATATTATTCTCGAATGTTTTAGGCTCTGCGATAGGAGCTTACCTTATTTCATACAAATCAACAGACTTGCTGAGGTTACGAGACGTAAAGTCCATACGAAAAAAATTCAGAATTATTTCACACATAATCGGAAATTCATTTACGTCATTTACGTCAATATAGATGGTGCGCTGTGGTATATTTTTTAATACCTTTGCAGATTGTTTTGTAAACTGTGTAATACTGTAATACATTCCTACGTATACGACATCTCTCGTTGGCAAAATAAATTATTTTTATAGAACATAAAATAATGAAGTGATGAAGTATATAAATATGTCAATATACAATTAAAAAATATTTTTCTTAAGAAGGTAGGTTTTAAATAATCGCCTAGTATGGAATATTCGCCACTGTCAAGTAGTACCATAAAATGACAACATCGCGTCTCGCTTACTCTTGAAGAATGAGATTGGAGAGACAGTCAGCACTTTTACGTGTAAACAGTTATTGTCACGATAGTTTAATATACACACTATTGCTACCAATAAATCCATGCACGTGTACAGGCGCAATAATGGCGATTTGACAATAGTTTCAATGTGGTTGAATCAGAAACCAAAGAAAAAAAAATATTCTATACATTGGTGCATTGAAAGTTGACAGCCTGTTGTGATATTTTATAACATTGTACGAATTACGTTTATTGATATCTTTAACTTAAAAATTACATTATAGCTACTTTTGTATTATAGTGTTACTTTAAATTCGGTACAAGTCGAATATGTCAACATTTGTAGTACATCCAACCAAAACAACAAACAAATCACTCATAATAAATTCAAGTTTTAGGGTTTATCCTGGCAATATCTGTACATTTAATAATTCACCAAATTGACAGATTGTGTAAATATAAAATAGTGTTTAAATTATTGCAGTTTTTGTCAGAGACGGATGACAATAGTATTAAGTTTTCTGAAATTAAAACTGCAATGCATGACATGCAGCTAATTCAATCATTAGCCTTAGAAACAATCTTTTCATCCTCATTATCAAATATCTATATGCTGTCTATATAGAGAAGGTTTCCTTTGCTGTCTCTTATCAGTAAATTATACACACTATTTTAAAATGATAATCGAATGGAAGGAAACATACCACGCTGATCCTTAAGTAAGTCTTTTTCACTCCCTAGATGAGTTCCGAGGCAGAAGTTCGTAATAGTGATTCGTCTCGTTCGTTGATTTAAAACTATATTGCCAAGCTTCAGATCCCGGTGTACAATATTTCTCTGAAACAACAAATTTACAACATTAATCCATAGAAAAGGTCAATCGATAATCAATCGTCACCAATTAATGAAGACATCACTGTGCCGCAACCGAACAATTTGTGTTTTTATCCAGTTTCGAGTTATCCAAACATGTTTCAGTGTGTACAAAAGGTATCTGTGGAATGAAGCCTTGTCGTGCCATTAATTTTCACCATAATAACCTTTGTCTCATCAAAGATCTATTGTTTTTTAGTTGGTACTAGTTGGTCAACATTTAAACACTTCCTCACCACCGTCAAGACTTATCTGGCCACAGAGATAAATAAATATTTTGTCGCCATATAAACCTGTTAAAACATATTATAATTTTTTAACTTTTAATAATTGAGATGTTCGAGTAAATGTGAGCTGCAGTCACTTTTCATATTTTTACTTCACAATAATCCATATCCTCCTAATGTCCTTTCCGGCAAAGAGGTACACTTCTTCAAGGAGCGCCGAGGTAACAGTATCTATTTCTCAAAATTAATATTCTGTTTTTATTTATACACATTATACTTTTTCCATTGTCTACTGGCTTTATTAAAAAAATATTTCAACCTGCAGAATACACATTATTATTATTTAGGGCCTTCATGAGGTGACGAAGATCCACATCATATTTAGGGATTGCAATACCGGTATTTCAAAACCGGTATTCAATTATTTATCGATACCGAAATACCGTTTCAAAATATATTGTTTTTTCGGTATTAAGAAAGCATACACACATATTTTTCAAAGATTAATTTAATGTTACTTTTTCATTATTTACTACTATATTGTATATTAAATTTAGTTTTAAGTTTTATGCTGCCAAAACGAAACCAACAAAAGTTAAATAAAATTGATAAACCAACGTTGATGGTACATCAGTGGCGAAGATTCTATACTAGGCAATTATTTAAAGCCTACCTTCTTCGACATATTTATATAATCACAAATAACAATATATTCAATATGCCCAAAGACATCTATCGTATAATTGTCATAATTTTACAATCTTTTCACATATTTCAATAAGCACCATCTATGGCATCCCTCGAAAATTTAAAAAAATAAAACACCGCATTACGCTTCACATATTGTATAGGATTATTTTGGCGTGAATCGTCGCGTTTTTCAATATGAAGTTTTTTCTCATAATTTCAAAATGTCTGGCGTTCCGCATACAAATCTACAAGTTGTTTCGTTAGCGCTTACATCGCTAGAGCACATTTATTCAAAATAATTAATAAGAAGATAATTTAAAAAATAATTTCCATGGGATTCAATCACATAAATATGTATTGATTGTTGTTCAAAATATAAATTAATTTATCTCGTTATTTTTATTTGCCTATTAGTTCACTCATTAGACAATTTATATATCTGATATTACCTACATAAGTGTTTTAAATATAGAAGTATTTTAAAATGTCTATTTTTACGGGTTAAACTATAAATTGTTATGAAACATAATATATACACAACGGATATTTTCAAAGATGATAGGTAGGTACTATATTTTGAGCGTATGTTACATTTATAAATGTTTAGGAAAATAGATGAGTAATTCAAACCAATTGCTTATTTTTATAAACTAATTATAACAAACCAAATAAGCTTTTGAAATTTCATCGATTTAGCGTAGGTATTCATCAGTAATATTGGGTTATCTTCTTATTTCCCGTAAATATATATGACAAGCATGGTTACTCCGACAGCCTACCTCTTTCAAAAAGTCACCCTTCGCCACTGTGGTACATCCAACAAATGTTGAATTTCAGAAAGATTTTTCTGTACCCAGAATTACAGTATTTGTAAAAATTAACAATTCTAAAATATCATGCTCTATACATATTTACAAACGTCAACATAATAAATGTCGGTAAGTAGGTACTTTAGGTTGCTATAAAATAGTGTTTCAAATAGATTTTTATAGTTATATTTATTGACAGGTACTTCTTTTTTTCTATAATAAGTTTTGACAAATACCGGTATTGATATATTCTCAGATTGTACAGCAAAGGAACAAAAACAAAACCTTTGAATTAGTGATATTATGTATTCTTTATAATGAAGAATCCAACAATATAAAATTTTGTGTATAGTGTTCATGTGCCACGAGCTTGTGTGTACTAGGTGTCAGTGTTTCAATGTAAGATAAATGGTTTTTACATTTTAGGGTCATCCAATTTCAACAGTTCAATCCAATATAAAGAATAATTTAATTTATTAATTTTCTTTACATACCTTATGTAAATTTGCTACGACTCTAACGACATCGTAAAAGATCATGATGGCTTCTTTTTCAGGTACTTTCTTGACTTTAGTAACATAGTGCTGCAGGTTCACCAGATCGCTGGTCTTTTCGCTGAAGTGGTGAGCGCTCACGCAGTCCAGGACGAGGAAGAGCCTCTGCTTCACCTTGCCAGTGTAAATATAACCCGAGCCAGACGGGTTGGCTGTCTCTCCTAACGCTTGATCCTAAAAATACAATACACACTATTCAGTGGCATGCGGTGACTTGAGATGAGGGATGTTCTTCAAAATAAGTTTTTATTTACCAAAACAGGCAGTAATATGAAACAGACTAAATACAATATTTTCAAATGATTGAATTACTTGCTGTAAAGGGAAAGATCTAAAATTCTTCACTAATTAACTATTATCTTCATAAGGCTAAGTGCATTATATGACATATGAGACCACATCATTGACATATCAGACTACATCATTGATCACTTTCCATCGCAAAACAGTTTTCCACAAAGAGATCATTATAAATGCCTTTTCAATCGCAGAGATGCTTCTTATTTTAGTATCCAAATTTTGTTACTCAAACTACGAAGCTTTCCACTCGATGCGGAGTGTCTGGGACTCACGACTGGTAGTCAGTTAAAACTAATTGCCGCCTATTCGACGTTTATATTCTAATGGTGCCGCTTTACTGTAGCGAATCACAGCACCTTACAAAGGCTCAGAGCAACGTTATACTGAGCTTCGAAAAGAGATGTTTGCGATGGTATGACTATAGGAGTAACGAGAAGATAAGAGAACCAAGCAACCTCTCATCATACTGAGAGTGAAGAGGCGACGTTGGATCTGGCTCGGCCACGTGCTGCGGATGCCTTAAGAGAACATCAATCTGGGTCGCCTATTCTTCAAGGCAACCGGATTCCATCATCGTAGAAAGGCGCACAATACTATCTACAGAGTGTATACGGCACAGCTACGGGATGCCGTCTAACAAGCAACTGTATAATAATGATGCTACAGATGACTGCATGACCTTTATAACTTTCTTTTTAGACCAAACCAAACCTAAACTAATCTAACCTAACCTTAGTGTGTGATAATGATGTATCGAAATGTACGAAAATATCAAAACTTTAAATGAACAATTATTAGACCGAAAAGCATCTCCCCCGACAGAAAAGGGTATTTAATATTAATTGTCTACATGGGATAAACTGTTTCCACAAAAATCTGCGGCACGATAACCAAATATATTTTCACACATTTCACAGAATAAAAGTTACGGAGACAAGCCAAAAACCATGCATTTTATTTGTATTTTCATACATTTCAGACGGAAAGGTTATGGAAACAGGCTGAAAATAATATATTTTCTAATTAAACATCACTAGGTTAGGTTAGCGTCAGTTAGACTATGTTTGCGTTAGGTTAAGTTTGGTTTTGTTTACATTTTTTTGGCAACCTACCACTGATATAATAATGTAAACATCACAGAAAGTATATCTGTGAAATACTTCATAGATATACTTTCTCCCCTACGGAAAAAGGTATTCCATATAAGTACTTAATACATTAATTGTAACAAACTGTTTACGTAATGATAAAACAATGTGTATATACGAAGTGGTGCAATATGGCACATCATTTATCTGTATAATATATATATATTTTACAAATAAGTAGTTTATATCTTTTAGTAGGATTTACCTAAGAGTAAGGCTATATAAAAGGTTACTAATTTACTCTCATTAGCTTAATCCTATCTTGTAAATTCACCATTAAGTACAAAACTTGTGAATTTAGAAACAATTATGAAATGTTACGTACCTTGAACAATCCATGATGATGGATCACTCCTTCTTGATCGTGAAGCATTGAGAGAAGAGAATATTCTGTGTGCAACAACATCTTCCCCTGTCTATCGTCCTGAGTCTCTATTTGGCCCTCTTCGCGAAGTGTTAGTATTTTGATTAAATAAAAGTCATCCGTCCCTTCTTTTCTTGCTAAACATTGCACAATACTTCTGACAGGACTGGGTCCTAACTTCGGGCCCAACAAATAAGGTCCAGCACGTTTTATGACTTTATCTGAGACAGCTGTGCCCTCATTAGGAATCCCGACATTAGGTTTTTCTCTACTATTGTCGTCGTCTGTTGTGTTGGGCACTTCGTGCACTTGGTCCCGTTTGAACCTCTTTGAATTCGGGACATCCTGCAGAGGTGGCATTCTAACCTTCACGGCGTATCTTCCGACTTGATTCGTTTCCATGCTTGTAAAATTCGTAACTTGTAATCTGTCACCGAACTTCGATCGTCATTATTGAAGTAATCTATTTCTACGGGACGAGACAACCCTCGTTGGAACAATTTCGTCGTCCTGACCTTGAGAAATTTTTGTGAACTGACAGATAGGTTCAGATATAATTCGCATAATGAGTAAACTGTTTATATTATGGTTATATTTATCACATATTCGAGTCCCTGAATTTCAGGTCTTTTATAACACTAGCCGTGATGGGTCACAAATTAATCGTTGTAAAAATTGAATGAAAGAAACGGAGGAAACAAAACCCACGATAAAATTACAAAATTAATAAGTTTGTTTATCGGAAACGTACGAAAGCGGTGTCTACTTTACCGACAGAGTAGTATCATATGTTTTTGGGCGCGGGCTTCTGTGTACACAATAACTTGATAACAATGGCTTTTAAATTAAATGACTTGAAATTATCATGTAATAAAAGTATTGGAAAAAATCACAGTTGCTTTGTGATTGCAGAAATCGGCCAAAATCACCAAGGTAACATCGATACAGCAAAACAGCTAATTCTACAGGCAAAGGTAAGTAGAAGTAGACACGTCATTATTACAGTTTCCTTTTTTATCGACACGACGTATCACTCATTTTCAAATAAATATAAATATTACAAATATTGCTCATCAGCATTTTATTTTTCAGAAAAGTGGGGCTGACTGTGTAAAATTCCAAAAAACGTGCATAACAGAAAAATTTAATTTCGGAGCCCTTGCAAGACCTTATAATTCTGTGAATTCATGGGGAAAAACTTACGGAGATCATAAGCAATATTTGGAGTTTACAGATGAAGAATTTTTAGAATTGCAAAAGTTTTCTAATGATCATGAAATTCTTTTTTCTGCTTCAGCTATGGATATGGTAAATGACTGAGTATTAAGTTTCATAATAAATTAATATTGATTTATAGTTAAATAAATCTTTAATTTAGGTACATTATAATTTTTCGCTCTCATGAAATTTAGTTTTCAACATACATACCTACTTACGTAAATCTTTAATTTAATGAATATTAATATTTATTTATCTAAGGTTCAAGGTTTTACACTAAGTGTACTATAAATATGTATTTCTTTCTTACCATCCAATTGCTCAATAGATACATAATGTTATCAATAATATACTTAATATACTATTTTATCAAGTATTTTTGGAAATGTTCCACATCCACAGCATCAATAGACCACACCTCATACATACATACCTACATTACTTGCCATAACATACCCACGCAATGTTATAAAATGAGCCTAATATTAATTGTGATAATGAAATCCTAGGTGTCTGTTGATTTTCTGGCCAGCATCAAGGTTCCATTCATCAAGATAGGTTCTGGAGACTCCAACAACATTCCTTTAATAGAACACGCTGCGAAGAAGTATGTTCCTCTAATAATATCCACAGGCATGATAGAGAAGGAAGACGTTAACAATATTTATTCTGCCGTAAAGAAATACCACACTCAGTTTTGTTTACTGCACTGTGTGTCTGCCTATCCAGCACCTTACGATGATTGCAATTTGAATGTCATTGTGGATTACCAGAAATGTTTCCCTGATATAAATATTGGTTATTCGGGCCACGAATTGGGGTCAACGGTTACAATTGCTGCAGTTGCTCTCGGTGCCAAGGTATTTTTTGCTTATAAGCATGATTTTATTTATATTTCTGAAACAATATTTTTTTATTATCTATATGTATAAAAGAAAGTCGGGTTAGTTACACCATTTATAACTCGAGAACGGCTGGACCGATTTTTACGATCTTTGATTTGTTGGATTTGTCTCAGCCCCGAAAAGCAGAATAACTATTAAAACATCGGAAAAATTCACGGAAAAGAAAATTATGAATAAAATTAATTTTCTCATACATTTTGACATTTTGAACAATGAACCATTCGCGCATTCGAAAATAAAAGAAAATCACAAAAAATTTAAACCCGTATACAACGCCATCTCTGATACATGACAGAAACAATAAACAAGAAACAAACAAACAAAAGAAAGAATGATAATCGAAATGTCTAACTGACAATGGTGTGGTGTGCCCAACATTTCGTGCTTCATGTCAACAGCTGAATTTTCTTGAAAACGATACTCATTGCGATATGACAATCGCTGAAGCAATTGTTTCTGCATCTCTAAGTCAGATACGCACTTTATTTACTATCATTATTTCGACATGCTTCCCATCGAATCCACCTGAACTGTAAAACAAATACAAGGATGACATGTCAGAAGACATTTTACATCGAATTCGTGTCAGTTCAGAGAATCCCGATCTCGAGGTGAATGAGGAGATACATAACCAGGCTTTGCTTTTAATCGAATACATGTGTTACCTCATGTGTGGCAGTTTTTTAGTCAAATTAGGAATGCCAACGCCACTTCATGGAATGAACGACGCTTTCAATCAAGAATTGGAACGTGATCGTGAATATGATCGAGATGCATTGAACCAATCAGTTCGAACGAATGCACCACTGTTGAACTCTCAACAGAAGGAAGTGTACGATACGTTAATGAAGGCAATTGATGATGGAAATGGTGGCTTATTTTTCCTCGACGCGCCCGATGGAACTGGGAAGACATTCCTCATGTCATTGATTTTGGCTACTGTTCGTGCGAGATCCGAAAATGCTGTAGCAGTTGCTTCTTCTGGGATAGCGACCACGTTGTTAGAAGGATGCCGAACGCCTCATTCAACGTTGAAATTGCTGACTGAAAAACCGACATGCAACATTGCGATATACTCAGCAATGGCCAAAGTTTTGTTAGCAAGAAAAATCATCACCTGGGATGAATGCACAATGACGCACAAACGCGCATTGAAAGCACTCAATCGAACTATGAAAGATCTGCGCAATGACTCAAGAAGTTTTGGAGGCGCAATGATTCTACTATCTGGCGATTTTCGCCAAACACTACCAGTCATTCCAAGATCGACCGCTGCTGATAAAATAAATGCTTGCCTCAAATCATCGACTCTTTGGTACTATGTGAAGACACTTCAGCTGACGACAAACATGCGAGTTGCATTGCTAAACGATCCATCTGCCGAAGATTTCTCCAAGCAATTGCTGACTATCGGTAACGGCCGTGTTCCTGTCGATGAATCGAGCGGATTGATTTCGTTTCCGCTGAATTTTTCTAAATTTAACTAAGGACGAACTCATCAACAAAGTATTACCAAACATCATTGCTAATCACAAACATGACAATTGGTTGAGTGAACGAGCATTCTTGCGGTAAAGAACAAAGATGTGGATCACTTAAACTTCACAATTCAAAATCAAATCGTTGGTCCACTGCATTCCTTCAAATCTATCGACTGTGTAACAAACGAAGACGAAGCAACCAACTATCCAACTGAATTTTTAAACTTATTGGATCTGCCTGGCTTGCCACCGCACAATTTACGACTGAAGGTGGCTCGGTAGTCACCATTGAATTGAAATTGAATTACAATATGTGAACTTACCAGACCCAGGATTCGAGCCTGGGACCCTCGACACTATAGACCGGCGCTTAATCCACGCGGTCATCGTGTGTGTACAGTTCAATATAATTAAAATACTTTTCATTTTGATTTGATTTTTGCCCATTTGTTGAACTTATTCATTTTAACTTAATAAAAAACTGGATTTAATTCAGCTAATAAGTTAACACAAGATTATTGATTCTGAGGCGGTACGAAGTTTGCCGGGTCAGCTAGTTATAAATATATTTAAGTACTAATATACTTATTTATTTAAAACATATTCTGTACATAACAAATTACATTGAACGTTTTTGGAGGGTCTGATGAATCATGCAAATTAGCTTGGAGCATATTATTATTATGTCGTGTTCTTTCACATTTTCTAGAATGTTCCTTTTCTCTTGAACCGACAATATTTTTCTTTGCTAGACATTATTTGAATCGATGTGCTAGCAGAGTTTCCTAAACTATTCCTGCAAATCCTGGAATTTTAACGGAACACCTTCTTTATTGTGTAGGGTAGATAAATAATACATAATCAATATACAGTCAAACTCGGTTATTACAATCACGGAAATAGTGAGATCTCGGATGTCATGAGGTAACTTTTGTTGACATTTTAGTTTATGATTTTCTCCATACATTTATTCACTTTTATAGCGAGCTACTTATCGGGTATACCGAGTAAAAATATCATCAAAAATTTTCTTAAAACTGTTAATGTGTCGATCGTTTCGACCCTAAGCAATAAAACCCGACCGGGCAGGATGCCGCCGGGATCGGATTACGTTTATGACACTAGTTAAGTGTCTAAGTACCTAATTGGTGTTTTCGCCGACAATTTGCAAATTTGAAATTGCATGTAAAAAATCCAATCTTAGTCAGTAGGTAGTTCCAAGTTAGTAGGTACCTACCAGCGCTGGCGGCTCATTACAATAAACAACTTTTTTTGTAGTTTATGAATGCCATGCTTGTTTCAGGGATTTTTACGATGGTTTTCAGATTTTTTATGTTCTATGCTTAAAAAGAACGTGGTGCGAAAAATATTATATTACAATATAACGAGTAATACTTATAACGAGCAATTCCGTCGGTCCCATCTTCCTCGTAATAACCAAGTTCGACTGTAATTTTTAAAGATGAGAAAAATCAATAATTATTCATTTAGTAATTATTTTTAAAACATAACACATAAAAATATATCTAAGTGAATGAAGTTCTTAATGACTTCGATGATTTTGAGTCATTGAATTGCAAATCTTATTGAAATTTCAATTCTTATAGCTGGTGTGGCGTCGAGCCTGTTCCTAGAATTTGACTTTGTTGTAGCATGTTTGAATTTGTTGCAGCCGTTGTAGTTTATAAAACCATTCCAGGTATGCGCGGAACCCCTATTCACATTCCGCAGAACATAGTTTGAGAAAACCTGCGCTAAATCACTGAAAATCTCTAAATCTGACTCCTAAAAACAATATGAGAATTTGCCAGGATAATACTTAAAATGCAATTGTCACGAATAGTGCTTATTGACTTATTAGTCCATCCATAAGTAATGAAATTTTAGATTTTGAGAAACTAGTTTTATTTACATAAAATACTATGAAATTATTGGGTCTATAATAGTAACTAATATTTGTATGGCATAGCACAATAATACCAATTCTATACTTTCTATTATTTTTAAATTCTATGAGGCTGAATATAAATGAACAAATTTCCACGCTTATACTGTGGACACTTTGCAGATAGGAGGTAATGCATATCAAACATGATAGCATATCGTCGAAAATAAAATGTGGCAAAACTGAATTTTTTACTTATTTAAATAATAGGTAGTGAGGGGTTCATAGTAGAGGTGGAAAACTGGTCGATTTTGAAGACTAAGTATACTTACTACCAGTATAAAAAAATACTTAGTATCGAAACTTCTTCCAAAATACTTACTAGTATTTGGAATACTATATAGAGTGTTTGGCGTGCGTATGCGACAAAAGTATCATACTCAACTGGAATTAAAACTAACTCCATATTAGTATTTGATATATCGGCTTCAATAGAATCGCTAAAAATACACTAAGCTCAGCTTTTCGGAATGTCCCATTTATTATAAAATTTTAAAGACACTTTAAATTTATGAGTTGTTTTTCTGTTGGGTTATAATATTATTCTTAAATGATTTATTTTTATTTTTAACATGTTTTGAGCAGTCATAACAAGCCTGTGCTGCACACAAAATGTATGACCTATTGTTCATACATAAGATTATGTCATTCGTATGCATATAGACTAATAAATTAAAATATACTTGTAATCAAGTGCTATCTCGCTCGCGCACATTTAATGCCAATAGTGTTGAAAGTCTACCAACTAGCGAGCGACTCGAAATGATATCATCACAAGTTTTTTGGAACAAGTTTATTGGGCCACACATACTGATTATGACTTGAGTACACAATCTGGTGACAGTATTTCCAATTCACCTCTAGTTCATAGCATCAAGTGTTTGTACTTTGGAGATGTAATGAACTTATTAAAATGAAACATGTTACATTGAAAGTTTCTATATTTTTTTTTTATTATTGACCATGTCTATATAAACCAATTTGACAAAACTGTAACATCGCAGGGTTTAACAGTTCATCGACGATATAGTGTTTTATGTTAATTAATTTATTGTCCTTGGAGGAAGAATATTGACAGTTAATATCAGTAGGTGGGCATAATTTTGTCATCTTACAAATGGATTATCTATACACTTAGAGCAGTGTTTCCCAACCAGTGTCTGTGAATTTTTTTCGAAAACTAATAAATTGAAATGTGTTAATATTTCAACTAAAACTTTTTATTTAATAATTTTGGTGTGTCCGTATAGTATTTTGTTTTTCTAGGTGATTGAGCGCCATTTCACTTTAGATAAATCTCAAAGAGGATCAGACCATCGATGCTCTCTCATGCCGGAAGAATTAACTAATGTAATCAAACAAATACGCATCGTCGAAACTGCCTTAGGAAGTCCAATTAAGAGAATTGTATCCTCAGGTAAATAGTGTCAGTCCAGTTCTAAGTTATTGTCTAAGTGTGATTTATTCCTTAGTTAACCGAGTTACTCGTAATAATTGAATACCAGCGGTGATTTAAGACCTTGATGCAGGCTGATTTTGAGACTTCCGTGGATATTAAGCCAATCAATCTATAAATCTTTTTTTTTGTTTGCATAAAATAGTTAGTTTAATTGCATCTAATATCTACATCAATGCATTTAACAGATTGCGTTAACAGATTAACGTATCTGCTACATTTCTTATTTGTTAGTATTTTATTACAGGTTATGTTTAAAATACAGTAAAAAAATTGTGCTACAAACATATATTTTAAATTGAAAAACTTCAGATTGTGAAAAATACGCATGTGTTTAGATTTTCGGAACTTTCTAATGAAGTGAGTGCCTCCTTTAAACTGCCACTGATTGATGTGATTTTCCTCTTACATATTAGAAATGGGGTGATGATGTCTAGGGCCAATTTAATTTTACCTGTTGTAACAAAGAGTTTGAACTATAACTAGAGTCTAGTGTGGTTGAATCGGTAGCCATAGCACAATTAATTTTCTGTAGGTAGTGCATTGAAAAATGATCCCTACAGTGTTGTTTATAGCCCCCATCTCGGGCCGTCAGCTGTCATTACATACCTACATGTCGTATGTGATTGTTTATTTAAATATGTATTTGGTTGAGTGTACTTAGCTGATCATAATATAATATATTCAATAATAATTATTGACACTTTTTTCACGCGCAGCCATAAACTAAATTTGTATTATAATGTGAATACTTTAGATCCGGTACAAGTCAAACATGTGCAGTGGGTAATTAATAGAGCAATGCCATTCATTCATACATAACAAATTCCAGTTTTATGTATAATCTTTGAGACTTTCATGGTTGCTTTTGTTATTGTAATAGATTTTTGTGTTGTCACTGTGTATTCTTCCTTCTTCTTTCCTTGACGTTTCGGGCTTGTTGCAAAGGCTATTCTCAAAAGATTCAAGGTTTCAGGTTGTATTTTGGCAATAACTGTAGATTTCATGTTTTATAGAATCGGCCGATTCGAGTGAATCTAAAATTATTGTGTTGACATACTTATGGATTTGATAATAGTGTTTCAATTGCTTCAAACAAGTTACAATGTAAAGACTTTTAGTTACCTAAGTCCTGTTATGTAGTGGTATTTTTTTTGTTTCATTTTCATAATTTAAGCTCCTGATTTTCTTCTTCACCGTGTGTTGTAATCAATGTTACATTGTATTGTCTGTTGCAGAAATAAGCTGTATTAAAAAACTACAAAAAAGCATTTCATCAGCCACATCTCTAAAACAAGGTCATGAGATTGAAGAACACGACATGAAAATAAAAGTCACAGATCCAAGTGGAATCAATGCAAAGCATTACAAGGAAATGATAGGAAGGAGACTAAAAGGTGATAAAGCAAAGGACGAGCCGTTTTTCGAAACAGATTTTATTGTATGATAAATTATTTTGTAATGTACAATTTATACAATCAGTCCCAAATGACTGCCAAGCGGAACTCGCGTCGCCCCTCGTCTCCCAAGCACTTTTACAAAGACATTTAACATACATAATACAAATTAAAACGATTAATATTGAACAGTTTGTAAGTAACCAGGAGTGGACTGACATTTTGGATAAATCATGCTTTTTCAAATTCACTTTTAAAAAGTGTCTCGATTTAAAAAAGGCGTTTTGCATTTTGATAGGCAGATAAGTAATATATAATAGATATAAATAATAAACTTTTCTCTAAAAATATATTCTTCCTAAAAAAATATACACCTCAGAGCGACAACGGTTCAATCCGAGCGAGCCTTCGTTACGCTTCGCGGATTCACCTCCGAATGGATTCCTCGCGAGGAGAAAATTAACATTACACTATACTGTCTCATCTTTCAAACGGCATCCGGCGAATAAAATGAATATCGACTGACACTTTACGCCGGGGCACGACATACAAATTATTGGAAATATATTTTAAAACAAAAATCAATATATAAAATAACTAAATATAACTTCAATTAACACTTATATTTAAAATTTATATCGAAACTGTGTCCTTGTTATTTTAATTAAAAACTTTTTACACTATTCACTATGTAAAAAAACTTATATTAGTGATTCTCTTTTAATTTGTCGGCCTTGGGTTTTCTGCCTCGCTTCTTCCCCGTCTGGGCAGCGGCGAGGGCGCTCGCCATGGCGGTCCGCTTGGCGAAGCACGAGGTGCAGTACCAATCCTCGGAGTCGTCGGGCGCGATACGGATGCCCACGCACACCCAGTGGTACCAGCCGTCGCATCCGTCACAGCCTATCATGGGGGAGCCGTTATCCGGTCTACCGCATGCCGGACATATCCACACTTTGTTTCCCTGAGGGTCCATGTAGAAGGGGGTTCCCAGTTTCACCTTGGGAACTACATTGTCCACCGGCGTCAGCTCCTTAGGAGCGCCCTCTTCCGCATCCACGTCTATTGCCGAATCATCAAGGCTGCCCCTTTTAGGTATGGGTTTAAAATATATTCTTTTGTACTTTGAGAAAGTGGTGGGCGGTCTACTCTTGCGCGCTGGCGAACAGTCACTGGGCTGAGGCTGAGGAGGAGGCGACAATGATTTATTCAGATCGCCGGCGGGCTCCGTCTTCACCGCGGCAGGGCTATGTTTATTGGATGCCTTGGATTTGGGAGGGCGCGTGACCAGAGCGGAGATTCTTGCCAGCTCCGGAGACTGGCTCCGTTCAACCGAGAGTCTCTCCTCGACCACTGGCTCGGGATCGGGAGGCGGCGGCGGCGCGCCTTCATCTTTTTTGACAACCGGTTTGATGTTTAGCCTCCGAGCATTATCGGGAGACGGCGGTAACATGGGCGAGGGAGGTCCCAGTTTCAAAGTCAACTTCGGGATCAACCCCTCCGCTATGGCAGGAATTTTTTCTTTATCTTTATCTTTTCTCTTCTCCTTCTTTTCTTTTTTCAATTTCTCTTTATTCTCATGCCTGTCGTCTTTCTCTTTCTTCTTTTCTATTTTCTTTTTTATCTTATCCTTCTTGTCTTTCTTCTTTTTCACTTTCTGCTCCTTGTCCTTTTTCTCTTTTTTATGCAGTTTGTCCTTTTTCCTTTCCCCTTTCTCCTTAGTAGGCGGAGGGGGTGGAGGTGGAACAGGAGGGGGAGGAGGAGGAGGAGGAGGAGGAGGAGATTCATCGACGACAGGTGGTTCTATTTTAGGTTCAATGATCTTTTGTTTTTCTGGAGGATTAAGCTTTATAGTGACATCAGGTTTTATCGGCGGCATTTTGATTACGGGATTAGGTTTAGGGGAACTCTGTTTTACAGGACTCGACATAGCGCTACATATAGTATTCAAAATGAGACCGGTGCCGGCGGATATTTTCTGTTTTTCGGTCTTATCTCTCTCTTTCATGGCGATCGGGGGCGACAGAAACGGTTGCTTTCCTTTTGTTTTAATTTCATTATCATCATCTAAAGGAATGACTTCTAAGCTCGGTCTTCTCAAAAAAGAAGGCAAAGGGATTGTGGGCATCCGCGGTGACTGTCCGAAACTGTGACTCAGATGAGACATCATGGGATTGGAGAGGCCAGGCGGAATCAACCCGGGTCCGCTCGGAAGGAAAACGTTGGGGCCGGAGAGGAGGCCAGCTCCGCCGGCTCCGAACGAGAACGGGTTGGGTAATATATTCGGATCCTGAGAAGGTATTCCTCTGAGAGCCGGATTGGCCAGAGAGTTTGAAAATAAGCCGCCGCCCGGTATGAGTCCCGGGATGAGGCCTTGACCGGGAACTAGCGGAGGGAGGTAAGGAAACATCGGCGGCATTATTGAGTGCATTGTAGGATCCATATAATCCAAATATTTGTACTTATCCTGTTGTTGCTGTTTTTTCATCATTTTGGCTAATTCTTTCATCGCTTTATTCGGCTTAACTTTTCTCTCTTTACGCTTTCTTTCCTTCTTCTCTTTGACCGCAGGCCCGGTAAATAGATTTCTAGGTATTTCATTCAATTTAGGTTTAGATAGATCCTTAGGGTAGTCGTCAATTGGTTCAGATTTAAACACATGCCGTCGGAGGTCATTCGAGTCGTCGTCTATGTGAATCACTTCACTTGGCACAGATTTTTTAGAGGAGAGATCTACAGCGGAATTGGAAGCGATAAAGTCATTGGCTTCTTTCACCCGAGATTGTTGATGTTGATGCTTATGTTTAGGATCCGTTTCATCTATGATGAGACCCGGTGAGCTACATCTGGACGCTGGCTTTTCAAACTTGACAGCCCCGTTGTCATGGTATCTGTCAAACGACTGATCATGCGATTTTTCTTCCTTGACTTTGGTAGATATTTTTTTGAATATATTTAATTTTGACCTATCCGGTTGGGAGGTGAGTTTTTCATAATCATTTTCAAGCTTCTCTTCTTTAATGACAATATTGGGAGGCGGGGGATCACTGATGGCATTAGGATTATGATGCGGCACTAGCGGGCTTTTGTGTACTTTGGCTAAAGGCGGAGGGGCCGGGGACGGTTCCAGAGGTGTGATGTTTGGTTTTACTAATTTACTTGATTCAGTTTTATTTCCTTTCAAATAGTTTTCAGCGACAGGCGACAACTGCTTGAGAGGGGGTTTGGGACTAGTGTGATGCTTAGAACTCGAAGGCCTCACTTTTCCTCTGGCTAGATGCATTGCCAGCTTGTTTACCCTGTTTTCTGAATTCATTTGTTTCGACATAACGTTTTTGTGAACCTTTTCTTTCTTCTTAGCTTTCTCAATTTTACCGTTAAGTGTTTTACCTCTCTTTACCTTTTTGTCAGGTCTCGCGACAGGTGAAATAACAGGCGGTAATAACGAAACGGGATTATAATGTTGCGTATTTTTAACTTTCTCCGGTGGAACATCCGGTACAATGATAGGTGTTCTCGCCTCTGGTAGTTTTCCCTCCCGCGCGGGAGATAAAAAACCAGACATGGTCATCATGACACTGCTTATTTCTCGCGTCTGACAATCTTCTTCTTCCAGTTTTAACCTTGGTTTTTTGACACCCGGCGGAGTTATCGAAACGGGGTCAATCGGACGCTTGAAGAGATCTCTAGGTTTTTCCGAAATATCTGTGACGGATATTTCTGGACTTTTCCTGTCAACGGCATGGACATCGCCATCCATCCCGTTCTGAACTATTTCCACGACATCCGCCACCGGCGGAGTGGACTCTTTTTCTTTTTCTGGATACATAGCAGGTAAATATTCGTGCACGTGAACGGGCCTGGTGACGACTTCTTGACTGCCGGGCTTCAAGAAATTTAAATGTGAGTCTTTCGGCAAAGGAAACTTTGGTACGTTTAACTGACACGACACGGATGGCACACATCTTGTATATTCCCTCAATTCGGGTAATTGAACGTGAATATCTCTGAAGGTGAGACCTAAATCGTGCAGGTTCGGGTCTGCTCTGTTGAACTGCTCTGCATACCTGTGAGTCTGAGTACCCAATGTCAGAATGTATTTCTCTAGGATGTGCACCAAAATGTCCAAAGGGGTGGAGTTTATGCCTTGCCATCCTATCATTTGACATGTTTGTGCAACAGTTCGTCGCAGAATCTCTCTGGCATAGTCATTCGACATTCTGACATCAAATTGTCTTTCCAGACAACTGGTGCAAGCGGCTGAAACGAAAAATACGGATTAATAACATGTAGCATCACTTGAATTCGAAGGAAACTATTAAATTTAAGCTAAATATGCGATAAAGGCGCATCAATACAACAATAAGGTGGGTAAATAAATGTAATAATACCTATTTTAGCTCGAAAATACACTGACAACACGGTCGTCTCAACGACGAACGAAACGTAGATGCTATGTTAACGTCTTCATTATATTGAGAATTGAAACATTAAAATACATTTAACAACTTCCTCTTGGATATCGTTGGAACCAAAAAAACTATATGTTTACGTAAAAATTGCAGAGCGATACAACGGGAAACGTTCTCAAGCCGCCATGATTGCATTGTGGGTTGTCAACGACTTAGTGTTACTAGCTCTAGCCACTAGCCATAGCTGCCAAGCGGTCATTGACAATTATTTTATTAATTTCAGTGATTTATTTTTTCTTTAGGACTATTTTTGAAATGTCCTTTATAATTAATGTATAAGTTGGAATTGGAACGGTTAATATTATAATGGTATTCATTCAATTTCACATTTATAAAATCGGTGTCATGTCTTGATGGATTAATCAATTTACTTTATTGTCATCAAAGCTCTTGAATTTACCTTTTATTAATGATGTAAATTATCAAGATTTTATTCAAAATAATTCCATAAAATAAGCATAGCAACAGCTATCAAAGTGTTATTGGACGCGTCGTATAAAATAAATTGTAGTTAGGTACTAGGTACAAAAGAAGACTATTCTACGTTGGTGCACAAGAAGTGTCCCAAGTGTCCCTTTATTTTTATTTTTTAGATGAAATGGTTTTGAATCACTTTTTAATAACATGGCAACCATAATTATTCATGATCTGACAACTAGGGATGTCAACGAATGAAAAAATATCAATATTTTTATCATAGCGAAAGACAAGTATTGATCACGCAACAAACTGTCCACAAAAATCGATTTTTTTATGGCTTTTCAAACTCAATTCTTGATTTTTACGTTCTTGTTTAAAGTCCACCTATTCGTTAAATCATCGTATTATTCAATATAACCAAAAAACATTGACATCGGTTTTATTTCGTGGAGAATAATTATTATAACTTCAAAGTGACAATCACTGTGAATTATTTGTCTATGGTGACAATTCTTCATCATCTCTATTCTCTAGTGACAACTGACAACAGTGGCCTCCAAACCCAACTCAAAAAGCGTCAATGACAATTATTAATTATTTTTAAATAACAGTGACAGAATAATAATTACATCGAGGATCATCTAAAATTTGTATGATTTATTCTTGTGATAGTTTATTTAACACATTTTCACATAACTAAATGAATTTTATTTTATTACCAATGTGTATAGATAGGGATAACATATTATAGTGATTCGGTGGTAAATCATAATATATTAAAATATACTTGCCTTGTGTTATAATATATAATTAAAAAGTACAATGATCTGTCATCTGTTTCATGAAAAACAATATTTTTACGATTATATTGGCGAAAATAGTGGCCTCTAATGCCTTATACACCCATATTTTCTCGACACACCGATCATTCCATATTATTATAATGAAATATTTATGGTTTCATATTTTGTTTCTTGCTTTTCACCTACAAACACCACGAACAACAAAATATACCTAATATTTTTGTTTTGTTTCAGAATCTGACATTCGTAGTTGTCACGAAACAAACAACACGGTACATATCCACAACTTTTGTCAGTCTTATTTCGCAAGGCAGATAAATTGTATCACAACAAATTACAAATGAAGATGGACAATAATGTTGACAGCAACGGAGGTGACTCACCTCCCCATCACAACGGAACCGATAATACAGCCAGGCAAAGTGTTACGGATGCCCTTAATGAAATATTAGACCAATTTACCAACCGTCTCACAAATGGCGTCCAAAACGTGACCAATGGCTATTCAGAAGATACAAACACGAATT
This sequence comes from Rhyacophila brunnea, assembly GCF_057557595.1. NCBI lineage: Eukaryota > Metazoa > Arthropoda > Insecta > Trichoptera > Rhyacophilidae > Rhyacophila > Rhyacophila brunnea. Next base: position 32,479,917 of record NW_028233276.1, on the reverse strand, counting down.
CTGACTGGTCACCTGAATCAACAGGTCCTTCTCAGTTTGCGGATATACTACAACAAGCATCACAAATCATTCCTCAAGCTGACCGAACAGCCAGCGATGTCGCATCTGTTGAAGGGATCGATCCATCGTCACCTCTAGGTAGATCGTTGCAGAGAAAGTTCTCTGAACTTGAAGAAATATCTCGTCGACTAAAAACACGTCTTAATCAAGTAGTGTGTGATACTGACATTCTGCTTAGTCCTGATGGTGATACCGAATTAAATACAACTGATATAGACTTGGAACGGGACTTGAATACCGACTCGCAGGCAGATGATCTTACACCACAAGAGTTCTTCCAACTGGTTCAATCACAAATGCCCAGCACTTCCAGTGACACAAGTGAAAAATCTAATAAAACAGAAGAAGTTTCTAAATAATCAAATGTATAAATTTTTTGTGTTTTGTGTAAGTGAATATCTTTTATGATTATGTTTTTGTGGTAAACAATATTATTTTAGAATTAACTTATTTCTCTCACTGTACTGAATATTGAATGTAACGTTGAAATGTAGCTCAAAACGTGTTGCTGGCAATTCAATAGTAGATTGGGTTGGAATCAGAGACACCCCGTTTGAGTTAACAAATAGAGGACATTTTGAGAGATGATAAATCGAGGAAACAATATAAATATAACGTTAACTTTCCTTTACAGAAATTTCCATGCGTACATAATGCCTGGATTTTTTACTATAATTGAAATATGAATCATCATCTGTAACTTTAAGCCAGTGTGTCGTATGTATGATTTTGCAGAAACTGTACTGGTTCTGTGATCACATACCCCGAAGACAACAAAGGAAATAGCATATACTCCCAATCAGCGGCGGCTCCTCTAATACCATGCAAGTGCAACGCACTGCCTGCATTTACTTAGACATCGCTCAACTTTTCATTGTTATTTATAATATGTGTATCACTCACTTCGCGGAGTAGAACATGTAGCAGTATTATGAACAATACTCTTTTCATGTGCGCAAAGCGATTCCGATCCTAATACGATTTTCAGTTTGCATAGGATTACTCTGAGGTCATTGTATACCTACTTAGATGGTGGACCTATGTTCCTGTAGTGGCGTTTTGTGTAGCATTCTTTACACAGTTTAGGTCGTCGCACTAAATTAGGGCCCTAGAAACAAAAACGCTAGTTCCTATTTTATAACAATATTGGCAAGTTAATAAAAATGTCTTATATCTCTTTTATAGTTATAATTTCTAAAAAATGTAATATAAAATTTCATATATTAGTATATAAACAATATTTATAAATACTTTTTTCAGAAATTGTACATATAAGAAAGATGAGACATTTTTAATGAGTCACCAAAATTTTACGAAAATAAAAACTGTCGTATTTGTTTCTAAACCCCTTAAATATGTTCAATATAATAAAAAAACACAACGGCAATACATGAGTAGTAGGTCATAGCTGAATATTAAATAATAACGATAATATAAGAGAAAAATACTTTTAATAGCATATAAATACCTACATTAGAAATAAACTGAGTTTGAATGAAGGTTGATTTACAATATAAATATTACCCACGTGATGCAAGTTCATTTTATAATTTCATATAAATTAATAAAAATTAGAAAGATTTAAATATATTGCTTTGCACTTTTAACAAAGTGATCTACCATGACCTCGTATACGGTTTACAATTTTGAAATGTTATCGAAGACCATAAATTGTAATTTATTATACCATTTATTAACCGCTACTATCAGAAACAGCAATCTCTTATAATATTTATTATGTTAACACTAAATGCAATATTGATTCTACGAAATTTTATAAATGAAACTGTATGTATTTTTAACATGAATTTTAAAAAATCCACATAATATGTAGGATGCGGGTAATATCCATTAAGTGTTTTTCTAATCTAAAATTTTTTTGAGAAATAGAATAAATTAACAAAGACATACATAAATTTAATTTACCTTCTGAAGAAGTTAGACGTTTCAGCCATTTTACACTAAGCTATTTTAGCTGATGGACATAGCAACCTTCGGTGATTGAGGTAATCACAAAGAGATGTTTTACGTGGCTGGGACACGTGTTCCGGGTGCCGCTAAAGAGTGCCACACTTCCTACCCTTGTGGCACAGCCTCAAGGGTTCCGTCGCCGTGGCCGGCCCTCCCACACCCTACAGCTCTACTACAAAAGCGACCTAGGTGCTATAGATCTGACATGACGGGAGGCGCAAGAGTTGGCGATGTACTGAAGGAAGTGGCGCGAACTTGTGCTTGCCCTATGCTGGGTCGTGACAGGATGAAAGAAGAAGACGAAGAAGATCTCTTTATAGAAAGTAAACCATTGCTCACTACCAGAAAATGCTATTCTGAAGACCACCGGCCGCCACTGCTCTCAATACCACTACTTGAGCAACAATTAAAAGGTGTTTCAGCTAATGGGAATAAAATCCATTGAAATTCCTTACTAGGAAGATCTATAAATACATTGCTCATAAAAATATATCTATTAATTCTGCATACACCATTATAGATACCGCTGACCTAATGTATCACATATTTCAGAACCAATTTACCTTTTGAATCTTTTTATAACAGAAATCTCAAATTCCTAAAACCTGAAGGTCTATCGACATCGAGTGACTGAAAAATCTTTGTGTTTTTTTTTACATACGATCAATGACATTAATATGGACGAAGCATCTGGAAAAAAAAATAACACTCACTTTTTTGTCGGGTCTGCCGAATGGCATAATCTATTCTAACGCCATTACAATAAAGGTGATATTGCTATAAATTCCCGATGCTTTTTGTTGGGTCTGCCGAATGGTTCGGTTCGAACGGGTTCGCTCAAACGAACATTGATACTAGAAACACTGTTCTAACGCCATTACAATAAAGGTGATATTGCTATAAATTCCCGATGCGTGATATCGCATAATGGATATTGCATGACGTCTACCTATGCACGTGCAAATGTCGCTATGAGTGAATTCACTTGCTAGCTACTGTACTGAGTGCGTCGTCCATCAATAATGTCATTGCATACGATACACTGGCTCACAGGTACCAATAATATAATGAAACATTAAAAAAATAGCTATCTGTGCTGCTACTCTTTTAGCATTTTAAAAACAATCAATCATCCACTGTTTGCAATGATTGATTTAAAAATAAATATCTGAGAGTGAGTCTCCGGTCATTTAGTTAAAAATGCAAGGTGAATTTAAAAATAATCAATGGTAAGGGTAGCAATTTTGCCTAGGGGCGTCACTGGTTGGAATTTTTTTGATAGAATTTCTTCTAAATAGATTGATGATAAATATCGCCCCTCACAGCCATATCTATCCGAATGTAAATAACCATTAAGTTGAGATATTCTTTCATTCAAAGCTTTTAATAAATAAAAAATTTCATACAGTTCATTCAATTGAAAAAAGGTTTTTATTACATGGATTTATTTTATTCTATTAGTATTTTTTCTGAATAGAGAATATTATCCTTGACTCATTTAGTGCTGACACCGTGACTGGCGCGTTTGCGTTACCTTCCCATTCGATATAATTAACATGATATTTAAATGTGGTAATTAAAAATTAATTAACAGCTCAGCAGTGATTTCGACTGAAGGTACTTGTTGGAATTAGAATTTAAATTTTTTATGCGGAATGCAATAGTGTATCTATTTTCTATGAATTTTGCCTAATAATTATTGATTAATCTATTTATTACCACATTTTTTTTATATTTGTACATTTATTTTAAAAATGTCTCGGTACCACAAAAATTGTTTTTTTTTTGCTGTAATCGAAGGTTGCTTTTTAAATAAAGATATCACAAAATTGTGGCAATCATAATATATGAACAAATTATATTTTACAATGTTTCTATTTTCTTCATCACTCCTAGTGTTGAGTTGATCTACGAATTTTCAATACATATATCACTAAATCATTATACTGTGGCACCATGAGTACGGCAAAAGCGGCTTGTAGATGTAGTGGTATTATTTGCTAGTATTAATACAGGCATTGTAAGAACCAATTCCAATACACCCGTGAATTGTCTATGGTGCCACTTTAAAATTATTTACTTTTACCTCACTATACGGCTTTTCACTATATCAGCTCTTTTTCAATAATTTTGATGTGTCGATTTGATTAAAAAAATACTTGTTAATATATTTTCAACATCAGGAAAAGTATATATATTATTTATAAAATTGAGGATGCGAAACAATACAAATCATGCATATCTGCATTATAAAATTCAGCAAAATATACTTGACAACTACTACTCGAAGAATTTGTTACACAGAACAGATTAATAAAATAGAAATGTAAAAGCCAGACGCCATGGACCAAGGCTTAAAAGCCAAATTCAGTTTATTACTTTATGGGGATCAGGTCATAAAATGCAAAAAATACAAAGTTTGCCAAGTGTCCTCAAATATCACCAATATTGAATGCATGTTTCGTTTACGTGACAAACTTTATTGTTTATTATAATACAGCAGTGACTGTTGAAAACATATTTTTAACACATATTTTTCAAGTGTATGCCATATTTCTCCACACTCAAGAATTAAACTTTACAGCGCCACCCAGAAAACAACCCACTTCCCTTATATTGGTTTTCCCCGATTTGTCAAAAGCGTTTTCTCAATTCGAACTTGGAAATAGCCCCCTTCTTCAAATTAATCCCAATGAGAAACACATTTATTTTTGTAATAGAAATGTGATTTTGAAATAAATAAAATTCAATTACAACTAAAAAAAATTGAGATTTTCTAAGTTTAAAATAAAATTAGAACCGTTCCCATGGAAATTGTATGGATTTGTAGGGATGATTCATTCTATTATGGCATTTAGCTTCACGGTCAACATTCCAAGAACAGCGTGTCTTGGCCATAAAACAAGGTATTAGTTATTATATATTCAATATGTCCCATACTAAAGGTAATGAATACCTATTAATTGTAACTCTGTTATAATTGTTAAGAATGAGAAAGGTATTTTAAAAATTTAGCGCTTAGGTATGTTTTTTTACTATTCCTCCCAATGAACATAGAGTATCTAGATGATTAATAACAATTGATATTTTAGAATAAACTTGTGTACCAAGTGAAGAAACGTAAGATTATTAAAAAAAAATCCTATTATATATATTATTATGTATGTTGTACTGATAGTAAAAGCTTGTAAGTAGTGAAATATTCATTTTACATAAAGATTTTTCATAAAATATGCTTGTTTTATTCTTTCTTTCTCAATCTTTTAGTATTTGTTATAAGTATAAATGGGGGGGGGGTATTAATAGTATTAGGGGGTATAATATCGTCGGTCCCTATTAAAAAAGTCGGATCTGCAAAATGCTATTTTTCAGTACGAGCAATCAAAGATCAATATCAAATATCCTTTGTGACCTATTGCTTGCCATAATGAATAAAAATACGGGTTATAGAAACTTTTCTAAGCGTTTATAAAAACATCCGTCTGTACGAACATAGCAGCAACTGTCAGATTCGACGCATCTTGCTCACCCACGCCCAGCCAACAATGTCGGTTGGTAAGAACCGACATTGTTATTCGGACACTCTCGGTAGATCCGTCATTTTTAAATTGAGTATCTCGAAATATTTCTAACAAACAAAAAAAACTGTGATTGTGGTATAAATGTTTAAAGTGTTTAAACAACTTTTACGTAATAATCCGAAAATCACAAAATTTCACATCCGACTTTTTTAATAGGGACCAACGATACGGTGCACAGTAAACTTTGTCAGTAATAGGTATTTGTTGTCATTAAATTAAGATTACAAACAATTGCAGATAGTGTTGGTTATTTTTTTAAATTCAATGAAACCTGCGTAAACTAAGCCATAATAAATAATAGTCAAACAATATTCATCTATATCTAAAATAATATCATTAAATCATATATAATTATAGATATTTTATATAAGTGGAAGAATATTTTTTATTATGGTTTGCTTTAGGCAGGGCTTAATTTAAAAAAAAAACTTACCAACACCATCAGGATAAAATAAATTATGTAATGTATTCTTAATTCAACAAAAATCAATAAGTATGGCTGAAAAAGTGTGCACTATTTTTGTTTGTGCGCCTATTGACCTAAAATACTATGGTTTGGTTAGGCAGGGTTTAATTAAATTTAAAAAAATTAACCAGTACCATCTATAATTTGTATACTAACTTATGTAAATATGGCTGACAAAGTTCAGCATGCACTATTTATGTCGAATCTTAACAGCCTACTTCCAACCCTCGCAACTGGTATTTAGACTTCAACAATAAGCTTATTCACAGGGCCCTGCATCCTTATTTACAATGTGTGCGGCGGACAGGGATGGCCAAACAAAGAGGCAGTTGTAAGCAATTACTTTCAGAATAGTTATCTAATAAAAAGGATGATAGTATAGATCCACCAGTATAATTAAGTTGTCCGCTGAGTGCCACATGCTAACATTTGACATCTTTTTATACTTTTCTTACGTGAGGATGTATGCTCCGTATTTCGGTAAATAGATGTCTCTACGAAATCGCAACTTTTGATGTGATCCCCCTTAAGGTAATTTGAGGGTAATACAGGGTAATTTGACACATTTTTTTGAGAATTTAGATTTTATAGTGTTTTAAATAATAAATATGTAGGTATGTAATTAGGGTCAATAATATAAACAATTAAATAAAAACATTGCAAAATGTGAATTCGTTATTATTACATATTATTTTCAGGGCTCAAAATGACCGGAGCGCCGTTCCGGTTCGTGAAATCGGTAAAATTATCGCTCCGTCTCGTGGAAAAAAATATTTTGACTGTATGAGCTAGATAGGCCATAATATAATAGAAAATCTAACACACTTATTTTTATACAATTTGATTACTATGTAAATATCGTCAGAAAATTGTCGAGCGCTCCGGTTCAGAAACTTTTCCATTTCGAGCGCTGTATTTTGTGATTATGTTTATTATTAAAACTTAGTTTATTTAGTTTTCGCTAATGTAGGACATCACACATTCAAAAGCCTGCTTTACCATGCGGCGTATTGAATATTGCCTATCGGCACTGGCGGCTCCCTCTATAGGTCATTCGGTCATTGACCTGCCAAAATAAATACCTTACAATCGACATAATAATATTAATAATATGTGCAATGTCATATATAATAATATTAATAATAATCGGTGGATTTGAAATTATAGGGCGCGCGATATTGTGTCAACCCAGTCTATTGGGCTTTTTTTGTTTGGGCGATAATTCCCCGAACAAAAATATTGTGTTCGCCGGCAGTCTGAAAATTGACCCAAATTGAATATTTTTATAAAATTTTCTCTCTCGTTTCTCATACATAAGACAGAGATCGATATAACACAAAATACGAGATCGAAGCTTGTAACGGTGCGTGAATTACTGTAATATCGGCAATGCCCGAGTGTGAGACAAAAGATTTTTTCACCTAATTAAATGAAACAGAATGATAACACTGACTAGATAATTGGTCTCAAGACGCAACTGTGTATGCGGTTCGGATTCGTTGACAGGTTTTGACGAATGCCTTTGGTTATTTTAATAATATATAAGGAGTTTTTGGTGATTTATAACATTTTTGTGAAGCAGTTAGTACGCACGCAGTAGCAATTGAAGTCTGTGATACAATTATAATGGAAATGGAAGCACGATTTGCATCCAACGATCATCTCATTATGTCCGATTTGTTCAATAAAGAAAATTACACTGATTTTAAAAATAATTTTCCCACACGTCAAGTAAATTTGGTAAAACTGTTAGAAGAAATAAACATAATCAAGTTAAAAAATGAATTATTGGTGTTTTATCAACGAGATGATTTGCATGGCGCTATTAGTGCAGTTTCTCTTCTACATTTTTTACTCAGCAATAATTTTCCGAGTCGATCAAAGTTCTCCAATTTATTTGCGTCATACCAATGACAACAGTTGAAAGTGAAAGATGTTTTTACACTCTCAAAAGAATAAAAACCTTTCTACGCAATAGGGCCAGGATAGACTGACCGCTCTTGCAATGCTCAGTATTGAAAAAAAATATGTGGGAAAAATAGACAATTTTTATAATCGTGTGATTGATGATTTTTCAAAAAGCAAAGAAAGAAAAGTGGACCTGATTTACAAAAAATTATAACGCGTTGTGTGCAATTTCGGTTAACGATGGGTTGGCGTTATGAAAAACGGACATTTTTTGAAGGGTTAGTAGGTACCGACCTATAACAATTTCTAGCACTTATTCTATAATGTATAAAAAGTCAATTTGCAATAAGTCTTTTCAGTATACAACGAAAAGGCAAATTAAAATAATATATTCAAAATTGACCTGCTAGGTTTTTCCGGATTAAGCCGCCAATGCCTATCGGTATTCTATTTATTATCTGTTCTGTGCTCTGGCGCCTTAAAACGAGAGACCTCTTGGCTGCGGGACGGAAATCCCAGACAGAAAACCACACACCAACCCGTTTGGACATGGTGTGTAAAACTCCCACATCCGCTCCCGTTATGTATATGCAGCCACGTCATACGCGGCCGGCTAACATAACCCTTACGTGTGCCAGATCAAAGAATTTAAGCCCTCATTTTGTCCCGAGCAGAGCCGCACGGGACTGGTGATGCAACCTTGCACCGAAGTGCGAATGCATGATGTTAATTTATAATAATATGGCAACTATCAGAGTGACTTTAATTTGAAGAGTCGCAAGGGGAGTCGAGAGTGTCCCGCCCCCCGTACGCTCTGGCGAATTTAGTAAAGGCCGCAAAATTGGCCTCGGTTGCCAACATGTCCGCGTGTCCTATTGGGCCCGAATGGGGTCGGACCCGGGCAAACAACTCCGCTCGTTCGGGGCCCATAAGTGGACAGTCCCACAGGACGTGCTCTGCGTCCTGCTGGTCGTGTCCAAATGAGCAACCCGACCCATGTCTTGCCAAACCAAACCCCTGCAGTTGGGCCGCAAAGTTTCTATGGCCAGTCATGAATTGACTAGTCCAGTGGGTCGGCACCAGTCTCCTCGTCATGTGTCTCACGAGACATCTGGAAAGTATAGAAAAGTCTGGCGGCCCTTAGGGGAGGCCACCCATCTCGCCTGCCATGCCGCATATGCGGTCTTGTAGACCAGCTTAGATACAGTCTTTCTGTAGCTCACGCCCTCCACTCTCGATGGCGATGTCAGAGGGACACCGGCGAGAGTTGTATTGATCCTCCTCATAAAGAGAGTGATAGACCTCTAATTTGAACGTGCAAGTCGAGGGGAAAGACCCCCGCAAGGACCGCCAGGGCATCCGATGATGTGGTCCTATAGGCCTTAGTAAGGCCAATCAGAGCAGCCCTCTGTCCGCTAAGCAGAGCCCTCTTCACAATTGTCAGCGAGGCTTTGGTGTGCCACACGCTGGAGGCATAGCCAGCGATGCCCATGAATATAGCCTCGTAGGCGATTCTCAGGGCCCAAGGCTTTAGGCCCCAACCCGACCCATGTCCACCCGTTTGGACAGCGTGGTGATGTCCAAATACCCCCATAGAACAAAACAAAAATCTCGGCCCTTATTCTCCGGAGGCCAACCTGACACTGATCACGGCAGCAATCAGCAAGGGAAGGTAGAGGGTGCTAAGAATCCCCGGAAAGACGGCAACGGCTGCCTTCCGATGACCATTGTCACCTATAACGCGAGAACATTATCCAGCAATGCCAAACTTCTAGAGCTCGAAGAAGAGCTTGAAAAAATCCATTAGGATGTTGTCGGGCTCAGCGAGATAAGACGATATCGTCAATCTCCATAGCGGACATGTACTCTGTTATAATGGGACTAAGACCGGACGGATTTTTAATCCACAGACTCTGGAATGATCGCAGTTGAATTTGATTTCTCCTCAGATAGAGTAGCAAGTTTAACACTTCAGCTCAGGGAAAGATACCAGATTCTGCTTTTGCAAGTTTATGCGCCCACTCAAAACTCACCTGATGAAGAAGTGGAGGAGCTATTTGAAGATATCAGTAGGTACGTTGAAAAATAAACGGAAATGTCACTTCACTATCATCATGGGAGACTTTAATGCACGAATCGGATCCCAACACCAGGATGATGTAGCGGTCGGGCACTTCGGACATGGCACCAGGGATGGCCGAGGAGACATGTTAGTGGAGTTTGCGGAAAACCACAATCTCTACATCATGAACTCATTCTTTCCCGAAAATGGACATGGCGAAACCCAGCAAAACGAACCAGCGAAATCGACTAAATCCTCACCGACAAGAAAGATATTTTTCTAGACTGCACAGTCATTAACAGATTTAATACTGGCAGCGACCACCGAATGGTAAGGTGTAAAGTACGATTTAACATCAAACGTGAGAGATCCAAACTGATGCAGAAGCCCAGAGTTCGCAGAGGCTTGAGAAGCAGAGTCGAATTCCAACAAGAGCTGAAGAACAGGCTAACGGCCTTCCAGGCTGAAAATGACCCCATCTCCCTACAAAACACCGAGGCAATAACAAAAATCATTATAGAATCTTCGTAAGAGACAGTTGCTGCTATGGTTGAACGAGTAAGCAAACTCTCAAAGGAAACGTTGGATCTTATGAAGCTGCGTAGGAGTACGAAAAGCGAGCAACAAGTTGCAAATGTTCTCGAGTACTCCACGCTGTGCAAAACTCAACGTAAAAACATACGAGAAAATCTTCGTAAGTTCAATATGAACCTTGTAAAATCAATTGTTGCATCAGGAAGGAGCTTACACAAGAACAAGCAGCATCTATCAATAGGGAGACGGTAGCTCCCTATTGATAGATGCTGCTTGTTCTACTACACGCAACTAAAAGCGCAAGATGAAAGTATCATGCGTAACTGGGATCATCTACTGGACACTGTTGTAGAGTTTTACAGCGCTCTATACAAAGACGACACTGACATCAATTCAGATCTTCTGGTGAACGGAGAATATAGAGATCCTCTTCCCGAGGCTACTACCACGGAGGTGGAATATGCTATAATGTGCATGAAACGTGGGAAAGCCCCGAGAGAAGATGGGCTGACTATCGGTGTTCTCAAACGGGCCGGGAGGACGATGAGCGAAGTGCTTGCACGTCTGTTAACAGCTTGTCTATATCCCAGAGTCATGGAAAAATGCCTCCATTATTATTCTCCATAAGAAAGGAGACACTGAAGATCTGAAAAACTATCGACCAATTAGTCTACTGCCAATTCTGTATAAGGTTTTTGCGAAAATACTCTCAAACCGTCTCGAAACAGTTCTAGACGAGAACCAACCAAGAGAGCAAGCCGAATTCAGAAGAGGCTACAGTACTATGGATCATATACAGGTCGTCAGGAAAATCATAGAGCGCTACCAGGAATACAAACTGCCATTATATCTTGGTTTTATAGACTATGAAAAGGCATTTGATTCCATCAAAAAATTCTCAATTATAGACGCCCTTAGCAACCAAGTAATTTCCAGACGCTACATAAACATATTGAACCGTATATACAATGATGCCACAGCATGCGTGAAACTCCACAAACGGTCGTGTAAATTCCCCATTAACAAAGGTGTCTGGCAAGGTGATACCGAAGGGATAAAGGGGAGCACCTCAGTCACCTGCGCTTTGCAGATAATATTGTTATACTCTCACAAGACCCGAAAGACCTTCAAGGTAAAATGCAAGAACTCGCGGATGTCAGTCAAACGGCCGGCCTAAAGATAAATGTCTCAAAGACAAAAGTGACGAGAAACTGTTTTTCGGACCTTGCGATTATCTGTATTAATGGCAACCAACTCGAGCAAGTCAGCAACTACGTCTATTTCGGACAGCAGGTGCCCATAGACGAAGCATGCACGATGAAATTGCTTGAAGAACAAAGCTGGGATGGAGTGCTTTCGAACGTCTGATAGTATCTTCAAGAGTGACCTACCATTATGTCTTAAGTAGGGTGTTCAACCAATGTGTGCTATGCATGCTCACGTATGGCTACGAGACGTGGATCCTCAACACGAGAGATGTCCAAAGGCTAAGCGTCGTACAGCGAGGCACGGAGAGGTGTATGTTGGGCATCACGCGAAAGGACTGTAAGAGAAACGAATGGGTTAGGAAACAGACAGGAGTACGCGATGTAATAGACGTTGCCAAACAGCTGAAATGGAGATGGGCGGGGCACATTGCTCGCCGAAATGACGGCCGCTGGACAAATGCCGTCATCCAGTGGTACCCAAGGGGCACGAAACGGCCACAGGGTCGCCCTAAAAGCCGCTGGATTGACGAGCTTGTAAAATTCGGAGGAAATACGTGGCAGCGAAAGACACAGGACCGAGAGAGTTGGAAGAAGCTTAGGGAGGCCTTCATCCAGCAGTGGATTGACCCCGGCTGATGATGATGATTTAAAAAAACATCGATTTTTATAAAATATAAAAAATGTGTGTAAATCAAAGAGATTCACCGTGTAATGTCTTTGGTGTAAATTAAAATCCTTTCTAGGTATTTACCTACATCAAAAGGGGCTTCAATATTGTGATCATACCTTATGATCAGGAAGTTATTAGGTCATTCAAATTTTAAGCCTCTAGATTTCTAAAAAGTCATAAAAGGCCATAGGTCAGGGGTAGCCAACCTTTTGCATACCATGCGCCAATTTTTTTCACAGACAAGTTCAGATGCGATCTACAATAGTCAGAAATGATCTCTTGGACGAGAGGGTGATCGTTGTCGTGGACCCACCCCGCTGATGGTGCTACAGCTGCCGGAGAGTCTCGTTTGGTGATGATAACTCTGGACCATAGTTGTTGGATGTGATGAGAGAGAGAGAGAGTCAAAAAATGAGACAAACTGATTAGTAAGAAGGCTGTATGACTTGAACTGAGAGCATTCAGGTGTTAAAATATGAAGATGCATTCAGTTATGGCGCCTACTTCAAAAGAACAAGTAGGCGCACAGATAGATGCAATGCGCCACTTGTAATCATCCAATGCGCCACGGTTTGCCTACCACTGCCATAGGTACACGACATAAGGTTGTCTTCTTCTATACATTCTATATACAGGATTCAGCCGAGCCGGGACAACAATATCTCCTGACGAAGACTAAGAAGGAGTAATGTTCCGGATCCAGATAGTTGACGTCCCTAGACAAAATGCCGCCCATTTTTTTTATACAATATTTTTTATCCGTGCTCTTGTCGTTTCTGGTCACCAAGCACGTCGAAGGGTAACGGAAGTAAACTAGACACCACGAACCCGACAAAAAATTACAGTCCTATTAAACCTTTTATGTTAATTAACATATTTTTTTTCAAACCGGTGAGCGGATTTTTTTTAAACGAAAGATAATATTTTCGTTATTAATTAGGTACTCAGTTTAGGTTGCTATTTCTATATATACCAAATGATTGTCCTCAATTTAAAACCCTTCGAGTAACTGCCGCCCCCAAGCGACGCTCAATCTGCCTACCCCCATGGGACGTCACTGGGTCCAGACCCGAACCACCCCCTTGTACGTGCGCCTGTGTCTCGGGTTACAGTATCTATCACATTGGTTATAGGTACACGTTAAAACCGCTTTGATTATTTTTTGGTGATTGAAAGATTAGATAACAAGAATATACTAATTAGTAATTGAGCCGTTGCCCGGAATAACGTTGTATCCAACAATATTCTTGTTTTGAGAAAAATGGAAAAAATTAAACCAGTTATGTTTTGTTACATTTTATATTTTAAATACAATAAACATACAATTATTAAGAGTTTTAAATGTAAAGTGGCGAAGAAAAGCAATTAAATTTGGATTTATTACAAAAAAATGTAGTAAATTAGTGGAAAAATGTTGTATATGAAAATTTCACATACAACATTATTCCGCAAAATGTATTTTATTCATTCTGCTTCACTCAATAGTGCCTTAAAAAGGCAGCATGCTCATCTAACATGAATTCACACATGTCATTAAGGTATTTCAGCTTAGAATTATCTTCGTCTGCTTTCTGAACATAGCGTCCGACATTCGACTCTCAATACATGAGACGAGATGATGACTTTGTCCATTGTGATTCAGTAACCTGAATGCTAATTGAATATTTGTCTTGATATTAAAATCGAGAACACATCCCGGATTAAATTTTTTTTTTGGCACATACGCGACATTGCAAAATAGAACTAGGAACGATTAAAAAAAATTGAAACGGTATTACGAGTAGATGAAGTTACAATATATAGAGCACTACAATGCCAGCATTATTATCAAACAACATTTCCAATAACAATATGGGTAAATCAATTGAATACAATCGATTAACGTTCGACATATTAATAATATGTCGAACGTAATAATTTTATTCATGAGATCAACAGAACTGTCAAATGGTATACAACATTATTCCACAAAACTGTTTCGACGGGTAAATTGCAGGCTTAATAATATTTTTTTCTGGATAAATACTCTTTTCCTACATCCTTCAGCTTCCTAGCTTTGATATTTGTCCAGTTTAAAACATTAGATGTCCGTTTTCTTCCTTTATTCAAGTGAATTATACCACGCTCCGTGATATTGACGGATGGCGACGCCATTTTGACAATAGCATATACAACGTTCTTCCACAAACCAATAACTTTAAAATGCTGCCACAAGCCTACATATTTTTTCTTTGCCATACTACCTACCTTAAACGATGCATAAAAACATACCCAACATTATTCCATCAATAACTCAACATTGACAATTTTGTTGGATACAACATTATTCCGGGCAACGGCTCAATTATGTTGATATACCCAATATATGCCCCCCAGCTGAAAATAGGAACACCTAATCTTTCAGTGTTAGAGACATAAATACCTATTGGTTTACGCCCAGTTTTTGTCAGGCAGGGGATTCGCAAAACCTCAATATAAGTAGCCATATGTTGTTCTTTATCTAGGTACCGAGATACAGAAATTGCGTTTTTACACAATATATTCAAGGCTTCCGAAAGCTATCCCTAATTCTCGACTTACTTACTCGGTACTTACTCAAATCAAGCGTATGCCGACTTTTGAATGAATTCTGGGCGACTATTCAATGTTACCATCTTTTAATTACAAATAATACCTACTAATCTTTTCGTATTCTGACGTTGCTAAAGGGGTCGTAGGTAACACAAAAAAGGTTGGTAACTGGTGACTCACCATATGCCGACTGAATAATACGTGTTTATTTGAGAATAAAAGAAAACCCCAAAAAATAGACGGGAAGCTCCGCTGCTGTAAAATATCATACTACCCTTAACCTGGAGGCCCACTTCAGGATGTGGGGGGCATGGTCCTTAGAATCCCGATTGCCATAGGCCTTCACCGGCCGCAAGGGCTGCGTATTGCAAACAACTTGCATAAGGTCATGCGAATAAATATTAGTTATCGCTAAAATACAGTTATAAATAGGGAATCCAATCCCGAGCCAAAATTCTGATCCCAGGATTACGGGATTACAATTTGACAATCCCGGGATTAGCATTTTTTTCCATTAATATAAAAATTTTATATTTACAAATAACCTCGGACCTCGACTTTCGAACGTTTGACTTTAGCACAATTCGCTATTTCGCACATTTAAAAAAATCGTTTTTTTAACGTCGCGCTGTGGGGTAAAGATATCCCCTTCTTACTCGCTCACTAGCAAATGCATTTCTTGCATCACTTGCATCCTGCTCACACCTGGCACTTTGCTTGTGAGCTAGCTAGGAAAGGTTTAGTAAGTGAAAAACGGAAAAACTGCAGTGTTGATAGGAACAAAAAGAAATCAAGGACTCATAAACTTCACACGATCGAGACAAAGATGGAAATTATTAGACGTTCTGATAGCGGTAAATCTTTTACATCAATCGGACGTTCGTATGACACAAACAGGTCTACGATATGTTGTGATAATATATCTTTAAAGATTGTTTCTAAAGACACGGCATAGTTATGGATGAAATGAAAAAATCTTTGTCATCATGGATCGATGACCAACATCAAAAAGATGTCCCTCTGAGTATTACAATTATTCAAGCGAAGGCTCTTAGTTTGCACAAAGATTAGAAGGCTAGATTAAAAGAAGATACTAATACAATTTTTAAAGCAAGTAACGGTTGGTTTATATTAAATTCACTGAAGAATCGGCTGATGCGGATAACGATGCTGCAAAAGAATTTATTTCCTCATTATCCAAAATTATTGAAGATGGAGAGTGTTCCTCTAGCCAAATATTTAATGTAGATGATACAGGTTTATTTTGGAAAAAAATGCCTAGTCGTACATTCTTATCTAAGGAAGAATCAGTTGCCCCTGGGCATACACCTTCTAAAAACCGATTGACACTGCTTCTTGGTGGAAACTTAGCTGGTGGTTTAAAATTGATGCCAATGTTAATTATTTATCAACCAGAAAATCACGGAGCATTGAAAAGGAAAGATAAAGAATTGCTTCCAGTTATTTGGAAATCAAATAAAACTTTTTTTTATTTGATACTGCGTAAGGTTTACTGCGTTAATATTTAAAGATTGGTTCACTTTACATTTCGTGCCAGCAGTTAAGCAATATCGTAAAGTTAATAATTTACCATTTAAAATAAGAAAAAGAAAAAGAAGAGTGGCAAACAGTTAACTCTTGATAACTTTTTAAGGGAAATATCCGCAAACCCCACTTAAATATATATCTTAAACGCTTCAAATAAATATTTTAAAATACACACAATTATTTTTTTTTACTTCCTTCTACTTTCGAACATTTAACATTCGCACACACTTTCAGGAACCAATTATGTGCGAAAGTCGAGGTCCTCCTGTAACATTGATAAAATCGGTCAAAAATAGATCTAGAATAATTTATACTATTTAAGACATTTATTGTTAATATTGTATACTTTCAATCTTGGAAATACATAAGTTTAATGGAGTAAATAAGATTGTATTATAAATAATAATGTGAATTTAATATGAGATTGCTGTTTCTGATAGTAAAGACTTAATGAATGGGTTAGCGAGATTTAAAATAGTAAAGCAAATCATGGTGTACTTATGGCCTTTCCGTTTCATAAATCTAATTAGTCTGATGAAACGTATGAGATCATGGTGGAATCACCTTGTTAATAGTGTGAAGCATTGTTTTGTCCAATCTTTCTCATTTTTATTATGTAAGTATGTGAAAAAATAAAATGAATCGGCAACTTACACATGGGTATAAATCAAACTTCATTCAAACTCAGTTTATTTCTCATGTAGTTATTTGTTATTCAAAGTATTTTTTCTGTTATATTTTCGTTTTTATTTTATTTTTCATAAAAATAGATAAAAAAATCAATCCCGAAAGTTTCGGGATTATGTTTATCAATCCCGGGATTCATAGGTATCGAAAATAGCTCAGGATCCTGGGATTGGAACCCCTAGTTATAAATATCATTTATTGTGTTAACTGTCAATTCATGTTGGATATGCATAGTATTATAAATTGTAATACAAACGCAAATTTTATTGTACTGATTTTACATTATAATATATAATTGAACCGGTTTCGTTCGCCTCAGAGGGACATTGTGTCAAATAATGTCCTTCTGAAAAGTGGAATTAGTAGGTGCGATAAAATTTGCTTTTTAATTTAAACTAACAATACAGTAATCTGTTATAAATATAATATTTACTATAATATAATATTATACGTCATCTCTGTAACAATGACTGCAAATTATAATTTGGTCGGTGTAATCTAGGTGTTTTGAGATTTATTTTAAATTATCATTGACTAAAAATTTGTATTAAATTATTTGACTAATACATTTCCATATGAAATAAACATATACCTAGGTATAAACATAAACGACGTATTTAATATGAGTTCAAAAAGCGAACTTTCTCATTCGAAAGTTATACTGTGAAATTTGACTTGTGTACCAAAATATTAAAAATCCTGTTTTTTATTTAATTTTGAATAAGGTCGACTTCCGTTTTATTTAATGCGCATGCCTGTTAACACTGAAATCAACATAACGGTACGAAAATTAAATATACCCTGTTGCCAAGTTTACGTAAAGTCAATGTTTATAAGATAAAAAACACAGATTTTTCGTGATTTAATTTATGAAAAAATAAACAAAACATACTATTGATAGATTTATTTTCTAATAAAGCCCGTTTTTCTTGATTTATAAAATATATAAGCGTATTTTTAATAATGTGTAGTTGGTAGCAGTGAGCGAATAGAGATAGCAACGACGCGCGTCACAGCGCCTCGTCTTCAGAGGAGCCGCTATTTCAGTACGGACTTTTGGTCGATGGGGTCCTCCACGGATATGTGTGCCTCACATGGCAGTTGCGAATGGCGGTCGCCGATTCTGCTCGGCTTGAGATTCGCCTATTACTGTGGTAAAACACTGTTTTTTTGCTAGTTTTATTGTGTATGTTTATACTAAGCGCACGACTAGCACGATAGTGGTATTATTTCATGAAAATTTGCGGGATATTTTAATAAAACCGGAAAAATAAAAAGATCGCAAAGAGTACTGCGATTTGCCATTTTATTTCATCTATCACCGTATACATAGCGCCAATGTGTACGTTATTTGTTGGTGTCATGACATTTACCCCATCATCGAGAAGATGTAAGGCGTGAAAAATAGTCCCATCGAATGAAATTATCTCGATTTTTCAATGATAACATTGTAAATCATGGTCAATTTTAAACTATTGTGTATGTTTTCGTTCGCAGGGATTTTAAATGACCGACCACCGTGAGTAATCAATTGAAAGTCAAAAGATGACGACCTCTTTAGAGGATGTCCTTTTGGGTGTCAGTCATGTCAGATACAAAAAGGGTGATGGAACCCTTTATTTGATGAACGAGCGATTGGTATGGATGGTGGAACATCGTGATATTGTTGTAGTTTCGCACAAATATGCCGACATCAAAAGTAAGTTTTTACATCCATTATTTACATTTAAAAAAACTAACCTGTATTCTACACTGTAAGTAATTAACTATTTTACTAAACAATCTAATGAATCCAATTGTGTTAGCTGAAGTTAGTTAGTTAGTTATAGAAGTTAGTTTTGTTTATAAGAATTCAGTGGTGCTATAATTTACAGTTTTGGGCAGTTCTAATCATTGTGAATCGGTTATAAAATTACATGTACATATTATTAAAACATAATACCTACCTATTATATGTGGAAAATTTTATAACTTTGCGATTAATCTGCATAATATAATATTCAACAATGAAAATGGTACTACAACATTGGTGTCATTGCTTTTAATAGATCAATTTAAAATGTACTTAACATACCTTGTCCATTGTCATTCATAGAACGATTAATATAAATGTAAATTTTGGGTGAAATTAATAAATGGGTCATTGTTAATTTTTTACCATAGAAATATTGTTATGTAACTGCTGTGACTTGACTCTCCTATATCTTTGAAAATCGTCAGACCTGTGGCTGATATGAATTACACGATACTTTATTTAATGAACCCATCAAAATTAACAAGAGAAGTAATGTGGAGAAAATCATTCTCACTGGTTGAGTTTTTAACACTCCCATTACTGTAATGTCACCTGAGGTTACCCAGCCCACTAACTTCTTCACCTCAGAGCATTTAATTACTATTTAAATAACATGCTAATTATATCTAATGGCCCCCTAATGAGGACACAACAGGTGTGCCGTCCGCGCTGTGAGGATTAAACTGCAAATATTTCAGTTTCTATGCACTTTGTCATCTTCATATTTCGGCTATTCCTAGAATCATCAATATTATATCTATTAAAAATATTATTTTCCAAATAGCATTATCCAGTAAATACAAATATATAATTGATGGATATCCGTCAGATTTCATTTACCTGTCATAAATTATAAATGTACATTTCAAACAGAGTGTCGTATTCACAGAACGGATTAATAAATATAAATATAAAAGCCATCGCCATGGACCAAAGTTCAGAAGCCGTGTAGGCTATGGCCTGACCGTCATAAAACCCAAGTTTAAAAAAACCGCTTCGACTGTTCCCAAATATTCGAAGCTCGTTACATTCACGTGACTAAACTAAAATGCATATTGTTAACTATTGAAAATAGCATATTCTTCTACACGTGTTTAAGTTTATCCCATATTTTTCCACACTAGATATTTAGCCTGTTATATCACACCCAGTAGGGTAAGCCAGTTCCCATTAATTTAATGTTCCCTGGTCATATCCATTATGAATAAAAGAGATAGATCTAAAAGTATATGTGACGAAGAGAGATACTCAATTGTGAGAAAGAGATATGAAAGTAAGGCGGCTCTCATAGTGCAATGTGTAAGGCGCTGACCTTTCATCCGGGAGCTCCGGGATCGATTCCTGGTCAAGTCACAATATATTTATGTGATTTTCTCAAAGCCTGGGTGTTTGCGCGATTGTTTCACTTTGTATTACTAAATACACTACTGTTTCACTACACTACTGTGATTGGGCCTGTTGTAGTATTATAAACATGTGCATACATGTAGGCTGTAAGAATGTATAGAAATACTCATGATTATAATTAAGTTTTGATGCCTTTTTATCATTTTATAGATAAAACAAATAATGATAATGAAACTTATTAGACTTGTTTATTTATCCAAATTAGGCATTTTCCTTTTACCCACTGTGAGTACCGTTTCACACGAGACACCGGTGTCCAGACACAGTTGTCTCGAGAGCCTGCATTTATTGCATTTACACAAATGAATGGGCACGTCCAGACGGAGACACATCTGTGTCGAATTCATTTATATGTATATGCAGTGTCCAAAGTTAACGGTGTCCAGACACCAATGTCTCATGTGAAACGGCTCCAATATTGTCAATCTCCTACGGTAACCCAAGGTGACATCACAGGAACAGATGAAGGTTGAAGCAGCTCTATTAGCCAGCAATGACATTGTTGGAAACATACTGTTCTTTTATTCCTCATTGGACATCACTGAAATATGATATGGCTAAATCATTGCAAAGAAATGTGAAAATGGATGTGTAATTTGATGTATCCTATTTTATAAAAAATTGTGATATTTCAACATAACATGCCTACTTGTCATTATATTTTTTTGCCTTATCAAATTTCATAATGTAAAAATGATAATAATTCCACAAATTACCATTAGTCAACATTTGTCTTATTGAATTCATTTAGCCATTTCGCGAGCCTAATACTACAAGGTTCTAAGTGTTCGTCCTTGAAAAAACAAACTCAACAATGAAGTAGTATTCTAAGCTGCCACATTGTTACTTTTGTTTCGTCAAGGACAAACACTTAGAACCTTGTAGTTCTCCACTCGCAATTTATAATAATATGCTCAAATACACTAAAAGATTCACCAATTCTGCTTGACTAATTTCCAATATTAAATAGCAATTGCATGTAAGGATTCATGTATCAATTGGATCGTCTCAACGGATCATTAGGCTAAAAAGTATCTTTTAATCATTTTGACTGAAACCTCAATACAGTCAAGAGGGGCATCGAGCTAGAGAAAGCAGTGCAATATTATAATACAGTCCACGATAGCAACTGTAACAATAAACAAACTTTCCGTGCCTAATTACTTCTACTAAAATAAATCGCACCAGCACATGTTCGAGGTTAAATAATTGTATAATTATATAAACATGTTCGAAACAATTCAGGCTCCAGTCATCGAGTTAGGTTGGGCGATGATATTTTTTTTCATTTCGTTCATGAATCTCATTCTCGGTTTGGCCAGACGGTCGGTTAAAGTCAAACGAGCGTTTGAATTGTCAAGACGATTTGAAACATCACTTTAATTGGGTTCATTATTTTAGCTCAAAAGATATCTCCAGCGGGCAAGGCCAAGATTCAGCTTCAAGTAGTTCTGCATGACGGCGGATGTTCAACTTTCCACTTCGTGAACTCGGCAGGAGCGGAGGCTCAGGCTGAAGACAGGGATCAAGTGAAAACCCAGTTGCAAAATTTGCTGCCCCAGTTTAGGAGACAAGTCAATAGGGAACTCGAGGAGAAGTCCAGGTAAATATGTATTACATTCTTAGGTTGTAATATCTCCTAAGTCAGTGATTTTAAAACTTTTTTGATTTCAAGGTGCCTTTGGTGCAGATTCTTTCACAGCTCTCTAAAAAATACACAATATTATGTTCTTTTCATCAAATTCGAAACTTTTATTATTAGCTTTACCAAGCTGTCAATCGAGAGATTCCCTAACAGAAATAGTCAAAAATTCTTTCGTCACGACAATCTATATTATTAAAAATTTGGGTATTTTTCAAATTGTAATATAATTATCAAAGAAAATGAAATACGGATTCGGAATAAAAATGAAGTGTAGATTCAAAAATAAGAATAATCGACAATAGTGTCACTGGAGAAGCAGTTAATTTTTTGTTATCGTCCAAAGAAAACAGCCATCGAAGGATACGAATTTAACATTGTGATCCAGTGCATTGAATTAAGATTGTAATGGAATTATTTTTTGAACAGCCTGCGAGGCGGCACACGCTTTGAATACCATTTTCCCAAGTCTTGTTCAGCCCAAATTGTGGATTGTTTGGTAGTCTCTTTGCATCCTCCAAAAAGACTGCCAAGCGACAGGGAAAAAGGATATCACCAAATAATCTACAATTTGAGTTAAATTGGCCTTATGAAAATGGTATTCAAAATTTGCAGGCAAAATAACATTGATTCTTGGAGGTGCCATGTGATATCCATATGCTCCAACCAAGGGACGGACATGGTCGATAAATAAGAAGAGAAGATTCTTTTTATCGAGAAAGATATTTAAGTTGAGTGTGGTTTGAGTGCCAGAATGCAGTAATTTAAACTTTGATTTCAAAGAAAGGACTAGGTGATGGTTGGAAGGTGATTCAGGTTTTTTTTGAATTTTTGATTTGAATTTGAATTTTTCGGACACGCTTCTAAGGTCGTGTCGAGGACTACAATCTCTGCTGTGTACTGTAGTTCGCAGCTGCATATATATGACAGGTGGAGATGGGATAACTCAAATCATGTCTACTATAGTAATATATTATTTTAGATTGCTCAGCCTTCATCCAACTCTCAAACATTTGTATGAAGATCTAGTGATAACCAAAGTTCTGAGTAGTGAAGAATATTGGAATACTACCACTATTAAACAGTATACGGAAACTCAATCAGAAAAACAGGAGATAGGTGCGTTTGTTTATTATATTTTTTATGTTGATTGTAATTTGTTATCAGGAGACTTCAGAAATTACTTTGTAATAAATATTGTTTATAGTATTTTATTAACATGTACGGGTGTCTCTTTACAATGTGATTTTGTTCATTGTAGGGGTTTCGGGAGCATTTTTAGCTGATATTAAACCGCAGACGGACGGCTGTAACGGTTTGAAGTATAACCTCAACCAAGATATTATAGAAGCTGTATTCAAAACATATCCCGCCGTCAGAAGGAAGCACACCGATTATGTTCCAAACAAAATGACCGAAGCTGAGTTCTGGACCAAGTTTTTTCAATCTCATTATTTTCATAGGTAAATTGTTTTATATACAATTATTATTTTTATTCATTCGAGAATTTATTGTATCAATTTTTGATTATTGAAGTCATGGAATGAAAAATATTGAATACTGACCACATCTACTATTCAATATTGACAAAAGGTGCGAGATGCATTTTTTTTAACTTGATCTCAGTTTGGTGTGTAATTATCTCCTCCGCCACAATAAATTATTGTACTTACACTTGAGCCTCGAGTTGCGTCACTAAAATATTTTGTATTTGAATTGCGTCGTTTTCAACGCTAAACGTTTAAAAAAAATTGAGGATTTCCCTCGATATAGTGAAACTTTAGCTCAAATTTTTCGGGGATTTCATTCCTAATGCTAAAGAAAAAGACAGAATTTTTTATTTTCAGGAAGTATGAATTACATTATGTTATTTTTTGTTTACTTAATTATTATTGCAATAAACATTATTTTCTAATTCCTAATCAGTAAAGAACTTATTTTTCATTCTTATTTCAACGTATTGAAAATTCGAGTTGAGTCGTTTCTAGATGCGTTGCCTTCTCGTGGAACACATTAACGACGCAACTCGAGGGTCTAGTGTATTTTGTTTTTATGTTGACATTTTAAATAGTCCAACACAATCAACTTAATTAACACCCACCGTAGCAGTGTCTACTTAATAACCCATCTGTTACCGGTTTGAATCCCGCATTTTTCGATGAGTGCTTGGATCCAGACTACGGATCGAATATGTTTTGCAAGTGGCCAACAAGCTTTTCTCATTATAAAAACTGTAAAGAAGTCTCCCAAAGAGATAAACAGAAATGATTAAAGAAATTGACGCAGTTAAGTTTTATATCCATTTGCACACTTATTCATATTGTGTTCAATTTGCAGAGATCGGATAGCATCGTCAAGCAAAGATCTTTTCACGGAATGTGGCCGCCTGGACGACCTGCAGCTGGGAAAGGCTATGGCGTTGCCGTTAGAAGATCCCTTGCTAGACATGGCCCGCTGGTCCGAGCCAGATCCTCTTGAAGACTCCGCCCCCCCTCCTAACCCTGCCAGCAGCAAAATCACTTCTGAACCTGCCTCTGTGCACAAAAGCATGATCAAACGATTCAACCAGCACTCTATAATGGTAATTATCTGGTCACTTTTACTTGCATTTAAAAATGTCTATTATTGTTTATAATGGTGCACTATGATTCATAATAACTCTATGTCTAGTTTTGTATGTTTTGATAAAATTTAATGATCGAAGAGATTGAATAACAGTCTTGGGATGAACATAATAATGTATTTGAATGAGATAATATCTTCTCAAATACCCTATTTGAACGTGCAGCATTTTTATCTTCTTTGGCCATATCCGTCCCTTAGTTGGAGCATATGGACACCACGAGGCGCCTCCAAGAATCCCTGTCGCTCGCCAGTCTTCTTGCATCGTTCCAGGTCAAACCAGCATCCCGTAGTTCCGTCGTATACACTCTATAGATAGTATTTAGTAGCCTTCCAGGACGCCGGAATCCGGTTGGCCTGAAGAACAGGCAAGCCAGGTTGAAGTCGCAAACATCTGTTTTCGAACCTCAGTATACGGTTGCTCTGAGCCTTCGTCAGATGCCATGATTCGCTACCATATAGCAGCACCGTCAGAATGCAAGCGTCGAATAGGCGGCGTTTGGTTTTGACTGAGTACAATCGTGAGTCCCAGACACTCCGCATCGAGTTGAATGTTGCTCCAGCTATTCCCATTCGGATAGCGAGCGAAATGCCTTCTCCGGTGATGTGTACCCCCAGGTATTTGAAGCTGTCAATGCCCTCGATGTTTTGCCCCTCGCTAATCAGGGAAATCTAGACCAGGACAGGTGCTGTTGCATAAAATGTTGTTTTTCAAACCAACGCGAGACGAGTTGTCATGCAACCTGTCGATTGTCTCTTGAATGCCCTCGATCGAGTTGTCGAATAGGACAGCATCATCAGCGTATTCCAGGTAGCATAGCTTCACTGTGGGGGTAACAGATATGCTTCGGTCAGGTGGTATTGACTTCCGTAATATAAAGTCAAAGAGAATGTTGAAAAGAGACAGAGCAAGGACACAACCCTGTCTGACTCCGGTCGTGACCCCGAACCATCCCGTGACAGTGTCGCCAATTCTGACACAGCATTCGCTTATCTCGTGCAGGCATTTGACTATGGTAATGATCTTGGGTGGGATCATTTTTATAGCATGACAGTATGATGCAAACAGGTGTTTCTTATATATATATTTCAATATAATACAATTATCATTTCCTATGCAAGATGAAGCATATAGTGTGGAGGTATTCAAACAGGACTTTTATATTACATGAGTATTAACTATTGGTCTTTTACCCAACTCATTGGGTTCATGCCATCAATCCAAACACACACACACCGGTTAAAAAATATATGTGAATTCAGTCCCGATGTGAGATTAGAAGGTAACAGTAATATTTGAATTCAGAATTTCTCGATTGAAACTAATTGTATGTAGTAATCATGAAAATTTATAAATGCCGATAAAAACCTATTACAAGTACAGTGTGTACATTAGTGTTATGATACAGTCATATCATTGTTTTGCTGATTGCCCCACAATCTGATATTTTAATCTGGCAGATACGAACCTTGATGGTAAATAGGTCACCTTTATTCACTCTTGTTTACTTGACCACTCATAATGTCACATAGCATTGCTAAGTTTTATGCAGTACCATATGATTATTATTCTCATCATTCCACAAATAATAAAAAAGTTAATTTGTTTCAATATGGGTATTATGTAATAGTAATCAACGATAAATTTATGAAATAATAAAATCCAATACATTAATGTGTATTATTTCTCCATAGTATTGTGTATTAATTTTGGAATATTTTGCATTACGATGTGTTTAGTTTTACGAGTCAGGATTCAAGCCACTGCTGAATAAAGGTCTCCCCATAGCTCCTTTCCGTTTTCTCTCTTCTATTACAATTACAAATTTCACTCCCAATATATTAATTTATTGATTCAGAGGTATTTAAGGCAGTCCTGCGGGGCCGCTGTGCCTCTTGGGTCCCACTAGAATCTAGGTTGGCAAACGACATCAGGCACTAAAATAGAGGTAAAACAGTAATGCCCAACCGTGATTCGAACTCGGACTATGAAATTCTACTGTCTGTGTAAGGACTGTTTTGCACTGAGTCAAATATTAAAAAAATGATGAATATATTATATTGAGGATTTGACATTGTTTGCGTGTGTTCTTTTACAATATGTGTGAAATGTAATGTATGTGAAAAAATTATTTTTATTAAGAAGGTAGGCTTTAACCCGGCCGGCGCCGATGTCACACACCTTGTACAAATCGGCCAAATTCGCAATGCGCATGTGTATAAATCGATGCCACCGCGTCCATATTTATCATACGGGACTGATTTTTTCACGGAAATTTGGCCTGATTTGTCCTTCTCCTGCCACCTATGACATATTTTAAAAGCATTGGTTCTAAATATAAAATAATCACCAAAGTTTCGAACCAATTCGTACGGCCAAGTTTTGCCGGTCGACAGAAATCAGTTTGAACTGCGCGCCGCGACTGCGCAGTATACGACAGACTTTCAACCGAGCGGGCCATTGCGCGGGATTGTATTTATCGCATACAAGTAGAATATTTACCGCAATCGTTGATAAATACTTTTTTTGCTGTCTGGTGTACTTATCACATTAAAACTGGCATGATTAACTATTGAACGTATGATTTTATTTTACCGCGATTTTTAAAATACTTTTTGTACTGTCTACCGTGTCCCATTTTAGTGAATGTGAAAATTAATACTGATATCAATAACTATTGTGTGTGAGTTTAATGGTTTCTGTGATTTGGCGTTCCCTAATACTGTAGTTAAACATTTTAAAAACATTTCATAGTTTTATAGTGCGTAAATATGGAGGAAGAAAATGTGCGTACTAATGAGGAATTGGACTCAGATTATGATATGTCGGAAGAGGAATTGGAACAGCATGAGACTGATCATGACGTCGACGATACGGACTCTGACGAGCCAATTGAATTTTTGCGGTCGTGGAGAACTGGCCCGTATATTCCAATAGTTCACGAATTCAATGATTGTCGATCTGGCGTGACATCGAACGACTTGAACGAATCCTCTCCCGAATGTCTTTTCTTTGAACATTTTTTGAATAAAAATATAATGTCGGAAATAGTGAACCAAACGAATACATTTTTTAACCATTCGTACAGTGCGGGAGACCTTGGACCGAAATCGCGATCACACAATTGGACAGACACGTCAGTGCCGGAGTTGTATACATTTTTTGCCGTATCAATGCTGATGACTCGAAATAAGCACACGTCGATAGAGGAACATTGGAGTACCGATCCTTACCTGCATGCAGACATTTTTGGGAAAATAATGGCTAGAAATCGATACCAACTTATTTTACAAATGCTTCATTTTTCTGATCCTAGTGTGACCGCCTCAAATGATAGACTAGCTAAAATTAGATTACTGTTAGAACACACAAGAACAATTTTTAGGGAAACGATGATACCGTATCAGAATCTTTGCATAGATGAGAGCATAATCGTGTTTAAGGGTAGATTAATTTTTAAACAATTCATTCCTTCCAAAAGACATCGATTTGGAATAAAAATGTTTGTGATGTGTGACGTAATGACAGGATATATTATTGACTTTATAATTTATTGTGGGGAAGGGACTGACATACAAGACAATGAAAATCTCGGTATTTCCGGTGCGGTAGTGACAACGCTAATGAAAGACTACATCGGGAAAGGTTACACCTTATGGTGTGATAACTGGTATTCGAGTCCGGCGCTTTTTAAATACCTTCACTCTCACAAAACGAATGCTTGCGGTACAGTGAGAAAAAATCGTAAAGATATGCCAGAGTTCAGCAAACTGAAAAAGGGAGATACCGAGTCTAAGTACAATAGTCCACTTTTGGCTCTGAAATGGCACGATAGGAGGGATGTTCACATGCTATCCACCCTCCACGATGCATCATTTGGACCAACGGGAAAAGTGAACTATAGAACTGGCGAAAACATCGAAAAACCAAAATGTGTTATAGATTATAACAAAAATATGGGTACGGTAGATAAGTCCGACATGATGCTTAGCAACTTGTCGTGTATGAGAAAGTCGATCAAGTGGTATAAAAAGGTCGCATTCCACATGATCGACTTATATTTATTAAATGCTTTTTATTTATATAAATTTATTAAATGTGACAAAAAAACATTGGGCGATTTTCAACTCTGTGTAATAAAACAATTAGTGAACAAATATTGTGTGAGAATTTCAAATGCACCCCTGCCCAAGCCGACAGCGTCAACTAGCGATAATCCCGTACGATTATTGCCCAAAAGTGCAACGGGACATTTGCCAGAATACATTTTACCGACACAAAATACCGATAAGCCTAGAAGGAGATGTTTCGTATGCGGGAATTCTAAAAAAAATCCGAAAAAAACAAAACTCTCTCGCTATATGTGCCCAACGTGTGATGTTGCGTTATGTCTGTCACCTTGCTTTAAAATATATCACATGTCAAAAGAATTTTAAAATAGGTTTATTATTGTATTTGTTTTTTTTTTAATATGTGAGTTCGTGTTAATTTATCAATAATATTCAATAAGTTAAGTGTTTGTGTAGTTTAAATATATTAAAAGGGTCCCCTTTATATTTGTTTACGACTCAACCCGAAGACATTAATATGTGATTTATCGATATGCACTTGAAAATTAGTAACACTTCAATTCGTGGGAACGTAATGCACAAGTGTCGAAATAGTACACACCGCGCAGAGCTCTAACTATTGGCTACAAAATGGCGTCTTACGGTGAGTTCTTTCAAATTTGGATAGCATTCGTTTGTTCGAGTGTTTCTGATATTATAACTGATTTATTACGGTTTTTTAGTGTGTCGAAATTATTTTAATGGTTTTGGGTTCTCGACTGGAGCTGTGACATATTTTTTATTGCTTTTTTTAGTATAGAACAAAGACGATAATGAAATTCATGCGTAGTTATGGTGCGTCATACGATTTTTGAGGCAGGTGCCGGGTTAAATAATTGCCTAGTATGGAGTCTTCTCTATGGAGTGGTAGGACACATTTGTTCTACACTTTATGCACATGACAGGTTTTTGGTGAATAATTTTGTAGAATGGAAGTTAGTGACTGCCAAATATGTCTGCATTAAATGCATACTATCCATTACCTACAAAAAATTGATATCATTAATTCCATTGATTTGTATTTTGTAGGTGCTCAAGGCTGGTGAAAATATTGTTAATAATGCTGAACCGACTGAAAATACTGTAGATAAAAAGCCGGAAATTAATGGAGTAATTGATAAAAGTGATCCAGATTTGTTCAGACCACCAAATAAAAAGCAGCGAATTCACGATAAAATATGTTTTCGAGATTTGGAAGAAGATGATGCGTTGAAAGCTGTACCCCAGCTGGAACTGTCTAAGGTTTGTATTTTATTATAACATGGTTTAAATTTTTGTGCTAGCGATATTTTAATTATGTTCAGGATAGTACCTATATCGACTCTGCTAAGCCAGAAGGGTGTTGCAGGATAGCAACTTAAAATAGAATTTTACTGGTTTTGTATATTTTTCACTAGCCCACCCTGCCAAAAATAATTAAGGTCTATGGAAACTGGTGGTTTTTTTTTTATCCAGAGCCATAGGCCCTCAGTTGTAAATTGATCACAAAATAAGTTTTCTTAGTGCACTCTTAATATGTTAAAGATGAGATTCTAATTATTTTCCATTCTCCATAAAATGAGTTATTTAGGATTGCGGGCGGTAATTGTAACAGATCATAAACATCACTAATTACAGATAATGTACCACAACAAAATTCTAATATAATTTTGTTTATTCACCCCACAGGTAGAAAGATATCTCCACGGTCCCACGGCTATTGAGAATACGGATCAGGCGATAAACAAGAGTGGTACGAACCAGAGATCAGCAGCTCGCTTCACCCGATCTTCTTTGCTATCGTGGTCGAGCGGGAATGGAGGGACCCGTCCTCTGCAACCCTCTCCTCCCGCTGCTGTCTCAGCCCTTGGGGAACTCAGCCCCGGCGGAGCGCTCATGAGGCATCATCACACACACTCCCTAGCTCGTGAGTACCTAATCATCTTATATTTTATTGGGTAATATTTAGTCAAAAATCTTGGAAAAACCTATGTGAATGGGAGACTTGCATATAACGTGTAAGTGAAACTTATAATAAGATTATTTCTTAGTAAATGAAGTTTTTCTATGTGTATTTATAATGAACCATTTCAATGATGTCCTCCCATTAGTTTTCTCACCTCAATGGGAATTTTGCTAATGTTTAGCATCCGTTTCTCGCAGAAATTAATTCAGTGTTATGTGAATGAATAGCTATACTAATCGTAGATATTATATTCCATTGATTATTTTATGAATTTGTCAAATAATACCGTCAGCACTTCATTGAATAGAGCCTAAATTGTTGCAGAACTAGTACCACCAGATGTGGAATCGGAAGTTCGTAGAATATACCTGGGAGGCGGAGAGCTACTCCGATCGTTCTGGCGATGCTTTCCTCCCGGCAGTACTGCTTCTCCGGATGCGGACAAAGTGTCCCGTGCTCATGAAGCTCTTCAAAGATTCCGACTGGCTAGAGTTAAACCGTTTGAGGTGAGCCACATTTTTTCATACTTAATTACTTATCTAAGACCGGTTTTTTATCATAATATCGACCGTGTTTAGGAAAAAGGACGTAACCCTCACTGAGCAAATTTTGCAGGAGAAGCAAAAAACGTTTTTTGATAGTTCTTAGTTTAATATTTTTTTTAAAATAGGCACAGACATCGGGTGCATGATGATTGATGATTTGGTGTAATATATCTATAAGTTTTTACAGAAAAATCATTAAAATTGAGGATAAATACTTTTTTCCATAAATTAAAAATTAATTAATCTCAATTAAAACCTGAATTTAGATAATAATTGAGTATTTGCGGCTTACTTCCTTTTTATAGAATGTGTATTTAGTTGTATACATTGTTAATATCTAATAAAAGCACTTTTCGAAAAATCGAGGGTTACGCCCTTTTTCCTAAACACAGTCGATATGATGCCTTTTAAAAAATAATTTGGGGTCTCTTCGGTGGTTAAGTCAAAAGAATCTGCAGACTTGCAGAGAAAGATATATAATATGTCATTATAATGCTGTCTTTTCTCATCTTATAGAATGGAGCTTGAGATAAAAATATATTAAATCCACAATACAAACCATCAAAGATGGGTGTAATATATTTTCATCTGAAGGTCCATTCATTCCCATTCAATAAAAAGGGTTAGCTTGGATATAATATTAATAGGTTACAGGCATATGATAGGTTGTTTTTTCAATGTGTGTTTGATCCAGATCAAAGACCCAATGGGATGGGCGAATGGCTAACAACCATTCAGTGTGGAAAAAGTCTTGTAATATAACCTTCACTATTAATTATCATTGTGATGCCTACAATGGCCAAGCGGCTTACGCGTCAGCTTATAATTTTGTGGGTCCCAAGTTTGAATCCTGGGTTTGGCAAATACACAATATATTGTTTTTTTAATTTGTGTTTGGAATCAGAATATGGACCTAATAGGTTGAGCAAGTGGCCAACATCAATTTCTCGTAAAAACAAAAATTTGTTAATAGAAACTCCACAATGCGGGGAGGAGGCCCATAATATGATCCTACATATTAGGATCAGACATGTTCAAAAGAAAAAAGAAATTATTAGAAGGCCCAAAGGATAAAAAATGGCAATTTACATTTTTAAATGATATGTTTTTTAATCTTCTTCGACAGTTTTTAATTTCTTCATAACAGACATTAGGAAATCTAATTGTAAGTAATCCATTAATAAAAATATAATTTTCCAGGACCGAATGGTGAGAGAGCTGTCTCCGCTGGCACACTCGTTGACCAAACATCTGTCGCAACTTCTTCAGGCAGCCACAGCCAAGTTCACCATTTGGCAGTCGCGCCAGGCCAAGGTACGGTAGTAATTATGTGATCACCGGTGAAAGTTAAAGACTATTTTTAGTATGTGTTAATTAGTTTCAACCAAAGGAGTTTGATTTATCAGAGGGGCTCGCTCATTCGCAATTTTTGTTTTGTCATTTAACTAATCTAACATGGTAAAAAGGTCATGCAATTTTGAATTGGATACTTCCTCCTTCGGAAAACTTTTACATATAAAAGGTTCAGGTTATAATAGCGTCAACCCTCACATTGATTTAAATTGAGCTGAGTATGCCATCTGTGAGAATCGCATCTGATCGAAATTGGCAGGCATGTTGATTGATTGATTGATGATCCATCTATAGAAAAGATGCATATCGGTGTCTACACTTTGACTGTTACGTCACGTGTAGTTTTCTCTTATATCGAACTTCTCGACTGCTGTATTTTAGCTTCGTAAACATACTGCCTTATTGTGAGGTTTGATAGAAGTACATTTGTAGCACGAATAAGTGAGCCACTTTGAACTTATTCGTGGTTTTGTAATTTGAGTAAGATTACATATTATCAAAATGCACGAGATTTGCTTTATTGAAAATTGAAACTCGTTGTTTCCTGAAGAACACCAGTTTGTTTTGAAAATGAAGTATTACTGATTATTGTTACCTTTTATGTATATTATAAAGATATGAAATAACGAAGGCTGAATAAAAATTTTATCAGTTTTCTTCTGAATTTATTTTTTATTCTGATACCAAAAGTATACCGTATTATCCTGTAATCATTTCCAGTTTATTTGCATAAATATTTTGTAGAGAATATTAATTATATTATTATTTTAAGGCCACTAATAATTATTTATTAATATTCCATAGCATTCTGTTATGAATCGCTTGCCAGTATGCTTGCACCATTTCAACTTATGTCTTATTAAATTAGCGACATCTGAAACTGTATCACTGATCAAATGCAAATGTCGCATGTAAAATGTGCACTGTAAAAAATTCTTGTGTGACTACATAGACAGATGAAAAAAAACAAAAATTAAGATGGCATAGTTAAAGAATAAGAACTAGAGATGGTTGATCCTATCGATACCCCAGTTCAATAGGGGAACAACTCATAAAACCTTGTTCCACGATAATGGCGTTTGAATTTTTTGCAGTAATTCTCATTTTAATTTTAAAGCCTTGATTTCGATGAAAGTGTATGTTTTTTAATATTTAATTTAGTGGAATTCAATCAATGCACAATGAAATTTTACATTTTAATAAAGAATTAACCAATAAATTTGATTATATAACGGAATTACTGATTAATCTCAGAAAGAGTTATTCGATTTTATGACATATTGAAGAAATCTTTGATTATTTTTTTTGCTGAATTATAAAGAGAAAATTATTCTACATCGAATGGCATTGTTAACTCAAAACCTTTAAATTTTGAGTTGTTCCCCTATTGAACTGTGGTATCGCTATGTATAATATTACAAATAAAGCTATGTTACTCGTTTACTTGGTCAATTCTTTTCTTATTAGCTTCTTATATCATTCAACATGATCATCGGTACATATATTCATAATTGACATACATAACTTGTTTGTTCATTTCAAACGTTACTATCTCTTGTATAAGGATCCATGTTTCATATGTGTAGCTACCATTTGAAGCACCCTTTGGTACTTGAGGTATAATGTCAGGTCCAATTCCATTCCAGTTTGATTCTTTGAATAATTTCATTGAACATGCCTTCATCTATCTTCAGTTGGGTTCCATCGACTAAGACCTCTTTTGGGTTATTATTATTGTCTTCGGGACATTTATCCATAAGCCTATTTTGTGACTTGTGCAGGAAAGAAAGTTTTTGCACTCTGACCTAAAGATTCTCTAAATCTTGCGAGGAAATGAATAACGCCATTAGATTATTTTTAATCATAATAAAATTTGCTGTCTTTCATCCATTATATTTTGCATCTTATTTCAAATCATCAAGACCTTGTCTTTCGAAATGTTTTTTTTATTTGTATTTATTGAAGTCGGGTGTGAGTTTAAGGACCACGAAGATATCTTTGCGGTTTTTATTCAGCAAGTAATACCAAAAGTTAAGGAACAATATAATTATTTTATTATGGTTAAGTCATAATATTTAATAACTAAGTTCATAGGGCACGGGCTGCCTTAATAATAATTAATTTTAGCTGATTTAAAAAATTCTGGCAACACTGTTGATCAATACAATGTTTTATTATTTAATAATGTTGGAAGTTCATTTTATCTATGGTTCAATTTAGTTGATATTGACACTGAAATAAAACAAAGTATATACCAAAAGCAATAATACACGGTACAGAAATCTATAAATTTAAATTGGCCCTTATAAACACTGAATACTGAACGAATTTTTTATATTGGTCAAAGGGACATATTGAATAAAACATACATCATTAGAATGAATTATTTGCCAAACTTGTTTGATTCTCTTGCAATATTTTCTTTTTCTTGGTGGTTTATAATAATATAAAAGTGTCATAAACCACTATCTACTCCTCCACAAAAATTTGTAACGGTTTTCTCATACATTCATGGATTTTGACAGAATGCCTGATTATAGAAAATATTTTTTAATTAAATAAATATAAATTATAGTAGTAATAATAATATTAGTTTTAAATTATATTATTATTTTTGTTAACCCACCAATTAATTGTAAGAATAAAATAATTTTGCAATGACACATTTTGGTCTGTATGTTGTGCACAAAATTTCACATTGAACGTAATATGTCAAGAATAACTCAAAACACGTTAATTAGTGTGTATATTTTCAGGCTTGCGATACAAGCATTGTAATCATAAAAATGTAATACATTATGTCATAATTTATGGAACATAACACGTAAATACAGTGTGAAATAGTTAACACAATATCATGTATATATTTGGACATCATATCGAATACTCCATGTTAAGGATGATGGCTACAGTTTTAATGTTACCATAATATGGAAATGTTTAATATTATCCAGTAAATATGATTGTTGCTGCATTTATTATTTCTTCCTGTATTCTATGTATGTACTATCAAATCTGCGTGATTTACCATATTGATGGGTTGACGTATATATAAATAATATATGTATATTTATTATTATATATTATATTGTATGTCCAGTTTTGTATGTTTTAAGAAATTGAAAGAGAAGTGGGCGTAATATGTATTTGAATCACTCAATATCTTAAATACCCTACATAGTTTTTAAGCAGATGGATGTTTGTGTAAAATAACTTAATTTTGATAAAACTGGACATACAATATCTGCATTATCCCATTTATATTATAGAAACCAAAGATGTTGTAAAAAACCCTCTTCCATTGAGCCTAAACATTTCGCATTGCAAGTTCATTTGAAAACGAGTTCACACTTCTGTGAGATTTATTTGCAGGGCTTATGAAAAGACGATCTGTCACTATGAGTACATAATGAGCCAATAATACAACACTTTGACATTATTATTTAGTTGTAAAAATCGAGTTAAATTGTTGATGAACCGTGTGAACACAATGGATATCAAAAAGTGACAGCCATTACATGAGTTAATTAATTGGAAATGCCAACATAGCGTTGTGAATATCTATGCATTTGGCCAACTTAACAATGCTTCATTCGTTTGGTAAATACATTCAAATGTCATATTAGAGATACTGTGTAAGGCTCCTTCTATTCTTCCAAATTCTTTGATAGAAACATGCTATGCTTTATAAAAAGCTTATTTTGATTATGTGTAAAGGGACCATACCGCTCTTTCAATCTGTCTTATGCTGCAAGCGATTGATTTCCCAATTTTGTATTGATTCAAATCTATTAATAATTATTTTTGTGAATACTTGTACATACAATAATATCAGTAATAATATTATCATAGTGTACACAGAGGACATTTTTTTTATCATGAAGCTGTGCCTTTTGAAATAGTTTGGATATAATAATGTATATGTACAGATGATGGTTTTCCATTCAATGGTAAGAATAAACTGACAAACAAAAAAAACTAATGCTACCGTTAAATATCTGTATTGGTAATTTTCTTTAAAAAATTAATGAATTCATTCTTTGATATATGAAAAAAAATTGGAACAGGCAAGGTATCAATCTACGGCTCCGGTTCGGCTTGATGTATGGCTAAAATTCCTGGGGAAGGCATAAATGTGACTCCGTGCTCGCAGATTGGTGGACTTTCTCAAGCCTCAGGCATCATGATAATTGATATCTTATCTCGGATAAGTGAAATAATGATTGTTAATGTTTGTCAATTTATTAATAGCATTTAAAATGGTGAACTATCGGGTATGGTATGATTGAAATGAGGATGTTGCCGGAAGGTAATTAAAAATGTTGATACATTACTTAATGTCATTGTATTTTGTAGTAAAACGATATTCATGTAATAAATAATTAATATGATTCAAGTTTCTGTCTTTCACAGTAAATTAGTTGACAATAGAACTAATAACCTACAAACTTATCTGTAGAATGGCCAAAAATGGAACTACAAACTACCATTGGACGCCAATTTAAAAAAATTATTTGAATGTCAGATTTTGTCCAGTTTAAACGAGTCTTGATTGGGTAGTTTTTGACAGAGGCTCCCCCATCCCACTCTTCTGATAAGTTTGTAGGTCTGTACTAACTATATGGAATGTTTAAATTATAAAAAAAATGGAATTTTAGGACGCACACTGTAAATATTAGTAGTATACCTGATCTCATTTGAGTGTACATGTCGAAAGGTATTTTCACTGAATAAAATTGTTGTAAAATCACATGTACCAGCCAATTTGAATGTAGTAATTATTTAGATTTTTTTGTTATAATTGTAACAAACTTTGTGTTTTTCTGAAAAAAAGTTAGCTTTGTTAGCCAATTTGACAACAATGGTCCCCCCATGTTGTAATCTTGTGCAAATGATTTTCATAGATTGCTGTATAGGGCAGGGCGATAATCAAATATTATATTATACAATAATGACAAATATTACTAGACATGATCCTTTTGGCTTTCAATTACAGAATTAACTAATTTTATTATATTGAAGTGTAATATTATTCAAATTCTTCCAAAAAAATAAAACAATCTTGAATCCATTACCTACCGCGGCATGCTTGTTATAAAATTATAATATATTAGTATTGTATGATAATCTCCTAAGTGTTCATGGGGTGACACAGGAAGTTGTTCCTTTTATTCATTTAAATGTTATATTGTTTGGTTTATTTTTGAAGTATTGTTATTTGCATGATTAGGTGGAATCTCAATATTTTATGAATGAATAAAATTCAAAGAACTATTTCCTCTTTTATTAATCCTGCCTCCAGTATATTTTTATTATAAACCATGACAAAAGGTTACAGCTTCGATAGTTTTGGCATGAAACAAGACTAGGTCAAAGAGGTGCCGAACGCGAGAAAACAATGCTATAGGCCTGATGTAAGTAGTCGACCATAACAATAATTACATACGTTACTCTCTACTATGCATGAGAGAAAATCACATTTGTGGATACATATTCTGGGTTAAATGATTCTACTGTAGCTCCCCAGACTAATTAGATTAATAATCTGATTTGTGGTTAGATTTAATTGCATTATAATATAAAGTAAATTTCCTTATTGATTCTACAATTATTTTGCGTTGACAGTGAATGCAGTTTCAGGCTATCAAACCATGTCATGAAATTTGTGACAAACCATTGCTCAGTTTACTTCCATAATGAGGATGCCCCCTGAAATCTATTAAGCAGACAGCCAACAACCAATCTTCAAATAATATAAAAAAGGGATAGGTATGTACTTATTTTCAAGAAAGAAATATAAATGTTGTGGAGAGACGACTGCTTTCTGAGATATTTTGTATTTGAATAGGTAATTTGATTTATCTAAAAAAAACAGGTAGTGGGATTAGTGAGTTCGTCATCAATTGTATGTAATAGCTATGTGATGACAATGTATGTTCGAGGTATTACGGTCTTATCAATTGTTATATTGACGACATCTTGTGTGATTTCATAAAAAAACTAGATTTAGTACAGTGGAATTTTTCTATGCCATGGACACGAAACTGTAAATTTCAATCTTAGCGATAGTTAAAATGATAATTAGTATGCGCTGTATGATTTTCAATTGGTTTGACCAATAATTTGATAAACAAAAATCAATTTAAAAGTTATATCTTTAAGGCATGATTTTAGTATATAAAAATTGTTCGAATTATGATAAAACAATTGCTGGAGGCTATTAACCTTAGCTAGGTTTTTACGGTGTAGGTATTTTTAATTCGCGATGTGTTTAAATAAGTACCTAAAATTACCTACATGTAGGTAGGTGCGTGGAGCGGCCCACGTCGTCATCTTGCTTTGCATGTAATATCTTGCAGTTTCTGTTGGAAGTCCAAGCTCCTGGCTTTACGATGGTGTAAGGCGTTACTGTCTTCTGATGGCTTCCATCCTTCAGGACTTGTTTTACATAGGGGTCGGCGGTTTTGCATGCCTCCGTCATGATGTCATCGCTCCTGACGTGAGTTTTCATCAGATAGAAAGGAGGCTATTGTTCAATGTGCTGATTTTTTGCTAAGAGATGAAGATATCGTTTGTGTCCATACGATGTTTCTGGCAAAAATGGCGGAATGTGAACGGCTGCTAGTGATAAAAAATGCTTCTACCGTCGCGAGTAGGTATTTTGTTGTAAAAATGGGTGCGTTTGTCTTCGAGTAAAGAAATAGCATCCAACAGAGGGTGACATCGAGGAATACGAATATGAAGATATATGTCCGATATCTTGGTTAGAAGTCACTGTATCTTGGATTAAGTGTGGCGCGGTTTGTAACGAAAATTGTGGTGATTTCATCAGCTGTAACTGCGTTGTCAGAGATGATCCGTACGTAGCATTGCACGGGGCATCTTCTTGTATTCTCAGAATAGTCGGGAGTCATTCGCTTTAAGGTTTATCACGTCTCCAAGTTGATCTATGCCAGTAAGAATTTTGTCATCCGGATTTTGGCGTTTATCAGCTAACCGACTCACTGGCGTTTTTAATCCCCACCGGGTGAGGGTGACCGATGTGCGGTCACTTGGCTGCGTATCGATGCGAATTTCTGCGAACTGGCCGGTTCCTTTAGAGGCTGCGAAGAAAGGTTGCCGGAGGTAGGTATTTCGGTGGTGAAGCATTCATGTTAATATCTTGCGAGGTAGGTACGAGGTACAATTTGCACGGCGGCTGAAAATAACGCCTAAGGCGATGGTTTTGGCGTAGTATGTATCGAAGGGGAAAGTCAGCCATCTTTAGTTGGTAACGTTTATTGTTATTATCATTTGAAAATAATCAATAACTAGCTACCGCATGACTCACAATTTTTTTGCCCTGACCTATCTATAACCTATAGAATATTTCCATAAAACCTACTTTAAGACAATAGTGGTTTTAGGTAAGCGAGGGAAACTAAGATATCGATACTTTCTTATGAAGTGACAGCATCGTTTACTTCATGGAAAACTGCAACTGCTTGTTATATTTGTATCCGTTCCTTCATTCACCACCCATATGCAATGCATGACCCCCACGGGACGTCACTGTAGCAAACAATACAAATACTTGTATGAATCACCCAAGTAGGATGATTCCAGAAGGTAAATATGGACCAAATTCAATAAGATAAAATTAAAAATAAAACACCAGGTGCATTTTAAATATGTTCCAATTTAATAATTTATATTTAGAAAGATGGTGCACAGTTTACATAAATTGCGCAAATAATATTTTTTAATAAATCGATAAACTCTAGCAGTATGTCTATAATAATAATAATTTTTCTTCATATTTGTAGACTGAAATTATCAGAAATATTCTTACATAAATATACAATAATAATATTAAGAATAACAACACAAAGGCTTTAAAAAAATAACATGACTGTATTTAAAGATGGATGGGGGCCGATGATAAAATTATTTCATTTGTAAGATCACAGATACTTACTGCATTCCTCGCTGATGTCCAGAGAATGCGGTTGGCAGAAGCAATTTGTACATAGCAGGTATCAGACTCACAATGACTCTGTCAAAACAACTGGGACTTGGGTAACTGAACAATAAGCTTTGAGTGATCTCTAAGGAAGTTAACAGTATCTTATACTTTTAATCAAGGTACAATACGATTTTAAATATGTTTTAAGTGCCATACATTTTATATCGATAGGATAATAGATTAGAGGAAATCCTAATACTTCCTATTATAGTTAGTATGTAATATCAAGATTATTTTTATACCGAGGATATTAGAAA
Organism: Rhyacophila brunnea; assembly: GCF_057557595.1. NCBI lineage: Eukaryota > Metazoa > Arthropoda > Insecta > Trichoptera > Rhyacophilidae > Rhyacophila > Rhyacophila brunnea. The sequence goes on along the minus strand of NW_028233276.1, from coordinate 32,438,970 downwards.
TGATGATGACACTTGAATACTGCTGTACGGCATAGTTCATACTGCGTCTAGGTCTAGTACAATATACACTGCATTTGAAACATATATATATAGTACATCAGTACTGATTATAGTCCTACAGTTATACCTATGTATATATTATTATACTACAACTTACCAACAGGGGTCGGAAACTATTTTATAAGAATCCAAGTACAGGATAACAGTCGAAAACAAACAATGTGGAGTATCTTTGAGAGCTAAGCCTGCTTTTCCACATCCTATAAATCAACATTTTAATGAACGCATTAAAAAATATTAGTACCATGAAAGAGTATTATTATAAACGTCATCATTTTAAAATTAAGAATAAAGCCATATTTTGATACATACTTATCAATTTATTCTTTCGTTAACACAATATATAATCTAATATATTTTCATAATTGCTATGTGACTTCATAATTATAGTAAAATATTTCCGGTAAACCTTTCATCGTAGTTTGTAATTGAATCGTAATTTTGGAAAAAATGCACATTTAGATATTTTTCATGATAAATTCTTTCACATTCCGATTTCTAGGATGGGTAAAGACGGCATAATAATGACATATACATAATTTTTACTAAGTGTAGGTAGACTTATCTCAATTTTGAAACGGTGACGTTTACAAAAATACACTTTCATGGTATGAACATACTTTATTTGATTATGAAATATTGAGAAAAGACAGGCTTAGCTCCCAAAGACACTCTAAATTTTTCATTTTCGACGTTTATATAGCATGTGAGCACTTAATGAAATGCCATTATTTTTTTTAATTTACATTAAAATAATTCACCCTAATAATAAGAGTCCACCCTACAACAGCTGTAGTTTTCACAGGTAGTAAGAAGGAGAGTTAAATAGAATAGAGCAGAAGTTATTTGTTTATTAAAAAAATATTGATGGATATCACATATCAGACAACTTTGGTATTGGTTTTTCATTTTGCTGCTCATTTGTCTAGTGATGAATGATGGCAGAGTAATGCATCAGCTCATAAAGTCGTGGGTCTCGGGTTCGAATCCCGAGTCTTTCAAAATTACAAGATGATTTTCCTTATGCTTATTGAGCAAGTTGCTAACATCCAATTTTCGCAAAACAAAAAATCTGTTACAAAACCTCATCGTGAGACTGCCAAGATCCACATTAAACTGTAGCGCCAATAAGAAAAATGGAAGTATTTTTACTACCTCTGCGAAATTATTTTAAGCTTCTATAATGTTGTAATTTTCCACCTGCACGCCTTTTCAGAAAACTGCAAGTCGCTGGCGACTTCAGCTAGCCATTTGAGCACCGTGACAGAGATGTTAGTGACAGGTGATGTAGTATCCCGCTCGACTGGATGTCGACAGACATTACCCCTACAAGTGCAGTAGTGTCATTCTGTCTCGGTCGCGGTGCTCGGACGGCTAACTTTAGAATGATCAATCGCCAAAAGAAAAAAAATTTGCATTTAAATTTTTCTTTCACATACATACACCGTGAATTTAAAACTATACAGAATACATCAGAATGTCAGTTATTTCATTACTTGCATTGAATATTTTAATAATGTACATATGTCATCATACCAAAATTTTATTGGTAACAAAACTATATGGTGTCATTATTCTGTAAATCTTGTGAATGTATTATACACTGCATCACAACACAATCATTCAAAACAAATGAGTTGAATCAGTAGTTTAATGAATTAGTCTCCTGTAAACTTGGCAAAGTGTCCCGTAGCAATATTCAAGTGTCATCTTTGGGCCTACTAGAGGGAGGGGGGTCTGTAACTGTGAATACATGTTGAAGAGTTTTAAATTGAACCGTTTCAATAGTTAATGATGTGCTGCGTGCAGCCGTCGTTCCGGTAAGAGTTTTCGACAACAGACGGTCCGGTCACTCGCACGGAACTCAATTTTAGAGTACATACTTGTTTGCGTATCGAGATGAGGCAACTCCTTTAGAGTACAGTTCTAGAGAGATTCATCAAAGGGAATTGTTATCTTTTCACCGAATTAACAATGATCACTATCAAGATGATTACGACAATTACGCCGATGGCCAGCAAGATGAGGGTTTTCCTGCGGACCTTGTTTACATATCCAGACGCTTTCACCAACTCTTCAACTCCTGTCTCCACATTGGATGCGCCACCTTCTATATTGTTTTCAATTGCATCTGAAAAGTTTATTACGGTTCAATAAACCTAGTAAATAAGATAGGGATGTTCAATTATTGTATCTCAAAATAATATCAGGTATTTATTTCCAAAATCCGATTAGTTAACATATGGTCAAAATTGAAAAAAAATATACAGACAAACTTGGTTATTACAAGGAAAATGGGACCGACTGAATTTGCTTGTTATAAGCGTAACTCGTTATATCAGAGAATAGGTATTTTTAAATGAGTGGTCACATAACACAAAAAGTCGAAAATAAAAAATCTGAAAACCATCGTAAAAATCCCCGAAACAAGCATGGCATTCATAAACTACAAACGAAGTTGTTTATTGTATTGAATGCTGGTAAGTACCTACTGACTTCACAAATCTTGGATTTTTTTACTTATTTCAACCATATGCGTGGATACTTTTTCAATATTATCGGCGAAAACACCAATTAGGTAGGTACTTAGACACTTAACTAGTGTTAACTAGTGTCATAAACGTAATGCGATCCTGGCGGCATCCTGCCCGGTCGGATTTTATTGCTTAGGGTCGAAATGTTTTTAAACGTTCAACACATTAACAGTTTTAAGAAAATTTTTGACCATATTTTAGCTCGGTATATCCGATAAGTTGTTCGTTATAACAGTGAATAAATGTATCGAGAAAATCATAAACTAAAATGTCAACGAATGATTCCTCATTACATCTGAGATTTCGCTATATCCGTGATCTTAATAACCGAGTGCGACTGTATATACATATTTTATGACATAATTCCATAGAATATGTAACTTCCAAAACCCACGAAAAACTGACGAAAATGTTTAAAAAGCTAACAACTTATAGACACTGGTAAATTTAAATTATATCAACGTGTCCAATTATATTTTTCTTATATTTATTGCAATTCAGGGTGGATCGATTAATGGAAAGTGATAAACAATTGTTCTAATTCCAAAATACATTACAAACACCTAAACATCTTTCACCATAAATATTGAATTGTGACAAATGTTGGTGTTTGGAAATAGAGACTTGTCTATCTATCTATATCTTGAAATTACCGTTGCACTTCTTATAAATTGACCAAAGACTACAGTTATTAGACCTGTGTGCATAAGAAAAAGAAAGGTGTCTGAAAATTTTTTAAATTAGTGGAATATGCCAAAATAACTATAATACATATACATATGCGTGATGCAAAGAAGTTAAATCAACACTGTGGAATTAATAGATTACACACAGAAATATTCAAGTCCAAATATAAGTTTTTGTTGCAAATGTACACATTAAGTAAAAGAGAAAATATTTTTTTGGTTAAAAGATAATAATAATTCATTGTAACAAGCGATCGCCATGTGTTTATGTCTTTCTTGTCATATGAGATATTACTACTTGCAGATTGAAATATATCTTGATCATAAAATATAATGTTTGACAAAGAGCAATATTCGAGTGAAGAGTTTTAGTATACACATCTGTGTAAAATATCAGAAAGTTTTGATGAATAGTGTTCTGTTAAATTAAAAAAAAAAATGTCATATTATTCTAGATAGAACGAAAAATAATTGCAATATGTTGTATAGCGAGATATAGAATATTTTGCATGTTAGATTTTTACTTGGTCTGTGTCGTATGCTACAAAAATGTAGAGAACAAACTATTTACAGTTTCATCATACATTGCATTATAATATACAATTTTTTGTGTCTCCTGTAAAATTTGTGAATTGTGGGTTATGACATATTGCAATTTGCCGAACGATAACATAAAACCAGCAGTGTCTCAAGTTGAAAAAGATTAAAACTAAACTGATTATTTTTTTAATAAAAAAACATAAAATTTTTATAAGAATGTTACTAACCAACGACAGTAGCTTGTGCATGGACAATAGCTCCTAGTTCCCTCATTATTTGATTGACATCCAAGACGTCGGCTTCGATTTGCAAAATATATGTTTCCCTGTCTGCCAGTAAGCCACTTTCGAATTCTTCCGCGCGGACCTATTTTCAGAAATAAATATCATTAATGTATAAAATAAACAAATTTAAGATTACTCAATCTACTTAAACACAACCAGAACCTGTTTTGTCTTCTTGGACGGACATCGTCAACTGTTGCTCATAACATATGTCCGCACAAGTAAGTTAATTAGTACAACATATCAATTCGACACAAATAAAACAGACGTCTTAATCATTGAATTAAATTTTATTAAAAATACTTAATAGGTACTTAAAAATGGTGACCATATAGCATTGGTGAAGGGTGGAGGTAGTCTGTTAAGATTCAACATAAATAGTGCACACTAAACTTTGTCAGTCATACTTATTTATTTTCATTGAATTAAGAATTCAATTTGCAGATGGTGCTGGTTAGTTTTAAAAATTCAATAAAACCCTGTCTGAACCAAACCATAATAGTTTAGGTATGCTATGGGCGATCACACAAAATAGTAAACAGATACTTTTTAAGTCATACTTTGTTTTCATTGAATTAAGAATACATACTACAGAATGTGAACCATACAAAATCATAATCGATAAAAAATATTCTTCCATCTATAAAATATCTAAAATTATACATAATTCAAAGATAGATAAATGAATATTTTTTTTTACGATTATCTACTATGACTTCGATAAGGTAGGGTTTAAAAACCAAAAAACACTATCTACACATTGTAGTCTTAGTTCAATGAAAACAAATACGATTTATGTCTGATCTTAACAGCCTAAATTCACATAGAATTAATGCGTAGGTACACGATTTCTTGACGACAGTTTGGTATTTAACGGTGGCATTGACTAATTAAGCGAAAAACTCAAAACTGAATGGTGTCTACTCAGTGTATTTTCTTAGAATCCAAAATACGCTAAAAATAAGCCAACCTCTCCATCCCGTAATTGAAAAAAAAATTAAGACAAAATTTGTTTTTCTAGTTCCAAAATTTAAATTTACTTCAATATTACAATCAGTATGCATAATGCAGCACGATTTCAATCATAACTAGCAATGCCTACAATGTCAATTCGGTTTCTTGTTCTCAGTTTGTGAGTGTCAAATCGATGGCTTAGAGCTAAAATATTGTATCTCCAGTTTTGGTCGAAAATGAGTTAAGTACTGAAATGTACCAAATATAGCCTATATTTTTATGTGTTAAAATATTGCATCTTATAAACCTACCATTTCAAAGATATATACCTATTTTTATATCACAAAATCTAATTTTCCAAGGTTTGCAAACTTTCAATTGCAGTTTTCTCAATATTATGATTTATGGAGATACAATATTTTAACTCTAAGACATCGAAATTAGGTACACTGATAAGACACTCATGAATGTGGGTAGGTTGACAAAAATTATTTTCAGTATTGACGGTCAATAAACGGAGTTATTATTAAATTCATTACCTGAACTTGTTTCTGTGCGACCAGTCTTGCAGTATCGTCATCTTCCTCGCCACCTTCTGAAGTAAAATCTGACATGGCCATTTTAGGCATGTGCATTTGCATTTTGGCTGACAGTTGCTACAAAAATAAAACATCAAAAATGAATCATCACTTCAAACAAAATATAATTTTTATAATTAGTTTTTGTGCAAATCATAAAGTAAATCAAAATAATCACTCTGCCATTGTATCTTAACATCTGTCTAGTTGAAGTGAAAGTATACAACTGAAACAATTTGATTGTCATTATTGAATTTCATCAATTAATTGAAATAAAACTATTTAAAACCCTTTCTCTGCCAGACTTTAATTGGGCAGTGTGTCATGCAGAGGCATAGATATTAGAATTAGAACAAGGCACTTTTGAATGGTATTTAAAAAAAAATATCTTTTATCATATGCACATAACAAAATTATATAAAAAAAATATCAAAATATAGGGACTATTGTATCTGTCATTTTATCAGTGAGGCTGTTGAGAAACTTGGAGCCGCGACTTCATTTATTTGGAATCGTTTCAGTCATTCAAATCGTCTTAAACCTCGAAATCCAAAACAACTGTTTTTAAGAAGACAGTAAAAACTGCCTTAGTTTCGTTTTAAAATATACCTATTTCTAAATTTAAAAAATGAACAAGCTCTGAATATAAAATGAGAATAAGTACTAAACTTAACTAAAACAGTTTCCATTGTGATGGATAGGATACGCGTGTGTTTGTAATGTAAATTTCATAAATATACATTCGTGGCATTTGAGATGTAATCGGTTTATGTACACACCTTTTGGATGGAGGAATACTTTGTGACAGCATCAGAAAAAGTTTGCGTAAGCCTTTCGACTTGAAGTTTTTGCCTTTTGTCGCCTCGCCTGACCACAACTGTTAACCGTCGCAAATCCCTTGTAGTCGCTGCCACTGATGAATTAACAGTCTGTTGGGTTTCTCGCCTGTAAATAAAGAGGTTAATCAAAATATTGAATCAATATCACAAGCTCATTTACAAAGGGCCATTTATTCTTCAAATACTGCACCCATACGTAAGTCAATGTAGGGATTTCATTTAATTTTACTACTTGGGTCAAAATATTTGAGGTATTTTAAGGGATTTTTTTAGTACTGTTTGTAAGCCGTAAGGGTGAATATTATTTTAACTTAAGTCAATATATCCAATGATAAGTTTGCATTATTCCCTTTTACGATAAAAAAAACTCCAATTAGGTAACCATTTAATTATTTAAAAAAGGTACACGGAATGAAATCCACATAACAGAATATATAACCCATACAATATATGATTTTGCACGCGTGCAATTGATATATTAGCGAAAATCTCTCCACATTAAAAAATATGACTATGTTGCATCCAGTATTGCAGAGCTAAATAAAATTGTACAGGGTTGCTGGTATTATCGTGCAAGTTGCAAGATTGCATGCACGGATCAAAAAAGTTCAGCTTATGAATGTTCACGCAATAATTGTTACTTCCATGGCGTTATCTACGAACCTGTCAAATAACACCATACAATGAAAACATCGCTTGCTTAGCTTACGCTTGAAGTGTAAATAATTATTATCGCGATAGTTTAATATAAACACTATTGGTGCAAGTAAATCCATGCACGCGTACAGGAACTATATGTTTTAAATTGTGAAATTAAACTAATATTATAATTTATAATACTTGTGATATTGAATTTACATTGATTGCTTAAAAAAATAAACACACTTTTAATCAGACTGGCTAAAGGCAGATGACCATAAACAATAATAATATTTTATTTATGAACTGTGAATAAAAAGAATGTGTAGACACTCTGATATGAATCAAAACAACACAATTGTAAAGGTACAATGTACTTTTGGTCAAAACAAAATTACTAAACCAATCCTGAGTGACTCAATTCATATTGTTATCTTAATTAATATTCAGCAGAGTGATAAACAAACCACCAAGCAATAATACAGTTAAATCGAAAATATGATAAATGAAATTAATTATTGTAACTAACTTTCACAATGTAAATACACAATTTTAGTTAGATAGCATTAATACTATTATAGTAACACCAGAGTAAAGTGAGTAGGTAGTCATAATTGGACAATATTATGCAGAAAAGAACCATCTCACAAAAGACAACTATTGTTACAATTAGCTGGATTTTACCAATATTTTGCTTAGTTTTAATGATACATACACAAAGATCTTGGACAATGCCTTCTAAAGTTTTAGTGTTACAGCACTGGACGGCATTTCAGGAGAATTTGTAATGTGGTTTAAACGTTGGCCACAAAAAAAAATGTTTTGTAAGTTGGCATTTAAGTAATTTTCGGTAATACATATTATATGACAATAAAGTGACCTATTGTGCCTTAAGCATAACGTGTTCAACTAATGTTTGCTACTAGTGCTCACGTAAGCAAGTGAAACATGGAGTCCTCATGTAAGAGAAATCCAAAAATTACACGTACTTAGCGCAATGTAGCATGAAAAGGTGCATGACCAAGACCAATGAACAAGGAGGCAGACAAGGGTGCACGGTGTGATAGATGTCACCAAGCAGATAAAAATGGCAATAGGCTAGAATGTGGCTCGGCGAGTGGGCAAATGTTGTCATACAGTACTACCAAGGGACATTAAACAAGCACATGGATGCCCTTAAACATGCTGGATTGACAAACTCATAAAATTTCATGGATATACATGGCAGTAAAGAGCGCGATGCTGAGCAGCTTAAGTGTTGGCTTATAATGTCGTGGGTCTCAGGTTCGAATCCTGGGTTTGGCAAATACACATGTTATTTTTCAATTTGTATTTGGAGTCAGAGTATGGACCAAATAGGTTGAGCAAGTGGCTAACATCTGTTAATACAACCTCCACTCTGTGGTGGCCCATTTGATCCTTACAGGTGAAGTAGTAGTAAAGAGCTAGGGACCGAGAAGAGTGGAAGTAGCCAGGGGGGGCCTTCATCCAGCAATGGATCGACCCCGGCTGCCGATGGTGATGATGAATTAGAGTAAAGACGGATATAGTAATACGTGTGATTAAAATCAATTTCGACATTCAACAGCTAATAGTTTTCTCAGTTCAATATTCAACAGTAAGTAATAAAGCATAATTCAACAGACCACAGCTCTAGTGATTCAACGACGCCACGGAAGTGACTCACCCTTCATTATCATAATTTAATCATTATGTATAGAATGATGTAATTGAGTCATCGAGTCTTAAAACTCGTTCTGCACATTATTAAAACCAAAGATGTTGAAAAAACTTTCTATAGAGATGGAGCCTAAATGTATGAGGTTGAAGCAAAAAAAAGGATCATTGATTAAGTTCGCTACAAGTGACTACGCATTGCGGGATCTTTTGCAGAGAACTTCACATTACTGCTATGACATTAATTTGCCAATTTGCAGGGCGAATAAAAAGACAATCGGTCACGGTGAGCAGGTAAGCAACCAATAATACCACATTTCAGCATTATTATTTAGTTGGAAAGGCATGTAAAATTTGTGTAAAACTGTTTATAGTTGCACTTGTGTAAGTAATCACAATAAATATAAAAAATGGCTGCCATTAGATAATATGTAAGATAATCGGAATGGCAACTGAGCGATCTTAATATTTGTGGAGTTCATCAACTTAATCATGCTTCATGCGCTTGCAAAATAATTTCAATTGTTATAACAGAAATAACATATAATACAACTTCAATTATTTTTTTTTTGACCATATCCGATCTAATAAGATCATATGGGCCTCCACAGAGAAAGGTTTGTATTAAGAATGGGGAATGCCAAAAGAAATGGCGTATTTCAAAAAAATACTACCTTATTCTTAAGTCAATAATTATTATAAAGCAATCATTACTCGTAGGATGTTTATCACACTTGAATGGTCAAAGACATAGCTTATAATTAGTATCTTTAGAATTATCTTCAAATGTGTTAATCTTGCCCATTTTTTGAATAATAAAATGCCTAATTCTTGTCAAATTTGGGATCACAGAGATTGATTATCAATATAATTTTTTATCGTAAATATTTCACTATAATAATGTCGACATAAATTATACTGATGGTTTTATAAATGCGTTTAAAAATTAATAAAAGTAAAAAATCCTAACACCACTGCACATTTATGTACTGAAATATGACTATATTCTAAAACATTAGAGCGAGAGGTTTAAAAGAATACTATTTTATGTAATAAAAATACTTATGCAGTCATCAAATGTTTAAAATAAATATAAAGGATAATAAGGCTTCAAAATTATATAAATAGATTATCTACAATGTTTAAGGAATGTCCAGGATTATGCTTTGAAAATGCAATAAAAGCTTCATTTTGACCTACGCTGAGCATGTCCCCCCTTAACACTTTTTTGTTTTTACGAGAAATGGATGTTAGCCATTTGGTCAACCTATTAGGTCCATGCTCCGGCTCAAACACGAATTGAAAAACAATATGTGTATTTGCCAGACCCAGGTTTGGAACCTGGGACCCACAATATTATAATCTGACGCTTAAGCCACTCGGCCTTCTTCCATTAATAGTCCAAATTCTTTGGTTAAAGCTGACTGTATTATAAATTACATGACATTTACATGCGGATTGAGGGATTGGAGCATACTTGTCATCATTGTTTTGTGTAAGTAAACCGCGAGTGGAGAACGACAAGGTTCTAAGTGTTTATTTTTGGCGATACAAAAGTAACAATGAGGCAGCTTAGAAAACTAAGTCATTGTTGGGTTTGTACGTATGTTGACATCGAGTGTGTGAAGTGAAAACTATTATTCGATGATCCACTACACTATTTAGTCACTACTCCACTATTCCTACATTCTTATTCACAATCTCAAACTTTGAGAATGGACTTAATAATTGTACAATAATAATTTTATTATTCAAATGTTAATTAGTAATTCAATATTTCTATACAAATACTAACATTATCAGTATGACAAATAATGGACATTTGTCTTTATTCTGTTATCTCTCAATCGTTGAAGATACAATTGTGCTATAATTATATTGTAAAAAAAAAAAACTGCAATGAATAATAACAAGATAATACAATTTCTCCTTCAACCTTGACCTGTTTAATTTAATTATATTTCAATAAAGACTGTTTCATATTAATTATCTATTTTAATTTTAATGTCTTGTGGAATACCTGCAATAAAATGTGTTTCGGCATAATAACTTTTAATTATTGTGCATTAATTATCGATTTTTAAAACAACACCATTATAAAAACTAATAGTTATATTAAAATGATGCGATTTAAACCACACCATTTTTGTTAAACATTAAAATAATTAATTGTTAATTAAATTATAATTCATCTAAATTTCATACACTATCCAAATAAATAGATGATTTTGACCATTTCAAATTTATTATTAAACAGCATACATGAAATTTTCAGTCATATTATTCTGTAAAGATTTAAATATATCTGTGACCTTTGGTCAATTTATGGTAAGTTCAAAACTGATATTTTTATTACAAGAGTTTGAACCTTGAAAGAAACATCAACTACCACCATTATTTCAATGATTAAACAAACAAAGGGCTCACAAAACTCAAGTAAAGCTGTATACACACCGAAATCTCTAAATTATTAATTTTGCACTTATCATAAGTCAACTTTAAAAGAGGGAAACTACCACAGTGCTAGTTAGTGAGTCTGATTACCTGTAACAATAAAACTTGTTGAAAACAACATTCAACATACTTTAATTTTCAAAATCTTGAAGAATGATGAGCCGTTAAATATATGCAGTATGCACGTATTGCAAGTATCTGCATTAAGAACACAGGGAATACTATCATGTTACAACAACTCTAGGGCAGTGAAATGTGTAGAAATGCTGAGTCAACACTTTTGTGGTTTCAATTACTATTTATAATACATACATTGTATTCAAGGTAACCATACATACCTACACTTAAAAAGTATGGAATATGAATCTAAAAGACTGATGTGCTTGAAAGAATTATATTATTCAAAAAAGAGTACGCAAATGGAAAGCCAGGTTCACATTTGAACAGGATTGTGACAGGATACCTACGAAACTATGCTAGGACTAGAAAACAGAACCTGGTGACCGAGCGGGATGCAGTAACAAATGTGTACGTGGCTTTATAAGTGAAATATCTTGTTGCATCCAAATTAGTGGGTTTAAATTAAAGCACAAGTTATTCTTCACAAATGCATTTACAAATATCTATTGTTTCAAACGTTTAAACAAAAAATGACGGGTTTGTGATAAACTTTTGATTATTAATTGTCGAAATATCATTGAAATACATCATTAAGAAATATTTGCATTAGAATTGAACATATTGAGCACAAACTCATCCAAAAGATCTGTGTCTTCACATGAAAAATTCACATTATCATTTGACCATAAAAAAAATACAGTAAGACTGACAATTTATATAGATATATCAAACGTTTGATTTGCATAAACACTCATTGTGCACCTATTTTAGGCATAGTTAATAACTTATAAAACAGTAACAACAAATGGGCTGCAATTTCACGCATGACACTGTGAAAGGGACAGAAATATGCTCGGTTTCTTTCTTTAATACATAGTGCTGTAATTTTATGTATTTCCATTGCATGTTTTCCATCAATAAGTACTGGCCACATTATCGATATTATTTTGATCTTTTAGGTCTTCGTTACATCTAACATAAACCTTTGTGTCTTACTTATGTCATGATGGTAAATGGTTTAACAAAAAATAGTTCTTAGCCGTTCGCTTAACCTCCAAATTTGAAGAAAGTATGGTGAGGTATATTTTTTGATCAAATTGGTTATTTAGTTTACCGAACAATGGTAGAAAATGACACCTACAGAAATTTGATAATATCACAATAGCCATTATCTTATAATGCCAAATTATTATTTATCTCAAATAAAAAAAATATATACAAGGCAAGAATATTATTAAGCTAAGTACTGGAAATTTTTGATTGATGGATTATATTATAAAACCTTTACTAATTAAAAAAATAATTTTATTTGCCAATAAGACAGATATGAATGATATTCCTAAATCCTGTAATAAATCATTTTAATAAAAGTTTCTGTCAAATTTACTTTATGTCCACTGATCCCCCCCCCCCCCCCCTGAGTCTGTACAATAATTTGGTAGTAAATAAATATCGCATCTATTATGTAAGTAATTAAAATAACAGACAATAAAATATATTATTATAGTACCTACTTTATATTATCCACATGATTATTGAAATTAAATCTATAAATATATTAATTACACAAATTATGTGGAATAGGTACTTCCTTTTCCCTCTACCATTCATCACCCCTATGACACCCATTATGGAGGTTTATACTGTAGCGTATTTCATGTGAGAAATCCTTCAATTATGCCGAGTGTCCCAGGAGTAACCTCCTAAGAGCTTGGTTGGTGTGCACTAGAGTGTGCATGATTCCTATTATGATTTAATCTATTATGGCCAAGACTTGGTAAGAAGATACCTCTTCAATGGCCATAAGATACTAAACTTTTTGAAAACAAAGGAAGAAATCAAGTCATAATAGCCCGCCGGTCGAACTGAGGGTTAGACCGCCTAAAGACGCTCTTCCCTTTCAACCGGCATATGGGGACAATAACAGAATAATAACTGAATTGTGAAATAAGTGCTACGATTAAATTATTTTAATTAGGCAAAAAATGTCACTTCTATCTAACTGAGATGCTACATTCTAAGGAATTGACCCGACACTTGGAATGCATCTTGTACAAAATATAAGACCAGCTGTCACGTATTGGGTCAGAAACCTGGTGTATGACCAGCACTCGAAGTGAATAATTTTACAAACCGGAGCGCTCAATATTTTTTTCGAAAATATTAAGTTATTTAAGGATTTTTTGTTATATGTCCTATCTAGCTCAAATGGTCAAAATATTTTTTCCGCGAGATGGAGCAATAATTTTGGGAATTTCATGAACCAGAACGGTGCTCCGAATCCATTTTGAGTGCTGTGCTTATTTATAATGTGCTGGTTGAAACTCGGTAAACAGACATTAAAAAATAAAAACCAGAAATGGGATAAAATCGAAACAGAAGAGCAATATAAATGTCTCAAAACAATAACAAGTCATGGATGGCCAAATGGCAAAAATGAAGATTCCAATATTTACAAAGGGCGGAGTGTTTTTAAATATGAATTTTGGTACCGCAGATGCCCACAAGAGCTTTTCTAATAATTTATTTTACAAAAACAGTTTATTCCATGTAGACAATTATATTAAATACCCTTTTCTGTCGACGTAGATACTTTTCGATCTAATAATAATTGTTATTTCAAAATTTGATATTATCACACACTACGATTATGTTAGGTTAGATTAGGTTGGGGTGGGTTAGGTTGGGTTTGGTCTAAAAAGAAAGTTATAAAAGCTCATGCGGGCATCTGCGGCACCATCACCCTTTTTTGTTTCATGCATGCAATCTTGCAACTTGCATGACAATACGTGTTTACACATGCATTTTCTTGTTATGGCTGTGATAATACGTACTGTCAGCAGTAAATCCATACACATGGAAATGGGGTGAAACGATGTGTTATAAGACACATTAACCTACATATTAGTTCAACAGGTATTATAGATTGACAGCTTTAATTCTGATATTAAACGGAAAGCGTTAAGACCCATAAAAATGTCGAACTATAATTTTGACAAAAATATTAAATACGAAAATATTTTAGAAGGTTAGATTGAAAGTAAAATTTGAATGTCACTCACGCGCTGTCTCTCAATGTCTGGTTATCTTTATTAGTCCCGATAAGTTTAAGCGTTTTGTCCAGCGATCTCCACCCAGAGTTGATGGATGTAATATTGGCAGCGATGTTCTCACTCAGATTGTACATTTCCGTCGGACTGAAGTCTGCAAACCCCACCGCAGGGACAGGCGGGCCGTTGGTGCCATAGTCTCTGCTTCCTCCGCTATTTCCAAGTCCTTGGGACATGTCGGGCGTCTCTATATGGACAACAAAGGAAACACTGTTTGAACGTAATATTAAAGAACACGCACAAATCGTAAACACACGCGACCTCCAACTACGCTTTAAATACGAATGATCATTTCCATCACTTATGATAGGCTGTCATGATGCGAAACTTTAACAAATGACAGGCTGACATTTTGAATAATGTCATTAGTGTACACCCATAGTACCAAATAATTGTAAGTACTTTTTACGTCTTAAAACAAGCCGGGCGTTATCGTTCATAAGCTAGAATACCATCAATAACTTTTAATATAATTTTGTTTTACTATATACAGTTTTTAATGAACGAAATACTAACATTTGCTATATAATACACATCAAAATTTGATTCAACGCCGTACACTGACAGATGACACTGGAAAAAGTAACATCAGCTGTTTCTTTGGTTAGCTGCTGCTGCTACCTACAAATCATTTTGTTGCCAGTCTTGTTTTGTGCGAATTGGGCAATGGCCCAATCACAACACAACAAAGTAATCAAAGACAAAATAAACATTTTTATTGTTACACATTTTAAGAATATTTTGATAGAATTAATTCACGAATTCTACCTATCATTAGTCGTAAAATTAAAAAATCCCTTACAATTGGAGAGTCACTGTACACAAAAATAATATACCTAACAGCATTAATAAACCCAAACCCACTTTTACCCACAAATATTTAAATAATTATGAGTCATAAATTCGATAGGTACTTAAAAAAATTATCGACAAATTCCCAACCTACAGCAATATTATTTAAAAACCGTCTTAATATTAATGTGGTTAAGTATTGTAACTATGACAGCTGATAATATATACATATAAGCGATGGTGCCCACAGAACGCGTCGGACGCCGCACTCGCGCAAAATTTCTACAAGTGGCGCATAAATCATTGAAAAAACAACGCAATCAAATACGCCAGCGCCCACTGGATATGGCGACGCATTATACGCGCGCGCCGCATGAATCATCGTTTTTTCGCGAATCACCGCTTCTCAGCGATACGAATGAAAGAAAATACAATGAGTTCATTCATTGAACACAGCGAGCAAAAACATGCTGCGCGAGGCATCGTCGATCGACGGGCGGAAAGCAATTATTTAATTACAGAGAAGTCATTGTTTTATTTTATTGCGTGTTCAGTTTATTGCTGGTTGAATAATGTCATCGTAAATTTTAATTACAAGTCCCGAAATAATATAATATTTTTATTGCTTTGTTATGAAAGGCGCTGTAATAATATTTATTTTGTGCTGCTTGGGCCGCTTATAACATAGGTGAAGGGTAATGCGCGGGAAGAGACGTGTGATTATGGTTATGAATAAACACTGCATTCGCCGACTTCGCGCGCCCGACGCGTCTGTGGGCACCATCGCTAAGGCTAATATTAAAGCCTAATAATATGATTTTGGTTTTTAAAATTATATTACTTACATATTTAATATGTTAAAAGAAAAAAGATGCCAGGTAGGCATTCTGGATCGCGTTCGAGTCAGTTTAGGTTCTACACAGAATGCGATCCAGAGGTCCATTTACCTGGATCCCAATGTTGAAACTCCAACTTTACTTTAAAATCAAATAGCGCGCTGAATATAGATGAAAAAGCAAAACAAAATCGTGCACCAACGTTCACTACCGACGCACAAGTGTGTAAATTTTTTTTTTCAAAAAATCCAATTTTAGTGACACAAGTATCCAGCATTTAACTGGGTCATCCAATTGAAATTCGAATCATCCCCTTAATGGGCGTGCACAAACAACAAAAAAAACGCGTGCACAATCATGCAGTAGGTAGCGTTGCACAAACAAACGCACTCAAAAAAAGTCGAAATTTCAACATTGGGTAGCCCAACGTTTAGGTGGAACACTCAATTTGATAATGGAATTTTTCGGTTATTATAGGTGCCACAAACAAAAAAAATCGTGCACAAACGTTCAATAATTTGCACAAACAAACGCACCCAAAAAAGTTGGAGTTTTAAGATTGGGTGATCCAGGTAAATGGACCTATTAGGCCCTCCTCCCACGGTGCAACTGAAATCTGATGGAACTGGTTTGTGAAGGAACTCATAAACTGGCCAATCTGATGCTTCGCACACGGCGCTACTGAAACTCACTTGAAATAATAATCACATAACCTCTAACTGTCAAACTGGACCATCAGCTGTTCTGTACAAAAACTAACAACACGCATGCTGGTGCGTTTACTCGAATACAATTAGGTCATTTCAATTTTCCGATTAATATTTAATAAATAATCAGGGCTCGAAATGGAACGAAAAGCACCGGAGCGCCGTTCCGGCTCGTGAAATGTATAAAATTATCTCTCCGTCTCGTGGAAAAAAATATGTTGACCGTCTGAGCTAGATAGGCCATAGAATAGAAAATCGGACACACTTATTTTCGTAAAATACACATACGATTTGATGATTATGTAAATATCTTCAGAAAATTTGTCAAACGCTCCGGTTCGTAAACTTTTCCATTTCGAGCGCTGTAAATAATGTCTTCGAGCGAGTTAAGTTACTTGTGTTACGCAGTGCTACCAATTTTGGTAAGAAACTATGATTTTATGATATATGATATGATATTATGATATAATATGATAATATGATCTAATGATGTTTACCACTGTGTTACGGTTACTGCAGACTTGAGAGAACGCGCGACTGGCATGTCGCGTCTCTTCGGGACAGTTTTGAAACTGAGAGATTCCAATCTCGCCGTCAGCGAACCGCCATTGAAATACCTACTTACATTAACTAGCACTGCTAGATACTGGTTGGAATTTTAGTTTCAGTTCCGTCGGACTTCAGTTGCTCCGTGTGAGGAGGGCCTTATTCATTCATAAGAATGGTTTTTTATATTATTACAAGCAAACACTTTCGGAAAAAAGCATATTGTAAAATAATTTTATATGAGTTTTATGAAAATATTATTTTTTAAATTGCAATTTTGGATCAAGTAAAATTATATAAGTTTAATAACAAAGTTTAATCAGTATCATCTACATACCTACAAGGTACCTACCTAATTGGATTCTTATAAGATACCTATCATCACGCTAAAGAATTTTGTAGTGAATACGATTTTGATTTCATAATATTGTAATGATATTATAATTTATAATGCACAAAATCTTTTTGTCTACAATATTTCACAACAAAAAAATGATAAATCACGGAAAATCAAAGCTAAAATCAATATTATAATTTGAGAGGGAAAACGTGATTGTCTATGGATTAATCTATTATTTTTGCGGATTTGCAAAGATGTCAAATATAATGCAAAATTCTAGTTAGGTTATGTGAGTGGAGTGAGTCCTCGATATATTTTGAATATTATAGTTTTTCAACTTTACTGCGTGATAGGTTTGTTGCTATAATAGTAGACTATGTTCTTAGGCACGTGATTAATTCATGATTTATAATGAATACGGTATGGTTTGTTCCAGAAAACACGTTATAATATGTGGGGCTCCCCAGGTATTATTGAAACTCCAAAGCGCAACATCTTGGGGGAAGTTACTAATTCCCTCTATATTTCTCCGACTGCTAATCTTAAATTGCTAACAACTGTTGCTCTACAGCATTCATATCATCGTAAGGAGAAATCTCTTCAAATATTATGCGACAGGTCAGAGATTTTTCTTTATTATCATAACATACCACCAGTGATATCCCTAGGTAAAGTGCCATCCCTTTGTGGACTTGAAAAGCCGGCATATCCGTTACTGTTGTCTAATTATATATAAATTCATTACCTAACCTATTTTATTATTTCTTTTTGCCTATAGTACAAGGAGACATAGACCAAGACAATAAATATCCTGATATGTACATCATGCTGATGTTTGAAGCAGGACTTTTTAAAATTTATTTCCGTGATAACTGATAACCTTTAAGTAATGTAGTACCTATTTGCATTCCTTTATTTACTGCCCGTAAGCAGTGCATGACCTGCCTACTTCGACAGGAAATCACTAAATACCACATAATTCCTTGGCTAAAGCCGCGTTGACACGGTCCAAGTACGATCCAAGTACACTTGGACCGAGTGCCATCCAAGTAGACATTTTCATACTAATTATTCCTATCCAAGCTACTTGGACTGCGTCCTACTCATCCAAGTTAACTTGGATAGGAATAAATAGTATGAAGCTGTCACTTGGATGGCACTCGATCCAAGTGTACTTGGATCGTACTTGGACCGTGTCAACGTGGCTTAAAGAGTGTTATGTCCAAGTCATGAAGTTGCCGAATCCGTATAGCAATAGTATAGACATAATATTCATCAATGACAATGCGACACATACTGTCATGACGTCATGATCATGTAAAATGGATTCTTAAATGGAGTTCACGTATTCGGTAGAACATGTGCAGAAATTTTCAAGATAATTAATTAATAGAATATTAAATTTGGCCACAAATTTGACTTTGTGACTTGTTTGACTTTGTGACAAAACTTTGTGTCCAAAAATATTGGACTGGAATAAAGAATATTTTTCATGTTTAGTAAAAAAGGCTATCGAAATTCATAGAATCCCTGATAATTTTAATAGGGACGATGGGCTACGATTAAAAATGTCATGGCTTCCGGCGTTTCCTGCAAAATCCAATATCCAATCTGGTACCTCATCACAACAGAAACAGTTCACTATCACCTCTGTTTTACACAGAGCAATGTATGCTCTCACCTAAACAGATTCATTTACCGTACATTTAGAGCGGCATTTGTATTCATACGCCTTACAGTACACTTCGATACCTACATTATCGCTTGAGAATGAAGAATGAAAGGAAAAAGGAAGAACACACGATGACAACCCACAAAATCTATTTTGATAACCATAATTATATGACACAACAAATATTTGGCAGTAACCCTACAAATTATGGTCAAAAAGACATGTTAGTTGCTAGAAAGAAGTTAATTTGTTTGAATTTTAATTCGGCAACCAAATTAACCACACAAAATATGTGCTAGATTTTAATACAACAATTTCATAAGTTTCTCCCTTGTCATAGTCAAATTATTTTGTTCTCATACTTCAGATTGATTTGAGCTAAAAGTCAATGTTTATTGAAGTATTCATTTATTAAACCAACAAAATCATGATGGGTTCATACCCATTTATTGTCTTAATAAATCTTGGTTATTGTCCATTTAGTGGAAGCCAGCGGCAAACAAATTTTGAAAATAGCTGATTTACTGGATTATTTATTAGGTTAGGTTATCATTCTTGAATTTATGAATTTTGACGAAATCGGCTATGAAAAATTGCCGCTGCTCCTGCCTAACTTCCAGTAAACAGACTTTTACCAAAATCTTTTATCCATTGGTAAATTTTTCACAAAAGTATTTTTATTTTTGCATTTTCAGATTTTTGAAATTATATCCCTTGCACAACTGCAGTGGACATGCAGAAATCCACCTTGATAAAACTGCACACAGTCTTGGGGTGGGTAAACGCAGAATTTATGACATAATAAACATACTAGAGGCTCTTCAATGCGCCACTCATCGCAGAAAAAACACTTATGCCTGGCATGGAGCATCAAAACTGGGTCCCTTTTTGGCGACGTTGAAAGCTCAGGGCGAAGCTCTCGGAATCAAGCATGCTCTCCATGGAAACGGAAGTGTGGTGACGTCTCCGCAGCATAGGTCGCTGGGAACTCTGGCGCAGAGGTTTCTGATGATGTTCCTTGTGGAACCACCCGTAAGTAACCGCTTTGATGTTTGACGCATGTTTCAATTATGTTTTGTTTATCTAGCTTCCTGACTGCGCCGCACAATATTGGTACAACATTTATATTTTGTTTGAATGATATTATACCACTCTGAACTCCACAATTATTAATTATTGCACATTTTCGGCCTAACATAAAAAAAAATATGCAACAGAAAATAAATCGCCGCCATGGAACCGCACTGAAGTATCTCGAAAAAATGCAGATTTGAGTTAACTATGTAACTTTTAATGTTTGTAAACAATTGTAAGAATTCATCGCTGCAGAGCTGATCATTACAATCTTGCAGAATCCCTAGCTGGTTTAGGTGTAGGAATGATCCTAAATGTCAATACGGAAGTGACAATGAAGATATAAATCACGTTGTTTGGCAATGTCCGCTTTATAATAGTCAAAGGCAAAGAAGTAAAAATTATCAATTACCACTTAATCTTGAAATGCTTATAACTCAGCCTAACATCAAAACGTTTTTGTGGATTTAAATGTTTCTGAGAGAATGTAGCCTGCAAGTATAAATTATTATACCGCACGGTTGAAATTAACATGTAATATTATGTCCCTACCCATTCTGGAACTCCATTTTAATGATTTTGATATAAAGTTTTGGTTAATTCTATGATATTGTAATGCACGGAATTGAAATTTACGCTTACGTTCCATTTTATTCCATCTCGCTCTAACTTATATCTTTGTCACTTCTGCACTCTCAAATGCCGATTTTGTTTAGGACTATGAAACAAAATAACTTTCAATGATACTTATGAATGTTTTTCAGAATACCCTCATTAATTTGGAAATGGCCGTTGCTGTTCTAATCAATTCACCGAGATTAACGACGATCACCGACAGCACACAATTAATACAAGCGGACCGCAAACACAAATCAAAAGTGCGCCGATTATATGACATATCGAATGTCCTATCGTCCATCGGGCTGATTGAAAAAGTGCCCGGCACCATCAATCTCAAAAAGCCGGTGTTCCGCTACACTAGTCCGAGATGCTTGAACCACAGGCTGACTACGCCTCCTTCTTCCGCACTCCTGACTCCGGTTTCTTTGATCGTTCGAGCCGATCCCGTCGCTTATTCTTGCTCGTCTCGCTCTAAAAGAAAGCTGACATTTTCCCCGTCGTATCCCAGTCCCCCCGCTTCGTGCAGCTCGACACCTCCCCTGACGCCGTCTCATAAATGGGATGAGATTCTGCAAGTGGCGGACATGGAGCTGAACCGTCTCAACAATATGGCTTTATGAATCTCTTTCATTTTCTGACTAACCCCAGTTATTATTTATTATCACATTTAAGCCATCAAAACTCATTAATTTTTAACGAATTCTCTGATGCAAACGAACTGCAAAGATATATTAATTATTGTCATTTAATTATTTTTATTTCTTAATATTGCAAGTATACATACAAATTAAATGTTAAGTTCGGTCTGAGGTCAGTTTTAAAATATGACAAATTTTAATTTCATTGCTGTTCGGGTGATTCAAACATAGTTAGACTATTTACTGTCATGTTTGGATCGTTGTTTGCTATTTTATAGATCATAGAAGTATCTTAATAAGTTTAAGCGAGTGTGATTGTTACATTTCTGGATAATTTTTGAGTTTTATTGGAGTGCATGTCTTTAAGGCAATATTTCAGCTGAGGCATGGTCTAAAACGATCGTGACTACGCGACGCGCAGATTGTGCAAACAACGCGTGACGAACAAAACATAATTTGTCATAAAAATTGAACATGCGTCCATTTAATGTTATGTTTATTGTTATTTAAGTAATAATAATAATATATTCGTTGACATGTTTTGTTTTTCAAGTAAATACGTAACGTGTTTTAGTCATCTTTACACGATTTAAGAATTAATTCCTCCGACGCCATCACAAAACAAATTGACGTGCTCACGGGTCGACTATCGCTCTCCGAATGGTATCGCATGCGAAATTACGTCCCACCTATTGCTGAAAATTATTTGCCGTTTCATTGACTTACCAGTATTTGGGTATGAATTTTTCATGTTTGTAGGTACTTTATTTTATCATAGTGTTCTGTATAATTAGCTTTTGAGTATTAATAATTCATATTATATACATTTATTTTCCAACTCATTGATCAACATAATATCCTAATATGAATAGGGGCCTAATGCATAATAATATTTATTTAAATAAGTGGGTTTATGCGTTGGTTATTAATGTATATAGTTGAAACTAAAGTAACTACTGCTGTTAGATAACTACATTTTGTAAACATGTAGTTTCGATAAATCAAGATTGTAATGAGTACAAATTATCTAAGTAAACACCATTCAAAAAGGAATGAATAATTTGAGGGGATTGCAAAACTTGTAGATTTTGTGGAATAATCGATTGAGAAATTTATGAAAAATATTAACGGACATGGAGAATGTGTTGCCATTTCAATAACGGAAAATTACAAAATACTTTATCCGCGGTGAGTACATTTATCCAATTAACCACTAATAAAGCAGCTATTAAGTTATTTCATTTATAATTCAGTTTTCATACTATTGCCATTGTATGTGAATTGAAAAACATTTTAATAATGTTTTAATAACCAGTGTTTTTCAAGGGTATACGTCATATCCCCATGACATGTATGTATCTATTTATCCATGTATCTGTATAACATATAAAAAAATTTCATATATGGACCTTTAAGATTGTTGACACAAAACGTTAATACAAAACACATAATATATTACAATCCATAACTTCTAAAATGCACCAAAATTTACACAAACCAATTATTGAAAGTGATGTATATCACTGTTAATTTTATTTGGGATTTATCAGCTAATAGGAATGGGGATATCTATATAATTTAAAAAAAAAGAATATAATGAAAAAAATAACTATTATCAAAAACAATCAGTACTTGACACACAAAGATGTCAGCTACAGCTTACAATTGTGGACTTATCGGTGTTTGTAATTAGACCCCTCTCATATCAGCAGTGATTTCATCAAGAATGTCTGAAGTTAAAAAACCAATGTTATAATTCGCGCCTCGTGTTTTTATTTTTATAATTACTGAGACGTTGTGTCTTTTTCTTTGAGTGAGGATCCATTGTCAAGCCCTCTTTTCAATTTTCTTAAAAAAAAATTACAATCCTTCTGAGTTCTTTCATCTTCCCCAATGCCAGGGCATGTTTGAGCTCCTCGACATTCTCAAGGGTAGAGTATACATTTTATAACTTTGCACTTTTTACTACACTGATACGCCTCTTTGCCTGATTACCTCGTATAAAATTAAATCAAATGATATTCACTTGTATTAATATAATATGTAGTAATAAGAAAATAAATAGATAATATTATAATACTTATATAAAAAAAATATTTTTAGAACATATTACATCATTTTCATTCTAGAGCCGGAGTGCAAAGTAATGAAGCATATACTCAATCTGCAAGTTGCAATTTTATTCTGTGTCGTTCAAATTTAGGGCATTGTACCATTATGTTTGCAATGCTTTCTTGAACTCCATATTTATCACAGAGCTGCAAATCGTTTCTCCCCTTAAGGACATCAAATCTTGCCTGTGGCCTGATCTTGGTCTCAATATCTGTTTGAACTCATTTCTGTTCGACTCGACAAATCAGGGCACCAGCCACGTGGAATGTAATATGGACTTATTCCATTTCGTCTTGTCTAGGGATGCCCTGTGGCAGGAATCGATCCACACGCTTTGACATATTTTCTTAATGGACTTATTTCAGTCTAAGCGTTCAGGGATTCATTGATATGAACTATCTATACTCTCTTAAAACACCACTTGTCAAAGCATTTGTTAAAACTATTACCATAGAGTACTAGAAAAATTGTTTTTTTTTTATACAATCATTAATTAAATAATAATATTTTTTTTTCTCGAAATGAATTTACCATTGTATCTTTTTTATTTAACAGCATGTAAATTATTTAGTTAACTATCGGTAACCTCCATTTTAACATTTAATCTGATTCTGTAAGTAGGTACCGTTCCATTGTATATATGTGTTTATAAAAATATAAAACCCAGCTTTCTTTGAGAATTAAAAGGACGTCGATTGCAAAGTGGTTCATATTCATTAGTCACAATTTTATATAGTTTATGATTGACTTTATACATGATTTTTGTTAATAATAATGACGTTAAATACATTTTATTGTCCTATTCGCCTTTTCTAATAGTTTTCATAAAGAAAATATTCTATTTGCAGTCCTAAATTATTTCAAAATGGCGAAATATTGAGGTTACTGACTTGAAAACTAACTGCCTCATTTTTGAATTAATAGTAATAATGTACCTAATAAATATATCTTGGTCATTGAATGGATAGTATATCAATATTTATTGTAGTGTTTTCAGATCATCATCGATTATCATCATAATATGATTATAAATTTAAATAGAACATTATTTTTAATGTGTCTCTGATCACAAAAAAATAATAATATAAAAACACTTGCAATTTTCTTTCATCTTTATTGTGGAGGCTATTCGGGTTCTTTTATATTAAAAATTAATGCATTGTTTATATTTTAAGAATATCAACTATATTAATATTATTTATAGAATCTACAAATATCACTTAATATTATTATTCTCACTATAGCACATTTTATTTTAACAATACAATTAAGTATGTATATCACAATATTGATTAAATAATAGATATTGTAAATCACTATACCTAAGTACGAAATATATATGACTTATTTAAATGTTATTGGAACGTCATAATATAACTTACTAATAATTGTAATCGTTATGTTATATTATAAGTACATATATATATCAGAGCATTATAAGATTTATACATAGTTATATATTATACGATAATATGAAAATCGCACGTACATCACAGTTTATAATATATACATGAATATTTTTAAATTACCCAATTCAAATATTATCTTGTATACAATGGACGGATTTGGTTTTGCATGCTTTCGAAGCAAATTAGTGTTTCTTTTTTCTATTGCATAATATTTTCAATTTTATAGACTATAAAAAGATACACGATTACCAATTCGGTGAATGCAATAGATTTGAATATTCAAGTAGTTAGACAAACATATTTTATACTGAAACTTTATACCTATATAATATTATATAATAGTAATATTTATGTAACTATTAATACAGCCTTGTACTAGGAAACTACCGAATTTTAATTAATTTTAAGCTAATATTAAGTTTTACTGAAATGAATCAACCAATAATTCTATGCTTCACCCTCGGAGCGCAATAGTCACTGTAATAAAGGTTCTGCCAAAAGTTGGTAAGTCTCGAAATCATGTTATTGAGTAATTGCAACTTGAAGTTTGATATGCCCTCTAAAATCAGGCATAGTGCTAATTTCTTTGTGCTTTACGTGCACGTTCTATATATCGGATGACCCTGAATGTTTTTTTTTTTCTAACATACATATTTATATTTTGACTCAATCTGTTGTAAATACCTAAATTATCGACTTACCAACTTTTGGCAGCGACCCCACGATTATAAAAGTTCACTAATAATTGCACAATGTGCATTGATCAATCGGACACATTTTTTAAATTCCACTAAATGGCATTAGTGCAATTTTGTTTGATATTAGTTAGTAACTTTCTGTGATTTCAAAAATCTGAATCAATTGCGCAATTTGTTTAGACAAAAACCCAAGAATTTAAATTTGATTAATTAAACTTCCAAAATAATAATATTGTAAAATTCAGCCAATTCAGCAATTAATGTCGATTTCTCGAGAAATCAAAAAACCAATCTCGAATTCTCGAAAATCTCATTGGTCAGTGGGTACTCAATTACAACCACTAACCACTTCTTTCTTTCTTCTTTCTTTTCGCCATATCCATTCATAAGAGCTTCCCACAGAGTGGAGGATTGTATTAATTTTTTTTTTACGTGAAATGGATGTTAGCCACTTGCTCAACCTATTAGGTCCATACTCTGACACCAATCACAAATTGAAAAATAACATGTGAATTTGCCAGACCCAGGATATTAACCTGGGACCCACGTCATCATAAGATGATGTGTAAGCCGCTCAGTCATCGTGGACACTTACATACTCATTGTATATTGACTATTGATTTGATGAAGTAGTATTTTGTAACAGTTACGCCCTGTTTCAAATTTCAATGCCTCAATATAAACATAAAAGGTGTTTTAGCCACTAACCACTCCCTCATCATAAATGTGCTCCTCATCAAAATTTTCAATTGATTTCCTTCGTGCTTTGAATCTCTGTATTTCGCGATGTTTATGCAGATTTATTGTGCTTCCGAGATGTGACACTTTGTGCTGTAAATTTTCAGTCAAATTAAGAAGTAATGCTTTGCATTTTTCATACTTTCCTATGTACACTGTTACCAAAATGTCACTCTGATAATATGACAAATTTAATGCTCTTTTTTTCGCAGCTACTAATTTTACTATGTGATCTCTGATATAATTCGATGTTACATAATATATCAATGATAAAGAAAAAACGGGTGCTCAAAATTTGTACGTTTGTATGAAGAAAATCTTAAATACGAATATGTATTGTAAATATCATTAAAGTACCTATATGGATTGCCTACTTTAAATGACCAATTACTTTCACATTGCCTTTTTGTTGAGTACATGCATTGCAGTATTGAAAGTACCCTTTGAAATAATCCATTGATAATATGTATGTATGTAATCATAAAGGCCTTTCTTTCATAAATATACATAACTTCAGTGATATTGAAATATCAGATGTATGACTACTGGAGAAGATGTGGGTTGAAGGAATGTATGTAATTTAATTTTTCCTTAGTGTTTTCTTTTTCTATGCCTCACGATATTACTATGGCAGTATCTGACAAGCCGCAGATTTTAAAAGGCACATGTTGAATGTAGAGCGAAGCTCTTACTACAATCGCTGTAATACCAATAATTTGTGGCTTAGTATTTCATAATTATTCAAAAAGATGTCAGTGTGCTTAATTTTTTAGATTATGCAAATCAATCGACAGTGGCTAGTAATTTGAGCTTAAAGTCGGACGAGATAAATTGCGAAATTTGTATGTGCGGATAAGTCACTGAAGGCATAGAACCGGTTAAAAAATTATTATCGGTATTATCCATCGGCAGTCATTTTAAAATAGAACATTATTTGTTCCTAGTTGCATGATTCGATTTATATACATCCGATTCTCTTTTTGCACGGCTTTTTTTTGCACTGTTTAAAACGGTTTAAAAAAGTAGCGATTATTTTTTATTTACACTGATTTTTTTGCTTTAACACGGCTTAAAAAAAACTAAAAAGAATAAAAATACGTATGTATGTACATATTTATCAAAAAATTACGTATGTATGTACATATTTATCAAAAAATTACGTTGCAATGGACCGCACGCCACTGGTGAATACATATGTTGTCACCGGATGCCGCCCATGCCATACATACGTACATACATGATGCCACTACAGTCACTTCGGGTTCGATACGAGAGACACGCCGCGTGCTTTGGCGTCAGCATCATTAAATATTTCCAGCGATGAGTGATTTTTCGCCAGCGAAAAACAGCAGTAAACGGGCAATTCAATTTAAATCAAAAACTATGTATTTTTATGTATAAATATTTTTACGTATAAATAATAAATAAATTCGATTTATTTTTGAGTTTAAGAATTTCGTATTTTGAGTTGATTTTAAGTAATGGAACCTATCTACCATTTTTGTATGGGCACCTTATCTTTTTTTACACGGTTTTGTTTTGCACGGTAGTCTTTGGAACGTATACCCCGTGCAAAAGAGGATCGGGTGGGTGTATTATGAATATCTTTGATTTGGAATAATTTTCTCGTAAATTTTATGGATCTCTGTATCAATAAAATAATTATTGTATACAGAAGTCATTAAAAAATGATAACAATGCAATTTAACCCTGTAAATTATAATTATGCCCTGGCTGCAGATGTCTTGTATACCCCGATCCACGCTTCCATCCTTTACACTACATAATATCGTGGGTATTCTGCGAAAAAGCACTAAGTCAAAATTTTGCTGTTTTGACGTAATGATGAGGTAATCTTATTAAGAGTACGCTCTATAGTCTACAAAAATACACACAGTCATATCTATAAAACTGGCGAAGATAATTTATGTTATACGTCAAAAAGACATACATCTATTCAGAGAAAAAGCACTAAATGGACTTAGTGCATTTGCTTCTCTCATTCTCAGGCTATATTCACAAAATTCTGTGTGCGTAACTGCACTAAGTCATACTCAAAGCAATATCGCAGAAAGGAATTTACCTTTTATATATATAAAAAAAGTTAAGACCGTCAAAACTTTCAAACTCGATTATCTCAAAACTAGTATTTTTGACTTAATGCTTATTCGTAGAATACCCACAATATGGTACTATGCAATTGCAGCCTTGTTGGTTGTAGAATACATGGTAGATTTTTTAGTACAGTGGTCCTAGCAGTCATGCAATTTTTAACCCATTGGAGACAATCAGTGTCAATTTGATGCTATTGTTGACCAAGATATTCTGAACAATCGGTGTCGACTAGTAAAAATGTTTTATTTTTAGATATTTCTTAAAACCCTACAAATTTATCTGTTTATTTAAAAAGAAAATTATGAATTGAAATGTTGCAATACCTACACAAGTTTTGAAAGAATATTGGAATTAAACATACAATAAAAAAGTTGTTATATAAGTTGTTTTAATAAAATCAGGTTTATTAAAACTCTTCATTAAAATTTTTCTTGTCAAATTTACTAAAACGATTAATTTGGCTGTTGCTCGACTTTAATCTCCCTTACCGTCTGTCTTCAATGGGTAAAATAATGTTGTTACTACAGCAATATGAGGCTATTGGTTTTAAAGTCAATTAGTTACCTCTGTAAACCGCCATTTTGAGATAATTACAAATTTAACACTGTAAATAGAATATTTTCTTTTTCCAAACATAGTAAATAATTGTAAAAAGCGTATAGCGAAATTACATAACCTAAAAGTCATTAAAATGATTAAAAAGTCATGTTTAAAGTTATTATGATTAATTGACTTTGCAATCATCCTCCGGTTTAATATTACTTTACTAATAGACGGAGCTGGTTTTGATAGTTTATGATTATGTTATACACGATGGAACAGTATTTAGAAAATCAGATCAAGAAAAATATCAAATATAAAAAAATGGAAGTAACTGAATTGAAACCAATAGCTCTATATCATTATCATCGTTTGTGTCACTGCAACTCTTGATTTCCTCCAAATACTTTTGTAAAGATGATATTATCATAGAGTTAAAATACATTGTTATTATTTTGCATCAATTTTATTATAATTAAAAGAATATTAGCCCAACATATTGAAAATATTTATATATCGGCTTGGGAGTATATCATTAATATTATTCTTCCATTTATTGTGTTTATAATTATTTATGTTATCTTTTAAGCATTAGGGCAAATTGAGTTATTTAAATTTCTTAAATACAATGAATTAAAATACAAATAATTGTAAATGGATTAAAGAGAGCTAAGTGATGTTTTCATTTATCGCTTTGAGTGGAATATTTATTAAGTTTTATGAATAGTTTATAATATAGCGATTGCATTTGTACTATTTCCTTTTTTGCAATATTAAGTTTGGCACATATCAAAATTTTTTATAAAGAATATTAAATTAATATATTTCTTGCAATGTAAATTAGACTGACGAATAACTGAAATTTATGCAAAAAATATGTTTAAGATTTAAGCAAAACCGGATCTGATGTAAGAATGGTTTTCAAATATGTAATATTGGTAGTTTTTATTTTTGGCAGACTTAAATAATATATTATAATGCACACTTTTAATAAAAACTATGAATCACTTACTGTCACCGCCGTGACAGAAACTATGTTCAAACCACTTTGTATTTTTATCAATATTCTTGCCAATTTCTTGTTATTGGAATTTTATTAATTTAAACCATGTAAATTTTTTCATTGTGTCTTTATTCTTACAATAAGGCTACATTTAAAAAATATATTTTTGAATTTTAGCCCTATCTCCAAAGCCATGTGTTCGAATCCTATATATTTTGGCTAAAAACTATTTCTTGAAATCTCTGTTTAACGTAACCGTAAATGGCGGTGGCGAAGGGTGGCGGTAAGCCGTGGAGATTAGACATAAATAGTACACACTAAACTTTGTCTGTCATATTTATTCGTTTTCATTGAACTAGGAACATAAATTGCAGATGGTTTTTAAAATTCGATTAAATACTGCCTAAACCAAACCATAATTGATAAAAAATATTCTTCCATTTATAAAATATCTAAAATTAAGTATGATTAAATGGGATAATTATAGATAAATGGATATTTTTTATCTAATACTATTATGGTTTGCTTTAGGCAGCGTTTAATTGAATTTTTAAAACTAACCAATACCCTCTGCAATTTGTATTCTTAGTTTAATGAAAACAAATACTTATGACTGGCAAATTTTAGTGTGCACTATTTATGTCGGATCTCCACAGCCTCTCCACCGTTTGCCACTGGTAAATGGTTGTATATCTTTTGTTTTGTTTTGGAACTTGAAAGTTAAATTATATAGGAAAAGTGTAAACTATTTCAAGACTTTTAGCAATTAACAATTAAAACTTTAGCACAATTTAATAGCACTTGTATTTTTGTAACTGTAGTGTGTGTTAAAGTGTCTTCTGTCAAGGTATGGACATATTCTGACATGTGGTTATCTTATTAGAGTGAACTCTAATTGTATTCTCTTATGGCGGTGACTGTATAGCGTGTGATGCATGGTTTTCTCGTTATTATTTAATTTCATCAAATGAAAATGTGCAATTATTTTCTAAGAAAATGGACTGTGTTAAGGAAATGTTTTTCTATTTTTTCAAATTTCTACTAGCTTGTAAGCAATAGTTTTCATATTGTATGTGTGGCTTGTTAAGTTGTTTATCTCTGCAGTTCTTCATTTTTATTTATTTAATGTTGAGAAAAATAATATATTTATATAATTATGTGACAGCTGTCTATTTATTTCGTTCACCACAACCCTATCAGCTGGGTAAAGGCCTCTCCATGTTGATTCCACTTCTCCCGGCCACGTAATTCAGCAAATATTAACTATTTTATCAATCCATTGGCCTTTATGATGTTTTATACCTCGTCGATACCATTGTATGACACCTGTTTATAAACACTTCTTCGAGCGGGTATGTATTTAGCCTTTCTGTACCTCAATTGCAACTTACAAAGTAATATTTACTTTACTATGAGTTTAATATTACATATCGATGGCATTCTGACAATATATTATCCTATCTGGTATTTTTTTTAACAAAATTGATATTGAGCATGTATAATTTGCCAATTAATATCACACATCTATTGGAGGTCAAAATATGTAGAGAAAAACTTAGAATTAATATTAACTTCAAAATTTTTCCTGACATATCAGTTTTCAATCTTCATTTAAAATAATAATAATTGATAAAAAAAATCTTAAACTACATACATTTAATGCAGATTATTAAATCATTATAATTATATTAAAACATGAGGTATTTTTAGATTATTATTTTTTGTAATGCTGAATATTTAAATTTTGAAATACAGTAGGCGCTCGGTAATCCGGCATCCATATTTTTTCACCTATGCCAGATTGTCGGAAATGGCGGATTATTGAATTTTTATAGGAAATAAATCTTTATTAGTTTATGTAATCTCGTAATGTAAAAGCTCTGTAATCCGGCAGTTTAATGTGAAACCTGCCGGATTATAGAGCAGGAGACATCATGGGTTGTAAAATGCCGGGCTATTGGACGTGCTGGATTGGTGGACGCTGGATTTTTTTTTTTTTCGACCATGTCCGATCCTAATAGGATCATATGGGCCTCCACAGAGTAGAGGTTTGTATTAACAGATTTTGTTTTTTACGAGAAATGGATGTCAGCCACTTGCTCAACCTATTAGGTCCATACCCTGACTCACACACAAATTGAAAAACAATATGTGTACTTGCCAGACCCAGGATTCGAACCTGGGACCTACGGCTTTATAGTCCAACGCTTATGCCGCGCGGCCACCGTGGGTGCTACGTGGGTGGGACGCCGGATTACTGAGCGCCTACTGTACCTACATTATTTTTACTGATTATTTGATGATAAGATTTTCAAAATGAATGTATGTTTCATTTGCTGTAATTGTTTACTTATAGAGTGGGCAAGCTAAATGTACAACTAATTTACAAATTAATTATTAGTGATATAATAATATTATGATTATAATATTCCAGTATTATGTAATATTAGATTCATTATCCAACATCACACAATATGCTCACGTAGGGAGCAGTACCGGGCAGCTAGTAAATAATTAAATTAGTTTTTTGATTCCTGTATAAGTAGGTGGTAATTTTGCAGGTAGGCTGTATTGTCAGAAAACCCACGGTAAAATATGACATTATAATAAATTATGCAACAGTATTGTATAGCTGGAATCATTACTGACTTTCACAAGATTTGTTTAGGCCGGGCCACAAACCTGCAAATTTCGATTGTAGTGCTAATTGTTGCTTATTCTTCGAATGCAATATATTTGTAGAAAGTTGTAAAATGGTAAAGGGCGCCACAGGCTAACATTCGACATAGCATTCAATACTTTTTATACTATGATGAGCTTAGTTCTGAATTCGAACACCGCACGATTTATGATGGTAACTTCCATAACTTCCAAATCGGTATTTCCGATGGCTGTGTGTTCTTGTAAGAATAATGTGGAATAAGGTGTAGGGCGGGAGATAAAATATGAAAAGCTGTCTTAATAAATACATTGATGACATTTATTTTTTTACAAAGCAGAAAAGAGGAATTTTTGTTTTATAATTTTTTATTTAGAAAAAAAAATTAATTACATATTTACATAATTTATCTATAACAAATATTTTTTTTTCTGTAGTTGGTATAAAATTTTATTAAAAGAAAATCAAATTGAAATAATAAATAACAAGATTTAATAGGATTGTTTTATGCCACAGTAGAAACAATTTTTTTTGTATCTTAACATTACAAAACATAATAATAATTAATGTCTTATTTTCATGGATTGTTTTGACATCGAAAGTTGGCCTGTTGAAATATCTATGCGAAGATGTGAATAGAAATTTTACTGGCGGTGTATTTCGCCCGAGTTCCCCAGATCAAAGTGCAAAATATACAGTACATGCGTTTGAAGTGATAGATTCAAGATTTATTTAGAATAAGACAGATCAGAAATTACTTATAAATCATTAGCGCATAATTTTAAACTTCCCTACTATTCTAGCTTATATCTAGAAAAGGTTGAGCAATTGATCAAATGAACATTATTATACTTTGATGGATACACATTATCAAATTTTCTACAGTTCTTTATATAAAACGAACGATACTCTATAATGCGGCAAGATGAATAAATTATTATTGCAAATTGCACTTTCAGTGTAACAAGTGCAACCGTGAAAAATATTTTCGTATGAGTTTTACGATCGTGAATGTTTTTTTTTGAAAATGTCAGGTCGAGATTTTTTAAATATAATTTGAAATATTTACAAAATTTACTGAAACACGTGACCTTTTTTTATGTAATTAATTATTTAATTCCCCCGCGATGAAACACTATTATTATCCCAAACTGCGATGTTTCGATGTTCTCATGAGAGGTCACTTTTAAACCTTGCCTGACATTTTATGATCCCCCCCCTCCTCCATTGGTGTGACTTAAATAATTTAGATGATGGATGTGATGAGACGGGCCTTGAAGTTGACTATTCTCTCGGAGGTCTGGGCCAGTCGGAGGATAAGATCCTGGATGAGGTTGGAGATGCCTCGGTTGGCGATGATGAAGAGACGCGTCACCGGTCCGGGAATTCCTTCCGTGTAAGTGTCACTCTTTACGTCTCCGTCGGCGGGCGCGCCCGAAGCTTCGTCCGTCTGCTCGGTACCGCCCGATCCGGCGACCAACTGTAACACGGCCGTCTTGATTATCGCATTCGGAAAACACAATCAAAGTCGACTTGAAAGATAATTATATACGTTACCCGTGCCATAATACAGATCTGCAGTCAATACAAAGTCAAATATCGCTAGTCAGTATTGTCAATGTTATTCATATTGTCAATGGTAACAATTAAAGATGATTCGGTAAGTATGAGAATTAAGAGTTTGAAGAATTTTTTTTTATTGAAATGAAGCGGCTGGCGGTGAAAATGGTTTTCTAAAGGTAGCATGCAGAGTGAAGGAAGTGCGATAAATCATTTTTTTTCTAATCTAATGAATACGAGTTAAATAACAGTAAAAATTGATTTGAATTTAATTGGTATTTTCAGATTTAATCTATTGAACAGAAAAACATTATATTATCGTCGTTGAGTTGTTAAAACCTTAGATGTGACAAAATTGAAATTTCACACAAATCTGCACAATAATCACAAAAATGATTAACTTGATTTATCTAAATAGCAGATAGCGAGGAGGAGGGAGGGTTTGAAATCAAGTGTTTGTAATGTGTAATTCCGATGTAACTCCGTTGGAGGTCTTATTAAAATGAGTATATTAAGTCAGAGGTCTCTATTTAAATTTTGGTACTATTATTATAACATTAAGTATTTAGAAAACTGTGCTGACTAATATAAAAACAGGATACATAAAAAAAATCATTTTCTCAAAATTGTCACATCTGAGGTTTTAATAGCTCAACGATGATATTCTGTTTTTCAATTTTTCATCGAATATTAAATACATACGTATTCAAATTGAGCACAAAATATTTATTTGCAGATTACCATTAAATAATTATGAGAAATTTTGAAAAAGTTATAATAACAGTAATAAGTTAAAAGAAATAAAAAAGATAATGGAGAGATATTGATATCAACTGCAGAAAATGTTAGACTAACCAATTATTACAGTGCCAAAAGTAAAAGAAATTAGATAGAGAAATTAAATACGGACGGAGAGAGTTGGGGGCGTTTTTTTGTGAAGGTCAAGTCAAAGTGTTAGCTGTTAAGTGAGTCACTATTGGACATGATAGGACGGGGGAAATTAATTCAAATGGGGGGAAGTGTATAATGGATTGCACCCGGTACAGGCTAGGACAGTTTTGGATACTTTTTATAGTTTCATATTTTGAATTAATGTGAATTAACATTAATTTTTCAGTAGACAGTTTAAATGATTTTTGAAGATAAACTTATTTATACCAATTATCACAGTAGTGATCCAACTGTCATGTTTAATTTGTAATTTATTTTATTTCGAATAAGTATTCCATATTTCAATCTAGCAGATGTTATATAATATCTGGCTTTGCCAGGGTCAAAAGTATTATTTGAAATATATCTTTATTTTTACAGAAAATGTAAATTGAAATTTAATGAATCAATGGAGTATAAAATGTAATTTGGCATGTTTTATATTTATGTTTTTTGTGTTAAGTATAGAAAAAATCCTTAGAACCGTTTGCCATCCCAGCATTTAAAGCAAAGAAGTTTAACAATTACTACGGTGCATGTCCTGTACACTCACTCATTTTTTTTAATGATTTGTGAGTAGCTGAGTTTTTTTATTTACAATAAAGCAATGCTTGATATTTTCGAACGTATTTGATTTTAAATGATTTTAGTTTTTGTACAAGTTGCTGACTTGACTTTATCAAAAAAAGGCTCGGTGGCAACTCGGTAACAAATGACTGACAACTCAAGGACATCGGTTGACAACTTAATTCGAATGATATATTAAAAAAATATTATACAGGGTCAGGTTACCGTAGTTACATTGGCTATATACATAATCTGATTGTTTTATTTGGATATTTCTTAGCAAAAAATGATAAAATACTATATTGTATATTATAGTCTGCCATAATATACCATATTTTTTCTACTGTTTGAACGAATAATAGTACTTTTATAATATCTACTCTAAAATAACTAATTATCAGCGTTAATAGATTTGATGAATATACACATTTATGCGGGTGAATGATTATAATAATTGAAACGAATAACAATACACACGTAGACAGAGATCAATTTATCAATTTGTTGTACTATTATAATTATGTACAGTAAATAGTAACATCAAATAATACGCTACAAAAAAAAATGTATATTCAGTTTATTTGAGTATAATATTTATATACTTTTGAATCTTTCTTATTTCTGAATGAGGTACTGGTTATTTTCATTCAAATTTTGGTTAGAATTACAAACCAATAATTTTATATTATGCGTTAATTTATATACCTATATACAAAATTCTCGCACTTTTTACAAGACAGTGAGTGAAGGTAAACATGGAATTGAATCATCACCACAGTTAAATAATATTGTGAAGCCATCGAAATGGACAGTTTTGTGTGATTCAATAATATGCATGTTTATGATTTGAGATTTAAAATTATATGGTAAAACATAGTCAAAGTAATACTAATTAGGTCATTAAATAATCCTTTAGTATTGGTATTGAGATAGATTAAAATGTACAATTGTAGATACTTGGTTTTCTATACAATGTCAAGTACCTACCTAGAATTTTATGTTTACTAAAAGTTTAACATATTATTTAGCAATGGAAATATTTCAGATTTATTGTCGATAACACCACTGATAAGTACCATAACTATCGAGAAGTAAATAGTTATCCAGATTTACTGGAATCGTTATAGATTTTAAAAATCAGGTATTTCGGATCGGGGAAGAATTTATGCGGTAGGATAGATTTTGGCGGGCGAGGGAGTTGAAAGGGTGCGTTGTTTGCTGTAGTGCGATAGATTGAGAGAAAGTGAAAATGTTACGGAGAGGTCTTGTCAGAGAGTTTTTACCACCTTAGTGGCGTTGTTAAGGTTGGGTAGGTCGCGCACGGCGGTGTGGGTGGCCGTGATGCCCAGACCGATGGAGTCAGTGCCCGTGAGGATGCGGAACGCCTGCCCCGCCGCTCGCGCCATGCTCTCCGCTGGCCGCTGATGAACAACCCACACAGTCCCCCTTATTACTTACCCCCCGACCCGCCCCCACTTACCTGCCTCGCCTCGCCGATGACATTTGTGTCTTTCGGCTTGGCAATAGCGTGGCTAATTCACCACGGAAAGGTACAGATAAGTCTCGGGGCGGGACTCGGATGGTCATATATTCAGTTTTGTTAATGTTAAATGTATTTGTTTTTGTGACAGTAACGTCGTACCAATAGTCAAATATCTAAATATTTTGTATTTTTCTTCAGTCTTCATATCGGTAATGAACTTTATTATATTTATGATATAGCATGGATTAGTACATCTATATTTGGCAAGGGTTTTAGAAACATAATTCTTTTATTGAAGACGCCATCTCATAAAGTTTCGGACGGTACTGTTTTAACAAAATTTGAATTCTGTTATTTACAGAAATACCATTGTCAATGCTAGGTTGCGAGAAACATTAAAGCAGAATAATCTCTACATCATTCCGACCTTACAAGTGTTTATTGCTCATTAAACTTTGCCAAATGTGAAACGTTCAATTCCTTTATAAGGTCTGGTCATAAAACATTTGTTTTTCACTAGCAAGACAGTGTGATATTCATGTGCCAGATGCAAATTTAACACTTTTATAGTGATATTACATAATATTATATAATTTCAACCAGAGATGTCACTGCATTGTTACAGTGAGTGGGAAATTAATTATAAAAATAAATACAATATGCATAAAATGCTATAGGTGCTTCACATTATCAAAAATTATTTTATAATCAATCCAGGACAACAGGACATTTATGTAGGTCATATAGCCAAACTTGTTTAATATAGATTTTTATATAACAGGAAGGTATACTACATACAATCGAATATTCGGATAATAAAACTTAAATAAAAATATTGTATTGAATACATATTCTGACAAACCTTAAATTATTAAATCACAATTGTGACTAGATCATTGCAATAGGTACATATATCAATTGTACGTAAATATTATATTAATATAATAAATTTACAGTTTTTTATTGTATAAGTAGATCGAATGGCTTCTTTTTAGTTGTGATTGGATAGAATTATTATTCCAAATATCATCGACCCAAAATGGTTCCTTCTACACCATTGTCAGAATATGAACTAAATGTTATTATTTAATTATACTATGAGGTAGTAAATCTGAAATCAAGACACGATAGGTACTATTTATTCAATTAATTATTTACTTATTTAAATAAAATTCTTACCCTGATGATGTCAAACAAGAAATTTCCTGAACCACCTCCTGAACCACTTCCGGAACTGCTGCTGTCACCGAAACCAAAGTTCAGGAATCTGCAAGAGTATTTCAACAGAAAATTGTATCTAATTATGAACACTTTGAATCAAAGATATTGAAGGAAGTCTTTCTGTATAGAGTTAGAGACAGATCCTAAATATAAGTATAGCAAAATGGTTACTAAGACTAATAATTAAATTAGTTTCTAGTCATTTCAAATTTCAGATAAATTTTTACAATTTTGAGATTTATTTGGCAGGGCTGCACTGAGATAAAATTATTTACATGAGTAATGAACCATCATTCTTTTAATAGTTTGATGAAAAGGCTCTATGGCACGATTTGACATAACCAAATTACCAAACCATTTGACCAAATAAACTGATCAGTCTCACCAAGCTTACGAATAAGCAAATTGAATGTAATATTGGACAAGGAGCTCATTTTTATCATTAAAATGTAGAGTTTCGAAGATCATATAATTTTTCATGAATAATTTATAGTTTGAATGCATATTAAATTAAAAAAAACATCGTTTCGTTTGAAACATAAAATCTGAATAACTTGAAATCATTTTTATTTATATTGAATCGAGCATCACTCTTTTCACAAAGATCTTTTTATTAGTTAGAATATCCATTAATAATAACATAAAACAACTAATTTTGAAAAGCAAATCTTTTTAGATACACATCAATTTAATTAGTATTGTCACTAGATGTCTAAGTAAATCTGCAGAAGTATAGTAAGACGTTCTGTTGGTTAAAATAATATGGGAAATCGTGTTGTGTCTGACCTCTTATTTCTGTTTTCATCGCTAGCGTCAGCATCGGCATCGTCCAGAGAAAGGTCATCGATGGCGGCTCCGTTTACTCCAGAAGCAGCACTCTCTTGGTCAGATGCCACATCGTCTTTGTTCTCCACCGTCTTTTCTCCCTCCGGCTCAGCGAACTGCACGCGGACCTCCGATTGCTGGGACTCGGCCTCGGACAAGAGATTCTCCTCAGCGTTCACACCCGAAGTAGCCTGAAAACCACCCATTTCTGAAATTCTACGCGTCACCGTTTAGTTATGTCATAAAGACGCCGTAATATTTGATTAGTAGTGCGTGAACGGCGTGAGACCGGCGTTCCAGTCCGTTGGATTTTCGCTCGATGTCAAGAGGCGGTGACCGATGCAGATCCTCGTACGTCATTATGTACATTCGATCTGCCCTGTTAATGGTGGAAAGATGATAACTTCAAGAAATATAATGAATGAACGAATGAGCTCTGAGGATTAATGTCGGCTTCTGTTAGTCGGCAAAATGCTGCAAGAAACGAAAATTAGAGATATTAGTAGTCGAATCGTTTTACGAAAGATGCGTTTTGGAGTCTTCGGCTGTCATATTTGCCGAAGATGTCGAGCGACCGGCTGTGCGGTTTTACGATCGTCTCTGGCGAAGGCGGCAAGGAATGGGTCGGGAAGAAAAACGGCATTGAAATTACCGTAGTCGCGGTGCTAAGGGAAGAGTCCGTGAGGTCGGCCTCGGGAGCACCGCCCGAAGTCACGGTTGCGTCACTTTCGGTAGATGCGCTCGAGGAAGATGTAGAAGAAAGAGTGGTAGGGGGATCGGTTAAATCCGCTAGTTCAGAGCTAGAAGTCTCGGTCGAAGGGAAAGATTCTGTGGAAGAAGACAGTTCAGAGTCTGGCGTCGGAGCCGACGAAGATGCGGCCTCAGTCGAGATAGACTCGGAGTTAGATGTTTCGGATGGGTCTGATTCCGAGGTGTCAGAGTCGGAAGATTGAGATGAAGGAGTGGTGGCGTTGACGGCGCCGGAGGATGATCGTTCGGAAGCTTCAAGATTACTTGCTTGCACCTCGTTATCTGCCGTCGATTCGGTGGTGGTGCTATCGTCGTCGTCGCCGGCGAAGCGGTTTCTCAGCGACGGACTAGACTGATCCGTCTTGGAATCGTCGTCTTCGTCGCTATCGTCGTCATCGTCGCCGTCCGGCCCGTAAGTCGGCAGGGATATGGAGATCTTGCTGCCTCCCTGGCCGGAGCCGGACGTCGAAGATGTGGAGGAGGTGGACGAGCCTCGGCCTCCTATTGCGCCGGAAAGGAGCGACCGCCCTACCGTTCGGAACAGGAAGCTCACAATCTGCTGAATTTTTCGATCTATTATCTAGAACACAATGGGACACATGTTCACAGTGGCTCCAGTCAATGCGTTCAAAATTTGGAAAAAATTATCATTTAAAAAAATACTTATAATAGCCAAAAATTTCATAGATATTTTTTTATTTAAAATCCTGTTACATCGACTATCCATTTTCATTTTAATTGGTGAGATATTATCAGCTGTTCCATCTCGTCTTCTGTTTTTTTTCTTCTTGTTATGCAATTTGCAATCAGCTGGCTCGTTCGATTTACTGGGGATACTGTGATTAATTTAGTCGACGAAGCATGACAATCATTACGAAAATTGCATAGCAATGTATTCCAATAAACTGTTGGTCTATTTATAATATTATTTATATTATTCTGTACAAATAATCACAAACAAAACAATATAATTAATCAGATAGTGTGACACACTAACTCTCTTGATTGTTATCGATGAGTATAAAGCCATAGGCAACTGGGCTAAAACATATTAAAAGTACGAGATTATAAATGTCAATTATTAATAAACATTCGGAAGTTAGAAAGTGAAATACGCGTAACTGAATGATTATTATTATTTATTGAGACTGCAGATAAATTGAAGTGACCACAGAGAATAGAGTATTTTACATTAAATTGTAAATACTATTGATCAACAATAATGGTTATATTCTGATTATTGATTTTAGTATTGTACAATTCCATTTGAATCGGTATTAGAAACCCGGGTTTAAAAACGATTGAAATATAATACTTAGTAAAATACTTCAAATCAATTAGAATTTACATTCAGATTCCATGAAGTATCTACAGTCAATAGTATCAATAATAATAATGTTAGAAAATCAAATAACTAATTAATGATTATACAATGTACGTCTTCTCATAAAGTTGACAAGAACAATGATAATATGCCATTTAAATTACGTATCTGTGTAAAGAGAACAAAGTGTTTAATCAATAATTTATTATTATAATAATGTCTTTGATATTTTTGAGTCAAAGTTACATATCAAAATGTTTTCATAAAACGCAGACACCGCCATTATTTTGGAAATCTGAAATTATAGTTATAGCTCCTGAAAACATGCTAATAGTAATAATATTATGAACGAGTGGGTAATTAATTTTATTATGAGTGTTAACATAATATTTTTAACACTTCATAATGTATTCATGTTGAAATTATTATTATAATATATTCAAATGTCAGAGTAAAAGAAAGTTTCTTTGGATATTTTAAAAAATCGATTAAAAATAATAATATGAAACAATGCAAATGATCTCTAATGTTTTTTTTTATTTAGAATATTCTAATCACTAATCATTGACATCGTTTTATTATACAAGTTATTAGGCAAAACTTTCTTTTTTACGAGCATAATAATTATAACTGAATAAGAATATTTGCATACAGTCATTATGGGAACATAAGAAGCAATGTTGCATAATCGTGTCTTCAGCTTCTATTCAATAAGTTTCAACCGAAGACAAATTTAATAATAATGTTCATCGTGTGAAAATGTAAATTACACTTTAAATAGTAACTCTGTGATAAAGACTTATGTAAATCAGTGATGCACAACCTTTTTATTACTGATGGTCGTGTTTGCGGCAGATCATATTCTATCCCGATTATTAGATAATTAAATTTTTACATGTCAGGATATTCCGGTAACTGCATTATGTACACATCTAAAAATGAAACCTTTAATTTACGGAATATCAGAAGCAAAAAATATTAAGTATTTATTTTTACAATTCGACATTTTCATACTAATATGATGTGCCGCACAGGGACGCTGTTAAGCCCGCTGGATCGGCGAACTTATAAAGTTCGCTGGATGTAAGTAGTAGCAAAAAACTAGGGAAAACTAGAGATTGAGAATAGTGGAGATAGACAAGGGAGGCCTTAATCTGGCAGTGGATAGATCCCGGGTGATGATGATGATAATTAATAGGTGAAAATATTTTACAACGTTTCACTAAAACTTGTATAGGTGTTTATTATGATATGCAAGTATTTTTCGCCGCGATTGGCCGCAATAAATGCCATAGATGCGGGCTACGGGTTGTGCACCACTGATGTAAATATATAATCCAGTAAAATACACATATAATTAAAATTATATACCACAATGAAATATATTTTCTGTATTATTTATAAATATGTCCTGAAATCTCTGTAGGTAAATCACGATCTGTAAGTAGACGAATTCAAGAGTAAGTTTGATAATAAATCTAATTATATTCATAATAAGAAACGTTTTTGAAATTATATTTTATATATTATAGTGCAGATAAAATAATATATGC
This sequence comes from Rhyacophila brunnea, assembly GCF_057557595.1. Lineage (NCBI taxonomy): Eukaryota > Metazoa > Arthropoda > Insecta > Trichoptera > Rhyacophilidae > Rhyacophila > Rhyacophila brunnea. The sequence continues at coordinate 32,395,782 of NW_028233276.1, read as the reverse complement.
TGTAGAACAACACAAAGTTTTTAATCTGTAAGTCATAGGCAAAAGGTTGGGTATCACATACAAGAAATTGTTCAGGAGAGAGTACAGTGTAAAATAATGGAACATACTGAGTCGTTAAATTTATGTTTTTTTTTATTTGTGTCATTCTGTTTTTATTGTAACTGACAGAATATTATCGTTTTGACCTTTTACTTTTGATGTACAGATTTTACTTTTTAATCGTAATATTATAAACAGTAGGGTACCTGATACACATAATATTGTGAATGCTCCTAAAATTTCCAAGTAGCAATACTGCAGTTATGATTGACATGCATGCACATCGTGAGAATCGTGGAATAAAAAAGCCTTTAAAACGTGTTGTTATTATTATTGAAGGTGTATTAGCATGAGATGAGAAACATACTTGATTGCATGCGTTCATTATAAAACATATTATAATGCAGTATCAGATTTACGTGATACTCGTACATGCGATTAGATAAACATAATTAAATTGGCCTAAATGTTAAAGTGGATTATTCTCATATTCACAAGTCAACAAATTTAATGCACCTGCTTCATTATAATTATTTACACACGCACTACTGACATAAATTCAGAATTAATATTAATACTAACAATTTTAACAACAGAAATAAATACACGTCATATATTATTAAAAAATGCTGTGATTAAAAGTAGAAACGTATTTAAATAATCCAATGTTACAACATCAATTAATAATTATATCACATAAATTTGTTTTTTTTTTCTATAAATAACACAAAAACAATAAATAATATTATATTATCAATCATAAAAATAATTAGGTTAAGAAAATATAATATTAATACATACTTATTATTATCAAATCAGTAAGAAACTTAATAATTTATTATAAGAAGAATGACTGTCAATAAAATTTAACAAAGAAATATAATCAACTGTCTATTATTATATAATAGTAGTGAATGTGATATAATGTAAAATGCTATTTAGGTACTCTGATTTAATATTGTAATTTAGCAATGTAAAAAAATGGGAATGGGATAACTGGGTGCCAGGACAATTGGGCGCCACACTATTGTATGAAATAAATAGACGTTCGTTACGATTTTATACATAAAGTAGACGAGGAATTTTAATCAGTTTCTATCTACTACTTAGTTAAGTTTTCATTCATTTTGCTCTTAATAGAATGTTTTTTTTATTGCGGATTGAGAATTATCATGCCTGAAGCTTTACTTATATAAAAATAAAAAAAAACACTCTTCTCGTTTTAATTTAAATATATAATTAAATCATTATTTACGTGTATATATATATGTACATAATAATCCACGAATGTCTATTTCTTCGAATTTTATTCGATTGCGTGGTGACCAGTTGTCCCGGCGCCGAATCGTCCTAGACCCTAAAAAACTTCTGTGTGTATGTGAACCATTTATTAAAATATATTATGAAATATTTATAATAATTATATCTGAAAAAAAAACATATATTTTGTTTTAAAAAAATATATTTTTACGTGGTAAAAATATCGAGAAAACGACTGGAAAATACGTAGGTATAGATTAATTTAATTTTTCAACCGCATTTATCTGTATATGAAAGAATGAATTTTGTTTGAGAAGGTTAAAATATTTTTCTAATAAGTAAATCCACATGTACACAGACTTCAGAGTGTATAATTTATCGAGAAAGAAAATTAATTTTAATACTCTCTGTTTTATTTCATACAGGAAGAAAGTATCACTAACATTTTTATCAAACTGAAAAATTTGGATCGTAACTTACGCCATTTTTCAAACGTTAACTCGATTTTAATGCACAGGTAATATACTTACATTTAATGTTTTAATATCTGAAGAAAATATTGAATTATTGTACAAAATCTATGCCGACAAAAGATTTAGTATGACATCTTACAAATGGTTGTTTTTAAAATATATGGTGTATCTAAATTCTATAGAGTAATAAATTAGTTGTGAACATTTTCATAATCAGTCATTCTAAATTTTCTGTCAAGTTATTTTTAAATTTAGATCATTCGAAAAAATATATTCTTTGATAAACTTGGAATGTATAGAAAATCTTTATATATATTTGAATTTGGAATATTCTTTCAAAGCTAATTAAGTCTTACCTTAGAGAGAGATGGGAACATCTCTCGCAGTATACCGATTGTTCGTTTGTTTCTTTCACCTTGTTCTGAATTGGGTTCTCCTAAATTTAATGAGTCTAATGTTTCCTGAAAGAAGAAAAAATAGTTCATTAGTTTATTTATTAAAAGAATACTCATTATTTCCAAGAATATATGGTATAAAATGTGATATGAGATTCTATGGTATTTATTCAGTAAGTGGGGAAGTATCTCATAATATGTGGTGCTTTGTCCTCAAATAATGATTCATTGCATTTTACCTAAGAAGTTGGTATCAAATAGCCATCATAATAAACATCTTTAGGTCATCGGATGCTAACCACAAATGTGACGTATTATGTAACCACAGACCTAATTTACCCATTTGACATAGAAACAAAACGAGTAATATTTATAATCGATTTAATAGCTAGCAATTATATCTACATATATATATTGCTGGACAGTGATTACCAATATTTTGTGTGTGGGGGAATTATTAAATAATGATATAAATTTTAGAGAAACCCTTCGGTCGATCGTATCGTTAGGTACGCCAATAGTTTTAACTAACTTCAATTTCAATTTAAATTAATTTATTTTTTAGCATATTGTGGACATTACAAATTACAAGATTAAGACGTTCAAACATGACATGAACTTTTAATTTCATATCTGAATTACTGGTTATACATATTTAGATTAGATAAAATATGAAAAATATGCTGGACATAAAAAACGACAAGGAATTGGTTTGGAGAGAAATTGGTGGGTACGGATGCTAGAAGAAGTCAATATTCACATATGGTTGTAGCTCCAAGAAGAAGAATTACAAAATGTTGAATAATAATATATTATATCCAAGCTCAATTTTTAAAATGATTAATTGTTTTAATATGTCACCTAACTTTTTGCAAACTTTTGCAAATTATCACGGAACCTAGTTGGGAATCACTGACCTAGACAGTTATTAAGCAATTATTGTTATATTAATTTTATTGGTTATTAATCGTTACAAACTCAATTCTATAAATTGCAAAGACATTTATGCAAGACATTTTATTTTAAATGCGAAAGTTTTTTTTTATTTCAAGAACAAATATAGTTGAATGATCAAATTATTATCTATGGTCAAATTGTCGTGAGGGCATTCATTATATTTCATTATTTATCGTTAATAAAATTAATCGGTTGACTATTTCAGATTTCTCTGGAAAGTCTAACCGATCATTTTGCAAAATAGTGACCTTGTGCCACAAGTAATGGTGGTTAAGCAATTAAAATTTTAATAATGTTCACCATTATATTATAAAAGTAAGTAAAGTTATTAAATCAATTATCACGCAATGACTACGCTTAGTAGCATGAAACTAGTATTTTATACCGATGTCTTACATAACTTTTGACTACATCCTATTTACATTAATAGTATTCGAAGAGAAATCTGGAAACGGCATGGTCATCACGCAATAGATACACACGGTGATTTTATAATAATTTAATTGTTATAATAGCCATAATTGACAGTGAAATGTAAACGAAATGTGTTATACATATACAATACAGCACAAGATTTATGAATGAAAATTACTAGATAAACATTTGAATTCAATCATTTTAAAAATAGAACAAATAAAAATATACATCCGTTTTAGTTTGAGGCAGATTCGAATTAAGCGCTTTTGCACCGATTACAAAATACGTACAAAACATTATTGTATTTTTCACTAACGAATCGCATAACGGTGAAGTCAAAAAATATTTATAAATCAGCTACCTAAGTATAATATCAGGCCATAACGTTGCTTGACCATAAAAATACAAAGCACAATTGTTCAAATTCTGGTAATAAACATGTAAAGTTGTATGGTTATATTGTTATTAATATTAAGCTAAATGTAATCAAGTAGGTTTTCTTTTTAATAACAAAATCTAAATGAATATATTAGTTGGTAGTTAATAATTTAGCATAACCTACATACATTGTATTTTATTCTATTATCGAGTGTTAGCACATTTTTTTCTTCCATGACGTGGAAGTTTTGGGAAATATATAAAAATAAGCCAGCATAGGTGTACGATTACTACTATTATTCCCGATTAATATTACAGGTTTAAGGAGGACTTACTGAATTTAAAAAAAACTAACCAATACCATCATATCGCACCCGGGGAATAATAGTGGCACAATTCGAAAAACATGTTTTTGCATGAGAGCAGTTTGAATATTTTATTTTGGTGTGTTAAATCAGTTTTTTTTAAATTTACTATATAATAGCGTTAAGTTGGCACACTTGACTCATTTTTAATGTTATCCGCAATAAAAATGGCACAATGATCATTGTGCCACTATTTCTGTTTGAATTCAAGTTAAATATTATAATATGATAATGACAAAAATGCTTTTAAGGCCACCATTATATTTTTAAGAATTATGCCGCTATTTGTGTGGATAGAAATGATATCTTGGAACATTTCTGCATACCTAACTAAAAAATGACAATTTGGACTTGTGCCACTATTATTCCCCGGGTGCGATATGTATTATATATTCTTAATTCAATGAAAACAAATAAATATGACTAAAAAAGTATGCACTATTTTTGTGGGATCGCCTATTTTTTTACCATGTTCGATCCTAATAAGATCATAATATCCCCACAATGCCTTCACGGAGTGAAGGTGTATATTAACAGAATTTTGTTTTTTTACGATACAAGCTTTTTAACCAATTGTAACCTTTTATGTTCATACTGTGACTCCAAACACAAATTGAAAAACAAACTGTGTGTTTGACAAACTCCGGATTCGAACCTGGGATAAGCCGACACGTGTGCCGCTCGGCCATTGTAGTTGTTTGGTAGATAATAATTTATAATAACCTGCAAACATTATATTTATTCTATCATCGAGTTTTAGCATATTGTTTACTTCCATGTGGAAATTTTGAGAAAATGCAATCTTAAAATAAGCCAACAATGTATAGGATTATATTATATTGTTCCAGACTAATTATATCACATGTAAATAGTAGATTACGTGAGAAAGTTTTCTCTTTAACAATCAGATAACGAGATAGCTGTATGCGTGAAAATAAATTATCACGGCTGATTTCAGCATAATTTATTACCTGTATTTAGATTAATCTTTGATTGATATATTTTAATATCATCTTTATGTGGATAAGTATATCAATTTCAGTGTGAGAAGAAAATATTTCAGTTTTTTTTTTCATTTTCTTTGTTATAATAATATAATATCTACCTACATACATATTATATTAATAGCATATTATGAACCGTTAGAAACTATTTATCAGAAGCTGATAGAAGTGGCTGTCTACGAAATTAGATGATAAATCACTTGCCTAGTAATTTATATGAAAACACTTATATACGCACGATCAACTATTAGAACGATTCATCACTAAGCAGAAAAAAATATTCATACAAGTGAAATTACCATCTATCAGCATTTTGTATGAATTAGAAAAAAAATTGTTGCTGTTTTTTCGTACAGGTTACATAATTAGTACAACCGCTAGGCTTAGATGCTTGGTGGGGGCGCGGTATTATGAAAACATGCAGATGTGTGAGTATTATAGTTACCTGTGCGACTTCCGCAGGTGCGATGATTTCGATGATTTCCGGTCTGTCGTCGTCGAGTGGTGCGGGGTCTGGTGATGGGGCGGGTGCTGCAGATACTTGGAAGACCATCGCGATCACTACCGCCAACCTCAGCGTCATTCTCAATCGCGCCATTTTTTATATTTTAATCTGAAGAAGACAACATAACAATCGTATTAATATATTTAATAAATAATCTACTATTAAAGCGAATACAGATCAATGGTTAATTTAAATACGAAAATTTGTTAAATTGTTAGGTAGGTATCTACATAGCGCAATTGCTATGGAGAGTTAACATTGATTTATTTTTTATAAATTACTCATTTTTATAACAACGCTAAAAACTAGTGACATCTGTAAATAGTATTCTTAGTATGTCAACGTAGATAATATTTGTATGATGGCGTCGCATTTTAGAGAAGTAAGAAACATTTCTAAACAAACGTAACATCATCGTTTATAAATGAGTTTATCACCATTCCCTAATTATTAAAAACAATGTGGTCCGGGTTACGTATTTCTCTTACATGATGAGCATTATCAAGCATGTATGAACCATAGCCGAGTAATTTTAGTATAGTTTAGACTGTTTAGAGCTTGTCCAGATGACGCGTGTCTTGCCGCGATACATCGCGAGTGGACAACTCAATGAGGTCACATGTACCTGGAAATCGCGGAAGTCAAATCGCACCATCTGGACAAGGCCTTATTCCCAAATATTCGGTATAAGGTGAATTTACTAAAACAAATTGAGCATGATAGTTGGCGATACAATATATAATATATATCATATTATTTAATAGTATATTTGATACCTGTCAAAGTGTATTTAGTGTTATACTATTCGTTTATTTATACCCTCCCTCCAGAAACCAACCTTCGTGACTAATATAGACAGATAGATGTATTTATATTGAATGAAAATGTGTGTTCATTGTTTATAAACTTTACAATGATAAAATTTGCGTGATTCTACTAAGGTTAGAAACATAAGATTACAATAACAAAAAATATTATTTTTGTTATCGTATTATAAATTAGTTTGGTGGCGAGGTATATACCGCAAACCATTTATTTTTATAACACTTTCTTATATAACATATTAGAAAAAGAGTGGGTAGATACGTAGATTAAAAAAAAATGAAAGTTTTTAAAATAACAAATATTAAATAAGTACAAAAGTTTAATGAACTTTTATAATCGATTATAACCTCATGAATTTCTTGAGCATAAAACGCAAATTTAATGTTTTGATGACATTTTAACGTTTTTACGGCTTCCTTATATTGATTTGCATACATAATTTGGAACACCTCAGAAATATACATATTATAAAGAATATTTTTTTTAATATTATGGGTACCGAAAGCGATCGAACCTGGATCCGTTACATGCCAATGTCAATGTGGTTAATTAAATAATTAAGCAATCTGTACCATACTAATGACGACAAATTTTACCAACTATGCGACAGATGTTTATCTTAAAATCACAAAAGATGATCGCAAATATTAACGGAACCTCGGATACATAGCGTACGCATTTCGTACATAATCTATGTTCAATAACAAATGCTATACATATTCTTAAGAGCATACATAAGTGAAACGGCAAATAATTTTCAGCAGTAGGTGGGACGAAATTTTTCACTCGTCGCCATTAGGAGACCGACAGTCGAGGTGTAAGCACGTCAATTTGTTTTGTGATGGCGTCGGAGGAATATATTCTTAAATCGAGTAAAGATGACTAAAAAACGTTACCCATTTACTTGAAAAAGAAAACATGTCAATGAATATAAGTACTATTATTATTACTAATACAGCAATAACATAACATTAAATGGAAACGTGTTGAATTTTTATGACAAATTATATTTCGTTCGGCTCGCGTCATTTGCACAATCTGCGCATCGCCTAGTCACGATCTTTTTAGACCATGCCTCAACTGAAGTATAGCCTTAAGTATTATAAATTAAGTATTAAGCAGTGTATAAGGATACATAGTTGAATTAAAATTGTCGATTTACAATCAGACAATTTGCAGAATATGTAAAAAATATTTGCCAAAAATTTGCAAAAACATCCTCATTAAGATGTAGATAGAGTTAATTTTAATTACATATTTTATGCATTTAAAAAAACGATGTTACAAGAATAAAAATTAGCACAGTTTGTAAATTTATTATTAAAAAAAACAGTATTTATCTGGATACGAAGAAATTTGTATGAGTGAGTCTTGGAACACATGAGCACAATTATTAATAGTTTACGCGCGATCTTTTTGTTTTCAAAGTGTTCATCCAGTTATAATATCGATGTTTCTAAATATTTAAAATTGAGAAAAAATATTTGATAGTAGGTACTACAAGGAATATTGATTGTGAAATCAATACTTTTTAGGAAAATCAAAACGAAGTTGAGTTGTTGAACTTATAAAATAAATAATTATTATTACCCTATTATTGATTCGACTCATCGTTTGGCATATTATCTAAATGTAAAACTTATATTCTTTTTCTTTTCGCATAATATAGAGTTATTAGTGACAGAATGTAGTGAGTTTTTACGTCATCAATACAATGTGCTATAAAGTAAGTGAATATTTTTTAATAACAATATAAAAAATATCGTCACTACTAAGATGCATGTTCAATAGGTCATGGCACTATTTTTAATTAATCATAAATCAGTAAAAACAACAAGTTTCTCTGTATCGCTGATCACTTATGGGGCATCGACTTTTTGCCAATAAAATTAATAAAATATTCACAATCAAATGCAAGTGATATGAGATTGGAATTATGTTAATTGAATTCCTCACAAAGCACAATCGTGTAATGTTATTTATTACATGTTTTATTTAGCTTCTTCCCACTAAGTTGTTTTCTGATTTTGCATAAATTAGCAATGTAATTTAAATAAATGCATCGCATTATTCCGTGTAAATATTAAAATTAGTGTTGTATGTAATATTCGATTCCGCTATTTAAGATTGGTCAATATGGGGTCATTTTAAATAATCCTACTAAAAAGTGATATGAACTCAAATTTTAGGTGTAGGTACGATTTGAAGCTGGAAATTCGGTGATTGTTTAAATTTAAAAGCGATAAAAATTTCTAGAGACTATCATGCAGATATTTAATTCACGTAAATAAGTATTTTTAAAAATATAGGTTAATTACAAATACTGGTAATTCGAAAGAAAATATAATCGTTGTTGAAATATTTTACCAAAATATTTTTTGTCGTATCTATGTCAGTGATGAATAGCCGTTTTGACAATGGTTTAATAATCCCAAACGCCTGCAATAATCTTCAATACAAAACTGCAGAATTATCAAAAAAATCCATGATGACTATTTTGATAATACCCAACATTATTGTAAAATGAATAACTTTCAGTTTTAAAATGAGATGAATTTTTCTTCACATTAATTTATTATTAAATATTGGCTAATAACGATTATCAAGGAAGAATAAGTGACGATTGTCAGCTGTTCTGCTAGGCCTTGCAGGCCACGTAAAATTAAATCAAAATTATTGTGTATTTTACCTACTACCTACATATTATTATTACCTACACTTATTTGAACATACCCAATCTTCTAACACTATGTATGTAGGCATATACGTTGTTATATTTACATAGTATTGTTATCTGGCACACTTATAAGAATAATTAAAATGCTATAAAGAAAAAGGTTACCTACATTTAAATATGTAAGTTTGTCTGACAGAATTCAATCCATTTTCCGGCGTGTGCGTTTTAAAATTAATCGTAGTCATGGAACTATAACAGAACAACGCTCAAGTAGCTCAAGCGATGGAATTCAGTTTCTAAAGTTGCATAGAAATGTGTGCTTAATTGAGGAAGTAACAATAAAAATGTATGCATAAATCCTGCCAAAGTACAAGCAAACTGTCTGAATTCAGTAGAGTTAAAGACGGAAGGAAGAGATACGCGAGTGTGCAAGAGGTAATGTACACAAAATATATCGCTCTGATGCACTTGAGGATGTTTATGTATGTTAACAATTATTATTTAAATCATGAATGTCTGCTTGAAATATAATCCGGATGCATTAAAAAATATATAACATATCAGAGCTTGAAATGGGCACTCTGTCGATCGCAATTATTTGTTAACTAATAAACCATTTCTATTATTGAACGAATAATTCACAAGATTTTGAGAATGTAACATTCCATATATTGAACATACATAACTTTAAAACATCTCAGATTATATACCCACTAGAAAAAATCATATTTTGAAAAAAATGCTCGGCGGGATTTGATCCCGTATAACCACTGGTATCGCGCCAACTGTGCATTTAACTAGTTAAAATTATTGTCGTAATTAGATAGGAGGCTCATAGCATAATTGGATAATTTAATATATAGTAAAACTATCGTATTGTGTCGGGTCTTCAAAACTAATTCCTGGAATGATATTAAAACATGACTGTAGTTTACTTTTAAATCACTGTTTCTCAAACACAACGTTTTTAATTCTAATTATTATTCTAATACGCCGTTGCTCCGAATATTGCATACAATTTATTACATTAGTTAAATAACAATAGTTTTGTGTTAAAAATTAAATTACTCAATTAAACATGGTCATTATTCACGATTAAGCTCTTTTTAGAAGACGTAAGTAATTCATATGTGGCGTGTCTTAAAAAATCAATTGTTAATGCGATCTGGCGTGTAATGTCAAAGTTGTATATTATCATTTAGACTTTTTTTTTAAAGATTTTATTGTGTTATTCAGTTGTACTTGTATATCTTTAAGCCTTGTAAAGTAGATCTGATGATACCTTAATACTTTCTCTGTATTGCAATTAAAACTGATGCGAATCACAATCGCATTGTTTCACTAATCCTTTTATAACGTACGGTTCGCCCGACGGTGAAAACCGTTTGTTTGTCATATGAATATTTTGATATTAATTAGCTATTCAAACCGATAGGCTAAATGGCAACTGACTATCATGGAAAGAGAAAAGTTTATTGACATTTTATCGTGTGATGAATATTATATTATGATGCGGCGAGCATAATACTATTCATTATGGCAAATCGCTTTTGCATAACTTATTTCTTTTAACATAATATCAGGCGTCTAATAACAAAAACTTCCATTTTAATATTACCGGTCTCAACATTAGTTATTTTATCTTACGTTTTTATTTTTAAAGTAGAACACTACACATTTATATTAACCGATTAACCCCTATTTGTACTATTATATTCACGAAAAATAAAATTAGACGTGTTAACATCTATTTATATTATTTAAATGGTAACAGATCATTGCAAATTGTATGAAATTGCATATAGAAAATTGACGTATTTCTTTTGTTGGATTTTGACCAATATGTGGACTCATCGGTTTTTATGTTATTATATATAATATGTCTCATATGCATAATTAGAAGGAAACATTTGAAGTTTTGAATAAACGTAATAATATTATAGAGATGATTTCAACAATGATTTTATTATTACTAAATTAGTAATTACGAACACGTTCATATTATTCTCAATTGAAATAAACAATTTTTTTGCAAACTCAAAACGCCACCCCTGTAATTTTTTGTCGAAATTGTATGTAGATTTACTATATAGTATATTTAATTATTTATAGGTGGTTATCTTAAATTAATAAATACAACAAAGTTATGATATACACACAGTGACGTCCCGTGCGGGTAGGCAGATTGAGCGTCGCTTGGGGCCGGCAGTTACTTGAAGGGCGGCAAATCGAGGAGAATTATTTGTAATATATAAAAATAGCTACCTAAACTTAGTAATAACGAAAATATCTTTCCATTAAAAAAATAGCTCACTGGTTTTATCGGGTTCGCGATATCTAGTTTACTTCCGTTGCCATTTGACGTACTTGGTCACCAGAAACGACACGTGCAGATTTTAGAATAATTAGTCTGATATTTTATTAGTAATCTATCCATACAACACATTTCTTAGATATTGGACTCATGAAAGGACGATAAATATTCTGTATAAAAATGAGGCGGCTTTTTGGTGCTGCCTAGGGGTGGCATTTTATCTAGGGACATCACTGTATACACATCAACTTACAACTGGAGAGAATATCGCGGAATCTATACTCAAAAGTCTATACTATTCATATTTTTATTTAATCAGCTACTTCTTAAAATATGCTATCCCAAAGACATGCATGAAATTTATAGACCCATGGGAAATCACTGAAATAACTTAAGATCAATATAAAGTCGAAACGATGCTCTAACCAACTGGAAGCTTTCTCATTATACGCTACGAAAATACTTTAATAATATTTTTAACAAATGAGAAACATATCTTTTACGTACTGTATCTAAATAATGTATTGATGACACAGATCAAGATTATGTTTCGTAACAAATGTCATTTTGATTATCGCAAAAGTTATTAATTAAAAATGATTTTGAATAGATCGGTCCATGATATTACATACATATATAGTATACATAATTCTAATGTGAAATTTATATATCATTCAATATTAAGTAACCATTCAATAACAGTTTTTTTACGAAAAGAGTTGAAAAAATAGATGTCTTAGATACCATTTGGCACAATTATTACAAAACTAATTGAAAACTGTTAGTGTACCAGTTAAAAAAAGTATTTATTATATCGTGATACATGCTTTACTTTCAACGTAATTCTGAAATGACAGCAAAAAGAGTTTTTTTATTGAGACTACTGATAAAACACATTATAATATTCTGATATACTCACTATCAAATAAAGATACGAAAAATGTATTATTGAACCTCTTATAAAATTACAAGTGAATTAATCTACTCTGAGCCATTTTAATTACACTTTAGAAATCAAAGGTTAATTTTATTAATAAAAACACATTATTAATTTATTACAAAGATCAACAATATAATCATGCGTTAAGACCGGGAAGTGAAAATGGCTAGGCCATATCGTTGGAAGGACAGCTGGATAGGTATCAACGTTGGAACAACTGCACTTTCCAGGGGTGCGCAAAATAATATACTAACAGGCTTCAAGAGGGATCAATAGGCAGCTTGATCGATGATATAATTAAGATTAGCGTAATACCCCCTTTACACAAGCATGGATTTACTGTTGACACTAAGAAAATGTATGGGTAAACATGTATTATCCTGCAGTTGGCAAGCTTGCATGCATGAATCAAAAAAGTTTGGAAGCTTCTGAATTTTCATGCGACAGTAGAATTATTTCGATCTGCGTCTGCGCAGTAAAACGATAGTGGCGAATCTGCCGGCAAAAAAACGAACTACGAATGAATTTTCAGGTTGACCGATTTTCGCTACCTCTCAAATAGTACGAATAGTAAGTATATTAGTCTACGAGTACGAAATAACACCATAAAATGACAACATCGCGTCTCGCTCACTATTAAAGAATGACATTGGAGAGACAGTCAGCATTTTTACGTATAAACAGTTATTGTCACGATAGTTTAAAATACGCACTATTGCCGCCAGTAAATCCATGCACGTATACAGGCGCTACAAGTTGGTGAAAACTCCAACTTAGAAAATAGACATAGTCTACATAGTAAAAATTAAATTAGTTGCCAAACCCTAAATAGATAATACGTAGCAAAGAGTAGGTATATATGTAAGCTTTTCAACAGCATCCATACAAGTAAAAGTGACCGCATGCTACTGATATATACATAATATATCGAAAAATGAACAAAAAAAAAAATCGGTGTGTGTACTTATGTACGCGCGTTAGAAGTTATACTTCTTTGGCGTAACAAAACTTGTGATAAACTAGATTCTTTGACTAGCTCTTAATTATCTTGTTAAATTACACACTCAAGAAAAAGGACCGCATATTGGAACGGCGTTGGTTTATTTCTATATACCTCTGACGCTTAATAGATTGTTTAAGGAATTGCAAATGGCCGACAATAATACATTCGCTGCCTAGGCAACGGAACAATTCTAAACTATAATATTATACTGTATAATCGTCACGATTGCAGTATCATAATGTGGCGTAAATGTAGTGCGTTCGGCTGATAACCGATCAATCGGTGGTTCTAATCCAATCGAGTGCGTTTTTTTTGGTGTGAAAAAATAAATTATGTGTTTCATGCCACATGCCAAAAATACACTCTGATCTGATTTCCCAAACGCGCCAAAAGAAGTACAACTTTAAAAAAGATGACGTTTAATCAAACAGTTAATCAAGTGTGGCTATGAAGATGGTGATAATAAACATGTAACATGTGTTGGTCAATAATTGGTAGCACTGATCCAATAAAACAGCATGAATGTAAAATGTATTTTTACGAAACAGTAAATAAAAAATACTTATGTTGTAAAATCAATTAGGTACTATTTATATTTCACAACTACGAAGCAAAGAGAAAGGAAAATGTATCAAGAAATTACTCATCACATTTAATATAGTGCCTAATCATGTTGAGATGAGGAACGGGATCATTAAATTTGTAAATAATTAATTGTGCTTAGAAATATTGTAACAGTATTAAAAAATATTCGAGTGTTTAAATAAATACGAACGCAGCTTATCAACCAAAAACTTATATAATAGATTACGAATGAATTGACGTATTTCTATTATAAAATTATATGGGTGCTAACTAAACGAGAAAAGTTATATTATATAAATACAATATGGATGGTGTGAGAAACTTTGAAATAGGTTATTCGAAAATCTTCTGCCAGAAGGATTAATTATTTCAAAGTAAAAGTAAGTACCTTAGTAAATTTTGATATATATATACATACGTATTGGCTGTGATTAAAATAACAAGATATATGGATCATTTTAACCTTAAAAAGTATTAAAATTATTACAAAGAACGATATGTTCGTATAAGTCGTATGAAATATAAGACGTAAGAATAATATAATAATTTTATTACGAGATTATTGTATTAATAATATTTAACTACATATAAAATAGTAAAATATATTTAATATACTACACAAAAGCTTTTTACCGTTGGTAAATAAACACGTCATGATAGTCACAAATTAGACATGAGCAATCTATCTATAATTTTGCAAGCTTTATTTACGGTATGTTTAAGACAAATTAATTGTTACAACTGTATATCGTCGTATAAATAAACCTTTTCTTCTTGTCAGTTTGTTGTTATGCATAAGTAGATTTAGTTTGATATTATGGCATATTATTGAATATATAACTATATTATGATTAGATTAATTATTAATAATATATTTTTTAGCTTAAATATACAGGTGTTTTAATAGCAATAAGGATAATATTATTATGTGTTATAATAAAAGTAGTTTTATTGATGACGCACGTTATATAATACAGAAAAGTATTTGATTACCATAAATATTTTTAATGAATGATTGATACTCTACTAATACTAATAGTTTGTAAAATTTATATCTATAAAATGAATAATTTTATAAACTTGTTTTCTTAATATATGCACGTTATTTCAACAGCGTTATGTTTTGTTGTTTATAAAATAGCGTGGGTAAACTATAATAATATATTGAATGATTTCAACGGTTTACATTTATTAAACATACACTTTTCAGTACACAAAATTAAACAAAAAATAGTATTTGATAATATAAGTAGAATACGTTAAAAGCAAACCTATTACGGCAATTAAGACGATGTGCTTTAACCAATAAAGTTATTGATGCAATGATTAATTACATCTGCTGTGTTATGTCAATTTTAGTTAATATTGACGACTATCATTTGTATTTTATTATTGTTGAATGAAGGTATTAATAATAGGTAGGTACCTACTAAATTTTATTCATAAACGATGTCAGGATCTCACCAATTTTTTTCTTTTGACGTACTTGCACTTACTAATATATATTATAAATTAAGCTTTACTATTGACTAATGAAACTTTAAAAAAATGTTTATTGAAAAATATTTTTATTGAATTAGGTACTGTATTAAACAAAACAACTTTGTTTGTACATTGTTAGCTATACGACAACACTTTTGTGACTATTTAATTCACGGTTGAAACATAATCTATTATGTTAGCAATCTGCCCGTCCCTATTGGGCATATGAATGAGGAACATTAATTTATTTTATTGTGAATATACAAGATAATTTTAACACGTACAAATAATGTTGAAAAGTTGAAGTCAATCGAGTTTCGTCAACAAACTACTTGTTGCTAAGTTGCTTTATTAACGTAACAGCTATTCAGCTTGAAGTGAGTGGAGTAATAAATTTTAATACTGATAGCACAGTAGAAAATTAGAGTTGTAAAAGAATTAGACAAACGTTTTTATATTAATTTTATTACTACATGTTTTAAAAAGTTTATTAAGAGTCAAATTAAATAGTGACAATTAAAGTGAGCATAACAGGTGTTTCAAAAACATCTTTAAATACGATATTATCAGCTTATATTACTGATATTTTGCATAACATTTAAAAGCACGATACAGCATAAATTTAAAAATAAGGTTATAATTATATTTTATTATTTTTATCACACGTGAAAGTGAGGCAATTTCATTTTTTTTTATTAATTTATTACGAACTATGAAGTTAGTTGAAAGAGATGATTATATATTCGAATTTTTGTGGTAAAGATATTAAAATTTACTCGATCACAGTTTTAGGTAAAGTCTGTAGTGAGTTATGTTCCTCCATTTATTTCCTTAATTTTTTTTAATGTCCAAAATATTTTGTGTAGTGTTCTCGTATTATTTTTTTGTAGTATTTCTTGAGGTGTTTGGAGTATGGAGTGTATATGCATAATACTCCAAGATCCTCTCCATTGCTCGTTTTATAATATTGAGCAGTCGTTGATGACATGTCACACTTCGGATCAACTAGATCTCAGGAATGAAAGAGGGTATTTGAACTGTGATTGTAAATAAGTAAAGTGAGCTACTAAGACATTTCAAGAGTTTTGGGCAAATGTTGTAGTGACGATAATAATTATGTTTGCGTCCAATAGAGTAGAGTGATATCATGTCCAAGACCCAGAGTGGGCCACAGTATGATGATTTTTTTATACACAAATATTGTGACAACAGTTTTTGTTAAAATAGTATTAGGCGAATTTAAAGACAATATCAATATTTTAAAGTTTTATTATTCATACTGTAAGTACTCATTTCTAGTGAACCGCTAAATGTAAGCCAGTTATATTAATACTGGTTATATATTTTCAGTTAATATTATTACCGGTCACGCAATGGTTGATTTATATTTAATAACAAAGTTTAGCAATACTATTTACGTACATACTTAGAGCAATTAAAACATTCATTTAAAAATACAAATAAATAAGAAATCATTTTTAAAGTATTAGGTGCGCATTTCAATATTCCTAATCAATGTTTGAAATAAAATTGTCAATTTATGGTTTTGTTCTTATTTGTGTCAATACAACACTTCCTTTTCTTATTAAGCAATCCGCACTTACATGACGTTTACATATTACTTTAAAAATGATGTTTGCTTAAAAATAGTTTGAATAAAGAATAAAAAAACAAAACTAAATGTATTTAAAGTTGTCTATGAATTGTTGATATAGTGTTGTAAGTTTGAGAAAATTTGCTTATTATACAATATTATGAAAGATCCACGTGGTACAATACGAAAAGTAATATATATTTTTTAAAACCTTTTATAGATGCATTAAATAGGTTATGTTTATAATTATTTTTATTAACTGAGTTTTCATGTTGCTCAAATATTTACTCAATTATTGTTTTTCATTATTAATATCATTGCAATGCTCCGTATATTACTATATATTACTTTTAAACGTAATAATTATAATAATCAAATATGGCAAATAATTGTGTAGATGGTTCGGTAGCTAAAATAATCAAAATATGTAATTCGATCTAAATGAATATCTAGAAATTTGTTTTTGAGGTATTTCCTAGTTATGTAATATTATAATTAAAATGGCAACTTTTTTTTCTATCATCTTGATTAACTTGGCAAATACGTTCATATGAGTATTCAATTAAAAAAATATACAATGCATGATATAGTAAAAAAAGAGATATCTTGAATTAATAATATGTGAAGGACTTCTGATAAAAAGCCTTCACCCTGCACTGGAAGCATATTAAAAGGAATAAATGAATATCATTTACAAATTATTTAACGATCAAGAAAGGCCACGATCTTCACTGGTGTGAAGACGAGATATACTCGCACCATTGTGATTGGATACTACGTAATATTAATTGTTAGGTAGCAATTTCAAGTTCAAAAGGTGAAATATTTTTATTCGGCACACGCAATATGTTATTAGTTATAACTTATAACAATAGCAAGAGTAAAAACGGCTTAATTGTGATAATGTTTACGTTCCCAAACAAATTATAAATTAAAATGTAGTTACCGTAAATGCGTTAATATTTATTGCAAGTGTCCGATTTAATATAATTAATATCTCAAGGCCTATGTGTGTGCGAACCGTAGGTATAATAAATAAATAATTATTAACACACCGTAACGAAATATCCCTCTAAATTTGTATGCAACCTTGGATGCGTACATTCTTTGGCAATGACTGTTTTCAAGAATTAAGATCATTTTCACACGGACTCATATTATTATGATTTAATATAAAATATATAACTAAACAATTAAATTACCTATACTTACATTTTATAATGAATTTATGTCAAAATAATTTATAAAATAAATAAAATCGCTTATCAATACAATTGTATTAAAATGAATATGCGAGTATTTTAAATTACGAAATTTCGTAGAAGCCAGATCTTCTCAATCTAGACTTTTGACGTAGTATGTGTGTAAGTTTTTGATTTTGTTTATTCTATGACAAAATTAAAATTTAATTTAATAACTGAATATATGCTGTGCGATTTAGGTTAAAAATAACAATTTAAAATATCATTCCTATTATTTTTGCTATCGTCCTACAAATCACAATTCACTCTCAAATTGAAAATTATTTTTGATTATCAATAAAATGTTAAATTCGCTGATTTTATTTTACTAACCTACAATTATTGCCGATTTTTTATTCTGTGCTTATGTATTATAACAAATTTATAAATTTTTTTTCACCTTGTATATTTTTGTTGGTGACAGTTGAAAACACTGGTGAGGGCTCATCAAATATCTCCCGTAGGAGTAGTATTTTCAATTCCTCGTTTAGATACAGTATATATTAAGATACTTACACAAGTCAAAAGTGTTTTTATTCATCCCCGCAATACAAGCACTTATTGCACTGGAAACACAAACAAAACAGTATTTAATCAATTCGGATTCATTAAACTACCATTCATTTACTGATATAGCAAGAGGGGATTATGACACATATTTGTAATATTTTTTTAGTGGTTAATTATTTAATACACAAAACGTAATTACAACAATCGATATAACAAAATTGTAAGTATTATTGTGATATGATACTATTGTTAGAACTGTAGCAATTCGATTTAGGTATGCGTTACGGTCTAATAGATTTTCCCGAAAGTGCATTTGCTATCTAGACTAGACTGACCGATTGCGTTTCCAATAATACATTACATGCGATATGACTATTGGTTACTTACCAAATAGTTACACCACTAAAACAATTACACTCGATGTCGATTTTTCACTTAGCTGAAAAATTGTAATTAACATTTTTTTACAACGTAAGATTGAGTAATCATTTTACGCCATGATCTAAGATTAAATACATTTAATTTACAGATAATTAATTTACAGTAAATTATACAGAATTAACAATGAAATATGTGATAGTTTAAACAATAATAAAATTAGCATATTAACAACAATATTATGTGGCGATGTACCTAATCTTCTAGAATAATATAGAGCAATTTTAGTTTCTGACAAATCATTAATATTAATGACAATTTAAATTGATGTTATTTAAAAAATAACGTAGAAAAAAATGGTATAGTTTTTACGAAAAAATAATATTGTGAAAAATTTGTAAACTATTTTTGTTATTAAAAGAATATTTCACAGGAGTTGAGAATGTAATATTGTTTATTAAATACATATAATTTGAAAACACTTCAGAATAATAATATAACTAAGTAGATACTATTTATAATAGATATATTTCTATGATGTATTTTCAAATTATATATAGAATTCATGTTAAGTTTCATTTTTACAATATTTTTTTTTACAACGTTTTTCTTAGGTCGTATTCTTATTTGTCCGGTGGTTGTTTGTCCGGTACAAATCTTGCAATCTATTTTTAATAAACTTGCCAATTAGCTAGACATTTTAAACTTTTAGAATATATCAGAACACGATGCCAATGCATTTTTTTATTAGCCATCTTTAAGTAGAATTGAATTCATTTTCAGTTAATTCTGTTTTGTATGAATAGTTATTTCGATACCATTATTGGTTGCTAGGGGGTCCTAGCAACTAAATTATTAAATAATATATACTATGGAAATCAATATGAAATGACATTTCATTATTCAGTATTTCTATCAAGTGCAAATTTTTTTGATAGCTTATGCTAGTCAAGTCAAGTTTATATGATTCAACAGAAAATTTAAAAACGTTGTATATAAAAAGTTCTTTTTATCTTATAATTATTTAAACATATATCTTGGTATGTATCCGCGTTAGTATAAATACTCATTTTTTGTGATATCCAATTACGCTGATGGTCGAAGTTGCTTTACGTTTGTAGAATAGATGTTGACAAAAATGAAACACTTTCGTATGATAGCTCTGCGTTACGACTGTCAATAAACATATTCTACGTTAAAATATCACTAGAAAAATACTAAACATATACTAGTACTACTAGGCTATGAGACTTATGCATAGGTACCACGGGTTAGATAGCATCGTCGAACCGCAAATCATTAGTAGATTTGTTAAGTTGCATATTATTGAAGCAATGCCAGATGACATGGTACCGAATGAGATAGATTGACTCTATGGATGAAGACTGACAAATGTTGGAAATGCTTGAAGACTAGGAAAGAATGGATAAGACAGTTAATGATAATTATGAGGCCAAAACTCTTACCGTGATGTGGCGCCGAGAAAAAAGAAGCATATTAATAACTATTGGGAGTGAAATTCAAATAAGTATTTCTTTTTATTTAGAAATTCATTATTACACATATTTTAAAATTACATCATTTAAATCATGATTACATGTATAGATACTACTCTTATATTATGCATCATGTAACATGAATTTAATTAATATTTTACGAATGTATTTCATAAACTACATAATTTCATATGTACCTAATACACACAGTGGAACAGATTCTTTGCCTGTTTGAAATACTACGAACTATAGTGAAAAGTAACTATCTATATCTTTGGTGAATACTAGTTGTAGGACGGCGATAAACGAATGACTATAACAATACATACATAACAGTGATCAACCTGTTATAATAAATATTATTTTTATAAAGCAATCACAGATGTCGATGAAATATTAGTTAAGACTACATACACAATAAATTCATAATATTTATAGGTGTCGCTATTATATAACATTGCATTTCATTACATGTGAATGTCATTATAATTGAATACGTATTATACGTGCTGATCGTATTGTAAGTATGTCTTAAGTAAATTCTTGTACCATAAAAACAATTCAACCGTAAAGATGCGCAGATGCGATTTCTTCAATTGCGCAGCAAATGTTTGGTATTTTCGACTGCACTTAAATCTAGTCTCACTTGTCTTGTTTTTCGTCAATACTATCGAACGTCATAATAATGTGGTACCTATATTTACAGCATTATTTTTATTAGTCAATGTAAACGTAAAATGATTGCTTACTATCAAATCGTCGTTACTGATCTGTATTGAAGTGAGTACTTACTATGAAACGGTGCATATAGAACAAATTCGATAAATGAAAAGTTAAGTTAAATCAGATATTTGTATAGTGCATTAAAGTAATAGTGATTTTATGGTATTTTAATATTTCACAAATCGGAACGGGTTTTTTTCGCACGTACTCGCAAACAGGTAGCATTTGCGCCATAACTTAGCGTTGCATATCATTTGTATTCGATTGGAGAAAGTCATATTAACAAATTCGATTTTTAACGTAAAAGTTATTCAAAAATTTATTACCGTTGATATTTATTGAGTTTAGCACGTTAAGTGGATTTACACATAAACCTGGCTTGTTAAAATGAATTAATTGAATCGGATTATTATAGTAATAATTTCATAATTATATAAAAGTAACAGTATTAAATCTAACATAAAAAAGTTTGAATTAGAAATCACAGCATTCCATTTAAAATTTTCACTAGTCACATGCAGTGTTACCAATTGTCGTTGACAGAAATATCACAGATATGGTAAAAAATAGTTTAGTAGTTAAGCAAAAATAAATGCCAGTTTTATATATGGATATTCTGGACCATTCTGGGCAGTGTTGACCTGTGTGTCCCTGATAACTATCTTAGAAATACAGAGCATCAGTTGTTTATTCTCCCAAGGTGCAGAACCAACCTGCCACTGGTAATGCCAATTGGGAGGGCGATAACTATGTTCAACGAAATTGCTTCGGGTCTTGATATATTCCACCTACGTGAGGATGAGTATAGGTAGACGTTGTTTTATAAATTCTTAAAAAAGGGTCTGCTTAACTCATCCGGTGTACTTCCTTGAACATATCTAATTAATATTTTTTGTATGTAGACATTTCTACTTTGTAATAACTTACTATATAATATGTATATTCTGATCTATCTCTTTTTTATGTAATACTGTTTTATATTTCTTTGTTTCTAAATGTCATGTTGTGAACGTCTTAAACATATAATTTGTAATGTCCACAATATGTTAAAAATAAATAAATTGAAATTGAATATATTTTTTTAAATAAACAAGCCATACAACAAAAGAAATATGTAAATACGAAAATTGGTGATAATTTTAATATCGTATGTTAGATTTTTTTAAAAATTAATACTGAATGTACATACGGCTTAAGAATATTAAATTCATTACAGAAAAAAACATAATTTTGTAAATGTACGTTTCTGGGTTTTTTCAAAACAATGTTTTATTATTTTGTTGAGTACAGATGCCTAACAAGTTGATTTACAAGTAAATGATAAAATGATGTAATATTTTAATTTGTTATATATATTTTTGAATTATTTCTATTGTTAAAAATTACTCGATTTAACGCCAAAACGTATTTGACAAGCTTAACGCCTACTAAACAGTGCAAGATATAGCTCGAATAACACTAAATTGGTAACGCTGGTCATATGACACCAGTGGCCAGAATTGCCTTTTGGATGCTGGTAAATAACCGTAATAAACAAAAAATAACTATAGATTAGCACTTACTTTTACTGGCATTTGAATTAATTACATAACTAACCACGAAACATAATTTATTATATTTTAAGAAATTCTTGTACTCACGATTTTTACACCACGAATAGATAGTCAACACTATGGGTAACAAGTGATCATATATCATATTAATTTTCTATTATCGTATATATATACACCAATTTGATTAATTATTATAGCTTAATCTAACTCAGATATTATTAAATTTATAGATACTTATATAGTCTCAAAACAACTTTCATATTTAATAAAGCTTATACTGAATCCACAGATGATTACATTGATAGCCGTTAATTGCAAAAACGTTTGAGATATAGCGAGGAAAAACCCCATTTATTATTACGCTATTCATACGTTTAAAGCAGGGGTTCACAAAGTGTTTCCCGTGGGCCAATTATGTTCCGCGTGACTTTTTGATGTGTCCCGCCAGATTTATCTTAAATCTGTATTATTTTTTACTTTTCATATCGAATATTAAAAATTACATTTAAAATTAAATATCCTCTGGCAACAATGAATGGTGACGATGTGATGAAGAATTTAATTGAATTCTACAAAGGACTTTCACTTGAGGTATATCAGAATATAGTTAAACATGCTCATCAAATGGCTACTTTATTTAGAAGTACGTACATTTGTAAAAAATCATTTTCTACAATGAGCATTAATAAAGCAAACTTAAGATCAAAATTAATAGACAACCATATCGCATCTGTTTTACGTATCCACGCCACAAAATTTGAGCCTAGATTGGAGGATTTAGTTTCAAACAAACAATTGCAAAAATCGAATATTATTTTTTAGTATATTAATAAAAGTAATAGTAATGTATATTTAGTTAAAAATATAAGTTTACACAATGAAATTTGTTTTTGTCTTATGTTTTTTAAAAACAGAAAATATTTACAAAGGCCCGCCAAATATTTTGGATTTCAAAATTGTCCACTTGACAAAAAGTTTGTGAATCCCTGGTTTAAAGCGTTCTACATTGATAAAATAGCATCGTGGAAAAGGAAGAGTGAATCCAACTGAGTATAATATACGGAACGTTTTTAAATTAATGTGCTACGCGTGACTTATATCGAGTTGTAGACGTCACGAACGTGTCGACTGTAGATGTTGTCTACCTACATACGTAATGTTATTGTGCCCCTAAGCATTCATATAAACGCAATTTCACTTTCATTATTTGAACTGACACTCGAAAGAGTCTCTACATCGGATGTGGAATGAGATAGTCGAGCATCGTAATAGCACGGTCGCGCCATCCATACAATAATTGCGGATTGTTTACGTTTTTTTCCTTCTAAGTTATGAAATGGATTATAGTAAGAATTATAATAAATAATTTAGAGGTTACGTGCACAGTCCATCAAGTGCTACATAATGCGTAACTGATTTAATAATAAACGCAAAAAAATGAGAAATAAATAATAAATAAAAGAAATACTGACATAGTATTTTTAGTATTGGATGGCTATGGTGTATATTTAATGTGTCTATATGTTAAGATTTAGTTTTAGTTTAATTATTATAAAGATGGGGTTCATAGCATAACATAGCTATCAATAACATAATAGTAGAAATAATATTATGAAGTTACAACATCTTTTATATAATTAATCTAATCTAATCATCATTTCATTTGAACACTACTAACCTCATTATAACATTATTTATATCATTATTTGCAACCTAGGTTTAGAATTCAACTAAATTTAGTTGTTATGTAAAATAACGAAGACGGAAACTATGAAACGGAAAAAATTATTCGAAAATAACGATCTAATCTGAAGCCTTCGTGTTTTAGACAGTTTTTTAATATGGAGAAATTTGCTTATTTATGTACGTTATTATATTAATATACCCTTAGATAACAGTTTTCCTGTATTTTTTGTTTGAAAAAAATCAGTTATTTGAGTATTGAGGATATTATTTTTTTTACTACTGAATTAAAACGTGAGTGAATTTTAATTTTGGGTTTCGAATAGAACCATGCGTTAAAGTAATTGCATTTACTACGTGTCCTCGCTTTGTCATTGCATCAGTTTCCACAAAGATTATGGGGACTTGTGGTAAGAAAGAAATGCTCTTTTCGCTAAGGCATAGCTAAGGATTTTGTGAAGTTGCTCTCGAGACTCTTTTGGAACAAATTTGACATACCCTTTGTTAGGGCGCGGTATACAAACTGCATATCCTTTGTGTATTGCCTAAGATTTTTCTGTGAGTGTTGGTTGTTGTTAGCAGTTCAATCAATTAACTGAGTATATACTCCCAAATTAATAATCTAACAGATTTTGGTTGTGAAAGCGAGGTAATCCTGATTCACGTTAGGTGACAAAAACGGAATTTATAAATAAAAAAAATATACTTATCTAGAATCAAAGTGATGCATATATGGAGATATATGGAATTTCAACTAATTTCGCAAATTGAGCGCCTCATAAATTTTATTACTAAACAGTGTCCAGAATGTTAACTGTTAATTGTTGTGTAGGAGTAACAACGCGTGGGTTACGGCCTGTATAATTTTGCGAAAATACTAATCAACTCTAATAATCTATTCATGGAATTAAATGGTTTTAGCATTGAAGAAAAATACTTTCTAGAATATGCATTTATAGTAAAGATATTGGAAACGGGTATTTTAATATGCATTACAAATAAAAAGCTCAAATATATGGATACTTACTTAAAACTGAGATGTTTATACAATAATGATAATTATGTTAAAATTTATTTTCCACAATCAGTACATATGTAAACTATATTATGATATAATGTAGGGACGGATTAATGGCATTTCTAAAAACGAGTATTAAGTATAAACGTTTGCCCAGCCCTAATTTAAGATACATGTGTATTCTATCCTAAACTTTGGACCACTTTTCACAAGTACCCGGAAAATATATGCCTGGAAGATAAACATGTTTATTGAACAGCCTATTGTCTACTTAATGTAATATGACAAAAAATGTAATCAGAAAATTAATAATTACTAGGAGATAAGAAATTAGCAACTGTGAATTTACTATTTATTTGGTTATAGTACAAATGATAACGTATGACTATGCATTGGAGTGTCTTTATAATTGTGAATAATTTGACTTTATGGTTGAATAAATAAGTTACACAACTAAACTTTTTGATTTGTCGATTCCTGTATAATGGCAACACACAAAGAAATAATGGAAAATGTCCTGGAAATAAAATATATTGACTGCGGTCAATTATCTGCACGATTATATGTGAACCGTTTAACTATCATAAAACCTCACATATTTCGGTGCCACCGCGCGTAGCAATTATATATAATTTTATATGCAATTTTTTGATAATTAAGAAATTGTTATAGTCAAAGCGTAAGTACGAGGTGTATTCAAATAACTAAAGTTTTTCAAATATAGATGATTTTGATGCATTCATGAGTTATTTAATATGTATGTATAGCCATATTTAATTGATTTTTAAAAAAAATGCAACCCCTTTTCACATATTTAATGAACGGTCTTCACGTTAATAACATTCAGGCCGTGCCACTGAATTGCGAATTATTATAGTAGTGCTACTTATTGATTATCTTAGAGTGCAATGCGATAACATTTAATATAAATTATATGTTATTTAACACCCATGATGGCCGCGTGGCTTAAGCGCCGGCCTCTCGTCTCAAGGGTCCCAGGTTCGAATGCTGGATCTGGCAAGTACACATATTGTTTTTCAACTTGTGTATGTGTCAGAGTATAGACCTAATAGGTTGAGCAGGTGGCTGACATTCATTTCTCGTAAAAATAAAAATCTGACAATACAAACCTCCACTCTGTGGAAGCCCATATGATCCTATTACAATCGGATATGGTCGAAAGAAGAAATATGTAATTTTGGGATCACACTCGATCGTTTGATCTCAAAATCCATGGATAAGTTTTGGGATCAAACTTTATAAGATTTTTAAGTACAGTGGAATCTACATTTTTCCCGTTATTTGTGACTAGTTTCTGCAGTCCTACTATATTTTATGTTATACGTTATGTTTGGTACATTTAATTTCCAGTTTTACTTTGCCTTGGTTTTACCATTGCATATTTTGTTAGAATTATAACCAGTTATTTTAATATTCAACAACCATAGTTTTATATAAATATTTTACCATATTCCATTTGAATTAAGATCAATAACTAGCACTACCAATGAAATTTACAGTTTCATGTCACGGCTTGACTCTAGTGGGCATTAAGATGAATGTAGGAATGTCGCTCATGTGATTTTAATAATACTTTCCTAACACAATCATAATAGTCATACATAATCTGAATAATATGCATTAGAATAGAGTTATATAACTGTTTAAAAACATTACAAGTGAGGTAAGTGTGCATGTTTGAGAAATGTAATATTTAAAAAATGCTTTGATAAGTAAAATTATATGATCGAAAAGAAAAGTGTGTTATTTTATTTTATCTACTCACTTAATTAAACATGTTTTTTTGTATTGGTAATAGTAACCAGTAGTTGCTTTTTCTGACGTGTGAAGCCATTTAAATTGGAAACAAGAAACATGTTTAAAAATAATATAATGACACTGAATTGAAAGCGCTAAAAGTAAACGCAAGTCAAAAGCACTTTGAGGAAGGACGTCGGGTTAACAAGACAAAGAGTTTGGGCGTTTCATAATTATGTTGTCATTATTGAAACCATACATCGTGGGTCCGGTAATGGGACCTGATATCTCAGGGATAAAATACTGAAAGTCTGGTTTGCTTAAAAAGGGACTTGTTATTTTAATCGTTAATTAAAATTGAAGTAATACTGGTATTTCAGGACAGCCGGAAAAACGATAAATTACGAAAGATCAAGATAACACATTTTATATACACTGTTAAAATTTGGTACAATGTAATATTAAGCGTTTAAAAATGCATCTGATATATTATGAACCTACATAATATCGTATCTTGTACCCAATAATTGACTGCTGTAATAAACAATATGAATAATTAATAAACCACTTTCATTCAAAATAAATAATAAGGTGTTTTTTTGAATAATACGAATAGGAAAGTCTAATTTTGAACATCGAATACTACATGCATATACTTAATTAAAACAGTGACGTTGACAGATTTTTCTTTTTCTTTATAACGTAGCATAATATATAAAGTAAACAAAAGCGGTAGAATAAACGCTGAAATTCAATATATATACATATATGCATTTTTTATTTTATTTCAGTCAATCAGATCTCCAAAATATATAAATGAACTAAATTGAGCGCGTTAAAACAATGTAAAACACTATAAAATATTTTAGTTAGGTTAGGTTAGGTTCGTAAATAGGTAGGTACTTTTTTTTTTTTTTACTATTTATTAAATCAAACAACAATATAATGCAGTTCCACTATGAATTCACAGTTAAAAAAATAAAAGAAAAACGTACTTACATACTTTTAACTTTTAATACTTTCAAACGTATTATAACGTATCAAAAATTAAAATGAGATTTTGCGACCTATTAATTTATAAATGAGTAATTGTACTCTATAATTATTATGCACTCACTATTGGCCGATCAATATCACCGCTAGCTCATTTTTTTTTGTAAATTTTATACTTAGCGAAGACCTCCAATGATGGATAGAATATATCATATTATTATATCACTTGCCTTGCAATTTTAAAAGCTTTTGGTTTCTTTATAATTATTGCATTCAGATTTTATTTCTTCCGCTCGTGACTAATTCATTACGTTAATATTATTATATTGTAATGAATACTGTAGTCGACCCGTTGACCTTCCTTGAGGTGAACGCTTGGAAGCCAAAGGCGGACACTTTCTCAATTGACTTGATCCGCACTCACCTCAAAGGCGTACACTCTCATGTGTATATGTAACTAAATAATTGTGAAATATACAACACATCTATCATTAAAATAATTGTTAATTAGCATAATTTCAGTCTGTTATTAACTATATAGCAATATCTAACTAATAACGGGATTTTAATGGTTTAGTTTCAATATTTATTTACGACAAATTATTGTCATTAATTTACTCAATTTACATCCTTTATGCTATGAATCTATGACAATCTGCTTCCTCAACAAATTACGTCTTTAAATGGGGACATTTTACCACTATTTTTATTATAGAGGTACTTAATATAAAGCTAACGTAACATAAAGAAACAGTGTTTTTTATAGGTTAATAGTTGTAGAGTCATTATTTACACTGACGCAATATTTAACCATGCCCGTATACTTACCAATAACCGAAATATCACTCGTTATCGCTAAAATTTTATGCAAAATAAAATATATATAGGCAGAATAAATTGTATCAAATTAAATGATTTGATAATAATCGTTTTAAAAATTAAATTGAAGACACTTTCTGAGTATCTTTGATATTATGAAATTTTACAACTGAAGATCTTTTATATAAGATTCATGCGTTAAAATTATACTAAGTAATACAGGAACGATTCAGTTAGTAGTCAAATATAATGGTGTTTACCGCGTAAACAGCACAATATTAATAAGTAGGAAGAGTTTTAAAATACACATTTATCAATTATATGCCATTTATATTCCATGATGTGTTTGTGATGTTTTAATATATAATATGAATTATAATAAATAATTTTTTATACGTCACTGTATTGTTATACTATTAAACAAGTTAAATATGTATCATTATACTGTAGGCGGTAATTTTGACGACATGGAGTCAATTGAATTCGGCAAATCGAACCGGTGTGGCCAAGGTAACGATTATGTGCTCATGAAATTAATCCACGAAGCAGTTTTGAAAGGTACCTGATATATAGACTATTGTTGAGAATGCCATACTAAATTAAAGGTCATTTTCCAAAAACATTGATATTTACGTAAAGAATTTTATAAAAAAATTGGCACTGTCTAGAATAAAAGAGAGTATTATTATACCTTCTATAGTATATTATGAAATTTCAGTAACTACATTAAGCAGGTCATGTATTTAGGATGAAAGACATCCAGCCACCAAAGAAGCTCCTCATCAACAGAACAAAACGGGAAAAGGAGGATATGAAAACATAAGCCTCAGTGGTTGTTGGATTGTGTGAAAAGAAAAGCAGTATATCTGAGGTTAAGGCGGTGAAGAAGGCTTGCAACAGACAGAAAGAAGGACAATTTTAAGGGGGTTGTCTTAATGATCGGAAATAGAAGTTTGAAAATTGTGAGATATAAAAAAAATATATCTTGTTATTTATATTGACTTCTCATTATGAAGTAAGAGTAATTGAATCCGCCCATACAATATTTATAAAGATGAAATTAAACTAATCATGAGAAAATCTTTACAATCTTCAAAATAATATTAATTGAGATATTGTTAACTTGTTAGAATTAAATTTAACAATGGTGGGTAATAAAAATATATAATAAAGTAAAGATGTGAACAGCTCACCGATCTTGCACCAAGGTGCAAAAGGGGACTCGGAATTATAAGGTAATAGAGTGTATTATTATGATTATACTATGATAACTTTGTTAAAGCCAATTAATTGTATTAGGTTAAAAGAACTGCATATTACTTTCGTTTTATATCAAATCTAAAGTAACCGTAATGTTTTTATTTATTATCTTAATGTAATTTTTGTGTAGTAATAAATGGTGGTGTACATCTTATTTTTTTTCTCTGATAAATCTTCTAATTTTGTCGCACTACAAAGACGGCGGTGGTGACCTTATAGAGTGTTAAGCGTGAGATTAAATCCCGCACACACTTGAATTTAAGGCCATTAAAAGAGTGACCCGAAACCTATAATCCATTAAGGTTCGTACAAGATATTATATGTTACTGCATTACACACCAGTTTATGGCTTGTAGGTGGGCATGGTAACTGATACATTTATTGAGGTTTTACCCGAAACGCTTCGAGACCGACAAGTTAGTCAATACAAATTAAAACCAAATATGTACACTGTACAGGTACCGAGACTTCTTTTTTTAAGTTGTTTTTTTTACTATAACATAACGACACTTTTTTTAGTCGATAACCAATTTGGTTGTATCACTACTATCAATAATGGCTAACATAGATATAGCCGCCAAGTAAAAAAATGAAATTTAATATGATTCATATTATGATTTATTAAAAACCACAATGTCTTGGCCACGTAATGCGAAGAGACAGATATGCAGTGATTTAGTTAATCATACTGGAGAAAATGGAGGGCAAAAGAAGACAATGAGAAAAGATGCATTGAAGAAAATTTGTGTCAGTGGTTACGCCAAAACACACTCGTTACTCTTCAGAGCCGGAATAAATAAGACGGATATTAAAACAATGGAAGCCAACTGTCTTTTGAAAAATGGCGCGTATATAAGGATAATAGAATACTTCCTCACAATTGTATATTTCTTAAAAGAATATAATTTTGAAAAGCCTCAAATATATACCGTTGAACCAAGTGGGACTCGAACTCAGATCGTTCACTGTGAGCGCTCTCGCTTTTAAGCAATCGATCTTTTTATGATTTATGAGAATTATTTCTAATAACTACGTTTTAACTGAGGCACTTCAAATGTCGCCTAAACGGAAGCAATCTACTTTATGAACAATTAAAATAAATGACATTTATAACTAAATTATAACAGACGTCCGACGCGAGCCAAATTTTATTATTGACATTCTTATATTTTGTAAATAATAGTAATGTTTCTGAGGTTTTACCTTGTGTTTATTCAGTATTAGATGAGGAAATAGTGGGATATTTTTCAATTATTATTAATATATTATGGAAAATTTAACAATATAACCCAGCAGTTGCTGTATTATAAGATGACGTAGGGTCTTTGAATGCAAATATTTCAGTTAATATGCACTTATTCATCTTAATATTTTAAGCTATTCATAGAAACATCAATATTACGAGTACATCTAATTAAAACATTATTATTTTTTAAATCAAATTGGAAATACTCACATGATTATAATTCAGTTTTGATGCTTTGAAGGTGGCCACACCGGAACGGACGGATTTTTTTAGTATCGTAAAGGACAGGTTAAATGGTCGCTAAATAAACATACACTCGATATATTATGGAATATTGATTAATAGCTACGATGTACTATCTTAAGATAAATACAATAATAATTCATAAATTGGTCTATATTTATATTTTTATCAGACGATTGAGATTAAAATATTTTTTTGTTTGTATTTCGGTTTTTGCATGTTTAAATAAAGTACATATCTACAAAGAGTTTTTATTTTTCAAATAAAAACTACTAACAAAAAGTTTGTGCAAGATATAAAAACTTGTTATTATCAAATAAAACAAATCTCTAATGACAAAAGAATTGCATAATGGTATTAGTTGCTATGTTATTGGGACCCAGATGTGAAAAGAATATTTGCAAATAGTTGACATAATATTATTAAATTGACATCTAATAGTGACGGTTTCTCGCACATCTACTAAAAGACGCCATCTTAAAAAAAATGATACCATGAACATATTATATGTGACTAGAGAGCAGAGAAAAATCTAACCATAAGCGTGAGTGAGAAAACGTTCGAATACGCATTAGAGTAAGATGGAAACTATTTGAATTTGATTAGATACCATAATATAAAACAAAAGAAAGCGTGTATATAATATATAGACGAAATTTTTCATTGTAACAGTGATACCAATCTGATACATTTCTACTGCTTAGCCATGTTTAATGCATAATCTCAAAATTAGTTTGCGTCAGAATCGTTAACCAAAACATGATAATTTATCTAATGAGATAATGCATTAACTAATTATTATTATTCCCGGAAAGTTTTTATATTTTGTCCAATATAACGTAACCATTAAAAATACTTTTAGATTATTATATTTAAAAAAAAATGATGCAGATAGCTACAATTTGAAAGTTATATACTTTCAGGAAGAAGACAACCTTGTGTTTTGACTTCTTTCATATTCTATAAAAAATGAAAGCTGTTTATGTAATTTAGCAGGTGTTAAATAAACTGTTTAGCAATATTTTATTGCAAAGTAGCCATTGTGATTTATAATAACAATGTTCATTTCCAACGCTCGTGAGTTCAAGTGACAAATAGCTGTCATTACATTTTAATTTCATAGTTTGAAAAGAAGATTAGATAGAACTGGGTGCTTATCATTGTTTACTATTACATTATCTCTATAAATTCGGGAATAGTTAAATTATTTTAAACCATTAATTTTATCTCGCGGGATCTCAATAATTGGTAAACGCTGCAGTATAATAAGTAACATAGAAAAACATGCTCTAGAAACGTATAAAAGTAGTTATTATAATTAGATGTTAATTTCTCATTCTAATTGTCACTAATTTAGTCCGCTGTAGCTGAAACCTATAGACTTTGGTTGGATTATTTTTCTGTTTTTTGTTTGTAAATATCTGTAGCCAGACAGGGCGATTACTTAAGAATTATAGTGGTAGGTGATAGATGCAGTTAAAAAAATAGTAAATATTAATTAAATAGTTCCATTATGAGACTTGATATTTGCATATTTCAATCATTCTGTAAATTCGATATTTGTATTGATAATTTTTGCAGAGCATTTTAAAATATGATCGGTGTAAAGTGCAAAGGAATTTATTTTATATTTAATAACATTTACTAGCATATTCGATACAAACCACTTGACAGGCAGCATGTCCAACCCAGTTGGTCGCCTTTCAGTCAAGGTGGTCACTTCGTCAGTGGCTCAACTTCACTCCATTTGTTACACTTCAATTATGAAACGAGTATTCTTATAAATACTGACACAACATTTTAGCAAAAAAAAATCCTGCAAAATATAACAGAAAAAGATTAATAACTTGTTTATAAAAAAGTTATGTCTTTGAAAGTTCTCTGCCATTCTACTGTGGAAATAAGTATCTATTTTTAACATCGTTACTGAGGTCAGTTTCTATACGAAATTTAATATTATTATTTTATCACTTATATTACTATTATGTATTGGTTTTGGTGTTGTCATGATGTGACATTCATCAGACTTTAATTACTTGAGACTATTTTATCAGTTATCATGCTCACTGGGATTCTTTCATTGTAAATACACAAACACGCCCTCCAAACCAAACCCGAGACTGAGGTTGCCACGCTCTCAAGTGAGCTTTGGACAGAGTTTACTGATTTTACTCTAATGCAAAGTGCCGGGGAGAGAAAAGGCACAAGGAAATTAACAAAAAAGAAAGAAATTTAATAAATACAGTGGGATTCAAAAATTCTCAGTATTCCGTTACTTTTGGTTGTTTCCATTAAATGTGTATCTTTCAGAAGTATATTGGATGCTGTGGCGCCCATGTTTATAATATTGTAGTAGGTGGATAATGCTGTGAACCTCTGTGACCAGTTTGATCATGGGAATATACTCCCCCGCGGAGTATAATATGTATTTAAAAGAGAAGGCCCGTACTCACCCTATGAGAGTAGGGTCTCCGATTGAGCTAGACTATTAGTCAATCAAATAGGGTAATTATTAGATGTTTGTATTTTTTTTATATAGGATTATAACGTCCAATTCCGTTTATATCAGTGTATAAAATAAAGAAAAAATATTTTTTAGTAAAACGTAAGATAACTACACACAGACTAAATTTTGCGGCCATTACGAGTATTGGAAACAAACTGTATTAATAATAATATGACATAGGTGTTTGTTCAACCGCAGCAGCCTTGTATAAGATCGACAGTTACAACCGCAAAATACGGGACGTAGTATAATAAATAACAAGTCATAGATATTATTAAAATAAATATTTATATTAGGTTAAACTTGTTCGGTAAACGAAGGATTGTTTGGTTTTATTGGCAAAATGTTGAAAAAATAGTAAATCAAATTTTTTAATTGTTTTTTTTTCTTACGGTAACTGGTTTTGTTTTTTGTTATAGTGATAAGTTGATCAATACAATGTTTCCGGATAAGTGTAGTATAAATACTGTTAAATAAACTCAGCTGCCACAACACTAGTATGACTTGAATTTAAATTCATATTATTTAACTTTAAGTAATAACTTGTTAAATTTTACAACGGCGAGATTTTATAAAATAACATATTTGTAATGCATTGAATTATTGACATACAGACAATGGTACGAAAGTATACCCAAAGTTTCAATGAAATAAATGTTTTTTCGTCAATGATAGATCATTAAAAGATGATAACGAAATAAATTATTGAGAAAGAATAAATCTTATTATAACTACTTACGTCAAATTTCATCACGGCAGAGGCACACTTAAGATATCTTCATTTTAAAATCAATTTACTAAAAAAATATATGATTCTTATTGATCTATTGCATGTCGTTACATGCAAGTAAAAAAAATACAATGACAATGAAAAAAATGCGTGTTTTGGTGCATTATAATATAGCTGTAATATATACCTAAGTATGTACGGAGAATGTGTGCTAAACGTCTGAAAATGCTTAAATTGTTTTAATAAGTAACACCATTGACACAAATCTATGCCTAAAAAAAGTGTATTAAGCAACCGCTTATGTGCAATCGTTAGACAGTCATGTTGTAATCCAGTGATAGAACTTCAATTTATATAGAAGTTTATTGTTTAATGTTGTAAAAATTAAAAAATGTGACCTATGATTTAAAAAAAAAAAATATTTTTTCGTAGGATCAATTTTTTATCATGTTTTTTTTTCGTTATCGATTTTCCTTGTCGTATTACAATACATTTCATAACATTCGAAGTTTTTTTGTAATGTTTATGGTAAACTATTTGTAATTTTATTTTGGGATTTATGTATTTTTTAAAATGTGTTACCGAAATTGAGAGATTAATTGATGTCAAATTTAATAAATTAGTATTTAGATGAATTGTATTTCTTTTACAATATAAATGGAGTTTGAAAAACATTGTAGAATATTTCAATACAAAAAACAAAAATATTTATCTAATAATAAAATCATGCTTAAAAAGTAAGAGGGTAATATTGAACAATAAATAATTAAGTATTGATTCAAGATGAAACTAAAAGAAAAGTATTAACAGGCTTTCAGTATTTTGTATTAATTATATTATAAAAAATAAGACAAGTGTTCATTTCAAACAAAAAAATAAACAATAGAGAATAATAATATTATGTATCGTTGCTGTTAAGAAAACAGTAAATTCATTTCATTCAAATTATGTAAAGGATTTGCGTGTACGTGAGCTTTATTGCATATTTGCAAGTGGGTTAAAAAAGGAAAAAATTAAACTGGTTTTTGTATTGCAATTATTTTAGACATATTGAAAATACTTACGACAAGAAACGAGATATGGAGCTAAGCAGCGGAAGGTTGTTTACTTGTTATTCTAGTATTTATATTAGTATTACAGACAGATAACGAAACTTTTGGGTCAGGACTTTTTGTAATTACAATAAAGTGTCAAAAATGAATGAAAATATATTAGACAAAATCTACATTCATGTAAACTTTACTGTAAGCGATTATTTGATTTCTTTTTTTTAATGTATGAATATTTTTAAATGAAGACTCTTTGGCAATAAACGTCTGATAACTGAGGCAATTTTTAAAATCAATCAAAATAATATTGCTGTATCTAAGAATTTTGTCATTATAAGATTAATAATTATTAATGTGGAATTAAGACATATTGAGTATTATTTGGATAGATAAGTTTTACTATTTTGTTGGTGGAATTGTCAATTACATAAAAATGAAAATGAAATTAGAATAAAATTATATATACTGTAGTACATAATATACAGAATTGCATGATTGTTCGGAAGAGTTTTATATGCTTAGAGGAAAATTATCAATGAATTTAGTTGAAAATACCTGATAAAATGATAATAATATATTATTACGTATATAAAAGTTTACAAGATGTTTTTTTTAGTCGATAACTATTTCGTCTGAACACCATTATTGTTTTGATAAGACTTGATAGTTTTGATAATGGTGTTGCTAGCAAAATCACTATCAACTTAAAATATCCTGTAGAATTTAATATAAGTAATCATTCAATTTATACAATTAAATTCTACCTCTCAAGTAAATGCTTACTCAATTAATAAATATATGAACAGTTGATAATGCCCCTGTAAGCGGCTGAAACTAGTCTTGACCATTATTACACTTTGTGGATATAACATATTTTGTTTTGTTTTGTTTTGATATACTTTTTTCCATAATAATTGTAATTTAAATCCATAGACATGTCATAACATAATTAACGTACCAAAGCAATCGAAAAGTAAGCCTTGAGGTCGTTCATTCGACGAGATACCTAAATCTGTGGAAGTAAGTACCTAGTAACAAGATGAACATAAGCTTGGAGATAATGGAATTAGCTTGAAGGGCTTCATACAGCATTCAAATAATCTAGACCACAAGTGATCTAACCCATTAAAGTGAAAAAGAAACGGAATCTTACGACAATAGATTATACTATATGGATCCGAAACAAGACTAACGAACACTTTAATATGTTAAATATAAAAACGTAGACTTTGTATCTATTAATTGGTAATTATATTCAATAATAATATTATAATGTATTCAATATGGCAGCTTATGCCTACAGGTTTTAAATTCAAATAAATGACGTTAGACGAGCAAAGCAATTAAATTTTTGTTCAGTTGGCAACATTGTACCTCAAAACTATAACGCTTATCAAATTGGCCACTGTGGCGCTGTCTGCTATAAAATCGATAATACCAATAATAATACTAATTCGTCAAGATTACGCAAGGCCACCGTCCGGCGGACTGACTGGTATTCTGGTCAAATCCCCGCCAGGGCGTATTGCTCCACATATTCGTTTTATAATAATATTACAGCTAAAGCAACAGCCGTCGCGATAAACAAAAATCACGATACCTGTCATAGTGCAGAGCAATCCACCATATTTGATCGATTGTGTTTTGACTTATTTATCTCTTCTCAACACATATATTAATTGGTTCAATTAGGGAAGTATATTTTAAAAACGGAACTTCTTAAAATATGTACCACCGTACGCGGAATATTTTCTATATATTAATTAGTAGGTATGACGAAACATTTCAAGTTTTTATAAATTTCACCATATCAGTTTTAGTTATCTAGGTATTTCCTTGTATCATAAGATACATTTTATTTATAGCTAACGATTGTACCAAGCCGCTTTGTCATCATATTATCTATGCTAGGGAAATAATTACATATGTCACCTATCTTCACTCGGGCACCTTCTTTTACTATGGCGGGACGAGACTTCGCCCTACCACAAACTAAACATAATAAGCAATACTATACTACTACACCCACGATGGCCGCGCGGTTTAGGAGTCGGACTATAGCGTGTGGGTCCCAGGTTCGAATCCTGGGTCTGGCAAGTACACATATTGTTTTTCAATTTGTGTATGGATCAGAGTATGGACCTAATAGGCTGAGCAAGTGGCTGACATCCATTTCTTGTAAAAACAAAATTTGTTAATACAAACCTCCACTCTGTGGAGGCCCATATCATCTTATTAGGATCGGACATGGTCTTTATATAATTGATATAATCTAAATAACATGTCACGATACAAAATATAATATTAAGTATAATATCTGTGTAATTATATTATTTTTGCCAAAACATGTCATTCAGAAGTTTTAAGTAACTTTTTGGTTCATCTAATATTATATAGATTAGATATAGATATGTATTTAATTTACATACATACTTAACTCAAAATTCGACCGTGTTTAGGAAAAAGGGCGTAACCCACACAGAACCAATTTTACGGGAGAGGCAAAA
Organism: Rhyacophila brunnea; assembly: GCF_057557595.1. NCBI lineage: Eukaryota > Metazoa > Arthropoda > Insecta > Trichoptera > Rhyacophilidae > Rhyacophila > Rhyacophila brunnea. The sequence continues at coordinate 32,356,856 of NW_028233276.1, read as the reverse complement.
AACTTTTTTGAATGATTTTGGTTTAATATTAATAAAACAATAGGCACAGACATTGGGTGCATAATGATTGATGATTTGGTGTAATATCTTTTCGATCCACTAATAATTAAAGAAGTTATTACAGAAGTAAATGCTTTTTTCCTTAAATTAAAACTTAAATAAAGCCCAATTAAAACCTGAATTTAGATAATAAATTGGCATTTGCGGCTTACTTCCTTTTTACAGAACGTGTATTTAGTTGTATACATTGTTAATATCTAATAAAAGCACTTTTCGAAAAATCGAGGGTTACGCCCTTTTTCCTAAACACAGTCGAATTAATATTAATATAACACTCTTAAAGTCACGTATTACGCTATCTGTCTATAACTTGTTGTGTTTCCATACTCTGTGGTGGGAGTGTCATAGAAAACTCACCAAGAACAGGCAGGATTCCTAGTTTGAGAAGAACCTGTTATTTCGTCGTATATGCCTTATATAATATACTAAATGCTAAGTTATTCTTACTTATAAAAAACTGACCGACTTAAGTTATAGTAGATCTTTGTGTCCGACCGATATATGGGGATACTCTTCAAATGATGTGAGTACTTTCGTTCAATTCATCATATACGCACGCGTAAGCCTGCCTAGCTGGCAGAACTATTTTAAGCTATCAAGCTACTCTCGTAAATTGTATTATGCATATTAAGTGGGTACGAAAGTACCCAATTAAATAGGTACTAGATCGTTGCCACGAGCGATCAAATCTGTTTTTGTAGTATCCGCAATGAAAATTAGCAACATGTCTTGAAAGCAATCGAAATTATTTTTAATTTTTGTTTTTTTGTCATTCGCAACTACTTATGCGTGACGTTTATAAAAGATCTAAAGATATACAATAGAATGTAACACAAATATTTTTTTAGAAAACAAACAATTATTTAAACCAAAAAAATTATCGATTTTGTTGAATTACCATTTAAAAAAATGTGTAATAATCAAAATTTAGCTTCCCCATTCTACGCCAGTAGGTATGTAATGTAAATGACAGTAAATGGAATGTTCATTTGTTTTAAAACCTTAAGCAAAATGAGCATATAGATACATGTAACAACCTCGAAATGAAATTTAATCATCGGCACAGTGGTGAAGGGTGGACGTAGGCTGTTGAGATCCGACATAAATTAATAGTAACAAAAAAATCGTTTCGTTGAATTAAAAATACATATTACACATGTTGTTGGTTGTTTTTTTTTAAATTAAGTAAGCCCTGCCTAAACCAAACTATAATAAATGCAATATTTTATTCTATCTATAAATTATCAAAAATAATGTATGATTTAATGGCATAAATTTTGATATTTTAGAGATAGACGAGTATTTTTGATTATTATATTCTATTATGGCTTGGTTTTCGCAAGGCTTAATTGAATTTTAAAAACTAACCAACACCATCTGTAAATTATGGTATCAGTTCAATAAAAACAAATACTTATGACTGATAAAGTTTAGTGTGCACTATTTATGTAGGATCTTAACAGCTTACCTCCACCCTTTGCCACTGCGTCGTTATCTATAGCGGAACATTAATACTGCATCTATTTAAATAACGTATAGTGAATTAGGTAAATTTTAATTTCTATATGAAATATAAATGACATAGATAATAATGATAAGCTGTAGGTATAGTTTTGATCTTTATCCGAGTTCAACTTGTTTAAGCATAGAATTATCAAGATTAAATAATTATGCCAACGACTTTACAAGAGAGTATTACTTAAACTTATGAAACAGTTGAACACTCGCAGTATTAAGTATGCAGTATGCAAGTTTAGTAATAAAGTATTCAATTATATTTTATCTTCGATTTTGCTGCGCCATGGTTTAAATGTAAATTTGACCTGATTAAAAGTAAAACAAATATTATAAAGTATTGACTAATCATACGATATGGTGAAAACTATGTATAGTATATCCACTTATACAGATCGAGAAATTATAAGTTTATTAATTAATCACAGTCAAATAACTATACTTACGTTTGACTTTTAATATATTTTACAATGCCGCCTGTTCTTGATAGCTCGCCTAAACTTCACTAATAATAAGTATAACATAAGGTCATTTTTCTTAATGTTTAAATTATAATTCACTGCAAGTCCAATGTCATTTACAATATACGTATATTATAGGAGTGACTTGTGATTGCTGACTTCACTTTTAAGATCATGATGTGAATTTAAATTGATAAAATTATTGTTAAAATAAAAAAGTTTATTTTATAGAAATGCATTTTATTTTTATTTATACTAACTACTTCTCAGTGAAGATTATAGGAAGAGGTTTCAGGCTCGGGTTTATTTTACGCTACCATTGCACAAATTTTAATGTGAAGCAAACCGCTACATAGAATTAAAATCATAATCATCAGACGGGGTCGATCCACTGCTGGATGAGAAAGCCTCCCATAGCTCCTTCTACTGTTCTTTCTCACAAAACCAAGAGCATTTGGACGCCTGAATATTATCTTTAAAAGTCACCTACCATTATGCGTAGAAGTATTCAACCAATGTGTGCTACTACTTCTTACGTATGCATGTAACATGGATTCTTAATGTAAGAGAAATTAAAAAAGTACGAGTAGCGCAACGTGATATGGGAAGATGCATGTTGGCCAGAACGCGGAGAGACCACAAAATTAACCAATGGATAAAGATGCAGAAAAGAGTAAGCGAGAAGATAGCAGTCGCTAAGCAGATAAAATGGCAATGGATTGGACAACTGCTAGATAAATTTCGTCAAATAGTAGTGCCGAAGTGGCATTGAACGACCACAATGACAACCTAAAACCCGTTGGATAGATTAACTCATAATTATTCATGTACGTAATAGGAAAGAACAAAGTATTAATATACATATGCATATGTAATAGTTGTCGCTAGATTTTTTTTCTTACTTCCACCGTCGCTGATTTTGGTGGCATAAAGTTTAGCCTTACTAATTAAGGTCACTTAAGTATGACTATGCATTTGGCAGTTAGCTGGTGGTAAATAAGTATCTGTTTTTAGAACTATTGACGGTGCGAACGCCTTCTACGCTAAATATAAAACTGTCACTACTACTTGTTTATTATAATATAGATGTTTAATAATATATTACATTCCTACAAGATGTAGAAAATATGACATAAGAAAACTCAAAACTTTCTAAGAAAATTTTCATCTCTTTAATCCGAGCGGCTTAGGTACCAGGTTTGAATCCTGGGTTTGGCAAGTACACATATTATTTTTCAATTTGTATTTGAGTCATAGTATGAACCTAATAGGTTGAGCAAGTGGCTATCATCCATTTCTCGTAAAAACAAAAATATCTATTAATACGAACCTACTATCTGCGGTTGCCCATATGATTTTATTAGGATCGGATACGGTAAAAAAATTAATAAATTGTCAATTATGACATTATTTAAAATTTGGCAAAAATTCAATATCCTGTGAAGGTACATAATATATTGAAACATCCACGGTGACCGCGCGGCTTAAGCATTGGAATATAATTCCGTGGGTCCCAGGTTTGAATCCTGGGTCTGGCAAGTACACATATTGTTTTTCAATTTGTGTGTGAGTCAGGGTGTGAACCTAATAGGTTGAGAAAGTGGCTGACATCCATTTCTCGTAAAAACAAAATCTGTTAATACGAACCTCTACTCTGTGGAGGCCCATATGATCCTATTAGGATTGAACATGGTCGAAAGAAAGAATATTGAAAATAGTAGAAGAGTTTTAAAAATACAAATAATTGATTTGATAGCAGTAATATGATTAATGACAGACTACGTCAACGATTTTTCTATAGAAAGAAAATGAAATATATCTGTGAAGTAGATGTATTATAATTTTACTCAGATTATATTTCAGAAAAGGTCTCTATTTAAAAACCAGTACTTAAATGACAAGCAAGATTATAATTGTATGAAAAGTATTCGTCATCATATTAAATTATTTTTTATCGCATATTATATTATATTATTATATATGTATTAACACAGAATTCTAGAAATTATAGCGTTGTTGCTAAAGATAATTTTAGAAATGGAAAGTTGAATAAAATGCAAGAACGGCGATTGCGTAACTGTCATTAATCAAACATAAAATGTAATAATATGAATAATAATAACATGATAACTCACAACGACTTCCGTATTTAATATCGACCAGATTCCATCGAAATCGTTTTTGTTACTTATTCAAAAGCGATCTAGTTTTTATGACAACTGTATTGTAAATATATCCTTATAGCTGATACATTATAAAAAAATGTATGACCAGTCACAATTTCCTTGTATTTATAATATGAAAACCAATAACGGCTGCAAACATAATATTGAAATCTCCTACAAGCCATTACTCTTGACCGTTCCCAGTTCTTTATAGCGCGTTTCCGCCAAATTATAATATGCAATGCATCAAACCAGCTGGATTTTATCATGTTTGAGTTTTAGTATCTCTTGGATACCGTTAAATAATAAATAACATACTCGGATTACGGAAAAGTTTTATATATATTATATATTCGCACAATCTTTCGAGGAATATAATGTACATGTCTATTTGCCACATGTTTCAATGTTCAATGGTTAAAACCAAATGTATTTTGATTGACTAATCTTTTAGCGGCTTTGATATGTCGTACAAATAGTTTTTTTGATAATTAGTTGATAATAAACACATTAGATGACAGACTACATATTATAAAAATCCTGAATCTAATGGATTTTGAATACATTTTTTTCGTTTGATGAGTGAATGTTTTAACCAATGAAACTGATAACTAGAATCTTTGTAGTGAGTCAGTAATCTAATTAATTGGTTTAAGCACTCGTCCGGCAAGCAATATACGAGTATTCAAATCATACTCTACCCGAGAATATTTCAAGAAAATTATAATAGTGAGGATTTTCAAGGTAAATATTTGATCAACAAAGATAGTTACATTTATAAATAAATAAATATATTCTGTCTGATGATGACTAAAAATGATGAATTAATAAATTGTTAAACTAAACATGCTTCCATATCGACTAAATTCAAGTCACAGTATATTATAACTGTTTTCTATTGTCAAAAATAGCGTCCTTGTACGTCGGTCATATTAATTAATAATGAAGAGTGAAATGGTATCGTGACACAATACAATGTCGGGGAAAGTCCTCGGAGATAGCGCCTGTGCAATGTTGAATTAAACAACATCTCGATTACGTGACATGACGCCATCGTCGCTTAGGCACAGCTGAGGATATTCTAAGAAATCGCTACATGAAGCCTGCACAGTAGTGCATTTATAAGTAGCTTTACATTTAAATTTTGCTATAAGGGATAATAGATAGATACTTAAAAAAATAATGATTATTATCTGGGTCTGTATTTTGATTTCGAAAGTCGTTAAGTGAATTTAAAAAAAGCATACTGATAAATGATAAATTCAGCTGAAAATAAATGACATATATTTAGAAATAGAAAAGAAGAGGTAGAATACTAGATACATAAGTAAACAGGAGTGTAAATATATATACATAATGAATGCCTTGTAAAACATTGTTAACATAGTATGTGAGATCAACTAATAATAATTACAAGATAAAAAGAACTTTTTATATACTTACAACGTTTTTAAATTTTCTGTTGAATTATTATACTCAATATGCTCAAACTTGTACTTGATATTAAATAAAAAACAAACAAATATAGAATACTGAAATGTCATTTTGACATTTCATTCTGATTTTCATAGTAACGCACGTATATATTAATAATTTAGTTGCTAGGACCACCCCCTTAGCAACCAATAATAGTCTTTTACTTTTTACGGATTTTTCTGAAATAACTTTCCATACAAAACAGAATTAACTGAAAATGAATTCAATTATGCTTAAAGATGGCTAAAAGTATTAAAAGAATGCATTGGCATCGTGTTCTGATATATTCTAAAAGTTTCAAATGTCTAGCTAGTCGGGAAGTTAGTTAAAAATCGATTGCAAGATTTGTACTGGACAAACAACCACCGGACAAACAAGAATACGAGCTAATAAAAACGTTGTAAAAAAGTGCAAGTGGCTCAAAACGTTTGTTTACTATGTTACTAGTAATTCAATCAATTACTGACAGTCGCTGGATTTAGATACATATTACAACATTACAAATATAAATAAATATAACATTAAAAATTGTAAAAAAATAGATTTTACAATCTATTTGTGTTTCATCAACACGAAATGAAATATTTATTTATTCATAACGGTAACAGAAATATGCAAATGCATTTTATTAAATAATTTTAAGAGAGTTCGAAAGTATCTAAATTATATTATAGAAACTTTTAATAGTTTATATAGCTATAAATTAATATACGTAAATGTATAATATACTTATATATTTTGTATGTTTATGGTAACCGGTTTGATACAGGTGTATATTTAATATATAATGCAAGATTTGATTAAATATTATAATCAACATTCTTACTATGGCATTCCAGAATTAACATAAAATCAACATTTTCTTAAAATAATTATCGTCTATATACCAATTTGCAGTTGAAAAAAGCAAAATAATTTCGTTCCTATTTCGTGTCACATTGGTCTTTGCAATTAGTGAAGGTTACATTAATAGACTTCGTATTAGGAAGAATAGGTTTTAGATATTCACTCAAACCATTGAGTTATTTCAATGGATAAAAAAACATATTGAAAAATAACGTATTTTATGCCAGTCACGGGATGGAACGCGCGACCCATGGCTTGAGAGACGACTACTGTACCAACCAGGCCACTGTGGGTATGTATATAATACCAAATAGATAAAAATATGCACACAGTATTGTGTATAATAAAAAAAATATAGCTACCTATCTGATTTATAATTATATTATTTTACTACCGATAGTCCATGACCTTAGAAAAGAAAATATAAAGTAGTCATATATACAAAATAAAAGCAAACTAATTCGTATTTAATTGTTCGATTTATAGGCGCGCACTTCTCTACCCATGACTCACATGGTTACATGTAAATTGTACGTATTATATTTCACCGTAGCACAGTTTACCGTGAGCTGTCTTACCGGAAAGAGATTCCCGTATGTATAGCATTGAGATTTAAAAAAATAAGCGTTTTTCGTGGAGGATTGCAAACAGTACTGTTACAATGTTATTAGATTAAATAATTAAAGAACAATAATGTGCTATTTATTGATACATATCAGAATTAATTTTATATAAATTACACTGTATTTCTAATTTACTTACCTACCTATTTTCTTCTGTGTTTCTTTTGTTGCTTTTCATTCCATATTTTAAGTAGGTAGTTTATTTTGGCAAGGAATTGATTTCAATATTCTACAGCTATTTATTTACAATACAACATATCACGATTAACTGTATTACGGCCAACTGCTTATGTACAAATTTCCGGACACGGACTTACATATTGTTGCAAGTGAATTATATTTGAGAAGTTTATGTTTAAATATTGACAATCAAAAAAAAGCCTACTAAAAGTCTCCTAAGTTTGTATCATCAATATAAGGAATAAGCTGAGTAAGCTTCATTGATATTACTCTTGTGGTTTATGAGTTATAGCTGAATTTGAATCGATCGGTATTTGAATCAACCGCCCAATGAATTTATAAAATGATTTTTCGAGTTATACTTTAAAATAAATTGAATATATTTAAGCACTGACTATCACAAGGCAATCAGGGTTTTGTGGTATTATGTGAATGAAAATATCTACCATTAGTTTCTGTAGAATGGCCATAAAAATAAATGTAAATTTATGCGAACACATCTAAAGTAAGCCTTATTATGTAAAATGACGTTGTAGACACGTTCTAAAAAAGTCTTTCGTAACGGCAAGCATGTGTTATGGTGCCGAGCTGTTCCGTTATAGACTGTCAGAGATTATTCATCTCATTTATGATTGTATTGGTCATAATCAATTATTACTTTTTTTTGTCACTTTCATTTTCTTATTATGAAAGTAGAGTTGGCGCCGTTGTGAGCTGCGTTGACGATGCGGTGAAATGTGGTAACTGATGATGTATGCAATTTGCTTATTTTATAATACTGCTCAATTATTATAAAGAACGAAACCACGGTGAAGTAGTGCTATAATATCCATATCTAAAGGCGTGGGTAGAATTCTAATCACGCATTCCAAATCATAATAGATATGTTATTTTTTCAGATAAAATTTAGTTATATTAATTCAATGTGTATTTATTCCAAAGCAAAAGATTAATAAGTTAGGTGGATGGCTAATAAGTATTCCTTGTTAAAATATATTTTAATATAACCTTTACTCTTTAGAATACGGAAATTCATAAATTTATACTGTGTCGTTGATGAATTTATTATCTCACGTCATGATAGAAGCTGTGTATTATAACACTATGTGCATTTTTATTGTTTATAAAAACCATATATAAAAAATGAAAGAAGGTTTCTATTATGAATGGATTCAAAAGTTCAACTGACTCTGGAAGATACAATAATTTTGGTACATATCTGTAGTTTGTGCAAACTTGATTATAAAACGAAATAAGTCTAATTAGTGAAATTAGTGCATATTATTTAGTGCTGAATTAGTAATAAGGAATGTGCAATGTGTCATTGTCTATAAATGAAATCGGTTATTTGTATAAGCACATATCTTACATGCATAATATATATTTTTGTAAGATAATGAATTGCATTTTCATTAATGATTGTAGAAAATAAAAATATCAATAACAAAATAAGAAATGCGTATATTGTCCCTGTTTATAAAATAATTATATCGCTGTTATCTTTTATTCATTATAAATGAATACTTTTAAGAAACGATGTCTCTATTTAAGGTTTTAATAAATAATAAATCTTAACCGAATTAAATTAATATAATGCGTATCTGAATCCAGAGCATGGACCGAACGTCTTGAAAAAATGGATAACAATGATTCCTCATTAATAAGTCTGTTGACTATAAACACCTACAGGGTCTAGCACGATTTGGCACCGCGAACTGGCCTCCGCCGATTGGCCTCCGGTAATTGGCCGCCGGTACAATCGGACGCCAGCCTAATTGGACGCCGACCCAATTCGACACCGACCAAATTGGCCTCCGGGAAAATTGGACGCCGCACAGTTGAATTAAATGCGCAAAGGAATAGACGTACGTTACGATTTGTTGGAGTAAATAAGCAAGTCAGTTTAATATGCTTCTATCTTCTCAGTAGTTGTACCTTATACATTTCGCGCTTGACACATTTTTAATATAGATTGAGAAAAATTATTATGCCTTATGATGTTTATTAAAAGAAAATAATTCTTCCCTCGCTAAAACTTAAAGATGTGCATAATCAATTAATTCATTGTCTATACATGGGTACTTATTTATATTTACAACAAATATTAAAAATAATGTTAGATGTTAGAATAAAAATTACATTATATTTCAGCTTTTTATCGACTCAATATTATAATAAAGCTTAAATATGTATATTATTATGCATAAATGCGTATTTTAAGATAGTATGAAATTACAAACAAAATATTAAGTAAGTTATCTGCTAAGTATAAATGTTTCAGTAGTTTGATTGATAAACTACTTAGGTACTGGGTGCCGGACGAAATCCCAAAGGCCGAAATCCCGAATGCTGAAATCCCGAATGGCCGAAATCCCGAAAAATAAAAAAATACAAACATCAATAATTGCGCAATTTTTGCAAGAGATACAAAACCCATTTTTTGTGGAAATATAAAAAAAATGTAAAATACAAACATCAGTAATTGCGCAATCGTAAATTGCGCAATTTTTGTAAGATGCACAAAATCCATTCGTTCTACAAAATAATCTCTCGTGAAAAAAATTGCGCAATCGGAAAAACCCATTTTCCGCAAAAATGGTATTTGTCTCTCTTACAAAAATTGCGCTCACGATTGCGCAATTATTGATGTTTGTATTTTACATTTTTTATATTTCCACAAAAAATGGGTTTTGTCTCTCTTGCAAAAATTGCGCAATTATTGATGTTTGTATTTTTTTTATTTTTCGGGATTTTGGCCTTCGGGATTTCGTCCGGCACCCAGTACCTAAGTAGTTTATCAATCAAACTACTGAAACATTTATACTTAGCAGATAACTTACTTAATATTTTGTTTGTAATTTCATACTATCTTAAAATACGCATTTATGCATAATAATATACATATTTAAGCTTTATTATAATATTAAGTCGATAAAACGCTGAAATATAATGTAATTTTCATTCTAACATCTAACATTATTTTTAATATTTGTTGTAAATATAAATAAGTACCCATGTATAGACAATAAATTAATTGATTATGCACATCTTTAAGTTTTAGCGAGGGAAGAATTATTTTCTTTTAATAAACATCATAAGGCATAATAATTTTTCTCAATCTATATTAAAAATGTGTCAAACGCGAAATGTGTAAGGTACAACTACTGAGAAGATAGAAGCATATTAAACTGACTTGCTTATTTACTCCAAAACATCGTAACGTACGTCTATTCCTTTGCGCATTTAATTCAACTGTGCGGCGTCCAATCCTCCCGGAGGCCAATTGGGTCGGCGTCGAATTGGGTCGGCGTCCAATTGGGCCGGCGTCCGATTGTACCGGCGGCCAATTACCGGAAGCCAATCGGCGGAGGCCAGTTCGCGGTGCCAAATCATCCCATTCCCACACCTACAGACGTGGCAAAGATCCACATCAGATAGTACACCTAATTAAAATTAATTGGTTAGTATTTTAATATGGTTTCTTGGACCATTTAAGAGTTTCGAAGATAAAACGTATTGCCGTAATAATAAAATGTAAATAACTGCCTCAATTTCTTTAATGATTTATGGGTCATAAATAAGTACTATAAATGCTGTGTAATTTGTGATGTGCCTATTAAAAATTCATAATAATAATATACGCATCTGTGAAATACTTTTCCAGACATACATACATAAAATGATATAGTATAAAGAATAATTTATTCCAATTATTTTCTTGTTTAGTTTTAATTTAGGTACGATACAAGGTTTTTGAAAGTTTTTGTAGTGTAACATTACTTCATAGATGCGAAGATCTTTGATTTTAATGGATTTTACGTGATCGTTTTTGATACGCAACTAAATACATAAATTATATGCTACATAATAACTCTACATGACTTAACTATAAACAATACAAAATTATTGGTAATATTAATATATGTTTATTTATGTATTAATAAATTGAATGCCAATTAACATGATTTGAGAATATTAAGAAAATAGTGGCATATGTTTATACAAACAGAAAATACCTATTTAGGACATGATATTAATTAGGAAAATTGTAATTATTTAGATTGTATTAGAAGTCCCGTGATGTAGGTTGCTATGCAGATAAAAATGATCAATGTGTTAATTTAAAAATAGCGGCTCATGAAAGAAAAGAATACATGTAATAGAAAATGACAGAAAAGAGCGATAGAAAACCAATCTAAACTAAAAGATCAGTTTCTTTTTTAATGCAGTAAAGTTGACCTTAGTAGAAACCAGGTCGGACGACCTGATGATCCCAATAGCTGGTTGAACAGATTTGAACAGCTCGGTCCCAGAGTTAGTATATTCTTACGCATAACTACATTTACACTTATGCTATCCGATCTATATAGGTTAAACTGGAAGAGTTTTGCAATTAAGCCATTCTGACCAGTAAAGAATAAATTTACCTATATATTTACACCAGCTACTGTTGACTATTGATTGAGGTCTAAATTTATTTACGATTTTCTTTAATGATGATTTAAGTTCTATGTATATTTAATGATACTAATATAAACTGACGTGTATATGCAAAGCTATTTTTATTTGATTAGCTTGTTAAAGATTGAAGAATTAGAAGAATATCAGGTACATCTTCATTTGACAATGAATTGAGCATAGGTATATGATTCTGTGCCGATACAAAATAACTTTGTTAGTTATAAGTGAAGCTAATAATTGAAATATTCAAATCAAAATATATCAAAAATATTGATTGAAATGAAACAATCAATTATATTATAAATTAATAAGTTGTTGTTTATCCAATTAGATTGAACGAATACAATGTTTTGTGTCACGCTCTCAGATGGAACGCCTATTAATTTTATTTTTTATAATTTTAAATAAGTAAATAATTTATAATCTGGGTGTTGTCAATATCGACATGGTATTGTAACGTAATAAATATGCAGATACTAGATAAAACACTCGTTTGTAATAATAATTGTAGGTATCTCATTATAAACACTACGAAAAAGACATCAATGCATGGGCAAGCTCGAAGATACCATTATCAAACCTGTCTCATACGTTTTTTTTCTTTATTTTTTTTTTTAAATATCATTGTATATGCATAGACAGTAAGATAAATAGTCTGCAGTCGCTGTAAATTATACATATATTATATATAATTATTTAATGGAATCAATTAATAGTAAATTGTGTGTGGGTGCTAATTATATGTATCACAAATCTACGTTAATAATTCTAGAAAAATGCAAAACATGTTGTCGGAAGGTTATGGATTTTGGTAACTTTATTGAAATAAATTATAGAAAGTTTAAACTAAATATAGGTATTGTAGTGCAAACAATAAAGGGACAGTTTTAAGGCATCTATGAGAGTTTAACTTAACTATACCCATAAAGCATTTTTTTCCATTGTCATTTCTTAAGACGGAGCATAATATTATAATATATCAACACGGTCCTTTTTTGGTTAAAGGCATTTTATGAGAATTAGTTAACACCCATTTGTCCAACTTATTGGGGTCATGACCTGAATCTATTCAGACACATTGATTGAAAAACAACATGTAAATTTCACTCAAACGAGGGATTTGAACGCATGAAAAGAAATATAGTTTTACCCAACACTAAAATTTAATGAATAATATTATCTTTGTCATAAGTACTAATGACATGAGGGTATGAGTTTAACTGTCAAGGGCGAATCTTATCTATGGCGAGACCTTGAGAATTAAACTTATAAGGTCTACAAACTCGGGTTACCCTGCTAGAAATAATAATGCTATGATTATTTTTAATTAATCACCTTAATTTCGTCAATAATAAAAAACTGAATCATTGCATATTACTGCTAATTATGAAACTGCTGTGACAAAATACCTCTTTCGTTTCATACCGAGATATCAGAGCTCCAAAAAATTTTGAAACTGTTTGCACAACTCCGGAGCCCTGAGTAAACTGGCTGAGTGTTAACAAATAATAGTCGAACGGTCGATTCGATGTCGATTATTCGACACAAGCGAACGGAAAAACGTCAAACGAAAAAAACAACACAGCATAACCGAGAAGAAAGTGACTGATTTACTTATGCAAGTCAGGCATATCCAGCCGGTTTGCTTAAAAAGTAACTCCACTTACCAAAAGTTGACCGTATTCAGTTGCCTTCTAAAAGAAGTATCACGTTATTTTAATGTATTATAGTGTAACTATTTTTAAAATTCACTTTTTTTTTTTAAATTAATTGATTAATATTGTGACCTGCATAATAATGTTTCATTCATTAGCCATATAAATAAGTAAAATATTTCAAATTTGGAATCTTCGTACTTAATTCGATTATTAATTATTATTGTCTATGTGTGAATAATTATATTATCAACAAAATGATTTATATTTGATAGCCATAAAATAAAATAAAAAGGACAGAATTTTCGTTGTTGTGTTAATTATTATTGTCGATATGTGATTTTGTTGTCAAGAAAGCCACGTTAATAGTTGGTTGCGATGTACGGCGATAGCGAGAAATCTCAATAATAAAAGCGTATTGAAATACGTATAATATAAAACATGAAAGTAAAAGTGTTGGTCGCGCCACGGTCCAGCGAGACGGCGACAACTTTCAACTTGGGCGATGACGGGTGTTGCCAGCGCAATGTGAGGCGTCGGTTTTCAAAATCAATCATGTAACATGCAAATACGACTGGCCCCAAAAACCTAATTAACCAGTCATCTGTTTTGAAAACAAGTCTTTACTGTTTTTACGAAATAATATCTTATTAAAATTTAAATAATAATAAAGATTATACAAGATATTGGTGCTCCAAATTGTGTCATGTCAAAGTTCTCACAGTAAAAAAACACCAATTAATAATAATGAAGTAAAATCAAATTTATTTGAACAACCAATTATTATTCAATTAAAAATACTTTTTACTTAATTAAAATTTACAGTTAATGGTGAGATATAAACAAAATAGTTATAATATTGTTATGACACAATACCTAGATGTTGATAAGACACTCATTTTTTAGGGATGGAAATTTTGAGATGACAACTGTTGAACACCAACACCGCGCATTTGATCCAAAAACGGGCAACTATATCAAACCGGTAATGTTAATCACTCCGCGAACACTCACTTTATGTCATTTATAATATTTCAAACACTAATTAAACACTTCTTAAAATTGTTTATTAATTCACGTTTTTTGTTAAACATTTTGGAAATAAGTCGCTCGCCGTTTGGATCAGATACCTTTTTTAAAATTCAAACACACCTACGTAAAAAACATTAAGACACATTTTTATAAAAAAAACGACCTTCAGACGTCATTGCATATTAAAATAAATTGATTTTTTTACATGGCCACAATAAACCAATAAAATTAACCCGCGTTCCCGCCAAATTATTCAAACGTAAAGAATAATTCAAAAGCTTTTTGAAAATGCGTTCATTCGCGCGTTTGTTATGCGATGGTTTGTTCGTAAACGCACGCAGGTTTTGTCGGTTTGTGTGTGATAATTTAATAAACAATCAGTCTCAAAACATTGTTTTGTAGAACTTACATCGAAGAAGAGCGGGTTATATTTCCAAGCGGTCTACAGACGCGTGTTATCGTCACAAGATGAGAACTGTGAATGCTACTCTTAGGCCGCGGGCTTGCTTACGAGCCTTCGCCCCCCACCCTGGGAAAACTAGCAGCCGGTCAAAAATATTAAAGCCCCCACCCTTAGGAAATCCAGATTCAGACTTTGATATTAATAAAACTGCCTTTGCAAGTCGCTATATGAAATACCTGTGTGACGTATTCGATTACTTGTAATATGGTTTTTTTTATTGTATTGCATTTTTATCGATTGATTCACCGGCCGTTCACTAAATACCTAATGCACTAATTATAATTTGTAACACTCTTGGCAATGATTCTATACAAATATTTCGTGGTAGTAAGCAAACGTTGTTAAAAAATAGCCCGATATTATTATATTACTTAGTTTAAAAACATTGAAACATCTTTCATATATTTCATATTATGTCTAATGCTTCTAATATAATTAAAAGCATAACTTGTACTTTAAAATTAGTCTAAGATTGAACTATAGTTTTTACAAGGTACTCTATCAACAAAGATCATAGCCAGTTTTATACATAGTTAGTTTACAAATTACAAAAATATTAAGTTAGAATTAAATCAGATTGGTTTTTAAGAATTTACAATTAAATTGTTATAACAATTGCACTTTTTCGCAAAAGATAATAAAGTTTTTTTCAGCTAAATTATATTTTAGACAATTTATAAGAGAAAACTGAAATTATTAAAATAATAAAACTGCCAGTACCTACATATTAGAAATAATGGAATAAAACAATCTTAAATTGCGTTTTTCCTAAACTATTCTGTTTGAAGATAGAACAGTCTGGCTCTCAGGTACAGAAGAATACTTTTACGTTTTCAAAATATTGATCGAGTTTGACTTGATGAAAAATGATTTTAAATTAAAAATTATCTAAGCAAAAAAATAATTCTGTGTTATGATTTGAGACCCAGATTTCAACTGTGAGCGTCTTATGATTTTGTGTGCACATTATATGTATTTAATTGAAATTAAAATTTACTTATATCTCTATATATATAAAAATCTCGTGTCACGATGTTTGTGGTCGAACTCCTCCGAAATGGCTCGACCGATTTTTATGAATTTTTTTATGTATATTTTTTAGGTATGAGAATAGGTCAACAAATATATTTCATACCGCTAGGTGATTAGGGTATCTCTATCCAGAATTTTTTTTCTTTTATTTTTTTGAAAATTTCTTTTTGTATTTTTTTATTATTTTGCATCAAAAAATACCTATAACCCCAAATTTTCACTCTCCTAACCCCACCCTCCTACCCCCACCCTCCCATTTTTTTTAATCGCGATTTTATTATTTTTGTATGAACAAATTTAACCGTGGTTCGTATTTCAAACAGAACGAAATTATTTATGTTGTTGAATGACAGATGGCGCTACGTCCGAGAAGAATTCAAGAGAAACGCCGCGTCATTTTGACATTTCATTCGGCATATCACAACGCAGTGCGTGCAAAATTTTGTGCGATTTATTTTAATTTATCTATTTTTATGTGCGTGTATTACAGTGCACAATGCCATCAAGACGCAAGGGGGGCCATTTGGGCCATCGAACGAATAAAGCAACAAACATGCGAAATAGTAGATCAGAAAGAACAAACGAACAAATCCAACAAGATAGCAAAAACGTGCGTGTAAGCATGTCGCAATTGCGTGCATCCCAATCACAAGAGGCACGAGCTGAACGAAGTCAACAACGACGATTGGAACGGAGCCAAGCGCGCCGGTTCGTAGTTAACACACGCAGAGCAAATGACCGACAACGCCAACAAGTACATCGAACATTTACTTCCGCTTCGTTCCTTCGTCTCGCATTCGAGTACGAGCCAGATATTGAATATTCCGCTCATCCGAAAGTGCTGATTGGTGCTATGGACAGAGAATGTCCCCATTGTCATGCGCTCAAATTCAAACATGAGTCAGCCGGGATGTGTTGCGCATCAGGAAAAGTGCAACTACCAGAAATTGAGATACCACCAGAACCATTGAACGGCTTGCTCATCGGCACGGTTCCAGATTCAAACCTGTTCCTGAAGTCCTTTCGCACATTCAATTCATGCTTCCAAAAGACTTCGTTCGGAGCAACAGAAATAGTTCACAATACTGCGAAAAATGGTCAACAATTCCATTCTACGTTCAAAATCAAAGGCCAAGTATACCACAAAGTAGGCTCATTGCTGCCAATGCCAAACGAACCACATAAATTTTTACAAATCTACTTTATGGGCGGTGAGGACATCAATCATGTGGATGCACGTTGTGGCTACAATAGCCTCAATTCGCATAATGCCAGCCGCATCGTCGGCGAACTGGACACCCTGTTGAATGAGCACAATGAATAATTGAAATTCTTCAAAGCACACATGCACGAATTGCAAAGTGACAATCACGCTATTGTCATCAATCCTGATAAAACACCAGCTGGAGAGCACGTGCTTCGATTCAATGCGCCTGTTGTTGACGACATTGCTGGAATCATGGTTGGCGACCGCACATCGACGCGAGAAATTGTGATTCGAAGAAGAAACAATAATCTGGAGTTCATCGCTGATACACACCGTTCATACGACGCTCTCGAATATCCGCTAATTTTCTGGAAGGGACAAGACGGATATTGCATAAACATTAAACAACGAGATCCTGTCACAGGTAATTCATTCATTATGAACATCATTACTCATTTTGAATTGAGAAAATGAATGGTTGATGTTTTTTTGTTTTTATCGGCGGTCATCGTCTACAGTGCTCTATTCCTCTTTCTGTCATATATCCCATCCCCACACACTTACGATACATTCGTTATTTTTTATTTAACAACCAAAATGTTCACTATAAATAATTTATATGGCAGAACAACGTTTGCCGGGTCAGCTAGTACATATATAAAACTTTGCAATCTAAAATTTCAAGGGATTTACTACATAGCATGAAAAAACAAAGAAAAAAGTATTAAAACGATAATAAAAAACAAAAAAATAGAAGCAGTGTTATAAAAACAGTATAAAGAGTAACTACCAAAATATATAATAGGTATATGAAAGTAAGCCAAATGAGCTAAGTAGACCCTATTTTAAGAATTTATAAAATAACATCCATCTATCTTTACTCATTCCCATGAATGTGGAAATATAAATATCCGAAGAAATTTGATTAAACCGGGTTGAATAGAGTTATTATTAATTAATAATCAATAATTTTACGATAAAATTTGAAATGAATACAGGTAAATTGAGAGCATGATTAAGAAATACTGACATAATAGAATACGAAGAAAGAACAAAATTATATTAGTCTTGAACGACAATGTTTTTTTTTTTTTTTTTTTTTAATAAATGGCAATATTAAATTTGCTAAATGTTTCTTTATAACAATTATACTGAATACACTAAGATCAACGATCTTAATGTGAACTCGTTTGTTATAAAAAATATTCAGTTGAAATTGTTATGACATTCATACTCTTAGGTTTAGGGAATTTAAAATTTTAAAAGTGGCAATGATCTCATTTGAAATAAAAATATGACAAAAACTAGTTTTTAAAAAAAAGTAAGATAATGTAAATATAATATGCGGACAAATATTAAAAATTGACGGTGTAAAACTTTTAAAGCAAATTTCTCATTAGTTCAGATGTTATATAAAGTTGTTGAACTCTTAAGCTTAAATAATGTCATTAGTATGGTTCACATTAGTGTGAGAGAAATATATGCCTTTAAAATATTATTTATGTAACTACTGAAAATTTTAATTCTGCAAAAAATGTTTGATGAAATAATCAGGCGGTATACTATAATAATATTATCTTCCTTTTATATATTTAATGCTGTTGAAAATAATTATAATATAATATGTATATAATATATATATTGCAAAAAGAAGAAAATTATAACATCAATTTCTATGATTGACATACCAACGTTGCTCGAATAAAAATATATTCATGTCATTGTTGTAAATGAGTTTTTGTGAACCCATTTGACAGCATTTTTTAGATCTATTCACCTCATTTGCTTTTTACTTAAAATAGTGATCACTAAAATTACAAGCATTTTCAATAATCTACTTCCATCAAGAGCAGGGTTGGCAAACATTTTTACGTGCGCATGCTAAAATTTCCCAAATATTATTTTTCGACTGTCTGACGTGCTAAGCAGTTTTCATAGGGAACAAAATGAAAAAAAAGTTTAAAAATTACAATTTACAAATATTTTTTTTCAAAATTTTCATGAGACCGTGGGAGCATTTTAACCACGCTCCTTTCACATATTCCCTATTACTGAATGGTTTTCCATTTTTGGAAATAATGTTTGAGGAAAAATAACAAACAACTGTTATATTTTAATGACTACCGATAGATTTTATTAGGTTTGTTGATTGAATAATTTTATTTTTAATTGCCCGTTCGATAAAGTTTGTTTGTTCGTCCATGATTTTCTTAAGAAGTGATTTATGGTTTGTGTCATGATACCGTTTTACTGACGAGGTTTTTGTTTATTAAATCGAAGTGGGTACTTACTACTTCAATTACTAACCGAATCGCCAATAGTAGCTAGATTTGGAAGAACGATAATGAGCAGGTATAGTTAAAGTTTGTCGTCATTAGTATGTCACCTCGTAGCATAGTGTACAATGCATGGATTGGGGCGTAAACCCAGGAGATGCAGGTTCGATTCCTGCTGGGTGTCTTACTTTTTTCAAAAAGATTTTTTCTATTGGTTATAATATATTTTCTCAGAAGTGTTTTTAAAAATTATGTATGTTCAATAATTAGAATGATACATTCTTAAATCTTGTGAATTATTTGTTGAATAAAAAAAATAGTTAAATAAAAATGTGTATATGTTTAAATCATGATTAACTTTATAAAACTAGATTAAAACAAGGATTTATAATGAAATATTAAATATCCTTTCTTCAAAGTCTATGTACTCTAAAAGATCCTTCAAACTAGGAATTTCCGAACGTTATACGGCACATGGGTCCTTAAGGTGCTTTTACAGATTCCATTTTACAAAATATTATGGGAATTTAATGCAGATGTTGTTGTATTTAGTTTAGTTTTATATGTATTAAACTACATCATATTATATGCACTGCTTATACAGAAAAAACAACATTATTTAGAACGTAATCTATCTTCAATTTGTTTCTCTTCAGATATGCGTAATAAATAATTTGTAATAGCTGAATAATCAAAGATATACCAGGAGAGCTCATTCATTATAATGATTATCACATTAGTTCACGTTGAAATATTTTAATACCATATAATTTTATGTAAATTTTTCGAGATTCTATTCTGTTATCTATACACATAAACAGTATTTCATTAATTTTTATTAAGGATGTTCTATTGTTTTGTGTTTACAAAATAATAGACGTACCCATATTATTTATAAAATATCTCACCTATTTCAATTTTATCTGAACAATTTCAAAAATTTAAGTTTATGATTTGTGGTAAATAGATTTCATTTGATTGTTATCCGTTGATGTAACAACCGTGGAAATATTTTGAATAGCCGGTAAATCGTGAAACATTTGTGTTTGAATTAATTTGAATTATTGAAATGTGTATGCAAATAATTATGAAATATAATAGGTACGTAAAAAGATTTTTTACACGAAATAGTAAAATAATAAACACATTATTTTTATTACTGGTAGTATAAAAAATCTTTATTAAATGATCATTGAAATGGAAAGTATTTCTCTTGAAATATTATTAAAGTCAGTTTTTTTACGCACGTTTAAAAAACAACGCTATCAATGACAACAAAAGTGATAAGTAACAAGAAAGTGATCAATTACTTGCGTTTTTCATGTAGAAATGGTTTGTGGCTTTGAAGTCTGTTTCACTTAAAAATAAACTAGAATATTTTTCACTGTACGAATTCATACGTTAGGTATTATTATTAAACTTGTTATACTTAGTCAAGGCCAAGATACATTTGTACGTGCACAAAATTATAGGAATGTTAGTGTAAAATCATTCGTTTAAAAGCAACAGACGTCCACATTTCATCTTGCAGTCAAATTAAATGTAGTTTGGACTCAGAGCATGTGGGCAAAAATGCAAATTTATTTTTTCTTCAGTATTGGAAATCATTCAATCAATATACCTACTGGTGATAAAAAATATAATTGGTTATATATAATTATTTACACATAAGTATTAAGTAAACTGATGAGCAAACCTATGATAAAAATTTCAAGTAGGTACACGCAAAGATAAATTAACAGAATGCTACCTGTTTGAAGATTATCAGTTTTTTTTAAAAATAATTATAAGTGTTTGGTTTAAATTAAAGTCCATGGTATAATACTAAGATTACACATACAATAAACATTTATAAATAGCTTTATACATGTTAGAAGAACAAGACAAGAATCTTGTAAAGACAATGCTGATCGAATATATTTTTTCGTGTCCAGAAACTTGTACATACGCAGTTAGCCGTATCACACTTCACCGCGAAATGTTGTATCGGAAATATATGGCCGTATATTAAAGACGGTATAACCTCTTTGGGTCGTATAGTACTGACATAACATTTATATCTAAATAAAACACAGTTTTTGTCAGTTTACACTTTAAAGGAAGCCACCAGCAAGAAAATTTTGTAAAAAGCCGATATACTGGATTATTTGTTAGGTTAGGTTAGGTTTTCATTCTTGAATTCATGAATTATTTTGCCAAAATCAACTACGAAATTTGAATTAATGTTCATATTGAATCTAATAAAATTGGAAATCGTATAGTATACGGTCATCTCTTTCCTTTAAGAAGGCTCACGGCAAACTGTGCCATGGTGAAATGTTTTACTTACAGTTTATAATATAAACATATTATATAACCATATGTTTTTCATTATAACGCATTTTAACGCCTGGGAATGGGACGATTTGGCACCGCGAACTGGCCTCCGCCGATTGGCCTCCGGTAATTGGCCGCCAGTACAATCGGACGCCGGCCCAATTGGACGCCGACCCAATTCGACGCCGACCCAATTGGCCTCCGGGAGGATTGGACGCCACACAGTTGAAAGAAATGCGCAAAGGAATAGACGTACGTTACGATTTGTTGGAGTAAATAAGCAAGTCAGTTTAATATGCTTCTATCTTCTCAGTAGTTGTACCTTATACATTTCGCGCTTGACACATTTTTAATATAGATTGAGAATAATTATTATGCCTTGTGATGTTTATTAAAAGAAAATAATTCTTCACTCGCTAAAACTTAATGATGTGCATAATCAATTAATTTATAGTCTATACATGGGTAGTTATTTATATTTACAACAAATATTAAAAATAATATTAGATGTTAGAATGAAAATAACATTATATTTCAGCGTTTTATCGACTTAATATTATAATAAAGCTTAAACATGTATATTATTATGCATAAATGCGTATTTTAAGATAATATAACTACTTAGGTACTGGGTGCCGGATGTATTTTATATTTTTTTATATTTCCACAAAAAATGGGTTTTTGTGTCTCTTGCAAAAATTGCGCAATTATTGATGTTTGTATTTTTTTTATTTTTCGGGATTTTGGCCTTCGGGATTTCGTCCGGCACCCAGTACCTAAGTAGTTTATCAATCAAACTACTGAAACATTTATACTTAGCAGATAACTTACTTAATATTTTGTTTGTAATTTTATACTATCTTAAAATACGCATTTATGCATAATAATATACATGTTTAAGCTTTATTATAATATTAATTCGATAAAACGCTGAAATATAATGTAATTTTCATTCTAACATTTAACACTATTTTTAATATTTGTTGTAAATATAAATAACTACCCATTTATAGACAATAAATTAATTGATTATGCACATCTTTAAGTTTTATCGAGGGAAGAATTATTTTCTTTTAATAAACATCATAAGGCATAATAATTATTCTCAATCTATATTAAAAATGTGTCAAGCGCGAAATGTATAAGGTACAACTACTGAGAAGATAGAAGCATATTAAACTGACTTGCTTATTTACTCCAACAAATCGTAACGTACGTCTATTCCTTTGCGCATTTTATTCAACTGTGCGGCGTCCAATCCTCCCGGAGGCCAATTGGGTCGGCGTCGAATTGGGTCGGCGTCCAATTGGGCCGGCGTCCGATTTTACCGGCGGCCAATTACCGGAGGCCAATCGGCGGAGGCCAGTTCGCGGTGCCAAATCGTCCTAGACCCTTAACGCCTAGCTAATAATGATTGTAATATGTTTTCATTGATTATTAAAAAAAAGCCATTTTTTTTTCAATTATATAATTCCGTATTGTACCGAACCATTGAAATTATTTCCATCTTTTTTGAAAGAAAAGCCTGGGTTTCTAAGATGAGTGATAAAAAATAAAATAAAACTCAAATCGAGCGAATAAGATTAAGATAGTACCCCTAGATTGTGGCTATTGTCCCACAAGCCACTACTTAAATTATAATGTTGCAAAAAATATGTAGCTACGGCAGAAATAATTTGGTGACATTAAACTCTTTTATCTAGAAATTAAGTAAATTGATATGTATTGTAAAATTTTCAATAAAATTATACACAAAAAGAGTTATAAACATTTCATGGTCCAGTGAGTACATTTTAGCGAAAGGATTGTCTTTTTTCACTGAAGTATTTTTTTGAATGCCATCAACTTGGGCGTGGTAAAGTTGATACCAAAATAAATTCTTTTTATTTAGAGAAAATTGTGAACATAATTTGATGTCGTTATTATAATACTATGGTAGTCATGGGTTTGTACTCATGCTTTAACCCAGAGCTAAGCAAGTGATTAACATGCATTTATTGTGAATAGACCTGATAAGAAACAGACGAGCAAATTTCACGAATGTCTAAAAAATTGTAAGTACATAATATTGAGTTAGCCGTATTACAGTTCACTGTGAGTTGTTGTACCGGTAATAGATGGCCGTATAGTATTGCGATCAAATTCATGTATCAATAAAACACTTAAAATGGTACGTAATAAAAACCATGGAATACACGGAAAAGACAAAAGAAAATAGGTACCTAGATATGTAAATTAGAAATACATTCATATATAATTTAAATAAATTTATTCTCGTAGGTACTCGTAACTATCAAATCGTACCTACTCATCAAATATTCGATAATAATGACGTATCCAATCAGTATCAAATTATTGTTCTTATTGAATCATTATCTTATTGAATTTATAAAGTTGTCCATGGTGAATTGTGCTACGGTGAAATTTAATAATACGTACAATTTACATGTTACCATTTTCACGCTGGTTTATAGAGCCAATTAAAATAAATCACATGTCATACAAAGTACTGAGAATAAAACATTTTTGATTTAATAAAACTATTAAACAACTAATAATGCAATTAGCCACTTATAATGGTTTTAAATACATTCTAATTTATTTAACACCTTATTTTGTTATTGAATAATAAGACATCACATGCGACTGTTAGACGTAATGGACTTTAAAATTAAATTTGACCACTAAAGCTGAGTTTGATTTGAATGTTTTAATGATTTGACCTCATTACTGGTACTGCAGACTAAATTAGTTCAGTTGGCTACATCGAGAATCTATCTAAGGGAATCTTTATATTCATTTAAACCATTTGAATTGTGGTCTTTGAGGCATAACAATAATGTTAGTTATTTATTATGACAATTTATTATCTATTCTCATCATATTAGTAGCCCAGCGGAGTAGGAATATTAATTTTATTAATTTTACGATATTTAGCTCATGATAGATACTGTATAGTTTGTAATTAAATCAAAAGCTACCATAATTATTTTTTGTAGTTAAAATTCCTTAATAAGCGGTTATTTAGCACTTACTTTAAAAATACCAATGACTAACACTAAAAAAATTGATTATTTAAAATATATAATATTGTTTACTGTGACCTGTAAAGAAATCATTGAATTGTAAGAATTTATCAACCATTAAAACGTAGTTAGTGGACAAGAAATAATACATATTTCTGTGTTCAATTTAATTTCTCCGAATTATAAAAACCTGACGATTATTGCAGCCTACTATACGCATAAAAAATCTACACAAACAAGTCGATGACGTCAAACATAATGTTCAAAATTATATAGATGAACTAGGCGTTGTTTGAAAAGCTTACGGTATATCGGAAAAATAAAAAAATACGTTTTAAAAAAATGATATAATAATATTAATCTACCATAGCGGTTTTATCTTTTTGATATTGGGTCTATCTACTATATTATTTGTGAATTTGTGTCTGGCTGGTTTTAATATATTTATCTCACGTACTTTTACAAGCGAAGTTGGTAGCTAGTCAAAGAAAAGTGTATATTGTCTTTATAATAAAATATATATTATACATAATATTTTATGTTAAGTACCCCATGGTGGCTGTGCGGCTGAAGCGTCGGCCTATAATGTTGTGGGTCCTAGGTTCAAATTATAGGTCTGGCAAATACACATATTGTTTTTTAATTTGTGTATGAGTCAGAGTATAGACCTGATAGGTTGAGCAAGTGGCTGACGTCCATTGCTCGTAAAAACAAAATCTGTTAATCTTATTAGGATCGAACATGGTCGAAAAAAAAATTGTATGTATATTGTATCAGTGAGATGAAACAAAATTAATATTCTAAATATGACTGTCCTAGCAGTTATTGGATTTAATGGACTTTGTAACTGATTTACATTATATTAATATATTTTCCGTTTTTTATAATAATAATCAATCTTAAATGTTGCAGTTATCATTAAAATAATTAAAAGTAATAAAAATATTACGTTATTATTAAAGTTTTTCACGAACTCAATTGCCACGCTTGTATCACAAGCGTAACATGTGTATTAATTTTAGTTACGTAGAACACAGTTTCCCAACCGGTGTGCTGCAGGATTTTAATCAACTTATTTTATTAATAATCTAAATTATGATAAAAGTAATATTTTATTACACTTTTCTCAAAAGTTGTCCTTTTCTCGTATCCATGTAAAGTAAATAAAAGTATATTATAATATAATTTTATTTGGTGTTGGTTAATATTTATATTATAACAATGCATATTTTTTTAAGTTTTAAAGTATTATTTTTATCAAGTTTTGGATGGTGTTAATAATTTTTTATCTTGAAAAATGACTGTTTTTGAGGAATAGTTGTCTATTAATTTTATTTGATTAATGCCTACTGGCTGTCTTGTGATTGACCGAATGTACGCTACATTTTACGATGTTAATTAAATAATTAAAAAAAAAATTGCATACAACAGTTTGTCATACGTAGAATATACGTTTCATAGCTTTGCACTTCGGTTCTAGGGTGACAATGATAACATATTATATTATAAAATATTTCTTTACATATATTTTCTATTTATTTATTACTAGGTACATATAGTAATAATACAAGTGAATTTGGTTTAATTTTATGCGAGGTGATCGGGCAAAAAGGCGTATCAGTCTAGTAAAAAGTACAAACTTATGAAGCGTATACTCTACATTATAATATACAACTTAAAATAAGTTATTAATGGTTCAAATAGACTATATGACGATCGGGCACATATATGCTAAGAGCGTTTTAGTGTCTATGATCAAATCTATGCCATTCCGACATTTATACATACATATTGTATGACAGCTATGACATCGTATTTACACTCTGTGACACCCTGTGACACAGGACGCCAACATAAGAAACGGGTTTTTCGGCATTTATATGACCGATTGTCATAGAGTCTATTTGAGCCATAAATATAGGCCAATTTACAGGATAATGTATTTTCCATGACTACCAATTCACCCACACTCAGGCACGCACATAAAGGACGGTTCCGTTTCCATTCGGTTCAATTTTTTTTCTAGATTTTAAGAATGTAACATTCTTAAATATTGTGTGTATTCAGTTTTCAATAAAAAAATTAAATTGTCATGACTTCATTTGATTTAGGAATTTGAAAAAAAGTTTTAGTGATAAGTGAGCTGCGAAAATTGTAAAGTTTGAAAAGTGTGTCATGATGCGATAAAGGTTGGGAATCACTTGGCCGTAGAAAGTATAATAATAATTATTATTACACTTAGGCTAATTATTGTAAAACAAACAAGAGTAAGATGTAAGAACGCAACTGGCAATGTATATCCCTAATGATTTATTGTATAAGAAAAGATAATTATTAAAAAGAAGAAAAAAAAGCGTATCACACGTAAACTTACTTTCACATTTCTCATAAGGTGACAATAATTAAAAATGGATTACTTCATAGTCATACATTGTTTTAATTTAATAATTAATTTTATTATTACAGACATGCTGTGACGAATACAATTTATTATCTTTTTAACGACACGATTCCTAAACATGTACAACTATTACGGAAAGGTACAATGTGCGTCGAGATGACACACTTGATTGTAGTTTAGTATTGAGACTTATTACATTCTATGTAATGTTACGTATACGTTTAATAATTTATTGTATACAATTTCACGCTTTGCCATATAATAAAGACACTTAACCCTACACAGGCAACCATTTTTCTACCAATAAAATAAATTAAGGATGCGAAACGTGACTTCTAGATAAAACAAGGAACTTAAAATAAATGGAAACTTCCTTACCCTACTGGGTGAGGTAAAACAGGTCACGGATCTCGAGTGTAGAAAAAATGGGAACAGACGTGTTAAATAAATATGTTATTTTCAATAGTTACATCTGTATCCATTTACTCAACATACGCCAAAAAAAACAAACACTTTAGAATAACACTAAGGCATAAAGCCCACCAAAGCGGCAATCGGTGCGCTCTCTACGAAGTAGGCCCCCTCCCACCCGCGCATTACCCTTCACCTATGTAATAAGGGGCTCAAGAAGCACAAAATAATTATTATTATCAGCGTCTCTCATAACAAAGCAATAAAAATATTATTAAATTTCTCGGGGCTTGTAATTAATATTCACGATGACATCATTCTACCAGTGAAATATCGGACACGCAATAACTAAACAATGACTTCACTGTTATTAAATAATGCCTTCTCGCCCATCTATCGACGACGCTTCCAGGAGCGTGATTCTTGCCGTGTTCTTGAATGAATGGACTACGTTGTATTTTCGTTAATTCGTATCGCTGAGAAGTCAAAAAACGATGAATCATAGGGCAGGCGGGCACAATGCGTCATCAAATCCAGTGTGCGCTGGCGTATTTGATTATGTTGTATTTTCGATGATTTACGCGCCACTTGTGAAATTTTGCGCGAGAGCCCCACTCGCTGCGTTAAGTGGGTTTTACGCCTATCTGTCACACAAAAGCAAGAAAACTACATAAAATGTAAGAAGGATGCGGACTATTCATAGAGATTAAAAGAAATCCCCAAATTCTATTGGACCCAATCGGCGCCAATTTGTTATCTAACCATTTTGACCATATTTTGATTTTTTTATTTAATTTTTTAATAATATAATATATAGCTATCATTTTATGATGTTAGATAATATATAGAGTGCGATATATTTTTTCAAAATTATTTGATTTATAAAATCTATTTTTATTTAAATTTGTCAAAATGATTATCAGCTTGGTAGGTATGAGGTGTTTGAGACAGTAAAAGGCACAAATAATGACCCTCCATCTTCTAAATATCTTAGAGAATTTTATATTTACCTCCAGTTTTAGTATAATATATTTCTTTTATCATTTACTTCTATCGTGAACTTTTTATCTGTAAAATTTTGTATAAAAAGGGTTAAAAAAAAAAACAAAAAACTAAATTTGAGATATTTTTTTTTTGATTCCACTAATTGACAAAATTAACTTAAAATATGGATTAATGATAGAATAATTTATTTACCTATACATATTTAAAGGATTTATTTGAATTGAATGAATAATAAATGAGTTACATTAATTTTAGTAATCAGTTTGCATTTTTAAGTGATCCTGAAAATTCAACCTGTCTCCAATGGGTTAAGGCAGATAAAACTTTTTAACACTTGAAAAGTTTGTTGATATGATGTTTTATGTAAAATTTGCAGTCAGTTATAGCTTTTTAAGAAAGAATGCTGCATTCTTAAATATTGATTATTTATTATACAGTATTGATTAAAAATAATAAACTATTGAAACGTTATAAATAAACGATAAAGTATCTTATTAATATTACGTAATTTACTGTAATTATTTTGTAGTCATATTTACATAATATGATTGATCTTTTGAGTTTCTTACATACTTACATTTTAGATACTTATTTACATGATACGCATTTTATATAACTGCAATGTTATTAAAATATTTTTTAATCCTCATAATCTTGTACACACATAATACGTTATAATTATTACTAAGTTTATCAATTCAGGGTGATTAACAATACATAATGTTCAGTCATATAATATCGTAGATCCTGCTTTCGGTTTTTAAACTATTGAATTGAAATTACATATTTATGTCGTATATCGTGTGATTCATTCCATTAAGATTATTGAAATTATGACTGGAGTCATCTGGTCAGAAGATACCAAAAAGTGTGTGCAATAAAAATAAAAATTTGATTATTGTATTATAGCTCTCAATTTTGGTGTGAAAAATACGCGCATATTTCCAAGTAGATTTATGTACATACTATATTGTATTAATTTCTTTACAATGCATAATGTTCCTAGATTGCTTGTCGATGTCATATACGAGTAATAATGTTATATAAGTTATTGTCTATTTCACTAGAATAGTAATAATGTAATTGTTATTATTATACCATTGTTAATACAATTTTATGCTACACGTCTCTACCATATATTTAATTTTTCTCCATCGTCTTCTTCGCTGTGTTGAGCAATCAATAGATATAAGGTATTACTCCAGAAGTAAAAAAAAGTAACACCATTTTCCTCAATTAGTTGGATACCATTGAAATCGCATTTTAGTGGGAATGTCTTGCATGAAAATAATAGGTATTCAATACTTCGCATTTCACCGTACAACCAGTTTTTAAATCATAATTAAGTAATGCTGTGTTTCAAATTATTATATGGCAAGTGAAAATTTCTGCAAAATAAAACAACGTTATCTGACACATGATTGGTTAGACGTCTTGCGAAGTAATATTTTATAACAAAATAGTCCCGGCATGCGCAATAATAATTATGTTATTAAGCCATCGTCTTCAAAGAAGATATACAATATAAGCAAACTCCTAATAAATATAAATAATCAAGAGTCGGTTCCGGCCTAATCCCTGAAATAGAGTCATTGTATTGGATACAAATTAATACTGTCAGTAGATACTATTAAGGGGGGACATGCTCGTCGAAGGTCAAAATTGAGTTTTTATTGTATTTTCAAACCATTATCCTGGACACTCCTTAAACGTTGTAGATAATCTATTTATATAATTTTGAAGCCTTATTATCCTTTATAGTTATTTTAAACATTTGATGACTGCATAAAGTATTTTTGTTACATAAAATAGTATTCTTTTAAACCTCTCGCTCTAATGTTTTAGAATATAGTCATATTTCGGTACATATCTGTGCAGTGGTGTTAAGATTTTTTACATTTATTAATTTTTAAACGCATTTATAAAACCATTAGTATAATTTATTACGAGATAATTTTTGTAAAATATTCACGATAAAAAATTATATTGATAATCTCTGTGATCCCAAATTTGACAAGAATTAGGCATTTTATTATTCAAAAAATCGGCAAGATTAACACATTTGAAGATGATTTTAAAGATATTTATTATAAGCTATGTCCTTGACCATTCAAGTGTGATAAACATCTTATGAATAATGATTGCTTTATAATAATTATTGACCTAAGAATAAGGTAGTGTTTTTTTGAAATACGCCATTTTTTTTGGCATTCCCCAGTGGTTAAGCTACAACATACGGCCGTAGCCATAAATTGACAAACTATAATTGAAGTAGGGAGTAAAATGATATTGACGCGCGTGTTTGAACATGTACCTAACCGAATTAGTGGCGGCTCGTCCATATGCACTGCGGAACTGCAGCACTCCCAAGCAAATTGAGAAAAATGGAATATTATAATATACATAAATTTATGTATATTATATGAAAATATCAATATTATTTAAGTGTGAATTAAGCTCGCCCGCGCACCAATATATCCAATATATATCATACACTGCAGTAACGTTTTCAAACGAATATGCTCGAATGGACGCAGGAGGGGTGCGGGGAGTGGGGCACGCAGCTGGGAGCTTGATCGGTACTGCAAGCCCGACAGTGTATCGCCGTTTCTGCATTGATACGTGAGCACGCGCGCGACAGCTGAAGAAAAAAATATACCTTTAATGATTTATTAACATTGTTAAACT
Source organism: Rhyacophila brunnea (assembly GCF_057557595.1). Classification (NCBI taxonomy): domain Eukaryota; kingdom Metazoa; phylum Arthropoda; class Insecta; order Trichoptera; family Rhyacophilidae; genus Rhyacophila; species Rhyacophila brunnea. Next base: position 32,325,557 of record NW_028233276.1, on the reverse strand, counting down.
TTATTTCTGCAAGCAATTTATGTAAAGTTCTTTATTTTAATTAATTAGTAATATAATTAATAATTTATATTTAATTTTGATGTTACTAGTAAAATATAATCCAAATAAACATTTTTTGATTTTTAATCAACCGCAGCACCCCCAGATATCTTATCCACGAGCCGCCACTGGGAAAAATTAAACTAATGTGCAGTGACATGTTAATCCAGTAAAGTTTTCTAATATAATAAAGATGCAATAATTGAGTACCTATCTATTACAGTTAATTAACTTTTAAAATAGTCATTGATAAATACTTTTAGTAGGTAGTTGTACTTATTTATTTGAAAAGTTATGTTAGTCAATATTATAATAATATTATGTTTGGTATGTCATAATAACCAACAAGTTGACAATAATATTTTTTGATCCACGCTTTTGCAATAACTTCAGATGATCAATAACTTGATCTTTCAGCCTTATACTTGCACAACGAATTGAATGTATTATAGTCATTAAATTAAAAACAGAAAATGTATAGAAAAAGTACGATCAAAGTTTATTGACACCAATATAATATAGTACCTATGTATTGTTGAAACAAAACTTTTTTGGATGTGGTACATCAAAATCTCGGTAGGGTGAATCGGATTGATAATAATATATGTAATGACAAATTGTAATAGTCAACTTGATAAAAACGATAAAATGTCCCAAATTTTAGATTTGCAGTCAAACTTGTACTACTGAATTATATTTTCATGCATTGGCGAAAATATCTCCCATTATATTTCATTATGTATTATTCAACATGAAAACGTGAAAAGATAACGTCCATTTTTGGGCTCAAACAACCAACCTTGTCCAATGTCCGAAATGGATGTCAGCCACTTGCTCAACCTAGCAGGTTCATACTCTGATCGAAACACACATTTAAAAACAACATCTGACTTTTTTGTTGCCAGACCCGGGATTCGAAACTTGGACCCACGACATTATAGGCTGACACATTAACCACCCATATATCATGGGCATCGAATAATTTACCAATATTGAGTTCAGGTGCGTATTGCAGAAGGTTACTTTGAACCGTAAGTAGAAAAGAAAAACACTTTTTTTATAAAAAAAAACGTAGCATGTTTCCTATAACTTCCGCCAAGGCATTATAATAAGAATAATATAGGTTTTTCTCATTCAAAATAGGTTGCCGATTTCGGTATCATCTTTTATTTTGTTAACTGTCAATTCATGGTGAAACTGCATTGTATTGTTGTTTTTATTTAATAAAACGCATTTTTTTTGTAGTACTTATTATATAAAAGTGGAATAAGTACTACAAAAAATTGCGTTTTTTTAAATAAAAACAACAATCGGTATCATCTGTTGATCATGATCATGATTTTGAATTACACGCCAGAAATTTTATTTTTGTTCCATAGTTTGGTTAGTTATCTGTATACCCGTTTTGTATTTTACCACGTTTTTATTAGCTCGTATTCTTGTTTATCCAGTACAAATTTTTTCTTGTTTGTCCAAGGTTTGTATTGGACGATTGAAGATTTTTAACTAACTTCCCGACAAGACATTTGAAACTTTTAGAATATATCAGAACACGACGACAGTGCATTCTTTTAATACTTTTAACCATATTTAAGCATTTTCAGTTAATTCTGTTTTGTATGGAAAGTTATTTCGGAAAAAATTCGAAAAAGTAAAACACTCTTATTGCTTGCTAGGAGGGTCCTAGTAACTAAATTATTAATATATACGTGCGTTACTATGGAAATAAATATGAAATGTCAAAATGACATTTCAGTATTCTATATGTATTCAGTATTTCTATCAAGTACAATAAAAAGTTTTTATTAATACTTACATATAATTGTCAAATTTATATGATTCAACAGAATATTTAAAAACGTGGTAAGTATATAAAAAGTTCTTTTTATCTTGTAATTATTTTGTATTATACTCGTAATGTACATACCAATGCATGTACAAATCAAAAATACTCGTATTTTCAACGAAGTCGACGTTGAAATGGTGGCCATTTATGACCATTTATACTCATAATATTAGAAATATTTTTATTCACCACATATGACTTGTGGTGAATATAAAGTCATTTAAAATTGGTGATTTGTGACTGTTTTATTGCTATGATTACACCACTGCTGTAATGCTATTTATTATTCTTTTTGGCACTATTACCATAGTATCTGTTTCCACTCAGGTTTCTCAAAAGCAGCTACTATTTAGCTTTAGACGATCAAGTATTTAAATCTATCTCGACACTATCACTAAATCTTGTAACAGGTCTTCCTTTGCCATTCTGCTTAATGCGTATAAATTTCTTTGTCATGCGTGACTTATCCATCCTCTCTACATGGGCCGGCCATATAAGATGTTGGAGGGCCTGTAAAATACATACAGTTAATTATTGGTTCTCAATCTCTGGGCTCGTTGTATGTAATGAATCTGAAGACACCGTGCAAGATGCTTCTCTCAAATAAGTCTACACTTTTCCATGTGTTGGTCATGCAAAAGGTATTCTAGCCATACATAGCAACTGGTGTTATTAGTGTTTCAAATAAGATGCATTTCAAATGTCAGTTCAATGCATTGAAATAATAACACCTTCATTAAACTGAAGCAAAATTTATTAACTAGCACATGCCAGTACTACTCTAATGGAACAATTATTTAACCTTGGATATACGCAGATGCGATATCTTTTAGTACGCAGAAATTAAGCAGGGCGTAGGTAATTATTGTTACGGTTGTTATTCTTGACTGCACTTACACCAAGCCGATTGACATCGCTTCGACTATGTCTTGTGTAATACGTGGATGTGACGTCATCGTTATTCACAAAACAAACGTTTCCAAATGGAGCTCCGCAGATAGGTCGAATGTGACTGTTTAGTTTGAAAAAAAAACATCTGCTGTTGCAATCGACAAGTTGCAAGCTTCTCAGGCTACGAGTCGAGGACGCCAGTATGAATATAGATACATACGAATCGGTTATTCCTTTACCGGCTCGACGATCGCCGCATCCAAATATCTATACATTTCGAAGGTTACGTGCGACTTTCGCTAGGTAGATCTTCGTGGTCTCCATATGCAACACCAGATCCATGTTCTTGGAAGGTTTCATTTATGGCTGTGTGGTAGACAAGGTAAGTTTTGATGTGAGAGCCGGATAAGAGTGTTTCTCGACGTTTACATTATAGAAATAGCGATACCCGTAAAGATTGATTTACCAATATTTATATTAATTATACGATACAACATTGTTTGCAACATATACGATGTGGTTTAGGTACTTTAATGTTAAAGTTGATATGAGTGGTTTCATTTAATTATATATGTTATTAAAAAGTGCGCTATCATTGTCTTGCATATGATCCATCGATGGTTAGTTTGAAAGTAAGGTTATATTGTAAGATTTTGTTTTTGTCTAGACTTGTAATAGGTACCTTTAACAAGTTATTCTTTGAATATTTCATCATTAAAATGACTGCTTGACATGTACGTGCAATTAAAACTTAAGATTTTGCAATAACAATGATTAAGTATTGCCAATATCAGAAAAATTGACATGTGACTTGTCAATAAGCATAATAGTACTTAATATGACCTCAAAGATAAATATTTTTGAGATACAGGCCTAACTAAGGAAGGTTAAAACTACTTATGTAATCTGCTAAAAACCGTTTTGCCATACATGTGCGTGTCACATATTATTATATTAATAAATGCATCAGAAGCGCAATAATATAATCTTGCATTTTAACCATAATTAACTGTTGAAATACACAAGCCGCATTTTTTGTCAAAATGGACTGTAAGCCGGGTCGCACATCTACACTAATATCGACGCAATACGTTGAATAAATGTCGATGTGATTTTTTTGATATTCACAAAACAATTTCTAATAAACAAGATCTAATAGCAGAAGCGATAGATTAGCTTTAAGGATGTGAAAAGCGAGCATGTTCTGAATAAAAATAGTCTAAAAATGCTCGTTTGACGAATTATCGCAAGAAAAATTAATAGTTATGTACCTACCTATAAAATGTAATTAGAAGTTAAAATTAGAAGAAAGAATATTTTTCTAAACGCGCTCTAAAATCAGTTTGTAGGAAACTTCATAATGACTCTAGGTAATTGACACATATTCAATAACTAGAAAAATACTAAGTTGCGGTGTCATGTTCTTGACGATACGTTTAATGTTTAATGTATTCAATGCGCAGACAGCGAGGGAATATGTGCTATATCTAAAACGAATTAATGAAACGTAGTCTGCACAAAACATTTGGATTCTTAAGTGGATTAGATTGTCACGTGGTGAGCCCAAGAAAATTATTCGAGGTATATAAGTTATGAGGTACAAGTGAATGATAATGTTGAGTCAAATAAAATGCCAAGATCTTTCACATCGGATTGACGCTATATGTAATTATTATATCACTGAGTGCCACAATTGAAAGTAACTTAACTTAATTTAAAATTTTTAGTTATAAAAATGCTCGATCAAAACAATTGGAGAGTGTCGGCGCTGAATCGTCCAAGATGGAGTAAGTTTTTGAAGGATGCCAAGACCCACCATGGGTTGTAGTGCGATAAATGATTATGATGTTGACGAGTTATAAAAATATTATTAAAATAACTTTTTTTTAAAATTTAGTTCGTACAGACGACGAGATGTTTCACGAATATAGTGGATGCCATCCGAAGGTGCTATACTCCGTCACTGTGGCACAAACGTACGGATTCCGTCGTTGTATTCAACCGTCCCTTACTTATTCATTAACAATACCATACTACTAATTTGCGTATTGTACGCCAAGCATAGCACTAGCCATAGATTTTTCTGCTTGTTCTATAGGTACTCCGATTCTGGAGCATAATAGTGTAAAGTAAGTATGTATACCCTAGCACAGTATGCTTTTTTAAGATTATAAAATCATGATATGTTATGACGTGACGTGTTTAAAATTTCGATATATTTCTCAGATATGTATTACTTTTACAAAATATAATGCTTTTGATAGTATGGAATGCACGTGAATATATTTTTTAAACCATGTTCCTTCCTAAGAAGATCACATGTGACTCCACAGAATTGAGGTTGTATTGATAGATTTTTGATTTTACTATAAATGGATGTCATCCACTTGCTCAATTTATTAGGCCGATATACTGGGTCGAAACACACATTTAAAAATAACATATACATTTTCCAGACCCTGCATTCGAACTTGGGACCCACGACATAATAAGCTTGATGCATGACTGCTCAGTCATCGTGGGCGTGGCGTGAATCTAATACAATTAATTTACCTATCTACCTGTTTAATTAGAACGATGCACTGTATTGCACTTTATTTTACAACCGATATCGTAATTCACTATGGAAAGTTAGCTAAGTGCAAAGATTATCTGAAATTTGCGTGCAAAATTAGCTGTCTTATTCGACCTCTTTTCGATAACCAGCGGTAAAATGAATAAAGTTTAGAATAATTATAATTTTTGATTTCCTGTGATTGACCTTTATCGAATTTTTTTATTCACCTTATACTATTGGCAAATTATAATTGAGTGTGCCCACGACTGATTATTTTAGATAACTAGCGAAAACCTGCGAATTTGTCTGCTTCAATAGTACGGAAATAAAAATAAGGCAGATATATTTTCCGACCATATCCCGATCCTAATAAGATCATATGGAGATCCATTGAGGTTTGTGTCAGCATATTTTGTTTTTACGAGAAATGGATGTCAGCCACTTGCTCAACATATTAGGTCCATACTTTGACTCATGCACAAATTGAAAAACAACATGTGTACTTGCCAGATCCAGGATTCGAACCTGGGACCCACGAAGCTATAGGCTGACGTTTAAGCCGCGCTAGAACTAAATAACTTGAACAGTAAAGAAAAACTATTATATTTTTATTCGCTGTTATTCTTGATAGAACGGCATGTTTTTAGAAATGACTTGGAAAATTATCATTTAATAATACTTATTCCTGAATTCTTTGCGAGGGGTGGATATAAGTTGTGAAGATTCGACATAAATAGTGCACACTAAACTTTGTCAGTGAAACGTTTGTTTTCGTTGAATTATGAATTATATATTAAATATTATTAATTATATATATAGAGTATTTTTAAAATTCATGAAGCCCTGCCTAGACCAAACCATATTTGGTACAGTTCGGTTATACGGAATACAGCGGCAAACATATTTTGAAAATACACGATATACCTACTGGATTATTTGTTAGGTTAACCTAACCAACCCTAACCTAACCCAACCCAAACTAACAAATAATCCAATATATCGGGTATTTTCAAAATGTGTTTGCCGCTGTATTCCGTTTGTAGTCTTAGTTGAATGAAAACAAATACGTTTTACTAACAAAGTTAGTGTGCATTATCTAGGTCGGATATTAACAGCCTACCTCTACTCTTCCACACAGTGCAGCCTAATTTAGAACCGAGAAATTTAAAGGTTTAAATTAAATCAGTATTTTCATGCAACACTTGATGTTAAGAATGAACTAATAATAATACATTAAATTTGTGTGTGGGTGCGGTGCATTGTTCCTGCCAGGTCCGCAGCGCAGCTTCAAAATATGTGCCTGAAGATAGTCGGTTTTTGTGCAATATAATATAATAATAATTATATAATAAGTACTATTAAAACTAAAGCTAAGCATTTATAATTTAAAAACAACTTTACGCTGTTTCGAAACGTCGTCAAAAGGTAAATAGTTCTAAATTCAAAGACAGCTAAGTACTTAAATTTTATCATTAGTATAGATTCAAATCTTACAATACATTTGATAAAATAGTCGAGATAGGGAAAAGTTATATTTATTGGTTATTTCTCAAAGCTTTGGTTCCGTTTACTACAGTGTCGCAAATCGCGACTAAAAATTAATCGCATCCAATTAAAATGATTGGTTTATAGATTTTTCAGCAAATCTGCAATAACAGATTTCTATGGTTGCAGCAACGATATTGTCTGCCGTGGCAAATGTGATATACTACAAACTCCTAATTCAAGGTTGTCTACTCAGCATTTTTAAACGGCTTTCGGTTTATTACGAAGTGTATTGGCAAGATACAGTGAAATATATTTCATGTAACCATAAGAAAACTTTCACATATTAAATTGAATTAAGGTCTTGTAATCTGTTTAAATTTATTAAACAAAAAAAAATATAACTAACTACCAATATCGTTTTTTACATTTGGGGTCTAATGATCAATCTATACATACGATTCTATTCGTATCCTTTGTCTCATTACCGATGACAGTGATTACCTACTGAAATTACAGGCGTTGCCAAAAATCTGGAGTGATTCTGCGTTGGTTTTGTAGGTTTACTCCCAAACTTATTTTGTCAACCGCCCCCTTTTCAGAAAAAAAAACTTGTCAACGTCCCCCTGGAAATCTTCATTCTTTAAACGATCAAACAAACAAAAAGAAGCATTGAAAAATTGACGTATGTTTATTTACCTAATAAATTAACATAATAAAAATTAATTAGTAATTGAATCAGTAATAAGTGATAATATATTATACCTAAGTAAAGTGCCGACCATAAAGATTCAAATTGTCGTACCTTACTACCTGCAGCCTCAATTTTAAAGTAATTTTAATACCCTCTACAGTAAATTTTATTATTTCTAGATAGTTATCTTAAAAATCTGATATACACAAATCTCGACCATGTCCGATCCTAATAGGATCATATGGGCCTCCACAGAGTAAAGGTTTGTATTAACAGATTTTGTTTTTTACGAGAAATGGATGTCAGCCACTTGCTCAACCTATTAGGTCCATACCCTGACTCACACACAAATTGAAAAACAATATGTGTACTTGCCAGACCCAGGATTCGAACCTGAGACCCACGGCGTGATAGTCCAACGCTTAAGCCGCGCGGCCACCGTGATAATACTACAAATAGTTAAGGAAATTTAGCGCCGGTGGTATCCCATCACTGGTATCAGCCACGGTGGCCGATGGGCTTAAGTGTTGGACTATAATGCCGTGGGTCCAGGTTCGAATCCTGGGTCTGGCAAGTTCACATATTGTTTTCAATTTGTGTGTGAGTCAGGGTGTGGATATGATAGGAGTCAGGGTATGGACATCCATTTCTCGTAAAAAACCAAATCTGTTAATACAAACCTCTACTCTGTGGATACCCATATGATCCCATTAGGATCGGATATGGTAGAAAAAAAATTAAAATCTCCAAATGAATCTACTCTCAAAAGTTATCGTTCGCATTCCTTACTCAATTTACCTTATAATGTGCTGCTCCTAAATAATAATACATTTGATGCGAATCTAGCAACATTTAAAAAAAAAAATAATTGTTTAAAAATGGGAAACGTAAAACCTTTGTTTCCACAAACTTTCGCGGAATAACTTACACTACTTGCGGAGCCCTAGGGTTCCACGGAACCTGGTTGGAAATCTTCTAATATCTTCCAATTACCTCTGAGGCTACTACCGCCCTCCTTCACTTTAGGAAATACTGGTTCAGTCTAAAGAATTAAGGGCATAATGCTTGGTTAGGTTTTCGAGTTAATAATTTTCTTATTCAAGCAATGACGGCCATTTTTTATTTCCATTGTGATTACTTACTCGAGTGCAGTTAAAAATGGTTTACACAAATTTTACGGGATTTTTCAACTAAATAATAATGCTGAAGTATAATATCTAAAACTGAGGATGTTCACATACGAGTTATTGGGACCTGTCGCATCCACAAGTGGTTCTTGACTGCGCGTGGTATAACGGTCATAATAATTATGACCGGTTATTATTATTATGATGTCTTCCGTACTGTCTTGTAGTTTAGACATGCCGGATCAGAATATTAAAGCAAACATTGGATGCCCCGGATGGTTGCACTTATGAGTGTCACGGGTTCTTCAATGGCCATAGGTAGAATTCCGAGAGGATTGAGGCCAACCCGTTCATAGACTATTCAAGTCCAAATAATCAAGGTGGCGATCTCCTCCTCCTTGGAAAACGCTGGTTTGTAGTAGGTATAATCAATAATTATAGCAATATAAAAATTAAACGTTAACTTCAGTTAAACAGTCATCACAACATATATAAGAAAATGTTTCTTGGAAACACATTTCAATTATTTAGTACACGTTTATTTTATGGAACGATTTAATAACTGATGATTATTTTATTTCTGGGAGTGGTCAACTATTTATAATATGACGTAGGACATTACACAAGAATCAAATTTTTCTATGATGATCCTACACTGTAAAATATATTATTAATATCAACCTAATATAATATAATAGAAAATAATAAATAATTAATTATGTTAACTATTCGTTATTTCTAATAACATGTCTTAACACCAAGTAATAAATATCCGTGAATAAAAAATAACACTTAATCACGTTTAAATAATATGTATCTTGAGATCCACAATTCAACACATATCAAGGTAGTTTGACGAAATACTTTATGAAACCAATTATCAAGAGCATTAAATACGATAAGTAGGAAGTGATAAAAAATACAGAATCGTCTATGTGTATCGTGTAATGAGAATGAACATTTTTCTAAGACCACACGAATGTAATGTTGTACACCTTGGTGGATTTAGGACACGGCAGCGAAGTTCGATTGATGGTTACATTTGGATTTTACATACAGCAAGGTTGCATCATTTTACAATCGTACTAAATAACTATAGCGAAACTGAATGGTTACATGTAAATTGTACGTAAAACATTTTATCGTGGCACAGTTCGCCATGAGCTTCCTTATCGGAAAGAGATGACCGTATTCTATACGGTCTCCAATTTTATTTGATTCAATATGAACATTAATTTAATTTTCATAGCTGATTTTGGCAAAATTCATTAAATCAAAAATACAAACCTAATCTAACCTAAAAAATAATCCAGTATGTCGGCTATTTTCAAATTCTTTTTTGCTGCTGGCTTCCTGTAAAGTGTAAACCGACAAGAACCGTGTTTTATTTAGACATGATTTTTATGTCAGTTTTACAGTCAGACGGCTTTAATATACGGCCATATATTTTACATTTTCATTTCACGGTGAAGTGTGATACGGCGAACTGCATACGTACAAGTTTCCGGACACGAAACTAAATAGGTAATATGTAAGTAGGGGAGAGTGCTGATGAAACAGACGTACACAATATGTCGGAAACGGACAATAATTATCGTTGCTTCAAACTGGCAATAGAATAAAATTTAATTTGTACTGTTAATATTATAATTCACGCAAGTAAATGCTCGGTTTTGCAAGATAACACGGGAATTTTGACAACTGGGCGCCAGGATAATTGGGCGCCGTACTGTCGAATGAAATAAACAGACGTTCGTTACGATTGGTATTTTATTCAGTTTATATGTACTACTTAGTAGTTTTAATTCATTTTGCTCTTAACATAATGTTTTTTTATTGCGGATTGAGAATAAAATAAATAATAAAAAATAAAAGAACCCTCTTCCCGCTGGAACTTGAACAATTAAATCATTATTTACGTGTGCATATTTAAATTCCCATCAAGTATTTAATAATAATATAATAATTTAAATATTGATAATAATATTAAATGTATATTTTAAAAGTACCTATAATTCACGAACGTCTATTTATTTTCAAATTTCATTCGATTGCGTGGCGCCCAGTTGTCCCGGCGCCGAATCGTCCTAGACCCGATAACACAATATTGTTACCTAATTTACAGTCAAATTTTACCGAAAATGATTGAAGTAAATATTGTGTACTTACCTACAGAATCACATCCACAATGGCTTACGCGTCGGCTGATAATGTCGTAGTTCCCAGGTTCGAATCTTGGGTCTGACAAATACTTACACATATTATTTTTCAATTTGTGTTTGGGCTCAGAGTATGGACTTAATATGTTGAGAAAGTGGCTATGATCCATTTCTCGTAAAAAGAAAAATCTGTTAATACAAATTTCCACACTGTATAAGCCCATATGATCTTTTTAGGATCGGACATGGTAAAAAAAAATCATTTTCAATCATTCAGTTTTGATTGTATTAAAAAATTGAAAATTCTAAAACAATAAAGGTTTATTCAACTTCAGTGTCCGTTAACCTTGAAATATCATTAGAAAAAATCGTCAGTAACGTGTTTATTACTTTTAATAAATTTATATTAAATTATGAAATATATAAATTACGTAGGTAAGATTATTAGTACCAAAGTAAAACCACTATTTAACTTTGTTAAAGCCGCGTTGCCACGATCCAAGTACACTTGGACCGAGCGCCATCCAAGCGCACTCGTACGGAAAATCTTCATACAAATTACTCCTATCCAAGCTACTTGGACCGCGTCCTACTCATCCAAGCTAGCTTGGATAGGAATAATTAGTATAAAGATATCTCATAGGAATGCGCTTGGATGGCACTCGGTCCAAGTGTACTTGGATCGTACTTGGACCGTGTCAACGCGGCTTAAGTAATTTGTTGGCTTGTTTGTTAAACTAGCAAAAGTCATGAATCGAACAGTGAAGATAATAATAAAGCGGATGTCCGGTCTATAGTGCTCGTGGTTTTTATTAATATGATTTCAATTAAATTATGTTGCAAGTCTATAGAATAACTTAGCTTGAAAAACGAAATCTTTAATACCGTTGTAGATGGGATAAATTTAGATACAAAAATATGAATAACACTGATAAATTAAGACGACCCATCAATGTTTGAATTTGGAACGTCGTAATATTTAAATAATATATTCTTTTATGTAGGTATTGATTTAAATATTCTAAATGATATATTACATCGCAGGCAAAATTTTTCGTTCTTAAGGGGGGACATGTACCTAACCGATTTTTTTTTAATCGGTACATGTTCAAACACGCGCGTTAACATCATTTTACTCCCTACTTTAATTATAGTTTGTCAATTTATGGCTACGGCCGTATGTTTTAGCTTAAACACTGGGGAATGCCAAAAGAAATGGCGTATTTCAAAAAAACACTACCTTATTCTTAGGTCAATAATTATTATAAAGCAATCATTATTCGTAGGATGTTTATCCCAGTTGAATGGTCAAAAACATAAGTTATAATGAGTATCTTTAGAATTATCTTCAAATGTGTTAATCTTGTCCATTTTTTGAATAATAAAATGCCCAATTCTTGTCAAATTTGGGATCACAGAGATTATCAATATAATTTTTATCGTAAATATTTCACTACTGATGGTTTTATAAATGCGTTTAAAAATTAATAAACGTAAAAAATCTTAACACCACTGCACATTTATGTACTGAAATATGACTATATTCTAAAACATTAGAGCGAGAGGTTTAAAAGAATACTATTTTATGTAATAAAAATACTTTATGCAGTCATCAAATATTTAAAATAAATATAAAGGATAATAAGGCTTCAAAATTATATAAATAGATTATCTACAACGTTTAAGGTATGTCCAGGATCATGCTTTGAAAATAGAAAAAAAGCTCCATTTTGACCCACGCTGAGCAAGTCCGCCCTTAATGCCTATTTTACAGATTGATACGTATAATTCCGGTAGGCTATACCCCAATGTATTACATTTAGAAGCAGGGTTTTGAATGTGTGAGTGTCCTATGAAAATTAAAGACACATTATAGACGTGCAATACTGTTTTTTGCAACCTTCAAATACACCAATATTGAATAATTGTCAGTGCGTAAACTGAGAGCAGTTGTCAGAACGTATGATAAGCTTAGAATGACGTATTCTCGACACGTGTTTAAGTTTATCCCATATTCTTCTACACTCGAAATCGGTTGCCTGTTACTCTATACCGGTATTTCAATTCTGTGTTTTCTGGGATAAATATATGAGTTTGTGTCATTGATGTAAGTTTGTCTGGATATTAAAGTTAATGCCATCATCAAATCACATCCACCCCGCACCAGATCCTTCTTTAATCGGGCATTAACATTTTTTATTAGCTAAGAATTTCTCACATGGTACACCATGCACTCAGTGATTAAGGGTGGAGGTAGGCTGTGGAAATTCGACATAAATAGAGCACGCCACACTTTATCAATCAAAGATATTTTTTTCATTGGACTAAAAATACAAATTGCAGATAAAATTAGTTAGTTTTTAAAATTCAATTAAACCCTGCCTAGACCAAACCATAATAGTAGAGGTAAGATGTGGAAGTTCGACAAAAATAATAAAAACTTTTAAATTCATACATATTAATTGTTTTCATTGAACTAAGATTACAAATTGCATATGGTTTTTTAAATTTGGTTAATCCTACCTAAACCAAACCATAATAGATAAAAAAATATTCTTTTATTTATTAAATGTCTTTAGTTATGTATGATTTGATGGCATCATTATTTAGATATTATCTATAATCTATTATGATTTCCTTTAGACAGGGTTTAATCCTATTCAATGAAACAGACAAAATGTAGTGTACTTTATTTATGCCGAATCTCCACAGCCTACATCCACCCTTTGCCACTGATGCATATGGTTCATAATATTTTGTTTTACATAGCGTCGACATTTTTGCGTTTAGCCCTTACTTACGTGATTGATTGAATGCACATGCATATCTAATTACCAAATATATTACATTACTAAGTGTTCAGTGAATTGCCGACTAACCTATTTAGTATAAACATAGGTACATATTATGCGTGTTCAATCTGTTTACATAACATTCATTTTGTATAGAGTAATTTAGTAAGTAACGGAGTTTATTCATACGCACAAAATTTGCGGTCGGTCCAGTATCTGAAGTTTATTGTGAAACTGTAATATGAGAACAGGAACATGTCATGCATGCACAATTCCAATAATACCTCGTGTTTGCTTGCCAACCAAAATCAATAGCTTGTATCCCTTTCAAGATGTACCACGTTTTCTCAACTATCTTACATAATATACGCAGTGCCGCTTTGTGGAATAAAGCTACGTGTACTAAAAATTCTATTAAAATTAATATTGTTTATTTATCAATGACATTTTACTTAAATTTCACATAAAAATACCTATCTCACGTAAAATTATTCAAAAGTGTTCGTTAAATTACGTATATGGTACCGGTTACATGTAAATTGTACGTAAAACATTTCATTGTGGCACAAGTCGCCATGAGCTTTCTATCAAAAAGAGATGACCGCATACTAGACGGTCTCCAATTTTATTAGATTCAATATGAACATTAATTCAATTTTCATAGCTGATTTTGGAAAAATTTCATGAATTTATGAATGAAAACCTAAGCTAACCTAACCTAACAAATAATCCAATATATCGGCTATTTTCAAAATTTTTTTGCTGCTGGCTTCCTGTAAGTAAAGTGTAAGCCGACAAGAACCGTGTTTTATTTAGACATGTATGTCAGTACTATACGACCCAAAGAGGTTGGACGGTCTTTAATATTCGGCCATATATTTCCGATACAACATTTTACGGTGAAGTGTAATTCGGCGAACTGCAAACGTACAAGTTTCCGGACACGTAAGGTACCTACTTGTTTAATACACTGACATGAAAATGAAATAAATATTTCTTTAAAAATCATTGTATAAATGAATGAATATTGTTTATTATCATATTATAGTAATCGGTGGGTCTATTCTATATACAGGAAGGCTATCGGTGACTATCGATGGTAGTTTATCATATTTATGTATTGGGTATCATGATTGTTATAATAAGTTAGTCTTCTCTATACTGTCAAAACTGTCTATATCTCTCTAAAAGTTAACACAGCCAATGGAGGTGCTGTTAAAGCATAGTATTTTTGGTAGTTTAGACGGTTAACTGATTATAACAATTAACCGCCTCGATACATAGATATGATAAACTACCGTCGATAGCCGTCTAGTGTATATAATATACTCACAGATTCTTTTATAATTTATTTACGGAATCCTTTCTACCATTGGTAAGGAAGTAAGTTTTTAAGGTTTTCCTTCAGTCGTGTTTTCTCCTTGACGAGAGTCATAGGGTCACAGTCACAGATAGATGACAGGAACTTTTCTGATGATATTAACAGTTTAATTCTTCCGTCTATGTTCGTTATTCTGAAAGTTATTGATACAGGAAAGCAAATATCTATCTATAAAATTATCTTGTTCAGTCACCAATATACACACCAGTGCGGTATTTAGCAATGTAAAAGCCCAACGCACTGACCCCCACAAGTTAAATAAAATAAAAATGGAATTAAACTTTTCAAATAAATTCAAACTATAATATATATATTCTTCTAGACAAACGTGTGACCTATTTACTTTCCCGGGACGTCACTGATTTAAACATTGTTTAATAATATTCAAGGTGTGTTCTTTGAAATCTAAATCGATATTATTTAAAAAAAGAAGTCATTTAGATTTTCATACAGTTTAATAATTTTATGACTTTGAACTCTTTTAAATTTTCTGACGAATCTGTTGCGTTATTTGCGTCAAAGAAGCTTGTCGCTAATAAAAAAAAACACTATCTGTTAACGCATTTATATTATTTTCTAGTGCATATAGGACAACAAAATATAATTTAAAAAGAAAGTTAGTGTTGTGTAAAATTTGGTCAAGGTGACACGATTGAATAAAGAAGATACACGAGTGTAGTCATTTATTTTACTCCATGCTGATTTAAATTTGTCGATAAAATATTTAATGAAACTATTCAAACCAATAAATAATGATAATATTTTATTTTATATTATCTACCTATACATTATTAAGAATGAAAGTACTAAACAAAAATCCAATTAAAATGTGGAGGCACAGTTAAATACCTGCTTGTATTTTAACTGATAGAGATTTATAAAAGTAAGGAAGTGTTATTACACAATGCCTCGGTTCAAATATAGTATTTCGCATGCTGTTAATTATTTTTTTTAACACTGACATGTGAAAATTCTTCTATCATCACTTTCGATACAATGTAAGTGGGTACGTATGAACATATTTTATTGAAAGTGCTTCGTATTTATTCTAAGACATA
Organism: Rhyacophila brunnea; assembly: GCF_057557595.1. NCBI lineage: Eukaryota > Metazoa > Arthropoda > Insecta > Trichoptera > Rhyacophilidae > Rhyacophila > Rhyacophila brunnea. The sequence goes on along the minus strand of NW_028233276.1, from coordinate 32,309,528 downwards.
TTCACTAAATAAAAGAATGTTAAAAAAACCTTCTAAATATAATGAACCTACGCACTTCAATCGATATTCAAACGTTTGACTTTATTACTTAACTAAATAAAAGCAGATTAGTAAAAGCAATAATAAAATAACAAAAAAAATAATTTTAGACTTTCACAGTCGTAGATAGATTTTTGGATTGTCACTGTGTGTGTTATTCCTCAATATGCCGAGTTCGTTGCAAAGCTCAGCAAACGTTGAGAGAGCAAACCAGGGAACTGAAATACCTAACGGGTAAGGAGAAGCAGGCAGTGGCGCACCCAGGATTTAATATTGGGGGGGGGCCCAAGGAGGAGAATGTAAATTAGTCCCGTTGGCTCCTTTTCTTCTTCAGAGCCTAATTTCTCGTTTATCGGTCTTTTGTCTATTGCGCTCGGTGTACCTACACCATGGTCCCCACATCCTGAAACGGGCCTTCAGGCTAGGATATTTGGCGGCCCCCCTACCTACCACTAAGATTAAAGGAAGTGTGAAACACTACATTAACTTTTTTCAAATTGTGTTTTAGTTCAAATTAAGGTACTTATACAGTGAATTATTGGCGATTTTTATTACATCTACTTTAATAATGGAGCTGTCGAGTATCGACACATAATAATTAACAAAATATATTGCACAATTATATAATTAAAAATGTTCATGGTCATGAAGCATAATAGCGCTTAGTTTTTTTTACTATTAAAGCTAGTTTATGATGTGTGTTTATCTCACTTATCTGGTCAACCCGATACGCCGGGCCCCCCACAGCCCGGGCCCCCAGGCTAGAGCCCTGTCAGCCCTCCCCAGCCATGACCTACACCACTCCGGAATTCGGGTGGACACCGAGAATTTTTTGACAGTTCCATTAGGGATTTGGTTTCTAAAAAAACCTGACATTAGTGTTTCGAAATTTTTGTGTTAGAAATTAAAATCTATGAAATTTTTCTAAAAAGGTGCTGGAGAATTACAAATAATTTTTTTGCCGTGTTATTTGTCTAAGCCTAAGGTATAGTTTATTGGCTTTCAATGTCAATGTTTAAAATCATTCTGATAATTTTCATGTTTGGGGGGTGCCAGGGCCCCTTGGATCCCCCCCTGGGTGCGCCACTGGAAGCAGGTAACCGATTTGGAGTAAGGAAGAATACGAGATAAATTTAAACACGTGTCAAGAATACGTCATACATCGAATACTAATTTAATATTTGTGTACATAATTTTGAAAAACACTTCTGATAAAATATATTATAACCAATAGAAAAAATCTTTTTGAAAAAAGTAAGACACCCGGCAGGAATCGAACCTGCATCTCTTGGGTTTACTATCCACTATGCTACGAGGTGACATACTAATTACGACAAATTTTACCTATTGGCCTTTTAATACCTGCTCATCAGCGCTCTTCCAAATCAAGCTAATATTGGCAATCGGTTTTTGTTTATTAAATCAAAGTAGGTACCTACTACTTCAATTACTAACCGACGACACGGATTTCTCCAATATTTTATGATGTAACTTACTCGAACTTGCTAATAATTTTTAATTAACTATTTCTTTTATTCAGCGAATAATTCACAAGATTTAAGATTGTACCATTCTAATTATTGAACATACATAATTTTGAAAAATAATTCTGAGAAAATATATTATAACCAATAGAAAAAATCTTTTTGAAAAAAGAAATAGTTAATTAAACATTATTAGGAAGTCCTTTTGTCCTAAAAAAATACAGCCTTGACCTCCACGCGAGTTGGGTGAATGTAGATCCCGCTATACCTATACGGATTCCCGTCAAATAAGGGAGGATTATTAATTCATTTACTATTATTTTTTGATAAAAATAATAAGAGACGCAAAATTTGGCTTCCTAGTCACATGTTTCTCACCGGTGTATTACAATTTCGAAGTTTATCCATTCTGCGTTCCAATAAAATGCTGCAATTCATATAGAAAATGATACAACATCGATCAAGTAGTAATACCTGCATGTCGCACTGTTAATAAATAACGATTATTGGCATACATAACAAAGTGTCGGCCCGTATCAGCCTCCACTGGCATGAAACTGGCCGCGAGTGGAAAGTGAAACCTGACAGGAAGACGCGCATTCCTGCCCTCTATATCCGCATCATGAGAGCCCAAGGTGCCTCGCGATGTTAATGGTTTGCTATATTATTTATACTGTATTAAAAATGTATTATTCGTGTAGTTCTGGGTTTGTTGGCCGTAGTTGCTTGGATGTAAGTTTTCAAACAGTGTTTGGACTTACTACACTCGATCCGATTTAGGGCAGCAGTTAGCTGGAATAAACATTGACATTTTATTTGCGCAATGAGAAAAAAACAGTAACACGTGGTATCAACATCAACATGGGTAAAGCTGCACGGTTGTCATTTGATAGGACATGGGTGAGAATGCACATTCAGGCACGATCATCAAGATGCCCGCTGATGGGAATCTGTTTGCCGGGGTCCATCCACCACACCAACTTGATATCAACTAAACTTTAAGGCATTTGAAAAGTTTACTGCGTCATAATGAGGAAGGCAGAATAATTTCGATCCCTCCTTAGATTAATCACTTTCAACTCCTGACTACTCTGTTTTGACAAAGTTTCAGTACACAAGTGCATAGAATACTTCATGTCATTAAAGATAAATGACGGCATAGCAAGCCGAGATTTTTAAAAATTTTATAAACTCTTTATTTATTATGCACAAATGTGCGTAACTGATACATCAGTCCTGTGTAGCTTCGTTTCGGGGCAAATAAGTGTGGTACTATCATTTTGACACGTTTATGGGCAAGGGTCTTTTTTCATACGAATGTTGTCTTGGAAAGTCTGTGACATAACGTTGGTTGTGCTACGATATACGCTCAAATAACGGGTGTGGAGATATGGCACGTGATGGAGGGAAAAGCAATTCATAGTTAAATTACGTGAATGACTGATTTATGGATGTTACATGGATTGTCTCATCTCTATTGACACTGATAAAATACGACTTGCGCCCTAATGATACAATCGACGGATAGCGGCGGTGATTTTGCCAGTCATCACTTATTCATACAATTCTGAGGCATAAATGTTTGAATCTATTGTGTACAATGATATACGTACATCCAGTCTGAAAGCTAAGTAAAGGGATTTATTGGTGGTACCTATGGAATACTGGTAAGTAATATCTGACCCCACCATCTGAAAATTGCTAGAGCCGCCACTGTCTGTATAGCCTGTATAGCAATAACGGTACATATTATAAGGCTATACATCAGTTGAGGCACGGTCTAAAAAGATCGTGGCTAGGCGATGCGCGGATTGCGGGTCACGGGTGCAAATGACGCATGCCAAACGAAATATCTTTTGTCATATAAATCCAACATGCGTCTATTTAATGTTCTGTTTATTGTTCTATTAGTTTTTGTCGGAGGTGGGATTAATTTTTGATGGCCTCAGGGCGGGCAAAGCCCCCGGACCTGATGGGATCAGCAATGTGATTGCCAGAAGGGCGTAGCTTCGAGCACCTCATGAGATAGTCGGGCTGTATGCTGACTGCATGAGCAGGGGCATCTTCCCGGACTGTTGGAAGAAGGGTCTCCTTAGGATTATACCTAAGATGAGCACACGACCACCGCATGACCCAAAAGCGTACCGACCAATCACTCTTCTGCCAGTGCTGGGTAAGATATTGGAGCGGTTAATCAGCAGAAGACTGGAGGACCACCTTGAGAGAATCTACCCTATCTCGGAGAGGCAATTTGGTTTCAGACCCGGCAAGTCTACTGAGGACGCTATCAGATTTGCACAGAAATTTTTTGAGGACTCAGAAGGAGTTATTGTGGCAGGCTTCTTTTTGGACATAGCCGGTGCCTTCGACACCGCATGGTGGCCATTAATTCTATCTAAGCTTCGGCTCCGATAGATCCCGGGGGACCTCTTTGCCCTAGTGCAAAGCTATTTTAATAAAAGGGAAGTTATATACGACTCTAGCACTGAATTGATTTACAGGGAGACCACCATGGGGTGGTCGCAGGGTTCCGTGCTTGGCCCCTTGCTATGGAATATACTTTTTGACGATGTTTTGACGTTACCTCTGCCACCGGGCTGCGCGCTCGTCGCGTACGCTGATGACCTTCTTTTTCTAGTTGGCTCGTCGAGCCGTCCGACACTCGAGCGCGTAGCTAAGGACGCATTATCGAGAATCCTTAACTGGGGTAAGCTTAATAAGCTTGAATTTGCACCTGGCAAAACGGAAGTTATCCTCCTAAAGGGCAGCTCAAGGATAAACATAAATAAGCGATCACCCGCAGTGCGCTTCGGCGACTCTGCTATAAGGTTTTCTCGAGAGGTGACCTACTTGGGGGTCGTTCTGGACGAGAAGCAGACCTTTTTGAAGCATGCTAAAGTAATTGTGACTAAGGCCAACTCAGCCTATCAGAAGGTTGCTCGCCTGGCGGGCAACAATTGGGGCCTAAAGCCTCGGGCCCTGAGAATCGCCTACGAGGCTATATTCATGGGCATCGCTGGCTATGCCTCCAGCGTGTGGCACACCAAAGCCTCGCTGACAATTGTGAAGAAGGCTCTGCTTAGCGGACAGAGGGTTGCTCTGATTGGCTTTACTAAGGCCTATAGGACCACATCTTCGGATGCCCTGGCGGTCCTTGCGGGGGTCTTTCCCCTCGACTTGCACGTTCAAATTAGAGGATCAATCACTCTCCTTATGAGGAGGATCAATACAACTCTCGCCGGTGTCCCTCTGACACCGCCATTGAGAGTGGAGGGCGTGAGCCACAGAAAGACTGTATCTGAGCTGGTCTACAAGACCGCATATGCGGCATGGCAGGCGAGATGGGTGGCCTCCTCTAAGGGCCGCCAGACTTTTCTATACTTTCCAGATGTCTCGGTGAGACACATGACGAGGAGACTGGTGCCGATCGACTGGACTAGTCAATTCATGACTGGCCATGGAAACTTTGCGGCCAAACTGCAGGGGTTTGGTTTGGCAGGACATGGGTCGGGTTGCTCATGTGGACATGACCAGCAGGACGCAGAGCACGTCCTGTGGGACTGTCCACTTATGTGCCCCGAACGAGCAAAGTTGTTTGCCCGGGTCCGACCCCGTTCGGGCCCAATAGGACACGCGGACATGGTGGCAACCGAGGCCAATTTTGCGGCCTTTACTAAATTCGCCAGAGCGTATGGGGGGCGGGACACTCCCGACTCCCCTTGCGACTCTTCAAACTAAAGTCACTCTGATAGTTGCCATATAAATTAACATCATGCATTCGCACTTCGGTGCAAGGTTGCATCACCAGTCCCGTGCGGCTCTGCTCGGGACAAAATGAGGGCTTAAATTCATTGATCTGGCACACGTAAGGGTTATGTTAGCCGGCCGCGTATGACGTGGCTGCATATACATAGCGGGAGCGGAGGTGGGAATTTTACACACCATGTTCTATTAGTTTATTGCTGAACAAGCTGACCTTTGCCCCGAGCAAGATGGAAGCTGTCCTCCTCAGGGGTAGTTCTCGGGTCAACATAACTCGACGGCCGCCCACGGTTTGTTTTGGCCAGACCTCAGTGCGTTTCTCCGAAAGGGTTACGTATCTGGGAGTAATTCTTGATGACAAGCTGTTTTTCGTTCACCACGCCAAGACGGCCGTCTCTAAGGCCAATTCGGCCTATCAGAGAATGGCCCGAATGGCGGGCAGCAATTGGGGACTTAAACCTAGAGCCCTTAAGGTTGCATACGGCGCAATTTTCATAGGAATTGCCGGTTACGCCTCCAGCATTTGGCATTCCCGAGTAAACTCCTTAACTCTCGTGAGACGCGCACTACTAAGCGGGCAGCGACTTGCGCTGATCTCGCTTACCAAAGCCTACCGCACAACTTCTACTGACGTGCTTGCCGTACTCGCGGGGGTGCTACCCCTCGATCTGCACGTCCAAGTCAGAGGATCGATCACCCTCCTCTTGAGGGGGATCAGCACAATACTCGCCGGTGTCCATCTGACACCACCGCAGAGATCCTAGGACGTTCCTTACAGGAAGACTGTAAGTGACATTGTGTACAAGACCGCATTTGCGGCATGGCAGGCGAGGTGGACCGCCTCCCCCAAGGGGCGGCACACTTACCGTTTTTTTCCAGACGTATTCTGCAGGTACCAAACTAGAAGACTCCAACCTTCGCACTGGATTAGCCAGTTCCTCGCCGACCATGGCAACTTCGCCACCAGACTCCACGAGTTTGGCTTGATAGTAAATGGGCCGGGTTGTACCTGCGGGCATGACCACCAAGATGTTGAACACATCCTCTGGGATTGCCCGCTTATGGAATTCGAACGAGCGGAGCTGTTTGACAGGGTCCGTCCTCACACGGGCCCAATTGGTCATGGAGATCTGGTAGCAACCGAGGCCAACTTTGCGGCATTTGAGAAATTTTCAGCGTCATATGGGGAGCGGGATAGTCCCGACTCTTCTGTAGACTCATCAATTTCAATTCGTGACACTCAGTATGCGGGTACACAAAGCGCTTAACGTCAGCGGACAGTAGAGCCAGTCCAAAAACAAACATTTTCTTTCTTAACTTTCTTCTTTAAGCACTACGGTGCATGGTTGCAGCATCAGTACCGTGCGGCTCCGTCTCGGGACGGAATGAGCACTTAAAATCACTTCTTTCAGACACGTTTAAAGCGTCATAGAAAGCGGCCGTGCATATCCACGGTTGCGCATATATGACGGGTGGTGGTGTGCACTATTCTGTTCTATTAGTAAAAATAATAATATATTCATTGACATGTTTTATTTTTCAAGTAAATGGGTAACGTTTTTAGTCATCTTTACACGATTTAAGAATTAATACCCCCGACGCCATCACGAAACAAATTGACTTGTTCCCAGCTCGACGTTCTCTCTCCGAATACCAGCGAGTCCAACATTTTGTCGCGCCTATAGTTGAAAATTATTTGCCGTTTCACTGATGTATCATCTTAACGACTGAATCAAAGTGTGTCCAGGTTACTTATTGGTTAAAAAACATACAAAGTATCACTTCGGTACCTTACGTACTTTAGCTTTAATGCTTTTCTGCCATTTGTGAATCGACTTGATGGTTTCGGTCAATTTTCCTTCGTACAAATTACACGTGACTAAATCAATTTCGCAGTCATTCTCTTTGAAGACATTATACCTAATTCATCAAATATTCTCATCTCATTTATCAGCGACCGTTGCAATAATTTACATCATCCATTGGGTCGATCGTCTCACCAGATGTTTCATTGATATTTAGCTCGTTTTAGGTGAACGCTGTTTTTGCCATACTTGCTATGCCTTTAGTATTAAAATCACAACAAAGATTATACGTGTATACCAAAGATATTTAGGAAAACCATATAATATGCAGGCGGCGTGCTCTTAAAACGAGTATGCATACAACTGGTCCATAGTAAGAATATATTATACTAATATTTTTAATTGCAAGTACATTTTGTAGTAAATCATTCATTTGGCGCCTCATTTTGGTAGCGATATACGCAGATTCTTTATATATTATTTAACATACGATTCTGTTTATTTATTTAAATATGATATAGTTTTATTTTCAATGAAATTGTTATTATATCAATACTATCGACCGAAGTCGATTTAAGTTTTTTACTATTTCATTTGAGTCATTTTTGCGACATGAGTTTCGCCTTCCGGCATCTTCTGGCACTATGTGCACTGACTAAAAGGCAAATACACACTGATAACGAATACAGTTAACTCTAACACTTATATAACAAATTAATACAAAACAGTAAGTAAAAACTTTATATAGGATCAGCCCTCGAAATGGAAAATTTTACGAACCGGAGCGCTCGATAATATTATGAAAATATTAACGTTGTTATCTAATTGTATATGTATTTTATAAAAATAAGTCTGTTAGATTTTTTTTTTATATGACATATCTAGCTCAGGCGTTCAAATTAATATTTCCACGAGACGGAGCGATAATTTTGGAGATTTTATGAACCGGAACGGCGCTCCGGTGCGTTCCCGTCCATTTCGAGCCCTGTATAGGATCACTACAAAAATTATAACAAATAAATTATCAATATTTTAAGTGTTATAAGTACTTACTAATAATACATTCGATAAACGTATATATAGTTAAAACCTAATAATAGATCATTAGTAATTATAAACTAACAATAAAAATACTATACTCAAGAGGTGTAAACTTGTCTATTATGGGAACAATGGAAACGCATTGGGAATTTAATGGAGTAACTAATGAGATATATCTATGATATCAGTCTTTAAAAAGTTATTAGTTAAACAATTTATATTCAATAATATTCTTATATGATACCTACTTTTTATAATATTATTTTTTTAATATAAGTATATATATATTTATTCAAAGGTACACACATGTATACATACATACTTACATACAAATTGTTATAATTTTTAGTCTTTTTGTCGTCCCTAAAATCCACCGCTCGGGTGCTTTGCAGTTCTAACACTTCTCCTTGGCAAAGATCTGTATAGAAACAGTCTACTTATTAAGATATATACCACCAATTTCGAGTTATATAATAATATTAATAATAAGGATAATTTAAAAAAAATCGTATTACGTCCTTTATTAGGTATAGAAGTTTAATCATATTGGAAATGATATATTAATATTTATGGATAATTATTATTTAATCTGAATAAAACTGCCTACGAATCGAAGTAACTGGCAATTAATGATTTCACTGCGTTTATTACAGTTATGCATTAATTATATATAAACTCCGTCATTTACATTTTAATCATTTAGTGAATTTAGTTGAATAGTTGTAGCAGTAGGTTTATGTACGAAACTGTCAAGATATCGCATTAGTTTTAATCAAAGATAAGTATTTATTTGCTGCAAAAGTTTGCATATAATAAGTCTATCTTACACAATCGGCATACTAGTGATTATATTATTAGGCTGGTTCCAGACATAGCGACAATATATAAAATATCGTGTGATAATATGAATATTAATTTGTTTTGCGTCTCCCTCACTGTTGATGATTGTGTATAATTTAATTGTCCTAGTTATGTTTCTTCAGAGATATTTGTATTCCATCGTCTTTGTATCTGAAAGTATCGATGGACTCGAATCGTCCTCCACTTGGTTGAACAATCGTACCATCACGTAGTGAGCCTCCCTCTTCTGTATCCACATTCGATGTTTTCACCGACAATGATATTTTGTTTTTCTTGTGGCCAAATGATTATAGAGTTCTTTTTTCAAAAATCTTTTAGAGTCCAAATATCCATCCTATTTGCCATGGAAATCATTGAATTCTTAGTAGGTATATACCCCCATAACTACACCCCAAAGTAATTAATATCTTACTTTAAGTTAGTGGTCTCCAAATTTTTTTGATCGCATATATTTATGACAGAAAAAAGAAATAGTGTGAACCTCTCAAGTCTTGTGTTTCATAACCTTGTACTCCGGCTTTAGGATGAAAATTATGTAATATACTCTAAAAATACCCTTTTTACGTATATTATCTATTTATTTAATTATTACTAAATATATTAATACAAGTGAATATCATTTGATCTAATTTTATGCGAGGTAATCAGGAAAGGAGGCGTATCAGTGTAGTAAAAAGTACAAAAAAGTGCAAAGTTATAAAACATATATTCTATATAAAAATATATCAATTCACTTTCCTACATGTATTAAAATTCAATTTTCTTTTCTTGAAAACTCGTCGAGATATTCTGATTAGGTAAACTAAAATTCATTTATATATTGAATCATTACGCATGCGCGAAGTAGTATAATGGTGATTTTATTTAAATAACTTATTATTTTTTAACTTTGAAAATGGTTCAACAAACAAAAAAGTTGTACATTATTGGTAGGTATTATCAAAACGTGGCTTTATTTTGTTCATAAAAATTACATATTTCCACTCTGAATAATTATAGAATTGCATTTAGTATACAAGCTAAACAGTATATTATATTATATTATATACAATTAATAGGCAATAATATGGAAATATACGATAAATTAATGATTATCAACACTACTTCTCATTTTTGTATGAATTCACCCGTATCATATTTGTATTTTTTTTTGACCCTACCTACCTTACATTATTATACAGTAGGTCTGAGATGAAACAAATGACAAACATCACTAGGTTTAAATTACTGGCAACAAAAAACATATTGGTTTTCCATTTTATATTAGTTTTGTGTATACATAGAATGTTTTTTTTATATGAAACTGTAGAATAACAACAAAGCAAAATGGTTCATTATCCAATTATTTTTTTACTTGTACCTACCTACATCTTTTATTTTTTGTAATCAGATACAAAAAGGTGGCAAGTTACACAATATGTTTTTAAGGTTCTCGTGGAACTCTAGTTAGGAATCACTGCCATAGGAAAGAATGCGTTTTAAATATTAATACTTCTAAGCGTCTACCGGCAACCATTTTCTTATGTTGGCGATAATATTAGTAATTAATGCAAAGAAAACCGGCTTTTATAGAGAAAAATATCAAATAGAAGTATATATTATATAATACTTACTATTCAGTTATCATTTATTGCAAGTTAATGGTTGTTATACCTATAATTTTAATCTGCCAATTCAAGTAATCTAAGTGGTGTCTAGAAATGTAATCTGAAATCAGATCAAAATTAATGCGGCGATATTTTACTTAGAAATCAATAAAAGACCTACAAATATATTGAACTATAAAAGTAATATAACGGTTTGATACATTTACGCCTTTTATCATAATGATTTTTTTGATTTTATTATGTAAACAATCGTATAAATGGGCTTGACATTATATGAATTTACGAAAAACTGCCTTCATGGTTGACAGTAAACAAAAAATGTCGGAATGTCCTGAGAAATATCTCAGTTGTTATATATTATTCTGAGATAACAGAGGTAGTTTCGAAAAGTGTAATATCTGTTGGCAATTTCGTGACATGTTATATCCAGGAAACTCATAAATAATGGGAACTGAAATACCTGACGGGTGTGGATTAACCGATCTCGAGCGTGAAAGAATATGGGATAAACTTAAACACGTGTAAAGAATACGCTTGTCATTTGTTCTGACAACTGCTCTCAGTTTATGCACTGATGCTCATTCAATATTGGTATATTTGATAGTTGCAGCACACACTATTGCACGTCTATAATGTGTAGTTCATTTTCGTAGGACACTCACACATTCAAAACCCTGCGTCAATATTTAGTATATTGGGGAATAGCCTATCGGAATTAGATTTTTTAATCTGTTCTGTGGTTATATTTCTTTAAAGCTAATCATGTAGCGTGGTCGTGCAGTATAATCAATGTGCTTTCGTGTGGCGAGGTCCATGTACATAAAATTATATAAATATACATATAAGACTACTGAGTAAAGGTCTGAATGATCAACAAACGACTGAGTGATTTCAAGATGTGACTAATTCTGACTATGTACTACGTGACTATATATAGCCGTACAGTGAGGATTTCCTGAGCTGATAATATTATCAATGGTGAGATTTTATGATCAATGAGAACTTATAACTATTAAGCACAAACAAGCTGTATACTTTGCCCATATTTTCTGTAATGAGAAGTTTGATTTACTCTACAATATTATAATGCAAGCAAATATCGAGAACAGCAGAAGCGTAGGCAAAACAACGTATCCGTTAATTTGTACAAAGAGATTTTCAGAAAGGATTTGGCCGAAGTCGTAACGACAATTTACAAAGGCTGAAAAATATACTAACCGAAAGGAATTTTTATCGATCAGCTTTTTTCCAACCCGTTAATAAGAATGAATATAAAGTAGATATTTTAATGATTTTTGTCTCTACATTATATATAATTAAATTGAACGACTAAAAATAAATATGATACATTAACTATTTTTTTTTTCAACGAATAATTCACAAGATTTAAGAATGTAACATTCTACCTAATTATTGAACATACATAATTTTGAAAACACTTCTGATAAAATATATTATAAGCAATAGATTTTTTTTTTTTAAATTAAGACACCCCGCAGGAATCGAACCTGCATCTTTCGGGTATCGCGCTCATGCACATATACCACTATACTAAAGGCGTAATACTCGAGTGATCCGTGACGTTGGTTAGTAATAATTAAAGTAATACCTACCTTGATTTAAAATACCAAAGCCGAACGCCAATAGTAGCTGAATTTGGAAAACGCTTCAGAGATAAAATTTGTCGCAATAAAGTATGACGCCTTTAGCATAGTGGTTTATATGCATGGGCGTGATACACGAGAGATGCAGGCTCGATTCCTGCAGAGTATCTTACTTTTTTCAAAAATAATTTCATATATAGGTACTGCTTTTGGGTTGTTAAAGGGTTGATCTACGGAAATTGTATAAGTACAGTTTTTTATAATTTTCTGCCTTTTGTGAATCGGTCTGAGAGTTTCGGTTAATTTTCCATCATACGTATAGCAATTAAGTACGTTCTTAGTATTATATAACTGATCTACGGTTATTGAATGGCTGAGAATTAACAATCGTAATTAGGTTACCTCAACATCATAATATCTGATATAATAAAATCAAATTAAAAATAACCAACGTCATGCGTATTGTGTGCCGTACGATTTGAAAGTTATATCTAAGGTTGTATGTCTACACTCTTATGTAAATTAATTACAATACATTTCATTTATCGTTTAAGGGGGGACGTGCTCGTCGAAGGTCAAAATTGAGTTTTTATTGTATTTTCAAACCATGATCCTGGACACTCCTTAAACGTTGTAGATAATCTATTTATATAATTTTGAAGCCTTATTATCCTTTATAGTTATTTTAAACATTTGATGACTGCATGAAGTATTTTTGTTACATAAAATAGTATTCTTTTAAACCTCTCGCTCTAATGTTTTAGAATATAGTCATATTTCAGTACATAACTGTGCAGTGGTGTTAAGATTTTTTACATTTATTAATTTTTAAACGCATTTATAAAACCATTAGCATAATTTATTACGAGATAATTTTTGTAAAATATTCACGATAAAAAATTATATTGATAATCTCTGTGATCCCAAATTTGACAAGAATTAGACATTTTATTATTCAAAAAATCGGCAATATTAACACATTTGAAGATGATTTTAAAGATACTTATTATAAGCTATGTCTTTGACCATTCAAGTGTGATAAACATCTTATGAATAATGATTGCTTTATAATAATTATTGACCTAAGAATAAGGTAGTGTTTTTTTGAAATACGCCATTTCTTTTGTCATTCCCTAGTAGTTAAGCTACAACATACGGCCGTAGCCATAAATTGACAAACTTTAATTAAAGTAGGGAGTAAAATTATGTTAACGCGCGTGTTTGAACATGTACCTAACTGATTTTTTTTTATTTTTTTTTTAAACGGTACATGTTCAAACACGCGCGTCAATATCATTTGACTCCCTACTTCAATTATAGTTTGTCAATTTATGGCTACGGCCGTATGTTGTAGCTTAACCACTGGGGAATGACAAAAGAAATGGCGTTTTTCAAAAAAACACTACCTTATTCTTAGGTCAATAATTATTATAAAGCAATCATTATTCATAAGATGTTTATCACACTTGAATAGTCAAAGACATAGCTTATAATAAATATCTTTAAAATCATCTTCAAATGTGTTAATCTTGCCGATTTTTTGAATAATAAAATGCCTAATTCTTGTCAAATTTGGGATCACAGAGATTATCAATATATTTTTTTATCGTGAATATTTTACAAAAATTATTTCGTAATAAATTATGCTAATGGTTTTATAAATGCGTTTAAAAATTAATAAATGTAAAAAATCTTAACAACATTGCACAGTTATGTACCGAAATATGACTATATTCTAAAACATTAGAGCGAGAGGTTTAAAAGAATACTCTTTTATGTAACAAAAATACTTTATGCAGTCATCAAATGTTTAAAATAACTATAAAGGATAATAAGGCTTCAAAATTGTGTAAATAGATTATCTACAACGTTTAAGGAGTGTCCAGGATCATGGTTTGAAAATACAATAAAAACTCAATTTTGACCTTTGACGAGCATGTCCCCCCTTAAGAAAATATAGGTTAGTTTATACTTGTACAGCAATTTAACATTCGTCTCTGTTCTGGCAGAACACACTAACTGGAGATTACTAGTTTTGAGTAATTTGACTTTGAAGTTGTTAAAATGTTTGAAATGGTCTATCATGTGAGTTTATTAAGTAATCGTAAAAAAGATGACTTTAAAATAAAGACTGTTTATTTATTAGGAAGGTTTCCAGACGGTAAAGTTAGAAATAAGGAACATTTTGGTATAACTAACTCAATATGTCATTTTTTCGAATTAGTTTCTTCTGCCAGAACAGTGACGATATTAATTTATACATATTTTTCAGCCGGGGTCGATCCACTGCTGGATGAAGGCCTCACCCAGCCCCCTCCACTCTTGTCGGTTTCTTGCTTTTCTCTGCCACGTACTTCCACCAAACCTAACAAGTTCGTCAATCCAGCGGGATTTGGGGCGCCCCTGTGGTCGCTTAGTGCCCTCGGCTACCACTGAATGACTGTATTCGTCCAGCGGTTGTCCGGCCCACCGCCATTTCATCAATTTGGTGACCTCTATCACATCTCTCACTCTTGTTTGTTTTTTTTATCCATTGGTTTCTTCTGCGGTCCTTATGCGTTATGCCCAACATGCACCTTTCCATACCACGTTGCGCAACTCAACAATTTTTGGATCTCTCGTGTGTTGAGAGTCCATATTTCGCAAGCATCAGGGCTCGAAATGGGCCGGAACGCACCGGAGCATAAAATTCTTAAAATTTTTGCTGTCTCGTGGAAAAATAATTTGACCGTCTGAGCGAAATTGGCCATAACCAAAATCTAACACACTTATTTTTATAAAATACCTACTCATAAAGTTAGATATGTATGTAAATATTTTCGTAAAATTATCGAGCGCTCCGGTTCGTAAAATTTTCCATTTCGAGCGCTGGCAAGCATACATTAGCACTGTTAGTACACATTGGTTGAATACTTTACGCTTCAGGCATATTGGAAGGACGCTCTTGAAGATATTACTTAAGCGCCCGAATGCACTCCATGCTAGCTTGGCTCTACGAGCAATCTCGTCATTTATGCCTCCATCTACAGACATATTAATTTAATTACATAATATCATGAACTCTATTTTTAACCCAAATATGAATATGTCATATAACGTTTCATTGTATAAAAAACTACATTAATAATAACAACTCATTACTTACAAAATAACCGTTTATTTTATACGACCTAATGGAAGAATTTCTTCGGTATCTCAACGAGAATCATAAAATGCATTTCTAATTCACCCACAAAATGGATACACCGAGATGTAGTATCTTAAAATACGCTTGGTGTTACGTTATGTAATGAGTTAGAAATATTACTCAGTATAACGGTTACGTATTTTCTAATGAATCCGACGTTTTTCAGTAGAAGATTTATTTTAGACTAACATAACAATCCTCACAGCATTTATATTGCGATTTTAATGAACGAAGAAACCCAGTAACAAGTATCTTGCTATTGTATTAAGGCTATACTTCAGCCGAGGCATGGTCTAAAAAGATCATGACTACGCGACGCGCATATTGTGCAAACGACGCGTGCAGAACAAAATTTTGTCATAAAAATTCAACATGCGTCCATTTAATGTTATGTTTATTGTTATATTAGTAATAATAATAATAATATATTCATTGATATGTTTTCTTTTTTCAGTACATGCGTGATGTTTTTTAGTCATCTTTATACGATTTAAGAATATTTTCCTCCGACATCATCACAAAACAAATTGAAGTGCTCACATCTCAACTACCTCTCTCCGATTGGCAACGAGTGCGAAATTTCATTCCACCTACTGATGAAAATTATTTGCCGTTTCACTGATGTATGCTCTTAATGGGTTTTATATTTAACGATTGGTTTGCTCGTGACTCGATCCAATGTACTATTGACTATCATCACCACAATTATAGGTAGCTTAAACATCCAGGACGTGTATAAATTACCTCCGAAAACCTCGTCCATCCCCTACCATAGGCTAGTGACATCCAGGAGGGAAATTTTTGAAAATAAAAAGGATTCCAAGTTAAACACATTTATATTTTTTATAAAAATCGATGTTTTTTAAAATATATATAAAAAATATTTAAACTATGAAATAATCAAAAATCTCTTAAGTGATGCTTAAAAAACTTAATAAACTAAATTTTAATATTAAATATGACCATAAAATATATGTGATAATAGGGTGCGGTCCAATTCAACAAATTCACGTTTTATTACATTTTTTACAATTGTAAGTTTATCTTTGACTTAAAATAAAAAATATTTTTCTTTTTAATGTTTTCAGATACATATTTATTAATTAATACAGTTGAAATTGTAAATTATCAAAAAAAAATCTGAAATTGCAAACTTCGTATTTTTCCGATAGGTGTACTCTTTAAAAATGGCTCAGTAAAGACTTCACCTTAAAGGAAAACACCTTTCTTTAGTTTTGTATGAGACATTTTACGTTTGCTTTGATAATTGGTTTCAATAGAATATACAAGTCCGACTGAAAGCAGCGGAGGCTTTTGACTTTCACTGCTTCCCGATAGAGGCGCTAGTTTGTTGCCGGCCCCGGCCATCTTATTTTTGACTGGTTGCCGAATGTCAAACCGTCTAATATCACAATACTCCCCCATGAACGAAAAAAATACAAATTATTTACGTGAATATAGTATAACTTATTCTTAATCAGGACCTCATAACTGTTTTGGATGTCGAAGCCTCCTCAACAGGTTGGCTCCACTCTTCTCGGCATTTTATGACATGCAAGGCCCGTGTTCATCGCTAAGCTCAAAATGCGGAGTGTCTGGGAATGATGAATACACCAGGAAAAGTGCGGTTGAATTCACTACAAGCTATAAGTAATACTCGGACTAAGTGCGGAAGTCAGTGGCACAGGTTAGATTTTGTAACCCCCCTCTCGCCACGTTAAACAACATCAGTAATAAATTATTATGGATAGCTTGCACGCTTGTGTTATATTATGTATTTTTTGTAACAGGATTAAAGATTGAGGTCAAACTGATAATTATACCTCCCCTTTGAAACGACCTGTCTATATCTAGTGATCTATAAAGCTTTACAAGGCCCATATCGATGTATAGGTTGAGTGCTGGGCCTTACTAAAATAGACGAGAGTAAGTTGTGCAGGGAAGATTTGAGAAGTGTCTTCAGACTGCATGCAAAATATACACATTCTTCGGCGATTTATTTGTTGGATTCACCCGTGTAAGCGGTTAATTTATTATGTGCATTAAAATCATAACTACAATATACATAGATTTATAAAAATTATATAAACCAATTTAGTGAAATAAATAATACTTTGTTTAATACTTCAAATTGATTGAAAAATATAAAAAAACAAAATTTAAAAAACATACTAATATAAAGATATACTTACTTATACTTATATGTTTTGTTTCAACTAATTCCAGGTTCTCTTCGCCGCCGTGGTGGCTGTTGCCAACGCTGGCATCATCGCCCAACCCGCCTACGCTTCTCCTTTGGGATACGCTTCCCACGGATATGCCGCTCCAGTCGCCAAAAGGTAGCCGCCATCGATGCCGACTACGATCTCAACCCTCAATACCAGTTCGCTTCGTTATTTACATATTTAATGGTATAGAAAAGTAAAACAGCCCCACTACTGTATAAATTTTATTCAGATTTGTGATGTAATGACATGTTTATTAAATACCTACCAAATGTGGTTATTTGCTATCAATCAATGAGACCGGAAACGCGAGTTTAATAATTTTCGGTCAGCAAACAGCTGTGTCTAGATTTATAGAAAACTACTCTAATTATATGCTTCGCATCGATTGTACTATGTTACATGCATTTCAGTTTTAAATTATATCGAACAATTATTATTATTGTCCGATAGTTGATTATAGTGTTTTGAATAATATATTATACGATATCGTTGAAATAAATTATTGGCTACTATATAATTCATTGCTCGTGCTTAGCACATTTTTAGAATAATAAAGATTAGTGTATAAACGTAGTAGGTGATTACAGAATAGGTAAGCGAAGTTTTGGAATAATAAATTTGAGTAAATATTTATTTATTTAATTTTCTTTTTTAATAATAATAAAAAAAATAATCAGTTTGACAGAATGCCGTATAGCGGCCGTAATTAATATATAAACATACCTACATATTATATCTTCGGTTATATAATAAATAATATTATACAAAAATCCCTGTTACTTAAAAGTCTTCTTGCTTCGTTCCAGGTCAAACCAGTATCCCGTAGCTCCGCCGTATACACTATATAGATAGTATTTAATGACCTTCCAAGACGCCGGAATTCGGTCGTCTTGAAGAACAGGCAAGATAGGTTGAAGTTCTATTCTGGTATCCGCAGCACGTGGCTGAACTAGGTCCAACGTCGCCTCTTCACTCTAAGCATGATGAGAAGCTGCTTGGTGCGTTCTATTATCTCCTCGTTACTCCTAAAGTCGTACCACCGCACACCCAGTATCCATCGCAAACATCTGTTTTCAAAGTTCAATATACGGTTGCTCTGTAATATATAGCTAATAATATTATGATGGGGTTATGACAATAAATAGTATGCGGGCTTGCACATAATATAATCTCAACGCAACGCAACTGTATTTATGTAACTTGGTTCATATTCTCAATGAACATGTAACCTAATGCACTGAACATATTTCAATTGTGTATATACATTGATAACAATGTGATCGTTTGTTAAGTTGCCACCATTAGCATCGTTAGATCATCTTGTCATATTAATTATGGAAAGATAATAGCGGATGGTCGAAATAACACATTTTTTTAAAATGTAAAATATTGAGAAATACTAATACTTATCACTATACTATATATATTGTATATTATATTATTATCTTGAATTGTCGAATGTACACCTACTTATTATTTGGCAAAATCACTGTTTTTTAGTTTAATGAAATTTTGTTTTAAAAATAGTTTTCTGTATATGTGGTTTAGAAGTGCATGGTAAGGATTCCACGAGTGGTAAAGGATAATATCAGGAAATATATCAGCTGTAAAAATAACAATTAATGCGAATGATTTTTTTTTTTAAATATGTTTCCAAAGAGTTTTGCAGTTCTTTAACCAGAAGTTATAATATTAATTTAGAAAGGCTCATTGGTAGTGAAAACATTGAAACTTGACGCGGAAGAGGAAGGCTGCTTACTCGATGGTACGACTAAGTAAACGAAGCTATGGGATTTTCAATACATTCAGTTATCCAGATAACAGAACGTAAGGATTGCTATAGACTATAGAGTATAGAGATGTAACTTGGAATTTTAACCAACCCCCATCAATCCTAATCAACCCCCATCAGTGAGGGGTACAAAAATGAAGTTTAGTTAGTTTATGTATTTAGCAGTTGAGTCAGTACGTATTCACGTGTTGACTCTATGGAATAAAATAACGCCTGTGTTGGAGCAATAAAACTTTTTAGTTATTCTTTTTATGCTCGTCTTGGGATAATAAATTGATGTTAATGGTAGTATATTGAAATGTCAGAAATTCAAAAAAAAAATCGGTGTGCGTACTTATGTACGCGCGTTAGAAGTTATACTTCTTGGGCGTAACAAAATAAAATAATCGCACACCGCGTTAGTCAAAATTATTCACATCAACCAAAAATATTCAAACAGTTAGAAAATCGTCTTCACATAAACTAAATATGTAATACCATACAAAAGTAACGTACCTATCACACTAGTTAAGCTAAGCTTAGTTTTGACAGCTAATCACATATAAAAAAGAGTAGGTACAATTCACAACGGGAAAGAATATTTTTCACCAAGCAAAATAATTCATACTCCTTATTCTATGGTCACTATGGTCGGCTATGATCACATTATTGCGCAAGACGTTATGTTTCAGATCTGTCAAATATAGGATAGAATTGACGTTTTGATAGCCCTATATCAATAAAAACTAGAATAAAGGAAGGCCGCTTATTGGAGTGCCGCTGGTTTATTTCTACACACTTTAACTTATATCACTAAATAAATTATTTAATTATTTCTCGTTGTTTTTATTTTACTTTGGCCAACAATAATAAATTCGTTTCCTAGGCAACGGAACAATTCTTCGTACATATAATAATAAATTCGCTGCCTAGGCAGCGGAATAAACTATAATATTATACTGTATAATCGTCACGATTGCATTATCATACTATGGCGTAAAGACAGGCTGTTCGGCTGATAACCGAACAATCGTGGTTCGAATCCAATCGAGTACGATTTTGTTCGTGTGAAAAAATAAATTATGTGTTACATGTCACACGCGAAAAATACACTTTGATCTGATTTTCCAAACGCGCCTAAAGAAGTATAACTTCAAAAAAAAAAAACAAAAACGGTTCAATACAGAATTTGTAATTATGGTCAGTTGTATTAATGTAAACTTTTGAAACACAATTTTCAATTGTCTCGTCATACAAAGGTTTTAATACGTAAATTATATAATTTCAATCTACATAATATTATAATAGTGACTATGCAAAAAACGTTGAATTTAGAAAAGGTCTAATAACAAAACAAAGTTTGGAAGTAATTATTGGTAATGTAATTAGTATTATACGCAATACACCAATATCAAAAAAAAATCAATTAAAAGTTGTATAATAAGTTCTTTATGTCTCTTCAATACAACATAGCTGCCGATGCATAATATAAGATTATCTCTCTGTTAGAAATTATATTAATATGCAGTGTCATATAGTTTTTTTTTAGTTCGAGTTGTGTTATATAACAATCATTAAAATGTAGTATAAGCCAAACTGCATTTCACTTTCATCCTTTCTTTTGAGATTCTCCAAGCCTCGCTCGATTATCATTGCTGTCATGGACATTTGAACTTATCACGTTTATTGTATACCCACATGACATGAAATATTGCATGGCTTTGAAAGCTTCGATATAATATAAGTACATGCAAATAAGATTTACAATACAATTTAGGAGAAATTTAGGATTAGTAGTTGTTGCTTACAGTAAAATAAAAAGACGGTGCAATATTTCGTTATTTTTATTATAATATTCATCATTTTAATAATAATTAATACTTGAAATTTCAATTAAACAGAAGTTAATAAAAGACATATTTTTATTATTTACTAAATTATAATTTATCTTAGTGTAATTAAATAATGTTTTAAGAAACGTGTTGCTTTTAATTGAAGCATAATTATGATAATAATCTCCTATATATTATTATCCTACAGCTGTGCCCGTTTTTGCGAGCGATTGTGTGACTTATTCGTCATGTCCAATAGGTTTAAATGAAAAATTCAGTAGAGAAACGTTCTTTATTCAAGTATAAAAGTATGGAATTTGATAAATTTCGTTGCGTTTTAGGGTTTTTTAGGGTTATTTTGACTGTTTTACAATAGATTTTCGATCGGCACGTGACTTTTTTTACAACACATATTAATTAGGGAATTTATTTTTTCGATGTGTTTGCAACACTGAAAATATTATATTTCAAAATGGCGGCTACTCCGTCAATCGTAATGACAATATGATAAATAATGCCTTTGTATTAGAAACAAAAGATGTTTATTTAGGTTTTGGTGACTTTTAGAAACGGATACTACTCTCAATCAAGTGATTTGGCGAATTGTTTATGTTTTAGTGAATTTTTAATCCGGATATTATTCTCAATCAAGCGATTTGGTGCGATCTTAATTAACATAATATTACCCTTTCAGTAGTGGTTAAATAAAACTACCTAATACATGTGTACCTATATTATATTAAAACACTATACTTATCCTAATAATACATTCAATCGTTTGAAGTTGTTATTATAATATTAGATTCATATTACCGGCGAAGTATACCATGTCACATCAATCTGACAGCTGCTGTATGTTTATGATGTGTCACCGTCACCATTCTAATTTAAGTTGTGAAGCAAATACCTATTGTGTATCTACTGTTGATGAAGTTATACGCCAGGTAAGTGCATATGCTCCTGGTTTAAAACATCATTCTGGTTTTCTGGTCATTATGACATTATTTTAATGCAACACTTGACGTATATTATTTACGGTCACATTCATAACTGATATTATATTTTTAGACCGTGAAAAACAATATATGTATTTGTCAGGTCCACGACATTATAAGCCGACATGTTAGCCACTCAGTCATTGTGGGTTTCAAAAACCTGAATCAATCCAAACCTTCATCAAACTGTTCAAGCAAAGTAATTCCATTCCTTTCGTTCACAAATTATGTTATCAAATTTGTGATAATATTTACCTAGGTACCTATTCAATTCATTATTATTATCACCATCATCCTCGATCAATCTACTGTTAGATGAAGTTCTCTCCAACCTAATTCTATTTATCTGGTAATATAGTAATTACGGTGAGTACGTAGATATGTATATATTAATGTATAACGATGGTATTTGAATTTAAATTGTAATGGATTTAATATATAACATATTTTGTGATAGGTAGGTACGTTGTCTTGACTTTCAAATTATTAAGTTATTTAAAATAATAATATTATGCACTATTCTGCTCACGTTTTTCAATTATGGTTGATAGTACCGATCAGTGTTACATTTTTCAAACTGTTTGAAATTGGACCCACTGAAGTAAATTTATTTATTATAAGTATTGAGGTCAATTATTCTCTTTCCCCAATTATGAAATGTGGTGATAAAACTAACTATTTTCACTCTCCAGGTTAGGTTTGGTTTGGTCTAAAAAGAAAGTTGTAAAATCTCATGTCCACCTCTGCGGCACATTTACTACAGATTTTTTTATGTTTACGATAAATGGATGTTAGCCACTCGGTTAACCTATTATGTCCATACTGGTACAGTTCGGTTATGAGGAATACAGCGAAAAACACATTTTGAAAATAGCTGAGATACTGGATTATTTGTTAGGTTAACCTAACCAAACCTAACATATCGGCTATTTTCAAAATGTGTTTTCCGCTGAATACCTCATAACAGAACTGTACCGCAGAATCTTATTAATTGCATTTTTCGACATTTATCCGACTGTCATTTATTTTATCAGCTTCACAATAATTCACAATAACAAACATAGACTAAAATATTTTTATTCGAACTTTTATATTCAAAGACAACGTAAACATAATTATTTTTAGGGAGGTAAATTATTAAAAATGACATTTACTATAGGTAATTATTACACAACGTATATAATATTATTTCATTTTATATTGTAAATATTTTATTACATAATATAAGTAAAATGCATGCGTGCGTATAAGCAAATAAAATAGTGAATTATGATAATTTCATACCTTAATCACACTATGAGTCGTCTACGTCGTATTATCCATTATTTCCATTCGCGTGGTTATATAGAAGAATTAATATGTATCACTATGCTTATTCGCATTCCACTACTGGATGAAGGTTTTATCAATAATCCTATTGGTCATATGAACTGCTATATCTATTAAAATTGGTGATATTAAAATTTACCTACCCATTTATATCGTCATTATTATCATGAACCAGGATCAATCCACTGCTCGATGAAGGCCTCTCAAAACTAATTCCATTCCTGTTTCATATATACATTGCTGCATTTATCAAATATTTCAAAATAATATATTCATTTCATCGTTATCATCATTAGACCAGGTCAATCCACTGCTGGATGAAGGCTTCTCTAAGCCGATTCTACTCTTTTTGGTCCTATGAATAATCGCTATATAATATACATAATCTACCTATTTATAATGCCATTATCATAATCAGTTTATATCAATACACTGCTGGACGAATTCTTTTCCAACCTAATAATTACTTCCTCTCAGATCTATATGTTTCTTCTTTTATCAACATTTGTTTCGATATGAATGTCCCGCAGCGTGAAACATATTATCGCTAAAATTTTAATTCAAATTTTAATTTTTTTAAATATTATTCTATGGCTGCAAGCATTTTTTTAGACAATGAAACAAAACAACTTAATAGTTTAAATTTATTTTTTATATGGCTAACCTTATTCTATTACATTATATTCAATCGCAATCAAATTGTCAGGTATTATGCTAGGTCTAGCAGCCTGGGATGGTATCAGATGACATTCTGAAGGCCAAAATCCATAATAGACTATACATATGACGCTAAATTTATATCGACAGTAACGACTTGCAAATTGTAAAAGTAACAAATCAGCGACATGCCAAACGGCGCCGTCTCTGCATACTTCACAATTTTATTAAAATCCAATATCATTTCATTAGGACGCCAAGCTGTCTGCAAGACCTAGCGAGACAGACTGGCGAGAGCCAGCTGGCTCAGCTAGTATATTTAAATTTAAATCATTAAAATCAATTTTTTATTTGTACATTATAAATTATTACCACGTTTTTTTAGCTCGTATTCTTGTTTGTCCGGTGGTTGTTTATCCAGTACAAATCTTGCAATCGATTTTTAACTAACTTCCCGACTAGCTAGACATTTGAAACTTTCAGAATATATCAGAACACGATGCCAATGCATTCTTTTAATACTTTTAGCCATCTTTAAGTAGAATTGAATTCATTTTCAGTTAATTCTGTTTTGTATGAAAAGTTATTTCGGAAGAAATCCGTAATCCAATCCACTATTATTGGTTGCTAAGGGGGTGGTCCTAGCAACTAAATTATTAATATATTGTCATGTTATTTTAACACGACACACTAAGCCAAGCGAAGTTTTTACGCTGGCAACACCGAGAAGGAGGAGCGGGCAAGATGGCGGTCGGCGACGGAAGTTTGTTATTGTTTTGTGGGTGACAAGCGAATTTGTGTGGAAATGGACAATCAATAATCAATTAAGACGAAGAGAGGCTGGTGTGCGGGGCTTACGTTAGTGACCACGGTGGAGGACGGACGTCATGGGGGACCGTTGGAATGACGGTCCGCCACAAAAAGAAATGGCGTTCGCGTAACTAAATAGGAGAGATTCCATCGACATTAGCCATCGGACAATAGTAAGCTGTATCGTTCCATATTTTGTTCTATTATTTATTAGTCCTATCGCAAGATTGCCAGGTTTTCTTTGATTCTTGCCAGTAAGTTTGATCCGTTGCGAAAACTTCTTTTTCTAACCTGTAAATCCAATGTCCAACTGGCGATAATATAACTTCTTTAATTGATTATTGATTGTCCATTTCCGCACAAATTCGCTTGTCACCCACAAAACAATAACAAACTTCCGTCGCCGACCGCCATCTTGCCCGCTCCTCCTTCTCGGTGTTGCCAGCGTAAAAACTTCGCTTGGCTTAGTGTGTCGTGTTAAAATAACATGACATGGTGCCGACTAGCAGGTGATAGAAGGACTCAAACCCCCGGGCCGTAGGTGCTTTGAGTGTCATACGGCCGTCTTAAAGCCTCGCTCCTCCGAAACCTCCTCTCACAAGTCAAAACATAATTTAATAAATGATGTACTGGGCGCCAGCTCCTAGATCTAATAAGGAAGGAATTTAGGTACTAGGAGCAAAATAAAAGTAAAGGTTAAATTCAATTAAAGAAGTTATATTATCGCCAGTTGGACATTGGATTTACAGGTTAGAAAAAGAAGTTTACGCAACGGATCAAACTTACTGGCAAGAATCAAAGAAAACCTGGCAATCTTGCGATAGGACTAATAAATAATAGGACAAAATATGGAACGATACAGCTTACTATTG
This sequence comes from Rhyacophila brunnea, assembly GCF_057557595.1. Classification (NCBI taxonomy): domain Eukaryota; kingdom Metazoa; phylum Arthropoda; class Insecta; order Trichoptera; family Rhyacophilidae; genus Rhyacophila; species Rhyacophila brunnea. The sequence continues at coordinate 32,283,644 of NW_028233276.1, read as the reverse complement.
TCCGATGGCTAATGTCGATGGAATCTCTCCTATTTAGTTACGCGAACGCCATTTCTTCTTGTGGCGGACCGTCATTCCAACGGTCCCCCATGACGTCCGTTCTCCACCGTGGTCACTAACGTAAGCCCCTGCACACCAGCCTCTCTTCGTCTTAATTGATTATTGATTGTCCATTTCCGCACAAATTTGCTTGTCACCCACAAAACAATAACAAACTTCCGTCGCCGGCCGCCATCTTGCCCGCTCCTCCTTCTCGGTGTTGCCAGCGTAAAAACTTCGCTTGGCTTAGTGTGTCGTGTTAAAATAACATGACATTGTCCCCTTGGTTGGGAAAAAGAAGTCCAGACCAAGGTTTGGATTTCGCCTCGCGGCCTGCGATGGACTATGGGCAGCCAGGAGCGGTTTATCGAGGGTCGAAAAAAAACGGAGAAATGGAGCTCGCACTCTGATTTTATAGCGGCAGAGTCGGCGTTGAGTAGACGTAGTGGTGCATAGGTAAGGCGATCCGGTACTAGTCGTGAAGGTCTAGTTGTCATCACTGGTCTTCCCTACCTACTTTGTTCCATCTAGCTACTGCGAAAGGCGATATGAAAATACAATAAATGTTGAGTTTGATCCGTGCAAAAAAATTAAAAGAATATCCACATTCAACATTACAAAATCATTACATAATCACATACAAATAAATAAACATAAAACTGAAACGAGACTAATAACAACAACAAAAGACAAATACAACCCCTATTATTTAAATTATAATTCAAGCTGAAGGCTTAGGCGTGCATCAAAAAAATAGATTTAGCAAATTTAGAAAGAAAAGGAATGAATTTAAATTGATTAAATAATTTTGAATGAATTTTCATTTGATCGATTTTTACGAAAGGATAAATTTTAAATCATTTATTAGCATTGACCATAAAAAGTTGGTAGATTAATAATGCACATTGGATAATAATAATATAATAATATACGCTGGGGTGAGCTATATATCACCACAACATTTTATGTATAAAAGAGACAGTATGTAAAAATAGAGCATTCTACCAACCTGGTTCAATCATAAAATAATAATGTATATACAATAATTGCCAATTTGGTTTTGTGTGAGGGCTGGTCTGTCGGAAAGTAATAAATACTGTGCGTCAAGCACCGTCCGAATATTTAAAGGAAAAACTACTAAAACATGACTACAAAATACTAGGCAGATGACCAATCCGACCGAACTGACAACGTGGTTAATAACCAATCGCTGTGACGTGGTTTCTCTGTTGAGCCTGTAAAAAAAAACAAATGACGTGTGATGGAATTCCAAGCCACGATCCGGATTCCAAGCAGCGCTCCAACAAATAAAATGACGCGAACAAGGAGAAAACTAAGCTAGAAAGAAATTCCTAGTACAAAATGTAAACATTAATTAAATAAATTAATTCATTAAAAATTAATCGACGACTTTAGTATACTAATTTAAGATCTACGATTGCTTTGCGAGACGTCGCAAACTCCAACAAACAAGGTTCGTACTTCGAGACTACCCTAGGATGATGAACTAACCTAACCACACCCTGAATGCTAGAATCCGCTAAACCCCGCAAAGCAAGAGACCTCCGGCGACGTACGTTCCTTTCCGGTGGCGTTGTTCCATCCCCAGGCACGCGAGTTCTGAGTCCGGAACCCATCAGAAACGGACCTCCCGGATGAAGAATAGAAAAAAAAACTACGGAGCATCACTTGAAAGCGAACAAAGGCAAGGTACCCATGATCACATCGGAAGCTAAATGTAATTAAAATGAACCACCTGGTTCGCAACTGATTTGACATTCAAGTCAAGGTTGCAAAAAAAATAAAAAATTGATTAAAAGGCTAACGAGCACGTATTAAAACGACCACTTTCCTGTAATAGGAAATAAAAAAAACAAAAGGAATGGCTTCTCTCACTTCGGTTCAGGCACCTTCTCCAACAAAACTGCATAAAAAAACCAACCCAGTAAGACCGGGTTTCGAGGTAGGAAACAACGTCCGCATTCGGTAGAGCATCGCGTTGAATCCATACCTCCCACCATACAACCAAAAAGAAGCAACGGAATCTCAGGCAGCTGGATTCCGTTACCAGTGGAGGCTTAGCCGGAAACACCTTCCGTTCCGACCAGCGCTACCGAATAATCAATAATCAAGATACTGCTAGAGAAAAATAAGGGGTACCCTACCAGATCACCTTCAGTTCTGGTAGCGGTACAGATCCCTAGCAGATGGACAAAACAAAACATTGATCTCCATCCATCTAGCCTGAACCGAATTGAGTTAAGATAAAAAAATAAGAAAACAATGCCAAACTCTAATGTATATGATAAAATTAAAAAAAACCAAATAGCAAACAAAACCGTCACGCAAAAACAAGTACAAAGGCAGCTGGTAAAAATAAAGATCATATGATCCCCAGCACGATGTACTAAATTACACAATGGTAAGTAATTGTAATTATAAATATAACACTATGTCGCTAAACTGACAGGCCCTTCCAAACGCCAAGGCGGCAGTTGCGCCTTCCGGGAGCACCGTATCTCTCAACCTGGCTCTAAGGTAGTATTTAGAACTATGCTTGTTTACCAAAAGTAGGTCCATATGCCGGATGTGTGGTATGAATTTGAGTAGGCCTCCTTCCCGAAAGGTCAGCAACCACCATCTTTGCGATGGACGTTCACCGGAACAAGGGTGTATTGCCATGTGCAGGAAAGAAGTCAGTAGCTGAAATGAAATTAATAAGATGAATAATGGTTCAACATTTACAAAATAAGAGCGTTGAAAACAACTGATATTAATATGATTGTATATATGTAAAAAATATGTTGTAAATATTAATTCATTCTTGTAAAATTCGCGCTTGTAAAAGGAGCAAAAAATCAAAATCGAAAAATAATATTAGGGGTGTATATATAACAAACAATACAAAATAAAACAGCATTCTAATTCCTTTAAAACAAAAACAAATAATAATAATAAATGATAAATATCTAATTTATAGAGCAAAATAAAGTAAGATGAAACAATTCATCGATTTGTGATATAATAGATCTCATAATTGTAATTATATTATATGTATCAAATCATGTATCAAATAGGTATTTATATAATAGTTGATTGGCTAGAGCCAAGAGATACCCTCCAACCAAAAATGAAAAAGAAAAGAAATTTGTACTCTTCTACTAGTATACCACCATGCCAATAGATTTCAAAGAACATTAGATTAAAATAAAGTAAAACTCCAATAATAAAAAAAATTTATAGCAGGGTAAAAAATTAAATGAAAATTAATTAATAGGATTCTAAATTTACAGTGACTCCTGCGTTTGAAATTAGAAGTTAATTAATATGAGAAAAAAAATAAAAGAAACCACTAGGTAAATTTACAAAACAATAAAAAGTGTGACCAATGATTAAATGTATCTAAACGAAAGTTACTTTAAAATGAATGAATTAAAATCCAAGAATAATCAACATAATAATGGAATAATAATAATTGGCAATTTTATAGTTATAATATGCTGGAAGTATCAGAAAAACACCATAGTGGTTAGCAGAAGTGCATAAGGCTTATCCTACAGAATGAGAATACTCATAAGGAAGCTATTGTTTTAAAATGTCTTTAACGTGAAATCTACCGAGAGGTTTTCCCTGCATATCAGCTAACAAGTACACGGTAGGAGAGATTTTTTCGACAACGCGGTTCTCTAAGAATCGCGGTGCGAGTTTATGTGAGAAATAAGTCGCTGCGTTCGACTGAACGAAGTTTCTCCTCCACACCGTATCTCCTGGTGAGAATTGTACATGTTTACGTCTGAGATTATAACGCTGCGCATTGGTTTTAAAGTTTTCCAGTAATTGTTCCTGGACTATATCAAAAATTTCCGGTAAGTTTGAAATCATATCCGGAAATTGAGAATGATCAGCGCTAGGCGGAAGAGTTAAATTAACATTGGGTGGGCTGTCTCTTGGAAAGTGATATCGGCCGTCTAATATCATTTCCCTGCCATGCATGAGATAAAAGGGAGTAAATTTAGTGGAAAGATTAACAGTTGAATTCAGAGCCGCTTGCACATGGGGTAGGCAATTTGCTCATAAGCGATGATCTCTACCGACTAAAATAGCTAAAGAAGTGTTAACAGATTGATTGTATCTCTCCACAGTGTTAGCTTGTGGAGAATAGAACGCGGTATAAAAAATTTTGGGAATCCCATATGAAGAAATAAATTTTTTAAATTCACTAGAATTTTTTTTAATTATTTACTCGTTGACTGAGGAGTTGTAGCTTTGGGAGTAGCATTACAATGCGACAGAGCTTGGGGTGTACTATTTGCATAAAATGGTCCAAGTGATGGCCTGGGTCCAAAACTTGCATTCCAAGCTGAGGCTTGCAATCTCATTTCCCCTAATGATTTAGAAGGAGTAATCCCTCTTTTTAATAAGGCTAACTCTAATTTTGATTTGTTCCATGTCTCTTCGAAATCGATCGGAGTATTGATCAATTCCGAAGCGTCGAGATCCATGTTGTTTTTTGACATTACCAGGTTATATAAGGAGGTTAAAAAAGAAAACTGCAACGAGAACAGCTATAATTCTAGAGGACTGATTGTATAATCTTTTCCTCACAATAGGAAATTTAGTATATCGTTCAAACGGAAGTGAAAACGCTCAGATAGCGAGATTTAGAGTTCATAACATGGCAGATGATAACCCAGAAAAAGAAGTTCCCTTGTCTCGAATCTAAACAGTTTATGGAAACCACTAAAAAGAAGAAAAGACTGAACTATTTGTTCACTACACGCAAACAATGGGCCCAGCAGAATTTGCGTGAGTGATGTGTCAATGTGTCCGCTCTTCACTCCGACCCAGAGAGTGCTGTGCAAGAGGGTGTGTGGAAGAATAAGTAGTAAGATGTCGACCTAACGCGGATGAAAAACGAAGAACGGAAGATATCAACATCCGTTGGAGACTAAGAAACAAACAGAGAATCCGACGTTCGCTGCCGTCCAGCGTTATTGGCGAAAGGTCGTGTGATTAAATGACGTGTATGTAGTGTACCTGACGCTAACTGGCTTAAATGAAACAATCAATTGAAACAATTAAAAACCGTTGTCCCGGGCAATGTCTCATTCCCTTCGGCTAGCGTCACCCCCCAAATCGAAATTTGGTTGTCAATAACAAGCAGGCGAACAATTACAAACCCCTTGTTATCAATTGTAACCACAATAGAAAAAGGAGCGGCAACCACTCGAGTGTAATGATTACATCATCCGGAATGACGCTGCCAAAAGCAACAAAAACCAATACCAGAACAACACTAGTGAAATTTAGGAAAAAAAATTTGCTATTTATAATATATTGAATAATGCTTACTAAAACGTGTGTTAATAAAAATAGGCGTAAAAAAAAATTCTAGCAAGAGTCAAGAAAGAAATATAATCTCGAAGTACCTAAATGAACCGTCCTACTTTGCTAATTGTTATCTCTCCTATGAGTGAAATGAACAGAAAAAAAATTACCTCTCAGTGGTAATCACAACCGCCTAACGATACAAAAACCCTAAACAATACGAACACCCAGCAATAAATAACGATAAAACAAATAGGAATTAAAATGCAATACAAATAAAACGGCTTTTGTGGACTAGTACAAAACCAGAATATATAAAAAGATGTTACAAAAAATTCATTAAAAAAAAACCACATTGAATCAAAAAAATAATTATTCGTGGGCGCATACTCGCATATAAATGTGTAAAATTGCTTTAAAAATGATTAAATAAATAATGATTATATAAATAATTGTCGATTAAAAATTAAACGTGGGTTATGTACAACATACACGTATGTATAGATAAAAAAACACAAAACAGAAGCCAATAAAAAAATAAATTAAAACTCGCCAGAGTAAAAAATTAAAATATAAATGTGTAGACGTTTCCAAAATAGTCAATAAATATTTCTATTAAATAAATTAAGAGATTTCGATAATTTTCCAATATATTAGTTCTTCAAATCTAAATCAATAAAATATAAATTGGCAACAAAGTTTCGTTTAGATTGATAGTTTAATTGGAAATAATTCTTTTTACAATCCCTGACACATGTGACTCCTAGTGTACTGTCACCCTGGGTAAGAAATTCTAACCAAAGATATTGAGTTTACTAAGCTTGATTTGTAATAATTAACGACCGAAAGAAAAAGGAAGGAATTTAAATTGATTAATTAATTTTGAATAAATTGAGTATGATTTGATAACCTAGATTAATATATGTTACTTTTTGGTACTAAATGACGACAATAATATTCGTGGGAAAATAAATTTTTACAAAAAGATCACATGTTTAGAAAAAAGTACGTATCTTTAGTATTCTCCAGGGGATCTGCGTCTCCATGTGGTTATCCCAAGGGATTGCAGAGCTGGTTTTCCTTGTGTTCCAGAAGTGGGTTGTAGTAACGTGTTCTTTTGTCAATTTTATCCTGCCGAACTTCCTTTTGTGATTCCTGGCTTTTTTGTATTCACAGCAGCATAACAATTCCTTGAACAAATTCTCTCACAGCATGACGAATATTGAACAAGTTCTCTCACAGCATGACGAATCCCGTTTGTATTCTTTAGTTTGTAGAATATGAGCTCCCACCCATCCACGTGCTTGCTGGTAGAAACCTGACAAGGTCCAATGCAGTTTGAAGAAATTCCTAATTTAATAAATATAACTTTGTTGCGAAAAGAGTAGTAAAAAAAAATTATAACGTGCAACTGTTAATAATTTGAAATGATTTAATTTATTTCGGGCTAGGAGAAAAATTTTCAACGTCTATACTTGTGGACTAGCGTGCTAGACTTAGCTAGACTAGACTTTGCGTGCTAGTGCGTTACTATGGAAATCAAAATGACATTTCAGTATTCTATATTTGTTTGTTTGTTGCAAAATAGCAAAAAAATGATTTGTTGACAATTGCTTTACTTGTCTTGAATTATTAATACATAGAATTGTCAACAGAAAATTTAAAAACGTGGTATATAAAAAGTTCTTTTTATCTTGTAATTATTTTTATTATTTTTAGTTAAATTATTTATTGTGTATATTAATTAAATAATCTTCAAAAAACTCTAAATTTAAATGTCTAAACAATATTTCATATCATGATATGATACAGGATAGGTACATGTTGAAAAAATTAAGACATAAAGTAATGAAAACGTTCGATAACATTAAAATAACAAGACAATAATTATCATCAAATTTACTGTCAACTGTCAATTGTGTAAATTTAAATTCAACCATATAAATTCAAGAGAAAAAATTTATTTATTTCCTTCATAAGTATTTTTTTGAAAATGGAACCAAATTCATTTTTAATAAAACGAAATGGTCCTTGTAGGTTGTAACGAATCCTAAATTTTTATCAAATTTGGGTAATATTTGTTTTTTTATGAAAAGGATGTGCAGTTATCTTTTTTAAAATGGTTACGTGTAATAATTTATTTTCTTTCATAACAATGAGTCATTTAAAAAGAAATATTTATAGATATATTATCTAAATTTCTCTTCCCATTAAGGATGCACAGTAATTTCAATATTTTAGAGAATATAATTTTGTGTTCAATAAAAAATAAATAATCGTTTGAATAATATCTTAATAATAAATAATTAATTACATTTCATTAACGTATATATTATATATACTTTAAAATTAGTGTTTAGTCTGTTGTTAGGCTGATGCCAGTAAAAATATTATTATAATATGCAAATGAAATGATTTGTTTTTTATTAACTATATAATGTTTGTGGACGTATTAAACAGGTTAAATTTATAATATTTATTATGTATTATGGCGCATTGGCCAATCGCTGTAATGCCGTAATACTCTTTTTATAAATAAATAAATAAATGATGCGTTCTATTTTTCAGAATATTTAAAGAGAGGCCTCGAAACAGTTCAAACCAGTCGTACAATTAATGAATTCTAAAATCTATAATATTCTAAAATCTTTGAAATATGCGTATTTGCACAAATTATGTACACATTAGGATTACCCTAACCATAAGAAAAACTCTTCAACTAATATGAAAGAGGCCTATAGCATAACAGATACGTACCTACTTGTAAACAAATAAATAAACCACTAATATTATTATTATCGCTGTCGACGCTGTAGTCTTCAATGATAATTAATTATTTTAGTTCCATAATGTGATTCAAAGAAAGAGACACACACATTCATCTTTTTTAGTATGTAGATACGTTGCTAGTTAGAATTTATTTATTTAATTTTTTATTGGGGTCCCTCAAAATCATTCAATGTCTCTGGCCTCCACGTCTCCAAGGCCGCCACGCTACTGGCTTATGCCATTAATACGAATGAAATTTGCTGCTTGAGGATTTCAGAATCTCTTCTGGGTTATGCAGGCAATCATATTATTTTTATGTATTCTTTTCAACACTGCAACACTCATAGAGATCCAATGACAGTAGTGCAGGTATTTAATAATTGAAGTGAAACGATCACAAACACACAGGCTTTGATAAAATCACTTAAATATATTGTGTCCTCACCGGGATCGAACCCGGTGCTCTTGATGAAAGGCTAGCAGCGCCTTACGCACTGTACTATAATTATTTGGTATATTACATTTTTTTGGATAGTTGTTTTAAAATTGTATGAAGTTACATAATATTAAAGTAAATATAAAACAAATGAAGTCAAACAAGAATGGAAAGAAACTTGCAATGCGAATAAAAATTGTCGTATTGTCGAAATTGTCTGAGAAATGTCCTTCATAATAACTGGACAGTTTTATATAATATCCCGGATCATTTATCTCATGAATAATATGCCTTATAAAATGTAAAATTGTATCAAAACCCATACCGGTTGTCTGCAATATGCCTTGTCTCAGAAAAAGCTGTTGTGCAATACCAACCACAGCTGACAGACAAGTTATCTTAATGATACTGGCGAAGTAAATTTCATTGATTTAGTATATTGTGGTAGGTAATTAAAAATATTACATGCAATAAAATTGGTCTCATGGAATGCATACGTATGCTATTTCGTTAAAATATAATTATATAAACTAATATTTGTAAAACTTTTCATATCTGAGATTTCCCTAGTCTAGAAAATATCTCCCCCCTGAATGCTTAAACAGTACACAAAATAGCAATTGCATTACCTCTTTAGATTTATATGCTTATTCGCTGTCTCAAGTACCTACCCAGTTGAACGGCACTCATCTGTTTTATCAATCAAACGACGACCGATCTCTGCCACTGTTTCCACAGCAAAGGGTGCCAAGGGTCTAAATGTCTCGAAACCCAGAGGACAGATAATGTAATTCGGAGACAAACCGTCATATTTTTGACCTTGTTAAACTCTGAACCTGGCGATTCAATTGGTTTATTCAGGTGAGTTACCGGTGTATCCACCACAGTGGCATCCCAGACCAAAACTTTACATTTCCCTTTCATCCATGGAATTATTATAATACCATCAGGCCTCCTGTCACTTTGTTAAATTGTATGGTAGAATCGAAGTTTATTTGGTGAAGCTATTTTTAATATGATAGGGAATTTTATATTGTTATACCAATAATTTAAGAAGTTCTTAGTGTATTTTTTGGGGGACGAAATTCCGTGGCATAAGTGTTATTTGGTTACTCGAGTAACAGTAAAGCTTGCTGTACCTGATTTGTTTTCTCACTTTACCGGTGAATACCTAACTATAAATGTATTTAACTTGCCGTTACTTTGGTGGATAATAAAATCCAGCCAACAAATCAAAGTATCTGACTAACATCTAAAAGACAAACTAAAAGCTCTTAAATGTCAAAGCATATTTCAATAGTTTTCACAATATTACTCCAAATACGTATATTATTTTTTCTCTTGCCTTTAGTTATCATGTTTTGAGACGCCGTGATGATAATATTAAAGGTTTTTGTTACAAACACATACCCGGGATTCAAACCGGTCACGTTATCACTTAATTACTTGTGTTCATAATATCATCACGACAAAAAAGTGCTTGGGATGCAATGATTCCGATAATTTTTCTCTTATGCTAACCTGCTAAGTAAAAATACAGTATTTTGGTTTTAGTGAAGTCAGTAGAGTAGTTTTAAATTTGGGTTCTCTGACTTCACTAAAATCAAAACACTGTCTTTTTACTTAGCATGGCAGTTTGTTTCTTGCTGAAGATTCTCAGAAAGTTTTTTTACGAGAAATTGTAGATTCATGGACATGGAAATTATTAAATCTTCTCGAATTAGTTGTGATAATTATTAGGTAAGTACAAAAAGTAAGTCAAATTTGAGTTCAACCAATTTCTGTATTCATGCGAGTGGAAAATCCTTTTTGGCAAATATTAGTTATTGCAGATGGTAGCAATTTTATCGCTTCTTCATGTGCTATCTTACAAACCTTGTAGCTGTTGGCATCCAAAAATGACAGATCTAATTTGCATTAGTTCCCTGACTTCTTTTCATAGACATTTATTCTCCCAGGTTAAAAAGAATACAACACAATAATAAATAATGTAATAGTAACAGTTCTGTTAATTTATCACACATAATTTTGCTTTTATTGGTAAACCGTAATAATACTAGTCTTGTTGAATGCTATGAATATATTTAAGCACCTTACCATTTAACGTTTGTAGCGTATTTATAACGATATTTCAAAATCGATTTTGCTTTGATTTCTATTCATATTGGAAATAATCGCGACAGATAAAATTCCATCCTGTCGCTATGTTTTCCATTTGAAGTGTTCATATAATAAGTGGTCGGTGAGATGTGTTTAATATTATAATGATATGCTTTGTCCTTTGATCTCGCACAGAATACAAGTAACTTATATTACGTTTTATGATGAATAAATCAAACAATAGTGACACAAGCTTTAATTGTAGTAGATTATTGACAAGCAAGATTAATATTGTTATTTTATGTTGTCATTCTGTTGAAAACGTTTTTTTTTAAATGGATCATTGTTTTTAAGATGATGTCTATCGATAAAAATTGAACAAAATTAGCTTTGAATTGAGCACTAGCATTAACAACTCCACGACATAATTAATGATGATCAATCAAACTGACAACCTTGTCCTCAGCGGTAGATAAAACTATTTGATATATTATGTACTTTGATTCAAGCGTCAATGACTTTGGAAGGTGAAAAGCTGGCAGAAAATTACGATATACAAAAAAATGAGTCATCTCATTAACACAAGGACAAAAATACTAAAAATTGTCATTGAAACGCTGATATTTTCAATCTTCCTTTACGGCTTTGAAAGTTGGACTCACTCCCAAAGAATTTGATATGAAGAGAATCGAGGTATTCCAGATGTAGTGCTAGCAAAGAATGATCCGAATTACATGGACGGTCAGGCGTATTCATATCTCTGTAGTGTAAGGCCATCCGCTCACGCAGAAACTAAAATCTGACGAACTGGTTGGTGATGGAATCCATAAACTGGCCAGTGACTGATACTTTGCACACGGCGATACTGAAGCCTAATAATCTCATAACTTCAAACTGTCAAACCCATTGTCTTTCCTACACCACTCTAAGCTTTTTCCGTAATATATATACGGGAATATTCTGACAGCCTGTAATTATACAGGCAGGAGTATTTCTCAACATCTGCCATATATTTTTAATTAAAAATCGGTTTGTCCATCTTTAACTTTCGACGCCTTGACTCATCATTGCTTATTTAGTTTAGTTCAGTGCTACCAAATATTCGTAAGAAAATATGATTTTTCATCAAATCTACTGATATTAGTACCACTGTTTTATGGGTGACTGAAAAACTGTGAGACTAGCATGTTGCGTCTATGAAAAATGATATAATATCTAAGATACATCTTTTACTAGATGTCCGTGATAGTCCGTCATGATCTTTCGCCTGTACGCTGCTGAACCATCATAAAATATGATGTAAAAATAAGCTTTTTTGTCTTGAGTACTATGTTCTTTCAAAAATATCTACTTTTTGTAAAATATACTAAAATAATTGTGTGTAAAAAATTGCAACACTGATCTTAGTTGACTAAGGTTACATTATTTATTTATATCCTGATAAGCCGGTTATGTGTATCGTAATTGAATGCAGAATATATTTTAACGTACAAAAATATGCTACATAATATATTATGTATTGTCGTTATGTTAACTGCGGCGATGGAATGCCACATTTTGTAGTTCTCACCTTGGTATATTATTAATTTAAATCATATGCAAGTATTTTTTACAATTGCGTTTATTATTATAAATATATTTGCAATGAAACATTACTCGCATTTTTCTTTCTGCTTAACTTTCATAGACAAAAAAGATCAATTTGCATAAACGAAAGTTTTTCATCGATATCTTTGGCAAGGTATGAATTAGCGCGAAAGAGGATAAATAAATTTATTATTTTCCACTCATAATAGCACGTATTTAAAAATTACAAATCTGAAAACGTTCTCTTGCAAATGATAAATAAATTCGATGAGAAATAGTTTAAAAACAATTGTGTTAAATAAAAATATAAAACTTTTTAATTGAAATTTTCTCACTGCATAAATCAAAAAATACAACCTAGTATCTTGTCAATGAAACGTTTATTTCATGGTGTAAGTAAATCAGTTGTTGTTTATTGAAGAAAGGCACTGTCGTGACACATGCTGAGCCATTTTTTATTACTTGCAACTTTTGTTTGTTGGGTAACAACGGATGTGATTCGCCACATAGAAGGTGTTTAGATCAAAGAATTGTATGATTCAAAAGCTATGACAAAAATAAACGTCATTGGATTTAAAAAAAAATCGTTATGTTGATTTTATATATTGATAAAAATGCTAGATATTATACAATCATATTTTATAATATTGTTCAATTGTAAATTCGCTGATTATTTTGGCATTTCATATAATCTTGGAATATGAATATCTTCATCCAGTTCACGCAGCTGACGTTAGGCGTATTCAGTGGGCGTAGGCAGGTCATAAGTTGTATAAGAGCGTCAAATTATAAAGGGCGACGAATCAAAAAATCCTGACAACAATTTTTTTATTGTATTGCATTACTCATTGTACCAAATACACATTGTTATGCTGATTTACAGCACAAGAAAAAAAATCACAAATTACGCCACTGTCAGCTGAGAGTAGGTTTTGTGGAAATGGTCAAATTTTGAGTAGAGGGTGTGTATGTGAATGTATTTTTTTATGTATTTGTCTTGTTTAATATAGCTGAAAATAAATAGTAAAATATGTAAGTAGGTATCTAGCAATGCTGATAATTTGAAAATCAAAATTAAATGGGATTGCGTTTTACGTCTGCTGAAGGGCGGCACTTTTTATAGGTATGTCACTTATTTCTGATGATTTGCGAAATATTTTTATGTGTCGCAAGTGGCGGAGATTTTTTACAAACTTTACAATATCCAATTCATCACAAATATAGTAAAGTTTGTGAACAGATCAAGATAAAAATCTTTGTATGTACTCTATCGTCCACTCTTAGTGATTTTTTACCAACTGACACCCATTTTTTTTAACCATAATATGAACGTCTCTAGCTCGCTTTTGCTTGTAAAACCGATTCAATTTATAAGGCAGCGTATTCACAAATTTTACTCCCCCATTTGAACAGTGTTTTTTTTAGATTGAATACGAGGATACGATGCATTCTTAGCTCAATGCTCCTCTCATATATGCGTTGTTGAAGAATATAAATACTCCTAACCTTTTCCTGCACACGCGTTGCGCAAACAAAATATTAAGTATAAACCAACTTTGTAATTTCTACTGTTTTAGTAAATCAGTTTGCATAAACAGTTTCATACTGACTATATACCTTAATAAAAATATTCCACCCCCTTCCCTGCGAGTCCATGCTCTATTCTTCCAATGCCTGGGCTTGTTACAACCCACTAACGTTTCGAGGAACGACACATTTTATTGAAATAATACTAAAGAAATAATGAATGTTTATTTACATAAATATGTTGAAATAAATTTACAACTAAACTTTCAAAAAACTGTAAAAATGTGTTATTTTCCATTCATATCTTTAGGATAAAGTCACAATGAATAATGGCAATAAAAATAAGACAAAACGTGGAAGAGATTTGTATAATATACTCTATTTGAATGAAATTTATTTACCCTGATGTCAAATAATAGTAGGTACAGTACGGTTTAAGCGAAGGATAGCAACTTTACGAAAAAGTTCGTATCATGTGACATAGACGTCATATACAAAATACCGTTATTTTCTTTGATCTACACAATTGGAAGTAAATTATGGCAAACTCAAAATAATAACCTAATAATCACAATCATATACATAGCTGGCTACTTGCATAATTATTGCATATTATAACAATATAATTTATTAATTATTTTTTTATCGCTGTAGGTACTCGTTGATCGACATATTTTAAATGAAAAAATCAAGATTATAACGTTGCAATTCATCCAAATAGTGATATTAAAACCACTTACTTACAGCTTTGTTGTATATATTTTGCTGTTTTATTGCGTTAATATTTTATGTGGAAATTAGTTGAATAGTTAAGTTTTTTTCTTTAAAATCATAGTCCAGTTTTACACAATATTTAAAAAGTCTATTAGAACGCAAGTAATTGAGTTAATAAATAAAATTCTGTTATATTAAATTACTTAAAAAAATAAGCATCTATTCAGTTATATGGTGAAATTAATATTTTATGTATCATTATATCATCACGCGAAAAATCAGTGGTGGATCCTGAGGTGGAAATAAAATAAAATGAAATATAATATATTCTATTCTCTTCTTTATTAAATATATATTTAACAGGCCATGAGCCCCGATGACTGTAGTGTATTTTAGTAATATAAGTGAAACAAACACAAACACACAGGCTTTGAGAAAATCACATAAATATATTGTGACCTTAACGGATTGAACCCAGAACTCCCGGGTGAAGGTCAGCACCTTACGCACTGCACCACGAGAGCCGCCAAAAAATAATATTTAAAATCTTAAACAACAACAAAATAATTTTAATTAATAAATGACTTTGCAGGGGAGAAGAAATATAGGTATAGGTATATATAACATGACGTACTGATAATTGCATGAAATTTAACAATCATGATTTTAGAGGTTTTATTTATTTTATCACTATAATGGTTTTGAAACAAAGTTATTTTCGTTAATTATTCTGTATTTATTAAATTATTAAAAAATATTGTGGACATAGCAAATACTAATTCAGGACAATCACAACATATGATTTAAATTGAAAAAAAAATCTAGATGTAACCAAATAAATTAAATAAAAATATAAACTTGTCTAATATATAGTAAATATTACCTTCACGAGAGAGATGGAAAAAAACAATGTTATACTTAGAATAAAACAAAATTTCAAAAATAAAACACACATGACGTCACTGAAAATGTCTATGTCTTTGGGGAGCGCATTGACTAGTATTATTTTCTTCGCTAAAGGTGTCTGATAAGCTTGACACATCGAGGCATATTAACAGCTGTTTCAGGACATAAACTTATCTTCTAAACGGTCGACTATACGCCCGCTCCTGCATCCTGTTCTGAAGGTCTTCTGCGTTCTTCAAAAATACATCAGTGTCGCTTTTAAAGCGTAGGTGACTGACGTTAATGGCGATTCTATTGTTATTCCAGTCAAATCGCCTAAATATATTGTTTTCCAGAGAAGCAGTGAATATTTTGGGTCAGATCGTCTTGCCAGACACATATCAGCATCACTGTATAATAATATTTTGAATAGCATTTCTTAACATTGTGGTAAATAGGTATTCTATAAAAAAACCATACTAGTCATTTTCCTTCTTTTTTTTCTTGCAGCATAAAAATATTGCTTTTATAATATGTAAATTTGGTAAATAGCAATAAGAAAGTTATTTAAAGGTGTAAAAATATTCAGCGCTATTGGTTTAAGTAAAATACAATTTTGATAAAAAAATGTTTGCAAATAGCGAAGAAATTTCGTGTGAATGAAAATGATCAACAATAGAATTATACAGATAGTGAAATATAAATGTCTACATTATTATTTATTGGATATACTGTTGTTCGAAAGGTAACCTATTTGTTATTTCTTAAATATAAAATGTACATATTATAACGATTTAAAAATCGCAATACTTGGCTTAAAACTTAAATCAGCGGTTACAATATAATAGGTGACAATATGAGTTATACTATCCATTAATATTAAGCTTTGGGAATGGCTGAGCATTTGACTCAATACAAAATAACTGCCTCCCAGAAAGTTCTCCTCGATAAGAACCAAATAATATATACTTACTGCATGTTTAATGCTTTCATTATGAGTATTATGACAATGCTGATGTCCAGTACGACTGAATTGATACATTAGATGGAAGCTGCATTTGAGATAGTCGTACATGAGCTTGTATGCGAAATCATAATGATTGATTCATGATAGTATGGATAAAAACTACGTTTCAATTTAGCTAATATTTTTCGTGAATGGTCAGAAAACAGGAGCGAGTCAGAGGATTTTTCGTGAACGCTGTGAATGCAGCGACGAATCATAGCATTAAAGATACAAGCAAGTCATAACGTTCTTTGTGAATGCGTCTGACAAGAAATTTTGTTTGTCGTGACTCTGATGACTTAATCAATCAGAACGAGAGATGCCATGTTATTGAGCTGAAGACTTACATCCAAGTTAACCTTATCACTGCCAGCCAATTTTTACTAGGTGGATACTTGTAGGCCAGCTATTTTAGGAAGAAAATAAATCCTTTAAAAATATGATATAGGAACGGAATGATAAATATTTGTGAAAACTTAGCAACACAACATGTTTAACAAGTTTATCGTGAATATTTTCACACTAAAATGATAAATGTAGTTTAGAAAATATACACAAAATGTTTATTCAGAAGTTATGACGTTCACAAGATCTCGCGAATATATTCGTCCGTAGCCTGACGCGACATACATGCTTTGGCGAGTTAATTCGTCCGTGGCACGGATCAGGTTAATCGACTCATGATTGCATGACACTTTATGTAGTCTAAGAGCAACCGTATACTCAACTCCAATATGAAATGATTATAGTTGGGGTGATATGCCTTAATAGAGTCAGAAACTAGAAGACAAGAGAGCATAGCCTATATTCCCTCATAGGTCCATTATAAGGTGGAAAAAAATACCATAGATTTTCACAATAAATACATATGTACTATTATTACATAGTACCTAATTTATTGTTTATTTCTATGTATGCTCCGCATCTACAGCATCTATGAACTGCACGCCACTGAATCACTATTTTACTTAACACAGTTTAAGTTACGTTATTTCGTATAAACTCGATTAATATGTAATCACACATAGTCCAATAATCAATATAATACATCTCTGCAGTGTTGAGTCATTATAACTATTTTAGAGAAGATTCTGTGATTAATTTTACTCTTGATTGAATACTCCACTGAAATCAGACTAAAGCAGTAAAGTTGTACTCGTGTTAACTGCCAGCACAGGTTACGAAATAAATATCCATGTGGGTCTATGACTGACTCGATACACTACGTAGGAGTATCTAGAAACGTGACTCAGGTCACCTGGTAAAGCAGAGAAAGGAAAAAATACATCTGCAATAAAAAATAATATTATTAATCGATTTATATTTTGCAGAATAATATTATAAATTCTGTAGTCAAGAATTTTCTTAGGTACACGATTATTTGTAATGCATATAAGCAAATCTCATTTATTGAATGTGTTCATTACTATATAAAAATGAAATAAATCTTTATTCAATTAATAAATAATACACACAATTTTAGAATGTAGATTTTGTTAGTGTACATACATAATTTGGTACGCAATCTAGGATTGTATTCTATCTAGATATATGATTACTTACCTCAATCTATCTATCTATCTATATATATAAAACAAAGTCGGGTTAGTTACACCATTTATAACTCGAGAACGGCTGGACCGATTTTTATGATCTTTGATTTGTTAGAGTTGTCTCCGCCCCGAATAGCAGAATAACTATTAAAATATCGGATAAATTATGGAAAAATACATTATGAAGACAATTCATTTTCTCATACATTTTGACATTTTGAAAAATGACCTCGCGCATTCGAAAATAAAAGAAAATCACAAAAAATTTAAATCCATATACAACGATACATGACAGAAAGAATAAACAAGAAACAAATGAAAGGGGTTGTGTGCATTATCTATCCCATATCTATCCTTTGACAGTTGATACAGTTCAACCTCAGATAATCCCGAAAGACTTTGTTGTATACTCCGGTGAATTTTGGAGGAAGTTGTCCTGCCTGAATCTTTTTTACTTCTTCGACAGCGTCCAAAAATAAAGCCAAGGATAAAATTACATGATCTCATTGCTGGTATTGCTCCTTAATTACCTACCAATTTTAAAATCCATCCTTCGAACTTCATTCGACAATCGATCTACGTGAATAATCGAGCCGATTACCAGCTAGGTGCGCAAATAGCTATTTCGATCGTGATTTTCAAACGGTAAGTTGCCTTCGAAGATGTTCACTTTGTGGGTTATCAAATTTGTGATTGTGTGTGCATCGATAACTGCTTCATTATGTAATTTTGAATTATGTGATTAATTTTCCAGTGTTTATCATTTGATGATTCTTCAAAATGCTGACAACTATTTGCTGCGATTTCGTCGATTGCTTAAAATCGAGACGGAGCGCCTCACTTTCATTCGGTTGAACCAAGCCAAACTGCGATCGGAGGAGTATATTCATTTACGCGATGCAATCAGCACCGTAGGAGATGCAGCTAATGTTGGTCGATTGACTATTCTATCGGCGATGTACATTGGCAGCCCACGTCATATGCATGAATATGCGCAAGATGCAATGAAATATGTTCGTCATTACGGTCGTCCAGATCTATTCATCACCTTTACATGAAATCCGAAATGAATAGAAATTGTTCAACTGCTACTCCCCGGACAAACATCAAGTGATCGGCACGTGTTTTCAAACAAAAAATCCTGTCGCTGATGAACTACATTGTTAAGCATCGCGTCTTTGGGAAACTCGATGCTGGATGTATTCGATTGAATGACAAAAACGAACGGAACGAACGAAACGAACACATTCTTATTTGGTTAGTCGAAAGAATTCGACCAGACCAAAAAGATGACATCATATGTGCCGAGATTCCTGATCCCGAAACCGATCCAGACCTGCATGATGTTGTAATTACTTAAATGATTCATGGACAGTGTGGCGCCATCAATCCCCCCCCCCCCAATCAGCGTGCATGGTCGACGGCAAGTGTTCCAAGCGTTATCCATGAAGTTTAACGGCGGAGACTATCACTGCCAATGATGGCTATCCACTGTATCGGCGTCGATCACCCAATGATAACGGTAGAACTATCACAACGAAAATGAAGTGAAACGATATCGTGGTCGACAACACTTGGATTGTTCCGTATTCGCCACTTTTTTCCAAAACATTCAAGGCGCATTGCAGTGTGGAGTTTTGCAATTCAGTGAAATCCATCAAATACATCTGCAAATATGTCAGCAAAGGCAGCGATATTGTAGTTTTTGGCGTTCAAGCTCCCAATACCAACGATGAAATCACGCACTATCAAGTTGGTCGATATGTGAGCTGCAATGAAGCAATTTGGCGTATTCTCTTATTCCACATTCATGAACGTCATCCCACTGCTGTACATTTGGCGGTGCATCTGGAGAATGGTCAACAAGTTTATTTCAACGCATCGAATGTTGCTCAACGTGCTGAAATATCTCCAGCGCCAACATTGACCAGTTTCTTTTCGATTTGCCAAAGCGATCAGTTTGCACGAATGTTGTTCTACTCTAAGATGCCACGTTATTACACTTGGAATGCTTCATCGAAGAAATTTCAACGTCGGAAGCAAGGCGATGCGATTCCTGATCATCCGGATGTGCATTCTACTGATGCTCTTGGTCGCATTTACACAGTTCATCCGAAGAATAGCGAATGATTCTACTTGCGGTTGTTGCTGGTAAATGTTCGTGGGCCGACATCATTTGAATCACTTCGAACTGTCAATGGTGTAGTGTGCCCAACATTTCGTGCTGCATGTCAAAAGCTCAATTTGCTTGAAAATGATACTCATTGGGACATGACAATCGCTAAAGCATTTGTTTCTGCATCTCCAAGTCAGATACGCACATTATTTGCTATCATTATTTCGACATGCTTCCCATCGAATCCACCTGAACTGTAGAACAACTACAAGGATGACATGTCAGAAGACATTTTACATCGAATTTGTGTCATTTCAGGGAATCCTGATCTCCAGGTGAATAAGGAGATACATAACCAGGTTTTCCTTTTGATCGAAGACATGTGTTACCTCATGTGCGGCAGTTTATTAGTCAAGTTAGGAATGCCAATGCCACATCGTGGAGTGAATTACGCTATCAATCTAGAATTGGAACGTGAACGTGAAAATGATCGAGATGCATTGAACTAATTAGTTCGAACGAATGTACTAATGTTGAACCCCCAACAGAAGGTAGTGCACGATACGTTAATGAAGGCAATTGATGATGGAAATGGTGGCCTATTTTTCCTCGATGCGCCCAGTGGAACTGGGAAGATATTCCTCATGTCATTGATTTTGGCCACTGTTCGTGCGAAATCCGGCCGAAATAGCGGCCACGTTCCTAAAAGGATGCCGAACGGCTCATTCAGCGTTGAAATTGCCGTTAAACCTTCAAACGACTGAAAAACCGATATGCAATATTGCGAAACATTCAGCAATGGCCACAGTTTTGGTATCAAGTAAAAATCACCTGGGATGAATTTAGAATGGCGCACAAACGCGCATTGTGAGAGATGTTTTGGAGGCGCAATGATTCTACTATCTAGCGATTTCTGCCAAACACTACCAGTCATTCCAAGATCGACCGCTGCCGATGAAATAAATGCTTGCCTCAAATCATTGACTCTGTGGCGCTATGTGAAGAACCTTCAGCTGACGACAAACATGCGAGTTACATTGCTAAACGATCCGTGTGCCGAAGATTTCTCTAAGCAATTTCTGACTATCGGTAACGGCCGTGTTCCTGTCGACGAATCAAACGGATTGATTTCGTTTCCGCTGAATTTTTGCAATTTCGTGTCAACAATTGGTTGAGTGAACGAGCAATTCTTGCGGCAAAGAACAAAGATGTGGATCACTTAAACTTCACAATTCAAAATCAAATCGTTGGTCTACTGCATTCCTTCAAATCTATCGACTGTGTAAGTGCTCGGCCGTAGTAATTTGGCGGGCGTGGTGCGGCGGCGTCTTGCAAAACTCAAACGTATAGCCATGTGTATTATGCCCGAAAAAAGACACTGTCTAAGAACATTTTACACACGGTTATACGTTTGAGTTTCGCAAGATGCCGGCGCGCCACCCCCGCGCGACCACTACGTTCTTGCACTAACAAACGAAGACGAAGCAACCAACTAGCCAACTGAATTTTTAAACTCATTGGATCTTCTTGGCTTGCCACCGCACAGTTTACAACTGAAAGTTGGCTCGGTAGTCATCATGCTTCGAAATCTGAACCAACCAAAACTATGTAATCCATTTCATTTTGGTTTGATTTTTGCACATTTATAGAACTTAATTCATTTTGAATATTCATTTTAACTTAATGAAAAAATGAATTTAATTCAGCTAATAAGTTAACACAAGATTATTGATTCTGAGGCGGTACGAAGTTCGCCGGGTCAGCTAGTTCAAAATAAGAAAAAGTTCGTCGCCAATATTAACGAAATTTTAGAACATTTCAGAAGTATTGTAAAGTTGTCACTAAATTTTGGCATGAATAGAATTCGATGGAAGTAAGTTCGAGTCCCACTCGGCATAAATATAAAAATATAAATAGGCATATTTCTAACGTATTTCAAATTTGTATTTAAAATAAAATATATACATATTAATAAATTAAAAATAGTAGCATGCCTACGTTAATGTAGTTTATAACCATATTTAATAAGGGATAAAAATATAAATAGGCATGTTTCTAACGTATTCCAAATTTGAAATAAATTTTATTTAAAATAAAATATATAAATATTAATATTATATTAAGCATGCCTACGTTAATTTAGTTTATAACCATATTTAATAAGGGATGGAAATTTATTGGTACCTACTCTTAAAAAATATTATTATTTAAACCAAAAAACCATGGTTGTGACGTCATAGTGATGAACTACGGAACAAAAAACCCCACCCTTCCACCCTGTTCTTTTACATACATGCCTATACTCCGATCCCTGCTTTCGTCCATTAAATGACATACGTTGCTAAGACATCACAGCCATGGCATTTTGGTTCGATAACATTGAGACTTTGCTATATACATAGACAAGCATTAGTAGGTTTTTTAAATGATACTTTTACCTGCCTATATTATGATTTATGAACTACACATACCATATGGAAATAATGGTGTCAAGAGTGGACAAACACATTAAATCAAACATAATCCATTATTATCGTATGAATTTTTTTGACCTACAAGTCAATGTTTAATTTTATTAATCTGCCAATTTGTAAACAATATTAAATTTTATATTTTCAAATGAATTCATGATTTTATATTGAAAAACAATCGCACGGTAAATACCATATATTATTAATTTATTGAACATGTTTTTTTTCGTTCGCAATATACACTTAATCGAGTACTTGTAAGTAAGTATGATATTGTTGGGGAATAATGAATTGTACGAGGTCATCCCGGAAAGCACTGGCAACACTAACCTGATGCGGGCGCCACGTAACGACTGCACTTATTACTTCCTTTTTTGTTCTTTGACATAGCAGTCTACTTTAATTTTTCAGGTATTTCAACGTATCTATAATAATATATTCATAGATGTTAATTAATTAATCTAAAATGGTGTAAGAATATTGGATAATAAACTTTGTAAAACAAAAGCCATGTTACGACTCAATATTTGTAATATCTTAGCCGGCTCTCACATCTAAACTCGCCTCGTCTACCGCACAGCCATAAATCAAACCTTCCAAGAACGTCGATTCTGTGTTGCATATGAAGACCGCGCAGATTTACCTAGCGACAGTCACACGTAACCTACGAAACGTATATATATTTGGATGCGGCGATCGGCGAGCCGGTATAGGGATGACCAATTCGTAGGTGTGTGTATGCGTCCTTGCGTCTTTGAAGTAGCAGTCTGAGAAGCGTGCAACTTGTCGATTGCAACAGCGGGTATTTTTTCAAACTGAATAGTGCAGGCGAAATGAGTTTTGAGGTGAGAGCCGACTTACATCCATCTTATTTCTAATTTACTATTGTCGAATCGTTCGACATAAAGATGTTTATTATTTTTCCTAAACTCTAAAAAAGGCTCTGCTGTATAATAGGCTTGGCTACTTCTGACATAACTAATGATGGCCGTCGATTTAATCTATAGACTCATCGCTAATCCCAGATTAATTTTGCTTTAAGTATACCTATGGGCGATTTTTGAAATTGACCGTAAATTTACTCTAATGCTACTTGTAATGCTCTAAATTCACACGTCAAATACATTTTTTTAATGAAATCGTGTAATCTTTATCCTTGACATAAATATACTTTCTAGTTTGCTCTTCATTTTTTTATCTATACACAACTTATAAAAATCAATGAAATAGATCATATATTATTAACTTCGATAATCGATATTAACTATCAACTCATATAATTCCGGCATTGCAATCTGTACAATAATAATATTTTCATTGCATATTGCGGTTCAGTGTTGTGTGCTAATACGCAGATGATTCTCATAGGTTATACGTTCCTAAGAAATAGATTATGCGGGGACGAGAGCTTTTTACTTGCGGGGCTAACGGCGCTTTTAATTTTAATGAATATGTAGATTAGCTTTTCGTTACCTTCAATCATTAAAATAATATAATTTAATAGCGAAATAATTTACTTGAACAAAAAGTTGGGTGCACCTATTTGAAACTGCTTAGGGGCGGCATTTTACGAAGGGACGTCACTGTTCTCACGTCAGTATATTTGTCGAGTCGTCCATGTTTTCATATTATAATGATTCAATTCATACAATAGGTATTTTGAACCATATTTAAATTATTCTGTATGAATATTTATTGATTTTTACTTTTCATTTAGCAAATTTGTTATCACCACAGAATATATCAATAAGATAATGATTCGAAAGTCATTCGCCATAAACCAAGACAATTGTCCTCAAATATTGCCAATATTAAATTCACGTTTCGTTTACGTGACAAACTTTAATGCATAAAATATATTTTTTTAAAACGTCTTTAAGTTTATCCAATATTTCTGCATATACAAGAATCGTAGTTCCTTACAGCCACATATAAAAGATAGCCCTTTCATGTGATCTTGGCCTTAATATAATTTATGGGTAGTTAGGTAGGGTTAACTGAGATTTCTCCGTGATAGTTTACATTTTTTCGATAAAATGCTAAGAAGAAGCGAAGATTTGCTAAGGATTACATCTAGCAATAAGTTAAATATGACCCATCTATCAATATTTTCACTGCGTTCGTTTAAATACTATAGATCAATATTTATTATTACTCGACCATAATATGGGCCTCCACAGAGTAGAGGTTTGTATTAACAGATTTTGTTTTTTACGAGAAATGGATGTCATCCACTTGCTCAATCTACTAGGTCCATACCCTGACTCACACACAAATTTAAAAACAATATGTGTACTTGCCAGACCCAGGATTCGAACCTGGGACCCACGGCGTGATAGCCCAATGCTTAAGCCACGCGGCCACTGTGGGTGTTTCATCAATATTTACTCTCGTATTACTTCATTTGTATTTTAATTATTTTTCGCTTGAGACCCATACAATTTCTACTTAAATGAAGCTAAGACATTGTGAAATAATATCTTAACGAACAAAACCTCCTGATTTATTCGCGAAATAATCTGCTCAACTAGCTATTTTATATTATTACTCACTGATCACTAGTTTTATATCTCAAATATATCTGTTGGTAAATACGTTTAAAATTCGTTCTAATCGGTGACAGTAAATATTTCTTTGACATCAATATCTAATTACATTATTAAAAATATATAAAAAAAACTACATTTTTTTATTGAAAACCCTACAAAAATTATTAGTATCACAGAATAAGCACAGTTTTCTCTACTTTGTATATGTACTATATTATACAGAAGGTATAATAAATGGCAACATGCCGATGAACACCGAACACGCTTTTCTTTCCCAAAACACTTATTAAAAATATAATATGTCTACCAATAACTACTATCCTATTATATAAATCTATGGCTGTCCCTTATTCGTCTAAGGTTTTGGTCTAATACCTATAAGTATTGTCGAAGGTCGATGTATTTCTTCACGAAGGACATTGCAGGTGACTGATCCAAAATAATTAATATTCATAATAATTAATAATAATGCTGTTCACGATTTTTATAAATGACATAGCATTGGTAATAAAAAATGCTATGTTTTTATTGTTCGCTGATGACTTGAAACTCTTTTTTGGAAGTTGTCACCTTGGACGATTGTCGTCAGCTCCAACTTGATATAGATACTATATTAAATTGGGGCAGGCGTAACAAACTTGAATTCAATATTGATAAATGCAATCTTTTATCGTTTGCCAGAGCCTCAAAAGTGTTGTTTTTTTAATACTCGATGCATGGCAGAGTTCTGACATTTATTAGCCATATAGTTAACATTTGTAACAAAGCGCTTAAAATGTTGGGCTTCGTCATGCGTACTTCCCGGGTCTTTTCAGATGTTACGGTATTAGAACTTTTATTTAATTCTTTAGTTCGAAGTAGACTTGAGAGTGGGTCTATTGTTTGGGCACCGCATCAGTTGAAGTATAGCCTTATGGTGGAGAGGGTATAGAAGAAATTCTTGAGACTCCTTTACTTGAGGTTGTATGGATACTATCCGTGGCTTTATCCAACTGACTTTCTCTTAGGCATGCTTACATACTGCAGTCTGCAATTTAGAAGAAATCTTTATTTAGCTACGTATTTTTTTCGACTTATACGAGGTATAAATGAGAACTCTGCCATTCTGGGCAGTGTTGACCTGTGTGTCCCTGATAACTATCTTAGAAATAGAGACCATCAGTTGTTTATTCTCCCAAGGTGCAGAACCAACCTGCCACTGGTAATGCAAATTGGGAAGGCGATAACTATGTTCAACGAAATTGCTTCGGGTGTTGATATATTGCACCTACGTGAGAATTAGTTTAGGTGGACGCTGTTTTATAAATTCTTAAAATAGGGTCTGCTTAACTCATCTGGTGTACTTCCTTGTACCCATCTAATTTATCTAAGGATCTACCTCTTTTTTATGTAATACTTTTATATTTATATATCTTTGTTTTTAAATGTCGTTGTGAACGTCTTAAACTTACAATTTGTAATTTCCACAATATGTTAAAAAATAAATAAATAGAATTGAATAATTACATAGACCAATAGTTTGGTTACCAACAATAACATACCTGAAGTTAAATTGAAAATAAATCTATATACCTATCAAATAAAATTTTTACAGTGATTTGTCAGAAATTAACACGAGCGAAGTGGACAGGTAGATTTTTTTGACATACGTAATTTAATCCAGAGTATTATTTGTACTTAAAAAATCTACGGCTTCTGAAAAAATTAATTATTATAATGAAATACAATTAAGTAGCTACTCGTACCTAAAAAAATGTACTGATTCTTATGAGATTTTTTAAATAATATACCGATTAGACACAGTTTGAGAACCGAATTAAATGTTGGTTTAAATGTTTATTGCTATGTAGTATGAGATGGTTCATTTCAAAGCCATTATTATTTTTAGCCTGTCACTGTGTTCTTGTTTAGTAGATACCTATACATTTTTTTTAAATTTATCAAT
This sequence comes from Rhyacophila brunnea, assembly GCF_057557595.1. NCBI lineage: Eukaryota > Metazoa > Arthropoda > Insecta > Trichoptera > Rhyacophilidae > Rhyacophila > Rhyacophila brunnea. The sequence continues at coordinate 32,256,619 of NW_028233276.1, read as the reverse complement.
AAAATACGGCATTGATGTTAGATTTTTTAAATGTGGTATTGTATATTTTAATCTGTGCTTTATTTACAGATCGTCACCCCGTTTCTAATTTTCCTATTAAAAATACTATTTTGAATTTTCATCAGTTATCTATAATATGCGTAGGCTTAGTCTCACTTCAGTATATTATATTAAAACATATATTTTGATCTACAAGGTTGCGTCTGCTACTGATAATTCTACTTTCCTGATATACCAACATAGTATATTATATTTGGATTTAATTTTGAATCTAGATTATTATTTCTTTGTATAAATAAATTTATTAAATCCAAAGAATCCATTTCAGTAAAAAGCCAAAAAATCCTTTGTTAAATATATAGGTCCAATAAATGTAATCATCGTCACTATTTTAACTAATCTCGATCCAATGCTGAATGAAAGCATCTACCTGCTTGTTTTCACTCACTTCAGTTCATAAACTTTTGCAGCCACGTACTCCCCCTTAACTTGATTGACTCATCGATTTACCCCTTGGTCGCCTTTAAGAACAATTAACACATTTTCTCTACCAATAAATCATGGGATTTGTCTATCTCCAATTCGATATATTTACGCTTCGCTATAATACATAATTGATTTAAATTTTGACTATTCCATTTGCGTAATTTTTTGCGACCTGGTTTCACCTTTCACACACATCATTGGTAAATGTAAAATGCCATTGTTATCGGTTAGTCTCAATTGATTGTCAGCTGTTTGTAAGTGGTATTTGCTATTGGAGAGGGTGCATAGTGCACGAAGATGGATGGAACTCGGGTTGCAAAAACTTAATCAATTGGAATAGTAAAAAACTTAAATTAATTGGATTTTACAGCAAAGCGCGACGAGTGGAAAGCAAGTAGATGCTTTCATTCAGCAGTGGATCGAGATTGGCTAAAATGGTGATGTTAATTTATTGTATATAATATATTTATCAAAGGATCTTTTGGCATTTCACTGAAATGGATTCTTTGTAGTTAATTGATTTATTTATATTAATAGATCAATAATTTAACTTTATAATTGAAATTGAAAATCCATCAAGTACCTACCCATATATATAATATATATAATATAATAATAATATACTAGTATGTGATTATTATAAATTATAATGTATTTTCCATGCTCAGTAATATTTTAGTAAGTTATAAAGCTTGTCCCAAAGAACTACATTTGTATGAGTAAACGTAATATTTCCATTAATTTTCGCAAATAATGGTATAATTAAAATAGTTTAATTATATTAATAACTCAAACAAAATTGCATGTTTAGTAAGGGGATTAATATATACAATAATATAATGTCAATTAATTGAAAGCGTGAGTACCAGCCTTGTCTATAGATGAAATTTTTTCAATAAACTCGACATTTATGTAAGAATATCAGATTAAAGTTCTCTTACGACACCGATCCAGATTTTATAATTGACTTCAATTAACAGGTTTTATACTGGTCCACCTGAAAAATGGACAGGTATAATGTGTTGCCAGCCATACAGTTTCCACTTCAGATAAGGACAAGTTTTATTTTCGACTACCTACTGTATTTCGTAAGTGAAAGACTTGTCCTTCGTTGCATAATATTTTTTACAATATAATCCTATAAATGTTGCAACTATAACCAGGGGCGAATTTAACCTGTAAGAGGCTCATGCCTTGCCCGTAGGGAAAAAGTGTACTTATATGTATTTATATTTTAAAGAAAATTTAACTACTTACAAAAACTGGTGAATGACGTATTATCACATTACATAATAATTAATTTCCTAAACATGTTTTATAGTAATTATTTTGAAATCTAGTAAATTTAATTTAGAAAATTGGTACATTTATTTTCTAATTCCACATCCTGAAGATAGAAAAAACGTATTTGGGAATATTCTTTTTCTTGGTCGTACACTCATGGCTGAGGATTGTGACCACTTTTTAATTTTGCCATCCTTTGAGCAACCAAGACTTTCCATGCTTCTCCATCTTCCGCTTCTCTCAGGGCAGAATGAATGATACCTCCCAGTCAGCTCTGTCACTCAGTCGCTCTAGCGCGCAGGCGCTCATCCTCTGCTTCGCCTTCTCTAGAGGCCACCCAAACCCACCAGTCTCTCCAGGTTGTCTGGTCTACAAACTGCAGAATGCATCTTAGACATACTGTCGAGAGCCGTTTCTGTATCTGCAGTCTCTGAATGATTGGCTGGTTCGTCCTGTGTTCCGTCCAATATAATATGTGGTCAATAAAGCCAATATCCCTGATTTATTGAAAAAGCGTATTTGGAAAGAGATTTTATTGGCTTTATATTTAAGGCCTAGGGTTAGGTTAAGATTCCATAAAGGGATCCCATTAAGATCTGATAAAACTGGTCCAGCAGGGCTATTGGTAACATATTTCCCTTATTTTTATTGGTCCAAAATAACACGGATATCACGGTAATCTATAATAATTGTTAATACACTACACTGCGTCTTACTTGATTCCAAATGAATCCGATTAGTATCAATTATGACGTGTGCACTGTATCACTTACCAACATTTGATAATTCGTGGTAAGACGATACATCAGTGAAACGGCAAATAATTTTCAACTATAGGCGTGATGAAATTTTGGACTCGCTGGCATTCGGAGAGTGAACGTCGAGTTGGGAACACATCAATTTGTTTCGTGATGGCGACGGGGGTATTAATTCTTAAAGTAAAGTAAAGATGACTAAAAACGTTACCTATTTACTTGAAAAAGAAAACATGCCAATGAATATATTATTATTGTTACTAATAGAACAATAAACAGAACATTAAATGGACGCATTTTGGATTTATATGACAAATTATATTTCGTTTGGCATGCGTCATTTGCACACGATCTTTTTAGACCATGCCTCAACTGAGGTATAGCCTTAATCATGAGCGGCCGTGTTAAAAAATATTCTGCCTGACAGACAACTTCCTGAGATAATTAACTGCCTGAATACGACATAGCAAAATATTTATCAGTTTTTAATGATTTTGGAGTTAAGTGATATGCTAGAATCGCACTGCTGGATCCACACATATGGAAAAAATAACAAATGCGAATTTGATTTTGATGCGTGACCGATATCTTCAGGCTACACGATCACTGCGGAAGCGGAATATGACTAGAACATTGAATATTAATTAAAGCATTATACTCCGGAAAACTATTTCAGTTAAAATCATATCAGTCAATGTACGCATTATTTTATTATTTTTGTATTCACATATAAATTATTATTGTTTCCTCGATATTTATTACGGAGTGCAGAATTTTAATTACAAATATACGTTATTTTTACATGTTTATAACAGAAAAAAACGATAAATATATATATAATCTGTAACTTTCTTTTCGTGTTAAATTTTGTTTAGCTGCATATAGATAAAACAGTACTTATATATTTTGACATATCCGGAAATTTGTACGTAAACAGTTCACCGCAGGACACCTATTCGTGCGCCGCAGTACGTAAAACATGAGTTCGTGTAACATTTAATCAAATGACGAGTTCTTCGTTGAACGTTTCACCGTGGAGTATATTTTGTACGTATGCTAGAACATGTGGAGATGTCTTTACTAGGTTAGGTTAGGTTAGATTAGGTTAGGGTTAATCTAATTGGAACAGTACTATTTGCAAACTATCGCCGCATTTTGTTAGATAGGTAAAAATGTATTTCACGATGAAATGTTCAATTAAGAACTCGTTATTTGATAAAATGTTATACAAACTCATATTCCACGTACTGCGGCACACGAATAAGTGTCCCACGATGAACTGCATACGTACAGCATACATGTAGCCATATTTTGACGGTTGTTAGTATGTATGATGAGATCGCTCGAAAACTGGCATGGGGTGAATTTTGGCGCCTGGATAGTATCTTCAAAAGTGACCTCTTGACGTGTCTTATGCGTCAAATACATTATCATCATGTCGTGTGCTGCCATGTGCTGTCACAGTCGCTACGGGGAAAAAGTGTGTAATGACATTTTTCTTGCTAATTAAAATGTTATCAGACTGAATATCAAAATCAATGATTAAATAACAATATCAATGAGGTCACCTCACGCGTACCGCGCTACATCGGCAACCGCATGACTCAATGAACATTTTTTTATTATGTTCTGCATATACCTACGTTAAAACGCGCGCTCTTTGTTTTTATTTTTTTCTCTCTATGGATTTCTATTAAATGGTTACCTATGTCTGATGTTTACGTCTAATATATATGGTCTGCTGGTTGGGTTCTGTTGAAAATATTATCTATGGATGCAATATCACAAGTAATTTTACGTATTCACACTTAGAAACTATTAAAATAAATGACTAACATGAAAAATGATTCAAAATACTAATAAACTAGAGTTGGCACTTTCCATAATTTAATTTATAGAAATAGAGATCATTCAAAATATTCTGCGGAATGACGAAACCATAGACTAAATTTGTCGCCATACCAGCATGTGACGTGATCATAATGTAATCACAGCTTTAAACGTAAAGTATTCAACGATTCTATGTTATCAATGCCCACGTATGCGGGTGAAAAATGTCCCCTAATTTTAATGCCAGAGGAATCAAAAAACTTTGAGTAACGCAACGTGGCATGGGAAAATGGAAGCTGACCTTAACGCAAAAAGCTCACAAAATACACAGTTTGCTGATATATGACTTGGTTAGTATACAATCGCTGAAAAAATGCGTCCTGGAGGGGCAATAGACGATTATAGGGACCGCCTAAATCCTGCTGGATATACGATAATAAATTTACGTGGCAGAAAATAACTGGGGATCGATAAAAGTGGACGGAGCAGGGAGAGGCCTTCATGTAGGAGTAGATCAACCGTAGTTGGCAATAATTATCGGGTTTTACAATCAAATTTCAACAACAAAAAAATCTTCAGTGTAAAGTAGAATAGAGATAAGTCAAAACGATGTAAAATTAAATACATTAACTAACTACCCTTCATTTTATATTGAAAAGGAATATACACAAGGGTCTATTTTTTACTCTCTGTATTATATATCTAGAGAAAACTAATATTGTGCTGATTTATATTTATATATTATTTAAATGTCATATAAATACATCTCGGTTGAATGCAATTTCCTTGCTTCCATAGAATTAAATTATTATTATATTCGTTTCATTGTGTATTCATTTATTTTTCTTTCTTTTTGAAAATGTCAGATCTTTGTTTTTACGAGAAATAAGTGTTAGCCACTTAGCCAACCACGTATTGGGTACATACTCTGACTACAAATACACATTGAAAATTGTATATTTTTGCAAGATCCATGATTCAAACCTGGGACCCATGATATTATAATCCGATTTAATACTAGAATAAGAGGCGGCTCTTGTGGTGCAGTGGCTAAGGCGCTGGCCTTCCACCCGAGAGTTCTGGGTTCGATTCCCGGTCATGACAAAAACATTTATGTGTTTTTCTCAAAGCCTGGGTGTTTGTGATTGTTCAAAATTACTAACAACCACCTTGTACGAAAAAGCAAGGACATGGTTATTAATAATTCTAAAAAAAAAAAAAAATACTAGAATAAGACTATTGAAAAAATATAATTATATACGTGCTTTTTATTTTAATTAACAAAGATGAGCGTAGATTAATAATCGACCATGAATAATTATTACAATCATAAGGCTTCAATTATTTGATGATACACTAAATGTATTAAAATGTGATACAGTTCTATATTATTTTTAATTTACCTTTAATTTAAAATGAGTACAAGGTTAAGATCTAGAAAGACTTTGTACGTAGAAAAGGCCATTTAAAAAATAGAGATCGCACATTATTTTTTGAATATATTATTTTACCTAATGTTAATATTGCAAAATTAGCTCAAATTACATGTCCAGTCTAATAACCGTCTGTCTTTAAACAGTATTACACAAAACATTGTCAATACAGATCAGGCTTCAAGCGGACTGCGATTTACTATTCAGTATCAAAACTGGTACACCCATTCGTTGACGTAAATATACTTATAATATTTAGCTGAGGACACTGAGGCATTACAATTTAAATAAAAACACTAATTGTTTTTCACTACCACAAAAAAAAAACTCAATTTCTCATTCGTCGTCAAAATGATAATTGTATTTTTACAACGTTTTTCTTAGCTTGTATTCTTATTTGTCCGGTGGTTCTATGTCTGGTACAAATCTTGCAATCGATTTTTAACTAACTTTCCGACTAGCTAGGCATATGAAACTTTTAGAATATATCAGAACACGATGCCAATGCATTTTTTTTAATACTTTTGGCCATCTTTAAGTATAATTGAATTCATTTTCAGTTAATTCTGTTTTGTATGAAAAGTTATTTCGACACCATTATTGGTTGCTAGGGGTCTGGGGTCCTAGCAACTAAATTATTAATATATACGTGCGTTACTATGGGAATCAATATGATATGTCAAAATGACATTTCAATATTATTTCTATCAAGTACAAATTTTTTTGATCGTTTAAGCTAGTCAAGTCAAGTTTATATCATTCAACAGAAAATTTAAAAACGTTGTATATAAAAAGTTCTTTTTGTCTTGTAATTATTTTATCTTCTTTTGGAATCATTATTAAACTATTATCCTACTGTGCATCCTACTGTGCGAATGAAAGATTAAAACTGCACCTGAGTTTAATGGAGATGCACATATTATCTTTTTTTCACTAGTATGGCAGACCGTGAGTGATGCAATACGAATAAAATGATATTATGTGATGACGCCGGTTTCCTCGTGGTTAATTTGAAAATGACTTTCGAGTGAGCTGGTTAAAGGGATATATTTTTAACGATCGACGTGTTGATATAAATTTGAAGTAAAAACTAACACATATTTTCAAACCAAAGTTGATTGATGCGTATTGATATTTTATAGATAGATCTATTTGTGACGTGAATAATTATTTAATTGAGTTGATATAAAGTACATAACTTAAATTGAAGGTAGGTACAACATAAAATATTCTATTACACTCTTAGTCTAATTTTTGATCGACTGAAAACTATCAGTTTTACGATGCTAATCGTAGTAGGTTAGAATATAGAATAGTCATATAATTGAGGCGGGGCATCTAAATGTTTGTATATTTAACCCAGCCGTTACTGTAATGTTATTTTAGATGACGTTGCTTTTTTGATTGCAAATATTTCATTTATTATGCTCTTTGTCATCTTAATATTTTAGCTATTCCTAGAATCATCAAAATCTAAATAAAATAATATTATTCAGTGAAATCTCGTACGGCAACCGAAGGTGAAACCACCGGGATGGACGATTTTTTTTGGAACGTTAAGGAAAGGTTAAAACAAGTATTATTAAATGAACTCATTTAGAAAAAAATATTTGAGATGGGTCATTTTTCTATCTTAAGTAAATTTATTCTAAGCTCAAATTTCAGCAATTCTTTATTACATACATATCATAAAAGTATATTTTCATTATATTTTGAGAAAGTAAAATAATTAAGAAAAATATCGTAATTTATTTAAATTTTCAAAAAGTATATTTTTTTGTATGGGTTATTAATACCCCGTTTACATACGCATGGATTAAAAAAGTTCATAAGCTTCTGAATTTTCATACAATAATTGGTACTTGCATGGCGGTGCGCACGCGCAGTAGAGCGACAGTGGCGAACCTGCCGGAAGAAAAACGAACTAAAACCGCACAGAAGATTTTGACGTTTGCCGATTATCTACGAACCTGTCAGAACATGTCAAATTAAATGGCACCATACAATGACAACATCGCGTCTAAGGGCTTGCGCAGACAGAGCGCGGTCAGGCGGTCTGCGTTCCGCGTTCGGAGTTCGGCGTTCTTTGTACTGTATGGACTTCATACTGTATGGGTACACAGCCGACGGTCAGACCGCGCCGGTCAATTGGAACGCTAGAGTTCTGGAGTTCTATGCCCGGAATTACAAAGAACGCCGTACCTCCCGTCCAGTCCCGTCATAGGAATTTGAGCAGTCACACAACATAGAGCGAAACCACACGAGGGAGTGAGTACGCAACAGCGGTGCTTTCTCACTTCCACTCGCAGTCGGAATATAGCGGTCTCGCATTATGCAGCGCTTGTGTCAGTACAACGTTTGTAAACAAATGGAACGCTTATTGTTGACCGCCACCTGTCTGCTGTCCCTGAACGTTAGCGGTCAACAGTCGGTTGAACGCAGAACTTCGACCGCTCTCTGTCTGCGCAAGCCCTTATGCTTGAAGAATGAGATTGGAGAGATAGTTAGCACTTTTACGTATACCTAAACGTCGTAAACAGTTATTATCGCGATAGTTTAAAACAGTGTTCTTCAACCTTTTAACACCCACGGCCCGATGAACATAAGAGAAATATTTCGCGGACGAGTATTAGTCAGAAATAATAACCATTATAGATAGAATTTTATTTATTAAATCTTATGTTTTTAAATTACATATTTTGGTTAGTGCCACATCTGCTGCTACTTCTTTAGTATCTTCTGTAAGCAAATTTGATATACGTGGGTGCAGCATTGTTTCTGAGAGACTAAGCGCTGCATGAACACCCATTGGATTTCTCTGTTTGGTTTGTATTACTGACATAGATGAAATATTCTTTTCGCATAATTAGGTCGAAAAAAATACCAACAATCGGAGCTTTATAATTCTCGACCATGTCTGATCCTAATAGGATCATATGGGCCTCCACAGAGTAGAGGTTTGTATTAACAGATTTTTTTTTTACGAGAAATGGATGTCAGCCACTTGCTCAACCTATTAGGTCCATACCCTGACTCACACACATATTGAAAAACAATATGTGTACTTGCAAGACCCAGGATTCGAACCTGGGACCCTCGACACTATAGACCGGCGCTTAAGCCACGCGGCCATCGTAGGTGTATCAATGGATATCCAAAATTGAGAAAATGATTGGATTTTATGTCTGGGCACAAGAGTGACATCAGAGGATAGCTCGATCAGCTTTTCTTTCAGGATCAAGTACGCATGATTTAATATCTTCCAAAAAGAGATTATTATTCCCGAGGTTAGAGGTCCGCATTTACGTAGATCTTAATTTTCAGAGAAATAATAATTAAAGTTTTCAGCTAACGCTTTTAAATATTGGCTTATGATGTTATATATGACTTTCTGGTTAATATCAGCAGCATTCAAAAATTCTCCCAGCATTTCATCTAGTGCGAATTCCCCGAATTGTGTAGCGATATAGTCGGTTATAGCACGGTGAAAGCTTTCGCGGACCGGTAATAAGTCATTGCGGACCGGCGCTGGTCCGCGGACCACCGGTTGAAGAACACTGTTTTAAAATACACACTTTTGTTGCAAGTAAATCTAGTAATAATTATGTGAAATTATTAATTATAAAATCAATTCTTTTTCTATAATATGTTTTATTACAAATTTAAAATTATATTAATACGAGTACATTATATTTTCCCATTTAATTATATAAATTGCGTAGTGCATTTGAATATAATTGAAGCGGACGTAATTAGAATGAAAATGGATTGTTAAATGTTTTAGTATTTGCTAATGCTTTGGCCTACGTGACAAGTCAAATGATTATGTTTTCCTTCAATTATACAGATCAGAAATTTTCCTTTAATTTTCTTGTCAAACTGGTTGCAAGTATATCCTACTCGATAATATAGTGTAAGTCTGCAACATTGTCTGCTAAGTTTTTTGTATCACTGCTATAAATTGTATTTCTGTAAATATAGAAACTTTAAATTCGGTAAACACTTGCACACAATGCTGTGACAATATATAGTACATATTTAAAATGTAAAGACTCTGCGGTACTTCAATCATGAGGTTTCCCATACGATGATCTTTAAAAAATAACCTAACTTGTTTGTTAATGATCCTATCTACGTGACATATTCACTAAAGGATTCTTCATGAACGGTTTTCAGATAATATAAAATACACGGGTATTTTCGATCGTGTCCGAAATCTTGTAAACATGCAGTTCGCCGTATCACACTTCACCGTAAAATTTATATCGAAAATATATGGCCGTATATTAACCACCGTCCAACCTCTTTGGGTTGAATAGTACTGACATAAAATTCAGGTCTAAATAAAACATGGTTCTTGTCGGTTTACAAAAGCCAGCAGCATTTTTTTTTTGAAAATAGCCGATATACTGGATTATTTGTTAGGTTAGGTTAGGTTTTCATTCTTGAATTCATGAATTTTGCCAAAATCGAATTAATGTTCATATTGAATTTAATAAAATCGAAGACCGTATAGTATAGGGACATATCTTCCGATATGAAAGCTCACGGCGAACTATGACATGGTGAAATGTTTTACGTACAATTTACATGTAACCATTTTCGATCTAGTTTTCGAAATAACTTAAATATTGCATTAATATGCATCAGAGGGTTGTAAGTAGGGATTCCAATCCCGGGATCCCGAGCTATTTTCCTATACCTATGAATCCCGGGATTGATTTTTCTACCAATTTTTATGGAAAATAAAATAAAAACGCAAATATTACAGAAAAATACTTTTAAAACAATGCTGCGCACTATTAACAAAGTCATTATTCCATGATATCGTACGTTTTACGGCAGTTTCATATTTGGCTGACTAATTAGATTTATGAAGCGGAAAGGCCATATGTACACTATGATTTGATTTACTATTTTAAATCTCGCTAACCCATTCATCAAGTCTTTACTATCAGAAACAGCAATCTCATATTAAATTCACTTTATTTTTTATATAACAATATTATTTACTCCATTAAACTTATGTATTTCCAAGATTGAACGTATACAATATTAACAATAAATGTCTTAAATAGTATAAATTATACTAGATTTATTTTTGACAGATTTTATCAATGTTATTCGTAAATATAATTTTTTTATATTAACAATGGAAAAAAATCTGCCAATCCCATGACCAGTCCCGGGATCTCGGAATTGTCGAATTGTAATCCCGAAATCAGAATTTTGGCTCGGGATTGGATTCCCTAGTCGTAAGGTCTTAGGGTACGGTTTCGATACGTGGATGCAGTAAGTAGTCAATAGTCAGATAAGAAGAAAATATAATAATCAAGAAGCACTTACTCAATTTTACGCATGTAAATGTAATTTGATAATATATATCAGAAACCTTAATAAATACATGATGATGATATTATCAAAATAATTTTGTGGTTAATATTAGGGGTTATAAAACATTCGCCACAAAATACGTATCTTTTTACAATTATGCAGTATAAACTTTTATTTTCTATCGCATACGTAATTTTTAAGATAAGATGATTTAAACAATTTTATTATTTAATAATCATGATCAATCAAATTGAAAGAAGAAATAAAAAAATAATCTAGTCAGTTTATAATGTAGTACATACATAATTGTCAATATAATAATTTATATCCAGGGCTCTAAATGGATTGGAGCGCACCGGAGCGCCGTTCCGGTTCATAAAATCGTCAAGATTATCTCTTTGTCTCAGGGAAATATTAATTTGACCGTCTAAGCCAGATATGCCATTTAATAAAAATCGAACACACTTAGTTTTATAAAATACAAGTACAATTAGATAAGTATGTTATTAAATATTATCGTAAAATTATCGAGCGCTCCGGTTCGTGAAATTTTCCAATTCGAGCGCTGTTATGTCTATCAATTAATTATTATATGGTTTGTTTTTATATTATCCATATAAATAAACCATTGATATTACATTTAAAAAAATCACTGTTGAGTAGTATACAATACTTCATAATATTATAAGCTAATTTTTGTTAAAGCGGCAGCATTTACTTTGTACAATTTAATTGTGTATTTATTCAATAATAATTGTAGTTAACGGATTCTATATTAAGGTGATGCATTTACTGAGCCTTTTTTAAAGAGGCATCTAGCGGAAAAATATGAAGCATGCAATTTGAGACATTTTTTTGATAATTCACATTTTCAACTATATTAATTAATAAATAATATGTAAGTATCTGTAAACATTAAAAAGAAAAATATTTTTTATTTTAAGTCAAAGATTTCAAATCTTATTTAGGTATGGTCCCAATATTGAAGCTCGATTTGATATAAATAAAAAGGATTTCAAGTTATACACATTTATATTTTTATAAAAATCGATATTTTTTAAATGAAAATAAAAAATAATAAAACTATGAATAAGTCAAAAATTTCTACTCTTAAAAATAGAAAACTTAAAAAACTAAATTCAATAATAAATATGATTATAAAATAATATGTAATAATAACGTGAGACCCTGCACCAAATTCACATTTTATAACATTTTTCGTAAATTGTAGGTTTATCTTTGACTTAAAATAAAAAAATATTTTTCTTTTTAATGTTTTTCAGATACATATTTATTTATTAATACAGTTGAAATTGTAAATTATCCAAAAAATGTCTCAAATTGCAAGCTTCGTATTTTTCCGCTAGTTGCCTCTTTAAAAAAGGCTCAGTAAAGGCTTCACCTTAAAAGATATTTTAAAATTAACACTAAGAAGATAAAAAGAAAATATTTGTCGTTTTGTAGTTGCTTCAATACGCAAGTGTTTGTAACATGTTTTTTTCACTGGCTCTAAAATCCTAGAGATTGAAAAAGGACAAAGTAAGCTGTTGTTCGATGTTCATTATGTGTTTGAATCCAGATCATGGATTCAATATAATGAGGTGATGGCAAGTGAAGTTCTGATATAAATATGTGAAGATAATTCCTTCTTGAAAAATGAGTCAAGATCCACATCGAATTGTAGTGCTAATGTAAATTTATATTAATTTATTTGAAACTTAACCCTAAAAAAAAGAAGAGCATTAAACATACAATAACATACATAATACTATAAGTATACACAAATCTGTTGCATCATTTATTGGATTAAAAATATCTTTTTCTTAACATGCCATCCCCTAACGGAGGTCGGCCATCGCCAGATGACAAATTGGAAATCGCGGTACTTTTGTCCTCTCATAATGCAGCTGAGGCTGGGCTCGAAATGGAATAGTTTACAAACTGGAGCACTCGACAATTTTCTGAAGATATTTATACAATCATCAAATTTTATGTGTATTTTATTAAAATAGTCGTGTTAGATTTTCTATTAGGTATATGGCCCATTTAGCTCGGACTGTAAAAATATTTTTTCCACGAGACGAAGCGATAATTTTACATATTTGACGAACCGGAACGGCGCCCCGGTACACTCCGGCTCATTTCGGGGCCTAAACCGAGGTACTGTTGTTTTCTGGTTTTGATAATACGTGGAACTTCTCGGTCCTTTTCCTTTTTCCAATAATTTGAAAACGTCAACGTTTATCATCCGATCAGTAAAAGGTATTTTGAGAATGCATCTACAGAACTACATCTAAAAAGCCCAACTCTTAGCGACATCTCCTAGTTTAGCGCATCTATTTATACCCCATACTATAGAAAATGAGCATAACAGAGAAATATACACAGTCTCAGATCTAGTTTAAAGTTTTGATTGCTAAGAGGCGTCTCATTTCGAGAAAGCCACATATTACTATCACAGTCCTTGTTTTTATTTCTTGAGACTGATTATGCTTCTAATTCACCAGTATTCTTAAATATTTGTAGTGGATTACATGTTTAATCGGTTTTTTGTTTAAAACAAAACTTGTGTTTGCTGTTGCAATTTATATTCATACATTTACGTATTTAGTTTCTTTCCCTTTAACCATTCGATTTAAAGTTATTCTCAAGCAGTCAATTACCTATCGGAGCGAAAAGTTATTCAAAAGAATGCAATAAGGAAATCGACGTAAGGCAAGAGTTCAAACGCGAAAACATTTATAAAAAAAAATACATATTACAGTCACGGTCCAAAAACAGCGTACAGAATGGAAGGAACAAAAGCTTACAGACCTCAAGGGCATGCTTTCAAAAATATATACTTACAATATGGAATTATTGGTAAAAAAAACAGATTTCATTATATTATTATGGCTATTATATAATATTTTTGTAAGTTTACTCACTGCAGTATTTATTGAACTAAATTCCGTTCATCAAAAGTAAAAGGTTGCGTGTCTGTTTTTTAATGAGTTATTAACTTAATGTTTACTAATCTTTTTTACCTACTTATAAGCAAAAAAAATGGATACAATAAAAAATGAGTAAGCTAAAAACGTCGGGTATCCAAAGTATTTTTTTACTACCTAGTCAAAGTTCTGTAGTCCAGCAGAGTTATTCTAAATATTTAACGCGGTATTTAACACGTTTCAATTATTTATATTGCTTCAAAATAAGACGGACATTACTCGGAGTAAATCTCATAAACAATGCGGTTATCTAAAATAATTATTAGCACAGTTAATACGTCTTAAAAATCCAATTAGAGATTCAAGTAATAGTGTAAATTAACTATTTCTTTTATTCAGCGAATAATTCACAAGATTTAAAAATGTATCATTCTAATTATTGAACATACATAAAAGTAGCTTGATTTGAATGAGCGCTGATGAGTAGGTATTAAAATTGACCAATAGTTAAAATTTGTCGCAATTAGTATGTCACTGCGTAGCATATTGGTAAATACGACAGATGGGGCGTAAACCCGGGAGATACAGGGTTCGATTCCCCGTCGGGTAGGCTTACTTTTTTCAGAAAAGATTTTATCTATTGGTTATAATAATATACTCTCTCAGAAAGTGTTTTTCAAAATGATGTATGTTTAATAGTGTAAACGTGTTACTAAGTGAGATTTGACAGCTCGTAGTTAATGCAATCATGGACGATTATTATTCCCGGAATAATAAAGTGATTGATAACGAAATATATTATTTATCACTTTTTTGTTGCTGTTGGAGTTGATATGTCAGAATAGCCCTGCATATACCTTATTCTTCTTTTGGTGTCATCTTCATTGACGTACAATTAAATAATATAGGTATAGTACAGAAACAAGAAAGAGTCTTCATTTGCATTCAGTAATTTGACAGCAACTGTATTTGGTGTCGATTTAGAGATGAAAAAAAAACTAAATGCAGAAAATTACTTTCATAATAGTAATACTACCGTAAGTATACTGAAATTATTTTGCACGGTTTGAATCAAATACATTTTTTAAATATGTATACAATTAAATATTTGAAAATAATTGATGTTACAAGTTTGCAACATATAAAAATGCAATGCAGGTGATTTACAATAATTCAATCATAAAATGGTAGCCACAGTTGCATTTTTTTGCAGTTTTATTAAAATCATTCAATTATCATTACACTTTATAAATGCCACATAAAATCGTGATGGCGTTTATATGATTGAAACATTACTTCATCAGGTTTCGGTACTGGATTATAACAGGGGTAATTAGGTAGTTAAAATACAGGAAAGGACTGTTACAAATGCAATTCTGACATAAAATCTTGACAAATGATTTGGAATAATAACTCGCAACTAATATAATTTGCAAAGGCGTTGTAAGTATCGTAAGTAATCTGTAAAGTGGTGTAAAATTTATGTTGCAGAGTAGGTAAATATTAATTATTCACAATTAAAATCAATTTATAAAATCTGAGCGATTAATACTAATATATTTAATCATTTTTCACACATTTCTAAAATGGATACCAATTGACAGCAATTTTAACTAAATTAATAAGTATAATAAAAAGTGGCCGCGTGGCTTCAGCGCTGGACTATCACGCCGTGGGTCTCAGGTTCAAATCCTGGGTCTGACAAGTACACATATTGTTTTTCAATTTGTGTGTGAGTCAGGGTATGGTCCTAATAGGTTGAGCAAGTGGCTGACATCCATTTCTCGTAAAAAACAAAATCTGTTAATACAATCCTCTACTCTGTGGAGGCCCATATGATCCTATTAGCATCGGACATGGTTGAAATAATAATAATAATAAAAAAAATGGTTAATATATTACAGTTCTAAAGAATGCGTGGAAAAGATCGAACTGCAAAATAGCGAAAAGCTGTATCCTTATTGTAAAAAGCTCTAATTATTAAATTAAAATATAGTTTTATTTAGCTTAGTTATGTATTACAAGCTTCTTGACACTGTCTACTCTACTCATTCGTTTAGTATATGTTAATTTATGTCTCCCAGATAATTGTTAGCACAGTTAATAACACGTCTTACTTGAATCTAATGGGATTCATTTGGAATCAAATAAGACGTGTTATCTGTGTTACGTAACGAAATTTGACAGCTAGTGGTTGACGCAATCATGGGAGGCCATGTTAAAAAATATCATTTCTGACAGTTAACTTCTAGCGATAATTTATGTCACTAAATACGACATCATATTTATCATTTTTTTTAAATTGATTTTAGAGTTAAGTGATGTGTTAGAATAGTCCCATAGAACACTTTTTAATATCTGACCTATCGTATACATTTACTGTATACACTATACATTATAATGTGACTTACCTAATTCCACTTTACAATATAAGTAATCATCTGTTATAAAATTTATGATCTTTCTGAAATATTAATTTTCATCCTCAACCAACGTTGTAATTCAACGATATAAAGATATATTATTGCACGATGTGTTTCTTTACGCTGTATGTAGGTATATCGAGAAGTTGGCGTAATTAATTGCATATTTTAATAGTTATATATTATTTAATGTTTTGTGACTGGATTATTTATGTTACTATTAAACTTGTAATTATTATAATAATTAATCAATTATCTCCAGCACCAACTACCCCGTCAATTACTGTATAAATTTTTTCTTGTCTACTTTATTCTATTCAATTTCAATTTATTTATTTTTTAACATATTGTGCATATTACAAATTAAAATTTTAAGACGTTCAAAACATGATATGAAACATTATTATAAAGAAGAAAGAATAAGAAAAGTAATAATCTAACTTTAACCAAGTATTTTTGTGGCGCAATCTCAATGGTCTAGTCGCCGTGGTTGACCCTACCTCATCTTGTAGCGATGCTATAAAGGCGATCTACTCACTGCATATCTCACAGGAACGAGGCGCGGGACGTGGCGATGGATCAAAGGATGGCGCGATCATAATTATGCTTGTCATATGCCTCAACACTTTGGCGGGATAAGGTGAATGACTTTTTGCATGTAAGTATTTAAACAATCCGCAATAGCCGATCACAGTTATGCCACATTTTATTTCTGAATAAATTAATATTTTCCTACAAATTAATCATTTAATACATTATAACAACTGGATTTATTAAACTTACGTAATGTAACTTACCAGTAAAGTGGGACTAATTGAAAAAAAAAAGATTATTTTATGTGTTTTCACCAAATTTCTTGTATGTTTACTAATTGATTATAAATACCATGTCAAATTAGTGATGTCACTTGTGTCAAATCAATGAGGCCCGTCTGGTTTTATACAGGTAAGGCATTTAGACATACATGTTATATTATGTAGTTAGCAGTAGGTACATTTTAAAACTCTCTTTAAAAACCTATTACCGAAAAGTGTAAGTGGTGTTGGTTGTACAAATAAACGATTTATCATGCTCAAATTTAACAAACAAATGTACTAAAGTGAATCGTGTAATTCATTTGCATAACAATCATTCGCGCGGTGTATTTTGGACTATATGGAAATGAAGCTATTGGCACACTTTGAGCTTTATTTCAAAGCAAGTAGGCAATGTGGTTTAAATAAAAATAACCTCAATAGGGAAACTAAGTTTTGTAATCGCATTTTTTTTTAATTTACAATAAGATGGCAACAGTAGTTGTAAATAATATATTTCATAAAGAATACTAAATAAAAAAAATAGAATGAACAATAATATTATTACTATCATAAATATGTTTTTAAATTTTATTATTAAGTATAAAAAATTAAAAAAGACGTCGAAATAAGATTGATCACCTCATAATTTTTATATCAAGGATATATCTTACAAAAAATATCAAAAAATTGTTTAATATTAATAAATAGAATATTGGAAAACAATTTAGAAGTAAAAAAAATTAATATAAAAGTGGAAAACTGTTACCTATAATTTAAAAACTAATAACAAATAGTTATTTTTTTCAAAATAAGAATAAAATTAACATAAAAATGATGCAAGGGGAAAATACTTTTAAATATTATTACATAAATTTTTTTTAATAATTCTATATTATTGTGCGTGTAAATAATAAGATTTTTTTTCTGATTTTAGACAAGTTTAATCTAATACTTATTGGTCATATTATAATGTAAAAGCAAAAAAATAACATTTATAATATATTACACATTGTTTACATATTATAGAAGTAGTAATCGAATATGTTTGTTTTCGGTTGCGCATATTATCTGGAAAAGACTAATATCAAAAGGAAAATAGTAATGACAAAAAATGCTGGTACTGTTCGGTTATACGGAATACAGCGGAAATCGAATTTTGGAAATAGCCGATAAACTGTATTATTTGTTATTTTGGGTTATTTTAGGTTATGTTAGGTTGGGTTAGGTTAGGTTAGGTTCGGTTAGGTTAACCTAATAAATAATCCAGTTTATCGGCTATTTTCAAAATGCGTTTTCCGCTGTATTCCGTATAACCGAACAGTACCAAAATGCTATATCGAAGCTGCGCCCAGCTTAGATGAGCAAAAATATTATTAAAACGACTGAAATGTAATATGTGTCTACTAATAGTAAAAGATCTTGTCTTCCCGAATTGTAGATATGCCTTTGAGACTTACACGGCAAAGGTAAGTTCAAAGTAAAGGCTAAACTCTTTATGGTGCTGATGGTGGATGATTTGTATCTCATGGATGGCAAAACGTATTAACGACTCCATAATCAGCAAACTCCAGATTCTAGATAGTGTATTCTCAGTTTGCTTTTGCCGGAATCTTCAGTTTTTTGGTTATATAAGCCGCAGAGAGATGACAAACTCGAGATGTGGCAGGGGGGGAGGAAGTGCTCCCTCCAAATGATAAATGACGAATGATGAACACCCTGCGTGCCGCTAAATACTCAGCAAGATGGGGTGGTACAAAGCTGTGAAGGTGGCTTTCAGACTGCTAAGAGATGGGTCACGATTCAGTCATCATGGGTTCTTTAAACGCTCTGGCTTTATTCTAAATGTGTTGAATAATAAAAAAAATACTATCGACTTAAAGTTCTTGGTAAATATGAATATAAACTAAAATTGATTATAGTTTTGTACTTTTTCATTTGAGTCATTAAAATTATTATTAATTTGGGATATATGGTAATTAGTTTTATTCTGAATCAGTTATGCATTTTGTCATTTTATTTGTGTGCATAGATACTAGACGTACATAAGGTATTACCCGGTTCGCAAAAAAATGAGTCAAATGGAAAAGTACAAAACTTGACTCAATTAGAATTTAATAATGTTAATATAAAATTCCAGTCAAGTATACTTGCTGATTGATATTGCTACGAGTATTATAAATTATTGAATTTGCCATGTTAGGTATGGCATCATAGGAAACTAATTGTATAATCTAACATATCCGTTTAGAGGAATTTCGAACTTGTATCTTGCATCGAGAGTAAAATTGCTGGCTCGACCAGAGAAAGGAGAAAGTATCAATACCTCCCACTTGACAGATGTAACTTTAATACATTCGCAATATTAGAAATTGTAAATAACTGCATTTAATATTATTATAAGTATATATAGGTATTGTAAGTTTTGCAAATTTATAATTACATTTTTAAATTACTAAATATTACAATAAATGAGATCAAGTAATGATAAAGATGTCAATATATTTCGATATAATGATTATTTTTTAAATTTTGTACTCATTAAGTTTTAATAAAAATCATTGTAATATTTACGTGGATTTGGATACCTAATTAATGTCGTTGTTAATTATATCGGTATACTCTGAATTTCACGGGCAGATTTCATCATCAGGCGCCGCAGCAACAACTCCTCATCATTAAATATATTTTTATAAATAAAATATAGTAACAACACATAGTCAAATAATAATAATTAATTTGTGAGATCTACATCTCTATATATATAAAAATCTCGTGTCACGATGTTTGTGGTCAAACTCCTCCGAAATGGATCGACCGATTTTTATGAATTTTTTAATGTATATTTGTTAGGTATGAGAATAGGTCAACAAGTATATTTCATACCGCTAGGTAATTAGGGTATCTCTATCCAGAAAAAAATTCTTTTATTTTTTTGACAATTTTTTTTTTGTATTTTTTTATTATTTGGCATAAAAAATACCTATGACCCCAAATTTTCACCTTCCTACCCCTACCGTCCCATTTTTTAATCGCGATTTTATTATTTTTGTATGAACAAATTTAACCGTCGTCAAACAGAACGAAATTATTTATGTTGTTGAATGACAGATGGCGCTACGTCCGAGAAGAATTCAAGAGAAGCGTCGCGTCATTTTGACATTTCATTCGGCATACCACAACGCAGTGCGTGCAAAATTTTGTACGATTTATTTTAATTATCTATTTTTATGTGCGTGTATTACAGTGCACAATGCCAGCAAGACGCAAGGGGGGCCATTTGGGCCGTAGAACGAATAAAGCAACAAACATGCGAAATAGTAGAGCAGAAAGAACAGACGAAAAAATCCAACAAGATAACAAAAACGTGCCTGTAAGCATGTCGTAATTGCGTGCATCTCAATCACAAGAGGCACGAGCTGAACGAAATCAACAACAACAATTGGAACGGAGCCAAGCGCGCCGGTTCGTAGTTAACACACGCAGAGAAAATGACCGACAACGCCAACAAGTACATCGAACATTTACATCCGCTTCGTTCCTTCGTCTCGCATTCGAGTACGAGCCAGATTTTGAATATTCCGCTCATTCGAATGTGCTGATTGATGCTATGGACAAAGAATGTCCCCATTGTCATGCGCTCAAATTCAAACATGAGTCAGCCGGGATGTGTTGCGCATCAGGAAAAGTGCAACTACCAGAAATTGAGATACCACCAGAACCATTGAACGGCTTGCTCATCGACACGGTTCCAGATTAAAACCTATTCCTGAAGTCCATTCGCACATTCAATTCATGCTTCTAAATAACTTCGTCCAGAGCAACAGAAATAGTTCACAATACTGCGGCAAATGGTCAACAATTCCATTCTACGTTCAAAATCAAAGGCCAAGTATACCACAAAGTAGGCTCATTGCTGCCAATGCCAAACGAACCACATACATTTTTACAAATCTACTTCATGGGCACGGCGGTGAGGACATCAATCATGTGGATGCACGTTGCGGCTACAATAGCCTCAATTCGCCTAATGCCAGGCGCATCGTCGGCGAACTGGACGCCCTGTTGAATGAGCACAATGAATTATTGAAATTCTTCAAAGCACACATGCACGAATTGCAAAGAGACAATCACGCTATTGTCATCAATCCTGATAAAACACCAGCTGGAGAGCACGTACGTCAATTCAATGCGACTGTTCTTGACGACATTGCTGGAATCATAGTTGGCGACCGCACATCGACGCGAGAAATCGTGATTCGAAAAAGAAACAATAATCTGGAGTTCATCGCTGACACACACCGTTCATAGGATGCTCTCCAATATCCGCTAATTTTCTGGAAGGGACAAGACGGATATTGCATACACATTAAACAATGAGATCCTGTCACAGGTAATTAATTCATTATGAACATCATTACTCATTTTAAATTGAGAAAATGAATGGTTGATGTTTTTTTTGTTTTTATCGGCAGTCATCGTCTACAGCGCTCCATTCCTCTTTCTGTCATAGATACCATCCCCACACACTTACGATACATTCGTTATTTTTTATTTAACAACCAAAATATTCACTAGAAATAATTTATATGGCAGAACAACGTTTGCGGGGTCAGCTAGTAATATAATATTATTTAAAAATTATGAAGTATAAGAATAACACATTATTTTGTTAATTGATTTTATTTAAATCTGAAAGTGTCTGGGTTAATAATGGCTATTACCGTTGCTATTTTTTTATGGTGAAAATTAAATCTATATAATACATTTTTATTTTGAGAACATGTTATTATAGCGAACTCTTGTGAGTACCATTATTTGTACCAGTAAATTTGTTGAATCAATTCAATCACTATACTATTGTGATTTAATTTAGAGATCATTTTACATACATTTTACATATTATATACAACGCTCGAAATGGAAAAGTTTGCGAACCGGAGCGCTCGACAATTTTTCTGAAAATATTTACATAGTCATCAAATCGTATGTGTATTTTATAAAAATAAGTCAGATTTTCTATTCTATGGCCTATCTAGCTCAGACGGTCAACATATTTTTTCCACGAGACGGAGCGATAATTTTACAAATTTCACGAGCCGGAACGGTGCTCTGGTGCGTTCCCTTCCATTTCCAGGCTTGAATGTATAATAGTATGCAAAACCATGCAAATTGAAAATTCTAAACTCAGTTTCTTATAATGTTTCAATAAATAAACGGAAGTATTCCACGTTAGCCAGAACATATTATAATATACGAGTACATTGCAATAATCAAATTAATAATATTACTTGTAGCAATATTAATATAATGTATGTAAAAGTATATTACTCGAAAAATATATTACATTTTAAACTGCTAAAATGTTTAATAACTACCTGCCTGATGTATTAAAATGTAGTATAAAGCACGTGTTAATGCCCATTTTGACGTCATACAGTTACCGAAGTCAATAGTCTGTGGTCACATCTGTCGCATATATTATTATGTTATTTATTATTGTTTTATAATAATACTAACTGCCCGGTACTGCTCTCTATGAGGGAAATGTGGCGTGGTACCTGTTAGTAGTAAAAAAGAAAATTAGTATAATAGCTGAACACTTAATAATTGTTTTTTTTTATATTAGAAGTACATAGGAGTGAAAAATATTATCATATATCACTATGAATATGTAATTTGTATATAAGTTAACGGCCCACATGCTCAGCGTACGTCAAAATTGAACTTTTATGCTATTTTCAAAGCATGATCCTGGACATTCCTTAAACGTTGTAGATAATCTATTTACCTACATAATTTTAAAGCCTTATTATCCTTTATATTTATTTTAAATATTTAATGATTCCATAAACTATTTTTATTGCATAAAATAGTATTCTTTTAAACCTCTCGCTCTAATGTTTTAGAATTTAGTCATGTTTCAGTACGTCCATGTGAAGTGGTGTTAAAATTTTTTATATTTATTAATTTTTAAAAGCATTTATAAAACCATTAGTAAAATTTATGTCGACATTATTATAGTGAAATATTTATAATAAAAAATATATATTGATAATCTCTGTGATCCCAAATTTGACAAGAATTAGGCATTTTATTATTCAAATAATGGGAAAGATTTACACATTTAGAGTTAAATCTAAAGATACTGATTATAAGCTATGTCTTTGACCATTCAAATGTGATAAAAATTCTACGAATAATGTTTGCTTTATAATAATTATTGACCTAAGAATAAGGTAGTATTTTTTTGAAATACGCCATTTCTATTGGCATTTCCCAGTGGCTAAGCTACAGCATACGGCCGTAGCCATAAATTAACAAACGATAAATGAAGTAGGGAGTAAGATCATGGTAACGCGCGTGTTTGAACATGAACCGTTTAAAAAAATCGGTTAGGTACATACGTGAAAATTGCACTTTGGAGTGACAAAAAATGTTTCTATAATATAAAAAGATAAATTTATATAAAGTGCTACATTTTTCTGTTAAGCTTTTCTGTCATGCTCAATTTTCGCATACTTCTCGTATACCTAGATATGTCAAATTTAATATACTGGTAATAAATATATTTTATTAAGAGACGGTCCGGTACTCCAAATATATGACTTACACTATCTTACTATTCTTAAAAAATACATAAAATACAAAAAAACATTATTGATCAGAAACGTTCACTAATTGAATCCTCTTTCCAGATGAAAATATAGAAAAACATAGCTGTCATCTTTTAAAAACAATATAACGTAAGTATTGAATCAGTGCACTAGTAATAGATGAGGAAAAGGGTAAATTACCATGTTCGATTCCAATCTGAACATAATTGAGCCTTCGCAGACTGGAGGTTATATTAAGAGTTTTCATGAGTTATAACTGTTATCCATTTGACCAACCAATTGTGTTCTTGCACTAGTCCAAATACACAAAATATAGAATATATGCATTTATTTACTATCTTTCGTATTATTTTAATATAAGTCTATGATTGTATTTTTATATGTTGTAATAATTTATGATTGTTAGTAATTTAAATACGATTCAATGAGCATCACAACAAAATTATGAAAAAAGGGAAAATTTAGGTATATATTATTATTTGTAATATTACGTTATGTTTTGGAGGTTTTCGTTTTAATTTTATGGTATACATTCCTCACTTTTATGGTGCTGCTTAATTTATGATTTAAATGCAGTGAAGCGACAAAAATTTACTCGATTTACATATATTTTTGTAAAAATAACTTAGTTTTGTAACAATAACAAAAAAGATTAAAATTTCAAAGACGGAATTGTTTCAATTTTATGGTTATTTTGACAGCTATCGTTGTTTAAAATTTGTAAACTTTACTTCGAATTATAAAAGAATATATATAGGTACACTAAACCCTCGACTATTCGGATTAATTGGGGATATAGATAGTCCGGATAATTGAAAAAATAATAAAACATATTTTTTCTTATTATATGAAAATGACGAAACTGATATATAATTCGGATAATCAAGGTTTGGAAAATCGAAGTTATATTGTACGTATTTAAAAAAATGCGCCACCATTATCATGATATTATGCATAATAAGGCTGTTGAATAGTAATCTTAAAAATGATCTTCCTTTACTCAGTAAGGGTAAAGTGTTACGTATCCAAGTATGTGTGCCACCAGTGTCATTGTGTGTCTTGTGAAACCGGATCCCCCGGGTGAGAAGAGGGTATCTTACGCACTGAAGGCTGCATAACATGAACCCATAATTTACCTAAGAGAAATAAAAAAAACTGCCAGCAGCGCAATATGGTACGTAAAAGTGCATGTTGGGCTTAACACGGAAAGACAACAAAATCAACCGATGGCGATACAGGTTGCCAAGCTGATTAAATGGGCGGACTTGCGGCTCGGTGAGTGGACGGCCGCTGGGAAAATACAACCACACAGTGGTAATCGAGGGCAATTAAACTGCCTTAAAATCCGTGGGATCAACGAGCACACCGTGTAGTGTAGATATACGTGGCAGCGATGATTTAGGGACCGAGAAAAATGGAGGAGCTACATCTTCATCCATAAATGTATCGACAACAGTGGGTCTATTCAATACACAAGGTTTGTTTGTTTCAGCTACCGGCTACCGACGGTGGTTTATCATATTTTTATGTATTGCGGTATTATAATAATTGTTACAATACGCTAGCTGTCTAAACTGTCAAAACTGTCTATCTCGCTCTAAAAGTTAACACAAACAAGAGAGTTGCTGTTAAAACATAGCACTTTTTGACAGTTCAGACGGTTAACTTATTGTCATAATTAACTACCCCCGATAGCCGCCTATAAATAGCCACCTTATGTATAGAATAGATGCGCAGCTAATGGTAGTGATTAGGATATCTCTTTTAAATAGTAAACCGTATTTATTACATTTATAAAAAAATGACCATGGTAAATAATATCACAATATCTAAAAACTTAGTTTACTTAGATGTAAGCGTACTTACTCGTATTAAGTATTCAAACAAATCTATGTACTTTAGTATCTAACAGACAGTGTGTTTTACGAAATATCTTTAATCTTCATAAAAAAAAGATAAACGATGTTCTCATTTAAAGACATTGAAGCCATTAATCAAATTGAATGAAACTACACTAAGTGGGCATAATAATTATTTCTAGTCAATATTGTATTGTAGCAAAAAAACTGACATGTTGAAATTAAGTTGCATTTTGCACTAAAGACTGCAAAAAACACAATTTCATGAAGCGAATATTGCAAAAGGTATTTTTTGTTACTGAAGATGTTTAAAGAATTAATTATTATAGGTCATGTTTGAAATACGACTTGAGATACATATATGTGTGAATGGGTTATGTTTATACAAGGTGTATTTATTATAACTAACCAAAACATTTTTCTAACAATGACAACTCAGTACATATCACTTTACTAATCGTTTATAGTTTAATATAATTATAAATAGCAGTGCCACCTGTGAATAAAAAGTACAACTAATTTGTCAGAAAACTTTGTCCAAGTTTTTAAATAAAATTTCATTCACACAAAAATATAAAGAATAATACAGTATGTTGCTGAATGGCAACACCATGCCATTAACGGTTAAGACAGAGTGTAGTGCTAGTAGAGACATCTAGTGATGGAGTTACCAAGAATGCAATTAAATAGTTTTTCGACGCTCTTCTTAACGCGACATAATAATTTTAAGATAATTTTGTATGAACCATTTAAATAATATCTGTCTTTATTGATTAATAAACCCACTTTTAAATATAAATCATTAGTGTATTGTCTTAAATTGCATTCTTTGTATTAGTAAAATATAAAGATAATTACAAGATAAAAAGAACTTTTTATATACAACGTTTATAAATGCTCTGTTGAATCATATAAACTTGACTTGACCAGCTTAAACGATCAAAAAAATTTGTACTTGATATAAATAATACTGAAATGTCATTTTGACATGTCATATTGATTTCCATAGTAACGCACGTATATATTAATAATTTAGTTGCTAGGACCCCATAATGGTGTCGAAATAACTTTTCATAAAAAACAGAATTAACTGAAAATGAATTCAATTCTACTTAAAGATGGCTAAAAATATTAAAAAAATGCATTGCCATCGTGTTCTGATATATTCTTAAAGTTTCAAATGTCTAGCTAGTCAGGAAGTTAGTTAAAAATCGATTGCAAGATTTGTACCGGACAAAGAACCACCGGACAAATAAGAATACAAGCTAAGAAAAACGTTGTAAATAAGAAATTACCCGATTATAAAAATAAGTTTAATTTTATATTGAAGGACTAGACTTTTTTCGAATTTTGGAAGACATTTCAAGACAGCGATGATCCATATCGGATTATAGAAGAAATTAAAAATATATCTAAATATAATATATTATATCAACACTAACTGATGTTATAAGCCGCTGTCTAAAATGTTGCTATTAAAATGATATTTATAATTCATTACTTATAGCGTAATATGTAACGGGATACATTTAGGATACAAAAGCTCTTGCTCTGCTTCTTTGAGAGATTGTTACATAACAATATTATCTACATTTAAAGTATCACTCTGTATTGTATATGTGCAGAGGATTATGTTGAGAATGCACATTGGATGTTGGCGGAGTTTTGTAACATCGCTTCGCTTGACTTTCTCCAGTAAGCGATGAACTTTAAGCTGGCTCAAAACGGAAGGGGGAAGTGGACTCTAGACACACTTGTTACTAGATTTTTAATTTACGACATCAAGCATTACAATCTGTAATCAAATAATTAAATTGAAATGAATATAAAAAAACCGTACGAATGACCTATCGCCATTTTCATTTATAACGGATTTGTTTCAATGTCAAATCATTAAAAAAAGCCTGCTAACCCACGGTGGCCGCGCGGCTTAAGCGTCGGCTTATGGTGTCGTAGGTCCCAGGTTCGAATCCTGGGTCTGCTAAATACACATGTTGTTTTTCAATTTGTGTTTGAGTCAGAGTATGGACCTAATAGGTTGACTAAGTGGGTGACATCCATTTCTCGTAAAAACAAAATCTGTTAATACAAACCTACACTCTGTGGAGGCTAGGGAATCCAATCCCGGGATCCCGAGCTATTTTCGATACCTATGAATCCCGGGATTGATAAATATAATCCCGGGATTTCGGGATTGATTTTTTTATGAATTTTTATGGAAAATATAACAGAAAAAATACTTTTAATACAAAATAACTACATTAGAAATAAACTGAGTTTGAATGAAGTTTGATGTGTAGAAGAAAGATTGGTAAAAAAACAATGCTTCGCACTTTTAACAAAGTAATTCCACCATGATATCATACGTTTTACGGCAGTTTCATGTTTGGCTGACTTATTAGATTTATGAAGCGGAAAAGCCATAAGTACGCCATGATTATTTGCTTTACTATTTTAAATCTCGCTGATCTATTCATTATGTCTTTACTATCAGAAATAGCAATCTCATATTAAATTCACATTATTATTTATATTACAATATTATTTACTCCATTAAACTTGTGTATTTCCAAGATTTAACGTATACAATATTAACAATAAATGTCTTAAATAGTATAAATTATACTAGATTTATTTTTGACCGATTTTATCAATGTTATTTGTAAATATAAAAATTTTATATTAACAATGGAAAAAAATCCCAATCCCGGGACCAGTCCCGGGATCCCGGGATTGTCAAATTGTAATCCCGAAATCCCGGGATCAGAATTTTGGCTCGGGATTGGATTCCCTAGTGGAGGCCCATAATTATGATCTTATTAGGATCGGACGTGGTCGGAAAAAAAATATAAGTTAAGCTTAAAAAATCATTTCAAATTCAAATTTGTTTATTTAAATTTTTTGAATTTTACAAATTAAAAATTTAAGACGTTCACAACATGAAAACCAAATAAATGTTTTTAAAACAATATTAAAAATGAACAAATAAAAGCAGTTTAAAAAGAAAATAAATAGTTAATATAGAACAAATGTATAAAGTAGATACGTAGAAGTACATACACCGAATGAGTTAAGTAGACCCTATTTTAAGAATTTATATAACAAGGTCCACCTAACATCATCCTCACGTAGGTGGAATATATTAATAAGCGAAGCGTTTTACTTGAATAGTTATCACTCTCCTAATTGAGAATAATGGCAGATTAGTTCTGCACCTTGGGAGAACAAACAACTGATGCTCTCGATTTCTAAGATAGCTATCAGGAACACACAGGTCAACACTACCGTGAATGGCAAGGTTCTCATTTAGACCACGTGTAAGTCGAATTTCAAGCATTTTAATGCTAATAAAACTCCACGCGATATCGAACACTCAACTGAATTACGGGTGTGGAAAATTTAGAATGCGGGGACGGGGTTTGTTCCAGAAACGACCAGACGCTACCAAAGGTCGACGTGCTGTATGGAGGGGCACTGGAACAGGATGTTAAAACCTGAAAACTGGAGTAAGATGGCGAATGACAGAAATCAGTGGAGGACAGCAAATCAAGTATTGGGACGTGATGATGAGAAAAGAATATTTTGGATTTTATATTTTTATAATTTCTCGAAGTTACATAATAAGTTTTGTTTTTTTAATTCTAAATTTTTACTTTATTATTGCAAAAAACATTTAAATTACATAATAATATATAACATTGAGAATTATATTTTGAATTGATAAATTATATAGAAACACTAATTATAATAATAATAATAATAATAATAAAATACTAAAACAGAATAAGTGACAAAAAGTGTAAATTAAATGATATAAATACTAATAATAATATATATTTTAATACGATGCAATGATAATTATTAAACAATTATTTAAATTTTATTTTTTAAGTCGGTTTTTTAATGGTGTATTAATTATTAGTTTGCAATATCTGGCAAGTTGCACTCATGTTGCATAAAATTATACTTACAGAGTCTTCTAAAATTACCGCAACAATTTGCCAATAATGTATGCAGGCCTTTAACAGCACTTATCTATTGATGTATTGTTATGAGAGTAAAAAATGTGTTTCGTTACATCTTTATTCTACTTAATAAAATTAACTATGTATATTATATATCGCAATAAAATAAAACGTTATCACAGTACGATTATATGTATATTAGAGGGATGTAGGTAATGGAGGCTATATTATACTTAAGTAGCCTATATCACAATGAAAGTATGACATCATTAAGGTAGGCATAATCACAATACTAATGAGATCATCACCCGCTTGGATACAGCATCCGTATTAATGAGATATATTATATTATGTAGTGTAAAAAAACTATTTTTTATTTTCCGGGGAAAATGTACATAACTCACATGAGCATAATATACAAAATACGAATAAAGAGAAGAGGTTAAAAATTAAATAAATAATAGTCTACAGTTGTCTTTAAAACAAATTGGAATATTTTATTTAATATTAACCCATAGCTTACGGGCCGCACAAAATTGTGTTTTTGCTAATTACTTTTCAAATGCAAATTAACACGTTAATTACAAAAATTTGTAATTTACTTTGGACGCGGAAGACGCACCCGGCACGTAATGACCAGGCGGCCGATCGATGTAATTAACGTGCAGTTTAAAGGTGCTAATTAAAAAATCATTATCTACTCAGCAACGAATGAGTTAATAAACGTAAAATCGTAATGACCATCTTCTACATTTTAAAAATAAGTACTAAATAATAATTAAATGGCGATCAGAAACCCGCTCAGATATTCATGAATATACATGACAACATATGATTACTTTAAGCCGTGTCCACATTGGCAACATGTTGCTAGCAACCTCGTTAAATTTCGATTACAATAATTTTTGGTCAAACAAATTTTGATAATTATCGTGAAATTTAATGAGGTTGCCAGCAACTTATTGCTAGTGTGGACAAGGCATAAGAATCGAGTAGATTGAAGAAAGCATGAAGTGATTTTTATTCAGCATCTGAGATGATTACGATGTTGATTATTATATTAAATAGGAAATATAATTATGACCGTGAGGGGTGGAGAGTTATTGAGAGTTTTCCTATCCAAAAGTGGTTATTAAATGTGCTTAACCTACTGGTCGTAATTATTAGGATCGTTAGTGTCCGTTTTTGTTGTCCGCATTGTTTTATCTTCCATGCCACATCATCAAAATATTAAAGACTAGTGCATCTAAATGTGCCAGATGATTGCACAAGTTCATGAGTGGCACGGGGTTTCCAGTGACCACAGGCCTTGCGTATAGTAGAATATACGTGAGGCCAACCCGTTGAGAAAGCTGTTTTTCAGCCAAATTATCCAGGTCGCGATCCTTAATCATGGGACATGAAGAAGATGAAGAAGTAATATTACATTCACCTATATAATTTGCCCTATAGTTATACTATTAAAATGCCCACAATGGCTTAGTGACACTCGCGTTTATAATGTCGTGGGTTTCACGTTCGAATCCTAAACCTGGCAACTACATAATATCGTCACTGTTCTGGCAGAAGACACTAATTCGAAAAAATGACACATTGAGTTAGTTATACAAAAATGTTCCTTATTTCAAACTTTACCGTCTGGAAACCTTCTTAATAAATAAACAGTCTTTATTTTAAAGTCATCCTTTTTACGATTACTCAATAAACCCACATGATTGACCATTTCAAACATTTTAACAACTTCAAAGTCAAATTACTCAAAACTAGTATTCTCCAGTTAGTGTGTTCTGCCAGAACAGAGACGATATATTGTTTTTCAATTTGTGTTTGGCGTCAGAGTATGGACCTAATAGGTTGAGCAAGTGGCTTACATTCATGTCCCGTAAAAACAAAATAATTTGCTAATATTTATATCTCCACTAGTATCGGACATGATCAAAAGAAATAAAACTTTGCATGTTTCATTCCTGGGGGAGGTAAGAGTATGGACCCAATAGATTGAACAAGTGGCTAACATTTCTCGTAAAAACAAAAATCTTAATACGAATTTCCACTACGTGAAGGCCCATATAATACCATTTAGATCGGGCATGGTCAAAAGTAAGAAATAGTTTGTAAATTTCGTTCGTGTAAGAGAAAGGAGTCCTGGATTCTACATTCCATTTCATGGTAAATAATTGGTCCATTTTGACATTTGTGTGTCAGTAAATTTTCCATGAACCGTAACGCAGTGAGTCAGTGATCATGTTAATTTTGCATTGTTTCAGCATCCGAAAGATTTCTACGAAGATTAGAAAATACACGAGATTAGTACGGAAAACATTATTTGTTGTAATACAGCGGCAATCTCGCAATCTTTTCAGAACGCCATACAATGTTCGGACAATTTCCGTATGGAAATACCTGTCACATCTCAGATCTTCATATAGTATCATTCGTATGAATGAGAAAGTAAATGATCAATAAAGGCGTTTCCGCGTAATACTATTATTTCACACTGTGCGGTCAGGTTTTCCAGAACGAGAATAATAATCTATAAGAATAAATGATGGAAAAAAAACGAAATAGGTAGTGCATTCGTATTATATTATAGAAACCGTTAGAGTTGTAAACGAATGCAATATTTTGCTATTGAATTCGGTTTTGTTACTGTATATACGTTTAACTTTTTTATCGTTGCTGGATTGGAGCATTGCGAACACCTGACAATAAAATGATTGAATTGGTGTCATTTTCTTCCTAATAGGGTGGTACACGAGTATCGGTCTATGACGTACTTTATCTGTGTATTATACATGTAAATATTATGAAAAACAGCTACTCTGCCATTATTCATATACAACACAAACATAGACCCATCTAAACCAACCCACCCCGCACCACACTCGGTCTTAATTGAGCGTATCACTAGGCCCTACTTTTGATGTTAAGCATCAGATTTTTACGCCTGGAAATGTCTCAGGAGCAGGTGCCCAAGTCTTGCCACTTACTTACTTAACTTAACTTACACTTACAGAAATAAATGAATTTAAGTATACAAAAAACAAAGCTAAAACAATACAGACCAACAAAATTATGTGAAGAGATCTTCACGCCCGCAATAAGACTCCGCATTTTTTTAAATGCAATATAGTTGGCCTTTGTGGCGACCAGGTCGGACGGCCCGATGGGCCCAACAGCTGGTTGGGCTGACTTAAGCATCTCTTTCCATTCAGAGTACATTCTCGGACATTCCCAGAGGATGTGGTTTGCATCTCGTAGAGCTTGGCAGCGAATCCACCATGTCCTGTCAAAAACTAACTGGCGTAATAGTCAGTAGTCAATTTGGTTATCTCCAATCGCCATTGTATATTCGGACAGATAAAATCAAGGGTGCTACGTTTTTTCAGAGCCGTTGCATTTTAATAGGAGTAGGTATAGCTGACCCCAGGATAAGACTGTTGCTAGACGGCCAAAGTATGTAAATATTAAGAAGCAGGCACAAATGATTATGTATGATTGTTTATCAATTTGTATTTTCTTTCTTTTCTTTTCTACAATCGCCATTGTATATTCGGAAAGAACAAATATGTATGCCTGTCCATGGTAGAAGCATCCCACTTTCGCTGCCAGGTCTTCGACGCCGCATCCAGCGTCTTAGATGGACATTTTAAATGTTAAAAATTTTCGACTACTTTAGGACTAATATCATCATCCTTGTAGTTACTTCACTCTCATCCATCCTAAGTTCTTCGCCGACACGTACATCCGACATATTACATTCCTTTTTTGAGTAAAAGTTTTTTATGTTCTCTCTTTTTTGGATTTTTCATGTATTCTGTTATAATGAAGTGATGATTTTGAACAAACCGCAATTTTCAGTTACAAATAATAATATTCATAGACGCTGCCCACGCCGAGTCAGTTATGTGAAACAATTATTATAAAACATATTCTAAGAATTACAATACAAGTTTTTTTATATATTTTTTTTTATCTGTTAACTATTAGGAATGTCAAACAATGACCAACGTCTCGGTAAAAAAAATAGCGTAAATCTAGATCAACATTGTAACACACTCGAACAAAACAAAATTCTTTACGCCTTTGACCCGATTTTAAATCAATGTTGTTTAACTTTCGACATACTATCTTACAACTCATAACTATACTGATACTTTTTATTTATTTTGGCTAAGTTTTCAATGCTAGATATAACTTTTCATTGTGCAGTGATGCTTTATCTATATGTATCGAAAACACAGAGTTAGCGAATAAAGCAGTAATCGCATTGTATGTACTCGTAGATGACGTGTTGAACTACAACGATCAAACACTGAAATCATAGAAACGATTTTTTATATCATCATCAGCCGGGGTCAATCCACTGCTGGATGAAGGCCTCCCCAAACTTCTTCCAACTCTCTCGGTCCTGTGTCATTCGCTGCCACGTATTTACGCCGAACTTTACAAGTTTGTCAATCCAGCGGCTTCCAGGGCGCCCTTGTGGCCGTTTCGTGCCCCTTGGGTACCACTGGATGACGGCATTTGTCTAGCGGCCGTCCTTTCGGCGAGCAATATGCCCTGCCCATCTCCATTTCAGCCGTTTGGCAACGTCTATTACATCGCGTACTCCTGTCTGCTTCCTAACCAGCGCTCGAAATCGAAAAGTTTACGAACCGGAGTGCTCAACAGTTTTGTGGAGATATTTACATAGCTATTAAATTTTATGTGTATTTCATAAAAATAAGTGTGTTAGATTTTCTATTATATGGCCTATCTAGCTCAGACGGTCAAATTATTTTTTCCACGAGATGGAGCGATAATTTTACCAATCTCACGAACAGGAACGGCGCTCCGGTGCGCTCCGGTCCATTTCGAGCCCTGTTCCTAACCCATTCGTTTCTCTCACGGTACTTTCGCGTGATGCCCAACATACACCTCTCCATGCCTCGCTGTGCGACTCTTAGCCTTTGGACATCTCTCGTGTTGAGGGTCCACGTCTCGCAGCCATACATGAGCATGGGTAGCACACATTGGATGAACACCCTACGCTTAAGACATAATGGTAAGTCACTCTTGAAGATACTATTCAGACGTCCGAAAGCACTCCATCCCAGCTTTGTTCTTCGAGAAATTTCATCGTGCATGCTTCCGTATATGGGCACATGCTGTCCGAGATAGTAGCTGCTGAATTTTTTATATAGTTTTGTTTATTAGCAACAACCTAATGTGTGCAAGTGACGCATTGTGGACGATTTAGAATGGTCATGAAACAAGAAAAAAATAAAAACCAAATATTGAAAAATTAGATACATTTCTTATAAGTCGTACAGGTCTTATTGATTTTATATTATTGATTATGATTTTAATAAAATTATTGTCCCCTTGTTGAAAGTTAATTGAAATAAATTAATATTGAAAAATCAACTTATTGTTACTATTAACATTAGACACCTCTTTTTTTCTATTTTGAGTAGATACAAAGTTTCTGACCATAATCAGCACCATATTTTAATCTTCCTAAATTGAATAGTTCCTAGTCGCCTTGGCTCTAGGACGATTCGGCGCCGGGATAACTTGGCGCTACGCAATTGAAGAGAATTGAAAAATAAATAGGTAGGTACATACTGTTAAAATATATATTTAATACTTTTAGATTATTTAATACTTGGTGTGTATTTAAATATGCACACGTAAATAAGGATTTAATTGTGCATATATTATGTTTAGGTTTCAACGAGAAAAGAGTTCTTTTGTTTTTATATGAATCGTGAGGCATAATAATTCTCAATCCAAAATAAAAAATATTATGCTGAGAGCAAAATCAATTATTATTTAACTTACTAAGTATTATATAGATACTCTACTAATCAAATTTCCTCGTCTACTTACTGTATCAAATCGTAACGAACGTCTATTTATTTTATTAATGAACGTTATTCCATTCAACAGTATGACGCCCTCTTGTCATGGCGTCCGGTTATCTCAGTGCCATCCCCTTATCCCAAGATTTTTGAGTATTTTTAATAAATTTAATAATGTTTTTTTAAATATTTAATAACAACAACGGGTCTTATAAAAAATACATTTTAATTATTAGATATAAAAAAATATTAAGTAAGTAATAAAAATAAATATTACCCACGTAATTGGGCATTAAATTCAAGTACTAAATTTAGATTAGTACAAACGACATTGAAACATTGACAATGTATCAGTAGATACGTTTTATTATCCTTAAAAATATCTTCACGATCTAGATTTATGATTATTGGTGATTATTATATTATACGAATTATAATCCAGTCGAAAGTGCAAAGTCGGTCTCGATTTGCTTCAATAGTTGTTTTAATTTTAACGTTGTTAGTAAGTATACACGTACTTACTGACTTTGGTATCTATTTAATAGACCTGTGCGGTAGAATATACGTGATCAATTCACCCACAACCGATTATCGCTGGTAATATCTCCATAATAATATGCATTCAATATTACCAATCAGTCAACGAACTAGGACCAGTATATAAAATATCTATAACTTAGGGACTGCAATACCGAATGAAAACATTAATACCGTTATTTCATTAACGGCATATTTGCAAAAAAGCTTTTCCACTCGAAATGATAAATTCCGTTCAGAAACCGAAGTCGCGAGAGTCACAGGTCACAATTCTGACATACAACCAAAGTTGAGATTTTGGTTGAAGCTCTTCTTATCAAAATATGTAATCGATACAAAACTAAATATGTGGTTAATATTTATGTTATTATTTCACAACCTAGTTTTTTGGTAATTTATTTGCTATTTTAATACTAAAAATACCGGTATTTTGAATTAATTAAAACCGGTTTTTTTGTATCGACGAATATCGGTATACCGATACTGCAATCCCTAGGTTAACTAGCCGAAGGATAAGTTATATATTGTATCCCAATAATAGACTGCAAGTGCAATATGTGTCAATGTTAAATGGTTTTTAAGGTTTTATGCATATATATTTAATGGTTAAGACGTTTGTCGAAACACACTACTGTGTTTTAGTGACTGACATAGTCTGTGTAGAATAAAAGAATATTATAAATATAATCATATTACATTTACTATAATCACAATTATATATACATTGTTAGTTTTTAAACATTTAAAACGGGGTATTCAACGAATAATTAACATTTAGGAATGTAGCATTATTTATTGTAATTTATTAGTTTCATTTTGACACGTTGACCAAAAGCCGATAAATGCAGGTTTGAGTTATGTCCGGGACAATATTTTTCAAAACTTATTTCTAATATGTATGTATCTGAGGTATTTTCGAATTATGTATATTAAACAGTGATATTTGACTACATCTAGAAAGATTACAGAATGTTTTTAGTCTTATGATTGGTAACCATCAAAATATTATATTTTTAATACTTTAGTTCAATGGAAGACCGAGGCATAACTGGCGGGGTTGTGTTATACTATAGAATGTATATTATTATTAGACGTAGGGCTTTTTTTTTGCATTCTTACAACGTTTTTCTTAGGTCGTATTCTTATTTGTCCGGTGGTTCTTTTTCCAGTACAAATCTTGCAATCGATTTTTAACTAACTTCCCGACTAGCTAGACATTTGAAACTTTTAGAATATATCAGAACACGATGCCAATGCATTTTTTAATACTTTTCGCCATCTTTAAGTAGAATTGAATTCATTTTCAGTGAATTCTGTTTTGTCTGAAAAGTTATTTCAACACCATTATTGGTTGCTAAGAGGATTGTCCTAGCAACTAAATTATTAATATACCCATACGTGCGTTACTATGGAAATCAAAATGAAATGTCAATATGACATTTCAGTATTCTATGATCGTTTAAGCTAGTCAAGTCAAGTTTATATGATTCAACAGAAAATTTAAAAAAGTTGTATATAAAAAGTTCTTTTTATCTTGTTATTATTATGAAATTATTGTTGATCTAAATCTAAATGTTGTGAACTCATCAATGACGGTTTGTTGTGTAAAATAAAAACTATTTATATTTTTATTCAACGCTGAATATAAAGTACACAAGATTTAAGAATGTCATATTATTTATAGTATACTTAAATAAATAGAGCATAATATAAAATTTAAAAAATGCTCAGTAACATAATAGACAAAACCAAATCCCACCAAAAGAAACGCGACTGACTTTGTAATCAATTGAGTTAAATGACATTACCAACGTAATAGATTGTAACCGAAGTTCAGAGTTAAACAAATTTTATTTTTGACATTATACTTGATAATAACAATTAATTTGAGTTACATGAGATACCCATAATAGATTAAAGATCATATGTTTCAATTAACGATTACTTTCCGTTCATAAATATAACATCGAAATGATATGACCTTAATTTGATATAAAAAAAAAACTTGAATTATTAATGTGTTCAACTAATTAATATTCAATACGCTTAACGGGAACTGCCATTATCCATTTAGGTTGTAGGTACCTATACAAAATGCAATATTAATTTTAGTTACTTATATTATTTTTATAATTATTATTGTAGTTTTATTTCTATCGTGGTCCAACAATGTATATGATTCATAATATGGCATAACACAACTAAGTTTTGAGCTTAATAATATTGTTTTTTTTTTTAAATGGGTCATATTATTAATGATGTAACTGTATATTGGACACTAAAAATGGCCAAGCGGTTACGCGTCAGACTTATAATGTTCCCGGGACAGGCAAATTCACATATTGTTTGGATTCAGGGTATGGATCTCAGTGGCGAAAGGTGGAGATAGGCTGTGAAGATTCGACATAAATTAATAGTGCACACTAAACTTTGTCAGTAATACTTATTTGTTTTTATTGAACTTTTAAAATACGATTAAACCCTGCCTAAACCAAACTTTATTAAATAGGAGAACATTTTTTATCTACTATCTATTATGATTTGCTATGGGCAGGGTTTAATAGAACTTTAAAAACTAATCAATACCATCAGTAATTTGTATTCTTAGTTCAATGAAAACAAATAAGTATGACAGACATAGTTTAGTATGCACTATTTATTCCGGATCTCCACATCCTACCTTCACTCTTTGCCACTGTATTGGATCTAATAGATTGACATTGATCTCTTGTAAAAAAATCTATTAATACAACATTAACCTCTGTGAAGGCACATATTGGCCTTCTTAGGATCGAACATGTTTTAAAAAAAAACTGTATATTGTAAATTAATTGAAACATAATATGTTTTACTCACTTACGAAGTTGTAAAGAAAATATATTTTTTAATGTAGAATATCTTTTTACTAAACAAGTCAGTATGGGTAGAGGAACTCATCATTGTTTCTACAATGAGGTGTGGATTTTAGTCGCCACCCGAGTAGGTTAATTAAATATATATTTTTAAATACAATTTCGTAGTTAAATAAATTTAAGGTTGGCTCTTTATGCAAATAACTACTGATAATCAATAATAATAATATGTACAATTACAAGACGCAGGTTTCTAACACACGACTCACGGTGTGAGAATTGAATAATTTACCGTATTTGCCTATAGCAGAACATCTATGTAAGCTTATAAAAAAGTATGTGATATTCAAAACAAAAACGATGAATAATTTTACCATATTGTCTCAATATGACATACGCATTCAGTGCTACCTGTCGTCGATTTTATTTATTACGCGAAATATAGTTAGTTACATTACCGTTCACAGGTGGCCGAAATAAAAATATATCATTTTATTTTATTCTTCCATAAAAAAATAATGTAAAAACTTCTGATCTATTTGAAGGTCGGCACTTTACAAATAAAGCTTTAACTAGTGCATTTGCTATTTTAAAATGAAAGTTGTTTAGCCATTATGATTGACCGAAAAAAAACTGTTATTGATTTAGATATGCAATAGTTTTAATTATTGCATTGAGGAAGGTAGATTTTTTCGATAACTAACATTTTAAATCACTTGATATTATAATGCACGTCTGTAATACGTGTATATTACTTTGCAATTGTAAGGAAGCATTATTTTTTTTTTTATTTTAAATTATATTAAAACCATTTTCGTACAATAATATTTGATATTTAAATATTTTAGCGGTAGATATGGAATATTTCAGGAACCGGAACATTAAAATAAATTGGTATACTATTTTTATCTTTGTGCATTTCATCAATGGTAATGTTTATTGATCGTTTATTAACCATGTTAATACATAGTTAAGAATCGGACTGAAAAATATTTTTTACAAAAAAAACCACTAAAGAAACATCAAATAAATTTACATAATTTTCATAATTAAAAATTCATATTTAACATTATTTGGAATTAAAATTGTCTTTATTATTTATCGAATTTTTCCTGAATGCAGATTAGAAATGTTGAAATCCAGGTTATGTAACATATACAACTAATATATTATTAATATACTTTTTTGGCAGATATATCATTCGTATTGTTAAGTAATTAGTAGTTTTGGAGTATCCACGAGACTATAAGAGATATTTATTATACTAGAAAAAACTTAGGAGTAGAAATAGCAATAGTCACGACTTCGTCTGCGTGAAATTCTAAAATAAAAAAGTAACACAGTTATACTGACTGAAGAAATAGACTGTTCTTTTTTTTAAAATCAATGAGATGAAAAACCATTCGATTTAAGTGCGCACCTCTCTATCCGCACCCCACCCCATCACTCCACCGTTGCTTTCTGTCCAATTCACCTTGTCGTATGGAATTATTGCATTTAAGTATTTCTTGGGAAGATTATTTATAAAAGATATCGAGAATTCATATGAAAGTTTAATATAATATAGTATCGGTATTAATTGTAGTGTATTATTTGTGCAAGTTTCATCAATATAGGTTTTATAGTTATTGAGATATAACGGAAAAACATATAGTATAATTGAATGTAGTTATGCAGAATGTATCCAGTCCACAATAATGTCGAGCTGAGATAATGGCACTTTAGTAACAACACGATTATTAAAAATGTATGTGAAAATGTAAAATGTCAAATTGTAAATAGTATTTTATTTCAAGAATATTTTTTTGCGGCTTGGCTATTTTCGGCAGAATGTAGAGAAAACCTTCTCGCATCTGATCTATATCAAATCTCATTTTTATTTATTTTTTGTGGACTGGCTACTTTCTGCATAACTATGTCCAATTTGTGGTTAAGTATCACAGAAATACTCAAATACAAATCAGAATGCAAATACCTCTAAATAATTACTACAGAATTATTAGATATGTACATATTTATATTAATATAATTCAATTGTACTTCAAATTTCTAAATGCACTAAAAAAATATTTATTTAATTAAAATAAATTAATTTCATGATATTGCACGCTTTTTGTATTAAAAATTTCATAAAGCCGACTCTAACACCCTTTGTTTAAACGTTTCCAAATATTTGCCAGTATTCTTTTCAAAATTCAGTGAGACATTATCATTTAAACTAACCGACAAAGGGTTTCGTAATTTTCTCTGATTTCAGCGGCCGAAGTCCTTGGCGGAAATGAAAATGGGGACAATATTATCTTTTCGCACTGTGATGAAAATTAATGAATTAATAAAAAAAAAAACAAAATGCAGGCTTTCCGAAAGTACACATTGTTACGTCAAACTGGTTTCATAGAAATGTGGGCACTCTGTCTATCGGCTATTTATAATAGATAATTAAAAAACTGGTCTAAAGATTTTATACAAGGAAATGACGCCATCATTATATATGTTATAATTTAATTCATAATAATACATGTGTATCAAGTATGCAATTTTTGTAATCCTATAATTTAGTAAGTAATATATTTTATTTTATTAGTGACTTTCATTTATATATTTGAAATAATAATAATTAATGTACATTGTTTATAATTTATACTTTGCGTAGTAAATATAATTTAGAATTCATATAACAGACAATAATGATTGCTATCTTTTAATGTTGATGATCAATCATATAGAGCAGTGGTCTTCAAATTGTGTTCCGCGGTACTTCTTTGGGGGTTCCGCGAGTCAAAATTAAAATTCAAAAGTCAAAAATAATTCGACAAATTGTGTAAAAAATTTAATTATTTTAAGATATATTTTTCTAAAGATGGGAAAAAAACTTATAATACTAAGGGTTCCGTGAGTCGATAATGTTTAAAGACCACTGATATAGAGTAATATGATAAAATTATTTGATTTACATTTAAATTAAACACACCTAAGTAGTTCATATTATTTTATATTATAACATTTTAGTTGATCAATATTAGTATACGAACTGGTCCCACGCCAACAATTACATTCACAGCTAGATTACATCAATATTGTCAATAGATTGATGGCCAGTAGCTATGCAATTAGTGAGTATTGAAAATTGTACAAATAATAATAGTATTTTGTATAATACTATCTCGTTCCAGGTTGCGCCATTTCTCTTGATCCAGCATTACATCTTGCACTTATTATCATGTCAATAATTATCTACATTAGTCCTTTATCTGCATGGTAAAGATCCATGAAAGAAATAGTTAAATGTAATTATATAATTTTAAAACTATAATCGCAAGAATTTAAGGAACTCAGTATAAGTCCATTGGTTAAATTTTCTCGACTAATATATTGCCGTATATTTTTCAACACATGTGATCCAACTGGAGTGGTGCAGTAGTAGAAACACAATCATAGAATCGTACTTTGAGAAATTTACACAACTATCCTGTGACCTCTCCAGGAATTAAGCCCGGAGTCCCCGAATTAGAAGCCAATTCGTTACTTTATGTTATGAGGGTCGCGATTAAGTTTGTGATATCGTCTAGGCATATTAGGAGGCCCATGATGCCATAGTAATATTTGTATAGCGTATCCCGCAAAGCGCAAGCAATCGGGATCTCATATTTGGCAATTTAAAGAAGCCTCTCTTAGAACTGTTTACATACCTACTAACAAGGCTGATTTTATTCATGAAGCTGCACATTTTGGTCGTAGTGCTAATTGTTGAGTATTCTTCGAATACAATATACTAAACTACTTTAAAAAAATGATGATAGTTATAAAATGGTAATACATAGATTAATTTAAACGAAATCTTCTTTTACTACAAATAGGTTACCGCATTGTTTTGTAAGATGATCAATAACTAGCACTACCATCGTAATTCGCTATTCAGTGCCTTAATCTGACTTTAATTACTAATGAAGATAATTAATTATATAATAAGCAAATGATATTATACAATAAATGGCAACATGTTGGCTATATATTATCAAGGAGAACTGGATAACCGTTAGACAAATTCAGTGATATAATATTAAAAATGCTCAAAATCTATGACCTGTTGTGTCGAAACCGGACGTGCTCAGCGTGGGTCAAAATGGAGCTTTTATTCTATTTTCAAAGCATGATCCTGGACATTCCTTAAACGTTGTAGATAATCTATTTACATAATTTTGAAGCCTTATTATCCTTTATATTTATGTTAAACATTTGATGACTGCATAACGTATTTTTATTACATAAAATAGTATTCTTTTAAACCTCTCGCTCTAATGTTTTAGAATATAGTCATATTTCAGTACATCCATGTGCAGTGGTGTCAAGATTTTTTAGATTTATTAATTTTTAAACGCATTTACAAAACCATTAGTAAAATTAATGTTAACATTATTTAGTGACATATTTACGATAAAAAATTATATTTTATAATCTTTGTGATCCCAAATTTGACAAGAATTAGGCATTTTATTATTCAAAAAATGGGCAAGATTAACACATTTCAAGATAATTCTAAAGATATTGATTATAAGCTATGTCGTTGACCATTCAAGTGTGATAAACGTTCTACGAATAATGATTGCTTTATAATAATTATTGACTTAAGAATAAGGTAGTGTTTTTTTGAAATACGCCATTTCTTTTGGCATTCCCCAGTGGTTAAGCTAC
This sequence comes from Rhyacophila brunnea, assembly GCF_057557595.1. NCBI lineage: Eukaryota > Metazoa > Arthropoda > Insecta > Trichoptera > Rhyacophilidae > Rhyacophila > Rhyacophila brunnea. Next base: position 32,212,982 of record NW_028233276.1, on the reverse strand, counting down.
AACATACGGCCGTAGCCATAAATTGAAAAACTAAAACTGAATTAGGGAGTAAGATCATGATAACACGCGTGTTTGAACATGTTTAAAACAAATATAAAAGATAATAAGGCTTCAAAATTATATAAATAGATTATCTACAACGTTTAAGGAATGTCCAGGATCATGCTTTGAACATAGAATAAAAGCTCCATTTTGACCTACGCTGAGCATGTCCCCCCTTGCTCAGTCAAAATACGCTAATGAGAGATAGACATGAAAGTAGCTAAAAGAGACCTTCATCCAGCAATGATGACCCCCCCCGGCTGACTATAATAATAATAATAAACGGAATAAGAAATCAGAATTAAAATTATTTGCATGCAAACAATGATAAACAGACAATATCTAGTTAATTACAAAACAATAGGTACATATGATTTACGAAGGACTAAAATAATAATTGATTGATAATATTATGCATGTGTAGAATCTAGCTTAGCGTGATACTACATGAAGATAAAGATTGGATGAGTATTGAAAATGAGTTTCGGAAATCCGTACCATAGATGGAGCAGGATATCATTACATAAAAATGGTGTCACTGATAAAAAAAATACTTTATAAACTGAATTACTTCATTAGTACCTATAGAAAAATAAATTGAAATAACGTAAGCACGCACGACTACATTTTTAATTATAACGCTTGCGCCAAGGTTGCAAAAAGCTTAAATTCCAATCCAATAATCTTTCAATGCAAAGTAAACAGTCGACCTAATGACAAAAACAGATTATATTTACAAGATTTTTTCAATTAAATTTTGGTCCCAAAATCAATTTCCTTATTAAATAAATAAAAATAAGTCAAAATGCAAATTAAATTATGTAAATATTAGACAATAGGGGCATATTATGTATCTTTTAAAAACAACATTGTGTAAATCAATAATATAATGCTGTCATCGGTAAGTATGAATTTATCAATATTTGTGTAATTTTGCTATTTATTATATATTATATCACAAGTAAAATATGAACGACCTTCCCTTCCTTGAATTTATAAGATCATATCTACAATTAATTCAATATTAATTACAAGTTAAGTACTCGAAAAATATGCAAATCTACCTTCTTCCTTATCGCCAGTGTCCAGAATTATGGTATTCCTGGAATAGTTACTGCAGATTTTTATATCGGATTTCTTTATATTTTTTTAATTCTCTGCAAGCCTCGTGGGGGATATTATAATATATTGTTTAATCAATGGCGACTCTACCTTATTAACTTTTGCTCGCTGCCCCAATGACATTAATATGGACGAATCATCTGGAAATGAAAATGACACTCACTTTATTGTCGGGTCTGCCGAATGGCATAATCTGTTCTAACGCAATTATAATAAAGGTGATATTGCTATAAATTCCTGATGCTTTTTGTTGGGTCTGCCGAATGGTTCGGTTCGAACGGGTTCGCTCAAATGAACATTGACATTAGAAACACTGCTCTAATGACATTACAATAAAGGTCATATTGCTATAAATTCCCGATGCGTGATATCGCAAAATGGAAATTGCGTGACGTCTACCTATACATGCGAATGCGCGAATTTACTTGCTAGCTACTGTATTGAGTGCGTCGTCCATTAATAATGTCATTGCGCTGCCCTGATTCCGTGGCCAGTGATGTCTCTAAGCAAATTGCCGCCCTTTAAAAATGATCACCCCCTTTAATTTTAGTTAATAATTATCTCCAAATTTGTTATGTACCTACTTGCACGTTTCATTATTGATTTAAGTTGATTTTAAATTGACAAATAAACAAATAAATACATACACACAATCTACTGAAAATTATAACATTTTCATAAAACCTACTCTCAAACAGTGGTTCTACATAATGACCTGCCAACCCCTACCAAAAGAATTGTACTTGTACCAAAAAATAAACTACTGATATTATTATGTGTCATCACTGTCACCTTAAGAGTCCACATGCCCAACGTCGTCAGAATGTAGAAAAAACGATTTTTTTTCGGTTCGGTACATGTTCAAACACGCGCGTTAATATCATCTTACTCCTTACTTCAGTTATAGTGTGTCAATTTATGGCTACGGCCGTATGTTGTAGCCTAATTACTGAGAAATGCCAAAATAAATGGCGTATTTAAAAAAAATACTACCTTATTCATAGGTCAATAATTGTTATAAAACAATCATTATTCGTCGAATGTTTATCACATTTGAATGGGCAAAAATATAGTTTATAATCAATATTTTCAGAATTATCTTCAAATGTGTTAATTTTGCCCATTTTTTGAATATCAATAATACTGTAATTTATATCAATAATTCATTAATCATGCCCTTTTTTTGAATAATAAAATTCCTAATTCTTGTCAAATTTGGGATCACAAAGATTATACAATATATTTTTTTATCGTAAATATTTCACTATACTAATGTCTATATAAATTTTACTAATGGTTTTATAAATGCGTTTAAAAATTAATAAACTTAAAAAATCTTAACACTACTGCACATGGATGTAGTGAAATATTACTATAACATTAGATCAATAGGTTTAAAAGAATACTGTTTTATGTTATAAAAATATTTTATGCAGTCATCAAATGTTTAAAATAAATATAAATGATAATAATGCTTCAAAATTATATAAATGGATTGTCTACAACGTTTAAGGAATGTTCAGGCTAATGCTTCGAAAATACCATAAAACCTCCATTTTGACCTTCGTTGGGCATGTGGGCCGTTAAATGTTATGTTTATTTTATTTTTTGTCGTTGGGGGCTCAAAATCGCTAGGCCTCTACACTTCTAAACCCGCGACTAATTATGACATTCACCATTTTCATTTATTAGTTTGAGTTTTTAATCATTTAATTTGTATAGTAATCTAGGAAATATGTCTCTATTGAGGAGGTAAGAAGCAACAGAGCTTATCTCCATTTTTTTTAAATGCACAACAGTCACTTTTTTCAATATTCAAATTATACCTAATACCTTTATTTTTAATTTAAACAATGGTCAAAGAAGCTCAGTATATACAATCTATTAATATAATATAATACAAATTATATTATACATAAAACCCCATCAAAACTGTGTCATAATTTTTATTTCCATATCTCAATCTGTAACTGATGGAGAACTGCCTTTTTGTTTTTGCTCTATCCGAAGATAACTTTTTAAAGGTAAAATCAATAATGGTATTTATAATATGCTGTATTACGTGATCTTTTGCAATATAATATACGCACGTATTACGTGATACGTTATAACAATATTGTTCTTTTACAATATAATGTAAATGCAATATCCTTGCCATCAATAAATAATTCTACTAACCCGTTATATTATGATCAAATTTAAGCAATATATAATACTACACGTCGTATTATCATTGATGATATTTCATTAATAGTTTACTCGGTTAATAGGTTCCTCAATGATAAATTTACGAAATAATGATTAATTTAATAAATATTATACAATACAAAAAACCTAACTACTAAGTTAATTACAATAAACGTGCTATTACTGTTCTTCAATGTGACATTAATAAAACATATTAATAATATTGTATTAGGTAGTTGTTTTATTTCGTGTAATTTGCGTCGAAAACTTGACATCAAAAAAGTGTATCATATGTAGAAACTGCTTTTTGTTGACGATTGTGTTGATTGGTTGATTCTATTAAATGGAATTATTGAATGCAGTCCAATTTATTATTGGATTTAAGACACTTTAAGATAGAGATCATTTTCTGCAACCCATTTTATTGTAGGTACCTATATAAAACTATGTTTAGCTAATGATTTGATTTTTTGGTTCTGTCTGTTTAGTGGAAGCTAACGACAAATACATTTTGAACATAGCTGACATACTGGATTATTGGTTGTATTAGGTCAGATTATCATTCTCGAAATCATGAATTTAGCCGAAATCAGAGATGAAAATTGCCGCTGTTCCTGCCTGACTTCCAGTAAACAGACTTGTACCAATTTTTTTGTTTTGCAATACTAAACATTGGTGCATGGCGTTTACGAAATAACTTGGAAAAAAATCTGTAGGCCGAGTAAAATTATCGAGGTGACGGTGACGGACTGGCCCAAGTTGTGTGTAAAACTATGGCAGCTGGTGTAAATACTGTGTAGAGTAAAGGGAGATGGAAGAGATTATTGAAGGAGTCTACGACATATCCTCGGATAAATCATCATTGAGGAACCTTGGTCACCTAATCCTTAAGCATATTTCTTCATCCTGCACTATTTTTTAATGTATATATTATGTATATGAGATTTTTAAATTTTGAGGGTTTTTAATCAGTCAAAAAAATCTGTATATTATGAGAGGTAAACTACTGCGAAAATGATTTATTACCACGTTACTATTTTTTGTCCTCCATAACATGATAAATAGCATTAATTTATAGTGAATTTGATAATAAAAACATAAATAAATAAAATGTCTTGGAGGTAAACTTTAAAAAATCCGTTTTGAGGATAAAAAAAAAAAAACTAAAATAAACTTTAAAATTCATAAGAAAACAACAAAAAATATATACTTATTAGAAAAAATGTAGGCAGGTATCATCCAATCTCTCTTCTCATATTCGTGGGGTTGCTGCCAAAACATTGGTAAGTCAATAATTTTGGTATTTACGGTTAATAACGGATTATGTGTCTAAATATATAATATGCTAGAAAAAAAATCAAGGTCATCAGAAATAAAGAACTTGCACATAAATCACAAAGAAATTAGAATTATGCCTGATTTTAGAGCCATGTCAAACTTCAAATGGCAATTACTCTATAACATGATTTCGAGACTTACCTACTTTAGACAGTAAACCCACGATATTAAATGGAAAATAATATCTTGTTTCAATGCATATAATCTATACGTATGTTATACAGAAAATAGTGCGATGGAAATCCGTATAGTAACAAATGATATACACAATTAGTAAATAGAGTGAAAAATTTGTTCGAAAATTAAACATGATTAAACAATAACGTTTCTTAAAAACTAAAGGCTAAATTATCAATTAATTTATCACTGAATGATTAGTGATTACTGATTACTGATTAGTAATATGACACATGACATATAAGGAATCGACCATTCAGATTGTCATGTCCGGAAATTTTAGACGGCAATTTGAGAGGCTATTAAAAACTCATTGAGGTATACCAAGGTTGACATTACGGCAAATTAGAGTTGACAAAAAACCTTAATTCTTGCTTGTTACAACCAATACAAAACAAGACGCATAATGTTCGACTATTACTAAAATTACTTAGAATTGTTATTGTATTAACGATTAATATTCATAAAGTAGACTTTAAAATATACATTCCATAATAAATAAAATATACAATTATCATAAAATTTGATTAGGTATAGCAATTCTGGAGAGAAGTAATCCATTCTGAGGTTTCAAAATTAATTGTTATTATAAATAGTTACAACGGTAACACGTTATTTTTTTTTGCTTCTAATAACACGGATATCACTCGGAGTAATTCCATAATCAAGGCGATTGTCTACAATAATTATTGACATACTGAACTGCGTCTTACTTGATTCTAATCGGATACATTTGGAATCAGGTAAGACGTGTTAACTGTATTAGGTACTCGACAATATTTGACAGCTCGCGGTTAATGCAGTATTGGGCGGCAGTATTTAAAATATCAATAAAAATCTTTACTCCTCTCTATCTACAACAAACTCTTTCCACCGTCATCGCATTATTGGTGCTGTGTTTTATTTTACATACCCAACCACCGTAGTATAGGTCTCCAATCAAGCCCGGAGCCCCCGGGTGTCACTGTGAATTGTAGTGGGATTTGTTTTCTAGAGTAATTCTTCTTCTAGCTTCTTGGCTGATGTCGTTTTGAAGGGAAATGTATATTTCCAATCCGGATCGCGCGATTTCGAGGTTGATTAAAAAGCATATGAAATTTCACCCAAATCTCATGAATAAAATTTCTTCACATGATTATTTAACAGATATTTTTTAATTCCACAATCCTAAAAAAGTTCTACATTCGTCGATATTAACTACTAGCTGTTTTTTAAGACAATCTTTAATACATATTGTAACATAGAAAGGATAAAATGTTTTAAATAAAAACAATGATTAAATTTAAAAAAAAAGCATTGTTTACTTACACTAATTATTAATTATAAATATAATTATTTATATTTAGATTAGTATTTTTCGATAACTCATGAATTCACTCATAAGGCAAATCAACGAGTTGTCAAGTAACGGTAAAAACAGGTAAATTGATTGTCAATAATTAATACAATGATAGATGAAGGTTTTCTTAGCATGTGGTAAGTATTTAAGTTTTTAGATTGGTTTTTATTTTATTTAGAAAGCGGTTATTTTACTATGTACTTTAAATTTTTTCTGTGTATCCACTCGTATTATAAATTTTGACTAATTCTAAATGTTAAACAATCCACATTAAAAATTAGTTACTACAAAAAAGTCATATGACCTGGGGTTTCTATAATTGTTTTCTAGTTTTGTATAATTTTCAAAAATAATACCCCGTTCACATATGTTAACTTAACCTAGTAATAATATCAAAGAAAACTAAAAATTATATAATTTTAAATAAAATTAGTAAAAAGTACTTAAATATACCAAAATATTGGTTCAGTACTTTCTAATAAGATGTTGTCATTATCATTGTTGAATAAATTTAATTAATACATATATTATATACAGTTTTTTCAATATAAATTTGTTAAAACCACAGAGCAAATTATTTAATATAAATGTAAAGCCAGTCACCATAGACAAAGACTTTGAAGCGAGATTTGTTATATGATTTAATAAAGGCCAAGCTATATAAAATGAAGTTATCGGAATGTCCTCAAATATCACCAATATTGAATGCGCGTTTCGTTTATGTACCTAACAAATTTGAATGCACATTAAATGCGATTTTACGTTTATTCCATATTTCTGCACAATCAAGAATAATTAAACCGTGTTTTGGCATCAACCAAAAGGCAACCCACTGCCCAATATCTTTGTATTATGACTGTGGTTTATTTTTGTTTGTCTATTGTTTTCCGTGCCAATCAACCTGTATACATATAGCTAAAATACGTTGTATTAGTTTTTCAATAGTCTTACGGATAAAAACATATAAAGTAATGATTTTGCTACATACCTACTAAAAAAAGTATGGTGCATGAGAGCATTGTATTATTGCTGTGTCATAATCTAAAATATGCATATTTTTAAATAATATAATAATTTTGTTACGTGAAGCATGGTAAAGAAAAGGCTGCGTACGTGTGCCAAATATTCCAAATCATAACATTTTTAGAATTACCAACTGCATTAATTACATTTTGGTTGCATCACTACAATATGCGTTCTAATAATTATTGTTTAAATTAACTTTTTGCTGTTTTTTGAATACCTACACTTACTTACTTTATCATTTGTGTGAAGTGTGTAGAGAAAGCAACATCAAAAATAATAGAGGATTATATTTCTGTCTATCGGTGAAAATTTAAGTGAGTTTTTATTGTGATAATACTGTGCAAAAGTAAATAAAATAATCATTTTTATAATGCTTATAAACATCCATGTATTATATGCATAAAATGTGATTTTTATTCTAAATAGTGATTTTCAGCTTGTTACACCAACGTTAGGGACAAGACACACGGAAAAGCAGATAGCGTTTCTGTGTGTCTTGGCCCTGAATTTTTACTGCAGTCTAGTTATGGAAAATTAATCTTAAAGCACGTTGCAGACATGTGCATTGCGGAATGACATCGCATACAATAATAGCTTTATTTAACATATCTAGCTAGATGCGCTTTGATTTTAAACAGTTTAAACATATTGTATCTATCACCGACTACACACTACAGCGTATTCCAATTTATCACTTAACTACAAAAACTATAAAAAAAGTGATAAATATATGTCGTAATTCTGTCACTTAATTATCCCGTCAAACGTGATATTTTTTAACACGGTCACCCATGACCGCGTTAACCGCGAGCTGTCAAATATCGTTGAGTAACACGATTAACACGTCAACGTTTTTATCCAATTGGAGATTATAATGAAACATATTTCGAATCAATTAAGAAGTGTTAACTGTGCCAACAATTAGTGTAGAGAACTGCCTTCTTTATAGAATTGCTCTGGATGATAAGTGTTGTTTGGGGGCAATAACAATTTCGGAAAGTGTTACCGTATTAACTATTTAGAACGGCCCTGCAAGTTCAAATTATATAGATTCAAAAGTTACATGAATTCCTACAAAAGTTCATATATTATAATTCGATAGTACACAATAATTCCAATTGAATACATTTGGAATCAAGTACCACCTACTTTGACGCAACGGCGTCTGCCTTGTCACATTGCTTTTAGATGTATTTGAGTATTTTTTAATATATATTTCAAGAAACTGTGAATGAAATAGTTGAATGTAGTATTTATTAATTTAGTTTTTTTTTTTTTTTTTTTTTAAATAATAATGGTGAATGTATGTGTTCGTATATTAAAAATGGGTCAACATGAGCTTCGGGCCCCACCCCACTGCGGACTCGTGCACCACGTAGTTCCGCTACTGTATGTATATTTTGAAATTAAGAGTGTCTTATATGTGAGTATACACAAACTGCTGTTAAAAATAATATATTTTTGTTATGCGAAGTATATTTTTTTACACTATAATTATCATTATTCGCTATTACTTACTAAATTCATTTTAATTTAAAGGTTCCGTTTACGTCACATGCTTGTACACACATATACATACATATTATGATTGTGTCTGTGCTAAAATGCACGACAATATTTCATTTTTTGCGTAGTGCATCTAATCAGAGGTTACTCGTAGGGTATAAGACAAGCGATCACAGGATGTTACTTAATGTTCCTCAATAAAATTTGCTTACTGAGTATAAAGTGTTTGTTTAAATCAGAATATTGTTAGTCGTGCGTATGTTGTGTGTATTGTTGTGTGCTTCGATAAAAAATATTTGTTAACATTTTTTAAAACTAGGCCAGTAAGTGAATCAGTGATATTTGCTAAATAATAACGAAAAAAAAACACAAAGAATTTCTAAGACATTAATACAGCTTTTAGCGTTTTAAATTGATTTAGTTTGAAAACTTACGTTTCAACATTAATTATTATTATTATTGTAAGAATTTCATTACTATTTCGGAGACATTACTTATAATAATGATTGATTATTTTTTTAGACGAATAATAATACGATTGCATTAATATCCATTTGAGCAATTTCACAGTTAATAATAATTTCAAAATAAAAATATGACATTGTGTCTTTTATAAGTAGGTACTAAATACAAAGATATTCGAATAGAAAAATTTACATTAGAGAATCCTTTATCCGAAAAATGATACATTAATACAATTTTATTTCTTTAGAATAATATCATTACAATTAAACTATTGTTACTAAAATCTCTGATGTAATAAGATGTACTTTCATTCTTTATCATTAAAGTCTGAATAACTTGATTTGTATGAATAACTTATCGTCACTATAGGATCGGTTTCTCGAATATCCGTTTTTGTCAAAATCGACCCTTTAATGCAGAATATTTTTTTGTATCTACACGGACTAGAACCATCCTTTTCTTTAAATCACTTTGTAATGGTAATGAATACATCATTCATATGCTGTAAAAAGAACTATTTAAATATCTCCATATTGTATTTAAATATAGGATTATGAAATTTGTTTTTCGTCTCCTGAACATTTGGTCTATTCGATAAACCAATCCTACAGCGACGTTATAATAAAGGGCTCGTCGTCATCAAGTATTTGTAATATCTAATGGACTAAAATTTTGTACTATTCCATCTGAGTGTAATAGTAAAAAACTTAAATCCATTAAAATTTAAATTCAAATTCCATCAAGTACCTTCGGTCAATAGTATTAATATTTCTAATATCTCTGATGATGTGATTAAATTTGAGGTATTACGGTCTTATTAAAATGAGACATTTAAATTAAATCGGAGATTCTATAATTAAATTAAATTTTTAGTGGTCTGTATAACATTTTTGTTGGATAAATAAATGATGAACAGAAAACATTTTTAAACATCGAAGGTTTTAACAGCTCGACAAAGATATGTAGGTATATTGTTTTATAAAAAAAATGTACAATCGATAAGAACTTCGATATATTTTAAAGATATCTATACATTTCATATCATAGAGAATTATTTGAATACTTTTTTTTTTTTAGTTGACCATTATTATAATGCGTTATTGAATATGGTATCATAATATCAATAATGAATAATGGACGATTATTATGATAAATTTAATGATTTATATTTTGGTGATAAATAACTATTATTAAATTAATAAAAGTATTAATAAACATGTGATTCAATTCAATTCAATCCATGTTTTCATTTTTTTTTTTACATACTTACGGTAAACATTACAAATTATAAATTCAAGACATTTAAAACAAAAAAATAGTATTAAAACAAAACACAAAAATAGTATAAAAAATAAATATGTACAAAAATTATAAAGCATGGAAGCACACCGAATAAGCTAAGTGGACTTCAGGAATTCATAAAATAACGCCCACCTATACTCATTCTCTCGTAAGTGAAATATATCAACATCCGATGCGATTATGTTGAACAGCGTTATTGTCCAATTGGCATCACCAATGGCAGGTTAGTTCTGCAACTTGGGAGAACAGATAACTTACTGATGCTCCCGATTTCTAATATAGTTATCAGGAACACACAAGTTACTAAGAATTGCAGAGTTCTTATTTATACCACGTATAAGTCGGAAAAAATATATTTAATCCATTTAACAGTGACGTCCCGTGAGGCTAGGCAGGTTATGCACACAATAAAGGGCAGCAAATGAAAGAACAAATACAAGTATTACAATTTTCAGTGGCAGTTTTTCATCAACCAGACAATGCGGTCGTTTCATTAGAAAGTATCGATATCTTATTTAAAAAATTAATTTAAGCATAAAAAATCCTGACAACAGAACTATCATTGTATTGTCAATATTGTCATACCCATTTTAATAACTACTACTTAAATATTGTAATGATGGTTTATTGCAATGTTTTCACAAGGGTGCCTCCAAACCGGTTAGAGCAATAAACTTCCACGTTTATGTTACTACCACTGTTTGAGAGTAGGTTTCTTGGAAATGTTCTAATTATCAGTAAGGGTGTGTATATCAATTCAAGATTTTTCATGTATTCGTCTGTTACAGAAAGCTGAAAACAATTAATAATAATTACAAGATAAAAAGATCTTTTTATATACAACGTTTTTAAATTTTCTGTTGAATCATATAAACTTGACTAGCTTAAGCGATCAAAAAAATTTGTACTTGATAGAGATAATGAATAAATATAGAATACTGAAATGTCATTTTGACATTTCATACTAATTTCCATAGTAACGCACGTATATATTAATAATTTAGTTGCTAGGACCCCAGACCCCTAGCCACTAATACTGTTTTACTTTTTACGGATTTCTTCCGATATAACTTTTCATACAAAACAGAATTAACTGAAAATGAATTCAATTCTACTTAAAGATGGCTAAAAGTATTAAAAGAATGCATTGGCATCGTGTTCTGATAAATTCTAAAAGTTTCAAATGTCTAGCTAGTCGGGAAGTTAGTTAAAATCGATTGCAAGATTTGTACTGGATAAACAACCACCGGACAAACAAGAATACGACCTAATAAATACGTTGTAAAATAGTATGTATATACATAATAAATGTTCAGATAATTTGAAACTAGATATATAAAAAGAACGGCATTCTAAGTCTGATTAATGGCGGCACTCTTCAAAGGGGCGTCACTGCTTTTTAATAACAATAATTAAAAGAATTGGTTCACAACTAGTTTTGCATATTAATTGTTCGCTGCGATTTACCAAGATAAATGTTATTTTACATAACGTTATGTGTAATAAATAATAATTGTTATGCAAAGACGCGGTTTGAAAACAGCGAAGAGATTTATTTTCTTTCTTAATTAAATATTGCGAAATAGTTATATATAGGAATGAAATGTTTTGTAGCATTTTAATAAAGCAAACAAAAGAATGACACACATCGATTGGTACTGTCAAAAGTTTAATTTAAGTAAATAAAAACGACTTATAGATCTATCGTCTTCTTTCATGTATTAATTATTATAACCAGTATGTCAACAGTATGTGTCGATAATATAAATTACTGTCTTATTTTTTTGATGGCAGGGAGGAGTTAAACTTTGACTGATACTAGCACAACGTACTTACAATAATTGATTTAATGTATCGATCCAAATTAACACACACATTTTATCCGTACATGAGAATCCGACCAACATGTCAATGTGGCGTTGAACTACAGGATGCAAGCCACATCCTTAGGGAATGTCTAAAAAAGTGCTTGGAGAGAGAAGAAATGCTCACTTTGGTACAAAAAAAAATACATAGGTATAGGCATATTTATATATTCACTTGATTATTTCATCTTCTATAAAAATAATTTAATTTGCCAACGACAGATATCGCATAATATGTAGGAATGTATTATACAGATTACAAAACAATCTACAAAGGCTTAAAAAATATACCACAGCACGCCATCTGTCTTGACGTAAATAAATATCGGATTATTTGTGAACGAATTGTGGTATTTTTTCGTATGGACGTAACCTCAGTAAGTATATCGAATTGTACGAAATATGGTAGGCTCCTATCTCAGAGTCTAAAACCATGACTGCGCACTTTGTCCAAAATAATTAATAATTAGACATTTTAAAACAAATTTATTAAATTAATTTTATTTAATGTTAATTCTCCGTGCATTTCTCTCACATGGCACCTTACATTAACTTACTTAGTAAACTCAGTCAAAGGTTACTTGAGACCATGGCGACCGCAGTGTTGGGTATCTGCTCTGAGACATTACCAAGCGTTTACCAAGCTCGATTAAAACCGAGTGTGGTGCGGGGCGGTTTGGTTTGGAAGGGTCTTTGTTTTGTTGTACATGATAGCTAGACTACATTATCTTCAAAAAACACATTTGAAATTATTTTGAGAATGTCGCGGTTCTATTATGAATCTACCCAATATGGTAGACAATAGTTTATTTTTCTCAAAATGCAACTTTGGACAATCTGGTTTTAAGCTACAAATATAAAAAAATATATAATATCTAATAAGGCTTTTCACCCCTGACCATTTTCGGCAAACCAGATTATCAAAGCATGTTTGGAGTATCGAATCGTTTCAAAATTTTAATGGAATGTACTCTCGCCGTATTAGCGCACGTACAGCGAATTTTAATTCTCTAAGTTTTCCAAGATGTTGGCAAAAATTAAACGTAAAACGTGAACAGAAAAACTTTACAGATTTTAAACATTATTAAATTTTTAAATCATATAGTAGATATCACGTGTCTACGTTTTTAAATCAATGTGTTATTGTAAGAAATTGTTAATATTGATCTATAGATAGTAAATAGTATATTATGTTATGATAGATTTATTTAATTGCAACTCTGGTTAAATAGTGGTCGTAATTTTGTAACTGAATACTGTAGAATATAGTCGTAACACATAATCGATGAACAGTGAAAGTGGTTAATCTTATAAATAACATTATTTACCTCTTTGATTAGATATCTCTTTCGAAACTTAAGCTTAACTTGAAATCACGTTCTTCACTGTAATATTATTACATACACTATTTAAGATTTAGACCATTATATATATTTTGAGCTATCTTATTATACTTCTAATATTTTACTTCTACCTTGTTTGATTTGAAATAGTTCTACAAATTTCATACAAGATAATTTATTTTAACTCTGCAGCAAAGTAATTTCGTAAAATATAGAAATAATGATTGCAAAACGATTCATTTTAAAGTGCATGAGTGTATATTATATTATATAATGCGCTCGCATTGCCTTCATGGTATAATGTTTGCTTCTTCATCCGTGAGTCACGCGTTCAAATCCCACGATTGTCACATTCTTTGCATGTGTATTTTTTGATCAAGAGCATAAACCTAATAAGTTGAGAAATGGTTAACAACTAGGTATTTTTTTTCCGACCATGTCCGATCCTAATATGATTATTTGGGCCTCTACAGGGTGGAAGTTTGTATTGACAGATTTTTTTTTTTTACGAGAAATAGATATCAGCCACTTGCTCAACATATTAGGTCCATACTCTGACTCATACACAAATTTAAAAACAATATGTGTACTTGTCAGACCCAGGATTCGAACCTGGGACCCTTGGCGTTATAGTTCAACGCTTAAGCCGCGTTGCCACCGTGGGTATTCTATTTCTAGTAAAAATAATTTGTTAAGAAACCTCACTAGGAGGGCACCCCGAAAATTAGTTTTTAACGTTTATATTTTATAATATCGTGAATGGACTATCATATTTAATCTTAAAGAAAAATACAAATATAAGGACATCACAAATAATATGAGTCAAATTTAGTGGTTTTATCATTTTGATTTAAATTACGAGGGTAGTAAGGCACTGGACTTTCATCCGGGGCTCTTCGATTTCCGGTGAGGTCACAATATATTTAGGTATATGATTTTCTGAAAGCCTGTGTTTTTGTGATTGTTTCACTTCTATTACTACACAACTTTGTCACTGCATTACTGTCATTGGGCCTAATGGGCTGTTATAGTGGTTAAAAAGGTAAATGTAAAAACATTCATACTTTTTTTTTACAATGTTTGATCATATTAAGATCATATGGAGTTCCACAGAGTGGAAGTTATGTTAACAATTTTTTTTTATATTTAGGAGAAATGCATGTTAGCCACTTGTTTAACTTATTAAGTCCATACTCTGAATCCAAATATATATAGCAAAAATCAACATGTGAATTTTTCAAATTCGGGATTTAACTTGGAATCCACAAAATCATAAGCCGACACATTACCGTTCAACCATCGTGGGCATCAAACGTAAATGAATATTGCAAGTAATCATCAAGAATGACACCGATAGTTTAGTAGTTAAAAGACTTTCCGGCAAGCAAAAGACGTATCAATATCGATCAGCGTTTTCTTATATGTATGTTTTTGAAGCTTTTCCAAGTTTTTTATTTATACAAAAATATAAACCCTCGTTATTTTCAAGAGGTAAAATCAGCGACTGATAAGGTTTGAAGGGAGTTGGCTTTTATGATGGTGGGATTAATCAACAATGATTTATTCGTTTAGGCATCGAAATCGTAATTTGGCTTATAATAATACTAAACGTATATTATAAACTTAACGCAAAGAAACAGTTGAAAGCAAAAAAAATATCATAATATCGATCACGCAGATAATTATTATGAGCACATAAGTTAATGTTCCCAAAATATCTGGATTACAAACGGCGCGCACACAAGGTTCGGGTCCGGACTAGGGATTCCAATCCCGGGATCTCGGGCTATTTTCGATACCTATGAATCCCCGGATTGATAAACATAATCCCGAAACTTTCGGAATTGATTTTTTTTAACAATTTTTATGGAAAATAAAATGAAAACGAAAATATAACAGAAGAAATACTTTTAATGACAAATAACTACATTAGAAATAAACTAAGTTTAAATGAAGTTTGATTTATACCCATGTGTAAGTTGTCGATTCATTTTATTTTTTCACATAAATTAATAAAAATGAGAAAGATTGGAAAAAAACAATGTTTCGCACTATTAACAAAGTATTTCCACCATGATCTCATACGTTTTACGGCAGTTTCATTTTTGGCTGACTAATTAGATTTATGAAGCGTAAAGGCCACAAGTACACCATGATTTGCTTTACTATTTTAAATCTCGCTAACCCATTCATTAAGTCTTTACCATCAGAAACAGCAATTTCATATTAAATTCACATTATTATTTATATTACAATATTATTTACTCCATTAAACTTATGTATTTCTAAGATTGAACGTACACAATATTAACAATAAATGTCTTAAATAGTATAAATTATAGATACTAGATTTATTTTTGACCGATTTTATCAATGTTATTTGTAAATATAAAAAAAATATATTAACAATGGAAAAAATGCCAATCCCGGGACCAGTCCCGGGATCCAGAGATTGTCAAATTGTAATCCCGAAATCCCGGGATCAGAATTTTGGCTCGGGATTAGATTCCCTAGTCGGACTCCCCTATAAACCGAAAAAATCCAAATTATTTAGCTAAATAGAATATTACCTCATCAGGACTTTATGACTGAGATTATGATATTTATTACCCGGATGATTTGGCTATCGAACATCGTATGAACGCCTTGACCCCACTCCTATCGGCATGCCACGACTCGCAAGATCTATGACCACTGAAAGTCCCCAGACATTCATAATTTGGTGCAACTCCAATGTTTAATATTTCAATGTGACATGTCCAAAATTCAAAACAGCGCGGATGTCACAAACGGACACTAACGATCCTCATAACTATGACCATTAAGGGGGGACATGCTCAGCATAGGTCAAAATGGAGCTTTTGTTCTACTTTCAAAGCATGATCCTGGACATACCTTAAACGTTGTAGATAATCTATTTATATAATTTTGAAGCCTTATTATCCTTTATATTTATTTTAAGCATTTGATGACTGCATAAAGTATTTTTATTACATAAAATAGTATTCTTTTAAACCTCTCGCTCTAATGTTTTAGAATAAAGTCATATTTCGGTACATAACTGTGCAGTGGTGTTAAGATTTTTTGCATTTATTAATTTTTAAACGCATTTATAAAACCATTCGTATAATTTATAAAGTAATGTATTATAAAGGATAATAAGGCTTCAAAATTATATAAATAGATTATCTACAACGTTTAGGGTATGTCCAGGATCATGCTTTTAAAATAGAAAAAAAGCTCCATTTCGACCCACGCTGAGCACGTCCGCCCTTAAGCCACAGCGATGTGACAGTTCCCAATACATTGTAGTATACATTTAGTTATACCTGCAGGTCAGGTGTTTATCGCTAGATTTAAAGTGCGGAATGTTTGGGTATGAGGAATGTGTCTGGAAAAGTGTGGTATTCTGCTTAAGAAGCGATAAGTAGTAGACGGAGTAAATGTGGAAGCCAGTGGCACCGGCTGGATTTTCTTAACTGCGCTCCCTTCCGCCACCTTAAAAATCAATTAAAGAATATTATGGATATTATTTTTCAAAATTGACCGCCCCCCAATATATTTTTCTGTGTACGCTCCTGTATTGAATGTATTGAAAAGTTAAAATATAGATATAATAAACAAAGTTATTATTATTTTTACTAGGTGTATGTGAATGTATTTTTTATTTCTATTAATAATTAATTATTGATTGTCATTTAATTTTTCAGGTAAATCAAGATGACTCATTGCCTGTCGAGATTGCTACTGTTGCTAATTGTTTCTCAATTGTCGTTTGCCAAACCACTGCAGACAAATGAAATTAGACACCAAAAGAGTCCATCATACGTCATCGAGGCGCCAGACCAACCAACTAAAAGAGATGTGAGTACCGCATTAATTAACGTGTTAATTGCAGGTGTTATTTTGTTTATTATGTGCCATATTTTGAACAATAAAAAATATTCTGTTAGTATTATTATATTAGTGTTGCATAATAAAAGAAATGTTTTTCATTATTGAGTTAAGTGTAGCCATTAACGGTTATAATTTTATATTAAAAAAATATGCGCGTGTATCAATGATAAAAAAACTTCTTCTATAGAGATGAAGCGTGAATGTATTGAAACTGAAGCAAAAAAGACCTTTGATTAAGTTGGCTATGAGTGATTTTGCAATTTGCAGGTTCATTCGAAGATAACTTTACATTTCTAATATCACATTACACTATAATTTAAGATTGACCCAAATAGTTATATTGCCAAAATAAGTTTTCAATACTTAAATTCATAGGATTGAATAGTGTTTAATTAAATTCGACTTCAATTTGACATTTCATGTACGTCATACTGATCAAAGCAGACATTTGAATATAAAGTTTAAAAATACTTCCTCGTCAATTTTATGTAGGCAGCCAATAGATTGACCATAATTATGTTTAGAGTGAATAATCACGTGAGACGCTGAGAAATTTGTACGTAGTAATATTGTAAATAGAGACAAAATGTAAGCTGTCATGTTAATAATTTAGGGGCTGCCAATAGAAGAAAAAATTATTAAACTTATTGCCAATATAACCACACGTACAATCGTTCAATTCGAATATCGAATTGGATTCAAAATTCCTTATATGGAATGCGTATAAAATTCCTTCTATCTGTATTCCGAATTCTTCTGTCTGTGTGACATTATGGAAGAAAACATTTTGTAATTGATTCGAATATTATTTTAACAATTATGGTCACTTTAATAGTATAATAATCCGTAAGAGGATATTATATTATTTAAAATAAAATAAAGTATGTATCTATAGAGTATTAAAATCGAGTTAATTGATTTAATGCTGCTTTATAAAATGATAATATATTTTTTAAATGTATTACAAGGTTTATTAGCGTATATACATATTATTATATGATTACAAAGAGAATGTAATATAAATTGCATTAAATTTTACAGACATGTTTATTAGTCGATAGCTATTTTTGGAAGTCTTTTAATCCTAGCCGAGACCGATATATATATAATACGTTCAATATTTCCCACCCGCATCGGAAAACAAAAATCCAAGGTCATTTGTATTAGAAAATGTTACATGTTCGTATATGTACGTAAAATATTACTTAAGATTATTTTAATATAGCTATCGGATATGATTTGAGGTACTCCATCTCCACCGGTCATGTATATGTAGCCGATATTTGTGCACGGCTTTCTTCCATGACGCTATAAACGTGTCAGAATGAAAATATATTAGTGCCACACTTCCTTGTCCCGAAACAAAGCTGTACGAGATTGATATAGTAACCATGCACTTTGGTGGTTAGGGTTTATAAAATAACAAAATAATCGTCACTTATCTTTAGTGTCATGAAGTGTCCTCTGTACCCGTGTCCTAAAACTCTGTCGAAACAGAGGAGCCAGGAGTTGAAAGTGATGAATCTAAGGAAGGATTGCAATTATTCCGTCCTCCATATGAATTTTTCAAATGCCAGTCAAAAGTCGGCGTGGCTAATTTGAGCTCGTGTGTAGATGGACCCTGGCAAACTGCTCCGCTCAGTCGGATTCCATCAGCGGGTAAGTTTTAGAGGACGTTTTCAACGTCTTGAAGGTTGTGTCCGCATGTGGATTCCGTCCCATGTCCTATCAGACAAAAACCGTGCAGCTTGGATGCGAAGTTTCCATGGCCGGTTAAAGACTGACTTACCCAGTGTGTTGGTCTTAGTTGTCTCATCTGAAGCCTGCAGGACACATCTAGAAAAAACAAATACGTCTGTTGTCCCACAGTTTGTATACTATATTGAATGTTCACCGAATCGATCTGTCTTGATCTCGACTAAGCGTTAAAGTTACAGTCCCTGATCACGCATAGCAGACGTAGGTAGATATCTGTCGCGTGCTTATCGTATAGGTAAAATTGACATAAACATAGTAATTGCAGAACAAATCAGATACATCTGTACATTCGTCGAAACTTTGATTGAAGGAATTATGACCTAGACCCCAGTAATACGTAATTAAAATAAGATTATCATGCTAATCTGTCAAATTAACATAAGCACAATGGTGAGGTATATACAAGTTGGTTCCCTGTCGCTATTAATTTATGTACTCTGATCAATTTTCTCGCAAGTTCCATTTTTTCATCATTATGTCATTAAAACACCGATCATAATAATCACTATCCGCAAAATCCTTGACAAGTCATTTTGAAAGGTGCAACGACACTGATAAATAGGCCTTTGGTATTATTGCAAAGTATAATTAAATACTGATAATTATCTTGTAACACAAATAATACGTTATACATGTCTTGACATAGTATAAGTGCTTGATTACATTCAAGACTTAATAAAAATAAGGGTGAAAACAATTGAGGATAAACACTATGTAGACATTATATAAATCCGGGAATCAGCATGAAAATATTATAATATAAAAACAATCGGTGTGTGTACTTATGTACGCGCGTTAGAAGTTATACTTCTTTGGCGTAACAAAACAAAATAAGCCGTTACCTGATTCTATTAATATTACAGTGGATTAGATTGATGAAAACGTACACGATTCATCTGTGTCTCATATAGCACATGATAATTGTAATTTAATTATTGTATTGGACCAAAACTCATCTTTGCTATACAGCGGTTATAATCGATTCAGAAGTGCCCATGATGAATTAATAAAAAATCAAATTTATTATATTTTTTGAATTATTTACCAACTCAACATTCACAAAAAATATTGATTTATTGATATATAATTTTACTCATAATTAATACTTACATAAATATAGCCTCAAATCTTGATACACAATCTTTACAATGAAAAATAAATATACTCTCCAATATAAATAAAGTTTTATAAATATAAATTAGCAGTGTAGAATGTTAGTCTCCAGAAATTTGTTTATAAACATATATATTTGTTATGATACAATATTGGTTATGTTTACACGTGCTCTTTACTTGGTCGTATTGAACGGCTAACTAAGTGACACTATGCGCATGCACATGTACCCTTGAGACCGAAATGAACGTAATCATAACAATAAATTATGTGTTACATGTCATCCCCTTCAGTCTCAAATTGTTTAATACAAAATCGTTCGGTGTATAACTACCTATTTTACTATTTACTAAACAACGAAGTAGGCAGATAAATAATCTAGCTAGATATTATTGGGTTTATTATATAATTCATAATTTTCGGTTACCTATTTAATCTTGTCATAGTGCAGTATATGTGTTTATAGTTTAGGTTTAGATGAATAAAAAACAAGGAATATTTATGTTGAAGTTGTTTGAATTAAACTTATGACTATTAATGAATCATTTTGTATGCATATAGTATTATGTATTAATAACAAAAAAACTAAGGAACATATCTTTACACTTAGAATATATGGATTTTGATAATGTTTACACCTGCCATCACAAAATAACCGGTGTTCATGCGAATCACACAATACATGGAAAGATGTTGAATATTATTTGTAAAAAAAACAAACTATAATTATTGTAGTAAAATATTTGATTAATTCAATATATTATACATGCATAGTAAAGATTTGTGCATTAACCTGTTAACTTGGCGGCCGACAAGTTCTGCATCACGAACTATCATAATATAACGTTAAGTAAGTCAACTGCATTTTGAATGAGAATATTTTCGCAATCACTATCATCATGTATCTATATAATATTATGTAAAGAGAATCTATTAACCTTTAGCCTTATGCCATGTATATAGACGTAACGAAAAGTCTTACGTATTTAACACCAGATATACACGTTCTGTATGTATTATTAATGTAGGTTATATAATATTTAAATACACACATTTAATATATAAGTATTTCTAAAACTAGTACGAATATTAACTCTATTATTGCTCAATCTGGGGTATATTATCCAGTGATCTTTGGGTCAATTTGTGAGGCTAGCTTCAATAATCAAAAGTTGTTTTTTCAATCAATCTATCACGGGCATGGGTACAATGGATTATATTAACGGTTGACAACAGTTCCCTTTTAAACGGTATGTAACGATAGCTGTATATTGTGAAGGTATAATTGCTTTATTTTAGATTGTACGATAATTTAACTCATTAAGTAATTTTATAATAAGTTAGGTAAGAACATGTTAACGCGCGTGTTTAAACCTGTACCTAACCGAAAAAAAAATCTTTTTTTTTAAACGGTACATGTTCAAACACGCGCGTTAATATGATCTTACTCCCTACTTCAGTTTTAGTTTGTCAATTTATGGCTACGGCCGTATGTTGTAGCTTAACCACTGGGGAATGCCAAAAGAAATGGCGTATTTCAAAAAAACACTACCTTATTCTTAGGTCAATAATTATTATAAAGCAATCATTATTCGTAGAATGTTTATCACATTTAAATGGTCAAAGACATAGCTTATAATCAGTATCTTTAGAAATATCTTCAAATGTGTTAATCTTGCCCATTTTTTGAATAATAAAATGCCTAATTCTTGTCAAATTTGGAATCACAGAGATTATCAATATAATTTTTATCGTAAATATTTTACTATAATAATGTCAACATAAATTATACTGATGGTATTATAAATGCGTTTAAAAATTAATAAATGTAAAAAATCTTAACACCACTGCCCATTTACGTACTGAAATATGACTATATTCTAAAACATTAGAGCGAGAGGTTTAAAAGAATACTATTTTATGTAATAAAAATACTTTATGCAGTCATAAAATGTTTAAAATAAATATAAAAGATAATAAGGCTTCAAAATTATATAAATAGATTATCTACAACGTTTAAGGAATGTCCAGGATCATGCTTTGAAAATAGAATAAAAGCTCCATTTTGACCCACGCTGAGCACGTCTGCCCTTAATGGTTTATTGAAAAAACTATATCATTTAAAAACTTGAACGACATTATATTTTTAAGTAATTGTACTAAAGTAGCGTTGTATAACCTACGACCTAACGAATAAGCAAAGTATTAAGTGACAATATTTCTTAACATATCTTAATAATTACCTATACTAGTTATCGTGTGATTTGATAGAGTTATTATCAGTGCAGTACGATTTTGATCAGTGTGCTAATCCATTTATACGAAGTGTGTATTGGGTATTTTTATTCATTTCTAATAAAGTAGAGTAGTAATTCATAGAATATTATAAGAATTTATTGAAAAAACATTATTTGAAATCGAAATATTAGAAATATTATATTATCACTTGAAAATGTACGATACCCAGCGGGATTCGAACCCGTGCCCCCTATGATTCGCACCCATATGCTCTGGCCACTAAGCTATGTGTAACCTATATTATTGTGACGAAATTAACTAAGGTTTCTTACAATTCTAACCATTCTCACTGAAGTGCTTTTTTAAATTGCATTATTGTATTGGCGTATTTTAAATCATAGTATTAATAATGCACCTTAATTACTAACCGGTGTCAGGATCTCTCAAAATTTTTGTTAGAACGTACTTGCACCGCGGCCTCGAATCCCGTTGCAGTTTTTTTCTGGCGGTTATATTATAATTCTCACAAGTCTTTTCAAATTATGTATATTAATTTAAGAATATTAGGTACATTCTTTAATTTTGTGAATTATTCATGAATAAAATATAAGGTTTAAAAAATAAAATTTATATTTATCTATCAATATTGATCTGAATTTCATCTTTGACATTTGAACATCCATTGCAAAAACTATATTATCAAATTTCGTATTGTTTGAGATTGTCAAGAGAGAGATAAGCCCTAAACAATATGAATAATTTCACTGACACGATAAATCATTGGAATTTGGTATTTGAAAAATAAATATAGAAAGTAAATTTAATAAAAATAATTATTATTTTTTTATTATATAAGATAACTTTCAAATGCGAATCGTAAACATAAATCAGGTTTATCTATTAAAATATAACAAGTACGAAAATGAAAGCATATTTGAGAAGTGTTCTGGTTTTATTTATAACACAATAATAATTATAATATGTCATTAAATCTTACACATACGTTAGCCTAAAAACCTAATATACTAAATTTGATAATTCTATGGATTTTGGTTCCTTAATCACTTTGTAATATTATATTTATGTAACTTAATTAATTTATTAAAACAAGAATTATTATGACCGCAAGAAGTCATTTTATCTAAAAGAGACGCCTCCTTAGTAATAAAAGTTTCAACCTAGATTCAAAACACTTTACACGAAACGTAGTGATAGTCGTTAGAATTACATGAATGTGTGCTTCCGCCTCAGTCCATTTTAACCCCTACAAAAGAATATGAAAACACTTAGAAGTTCTGCGTAGCATTAATACTTGAAAACTCTATGAGGTTATAATATCTATTTAAAAACAAAGAGAACAATGATACAATAAGATCTTACTAACGTCAAAAAACTGTCATGGCCGTCAGTGATTTGAAGTTTGGTGATGTTTATTGTTGGTTCCGGTAATGTGTTGCTAGCGGCGCTATCAAAATCTTGTATGCAAAACCCTATTTAAAATTAGATAAAGGGTGTATCTTGTATGTCAAATCTGGCTCCATGAATAAACAGAACATGAAGAAACAGAACGGTGAAAACAGAACATGAAAAAACAAAAGAGTGGCGAAACAGAACAGCCAGGGGAAAAATAAAACATTCATTTTTGTTGTATCTATTTATTAATTATTATAAAACTAAAGTTTATAAACGAAATATATATAATCACGGCATGTTTGCCATTCGGCGTAAAAACCTTAATTTTGATAATCATGCACAGCTCCACAGAATTATCAAACTCATTATTTCGTTGTATATTAAATTTGTTCCAGTTCCCTAGTCGAGTAGGAAGGCAGAATGTACAGATTCTCGATCCTTTGGACTACGAAAATGGTGTGCATATGATAGACAAAGATGATAATGACCTAGAGATCAAAGCTCCCGCACAATCCGGAGGCTCAACAGGATTTTTGGGATCTGTTTTATCAGCATCCAGTGGTGGTGGGGTGAGTTTTAAATTTTATATTCTTGGTCAATATTATTCAAGTATTTTTTTAAATTAAGTTACGAAGTCTCAACTGCGGCTTATTTAGCTGTACACGTATACAATTTTGTTACGTTCTCTCAGAAATATTTGGATAGGCATTACCACTTTAATGTTTGACAGAGCTATACACATCTCAAGATTAAGTGGTAATTGTTAATTTTTACAAATTAAAATTTAAAGAAGCCTTCATCTTTGATCATAATAAAGTATAATATATGGCCAAACAACGCATTTATATCTATCTATTTTGTCGCTTTTGGGTTGATATTTAGGATCATTTGTCATATCTAAGCGAGCTAGGGATGCTGAAAGATTATTGCGACTGTGGGAATTAATAATTGTTACAATTGATTCCCTATCAATAATTTTAATTGGCGTACCAGCGGGTCTATTCTATACACAAAGCGGCTATCGACGGTATGCTATCATATTTATGTAATGAGGTGGTTAATTATTACCATAAGTTAACCGTATACACTGTCAAAAAGTGCTATGTTTTAACAGCCCCTCTCTTGGCTGTGTTAACTTTTAGAGTGAGATAGACAGTTTTGACAGTTTAGACGGTTAACTTATATCTGCTTATACGTCAATGCATAAATATGACAAATTGATAACGTTTATCATTTTAGCCATCGATAGCCACCTCGTGCATAGAATAGACACACAGGGCTTGGTTTTACTACTGTAATACGATTGATAAAACTACAATTATTAGAAAAATGTTATCTTATTGATATATATAATATATATAATATTGCCTTCCTACGTTATATTGCAGTGTAGATGATTTCATAAAAAATAAAGCATCATTTAAAAAAATTATAATAACAAAAATACATACATTTTATTAGCGTTATTTTATAAAAAATATATTAAATAAACTTAATAATTCGCTAAAAAGGCACAAAAAAGGTTTAAAACTTAATGACTTACAGAAACCGATTACTTAAATTGATATAAATAAATTGTGCTATGAATAATTTTATTTTGCATATATAACTGCAACAAATGTGCTATTGACTAATGAAATGGGTATATTATTTTAATTTGAGAATATGATACGGTGGAAAAAATCTTAAAACCAACTAGATACGCTTGACACACAAAAATGTCGTTTACCACAAATATTGAAATGTGGACTTATCAGAATTGGAAAAGAGAAGAACAAAAACTATTTTACAACGTTTTTCTTAGCTCTAATTCTTATTTGTCCGGTAGTTCTTTGTCCGGTACAAATCTTGTAATCGATTTTTAACTAACTTCCCGACTAGCTAGACATTTAAAACTTTTAGAATATATCAGAACACGATGCCAATGCATTTTTTAATACTTTTAGCCATCTTTAAGTAGAATTGAATTTATTTTCAGTTAATTCTGTTTTCTAGGAAAAGTTATTTCGACACCATTATTAGTTTCTAGGGATCGGGGGTCCTAGCAACTAAATTATTAATATATACGTGCGTTACTATGGAAATCAAAATAAAATGTCAATATGACATTTCAGTATTCTACGATCGTTTAAGCTAGTCAAGTCAAGTTTATATGATTCAACAGAAAATTTAAAAACGTTGTATATAAAAAGTTCTTTTTATCTTGTAATTATTTTAATATAAATTTAATAATACTATCGACGGTAATTGAATGCACTGAAGATACTAAAATTATTGTTATCAAAATGTTGTAATAATATAAAAGATCATATATTATTGTTTCTTGTTGACACATTAAAAATTCGTTGCTAGATACTTACATAGATTGTGCGTCTATTTTTCCATTCAGAGTCGAGATAGTAAAAATCGAGGAGGAATAAGCGGCATCATTTCAAGTCTTTTGGGCAGCTCCAGTGGATCTATCAGTGTAAGTTTACATTAATTATTACATAATCAATTACTTTATGTATCATAAAACAATACCCACAGTAACCACGAATACTAATGGTTATTACTTTTTGATGTATGTTAATTTTAATATTTTATGCAACCGATTCCTACATATATATATTTTTAAAACGGATGTCTTCTTTTCCAGTTGTTTTCTAAGATAATTATAGCCATTTAAATTTTAAAATAAATAATTTATAACAGCTGATATTTTGCTAATAGATGAATCATATCATTTTATAATACAACAATACATAAATTGTATAGTAAGTAGCTGATGTTTACTTAATCGACTTTCATTTTTTCCAACTGCATTTTGTATGTATGTGCATATTATATTAAATTATCTTTTAAAAAAATGCTTACGCAATTTGAAGAGCTTTGCTATCGTTAATGGTTTGAGTATAGTTATACGGGATTTATTGAATTTGGGAATGGTTGGTTGATAGAAAAATACTTTATTATAATATAATGACATATAATTGGCAATGGAGTATCAATTACAAAGTTTTTATTGTGTCACGTTTTATTGAAATTATACCTACATAAAACCACTATCTATATTATCATACATTTATAGTGTTTAAAAATATATTTTACGTAATAATATTATTGTAAATATATTGTATTATTAAAATATTTTATAATGACCATTTTGACTTCGATCGATATCAACTATCAAATATGATTTTCTCAAACCATAAAAAACTGTACATACCATATTTGTATATAAAACCCTCAACATATAAAGTTTTATTATTATTTATATATTATATAATATGGTTAATAATATAACATTGAATTTGGGATATAATATTTATTACCCATTGTAATGTTTGCATACATTTAGCTGTTTTTATTACAGTGATCGTTATAAAAATATACATTGTCATTAAATAATTGATTGCTTGCTTTAATAGTATTATCTATCAGTGTTTCTTAAACTTACAATATCCTTATACCCTTTCAGAGACAGATGTTACCGACGTTGCTTACTTTGACGACGAATAAAATTATCATTGTCACTGTAAAATATTTTTAAGTAAAGTTTGAAAAACACTGATCTATCGTAAACAAAAGTTGACGTAGACGAATATTAATTTTTACCCATATTTATTGTGTTGATTGTATATGATGGTATTTTATTTTATTCGATTGTTTGTACTTTTATGAAATTATTGTTGAAGATCGATGAGATGCGGAGTGCCAGGATACGCAGGGAAGCGGAACAGGTACTGATCAAATGTAGCCTCAGTAAATAACTGTTGGTTTACACAACATATGTAATACCCGCCCTCAATTTATGATAACCACTCGTCTGTGATTCCTTCGTAATTTGCAATGATTTTTTCCATTTTAAATGACTTTGCACGAGCATGCACATTGTTTTCAGTTTATTTATGTGGTAGGTATTTGAAATTTTATGTAAAGATTGCACTATGTGTTTACACAATTTTTAAGAATTCAAACATTCTATTTGGCAAAGTTATGCACTGAGGAAATTTTATATTTTATGTTAAACATGTACGTACCTATTACATTCTTTTATATTTTTATTGTTTCCGTTTGGATTCGATAAGGGTATTTATAAACAAATACTATATATAATTATTTTTATATAAAGCAATGTGAATCATTATTTGAATACCAAAAGTGTCTATTTTATACACAAGGCGGCTCTCGACGGCTATCGACGGTTGTTTATCATATTTAGAGGTGTTGTAATTGTTACAATTAGTTAACCGTCTAAACAGTATATCTAACAATAAAAGTTAACACCGCCAAGAGAGGGGCTGTTAAAACATAGCACTTTTTGACAGTTTAGACAGTTCACTTATTGTAACAATAATTATTATACCTCAATACATAAGTATGATAAACTACCGAATATATCCGCCGATAGCCAGCTTGTGTATAGAATAGGTTCGCAAGATGTGTCAATAAAAAATTTAGAATTTTCTGTTCATCATTATTTTTCAATACAATCAAAAAATATAATAACCTTTTAAGATACCCTTTCAGAATTAATTAAACAAAAAACTGTATAATATAATAATTAATTGACATAATTGAATAACACTCATTAAAATAAAACTTAGAAAGCAGAAATACATTGTCAATTGATGATAATGGTCAATTAACATCGTTTTTTTCGACCATGTCCGCCCCTTAGAAGTTGCATATAGACACCACAAGACGCCTTCAAGAATCTCTGTTGTTTGTCAGTCTTCTTTCCCAGGCCAGAATCACACATCCCCGCTGCATACTCTGCAGAAGGTATTTAGCAGCTTTCCAGGATTTCCATAGCTGGCAAGCCAAATCATTTAAGAATGTCCTTCTAAGTAAATGTAACCAACCGTAATCGCTATTCAATTATGTAGATGAAAATAATATAAGACAGTATAGGTTTATTTTATTTTAACTTAATAATATATTGTCTTCCCAGTAATAAAATTGAATATTAACACCATTACAGTATTTTTGACAATGGTTCATTACATATACATATGTATTTTTTATTCAGCAAAAAAAAATATAATTATTGAAAAAATAATACATAATATTTAGGTATGTACTTGATGAAAATTAACTTTAAATTATATTTGACAAGAGTTTTATATTAAAAATCGGTTTGACCGACACGGGTTTTGCCTTCTGACATTTTTAAGCTCTAACTATACATACAATTAATATAGCCTGAATATGATAGAAGGTGAAACCCGGGACGTTAAATTGTGTTCTATTAAGTGTCAATTAGAATTTTATTTTAATTATTTTTTTTAAATGTAAATAACTCTATGTTAAAATAATATTGTTCCAAAGAATATATTGAAGGTTCTATCTAAGCTTATTTTATTCTTTTAGCAGGAAATGGTGTTGATTTCTTAAAATGTCTGTGAATAACATCCTATTATCTTATACGTGGGTGATAAGCTTATTAGAACTCTCTGTAATAATAAACCTGTGACGGTAAGTTATTTCCTATTACCAATAATATTTTTTATTTAGCCTTCTAAGTGTTGTGTCATGACAGCCTGTTTCAAGGTTTTGTCTTTAAATAAGCATTATTAAAAAAGTCATTTTAATATTTTATTACTTTCAGTACCTATCTACGTATTTAATTATGAAATAAAATGAAGATCTTGAATGAGAATTATATTTTGTTGCAATTAATTTTTTTAGAGAAGATTAAGACTTGCATTTCTTTTTAGATTATGCTTAATTATAACAAAAATATTTCGTTGTATCGAATTAAAAAGAACGCAAATTTATTTAGACTTAGGCCGAGATGGGTGGAATATTGACGTTACGTCAAAAAAAAAGAAGGTCGAAATCCATGCATATAATATAGAAAAGATATTGCTGCGAAAATCATAATTAGTGAGGCAATAATCGCGTTCCAAAATCAAAATTATTGCCATTTTATAAATTTAGATTATCAAACAATAATTATTTTATGTTTCTACTTACTTAATTATAATGTTAACAGTATAACTACTGCACCACATAAATTAAATAAATTATTAGGAACACACTTTTAAACTTTAAATATTATAATGGTTACTTTATCAGTACCCTAGTTAATTCGATACATTGGTACTACAGTATACAATATAGAGTCCTTGACCTGTATGTATATTTTTTTATTGATACGACAAGAAATCCGTGGCGTCTAATTATATATTAAGTACATGTTTACAATATGGATAACATTATAACCAATATATGTATGCATATATAATCGATATTCAAAACGATTTTCTTTTACCGGAAACAAATGAATGGTATAATAAACTATTAATTTAATTTTTGGTTAAAATGTGACAGCTGTCAAATTTTAAGGTTATCTTTCTCATCTGTATAATATCGTTGTACGAAAGTGGCTCACGCACACTTTAATTTAAACACTAAACAATAATCACCCGAAAAAAGCGGATTTGCGAAATTCTATGCGTCTCGGCCTTAGAAATGATAATACATTATTATAATAAATGTCTAATATACACTAAACGATGTTTGATTATAAAATTGGTATATTATAATATAGTTGTACCACGGAAAGTTTGTTGGCACTTCGTTGGTAATACTGAATATCTACTGTTATTTTGGATGAAAGTTCAATACGATAATTTTAACACACGCAATGATAACAATATAAAATAATTAGACAGTTATCATTGTCTTATATATACGGTTTCCCATGCAAAGATTTATCACATTTTTATGTATCTGCACTGGTATTCGTATTTTTTATTTTTGTATAATTAAACTGTATATTCATACAGATATTAGTTATAATTAATTACAGTTCCAATAATATCACAGTATTTAAATTTTTTACTAATTTCTCACATTGTAATTGTATTCCTTAAAAAAAACTTGTCTATTATTTATTATATAAATATTAAATACTTACTAAGCATCGCTACTCATCAGTTGATATTACATTACGTTCATTGGTTTTAGTTGAGAGCTACCAATAAACATTTTGTGGTACTATTATAAACCATTTAAGTTGATATTAATATTTATTAAATATAAAAAAAGTGTTAATTAATTATCTGTGAGAGTTAAAGTATTTATTACACGTTCATATAGTAAATAATTATTTATTGATCAACAGTGACCTTTCATCTTTATTATTTACAGCTGCTTGAATATTAGCAAAAGTAAAAGTTATAAATGCATTTATGAATGTTATATATTTAGATTATATATATATATATATATTTGTTATTTAATGTATGTAATATAATATTATTTGTTCATGCGTAATTAGATTATTTCAACATTGCAAAAAAGAATGGTGAATGAAACGAAAGCAGATAAACAAGAATTAGACGACGATGATAATACGGCTACATCGTCAGAAGAAGATGAACCACCGGGAGGTGGTGATGGAATGGGAGGTGGAATTCTTGGATTTTTGGCATCACTCAGTGGGGTAATATAAATTATTGATTTTTTAAAATTTTAAATCACATAAACATTTTTTTTATATAATGTTTGATATCATTAGTGTTCTAAAATATACTTTGCCATAAATAACATCATCATAATAGTCAATTTACAATAAGATAGTTTTTTATAATTATTTTTATAGTCTGTAGATTTACGGATATGGGGCGTAAACCCGGGAGATGCAGGGTTCGATTCCCCGCCGGAGTGACTTACTTTTTTCAAAAAAAGATTTTTTCTATTGGTTATAATATATTCTCTCAGAAAGTATTTTTCAAAATTATGTATTTTCAAAAATGAAACATTTGTCTCGTTCAAGGATCGCGACAAGACCACCATTAAGTGTCCTAGTTATATCTCTCCAGTAATATCTGTATTCTGGCGTTTCCACCAATACTGACTATATTCAGGCCGTGAATTTCAAATTACGATGCTAGTGTTATTTATTAATTATCTTCGAATGTAATTCGATGACCTGTTTGTAATAAAAATGAAGATTTTTGACAGAATATTAATACCATTTATTTCAATATGCATCAAAAAATGTATTCTAAAACAATTTGCTATATTTTATTCAATGCATGAGCAATAACTGTCACTGCCATTTAAGTGTATAGTTTCGTGACACGTCTTGACTATACTTTTGCTTTTGCATGGGATAGAGAGATCCGTAGCGTCATTCATGGTAGGTCGATCCTGTAAGGTGTACATCGACCTTTGACGATAAGCTTTTTCAAAGTATCACGTTTTCTTCTATATACGTGATTAATTAACTACAAACTCCCCGGACCCCCCTTTATATTTATTTATGTATTCTCTTTGATTTTCATAGAATCTTTGTCATAAGTTTGTTATTATTTTCGATACAAAAATTTAATTTTGTTTTTTGAATTAAATATTTTATAAACTAAGTCATTTTCAGGAAGGCGGACAATCTGATCTAGGAACATTGTTGACGGCTGTAGGATCAATTGTAGCAAATTTGAGTGGGGTATGTATGGTTGTATGGTTCATTTAATAATATAACATAATATACGAAAAAAACTTACCGGATTAGGAATATACGCTGACATTACCTAATATAATTTATGCATTTTTACAGTATTTTTAAACTTTATAATATATTTATTTTATACTATTTTACTATCGTAGGGTGAAGGATTTGATTTGAATACTCTCATTGGATCTGCTGTTGGTCTTTTAGCTGGAATTTTGGGAGTAAGTAGATTTTTTTCTATTTTTTCGTTATTACTTAATAAATGTAAGTTATAAAACTTAAAATTAGTATTTCACAATTTTTACAGAAGATATTAAACATCAAATATTGATAGGCCAAAATATATATCACACAAAAAAAAATAATACTAACGAATTGTAAAAAAAATATTTAACACAATGTTATGTATCGTTTCTTCAGTTTTAATTATATTTCAATCAACTAATAAAATCTCTATTTTTAATATATCTTATTATTTCACACATAAATGAATTTGTCGATAAAAAATGCGCAGAAAAACTTTCATAATGTTTTTTTCACGTTTTTATATTTTGAAAGTGGTTCCATTATTTTCTGTGCGAATTCGTCAGAAATGTTGTCCCACAATAATTTATCAAAAAATTTACTAATTTTCGACAGTAAAATCAACTTTTTCTCCATTTCATATCGTCTTTAGATAATAATCAACCCATTTAATAATCTTAATTGGACATTATTATTTTAATTAGAAATTCAAAATTAATTGTTTATTGCTGAAACTATTACAAACATTATGTTTCTTGGTTAGAAATGTATTTAGAATGTTATCTTCTTCCCATTCATTATTTAGGCCTTAATAGTTTATTTGTATCGACAGCAATATTAGGCCACTAGCTTTGTCGGCTTGGCCTAATAGACTACTACATTACTTAGGGATTAAAATACCTATATTTAAAATCCGGCATTCAATTATTTATCGATACCAAAATACCGGTTTCAAAAATCTAAAATACCGGTATTTTCGGTATTAACACAATGCTTACGGGCCCTTTTAATTAATTTTGTAATTAACGTGTTAATTTGCATTTGAATTAGCAAAAACACAACTTTGTGCGGCCCGTTAGCTATGGGTTAAGAAAGCATACACGTAGATACCTACCTATATGTTTTTCAAAAGTGAATTTTATGTTATTTTTTCATTACTTATTGTATATTAAATTTAATGGATAAGTTAGTTTTGTACTGCCAAAATGCAAATATATTGACTGAAATCAACAAAAGTTAAATAATATTAAAACGAAATTACTAAAATATACATATAGAATTGTCGCGATGAATAATTAATTAAAATATTTCGAAAAAGTGAACATTCGTTGTGAATATTTACAATAATTATTCTATAACTATTGATCCAACGTTGATAGTACATCCAACAAACGTTGAACTTCAGAGAGATTTTTGTGTGCCCAGGTTACTATGAAATAGTGTTTCAAATGGATTTTAATTATTATATTTATTGATAGGTACTTATTTGTTTCTATAATATGTTTTGACGAATACCGGCATTGATATATTCATTTGGTATAATATTGCAATCCCTACTTAAGCTTATGTAGCCAACAAACTATGTTCTACCTTCAGTTAGGGTGATCGGCTAATGCAACCTGGTTTACATAAGTCATCTAATTTTATTATTACTTGTCTATCAGTGTTATATTGTGAGAGTTTATTCTCATCTAGGCTCTACCGATGCATTATATTATACAGTAGATAAACTAGGAATCTTGCACACTCTCAACTAAGTTATAAGATTTTTTTGCTAGATACTCCTAGAATAACCTAAATACAAATAAATTCATTAAATTAATCTACTGTGCATGTCCAAAATTATCTTTAAATATGGCAGGTGCCCTTTCATCTTATATAAGATCTACCACGAGAACCGCAGCAGGTTTGTAATTATGTTTGTTTTCCAATTTAATGCTAGCCGCGATTCATGAGTTTTAGAGTGATAGCATTTGAATCGGGTTCAAGCCCCGAGTTTATAAGATTCACGCCTTGTTTATTTTATTTATTACCCATTATTCGTAAAAAGTGTCAAGTATCCTTTTTTATAAAGAAGCCAGGATTTACAACAGATTGCAAAGTGAAGAAAACTATCATAAACCAGAATGACATACAATATTCAGTGTCAAAGTCAAAAGTTAATTTCAAACAATGTGAAAAGAGTGTATTTTTGGAAACTAAAATTCCTCCTTGATTTTTTTAGGGAGATGGTATGCAAGATATAGGAACAACCATTGGTGGTTATATAGTTACAGCTTTGGATGGAGTTACTGGTGGAGGAGCGGTATGTAGTGAAAGGAGAACCCTATTATATTTATATATTATTGTAAATAAAAATATTTCCTAGATTTATAAGTTATTAAAATTGTCATTGTTATAAATATATATTGCTATTTACTGCTTTTAAACTCAATCAGTAATACTACGTTATCCCAGATTTGGTAAAAGGACGAATAATTTATTCATGGTAAAACTGAGGGTTTTTAAATACGTTTTTATAAAAATACCACCGAATGTGTAGAGCATCTTTTCGATACTTATAATGAATAACAAAGTAACAGGTTGATTTGGGCGATTGAATTAATACTTACTTGTTAGTCAACCTATTAATGTTTAAAAATACTTTTAACGATATTAATAATATTTTTAATGTTGTAAAACTCAGTTTTAATTAATATAAAAAATATCTTGACATACATTTACATAAAGAAACAGAAATAGAAAATTGTATATTCATAGTACACTCACAGTAACATGCTTAATGTGATAAGAATATATTGTTCATTTAATTTTCGATTATATTATGCTAGTGAAACTTAATATTAAAAATTAATATATTTGCTCTTCTGAAAATTTAGTTGGTATACATTTGCCCTTTGACAATTTTGGAAAATTATTATCAAACCAAGTAACAAAATGAAAAATCAATAAAAAAAAAAGTATTCAACTGGGTTATTAATTTCCATCTCTATTAATTTGTAAACTGTATATTGAAATTGTCTATGGTTTTTAAGGTATATTAGAAGGTTTATTAATACTTTGGACGCTGAAGACGCGCATGCGCGTAATTGCCAGGCGGCCGATCGATGTAATTAACGTGCATTTTAAAGGGGGCAATTAAAATCTCATTATATAGTTAGCAGCGAATACGTTAATAAAGAATGGCAAAAAAGTATAATAATAGTATTGCTAATCAAAAACTTGTAAGTGAAATTTTGTAGAAAATTAGTTGTTGTATAGAGAGAGATTTAGCTATAACATAAGTGAGACCCAAAGTCCGTCTTAATGTTACAACTATTATTAGAGTAACTACGTTTCATTCTAGTCTCCATGAATAATCTTAAATTTATAAAAATTTGGTAATATTTGCTATAATCAGATAAGTAAGTGATACAAACTCAAATCAGTATGTCACTACCTATTCACACTATAATCTATCTCAACACTGCAAATATATAATTGATTTTAACTTGTGTGCCTTTGGCTTAACTTACGCGATATGTACCAATTTATTTATTTAGACTTGTTTAAATATTTTATCTTCAATATCATTTTATATCATTGCTTTTTATGGCACGGA
The DNA here is from genome assembly GCF_057557595.1 of Rhyacophila brunnea. Lineage (NCBI taxonomy): Eukaryota > Metazoa > Arthropoda > Insecta > Trichoptera > Rhyacophilidae > Rhyacophila > Rhyacophila brunnea. The sequence goes on along the minus strand of NW_028233276.1, from coordinate 32,176,780 downwards.
GTAATCGTTAAATTTCACTGGAATAATTCGTGAGTTTTTTTTTTTAAATATTTATTTTCTTTTCAGATGAATAACGGTGCATTTTTTGGAAACTTGGTAGCGACAGTCTTGGGAGGAATCAGTGCGGTAATAAAAAACAAAATAATTATTTCAACTCACGTAGCTATCTTGAAGACATAAATTTTCAACTAAAATGAAAACGAGAATGATGTCTTCAGAATTTAATTTAGGTACACTGACTGAATCATCGAGATAACAGCATTTTCACAATGATTATTCACGTCTGTTTTTTTTCATTACATTATAATATCTTTATTTATGTTTTAAAATGAGTAACACAATACATTTTAAATCGTCCAGTTTATTTTATATCAAAAAATATTACAAGGTACAAGTCTGTTTACTGGAAGCCAAGCGGGAACAGTGACAGTTTTCTTAGCCTAGAATAGATTTCGGCAAAATTCATGAATTCAAGAATGATAACTTAACCTTACTTAACATCACTTAACCTAACCTAACAAAATATAATCCAGTATATCGGATATTTTAAAAAATTGTTTTCCGCTGGCTTCCACTAAATAGACAAAAACCTATTGTAATAATTATCATGTTTAATAAGGTAAAAACATGACTTGAAAAAATGAATAAGTATACCTATAATAATATAATTATTAATGTTCATACCAATGGCGTGCAGTCCATAGACACTGTTGATACAAAGCATCCCCTTTAAACATTCTATAAATTACCATGTATTTAAATAGTAAATTTTACTTATCTATACTTTTTTACAAAGTTCTATATAACTTACATTATTTTAAACATTGCTTGATTCTCCATATTTTATAAAATGAACATTACCTATATACTCATGTATTTTATAATATTGCATAGGTACCACTCCAAAATATCATATACTACACGTTGAGATTAAATTAAATACAATATTCTAAATAATGTGTACCATATGATAGGTATACATGTATTTTTAGCATATCACCCGTAGCATACCATCAGGAATTTCATGAAGATTCAAACAACTCCATGAAGTAAAATACTAAGACAGATCCTTTTTAAAGAATTCCATGAAATGAATACCTAAGCTGTGAATGATCATTTTGGTTCAAAACCGGAGCATACTTAATATGAGTTTCAACAGAAAGCAGGTTATTTTATTACAAGTTTTAAAATATGGAATTGTTGTTAGGTATTTACCCAACCCATTGTGTCCTAGTACTGTATATGTCATAGTACTGTAGATAAAATAATCGGTACAAGTCGGTTATCCTGGATACAGCGGCAAACACATTTTGAAAATAGCCGATATACTGGATTATTTGTTAGGATAACCTAACCTAACCTAAACTAACCCAAACTAACAAATAATCTAGTATATCGGCTATTTTCAAAATATTTTTGCCGCTGTATCCAGGATAAACGTATGGAACCAAATAATCTTATAAAATATCTTCCACAGAAAGTGGAATATATGTTAATATCCGAGTAATATGGTTAAATACAGATCTTGCTATGCTAATTTTTATTACCAATTGCATGGTAATTCTACACATTGGAAAAATGGCATGGTTTTGATTTATAAGTTATGAGAGACATATAATACGCAGTAGAAAAAATAGTAAAATGGGTCATTTTATTCATGCAAAATGTGTATGTCTTTATTTTTTTATTCGCCTAACTTAACTTATTTTTTCAGTGGACCTGGGTGATGGAATAACTTGGATGACAATTTAACTTAATATTTCATAAACACTCGATTTATTTGAGAAAATACTTGAAAATTAACTCAGGTTATTCTTCGGGGTGAATCGTTACTTTGCCAGCATATCAACATAAGTGATTTAATAATATTGTACCTTATACTGTAATTATTCCCCAGACATATGTTTTTCTTCTTCTTCCTATGTCAGAGATCACCCAACATCAGAGCGATTTTTATTGTATTGTCTGATACCTGTGTGATACTGTGGATCTATATTCATACTAATCACAAAACTACGAAGAAAATCTAATGGTCAATAAATTTACTGTTATTTTTACAGATGGTATATTTTTTATATATATTTTCAATGAATGCAATGGTGACTGAAAATATTTTAAAGGAATGTTATATATATACCACATTGTAAGTAATGTTCGTTAGTTCGTTCGGGTAACAAGAAAGAGGAGGAAGAAGGCCAAGCGAGACAATCTGATACGACGGAAGTGACCATAGACAATACATACAAATTATCCCGGCTGTTTCTTGCGCACCGTACTCTCACTGTGGTACCACTATAATAAATTATTTATTATATATATATGTATAGTGTTTATAAGCATGCATTTATTCTAAAGAGCTTTGCATAATATGTTTTTTTGTAAATATTGCTATGCCATAGTTACAATCTATTAAAAAAATTGTATATACTTTTTGACAGCCTTAAAAGAATGCTGGTAGGTAATTGGTTTTAACTGGTTAATAGTCGAATAGATAATAATGGATATTCATGAAAAATATTTACTAAAAAAGACATTGACCAATAAAATTATTGAAATACAAAAGATATATGAATTTGACAATGTATTTAATTTTGAAATTGTTTAGCTAAAAATCATTAAATTATTTTTATAATGGGTACATAAAACTTGAACTTGTTGAGGTTGATTTGTCTTCAATACGCATCATTAGTTTTATTATTTAAATTTTTATAATATTGGAATAATCTTATTTCAATGTACCAAATAAGAGAAAAGAAAGCTTTTTCACGGTCATTTGTATAATATATAAAAGACAATAATTTATTTAACCTTCAAATATATTATTGATAAAAAAATACTTAATTTAAAAAAAATTGCTTTATGTAATGTAAAAACAATTATGATAAGATTATCCTCAATAAAAAAAACACGTTTTATCGAATATGTATATATTTTATGGATATTCATATATTTATAATATTTTTCGGCATAATAATGTAATATTTAATAATAGTACAAGTATTTACTACTAAATCCACATGTTTTAATTTTTCTTTGAACCGGTTATGTTAATAAAAACTTTAATAAGGGAAAAACCGGTCATGAAAACAAGAATTAGCTCTAAATTATGTAATCACTATTATTGTAAAAGTTTAATGGCATTTGTAAAATAAATATATTTTGTTTATATCAACATAAACAATAATATAATCGTATTTTATATGTATATAGAATTTGGCTGAGATATGCAGTAAAGCTTTATTATATTATATTATAGTGTATAAAATATACAATTGACAGGGTAGGAGTACGAAAGAACTAAATAAGCTAAAAAAGTAGTTTGATAATATAATTGAAAAGGAGTTATTCATTTCTCTTGGTGCTATCTTCTATTGAAGGTAAATGACGTTAGGATATATCGCATATCTAGAGATACCTGTATCAGATCACCAACACGTTCGATATTACGTTATGCCTCTAATGTCCTTTAGTCGGGTCACACATACAAACTCGTCTCGACTGCAATATGTCGACTAGGTACATTCATTCAATTTTTTTTGAATTCATAAAACACATGTAACTTAATGTAACTCCGCACACAGTGTCCATGCAATCTTTTTGGTTGAAAAAGATATTTGTCTACAATTCAAAAATTTTGGTGTATAATTCAAAAAATCACCGCTACCACGCCGCATAGAGTCCATGCCATTTTACAGCGTGCCAGTCACTTTTCAGCCTAGTACAATATATTATTATGATTGCCATATCACCCCGGTGGCTGTCAGTGTCCGATCACCAGAGATCAAAAATGTCAAACAGCGGCGATTACAATGAAATGATATTTCAGGTTGCAAAATATCCTTCTAACAATTGAAACACTGTGCATTCGAAATTATAAATGTACCTACCCAATATTTCTGCCTTATTATTTTCTTAAGCACCAATACAAATCGCTGTTTATTTGTCGGATGTACAATGACATTTATCTGTCACTGTATCAGCTGTGTGCAATACTTCAAAAAATGAACTTTTAACATTATGGGTAGTTTTTTTTTTAGAATTATTAATAACCATGTCCTTGCTTTTTCGTACAAGGTGGTTGTTAGTAATTTTGACAATCACAAACACCCAGGCTTTGAGAAAAACACATAAATGCTTTTGTCATGACCGGGAATCGAACCCAGAACTCTCGGGTGGAAGGCCAGCGCCTTACCCACTGCACCACGAGAGCCGCCATCATTATTGGTAGTTATAATGTATGGCCATGGTGGTTTTGAGTCAAATTTCAGTGTAGATTCTTTCTTACCTTTGCTTTTACCTGAATTAGCTTAAACCATACGTCTCATTGGGTAAATACAGTTAAAGTAGGGATGTAGTTTTTTCTACGTTTGATAATGGGTTCTGTTAACTTATCGGTTTGTCTAAAAATATTTTAGCATGGATATATGCTTTTGTCTTGATCTCCCGGGTGGATTCATTACGAAAAATTGCACAGGCGTAATGGAAAATTAAGTCACAAAAGTAGCGTGGCCGCTGGAGACTCCAGTCAGCTGCGAACGTCGCTTCGGGAATGACGTGTAAACCCGCGCCCCGCAATTTATTTTATTTTAGTTTTTTCGAATTTGGACAACCCGCATTAAGAGAATCAGTAGGCAAAGCATGTTTCCATGTTTAATAATTTTAGCCGTCCGAGTTAAATTTTATTTGAACTTTTTTTTTATATTATCTATATAAACTACATATTTTAATATTGTAGTAAATTACTTAAATATTCATAAGCGTATTTGTTTCCGCTGTACCTTTATCCTATCAATACTGTGGTGCCGGTAAGTAACTATATAATATGTAAATTTAACAAACAGGTTGCATAATATGTGTGTTTTTATTATACGTAATGGAAATGTCGTATAATTGTGAAGATGGTAATTAATAATTGTACATTTCTCTCATGCTGTAACCGTTTTCCTTTCAGGCTGGTACCGGAGACAGTTCTGAAGAAAGTTCAGGCGGATCAGACTCAGGGTCATTCATCGCTTCTCTATTATCTGCTCTTCTTGGCGGAAGCTCAGGATAACGCAACAACTTACTCAACTGGTTACAAAAAACACTAATATAATGTTTTATATAAACAAAATCTTAGCTTTGCGATTCATTATTTTTTTTATAATCAGTTTTAAATAATAATATATGAAAGTAGAACGTATCCGTGAGCTGACAACTAAACGAGAGATATGTTTCTCTTATTCAAGGATATAATATGTTATGTGTCATGTAAAATAATATGGTTATTGAAATACTGTTGGCAATTATTACCGTATATGCAGATATGAGATTTATATGAATGGCATCAAAATGATATAATAGTTTCGTGGCACTGACTGAAGTTGTTTTGATACAACTTACTTAGATATTATCATTATGACATAATATCGTGGCATGACAATATAATATCATATCAGATATTTTGCATAAATAAGTTGCCTATCATATCAATTTCATGTTTATTGTATGTGCTCCAAAATTTGATTTTGACTCAATAGAGAAAATAAATTGGTCATATAAAAATATTATTTTAATGGCATATTTGCGTACTTCTTATAGCTGCATTTTAATTAGGAAATAAATGTAAAATACTATTTTCATTCTTAGTTATTAGAGCAGATTATACGCCTCTATGAAGTGGATGTCATTCTAAATGGGTTTTAAAACGACCAATGCTGTTTGCAATTCACTCAACTTATTGTCCTGACTTGGATTGACTGGATTGGACACATTAAAAATATTCATGGATTGAACCCATTGCTTAAGAAACTTACCCTATAATCACTAAACTACCATAGTTGCAGTTTAAATAAATATTTAAAAAAATCAATTGTTATTATTAGAATAACGCAATAAAAGAATCCCAATGAAATTATGTAAAAAAAACTTTTATTATAATATATTACATTTCTTTTGCTCTCGTATTGGATGTCTTATAGACAGACATTATTGATTGAATACATGTAGTGTTGAGCATTCTCGAATTTTTTAATTAATACTTTGGACGCGGAAGACGCACACGGTGCGTAATGACCAGGCGGCCGATCGATGTAATTAACGTGCATTTTAAAGGGGGCAATTAAAATCTCATTATCTATTCAGCAGCGAAAGCGTTAAACAAATTATTATGACTAATCTTGACTAATCCAGTAGATAGGTATATTATGTTAAAATAACAAGTAAAATTCGTGGAACCCACAGATTTTCCCCTCAAATTACATGAGCAGACTCGCCGATTTGACGATTCACACCGATCGTCTGTCTTGATCGAGAAATGACATTTTAAATAATTTTAAAGAGGCGTAACAGAAATAGAATATTTTTATGTCCAGTTCAACAATTGACATGGAAGATTGCTTCAAAGGCGATAAGTTACGCTGCACACCCTGTTAATGCTGTCATATTGATGTTACCTTTTATAATGCTGCTCGCCGAAATTATTCATTATTTTACATACAAACTCCAATACTTTGTGGTTACATTTGAATGATAAACAACCTGATAGATGAATATTTTCGGTTACGTTATCATTTTTTGACATTAAAAACACAACGTGTGTTATAAACTAATGACAAGTGTCGAGACGATCTAATTAATACCTGAATCGTTGCGTGTAATTCCTATTTAAAGTTGATTGTTTATGATAATTTGCTTGATTCGTTGAGTCTGTGTGTGTGTAATTGGAACGTCAGAAACTTACCAACGAATACAGTAATAAAGAACATAACAGAGAGGCGGATGATCTCATTATAGTAATTACATTAACATGCAATCGCCCGTAAATAGTTAACGCGTGTTATTTCATAATTAAAATTGCAGGCTTCAAGTTTACAGGTAAAATATTTATCAACGTAACGTTCACATTTCAAATTTTATAAAGTATAGTCATGTTCAAACTTGGATAGCGGATGATATTGACATATTATTATAAAGTTTGCTTGGATATACCATATATCGATATTGCATAGAAATGTCTGATTATAATAAAGGTAAATTAAATTGAAAATCGTATTTATACTTACATAATAGATTTTAGGCTTCACATCAAATTACAATATCACGCATTTAATAAAGAAAGTGAATATGCATTGTAGTTGTAGTAATTATGCAATTATTGCATTTTATCACAACATCAATAAGTGTGAGAAAATAATTTATTTCACTCAATAATATAACAGTTATCGTTTCTGAATAACACTATTACAAGTAATACTATGATGTTATTAAAAATACGATTCATTATCTCTGTACCTGTCAGCTAATGTATTTTAAGTTAAAAAAACATTTTTGGAAAACGTGACTTCAGATCTTTCATGTGCTTTCAACTTAATGCTTTAAGGATTTCCAGATTTGCTTTATGGTAAGATTTAAACCAAGCTCAAATGTGATGCGTGTTTGAATTCAAAATATTAACTAGTAATAGGTTCATCAAGTGTTTAATATCCATTTCTCATAAAAAATCTGTTGCAAAACCTCTTCGTGAGAGAGAAAAAAAAATTAAGCTTGAAATGACAATGAAAGAAGATTGGATTTGAGACATACTGATTTTGAGATACAGATTTAAACATCAAATAGAATAATAAATAATATGCTGTTCAAAAATGGAAGAGAGAAACCTTCTTCTATTTATATAAAATGAAAGTAAAACTAAAAATGATGCCTTATTATGCCTTATGATTAAACTAGTTGCATTGCAGAATAATTTTCATATAGAGAGAATGACTAATACAAATGACGTGTACAAACACAGGATGCTAACCACATCCTCTGGGAATGTCCTAAAATTTGTACGGAAAAGGAAGAGATACTCAAGTCGGTTAAGCCAGCTATTGCACCGATCGGACCGTCCGACTTGGTCGCTACAAAATTTAATTTTGTTGCATCTTAAAAAATGTCTCTAAGTGTTTCTATTTCCTATGGGGACTATAAGTCATATAAGTCAAAGCACAGCTGAGTGAGTGCATGGCGATATAAGTCTTGGGTAACTGCTCCTGAGATATTCCCAGTCAATAAAAAAAATACTGATACTATACACGAAATGTATCCGTGATACGTCCGATTAAGACCGGGTATGGTGCGGGGCAGGTGTAGTTTGGTAAGGCCATTAACGTAAATGGCCATAACGTAACAATATTATTAAGTAATGTAGTAAGAAATTTCAATAAAATGTGTCAACATGCTGTCATTTTATTTTTTATTTACAAATAATGCTGCCGACGCAGAGAATATATATTTCCTATAATTACCAATTGAACCATACTAAAATCAATTATGGAATTGCTATCAAAATTTTTAATAAAAAAAATCATAATAATATAATGATTCGCTCTTGAAATAAGTGTATTCCTTACTCTTTGATTTTGGTGTAATTTTATAAAAATAGTTTTAATATTTTAAGACAATATAAGCAGCGAGAACATTACATTTTTTTTCTTTAATATTATTCTTCAGTGGGTACCTACTTAGTATAAGATGTAAGCGTTGAATTAAATTATATAAAAAAGATCGGTAATAAATAAATACTAGATACATTTATATATTATTTTGAAAGCAATTTGCAAAATAAAAATCATCGAGAAAGTAAATTTCTAATTTCTCTGAGAAGATGAGTCAGTCATTTTATAAACGGCATTAATTTATGAATACCATTTTATTAATTTTAATGAAACTATTTTATACTGTATTTTATCATTCGATTCAAAATATATTTTATATTCCAACTATTACTATATTATAATAGTGTTATGCACAAACATCTTTTAAAATTATATATTTAAATTAAAGAATAAAAAATATATGTAAATTTCAAACTAACAACATTTAATGTGCATTTCCTATAAATGCAACGCAAACTAATGATTATTAATTAATGCAGATAAAGAACCTTCATATTATTATAATTAATTATACAGAATATTTTCTATTAAAATAGCGCACCGTAATGAATAAACTTTAACATACATGTAGGTATATTGTAAAATTGTTATATTAACAAACGCATGTGATTATTTTACCATAATAGTCGTTACAATAATTTTTAGATTGTAGATTCTGTACTTTTTTCTAATAATATTCTTTCTAATACAAAGTTACTAATTTTTTTTAAAACTTCGAATATTTAACATGTTAGTTTTCTTACACTAAAAATCTGTCAGTTTATTAAAAAAATAAAATACTTGTAATTTAGTGTATATATTTGATAGAAGTCATTAATATAAACGCAGGAGATACCATTTTTTTTAAATTTTATGAAATAATTATTAATTTCACAAATTAATGTCTGAGAATGAAAAATAGTAACCTGTCGTGCAATTTTTCACATTATTTGAGTCTAGCTCTGGTAAATAATCAGGTAGAATTTATTTCAATTGATCACAATCCTAATATTTACCTACCTATTGAAATATATTCTGGTTTTACTGGTGAATATTTTTTGGAGAAGTCAAAAATGCCTTTCAAAAATATAAAAAAAAATCGCCTGCAGTATTTTGTGAAATTACCGTTAATCATCATCATCATAATAGCGAGTTTATATATATATTTATAGTACTTGTTTACATTATAATATTGTATAACTTCAAAATTCACTTCGCTTTCTTTGATTTATGCATTTTGAAGGTAGATAACGATTTTTACTTTTAAACTGAGCATAATATAGCTTTCGACTTAGTAAATTCGTTTAAACGATTACGTTTATTCTTGCTGTAGTTAAAACATACATTGCAAAAACCATATGCAAAATTTTCAAATACGGGATTCGAATCCTCAATCCTGATGGTTACAGGCAGATGTTCTGATACTACTCCACCTAATACATGTGTATTGAGAACCCATTTAAGATAATAGTTTATTGGGTCATGTAACTAATAATATTTGTATTTCAGTTTCAGCCAATTGTCATGATGATGCAAAAAGGAAAAATGGCAACAGTCCGTGCTTTCCTGATGGCAGTCAACAGCATCATGCTTATTATTAAACCACTTTTAGAGCAATAAATTTTATATAAAAAAAAATCAACCATAATAATATAATATTATATAATATTTTAAGGAAAATGAAATAAAAAAATATATATTTTTATAGGTTATTTGAATAACATGTACATACTATGCTAAGTTGGAAATGAAATAATAAACGACAATGTAAATAAATATTATTATGTTTTAATACTTTGGACGCGGAAGACGCACACGGTGCGTAATGACCAGGCGGCCGATCGATGTAATTAACGTGCATTTTAAAGGGGGCAATTAAAATCTCATTATCTATTCAGCAGCGAAAGCGTTAATATACTATTACTTTTAGTAACGAATAATTTGCAAAATTTGATAATATAATATTCTTTATAATATTGAACATACATGATTTGTTAACACCTCAGATATTACCTAGGTACTAGAAAAATGGTTTTTTTCCGACCATGTCCGATCCTAATAGGATCATATGGGCCTCCACAGAGTAGAGGTTTGTATTAACAAATTTTGTTTTTTATGATAAATGGATGTCAGCCACTTGCTCAACCTATTAGCTCCATACTCGACTCACACACAAATTGAAAAACAATACGTGTACTTGCCAGACCCAGGATTCGAATCTGAGACCCACGGCGTGATAGTCTAACGCTTAAGCCGCGCGGCCACCGTGGGTTGGTACATTTAAATGGTTTAAAATGGTTAGGTCCATTAAAATTTACGTAAAAATTTCACCGTGACACAGTTCGCCGTGAGCTTTCTTATCGGAAAGGGATGACCGTATACTACGGGCTCCAGTTTTATTAGATTCAATATGAACATTAATTCAATTTTCATAGCTAATTTTGGAAAAAAATCATGAATTCAAGAATAAAAACCTAACCTAACCCAACAAATCCAGTATATCGGCTATTTTCAAAATTTGTTTCCTGCTGTCTTCCTATAGAGTGTGTTATGTGCCATTCAAATTTGTGACTGTTAGTGAGTCAGCCAGTGGATTCGACCGGCTGACACATGTTAAATCTTGTTCATTTTTTTCTTAAGTTTGTTGCATCATCTCTATTGTTCCCTTCCTAGTAGTATTCCAGAATATAAAACACTCTTCAGTTGGACTCCTTACAGGAAACACGTATTGTACTTAGTAATATTTAACCTTGTATTAGTATACCAGTAACAAATATGTTATGTGATTTTGTGTTATAAATCGGAAATAAAGGAAAACGTTAAATATAATTATTAATATCTTTTAATAATTCCAACCCATAACAGAGTGTAAACGAACAAGAACCGTGTTTTATTTAGACATGAATTTTATGGCAGTACTATACGACCCAAAGAGGTTTGACGGTTTTTAATATACGGCCATATATTTCCGATACAACATTTCACGGTGAAGTGTGATACGGCGAACTGCATACGTACTTACAAGTTTGCGGACCCTAGAAAAAATACGATGACCAACGGGACTTCAACATGTAACCACTGGATTCACGCCAATGAGCTTTGCCAGTTAAATCAAGAGCGTCCTAGCTAATTACGACGAAATTAATTAGTAGTTTTGACACGAAATGCTTATCAAATTGCGTTAATTTCGCTATCGGTTTTAGTATTTTAAATCAAGGTATTGGTCCAAATTTTAGCTATAACATACTTGCACTTGCTAATAATTTAATAAACTATTTTTTTTATTCACAAGATTTGAGAATTTAACATTATTTTTAACATATTGAACATACATACGTCGGTTAGTCAACTGAACAAAGGGTTTGAGCGTTGTACTGCAAATGGGTACTTATAAAGTAGCTCATAAAAAATAAGTAGGTAATGAATAAAATAAAATAACACTAAACAGTGTTTTTACTGCTTAAGGGTGACGCTTTGCATAGGTACGCCACTAGCTGTACCTCTAGCGGCGGCGCTAGGTACTATCTTGCAAGATTGGAATATACCGTAATACGGATCCAAAATCATTCAAAGTGCGATTATATAATTTAAGCTATATCCTCCTTGGTGATTGTATCCGGCAATCATCGACACCAATTTATTATGTAAAATCTTGTCTTCGAAGAATTGAAGAGAGTTTTCCAGAAATAATATTCGAAGCAAAACTCTGTTTGGGTTTTTAGTAACTAAATTATATATATATATATAAGGTGGTAAAACCTTCCTGTCAAGTACAGTCGTTTGTGTTGCATTCTGGTATTAAACAATATAATAATAATATTAAAGTATTTTTAGTGTAGCCAAAAATAAAATATACCTAGGTACTAAATACATTTCTACTAAAATAAACCTTCCATCAACGCGGTTCGAAATTTAAATATATTAAGTCGATCGTCATAAATATTAGTATCTGAAGATACAATACACTTTAATTTAGAAAAGTTTAAGTAACGTAAACTTGTATATATAATCAAATACATATTAATTGATGAAGGTATTAGAAACTGATATGATATCTATGTATGTTATTCATTTCTTACAAATATTATGAATAAAATTCCACAAATAATATAGTGTAGGAAAAACCGCCAGCTGCCTCATAAGTGTGAATATCAATGTAATATTAATAGTCCATTATTTTTACAAACAAAATAAAATAACATACTAAGCAATATCCAATAGTTAGATTTAGTACCTGTAGTAGTCATCCACAACAAAACTATTAAAAGTTGATATAATTAAAATTATAGCAAACAAGCATCTTAAAAATATCATAAATAGTTTAATATTTATGTTTTTTACGGTTACATATTGTAAATTGTACGTAAAACATTTCACCGTGGCACAGTTTGCCGTGAGCTTGGAGATTACCATATTATAATATACCGTCTCTAATTTTATAAGATTCAATATGACCATTAATTCAATTTTCATAGCTGATTTTGGCAAAATTCAAGAATGAAAACCTAACTTAATCTAACAAATAATCCAGTATATTGACTATTTTCAAAATTTGTTTGCTGCTGGCTTCCTGTAAACTGTACACCGACAGGACAGGTATTTTATTTAGGCATGCATTATATGTCAATACTTTACGACCCAAAGAGGTTGGACGGTCTTAAATATATGGCCATATATTTCTGATACAACATTTCACGGTGAAGTCTGATACGGCGAACTGCAAACGTACCGGTTTTTTACTATGTCCGATCTTGAAAAGATCACATTGGCATCCATGTGGTAGCGATTGTATTAATAGAATTTTATTTTTACGAGAAAATAATTTTAGTGACTTTCTCAACCTATTGGGTGCAAACCCTCATAGAAATATCAACATGTGAATTGGCCAAACCCGTGATTCTAACTCGGGACTCACGATATTATAAGTTTACATATAATTTTTCAGTCAATTAGGTATTCATCCTATCATAGGTATATGTAGTCGACAATATCTGTGATTTAGATAAAACACGTACCTATGATAACAAATAATATCTGTATCTCTGTGCCTTAAGTATAATTTAATCAAAACTTACGTGAGTAGGTACATATTTTTTAGCTAAATTAATATCTGGCAGTTACAATTCACATTTTGAAACTATTCTTAACAAAAACCGAAAATTCTTAAAATACTAAAAGCCATAATTACACAAATAGAGCATATATTTTTTTTAATTGTGCTTTATCGAATGAATAATTTTTGGAGATGAGGTACCTAGTCTATCTTTTAGGTATATTGTGTTACCCTACGTAATTATTTATAAAAATATTGAATGTATAATCGATATAATATCAAGAAAATGCCGAACGGGTAAATATACTTAATAAAATAAAATCGAAAAGTGTAAGTTGATGATAAGGTTTATTTCCATTAATAATAATATAATTGATTACATATCTAATAAATAATTTAATTTGAAACATAATTGTATTGGATTTTATTATTTATCTGTTAGTTAGTTAATAAATATATGTTTCTTTGTGTTTCTAACCTACTTCCTCGCACAAAACACGAAGACTGAGCATCATGCTATTATGGGTACCACGTGTCTTGCATACCATCAAATCAATAATGCGCAGCCAAATCGCTTCGGCACCGAAAGGCATCTGGTGGGGGAAAGGCATTGAAAAAAAAAGTGAAAATTTGACGACGGCTGGAGCGGGTGGCCGCATACTGGTGCCGATCACCACGCGTCCGCCATTGTAGAGACTCGCGCCGGCAACCTTACCCGCTTAAATACCGCCAATCAGCCACCGGAAACTCCGTCCGGGTTCTGACATTAACCGCGAAAATTGCCGGCGCCATTTTTAAATCTTTCCCGCGCACTCGGAAGTCGCCGGACACTTTCGCCGCCGCTCGTGTTTTCGCCGCGTCGCGTGATTGGTGGTACGTCGGTTCGCGATTTTCATTTGGCGCGTTCAGTGCAGTAGGAAATTTGTGACGTCACTTCCGTAATACTTTTACTTGAATGCTATAAATGTCAAACAGCCTTATTAACGCATACGATTTTTCCTGATAGAAAGGAAATCAATAATTAATAGTGATTATTCACTGACACTGACATTGTATTTACTGGAATGTATACATACAATTATTAATAATGAATACAGATTAATAAATGACGTACTATTTACGTTACCTATTGTTTTAATATAAACCTCCAAAAATATTTTAAATTCATATTGAATAACGATATAAATTTAAAAAAAATACAATACTACGTGTTTCTATTAAACATTATTAATGCATGATAATTTATAAAATGTATCTTTCGCATATTTATTTACGGCTAGCAATCGCCTACGACTTTGTCCACGTGAAATAAAAATAAAATAAAAAGTAGACGTATATATGCAAGAGAGAAATATACTAATTTATAGTATGAATTGTTCAATTTCTAGGCGCGTGATTGTCAACCCGTTGCAAGTGCGTTATATTTGAGATATTGATAATCCATATAAACGTTTACTTGGTACCAACATTGTAGTGTGCAAGTTTGTTCAATTTTGATTAAGTAGTTTTTTAGTTATAACCAAATAGACGGACAAAGAGACAGAAATTTCAATTTTATTATTAGTGTAGATACGTGTTTTACTCATCTAGTGAGTTTATAAGGTGTAATAAGTAATATTATATCTTAGCGATAAAAACATTTTTTTAAATATCATTATTAATTAGTTTAATATATGAAAGCTTTTTCATTATATTGCGCGGTTCAGTCTGTTTAATTTATGCAAAATATACATTTTATTTATAGATTTATAAAAGCAGTTTTAATGAAAGGTTTTCCTGTAGAATACATTAGAATCTGGTACTATTAAAAATACGTGTTTTTTTTTTAAATATAGTTATGTACTTAAATATATCATTTAGATTGTTTAATTACGTAATTTTGCATTCTGATGTAACTTCATTCTTATGATCATCTCACCAAAAGGTCAAAGCATAATACAATAGCAAAATAATAAAACAACCTAATAATATACCGTGATATACTAGACATCGCGAGTGACAGAGAGGACGCATAGCCGACCGATAAAAGTGTAAGTGAAACAAGAATACTTTTATTCAATAACTTTTACTTTCAGCGCGAGAGAAACTGAAAGTTGTGGTCAATAATCCCACTTTCAAAACGAGACCAGCGCGCGAGATGTAACACGCGAGAATAGCCATTACGATATACACAAGTTATCAATACCGGAACTTGAAATTGACTACCAATTACTCATAAGATATGTCTTATTTAATGTCATGCGAATGAGTCATTACTTTAGATTCTATGTTATTACCGATTAGCTCTTGGCTATTAAATATATGAATTTTATTGATTTTCAAATGAGAAATTTACCTACCCATTTGGGTATTGCAACTTTATTTATGTAGGTATCTACTTAGACATATTATTACAAGATTTTACCGTAAATTGAAAAACATCGTGTCACTTTACATGTATATTTTTAAGGGGTAAAGTGATACTACGGTCATCGAGTGGCAGAAAACGAAGCTCTCATTGTAATATAATTAACTGTTAATTTACATTGTTTAATTAATCAAAACGCAGGTAACCATCTATCTAAAAACATTGACAACTAAACTATGTATATACCAGTAGCGAAGGGTGGAGGTAGGCTGTTAAGATCCGCCATTAATAGTACACATTAAACTTTCTCAGCCATTCGTATTTGTTATTATTGAACTAAGACTACAATTTACAGATGGTGTTGGATAGTTTTTAAAAATCAATTAAACCCTGCCTAACCCAAAAAATAATTATTTTGGTATATTTTGGGCGATACTACAAAATTGTGCACACTTTTTCATTCATACTTGTTTGTTTTCGTTGCATGAAGAATGCATATTAGTATATTATATAATATATATTTGGTTCATTTTTAAAATTCATTATGCCCTGCCTAACCAAGCTTTAATAGATAGCAAATATTATTCTATTTATAAAATATTAAAGGTAATATATGACTTAATTGCATAATTTTCAATATTTTCGCCACTAGTATATACATATATGTTATGATGATAAGTTTCTCATGAAATTGAATATATGTAGGTGCACCCATATTTAACTAAAAGACAAACTTCAAACCAATCGTGGCGCATTGGTTCGGGGTGGACCGTGGCTTCATGCGTATTATTTAAACGCGACATTTCCATCATAGTGTATAATCGACTGTGATCGTAAATGAAATATTATATGAATTATCTCTCTATTATTATTATTATTAATACTGTTGTCTATCCTTTCTCACATTGTCATTTGTGTAATGTAAATTGTAAATTTAAAAATTACTCGTACATATCTATATTGTTATTTTTACCGTTTATAATTGTTAATATTCTTTTTATATTTTTCTTTTCTAGTTTCCTTCTATTTATATATTTTTTGATATATTGTTAGGCTAAACGTAGTATATTATCAGCTATCATCTATGAACATTTCACTGGTTGAAGACTTTTGATTTTATCTATTTTTATATGTATGTACGTAACCACACTTGGTTTTCCTTAATAAAAAAATCATGCCGATATTTGGTTTCGCTATTGTATTGAAGGAAAGTGTCTATATTGGTATTGTATCGTTTGGAATCGGATCGAAAGAATAAATTTATCTGAGACTTATTTTAGGCTCACCAAAGATGAGGATATTTGATACCCGTATCGTATAAGTAAAAAGTATTGCTATATTTTTGACATCTCTAGCGTGTGACCCAAAATGTAATCTCCATAAATGAATACTACTAAAATAAGACACTTTCTATCGTAATTCTGTCACAATAATGCACTAAAAACTTCTGAATGTTAATTTAGAAAATAATATGGTGATTACGGAATAGTAAACATTTTTTTTGACAACATAACCATAAACTATGCCGACCTCCAATTTTGGCTCTGACAAAAATTACAATATTCTTTTCTTCTGACGCAATAAAAGAAATGGTTTTTATTTTCCGTGTAATACTTATATTACCAAAAGAAAGTAAAAATTTACTTATTTAAATATTTAAATATTTGATCAACAGTAAAAATATCTTTTGCGTCGTGTTTTAAATACACATAAAAACGGCAGCTACTTTCAATCAAATTTCTCTAAAATATATTTTCGTTCAGATTCAAGTCTTGAATATTCAACATACCTATTATTCATCTCGTTTATCACTGAAAACAATATTTTAAATTTTGATCTATTCTTAAAGTGATGTAATTTACCCATCTCCACTTCAAGGACTTTACAGATCGGTTCGGTCCAATATCCAGAGTCGAAGTTACGGTTGAAGAGGCCACAATACTAATACATAATATTGGACCCCAAAAAAACATAGTAAAACGGTATTTTTAATTGTCTTTACACGTCTTTTAACTATATATTTTTTGCATAGTACGTACTATGTGTTTTTGTTAAGCTTTTGGAAACCTGTAAATTCATTCACGCGGGGGTAGTTCCGTCAAATTTGGGTATTTTCATATATATTTAAAATATATACTTATGATATAATATATATTTCAAGCGCAGAGGTCTCACCAAGGTCTATATTTCCTTTCATCTTTTAGTAAATTCGGTCCTGCCAATACCTAGTTATTTCTTTTTCAATTTACGCGCGTTCTCTCCAACATAAACCTCTACATACAGCACTGTGATTCTTTCGAATTCTTATTTTGAATTTAGCATCCATGTTTCACATCGATACGTTAGTACTTATATTGATTATTCACAATAAATTTCATTTTAATTATTGTTTCCCATAAAAAAAATCTGTTACAAACACTGACAATGAAATATGCAAATTATAATTTTATTATTAATAATTAATCAGAGGTTACCAGCAATTGTGAGTTTGTAACTGAACACCTTTAACCTCTTTAATTTGTTTTTATAGTTGAATTATTATTATTGAGTTTAAGCTGCAATTATATAATTAATAATATGCAAGATTGCAATTACATGCTTTTTTTCACAGATGACCCAATTGAAAGAATTATTTTTGCGTTTGCATGAATTATGAAGAAGCTTGTATTAATTATATATAAACATAGAGGAAAACTAATATATTATATACATATATATATAATATTTTTGCGTGTTGAGCTATTTTTTATAATAATCGTGATCAACTCTCATAAACTGTTTTAGTATGTTAGTTAAAACGGTACAACATTATTATACCTCATACCAGGGTATCTATTATTCATATACACAAGGCTGCAATCGATGGCAATTGAAGGTTTTTATATTTTGAGAATTGTAACAATAAGTTAACCTTTTGAACTGTCAACTCTGTGTTAACTTTTAGAGCAGGATAGACAGTTTTGACAGTTTATACGGCTAACTTATTGTAACGATTATAATACCTCAATACATAAATATGATAAACTACCCTTGACAGCCTCGATAGCCACCGATAGCAGCCTTATGTATATGATAGATGCGATGCACTTCAAAGTTTTTTTCCCATGGAATGGTATAGAAATGACATTAATTTATGTTTTATTCTTTTGATAAATATATATAACGATATAATAAATGAAATTGCTTCGATGAATATATATGTTTAAATTCGGTTCAATATTTGAAGGATAAATCTAAAGTTCTAATTTTTTAAGCCTAAAGTAAGAGTGTAGGAAAAAAATACTAATAACGTTTCATAGTTACAAAGAAAGATGTTACATTTCTGTTTTGTTTCACGTATAAATATTATGTATATAGATATGTGCTTCCAACTGATTTTTTAATTATATATCTTGTATACCCATTTATTCTTCAGCTCTTCATAAAATAAACTATACATTTCAATTTAAATACGTAATTTATTATTCGTTCAATTTATTAAAGTAGGTATATTATTAGGAAATTGATGAAAACCTAATTTAAGACAAACCAACGACATCTATGATTAAATAAATGGCTACAAAGCAACGCGTACCTATTTCAAATTTGGAATTACGTTTCTATGACTGGCTGGCTGATTTCTAATAACCGCTTATAAAAGTTTCGTAACGAAAAAGCACACCCGCTGTTACGTCATACTGGAAGTACTTTTCACGTCAAGGCCGGATCTTATCCGGTATCCGAACCATTGGGTGCGATTCTCGACTATTTATTTTAATGCAGTTTTAATTGATATTGTATTGAATTAATATTTTTAATGAAGAGAAGACTAACTGGCGAAGAATTGACGTGGTCATGATGTTAGAAAGCGAATTTCACTTTAATTAAATACTTAATAGTCAAAGTATTACGAAACCACCGAAAGATGACACAATGTGTATAAATATTTTTTTTTATTATATTCATCGTGATCTTTCAATATTATAATAAAAGATTAAAGCTTTCTCTATCACCTGCAGCTCAGTTTATTACCATTCATAAATTCATAATATCAATGAACCTTTTAAACATTGATTAAGTATGCATTAATTTTGAATTCACTACTAGACTTAAGATATACGATTATAATTATAAGTAAATTTGATGAATCGATGATTAAATTGTATAGAATCAATGTTTGCAAAAACAAATGTATTTGTTATATAATATACGCTTCGTTTTGGAACGGAAGTTGTAATTAACCATTTGTGTATCTTTCAGTTAGCAAAACCTGCAAACCATACTACTCTATTTTAAACATTGCATTAAATAGCTTTACATAAATTTGCACGTACATCTAGGGAAACAAAATGGTGCTCTTAAATAGGATTTAATTAAACGCTGCTCTTTTCCATTTATAGTCTCAAATTATAAATATTCTTTACTATTTTTACTCTAGTGCAGTGGTTTCCAAACTTTACATTACTAAAAACAATCTATTCTTGGCGCCTCCCCTCCTTTATTTCATTAAATAATACATTTTTACACAAAGTGCTTTTTTCTGCTAATGCAGAAAATTCCGTTTCGCATACATATGATGTTACTAATGGTAGCAGCACTACTTGCATTGCTTTTATGAGAAAATATTATATTATTATTCTTTAGTTCGATTCAACCAAAATTGAACAAAGATTTTTGTTTCCATATAGCCATTTTTATTAATCATAAAATACACTACAAATAATTATAAAATAAAATTCTACATTTGAATTATCATCAATCACACACATCATACAATCACATCAAATTGTATCGTACATACACATAATACATTGTAAAATGTTAATATTCTGTAACCGAAAAACCTTTTTTTACTAATAGAACGAATTGTGTTTATCTTTAACTGTATTTATCGTAAACGTATTTATCTTTATCTTTAATTGTATTTATCGTTAACGATGTGTGTTTATCTCACTTAACTTGTCGATCCGCAACGCCGGGTCCCCAGGCTGGAGCCCTGTCAGCCCCCCTCTTGTGGGGACCATGCACAATAGTATGTACCACAATAAAATTAGTCTCCATATCTTCATAAAGGTTTGCAAACAACCTAACTTTTATAGGACTGTTTTGTATGTAGTTTATAACTAGCTGCCGTTTTATAAACTATGCACTTGCAAACTGCAAACCTGTGGCTACATTATTGTGTTAAACTTTTCGCGCCTCCCTTTGCAACAGTCCGCGCCCCAGTTTGGAAATCGCTGCTCTAGTGCATTCAAAATATTTTAAACTTAAACATCCTTATCAATTTACATTTAGACCTACAATATTGCGACCGCATCAAAACTAGATTAAATATAAATTAAAAGGATTTTGAGTAGTACACATTGTTTAAATCGATGTTTTTTTTTTTAAATAAATTTAAAATAAACTAATTATTGTTTAAGCTATTTTCACTGCATTAGAGAAAACATAACCAAACTTTTTATAATAAATAAAAGCATACAAAAATAAGTATAATAATTACACGGGATCCTTTGATGAACATGTTTTTTTTTAATTTTACCTAATTTATCTTTGATTTTATCTATTTTTATGTAAAATATCAATAAACCGTCTCAAATTACAAACTTCGTATTTTTCCGATAGGT
The DNA here is from genome assembly GCF_057557595.1 of Rhyacophila brunnea. Classification (NCBI taxonomy): domain Eukaryota; kingdom Metazoa; phylum Arthropoda; class Insecta; order Trichoptera; family Rhyacophilidae; genus Rhyacophila; species Rhyacophila brunnea. Next base: position 32,155,378 of record NW_028233276.1, on the reverse strand, counting down.
GCCTCTGAAAGTCAGTGCATTCACCCTGTAAGATATTATGGAGTGTTAAAAACAATAATTATCTTGTATTATTTCAACATTAAAAAATGCAGATTCTTATATGCTATGCGAAGAACGATATATGAAACAAACGTCATTTATAAAAACTAATCCGAATAAATACAATAAAAATACAGATTAAAATCAAAATACAGTTAGAATATGTAAAACTATTCAACTACCTACGTAATGTTGTATTTGTGTCTGTTCTATGTAAGTCAAATTATCTATGTCCACTTGTGTGTACATTAGAATTGAAGCATGCATGTTCAGGCATGCGAGAAGATTTTTCCCCTCATAGCAAAAATAATGCTCCTTCGGAAATGTATGTCTTTCAAATGCAAAATTCTTGATTCATTCAAGATGGCATTAAATCTTGTGGAGAATTTCCTAACGTATTTTTCTGTGTAAAAACATTTTCGGAAAAATAAATCTGTGTCCTATAAAAACGTGTTCCTAATAAAGGTGGTCAGGGAAAGATCATTCCATGTGCACGAATACTGGGTAATATGTATTGTATTTTTGTCAATTGAGTATATTTTCAAATAAATGGTAGTGTTTATTATATTTTTATGTTAAATATTTATAAAAACCGATTTACTCAAAATGATACAGATGTGACATAGAATGATATTTGCTTGTGGTCTTCAATTGTTTTAGCTTTATACGAGTAGTATAAATAAATTATTAGCAATGCCTCGTAATCATTTCATATTTTTTCATATTTCCACTAGCACAAAAAAAAACGATAAGTATGAAACTGCGATTAGTTTGGATTTAACAATAAATAATGCTTGTTCGGAAATGTATGTGTTTCAAATGCAAAATTCTTCGCGACGAGCAAAAATAAAATTGTTGAATTATATTTATTATAATTCCAAAAAAATGAGGTTGGTTTGGTTTAACTAAATTAAAAAGATTAAATAAATCCAATTTGAAAATTTAGTATACAAATCTTCAACAATACCATAGAAAGTGCCTTATTGTGTTTGCCATCAAACTGCAGATATAATATGACGATTTTTTATTGTTATTTTATGTTATGTATCAGTCGAAAAAAATGCATATTTAGGCCACACGCAGCTCACGGATTGCCGGTTGCCGACCTCCGCTCTATAATACCAATAGTGACGTTATATATTAAACTAAACATGCCTTACCAACTTTATGTTTTCTGGCAGGTGAAAGTAAATCTTCTTTAAACTGTAAATAATAAAATAATTTATACTGTACACATAAATAAATACTTTAGTTTAAAAGTCAATATTCATTTTCACATATTATCACGGACATACTGAGTAAACAATTTGAAGAAAAAAACGCTTTGATTGATTATTTGAAAAGACTTCAAACAACCATTTGCACGAAATATTAAAAAAAATGGTTTCAATGCAGTTATTAAGTCAAGGCAATTAATTATAGATGATATCTATGCATATGTACGTCTTTTAATGACTAAATGATAATAAAAAATCTATTTACTGAATACTGTGTTTTTTTATTATTGAAATATAAGTTAGTTAGGATGTAAGAAAAATCTCTCGTCTTGGTCGTTATCACATGACTGAGGATCGTGACTAGGGATTACAATACCGAATGAATATATCAATACCGGTATTTGTCAAAACGTATTAAGTATATTAAAAAGTACCTATCAATAAATATAACTATTAAAATCTATTTAAAATATTATTTTATAGCAACCTAAAGTACCTACCCACATTTATTATGTTGACCTTTGTAAATACGTATAAGTAGATAGAGATGATAATATTTAGATCTTGGTATCGATAAATGATTGAATATCGTTTTTGAAATACCGGTATTGTAATCCCTAATCGTGACCTCCTTTGAATTGTGTCATCTTTTGAGCGATAAAACTTTTCATACCTCTCGACCCTATGCTTCTTTAAGGGCAGAGTGAATGCTTCCCCCAGTCAGCTCTTTCACTTGGTTGCTCTTCTTCTGCTTCGCCTTCCCTGTTGGCTACCCAAAACCACCAGTCTCTTCAGGTTGTCCAGTCCGCGCCGAACAATATGTCCTAAAATCTTCGGAATTCGTCTCAGATATATTGTCGAGAGTCGTTCCTTTATATGAAGTTTCTGGATGATTGACTGACTGGTTAGTCCTGTGCTCTGTCAAATAAATACAAATCATTTGGCACCAACACCACATCTTAAAGGCATCAATTTCCTTCCGGTTTCTTGCCTTCAGGGTCCATTTAGAAAATTCTAAATAAGTAATCAGTCACAAAAAAAAATGGTAAAATCACAATTCTCCATATTGTGGCAAAAGAGAAACTTTACATATATTAATTTTTATTGAGTTTGCATTCTTTGAATTGAATTTTTAAACATATTGAAATGTTTCAATTTCATTTGTGGGTATTATATTCTTCTTCTTTAAGTGTCGTCTCTTTTGCGATGATTGTCAATCACCAAAGTAATATCAATTTTTGAGAACGCTGGCGGGAACACCGAGATTATACTCCTAATATCCTGACCTCTTTACCTGAAGATCTTCTTTGTGAAATAATCTATAGCAGACGGTATGTTTTACTACACATCGTTGCAATGTGCAGTTTTTGCGCTTTATGATGTGTAGTAACACCTTGTCATTTGTTATTTTGTCTGTCTACTATATTTTAAACATACGTCTTATAAGACTATATACAGCGAAACTTAAGGGGGGACATGCTCAGCGTAGGTCAAAATGGAGCTTTTGTTCTATTTTTAAAGCATGATCCTGGAAATACCTTAAATTTGGGATCACAGAGATTATCAATATATTTTTTTATCGTAAATATTTCACTATAATAATGTCAACATAAATTATACTGATGGTTTTATAAATGCGTTTAAAAATTAATAAATGTAAAAAATCCTAACACCACTGCACATTTATGTACTGAAATATGACTATATTCTAAAACATTAGAGAGAGAGGTTTAAAAGAATACTATTTTATGTAATAAAAATACTTTATGCAGTCATAAAATGTTTAAAATAAATATAAAGGATAATATGGTTTCAAAATTATATAAATAGATTATCTGCAACATTTAAGGTATGTCCAGGATCATGCTTTGAAAATAGAAAAAAAGCTCAATTTTGACCCACGCTGAGCACGTCCGCCCTTAAGACTTGACCCTTTTGAATGATACATCATTTTTTGTAGTCCATACTTATATAACATAAAGATGAACAATTTACCTAATAAACAAGCTTAGGAAAAAGTATTATTTTCGAATAATACCTATTCACTAATACTGACCATAACAAAACATAAAAAATAATTACAATTATAGTAATAATACTTATAATTTTATTACCAATTTACAGCGAAAAACAATCATAACAGCCAACAAAAGATTTTATTTGTGTAATTTTTACACGTTCGTGCCTTTAATAGATTTTTTTAAATGTAGGTACAATGACAAAACATTTTTTATAAATTATGAAAAAGAACCATTTTAATAATATGTAAGTTATATTTTTATTTTTCCTACGTTTTCCACAATTTTTAATACTATGAATTAATGTGAGTCAACAAAAATATTATAAATTATTGTGTTGTAAAGATGTTTACCAATCGAAAATGTCCGTTGTTAAGTGAGGTTGGAAAAAGTATGAAAAATAAAAATATTACTTACTTATTAAAAAGTTTGTTTTTTATATTACCATATCTTTCTAGTGTATATTAATAGTGAAATAAATTATGAACATTTTAGAACTTCAAAACACAATAAATTGTGTAATAGACTTTAATGAAACCCTTATCATAAAATACTAATATAGATACACGTCAAATTTGTAGATATGATTTTGTTATCATTCACAAAACACACGTAACTTAATGTACTACCACACATAGCAACGGTGCAAAATTTTTGGTACAAAAAACTCTGCTAGTCATGTGTAACAAATTTCACTCGACATGGGGTACAATAACATAGAAAAATATTCGATCGACGCATGTGTAAAAGCTGTTTTTTTGTTTATGCTGGCTGCGTGACATCACCGGTATTTTCGCGCAGAAGATAATTGCAACATTGCGCCCGGTTTTGATTTATGGCCATATTACCAGTCGAGACGATTTTTTATGGGTGACTGGGCGTCGCTGTAGGATTACTTTGTCGAATAGACCAAATGTTCAGGATACGAAAAACAAATTTCATAATCCTATATTTAAATACATGGAGATATTTAAATTGTTATTTTTACAGCATATGAATGATGTATTCATTACCGTTAGAAAGTAGTTTAAAGAAAAGAATGGTTCTAGTCCATTTAGATACAAAAAAACATTCGACAAACCAATCCTATAGCGACGTGGGGTTAAGGAGATAGCATTCAGTTTGAAATAATTCGACAAGAAATAATTTTATTTTACTATACACTCAACTGTGGGTTTTCCTTAATGTCAACTGCGGTGTCTCTTCAGTCAGTCGAAAAGTTGCTATGAAGCTTATATATATATATATATATATATATATATATATATATATATATATATATATATACTAATATTTAATATTATATTCATCATAACTGGTGATAGGATTTCGAAAAAGATATCTTATGATTCTCGGTCAATGATTGAATGCCATGGTTGAATTTCCTGAATGATTAGGATGTCCGTACTATTACATTAATAATTAACGTACTAGGCACCTGCACACTTACTGTCAAACAATCCTGCAAATATGCGATAATTGCAATAATTATGGATATTTTACGCATTATATTTTAGAATATATATGTAGGCAAGTTGAAGAAATCATTTATTCAATATTTAATTATAAAAAAAATATATTTATTAATATCAGTACACATTCGACCGTAGATAACCGATAAGGAAAATTATAAAACTTGCCGAACGTTATCGCCATGTTTTATACTACCCCTAAAATTGTACTTACCATAACTTTTACTATACTCATCATCTACTTACTAATTTATATATCAATGTATCATTATACTTAAGGGGGGACACACTCAGCGTAGGTCAAAATGGAGCTTTTATTCTATTTTCAAAGCATGATCCTGGACATTTCTTAAACGTTGTAGATAATCTATTTAAATAATTTTGAAGCCTTATTATCCTTCATATTTATTTTAAGCATTTGATGACTGCATAAGATATTTTTATTACATAAAATAGTATTCTTTTAAACCTCTTGCTCTAATGTTTTAGAATATAGTCATATTTCAGTACATAAATGTGCAGTGGTGTTAAGATTTTTTACATTTATTAATTTCTAAACGCATTTATAAAATCATCAGTATAATTTATGTCGACATTATTATATTGAAATATTTATGATAACAAATTATATTGATAATCTCTGTGATCCGAAATTTGACAAGAATTAGGCATTTTATTATTCAAAAAATGAGCAAGATTAACACATTTCAAGATAATTCTAAAGATACTAATTATAAGCTTTTTTGACCATTTAAGTGCGATAAGCATACTATGAATAATGATTGCTTTATAATAATTATTGACCTAAGAATAAGGATAGGATAGGATTAATAAATTTAAAAATCTTAACACCACTCCACATTTATGTGCTGAAATATGACTATATTCTAAAACATTAGAGCGAGAGGTTTAAAAGAATACTATTTTATGTAATAAAAATATTTTATGCAGTCATCAAATGTTAAAAATAAATATAAAAGATAATAAGGCTTCAAAATTATATAAATAGATTATCTACAACGTTTAAGGAATGTCCAGGATCATGCTTTGAAAATAGAATAAAAGCTCCATTTTGACCCACGCTGAGCACGTCCGCCCTTAAGTAAAATTTAAATCAAGGTTACGAAAGTTACTGTTGTCCCCTGATAGAACTTAAAGTCCAGAAATATTTACCTTACTTAATAAAAATGACGCCCTCGGAGTCTAATGCGCCAGGTACTGGCTTTTCATACTAGGGTATTCAGGTTAAAATCAATTCCCGCTGATATCAAAACAGATATATACGTGATTTATTTTATCTTGGGTGTTTTAGGGATGTAAATATTGCATTATTGTAATTGGTGCACTGATTATATGAATATTTAAAAAATGCAATCAGCAAAGTGGACTCCATGAAAAAGGTGAATATTTTACACATAACTCTCCAAAAGTCAATGCAAAGTTTACGAAAAAGAGATACGAAGCTTATTCGTAATTTATTCTCCTTGAATGCTGCTGATGCCATAATTGTCATCGCCCTGTCAATTGGATACGTAACATCATTTTAAGGTGAAGTGTCATGCACTATTATAAATTATTGATGGATTTACGTAACATGCAATTAAATAAAATTTACTAAAAAATTATCTTTACAGTGGTTTACAATCAATACGTAACTATAAATAACCGTTATACCTAATCGTTGAACAATTTTAGTTTATCATTAGATACTCGTACGTCCTACCAATTTATTTTTATATCATTATTTTAATCATTGAGCGGTAGTCTTATTAATTATATCGAATCTATTTTACTTGGAATCCTTTTTATTTATTTATATTTAATAATTGATTATCGGTATTGTGGCTATATTATTCTCTTTTAGTATCGTCTTATATTGAAAGTTTGCATACTTGCAGTACATTTATCATCAGATCTCCAATGCCTTGGACATTAAATCACTTACGGAGATTGCTTATTAAGGAGAATCTCCTTCAACTTATGCTTCTGCTGCCCTATACCTTCCCCTGGATTATGAGATGGAGTAAATTATACTTCTAATAATTGCAAGAAATATTACTGAAGGATGCAGCTTTTCTGCGCTTGATAGTAACTATAGATTTTTTTGTCATATTGGATCGTCTTAAAACCTCTTCATGGATCATGTAATCAGCCTAGGATTGTGGCTTTATGCTACACCGATATGAGATCCATTTCTTTAATGCCCAGGCTTTGACTTTGTATACTAATACGGCTATTATGTAGCATCTGATCGCTTCCTTCTTCTATTTTATTCTATTAGAAGGCGATAAATTAGTATTTCTGCTAACTATAAAAAAGACGTGCAACGAAAAATGTTGAGTATGGTGTTATTGACTTTTAATTTAGACGCTGACAACGATGGCCACCACAAAGGGGGGGGCTAACAGGACTCTAGCCTGGGGGCTCGGCGTTGCGGTTCAACCAGTTAAGTGAAAAAAACACATCACAATTTTTCTTTAGTAGGAAAAAAAGTCGCATGCGGCGCTATTTTCATTAATGACATAATTTACATTTTAAAATATGTGATTGTGTAATATAATGTGATGTGATATGATGATTGATAATTAAATGATAATTCACGTGGAGAAATTTATTTTATAATTACATAATTTAAGTGTATTTCCTGACATACAAAATGGCCTTTTATCCAATATGGCAAAGGGTTGCATATTATTTAGTTATCTACCATAAAAGGAGGTCACGATCAGTGCTTCATAGATTTATGCTGAATTCTTACAACTCAATAAAGCAACTGGGTTTATATTTAAATCGCTAAAAATACACGAAATACCACTTGGGGAATGCTACTGTAGAACATCATACTTCATTTAACCTTAGCGATGGGTAGGGGGCCCGCCATAGATCCTGACCTAGGAGGCCGCTTTAGGATGTGGGGGCCATGCTGACAACTATAGCTTGAGGAGCGGCGGTTTGAAGAACTAATAGCTTAAACTACACCTGCAATATTAACATCGCGATTCTGTTGCCAAGGTCTCAAGTTATAGCTGCTATAAACATACAAAATGAGCGTGAAGTTTGATAAATTTAACTGAAAATTTTAAGTAGTTAGAGTGAAAGAAAACGATGCAATAGGCTTCATGTAAGAGCAGTTAATTAACAATCATTATTTTTACCCTACGTAATTCGTTCCCAGGGGCCTTATGTTATAACTTGCAAGTCGACGATGTCACAATGATGTCATATGACGTCATAAGACATCATTGTGACGTACTACCGGAGTGATAATAGCATTCGAGAAATTAACGCTACTCAAATATTGGCGTTATCCATTGTCCCCATACACAAATAGGTGTTTCAGCATAATAATATCTATGGTGAGCCGTGTGCGTTGGGCGGCTTGCCTCGAGCGTGTATTGGCTTACGTCACAATTACGTCATGTCGTCGGGTGACACACGAGTCGATAGTTAGGAAATCGCAGGCCAGTAGATGAAATCACAATCTACGCAATTTCAAGGACAAGTTTTAACATTATCTTCTCGAGTTAGTATTAACACAGTCACCGTTACCAAATGATGATTCGTTTGTGTCCTTATAAGATTAAAGGCAATTTGTAGCATTAATAATGTAATAAACTAAATCAGATCAAAATACGCATAGGCTATAAAGGTAACATGTTTACAACGCCTTAGGTTAGAACAGGTCTGGGCAAACTTTTTGGATGAAGGGCCACATTAGAAATATAAAATGAACGGTGGATGGGCCGCAAGTAAAATACAGTTTTTAAAAATAAATGATTCCCTAATAGCCAACAATTAAATGAGAATAATGAAATTGTTTTACATTTTTCATCATTTTTTTTTATTTCAGGTGCTAATTTTGTAGTTGAGATTCTTAAAATTGATTTTAAATGTTTATCGGTGATGCTTGACTGTAAAAAGTTTTTATTGATCCATAATTGAAAATATTTGTTCACATATTGATCCAAAAATAACAAACATTTTTTGAGCACAATCTTTAAGTTCTTCGAATTTGTTCAAATTAACGCTTTCGCTGCTGAATAGATAATGAGATTTTAATTGCCCCCTTTAAAATGCACGTTAATTACATCGATCGGCCGCCTGGTCATTACGCACCGTGTGCGTCTTCCGCGTCCAAAGTATTAAGAGTGTTATAAAATTTACAGATTTCTTCTCGACGGTGCAATTCCTGCATATTCAAATTTTATTTTTAAAAGTGTGTAAAGCATCAATTACATTGAGCTTCTTTACGAGCTGTTTGTTGGCGAATTTATAATCTGCCTGTAAAGTCGCCCAGTGTAATCATCGAACAAGCTAACAAGCAGGTTGTAAACACTCTACCGAGAAAAGTTAAAAGCCGTCAACTTTACACGCTACACGCCGGCGTGTGGGTCTACTGCGTCTGCGCAGTAGAGCGCAGTAGCAACCTCCCGGTAAAAAAACGAACTACGTTCTGTCAAAATAGTCGCTGGCTTGTGGCTTCTCAGGGAATGGAAAGTTTCGTGTGTAATCATCAAATCGCAGTAGCTGAATCGCCCGCTTTTAAATTCGCCAACAAACAGTTCGTAAAGAAGCTCAATGTAATTGACGCCTTAAAATATAGAAAAAAATAAACTTTTTCAGAAATACGATTAAAGCTCGCGGTCCTCATAGAAATAATTGTAGTTTGCCCACGCCTTGGTTAGAAGATATCAACCGTACTATAAGATTTAAACAATAATTTAAATATGTATGCAAGTGTGTAAAACAAATTCAAATTCCATGACATTTTATAACTCTAGGTCATCTATCGGACAATTATTGCAGAATTTAATACCTAGTGACAATATACTGGCATAGCATATAATATAATTATTATATTAATGTTAGTTTTCCACTCAATGTGCATACATTAGCACCTTTTCAGTACGTATTTCGCTTCTACACAGTTGTAAAAATGCTAAGTATGTGGGCCTTAATTAGCATTGAGCATTAAAAAAACAACAGAGTGAACCTACCGTGTGTATATATTTGCATTTTTTATTACATCTAAACATTGTGCAAATTTGACTTGCGTCTTTTATGTCACAGTTGTGCTATGAACCGCAGAATTTTACGCAACCAATATTCCTCGGATAAACTATTACAAGCCGATGATTAAACTAGAGCCGAAGACCGTATATTATGTCACTCGTAAAAATATGTCGTGTTATATTTCATAATACTTTATTAAAAAAAATACTTAATTGGTTTCCACAGTTTTATAAACTATAACAATATCCGGTTAAAAAATAACCATTTTGTTATATTATGTCGTATACTAGTAATTAAAATATGTATACGTAGTTCTAAATTATTTCATGTTCAAGTAATACTATAACTATTATTAACAATTAAATTAAAATAAAACGTAGATACGAGTAAGTATAATATATCTTAAATAAAATACAAATATGCCTTAAGGGCCCACATGCTCAGCGTAGGTCAAAATGGAGCTTTTATGGTGTTTTCAGAGTATAACCCTAGACATTCCTTAAATGTTGTAGATAATCTATTTATATAATTTTGAAGCCTTATTATTCTTTATATTTATTTTAAATAGTTGATGACTGCATAAAGTATTTTTATTACATAAAATAGTATTCTTTTAAACGTCTCGCTCTAATGTTTTAGAATATAGTCATATTTCAGTACATCCATGTGCAGTGGTGTCTAGATTTTTTAGATCTATTAATTTTTAAACGCATTTACAAAACCATTAGTAAAATTAATGTTAACATTATATAGTAACATATTTACGATAAAAAATATATTTTATAATCTTTGTGATCCCAAATTTGACAAGAATTAGGAATTTTATTATTAAAAAAATGGCATGATTAATGAATTATTGATATAAATTATAGTATTATTGAATGTGTTTATCCACGTTACTTTATTAGTGGCGTTAATATTACAAGTTTTTTTTACGTAAGTAGATAGTAAATAAATACCATTCAATTCAAAGTATCGATGTGTTAGGTCAGTTTATGTATTACTATGAATATGACTTGAGTTTACTATTAACCTCAATCTAAATGAATTGCTTTATGCAGTTTGAATCGTATATTATAGTACAGTGACGCAACTTGTCTGAGAGTGAAAGGTCTTCTTCTTCACTGTAATATTTTTTGGATTAACCCGTGACATGATTATTTCGTAAATCGGTTGCTTTATATATGATTAATAATTTGCATATTTGTAATTATGACGACATACTGTAGGTACGTACATATTTAGTGGGAATTAGAAATAACATTTAAAACAAAATTCTTTAAATATTTGAATCGGATTAACGGAATATATTGGCAATAACTTACGGTTTCAGTTATGTTCTAAAATTATTTATAAAAAATCACAATATTATTAATTCATTTCGACCATATCCGATCCAAATAGGATCATAATGGGCCTCCATAGAATGGAGGTTTGTATTAACAGATTATGTTTTTACGTGAAATGGATTTCAGCCACTTGTTCAACCTATTAGGTCCATACTCTGAATCATACACAAATTGAAAAACAATATTTGTACTTTCCAGATTCACGATTTTGCTTACTTGCACATTTTATGGTTTGGCGTTTAGGATAGTTTAGAATTTAATAGACGCCATGTCCAATCCTAATAAGATCGTATGGGCCTCCATAGAGTAGAGGTTTGTATTAACATTTTTTTTGTTTTTACGATAAATGGATATCGGCCACTTGCTCAACCTGTTAGGTGCATACTCTGAATCATACACAAATTGAAAAACAATATGTGTACTTTCCAGATTCAAAAGTTTGCTTACTTGCACATGTTATGGTTTGGCGTTTAGGATAGTTTAGAATTTAATAGACGCCATGTCCAATCCTAATAAGATCATATGGGCCTCCATAGAGTAGAGGTTTGTATTAACATTTTTTTGTTTTTACGATAAATGAATATCAGCCACTTGCTCAACCTATTAGGTACATACTCTGAATCACACACAAATTGAAAAACAATATGTGTACTTTCCAGATTAAAAAATATTGCTTACTTGCACATTTTATGGCTTGGCGTTTAGGATAGTATAGAATTTAATAGACGCCATGTCCAATCCTAATAAGGTCATATGGGCCTCCATTGAGTAGAGGTTTGTATTAACATTTTTTTTTGTTTTTACGATAAATCAGCCACTTGCTCAACCTATTAGGTCCATACTCTGAATCATACACAAATTTAAAAACAATATGTGTACTTTCCAGACTCAGGATTCGAACCTGTGACCCACGACGCTATAGGCCGACGCTTAAGCCGTGCGGCCATCGTGGGTGTTAAAAATATGTTGTACTTATTAGACTATGTTTAATGATAATGAAAAACAATTTCGCCTAGTTCTCAAAGACGTTGTCAACTGCTTATTAAATATAATATAATTAAGCAGAATAATTTTAATAAGTACCTACTATAGATTCACCAGTATAAGTTTTTCGAGGAGTGAGGGCGCCACTTGCTAACATTTGACATATCATTCAATACTTTTTACAAAGTTTTTATTAGGTCGTATTCTTATTTGTCCGGTGTTTGTTTGTCCGGTACAAATCTTGCAATCGATTGTAGCTAGTATAGATAATCCCGACTAGGTAGACATTTGCAACTTTTAGAATATATCAGAACGCGATGCCTATGCATTCTTTTAGCCATTTTAAGTAGAATGGCTAAAGTTCAGTTAATTCTGTTTTGTATGAAAAGTTATTTCGGATAAAATCCGTAATACAATCCACTATTATTGGTTGCTAGGGTACTAACAACTAAATTATTAATATATACGTGCGTTACTATGGAAATCAATATGAGTGTCAAAATGACATTTCAGTATTATTTCTATCCAATACATTTTTTTTGATTGTTTAAGCTAGTCAAGTCAAATTTATATGATTCAACAGAAAATTTAAAAACGTTGTATATAAAAAGTTCTTTTTATCTTGTAATTATTATAATGTGATGAGCATAGTTCTAAATTCGAACACTAGACGATTTATGATGGTATATCTATTATAGATATACGTATTGTGTTTTATTTTCTGTTTCCGGTGGCCGAGTGGTTACGTGTCGGCCTTTAATATCGTGAGTCCCGAGTTCGAATCACAAGTCTGCCAAAAAAAACATATTGTTTTTCAATCTGTGTATTTTGAAGTGGCTAACATCTATTTCTCGTAAAATCAAAAATTTGTTATTACAACCTTCACTCCGTAAAGGCATGTATGATCATTTAAGGAACGAACATGGTAAAAAAAATCTCCGAAAATTGACAATTAGCACCATAAAAAAAATATTTTCTAAAAATCAATAAAAGTATACAAAAAAATGGTTCATACATTTTTTTTAAATGGACTAAAAAAGGAAAATAAAAACCTAACATGTAGTTATAACATCAGTAAAGTACGTTATAGTAACTATTATAAAGAATCGTATTGCGAATTTTCTGGGTCATAATCCTGATAACGAAAATTCCGACAGAGTTGAGAAGGGAGACAGATGATTTGGTCATTAACTATTTTTCAAATTGATGCAAAATTTTCCCGTTTCTGCCTGCAGTAAAGCAAACTAAATAAATAGTTTTAACTTGTGATTTTTATTGACACCTAACAAATTTAAATAATATAACATACGAAATCGTTAAACTTTAGTTTTTTGTGGAGACTTCGAACTTTTACTATGCTTTATCATTTATTTTAACAACACTTAAATTTATATTATATAATTTTTGTCTTCCATTAACTATCACCATTTATTAATATAATCTTGTATTTCTTAATAAAATTTCAGAAAAATAATTTTAGAAGAAATAATATTACAGTTTTAATCATATTTATTCGTGAACAAAAATTATTATCTAAAAACTAGGTACTTAATGCTTATGTAACGATAATTGTAAATATATTGAAAAAATGGAGTTTTAGGATAAAAAATAAGATTAAATACATTTAAAATATTTAGTAAATGCTTTTAGTATATATTAATATACATATCCCATTCTTTTCGTAAGACATAATTGATGATATTGAATAAAATTAGGTTAAAAGCAAAAGCGGTATTCTCTATTTTTGAAATGTACACTGTAATATTCAAATTAAAGCAAACAATACTATTATTTTTAATTAAAATCATTTATTAAATTATTTAAGTATATTAAAAAGCTTATAATTTATCGATAACCCCCTCAAAATTGAGTAACCATTTTTATCCATATATCGCAATGTAATAATTATAGGATATCTACAACGTATTTTATCACGTTTTTCTTAGCTCGTATTCTTGTCTGTCCGGTGGATGTTAATCCAGTACAAATCTTGCAATCGATTTTTAACTAACTTTCCGACTAGCTAGACATTTAAAACTTTTAGAATATATCAGAACACCATGCCTTTTAATACTTTTAGCCATCTTTAAGTAGAATTGAATTCATTTTAATTATTAATATATACGTGCGTTACTATGGAAATCAAAATGACATTTCATTATTACATATTTGTTTATTTGTTGCAAAATAGCAAAAAAAATGATTTGTTGACAATTGCCTTATTTGTCCTAAATTATTAATACATAGAGTTTTTTTATATTTATGAAATAATTTATTTAAATATTATTATGTAAATATATTTAGGAATAAAAAATAATTGAAATTGTATCATTGACCATAATATGTTATTGAAAACTATATTTTCTTGTTAAAACTTACATTTATTCAGCTGGTGGCTATATGAATATTTGCAAAGCTTTCGCGTTTAGAAAACGGCAAGTTCAAATCATTTAGCACAAAACGATATTCCAAAAGACTGTCCATTGACATCTGGTAATGGAAACAAAAAACTCCAAGCACTTATAAGCCGAAATAAATTACGTTAGCAATAACTTTTATTAAAAACTATCAAAACATATTTTATATTCAGAGAGTTTATATTGCAATTATTACTCTTGCCTAACCGTCAAGTTTTGTCATTAGATATTTTGAGGCTTCATTAGACATTGAGTTCACAAGTGACATTGACTTGTCTCAACCTCACAAATATTTAATATCTGACATAAAAAAAAATCTATGAGCTAATGTACTTTTATGAAATTGAGTTTTTTTTTAAATTCTTTATGGCAATGTTTTTCAGTTCGTTTTGTGTCATAAAGTCATCTGTTCTATCAAAGGTTTTACAGTGCTTAATATTGTTTATAATCTACGATTTGCATTACAAAATAAGCAATAATGATTTATTGCATTTGTTTTTTTGATTTTTAATGATAATTATTTATCATAATATTACTTGGAAGTAATAAGGAAACGTATTTAGTGCAAGTTCGGGTGATTGTTTATTATTATTTAATATATTCAGAAAATACTGAATAAGAATGTCACTTTTTGATCAATTAGATAATGCTACTTACTGACAATACTAATTATACGTAAAGTGTGAGAAATATTACTTATTGTTTTAAATAGCTTTGAGATAATTAAAATATTACACCAATTTCTTTGAAAAATAATATTTTAATAAATACAAATATTTATGAAATGAGCACAGACAATTATTATTATTAATAAGTAGTTGAATATTGACATACAAAAATAACATATTTGAATGCATGGTATATTTATTTTTTAAGTTCGAAAGAAACAGTTAATGTTTGTTGTATATGCATTAAAGTATTTATTATATAACTAGTATCCACAACATAGCTAGTCACTTCGCGGATACGAATAGGTATCATTGTCCCTTTTTCTCCATGGATTATTTGATGAGTCTAAAACGATATTTATCGCACGATGGCCGCGCGGCTTAAGCGTCGGCCTATATCGTCGTGGGTCCTCGGTTCAAACCCTGGGTCTGGAAAGTACACATATTATTTTTCAATTTGTGTATAAGTCAGAGTATTGACTTAATAGGTTGAGCAAGTGACTGACATCCATTTCTCGTAGAAAAACAAAATCTGTTCGGGATCGGGCGTGGTCGGAAGAAAACGATATAGTACGTGCTATGAGCTTTCTACTGCTACACTAGCTTTTTACTTTTGCTCCATGTGATGATGGCTAGAATCCCGTAGCTGTATCAAACGCAATAATATGTTATATTTTTAAATTTCGGAACTGTACGCATGATACGAGGGTGGTCCCAGAAGTACTAGATCTAACAAAGAAAACACAAATTTGGGATTTTTTTTTATTTCTCTACGTAGTCTCCTTTTAGGTCGATACACTTTTTCCAGCTATGTTCAATAGCTTTGATACTGAGAATCGTCGAGCTCCTCAAAATAGCCATCAACCGCCGACTCCACATCTTCATTGTTGGCAAATCTTCTACCACCGAGCCATTTTTTCAAATTTGGAAACAGAAAATAATCCGAGGGGGCTAAATCTCGCGAATAAGGTGCGTGCGGAAGCAATTCGAACTTTAACTCATTGATTTTGGCCATCGCGATATCGGATGTGTGAACTGATGATCTGTCCTGATGAAACAAAACTATCTTGTTCACCAAATGCGGTTGTTTTTTCTTGATGTCATTACTCAAACGCTACAATAAGTTTGCATAATACACGCCGTTGATTGATTTTCCTTTCTGAAGTTAATCAATGAAAATTGCCCCACGCACATTCCAAAAAACTGACGCCATGACCTTGCCTGCAGATGGAACTGTTTTCGCCTTCCTTGGAGCCGATTCACCCATTTCAGTCGATTGTTTTGACTGTTCTTTCATCTCAGGTTTGAAGTGATGGACCCATGTTTCATTCATGGTTATGAATAGATGCAAAAACTCTGCTTTATTGCTGTGAAACTTTGCCAAACACTCGATTGAAACATCCTCACAATGCTGTTTTTGTTCCGTACTTTTCGGACTATCGGTACTTACGAATTGATCAAATTACCCCGATTTACTGCTGACAGTACTTACGTATTATTGCGGCTATAACATTTCAGTACTCTATATTTGTGTGTTTGTTTGTTTTTTATTTGCTTCATATCAAGTACAAGTTTGAGCATATTGAGCATAATAATTCAACAGAAAATTTAAAAACGTTGTATATAAAAAAGTTCTTTTTACTTTGTAATTATTTAATGTGTAACTAATTCAAATATACGACTTCATTCCAAAATCATTTTAAATGTAAGAAATATTAAGCATACAATAATTTAATATAATATTAATTATGTATTAATATTATATTAGTGCAAGCGTCCAATAAATAAATTTGGATAACCCATACCGTCAACTGTAAATTATATGAGTAATATAACTTATTACTGTAAAAGAATATTATGTTGAACAAGTAATACAAGACTATTAGAATGATACGTATTAAAATAAAGTAACCTAAACCGTTCAAGGTTTGATTGAATAATTTTGCACGTCGCTCTAAATGCTGTATTATTAGATTGTCAATATAATACTGGCACAAGTTGGCTGTCCTTCAATCTTAACATCTATACCAAATCAATTAGTATCAGATTATCTTCTAAGTATGACATTCTAATAGTGATCATTTGCAAGATGTTCTTAATAGCATCATTCAAATATTGCAAGTAATTATTATTGATTCATGGACATATTATATGAATTATAGTATATAATATTATGTAATTTCGTAATGGAACTTTTAAAATATTATTTAACTTTATTGATCAATTTCAAAAATCATATATAATTTAATGTATGTAAGTACTAAGTTAAAGTTCCCACCACCACCCGTCATATATGCACAGCCGTGGATATGCACGGCCGCTTTCTATGACGCTTTAAACGTGTCTGAAAGAAGTGATTTTTAGTGCTGAGACGTCCCGAGACGGAGCCGCACGGGACTGATGCTGCAACCATGCACCGTAGTGCTTAAAGAAGAAAGTTAAGATTTTTTTTTTTTGTTTTGTTTTTTGGACTGGCTCTGCTGTCCGCTGACGTTAAGCGATTTGTATACCCGCATACTGAGATGTCACGAATTGAAATGGATGAGTCTATAGAAGAGTCGGGACTATCCCGTAGGTGCTATTGTAGGTACTATTGAAATAAATAAAATATAAATTTCATTTGAAACTGTTGTTTTTTTTGTATGGTTATGAGAATAATTCCCAAATTTTACGAGCAGACTTGTCACGACACCCACCGACCATCTGCCTCGATCGATAAATGTCATTTTAAATTTTCTAGTCATACACATTTATAAATATATATATATATTTATTTTTGACCATGTTCGATCCTAAAAAGATTATATGGGCCTCCACTGTATGGAGGTTTATATTAACAAATTTCGTTTTTACGAGAAATGGATGTCAGCCACTTGTTCAACATATTAGGTCCATACGCTGACTCGTACACAAATTGAAAAACAATATGTTTACTTGCCAGAACTGGGATTCAAACCTGGGCCCCACGACGTTATATGACGACGCTTGAGCCGCGCGGGTATTGTTGGTCTATTTTAACCAGGTTTAATTATTCGATGATTGAGGTCCCAGATTTGTTTGAAGGTCCTCTTAATCCAGTGCGTAAGGCACTGATCTTTCACCTGGGGTCTCTGAGTTCCCGGTGAGATCGCAATATGTTTATGTGATTTTCTAAATGCCTGGGTTTTCATGATTGCTTCACATCTATTATTAACAAATCTACTCTCATTGGGCCTCAGGGTAGTGTACAAAAAAATATATATTAAATAAAAGGAAGAAAGAATTTCATCTTTCCACCATGCGGTGTACTCTGTCAATAATGTCAAGACTGTTCTGTAGTCCATGCATTTGTTTTCCAAGACACTTTTTATTAAATTACGTCTTTCAGTAAACTCAGTCAAAGTTCCTCGAGAGCGTGGCGATCTCAGTCTTAGGTAACTGCTCTTGAGACATTTCCAAGCGTAAACAACTGATGATGCTTCACACTAAGCGTAGGGCCTCATGACCGCGTGTGGTGAGGGGGCGGTTGGTTTGTAGGGCTCCATGTTTGTCTTTTCAATAATGTCAGATTGATGTTTGATTTTATAACGAAATACTTTATTCACTATTTTCACTGATGTAAATTAATTATCTATTTGTTTATAAATGACGCACACACCTTGAGATAATATAAAACCAAAATAATGCTAGTAAATAACTACAATCAGTAACTTATTAATTATCCAAATATAATCACTTTAATGTCTTAATTTAATATCTACATATGAGACAATAGGTTTCGTGTTTGTCATTAAGTTGACTAATTGATATAATTTGATCTACTTGTATATTTTTTAACACTTGCAGACACTATATAATTATGTAGGTACAATTTATTTGATTGTTTTTGGTAATTGAATCGTTGCAAGAAATTGCTATTTAAAGTTGGCAATTGTTTGAAATGATCGGCGTGACTCTAAGCTGCGCATGTAATATAGTATTATAATTTATAACCATAGAACTTGTGTACAATTAAATTTTAATAATATTTCGTTACATTTGTTTTACCATGTTCGATCCTTAAAAGAAGATCATAATATAGACCACAGAATGGAGGTTGTATTAATAGATTTTTGTTTTTACAATAAATAGGTGTTATCTTCTTGGTCTACCTATTGGGTCAAACCTGGGTCCAAATACACGTTAAAAATGTGATTTTGCTGCTAGACCCGAGTTTGAATCCGGGACCCACGACATTATAGGTTGACACATTACCGCTCGGCCATTGTGGACATTAGCGAAAAAGCACGCTGCGAGTGGCCGTGCGATGAGAGAGGGGCGAGAGGCATAAAGGGCACTTGTCTTGCGCGCATCGCACTGCTTCTTGAGGTGTGCTCCACCACTTAAAGTTTCAATTCGCAACGACTCTACGACAAATGATATGACCAATGTAAAATGTTATAATTCACACGAAATTAATAAATTAATTATTTATTACTATTATATAAGTAAAAATATAGTGTGGAGCTTTGTGAAATTGGGTGGGAATAATTAACATTCTGATTATTATTTCAATACTATAGTCAGGCCGTAATACACGAAACTGTAAATATCAATCGTAGTTCTAGTTAATGCTCATAGATGGTATGCAATAATATGGTAAACTGTTGTAGAAAATTATAATTCTTTCTTATTGAAATAAATATTAACACGTTAATTGATTTTAGCAAAATATACGAACGAAAATATTCATTTACTGCGAACAGGTTACCGTATTGAATTTGAAAATAATCAATTACTGGCACTACCATCGTAACACGTCCCTGACTGTATATAGTCGGCCTTGGCTTCTAGCATAACTCAAGGATTAAACGAATAGTTTAGAGATAGGTATTTGAAAATTTTGTTTTAATTCACATAATAGACAAGACAAGATAGGTATGTACTCGTATTAGTTAATTTTAATGATAAGGTACCTCAACCGCAAAAAAATAATGAATGAATTGCTATCGAAATAAATGAGATAAGATAATCTATTTATCATTCAACGATCGTTATAAAACATGTACCCTCTACATTAAATTACCGGAAAAACGTTACTTATAACACGTTGTATTTTGCTCAGCATTAATGCAGAACATTTAATATTGCATATATATTATATTTAAAACGAGAACATTAATAATTTGTCATTAAAATACCAATTTGTAGTCGAGAATCATTCTAAAACTTTCCCATTATATTATATAAGTGATGGAAAAACACTGTCGCCGTGAGTATACGAATAACTATATAGGAATTATCATATCATATATTAATACAATATAATATTGTGAAATTCCATTATAATACAAACTGGTTTTTAAAATTATAGATATAAATAAAATTTATTAAACAAATGTTTAGAAGTAATAAACAAAGCTGATACTAATATGGTATGAACTACATAGAGAGATCTGATGAATCCAACTATGAACCTGATACATATGATTTATTGTTATTTTACCACGTTTTCTTAGCTCATATTCATGTTTGTCCGGTGGTTGTTTATCCAGTACAAATCTTGCAATCGATTTTTAACTAACATCCCAACTAGCTAGACATTTGACACTTTTAGAATATATCAGAATACGATGCCAATGCATTCTTTTAATACTTTTAGCCATCTTTAAGTAGAATTGAATTCATTTTCAGTTAATTCTGTTTTGTATGAAAAGTTATTTCGGAAGTAATCCGTAAAACGTAAAATACTATTATTGGTTGCTAAGGGGATGGTCCTAGCAACTAAATTATTAATATATACGTGCATTACTATGGAAATCAATACGAAATGTCAAAACGACATTTCAGTATTCTATAATATTTATTCGGTACCTATTTCTATAAAGTACAAAAAAAAGTATTTAATAATACATAGAATTGTCAAGTTTATATGATTCAACAGAAAATTTAAAAATGTGGTAAATTAAAAGTTATTGTTATCTTGTAATTATTTAAGTATAAAACAAATTATTATATTTAGATTTCCTCCAACGCGAGCACACAGATTTTCAATAAACTTCCCATTACGCTTGTTTCCTGCAATTTTGTCCTTTTACGTTATTTTGGTTTTTTACGGTTGTTAATATTCTGCTGTCTTGTGATAAGGACTTTTAAGCTTTTATGGATGTTGGCCTCCTCCAGCATCTGCTTCTATCATTTTTGTCCTCGTTAAACCCAATTCTAACTCAACTAAACTCAACACTTTTTGGCTTACAGTGTCGTAGGTCCCAGGCTCGAATCATGTGTCTGTCAAATACACATATGGTTTTTCAATTTGTGTTTGCGTCAGAATATCATTGTGGACCTATTATGTTGAGCAAGTGGTCAACATTCAATTCTCGTAAAAACAAAACTCGTTAATACAAACCTTCATTATCTGGAGGCCCATAAGATAATATTAGGATTATAAAAAAAACCTAACTCGATACATCCATCCATTTTGTATGATTTCGACTGGGTCTTTGTTTTCCTTCCGGCTTCTCGAGTATCAATTTATTTGTCATGCGTGGAATTCGATAGATTTTACAATATGCGGGCACACGTACAAAGCATATGGATGGCTCTTAGCGATAGCGCTCATAGAACGCGTCGAGCGGGCGAAGTCGGCGAATGCAGTGTTTATTCATAACCATAATCACACGTCTCTTCCCGCGCATTACCCTTCACCTATGTAATAAGCGGCCCAAGCAGCACAAAATAATTATTTTTACAGTGTCTCTCATAACAAAGCAATAAAAATATTATATTATTTCGGGGCTTGTCATTAATATTTACGACGACATTATTCAACCAGCGATAAACTGAACTTGCAATAAAATTAAACAATGACTTCTCTGTAATTAAATAATTGCTTTTCGCCCGTCGATCAACGAGGCCTCAAGCAGCGTAATTTTGGTAGCCGTGTTCAATGAATGGACTTCTTTGTATTTTCATTAAATCGTATCGCCGAGAAGCGAAAAACGGTGACTCATGCGGCACGCAAGGCGCAAGGTATCGTGAAGTCCAGTGGGCGCTGGCGTATTTGATTACGTTGTATTTTTGATGATTTACGCGCCACTTGTAGAAATTTTGCGCGAGCGCCGCACTCGCGCAAAATTTCTACAAGTGGCGCGTAAATCAACGAAAATACAACGTAATCAAATACGCCAGCGCCCACTGGATTTCACGACGCATTATATGCGCCCGCCGCATGAATCATCGTTTTTTCGCGAATCACCGCTTCTCGGCGATACGAATGAAAGAAAATACAATGGAGTCCATTCATTGAACACGGCTACCAAAATTACGCTGCTCGAGGCCTCGTCGATCGACGGGCGAAAATCAATTATTTAATAACAGAGAATCATTGTTTAATTTTATTGCGTGTCAAGTTTATCGCTGGTTGAATAATGTCGTCGTAAATATTTATTACAAGCCCCGAAATAATATAATATTTTTATTGCTTTGTTATGAGAGACGCTTTAAAAATAATTGTTTTGTGCTGCTTGGGCCGCTTATTACATAGGTGAAGGGTAATGCGCGGCACGAGACGTGTGATTATGGTTATGAATAAACACTGCATACGCGGACTTCGCCCGCTCGACGCGTTCTATGGGCACCATCGCTTAGTCGTATTTTTGTATCCACTCCAACCATGTGTCATTGGTGGGCCCGAAGATAAAATGCAGCACGCTCCGCTCAAATGAGCCCAAAACTTTGTCCATACTTTTAGTCATGCACCAGTTCTTCGAGCTATACATACCACCTGGTCTTATTAGTGTTTTGTACAAGATGCATTTCAAGTGTCGGTTTAATGAATGGAACTTGGAACGTAGTACCTTCATTAGACCGAAGCAACATTAATTACCTAGCGTAATTATTCTTCTTTTGATTTCTTATCAAATATTATGTAATGATAATAACAATATTATCAGATATTTGATACTAATCAATACCAAATTAATGTTCTTATTGGATCTAATAAACTCAGAACATTACCATTATCTAACAAGCGTCGTATCTAAATGGTTTTGTAACATAATAGCGCATCTACCCGTGCATGAATTAACTCGCAGCAATAGTGCATATTTTAAACTATCGTGACAATAACTGTTTACACGTAAAAGTCCTGACTGTTTTTCCAATCTCATTCTTCAAGAGTGAGCGAGACGCGATGTTGACATTTTATGTTACTATTTGACAAGTAGTGAAAATAGATTAACCTCAAAATTCGTTCTTAGTTAATTTTTTTTGTTCGCCACTATCGTTCTACTGCGCAGGCGCAGAACGAAAAATTCTCAACTGTCGCATGAAAATTCAGAAGTTTCCGATTTTTTTAAATTCATGGATGCAATCTTGCAACTGTAGGATGCTACATGTTTACAGTATTATTATGGCCGTGATAATGCGTACTGTTAGTAGTAAATCCATGCACATGTAAATGGGACTAAGTACAAGATACTTCACTGTAAAATGCTTAGGTTTCGCTTCCTTCACCAATGATATCTTTACTTAATTAACTAATTGGTCGCTGAAAAATAAGCACGTGGAAGTTATTAAGTCTATTTATTTAGCTCATCCTAAAGTTTAACATATTTTATTTGTAATAACAGAAAAACTATATCTTTTCCATTAGAATATTACGTTTTTAATCTTGGTTTAGTTATAGTTATAAAAAAATTACAAACATATCAAATAGGTACTAATATTTATATATCACATTATGGAGGGTTTTCTTTGCACATTGCATTAATATTGGTTACATTTTATATATTATATTGATAAAGTTTAAGGTAAATTCTGATTAAGCTGCTTAAGCATTGGCCTATAACGTTGTGGGTCTCAGGTTCTAATCCTGGGTCTGGCAAGTACCCATATTATTTTTCAATTTTTGCATGAATATGGACCTAATAGGTTGAGCAAGTGGCTGATATCAATTTCTCATATAAACAAAATCTGTTAAAACAAACCTCCCATCTGAGCAGGCCCATATGATCTTATTAGTATTGGACATGGTCGGAAGAAGAATTTACAAAAATTAAAAAAAATGTGTTGAAATCCGATGTGTTGTTATCCGATGTGTTGAAATAATTATTATTTCATTAGTTCCCTGTTTAAAATGTATACATCGAGTATTTTTTTGGTACCATATTGATTAATTTAGGTATGTGGTAAATTAAAATATTTCATAAAAAGTGGTTACATGATTAACAATATGTCCAAAATGCCCACCAGTTTACGTAGGTGGTTATGGTCCAATCACGTGTCCAACAAAACCACAACGAGAGTATGCGTAGATGTTGTAATACCATTGAATATACATATATTTAACTAATACTTATAAGTATTTGATTTACTTGAACAAAATAATAAATAAGCTAAAAGGTAAAGGGGCGCACCACGACTTCAATTAATTGGTGTCGATGCCCAGGCTTTGTTGAA
Organism: Rhyacophila brunnea; assembly: GCF_057557595.1. Taxonomy (NCBI): domain Eukaryota; kingdom Metazoa; phylum Arthropoda; class Insecta; order Trichoptera; family Rhyacophilidae; genus Rhyacophila; species Rhyacophila brunnea. The sequence continues at coordinate 32,130,781 of NW_028233276.1, read as the reverse complement.
TCACTAGTAAATACAATCGATTAGATAACAACGGTGGAATGGTTGGGTTAGGTGAGGGTAGAGGTTTGTGCGTCTATATCTAACCATTGTCGATCACGACTTAGTAAAATTGTCAGCTAGCATTGGTGTAGTGGTGAAGTGAGATGCGGGTTGTATTATTTTTATCACAAACATTACAAAATAATCGATGAGTTTTATTAAAATTATAGAATAGCTGGAAACATGGACATTTCATTTACTATTGACATTATCAAACAGAGGTATATCCATATTTAAATCAATAAAAATTGTTTTTCGATACTTACATGTTATCACATTTGCAATCTAATGACTAATTTTATTTTAACCACGTTGTGTCAAAATTCGTATAAAATAATAATATTTATTATAATATATTCAGATATTATATGCATTTTAATGGGGTACACGAAATGTTCCTATGTATCTACCCATTATTGTATATTTAAATCTACTACCTATACAAAAATATTGGAAATAATAAATTAATCTATATCATATTTGCAAACTAGCATTTACGTGACATTATAATGGTAAATAATTACAAGATAAAAAGAACTTTTTATAATATACAACGTTTTAAAATTTTCTGTTGAATCATATAAACTTGACTTGACTAGCTTAAACGATCAAAAAAATTTGTACTTGATAGAAATAATAACTGAAATGTCATATTGATTTCCATAGTAACGCACGTATATATTAATAATTTAGTTGCTAGGACCCCAGACCCAGCAATCAATAATGGTGTCGAAATAACTTTTCATACAAAACAGAATTAATTGAAAATTAATTCAATTCTACTTAAACATGGCTAAAAGTATTAAAAATGCATTGGCATCGTGTTCTGATATATTCTAAAAGTACAAATGTCTGGCTAGTCGGAAAGTTAGTTAAAAATCGATTGCAAGATTTGTACCGGACAACTAAGTATTAAGTAGTAAATATACGTAGTTATCGACTCTCTCTTGATTTAAATTGATGTTGTTAACAGTCGTTTTAGACTATAATAAAAGCATAACTATAGAGTGAATAATTGAATTGTTCATAGTTATTATGGTATAATAGATAAATGTCAACAATATAATGCACCGTTAATAATTATGTCCGTTTTACCACAAAAACCTTGAAATATTATCATGGCCTACTCATTATATTTTATTTTTAATTTGTGCTAATAAATATCTAATTTAATCAATTAGTAATTAATGTTTTCGGTATAATATGTACGAAAATTTAAAGGTTAAATTCAACTATTAATGTAAACAATTATGATATGGTGAAATTTTATATTGAAATAAACTATAATAATTGGTAAAATTTTTGGTATGTACTTAGATTATTGTAAACATATTTAAATAAACACACGTTGTCATATAAGTTAGATCTATGACCTATTTATGTACCTATGTGAAGTTATAGTTAACTGGGCAATTGTTCCTGAATTCTAAGGTACGGCTAATTATTACAATGTGTCAATATGTCCCCCATACAATATAATATGTTGACTTTAAATAGCAAGCACAATATCATTGTTTTGTATCGACAAAATTTTCCTTTAATAATTGCAATATTTTGTAATAAATAATATGCACCTATTATGAAAACCTTGCTTGAAATAATTTTAATAAAGGGCACCATATGCATTCTATTAAAGATATCTATGGTAGCATTTCCGCAAGCGTTTTTTTTTTTAGATACAATTTCAACAAGTGTATGAGTAAGTAAAAAATATTTCAATCAGACTTCAAACTGAGCCAGACAAAGTGATCTAGATTGTTGATTTCATTAAAAGTAGACTATTATCAATCACGACCATTTAAAATTATACGTACATATATAAAATAATCACTACTCTACCCTATTTATGTTCTGAAACGTCCGGTGGCTAACACGAGGTAAAGTGGTAGTTAGAATGTTTGAATTGCATCAAGAGTTATTGGGATATTGTCTAGATCATAATTTTCGATTTTATGAGCGATTAACAAATATTGTATGGTTATCAAAACATGTATACCTTGCTGATATTAAAACAAATTAAGTAGGTAGATATATTTTTAACGCAAAACAAATAATTTAAACATGTAATTTGCAATTTTAGATCTCATATGTGAAGCAAAATAATTTTTTTTCAAAGCTTTCCAAGGAAGGAAAAAATTTATTCGCCAAAATATTTAAAGAAGTCATTTTATTTAAGAGATAAAAAAGTTTCTATGACTAAAATTAATTAGAAAGCGCTGCTCTATGGTATTCATTTTTCATATATACATACATATTTTAACCTATGCGAATAATGCATAGTAATACTTATTTATGGTAGTCAGCCGATTTTCAGATGCATAAACAAAAACAAATAGCGCGCCCTTAGCATCGAAATCGTAACAAAAGTGACCGTTGACATATTCTAAACAGAAATTAACTAAATTGAATATATATTTGAATGGTGTTTCTTGTTTCCCGCAAAGCAATCGTTTTGAGTACCGATTATCTACGCAAACACTAAAAACTAGCAGTATTAAATATGTATTGTCCGAATACTAGGAATTTTTTTATCCGCGTTGCGTTAATTTATTCAATTAGCTAGTACTTAATTTAACGTATATATTATTATTAACTATATCCGAATTCAAAATATATAAATATATATTTTATTCAATTTATATTATAGTTTCCATACTTACTTTTATCATAGCATGCCACTTAAAATGTGCTCCAGTTTTTCTACCCAAAATAAAAATACTGACGAGATTCAAGAACGAGGCATATTTTACTTTTCTTAAAAACGACATTTTCACCTCAAATAAAAATTTCGAGTACCAGAGTCCAAATCACAAACAATCTAACAGCCTTGGGGTGCCGTGGCATCAGTTTGTACCACTGCATTAGGCCCTAAAGTTCTAATACAATTTGTGATAATTATATTAGCTAGTTAATGCTTCATTGATATAGGTAACCCATTGCCATAAACATTAATTAAAATACCAATGACCCTTGTTATTTTATATAATTAAGTAGAGTGTCACAATAACTCACGCCTACTGCAGAAAAATACTTGTATGAGCTAAATTTAAATTTAATATTGTCACGTTACTCGATAATAACAATGATAAAATAATGCAACTGACTCGAAGTTGTTGTATGCAGTTGTGCAATCTGCACTTTGCTAGTTTGATGGGGCCACATAGATTGCGTTACTATCAATTAAGTACACAGTGATTTTAATACACGTATCTGCACACATGTTTCCCCTATCATTTGACATCAGTAAACTATTACTAAATAAAAAGATTAATGATTGTTACCTTCATAAAAGTTTTTTTTCGTAGGGTCATTCATCAGAAGCTGTTTTCTAAAACTACATAAAAATAGTACAATTATACTAGAGGTGACAGGTCAATTGTCAAGTAACCGATTACTTGCTTAATTATTATTCTAATGTTTTTGATTACTCAATGTATATTTTCGGTTAATTGTCAGTACTTAAAACTAAAATTATTTAATATTATATTATATATAATAAAGAAACAGTAAAAAGAGTATAAAAACACATTCAAAATTAATATAAACTACATTTTCACTGTTCTATATAATTATGTAATTTTTCAAACTATATTACGACGTAATATTAACCATAACTAAACTTTTTTTAATAATTACTTTATCATACAATAATAATTAATGAATATTCTTTAAATATTATTGTATGATAAAGTAATTATTAAAAAAAGTTTAGGTTTATAATATATACAATATATTATGTTACTGTAAAACGGGTGCCAATAGTTATTATAAATTATGTCTTGTGATATACAATAAAAATGGTCATAGTTAAAAGATGTATAGGTCAATATTCTTCATTTTTTTTTATACTTACTTGATATTGTTTGTTCATATCGAAAAAAATCGCTGCACTAAACGCTTTGTTTATATTACGAAAAAAATAGTATTTTGAATAATATTATAAGTATTTATTAGTGATTCGTATTATAATAAGTAAGTACCTATGTATTCTTATTGACAACTTAAAAGAGTACTTAATCCTATTAATATATTTAGGTACATACACTAGGTATTATCGTTTCAACATTTGTAGTTCAACATTATTTTATGCTATTTTATTGGGTAATTTTATTATTACAATTTATTATAATTCTCACCAAAAATGGAAATTTCGAATATTACGTTTTACGTACAAAAAAATATATTACGTTATATTTAAAGAAGATTAATTTAGAAAACCTAAGTTTTTATTATTATTCGATAAATTCCTGATTAATTCGTATTAGAAAAGCTGATAAATTTTATATTTTATAGAATGTTAATATTCTTCATAGATGTTGTTTAATATATTATATTGAACGGTCAAAGTTGAACATTTTTCAGTGATGACAAACAACACAAGTATGTATCAAAATTGACGTTTATACAAGTTTCCATACGAAACATATAACCACTTTACGACTAATAGATTTGTCAACTCTGAGAACTGACGGGATGTTTGACATGAAAAATACAGATAGATACCGATCACATCGTTGCCTACTATGTATGTAGTTAGTTTCAGTAGAATATCTGCATTTTTAACGTAGCATTGGCTGCATCTACGTCGGAAAATCGTAGCGTAGAGGTGTCATGAAAAAGTCCTACGCTTTTTGCCAACATCTTTATAAACGATATATTTTTTTGGTGAAGTCATTAGTGGGGTAAGTTAATAACATGTTCAAATAAGAAAACAAAACTCTGCGCTGGATATGGGTGTACTAGTAAGAGGAGAAAAATAAGCATGATCTAAACCAATTCATTTGCATGTTTGTTTCATTTAATTTGTATTTACATACATTGTATTCTACACAATACTGTTTTAATGATAACTGTATATGTTATGTACTTACATAAACTCATGATTCCGCAAAATTTGATTTGAAAAATGCAGCTTTAGTAACTATATATAGTTTAAAGCGATGGCTGAACTGATTAGGCTTAAATTATCGTTGGTTTCGAGCTCAAATTCCGGGCCTGTGGTGTTTGAACCCGAAAAATAAACCTAATAGATTGGGCTAACATCCATTTATCGTAAAACAAAAATCAGTTAAGAAACCTTTTCGTGAGGGGGGGCAGATCCCAATAGCTAAGGGTGGAGGTAGGCTGTTAAGATACGCCATGCATTGTGCACATTAAACTTTGTTAGTCAAAGGTATTTGTTTTTATTGAACTAAGACTACAATTTATAGATGGTGTTAGTTAGATTTTAAAAATCAATAAACGAAACTATAATAGTTTTGGTATATTTTGGGCGATACAATAAAATTGTACACACTTTTAATTCATACTTATTTGTTTTCGTTCGATTAAAATTAGGTACATGTTACAAAAATTGTTGCTTTATTTATTTTAAATTCATTAAGCCCTGCCTAAACCAAACTATAATAGATAAAAAATCATATTCTATCTATTTAATATCCATAGTTATGTATGATTTATTTGCATAATTTTAAATATTTTATAGATAGACGAGTATGTATTGACTATTATTAATTATGGCATGGTTTCGCAGGGTTTGATTGAATTTTAAAAACTAATCAACTTCTAATTTCAATGAAAGCAAATACGTATGGCTGACAAAGTTTGGTCTGCATTATTTATGACTGATCTGAACAGCCTACCTCCACTCTTTGCCACTGCCAGATCTACATAGAATTATAGAGCCAATTATAGGTTTAACTGAAGTATTAGAAACCTATACTAGTACCTTATCTAGAAATTGATATCTCCCATCCATTGAATAGAACAGTTTGAATGCCTTCACAAATTTCCTTTTCTGCAGTTCACACTCCATTTGGGAAACACAGTTGTAGTACCCAGGCATAGGTATACCAAAAGTTAGTACACTTTATAAATTAATATATATACACGATTTTTATAAATGACATAGCATTGGTAATAAAAAAAAATGCTATGTATTTGTTGTTCGTTGATGACTTGAAACTCTTTTTGGAAGTTGTCACCTTGGACAATTATTGTCGTCAGCTCCAACTTGATATAGATAATATATTAGATTAGGGCAGGCGTAACAAACTAGAATTCGATATTGATAAATGCAATCTTTTGTCGTTTACCAGAGCCTCAAAAGTGTTGTTTTTTCCAATACTCGATGGATGGCAGAGTCCTGTCACGAATATCATCTGTAAGGGATCTTGGCATTACGTTTGAGAGTAAACTGACATTTATTAGCTATAATGTTACCATTTGTAACAAGGCGCTTAAAATGTTGGACTTCGTCATGCGTACTTTCTAAGTCGTTTCGGATGTTACGGTATTAAAACTTTTATTTAATTCTTTAGTTTGATGCAGACTTGAGAGTGGGTCTATTGTTGGGGCACCGAATCAGTTGAAGTATGGCCTTATGGTGGAGAGTCTGCAATTTAGAAGAAATCTTTATTTAGCTACGTATTTTTTTCGACTTATACGAGGTATAAATGAGAACTCTGCCATTCTGGGCAGTGTTGACTTGTGTGTCCCTGACCATTATCTTAGAACTAGAGAGCATCAGTTGTTTATTCTCCCAAGGTGCAGAACCAACCTACCACTAGTAATGCCAATTGAGAGGGCGATAACTATGTTCAACGAAATTGCTTCGGGTGTTGATATATTCCACCTACGTGAGGATGAGTATAGGTGGACGTTGTTTTATAAATTCTTAAAATAGGGTCTGCTTAACTCATCCGGTGTACTTCCTTGTACCTATTTAATTTATATTTTTTTTGTATTTACACATTTCTACTGTTTAATAACTTACTATCTATATCTATAAATACTGATCTAACTTTTTTTTATGTAATACTATTTTATATTTTTTTATTTCTAAATGTCAAACTGTGTAAATTTATAATTTGTAATGTCCACAATATGTTAAAAATAAATAAATTGAAATTTATACAGCAGTAGCTCCGCTAAAATTAATAAACAGCTGAAACATGCCGTCAATTGAATAGAATAGCGTTTTTACTTTCAATAGTTTTTATTTTATTGAAGCTAAAAATATACATTTTCGTATCAAAAATTTACTAAATACTCTGGGTTGTATAAATCACATAATTGTCATGCATAATTATCATTTCAAATATGAGAATTCTAGAGATCAACGTACTTGACAATACTATATAAACACGCAGGAGAAGGAGACAGCTATACACATAATTCTGATTATTATAAAGGACGGTAAAAAATGTACATATACATTTGGGGATAAGGAAAACTCACATGGTTGAATAAACGTGATTGTAGTGAAAACATAATGTTTTATTCAATTTGATTTCAAAGTTCAAAGTAGTTATTTTAACATTATGTAGGCGATTGAGATACAGATTTATTGTTTTTCTAACTGTCATTGTTTTTACTTGAGTGACTAAGTTTATGGGAAATTAATAGTGGTGAGTTTTCGCGCAGTTTTTAACATGGTTGTTATATTACAGTTGCACTAGCTACACTTAAAATGCGAATAAATCACTTTGTAATTATTTAAATAAAACATACAAACCTTTTTTTCTCAGATACAGAGTGTAGCAAATTTCGTAAAGTGGAGGTTATCTGCTACCAGATTTTTTATGAGGAATGGTTCTAGCCGTTTTCCCAATCCTTGCTCTACATGAAACAGACATCAAATTAATAACGCGTGCTTTTTTGAGATGCGGTATTAGAAACCGCATCTTCTGCTTCAGAGACAAAAACTACTCCACTATACAATATGTAAATAAAAATAAATTAAATATATTTTTAAAATTATAAATTGGTTATCACTTGGAATTTATCACGTATACATATTGTTTTAACGAAACGTGTTTTATTCACATGGTGAGGTTTTTTAAGTATGTGTACCGAAACTTTCATTTGAATAGGGTTATACTTATTGCCAATACTTTATGGTAGGGCGGTAGAATGAGGGCTTTGCGTATTTGAGTTAAGAATAGTTGTTCCAGTCCAATTCCAACTCATAATTGAGTGCATTTACTTGTTAAAAACATGAACTGATTTAAATTTACAGTTATTTACAATTGTTATGATTGTAAATCTAGATATTCTTAATAATAATAATAATCATTAATTATATAGGATGGTTATTTTAGGCTTGCAATACTAATGCTAAGCATTTTTATCTCAATGCATACCCAGTAAATAAATATGATGTTTGGTACAAATAATGAATCTGCAGAGCAAAATGACCTTCAGATAATTTAGTTATTATCATTGGTTACCTGGTTCAGTTCTATTTACATATATATCGGTGCAATACTTATAGAAGAAAGTTTTCTACAACGCTATTCTAATGGACACGGCAACCTAATCTGTGTATTGGCTTCCTCTTTTATCCTCAGGGATGAACTACAACAAAAACTAAACGAAGACACAATAGAGCTATGGAACCACAGATACACAACATCCGCCACAGGATCAATAACGCAGAAATTTATTCCAAATATAAACTCTGCCATCACTCATGCCATGAACATAAAAATATTATCACACGAACTCGTACAGATACTAACAGGCGACGGAGCAGTGCGAGCCTATCTAAAAAGATTTAAATTGAGGGACGATGGCCGTTGTTCATGTGACAGCTACACAATTCAAACTGTGTGGCATATCATCATCGACTGTCCTGTACTAGAAAAGGAGCGATGGACTCTCAGAACTCTATATAAATAGCATAACCATAAAATTTACCTACAAAAACCTTACGAAATACTGAACAACATAACACAAGAACGCCACACAGCATATTTAATTCTGGCCATAAAAAAATTAAAGATATAAATGGAGGAACATAATTAACTACACATAAATGCAACTAACCTTCCCAACTACGAGGGTGGGTCAATAAGTCCTTAGAAAAGCCGACAGGTGGCGCGACTAGTACTGCAAGCGGTTTGTTTTCATGCAGCGGCACTACCGATTCAGTATGCTACGAAGTTTCAATCAGATTGGTCGGGTTGTTGTGTGTTTCTCGTACATTTAAAAAAAAAATTTGCTTGTGGAAAATGGAAAAATGGAAAATGGAGATAATTGAGTTTAGAGCTGTTATTAAACATTTTAATATAAAAGGGTTAACAGCAAAGGAAATAAAAAATGAGTTGGATTTAGTTCACGGCATATCTGCTCCTTCACTTGCAACTATTTATAACTGGTTAAATGAATTTAAACGTGGTCGTACATCAACAAAGGATGAACCACGCTCAGGACGTCCTGTAGAGGTGACTACACCAGAAATGATCAATAAAATCCACGATATGGTGTTAAGTGACCGAAGATTAAAGTTGAGTGAGATAATTGAGGTTACAGGGATCTCAAAAGGTAGCGTCATTTCTATTTTACATGACAAATTGGGCATGAAAAATATTTCTGCAAGATGGGTGCCGCGTTTGCTCACAGTCGACAATAAACGCAGTAGGGTGGTGGCCTCTAAAGCCCTGTTGTCGCTCATGCAACGCAATCCGGATGAATTTTTTCGTCGCTTTGTGACTGTAGATGAAACATGGATACACCACTATACTCCCGAGACGAAAGAACAGTCAAAGCAGTGGATTGCGAAGGCAAACCATGTCCAAAGAAGGCGAAAACCGTAAAATCAGCTGGTAAGGTTATGGCTACTGTATTTTGGGATGCACGTGAAATTATTTTCGTTGACTATTTGAAAAAAGGAAAAACAATAACAGGGAATTATTATGCATCTTTATTGGACCAGCTAAAAAACAAAATTGAAGAAAAACGGCCTCATTTAAACAGGAAAAAAATCCTCTTTCATCAGGACAATGCCCGTGTTCACACATGTTTACGATCAATGGCTAAAATTGAAGAATTGAAGTTCGAATTGGTCGACCACCCACCGTATTCGCCAGATTTAGCCCCCAGTGACTTTTTCCTTTTCCCAAACTTAAAAAAATGGCTAAGTGGACAACGTTTTTTTCAAATGAAGAAGTCATCGATCGGACAAATGCTTATTTTGAGGACCTTCCGAAAACTTATTTTTCTGACGGTTTAAAAAAAATTGAGAAACGTCTAACCAAGTGTATTGAGCTCCAAGGAAATTATGTTGAGAAATAAAAAAAAAATACAAAAATAAAACCTGTTTTAATGCTTTTTTATAAGGAATTATTGACCCACCCTCGTACCTTGTATGAAAAAGCAAGCGCATGGTTATTTATATATATATATATCCTGAGGGATGATCTCTTTTTACAAAACCCATAATCCACAGTTTGAGTCTCACCATTTATCTTCTTGGGTGATTGGGTATCTTCCATCTTTGAGACATCGTCACGTACAGCTCCAACGGCCATTTTCAATATTTATATATATATATATATTTATATATATATATATATATATATATATATATATATATATATCGTTTTCCTAATCTTTTTGTTAAGGCTCAGTGATACTAATTATTTTAATGACTACTACTACTACTACATACAATAATAAACAACTTCGTATGCCAGTATCTTAAATTGTATTTGCAATTAGTATTGCATTGTATGCAATAGTTCTTTAAAATGATATAATTTCTCTATGAGAATGTGTATTTTTACTCTATGCTACATTGTTTTTGATTAAAGAGTGTGACAGCGGTCGTATTATGTTTTAACTGGTTCGCAGCGCAGATGTTTAGATTTCAATCGGAATTATTTAATATATTGAATAATGATTGGATTTCAGTACACGTCTTATTATTTGCTCTCAATCTTTTATTAATAAATAATGAACATTCTAATAAATGAGTTGATAATGACCGTTCCAATAATTATTAAAGTATTACACAGTTATTGGTGGTATTATGAAACAAACTCTAATACAGTTGTGTTACTGGTTATACGCGTAAGTCAGTTACCGGTCAAGGTAAACAGTTCGGTTAATACACTAAATTATGTTACTTACCTATTACAAACCGAAAATCTTGACAAGTGTGTTGCCATAACCGTTATTTTCCATAGATAAATCATTATCATATGAGATAATAATATTGTCTATTACATAAAGAAATGCATTTCACTGACATGATTATATTTTTAACGCGCGATTGTGATTTGACCAAGATAGATTTTTAAAGCACGGTGTTTAATGAATTAAGTTTTTTCTTGACAAAATCATAAATCAAAACCCAAATGAATTTTAGAAAATGTTTGATTGTGTAGGCAGAAAGAGATACTTACAAATATTTTTTTACGATGTGACAGATTTTCTATTGCCTTGAAAGGTTTTCTATTTTTTTTATTAATTACGTTATCAGATCTTCAAGTTAACATTTATTTTGAGGTATTTTAAACAATATTATTTATGGATACATGCATGCCTTAACATATTACATTTTTTTAGGTACAATTTAAAATATTTATTTTGTTAACTAATACGTAAAGTTATTTTAATTTTATATTTTAGGTGATTTTGGATTGGGAATGCATTTACGTAACATTAACATTCCTGACAGTCATTCCCATTCCATGTAATGCAAAATGTACATGTATGTATACATAGGTCTCTGACAAAATTATTTAATCGACATACCTATATAATGCAAGACATTTTCATCTTGAATTTTCCGTAGATTTTTAATATTTTGAAATATATCCTTTCGCAGATCTTGACCTCTCCCAGAAACTCTCTCCACCCAATTATAATATTAGTAGATGTATAGACCACCTAAGAGTGACATCTAACTAATTTTTATAAACTTTATACTAGCATCTTTAATAAGATTTAGGAACATATCTTATGTCCCCTATAAAGTTGGTATCTAATCCCATTATATTCGTACTCTTGCCAATTAAAATGTCTTAAAAGTATTATTTCCATGATTGTTAATGAAGTCATCCACATTGCCAGAATATCTTCTGAATTCTTTCAATAAACCTTTTTCATATTTTGCAAAATTTTCCCTATTCTTTTTTATGGAACCAATATAATATACTTATAATTTAATTAATGATTATTTTTCAATGCGTAATGCGAATGACAGCTACGCTATTTTCATTTGTATCTGATATTCACTTCAAAATAATATTTTAAAAGTTGAGAAATGTCAAATTATTTATAATACATACAAGAATATAATAAAAAAATAATTTAATATTTAGCAGCTTTTCCAGATTTATCAAAACTGATTTAATTTAATTTTCATAAGACATTTTTTTTTAAATATATAGCATAACATTATATGAATTTAATTATTGTTTTACTGCATTTCTCTGGTAATATTTTCGCTCGAGTTCACCACTGTGCATTATTGAACCGAGTAAGTTACATGGGATCAATTTTATTTTATTTTTTTGTTTTGTTTGAAAAGGACTACGGGAAAATTTTATTTCAGATAAATGAAAATGTCGGAAAATGTTTTCCACAATAATAGGACATTCGAGGCAGGCTAGTGCAAAACCGTGCTCCTATGAGTATCAGGCGCGCATGTTAAACAAGGAGGTATTCTCGCGGCGTATTCCAAATGTGCACACAGAAAGATTCAAGGCTGCATCGCGGGGCGACCTACATACAACGCCGGGTAGAAATATCACTGTAGTTAGCAAGCTCCAGCCATTCTCTGTCCTGCCTCACTTTAGTCAGGTACATGCTATCTATACTCTTCGCATAATATTTTCGCCTCTCGCGTTAAACCACCTCCTCACATAGTATGCGATCCCATTACCACTTTTCTCTCAAAGAAGCCTAGCGGCTCATTCGTTCCCCGACAGCCGACACGGACGCATCTCTAGTGTTTATATACATACCTTTATATAATAGGCACGTACGTTTGCATAAAATATTATTTTGATACAAAGTTAACACGTTATGAAAGTAACCAGAAGAGCAGCCGACATAAGTGTTATCGAGAGATCGCCACTCCGGCATCAAGCAAATCACTTTCGCTTTCCGTTGATAAGTTGGATCTCATAATACATCTCAGCGTGTGTTCCTTAATTGCGTATGTGTCATACAATTAAAACAGTGATATAATATGATCGATTTTACAATGATTACGTGTTTAACAATAAAGCCATTCATCACAGTATTATCTATTGGACTACATTTTATAAATATGGCGCCGCTGTGAGATTTCAATTCAATTTTAACGTATATTTTTGTATTGTTTTCAGCATTAAAATAAAACAGCTGTGATAATGAGGTGGAGTGGTAGCATTTTGGCGCTTGTCGCGCTCCTAGCCCTACAAGTAGCGGCTTTTCCTAGAGTGAGGAGGCAGGCTGAACTACAGGATAGTGAAAACCTCACTCCACTAAAAGTAAGTACCTATATTAGTAAATAAATAAATTTAAATATCAATAAATATAAAGTGAATACATAATACTGAAAAAAGTTTTCACATATATCACGACAATGCATAAAGGATAGTAGATCCTTGTTTATATATCGACTTGAAAATATACATTTTAATCTTGAAAGAAATTCAAAGTTTCCAAATTATTTTATGTGAATATTATGAAAGACGAAGAATAGTAAAAATAAGTAGTGTATTTGTATTCAGTTTTACTGAGTACCTATATAAAAAAGGTTAAATATTTAACTCTTAGTAAAATTTATCAATTACTTACTGTACGAAATTTGTATAATACAGGAACGTATATTATAAGTAGGTATAGATTTATCAATCAAGGACATACTACATATAGCTTGACAAAGAATTAATTGATTTGTGATTAAATAACACAGTTCATTAATATCATTAGTCGTGTGTTAATAATGTTGAAATGTATTCTGAACTATGATCTTTAAAAGAAGTAAAACGTCATAGTAATTAACGAGACGTACCTTTCACTCAATAACGGCAAAGGAAGAAGGAGAAAACTTAAGGGGGGATGTCTACCACGCATTCGTTATTATCATTTAAGCTCTTCAAGTATTAATGCTTTTTTTTTTTTTTTTTTTTAATAAATGCATTTTACATTACCGCGAAATATTATAATATTCAAATTAAATTTACAATTATAATCAAACGCGTTATTAAGGATATTATCGTAATAACCATACTAAACATACTTTTCTTATTATTAAAGTACCTATTAATACAAATTTAAGTATGATACTTAATTCAAATTTCTATAATCAATAAGGTATCTATCTTTCGATAGTCATGACTTTCTGTGTGCAAAAATAAAAAAGAATACTTTTCTTAGCTTGGAGGCTAAGTTTCAATTTTATTTTGGATACCATTGTTTTCAATTCTTTGTCTGAAATTTAATAATTAAAGTGAATCAAATTGGTTAGTGCATTTGCAATATTATGCATATATGCATTACTATTAAGTAATTAGCCACACTTTTTTTTTTAATTATTTAAACCGTATTTAACTTTCCTTTTCGTACACAGTTTTTATATTCAATATTAGTACTTTTTGTGTATATACATATTATTATTTATTTACTCCCTATTTATTTCCCTCCTACACCAGTCAAATCTCTATACCTATTGTGTGGGGCTATACTGTAGAATCTACAGTGTAGATTAACGAGTGTTAGGTGCCCTAAAAATGATATCACAACGGTTCCAGAAAAACCCCCCCTTCTTCCAAGAAAAACATAAATATAATCTATTGCACAAAATGTTCTTCTGTTTTGTTTAGGTTATTGTTTGCGTTTTTACATTTTTTCACAGTCATTATTATGATTATCATGACATTTTTGATGCGCTTATTTTTAAATTTAAAATAGAGGAAGGACACTTTTGAATGCACTTCTATACAAACATTGATGAGCAATTAGTTTGGGTTGCAATATTCATAATGGGCTTATTACAGTAATGATCCCGTATACGACTTTTAATTTCATTTAAATACATAATGCATGCAGGAAATGCATGAAAATTTAAAAAATATAATATTGCTTAGATACCATCCTTCAATATTTTGTTTGGCCCTGATGTGATGAATTTTCCGACAAACATTTCCTAGTTTTGCGAGCATGTACTCGTCGGCTGGTTTCAAGGTCACTCAATTATATCATTATTATTTCAACAGGAAAATTTCATTTAGCAATGCATATCTTTCCTGAAATAACTCAACGCATATAAATATTCTACATCCGCCGTATTAATATTTGCAAATCATACCACAAATTACTTAAATAGTAAGCAATACGTTATGTATGTATAATAAACACTACTAATTGTTCATAGCAAGTGACAGACGTATTATTTAGAATAAAAACAGTTTCTTATACAGTAATTACAAATTTTATTAAAAAAAATGATTATCAATTAGTTTCAGATATTTGTTATTATAATTTGAAACACACTATTTTTTTAATCTTACAATTTTAAGTTATTACTGTTGCTGTTGCATTTTGCTGGTGTTTTGCATAATTTATAGTAGGCATAATACGGAATTATACTTATATATACAAATAATATATCGATTTGATTATACGAGTAATGGACCAATTTCAATTGTGTATAACAGAATAAAATAAATGACTTTCCATATGATCAAATTAATTGATGATCCTATAAAGTAGGTTGTTACGATAATTCATGCAACTGGTTTAAAGGATTTCTTACTTCAATTTGATAGCCACATTAAAAGTATGTTTTAAGCAGCATTCGTAAGATTTCATTATTATTTAGTATTTAGGTGTTCGTAATTATTTCATTAAGTTTGTAATAATGCACAAATAAACATCAACGCACGGTCAAGTATGAAACCCATATACGTTAAATGGTATTTTTTTTAATGAAAGTACTTAATTCTTTTTTGTCATTAGATTAACTTAACGATTTAGAATGGTATATATATATTATATCTAACCCATAGTTAGACATCTTAACAGATTTAGGGTTGGAATTCCATATCTTCACATGATTTCAGGTGTTGCTTTTTTTTCAATACGAGTTAGCATATCCACATAGATCATGGTTCTAATAAATTGAGCGAATGATTCACAACCATTTAGTTATTTTTGTAATGTGCCTCACTTCTGTCATTTAACTACGTGACCTGTAGTAGTTATAAAAAATTGATTATTCTGGCAATGTTAATTATCAAAAAATATCATTATCATTGGAAAGATACGCCAACGGATTTCCGGTACCTTTCCAAGGAATATCTGTTATTTTACTTAACTCAGAACGTAAATATATTTGAGTAATTAGGAATATTGCAATAAATGGATCTTTTATCTAGTCAAAATCTACTTAAAATATATGCGTCGTTAAAATAAAACTTGCGGAACTTCGGCCATAATAAATAATAAGTAAGTATCTAAAATAACTCATATTGCAAGAGTATTTAAACAACGCATTGTTAAATATGTGATAATTACTACCTAAAACTTATGGCCATCGCGAAGGTTACCCGATATAAGTTTGAATTAATTATCAATTAAAAATATAATATATTGAAGGCCGCATAAGTGAAATACTGACAATAAGTATTTTAGTTTACGCACTTATGATGTTATAAATAAACATAGCTACATCATTATTTGTGGTCTTCTGGTCATTGATTTCTAAAAAAAATAATAAATAATTGAAGTTTAGATGCTGTCTCTTTACGTTTAAAAATTCTTCACTCTTAACAGTATTTTAACAAGTTTGTCCCTATTGAATTAAAATTAATATATTTGATATATAGGTATTTAGATGTATTGCGACTCAAATAAGCATTGTATTCTTAAGAGGGCTCGCACATTAGAGCTCGCCGCATGCGTCTTACGACGAATTCGTCGATGTGACGTCATCGTAAACCAAGAAACAAACGTTATCAAATGGACCTTCGCAGATTGGCCGATGCAACTGCAACTCTGCGACCCTGCGACATTCGTCTAGTTGCAATGGCCAAAGCGTGCATGTCGATCTCGGGAATGTCGCCTCCGCGCAAGCGCACAGCTGGCGGCCATCGGTCATTTCTGTCTTTGTCTCTGTCAACAATGTCATTGCTCGCTCACGCCGCCGCGTTTGACGTTTGTTCATACAATCAACACAATAAAAATGGCAGACGAGAGACTTCTCTTTTTTCGTGTTTGACGTTTGCCGCTGGGCAGATGTGCGAGGATGTACGATGCAACATTCGTCGAAATTTTGTCAACTTTTGATTTATGGCCGTTAGGCACACAAGGCGAATTGTGATGTGCGAGCCGGCTAATAGTTTTAAAGGCATGTGCTTTAAGAAAAATCATAATCAAATATACATTACAGGAAGGACGTACCAAAGTATTAAAATTAACTATACTTTAGACATCAGGAACAATTACACAGTTATATTTATTTTAATAAAATTCATATTATGATAGAAAGTTGGCAATTTTTTAGATTTTTCTAACATAACATAGTTAACATAAAACTATATTAATATCAAAAAACAATTTTTTTTGTAGATACGTCATTATTTATGAATATATCTATATATTTCTGTTACATTAAAACAATGTCAATTCACAACAGTATTTTCAGACTTTGATGAGGTTATATTATCAAAAATTGATAAATATTAAAATCTAAGTATTCAGATATGAGACACATTTTCTTTTTTACAAATTCAATTAGTGCAGCTGGTAATCAATATTATAATAAATAAATAAAACATTTTAAACACTTAATTTTTGTACGTAAACAACATAGAGTGTGTTAAAAATTCCTAATATTTTTTTTCAAAAGCCGTCGAATCTTGAAGTATGTCACAAAAATGGCGAGTGATTTTTCTTTTGATTATAATTGAACTTTGAGATAATCACTTTCTGCTTCACCAAATCGTGGGACCTTGAATTTTCTCTTTAAACTTCAATAGAGATTTATATTATGCGTTTCTCTAATCACCTCAACGTGCGACAATAATTGATGTTATAACTAATGATTTTTTTTTATAATTATTAAGAAAAAAACTTACATCTATTATTTAAATTATTTAAACGTTTTTTTTTCATAAAAGCTTTGCAGTCAAATTGACCTTCCAAAACAAAACGTTTTTCTTCTCTTTATTGTGATGCATAACATATAACATTTATAATATAATCTTTGAATGGTGTTAAAATAAATGTCAATTTTTGGTGGGTATAAGTACATAATGAATGTTTATGGTTCAATAGTATTCGCAACAGACGAGTTTTATATGACGTAATAAATACAACATAATATTGTGTATTACCTACTACCTAGTACCTACTAATAATAACTATAGTATTTGTCTTTATATCCTATTTTTTTTAAATGTCTCGAATCTGTTCATTAGTTATGATGAGAATTCCAATGATTTTTCTTGATTTCTTTTATTTTGTTAACTGTCAATTCATGGTGGAACTGCATTGTATTGTTGTTTTTATTTAATAAAACGCAATTTTTTGTAGTACTTATTCCACTTTTAATCAATAGATTAGGACCGGTTTCGTCCGCCTCAGTGAGACATTTTCAACAGTTTCAAGTTGAAAATGTCCCACTGAGGCGGAAGAAACCGGTCCTAATCTATTGATTAAAAGTGGAATAAGTACTACAAAAAATTGATTTTTCCTGATTTTCAACTGGGTATCCTCATTTTATTAGACTTTAAAATATACATTTTTGTTCTGATTTTGTCTACTTTTCTGTTTTCTTCAATACGTAATATCAGAAATACTTTATTTTTATAGACTTGATAAATAATAATCAACTATGTAATTGCATGTGTGAAACAACATAATAATATGACATGATTTGGGTAATCTCGACCATTAACATGATCAATAACATATTAAGTAATATTTAAATGTTTCTTACTAAAAGTTCTTTGACATCAAAATTTGCATTACATAACTATTTAATAAAAAGGTATTACATAATTAAGAGGTATTTTATCAAAACCCGATTGCATACTAACCCCGAATTGATAATACTATGTTATACATATTTTAATTGTTTCCTGAATCCATTTCAGACGACTCGTTTCAGAAACTCGTTTGTATAAGATTTGGACTCCAAAATATAAAAAAAAATAGATAAAATATTTACAACTCACACCCAGCATTTATTTATAAATATTATTTTGTTCCTTTAGTTTAATAAAGACTGAACATAATCTTTTTAGTGTGCAATTAATAAAATAAATCAGAATACAATTATCCATCATCTTTATATTATTATGTATCATATTTTATATCTTAAGATTTTCACGGTTATTTATTATGTTTATTATGTTATTTATATTTACATATTATGAACATTAATTCAATTTCCATTGCTGATTTTGGCAAAAATCATGAGTTCAATAATGAAAACCTAACCTAACCTAACAAATAATCCAGTATATTGATTATTTCCAAAATTTGTTTGCTGCTGGCTTCTTTTAAACTGACAAGAATCGTGTATTATTTAGACATGAATTTTATGTCAGTACTATATAATGACCCAAAGAGGTTGAACAGTCTTTAATATACGACCATATAATATTTTCGATACAACATTTCACGGTGAAGTGAGATACGGCTAACTGCATACGTACAATTTTCCGGACACGATTTATTATTAGTTACGATTGTATGTACGTAGATACCCAAGGCACTAATCGGTTTGAAATATCATCTGATGATTAAAAATCTGCAACGTTGTACCATTAAATCATGAAGATATTACAATTTTCAGATTTGTTATACATAATGGCACTTTATCAAAGAAATAAAATTTTGGCAAGGGCACCTATTCCCTATTCTACAAATTTTGGTCCATCCTCGGAGTAAATTACAATTATTGCCTTTTAAAACATCCGTTAAGATACCACGACATTTCGGAAGTCTATATGCGCTAGCTGGGAGCAATAATGGTAATTTACCGATGGCTTTGTTCATTAATATAATACATAATTTATAGCATGACGTCTAAGATGTGACATGTTGAAAAAAGAGAGGACTTATTTTTCAAATAAAACGTACACAATAATCCTATTAAGAATTTATATTAAAAATAGAATAAACACTTCTGACGTTTGTTTTATAACAAAGTTAACTAAGCATGGCAAATTTTAAAGTCACTTGTGGTTTTAAGTTAAATTGTATGCGGTCGTACAAAAGAGTGTCTTGTTCCAAAGATACGTGATTATTTTTGCTCAATTTTATATTCATAGATAGATGTTTTTTTTTGTTTTTTTTATTTCATTGATGAAAAAATATCAGGTTTGCTTATTATGGAATACTATATTAGGAAAACTCTTGTGTATAAATATTTTTTGTTGATATTTACGTATTGTTTTTAAAATCGGTTAACCGGTGTTCACAGTTAGGTTATAATATTGTTTTGCATAGTTATAATCTTTTACAGATTCATGGTTTGATCCCAAACCGAGTAGAAATTAATATATATACAAATCGCTGCATGTCCGTTTGTGATCATGACGTCAAACAGCACTTTTTGATGTAGGTATGTAAATAATTTTAAACTAATGTATTGAATACACATAGTTAAAAAACACCTGAGATATTTACATAATAGAAAAAATCTTCCAGTGGTTACAGGTTCAAGTATCGTCGAGCATCGTATTTTTTCAACAATTTTTTTCCTAGTAGGTATAAATATTTATATATGAGGTCAAATTATATATACCTATTCAATATAAATACTGTTACATTATCAAATCTTGTGAATTAATTGAGTTTAATAATGTATTTAAGCTGCTGTTCTACTGTACCGACGTTATTATATAGACATATTAATAGTTGATATTATAAAAGTCTCTACATTGAGAAACGCGTTTTTAAATTTAACTTATTTTTAAAATATAGTACTATCCACAGAGACATATTATGATGCATGATAAATCGGTATGGATCAATACTTTCTTTCAATAATTCTCTTTACCTATTTATCCCAAAAATCATCAGTAGACCCATCAAACCAGAACTTTATTACATGTCTTTTCTTCGACGGCCTAGTGGATTACTTGACATTACTCTATACAATCATTAATCAGCAGAACCTCCCAATTTCAATGGATTGAACTGAGCTAAAATCTTTTTTACAAAACAGTAAAGCAAAGCATAATAAATGTACAAAAAAATCACAATTATCTATAAAACCCTAATCTTATGGGAATATTGGCCATTTCCAAAATATCTCTTCACATCTGACTGTCGTGTACTGTGGTCTCTAATAGCGCAGTGAAGCCATCCCAATTCGGGTTAATTATTATTTTCATTCATATTATTGGCGGTTGCTTTGTGTACAATAATTGTACATCCTTACGACATCACCCGTCCACAAAATGTGCTCTTCTTAGCTCTGCAAATTATATTTCATTTCTCAGATTTTCTTGTATGGCTACAAAATTCTTCTCAGATTCTTCTCTCAAATATATTATGAGTTCTCTCGTAATTTTTCTAAGGCTTACGTTAGAATAGGCCTAAAAATGTCTTGCATAATCGATGTTATTTTATTATTTAGACATGTACGAAATAGCAGTGCAATAAATCTAAATTTTCATAAAATCTGTCATCATTTATATTTTTTTTCGAACACTATTTTGATCTGATAGCATCAAAATAAAAGTTTATTATTCATCCGATGGGTGTGTAATAGACAAACGGTTACTTGAACAGGAAAATGTTGCAAATATTTAGTAATATTATGAACAGAATACTATTTTTATATACCTGTTGGTCATTGTAAATCTAGAAAGTTTATTATATTTTTTTATTTATACTTATTATAAACGTAATGTATTAAGTAAATATTTAAAAGTATTAATTTTATAATAGCTATTCGATGTGCCGAGATTGCCATTCAAAAAAATCTTTTGAAGTGGATGTTTACAGAAAAAACAGCTCAATAATATTTGTATTATTATACAGACATATTTTTTATTTAAGTATTTTGAAGCTTCATTTAAACATCTATATGATTCGTAGTTATATTACATAATAAGTTGTTTATTTATTTTATCATTTTTTTAAACTTTATTTTTTTTAATACAATTATCACAGTAACAATACTTTGTTGAACCCGTATTTAATACATAGTTTAAATATGTTTTAATCAGTACAAATACTTTCAATATTACTCGACAAGCAGTGATCAAGTATAATTGAAACATACATTTATAGTCAATACAATGAGCTTTGATTCTTTATATTCTTTCTTTATTGGGTACAATATATTACATTTGAATATCGAATAGGTATCAAAATATATTTGAAAGATTTATATTCAAAATCAAAATTATTGTAATCGGTAAATTTATCAATGAATCAAATATGTATTTAAAATTTTTATGTAGTGCATGTATTTCTGATAAATCTGAATATTCTCACACGATAAATATATTACAAAATTTTGAATTAGTAATGACAATTGCATAACATATAAAATATGAATATTTAAGTATCCACGATAATATAATTACAAGCTATTGTTTTCCTCTTTGAGGATGACGTGGAAAACCTGACAGGGATCACACATGTTCACGGATAAAAAAACAAGGGCGCTTTTTTCAGATGCAGTGCATAGAACTAGAACAATACAGATACCTAGTAGTTACATGCTAATTTACTGGTTACTTTTTTTCAAAGACACTAAAATTATTGAGTAACTATATGCCTGTATTTATTATTTTGGCCAAATTCCGTTACAGCTCGCTAGTATTGTATAGGCTTTAAAGTATAACTTGGTAAAATGATATATTACAAAGGCAGTATTAACTTAATTAGCGTATATACTATATATATTATTAAAACCAAAGAAATACTTAAAAATAATGAAAAATAATTACAAGATAAAAAGAACTTTTTATATACAACGTTTTTAAATTTTCTGTTGAATTATTATGCTAAATATGCTCAAACTTGTACTCGATATGAAGTAAATAAAAAACACACGAACAAACAAATATAGAATACTGAAATATCATTTTGATTTCCATGGTAACGCACGTATATATTAATAATTTAGTTGCTAGGACCACCTCCTTAGCACCCAATAATATTCTTTTACTTTTTACGGATTTTTCTGAAATAACTTTCCATAAAAAACAGAAATAACTGAAAATGAATTCAATTCTGCTTAAAGATGGCTAAAAGTATTAAAAGAATGCATTGGCATCGTGTTCTGATGTATTCTAAAAGTTTCAAATGTCTAGCTAGTCGGGAAGCTAGTTAAAAATCGATTGCAAGATTTGTTCTGGACAAACAACCACCGAAAAAACAAGACTACGAGCTAATAAAAACGTTGTAATGTAAAAATACATAAAATAGAATATAACGATAACCATAACGAATTGAAGTAATTGAAATTTAATTCAAGAATGCCAATAATACAGATACGTGTTTAGAATTTAAATTGTTTTAATGTATCTATTTATAAACAAAGCAGCTGTTAACAATGTTGTGATGAATTTAATACATATTCAAACAACGTACAGTTTTTCATATAAATTAAATTTTTAATAGCCGAGGATACCACGCTGTAATTATTGCATTACATTGTTTAATTAATTATTATACATATATTAATTTCGTGAATATTTGCATAGGTCTTTTCATGTACAGTATAGAATATATTTTGGTAAAAAAAAAATAGTTTCATTTTGATCTTCTTCTCAACTTCTCAAAAACAATGCACTTGCAACACATCATCACGAGTAGGTTAAACACTCAGATAGTGCCGGTAGAGTCGTGAGGTGAGGTGCGAGTATTAAGAGTGCGTGCCTATAATAAATCACTGTTGATTAATCGGGGTTACTCAAACGCGTCTTAGGGTAATTTTTGGATATTAATTATAGAAATAGTATGTACTGGTGATCTTATTTATAAATCGAATCTGTATACTGAATTTCTTCATTTTATATAGCTGTCTACTTTTATAATCCAAATTTCATGCGGATAAAATCGCGGACTATCGTTAGTTAACAACGCAGTGAATATGTTCATTCGTCTATATTTATTATTATTATATTCATAGGTGGAGCCTAATTTTTATCGTCATGTTCGAAATGTTTTAACAAGATTGACTTTATGATATTTTTACAACGCTAATTGATATCATAGTCTCTATTTCTATTTTACATACCTAGTCAATTTTATCGCAGTTATCTATTAATATGCAATATTAGTTATCTTAAAATTACATTTAAAGTCTGTTTAATACCCAGTCTAACCACCATTTTCATATTAAATAATTATAGTGAATTCATCATTTTCCAAAAATAAAGTTACACACCCTTTTTAGGGGTCATCCATATATGACGTCACGACCCAGGGAGGAGGAGGGTCTTAATATACAAATAGATAAAAGAAAATAAATAAACATATTGTTTATTTTCAACACTACAGCATGCTATGACGCCCAATTGAATGACAGACATGTTGTAAAACAGTAATACTGTAGTGAAGCAATAAACATTCAGGCTTTGAGAAAAATATATTGTAACCTTTCCAAAAATCAACCCCTGAGCCCGCCTTTATTTTAAAATGTTAAATAATAAAATATAAAAAATGCAAAATATAAAATATAAAAGTTTCTCTAGGTTACGTGCTGAATGAGACGCTCGACATTCGGATGATTTGCGTGGTTACAAAACATATAAAATTAATTTAACATCTGACGAAAAAATAACATATTGCTAGGAATAGTATATTATTTAAAATTTGTTTGCTTTCCAATACAACATACTTGATAACATTATATGCATCGGATAATGGAATATATATATCGAGATTTATTTATATGTGTATTGATATTTATATTTGTGTGACAAAGTATCATACCTGACTAGTCAGTGTGTAAATATTATGATGAAAACTTGATACAATATAATATACATAAATTTTTAATTTCGAATACTATTCTCAAAACAATAACGTTTGCGTAAACAGTGAAAATTTACCCTCTAAGTCAGGGAGTTGTCCCGTTATTATTAAAATCATAATAATGTATAATAAACTACAAAAGTAAATGAAACGACATTAGAATTTTATTTAATTGAGACCCGCCGGCCGTAGATGTCCAACCTCGGTCTAAAAAGGCTAAATTAAGTGTGTATCGATATGTCAAGTTGCACACTGTGTGAATGCAAAATACTTTATTTGATGTAAAGTCAAATTTCGACACTGTATCATCGCATCATTCGGTTTCGCAAGAGTTCGGTCAAGACCTTGGACATTGCATTGAGGGGACTTACTCAGTTTTACAAGCCATTCAAATGTGCAAGGCACTCAAATTATTAACTATATAATTTATAACTCACTAAAGCCATATATTATTATTATTTTGTATGCAATTAAAAGTCAAATGTCATCAGTTGTTAATTGTTTATATTAGTATTACCACAGAGTCAACAAGGTAAATCAATATATTATTATTTTTCAATATTTTTTATTCAAAACATACACATGATTTAAAAATATATCATTATTTTTAATGAAACTACACAATTTAAAATCGTATCCGGAAATTTGTACGTAAACAGTTCACCGCAGGACACTTATTCGTGCGCCGCAGTACGTGAAACATGAGTTCGTGTAACATTTAATCAAATGACGAGTTCTTCGTTAAACATTTTACCGTGGAGTATATTTGTACGTATGCTACAACATGTGGCAAATTTTATGAGATGTCTTTACTAGGTTAGGTTAGGTTAAGGTTAATCTAATTGGAACACTACTATTTGCAAACTATCACCGAATTTTGTATGATACGTACAAATGTATTCCACGGTGAAATGTTCAATGAAGAACTCGTCATTTGATAAATTGTTATACGAACTCATGTTTCACGTACTGCGGCGCACAAATAAGTGTCGCACGATGAACTGCATAAGTACAATTTACATGTAACCATTTAAAACAGCTTCGAAAACATGTACATATTATGATTTGAGTACACACGGACTTAACTTAACTTTTACTTAGCTGGCGAGTCCAAGTCCTATAATTCGTCAAATTCAATCAACATGACCATCATTTAACATTTGAAATTTAATTAAGGTCACATTATGTACTAATTAATTTGATTCATATATTTTTTTGTACTTTTGACTATTGATTCTGTTTTTTAAGATTTTTAATATATACGTTCTTGAGACTATTCTAGCTTATGTGTTTTCAATATATTAAGTTTGTTTTCTTATTTTTCTTACATACACTTCATGCGAAGCTATTCTATACACGGAGCGATTATCGGCGGTTATCAATGATAGTTTATCATATTTATGTATGGAGGCGGTTAATTATTACAATAAATTAACTGTCTAAACTGTCAAAAAGCGCTATGTTTTAACAGCCCCTCTCGTGGATGTGCTAAATTTTAGAGCGAGATAGATAGTTTGTAACAATTATATTACCTCAATACATAAATATGATAAACTACCGTCAACAACCGCCTTGTGTACATAATATACCCCTTGAAATACTTACGATCCAACTCTTGAGCATTTATCATTTTTTCACACATCATTATAATCGTGGATAACTACCATTAAAGACAAATATATTATATACATACACGTGTTGTATTAAAACACTCGATAGTGATTCCATAGAGTTTTAATGTGGTTCAATTGAATGCCATAAATTTGGATGTTTAATTTTACGGTTTTTTATTCAAAATATATAGTTTTGAAAAAAATTCTAAAACATATTATATATTTGAAAAAATAGTATACTGTCAGTACGTATGATTTCTATTTATTTTTTTAACATTTTTCATTTAAATATTTTACATTTTAAGCTTGTCGAAGGCGTTTTTATATCAGTGCAGCCCTAGAAAATAAATATCAGAGCATAAATTCTGATATGTTTTCAATGCATTCATTACAATGCGAGAATACACGTGGCTTATTTAAGTATTAACCGTCTTAACCTTGTTTTAGCATCAATTTTATATACTTAGTCTCCATCTATATTTAATACCAGTTTTTGTAACATATTCAATTGCAAAGGTGCTGGATAGTTATTTAAAAAAAGTCTTTATATTTTTTTAAGATTAATTCGAGATCGATCTTTATTAGTGTAGTCATAGATATTGTTTAATAGTCATAATAAATGGTAATATGACATTATAGTTTTCTAATCTATAAAAAAGTCTTTCATGTTGTAATACGAATAGAGTACAGAGAAACTGGGTTATATTATATTAATATATCTCATGATAACTGAACTATCCGGCATTGGTTATGATAATTTATTTTGTAATGAATATTTCCTAAAATATAATTCAAATGTGGTCTTTGGATACTATGCTGCAACATTTTTTAACACAAAACCGAGGTTAAATATCTAAATTGATGCCACAATTATGAAATTGTAAGGAAAAAATTGTTTCATAAATTACTCGCCGAGTATATTAATTTTCTATACCTATTTATCGTAAGATAATCATTAAAAAAATAATAACACACTTATTCAATAAATTTAATTGAACTACAATCAACGTACTGAAATATGAACGTTATAAATATATTTTTTACTTGAATTCTTACTTCACTCTATTACACTTCAGTATTGAAGAATATACAAGGTTGCACTACTTCACTTCGGGAATCGCCACATCTTTCACCTTACGTCATGTGAGAAACGCAGTGCGTAGATCGCTTTTGTAGCAGCACTAAAATGTTTTGGAGGGTCTGTGACGGAATCCTCCAGACTGAGCAATGCCAGTTCAGTCAGTTACTAAGGACCGACGTATCACTGACGAATTGAGAGTTATTTTTTTACCGTCAACTAAATGAAAATTTTAATTTGTCTGTGAAAACAAATTATTTCATGCATCATTTCGTTTTTATAATTAGTAACCTTTGTTGAAGATGCTAATTAGGATTGCAATAACTGTGTTTTACCAAATTGTGTCTGATATCAATATGCATCTTAATTGAGGATAAGTTTAGATGAACGCTGTTTTATATGTTGGCATTTTCTTCAAAAATTCCTATTATTTTCGTTATAATTTTTTAATTAGTTTTTTCACGTTATACAAATATGTGTTTTTTAACACTACAATAGGTTACGACACCCAATGACAGTTGTATAGTAAAACAGTAGTGTAATTAGTGATATAATTGAAACAATCACAAACACCCAGGTCTTGAGAAAATCATATAAATATTTTGACCTGACCGGGAATCGAACCCGGATAAAACGCCTGTGCCTTACGTACTAGTATTATTTTATTTTCTTTTAATAACGTATAATTGTTTTTATTTGTGTTATTTTTTAACAATTTAAGTACGTACGTGATTTGTAATGTTCGTTTAAGTTAACAAATGATTTTGAAAACTGAAAAAAATTAGTGTTCTTACAATATAAATTTCTCAATTTGAATATGCTAGCAATTTTGTAGATATTTATTTAGAAAGATCACACAAGGATGTCTCCTAATATTATATGTATAATATGTGAAATATGTTTAACATAATCTTGGTATATTAAACATAATACGTGAAGCAGTTTAAAATATTTTTTTTAACATAAAGAATATCTAATTGATATATTTTTAGTGGGAATATTACTAAAATCAAATATTTTTTTATATTAATCCGAAGCTTAACAAAAATATCTGTCTGAAAATGGTGCGAAGTGTTTCGCTTAGTGAAAGTTGTCCCCAGAACAAGTTCGCAGAAGTTAGCATTGATCCAAAGCGGTGGGTCACTCCAATGGACTTTAACTAGAACGCTTATCACATAGTTTATACAAATTGAAAATAAAATAACAAATCTTTTGTTTCATTATAAGTATTATTTTTTAATGATCTAGCATATTTTAAAGCAGGACTGTTACAAACGGCGTTAAATAATATAATGGATGGTTTATCCAGTCAAATTTGCATCTAAAGCACCAAAATTTATTTTTAGCGTAATAAAGTACTTATTATGATTAAAAATATACATATTTATAAAAATCTACCTACTACAAACCACACCCGATGATTATAAAAGTAAAGAAGATAATAATAAATTATAATACTTGTTTAACTGGTTTTAATAAATATTTTATTAATAATATTAATATTATATTATTTAACAAAATATCATTGTAAACATAATTTTACGCGTCTTTCCAGGATAAGCGTAGTCAAAAAAATTATATAAACTGCTATTGTTTCAAAGCTTATTTTTGGCTCCTTAATATGAGTATTTTTTTCTGACATCGATAATCTAATAAATATTATTAAGTATAGATAGGTACATGATAATAATTGTATGTTTTATATTAAGCAATTAAATATTCAAAATATGACAAAGAATGGGAAAGATAGTACATATAAATATTTCAAATTATATTTTTGCTATAACAACTTCCATAAATACGGTTAATATTATATAATCTACTTATACATTTTATTGTAATAAATAATATATGACGTGGTAGATCATTAATACAATATTTCAAATAGAATAATATTATAAAAGTAAATAAATTCTGAAATATGTGTTAATTTACCTAAATACTATATTTAACTAGTAAAATTCCAATTTACAACAGAATACTATTACTATAACCATAAAAAAATAGTTTTCAAGGCAAAAGCTATTTCGGTGGTATTGTGACTGTACATATTATAAACATCAAATATTTATTATTTAGGTTCTTGTCTATTTAGTGGAAGCCAGCGGCAAACAAATTTTGAAAATAGCCGATATACTTGATTGTAGTTTATTAGGTTAGGTTAACATTCTTGAATTCATGAATTTTGCCGAAATCGGCTATGAAAATTGCATGTTTCCGCCTGGTTTTCAATAAACAGACTTGTGCCAATATTTATCAAGTCTAGTAATTATTTGAAATGTGTTATCAGTGGATGATCTGAAAGACGGTTTTGTAATTAACTATAAATGTGTTAGATTTATAATTAATTGCCATAATCAATAGGTTTTCGTAAGCCCAAAAAAATCTTGAAAGAGATGAATTAATGTTAGGTACCTACCATAACGAACATTAATATTATTAATGGACCACTACTATATTATGTGAATTTTAAAATATTTGTATTTCATAATAAATGATTAACTGCTTTTTAAGTAAATCTTTACTAGAATACGCATGCTAATTTGTTTTTTTAATTTAAAAATTGTATTTAAGCTACAAAATGTATTAAATAATTAAATAATATTATTTTAAATCAAAGAAATTTATAATACCTCACTCATGTTTTTATTTGCGAGGGCATTATGGTGCTTATTTTTTAATTTATAACAAGGCTAACTTCTTGTTAGTCCAGTTAAAAAACTGTATTTTATTTAGCATAGTGAATGGTCCAGTTTTGAAAAAAAAACGTTGGCGGTTGACCAATAAAAAATATGACGTCATTATTAGAAATAAATCACAATAAACTATTCTAGTGTCAATACAAATTTATTTTAATCAAGTGCCATTTTTTAAGAATGTAGTTATTTGTGCATTACAGAAATATGAAATATTTTTGAATAAATTATCAATCGATGCAACGGGTATGTTGAAATTATATCTTACTACCTACGTTACTTATATCAAACTCCCAAATAAAGTTTAGTGGCAGTATATTACTAAATTTTGCATTAAAATTATTTACATAACATGCCATAACAAAGTTTATCGTGCAAAAGACAATTGAATTGTATGAGTGTATAAGATATTGTTTGTATTGTAATTGCGAATAGCCAATAAACTTTGATTGGTAGTAGGCAAAATTAACGTATACCCATGAGCTGCCCAAAACGATTCTATATTTAATCGTACAAGTCATTCCCATATTGATAGTCAAATTACATTACATAAATCAATTACTTTACTATAAATTAAACACATGAACATGTGTATATCTGTTATAAGAAATCAGATAGCAAAGTTGTACATAGTATCTCTGTCTTTTGACGTATTTTACATTGTATCTAAATGTATTTTATGTATATTACATTCATAAATCATTAAATCACTTGTTTAATTACGAATTCATAACACTGTGATTTAATAACTTGTTTTATTCTTAATTGATATTATTATAATCAGAATACAACAAATTAAAAATATAAGCCGTTAAAATGGTACCTATGCATATAAAATGTTCCATCGTGTTGACAACTGCTGATATTATATACCACATTACTGCGGTAAATTATACTGGCCGCCGCGCGAGAGAAATGTCAAAGCGGGACAGCATGGCGCATATTATTACTACAGCTAAATGTTATCCTAATTCGGATCAAGTATAGTTTGATTTAATTAGTTATATAATTTCTTATTTATAGTCAAAATAAGTTAAAAACTAAATACTTACTTTAGTCATGTATATTAAATTAAAATATTATATTATCATTTTTGCTAACCATATAAAGTTGAAAAAATAATAATTTCTGGAATTTTTGATATTCTTACATACATACATTTTTAGGGATAGGATACCTACCCGAAGCAGTGGTTGCATTTACTCTTTGAATTTCTAATCCGCTATTTCAAATATTCGACCGGATGACACACGTCAGATTTTCCCGCTATATGATGCTTAATTTTTGCTTATATTTTCAGTGCATAGGGTCGCTATGATGGTTGTAACGTGTTAAACTCTTTTCATTTTATTTTACTAATAAAATGTTTTTTTATCTCTTCTGAAATTTGAATTTTGTCACATCGGTGGTTTTAACAGCACAATGAATGTATGTATTATTAAACATCCTTATTACATAATTCGTCATGACTCATAAGGTAACTAAAACCTGAATGAAAGGTGCGCGGATATTTGAAGTCAGATATTTATATCAGTTAATAATAAATACTTCCTTAAGCCAAATGAAATTGAAATTTATATTTTTCGTAAATAACATAGATGTATGACATAATAATAGTTATACACTTTGTGATAAACAGTGTGTGCTTTAGGCGCTCATTGTATTCAAGACAAATTGTGGGTAATTATAATATTCTAGCTCATAATAATATATTATTCATTCATTCATACTGTGTATTGACTCAAATAAGTATAGTAATTTTGTTCTCCTTTTAATTTTATAGTATTATCTTATCAATAATTGACAGATTTATTTGTATATACTTTATACAATTAATTAAATATCTTTATAATGTATAATTGCATAGATTGCTCTTTTTTAATTTGATTATTGATCTCCAATAGAAAATTATATTCAATCATGTTAGAAACAATTTATTCTCCCAAATAGAGCTAAAATAGTGAAATTAAAGCTAAAGAATATTAGTATAACTGATGTTTAATTCATTTTGAATTGCATATTCTTTTTTATCACACTATTTTGTTGTGCGCTGGGATTTATAAAACATAAGCTTAGACATCCCTCAGAATTAAAAGCGCACAACAGTTATTATTTATAATATTTATATAAACAATCACAAAAATTTACAAATGTACATAGAACGTCAGAAGTTGACGCTATTATATTTATCTACAATTTATAAAAATGCAATACTACTAATATCTAAAATATATTAATTCTTATAAAAGGACCCATTCAAGCGGATTAATAAATTCATATGTGTTGTAATACAAAAATTTCTTTAGTATAGTAGGCTTTCACATTTATAGGTATTGGCTTCTCATCTGGGCACCCCGATGGGTTTTATTCTTAATTTTCTTTCTTTTATAACAAAAAAAAAATCCCACCAATATTTATGACACATAAATATCTTATACAATATTTTTTTTATTACAAATTTAGTAAAGTTTTATTTTTTATAATCAAACGGTTTTGATGTTACATGATAAAACTTTTCAAATATACATAACGCACTCGCAATAATTCATAACGAGTGAGTAAATTAGTTAGACAGCAGTGATGGAATGATGAGGTGAGCTGCGAAGAAAGGGCGAATGCCAATATTTAACCGTTGTTGATCGCGTGGGGTTAATTGAATGTGATAATGGCGTACGTGTCTAAAGGTTAGTACCTTTATTATTATGGATATTCATAAAATTATAACGGTTGAACTCATTTATAAATTACATTCAAATTGAATCAGTACAATTATTAATCTGACAACATTTCTATACGTATTTTACACAAAAAGAAGTTACTCATTATCGCTTGTTAATACGGCCAATATTTTCATTGATTTTTCTCTATGCCATGACAGTATGATTAAGTATTTGACATTTATCCAATGCTTAATGAAATGGAGTCCTTTGATTATATTATATTAATATGAGCTTTGTCAATTAAATCGTAAGTTATTCAAGTACCTAATTACATGCTGCTAAATATTTTTTAGTTGAAATATTACATTGAAAGTCCGTTTAATATTACCTGTAGTTTTAAGTATTTCTGACCTATCGTTTTTTAAGTCGTGTGCGATAGGTAGTAATGAATAAATACGATGTTGAAATCTAAAATGACGTGTAATTCGTAATCAAATAATTGAATCCAAATTTCTATTTCTAAACTAGGCTTTTAGGCAACGTAATACATAACAGTATAGCAAACGTCTAGCGGTATTTTATGTTATTCTAATTGGGGATAAACTATACGATACGAACCGAACAAAATGACGCAATGCTATCAATAAACTTTATCTAATACTTGATATAATACATCATGAGCGACGAGCACCTTAAAAAAAGTAAAGCCCATTGTTATATCACGAAAGAGTTCGATGGCCTGCCGGGAGACCAGAAAGCGTGAGCTGACGAAGGCGAAAGTCAGATCTTCACCGTGTTGCATGTTGAGCACACACTGCAGGCGAGCGAATAATTTATTTACGAAGCCCATTTCTTTTTCGACTGATTAACATGTCGGCGGTATTTGGTAACCGAAGAGACGGAACATTTTTTCTCTTGTGTTGCACGAACCGGCTCTTAGATAACGGGGCAATAGAGATGAGCCTAATAATTGCTGATAACCTTTGCTCGATTTTCTTGTTCAAATAAATTTGAATATATATTATCAATATTATATAATAAAAGTGTTTTGTGATTTAGTTCCGTTTATTCGCCTTTAATTCAAAAATTAATGAGTCGATATCCATCCAAGTCGTATCTTCTTTTGGTGTTCGAAACATGGTGTCACAAAACAACTTTCTTTTAAAAAACTAACCTTTTCATAAACATACATAATTTTTTTTAAGCATACGCTTTTGTTTCTTAAGAAAACAATTTTTAGAGATATAGAATATTTAATAACATGTTTAAAGTTAATTATTTCAAAAAGATCACAAACCATTCCGTCAATGGTTGTGTCTGGGTGATTAATAATAAAAAGGTTAATTAATTTTTAATTCAACGAATAATTAACAAGTTTTAAGAATGTAACATTTTAATTATTGAATATACATAATTTTGAAAACACTTCTGAGAAATCATAATATAACCAATAGAAAAAATCTTTTTGAATCGAACTTGCATCCCTCGGGTTTCGCGCCCATGCACATATACCACTAGGTACCTACCATACTTAATTACGACAGATTTTAACAAACAGCTCTTATAAAACTCTCTGAAGCGCTTTCCAAATTGAGCTACTATTGGCTATCGGCTTTTGTATTTTAAATCAAAGTAGGTATTACTTTAATTACTAACCGACGTCACGGATCACTTCAAGATATTTTAGTGTTGTAGCTTCCTTGAACTTGCTTGCAGATGCATGTTCGATTTCTGCGGGGTGTATTACTTTTATCAAAAAGATTTTTTCTATTGGTTATAATGTATTTTCTCAGAAGTGTTTTCAAAATTATGTATGCTCAATAATTAGAATATTACATTCTTAAATCTTGCGAATTATTCGTTGAATAAAAAAAATAATTAACCTTTTTATTATTAGGTAATGCCATCACACAGACACGATCATTGACGGAATGGTTTGTGATCTTTTTGAAATAATTAACTTAAAACGTGTTATTACATATTCGATATAAAAAATATTTTTTAAAGAAACAAAAGCGTACGCCTGTCAAATATAAAATACCATAAACCAATTTTGTACCAAAGTATCTATTTTGAACGTACAGTCCCACAAACTTATCTGAAGAACGGTCAACAATGAAACTAATAGTGATGCCATATTGAATACGTCATTCCAATGTCAGATTCTGTCCAGTTACAAGTCTTGATTGGGTAGTTTTTGACGGTGGCTCCCCATCAATTCTTCAGATAAGTTTATGGCACTGTATCATAAATTAACCAAAGATAACAAATATTGTATTTGAATATTTTGAAAAAACGGTGTAATACGGGTTTACAATCTGTTTATTCCAACAACAAAATATGTCTACTATCTCTATATCGATTTGAAGATAAAAGGCATGAGTTAGCATTCCACTTGCTTCAAGGTTTTTTTTAAATAATTTTCCTTAATAGGTATATTTCTGAAGTATTTCCAAGTAGCATACATATTTTAATAAAAATACTTTGCATTTTTAATATTATATACTTACTTAATATATTCAACCTTTCATAATAAATGAAATTTAAAAATATGGTTATTTGAATTTCGGCACAACAAATTTCCCGTTTGGACATAGGTATTCAATTTTTAATGGAACGAACTTTTGTTTCATTCTATTTTACATTTTCGGTAGTATTGATAACCCTTAAAAACTGTGGAAACTACCTGTTCCGATACTAGGGTTCATAAATATATTGTTAACAGTTCCAACTTCAATCGCGTGTCAATCGCTTTTAATAATAATCACCATGGAAAGAAGTTCCAATAATTAAACACTAACTTAGTCAATTATGTAATATGACATTATTATATTACTAATATACATTTTTGTTATATTTCTCGTTTATATCATAGATTTTCGATATTTCTCGATAGTTTATCACTTGGTATTTATCATGTATGAGTGATAAACTTATTTTAATATCATCATTATCACCAAGGAAACAATGCATCTTTTGGAAAACGAATATTAATCTTTTATTTATTTCGTCATTTAGGTATATTCAATAATATTCAACTATATATTTTTTAAAGAAAATAAAAAGAAAAACTTTAAACCAAATATTCTGATATATTGTTTGAAAAACAACTTTTCGTTAATTCTACGATAATTGAGTTATTTGTGTTATCACGCTTTGAATTTATTATGTATTTGCAAGTAAACGACAATTCAATTAAGTATCTAATACATGCAAAATAATACAAAACAATACAAAGTATCATATAATATATTATATTACCTGTAACTTATATATATATATATAATAAAGTTTTATTTTTATTTTACTATATATGATAATTGGTTTCAAATATTAATTTGGTGAAAACATGTCAATTTTAAATAATAATCCAGTATTCGTTCTACACACTTTGTTGTCATAAAATTATATTTTACACATTCAGAACAGTTCATTGTGCAAAAGTAACCACACAACAGGCATATGTGGTTAAGCCAACGATGTCTACTATACGATTTATGCATGATAAGCTTAACATAATTACTTAATGTGTATAAATCATTATATTATACTACAAACATAATAACAGACAGATTCCGTTGCACAATTTATAATAGTTTAGTGACCTCATGTCATAATATCATGTCGATTCGTGATAACAAAAATCTCCAAAAAGTTCATTTATATTTTCGGCAAAGCTAATAAAGTATTGTGTCATTTTTAAATAGAGATTTATGACTTCCTAAATCCACAATAATTTATACATGATTTCATAATGTAATACATCCTATTTATATTTAAATTACAATAATTGCATGAATTCCCGGTTTACCAATAATTAAGTAATCTCACATACCTACTGAATAATAAAATTAAAAAATAAAATAACTATATTACAAAATAAATACCAACACCATATAACATACAATGAAATATCATATATGCGATTTTTTATCAATTATTCAAGATATTATAAACAAATCTGATAGATAAGGGTACCAAAGCGTCACGTTAGTAAATAAAACATACGACAAGTGACAAGTAACTTCAATATATTAGTAGAAGTTTATAAATAATTGTATACTATATAAATTTTAATTTTACATATTATATTACAGTGGCTATTACAAATGTTATAATTATTACTTATTCAATTAGGATATAAATAAATAAATTAATTTATTTGATAACTAACTAACCAACTAACGAGACGGTTTATTCAATAAAAAATCTTTACAAAATTCCATTAAAAAGGTCATTTTGATGAATAAAATCTAACTAAGTACCTAAATTTAGAGAATCTTTTTTTAAATTACAAACAAATGAGAGCCATTATCAACAAAATTCTTATGGAAAGTACTAATTGAGTATAACTTTAAGTTAATAAAGAATTCTAACAGAGTGTGAAAGATGTATATTCGAATCAATTTATATAGGCATATTTCTGAGATTTTTCGTAGATATTTAAATATTATATATATTTCGATATTTTCAATGTTTTAAATGTTTCATTCATAATTCTTGTGTTTTATTCTTTAGCCTCTAATAATAAAAAAAAAACATATCATATTACAAGTGGTATTTTTTGCGCTTTTATTTGTGTTTTTACAATATTCAAGTTATCTTTTACCATAAATTGCAAAAGTAACTCTCACTTTTCAAGTTGAATACTTGAATGGTAATTAGACACAAGTAAACACCAACATATATATATAAATTACAATGTATTACGTTGGTCAAGACTGGCACCCGGAAAAGGAAGTCTGAAAGCCAAGCGCTGTCAGCTCTTAAGAACTACCTACACTAAGATATACTTAATACAATTAATTATTGTACAATGTATCCATGTCCAACAATCTTATGACCAATTTCATTATTTGTTTATATATCTATTTACTTTGATGCGATGTTTAACATAAAGATAATCATGCCAGCTTTATTTAAATATATGGATAATTAAACTTTGTTTATTCATCTTGTTTATTAATAACAGAAGCTTAATCATAAAACTGAAAGTCCGTTTACATCCAGTGGCTGAAAGATCTTAAATTTCGTTTAAAAAAACTTTTGGACTCATCAGATAATAGATTTTATACCTTATATAACAACATTTCCCAGACTGTACGGTTTAATTATTTGTCTCAACAATCCAGGTGTGGTTTTTTGCCGCCTTACGAAGAGGTGTTTAAAAAGTTTTTTGTTATACGAGAAATGTATGTAAGGTACTTGCTGAATCAATTAAGTCTGTGCTCTGTGATCAAACACACGTTGAAAAAAACAACATAATATAATGTTACTTGACCCGGGATTCGCACCCCAGACTAACGACTTTATAAGCCGACATGTTATATAAATATAATATATAGTTATTATATGGAGAATATTAGGAGTTAGAGATAATTAATTAATTAATTAATATTTAAATATACGTAATATGAAGAATGCTGCATTTAATTTTTGTTGTTATAGTTATAGTTGACAATTATAATTATCTTCAGTCATTTATCCGTATTGAGGGATATGTCGTTGACTAACATAATAAAGTTTGAGTAAATAATGACCATTATGCGCACGTACTGCATTAGTTCATTTGCCACCATATTCTCATATAGTATATTTTAAATAATCGTATTTTTGTCCCGTTTATTCATATTAGTATACTGCATAGTCTTTTCGTAACTATGAAGCAATTTTGCTTTCACACACTCAAGTAGCAAAACATGATTTATTTAAATTTTTGTTACAATCCACCCAAATCCTGAATGATCTTTGTACCTACCAAATGAAGAATGCTGCTCTACAAAATATCAAAAATATAGTACCATAGTATTGCATATCAAATAACTAATAAATAGTACATTTTCTTATATGAATGAATTTTAAGTGATACGCCATTAATATGTAATTATTTTGCAGAAAGAAGTTTCATAATACTAAATCCATTTATAATAACATGTTTAGTATTATAAAATTTATTACCAATGTCAAGACAATATTCAAAGCCATATTTTTCATCAGGGAAATTACGTTAGAATGACTAGAAATTTCTATCTTGGCTTGATCATAATATCAAGTTTTCCATAATACTCGTACATAGACAAGTATTTGCGGTCCGTTTGAATATCATTTCCTAAGAGAAATTTTCATTTCATCAAGTTTATTGAGGAAAGGTTATTATCTCAACAAGAAAGGAATAATAATTAATAATTATCTGACGATTCAAGTACAAGCATTTATGTTGTTGAATAAATATATAAACAAATTCAAATATGTTCAAAACTTTTATTAGAGCTTCATAATATATAATATTAAATATGCATCGTCAAAAAACAGTATCAACAATAAGAATTTTATTCTTTTAATTTCTTATTATAAACTATTAGAAGTCCAGTGGTGAAGGGTTGAGGTAGACTGTTAAGATCCGTCATAAATTGTGCAAACTCAACTTTGTCAGTCAAACGTATATATTTTCATTGAACCAATACTGCAATGTATAGATAGTGTTTGTTAGTTTTTAAAATTTAGATATACCCTGCCTAATCTAAACCATAGTAGATAAAAGTCAAAAATATTCGTTTATCTATAAAATATCTAAAATTATGCCATTAAAACATACATAATTTTAGATATTTTGTAGATAGAAGAATACTTTTTATCGATTATGGTTTGGTTTAGGCTTAGCTTTGAATTTAAAAAACGTAACCAACGCCATCTGTAATATTATGTATTCTTAATTCAATTAAAACAAATAAGTATGACTGAAAAAGTGTGCACTTTTTTTATCGGATCGTCCATTGCATACCTAAACTATTATGTTTTTTTAGGCAGGGTTTAATTGAATTTTAAAAACTAACAAATACCATTTACACATTGTAGTTTTGGTTCAATTTAAGCAAATACGTTTGACTGACAAAGTTTAGTGTGCACTACTTATGTCGGATCTTAATAACCTACCTCCACGCTTTGCCACTAACTAGAACAGTACTATTTTGTTTAGGTTTTTCTAAAGTTATGGTCCCAGTTACCTTTTGGAAAGTCTTCCAGTAGGACTAAAGGCATTTATTATTATATGGAATCCAAGTTTCATTCATACTTACATACATATAGTCGCCTTTTAGCTAAAAAAATATTTTATTTTCTGATGACCTTCCGCTTAGGATTAATGAAAATACAACACTTATGTTGTAACATTGATTTATTGATTATAACAACCAGCGATAAATAACTTTATTGACTGGGACATTTTTATAAGAAAAAATGTGGAATGCAAACAACATTGACAGACAAAAACTATTAAGGCTACTAAATTAATAATCAAATCATTATAAACATTATTATGTCGTCAAAATTAATAATCAAATCATTATAAACATTATTATGTCGTCAAAATAGATAATATAATAAGCCGTACATAACTAATTTTGGCAAGTTTTTTTCTTGTATTTTTTAATATATATAGGTACATACATTTTTTTTATTTTAATGTGCAAACATTTATTTACAATATCAATACGTTAAGTACTTTGTTAATGAATACTTGACAATGGCGGAATACAGATGTTAAAAAATTAAATATTGTAACAAATTACATACATGAACATTTAGATTCAAATGGTTAGTATTATTTCATATAATCATATGTTCATAGTTTAAACAAATAACAGTATTACCATCTTTTTCTTTACTGATTGTAGTACAAAGTTAAAAAAAATGTATTTTTTGCATAAACTTAATTATAGTATTTTACATTTTTTGAGGAATCAATATTATTGTATTGTACTATAGTTAGAGTAGGTACGATTTGTAATACTGCTCCTGACTATCTATATTGTATAAAAAAACTACGACCGTAACTGTGCCGAAAATTGGATATTTTTTGTTAAAAATATATGAAAATAGTGGTGAAAAAATTGTAGCTAGATAGCTACAATTTAACATCGAATTTTTTTTGTATGTTTTTAATTTTCAATTACATTTCATTTTTGGTAATTACTACACAAAAAAATAGAAATTTCATTAAAAAAAAATTGGGAAAAGTTGAAAAGAAAAATCTTTTTCTTCTTCCCTTACCGATGATCATCTACCACCAGGGCGTTTTTTGCTTTATCTGTCTGCTATCTGGAATCACTAATTGGTGAATCTGTACTCGTATGAAACATCAAAAAGCATGGCTGTCAGTCCCTGACAGGGATTAAATGGTCATATGATACTAAGAATCCTCGAGAGTCAATCATGTGACCTAGAATATGCGACCAAAGTTTCAAACTGAAAAAATGCTTTAAACTATCTCCTGTCATAATTTTTTTTTTGACAGTAGGTACTATATATTTTCTCAAAGTGAGCTTAACTTACAGCGATTACTTTATAAACTCTATCCTGGATAAAACTGCCTAGTTTTTCATAAATTCAAGTATCCAGCATTTAGAAACTATCCCACATTCGATACACTCCTCTATTTTATATGTTTTTTATTTAATTTGTTTAATATTTTAGTGCGTATTCACTGTCTCATGTACTTGCATGTTCTATCAGCCAATCGACTTCCAATCTCTGCCACTGTCCTTAATTTTTTCGATATTATTTCGATGTTTTGTTCATTCATCGATTTTAAATTTAATCCAACTTTGGCAACTGGGCTTTAAATTGGTTTACTAATGCGTTTTTGATGATATCCGCCGTTCAATAAAATTGTGGAGGTTATGCAACAGCAGCATCGGTACTTTGAATGGCAATTGGTTAAATACTATATATAGCCTTGCAGGTATTTAATAAAATTTTGCTTTTTACACACATCAAATTTCTTGAAGGCACTTTTACGATTTAAATCAATTAGCCTTCTGGTATATGTTAATAAAGTGGGTCAATAATTCAGTATATCAATCACTATTTAAATTGATACCAATACAATAATATTTCAACACAAAAATTATCAATTCATTACATCTTTTTTTAAGCATTAATCATATGATTATCTTTCGACAAATGATAATATAAATTATATTAAATTCTACATGTGTTTTTAAGTCGATAACTATTTCAATTGTAACATTTTCAAAACTCTGGTCATTTATTGTAGTATTCGTCATGATAATGGTGTTACAAATGAAATAACTATCGTCTTTAAAAATATCATGTAGAATTTTGCCAAGTAAATGCTGACTCAAACAATAATTTATGATCTTTGTTTGGACAAGACAAACTATTAAAACCAAAATGAAAGTGAGACATATAAAGCATATTTTTGTAGGAATCCTTTCTTGCAATAAATATATTGTGTATTCATTTATGGGTCGAGGCTAGGGATGTCAAAAAAGTGTCGATACTTGGTTTCGTTGATTAACTTTTTGAGATAATAGAACTTAAATATTTCAGTATTAGTGTGCGTCATCATTTTACACGTGTAGCAAAGAGAGGGCAGAAGTTCTGCCAGATGGTGGCCGAAGGCGGATCTCCCTGGTCGGAGATTGGGCTGTCGAAGGTGACCAGGGGGCGAAGCCTCACTAGTAATATAAACACATATTGAAATTTGTAATAATAATTAATATTTTTATAGCATGCACAAAATAAAAAATCTTTGAAAATCTACAGGTTTATCTTATGACATTTTGGTATTAACCATTTATTATGTTTTACGTATCTAATTATTAAATACTGTCTTTTTCTTTGATTTCAGGAAGAAACAATAGACGATGAAGACAATTCTAGAGATAAACGAATGTTGGAAGGAGTAACACAAGCCAAGTGGGGTGCAAAAAATGCTATCCTTGGTTTTGTCTTTGGGGTAATTATATATATTTTTTTTTTAAATTTTAGTATTTTCTGCACCAGTAAAGTAGGTTATTTGCAAAAAAAGTAGTTACCTTTTTATCATTTTTTTTGTTGATAGGTACATGATAATAATGCAAACTAATACAGTTTATGACTATAAAAATATTTAAAGTAAGTAATTACATATAGTACGAAACCACTTTCATTGACACTTTATCGTTGTTATCAACGTCCATTTTTAAAGTAAGTATAACTAATTCAAAACGAGATTCTAATAAT
Source organism: Rhyacophila brunnea (assembly GCF_057557595.1). Classification (NCBI taxonomy): domain Eukaryota; kingdom Metazoa; phylum Arthropoda; class Insecta; order Trichoptera; family Rhyacophilidae; genus Rhyacophila; species Rhyacophila brunnea. The sequence continues at coordinate 32,087,937 of NW_028233276.1, read as the reverse complement.
GTTGCGTTCTTTGAATATACTTACAGAATTTGGTACAGCCTCAAAGATATATTGTTTATCATTTAAAAAATCTTGGATTGAGTAGGTAATGCGGGTTGATAGCTCTTTTTCGGAATACAATATATTAATTTTTTATTCATATAATACCTAAATAGTTCAATAATAAAGGTCTTTCTTGCCTTATTTCAATATAGATGGAGTTCAGTTTTGGCTACATAAAATATATATTTATAATAAGAATCCCATAAAATTTAATTACATTTTTTTATTTTAAATTAAAATAACATTGAATTCGACGTATATAAATTAATGTAGTTTGAAAATTGATCCTTATTATAAAGTAGGTAGAATTCGCTATTCCATCACTTTCATCTGTATGTATTTATCTATTTATTGCGTAATAAAAAATGGGAATAATTCTGGCCAGACAAAAAATTTGTAATCATTTTAATTATTTTGCACTAAATTTTCATATATAATAATACGACAATGGTTTCAACCGCAATCGATTCAATATAATTTCAGTAATAGGTATATTTCTGAGGCTGTCGCAAATTATCCAAGTCACACTAAATATTAAGAAAATACAAATAAAAGTGTATTTACTATTAGTTAAAATGACAATGAATCAATTTCATGTTTCATTAAATTTTATTTTTGAAATACATAAAGATGGAAATAGTAAAAAAAACTAATTATATCGATAATTTATTATAAAGTCAGAGTAGGAGTGGAGTGTGACACTTTAACTATACAAAATCTTTAATAAATATTCATTGTTTACCTATGCACATACATAATAATACTATTATATAGAGGAGGGGTTCCCAATCTTATTTTCATCAGGAACACATCTATAATAAAAAAAATTGTGGCGGGCACAATAAAGACACATTTATTATATGTAAATGAAATAAATCAATAGGTGTTTTATTTTTATTTGGATTACTCATTTTTGAGCACGTATTGAAAAAAAAATGTCAAGTACAAAAATGTGTACAAACTAAATTTCTTTTATTGTTTTAACTGTTAAATCATGGTGGAAATGCATTGTATTATTAATTTAATTTAAAAAAATGCAAATTTTTATCGTAGGTAATTATTCCACTTTTATTAATTTTCTTCTGAAGCGGACGAAACCGGTCCAGATATAAATTAATAAAAGTGGAATTAGTACGATACAAATTTGCGTTTTAATAAATTTAATTATTAATATAAACTAAATCTAAATCATTGTCTCGCTAGGCGGCAGCACTGTTGATTGCACTATTAAAAATATGATAATAGTTGAATTTTTGTTTTTAAAAACATTATAAAATATAAAAAATATAGTCAGCGGGTGCACGTAAACGTGCTCGTGTACGCACCCGTGCAGGGTTGGGAATTCCTGGTATAAGGTATTCATTAGACATAAACTAATTTGGCATAGAAATATTGGGTTTTATACATTGTAAAAAGAAATAACTATATGGGGTTATTTAAAGTATTTTTATATTCTGAATACTGAGAGTACTCTTTTAATATATAGCAAATCAACCGACTGATCGACACAAAGACCCGACTGGTAATCCAGCTTGACAAACAAAATATTGCCAAGAACAAGCAATACGGAATCGAACCCCCATCCGCAGGAGGAATCGGTGGACTCGGAAACGTCTTCTCATCAATAATCGGACCCAAGCTGCAGCTCTTGGGACCCAAGCTCAATCTGATCACCGGCGCCATCGGAGGTCTGAGCGGCGGAGGCTCTAAGGGAGGATCAAGCTCTTCAGGTTCAGGAAGCGGAGGACTCGGCGGACTCCTGAGCATCTTCACCGGTCTCTCTGGCTCCAGCTCGGGTGGAGGAAACAGCGACAGTGGTAGCCTTACCATTACAGACAGTAGCGATAATAACGATGACGATGATGATGATGACGATAAAGACGATTAAATTACGATGAAAATATCTGATCATTATTACCTCAATATAAACATAACCATGTAACATATCCCATTTCAATTAATTAAATTCATAACACACGGATACTACAAAGCGATGTTAAGTAAAACATTTCCGAATAGCATAATATATGATCATAGATTATTAGCAATCAAGTACCATAGATCGATTAAGTCGAGGTTTACTTAGCATGTAAAGCTTTGTTATTCTATTAAACGTGCCTGTTTCCGACATGCATTCAAAAAATACTTGATTAACAATAATAATTACAAAATTAGTAATATACGAAAGCTTTTTTTAAATCGTTTATTAACCTAATGTTATGATTGTTTAATACGTTTTCGTGAAACTATTACCAAGTTTTCTCTTTAGTAAAAATAATAAAACGAAAGATATAATACGCTTATCGATAATTATTAAAACTTATAATATAACTGTTTATATTGAGGTAATTAATGATTTCAGTAGAACAGAGGTTTATTATGGTATTTTGATGGCTACGGTAAGATAATATGTGTTTTATTTTATTTGTGGCGCTATACTCTGCTTTTTGAACAGAATATAAATAAAGTAGAAAATTGAATCACGGCTCAATTTGATTTTTTAATAAGACACATTATGTAAACTATTGAGCCAACATCTTCTTCTTTCTATTGATTCTTGTGGATAGAGTGACATATTATTTTCAATAAAAAACTGTTTTTTTACTACATAATAATAGCACCAATGGATATCACATAACGATATATTAAATATTTCTGCAATGCACATTTTATATTATTTACACTTCCTATTAATATTATAATATCACAATACAATTACATACTAACATACTATTTATTAAACATTATGCTTTTGTTATAAATAAAATTTTAAATGCAAGATAGTATTATATATATATTTTTTATTACTATTGCAGTCGTGAATGTTTCATTGTGCCATATGAAAATTGACTCAGCACATTTAATATAACTACCGCACAAAAATGTAAAATAAACTAGTTATAAAATCATATGTCACTCTTTCATTAGAATATAGGAAACTGTCAGTGTTAAGTTGTATATAACATTGTTATTCGAAAAAAATGCTCAATATAACGTTGTATCTTAAATCCATTTTATAATTTTACTCATGTATGTGGTTTCAGTGCGTAGTTGACTAGTTAATTATTGTAAATTAGTATAATATTTTTGTAAATAGTTTTGTACATTTTTACTAAATGTAAACATGTGAATACTCTTTTATAATTTTCTAACTTATAGTTAGAAAAATATTTTTAAAAAATCTTCGAGACTACCTTTATAGTATCTACGGTTACCTATTTCCTTTATATTTTCTAAACTGATGCTTTCACTTGTTGTTAGTCTCAAAATTTTGAGAAACTTCATTACTATATTTTCTCTGTGTTTTTTTTTGTAAATCTTTTTATACCAACAAATATGTGGCTTAGTATATTTACAGGTGCATATTTATTTTATGTGATTTATTCCCATGTGGACTGAAATAAATTATTTTGAAAATAAAATGGTTATTGTCTTTTAGTTGAACTCTGTCCTTCTCTGGCTTTGTAGTTATTGATAGAAATTAGCAATAGATTTTTCAAAATTTTCCTGAAAATGGTTTATGGCTACAATACATGTATCTATTTGTAATTATGTAGTAGGTGAATTAATAAGGTGTGCTGTTTGTAAGTAAGCATCAAAATTGGTTTTGCTTTTTGAAACATCTTTCAAGCACAATATTTTTACTTGGTGACATGAATTCTCCACTTAAAACTATTTTTTATATGATTCGCCATACAAAATATTAAATTAAACCCAGATAAATGTATTTAATAAACGAAAATATTTTTTTTTTAATATTTACGTCTAAATAGGTGTAAATAAGTCTATAATTTTTCATCATAAAATAAATTTAAAGATTAATATCTAAAATAAAAACACAATACATAATAGGTATATACTTATTTTAAATAATTTTATAATGATCTGGTTTCATTTTGTTTGCTTCTGTACGACATTCTCAACTGGTGTCCGATTGTCCAATGGTGTTGATCGTTTTTAAATTATGTAGAGTATATACTACATTGTTATATTTTAATTATTACAGTGCATTTTTTACCAAGAATTGACAGTGTTAGTAACACTCAAATAAATATCAAGTTCTAAATTTAACAAAAAAATAATCTTTCCATAGAAAACGACATTATAGTTTTTTTATTGCGATACCCACTATTTTATATATTGTTTTTACTTTATATAAAGACTATAATATAATTTAATTAAAACTATATACCTACATACTTGTCGTAGCGGCCATCTAGGGAACTACGATGCTCTGATCTTTCACGTAAGTATGTCACTATGTTCACGTACATTCTTTTCGCCATGGTATCTACAATTTCGTCGAACTGTAAAAATATTGGTTTGAACAGTTTTTATACATATAAACAGACTTATTATATTTTATATTTATCTTTGAATTGTCTCTAAAGACTTTATTCATTTTTAATTAAAACTTATTAGAGGTTTCAAGCTATTGGCCATGACACAGGATTACATTAAATTAAATATATAATATATTTTTTATTATTCCTACCATATTTTTATTCGAGTTGATTTCTGAAATAAATTTCAAATAAATTAGGATTTTATATATCGGTAGTCAGTCAATTTAAGTCAATTTAAGAGCAAAGAAAAAGATTTCAATTTATTCTAGCAAACAAATTATTTGAGTGACATACACAATATTTTAGTGTCAGTTAACCTTTGTAAATATTGTTTGATTAGTTTGAGAAAAATATGTTATTCATATTCGGTTTAACTGAGATATTCGATATTATAAAGCAAATGGGTTCTTGTGCCATCAGAACGTTTTTTTTTAATTACACTGACTTCCCCATTTACACGGTAGATACGTTCCACGCGATACCGTGTTAAAAAGTATACACTGAAATACTTTAAAAAATCAAAGGTAACAAAAATTATTCACTATGTTTTAACACATTCTGGCCAAGTTGGTCTCCAACATGCATTCAGAGTTGATGGCTTTGCAGCGTGTTATTTCGAAATCGTGTAAAAAGGGAATTCAGTGTATATCAAAAAATGTCTCATTTTGTTTTGTTCTGATTGGTAGTAATACTTTTAATTTTCCCATTAATATAAGAATATATTTTTAAATAAATGAAGACATTTATAAGGGTACATTTCTCAGCAAATTGTACCAACCCCTCGGTATAAAAATGGCTTTCCGTGCACATTGAACAGTGTAAATTACACACCATGCGAGTGTGTCAGGCTTAAGACATTTGTAGTACACAGAAAGATCTGCCCTTTTGCCACGTTTAATAATAATATATTTAAAAATTATTATGGAAAGAAACTTTATAGGAAAAATGCAGATGAACCTGGCATTATATTTGATCATGACGCAGGGTTATTAATAATATACAGTTTTTATAATATCATGTGATTTTTTTCACTGTTTGAACATAACAAAGCATAATACCTACCCCGTTTACACGTGCATGGATTTACTGCTGACAGTACGTAGTATCGCGGCCATAACAATAAAATTACGTGTAAACATGTATTGTTGTGGAAGTCGCAAGATTGCATGCATGAATTAAATAAGTTCAGAAGCTTCTGAATTTTCATGCGAAAGTTTTTGTTCAATATCTGCATCTGCACAGTAGAACGATAGTGGCGAACCTACCGGACAAAAAATAAACTACACCGCGCAGACTCATTTTTGAGTTTAACCAATTTTTACGACTGTTAAATAGTACCATAAAATGACAACATTGCGTCTCGCTTACTTTTGAAGAATGAGATTGGCGAGACAGTGAGCACTTTTACGTGTAAACAATTATTATCACGACAGTTTAAAATACTCACTATTTGTGCAAGTAAATCCATGCATCTGTACAGGTGCTACAAGATGTATGTATATATTATATCCCAAAAATTCTATATATAACGGGGCCCTAATCTCATGTACATAATATGCAATTAGTAGGACTAGGGTTCCATGAATAAATAACATCCAATTCAGAGAGATCTACCATTCTCTGAATGTCCTTGGGCACCTATCACTTGTGGTGTTTATACACGACACCTGGCGTTGTCACTATATACTTTCAAATAATACATCTAGTTAGTTCGTTAATAAAATTCCGATTTCAGTATAATACTAAGGTAACTTTAAAATTGTTTTAATCCAGCACTTAAATCGGTACGTATAATCGGTTTGTAATATTTTATTTCTAATAATACCGCCTTGGAAACAGTGGCGTAGCTAAAAATACTGATCCCCTACTGGCCATACTGCAGCAATCACGCAAGAGCCTCTCTCTCTCCAGATTTATACTCAAATAAACAATTAACCTCCAAGATTCTAATTTTATTTATATTTCAAATAAATGATTGATACAAAGATTCAAAAACCGATTTGAACAAAAGCCTAAAAAGACAATATACACTTTACCAAATGATTCTATTATCAAGACACGCAATTTAATGTTCACTAAGTATATTTGGATAAACTTTCAGTAAAAGTTTGTTATTGAATAGTTTTAAAGAAAGTGCGCATTTTGCGATGCCTCTTTACGACGATATTCATATTCTACGATGATTTTTTAGTATTAATCTATTATCATCAAAAGGACTATACTTTAAAATTCAATACAATAGGAGAAAGATTAGATTTAATTGTCGTTAAATACACTTTTATAACGGATTAAATGAGCTGTGTATTTTACAAAACCTCGATTTATATCTACAATATCCTCATAAACTCAATATAATATATGAAGCCATTGTATTCGAATAAAAGAGCCTTTGTATTATGTTTATGAACGCCCCGAGTTAATGAGTCAACGCATACTTTCGCGTTATACATTAGAACATTAAACTGGCTGCGGTAATAAAAACAAGTGTATCGGCGGCTTGAGAATATAGCAGCTGACGGAAAAGTGTACCGGACACGCGTCGACTCATTAGCTCTGGGGCGTTCATAACCACAATACAAAGGTCCTTTTATTCGAATACAAATGCCTCCTATATTATATCGAGCGCGACACCGGTGTCCCATCTGAAATGGGCCTTATTGTATTTATCCGCCCTAGTAGAGTAACTAAAAAATCGAACACACTTTCAAATATTTTCTAGATTGTCTTATTACGTGCATTTATAATATAATTACTTACTTAATTTGTTTCATAAACAAATAACTATCAATTGCTCAACATGCCGTGACCGGTTTAAAATTATTTCTTGAATTGGTGTGATAGGCCACGCGCACATAATAAATACGTATTGTGGGTGGTACAGGTCGAGTTAGTCTACAAGTCAGATAGTAATACTACCAGTGATTTAATAACTGCAGGGCATATTTCACAGTAAGAATTAAAGAAGGGGAGTCTGGGTAATGGGATCAGTAATTTTTTTAAATTCATGATAAATCACAAATTTAAGGCATTCAAAATGTAACATACAAAACAAAAAAGTAAGTGTTAATACTATCGACCAAGGGTACTTGATGGAATTTGAATTTAAATTTGTTATTTAAGTTAGAGGTAACTGTATTCGTTGTCAGTGTATTTTGTGCCTTTTGGTGAGTACATACACATAGTGCCTGAAGATACCAAAACGTCGCAATAAGATTGTTTTGTCAAATATCCGTTTTTATCGAAATCGACCTTTTAATACAGAATCATCTTTTAGATACAAATGGACCAGAACCACCCTTTTCTTTAAATTACTTTGTAATGAATACAGCATTCGTATACTGTAAAAATAACAATTTAAATTCCTCCATGTATTTAAATATAGGATAATGAATTTTTTTTTCGTCTCTTGAACATTTGACATTTGGTCTATTCGACAAACCAATCTACAGCGACGAAAAAGCGAAACCATGGTCGCAAAAACGACTCAAATGGAAAAGTACAAAACATAAATCCATTAGAAAAAGTATGTGTAAGCTGTATTTAAACCAAAGAATAGCGTTAAGCGTCGGCTAATTTACCCGCACAAACCAGTTTGTATCGGGAAGCTCGTATGTATGGACGGGAAAACTGAAGCTCGCGCAAACCGAAAAGTGCTGTAAAAGCTTATACCGCGCAGGCAAGTCGCTATAATATGAAAATAAATACAAAAATCGAGAATCATCAAAAACTACATACCTAGCAGTACACCGTGTGAGCAAAGTAGACCTCATTAAAACTAGGTATATATAAAACAACGTCCAACTAAACTCAGTAACGCAAGTGAATTATATCACTATGTGATTGAAAATAGTTATTAGGATAGGTAATATTATAATCGGTTCTCACTCACAATGACTAGCTGTAGACTTTCCTACGTACCGTCTCGCATACTTCGCGGCATAGACGATCCATACAACCGTTATAGGAAATGCTATATACAACGTGTAGTTACCAAAAGGTATAGCTATCGGCTAGTGGTAATTTTACATAAATACTTATCAAGTGTTATGGCTGGAGGTTGGTGAATTCAATAATCAATTTTCGGTCTAAAACGCTTTATATTTTATAGATTAATACAGACAGCGTACAGCTTACATTTTTTCCTATAAATTATCAATGTTATTTAGAATTAAAATTAAACGACTCACCCCAGTATGGGACAAGGTTCCACTGACTTCATTTACTGAGTTTTAATTTCTCGTATCGCAGGACCAGGTAAAATGTTTGTTACACGCCCAATACCCAACTTGCTTTTCCCTCCACCACCCGCCACGTCTCCACACCCGTTATGCAGGCGTATACCGTGGCGTAACGAACGTTGGGTGCTCTTCAAATTTGTGTCGAAAGTGTCCCAGGAGCTACTTCCCAAGAGTGTGCGTGATCCCTACTTCGATATAATGTATTACGGGTATTGACCGAGAATTATCTCGATGAGAAAAAACCTTCTCGCTCGCCGTAAAATGCGGAAAACTTTTTAAAAGCTGAGAAATTTTCCATTGTAGATACCAAGTCGCAATAGCCAACCGGTCCAACTGAGGGTTGGACTGACTTGAGAAGCTCTTCCCTTTCAACCGACATATGGGGACACTAATACCTAGGACCTAATACCCAACTGTAAAAAAATTTAATACCTACTATTTCAATAAAACGTAATATATAATATTATTAATATGTGTCTACGTTGCAGCCAAATTCATGTTATAAGACCCTCAAAAACTTGTTTCAGCCAAATAAAGCGGAGTCAATTTAGTTAATTTAAAAGGTATAATAATAATATTTTTGTAAAATATTATCGTATAGGTATGCGCTAAATGAAATAATTATATTTTTACCTGAAAGTCAGTGTATCATCCATCCAAAGATAACAGTTTCATGAAAATGCATTTTTTTTGCCGCTCGGTGTCTATGCACTTTCGGTTTTTTAATTTTCGAAATTTCAGGTTTCTATAATGAATATGCTGAAAAGGTGAAATCAAACATACAAAATTACTAATTAATTCATTTTATGCACAATCGTATATATGATACACTGGTTCTTAGGTTCAGATATAGGTTTTGGCTCTTGCAAAGAAGTTTTTCCCTTACTTCACCCCACCTCTCGAGTCCAGATTTAATGTTGTCAATTAAATTCTAGTCATTTTGTTGCCATGTCGTAGGTCGTGCAATGGCCTCAATAGTACTTACTTACATTATCGTTGCATTATATTCAACCACAATCTAAACAGTAGCGTACCCTAAGGGGGGACAAGTTATATTATGAAAGTATTGCAACCATTGTAATTAATTCTGAATTCAAGATGAACTATGATAAAAATATATGTCATAGTATAACGCCACAGCACGAATCGCCTACTTACATTGAATTAAATTATAATAGATAGCAAAATATTATTTTTTCTTTGATAATAATGATTTCGAAAATTTTCCAATGGAACGTATTAAAGAAAAACCTTTTTTTACATTCCTACAGAGCTTTTATTATGCGAACACAAAGCTGAAGAAAATAATTCTAATGATTATTATAATTCGAGGGCTTAGTGTCAAACAACACTATCTACAAAAGTGCAACTTTACAGGAGAGCCAAAAATCGTTATTTTAGATTCTTGTAACTCAACAAAGGAAATGTTTATTTAAAACCTAATGTTAATATTTTATAATTTATTGTGTAGTGTACATTTATCTTGCTTGTGATGATGTTAAAATTTATAGGGATAGTTTTAAAAAAATATGAAAACAAGGTTAACTTATGTAGTTAGCGTTAAACTTTACTGACGATTTAATAAGAAATTAAAAAAGATTGACATAACGTTGTTTGACTATCATGTAGCCGTAAATGTAAAATAACGTTATCTCAAAAAAAAAAAAAAAAAAACACTCTTTTGTAGATAACATTGTCTGACTTTAAGCACTCGAATTAACCGTGTCATATTGCGGGTACATGTCTATAGCCAGCTTCACACTTGTGAATTGGGATTTATTTTCCAGAGTTGCAATGAGACTAAAATATCTCAGATAAGTGTTAAATCAGTTTTGTTATATAATGAACTATTATTATGTATATGATCAATCACTGACAATAATTGCAATAGTACAAAAGCACAGCATGTCACAATTTTCTTTATTATTTATAAACAGTGCGTACAATAAGTTTGTATTTCTCCTCTGTTATAGTGGATTTTAGTAACTCTTTGTTTCGTATTGTAAACAACGACAACTATGGCCGAGCGGATAATATTTCCACCTATAATGTCATGGTTTTCGGGTCTGGCTACTTTCAATGTATGTTTGTAGCAAAACAATACTCGTGAAAACAAAAACCTCCATTCTATGGTCCATCATAATACGATTTTCATATGATTAGACGTTAAAAAAAACGTTCAAATACTTGTAATAATAAGTTTCTTTTATTCTACTGCGTTCAACGCATCTGGTGCGTTGCCTATCAGGTGGTCATTATGTATAATTACCATGTTATTTAAATGTGGTAATTAAATGTTAATTAAAAGGTCCGCAGTGAATGGGTTGACCCACTCATTGGATTGATTGGATTTGGTAACATCGGAAAGGTATTAAAATTATTCTTTTATCATTACGCCACTGGCTAAAACATGTTCATTAAAGATGACACGGCAGACCTTCGATGTTTAGGCTAATTTCTCCATACCACGCTATCAACAAAGCCTTTTAAAACCTATTGTTTGTAGAATTCACAATACCAGTAATTAAAGCAGAAAGCGACAGTAAACAACCAGCTCCAACTGATCGACCAATCACATTAAGTTATTAAACTGCAATTTGTACAACAGGTTCATCGCTTTATTCAAATAATGTTTTAGTGATTTTACTGCCGAGGATTGGCAAATGATAGCGTCGTTTCGAAATTGAGCGAGCATTAGAAAACAATATTAGAAAATAAAATATCTCTAAGGTATTTGCCGTAAGTATTGCTCAAGTTTTAATTATTTTTATTATTGTAATTGCTAGTTCCGATTTCATTAGGCAAGTGTCACCAAGTTCTGGTTGACCGTGATGACCAGATTCCATGTCATTTTAATGATACTAGTGTTGTACAATAGTCTGTGTAATAAATAGATATCGACACAACATCTTCGCAAATCTTTTTTCCATAATAATTGAGTGTGAGCTTTCCCTCACTGTCGTTTACTATTTTTATTATTTATACGTTTGAGGGTTGTAACCCACTCAGTAAACCAAACGTTGACATTTCTATTTCATTGCATCGCAACATGGGATCGCAATACCGGTATTTCAAAACCGGTATTCAATTGTTTATCGATACCAAAATACCGGTTTCAAAAATCCAAAATACCGGTATTTTCGGTATTAAGAAATCACACACGTATACGTTTTCAAAAATGAATTTAATGTTATTTTTTCATTACTTACTACTATATTGTATATTACTAAATTTAGTGTATAAGTTTAATGTTGTCAAAATACAAAATATATCGAGTGAAACCAACAAAAATTAAACAACATTAAAACAAAATCTCTCAAATATACTTATAGAATAGTCGCGAATTAACATATTTCTAAAAACAAAACATTCATGGCAAATGTATTCTATAACATACTATTGATCCAACGTTGATAAGTACATCAAACAAACGTTAAATTTCAGAACGATTTTTCTGTACTCGAACTTTTTTAAAAATTACCAGTTCTACATATAATAAATATACATACAATAAATGTAGGTAGGTTCTTCAGCTTGCTATAGAATAGTATGTTAAATAGATTTTAATAGTTGTATTTATTGATAATTACTTATTTGTTTCTAATACCGGTATTAATACCGCTATTCAATAAGAAATACCAAAATACATATTATATTCATTCAGTAGTGCAACCCCTAATAGCAACATGTTACCGAAAAATTATGTCAAAAAAGTATCAGCACTTTTGCTTAGTAGCGAATCATTCGATACTTTTCCATGTTAGGAATATTTAAATGCTAATTGACGATGACAATGCATTAACATTTTTGCAATATTTCAACAATTTATTTTCAATGATATAATATAACGTATTTTTTGTTCATTGTTCGCCAATAAATATGTATAATAATAACGTAAATAATATATTGATCAACAAATACTTACACTGTTTTGAAAATAATAATTTGACGGTATGTAGTTGTTTTGAGTATATTATGTTTTAAAAACATTCAACTCCCACAGATAAAGTAACACAAACTGTTTTTAATGCAAAACGCAGTAAATATTTATGTACAGTGAAATTAGGTGAGATTAGATTACTTAGATCAATGCTATTATCATTTTTTTCCATCTTGTTTTTTGCCCCAAACATGATATGATAGTATGATTATTGTTTTTCTAGAAAATATTACATTTTTATAATATTAAACTTGTAAGTTTTCTTCCGATATGACGGCCTTATACACAATATTGAAGTCAGTACATAGCATTATTTTTTGTCATTTATTTTAAGTATGCAAATTTAATTATCTACTTGAGAGTGCCCGCACAGACACCGTCAATTTACTGTGGCGTGAATTAATAAAAAGTGGCGCCCAAGACCAAGGCTTTGTTGATCTATATAATATAAAATTATTTAGCGAGTATGACTGGCATTTTGATTTTAAAATATTGTTTATCCCACATTGAATCAAAAATAAATCAAAATAACAATAGCAATGATCCATATTATTTCTTGTATATTCTTAATTAAAACATATTTTCAACATAATATTATGCACCTAGGTAAATGTAAAGTGATTCTAAAATAAGATCGAAGAATAATATTTAGGGTATTTTTATGGAGCTAAGCTTTAGACTTTATGAGAAATCGGTTAATATGCCATATTACACTTTTTTTTATTTAGATTTTTAAAAATTTTTGTCGCAATTTTCTTCTCAGCGTTTAGGTCTGCGAGGAAGGGAAATACAGTATGTGGATTCCTAGTTTCACCCGTCATTTCCACGAGTGTATTTCAGAATTTTCTTCATTATTTTTCTCATCTGACTATACTCAACTACAAATTTTTTTCGGATCTGTTCATTCATACGTGATCTCTGAGAATGAATATGAGTGTCATTATTTTAGGCTTCGCAATACATATTTATTTTTTAATGTGTCTACTCTAGATTCGACACAATCTTCAATCTCGATTTACTCAGAACAAAAAAAATCCCACTTAGAGGTGATGTTTAATTGTTAATTTTAATAATATCGAAACATTATTATTGTAAGATAGTTTTTTCAGTTGAGTTTAAATATAAACTTCTTTGTTATATTATTAAAATCGCAAGATTTATTAACTGTTTGAAATTATCCAATTATTAACACAGGTGTAAGTATTTTCATTGTTGACTAGATTTTTCGATAGTTTATTGCAGTATTGCATACTAATTACTTTACACACAAAGTAGGAAACGTAAAGCAAGTATTCGTTTTTGTAATTAAAATGTAATATTACTCACTAATCTTTCACACCGATTTCCGTATATCTTACAACCAATGTTTTCTAACAGGAACTCTCTTACTGAGACTTTCTTCCTCTTTTAATATATTAGAAATCTTCTAATAGTAATTTATAAAAACAAAACTCTATTACCAGCATTTAAATCACACATATTTTATTAATGCAACATATTATAACAGAACATTAAAAATACTATAAATAATTAATTTATGGTGCAGTTTAGATGACACAATTCTTAAAGATTGTGTTATTAAAATATTTTTTTGTGATAAGTGATAAAAATTAGAAATGCATAATAAACTCATTGATTTGAATAAACAAGAATAGTAAATTAAACAATAATTATTTTCTCTTTTGAATAACATCAATATATTCAATATCATTTAAAAGAATATTGACTAAATTAATAAATATGAATATATCACTTGAAATATTATTAAAGTCATATAAGAAAACTCAATAAATTATCTGGTATATTTTAGGAATGAGTACCAATTAAAATTTAGGTATAAAAATATAATTTTATCAAACGTTCCAGGTATCTTCAATGGGGATGAAACGAGTGTTCTAATAATAAATTCAATCCCCGGACCCGTTAAAAATATTTACAGCACTTTCCTCATAATATATTAAATATATTATATTATATCAACTCAAAATCATTTTTTTAAGTTACGTACTGGTAAAAAATACAAATTGTCAATTCAAGATGTTGACAAGACGATATGAAAAAAATGGTTTCGGAATATTCAAAAAAAAGTGTTATATAAAAGAGTTATCACTGAAAATACATGGATTGAGTATACCATTTTTTTTAAATATAAAAAATAACGTTCTCCTGAAATGTATTATAATATACATTGTCACAATATAGACAATAATAATTTATATATTTTACTATATCTCATCGAAAGATTGCATTCTGACATATTCGTACGTTCTTTTGTAACTCATGTTAAATTCAATCGTTATTTTAGTCGATTTTCTATCTTTTCATAAATCCATAGTTACACACATATATACTATATTATATTACATATTATATAAATTATGGTGTATATTTTTATCAGATAAAACTAATAGGAGTAGTAAAAAATAACAATGCCCATAAAATAGAATAAAAAATGTCTTCGGCGATCTAATGTCCGCGAAGAAAACCATTATCGACAATATCGACTACATTGATTGAAAATACAAATGAATACTCAATATGCTTCCAGTAGCAAGAGTAAAGTTTAAAAAAAAACTAAACTGATACTTAAGTACATCATAATGGAGTTCCATGCTGATATCAATCAGTATATTATTGACTATCAAGGTTATCCGTTGCTACATTTTCTTATGCCCTTCACGTTTTAAGATTTATAATTAATTAATTAATCATTGTATTTATTTACCATGCCCTATGGATTAGTTTGTTTATATATTATTCGAACGATTCGTCAAAGACTTGAATTCCAAGAATTGCCATTGGTGAACATCTTATGCTTTTATTTTCATCACTTTTGATTTGGAATTCGGGATTTGGGATTATTGACCTGGGAATCTAAATATCGGTAAAAATATATGAAATTTTGCAAAACAAAACATTATAACACGATTAAAAGGGAAATGTTTGTACGTCAAATAAAACGTTTAATCTTCATCATCAGCTGTGGTCGATGTCACCGTTGGATGAAGGTCTCCCCTATCTGCTTTAAATCTTCTCAGCCTCTAGTCCTTGTGGATTAGTTAGATTAGTTCTATTACGGGTGTACATAACTTTATGAGTTCGTCAATCCAGCTGGTTTCAGAGTAACCCTGCAGTCATTTAATGCCCGTTTGGTACCCACTATCTGATTGCATTTGTTTGGTGTTTTTCCACACGCCGAAATGCATATCCAGCTCATTCCCATTTCATCAGGTTTATGACCTCTATGATATCATATACTCTTATATCCTTCCTTATCCATTGGTTTCTGTCGTAGTCTATCTACGCCATGCCCAATATACAGCTTTCTGTACCTCGTTTTACTACTAGTAGTGTTTGTTATTTCTCTTACAGTAAGGGTCATATTAAAGACCCAAAAGACCTCCAGTGCATGATATAGAAGCTTGCAAACAGAAATTGCGAAGTGGATTTAAAGATCTCTCGAAGTCAAAAGTAATAATAAATCCCCTTCAATGATACTCAAATTAAGGGGGTCAACAACTACGTCTATCATGGCAACACATGTCAATTTGACGGAGGTATGTATGACGAGATTGCTCGAAAAACAAAACTGGCATGGTACGCATTTGGGCAACTAACTAGTGTCTTAAAAAGTTCCCCCCGATTATGCGTACGGCGTAAAATATTCAACCAATAAATATGTTCTACTAGTGCTCACGCATGTTCATAAAAAACTTTTGATAATTAATTAACATTTTTTCCGATACCTAACTATTTTATTTAAAACTTGCGATTTGAGTAATTGTAATCTCGGAATTATAGATTCAAAAATTGATCGGGATGCTATCATCCTGGGATTTGGAATTTAGAGATTGAAGTTTCTAGCCTTGTAATGTCTTTTTTTCAATATAACCGGTTTATATTTTTATATATTTCATGTATATTGTATTTATTAACATATAAACCTGATTTTTCAGGCTAATTATCATTTTAACTCCTCTTAACGATTCGATGCTGACATTTGTCACTCCTTGTATACTATATTAATATACTTTATTTGATATTAAAGTTGTAAGAAATTCACTCATCCTTTTCAATTCTTATTATGGAGCAAATCACACTTTTAAATTTAATGTTCGATAACTTACTTATACAAGCATGACTTCTTTGTAGTGATTGTAAATTAAACCAGTAGTAATAGCTATGTAATGTTGTGTATAACCTGCTTAAAATATATAATCATTAATATAATTTTACTGTAAAACGTTAATTGTTAATAATCTCATTGGATTCCGTATCTTGAAACAAGGACTCTGTGTCAAGAGACAGAAATTGTCACATAATATCTTTATATAAGTTACTAGCTAACCCGGCAAACGTTGTTTTGCCATATAAATTATTTCTAGTGAATATTTTGGTTGTTAAATAAAAAATAACGAATGTATCGTAAGTGTGTGGGGATGGGATATATGACAGAAAGAGGAATATAGCGCTGTAGACGATGACCGCCGATAAAAACAAAAAAACATCAACCATTCATTTTCTCAATTCAAAATGAGTAATGATGTTCATAATGAATGAATTACCTGTGACAGGATCTCGTTGTTTAATGTTTATGCAATATCCGTCTTGTCCCTTCCAGAAAATTAGCGGATATTGGAGAGCGTCGTATGAACGGTGTGTGTCAGCGATGAACTCCAGATTATTGTTTCTTCTTCGAATCACGATTTCTCGCGTCGATGTGCGGTCGCCAACCATGATTCCAGCAATGTCGTCAACAACAGGCGGATTGAATCGACGTACGTGCTCTCCAGCTGGTGTTTTATCAGGATTGATGACAATAGTGTGATTGTCACTTTGCAATTCGTGCATGTGTGCTTTGAAGAATTTCAATAATTCATTGTGCTCATTCAACAGGGCGTCCAGTTCGCCGACGATGCGCCTGGCATTAGGCGAATTGAGGCTATTGTAGCCGCAACGTGCATCCATATGATTGATGTCCTCACCGCCCATGAAGTAGATTTGTAAAAATTTATGTGGTTTGTTTGACATTGGCAGCAATGAGCCTACTTTGTGGTATACTTGGCCTTTGATTTTGAACGTAGAATGGAATTGTTGACCATTTGCCGCAGTATTGTGAACTATTTCTGTTGCTCCGAACGAAGTCATTTGGAAGCATGAATTGAATGTGCGAATGGAATTCAGGAACAGGTTTGAATCTGGAACCGTGCCGATGAGCAAACCGTTCAATGGTTCTGGTGGTATCTCAATGTCTGCTAGTTGCACTTTTCCTGATGTGCAACACATACCGGCTGACTCATGTTTTAATTTGAGCGCATGACAATGGGGACATTCTTTGTCCATAGCACCAATCAGTACTTTCGGATGAGCGGAATATTCAATATATGGCTCGTACTCGAATGCGAGACGAAGGAACGAAGCGGATGTAAATTTTCGATGTACTTGTTGGCGTTGTCGGCCATTTTCTCTGCGTGTGTTAACTACGAAGCGACGCGCTTGGCTCCGTTCCAATTGTCGTTGTTGATTTCGTTCAGCTCGTGCCTCTTGTGATTGGGATGCATGCAATTGCGACATGCTTAACACGCACGTTTTTGTTATCTTGTTTGATTTGTTCGTCTGTTCTTTCTGCTCTAATATTTCGCATGTTTGTTGCTTTATTCGTTCGAAGGCCCAAATGGCCCCCCTTGCGTCTTGCTGGCATTGTGCACTGTAATACACGCACATAAAAATAGATAAATTAAAATAAATCGTACAAAATTTTGCACGCACTGCGTTGTGATATGCCGAATGAAATGTCAAAATGACGCGACGCTTCTCTTGAATTCTTCTCGGACGTAGCGCCATCTGTCATTCAACAACATAAATAATTTCGTTCTGTTTGAAATACGAACGACGGATAAATTTGTTCATACAAAAATAATAAAAACGCGTATAAAAAATGGGAGGCTAGGGATAGGAAAGTGAAAATTTGGGGTTATAGGTATTTTTTTATGTCAAATAATAAAAAAAATACAAAAAAAAAATTGTCAAAAAAATAAAAGAAAATTTTTCTGGATAGAGATACCCTAATCATTTAGCGGTATGAAATATACTTGTTGACCTATTCTCATACCTAAAAAATATACATAAAAAAATCATAAAAATCGGTCGAGCCATTTCGGAGGAGTTCGACCACAAACATCGTGACACGAGATTTTTATATATATAGAGATAATGTTTTTTTTATATATCCCATGAATGTTGGCAAATTGTCACCGACAAAACTTTATAGTTTGAATAAACAATACAATAGTAAATTATCCTAGGAACTCATGAAAGTCCACTCAATTTTAAAATAAAAATTTTAATTCGGAAAATGAAATAACGGGTTACAAAAACAACTCCATTAAATACCCGTGTCTGACGAATGAGGTTTTTCCGGATCCGGAACCGTTTTCCCTAAAATACTATAATCAATGATCACTAATAATTATCGTAGTAGGTTTTATTTTACATTACAACGTTTTTTTATTAGCTCATATTCTTATTTGTCCGGTTGTTATTTATCCAGTACAAATCTTGCAATCGATTTTTAACTAACTTTCCGACTAGCTAAACAATTGAAACCTTTATAAAATATCAGAACACGATGCCAATGCATTCTTTTAATACTTTCAGCCATCTTTAAGTAGAATTGAATTCATTTTCAGTTAATTCTGCTTTGCATAAAAAGTTATTTCGGAAGAAATCCGAAATCCAATCCACTATTATTGGTTGCTAAGTGGGTGGTCCTAGCAACAAAACGTGCGTTATTATGGAAATAAAAATTACATTTCAGTATTCTATATTTTTTGTTTGTTTTTTATTTACTTCATATCAAGTACAAGTTTGAGCAAATTGATAATAATTCAACAGAAAATTTAAAAACGTTGTATATAAAAAGTTATTTTTATTTTGTAATTATTTATGGTAAGAGGTTTGGGATCCTTGAACGAATTTAATTTTAAATGTGTATGTGTACAATAATCGACTAATATTATTAGAGAGTGATATTATTGGTAAATTTCTGAAAAACTTAATCTTTTTGTTCATTTAGTTATTTAGTAGATAGTTAAATATATATTAGGTATGTTTGTGAATTACACAATCAACACTCAAATGGCTACTTACTACCTTAAACATTTTCTAAATTATTTTGGTTATAATATAACTGTGTTTTCATTATACAATTAAATATAATACCATCTTTCCGCGGCAGTATGTAGACGAATGTTGAAATTATCGTGGAAAAAACTATACATTCTTAAAGTATACTTGAAAAAAAACCATATCGTTAGCTGGATAGACTGAACGTTTTGATTGACGCAAATGATTTAAATGATCAACAACTAGTGTCGCCTGTCTCCCACGATAAATGCTTATATCATATAGACTCTATTTTGAGTGGTGGTTTTAAACAGTAAAACGATAATCGCAAATTTATTTTAATAAAAATAGCTAGAAGTACTCTAATAGCAAGAGCTTTGATTAGTGTTGCCAAAAAAAACTGACTCATATCTATTGACCGGTTGATTTAACTTGCACTTGGAATTTTAAAACTGAATTTAACCTTATTCTATAAAGATGGAAACTAAATATACATAATATTATTATATTATGAAAGTGAAGTTGATTTTTTTTTACTAATCATCAAATGATTATGGGATTAACATATCTGAAAGTCAATTATTTGAATTGCAAATGTATTAGTAGTACGTTATAATCATTATCTAAATAGTGTGAGATATTATACTTATTTCTTATGGCAGCACTGAGATAAAAACACTTTGCAATAGTGTTATTAGCATAATATAATACAATACAATGAACAATCATTATTTATTATTTATATATAAAAATGCGTAAATTCACAAATAATCTTACGTAAAGCCTCAATTACATTGAGCTTCTTTACGAGCTGTTTATTGGCGAAATTAAAAGCAGGCGATTCAGCTACTGTGAATTGATGATTACACACAAAACTTTCCATTCGCTGAGAAGCCACAAGCCAGCGACTATTTTGACGGAACGTAGTTCGTTTTTTTACCGGGAGGTTGGTACTGCGCTCTACTGCGCAGACGCAGTAGGCCCACACGCCAGCGTGTAGCGTGTAAAGTTGACCGGCTTTCAACTTTTCTCGGTAGGGTGTTTACAACCTGCTTATTAGCTTATTCGATGATTACACTGGGCGACTTTACAGGCAGATTGTAAATTCGCCAATAAACAGCTCGTAAAGAAGCTCAATGTAATTGAGGCTTAAATAACCAAAACAATGCGTCAAAACAGACTCTTGTCTTTTAAATTTACATTCGCATATATTTTTCCTTATGGTTAAGTATTTTAAATATTCCAATTACATAGGTATTTCAATTATTTCATTTATTTTAATTAGGTACCTATTTTAATTAAGTATTTTAATTATTTTGAATATTTTAATTAGTTTAATTATTTTTATTATTTTCTTACTTCGTACAAGCGAGGTTTTTACATTTTTTTAATCAAAAAAATCCTACCCTTGTATGACAATAATTATATGACTTCATACTATCTATACCTACTGTATTTCGCTTGAATGTCACTATACTCGTAAATGTTATAAATCATAATTTGTGTATTCCTTTCAGAATCAGAACCCGAGCCAGAGCCAATACCAGTACCATCACCAACTCCAGCGGCGATCAGTTACCGTCCGTCCCCGGTCCCGACCTTCCACAACTACAGAAGACATCCCAGTGTTCGACCGCAACAGGGTTTCTCTGAACTTCCCCGGAGCCCTGTTTGGTCCATCCGTGTCCCTTCTGATTAGGTCTTCTAAGATCGTAGGCAACGTCATACAGGTGACAAATTATTATTTGATTGTTCATTATATACCCACTAATATATAGTTTATCAAACTTTTTTTTTAATTTGCTGCACTCTTATCATTGTTTTTTTCAAAATACCTCTTTCCGGAAAAATATATTTTAATCTCATCTGTTAAAATAATTTAATTTTTAGAATTTCAAAAAACTATACTTAATGCAAATTAAACAATTCTTAACTGAAATTGTAAATTATAAAATAAAATAAAAAAATAAATGACAAGGATGAAATTTCACATAACGACTGCTTAATCTACAAACCGGCTAACTCCATTTGGGAAAATTGTTCAGGAAGGCAAAATAACATAATAATTTAACAATCGAGCGGAATTTAACAATTTTATTCCAAAGATACACTATATAATACTCGTACTTTATTTTACAAATAAGATGCACTATGATTTAGGTAATACAATATTTTAGCTTCCCTTTTATATATAAAGAAAAATTATGTAAAGGGGGGAGTTGTTCCATTTACGATATTGGAAATTTGGCACCAGTTGGCTGCTTTGTGTGAAGAACGATAACGCATTTATTTTAGGAGTTTTAGGAGGTTTAGGAGTTTTTGAAATTTATGTGAGCATAGAAAACATGCTTTATAATAAAATGCCGTTAAAACCTCATTTTTGGTCAAAATTGCTGTTAGCTGGTTTGCTGATTAAGCAGTCTATAACCATACTAAATTGGTCACTAATTTTAATAGGTAATGAAATCAGTAAAATTAAAAATAATAACTAACGAAAAGGATGAGCGTGGCATGTTCCTTCTAATTTTTGTATATTAGGCTCTTTATTATGTCAATGATTTATCTTCAAATCAACTGATACCTACATCCTACAATTTATCACAGGCAACAATACAGGATAACGTTTGTGTATCCACCTTTTCATATAATTTTAAATTATTCGTTCGTCGAGTATTTCCCATCAGTTACTCAACTTTCCCTTTTTTATAGTGTTATAAGAAGACACAAAACATAATAAGATTTCCACGACTGATGACAATTAATGGAAAGTTGAGTATTTATTTGTGATGGTGAAAAACAAGTGTTTTTAATTTATAACGCCTCAGTGTCCTCTGCCAACTATATTTACGTTTATTCAAGTTGAAGAATGACAATGGTGGGGTATAGGTTGTATGGTCAATTTTGATACAGGTTACGTGAATTTGGACATTTGAGAATTTGATAGAGAGAAGACGCTATTATGAGCGTTGAAAATATTATCTACTTAATTATTTTTTAAATATTTATTCCAGAGCTCCGCTGAACGGTACCAAGCCTTCTTGCGCCTCTTCCGGCCACTTTTCCGAGGAGTCTTCTCTATCAAAGGCTTGGATCCAATCACCACCACTACCACCGCAAAACCAAAAACTACGAAAAAACCTGTCAAGGTCACCACTACTGCTTCAAGTGGATTGGCCAACGAAATAAGATAAAAATATAAATTGAAACATTAATATTACTTTCGCCATTTGTAATTTTATATTTATGTAAGATTTTCTTTATGCAAAGAAATTTTCTTTCAAAATGATAAATATTTTTTAAAAAATAAATTCTTTACTTTGAGAACTGTATTATTTTATTTTTAAACTAAAGAATAAAAAGGCAACTATTAATCCTAAATATTAAATAACGGGTACATATTATTTTTAAAAGTTTATAATTAATAATATTATTTTATTAAATATGGTCTGCAATAAAATAAAAAAATAAAATTTTTAGGAAAACAATAATACCCAGAAATAGTTATAAACTAAGTAACGATTTTTTCAATATCATATTTCTTTTTTTTCTTTGTGCTATAGTATAATATTATAAATTTTTGCCATGACTAAGATTTATATAAGAAAAATTTACGGATTACGTAAAATAATAAAAAAAATAATTTATACATTTTACAAGTTATTAATTTATTCAATGAAAGATTATGCTGTAATTTTATTATTAGATTTTTATGATATTACAATGTTTCACCTGTTTCTTTTTAACATATTTTGTAGTAAACGAAAGTTTATGCTAATTGTCTAGTAAAGGTTTATTATCGATTTTTAACAATAATTTGACACATCGATGTAATATCGTTATATTCTTTCATGAACCCTGGTATATCTAATGTTACAATAAATATCCAAAATAGAAACAAAAAATGGCTTTTATTATAATGATTTTATATCGTCAGTAAGAAAACCCAGTTAATAAACAAACAACATTTGGTCCTCACAGAATAGAGCCTTGGTTTCCATGCAACTCCTGGTCGGCTGAATGCAGCCCGCCATACCCATATGGATTCCAAGTTCAATGGAAATACCTCCATCTATTATTTGAACATGGTCACCAGCTCGACGGGAGACCGGAAACCCGCAGAGGTGTGTCGGCGTCAATACTTGCAGGACTGCAGATGTATTTGTCTTAGAAAACCCACACGAGTTCGCGGCGAGCCTGTATACGGTTTCCTCTAACCGTTCGATCGTCGGGTCAAACACGACTGCATCATCTGCGTACTCTAAATCTTAGTCTTTTTTCGCATGCTTCAGTGGCGTTATCATGGTATAAGCATATCCCACTATTGGGACGAACCGTTATACGCATTATGAAATCCAGCATGATGATAAAAATAAAGGACGCAAGTACATAGCCTTGCTTGACTCCTGACGTGATTTTGAAGAGGTCAGGGAACATTCTAGCTATGCGGCACTCGGTATTGGTGTGGGCTGTAATCGTGGTGCATTGGATGATTACAACTGGCGCATTGCATCTTTGCGGCAACTTATTCTTTTGAAGTAGGCCCCATAACTGAATCCATCTTCATATTTTCAATACCTGAGTGCTGATTAAAAGCAAAACAAAGTCGCGAATAACTGATTAAAATTTGACGAATTCTCTGCTGCTTTCAGTAACAAATTTAACACCAAACATTGAAAGACTAACGAAATCCAAACGCTCAAAAGCTCTCAGTGCTCCATCCCGCTCAGAGCTCGCTCTCTCGCTCTCTCTTTCTCTCTCTCTCTCTCTCTTATCACGTCCAACAACTGTGGCACAGTTATCTTCACCAAACAGGACTCTCCGGCAGCAGTAGCACCATCAGCGGGGTCCACGACAGCGATCACCCTCTCGTCCAAGAGATCATTTCTGACTATTGTAGATTGGTGCTCCAATAAACGTGTGTGTTTTGAACTGGCATAAATGAATTAATTTAATTGCGTGATTGAGTTATTTCTTTTCCTCCCCTAAGAGAAGCATATCCTACCCCTACCCCTATTTTCCAACCCCAACCGTGAACGTAAGAAGGTAAAAAAGGTTCTTGAGTTGTATGGCGCATCTGAACTCGTCTGTGAAAAAAATTGGCGCATTATATGCAAAAGGTTGGCCACCCCTGCTGTAGGTAGACAGTCAACTGTAGAGAACACTTATCACAGTGACCAACTCCCATAGCCCAGCAGAATCTGCCATAGAGAATCACGGTGAGGGCATTCAAATGTCGTTTCATCCTCCGTCATTTCATCATCTTGCCGTCCACGAAGCAGCGGGCGAGAGGTATATTTATATCTTGAGACTGCTGCAGGAGGCATCGGAAAGTTTAAATGTAGTCCAAAATATATCTATAATAATAATAATATCAATGGATTATTGCGCAGATGCTGTATATTATATTATTATGTCCAGTGTTTTGAGAAAATTTAAATCGAAGGGAATTAATGAACCTATACCTACCTAGTATTAAATAATAATATGTATTTCAATCAGACAATATTTTCCCAAATACAAAAACTCTTGACAAAAACATTCGTCTAGAAGTCCTAGAGATGGAGCCTAAATATATGAAATTGGAACAAAAAAAGAGCTTCTGGTCTACTGATTCAGTTTGCTACAAGTGACTTTGCATCGTAGGTTCATTCGAAGAGAACTTCACATTAATTTTATACAATGCTGTACCCTAGAACTGAACTATATTAAGTGCCAAATACAAAATTTCTCAGTAGAGCCATTTTAAGTTTATTGAAATGTATTTTTTCTTCTGTATTAAAGTTTTGGCAAAAGTTTTATAGTTCTTAATTTTTTTTGAGATGACATTTGATTATTTTATATACTTATCACAGTCTATGTGCATATTTCAGTGTTTTAACTTAGTTATATAGAAAATAAACACTTAATACTATTTAGCTTTAAGAAAAAAATATTATGTTACTTTTAGTACTGCTTCAAATAGTATTATGTGCCATTAACATTCAGTGAAGGGATATATTATGTTGAATAAAGTACACTCAATATTGATTTAAAAATGTATATTAATTAATAATATTACAAAAATAGGTATGTATGTTTTAATAATAATCTCGAATAGTGGGATTGCAAAACTGGAAATTTATTAATATGATCTCGAACATTTTGTTTAATAAATTCTGGTATTTTTGTGTTCAACATTTCCTCCAACTGAGTTTTTAGATAGTGCAGTAGTAATAAATGTTTGTGAAATATTTAAGGTATTTAAAAAAAATACTTTGCACACTTTAATAGACTGACCATCTAATTCAAAGTAGTATTGACGTGTATGATTTCTTTTATCGATCCTTTTATCATTTGTTATTTTCTTCCTTTTTATCGGTACGGACTTTACATTTAACGCAACAAATTGCCGTTTGTGGTCAATGTTTTTTTCACTTTTCCAAAATGCCTTGTGAATTTCATTTCTATGATGAGCTGAAAATGTATGGAACATTTAAGGCGACATTCTGTCTTGCAGGGTGCTTTTTGTGCTGGGATAGTTTGTGTTTTAGTCGTACGTTCCTCTCCTGCTACTACTTTTTGTTTTCTAATGTTATTTTTCCAATTGAATGGATTTCTCTTTCTTTTTTTCTCTTTCTCACATTCAGTTGTGCTTCGTCCACGATATTAGTCAAATTTTGATTATC
Organism: Rhyacophila brunnea; assembly: GCF_057557595.1. Lineage (NCBI taxonomy): Eukaryota > Metazoa > Arthropoda > Insecta > Trichoptera > Rhyacophilidae > Rhyacophila > Rhyacophila brunnea. Next base: position 32,061,581 of record NW_028233276.1, on the reverse strand, counting down.
TGCATCTGAAATTTCCGAAATTGATACATCTGATTCAGAACCATTCTCACTTTGATGGTAATCAGGATCGTCAGCTATACAATCTTCATCGATATGTGTAGATGTTTCATGTACAATATTAATGTTATCGCATTGAAGAAGATCTGAAGTCTCGGAAGCAAGAGTGGGTTGTATTGGTTTAACCGATGTTTCCAACACTTCATAATAAGCGATGTTACCACTCTGACCAAATGCATACAGATTATCATCACACACAATATCACTATGGCGGCTTATTTCTTGATAACCAGCCAGTTTTGTCGACATAAATCAAGTCATCTAGGGGTGCATTTATTTGCCTTTCAATTGATGAACTCCCTGCATATAAAACGAAAATGACCCATTATCAATCTTAAAAAATTATAATATGAATACTGTATTTTTGTTTCACGGATCTTTTGTCAAATCAAATTAAGGGGGGACATGCTCGTCGAAGGTCAAAATTGAGTTTTTATTGTATTTTCAAACCATGATCCTGGACACTCCTTAAACGTTGTAGATAATCTATTTATATAATTTTGAAGCCTTATTATCCTTTATAGTTATTTTAAACATTTGATGACTGCATAAAGTATTTTTGTTACATAAAATAGTATTCTTTTAAACCTCTCGCTCTAATGTTTTAGAATATAGTCATATTTCGGTACATAACTGTGCAGTGGTGTTAAGATTTTTTACATTTATTAATTTTTAAACGCATTTATAAAACTATTAGCATAATTTATTACGAGATAATTTTTGTAAAATATTCACGATAAAAAATTATATTGATAATCTCTGTGATCCCAAATTTGACAAGAATTAGGCATTTTATTATTCAAAAAATCGGCAAGATTAACACATTTGAAGATAATTCTAAAGATACTCATTATAAGCTATGTCTTTGACCATTCAAGTGTGATAAACATCTTATGAATAATGATTGCTTTATAAGAATTATTGACCTAAGAATAAGGTAGTGTTTTTTTGAAATACGCCATTTCTTTTGTCATTCCCTAGTTGTTAAGCTACAACATACGGCAGTAGCCATAAATTGACAAACTATAATTAAAGTAGGGAGTAAAATTATGTTAACGCGCGTGTTTGAACATGTACCGTTTAAAAAAAAATAAAAAAAAATTCGGTTAGGTACATGTTCAAACACGCGCGTCAATATCATTTTACTCCCTACTTCAATTATAGTTTCTCAATTTATGGCTACGGCCGTATGTTGTAGCTTAACCACTGGGGAATGACAAAAGAAATGGCGTATTTCAAAAAAACACTACCTTATTCTTAGGTCAATAATTATTATAAAGCAATCATTATTCATAAGATGTTTATCACACTTGAATGGTCAAAGACATAGCTTATAATGAGTATCTTTAGAATCATTTTCAAATGTGTTAATCTTGCCGATTTTTTGAATAATAAAATGCCTAATTCTTGTCAAATTTGGGATCACAGAGATTATCAATATAATTTTTTATTGTGAATATTTTACAAAAATTATCTCGTAATAAATTATACTAATGGTTTCATAAATGCGTTTAAAAATTAATAAACGTAAAAAATCTTAACACCACTGCACAGTTATGTACCGAAATATGACTATATTCTAAAACATTAGAGCGAGAGGTTTAAAAGAATACTATTTTATGTAACAAAAATACTTTATGCAGTCATCAAATGTTTAAAATAACTATAAAGGATAATAAGGCTTTAAAATTATATAAATAGATTATCTACAACGTTTAAGGAGTGTCCAGGATCATGGTTTGAAAATACAATAAAAACTCAATTTTGACCTTCGACGAGCATGTCCCCCCTTTGGATTTAATACTATTCGGCTAATACAAAATTAAAAAATATGTACTATTTCCAAACTCAAATAATCGAGCTACACTATTATTTTAAATATCAGCCAGGTTTAACATACAATTTAACAACATTGTTTGATTTCATAAAACTGATTATAAATTCCTACCTTTCGTTTCTGAATCGTTGTATTCTGGATTTAACGTTATATTTTGATACTGCGGTAGCAATTCATCACAGTTATCAATAATATTATTGGTTTGTATTTTCACTAAGTCCAGAATACGTTTACTTCTCTCCGACATTATTGTAATTAACTTTTCTTATTTGGAATAAATGTTTCAATGAAAAACTGTTTCAAACATTCGCACAAAGGAGTTAATACAACAAAAATGTGCGGTCGTCTGTCAAGTGTCAAACATTGTTCGTACTAACTCCGCAAGATAACACTTAATACTGTTTAATTGTATTGGTTGTTTTGACTGAATGGACTTAATATCAATAAATAACAAAACACCCACAACTAAAGAGTATTAAAAGACTTAAGTATTCTTTGATTCCAAAATCAAGATGCACTTAATATTCTTTAAAACGCAATATCTCAGGAAATAATTGATATAGGAGTAAATACTGTTTACCATGGTAAAGAAGAGGCAAAATCATGAAGTTTGGTGCAATAAAGTGACTTTTGAAAATTTTGGAGTTAATACAGTTCGGTTCTAGGGTACAGAATGATATTCCACTATAATTTCAGATTCACCCAATAAGTTAATTACATAAATGATTATGAGATTGTCAAAATAAACCTTGAATAGTTAAATTCATAGAATTGAATAATGTATAAATAAATTCAACTCCAATTTGACATTTCACGAATCACATATACTTATTTGCCATATTGAAGCAGCTATTTAAAATATAAAATTTTGCATAAATACCTTTGTAAAGATACTCCTTCGTCGATTTTGTGTAGGCAGTCAAAACCTAGACATTTATTTTTAAGATAAATAATCACACACATCATAAATGACTACAAATAGTTTATGTAAACAAAGCAACAGACTTCAAAACAGAACGCGAGCCGCGGTTTTTTTTTTGGGGATGCCAATAAAAAAAGATAATAATAACCTTTTTATTAATACAACCACAATTATGTACAATCGTTCGATTCGAAAATCGAACTGCATTCAAAAATCTAGAGAAAAAAACCATAGATATAGTGTAACTATATTATAATACCTATAGGTAAGTAAGTATGAAAGATAAGACAACTATATAAGATTCAATACTTATTTAATTACAGGTAAGCATAAAATACTTTAAAAATAGTTTTAATACCTACTTATTTTTTATTATCAAATAATTGTTGGAAAGCTTTAAATATACGGAATGTTTATACTGCACTGCTAAGTAAAAAGACAGTTTTTAGACAATTGTCTATTTAGAGAGTATGTCAAAACAATCTAATAATTTTCTACAACAATAAAATTTTAATAAATTTTATACTTTTATTTTACCAAGAACGCTGGCATTTTACTTAGCAGGGCAGTATAGGCTCCAAGCCCAAAAATATTAGATTTAAGGCGAAGTCTTCACTGAGCCTTTTTTAAAGAGGCACCTAGCAGAAAAATACGAAGCTTGCAATTTGAGACATTTTTTTGATAATTTACAATTTCATCTGTATTAATGAATAAATATGTATCTGAAAACATTAAAAAGAAAAATATTTTTTATTTTAAGTCAAAGATAAACTTACAATTATTGTAAAAAATGTAATAAAATGTGAATTTGTTGAATCGGACCGCACCCTCTTATTACATATATTTTATGGTCATATTTATTATTAAAATTTAGTTTATTAAGTTTTCTAAGCATCACTTAAGAGATTTTTGACTAATTCATAGTTTTAATATTTTTTATATCTATTTTAAAAAACATTGATTTTTATAAAAAATATAAATGTGTATAACTTGAAATCCTTTTTATTTATATCAATCAAGCTTCAATATTAGGACCATACATAAATAAAATTTAATAAGCAAACCAAGAGCTCACGCGACAAGAGCAGTGAACAGTGAAATGAGTGAGGATCGAAGAATTAACCTAGGATTTTTTTATAATATGTATGTTTACTGAGGTATTTCAAAATGATGTCAAATATTTTCACAGAGTGGTTAGGTACCTATACAATAGGTGAATAGGGTATTGGTGTGTGTAGCAGGTAGGTACATTTATGTGGTTTATTTGATTTTATATGATTAATATTATTTTTATTACCAAAAGGAATCCTTACTGTCACAATTTTATACCCACTGTTGTAATAAATGTCACTTTCAATAAAAATATAAAATAATATTGATAGATGAAAAAATGTTCATAATAATATATTGAAAGAAAATGTTTTTAGCTGCTTATCAACTTTTAGTGACGTCAAAAATGTAGAGTATAGTTTATTATTTTATTATCTTACATAAAAATATCATCAAATGTAAATTATTGGTCATTTACAATAAAACTACCATAAATAAATAATCGCTGATAAATAATATAAGAGCCATCTATCATTTAAATCAAACACTTACTCGATTGTCTCAATGGTTGATAAAAGTTCTACGAAATCATCGACAGATGCCTATTTTCGCATTGATTAAATATAAAAGGCTAATAATCATATAAAATTATCTAAATCTAAAAGTATATTTTAATACTTCGCAAATCAACCAACTTCTCATCGATCTCAAATTATCATAGCACTACATTATACCATGAAAGGATCTATCTTTTACAAATTCATGCGGCTAATATAATATACTTATAATATATTATATACCTATAAGTGTTATTTTTTACAGTAATGATCAGAATAACAATATTTATGTATTTTTTAGAAGTATATTGTTGCTGCTAACGTTTTTCTAAACACTGGTATATAATATTAATACGTGTTTTTTTTGTTGAAAATCACGACATCGAATAAAAACTTAAATACAGTTTTCTTTCATAATATTGTATCGAAAACATCATTGTTATATTTGTATACTATGTCATTTATCATCTATAGATACAAATATAAGTATTTACTATATAATGGATAATAAATATTAAATGATTTTCTTCGTATATAGTTTTCTTTCTTTCCCCTGGTTGTATTATTATTAATGTTAATTACTATTATTTTACTCCTGGCATAGGTATTATATAACACATATTATTATAATATTTCACGACTGCGCCAAGGATAGCTGCCATGTCTGACTGAATGCCAACAAGAATTGCCACCCCCTCAAATATAAATATATTGTTCAATGTTAATACTAATTATTAAATAAGAGTGAAAATAATTGTTTTATTCATTTGTTGAAATATTTCTGTATTCAAAAAAAAATAGAGTTGATTCCATCTTTGAAACAAATGAATGCGAAAAAATGGCTCTTAAAATTTTATAACTTTATAAGTAGGTCCATTTCCTGGCACATTTTGTCGTATATTTTTTTATTATTTTATATTGCAAAAACATTTTATGCCTATTATATTAATTACCGATCTGTTCTGTTGGTACTTCTAGAGAATGCTTTTCAGTATTTATTTTGCAACTGCAACTGTGATGCATTAGTCATGGGTCTTGGACATATGCAAGATATGTAGATTTAACTTGATATCAATTGACGACTAAGTTTTCATAATTGAATGTACTATATATTTTTTTACAATATTAATAAAAAAAAAACTGATATTTTAAAAAACCTAAAACCTACCACGAGGGAGTTGCGAACTAAAGAAAAACTGAATAAGACTCAATTGAGACTTCGTAGCTAAAAAAAAAAAAAAGGCTCGCGAACAAATTATTTGGCGTCCACACTGGTTACTGTATCTGTGGGTCTATTCTATACACAAGGCCGCTAAAGTGATAAAGTGATACTATTTATTACATACATTATGTATTGAGGTATTATAATTGTTACAATAAGTAAGCCGTCTCATCAATCAAAACTATCTCTCTCTCTCTCGCTCTAAATTTTATCACAGCCAAGAGACACACTGTTAAAATATAACAGTTATTGCAACAATACCAACCAACTTATTGTAATTGTTACAATAAGTGCTAATAACTCCATACAAACCTACCCTAGTTAGCTGTAAATACTATCACTTTATCACTTTAGCGGCTTTGCGTATTTAATGCTCGCTAATGGTTAAAGTTACGGCTCGCTAATGAGTATCCGACATTATATTACGTAAAATTACTTTAACACTATTCCAAAATTTTATTAAAGCCAATTCATTTGCGTTAATGACAATTTAATAAATTGTGTTTACTTTCTTACCAATAAGTATTATTTATTATTACTACTAACCAAAAATTATAGCTTGTGAATTATCGACAGTATTAAATTGATTGATACATCATCTTCATTACGTCGTTCACTTAGAACGAATGTGCAAGATGCTGCAAAGATGTCAAACTTGTTTTGAAATCCTACTCACCGCATTCAGATATGAATGGTCGGATGCAATACTATGCGCCATTCCAAATATTAGGAAACAAATCAATTTTGAAATTGAACACGCATTACCTAACTTCTTTCTACCTAACAAAATAGGTTAGTCTATCAATAATTTGTGTGCGATTGTGCAACCCAAGTGTAAACATATTATCGTAACTAAAAACCATAAGAATTATTATCATTATTATACTGACAGTAAACTAGACATATTATTATAAACCTTTGTTCCCTATAAAATGGTGTAACGGTATTTATTTGCCACTTGTATAATTCTATTTTTGTGAATAGTAAAGAGAATAATTGACGAAGGGGTACACCGTATTTGTCGATTATCATCTAATGAAGGCTATTATTAATAACAGAGTAATGAGTAGGGATATTGTTCTTAATTCATGTATTTGGGTTGCATTGATCTTCAACAATAATTATAAAAATGGTGATTACTTTATTAAAAGTTGCTTGTATAGTGATAACATGATTTACCATTACTATAAAGTAAACTATGTTGTAAAAGACCAGCACCAATTTTAAACTATAAAATCGATTCATTATCTTACGGCATAATTTATTTTAGGATCGTGCGAAATGTTTGTCGAACTGCAGCCCGATTTCCTAACTATCGACTCGTGTGGCACCAGACGACATGACGTAATTGTGACGTCAGCTAATACACGCTCGAGCGGGCGGCATGTATTGGCTGACGTCACAATTACGTCATGTCGTCTGGTGCCACACGAGACGATAGTTAGGAAATCGGGCCCCTGACACTGACTGATAGTCGTAGAGGAGCGGAGGGTGATGCAATTAGCCACAGAATAAGTAATTTGAAATTTAAATATAGTTAGTAATAATTTTCTTTTTAAAGTATTCAAAAAACATCAAAAATATGTGCGTTCTTTGGACATATTAATCTTATTATTACATGGTATTTTACAAAGTTTTTCTTAGCTCGTATTCTTATTTTTCCGGTGGTTGTTTGTCCGGTACAAATCTTGCAATCGATTTTTAACTAACTTCCCGACTAGCTAGATATTTGAAACTTTTAGAATACGATGCTAATGCATTTTTTTAATACTTTTAGCCATCCTTAAGTAGAATTGATTTCATTTTCAGTTAATTCTGTTTTGTATGAAAAGTTATTTCAGAAGAAATCCGTAAAAAGTAAAACATTGGTTGCTAAGTGGGTCCTAGCAACAAAATTATTAATATTAATATATACGTGCGTTACTATGGAAATCAATATGACATTTCAGTATTATTTATAGCAAGTACAAATTTTCTAGTGAAGTCAAGTTTATAATATGATTCAACAGAAAATTTAAAAACGTTGTATATACAAAGTTATTTTTATCTTGTATTTTTTTTATTATTAAAATATATATTTAATAAGTTCCCTTGAATATATAGTGAATAATTCATAGTTTTAATACGTTTATTTTAAATATATATTTTTCTGGAATAAAAATCATACATCTAACTTGATATTCTTTTTATTGATATCGAATCGAGCTTTGATGTGTACAATATCGAGTAGATATGTTAACTAATAGTGGTTGATTGAAACCATTGTATTATTTCTCATTATTTTTCATGTAAGTATCTACGCACGTATGTTGAATTAAATGCCGTATAATCCTGTTCATAAGCATATTTATTTATGAATAGATTGTGTATTTATTTTATTTTTATAAATTTATTTTGATTCGAAGGTGTAAATAAAATTTTAGTCATATAATTATTAAAGTAACACACAATGATATAATAATTATGAAATGAACGTTACGCTTTTTTATTTTAAATAAAAATATGTAAATTTTCGTGAGTTCATCAAACACCTTTTTATATTTAATTTTACATGTAACAGCGAAATAAATAAAAGCTTACAATACTTTGGTATATTTTAATAAAAAAAAACCGCAAGGTTACTCCGTATTGATTTACACATCAATATTTTGAAATAAAAACGAAGCTGCAACTCTTGCCGATCCGATAATTGATTGACGCATGAAAATAGCATTTTATTGATTTTATATGTTGAGGAAAAATATAAATATTTCGCAGCGGCCTTGACCTGAATTTTGCATAATGAACGACCAACTTCAGAGCGTAAGTTTTCAATACTGCCAGTGCGAAAAAATCTAGCGCGGGAATCGCAGCTTGTTTACCAGTTTGCTAACATATTACCGCTTTGAAAATGGAAAGTGAATTCTATAATAGACAACAATATTTATTCACTTGTTGTTTATTATACAATGTAAAAAACCTATGAAAATAAACTCGGTTGCATAGAGCTGTCGTATTGCATTATATTGTATAATAGTTCTGTGGTTTTTCACAAGACAGCTGTTGTTGAACAATAATAAAGTTGTATTCTGGAAATATTGTGTGTTAAATATTCAAAGTATATAATACGTAATAACTAACATATGGATTAAAGCTTGTGTAAGTGTCAAAGTGTTTTTCCTAACCGGCCTTAAAATACTATAATATTATTGTGTTGATAATAGATAGTTTAATTATTTAGCAATAACTTTGCACAATGTGAGGTGTTGAAAATTGTGGTGGTGTTTTTGTAACGGCTATTATCATCATTCAGAACTGGTTGTTGGTCAATCACTGAATATTGGGATCACATCAAAGCTCGATTTGGTATTAATGATAAGGATTTCAGGTTATATACGTTTTTCATTTCTATACTTATCAGTTATCTACTTATCTATATCTTTCTAGCATTTCCTTATTAAACTACATTTTAATAATAAAAATAACTATAAAATAATATGTAATAAAACCATTCAATAAATACTTTTTGTAATAATTTTTAATTGTTAACCTTCGATTTTTTTAAAGTTTTGTGAGTAAGTATTGATTATTTAAATATCAATATTATAATTTGGTTAATTACATCTTTTGTATTCTGATGCAAGATGCCTTTAGTAGTAGTAGTTGAATTTAGTTTAGTATTTATATATTTTTAAATGTATATAAATTATATGAATTTATTCACGAAACATGTCAAATAAAATAAGTAATTATAAAATATAAAAATAGCTATTTAAGAAAGAATATCCACTGGACTTGAGAGGACTCATGTGTGATACCAAGTGAACGAAATATACAACATAAATTTTATTATAATTTTCTGTATTTATTATAATTATTATGTATGTATTTATTGAACAGATGTTGGAATTATTTTAGGTTTTTTAATATTTATTTTTAAAAAAAACTTCGATTTTTATAAATTTTTAAAACTTTTTAATTCTATAAAATCGAACTTCAATATTGTGACCATGCCGAAATTATATATCAAATCTAATAACTCTTGATCTTTTATATCGAATTGAACTTCTGCATCATTGCGTAAGTTGTATATAAGTTATATTACGCATAATAATGAATACGTGTATTAATTAAGGCGCTAAGTACCAAAAAAATAAAAACTGACATTTTTATAGAAAAATGTTCTACATACTAACGCCAATAACTTCAACTATAGTCTAAGTGCCTCAAGCAAGTCAAAAAAATACAGCAAAATAATTAAACCTGTCGACGTTGTAAGCCCGTTGGCGTGTTTTATTTATAATGGTGTAAGTAGTACTGCAGTGGTCAACGGCATTTAATATAAAATAGCTGACGATGGTGTGTTGACACTTGCGAGTTCTTAATACCTAAAATTATTTATAAGCTGCCGTGATTGCTTGACTACATTTTTCAAAAGGTCTGCTTCATGAAATTTTACTGCAATGACTCGGTATTTTGTAACTACAGGCAATACTACTTTTTGGTACTTAGAGCCTTAATTATTACACGTATTCAATTATGTATCATGAAAATTACGGTAAACCCAAATTAAAATCAATGCGATTGCCAAATTGGTCAATGAAATGAATGTCACTTGGCGGAAGTCAACCTAGGTAATAACGTAATAAAACATTTTAAAGTTTAATAATTATTACTAATGGAATAAAGCGTATAGGTATCGACCGGTTAATTGCTTCTTTTATCCAGTTATATGAGTTTATTCAGGAAATACATAATGCATTTGAATATCTACATTTTCGCATGTATGTTTGCGAAGCCTTGGTACAAGACATGATTTAGAGTTATCAGGCTACCAATAGATGTTTGTCTGAATGCTGTCGAAAGTCATCTATAATATTTACAAGAGTGGTATTCAAGGTTGACTACCTATAGACTATTTTTAATTCTAATCTTGATTAATATTATTAAAATTACCAGCCGGATTGTTACATGCAGCTTTAATAAAACATGATTTTTTTATAAAGTTATTGAACGTGCAATAGTAATCGAGGTCTTTTCTTAAATAGTTTTATAAAGCAATCTTTAAAAATAGTTTACATGTTATTGGTTGTTAATAGTTTTTTATCGCCTTGTTTTTGTGTTAAAAATCAATGATTTAGTAATTCCCAAAGTAAACGCGACCGACTTCTTAGAGAGCGTTAGAAAGCAACACGGCTATATATTATTATGAGGGTGTTCGAATAGGTAAATATATAAATTAATGAATACCAGGCACCTGCACTTTTATCAATCATTCTATTTGTATTGAAATCATAAAATGGTTGCTCATGAACATCACAAACTTCACCGGTTTCACTGGTATGTGTCATTTTATGTGTTTTAATGTTGATACGTTTAATTTTAGAAAAACGTGCCAATAATATGAAAGATATACAAAGGCTGACTATGGCCTCAATGATGTATACTGATGCTAATAGGTATACTTCTAAAAAATGTTGAGACGCCACTGTCCAAGAAAGTCAGCAAATCCTATCTCTAGCCTCCGCGTGGCGTCCCCCGGGCAATGCAGATAATGTGCTGTATAACGCAACATAATATCTGTAGCTAATAGAGAAGGGTGCAAGGCGAAACTCTGGCGCCTTAAAACGAGAGACCTTTGGCTACGGGAAGGATCACCCAGACAGAAAAACCACACACCAACCCGTCTGGACAGCGTGGTGTGTTATGTCCAAAACCTTCATATGAAAACAAAAACTTCTAGAACCCGGCCCTCATTCTCCGGAGGCCAACCTGATACTGATCACGGCAGCGATCAGCGAAGGAAGGCAGAGGGTGCTAACAATCCCCGGAGACCCGGAAAAGGCTGCCAACAGATGACCATTGCTACATATAACGCAAAAACATTGTCCAGCGATGCCAAACTTGTAGAGTTTCAAGAAGAGCTCCGGAATATCCACTGGGATGTTGTCGGACTCAGAGAAGTAAGGCGTAAAGGTGAGAGTATTATTACTTTACAAAGCGGACATGTGCTGTACTCCAAAGGAACCGATGAAGGATGCACGAGCGGTGTTGGATTTGTTGTCAACAAAGCCTGGAGGGACCGCATAGTCGAGTTCAACTGCATTTCTGACAGGGTCGCAAGCGTGATACTTAAAATCAATGCTAGGTACCGGATTCATATTTTGCAAGTATATGCTCCGACACAGAGCTATCCTGATGAAAAAGTGGAAGAGTTTTACGAGGAAATAACATCCTTGAAAAATAAAAGTAAATGCCACTTCAACATCATAATGGGAGATTTCAATGCACGTATTGGATCATACCAAAGAGATGACGTAGCGGTCGGACATTTCGGACATGGCTCAAGAGATGGTAGAGGGGACATGCTTGTGGAGTTTGCTGAAACCAACAATCTTCACATCATGAATTCCTTTTTTCAACATAAACCTACACGTAAATGGACGTGGAGAAGCCCGACAGGAAGGACCAGCGAAATCGATTACATCCTCACTGACAGAAAATATACATTTTTTAACTGTAAGGTGATCAATCAGTTTAACACCGGCAGTGATCACCGGATGGTGAGATGTAAGATAAGATTGAACGTCAAATCAGAAAGATCCAAACTGCAGAAGAAGTCAAATGCTCGCGTATACCTGCAGAACAATACTGAATTCCAAAATGAACTCAAAAATGCCTTATCGGCTTTCTTAGATGAGAACGAAACCGTTTCCCTATCCAACGCGGAGGATATAACGAATATTATTCTACAATGTGCAGAAAAAACAGGCGTAAAAAGCTCAGAAGTTACACCTTCCACCAAGATTTCGAAGGCAACATTGAATCTTATGGAGCAGAGAAGGAAAACCAAGAGCGATAGACAGGCACAAAACGATATGGAGTTTTCATCACTTTGCAAAACCCTCCGAAGGAAGATTAGAGAAGACCTTCGTAAATTCAATGTAAACCTCATACAAGCAATTGTGAAAGCAGGCAGAAGTTTAAACAAAAACAAGCAATGCTTGTCGATAGGAAAACGTCAAATCACAGCACTAAAAGCAAAAGATGGTTCTATCGTCAGAAATTGGGAACACTTGTTAAGCCGAGTTGAAGAGTTCCACAGCGATCTCTACAGTGCTGACACTGACAATACGACTATAGACTTAGATCTTCAGAGAAATGGAAATTCGGAAGACCATACTCCCGAAATTACATCCTGGGAAGTAACCCATGCTTTAAATTACATGAAAAGTGGGAAAGCCCCCGGGGAAGACGGTTTAACGATAGATATCCTCAAAAAAGCAGGAAAGGATGCAAATGAAGTACTTGCACAATTGTTCACAGGTATGGAAAAATGCCAGCATTGTCATTCTTCACAAAAAAGGTGACAGAGAAGACCTAGCAAATTATCGTCCAATAAGTCTACTCCCTATTCTCTACAAGACGTTCACAAAAATTCTCTCAAACCGTCTGCAAAATGTACTAGACGAGAACCAACCGAGAGAACAAGCCGGATTTAGAGGAGGATACAGCACTATGGACCATATCTAAGTCATCAGAGAAATCATAGAGCGGTACCAGGAATACAAACTGCCACTATGCATGGGTTTTATAGACTATGAGAAGGCGTTTGATTCGATAAAGAAATGTTCAATACTCGACGCACTCAGAAAACAAGGAATCCCTGGACGCTATATAAATATTTTCAATAATATATACAGTAGCGCAACAGCATCTGTAAATCTCCATAAACCATCGCGCAGATTTCCTATCAGCAAAGGAGTCCGACAAGGTGATACAATCTCACCTAAACTATTTACAGCTACCCTTGAAGACTTATTCAGGCAACTTGACTGGAATGACAAAGGGATCCCCATAAATGGAGAATACCTGAATCATCTGCGCTTTGCCGATGACATAGTAATTTTCTCGCAAGACTCAGAAGACCTCCAAAGCAGAATGCAGGAACTCGCTGAAGTAAGCAACAAAGTAGGTTTGAAAATAAATGTAACAAAGACGAAAGTCATTTTCAACTGCTTTGCAGGCCAAAAAGAGATCCTCATCAATGGCACTCAGCTCGAACAGGTGAAAAGCTACATCTATCTGGGACAACAAGTATCTATAGATGGATGTATATTTGATGAAATTGTTCGCAGAGTAAAGCTAGGCTGGAGTGCTTTTGGCCGCCTGAATAATGTCTTCAAAAGTGACCTTCCACTGTGCCTAAAGCGCAAAGTGTTCAACCAGTGTGTGCTTCCCGTGATGACATATGCGTGTGAAACATGGACCCTAAGTAAAAGAGAGATCCAGAAACTTAGAGTAGCACAACGTGGTATGGAGAGGTGCATGCTGGGCATAACGCGAAAGGACAAAAAGAGGAATGAGTGGATAAGGAAGCAGACAAGGGTTTGCGATGTAATAGAGTTTATTAAAAGCCTTAAATGGAGATGGGCTGGACACATAGCTCGAAGAAGAGACAATCGTTGGACAAATCTAGTCATCCAGTGGTATCCAAGAAGTACAAAACGTCCACAAGGTAGACCTAGAGGCCGCTGGATCGATGAAATGATAAAGTTCTGCGGAAGTACGTGGCAACGCAATGCACAGGACCGAGAGAAGTGGAAGCAACTTGAAGAGGCCTTCATCCAGCAGTGGATAGATTCAGGCTGATGATGATGATGATGATGATGATGATGATATAGTAAAAGCCCACACATAATAGCCGCGCGGCTTAAGCGTCGACCTATAGTGTCATGGGTCCCAGGTTCGAATCCTGGGTCTGGCAAGGACACATATTGTTTTTCAATTTGTGTATGAGTCAGAGTATTGACCTAATAGGTTGAGCAAGTGGCTGACACCCATTTCGCGTAAAAACAAAATCTGTTAATACAAACCTCCACTCTGTAGAGGCCCATATGATCTTATTAGGATCGGATATGGTCGAAAATAATATAGTAAAAGTGGAATATCATGTTCTTTGATGTGCTATTTATAATGGTCTCGGAAAGGGTGATATACTAATCCAATTCAAACAATATACATTATAATAATATACAATAATGCCGTACAACTACTCTTATATACCGGTGGTATAGATATATTGGCAAGATTAGAACTAGCCCTAAAAGAAGTATTTATGTCACTGGAAAGAGCTGCCAAAGAAATGGGGATCTAAGTCAAAGAAGGAAAATTAAAATACAAGCTTGCAAGTAAGGTCTCATAAAACCCATTACCTACCTACCCACAGCAATGTTCACGAATTCATATAAATCTGGGATCACGCTCAAAACGTCACAAGTAAAGAAATTTGTAGAATAACTCTTCTGGTAAACTAATCCTACTACAATTTACAAGAACACTTCATATCGTCACTGTTCTGGCAGAAGACACTAATTCGAAAAAATGACATATTGAGTTAGTTATACCAAAATGTTCCTTATTTCAAACTTTACCGTCTGGAAACCTTCTTAATAAATAACCAGTCTTTATTTTAAAGTCATCCTATTTACGATTACTTAATAAACTCACATGATAGACCATTTCAAACATTTAACAACTTCAAAGTCAAATTACTCAAAACTAGTATTCTCCAGTTAGTGTGTTCTGCCAGAACAGAGACGATATTATAATGTTTGAGACTTTCACGGATTTTTTATGGTAATAGATTCTTGGGTTTCCACCGCCTTTATTCCTTCACGTTTTGGGGTCGTTGCAGAGGCCATTATCAAGAGACATGTGTTAAAATGAAGTGCAGTGTGTATTAATGGAAACGTCTCTCTAAGAATGCCAAAAGGAATCTGATTAGCTAAGACTTAAGCGACGTTTGCATTCATACACCTACACTACACTTTATCATAACACATATTTCTTGATAATGGTCTCTGCAACGAGCCCAAAACTTTGAAGAAAGAAGGAAGAAGTGCACGTGGAAAAATAAGAATCTATTACAATAAAACACTTCAGACCAAGAATCCTTTCAAAGTTAACTAAAATAGAGCTACACAAAATCCTCACGAGACCCATATGAATTGTTGGGTCAAATTAATGACCTGATCAAAAAAAGATGAGGATATGCTGTACATCTTAAAAAGTTAAATATTAATAAGGGTATTCGGGGCCGTATGCGAGGAGTACAGCCATCAATTATAAGCATTGTACGATAATGTCTCAAAAATGGAAGACACGTAACCACCCTAGAAGGTTCTCTTCCATAAACCACAAGGAAACAGAGGGTTGTAAGACAATATTTTGTAGTGTGAGAAACACAGACAGAGGACGTGGAGATAAGTATCTATTATGAATGAATTGAATTTGTTGTCCAAATAATGTAACTAGACTCGTTAAAAGGGCAAAACAATGTGACGTTACATAATTTGTCCTCGATGAGCTTATTTAAAATATTCATACATTTCAACATATTTGAATTCTTTCAACATGACTACAATTTGATTATTAATGTTATACAACCTTTGACTGCTTTTTCTTAAAGTAATTCGTCGAATATTATGTGGAGCACAGAATAAACTGCATCCTACTTGCATTGCAAAAAGTTTTATGTAATGTATAATATTTTATTTGCGTCACTCATAAAGAATCATCATCATCGTTTCCAAAAATAATTATCCAAATAACAATCCATTGTTTTATTTAGAAAACAGCAATGTAGTAAATACCGATGCAATATAATATAAATAAGTATCTGGTTGTTTTTAGAAAGCGTAACATAATAAATATCTTTCACCGTAATAAGTAAATGCTAACAAAAATATTATGATCTTTTATATTATTAATTTAAAGTTTAAAGTATTATTCATTTGTATGTGTTATAACCTCATGTTATATTCCTTCAGTTTTATTTGACTAATAAAGAAACATGCGGTCAATTGTATATTGAAGATTTGGAGCATTGACATGTTATTTAATTTATGGATGAAGTGAGGGAATAATAAAGTTACTACAAAATTGTAATCTGCCCTGTAGTCGAATCTGTCAGAATTCCTAATTTTTTTTTATTATTTCTTAATAAACAGATAAATACCTACATACATGTACAAAATGAGTTCTACCTGCATTGTAATAATGATCCGTTTCCTAACTGCCTTAATTTGTATACGTCAATTTTATTGTCACATTAATTTAAAATATAATAAAATAATTAATACTGAACTTTATCTACATCACCATAATGGTGATTTTTACATATTTTTGTAAGATGCCTATTCTATCCAGATATTGTATGAAATTGTAAAATATCTTGTATATTATATTTTAATGATTCGGAGAATTTAATAATAATAATAACAATAATAAAATCCACGTGATTGTGGGCCCGCCAAAGTATTTAAATATACGTATAAAATCACTAATATTAAGGTTGAGGATGGCCTATTTTTTCCTCGAACCCGAAAATAATAGCAGGATCATTTTTACATACTTACTTATATTTCTAACTACTAAAATCATAATATTACCACACATATAAATTAAAAAAATAAATAAAAGGTTGTGTTTTATCGAATCAAATCATTATCGCTCAAATTCAATCATAATAAAATATTGCTTACTAATTCCTTAATATATGGCTCAGAATGTATATAAAATAAACGGTATGAAGACTATTATATTATTATTTAGAAGTTTTTGAGTTTTATTCCCAGCTTTATTAAAAACAAATAAAAACAATAGGGTGCACTACAATGTTATCTTTAACGTATGCTCTCTTTATTTATTGATTATCCTCCTGAAAAGAATGTGATCTAATGATCTACCAGTGGTGAAGGGTGGAGGTAGGCTGTTAATATCTGACATAAATAGTGTATAATAAATCTGAAAATTGTATTCTTAGTTACGAAAACAAAATATAAGTATGACTGACAAAGTTTAGTGTGCACTATTTATGTCAAATATTAACAGCCTACATCTACCCTTCGCCGCTGTGATTTACGTACTATACCAGGATTAAAAATAAGTACATACATAAATCATATTCATCAACGGTAATACAAATACAAACATTTTATTAAATCATTCTATTATAATAATGCACTATTATAAATCTACTATTTCTCGATGTTGACTAAAACAAAAAACTTTCGGGACCATCGCGTCAGATAACTATTATTAATTTATGTGCGATAACCCACTGTGTGCGAAAAATGTGATACTAGTATGATGGTGACGATGATTTCTAGTGAAGGTCCGGTTCCGTATAAATTTTATAATGTATTACACTCTGACATTATGAATTTTAATAAGACGAGGCGCAGAAAAGAGAAATTTGTAATTATCTACCTACAAGTTATCAGTTAGCATTCATTAAAAAACGGACAACGATTAAATTGTTTAATTGTACACGTAATAATGTAATCATTTATTAAGTTCAATACCTACATTATAAGTTGACACTTTCCATGTAAAACTAAAATAAGAAACATTATAATACGAGGGTGGGTCAATAATTCCTTAGAAAAAAGCATTAAAACAGTTTTTATTTTTGTATTTTTTTTTTATTTCTCAACATAATCTCCTTGGAGCTCAATACACTTGGTCAGACGTTTCTCAATTTTTTTTAAACCGTCAGAAAAATAAGTTTTCGGAAGGTCCTCAAAATAAGCATTTGTCCGATCGATGACTTCTTCATTTGAAAAAAAACGTTATCCACTTAGCCATTTTTTTAAGTTTGGGAAAAGGAAAAAGTCACTGGGGGCTAAATCTGGCGAATACGGTGGGTGGTCGACCAATTCGAACTTCAATTCTTCAATTTTAGCCATTGATCGTAAACATGTGTGAACACGGGCATTGTCCTGATAAAAGAGGATTTTTTTCCTGTTTAAATGAGGCTGTTTTTCTTCAATTTTGTTTTTTAGCTGGTCCAATAAAAATGCATAATAATCCCCTGTTATTGTTTTTCCTTTTTCCAAATAGTCAACGAAAATAATTTCACGTGCATCCCAAAATACAGTAGCCATAACCTTACCAGCTGATTTTACTGTTTTCGCCTTCTTTGGACATGGTTTGCCTTCGCAATCCACTGCTTTGACTGTTCTTTCGTCTCGGGAGTATAGTGGTGTATCCATGTTTCATCTACAGTCACAAAGCGACGAAAAAATTCATCCGGATTGCGTTGCATGAGCGACAACAGGGCTTTAGAGGCCACCACCCTATTGCGTTTATTGTCGACTGTGAGCAAACGCGGCACCCATCTTGCAGAAATATTTTTCATGCCCAATTTGTCATGTAAAATAGAAATGACGCTACCTTTTGAGATCCCTGTAACCTCAATTATCTCACTCATTTTTAATCTTCGGTCACTTAACACCATATCGTGGATTTTATTGATCATTTCTGGTGTAGTCACCTCTACAGGACGTCCTGAGCGTGGTTCATCCTTTGTTGATGTACGACCACGTTTAAATTCATTTAACCAGTTATAAATAGTTGCAAGTGAAGGAGCAGATATGCCGTGAACTAAATCCAACTCATTTTTTATTTCCTTTGCTGTTAACCCTTTTATATTAAAATGTTTAATAACAGCTCTAAACTCAATTTTCTCCATTTTCCATTTTTCCATTTTCTACAAGCAAATTTTTTTTTAAATGTACGAGAAACACACAACAACCCGACCAATCTGATTGAAACTTCGCAGCATACTGAATCGGTAGTGCCGCTGCATGAAAACAAACCGCTTACAGTACTAGTCGCGCCACCTGTCGGCTTTTCTAAGGACTTATTGACCCACCCTCGTACCACGAACATTGCAGAAATTTCATCTTTAAAAACTAGAAGTTTAGTTAAGTAAACCACTCAACAAAAAATATGTAATCCTCAGTTTTTTTTAAATATATTATATTATTGGATAATATCGTTGTACACGACTAAATTTTATATACATTGTATCCAAAGGATGTAAGCTGCAAACGCCGATGCATTATTTAAATTTAGCTAGTTATTAAAAAAAAAGAAGGATGTGAAGCGGGGAAAATGACTTAACCATTATAATATATTATGTTAGTTTACTTTTATTATTAATATCATGCACTTCTAGGTTATGTCTATTTTGTATTTTAATTTTGACCGAAAGCCATAATAAAAACATTTTTGTGACTCTTGTTAAATTTGATTTGTTTGGATTACGTCCTTTTTCCTTTCTACATTCGATATATCAGAGTTATCCAACTGATGTGTAAATTGAAAATAGTGTTGCGAAAGTAAAATGGAACCATTTGATGGATGACATCGGAATTAACATCTTCCATTTTATGTTGATTCCTTTAATAAAGTAGTTTTTTTAAGCATCGACCCAAACATTAAAAATTTGTGTACTCTTAGGGTGAAGTGCAGTGTTATTTTGGATTTACTAAAGGCATGTAGCGTCAAAATATGAAATATTCAGTTTCATGGATTTAATCAATAATTTATGTTTTTATAATTTGGATTTTTGAATTTAAAATTAAGGAAACTTACAATACAAAAAAATAATAACATTAAACGTCGTTGAAAAAAAAACATCATATTCCACTACCGTATGGTTATTTTTATTATTAAAACGTTGATCAATAAGTTTTCTCGAATCAATATCGATATTTTTATATAAAAAAGTAAATAAAATGAAACCTTTTTTAGTTATACCAAATCGATATTTGATCATACTAAAGTTTTTGAAAAATGATCTGGATATCAGTATGAATTTTGCTATAAGTAAAATTAATCTGGAATGTAAAATTAATTCATTCATTAACGTTGAAATCTTTTTCAGCTATAATGTCATATATTTAAAGTGCATTTTCAATATCTTCAAACTCTTAGCAGTGTCAAAGCTGGCGCATTCTCGAGCCAAAAGTTGTAGAAACATGATTTGCAGCTACAGCGTAGTTTATTCAACCATTACCGTAGACCGTGTAGCTAATTTTTGAGCCAACAGTCAATGAGTGGTCCGGGAACCGTTATTGAGATTATCATCAAAATATAATGACCAAGAAATTTCACAAAACAAAGTTTGTAAACAGACAAAAAACATTAATTTCGCTTTCAACTTTGAAAACATAGTAATCGCATATTTCTTTACATTTCAAAGATTCACTAAAAAGCTGTTTATATTGCGTGTGTTTGTTGAGCGCATTCTTCGTATTATTAAATAAAATTATATGTTAATTTGTCTCATTAAAATGTGAGTTTTATTGGATGTACCACGGAGTCATTTTTTTTTAAATGAAAATGTTTTAAACTAGAAATCATTTTATTTATATCGAATAAAGAAAACTTTGTTATTGTGCCTAAATCTGAAAAAGTTCCGTATTTTTCATAATAAGATTGTAAAATATTCGATTAATATGTAAACTAAACATAAAAACATAATAATACATTGTTATTTTGTAACACTCAATAGCAACTTATCGCTTAGGTTTGGGGTGGTCTCCAAACCTTTTAGAGCTTACTATAAAAACTGCCACTATCTAACAATTAATCCACATAATTTATTAATCATTATAAGAAAACAACAACATTAATTGAAAATGTACATAAATAAGCAGCAAAATGCAGCCCATAGTGGGAAGAAGTGGTCATGCATACACTAAATACATATACTAAAATGTACAAAACAAGGTGTATATTTAGATGAAGCTTTATAGCAACAATCTGACCGTCTTACCCAAAAAAGACATACTGTGTACTTGGAAAGCCAATCAAGTCTCTGAGGGTCTCATTAAAAGGTTAGAATGGTCTTCCCCAGAACCAGTCTGAAGTCCTGAGCGCACTCGAAACAATATAGTGCAATTTGGATTCCTTCATGATAAATCCTGTGTGTGCGGTGAAATTCAAAGTATGAAACCGCTATTTTCATACAAGACATTTACACTAAAATGTAGTTTCAACGAAATCCTACAAACTTAGGAACATTATGTTGCTTTTACTAACTTTTTGAATAAAGTTAAGGTTTTGCAACCATTCAAGTCCCGAAACGACGAAAAAGAAGACGAAGCGAAATTATATTGTTTAATTATTGAACACGGTGACCAAGTAGCTACAGCGTCCGCTTATAGTGTCGTGGGTTCCGAGTTCAAATCTAAGGTCTGACAAAATTTAAATGTTGTTTTTAACGTTTGTTTAGACTCAGTATGGACGTAAAGTTTCAGTAAGCGGCAACATCTATTTCTCGTGAAAACAGAAATCCGTTGATATATCACCCTCATTCGGTGGAGGACCATATGATCATTATAATCTAATATAGTTACAAAAAAATATACTGTAATATATTGTGTTTTATTTTAATTAATTCATAAATATCTACTCATTGATTATTACCACAGTGTAAATAGCCGAATCTGTTGAAAAATTTAAGTCAGCGTATTGAATTATTCCACTACGTATTTCAAATCTGTTTTATCGGACCATTTCAAAGGCCTGTCTATTTGACACCATCCACCTCACCTGTAGCTGAATGGCGGGGGTTACAGCGTAGCGATCGGCGAGTTCCAGTTCTCGTTTGGCCGGTTGACGGTTAACTCGGTATATTTCGCCTCGGCCGCCTCTGAATCGCGTCGCGAACATTTGATGATTCTATTACGATCTGTGAAAATAGATATCTATTATTGTGACCCCCGCAAACTTTCATATTATTAACGATGCTATAATCACGCTAAATCAAGGTGAATGGAATGCCAAATTTACATAAATATAAATATTGTGATTTCTTATTATTATTATTACCATAAACAAAATAATTAGCTACAAAAATGACAGTATATTTTTATGATTTTGTCAAATTTTGCAGTGTGAAAATCAATATTTATGGTATTTTCTGTTACAAGCAGTGCGTTTTTTCTTTATATTCGCTATTTTTAAGTTTAAAATGTGTATATCTTTTTTAGATTTATTTTAATTTTTAAAAGTGCTATTTAATTTAATTATTTTTTAAAGCTTTAGATTATTTCAAACATTAAAAAAATATCGTCAAAATAAACACAAAATTAAAACTTACTGTATAGTATAAACAATCCATGTAAACTATTGAAACAATGATAATATGTATAAGAATATTGATGGTCAGTTTTAATTTACAATTTTAGTTTTTTTTCTCGATTTACAGAATAAAATTAAAATTACAAGATCGTCTGCCAAAATATATCAGTTTTACGATTATCATTTAATCGACAACAGAAAAAACTAAGCATAATATTACGTATATATCCACTGCTCTATGAAGGCCTCTCCAAGCTGATACGTATATTACCATCAATAATGTTTCATAATGTCTGTGTACCTTTACTGAATTTTGTATATGGATTGTGATTGAAATTCTTAATATGTATTTAAGTATGAATATGTGAATCGAAATTCAAAGAAACTATTGTACCGATTTTATAATATATTAAACCAAATATATATATATATATCTAACATCATAAAATAAGGGAAGGATTATGGGAAAATATGATAACAGTGTTTTGAATTTTGTATAGTTACTTACTTATATTTATTTAAAACTGAGCAGGTATTTCTGTTTAATATTAGTGTTATTATGCTATCGTAATCGTTTTTTTATCCTTTTAATATTTTATAGCCAATCGTCGCAAAAAATCGCAGATACTTACATGCGAAGTTGATCCATCTACTCCGTTTTAAACGGAAATCATCACTTATCTTTTAACTTAAGTATTATAAAAAATGAGTTAGTTACTAGTTATATTTCCACTTTTGATCCGTAGATAATTAAAGCTGTAATAGTTCTTTTCAACCCTTAATCCTTTGTTACAATATTCTTCCACTCATCTTCACAATTTAATCGATAGTCACCATTTATATGTTGTTATATTTCTTGGATACTACGAGATAATAAAATTTATCCAACGATAATCTATTTTCGGTTTCGGTTGTTTACCTTTTGTATTACTCACAATACTTTTGTTTGCTCACTTACTCGTTTATTTCTTTTTCGATCCCTGTGTGTCACAGTGACAAAGACTCCATACTAGGTGATTATTTAAAGTATATGTATAGCCTAAAGATATGTATTATAAATGTACTGCTGGCTTGTAGATATTTGCACTAATGTATGCAGCTATTACACCAAAGTCACCAATATAATCCAACAAAGATTTTAATAAGTTTTGTACATTTCACGCAAACAACACATATATACCTACGATTGCATATGTATTGTAAAAAAACACACATAAAATGTGAAAACTAGTGTCATACTAATCACGTGACTTGAGGCTGTAGGTATTTAAGCTTAATATGCCCTCCATTCCATACAAGGATTTAATTTTTGTAAAAATATACATTTATTTCGGTTTGCACGGGCCGATACCGACACAGTCTCGCGGTCTAAACGACCGACTGCCACGACAGCACAATTTTATAGCCCGAGCTCAAATCGCGGTTGAGTATCAATTTCATTTTATATCCACTTTAGTGCCTGTTTCGTCTCATATCTATTATAAAAAGGTAAAATATAATATTTTACACAACACTTACGGTGAATTGAATTTCAAAGAATATGAGAGTGAAATTTCAATATTTCCTGTTTATAATTTTATAACCTGTTTCGTTTCTATATAAAAAAAACTATCGTACATTATTTGACAAAAACTATGTATAGTATAATACATCTGTGGCAACCCAGCGATTTTCAAAGCGTGTGCTATAGCACCCTGGGGTGCTGCCACGAATTCCAGGTTCAATATTCTGATGCACGATTCGTGTGTATATTTCGGTGGCTGTCTTCTTCGAGTAATAACAATATTTTAACAATTTATACCTCTTTTCCCTTATTGCAGACGTAACTATAATATGATTGGATGTAGGTATTGTAATTTTGAACACCGAAAACCAAAAAAAGTATCAATTTTCATAGATACATAAAAAAGAACCTTACACTTGTAGATGTAAAAAGTCTGAATTATAAGTGAAACTATAAAATTTAACACTAATTTTCGGAAATACTAAATTTTGTTTTAAAAAGATGAAAACTGGTTAGGAGTCAAAATCCTTTTTAGGGCACCGTTAAACAAATAAGTATGAAAACTTAATCCAGTTATCCTTAAAAAAGTTAAACCAGAACCGTTATCAAGACTTCCATAATATAGACTTATCGTTGTCAAAGTAATATTATTATTTTGTTTATTAGTATCTTTCGTAGAAAAGATATTGCGTGTATTGTTTTAAAATAATTCAATTTTCACACAAATGATTTTTAAATGAAACGCTACTTCAAGGTACACAATGTTAATGTAACGCCAAGTCGTTTAGTGGATTTCAAATAAATTATCACTGCGATGAGATTAAATTTGCACCAAGCCAAAATAACGAATTTAATGTTTTATTATTATTTAACACGTGTTTTTTTTGGCGGCTAAAAGTGAAATTATCCGCAAGAACATCAGCGAATGTTAGCGTGTGTTTTTTATTAATTTTTTTCACACTCATCATCATGTTTTTTTCGTGTTCTTCATTCGTTACTGCATAATATAAATAATTATTGATTATGTATAAGAGAAATCAAAGTTTTTTTTAATTTTATCAAATCACGCATCATTTATTCGATATCTCTTGTTATTCAAAAATGTAAAATATTCGTTCTAGAAAATCACCATGGCATATAATATTCCATACTTTAAGTTTATTAATCCCATTTATTTACTGTTTTGGTGAAGAAATATATCTTCCAATCATAATTAACATAAGCTGATACCTATTTTTATTTTATTTTTAAACCGTTGATTAATAATTAAATAAACAAAAATTACTTTCAAAATAACCTTGTAAACGATTAAAACGTCAAAAAATAGAACGATTTTGAATTAAGAGTACCTAACTAATTCTCATAGGATCAATAGTTAACTACCTACCTAAATCTATGATTACAGATCAAGATTTAAAACATTTTAAGTGTAAACCTATTGCTATTAGTAATTGTCATAGATGAAGACTATTTATTTACGCATGGCATTAGTATCTACTTAACATAATAATATGTGGGTTGAAATGTTTGCTAAATTTCGATTTAAATAAAATTGTAGTTTTGTATATTATCATATCTGCAAGAATTATACTTGTGCCGGTAGCGTGCATGATTAATCCACTTTCCCATTTCCAGCAAATGATAGATGTGTGTTCGAATTCCAACTGTTCCAAAATAGATTTTTTTATAACATTTTATTAAAATAATGTTGTGTATATTAATATTTAGTATTGAATATTTTTTTGTCAATATATGCCAAAATTCAGTCGTCTAGAAATAAGTAATTTCTAAAAAGTCATTTGTATATATTACACGTATACGTAATGGTAGTAGTCTTCATATTTCATTCATAAAATACCTCCAAAATTTATATTGTGTTGTAAAATATATTTTGCATAAGGGGGGACATGCTCGTCGAAGGTCAAAATTGAGTTTTTATTGTATTTTCAAACCATGATCCTGGACACTCCTTAAACGTTGTAGATAATCTATTTTCATAATTTTGAAGCCTTATTATCCTTTATAGTTATTTTAAACATTTG
The DNA here is from genome assembly GCF_057557595.1 of Rhyacophila brunnea. Lineage (NCBI taxonomy): Eukaryota > Metazoa > Arthropoda > Insecta > Trichoptera > Rhyacophilidae > Rhyacophila > Rhyacophila brunnea. Next base: position 32,035,470 of record NW_028233276.1, on the reverse strand, counting down.
ATGACTGCATAAAGTATTTTTGTTACATAAAATAGTATTCTTTTAAACCTCTCGCTCTAATGTTTTAGAATATAGTCATATTTCGGTACATAACTGTGCAGTGGTGTTAAGATTTTTTACATTTATTAATTTTTGAACGCATTTATAAAACCATTAGTATAATTTATTATGAGATAATTTTTGTAAAATATTCACGATAAAAAATTATATTGATAATCTCTGTGATCCCAAATTTGACAAGAATTAGGCATTTTATTATTCAAAAAATCGGCAAGATTAACACATTTGAAGATGATTCTAAAGATACTTGTTATAAGCTATGTCTTTGACCATTCAAGTGTGATAAACATCTTATGAATAATGATTGCTTTATAATAATTATTGACCTAAGAATAAGGTAGTGTTTTTTTGAAATACGCCATTTCTTTTGTCATTCCCTAATGGTTAAGCTATAACATACGGCCGTAGCCATAAATTGACAAACTATATTTAAAGTAGGGAGTAAAATTATGTTAACGCGCGTGTTTGAACATGTACCTAACCGATTTTTTTTTATTTTTTTTTAACGGTACATGTTCAAACACGCGCGTCAATATTATTTTACTCCCTACTTTAATTATAGTTTGTCAATTTATGGCTACGGCCGTATGTTGTAGCTTAATCACTGGGGAATGACAAAAGAAATGGCGTATTTCAAAAAAACACTACCTTATTCTTAGGTCAATAATTATTATAAAGCAATCATTATTCATAAGATGTTTATCACACTTGAATGGTCAAAGACATAGCTTATAATAAATATCTTTAGAATCATCTTAAAATGTGTTAATTTTGCCGATTTTTTGAATAATAAAATGCCTAATTCTTGTCAAATTTGGGATCACAGAGATTATCAATATAATTTTTTATCGTGAATATTTTACAAAAATTATCTCGTAATAAATTATACTAATGGTTTTATAAATGCGTTCAAAAATTAATAAATGTAAAAAATCTTAACACCACTGCACAGTTATGTACCGAAATATGACTATATTCTAAAACATTAGAGCGAAAGGTTTAAAAGAATACTATTTTATGTAACAAAAATACTTTATGCAGTCATCAAATGTTTAAAATAACTATAAAGGATAATAAGGCTACAAAATTATATAAATAGATTATCTACAACGTTTAAGGAGTGTCCAGGATCATGGTTTGAAAATACAATAAAAACTCAATTTTCACCTACGACGAGCACGTGGGCCGATAAGATTCTATTCATCAATATCCAAAAATATGTCTATATGCTTGCCTTATATCGATTAAATTACACGAGTTAAACAAATATACAAATTTAGTACAAGCGAAACAATCAAACACCGAAACATTGAGAAAATCACATAAATATATTGCGACCTCGCCGGGAATATTATATATATAAGAAAAATATATATATTATACTTTTTTAACATTACAGCAGGCCTCAATGAAATTAGTGTAAGTTTAACAGTAGTATATTTATTAACAGAAGTGAAACATTCACAAACACACAGGCTTTGAGAAAATCACATACAATATAATATATATTGTATCAGGCGGCTCTCGTGGTGCAGTGGGTAAGGCGCTGGCCTTCCACCCGAGAGTTCTGGGTTCGATTCCCGGTCATGACAAAAACATTAATGTATTTTTTTCGAAGCCTGGGTGTTTGTGATTGTTCAAAGTTACTAACAACCACCTTGTACGAAAAAGCAAGAACATGGTTATTAATAATTCTAATATATATATATATATATTGTATCAATAGCGCTATGGATACACAACATCCGCCACAGGATCAATAACGCAGAAATTTATTTCAAACATACACTCTGCCATCACTCATGCCAGGAACATAAAAATATCACACGAACTCACTCAGATACTAACAGGCCACGGAGCGGTGCGAGCTTATAAAAAGATTTAAATAGAGGGATGATGACTGTTGTCCATTTGACGGCAACACATCTCAAACTGTGTGACATCTCATTAACGACTGCCCTATACTAGAAAGGGAGCGATGGACTCTCAGGACTCGGTGTAGACAGCATAATCATGAAATTGACCTCCAAAAGCCTCACGAAGTACTAAGCAATAGAACAACACAAGAACACTACACAAAATAATTAATCCTGGCCATAAATAAAATTAAAGATATAAATGGAGGATCCTAATTAGCCCCACATCAATGCAACTAACCCATCCAACCACCTTGTACGAAAAAGCAAGGGAATGATTATTAATATTAAAAAAATATATATACATATTGTGTCCTCACGGATGAAAGCTCAGTGCTCTACGATTTGTTGTATTCTTAATTCACTACTGCTACTATTACTTCACCATATTCGATCCTTAGAAGATCATATGGGCCTCCACAGAGTGGAGGTTGTATTAACAGATTTTGTTTTTACGAGAAATGGATGTTAGCCACTTGCTCAACCTATTCTGGTCTATAACAATGTGTGTACTTGCCTGACCCAGGATTCGAACCTGGGACCCATGACATTATAAGCCGCTCGGCCATCGTGGGACTGTAAAATTCAATAATTATTAATTCAATGGCGAATTATTGCATAGGCTTAATCGTCGTTGTTCTGGCAGAACACACTAACTGGAGAATACTAGTTTTGAGTAATTTGACTTTGAAGTTGTTAAAATGTTTGAAATAATGGTCATTCACTAAATATGTCATTTTTTCGAATTAGTGTCTTGTGCCAGAACAGGGGCCCGATTTCTTAACTATCGTCTCGTGTGGCACCAGACGACATGACGTAATTGTGACGTTAGCCAATACATGCCACCCGCTCGAGCGTGTATTGGCTGACGTCACAATTACGTCATGTCGTCTGGTACCACACGAGACGATAGTTAGGAAATCGGGCTGCAGTGACGTAATAATATCTATCAACATCTCGAGTTTCCGTGTACCTACCCATAATCGCTGGTGGTATTATATTCGTATGCTTACGGTTGATTTTGACTAAAGTAAGTAATGCCACTAATAAATATATTTGTTTATTTTGACTAATTTATTAATTCTAAACAATTACATTAACTAATTTATAAATATTACGATTCGCTTGAACGGTTTCTGTTGAAAAGTTTTATATTGAATCAATCAAGCGTGAACATTATTATACAACCGTGAACAAAACGCCTTCCATTGCATAACGATCGCTCTCTGAATAAATTCCCAAGAACTTTACTCGTCGAGATTGTCGCAAAATGACAAAATAAGTCACTTCTGTTTAAATGTCGTCACGTTTTGTCGTTACTCAAAAACCTCACATTGCATCCTGTTGAATTATTATAAAAGTAAAACTTGAATAGACTATTTCCATCAGTATAATAACTCACTAATCAATTCTATCACTCACTAGGTATGTAAGATGCGCAATAACAATATCGTATGTCTTTTATAATCACATAATGTGCAGTATCACTAAAAAATCGAAAGTTCCCTCCAAGACGCGTTGACACGGTCCAAGTACGATCCGAGTACACTTGGATCGAGTGCCATCCAAGTGACAGCTTCATACTAATTATTCCTATACAAGTTAACTTGGATGAGTAGGACGCGGTCCAAGTAGCTTGGATAGGAATAATTAGTATGAAGATGTCTCATACGAGTGCACTTGGATGACACTCGGTCCAAGTGTACTTGGATCGTACCTACTTGGACCATGTCAACGCGGCTTCAAGAATAATTGTATATTATAATATATTATGGAGTATACCTACTGTATTATTTGTGTCGTAAAAATACCGCAATATTCCAAGCGACTAATGCTAAAAAAATACATTACCATCTCGTCACGTGAACGCACGTGCTATAACAATCAAAATATTCAATAATAAAAACTGACAACCTACAAAAATATAGTGTCGATTACCTGTCAATTACAGCCCCATTCCAAACTACTAAAATCAAGGATATTGTGAGAGTACACACAAATCGAACCCTAGGATAGTGAAGTAAAGTAAAGTAAGTTATGAAACAACGTTAGGTTTTATTATTGACCGTGCGTTGATGTCTTTTTCAAACAATAAATATACGTACATTCATTTGATAGGTAGTAAACCCATAACAGTTTTGATACCTTCATACATCTTAAAATAATAATTTGAATATTATATATTTTCGATCTGTACGATTATATAATATACATACGTAGTTAGTTACTCCTAGTTAATATACACAATATTATTAATTTTTAACCATGTTTAAAAATAATAAATACAGTACCTAATGGTGTGTTGTATTATTTCATAGTTATGTTTTTTAAACATGTGGAATACAATACTTATATTTGATGTGGTGTCATGCTAACTGAATATTCCATTTTGAAAAATTGTCATCAAGAAATCTAATTAAGTACTAACACATCAGAAACACTCATTAGAAAAAAAATATTGGTACCAATAACTAACGCGACACGAACCTAAATCCATCGGATTCTAACCTGCGTAATATTAATTTGCAATGTATCAATATTTTTCTAACGGGTGTATTGTTGAGATATTCGCAATTGTGTTATATTCAGTAACGAATCTTGTGTAGTGTTCATTGAATAAAAAATAGTTAAAAAAACTATTTATCAAACTTATTAACTATTTTGGATTAATATCTGTGTTTTTTTTCAAATAATTATTATGCATTATTAAATTTATTAGTCTAAACTCTAAAGTATTCTTTTAAATATTTACCAGGTTAAAATGCATAGGTACTTAAATATGCCAATTGTGGAACATAATAATATGGGTGTAGCATTCTTCTTCTTCGATGGCGCTACAGCTCAAGTCGAGCCCTGGCCTCCTTCACCGCCGTCTTCCAGCCGGAACGGTCCTCCGCACGTCTTTTCCAGTTCCTGATTTTTAGCAGCTGGTTGGCATCTTTTACAGTGTTCGTGTATTCCATGTACCAGTAAAAAATTCCATGTTTAGTTTGCGAGGTCGTCGTGGAGATGTTGCCGGTTTCCGAGGCTTTGGTTGAGGATTCGTAACAGTTGGGTTTTTATAAGGTGGGGTTATTAACTCGACGCTCAACCCCCTTTTCGGAGGGTCATTTCTTTTTTCTCCGTTAGTCCTGACCACACCTTCCACCAGGGTGGACTACCTGATCTTAGGTGTAGTTGCTCAGGCTTCCAGGGTTCACCACGTGGAGGTAGGAGTTGAGTAGGAGAGGCTATGCGACACTATCAGGATACAGTGGCGTGCGGTACGCATGCACTATCCCGTTAGATACCCCGTATGGGTGAAGCATTAAAACTAAATAATAGATATTTTTAAAAAAATATGATCTAAAATAACAACTAACTTTAATATACAATTACTTTTTATCACAAACAAAAATGTCACGTATCTAAATACGACACTATTTATTTGTTCTTTATAATGCTGTTTATTACATGGAGCCTGGACGACATAAAATAACGTATTATGCCTTGAGTAATTTGACTAAGTTACCAAAATTACACACTCGTAAAACATAAACGTTCTAGACTCAAACCAGCGTATTTCACCACTCGTAACAGACACGTCGATATTTTGTTCGTAGTTTCCTACCCAGTCAGTTTACGTGAAGTTTTTAAATTGGTTGCGTGCATATTTAAAATGAGAGTTTATCGAGTTCGTCGGTTCACTTCCTCAATATAATATAATTACGTACGTATTTTTTTCGACATTATAAAAAAATATTTACTGACTTCATAATCTTTATCTACTTTATATTTACGCATACACATAAAATCGCCAGAGAAACGAACTTTGATATTTTTTAATTACCTACCTACCTAAATTAAAATTATTTTACAACGTTTTTATTAGGTCGCATTCTTATTTTTCTGGTGGTTGTTTATCCAGTACAAATCTTGCAATCGATTTTTAACTAACTTCCCGACCAGCTAGACATTTTAAACTTTTAGAATATATCAGAACACGATGCCAGTGCATTTTTTAAATACTTTTAGCCATCTTTAAGCAGAATTGAAATCATTTTCAGTTAAGTCTGTTTTGTATGGAAAGTTATTTTGGAAGAAATCCGTAATCCAATCCACTATTATTGGTTGCTAAGGGGGTGGTCCTAGCAACTAAATTATTAATATATACGTGCGTTACTATGGAAATCAAAATGAAATGTCATAATGACATTTCAGTATTCTATATTTGTTTGTTTTTTATTTACTTCATATCAAGTACAAGTTTGAGCATATTGAGCATAATAATTCAACAGAAAATTTAAAAACGTTGCATATAAAAAGTTCTTTTTATCTTGTTATTATGTTGTTGATATTGTATTTCGTAACTCAAATATTATTAGCAAAAAAGTACTCATTACATTATATTATAACTATTAAAACACGGATTGATCGATAATAAAATACTGTTGTAATTGGGTTACGTCAGTTTTTTTTTACCAGACGCATCTAAACAACTAAAGCAATACATCATTTGAAAACATCTCATGCATATAGGAACTAGACTACTAAAAGAAATACAACACCGGACGTGACTTGAACCTATAACCGCTGGATTCGCGCCAGCGTGCTTTGAATAAAAGAAATAGTTTCTTAAACTAAAGCAATGATTTTAAAAATATTCCAATGTCCCAATAAAATAATATAGATATCTCACTCTTACTCGTACTTACGTACTTTTATCTGCGTACCTTTCGATTGGTTTTTTTTTTGTAGATTTTTCCGCGTTATGCCCAATATTCACCTTTTTCTGCCGTGTTCAACTACTCACTCAATAGAATATATTATATTTACATAATTGTATAGCCTGTTTTATTAAAAATAACATTTTTTATACATCTTATACCTAAATAATATATAAATATTTATTTTAAGCCTTAGATAAAAGCTTTGTTATAATTAATTCTTTTGTGGCAAAGAACGGAGAAAAACTGCTGATACTTAATAGCCATTTAAAATATTTTTATATGTTTTACTACGTATTAAACTTTCAAATGGCTGTTCAGTATATAGGTATAGTCATAACTATTTTTCTTTTTAAAATCAAATTAATAATTTTTATTTAATTAACGTTGACAGAAAACTTATCATGACATACTACCTTGGTATAATACCGATGAAACTAATAATTGATATTATATTTACATTCTATTATCATATCTCTTTTATACAGCCTTCATTTGTTATTGCAACATAAAAATTACATTATATTTAAAAACATATTTTTTTCTCATTGAATTTTGAATAAGAATAATTATGAATGAACTCAATATGAATTGCCATGACCTTCGGTTCAAAGATTGACATAGTGAATAGCGCATAGATATCGTCTTATTGACTGACGTTATTTGGCGGTTGTTTACTTAACCTGGTTTTTTCACTTTAATTGCTAAGCGTTACCTCATAAATATGTTGTATACAAATGTGAAAGATTAGTGGACAGAATTTTATTTCAAATTTACAATACCTTGCTTGCTACAATGCTTGAACTGAATTATTTTTGACTTACCTATAGATTTAGATTTTTTTTTCTATCAATAATATCATTAAAACTGTCATTTATCTCAAACTCAAATTATGTCAGCGAAAACGCACTTTATAATATAGTATATTATTACTAATTAGAATCTAGTAAAGTATCCATTGCAGCTGAGTTACAACATCAAAATCTATCTTAAAAATAATAATATGTAAAAATTACTAGCTAAATTTGTAGTAAACAGATAGGATGCTAATGGTTTAATTGGTAACTTACACTAGCTTACATTGTTTGAAATATTTTTTTAGTGAGTATTTGATGTGTTTTCAATATATATCAATATAAATTATGTTACATTCTTAAATCTTGTAAATTATTCGTTGTATAAAAAAAATAGTTTATAAAACAATATTATTATAAATTTCAAAAGCCCCAATAAATACTGTCTTATTTCAGAAATATTTAAGTATTTCCATTTTCTAATGTTTTAAATAAAAATGAGATATTTACCTGGTTAAAAATAAATTACGTTTTTCCATAAAAATTCAGAATTTTATCATGTTCTTTCAGAGAATAATTGAAAGAAACCTTATAAACTTCAAATAGCTCTCCTACAAAATGGCATTATTCGACTTTTTACAATATTTTACTGGGTGCACAATATTTTCAAAATTCATTTCGACGTATTCTTTATTACCATTTTATGGAAGATGCGAAGACCGGAGTGGTAAATATATATAGTGCTCTACTTTTTTACACTTATTGTAAAAAATACGTATATTTTTCGTTCGTAAAAAGATTTTGGATCTTTCTGATGAAATGATTGCTTCATAAGGTGCCACTATAGGTTCTTCCGTTATATGCGGTACTTCCTTTTCCTTATCCAGGTATCTATCATCATTTACAATTATACGTGTACTTTTACCGCCTCCAGAATATCTTCCCACGCCTGTCTATCCTGAGCTGTCATTTTTCAAGTTTGAAGGACCACTGTAGTATCATTTCTACATAGTCAAGCCATCGCAACGGTACTCTCTCCGGGTTTTTTAGTATTTTTGTTTGCCGTGTTTCATCCATCTTTGCAAAATGACTCGCCCATTATAAGTTTCTCACTTTAACAAATTGCGTTATTATTGGCTTCGTAAACATGCGATAAGAGCTGTTAATAACTATTTTTAAAAACAGTATTGAATAGTGGAAGTATGTCAGTACTAGTATAAAATAACGTATATTATGTAAAAGTAAAAATACAGTTTTTTAATATAACTAGCATTGTATAATAAAATTGAAGCAAAAAAAACAATTTAATTTAATTACATATAAAGAGTTTTTTTTTAATATGTACTTACTACCGGTATACTTGAACCAAGTATTGCATACACGGAACGAATTTCATAATGACTTCACTAAACATGACTCCGGATACCGATGCATCTTACTCAACAGATTCTCTTTAAAATGCTTTATAATAGCACGAAGGTAATCCCCAAAAGAGCGAGTTCAGAGTATATTAAAACATAACCCGTTCCACGAGGAGGCTCCACTTCCGTTACGTAACAATTAACGGCCGTTGGAATACCAAAACGGCCACCGTTATCGTTACAACGTATTATGCCGTAGTCATATTGAAATTGAAAGTGAGAGAGAGTATTGACTTGTATTAAAAATTATGGAGCGAACAAGTTCAAGCGATGCCCAGTCGAGTTTTCAAGTGAAACTTTAATCATTACGTTTCCTATATTGGCTGGCTTTATAAGTCCCGTACTATTAGTGAATTGTAGATTCAGAAGCTATGGAAAGAATATTAATTAAGTTATAAAATGGTAACACTTTCGTTTAAATTTCGAATGATTATTTAATTAGAATATTATCACGAACCAATTAACGTGAATTGAATAATAAATACTATGCAGTAAAAAAATACTCAATGTAAGTACACAATCAATTTAAAGCAAGCTATAAATTTGATTAAAATATTTTTTTATTCAATGATTTTTACAAGCTTCCGTAATGGAGCACTCTTTATTAAACATTTAATCTTTATTGGGATCAATATTTTTTCAGGACATTTCCTAATAGGTATATTTCTAACGTGTTTTCGAATAATGTATTATAAATTTGATATAACACATTACTAAAAGTAGGTAATACAATTCAACAAAATAGGTATTGTGAAGCTGTCAAGATGTCTTCTACATAATGATAATAAAACGTGATAAAGTTTTTGCCCGATTGTGTTGATGAAAAAAAAATACCGACACCATTTTTCTTACAATTGACATCAACGGAAAAAGATCAATTCATTTTTTCTCTTACAAATAATTCGTTTACCAGCTAGAAAATTCAATATAGTAGAGTCGGCGTAAAAATAAAATATTGTTATATTATATACAATTTTACGGTCTCCAAAAATATAATAAGAAATTGGCATGGGTTATCTGCACAATTCCAATTTTAAAAACATTATTTTGAAGTCAATGATAGAACCAACCTGTCATTAATACGTCAACCTGTAATACGCGCTTATAAAAAACAGTACCTATATAAATTAATGGGAATCGTATTGCAAAACATGAAAAAGATTTATTGGAACGTTTTAAAAAACATTCTATTCTGCCCATTTGATGACTTCATTAATTATGTATTGCGAAAATAATATTTATACGTACGCATAACATTTTTGTGACACCTTGGAAGTACTTTAAAAAAATAATGACGGCATTTATTAGGTACTTACCTACCAACGTTATATGGGAACTTTAGGCAATCAATAAGTTATGTTATATTACATGAGGCATGTTTCTAAATTATAAATGTCAGCCTACAATTTAGATATTTTTCGTATATTCTTGGATGGGTTTTCCGCTTAGTATTTACAATGTTGGAATTATTTCATTCTGTACAGAATAAGGACATTTACATTTTATGATCCGCATTATTGTCAATAACACTGTACAACTATTCAAATTGAACATTTATAAGTAGGAAATGACATAATAATATAAGATAATAATATGCACACATAATACTGATAATTATTGTATTCAGTTCGTCGTAACTGTGTGGTATCGCGCACTAAAGGACTCTGCGTTACAATCTCATATGGAGAAATTTTTTATGCAGCTTTTTTTCAATTCAACGTTTTGTATTTTGAATCCAAAAATAGTGATTGTCAATAATAATTGTATGTCTTTTTTCGTCGTATTACTCCTGAATGAAGACACATAATGTTGTGTTTTACTATGGTACCTATATATGATATTCCATAATAACGTAAATTTCGTAGTTTTCTCATACATAATATGCACAGTTATGAAGTAGGTAGTAATTAGTCAAAATATTGTCTACTTACTACTTACTTCCACGGCGCTACATCCCGGGGTGGGATTTGGCCTCCTCCACAACCGCTCTCCACTCACTCCGGTCTCTCGCCACACTTCTCCAGTTACCGGGTCTTCCTATATGAAGCCAGTCCACTTCTACGGCGTCAGCCCATCTCCTTCTTGAACGACCTCTGGGTTTCTTCCGTTGGGGTAGCCACTTTGTCATGATCCTTGGTGCTTTAACTTCAGGCATTCTCTCCACATGTCCCGCCCATCATAGTCTTTGGGACTTACAGTATCTTATGATTGTTTGTTGTTCAATCAGCTCTTCCAACTCGTGGTTCATTTTTATTCTGTAGTTCCCATTTTCCAACGTGGGTCCAAAGATTTTGCGGAGTATTTTGCGCTCGAAGACAGCTAATTTGTTTTCCTCGTTTTGAGTTAAGCACCAAGTCTCACAGCCATAAGTGACCACTGGCCTTATAATTGTTTTATAAATTAGAAGTTTACTTCTTCGGCCTAGAATTTTCGACCCCACCAGTCGCTTGCAGGCATGCCAGCATTTATTCCCGGGGATAAGGCGGATTTTTATCTCTTCTGCTGTCTTATTTTGGGTATTTAGGCTGGATCCGAGATACGTGAACTTGTCCACCCCTTCATATGCATGCTGTCCTATGTCTTTATTCTGCAGCGGTACCTGATCGCGTGTGCTGACCATATACTTAGTTTTTGACTAGTTTATATGCAGCCCAGCGTTTTCTGCTTTTATTTTCATAGTGCCACCATGGTCGATCATCCTCTGTTTGGATCTGCTTGTAATTACTATGTCGTCTGCATAAGCGCACATCTGCGTTGTATTGTTATCTACCCATCCTCTTATGTTGGTTTCACGAGCTATGGATGCCACCACAAGGTTAAATACCATAGTGGATAGCGCATCCCCTTGTCTCACACCTGATTCGATTTTGAAGCTTTCAGTTTGCTCATTTTACACACTGACAACTGCTTGAGTATCCGTCAGTGTGGTCTTTAGTAGCCTTACTAGTTTTAAGGGAATTCCCAGTATTTTTAGGCTTTGCAGCATTTTATCCCTATTCACGCTGTCGAAAGCTTGTTTAAAATCAAAGAAAAGTCTCAGTAACAGTTATCCATGACTGAGGTTGCCACGCACTCAAGTATGCTCCGACTAATTATACATTCTTCATGCTCCCAGTACGATGCTACATTTTTCTAAATTCAATAAAAATTATTTTTATGGCGACCAGGATATTTTCTACGGTGTACACCATGTCTATACCTGTATTGTGCCGATTATGACAAGCAATCTCAATCGATATGTATATTAAATACCTGCTTGTACCAATATTACAACGATACATTATTATGTATAATATCACCTCTTATATTAAGTAATATATTTCATTTAAATATGTGTCTCTATTTATTATTTATTTTAAAGAGATTGTCAAGAAATAACTGGTGTTTATTTTATTTATTAATAAGTAATTAATAGCATCCGATTTCTTCAAGGAACTATTTATATTACGTATTAGTAAGTATATAACTTTAATACTTTATGGTTTTAAATACATTTAATAATGTTGTATTATAGTATATGCATTCCATTGTAAAAGAAGTACGCAATAATATTTATTTAATTTCAGTAGATATGTACAATATGAAATATCTAAACGGATGTATGAAACATGACATAGTATGACTGTGCGGATGTATCTCAAAACACTTGATTGTTTTATAATGTACCCACAGCAAAATAATTATTGTTTAATATATTTTTTAAATGTAAATATACCGAGGTAATAATAATCGACATAAGGATATAAGTACGCAAAATTTAAGTGGAAATATTAGTAAAAAGCAAAATAACACAGGGTTTCAAGATACTTTTTGTGAGAACATAATATTTCTGTAAATAGAAGCTAAACAAGCTCTAGATTAGTTGGTTACATGTAAAATGTACGTAAAACATTTCACTATACCACAGTTCGCCGTGAGGTTTCTTATCGGAAAGAGATGGCCGTATACTATACGATTATCACTCATATCTATAGCACTGAGATGAAAAAAATACGTGTTGTATATCTAATTTAATTACATACCTATTTTCCACTGTCTTTCCCTTATATTTAGGTAGTTTTTATTACGTATTTTGTAAGGTGTTTTATGTACAAGTCGGTTTACAGGAAGCCAGGTGGGAACCGCTCCAACTTTCATGGCCGATTTTGGCACAATTCATGGATTCAAGAATCAAAACCTAACATAACCTAACAGATAATCCAGTATATCGGCTATTTACAAAATTTGTTTGCTGCTGGCTTCCTGTAAGCTGACAAGAATCGTGTTTTATTTAGACATGAATTTTATCTCAGTACTATACGACCCAAAGAGGTTGGATGGTCTTTAATATACGACCATATATTTTCGATACAACATTTTTCATGGTGAAGTTTGATACGGCGAACTGCATACGTACTTATAAATTTCCGGACACGAGATTGGTTACCTAGCAAATGTATAGATTTTTTTTAAAACCATGTCAAACGAAATATAAAAAGACTGCGTTAAAATATTGTATAAATAAACATGGCTATTGTTTTTCATACCTACTTACTCTATCGTAACTATTTATATAGCTATGTTTTTTTAGACATTACTTACATCGCTGAAATATTATTGATTGAAAATATGACTGTAATATTTTCTCCTTTATAAAAATGATAATGCCAAAGTAACAACACGGATTCCTGTGACAATTTTTTTTTCGTTCATTTACTCTTCATTCAAAGGCTTTACGTGGTAAAATTAAAATTACCATATCACTAAATAGTTGCTTAAGCACTCGACGATATAAATAATAACGTTTAGTTTAGATTTAGTACCTACACCAAACATGATTATTTGAAACATCATAATATTAAGATTGGATAAATTCTTACATTTTGTTTATTTACGTCGACGGTGTATTATGAATCATTTCGCAACTACGAGAATATATTATTATAATATCGGACAGTTAAACGATTATGGATATTATTTCAACATGTAGTTGCATATGTATATGTTTAAGTACTTAATTATATAACTTACGGGAAATACTTCACAAAATGCAAAGAAGAGTATATTGCAAATTGCAGTGTTTCTTGCCAATAATGTATGTATTGAGGTCAAGTGAATGCATTAACATGAATTGAAATAAAATATATAAGTGAGATGTATTTTATTCAAATTAAACATAGATAGCAACAATGATTTTTTTATTAATAACCCATTGAGGACAGATTAAAAAGAAATGAAAAATGGACGAACATCCGGGTATAATTTTGTTGTAAATTCCACACGAGTTTACTAAAACTGCTACAACTTTTTTTATTAAATATGTTTTTTTTTTATTTATATATATATATTATTATACTATCCGTGGCTTTATCCAACTGACTTTCTCTTAGGTATGCTAACATACTGTAGTTTAAGTGCTAGAAGATATCAATATTTGGCCACGTATTTTTTTCGACTAATACGTGGTGTGAATGAGAACTCTGCCATTCTTGGTAATATTGACTTGTGTGTCCCTGATAACTATCTTAGAAATCGGGAGCATCAGTTGTTTGTTCTCCCGAGGAGCAGAACTAACCTGCCATTGGTGATGCCAATTGGTAGAGCAATAACTCTGTTCAACCAAATTGCTTCGGATGTTGATATATTCCATCTACGTGAGAATGAGTATAGGTGGACGTTATTTTATAAATTCTTAAAATAGGGTCTGCTTAACTCATCCGGTGTACTTCCTTGTACCTATATACTTCATATTTTTTGTATTTACACATTTATACTATAGAATAACTTAATATTGCATAATTACAATATTACATAATATTTTTTTAATAATATTTATTTGTTTCTAAATGTCATGTTGTGAACGTCTTAAACTTATAATTTGTAATGTCCACAATATGTAAAATAAATTAAAATTGAATTGAAAAATAATTGTTTTTTTTAATATCTTAGTAAAAGATATAAGTATATAGATTTTTAACAACAAGCGGCGCAAATTGTCCAAGAATCATTTGGTTTACAGCTAATATATTCAGGAAATACTTCAACCGTCATACACTATGTCCACACTTATGCGGTTCCATTTTAAACGTCGCTTTCAATGCCTAATTGGACTTTTGAAGACCTAGTACTTTAATGCATGCCTTCAACTGCCTACACATATGCGTCAAATACTTTTCAATCTATTACCATTGTGGACGTGAATTTGTAATGCGTGTAATTTTATTGATGCCAACTATGTTAGCGGATATTTGATAATAAAAGTGAGAAAAGAACGCGAAAAGTACCGGCAATTAATCTAGTTTAAAGATTATTTTAACAAAATGTTATTGTTAAGAACTATACAAAAATCTAAAATAAATTGCTACATTCATTTGAAAATGGTGGAGCTGAAGATCAGTGACGTTCAGTCAATTATATTGATAATGACGGATAACTATATTTGTTGTAGGTACTGTAATACATGCAATGGTGGTTTATTGTACATACAAAAAACATATCAAGGGTTCCTCCAAACCTGTCAGCGCCAAACCATTACTGTTTTAGAATAGATTTCGTGGAAATGCTCTAATTCTCAGTAGATGGTGTGGTGTGTATGTCACTTTATAAAAAATAATGTATTTGTCTGTTTAAGATTGCCGAAAATAAATAGTAAAATATTTAAGTTTAACAAATGGGTAAGTTCCAAATTTTCAGACAATTCGATGCAACAAATTAAAGAGGACAGCATTCTAAGTGTGTGTAAGTGCGGCGCGCTAGCTAGGGACGTCACTGCGCTAGACGCGTGCGTCTAGCGAACAGTAAACGCACAAGTGTAGATATGGTTTTTTTTTAGAATCATTAATAACCATGTCCTTGCTTTTTCGTACAAGGTGGTTGTTAGTAATTTCACATTATCACAAACACCCAGGCTTTGAGAAAAACACATAAATATTGTGTCCTCACCGAGAATCTAACCCAGAACTCTCGGGCGGAAGGCCAGTGCCTTACCCACTGCACCACGAGAGCCGCCAGTGTAGATATGGTTATAAACATAGTGGTATTCGAATACACAAACCTTTTTTATAATAATGAAAAAAACTGTTTTTCAGACGATGGCGTCCTTGATAAGATGGTGGGCAATCGCGGTAATTATGGCGGCTTTGGCTTCAGCGCAACAGCATTCACAAAAACGAGCAATCGAAGGACCACAAATTAAGGTTTAAATTTTATATTATTACATACAATACTTTCTAGATATGTAGTTGTTTAGAATAAAATCTTATTCTAAAGATGTGGAGCCTAAATGTATAAAATTAAATTTAAAAAAAGAACGTCTAGTTCACTGAAATTGACAGCTGACTACTTTTTAATTACCACATTTAAATAGCACGCTAATTATATCAAATTGCCACCTAATCGTTACGCGTTGGGTGCGTCTTTAGCGTCCAATGTATTAACTTAGACAATTGACTTCGCACTACCTACAGGTTAATTTGCAGATCCTAAAAAGATCATATGTGCCTCTACAAAGTACCTAGACGTTTTTATTAACATTTTTTTGGTAAAATCATTTATAACTGTACCTACTCGAGTAATTAAAGAAATAACGAGTAATGCACTATTATTTATAGTCCAAATTCTTTCATTTTATACTACATTGAATTCGTGTCCAAATTGTCACGGTTACATATAAATTGTGCGTAAAACATTTCACCGTGGCACAGTTCGCCATGAGCTTTCTTATCGGAAAAAGATGACCGTTTCTATACAGTCTCCAATTTGAGTAGATTCAATATGAACATTAATTCAATTTGCATAAGTAGCTGATTTTGGCAAAATTCATGAATTCGAGAATGAAAACCTAACCTGACCTAACAAATAATCCAGTATATCGGATATTTTCAAAATTTGTTTGCTGCTGGCTTCCTGTAAAGTGTAAACCGACAATAACCGTGTTTTATTTCGACATGAATTTTATGTCAGTACTATACGACCCAAATAGGTTGGACGGTCTTTAATATACGGCCATATATCTCCGATAAACATTTCATGGCGAAGTGTGATACGCCGAACTGCATACTTACAAGTTTCTGGACACGTATTTTCACAACTTTCAAGAAAAATGAATAAATACACACATAGGCACAGTTTACCTGGAAAACTGCGAAAAATATAGCTATAAATCGCAGTTCTCATTTCCCAATGAATACGAGAAAAATAAATATTCATCAAAATTACCACCCACCGCCTTGCGCTACAAAGAATTTTTCTTAACATACATAATATATTATATTTTCAGGTTCAGTTTGCTGACTCCACGACCGAGAAAGACAGGGTGGTGCGACAATCAAATTTAATAAAGGCTAAAGCTAAGCCAATGGGATTTTTTGGTACTATTGGTTTTGTAGGAAGACTGATATTTGACGTAAGTAATTCATCATGCTTAACTATTTTTAATGTAAGTATATATATGTAAATAACGGTTTTAGTTTGTATAATTTTCTTCGCAAAATAAAGCATAATTAATTTGACAATAATTTATTTTTTGCGATCTATTAGAATTACATTTTTTTCTAGTTGAAATTTGAGACTGTTTAATTAATTTAATATAGGGTAAATATGACAGAGAGTATAATTATTATTATATTGTATCCTGTGTGATAATAAAGAATATCATTTTTTTGTAAGCATGGATACCAAAAATTAAAAAAAAAACGGTTCTAGGACGATTAGGCGCCGGGACAACTGGGCGCTACGCAAAATAAATAGACGTTCGTGAATTATAGGTAGAGTATACGTTTTGTAGCTTTGCACTTTTTGCACTCTTTACTAATACTGATACGCCTCTTTACCTGATTACATCGCATAAAATTAGAACAAATGATATTGACTTGTATTAATAAAATGTAATAATAAATAAATAAATAAATAGAGAGATAATATTATATTATGTAAAAAGAATATTTTTGAATATACCTATTACATCTTTTTCATCCTAGAGCCAGAGTACAAAGTTCTGAAGCATAATACTCTAATACGTGATGAGAATTTAAATATTATGCCCACGTAAATAATGATTTAATTATGCATAATATGTTTAAACTCCAACGCGAATAGAGTTCTTTTATTTTTATATATAGCGTAATAATTCTCAATCCGCAATAAAAAATAATATGTTAAGACCCAAATCAATTAAAACTACTAAGTAGTCGATAGAAACTTATTAAACTTCCTCGTCTACTCTCCGTATCAATTCTATATCAGTCTATTTATACAGTGCGGCGCCCACTTGTCCTGGCGTCGAGTTTTCCCAATGCCAAAAAAACTGATCCAAACTACTAAGACTATCTTTGTTTTTAATATGAAAATGTATAAAATCAAAATGTATATTTTACCATGTGAAAATGAGAATATCTTCCTTTGAAAAATAACAATCTGAATTAACTAAGTAATTATACAAAATATTTTACAATAAATAATTATCCGTTATGTTTTGGTATTTAAGTATTAAATTAATTTTCTTCATATTTTCAGCAATTTAATGAAACAAAAAGTGCCATAAGTCAAATATCAACATTATTTAATGGTCAGTTCACCGATGGACCACAGGTACTATGGATTTTATTAATATATTTACGTATATACTCTGATTATTTATAAATTCATCGAATTAAAGCATGAATGCTTGTTTCGTTTATTTTACATTTTGTACAAGTATGCAACGTGGAGGGGGTTAAGCAATGCGTTGCTTAAGGGCGGCAAATTAAAGAATGAATACTATCAACAGGTATTGTTGTTTAATTTGTAACGCGTCAGTGTCCTCATCTAAATATAATGCGTTTGTTTAAGTTAAACACTAACAATGGTAGATTACAGGCGCATACACAGCAAAACGGTTTGGGGGTCCATTTAAAAAAATGTCCACTAGTGGTTATCAAATGCACGTGGACGCTAAAAGTCGCAATAACTCATAGTTATAGCTGGATGCTATGCCATCAGCATAATACTCAAAGTGCAGAGTGTCTGAGTATTGTGTATGTATCCGGAAAATTACTGAGAGTCCGCGGTGTAAAAAATTTTAACCTCGGTGCTTAAAAAAAATAATTATAAAATATGATTTTTCGAAATGGACTCCCCCCATACCATTTTTATATGCGCGCGCCTGTATGATTATGATATAACTACCTATCTGACGATGCAAAATGATACGAATGATGGTTAACTATGTATTTCCATCATAATTCAACAAACAAAATAATAAAGATGTACAATTTCAGGCATCAACAACTCCGGCACCTATAACCGACAATTCAACGACGACAACAGAGGCGCCTCCCAGAATATCGCGAAGTGAATTTTTGCAACTTCTTTCAAGAAATCTAAAGGGTCTACGGCGACTCTACAATCTGGAATTAAGAGAGGCTATGAAAGTTTGTATTGATTACTTACAAGTTATTATACGTATTTATTCATTTAAATATTGATTTTACTATTACTATACTATCGTCATCTCGGTTCCACTCGGAAATATGTGTAGAACTAATATAAAGTAGAACTAGTATAAACACTGCCTAATAAATTGATTGGGAGTTCCATAATTTAATTTAAAAAAGTGACAATTAATTTGACATATTTGGAAAAATGATACCGAAACAATAATTAAAAGTGAACAATCTAATTATGATCGGTGTAAATAATGTTAAACTTTCTATAAGAATAACGAAAAACTATAGTGTTTTTTTAATACTATTTTTTTTTATAATTGGTAATCCTGGTCTATCATCGTAATTATCAATGATCTAGATCAGTTTCGGTGATTAAAAGTATTAAGACAATATTCTATAAGACTAATCGCCCTTATCCAATGAAATTTCAGAGGTGTTATATAAGTAATCAAGTGTTAAATAGTCATACTAGGAGTGGTGTAGGTCATGGCTAGGGAGGGCTGACAGGGCTCTAGTCTGGGGGCCCGGGCTGTGGGGGCCCCGGCATGTCGGGTTGACCAGATAAGTGAGATAAACACACGTTATAAATTAGCTTTAATAGTAAAAAAAGTCGCCTGCGGCGCTATTATACTGCATGGCCATGAACATTTTCAATTACTTATATAATTGTGCAATATATGTTTTGATTATTATGTGTCAATACTCGACAGCTCGATTATTAAAGTAGATGTATTAAAAATCGGCAAAAATTCACTGTATAAGTACCCTTAATTTGAACTAAAACACAATTTGAAAAACGTTAATGTAGTGTTTCACACTGCCTTTAATCTTAGCGGTAGGTAGGGGGGCCCCAATAGACAATAGGCCTGCAATAGACAAAAGACCGATAAACGAGAAATTAGGCTGTGAAGAAGAAAAAGAGCCTATAGGACTAATTTACTTTCTCCTCCTTGGGCCCCCCCAATATTAAATCCTGGGTGCGCCACTGCCTCTTATGTAATATATGTTTCACATTTTGAATCTCTTAAATACAGAAAAGTAATGTTTTCATTGTAACTTCTTATAAAAAGAGGGAACTTTATGTACGTTTAAATCCAGAAAAGCAATCGGTGAGCCAAGGCAATTTTATCCTATGGTGTTAGTAGGCAAAGTGTCGAGGGTACCCAGAGAACACGAGATGAATGGGAACTGGCTTATCCTACTGCGTGTAGTATAACAAGCTAAATAGCTCGAGTGTGGAAAAATATGGGATAAAATTAAACACGTGTTGAGGAATATGATATTTTCAATAATTGATAATATGCATTTTAGTTTGTCACGTATATAATAACGTGCTTTCAATCTTTGGGAACAGTCGACGTGATGTTTAGTTTTAACTTTGATTTTATGGTGGACAGAATATAGACTATCCTGCTTCAGAACTTTGGTTCATGACGATAACTTTTACATTTATATTTATTAATCTGTTCTGTGAGGGTACCTATATGTAATTTTTAGCCCTACAATATTCACTTATCTTGAAAAAATAAAATAGTAGGTATGTACATAATAAACGAAAAATCGAAAGTTCAAACAAACTAAGGAGAGGAAGTTATAATAAATAATTACAAGATAACAAGAACTTTTTATATACAACGTTTTTAAATTTTCTGTTGAATCATATAAACTTGACTTGACTAGCTTAAACGATCAAAAAAATTGTACTTGATAGAAATAATACTCAAATGTCATTTGGACAATTCATATTGATTTCCATAGTAACGCACGTATATATTAATAATTTAATTGCTAGGACCCCAGACCCCTAGCAACCAATAATAGTGGATTGGATTACGGATTTCTTCCGCAATAGCTTTTCATACAAAACAGAATTAACTGAAAATGAATTCAATTCTACTTAAAGATGGCTAAAAGTATTAAAAAAATGCATTGGCATCGTGTTCTGATATATGCTAAAAGTTTCAAATGTCTAGCTAGTCGGGAAGTTAGTTAAAAATCGATTGCAAGATTTGTACTGGATAAACAACCACCGGACAAACAAGAATACGAGCTAAGAAAAATGTGGTAAAATACGTGTCCCCACACTAGTTATTTATGTAGTGTATCCATATTTTAAACAATTAATAAGAACTTTTATTCATTTTCAGGATTCAAGAAAAAACGTGCAAGAATATGGGCGCGAATTCAACAGAAAAATATACGAACAGTTTAAGGACTGATAAAAATAAATTAAAAAACATTTTTCAAAAAAATCTAAATTTCTGAACCAAGTAATAAAATTGTATTGGGTTTGGGTTTCGTTAACTTTATTGAAAAAATTGAAGAAACTTTAAACGCTATTTATTTCAATTCTACAGAATTCTCTATTATCTGGATGTATTGGTTCAATGACATAAATGAATGTTCAATCAGTAGGTACCAGCGGCACGCGGTGACTTTTGCGTGTAGGAATGCTGTTGAATAAAAAATACATATAGGCATTCCTACTATTTGTTAATAATTATCTATTAACTTAGGCTTTGTAATTAATTGAATCTTGGATAGTGGTTGATGAACTAGTATGGTTTGTGGTAAGGCCGTGGCACTAAATGGCTAGTTCAATGGTAGTGGTAGATTTATTGCGAATGTGGTAACCGTTCACAGTAAATGAAGATTTTCGATCGCATATTTTTCATACATATTGATATTAACGTATGGATTACCTAACTACATTTTATTTTCAATATGAAACAATTATCATTTTATACAAACAGTTTACTATAATGCATTCTAAGTATAATGTATAAGTAATAATAATTAGTACTATCAAAATTTACAGTTTCATGCCGTAGTACCAAAGTAGTAGCTCTGCGATACCATTAACAAGTAACATTCATAATATTATAACGTGAAACATAACAAGCAACGGTGAAAGTTTCAAGAAATGTATAATATAGTAATTTTAGAAGAACTATAGTTAAGTAAAATTCACCGTAGGTACAGTTGCACAATTAAATTCATAGTATTATTAAAACATATAGTGTATATTACAAATAATTGATTCAAGACGTTCATAATACGACATTAAAATAAAAATAACTGTTTATAATAAAGCAAATTATAATCAAAACTCGAAGAAGGTAGAGAGAGGGAAAGAAACAATAAAAACAAAGACAAACAATAAATTAAAATATTTATAAAAAAATACACAGCACATCAGCAAATCACTGTCTCTGTAGAGTGCATTGACTAGTCCTACAGCCGGCTGATAAGCCTGACACTAGGAAACAGTTTTGATTGATTTATCTAATATCTAAATCAACTATGCACCACACGCCAGTGGTACCTACCTAAGAAGAATTCATTTTCCATGTATAGTAAAAAGAATAAAGTGTCCCTAGTAAGAAGGTATCTATCTAATTTATACATATTTTTTAAATACCTATAGTTATAAAAGATCTGTTTGCTCAATATTTGTACGCCATTCCTTGATGACATTTTTTTTGTGTTTCTAATATTATTATTGTAATAATAGGTAAGTATTTATTATTACTTATTTACAATTTTATACCAACGTAGTTTACCTACATACTTAATAACATGTATTAATTACGATCTGCAATTTGTCAGGTAATGTTTATATTATTGAAGACAAATAATTTCTAAGCGTGTGAGAAAGGAGGGTCGTACTTTTTGAATAATTTATTCCGATTAAAGTATTCATTATTTTATTAATTAAACTAGATAATAATTAGAATAATAATTTATTGGTAGGTATAAAATAATGCCATTTTATTTCACTGATTTAATTAGTTTTTTTTACAACTTAGGTACTGGGTCTATCATTATTAATTGTATATTATGCCCTACTTATGTGTACCCATTCATTTTAATTTTAATTAATAATATTATAGTAATTTATTTGTATACATTAATATATTTTATGACGAGTTTCATGACAATGGTATTTAGTACGTAATAATCTAGGGTCTAGGACGATTCGGCGCCGGGACAACTGGGCGCCACGCAATTGACGTTCGTGAATTATAGGTACTTTTAAAATATATATTTAATATAATTTATACTACAATTATTATATTAATGTATAAATAATACTTGGTGAGAATTTAAACATTCACACGTAAATATGATGTAATTGTGCATAGGTTTAAGTTTCAACGAAAAGAGAGTTCTTTTATTTTTATATAAAGCCTAAGAGCATGATAATTCTCAATCCACAATAAAAAAAAACATTATGTTAAGAGCAAAATTAATTAAAACTACTTACATGTAATGAAGAAAATGATTAAAATTCCTTGTCTACTCTCTGTATCGTAACGAACGTCTATTTATTTCATTCGACGGTGCGGCGCCCAGTTGTCCCATTCCCTAATAATATGCACATAAACTCATGTAGTCAAGTAGTCTGTTGAACATTGTAAAAAAAGTCGTAAAATTTAATAGCATACAGTACTTAATATGAAAACAAATTATGTATTTGTTTATATTTCCATTAAGAGTGCATTATTATAATTTTTTTAATATAAAATGGAACTCTAGAAATCAATCAATATTCGCTATTATTTTAAACATCTAGGGTATGTGCATAAGATCAGCACCTATCTACTGACTCCAAAATTAAGAATGGCTAATAACGTTACCTACAAAACATCATAATAAAGCCAATAATAATAATTATTAGGTATGTGTATTTATTGTATTGTGTATTATTTTGTAGGTATTCATTTTGTTATATTTAAGTTGATTAATTGTGTAATAAAAACGACTGGTATTCTCAGTGGCTATAAAAGTACCAAAATAAAAATATGCTTACCTACTGAAGTTCTATTATTTATAATATTATATCTCCCTTTTCATAATATTATTTACTAAACTTTTACAGTCCAGGGTCCAATGTACTAATTACTAGATAGGTACAGCGATGACGATGACAGCAGCTTTCACAGTAACAAAAATCATACAATATAATATGGTACCACTATCTTAGATTAAGTTGAACGTATTATTGTTTTATTCAGCGCCTTTGCTTAGTACCTACCTACCTTTTTAGTAAAGTTTATGTATTACTGTGATTGGACCTACCAAGTTAATTTTGTAAGAATAACTAATAATAAAAGTTTTGTAATATAGTACTTACATTAATTATTATTATAATTATCTTGAAAAATAATATGTTATGAAGCCTAACTTTTACACAAACGACTACCTATCTATCAATAATATCAGAATTCTCTCCCTTCCTGGGTTCAAAAATAATAAATTGACACCATACACTGAAACTTATCTAAATAACGGTGAAAATGGAACTACGAACTACCATATCGACGCCATTTTTAAAACATCATTCGAATGTCAGATTCTGTCCGGTTGCAAGTCTTGATTGGGTAGTTTTCGATAGTGGCTCCCCCATCCATTCTTTAAATAAGTGTGTAGGTCTGTACGGGTCATAAACTAATACAGTGGCGCACCCAAGGGGGGGCGAGGGGCCCTGGCACCCCCCAAAAATGAAAATTATCAGAATGATTTTA
Source organism: Rhyacophila brunnea (assembly GCF_057557595.1). Classification (NCBI taxonomy): domain Eukaryota; kingdom Metazoa; phylum Arthropoda; class Insecta; order Trichoptera; family Rhyacophilidae; genus Rhyacophila; species Rhyacophila brunnea. The sequence goes on along the minus strand of NW_028233276.1, from coordinate 32,010,642 downwards.
AACATTGAAAATGAAAGCCAATAAACTATACCTTTGGGCTTAGACAAATAAAAACACGGCAAAAAAATGATTTGTAATAATTCTCCAGCACCCTTTTTAGAAAAAATTCTTAGATTTTAATTTCTAACACAAAAATTTCGAAACACTAACGTCAGGTTTTTTTAGAAACCCAATCCCTAATGGCTTAATTACATTGGCAGACGCGCAGACCCAACCCGATCCAACGAACGACGCCGACCGTCGTCGCCAACGTTTTTACACTATTTGCAATTACACCAGTGTTGCCAAGTCAAAATTTGAAATTTCAGTAGAATGTGTAAAAAAAATTCAGTAGATTCGACAAATTATCAGTTCATGGTCGGCTTGTTTTTTTTAGGAAAAATATTTCGCCGCGGGCCGCAGGTTCCCTATTTTTCATGGTCGGCTCGTTTTTTTAGGAGAAAAAATTTCGCCGCGGGCTGCAGATTCCTAAATTTTCAAAGATGGCTAGTTTTTTTCCCGGCTGGTGGGAATTTTGTGAAATGAAGAAATATCAGTAGATTTCAGAAAATATCAGTAGATTCAGTTTAGTGCCAAAAATATCAAAAAATATCAGTAGATCTACTGAAATTTCAGTAGACATGGCAACGCTGAATTACACGAAATACACGCAACGATTCAATCGCGTTGGTCCTTGTTTTTGATTGGTTTAAAATAAACATAGTGTTGCGATTATTAAAATATAGGTTGAGCGAAAACTAGTTATTTCTTAGATTGGTGGCTACACTGAACGCATTCCCGCGCAACTTTACGTCAAAAAAAATGAGCTGTCGAACCTAGCGAGCATCAAATCTGGTAAAATTTACGCGGCCGTTTGTGATTTATAGAAAGTTTTGTATACTTATTGTTAATTTACATCATGAATAACTGGGCAAGCTTGAATCTCCAAGCCAATCGATTACGATTAATTGTAGCGAGTATGGCTATATTTCAACTAGCTCAGGCGGTCAAGACTCGCCGTAAACGAAAACACTGGGTCAAAAGTTGGCTAACTGAAGAACAACGTGATCGCCATGGTTTTGCAAATAACCCTATTAAAGAATTAACCCTAAATGATCCGGATAGCTATCGGAGGTATGTACACATCTTACCAATGATTGAACATAAATATACGTAGATAAATTAAAGGATATAGGTACATAGGTGCCTACAGTGGCGCACCCAGGATTTATTATTGGGGGGGGCCCAAGGAGGAGAATGTAAATTAGTCCCATAGGCTCTTTTTCTTCTTCATATAAATATTTTTACATATTTTCACAATACACGGTGATATATTTGTACAGTTTCTCCTAGTTTTTATTAAATTGGAGGCATAGTGGCGGTAACCGTTGAGCGTGTCATCAGCGACTGGCGGATTGGAAGTAAACAGCGACCATGCTGGACATGTGTACCTAGTATGCTAAAAGATTACTTAAATAATATCGGCTGTGCTACCCGCTTGGTCTAGAGCAGTGTTTCCCAAAGTGGGGTACGGGAAGAGTTTTGTGGGGGTACGCGCTGCACCGGGCTATGGCTACGCCTGGTGCAACAAGCATTAATACAATATCCATGCTAGAAGGTTTATCGCATGCGGAAGAAGAGCAATTGGTGGAATTATTAGCTTCAGACGAATTCTTGCAAAATAAATATAAGGAGTGTACTTAAACATCATTTAGGTTGCAAATGCAACATGTGTATCCAGTTTTAACAGAGACATTCCTGAAATACATCTTGCCTTTTCCAACTTCATATCTATGTGAAGTTGCTTTTTCAGCATTTGTAGACATTACGTAAAAAAAGGAACAGCCTTTTGGGTGTGGAACCGCAGCTCAGATTAAAATTAATAACCAATTAATGTTATTTTTTATAATATAACTTTTATTTATATTTTATTATGAATGAATTTTATTTTTCGTTTATTATTATTTTGTTTATGTACAACAAAAGGAATATATAAATATATTTTGATTGTTATTAAAGTACTTATATGCATTTTTCTTTGACGAGGAGTACTCAGTGTTACGAAAATTATAGAAGGGGTACACAGATGTCGAAAGTTTGGGGAATACTGGTCTAGAGAGCTACAATATTTATGCCGAATTCCACCGAAAAACACACTAATATCTCGTTTATCGGTATTTTGTGTATTGCGCTCGGTGTACCTACACCATGGCCCCCACATCCTGAAACGGGCCCTCAGGCTAGGGCAGTGGTCGGAAAACTGCGGCTCTTTGGCCCCTTGAGTGCGGCTCTGCCACAGATGCTCTCTGCCATATTTGACATGACTACAAAGAAGAAACAAAGAAAATGGAAGAGGATAACCGTAAATGTAATGTTGAATAGACCGAGACTTTGCGTTTATTCAAAACTTAAATGGCTTACCGACCTGTATTTATGTGTCGGAAAAAATTGGCGCATTGAAATTTAGAAAGATACAACTAAAAACTCGTAATTTTGCGCTAAATATTCTGTCGATGATGCAAGGAAGAAAGCAGCTGAGGAGAAGAGTCAATAAAAATAAAGTTCTGTATTTAATTAGGTACTGAATAAAATCTGTCAACAATGTTAATATTGCAAGTTTTGTGGCTAGTAAAAAGATTTCCAAGAGAAGAAATCAAGAGTAAAGTAAGAAATCGATTTATTGATGAGAACGTGGAATCGTGCTTAAAATTAAATCAACAACATACGAACCTGACTTACCCAAACTTTACAAGGAGATGCAAGGCCATTATTCACATTGAGTTTGTCAGTCATTGTCATGATTCAATTTTATGGTTACCTGACTTACAATTTAATTTTTATTAATAAATAAGATCATTATTACGTATGATATTCAGTTTTATTCAGTGTACCTACCTATAATTTAATTAGGCCTTAAAACTTTAACTAAAGTTTATTAAGTAAATTAGCAGTGTACCTACTTACTACCTACGTATATAATTTAAGTTTAAGGCTCTCAAAAGAAATCTCAATCGTTATACTGTTGATATTTGGCTCTATTGACTAATGAGTTTGCCGACCACTGGGCTAGGGTATTTGACGGGCCCCCTATCCACCGCTTAGATTAAAGGCAGTGTAAAATACTACATTAACGTTTTTCAAATTGTGTTTTAGTTCAAATTGAGGGTACTTATACAAAGAATTATTGGCGATTTTCAATACATCTACTTTAATAATGGAGCTGTCGAGTATCGACACATAATAATCAGAAAATATATTGGACAATTATATAAATTAAAATGTTCATAGTCATGAAGTATAATAGCGCCGCAGGCGACTTTTTTTACTATTAGAGCTAATTTATGATGTGTGTTTATCTCACTTATCTGGTCAACCCGACACGCCAGGCCCCCCACAGCCCAGGCCCCCAGGTTAGAGCCCTGTCAACCCTCCCCAGCCATGACCTATAGGTACCACTCCGGAATTCGGGTGGACACCGAGAATTTTATTAGGGAACTGGTTTCAAAAAAAACCTGACATTAGTGTTTCGAAATTTTTGTGTTAGAAATTAAAATCTAAGAAATTTTACTAAAAAGGGTGCTGGAGAATTACAAATCATTTTTTGCCGTGTTGTTTGTCTAAGCCCAAGGTATAGTTTATTGGCTTTCGATTTCAATGTGTAAAATCATTCTGATGATTTTCATATTTTGGGGGGGGCAAGGCCCCCTGCCCCCCCCCCCCCCCTGGGTGCGCTACTGGGTGCCTACGGTGCACGTTTCATATACTAAAATGCTGTTACTTTACAAAATTCAAACTACCTAGTCACAAAATAACATTCTAGGACTTACTTGATTTGTCGCCAATTACATCGGCTATCTTTTCGAATATTCGGTCCTTTAAATGATTTTTTGAATATAGCGGGTTTTTTATATTCCACACTGTCTTTGGCGTGTATTAATTCGACGAGGAGTGAGTCATCAGCGATACTCCAGATATTTTTTTGAGTTTTCGCCATCTTGATCTTGCAGTTGTTCAGTTGTTGAAATCGAGAATTTAAATGAACGACCGTTGCGTGACTCGCGAGCGGGCGCATATTCGGCTATTTTCGTACGCTTTCGGCAATCTTCGCTTGTTAATGAATGGATCGCACGACGGAATAATATAAAATTTTCCACTTTCATCCCGATCGCTCACGATCCTTGAAAACCATAGAGAATAGAGTTTGATAGTCGTGGCAGACGATCGGGCCAGACACAATCTGCCAATGGAATTTGGGCTTAATGGAACTGTCAAAAATTTCTCGGTGTCCACCCGAATTCCGGAGTGGTGTAGGTCATGGCTGGGGAGGGCTGACAGGGCTCTAGTCTGGGGGCCCGGGCTGTGGGGGGCCCGGCTTGTCGGGTTGACCAGATAAGTGAGATGAATACACATCATAAATTAGCTTTAATAGCAAAAAAAGTAGATGTATTAAAAATCGCCAATAATTCACTGTACAAGTAAGTACCCTTAATTTGAACTAAAACACAATTTGAAAAACGTTAATGTATTGTTTCACACTGCCTTTAATCTTAGCGGTAGATAGGGGGCCTCCCAAATATCCTAGCCTGATGTGGGGACCATGGTGTATGTAGGTACACCGAGTGCAATAGACAAAAGACCGATAAACGAGAAATTAGGCTTTGAAGAAGAAAAATAGCCTATATAACTAATTTACATTCTCCTCCTTGGGCTCCCCCAATATTAAATCCTGGGTACGCCACTGGACTAATATACTGTACAGGTTTTACATAGGTACCTAATCCACTAGTAAGCTTTCGCAAACTATGATCTCCTATATATTATTACCTATCCTAAGAGATTTTGGAAAATACGTCAACTTTTTTATTTAAATACCACTTTGTTGATTATTAAAGAAATTCACTTCAATTTTTGGAGTCCCGAATCTACTTCCATTTGAATCGGGCACAATCTGATAAAACTCGACACAATCACAGATACTATCGTTTTTAAATCGCGTTTTACATCCGTCACCATACATTTTCGCATCTTGCTGTCCGTGTACCTCAAATTGATTATAATGTCGTTTAATACTTTCTATATAATCAATATTGCAAAATATCTAAATTAATATTCCACAAAATTATTCAAATCTGTAAATAGCACATAGGCGTACTATTCCTTTTAACAAGAAAAAAAAGCATATTTCCTCACTAATTACTACTAAAGTGCTACAAGAAATAAATACATCTTTCCTCACTAATTACTACGAAAATGTAATCTAAAACCATGTCACTGCTTTTTATCTGTCAAACTAATAAGATTGTCATTTGTTTTCTTTCGCAAAACAAGTTCATTTGACGTGTCAGAATTCAAATTTAGAATTTGCAGAATTAATCGAAAAAATGTGGCATTTCTGTTAGCAGCTATAAATAATCAATTTCAATCAAGACATTTTTATTGTAAGATGAGTTTTCTATTAATTAATAACAAATTTGTTTTTTTTTAATACTTCTTTGTGGCTATTTACGCACTATTTTTTTATTGAATAATTACCTAGGCTACTAAATGCCATAGATAAATAGTCATATTAAGTTGCCATTGCAAACAATGAAAGAAATGAATACGAATTGTTATAGTTAACAAAATGTGTGATATTGTATAATATCTACCTATTTTTATTATCCTTATCATCATCAATCTTGACCTATCCACTGCTGGATGAAGTTCTCCTCAGCCTTATTCTACTCCTTACTTACACATGAATTATTATATTTATCAAAATCAATAATATTATACTATCTACCTACCTATATTTACAATGCCATTGTTATCACGATCCTTAATAAATCCACTGCTGGATGACGGCCTCTCTACGTTGATTGTATTATTGACAGTCTTGAATTTCATCATCATCAATCCACTGCTGGATGAAGGGTTTCGCAACGTGATTCTACGACTATCGGTTTTACGAATTTGTGATAATTATACCTATTTCTATCATCTTTATCATCATCGACCTGAACCAATCTACTGCTGGATAAAGGCCTCCCATAGCCTGATTATACTCCTTTCTGTCATATGAATTGCTGTATTTATCAAAATCGGTGATATTATATTTATCTACATAGTCATATCGTCATCATCATCAACCACATTCAATCCACTGCTGGATGAAGGGTTCCGCAACCTGATTCTACTACTATAGGTTTAACGAATTTGTGATATTATACTTATTTCTATCGTCATTATCATCATCGACCTGAACCAATCCACTGCTGAATAAAGGCCTCCTTAGCCTGATTCTACTCCTTTATGTTATTTGAATTGCTATATTTATCAAAATTGGTGATATTATATTATATCTATTTATGCCATTAGCATCATGAGCCTAAATCAATCCACTGATGGATGAAGGCCTTTCTAATTTGTTTGTATTTCTGTCGGTCATATGAATTGCTATATTTATCAAAATTGCTGATATTATATTTACCCATTCATAATATCGTCATTATCATCATCAACCAAGATCAATCCACTGCTGGATGAAGGTTATCCCAACCTAATTCTACTCTTCTTAGTCATATAAACTGCTATTTTTTTTATAATTTGTGATTCTATATACCTACCAATTTATATCGTCATTATCGTCATCAACCTGTATCAATCCACTGCTGTATGAAGGCCTCTTTAAGCAGATTCCACATTTTTAAGTTTTATAAATTCCTGTTTTTATCAGAATTAGTCCATTCCTCTCATAATAATATGATGTATTGCTTTATTGTTTATTAACATTTGTCTCAATATTAATGTCCCGCACTGGGAAACTATATTGGTTAGGGTTAATTTTGAATTCAAAATTTGATTTTTTAAATATTATTCTATGGCTGCAGGCATTTATTTTTTATAGACAATGAAACAAAACAATGTTTAAATTTGTTTTTTATGCTGCTAACCTTTTTCTATTATGTAAATGGGACCCGAAAGAGATTAATATTTGGATATAATGGATCGCTTTTTATGATAATCACATAATATTTCTGTATATTCGAATGAATAAGATGTATAATTATTTATTATATTTAAATGCACATACCTACACATATATTGAATTAAAATTAAAATGTCATTGGTAGCAATCGGCGATTGACAGCTGTTCTGCTAGGCCTAGCATCCTGAAGTGGTGTCAGATGATATTTTGAAGGCCAGACTCCAAAATAGACTACGCATATGACTACAAATTTTTATGGCAGTGACGACATGCAAATCGTAAGACTGACAAATCAGGTTTACCGAATTTGTGATAATATATGTATTTCTATCGTCCTTATCATCATCGACCTGAACTAATCCACTGCTGGACAAAGGCCTCCCATGCCTGATTCTTCTCCTTTATGTCATTTGAATTGCTATATTTATCAAAATCGGTGATATTACATATGTATATCTATTTATATTGCCATTACCATCATGAGCTTGAATCAATCCACTGGTGGATGAAGGCCTTTCTAAGTTGTTTGTATTTCTGTCGGTCATATGAATTGCTATATTTATCAAAATTGCTGATATTATATTTACCCATTCATAATATCGTCATTATCATCATCGACCAAGATCAATCCACTGCTGGATGAAGGTTATCCCAACCTAATTCTACTCTTCTTAGACATATAAGCTGCTATATTTTTTTTAAATTTGTGATTTTATATACCTACTTATTTAAATCGTCACTATCGTCATCAATTTACTGCTGGATGAAGGCTTTTTTAAGCTGATTCCACATTTTTGGGTTTTATGAATTTCTATTATTATCAAAATTGGTCTATTCCTCTCGGATATAATATGTATTGTTTTCTTATTTAGCAACATTTGTCTCGATATAAATGTCCCGCTCAGGTAAACTATATTGGTTAAGGTTAATTTTGAATTAAAAATTTGATTTTTAAATATTATTCTATGGCTGCAAGCATTTATTTTTTATAGACAATGAAACAAAACAATGTTTCAATTTTTTTTTATGCTGTTAACCTCTTTCCCGAAGACCCGAAAGAGATTAATATTTGGATATATTGGATCGCTTTTAATGATAATCACATAATATTGCTGTATATTCGAATGAATGAGATGTATAATTATTTATCATATATAAATGCACACACCTACACATATATTGTATTAAAATTAAAATGTCAGTGGAAGCAATCGGCGATTGCCAGCTGTTCTGCTAGGCATAGCAGCCTGAAGTGGTGTCAGGAGATATTGTAAAGGCCTGACTCCAGAATAGACTATGCATGTGACTCACAAATTTGTATTGGCAGTAACGACATGCAAATCGTAAAACTGACAAATCAGCGAAATGTCTGACGTAAATGAAAATCCATCCCGAAGGGAAAATTATGGCGCCATCTATACATACTTTACAATTAAGTATATTTAAATACTACACCATGTCATTATGACGAAAAGCTGTCTGCAAGACCTAGCGAGACAGACTGGCGAGAGCCAGCTGGCTCAGCTAGTCTCCTATATATTATTATCGTAAGAGATTTTGGAAAATACGTCAACTTTTTTATTTAAATACCATTTTGTTGATTATTAAAGGAATTCACTTCAATTTTTGGAGTCCCGAATCTACTTCCATTTGAATCCGGCACAATCTGATAAAACTCGACACAATCACAGATAATATCGTTTTTAAATAGCGTTTTATATCCGTCACCATACATTTTCGCATCTTGCTGTCCGTGTACCGCAAATCGATTATAATGTCGCTTAATTCTTTCTATATAGGTAACCGAAATTTCACAAATCTAAATTAATATTCCACAAAATTATTCAAATCTGTAAGCAGCACATAGGCGTACTATTCCTTTTAACAAGAAAAAAAAGCATATTTCCTCACTAATTACTACTAAAATTTAATCTAAAACCACTTCACTGCCACTTATCTGTCAAACTGAAATAATAGATGATTGATTTTCAATTGTTTTCTTTTGTGATATAAACAAGTTCATTTGACGTGTCAAAATTCAAATTTAGAATTTGCAGAAGTAATCGAAAAAAATGTGACATTTCTATTAGCATATTAAATAATCAATTTCAATCAAGGCATTTATTGTAAGATGAAGATAATTTTAATACTTCTATCAGTAAATTGAATAATTTCAGACTTAATAAATAAGAAACTACATTATATAGGTACATATTACGCTCTTCTCAATATTATAGTAAGTCGATGTTGATCTGACAATAGTATCTATCTGCAGTTTTGGCGAATTCTAGGTTATTGGTGTATTTTGTACAAAATTGTGACGGATCAAATGGAAATATTATTGTTCTACGAAAAAAATGCTCAAATTTGACGTGGACAATGGTGTCTATCTGCATCGAAGTGTCTAGAAACTAAAAAGAAATATTATGTATCTGCTTGATTTATTTTATTATGACATTACAATTTCCATACATCTTTAAACGACTGTTTTAATACTAATATTAAATCATTTCACTTGAAAAATAAAAATAACTAAAAAATCGGCTATAAATGTCTGATAGATACTATTGTCAGATAAACGTCGAAGTATCACATACTTCCATATAATATAATAGATATGTAGTTATCGTGATTCAGTAATAATTGTATTATTTTTACAGTTAGGTAGGTAAATGAAATTTTATTGATATGACGTTTAATACAAGTAGGTAATTAAAAATTTGATGTTTATATATTTTATGATAATAATTATTGTATATAAAATTACAGAAACCTTTCTTCTTCTTTTATATCATTAGTAACTATTAATACCTACTCAATAAAAATAAAATTCCAATAATGTTTCTTATTATGCATGTTCTTTGCTATTTTATCATTCATCACTTATAAGGGAAATATAATATACGTATAGTGAAATATAGTCAATTATGACATTTTTATTACACAAATAGGTACAATATGTAAGTAGATACCTGCTTCTTTTTCCACTTTTTTACATGATAAAAATAATACTTTTTTATTTACTCACCCAGATAATTTGTTAAATTTAAAAATAAATTTAGCATGTTGGAATTTATTCATTAGTATATTAAGTACTTTAAAGAATTTTTAAATAAAATACCATTTTTGTTCCGAAGCAAAGCATATGGACACACCGCTTCAGGGTGGTAATTACGAGTTTTAGAGACATTTAGAGACATTATGAGAAATGGTTTTTACATTTTTTCAATCTAATGGGATCTTCTCCCATTGAATAAATAAAACGTATTATAATGCAATAATCTAAATGTTTGAAAAATTTGACTATCCTGCGGTGGCGATGGGTGGAGGTAGGGTGGATCCACCATAGATAGTACAGACTAAACTTTGTCAGTTATATGTATTTGTTTACATTGAACTAAGACTACAATTTACAGATGGTGTTGGTTAGTTTTTAAAATTCAAATTAACCCTGGGAAAACCAAGCCATAATACGTATCTGTCCATAAAATATTTAAAATTATGCTATTAAATCACACATCATTTTGGATATTTCTTAGTTCAACGAAAACAAATGAGAATGAATGAAAAAGTGCAATATATAAACATATTATATTCTATTAAAATGTCAGTGGTAGCAATCGGCAATTGTCAGCTGTTCTGCTAGGCCTATCAGTCTGAAGTGGTGTCAGACGATATTGTGAAGGCCAGACTCCAGAATAGACTACGCATATGACCCCAAATTTATATTGGCAGTGACGACCTGCAAATCGGCGAAATGTCAAACTGTCTGAGGTGAATGAAAATCCATCCCGAAGGGGAAAATATGGCGCCGTCTATGCATACTTCACAATTATATTAATATCCAATACCTCCAAGCCGTCTGCAAGACCTAGCGAGACAGACTGGCTAGAGCCAGCTGGCTCAGCTAGTAATGATTATTATGTTTAAACAGATTTGTGTATAATATAATATAATATAATAAACATTCAGCATCCGTGGTAGATAATAATAATTATTATTTTATAAAAAACAATGCATTTTTAGTCAAATTAAACTCAAACCTCTATGTAAAGATTAAAACCTCTTATTATAAAGATTAAAACTTGATTAAAACCAATTTCTGATTATGGACGAAAAACCTAATTTTGTGAAAGTGTTATCTATACCTACGTACCTAGATATCTATTTACAATAATACCAACCGACCCGCCAACATAAAACAGAATTCTATCAAGCAAATTAATACTTAGATAATATCTATAAAATAAGTAGGTACAATAGCGAATTAATCAAATTATTGCATATTATTCTCGATTCGATCTATCTTTTTTAATAATGATATTTTAATTTTATATCTGGAGTTTTGTGTGGCGATGGCAATACTAATAGTGATTGTATCGTATCGGGAAAATAATATTTATCATCTGGCAATTCCTTCAAAAAATACATGCGGGTTTGACGTTCAAGCAAAATTATCGTACAATTATTTTCAAATAAAATTGTGAGTATTGAGACAAAATTAATTGATTTAAAATAGTCTTATCCTTTATAATTATTTAGACTTGATTATCCTAAATGTCCTTATAAATAATCCTAAATAACGTAGAAAATATAATTTCCTGTCGACTAACCTAAAATTTATCATTAAGTCAACGCATGTTTATAATATTGTTGTTTTTATTACTTATTTTTAAAATATGTATGAAATGATATACCTACCTGTAATCGATTATTAGTACATTCAATGTGATAGTTTTCCCGTTTTTTTTCGTATGAATTAATCCTAAAAATCTTTATTTCCAGCTTGTTCACGAAAATGGTGGTCTTCACTTGTGCCCATTGTGGCGATTCTCTACAGAAGCCGAAAGTTGCAAAACATTACGATACAAAATGCCGTAATAATTTTCCTGATCTCTGCTGTGTGGATTGTTTGAAGGATTTCCGGTAAGTGGTTTATGACATCTTCTGGTGAGAGAACACATGCAGAGAAATGCCTTAATGATAATTAGGTGCAACCACGTAGGTGGCTTCGGTTTTTCACCTACTATATTCGAAAATGGATACACACAGTTCATGATCTTAGCCAGTCACTGCTTAGCTACAAATCGACTAGGTTACACAAGAATGTCACATCTTTCGAACGGAATATACTTAATATTATATCAAATTAACTATTGTTTGGGTAATTATGCCCGCATGAGCTTTTATATATTTTTTTTACGAATCACGATTATATTAAATACCTTTTTCTGTTGGCGCAGATGCTTTTCGATCCAATAATTGATAATTTAAAATGGTACAAGTCGGTTATGGGGAAGCCAGGCGGGAACCGCGCTAATTGTCATAGCCGATTTTGGGAAAATTCATGAATTTCAAGAATGAAAACCTAACTTAAACTAACCCAACCCGACAAATAATCCAGTATATCGGGTATTTTCAAAATGTGTTTGCCGCTGGCTTCCCCATAACCGACTTGTACCTTTAAAATTTTCTTACTTTTCGATGCATCATTATCACACACTAAGATTATATCGTCTCTGTTCTGGCAGAACACCATAACTGGAGAATACTAGTTTTGAGTAATTTGACTTTGAAGTTGTTAAAATGTTTGAAATGGTCTATCATGTGAGTTTATTAAGTAACCGTAAAAAGGATGACTTTCAAATAAAGACTGTTTATTTATTAAGGCCATTAGACCCGTTTTTTCCTGTCTTCTCAGAATCGCGGAAATGATAAGCATGCTTAAAACGAATTGATACACAATAAACTCTTTATTTATTTAAAATCTAATAATTAGTATTCAACTAAAACGTTCTGTGTCATTAAAATTTTTCGAATCGCTTTACTTTTTAAAATAAATGACAAATAGTCAGTCCTGTTTTCGAAATTGGTCAAAACGACTGTCACGCCACAATGAATGTTGAACTTAATAATAGTTTTGCAGGTATATATTGTATGAAAGAAATGGGTAAAACAATACATTTCATTGATTAACCCATGTATTTTTTTTAATTTCAGAAAAATAAAGATTTTAAAGCCATTTTAGTTTGAGTATACATCAGCCAATTTTGAATGATTTTTTCTCACAAAATAATATATACTGCACAATAAAAATATTTTTTTATTATAATATAACATTTCCGTAATACTATAAATAATAATTTACAATAAAAAAATAAATAAAACCCCATAAATTCGGTACAATTAGTGACGCTATATTACCAAAACACGTCGTACATTTTCATGTATTTATCCTGTTTTCAGACAATTTAGAAATATAATTATTTTGCAAAATTAACAAAAAGAGACCATTTGATCGATTAATCCATACAGTTTTTCTAATTTCTTATTTCTAACGTTAGTACGATCTGGAATTTCAACAGGTAAGGACATCTTTTTTTTCCCAAAATTTATGACTTACGAAACTCATGGAAAAATGACCTCTACTCTCTTTGCAGTAACAATCAAATTGGCAAGTCGCAATTATTTGTATCGTTCTATTCAGAACACAGGACACATGCCAGGTGCAATAATTTGTGTTGACTAAAATATCAAACATCATATAGTACCACTGAATGTCAAACTGAGAAAAATGTAGTTTTATTATATTTATTATATTATTTATTATCTTGTAATTGAAATGGTTGCAGCATGTGAGATATTGTAAGATAATTGAATCTAATAACCACGATGGCTACAAGGAAGTACTGAAGGTATTCGTTCGGTGACCCATTTATAAAAAAAAAATATTTTGGTCTTGAGCAGTTTAGATAAAATATAGGTGGACTTTAATTGTTTTGATAAATATGTACCTACTTGGTTAGGCTTTAAGCGATTTGAAAAACTTTGCATGTACTTAATACAGTTTTTATGTACCTGGGTGGCCATGTTTTCTTATTTTCAAAGGGACGTACGTATCCAGGAGTATGTTTATTGGCATTATCAAAATGCGTTTTCCGCTGTATCCGCTTTAACAGAACAGTACCGAAAATTTAAAGTAAAATACGTTTTCGAATGCTGTCATCGTAATGGCCACTGAAACATGTGTCATAATTTTATTAATCGTTAAAATAATAATAAAAAAAGTCTTTTGGGGCACAAAATCACGTATATGTTTTATGATATATGTATTTTTCAGATGGTTTGTGGTAAAATCTTTTTTTTCATACTGCCACAATTCAACTGTTCATAATTAATTGTTTGTTAAATTTTTCATAGTGATCTTTGACTTAATAGGTAGGTGATAAAGTTTTTACCTTACTTTATTGTATTAATTTATTGTTAAGTGAGAATTAGCTGCTTTCGTTGTCAGTGTGTATTTGATGAGTGCGCATAGTGCCTGACGATGTCGAAAGGCGAAACCAGGATCGCATAAAACGACTCAAATGAAATAGTACAAAACTTAAATCCATTAGAATTTAATATATTTAATGCCGAGTTGAATTGAATGGAATCACCTTAGGCATTTATTAGTAATTATTTAACACAAGTAAAAAATATATTGAGGTAAGAACCTAGTTCATTGAATAATAAAAACAATATTACTCTTTACATCACAACTGACAAGATTTATATGAATTGTATATTGCCTGAACTCGTTGATCCTAGACTAACACGATTGATGGATATAAGAAACCCTCAATATAATAATTATATTAGATGCTATCAATAGAGAAGAAAAAAAAATTTTAAAAAATAATTTATAATAGTTATTCTAATACATTACATACCGTTAAGCCTGTACACTAATTAAAGAACCAATTATTAATTTTCTATACACTAATGTTCCGAAATCCTCCGCGGCGACCAAAACGTACTGCCGTCAAATACATGTTATTATAATAATGGTTTCTTAAATCTTGATTGTTGCGTACTAATTTAAAAAAAAATTGTGCCTCGACAAATATTCATTGAATTGCTTTCTTTTATGAGTCATGTTTTTATAATTCAATAAAAACGCAATAATAACAGAAATCTTTTATGCCATCTTGTGAATGTTTTAAACTTATAATTTGTAATGTTAGCTCATGAAAAAATGAATAACTTTTGTATTCATACACACCGATATATATAAATAATATACCAATTTGAAACACCTCAGAAACATACATAAGTATTAGATTTTTTTTTGAAAAATATTTGGACTGAATTTGAACCTACAATATGATAGGTTCAAGAAAAGGTGTCACTTCACAAATTCAGCATATCAATAATATGAGGTTCTTATTTGGAGGTCTACTATTTTTATTATTATAATTTATTCTACCTACCACAAAAATGTTTATAAAATATGTTAAGAAAAAAATATTATTATTAATTCAACACTTTTAAAACCTCTGATTTCGTATCTACTCCTGGAGACGCTGAGCGTAAAGTTTGAAATAAGGAACATTTTGGTATAACTAACTCAATATGTCATTTTTTCGAATTAGTGTCTTCTGTCAGAACAGTGACGATATTAGGTGGGGTATGTTAGGTTAGGTCTAAAAATAAAGTTATAAAACCTCATGTGGGCATGGGCATCTGTGGCACATTTACCATTGTTTGTATCGAACTTACATACCTAAGCTTTTTTTTCTTTCATGCTTTTTTTGCAAATTTTCAAAACAAGACTGCATTTTTACAGTTTCTCGGAGCTTGTATTGGCTCAGTGTCACGTTACCGGCTAGCAAGTCCTATAAAAGACTCAAACTGGTATTCTAAACAACCTCATCTTTAAAATCGGCTGTACACCAGGCTTGAGTATAACATGGGTTAACTGAATGGGTTGAAATGTGATGTAGTACTCAACCACATTGTTCATTGCCCTGCTTCTTAGTATTAAACTGTTGATGTGAACTTATGAACTTTATTTCATGCAGTATGTGGTGATGAATCACATTCAGGCTCTTACAAGAACATGACATTATATATTTATTTTTTTTACCATGAGTGGAGGTTTTGTTTTTACGAGAAATAGATGTTAGCCACTTGCTCAACCTATTAGGTCCATACTCTGACTCATACACAAATTGAAAAATAATATGTGTACTTGCCAGATCCGCGATTCGAACCTAGGATCTACGACGTGATAGGCCGACGCTTAAGCTGCGTGGCATCGTGGCAATACGTTATATACCAAGATAGTATCCATTCTGTCAATGAATTTGTCACATATGTGTATTACTGCACTATTATTATTCTTAACCTTTTCTATGCCTCACGATATTACTACGGCAGTATCTGACAGGCTACAGATTTTTAACGACACGTTGAATGTAGAGCAAAGCTCTTACTATTGATAGCTGTAATACCGTTAATGGGCGGCTTGGTATTTCATAATTATTCAAACAGATGACACCGTTTGTTTAATTTTTTAGATTACGCAAATCAATCGATAGGGGCTAGTAATTTGATTTTAAAGTCAGTCGAAATTTGCATGTGCGGCCTGTCGATCACGGCCTAATAGAGCGAGAAAATTCGCTCAAGGCATAGATCCGGTTAACGAATACTTATCTAAATTTTTGAATACTCAACTTACCGGCAAGGTTCTCACCAAGATAACACAAATAAAAATAAATGAAACAAGATGACAATTTTATTACTTATGCTCATTTCAAAAACAGTTACTGACAAACACAAAATAATGTATGTAGACTCGGAATCCATAACTCTAGACTCCTATAAACTCAAAATCGTTTTATTCATGTGGACGCATCTTGGATATTATCATAATAATTTTCATATTCATTTCAAGAAATATTTTTATATTGATTTATTCGACTGTCAGACATGAAAGATCAATAATGCTTACATCTCTACTACTAATTAAGCCTTTCTTTGGAAAAATAGCATTATTGCAGTAATGCCAGTTTTCTGTATATCAGTTTTTAATATACTCCATAACTTTGTTCACTTACCAGTCACAAATCTCAATAATAGATAGCACTGGAACGTATCACATGATTTTTGAATTAGCGTGTTGATATCTCAAAACAAAGATTATAGGATAACACTATATTTCTCTAGGTCTATGGTCTCAATTGGTTCCAATTCCATTTTTCAATAATTCTTTTAAGTGAATGCTTCTTAAATCCAAGCATTCCTCACATATCTTTGAATCATCGCAATCATATTGGCTGTTTATATAAAAATTAAAAGTTTATTTACCTAACATCTTTAAAATTTATAATAAATTTTTATTTTCAAAATGACTTCAGTTGTCATTTTGATCTCTCTTTATAAGACTGTAATTCCATGGAATAATAATATATTTATAAACTAATTATATTCTGTATTTTTCAGCGGAGATGAGTACACAGTTCACGTAAAATGTGTTTCTGAGGCTGAACGGTATGGGGCAAAAGGTTTTGTAGCAAAGTCCAGTCAAAACAAGGGCGAGAAGAAACAAAACGCTTGGATAGAAATTGTTCAGTCAGTTTTGGATGAAAATCAGAGCCTTTCCGGATCGCTCAAATTTCTTTTAGAAAAGATTTCAAAGCAACCCAACACACCTCGCAAAAAGGCTAAATTTATAAACTTTGTAAAGAGTATGAGCTCCAGAACACACCCAAAAGAAATTGATCATGCCTGGGAATTACTCTCAGTCAAATTGGACTTATTGAAACCTGCCAACATTCCAAATCGACCCTTGCAAGAAAATGAAAAGAAAACTACATTAGATGAAAATTTAACTGAAAATGGAGATTCTGATAAACCAACTGTAAATGGAAAATCTGAAGATGGTGGTGATGCTAGCCTTACTGAAAATAAAACGAAGAAAAAGAAACAGAAAGTTGAAAAAATGTATACAGAAAGTAACGAAATTGTTCAGAATGGAGATACAGAGGATGTCGTACTCGAAGAGAGTAAGAAAAAGAAAAAGAAACAAAAGCATGGTCTTCAAGAAGACAGTGCAAGCGTTCCGGTATTAGATTCACAAGAAACCAATGGGAATACTGATGTTTCAGAGAATAAAAAACGAAAAAAGGGAAATAGTACATCAGAAGATTGTAATAATATTAGCTTGAGTGGTCACCCTGAGGAAGCCATTGCCAAAGAGGCCAAAAATGACAATGAAGTAAATGGCACTGAAAATACTAATGGAAATCATGTAGATGAAAAATTGTCACGGAAGGAGCGAAAAGATAAGAAAAAACGAGAAAAATATGAAGCCGAACTTAAAGAAATTCAATCAGCCCCCACTAACTTATTAGATGAGGAAGGAATTGTCCTGAAGAAGAAATCCAAGAAAAGGAAATTTGTGGATGATGAACCAGTGCAAGAATCAGAAGAACAGCCTTTGAAATTAAACGAATCATTGGAAGCTCCTGTAGAGGATGATAAACCTACCGAGAAGAAAAAGAAGAAAACTGATACAGTTGGAGAATTTGATTGGATAGGTGCTATCACATCCGTTCTTGGATCAAAAGAAAAAGAGATATCACTTAAAAAGTTGCAGAAAAGGGTAATGGCGGAATATTGCAATAGCAGTGGAGTCTCTGAAATAAATGAAAGAATCGCTAAAAAGTACTCCAAGAGCTTAGGAAAAATACCCAATGTAAAAATAGATAATGATAAAGCTCGACTTGTCAGTATTGAAGAATGATCTCATTATTTGTTGATAATCCATGATAATTGGGTTATCCACATTCATTATTGGATCTGTCATATTGTATCATTTTTAAATAATTCATAATGTATTAAGAGCTAGAAACTGATTAAAATTTTAAATGTCATGCAAATTTAATATACTTTGTTATTTTGGATTCATTTTTGTGGACACAAATGCATTCCAGTGACTGAAGAATGAAGCGAACAAAAAATGTTTTCCATGGCACTCCATTAGATTAATTTTCAATTAACAAACTGAAAAGATTCCAAATTCAATTTGTGCAAATAAAAAAATACATAACACAATACCCAGCCCATCCATATGTGCAGTGTCAAATAATAATTATTTGTTGATTAGTTTTGATTTCCTCGCAACTTGCATTTATCTATTTTGAATATATTCACTTTATAATATGCAACCTGAAGTACCTACCTACTACTTATTTTTATGCATTCTGTCAAATTAGGTACCTACCTAAATTAAATTGAATTACTTATAAAAAATAACTAAACTATTATTATTTTATATGTTAAATATTTTTCTTTATATGTAGTAAAATTTACAAAATATCAAGACTGGTCACGTCTTAAAAATATTTGACAAACAGTAATAGTAGTTATTGTGTTATTTCTTTTAACAGTAAAAAGCTAATACATAATAAATTGTTATCATTAAATTGGTTTGTACAAAAATATTTTTTTGCTTAATATTTATAGTTTTTCTAGGCAGCCCAACCGGTGTGGACATTATTATATCGTGTGGAACTATAATATACATACATTATTTTAAATTAATACAGCCCTTCGTTTACGCTCAATGTTCTAGCTTTTTCTATTGACCACCGACCTTGGTAATATTACTGTTTTATTTCATAACTGAACAATTACATAATATAATGTTTGATTAAGTTTTTCTCATTCTGAAATATAAATCAATTAAACATCCTTGATAAAACCGTATTTTATTTAAAGTTTTTGACATTTTGTGATACTTATTCGTAGGATGTTAATCACATTTGAATGATCAAAGACATAGCTTATGATCAATATCTTTAGAATTATCTTCAAATGTGTTAATCGTGCCCATTTTTTGAATAATAAAATACCTAATTCCTGTCAAATTTGGGATCACAAAGATTATAAAATATAATTTTTTATCGTAAATATGTCACTATATAATGTTAACATTAATTTTACTAATGGTTTTGTAAATTAGTTTAAAAATTTAAAAATATAAAAAATCTTAACAGCACTGGACATGGATGTACTGAAATATGACTATATTCTAAAACATTAGAGCGAGATGTTTAAAAGAATACTATTTTATGTAATAAAAATACTTTATGCAGTCATCAAATGTTTAAAATATATATAAAGGATAATAAGGCTTCAAAATTATATAAATAGATTATCTACAACGTTTAAGGAATGTCCAGGGTTATGCTTTGAAAATACCATAAATGCTCCATTTTGACCTACGCTGAGCATGTGGGCCCTTAAATAATTTATAGCATTACATTAATTCATTGTGTTGATTATTGAATGAGTATGAGTATCTGAGCCTTAAAGTCTACAAAACAGGTTGATTGAATATCGACTAACTTTTCTATAAGTTCTATGTCAGAGCGCTACATGCGCCAACACTGTTACGCACATGGTTTTTAAGCGGTAATACTGGTATGTCCTATGCACTTTGTGTGTTGACTTGTCATAGCTGGTATTGAGAGTAATAGAAGGTTTTTTTTCTGTTTCTCACAATACTTCTACATTGGAAATAATGCTCTTACCCCTGTTTCAGACGGGACACCGGTGTCGCGCTCGTATATAATAAGGAGGCCTTTGTATTCGAATAAAGGGGCTTTTGTATTATCTTTATGAACGTCCAGAGCTAAATTAGAACATAAAACTGGCTGCGGTCATAAAAACATGTGTATCGGCGGCTTGAGAATGTAGCGGCCGACGGAAAAGTGTACCGGACACGCTTTGACTCATTAGCTCGAGGCGTTCATAAACATAATACAAAGGCCTCCTTATTATATACGAGCGTGACACCGGTGTCCCGTCTGAAATGGGCCTTAGTCTGCTGCCACAAAGATTTAGGCATTTTATTGTTAATAAAACTCCACACAATACCGAACACAACTAAATTGAGTGTGGAAAGTAAATGCGTGGGGGGGTTTTAGTTCCAGAAACAACCGTGGTGCTGTAGAAGACTCAATATGAGTCACATTGTAATTTGTACGGAACAGGAGATGAACCCGGGTCCGTTGAATTCCGGTCAACATGCTTTACCTAATTACAAAGAAATGAACAGATAAGCGAATGACTTATTTTTTTCACTCAATGGATAATCAATCATAAGATTTAAGAATGTAGAATCCATTGTCGAATAATATACATAATTTGGAACACCTCAGAATACTATATATTGGTACGGAGCGGGAATTATCGATTAATAAAAACAGTGTTGTAAAAAGTTGTAGGAGACATCCACATTTATTTTGGCAAATAAAGTTAGTAGTATTATACATACACAACACATTTCACCACAGACATAAATTTAGATGAAGCTAAATAATAAACTCTTACAATAAAATTAATACTATCGGTATTTGATAGAATAATTCCAATTGATTGAAGTATGCAAATCCATTTGAACCATTATTAGCGACCTAGATATGTAATGTAAAAAACAAGGTCAATTGAATTTCAAAGTCGGTGACTGCTATTTTGAGATAATTGCAAAAAAACCGTCGAGTATATTTTAGACTGCAAATAGAATAACTACGTTATCAAACATTAGCAGAAGTTTACCTGGTAAACAATTAGAAATAACGAAATAAAATGTCCTTCACATTAAAAATTTTAATCATCTTTAAAGTTAGACAAAAAATTGCAACTTTGCAATCAACCTCAGTTTAATTCTATTTACTGACAAAAGCAGCTGGATTTAATATTTTATGAATGTACATACGATGGAAATCATGGCCCCCACAAGGGGGGGCTGACAGGGCCCGGCGAGGCGATTTGACCAGATAAGTGAGCTAAACACACATCACAACTTTACTTAACTAGTAGGAAAAGTCGCCTGCGGCGCTATTTTCCTGCAATAGTATTATTAAAACTTATGTGGTTGTACGATACAATTTTTAATTGTGTATCAATACTCAACAACTCCAATAGATGTATTAAACTATACAAAAAAACACTAAATGTACACATTAATTTTATCGCATACACTGTTTGGCAAACGCTACTGTAGAGCGTCACACTCCCTTTATCCTTAGCGATAGGTAGGGGGTCCCGCCAAAGATTCTAGCCTGGGGTCCCGCTTCAGGATGTGGGGGCCATGATGGAAATATCCAAGAATCAATAAAAGTGAAAATCTAGGTTACCGACTATGAAACAAATAGCCTCAATTTAGTATATTAATATTATAAGCAGTAAGTAATAATAATATGTCACTTTTATATTTATTATTGCTGAATGTAGGGTACATAGTGAAGACTGAAGATTCAAATGGAATAGTACAAAACATAAATATATTGAAATCTCAAAATAATATCGACGATTTTAAAGTATTGAGAAACAGAAGTGTATTGTGCAATGTAATAATAATCCCTAATGGAAAAATGTTAGTATATACACAAGTCAGGCTTGCGCTTAACCAGTTCTGAGTTTTAAAAAAAGCCACCGGGGGACCCAAAATGAGAAATACTATTTTCATTGTTAAGTATACACACATCTGTTGAAATTTAGTTCATATAGTAAATTCCCAATGGATTATAAGTGGAACTATTCTCACATAGCCAGATATTTAAGAGGCAGTTCATTTTTTATATTCCTGGAAAAAAGTCCAACCATTCCGATCCTCGGTGTAGAAAATCGTCTCATAGCTTCTCTTACTTCGGCCACTGTGATCGGTGAAACTCCCTCTTGTCCAGACTTCACAAATAACGAGTTTCCCAAACTGACCGGGTTACAATAATTACCGCCTTCCAACTTAACAAATGGATCATTCAACGTACTCCTGGAATCCTGTCTTACGAGAAAAACAAGATCAACCAACTGAGCGATGGTCTCGTAAGCTAGATAAGATAGTACATCTAAAGATTGCACAGCGATGTTGATGTCGTTTAAAGGGCACAGCCAGTTTTTAAGTTTTATTGGTGAGCCAAATTTAGACAGAGAAAATCCAAACGATGAACAGCGCGCTTTACTGTATGCCTCATACTTTTCTAAATTTAAATTCATTGAAATCCTATTAGCTCTACGAGCTCGCTGCTGTTTGACAATGTCATACTCCAGGCATTTAACAAGCTCACCGGTGTCATCAAAAAAATCCACCATATCACTAAATGTTTTCTTGCGTTTTTTAGAATTAACCTCTGCGTCATCTTCCATTAAAATATTCGGAATAAAATTGTCCCCGAGCAGTTTGCTTTTCATTTTAATAGTTTGTCTTGTTTTCATAAAAATCAGCATTCGTTGCAGTTTGATTTTGTTGTTTCGCATTAAAAAAATGATATCTTCCGGATTGACACATTTCTGTCCCCTTCTCTCCGAGACTCTTAACGATTCTTGAAGAATGGAGCGCATCTGCTGTAGAACGATAGATTCAACGAGTGTAATTGTTTGTGGAGATGGTGTAGGGCTATCGCCAAACCCATGAAGCATGTGAGCTATTTCTTTTTGAAAAGATGAACTATCTGGGGAAGGCTGTTCTTGAGTATATAATAATGCCATTTTACCACTTATGTAAACTGAATTTTATAATAGAAATGACATATCAGTAATTTGATATTTATACTGATGTAAACTAAATTACTAAATGTATATTATGAACAAGTCAGGTTATGTTTGTTTTTGAGATGATCTGTCAACTGACTGTCATATTTTGACTTTTTGAAGCTTGGTTGTTGCGTGCTCAGTGTTGCCATATTTTCAAAGTGGAATTATAGTACTGAGCCTCCAAAATTATAGTATTTTAGCAAAAGATATAGTACACGTTGAATGACTAATACTTTTCTGCATTTTCAAAAAAATACGCAGAAAGTAATTACACAAAATATAACCCAGTGAGGGTTAAGTTGGACTGCAGAGGTAGTACCTTTGTCCTGAGTAAACCAGACACTGGTCCTCGCTGTCCTACAAGGCAAGTGGATGCGTAATATAGATCTAAAACAGATCATTAGCCTCTCCCACCGAGACTGTATGTGCGTGGTGCCAGCACCACATTCTCCTAAAGGTGACCCTGGTATCGCAGAACACAGCGGATCTAGACTGGGAAGTCAATAAATATCCCTGATATTGGGCAGCAGCAATTACCAGTACTGATGTAAGGTGAAGAGGATGGACTTCGGTACAGCTTACATTTAGATAACTGAAGGCATGGTCGCAACGGCTTTAATGGCTTTGACACTGCGATGTGGAAAGCAACGGGAAACTACCACATTAACTATATCCCTAGTAATCATCATGGCTGGAAAATCAAATTGCATGGCCCTCAGTCCCCGGCAGGCGTTAAATGGTCAGAGGGTGCTAAGAATCCTCGGGCCGGCTATGAAGATTGCGACCTGGAATGTGCGATATTTGTTTAAAAGTGGAAAAATGCAAAACGTTATTATGGAAATGAATCGGTTAAAATTAGACATCATTTGTATCAGCGAAGTGAAGTGGAAGGGAAACGGCAGATTTAAAACTGACAACGGCACCTTGTACAGGCGGACCTCGACTTACGAACGTTCGACTTTCGCACAATTCGCTATTTCGCACATTTCAAAAAAAATCGTTTTTTTTAAACGTCGCGCTGGCCGTGGGGTTAAGATATCCCCTTCTCGCTCGCTCACAAGCAAGTGCATTTCTTGCGTCACTTGCATCCTGCTCGCACCCGTCACTTTGCTTGTGAGCTAGCTAGGATAGGTGTCTTGCGCAGGAGCGCGTGCGGGCGTGTCATGTTGTGCGTTTTGCTAATTTTCTTCATTTGAAATACTTCACCCTAAAAATTTATAAACATGAGTGAGAAACGGAAAAACTGCAGTGTTGATACGAACAAAAAGAAATCAAGGACTTATAAACTTCACATGACGTTCTGATTGCGGTGAATCTTTTGCTTCAATCGGACGTTCGTATGATACAAACAGGTCTACTACGATATGTTCAATTTTGAAAAATAAAAATAAAATTAAGGAATACGTTCAAAATTGTGGAAATATATTATCTTTAAAGGTTGTTTCTAAAGGACACGGCATAGTTATGGATGAAATGGAAAAATATTTGTCATCAGGAATCGAAGACCAACATCAAAAAGATGTCCCTCTGAATATTTCAATTATTCAAGCGAAGGCTCTTAGTTTGTACAAAGATTGGAAGGCTAGAAAAAGAAGATTCTAACACGATTTTTCAAGCAAGTAACAGTTGGTTTATATTAAATTCACTGGAAAATCGGCTGATGCGGATAAAGATGCTGCAAAAGAATTTATTTCCTCATTATCCAAAATTATTGAAGATGGAGAATATTCCTCTAGCTAAATATTTAATGTAGATGACACAGGTTTATTTTGGAAAAAATGCCTAGTCGTACATTCTTATCTAAGGAAGAATCAGTTGCCTCAGGGCATAAACCTTCTAAAAACCGATTGACATTGCTTCTTGGTGGAAACTTGGCTGGTGATTTAAAATTGATGCCAATGTTAATTTATCAACCAGAAAATCCCCGAGCATTGAAAGGAAAGGATAAAGAATTGCTTACAGTAATCAAATAAAAAAACCTGGGTTTACTGCGTTAATATTAAAAGATTAGTTCACTTTACATTTCGTGCCAGCAGTTAAGCAATATTGTAAAGTTAATGATTTACCATTTAAAATATTTTATTTAAAATAAGAAAAAGAAGCGTGGCAAAGAGCTAACTCTTGATAACTTTTTAAGGGAAACACCCGCAAACCCCACTTAAACATGTCTCTTAAACATCTTATATTTACTTGATAAATAAATATTTCAAAATACACACAATTTTTTTTTTTTTTTACTTCCCTCTACTTTCGAACATTCAACATTCGCACACCTTTTCAGGAACCAATTATGTGCGAAAGTCGAGGTCCTCCTGTACTCGGGAAATGATGATAACCACCATCGAAATGGAGTGGGTATCATAATGACCGATAAAATTAACAGTTCGGTCAATAGTTTTGTTCCCTACTCTGACAGAGTAATACTATTACAACTCAAATCAGGGATGGGTAATGTTAATATAATACAGGTGTACGCTCCAACTGCCGACAAAGATGACGATGTTATAGAAGAATTCTATCAACAGATAAATGAAATTCTAAAATCGACGAAAGATAATGAAGTTACCTTGATTATAGGAGATTTTAACACAAATATTGGTAAAGGTAAAAGTGGAGAGTTAGTAGGAGAATTTGGTCTAGGACAAAAAAAATGATCGAGGAGAAAGATTAATACAATTTTTCCAGGAACAGAGTATGGTTGTTTGTAACACACAAACTTCCAGTAAGGCGATTGTATACATGGAAATCCCCACAAGATGATGGCAGTAATATCTAATATATAAAAATTTATATTTGTTTGTTTGTTTGTTCGTATTGTATGCACTGCCATACCGTTCATCCGATTGCGATATTGCTTGCACTTCCGTGAAGAGTATAGGCTATATCTTATATATAAAAATGAATGTCTGTCTGTATGCCTGTTTGTCTGTCTGTCTTTCTGTCTGTCGTTCGTTCGTTCCTATACCATTCATCCGATAGCGATGAAATTTTGGTAAGTGGTTGTAAGCACACCCGCAAAGGTTTCAAAATTAGAAAAATCATCATCTTCTTCTTCTTCATCATTCTATTTTCTTTTATTCATATGGTTCCTATACCATTCATCCGATTGCGATTCGTCAGTTGTTGTGGTAACACCCGCAAAGGTTTCTGAATAAGTACAACTATCTTCTTCTTCTTCTTCTTCTTCATCATTCTATCTTCTTTTATTTGTATGGTCCCTATACCATTCATCCAATTGCGATGAAACTTTCGTTAGTGGTTGTGCCAACACCTGCGAAGGTTTCTGAATTAGTACAACCATCTTCTTCTTCTTCATCATTATATTTTATAGTTCCTATACCATTCATCCGATTGCGATGAAACCTTCGTCAGTTGTTGTGGTAGCACCCGCAAAGGTTTCTGAATAAGTACAACCATCTTCTTCTTCTTCTTCATCATTCTATCTTCTTTTATTTGTATGGTCCCTATACCATTCATCCGATTGCGATGAAACTTTCGTTAGTGGTTGTGCCAACACCTGCGAAGGTTTCTGAATTAGTACAACCATCTTCTTCTTCTTCATCATTATATTTTATAGTTCCTATACCATTCATCCGATTGCGATGAAACCTTCGTCAGTTGTTGTGGTAGCACCCGCAAAGGTTTCTGAATAAGTACAACCATCTTCTTCTTCTTCTTCATCATTCTATCTTCTTTTATTTGTATGGTCCCTATACCATTCATCCGATTGCGATGAAACTTTCGTTAGTGGTTGTGCCAACACCTGCGAAGGTTTCTGAATTAGTACAACCATCTTCTTCTTCTTCTTCATTATATCTTATGGTTCCTATACTTTACACATTATTCTTAGTACAACCATCTTCTTCTTCTTCTTCATCATTCTATCTTCTTTTATTCGTATGGTTCCTATACCATTCATCCGATTGCGACGAAACCTTCGTCAGTTGTTGTGGTAACACCCGCAAAGGTTTCTGAATAAGTACAACCATCTTCTTCTTCTTCATCATCATTCTATTTTCTTTTATTTGTATGGTCCCTATACCATTCATTCGATTGCGATAAAACTTTCGTTAGTGGTTGTGCCAACACCTGCAAAGGTTTCTCAATTAGTATAACCATCTTCTTCTTCTTCTTCATTATATCTTCTTTTATTCGTATGGTTCCTACACTATTCATCCGATTGCGATGAAACCTTCGTCAGTTGTTGTGGTAACACCCGCAAAGGTTTCTGAATTAGTACAACCATCTCCTTCTTTTATTTTATATTCTTCTATTCGTATGCGTTTCTATTCCATTCATCCGATTGCAATGAAACTTTCGTCAATAATTGTGCCAAAGCCCACAAAGGTTTCTGAATTAGAATAACCATCTCCTTCTTCTTCTATTTTATCTTCTTCTATTCGCAATGAAACTTTGGTGAGTTGTCGTGCGCATGCCCGCGAAGATTTCTGAATTAGAAAATCTTCTTCTATTCGTATGCGTTCCTATAACATTCATCCGATTGTGATGAAACTTTTGTCAATTGTTGTGTGCACACCTGCGAAGGTTTCTAAATTAGTATTATATAAAATACAACGTTTATTTTTTGTTTGTTCCATGCAATTTTGATTTTTTTTACTACATATTAATAACATTAATAACGTTTGCATATTTTGGATTCGATTTTAATTTAGTGGTCTTTTGTTTGACCTTTACTCCTATTAGAATTATTTTTATATTGCCATATTGTATAACACAAATATTTAATATTAAAAAAATAATTAAGTACCTCTTATTATTTTTTAAATATCTAAGATAAATATAACCACGAAGCGACCCTGTGCGAAGCCGGGTACTTCAGCTAGTACATTATAAGAAATCAAATAGACTATACATTAATTCGCAATCGTTACAGAAATAGCGTAACATCTACTAAAACTTATCCAGGTACTGACATCTCATCTGACCACAATCCTGTTGTAGCTACAGTAAAAATTAGATTAAAAAGATTACTGAGGGAACCACGCGCAACCCAACGTGTTGACATTAATCAACTGAAGGATCCCGAAGTCAAATAACAAGTAAAAAGTGCACTGAACACAGAAATAGAACAAATAAAAACTTCAGTCATTACATCTTCTGACATAACAGACAAGTGGGACAGGATAAAAGATGTGTGCTCCTCCATATCTAATAATCAATTAGAACATAGAAGAACAGCTAAGAAGCAAAAACGGATGACATATGAGATTCTGTCTTTAATGGACGAAAGAAGAAAATGGAAAAATAAAAATGAAACTCAATATAGGAGAATTCATAATACCATAAAAAGTCAAATTCGTACAGCTAAAGAAGAATGGATGTCCGACCAATGCAAAGAAATTGAAAATCTCCAACGAAAATGCGATTCCTTTAATATGCACAAGAAGATAAAGGAAACATTGGGAATTACGAAAGGAACCTCATCAACTATCTTGAAAGACGGAGATGGGCGTATTATATATACGTATTATATATATATATATAGGATTTTTCGAAAATGCGAAGAAGGCATGGATGACACAATTTGGCTTCAGAAGTGGTTTGAGCACTCGCGAAGCACTTTTCAGCTTGAATGTTCTAGTCCAAAGATGCCTAGATGTTAATGTTGATGTTTATATTATGTGTTTCATCGATTACGAGAAAGCATCCGATACTGTTAGGCATACTAAACTTCTGGAACTCTTACAGGAGAAAGGCATCGATGCAAGAGACATTCAACTGATAGCTAACTTATATTGGAATCAAACAGCGAATATTAAGATTGAAAACGAAATCAGTGGAGAGGTAAAAATTCGTCGCGGTGTATATTGTCACCTTTGCTATTTAACATGTACTCGGAAGCTATTTTCAAGGAAGCCTTACAAGGTGAATCGGTGGGTATTATGGTTAATGGCAAATATATTAACAATATACAATATGCCGATGACACTGTGCTGATTACTGATAGTTTAAAGAGTTTACATCAACTGGTAGAAAAGGTTAATGAGGTCAGTAATTCTTATGGTTTAAAAATGAACCTCAAGAAAACAAAACTATTACTAGTATCAAAAACACCGACACCAGACACCAACACAAATTTTGTCATTAACAGCGAACCAATCGAACGTGTGACCCATTATAAATATTTAGGTACATGGGTCAATGAGAAATGGGACCAGTCTCAGGAAATAAAAACTAGAATTGAGATTGCAAGGAGCGCCTTTCTCAAAATGAGACGCCTTCTTAGCAATCGAGATCTTAACCTAGGTCTGAGACTGCGTATGGTACTTACGTTGTTATGTGCTCTCAATTCTTTTCTATGGTATGGAAGTATGGACGCTAAACAAAGAGATGTCACGGAGACTTGAAACTTTCGAGATGTGGCTGTATAGACGCATCCTCAAAATTCCTTGGACTGACCGGGTGACAAATGTTGAAGTTCTCAATCGAATGGGGAAGGACCGAGAAGTTCTACGTAGTACCTATCAAAACCAGGAAACTACAATATCTCGGCCACATTATGAGAGGACAAAAATACAGCAACCAACTTGACATTCAAGGAAATATCAATGGGAAGCGTAGCAGAGGACGGCGCCGCATTTCGTGGCTGAAGAACCTCCGTGATTGGTACGAGTGCAGCTCCACCGTACTGTTCCGGGTAGCAGACGACAGAGATAAGATCGCCTTGATGGTGACCGACCTCCGCTAGGGGATGGCACAATAAAAAGAAGATAACCCAGTGATAAGAATAAAATGCTTTCAACTTCTCATAAAAGTCCCTTTTTTCCTAAAAGTTTTTTCGCATGTACCGTATTGGTGACATGCGAAGTGCACATGACTCATGTCTTAAATTTATTGTCATTATTGTACTGCAACTTTAGACCTATATGCTTAGCGTCTCGCCGTTCAGATGTCAAAACAAATATGAAATTGAAATAAAATTGTCTATTATTCAGTGTCTAAATAATGCATTTCTACGAAGTTGAATCAATTACGAAAGACGTTTTTGCTGGTAAAATGTAGTTTTATTTAGGGGCGTGGAGATGAAATAATGTCAACGGACGATTGCAGCCAATATAGACAGTGACGTCCCTTGACAAAATGCCGCCTCTAGGCAGCGCCAAAGTGCCGCCCCATTTTTATACAGTATATTTTATCATCCTTTCATTACTCCAATATCTCTAAGAAATGTGTTATATGAATTCTTTACTAACAAAATATATTATATAACACTAAATCTAATTTAAATGCCATCTCTACTTCAATAGACAACATTGCGAGTCCACGGTTTCAGATACATTTAAAAATACACCTGACAACTTTCAAAACTCGCGAGTGACTGGCAAAATAATTGGATAAATTAATTATGTAAGTATGTACCTACCTATAATTCGAAAATCTGCACGAGTCATTTCTGGTCATCAAGGACATGTCGTCCAAGGACAATGGAAGTAAGCTAGACATCGCAAACCCGACAAAAAAATTACAGTCCTGTTAAACCTTTTATGTTAATTAATACATTTTGTTTCCAACCGGTGAGCTGATTTTCTTAATGGAAAGATATTTCCGTTATTACTAAGTTTAGGTACCTATTTTTATATATACCTAATGATTCTTCTCGATTTGCCGCCCTTGGAGTAACTGCCGTCCCCAAGCGACGCTCAATCTGCCTACCTCCACGGGACGTCACTGAATATAGACAATTTGCGATATTATATAGTGCGAAACTTCTTGGCTACGTGTTAAAACTGTGAACTAACATGTTCCGCCCATTTCTAACCGCACTTCCATTATAAACTAACAAGCTCCTCCCACGTAGTAGATATTATATAGGTATATAAAATAGTTCTTATTTTCTTATTACGTTTTTCATGTTGCTCCAATTCAAAATCGATGGATAACAAAGATACAATAAGGAGAAATCACAGCATCAAATACGCCATATTTTGACGTTTAATATAACAAATGGACACTAAAGAGCAGGGTTAGCGAACCTTTTTACAATTTCCGAAATAATATTTTTCGACTGTCTGATATGCCAAGCAGTTTTTTTATGGCAAAAAAGTTTTTTAAAGTTTTTAAAAAAAATATTTTTTAAGAATTACTTAAGTATATTAAAAAAGTTTAAAAATTACAATTGAGTTATTGATATTCTATCTTTCATCGTATTTCTAGCCAAAGGCAATCTTTCATTCTATGAATATTTTTTTCATTGTTTTCAAATTATTCAAAAAGATCGTGGAAGCATTTAAACCACTCTTTTTCATATTACATTCTCCATCACGCTTTTGCATTTGCAGAGAATAACAAGCAGTTATTATATTTGAGGCATCTAATTCAAAAAAGCGATAATTCCACATTTGGTAAAAATCGGGAAAAATATATGCACGTATTATTTGTATAATTTTATACAATATGTACTTATTGATCTATAAAAAACTAAATAATAATAAGAAAATAAACTCTTGACAGTGCTACGGAAATATGTGCCTTATGTGGAATAAATTAAAAAGTGAGGTTCAAGTAGCGCTACGTCCAATTTTGCAGCATTTACGTTCCAAAATAAATTATTTTATCTAATTTAATTGCAAAATCTGTTTTAATTTGTTGTAATTGTGTTGTTTTTGAAATGAACATGTGAAATACCGTTTTAATTGATTAATTTAATTGCAATATAATTTAAAATATATATATGTGATATAGAATTTGACAAATTTAGTATTTCAGATAGGTTTACAAAAAATCAATCATCATTTTTAGTTTTTGTGGTTCGCCCCTGGGAGATTGTTTCATAAAAAGGGATATATTTTTCAGGAATATACTGCCGAAGTTTTTTTAAGTCATTTAATTTTTGTTGTACTGGATCTCTCTATGAGAGAAGAATACTTATATGGAGTATTGATCCTATCTTGACGCCGGATTAAGCGTTTTGCAGTACCGAAAACTCTACCACAGGTAAGAAATGAGTGACCACGCATTGGTACAACATGAACAATACTTTGAAATATTTTTTGTGAGTCAAAGTAAGAAAAAATCGAACCACAGTCTGAAAATATGTACAGTTCTGAAATTTGCAAGGATAAAAATCGATCTATGT
The DNA here is from genome assembly GCF_057557595.1 of Rhyacophila brunnea. Lineage (NCBI taxonomy): Eukaryota > Metazoa > Arthropoda > Insecta > Trichoptera > Rhyacophilidae > Rhyacophila > Rhyacophila brunnea. The sequence continues at coordinate 31,978,234 of NW_028233276.1, read as the reverse complement.
AGTCCTTCAAAAATATGCACACTTCATTGGGCCCTTTTTGCTAGTCCTTCGAAGTAGGAATAAAATCCTGCCTTATTTGACTTAAGCCACGTTGACACGGTCCAAATACGATCCAAGTACACTTGGACCGAGTGCCATCCAAGCGACAGCTTCATACTAATTATGCCTATCCAAGCTACTCGGACAGCGTTCTACTTATCCAAGTTAGCTTGGATAGGAGTAATTTGTATGAAGCTGTCAAATACGAGTGCGCTTGGATGGCACTCGGTCCAAGTGTACTTAGACCGTGTCAACGCGGCTTTAAGGTTGTGTATAAAAAAAGAGTTTACCCATAGCTGGCGATAAACAAAAACATCATGCACAGGAATATTCGGAAGTGAAAGATTTTGCAAACAGTCGATGTAAGGTAGCTAAAGGAAATCTGTGCGAAAACAACACAACTACTGTATTTATGTTGTTTTCGAACTGACTTGAAATAAAATCGTGTTGCATTTTCACAATTGAGTTGTTTTTTAAGAGAATGATAGGTTTACCCTCAATAAACAATAATCCGCAATAAAAGCATTTTGCCATTTTGTGTCAGTTATGGGGTTTTCGAAATGACCAGTTCAATTATAAAAACGAAATTGTGACAAAAATGAATAAAAGTCGATATTTCAATTCAGATAGGTACACTTTATTGCAATGATAATCATATTGACAAATTATGAATAACAACATAAATTTATGAGGACATATTTATGTAATAATAATAATAGTAACGCACTCCCACCATGGAAATTATTTGTCAGCACTTCCTGTCAGATTGATGACTTCATGAATTATTTCATATTGTGTTTCATTATAAATTTTTATCGCTTGCTGTTAATCTTACAGTCAAAACCCCAACGATCGACAACATCTATATCTATATATATTATATAAAAGAAAGTCGGGTTAGTTACACCATTTATAACTCGAGAACGGCTGGACCGATTTTTACGATCTTTGATTTGTTGGATTTGTCTCAGCCCCGAATAGCAGAATAACTATTAAAACATCGGATAAATCACGGAAAAAATAAATTATGAAGAAAATTCATTTCCTCATACATTTTGTATGGAAAGGCTTTTGACTCATATCGATGAATTTGAACGATGAACCTCGCGCGTTCGAAAAATAAGAAAATCACAAAAAAATTAAATCCGTATACAACGCCATCTCTGATATATGACAGAAACAAACGAAAGAATGATAGTCGAAATGTCTAACTGTCAATGGTAGTGTGCCCAACATTTCGTGCTTCATGTCAACAGCTCAATTTGCTTGAAAACGATACTCATTGGGATATGACAATCGCTGAAGCAATTGTTTCTGCATCTCCAAGTCAGATACGCACATTATTTGCTATCATTATTTCGACATGCTTCCCATCGAACCCACCTGAACTGTGGAACAAGTACAAGGATGACATGTCAGAAGACATTTTACATTGAATTCGTGTCAGTTCAGGGAATCCCGATCTCGAGGTGAATGAGGAGATACATAACCAGGCTTTGCTTTTGATCGAATACATATTGTGTTACCTCATGTGCGGCAGTTTTTTAGTCAAGTTAGGAATACCAACGCCACATCGTGGAATGAACGACGCTTTCAATCGAGAATTGGAACGTGAATATGATCGAGATGCATTGAACCAATCAGTTTGAACGAATGTACCACTGTTGAACCCCCAACAGAAAGAAGTGTTCGATACGTTAATGAAGGCAATTGATGATGGAAATGGTGGCTTATTTTTCCTCGACGCGCCCGGTGGAACTGGGAAGACATTTCTCATGTCATTGATTTTGGCTACTGTTCGTGCGAGATCCGAAAATGCTGTAGCAGTTGCTTCTTCTGGGATAACGGCCACGTTGCTAGAAGGATGCCGAACGTCTCATTCAACGTTGAAATTGCCCTTAAACCTTCAAACGACTGAAAAACCGACATGCAACATTGCGAAACACTCAGCAATAGCCAAAGTTTTGGTAGCAAGTAAAATCATCACCTGGGATTACGAAAAATGGATGTCAGCCACTTGCTCAACCTATTAGGACCATACTCTGACTCATTCACAAATTGAAAAACAATATGTGAACTTGCCAGACCCAGGATTCCAACCTGGGACCCTCGACACTATAGACCGGCGCTTAATCCATGCGGTCATCGTGGGTGTACAGTGTGTACAGTTCAATGTAATTAAAATACTTTCACTTTGATTTGATTTTTGCACATTTATTGAACTTATTCGTTTTGAGTATTCATTTATATTTTTTATGAAAAAACGATGTTTTTTAAAATAGATATAAAAAATATTAAAACTATGAATTAGTCAAAAATCTCTTAACGATGCTTAGAAAACTTAATAAACTAAATTTTAATAATAAATATGGCCATAAAATATAATATGTAATAATAAGATGCGGTCCGATTCAACAAATTCACATTTTTTACAATTGTAAGTTTATCTTTGACTTAAAATAAAAAATATTTTTCTTTTTAATGTTTTCAGATACATATTTATTAATTAATACAGTTGAAATTGTAAATTATCAAAAAAAAAATCTCAAATTGCAAGCTTCGTATTTTTCCGCTAGATGCCTCTATAAAAACGGCTCAGTAAAGGCTTCACCTTTTCAGAATCTACATCAATATGTTGTTGATCGTTGAGGATTTGACTGCGCAGAATAACAGCAAGCAAATTTATAAAGAAATCTTCAAGCTAAACAATATATGAAATAATTAATGAAGTCATCAATCTATCTGACTGTGCTGACAAATAATTTCCATGTTGGGAGTGCGTTACTGTTATTATTATTAGATAATTATGTCCTCATGAATTTATGTTGTTATTCATAATTAGTCAATGTGATTATCATTCCAATAAAGTGTACCTATATGAATTGAAATATCGACTTTTATTCATTTTTGTCACAATTTTGTTTTTATAATAAAAATACCGTCAAACCCTCCAACATTGCCAATGGGCGATAACTTTGCCCAAAGAACAAAATTATCTGTAATCGCTTATAAGCAAAAAATGCCACAAGTATGAAAAATATAAAAAATTTGGGGAAAAACATTATGATTTTTCTGACAATACTCAGTTTGGCCTGTTAGTAGCTTCACTCAGTTGCAAGTTGTATTTGTATCCCATCGGAGTTGGCGGGTATTTGAGTGGTGCCAAAAATAATAAAGTTCTAATTATTGCTACTGGGTTTACACATAATTCACGTAAGTTATTCTTGTTACATATTATTGATTGCTATTTAACAAACATTTATCTTAGGGTGTCATTCAATTATCTCGTCAGAAACTCGAACAAATCATCTGGGCAATATTACCGACACATTCTCAGAGTATCGTCTGTCAACATTGCTCACCTTTAGGGTTATCACTTTTGCAGTATATATAATATACTTATATATATTTATAAGGTAATTTATTTTAGTTACTTTTTGTTGCGTGCTTTGACATTTTTGTTGTTTCTAGGATGAACAATACTGGAAGAGTGAAACCTCTTATCAAGAAACGAAATAGCAGACGCCAAATAGGTGCCCGAATGTACAAAAATTATTTAAAAGAAATATTGGAAATGGCAGTTGAGCTGGTTAGAAAGAAAACGATTACATCAAGAGATGCAGAACAACAGTTCAGCATACCCAGAAGAACAATTTTAAACAGAGTCAACATTTGCCACGCAAAAGATGTTGGATGTCCGAAAAAACTCTCATTAGAAGAGGAGCGAAAGCTTGTTACAGTTCTCATAGCTGTTGCAGACTTTGGAAGTCCATTAAAAAAACTGGACCTTAGGTTATTGGTTTTTGATTATTTAAAGAAAAATTCACGTGAAGATATTTTTAACGGGAAACCACCCGGAAAAGCTTGGGTTGCAAATTTTTTGACAAGACATGCTGCAGAACTAACTGTCATATCTACGCAGAACATTAAAAAGGTTCGGGCTGAAAAAGGATTAGACGATTTAATGGAGTATTTTAATAATTTAAATGAATTTTTAAAAAACATACCTTCAATGAATATAATGAATTTCGACGAAAAAAACCTATCAGACGACCCAGGGGCAACGAAATGTATATTTCGAAGAGGTGTTAAATACCCAGAAAGGATCGTTAATTCAACAAAAGGCTCCATATGAGTCCAATCTCTTTGCTCCATATCCATAATGTTCTCAGCAACAGCCAACTTATGTTGTGTACAAAGCTCAAAATTTGTACACAGAATGGCTAAATGGTGGCCCATCTGATGCCAGATATAATTCTACTAAATCCGGATGATTTGACTCACTTGTATTTGAAGACTATTTCAAAACAATTATACTTAATTGGGCTGAAAATCTGTCAGGTCCGAAGGTCGTAATTTGTGACAATCTATCCAGCCACCTGAATGTCGATGTGATAGAAATATGTGAAAGAAAAAATATTAAATTCGTATTTCTGCCACCGAACTCCACGCACCTGACGCAGCCGTTGGATGTAGCCTTCTTTGGACCTGTAAAAAAAGAGTGGAGGAAAATTTTGTTCAAATATAAAATAGAGAATCCGCAACAGACGTCTCTAAAAAAAAAACACTTTCCAAGATTTAATTCTAAAGAGTTTATTGAAAATATTCAGTTGAATGAAAGCAATAATATTAAAAGCGGCTTTAAATCAACTGGAATCTATCCATTCAATCCGCAGCCTGTTTTGAAGAAGATTCCTGAGTACCACGAAGAAGCAAATACATATGGGATTGATAAAACCTTATTGGAATACCTGAAGGAAACAAAATCTCCGAAACCTATGGAGTTTAAACGTAACAAAAAAAAATCGTTACTGAACCAGGAAAATCAATTAGTCTATCTGATATTATTCAACATTCCACCTACGAACCAAATCAAAATTCTACTGGTTTCGAAATGGAACAGTTTTTCGATGAACAATCTGAATTACTTACTGAGATAAATCAAATTAAAAGCAAATTTACGATCATCTCAAACGAAGTAATAAGTGCAGCGGTTCCCATAACCATCCTTCGCGAAATGCATATTACCACAATAAATCGTAGTTGTGTTGAAGAAAGTCATACAGGCGTCAGCAGCTGCTCTAAAATACAAACACAAACTATTGTTAAGCGTGTTCAAGACCACGTGAAAAGCAAATCTAAACTAAATAAATTGACTGCCGGTAGTTCGGATGAATCAACTGAAAATAATTTAAGTGACTATTCTGTAATGGATTCGTCTTATGGTGAATTACAATTTTCTTCAGATGATGATCTAGAGGTTATTTTTGAAAACAAATCCGAAGAAACTACCTGCTTAGACATGTCTGAAGAACCTGCAGTTGGCAAATATGTCTTAGTAAAATTTAATACTGATAAAAATTAAAGATATTACGTAGGTAAAATTTTACGTGCACATGACAATAACTGTTTTGCAACAAAATTTTTAAGAAACAAAATAAAAGGTCATTTTTACTGGCCGGCAGTGGATGATGTGGCTGATATTTATTCCGCTGACATAGAGAAAGTATTGACGCAGCCTAAAATTAACCGTCGTGGGTGTACTGGAATTTGGTTTTAATTTTATGAATTATTCAATTCATTAGATTAGTATTTGCATTTTATGGGTATGTACCTACCTGTAATTTATATAATTTTTATTCTGAAGCATTATTTTTATGGTTATTTTGTTACTTTATAAAAGCAGCATTATAAATACTACTTTATCTACTGCATTGAAATATGAGAATTTATGAGAATTTCAGTCAAATGCTACACACCTTCGCCTATTCTCAATTTAAGTATGGAAACAATAAATATCTCTATTTTTCAAGACATAAAATCAAAATCACTCACAATATGTATGTACCTTAGCCAAATGAAACCAATGACACCATCATTTGAACAAAAATTATTGTGAGTAGGGAAAGCTGCAGCATTTTCCTTTATAATTGCCTGTTTTTTAAAGAGGTTTTAATTCTTATTTCTGTATTAATGTGTTTTTCTATCAATACTGTACACAGTGACAAATTCTCTATCTAAATCAATTTTAAGATACTTAATTACCCTACTGCTAGTCTATATACTGACGTCCCAATTTATTTTTAAGTTATTACTTATTATGCATGTTCTTTTTTATAAACTTTCTTTCCATTCTCTTATACTAGGTACCTGTTTTTTTTTCTCTTGTCTCATTTTTAACTTCTCCCTCTACCGTATTTATGCGATTTTAAATAACAGTACCTATTAATGGTTGGTTTAAATAATGCTTTATGTGTCCATTTATTGTTGGGATTTGGGACCATCACTTATTCATGTATTTTATATTCACCTTAACTCTGATTGATTGACCTTAATAAATAAAAAAAAAACACTAAAAAGGATTTTTTAAACATACCTAACTATATATTTTTATTCCTTACCTAGATGTTTTGTGATAACCCTAATATTTGTATGAAAAAATCCATAAAGGGGTTGGTAACATTGCCCAAAGATTTATTCTACAAAGTATTGTTTATTTTGCCTCAAACTTTATGGGATCGGTAAGTTTAGCCAGTTCTACATAATAGTTCATAAGGACGTAAGAGTAATGACTATTATTCAATGTACAAGATCAATGGGCAATGTTGACAGAAATGACTGATAATTTTGCCCGCTTCAATAAATTCAAATATTTCCTAAAATAATTGCTTGTTTTGTATTTTAAACAGTTTTTCAAACTTATAATGATATTAGTGATCATTTTTAAATAAAAACGCCAGCCTACCATTTTTTTTTGGTAAAAATCTACGAGTACATTAAAAAAGTGGGCAATTTTGGATGATTTGACGGTACTTTTTTGGGTTCGGATCTATGGTTCTGTCATAGTCCAAGCTTATAATCACGCCAATAGATGGTACCAATTATAGGGGGCATCTTCTTGTATGGAACTTACGAATCTATATATTATATACATACGTCTATTATATATGGTTCTAACTGTTGTTGGATCAGTGCTGCCATCTTTTCAAATTGGAATTATAGTACAGAGCCTTCAAAATTATAGTATTTAGACAAAAATTATAGTACGCGTTGTCATTTCTGTTGAAAATGTATAGTTTTTTTGTTTCTCAGAAAAAAAAATCTCAGTATTTGAGAAACTCCGAGACCCCTTTTAAAGGTACCTCTTCCGACCAAAAATGCTTAACGAAGAATTCTAGAAATTTCATTTTTAACCAGTCAAGCGATTTTTTTTACGTCTTTCGAGAAATTTTTTTCCAAGTTCTCCAAATCTTATTATATTGCGAAATTATAGTATTTATCGAACGAAAATATCGAAATTTTAGTACTTTTTACAAATTTTTCCGATATTCAAAATTATAGTATTCTGGGCGTACTATACCTGTTTTATCTCGTACATAGTACGCGGACCAAAATAATAGTACAAATACTATAACTATAGTACGGTTGGCAGCACTGGGCTTGCTTCTGATCGGTGTTGGCATGAACAGTAAAAAGGAATTCGCCAAAAATAAATAAATTTAAAAAAAATATTTAACAACTTACAAACAATTTAATTTATTTATTGCTTGAAAATGACCGATAATTACATTGTAATGTAATTTTATTAGGTATGTACCATTATTTTGTTTTATGAGATACATACCTAAACATTCTTCTTATTTGTAGGTAGGTTTATTCAAAAATAATAGAGTAGTCGCTGTTGATTTGTTGATTAGTCTATGTTTCGTCGTATCTTTGTCTATGACATTCGCGGTGTCATCGTATCAATAAATTTTCATTAAATTTAAATATACTATAATCACTCCTCTTCACTAAATTTAAATTAAAATGGCATCGCAGGGTGGCATAATTCCGTTTATAATGGACTTTTACAACGATCCATTCAAATGGTAAGGCATATTTCTAAAAACCTATGTAATACACCTAATGTTAACCTAACACTTCGCGCATGACTTCGGCCATGTCAAAGAATTGAATACCTATTGATAATAAATTAATCACCGAGTGTGTTCGTTGTGAGCTTCACCGAGAAGCACTATCTGTTTTTATTGCGCAGATACTATTTTTACTGATATTTTTCGTACACAACTTACGCAAATTTGTTTTTCAGGTCACTTGTCAAGAGTGTGGGATTATTCGCCGTCGGTGTAGCGATAGCGAGCGAATGTACCGGTCTCGAATTAATGCCGAATGTACCACAATAGAAAGAAATACCGCCATAGTTGTAACATACATCAAGAGAAAAATTATAATATGGACATTTAATTTGTGTTTCTAATTAAAAACAAGTGTTATGTTTTACTAGTTTAAGAAAAATAGATACCAATATGATTTACAAGTACGATTATGCGTTTTTGTTCATCACTCTTTTCCAAATATGTTGCTGCCAAGAATCTTCCACAAGAAAACCGAACATTGTCTTGATAATCACAGATGACCAAGATTCTGTACTCGGAGGAATCGTAAGATACTTAACTCGCTTAATTTATTTATTTTGATACAGCAACACCTAATAAAATGTTGGTCGAGTTTCCTATGTATGTAAAATTGAGATTCTGTATAATGGTGCTGCAGATGACCGCATTACCTTTTATAACTTTCTTTTTAGACCAAACCTAACCTAGTGTGTGATAATGTTGCATCGAAATGTATGAAAATATCAAACTTTAAATTAACAATTATTGGATCGAAAACCATCTCCACTGACTGAAAAAGTTATTTAATATAATTGTCTACGTGGGATAAACTGTTTCCGCCAAAAAAAAGAAGATAAATGGTCATCCGGTCATCTGCGACACTATAACCTTAGGGTGTTTATTATACCTACTATTAATTGATGTTACAACAAATCAGTGCTTTGAGAATTAATTCATTAGTCATAATGATTACAAGTGTTGGGGCATATCGTCACCTAAATGCACGGAACTTGTAACTCCATATTGACCAACTTTACAGGAGGAAGAAAAACTGTTTTAAAATTAAACGGACAGGTTTTGAAAAAACAAAGACTTTTTGTATGACTTTACTGGAGTTACAGGGTATGAAAACTGACAAATAACAGCGTCTGAGATACAAGGAATGAACAATGTGCTTTTTTTTGCTTCAGCAAATATTTTTTTAGATGAACAGATCGATAGACAATTAAATTTACTATAACACTGCATACTTAACTCATTTTAGGCCAAAAGTGGAGTTACAAGTTTCGCACATTTGGGTGACGATATTTATTATTGATCGAGTTAATGCTTAGAGAGTGTACATAATTGAGTGTACATAACATTACAACCTTTTTTCTACTCCACTGTCACTGAGTATCAAACACAAACACTAAGTCATTCAGGTGTCTGAGAATTTTGTTATATTGGATCAACACCTTGAATACACGTCATATGACATTACAGCGTATTTAATTACAATACATTTTCATTCATAGAACTTTTAGAAAGCAATTCATGTTTGTGGGACAAACCAACGAATTAGTGTAAAGATAAGAAATGTCTGTCATCGGAACTCTGATTGGACCATGGTAAAACACCGTTATCCTATAGACCAGTGATTCCCAACAATTTTTGCTTGGCGGAACCCTTGGGACGTTTTCTAGAAACTACAAATTTAATATTAAAGTTCAGATAGTAGAATTATAAAATATACTTACACGTAAAACAGTAAACAATGATATACTGAAGCAACAGCGTTTTAAATTTAAATAGGCAATATCATTGTAATAAATCGTTTCTGAGCTGAATATTATCATGAAAATTTTAAATGATTTAACAGAAATAAAACGAACAGTGCATAGCAGGCGGCGACCTTCATTACTGACAACTTAAATCCTCAATTTTTACTTTAAACCTAAAATCAAGTCATTTTAATTTTTTTTCAAGTTATACTTTCTTCTTTCTTTCGACCATGTCCGATCCTAATATGATCATATGGGCCTCCACAGAGTAGAGGTTTGTATTGACAGATTTTTGTTTTTTACGAGAAATGGATGTCAGCCACTTGCTCAACCTATTAGGTCCATACCCTGACTCACACACAAATTGAAAAACAATATGTGTACTTGCCAGACCCAGGATTCGAACCTGAGACCCACGGCGTGATAGTCCAACGCTTAAGCCGCGCGACCACCGTGGGTGTTCACGTTTTCTCAAGTTATACCTAGCTTTTGAAAATTCTCATGAAACCCTGGTTGGGAATCTCTATATCACCATTACCCTATCGACTTTTGCCCTATTGACCATGACCCTATTGATCGTTGCCCTATTTATCACTATCCTTACTACTTATCTATTGTAACAATGTGAGAACTTTTTCTGTTTATTTAACGGCCCACATGCTCAGTGTACGTCAAAATGGAACTTTTATGCTATTTTCAAAGCATGATCCTGGACATTCCTTAAACGTAGATAATCTATTTACATAATTTCACATTCAAAACACGCGCGTTAACATGATCTTAATCTCTACTTCATTTATCGTTTGTCAATTTATGGCTACCTCCGTATGTTGTAGATTAGCCACTGTGAAATGCCAATAGAAATGGCGTATTTCAAAAAAATACTACCTTATTCTTAGGTCAATAATTATTATAAAGCAAACATTATTTGTAGAATGTTTATCACATTTGAATGGTTCAAGACGTAGCTTATAATCAGTATCTTTAAAATTATCTTTAAATGTGTAAATCTTACCCATTTTTTGAATAATAAAATGCCTAATTCTTGTCAAATTTGGGATCACAGAGATTAATCAATATAATTTTTTATTGTAAATATTTCACTATAATAATGTCGACATAAATTTTACTAATGGTTTTATAAATGCTTTTAAAAATTAATAAATATAAAAAATCTTAACACGCGAGAGCGTTTAAAAGAATACTGTTTTATGTAATAAAAATACTTTATGCAGTCAGCAAATGTTTAAAATAAATATAAATGATAATAAGGCTTCAAAATTATGCAGCGCTCGAAATGGAAAAATTTACGAACCGGAGCGCTCGACAGTTTTCTGAAGATTTTTACATAGTAAAGTTATCAAAGTTTATGTTTTTTTTTTTCATAAAAATAAGTGTGTTAGATTTTCTATTATATGGCCTATCCAGCTCAGATGGTCAAATTATTTATTCCACAAGATGGAGCGATAATTTTACCTATTTCACGAACAGGAACGGCGCTCCGGTGCGTTCCGGTCCATTTCGAGCCGTGAAATTATGTAAATATATTATCTACAACGTTTAAGGAATGTCCAGGATCATGCTTTGAAAATAGCATAAAACCTCCATTTTGACGTACGCTGTGCATGTCCCCCCTTAATTGAATTATTAATCGAAAAACCCAATTGATTTTATTTTATCCTTGAGGATTTTACAATGGTGTGTGCACACTTCAAACACTCCAAGTGAGATAACTCATACTAATGAAGTGTAGTGCAGGTGGGCGATGAAAGACATTTTTTTGCCACTTGTTCAAATGTACAATGTTCGGTTACTAATTGATACAGGTGTCGCAGAGAAATAACAGTTACAGCAAATTTACAGATGACCACAGTTTGTATGCGTTGCTTGAATCCTTACCCGATACAAAAAGAAATCGGAGGCATAAACAGTAATCCGATTTACTTGCTGCTTGTAAATTTTTTCAGTATTTTTCTGTTCTGTCTTTTATATGATCAATATTTAATCATCGAAGAGAACAAACAGCGCTAAAATATCATTCCTTCATTGCTTTGTCTCAGCAGTCAAAGCAGGAAAATTTATTGTAGAAATTATAGCTTATTTATTTTAATCGGATCAACCATGACATAAATAACAAGAAAATATAACGTCGTTTCCATTGCAAAATTGTATATCTGCAAAATATGCGTTTTTGACATTTTTGTATAATTAAAACCGCAAAAATCACCTTTACACACATGCAAAATAACACAATTTACAAAAATTGCATTATCGATTAAATTATGAAAACCTTTTTTGAATTGATTCAAGTGCCATACATTTTGTAAACTGTTTTTATGCTCCCCTGAAAACTTGAGATTTTGCAGATATTCAATTTTGCAATGGAAACGACGATAATATCAACATACCTAATATTATTCTGATCATTTTTGTTTATTCTATTTTTATTAAATTGTTAATTTGAAGTAGGTATGCTATTTTAAATCAAGCTGCGAAGCTGATATAATTGACCTTGATGTGTCTTCTTTTCTTGAATACTTGTGTTGAACATAATGTTGCTCAATGCAAAAGCCTCTCATAGGAACGCAGGCCAATAATGTTGTTTTATTATTTTTCTAGCAGTTGTCAATTGCATTTATACTCTCTTTTTTTCAATTTGTCGCTTGACGTAGAATAATTGCATTACTACATCCAAATTATTCCTACGCTAATTGGAATTTTTACACTAACACTGAAAATTACTTTTAAATTTCACCAAAATATTTGTGAAATCATTTTTCTTTCGTTATCTTGACGGTCAAGAAAATGGTTCATAAATGGACCTACGTACCTAGAAAGAAGAATGGGAGTATCCCTGTCATCCACATGCTTAACTTCAAAAATTGCACCGTCAAGGTGGTGCTGGCTGAGGCCTAATCCATCGGTGATAATACATTACTCAGATTTTTTAGGTGATGGTGATGTGACACTTTTGATGTGATTTGAATGAAATATATGCATTTCGTCATCTATTTTCTGCTGGATGAAGGCCTTCCCTAGCTCCTTCCACTTATCTGGACCGTATTTTTCACTGCCACTTACTTCCGGGTAACTTGGTCAGATTGACGATCCAATGGATTTTGGAGCGGCTTCTGGCTATGTTATACCCTTTGTTATCACTGTATAACTGCATTTGTCCAGTGGTCGTTGACTAACAATATGTCCAGTTCATCACTATTTTATCAGTTTGGTGACCTCTATCAGTTTGCATACCTACCTACTCTCGTTTGTCTCCTTATCCATTGGTTTCTTCTATGTTCTTTCCTATGACCGAATCCATTTTTCTGATCTCTTATATTAAGGGTTAATGATTCACATGCATGCATAGCAAGAATCGGTTGAAGACTACATTTTAGGCACAATGTGTGATCACTTTAAAGATATTATTCGGGCGCTCGGTAACACTGACTTATTTGTCGGCCGTATGCCGAGTATTGTTTAAATAGTCACTACTTATTTCCATTATTCAATATTAATTGTCAGTCACCATCACTCTAATCAAGAGAAGTCTGCAGCTAAACAACAAATCGTCAGTGTAATTGCAATACCACGGATGGGTCAATTAAAAAAAAAACATTTTATTAAACATTATCATTACACGATTTGAGAACTACAAGGTTCTAAGTGTTTTTGGCAAAACAAAAGTGACAGTTAGGCAGCTTATAATACTACTTCATTGTTGACTTTGTTTTGTAAAGGACGAACACTTAGAACATTGTAGTATAGGCTCGCGATTGGTTGATGTGCTAAAGTTTTAGAATCAACTATTCCAGTTATTCTTAAATCAATACTACAACAAACCACATGTGAATCATATTAGAATTATGCAAAAGCAAATCTGTGTATTTTGTCTATCCTGAAAATTTTCTTATACCTATGATTTGTTCGCGGATTACACTAATATATACATCTATGAAATTGCAAGAATAGGTACTTTTACATCTTTTCAAAATATTATTGTAAAGAATATTTTTTTTACACAGACTCCGATGAAGAAGACACAACAGCTGATTGCAAAAAATGGAGCTACGTTTGTAAACTCTGTAAGTCTAATAATATATATTAATCCCAAATTTACATTTTCAGTTGAACAAACTTTTATCATTAACCTTCCGGAATTCAATATTTTTAATAACATTATAATGTTATCAAAAGTATTGAATTCTGAATGGTTGTCAAATGACAGTTTTAATGATTTTACTTAATATTCATACTGACTCAGACAGAATAAGGCAAATAAAAACCAAATGCATTTGGTCATAAAACACAAATGAATTTTATTAGATAGTATCAAATTTATTATTAGATTAAAATAAAAAAAACAAATGTGCATTAGTCAAGCAGTTCAGTAGTCATGGATATTTATATATACATGAGACTAATTATGTAAATAAAACAAAAATAGACAAACAAATCATTGCTTACTTAAATTCTTAATTACTAATACGTCAGTGTCAAGTCTAGTAGAGACCTACCTACCATACATCAGTACACAGTGGCAGGCTTAGGGACGTGGATGCCCGAGGCACTGACTGATTTTGAGGCCCACTTGATTAAAAATAAGCGATATTTTTATACGTACCCAGTAAAAATATCGACAAGCAAACAAACGTGGACATGCAAGTTTTTTTTTACTAGATGTTTAACCAAGCCGGTAAATAAATACATTACATAGTCTCATTTATTTTATCGACTCTTGTGTTGTAGTGCGCTGGCCTTTCATCTGGGAGCTCCGGGTTCGATCCCCGATAAGGACACTATATTTATGAGATTTGGAGACTAAGACTGGGTGTTTGTGATTGTTTCACTTCTATTACTAAATACACTACTGTCACCGGGCCTTTAGACCTGTTGTAGTGTTAAAATGTATCGGCAGCTATCAAGGGTAGTTTTTCATATTTATGTATTGAGGTATTATAATTGTTACAATAAGTTAGCCGTCAAAACTGTCTGTCTCACTCTAAAAGTTAACACAAACAAGAGAGGTGCTATTAAAACATAGTACTCTTTGACAGTTAACTTATTGTAATAATTAACCTCCTCAATATATAAATATGATAAACTACCCTCGATAGCCGCTGATAACAGCCTTGTGTATAGAATAGATGTGCAGGAATGAATTCTTTTTAATTTTGGGTGTATTGAATGACATCTTTAATTTATATATAAGACTTGTGGCTAATCTATGATGTATTCCCAAAGTTTGTGGCGGCCCCCATTTGCTGCCCCAGCCGCTCTTCCATATTGACTGGAAAATACCCGCACAATCATCAGACAACTAACAACACATTGGAGGGCGGGTGCAGCAGTACTAATTGGCAGGAGAAACATGAACCCAACACATTTGCAGCTCTGCTACGCCAAGAAGCTAACTATGCAACTTTCTATGCAGGGAAATATTTGAATGAGGTAAATACATTTGGGAATATTCTGTACATTGAGATAGCTAACTTAAATGCATGTAAGTGAGCATTTGCAATCTTTCTGAAATCATAATTTTATTGGTTTCTTCATGTATTTTTAACAAAGTACCTTATGAAAAATAGTTCTAAATTGGTCACTGAACTTTTACTGATCAATTTTTCGAGATGCTGAAGAAAGCATTGTAAATAATCTAATCCCTTAATTAACTACCAATAAATTACCATGTGCTATCCACTTGCTCAACCTATTAGATCCAAACACACATTGAAAAAACAACATGTAAATTTGCCAGAACTGGTAGGTACTTGAGACCCATGACCTTCTAAGCCAACATGTTATCGCTAAGCATCAAAATTGTGTATCGTAATTGTCATTTTTCGCAATATTCAAATAATTAAATTCGAAGTACATAGTGGGAAAAGTATTTTTTATCCATTTAAATAAAATTTTGTGTCTGTGATGGACCTACAAAGGATAAGAGAAAAGCTAAGTGTTCCACTATTATTATTTTATTTTTACGGAGGACAGGTGAATATCTAAATGTGCAATGAAATTAAGTAATACAGGGTGTCCTCGTTATCCGAGAGTAATTTGTTCTGAAAAAATACCTTTTAAAGTGAATCCGCTTAAAATGGGGACAAATTTAGTTAGTAAATGGGTTTAATTGGGACACGTTTGGAAAAGAAAAAGACACGTGAGCAAGACAGAAATGGCGTAGGAGTGTGGGATTGAAAGTGACAGTTGACGACTGTGTTTGTGTTTTTATAGTATTTTTTGCATTTGTCTGCAACTGCAGAGACTTGTAGAACGATACTAGGATAATGAGGACCCCCTGTAATAATATTTTCATTGACGTTTTGAATTATCCAGGTAATCGATTATCCAAATCGATTTTCCCATCTACGTACAAACGTTCAAATTAAATGATTTTTTATAGTAAGTGATGTTTTATTTATTACCATTCATTCCCATTAAGATACTTACATAATGCTGTATTTTTTTTAGTACGGAAAGAGTGGGGCAGGAGGCCCGGAGCATGTTCCCATTGGCTGGAATGAATGGAGGGGACTCGTCGGTAACTCAAAATATTACAACTTTACGCTTTCACACAATGGTGTCCCTAAACACTATGATGAAGGGGAATATTTGACAGATGTCATAGTAAGTATGAACCGATTACATTTTATGAGGTTTTCACTGTTACATACACTGAGATTTATTTATACAGACTCCAAATACCAGTTACTTGAAATTCTTGCTATATCTTCAATATTATATTGCATAGGTAGCATGTGTTGGTGGATTGACCAGCATGATAATGCAACGGTAAGTGTGAGGCCTCAGTGCCAGCGTTCGGCGCAGCGTTGAGCGTTCTGCGCAACTCAAATGTATAACCGTATAAATGTATAACCAAAAAAAGACATTGTCTACGAACATTTTCACACACGGTTATACATTTGACTTGCGCAAAACGCTCAACGCTGCGCCGAACGCTGCCACTCAGGACGTACACGAAGGCTTGTTAATCAGTGTTAACGATCCGTATAATCTGACCTAAACATGTTCAGCTAATTTTTATAAATTTCATATTTCGTGCATTTTATACCGATTGACTGACCCTGAAAGAAGGTATCCGAGCACACAATATAAGTCGGCTGGTGCCCGTAACAAATAATTAAGGGTAGTGAAACGAAAATATTAAAAACCACCGTTTTATTGTTTGTTGGCTGGGAGGAATCTGCCACCATGCTACATATTAGCTCCATTCTGTAATTACATTTAATCAGTGAAATATCATTTTCGCTTCATCTCGACTGTAACGTTATGTTGTTGGGAAAAATAAATGTTTGGTGGGATCCTGAGTGTGCGTGAATAAATTACATGATATTACACTCACCCCTTGTAAGGAAATCCCAACCCATAGCTCTGTCTTCTGTTAGAAGTAACCCCTAAGTTGTGAGGTTTCATTATGTTTGATTCATCTTTATTTTTTCAGACGGATATGGCAGTGGATTTCATCAAACAGGAATCAATAAGCGGTTTTAATAACCCTATTTTACTTGTGTTAGCTCCACCTGCCCCACACGCTCCGTTTGAGCCCGCCAAGAGACACAAAGATACTTTCAAGGATGTCCGTGCACCTACCACCCCTAATTTTAACATTCCAGCAGGGAAGGTAACAGTCCAGTTAAATACCTTTAAACTCAGAAGTCATAAATACAGAGTGCGAGTAAATATACTATTCCCACGTGAAGTAATAGTTATGCCGCCTGTGGAACATTTTTTCGGTTTTTTACAAATTTCGCATAGATCTTTAGAATCCTTGAGAACCTGTCATCTGGAATTTTTTTCATCGCAGTCTTGTAGAAACTACTAATGGTTTGCTGTTCGACTAGATTGTTCAGTTAATTGTTTCACTATTTTTTGATTCACTCATCAAGCATAACCGTAAAATTATGGCAGTACTAATATTCTGTTAAGGCGCACAGATACCATTTCTACCCTTTCGTAAGATGTTGTCTTGTACATATATTCTATATTGTCCATTGTCTGATTTCTCTCCATGTTTATAAGCCAAAAAGGCATATGGGATATTTTGTGTCTCCACAGAGTGGGGTTGTATTAACAGATTTTTGTTTTTATGAGAAATGGATGTTAGCCACTTGCTCAAGCTATTAGGTCCATACTCACATTGAAAAACAAAATGTGAATTTTCACAGACCCGGGACCCACGATATTATAAGCCTGACATGTGACTGCTCGGCCATTTATATAAGCACCGTTATATAAGATTAGATTGTTTAAAATACCACCTCCTGCGGGTCTATACTTTCTTACACAAGCCTGCTTTCGGTCTGCTACCGCAGCTAAATAGGGTAGGAAGGTATCGAATTATTAACACTTATTATATAGAGTTATTATTATTATATAGATCGAGATATTATTATATAGATATAAATAAAAAGGATTTCAAGTTATACACATTTATATTTTTTTAAAAAATCGATGTTTTTTAAAATAGATATCATCATCATCATCATCATCAGCCTGAATCTATCCACTGCTGGATGAAGGCCTCTTCAAGTTGCTTCCACTTCTCTCGGTCCTGTGCATTGCGTTGCCACGTACTTCCGCAGAACTTTATCATTTCATCGATCCAGCGGCCTCTAGGTCTACCTTGTGGACGTTTTGTACTTCTTGGATACCACTGGATGACTAGATTTGTCCAACGATTGTCTCTTCTTCGAGCTATGTGTCCAGCCCATCTCCATTTAAGGCTTTTAATAAACTCTATTACATCGCAAACCCTTGTCTGCTTCCTTATCCACTCATTCCTCTTTTTGTCCTTTCGCGTTATTTTAATAATAAATATAACTATAAAAATAATGTAATAATAACATAACCTATGTACCAAATATGTGACAAATTCACATTTTTTTTACAATTGTAAGCTTATCTTTGACTTAAAAAAAAAAAATCTTTTTAATGTTTTCAGAGACATATTTATTAATTAATACAGTTGAAATAATTGTAAATTATCAAAAAAAATTCTCAAATTGCAAGCTTCGTATTTTTCCGCTAGGTTCTCTGTTGGCATATATGAACCCCCTAAAATAAGGCTTTAATTTATTTATTTATTTGTTTATTTATTTATGCCAATGCGCCATAATACATAATAAATACAAATATATAAAAATATATAAAAATATCTTAATTACAAATAACAACTAATATAACAAGAAAGTGGAAAAGACAGCATGTGTAAATATTAAAAAAATATGATAATATATACAATTATAAATTTAACCTATTTAATACGTCCACAAACATTATATAGTTAATAAAAAACAAATCAACCTTTATGGTGCCATCAAATAAGCTAATTGCACGATACAAATAATAATAATAATAATAAAATTTATAATGGTTTTATATCAAACATGTATTTATTATAAGCTCGAGGATCGATCATCCTTTGAAAGAAAACCTTCACTTAGTCATTGTAAAAAATAATTATTATCGTACCTACATGGGATGAAGTTATTGATATCTGTAAGTTATTGAGAGTACTTTTAGGTTATTTAAAATTGTCGAATAATCTCTTTACACTCGTTCACAGGATAAACATTGGCTAATGCGAATGTCGCCGTCACCTCTGCCAAACGCCACTTTATTAAAGATGGACGATGTCTACAGATCTCGATGGGAGACCCTTTTGTCAGTTGATGAAATGGTTGATGCTGTCATAAAATGTTTGGAGGATAATAATATTTTAAATAACACTTATATTATCTTGACGTCAGATAATGGATACCATATTGGTAAGTAAAACTTTCAGTATTCACTACATTAACTACAAAGTCAGACGAGTGCAGTAATTTTTGACTAACTTACTAAAATTTTATTTAGTTTTCAATAGTTAGTGACACTGTCCATTTTTTACTGAAATTGAGTTATTATACACATCATACCTTTTTTTTTAATTGGCTTTACGGGTCTTGGCCACTTCACGAAGTGATTTTTTAAAAATAAAATTAACGATAAATGGATGTTAGCCACTTGGTCAATCGATTAGGTCCATGGTCTGTGTCCAACATTGATATACTACTGGATGAATCATATGCTTCTTAAAATGACGCCCGATTTTCAGCGACTCGGCCTGTGTTAAAACTTACTGTTTTAATATCAGCGGACTTAACTCGATATAAGCTCACTTAATATTTGTCTTGAAAACGACCTGGCAATAATTATGAGTAAGCCCGATCTAGCTTGCATCTTACTCTAACTAATAGTCAGCGCATGACGACTTGCTCTGTCCGCTCAGACATGAATTTTTGGTAGCTTGCAAGCTTTGGGTTGCAGCACCCTTAGGGTCACTATTCCAAGAATGCAAATTTAGTTTTACAGCCAGGGCAATACGGGTGAAATTCGGGAATCCATGTTAACGGTCTTAACGCATTATACCTACAAGGAAATATTATAAGACGATATTCGTAATATCTTCTTTTGTGGTACATTTTTAAAATGACACTTGTATGGGAACTCCTCATCTAGTAGTATATCAATGGTGTCCCAAACACACATTAAAATTGCCAGACTCAGGATCCAAACTTCAGACCCAAGACTTCTTTTTGACGAAGAACTATCAGTAGAATTTTTGCAGATCATATACACAAAATGTGTTAATTAAGAGTTTGAAAAAGAAGTAAGTCGTGAAAATTTTATGATTTGAATAATGGTGCCATGACATGAAAGAGATTTCCCTACATTAATCGAGATGGTTCTCAATTTATATTAATTTTGTTCCCTTGTTTTTTTAATATTCCCTATCTTATAGGCCAATTCTCGCAGCCCATTGACAAGAGACAGCCGTATGAAACAGATATCAGAGTTCCGTTGATAATTCGAGGACCAGGCATTGAAGAGATGTTACTGCCTCATTACCCAACGACAAACGTTGACCTTGCGCCTACTATTTTAGTAATGGCTGGGTTAGAGCCCCTTGATAAAATGGATGGAGTTCCTTTACCGATATTCCCAAACACTGAATTCGGGAATGTATTGGAATCGTCTCTCTTGACTAATAGTGTGCATGTCGATGAATACGATAGATACTTGCTTGTGGAGTATAACGGTGAGAAAGCTGGAAAGTCAGAAAAATCTGAATGCCCTTGGGATTATGACAGAAATCTTTCTGTAAGTATTATCCTTATTCGTAATAATATTTGGTATATCTTGAGATATTGTATAATATAGATCAGGGGTGGCCAAACTTTTAACCCCTACGTGCGACCTGCTTTTGAAATTATTGGCGGTGGTCTACTAACATTAAAAGTAGTAATTTAAAGCCAAAAATAAGTCTAAATTGAACACATATAATGTCAATACCAATTCAATATCAAGTTATTTTAATAATAGCAATTAATGATGACTTCAGACAAACATAAAAATAGTATGTAAATAAAACAAAATGTTCTTTTATTTTACTTTTATTATCGTAAGCAATATGCTTATTATTAGCTTTACAAATCGTAAATATTAACTACAGTACAAAAATCAAACGAGAACCGAAGGTAGCTGATTATAGCGGAATATTTATTCTAAAACCCGAAATGGTTGCACACACGTCCGCTATGCGCTACAGTCACCATGTGAGTTACCTACAAATCAACCAGTGTTGCCATATTTCCAAAGTGGAATTATAGTATTTCGGCAAAAAATATAGTACGCGTTGAATGACCAATACTTTTCTGCATTTTCAAAATTATAGTATTTTGGGCGTACCCCTGTTTTATATCGTACATCAGTGGCGAAGGGTGACTTTTTGAAAGAGGTAGACTGTGGGAGTAACTATGCTTGTCAGATATATTTGCGGGACATAAGAAGATAACCCAATATTACTACTGATGAATAGGTACGCTAAAACGAAGAAATTTCAAAATCTTAATTAGTTTATTATAATTATTAGTTCATAAAAATAAGCAATTAGTTTGAATTACTTATGTATTTTCCTAAACATTTATAAACGTAACATACGCTCAAAATATATTACCTATCGTCTTTGAAAATATCCGTTGTTGTCTATACAATATGTTCCATAAGAATTTATAATTTAACCTGTAAAACTAGACATTTTAAAATACTAATATATTTAAAACACGGACTTAGGTAGGTACAATATCAGATATCTAAATTGTCTATTGAGTGAACTAATAAATAAATAAAAATCACGAGATAAATTATTTGTATTTTTAACAACAATCAATACATATTTATGTGATTGAATCCCATAGAAATTATTTTTTAAATCATCTTATTAATTATTTTGAATAAATGTGCTCTCGCGACGTAAGCGGTAACAAAACAGCTTGTACATTTGTATGCGGGTCGCCAGACATTTTGAAATAATGAGAAAAACTTCATATTGAAAAACCCGTCGTTTCACGCGAAAATAATCCTATACAATATGTGAAGCGAAACGCGGTGTGTTCTATTTTTTTTAACTTTCGAGAGATGCCATAGAGGGTACTTATTGAAATATGGGAAAAGATCTTAAAATTATGACAATTATACGATAGATGTCTTTGGGCATATTGAATATATTATTATTTGTGATTATATAAATACGTCAACATGAAAATAAAAATTATTTTTCTTAAGAAGGTAGGCTTTAAATAATCGCCTAGTATGGAGTCTTCGCCATTGTCGTACATAGTATGCAGACGAAAATTAGAGTACAAAATATATTATAATTATAATACGGTTGGCAACACTGAAGTCAACTCTTGTTTTACCCGTCGGGTTTTAGAGAGAGACTGTCGTCGATAATCGGCTATCTTCGAGATTTTAGCGCATTGTCTCTGTCGCACGGCTTGTCTCGCACGCTGCGTGGGATGGGCATCAGAGATGTGTACATACACATTAGACAGGCAGGCGACTAGGAATAGTTACGCTGTCAACGCTTTGGCCACTCCTGATATAGATAGTAGCTTCGTCATGGTCACAATACTGAATCTCGATTCGATATAAGTTTATGTTTTTAAATTAAATATAAAGTACATTAAAATTACCTATGAATTATTCAAAAATGTCTTTATGATCTTCGAAAGTAGGTTCATTTTAACTACATTTTAATGATAAAAATATGTATCTAATACCTGTTTGTACTGATAAGAAGAAGTTGTTCAACAAACGCACATTTTATGTTTTTTTTTAATTGTAGGTTTGTATAAAAATAATAAGACATGATATTTTTATCATTGTTTAATGTCTTGATTTACAATTTCACGAAATCAAAGACACAAAAATTATACATTTTATTATGAATCCGATATTTAATAAACTGATTCCTTTATGTTACGCATTGATCCACCGGACATGATGTTATTTGGTCGAAGGTTGTGAGCCAGTTGGAACTGTAGGATTTACAATAATACATTATTTTCTTAATAATTCATTTACTCACAATTTATTCAGTATGAATAAATCCAAAGGCAAACGGGGATCAGCGCATCTATTCTATACACAAAGCTGCTATCAGGGCTATCGGGGGTAGTTTATCATATTTATGTATTGAGGTATTATAAATATTACAATAAGTTTGCCGTCTAAACTGTCAAAACTGTCTCTCTCGCTCTGAAAGTTAACACAGTCAAGAGAGGGGCTGTTAAAACATAGCACTTTTTGACAGTTCGGACCGTTAACTTATTGTAGCAATTAACCACCTCAATACATAAATATGATAAACTACCGTTGATAGCCACCGATAGCCGCCTTGTGTATAGAATAGACCCACAGATACCTAGATGAAATACTAAATTAGTTTACAATGAAGGGCACACTCCTGACAGAAATTGAACCACAGACTATTTCTTTATAAATTATATGTTGCTTCTAGCGGCTTGTTTCGAAGCTTGTCACTTTTGTCCATAGGGGTCGCGTCAGAATTAGTCAACTTAAAAAGAATCATTTGTATTAACCTTTCAGCTGCCCGGCCGATATACAGAGTTTATACTAACAGGGCCCAAGAATTATATATTTCAATAAAATAAAAAATTCTACATAAAAATATAAAAATATAGCACTCACATTGATATGATGTCATGAAAAGCTCCAAAAACAAATTATTCATACGAAATCTCGTAAATCTGTCATCACATTTGCACTAGAATTAGGGTTGCCACAAACCACTTCACTTTAAAAAAAAATAGTTTCACGAATAAAATAACTTCACCAAACAGACAACGATAAATATGTACAGTAAAGAAAGTTTATAAATATATTTACTACACTATATTTATACTATATTTACACATATAAACAAAAAAAAAACACTAAAAATTTTCTTCCGTATGGAAAATTTCAAAACAAGGCTCGAAACATAGAGCAATGTCACATTGTTTACATAAATATCTAGTTTCTTTACGTTTTTTATCAGTTTTGGAATTGAAACACACATAACATCGTCGAGTAGCATTGGTTTTTTTTATTGTCGACGGAATTTTGCCCAAAAAATGGCGTTCGGTAAGCCTAGCTGGCAATGGAGCCTTCCGTTTCAAATTCTGCTTTGGTTCAGTCTTATGATCTTCGATCAACTGTGTCAGGACATGTATTTGAAAATCTCCCAAGGGTTGCTTCTTGCCAGTTTTTTCTTGGTGGATGACGTGGGCATTCAGTAGACACAGATCAATAAGGTGAAAAAATACCTTTTTGTACCACTTGATCGTTTTTCTGGCACATGTGACGGAAGAAATGACCATGTCACCATGATCCACTGCACCCATGTTTTTGTTATACTCTACTATGCACTCGGGTTTCACAATCGGTTCTTTCGATTTGTAATCGACTTTTCCTGTCGGCTTAGTAACATTGGTATGCAGAGTGGTCAACATTGTCACATCTTTCTTATCTTTCCAAGAAAGAGCCATCATATCGTCCGTGTGAAACGATTCGGTTTCACCTTTTTTTAATTTGGTGGTGAAATTTGGCATCCCGAGTCTATTCCGTCTTACTGTTCCGCAAGCATTTGTGCCATTTTCATGCAAAAATTTGAACAGTGTTGGACTACTATACCAGTTATCGATATATAACGTGTGGCCCATGTTCAAATATGGCTTCAGTAAAGTGGCCACAACATTTCCTGATATGCCAATATAGTTTAGCTTGTCGATCTCCGTTTGTTTGCCCGTATATATAATTATATCTAAAACAAAACCAGTATGGCAATCGGCCATTACAAATATTTTTATCCCAAATCGACTAGCCTTTGTTCGGATAAATTGTCGAAACGAAAGTCTACCTTTGAATAAAAGAAGACTTTCGTCAATACATATATTTTGATGAGGGTACAATAGATTTTGAAAAGTGTCTTTCAATGAAGTTAAAACCTGTCGAATTTTAAATAAACGATCTCCTGAAACCTGTGCTTCGTTATCGCAAAAGTGGAGCATACGAAGCAACATTTCAAAACGATTTCTTGACATAGACTCCGAAAAATACGGTGAAAATAAGCATCGTTTTGTTGACCAGTGTTCTGTTATTTTATTTCGAGAATTCCGCGACATCAATAAACAAATTCCCAAAAAGGTATAAAAATCATCGGTGGTACAGTCTACCCATCGCTTCAAACGGTCACTCAGTACACGCATGTTTTTGGTGGCAAACACAAATTGTCTATTCGTTTCACGAACTATCATCTCCACAAATGATACACTAACAAATAATTTGAAATAATCCGATTCACGAGCATTAGAAGGCAAATCTGATTTGCCTCCCGAAATATTTGAATCGAATGAAAAGATACGAGGATCAAATGGGTCCGATTGCCATGAAAACGATGGTCTTTCGATACCATTTAAAATGTCTGCAGGAATATCGTCATCACAATCTTCAATATCGTTTTCGTCGTCACTCGGTTCGTCTTCAGATTCGATTGTTTCCACGAGCACTTCAATCAAATCATCATCCGAATGCTGCATCAAATGCTCATCCATTTTGATCACAAATCGTCAAAAAACACGTGTAAAATAACTTAAAATCACAAAAACACTAAGAATACACTAATATTCAATGAAATGTTGTATATTTATAACAAAACTAAATACATCGAAGCAATCTCACAAAGTTCTACTAAAATATCACGTAAAAAACTTCGTTACAAATTAAAATAACACTAAAGTACACAATAAATGTCAGATTTTTTGATAAAACGTGGTTATAGAACTTATATATTGGAAACAAAATTAAAATAACCGAAAAATGATCAATCGCATGTGAAATAATACACATCAATGAAATATTCCGAGCGCGCGCGTTCAACACTAAAAATATGGGCAGAATGGCGGCCGATAGTTTGGGATTTCCCAATTTTGGCAGCCCTAATTTCGTAGAATTGAAATATGTCTGTAGTCACGGTTTTACCCAAGATTTGAATCAATTTTTGTTTCGAATTATTTCAATAGATGTCACTAGCAACACCAAAATTGAGAAAAAGTCGATTTGACATTTAAAAAGGCGCGAAAATATGAATGCGTATTTCGTACGTCACGGGCGTGTATCGCGCGATCTACTATGACGCTCGTCGTACGTCACGGGCCGCTATAAGGTTAATTTCATATTTTTAAATCAGTGCATTATGAAATAAATCACTAGTTATTGCAAAATAGCTCCATAGTTAAAGCTTTTTCGGTAAAAATTAATATATAAATCGACTCTTGGCACGATAATGATTAAACGTACATATAATAATATGATTAAACACTTTTGAAGTAGTCAGTTTCGGAAAAGATCCCCACAGTTCATCTTTTTACTGTACATTGTTATCTTGCAGTTATGCCAGCCGGAGTACTCGTGCAAATGTGAAGACGCTAAGAATAACACATATGCCTGCATCCGTCATCTGCATCCCAAGATCGATTTTGTATACTGCGCTTTCAAAGATCATCAGGTAAGAATTTCTTGCTTACGCATCAATACTAAAAATGAATTATCAAAACCCATTAGAAGTTTTTTGTAGTTTCTAGTAACGGTATTACAAAAAACAAATGATGTTGAAGAACACCTCTAGGAGATGGAGCCTAAATATCGTCATTGTTCCTTCAAATCTGATATTTTTCTCTTAAAAGACTATACTCTGGAATTATTTTTAAAAAATATTTTCATCACCTTGGATGCAGTCATTAAAATTCTCAATATTTTTTGCTTCTCATTAAATTTATTTTATAGTTATTCAAAAAAACACAGCCATTTTTGAAGACCCAATGACATATTTAGATTATTATGTAATTTAAGCTGAAAAGAAAAACAATGATTTATTTTCACACGAATCAGTCAATTCCATAAATAATATTTGATTAGTGATAATTCAAATATAAGTACAGTAAAACCTCAATTATCCAGATTGATAGGGGAATGAAGACCTTTAATAGCTAATCAAACAAAAAACTCCTCTTTTCCCTAAATGAAATCCGAATAATGAATGTCGGGATAACAGAGTTCTACTGTAATGATGTGATGATTCAATGATGTTAACTTGTTAATTTTTCAGGATTTTGAAGAAGCCTACGATATTAAAGAGGATCCATATCAGATGACAAATTCAATCAGTACAATGATGCCATCTGTGAAATATAAATATCAGTCAATGTTAAGCTATTTGTTGGAATGCAAAGGTGTCAGTTGTAATGACGAATATTATGATTAGATAAAGTTAGTGTAAAATGTATATAACCATTGTGTATTATCAGAATATGCTGAGAGACATGAGTAAGAAATCAAATATTTGTTAAACTTCAGTGAAGTATTCTGTAAAATTAGGATTGTACTCTCATTCTTACATCATACTGTTCATAATTTTCCTTACTCGTATAAAGCTTATAATGTATACATATCTTTACAAAACAAATATATCTTACTTTTAATCTATAATCTAACATTTTTATCAAATAATGTAGCTGGAATGAAGTGTATTCAAGTCATAGCGATGGATATATTATTATGTTATTTTTGGCTCAAAGTGTGGGTATGTGTCTGTGAAATGATTTATTTGTAGTATTTATCTAAAAATACATGAAATGAGACCAAAGTGTGTATAATATGTGTTGTATCATGGTAAGTGTGTGTATTGATATTGTAATGTAAATTACTCTGTTGAAATTGAGGCAAAAAAAGGATCTGTGAATACTGCACTGATTTTTCATACGGATTCTCAAGATTTTTTTGCTTGTTGGAACTTTCTTCAACCGATTTTAAAATGAAAACCACACAGTGCTCCATCTGGAAGAAAATTTATCATCTTTGGATAAATCTGTCTTTTGCGTAAGACGTTTTAGGCGCACATTTCATAGAGGTGCAAATCTTTCGAGCAGTGCGTCACTCAATCAAAATACAACATGCTCAAAATCTGCAGACTTGCTTAATTATGAACAGAGGGAGTGATGTGCAGATCGTTCAGCTTATAGAGGTGTGGTTACTCACCACCGTTCATTCCACCAATAGCGTATTTTTTTTGTTATTTGTCCCATCGATCTGAAATTTACAAATAGAAATGTTAAAAGAAATAGGCAGTCGATCTACTAAGTAGTGTTACGAGATAACTACATTAAATTTATACAAGTCAAATTTAATAATTACTTTTTAAAATAATTAAACTTATATTTTGCAATTTACAATAATGCAATAATGACTGTTGTAGCATAAAATTCAATGTGCCTACTCTGGTTTAACAAAGTAAAATATATTTGAAAAAATTGTATCAGAAATTTAGTAAATACAACTGTTATCGGAAACGAAATCAATGAAAATAAAGAAAAGCTTTCGTTTTTCTCCTATACATTTCATAATTCGATTTCTTTTTCGGTCCCGTCGGTTTTGAATTGACAAGGTTTTACTGTAATTAACAAAACATACCATTTAACAAAATACATAGGACCTAACCTATTTACATTTAATATTCACATTATATTAAAGAAATACAGTATGTACGCAAATTAGCGTTAAATATTTGCTCTATCTTGTCCTACCTGTCTATAATAATATTATGTAATATACTTACCTACTTATCTTTAAAAATAAACATGCTTTTTTGCTAATTAAATTTGTCGTTTTACTTTTAACCTTCATTTTATTTAGCCCCATCAATATTTTTGATTAATTTGAAGTTGATATTCATTTCGATTTCAAATGAATTTTCTTTATTACCGATAGGACGTCTGTTAGAAGCTGATTTGCTTTTATTTTCGGAACAAATACTACTTAGTCAATATTATTCATAATATTTAAACATGTAGTTGACATATGACAGAGAACAACAGGGATGCTTGGAGGCGCCTCGTGGTGTCAATATGCTCCAACTAAGGGGTAGATATGACCGAAGAAGATCGCATACCTACTACCTAATTTCATTACCATCGGACAAACTTTTAACCCAAAGACATTTTCCAATGAAATATACTTTCAACTAAATCTGACAGTCGAGGTTGAAATTGACTAATTTAAAAATTTCTTAGATTTTAAATTCTAACACAAAAATTTCGAAACACTAATGTCGGGTTTTTTTAGAAACCCAATCCCTAATGGAATTGTCAAAAAATTCTCGGTGTCCACCCGAATTCCGGAGTGGTGTGGCTCATGGCTGGGGAGGGCTGACAGGGCTCTAGCCTAGGGGCCCGGGCTGTGGAGGGCCCGGCGTGTCGGGTTGACCAGATAAGTGAGATAAATAATAAAAAAATAAAAATAATACATCATAAATTAGCTTTAATAGTTAAAAAAAAGAAGCTGTCTCGTACGAGTGCACTCGGATCGTATTTGGATTGTGGCAACGCGGCTTTATGGATTTTCTTAAAAAACATTCCAAATTCAAATGTTTTTGAATCCCTTTAAGGGGGGACATGCTCGTCGAAGGTCAAAATTGAGTTTTTATTGTATTTTCAAACCATGATCCTGGACACTCCTTAAACGTTGTAGATAATCTATTTATATAATTTTGAAGCCTTATTATCCCTCATATTTATTTTAAACATTTGATGACTGCATAAAGTATTTTTGTTACATAAAATAGTATTCTTTTAAACCTCTCGCTCTAATGTTTTAGAATATAGTCATATTTCGGTACATAACTGTGCAGTGGTGTTAAGATTTTTTACATTTATTAATTTTTAAACGCATTTATAAAACCATTAGTATAATTTATTACGAGATAATTTTTGTAAAATATTCACGATAAAAAATTATATTGATAATCTCTGTGATCCCAAATTTGACAAGAATTAGGCATTTTATTATTCAAAAAATCGGCAAGATTAACACATTTGAAGATGATTCTAAAAATACTAATCATAAGCTTTGTCTTTGACCATTCAGGTGTGATAAACATTTTATGAATAATGATTGCTTTATAATAATTATTGACCTAAGAATAAGGTAGTGTTTTTTTGAAATACGCCATTTCTTTTGTCATTCCCTAGTGGTTAAGCTACAACATACGGCCGTAACCATAAATTGACAAACTATAATTAAAGTAGGGAGTAAAATTATGTTAACGCGCGTGTTTGAACATGTACCTATCCGAATTTTTTTTTATTTTTTTTTTAACGGTACATGTTCAAACACGCGCGTCAATATCATTTTACTCCCTACTTCAATTATAGTTTGTCAATTTATGGCTACGGCCGTATGTTGTAGCTTAACCACTAGGGAATGACAAAAGAAATGGCGTATTTCAAAAAAACACTACCTTATTCTTAGGTCAATAATTAATATAAAGCAATCATTATTCATAAAATATTTATCACACTTGAATGGTCAAAGACATAGCTTATAATAAATATCTTTAGAATCATCTTCAAATGTGTTAATCTTGCCGATTTTTTGAATAATAAAATGCCTAATTCTTGTCAAATTTGGGATCACAGAGATTATCAATATAATTTTTTATCGTGAATATTTTACAAAAATTATCTCGTAATAAATTATACTAATGGTTTTATAAATGCGTTTAAAAATTAATAAATGTAAAAAATCTTAACACCACTGCACAGTTATGTACCGAAATATGACTATATTCTAAAACATTAGAGCGAGAGGTTTAAAAGAATACTATTTTATGTAACAAAAATACTTTATGCAGTCATTAAATGTTTAAAATAACTATAAAGGATAATAAGGCTTCAAAATTATATACATAGATTATCTACAACGTTTAAGGAGTGTGCAGGATCATGGTTTGAAAATACAATAAAAACTCAATTTTGACCTTCGACGAGCATGTCCCCCCTTAATGTAAAGATAGATCTATGATGTATCAAACCAACTATGTAGGGATAAAAACTTTGAAATTACAATCTGATGGAATTTAAAAACGCATTTTCATTGGAGGACAGTCAAACAATTCTAATGAGATTAAAATTAAGAATTAATCAATTTCACGAATAAGAAAGTCGTATTTGGAAGTACATACATTTCACATATACGCAAGCATTTTCTGCCACGAGTTTTAGAATGGATTAATTTTGTCCTTCTGTTACTTTTGTCCCACTGACTTCAAAATTGACCCCGCCTAACCTTTAACGCTTTAACCCAGACCTCTGTATTTTTCGGACACATTCCCCATACCCAGACACTCCGCACGTTATGTATAGCGATGAAGAGCTAACCTACAGTTATACTGAAAGGTGCTCACCTACAAGGTATTGTGACATGTTTTTAATAATTTTTAGGATCGTTAGTGTCCGTTTATGTCGTCTCAGCTGTCTTGTATTTTAAACATACCACGTCAGAATATTACATTGAATGCCTCAGATGGTTACACCAATTTTCTAGTGCTACAGATCTGTCACTGACAAAGCCCTTGCGTGTTGTAGAATGACGAGTAGAGAGGGGCCAAACCGTTGAGAGGGCTATTCGACAACTAAATTATCCGGGTCACGATCCTCAGTCATGAGGTCCTGACGAAGAATAAGAAATAATATTCCATTCACCTAAATACTTAGTAAATACAGACCTGAAACCCTGCTCCCCTTGGGATTAGATTCTAGATAATACCTAATATAAATTGACTATTTTATCAAAACTTGACAAATATAATCATTTTTGATACTAAATTGTATTTAAACGCGGTCTTTACACCAATCTCATGCATAAGTATAACAATATACGGTACTGTTCGGTTATACGGAATACAGCGGAAAACGCATTTTGAAAATAGCTGATAAACTGGATTATTTGTTAGGTTAACCTAACCTAACCCAACTTAACCTAACCTACGATGACTCACTATACGTATGACTCATACACAAATTGAAAAACAATATGCAGTGACGTCCCTAGACAAAATGCCGCTCCATTTTTTATACAGTATTTTTATCATCCTTTCATAAAATGTGTTGTATGGATACATTACTAACAAAATATATAATTTATAAATATTTTTTTCCCCAAATGTAGGGATTTTTTAGACGTTGTTGGTAATACAGTGGTTGTCTTCTTCATACTCGGCAATATTTGTAAGGATATTTTTAGCCTGAGATCTAAAAGGTTTAGGCAATATTAAATCGATAATCGACATAATGACGGAGCGACTCTTCGATAACGCAACTTCCGTGCGCACTGGTTAATAAGTCAGACTATAATTATTATTCGCAAATATGCACGTGTCGGTTACGGACACCAAGGACCCCGAAAAGCGACGGAAGTAAACTAGATATCGCGAACCGGATAAAAAAATTTACACTCCTCCCTAACCTTTTATGCCAAGTAATACATTTTGTTTCCAACCAGTGAGCTGAAATTTTCAATGGAAAGATTAAGTGTAGGTCGCTATTTCTATATATAGGTACCAAATGATTCTCCTCGATTTGCCGCCCTTCGAGTGACTGTCGCCCCCAAGCGACGCTCAATCTGCCTACCCCCACGGGACGTCACTGACAATATGCGTACTTGCCAGACCTAGGATTCGAACCTGGGACCCACAACGCTATAGGCCAGGGTAGGCGAACCTTTTTACGTACGCGTGCCAAAGTTTCCCAAATAATATTTTTCGACCGTCTGACGTGCGAGCAGTTTTTCATAGGGAAAAAATAGTTTTTAACAATTCTATTAAAAAAAATATGATGTTCTAGATACGACTGTGCTATGACATTTAGCTTTGTCACTTTTATCATTTACGCCATACGTTTCGGTCGACCAATTTTGAAACTGTCTGCCGGATTTTTTTTAGTATTATTAATAACCAAGTCCTTGCTTTTTCGCACAAGGTGGTTGTTAGTAATTTTGAACAATCACAAACCCCCAGGCTTTGAGAAAAACAGATAAATATTGTATCCTCACCGGGATCGAACCCAAAACTCTCGGGTAGAAGGCCAGCGCCTTATGCACTGCACCACGAGAGCCGCCTGACTGCCGGAATTACTATTACTAGCTCCACCAAGTTTTTGTTTCTTATTTAGTACAGCAACTTTTGTTAGCAGAAATGAAATTGTTTGTATAACTTAGTTTGGTTCTTTACGTACAAATTGATACCAGAATTGCTCCGATCAGATGAAGCATTCTCTCGCTACAGTGGTCTCAAGCATTGTAAATCGATCAAAATCAGAGTTTCGCGGCGCGGCTTCCCCCGCCGCCTGATGACGTTAGTGCGATAATATTATCTGTGGCACATAAAGGCTCGCACAAACCAACGCGAATATTCGCAGCGAATTCGCAACGCAGCCGCTATCGCTGTCGCTACCGCTTGCATTTGATGCGAATTTCGCGTTTGACATCACACCAATGCGACAGCGACGCAGACATAGACTAAATAATTTTATTTCCGCGCCAGATTTAAAATTGTAAATAATATTAATATTTTACGCCAAATATTCTATAATTTTTATGAATTCAATATGAAAAATATACGTACACTATAGCGCTTTCAGAATTGCTACAACCTTTACCCAATTCGCGTGTAGTGTGTGGTAGCATTTGTTGGAGCCATAGACTAAATACATCCGAAATTTGATTTTGAGTGGCTTTGGTGTGTGGACCGCATAAACCCTAAGGACCAACCTATGTAATTATTTATTTACATTACACATAATGCTTATTCTGGCAGAGTATTTGCTATTTTTGCTGTTTTTTTGCTATTTTCCCTGCTATTATACGATGCGATGTCATTTATTATTATTATAGGTTTTTTTCTTCAAAATAAAACATTCGCATGCCATGCAAAACCATCTCGCGTGCCATAGGTTCGCCACCACTGCTACAGGCTGATGCTTCAGCCGCGCGACCAACGTGGGTATTTCCTCACACATAAAAAATATTATTTTTCTTATTGATGTGTATGATTAAGTCTGGTTTATTACTTGTCTAGACTCAATTAATAATTGTCAATAGAATTCTAGTGTTCATGGTCTTAACGTTGCTTGTGAAGACTGCGTACGTACTATTATTATAAGCTGTAACATGCTGAAGATCGTCGAACGTCTGTTTCCGAAATTACTAGTAACGTCACATAAAAATACACATCTATAAATAATATTATGTATGTAAAAATATTTTGATACCAGCTAATGCATACTTAATCCGAAGTAACATAGTACTATAAATAAATAAGTAAATGTACCTATCACTCAATCAGTTTGATTCACAAACCTGAAATTTATTATGATAGGTTCCATTAAAAACGAGAATCGAATGCTTTCTTTCTGTGACTTAAAAATCACTCACCGAAATGTGAATGAACTTCCGCCAAGCGAAAGTTGAGTCGATGAAGCACGCTTGCATCTCACGGCGGATATACCTACCTGATATTATTGTGTAGGTATTTAATTATGATTGCATGGGCAGGTATCGGTAAATATTTCACTTTGATTGACATTTAAATGGATATGTAGGTACTCGCCTCCATTGAACAAAAATCATATCTACGACACATTTACGACTGATTTATCTTCGAATATAACCACAGTAAAAAGTAGATTTTCTAAATAAAGAATTAAGTATTAAAATTGAAATAGTATTTTTTTGAAATAATTCATCTTCTATCACCATTAAACTATTATGTACGATTATTATAACACATTGTTTTTTGATTGTTATTATTATAACAGATTGTTTATCTTTAAATTCAAAAATATGATTAATTAAAACACTTTAAAATATAAAATATTAGGTATCAGAAAAATGTATGCTTCATGAATTAAATTATAATTAATGGCATGCTACCTCTCACATCGTCGTACTTGTGAAATAGGGGTTTCCGTATGAATTAAGTTCAAACAAAATAACTTAGTAGGTACTTACAACTCTTACAAGCTATGTTACTTGTACATTATATCAAATATAATATTAATTAAGACTTGCACAATTTAGCATTGTGGGCATCACGTGTAAAAATAGAAAAACGATTGAATGGGTAAGGCAGCAAACGAGAATGTGCCATTCCCTTAATGCTTAAAAGGAGATGGGCCAAATACATAGCTCGCAGACAGGATGGCCATTGGATGAACGCGATAAGTTGATCAAAAGGCCGCCTCAACGTTTGATTGAGAAAATTTTAAAGTTCTGTGTAATTACGTGGTAGCGAATAGCAAGTAACCGGGAATAGTGGAAGTTAGCTTGAGAAGGACTTCCTTCATCCATCAGTGGATTGAAACAGCTTGATGCTAGGTACAATGAAAAGACATAACTAACCATTCAGAAGTGCTAATTACATATGTGTAATCTGTACTTCAGACCCAGTCTGTCTCAAGTCCAATTTTGCCCAAAATTAGTTAAGCACAGGTTTTTACACAAATTATCATATTATCTCTCCAGACAGGCCAACTTTTTTAGTACATTCACAACAGAAAGTCGAATCTTTTAAATAAGTACATAAACATTAAGAGCATGAAAATTCTTAAATTGCGTTTTCCTAAAAGTGATGTTTTTGGACTTAATATAAACTAGCTCTCAAGTACAGAATTAAATTCATCTGTTATCATTTAAAGTAGGTATCTAAGTACTTCGTTTTTTCATTATCAAAACCGTACTTGAATCATGCTGTAAGTGCTTGTGTACTAAAGTAAACTAAATGAAAACATAATAATCATGATAAAGGAATTAGTCTAGATAATTATATAGGATTTGAGATAATAATGATATAAATTAAGATAATGTCGTCGCTACCATTCTGGACAGTCATTTTGTTTCAATCTTGTTCCGAGAAACTTGAAGCAAAAAAAAAACACGAAGTGAAGGGCTTAACTCTTAACTATTCACCGGCGGCTTCGTTTATTTGGAAAAGTGAATTTAAGACAAGAAATCCATTAAAGGTACGTACAGTATTTTTATTATAATTCTTTTCATAGTATTTATTTGCTGCTTACATTTGCCTTGACCAGATATCTAATAGAATCGATCGACATATCATTATAACTTTATTAAATTGATGTACCTATCTAAATAGAAAGAGACGAAACCGATCGCAATCGTTCAGAAATTATAGTACCTAGTTATTATACCACCTATTCGACCACTATCCCTGATGACGTGACGTGACATCGGGCGTGAGAAACCTTCTTCTACTTGCGGATCCAATAGTTGAGCTCCGGCAAATAAATTATGTAGATTATCCGAATCCTGTGTGGGACATTCTAGATGTGCTTGTCCCATCTTTGCAAGTGTGTTAATATTTAGATTTAGACCACGGAACACAAATTGTGGAGTAATGTATCTTGTATGCATTCCCCGAAGAAGTTTTGGCCATATACCTGGCCGAACCGGAGACTGTTCAACCGAATTGAAATAGTGATTTTACTTGTGCGATGATCAAAATTGAATTAATGTTAGGTTTTAGATATGGCAGTGATTCTTCCTGTACCTATTTTTACATTGTGTCCATTTTACTATACATTTTGGTTGAAATATAGCAATGCGATCATTGTATAACTACCTACTGGTCGATTTCGTTTACTCATATCAGGCATATACATGCATTGTTATGCAATTGCTCATCGAATCAGTTTGATTATGTAAAAATTTTTTTTTTATTATTATCATGTACATTTATTTTAACTCGTCCGACGCGGACGATACGGCTGGCATGTCCCCGTTAAACGGCCATTAGATGCAATTAGCATGTTATTTAAATGTGGTAATTAAAAGGTACGCAGTGATTGTGTTAATTCAAGCAGTCTCCTTGAACAATGAGTATTTTCAAATATAAAGTGTCAGTTTCTATTTTCGTAAAATTTTGACAAGTCAACATGATTTCTTTCTTATATTATGTATGTACCTTCTAAAGATAGTATTCTAAAATGTTTTATGTAGGTATACTAATAAATAATAATATTGTATAATCGTTTTATCAGAATATGGTAAAAATAAGACATTTTTATTGACTTGCCAACATCGTACAAGAATGGAAACTGTCGTTTTTGTTTCCAGTAACCTCAAATGCAGTGCGATCATAGTAAAAAACTAAACTTTTCTGCGATCATCGCATAAGTAAAATCACACCAGTTATCAACATCGATTATGTTCATATCCTACAATGTCAATAGTCAAACAGTATTAGATTTAGATTGGATAGGTACTATGTATGTTTTCGAACAAAGGAGCATAAAAAGTTTTACTACTACTTTGAGCAGGGCTACTTCAAATATAAATCTTCCTATGACATCCGCACTCGGCCGGCGAAATAATGCATAGGAAGATTACATAGGTATGTTATGCCATATTATGTACAACCCATAGTCCATTCCATCATTCAAAAGTGTCGGTCAACTGTCACCTACTAAAGGTCGGTCGTGTGCCGGGCAGCTATACAGTCATACATCAATATTCAATTGCCTGGGTGTTCTTAAATCTGTTTTTTATAAATTTAATCAAACAAAAACATGCCAACAAACTATGTTATATTATAATTTTTTGTACAGTGCAATTTTGTTGTTACTGGGTACTATAACCTTCGTGAATGTGTTTTGTTCTCCTTCGAAGTGCAAGCTGCACAATGGTGCACTCGACAAAGTGCATTGCACTCAGCTTTGTCCTTCCAGTTTCTCGCCGTGGTTTTCTTGAGTCTATAGATATAGTAGGTGACTTTGAAGTTATTAACCAAAACCAGTTAAATAACAAAAATTAAAATACAAACAGCTCCAATCCACCAAACCACACATTAGATATAAGCAGCAGCGGTGATTTTCTTTGACGGAGATGGCGCAGTTGATACGTCAAAAGGTGTAAGAAGGCCTCGAAACAATTCAAACCAGTCATACCAGTCATTGTATCACAACCATGCCACCCAAATCCTGAAGCGGACCCCCCTACATACCGCTAAGGTTAAGGGCAACGTGATGTTCTACAGTAGTGTTACAAGAATAGAATTCCGCGGTTAAATTAAGGACATTCCGTGTATTTTAAATAAATTTCCTTGAATTATTATTGAGTTGTATTGAGCCACTAAGCATTATATTATGGAGCACTGATAGCGACAATTTTGTAGTAACCAAGTAACATACGACCATTCGCCATATTGCATAAATAGCCACTTTTATAAGACATAACAACAATAAAATAAAATTCTACGCGTGAATTCTCATTCAATTATATCAATAATCATACCTATCACATCAAATTGCTTCACACAGCTACATATTTTTAAAGAGTGCCACAGGCGACTTTTTTACTATAAGAGTAAATTTGAGGTCTGTGTTTATCTCACTTAACATGTTGACCGATCACGCCGGGCCCCTCCTAAGTCTGGTCTCCCAGGCTAGAGCTCCATCACCCCCCCCCCTTTTGGGGACCAAAATCTTAAATGTTATCTTAATAATATGATCGGTCAATAAAAACGTCGGGCCTCTACGTCACTAAAGACGCCATTGGATAATATAAGCTCTCTCGATTACAAGCTTCTATAAATTAATAGGTAGATAAAGAGGTCAGTGATGCAATATGCCAAGAGACAATAATAAATTGGCAAAGCATTTATATAAGCATGAATTATAAAGTAAGACACTATTTTATTTCATAAATGTAGCTTATCAAAATATGTATGTACCTATAGGTCCGAGTTAATATTTTCCCTAAGTTGTTTATTAATTATTAATTTTCTGCGTGACATAATAAATTATGTTAACACATTGACTGCTGACTAGATAATTACCTTTTAATTATCACATTTAAATAGCATGCTAATTACATCGAATAGCCACCTGATCGTTACGCGCTAGGTGCGTTTTTAGCGTCCAATAACTTTTAATGCATGTCGTTTTTTTTTAATTCACTCCATCCTGTATGGATGATCGCCTCGCGATTTGGGTTTTTAATTGATTTTTGTTTTTATCAGAAGTAATATGTATGCCAATTGCTCAACCTATTAGGGGGCCACACTCTAGGTCCAAAAACACACACGCTACCCCTCGGCCATTATGGACGATTTGGACGATATGGACGATGACGAATCAATTAGCAACAATCGTCGAAGTAAAATGTAAAATTAATTATCATTATCAATGCTAATCATAATAGTTATAAATAAACCTCCGCAAAGTGACAGTAATATTAGAAGACTTTTATCAGGAAACGTCATTAGTCATTTAATCAAGGGGAATAATATATTCGCACCTAAAATAGTCTGTTTTCACCAAGTCCCGACAACATTAAAAAAACAAATTTACACCGGAAATGAATGGTTTTCACAAATGATCAACAACTATCAAATTGTAGATTTTCATATTGGAAAGAAATAGTTCTCACTTGTCAATTATTGTAACACTAAAAAATGAATAAGTGTATCGTGGCAAATATATACATTTTGTTCTTCGTGGTTAAATTAATTCAAGAATATTTTAACATGATTATACTTGTTAGCATTGTACATATTATATTCAGATACCTATGTATAATAGTGTTGGGAATAGTGGATTGTTTTGAGGATCGTAAATAAGCAACGTAGTTTTAATATACGATTAACTTTATTTAGATTAAACTGCATGAATATCATTATTTATAGAAAGATTACATTTTATATGCGCGCGTTATCAAATAACCGAAGAGAACTAACTAGTATCACGCCGCACACACAGGTGCGACGTGAAGCGGAAGAAGAATCTGTCTCCCTCTTACAAACAATAATCGGTATCTAGCAGCGTCGCACAGCGAGCGCTAGATGTAAACACGTACTTCTTTATTCTTATATTATTTAATTATATTGTTATATTAGACGGCTATATACCAACAAATAGGATATAGCATTTCGAAAAGAGATTATCAATTTGATCAAAGGATATAATTATTATATAACTATAGCAGATGTAAATGGTATTTTGTACGTCTTCAAAAATGTTATATTGTCATCTTTAGGGTTAACTAAGCAAAAATCAATATTTTCTCTAATATCACAATCATTACAATTTAAGTATATATTATAGGTACTAGTCGGATACCTGTATTGTTGAAAAAAATTCAGCAATAAATAACACATCGAATCGCACTGTTTACTATTTCACATCAACTTTTATACATATAAATAGTGTCAAATGTTAAAATACAAAACGATAATTGTTATCAATTCATATTTTCTTATATTTGGACGATGATTTCTATAGTTATGTCATATTTTATTATACGTTCAAAGACTGATCGGGGCATTTAACACAATTAAGCCAACGTCGACTCAAAATGAGCGCAATTTTTGCAAAACCAGGGAATTTTGTGTCTCAAAAGCGTACGCGATTGTCAGACGCAGCGATTGACAGTGTGTGTTTTTTGAAATTCCATTTTAATAAGTAACGTTTTTAATTATTTTTGTTTTCCGACTTCTATTTTTTTACATAAATTAAAAAAAACATATTTTTTTTGGAATTTATCTGTTTTTACACTGATTTTAGAAATTTTACAGGTTTTTTAAATTTCCCGATATCTCGAGGATTCGAGAGAATTCTTTTCTGGAAATCCCGAATCTCGAGATTGTGATTTTCTCGGGAAATACCCAACTCTAGTCGTAACCATAGCCTACCATAGCATTATTAGCCACGCGAGTAAGGATTATTTTGCTCGGTAAAATATTGTGTCGCTTCGTGGATTTCCTCGTTTTTACTAGCTCCTTATCAAAGCTAAGTTTACTTATATTTATAAAATATTTTTTGAAAAAGGATCTTTTGTTTGGTATTATTTAGTTTGTGTTAAAACTATTTCCTAAATTTTTGAATATTTTCTGTTTGTGTGAATTTTGGCTAGCGCGATATGCGATTATTTCCACCCTTTAATCGACCCGATGAATCCGTGGTCTGTATCAAACACACGTTAACGAAATACATATTATTCGAACCGGCGCAGGTGCTTTTGCCACTACTCCGCCTCGGAGCATTGTACATTATTAAATAATGTCAAAATGCATAAAATGTCGGTTTAAAAAACTAAATTTTCACTTTTAATAGCATAAAAATCGCCTTCATAATTTCACCCCAACACTCGGCTACTTCACTTCAATGATGTGCACTGTAAATTCGTTATGAAAAAACATCAGTGACGTCCCTGCGCAGTGTGCTACCCTTAGGCAGACTTAGAATGCCATCACTTTTCATTTTTAATATCACATTGTATTCAAATTTATTAGGTAGGTACATAATATTATAATGATCGTATTCGTTCCTTCATTTTGCCGCAATTTATAACTTTCTGCCCCTAAACAATGCATGGTTTGCCTACCCCCAAGAGATGTAACTTAAAATATTGTAGTAACCTTCTATATAATATTATGTATATATGGATTAATTGAAATATATTGTACACTAATTGTCCATTCTTAGTTACCTAAGTTTTACTAATTATGGATATACCTACGGATAATAGTGGCGAAGGGCTGTGGTTTATTTTTGACCATGCTCGATCCTAAGAAGATCATAATATGGGCCTCCAAAGAGTGAAGATATTTGTTTTTTGAGAGACATGGATGTCAACCACTTGCTCAATCTATTAGGTCCATACTCTGACCCCAAATGCACATGAAAAAACAATATATTGTGTATTTGCCAGACTCATGCTTCTAACCTGGGACCCACATTATAAGCCGACGCGTTAGCCGCTCGGCTACCTTAAACTGTGGATATTCAACATAAATAGTGTAGGTAAATACGTTAAAATATGTCAGACATACTTATTTGTTTTAATTGAACTACGAATACAAATTGCAGATGGCAATAGTAAGATTTTAAAAGTCAATTAAACCTTGCTTAGATCAAATCATAATAGTAGGCTGTAGAGATCCGACAAAAATAATGTACGCATTATCAGTTATACCTATCTACTCATCTATTTTCATTGAACTAAAAATGAGTAGGTAGTTGGTTTTTAAAATTCGATTAAACCCTCCGTAACCAAACTATTATACCATATAGAAGAATATTTTTTTTAAATAATATTTATTTTGGTTTGCTTTAGGCTGGGTTTAATTTGAGTTTATAAACTAACCAATAAATATTAAGGGGGGACATGCTGAGCATACGTCAAAATGGAGCTTTTATGCTATTTTCAAGCCATGATCCTGGACATTCCTTAAACGTTGTAGATAATATATTTACATAATTTTGAAGCCTTATTATCCTTTATATTTATTTTAAACATTTGATGACTGCATAAAGTATTTTTATTACATAAAATAGTATTCTTTTAAACCTCTCGCTCTAATGTTTTAGAATAAAGTCATATTTCAGTACGTCCATGTGAAGTGGTGTTAAGATATTTTATATTTATTAATTTTTAAAAGCATTTATAAAACTATTAGTAAAATTTATGTCAACATTTTTATAGTGAAATATTTACAATAAACAATTATATTGATAATCTCTGTGATCCCAAATTTGACAAGAATTAGGCATTTTATTATTCAAAAAATGGGCAAGATTTACACATTTAGAGATACTTTTAAAGATACTGATTATAAGTTATGTCTTTGACATTCAAATGTGATAAACATTCTACGAATAATGTTTGCTTCATAATAATTATTGACCTAAAAATAA
The DNA here is from genome assembly GCF_057557595.1 of Rhyacophila brunnea. Classification (NCBI taxonomy): domain Eukaryota; kingdom Metazoa; phylum Arthropoda; class Insecta; order Trichoptera; family Rhyacophilidae; genus Rhyacophila; species Rhyacophila brunnea. The sequence continues at coordinate 31,935,589 of NW_028233276.1, read as the reverse complement.
GGTAGTATTTTTTTTGAAATACGCCATTTCCCAGTGGCTAAGCTACAACATACGGCCGTAGCCATAAATTGACAAAGGATAAATGAAGTAGGGAGTAAGATCATGTTAACGCACGTATTTGAACATGTACCTAACCGATTTATTTTAAACGGTACATGTTCAAACACGCGCGCGTTTAGAATACAATATTATTTATTTCAGATCTTAACAGCCTACCTCCACTTTTCGCCACTGGTAGATCATTCATTCACGCATTCTTATTTATGTCGGATCTCCACAGCCTATCTTCAACACCGACGAAGGTATATGTATTTTTATAAAAATAATGTACTTAAGTAGGTATATATACAAACCTTCACTAAAGGCTTCATCTTATTATGGGTGGATTTAGGCATTATCAAGCTCAAACGCTGAGCACTTTTTATTACGTATAGGTATCAAATATTTTGTTATTGAAAATTATAAAATTATTTGACCATAGACAAAGTTACACACGCATAGGTCATAGACCGTAGTATTCAAATTTGGGAGAAAGTTGTTCATCGAGCCAAAAATATTTTTGCGGTGAAAACAAACTGGTGAACCGATTACGTAAGCATTCATAGATCAGTACCAACATTTTTTTACATACATATATAGGTATTATATTAAGATTTAGTCTGTATTAAATGTATTACTTGCTTGCAGGCAAACTCCAAAAATATCGACATACACGCACATATCACAATGTTGCATAATAAAACAAGTAAACACAGGGATATCTTAATACGTATTTCATATTGTTGTTTATGACATTTTTAAATATTAAGTAATACACCTACATACATACGGGTTAATCTATGTTTAAATCTTTTCCTGTTGTGGAAAAGTAGACTAAGGCATGATACAATATTGAATTTCATTATACCCAACTAGAGCAACTTAAACGTTTAAATATTTTACCTAATAGATCAGGTGTGTACACAAGGGGGGGGGGGGTCTATTGTTGTTTGGTACGGCTAATTTTAATAATGTAATAGGTAACAGATATTATAGATCAGTGGTGGCGAACCTATGGTACACGTTTGAAGAGACAAAAATACCCATAATGATAGTAATAAATGACAGATCGCATTGTACAAACAGCAGGCAAAATACTCTTCAAGAATAAATGGCAGCATTGTCGGCATTAGATGGCCATTATATATAAATATAATGTTATTTAAATGTGGTGTTCAACCTCAAATGTTGATCGGTTTACAATGCTTGAGACCACTGTAGCGAGAGAGTGCCTCATCTGATAGGAGCAATTTTAGTGTCAATTTGTGCGTAAATAATCGAACTATAATAATTAATACATCACATATAGTATCATTTCTACATATAAAAATGGCTGCACCAAATAAGAAAAAAAAACTTGGCGAAGCTAGTAATAATTCTGGCAGACAGTTTCAAAATTGGTGGACCGAAATGTAAGTATGGCGTAATTGAAAAAAAAAGAAAAAGCTATGTGTGTATTATGGTCTGTGAATGGTTGGTATCTAGAACATCATCATTTTTTTTTAATATAATTTTTAAAAACTATTTTTCCACATAACAGTTCGGCACGTCAGACAGTTGAAAAATAATATTTGGGAAATTTTGGCACGCGTACGTAAAAAGGTTCACGAACCCTGTTATAGATTATGTGTAACAAGTTATTAGTATTGTATTTTATTTTAAAATAAACAATATCTTTCCATCAAGAATTTACATTACATACAATTAAAATGAGATATCTTAGTGTTGGGGTTTACGGTTTTAACTATTGAAATGTGATTCCGTGGTATTTGTTTTTTTGTGAGCTTGATCCAGAATAAAGAAACAGTAGATTGGGTGAATGGTAAATGACTCTTCCTCATAAAAAAATATTTTATGTAAACACAGAACTGCTGCTTATTTTTTTTTTCAATCTCTTCCATAAAGTAAACCATACTAGTTTAGATATGCTATGGACGATCGGACAAAAATAGTGCACACTTCTTCAGTCATACCTATTTGTTTTCATTGAATTAAGAATACATATTACAGAGGGCAGTGGCGCACCCAGGATTTAATATTGGGGGGGGGGGGCCCAAGGAGGATAATGTAAATTAGTCCCATAGGATCTTTTTCTTCTTCACACCCTAATTTCTCGTTTATCGCCCCTTTGTCTATTGCACTCGGTGTACCTATACCATGGTCCCCACATCCTGAAACGGGCCCTCATGATAGAATATTTGGCGGGCCCCCTACCTACCGCGAACATTAAAGGCAGTGTTAAACACTACATTAACGTTTTTCAAATTGTGTTTTAGTTCAAATTAAGGGTACTCATACAGTGAAATATTGGCGATTTTTAATACATCTACTTTAATAATGGAGCTATCGAGTATCGACACATAATAATCAAAAAATATATTGCACAATTACATAATTGAACATGTTCATGGTTATGAAGTATAATAGCGCCGCAGGCGACTTTTTTATTATTAAAGCTAATGCATGATGTGTGTTTATCTCACTTATCCGGTCAACCCGACACGCCGGGCCCCCCACAGACCGGGCCCCCAGGCTAGAGCACTGTCAGCCATTACCTACACCACTCCGGAATTCGGGTGGACACCGAGAATTTTTTGACAGTTCCATTAGGGATTGGGTGTCTAAAATCATTCTGATAATTTTGGGGGGTGCCAGGGCCCCTTGCCCCCCCCCCCTGGGTGCGCCACTGACAGAGGGTGTTGGTTAGTTTTTTTAATAAATCAAAACATAATAATTGATAAAAATATTCTTCTGTCTATAAAATATCTAAAATTATCTATAGTTTAATGGGTAGTAATTTTAGATATTTGTTGTAACTCTGTCAGACTTAGTCTACACATTTTAGTATTAGTTCAATGAAAACAAATACGTTTGACTGTCAAAGCTTAGTGTCGGCTATTTATGTCGGAATTTAACAGTTTACCTTCACCCTTCACCACTGAACTATGATCTAGATTCAGAAAAATAAATACTGAATACACCTACGTACAAAGTGAGGTGTACCAAGTCCATGTCCCGGTTCCGTTTGATGACACAAAATGTCAAGACTGTAAATGATATTGAGCAATGATTCTCAGTCACCTTATAAGATAAAGTAAATAATATAAGTACTTGACGATGTCACAGCATCATTATTTTCTCTTTTCGTACATACAAGGCCGTTGGTACTTCAATGACATTATGGGTAAATTAAAAATAAATGCAAATACATGACTCCAGTGTTTTTCAAACGGCGTCTTTCTACACCTGCAAATTGTACCTATTAAGTTTTATTTATCTATAAAGGTTCTTTCAGACGTCGATTCAGTTGTCCGTTCAGTCAAGGTTCAGTCGCAGTTGTCAGTTTAGTTCGGAAACGTCGATGTATTTTTACGTATTTTGTATCCACAAAAAACGAATGTTATTTTCATAATAACTTTCCAGACATGTTAATTGATATAATTCTATATTATTGTTTTTTGTATCTTATATCATTCAATTCATTTTTATTTATGTTAAGTCTCCGTGCCTTTCTTTCCCATGGCACTTTTCATTAAATAACGTCTTTCAGATGCCTTAGTCATAGCTCACTTGAGAGCGTCATGGGCATCTGCTTAAAAAACTGCTGATGCTTCACATCCAAACACAGGGCCTCGATACGATGATACGCTCGATAACGACTGAGTGTGGTGCGGGGCGGGTTGGTTTGGAGGGGTCTATATTTGTGTTGTACCTATATTAGAAAACATAATATTATTTCAATCAGAATTAGAAGAGTGGTGTGAAAAATACGACACTACAACACTTTGCCGTACTGGTATGGTCATACCTAAATTCTCAGATTAAGGTACAGGGTATTAGGTGCTTTCTTCGTTTAAAAAAACTATTAAATAAAACCTAATTAAACATTGTACAAAGCTCCTCTTTAATTGGCAATATGGTGATCACTCTTATTTCCACAACCATAACAGTTGCAATAATCTCAATAAACTCTATAATAAAATCGTAGTCTCGGCATGGCGAAGAATTTGCGCTTTGCGACAACTGAAACTTGAGCGGATGCTTCTGTCTAATTAGTGATACGGTTACTGATGGCACACCCATTGAGCCACGTCTCCATTTCAGTTTCAGTTGGCCGCTTCAGTTTTTTCGTTTACACATCAGTTTAACTGACAGCTCAACTGATACTGAGACTGAACGGACAACTGCACTGATCGTTAAAAATCACCTTAAAAGTATAATAACATAACATCAAACAAATAAATGATTATTGTTTGGTTGGTAGTTAATAATTTATAGGTACGTGTGAGAATTATTGAAAAGTTGTGATTTGAAGCATGTTTTGGACGAATTCGTAATAATTATCAATTTCATTAAAAGCCTCAAAAAGCTAAAAAAAAGCCTTAAAATAATACAGATCATTAATAACTTAATAATCATAGGTAACAAATTATTATCATGTCGATGCTTGGTGTGCCGGGGAATTTAACAGAGAATCAAGTGTACTTGCCGGTTTAGTAAAAAGATTGAGAAACACTGAATTACACAATATTCTTTTACAATTACGTCAAAATTTAATTCATTTGAATAAAATGAATATAAAATAATAACATTTTGATTAAACATATTCATATTATTGTTTGGGAATTGCATAAGTATAAAATGAATTTATTTTATTAATATCTATAAATATTATCAATTTATCAGGCTTTTGATATGTGCCTGTATTAATATGCGATGATGTTTTCTTAGGCCGATCACATTACCAAAAAAACGAGGAAACAAGCCAAGAAAACGTATAGCTACAATCGAGCGTAAAAAGGCTGCATAGTTCTGGCTTCTGAAAAGATTTATAAGATAGAAATGTGAAAACCAGTCGCCACGAGGCTTTGAAGCTAGATTAGTTGTATTATTTTATGACGGTCGAGGCAAAAGAGCAAACACAAAGCGCGACAATTAATTTATGTTAGTCTCAGTTGTCAGTAATGCGAGATCGTGAGTAAAAAGTGAAATAAGGGAAATGCAAAAATTTATCCCCAAATAACCAAATTATGAAAAAATGAACCTTCCTAAATTTTCAATCTAAATCTTGTATATTCTGATAAAAGGATATTTATTATGTTTGCTGTTTATAAACTTAAAAAAAGTTTTTGCATTGCTTCTTCCTAATATACAAATCGGTTAATAAATACCTATGATAATAATATTATAATAATATATTCTGATGGATTTTAATAACCTTATACTCTTTTTTGTGCTTACTATCTATCGAAGGTTGGTGACCAAATTGTGCAGTCGCGGGCCAGTCGTATCGGCGGTTGCGTGGCCACGAGAATCTTTTCCCGCCTAAGACTATGCACCCCTTTCTCATTTCCTTGCATTAACCTGCACCTAACCTAACAAATAATCCAATATATCGGCTATTTTCAAAATTCATTTGCCGCTGGCTTCCCGTAAACCGAGAAGAATCGAATAATCTTATGTTATTTTTAATACTTACGTCTGTTTCATAATATTATGCATTAGTGTGTCACGTATTCGTAATATTTTAAGACAATTATTAATCTCGACTAGTTCAGTCATAATATTTTGTAACCGTACCGTATCATACCTATCGAAATATAATTTTACAAATTAGAACACCTGCCGAATATAAATTTACTTGATATTTTCTATTGAACATTGAATATATATAATTTATATAATCCGCGACGTCGGTTAGTAATTAAGGAATTAATAATTGATACCTACCTTAATTTAATATACCTATACCGATAGCCAACCTTATAACGCAATTCGATAAGCATTTCATGTAACAACTACTTGTTAAAATCGTCGTAATTATCTAAGGCGTCCATAGTTTAATGGTAAAACATACTGGCGCTAATCCAGCAGATACAGTTTCAAGTCCTGTCGGGCGTCGTATTTGTTTCTACATAAACGATTTTTTCTAGTGTGTATAATTGTATATGCATGAGATGTTTTCAAATTATGTATATTCAGTATATAGAATGTTACATTCTGAATCTTGGGTCTAATTCGTTGAATAAAAAAATAGTTTATTAAAAATATTAAATATTTAATAATTTTATTTATAAATTACGATTTTGACTTTTTGTCGGTTTACCTATCTTATCTTTTGCAGTGGACACGCCGTTGTAAATCCCTGATAACAGAATAATATAGTGCCCATCAAAATATAATTTATATATCGTATAAGCGTTTGTTTTGTATTTTTAAATACATGTATTATAATATGTATATATTATATTTTTTTGTGGTTTTTGCAAAAGTTTGTTGTGAAAAATCGATGTTCAGATTTAAAATTTGATAATTAAAAATTAGACGCGAAAGTATCCATTACAAACGTCAATGTCATTATAGTATATAATAATTATAATACTTGAAATACATGCATTTACTTTTAAATAATTGTATAAGAGATAAAACTGAACATATACGTGCAATCAGTGGCGGCTCTAGCATATTTTAGTAAGTGGGGTCAGATGGCGTGGAATATCTAATAAATATATACCTAATCAATATCAATCAAAACGTATACCTATTATAATTTTATTAAATTTTGAATTATAACATTACGTGTATGTCATTTAATAATCATTAATAAGTCAACAAATAATCCAATATATCGGCTATTTTCAAAATGTGTTTGCCGCTGTATTCCTCATAACCGAACTGTACCGGTGAGGTCCTAATCGTTTCACTTGTAGTTTATCTTCAAATGTCAATGTACTGAACTTATATTTCAATAAATAATCCACACATTCATCATAGTAGGCACCTACTTAATATTTTTTATCAAAATTTTTTTACTAACGTGAGATGAAAATTATCTACAAATAGTACTTTAGATTATTAATAAAGAGTATGTATTAACAAATATAAGTTAAAACTTATATTAGATAGATGTCCGTTGATCACGACGTCTGACTGACAAACTAAAACGGCGTGTGACAGGATATGCCCCGACCGACAAATATAATAATAATACGTCAACTCTTACTTAGGTACTGACATTTATGCAGGACTGGGTATTTTGAATCGCATCCCTGAACTAGCACCAATACATGTAGGGCTAAACGTGCATCGAACGTGCATAATTATGACGTGGTTAATGTTCCACACAGTTACGCGATTCAGATTTTTGAGAATCATAACTGACAATCGCATATAGCATCTCATAATAAAATAAACATTGCTTTCATTTGAAAGGGTCCATCTCCCAAAACCCTGCCTCAAGGAACTCATAAATCTGTTCTTAGAAGTTCTGTGCCCCGCCAGCATCGTGGAACGTACCTGCTATGTAGGTAGACTGAGTGTGATAGCATTAACAGGGTTGCGCCAAGAAACAAGTATCAAGGATGGGCAAACAAACGGTACAAATAAAATATATAATTAATTAACAAAATCAATGTATTATGGCAGGCACGTGTAATATGAATATTTAATTGAATATTGATTATATAATCATGGGGGGGGGGACCGTCCCCTTGGTCCCTTAAGGTAGAGCCGCCCCTGCGTGCAATAGATTCGAAAATGATTATTGTTTTTAACTACGTCATTATAAGGATCTATTCCGAATTAAAATCCTTGACCACATCTCATAAGTTCAGCAGTTATAATTCCATATGCATAGTCATTGCATTTTTTAGATCTCAAATATAATTAAATATTATACGTAAATAATGTATTAGTGTAATTAATAATTTCTAAGGTTAGCGGTACTTGAATTATTATTGGTTATTGCCAAAAATAATATTCAACTTTCAAAGATACTATCATAATAATATCAGGTAATTCTACTCACCAATGAAAAAATAATAGTAAGGCTGAAATAATAACACTACTTTATGTAAATCATAGATAGGCGACCCTTTTTTATATTAATTAAAGTAGATCCACCTATGGAGTCCTATGATTTAATAGATAACCTACATTGTGGGTTAATATATTATTTCTATCAGTTCTAATACGAAGGAATCATAAATCGTCATTCTATCTCGTAAACATCAATTTATTCCGTTGTATATACACGATTTATGAGGTTTCTGTAAATCATTTTTTAAAATTATTAGTCATGTAATTAGTAGATATTTATGTTTTTACTCAATATTGAATATACACAAGGTTTTAATAATGTTGATTCTTTATTATAGAAATAACTTAATGTTGAAATACTTTAGATACCTCTGACGATGAATTAGGTACCTCAGTTTAAACGTAAATATAATAAATGATTCGAATGAATCATAGACGGATCGATAGCTTATAAAGGCAAAGCACTCACCCAGAAATTGAAAAAAGTGAGTTTGAGTCCCACTCAATCCAACTTTTTGTCTATAATTATTTCTAATATGTACGTTTATCAAAATTATGTTATTTCATTAGTCTTGTAGTTGACAATACAAGTTTAGTGTATTTAATAAAACCACATTTATTACTAAAATGAGATTTGCTAGTTTCATATTGATATAGTTTTAAATTTGCATCCATATTTTTCTGTCAATCATGTTTTTTGTATTTTGTCAAATTCGTTCAAAAAATGAATTTAGTTTATTTTTATTTTTATACATGGATGGTGATTTTGTCTGTGGGGTAATTAGTGTGCTAGAACCGTTTATACGTGAAATTTGATTAATTGCATGTATGAAAGTTTTTATTTAAAAATGACCTAGATGCATTCTGGCCGATTGTGAGTTTTTAATGTCACTTTTTAATAGATATTACGTAATTTTAATTAAAAAGTGTATATAATTTTTAAATAATTAATGATGTAAAATTGATTATTAAGTGTGCTCTCATTAATGACGTTTCGTTTTGCAAACATGAAATAATATTATAATCTAAAAATATAATTGATTTTTTTTTGTCACAGTAAAACTTGATATCGAGATTAAGTGAAAGGTTTGGCTTTTGTTACAATGCTACTTATAAAATGAAACTGACTATAATTCGGTCTATGGAGGAGAAATGATTGGAGAAAATGTTGCGTCATAGTAATTCATGCCTTCAACAATAAAATCTCACTTTCCTTGGGCAGCTTCTTGATAGTATTGATTAAATAACAATCATTGTTAACAATGGATCATAATATTCTTGATAACCAACTACACCAGTGGCGTAGCATGTCCGGAAATTTGTACGTATGCAGTTCTCCGTATCACACTTCATCGTGAAATGTTGTATCGGAAATAATATATGGTCATATATTAAAGACCGTCCATCCTCTTTCGGTCGTATAGTATCTACTCCGATAAAATTCATGTCTAAATAAAACTCGGTTCTTGTCGGTTTACAGGAAGCCAGCGACAAACAAATTTTGAAAATAGCTGATATACTGTATTAAGGGGGGACATGCTCGTCGTAGGTCAAAATTGAGTTTTTATTGTACTTTCAAACCATGATTCTGGACACTCCTTAAACGTTGTAGATAATCTATTTATATAATTTTGAAGCCTTATTATCCCTCATATTTATTTTAAACATTTGATGACTGCATAAAGTATTTTTGTTACATTAAATAGTATTCTTTTAAACCTCTCGCTCTAATGTTTTAGAATATAGTCATATTTCGGTACATAACTGTGCAGTGGTGTTAAGATTTTTTACATTTATTAATTTTTAAACGCATTTATAAAACCATTAGTATAATTTATGATGAGATAATTTTTGTAAAATATTCACGATAAAAAATTATATTGATAATCTCTGTGATCCCAAATTTGACAAGAATTAGGCATTTTATTATTCAAAAAATGGGCAAGATTAACACATTTGAAGATAATTCTAAAGATACTAATTATAATCTATGTCTTTGACCATTCAAGTTTGATAAACATCCTACGAATAATGATTGCTTTATAATAATTATTGACCTAAGAATAAGGTAGTGGTTTTTTGAAATACGCCATTTCTTTTGGCATTCCCCAGTGGTTAAGCTACAACATACGGCCGTAGCCATAAATTGACAAACTATAATTGAAGTAGGGAGTAAAATGATGTTAACGCGCGTGTTTGAACATGTACCTAACCGAATTTTTTTTAAACGGTACACGTTCGAACACGCGCATCAATATCATTTTACTCCCTCCTTCAATTATAATTTGTCAATTTATGGCTACGGCCGTATGTTGTAGCTTAACCACTGGGGAATGACAAAAGATATGGCGTATTTCAAAAAAACACTACCTTATTCTTAGGTCAATAATTATTATAAAGCAATCATTATTCGTAGGATGTTTATCAAACTTGAATGGTCAAAGACATAGCTTATAATTAGTATCTTTAGATCCATCTTCAAATGTGTTAATCTTGCCGATTTTTTGAATAATAAAATGCCTAATTCTTGTCAAAAATTATCTCGTCATAAATTATACTAATAGTTTTATAAATGCGTTTAAAAATTAATAAATGTAAAAAATCTTAACACCACTGCACAGTTATGTACCGAAATATGATAGAGCGAGAGGTTTAAAAGAATACTATTTTATGTAACAAAAATACTTTATGCAGTCATCAAATGTTTAAAATAACTATAAAGGATAATAAGACTTCAAAATTATATAAATAGATTATCTACAACGTTTAAGGAGTGTCCAGGATCATGGTTTGAAAATACAATAAAAACTCAATTTTGACCTACGACGAGCATGTGGGCCGTTACGTTAGGTGAGGTTTTCATTCTTGAATTCATGAATTTTGCCACAATCCGCTATGAAAATAATATTAATGTTCATATTGAATCTAATAAAATTTGGAGACCGTATGGTATATGGTCATTTCTTTCCGATAGAAAGCTCACGGCGAACTGTGCTACGGTGAAATGTTTTACGTACAGTTTACATGTAACCGTGGCGCGTAGATACACTAAAATCGTGATTCGTGACACTAATTTAAATACCTACGATAATTTGGATTCATTCAAAAGACCGCCAATAAAGCCGCATGTTTGACAGAACCAGAACTCGAATTTTAGATAGGTCAACTGGTACGCAAAGTTCGTAAACACGGCATTCGATAAACAATGAAGGTAATATACTGACCGTTTCCTAACATTTTAATAGTGTCATACATAAATGCATAAGTAAACAAAGCATTATATATTTTTTTAAATATGGAAATTCATTTATTTTGTAGCCACAAACCAAACCCACGGCACTGATATTCAAATTGGCAGGTCATTAATCGGAAAAACAATAAAAAAAAACTTGATAAATGAATGTTAATTTTAACGACAAAATTGTCATGAATAATGTTTTTATCAACAGTTGAATTCATTGTACGATTTTGTGCATTTACAGAATAATTTACGTTTATACCAACCGGAGACAATTTGAGTTAAATTTTAGCTTGTCTAAAATATGCATGCAATCACTGCAATAGCGACTAATTTAATATTAAACCAATTGACAGTTTCGCTGGTAGGTGGTATTTATATTTTTTTTAATATCATTTATTCAAGAAATGTAGTATAATAATGAGGCTTTATCCATCAGTGAATTCAAAGCAACGATGATAATCAGTTTCTACACAGTAATTTTAAATGGGAGAATATAAATAATCCTATTGTTCTTATTTATAACGTGGGAAAGAATCTAAAGAAAAAATAAGTATATTCGATTTAAGCTCTGCATAAAATGTGACAAAAACTATTAGACAGTCCAAATCCGGTGATCAAAGGGGAAAAATTAATCCATAAATGCGCGTATGTCGAGATTCGAAAGTTGAAGAGGATGTATTCCGGAAATAAGTTAGTAAGATTTTATGAACTGACTGCTTAATATTTCTAATCATTGAAAATATTATTTTGTCTATCTTTAATCGTTGTCAGTCTGATGCAAATTTTTCGGTACTTACCCAAGTATGAACATATTGAAAAATGTGCTTTATGGTTCAAATAGACTATATGACGATCGGGCGTTTTAGTGTCTATGATCAAATCTATGCCATTCTGACATTTATACATACATATTGTATGACAGCTATGACTTCGTATTTACATTCTGTGACACCCTGTGACACAGGACGCCAACATAAGAAACTGGTTTTTCGACATATATATGACCGATCGTCATAGAGTGTATTTGAAGCATTAGGAAAGAACAGTAGTCGATTATTATGTAAAATAATTACAAGATAAAAAGAACTTTTTATGTACAACGTTTTTAAATTTTCTGTTGAATCATATAAACTTGACTTGACTAGCTTAAACGATAAAAAAAATGTATTTGATAGAAATGACACTGAGATGTCATTTTGACACTCATATTGATTTCCATAGTAACGCACGTATATATTAATAATTTAGTTGTTAGGACCCTAGCAACCAATAATAGTGGATTGGATTACGGATTTCTTCCTAAATAACTTTTCATACAAAACAGAATTAACTGAAAATGAATTTAATTCTACTTAAAAATGGCTAAAAGTATTTAAAAAATGCATTGGCATCGTGTTCTGATATATTCTAAAAGTTAAAAAATGTCTAGCTAGTCGGAAAGTTAGTTAAAAATCGATTGCAAGATTTGTACCGGACAAACAACCACCGGACAAATACGACCTAATAAAAACGTTGTAAAAAAATGATATAAATGTCACTATTTTATTTAGCACTAAATGTTTCACTGATTGTAATGGATTTTTTATTTTAAACTAGCTGAAGTACCTACCCGGCTTCGTACAAGGTCGATTCATTGACCGATATATTATATATTTTATCTGAATTCACAAAACAACAATTAATAGTTAAATTCTTCAATATTAAAATATCTGTATCTACGCATACAATATAATATCAGAATGCAAATAATTCTGACAGCTAAGTTAAACAAAAAAAACAAAGTTTATCTTGATCTATCATGAAAATTTAAAATTAGAATTAGCAGGAAAGGTAATTTTAACTGACAAACTTTATAGTTTTTATAATAAATGGAGATGTCAGTTGGGACCATAGATAACATACGTGTGCATATATGTATAGTTGAGACATAGTAGTAAAAGGAAATCAAATAAACATATTATTTTGACGTTTATATAATATATAGATATTGTGTCAAAGATGATACAGTATATAATATAGTATATTGATTGTCTTGATCTTTTGGCGCTTAGTAGATAGATACCTATGAAATTATTTGCTCGTGTCGTTTCTTTAAAAGGATGTTTTCACCACAAAATGAATAGGTTTTTAAATCTTCGAAACATAGTAATGTATTCATATGTACCTGCCATGGCCCTTAAGACCCATAATATTAATAAAAATGAAAGAATAAACTAAAGTTGGTTTTTAATTATCATCAAATATTTAAGTATGCATAACACATTTTAACGTGAGGCCTTCGTCTTATAAAATATAAAGTTCGATCGTTTTGACAGCAAACTATACGACATAGTCGGAGGATGGCTGAGTGAGAGAAATTGATGCAATATTATCCATGTAAATACAGTCCACGATATCAACTGTAACTATAATCTCATTCGCCCTACCTAATTACTGCGCACTTGAAGAAATCTCATCTCCGCGTATTCATGGTTAAAATTTTTCCACTATAAAAACTTAATATCGTGGCATCGTGGGAGATGCTGTACAAAAAATCATGTTAAACATTTTTTTCATTGGCTCCACGATCCGATATAGATCTTGGCTGCCTCACAAAGAGGTTTCGTAATATATATTATATATTACGTTAAATGGATATTAGCCACTTACTCAACATATTAGGCATATGCTCTGGATTCAAACAAACATTGAAAAAACTACATGTGAATTTTTCCAGACCCGGATATTCGAACCCATGACCCTCGACTTACAAAGCGGATACGTTGACACTCGGCCATCACAATCGTTTAACCAAATAATAGCTGCCAGTAATTTTCTGACCTACATTTTTTCCTAATAATTAATTAAAAGGGAAAGAAAATACTCGTATCATCTTGATATCAGGTGGGCGGTAAATAATTTTGTTATATTATAATTAAGATTTTTTTAAAGGATGATAAGCAACCCTTCCCCCAGCAACTGTTATTAATGGACGGGAAAATAATAGTATTCATACCTACTGTACGACATGATCTTCTTGGCTACGTGTTAAAACTGTAAACTAACAATCTCCTCCCATTTTTAACTGCACTTCCATTATAAACTACGAGTAACAAGCTCCTCCCATTTAGTCGATGACAGCGCCTTCCGGCTTGTGACTAAATCTTCTTGTTGGACAGTACCTCATAATATCTCGGGGCCAAGTCATAGCAAGTACGAGCTTGCTAGGACTTGGCTCTGATAATCAATCATAAATGAATATTTATCTGTTCTGATTGAAAAATGTATATTTTCTTTTGATTTTTCCAAATGAAAAGGTTTTCCCAATTAAACATCTTTTGTGTACTGAGATTTCAAAACAAAGATAGTCCTTCAAATTATTGAAAGAAGAATTTCTTTTATACTTGCATTGCAGCATCCGTCTTGATTGACATGATTGAAAAAAAAGCTTCTAACATAATGGAACGCTGTAATCATCATAATGCAGTTGACTAACAATAATTATAAACATCGTCATTGAAACAAAAAAAACCAAAATTACTCATCGGCATGAGTTTGTTTAACTTAACAACTTGCTATGATGGTGCATTTATGACGTGGCTATTGACGATATTCATAAAAAACATTGCCTTTAATGGCACACTTACTTACAATTAATAGTCATATGCAATAATATAATAAATGATTCGACAATAGTTAGCGTGTCCAACAAGCAGCCCTGGATAGCCTACATAATCAATAAAATATAATCAAAATCTCATAAATATATCAATCAAAACGGATTCTTAAAAAAAAGAGTGAAACTAAATAAAGCTAATATTAATAATATCGACCGAGTGTATTTGTTGGAGTTTGAATTTAAATTCTAATCGACTAAGTTGTGTACTATTATTGTACTGTGTGTATCAGTAGCAAAGGGTGGAGGTAGGCTGTTAAGATCCGCCGTAAACAGTGCACATTAAACTTTGTTAGTCGTACGCAGTGGCGACTCGTGGATAAGATATTTGGGGGTGCTGCGGTTGATTAAAAATAAAAATAAATGTTTTTTTGGATTATTTTTTACTATTACATCAAAATTAAATATAAATAATTAATTACTTACTTATATTAATAATTAAAATAGAGAACTTTGCATAAATTGCTTGCATAAATGAATTTTAAAAATGTGAATAAATCATTATACCTATATTTCTCTACTCGCTGTGGCGCGCTTGCTCACGCGTGACGCAGAAACGGAGAAATACTGAAATCGGACTGTCTGCCCGGCAGTATGACGCTTCCCGCGCCCCTCCGTTGCCCACTCGAGATTATTCTATTGAAATCGGTACTGTGCAAAATCAAGTACATACCTACCGCGTTGTATGATAATATTATTATTGGACATTGGATGTATCGATGCGCGGGCGAGCTGATTACACGCTGAATAATATTGATATTTTCATATAATACCTACACATAAATTTATGTATATTATAATATTACATTTGTCTCAATTTTCTTGGGGGTGCTGCAGTACCGCAGTGCATATGGACGAGCCGCCACTGGTCGTACGTATTAGTTTTTATTGGACTAAGCTAAAATAATTTACAGATGGTGTTTGTTAGTTTTTAAAAATCAATTAAACGCTGCCTAAATCAAACAATAGTTTTGGTATACTTTGGGCGATACGACAAAATTATTTTTTTCACACTTTTTCATTCATACTTATTTTTTGTTTTCGTTGGATTAAGAATACATATTAGACATATTATTGTTCGTTCATTTTTTTAAATTCATTAAACCCTGCCTTACCAAACTATAATTGATAAAAAACGTTATTATATAAGTATATATGAAATATATTAAGTTATGTATGATTTAATTGCATAATTTTAGATATATTATAGATAGACGAGTATTTTTTGACTATTATTATTTATTATGGCTTCGTTTCGCAGGGTTAAATTAATCAATTAAAAAACTAACCAGCACAGTCTGTAAATTGTAGTTTTATTTGAATGAAAACAAATACGTATTACTGACAATCTTTAGTGTGCACTATTTATGGCTGATATTAACAGCCTACCTCCACCCTTCGCTACTGGTGTGCATATACAATTGGTGAGTGCACATAGTGCGTGAAGATATCTAAAGGCGAAAGCTGGGTCGCAATAAACGACTTAAATGGAATATTACAAAACTTAAATCCATTAGAATCGTTATTCTACACGTACATTATCACACCTTTTTGTTTCTGTAGAGTCTGGGTATTTACGTATATCAACCAACATTGTTTTGCAAAAAAATAATAAAGTATAGTTTTGACTAAATCCAATAAGTATGCGAAGATCCTTAGGCCCGAATTGTCCGGGTACGATTTCTCTGCACGCACTCATCGTGGTATAATTACGTATTTTGTAACGTTGTATAAGCCAAAATAGTAATATAACCTACAATTATTAATACCATGATATTTCCTCGAAATTACGTCGTCAAATACGTACTCAAAATACAACGTTTATCTATTATTGCAGCGAAAATGAAAGTTAGGCAATTAATATCAGCCCGGGCGAAAGTTGATTTAATTTTAGTGCAAATATATTGCGCAATAGACAAGACGGTGTTTTGTCTATGATTTTCATCCGAGAATATTATTATAATATTCAAATAATTTTATTATTGATAGTCATGAATCATGTTATTATTATTTAAAAAAAGAACTATTATCGACTGAGAAAAATTGAATTTACGAGAACGGATATTTACTAAATTCCGATATTATGTAGGTACATCACGGAACGTTTTCTTATGATGGTACATTTTCTTAATCCTACTATATGCATGCTGTTAAACGATGTATCATATTTTAAAAGGAGCCAGTCTTTTCGAAGTTTTGTTGTGTACGGCACGAAATGTACCTATGTATGATAATATGAAGCAACAGGGTATGATAAACAGTAAAAATAAAGGTACTTATGTATCTTACTAAGGTTCAAAGGCCTCGGCTTTTGAGCTTTGAGAATCGATCTCCGCTGAATCTTAGGGGTGCATTGGTACAACCGCGTTACAAACACTCGAGTGAGCGAACACAGCAGCCTTCGGTAACTTATTCTACTTATTCCATTTCAACAAATTTTTGGCAAAAACCAAAAAACTCTTTACGGTATTGATGTTACATAATTATTATGTTTTATGTATTGGAATAAGTTACTTTTGTAACTAAAACTGATTTTGAAGGCGATTTTTCTACTGGATTGAATGCTATTAGGTTCTTCTATACAAAAAATACTTAAATTTTATCCTTTGAATTATGGCATTCAAACTCATTTTCGTCAAGTACTGGAATTGGAATGAGTTCACTTTGAAAATACACCCCTCAATTATTATATACTAACAAAGCACAGAAAACTTGATGAGAACTTTAGGAAAAAAAGATCCGGTCAAAAGACGAATATCATGACTGAAGAATCTAAAGACAATGTGTAATTGTAATAGAACCACGACTTTGTTGTTCCGGTCAGCAGTGTCAAATATTATGGAGATCACTTTGATGACTGACAACTTTCGTTTAGGATACGGAAGTGAAAGAAGAAGAGAATATATTTTTTTAAGATTAGATAGGTACGTTCTCATTATTATTACAGTGGATTTTAAGTATATCAAGTTTACTTAGCCAAATGAAATAGGTACATATGAATCGGCACGGGGACAACTGGATGCCAGGACAAGTGGGCGCCGCACTGTCGAATGAAATGACGTGCATTAATAAAATAAATCGACGTTCGTTACGATTTGATACAGAAAGTTGACGAGGAAGTGTAATAAGTTTCTATCCACTACTTAGTAGTTTCAATTCATTTTGCTCTTAATATAATGTTTTTATTGCGGATTGAGAATTATTAGATATGCCTGATGCTTTATATAATAATTAAAGAACTCTCTTCTTGATGGAACTTAAACATATGCACAATTAAATCTTTATTTACGTGTGCATATTTAAATTCTCACCAAGTATTAAATATACTTTTTTATAGTAGGTATAATTCACGAACGTCTATTTATTTTCGAATTTCATTCGATTGCGTAGCGCCCAGTTGTCCCAGCGCCGAATCGCCCTAGAGCCCAAGCAGGAAATGTATAAATTGATAATAAGATACAATAATGAGCCTTACATCAATTTGTCTTTATGCATCCAGTCCAGATTATCATTATTTAGAATACAGACAGTATTTTCAGAAGATGAATCGACTTAAAGCGAGAAAATAAATCGGCAGCTTCACAAAGTTGTCGTATATTACGTTTACACAATATAATGCCTAAACTAAACGGTACTATCAAACAGATCAGCCGCACGATAGACAACATCATGAAACATCATATCTGCCTAGCGACGTCATTAATCTTCTATCGATGTACATGTTAGTAAAAAAAATGGATGTCGTACAATGAAACATAATTAAGTAAAGTAAAATAGTCATTGTATAAACTCGTGTATATAATTTTTTTTAGAAGTCAAAGTTACGTGGGTAGTTCAGATACTTAAAAAATATAAAATTTGTATTTGTATCAAAACAATTAATAATATTATCCGCTAACTTATTAAGAATTATAACCGATAAGTATGTATATGCCAAAACAGTTGCATTATTTTACATTTTATTGTATCTTAAAATATATTAAAATTAAAATTTATTTACTGACATAACATAGTGAATTTTAGAAATTATAAATTCAATACGTTCGCAACATGACATGGAAAAAAACATATAAATAAAATTACTACTATAAAAAAGACTACATGAAAGTACGTCGAATAAGCTAAGGATCTAAGGAAGGGAGGAATTAACTAATCTCACGTAGGTGGAATATATCAATATCCGAAACGATTTGGTTATACACAGTGTTATTGCCGCCCAATTGGCGTTACAAAATGCAGGTAACTTCTACACCATAATTTAATACCTACAACAAGTTACTGATGTTTGTTAATGACGACTTTTAGACTATAGTATGTCAGCATATCTAATAGAATATCAGTTGGATACAGCCATGAAGAGTATCCATACAGTCTTAAATAAAGAAGTCTCAAGAATATTTTTTAAACTCTCTCTATCATAAGACTGTACTTCAAGCATGGCCCCCACAAGGAGGGGGGGCTGACAGGTCTCTAGCCTAGGGGCCCGGGCTCAGGGGGGGCCTGGCGTGGCGGGTCTATCAGATATGTGAGATAAACACACATCACAGATTTGTTCTAATAGGAAAAAAAGTCGCCTGCGGCGCTACTTCACGAGGGTGTTATCAACAATTAAAATATGAGGTTGTAAGATGCAATTTTCGATTGTCTTATATTGATACTCGACAACTCCATAATTCAAGTAGATGCAGGTATTAAAACTACAAAAAATTGCTAAAAATAAACTGAAGGCCTTTCCTTACACCTCTAACACAATTTTGAAAATGCTTCTGTTGTGCGTTACACATGCCATCAAACATAGCGATAGATAGGGGGGCCCGTTTTAGAATGTGGGGGCCATGACTTGAAGTGATGCGGTGCCCAAACAAAAAGCTTACTCTTAAGTTCATTTCGATTTTTAATACCGTAACACGTCTACTAACTGTCAGTTTACTGTCTAATCTAATGTATTGCCAAGATCCCTCACCTTATATGATTCATTTCTAATATGTGACACCCAACCTTTTACTTATAGCGTACATATTATTATTAATACGTCAATTCTGCATTGCAAGTATGCGACTAAATAATAATTATTAATATGGTAGGTAATATAATAATATGTTAGTTAGAAAGCCTTCCAGTTACAGACATCAATCATCGACATTGCATCCAACCGTCAGTGATACAGATTTTTTTATGATCGACACTCCGATACGAGAAATTACATAAAAATAATAAACAACAAAATGTAAGACACGTAGGCCGACCGGAACCGGTTATTTCTCTCTCACCGACCGGCCGACGGAACAGCTGATCGCATCAAAGAAAGAATGGAGCAGTAAAAAGTACAAGTCTTCACCCATTCGACTCATAGCGAGACTGACTCGCTAACTGTAAGGAGGTATATGAACGAAACATTTTATATTTTTTTATACAAGTAACAAATACGATATTTATTATAGCATCGAAGTATTTATTTTAAAATAAAAACAATTATTGTAATTTATTCAGTGCCTTGCTTTATTTAGAGCAAATGAATACGAGTGATAAGTGGTTGAAATAAATAAAGGATTGCATTTTTTTAAAGGTAAGAAATTAATAATTTATTTAATAATAAAAATTACAATTAATCTACCATCCCTTATTTAAGAATTCAACAAAATTAAGAAGAATAATATTAAATTCTACATTTTTAATCGATATTTGTTTAACCTAATTATCAACAGGAATTGACTGGAATATTTTTAATTACTTAACTATTTCTTTTATTCAACGAATAATTCACAATTTTTAAGAATGTAACATTCTAATTATTGAACATACATAATTTTGAAAACACAGTGACGTCTCGTGGGGGTAGGCAGATTGAGCGTCGCTTAGGGGCGGCAGTCACTCGAAGGGCGGCAAATCGTGGAGAATCATTTGCTAAAAGTAATACATAGAAATAGGGCACCTAAACTTAGCAATAACGAAAATATCTTTCCACTAAAAACATCAGCTCGATGGTTGGCAACAAAATGTAAAAGGTTTAACAGTTATCAGGTGTATCTTTTAAGGACCTCAAACTGTGGTGATTTGTGTAAGTGTCGTACTTAGTTATATTATATTTATGCGCTTTTATATCTAAATTTAATTTTGTATGTTTTAGTGGTATTATTTTGTTAATAATGTATACATACAACACAATTGTTAGATATTGGAGTCATGAAAGTGTGGTAAAAAATACTGCATAAAAATGGGGCGGAATTTTGGCGCTGCCTAGGGGCGGCATTTTGTCTAGGGACGTCACTGTAGAAAACGCTTCTGAGAAAATATAATTATTTATTACCAATAGAAAAAATCTTTTTGAAAAAAATAAGACACCCCGCAGGAATCGAACCTGCGTCTCTCGGGTATCGTGCCCACACACATTGACCACAATTCTAAAGGAGTCATATTTAATTACGACAAATTTTAACTAATGGCTTGTAAATACTCACTGAATTTAGAAAGCGCTTCATGTGTTGGCCGAGCAGTTTATCTAGTGTCGTGAATACCAGGTTCGAATCCTAGGTCTGGCAAATGTTTTTCAATTTGTATTTGAGGTCAGAGTATGGACGTAATAGATTGAGCAAGTGGCTAACATCTATTTCTCGTAAAAACAAAAATCTTATATCATTCCATTCTGTAGAGGCCTATAGGATTAAACATGGTCAAAAAAGAAAGAAAGAAAATGTGTATTATTATATTCATTTCCAAATAACTTGTCCCGCACCACACACATCTGCTCTCAGAGAAATATCAAGCATTGTTTACAATTAATATTATTTCAATAAACAGACTACCTAGTGATTAGTATAATCAAATATTTGAAATATTTATAGTATGTCACATACCGAAACGTTCTATCTCATGTTCACGATGAGGCCATCCATAAAAAAGAAGAAGGTGGTTTTAATTAATAATATAGTAGGTATCACATTTTTACGTCCATAAAATTTTATGTCTAAAAATCTGTGGAGAAAAACGACAATGATATTCGTATTCGCGAAGTGACGAGCTATGTTATGGGTACTATAGTGACAAAAATCGTTTTTTAAACATCCGCCAAAATTAGCCTTATTGACCTTATCTCTATAATGAAACCCGTTTACAGTTTACCGCTAACGATTGGTGAAAGGACATCAAAATCAATATACTTACCTCTTTCTTGTACTTCTTCCATAGCTTTTATTGTTATTTTTGCTGCCCAGTAGTTTCACTGAGAAACCACCCGCTATTATTTTTGTGCTTCCATTGTCATCTAGTTTTGAATAGCCACATTTTTATAATGATAAACTATACAATCATCTATGCATTAAAAATAAAGTTCACGATATAAAAACGGTTACAACAGATTTATACCTAAATGATTGTACAGAAGTTAGATATTTTAAGTGCTGTCACATGAAGAGATTTCAAGCAAAATTACACTATATTTAAAACATCAAAATATTGTCTGGCGAGTCTTTCTAATAATTGTTTATAATTTATATTATGTAGTCATAATGTTATAAAGTATATATATAATTCATTAAAATTCCTTTCAGTTTATAATAATAATATGTCAAATTATATACCATTAGTTACTATTTTATATGTGTTAAATACATGTTTTTTGTTCTAGTTGTCCAGTGGTTAATACGTATAATCACCCTAAAAACTAAACTATAAGTAAAAAAAATAAAAAAACAATATTTTTATTTATAGTAAATACATAAGTAATATTATTAAAAAACCGTTTTTAATTTTGGTTTATTTGAACATTTTGAGGTTTCCTAGATTAAGATATTTTCAACTGATCTTAATTGTCAAATGATGATATAAAATATAAATAAACTCCAAACTCAATTAATGATATAGTTTAGTTTATAAAGATTATTTAATAAACAGTTTTTTCTCTATAAAATGCACCATAATCGATTATTTTAAGTTTTAACCATATTTAAAAGTGTAATAGTTTCTAGCCACAAGGACTTTTTTTATTTAGTGATTTCTCATAAATTATGATGTGTTTTTTTTATATTTACCTCTGGTTCTTCGTTATTGTTACAAGGTTGCGAGATATATATAGTAAAAATTGCTTTTTTAAATTATGATGCAAGGTTATGAGAAAAAAATATTTTTCAAATACCTAATAATAATCTTTTAAATATACGGATGTAATTTGATAATTATTATGAAACAAATTGTTATGTAATTACGTGCGTTTTCATGCAAGACACAATAATTAAAATTAAATTATTTATACTTTTAAAATTTTAACAACCTTTTATGAATGTGGTATTCAACTTTCGTTTAAAATGAAAATTTCCTGAGTAGTTTAACAATTTTTAAATCGAATGGTAAACAAATTTTCATTTTTCATACAGAAAATTGCGTAATTTTAATAATTCTCAGAACGTGTAAGAAACAATAAATCGTATATCGACTGTGTACTGCCAATAATTATGTTATAACGCCATAAAAGTAGATTTCACAGTTGAATAAAAAACCTTCTGATTTCTCCATAAGTTTTTTTAAAGCTTAGAACATTGATAGATTTAAGTTGGTTCTTTTGACATGTGACGTAATATGCCACTAACAGCTACCAGTTGGCATTACAAACTTGGGTTGGCAGCTCACGATCGATACACATAGTCTCATGAAGGTTTCCCTTTTTAAAGTAGGTAACTTAAACTCATGTTAATCCTCATATCAACATTAAAAGTACGTTACTGTATTTATTGAAACAAGCTATAATAATTTTACATAAAATACGTAATATTATATATATTATAATATATAGAAAATCTATTCCCTACATAATTTATTTCCTATATTGCAAATCAATGGAAATATTTAAATATTTAACTATGCATGTATCAAGAGTCTTATGTATTCAATTTTACGGATTGTGATAGGAAGCGAGACTTCCGTTAAAGTATAATAACAATACAATTTTATTCGTTATATTTTTTCAATTCATTTACATTAAATATTATCACGGATTATTTTTAAGAGGAAATGGGTTATAATAAGAGGATATGGGAAACACTATGGGCATCTAGCGGTGGAATACAAAATATGCAATTTAACATATTTTACTGATAATTATTTACTTTTAAAATGTTTGGTTACAATACTGCAATTCAATTGTATATGATATATAATAAATTATTTTAAGTTATACACTTTGTTTTAATAATAAAAAATCCATTAAAACTATAAATTATTCAAAAATCACTGGTATATCTGAGATGTATCTCCTTATAAAACCACATTTTAATGATAAAATGAATAATAGTATGAAATTATTTAACCAACTCACATTATATTACATTATTAGATATACATTTTTTTAATTGTTAATTTATCTCATATTTAACAAATATTTTTAATGACTTTATATACCTACGAATTGATTATCAATAATACTTGAAATTCATTAAATTGTATCTTTCGTAGTTTGCTACTAGATGTCACCTTAGAAGCACTGCACTTCGCCTTAATAAAGTGACAACATATTAATAATTATAGTTTAGAGCAGGGGAGGGCAAACTGCGGCCCGCGGGCCGCATGTGGCCCGCCGGGTATTTTTTGCGGCCCGCCATCATTAATTCTACTTCTGATTACGAATAACTTTTTTATATATTTTATAAAAAATATTGACAATAGATTAAAATTTGAAGAATTTGTTGTTTCGTTAATGTATTATCTCTGTATGTCCTCCTTGCGTCTCGAATTGCATCGTCCTGAAGATATATCCAAATTTTACAATGCCCTTAATTCAGACAAATTCGAACAACTTAAAGATTATGCAAGGGAAATGTTCGTTGTTTTTGAAACAACCTATATATGTGAACAAACATTTTCGATCATGAACCTCAATAAAAATTCTTTACGATCAAATATCTCCGATGCCCATTTACAAGCAGTTTTGAAAATATCAACCACAAAATTAACACCTGAATTTGAAAAAATGTACAACACTTTCATTCTTCTCATTAATTTTTTTGTAATGTTTATTTTTCGTGATAATAAATAGTGTATATCTAAAAATGGTATTTTACTTGCGGCCCGCCGCTCATTTTGAATTCTTGAATTTGGCCCTCCATCCAAAAAGTTTGCCCGCCCCTGGTTTAGACGGTATTATGCACTACTCAGTTAATAGTGTGCATTATAAATATCATTACGTGCCCAATGTTTACAAAATAATAAGTTTGTATATTATGTTGAAGCCGTATAGTATAGATACTTTTAAACAATGAAAAATATTTTAAATAGATAAATATTATTACGGTTATAATACACTGAATCATGAAAATAACAATAAAATACCACGTTTTATGATAAAAATAACAAATTGGTACCTACCTACGTTTTCAAAACACTACAATACAAAAAAGGGACTAAAACCCCAGAATATACAAAAAAATATTTTAAGGCAAGTGCAGTCTTGTGTAGGGTTTGCAAATTTAGTATTCATAAACACCGAAATACGGTCATAAAAATCCAAAATACCGGTATTTATAAAGCAGATAAATTGAAAAAAAAATACAAAATGACCGACAAAAATTGACATTTTGACGACAAAACTCTCGACCAAAGAAAAGAAAAAAAAAATTCTGAGTTCCCTGCTCTCGACTTTGGTGGAGCTAATAAAGGCTCTCTCTTGACGTAGGGTTTTGGACAGAATTATCTTTAATTTTTGCGGAAAAGATGATATAGCATTAGGGCACCGTATAAGAGTTATCTAATATATTTTTATGTCATACCCGCTATTCAATATCACATACTTATTAACCGGTATTGTTATTTCCATTCGGTATTGCAATTCCTAGTCTTATGGTAGTTCTATTAACGATCTTATTAATCATTTAAAAAAATAATTAAAATTATATATCATTTAAATTCAAAGATAAACGTTGTAAAACACACTTCAGAACACGAACAGTCGACTCTTACCCCCGTTTCAGACGGGACACCGGTGTCGCTCTCGTATTAATATAGGAGGCCATCGTATTCGAATAAAGGGGTCTTTTTATTATGTTTATGAACGCCCAGAGTTAATGAGTCAACGCAAAATTTCGCGTTATAAATTAGAACATAAAACTGGCTACGGTAATAACAACAAATGTATCGGCGGCTTGAGAATGTAGCGTACAACATAATACAAATGATTTTTTTGTAGTACTTATTCCACTTTTAATCAATAAATTAGGACCGGTTTCGTCCACCTCAGAGGGACATTTTCAACTGAATACATTTTTTTAAATTTAAAAACAATATTTATCAAACAAAATCCAAAGTGACAGAAATAATATAACAATAGGTACATAAATTATCCGTACAATAATACCTTGCCCATAACAAATTAATTTAAAATTAATGAGGTTGGACATTAATATTTAATAAATAATAGAATAATAAATAAAAAAAAATGTATTCAGTTAAAACTGTCCCTCTGAGGCGGACGAAACCAGTCCTAATTTATTGATTAAAAGTGGAATAAGTACTACAAAAAAATTGCGTTTTATTAATTAAAACAACAATACAATGCAGTTCCACCATGAATTATTGACAATTCACAAAATAATAGAAATAATACAAAGGTCCCTTTATTCGAATACAAAGTCCTCCTTATTATATACGAGCGCGACACCGGTGTCCCGTCTGAAACGAGGGTTATCGTATTTTAGAGATATTTTTATCCTTAAAACGTCGTTAAAATACCCAATAGTAAATTCAGATCAAATTAAATATTATATTAGCATTAATCTATCGCAAATACACCATCCGTGGAGTACTTACTTTGTTGTGTATTTACCATTTATTGTAGCAGTCTGAGCTCGTTATAAGAATAGGTTATAATATCTTTTTAATAAAATCGATTGTCTCTGATGCATGATTATTAACAAAGAAAAACCGCCCGTCTTTACGATAATGTATTTTTATATAGGCTAATAGTTAATCATTGGCAGTTGTTTAAACTGTATCGTAACATTTATTTAATCTTATCTGACATCGTTATAGACATATTATTGATTGAATAAGCGATGATTATTTTTTGCTCTACATATTTGAATGATCTGACATTTTAGTCCCTTTATAAGGTGATCGTTTAGAAAACTTGTTTTGATTTCATTTTTATATATGTCGAATTACAATAATTGTACCTCGCCCTAAACATGTTGCTGCTAATCACAGTGAAAGATAAAGTAATGGAATGGAAGTAAGACGTCTTTATAATGTACTACAGTAACGAAGATATTGTTTATAATTTATAAGTAGCAGTGTTTTTGAACCGATTGTCTTTCCGTTCAATGCTATCAAACCATCTAACCATCCACACCCATAAAAACAATCGACAGGTATGCAACGAGCTAGGAATAATTAAATGATTATTTTTAGCAGGTGAAAAACTCGTGGATTTAAATTAGCACGACCAGTGATCAGCAAATTTCCCGCTCTTACGCGTGTCCGGAAATTTCCACGTATGCAACTGACAGTATCACAGTTCACTGCGGCATATTGTATCGGAAATATATGGTCGTATATCTAAATAAAACACTTAAAATTCACGGAATACAAGGGAAAGATAGAAGAAAATAGTATGTAAATAAACCAGAAATGTGTACATAAAAGTCCGAATGATTCAAAATTAGGTTAGCAAGTAGGTACTCGTAAAAATCAAGTCGAATCTGACAAAAAAGGCAGCATTATTATCAAATATGTTATACATACCAATCAGTATGAAATTAATTTTCCTATTGAATCTCATAAAATTGGATATACTCTTCGTAATGCTCCACGACCTGGATCGAATACACGGATGAAGCGACGAGAAGTTATAAGTAGAAGAGATGGCTATTCTAAATAATTAACACGGTTTCACGTTTCCATTATATTTTTTGCTCCAAAATAACACGGATATCACTCGAAACAATTCCATAAACAAGACGGGTTATTTACAATACTTGTTAGCATAATTAACACGTCTTACTTGATTCTAATGGATGCAAGACAAGAATAGAAGAATTTGATACTCAACGACAATTAACAGCTCGTGATTAACACGGTCATGGGCGGCCGTATTACAAAATATCACATCCGACGGTTAACTTCCCGGGATAATTAACTGCATATTATTTTTGATTTTAGAGTCAAGCGATATGTTAGAATAGCTATGCTGGTTTTGTTAATCCTGTCCCCTCCCGCAGTGTTAAAATTCAATATTGAATTATCAATATAATATACTATTATATTCAATTTTTCTGTGGGCGATCCTGATCGCCTCTTTTGATCATGTCCGATCCTAATTAGATCATATATAGGCCTCTACAGAGTGGAGGTTTGATTTAACAGATTTTTGTTTTTTATGAGAAATGGATGTTAGCCACTTGCTCAACCTATTAGGTCTATTCATACTCTGACTCCAAACCAGGGAAATAATAGGAACTGAAATATCTAACGGGCAAGGAAAAGCAGGCAACCGATCTCGAGTAAGGAAGAATACGGGATAAATTTAAACACGTGTCAAGCATACGTTATACTTCGAATACTGACAACTGCCCTCGGTTTATGCATTGACGCTCATTTAATATCGTTATATTACACACCACGTAATGCGTGGTTCATTTTCGTAGGATCACATATTCAAAATCCTGCGTCAAAATTTACTGTATTGGTATAAAGACTATCGAAATTCTATTTATTATCTGTTCTGGACTCCAAGCACAAATTGAAAAACAATATTTATATTTGCCAGACCCAGGATTCGAACCTGGGACGTAAGCCGCTAGGCCAGCATGAGATTATACAGTGACGTCCGTAGATAAAATGCCGCCCCATTTTTTTATACAGTATTTTTTATCATTATTTCATGACTCCAATATCCAAGAAATGTATTGTATGGATACATTACTAACAAAATAGGTATAGGTACAGTGATGCCAACCGTACTATAATTATAGTACAATACTATAATTTTAATTCCGCGAAAAATGTAAAATACTATAATTTTACGCCAAATATACCAAAATACTATAATTTTAACGGATTCAAGACGAAAAATGTTACTATACATTTATCAGAAATACTATAATTTTTACGCCTTTGTACTATAATTAGCTTAGAAAAAGATGGCAACACTGTATAGGTATACCACTAAATCTAATTTAAATGCCATCTCTACTTCAATGTACAGTATTGCGAGTCCACGGTTTTTGATTCATTTAAAAATGCACCTGACAAATTTCAAGACTCGCGAGTGAACGCCAAAAATGTTTGGATAAATTAATTAGGTAAATATGTACCTACGTACTTACCTATAATTAAAATATAATTCGCAAATCTGCACGTGTCACTGCTGGTCATCAAGAAAGTGACGTCCAAGGACAACGGAAGTAAACTAGACATCGCGAACCCGACAAAAAAATACAGCCCTGTTAAACCTTATATGTTAATTAATAGGTACATTTTATTTCCAAGCAGTGACCTGAATTTTTTAATGTAAAGATATTTCCGTTATTACTAAGTTTGTGTATCTGCCTATTTCTATATATATCTACCTAATGATTCTCCTCGATTTACCAACCTTCGAATAACTGCCTCCCCCAAGCGACGCTCAATCTGCCTACCCCCACGGGACGTCACTGAGCCTTATATCAGGAACAATAAAATTATCCTGCTTAGCATAAATTCATATAAGTAACCATCAATATCAACACAGTTCATTTACTGTGTTGTGTGTATTCAGAATAGTGGGACGTAAAGAAAATTTAAATACAATGAGCTTGAACGCGTACGCCACACTCATGACCTCGTAATGTCCTGATTATGGATAATCGCAATACACATCTTCTGGGTCGATGCAATCACACACTTTTCTTTCCTACAACGTTCATATTCCTTTTGTTCTCTCTCCGACTTTCACATCGAACATAGACTGCGAGCAATCTCGCAGTCTTCTGCTAAATAAGTACCATCACTGTACTTACAATTACTGTCGTCAAATTATTATACTTACTTCAATTGTATACAATGACTCATGATTTTTACAGAATGACATTGATCCGATAGTTATTTATAAACAGACAGCTAAGTATACACCTATAATAATAGCTAACACATTGTTTACGTGCGTAGTCAATACAGGAAAATATTGTAGACAATACGTTTTTATCATTGTTTCTCTCTCAAATTTAAAACAATTGTACAATATTTTCTCACGATAATAATTATCTTCATCATTAACAGTGAACTATACGCAAATTAAATAAGTGATTTTATTATAACCACCTAAGGAAGTATTCAGTATGTATTCAATTTTACTTCAATCTCTTACTATTATAAGTATATCTGTAACGCATTAGAAAAAACATAATGTAGATGTTTAGGAGAGCTAGATAGGGTGAACGCGTATTAAAAGGGAAAAGGAGAGAAAAAACATACACGTAAACGCGAATTTAAAAATAAACTGACCCGTAAGGAAAGGAATCGTCTATTTTAAATCAGGTCGTGAAAGACGAACAAATGACAGGATACTCTCATAATTATTTGACAGATGCTTACGTTCTACCTATCGTCGCTATAGGATTGGTTTACCAAATATCCATTTTTGTCGAAATCGACCTCTTAATGCAGAATGTTTTTTTGTATCTAATCGGACGAGAACCATCCCTTTCTTTAAATTACTTTGTAATGGTAATGAATACATCATTCATATGCTGTAAAAATAACAATTTAAATATCTCCATGTATTTAAATATAGAATTATGAAATTTGTTTTTCGTCTCCTGAGCATTTGGTCTATTCGGGAAACCAATCCTACAGCGACGCTATGTAGAAAGTATTAAATGACGTTACAATTCATTTTTTGTGACAGATTGACGGAAAGGTTTTAAGAAGTAGGTATGGTGTCAGATAGGAAGCACGATTTTGATAACGTTAATTTCTTTGCTCGATTCTAATTGAAGAGATTTTGGAAGTGGATACATCAAAGTGAAAGTGTTAAAAAATCAACAAAGTGGCGTTTAGATAAAAAAAAATCGGCGTGTGTACGCGCGTTAGAAATTATACTTCTTTGGCGTAACAAAACAAAAACAAAACTCGAGATAAACTAGGTTCTTTGCCTAGCTCTTAATTATCTTGTGAAATTACACACTCAAGAAAAAGGTTTTAAAAAAAAAACTTCTATATACTTTCACTTATATTACTAAATTAAATAATGGTTTCTCGTTGTTTTTATTTTTAAAGTACCAACTGTCACTCTGGCGTTTAATAGTTTGTTTACGTAAGGAATTTCAAATGGCCGACAATAATAAATTCGCTGCCTAGGCAACGGAACAATTCTAAACAATAATATTATACTGTGTAATCGTCACGATTGGAGTATCATACTGTGGCGTAATGGTAGTGCGTTCGGCTGATAACCGAACAATCGGTGGTTCGAATGCAATCGAGTGCGTTTATTTTTGGGTGAAAAAATAAATTATGTGTTACATCTCACACGCCAAAAATACATTTGATATGATTTCCCAAACACTCCAAAAGAAGTATAATTTCAAAAAAATCAGTGTGTTTTCCAATACACAATCAATCAAAAGAATCATCAACTAAGCGTCGTTGCAGAAATAAGCCAGATCAAATAATGTTGACAGGTGGCACTGCCACCTGATATTTTTCTAGGTTTTAATATATCATGTCCAATTTTGCCGTGTACTATTGTGAATTAACTGTGAAACCGCGAATCAATTATATAATAATTAAAATACAAAGCATTTACATTATTTCTAATAATGACCAATATCTGTGTTATGAATTAATATTTTTTTATGGCAATTAATAATGTAAAATAAACATTGACGCATTTTAATGGAAAGTTCATTGAAACTCAAATTTAAAACGTAATATGTACAGTAACAGTTCATGAATGAATCGCAGTGAATATTGTAGCAGTAATTATTATTCGAATTTTAGTGTATTTATAGGTAAAATGGTTCAGTTGTCTATTTCTAATAAACACTGGCTTATATAAAAGTCAAATTTAATTTAAATCAGTCAACGGCGTTGCCCCAGTTGTCGGCGGTTTTCATTAATTTTAACAATAATTTAATTTATTTAATGCTTTTCTTTCCATAATTCTACAATGAACAAAATTAAATGTTATATGAAATATAAAAAAAAACTGCTTTACACACTCAAAAATTAGGGTAGATTTATATTGTGTATAAATAACTTGATCTATCTAAATAACACGTAACTCCGACTGCATACATTGAATATTTTACGGTCTTATTAAAATGGCATATGAAATATTAGAGGTTTCTTTAGATAACTATATTTTATTATTAAGCAGTTCTCTAAATAGTAAATTTTATGAACCGGAGCGATCGATAATTTTTCGGAAATATTTACATATATTTATCTTATTTTACGTATCTACTTATATACAAGAATAAATGAATAATACATAAAAGAAAGTGAATTTAATTGTTATAGAATAATTCACGAACCGGTATCCAATATTTATTTTTTACATGAGATGAAGCGATAATCTCGGAGGATTCACCAACCGGAACTGCGCTACGGTGCACTCCATCTATTTCAAGCCCTAAATATATTATAACAACGATGATTTTACTAAACTATCAACGAATAAAAAAACTACTTCAATCGTAACTTAGGAGGTTTCAACATCTCAATAACGATATGTAAATACTAAGTAGAACTGAATCAACTTTCTCAGGCGTATAGTAGATAAAAAAATTAACATCGTTTCGCTAATAAGACGTGTAAATTATAAATAATATGAAATCGAATAGTCTCTAAATCGGATTGTATGTTATTCGTTTTGTTTGTTCGAATATTTACTGCGCAATTCCAATAATAAGAGTTATTTTGATCTTTCAAGTTTTATTGCAGACGTATTTATATTTAGACAGTAAATGTGTTTTGTGGAATAAACAGACGTTACTGGTAACATTCGAAATACCAACAATATTAACCAACCGCTCTCCGCAATAAATACATTTTCTTATTATTTTTTAATCGGAGATAATTGTATTTTACAACGTTACAACGTTTTTCTTAGCTCGTATTCTTGTTTGTCCGGTGGTTGTTTGTCCAGTACAAATCTTGCAATCGATTTTTAACTAACTTTCTGACTAGCTAAACATTTGAAACTTTTAGAATATATCAGAACACGGTGCCTATGCATTCTTTTGATACGTTTAGCCATCTTTAAGCAGAATTGAATTCATTTTCAGTTAATTCTGTTTTGTATGGAAAGTTATTTCAGAAAAATCCGTGGTCCTAGCAACTAAATTATTAATATATACGTGCGTCACTGTGGAAATCAAAATGAAATGTCAAAATGACGTTTAAGTATTCTATATTTGTTTGTTTTTTATTTAATTCATATCGAGTACAAGTTTGAGCATATTGAAAATTTAAAAACGTTATATATAAAAGTTCTTTTTATCTTGTAATTATTCTTCTTTATTTTAAAGACTATTCTCTAACATTCTTTTCTTCATTTGAGATTCACTTGTTCAATATTTTCGGAGGTCATTCTGCTTACCGCATGTTTCTGTCATCGCAATTATTATTCTTTCCGATCTCTAACTATTCATTTAACTGACATGGTCCATTCAGTGATCTTATGGGCCGTAATCAACAGTCAAACCTAACATATTAATATTGGGCGTGTTTTTTAAAGATTGGTTTTGCCCGTGTTTTTTTTAATATATAAAAAATACAACACCATAAATATATACTCCAAAACTTATTTTTAATTTATTAAGTGTATAAAATTTAGATTGAACGGTTTACAAGCCAAATGAACCAAGTGCATTCTGGTTAATTTTGTGTAAACTAGGTTCAAACATAATTTTTGAGTAAGTATTTCTAATTCTGTAAGGGTGGGGTGGCTTGTGAACCACTCAATAGTAAACGTTAACTCAATGTCTGGTATTTAGAAGTTACAGGGCTTTCGATAATAAACTCCATGTGATAATTTAAATGAAGTTTAATTTAAAAATAGGTATCACATTTTGACATTTTGTGGATAACATTAACGAGTGGCTCTTTCAAGCATCGGCTCGGATATAAAAAAAATGTTTTCTGTTTAACAAGTGCAAACATTTTATCAATTAACTATGTAAGTATTCGTAACGGTGGCCAAATAGAATTCTGCAAAATCTAAAACGGTTTCTTTACTTTTTCTTTAGTTTTAGTTGCTATGAAATATGACTGTCGACATATTTATAATATTTTGTAGAGTGTGCCGCGACGGAAAAAAATGTTGAGAAGCACTTGGTTAGATAACAGCTACTAATTTTAGAAAACACAATAGGTACAACATCGCAAGATAACGAAATGTTGTGTGTCATTTCCGTGCATTTTATTATTGAAATTCAAGCGGTTCAAAGAACTCGCTGTGTGAAAATATAATCGGAAATATTCACCGAAATTCGTCTTTCAAACTTTCTCCTTCTTGTCGAAAAATAATCTTTCCATCTATAAGTATTATGTTTGCTGCATTATAATTTAACAAACTTTTTCTTGATTGGGACATTTTCGCGGTTATAAATTTCTAAACGGATATTGCTGTCAAATTGGTTGTTTTGGCGCGAATTGTATTGATAACTTGAGAGCAAACTATTTAGATACCTACTACATTTTATCAATCAGCAAATATTATTGAAATTATTATAACAGAATTAAAATACAATTTGAATCATTTTGTATAGCAGTCAGACTACTATACGTTGTAGACATGTATTATAATTATGAGGGAAAAAAATATTTTTGACGTCTGTTTCCGGATGTGAATCCATAATAAATTAGAATGCTAAGATTAGCAAAAGTGTACCAAAGGTGTCTGTTTCACAAAATATTATCTTCAATATTGCCGTTCTACTCTGTAAGACTCATAAACCCCATTCTGGCAAAAAATAGATTTTCATTATATTGGTGTACGATTCTTAATCGATCTAATAAAATCTATTAAATCGTATCAATACAATAGAAAAATGCAACTAAATATTAGCGCCTTTATTTTATTACACCCATAGCGGGTGGTTAGTGGTTACTCTAGGCATGAGATTCTAACTCAAGATTATCCAAGGTAATAAATAACAATTCGATAATCCGCGCGCGATACATTCCACTCGCGGTGGATGCAATGGAATGATGGCACAGAAATCATTGTCGCGTCGTATAGAGATTTTGTTTTAATATTTTAAATTTCGAACTTCTATTTAAAACAACAACTAGATTGTTTTTACCAAAGATATTAAAAAACCTTCTAGATGTTTGAAATTTAAGCAAAAATTAACTCTGATCTACTGATTAGGTTGTCTACAAGTGACTTCACATTGCAGGTTCATTTTAGATAACTTCACACTATCTACTATGAGACTCCACTATATTTTCAGATTTACCCAATTAATTAATTACGTTTACACGATTAGATATGCAGATATTTCCAAAATAAGTCTTGAATAACATTTCACATTTTATATTTTGCATATGCATGGCATTGCCGCAATGACATTATTAATGGACGACTCACTCAGTACAGTAGCTAGCAAGTAAATTCAAACGTAGCATTCGCACGTACATAGGTAGACGTCACGCAATATCCATTATGCGATATCACGCATCGGGAATTTATAGCAATATCACCTTTATTGTAATGGCGTTAGAACATTGTTTCTAGTATCAATGTTCGTTTGAGCGAACCCGTTCGAACCGAACCATTCGGCAGACCCGACAAGAAGCTTCGAGAATTTATAGCAATATCACCTTTATTGTAATGGCGTTAGAACAGATTATGACATTCGGCAGACCTGACAAAAAAGTTGGTGTCATTTTTTTTTCCAGATGCTTCGTCCATATTAATGTCATTGCATTGCCGTATAAAAACGAACATTTAAACATAAAATTTAGCCATAAATATGTAGGCCACCATTTTGTTTTGGGGTTGCCAATAGAATAAGAAAAATAATGAAATTATTACCAAAACAAGCAGGCGTACAAACGTTCGATTCGAAAATCGAACTCCCTTCAAACTTCCTGATACGGAATGTGTACAAAACTCCTTCTATCTAGTGTTCAAATTCTTTCACTTCTACAGTATCCGGTAAAAAATACATGAGGTTTAAAACAAATTACACCCACTTTAACGGAAATTGAACTTATTTAGTTTACTTCTCACTGTGGCTAAATTGTATTTTAATCATTCTTAAATTTACTATGTAAAATATTCATAATTTATGAAGCCCATCATCAATCATCTGCTGACACAAATTTTCAACGTTCAATTTGAACTGAATACCATTTTGATTTAAGTATAAAATAATAATAGTACCTAATAATTCAATACTAATGTTGCTAGTTCCTAACATTTTTAATTATATTTTCATACACTTAACATCGAGTAGTAAACGGAAACTATGTGGAACAGTAAGCGGTAAGATGTGACATGAAACAGTAAGCCGTTAATGTACAAAATACGGTCAGTCTTCTACTGAAAGATTGTACATCCAATTACCACCTGCTGTGTGAACTTTCCTTTCCTTTTTACATATTATTTAACCCAAATGCCAACATAAAATTATTATTTAATGTGCATTCATGTATTTTGAGTCGTGGTAAATTTTGTTTTGTTTGTACTGACTCATTTTTGTTATTCTGTGTCATCTATTACCAGGCTATAGTGACCGCTTGATTGAATCTGTTGATGGTATATTGACAGATTTTATGGTTCGTTTCACATAATATTTTAACCGTAAAACTGCGGATTTTATAAAATTTAAAAGACGGAAAACATCGATGTTGTTTTGTTTAAGGCCATGCATTAGTTGAGGCACGGTCTAAAAAGATCGTTGTTAGGCGATGTGCGGATTGCGGGTCGCGGGTGAAAATGACGCCTGTCAAACGAAATATTATTTCTCATATAAATCCAACATACGTCCATTTTATGTTCTGTTTATTATTCTATTAGTATCAATAATAATATATTCATTGACATGTTTGCTTTTTAAAGTAAATGGGTAAAGTTTTTAGTCATCTTTACACGATTTTAGAATTAATTGGCCCGTCGCCATCACGCAGCAAAGTGACGTGCGTCCGACTCCACGTTTTCTCAATGAATGCGAAGCAAGTACAAATTTTCGTCGCGCGTACAGTTGAACATTATTTGGCGTTTCACTGATGCGTCACCTTAAGCGTTCTACGTTATGCTGGGTTAGGTTTATTTAGGTTAGACTTTGTAGCGAGCAATCAATCATGCGAAAGTTATTGGATACAAGTTCTATCTATAAAAAAAAAACACAAAACTTTTTGCATTATTACTTTTACATAATGTACCTACTGTCATTTTCTTGGGAAAATAACACAATACATAGTTAAAAGAAATAACACACGCTAATTATACTTATTTTAATACCAATACTGTTTTCATCTTACGATATTATAGGTATTACATTGGTAACAAAATCAAACAATAAATTGTTTATTAATTTACGCATTATTAGATTCTATCACAACAATGCTTTAAAAACGAATTTAAACCAAATTATGTTAACAATCGATAGAAATTGTTATTTTAAAGTTAAGTACCCTATTTCATTAAAATTACCTATGCTTATTATAATATAATATCATGAATAATGGTTGCGTTAAATTAAAAATTATTCCAAAGTCCAAATGTGGAATAAAGCCGTGTATACACAGATAAAAGTCTTATCTTGTATTTTACCATAAATCGTTTAATGGCTTATAGCATTTTTGTTTTTATCACTTTATATACAAGTCTACTAGTGTATTACATAACTTATATAATTGAATAACTAATATGTTGTTGAAATTTTTATTACCAATGTTGTTAATTATATAAAATAATTAATGTTTATTTATTTTAACAGTCGCTCTACATAATTTCTTTTGAATACTAACATTTTTTTGTTTCTATTTCCACTTTTTTCGAATTCTGAATATGGAATGATTAATTAACGGCCCACGTGCTCGTCGTAGGTCAAAATTGAGTTTTTATTGTATTTTCAAACCATGATCATGGACACTCCTTAAACGTTGTAGATAATCTATTGATATAATTTTGAAGCCTTATTATCCTTTATAGTTATTTTAAACATTTGATGACTGCATAAAGTATTTTTGTTACATAAAATAGTATTCTTTTAAACCTCTCGCTCTAATGTTTTAGAATATAGTCATATTTCGGTACATAACTGTGCAGTGGTGTTAAGATTTTTTACATTTATTAATTTTTAAACGCATTTATAAAACCATTACTATAATTTATTACGAGAAAATCATTATTCATAAGATGTTTATCACACTTCAATAGTCAAAGACATAACTTATAATAAGTATCTTTAGAATCATCTTCAAATGTGTTAATCTTGCCGATTTTTTGAATAATAAAATGCCTAATTCTTGTCAAATTTGGGATCATAGAGATTATCAATATAATTTTTTATCGTGAATATTTTACAAAAATTTTCTCGTAATAAATTATAGTAATGGTTTTATAAATGCGTTTAAAAATTAATAAATGTAAAAAATCTTAACACCACTGCACAGTTATGTACCGAAATATGACTATATTCTAAAACATTAGAGCGAGAGGTTTAAAAGAATACTATTTTATGTAAGTAACAAAAATACTTTATGCAGTCATCAAATGTTTAAAATAACTATAAAGGATAATAAGGCTTCAAAATTATAAAAATAGATTATCTACAACGTTTAAGGAGTGTCCAGGATCATGGTTTGAAAATACAATAAAAACTCAATTTTGACCTTCGACGAGCATGTCCCCCCTTAACATATTCATAATTATGAATATTTTCCATTTTGTGAAGAAATTAAACAAAAATTACCTTCTTACAATAAAATTAGTACTCTTTCTTGTCTCACCTTTCCAATAATCAATTAATATCAAATATAATACATCGAATACTCTTCATCTGCAACTACTTACTGTTAGCAGACTAGAGGTCATCAGCCACCTGCTTGAAGGCATACCAGTACCTCTGCACAGTGCAGCCTGAACGAGTTCAATTACAGCGGCCTTACCTGAGAAAATAAACTTGCTGCAAGTATTTCCTACTACCTCCTGTGTCATGGTATTCCTTTGAGTTATACCAGTAGTTATTAACCGATTTAGCGTAATACAGCACACAGGAGTACCGAAGGTTTGCAAGCTTATTATGCAATTATTGGGGATAGCACGAAACCGATTCGATTGGCCTTTTCGGTGTGTCGTGAATAATTAGAGTATACGTTTTATAACTTTGCACTTTGTTGCACTCTTTGCTATACTGATACGCCTCTTTGCCTGATTACCTCGAATAAAATTAGATCAAATAATATTTACCGGTATCAATATACCTAATGTAGTAATAAATTTATAGACAGATAATATGTATACGTAAAAAAAGTATTTTTAGAATATATTACATCATTTTCATCCTAGAGCCGGAGCGCAAAGTTATGAAGCATATTATATATACTCTACGACGCAATGTTATGCTACTACGGACACCTAGTGATCGAATTACAAAACTTGCCGTTAGAAACACTTTACTAAAAAAAACTACTTAAAAATACAGTTTTTGTTGTTTGGGTTTGAAATCAACCACTTTTTTACTTATTTGTTGAATGCATGCATTAATATAGTAGGTATATACGCAAGAACTTTATATTTTAATGACAGTGTGCATTTGCCATTGGTGAATGAGTGATGATGGTGAAATCCAGGTCGCAATTATAAAACTTAAATCAATTAGAATTTTAACTCAAATTTTATCAAGTCTCTACCCTCAGTCGATAGTATTATTTATTTTTATTTCATTGTTTAATTTGGCCACTTAAGCTAAAAACATTGTGCAAATTACCTGCCATATTTTGTAGATCCTAAAAAATCCTAATGTAAATCCTAAAAATAAAAAATACGTGAGATCACGTGACTCAAAAAGTGCGAAAAAAAATCTATCACATGTGAGATTGGTATATTCGTGTGGTGGCCGACTTTAGTGTGGTTCTGATTTATTTAAATACTAATTAAAGCAATAAGTACTGCATATTTTTATTTAGCCAGTGGCGCGAGCTCACGTATGCTCACGTGACATGATGGTAACTTGTTCCTATCATTAGAATTATTAGAAAATAACTGTGAACAGAGAGATGTATTTTATCTTTTCATTTTGCAGACAAAGATAAAATCGTTGGTTTTATCTTTAATATTTCGAGTTCGACAGTTCGTAGATAGTGGTCGAAATGTCATTTTAAAAGAGGTCATACTTGAACATCTTGCATGCGATGCAGAAATGGCGATAAGATCTATTCAGTGCAACACGAAACTTCGTAAATAGTTACATTTTTTAATTCTACAAGCATTGTATTTTGTATTCGATGTCCCAAAATCTAAATCAACTGGAACAAGCTGTCAAATCGAGGAACGCCTTTGCTTTATATTGCAGTGAAATATCTCACACGTCCATATTATTTTTGATAGACAACTCAATAGATAGTAATTTTTTCAGTGCTTCTAATAATGCAGGAACTTGTATTGGTTGAATTAGAATTAGCAGTACCGTTTGACTGCAGTTTACATTTCATATTAGCGGTCATTTTTTTCTGCACTTTTTTTTATTGAAATCACGATG
This sequence comes from Rhyacophila brunnea, assembly GCF_057557595.1. Lineage (NCBI taxonomy): Eukaryota > Metazoa > Arthropoda > Insecta > Trichoptera > Rhyacophilidae > Rhyacophila > Rhyacophila brunnea. The sequence goes on along the minus strand of NW_028233276.1, from coordinate 31,895,157 downwards.
GCTGCTCCATTATTATTAATGATTGACAAGTCAATAATATGCAAATCGTATTTTAGGACATGGTAAAATAAAGATAATACATAATATATATATTATACATACATGATAAAATATATATTACAATTTTATATCAAATCAACGGTTGAAACATTAATATAATATTTATTTACATTGCAAATTATTGTGAACAACGTAACGATTACATAGTACAAATTTGACATCAGAAAATTTAAACCATTATAAATCATAAAACGAAATATTTTTTGCTGGCTTCTCGCATTGTGCTTATTATACATTTATCAAAGCCGTTTAACATACGACAATATAATCAATCTAATTTCGAGATAAAACAATATTTAAAAAATTGTTTTCATTGCTTAATAATTTGCATGTTTTTTCAAGTAAGTACCTAAATATACGTAGATTAAAATTTTGGGCTGATTGATAAGAAAAATAATCTGGTTTGTGTCAAAGGATATCACAAAATTTTAAGTATTCCAACCCCACATTCTTACACTTCCTCACATCTTTTCTTCTTCTTCTTCGATGTCGCTACAGCTCAAGTCAAGCCCTGGCCTCCTCCACCGCCGTCCTCCAGCCAGAACGGTCCTGCGCACGTCTTTTCCAGTTCTTGATTTTTAGCAGCTGGTTGGCATTCTTTGTAATGTTATCACCCCATCGTGTGCGTGACTTTCCCACTGGCCTTTCCCCCCTGGGTTTCCTTCTAGGATCTTCTTCGGTATCCGTGACTCAGACATGCGCTGGACATGGCCTGCCCAGTTTAGCCTCTGGAGTTTTATGAAGGTGGAGAGTTTTGAATCTTGGTATAAGCGGTATAGTTCCGTGTTGTACCTAATTCTCCACTGCCCACCATCGATCATGGGTCCGTATATCCGCCTCAGGATCTTTCTCTCAAAGCAGTCCACCATTTCAGCTGCTTTCATATTTAGCGTACATGACTCGCACCCGTATGCAACGACTGTGCGTATGACGGTTTTATTGAGCCAGGTCTTAGTTTTTCTGTGGACATTTCTGTATTTGAATATGGGCAGCAATGAGAAGTTAGATTTATTTGCAGCGGTTATTCGGGCTTTTATTTCTTCCAGTTCCTCGTTCTCTTTTGTAATATTGGAACCCAGGTATGTGAACCAGTTGACAACCTCAAATTGATGGTTTCATCTCTCACTAGACTTCATCTGGACTCACATCTTTTACATCCTGCATAAATTACGTTTTTAACTCCCGACATTCATTGAAATTTGTCGATTTCAGTATTAGACTCTCACGAAACATTTTCCTGGATTTCTGACGTACTTTTTTTAAAACTCAATCACTTTCTCATAAATCATTACAATATGATATCAGATTATATTCCGTCTTAGGGTGGGACGTCATATACGGATAACCTCTTAAATCCATCAAACCACCCTTGCCTATATCGTAATTTCGTTAGCTACTTGGTACGATTGTTTATAACTGCAACATCAAAATATTAATTTATTTAAATGTAATTATCTTCCGTTTGCTTGTTTCGTGTAAATATTAATAATTAAATTAATATGCTATTTATCATTATATTAATATACTACTTATATTATACTACGAATGTCAACAAACGTAATTGTTTTTTATCGTATATTTTTTTTATTATTAATTTTTGTTCCAATAAATTTATTGTTTAGCCAATTATGTACCAAATTATCTATTTCGCACACTTTTTGTTAAAAAGGATTATATTCTTATTGCCACGTTATATTTATATTTTGGCATAGTGTGATTTTACATTTCTGATCTATGGTTATCATTTTTGCATGTACCTATAAAGAAGTATCTAGATCTATCGAAGTAAGCCTCACATTTTTTTGTGAAAATTACAAGTAACTTAAAATCATATCTACATAATATATTTTATTCTCCATAGACAAAAATATAATTGGAATCAATAATATTTCCCATATAAAATAAACCTTTTCAAAATTTACATTCAATATGACGCCAGTGTTATTTAAAATGATAAAATTATTGATAATTATTTACAAATCATAAAATAGTCCAGGAGAGATTTTCATGATCCTAAGTTATTACTATTATAGTGTATCTGTCTACACATCTCCACCTTCCTCAACACTTCAAAATGAGTCTGCGCGGTGTAGTTCGTTTTTTTTACCGGCAGGTTTACTACTATCGTTCTCGTCGCGTGAAAATTCAAAAGTTTCTGAACTTTTTTGATTCGTGCGTGCAATCTTGCGATCTGCACGATAATACGTGTTCACACGTGCATTTTTTGTTATGGCCTCGATAGTACATACATACTGTCAGCACGTGTAAACAGGGTATTAGTTTAATAATTAATAAGTACCTAATAATAATATATCTAATTTATATTATAATTTTGTAAATTGGACTCCATTTTTTAAAACTTACATCGTTACACTTATGCGGTATTTAGTCTTCATAAAATTATTATTTTTTGATGAATTAATACAAAATAATAAGCAGTATTGTAGTTATTTATAAGTAATGCGAGCATTCATTAAAATAATGACAATTGCTTAATTTTATAGTGCATGAAGCGTTAACAATAAATTAAAATAAATTAAGACTTTTTTCCGAAATTAACTATTAAAACGGTACTAATAATAATGCTTAGTCTACATTCTCTCCATAAAGTTAACGTTTTCTTTACAGTTTTATGTAAAACTGATTAAACATATACATTTTTAAATGTATATTTTTTTAAATTACGATTTTAATATCATAAAATAGCGATCTGAAAACTGATAGCTATATAGTATCAAATAGCATTGCGTATCGCTAATCTGCATTGCTAAGTAAAAAGCCAATGTTCTTGGTTTTAGTGATGTGAGAACGCAAGTTTTAAACTACCTACCGTTTCTCATATATTTTGTAAAGTTATTAGATTGTTTTGACAAAAACATTCAAATAATATGACATAATGTAAGAGAAAGGGTAGTTTAAAACTTGAGTTCTAATTTCACTAAAACTGTCTTTTTACATAGCAGGGCAGTAATAATCTCTCAGCATTAGTAATATTATACTGTTTTATATTACGATTATATTAATAACATGGTGACAATGAATTATCATGTTGGCGAAATATATCGGTGTTAATCAACAAAAAATTGTCTCACGGTTGATTAAAGCGATAAAAAAATATAACTAGAGAAAACATAATTTTTAATTCGGTAATAATGTGTTTTGTCAATCGAAAGCCTAGTCCAGACCAAGAACACGAACAAATTGTACAAATGTTTCTGCTGTATCTGCAAACATTATGTCCCTATGTATAGCCATAGATAATATACGTCTAGCTACCACAATCTCACAATTAAAAGTGGTTGTGGGTATGTATATATGCTGGTTATATATTATTATTATTGACTTTCTATGCAAAAAAACCGATCCTGGTCGTAAATAAAATATATTAATGAATTAACTACCGCATTACAATTATTATCTAGGTACTTTATATATTATGTCTTATTCCAGTAATTTAAATGTTAGTTGCAAAAAGTATCAGTATTTTTGTTTAATACTTTAAATCTATTATAATAGTATCTTAATTTCCTTATTTCACATATTAGTATTAAATTATCTGTGACGCATTAAGCATATTATGAAAATGTGCAAAAGACATATTAAACATACACGTATAAACCAAAATTCTAAATTTGAAAAATCCTAGGTATCGTTTACTGTAATCGAGTCGCGAAAGAAAACAAATGACATTCTCATACTAGTGCGGTAATAGGATATTATTTGAATAGAAATGAAGCAGCTCACAAACAAATAATCGAGCCTAAAACAATAGAACAAAGACAGTAAGTTAGATAGTTAGAACATACAATATGTAAATGTATAAGAGAAGGGGGAAATGCATATAAGAATGTTGAAAGGTGGTACTGGCGCCTAGTAATATTTTTTGCTAGTCACCGATTGAGTTAGGACTATTTCGACAAAATGATATTTTTTAAATTAAAATAATTTCTTAAAATGTTGTTTGTCCTATATATACGTAACTACGTGATATCGTGTTTTAATTATTTATTATTTTCTTAGGTAACACCCATTTTGGATGAATTTAATTCCCTTATCATTGACATCCAATAATCCATCGATCAGGTTACTTTAAAATTACATATAAACCCATTAGATACGTGGTGATTATATATAAATCTGACTAATAAATACTCAGAGCAATAATTCTAAAGAGAGATGATATTTTCCAGCTATATCTGTTTTCTTCGCGTACAACGCACAGTAAAACCTCATTTGTATTATTGTTAACTCACATTAACGTGAAACGTTATACGATCCTCTTGTCTCTCAGTACGGCTACCAAATTTAAACACAACACAACACAGCTAATAATCTTTCCTAACTAAAAATAATGACCAGTAACTTTATATTCAGTATAAAAACATATATTTCAGCAACACGTACTCATGGTTTTGTCGTAAGCACATAAGACAAACCAATATTTTATCGACTTCAATATATTTATGTGTATTCTATTTTACTCTAACACATATTGCAGAGCTTATACGAGTGCGAAATGCCTTCTCACTCACACGTACGGTTAGTTTTTGTTCAAGCCACAAGTAAATACGGGTGGTTCACGGTGTTTACACCATATTTGCAGTATCATCTAGTTTTTAAATACACTCAAATTAGTACAAGTGAATCTTAAACGATTTTTTCTCCTCTAAAAATCAGTGCTACGTTATTATAATAATGATTATCGCCATTGCGACCATAATCAATCATTGTCATAAGTGACCACTAATGAGATTATCTCCCAATCTACCAATAATTTTTCATTTGCTTTTGTATATTCTAAACCTAAACGATGCATACTACAGAAGTATTATAAACATATGTTTTTAACTATTGTGAATTATTTTGATGTTACAACAAGTGACACATCTGATATTTTTCATCTGATTTAAGATTTTCGTGACGGCAGCTTGCAGTATTATAAATGCTGTGACTGCTTTTTGAAAAAAATGTTGATCATTGTTTAGAGAAGCTGTATAATAATAGTATGTAAAAAATGCTTTTTTGATACGATAAATATAAATAACAACTTAATCATATTTTATATTTATTAACATTCAGTTAGTAACCTAACCTAACAATAATAAATATGTCTTTTGTTTGAACCTAAAAAGTATTTATAAAAGTATATTATAAAACACCAGTTTGCCTAGAATACAACTGTAGCACTAATTTTTTTACGAAAGATTCCTTGACCGAAATTGGGATCAATGTACATATTTTCAGGTTATTGTGTAGTTTAATTCACGAGATATGAACATTGGAACCCCATAAAGTACCAAGTTATGTAGGGACCCCTTCCCGGCCACCACTGGGTGATATAGCTACTGATTGTTTATACATTAGTACAGCAAGCAGGGCTACAGTCGCTTCTGATCGAAAACGCCCCCCATAAATTAGATATTGTCAAACAATAAAAAAATCTTACTCATTTATCATCGAATACAACACATCTTAAACTACCGAACGATATCAAATTCAATAGATAGCTTGCGGTCGTCCCTTAAGTCGGCCGCCCGTTTGTCACATACCTTGCGATTAGTATCGTATTATACAAGTGGCTATTAGTCATTTTATTATTATTAGTCATTTCCCCATTAACAAAGGTGTCCGGCAAGGTGATACCATTTCACCTAAACTATTCACCGCTACTCTTGAGGACTTATTTAGGAAACTTGATTGGGAGGAAAAATGTGTTCCAATTAACGGAGAGCACCTCAGTCACCTGCGCTTTGCAGATGATATTGTTATACTCTCACAAGACCCGAAAGACCTCCAAGGTAGAATGCAAGAACTCGCGGATGTCAGTCAAACGGTCGGTCTAAAGATAAATGTCTCAAAGACAAAAGTGATGAGGAACTGTTTTTCGGACCCTGCGATTATCTGTATTTCTGGCACCCAACTCGAGCAAGTCAGCAGCTACATCTATCTCGGACAGCAGGTGTCCATAGACGGAAGCGTGCACGATGAAATTGCTCGAAGAACAAAGCTGGGATGGAGTGCATTCGGACGTCTGAATAGTATCTTCAAGAGTGACCTACCATTATGTCTTAAGCGTAGGGTGTTCAACCAGTGTGTGCTACCCGTGCTCACGTATGGCTGCGAGACGTGGACCCTCAACACGAGAGATGTCCAAAAGCTAAGAGTCACACAGCGAGGCATGGAGAGATGCATGTTGGGCATCACGCGAAAGGACCGTAAGAGAAACGAATGGGTTAGGAAGCAGACAAGAGTACGCGATGTAATAGACGTTGCCAAACAGCTGAAATGGAGATGGGCGGGGCACATTGCTCGCCGAAAGGACGGCCGCTGGACAAATGCCGTTATCCAATGGTACCCAAGGGGTACGAAACGGCCACAGGGTCGCCCTAAAAGCCGCTGGATTGACGAACTGGTAAAGTTCGGGCGGAAATACGTGGCAGCGAACGACACAGGACCGAGAGAGTTGGAGAAAGCTTGGGGAGGCCTTCATCCAGCAGTGGATTGACCCCGGCTGATGATGATGATTAGTCATTTGTTTATCATTATTCATTATCATTCACCTACATACATTATAATTAATTATTCATGTGCAATCACGAAGGTTTTAAAGTATTATTTACTACAAATTACTATACGAGTACAATATTATAAAATATTCACTGTCATAATATGTAAATGATACTACGAATAAATAAATTAATTATTTATCATTAAAATAGACAATTTTAATTGTAAACAGAGCCACAGAACTGTATAAATATACTAGTACATTGAATCCTATGAAGCCTAGTTAGAAGAAAATTTACATGAATGTAATTTGTATGTGACTGTTATATTAATCAATCCAAGTAACATGTAAATAAGGTCATGGCATTCAATTCCATTTGATGGTCAGTACACTGTGATATTTTCAGCCGGTAATAATGGATATGTTTAATTACATTTTACTTGATATTTTAACTAGATTGTAGATTATTTAATTACTAGTAATCGGCTTTGTCGTCACGAGGTCGCTTCATTCATCAATAAACATTTTTAAAACAATTATAATTACATTTTTCAATATACTATAAATAGGTATTAAATATGTCAAAATGAAAACAATTCTGACAGCAGAAAAAGTCAAACAAAAGAACACTACGTTTAAATCGAATGCAAAATATGCATTTTTTTTAAACGGTGGTAAAATTAAAATTTGAAGTAACAAATATACATATTCTCTGTATTTTATAGTATACTAGGAAAAGTACGCGGCTTCGCACGAGGTGGCTTCGTTGATCGATATAGGTACATTTATCGTACTTAACAAAACAATAATGATTTCATTTTTCAATATCAAACTATCTGTAAATGGGCATACAACAATAAAAATAATTCTGACAGCCAAGTCAAACAAAAGAGCATTAAATTAAATTCGAACCCAAAATATACAAAATGTATCTTGATCTGTCATGAAAATTTTAAATTGAAATTTGTACGTAGGAGAGTTTATTTGAACAAATAAACTTTGTATTTTTCTTATGTAGATGTTAGTTGGGATGAAATAGGAAAATAAAACCATACAAAAAATATGATTTGACTATTATTACATACTATAGAGATAGATTTAATAAGCGTCGCTAAATTAGGTAGGTACACGTAATGTCTTTCAAGGTTCTCGAAGTTATGCAAATATGATAGTTCTAAGCCATACAGGAACTATCTCCCAAAATGGTTTCCTTTTTTACTATGTAAAATTATCATAAACTGATTTTATAAAATATTCGTGTGTTTTTATAATAAATCATTATAATGATCGACAGGAACAGGTTTCCAACATTTTTTTTTAACTTACTTTAGTTGAAAACTAAGATGTATAGTTTCTAAGCTATATAAGAAAATCTTTATTATTATAATCATTACGATTATATCACACTGTTACAAGTTATATGAAGATTAAATCAATTGTAGATATAAAACAATGATATTTATAAGACAGTCATACATAATGCGTATTCCTTTACTCATTTCATTAGTGGCATAAAACGCTGTGGTAATAATTTAATTAAGAATTTATCAAAATTCTTGGTTACAAAACGTAAAAAAGAATAATAGTAAAATAGTAATTAATGATTATGTTTAATGTTATGGAACGGCGGGATCAACTTCATATAAACACTTTTTATATTTAAACTGCTTTTATTAGTTAATATATATATTATATAAAATAGATTATGTTTTAGTTTTAGACAATAACTTGTTAATAGTCTGAATTGAAACAATGATTGAATGCAGTCGATGCGTCCTTCTTTAAAGTTGAATTAAAACTGAATTGAAAAGTTATTTTGATTCTATATAAACATACATTATTAATATTACGCATGGCATTCTCAGACATTATTTAGTTTGACAAGAAAATTGAATACATATAAAATAATATCCATTAGAAATAAGTTGGAAACAATAAGCGATAAAGATGCATTGACTTTTTTAAGATTGATAAGAAAAATGGTACGATAAAGAAAATCTTTATCAAATACACCAGCCATTCATTATGCATTTTTATTAATACTTGATAAAAAAATATAAAAATAGGCTCAAAACTGAGCGCTATAACATTAAATACTTATTTAATTATTTAATAAATCTTTTTTTTCAATAAATAAGGACGTAACTATTCAATTACATTAAGTTAATATATTTTCTAAACATACGAACAATATGTACAAATAATTATTATTATAGCATCTAATAATAACTACACCGGGCAATAATAATAATTATTAAGGTTATTATGTACTTTAAGATGAATATCATTATTAATAATTGTTTATGTACTCGTATGTTCATTTCAGTGTAATATATGAATGCATTTACATGGTAATAAATTAAATGGTCCACGGTCAGCTAAATGTAGATTTACAGATAATATAAATAAGATTACAGTGATTTATCTTTACGTTGTTAAAGTAAAACTTCTGTTAAATTTTATCAAATTATTACTTTTACTGTAAAATACAAATATCTTTTAAAATATACCGCAGCAAATGTAAAACAAATTAAAGGATTATGATCATAAAAAATCAAAGCATTGCTAAAGCTAAAACAGATAGATTAATAATACGAAGAGCTAATATTATAAGTTATGTGTTACTATAAATAATTTGAGAATGTCAGCAGTTTTTTTTAATGATATTATAATTGACAGGTTAATAAGTATCTATAATAGTAAATCGCTAGGCAATATCATCGTACCCTTTATTCGAGTGGTTTAATCGCTATTGTTGAAATGGCAATCTTTTTAATCAATCTGGCATGTATTGTAGATTGTTAGATATATTAGGTACATATCAACACTAGACAATTATACAAAATGAGGAACTCTATCTACAGAATATCCTTATAGAGTTATAAACCATATACTTACCATAATGTTATATCATTGATCCGTGATTTTATTTTAGCAAGTCATATTGATGGACGAAACCTTGGAAATATTAGTTATTGTTTATGAGACCAGTGGGGATATAATATGTACATTTAAATCTAATTTTTTATGTAAAATTGTTCTAAATATTTATAAAAATATCAAGATGTTAGTTTTAATTAGTTAATTAATTAAATTTAATACAAGGCATGATTCTCAAAACCTTCCCACTCGTCTACAGTATATTCAATTAAATGTTCTACTTTGTAAGTAGTATGAATATTTTATAAAATCAGATATCAGTCAGCGTTTATTGACGTTTCAATAAAATGTAAAGATCTTTGAGTATCGAGGAACTGAGAATTGAACGAATACAATTGAAAGATAGACGGGCAAAACAAGAAATGTCACAACAGCAAAAGTTGTCGTAAATAAAAAAAATATTTTTGAACACATTGGACATTCTTAGTTTCTGTATTGGTGGAAAAAGAACTAAGTACTTTTTTTTGTATCTTCCGCAATACTTGTATTGCAGTCTTCATCAATATGGGCATTTTAATGCACAGAAATTAAAAACTCAACACAATACAAAATACCAACTGCCAACCAGTAAAATTACAACACAAAAATTGACGTTTGACATTCTTTGTTACATTTTAATAACACGATAATATGGGACCTTCCCACTTTTGGACCTGTACGGGGTATTGAGAAATCGTTATTTTTGGAGGACTACAATTTGTTTTACATTTTTTAATTAATGCAGAGAAAAATTTACGTGGAAATGTAGGTGTTACGATACTTAAATCATTTTTAGATTTTGTGTGACTTTTCTAGTTTTGCCTGTGTACCCTTCAAGCGCGCTGGCGACCGTGTTAAGTAAATTGACTTCAAAGATAAATATACAACTGCAAATAATACTATATACCTAAATAAGGCATTGTTATCATAAATGATCCATTGTTATTGTTCCAAGTAAACGTATTGATATTTCTGTAAGTATACTTATCAATGTAATTTAAGGAGTAGAAGTCGAACTAATACAATAAGAGTACATCCTACGTTGATATGCATAATAACAGCATTTTATTTATTATATGAGTCCATGGAATATAATTCCACCTTTTTTTTTTTAATTTTATATACGGCAGCTTCATGTTTCAAATACTCATTTTAAAATTATATGTACGTATCGCTTTTAGTCATTTAATCACTGTCCCTGAATAATTAAATATATACCATAATATTATTTTGTCTATACCTAGGTAGTAGTTTACAATATTATATAGTATTCAGTGGTAACCCTGAATTAAATTGATTTATAATAATTTATCAATATTGAATACAAAGGCGCATCGTATAAACATTTCATCACCGACCAGCAGCCCGATTTCCTAACTATCGTCTCGTGTGGCACCAGACGACATGACGTAATTGTGACGTCAGCCGCCATGCCGCCCGCTCGAGCGTGTATTGGCTGACGTCACAATTACGTCATGTCGTCTGGTGCCACACGAGACGATAGTTAGGAAATCGGGCCCCAGAGTCGTTGAACTTCTAATCTACTTTAGAATACACCCGATCCTCTTTTTGCACGGTTTCGAAATAACACGGTTTAAAAAAGGTAGCGATTATTTTTTATTTACACTGATTTTTTTGCTTTAACACGGCTTAAAATAACTAAAAAGTACACATATGTACAAAATTACATATTTATCAAAAAATTGCGTTGCAATGGACCGTACGCCACTGGTGCATACACATGTTATCACCGGATGTCGCCCAGATTTATATACGAATATACATGGCGCCACTAGTCAGTCACTTCGGGCTCGACACGAGAGCGTCAAAAACAGCAGTAAACGGGCCTTTATTGTCAAGTAGCAACACTGAATGAATATATTTCTCGATGCTAAATTTTATTTTAAATCGAAAACTATGTATTTTTATGTAAGTATAAATATTTTTATTTCTAAATAATAAATAAATTCGATTTATTTTCGAGTTCAATAATTTCGTATTTTGAGTTGATTTTAAGTAATGGAACCTATTTAGTATCTACCATTTTTGTATGGGCATCTTATCTTTTTTTACACGGTTTTGTTTTGTACTACACGGTAGTCTTTGGAACGTATCCCCCGTGCAAAAAGAGGATCGGGTGTATAAACAACTGAGTTTTGAAGACATTCTTTGAAACCAGTAGACATTGACTAGTTGAGTTGGGCTGATAAGAGGAAAATAGCACCGCAGGTAATAAATAATCTGTTATTTAAGTTGATTGCTATTGCAGTTGCTTCTTACTGATTTTGACTGCACGTCGATTTAAAAGGCATGCAATTATTATATTATGTGAAACTGTTTCAATATCGGTATGTTTTACCAATCAGTTCGCAGAAATCAGTCCCAATCAGATGAATGTCACTGCTATAGGTGTCATCATCAGCTTAGATCAACCCACTACCAAATAATGGGCTCTCACTCTTTTCAGTCTCTAATTTTTTGTTTGTCGACCCGGTCAATTTTAGTGTAACGCTATGGTCGATTAGTCCACCCCTGTGACTATATTTTTACAGCGATTGTCCACACGCTTTCTTCTATTTTTTAATCAGCATGGTGACGTCTATCATAGCGTGCACAAATAAAAAACGCAATAATTTGATTGCAGACAAAATATGGATAGGTATGCTAGATAATAGACTTTTTTTAAAAAATCTATCATAAAAATTGGCTGAAATGGCTCTTAGAAGAAACAATCGCTGGAAAAATCTAATCACTCAGTTGTACATCTTGTCCGGTAAATTGTACATCAACATGTCTGCTAATATAATTTGGCTAAAAAACATTTCTACGCATTTAAGATGACAGAAAAGCTCTGAAACATGTTACACGTTCTTTGAGTAGCAGTTTCAGCAAGTGGTAATTTTTTACGTATTTAAAAAAACGCGCCATTTACCTATTTGAAATCTGACGTTTATTTGTTAACAATAATGTTCCAATTTGATTTAAATAGACTATTTGACATTGATTCAATATATAAAATATCTGATAATAATATTAATAAGCATGTAGCTACTTACGACTACCTATTTACTTATGTACTTTTTAATCATTAAATATGTACAAAATTACTTATCTGTGAAATGCTACTAAAATAACGAGCATTTTATATACCTATATATTATGTACAATTTTTGTAACCGTGGTACGTAAGAAAATGTCCAAAATGTTGACTTAGAGGAAGTTGGGTCGATTAGATAGTGAAGTTCTACGGGGATACATCCTGAAAATGTAATGACAAGTAACGAAATAGATTGAGTTAGCTTGGACACGTCTACAACTAGCAGTAGAGATACATCTTAAGTACCTATTGACGACTACAATAATCGTATCGCAGATAAAAATATATTCATCTAGTAAAGGAATAATATTCAGGTTCACAAAGATTAGTAATGATTCTTTATTATACGTATATTTCTAATATTTTTTGATTGATTTATTAATAGTCAAGTTCTACAGTGGGATTATTAGGAAAGAAATCATACAATTACAATTATATAGGTCGATATGACGTAATAAAAGTTATTGTTCTTAAATTATTTTGTTGGACATAAATCGATCGAAAAATATCTCAATATCAAAAAAAAAAAACAGCCAATTAAGACCTATCAACCCTGCTTCAATGTATTGAATGAGTGAAAGTTATTAATATTAATTTAAAGCATCCAGTTTGAATTAATTTGGCAGCTAATAGTAAAGTCAAATAAATTAACTTGAGTGATCCACATGCTGGCTGTCAAGTCAATATCACATGTCAAAAAAATTGTACTCAACATTCGACTGATTCGGTTTACTTTCTCAAAGTGAACAGAAGAGAACAGTTTATTTAAAGTATTTTTTTTCTTTTCTTAAGAAAACCAGTGAACTTGAATATTAATGCGTTCGTAAAAAAAAAATATATAGGTACCTATATTGAAAAATGCGATGCTCTAGATTCAAGAGCTCGATGAACGCGCGTTTTATTTTGAATGTCAATGTTAATTTAAGGAAATTTTTGATATTATCGTACCTTTCTACTTCGCTCATTTATTTTTTATCAAATTAATTTAGACATCAGTCAAAACGACCAATTTCATCGAATTATGTTAACACGTTTAATATGATTTATACATCATCGGCTTAGCAATCCATCAACATCATTAAAATATACACCATACACCCAGTGTCAATCAATTTAGCAGACTTGAATAGTTCTATCACTTATCATGATGAAGCTAATATAATTATAGCATGCCTAAATAAAAACTGTAATTGGATGTTGGTAATTCAATCAGGTATTTTATGTTTAAAATCTGGACAACATATGTAATGATTTAAAACTATGTCGAGTTTTCAATAATATTGGATAATTCAATGGACAGCATGAGTGTTAACACATAAATCAAATTCCTGATAGATTTATTTTTTAAATTAAGTCTTTAATCCGATGTAGATCTTGGCCATTTTCTCAATGAATTAGATCCATACTTGCTTTGGCTCTAAACCATGGCCCCCACAAGGGGGGCTGACAGGACTCTAGCCTGGGGGCCCGGTGTGGCGGGTTTACCAGTTAATTAAGAAAACACACATTCTGAATTTGCTCTAGTAGTAAAAAAAGTCGCCTGCGTTTCACTTACAGAATATTAACATTTTAAAATATGTGGCGGTGCGATGCAACTTGGTGTGGTATCATGATTTTATTTTTGTATTTTTAGTATACTTACCTATTTTCAGACTAACAAAATAACTATTTATCTAATATGGCGAAGGGTTGTATGTTAGTTGACTACCACACAAACCACACAGTCGCAATCAGTGGTTCATAATGTGATGCGAATGCTAACCAGCTCAATAATTAAAGTGGATTTAATTAGGAATACAAAAAAAATCGCTAAAAATACACAGAATACCGTTAAGTTTACCTCGCGGAACCCTTGAGTTCCGCGGAATGCCATTTGGGGAATATTACCTACTGTAGAACATTACACTGCCCTTAACCTTAGCGATAGGTTGGGGGCCTGCCAAACATCGTGGCCTGGGGGCCCGCTTTAGGATGTGGGGGTCATACTTAAACACTCACTGATAAACAGCGCATGAATTTTCCAGACCCCGTATTAGAACCGTGATCCACGGATTCATAAACGGAGATTTTATCACTAGTCTGCCTTTGCTTTACAAAATCATGCATTCTTTATAAAATTTCTACTGCAAACAAAAAATTCACAAGGTAATTTATTAGAAACGCTCAATTTGAAAGCACCCAGTTCGTTAACCGTCACGCCTCGGTAAAGAAAACTCCGTGTAGTTAGTTAGCAGGTGCATAAATATTGATAGCATTGACATGGTTAAATTTTCTTGGCATAGTTAAATACCCCAATCTAGAAATCTAAAAGCTTATTTTTATTTCTATGATCATACGTTTAATATAATAATAAACTCTTTCTAATTTTAATAATCAATCCTCTAATATCTGTCGTATTTTTAATAAACCATTTCTTTTATTCAGTGCTCGAAATGGAAAAGTTTACGAACCGGAGCGCTCGACAGTTTTCTGAAGATATTTAGTTTATTTATCAAATTTTATGTGTATTTCATAAAAACAAGTGTGTTCGTTTTTCTATTATATGGCCTATCTAGCTCAGATGGTCAAATTATTTTTTCCACGAGACGGAGCGATAATTTTACCGATTTCACGAACAGGAACGGTGCTCCGGTGCGCTCCGGTCCATTTCGAGCCCTGCTTTTATTCAACAAATAATTCACAAAATTTGAGATTATTGGCGAGAGCCAGACGTCGGTTAGTAATTAAGGTAATTAATATTCCTTGATTTAAAAACACAAAAACCGATAGTCAATAATAACGCAATTAGATAAGCATTTCATGTAGGACCTACTAGTTTAAATTATCGCAATTAGGTAGGAGGCTCGTAGCTTAATTGGTTAAAGCATTTTGGCGTGATACCAGTGGATATGAGGGTTAAAATCCCGTCGAGCATATTTTTTTTTCAAATGTGGTTTTTTCTAGTGGTTATATTTTGTCATACTGCTGACGGAGATTCTTCAGAATATAATTTCTTCTTCTGTATAATATATGATACAGCAGTACATACTAGTCATTTCGCGTGTTGTAGCCAAATAATTAGTGATTTATTTTTCGCATAGTACATAATTTTCTTGTGCTGTTGCATTAAGTAATAATTGTACACCTTTATATTATTATGCACTATCTTCATTCAATATTTACAATTATTATTAGCGCATCTAAAATAATCATTCATAATTACTAGGTAAGTATGTTATTATAAACGAAATAAAAATAATAACCAAACAGTTAGTTGTTTAGATATTGTCTTGTGTGAAACATATTATATTGGGAGAATATTTTAATGTTGCAGGATTTTTATTATTAATGGAATTAATTGTCGAAAACTTTTTTATGACAACGAACCGCCACTGCTACATCGTCACGCATCCTTTGTTTTTATGATACATTAAGGATTCTCCGATAAACCCACGAAAACACTCATTGCTTGAGTGTGAGTCCATGACCGCGCAGCGTCATGCAGGAGGAAAGATAAGGCAGTATTTAGCAAACTGTGTCATACTCTTAATTACATTCAGATTTAAATTACGGTTGCATAATTTTATATTATTCAACTTGGAAAATACATTTCAATATACATATTCAATTCGGTATCTTGTTTCTGTAGGTACTGTCACACCCATGATTATTGGGCCTCTCCCGATAGATTAAATTAATTATTAGGTAAAACCATGTCACCTGACCTCTTAGTCAACAATGGGCGTACGTACGTCCAAAATTCCTTGATTAACTGTCAAAATCATGTCAAAATATTCAACATGTACTTAGCACTTAAGAATTGTATCTAACTATAATAAGAGTATGTCAGAGAAGAATGTGATTTGCCGAATCAAAGAGACGAAAGCCAAAGGAATTAATTAATAAGGAGTATGTAAGGGAAGGATGGCAACACTTTCGAGAGAAAAAAGAGAGTAGAGGGTCGCCATTGAAAGAGGCAACATCGGCCTCATGACTCGGGGAGTAAAAAGAAACGACATAACCACGCATGGACGTGAAAAATTAGTTAAAGAAACGGATATAGAGAATTAAGTTTAAAGTTAAAGCGAATGAGAGATTTAGCAGTAATATTAAGTGACGGAAATGTGTAAGAATAATATTGTGAATTGATGGTTTGTCGATTTAACCAAAATATAAAAACCACGTTCTCTGAACGAAACAATTTTTCATCAACGACTTTTTCATTTTACTGCTACCTATTTCTATTTATTATTTAATTTTTGTGAATTCCGGGTCCTACCAAACATCCCGAGCTAGCCACAGGACCCGGGACATCTCAGTACCTTATTTGTTAAATTATATAGTAGTTTGTAAGTAGTTGTAGACCAATATTATTAATGATGCAATCGTCTCAATGACATTACCCGAATTGTCTTGTATTTTAATTAAAAGGGTATATAAGTAACTTAACACCGCTTTTTTAACACTACAACAGGCCATAAGGCCAAATGACAATAGTGTTATTACATTATTAGCAATAGAAGTGAAACAATCACAAACAACTAGGCTCTTACATCTCATAAATATAATGTGACCTCGCCGAAAAATGAACCTGGGATACGAGAACCGCAAAGTAATCTTACCTACATATAGTTAGGGTAGGTGGGTATTCAAAAATAGTAAAAAAGTGAGGAAAAATTTTAATTGATTCGGTGATTTTCTTCATTATGTATACCTACTTGTCTAATTTTTATTACAACGTAATTACTCGTATTCTTATTTGTCCAGTGGTTGTTTATCCAGTACAAATCTTGCAATCGATTTTTAACTAACTTCCCGACTAGCTAGACATTTGAGACTTTTAGAATATGCATGATGACACACAATGTCAATGCATTTTTTTAATACTTTTAGCCGTCTTTAAGTAGAATTGAATTCATTTTCAGTTAATTCTGTTTTGTATGAAAAGTTATTTCGGAAGAAATCCGTAATCCAATCCACTATTATTGGTTGCTAAGTGGGTGGTCCTAGCAACTAAATTATTAATATATACGTGCGTTACTATGGAAATCAAAATGACATTTCAGTATTCTATATTTGTTTGTTTGTTTTTTATTTACTTCATATCAAGTACAAGTTTGAGCTTATTGAGCATAATAATTGAACAGAAAATTTAAAAACGTTGTGTATAAAAAGTTCTTTTTATCTTGTAATTATTTTCGTATATCACGCAGGCGAAATCGTGGATGATCGCTAATGATTCAGTACGTTAAGGCACTAGGTTCTCTCGGTTAGGTCACTATGTATTTATGTGGTTTTCCCTAAGTCTGGATGTTTATGTGATCGTTTCGCTACTGCTCTGCACTACTTTTTACTACACCACTGTCATTAGGCATCTTATTATATTTATTTTTACAATTTCAAAAAATACATATAGGCATATACATAAATTACTTTTATGGAGTTAACTGTTAATTTTTGGTGAAAATGCAATGTATTTGTTGGGAATTGTGGATTGTTTTGAGGATTGTAAATAAGCAACGTAGTTTTAATATACGATTAACTTTATTTATATTAAACTGCATGAATATTATTATACAGAAAGATCACATTTTATATGCGCGTGTTACAAATTATCGATGAGAACTAAATACTATCACGCCACACACACAGGTGCGGCGTAAGAGGGGGAAGAATAATCTGTCTCCCTCTTGCAAACAATAGTCGGTATCTAGCAGAGTCGCGCATGTAAACACGTACTTCTTTATTCTATTATACTATGATATTAGACGGCTATATATCAACAGTATTATTAATTTAAATAAAACTAAATTTTACCGGAATGATTATAATTGTATTATAAATTAAAGGTTGATAGCTACTTGATGCAAAAACAAATCGGAAAAAAATATTCTATCAATATTTTTTATTAAAAGCTAGAAACATTGATTTTAGAAATACTGTTTTCTGGTGCCCTAGTACTTATAGTCGTCACAACTGGGCGCCCAACGATGACCGATACAATGATTAATAGTGTAGTTTTATCTGAGTCAATATTAACTGAAGCTAAGTGTGTATATTTATTATATACATTATGCATACTTAGTGAAAATGTTGACACTGATGAATAGTAGTCACTTTAAGTCATTACTATAATTATATTACCCAAGAATTAGTAATACATTTAAATGTAGATTAATTTAAAGTGAAAATTCTTAAAAATAAATTATTTATGAAGGGCAACTAATTGGAATCAGCTATTCGAGATTTCTAACATTACATTTATGTATCTAAAATAAGCAAATAATGACCTAATTTGGAACAATTTTATTTATGTTTTTCAAAGCTTACCTACATACATTTTAGAGAGATTTATAATTTATATGGTATGGTATTTATGTGATAGAAAATACCAATGTAATGTAGAAATGGGAATATGAAAACTGAGAGTATAATTTAATGAAATTTAAATTAATTCACGTCTTATACTAATTAAAATCTGAATAAAATTACTTACTATATTCTATGTCAGTAGTACATATCGACTGCTTAATCTACAAACCAGCTAATTTCACTTTTTAACTTTAAACATGAGATTTTGATGGAATTTTGTTATAAAGCATGTTGTATAATATGCTTACACGAAATTTCAAACTCCTAAATTTATAAATAAATGCGTTATCGTTCTTCACACAAAACAGCCAACTGCAGCTTCCAAATTCCTAATATAGTAAATGAAACAACTCCGCTCTTTGAACAATAATATATAAATGGGAAGCTAAATAGAGTGTTAATTAATTCCGCTTGATAATTAAACTATTAAGTTTTTTCTCCTTCCTGAACAATTTGCCCTAATGGATTTAGCCGGTTTGTAGATTAAGCAGTCGATATTGGTAATTAGTATCCATTGATTCTGCACATGTCGAAAGATAAAATACGGGTCGCAAAAAAAAAACGATACAAATAGAGTACATAACTTACATCAATTAGAAAGTATGAACAGTTAATAATGTTTCCAGGTTAGGGGGAAATGTGGGGAGTAAATTGGGTTTGAATTTTCTTTTTCACACCACAGCTTTATATACTACCACCTTATAGGGTAGGTATAATATTATTACATTGACAATACGTATAATATAACGTAAGCTCAAACGTTAAATTAGAGTAAGAATTAGAAATATAATAAGAGTAAGAAAGTTTTGATAAAAACTATGAAAGAAATGCGTATATCATGCAATGAATGCAATCTATAAATTATTTTTCTGTGAGTCTACATAAGATATTCCCAAACTTATTTGGCCTACTGCTCTCTTTTCAGAAATAAATAGCTAACACTCTCTTGGAAATCATCCTACTTTGAGTGATATATGCAGTGACAATTTTACATTCCTTTAAGAAACTATATTATGCGTAAATTATGAAACTATTCATTAAAATGAACATCCGCACTGATCACAAAAAATTAAGATAACTAAAAATAATTAGAATAAAAATTACAAATCAAATTAAAAATAATCCTAATGAGAAGGATGAACTCGATGCGCTGCTACCATATTATTATGTTCAGCTGTATTTTAGTTAGCAGCACACATTCCTGCCGACACGCTGACCTCCTAATAATTTCTTATAAAGTCACGTCGGCTGACATGAGCGCATATTAGAAAATATAGTAACCATTAAAAATTTAACTATATTTTACCCCCTCCCCCCCTTATTCACATTGAACGCCCTGCAATTGCAACTTATGCGTCCTCTAGGGGGCGTTATCGCCTACTTTGAAACTTCGAAACACTGATCTACAGAAACAAATAAATATTTGAAATAGAAAAAAACTTCTGGAATCTTCTTCTGCGTGCCTACCATCATGTTACATTAGTGTATGGATGTCAGTGAAATTACACGGCTGAAAGTCTATCAAAGTTCACCAGTAACATAATGACCTAATAGCATTATATTATTATTCTATCCCATTTTGTTAATTATTCATTTATTGATTAATGGTTTTCCGTGCCATGCACATGAAAGTGTCGAAGCATGGGATATCTATTTCCGACATGATATATCGTTAAAAATTAATCATATTAATGATGGCGCACTGTATACGTACACATGGTATGTATTATTTTTTTAGACGGCACTAGTTCAGAATAGAAACATATTGTTTTTTTAATGTAGGTTGATGAAAATTAATCGCCCTATAAAGATGTGCATATTCTTTAAATTGAACTTAAAATCTCTTTAATAAATTTGACCGAATATTGACATTTTGTATAATTATTGTCTCAACAAAACACTATTATTCACAGATACAATTTAACTATATTATTGAGCTTTTAACGCACATAAATTCAATTAAAATTTCGTAGATACAATTTGATTGTACATATAGCTTAAATTTATATGAATTCAACGTTGAAATACAACTATTTATGCATCCTTCATGTACCTACATTATTATTGTTTAAAACATAAAAGGAAAGTTTTAAATAAATTTTCCATTTTCTAACAAGACTCATATAAGATATAATAATACTATTTACCATCTGTGGTATAGTAACATCTATCGATATAAAATAGAACAAACGATTTCATTACATAATGAAATACTCGTCACTCGAACTTATCTGTGTATTAGATATAATGGGTAGTCGATATCAAACCTTTCAATCAAACAGTTCACAAATAATCTCTCAATTATATAATCGTTCCACGTATACCGTGTTTTTCCCCAATATATATCGTCACTGTTCTGGCAGAAGACACTAATTCGAAAAAATGACATATTGAGTTAGTTATACCAAAATGTTCCTTATTTCAAACTTTACCGTCTGGAAACCTTCTTATTAAATAAACAGTCTTTATTTTAAAGTCATCCTTTTTACGTTTAGGTACTTAATAAACTCACATGATAGACCATTTCAAACATTTTAACAACTTCAAAGTCAAATTACTCAAAACTAGTATTCTCCAGTTAGTGTGCTCTGCCAGAACATAGACGATATTAAATTATCAAAATATTAAAACCGTACTATCGTGTAATATTAGAATAGATGTGAAACAATAAACAATCATAAAAACAATTCTATGTTTATTAATCAATAATTATGTATCCATATAAAACTAAGCTTAGTAGTTAGACGTGATCCCGACGGAAAGTGATGAAAAACTACACTGTAAACTACGGATTATATTACTTTTGCTATTCTCCATTTTTTAAATATATTAACGAGATTCTGCCATCATGGAGACCATAGGCAATAAAACCATCTATTAAATGTCTTCACTCCCCTATATTTGGAATACCAAACCACTGTACTTACCTGTACCAAGCTTATGGGAATATAGAGTAGGAAAAAATGTGCATGACTTGCGTACGTGATACGTTGTAGATTTTCTTTTTAATTACATAACTTTATTTTTATATTATAGTGTAGACTGTAAATTTATCGTAACATAACGTATAAAAATATTAATAAGAATAAACATTTATAATAAATATTTTCTAAAAGCCACTACGTGCATATTGGTAAAAGTAATGTAAAATACACAACCCACACAGTTGAAACAAGTCTACGTTTAGTGAAAGGGACTTAGTAAGTTCTTTTTTTAAACTATCACATCCTATTCAAATACAACTATTTAGTCTATCGAAGAGATAAGATAAAAATCATTCATAGACAACTTAAGTTGAATTTGCGCCGTTACGCGTCTACTCAATTTTTTATTGAGTCTATTCCCATAGAAATCTTCAATCTAGACATTTCGCTATGCGTAAAAAACAAAACGGCACTAGTCAGATCCGCAGTGGTATCACAGAGCCATTATATGAAATCGAATCGAAATTGATTGTCAAGCGACGCGTGGAAAACAAAATAATCAATTTCCGGATGAGTCAATAATTTCCAATAGAAGCCATTTCGGAATGTAGGTAGTGGTTATTATCATTAAAAGACATTTTAATACTTGCATTATTTTATTCAAACCATGTCATTGGGCATTGTGCCACTTCCATTCTTTCAGTCAGTTACCCAGCTTTTGAAATCGTTATTTTTTATATTATAGCATCAAAGCAACAATTTTAATGATCTATTATAAATAAAAAATGCATTCATTGTTCATTCAAACGGTTAGTTACGGTTTGCATTATAAATTATTCTAATTTAAGACTATCCTACATTTATCATACAATAAAAATAATGGTTACCTGGAAAAATTATGTTAAAGCAATACCATGCATTATATAGATATACAATAATATTAATATAATGACGATGTAGAAGGATCCGGACCGCCCCAATAATTGATTAAAAATTGTTAAACTTTATTAATATACAAATAAACTGCTGAAGAATTTGTGAGTACCAGTGAATCACTGATCAAGTTAAGCAAATCAAATTCACAGTTAAATAAGCAATCATTGTAAATCCAACATAATTATTGTATTCAACATTGTGTAAATTTTGTAAGTGAAGCCTTTTCTTAAATGATGTATATTTATGTTTATTAATAATTAATGTTTGAAGAAGGACAAGTCTGGCAAAAACATTGAAATTATATGTTTTTTTGAAAATAACAATATCATTGTAAGTACTTGTAGAAAAGTCATTGTAGAAAATAACAATATCATACGATGTTCATGGAATATAATCCAAAGTGCTTATATTTTTTAATATATAAATTAGTAACATGTCTGCATCCTGTTATATGCATAAATAAGTATGTAGTGATATAAAAATAGCCTGTCGCATTCTTGATTACTTATAATAATAAATGTCACTTGTACCACCTACTCATTTAATTTTCAGTATTTCTTCTTTATATATTTAACCAATAATAATATGCGATAATAATTAAAACAACTATTTTGCTCAACCACAGCTATTCTTCATTTGATTTACTAAAAAATAATATAATAGCAATTTGAGTAAGTATATTCATCTATTATACATCTATATACATATATATATACTTATACATCTATATCACTTACTGGATTAAAAATAAAATAATATTCATAAAAAAGATGTTTCAAAATATGCTAAACGGTGACTTATTACTAATGAAATCAATGTGTCAAATTGAATAGGAATAAATATTGACTATTTGATATATTGATTATTTTGACTGTTTGACATTTAGCGTTATTATTTGTTGACTGACGTCTACACAAAAAAAACTATCATCTTCAAACGTGATATATTGTTTTCTTATGACTTTGTTGTGACAATAAAAACTTTAAATCGTCAATTCTTACAGAAATCCATTTTTAATTGATTAATAAAAAAAATCTGGTTGGATGGATAACACTTTGTATAATGTTCGGACATTATATTTATAGTGAAAATTATGGGAATGAGCTTCAAAACCTACTTTTTTCATAATACAGCAAAAACAATCTTATAATATTTATTACTAAAAAATATTTTTTGTTTCTTCAAATAGAAGTTATAGATTTAAAAAAAAGGAACAAAAAATTGCCTTTTTCAGTTGTATGGAAATAATTTAGAAGGCAGGGTGGATTGATGTTTGAAATGATTAGACAATAAGGATACTTATTCAATAAAAATCTCAACTTTAACCAAAATGGGATTTATGAATTTTACATAAATCCGATGAAAAATAAGTCTGTAAAAAAAGATTGGTTTATTCTGATATTGAGAAGTGTGCAATTCGGCGGCTTGGGATACCACGTTTAGTTTCCATGGCGCCGCAGAATATTAGATAATTTTAATAATTTCAAGGTATATCAATAATTATTGCGCACCCACGGTAGTCGAGTTGATAAAACGGGTGTCTATGAAGCCGTAAGTCGCGGTTTCGATCTCACGCCTTGAGAAAAAATACACGATGTTAATTCATTTTTTTTTTACTATATTAATTGAATCCACAGTCAAAAATCAAAATGATAGATTGCATACATCAGTTTATAAACCGGAAATAATTTCAAAATTTTAACGCAGCATACCGCTCTTCCCTTATCGCAAATATTTTTCACAAGGACAATAAGCCTGACCTTATTTTCCATGAACGGTCAATCATAGACCGAATCATTTCGCCATTTTGATTGGTAAGAAAACAATGGTATACCTACATACAACTACCATTATTTATCATGTGTTACGTAGACGTAATTTTCTCGTCCTCTTCTTCGTCCATACTATATAATACAATCTATTGTTATTGTAGTTCAAATCTGCAATTCGATAAACAGTGTGTTGAACAGGAAGCTCACCCACATCACTAAAAAATATTTTTATTTTTAGGCTATCGTAGCAAAATATGTATATAACGCATGAAAATAAAAAGTTTGATAACCGCTAATTTATGTAAACATAACTTTGCAACCTCCCAGTGTATTTTACATTTACAAATAATGGCAGAATAAGTGGTTCGAGAGTAATTGAAAATATTTCATTGAACTAATTTCAAACGAATATTGATTTCGATCAAGGCACATTCGTTTACATGCATTATTATTTATTACAATTGATTCGGATAGAAATAAATTACAATATAATCAATAGACAAAGATGATTTATTATTATCATTCATTTTCAAATGGAGCAAATAAACTTAATTACTAAATAAATTTTAAATAAGGGTATTATAATATTTTGAACGATGGGTACTTGTTTTTTTTCCTTAAAATAATAGTACACAAGATTATAGCGGAAACCTTTAAAGTTGTGATTATATTGAGATGCACGTCACGTACTGTCACGCTGTCATGGCGACCAAAATTTAGTCTATGGTTTCGTCATTTTACAGAATATTTTGAACGTTCGCCATCTCTGTAAATTCTGTGATGTAGAGTGCCAACTCTAATGTATCATTTATGATGTGTGTATGTTCATGCTAATTTCAAACAATTTTAACAGTTTCTCCATGTACGTACGTTAAAACTTCTTGCGAGATTACATCCATAGATCATATTTTGAACAGAACCCAACCTGCATACCATAGATAATAATATACAACATTCTTATAGAAAATACATAGTTCCAACCGCTGAAAACCAAAACACGCGATTTTAACATAAGTCTAAAATGTGTAGGCATCTAGAAAATGATAAAAAAACGTTCATTGAGTCATGCAGGTGTCGATGCAGTGCGGTACAACCTGAGGTGACATCATTGTTGTTCTGGTAATATCGGCAGATTTTGTTAACTGACAATGTTCGTTTAAAGGTTCAAATTATGTTACGGGAAGGAAGCATCAGTCTGATAACATTTTAAACACCAAGAAAAATGACATTACCCACACACTTCACGTCACGTGATAGTACTCGACGTGCAGCATAATATAATCACAACTTAACCATGAATATGTGCAGATCCGGCTTTTTGTTGTGCGCAGGAATTAGAAGGAGTAATGTGATTACTGTTGCTAATGTCGAAATTAAATTTACATCAAGCATCGCTTAATCTCACTCGGTGCTCTTCCGACTATGTTACGTGCGAAAGCTATCGTACCGTACCCCATCATAATTCCTAATCCTAGTTCATAGATTCCAGGAAATATGGCATACTCATGAGCAAGCACGTAGACAAAAATCGTTGTCTATATCCCTAATTCAAAACTATATAATTATAAGATTTTTAAACACTAATCAAATTCAATATTCCAAGAAATTCTCTGTTTAAAAGTAATTCAATCATTTTTTAGCTTCAAATACTGCATTAATTTAATAGCGTAAAAGCAGAATACATCACGAACAAAACCGGTTCTGGTTATTATTAAATTATTTAGAATAAATTTTACATATTGTTGGGTTTTAATTGTATTAATACAATATTTGATAGTTACCAATAGTTAAAACCGAATGCATTATCTATTGATGCTAATTAATAGAGAGTGCTAACTCTCAAAAAATATGAACATCAATACTTATTAATACTCAAGCACGTACTAATTGTCTAAATTGTATTACCTACGTTGTCTCTCTATTACCGATTCTATTACAGTTAACTATTTTATAAATTGTATACAAATTAATTTAGCATGTAATAATATTTTTTAAATTCATTTGTTACAGATTCTGTGGGAAAAACTCAACACTACGCATTCTGAAGAAAGTTACAAAAATACTTATTAAAGGTTCGTAAATACATACTTAATTATACTTTCTTGATGCTGCAACCTTGTAGGTGCCAACGCTTATTTATATTGACAATTACTTAGTCATGCACAAGGCTACTATTAACATTTACATTGATCATTTCGTATTATTGACTAATTTTATTTGGAAAGTTTTTAAAAAGATATGGCTGATTTTAACATATTATTTATCAATGACTTTTACTATTACCCTCTTATTGAGCTAACCTAAACTTACAAATAGATAATAATTAAGTTGAAGAAAAACTCATTCATAATATTATGTTCGAATAATTATTTTCAATGTGAAAACTACTTTAATAAAAGTTGTTGATAATATGTTAGAAAAGTCTATTCCAATGTGAATAATAGCATTTTCAATGAATGGATTATGAATACTTACATTAATATAATATTATAGTCTTTGGTCAATTTACGAGACGTGGGAAGTAATAATTTTGATATATGTATACAGTTTTGTTTAGTTTTGTGAAATCTTTCGTATGGCCAATTTACGCTGTTTGCAATAATGATAGCAACTATAATGAAATTGACTATTGCAAGTTCATTTCTCGATTTGCATAGCGATTTCAATGATTAAAACTCTTGCATAGTTTATCATAAGTTGGCCAAAGATCGTAAATATAATATATATATATATATATACATTGAAGTTAAACCCCCACCAAACCACATCCGCCCAGCATGACACCCTGTCTTAATCGGGCGTATCACGGAACCTTACGTTTTAGTGCGAAGAATTATTTTTTTTTGACTGGGAATGTCTCATGAGCAGTTACCCAAGACTAAGGTCGCCATGCACCCAAATGTGACATGACTTTAATTAAAATTACCCATGAAAAAGAGGAGAGAAAATTGTAGTAAGTAACAAAAAGCTAATACAAAACTGCCAAACAATCAAAGTGAAGAGATCTTCACTTTGACAATATGACGCCGCACATTTTCTAGATGCAACAAAATTGGTCTTTGAGGCGAACAGGTCGGACGGTCCAGTGGTCCGAACAGCTCGTTGAACCGACTTGAGCAGCTCTTTATTTACATACATATTATATATATATTACATACATACATACACATTTTAGGACATTCCCAGAGGATCATAGAGCCTGCCAGCATATTATATTAAATACAACACAAAAATGGACCCACCCCGCACTACACTCAGTCTTAATCTAATGTATCACGAGGCCCTACGTTTGGTGTGAAGCATCAGCAGTTGTTAACACCTGGGAATCTCTTAGGGAGAGATACCCAAGACTGCCGCCACGCTCTCAAGTGAGCTTTGACAGAGTTTACTGAAAGGCGTAATTTAATAAAAAGTGCAGAGAGGCACAGAGACTTAAAAGAAATAAATGAATTTAATGATATATAAAATATAAAAAAAAACAAAGTTAAAACAATACGGACAAACAAAACTATGCGAAGAGATCTTCACGACCGCAATAAGACGCTGCAAATTTTTAAAATGCAATATAATTGGCCTTTATGGCAACCAGGTCGATTAAATACAAATATTATTTAACATTAGACTCAATTTCCATTCTAAATTTAGTGTGTCATGATTTTGTTTATCTTCAAGAATTCACCATCACTCTTGTATTAAGCCCATGTTTTTTCGACATACTTACTTCAATAATTATTATAACAAATCTCTGCCATCATAGTATTATCGTTTCATAATTTGATAAAAATCTTTTTAAAAATGGCGGAACCTTTAATTTTGTCTTATTTAAGAAACGCTGCTCCACATGGTCCATACTGACTGATCTGCGTTTGTTATAAAAGAAAATTAATAATGAATAATGGTACACTAGCGGTACTACGAAACGTCTGTGAGCTGTACCACATAAACCTTTTTTGTTCAACCATTCTAAATGTAACTACTTTTAAAATAAAACTATTAATAATCCATCGCTTACTTTCAAACAAAATAATTTCGGTACATACACACCTACAATAATTGAGGTATGCGTATTTTTTGCCGCAGTATATAATGTTTGTTAATTGCAATTATTACAAGACTGAAAATTGTGACAAAAATGAGAACACAGCCCGCAGCTTCTTTATATTGAAGCGAACCACAAATTAAATTCAAATAATGCAATACTTATATATTTTTCTGTATAACTTAAATTAGTTCACTCAACTCACGGTCATCATAATTAAATAACAATTGGGTGACGTTAAAGTACTAACTTCACTTCCACTTGTATGCCAGAATATCTGCTACATTAAAAAAATATCTCACATATTTATTGCTTACTCGAAGTCACGTAGTCAAAGATAAATGTTAGTGCTAATTATTCTAAAATACCTCTTTTAATTGCGGTCACGTGGCATCGTAACAATATAACAATACACTTTTATAAATCAGAGTATCAGGGAATTAGAGATAACATTGAAGTACTTTGGTTAGTAAATTGAAGAATCTTTTAGAATATGCTCGATATGCGTAAAATATTCAAGAAATCTTGTTTTATTTATAAAAAAATCAAGTTAAAAGTTTGGGAAATACTTGAATGTTTGTTGTGTATAGTAGTATCTAGTATAATAGTTAAATATATTATTAATTAAGTACTATATCTTCATTGTGATTTCTTGTTGGAAATACATGGTGTAAAGGTGAATGTGCCACCTACCACCAGGAGAAAAATACTAAACTTGCAATTTAAGACAATTTGTTGATAATTTACAGTTTAAAATAGTTTTATTAATCAATATCTAAAAACAATTAAAAGCAAAATGTTTTTAATAAAGCTAGCTTCGTATTTTTGCTAGGTGTCTCTGATACGCGACGCATTCACCTTAAGAAGTATCAAAATAATTGTGTTAATTTTTTTTATTAATATTTCTATAATGTTGTTTTTTACTCAAGTGGGTCTATTCTATAGACAAGGTGACTATCGACCGCTAAAGTGATAAAGTGATAGTATTTAGTACATATTTGTATTGAGGTGTCTATTATAATTGTTACCTTAGTTAGTTAGTTAGTTAATTTATGTTAGTTAGCCGTCTAAAAAAATATTCAAAACTGTCTATCTCGCTCTAAATTTTATCACAGCCAAGAGAGGTGCTGTTAAAATATAGCACTCATTGCAACAATTACTACCAACTTATTGTAATTTTTACAATAAGTGCTAATACTTTGATATAAATCTACGATAAGTTTGATAATATTTCTCACTTTAGCGGTCGATAAGTATAGAATAGACCCACTGGACTGATTTCTTCTTTACGACATCTTCAAGGAATGTATTTATTATCAGTAGAAATACATCATCGAATTTTATCATATTTTAATTAATTTATATCTAAAAACGTTAAAAAGAAAAATGTTTTTTTATAAAGCTAGATTCGTATTTTTTTGCTATGTGCCGACTCTGGTGCATTCACCTTAAGAAATATCAAAATAATTTTGTTAGTTTTTTTTTTAATAATATTTCTACAATGTTGTTTTTTTACTCCAGGGCTAGTTTCGTCTTTACAACATTTTCTTGGAATGTATTTATTATCAGTAATAAATAAACCATAGAATGTATTCATATTTTTTTTAAATTTTAAATCACATTAAGTACAAAAATAATAACATATGAATGTGAATAAGTATATTTTAACTACACCTTAAAGCTTGTTTACACGTGCTTAGTAGTCATTCTTAGGAATCATTAGTACTCGCACTAATTGATACGTGATGACAAGACGAATACCAATTCTTATTAGCAAGTCGGTCCGTTTATACGTGGCGGTATTAGTGCAAGTAGCAATAATTACTAATGAATTAGCTCGTGTAAACAAGCCTTTATGGAGGTTTTTTTTTTTCAAAATTATCATAAAATTACATTTATGTACCTAGCTATGTACATGAAATGCTTTCTGATACCTATCGTCTTGTGATACCATCTGTATTAAATCTATTCGCGAATCGTTTTACATCGATATAATATAGTATAGTATATAGTATAATATATTATATAGTTGAGTAGGTGCCTACCTATAAAATATAAGGATATAATAAATTCCAATTTCCGTTTAGCGTTTCCCTAGGTAATAGATTTACGTACATTTTTATCGTAATTTTTATAATAAAACTTACGTCATTCATTCTTGCCACCCGATATAAATGTACCGAATTTGACACGTATTTTTGGTATATAGAACTCCACGATACTTTATAATTTTTTATTTTATTTTTCACATTACTTTTTAATATATATTTACCGATTAATAAACTTTTATAGCTATTTTTCGATAACAACTTTACCTAGAGACATCACCTTAACCTTAAATAAACCTTAAATAACCAAAAAAAAAATTAAAACTGTTAATATGAATCTCTTCTCTGTGGAGACCCATGTGATTTTATTAGATACATCGTCAAAAAAAAGTTTTTATATATCTTTTTGTAACTAAACCATAATAATAAAAAAAAACTTTGAATTTGCCTACGTGCAAGTTAACACAACGTATAAGCAACCAATACCATTCATCCACTTACTGCATGAACACACATATCAATCTAGAATAATTATCAATTAATAATTCAATAACCGCTTATGAGTTCACCTACTCTGTTTTTTATTATTAAATTTCCAATATAATACAATATTATGTTACTTCTAAAATATGAACTTGTTCGATGTCCTCGTCGTAAATTTTTAATATGTATTATTGAAATTTAAATGGTGTCACACATATTATAATATATAACACATTTCACATAGGTGTTAAAGAGTTAATTTTAGAGCAAGGTAAACGATGGGTTATCGAAAAAATAGTACACCCTTGGACAGTTACATTTACGGAATTAGAAGAAAATAATTAGGTCACACAGTGAGCTTTATTAGTGGTGAATAACAAGTGATTTTAATATTTCATAAATTATTTACTAAAAGTAAGGCCCGTTTCAGACGGAACACCGGTGTCGCGCTCGATATACTATAGGAGGCCTTTGTATTCGAATAAATGGGCTTTGTATTATCTTTATGAACGCCCCAGATGTAATGAGTCAACGCGTGTCGGTATACTTTTCCGTTGGCCGCTACATTCTCAAGCCGCCGATACACTTGTTTTTATTACCGCAGCCAGTTTTATGTTCTAATTTATAACGCGAAATTATGCATTGACTCATTAGCTCTGGGCGTTCATAAACATAATACAAAGGTCCCTTTATTCGAATACAAAGGCCTCCTATATTATATCAAGCGCGACACCGGTATCCCGTCTGAAACGGACCTAAACGATAAATATATTTAATATTGTTTTTTCCTTAGTCCAACATTTTTAAGATAAATAAAATATCCTAAAAAAGTAGTTAGATTTTCACAAAATATTAAACTTAGTACTTAAGTACAAATTAATATATTACGCACTGACGATGTATTTATTTTCTTTGGTTTTACTTTCTATAGTTTAGTTTATACAGTAACATTTCTACGCGTGCCATCCAGTTCAATTTAGCTGCACTCATACCGATCATAGAGATTTGTAAGTTGAAACGCAGGGAACTCGCAGGGAGTAAGGAAGAATACGGGATAAATTTAAACACGTGTCAAGAATACGTCATACGTCGAATACTGACAACTGCTCTTGGTTTATGCATTGAAGCTCATTTAATATTGGTGCATTACACACATTATTGCACGTCTATAATGCGTGGTTAATTTTCGTAGGACCTCACACATACAAAACTCTGCGTCAACATTTGCTGTATTGGTATATATAGCTAATCGGGATTCTATTTATTATCTGTTCTGTGTTGAAACGTCATTTAAATGCAACAAAATCTCCGGGTTTCCGATTACTTTTTCGCATACCAAACACAAATAATAAATAAAACAAATATACTTAACTATCCTATTTTGAATTCTCGTATAGTTAATATCAGATGTAATGTTATTTAAACGCTATGACAAACAAAATATTAAAATTTTGCATCAGCATAGATATTGAAGAAATATAATCGGAAGAGACGGAAAACTTTAATTTGACCCACGACTTTGGCGCTAGTGTCGCGATCTGTATTTCAGGTGTATTGCAATTAGTTCTACAAACTGCCGCACCTAAAGTTATAGTTGTCCGCATGTTTTTTATACCTATTATGTCATTGTAATATATTATACTTACAATTTCTATACCTATTATTTGATTTATTAAAAATTAGATCGCTAGTAGGTGCACTTATGTATGATTATTAAAAAAATACTTCGTGATAAGTCTGTCAGATTTTTTTATACGGGCTACATCTAGATAGCGGCGTGACATTAACCCTGCATGACATGCCATATTCACGCGTCTTACTGAAATTAAGTATAATAATAATAATACTAAAACATGACCTAAAAACTCCTCTAAAAATAAAATATTTTAATTAATATTTATTCCACAATGAAAATAACTATAGGAAATAATAGTAAGTTGCATTTAATGGATGGAAAATCAAGGCTTATGTATTATAATATCGTGCATTTTTGCAGCTTTAGAGTCACCGAGAGTTTAAATGTCGTTTTGTGAGTATACAGTATACCCCATGGTCCCCACATCCTGGCACGGGCCCCTTACTAATTACTAAGGACAGTGTGATGTTCTATAGCAGCTTTTTCCAACGGGTATTCAGCAAAACTTTATGAATTATAATATAATCAAAAATCAAAGAATATAATATAGTACACGTCGCGCAGCTACATACATCTAAATATTAATAAACATGAAATAAAATAACTCCGCAGGCGAATATTTTACTTTTCATGAAATAAATTGTTAGTGCATGAAAATGTTACTTTTATCAGAATTTAAGAGTAACTGACGACCCCCTAGCTTATAATTTTAATTCCGCGATATAATTTTATTGAAAAACGCTGCTCTACAAGATTTAAGATAAAATAAATTCTTTTAAGTGATGTTAATAAAGAAATGTGCCTAATAAAAAATAGTCATATGGATAAAATAAAAGTCAATAATTTATAAATTCGCTTTTGTCTTCTGTTCATAAGACTTAGCTGGCTAACCTGCTGAGCCCGGCCTCCCTAAGCTAGGGCCCCAAGGCTAGAACTGTATCAGCCCCTCTTGTAGGGGCCATGGTGTACCTACATCCTAAAGCCTTTTTCTCTGCATCTATCTATCTATACCATTGATATTTTCTCATCTAATAATATGATCAATATACTACAGTTTTTTTAGCTTTTTATAACACGCACAAATCCACGGTACTTTCCCATTCGTTTGAAGAAGCCAACGTTATATGAACACAAACCTTAAATCGTACAAGTACCTACCTAGATACATCAATCTCTCCAGATCGCTTTGTGTGTCGGTTTTTTTTTGTGAGAGTAGATTATTAATAGATATCCATTTCGACAGTGAATTAAAAACTTCCAATGATTAATTATTACTTGCTAGAAGCATATATTTTGGTTTCCTATATACCGGCCGATAAAAAAAAACACCCATTTAAAACATTCATTAGTAATTATCTGAACCATCGCACACTCAATTAATAATGCATAAATAGATTAGGTATATGGAACACCTATTATATTATAACATGCTATATGCTATTTATTTATGGATGCAATATTTTATTATTTTTTACCATTATTAAAAAAACCTTATTAGTATAATACGTACACGCAAGTCACCTTTATACGCTCATTTGTTTAATAACTCTAATGACGTATCTACAAAAACGAACAATGTTATTACATTATGTAACTTTGTGTAATTTTATTTTTAGATTTTTAAGTAAGAATGGAACAGTGGTTTTTTCTACGAGCCATGTTATTAAATATGTGTAAATAATTCCGTAAAAAAATTACATTTAACACAACATAATTCAAGGAAATACTAAAAACTTCTTCTGTCGACTAGCACTAGAGCACCCACCGATTTTAATAAGAATCAAACTATTATTTTGAAACTAAACTGTGTTAAAATTACAAGAGCGTACTTCAGTGAAACGGAAAATAATTTTCAACAGTAGGTGCGACGAAATTTCTCACTAGTCGCCAATCGGAGACAGACAGTCGAGGTGTCCGCAAGTCGATTTGTTTTGTCATGACGTCGTATAAAAATATTCTTAAATCGTGTAAAGATGACTAAAAAAAACTTTACGTATGTACTTAAAAAAGAAAACATGTCAATGAATATACTATTATTATTAGTAATATAACAATAAACATAACATTAAATAGACACATGTTGGATTTTTATGACAAATTATATTTCGTTCGGCACACGTCATTTGCACAATCCACGCATCGCCTAGCCACGATCTTTTTAGACCATGCCTCAACTGAAGTATAGCCTTAATAATGTGGAGGCTTGACTTTGATTAAGTAAATTATACAATTTAGAGTGGTTACATGTAAAATCGATGTTTTTTTTTAATTAAATAATAAATACACCAAAATTATGATTTATTGAAAATATACCGTTGAGAAAACATTGTATCCCAACCTTATTTCTGCCAAGTTTCAACGTTTCAAAAATCTCCATCCCCTATCAAAATTTTATTAATTCTGAAATAAAATGAATTTGCTTCAAATAAAAAATGCACATAGGCAATACTATTTTTAACTCATTTAGTGCTAGCACCGCGACTGGCGCGCTTGGAGTCGTTGGCCATTAGATATAATTGACTAATTAACGTGTTATTTAAATGTGGTAATTAAAAGGTTAGCAGTGATTGTGTAATTTAACTTTCGTAAGTAAATATGTATGTATATATTTGTATAGCGAAAGAAGAAAATTCTTGCGATCCTTGTGCTTTCGTCTTTAAATGATTTTCAAGATGAACTTTTTGCCCCCCCCCCCCCGGTGTAGCGTACGCCCCACGTTGGGAATCGCTGAGTCCTACATATAGGTAAATTATTGTACAGTGGCAATATGGGTACTGCAAAAGCGATTTGCAAAAAGGCATTGCAGCAAACAGTTCCAATCACAGAACAGATCAATAAATAGAATTCCGATAGGCTATATCCCAATACAGTACATTTGATGCAGGGTTTTAAATGTGTGAGTATTCTAAAAAAAATAACCACTCATTATAGACGTGCAATAGTGTGTGTTGCAACCTTCAATATACCAATAATAAATGAGCGTCAGTGCATAAACTGAGAGCAGTTGTCAGTATTCGACGTATGACATATTCTTGACACGTCTATCCCGTATTCTTCCACACTCGAGATCGGATGCCTGCCTCTCCACATCCGTTAGGTATTTCAGTTCCCATTATTTCTGAGTTCCCTGGTTCCAATACACCCGTAATCGCCAATGGTGCTACTTAAGGCCCACTACAGTCAGACCGTGACATGAAACTGTAAACATCAATCACAGTGGTAGTTCTTCATACTTCGAATGCAATTTGGTAAACTGTTTTTAGAAAATGGTGATTGTTGCGTTTTGAAATATAATTTGATCGAAATATGAAATCGATAATCTTCATTTATTGCGAACAGTGCATCGAAGACAATGAATAACTAGCACCATCATTGATTGTAACTCGCAATTCAGTACCACGGCCTGAATAATATAGTCGACCATGGGTGCTTCTGTTTAATAATTTACCTATGCCTGTGTCAGTTTTGTTCTGCTATAGTTATTAGTAAACTCTACATACTTATTAATCAAGTATTTTGATTATGTATCAAATTCTCCATTGCCACAATAAATATTTTTAGAAACTATTTTTGGACACGCACATGATTTTATAAAATTCCTCATAACGGAAGTGTTAAGAAATAATACACAAACAATTACGCAAATACTTACCCATACTAAATTATGGTAGGTAACTGAAATATTGGTTTTTTCCAATGTTTATTTATTCAATTTATTTTAACATTAAAGATTTCGCAAGTCCTCTTATTTGCTTGACGAAATAATAATGAATAAATAATTGTATAGCCTGAAAATAAACTTCACACATTACTGAGGTTACAAGTTGCAAAGTAAAGGCATTGAAGGTGTTTTTAGCCGAATGTCTGTATGATGCAAATAAAGTAAACATATTTTACTTACATACCTAAGTATTATTTTGTAATTTAAATTTGGAATTTTTCCTTCGCGGCTTCTTCACAAATATTTCGTTATGTACAACCACTTTATTTTTTTATTAGTCTTATATCAACTTAACTTTGGCTTTATATGACATTCCTTTAAGCACCTGACTGCCTTTTCATCTTTTCATACAATAACTATTTCTTTTATTCTACGAATATTAAAATATTAGCAAGTACACGTACGTTATAACAATTTTTTGACCATAACAACGGTTAGCAATAAAGGTGCATAATAAAAGTTATACAAATAAAAATAATAATAAAAAATAAATAAATAATACAATACAAAAGCCAACTGCCAATAATACTGAAGTTTAAAAAGCGCTTTAACGAATTTATTATATACACAAGGCTGCTATCGGCGGCTATCGAGAGAAATTTATCATATTTACGTATTGAGGTACCTATTATAATAATCTTTACAACAAGTTAACCGTCTAAACTGTCAAAACTCTCTATCTCATTCTAAAAGTTAACATAGCCAATAGAGGTGCTGTTAAAACATAGCACCTTTTAAAAGTTCAGACGGCTATTTTTTTGTAACAATAATTAACTGCTTCAATACGTAAATATGATAAACTACCCTCAATAGCCGCCGATAGCAGCCTTGTGTATAGAATAGATGCACAGAGAATATTGTAAAAACTACTAGTTAACTTTATATGTATTATTATCGGTATTCAATATAAAGGTAGTGATGTTTGCATTCGATATTGCAATTGCAACTGCCAGGTAACACAACATTAATAGGAATTGGATTACCTTACCGGGTGTGATATAACAGAGTACGGATCTCGAGTGTGGGTAATTATGGGGTAAACTTAAACACCTATCAAATTATATATAATTTCCAATGGTTGCATCTGTATCCATAAGATGCATTAAAGTTTGGCACGTAAGGCGTAAAACCCACTTAACGCAGCAAGTGTGGCTCTCGCGCAAAATTTCACAAGTGGCGCGTAAATCAATGAAAATACAACGTAATCAAATACGCCAGCGCCCACTGGATTTGACGACGCATTATGCGCGCCCGCCCCATGAGTCATCGTTTTTTGGCTTCTCGGCGATACGTATGAACGAAAATACAATGCAGTCCATTCATTGAACGCGGCGAGCAAAATCACGCTCAGGAAGCGTCGTCGATCGATGGGCGAGAATACATTATTTAATAACAGAGAACTCATTGTTTAATTTTATTGCGTGTCCGATTTTAATTACAAGCCCCGAGAAATTTAATAATATTTTTATTGCTTTGTTATGACTGTTATGAGAGACGCTGATAATAATAATTATTTTGTGCTGCTTGAGCCCTTTATTACATAGGTGAAGGGTAATGCGCGGGTGGGAGGGGGCCTACTCAGTAGTGAGCGCGTCGAGCGCTTTTTTGGTGGGCTTTATGCCTAAATGAAACGGCATTCAATATTTGAGGACAGTCGGCGCGCTTTCTGGTCTTGCGGGTATCTTGCCATGGTAACTGGCTTTCATATTTATATCGTATTAATTTGTTCTGTGCCAACTACTAAGTAGGTAGGTATATATGCTCCGTTTTTGAATTTGGTAATTAATCCCTATAATATAACGGTCACATATGCGATTCTATTTTCACGTCTTATGAAGCTGCGACCTCGTATAATATAATCGAATCGCCAATACAATATTTCGTGATCTCTCCTCGAAACCATAATATTAACATCAATTTATAAACAAGAGATTTCTAAATTTCTAAATGAATAATTTGTATTTTTCCAGTTTTTATTATACTTATTTAAAAAAAGTATATATATAATTAAGTATATATATATTATAGACACAATAAAAAGAGAGATGTATGTATTATATTATTAGAATTTGTATATATCCTGGGACAAAAGCTAAACTCGTTTAACTTTTTTATTGGCTCGTATACTTATTTGTCCGGTGGTTGTTTATCCAGTACAAATCTTGAAATCGATGTTTAACTAACTTCCCGATTAGCTAGACATTTGAAACTTTTAAAATATACCAGAACACGATGCCAATGCATTTTTTAATACTTTTAGCCATTTTTAAGTAGAATTAAATTCATTTTAAGTTAATTCTGTTTTGCATGACAAGTTATTTCGGAAGAAATCCGTAATCCAATCCACTATTATTGGTTGCTAGGGTCCTAACAACTAAATTATTAATATATACGTGCGTTACTATGGAAGTCAATATGAGTGTCAAAATGACATTTCAGTATTATTTCTATCAAATACAATTTTTTTCATCGTTTAAGAAGTCAAGTTTATATGATTCAACAGAAAATTTAAAAACGTTGTGTGTAAAAAGTTCTTTTTATCTTGTAATTATTTTATCTTGAATTTATATTATTTCTGGGTTCCAAATTCAATTTTATTACTACTATGTCCGAATATGCAAATTTATACAAGCTGCAAAGAGAGCTATTAAATTAACATATGCAGTGCCCTTATAATTGGACGATATTTAAAACTATATTATAATACTAGCTGACCCGGCAAACGTTGTTCTGCCATATAAA
This sequence comes from Rhyacophila brunnea, assembly GCF_057557595.1. Classification (NCBI taxonomy): domain Eukaryota; kingdom Metazoa; phylum Arthropoda; class Insecta; order Trichoptera; family Rhyacophilidae; genus Rhyacophila; species Rhyacophila brunnea. The sequence continues at coordinate 31,855,921 of NW_028233276.1, read as the reverse complement.
TTATTTCTAGTGAATATTTTGGTTGTTAAATAAAAGATAACGAATGTATCGTAAGTGTGTGGGGATGGGATCTATGACAGAAAGAGGAATAGAGCGCTGTAGACGATGACCGCCGATAAAAACAAAAAACATCAACCATTCATTCACTTTCTCAATTCAAAATGAGTAATGATGTTCATAATGAATGAATTACCTGTGACAGGTTCTGGTTGTTTAATATTTATGCAATATCCGTCTTGTCCCTTCCAGAAAATTAGCGGATATTGGAGAGCGTCGTATGAACGGTGTGTGTTAGCGATGAACTCCAGATTATTGTTTCTTCTTCGAATCACGATTTCTCGCGTCGATGTGCGGTCTTAAAATTGCGGCGAAAATAAATCGTACAAAATTTTGCACGCACTGCGTTGTGATATGCCGAATGAAATGTCAAAATGACGCGACGCTTCTCTTGAATTCTTCTCGAACGTAGCGCCATCTGTCATTCAACAACATAAACAATTTCGTTCTGTTTGAAATACGAACGACGGTTAAATTTGTTCATACAAAAATAATAAAATCGCGATTAAAAAATGGCAGGGTAGGGGTAGGAGGGTGAAAATTTGGGGTTATAGGTATTTTTTATGCCAAATAATAAAAAAAATACAAAAAAAAATTGTCAAAAAAATAAAAGAAAATTTTTCTGGATAGAGATACCCTAATCACCTAGCGGTATGAAATATACTTGTTGACCTATTCTCATACCTAACAAATATACGTAAGAAAATTCATAAAAATCGGTTGAGCCATTTCGGAGGAGTTCGACCACAAACATCGTGACACGAGATTTTTATATATATATAGATTATATTCAATCGATCGTCGTATATAACTATACTTATGAAAAAATTTTGTGATATTATAGTCATCCATTTCCGTGTCTAATTTATTCCTGCTCAAAGTGTATCATTAAACATTATCAATGTTTACAATAAAGCATATCTTTTTCCGTATTATTGACAAACATAATTTTTAAATTAGCATCACTTTATCTAAGCTGAATGAAATTACATATAATTTATTACGCCATTATGCATTCATTAAGTTAATATTTTCTCAACATAAAAACGTGTTTGTAAACTTTAAATTAGCATTATCATACAATCAAGAGATAAATCTTAATACTACGCGGTGTAGTACGTTTTTTTGCCGACAGGTTCGCCACTATCGTTTTACTGCGCAGGCGCCAATGAATAATAAAGAAGGGACATACTGATTCATTGTAGTATACTTACAAACTGGCAACAAAATACGCCGTTTTGGAAAGCGACGATTTTGCGTAAACGAATATCACGTGGTCTGTACGTGTGCGTATAAACTTCGTATATGTTTGTAATTTTGTGTATTTTATGTTTGTGTATAACGCAATGTCGGCCATATTTGCCGGCTTTTCTGATTGCCGTGATTTGTACATAATATACATAACACATAATGTACATGATATTATGCTCATTCCTTTTTTTTATTCGTAGGCAGGCGCAGATTGAAATAACCCCAACTGTCGCATGGAAATAAATTCAGAAACTTCCGAACTTCATGATTCATGCATGCAATCTTGCAACTTGCATGACAATACGTGTTTACACGTGCATTTTCTTGTTATGGCCGCGGTAATACGTAGTGTCAGCAGTAAATCCATGCACGTGTAAACGGTGTAAAAGTTTCTTCCGTTTATTGTTACACACAGGACCGCGCCAAGGGTGGCTAGTAACATAAAAACAAAACAAAATATCTATGAATTTGTCCTAGTCTCGGAATTGGAACCTACAAACGATCGATTAAGAAGATAGCGTCTCAGCCGCCGCCTCGTGTTGATTACTAAATTATATATTGGCATAATAAAATGTGTACCAATACTACCAATTGCTGTTTTTTATAGACGTTAATAATGTGTAAAAAATACCGTCAAAGATAAGAAGTCTCTTCTATGGAAGATTGTGAAAAGTAACACGACTCAGTCTATTACAATCAGTTTTTTTCTAGTGACACATTATTAATATACTTACACAGTAGAATCTACATAAAAAGTTAAATGTGTAATCGCTTGTGGTCCAATTTAAATGCCGACGAAATGTAGGTAGTGCTTTCTGTAATAAAAAAATTAACCATTCTGTTTACTATTTTTTTTGAGTAATATGTAGGTACAGAAAAAAAATTTTCTTCATTATCGACCTGACAAGTTTATCGTGGTATTTCATTTTTTTCTCCGCGTATTGAGTTTAGGTTGAAATATTTTTTTCGGTGATCATGCACTTTTGGTTTTATTTATTTTTTATTAAATAAATATATTCTTAAGTAGTCCATAATGATAGTCGACCGACATAATTTTAAATAAATCAAACTTAACCTAGACGTCTAGCTAAGTCTTTTAACTTTTTATATAAAAGAATTAATATTGATTGATTTTCGTATTCTTTTAATAGTCTACTAGTCGATCGATCTTCACGATCTTTTACAATTTATAACGATCACTCGATTATTTATTAATTATTCGTGCACTTGTTATTAAGTAAATATAATTTGTAACGTCACTCAATCATATGATATAATTACAACACAATTTAGATTACAAGTGTTACAATTACAAGTTACAGATTTTAAAAATAAATAAAACTGCAAGAATCTCTTAATTTTAATTCATGCCACAGTTTCAACCTGCAGTTGTTTATTTAATGAAATACTATTTTCAATTTACTATCACTACTACTTCATCATATTCGATTCTAAGACGATCATATTATGGGCCTCTACTGAGTGGAGGTTGTATTGACAGATTTAGTTTTTACGAGAAATAGATTTTAGCCACTTGCTCAACATGTTAGGTCCATACTCTGACTACAAACACAAATTTAAAAACAATACGTGTATTTGCCAGACCCACGATTCAAACCTGGGACCGAGGGGAATTTATAATACATTAATTAATGCGACCTATATTTTTTATACTAGATAAAATTACCGTTATCATTAGCCTGGATAAATTCAATACTGGATGAATGCCTCTTCAAGCTAATTTCATATATATAAATATACGTAATACCCCATTTACACGTGCATGGATTTACTGCTGACAGTACATACGTATTATCTCGGCCATAACAAGAAGATACACATGAAAACACGTAACAGTTGGAATTTGTGAGATACCTGCGCCTGCGCAGAACAATAGTGACGAGCCTTCCGGGAAAAAAACGAACCGTACACCGCACAAAATATTTTTGACGTTTACCAATTTTCACAACCGGTCAAATAAATCCATATAATGACAACATCGCATCTCACTTCCGCTTGAAGAATGAGACAGGCTAGACAGTCAGCACTTTTACGTGTAAATAGTAAAGTTATTATCACGATAGTTTAGAATACACACTATTGGTGCCAGTAAATCCATGTACGTGTGCGGGCGCTATTATGCTTCGAAGGTTGTTTCAAATTACGCATGTACAAGAAAAAATGATGCATTAATAAATCTTATAAAGCTATTATTCATTAGGAAATAAAGTAATTTATTTTAAAAATACATATATGATATATACTTGGAAATCAGTCCGCAATACTAAACAAATAATAATTAAGAGAAAGAATATACATTTGTCTATTATATTTTAATCTGGCAGAAAATTATGAAAATCAATTCATTTATTTCGTTATATATCACAGTAAATTAATGCTCCATTCAAGTTAAATAACCCAGTCAATTGCAAGTATCTTAGTTTTAGTTCAGTAACAAATGAACAATCACGACTTCAATCATGTGTACTACTTCCTTCTTGTAAATAACTACGGTTGAATTATTAACTATTTTTATTTGCTATAAGAATCTTGATTACAAACAAAGCATCATGGACCACAGGGGTCTCGAATTTTTTTATTAATTCACTGTACCTAGATTCAAATCAATAATTACATTATTTCATATTAATCGTTCTCGATAGTTTCCATAAACGATTTTAGATTGATTATATTCCATTTGAGTCATTTTTTACCATAAAGTTGGTTTAACTGATATAAGCATAATTTAAAAAAAATCTAGCATTACCTATAATTTTTCTGCCAATTAAATACCAGTCACTTGTTGCCATAATAGCTCTACCTTAATCGAGTGTACTATTTTGACCTTTGCACTTACTTTAGATATTTTTAAAATTAGATATTGTTTTACACTCATCGTGAGAATTATGTCATTCATTTAAGCCAGGAAACACCTAAATAAGTCCAACACAAACGTAGATCCCTCCAAAACATTTCACCCTGCACACTCTGTCTTAATCAGGCGTATCACAGGGCCCTACATTTTAATTGAAGCATCCGCAATTTCTTACACCTAGGAATGTTTCAGGGCAGATACCCAAGGCTGTGGTATATATAATATAACGTGTGTAATTTGATGCTAATTGTACAAATACGGATACAGTTGTACACATGGCAGTCTATAAAATGCGAAGCTTCCTCCGGAGTCCGGACAATACCACATCTTGGATGCATAGATTTTCTTGATTCGGCAAAAGTACAGATATTAACATCGTGTGGATTTTTTCATATAATACTGAATATACATTATTATATTTAACTAGAAAAAAATACAAGATGACAATGACACCTGTCAACATTTCAATCATCTGTCAAACTATCATGAGAGTATGCTATCATTTTTTTCTTTTACGACCCAAATAAACGATTCCTTTATTTATTTCATTTTCATTATTTTTCAAATTTAGAATTTTCTCATTATCTAAAACTCTTTCTTTAAGAACTAGGGTGCATGGTTGCTACATCAGTCCCGTGCAGCATCGCTTCGGGACAAGGAAGTATGGCACTAAAATCTTTTCATTCTGACAGATTTATAGCATCATGGAAGGCGGCCGTGCACAAACTCAATGGGGAAACTCAAATCACCTATTAATTAATTGATACGCCTTCTCCCTGTTTGTTGGCTTACACCTGACGCCATCAATATGTTGGTAATATAATTAAGTTGGTTGCATTTACTTCCCATTAGTGGAATTCACGTCAGATAACGTAGTTAGTAACATGGCTCATAGACGGATCGCTCCACACAGAGTTTTTAGGTTTTTTTTTCTAATAGTTATGTTTCTGATTATTTTTTAATCGTTTCAACATTTTGATCATTTATCCATCACATTAGAAATAAGTACTTGTAACAGATTGATTTTTTACGTGAACGTTATTTGCTCAATAACAAGTAAATTTTCCAGACTCAATATTGGAAATTGGAACCCAAGACCTATGAGTTTACAAGTCATGACGACAGCCGATTTTGTTTTTAATCTCTATATTGTGGATAAATTTTCATATGTCATAATGACAAAAATACAACACCAAAATCAGGAAGTGGTTTTCAATACACATTGAAAGAAAAATTATTACCTGCCTTGATTTGCAATTTCCTATGTATTTAAATATGTTTTTAGATTATTTTGATTATCATTGAATAAGATGCAACTCTGACAGGCACGTCACTATCTCATTAGCGCAAATTCTCTGCGGAAGCAATTATAATTACGGGCGAAGTTTAAAATGCAATTGCAATTATTATGGATTGAATATCATTACTCAAGTCGAAAGGTTACTACGCTACAGAATGAAGGAAAAAAAGCTTTCGTATACTTTAATAGTTTGAAATCTACTACAGCGCGGTTACTGCTCAGACTTTAACAGGAAAATAATAATGGGCCAATTATAAAGCAATTTCAAATGGTAAATAATGCTTTAGTTACTCTTTTCAATTAAATCAATACCTGTTGTATAATGAATAATGGTGGCGTTATGTATGATTCAGTTATATTTATAAAGGTTACAAGTTAGTATATTATTACCAATAATAATTGTATTGTCAGACTTGTATAGGTTTAAATAAATAAAGTGTTATTATTGATAATAAATGTTTCCTTCAACCTACTTTTCTGTATCTTAGGACAAGTACATCGAAAAAACAGCATTTTTCTTCGACGCAAATGACGCAACCGATTCGCCATAAAATTAAAAAAGAGGACTTCAAACAGTCATCGAACTCTATTCAATTATACCAAAATCTAAAATATTTGCGTATTCCTAGATAAATTTTGGTTTTTTCTTAACAATACCGATTTAGATTTCACAGAACAAACACTTTACTATTATAAAATAATGTTAAAATGAATGATCTTTAGTAAGATTATGCAGATCATGCGTTGCTAAGAGATAGAAAGTTAAGGAATAAATAAAATTTTGATATTTAGGTATATTTATAACTTGATACTTACGGGGATCTACCAGAATTTTACATAAATAATATATACGACACAATTATTGTATTTCTAATTTACTTATCTAGGTGGATACCTATTTTCTTCTGTCTTTTCTTTGTATTTCACTGGTTTTTATTACGTATTTTTAAGTTTTTTATTTAGACATAATCAAGCCCTCCGCATGAGCCGATTTTAGTGAGTAATGTTTTACCAAGTGCATAGCCAACACGCCAGTGTTGCCATAATATAATTTATAAAAACATCGCTTGTAAAATTATAACATTGGAATAAATATTCGATATCTGGCAACACTACGACACGCATACTGTCACACATATTTTCGAATAACCCAGGAAAGGGTCGCGGAGGAAGCGTGAAGGGGTCGAGGCAAGTGCGTGAAAAGGTTCGTCGTGTTTTGAGGGACAAACACTTGCAATAGCTCTATCCATATTTTTCTATAATCTAAGGACATAATATTTATCTCAAAACTTTACAGCCATATATTTTTTCCGATACAATATCTCTTGATTAAAATGTGGGCCAATGCATTCGTATAAATTTACAATAATATGTACCACTAAAATATAGAAGTATGGTAAATGGTGTAATTACTGTTGTTGAATTCTAATGTATGGTAAATATCAATCCGTCACCATGTCCTCCTTATACTGAATATTTGACTTGGTTTGATCTTAAATAACTAAAGAACTAGAATTGTTTGACTTGTTACGAAAAACAAAAACTAAACGAAGATACCATAGACCTATGGAACCACAGATACACAACATCCGCCACAGGATTAATAACGCAGAAATTTATTCCAAACATAAACTGTGCCATCACTCTTGCCAGGAACTTAAAAATATCACACGAACTCACACAGATACTAACAGGCCACGGAGCGGTGCGAGCTTATCTAAAAAGATTTAAATTGAGGGATGACGACTGTTGTCCATGTGACGGCAACACATCTCAAACTGTGTGGCATGTCATCAACGACTGCCCTATACTAGAAAGGGAGCGATGGACTCTCAGGACTCGATGTAGACAACATAATCACGAAATTGACCTCCAAAAGCCTCACGAAGCACTAAGCAATAGAACAACACAAGAACACTACACAAAATATTTAATCCTGGCCATAAAGAAAATTAAAGATATAAATGGAGGCACCTAATTAGCCCTACATCAATGCAACTAACCCACCCAACCACCTTGTACGAAAAAGCAAGGGCATGGTTATTATTAAAAAAAAAAAAAAGTCAAAAAGAACACTCAGAATAACGCAATTTACGATTTTTAATGCCATTATTGTAAGTATACTTATGAAATTATAGTTTTATAGTTTTCAAAATTTCGGGGCTCTGTAATGAAAACAATCATAATAAAAAATTGGTTTAGAAAGATATGACAATGTGAGTACTTACAAAATCTGAACTTAACTCATCATCGGAAAAATATGACTCGAAGCACTCTGTTCATGGACAGATATTATCTTTCGTTGAGATTAATTGATGGGTCGTATTACTTTCTTCAATAGTCGTTTTAAAATAGTATTTTTTGTAATATGTCATCTTACCGTTAAAACTGGGCCATGATACCCATCTCACTATAGTGAAATGACCTGTCACACGAGACGCGAATACAGCAAAGACGTAGAGACAAAAAAATATTATTTTAACAAAAAAAAAACTCGTAGGAGCGGTCTTGTAAAACTGTAAATAATATAATATAAGTACTTTAATTAATCATTATAGAGCACCGTTATCTAGACACAAATCTAAAATCACGCGACAAGGGATATACCTACCTATAACAATTTTACATTTGTTATATTATATTACAAGCCGTAACTGTTTACAAATGACATTATTAATACTGCCTGTTGTACGAAGTAAAGTGACAAGAGGAAATCATAAAAATAAATACATATTATTTACAGTACCTACGTATTTTTGACATACATAGTTTCCAGTAAAGATAAAGATATGGTATAGATGTGACTTATTTCAGTGGCAAAGGGTGGTGACTGGTGGTAGGCTGTGGTGTAAATAGTGCACACTAAAATTAGTCAATCATACGAATGTTATCTTCATTGAAATAAGATGCTTTTAAAATGTAATTAAACCCTGCAAAAACCAAGCCGTAATCGATATTAGTCAAAAAAATACACGTTTATCAATAAAATATCTAAAAGTATACAATAAAGTCATACATAACTTTGGATATTTTATAGATAAAATAATATTTTTTATCAATTATAGTTTGGTTTAGGCAGGACTTAAAAAAGACAGAATTTAAAAAAATGAACCAACAATAATATGTGTAACATATATTCTTAATCCAACGAAAACAAATAAAATTGAATGAAAAGGTGTGCACAATTTTATGGTAACGCCCAAAGTATACCAAAACTAATATAATTTGGTTAGGCAGGGTTTAATTGAATTAAAAAAACTACCCAACACCATATGTAAATTGTAGTCTTAGTTCAATAAAAACAAATACGTATGACTAACAAAATTTAATGTACACTATTTATGACGGATCTTAACAGCCTACCTCCACCCTTCACTACTGACTTATTTAATTTAACCCGAAGCAGGGGTAGATTAACTTGTACTGACTTGTGCGTACAGTAGGGTATTATGCAGCGCTCGAAATGGACAGGAACGCACCGGAGCGCCGTTGTGGTTCGTGGAATTCCAAAATATACCGTTCCGGCTCGTGGATTCATTTAAAATTGCGTTGCGGTTCGTTAGATTGAGGTATTTATGTGTGAATGTATCTTTTAAAGTTTTTCTCAAAATTAAAAATTAACGAAGTTATGTCATGCCGGGCGTGCAAGGGTTAAAAATAAAATTTATGACATCCCTAAATTTCTTTCAATTTTCTTTTTTGTGTCGATACATCCGTGTCTAAATGCATTGTCTAAACACTCCAAATAATTGCATACTTACATAAAAAAAAGTAACTACAGCTGCAAGCTACAAAAGAATTGTGCCTTTGCTGACATTGTTTGAAAACCTTTTGTACTTAAATAACTTAAATTCAATAAAAAATAAAGATGGCACCTACATATTTGTATAATAATTTCTAAAGTATGAAATATCTCAGTACAGTCTCGCTTTTACCTTTGACTGGTATGCATTGCGAATTTACTTACCTACTAATTTATTACTTATATTTTATTGTGAGTGATAAAACTTATTTATTTTCATCGCCATCTAATCGCCGTGTTAATTTTATACCCACGTCTATTTTTGCGGGCAAAATTTTCGGTGGTAAAATTAATATGATAAAGTTTGGTAATTTAAATCGTACAATTCCGCTAAAATCTACTTATTAGTGATAATCGCTTGTTTTTTAAAATATTTTGTATTATTTAAATTTGTTCTCTTGAAAACATCTCAGCAGGCGATACCTTTCTATATATTACATATAAGTATATTTTTTGTCGTTGGTATCCAAACTGATTTAACATATAATGCTGTTGACCAGTGGCCACAAGCAGAATTTTTTCGTTTTGAAAATGATAAATATGAGTGGATATTTATAAATTTTATGAAGGTTTAATTAAGTAGTAGGTACTTTGTGTAAATCTGCTAAAAAATTAAGAATTCACTCCGATAAGCATTTAAGATCGACAATACAGTTGAAACAGGGTTTTCTGATTCAATGTCATTTCGACAATTGACTCGACGTGTTAAAAATATTTATGACGTGTCGTAAACCCTTATTTTTACAATGAGTAATAAATAAATGCACCATTATGCCATTTTCCTACAAAAATGTTTTTGGTATGAAACTATTGAATAGCCTACCGTAATTAGTTTATTTTTAAGGGACGTTTCTATTGTGTTATTACATACGTTGTAACTTGCTACTTTAAAAAAAATAGAAATAATAGATACCTACTATGTAGAGAACTTTTAGTTAATTTTTGTTTGTAAATTTGTTTTAAAAAAAAAGATCCTCCAATAAAATTTTATTACTATCATAATAATAAATTATTGTTCTGTATTATCATTATTCATCACCGTGGCAATAATAATGACTATAATGAGACTAGGTAAGGACAAACATCACAAATTGAATCGTTTAGTTTAAAATACACTCACAAATTAGGTAGGTACGTGTTCAGTGCGGACAACAAATAATTTTAGATGGTAGTCATAGATTAAATAAATACGGTGGTAAGTTCTTTAATCTGAGGTGGTAAGTGTACGTATATTACAATAATGGTAACCAAAGCATCATCATTGTAACATATATGTCATGGTCTCCACAACGAGGGGCTGAAAGGGCTCTAGCCTGGGAGCCCGTGCTCAGGAGGAGCCCGGCGAGGCGAATCGACCAGATAAGTGAGATAAACACACATCACAAATTTGCTTTAATAGTAAAAAAAAAGAATTTTCTTACAATACTATTATTTATAGTTCTGTGGTTATACGAAACAATTCTTAATTGTTTATCAATACTCGACATCTCCATAATTCGTATGGATGTTTTAAAATATACAATAAAACACTAAATATACAGATTATTGTTACCCCGTACATACTGCCTTTATTCTTAGCGATAAGAAGGGGGCCCCACCAAAGATCCTAGCCTGGGGGCCAGCTTCACGATGTGGGGCCTATGGTATAGGTATATACATACACTACAATATTAGTCCTTATAATGTTGAATATAGGTAGGTACCTACTGATTAATGACAATTTTATATTATTCTATAGGAATCGTGTTTAGCAACTCGAGTTGCACCTTCCGTCATGTTTTATCTTATATAATTAATGATACTTCTTCTTCTACCCTGTCATGTCTTAATATTGGGGCATAGGGCAAGCATTGGCGCCACTTCCCTCGGTCCATCGCCATGAGCCTCCCGCCACGTCAGACCTGCAGCAAATAGGTCGCTTTTGTAGCAACGCTGCAGGGTGAGGGAGAGGCGGCCACGGCGATGGAACCCTTGAGGCTGTGCCACAAGGGTACGAAGTGCCGCACTCTTTGGCGGCATCCGGAATACGTGTCCCAGCCACGTAAATCGTCTCTTCGTGATAATTTCAATCACCGAAGGCTGCTGTGCTCACGAACTCGGGTATTTGTAACGCGGTCGTACCAATGTACCCCTAAGATTCGGCGGAGACATCGATTCTCAAAGCTCAAAAGCCGATAATTAATGATACACCATTGGTAATTTAAAATGCTATAATTACGTAGTTTGGTGATGATGGCTTGAAGCTTTTCTTAGAAGTAGGTATGGCCTAATGGCCCTTATGGTGGAGAAGGTCCAAAAGAAATCTTTGAGGATCCTTTGTTTGAAGCTGTGTGGATGCCATCCATGGCTTTATCCGATTGATTTATCTTAAGAACGCTTACACACTGTGTTCAACCAAATCGCTTCGGATATTGGTATATTCCTCCTGCGTGAGAACGAGTTTATGTGAACGATTTATAAATTCTTAGTTTGATAACTTCTTAAATAATTAAATGGCGTAGTTAGCTCTATCGGTATACAGATATGTACTGTATAAATTTTGTATTTACTCGTCTCTGTATAGGTACTTACTATTTTTTCTAATAGTTGCTGCATCTATTTCTTTATTTTTAAACACTATTTTAATACTATTTCTTTAATTTTTTTTTAAATATTCTGTGCTCGTCTTGAATCTATAATCTGTAAAATTTGTTATATGTAAATTAATTTTTAATTTGAATCTTTATGGTAGGTATGTGGATATGTTGTTTTTTAAGTTTAATTAATTAACAAACTGAACTATCCCAAATGAGACAGTAATATAAGTTATAAGCAGTGACGAGTGGTGGTAGAAGTAACATGCCTGCTGATTATGGGTGGTAGATAAAGTAAGAGTAAAGAATAATACAATTCTTGACGGTATACTTTGTTGAGACGAGGTTCTTTCGCCTGCGGCGCTGACAATCCTTGCCCACTTGCTCAATATACATCCGCGTAAGAAGTTCAAAGTTTATTGTTGCATTTATACATCCAACGTACGTACGTATGTAAAGAAAAAAATTAAGCATACCGTTTTTTCGGAAAATTATAGAGCGTTCCTGTTCGTGAAATTTTCCATTTCGAGCACTGGTATTATGTAAATAAGTAATATTATTAAAAATGACATGTCTTCGTTTGACACAGTACGTCTATTAAAATACATACGTATGAAGGGGATTGGATGAGGGCAGGGCTTGAAATGGAACGGAACGCACCGGAGCGCCGTTCCGGCTCGTGAAATTTGTAAAATTATCGCTCCGTCTCGTGGAAAAAATATGTTGACCGTCTGAGCTAGATAGACCATAGAATAGAACATTTGACACACTTATTTTCATAAAATACACATACGATTTGATGACTATGTAAATATCTTCAGAAAATTTATCGAGCGCTCCGGTTCGTAAACTTTTCCATTTCGAGCGCTGGATGAGGGAGAAGTTCATGAGAAGATGATAAAGTACAGAGAGTTACAATGGTAAGATAACGGTACAGAGTATCACGATGAGCTTAGGTGCTCAGACCGAGCAACGATCCGGTGGTGATGATGATCGGGTAACGAGCTCTGGAGTCTATGCTAGAGAGTCGAATGTCAAATGGCAAGTAACTGGGCTCGAGAGTGGAGTAGTGATAAGTTATGGATCGTCCTTGCCATGTATACAAATGAAATCAACGCATTACAAGAGTCATTTTCGCAATTAAATAAATCGTATTATACAATATTGAACTAGGTTATGATCGAGGAAATTCTGACAATCGCTTCCGCCACTTTGATATGTTTTGACAACAAAAGATAAATATCGATGTGTGTCACCCTTGTAATGCTGAGTGGTGGTGTGATTGCTAAACTTGTATAACGTACTAGATTTCAAAAATATATAAAATAATAAATAATTGTGATTACGTTATAATATATTATATAACTAGATGTGAATATTCAATAATAATTACTAAATGTGCTTTTGCAATCTTTCACCATATTTTAGTAGTAAACTTTGCTTAAAATATCAATAAAAATGCTTTTTTTCTGTGGAGAGTCTAATTAGTGGCGCTAGTAGAGCTATTAACTGGTTAACTCCGCCTGACCCAAAGTGTTTAGAGAAAAAAACAGAATATTTATATTCAGTTTATTTTAAACATTATTTGTGTACTTACAAACATTTCGAAATATTTACGTATTACTTTTCCACTGCGCAGTGCCAATGTTTAAGATTATCCGACCAATAATTTCATATTACAACATTAACAAATAAATAATTTTGCATTGTTTATAACAATTAAATTATGTGCGTCGTCTATTTCCATTGAAGCTACATAATATTATGGTCAAAATCTAACAAAAATACGTAAATATTATTTGTAATTTCACAATAACTTTTTACACCCTCTAAATTATAAGGGGAGTAGTTGTTAGTCAACTATCCCCGTTATTATTTTATATTCAGACGGTTGCTTTTGTATGTGACATGTGATATTGTGTGGGCAGTGTTCAAGGAAAACGCGCGTTGGTACTTATTTACTTATATAGTTTTGTCCTTTACTTATATGGCACAAATACACTAGTGGTATTACACGGCAGATGGCATAAAGTTATATTAAACTATGTTTTACGTGTATAAGTTTATTATGATCCTTTTAACTTGATAATTGGTAAAAGGGCTGTGTGCCCTTGTAACCTCTACATAATTAAGGTCTTTAGACAACTTTCGTTTCCGACTCCTATTTTCTATACTCTTAATATGAGCATAGACAATATCGTGTCAGTTGTAGAGTTGGGTAAAACCTCTACAACATTATATGATAAAAATGATTATGTTATTTATTTTAATAAAGAGTTTATCTACTTTTTAAAATGGGTATATATTTATAATTTAAAATACAATACGATAAAAAAAAGAATCTGAAATTAAACCAATCGTTCACGCTTAAAACACAAAAAAATGTTTGGCATGAATACCTATTGAACAAATAAACGTCTCATATTATTAGTATATGTTTAACAAATTTTCTTGATTGAATTGTATATCTCGATTAAGACTATACAGATAGTATTCCTGAGGATGTATATTGACAGAAGTTTCCGGAGTGCTATTTCCTGCCTACATAATATTAACATTTTCTATTATGGTGTCTAAAATTAGTTCACGTTTGACCCCCGGGGCATCCAAATGTCTCAAGTAACCGCTGTGATATACCTAGATAAATATATGTACATGTCAAAAATGATGAATGTCATATTAACAAAAAATGGCCTCCATTCTGTTCATTTCTCAATGCCTCCATGCGGTGCATCGTCTGTTGTTTGTACAAATTCATTAATATCTTACATTACGCATACCTCGTGAACTTAAAACTGTCCATCTGTCATTTGTTCATATTTGCAAGTTTTGACGTTGATAAATATTTGGTATAAGTAACATGCATGTGGGCCAAGCTTTATTAAGGTAGTAATAAAAAATGCACTCGAAAACGCTTTCATCAAAATATAATTGGAACAAACATTACTACAAAAAATCAACTGTATTTTAACAGCGATGAAAACAGTGGACTTTTTTTTTACAAAAAAGTTGAATCTCTCAAACAGAATGATCTACCTACCTATTTCTCGGTATCGATACGTCAATCATAGTATCATCATTATGAAGACAAAACATGTGAACGCGATTAGACTAGACAGTTTGTGTCTAATGGGATATCTACTTACTCAGTCAAATACAGTCTAAAAATAAAATACGATTATTTAATAAAAAAGAAAAGAGGACAACATTCTCCAACCGGACCAATTTTTTTTTCTAGAGTCGTGTTTATTTATTGGTAAACAGTTATTTCGTTTTATTCCTATTGGGTTTTTATCTTGCCTGTGCGTTAAAGTAAAAAAAGACTTCATTCATCGGTCTTTCCATCAGATTTATTGTTTTGGTGAAACACTTTTTTAATTAATTTGATCTACTATGTTTTGTGATTATACAGCAAACGGATACCTTGAGTATTAGTGAGAGTAGTGCTATTTTGAAGGAGGTTTAACTATTTAAGTACATGCGTATTTATTCACAAGTATACATTTGCATTAGATAGGTAATTAAATTTTTTTTTAATTGGTAATAAAAATATATATAATTAATAATACTCATATTCAAATTAATTCAATTGTTCCGGCAACATACACTCGCGACGTTATATCGTTAATTATGTTATGTAATATTAAATTAACTATAATTCTCTATCTTTTACCTCAATACTCAATTATTGCCAAGAGAATACTTAGTAGAATATAGCATGTAGGTACATATTGTCAATAGTTCTTTATTAAATTATACTTGTATATAGTTGATGATAGTTCCTTAAAATAATGGAAAATTGGAAAACTGTTTGCGATATATGAAAAATGGTGACAATTTATCAGTCAGTCTGGCTATGTAAAATCATTATAAAAAATGTATATTTTTCTGCATTATACAATACGTTCCTCTTGCTAATGATTAATTCAGCGCATAGAAAGTCCCACCCCATACCAGTACTAGGCAACTTTAGTACCAGTGACCCTAAGGACACAATAAATCACACCCCCAACGAAAAATAATTATTATTGAGGATGACAGTAATAACATAAATGTTTTTTTTTTATATAAGTAAGTATGTATTTGTTTGATTGTTTAATGAACGTCTTTAATATTATTTGCTGAAACTTTGTTTTACTTTATGAAATACGCATCTTTTTAAGTGTTAGTACCTATAATTAATTTATTTTATGACCGGTTTGAACTGTTTTAAGGCCACTTTTAAATCTTCTGACGAATCAATTGCGTCTTTTGTGTCAAATAAAATCACCACTTTATAGTAGACACAACTTTTCTCCACGGATTGTTCGATATAACGTCAATTTATGGACCTAAAAAATGGGATACTATATTATTTGAAAGCACCTTTAGTATTTTAAAAGAAAAATAAATTTTAGAAAACACCCACGGTGGCCGCGCGGCTTAAGCGTTAGACTATCACGCCGTGGGTCTCAGGTTCGAATCCTGGGCCTGGCAAGTACACTTATTGTTTTTCAATTTGTGTGTGAGTCAGGGTATGGACCTAATAGGTGGAGCAAGTGGCTGACATCCATTTCTCGTAAAAAACAAAATCTGTTAATACAAAACCTCTACTCTGTGGAGGCCCATATGATCCTATTAGGATCGGACATGGTCGAAAGAAAGAAAGAAATGTATCCATTATAAAAAATATACTCGTATATTTCTGCATAATATACAACATGTTCCTCTTGCTAATGATTAATTCAGCACATAGAAAGTACCACCCTATACCAGTACTAGGCAACTATAGTACCAGTGACCAGTGACCCTAATGACACAATAAATCACACCCTCAACGAAAAATAATTATTGTTGAGGATGAGAGTTATAATATAAATGGTTTTTTTTTATATAAGTATGTATTTGTTTGATTGATTAATGAATCTCTTTAATAATATTTGCTGAAACTTTGTTTTACTTTGAGTATTATTTTATGTGAGAAATACGCATCTTTTAAAAATATTAGTATCTACCTATAATTAATTAATTGTATGATCGGTTTGAACTATTTTAAGGCCACTTTTTAATCTTCTCACGAATCGATTGGGCCTTTTGCATCAAATAACTTTATAGTACACACCACTTTTCTTCACAGATTGTTCGACATAACATTTTATGGGCGTAAAAAATGGGATACTATATTATTTGAAAGCACCTATAGTATTTTATTATTTATAGATGCTCTCATCGTACATGAGAGATAGAACATTCATTTCGGGAAGTGATCTGCTATAAAAATTTAACTATAGTATCATGAGCAAAGAAAGGTTCTCATCTATAAAGATGTGACAATACTGACAATGATAAACGTATATAACCCTAATTAACCCAGTCAAGCCTATAATTAAATACTTCAAGATATCTTTATTAATTTGACATTCGCAATCTTGCAAAGCTATGGGATATGTCACTTTAGTACTAACGACTACTCATTATGTTGGCAGGTATAGAAATTTAAGCCCAACCATTATAATTACCAATACATTGTATTCAGTATCTAATTCAGAATAATAATTTCTAACGGAACATCAATCATTATTAATCATCATATTATAGTATGTGGTACAGAAAGAATATTATGAATAGTATATTATAATAAATTAACTAGGTTATTTCCATGAATAAATTTATATAGAGAAATACCAGTGACTACCTTCGCTCTCGTACCTACCTATTTAATAATATATGCAATTAGATAGAACGTTGATTAGTAAGGAAAATACTGTATAATATTATGTTATCCTATCTATACCTACCGACTAGGACAGGCATGTCAAACGCGTCGATAACTGTTTTTGTCAATCACGCCATAGTTATAATATTTTATAATTATGATTTTATTGTGTTTTTGCAGGGGTCGTATTAACTATTCCTATTTTTACAACGTTTTTCTTAGGTCGTATTCTTATTTGTCTGGTACAAATTTTGCAATCGATTTTTAACTAACTATCCGAATAACTAGACATTTGAAACTTTTAGAATATATCAGAACACGATGCCAATGCATTTTTTAATACTTTTAGCAATCTTTAAGTAGAATTGAATTCATTTTCAGTTAATTCTGTTTTGTATGAAAAGTTATTTCGATACCATTATTGGTTGCTAGGGGATCCTAGGAACTAAATTATTAAATAATATATATACGTGCCTTACTATGGAAATCAATATGAAATGACATTTCATTATTCAGTATTTCTATCAAGTATAAATTTTTTTGATCGTTTAAGCTAGTCAAGTCAAGTTTATATGATTCAACAGAAAATTTAAAAACGTTGTTTATAAAAAGTTCTTTTTATCTTGTAATTATTATTTCCTAAGAAGCTTACGTGAAAGTCATTTTCAAATTAACCGTGAGGAAGCCCGAGTAACCTCGTCGTATAATTTGATTCATATAACATCACTCACGGCTTACCACCGGAGTAAGCCGGCTTTCACATCTAAACTCGCCTCGTCTGCCGCACAGCCATAAATCAAACCATCCAAGAACGTCGATCCGGTGTCGCACGCTACCTAGCGACAGTCGCACGTAACCTTCGAGACGTATAAATGTTTGGATGCGGCAATGGGCGAGCCGGTATAGGAATGACCAATTCGTAGGTGTTTGTATGCGTCCTGGCGTCTTCGAATCGCAGCCCGAGAAGAGTGCAGCTTGTCGTTTGCAACAGTATATTTTCTTTTCAAACTAAAAAGTCGCATTCGACCAATCTGCGGAGCTCCATTCTCAACGTGTGTTTTGTTAATAATGATGACGTCATATCGGCGTATTCGACACGTTGCAGGCGGACGAGTATTGCTGTGAGAGCCGGCTAAGAGAAAGAGAAGATCTGAATCATCGCGTTTTAAATTGTGGCGTAGTTTCCCCTTACCCTCACCGAGTGAGCTCTATTAATTGGCACTCAGATAATAATTTGACGATGAGTGCAATCACTGCTTAAAAAGAGGCGTCATTTTCAAGACGAATAGGAATTTGCACGTTGAAAGACCTATTGAAAGTATGTCCGCATTCGAATATAATACATTTTTTAGGTCAAAGCATAACGATGGGACAAAGTGGTGGCACTAACAGTTCTTATTGTACTTACATAACAGTCAACCTGAAGTTGGACATGTCTGGACAAGGCATTCAATTAACTGAATCAGAAAATCAAATTAAAAAAAAAATAAAAAAATCTTTATAATATAAAACATTAATATTTTTATTACAATATTGGGAAAAGGACAACTGGGCGCCAGGACAATTGGGCGCCGCACTGTCGAATGAAATAAATACACATTCGTTTTATTACATTTATACAGAAAGTAGACAAGGAATTTTAATCAGTTTAGTAGTTTTAATTCATTTTGCTGTTCTTAACATGATATTTTGATTGCGGATTGAGAATAATTATCATGTCTGAGGCTTTATAAAAACATTAGATCTCTCTTCTCGTTGGAACTTAAGCACATGCACAATTAAATCATTATTTACGTGTGCATATTTAAATTCTCACCAAGTATTAAATAATAACTTAAGGCGAAGTCTTCACTGAGCCTTTTTTAAAGAGGCACCTAGCGGAAAAACACGAAGCTTGCAATTTGAGACATTTTTTTGATAATTTACAATTTCAACTGTATTAATGAATACATATTAATATGTATCTGAAAACATTAAAAATAAAAATATTTTTTATTTTAAGTCAAAGACAAACTTACAATTGTAAAAAATGTAATAAAATGTGAATTTGTTCTATCGGACCGCACCCTATTATTACATATAGTTCATGGTCATATTTATTATTAAAATTTAGTTTATTAAGTTTTCTTTTAATATAAATATTTTATTTATATTTATAAAAATAATTGATTTGATATAAATAAAAAGGGATTTCAAGTTATACACATTTATATTTTTTATAAAAATCGATGTTTTTTAAAATAGATATAAAAAATATTAAAACTATGAATTAGTCAAAAATCGCTTAGGTGATGCTTAGAAAACTTAACAAACTAAATTTTAATAATAAATATGACCATAAAATATATGTAATAATAGGGTGCGGTCCGATAGAACAAATTTACATTTTATTACATTTTTTACAATTGTAAGTTTGTCTTTGACTTAAAATAAAAAATATTTTTATTTTTAATGTTTTCAGATACATATTTATTCATTAATATAGTTGAAATTGTAAATTATCAAAAAAATGTTTCAAATTGCAAGCTTCGTATTTTTCCGCTAGGTGCCTCTTTAAAAAAGGCTCAGTGAAGACTTCGCCTTAAATATAAATATTAATATTCACGAACGTCTATTTATTTCCGAATGTCAATCGATGGCTCAGTTGTCCCGGCGCCTAATCATCCTAGACCAGGGGTCGGCAGAAGCGGCTTTTTGCATAGACGTTTGCGGCTCTTCAAACATCAACTACAATTTCACTTCATCTCAATATGAATATCTGATACAATAAGACTACACTAGTTTTTATCGTACGTTCTCTCAAAATAAATGTCAATGAGCTTAACTTAACACCGTTCGACACAGTGATGCTGGTTCACTCCAGATGCAGTTAATAGATTTAAAAAGCAAGGAACTGCGGAGCAACAAATTCACAGATCTGACCAGCCGTTTGAAAGAACTCGAAAGAGAGAAATCCAATTTGATTTATCAGCACAAGTGGACAGCTATAAAACAACTGCCTAAAATAGTAACAATAATAATATTTGATACCTACATGGAATCGTTTGCCTGAAACATATGACGCGTTAAAAAAAACTAGCTTTTGGTATTCTTACAATCTCTGGCTCTACATAATATATAATATGTGAACAAATATTCTCATCTATGAATCAAATTGAATACGTGTATTAAATAAGGTTCTAAGTACCAAAAAGTAGTATTGCCTGTAGTTACAAAATACCGAGTCATTGCAGTAAAATTTCATGAAGCAGACCTTTTGAAAAATGTAGTTTTACAGTGTGAAGCAATCACGGCAGCTTCTATAATTTTAGGTATTAAGAACTCGCAAGTGTCAACACACCATCGTCAGCTATTTTATATTGAATGCCGTTGACCACTGCAGTGCTACTTACACCATTATAAATAAAACACGCCAACGGACTTACAACGTCGACAGGTTTAATTATTTTGCTGTATTTTTTTGACTTGCTTGAGGCACTTAGACTATAGTTGAAGTGATTGGCGTTGGTATGTCGAACATTTTCTATAAAAATGTCAGTTTTTATTATTTTGATACTTAGCGCCTTAATTAATACACGTATTCAATGAAAAATAAACTTAGAAGCAGAATAACGAATGAAAATTTACAATCATTAAATTAAAAATAAATAGCTATTTGCCAGATATAGTAAAGCTATCAAAAGCGATGCATGGACGCCGGTCTAATTAATTTTTTTATAAAAAATCTTGTACTCCCCCCCCTAAAAATCCATATACATATGTATATTATATATATGCGGCTCTCTGGTACCTTTGTTATCCCGTTTCCTTGACAATTTGGCTCTTGTCACTTGACAAACTGCCGACCCCTGTACTAAACATACAATATGTACCTACATATAAAACTGCATGTTACGGAGTTTTGATTGGCAAGATTAGAGTTATTGATAGTTTTTGCAGTAAATCATAGAATGTACAAAATACATCAGAAATAAAATAAAAATGATAACCACGATTAGATAACCAGTATTCTATAACAATTGCTATTATACGTATTGATATATCCAGAAATTAATTGGCCATATAACTAACTCGTCTTTATTATTTTATTATCTGGCAATATTCAAACGCATATTTCCGGTTATTCGAATTTATTATACCTACTTACACAACCGAAAAGAAAGTTGTAGAGAAAATTACGCAACGCTCGAAAAATATTCAACCTGTGGTTTGGTATTTTATATTAATTTACGGTTGGTGGACTTTCCCAACGCATTATTCATCTGGTTTGTACCAAAGAGATTATATGCCCGTGCAGTGTCTTTGGGTTGTACCAATGATTAGTTTAATGAACGTGATAAACTATTTATGATCGTAAAACAAACAATTTCGAATCAGATATCACTTACATACAAGTATATTAATTATAATATAGTTAAATTATCCTCATGACACCACCGATTATAATACATACAACAATAACTTCAGTACATTATTGAACCTTCCGTATCAGTGGCGAAGGGTGGAGGTAGGCTGTTAAGATCAATCAAACGTAATTATTATCGAACATACCTACTTAATATTGAAAACACTTCTGAGAAAATATATTATAATCAATAGAAACAATCGTTTTTGAAAAGGTCCAGCAGGAATCGAACCTGCATCTCTCGGGTTTCGCATCCATACACATATACCACTATGCTATTATGTATTATAATTAGATAAAAAATAGTTAATTAAAAAGTATTTATTTTCATTGAACTAAGACTGCAATGTGTCGATAGTATATTTTGTTAGTTTTTACAATTTAATTAACCCATGCCTAATTCAAGCCATATTAGATATAAATAAAAAAAATAGTCAAAACATATTCATTTGTAATTTTACTACAAATATTTTTTTTATAGATTTGAAGAAAAAACCGTTTTTAATACTTTTTGTTGGTAGTTCGCATATAAATAGTACCTATGTATTGTAAATAATATAATATTGTTTATTCATGATGTGTTCATAATTTGGCTGTGATTAGATGATAGTAAGTTACTATTGAGTTGACATAAATGATCTAAAAATATGCATTTAAATTAACATCCGCTGTAGCCGAGTGGTAATGTGTCGGTTTATGAAGTCATGGGTCTCGGATCCGAATTACGAATGTATCACAAATTCACTTTTTTCCAACGTGGGTTTGAACCCAAAGCACGGGTCTAAAAGATCAATTAAGAGACTAGCATCGATTTCTCGTAAAACATCTGTTACGAAGCTTTCCGGGAGGCGGTCCAGATCCGCATATATCATTGTAAAGTTAATTTATTATAATTAATAATAAAAACATTCAAATAAAGACTTGTATGGTAATAATATTCGTATTGTGAACAATACATTCTGGTCTCAGCTTCTGAGAAAGTTCTATTTATTAATGAACAATATTAAAATTCTATTGATTCTCAAACAACTTTACACGCACGTGTTTTTGGCCAAACCAGTTTTCTTTATATTGGAATATTTTGATAAACCACGGACAATAATAAATATTGAAAATCAGCTGAGTTTGGCGCCATTTTCAGGGAAGCTCGAATTATATATAAATAAGAATATTACAAGATTGAATCATAAAAACTTGACAATTCTATGTGTTATAAAAACTTTTTATTGCACTTGATAGAAATACTGCATAAATATTATAGAATATTGAAATGTCATTTTGACGTTTCATATTGATTTCCATAGTAACGCACGTATATATTAATACTTTAGTTGCTAGGACCCTCTTAGCAACCAACAATAATAACTTTCCATACAAGACAGAATTAACTGAAAATGAATTCAATTCTGCTTAAAAATGGCTAAAAGTATTAAAAGAATGCATTGTCGTCGTGTTCTGATATATTTTTAAAGTTTCAAATGTCTAGCTAGTCGGGAAGTTAGTTAAAAATCTTCAATCATCCAATAGAAATCTTGGACAAACAAGAAAAAAATTGTACTGGACACATAAGAAAAAATCTGTACTGGACAAACAAGAATACGAGCTAATAAAAACGTGGTAACATAATATATTATACAAATTGGACTACAATCGTATGCAAAAAAATGTTCCCAATTGGTTTTGAAATATATATACGTACTTATTCAATTTATTTTTTATGCATACCTACTGCTAAATAATTGCATTTTGTTATATTTTTGTATCAATAACAATTCATATAAGACGTTGCATAGCTAATTCAGACATTCAAAAATGAATACATAACTTATAAATTACTATATTTTTAGCAACAAGGTATTTATCATTAGGAGCGTGAAAACCTGGAATAGGTCCTGACTTCTGCCAATAAACCTCTCCACCAGATCCTGACCATCTATGTACTTCTTCTGCATCCAATTGCATTGCTTGGCATTGCTATATTTTCCCGTTCCCAGTGTCCCAATCTTAACTGATTGAACTAAGCTGCAACCTTTTATATACCATGGAGATCAGCAATGTATATATTCTCCTATGAATGTTGCCGTCCTAGATTGGCACATAAATGATGATTTTTTTTCCAAATATGTTCAAAACTTACCCATTTGGCAGATCCACCCACCGACGGAAATCGAATGTAGTTTTGTACCGTGTGCCACACTAAATTTATAATTGCTGTTCATGGAAAAATAAGCGTATAGGTACATCATCAGTACTTAAATTGTATTATACTTATTTAAATTTATACTGTCAAACGCTTGACGTTAGGATGGCCTCGTAATTTCCAGGTTTCCGAGGCGTAGGTGAATACAGACTTTACGAGTGCCTATTAAAGCGTGCTTTAATTATTTAAGTTCGACGATATATTGGCGATATGCTTTGACGCAATCGATTCGTCAGAAGATTTATAATGGAAATCGAAAAGATTCAAACCAGTCACACAATAATTATTAAGTACTGATAAAATATTACCTAACGCCAAACAAAATCTCTACAAATAGCGACAAAACCACTCACGAGCAGATATTATCTTCAATAATATTTTTTTTTACAGGATGTGATAATAGGATAGGTATACATTGACATTTTTGTTGGTAGTTGGATTTTTTTATCATGAGGGTCCTCAAAATTCGGCAGTGCATCGGGCCTCTAAGCTCCTAAACCCACCACTGTAGACGACATGTAAACTAATTTGGTTAATAGACACTTATAAAGAATATATAATTACTCACTAGATTAGTGTATAATAATTATTAATTGTGTGATAGGTACCAGTGGCGAATGTTGGAGGTAGACTGTTAAGATCCGCCATAAATAGTGCACACTAAACTTTGCAGTCATACGTATTTGTTTTCATTGAAACAAGACTACAATAATTTACAGATGGTGTCGTCGGTTAATTTTTAAAAGGCTTCTAATTCGGTAAGTATAAATATTCAAAAACAGGAAGTATCTTAATAAAAGTATTTTATTAAACTTTGGGAATAATTTAAAATCAGCAGCAAGTAAAAAAATGCTCAATGGTAAGTATTCAAATAATTTATGAGAAAGTATACAATTGTTTACTTGTCAAATTATCATAATAATAAGGATATATGTTTTATCTACTGACACGCGTATTTTAAATAATGATTATATAGTTCTATAACCGATTTTTTAATATTATTACTTGCTCTAACATTATTTTACCCTCCACATTAAAACTGGCGTCTTTATTCTGACACTTCGAAATAAATACTTACCAATGATTAAAAATTTTGACACTTGAAATTTAAAAACTTTTCAAAATTGTATATAAATACTTACTTCAAAAATACACGCCTTTTTAAAATTCAATTACTGCGAAAGCCAAGCCCTAATAGATAATAGTCAAAAAATACTCGTATATCTCAATTAAATCATACATAACTTTGAATATTTTATGGATATAATAATATTTTTTTATCTATAGTTTAGGCAAGGCTTAATAAATTTTAAAGAAATGAACCAACAATAGGATGTGTAATAATATGATATAATAACGAAAACTAATAAGTATGAATGAAAAAGTGTGCACAATTTTGTAGTATCGCCCAAAATATACCAAAACTATTATGATTTGTTTTAGGCAGGGTTTAATTGATTTTTAAAAACTAGCCAAT
Organism: Rhyacophila brunnea; assembly: GCF_057557595.1. Lineage (NCBI taxonomy): Eukaryota > Metazoa > Arthropoda > Insecta > Trichoptera > Rhyacophilidae > Rhyacophila > Rhyacophila brunnea. The sequence goes on along the minus strand of NW_028233276.1, from coordinate 31,830,286 downwards.
ACCAATAACATAAATAACTAGCCAATAAAAACAAATATGTATGACTAACAAAGTTTAATGTGTAGTGTTTATGGCGAATCTTAACAGCCTACCTCCACCCTTCGCTACTGACTACAAACGAATTTATTTATATCTATGGATTGACTAATAAACTTAATTTCAATAAAGACTAATGATTGTCTAGCTAGATTATAATATGGCCAACTTTATCTAAGCCTTAGTTTATAATATAATATGTAATGATATTCTAGTTTATAACGCTCTAATTCTAATTGTGGATGGCTACATACTATCCGACCAATTTCTACTGTTTGTTTTGACGTTCTCACATCTGCATTTTATTTTTAGTTTTATTATAAAATTACCATTGGAATGTAAACACAGTCTTATCGTATGTGGGTCGAACACAAAATGCAAAAACGACCGTGGCCAATACGCTTCATGCATGACCCGCAAATTTTATATTTTGAATGTGTTTAAGATTATTTTAATTATTAACTGAAATACATAAAGTGTTTTAATCAATTATATTTAAAATTGAGTGATTATGAATATTTTCAGCTGTCAAAATGCCGTCAATAAAGTCATTTGATTACTTTCGTGTGGCGCTATTTTTTACGATACCTACCAGACAGATCATATTTTTAGACTCCGTAACGTGGACGTATGTTTACAAATCTTATTGACAAATATTCATTCATAAATGACTTTATACAATAATATACATAAAGAAAGTGGAATATTATAGCAGGGCCGCCGCAAGGAGTGCAACCGTCTGGAAGTGAAAAAAATTACGCTCGATGTTAGAAAAAAACACACTCATTTTTATCGGCGACACATGCGACTGTAAATCCGGCTTATCACGCTTGGTCCAGTACATCGACGTAAAATAAAGTTGTAGGTAGCTAATTAGAGCCATTTTTAACCCATACTCGATGTGCAGCCCGTCCGTGTAACCTTCACGTCGGTAAAATCGCTGAACGAGTAACGCCGGCAAATGAAGTTCATTATTCGTTACTTGGAATTAGGGATTCCAATCCCGAGCTATTTTCGATGCCTGTGAATCCCGGGATTGATAAACATGATCCCGAAACTTTCGGGATTGATTTTTTTATCAATTTTTATGGAAAATAAAATAAAAACGAAAATATAACAGAAAATATACTTTTAATAAAAAATAACTAAGTAAGTACATTATTAATAAACTGACTTTGAATTAAATTTGATTTATACCCATTTGCAAGTTGCCGATTCATTTGTTTGAACATGTACCGTTTAAAAAAAAATCGGTTAGGTACATGTTCAAACACGCGCGTTAACATCATTTTACTCCCTACTTCAATTATTATAGTTTGTCAATTTATGGCTACGGCCGTATGTTGTAGCTTAACCACTGGGGAATGCCAAAAGAAATGGCGTATTTCAAAAAAACACTACCTTATTCTTAGGTCAATAATTATTATAAAGCAATCATTATTCGTAGGATGTTTATCACACTTGAATGGTCAAAGACATAGCTTATAATTAGTATCTTTGGAATTATCTTCAAATGTGTTAATCTTGCCCATTTTTGAATAATAAAATGCCTAATTCTTGTCAAATTTGGGATCACAGAGATTATCAATATAATTTTTTATCGTAAATATTTCACTATAATAATGTCGATATAAATTATACTGATGGTTTTATAAATGCGTTTAAAAATTAATAAATGTAAAAAATCTTAACACCACTGCATATTTATGTACTGAATTATGACTATATTTTAAAACATTAAAGCGAGAGGTTTAAAAGAATACTATTTTATGTAATAAAAATACTTTATGAAGTCATCAAATGTTTAAAATAAATATAACGGATAATAAAATAAGGCTTCAAAATTATATAAATAGATTATCTACAACGTTTAAGGTGTGTCCAGGATCATGCTTTGAAAATAGAAAAAAAGCTTCATTTTGACCCACGCTGAGCACGTCCGCCCTTAATAGAATTAATAATGAAAATGACAATTTCTACAAAATTCATGAATTCAAAAATGAAAACCTAACCTAACCTAAACTAACCCAGCCTCACAAATAACCTAGTATATCGGCTATTTTCAAAATGTGTTTGCCGCTGGTTTCCCCATAACCGACTTGTACGCTTAAAACTTGTAATGTACTTACTAATAAAAAGCCCCTCGAAAGTGTGTCATTATTTATATGTGGGTGTACTCAACTTGTAAGCGATGGAGAAAAGCTCTTATGCTTGTCACCTACTTAATCATTTCACAAAATCAAATAGTTACGCTGAATAACAATGACATTTGTTGTGAAGCCTGCCGAATCAATAGGCTACTGGTGCAGATAAATTAAACTTGCGACCACCCCTTACCTCTGCCGCCCGTGTGCACCGCACACATTGCACATAAGGATACGGCGCCCCTGGATGTCATACACCTATCTACTACCGTGTTAATTAAACGATTTCGAAGAATCCTACCAAAATTTAAAGCAAATGTATTCTGCGAGCTACAATATTGCTCCTTTCTAGCTCTACAAACAATTCAACACACTTTTGAAATATTTGTATTGAAATGTTCTAATAATAAAATTATTTAAAATTTTCCAAGACGACATCTATGTGTTACAAGAGTAACTTATGTAAAATAAAAATATTTTTTTTTTGTTGACAGATGAGGTTCCTGCAGCTGATAAATCGGTTCGTGTCCGTAATATTAATTAGCGTCGCTCTCACCGCGGCGCTGCAGTTCAGTGGGGTTGCTTCACATGCTAAGGACAGTGCGGACTATGAAGTGAGAATGATTTTATATTCATTTAGATATTATGTAATTACATTTATTTAAATTTAATTTATTATTTACGTTCATTTCGAGACACCGAAAGTTAACCACAGTTACCGAAAACCATACAAGGGGAGAGGCACGCCAGTACAGAACCTAGCGGAAAATTCGAAGCTCGCAATTTGAGATTTTTTTTTGATAATTTACAATTTCAACACTGTATTAATTAATTAATATGTATCTGAAAACATTAAGATTTTTATTTTGTTTTTAAATTCAAAGATAAACATACAATTGTAAAAAAATTTTAATTCGTTGCAGGGTCACATCTTATTATTAGATTATATTTTATGGTCATATTTATTATTTAAATTTAGTTTAGGTTTTCAATTTTCGTCGTTTAGATTTTTGACTAATTCATCGTTTTAATATTTTTTATATTTATTTTAAAAAACATCGATTTTATAAAAAAAAATGTGTAAGTATAACATGAAATCCTTTTTATTTATATCAAATCGAGCTTCAATATTGGGACCATACCTAAAATAAAATTTGATATAAATAAAAAGGGTTTCAAGTTGTACACATTTATATTTTTATAAAAATCTAATGTAATAATAAGATGTGACCCTGCAACGAATTCACATTTTATTATATTTTTTTACAATTGTAAGCTTATCTTTAAATTTAAAAAAAATAAAAATCTTTTTAATGTTTTCAGATAGGTACCTACATATTTATTAATTAATACAGTTGAAATTGTAAATTATCAAAAAAAAATCTCAATTTGCAAGCTTCGTATTTTTCCGCTAGGTTCTCTGCTTGCATGCCTCTCCCCAGTCTGTCTCGCTAGGTCTTGCAGAAAGCTTTTCGTCATAATGACATTTACATAACATCTAGGTACCAAACCGAAAAAAACGATTTTTTTTCGGTTCGGTACATGTTCAAACACGCGCGTTAACATGATCTCCCTACTTCATTTATCGTTTGTCAATTAATGGCTACGGCCGTATGTTGTAGCTTAACCATTGGGAAATGCCAATAGAAATGGCGAAATTTCAATCAATGAAATTTTCAAAAAAAATACTACCTTATTCGTAGGATGTTTATCACATTTTAAAGGTCAAAGACGCCATAGCTTATAATCATTTAGAATTATATTCAAATGTGTTAATTGTGCCCATTTTTTGAATAATAAAATGCTTAATTCTTGTTAAATTTGGGATCACAGAGATTATAAAAAATATTATTAATACAGTCATCAAATGTTTAAAATAAATATAAAGGGCAATAAGGCTTCAAAATTATATAAATAGATTACCTGCAACGTTTAATGAATGTCCAGGATTATGCTCTGAAAATACCATAAAAGTCCATTTTGACCTATGTGGCGCACGTGGGCCGTTAAGCAGGAGCTATAAAAAAGAAAATTGTCTACTGAAAGTACCATAATTTCTCAATAAGATTTGGAGAACTTGGAAAAAATTCTCGATAAACGTAAAAAAAATCGCTTGACTGGTTAAAAATTAAATTTCTTGAATTCTTCGGTAAGCATTATTTATGGCCGGAAGAGGTACCTAGCTAAATAAAAGGGGTCCCGGAGTTTCTCAAATTCTCCGTTATTTTTTTTTTCTGAGAAACAAAAAACCTGTACATTTTCAACAGTGATGACAACGCGTACTATATTTTCCCCCAAATACTATAATTTTGGAGGCTCTGTAAGAGACTGTAAGGCCATCCTCCCACGGCGCAACTTATGTCCGTCGGAACTGAAACTAAAATTCCAGCCAGTATCTAGCTAATGTATTTTAATGGCGGCTCGCTGACGGCGAGACTGGAATCTCTCAGCTTCAAAACGGTCGCGAAGAGACGCGACATGCTATAGATCTACCATCATAAATTGGCATTTCAGCGAGGGCGCTAGTATGACATTGAGAATATTACCATAACTAACAAAAAAATGGTAATTTATATTTTTTTATTGGTAGTAGATTTCTGTACAAATATTATGCAATCCATAATTCGAGAAACATGTCGTAAAATTAAATGGCATTTGTAACAAATTTATCCTCGATAGACAATTTTAGTTTCAAATTCGACCGGCTGCCAACTTACGATGGTAGATCTTTAGTCGCGCGGTCTTTGAAGTTTCCAGTCACCGTAAAACAGTGGTACCAACATCATTAGATTCGGTGAAAAATCATATTTTTTACCAATATTGGTCACACTGCGAACATGTGTCATGCTATAAAAATCATTAACAACCCAAAACGTAAAAAGTACAAGATAAGAAAAATTGAAATAGCTTAATTCTAATCGAATAAACGCAGCAGCGTGCGTGTTGTCGGTTTTTGTACAAAACAGCTGATGGTTCAGTTTGAGGTTATGTGATTATTATTTCAAGTGGTTTCAGTAGCGCCGTGTGCGAAGCATCACATTGGCCAGTTTATGAGTTCCTTTACAAACCAGTTCTGTCAGATTTCAGTTGCGCCGTGGGAGGAGGGCCTAAGTACTATAATTCCATTTTGAAAAGATGGCAACACTGCCACTGACAGATGTCAAAATAAAGTCGCATAGACTTGTAAAGTCGCGTGTCTATGATATAGCCGTACATACACACAGATTCATTTCTACAAATTATCTTAATATGGATATTAACAATTATTTAAATTCGTATACCATGCATATGATGAATATGCATACGCAGTTTGCAGTCATTGCGAACAATATAAGCATGATAGAATTCGCGCAAAATGCTAAACCTTCATTACCAAGGAGATACGTCGTCAGGAACATAGGTAGTGTGACACCCCCGTATGGTCCCCATTTGGGGATGTCTTTGTGTATCTGGAGACGCCCGAATCGGTATCAAAGCCAACAAATAATAAAGCGCTGATTACGAAAATAAATAATAATAACACAGCCGAGCCGGCAATGCCTTAGAGTAGATTATAATATGTTGAATGGCAACAATGCCATAATATAACCGTTGACGATTTGCAACGTCGCTTTTTTTCGCCAACGGCTCTCGTTGGAAAAAATCACAAGATGGCGCTCAGATCGCGACAAGCAGCAAAATCGGGAACGCGTACATTTCGCCCTCCGTAGAATAAAATTATTAAAAAATGTAACCATATAGTATAATAAACTTAAATAAACTCGCCGTTTTCCATCACAATTCCGGTGCCTTAATTATCCACCTTCATCCCAAATACAGACGATAAAAAAGAAACCAAAACACAAAGTGACAGTTGAGAAATTCTCTTACCAAAATGGAGGGGAGTGATAAGTGGCGCCCAACGTGGGGCGCCACTTATCACTTCCCTCCATTTCGGTAAGAGAATTTCTCAACTGTCACTTTTATTTTTAGTTTCTGGTTTATCGTCTGCGTTTTAGGATTTGGAGGTAGATAATTGACACACCGGAATTGTGATGGAAAACGGCGAGTTTATTTACGTTTATGTCATATAATTATTACATAGTTTTATAGTTTGTTTTACGGACACAATATGTTTTTTTTAAAGAATTATTATAGGTTATTCATAACACACAATTTATAAGCGCAATTGATTCCAAAATATTTATATCCCCGAGCTGGTTACTTATAATATACAATAGCCGCGAAATACTATCGACACGCGATTTTTTTTAATAGTTTATGTTACCGAGGACGAAAATGCGTGTCCCGTGTATTACTGTTTTCGTCATACTCCCGCCATCTTGAAAAATCATTCCCAACGGTATTTTTTCTTGGGCGACGTTGCATATCTCCAACGGTCAAAGACAATGTTGCCGGCCGACTTTTAACATTATTTTCTAACAACTCTTTTTCTTCTCCTTGCACTATCTAACATTCCTCTCTCTCAATTACAATACAAGTTATTTTTCCCATTCATTCTTTATACATGGTATTGCAATTTATTGGTGTTTTGTCTACACATTCTACTGACATGTTTCATACATTATTGTTATCGACAGTTGGTCACTTTTTATACTGTTTAAGGGGTGAAGCCCAATTTCATTCGTCGTCTCGCATACTTTCTTATTTATTCACACCTGGTCTTCCACGAACCGTGTCCTCAGCCTCAAAGACACGGGCCGTGGGACTTATTTCTGGAAAGAAACGTCCCTCTGGGTGGTCAAGGGTGCGGCTCGGTGCAGTTTATTTGACTACGAGGCCAAGGGCGTGTTCAGGCCACTCTACACCCCTAAAAGGTACTCTAGGTATAAGACCCGAAGTCCGAGGTCGTGACAGTAGGTACAGGACCCATACGCAAGATAATAATAATATGATGAGCCGGAATTTAGATTGAAGTTCAGGTTCACGAAAGATGGTACGAGGAATATAATATTCTTGGTGATTGTGGTTACCCCTGCTTACGTACCTATTTACACCAGTATTAAACCCTCTTTCATGTGGCGAGACACAGTACAAGGCGCAAATTATTAGTCTAATCGCGATTCCTGTCATGTAAAATTTTTAAACTTAAGTATATATAATATTTAATAATACATGACGTATGACTTTTTCCTTTACGTTGGTCAGTGATCAGCATTTCTTTTGACGAGTGTCAAATTAAATAACAAAAACTTTTTGTCACCGTATGCGAACACAAATAATACAAAACATCTATCCAGAAACGTGGGTAAGACCTTTTTTGTAATGCAATATTATAGTATCTACAATTGGCAACACACTAGTGTGATTTTTCAAAATACACCCTGAAACTAACAAACAAGCATTATTTAACTATGACAAATACACGATTCAATTCGTTCATACTGCATTTGGACATTTAAAATCTCCACGTGTGGCCTGCGGGCCGATGAATCACTGGCATAGGTTCAAAAGAGAATTTAGTTCCAAATAAAGTCGATAGATAGCCCATAGGTAGGTTACTCCGTTTCTTGATACCACTATTTTCGATTATTATGAATTAATATTTGCTTTTGTTCTAAATTCCAGGTGAAGGCAACGGGCCAGCCCGACTACGCCAGCGACGTAATCGACGGAATTTTCAACGTGAGTTGGTACCGAGTAGGGCTACAAAGAGCGCTGAGGGGCGGAGTATTTACCGCCCTCACAGTCATGTGGAACTACCAGGCCGCCCGCCGATACCTCTGCCTCGCCAGGTAACATCCCCACAGCCCCCCCCCCGTCTTCTGTACACGTTTTCACAAATGTACACTGCTCCCATTATGTTTCACTCATTCCATGAAAACATCTTTGACATCAATCTCATTCTATATTTCCATTCCATTTTGGGTCATCATCTCATTACGATTCTATTCATTAGTCATATTATATTTAGCACAAATTAGGGTGGTTTTAATTATTGATTATAATATTTAAATTAACGTAATTTCCATTCTAATGCCCCGGCAACTTTGATTTTACATACTGTTGTTTTTGTAATTATAATACATTTCTTTACTTAAATATTAAATTAATCTATTTATTTATCCTATAAATAATACACGCATTCTTTATAGAACATAATATATAATTTTAAACAACCCTTGATATAATGAATATTGATAACAATAATATTATGTATGTTTTCGAGGTTGTTGCGAATTATGCAAATGTTAAAAATGTATGTACATATGTATATATTTGTATAGGTACTCAATTCGAAAACTGTTATTTGAACGAATTTTCGAAAACTCTATATTTTATTTTTATTTATATTAAAAACCAAAAAAATACTTCCATTTTTACTATTCCCAATAATTTTAAAAACACAACATATTGGTATCTGCATAGGATGTTCAAAGTTGTGATTTATTATATATAATTATCATTCCTCTCGTTTATTTTCTTCTAGGAAAACTTAACTTTCCAGTTTTCCCCTATTGCTAATTTTCATTTTACCTCATAATATATTTTTATGTCTTCTTGTTTTCACACAACTTTAATGATTTACCAAAAGATGGCTCTCATTATTTTAATAACTATCTGCAATAATTACAATATTAATTATTCATTTTCAGTATTAAGTATTCATTTTCAAACAAAAATAATATTTTCTTTGTTCCTTTCTGTCCTTGGTAACTGGCTCTCTTTCACTGGCAACATTGGTATGTATTCATTTCTTATTCTTTTAATGAAATGGTATTTAAATATAATGACTAAGTATTCCTATCTCAATTCTAAAATTCTACATAATATTTAAAAAACGATTTTATCCATCAATATTATCAGCTATTTTTCTAAAGAAAATTGATACCATTTCATTTTTTGCTTTTCTTCTTTTCCATATTCATTTGATCTCGGCATCTCGGTAAGTTTGCATGTATCATTAGTTTTTTTTTCATTTCCACTAATTATTTAATTACCCTTACATTTATTTATATTTTCACATACATCATCAAACAAGACATCGACTTTAAAAAAATTACTATCTGATATTTTCTAAATTATTCAACAACAAATAATAACCATTGTTTTTATGTATTATAATAAAATATTAATAAAAATTAATCAATATTAGTTTGATAATAATATAGCTACTAAGGAAGATGTGTATTAACCACTGAAATTTTACTCTTGGGCATTATTTTTGGAAGCCATAAAAAAATCACATTATTTTGTTTCTTATTTATTCATCATTTCATGGTAATAAAATAGAATGTAATTTATTGTTAAAACTCTTTCCTTTTGTTTAAACTAGCATTAACGTAGTCATCAAAATATTCCTAATATTTATATTTACCTACGCACATTTTCTCGATGTCATTAATTAGCTAATTAAAATATTCTTTGCCGTTCAGATCCCAATCGCCACACTGAACGCAGTGAGTTCCCTAGTCCAAACAACTGGACCACTCTTCAAGATGGCGGCCGAGCAACGCGTGGAGGCCAGGAAAGCCAGGGCCGAGGTCCTTAGGGCCCGGGCCGCTGACAGAGATGCAAGAAACGATGCCAGGTCCGCCCGCCGCGCTGAACAGGCCAGGTCTATCTCAGTCACCCGCGTCAAGAGCAAGCCTTCCAAGGTTCAGAAGAAGATCCTGGTCACGGAAGAAGAAGAGGAATGATCCATTCAACTGATTGCTTATAATAACTATTTTGATAGTGTCTATAAGAATTGTCATCTATAATTATATATTTTTGTATTGTATTGTATTGAATAGATTTTTTCTTACAATACTAAAAATGTCAATGTTATGTCCACATTGAAATACTAATTTTATAACAAAAAAAATTGTACAACTTGTCTGAACATATTATCCCATCAATAAGTGAGTAACAAAATGTAAACTTTTACGAATGTTGCCATAAAAATCAAATCGCCAGAAGATTGAATCATTTTCACACCAACCTGTCTTTATATTTATTTTTCTAACCTTCAAATTAATAATTTTATATTCTCTTGAATCCATTTCTTATTTAAAAATCTTTTGCTATATTTCCTACAGGCGTATTTGATAAATTGTAGTTTTAAACAAGCAGTTATTTTTTGTCTTATATAATACTTTCTCTACATAATAATTATTATATGATATTTTCCATATTAAGTCCTAAATCTTTTCAATTTTTCTATCTATTAACTTCCTAAATATTATGTACCTTTCTCAATATTTGTAATTTTTCTTACAAAATCTTATTTTCTATCTTTTCTTCATATCATTGAAACTTCAATAATAAAATAACATTATTATATCACTTTTTTTACGTAAAAAAACTTTATAGTTGACCACTATTCTCTAATGAAAATAATTAAGATGACAGTCCTACCAGACATTATAAAATATAATATTTTTTATAAACTTTTTTATACTTATAAATATATTATACATATGTGATTTTAAAGATTAAATTGGGTCCAATCTAATGTGATACTAGTATTCTCGGATAAGTATTCATGGCAGCTGCATTTGATAAAAAAAATGTATCGCACTATTTGTACCTTATACATAATTAATATTATTAATCGTAATAGTCATAATGTCTACTTCAAGAATTTTATATGAATTCAAGCATTTTAATACATATCGTATTACATTTTGGCAGATATACAAATACCTCAATATACATACATCTCTTAGAATAAACAGATAAAATACTTACATATTGTCTATGATACATTGGAACGGGTGCTATCGTGCGAAATCTTTAGTGCTCGGCCGTAATGATTTGGCGGGCGTTGCGCGGTGGTGTCTTCTGAAACTCAAACGTATAATCGTGTGTAAAATGTTCGTAGACAGTGTCTTTTTTGGGGCATAATACACACACACGGTTATACGTTTGAGTATCGCAAGACGCCGCCGCGCCCGCCAAATCACTACGGCTGAGCACTTACGGTGATATGCGGCGGCTTGGAGAACTAGATCACCTCCTCTCGCGTTTCAATACTTACAATAATTTGAAATTGAAAACCATAGACAAGATACGACACGAGCGCCGCAGCCAACTCTCACGTTAAAGATTTCGCAGTCTATCATATTATTATCGACCGTAGAAAGGAAAAAAAACGTAACCCACACATTGTTATGACTTTCGGTCAAAGTTAAAATACAAAAAATTGACATAACCTTTTGAAGTGCATAATAATTAATAATTTAGTTTTTATATTCCTAAACTGATATTAAACCAACGAAACGAAACGAAACCAACAAAAATGATGGTGAAGTCGTTTTTCCCATTTCACTTCCTTTTTTTTTTTAAATTGTCAGCTAAATTTACATAATAAATTGGCATTTGTAGCTTACAGCCATTGGACACAACGTGTATTTAGTTGTGTATGTTATTATCCAAATAAACCTATTTTGAAAAAACTGATAGTAATATCCTTTTCCGTTTCTTCAGTCGATATTATATACAATAATCTGTATAAGTAAACAAATTTACTAGAATATTTGTGTAATATCATAGTAAATATTGATTGATTTATCAATGTTTATTTTTATACGACAATAATATCGTTATACATTTTTAATATCGTCCAAAAACCTACATACATTTCCTAATAGGGTAGTTGTACCAGTAGTCAGCCACTTAGCACATATCTGAAGTGCATACTGATGTAATATGTTTATAAATAACATTGGGTGTTTGTGTTTTTTTTGTAAAAAGCGAAATTTAACGAAGTGTTGTTGACATTTTTTATTATGTCTATATCTCATGGAGTTTAGCATATAAATATTGTTTTTGTAAAGTAAACCCAATTTCCCAGTGGCCAGCCACCATGTTCCTAATTATGGCCACCCCAGCACCAGAAGTCAGCCGCCTGATTCTAAATAGGATTTGAATTATTATACTCTTACGATAATGCTAGTAAAACAGGGCTATTTAATTTGGGTACTCAAATTTTATTAAAAAAGGTAAAAAATATTTACTTATTATATAAAATTGTACGTATAATACTATTGTTAGACGATAAAAAAACTTGCAAAACATACTACAAACATAGAAAACTACGACTACTTAGGTACAAAAATCGCAGACAAAACTGTTCGTGTCTGCATCAGCACATGCCACATGACACCACACATCGCAGACCACGCATTTAATCCATTATTCCCCTAATGTACCTTGTGAAAATTTTCGTTTGCAATATTCGCACTCAGCATCGTCAGAAGATAGAACAGAGTTTTCACTGTTTTCTTTACGTGCTTTCAGCTTTTTCTTGGGTATCATCTCCGTAGTTGCAACACTTTTATTTTCTTTTAGATCATTTACAGAAAGTGCTCTTTTTTAGTTTTTTTGGCTATATTTCCCGCTTTCTGACGAGCCTCTTTCCTCGTTCTTATTTCTTCAGCCTTTTTAATTTTTAAAGCTTCCTTGTTCGTTTCAAGCAACCTCCATGCACTCTAAGAAATCGCACTGGGCATGGAAAGTTTCTGTTTGGAATTAGATGGGCTTGGAAGTGGGGAAGGGTAAAAGAGATGGCTAGAAAAAGGTGAAGGAACTGAGAGAAATTTGGTTGGTAAGAATATGTCTTCTAGCACAGTATTTTTTTTTGATTCAGTCGTTTCAGATTCGTCATATTGCCGCAACAAACGCTTCTTTGACTCCATATATGTAAACTGAAAACAAATAATCAATTTATCAACTAGATCTCGTTATAAATACAAGTAGCTGTTTTTATTATAAAAGAAATCTACAATGATTAAATGAAGAACTTAAAAGGTGGCTGACCTAAGGATTTGAGAACTCCAGTTCTCGGCCGCCAGCATAATAGTACTTTTACAAGCGGCTGACTATATGATCCTATGAGAAAAATAAATATTTTTTAATTGTATTGATTAGAGAACATCATTAGCTTGTCATTTCAATACCAAGCGATATTATATATTTTTTATCAAATAATCCAGTTGTCGGCCGGGTGGCTGACTTTTGGAAAACTCGGAAAAAGTTGACCCTTAAGGCAGCCGCTTTAAAAAAGTAACTAATATTATTTAAATGCATTCTTTTTACACTAAAACATAATAAATATATCATGATTAAGTAGAAGGAAAACTTACCTTGAACAAATTATCACAGAATATTGAAGTATATCGTATTTTCGAGCACTGTGTCAACTCGTCCAAAACGTCAAAAACACGTACTCACTCTCCGAACTTCCAACTCCAACTAAATAAATATTAAAATTTATTTCTCATTCGAACCCCAGATGGCAGTACACTATTGTCAATAATCGTTATTAGGTGACCGAGCATTGGGTCAAATAAATTAAATAATTTAATGTTTACTTTACTTCGTATACAATGTTTTGTTTGGCATGGCTGACTACTGGAGCTGGCTGACCAAAGGAGCACCTACCCTATGTAATGAAAACTATTGTATTGTAGTTTTGAAATGTTTTTTCTATAATAATAATATGACTTGCCTTATTAGAATCATTGACAAATAATTCAATGTTTAGAATAGAAATAGAAATAAGCTTATATGAATTTAACTCATGAAAATAAATACTTTATACAAACAAAAAATTGTTTCATTATTTTTTTAATATCAAATAAAAACTTTGGAAATAGCTCAATCTGTGTATTGATATTGGGTTATAATATTATGTGTACCTACTACCTACAGGTAGCTAACATTATACAATATTCTCAAAGAATTAATAGGTACTTACTTATAAACAATTACTAGTGTAGGAATCAAAATAAATATGTCCGTTAGATTTATCATCGTTGTATGTAGAATGTGGAAGAAAAACATAAACCACCATGATAACTGATGACCTACCCTTTCTTATCTTTTCTATTTATTAAGACCCTACGTGATGTTAAATGTATCTTTGGGAACAGAGTATGAACAATCTCCAGACATTGTAGGAAATATGCATATCATTATTATGTCTTAGTTTGTTTCATTTATTTTATTCCATATTTCTCCATACTCAAGAATTAAATCTTATTACTCCCATCATGGCCCCCCGCACCCTGAAGTAGGCTCCCAAGACAGGATTTTTGGTAGGCCCCTCTAACTATCACTAAGATTAAAGGCAGTATGGCGCTCTACAGTAACGTTTTCCAAATGGTGGTTGACGTAAAGTCAAGAGTCTTTAGTATATTTTTAGTATTTTTAATACATCCACTTAACTTATTGAATTGTCGAGTATTAGGGTCATAGACTATAGATACATCTAGACGCCACCCGTTGCATTGCTAAATGAAGCTACGTGCCGTGCGTTTGGTTTGTGGGCGAGCGAACGCATTCGCCTACAAATGTTCGAGACCATAGACCATTTCGCTAGACGCTCAGAATTAAAATATAATTTTCTATTTTGTTACGTTATATAGTATTTTTAAGCGGTCAAAGTGCAACCATTAGGTAAAGATATCCAAAATTTAAGTTATTTTAAAGAAACTCTAGGTCACTGATATTAAAATAAATAATAATATACAAATAAATTGTCACGAACATGTATCAACTTACCTATGAAACGTAATACCATTTTCTTGCTTATCAGTACGGCTACCATATTGTAATACAACACGCAGAACCACCTTTCCTACTTAATTAACTAAAAATATATACCACTGACTTTATGTTTAACACAAAAAATATCAAATTTAGCAACACGAACTCGCAGATTATCGATGCTACGTGAAGCGATTCACCACGATTTTCCAGCAATACTTTTGGAAACTGACTCAAAAATATGTGGACCTTTTATCTTACTCTAGCGCGTGTCGCAGAGATTATAAGGGTGCCGAATACTTTCTCACTCGCACTCATGCATCGTTTTTGTTCAGGCCTTGATTAGGGTCAATTTGTAATGTGTGTTTACTTATCTGGTTGACCCACTACGCCGGGCCCTTCCTGAGCCCAAGCCCCCCAGGCTTGTGGGGGGCATGACTACCATATCTAGAAGATAATGTACTCATCATTATTTCTGTGTTCCTTGTTAGCCCGCAAATACACATACAATATATATTTTCGACCGTTATACGGCACGTAGGCCATTAAAAACTGTATATTATTTTGAAAAGATACACTTAACAAGATTCAAAAAGATACTCAATCAAACTAAGAACTCAAAATGTACTACAAAAATAAATTCTCATCCCTCAAAACTATTATAATATAGACAAACAATGCCTTTACTTCCATCAACCCGCATGTGTCTCTCAAAATGTGTACTTGGAATACCAACCAATTAAGTAACCTGCCGAGATCATGTTTAGGTTTGAGTACCCACGATTCCTATTCTGATGAAATGTACTATGACTAAACCTTGAAAAGAAGGGATCTATGAAGCCTAATAAATTTTCCCTCGTAGAAAATTAGTCGTAATGGCTGACTTCCAGTTGAGGGCTGAACCGAGTTGAAAAAAATCTTCCTATTGATCTGTCATAATAACACTGTTATGTAACAGTATCATCCACAAAAATAGGCGTACAAAATAATAAAGGTCATGATTATCCCGAATCTACCTAGCGTTGGATACTGGGCAGCGTACTGAATCCTAGTGCTAGTGCATGTTTTGTTAGGGTGTATGCACATCTATGAGAGTTGCACAGAAATCCGTTTTGAAAGACGCAGAATCCAAAAATAAAATTTTATTATGCATATAAATGCATATAAATGCATATTTAAGACGTTAGACTTAGAGCATGTTTGAGACATTAGTGCATATTTCATAAATTAATGCATATTTTAGAACTTTTGCATTTATTATTTTAGTTTTTTTAAATTATTTTATCGAAATATAACTAAATTAGGTAGGTAGATAGTTCAGAAGCACTTGCATTTTTTAAATGGCATCCCTGAGCTGTGGACTTACACTTACCAGAAAAAGTGAAGTCAACTCGGCCACCTTTATTTAAATTTTGCACAATCACCTCTGTGGACGTTGAGAGGTCGTTTTCCGCATATAAACAAAATACTGATAGAGATACGGAAAATTTTAATGCTAGAACACAATATTGGAAAAATATTGTACATAAATATATATATATATATATATATATCTATATATATGAAACAAAGTCGGGTTAGTTACACCATTTATAACTCAAGAACGGCTGGACCGATTTTTATAATCTTTGATTTGTTGGATTTGTCTTCGCTCCGAATAGCAGAATAACTATTAAAACATTGGATAAATCACGTAAAAAATAAATTATGAAGAAAAATAATTTTCTCATATATTTTGTATGGAAAGGCTTTTGACTGACATCGATGAATTTGAATGATGAAAACCTTGCGCATTCGAAAATAAAAGAAAATCGCAAAAAAATTAAATCCGTATACAACGCCATCTCTGATACATGACAGAAACAATAAAGAAGAAACAAACAAACAAAAGAATGAATGATAGTCGAAATGTCTAACTGTCAATGGTGTAGTGTGCCCAACATTTCGTGCTTCATGTCAACAGCTCAATTTGCTTGAAACAATACTCATTGGGATATGATAATCGCTGAAGCAATTGTTTCTGCATCTCCAAGTCAGATACGCACATTATTTGATATCATTATTTCGACATGCTTCCCATCGAATCCACCTGAACTGTGGAACAAGTGAAAGGATGACATGTCAGAAGACATTTTACATCGAATTTGTGTCAGTTCAGGGAATCCCGATCTCGAGGTGAATGAGGAGATACATAACCAGGCTTTGCTTTTGATCGAATACATGTGTTACCTCATATGCGGCAGTTTTTTAGTCAAGTTAGGAATGCCAACGCCACATCGTGGAATGAACGACGCTTTCAATCGAGAATTGGAACGTGATCATGAATATGATCGAGATGCATTGAACCAATCAGTTCGAACGAATGTACCACTGTTGAACCATCAACAGAAGGAAGTGTACGATACGTTAATGAAGGCAATTGGTGATGGAAATGGTGGCTTATTTTTCCTCGACGCGCCCGATGGAACGGGGAAGACATTCCTCATGTCATTGATTTTGGCTACGGTTCGTGCGAGATCCAAAAATGCTGTAGCAGTTGCTTCTTCTGGGATAGCGGCCACGTTGTTAGAAGGATGCCGAGCGCCTCATTCAACGTTGAAATTGCCGACTGAAAAACCGACATGCAACATTGCGAAATACTCAACAATGGCCAAAGTTTTGTTAGCAAGTAAAATCATCACCTGGGATGGATGCACAATGGCGCACAAACGCGCATTGAAAGCACTCAATCGAACTATGAAAGATCTGCGCTCAAAGAAGTTTTGGAGGCGCAATGATTCTACTATCTAGCGATTTTCGCCAAACACTCCACTTCCAAGATCGACCGCTGCTGATGAAATAAATGCTTGCCTCAAATCATCGACTCTGTGGTACTATGTGAAGACACTTCAGCTGACGACAAACATGCGAGTTGCATTGCTAAACGATCCATCTGCCGAAGATTTCTCCAAGCAATTGCTAACTATCGGTAACGGCCGTGTTCCTGTCGATGAATCGAGCGGATTGATTTCGTTTCCGCTGAATTTTTCCAATTTCTTCTCAACTAAGGACGAACCCATCAACAAAGTGTTACCGAACATCATTGCTAATCACAAACATGACAATTGGTTGAGTGAACGAGCATTCTTGCGGTAAAGAACAAAGATGTGGATCACTTAAACTTCACAATTCAAAATCAAATCGTTGGTCCACTGCATTCCTTCAAATCTATCGACTGTGTAACAAACGAAGACGTAGCAACCAACTATCCAACTGAATTTTTAAACTCATTGGATCTGCTTGGCTTGCCACCCCACAATTTACGACTGAAGGTTGGCTCGGTAGTCATCATTGAATTGAAATTGAATTACAATATGTGAACTTGGGACCCTCGACACTATAGACCGGCGCTTAATCCACGCGGTCATCGTGTGTGTACAGTGTGTACAGTTCAATATAATTAAAATACTTTTCATTTTGATTTGATTTTTGCACATTTATTGAACTTATTCATTTTGAGTATTCATTTTAACTTAATAAAAAACTGATTTTAATTCAGCAAATAAGTTAACACAAGATTATTGATTCTGAGGCGGTACGAAGTTTGCCGGGTCAGCTAGTATATATATATTTTTTTCGGACAAAAAAACAGTTAGAATAGTATTTCGGAATAGTTAAGTGTATCGTTTTTGTTTCTTAAAGTTATGCATAGTTTACATTGTATTTCTTATTCAATTATTTGTACTTGTAAAGAAACTATTTTGATTATTATTTATTATACTGTAATTGATTAACTTTATATTGATTATTTGTATTTTTTTTTTGTTATTGTATGTTGATTGAGATTGTTATTTTGTTATTCGATTTTTTATCTGTAATATTTGATGAAATGGGTATTCACAATTTTTTTCCCATAAAAATGTAAATTTTAACTGCATATTTCTTTGGTTTTAGTGCATATTTTAATGATTTTAAGTGCATATTATGTAAATGCATATAATTATATTTTTGTTGCATATAAATCCGCTCCCTACTAATAACATTATTATTAACCCCATCTGCCGACGACTGATGCAATAATTAATATCTTTGTTTTATATTAGCTCCTCAGATTATGCTATATAAAAGACAATTCGTCAGTAAATAATAATTAGATGTCACTAGTAGCTATAACTATCTCATAAAAATGTTGAAGAACTTATAATATATAGAAATAGATGGACCATAAAAGTATGAAAGTGAAGAAAAGAAAGGACCTCTGAGACCTCTGATTCAAACAAACTCTCAATGCAATCCACCATGACATATTAATTCTTTCTTCCATATAAAAATGGGACTTTTGTTTTACTGATTTTCATATTATTTATGCTACGCGATAAAATAATTCGACTATAAAAAAACAAATTACTATATTATATACACCTACTTCTGGTTTTTCCGATTTAGTATGCAAATTTTATGTGACGTACTGAAATTTATTAATTATCAGACCTTCGACCGCAAGGCGTCGCTAATCCATAACATGGGTGCAATACTAATATCGTTAATTAATCTTAAAATGAGATTTTTAATGAATGTACAGGCAAATATGCTAGAGTCGTAGAATTTACCAATAAATGACTACTGAAATTATGAATAAATTGGATTCAATTTCAATTTATTTCATTTTTTTTTCTTTTTATATTATGAACATTATAAATTATAAATTCAAGACGTTCACAACATGACATGAAACATTATTATAAAGATGAAAGAAAAATAAAAGTAACAAAAGGGATAAAAATGAAAATATAATAATTACAAGATAAAAATAACTTTTTATACTTATACAACGTTTTTAAATTTTCTGTTGGATGAACTGGACTTGACTAGCTTAAACGATCAAAAAAAATTGTACTTGATAGAAATAATGCTGAAATGTCATTTTGACATTTCATATTGATTTCCATAGTAACGCACGTATATATTAATAATTTAGTTGCTAGGACCCCAGTGGGTCTATTCTATACTTATCGAACAATAAATTGATAAATAGTATCAAACTTAGGGTAGGTTTGTATCAAAATATTAGCACTTATTGTAACAATTACACGAAGCTGGTTTTTATTGTTGCAATAAGTGCGATATTTTAACAGCAGCAAGATAGGTGCTGTTAAAATATCGCACTTATTGCAACAATAAAAACCAGCTTCGTGTAATTGTTACAATAAGTGCTAATATTTTGATACAAACCTACCCTAAGTTTGATAATATTTATCACTTTATCACTTTAGCGGTCAATAAGCATAGAATAGACCCACAGATCTAGCAACCAATAATAGTGGATTGGATTACGGATTTCTTCCGAAATAACTTTTCATACAAAACAGAATTAACTGAAAATGAATTCAATTCTACTTAAAGATGGCTAAAAGTATTAAAAGAATGCATTGGCATCGTTTTCTGATATATTCTAAAAGTTTCAAATGTCTAGCTAGTCGGGAAGTTAGTTAAAAATCGATTGCAAGATTTGTACTGCATAAACAACCACCGCCGGGCCCCCAGGCTAGAGCCCTGTCACTCCCCCCCCCCCCCCCTTATGGGGGCCATGGCTGCAGGTCATGTTTAGTCTAGGTATTAGTACTTGATACCTAGACTACACTTTAATGATAATCATCACAATAAAATAACATGTAATAAAAAAATGGACACCTTTAACGAATTCTCATTTTTTTAGATATTACATATTGATCAATTAAAACACTTCAAAATGTAAATTATCAATCAATTTCCACTAGGTAACTCAAGTAGGTGGCGCATTCACCTTAAAGGTTCCCATCTTATTGTTACATAAGAGTATGGTTATGTTTATCATTATTTGCGATTCGCTGTTTTTTTTGTGAAAATCCATAGATTCTCAAAGTGTCCTCAATTCAACCGTAGATACAGATTTGCAAAGTATAATGGTGTAACCAAATTATACTAATTCAACATGTGAGCCGCATTTTATATGAACCGTATATGCGCATCTATTCTATACAAAAGACTGCTATCGGCCGTTATCGGCGGCTATCGAGGGTAGTTTATCATATTTTTGTAGTGAAATATTATAATTTTTACAATAAGTTAGCCCTCTAAATAGTCAAAACTGTCTATCTCGCACTAAAGGTTAGGACAGCCAAGAGAGATGCTGTTAAAACATTAGCACTCATTGTAACAATTACAACTAACTTATTGTAAAAATTATAATACCTCAATCTAAAATACGAAAAACTACCCTCGATAGCCGTCTATAGTGGCCGGTAACAGTCTTGTGTATAAAATAAATGCGTTGGGATGCAAAAATATACGTTTGAGCCCCATGCAGCTCATAAGGCCATCGGTTGTCAAACGCTGTCCTGTATAGCTATGGTAGGCCAAAGGTAGCCACACATCTTCTTCTTCTTATTGTGCCATCCCCTTGCGGAGGTCGGCCACCATCAAGGCGATCTTATCTTTGTCGACTGCTACCCGGAACAGTTCGGTGGAGCTGCTCTCGTACCAGTCACGAAGGTTCTTAAGCCACGAAATGCGGCTCCGTCCTCTGCTACGCTTCCCATTGATCTTTCCTTGAATGACAAGTTGGGGAATGCTGTATTTTTGTCCTCTCATAATGTGACCGAGGTATTGTAGTTTCCTGGTTTTGATACTACGTAGAACTTCTCGGTCCTTTCCTTCCCCATTCGATTGAGAACTTCAACATTTGTCACCCGGTCAGTCCAATTTTGAGGATACGTCTATACAGCCACATCTCGAAAGCTTCAAGTCTCCGTGACATCTCTTGGTTTAGCGTCCATACCATAGAAAGAATTGAGAGCACATAACAACGTACCATATGCAGTCTCAGACCTAGGTTAAGATATCGATTGCTAAGAAGGCGTCTCATTTTGAGAAAGGCGCTCCTTGCGATCTCAATTCTAGTTTTTATTTCTTGAGACTGGTCCCATTCAGGGCTCGAAATGGAACGGAACGCACCGGAGCGCCGTTCTGGCTCGTGAAATTTGTAAAATTATCGCTCTGTCTCGTGGAAAAAATATGTTGACCGTCTGAGCTAGATAGGCCATAGAATAGAAAATCTGACACACTTATTTTTATAAAATACACATACGATTTGGTGACTATGTAAATATCTTCAGAAAATTTGTCGAGCGCTCCGGTTCGTAAACTTTTCCATTTCGAGCGCTGGTCCCATTAATTCCTGAGACTGGTCCCAGCCACACATAATAATATATTAATTCAAATCACTAAATTCTTATCCGGACATGGTGGCTTCGCTGGCAGTCTGTATGAGTTTGGTCTTGTTACCCGTTCAATATATTGTGGCGGAGAAATACAGGATGTAAACCGGTAAACCACATTCTCTGGATATATCTTAAATTGTGTACGGAAAAGAAAGACATGCTCAAGTCGGTTCAACTAGTTGTTGGGCCGGGCCTATCGGACCATGCGACCCGGTCACCACAAAGGCTAATTTTGTTGCATTTAGAAAATTTGCGGCGACTGCCAACGTGAAGATCACTTCACTTAAATTTTTCAGCAGTTTTGTATTAGCTTTTTTAACTTATACTTAACAATTTTTATTTTGCCTCTACGTTTTCCTTTCTCCCATGGATATTAAAACACATTTTAGTACACGGCGATCTCAGTTCTAGGTAACTGCTCCTGAGTCATTCCTAGTCATAAAAAATGCTTCACATCAAACATAGGGTTAAGGGTGTGATGCGGGGACGTTGTTGATTGGTGGGAACATTAACGTCAATGTCTTATAGCTAATATAATTGTATTCGAATTAGCTGATAGACAATACTTTTATTTAAATATGAATAGCTGATACAAACTACATGACGTATCTTACAAAGAGACGATTTAAATACTAAGACTCACCCGTACAATTAATAATCCAAGCAGAAACACAATAGATTATTCTGACACTGTACCTAATAATCACAAAGGCCTGTTCGGACTATTCCAGTGATTTAGTAGAGTAGCGAGTGATTTGGTAAAAAAAACCGTGTCTGAACAGACAAATTTAGTCGAGTAGCTTAGTAAAATCACCAGTCCAGTCGATCCATTTTGTTCTATTATTTCGGCCGAGTAGTGACCCCCACCACCTCTCACTAAATACTAAACAAGCCACGAAACAAGTCTGAACAGGCGAGTTCATTAGTCGCCGACTGCCGCAGAGATGGCACAGCGTTGGAGCGAAGATACTACTCGAAATAATATAACATAGTTATTATACTTCAATGCGACAAACCGTCGCGAGCGTATGTTGATAGATCCGTAGATAAATGGCAATATTTCACAGAAAGCTTGTTGTTATTGAGGATAGGTAAAGAGGTACACATTATCTTAAAAGTTATATTCATTTATTGTTCTGTATACTCAGTATGAAGGATAGTATGTCATGTCGGTAGACAGTGTGGATAATTTGTTTATTAACACGTTGATAAATAATGGCAATATTTCACAGAAAACGTGTTGTTATTGAGAGTAGGTAAAGAGGTAGGTACACATTATCCTAATGTGCATAAAGTACCTATTTATTACCTAAAAAAACTACAAAAATACATAGGTAAGCATACAAAAATTTATGAAACCACAAAAATATAATAGATAGTTATCCTATATAAATTAGTATTCATCAATACAAATTTGGAGCATAAATCGATTCAATTACGTCAACGCCGTTTTTGTATCGTGTCAATTGAATTATTTTCGTTTAAGTTACAAGTTTATCTGACAGACGGCAGCACTCTCGCGTTGCGCGAATGGTGTCCGTTTTGAAATATCCGTCGCTTTGTTCATTTTGACACGTCACTCACTAATGCACTGTGTTCGGACACTTTTCTGTTACTAACTCACTAAATCACTTGCCACTCTACTAAATCACTGGAACAGTCTGAACAGGCCTTTACTGATATCCCTATATATACTCCCTTTATATACCAACAATAAAATACAGCTGTTTAAGTAAAAAATAGCTTTTTTTAAATACCAATAATATTAATGACGTAAACTACAAAAATAACAATAAAAATTAAAATGGATATACTTAAAACCTTGATAATATGAAAAATTAAACATGTCTGTTTCCTTGGTTGCACATAATTATTGTGTGAACTTCGCGGTTGTTCAAATGGA
This sequence comes from Rhyacophila brunnea, assembly GCF_057557595.1. Taxonomy (NCBI): domain Eukaryota; kingdom Metazoa; phylum Arthropoda; class Insecta; order Trichoptera; family Rhyacophilidae; genus Rhyacophila; species Rhyacophila brunnea. The sequence goes on along the minus strand of NW_028233276.1, from coordinate 31,806,491 downwards.
GACGATAATCATTTGTATATTTTGACTCAAAAATATTCTAAATAATCTCTTCTAAAAATTAGAAGTTCCAAAGATCTTTTTTGCTTCATTTTTATATTATATTTTCTGCAACATACTTGTTGTATTTACTGCAAAGCTACACAATAATAATATGTAGATGATTGGTTATGTAAGTGTGAGTATGTATGTAGGTAATCTAAGAAGTTACTTGTTTTAAATAATTTCAGTCATCAACACTAGTGGAATTTGAAATTATATTAATTATATATCATAAATAATTTATATTATTAATTTAAATTACACGCAATTTTATAGTAGATACTAATTATTCCACAGTAAAGTTACTGGAGCGGTTTCATCCGCCTCAGAAGGACATTGTCAAGTTGTAAAGAATATAGGTACAGCAAACAAACATTTATACTAATCAATTAAAAAAAAAGACATCACCTGTGGAATAAATAAATCGTTTGAGTTGTTGATGTGGTAGAGCTCCAATGGATTAAAAACAAAATTTTTGTTGTTTCTACGATATGTGAACTAGGTATTTTAAATAACTATAATATAAATAGTGTTTATCTCCATACAGTCTCATAATTACACTCTATTGCATTCGTAAAAATCATAATATTTATACAACTTGGTACGTATTGTGTATTATTATCATAAAGTAAATAGGTATATTTAAATGTTTAAAAAAAGGTTTTAAAACACACTTGCACCACGGGCGACTTTTTTGGTGTGCATAAATAAAATTTATAAGAAGGGTATAATAAATCATAACTTTTTAGCAGAAATTATAAAATATAACCCTAAAAGGGTTATATTACGCGCAGTGACATTTAAAAATTGTGAAAAAAATACTTGTAATCCCTACCTCAAAGCATTCATTCAAGGTTCATTCTAGACACCCTCAGTGCATGTTTCAACAAACTGCAATATATTATGTAAATACTCCTCCATTACTATAATTTTTATAATTTTCATTTTAAACAGCATAATGATCACAAATATGTATTTTAATTTTTACAAAATGGCATCTGTAACTCAAACTCACATTACGCTACGTAATTCCGCCACTGGTCAACAACAAATTGATGCATCATTAAAATAATAACACATTTTGTTTTAATAATAATTTCGATCTTTATAAAAACTTAGTTGATCTCGTTTGTGCGTCACTCTCGCAGCTGTGAAGCTACGTAGAAAATAAAATTGGTTTATTTTTATATTAGCTTTATTTTAAGGAAAATTTTAACGAAAATAGGTAGGTAGATGTTTCACACAAATTCTACAGTATCTAAATGTTATTTTGCTATCTTTTCTGAATAGCAAACTCTCAAAAAAATTATGTGAACCTGCGTAAGTTAAATATCCGAAATCTTTTTCCTAATCCACTTCAAGTAAGACATAATATTCGTACCGTGTCCGGAAACTTGTACGTATGCAGGTGCCGTATCACACTTTACCGTGAAATGTTGTATCAGAAATAATATATGGCCGTATATTAAGACCGTCCAACTTCATTGAGTTGTATAATAGTAAATACTGACATAAAATTCATGTCTAAATAAAACACGGTTGTTGTCGGTGTACACTTTACAGGAAGCCAGCTTCAAACAAATTTTGAAAATATCCGATATACTGGATTATTTGTTAGGTTAGGTTTTCATTCTTGAATTCATGAATTTTGCCAAAATCACGTAAGAAAATTGAATTAATGTTCATAGTGCATCTCATAAAATTGGAGACCGTATAGCATACGGTCATCTCTTTCCGATAGAAAGCTCATATTTACGTACAATTTACATATAACCTATTTGCACATATGCGATGCGATAGTTCCATCGTGAAATAATATATTAAATATTATATAAGATAATTTGATTACCTAATTATTTTTACAATCATTTAAATGCTATACCATCTCGTAATAAAACATAAGCTGTTATTCTGGGTACACTCGCTGACATAGGGGTATTGTAGGAAGTGTTTTCCTTTTACGCCTTAGAGTAGCATTTGATTTTCACGATTGTTATTAATATTATTAGATACCTATGTATGTAAGTTTCTTGCATTGTATTTCTTTTGTCATACGAGGGTTGATTTAAGTTACCCCATCTCCTCCCGCCACGTGTATGTAGCCACGAATTGCGCACAGTTGCCTTCCATGACGCTATAAACGTTTCAGAATGAAAAGATTTTATTGCTACACTTCCTTATCCAGAAACGAACCTGCACGGGCCTGATGTAGCAACGAACCTGCACAGGCCTGATGTAGCAACCATGCACCTTAGTGCTTAAAGAAAGTGTTGACTTGCTCTGCTGTCATTTATCTTTAGTGGCATGAAGCATCCTTTGTCCCCGTGTACTGAAACTCTGCTGAAATAGTGGAGTCAGGTGTAAAATTATGAATCCTACGAGGGATTGAAATTATTCCGCCCTCCATATGACGCTGCAAACTTTTCAAATGCTTCAAAGTTGGCTTTGGTTAATATCAAGTTGGCGTGGCCATACAAGGGTTGTATATTTTTTATGATCAGCTGTTATACTGTATCGCTTTATATTATATAAATTAAATTCTACACTACACCAATCTTTGTTCTTGTAAAAAAGTTGTTAATATACCTACTTATTTATTATTAATGCTAGTTAATTAACATTTGTTTTCGATTTTTATAGTGGACTTTATTTTGATGGAATGATTGTAATGATAGATTTGGAACAGTCAGAAGTCAATATTTTTTATATATTATCTCTTTGTATTTATAGATAGGTTCCTACTAAACCGAGATATGTAAGAGTAAGCAAGTAGACTGAGCTCTGGTAAAGCATAAAAATTGCAGCATTTTAAAATAACTTTGTACCTAACTACTAGAATTATATTTTATTTGACATAATATGCATGCTACCTATTATTGTCATTTTTTTAAAAGAGTGTGTACACTACTAAAGATCTATTCTAAAAAAAAAAACTAATAAAAATATTACAAAACATTATACCTATTTTATTATTACAACGTTTTTATTATGTCGTATTTTCGGTTTTTAACTAACTTCCCGACTAGCTAGACATTTGAAACTCTTAGAATATATCAGAACACGATGTCAATGCATTCTTTTAATACTTTTAGCCATCTTTAAGTAGATTAAATTCATTTTCAGTTAATTCTGTTTTGTATGGGGGGGATATAGGGGGGAGGGGTTATGTTAGGATGCCAGGCACTGTCTTTTTATGCTGTTGAGGCTGGCTCCGGGGTCTGGTTGCATTATCACTCGCGCAGTATTGTTTGTTGGGTCACCCGGTGCGCGGCATTGACGGTCAGAAATGGTTTAGGTTATACCTAAGTGTACAGTTTATGAATGACAAGAACCGGTATCACGGTTTGCCAGGTGTTCATAATTATCACTTGGATGATGGTCACACTATATCAAGTTGACCGAGCCATGGTCTACGAATAACTTTTGAATCAGTCTGTATGCGCTTTGAATTACTCACGACGGTCTAGCTGTACCAAACCTAGACGCGCCCGTTGTCTTGAGATAACTAAATGTTTTTCAACCACGGTCGACTGATGAGCCGCAACTGCTAGTCGTCTGGACTTGCGACAATAACTGAGAATTTGAAGTAGGAGGGACTTATATGGATTGGGGCGACCATAATTGGCCTAACCAGATATTTATATATATATATATATATATATATATATATATAATGCATGTTTATACACGTTACTGAGATATATTAAAGCAGGCGAGGGCCCACTGTGAAAAGTAATGAACATTCTTATACATATATAATGGCTGCATGCAATTTTGGCATGGAGTACCTACCTAAATTAGCCTCGAAAAGTATCTAGGTACTAAAATACAAACTATTATATTAATACGATTTAATTCAATATGACTATAATATAAATATAATGTAGGTATTATACACACAACTTAGTCTTAAAATAAATTATACACTTACCTTGAAAAGTCTTTTTTAATCTCTTCGAAATTAAATTTTTGTAACGTAGTATTGGTACCAAAAACAAGTTTAAAAACCAAAAATTTATCCTTATTGAATTTTTTCTTTTGGTCAAGACTTTATCGATAAATTTATTTTTCCCAGTACCTACAAACAACAATTGTGGTCTATCTATTTTTTTAAGCATCAGTGCGGAATCAAATGTTTCGGTTCTGAAATTTGTCGTGTGAATACAAATTGTCGTGTCATGCTGAGAGTGAAGCGGCGACGTTACATCTGGCTCGGACACATACTGTGGACTGCTGAAGAGAATTCTTCAAGTCAATCATCAATCAATGGCCGCTAAAAACTATCTATATAGTGTATAAGGCGGAGCTACGGGATGCTGGTTTGACCTGGAACGAAGCAAGAAGACTGGCGAGCAACATATATTCTTGGAGGCGTCATGTGGTATATATATGCTCCAACTAAGAAGCATACATGGTTAAAAATTAAGAAGAAATTAACATGATCGATGTTGACTAATAGGCGACCCTCGTAGCAGTCGTAGCCTAATGCCGGATCCACATTGGCAACATGTCGCGCGACAACCTCGTTAAATTTTACGATAAGTATGATAATTATCGTAAAATTTAACGAGGTTGTCGTGCGACATGTTGCCAATGTGGACCCGGCATAACGTTTAAAGCGCCAGCTTCTCATCTTAGTACCTCGGATTTGATTTTCGGCGAGGTCACATTAGATTTATCTGATTTTCTTAAAACCTTTGCGTTTACGTGAATGTTTCAATTCTACTAATACACTACTTTCTTTGGGTTTTATGAACTGTTGTAGCATTAAAGAAATATATGGATCTGTAATACATATGTTACGAAATGATATTTGAAGGATACACGGCAAAATCAGGCTCTCGACAAAATGATAATTGTGCAGGAGAGCAAAAAGGAGAATGAAATCGTTATTGGTTGGAAAATGGGTTAATATTAAGTTAAAGAATTTATATAATGATTTCTCATTTTATAATTATAGTGAAAACAAAAACATATCCTACGTTTTTGTACAGTTTTATACACAATGGGCAGATTTTTGCCTTGACTACACTTTCTCTCCCTTCATTTATGAAGCAATGATATCGATTATCGTAGTTTTAATGATACCATTCTTGAGCACTTCCTCTGTTGAACAAATTGGCATTTAAATCTCAAAAACGATGAGAATATTTTGGTCGAGTACCCTTGTGATTTTAATTCATTTAAATATATAAAATTACTTTCCCCCCCTGCTTTTTTCAGGCCCTTCTATTTCTGTTTAACAAACGCATATTTTATAACAGCTTTTGTTTGAATGTCATCATGTTTCATATTCAATCAGTAGTTGCACATATTAGTATTACACCCACCCCTTTAATAGTACATACGAACAAGTACAATATCATTATAATTAGGTACCTACACTGATATTAATCTACTAATTGTATTATTATATTATGTTTGTTGTTAGTACATGCAATCACGGACTGCACAATACTAATGTGCATACAACATACACAGTAATTTTGAAACTCGTTTGTTATGAGTTGAATTCGTGAAATAATTCAGTTTACCTAAAATTCCATAACTGTCTACATCTAAAATGATGACGTATTTAATATACTTATACATAGAAAATAAATAGGAATTTTTTACTTGTTTAAAATAATACAGTGGAAATTTTTGTTAGTCCTTGCGTCAAGTGTCTTGTCTGTGATGCTCGTACTGTTCGCGAAAAACTGTGGAAAAAATTCAAGTATTTTTTCATCTCACATTTAAGGAATGAATGATAAATATACAGCGCAGTCTAGTGAGTGGTTTCGACAGATTAACACAGAATTCCAGGTAGACGTCAGCTGTTACTTACCTTTAATTATTATACATACGTACTATTTAATTGTAGCCTTGGTTTGTCATGTAAATTAATTACAGCTGTAAATGTAAACTCAGTGGTTTATAAGTTTAATTTAGAATGATACTAGTATTCTTCACAAGTGATTTGGTTTGAACAAAAATTATAAATACAAATTAATAAGTGAATAATGATACATGTTTTATAAAATATTGGGGGTTTGTTATTAGTTCAGTTTGTATCATATCATTTTTCATAGTGCTTTTTCAATAAATGTAAAACACTGAATATTGTTAGGTACTAGGTACTATTACAAAAATCAACGCTTGTGGTCCATTAACCCATAGATTATGTACCTACCTACTACTCAATAGCTTCAGGCTAAAACATTTTTTTCAATAACTTTAAAACATATAAATATTTACTACCATTGATTAATAATATACTGAATTTGGAACAACTTTAGTTACTTTAAGAACTATTTCAGATTATATTTTAATGAGTAAACAATACATCTGTCACGCAAAATTAAAATGGTGTAATGTTATGTTCATTATAAACATTTTTTGACCTTATAAATTTAACCACCATTTCTTGTCATAAAATCTTTTCGGAAAATAGTCAGGATCCATCCTAATATCACAGTAAATAATATATGAACCAAGCTTATTAGTGAACAACTTAATACATTTTATATATATATATATATATAGATAAATTTAATTGTAGTATTTTGAAGCATCTTATATTAACATATTATATTAATAATATTTCCACAGAAATCGATGTTAATTGACGATATTTTCATATTTCAATTTTTATCATATAGCAATATGACCAGAATATAATACGTTATCGTAGAAATAGTTACATCATAATTTTAAATACTGATTAATTTAGCATAATTATAAAAAGTAATTCTAGAATACTCAACATACTGGCGATGTTAAATTACAATTGCTCATAGAATATTTAAAATATCGTAATTGGCCTCAGGAAAAAAATTAAAATATCATGAATAATTAATTAATTTTATAACTATAATAAAAAAGAATAAATTTAGGTTTTTGTATAACTACCTGTTTTAATTTATTATTTTAATCTTTAAACTTGAGTATTTTGGCGTAGGTACATAATACTTCGTTTAACGTGCAGGTATTTTAATGTGTCTTTTGTTACTGTGGTACGTTGTCTTCAACAAAACTTTGTAACAAATTCAGTTTATGCATTTATTTTTACGTGATAAGAATCGAATACAATTCTATCTGGTTGTTGTTTTTTTTACAAGTGAAGCCATTAAATTTGTTTTTAGTTGGTAAAAGTACATCAAGATATTTTTCAACCTTGATATGATTTGTTCAAGGTAGACTTATTTTAAAATGTTCATCGCAATATATAACTTACAGACATAAACTGGAGTGAATTGTCCATTCGCGATTCAGAAAGATGGCCAATAATATGCACTTATTACATAAGTCATAAAAATCACTTAGGTACTTCATAACTTTAATGCGACTTAAATAATTTTTTTTAACACAATAGCAAGCTCAATTAAACGCACGAATGCGTTGATATTTTTATTGCCAAAAACAGTCCTAAATTTAATTATTTTTTATTCAATACCTACTCAAATACTAAATTTCCTAAATACATTTAAAAAAAACTTCAGAAACATACATTTGGAAGAAAACCTTAGATAAAAAATTGTACCTATTATAAAAAAATTGTACCTGTATTAAATTGTTGTTTATAGTGGTCAATGTTTATATTCATTTTGCTGCTAGTCCATCTGCAATTTTTGCGAATAATTGGGTAATCTGCCATTGGTAATACCAATTGAGAGGGCAATAACGCTGTTCAACCAAATCACTTCGGATATTGACATATTCCTCCTGCGTTGGGATGAATATATAGGTAGCAATTTTTTTATAAATTTTTAAAATAAGGTCTACTTAGCTCACTCTGTTAACTTCCTTATATCTATTTTTTTGTATTTACACTTTTTTACTGTTTAATAACTTTTATATAATACTGTTTTAATAATATTTCTTTGTTTCTAAATGTCATGTTGTGAACGTCTTAAATTAATAATTTGTAATGTTCACTATAGGTATGTAATTTTTTTTTTAAATTGAATTTTGAATTGGAATAATTTTCAATTCCGACCAGAAATGGCTATAATTTTTGCTTCTCTCCATTTTTGAAATTCACATCAGTCACTCTCTGAAATATTCAAATTAGACTAAATAACAAAGTTATTTTTAATTTAATTGATTATCAAAGTACCTCAGTATACTTTATTAATATAATATAATGTACCTACCCATAAAAACCTATCATAACTATACTATTATTTTACGCGAATATGTGTAAGTGATTTTTAACCAACTTATTTTATCCACGTGGTCGATCCAGTGGAGTCTCTGCATTTTCATATGTCTCAAGATCTTTTCGCGCCTTCAAAGCGTGTACGGTGAGTTATTGTACCTCGACTTTCAAATGCCGTAGGACTCTCCTCCTCGCAATGATATCCATTTTTCTGTCATCCTATTTTCTTAAGTTCCCAGTATTTTGATACAAATTTTAGTATTGAAAGTAAGTGGGCTTATGATAAAGGGATCATATAAATACATCATTTTTTATTGACAAAACTAATTGAATACAAAATACAAAAAAAAAATTTACTAAATTACAATATATAACAAAATGTACAAAAATAAGACAGAAGGTTAGGATGCGACCAAAACAACGAAATAATTTACATTAAGTATGAGATATTTATTTTAAATAAATCATAATACATATAATATACACATACATACCAATTTTCTTGATTTATAAATTTTATGGCTATATGGTAGGTGCCAATTAAAAGTTTTTATCTACAGCAATAAAATGACGAGTGAAATATAATATCTAATATTATGTATAATGTATACAAACACGTTGTTTTCATATAAAACTTTGGTCATTGGTACAATGTCATTTAAAGGTTTGACGTATATAATAATTATGATCATTTTTTTAAAACCCAATTTTCCAATACCTTATAATTATTAATTTATCAATCAGATTAAAAAGGTAATACCTATAATTTTATATAAAACGTTTTGTTTGTTAGACATATTTATCGTTGTTCGCTCAGAATTTAAGTTTTTTGTAATCCAATTAATTGCTTGTAGTTATTAGGAAACTTTCTCAAACACATTTTTAGTTTGTAACAAAATAATAATAATTATTATTTTTTTAATCAGGTTTTGCATATACCAGTGCGTTAAAGTCTCTTTAAGATAACAAGAAAACTACATAATATACGTCGTAGGAACCGATAAATTATTCATTAATATATTATCAAGTAAGACAATAATTAAGTGAATCATAAAATAATAAAATCAATTATTTTTCAGCACTATGAAATTTTTTGGAGCAATCGTGGTAGCGGTCGTCTGTTCTATGGCTGGAGCCAATCCCGTACCGGCTAATAATGAGGTAATGATTCATTAATTCTTAAATAATTTAATAATAATATATGCTATTTTTTTTAATATAGAAAAATACACTTTAAAAATCTAAATATCCTTGGTGTCCCCTAGTATGTAGATTTACCTTAGTCCCTACCCCTTGAATACAGGCGTACCCAAAACAGTTACTTCTTTACATCTTTGGGTGTATATGCTTATTTGCTATCAAGGGTACTTAGCTGAGCGGCACTGACATTTTTTTTTCAATTATTAAGCGACAACAAAATCAAATATCCTCCAAATCAACCCGCCCTGCACCACACTCGGTCTTAATCGAGCATATCACAACCCCCTACGTTTGAATGTAAAGAAGTTTTTAAGCCTAAACTTAAGCGGCTTAAGCGTTGGACTGTGGGTGAGTCAGGGTATGGACCTAATAGGTTGAGCAAATGGCTGACATCCATTTCTCGTAAAAAAAAATCTCTTAATACAAACCTCTACTCTATGGAGGCCCATATGATCATATTAGGATCGGAAATGGTCGAATATCACAGAAGCAGATACCCAAGACTGATGTCACCACGCTCTCAAGTGAGCTTATCTACTGATTAACAAAATTTAATAAAAAGTGTCATGGGAGAGAAAGGCATGGAGAATTAACATAAAATAAATGAATTTCATGGTACATATAAAATACAAAAAATAAAGCTAAAATAATTCGGCCATACGTAAACTATGTGAAGAGATCTTCACGTCCGTAATAAGGCACCGCATTTTTAAAAATGCAATAAAATTGGCCTTTGTCGCGACTAGGTTGGACGGCCCAATGGACCCAACAGCAGGTTGGACCGACTGTGTATCACTTCCCTCTCAGAGCACATTCTCAGATATTACCAGAAGATATGGCTTGCATCCTCTTGTTATCCGCCACATGGACATGTTAGTCGGGTTACAAGTCCAAGCTCATGGAGCCAACAGTCAAACTAAACCTATGCTGATCTACAATGTATATTTAGATCGGACCCTCAATTCAAAGTGACATTTTCACGAACGGTAGAAAGATCGTGGATGACGATCGGCGTGAGAATTTGCCGGTGTAATTAGGCCTTAAGATGATTACAGACCCAATAATATCGTATTATTTTAATGTATCGCCAGTGTTCTGGCTATAATGACATTACTGATGAATGAAATAATAAGTTAATTCACGTTATTCAACGAAAATCCCTTACAGTAAGTATATATAATTATGTTTAAAAATTCTAGGATTCAAACGATTTAAGTTATTCGTCAAACAATTTCTTAGTATTGTATCTTTACCACTGATATATTATGTCATAATAATTCGTACTTCTAGAGTAGGTATACGTTTTATAACTTTGCACTTTTTTGCACTTTTTACTACACTGATACGCCTCTTTGCCTGATCACCTCGTATTAAATAAAAACAAATGATATTTACTTGTATTAATATAATGTTGTAATAAATAAATAAGTAGATAATATATGTAAAAAATATATTTTTGAAATATGTCACATCATTTTCATCCTAGAACTGGAGTGCAAAGTTATGAAGCATATACTCTACTTTGGGCATTGTTTGCCGAGACAGCGTTTCGATTGTCTAGTATAGATAGTAATAGGTAAAACTCATTAACTGCAATAGTTTATTTTTGCATTTAATGAACTTTAGCACTGCGCAGCGGCATTTTAATCATGATTTTTTTTCATGAAATCAATAATACATAATATTGGTTGAAATGTTTTTTATTAACCAACAAAATCTCACTCTAAATATTCTTTATATATTATCTAAATTTAATTGCAGTAAATATTCCATACAATTGATTAAACGAGTTTTTTTATAAGTAAGTAGGTACCCAGTACATGAAAATAAAATTAAAAAATAGTCTATTCCATATTACGAGCAAGGTTCAACAAAACTACTTTTTTTGAAAGACAGGTTTTTTACGTCTAGCTTACTGGTACTATAATATTTAATATGATTTTTTTATATCTACTGGAGCAGGAAAACCCATCTTAATTATTTAGGTAGTAATACTCGTATATATGTGTTTGAATCCACGTCGTATCTTATTTATATACGCACTTGAGAGTGAGTCAGTGTATATCAATCACAGTGTTTGTTGCTTACAATCAGACTCATCTGTATTAATCTCTTTATAACATTTGCTTCATTACGAATAATTGAATTTTCATTATATATTATATTTCTTTCCATCCAGAGCAATCTTGCACTGATCGTATTAACTTTTTTGTAAAATAATGTAATGTAACTCGCTTTCTTGACTACATTGCTCTTTAAATCACACGCCGTCGCGACGTCCTCCTTGCGACGCCATCAATGATAACTCTCATTTATAGATTTCTCAGATGTCTTCTAAAAATGAAATAACGTTCTTTGGTGCAAAGCATTTATTTATAAGCGCGGCTCAAGCGTCGGCCTATAACGCCGTGGATCCCAGGTTCGAATCCTGGGTCTGGGAAGTACGCATATTGTTTTTCAATTTATGTATGAGTGGACCTAATAGGTTGAGCAAGTGGCTAAAATCCATTTTTCGTAAAAACAAAATCTGTTAATACAAAACCTCCACTCTGTGGAGGTCCGTATGATCGTAGTATGATCGCACATGGTACAAAAAAAAAAGATTAGCTTATCAGTTTGATTGTCAATCATTAACTTGATCTTGGATTCATTAATGCTAAGGTCCAATTCAATGCATGAGTTTTTGCTAGTTACAATTAGTGTAGTATCATTGACATATCAAAGGTTGGAGAATTATGTATTTTAAAACAAAACTTTGTAAACATATGACATCAGAATTATGTACGTTCACAACATGATGTTTAAATTTAAAAAGAACTGGTCATAATCAAGCATGTTTAATAAGAATAGTTAGTAAACAACACCCTCAAAATTGAGAAGAAAAATAAACATACATAATTTTAACAAAATAGACAACACATTATAGAAAATTTTTATATCTTTAGGGATCGCATTGACTAATCTTAAACCCTTCGCTAGTGATACCTGATAAGCCTGACACGAGGAAACAGTTTAGATTCAGAAGAGGTGTCACGAAGGTAATTGACGGGCATTTTTAAATTAAAATTATTCAGAACGTCAGACTTAGAAACCATCCTTCGTGAGACCATGCAGAAATTTCAATGGAAAACGATTATATTGCCTCAATTCGAGAAGCCTTCTTCCCGGCCCTCTAATACATTACCTACAGGTGACAATATATTATTCTTAATATATATCAGTATTTATGTCACTATCAAATTAAAAACTTTAAATGAAACTGAATTTTCATTAACTATTATATATATATATATAACATATCATTATCGTCTTTATAACAATGCATTTTTTTAATTCTCATGATCATCTGTATACATGATGTAAAGACTATTTTGAATTATGTACTAATTTATTTTCATAATAAAATTAGGTACATACATTTAAACAAATTTAATGCACATTATATATTTTATAGATACCAATTCATATTTAATATTAATCAATACAATAATATATATAACTTAAATTTAGATTCACTTAGTCAACACATAAAATAAATAAAACTGAGGCAAAACTTACTTTGTAGAATTTTATTTTAGAATAATCTGGAGATTTTTTTTGGCTACAATTATTTTGGCTACCTGTATCATCATTATTATCAAAAAATATTATAAACTCATTAATTTTAAATTAATCTGTTATTGGGAAGGTATTATTGGACGGATAATTTATGTACCTATTGTTATATTATTTATGTCGCTTTGGATTTTGTTTGATAAATATTGTTTTAAAAAAATGTATCCAGTTGAAAATGTCCCTCTGAGGCGGACGAAACCGGTCCTAATCTATTGATTAAAAATGGAATAAGTACTACAAAAAAAAATCGTTTTATTAAATAAAAACAACAATACAAAAAGTTATCTACTAAATCAATATACTAAACTCTTGTAACAGAAAAAAACATTTTAAACACTCTGCAACTAAACGTTTTGCATAAAACATTTCCTAGGATGTACGTATGCAATTTATCTCTGACGTTTGTATAGTATGGAAAATAATTAGTCCACATAGGTAAATTCATAGTGATATTAATAAAAAGTCTCGGTTTTCTTATTTGTCACCTGTACAAAAGGTTTTATAATAATAATAATAATTGTAAATCATGAAGCACACACAATGAGTACATTACATTATTAATAGTGAATAGAGGTCAATAGGTTTTATGATTACGTATATATTATTTGATTGTATAACAATTTATTATATATAGGTACTTAATAACTAACATCGAATGGATGAAATATGAAATGTACAGATTTGGCTCGGTGTCCTGGAAATTATTGTAATATCGACAGATAAACATTGAAAATTTCAAAGTACCCATCTACAACTAATCTCATTAATAGTGAAGGTTGTCATAATAAAAAGTGTAGACATAATTTATAATAATTAAAATTAATAACACATAATGATTAGGATGCGTCGCTCCAAATAGGCTTATCAGCAGTGCGTGATATTTATAACCTGTAACTAAATTATAATGTATAATAGAATTTAAAATGATATATATTTTGTCCATAATCACTGCATGTGCCTGCTGTTTTGACTATAATACATGGATATTCGTTATCATCATAGATACAACAATACGGTATGTACATCTCCAAAAAGCAGCAGCTTAACCACGTATCAGCCGACTATAATAGCCTTACCATCATATCTTGGTTATGGTCGTCATAATGGTAATCTAAATAACCACGGATCCCCCGCACTTTCCGGTTTAAATCTACGCCCCCAACCTCCGCTATAATCCGTAATACTGCATACAGCGCTATAAAATCATAGCCAATGGATGATGGTTCTAATATAGTATTGTAATGTGACCGGAGCACCCTGGGTCAGTGACCCGGGACTTCTTTTACAGAACGGAGCACACCCCGGTACTTTTCCAATCAGTTTTCATTTAAAATATGTAAAAAAAAAAATGGAAAACTTAAATACTTAGCTATTTTCAAAAACAGTAAACTTGTTGTTTTGGTGCCGTCTTCTATCGAAGGTTGACGACCAACTTGCAGTATACCTGTATACCTCTCTATTCTGGGCCAGTCATATCAGATCTTCAACACCTTGTAAATTACTTACTTAGGTATACCCACGCTTCTGTTTTCCTATACCTTTCCTTGCATTATGCTGGAGTAACTTATACTTCTCATTTCGGAAAATATGGCCAAATTTTAAAGCTTTTCTGAGCTTGATAGTACGTCGCTATAGGATTTGTTTCCCGAATAGACCAAATGTCAATTTTACAGGAGACGAAAAACAAATTTCACTGTCGTATATTTTAATATCAGTAGATGTATCAATCATTTTTTCTATACTGTATGATTGCAACATTATCTAAGAATAGATTCCAAGAATAATATACTGGTATAAATCATTAAATGCACAGAAAATGCGTTTTATTTACAAGTACTCACTGTGGATATTCGGGAAATTTTTAGCGCCTTCTCAGAATAATGGATATTCGGGACAAAACTTGGACGTTCGGGATTTAAGACCGTAGCGTATTGCTGCACGGCCCACAAATTACTGAGTGGTCAAAAAGTACGCGCCTCAAATGTTATATTTATTTACACGATAATTGTTAATAATTACCTCTACTATTTAAATTCTTAATGATCGTAATTACCCAAGTTCGTATGTAATAATAACATGCGGCAATCGCTTTTTCGGATTAAGTAATAAAATAGTTTTTAAGTAATTAACTATTTTTTTATTGAACGAATAAATCACAAGATTTAAGAATGTACCATTCTAATAATTGAACATACTTACATATTTTTTTAAAATCACTTCTGAGAAAATATATTATAAGGTATCTACTACTTCAATTACTAACCGACGTCGGTCATTTCTCCAATATTTTATGATGGTACTTACTCGTACTTGCTAACAATTTTATATTAATACTTTTTCCACAAAAAAAAAAAATCTATTTATATATATCTGTATATTATTATATCTATATATTTCTATAATTGACAATTAAACTTATTACTAACCACCAAATAAATATTATATATTTACTATTGTAAGGAATAACAACACAAAATAATAGCATGTATAAATTAATTACCATTGGCTGCTAATATTAGGTAGGTACCAATATCATTATAAGTATATAATATCCACCAAATAAATAGTTACTAACATACATATTAAATTAAATTAACTATCAGCGCATTCAAAAATAAATAATAGCATCGCCTTTATTTTCATAGAAATACCTAGATTAAAAGTAAAATAAAGACAAACAATGTTTGCTTAATAATAATTTGAAATAATAATTATTTTTTACGTCATAGTAGTTGCCGGGTCATACTGTAGAATTCATATAACCGTTGGGATTTTGTGTCATTTATTAAAACAAAATGCAGTTATTTAGGTTAAAATACTCACTTCCACAACTCTTCAGTCATATGAATACATAAAACACAAAATATGACATTGTATTAAATTCCTTCCGCAAACTTGACATCAGATAGATGTTCCATGAAAAAATACAACTCTTCCGTAAGACTATAACCAGTTATGCGAAACCAATATTCGATTTACGTTTGAGGTCAATGAAGAACATAATATCATAAAAATAACAATGAATAATATAAAAATATAGCCAAAATCGTATTTTTCAATAAGTTGTGCAAAGCTTGATTATTTGATCAGAATCTTCTGTCATTCTTTGGCCATTTTTATGCCTGGTGATATATTATTAGTATGTATATAAGAAACGGTAAGATTATTATTTTAGTACCTATCAGGTTTATTTGTGTATTGTGTTGTAAAAATGTAAGTCTATGCACAGGTGCGCGATCGGTGTTGCCATCGTGGCGGTGTTGTGATCTTCCGCCTCGTTACAATATCAATGATTTTTCTGCCCTACCTGTAGAAAATGTATCTACCTTTATTGAAACGTCTCTGTGTACTCTTTGTATTTTGTATATATTATAGTGACTACGTGATTATTAAAAATAAAAAAATACCAGGTACAGTACCACTTATCAACAACATTATTGTAGGTACTATTTATTTATCATTAATATCATAATCAAAGCAATATAGTGTAACAATATTAATAACTGAAGAACTCGTCGATTTGAATTCCAATATAGATCGGTATCTATTTCGATAAATCCGGTGTATTTTACGTGAGTTTCATCCAGAATGACAGTCGCATGAGAGAGTTACCACGCGGACCCGATTTTCCCATCAATAATTACTAAAGCATCAATTACATTGAGCTTCTTTACGAGCTGTTTATTGGAGAATTTAAAAGCGGGCGATTCAGCTACTGCGAGTTGATGATTACACACAAAACTTTCCATTCGCTGAGAAGCCACAAGCCAGCGACTATTTTGACGGAACGTAGTTCGTTTTTTTACCAGGAGGATGGTACTGCGCTCTACTGCGCAGACTCAGTAGGCCCACACGCTGGCGTGTAGCGTGTAAAGTTGACCGGCTTTCAACTTTTCTCGGTAGAGTGTTTACAACCTGCTTATTAGCTTATTCGATGATTACACTGGGCGACTTTACAGGCAGATTGTAAATTCGCCAATAAACAGCTCGTAAAGAAGCTCAATGTAATTGAGGCTTAAGCAGTGCAATACGACTGTTCTGTTACACACATAGTGAGAGGGAGGTATTATAATATGTGTGTGTGTGTATGTGTGTGTGTGCCTACTGCGCTGCGCTATTTATAGACAGATACATCTAGACAAATATTATAATGTAATAACAATAAGTAATAACGGTAATAGCATACACTGTATTACCTTTTAACATAATAGACTCAGTACTATTAAGAGTATGAAGTACCTACTTACGTTACAATAATCTTCGTCCTATGACGTTCGTAATAGTCGAATTAGCCATGCGTACAAATTAAAAATGAAAAGTTTGCATAATATAAGCAACTGCATTTTTTCAAGCGTATCTAAAATCAAAATTATGACATTCAAGGCTGAAATGAAACCATATCACATCGCAACTCTTGAGTAATATCTTTTAAAATTATAATGTATTTGAATGATCGAAATATAATTTCATTATTTTATTATTTTCTTCGTCGTTTCGGGTCATCAATGGCTGCGTGATCGTGATTCAGACTTTGGCAAAGGCAACATTTTATGTTCATATTTTGCATAAACACATATATTGTATTATTCCATGATTTATATTTTACTGTACTTGCAAGATTCGTCATGAACAATCCTCCATTTCATATTATTGGCTACAGTGCGTCTTCATATATCGATATTCTCAAGTCTGTCCAACCCTTCCTTCTCCCTTCTTCCCATATTTCAATAACCACTATCTATGGCATCTCTCGAAAATTTTTAAAAATAGAACACACCGCGTTTCGCCTCACATATTGTATAGGATTATTTTCGCGTGAATCGACGGGTTTTTCAATATGAAGTTTTTTCTCATTATTTCAAAATGTCTGGCGTCCCGCATACAAATTTAATGTACAAGCTGTTTCGTTAGCGCTTACGTCGCGAGAGCACATTTATTCAAAATAATTAATAAGAAGATAATTTAAAAAATAATTTCTATGGGATTCAATCACATAAATATGTATTGATTGTTGTTAAAAATATAAAATAATTTATCTCGGGATTTTTATTTATTTATTAGTTCACTCGTTAGACACTTTAGATATCTGATATTGTACATACCTAAGTATGTCTTTTAAATATAGAAGTATTTTAAAATGTCTAGTTTTATGGGTTAAATTTTAAATTGTTATGGAACATAATATATATACAACAACGGATATTTTCATAGATGATAGGTAATATATTTTGAGCGTATGTTACGTTTATAAATGTTTAGGAAAATACATAAGTAATTCAAACTAATTGCTTATTTTTATGAACTAATTATAACAAAACCAATTAAGCTTTTGAAATTTCTTCGTTTTAGCGTACCTATTCATTAGTAGTAATATTGGGTTATCTTCTTATTTCCCGCAAATATATCTGACAAGCATGGTTACTCCCACAGCCTACCTCTTTCAAAAAGTCATCCTTCGCCACTGATATCAGAATAAGAATTACGCACACACTCTTGTGCACACCAATAATTATGCTCTTGGGAAATTGCTTTGTGAACACAACTTTGAAGGGTGTATAACGTTTGTTACGCACAACGGGTGTAAATATGTAGCTATTGGTGAAATGAAAAGTAAGTCATACTGCAAAACATTAAATGCCTAGGTACAATTACATCTATAAATAATTATTTTAAATTAATTATATTTACTAATTATTTTTTACTAAAACATGGCATATAATATATATGCTAGTATAAAGATCAAATATTATTCTTAAACATCCTCAAGTGCATGTAGGCATATTAATCCTAGAATGCTAATTATAAGGATCGGAAAAACAAACGTTTTTTTGTATTAATATGAAAAATCATGCCAGTAACTCTTTTCATCAATACTTTAAATTTTGTTTATTTGAGTATAAATTTTTAACTTCAGCTGTCAGTATGTTAGTGATAAGCCATGATTGAAAAAATATACAATAATTATACTACTGTGCATGCAATGGCATCGACGTAAACTGTTTAAAAATAACTTTATTTAATTTAATAACACGTGGTCTAAAATAAATCGTAGCATACTGTATAATTAAAGTAAGGATACACATATATCATATACTTATAATATATTGTACTTTTGAAAAAAAATAACTATGAAGCAACTACCGGTATCCATGACCCGTTTTTGTATAGACGAATAGTTAATTCTTACGAAAATGTTTTTCGATTACAATATACTTAAAGCGTTCACTTACAATAATATGTAAGAATAAATTTATATATGAATAAAATATCAAAATAAAACACTCTATGTTTGTCATCAATTATTGTTAACGCTTCCATTGTACCAGTTTCATAATATGACATTATATATACATTAAAATGAAAATGTCGATCATGGTAGCATATTAATTATTAGCACCATTATCGATGTTTTTAGAAATAGCTTTTATTATGAAGTAGTTGAAGTGCATATTATTAACAATATTTGACATCACAGAACAGAAAGGTTAAAGTCTAATTATTCATTAGACCGATATAAACCACATATACAATTTTAAATTGCATTTATATTGGATTAAATCTCTATATACTATATACATACAGAGATGAATTTTATTGGCGGGATACCGAGAGGATTTCCGCAACGAGTCATAACTAGCCATCTTTTATATGTATATACATATATATATATATATATATATATATATATATATCATCCAAATAAACAAATATTGTATTTCAAACTTTTGAATTATATCACACCTATTAATAATTATTGATTGACGCCTTTTAGTATTGTGTTACTTATCACATTTTATCACCTACTGAAGCGTTTAATATTTGATAATATAATTCATTCAGTTTCATGCCAATACCTACATATTTTTTTCATTTATTTAGTTTATAAACATGTATATTTAATTTCATGCCCCCCACATCCTGAAGCGGGCCTCCAGGCTAGGATATTTGGCAGGCCCCCTACCTATCGTGAGGGATAAAGGCTGTGTGACGCTCTATTGTAGCGTTTTCCAAATGGTGTACGCGGTAAAATTTATGTGTACATATAGATATTTAGTGTTTTTTGTATATTTTAATACATCCATTTGAATTATGAAGTTATCAAGTATCGATACACAATTAAAAATTGCACCATACACCCACATAATAATAAAAATAACATTATCAAAGGAAGATAGCGCCGCAGGCGACTTTTTTTACTATTCGAGCAAATTTGTGATGTGTGTTTATCTCACTTATCTGGTCGACTCGCCACGCAGGGCCCCCAGGCTAGAGCCCTGTCAGCCCCCCCCTTGTGGGGGCCATGCTTAATTTACTTTTTTAAAGTATAACCGGTACGGTTCGAAAATTTAGGCAGAAAATAAAGGACTATAAGAGGGACGCAAAGGTGAGACGAGATTATACAACGGGCACGATATTTAAAAATCTCACAAATATGAAAAAATACATTAGTGGTGTAAATAAAAAGGATTTTAAGTTTTACAGATTTTTATTTATTTTTATAAATATTGAATATCTAAAATAAATATAAAATGCGTTAAAACCATGAATTATTATCTAAAAGTATTTTTGCTACATTAGAAAAAACTTCATTAACTACAATTTAACTGATAATTACTGTAGGTAACCATAAAATAATATATAATAGTAAGATGTGAATGAACTTACAACGTTTTTTATTTACATTGCAAATTTTTTTTGAGTTAAATAAAATATACTTATACTTTTTGAAATATTTTTAAATAGGTTAATATTGAATAATTAATTTAAGTAAAAACTATCTCAAATTGCAAGCTTCGTTTCTTTCTGTTAGATACCTCCGGTGGACAGAGCATTCATCTTAATGCTTCAGCAGTTCCACTACAGAACACTTCTCGGGTCAGTCTCAAATGACCAATTCACCCCTGCGTACAAACTATAGGTATTCATATTATACTCTCGGTGACTTGGCATTGACAGAACTAATAATTTAATCAGACGCATTTGTATACGATAAATACTTAGATATTTATAATTAGTGCTGTGGTTATCAACCGTTCAATAAAACATCGTTCCAAAACAATAAAATTACAATAATTCATCAACACAAACCATAATAAAAACACGTGCGCGAGACCTTCTCTCTCAGTACAGTAAAAAGGATGTTAGAGGTTAAGTATAATAAAGCAATAATTATTGACATAATAGACGTAGTTCTGAATAAAACAATGAGAGTATTAATATGTATTACGGATTTGATACTCGTACTATACTGGAATCATTCTGTGCCTCGCAGGTGTATTGATAATATTATTATATGAATACTATCGACCGAAGGTATTTGATGGAATTTGAATATTAATTCTAATGGATTTCAGTTTTGTACAATTCCATTTGAGTCTTTTTTTGCGACCCGGGTTTCGCCTTTCGGCATCTTCAAGCACTGTATACACTCACCAAAAGGCAAATAAACACTTACAATGAATACTATTAACTCTAACTTATATAACTATTATATAACTGGAAATAGATAGCCACTTGCATTCTGGGCAGTGTTGACCTGTCGTCGCTATAGGATTTGTTTCCCGAATATCCATTTTTGTCGAAATCGACATTAATGCAGTTCAATTTCTTTTATCGAACTCTACCGAAATCATTTATAAAAACAATATATTTTTATCTAGGAACAGAGATATTTTTTTAAAAAACCCGAATACGCCATGTTAAGTTACAATTACTCCGTGGTGTTCTCCCGAATGTCCAACTATTCGTACCTGAATATCTAAGTTAATTTCGGTCGAAATATATCTCTGGCTGAGTGTTTATTTCCCGAATATGACTTTAGCCAATCAAACCGCGCTCACGCCGTGCATCTCGCTCCCACATTCACGCTGTAGCTCTATAACAATCACGCCCATTTTCATATTTTTCGGCCGTCCGGAGACTTCTTTCAAATTTCGTCTTATTGATATTGTTTTTAACGTTACTATTGTTTTAATAGTGAATTCATCAAATTTGAAGAGATCATTCATAGCTGATACATCACCAGTTCGCCCTGAACTTACAGTAGAGTTGTGGAAGTGAGTATTTTAACCTAAATAACTGCATTTTGTTTTGATAAATGACACAAAATCCCAACGGTTATATGAATTCTACAGTATGACCCGGCAACTACTATGACGTAAAAAATAATTATTATTTCAAATTATTATTAATCAAACATTGTTTCTCTTTATTTTACTTTTAATCTAGGTATCTCCATGAAAATAAAGGCGATGCTATTATTTATTTTTGAATGCGCTGATAGTTAATTTAATTTAATATGTATGTTAGTAACTATTTATTTGGTGGATATTATATACTTAGGATATTGGTATCTACCTAATATTAGCAGCCAATGGTAATTAATTTATACGTGCTATTATTTTGTGTTGTTATTCCTTACAATAGTAAATATATAATATTTATTTGGTGGTTTGTAATAAGTTTAATTGTCAATTATAGAAATATATAGATATAACAATATACAGATATATATAAATAGATTTTTTTTTTTTTGGAAAAAGTATTAATATAAAATTGTTAGCAAGTACGAGTAAGTACCATCATTGGAGAAATGACCGTAACGTCGGTTAGTAATTGAAGTAGTAGATACCTTATAATATATTTTCTCAGAAGTGATTAAAAAAAAATATTTAAGTATGTTCAATTATTAGAATGGTACATTCTTAAATCTTGTGAATTATTCGTTCAATAAAAAAATAGTTAATTACTTAAAAACTATTTTATTACTTAATCCGAAAAAAAACCGAAAAAGTGATTGCCGCATGTTATTATTACATACGAACTTGGGTAATTACGGTCATTAAGGATTTAAATAGTAGAGGTAATTATTAACAATTATCGTGTAAATAAATATAACATTTGAGGCGCGTACTTTTTGACCACTCAGTAATCTGTGGGCCGTGCAGCAATACGCTACGGGCTTAAATCCCGAACGTCCATGTTTTGTCCCGAATATCCATTATTCTGAGAGAGCGCTAAAAATTTCCCGAATATCCACAGTGAGTACTTGTAAATAAAACGCATTTTCTGTGCATTTAATGATTTATACCAGTATATTATTCTTGGAATCTATTCTTAGATAATGTTGCAATCATACAGTATAGAAAGAATGATTGATACATCTAGTGATATTAAAATATACGACAATGAAATTTGTTTTTCGTCTCCTGTAAAATTGACATTTGGTCTATTCGGGAAACAAATCCTATAGCGACGCTGTGTGTCCCTGATAACTATCTTAGAAATAGAGACCATCAGTTGTTTATTCTCCTAAGGTGCAGAACCAACCTGCCACTGGTAATGCCAATTGGGAGAGCGATAACTATGTTCAGGTGTTGATATATTCCACCTACGTGAGAATGAGCTTAGGTGGATGTTGTTTTATAAATTCTTAAAATAGGGTCTGCTTAACTCATCAGGTGTACTTCCTTGTACCTATCTAATTTATCTACTGATATATCTCTTTTTTATGTAATACTGTTATATTTATATATCTTTGTTTCTAAATGTCATGTTGTGAACGTCTTAGACTTATAATTTGTAATGTCCACAATATGTTAAAAAATAAATAAATTTAAAATTGAATAAATTGAACCTATTATACCCAAACTCCAAATACACGTTGAAAAACAACAAGTGAATTTTCCAGAACCGGGATTCAAACCACGGACATTATAAGTCGATACGTTACCTTTAGACCACTGTGAACGTTAGTATTTTAATCCTCTAAATACCTGTAAAGAAACAACATTGATTTAATAGAAAATTCTTAATTTTTTCACATATTGTCAATTGTTACCAGGGAACTCAGAAATAATGGGAACTGAAATACGTAACGAGTAAGGCGAAGCAGGTAACTGACTCGAGTAAGGAAGAATCCAAGTTAAACTTACACACGTGTTAAGAATACGTTTTATGTCGAATACTAAAAACTGCTCTCGGTTTATGCATTTACGCTCATTTAATGTTGGTGTATTACACACACTATTGCACGTGCAAAATGCGTGCTTCATTTGCGTAGGACACTCACACATTCAAAACCCTGCATCAAGATGCGGCGTATTGAATATAGCCTATCGGTATTCTATTTATTATCTGTTCTGTGATTGTTACCTAATTTGTATATTATTAAACACAAGTGAGATTGTAAATAAATACATGAATTTAATTATTTTCCACAAACATAACAGGTTTAAATTTAGCATATAGGAATTTATAATATAACGGGTTTTCCATTAATACCTATACATACAAGGAAGTTCTAGGAACCTACTTTGACAATAACGATTTGAATAATCTAGATTGTACAAAAATAAACATTATCTTGATTGGTACAAACAAAAAAATAATAAATAATGACACGGTAGTGCTATTTCCATACAATATATTTCAGCAGGTATAAAACAAGCAGACAAAATAGGTACCTATAATTTTATTTTTACTTGATTACGGTCTAGGCCAGCGATGGCGAACCGATTTCAGCGAATAATTCGACTCCGTTGGTCAAATAATTAGTTAAAATTTTTCTTATAAACAATATTTTACTTTTTAATGTGTTCGCGGAGAGTTTGATAGATACGTGGCATTCAATTGTTATTTTAGAAATTTATCCTTAGATCGACTCGATTGATTTTCGAATTATTGCCGCTATTATTCTAATTTTTAGTAGTTTACTTAGTGATTTTCAATTTAAATGATATATTGAAATAAGCTTTAACACCCCCGTTACTGTAATGGTACATAAGGTTACTGAGCCTATCAAACTACAAATATTTCAGTTCATATTATGCGTTTCGCTATCTTCATATTTCAAGTAGGTATTCTTAGAAAATGGTCTAAATAAAATGTTATATTTTAAAAGTCGATAGCATTAGCCATTGAATTCATTTAATTGACGAATAAATGCACATTGCAAACAGAGCGTCGCATTCCATTAAGAACATCAAAGTGTATTATTATGCGACAAAGACAGATATAGTCAACTGTAAGAAAGAAGATATTGAAGAAAATAGTTGTAGGCTGTAAGAATGGACATATAAATACTCTTACTTACTGAAATATTTTCAACCTCGTACGGTAATACAAGGTGACATCACCGGAACAGATGTAATTTATAAGCATCGTAAAGGGAAAGTTAAACTTAATTCATACACAATATTACACGTCGGACATTACTTGAGATGCTAGCGATAAATCCAAGATAATTGGGATTTGAACGTGTTAACACCGATTCGTGGTAACGTATCCACCGTGCAGACGACGTTAAAACGGTCGCCCCTCTCTGTGGATCGCGGGTACGAATCCTATCAGCTAGGTCTTTTCACTGGTAATTTTTAACGTGTGCTTGAATCCTGTGCATAGATTCAAAGATTACTCAAATACAGTCCCGTGCTTGGCCGTCGATATGACCGATTGGACCCCATCGGGGCTCATGTTATAGGGGGCTTTCTTCTTAGGTGACTCCTGGCGTCGCAAGAAAAACAAACGAATAATACAAGAGAAACTTCGGTTAATTAATTTTAATATAATATTTGATTGTAAAACGTGGAGGCCGCGGAAAGTTAGAACGAATTCTCGGAGAACACACACAAAATGGGGTCACTGGCATCACGGGAAATATAAGGGTAACTCCATGCGTCACAAGAATGAAAAAAAATCTAGGGAAACGTTTTCTCATGTAAACTTCTCGCACACTTTTAAAGATTTTTATATTATAATACTATGTGCCTATTCCGCTACTTACGGACTTGAGCACGCACATGCTTCAATCGGGACTCACATTTTTTGCTAGGACCACAAATGGCCTACAAAAACGTGGTATTACGATGTTTTCATACTGTATGCTGCCATTTGCTTTGTATGGGAATTGAAATAATCCAAAAAAATCGACGGTAGTTCAACAAGACGCCGTAGAGTCAGAGTCTCTGTGGAAATAGCATTAAGGCTATACCTCAGCTGAGGCATGGTCTAAAAAGATCGTGACTAGGCGATACGCGGATTGCGGGCCGCGGGTGCAAATGACGCAAGCCGAACGAAATATAATTTGTCATAAAAGTTCAACATGCGTCCTTTTTATGTTATGTTTATTATTAAATTCGTAATAATAATAGTATATTCATTGACATGTTTTCTTTTTCAAGTACATGCGGAACGTTTTTTAGTCATCTTTACACGATTTAAGAATATTTTCATCCGACGTCATGACAAAACGAATCGACGTGCAGACACCTTGACTATCGCTCTCCGAATGGCAACGCGGCCGTAATTTCGTTCCACATACAGTTGGAAATTATTTGCTGTTTCACTTATGTACGCTCTTAATGATAAAATTTATCGATAAATCTATCGAATAGATCAAAACTGTTTCCTCGTGTCAGGCTTATCAGGCGAGGGGTGCGAAACTAATCAATGCGCTCCCTAAAGATATATAATATACATTTTCAGTGATTTGCGGTGTATTTTGATTTTATCGTTTAACATTGTCTATGGTATGTATTTTAATATCACTCATTTTATTATAACCAATTATTTTTCAATTTATATCTAATTTTGTGTATGTCTGTATTAATTTTGATTAGTCATGTACACAATGTTTCAGTTTTAAATAAATAAATACCTGAAATTGGCACATAATAAGATGGTGTCTATTAATCTTAGACGTATTCACAGTATTTTTTTGATACGTAGGTTTCTCGTTGCGGATTTCAAATTAATTGAAAAAAAAACAATTGACAATCAGTGCATATTCTTCTGTTTCATTGAAGTAAATATGGCCATGAATTATAATATTCTTGTAATGTGATATTTTCAATTCTTTCTTCTTTTGCTGTATTCTCATTATTTTTTTTAAATATTCATGCGGATATTTTGAAATCGTAGGTCACGGGTTCACTATCGCTTACATACTCAGACCCTCATTAATACTGTCAATAATATTAATAATATAATATCAGTCAAAATATATCAAGGTGACTGCATAATACAATTACTATCATGATTAGACACTTATTAAGGGGGGACATGCTCGTCGAAGGTCAAAATTGAGTTTTTATTGTATTTTCAAACCATGATCCTGGACACTGCTTAAACGTTGTAGATAATCTATTTATATATTTTTAAAGCCTTATTATCCTTTATAGTTATTTTAAACATTTGATGACTGCATGAAGTATTTTTGTTACATAAAATAGTATTCTTTTAAACCTCTCGCTCTAATGTTTTAGAATATAGTCATATTTCGGTACAGAACTGTGCAGTGGTGTTAAAATTTTTTACATTTATTAATTTTTAAACGCATTTATAAAACCATTAGTATAATTTATTACGAGATAATTTTTGTAAAATATTCACGATAAAAAATTATTTTGATAATCTCTGTGATCCCAAATTTGACAAGAATTAGGCATTTTATTATTCAAAAAATCGGCAAGATTAACACATTTGAAGATAATTCTAAAGATATTTATTATAAGCTATGTTTTTGACCATTCAAGTGTGATAAAAATCTTATGAATAATGATTGCTTTATAATAATTATTGACCTAAGAATAAGGTAGTGTTTTTTTGAAATACGCCATTTCTTTTGTCATTCCCTAGTGGTTAAGCTACAACATACGGCCGTAGCCATAAAATGACAAACTATAATTAAAGTAGGGAGTAAAATGATGTTAACGCGCGTGTTTGAACATGTACCTAACTGAATTTTTTTTTATTTTTTTTTTAAACGGTACATGTTCAAACACGCGCGTCAATATCATTTTACTCCCTACTTCCATTATAGTTTGTCAATTTATGGCTACGGCCGTATGTTGTAGCTTAACCACTGGGGAATGACAAAAGAAATGGCGTATTTCAAAAAAACACTACCTTATTATTAGGTCAATAATTATTATAAAGCAATCATTATTCATAAGATGTTTATCACACTTGAATGGTCAAAGACATAGCTTATAATAAATATCTTAAGAATTATCTTGAAATGTGTTAATCTTGCCGATTTTTTGAATAATAAAATGCCTAATTCTTGTCAAATTCGGGATCACAGAGATTATCAATATAATTTTTTATCGTGAATATTTTACAAAAATTATCTCGTAATAAATTATGCTAATGGTTTTATAAATGCGTTTAAAAATTAATAAATGTAAAAAATCTTAACACCACTGCACAGTTATGTACCGAAATATGACTTTATTCTAAAACATTAGAGCGAGAGGTTTAAAAGAATACTATTTTATGTAACAAAAATACTTTATGCAGTCATCAAATGTTTAAAATAACTATAAAGGATAATAAGGCTTCAAAATTATATAAATAGATTATCTACAACGTTTAAGGAGTGTCCAGGATCATGGTTTGAAAATACAATAAAAACTCAATTTTTACCTTCGACGAGCATGTCCCCCCTTAAGAACGTCAAGTTATTGTACGTTTGGAAAATATATTGAAATAACTAGGTATATTTATAAATTTTATACAATAATAACAGCAAAGATAGTTGACATTTTAATTGTTTTAAAAATAATAAATTTATAAATTTACGGTATTGAATACAGATTGGGCAAAATGATAATAATCACGGAGCACAAAAATAATAGTATGTGTACAGGGAACTCAGAAATAATGGGAAATGAAATACCTAACGGGTAAGGAGGTAACTAAAAGGAAACCGATCTCGAGTAAAGTAGAACCGGGATAAACTTAAACACGTGTCAAGAATACGTCATACGTCTCAGTTTATGCATTGACGCTCATTTAATATTGGTGTATTACACGCACGTGCCTTATGGGTGTTTCATTTTCGTAGGACACTCACACATTCAAAACCCTGCATCAATATGTAGCTTATTGAATATAGCCTATCGGAATTCTATTCATTATCTGTTCTGTGTATGTGCATTACCTTCTGAGTGTGGTTGTAAGAATGTACGATTCTGGAGTTTGGAGAAATATGGGATAAACTTAAACAAGTGTTAAAAATATATTATTTTTAATAGTTACGCATGTATCATACATATCATGCATTAAAAGTTTGTCACGTAAACCCAACACACATTCAATATTGATAATACATATTCAGGAGGCTTTGTATTTCTTGCGTTTAATGGCGCGTTCCCCATTAAGTCATAAACCAAAACTACCGTCAAAGTCTTGATCGATGACAACTTTACTGGGTTTTGCATATCATATTATATTCATAATATATTTTATGATTGGGTACGCGTTATTTCTTTTGTCTGTCTCACGGGTACTCGATCAAAAATTTTGGAGACCACTGTTGTAGAAGACACCGCATACATACATAGAAAGAATAAACATTGTTCTATATTTTTTTAACCCAACGTAATTTATATTATTTTCTTCTACCCTGTAGTTACTCTGATTTTTTTGAATTCCATTTTATTTTATTTTAATTTCCAGATTCCTCCGCTGATATCATTCAAGGATGGAACAATCGGAGTAAACTTCCTGGGATACCATGCATCAGCCGGCCTGGGAGGACTTTTGGGCGGAAATGGAGGCGCTGGAGGTCTTCTCCATGCGGAGGCAGGTACTCCGTTTGGACAGCGAGCTGCGGCGGGACTTGGAGGATCAGTCGGACAAAATGGGCGCGCAAATGGTGAGATGAAAATGGTTTATTCTTCGTCTTTCATCACTCTTGCTTCTTACGTTGAGGATATGGCCACTGCTCATCGTCTCCAAATAACCTGTCTCTAAAAATCTCTTTTTTCTTCCATCTTCCAAACTGCCATTACCAGTAGCTTTATCGTTAATTTCAATAATGTACCGTTAAAATAATCTTATTGGGCGTTGCATAAAGAGAAGTAGTACACACATTCACTGCTGATCAGATAATTACTAATTAATTACCACATTTAAATATCATGCTAATTATATCTAATGTCCAACTAATGGTTACGCGCCTAGCGCGTTTTTAACACCGAAAGATTCTGGATGAGGTCGTTCATAACAAGGTTTAATTCTTGAGTGTAGAGAAAAATATAGAATAAATTTAAACACGTGTTTAAAGAACATGCTATTTGCAATAATTTCGTTAGTATAATAAAATATGCATTCAATTTTTTCATGTAAATGAAACTTGCATTAAATATTGGTAATTTGAGGACACTTTGTCCTTGTGTTTTATGACCTGGCCATCATAAAGTAATGAACCGAATCTGGCTTCAAAGTCATTATATGTAATCGATGTAATTATCTGTCCGTTACAAATTAGCTGATGATTAATTATTATATGTAGGTACCTACATAGTTGCATAGCAATTACCGAAGAGTCAGTACAAGGCTTTCTTCAATGTCTTTGGTATCATAGTTCTTATTGTGTATGTTTTAAAGGACGAAAAGTTCGTAATTTATACAAAAATTTTACTATTTTTCTCAATAAATTCAAGAATTATTCAAGAACCTTGACGCAATAATTATTATGCTTTGAATTTTTAATACAACCATCTGCAGGAAAACGATCATAGAGACATCTTGTAAAAAAACTCTTTGTTATAAAAATGAATTAATATTGCACCGCAGTATTCATAGATGGCGTTATAATGTTAGCATACTAAATAAATTATAATATAATATTATATTATTATTATTATAGTATGTACCTACTTCAGTGTTTATCTTTCCTAAAGTAATACCTACATAAATTTATAGAAATCCTGTTTCATTTAATAATTATATTATAGTATACCGATCACTGAATATAATAAAATACTCTCAAATTTAACAGGTGCAGTACGACAATTTGTGGTTTACTATGAAGTTTTCCAGTAACAAAAAAATATACTTAATGAATAATTATTATACCCGAAAAGTTGTCAACAAATCAATTATTTTTTTATTTAAGAAAATCCAATTATTTTTTCCAGGTGAGCTATACGCCGGTGCAACAGCTGGTGGAAACGTGAAAGCTGCAGCCGGCCTCGGAGGCGGAATCGATGGAGGTAATAACCCCATTGCAAACGGTGGCCTTTATTCAGCAGCATCAGCCGGCAGTGCGGCGTCAGGATCGTCGATCGCCGGAGAAACTTCAAACGGAAGGACTTATAAGCGAATCTCCAAAATTGGAGCCCCCAAGAAGCGAGTCAACACATACGTATCCGATGAAAATGATACACAGGAAGAAGATGTACCTGTCGTATACACACAGAAGAAAACTCGCGTTCGTCCAGTCAAATTCGACAAATACGCTATTTCTCAGGAAGAAGTATAAATTTTAGTATTTTTTTTCGCTCTAACAATGCATGTCTAAATTGACATAGAATTAGCTCCGTTAAAATTTAACTAACATATTAATCGAAACTTTAATAACACGTTGAAAATGTTTTTCAATTAACACAACTACTAACGAAAAATCCAATAGGTATCGTGAATAAAAGAAACTCACTACTTAGGTAAGTAATATTAAATATAAGTAGTGATAGTGTTACCTCTCTTCGCAGGCACTTATTAAATGGGTTAGAGGAGGACCGAGTGGCGGCACCTCTTTGCCGGGATGACAGGTATACTATGTTAGTTATTAGGGAAATACAAAGTATTCTCAACTAAAATTAAGGAGTACAGTTACGAAACACCCCTTTGTTCAGCCATGATAATTTACTTATTAACATTATTAACGTGCTTAGACAATCACGTTAAGAAATTTTCCCAATTAATGAGAAGAGAAAACCTATCCAATGTTTATAAATAGTAAACATACATCGGGCCGATAGAGAGACAAGGATATTATATTGTTATTGTAAAAATAGAAAACACGTCGATATCCTTTACCTTCGATATCCTTGCTTGAAACACGTTAACCAATAACACTCCTTTTTATACCATGTCTGATCCTAAAAAGTTCATAATATGGGCCTCCACAGAAAGGAGGTTGTATTAAGGAACAGATCTTTGTATTTACGATAAATGAATGGTAGCCCCTTGCTCAGCGCTCGAAATGGAAAAGTTTACGAACCGGAACGCTCGGCAATTTTCTGAAGATCCAATTTTATGTGTATTTTATAAAAATAAGTGTGTTAGATTTTCTATTATATGGGCTATCTAGCTTAGACGATCAAAATATTTTTCCACGAGACGGAGCGATAATTTTACCTATTTAACGAACCGGAACGGCGCTCCGGTCCATTTCGAGCCCAACACTTGCTCAACCTAATCTATACTCTGTGTCCAACCACAGAACAGATAAAAAATAGAATTATCATCCCCATTAAATTTGATGCCGGATTTTAGCACACAAAAAATAGACTGTGGCAACATATATAGAGAGCCGCATTATTGATGTCTACTTTTCATTAGAAAGATTTCATACGTAACATATAAATATTGCTAATATTAGTGTTTTAAAGCGTTTTTAAAATTAGCATACGTATTTAAATTACACTTTTACACACAATAATTACAACAACAGTTAGGAATAGCTAGATATTGAGAAAGGGATATAATTGGATTTTGTAGGTGTTGTAAAACAAGGTATTTTCAATGATAAAACAAGTCTGTGTAAAAATGCTGACGGAGATTAGTTATGTCGACTACCTGACTGCGAAGATTTGGCATCCAAAGCTTGAGTATTTCTATTTATGACAATCAATAACAACTTTCGAGTAGCGTTGGAAGAATGGTCGGTTGGTGGTGGAGACACACAGAATATAAAATAAACTGAATTCTCATCAAATAAAAAGAGATATTAATTTCTAAATAAATATAAAATAATTTATTAATAACATTTATAAATAACGAGAAGATAGAGTAATGTTTACATACAACAGGTAATTCTAGATATAACATTAATCGCATTTATAATAATATATTAACAGAAAATATACATGTTTGTCTTATCTTAACCTAACCTAACTAACTGTCATCCATCAAATACACATTTTATTAATGGTGTTGGTCGAAAAATGAAATTACCAAATAAAAATGA
The DNA here is from genome assembly GCF_057557595.1 of Rhyacophila brunnea. Lineage (NCBI taxonomy): Eukaryota > Metazoa > Arthropoda > Insecta > Trichoptera > Rhyacophilidae > Rhyacophila > Rhyacophila brunnea. The sequence goes on along the minus strand of NW_028233276.1, from coordinate 31,773,516 downwards.
TGGGGCCCATGTAGGGCTTTCAATTAACCGGAGGAAAATTACTATCCGGTTAGCGGTTAGTTTTAACCGTCGTATTTGAGAAATGAGTTTTCAAGTATTTTTGATATTATTTTTGCACATTTTTTTTTCTCTTCTACTCTACAATTAGACGTGGATTTTAGCCACCTCCCAATTAATGAGATATAACATAGTATGTTATGTAATTGTTGAACCCACTACGTCCACGTCCATGCTCCGTGTTAATTGTTGTAGATATACCTGCATAATATGCATAATATTGTTATAATACATAATAAAGTTTTGAATGATTCGAAGTGAGTATTATTTTTGACATTGGTTTTTGATAGCATTTGGTGTCTAAAACTTATAAACGAGCGGAACTCTAATACTAGTTTAGAGAATAGTTTGCCCAAAATAAGACCAATTCCACCATTTCACGACTAATGGGAAATTAAGGTTTCTATGGGATGATAAAATACAAGACGTGTTGTTTAATTTGTAACGCCTCACTATCCTCAGCCAAACACATGCAATAAATTTATATAAGTTGAAGAATGATAAAGGTAGGGTGTGGTGATCACTGCATTTTGATACTGAATAGTGGATGGTTGATCACAGCCTACTTCAAATTGGACATGCCTAGTGTATGGTTAATCGGTCGTTATAAAAATCGCCTACTAATTGTTCTTTTTAAATTGTTTAGCATTTTATATGAAAGGTCATGAAATAAAAGAAAATTGACGTTGAGATTGAGAGTGATGAATGACTTTCATTTATACTCAAGGTACCGAACAAGAATGCAGTTACTATAAACGTTACGTTAACGTTGTACAAATTGTTTCGATTTAGTTCATCTTATATTTATAATAATTATTAATAATAACGATTTTGTAGTTAATAAATAAACGGGATAGTTTAATATTGTAATTTTGTAATTTCTTATTATTATTATGGATTAAGGCAACAATTTAATATCGTACTTTGTGTTTAGTTATAATGACCTACACTCCGGTAAAACTAAGTGATCTTGCAAAATCCTAAGGTGGCAACCGTTCAGACATTTAAATCATATTGGCAGCAAAGGCATAGTAATATGCCGCTCAAACGGACCCCTCCTCGTGGGGAATCGCTACCGGACATTCCAGGCCCTGCAAAAACTGCTTCAGGAATCGGAACACGCGTACGCGAGCGGTCAAAAAAGGAACGCTCGCCGAAGAGCCCCAAATCACAACAAGATAAGGCCTCTACTGCTGAAGATGGAGAAAGAGAGCCAAAGCAAAAGAAAACCAAACAAAGAAGCCACCAGCCTGCACCCCCGAGTACGTCGGATGTCGAAAGCGACTGCAACGTCGTTATAGATTCAGCAGTATCGGACACCACAACCGAGCCTGAAAATAATGTCATCTATGATGACATACAAACGTGCTTACATGAAGTGCACTCCTCCCTTAGGGCTGACTCTAAAGATAAGCTACATAATGCCCTACTAAGCCTTTCCGAGGCTGTTGGAAGGCAGAATTTGTGCATGGCCAAGCTGGAGATAAAAGTCGTAGCGCAGGAATGCAAGATTAAGGGCCTGCAGATTCAACTTCGTGATAGGCAATTAAGCATTGAAAATCAAAACCTGGCCATTGCTGATTTAAGAGAGCAGACGAAAACTCTCAAAACTGCCACATTACAAATCAACAAGGAGCCTACCATCACTGCCCCCCCTATTGATACCACCTGGGCTACTGCGTTAGGAAGGCGGCAGCGTCCGGCAGCGGCGCCATTCACGGCACCTGCTGTCACCGGGTCAGCATTTCCTTCGCTATTGCCGCTAGCACCAAGGCCTGGAGTCCTCTTTTTCCCTACGGGAGAAGGAGAAAAACGATCGGAAACGACAAGAGAGCTCATCAAGAAGTCCCTTAACCCCAGGGATATTGGGGTACAAATAACGGAAATTAGAAACGTCAGAAACGGAGGTGTTATCGTACACCCCCGCTCTGAGGACGAGGCCAAGCGTCTCGTCAGCGCTCTGGAGACCTCAGAGACTGCTCTGAGTGTTAAACTTGCAGGAAAAAAGCAGCCTCGCATTATTATTTTTAATATGCCGGCTTCCACTACAGAACCCCAGCTTCGGGAGGCAATTTACAACTCTACAAGAGAGCAAACGGGTCTATCTGAGGAGGCCTACCAGGCCGTACGCCTCAGCCACAAGGCGGGTCCCAGGACTGGCAGATGCCATTATATCACGTATGTACCTGCCGCGGTGTGGTCTGCTCTCATTGCAGATGACAGACTGTACATGGGGTGGGACTCTTTCCCACTCCAGAACTATCTAGGGGTAACCAAGTGCAATAAATGCCACTTATATGGGCACATGGCCAAATCATGCTCGGCAAAAGACGTCACCTGTTCTTACTGTGCCGAACCAGGCCACGACCGTGCGGACTGCCCCGTGAAGGAAGCTTCACCAAAATGCGTTGCCTGCCGCCGTCACAAGCGGCCATATGACCACCCGACCCATAGTGCAACATGTCCGGCTCGCCTGTATGCGGAGCAGAGGGAGCGATCAATGACGGACTACTCAATTGAAATCCCTCACCCATCCTCAGCATGACTCGCTTATAATAAGCATCATTCAACAACTTCCGCACCTCGGTCATGCGAGATTTATTATCAAAATGTAAGAGGCCTAAAAACTAAAGTAAATACATTTAAAGAGGGTATATTGTGTGCCAGACCATCGATAATTGCTCTAAGCGAAACATGGCTCGACGACACCATATCGGCCAATGAGCTGTTCGGAAGTGAATATTCTGTGCATAGAACAGACCGTCGACATGGTAGACGAGGTGGGGGCGTTTTGCTGGCAATTAGAAATGGGGTAGCATTATCCACACAAACTTTATATCCAACCAGATCAAATTTAACTGAATATGATTTTGATTTTAATTTGTGTAAAGTTAATTTTAACTTTTGTTCACTGTACTTGGCCGCTGTATACTTCCCTCCCGGCAGCTCAGCGACTACATACAGTGACTTTTTTCACATAATAGAAAATTTGGTACTGCCCAACAAAAAACTAATTATTTTGGGAGATTTTAATTTGTATTCCGCTGGTATAATTGAATCTGATTATACCAGCTTTAATAATTTATTTAATTTAAAACAATTTTCTTCTGTGAAAAATAGTCTCGGTCGGACGCTTGATTTGGTGCTATCTAACGTTGGTTGCACGGTGGTCAGCGCGTGTGATGAGCCTCTCGTTCCTGAAGATGTCTATCATCCCTCTACTTGCACAATTTTATCTTTTAATCATGTATCGCACAGAAATGATTCGTCGATTCCTCCACTGAATAGGCATAATCCGCAATGGAATTTTTCAAATGGAAATTTTTTAGCGCTGTATAATTCTTTGAGTACTACAGATTGGACCTCTTTATATGAACAAATTGATGTAAACACGGCATTAGCTATTTTTTATAATAAATTTTATAATAGTCTGGACTCCTGTTTCCCTCGCCGGCTCATTCATCTACCGAAGTACTCATATCCTAAGTGGTTTACGCCAGAAATTATTTATAATCTAAGGTCAAAGGCATATTATCATGCACTGTGGAAAAAACATAGACGGACTGCAGATTATAGTAAATTTTCCTGTCTTAGAAACTCATTGAAGTGTGACATCTCTTCGGTTCACAAATCATATCTAACGTCGATTGGTCGAAATATTGTCTCAGATCCTAATTGTTTTTGGAAATATATTCATTCGCTTAGTTCCAGTAGTACTACAAAAGACAATGCCATGATGACGTTGAATAATGATCCTATAGAGAACCATGTTATATCTGATGCATTTGCTAAGCATTTTGAATCACTTTATAGCTCAATAGAACCGCTACTTGACCCCGATTCTGCTGGTCCTTCGTCTGCAACGCAAGATATTCAAATCTCAGCTTTTGACGAGAAAGATATGGAATATGGGTTTTCAAATTTGTCTCCCAAAAGTTCATTTGGTCCAGATGGCTTGCCACCTTATGTGGTTAAGGGCTGTTACGAACATATATCCTTTCCGCTTAAACATATATTTAATTTAATCATAGCATCCAGCACTTTTCCTGATGCATGGAAAATAACCCGCCTAAGGCCGCTTCATAAAAAGGGATCTAGATCAGAGATCTCTAACTATAGGCCAATAGCAGTTCTTTCGGCTCCATGTAAATTATTTGAATCGATATTACATATAAACATCAACCGTCAAATAGACTCTCGCCTCTCCGATTCGCAGCATGGTTTTCGACTTAGGCGGTCCACAGTAACAAATCTTATAGTGTATAATAATTTTATTTCAAATTCTATGGATAAGTCAATTCAAGTTGATTCTGTGTACACAGATATTTCCAAGGCATTTGATCGTGTTGATCACGATATTTTATTACAAAAGCTTTGTACATTTGGCGCGTCATATAGTATAATATGTTTTTTTGCTTCTTATTTGAAAAATCGCCGTCAATTTGTTGATTACCATGGGAATGAATCGCGGATTTTTAGAACAAACTCTGGTGTTCCTCAAGGTTCAAATCTTGGCCCAATTTTGTTTTTAATATTTTTTGATGATATTGTCAAAGTTATAACCAATTCTTCTTGTTTGCTATTCGCAGATGATCTTAAACTTTTTCGAACTATTGAAACCCCATTATGCTGTGCGATGTTGCAGTCTGACCTAGATGCTATCTCGCAATGGTCTATCTTAAATAAACTTGGATTCGCTACCTCCAAATGTAATATTATTTCATTCAATCGTTCAAGGCACACCTTATTGTTCCCATACACATTGTCTGGTATAATATTGAGTAGGGTAACGGAGATAAAAGATTTGGGAGTATTGTATGATACAAAGTTCACTTTCAATCAGCATATTCTTAACATCAGTACTAGATCTAGCAAAATGCTTGGTTTTGTTATGAGGGTTTCAAAATCATTCGAAAACGTCCGAGTGCTACGTACATTATACGTATCATTTGTGTTGAGTATTCTTGAATATTCCAGCATTATTTGGAGTCCTAATAGGTTCATGCACACAATTAAGCTGGACCGAGTCCACAATAGATTTCTTAGATTTCTCTACTTAAGAACATACGGGTTCTTTCCTTATGATAATGACAATAAAATGAATTTCCCGACTCGTTTTCTTCTGGGTATGCTATCAATGCAATCCCTGTCTACCCGAAGAGTGATTGTTCTTTTAAAGCATTTCTTTTTACTTCTTCGTGGGTTCATTTACAACCCGCATATACTGGCGAATATTAATTTTCATGTTCCCACCAATATCACTCGCAGCTCCACGGTCTTCAAGATACCTCGTCGCAGGACAGATGTTATGTTTCATGATGCTATGTATCGTGCAATTAGCTTATTTGATGGCACCATAAAGGTTGATTTGTTTTTTATTAATTATATAATGTTTGTAGACGTTTTAAATAGGATAAATTTATAATTGTATATATTATCAAATTTCTTTAATATTCACACATGCTGTCTTTTCCACTTTCTTGTCATATTAGTTGTTATTTGTAATTAAGATATTTTTATATATTTGTATATATTATGTATTATGGCGCATTGGCCAAAAGCTGTAATGCCGTAATACTCTTTTTTTATAAATAAATAAATAAATAAATAAATAAATAAATAAATAGGTTCAAGTAGAAAAAGTCTCTGAGATCCGACTTGTCACTTTCATGATGATAATATTATGCTGCAGGGGGATTTTCTTTGCAGCAAATGATGCAACGGATTCGTGATAAAATTTAAAAAGGAACAAACCATTAATAAAGTTATTACATTAAGTATACCAAAATCTAAAAAAGATGCGTATTTGTCAGAAATTGTGTGTATAATATTTCCCAAAGCATAACAGAATACCTGCATTTTTAGTTTTATAATATTGTTATTTTTTTTTTTTTAAGTTTTTCTTTTTTATGTTCACTCGCTGGAGCCTAAAGCCTCAAAATCAGTCAGTGCGTAGGGCTTCTACACCAGTAAATGCGTCACTGAGTGGCTAGTAATTTTAGGGCACTATATTTAAAATTATTTTTGTGTAAGTATAAATATTTTAATTGACCATTTAGCACATACAATGTGCATTTAGAATTAATTAAGATTTACTGTAAATTCTTTTATACAATAGTTTATCGAATACAAATGATGATAATTATACAGTAACGACTTATATATGATTCTGAACCAATAAATAAATTAGTATAAAATGTCATCGTTTGACCACAAAGCAATCGTACACATTGCATGTTAATCGAAATAGTGACACATATAATAATATCACATGTACGTGTAATGACAATAATTATTATCATTGTATTATAACCATGGAGTATAATATTAATCACCGATTATACGTTAACGATTTTATATATATTATTTACACCTGATTCCCACTGCAAGACAATGCAATTGGCATACAAAAATAATGATTCTTCCCTCGTATATAAACGTCATACAACTCACATATTTACATACGTGAACAGTTAATTACATTTTATCCTTATTCGTGTACGATTAGCATAGATCTGTATTTTGACAACAACAAAAAACATTGAAATATTTCTTGATTTAGTTACTATATTTAGATTTTATGACATTTTTCATTTGTCAGACTTTATTTTCTATGATATTATAATATATACATATTAACAATCCATTATGTCGGTTGGCTAATTGCATGGTTAGAAATGATTAATTTGTTTCAACGCTTAATCTCCATTACATAATTAGGTAAGTATAACATTGTTAATAATAATCAAAAAATAGCATTTTTTAAATTAAAGTTCTTATAAAAAAGTAAATTGTTGATACTACATAATATTATATTTTCAGCGTCCATTTACAACATTTTTTGGTGGGGTTGTTTTTATTTCTTTACAGTTCTGGCAGTTTCCAAAATTCAATTTTTTTAATTACAAAATAATATTACACAGGTAACTGTATAATTTTTCGGATAATGTCTGTCTCCTACTGTTTTATCACCATCTTCTTTGACCCCTAATTCGATGTGAATCTTGGCTGCCTATCAAAGAAATGTTTGTCAATATGATTTGGTTAACCTACTAGAACTAGACCTATATTCTGGATCCAATAACCACATTGAAAATGGACAGGTGTGAATTTTCCAGACACGCGGTTCGAAGATGTGACCTAACATTCTACCATTAATCCATATCGAGCACCGGTTCACCAACATCATTAATTTATTAAATAACATTTATTTTTCGAATAAACACAACATAATTTTATATTCGATTTTATAATTATTTATGCACCTGTTTCATGTTATTAAAATTGGTTGTTTTCAGACACCTGCTGTGGCCACCAAACACGTTTCCTATGAATCATCCCCATCAGCTGGTTATTCAGGTTTCGGCACTGGATTCCTCAACGCGTTCTTGAGCGCCCCCAGCCAGCAAGTTCCCTCCTATGCACACTCAACCACCGTAGAAAAATCAATCAACCATGGCGGACAGAAAAACCCGTCGTTCTTTGAGGACATTTTCAACGTAAGGGTTTTTAGCTATTGAGTTACTCCCAAAATTGTTGCAACACTCGGTGTATAGACATCTTATTTTTACAAGAATCATTATAATTGTTATCTTTTCACTCAACTTGAATTATATGGATTAAAACAGTGGTATTCGAAGTCTGTGCCGCGCCACCATAGAATCTTTGACAAAAATCTACACAAAATTAAAATGTTAATTCAATTGCACCAGTTGATATTATGATGTTTCCATATATATATATATATATACAGATTCAATATCTGAGAGCAATATGGGTTTATGCAGTTGCTTGGAGGTCGCACGTGTTACGGATTCCGTTTAATATTGACTTTAATATTGAGTTTAATATATACTTGTGGAGTCGTCAAATGTTTAGTGTTGGTATAAATAAACGGACTATGTATGTCTGTAAATATGTACACCAGGTTTTTGCATCAGTTCATTTAAAATAGCGATATAATAAAACTTAGTAGAAAAAAATAATACATTTAAATTAAATTTATGACTAAAACGCCGACGGTGGCCGCGCGGTTTAAGCGTTGGACTATCACGCCGTGGGTCCGAGGTTCGAATCTTGGGTCTGGCAAGTACACATACTGTTTTTCAATTTGTGTGTGAGTCAGGTTATAAACCTAATAGGTTGAGCAAGTGGCTGACATCCATTTCTCGTAAAAATCAAAATCTGTTAATACAAACCTCTACTCTGTGGAGGCACATATATTCGGATCGGATATGGTCGAAAAAAAAATAGTAAGATATGGCATGCTTACCCATTTAGTAAAGAACACTTGTAGATACTAAGAGCACCGTCAAATAAAAAAGTTTCAAAACCACTAGGTAAATAATATTAAGGTTACTTCATCTCTAACCACTATAAACTCATATAGTATGCAGTTATGGTATGTGCATTCGATAATTTATAGTTGTGTTATTTGGACATGATTTTTTGACGCTTCCTTATGTTGATGGTGTACTTTCAAATTCAAATTGCATCTGCAGTTAAATCTTATATTAATGTTTACAATCTGACCAATAAATACTTATTCTCTTCTTCAGGTGATTTCTCGACTTTATTTATTTTTCTAGATTCGTGATTGTTTTTTTGATATATCAAAACTTTTTTTAGCTGTTTTGGCCAAAAAAAAGAAAAATTACCGGAAAATTTAAATTCCGTTCAGAATCAAAGTCGAGGCGTTTTTTTTAACCAATTTTCTTGAGATATTCCATTATATTTTTTAATTCCGGTTGCAGTCAGCAGCTTAGTCTAGTGACAATCTCATTGATGATTTCTCGATAAGTGCGAATTCTATAAGTTTCGAAGAATTTATTTCTCGAGATTCAAGATAGGCCTTTTCTGATTACTTCTCGAGAATTCTCGATGACAACCTTTATTTGGCAGTGTCCATAGTTCATTATTAACGAGTGTTTAATTTAGTCGAAAATATATAATTTAATAATATCTACGTACCAGTTTTTCTACTTTCAAATTGCAATATCTCTATAAATATCATAGTATCATGCATGCAGAATTACAAAATTATACAATTATGTAACATAATGTATCGCCTATAATGCCGGAAATAGCATTATCGAAATAATTAGATTTGACATTAATTATTCTAAATAATATTATATCTCACATCTCAATGCCATAGATAGGTATTTTTGAGAATATTATAAAATTATACACATTTATGAAGTAAATATTTTCAGAAAATAATTTGACTAATTCTAACTTTCTTTTTTTCTAGATCCCCATCTCCACATTAGGCGCCGTTAGCAAATTCCTCAGCAATTCTGCATCTGGAAGCAATCTGAACGTTCAAAAATCTTACACCAGCCATTAAAGATTGTGCAATCTAAATTAATCACACACTATGTAATTTTAAGCTATCATAAGTTGGGAAATGGCGACATAGATCGTTACAATATTCAATGAATCAAAACAATTACACGAGGCCAGTAATTGTGAGGTGAATTCTATTATATACTCAACGGGGGTTGAAACAGTTAAATATAATTTTAATTGTAGTAATCATAGGTGTTTTTTTACATGTTTGACATAATAAACTTTTTGTACTGATAAGTATGTTTTATTTTGTTATCGTATCCAATACATACAGTAGCGTTCCGTGGGGCTGACAGACCATGCGTTGCTTAGGGGTGACAAATGAAGGAATGAATAATATGATTACAACTTTTGAAAACAGTGGCGGTTTTGTATTGTGCCGACGAAAGTACCGACATCTTAGTTTAAAGAAATCACAAAGGGCCTCCAAACTTGTCAGTGCGACATACCTCCACGTACTTAAAACTATCACTATTTGAGAGTAGGTTTCGTAGAAATGCTCCAATCGTCAGTCATTTTTTTCAAGGTTTTTGTTGCATTTGCCAGTTTAAGATAGTAAATTAGGTAGTTTCAACTAATAATTTTGCACACAATTTGGGACTAAAAATGAGACGGTACCTATTCTAAGTTTGCCTAAGGGCGCCACTTTGCATAGGGACATCACTGAATACATAGGTACTCAACGCTATTAATAAATTAACAGCGATTATAACTGGCTTATTTAAAATAAATTCGTCATTTCATAAAGCTATATAAAAGTAGGTATAATGTTACAATACACGTTTAGAGATTTGATAAAAATATTAATATTAAAAATAAAAACTGTTCAGAGCTATTTTACAACGTTTTTATTGGGTCGTATTCTTATTTGTCCGGTGGTTTTTTGTCCGGTACTAATCTTGCAATCGATTTTTAACTAACTTCCCGACTAGCTAGACATTTTAAACTTTTAGAATATATCAGAACACGATGCCAATGCATTTTTTTTAAATACTTTTACTAATTTATAATCGAACCACTTTATGCACCTGTCTCGTAATTATCATTATCGTGAATGTAACGATAATGACTACAATTTACCTGTAGAAAATATATAATTTTCAATTTAATGTGTGGAGTTATACAGTCAGCCAATTATCGTCCAACGAAATATTATTTGATAATTTCGTCTCTGTTCTGGCAGAACACACTAACTGGAGAATACTAGTTTTGAGTAATTTGACTTTGAAGTTGTTAAAATGTTTGAAATAATCGTCTAACATGTGAGTTTATTAAGTAATCGTAAAAAGGGTGACTTTAAAATAAAGACTGTTTATTTATTAAGAAGGTTTCTAGACGGTAAAGTTTGAAATAAGGAACATTTTGGTACTAACTCAATATGTATTTTTTTCGAATTAGTGTTTTCTGCCAGAACAGTGACGATTTATTCTGAACTTTAATGTAAACTTGACAAGGTCAGAACTAAACGGCGAGCTGTATTTTACAACGTTTTTATTAGGTCGTATTCTTATTTGTCCGGTGGTGGTTTGTCCGGTACAAATCTTGCAATCGATTTTTAACTAACTTCCCGACTAGCTAGACATTTTAAACTTTTAGAATATATCAGAACACGATGCCAATGCATTTTTTTAATACTTTTAGCCATTTTTAAGTAGAATTAAATTCATTTTCAGTTAATTCTGTTTTGTATGAAAAGTTATTTCGGAAGAAATCCGTAATCCAATCCACTATTATTGGTTGCTAGGGTCCTAACAACTAAATTATTAATATATACGTGCGTTACTATGGAAATCAATATGAGTGTCGAAATGACATTTTAGTATTATTTCTATCAAATACATTTTTTTTTGATCGTTTAAGCTAGTCAAGTCAAGTTTATATGATTCAACAGAAAATTTAAAAACGTTGTATATAAAAAGTTATTTTTATCTTGTAATTATTTACTAATAAGTATGTATTTATCTTATCGTATTTAATTTGGAGAACGTGTTTCTCAAGATAATTCGTTTTACCAGTTCTAAATGCACATATAAAATTCCTAAAAATTACACATTGTGAAAAAGCATTATTTTTAATAATATCAGTTCGTATAGTCCGAAGCTTAAAATTTTATAACACACATCATAATCTCACCTAAACTCACCTTATTGAACCAATTAATTTAATGTGTATATATTGTGACAGAAATCAATAGATGTTTCGTTATAATCAGTAGGGTACTGTATGACTTATAATGAATGCTAAAACTTTCAAATGAATCTTGCTCACCTTTCAAACAAATCAATTAATTGCAAAAATCCTTTGTGTTAATACCTACTCACGTCAAGTATCATTTATTTTTATACAAACGCACTTTTTAATTACTAACAACAATTAAAATAAAAAGACACGCAATGGGTCAGCATTATTAAACTCAAGGATAAAAATACATATAATGTCCGCTTTATCTTTGTTTTTGTATTCAATATAAATAAATATTAAGTATATAGTTATTTAACAAACGAGGCAAAAACTAAATACATGCCTGCCTGTCTATGTCACACCACGAGAAGGCGCACCAAAGTTAGATATTGGTGCATACAAGTTTGATACGGTCGACAGTTTCATATACCTTGGATCTCTTGTAACTCGACATAATGATATTACAGAAGAAATCAACAAGACAATCATGTCTGCGAATAAATGCTACTTTGGCTTGTTAAGACATTTTAAGACCCGCATACTATCTCGGCGAACTAAAAGCACTCTTTACCAGACACTTGTAAAGCCAGTGCTCACATACGCATCGGAAACCTGAACATTAACTCTGCGAAATGAACGAGCCCTAAACATCTTTGAAAGAAAAATTCTCCGCCGTATATATGTACCGATCAGGGACGGCACCAATTGGAGAAGATATAATGCTGAGCTCTAGGGGCTGTACGAAGATTGCAGCGCAGTTCAATCAATTAAAATTGGGAGACTGCAATGGCTAGGTCATGTGCACCGTATGAATGACAATGAACCTGCAAAGAGAGTGATGTTCAGCAATCCAATAGGGCGTAAAAGAAGAGGCAGGCCAAAGATTAGCTGGTTGGATGGAGCTGCCAGTGACTGTGACTGCCGTATTCTGGAAAGCGGCCACAGTAGATAGGAATAGGTGGAGAGAGCTGTTGGAGGAGGCCAGGACCCACACCGGGTTGTCGCGCCCCTGATAATGATATAAATATTTAACAGCAATATTATTATCCAAACCTAATGGGCCATAGCTTTCTCAACCAGTGACGTTCCGTTATATTTAGTAAGTAAATCAAGCGTCGCATAGGGGCGTCATATTATAAAGGGTGGCAAATGAAGCATCGATTACAAATATTATTATAACTTTTGAGAGCAGAGGCTGTTTTCAGTAAAGCAGACGATGCGATCGCTTTATTAAAAAGAATCAACATCTTAGTTTAAAAATAATTAAAAGATCAAAAGAACTTTTTATATACCACGTTTTTAAATTTTCTGTTGAATCATATAAACTTGACAATTCTATGTATTAATAATTTAGGACAAATAAGGCAATTGTCAACAAATCATTTTTTTGCTATTTTGCAACAAACAAACAAATATATAATACCGAAATGTCATTTTGATTTCCATGGTAACGCACGTATATATTGATAATTTAGTTGCTAGGACCACCCCCTTAGCAACCAATAATAATGGATTGGATTACGGATTTCTTCCGAAATAACTTTTCATACAAAACAGAATTAACTGAAAATGAATTCAATTCTACTTAAAGACGGCTAAAAGTATTAAAAGAATGCATTGGCATCGTGTTCTAATATATTCTAAAAGTTTCAAATGTCTAGCTAGTCGGGAAGTTAGTTAAAAATCGATTGTAAGATTTGTACTGGATACACAACCACCGGACAAACAAGAATACGAGCTAAGAAAAACATGGTAATAATTTAAGTATAAAAAATACTGACAACCTAAATTATAGTATTGTATTGTAATACATATTGTAATGGCAGTTTATCGCATAGGGAACATTCTCACAAGGGTGCATCCAGACCTGTCAGCGCCATCGAAAACCACGTAGGTACCTAAAACCACCGCTATTTACGAATATGTTACGTGTAACGCTTTAATGCTGAGTGTATGTTATGTACGTTAATTTAAAGTTTTTTGTGTACCTATTTGTCTATTTAAGATAGCCGGAAATAAATAATGAAAAGTTAAGTAAGTACCTAACGATTTTTCAAACCATTTGAAATTGAAAATGAAAAAGGGGCTGCCGGCAAATCGTGTCTAGGACGATTCGGCGTCGGGACAACTGGACGCCACGCAATCGAATGAAATTTGAAAATAAATAAAAAGATTTTTTTTATTTTTATATTAAACATGATTTCTCAATCTATAATAAAAACATTATGTTAAGAACAAAATGAATTAAAACTTACTAAGTAGTAGATAGAAAACTGATTATAAATCCTCGTCGACTTTCTGAATAAAATCGTAACGAACGTATATTTATGTTATCAGACAGTCCGGCGCCCATTTGTCCTGGCGCCCAGTTATCCCATTTACTACTAAGTCTACCAAGGAAGTCATTGTTCTCAAAGCAACAGATTTTATATATATGGGCTATTTATCTGTTGGCATTTATAAAGAATATCATCATAATGAAAGAAAAATAAATTCTACAATACTATTCTAATAAACAATATATATATATATAAGTATTAATTTTATTTCAAATAATATATTTTGTAATGTTTTAGTTTTATAACCAGTAGGTAGGTACTAACAAATTCATGTTAAATGATCCAATAGCTTATGGTTAGCGGTAGAGGTAAGTACCTATCTGCTTTGAGTATGACTGGTTTCGAAGAAATTTCCAATCACCTGCAAAAATTCATTTCATTGCAGTGAATGTCAACATTATTTTATCAAGGATGTTTATTATTTTTTTTAATTATTACAGTATCCGGTTTCTAAACATAGTATTCAATGACATACACAAAATACTTTCAATACATCATTATTTTTTGCAGTTTATTGCAGGTAAATTGCATTTAAAGTAACTACTTACCTATCTACAATTAAAAACACTTATTAAGATTGTTAATTAAATTAAATTAATTTGTCAATTTCATATTGCATTTTTTTTCAATTTAAATAACTATGTAGGTACCCAAATTGGTTTCAAACACAGAACAGATTAATAAATATAATTCAGATAGGCTAATAGCTATACTATAACCCCCAATACAATACGTTTTGAAGCAGGGTTTTGAATGTGTGAGTGCCCTACGAAAATAAAACAAACATTATAGACGTGCACTAGAGTGTGTTGCAACCTTCAAATACACCAATATTGAATAAGCGTCAGTGCATAAACCGAGAGCAGTTGACTGAACGAAGGACAAGCTTAGAATGACGTATTCATGAGACGTGTTTAAATGTATCCCACATTCTTACATATATCGGTTGCCTGTTTGTTACTTACTCCACGCCCGTTACGAACCTATTTCAGTTCCCATTAATTCTATGTTCTCTGGTTTCCAATAATACAATAAACCTCTACATACGTAAGTATACTGTAAGCTTTATGATGATAATATATAATTTGAAAACACCTTAGAGAAAATATATTATAATCACTAGAAAAATACAATACTCACCGTGTCGAACCCGCGCCCATATTATGCTCTACACTCGTACTTGTATGTTACATTCTTAAATCATGTGAAATATTTGTTGAATTAAAAATATATTTATGATATTAATTTAAATAACTGTTAATTTATCCAATTCATAAAAATATTATTCCATAAAGAAAAACAATGATATTATATATATTTAAAAAAGGATGATGATGAGTAGCTTTTCATTAGATCAGGGGTTCCCAACCCCGTGCCCGCGGGCACCATGGCGCCCGCGGAACGATTCATATGTGCCCGCTACTATTCGACAGAGACAGAATTTTCACGCTAGCCTGACACACGCAGAAAACCCGAAGTGAACGAACGCCACGAACTGAGCCGATGAACGCCGATGACAGTAGTCACGTGCTCGTACCGTCCCGATTGCTTTGGCGATCATCGGCTCAGTTCGGGTTTTCGGCGTGTACAAGGAGTGATGTGCAAATAGCATTCCCCGCCTGGAACCGCGTTGTTGTCATTGTGATTGCGATTGCTGCGCCGTTCGGGTCGCGACAGTTAGTTAGGAGACATCTTCGTCTGACGAAACACGAATTAGGAGTTTTGATATTCCTTCTATATCAGTGGTCTCCAACCTTTATGTTACTACGCCTCCCTTTAAAAAAAATCTAATCTTGGCGCCTCCCCCCCTTTATTTCATTAAATAATACAGACACTTTTTTAACACACAAGTTTTTACTACTTACTTATATCAAATTCATTTTTTAATTAATTTTTTTTTCATGAGACGAATGAGCTTGTTTATTACCACAATCAATTTTAAAAGAAGTCAACCAAATTCATCATCGTTCATTGACAAAAATTAATGGATTCTATCATGAGTTCCACATAGTGAATAGGGCCCACAGGCCAGGATCTTTCACCCATATATTAAAAATATTTAATATCTTTGAAACAAAGCAGCGCCGCAGGCGACTTTTTTTACTATTAATAAAATTATATGAAAAATGCATTAGCAAACTAACCAAGAGCTCAGGAAATAGATTTTTGTTTGCTTCAATATATCTGGCGTAGAAATCATTTAAAAGTGGAGACATGTATTATTGTTATATTATATTAAAGAAATCACGTTAAAAACAGTTTAAAAAAAAAATATCACACCCTGCCTACACGCTTCAGTTGACACTTTAGCTACGAGTTACATTTAAATTTTAGGTTATTGTTTTCATGCAACCAGCGGTCGTTTTGTGCATTACCGAAACAGAGCGTTTGCAAAAGCGCCATTTTTAAATTTCTCCGCTCCAAATATTTTTTTAATAGGATTTAAATATATGTATTATATATTTAAATAAACATTCATGCACTGAATTTTCACTGTTACGTTAAGATATGAACTTTTATTTATTTGTAGATATTATGGTATAAAAAATAATTTATTCAAAAATTTTGGCGCCTCCCCTGGCAATAGATCGCGCCTCCCCTGGGAGGCGCGCCTCCCAGGTTGGAAACCGCTGTTCTATATAGTTCTAAAATGAGTGGACCGAGTAAAAGACAACGAACCTTTAATTTTAACACTGACTGGGAGGAATCATATTGTTTCTTTAATGTGAAAAATAAATGCGTCTGTTTGTTGTGTGGTAGTAGTATTGCAGTGCCTCACCGATGAGCATCTTTATGATTGTTTGCTAACAGGATTATCGTCATACTCTCCTAATTATGAGGCACTGGCCAATGATATGCAATTCCAGAGCTCACATTGACATATTGATATTCTATTTTTTTATAAAATGTTTTCTTTGTATTTGTGTTTTTTGTTTACTTTGTTTACGTTTTGTAAATACATTTCTCTGTGTGTATGCAATTTGAATAACAGTTTTATTATTTTGAAACATTTTTGTTTATTATTTATTAATAAATTATGAATATAAGAACATAAATTATGGGAAAATGAGAAGTTATGGAAGGAGTTTGTCGATTAAAAATAGGTGGTGCCCGCCACCCTACCGATATTTTAGAATGTGCTCTAGAGTGCAGAAAGGTTGGGAACCCCTGCATTAGATGAATGTTTTATACAAAAAAATATGTATGATCAAGCATGCACGGTAGAAGTTATAATTCGTTAAAAAGGGTACTATCACAATTGAGGACGGAATTCAATAGGATTTAATTTTAATACATGGTGAGAGTTAGACGACTAAAGATGACAACCGTTGTTTAAATTTTTATTCTACATTTTCCATCAATTCGTTTCGTTAACATAAATTTGTTCGACGCACAGAAATGTCAAGGAAGTAATTGAACCTAGAAAATTAAGACTTCTTTTAACTATACAACATTCAAACATTGGCATTCAAAACAAAATGCATTTGACATTAACCCCGTCAGACTTCCTGCATTCGAATCGAATCGAATACTCTTCGCATATAATGCTGCCTTGATACTTAAATAATAAATCAAACATGACTCATTTTCATCATATATCCTCGGGATTCACTCTACTGAGAAACTGAGCGTAAATAAATTTAACTTCTTCTAGCGGAGGTTGGCCACCATAAAGGCGATCTTATCTTTGTCGTCTGTTACTCGGAAGAGTTCGGTGGAGCTGCACTCGTACCAATCACGGAGGCCACGAAATGCGGCGCCGTCGTCTGCTACGCTTCCCATTGATCTTACCTTGAATGCCGAGTTGGGGAATGATGTATTTTTGTCCTCTCATAATGTGGCCGAGGTATTGTAGTTTCCTGGTTTTGATACTACGTAGAACTTCTCGGTCCTTCCCCATTCGATTGAGAACTTCAACATTTGTCACCCGGTCAGTCCAAGGAATTTTGAGGATGCGTCTATAAGCACCAATAATTTTGTGTTAGTTCTGTATCGGTATGAAACCTAGAGCCTGACTGATAAAAAGTATACTGAAAAAAAAAACAGCGAGCGGTCAAATGTTATTATTTTTAACACATCATTTTAATCTTGATTCTAATCAAGTAAGGGGTAATTGTGCCTGCATGAGCTTGTAATTTTTTTTTACGAAATCAGTTTATTCCAGAGTATGTAGACAGTTGTGTTAAATACCTTTTTGGTACAAGTCGGTTATGGGGAAGCCAGCGGCAAACACATTTTGAAAATAGCCGATATACTGGATTATTTGTTAGGTTGGGTTAGGACACAGTGCCACGTGTTAACAATTATTGGAGATAACTGCTTTGTTTATGGAATTGCGTAGTAATATTCGTGTTATTTTAGAGCGATAAAAATAACGGTAACGTATTACAGTGTTAACTAGGTATTTAGAATTGCCCTGCAGCGAGTCTATTCTATAAACAAGGCTGCTTTAGGTCTACTACGGCAGCTAAATAGAGTAGGAAAGTATCGAATTATTAACACTTATTGCAACAATTACAATAATTTAGTTATAATTGTTACAGAAAGTGCTATGTTTTAAAAGCACCTGTCTTGGCTGTGATAAATTTTAGACCGAGATTGACAGTTTTGACAGTTCAGACAGCTAACTTATTGTAATTGTTACAATAAGTGTTAATAATTCGATACTTTCCGACCCTATTTAGCTGCCGTAGCGGACCAAAAGCAGGCTTGTGTATAGAATAGACCCACCTGCAGGAATCGATGCAATAGTAATAATATATATTTTAAAAAAATCACAAAGAAAAATAAATCCATAAATATGACACATATTTTGAAGGTTTTACCGCATTTTTTTGGAAACATAACATTGTTGATCTTTTACGTATCGCGGTTCAAGTAACTTCATATAATAGAAGACCTGTAACATTACCACACAACCGCGTCTATCTCTGTGATTGCCTACATATTCATTCATCAAACAATACATTTCACAATATGTGTGGAAGATGTACAGATAATATTATTTTATGACCCATGTAGGCACAATGAGTGAACAACAATGGGCCAAGAACTCTTAATCGGGCGACAATTTGTTTTATATAATTTTCACTTTAATTGTGTTATCTGTCAGTTGTTTGTGGAAACATAATAGATATTTTGTTATTTGTTTTTATATAAGAAAGAAAGTTAAGCTAAGTTAATCTTTATTAACCGAAAAAAACGCGTACACATATACTAACAAATATATTATTGAATATTAAAATAAATAAAACAATATAATATTCATAATAATTACAAGAAAGAAGAACTTTTTATATACTTACAACGTTTTTAAATTCTGTTGAACCATATAAACTTGACTTGATTAGCTTAATCGATCAAAAAAAATTGTACTTGACATGTCATATTGATTTCCATAGTAACGCATGAATATATTAATAATTTAGTTGCTAGGACCCCAGATCCCTAGCAACCAAAAATGGTGTCGAAATAACTTTTCATACAAAACAGAATTAACTGAAAATGAATTCAATTCTACTTAAAGATGGCTAAAAGTATTTTAAAAAAATGCATTGAAATCGTGTTCTGATATATTCTAAAAGTTTCAAATGTCTAGCTAGTCGGGAAGTTAGTTAAAAATCAATTGCAAGATTTGTACCGGACAAATAACAATACGAGTTAAGAAAAATGTTGTAATAATACGAGTACATAATTAAATTTTAATAAATTAAGATAATATATTTTCTTACACATTTTAATCATCGAATATTATACACGCACAGGTGTTCCCCAACAGGTAGAATATCTCCCCCAACCGCCATGCAGCATCTAGTCACCACGTAGGTACCCAATATAGCAGGTGCATTTCCACTGAGAATTTCTGTATTAATCTGCTTCTTCGGATACTCACCTGAACGACACTCATCAGTGTTTCTCCCCTAAATGACTGTCAGTTTTCGTCACGGTTTGACTTAAGAGGGTAAAAAAAATCGTCTTTTTTTTAACTTTTTACTTTCCAAATAATTTAAGGACTGGTTTCATACGCTTCAATTGGACATTCTCAACGATATGCCATAATATCGTATTTAATTTAGTATTTTAAATAAATAATATTTGTTATCTGTAAATATAAGAGGTTTTAAGAATATAATATTTTATCAATTTAGAATGTCGTGTTGAAGCGGACGAAACCGGTCTTGATCATTATTAACTCATATGACATAAGTATTATATTTTAGTACTTAATTACCTACATCAAAGGTAAAAATTCGGATGTTATGAGTGTACCTAGTCACTTTTAACATTGTTTGCCTACACATTGGTAAAATAATGGATGCTCTTAAGCATCCATTATTCCAAGCTCTCTATCCAAGCTCTTCTTCGAAAAATGATGAAATTAAGACTCTGACGTAAAGTCGAATATTCAAAGTTCTTTTAGAAGTTCAAGTTATATAGTAAAGATAGGTACTTACATAATACATATATATATATAATTATTATATTCTGTCATATAAAATAATAATTTTACCATTACATTTGTGCCAAAGTAGTTGCATTATTTATCAACATGCTTGCTTAATAATTTCAAAAATATGACACCCGACGTTTTATTACCGACGTTAAGAATTACAATTTTGTTTAAATTAGTCCATTATATTACCTACCATTTTCATTACATTTTAATATTCTATTTTTAAAGCAGCCGTATAATCAATTAAAAAATATTTTGTTAGTTAAACTATATCAGGAGAGATTCACACAAGGCGTTTTTTTTTTTTTATCTCATTGCAGTCATGAACAATATATTTTAGAGCACAGTAGTGTACTGTTTAGTAAAAATTGATTTGCAATAAAAAAATAATTGCTGCTAAATTAATCATTACCAATAATAATAAATACATACTTAAGTGACTTCAGTCATATTCTTATATTAGGGCTCATTATTTATAGATTAAACCATCTTTTTAATGTCTTTGTTGTTAATAATATATTTTGAGTTAAATCTAATCGACTATAAAGGGATGGATGAGCGTTCGGACGTCCTATTGTTTCCCTCATTTATATTTTATTGTATCTAGGCAAATCATGAATCCACAATTCGGTCAATTTAGTGCATACAAACACTGTCATTTAATATTTCGTTACGCTCGTTAACTGGGTCACTCAATGCAAGCTTATTTAAAACTCCACTGTATGATTTATTGTTGTAGCTCGGAAAAGTTTTTGACCTGCGATAATCGTTAAAACTCATTAAAATAAACATTTTTTTTTACTTTAAACTCGTTAATTTTGAGCATCATTCGTTTATAATAAATAAGTGACTCGTTGATGAGTCAACAGTGTTATTAACGATAAAAAAATAACGTCATTGTTCAAAAACCACCTTTTTTAAAACTTAAGACGTGAGTGAAATACTAACGGGAAAACAATTTGTAAATAAAAGAACAGTTCATCTATAAAAAAAATTCATTAACACTTTAGTTATTCAAACATAACTATTTACTGCTCGGAGTTTTGTTAATCTACAAAGTAAAGTGTTTATTTAATACCTTTCGCTAAATGTTTGTAACACCTGCTATTGAGATAGCTGCTGTAAGATCATTCCACCGTGCTTGCAACTTGCTTTCAATACCTTTACTCAGTCAATATTAGAGCTGTACCGCGTTAACAACTGACAAGAGAATATTTTCACAAATTTTTATTATAACAATCAATACAATAATTAATTTTATCATTATATTAAAATTAAAATAAAAAAATCTGAATTATTCTCCAAAAATTTACAAAAATTGTTATTACACAATTTCTTTAACAAAATTGTTATTACTTCAGTTGGGAAATAATAAAACACTCTTGGCGTCGAAATAATAGAGCGTAAAGTAATATTGTAATTTTTCTCCGCAGTTTTAACTTAGTGAACGAATAACATGGCTAACACGAGGTTGTTTTTCTTTTTGCTGGTGTCTTTGGTTGTGTCCATTGCAGCGAAGCCAGCTTCAGAGGATAAAGTGAGTAAATATTGTTTAATTTATTAATATATTTTTTAAACATCAATGATTGATGATATTTACTGGTTCAGCCTTGCAATTGAAAAGCTTTTATGATTCAAGATCAGACTCATTTATTATACATTTAAAAAAAATCATTTCTTTCGTAAGTACCTTACAACTGCGATATTATATTTCATTTCAGCTCAAGGCAATAATATAATATATATATTTTTTATTATAAAATGAGGTAGTGTTTTAAAGATTCTATGTCTAATAATATTATATATGTTATTAAAATAATATTAATAATTTGAAAAAACGAATAAAAGACTTTTAATAAAAGCTGCTTTTATACTGTGTTTGAAAGTTTTAAAGTAGGAAATAAAAATTGGTTTACACAAGTGTTAAAACACTGCAAATTCAATTAACACAATTATAAGGAAAAAATTTTATAGATTCTTCTATCAATAAAATTATATTTAAAAAAAGAGATCAACAAAACACTTCTCTCACAGCGTTTTAATTTTAGCATATAATATCAATGTCATTCGCATAATATTATGCGAACGGCTATATACCTATATATGGGTTTATTAACATTGACGTAAGTCGTTCGTACTACGATCTAGCAATTCTTATCTAATTATATGTTGGAGACGAATGTATCTAATAAATGAATCTCCTTCTTCTCTTCAGATATCATCAATGTCACATTTGACTTACATAAAGAAAATATTGTATTTCGATTTCCGAATACCATTTTCTTTGACAGTTAGAAATATCTCACAAACATATCAATCTTTCTGTCATCTTCTTTGTAAAATGTCCAGCTTTCAAATACATTCGTTAATACTACTAGGCGTAGAAAACTTTTATTAAGAGTTGTTTTGGCTTTCTTCAAGAGCGCCTTACTCTTCAGAAGTATTCATTATGATATGAATACAAAAATACTACCCTATAACACTTATCTCAAATGATACTTTAACACAGATTTGAGACAAATCACGTTATAGCAAAAACGTGAAAATTCTTAAGACCAAAAAGTCAAAAGTCCATTGACGTCAAACGGCTGAAAAATAGCTCTTATGTACAGATTTAAGATTAAGGTTTTTTTTAATATAATAGTAGTTGGAATTAATTATTATTAATATATTATATTTGAAGATCAAAGATGTAATCATTGTTTTTATTATAACAACTTAACTCGTCACCGGATTAATCAATTATGTATTCAAAACAACTTTTTTAAATACACACGACAGTTTCAAAGTATCTGAACACAACATTTTCTTTATGTAACCCACATTATTAAAATATTGCATGAACAAACTGTGAGGACGTTGTACCCAATTTTGGGTACACCTATTATTTTATTAGCATATAAATCTTGTTATCAAAAGTTTTTTTTAAAAATACTCACTAAATAAACTACATATTAGACGCCATCTAGTTCAAGTTTTGTAATTATAAACCAGTTTTTAAATAACTTTAGGGTGTAGTTGTATATAAAATTCTAAGTTCAAACATTTGAGAGTGTGTATAGGTGCAATACATACCTATCTACATTTACCAGATGCGTACTACACTGAAGAAAATGATTTCGTATTTCCATTTAAACTAAAACTATTCAATGCATTAAAATAAATCTCAACGAAAATATCTGCTACAAAATAAACCATATTAACTTAAACAGTATGTTCAACCTATTGGGTCAATGAACTGGATTGAATTACACAA
Source organism: Rhyacophila brunnea (assembly GCF_057557595.1). NCBI lineage: Eukaryota > Metazoa > Arthropoda > Insecta > Trichoptera > Rhyacophilidae > Rhyacophila > Rhyacophila brunnea. The sequence continues at coordinate 31,749,878 of NW_028233276.1, read as the reverse complement.
AATATTTATTAAAATAACAACATTTAAATTATTTAAATGCATTTCCCTTGGAATAAAAGTCTAGTGGGAAAATTGTACATATTACATGTCGCCGTAGCACAGTTTGCCGTGAGCTGTTTTACTGACAAGCATTGAGATTTTTTTTTAAATACGCTTTGTTCTTAGAGTTTAAAACTCAATAAAAACATTGCTTTGATATTGACGCGTATCAAATATCTGATAACGTTGTTATTATTATCAGATATTTGATAGGTACGACTTGATACTTATGAGCAACTATCAAAATTTTATATGATGTGATTGTATTTCTAATTTACTTACTTACCCATACTATAATTTTCGTTTTTTTATTGTATGTTTTAACTGTTTTATTTGGACACGAAATTTCTCTTAATATCATACGGTCATCTATTTCCGATACAACCACTCACGATAAACTATGTTTAGGCCAACTATGTAGTATGTACGTTCTTTCATTACGGTCATGGTAATTTTTTGCTAAGTCGATTTTTCTCTGCAGATTAAATAAAATGAATTGAGAAAAACATCTTGTCAAGGGTGCATGTTTCATTGAAGTAAGTGTGCCCATTAATTATATTCTTATGACACTAATACATAACAATAATAAAAAGAATTCACGATTTTAGACTGCGTTAAACACTGTAAATATATCAGATTAGTGAGTAAATCGTCGAGTAACTTTTCTATTAGAAAAAAAAAACTGTTTCTATTATATGTACATACCCTACACAATATTAAGTCTTCGAGTATCTATATTATATATAGGTAATATAAATACACCCCTTTACTTGGTTGTAAATAACCAAACATTGATGGGCGTATGTTTTGATCTACATAATTATTAGCTGTATATGTATCGTTGCGATAACATTTGTTTATATCGAATGGGTATCTATCTATCTACTCTCTGTTCTTAAATATTACTAAAACCACTATGTACAAAATATAACATTAGAGTAAAATACAACACCATAAAATCTTTTAAAGTATAGTTTCCTGCTAGCCTACCCATTTTTAGATCGCATTTGTACATCATTAAATTTGTTATATTTCATATTATTTCCCTAAAAAAATTACCACTGGCTAAAAGTACACCAGTCATTTGACCAATTCTTATTATGTTATATTTAATTTTACATTAGCCAAAAATGGAAGCAAGAAATACGCATGTGTTTACTGCGCAGTTCCAATTTTAAATTAAAACTAGATTACGATTAAATAAGATGGCGGCCAAAATCTAAATGTTGTTTGATTTATTTCTATAGAAAAGAACATATCGAAATTCATAAAGAATTTCTCAATATCATTGAATTTTCCATGACGTATTGTCAAATGGGCCATGGAAACTCGTCAAATTAACATTTTTTACACTTATACTTACTATAATAAGCTCTTTTTAAACGTTAATCACTTTAATACTTAATATTACGGTATCATTGGTGAAATAATTACTAGAGTAATTAAAAGATGATCTTGGCTCTTTTTTATTGGTTGTCAAGTAAAAACCTAAATTTGTGGTAGGTATCTAATATAATCCCATTGAAATAAAATATCCCTACTATTTGTAAAATTGAATTCTGCGAAGTAAATTTAAATCACATTAATTGTGTAAATGGGCTGTCATTGTCAATTCTTGGTAGAAAGACATTATATTTGATAGATTATACTCATGTTATTAGTACATCATACTTACTCTTTAAGTTAATTTAACCTCTAAGATGAATAAACTGTTTTTTCCATTGATACATCTATTCATATTTGAATGTTACGATAATCTATTGATAGCTACGAACTATTTCTTTCCTTGGTGAAAATCTTGCATTTGACGGTAAGTTGATGTCGTTCATTTATGATAACCATCAATTTCCGATGTTACTTTCATACTTCTCAATATTGTCGGCACTAACTTAGTAAAAATAATCTATTTTATTGTACGAATATAATATATTCCCAATTAATATATAAGTACGTACGTGTATTTTAACATTATTTGAATGGTTTATTTTCATTGTGTTCTTATTTCAAAAACCGGTTGAAATTTTAAGCCCTGCTAGGACCCACTTAGCAACCAATAATAGTTTTACTTTTTACGGATTTCTTCCGAAATAACTTTTCATACAAAACAGAAATAACTGAAAATGAATTCAATTCTACTTAAATATGGCTAAAGAATGCATTGGTATCGTGTTCTGATATATTCTAAAAGTTTCAAATATCTAGCTAGTCGGGAAGTTAGTTAAAAATCGATTGCAAGATTTGTACTGGATAAACAACCACCGGACAAATAAGAATACGAGCTAATAAAAACATTGTAACATACAGCGCGCCGTTTAGTTCTGACCTTGTCAAGTTTACATTAAAGTTCAGAATAAATTATCAAATAATATTTCGTTGGACGATAATTGGCTGACTGTTATAACTCCATACATTAAATTGAAAATTATATATTTTCTACAGGTAAATTGTCGTTATTATCGTTACATTCACGCTAATGATAATTACTAGACAGGTGCATAAAGTGGTTCGATTATAAATTATTGTAATACACACAGTAAACCGGGTGCTGTTATCGAATCCGTATAAATAATTTGAAGAAGCACTTTAGTTTGTGATTCATCTACTTGAGACGATACTATACTACACGAAAACTTATGATGCCAACCAGCCACGATAGTGGTTGTGGATCCCATCCCTCGCCTCCACACTTGGTATTTTAAGAACACCAAGTGCTCACTTCAATGCTGTATACATAATATAAAGTGTAGACTTATTATTTGTTAGAATCATTCTTCTTTGTTAGGACCTCGTGATACTGGGGATCGTGACTCGAATGATGTATCCGTCAGGCTGAAGCCTGCTCCATGACTCAGTGGCGAAGGGTGACTTTTGGGAAGAGGTAGGCTGTAGAGATCAGAGAAAAATAGCACACTTGTAAGGTATACTTACAGGAAATAAGAAGATAATACTTACGATATTAGTACTGATGAATAATAATATGTGCACACTAATGACAACGACACACTGAATCGTTGAAATTTCAATAACTCACCGACGGTATAAAGTTGAGCGATGAGTTTAAATTATGTATTTTCATAAACATTCATACACGTAACATACGCCCAAAAATATATCATTGGTGGCTTTGAAAAAAGCCGTTGTTGTCATTTTGCCATTCAAAAAACAAAACACAATTAATGGTATGGAGCCTTCGCCACTGCCATGACGACTCGGCTTTAACCCTTTTGGCATCCAGTGAAAAGGGGTAGAGCCGAGGGGTTGAGCGAAGCGGCATTGGAAGCATTACGACGGTGAGAAGTGGAAGCCATGACTTCTTCTGAGCCTGGTACCATGAATTTTCGTATATGCTATCGTCTCATATAGACACAAAATCAATTGCGTCTGTCGTGTTTTGTAGGTTTTCGAAAAAGTGTCTCAGCACCAAGTCTAAGTGGCTTATTAAAACATCTGCAGTGATTTGTGGGAAGAATAACCACTTTTGAAGAATGGAAAGATGACTTTTCTTATTTCCTTTAGTCTCGGGTAGATAAATTAATCACAAATTAAACTAAACCTTTTGTGTTAGAAGCATCACGTTTTGTTAGTAGAAGCACATATTGAATTCGAACATGAAATTCGGTACACAAAGGCACCACGACCCTCAGTCATGCTAAAGAAAAATAAGAATGGTGCTAACACACTAAAGAAACTAGTTTTTAATACTTATATACCCTTATTTTCATTAAAATACTATTTATACCTACAACGAAATCAATAAACTGCTTGTTATTGAATATATATTCTTTAAGCCAATGGTCAGTCTTAAATAGTATTCAAAGACAAACTATGTTTATCATGTACATACGAAACTAAGATGCTCGCACAGTGCCATTGTAATTCTAAGTTAAGTGATGAAGAGTTTCATCCACGACTACTTCCGGTGCAGTCACCATGATTTTCCATATATACAATCGTCTCAGTTAAGCGAATCACAAAAGAAACTGTGTCTGTCATATTTGCCCATCAAATACCAAGATACGGAGATGAAGAACGGGAGCCACCACTACTTTCCGGCTTAGCACCATGACATTTCGTGTATACTATCATCTCAAATAGACGAATCATAAAAATAAAGTGCGTCTCTATAATTATGTGTACAGGTTCAATCACAGCACCTGGAATATAATGTACGAAATGTATGACAACGTACCGGAATTATTCCATTTGGTAATACCCTTAATTTTGTATGTCATTATCGCTGTATGAAAGAATAATCATTATAACGTTTTCAGTGGCTGACATAATTATAAAATAATGCCTAATATGTTGGTAGGCATCTAGTGTAGCTACATCAAAATGTATTAGATAACTAATTAATTGAATATGCATTTTATATGGTAGAATGAAATTAAAAATATCTCATAGTAGGTATCCTGCTATATCAGGATACCTACTTAAAATTACCATTAGGGTTTAAACGATAATTTATGAGTCATCAAGGATCCTTTCTATTGACTATATTTCAACATTTTCACGTCTAATAATATAGCGTCTCTTTATGGTCACATCCGTCATCAAGGAATAGCGCATCTGCTCATGAGTTCAAGCTTCCGTGACGTGGCCCTCTCCGTGTACCTCTAATTTCGGAGGAGACATATTAATTATAATATTGTCGAAAAAACGGACGTGTAAGGTCTTACATCCATACAGGTACACAATCATCACGCACCGTTTGGAATCATGGAAGTAATCATTGGTTCTACAATCCGGTGTGAAACTCCAGCGCCTACGCCCTAGGCCCTCTCCCGGAAAGATTTATTTTATTATAATAATCAATTGTTGTTAGCTATCTTATTTTTGATATGGGTATAGGTCTGGATGGAAACACATCTGAAGTGATTGAAGTGGTGGTTTCCGTGAAGAAAATAAGGCGGTAGCTTTAAAAAGCTGTGCTTAAAACAATAAGTACGTTTATTTTGTACTGACTGTATCCAAACAATCAAAGTGTAAAAGAATCTTAAAATTATTATAACTACGTATTTCTGTATTTGCACACTAAATGGTAATTTATCGTACCTACCTGAAACCGCTCCTGAGTAATCGAGTGTGGGACTGTATTCAACAGACTTATTCTAACATTATCACTTAACATCAAAAAAGAGCTAATTGTTGTAAATATATCATATTTATCACTTTACGTATTCTGGCGGTTAATTATGTCAAAAAATTTAAGCATCTGAACTGTCAAAATGTGATATCTTTTAACAGCCCTTCTCTTGGCCGTGTTAACATTGAGAACGAGACAAAGTACGTCGATTTCTGCAAGTTGTTCACCGCGGAAACCGCGAAAGCTCAAAATATTATATTTCAAACAGTAATAATTTATGTATGACGTTTACTGCACGTACGAGTGAGCGTTGCTAAGATAATAATATTACAACCAACCGTTAGTCACTTCGACAGATCCAAGTTATATCTACAATTTACGAATGATTTGCATCTTCTTTCGTGAACCTTTGACACATTTTGAGAATGTAATAATCGTTTTACAAATAAACCAAACCAAGCAAGTGACTCGTATTTATGTTATTAGCATCATGGCGTGAAGTGTAACAAATTTGTATCAACGGTTGTTTATTATTTATCGTACAGGTCTTTGACATCTAAAACTAACTGTAACTCTTCTAGAATCTAAATGATTCTAAAAAAACGATAATTTTAAATTATACGTCTTGCTAAATAACAAATTCGGAAAAAATATTTACACCACATAGAACTAACAGTGATATAAATAAGTATCACTGCTTTTCTATGGATATCTAAGCATTGTATTAAGTCTTATTTAATTATTAGTGTATTTCAATATTTATTTTTTAATAATATTAATATTAAGCTAATCTATGTTGCGTAAATAAAAAAAGAGTAACTACACAACTTATGATCACTCTTCCTACGATATCATCATCACGATTAATCTGAATCCACCGCTGGAAAAAGTATGCTTCAAGATAATTCCATTCTTCCTAATTCCGTGCACTGTGTTGCCATATACCTCCGTGTAATTTAGCTATCCTTTCGATTCAGCGAGCTCTATGTTTACCTTTCTAAAGTTACCATTGGCAGTATTATTTATCCAACGATTCTCTATTCTTCGAGTTGTATTATGTCCATCAAAAATATTATCAGACTATTTTTGTATATATGAAGTATACCTATAATATTCATTTCTTTACCACAGTTTTGAAGTACAGATATACTGCCCCGTTAACTTTATTACAGACGAGTAGAATAAATCAAAACAAGAACATTTTTTGACTTTCAATATTTCAATACCAAACAGCATATTTAGCTTACATAACATAATACATAAAAAATTCAACCCTAGGGTAGAGTTCGTAAAATACCTGAAACATACATATACAATTATCTCTAAGAATAATAAGATACCCATCACGCTTATTCTAAGAGCCACATCTACAACTAGTGATTGCAATACCGAATAAAAATGCCAATACCGGTTTTTCGGTATTTCTTATTGAATACCGGTATTTTATTAAACATTAAAAAAACAGAAGTAGGTGCTTATCAATAAATATACTTATAAAAATCTTTTTAAAGTATCATTTTATAGCAAAAACCTACATACCTACATTTATTATGTTGACATTTAAAAATATGTATTCATCATAATTGTAGAACTAGTGATTTTTTACAAATAATTTGAATATATTGATAATTTTAACTAAAGCCCTCAAAAGTTCATCAAGTGCAAATAAGTCCCGGCTGCAGGAAAAGCTTAAAATTCAACCCTTGCACAGTTGCACAGTCATCAATAATTATAGAACAATTGAACATTTTTGTCACGGATTTTGTCGCGACAATTAATTATATATTTGATGAAATTTGTTTTATTATTTTTTCACCTCTGTTAGATTCACTCAATATATTTACATTTTAGCAGCACATAACTTATAATTCATTTTCAAAAACGAAAACGGGTGTGCTTTCTTAATACCGAAAATTCCGGTATTTTCGATTTTTAAAACCGGTATTTCGGTATTGATAAATACTGGAATACCGGTATTGCAATCCCTATCTACAACTAATAGTTAAATGCTTAAAGCTAAAAGCGCCAAAACGAAAAGCGCAGGAGTAAAGCTCCACATTTGCAAATCATTTCATTAAACTCCAAAGAATTGCAAAAATAATAGCTTCTTTATTGGTAACAGAAAATCACGGATATTTTGTACAACGTATAGAAGAGTGTAGAATTGCATAAAAACGTAGCATTTGTTTTTATTTTAACTAGAGGGAAACGGCTAAAGATGGAGACGGTTCGTGTAGTAGCCGAATGTCTACATTGGGTTGTAGCCAGGACCAAAATAATACGTCATCTTACTACGATAATATTGAAACATACAAGTAAAGGTTCAAATACATTACCATCACGTTATGTGCTCTCACAAAACGGAAAACTACGGAAAAAAAGTGTAATGTTTTTTTGGTACTTATTTAAAAATGTTAGCTTATTGTGACAGCACATAACGTCGTGATAATGTATTTAACGAAGTAATGTAAACATTATTCGAATCTATTGTTTTATATTAAAATAAAGAATGTGGTTTATCGACCACATGGTTTATTAATTTTATATCGAACAGCCATAATTTAATAACATGAATGGCGGTCATGCACTTCCTCGATTTGTGATGAACTTCCTTGCGCACATTAATAAATAATACACTTTCGCGTGAATATTTTCAATAATAATTCACAATCACGATAAATTATTACTATAAGCATGCAATCATTGCCATAACCGTATTTTAATACCATATTATTTCTGTAGCTGTTTTATTAACAGCATTTCCGGTTGAGAGTAATGTGCTTAGCAGGTATTTTGATAAAATGATAAATAAGTATGACTTAAATAATTTAATTAGTTTTCTTAATGTCTAATTACACCACCAAATTCGTTAACCCAACAGTATTCAACAATCCACGTCGATCATGGTGAACAATCGTTGACATTAAATAGCAACCACACGAAACACTTCAGGCACCAATTCGATCGTGTTGACGGTTGTTGATTTATTCATAACCAAAACTTCTGTCAAAGTTTTGGTATATGGCGTCGGGCTTCCGCATGTATATCAAATTAATCTTTTCTGTATCGAAAACTTAATTAACCAATCTATTTACAGTATACTAAATTATAATGATTATGACACATTTTTCTGCGTATCCGGAAATTTGTACGTAAACAGTTCACCGCAGGACACTTATTCGTGCGCCGCAGTACGTGAAATATGAGTTCGTGTAACATTTAATCAAATGACGAGTTCTTCGTTGAACATTTCACCGTAGAGTATATTTGTACGTATGCTACAACATGTGCAAATGTCTTTACTAGGTTAGGTTAGGGTTAATCTAATTGGAACAGTACTATTTTCAAACTATCGCCGCATTTTGTAAGATACGTACAAATGTATTTCACGGTGAAATGTTCAACGAAGAACTCGTCATTTGATAAAATGTTATACGAACTCATGTTTCACGTACTGCGGCGTACGAATAAGTGTACCACGATGAACTGCATACGTACAACTTACATGTAACCATTTTTATGAGGCTGTCAACTTTTTCTCTGTGTGTACACGGCTTAATAAAACTCTCACAATCTAAACTAGTGATCGCCACCAAGTAGTATATGGACGAAATGCAATTTATGTAACCTCACGTACGGTGTAATTTATGAACCTACATAATTAGGTATCTAGTAAATAAGTACATAAACATATTAGACGTTTTTCTTTCACATTGATATTATTAATCTAGCTCGAGGTATTTTGACAGTACCTAATTTGGCCGATGGACAAACAATGTTGGCCACTCCTGATTTAAACACTTGATTATTATATTCGTGGTATTAAATTAATGTTTGTTATTATACTTCCGTTATTACTACATACTAGAATAATGAGTAATATATGCCCCACATAGACCATTCAATTCAAACAGTATTTTGACCAGACACGACAGTGAGATAAATTTTTCCTGTTAACTGTATTCAATAATAATTTAATGCTTTAATAAGACCCGTCGTGACAAAAAAAAACGCACTTACTTATAAATGAAAACGGGCTAATGATCAAACAAGTGACGTAAGTGAAAGAAAAAATATTTCACTGACATCAATGTGTAGCCTATAGGCATTTTTAAACATATTGACCAAGTGATCTGTTCTCGATATGGATATAATTTTTAAAAATTTCGGCTTCGTGCAAAGGTACAAGATTTCGCTAGCCTCATCAAAATTCATATCGATCCCAAAACTTACTCATCTCTATAAAATATCAAAACTTAGATAATTTGGATGATTTATTAAGGCGAAGTCTTTACCTACCAGAGGCAACTGGAGGAAAAATATGAAGCTTGCAATTTGAGACATTGTTTTGATAATTTACAATTTCAACTATATTAATTAATAAATATGTATCTGAAAACATAAAAAAATTTAAGTCAAAGATCAACTTACAATTGTAAAAAAATTATAAAATGTGAATTTGTCAAAGGACCCCATCTTATTATTACATATATTTTATGGTCATATTTATTATTAAAATTTAGTTTATTAAGCTATCTATGTTTTTGTCGTGGAGATTTTTGACTAATTCATAGTTTAAATGTTTTATATATTTATTTTAAAAAACATCGATTATTATAAAAATACGAAGCTGTTTAACTTAAAATCCTTTTTATTTGTAGCATTTAACTGTACTATAATATCCTTCACTCTGTGGAGGTTTGTATTTTTGATTAAAATCAAAATTGGTAATTAATCTTTGTAATAAAAAACATTGCACCAATATTTATAATCTTTAGTACTTTATGGAGGTATACATCATGGTCTCCACAAGGGGTGGAACTGACAGGGCTCTAGCCTGGTGGCCCGGGCTCAGGAGGGGCCCGGCGAACGCGAGTCGACCAGATAACTGAGATAAACACATATCACCAATTTGCTTTAATAGTAAAAAAAAGTCTCCTGCGGTGCTATTTTCATTTCAATAATATTATTATTAAAAATACAATTTTTAATTGTGTATCGATACTCGATAACTTCATAATTCAAATGGATGTACAAAAAAACACTAAATATACACATTAATTTTACCGCATACACCGTTTGGAAAACGCTACTGTAGAGCATCACACTGCCTTTATCCTAAGCGATAGGTAGGGGGGCCCGCCGAAGATTCTAGCCTGGGGGCCTGCTTCAGGATGGGGGGGGGGGCATGATACATATCCAAGTCAAAAATAACGATAAGACGTTTTCTATCGGCGGGGAAAAGTATTTATTTCTCCGTATTTTTTAACTAAAATATGTATGATTAATAAATCACTTATTACCAGTCACCTCTGTCTTTACAATAATTCAGTTATTTTTAAAGTCGTAGCATTGGTAAATTTATTGAAGCTTTTAGAATCTTGAATGAATTTTGAATTGTCCTTTCATCGAGACAAATCCATTGATATAAGGATACGATGGATATTTGATATTTCAGGTAAACGAAAAATAAAGCAATAAATTAAGACGTGTTCAGGTGAACTTCAGGTATTTTTTTATTCAACGCATTCAGTCGAATAATATTCGAGAACCTTTATGCCATGGATTAAAAAAATAATTCAATACGAAAAGAAAGACGTTTAAAATACACGAGTAATTTGATAATTTAAAAATTACATTCTTATTTTGGTTGTGTCTGCATTATGAGTACCAAAATAATATTTTTTATAAACTCTAAGAAATGAGAAATCTTTTTATTGATTGGTTTGCATTCAAAATCAAATTGAGTAATTCAAAGTAACATAACAAAAATGATGTACATACATAATATATTTTTATGAATTACATTCCTTTTAAATAATACGTATATTATATTATGTGTGTCGGTTATATTTTTCGCCCTGGGCTCAAAATATGAAATGCCCTGGGGTTTTATTAATGCTATTTGCACGATTGAACTTTGTATCTAGCCTATGTAGGTGCTTGTCAGTAAAAAGATACACAATGATTGATGCTAGTAAAAAAAATAATGCTATCATAGTAATAATTGTAAACAACGCATAGTTTAATTATGCCATATGTTTTACAATTAATCAAGTTTATGTAATATTATGTAGATTGTAGATAGTAAAAATAATATAGAGAATTAGTATATGCACGTACTAATAATTTTTAAAAAAGTAGGATTTGGATTTATATACTTATTCGTTGTCTCAGATACTCGGCTTAGCGGCACACACCCGTTCTGTAAGACAACTGATGATTGATCTCTGTATCCAAAACCCAGGGCCAGAGGATATATTATTATGGTGATTTGAATTTACTTATTGTGTTAATTCAAATTAAGGACAATATAATATATATTTATATTTTTTCCACATAATTTAATATAGATTAGAAGTGTAAGAACTCTTTAATAAAGCATATACTAAACGTGGGGAGCACCTCAGTCACCTGCGCTTTGCAGATGATATTGTTATACTTTCACAAGACCCGAAAGACCTCCAAGGTAGAATGCAAGAACGTCAGTCAAACGGTCGGCCTAAAGATAAACGTCTCAAAGACAAAAGTGATGAGGAACTGTTTTTCGGACCCTGGGATTATTTGTACTAATGGCACCCAACTCAGCAAGTCAGCAGCTACGTCTATCTCGGACAGCAGGTGTCCATAGACGGAAGCATGCACGATGAAATTGCTCGAAGAACAAAGCTGGGATGGAGTGCTTTCGGACGTTTGAATAGTATCTTCAAGAGTGACCTACCATTGTGTCTTAAGCGTAGGGTGTTCGACCAATGTGTGCTACCCGTGCTCACGTATGGCTGCGAGACGTGAACCATCAACACGAGAGATGTCCAAAGGCTAAGAGTCGCACAGCGAGGCATGGAGAGGTGTATGTTGGGTATCACGCGAAAGGACCGTAAGAGAAACGAATGGGTTAGGAAGCAGAAGCAGTACGCGATGTAATAGACGTTGCCAAACAGCTGAAATGGAGATGGGCGAGGTACATTGCTCGCCGAAAGGACGGCCGCTGGACAAATGCCGTCATCCAGTGGTACCCAAGGAGCACGAAACGGCCACAGGGTCACCCTAAAAGCCGCTGTATTGACGAACTGGTAAAGTTCGGCGGAAATACGTTGCAGCGAGCGACACAGGACCGAGAGAGTTGGAAGAAGCTTGGGGAGGCCTTCATCCAGCAGTGGATTGACCCCCGGCTGATGATTATGATACTAAACGTCTTGTCTTTCTACTTAACAATAATTGGCTTCCTTTGTAGTATTTCCACGTTATGCACAAGATGCACTTTTGCATTCTGCGTTGAGCTATTCATTGTTTTTATGAGTTATGCATTATTTTTTATTACAATTAATGGAATCATTCCAACATTCAATAATGTAATATGCTATTATAGTGATATTTTTCCTTAGGATAATTCATTGTTTACGCTTCAAATGCAAAGGTGGATTACAAAAATAACATATGTAAGAACTGAATAATTTTACAGGACAGCAACAAAACGTATTAGAATCTCTTCCTTGTGAATTAAGAATTAGATTTTTATATGTGATAACTACACAATGTGTGCTCATTTTTCAATGAGAAATGATAATTATTAGAACTTTTGAAGTATCTATCAGAAAAACATGTAAGAGATAGATGTCATTTGTCATAATTAATAGTATTATGTATTTGTAGAAACTTTTTTGTCCGATGTTTTTTTTTTGCTGGAATCAAAGAAACTTTAACATATTTTAACTCATGTCGTGGTGTGTTTTTGAAAAACGGTAAATGATAGTATAAAGACCACATTTTTTAAAACAAAATGACATATAAATCTCAAATATGAAAAAACTGAAATAAGTAGGTACTTATGTTGTTTTTATAATCCAGCCTTAAATTATTTATAGTGTGTATAAAACTGAATACTTCGTTAAACCCATATAATTCACAATCAGAGTCACAACCAAGCGATTGGCAATATAGACGGCATCCAATATGTAAATTTTTCAAAATAACTGCGGTCAGTCGACTTGGATACAGCCTCAACGACATTCCTATAAATTTAATAAGAGCTTTTTTACAATAAAAAAAATTAAGCTTTTTCGTATGTGACAATTTTTATTATTATTTAGAAGCTCTATTACTTATATTTTTAACGTGTTAAAAGTAAACGCCGTAAAATAATTGTATTTTAATTTCTGCTTTGACAGATCAGTTCCTTCATTATTACTTGCATTACATATCAATAACCTACAAAATATTTTCTGAAATTTGCCTAAAAAATACTATTACATTTGTAATTCAAATAATATGTATCGCTTTTTGTCGTATCCGGAAATTTGTATGTATGCAGTTTGCCGTTACAATGAAATATTATATCGGAAATACATGGCCGTATATTAAAGAGCGTCCAACCTCTTTGGGTCATATAGTACTGACATAAAAATCATGTCTAAATAAAACACGGTTCTTGTCGGTTTACAGGAAGCCAAAGGCAAACAAATTTTGAAAATGGCCGATATACTGGATTATTTGTTAGCTTAGGTTAGGTTTTCATTCTTGAATTCATGAATTTTGCCAAAATCGGCCATGAAAATTTACGCGTTTCCCTCCTGACTTCCTGTAAAACGACTGAAAAACACTTACAAAATGCGTAATAAAAACTACCGAAATACAAGGGAAAGACGGTAGAAAATAGGTCTGTTATTAAATTAGAAATACAGAACAACGTGTAATTCCGCACACCTCGGTACTATAGAGATGCCCGTATAGTATGCAGTCATCTCTTTCCAATAAGAAAGGTCACGGCGAACTGTGCTACGGTGAAATGTAATACGTATAATATACAGGTAACCGCTTGTTATAAACAAGAAACAATGTAGATCTAAATTTTAGCAGTTGATCGAACTTATAATAGGTACATGATTTTGATGATTAGTCTTTTAATCATGATGCTTTAAATCAGTTTTGATATATTACTTAGGCCAGTGCGATTGATTAAAAGCGTATCCGGAAATTTGTACGTAAATAGTTCACCGCAGGACACTAATTATTCGTGCGCCGCAGTACGTGAAACATGAGTTCGTGTAACATTTAATCAAATGACGAGTTCTTCGTTGAACATTTCACCGTGGAGTATATTTGTACATATGCTACAACATGACGTGGCGAATTTAATGAGATGTCTTTACTAGGTTAGGTTAGGGTTAATCTAATTAGAACAGTACTATTTGCAAACTATCGCCGCATTTTGTAAGATACGTACACATGTATTCCACGGTGAAATGTTCAACGAAAAACTCGTCATTTGATAAAATGTTATACGAACTCATGTTTCACGTACTGCAGCGCACGAATAAGTGTCCCATGATGAACTGCATACGTACAACTTACATGTAACCGATTAAAAGTCCTATTGACAATCACAAACATTGGAAACGTGTGACATTTCACTTATAAATCAACAGCATTTAATAAGTATTGCAAAGTAAGTTTACATATTGTCCAGTCCATCCAAGAGCTTCTGAAAGACTTAATGTTGCTCAATATTATAAAATCATAAATTATTATCGTGATGCTTTTTAATTTAGGTATTATCCTCTATAAAAAGAAATCAAGAACAAAATAATTATTTCTTTGGTCATTTTCATCCTCGACATTTTCGTAATTCTGTCTTTTTAGTATTCGGGTATTCGTTTGTACACTTATATGTTAAGTTGCCATCCATGGACTGAAACCGTATGCGGTTCAGATCCATGTGCCATACTAAACTTATGATTTTTGTTCATGAAAATACCTATATCTTCACTAAATTTTTAAGTGTATGGTATAAACGGAAACGATCTGATGCTTATAATATACTTTGTGGAAATATATTTCCATGACCAGAAAAGGTAAGCTGAGTATAGCACACGGTTTCAGTCCATAAGTCTTCTGAGCGTTATTCCTGTGAATGTACACGCCTTTACTCAATATAATAGGACTTAAAAAACATAGCATCTTTCATTCTCATGGTGAAATCCCAGTTTCAACTCGCGGTTACATAGTATTTTCTTCAGTCGTGTAAAAGTAACCGTCTTTCTAGACTCAGTGATTAAGTTTAATGATATTATGTTCCCAGTAACTAAAAAAACATAGTATGGTTATCTAGCAATATTTATTTTGTATCAAATTGAAATAATTTTAAAACTTATCCACGTGGTTATAATATTAATGCAAGAAGGGTTTAAACTGTAAATAATTAAATTGGGTAAAATCGTCGAAAGAAAAAGTGTATAAATGATTTCTAGGGTTACGCTCCATATTGAAAAAAGTATACATCACTGAATATTGTATTTGATTACATGTAAATTGTACGTTTAATTTAAACAGTGTCGATGGCCGCGTCGTGGGTCCCTGGCTCGATTCCTGGGTCTGGCAAGTACCTCCGCATATTATTTTTCAATTTCTGTATAAATAGTATCGACCTAATAGGTTGAGCAAGTGGCTGACATCAATTTCTCGTAAAAATAAAATCTGTTAATACAAACCTCCACCCTGTGGAGGCCCACTTACTCTTACACTTACTCGGAGCTCTCTTACTTGTAAGAGATGGCCGTATAGCATTGTGATCAAAAAAATCGGATTGTTCGTCGAACATTGCGAACAGTAACGTTACAATATTATTAGATTCAATAATAACATTAAATTACATTAAATTGATTTCAATTATCTTTCGACTTGATACGAGCACCTACCAGAATTTTATTAAAATTAAATGATTTGATCGTATTTCTAATTTACTTAACCTACCTATTTTCTTCTGTATTTCCCTTGTATTCCGGTGGTTTTTATTACGAATTTTATTTAGTAATGAATTTGATTTCAATACTATACGGCCATCTATTTACGATACCTACAACATTTCATGGTGAACTGTAATACGGCCAACCGTATACATACAAATTTCCGGACACGATTGTATTTACGTTGTTTAGTTTTACAATAATTCGACCGCATCGCTTCATGCTTGAATGGGTAAATGCGAGCGCTAAACACCTGGTAGCAAAGCATCGCCCTAAATCAAGACAGGTAGGTACAAGAGGTAACAGGTGTTGAAAGGTTATATTATTCTATCGGTGTTACCAAATAAAAGATAGTAGGTTATAAAAGGTTTAAGAAAATAAATTGTGTAATTATTGGTATTGAGTAAGACGACATTCCACATTGCGACGCGCAAACTGAATGACCAACGAAAGAGAGAGTGGTCGCGCTTAGTACAACTGACAGCGACATCGTTGTACTATCAAATCCTTTCGTTAAAACTCTCTAAACACCTACGTCTATGGATTACGACTACTTACTTGATTGTTCTTTGCGTATATATTGTTTTCGGTGTAATTATCCCTAAAATAGTGAGCGGAAGGGTGCATCTCTTGTTTTATCCAAAAACCTTTAAGGACAGTCTGTTTAAAATTAATAAAAACCCCGTTTATTATTTTTTTTAATCAATATTGAATCCAAAAGGTCGCTTCGTTGATTAATAAATTCAAAAAAAGAACAACAAATTAAAATCGAATCCAAAATATACAAACTTCTGTTCTGTGGTAAAAATTCAAAAAATGGAAGAAACAAACGAACATATTTGTATTAATTATTATATAATATATACAATACATAATAATAATCGTACAAAAGAGCCAGTTGGCTTCGCTAGACATTACATTCGTGTTAGCATCCTTATCACATAGTGCATGATTTTAATATGATATTGAAATAAGTCTAATAGAGTGCAGAACTGTTTTTGTTTTAGGGTAGGCTTTCGCTCTAATGTCAGTTTGAATGGTTTTTTGCTGATTTGTCACGTCGGTGTGAATTTTTTGAAGAAAACAGCATTTAAATAATAAATTAGTGTGTAATCCAAGAGATCTTGGGAGATAATATACCTGTGCATCATTCATTTATCAAGAATTCGCCGTATTATACTAATTATTATAGGGTATAGTTTATTATCCATTATTTCCATTATGTAGTGTTTTATGTTAATATATTATAGTAATAACATAAATTGCATGTAACATGTACATATTTAACTCCAAATATGTTAATACCCACCTAATTTTTGTCAGGTAAAATGATTTAACCCTCATTTTTATTAGTTTTTCTTCAATAACTTCATTATTTGATTAAGATTGGGGAAAAAAAACACCAAATTATTAATCATCATGCACTTCAAGTTTGTGTCTATTTTATATTTAGACTTTAGCCCAAAATCATTACCAAAACGTTTTTTGTGCCTCCTGTAAAATTTGATTAGTGTGGATTAACTCCTTTTGCCTTTCCACAGTCGATATAAAACGACATAAATCTTTCTCAAATGATAATTTTTGACGTTTTAAATATAATATGTGAGTCTTACTTGTGAACATCAATTAAATCGCAATGAAAATTTATTCACTAATAATTATACAGTTTTTTTAAAGAATTAAGCGTGTCAAATAATAATATATCAACCTAATTTCTCCAAAATATATATTTACATATTTAAAAAAAAATTACATGATTTTTATTTACCTACAACTTAATTATTAAAAGTAGGTTTTTCGTATAAAATACATCAATCATTTATTTATAGCATCATAGTCCAAACGACTATATTTATGTAGGTTACACCTATTTTTGTGACCGAATTTATTTATAACCATAACATATAACCACACAATATAATAACAAAATTCGTAGAAAAACAGTGAGTTTATAATTAGTTCGTCACATTTTCTACAACCTATCTTAACCCCTTCGCCACAACGCATCAGATTAAATCAGACTACCTTCTTCCCTTACGGCGTGACGTCATAAATATATGGAAGACCCCTCAATACAGAAAAACAGTTGTAAAAATAGTATTTCTTGTCATATAAAAAAAACCTAATTAATGTTTCCAGGCTACAGTCCACGATGTCCACCTAAACACTGTCCTTCCAGAGTCAGACACGACATCAAAAACCACTAACATCGTCGATGATTCAGAGAGCCTTCCATCAGCTGATGCTCCATCACGACTGGAACTGGAGAACGAAGAGGAAGTCACTACGAAGGGACCAGCCTTTGATGGGCCTGTTTACACCCCTGGAGCCAATCACCCTACTTACTTCTCGAGAGTTATCACCAGCATTTTTGAGGTAATTTCGTCACAATTAGGGATTGCAACACCGGTATTCCAGAGTTTTTCGATACCAAAATACCGGTTTTAAAAATCAGATAATACCGATATATTCAGTATCGAAAGATGAAACAAAATGTATTAATTAACATAAAAGTTTTAACAGTATTTTTAGACATATCTAAAATCGTGGTTAAATACTATTCGTTTATATAATTAATAGTAATCTCAGTCTTACTGGCGAATATTTTATGATCAAATAATAATAATAATTACCTATACACAATAATGGACTTGCCCGTGCCTAATTTTGTTCATGTTTATTTCCAAAAGTGTAAAAAGTGCAAAATACAACATTAGGTTATATTACCAATTAATTTGCAGTTCACATACACATCTACTATAACTAAACTTAATAATATAAATTTATTGAAAGAAAGAAGAAAGTGCCAATAGTTCAACTACTGTGTATTTGTAAACATCAGCATATTACTTTTACATATTTTAAGGTTTACATAATATGTTCATATTTAGATATGTTTGCTATAAAATATTAATATTTTAATGAGATTTTTATATAAATATTTACTGTTTTTTTCATATTATAATTCACGAATATCGGTATCAATAGCGGTATCCAATTGGAAATACCAAAATACCGGTATTGATATTTTCATTCAGTATTGCAATCCATAATCACAATAAATGACACGATGACCCGTTAACAGTGCCAATACGTGAGGGACCTAAGCTATGACTGGCTATAAACAGATTAGTCCATTTGGAATATCATAGAAAAAACATAATAATAATTATTTTTGTGGCTGATTTAGAGGCTCCTTTTGGAGTCTGCTAGCATGAAATTTAAAGCAATCGCTTCCGCATATGTTCGATAAAAACCCACTGATTATTAATTCCGTAGTTTATTAGGTATACATTTGGATCAGGTGAACGTTTGCCTATTACCAATAACATCATTATCTAAACTAGTTGTCGGCAACTGGCGATTTTGCGACCCATAAATGGTTGACCACATTAGCATAACGTGTGCCCTGTATGTTGAATTATTATTTATAGATTGGGAAAAAATAACACCAAATTATTAATCATCATGCACTTCAAGTTTGTGTCTATTTTATATTTAGACTTTGGCCCAAAATCTTTATCAAAACGTTTTTTGTGCCTCCTATAAAATTTGATTAGTGTGGATTAACTCCTTTTGCCTTTCCACAGTCGATTTGTAATATTTTTTTTATGCATATAATGATGGAAGAAAATTTACATAACAAATACCTACATATGTAGCTATAGTCAGATTGCAAAAATTAAAAGCCACGTTCGCTTAGTATTTAAGATTACAAACTGATTTTTCAACATGATTTATGGAGTTTCATTTAAAAAAAAAACGTAAATAGTATATTGCATCTTTTATCTAAGTAGTTCGGCTTTGGTGAAAAATGTGTGTTTAATATGGATGAATTATCATATAGTATGATGTACATAGAAGGTTCTTCCTGCGTTGTCGAAGAGTGTCCAATCTACGTGTTGAAAAGTAAACCTCCTCCCCATAAACGTTCGTTATATAATATTTGAGACTTTCACCGTTGAAAAAAGGAGGGAGAACACGCGTTGGAATATATTTATCATCTTCTTCATCTGAGGGGTGCTAGACTATTTTGTCGTCTGCACGCATACATTTCAAAGGAAAGCAGAAAGCAGTAAATTAGCCAGACTTGTCAACGGACAGTTCGCATGGCCGCTAGACCATTTTTTTAGTAAATGAAACATCTCTTTGTCAGTGTGCGCATTTTCATTTGTTCGTATGGTCTGGATCGAACCAGTAGAGTGTCTAACTACAGTCTTGACCAAATAGTCTGCGCTAGGCCTAACTGTAAGAACAATCAAGGAACTACGAATAAACAATGGAATATGAACGGCAAAGTGGTTTTTGGCGATAACGCGGAAAGACCACAACAGAAACTATATAATATTACAATATTGCTTTGTTTTATTTATTATCCAAAATTAATTTAATGACATTTTATATATCATTATCCAAGGCCGAATATAGACAAAATAGTGTTAGTTAATATTTTTTTTATGCAACACAGTAAGTAACCTGTTCTCAGTAAATGAAGATTTTCGATTGTAGGTATATTTCATTCAAACCAATTAAAATATAACCACTTATTTCGATATGAAACAATCATCATTTTCTACAAACAGTTTACTATTATTTCACTCAAAGTATGACCAATAACTACCTGCACTACAATTAAAATTTAAAGTTTTGTGTCACGTCCGGATTTTAGTGGACCTTGGAGTGAATAGTACCTATAATAAGAATAATCAATATTCTTGTTCAGATGGGAGCACGGCTGACTGTATTCAAGCCATGGACCTGAATTGCGAATTATGATGGTTGTGCTAATTATTGATTATCTTCGAATACAATGCGGTAACGTGTTCGTAATAGATGAAGATTTTTGATTGTATATTTCGTTCAAATTAATACCATTTATTTAAATATGAAAGAATCACCATTTTCTGTAAACAGTTTAGGTACCACATTGCACTTGAAGTATGAAAAATTAACAAGCGTTATCATGAAAACGGCGTTCAGAGATATTGGCAGCCAAACATTTTAGTTACGGATAAACAGCATGCAACGCGTGGTCAGTTTGAACTGCCTGCTGCCACCTCTTGTTAGAATATCAAAGTAATATTTGGTGAGTGCATGCATAGGTGTATGCCGCGTAATTTAAACCGATTTACCAAAAAACAGCGTTATCGCGATAACGCTCGTTTTCCGGATATGGGCTCAATTTGTACTTCTGTGCAAAGGCCTGATCATGGTAGGCTTTCAATAATTATGTCAATTTCGAAGACTAGTTGTTTCACGTACCTATTTTATCTGTTATAAGTAATATTCACAATCTGATATATTTTTTTATTATTATTTTCAGATTCCCATCGCAGTGTTGACAGCCGTCAGAAATCTTTTGCAGACCACAGCTCACCCCAAACTTCCTCCACCATCATAAGAAAATAAATCGAATAGATTGTTATAATAGATCTCTCAAGTAGCATTTATAAAAATGTTTAAGTATAATGTTACTCCAAGAATGTGCTTTTGTTCACTCGTCGTGATAAAGTTCGGCAATTAGCTTTTTAGCTTCGAATTTGATCAGAATTATTTCATAGTAACATTTGGAAAATACCTTATGTAGATGTGAGAAATGAAATATATTTTTTTATATAAATAAATAATTATTCATTAAGTATCATATTATGCTGGAAGCTTTTGTAATTAAAAAATGAACTGAAATAATACTAATGACGTTTTCTTATATCCACACCAACATACATAATAATGTATAGTACTTTTTTTTTTAATTATATAAATTCAAGTCCATGACCGACTACGCAACGGTCCTTCAGGATCTTTATCCCGTGCTCTCTCTCTCTTTCTTCAGTTGATCACACTCATCTCTCTGCGTAGCTCTTGACATCATTCGCCCAACTCCTACAGGGAGAAAATTAGGCTTTATGCAGAACTGTAGATCCTTCACGTCGACCGGCCCATCAGACTCTTAGCGCCCTCCATATATAGTCTTTATTAGGTTTAAATTATTCGGGATGCTCAGCATTCTCAAAACCAACGGATGCGCTCCTTTGGTTTTCTTTAACGATTTAAGTATTCTAAAATTTTAAAATAATATTTTTAATTAAGTTTGCCAAATTCATTATAAGTAATATATACCTACGCATAAACGAGAAAGGGAATACCTAAGTTGAATTAAAAATATTCATACAGAACCATTCAAAAAATATATATTCAAAACTGAAAATGGGATAGTACAAAACTTAAATCAATTATAATATAAATATAAATTGATCGAGTGACCCTCATTCGATTGGATTAATTCTCTAAATATAAGTTTCCTTTCAACGTTGCCCCAAGCTGAATCTTTTTTTGTCTCACCCGAAAAGTAGTGCTTTTGAGTTTTGGAACCTATGTAGTACGGTTTTTGATAATGGAACAAAATTACAGCGTGTACAAGTGTATGAGCACGAGTTAAATAATAACAAGATAAAAAGAACTTTTTATATACCAAATTTTTTAATTTTCTGTTGAATCATACAAACTTGACAAGTATATGCATTAATAATTTAGGACAAATAAGGTAATTGTCAACAAATCATTTTTTTGCTATTTTGCAACAAACAAACATATATAGAATACTGAAATGTCCTTTTGATTTCCATAGTAACGCACGTATATATTAATAATTTATTTGTACTATATACTACCATTATCAACCAATAATAGTGGATTGAATTACGGATTTCTTCCGAAATAACTTTTCACACAAAACAGAATTAACTGAAAATGAATTCAATTCTACTTAAAGATGGCCAAAATTATTAAAAGAATGCATTGGCATCGTATTCTGATATATTCTAAAAGTTTCAAATGTCTTGCTAGTCGGGAAGTTAGTTAAAAATCGATTGCAAGATTCATACTGGATAAACAACCACCGGACAAACAAGAATACGAGCTAAGAAAAACATGGTGACGTGGTAAAATACAAAGAAATATTAATTAATAATCAAATCAGTTGCTTTTGAAGGGATTTTTATTCATTTCGAAATGCAAAATAACGTACGATATACTTAACTCAGAAGGTACACGTTGTATTTTAATATCACAGAAGTAAAAAACCTGAATTAATAAATTAGATATGTTTATTTGGTTTTAGATACCTACCCGTTTTAATGAGAATTTTGAACACTGTAATTTCCTTGGCTACAAATAAACTTTGGTATTTATTTACCTACATAAAATATACCTGACTATGGGCACAGCTACTTAAATAATATATATTTTTTAAAGAAACAATATTTGAAGGGGCTGTAATATGATTATTTTGTATTTTTAAATTTTAAAAAATATACGCCTATCCGTTTAAGATAAAGTCACCTGCCAACATTGAAAATACTACTTTGCACGTTCAAATGGATTATAATTATCACATTGACAAGGACTTTCACTGATCTAGCCTAATCAAACAAAAATTTCAGTAGTAAAATTCATTAATAATAATATTTTCGAATAATCAATTGTAATATATTTATTGAAATATAATTTCCTGACAAATGTAATCAATAATTCCTTATTCTACCTAAACATGAAAATGAGGCAAAAAAATCTATAAATAATATAAGATTATTGTTTGCATACAAAAATGACACTTATGTCAAACTGAAACTTCCAAAAGGATCCACCTGGAAGAAATTTTAACGTCTTCCGGTTGTTTATAAAAACATGATATTGTAACGTTGAAATGATTCATCTGACTGTTTAAAATTTCATTTTCAATGTGCATTTAATAATTAAATTATCAACCAATATTTAATTACATCATTTCACTTAATAATAATATATTGATAATCATCAATTTGGAAAATAAAATATGTCAAGTTTAATTCACTTTTTATTGCAAATCGTAATTCTACTAAATCAAAGATAACTCAATTAATATATTATAAATTAGTACTTAAATAAATAAATAATTCACATAAAACTTTTTTACCTCATCCTGTTGTGATAACAGTGTAAAAATGGTAGATGTCATCGACATCCTCCTCCGACCTCCTTTTTGCACTGTAATTATGGGAGTTATTCTGTTTTTTTTTTTATATCTTCAATGGTTTTCACTTTATTTGAAGCTTATATTATTTAAATGAGCCTACACCAATACATAAAAAGATAAAAATGTGGCATATAAGAGATGAATATGATTGCTGCAATCTTAAATATCGTCTCCTCAACATTTTAACAAAACTGCCATCTATCCTTATTCCCCTGTACCTAGGTTCGCTTCATTTATTATTATTATACATTGACTGCTGACTAGATAATTGCTTTTTAATTACGACATTTAAATAGCATGCTAATAATATCGAATGGCCACCTAATCGATACGCGCTGGGGGCGTCTTTAGCGTCCAATGTATTATCAAACTGAAAGAAGTTTGCAACAAACTTTTTGAAGTTTTACCGATAAACAACCGTTTTAACTACTTAATTCTAATAAAATAAAAAAAATACACCAGTATGCTACTTGAATCAACAGGTTTTCTGACAAGAATACAGACTAAAATATAATCTCTCTTGCTCTGACAGGGGTTTATTCTAGACCTATTAAACATACTGCATCATGATTCTATTAATAAATTTATTCTAAGGCACACGACGTCGTTATGAAACAGTCCGATTAATATTCCAAACTATGCAAAAAAAAATATTTGATATGCACGTGAAGCAGTACACTGCTTGTGGTTTGTGAAAGTACCGAAGAAATTTCACCTTACGATATTAAATATTGCATCATTTTATAATACGTTTTCGTGTCTTTAACGCGGCATCCTCATTGTAATGGTTGGCATTTGGCGTGACACCTCACCACAAGCTGGAAATGATATCACCATCGTCGATAACTCAATGTGGTTTCCAATTAATACACCTATCTAGAGAATCTACAATAAAATTACCTCTTTATGGACAGATTTCGTAGTGAAGTCTTCTGGTTTTTTTTTTGTATAATACTTGGTAACGATTCCGAAACGATTTGAATTGAAAGCCATAGTCATTATCTAATTTCGTTATAAGCACAATATTAAAGCTCGATTTGATATAAATAATAATTACAAGATAAAAGAACTTTTTATATACCACGTTTTTTAATTTTCTGTTGAATCATATAAACTTGACAATTCTGTGTATTAATTAAAGACTTTTTTTTGTACTTGATAGAAATACTGAATAAATATAGAATACTGAAATGTAATTTTGACATTTCATATTGATTTGCATAGCAATGCACGTATATATTAATAATTTAGTTGCTAGGACCCTTTAGCAACTAATAATTTTTATGATTTTTTTTCCGAAATAACTCTCCATACAAAACAGAATTAACTGAAAATGAATTCAATTCTGCGTAAAGATGGCTAAAATTATTAAAATAATGCATTGTCGTCGTGTTCTGATATATTCTAAAAGTTTCAAATGTCTAGCTAGTCGGGAAGTTAGTTAAAAATCTTCAATCGTCCAATACAAATCTTGAACAAACAAGAAAAAATTTGTACTGACAAACAAGAATACCTACGAGCTAATAAAAACGTGGTTAAAATAATGTCATGTTATACACATTTTTTTATAAACATCGATGGTCTTTTAAAATAAATATGAAAGACCTTAAAACCAAGAATATATTAAAAATCTTTTCTGTACGTCAGAGAACACTTAATAAATTAAATTGTATTAATAAACATCACTATAAAATAATAAGTGCTAATCAGATGGGATTCTTTAAGGAGTTCACATTTTGTATCGTTTATTTTTTAACTTATAATGTTTTAGATATGTACGTATTTGTTAATTAACACACTTTAAAATATAAAAATGTCTCAAATTGCTAGCTTCGGTGCCTCTGCAAAACTATTCTACATACAAGGCGGCTATCATATTTATGTATTGATGCGGTTAATTGTTACAATAGACGTTTACCGTCTAAGCCTAAACTGTCAAAAACTCCTATGTTATAACAGCCCATCTCTCGTGTTAACTTTTAGAGCGAGATAGACAGTTTTGACAATTTAGATGACTAACATATTGTAAAAATTCTTCTTTCTTCTTTCGACCATGTCCGATCCTAATATGATCATAAGGGCCCCCACAGAGTGGAGGTTTGTATTAACAGATTTTATTTTTACGATAAATGGATGTCAGCCACTTGCTCAACCTATTAGGTCCATACTCTGACTCATACACAAATTTAAAAACAATATGTGTACTTGCCAGACCCAGGATTCGAACCTGGGACCCTCGACACTATAGACCAGCGCCTAATCCAAGCGGCTATCGTGGGTGTTAATAAAAATTATAATACATACCTATGATAAACTACCGTCGATAGCCTCCGATAGCCAAAATATTATGTATAGAATAGACACACTGGCAGGTGAAGTACTCGCCTTAACCATGATGTGTAATATGACAGCATTTAATGTGTGCAAATCATATAGTTTTTTTTAAATTAAAAGTTTATTTTTTAATTAAAAGTGCTTAAGTATTTAATTTTATTGCTTTTATATACCAACGTATTGATGAATTAAAACACTATAAATTTAATAATAAAATTGTAGGTAAATTGTATTAAGTCACACGTTCTGTATTATGTTTCTAGATATTCCTAGTATCACTACAGATCCCCTTAAGACGAACAAGTATGCCAATAAAATAATATTGTTATATAACAAATCAATAAAATTTGAATCGAGGACGCGACCTGCAAACGTAAAGAGCTTCACGTACTGAATCACAGAGTGCACGATAAATTAACTGGGTACCTACCTAAATAGGCAATCGTAATAATCATTGAGACGTATCGGTAAAATTATTGTAATTGTGTGTGTAATTAACAGTATCTGGATATTGTTATAAAATTCAACATAGAAAATTGCTTCGGTTATAGATTATTTCACTAGCGTAGTGGTTTTCAAACTTTTTCATTTTAACCCGCCCTTAATGTATAAATAAAATAAATATTCTTTCACGACGCAATAAAAACGAATTTTCTGACTGTTCTGATCACAATTGAAAATGTTTAATTCAAAATCAGATTCCAAGCCAAAGATATTGAATTTACGTCCAGGTCCAGGCTTCTGTGTTTTTCATTTTCAGTTTTAGTTTGAAGAAGGTGCCATTTTTTTTGCAACAAAAAAATATTACTAAGCTTATTTCTCATTTTAGGTTGCATCCAACATTATTGATCGAAACAATTTTTTTTAAATTTTTTCTGAGATATGAATTGAAAATTTTCAATTTACAATTAGATTCTAAAATTTTATCAGAATTGTACGTTTTAAGACTTTATTTGCAGTATTTATTTGGGCATACATAACTTTTCCTTTTTTTAAATGCCAACGAAAATAAGTATAGTTCTTACATCGAAACGAAGGATTTTGGAAAAAAACGAAACTAAATTTTATATACGACTGATCACTGTAGTGATAAGGGAAATAAAAGCCGCTTACTTTATGTTACAGCCTTTAAATAATTAGGCGTTCCTTTATTACTGTATGACATTATTATCGTAGCCCAAAAATCTTGACTTTCGAATGGATGTCTCTGTCAAATCTTATAAGTACACCAGTACGACTGCATTACAAAAATTCAAGTATGTGAACTGACAAATAACGAAATCACAAAAGCCATTTCACGTGGTTAAAGCCTCAATTACATTGAGCTTCTTTACGAGCTGTTTATTGGCGAATTTACAATCTGCCTGTAAAGTCGCCCAGTGTAATCATCGAATAAGCTAACAAGCAGGTTGTAAACACTCTACCTAGAAAAGTTGAAAGCCGGTCAACTTTACACGCTACACGCCGGCGTGTGGGCTTACTGCGTCTGGACAGTAGAGCGCAGTACCAACCTCCCGGTAAAAAAACGAACTACGTTCTGTCAAAATAGTCACTGGCTTGTGGCTTCTCAGCGAATGGAAAGTTTTGTGTGTAATCATCAAATCGCTGTAGCTGAATCGCCCGCTTTTAAATTCGCCAATAAACAGCTCGTAAAGAAGCTCAATGTAATTGAGGCTTAAGACATGTGTGTTCGGATGCCACCATAAAGTCGACACTTTGTACTATTGTGGTACTGCATCAACAATTCTGTCGCATTCCTCATCCTCTAGCAATGCTACAAAAGCGATCTATTGGGAGGTGCGAAACGTGGCGATGAACTGAGAAAACCTGTGACCTTGTGCTAGTTTTATGCTTTGATGTTAGAACGTAACAGGGTACAGTAACGACTGAAGAAGACAGCCGTTGAAGCATACAAATCTATTATTGTTAACAGACATCAACGCGTTGAATTGTTATCGTCTATATTGTCTATGGTCTACGCCTCAGGGAGAATAGGTGCACAGTTTGAATACCACTGCCCGTGTGTGCATTATTCAAATTGTCTATAGAATTTTCACATGTTTAGATGGTCTGTTTGACTGATTTAGTCAATGTCAGACTCCTTACTAAGCTATTATCTAGTGCTTATGTACATTAAAAATACGACTAACGAAGATATCAAATAATTATTTAAAACTTAACACTGACCTAAACTCGTAAATAAATTTTATTAAACACCACAATATGTAAACTAATACTATATTTTGTGTGCATATTAAAATTAGGCAATGACATCTACATAACTTGAATTAAATCTCTGAACGCGCTTTACATGCGGGCAGTAAAAATGCATTCATTATTGAGGTATTCAAAATAAAATGTCAGATTTTGTAATAAATACGCATATGTTTAAGATTTTGGAATTTTCTGACGAAGCATGTGCTTCCTGCGATTTGAGGAAAACAACCACTTTATATGACGTATATATTATGATTATTTTATTTGAAATATTATCTCCAATCAACAATAAACTCCATCGGATCTATTGAGATAACAATATGACCGATAAAATGACTTTTTCAAAACATGTTTAAAATTTAATACCATCTGTTTTCACAATTATGCACTTAGGTATTATTTAATTATAAAAACAACAGTCAAGTAAGTACATATATACTATTGTGATTTTGCAAGATACTAAGAATAATTATTGTGATATTTTAAAAAGTTATCTAAATGTAAATCAAACTTTTTGGTACAAACAGCATAATATTGAGGTGTGTAAATGAGATAGAATCAGAGGAAAAACTTTAATATTCTTAGAGGGGGCAGGAGGCCATGGTCACCCTCTTGAACGAATGTTATAATACTATAAACACATAATATTATGTTTATATTTCACCATTGCTTGGTATTATTCACTATATGTTATAGGTATGTATGAATATATTTTACAGCCTTATGATCATTTACAAAAATCTAATAATTATTAAAATACTATATTACATACCCAAAGACAAAATAAAAAGTGTATGTAAGTGGTTTTCGAAAAAAAACGAACATATAAATGAATATTTACGTATTTAGTGTGAAATTAGGTGCATATTTAAAAAAAATGAAGAAAATTTGGTCCAATCAAATTTGTAACCTACATCCATTGAATTCCGGCCAATACGATTTGATTCTAATAACTATGCGCCGAAGGAGCATATCTCGAATGCCGTTTATACCAATTCAGAATAAAACACATTTTTGTTTCGTAAGAAAATCGATCTTTGTATAAATTTGTAAAAATATAACATTAAACTATGAATAATTAATTAAGTATTCATTTTTATCAGGTACAACTACGGCCGAACATAGAAAACTACATTTCATTGATAAAAAAAATGTCTAAGTAGTAGATTAGAATTTAAATAATAAACAAACACCGATTTTTTAGAATTGTTTAACCATGAATAAAATAAAAATATTTATCTTTATATTTTTGTACACCCGATGGTCGAGTGTATCCGCTTGGTACGTCAAGGGTCTCGGGCTCGAATCCTGAATCTATCAAAATTCACTTTTTTTTAAAGTGTGTATGGACATTTAGGTTGACCAAGCGGCTAAGATCCATTTCTCGTAAAAAATCTTTAAAAATTAAAATTTATTTATTTAAATATTGCACTTACAAATTACAAATTAAAAATAAAATAATGTCCACCTATACTTTATATAATATACTTTATATACCTACATGGAATATATCATTATCCCACGCGTTCAACATAGTAATTGCCCTCCCAATTGACATCACCAATGCCAGGTTAGTTCTGCACCTTGGGAGAACAAAAAACTCCACTATGTGAAGTTTAGAATCGAACATGGTAATTCATTTTAATACTTTTGGATAAATTAATGGTCGATAATCGAAATGGTCTCCAATATTATGGTTTTTTCTAAATATTATTTATATAATTCACACTTTAAATGGGCCCACATTCCCAACGTAGGTCAAAATGGAGCTTTGTGGTATTTTCAAAGCATTCAACGATTTTTTTTCTGTTTTTCGGTTCATGTTCAAACACGCGCGTTAACATGATCTTACTCCCTACTTCAGAAAGTTATAGTTTGTCAATTTATGGCTACGGCCGTATGTGGTAGCCTCACCACTGGGAAATGCCAATAGAAATGGTGTATTTAAAAAAATACTACCTTATTCTTAGTTCAATAATTATTATAAAACAATCATTAGGTAGGATGTTTATCACATTTGAATGTTCAAAAACATAGCTTACAATCAGTATCTTTAGAATTATCTTTAAATGTGTTAATAGTGCCCATTTTTTGAATAATAAAATGCCTAATTCTTGTCAAATTTGGGATCACAGAGATTACAAATATAATTTGTATCGTAAATACTTCACTATTATAATGTCAATATAAATTTTACTAATGGTTTTATAAACGCGTTTAAAAATTAATAAATCTAAAAAATCTTAACTTAATCTGCACATGGGTGTACTGAAATATGACTATATTCTTAAACGTTAGATCGAGAGGTTTAAAAGAATACTATTTTATGTAATATAAATACTTTATGCAGTCATCAAATGTTTAAAATAAATATAA
The DNA here is from genome assembly GCF_057557595.1 of Rhyacophila brunnea. NCBI lineage: Eukaryota > Metazoa > Arthropoda > Insecta > Trichoptera > Rhyacophilidae > Rhyacophila > Rhyacophila brunnea. The sequence goes on along the minus strand of NW_028233276.1, from coordinate 31,719,070 downwards.
AGGATAATAAGGCTTCAAAATTATATAAATAGATTATCTACAACGTTTAAGGAATGTTCAGACTAATGCTTTGAAAATACCATAAATCTCCATTTTGACCTACGTTAGGCATGTGGGCCGTTAAGTACTATTTATTATGATTACTATATTGTATTGAGCAACCGTTTATTATGAGTATTTGAACATTAATTGCATAATTATTGACAAATATAAAAATATAAAGATATGGCATCTAAATAATACACTATTAAAATCTAGCTCTAACGTATCATGCAAACACCTTGAAACACTTAGTTTATTTCTTTCTATAGAAATATTAATAAAAATACCTTGAGAATAACTGCTTTTATAACCAGAGCTGGCATGTAGGTAGGACGACACAGTAAATCACACAGAACTCAAATATTTAGGGGGCACCGAACATTATAGGAAATAATTTTTTTAGAAAAAATAATAATATATGTATTTATTTGAATTACACTAGATTTGGGAAGAACACACTTTCCACTACAATCTTTCACAGTTAAATATTAATGATTGACCTAACAATTAAAACATACCGCTCAATAGGTTCGTTGTTGTATCAATAGCGACAACTTCCAACATTGTAACGATCAAACATTTTTGGGATAATGTTTTAAAAATAAACAAACAATATATAGCAAAATGTGAATAAGCGTCTACTTTAAAATATGAAAATATAAGCTAAAATTTGGAACGTTTTTTCGTTGTCTCCCTGTCACGTTCTTTTTTTTTGCTCAAAAAAACCTTTTCGCCTATTTCCCGCATACTTTATAGACTTTATATAGAGATTCAGTACACACCTTAATGCGATGACAATAAAATTTCATAAAATTTGGGGTGGTCTAGTACTCAAAACATGGGGTTGCCATACGTTAAAAAAAACAAAATTTATGTTAATGATTTCATCGATTTGAAACTTTCATTAATATATTGTAAATGTAAAAAAAAAATCGGTGTGTCTACTTATGTACGCGCGTTAGAAGTTATACTTATTTGGCGTAACAAAACAAAATAAGCCGTTACCTGAGTCTATTAATATTACAGTGAATTTGGTTGATGAAAACGTACGCGATTCATCTGTGACTCATATAGCACATGATAATTGTAATTTAATTATTGTATTGGACCAAAACTCATCTTTGCCACACAGCGGTTATAATCGATTATCGATTCAGAAGTGCCCATGATGAATTAATAAAAAATCAAATTTTAATATATTTTTTGAATTATTCACTAACTCAACATTCACAAAATTTATTTATTTATTGATATATAGTTTTACTCATAAATAATACTTACATAAATATAGCCTCAAATCTTGATACACAATCTTTACAATGAAAAATAAATATACACTCCAATATAATGCATACGCATGTATCCTTGAGACCGAAATGAATATAATCATAATGATAAATTATTTGTTGCAACTTCCGTCACACGCCAAACGTGTTACATCGACGAGCGTAATTTCGTAATACGCCAAAAATACACTCTGATCTGTTTTCCCAAACACGCCAAAAGAAGTATAACTTCAAAAAACATTGATGTCGTCGATCTACTTTTCAAGATAATATAATATAAACATTACATTGCATTTTCCGAGTCTAGTCATGACTAGATAGGGACCTGGGGAGGAGGGCTGAAATCACCCAGGGGCCAGAGCCACACTAGTTATTTATAAAAGTATAATAAGATGATTTATTTGTATCAACTAGAATTAGTTAACTTAGAATTAGGACACCATGCCGTACCTCCAAGAATCACCGTCACTCGTTTTCCCAGGGTCTGCTAGATTCCGTTAGCTCCAGCCATTTTAAGTCGTTGAAATCAAGTTTTTTTTTTATAAAATGCAACCCAGGCAGGTGGAAACTCTTTTAAGACATCCGTCAAAAGTCGCGAAGAGAGATTGTATGGTCCGGCTTATTGATCTAAGATTACAACAAAGTATTTCAGTTGTCTGAATGTGAACATTTATACGAATTCCGAGTCATTCTCAATACATTTTAGTATAAAGATATAAGCGCAAAACCCTGAAATATTAATCAAATGGTGAACACACTAGAAGGCCTTCACCCGGTGATATCTCCAAAATATTGTTTTCTCTGAGCGTCAAAAACTCCTAAGCCGACCCTGTTTGTAACTAAATTTTTATAAGACTTTGAAAATTGTTATAATTCATTAGATAAGTTTTCACATGGTTAAGTTATTTTATAATATTTTTGTAAATGAACTTGAACTGTGTCTGAGAAAACAATGGCTCGTGTTGTAGGTACATGTGTCAATAAACAACAGAAAAAACAAATCCCCAATTAGGCAGCTAAGAAAAAACGCTGTCCAATGGTCAACACGTATATTAAAGTAATGCTTTTCGAACCACGGTGCTCTTCGGTACAGGGTGGGGGGTATACAGTGAAAGTGAAACGCTGAGTATTCATCCATCGGACAGTTCAGAAAAGATTTGTGGGCCGATGCCTGTTACCTATTGACTAACAGCTGATCGTATTGAAGTAAGTACTAGTGACTTGAGTTTTTCTTTTTTTTTGTTATTAATAATAAGTGAACGTTGTAGTGTTGATAGATAAATTATCTTGTGTCATTATAATGGAATACGGACAGGTTCAGTGTCTTGCATAAGATCCAATTTGAATATGCAATAACTATTGGATTTTGGTTTATGTGTGGTTTTAAAATAGGTAAATCGAAGTGTATGGTGTGTTATGAAATTCTAATTGCGAAATTGGCATAGACAATAATACTTCAATATCTAAATAATAATTATGATACCTTTCATAATAACATTGTAAATTAATTGGTGGTATGTAAGTAATGTATTACTCTCGTCTTATATGTAGAAAATAGTGAAATCAAAGCATGCTTTTCTAATACATTAAAGCAGTTGCTTAAAGTATTGCAAGTCAAATCTTACGGCTTATAATTATCAAGACATGATGACAATATTATTTAATATTACATTATCAACTCGTGGAATAATTAAAATTTGATATATTTACATAAGTATACATAATAATTATTACATAGGATCATTATTAATATTGTACTATGACAGTACCTAAGTATAAACCGTATATTCATTTAGAACATATGTAAACTATCACAATAAATATCTATGGGGTAACGAAAGCTCGATAAACATATTATTACATATATTTAAATAAAATTATTCCACAAAACCTTATTACTTAACAAGCGAAGCGAATCTAATTATGGGGATCATGTCTTGAGTATACTATAAAATTATTCTAATTGAATTTGAGTTGAATTATATTTCAGAACAAATCTGTTTGTTTTTTTCGATGTCAAGGCCTGCAAAAGGTTTCGTAATTGCACACGAGAAAGCGATAAATATGCTGTTACCGTTTCAAACAACCTATTTTTATTCTTCTAACAATTTTTTTTCACTCTCAATAATTGCTCTTATATAAAAAAACCCCCCTCAATTTTTATATTGCTGTATCAAAAAAAAATGATACAACATTATTTCTCCAAAACAATTCAAAATATTTAATTAGTTGGATGCTTTATTAATTTTCTTTACCATCTACCATTTTTTGACAGCATAGCAGAGAGAGATTTATATTTTGTTTTAAAAAAAATTCTTGACTATAATAGTTTTAGTTATTAAAAATCTCACTTTCGACTCGAAGGGGTAAACATCTGTAGATGTTGTGGGTTTAATTTATTTACTTACGGTACAAAACGTTTAAATCGAGAATTGTATCTTTATATTATAAAATTGTATTATTTCTTCAAATTATTATAATATAGTCTCTCAATGTCCATAGAAATTATACACTAGTCATTCAAACAAAAAATAAAATGAATAAATAAACTTTTTGCTTTAGTGTTGGGGTAGGTATAACAATATGCAATTCTTACTTAAATCAATGTTATATTTACGCTTTTAATTGAGTCATACCTACAGAATTTCATCCATATTTCAATTTAAAATCTGTTTCTGAGAAACAGCGTGGTTCATATCCAAAGAAAACACTTTTTTTAAATTCTGCTGCTTGATATAAATTTACTTTGGCTGTTTAGTTATAGAAATTTTAATTTTTCGTTATGAATAGACTCCAGTGACGTACCGTGGGGGTAGGCAGATTGAGCGTCGCTTGGGGGGGGGTGAGCAGTTACTCGAAGGGCGGCAAATCGAGGAGAAATAGCTACTAATAATAACTAGCTAGCTAATTTTTTTGTTGGGTTCGCGATGTCTAGCTTACTTCCGTTTCCCTTCGGCGTCCTTGGTGACCATAAACGACACGAGCAGATTTGCGAATAATTACAGTCTATATTTTCAATTTTGTTAGTAATGTATCCATACAACACATTTCTTAGATATTGAAGTCACGAAAGGATGATACAAAATACTGTATAAATAATGACGCGGCTTCTGTCTAGGGACGTCGATGATAGACTCAAAGGGTACGGAATGATATTACGCTAAATCCATTTTCTGCAAATTGTATTACTTACGATACACTCACTCTGAGGTAGGTACAGAAATATTAACGACCTTGTAGTTGAATAATATATTCAATTATTTAGAACTGCCACTACATAAATAGATACCCCCAGAATATTAAATTATGTTTTACGAAACTACAGTCAGGCATTTTTAGAGCACATTATATTTTATTTTATTTATTAATTGGGTACACTTTATTTCAAAATAATTAAACAAGGTTGATTTATATTACACAGCGATTTCACGACAAATAACTACTATATAAAAAAATATCTAGAATACTATGTGCATACACATTTTATTTATTTTGTCGTCATATACTCAATCGAAAACATGTCATAGTAAAAATATGTACACAAATGATTCAATCGCATCTTTCTCAGGATGTGGGTAAATTGAAACAACGAAATTATGTACTTATATTGGGAAACTAGGAAATCCCAAACCGCATATAAAATCCAAATGGACAGGAAACATTGTTGATAAAGCTGGTTATAGCTAAATTGTTTCGGCAATAAATTGGCTAAGAATATGATGCTCTGGCTTCTTCTGGTAATTCCTTGTCATTCCATGCGTTTCCTACAATGACAGATAGCAATGTCTTGCCCACCCATTAAATGGTGTTGCATAAAAAGCTTCCTGGGTTGATTAATCCAATGTATTCGATATAGCTACATTATCTGCGAATCTTAGTCGGGACATATTATTCTTAATTATGTTTGCAATTCTTCGAAGCCTTAGTTCTGTGACACATAGTACCAGTGGCGGCTCGACGACTTTCTAGATGGTGGGGTTTGGTTATTCGTTATTAAATAAACATACCTATCTACTTTCTCATATTATATATTATGTACCAAGCTACTTATAATACTATGATTTTATTTATGAGGGAATGAGTTATTTTTCAGAATAAATAGGTAATTATTATCTGAGTCTTTACTTAATCACATCTAAAAAGTGTATAGACTAACCATTATCAGTTTTGAACAACGACATACAGCGAGCGTTTTTAACCACCTAGGGGTTATTTCATTCGCTCCCCAGTATGCGTATACTAACATTAGTGCATTCACATCTTTACAGAACGAGATTTGTATCGCGGCGACGGGTTGGGGCTGAGTGACCCCGGTCAGCTTTCTTAATTTGTACATAAGTAGGTGTCAAAGTGAAATAGGGTGTAGTACTATTTATTTTAATACCGCATAATCGTCATTATGTTATGTATTACATAATTTACAATAATACCTTCATTTATTTGTATAATAATAATAAATATCTCTATAAAATTTCGACGGGTTTAGATGGATAAAATAAATTAAATAGTTTATTTAATCATGTTGTTAGTATATTATGACAGTTATAAAAATATCGTACGTATATTTTTGACACTATAACGATCTGGGGATGGTCCCTACGAACCCTTAAGGTAGAGCCGCCCCTGCATAGTACACACCATGTGTTACACGCTATCTTAAAGTTTGACACCAAATAATATCGCTCTGAGAATCTTTCTTTTAAATAAGACATCGTTGTCTGCTTAAAGACTTATTAACCTTGAGAACTGAGTGTTTGTATATTATCGGAATTTTCGTTTTCCGATATACTATTTTGAAATTCAGGTGCTTATGAATTCCAAAGTAATAGGTACCACGTATTAGCTGTGTGTATAATATGTATTGTAATTTATTTTATAATAATTACATAATTGATAATACATGAATTGATATATAGCTTATTAGTATAATATATAGCCACGACTAGGGAATCCAATCCCGAGCCAAAATTCTGATCCCGGGATTTCGGGATTACAATTTGACAATCCCGGGATCCCGGGACTGGTTACATTGTTAATATAAAATTTTTATATTTACAAATAACATTGATAAAATCGGTTAAAAATAAATCTAGTATAATTTATACTATTTAAGACATTTATTGTTAATATTGTATACGTTAAATCTTGGAAATACACAAGTTTAATGGAGTAAATAATATTATAATATAAATAATAATGTGAATTTAATATGAGATTGCTATTTCTGATAGTAAAGACATAATGAATAGATCAGCGAGATTTAAAATAGTAAAGCAAATAATCATAGCGTACTTATGGCCTTTCCGCTTCATAAATCTAATTAGTCAGCCAAATATGAAACTGCCGTAAAACGTATGATATCATGGTGGAATTAATTTGTTAAAAGTGCGAAGCATTGTTTTTTTACCAATCTTTCTCATTTTTAATAATCTATGTGAAAAAATAAAATGAACGGCAACCTACACATCAAACTTCATTCAAACTCAGTTTATTTCTAATGTAGTTATTTTGTATTAAAAGTATTTTTTCTGTTATATTTTCCATAAAAATTGATAAAAAAAATCAATCCCGAAATCCCGGGATTATGTTTATCAATCCCGGGATTCATAGGTATCGAAAATAGCTCGGGATCCCGGGATCCCGGGATTCGGGATCCCGGGATTGGATTCCCTAGCCACGACCTAAATCTGGGACTCAAAATGCGAATGGTAAGATGCTATGTGTTTTCAGTCCTATTATGCAGAGTAGCGGCATGGACACGCACAGAAACAATGCTCAGAAAAAATAAAGCTTTCAAAATGTGGGTATACAGACTAATACTCCGTATCAGCTGAAACATCAAAGTTATGAATGCTGAAGACGAAATAATCGTAGAAATAGTAATAAGTTCTGCATCTCATCATTAAATAGAAGATTTCTGAAACGCGAAGCCCCGGCAGAAGAAGGACGTCATATCTGAAAAATTGGTTCTCGCTCAGGGGCTCGATTTCCTAACTATCATGTCGTCTGGTGCCACACGAGACGATAGTTAGGAAATCGCGGTGCACTCCATCACTGTTTAAAGCAGCATTAAACAAATAAAAGATATCCAAAATCATCACTCACGGTCTTATAACAGATATTGCACAGAAATAAGAAAAAGTGACAATGGAGCCCACATAGGGAAAGTTATCGTTTTTCCCAAAAGTGTTATTTCCATGATTGCATCAGATTTATTGACTTGTAGCTAGTTTTACTGGAATTAATTGTGAGACCAACGTTAATAAAGGAATTTTATCTTAACAAATGAAACTTCTTCGTTCGAATTATGAAAAATTATTATTACCGTTAGAATCAATTTTAGAGCCCCTGATAGATTATTCTAGGGCGACATTTCGGAAACGATAAGATAATGCATCTTCTTGGCGTAGGTAGACCATCAAAATGTATAGAATGAATGTAATTTTAGAATTTTGGTGCAGGACAGTGTATTTTTCATGGCTAGTCTTGCCATTTTGTATAAGTTTATCCAGTATGCTAAATTTCTCCTTGACCTCGTAAACTGTAGAGCTTTGACTAATTTACATAATATTCCTAGATAGTCTTGAAGTTTACGAACAGACCATGCATTTCCATACGGTTTTTTTTAATATTTGGAGGACTGTGAATAAATTTTGGGTTATTATTGATCTTCCAAAATAAAAATAACTACTAGAGAATAATATATGAAAACACTTTATACGACGTGCTATACGTTTATATCGAATTGATTGTTATTCTTCATAACCGGATTATATATCACCCTTCTTATGGAATGGATCTATGACTTCCACTTCTCAATCAATTGTAACACCTTCTATCTTCCATACTGCTACCTACAATGATTGCGTGGAGTTTTTTTTCAGAAATTGTTTACCGCCATTTTTAAAAAATCACTTTGTTCTGCTAGTGCTAGGGGGCTTATTGTTACTTTTAACACTTTCGTGGATATTTTTGGTTCCTGTAAAATTGTTTACAGCTGCGTATAATATTACGAATATGTTAATATTATGAATATGATAATATTATTGCAAGGAAATTGTTAACATTACTTGTCTTTTGACATCACGCATTTGTTAATCAAAATTATATTATATTGTGCATTGTTTTACCTTGTTTTCTTCTTCTTCACAATTTACTTATGTCATCCACTGCTGGTTAAAGACTTTTTCTTTTGCCATCCATATTTATATTCGTTTTAAAAATTAATCCAAACTATACATATTACTATGTAGTAATAATAATATAATATCGTCGTCAGGATGTTCCCTCCAATGTGACATTTTTAAATATATTTTCTATTCCTTTATATTCCCATAATATAGTTTATTAAAGTCTTTAATGTTATATAAACCACAAAAATCTAAGCTAATTAACTATTTATAAAAATCAGCGATAGCCTAGTAGTAACGTGTCCGCTCGTGATGTCGTGGGTCGTGGGTCTAGGGTTCGAATTCAGGATCTGGAATATTTAACATGTTTTTCAATAATTTTTGGACCCAAAGTATAAACCTAATAGATTGAGCAAGTGGCTAACATCCATTTCTCGCAAAAAAAAATGGTCAAAAACCTCCTCCTGAGGCGGCCAATATCGACATCGTATTGTAAAGATAATGAAAGAAACAAAAACCCCTGATGTAACATATTATCTCATTTTAATCAGGACCGTTTTACCTTCACAGCTATTACAAACATTCGATACTTTATGATGATGAGTTTTATAATATTTTTTTTTTATTTTAACTAAATTATGTCATTCGCAGACTTTCAAAAAAAGAAGTATACCTATATAAGTCAACCGTCATATTTGTCCTTATACCAGTTTTATGTCATTCGTTTAAAATTTAAATTTTGTCACATGGAAGGTTTTAACATATCAATGACATTATTCGAAAAGCATCTTCAAATAAAATTTCAAAGTCAAACATACGCCGACCTTGAGTTTATAGCTTTTTTGTGTTCATTTGGTTTATTTGCCCACAGGTTAACATACCTATATAAGTAGTCAACTTAACCCTAATGACTTTGTTACGACTAGGTATCTGATATATCTTTATGGCGCCAATTATAACTTTGAACTTTGATTCTATTTGTAAAATTCGAAAAAAAAACAAGTCGAATTCTTCTTAATATCCCTTACTTAATATTATTATGATACACTGTTGATAGTCCGCGACTTCGTCCCCGTGAAATCAAAATCAAACATAAAAAAGTAGTCGTAGTAGTAGATATACAGAATGCAGAAATGGACTGATTTGATTTTTTTTCCAAATCAACGAGGTGGACAACGGTTGGATCTAGTCACGCACCCCTTTACCTAAACGTTTTATTTTTTATGAATGTCAGCGCATGTATACACATACGTAACTACCACACTCTAATAACCTCGTGAAATCGACAACAGTAGGATGTAGACGCGCGTCCCTATACCTCCGCCTCACCTTGCCACTTACCGAAAATTGTTGCAAGTGCGTTATTTCCGAGATGTTTAACCTTTTAAGATAGGTACCTATCTTGATGAAACTCTATTAATTATTAAATTGACACTTATAATGTAGTCTATTTGCTGTACCAGTTCATCAAAATTGGTCCAGTAGTTTTTTTTAATTATAACGGAACTAATGATGTTGAACGGAACAGACAGACAAAAATTAAATAAAAACTTAGGTAGGTAATTATAATGGAAATAGTGAAAACACTGCTCAAAAGTCAAAAATATTATAATATCGAGTGAAACCGTTTAAGTTAAGTTTATATTATATTTTTGATTTAGTGACATCACATTTTATACACCCCCTTTCCTTAACCCCTCCGTCAGAAATCGTCTCATTTTATTAACCCCCCTCCCCTTAAGTAATATTCGTTCGGCCTATAACTCTGTTTAGCGATATGCCATGATGAAACGAAACATGCTAGCTCGCTATAAACCCCCGTCTCATATCCAATGAATATTATCGCGCAACCATTGTTCACCGATGTTCAAAACTTCCATACCACACAGTGATGTCAACCGTACTATAATTATACTGCCCTTCTAAGGAAGAAGGCAGTAACTGACTCTCATACACTTACGAGATAAATTACATAATGTGTTTTTTCTCAAACTTTAGTACTGTGCATTAATAAAATACGGTGGTTATTTTTATTAGTATGTTGTTAAAATACAAACAAAGTAATAATAAACATACAGTAACTGCAATGAATGGGTGCAATTACTGCCTTTTTGCTAAAAAAGTATTTTATTTTAGAAGATGTCTATTTTTCACTAAGGATTTTAACGGTATTTTATTGATAATACTGATTTTAAAGTGAACAGAATATAATTATAGCTTTCAAAATTACCTAACGGATGACATTCATAACTCAATTTCACAAATTTTGCGAGTTACTGCCTTATTCCTTAGAAGGGCAGTATAGTATTTGTACTATAATTTTAGCCCGCGTACTATGTACGATATAAAAGTCCAAAAATACGATCTATAATTTTAAATGTATGGGAAAAAAGTAGGCAATAGATAAAATATAGGACGAAAGATATTAGCGAGACCGAACAAAAAGCTCTCGTAATTTCTTTACATTTAAAATGTCTAAAAAAAGGTGATATTAATTACTTTACATCTGAATTGTGTCTAAAAAAATAGACGTTAATTATATTACATCTGAATTGTGTCTAAAAAAGGTCTCGTTAACCACTTTACGTGAAATTTTTTGAAAATGCAGAAAAGTGTTGGTCATTGAACGCGTAGGTACCATATGTTTGCCGAAATAGTATAACTTGGGAGGTTCTGTACTATTATAATAATTCCACTTTGAAAATACGACATCACTGATACTACAGTTCCATGTTGTTTCTTTTCATGCATTTAACTATTTAATTATTGTATTTATCTTACAGATAAAAGTCATCCCAAAATGTTGCCATCAGTGGTGTCCCTGTTATTTGCTGCGTTCGGATGTATTACCGCCGCTCCATTGGATGCTCCAATAAAAATAAACCTTCCACTGGCATCCCATAGCCAAGTAGTAAACGTAGCGACTGACAAACTGGCGAATTTACGATCTGCAGCTATCGAAAATGCCATGGCGGTCAACCAACTTGTCAGCACGAATCTCGCTAATGTGGGAAGCACTTTAGACACGGGATATAACACCATCAGCGACAGTTTGAGCAGTAAATACTCAGCCGTGAGTCAGACACTCAACTCAGGTATTACAGCAGCCGGTGATATCTTCAACGAGAACCTGGCCGTGGCAGGAAATTTGGTGACTCGCCAGCTCGATTCTGTGGGTAAATTGGCAACGCAAGGTCTGACGATCGTCCAAGGAGCCGTATATGACGTTCCAGACGGCGGGGCCGTAAAACCGGGACCCAATGTTGCTAAAACAATCGCTACTAAAACAGAAATACTCCTTGTAAGTAAATATTTGTCTCATATTTCATAATTTACATGAGATGTGATACCTAGTTTATTTTAAAGTTAACTATAGTATCCCGTTCAACTCAATCTTGACTAGAGTTGGGTATCGGGAATTTCCCGACGAGAATTCTCGAGATTTTTTCGAGATTATCCATCCCGAATCTCGAGAATTAAAATTTTAAACGTTTCGGGAAATCCCGGATCTCGAGAATCTTTTCTCGGGATTTCTTTATTATCATATTAATTGAAAAAACGATTTTCTATATAAAAAAAAGTGGACAGAAAACACAAAACGTTCAAAGACTGATCGGGGAATTTTACACAATTAAGCCAACGTCGAATCAAAATGAGCGCTTTTTTTGGAACATCGGGGAATTTTGTGTCTCAAAAGCGTACGCGATTGTCAGACGCAGCGATTGACAGTCTGTGTTCTTTGAAATTCCATTTTAATGAGTAATGTTTTGAATTATTTTTGTTTTCCTACTTCTATTTTGTTTGTCTTCTAACATAAATAAAAAAATCATATTTTTTTGGAATTTGTCTAGTTTTACGCTGATTTTAAGATTTTTACAGGTTTTTTTTAATTTCCCGATATCTCGAGATTTCTCGAGAATTCTTTTCTGTAAATCCGAAATCTCTCTTGGGAAAAACCCAACTCTAACCTTGACTCAGTCCAATGTCCATCACAGACCTCCGGGCGCAACACACGCGCATTACACACTCGTGCAGAAAAGTCCAAATTAGTATATTTTTTATCAAAGTGTCAATACGTATTTAGACACAGTCAAAGCGTATTATTTTGTGTACATATTCTTCAATATCATAACGAGTAAATAATAGTCTTTTTCGATAAGCTTTCAAATCTATGCGTTTGTACTATTGTCCAGGTACAGAATAGGTATATAAGCCTTATAATATGACAATAAGTAAATGCCATATATTTAGGTAGGTATAATAATTAAGGAAATATTCAAAAATTAAATTATCAATATTACACACATTTTTGGTCGTAGCCCGTAGGTAACCAATACTATTCAAAACGAAACCGACCATCATCGGATTGATATTTTATGTTTCCTGAAAATGCAAAAAAAATTGTGTGGAAGTTTCAGATTTGAAAATCGAGTACATACCAATCTTCAACTGACATAATATCAACCTTGCTAATCTAAAAAACAATTATTATCAGTACCTACCTATTCATACAATGCAATATTATACATTTTGATATTAATATGAAGAACTGTTTTCTGTTTTAATATGTATTTCTAGCCTTCTAATGGATTATTCGCTGAGCAACCAAGAAAATTCGAGACTGCAATCTTAGAACAAGAAGGCCTTGGAAGTAAATCATTGACATTCAAAGAAAACATCGGAGCTTTCTTTGCGGGAATACTGCAGGTAATTTCTCCTAGATATATTTATAAAATATGTTTCACACTATTACGTCATCACCGTTGATGTCTCCATTTTTCCTAATCCTTATGGTAATCTCATCAACCTTTGGACTACCTTTATATCTATTGGAACGATCCAATTATCTGCTCTTCGTGTGATATGACATATTCTCTTAACTTCGGGATAATGACGCATGAAATTACATAACAAAATTAGTAATATTACATTATACGAGGGTGGGTCAATAAGTCCTTAGAAAAGCCGACAGGTGGCGCGACTAGTACTGTAAGCGGTTTGTTTTCATGCAGCGGCACTACCGATTCAGTATGCTGCGAAGTTTCAATCAGATTGGTCGGGTTGTTGTGTGTTTCTCGTACATTTAAAAAAAAAATTGCTTGTGGAAAATGGAAAAATGGAAAATGGAGAAAATTGAGTTTAGAGCTGTTATTAAACATTTTAATATAAAAGGGTTAACAGCAAAGGAAATAAAAAATGAGTTGGATTTAGTTCACGGCATATCTGCTCCTTCACTTGCAACTATTTATAACTGGTTAAATGAATTTAAACGTGGTCGTACATCAACAAAGGATGAACCACGCTCAGGACGTCCTGTAGAGGTGACTACACCAGAAATGATCAATAAAATCCACGATATGGTGTTAAGTGACCGAAGATTAAAGTTGAGTGAGATAATTGAGGTTACAGGGATCTCAAAAGGTAGCGTCATTTCTATTTTACATGACAAATTGGGCATGAAAAATATTTCTGCAAGATGGGTGCCGCGTTTGCTCACAGTCGACAATAAACGCAATATGGTGGTGGCCTCTAAAGCCCTGTTGTCACTCATGCAACGCAATCCGGATGAATTTTTTCGTCGCTTTGTGACTGTAGATGAAACATGGATACACCACTATACTCCCGAGACGAAAGAACAGTCAAAGCAGTGGATTGCGAAGGCAAACCATGTCCAAAACCGTAAAATCAGCTGGTAAGGTTATGGCTACTGTATTTTGGGATGCACGTGAAATTATTTTCGTTGACTATTTGGAAAAAGGAAAAAAAATAACAGGGGATTATTATGCATCTTTATTGGACCAGCTAAAAAACAAAATTGAAGAAAAACGGCCTCATTTAAACAGGAAAAAAATCCTCTTTCATCAGGACAATGCCCGTGTTCACACATGTTTACGATCAATGGCTAAAATTGAAGAATTGAAGTTCAAATTGGTCGACCACCCACCGTATTCGCCAGATTTAGCCCCCAGTGACTTTTTCCTTTTCCCAAACTTAAAAAAATGGCTAAGTGGACAACGTTTTTTTTCAAATGAAGAAGTCATCGATCGGACAAATGCTTATTTTGAGGACCTTCCGAAAACGTATTTTTCTGACGGTTTAAAAAATATTGAGAAACGTCTAACCAAGTGTATTGAGCTCCAAGGAGATTATGTTGAGAAATAAAAAAAAAATACAAAAATAAAAACTGTTTTAATGCTTTTTTCTCAGGAATTATTGACCCACCCTCGTATTATGAAGGATTAATACTCATTCTGATCCACGTGTCACGAATGTTCGCGATACCCACCCTAAGGGAAAATCTAAACGAGCAGGTAAAGCACCGTGGTTCACCTGTTACCGACCGTGCCATCAAACAGAACCATTGGTTTATAATAAGGCTGTTTAAATGAACGTTTTTTCCGATCGCAGAAGGAGTCGTTTTGTCAACGGGCAGCGGTTGGAACGCCTCGGGAGGCGATAGCGAGCGGTTGTTTCGCTGCACCGGTTGTAAAATGCGTGACCAGTCATAGTGGTTGTGTTCTGCGCCTAGTTTAGCCACGTTATGACAGTCACTTGTAGTTTAAAAGGTTTGAAGGCAAACGGCAGACGGTAACCCACGGCATTTGATATGCTCATGTCGAATTTCCCTAAATCCTGTTGCAAGAAACAGGGAAATTTAGCACAAAACCACTTTAACTTGTTATATCATGCGATCTTCATTCCTCCAGACTTGGATAGGATAGGATATAGGATTCGTTGAATAATTAGCTTCAGATGACGTACTGATATGTCGTATGATATAATATTTATAAAAAGATACTGCATATAAATATTGAAACGTGTTTTTCTCAAAACCGTTGTTTAGCACTAACGACCCTATTCTAACTGCTCAATTTAAATGATATTACCATCTCATTTCAGCCAAAACCAATCTTAGATACAATTACAGAAGAGGAAAAATATGGAAATACAGGTGATCGATTCGCACCTATATCGAAAGCTATTATCGGTGGAACCGAAAGCTTCAGCAGCTTTATTACCAACGCAATCAATGTAAGAAAATATTTAATTTATATTAATTTAAACATACGTATATTATATTAATATAGTCCTTATAATAGAGCCAGACTCTCGTACCCACGCCATTTTTTTTAAATAACTAAGGTACAAGTTACAGAAATACATAAAGTACATAATATTAATACTATCGACCGAAGGTACTTGATGGAATTTAAATTCTAATGGATTTAAGTTTTGTACTATTCCATTTGAGTGGTTTTTTGCGACCCGGGTTTCGCCTTTAGGCATCTTCAGGCACTGCGTACACTCAGCAAAAGGCAAACACACATTGACGACGAACACTATTAACTCTAACGTATATAACAAATCAATACAATAAAGTAGGTAAAATTATTATCACCTACCTATCAAGGATCCCATAAAATAATATAATCAAACATAATGATAATATAATCAAACAAATTATGAATAGTTGAAGTGTTTGCAAAAAACCCTCTACCTAATCAATACTCCATAAGCGCATAATAAATCATCAAAACCTAATAATAGATCATTAGTAATTATAAACAATAAAAATATTACAATCAAGAGGTGTAAAATCGTCCATTCTGGGATCAATGGTAACTACATTCTGGAATTAATGGAGTTAACTAATGAGATATATCTGTGATATCATTGATATCATATCAGCAGCGCTCGAAATGGAAAAGTTTACGAACCGGAGCGCTCGAAAATTTTCTGAGGATATTAACGTGGTTATCAAATTTTATAGGTATTTTATAAACATAAATGTGTCGCTAGACTTCAAAGTCAGCCAAGTCCACCTGTAGGTATTTTTTTATTTTTTTTGTGAATTGCTGAAGAACTACTACTTTCTAACATTTCTGCATTATAGGAATGTGGAACATATTAATTTTAAATATTCTGTACTCGAAATAATATAAACCTTCACCCTGTTGACTGTGTACTTGAGAAAACAAAAAGCTGTTTTTCTCCTATTCATCTATTATGGACTTGGCTGATTTTGAAATCTAGCGACACAAATGTGCTGGATTTTTGTTATATGGCATATCTAGCTCAGACGGTCAAAATATTTTAACCACGAGACGGAGCGATAACTTTACAGATTCCACGAACCGGAACGGCGCTCCGGTGCGCTCCGGTGCGCTCCGGTCCATTTCGAGCCATGCATATCAGTATTTAAAAGTTATTAGTTAAACAATTAATATTCAAATATAACCGAACGACTCAAATGATACAAATGGTACAAAACTTAAATCCATTAGAATAAAGTGCATAAGTTTATTTTATTAACAATTTAAAGATAGCGCTTGAAATTGACTGGCTTATACCTATTACACATTATTATTTAGGATGATAATATATCTTAATAATATTCCCGAACCAAAGTCTTTTCTTAGAGGTCCACTATAGCGAAAATTACGAAAAAGAATTGAATACACATTATAATATCATAATAAAGGAATGATGCTTTTCATTTTAAATTTTTCTATTTTCATCCCTGGAATAATATTATTCATAATACATGTAATTATTTATGCCGATCGTTGACAATTTGGTTTGCTTTATGATTTGTTTCATTGTTTACATTTTTTTCACTCATACTACTGATGTCAAAAATAATAAACTAAATTTATGCTTTGTATTAATTCATTTTTACCGAATACACATTTTTAATTAAGTGAAACTTCTTCGTGGGCGTTTGGATTGAAACAGCGTATTGGAAATGCATCTAGGCGTACGCGTAAAATTGCGTCAATATGCAATAATTATTAATAGTGAGTCTGTAGACGCATGAGTAAAATCACGTAGCATTTATTTATGACTGTATTATAGGGTATCAATAGAGAGTATGTACAATACTTTTATGGTTGAGTAACAGACGTAACAGTTAGAGTTGGGTATTTCCCGAGAAAATCTCAATCTCGAGATTCGGGATTTCCTGAAATGATGAAATTTTGTATTCTCGAGATATCGGTAAATTTAAAAAACCCTGTAAAAATCCTAAAATCAGTGTAAAACAGAAAAATTCCAAAAAAAATTGTTTTTTTTAATTTATATAAGACAAACAAAATAGAAGTAGGAAAACAAAAATAATTCAAAACATTCCTTATTAAAATGGAATTTCAAAAAACACAGACTGTCAATCGCTGCGTCTGACAATCGCGTACGCTTTTAAGACACAAAATTCCTTGATGTTGCAAAAATTGCGCTCATTTTGAGTCGACGTTGGCTTAATTGTGTTAAATGCCCCGATCAGTCTTTGAACGTGTTGTGTTTTCTGTCCAATTTTTTCATATAGAAAATCATTTTTAAAAATCCCGAATCCCGAGAAAAGATTCTCGAGATCCGGGTTTTCCCGAAATGTTAAAAATTTCAATTCTCGAGATTCAGGATGGAAAATCTCGAAGAATTCTCGAGAATTCCCATCGGGAAATTCCCGAAACCCAACTCTAGTAACAGTGGGATTGTTTTAGAAGACGCGAAGCGAAGCCTTTTATTGTAATTTATTCTGAATACGTTTAATTTTAAACGCAATTATAATACCTACCAGTATATCACTAATATCAAATCGACATCCTAGTTATATAGGGAAACAACTAAAAATGTCAAGGTTTTGAGTTAATAATGTCATTCAATTTAGAAAGGTCTTCTCTTTAAAATTCAAAAAAAAAAATAATCATTTTTTTTTCAACGAATCATAAAATCGAATACTTAGCCCTTTCCAGGATTAATCATTAATTCGATAAACGGGAATGTTTGGGTTGATTATTTGTTAAACTGTACAATTTGATTATGCATTGATAAGTTCATTTTGAATTAAATGAAAGATAGACACAATATTTATTTAAAAAATGCGAATTTGTGCAAAAATTTCCAACGCTATCTTGGAACACGGACTTTTGAGTTGTTTCCTAAGGTATTGAACTACTATCGATATAATATTATATACAATCATAATATTCAGGTACATACGCTGCATATTCATTTCAGTCATCACAAATTTATCATTTTTGAAAGGAGACATTTGTGAATTCGTGATATTATATAATTTATATTTAATTAATGACGTGTGTTTTAATTAATTCCACTAATATTATTCAGATGTATGAAGAAGTTTCACTTATACACATTTTATAAAACGGTTCAACATTATATCATTTATGCATTTACCATTACATGTTTCATAATTTTTCAGATTCCATTTGATGCATTTAAAGAAATAACCAGATCTGCTTCATCAAAACTAAACAATTTGGGGGGTCGCCTCATTGGTCTTTGATTTTCATAAACTTAATAATAATGATTGTTATTTGTACCGATTTCACATACGGAATTAATTATTATTAATTGGAAAGCCAAATAAATAGACTAATATCTCTGTTTTGTTAAGTGTGATGTTAAGAAGTATCAAAATAATTTTCATATGTGTTGTGCTCCTCGCGGTTGTGATGAAAATCATATAAAAATATTTTATTAAGTTAGTAGGTACCCATTGGTAACTAATCTTGTTTTCTTTTCATTTATTTCAGTGGTTTCTCATAACCAGAATCATTTCATCAAATACACATATTATTTATAATGTTAGTTGTGTAAAGGATTCTTGGTTATGGATTGCAATTTTTAAATGTTTTTCTCTCTAACAGTGGGAGAAAGTCTATTCCCACCCTTTGTTAAATACGTAGGACGTTGATTATATTGTTTACCTCAGTATGAAAGAGTAAAATGAGTTTATACAAGCCCAACCATAATGGGAGATGTATTATTACCTGCACGCATAATTTCAGCTCAGTAGGATTCTGACATTAAATTCAACAATGTGGCAAGCAGACCCTCGTGTAAGGCTACTAAAAATTTCTCGATTTGTAATACTGTGCAATGATAAAACGCCTTCCCAAGGATAGAGGAAGCTGTAACCGATTCATGAATGCATGATGGTATTTTATGGAAAGTCTGCTTCTTAAAAAAACATGACGATATGTAGAAGCAATATACGAAAAAATGTGCAAGAAGCTTAAAGGTTTAATTTTAGTAGACAGACAACTAAAAGACTAAACGTGTCTCGAATAACTGAAGAATTGTGTATTTAGCAGGTACAGTTTGTGAAATATTTGGCATGTCCAAGGCTAGTGCAAAATATGTCCAGTGAATGCTGAAACCATTTCAGAAGGGCACTAAGCGCAAATGGAGCTGCAGGATGAGTGTTCGGTATTTTTTTTCATCATGTGGTAACTAGAAAGGAGTCATGAATATATTATTTATAGACGTCGTGAGTCCAAAATGTTGTAGGTATATGCAATTGAAATACAAGATTTCCCACACCCCTAAAATATTCGAGGTA
The DNA here is from genome assembly GCF_057557595.1 of Rhyacophila brunnea. Taxonomy (NCBI): domain Eukaryota; kingdom Metazoa; phylum Arthropoda; class Insecta; order Trichoptera; family Rhyacophilidae; genus Rhyacophila; species Rhyacophila brunnea. The sequence goes on along the minus strand of NW_028233276.1, from coordinate 31,699,250 downwards.
GAAAATTTTGATTGCAAGTTTAGGACTGTAGTCTTCTGGGATAAGGAAACACTTTTGCTGCTTAAGATCATGTCACACAAGATAACCATAGATATGCTACTGCACTGACTATTTTTCGGGAGGGTTCACTTCGAGCATTCTGCTCCTTCACAACAACTCGTCGGTGTACCTGCATATAAAGGCGCAAGCTGTCATCCGAGGATGTTGATGTTAGATTTCAGCACGAAAACCACTCATCCTATTATGATGTTATGATGTTGTTCTGACTGCCACGGACTATTTTCTATTTCCTATGAAAAAAAAATCATCCAAGACAGTGCTTGATAATGAAGTCAGGGAGATGGTGTGGGCCTGATTTTTAGAACACCTTATTGAAAAGTTTTATAATCGTTGCATCTGATGAAGCATCGTTGCAGGAGTTGAATTATATTAGAAATAATACATAAATTGTTTTATTCTGAAGTAGATAATATAATGAACGTGCCTACCTTCTAGCTCTAGGATATCTGAGGCTACAATTTTATAGGAATCTAATATGTTATAAAACAGTAGGTACCCATATTAAAATTATTTTTACCAATATATTATAATAAATAGTAATAATAATCATACTACTGTTTTATCCGATTTTTTAATTTTTTTAAAAGTGTTTTAATTGTTAAAAATCATATTTTAGGATCAATTTATTTACAACAACCTTTTATACAATAAATTATTAGGTAGGTACCTATATTAAAACATTTAAGAGAATATTTTAACCACTTGTGGATATTATTTTATCAAAAAAGGTTAGGATATTCACAATATCAAACCTACTAGGTATATATATCTATCATGAGTGGTTAAAACTTTCTTTAAATGTTTTATTTATATTTTTATACATACCACTACATTCATTGTACTAATAAAATATTGTAAAACTATAGTGGGTATTATTATATACCTACCTTTATACATTGTATAATATGATTCAAATGCATTTTACTACAGACCAAACTACACTGGTAGATTCTCACGTCGATTGTCCGCTACGATTGTCCCAGATCATTAAATATCACTTTGGATCGTCCACTGAAGTCGTGGATGAAATAGAAAAATTTCTATTTTTCTTGCATAACTCAATCGATGATCAGTGACAGATTCAATTATTGTCATTGATCATTGGAGTCGTGAGTGAAATATATGATATATTCTATTCTGAGTGAACGATCCAAAGTGTCATTTTATGACCGAGGACAATTGTGGCAGACGATCGGTGTGAGTATCTGCTAGTGTAATTTGGCCTTAACGGTGAAGCTTTTCAAAAATAAAACTGCTTAAAACTCACTGTAAAAATTTATATGTACTAAGTATTGACTTTATTTAGTGACCATGGTGAACAGATAAGGTATGTAATCTAAATTATATATATTTAAAGTTGGTTACTCAAATTATGAGATTTGGTCCAACAAATGAAATGATAAGAAAAGGGTTGTTATTGATTTTTTTTTTAACTTGGGTCACCTATGGGATAAACAGTCCAAAAAAACTTACAAACTTTAGAGTACCTTGTATGTCGACAATCCTTAAACAATGGATTTGGTTGACTTTTGTTGACTGACGTACAAAGGTCCTGATGATTTCCCTAAGAGGATTTTTTTAAGTTTCCAAATATATTAACCCCCCCCCCCACCCCTCTCATAGTGACGGTTTTATTTTAAATAGTGTTTTCATACTTTCAAAATGGGGGCACCGCATTTGCTTGAGCCGGCACGGCACTGTGTATGGCTAGTAATAAGCTCCGTTTGAAATTTGAAGGAAGAGACCTACACAATGCTTTTGAGCCATTGAAGGCATGATATAGTACAGTATATTAATGCACATAAGCTATGTATGTAGAAATAGTATTTAAAAGAGGCTAATTATCCAAACAATATTAAATTTATAGTTTGTTTTATCTACATATTATTCAAACGAAACTATTATTAATAGTCCTGTATTATTTTGCTACCTCTTAAATATTTTTTTATTTTGTTTATATATTAAAATCATTTATAACCTTTAATTATATTCAATAAAGAATTTAATTTTAATTAATCAGTCTCCCCGGCGATTCTAATTTGTTGCAAGGAGAAAATATATTTTTGAATTGTAATCGGTTTATCACAAATGTCTGTAGATTTGGACTCGCTTCAATATACATTGCCATTAATTTTATCAACCAGTTTACGTTTTTTCTATCTACAACATCTCATGATACATTTTATACATTATTTACATGTACATATTTTTAAAATTCATTCAATTCCACACTAATAAATCTCACTTACAATATAATATAAGAGTTCGGGTATTTTTTCGTATACTCATTATATTGAAAAATCAAACATTACATGACGCATTAACTCTCATAAACCACCGGCTACATGGTAAGTACATAATATTATTTCAAATTAGAATTTTTTTATTACTTCCAAAAGTTTTCAATGATAATATTTAATATGACTTATGATTATTACAATAGTAATTTTTGACAGTATTCATATTGTTGTACCAACATACAAAAAAAAATTGCTACTTTCATAATATAATATTTTTCATTGAGTCATTAAACAGTACACCTACCTGTAATAATCATGTAAACATCTTGTGTTCTTTTCAGTATGTATAATTTTGCTAGGTATCCTGTTTCAGAACATTAATTTAAGAAAATGTATCGCAAGCTTGTACCATTAAAATTATTTTACTGGAATCATTTGGACATAATATATATAATTATTATTATTTAAATATCTACTTCTCAACAATAGAAGATTATAATCTGTACCTCACAGCCATTGTGTCTTAATTTTCTTTCTAAAGATTCAAATCTCTCAGACCCGATTGACGTTTTGAGTATATTCATAACAGAAACCTGATTTTCCTAAAATCAATAGTCCTTTTTGAAGGTATTCTTTTTGGACTTGAGATATACCTACTAGCTCTCAGGTACAAATTAATTAAAAATAATTTGCATTTCACCGTCTGACCGTACACAAGATATATTGTTTTATCAACCTAGTGTTAATAAAGGCTATTTTGTGTACCAGACAGCTACAAAAACCCTGGAATTCATTCTAAATGTTGCCATAAATATATTTTATTCTTTTACATAATTATAATATTTTATTTCGGTAACCATCTGTATTTCAATATACATAAAATACCAATCATATTTTGTTCCCTATTGATTTCCATTTTGAGAAAAAAATATCTATAATATCTTCATTGTATAATAAGACGTACCTAGGTATGTAAAAAAATATATTTTAATGTTGTTAATTCTTGGTAGAACACCTATTATAGTTTTTAGTTATTTTTATAAAAAAATGCATAAAATCTATTACAGAATAACAGAAGGCGGACAACAGTACTTGCCAGATAGCACACAAAGGAACTAAATGGGAAATAATCTATGAAATAAATATTTTAAAACTTTTAGATGAGTTGTAGTTGGATATTGAAAAGATTTTTTTGAAAATTAAATTGAAATTTAGTATTATAGGTATAGTACTACCAAAGTAACTTTATGAACACCTGAACAACTTTTATATGTGGTGAATATGGGGTATGTAGATATATTTTATAAATTATCATGAACTTAGTAAACAATATCAAGCCTTCACAAGTTTAATCATTGTTGAGGTCCAAAATATGGTACATTTGAATGTGTCAGTACTTACGTCATCTCTACAATGTATTTTTGAATTTGGAAAAAATGTTCCAACAATATTGAAGAATTTGAGATAAAACAGTATCAACGGTTTATATTTTGGTTAAAACTTAGTTGCCATCTATGAGAATCACTTCTAAGCTATGTATCTGTTTTGCTGTTATGTGACTATGTTATCTTTTCATTAATTTAATAAATATCGTAATTGTCCATAAGGTGTTAACCACAAATTGGTGGTAGGTGAAATGTCAGATCAACCAAATTTGTATAGGATTCCTATGACTGATTTGAACGAACATGGTTTATTGAATTTTAGTTGGATTCAAACGGGTTCAAATAATCTTTTCCTGGTAATATCATATGCAATGGAATTGGTTCAATAAAAACATCATTGTATGTTTATTTAATATATTTAATATGTCTCTGTAAATATTGTTTTCCTTCATATCATAAACACAACAATTTGCAGGAAGGTATTCCCTAAAATACCTACGTACAGATATTATTACAAAAATATAGTGTTTACATTTTCTTTGTTTATAAATAGTATTGTCTACCATAGATAGAAACTCATTATTTATGGTATGTACAATAATAATTTGTAAATGAATAATATAGCATGTAAAGATTTATCATGTTTTGTTAATAAATATTTATATAAATTTATTATCATAGTTTTATTACCTCATTGTCAATTTTCTTCTGCTACGATTTAACCCTTGTAGAAATTCTTAAACTATCAAACATACGAAAACAAAAAGTAAAAGTATATTTTACCTACTATTATTTTATATTGGAAAAATAATCAGTGGTTTTTATGCATAATAATATTGTTATGTTATATGAAATTAGTAAGTGTATGTAACATAATATATCAATATGCTAAATTCAACAACTTACACTAGTTTTAATGAATAATATATATATTTTTAAAGCTTTCTATTGATATGAGAGACTTCAAGTAAAATTAATATATTGTTATTCATAAAAAGTAGGATGATATTAAATGATTTAAACATGACCAAGGGCGGATTTATGCTTGAAGCGGCCCTGAGTTAATACATATTAATTAGCACCCATTATAACATTTCAGGATATTGTAACACTATATCAGGTGAATTTATTCGATTTCAACCATTGGTGTTTCGCAAATAAATTTTATTTAGTGACAATATGAGTAATGAATGATCGTTCATATTGGCTATATAATTATTCCAGGTATAACTACTGATAACGTTTCTAAGTAATTTTATTTGAATGTTTTGAAATAGACTCCCATCTTCTAGAATTTAGTACACTTGCGCATTCTTATGCCGCAAGGCTTTATAACCTATTTCAAATTATTTGTCAGATTTGGGGCCCCTGGGCAGCTCCTTTAGCCCTGTAGTAAATCCGTCCCTGAACATGACACTTAATTTTATCATAAATATAAATCTAAAAGTATTTTAAAAAATATTTTTGATGATTGCTGATTTCCTGCTGACCAGGACATTCTTTTTTATAAGTGTACGGTATAGTAAGTGATGCCATCTTGTGAAAACTGTGAGCAATCGTATACTGAGTAATGAGGACAAACGCTTATGGCAGATACTGGGTGGCACAATTTCATTAAAGATAATAAGAAGAGTGAGCGTATCGTAGTAGAATATCCCATCACATCAAATCTGAAGTAACGTTCAATCTGGCTAGGCAATGTCCTATAGATCATAAAGAAAGTCTTAAGGTATCTAGTTTATTCTTTAAATCAACCTGACGGGCTGTTAAATACTATCTAGAGACAGTGTTTCTTGAATTGTATCAAACGTTTGTTTCATCATAACAAATATAACAATATGTATGTTAACAATATTAGGTTTTTGAATAAAAATCATTACAGCATAGCTCTATTACTATATTTAAACACAAAATTTCATACGGGGCCACCAAACATACTATTAAACTCAATAAAACTGATTTATATACAAAAAAAAGATATATTTTTTTTACTAAAAGTTTAATGGTTTAATTTTTACTGTAGCTTGAAGTCAATCATTGGTTTGGGCCCCCACATACCTTATTCCGCCTCTGTCTATAGAGTGTTACCGCATGACACTGGCGTGAATTTTAATTTTCGGAATTATCATAGTGTCCATATGATTCATTTCATGAGAAAAAATATAAAATCAGTTTTGAAAAATCAAAGAGTTTCATCCAATGATTATGTATATATTTAAGTCTGGTCGAACATACAAAATCATCTCGACTGGGACACGGTCATAAATCGAAATGCCAAGCAGCATCTGCACATGGGTCGATGCAACATTTTGCTATTTTACCTGAGGCTCATGTCGAATGAAATTCGTTAAATGCCAAAAATGCTGTGCGGCAGTACATCATCACATTCGACGTATCGCATTCGAGACGAGATTGTATGTGCGACGGAGGCATAACAATGATATATATTATGACATAGGTCTAATGTTATATTATTATTGGTCTCAGAAAAAATAATATTAATTATATTAATTAATTGGTGTTTTTCTTATCTAACATGAATACAACATAATAATATAGCATTAAAAACAATATTACATTTCTATCACATAATATCATGGAATAATATTTTGATGGCGTTCAATCAGTTTTAATTATATACATACACATTATATAATTTTATGAAGTCATTATATAAAAAAATAGATATTATGAGAACTCATGTAATGTGAAAAATGATAATCGGTTTTCATTAAAAGGAGATATGACTTTAATAACCAAATATGAATAAAATTATTGACTTATAAAGAACACATAATAATATAATGTACCTAAAAAATAAAAGATTCATGTCGTAGGTGACACCTTTTGAAATAAATGCAAAGGTGATTTATTTATATATTAATATGAATTGTATTATAATAATGTTTGACCCGGGAGCTGCTTTGGTGAATAATGAGGATTAATTTTTGATGATACGATTACAAAGAAAATAATTTATTATTCAGCCCGAAGTTGCCCATGGAGACAGTTTCACACAGATGTCACTAACTGAAAACAAATAAAAATTAATATTATAATTTGCTCCACTTAGCTATATTAATTTATGCATTTATATCCAATTAGCATCAAAGTTTTGCCTTAAATCGGTTCTATTCCTTCAGTGAGTTTTCTTGCTCTATGAGGCCGTAATCGACAGGCCGCACATACAAATTTCGCAAGTTATCTCGTCCAACTTGAAATTCAAATTATTATCCACTGTCGATTGATTTGCATAATCTAAAAAATTAAGCACACAGTGCCATCTATTTGAATAATTATGATTTTTTTTTTTGATTTGTTCAATCCTTAGACATGAGCCTCCACATAGTAGAGGTTTATATTAACAGATTGTTGTTTTTATGACAAATGAGTGTTAGCCATTTGCTCAACGTATTAGGTCCATATTCTGACTGCAAACACACATTAAAAAACAATATGTATATTTGCCAGACCCAGTATTCGAACCTGGGACCCACGACATTATAAGCTGACGCGTTAGCCGTTATTATGAAATTATGAAATACTAAGCCAAAAATTATCGGTATCAGAAAACAAAAATGTGTTTAACTTAAACTATTCTTTAATTTTTATCGAATTGAGCTATGGTCACAATAGTGTATATGTTTTAAGTTTATCAGTGATTCCAAAAATATTTATTTTTCTTTTTCATGTTTTTAAATTGATCAACATATTGACTTATATGCTTCATATTCTGCCACAAGATGTCTCAAGTATAAATATACAGTAGCTGATACCACATACTTTATCTTGCCTTACAAACTGATACATTGAGGTGATTGCATAAAATTGGTACAGACCTTCATCAAAATTATTTTGTAAGAATATACACAGGTAGTTTACTGTTGATGAAAAAGTATTATAATACCTTGTTATTTTAGTCTGTGGGTGTGGAAGTGTATGTCTCGTATAGTGGCTTTTGCTCCAGTCAGGACGCAGGTTTGTACGATTGATAGGTTCTGGAGCCTCTGTGATTTCTCACCGTACAGAATAGCACCATTGATGATATCAGGCCAAATAGCTGAAAAATCAACAAAACACAAATTGATGGCATTTATAACTGATGGTTTAAAGTGTTTAAACTTTACAATGCTTCCTATTAATTGCTTACAAGTTTATTATGATCATCAAAATTGAAACCAACGTCTTTCTTTCCATGTCAAAGACTTGTAAAAAATCACCATATGATTACTTTAGATATAGGTATAAATATATCAACATACTATTTACCAATGTTGAATAATCTTTGTGGACTTTATAATCCGTCTGTGAAAAATTGGAGGGAAACAGTTAGTGTGTCTGTTTTAAAAATCATAAAAAGGTATTTTATAATCCACATGGCTAACTTCTGACTGATGTTCTTCTAAAGTACTTTAAATTCCACACAAAACAAAACATAAAATCAATTTTTGTTCAAATTTCCATAGGTATTAAGGCTATACCTCAGTTGAGGCACGGTCTAAAAAGATCGTGGCTAGGCAATGCGCGGATTGCGGGTCGCGGGTGCAAATGACGCTTGCCGAACGAAATATAATCTGTCATATAAATCCAACATGCGTCCATTTACTGTTTTGTTTATTGATCTATTAGTAACAATAATAATATATTCATTGACATGTTTTCTTTTTCAAGTAAACGGATAACGTTTTTAGTCATCTTCACACGATTTAAGAATTAATACCCCCGTCGCCATCACGAAACAAATTGATGTGTTCCCAGCTCGACGTTCTCTCTCCGAATGCCAGCAAGTCCAAAATTCCGTCGCGCCTATAGTTGAAAATTATTTGCCGTTTCACTAATGTATCGTCTTAACTAAAAATATAATTAATCTAATTTGAAACCAAAGCATGAGAATTTCTAATGTTCTCTCCTCCATTTTCCCACTTTCTGAACTCTCGTAAAAATAAATTGTTACAACTACCATATTGTGAATAGACTCGTATTTACACTTGAAGAGGCCCTGGGCTTAAAACGTATCAGGGACCCCAAAAGAATGTAACAGATCAATACATATTTAAAAAAAATGATTCTCAAGATTTCTTTATGGGTTTTTTCGATTTGCTATTCGGGCTGATGGGCCCCTACTAATTCACAATCAGGGCAAGATTTACCATAGGGCTAAGGGGGCTATAGCTCAGCGCCCTTAAAAACCAGGAAGTTTTAATTCTTAGTAACATTGAATATTCCCAAATGTTGGATTCGCTGAAGTAAAAAAAAGTGTAATACCATTTTCACTCGTAAGGGGCGGAGCATATGGGCCTCCACAGAGGGACGTTATATTAACAGACGTTTTTACAAAGAATGGAATTCGCCCAAACCATTAGGTCTTTGCATTGGATCAAAGATTAAAAACAACATGTATTTTGTTCGCCCAGCAGCATTCACAAAAATCAGTATTTTACTCTTATGTCAATAATAAAAAAATATATCAATCAAATAATAAGTTATTCACGTAGGTACAAAAAATAACAGTTTAAAAATTCATATTTTTTAATAATCTGTTTTTTTGGTTTGGCCCCTAATATGTGCCCATTGTCCATTATCATATTATTATGAGATCTTAGATATTAGAGTGTCTGGATGGTGAAACAATCCAGAATGTGAGCAAATACCAGCAGCTGTCTAACAGAATAATGAAGTACCCAACACAACAGCTGATGATAAATGGCGTGTGGGAAAACTATTATTATTTCGTTATTTTGTGAGTCTGGCAGTAGTTGAAACACTGTTAGGAATTACGTATCCAATTAATCAAACCTAATTGATTCAACTGGACCAAACACAATTTTAATTAAATATGACTTCATGCAACTGTTTAGGTAGATACCATAATATTATATCTGTAAAATACAGTCATGGGTACATGTGAAAAAAGAGTTCCAAAATTACTGGTAATTCGATACTGTCAGTATTTAATCTTACAAGTTAGTGTACCTAAATGGCAGTGGCGGAGGGTGGAGGTAGGATGTCAAGATCTGACATAAATAGAGCACATGAAACTTTGTTAGTCGTACATGTTTGTTTTCATTGAACTAGGATTTTTGGTTAGTTTTTAAAAATCAATGTAATGCTGCCTAAACCTAGTTTTGGTGTACTTTGGGCGATCCGACAAAATTGTGCACACTTTTTCATTCATACTTATTTGTTTTCGTTGAGTTAGGAATACATATTATTAAACATGTTGTTGGTTAATTTGTTTAAATTCACATCAGTTGAGGCACGGTCTAAAAAGATCGTTGCTAGGCGATGCGTGGATTGCGGGTCGCGGGTGCAAATGACGCCTGTCAAACGAAATATTATTTGTCATATAAATCCAACATACGTCCATTTTATGTTCTGTTTATTGCTCTATTAGTAACAATAATAATATATTCATTGACATATTTTCTTTTTAAAGTAAATGGGTAACGTTTTTAGTCATCTTTACACGATTTAAGAACTAATTGGCCCGTCGCCATCACGAAGCAAAGTGACGTGTTTCTAGCTCGACGTTCTCTCACTGAATGCGAGCGAGTCCAAAATTTCGTCGCGCCTACTGTTGAAAATTATTTGCCGTTTCACTGATACGTCACCTTAACCCCTGCCTAAACCAAAAAATATTATTCAATCTGTAAAAAATCTAAAATTATGTATGATTTAATGACATAATTTTAGATATTTTATATATAGACGAGTATTTTTTGACTATTATCTCTTATGGCTTGGTTTTCGCATAGTTTAATTGAATTTTAAAAACTAACTAACACCATCTGTAAATTAATTGTAGCCTTAGTTGAATGAAAACAAATACGTATGACTGACAAAGTTTAGTGTGCACACTATTGCATGCCCTAGCCCTGAGGGCGAGGTCGCTCTCACTCCTGACATCAGCCAGGGTTATGAGCATGATCAAAAGTTTGCTGGTGAAAGTTTATCCACTACATATTATAACCATACCACATAAGTGCGAAGTTTGATAGTTTTGACAGAAAATATGACGTATTAGAGCGAAGCCGAGCGAGAGAAAACGATATAATAGGCTTCACGTAAGAGCAGTCGGAAATAATAACGGTGACAATAATTAAATTTATCCTATGTAATTCGTGCGCAGTAGAAGAAATCGCAATCAGCACAATTTCAATGTTAAGTTGTTTCACTATAACAAACAACACAACACAGTCACTTGTATAATTAATACATTTTGTATTATTGTCAGGAAGTCATAAATGACACCGGATTAGGTACCTAAGTCCTATAATAAGGTCATCAAACAATCACCTGAATAAAGGCGACTAAGAACACTAAAATGGCAGTATAATGCAATCTCTCCGTCATCCAGAGCGACAGTTTAGGACCGCAACCCTCCTGATGCCAGTCGGAGGTTCCCTTGCGAGCACCGCAGCCCTGCCTGACCTCGATGCAGCATGAGTCTGGAACGCGTCTCTCAAGGGGCCACGCGTTTATCTGGTACCAGTCTTTGTATTCCTGGACTCCGCAACATTTCAGCTGAAAACAATAAACAAATTATGTTATATATTATGCGATTGAATACTCTAATATAGGGTTTCCCAAACTATGTTCCGCCGAACCTGAATAGGTGTTCCGCGACAATTTGGAAAGGTTTTATACACTGCAACACATTTAAAGATCTTCTACTAAGTAGAAGTAAAATAAGTAAAACTAAAATAAGTAAAGAATCTACTTGATATTGAAAGGCTTGTGATGATCAATTTCCAATGATGTTTATGACGTCAAGTATCTAGGTCATGGCCCTTACTAGGGGGGGGGGGGCTGACAGGGCTCTAGCCTCTAACACACATCACAAACATGCACTAATAATAAAAAAATGCGCAAAAAATCCTGCGGCGCTGTTTCACTTCAAGCATACTAACATTTAATGATATTATGTGGTTTTGCCATACAATTTTTGATTATTGTCGATATTTGACAAGTCCATAATTGTGCATATCAACATAAAAGTGGGTGTATTAAAAATACAAAAAATCGCTATAAATACCCTTAATTTTATCTCGAACACCATTTGGAATATGCAACTGTAGATCGTCACATTGCCTTTAACCTTCGCGATAAGTAGGGGGCCGCCAAAGATCCTAGCCTGGGAGCCCGCTTCGGGATGTGGGGCCCATGATCTAGGTACAGGCGGAGCGATTATCCTAATATCCGCAATTACCATAAAACACAAAGTTTTCCCGAGATTTAAAGGCAATGGCGAGCCCTATACCGTTGAAATTTTTACCAAAAATTCCTTAGCTAAAACGCAGATCAACGCAAGAAATTTAAATGAATTTGTGATAGGTATGAATATTTGAAGTGTCCCATATAATAGGTTTTATTAAAATTTTATTGACTTATCTGGTGATATCTATCGAGAATGTGTTTGTTCCCAAGTAATTTTCCGACAGCTTCAAACGGCTTCGATTCTAGACTTGCCGTACCTTCGCCATAACACGAATAATAAGGTCAATCGTTCAATGCGACGAGAAATAACTTATGTGATGAATACTTCTCCATGGTCGATTTTATGTCACAATGTAATGAGAGGATAATCCGTAAACCTGCTAACAGATGCGAATAATAATATCCAAACAAAATTGTCTATGTTGAAGACTGAAAGATTATCTTTGTGGAAAAGAATACAATCTAACCAAGCAAACCGCATAAATCAGAACCTATAAAGTCACGAGACTCTGGATAAGAGAACTAATAACACATTCATTATGTTATGTATCGTAAAGTAATATGGAACAGTAAAAATACACAAACGGTTAATGAATGAGAACAAAATCAGAGAAAAAGTCTAGTTATTTTCGAACAGATTACGATCATCATACTGTACTCATTGGTAGTAAATTTCAATACTCGTGTGTGTTTTTCGTGGTTTTTGGACCGCACAGTACACGATTTCGTTCCTAAGCGGAGGAGCATTATGAAAGTCTGAAGGAAATATCAAGAGACTTGATACGAATATGTTGTTAGTCATTTTTGTCCAACACATCGGACCCTTGCTCATGGTCAAACAGACATTGAAAAAAGAATATCTGGATTTCGTCAGATGCGGGATTCAAACTCGTGATACACAGACTCAGAATCACAAGACACAAAAAATAACGCATATTAATTACGTACCTAGGTATTATTAAAGTCACCATACAAAGAAAAATCTGAATCGTAAATTTAATAAGAAAGGCATTTGCATGGTCATCAATCGGAATAGCTATTATTCACTATCTATTGTAAAGTCAAGAGTTCACATTACAATCTACATTTAATAAGCAAATAATAAAGAAAATAATTAGTTATTGTCAATGTAGCTCATAGCAGTAGCAGTCATAGCCATAACATAATAAATACCTAATTGCTTTTTAGATAAGTAGGTTCGCATAAGTATCTTTTTTAAGAACTAGTGAACTGATTCGAATGTAATTCTGCGAATTTTTTGTGCTTTATTTAGATATGTATTCATATTATCAGAGCTCGGAATGCATGATTACCATTCGGACCGGATCTCCGGTTCGGTCAGTGGACATATGACGCGATCTGTAATTGAGTCATTAGGCATATTAGTGACTATAAACTTTGTTTAATGATCTATCATAATCTTTAAAGAAGATATCAAAATAAACATCACCTTCGAAACGAATCATACCCAGTGAAATCCAATTTGGAGAGAGGACGTTTGGCCCTCCATAACTCGCGCGTTCTCCAGGTACATGTGACCTCATTGTCTGTCGCTCGACAAGCGCAAGCGAACGCAAGACTCTCGAGAACGCGACGTTTAAATAGCGTTTTATGGCTAGTCAATAAATTACGTCACCTAGCTTGTAAACTGCCGAGAATACATATTGCAAGTTATCACGAAATACAAAATCTCATAGAAACCGAGTATCACAATTGAGTTGTCGGGCTTTATACTTGTTTTTTATGCCGATTCAAAAATGAATTGTGTCACCTAGCGTGTTCACTGTCAAATGAAACGCGCTTTATAGGCGGAGCACATTTTGGTACCTACTCGAGCGTAATGCGCGGTGGGACACGCGCTATCTGGACAAGACTCTCAACACCAATGACGTAGCAGTCCATATTCACTAACACTACTATTTGACTGACATTATATTTTTCGAAGTTTAGTAGTTTCAATAAATTCGTATGTGATCAATTTCTCTTACCTCTGTTTGTAAATGGTCCCAAATCGGTGTCATGTTGTTGTCACTGTGATTGTAGTGATGCTCGATACCCTTTTGAAGTTCCTGTTTCACCTGCGCACCAATTGTGTCCCGGAACACGAACCCGAGCGATGCACCGATGAATTCGCCGCAGAACAACACCACTACCAAACTGAAATACTAAAAAAAGAAGAAAAAATAATTTAAGTATAACATTTAAAAAATACACACAGGCTAAAGAAAATCTGCTCTCGTTGCATCCTACCGTTAATTAGTCATAATATTTAGTTACAAATAAGCCGTGTAAAGTTCTGAGCTATCTCACATTTTATAATTTAATCGTAATATCTAATAAAACATTGACAAAAAGGTGATTTTATAATACATATGAAAAAATGTAGAATTTGTGTATTTTTTGGATTACTGGATAACTGGACTAATTTTCTCAAAAAAAATGGTTTAGTTCAGTAGAGCTTTATACTTACTAACCGATTAAAGCTATTGATCGTAAGTGTATGTTGTAAATATGTAAATAATGTAAAACAGCATAGCTCTGTTTTAATGAATTATAAATGCAGTGGATACTCTCTTGCAACGATGTCTATACACTCTATACACTTTACAATAATATAGTATCTATAAACAATTCAAGGGTAAAACCCAGACGCGAATAAAAAGCACGAACGTAAAGAGGGTACATCACTATCACAATACCTAAGTAATTATATATTTCAGGTAATTTTGAATATTTAAATGTTCTTGTTTCTTTACATTTTATTATAATTTTATATATCGGTACAAAATGTAGGCCCGACCGCGGATCGATCCATACGTGCGGAATATGCATTACACGAGGGCAGCCAATTATAAGACGTTAGTAAGTGACCATGGCCTTTCACAAATATATCACCCAACCTAGTATATAATATAAACAATTCAGGGGTAAAACTCAGACGCGAATAAAAAGCGCGGACGTAAAAAAGGTCCATTACTATACCAAAGCAATTATATTATATTTCAGGTAATTTTGAATATTTAAATATTCTTGTTGATTTACATTTTAGTATAATTTTATATAGGTACATGGTGTAGGCCCGACCGCGGATCGGTCCATACGTGCGAAATGTGTATTACACGAGGACAGCCAATTATCAGGTGTTAGTGACCATCGTAATTCACAATATAGTCAGGCAGTGACACGAAACTAAACTTCAATGGTAGGTAGTGTAAAGTAGTGTTAGTTATTGCCCATACTTTGAATTTAATATGGAAACTGTTTGTAGATAATGATGATTCTTGCATATTGAAATAAACGGTAATAATTTGAACAAAATATGCAATCGAAAATCTTCATTTACTGCAAACAGGATGTTACCGCACTGCGTTCTAAGATAATCAAATAACTAGCACTACCATTGTAATTCCAGTGCCAGTGTATCAAACCATGGTGATTTTACTTACACTACCACAATGCCATTCATAATACTTACAAGTACATAATACGCGCAAGTACATATGTAGTAATACACTTAGAGCGGAATGCAGAAACATTTGTCATAACTAAAATTTCCTAAACAGAAAACACTATGCAGAAACATTGTCCTTAGTTAAGATCATTTCTATTGAAAATAATACCATATTTAAAAATTCTCTTTCCTATAGTTTAGGTAAATTATTTTATAATTGTTAAACGATGACAAAAATATGACAACTGCATTTTATAAATGCAATAACTATAAATATATTAATATTTAATTATAATACTCTTATGTTTCCGTTATAAATCATTATACGTGATTCCACAAGCACCACAAGATATTTTTTTAACATGGTAACACTAGCGTCAAGTGTCATTTTATAATCTGGCATCTTGTACTTCTGCGGGCTGGCGTATAAAAGTAAAATAATATTCTGCAAGTACATGCCAAACGAATTAACACTATCAATATCCATATTGAGACACATTGTTAAATGAATTTGAGTGTATGGACTGTTTTATAGACATGCGAATTTATTTTAACAGCAGCTGTCAGTGGTAAATGTTAATACAGAAGGGGGCGTGTTCATAACAAAAGTAGTCTATGGTTAAGGATTCCTTAGCTTTATACTCAGGATTGTCTATAGTTAAGTCATGCTTTTCGGCGACTTATCCTTAGGATCGAAATCTTAGATTGTGCATGCCGCTCTGAGTTTAACTTAACTTATCTGGGGATTTTTTTTGTTTGAAATTTGGATTCCACGCTGAGGCGGCCGAGTCCCCAGAAGCGGACCTGAGTCCCAGTGATAAGTAATAACGACAACACTGATAACTGTTTTTATGTGAAAAACGTCTTTATTATTGAAATTACTATATTATTTGGTTAATAATACAATAGCAAAATTTTATAAAAAATGTGTCTACCTATTTTGAGCATTGATGCTTGCAGTAAAAGTTATTTAGTCTGACGAACGAGTTACTATTATCATTTTAGTCATGAAATACTTCTAAACAATGGCAACACAAAAGCGATAATGATTGTTAAAAACACTATGGGAATGATCCGTGAGATAATTTCTGTTCATTATTTAGATATATAGAACATTCGCATTGTGATTACAGCATGATACGACTTTGAATAAAACATAACTAATTTCAAAAGCTTATAGGTACTTAATCTACTTTAAAATATTATAAACCTAAAATCAGCGCTCGAAATGGAAAAGTTTAGGAACCGGAGCGAGATAGGAACGGAGCATTTCGAGCCGTGCCTAAAATATAAACTACAGTAGTTCCTATTGTTATACCTAGTATTATATTATTTCTATCGCTTTGGATTTTGTTTGATAAATATTGTTTTAAAAAAATGTATTCAGTTGAAAATGTCCCTCTGAGGCGGACGAAACCGGTCCTAATCTATTGATTAAAGGTGGAATAAGTACTACAAAAAAATTGCGTTTTATTAAATAAAAACAACAATACAATGCAGTTCCACCATGAATTGACAGTTAACAAAATAAAGGAAATTACAGTAGTTCCACCGAAGAGCAGGGCAAAGCACATGGGGGTCTTTTAAAAAAATCCATTTTCACGAGTATAATAGATTAAGAAAATAAGTTTACTCAATAATTTTAGGAATATTATGTTAACAATAATAATGCTTATCGACGAGGATGACCTGAATGATCCATTTAATTTTTGTGGTACCTAACCTTAAAAAAATGTTTCTTACACAATATTGGTAAATGTCACAACACATGATGTTGGTTTTATCTTATTTTCCTCAAATTCTGATAAAAAGTATTATTTTGTACACTTTTCTTATCGATCTGTTCCATGATCAGGAAAAAGAAAAACTTTGTTTCAAGACCAATAATAGCGGAGTTCATGTAAACGCCAGCTCAATTAATATAATAATATATTATATTACGTTTATTTTTATTCAGTTTTTTTTACAATAAATAAAATTATTCACGAAATTGATTAAGATTTTTATGACATTAGGAGGGCAGGTTTTTTTGTGAGAGAGCCAGAATTTGACATCCAACTATTATTGATATACTATAAATAAATCTAATAATCTTCATATATGTTTATTCCATGCTCTGACATTTTATCCATATGCAGTGATAAGTTCTGCCACATTTCACTGTAACTTGTATATCTTCCAGTAAGCCATTTTTTATGATTTTTTTTAATAAATACTTAAATAAATTAATAATAATAGTGTAATTTTTAGATGTAAGATGTAACATATCAGTAAACTTATTGAAGAGTACAATACCACTAAGAGCGCTACATCTGGGTTCATAAAAAATGACCCAAATAATGAGATTTTTTGTTCACATAACATAACAGTTTATATTGTGGTTTTGGAAGACCTACTTACCGACTTCTATCTCCTATATTATTAAATCTAATTTACAGTGCAGGTCAAATTTAAGCAACTGACATGGATCACGCACGGGTTTCAGTACATGTATGTTTACTTAAAAGTGTATATAATAAACATAAACATTGTATTTTTTCGATTATTTTGCTTTATGTTTTGGATTTCATTAATCAGTATTTGTCAGTGTGCCCCACAATATATAGGTTGTGAATTAAAATACCCATAACTGTCTCCTTTAAGACCTTCGGTAGGTACCTAATATATTAACACATTATTGAATATAATGGTATATTCTCATTGAATTGAATGTGGTAAACCAAAATACTACGTAAGGCATTTTGGTGAAAATTAGTTAGTTTGTTTAGACTTTAGAGTTTAGTTTAGAACAAAGGCTGGGGGCCTTTTGTGGGGATCGCCCAAATTTTGCCAATTTAACCACGCTGTTAACGATTCAACGCACTAAATTCACCGTGAGAACAATAATTTACGGTGTGGGCAATTCACTGAAAGATTTTATATCATCATCATCAGTCTGAATCTATCCACTGCTGGATGAAGGCCTCTTCGAGCTGCTTCCACTTCTCTCGGCCCTGTGCATTACGTTACCACGTACTTCCGCAGAAATTTATCATTTCATCGATCGGCCTCTAGGTCTAACTTGCGGACGTTTTGTACTTCTTGGATACCACTGGATGACTAGATTTGTCCAACGATTGTCTCTTCTTCGAGCTATGTGTCCAGCCTATCTCCATTTAAGAATCTCTATTAATTAAAAATATTATATTAAACCTAATAGGTTGAGCAAGTGGCTGACATCCACTTATCGTAAAAACAATTGGAGGTTTGTATGATCCTATTAGGATCGGACATGGTCGAAAGAAAGAATATTCTATCGCCAATTTTATGTTTAAAAAGTAGTTAGCTTTTTTCAGCTTCAGTGTCACGTGTTTATGATCCCTTTCTATTATATAACAAGGGTTTCTGTAACGACTTTCGTACCTACGATAAATATTCACTCACAATAAAATACTTTCACAAGGGTTTCAAAAAATAATTAAAATTAAACTTATCAGTTCGTTTTTATTATATATTTTGAAAATAAACATTTTGGTCAAGAGTAAAAAAAAAAAAAAATATCAGGCATTTGCAAGTAACTGTCATATTATTATTGTTTATGATAGCCCAGATATTGAAATCGGTGATGCGATAATATAAAAAAAACACCTCTCAGTTTGATTCATAGTAATTATGTGACATAAAAACCACAAAGCACAATTATTTTCATTATGGTTAGTTATAATAATAGATCAAAATTTGCTCTGTGCAAAAAGTACAGACGGAAAGCACATCGTTAGAGTAAAGCAATTATTATTTTATTACAAACGTTTTGGTTTCATATCAAAATTTACTTTCTCGCTGTGAAAGTTTAGGTTTGTAAAGAGAAATGCAATAGGACAGCTACAAAAATAGTATGAATTATTGTTAAACAATCACCTCGAGGGACAGTGCATTAAATTACAATCATTGTTCAAAATAATGATAGACTTTAATGTTACAGTGAAGTAATCTTTTCCATCGTCTTACAATAACAGACAATGCTTTAAAGTTCAAAATGTATCATGATACATTAACTTACTATTTACATATATTATTACGTACGTAGTTAATGCCAATTGGTGTAGTATTTTTTAAGAAAGTACTTACTGTAGGCATAGATTCACGACAATTATTATTGGGTTGTGCCATTTCCCAAAACATAACAAAACAAAAATCATTACCAGTGTTATTACTCAAATTTACTACATAGTATGAGAGGAATCTCAAATTATTGAATTATTTCACCTGCTGCACTAACTGGTATCCGACAAAACAAAAATATATAACAGATGTAGGTAACCTACCACCACGTCTATTCTAACATAACATTTAACTACAAAACCAATAAAAAGAGTGATAAATATGATATTATGTCATATTCAGGCAGTTAATTATCCCGGGATGTTAATTATTGTCAGGCGTGATATTTTTTATCCACGACACCCCGTTAATCGCGAGCTGTAAAATTTTCGTTGAGTAACAGAGTTAACACGTCTTACTTGATTCTAATGGGATGCATTTATAATCAAATAAGACGTGTTAACTGTACTAACAATTATTGTAAATTTGGTTTGTTTGGCCTTGTTTATGGAATTACTCCGAGTGAAACCCGTGTTATTTTGGAGCGATACAAATAACGGAAACGTGTTAACAATTTAGAATAGCCCTACAGGTAGCTATTATTCTCGTTTCGTAAAAAAGTTAACACAAAAGTCTTGAATACTAAATAAAACTGTTTAAAAAATATATATTAAATGGGGAGTATTAAATTAAAGATATATTTACTCATTAATACGATCTCTGAATAATTTTAAATCTATAGTTAAACAGCACCGGCAATGGAGGACTTTATTTGCTCATTGCACTAGTATTTATATAGATAAGTTGATATAAAATTATTATGGCATGTATATTCAATTTTGAATATACTTATCAACACACACACAACTTTTTCGATGTCAAATATCTCGAAAAGTAAATAGATTGGATCATGTTTTTACATCATTATTTATTTTCAAAACAAAGCTAATCAACCCCATATTTCGAGCACATGGCGGTTGACAAATTTAAAAAAAAATACATAATCCATAAATACATAAAGTATCAAAGTTTAAAACTGTGGATTTATGGAAAGTATGGAGCCGAAAATCTAACTTCTGGATATGTAATATATATGTACATATTATATGGATGCTACAGTGAGAATAAGATTCTTTTCAGTAGATGCAGCCATCCAAAAGTGGAGTTTATTAATGATAATTCGTAAATATTGAAAGTACATATTATTATGATACATATTGCTAAATATGAAACCTTGCTTTCTTTCCTAGTAGATATAATAAATAATATAATTGAATATATAAACATACATAATAATTACAATATATTTGGCGGTACATATTTTTCAAGGTTCTCTCAATTATGCACTAATAAAAAAAGTCGATAAATGTAAAAAAATCAATCACAAAAACAATTAGATACGTTCATTGGTTGGTGTATTGCAATATTCTATTTGTTTATGATTTGCGAATAATTTATTTTATCATTAATTTCATTGATAATATTGAATTTCTATTCGATTTAATGAATAGTACAAGGTTATTACGTTATTAGATTGTAAATAAGTAGGCGACTTCATTGCATACGTTTTTGTAACGTATGTTTTATACACATAGAAGATAATAAAGAATAAAGCATCGCTGTGTTTCTGTAGAGTGTAGATCTATGGATTTTATTTTATTTCATAAAATAAATCTGTCGCTATTTATTCGTAAATGCAAAAAATATATTTTACGTTTTACACGTTCTATTACTAGTATTAATTTTCTTGCCAGATCTAGCATTTTTAGACACCCATCTATCTATCTATCTATCTAACTTACGAAAAATTGCATCTGGCGTTTTTTGACACCGCAAATAACTGAAATATTATCAACACATTGGCCTTTTGCTCATTACTTATCGAATATCAATCAATGCAATAAATGTTACATAAGTGATTACCAAATTTCGTACCTGCATTACTTTTTAGTTCGATCACTCACTTATTAGTTGTGAAAAAATAAATTGATTCTTCTTCAATCTCTATTCGTGTGAAAACGTCTAATCATTTTTTTTAATTTTATGAAATTTATAAAAAATGGTATCTAGTTTATTTTCTTACTGTTTCTGGCATATTTTTGTGAATGTAAGTGTTGGTAATCACATCGATCTAATCTAATAGATAATATTGTTAAAATACAGTTAAAATAGTACAGTAAAATAATGATTAAGAGTATTATTCTAATATGAATATAAATATTCTAAACCAATAATAATCACATTCCTAATACGCCATCGTCATAGATGAGTGTTTTTTTACACATTGTATCAGCGTTGTGATAAACCTAGAACTTGTCAGCAGACTGAAGAGTGGAAATGCGGCGTTCTTCCCACTTAAGATCTATTCAGGTCCAAGCTATTGTCCAAAAAGATAAAATACCGGGTATACAACTATATGGGTATGAAACTTGGAGCCAAACGAATAAACAAGAGGAGGCTTTCCAATTATACGAAAACCAAATTCTCTTTGAATACTTGGACCGGTTAAAGTAAACCAAAGTTGAATACTGATCTCCGCGAACAATTAAGCCCAATATAGTCAATGTCTTGAGGGCGCAAAGACTCAGATGGGCCGGTCACGTTGTTAGATTCGATGGATCTAGAGCTCTCCATAAATTTGATGAAGGAGCCCCTGGGCCACCCCAGAGATGGACGGATAACGTCAAAACTGGACTGGAGAGAAATAACTCGGGATAGGGATCCTGGAGGATAGTTGTGCTGCCGACCATGACCAGGACCTGAATGGTTGTAAGCCCCAGATCATTATCAAAATCGTGATTAGATTATTTATATTATAACTACATATTATGACGGTGTGGCAATCTTTATTAAATTCTAAATTTATCTTAATATTAAGTTATATAATATTAACTTTACCTAAGATAGTTATAACTTACTATAGGAATATTCATTTCATATACCTACTTAGATATTTTTATTCGACACTAAATTATTGATTAATTTAATAAAACGGATTTTTTTAGTAAGTACCTACTTATTCCACTTTTAATAAATTAATCTGGACCGGTTTCGTCCGCCTCAGAGGGACATTTTCAACTGAATAATAATTTATAAAACAGGTATTTAACAAAAAAAAATTAAAAGGCGACACAAATAATTTACGAATACATTGCATTATACTTTGTTAAAATTAATCAATAATACAACGAATTCCATGAATTGACAACACAATAAAAGAAATCAATAAAGAAAATTATAGAATCTAGTAATATATTGGTTATAACATAAACACTAAACCGGAAAGCGATTGATGTGTGTTCGAATTCCGTTCGGTTCAAGATGATTTCTATGATTTTTATAATACACATAATGTTTCCGGGGGTGTTTAAAAATATGTATTTAATTTACACGTCACATTCACTATTCTATAAAATCTACAACAAACTTTTTGTCGACGTATTTTCGGCTACTTAAAAACTTTCATCTTAAATCGAACAAAACAAAGGAAATTTCAAATTTACACGCACCAGAACACAGCTATGGATAGTTCATTATTAAAATGACTACTTCTACAAACAAACAATTTATACAAAAACTTGCTTATACTTATTTACTTTTTGAAACTCAAGCCAGACTGTGCTAACAAAAACAACAATCATTTTGAATACCTATTTGAAATGTTACTAAATTAATACTCGGAATCTCTAAAATAGATTCATAGGGCCGGCGACGCCAAGTTTCGCTAACCTAAATAATACTGTCATCTTTATTATTCTTCGGCTTAATTACTCACAAAACAAACTTTACGAGTTTTATTCATAGTTAAGTAAAAAAAATATATATCATATTATATAATATATCACCTCAATACTACAACTAGATAACTCTGATTTAGTCGTTGTTGGGAAAATGAAATTTAAACTTTACTTGATTAACATAAATCTAGGCTATAATTATTATTAATTAAAATAAAAATGGAAAATTGTGCTTGTCTAATTGGAAGAATTAGAGAAGGAAGTGTAGAATCATATTCAATAGCTATTTCAAAAACAGTGAAAATCAAGTTATCTAGTTGTAATATTGAGGTGACGAATTATATATAGTGTGCAGCAGTGGCAAAGGGTGGAGGTAGGCTGTTAATATCCAACATAAATAGTCCACAATAAACTTTGTCAGTCATATTATTATGTATTTGTTTTCTTTGTACTCAGTGTACAATTCACAGACGGTGTCGGTTAGTTTTTAAAAATGATAGTTTATCTATAAAATATCGAATATTCGAATTATATTTTATGGTTTGGTTTAGGCAGGGCTTAATGAGTTAAAAAAAAAACTAACCAACATGTGTAACAGGTATTCCTAATTAAACGAAAACAAATAAGTATGAATGAAAAGGTGTGCACTATTTTGCCGAATCGCCCATAACATACAAAAACTATTATGGTTTGGTTTAAAAGCAAGGTTTAATTGATTTTTAAAAACTAACCAACACAATCTGTAAACTGTAGTATTAGTAAATTAGTTCAATAAAAACAAATATAAATGAATTATGAAGTTTAATGTGTACTACTTAACAGCCTAGCTCCACCATTCGCCACTGTTTGTTATCACAGGTCAATAAAAAGATAAAAATAACAAAATGTGTATGTAAGTTTTAGTGGGTTCATTTGGAATCATTATATTATAAGTCTTACATTTATAATTAATTAATTATAGTCAATTTTTTATAGTGTGCCTCTTGTTCACGATAAGAGCATCTATAAATAATAACATACTATAGGTGCTTTGAAGTAGTATGGTATCCTATTTTTTACGTCAATAATTATTAATGTTATATCGAACAATCCGTGGGGGGAAAGCGACAATGATATTCGTGTTTGCTTCGACATTCTACAAGCTATTTTGTGGGCAGTGGCAGTTGTGTATGTTACACACACGCAGTAGTTTTAAGTCAAGTGAATGAAGAAAATTATATCACTGTTGTTTTTTAAGGGTTCCGAGGGGTGGGGAGGAATCGGGATGTTTAAAAACAGCGACCACACTAAGTACCTACTACACAACATCGTTCTAAATGAAAAAAATTAGCAACCCGAACTTCGTGTCTTCTCCGGAGTCGGATTTTCCAAAAGTATTAATATATTTATCGTAATATATTTTTGGGCGGTGACAACCGAAAAATCTATTAGGATAATAAACAACCGTGAAATTCTCAAACATTATATTAACATATTTAACAAATTTTATGTATAGTTTACGAAAATAAGTGTGATCATCTCGGGGATTTCATGAACCAGGGCTTCTTTCCGGTGCGTCCCAGTCCATTTCGAGCCCTGACCGCTAGTAAGTACTAACATTAATTATTTATGTTTCTACTAACGTCACTCGTAATTCCACACAACCATACATTGCACGATAATGCATATCAAGCGGTTGACGTACTCCCACCATCATTTAAATTTTAATTGTTTGCACTTTATTTAGTATGTACGTTTACTCGTAGAAATTCATTACCTACGATGTTTTAATAATTCTTGTTTGAGTATTTAGGCTAACACATCCACCGACTTTGAGAACTAGTGTACGTTTTTGCGACACCGGCTTATAATCTTCATAGTATCTCAATGACACGTACTGTCAACTGGTTGTAATAGCCACAAAACTTTCGATCCTCAAGCAGTGCATAAAAATATGTAATTCACTGTACAGCATATAATAAAGGTATAAATGTTGTTATGATAGAATTTGTCCCTTATCTCATATTTGAACATTTTAAACTAATAGTTTTACCGCCCCCCCCCCCGTGCACAAATTAATGTGAGCTAATTCTTAACTACCATTTTTATGCCAGATTGCAGAGGTAATTTTGCTGAAAAAAATGAATTTCCTCTGACTTGATTCTTCAAATTCTATAGTTTGAAAACCACATGACTTTAACAAATAAAATTATGATAGATAACATTAAATTTGAACAAACCCATAATGTTTGTATAATATATTCCTTGAGATTTCACATCATTATTGAAATATTATACACAGATACAGGTAGGCGAAACATGGTCGATTTGGCAATTATCGATTCCTAATTTTACGTTCATATCCGATCGAATCTCTTATACGTAAAACCCACCTGTTACTATTATACTCTTATGCACTTACTATTATTTCAAGGTTTTATTACTCACTGCTCTCTTGCAGTTGATCAGCTATCATAAATAATTAATATTATACACACATGTCATAAAATCTGGACCTGAATTAATGTAGACTGTAATTCGAAAAACACGTCATACTTTTCATTCGAGATTTTAAAAAACTATATTTTGTTGAATATCACGATAACAGCATGAAAGGCCAATTTAAATCACATGCGTTATAAAAATGATGTGATCAGGTACACAATAAATTTCTTCGATATACCTACTTAATAAATGTATTATTTATAATATATATCTACGTAATATCAACTTTGTAAATTGAGACAACTTATAAAAATGAAAACTATTGATGAACGTCCTTACCGTGACTAGGAGGCATCTGGATTGCATCCATGCTCCACAGCATCCCAGAAATGCCGCCAGGAAGCAGATTGCCCCGACTGTCATCAGCAGGGAATCAGCTCCCGCCCATGGTAAATGAGGGAGTATGGATGTCTTTCCCTCGTATTGGATTCGCAGCCATATTCCGCCACCTAGTAAAACACCGCCAGACAGCTGAGAAAATAGAAATAACAACAAATTAGATAACTTACTATAGATATTTTAAATGATTTCGTTCTTAGTCAGTACCCTTTTCCGTAGATTTACTACTCACGTATCATTACGTATACATACTGAAAGTAACGCAATCTAAGTTACCGATATTGGCCTCCTAAAGATAGGAGCAAATCATAGTGACTTATAGTTCTATGTATGGTTCTGCATCGCGCTATTAATTTATGAAAGATTTTTCGGGAGTTTGTGACCGCTTGATTCCGAGCTTCGTACGGCATAATTCGCCGGTGTATATAGTTAGTTTCTGATGTCAACAATATTAACAATAATTGAACATTAAGAATCTCTTTGTCATAAGATGCTTTATTATTTTTTGTATGATTAAAAAAATTACATAAGATTTGAAAGGAGCAGCTCGTAGCAGATCTGTTGCAACGAATAATGACTGAGCAGTAATTTTCATTTCCGGTTAATCTCATAATGAAATCAATCCAACGACTAACAAATAAGTCCATTTTAACACTGCTCCATATTTTAAATTAACTCCGACGAATTTAGTATTTCCTGATACTATCTACTAAGCACTTAAAATAATTATGAAAAATGTAATTGTTTTGAATTTAAATCCAGGAAAAGACAAAGAAACTAAAACACTTCCGTAATATTCTATACTACTACTCGTACCTAATAATTATAATCAAGTATAGCCTTAAAATACTGTTGGATATTAATGTAGGTACCACATTGTAGTATATTGTAAAGTTTAATAGTTCAACCGAGAAATAAGAAAATCAGCTAAATACAGATTTTAACTTTCACAGTGAAATTAGTATTAACAAAAATTAGAAATTACTAAAACCATAAGTGGGCAGCTAACCTTTGAATTCATAAGGAAAATGTATTTCCATACCCGAGTATCGGATAATCCGCCACTAATTACAGTGTACACATTCACTGTAAGACAAATCACTCCCAAGTAAAAGTTGAACCTATGAATATTATTTCTCAAATTTTACAATGATAACAAAGTGTTTGTTCCTTTAATTTACTGTTTACATAAAAATAAACAATAAATTTGTCCTTCGATATCCAGATTCGAGATAATTTAATGATAATTAAAAATATTCTATTATCACTCTACTAATTTCGAGACACATAAAACAATTAGGATTCTTTCTAAAGATAGAAATATAATATGGATAAATGGGTATTGAGGGCAATGAAAGGGCGGATGACCCGGCAAAGGAAGCTGGCCATTCAGGGATATTAGTGGATACCAGAAAACCTGGACTGGAATGAGGCTATAAAGAAAATGTGCCAAAGTATGTGGATAGATTTTCACCATAGGGCATCATTAGAAAAGGGGAAATGGAGTAAGTCTATTCTACCATCACCAAGGTTGGTGCCCTGGTTTGTAGAGTCTCCTTTGACGAGGAATGAGCTTAAGTTAATACTGAGGCTAAGAACAGGGCACACAATGGGCAAAAGATTTGATGTCCTCATGGGAAGAAGCGAATCGCAGCTCTGCGATGAATGTCATGTTTACGAGGACATTGTACATATAGCACTACAATTCCCTAAATATGAACTTCACAGAGTACAGCTGCGAATTGCGGATATCTATGAGAATGTCGACGAATTTAAAGGTGCCCTGGCGGAGGGTAAGACGGAAGAGCTAGGCAAAATTGTAAAGTTCTTTAACAGAATAGGAGTGAGGACCTGATCGGCGGATCCCCTTCTAGAAGAGAAGAGGCGATATGACAGCGAGTCGCAGTCAAAACCTCGGTGAAATCACAAAAAAAATATATGGATAAAAATACTATTTTACATATATTTATCAAATTTAATGTTAAGAGGTTTTTTAAAGGTAATTTTGAAAAAATAGCAGCGGCAACCATAAGATTTTTATTTTTTTTTCCGACCATGTCCGATCCTAATATGATCATATGGGCCTCCACAGAGTAGAGGTTTGTATTAACAATTTTTTTTTACGAGAAATGGATGTCAGCCACTTGCTCAACCTATTAGGTCCATACCCTGACTCACACACATATTGAAAAACAATATGTGTACTTGCCAGACCCAGGATTCGAACCTGGGACCCACGGCATGATAGTCCAACGCTTATGCCGCGCGGCCACCGTGGGTGTAAAATTTAAAGTAAAATAAAATTTAGATTTTTATACTAACCATTATCATAATAATATTCAACTATTTAAATAGGTTTATAACTAATTCGTCTTTTGATTCAATTAGAAATTACATCGTGATACATTAATTATTGCAATCTTCCCGGACTATTTACATGAATAGTATTCCTCCGTATGGATTTCGTGGGATGCATTAGACATGCTACGTCAAGCTCGAAGGGAGGACGTTAACTCAGCGTCTCATTTTTTTCGTAGGTACTTAGATTGCAATTTAGGTACAACAGTAAAATTACAATAACATGTATAAACACTCTATATTTGCATTAGTAAAAGGATGCGTTATGTTATATCGATAAGAAACTGTAATTAGTTTGGATGTAATGTGAATAATCTTGATTTAAGAAACCTTATTATGATATCCTGCATTTTTACATTCATACACTTACATCTTACTTACGTATCATTATGTGGGTAGCCTTAACCTCAGAGTAATAATATAAAAAGAGTGTGTACCTATAACGCAGAGTAGAACTTCAATTGTATTACTATTAACTATGAAACAGTAGGTATGCCATCATGTTGCTTCTCAGTACGGCTACCAAATTTAAACAACATAGTTAACCATATTTTCTACTAAATTAAAAAAAAAAACAATTACCAATAACTTTATATTATTAAACACAAAAAAATATATATTTCAGGAATACGTGCTCGCAGTTTTTGAATGACTGGAGTCATCCAAACCAATATTTACCGGCGACGTATACAAAAAATATTTAATTCAACCGTAGAAATTCTATCTTACTCTAACGCATATTGCGGAGAATATAATGCCTTCTCACTCACACTTATGGTTCGTTTTTGTTCAAGCCTTGGTCTTAACAGCTATCAAATGTACAAACAAAGTATAAATCCAGGAGAACTTTTAGAGGTCACCCGAAATACCGACTCTCCGCATGGGAAGCTAGTCTAGCCTCTAAGGGTCTCGAAAAATGGGCGACGCCAGCAGAGCATCTCCCTCTCTGAACCTGTCTCGAGTACCTACCGAGTAAGGAAAGCCCTTATTAGACTGATAACCATGGTAGGGCGCATCCGAGAGAATATGGTGAAATGGGGATTCTCTGACGACCAAACATGCAACAGGTGAAAAACAAAGCAAGGAACACATATTTTCACACAAAGCAATAATTATTCCTTGGCGTTTGTGCTTTATAGATGTGAATAGGTATCTATAATGTTTTATGATCTCTTAAGTAGAAGTAGGTAGGTATTATGAATTATGATACTAGAAAAAATACATTTTTGGACGTGTCTTAGTTGTACAACATAAATTATTTTGATTAAAATCCCATTCAGAGATTTCAGATATATTTATAACATTTTGAAAATCGTGTTTCCTATCCGACACCACACTTTTTCATACCTTTCCGTTTATCGATCACAAATTAATTGCAATGTCGTTTAATACTTTCTATAATATATTCGATATGCAAGTAGGTACTGCACTGTAAGCATCACTGTCAAACTATTATGAGAGTATTCTGTCATTTGTTTTCATTCCCGATAAAAATCAACGATCCCGTTATTTGCGTGTCAATTATTTTTTCAAATTTAGAATTTGCGTTCACGTGTATGGTTTCTCTCACTTTACCCATTTTAATGTATATTCTCCCTTATATTTTCTCCCGTGCATTACAGATAGACAGATAGATAAATAAATTAAGACAAATACATACATAATAATAAGGTTATCGTATTATGTTTGTATTCTTTTCAAAACGAATTTCAACAAAATTAAAATATCTATTGAGAAAAACTTTCTTTATCTCTTTGAAAATAAATTTAAACTTCTTATACGTGATGCGGTTTCAAATCATTTCGAACAATAATACATAATTGATTTTCACTGCAGTTTTAAAACTAAATGCACGATACATCCAACGCCAGAACTTTTGCATTCTGTGAAAAACAATAAACAAAATGGTCGCCATTTCTCAGGCGCGAGATACGTGAGAGGTTCGTTTTTCAATCGCTTTTGTGTTACACTAATTTTACCATTAATTTCAGCCACTTACGTATTTGAAATAATTTCGTTTTATATAAAAATTTAACCGCCGAACAATAGTTATTATTCTTTTGTAATGAAAGAAAAACACACAATCCCGACAGACAATGACGATCTGTTGAAATGCAATAAATCGAGAAATTAAACAGACCGTGGAAAACATTCGTTTATCATATAATATTATTTAATATAACATCTTTGACATATTACTTAATTATGTATATAAAATTTCTCGCGCGGGACAGCTAAATTCACGTTTATTCAATAAATTATTCACAGAGCTAAAAAAGGGAATAATTGTCTGAAAATTATTGAAAAGATCTTCCAATCAGAAGAAGAGAAAACAAAAACTCTTGCTTAAATACATTTTGTTTATATCATAATGAGTTCTTTTGGTACAGTTATGAAAAAAAATCAGTCAAATAGAATTAGTTACCAATAACAGTAATGCACGAAGAATTATGCCAGTTCCGAATGAAACTAGATTCAAGGATACATGACAATTTCTTTAGATTTCAAACAAAATATCAGTTGAATAAATTACATAGTAGGTACTGACAAAAACAAAATTATTAATGATTTCAAAATATTATATGTACTTAAACTGCAAACAATAATAATATGTAGATCAGCGCTACGATTTTTCGCGTGAAAACATTTTTACATAGCTATGTTTCATAACCATAAAGAACGAAAAAGTTTCGTAAGTATAGAGAATACGGTGTCTATATTAAATTTGACTAAAGAAGTAGATATGGACCAGATGTATGGAGAATTTGACTTACTGAAACCTTCTTTTGATGTGACTGAAAAATCCTAAAGACTCAGCTGCACAGAAATGACATCAATTATTCAAGTTATTCCCGGAAAAAGAAAAATATTTTATAGCTAATTTCATTTATTTTAAGCATATCAATATCTAATTGCTATTTTCTTCTTCTTCTTCTTTTGACTATGTCCGATCCTGATATGATCATAATATGGGCCTCCACAGGTTGGATGTTTGTTTTGACAGATGTTTGTTTTTGCACTTGCTCAACCTATTAGGTACATAAGTGACTCCAAACACAAATTGAAAAATAATATGTGTACCTACTTGCCAGACCCAGGATTCGAACCTGGGACCAGCGACATTATAAGCCTATTTGCTATACCGAACGGGTATTTTCTCAGATGAATTTAACAAGGTCAGCTGCAACAGATTTTCTATCGAGTTGATAAAATCAGAATTACTTGTTCAATTCAACAAGATAGGTAGGTACTCGTGTGCTAACTTTACCAATCAGCAGAAAGAAACTCTTTAGGAAGTAAAACACCTAAGTAAAAATAGGTGAGTGTCGGGAAAAAATAGTATGACAGTAAAGAGTTTTGTAGTTTGTGTTGTGTCATGTATGATTGACATTATAAAAATAAACATTAGAAATAATGAACTAGGTATCCGTTTTTTAGGTTGCCCCGCTTTTGCTCCTAAAAATCGATTTTTTTTTATTTCATATGGTAAAAATCTCGATTTAGTAAAATAATTATCTGGCAACGCTGGTAGGTAGGTATATACGGATTGGATGAATGACTAACAAATCAATGAATCTCTCCCGGCCCTGAGACCTAGATCATGAATAAAATGACCGCAATAAACACGTGCATAATTTGTTCGCGATCAAATTCAAATGTGACAGTTAACTTAAATTTCATAAAATATGTAAGAAATTTCATAAGTTCCAAAAGTCAGGTTTATTTGAAATTTGACCCGGGATATGACATCTCAATACCCCGGTATTATCAATTTGCAATAGTGTCATTCGTAATCAAATAGTGACTTTGATAATATTTCGTTCAACAATAAGATTGTCAAACATTAATTTAAACATGATGAACTGTCCGTTAAGAAACGTGATATTTCGACGTGTTCAGCATCTAAGACTCTCGGAATTAGCTTAAATTTTATGAACATTTATTTTGTAGTAGTATTTCTGTATAGAAACACAGCATCTATTTATTTAACCTAATATGAGGTTCTGGTTCTGTATTATCACTTAATCATATTTATCTATTGAGGTACTTATTATAATTGTTACAATAAGTTAGCCGTCTAAACTAAACTGTCAAAACTGTCTATCTCGCTCTAAGAGTTAACACAGCCATGAGAGGGTTTGTTAAAACAGCACTTTTTGACAGTTTAGTCCAGGGGAGGGCAAACTGCGGCCCGCGGGCCGCATGTGGCCCGCCGGGTATTTTTTCGGGCCGCATGTGGCCCGCCGGGTATTTTTTCGCGGCCCGCCATCGATAATTGTACTTGTGATTACGAATAACTTTTTTATAATTTTTAAAAAAATATTGATAATAGATCATAATTCCGACAGAGCTACAACTTGAGATTATTAATCTGCAGTGTGACACTGATTTAAGAGAATTGCATCGTCGTGAAGAAATCTCCAAATTTTACAATGCCCTTAATTCAGACAAATTCGACCAACTTAAAGAGTAGGTATGTAAGAAAAATGTTCGTTATTTTTGGATCAACCTATATATGTGAACAAACATTTTCGATCATGAACCTCAATAAAAAATCTTTACGATCAAATATCTCCGATGCCCATTTACTAGCAGTTTTGAGAATATCAACTACAAAATTCACCTAAATTTAAAAAAATGTTCAAAAATGTACAACAGTTTCA
The DNA here is from genome assembly GCF_057557595.1 of Rhyacophila brunnea. Lineage (NCBI taxonomy): Eukaryota > Metazoa > Arthropoda > Insecta > Trichoptera > Rhyacophilidae > Rhyacophila > Rhyacophila brunnea. The sequence continues at coordinate 31,666,235 of NW_028233276.1, read as the reverse complement.
TTCTTCTCATTGTTTTTTTGTAATGTTTATTTTTCGTGATAATAAATAGTGTATATCTAAAAATGGTATTTTACTTGCGGCCCGCCGCTCATTTTGAATTCTTGAATTTGGCCCTCCATCCAAAAAGTTTGCCCGCCCCTGGTTTAGTCGGTTAACTTGTTGTGACAATTAACCTCCCAAATACATAAATACGATGAACCCCCTTGTGTACATCTCCGCTGATGCATATATCGATTTTTCTTGTACTTCTCCGGGGGTGGAAAACATTATTCACGTACCTACAGAAATATTCTTGGTCAGGGTATTCTTGATTTTTAACTGAAAATATGAATAAATATACCTAGCATACCTATGTAAATTACCATCACGATCAGTTAGGTAAGACTTATAAAAGTATACAACAAAGGATGCACGCATACCAAGGAGGTACGTATGGTTTTAATGTTTTATGAAATGATTGCTGTATACAGTATCCCATCAACAGCACCTCTCCCCAGTTGCTTTGGCATTAATTTATTAATTCAACAAAGGTCATTCAGTCACCAAGAGCACAACAACTTTACTCTCGTGCATATTATAATACAGCCTGTCCCTAAAATTATAATCCACATTGCGAGATAAATTTGTTAAAAAATAAACATGTCCAAATTATATTAACGTTCGCAGGAAAGCGAATTGCTAAATCACCCACAATCCGCATGAAATACTACCCATGGGGCGGATGCATATAAACACGTATACTGTTGCGTAAAAATCGTACTACTGTGCACTAATTTGTAATAAATGCAGAATTTCGACAACACACTTAATAGCCTACAACGCCGCAGATTCACCGCGGTACTATGCAGGTTGGCAGTGGCGGCTCTTCCACTTTCTATGTGGTGGGGCTTAGCCATTATACCTACCTACTCATAATAATATGATTTTATTAATGAGGAAATAATAATTATTATAGACTAACCATTACCAGTTTTAAACAACGACATACAGCGAGCGTTTTTACTCACCTAGGGGTTATTTTATTCACTCCCCAGTATGCGTATACTAACGCTAATGCATTAACATACTTTGTAGAACGAGATTTGCAGGTGCCGCGGCTAAGTGACGCCGATCTGCGTAAAATAGACGTCATAGATTTTTTAATTTGTACATATGTGTCACCGTGAAATAGGGCGTAGGTATTTAATTTAATTAATTACTTTAATACCTCGCAATCATCATTATGTTATTACATAATTTACAATCATCGCTTTATTTATTTGTATAATAATAATAATAAATATCTCTATAAAATTGGGACGGGTTTAGTTGGATAAAATTAATTAAATAGTTCATTTAAACATATAATTAAATAGGTATATTATGACAATGATAAAAATATCGGACGTGTATTTTTGACATGAAAACGAATTGGGGATGGTCCCTACGAACCCTTAAGGTAGAGCCGCCCCTGCAGGTTGGTATTAGTTAGTAGCTGTTTACGTGTTTTCCTTGATTCTCCGTCTAATATGTCGCTCAGACGATCCAATTTGATTAGCCCGATAAAATAGAGTGTCGTCTGATTGTCAATTTATTCTTGCTTTCATCCTAAAGTGTTAGTACGAAATATACGCATTTACATTGTATTGCACAAACATGTCGAATCTTCTTACAGTAGAACCCATCTATGGTTTCCCTATCAAAGTCACAGAAACAAGTTCCAGCTTGGCGTGAGCGTCATTTTCAATGCAACAATTAGAATGATAATCTACCATGGATGAGTTTTCCTTTTTGAACCCATACCAATAGACGACAATTTTCTTGAAACACTAAAGAAGATTTTTGTATTGCAACATTTGATAAGTAGCGATTTCAGAACATATTTTTTTTGTATTTTATTATTATCACGTTTTTCTTAGCTCGTATTCTTGTTTGTCCGGTGGTTGTTTATCCAGTACTAGCTAGTAGTAGTAGACTAGCTAGTAGGCTAGCTACACATTTGAAACTTTTAGAATATACCAGAACACGATGCCATTGCATTCTTTTAATTTAATACCTTTAGCCATCTTTAGGGAGAATTGAATTCATTTTAAGTTAATTCTGTTTTGTATGAAAAGTTATTTCGGAAGAAATCCGTAATCCAATCCATTATTATTGGTTGCTAAGGGGGTGGTCATAGCAACTAAATTATTAATATATTTGTGCGTTACTATGGAAATCAAACTGACATTTCAGTATTCTATATTTGTTTGTTTCTTGCAAAATAGCAAAAAAATGATTTGTTGATAATAATTGCCTTATTTGTCCTAAATTATTAATACATAGAATTGTCAAGTTTATATGATTCAACAGAAAATTTAAAAACGTGGTATATAAAAAGTTCTTTTTGTCTTGTGATTATTTACACATATTTTAATTTAAACATATTAATATATAGGTATGTAAAAATATATAATATATATGGGGACTATTGTGTATTGATAAAAACTTTAACCCCGACTATTTTGACATTATGCTTTAGATAATTACTTGCTATTATTTGAGGTTTTGCGTGATTGTTAATTAAATGAATGAAGAATCGTTATTAGAAAAATCTTTTTTTACTCCTGTGCAAATAAAATTATGTAAGGTGTTTTTACGTACTAGTCAGTAATCGTGTTACTAATGAATCTGCAATACAAAATTACACGTGGCTAATTTAATAATTTACCGTATTAGTAAACCTGTTTGAGCTTTAATATATTTTTAGACTCATGTAATAATTATGTTCTTCAATATAATGTTTCCTATTAATTTTATCAGCATACTTAATTATCTTTACGTATGATCATGTCTTTAACGGCCCACGTGCTCGTCGTAGGTCAAAATTGAGTTTTTATTGTATTTTCAAACCATGATCCTGGACACTCCTTAAACGTTGTAGATAATCTATTTATATAATTTTGAAGCCTTATTATCCTTTATAGTTATTTTAAACATTTGATGACTGCATAAAGTATTTTTGTTACATAAAATAGTATTCTTTTAAACCTCTCGCTCTAATGTTTTAGAATATAGTCATATTTCGGTACATAACTGTGCAGTGGTGTTAAGATTTTTTACATTTATTAATTTTTAAACGCATTTATAAAACCATTAGTATAATTTATTACGAAATAATTTTTGTAAAATATTCACGATAATCTCTGTGATCCCAAATTTGACAAGAATTAGGCATTTTATTATTCAAAAATCGGCAAGATTAACACATTTTAAGATGATTCTAAAGATATTTATTATAAGCTATGTCTTTGACCATTCAAGTGTGATAAACATCTTATGAATAATGATTGCTTTATAATAATTATTGACCTACGAATAAGGTAGTGTTTTTTTTGAAATACGCCATTTCTTTTGTCATTCCCCAGTGATTAAGCTACAACATACGGCCGTAGCCATAAATTGACAAACTATAATTAAAGTAGGGAGTAAAATGACATTGACGCGAGTGTTTGAACATGTACCGTTTAAAAAAAAATTTAAAAAAAATTCGGTTAGGTACATGTTCAAACACGCGCGTTAACATAATTTTACTCCCTACTTTAATTATAATTTGTCAATTTATGGCTACGGCCGTATGTTGTAGCTTAACCACTGGGGAATGACAAAAGAAATGGCGTATTTCAAAAAAACACTACCTTATTCTTAGGTCAATAATTATTATAAAGCAATCATTATTCATAAGATGTTTATCACACTTGAATGGTCAAAGACATAGCTTATAATAAGTATCTTTAGAATCATCTTCAAATGTGTTAATCTTGCCGATTTTTTGAATAATAAAATGCCTAATTCTTGTCAAATTTGGGATCACAGAGATTATCAATATAATTTTTTATCGTGAATATTTTGCAAAAATTATCTCGTAATTAATTATACTAATGGTTTTATAAATGCGTTAAAAATTAATAAATGTAAAAAATCTTAACACCACTGCACAGTTATGTACCGAAATATGACTATATTCTACAACATTAGAGCGAGAGGTAAGAAGACTATTTTATGTAACAAAAATACTTTATGCAGTCATCAAATGTTTAAAATAACTATAAAGGATAATAAGGCTTCAAAATTATATAAATGGATTATCTACAACGTTTAAGGAGTGTCCAGGATCATGGTTTGAAAATACAATAAAAACTCAATTTTGACCTTCGACGAGCATGTACCCCCTTAAAATATCTGTAATGTGCCAAAACGGTAGTTATTTTAGGGACACTGTATATTACAGTCTAACTCTAACACCATCTTTGTCTGAAACGCACTCGCCTACATAGCGTTTTTTGTTTATTTATATAGAATTTCTTCTTGTGGGATGATCCAATAGTCTGGTTACATCATCATAGTATGATAACATGCTAATTTATTGAATTAAACAATATGTTAAACGTTTTGTTTTCAAGCAAGATATATTAACATTATGCAATGTCTGCGGTGTAGACAAAGATTTCAGATGCGAATTTTAAATCTTTAAAATGTATAAACGAGAACACGTTTTTAATACATAATAGTAAAAAGTGGACGTTGAAAGTATGTATTGCGGAAATAAGATGAAATTTTGCACACTCGATAAAACAATATTATGCAGTGCATTAAACGCCAAAGAATTTATTTTTAAAATTGTTTTGTGGAAACTAAATTAAAATGCAGTTAACGACTGAGATTTTAATATGAAACAATGATTTCGCATTTGCAATCAATTTCTTGATACCGAAATCTCGCAATGAAAAATATTTGGTCGATCCACTGCTTGCTGGATGAGGGTCTTTTTTTAGCCCATTTCACTCTTATCGATTTCGAGTTCTTCGTTGCAACGTACATGCACCGAACTTTATGAATTCGTCTATCTTTATGGCGTCTATTTGGTCGTTTAATACCCCTTCGATGACACTCGATTACGGCATATGTCCGGCGATTATCCACTCGCGAGGCCACGCATCCAGCCCATTTCTACTTCATCTGCTTCACGACCTCTGTCACATCGCGTACTCTTCTTTTGTCTGCTTCATTATCTTTCATCGTCATGCCCAACATGCGCCTCCCCGTGCCACGTTGCTTTTTTTACATCAATTTTCCCTGTGCACACGCATACGTAAGTAATAGCAGCGCACATTGGTTGAACACTTTATGCTTAATGCCGGGTCCACACTGGCAACATGTCGTTAAAACAACCTCGTTAAATTTTACGATAAGTATGATAATTATCGTAAAATTTCTTAAGCAATTATGATAATTATCGTAAAATTTAACGAGGTTGCCGGCGACATATTGCCAATGTGGACCCGGCATAAGACACAATGGGAGGTCACTTTTGAAGATACTATTCATATGCCCAAATGCGATATGCCAGTTTGGTTCTGTGACCAATCTTGTGATGGATACCACCGTCAATTGACATCAGTTGTACGAGACGGACGTAGTTGCAAGCCCGTTCGATTTCAGTGCTATTGATGAGGATCACTTATAGTTTACCAAAGCGGTTTATCATTGCTGTAATTACCTACTATAGTTGGGTTACATTAGGCTTATTCTTTATTTAATTAAAAACATACACGTCCCCATCATCTCCATATCAATTTAACATATTCTCAAATAAATTAGGCATCTACCTACATCTACCGGCCTAAATATTTAAGTGTTATAATTGCCTTTTCAATCTGGTGTGAATAATTTCCGTATCCTGCGGAGGTTCCCGGTTACCCATTTGCTCAACCTATTTGGTGAAACACATCACATTGAACAACATAATAGTATGCAATGTTCCCTAGCGCAGGATTCAAACCCGTGACACGTGTCTTCAGAAATGGATATTCTGCCACCCGTGTACGACAAGCAATATTTATAAATATTTACTCTAAATTCAGACAGTTCTCATGATATTTACTAACACATCTGCGTATTATATCCATCTTAAAATATATAGATATATCATATATCTTTAGCCTGGATCAATTTATTCACAGTTTGATGAAAGTTTTTCCAAGCCGATTCTCTTCTTTTGGAATATTATTCAGAGGCAATGTTCTTTGGAGCAAATGACGCAACTGATTCGTCATTTTTTTTTTTTTTTTTGAAAGGGGCCTCCGAGTTCAAACCAGTTTTAAAAGTAGAAAAATTATCTAGTATTTTTAAATAATAACTATTTAGATTTCATAGAACAAACACTCAACTATTATGTTAAAATCAGTGACGTCGCGTGAGAGTAGACAGATCATGCGTTGCTAAGAGAAAGCAAATTAAGGCAGGAATTGCAAATATTATAATACTTACATCTTTTATAGTAGGTATATTTTGTGGACTTGAAAAAAAAATATTATTTTTTATCATAGGGTTCCTCAAAACCAGTCATTGCGTGTCGGGCCTCTACATCACAAATATATATAATGTTATTATTATACTGAAAAATAAATCATGAGTAAAATTAAAATTACACAGACTGCGCTTTACTTTCTAATTGAAATGAAAATATAAATTAAAACTGATTTCCAAAAAGGAATCGCAAAACCTGTTGCAAAAATATAATAAAATGGCTATCTTTTTGCATTTTATTGTCTCACTTTTTATGGAAAATAAAATTTTCACAATATTTACAAACTTTCTTATACAGATTGTCCAAAAACACGAGTCACTTTTTCTTAATTATTGTAATTTATTATTGAACCTGTGCCAACATAATATACCTACTTATTCTTTTTAATATTTTCGTATGAAAAAATGGTTAAACGAATAGGAAAAAATAAATTGATATTAAGATTGCGACACTCACAAAATTTATGAATCATAAAAAATTAATGCAATTGATGATTGACTCAGCCTTTTGATATGGTGCCAATTTTTCAAGAGTCATTAAAATATTTAGACGAAGAAGTTTAAATTAAACAGAGAATCATCATAGTAGGTAACACTAGCCTATCAAAAACATATTAATAATATTGTGAGAACCGTTCAAATATTTCAATCGGATCACAGAACATCAGTATTTTTATACTAAAGTCAGACATGATTGGATAGGTAACTAAATGAAGAATCACGACCGTGACTCAACAGTCAATACAGACGATTGAACGTTGAGCATGTCTTCTTTGTATCCTATAATGTCACGAAATCTCAAAAAGTTATCAATACAAAAACAGTTACATTCAACTGACCGTGTTTTTTTAAACTGTAATGCGAAATCATCCAAATCATCCAAAAACCGCAATATCGACGATGAAATATACGTTTATAAAATACTTAAATCAGGCGAGTAAAAAAGGGTTCGGGTCCGGACCCTCCCCAAGGAATTAAAAAATATAAATTATTTACGTGAATGGAATTTTCGTCATGACCTCGTGACTGAGGATCGTGACCCAGATGATTCGGCTGTCTTCTTCAACAGCCTTCTCAACGAATTAGTCACTCTATTTTCGGCTTTCTACGACACGCAATATTTGTGACCTCACGAATTGGTGCAACTATCTGCAATATTCTATGTGTAAAAGACAAAAAAATAACGATTCTAATAACTATGGCCGTTAGTCACGAGCATTCATAGCCACTCGTAGATGCGGCCGGTCGTAATAACTTATAGTTGAGCACCCTTAATCGTTAAAAATGCGGAGTGTCTGGTTATGGGGAATATACCCGGAAAGTCTGGGGGTCCACGGCTGAAGTTTACACGTGCATGGATTTATTGTTGACAGTAAGAAAATGTATGGGTAAACTTGTATTATCTTACAGTCGGCAAGATTGCATGCATGAATCAAAAAAGTTTGGAAGCTTCTGAATTTTCATGCGGCAGTAGGATTTTTTCGATCTGCGCCTGCGCAGTAGAACGATAGTGGCGAACCTACCGGAAAAAAACGAACTATACTTGTTTTGAGGTTCTGATTTTCACTACCTGTCAAATAGTACGTACCATAAAATGACAACATCGCGTCTCGCTTACTCTTGAAGAATGAGATTGGAGAGACAGTCAGCACTTTTACTTATAAACAGTTATTGTCACGATAGTTTAAAATACGCACTATTGCCGCCAGTAAACCCATGCACGTGTACAGGCGCTATTAAACAGACTAATGAGATTAATTAAGTTTAGATATATACTTATACAACTTTTACCTCACAGTAGTACAAGTGACGAAGCAGGATGTGCAGTAGCAACATTCAAAGGCGAAATAATTTCTAACTGCTCTGAGATTTTTAAAAAATACGAAAACATAAAAATAATTCAAGAAAAAACTATGTCAACTTACCCAAATAATAAGATTCAACCAGCAGAATACATGACGAATGCACGTATACCCACTTTTCCCCATCCTGAAACAAGGAGAAAACGATATTATTAATCATGATAAGTTCAATCAAACCAAAAAAAAAACAATCTGAAAATGAACATTATAATATTGCCATTGTAAAAACTAAATAGTCTGTATATTTATCACACTTTTTCCAAAACTGCACCCAATGAGGAGTTCTTGTAAAGGTATTTTGATATACCCCTAGCGCATATTTTCTATCACGTACACCTATATACAGAACGACAGTATTCTTAGTCTTATAATATTACATGTCCCATTGACATGGACAATCACTACAAATATCACATGCATATATACATACCATGAGCCATTTTCCTATCGAACAGGTCTTTCCTCTCCTTTCTTTTGATTTTCCCTCCCACAATCACATGTAGCTGAGACCCCGAATATCTTAACTTATATGCCGTTGTTTCACCACGCAAAACAACGTTATATTAATTGTACCACAATAACCCTTCCGTGGATGAGATCCGATGAAAAGTTATCGTAGAAAAACCTTCGCATATACCTACCTACAGATAAATATACTATACAAATGAATTATGTACTAAGGATAATATTTTAATTAATTCTATATATTATTCGTGAGCTTTTCTCGGTTTTCTTCTAATAATGTTCCACAATTAATTATTCTTTGAAGAATTCTTGCCCTCATTCTCTCACACCCTGAACGGCCATCTCACAACACCTGAAGCTGTGTTACCATGTTGGAAATCGCGACATTATAAGGAAAGTTGATTACTAATAATAAGGGAGACATCAGTTGACAATGAACTTGACAAATCACGTGATTAATCTACTAGACATTTTAAGTTAGTAAAAAAAAAATATGTACCAACTACGTATATTACTGTATGTGTTTAACGTAACGTCTTGGAGTAAGAAGCTATTATGTCATGTATTTTTGTTTGTGTCAGTAAATAAAATACACAACATCAACGTGATTATAAAACAATTATTAATGCGGACAGTCGTTTTTGCTTATTGGCTGGAGAAAGCTTGTTTATATTATAATAGGGCTGTAGAAATGATAATGCAAAAAATATTACTGTGCTGTCAGAATATGAAGTAGGTAAGAAAAAACTTACTTTAAAGAATAGATATATCAGTATTAAATAATTTAACATAATTATTATCTATTCATAATTCTCTCTTAATTATGTAACACGTTATAGCATACATTGGAGGCTGCGTAACGTATTCGAGATAAGAGGTGTACAGTAAAATAGATAAGATCATTGTATAATGACGCATGATATAATATATTTTTTGTCTAGCGGAATAAAGAAGTGTGCCGTTTGAGATCATTATAATATTTTTCCCACAGCACTTTTCCATCCCGGAAAATCATTTACTTATAAATAATTTTATTGTTTATCATAATAATATTATGAATCACAGAGTTAAAACAACGAATTGTTACAGTAGCCATATAACGTTACAAAATGATATAATGAGCTATTTCTTTCTCCATATTTTCACATCGTGTTTGCTTGACCAGATAAAAAGTTTACAGTTCCTTCGCTCATTAAACATTTTTTGTTCTCGTAGTTTATAATGATTACGGCAAAACAAGATTTTTTTCTACAAAATTCTACGAGTTACACATTCACTTAATATGTGTATTTGTATTTACTGTGTAGTAATAGATATAATAATAGTATTTATATATTATTATGATTGCAGTTTATTTCAATATGCAGTCTGTGTATGTTTGATTACTGTATATCGGGAATGGCCGATAAATTGATCGCAAAGCAATTTTTACGAGGCCGTTTTCGCAGTTTTACAACATTGCATTTTTGTATGCGCTATAATCTACGTTTCTAACATATTATTATTAAAAACTTTTCAAATAAATTGACCATTCTACATTTAAAACTGCACGATTTTTCAACGCACAGTATGCAACTGAGGTGTTTTTTCAAATTCCGTTAATATCATCGGACATTTTCTACACTTTTCAATCGATTCAAAAATGGCGTTAAGATCTCTCCTAATGTTAGTTTTAACCTATTTGCACTACATGGATAATATTATTTCAATATTTTACTATTAAACATACGTAATTTGAAAACGCTTCTGAGAATTATTATATAACCACTAGAAAAAATCTTTTTGAAAAAAATACGACACCCAGCAGAATTCGAACCTGCGCCCCCAGAGATTCGCGCCCACTTGCGCTGACCACTAAGCTATACGTATACCGATATACTCTGTAGTGCTTTCTAAATTACGTTACTTCTGCTGTGAAATCTACTGCATATGCAAATGTTTTAAATCTTGTAAATCATTCGTTGAATAAAAAAAAAAATGTAATTAATTTACTATTACCCAACGAATTTGAATTATGTGTGGTTGCATTGAGGGGAAAAATGAATGGAAGAGGTTTCTACCTATATTTCGGAAGAATTTTGTTTTTGTAAAGGTGTGAGGATTGATTAAACATTTCCCAGAAGTGTGAGACGTAGAAATGGTTGGACACCTACGCTCTAAAGTAATGATGAACACTGATCTTGATTGTTAATGAACTATGTAAATTAAATTAGTACCTACTATACCTATATATTTGTTTGTTTTCTTCTTCGCTGAGGACTATTTTCGGAAGCCATGCATGTCCTGCCCACCTGAGTCTTGACATGTTTATCTTATTCTCCAGGAATCAGAACTTTCCTTTCATAAGTTTCTCCATTATATCATACCGAAGAAATTTTTTAAGTCCCACCCTAATGGATTAACATATATAATAATTATTGAAATCTATTGTTTATTACTTTTAACCGTCCAATATAGGTTCGCATATGATAAGTATGGTTCATCTCATTTTTTTAAATTTAAATATAGGTATGTATAGAAACATTTGCACACGAAACTAGTTACCATAGTAACAAGACAAAGCCAGCAAATTTTATAATCGTCCGCCAATATTTAAAAAAACATGTTCATTATTTGAATGCTAATTTTTTAATGGCGCGAAATATTTTCGAATGTTGGAAAACCAACATGGATGACAACCAATATGGCCGTCATCGACGTGGATTTTGAGCTAAATAGGAAGCGATCCTCGTCCCCCAATCGACTCTCGACGCTTTGCTCACTTACACAGTTCACCATACTCAATATTCAATGCCCGAGTGCTTACTGGCCAGAGTGGGATCGATGAATTTAACTGAACTAATGTAAGAACACTTAAACATTTTCAAAATCGGCTTAATGTTGTTCTTTCATCCATAGAAAATATTTGGGTTGTTGTCTGTTTAGTGGAATTTTGAAAATAGCCGATATACTGGATTATTTCTTAGGTTATGTAAGGTTAGGTTAGGTTAGGTTATCATTCTTGAATTCATGAATTTTGCCCAAATCGGTTATAAAAATTCGCCCTGTTCCCGCCTGGCTTCTAGTAATCAGACTTGTACCAATATTTGTTAAGGCTATACCTCAGTTGAGGCATGGTCTAAAAAGATCGTGGCTAGGCAATGAGTGGATTGCAAGTCGCTGGTGCAAATCACGCATGCCGAACGAAATATAATTTGTCATATAAATCCAACATGCGTCCATTTTATGTTCTGTTTATTGTTAAGCGGCCGTGCATATCCACGGCTGTGCGTATATGACGGGTGGTGGTGGGCACTTTAACGTAATATTATGTTCTATTAGTAACAATAATAATATATTCATTTACATGTTTTCTTTTTAAAGTAAATGGGTAACGTTTTTAGTCATTTTTACACGATTTAAGAATTAATCCCCCCGTCGCCATCACGAAACAAATTAACGTATTCACACCTCGACGTTCGGTCTCCGAGTGCCAGCGAGTCCAAAATTTCGTCGCGCCTATAGTTGAAAATTATTTGCCGTTTCACTGAAGTATCGCCTTAATAATTCATTGTTTCAGTGTAAGTATTTTATATTATTTTATAAAAATGGGTTTTATTGAGAAAAAAAACTAAAAATTAGTACACCTAACTTGACATCCTTTATATTTACTTATATCGAATCTAGTTTTGTAGTTTTGGTATGTTAACGATATTGAAGTACGATTTGATATAAATTTCAGATCATTTAGTATAATTGACAGAAAAACTACTTGAAAATAGTACCTACACATTTTGGACAAAAAAGATACTTTTTACACAGAAGTTAATTATTGTTGAAAACGTTCATTCGAATAACATTCATTTTTGTTGAAAAGTATACGTATTTACTTTTAGTTGCCGATACTTTATCTAACGATGCGGCCCTGTTGGTTGCGAACTGCTAGCAACACCGAGCTAAGCATAATTTATGTTTCCGCAAATTATTTTGGTCGGGTATTATTCCAAACAAGTGAGAATTTAGGTACCCACCTCGATATCAAATTCAAGCGCAGAAATAATTATCAACACGCCAGTTTGCGTTTGCGCTGCAGAAAATTACGCAAAACCGTTCACTACATCTGGCGTGTCCAATTTATCCTTATCTATGGTATCCAACGTGTCGATCTCGGGATGCATTTTGGTCGATCGTACTTTAAACCCATAGGAACTGAGTCGTTATAATCTAAAAAGCATGTACATTCAGTTGTATTAAATTATAAGTTCATTAAAATTTAACATTCACCATTTTTTCCCGCTCACCGCATCGTATTACTCGATTCGTATTCGCACACTTACAGCCTGCTGACAGAGTGAGAGAAAGAGAATACGTGAATCCACGCGCTTTAAATTGAAGCGTTATCCTCTTACCGTCGCGCAGTAAGCTCTTTACACAAAAGAGGAATACTATTTTGACGGCGCGTGTCCAAAAAATACGTGATGTTAAAAGATAATTGTTTAATTTGTAACACGTTAGCGTACATAGCCATTTTTTTTTTAAGTTGAAGCATGATATAGGGAGAGTTTAGTAGACCACTGTCAGTTTTGATAGTGGACAGTAGATCACACCCTACTTTAAATGCTTGCATAAAGCCTGAGCTTTCAATGGCAAAAAACACTATGTCGAAACTGCAATCAATATGAAAGAACACGTTACCAAAATGACTAAAACATAATAATCTAGTAAGATCTTTAGTTTTCCCATTTTACATAAAAGGCAGAGCTCGAAATGGACCGGAACGCACCGGAGCGCCGTGGAAATATTAATTTGAGCGAGATATGACATATAATATAAAAAAATCTAACACTTATTTTTTTAAAAATACATAGGTATACAATTAGATAACAATGATAATATTTTCGTGAAGTTATCGAGCGCTCCGGTTCGTAAAAAATCCATTTCGAGCGCTGAAAATGGCTTCGATGATTGGCCGGAAACGGTAAGAAATTAGACACATTTTAAATGTGGATGTTGAGAACGTCGTGGACGGCGAGTACACCATCAGCGAAGTCTATATTCAAGACAATCTCAAGACAAAGGGCACTTTCCAGAGCAAACCAAGGCGGCCCGGCTCGATGGCCAAGTTATTTAGGTCCATAATCCTCAGTTTACATGTACCAACGAATTCAATCCAATAAAATATTTTACGGGTAACGAAAGCTTTCCGAAAAATTTATGGCTCAATTCGTTAGCATGAGTTGTAATATTTCGATTGATATCCAAAATAATTTAGTTCACCTTACATATGGCATTCCTCTCGGCATCTCCAAATGACATGATAATTCTACACAGTAATAGGGAGAATAAACAACTGATACCCCCCCCCCCCCCCCCCCCCCCGTTTTCGTCGATATTAAGGGCACACAGATGAAGCCTCCAACCGTCATATAGAGCCGAAATCGTTAACTTAATTTTGGATACAGCTAGGAATTGAAATTCCATAAAATCACCAATAATTTGCTACTTCACGTATCAACAATCTACCTTAGAATTTACATAATTCGGTTGTGTGAATTTGCAATGTGCTCGTGTACAGTTATCGCATGCTAACTATTATTTATCAAGCGTATACGGCATTTAATTGTTGAAATAAGGTCCGAGACATTTTGTCACACATTCTATATACTTACATTATAGGTAGATTTATGTATTCGTGACATGTATTCTTTTAAAAGCGACAAATCGCTCAATTAGCATTCACTGCACGTCGACACCATTTCCTAAGCGCTACATATTTGTTATTTGAAGCCTGTATAAGCTATTTTCAGTTTGCCTTTCATTTTTACTATCGACCAACAAAAGTTAGCTTAGTATACATTTTCAATAATTAAAATATTATCCGATAGTAGAGTTTTTAAATACTATCACCGTCGTCAATTTACGATAATTCGACTAAACACTGCCGTTGAAAATATCGTTATAATATAGATGGAGCCTAAATGCATGGCTCCCACAAGGGGGGGGGGGGGGGCTGACAGGGCTCTAGCCTGGGGATCCGGGGTCTTGGGGGACTGTCTCGGGTCGATCTAATAAGTGAGATAAACACACATCACAAATTTTCTCTAATGGTAAATAAGTCGCCTGCGCCGCTATTTTACTTTTAAAATATTAACATATTAAAATAGTGATTGTGTGATGCAAAATTTGATTATGTCCATATAATATGTCCAATATTCGAAAACTTCATAATTCAAGTAGATTTATTCAAAAATACAAAAAATCGCCAAAGAATACCCTTATTTTACTTGGAACACCATTTGTCACGCGTCACACTGCCTTTAACCCTAGCGATGGGTAGGGGGGCCGTTTCCGGACGTAGGGTTCATGCCTGATTGTATGAAATTGAATCAAAAAAATACATCTGGGCTATTGATTAAGTTAGCTACATGTGACTTTGAATTGCAGGTTCAATAAAAAGCCAAGGCTCGCCAAGAGTTGTAGTGCCATACTGCCCTGCTAAGTAAAAAGACAGTTTTTTTGGTTTTAATGAAATGAGAACCCAAGTTTTAAACAACCTTTTCTCTTATATTATGTAAAATCATTGGATTCTGTCGACATAATCTCTAAATGGACATTGTTTATTTCGATATTATATTAAAACAATCCAATAATTTTACATACCTACTATAATAGAAAAGGTTTAAAAAAAGGTTAAAGTTTAAAATGGGTTCCCATTTGACTAAAATCAAAAACACTGTCGTTTTACTTAGGAGGGCAGCATAAATGCTGATGTTGACCTGCATACATAGTGAGAGTATAAAGTTTTCAGCAATATAATGAAACTAGCCGTAAGCTTCAATAAAATATAAGCACCTATCTACCCACATAATTAAGCTATCCTCAATCGAAGAAAGTTATGCAAAAGGTATAATATTAAATCAATAGGTACATCACAAAAAGAAGAGGTGTGTACGTAATTAGTTGCCTACCTACTCTATTAGAAACGTGAGATGTATTGAATGAAACAGTGGCATACGTACATTAAATTGCTCCAAGAAGGTGCAAGTAGAGATGTGGTCGAGAATTTCCGAGAAATAATAAGAAAAGTTGATTCTCGTTTCTTGAGAATCCATGAGAACTATTTTTTTTAGATATTTGAAGAATCTTATTTCCTGAGAAATCGGTTAGAATCTAAAGGGGTGGTCAACTTTTTTATACCCACCGCCCACTTATGTATCCCTGTTAGTAGTAAAATTTTATAACCGCCCATCGGTTCCACAGTAATGGTTATTTATATAGTAGGGAAGTAACTTTATTTTATAAAATTTCAAAAACAGCAACAATAATTACTTACCAAATACTTTATGTCAGACTTTGCATACATAGAAGCATGCATATATATATATATATATATATATATATAGCGCCATTTAGTTTCACTTACGTAACGTGAAGTTTAACTTATGCGAGGGCGATACAAATAGTATATTTTCTGAAATTTAAATTGTCATGGGGAATTTTATGAAAACAAATCGCACACTGAGATCTATAGAGTCATAACTGCAAATAATATGTTCTTGAGTAGTTTGAGTTTGAATGTTAAATAATTAACTACAATTTAATTAATTGTAGTAGACTGCTGGAAAATACGGCGGTCTAGCACAATAAATATTGTACCAAAGATGAAATATTTTTTTGTCAAAAAATAAATAAAACGCATCTACATCCAGTTGTAATAATAATATGATTGTGATTTTAACTTGTGTATTGTAGCCTAGTCGTATCACTCGATGCTAGCCGCAGGAGTGAGAAAACGATAAAATGTGAATTCTCACGCTTTAAACTGATGCGTAGTCTCCTCTTACCGTCACGCAGTAGGCTCTTTGTACATTGGGAGAACAGCTTAGCGATGGGTGCAATGAGTACCTACCCATCGAATTGGAAATTGAGTATTTATTTGTAACGATGAAATTGTTTGTCATTTAAGTAAAGCCTCAGTACCCTCAGCCAAATATTATAATATGTTTGCTCAGTTGAAGAATCTCTTTCCGGTAAGACAGTTCACGGTAAACTGTGCTACGGCGAAATGTAATACGTACAATTTACATGTAACTATAATATGTAGGATCATCAATGTTCTTACTCACCTTCAATGTTTCAAGAGTTATCACAATATTTTAGTCTACAATTACCCAACAAAAATCTACACATCAGGTCTGGATATCTATGGGTGTATTTAAGTTTTTTTTTTTAAATCGTTGAAGTAACACGAAAGTATGTTTTAATTAAGTAGTCTTCCAGAGAGATAATAACTACCTTCCGAGTATCAATCTAAAATAATTACAACTTAAAAAGAACTTTTTATATACCACGTTTTTAAATTTTCTGTTGAATCATATAAACTTAACAATTCTATGTATTAATAAAAACTTTTTAATGTACTCGATAGAAATACTGAATAAATATAGAATACTTACTGAAATGTCATTTTGACATTTCATATTGATTTCCATAGTAACGCACGTCCTATATATTAATAATTTAGTTTCTAGGACCCCCTTAGCAACCAACAATAATAACTTTCCATACAAAACAGAATTAACTGAAAATGAATTCAATTCTGCTTAAAAATGGCTAAAAGTATTAAAATAATGCATTGTCGCCGTGTTCTGATATACATATTCTAAAAGTTTCAAATGTCTAGCTAGTCGCGAAGTTAGTTAAAAATCTTCAATCGTCCAATACAAATCTTGGACAAACAAGAAAAAAATGTACTGGACACACAAGAAAAAATTAGTACTGGACAAACAAGAATACGAGCTTATAAAAACGTGGTAAAAATGTTAATGCAACTAGGCACGCCACTGCATTCAGTATGCACAATATGCAAAAGCGAGCGTGGGCAAAACATATTAAGTATTTTATGAATCAACAGGTCAATCCGCTGTAACCCCGCCAATTTGACTTCGTTTGCTTATAATTTTGTTATTCACGGAGAAAAGGACACGGCGTCTTCTCTCTCAATTTTGCGTAAAGTAATAATTGAGACGAGAAATACAATATTCGAGAGAAACCCCAGAGTTGAACAATATAATATGATAAACATTTGTTTTTTTATTCAATAAGATTTGAGAATGTAATGTTTCAAATACATTATGGTCACGTCTCGTACTGTCACATGCCGGTACGGCGACTAATTTAGTCTATGGTTTCGTCATTCCGCAGACTATTTTGAATGATCACTTATAAATTCAATTATGGAGAATGCCGACTCTAATGTTTTAGTATTTTGAATTGTTATTCATTTTTCATTCTAATTTCAATTAATGTTGAGCAGTTTCGTTTAGTTTCGCAACATCAGCTTCAGGGATCTCATTAATAATTTAATTAATTAAATGTAATTGCATCAGACGTCATGCTTCTACGTATGCAAAGTATAAAAAGATATATTTAACTACAGTAAGTTGTTTTATAATGATTTATTCTGCCAAACTTAGTGAAAATCTTACATAAAGTAAAGTAAATCACCATTACTGTGGAACCGGTGGACGGTTAGAAAATTTTATTACTAACAGAGATACAAAAGTGGGCGGTAGGTATAAAAAGGTTGACTACCCCTGGTTTCAAGATTTAAAATGTGCTACGGGATGGGAGCATCAGTAGCGATAACATTTTAAATACCAAGAAAAATGACATTACATACTTTTTCTCGTAGCGGCAGCTCATTGTGACACCACATAACGTGATCATAATATATTTGAATCTTAACAGTTTTTAGATTTTTTTTAAGCTTACTTTACTTGGTGCGCGATGTCTTTCACGTTCATACTAAGTAATAAATAGTTTCATATTATGTATTTGCTGGTGTATGTGAAAAAATGTATTAATTATGCACAAAATGATTTATGGAAAGGGAAGCGGAAACTCGTACAAACCAAACGAAGATAAGACAATTTCCTGGTCATGTCTCCTATTTAGGAAACCTTTTGAACGAAGACCGAATCACGAAAAACTTACAAAACGTAATACCTTTTAAAGGTAGTTAAAATGAAAAAGGGAGTGGAGAAAAATGGAGTTAAAATTTTGACGATGAATAGAATGATTATTGTCAGAATACAACAAAATATCCAAAACATTGTGTATAGCAATATCTAAAAAATAATAATAAATAATTTGTAAAATAACCGTAAGATTACAACCAGTGACGTCCCGTGGGGGTAGGCAGGTCATGCGTTACATAGGGGCGGCGAATGAAGGAACGAATACAAATATTACAACTTTTGAGAGCAGTGGCTATTTTTGTTTCATTAGAAATAATCTAGTTAAAAAAATAATCGAAGCAAACAAATCCTGACAATATAATATGACTTGTATTGTGATTAGTAATACCCATTTTCGTTATAATACATAATTATTGTAATGGCAGCTTATCGCACAGGCAATAATTTCACAAGATTGCCTGCCTCCAAACCTGTTAGCGCCATAGATTTCCACGTACCTAAAACCACCACTATTTCAGAGTAGGTTTCGTGGAAATGCTTTAATTCTCAGTAGATGTCAATTTAAAGATTTTTCGTGTATATTTTTGTCTTTAGATTAAATTGATATGATTGCTTTATAATAATAAGACCTAAGAATAAGGTAGTGTTTTTTTGAAATACGCCATTTCTTTTGGCATTCCCCAGTGGTTAAGCTACAACATACGGCCGTAGCCATCATTATTCGTAGGATGTTTATCACACTTGAATGGTCAAAGACATAGCTTATAATTAGTATCTTTAGAATTATCTTCAAATGTGTTAATCTTGCCCATTTTTTGAATAATAAAATGCCTAATTCTTGTCAAATTTGGGATCACAGAGAATAAAATAATATATTTTATTATGGTAAATAAGTCACTATTTAATGTTAACATTAGTTTTACTAATGGTTTTTTAAATGCGTTTAAAAATCAATAAACATAAAAAATCTTAACACCACTGCACATGTATGTACTGAAATATGACTATATTCTAAAACATTAGAGCGAGAGGTTTAAAAGAATACTATTTTATGTAATAAGAATAGTTTATGCAGTCATCAAATGTTTAAAATAAATATAAAGGATAATAAGGCTTCAAAATTATATAAATAGATTATCTACAACGTTTAAGGTATGTCCAGGATCATGCTTTGAAAATAGAAAAAAAGCTCCATTTTGACCCACGCTGACCACGTCTTTGACTAGGGACATCACTGCCTACAACAGGATGGTTGTCATGTATTTTTATAGCATGTTAATGTTGCCAAAACGATAAAAGTCAATAAAAACAAAATACCAATGCTAATTCTAAAAGCATGTTATCTTTATTTTGTTTTTCTTCTACGGCAGACGTAAAACCATAATCGATTTCGATTTCTGTCGATAACCGTTAAGCTTCATTCAGTTGATTTGACCTTATTCTTCAGTATTGCCAACTTTAAAAAAACGTTCTGGGAATGAAAATTGTGGTGAGAATCGATATCAGTATGTCAGGTTGTCAACGTAGTAGGTACCTTCATATTACAGATGCAGTACCAACCGCAAGTGGTTATGTTGGTAACACTTGTACCAGAATAGCGGTTAATTTCAGCACACTTCTGGTGATAAGTGACATACTTACATACTGGGGTTATTGATACGGATTTAATGGCAATAGATTTTATCGGAATACGATCAAATTGATAAAATAAATAGCATATTATACACAAAAAAAAAGAGTAAAATAAAATTATTCGTTAGTTACATATAGCGTCGACGTTCCCAGGTTCGAATCCTGCATCTGGTAAGTACACGTCATATTGTTTTTCAATTTATGTATGAGTCAGAGTATGGACCTAATAGGTTTAGCAAGTGGCTGACATCCATTTCTTATGAAAACAAAATCTCTTAATATGTACAAACCTCCCATATGATCTTATTAGGATGATTAGAGAAGCCCATATGATCTTATTAGGATCGGACATTGTCGGAAGATATAATATACATGGCCCCCACAAAGGGGGGCTGACGGGACTCTAGCCTGGGGGCCCGGGCTCAGGAAGGGTCCCTGCGTGGCGAATTGACCAGATAAGTGATTTAAACACACATCACAAATTCTCTCGAATAGAAAAAAAGCGCTGTTTATCTCATATATTATTATTATTTAAAATTATGAGGTCGTACGATACAAATTTTAATTGTGTATCGATATTTGACAACTCCATTATTCAAATAGATGAATTCAAATATACAAAAAAACACTAAATATAGGTACATATTAATTTTACCGCGTACACCATTTGGAAAACGCTACTTTAGAGCGTCACACTGCCTTTATCTTTTGCGATAGGTAGGGGGCCGTCAAAGATCCTAGCCTGGGGGCCCGCTTCAGGATGTGTGGGCCATGATAATATAAGTAGGTATTATTACTGTTAGCTCTAAAAACTCTAAATCATCACGTACTTACCTAACGATTTTCACTTCCATATGCCGCGATATGTGAAGGTCTAAATGGGTTGGTTGTGAGCCATCATCTTGATATCGTGCAGAGGATGGAGAACAAAGGAAAACGTGACATAACACGCCTTCTGGCAAGTCGTGTAATGACTTGTGGTTATAGGAAATAAATATTTTTATAAGCATATAAATAAACTCTCTCATGTATGAAATAAGATTGATTAAATATGCCTAGTAGTGTGTCTTATTTGATCATTAGTTAATCAATAGTTGGAGACTGCCATCAAGATCAATTTTTGGCTGATGGTACCTACTCATTCTGAACTGTTCCGTAGTGTTCATGATTTTCAGTCGCGAGGAAGGCAACGAAGAAGAAGAATAGTGTGAAAGAATAGATGAAAGTTTGCACAAATAAATAAACATAATCGTTTATATGGATGTACACATATTGCGTTTTCATTTAGTAACTACTCAACACATTCAACATTGTATGTAATGAAGTGGAGAAAATAATATGTCCTTACATGTTTTAATCATAATATTTTGATTGTCATTATAATGTCCTTATGAATAACGCATGAGATAAGTCCCGCTGAAAATACACATCTGGACATTGTCAGATAGCAGACATATTGGCCTGGTTTTATTCATCCAACCAGCGCTCTAAATCGAAAAGTTTACGAACCTGATCGCTCGACATTTTTCTGAAGATATTTATATAGTTATCAAATTTTAATAAGTGTATTTTATAAAAATAAGTGCGTCAGATTTTCAATTATAATATGGCCTAGCTAAGCTCAGTCAAAATAATACGGAGAGATAATTTTATCGATTTCACGAACCGGAACGTCGTTCCGGTGCTCTCCGGACAATTTGGAGCCCTGCATCAAACAATATTTTATTTTTATGATAATAAACCATGACACTGTTGTATAATCAACATATCGTTACATCCCAGTCCAGAACTCGCTACCTACCATAATATTTAATATTAGTCGTTAAAAAAATGAATAGTTCGCTCATGTATGCAGTGACGTCACATAAGAATAGGCAGGTCATACATTGTTTAGGAGCGGCTAATCATAAAGGACGGCGAATAAAGGAACGATTAGAAAATATAACGTCTGAGAGCAGTGGCGGTTTTCTATAAAGCAGACGGTGCGGTGCGGTCGCTTCATTGGACAGTATCCACATCTTTTTATTTAAGAACGAAGCATAAAAGTCCTGACCACATAACTATTGTTGTGTTGTTCTACCCATTGTAACGGCGGTTTATCGTACGGGAAAAATTTCACAAGGGTGCCTCCAAACCTGTCAGCGCCGCCAGCCCTTGAAGCGCATAACAGATAGTTGATTTTTGCGATTTTTTGTTTCTTATAACGATTATTTTGCTTACTCTTGTGGTTTGTCAAATTTTCACATAAAAGAATATCTAACGTATGCTATTTTTAGATAAGTCTTAAAAACCACATGATCTAAAATCCATTGCTTTTGCTCTACTGAAAAGTTACGAGGGTAGTTTTGCAATAATTCGATAATAATAATATGTTCATTATCACCAGTCTCAAACGACACGTCATAATATTATTATTACTCATTTTGTTCATCGTATGGTTTGCAATTCTACAAGGATTTCTTGATTCCATAATGCCGGGACTCCAGCTATCAATGAAGGGATTTGTGGATTACCTTTCGCGTGAAAATATTTTCGGAATTACGGCGTTGGCAAAAATATACAAAAAAAACTTCTTACACACTAGCTATCTATTACCTATTCAACGTTACCAACATAGCGTTTATCTTAGCATATATAGCACTTTTTTCTAGTCAACTAGAAAAATCATAATATCCGGCACATGATTGTAAAGGGTAAATGTAACATTGTTCAACCGAAACCACCTTCAAAATTTTTGTAAAAACTTTTTTTTTGTAAAGACCATTCAGGTCGATGGCCGAGTACACAACCGTCCTCCAGGTTCTCTACCCCGAGCTCTCGGTCACACTTAGCCTCTCTGCGTCCCTCTTGACGTTATCCGCACATCTCCTGAGAGCAACTAACAACGTGGCAGACCCATCTGAGTCTTCGTGCCGTCAAGACATTGTCTGTATTGTGCTCGCAGAGCTCAACATTCGTGAAGATGCGCCACCTTTGGTTTCCTTTAACTTTAAACGGTCCAAGTATTCTTAAATATATACTTTTTTAAATGTATACCTAAAATGGAAATTCCAGACTTGGAGCCTGAGATAAATACTAGACTTTTGCTGCGTGTAAACTACTGCAACCGGACAACTAAATTTGAATGAATTATATAATATGTACTTATTAATTTTGTGAGGACTGTGTAGCTACTGTAACTGTTTTCTGAGTGACAGAGGTAGCAGGTAAAAAGGCGAGAGATAATCTCCAGCTGCGTGCACTACCGCCTAATAGTACAGCCCACCTGCTCTTTTACATCAATAATATCTTCACTGACGAGGTCAACAACCGAGACGCATCATATAATAATCTTTTATCCAGTATAAATTATTATTATTCACTCTCACCAAAATGTTTAAATAAATCCAATGATATATGATTAATAAATATAACAACCCTATAGTAAATCTTTTCTTTCAATGAAAATAATAATAATTTAAAATTTCATTAATACGGTTTATGGAAATACTATTAGAAATGTCTGCGTCCGGCTTTTCTGCTATTCATAATATAAATTCGTGTACTCGCATAAGACCATGTTCATAAAAGAAGAGATTTTAAATCTGCCATACCCAGGTATACCACTGTCCACTGTTCACTATGAAAAACGTATCTGACAATTCATTTGAAATAATTACAAAATAAAAAGAACATTTTATATACGTTTTAAAATTTTCTGTTGAATCATATAAACATGACTTGACTAGCTTAAACGATTAAAAAAAAATTACTTGATAGAAATAATACTTAAATGTCATTTTGACATTTCATATTGATTTCCATAGTAACGCACGTATATATTATTTAATAATTTTGTTGCTAGGACCCCCTAATAACCAATAATGGTATCGAAATAACTTTTCATACAAAACAGAATTAACTAAAAATGAAATGAATTCAATTCTACTTAAAGATGGCTAAAAATATCAAAAGAATGCATTGGCATCGTGTTCTGATATATTCTAAAAGTTTCAAATCTCTAGCTAGTCGGAAAGTTAGTTAAAAATCGATTGCAAGATTTGTACCGGACAAACAACCATCGGACAAATAAGAATACGAGCTAATAAAAACGTTGTAAAATACGGTAGCGTATATAGTACTTATAGGTAATAGCGTAATAATTAGAGACCGGAGTATATGTATTTGAATATGCAATTACATATTTAGCCCATTCACACCGGTTATTGCTTATTTTACCTAAAATCTAGTGATGATGCATATTTTCGCTATATTTTATATTTCCAGACTATCAAAGGTATAGTAAATGACTTCGATAGTGCAGAGGCTATGGCAGTTTATCAGTCCAAGGAAGCATTTAAAGATTCTAGTATATAAAAAAAACATAGCTGTCACTAGCACTCATTTTTCCCACATACTTGCGAGTATTAAAAAGCTTGAAACTCAAGGTTTGGCGTTAACTGAATCTATTCAGTTAATGAATAAAATCCGCCAAATGAACTCCGCATTGCCAGAGGTATTCCCGCGTAAACTAGAGAAAAGTTTGGAAAAAATTTGAGCAATAACCAAGGCTTTGAACCTTTGTGTCAAATTGATAGTTTTATTAATGGGACGGGTGAACTTTTGCCAGAAACCACGAGTGCTAACATACCACCCAAATTCAAATACTGCCCAGTTACCTCAGTGGATGTGGAACGGTCCTTTTCCACTTATAAAAATATATTGAGTGATCGAAGACACAATCTTACTACCGAATATTTGGAACAGTACCTGATTAAAATGTTAAATAATTGTTAATAAATAATTAATTAATTTGATTTTGAAATTTAAAAAAATTACCATATTTTATTATTATTTAATGTTGCATATTTTGACACTTTTCATGCATATTTTTATGCATATTTCAGGCTTTTTATGTTGCATATAATCCGGTTTCTAGTAGGTGAGATCAATACGATTTAAATCACTTTACCTGCTAGGAACACATTACCATCACGTCACGTGACCTCACATACTACAACCACCAGAACATTCAATAATAAAAACTGACATCCCACAAAAACGTTGTGTTAATTGCCTGTCATTTGTAGCTCCCTAAAATCAAAGATACCACGTGCTTTCGCATGCAATCCCATCTCTATACAGATCGACACCTAGGCACCGACAGTAGGTGCTTACACGATTTGCACCCACCAATAAATCAACGGCCAGCGCCAGTGATTTCATCAGCCATCTCAATCCGCAGCATTATTTTTTTAATGTATTGTCTAGAATAGTATACCTAATATTATTATAATACGTGGATTCAGCTTGAAATCTTCGCGTGCCTTGAGTTAATGCCGCGATGGGTAGTTTCTTTTTATTACCGCTAGGACATACCTAGTATGAGTATTAATAAAGCGTGAACGTACTGTCACTATATTTCTGTATCGATGTCGATTCACCGTATCATGCATTTATGTATGTGTGCATTTATGTGTTATATATGTCTTCTAATATTAGGTAGGTACTATTTCAGTTTATTTGAAAGCATCGTCTTATTGCGGAAATGTGGGTAGTTCTATATAATAAATAAATAATAAATTTATTGATGGTATAGAATACTAGTTCATAATATCTAACCCCAACATCTGAAAAGTGCTAGAGCCGCCACTGGTCAAGAAGCTGTATATTACACGTCATTGTCGGCACTTATGATCGGAAATCATCAGCGTCACAATCTAATCAGGATATGAGATCAAAAAAAGCTATACAAGAGGCAAATTTACCATGGCGAGAAAATATAATTAATTCAATTGGCTAACCTACTCTGTATTCCTTGCCCACCGTGGGATTTTTATTATTCCCATTGATAAAATGTGTAGGAAACACAACTACAGTTATAATACTTATAACAGGTTAGTAGAATTTCTAGCTTCCTACAGTAGCAGGCTGGCAATACTGGCATATCCGCTTTATTTTAAATAAAATAATATTTGTTCCATCTTAATTTAATCAATAAATGACTGATTTAACATAACAATAGTGCAAGTGACATAATAACATTTTTTACATAATTCGGAAGATTCAGAAACACATGTATTAGAAATCCATCGAATTCCGGCTAATGTACCTCATCAATTTATCAATGTGTATAATACCGGGGCTCGAAATGGACCAGAACGCACCGGAGCGCCGTTCCTGTCCGTGAAATCGGTAAAAATATCGCTCCGTCTCGTGTTATAAATAATTTGACCGTCTGAGCTGGATAGGCCATATAATAGAAAATCTAACACACTTATTCTTATGAAAAAAAACACAGTCAGAGCTGAAATCAAATTTCAATCGACGACCATACTACGTACCCACTTTCATACTTGCCAATATTTTTTGATACTTTTCTAATGGCTATATTTTTCTAGTAACAATGTTGCCAACTGTTGTTAAATAAAATCTGCCAAATAGGCAAAGAAAATAAGCTAGGCGCCAGAAAAAAATGCTAGATTTTCTCAAAACTAAAAAAAATACGAGATCAAAAAATAGGCCATACAATATTATGAACATTGTTTTCACGAGAACAATAAAAGTATTAATATTGATAAAGAATTTACCGTTTCGCAACCAATCGAAGTCAGAAGTGTAACTAAAAAGTTATCACTTGAGTATTGTACCTATGTGATATTTATTTTATTAGTATTACGATAATAATGTAAAAGGCTGGCATGTTATGTTGATGTTCAAGTATATTTCGTGTTCTAGTTTTCTACATTTTATTTACTGTGTGTGATGTTCAAATCACATCCACGATGGCCGCGTGGCTTAAGCTCCGGTCTATAATGTCGAGGGTCCCAGGTTCGAATCCTGGGTCTGGCAAGTACACATATTGTTTTTCAATTTGTGTATGAGTCAGAGTATGGACCTAATAGGTTGAGCAAGTGGCTGACATCCATTTCTCGTACAAATAAAATCTGTTAATACAAACCTCCACTCTGTGGAGGCCCATATGATCCTATTAAGATCGGACATAGTCAAAAGAAAAAAAAGAAAGATGTTCAAAAACTCTAAGATTAACGCCAGACGCGCACTTTCAAAGCTGTATGCAGCATATTATGCCCATAGTCTAATAATTATTCTAATATTGTACTAATATACGTAGATGCTCATTCAGAAATATTGGATCTGGCAGGAAAAATGTTAAGTTGGCAACGCTGTTTCTGATATGTTCCGAATTATTTATGTCCAATTGAATAAAGAAGTTTATAGATATCCTTCAATATTGTGAATTACTCATTGGATAAAAAAAGTTTTGACTGAAATATTTAATACCTTTCGTATTTCAATTTATATGTAATGGCCTGAGCTAGGTAGACAATATAACAAAAAATCGAACACACTTATTTTTTATAAAATTGGATAAATATTATATTTTCGGAAAATTATCAAGCGCAAAATTGTCAATTTTGAGCGCTGGGTATCGATATGTTCAGTTTTCTTATTCTTGTTATTTCTACTGTACTATTTTCTTATTCATAATTATTGTTGCACAATAAGATAAAATCATCTGAATATAATTATTTTATAGAGGACTGACTATCACTCTCTTACTAGGAAATAAATTGAATGTTGATCTCATAATTTATTATTATAATAAATAATAACATCGCGTCACGTTTGTCATAATATCATCATGACAAATTTTAGTTTTCAACGTAAACTATGATGTCACTGCCGGGTCACGTTCAAATATTTAGATACAATCTTCAAAATGCACCATAATATATCATGATATTATTATTAATTTCTTTCTTCATTCAATTCAAAAATAATACTATACCTATGGGTCTATTCTATGCTTATCGACCGCTAAAGTGATAAAGTGATAAATATTATCAAACTTAGGGTAGGTTTGTATCCAAATATTAGCACTTATTGTAACAATTACACGAAGCTGGTTTTTATTGTTACAATAAGTGCTAATATTTTAATACAAACCTACCCTAAGTTTGATACTATTTATCAATTTAGTGTTCGATAAGTATAGAATAGACCCACTAGTAGGTACAAATAATTGAAAGAGTAATTAAAATAAGACAAATCAAAACTAAATTAAAACATTGCTACTGAAAAGTTTGAAGCGAATAATAAACAATCCCGTAATTTATTATTACACAACAAGAATCCATCCCTTATTGATAAGCGATATAAATCGGTTACGTGTACATTGTACATATTGATACTGACGAACACATACTTGCTAACCTACTTTTGAATCGTTCAGAATTTTATATAAATATATTATACGATATGGTTTTTTTATTAATTTACTTTCCTATTTTCTTTTCATTCCCTTATATCTCGGTGGTTTTCATCTAGAATCATACAATATCTTACGGTGAACTGTGGTACGGCATACGTACACGATGTAAATTAAATTCCGTACATGAAAATCCTAGTGTAAGTATGACGTCTGCACAATACCTATGTTGCCTTGCCTTTTTGAATAGACAACATGTCCATCAGAAATGCTTAGTATTTTTATAACGAAAGTAACTTGATTTTAGAAACATTAAACATTATTGAGGTAATCCAAGAATTTTTCACAATATACCTACTCCGGATAAATTTTCAGTCAGACGAGAGGAAACGAATTTCAGTACCGATTTAAGGACGCTGTTCCAAGTTATACAAAAATTCAATTTTATTCAAAAAAACATTTTGCAAAAATCTAAAGAACATTGCGAACTTCATGACCTTGACATGTGCCTCGTGCATATTCTCAGCACAAACAAGGCCTGTGACACTACCTAATAACATATTGAATTTGCGTTCGGTCAATTCAATAAAATTATATTATGGTTATCATTAAATATTGAAAAATGACTAGTTTCTCTAACATGAAAGCAGCATCTTTATGAAACCTGTAATTTTTCATTCAATATAACCTTTACTTATAATAAGTTGAAAGACTACTTTCAATAGCATGTCATTATAGGTATGCAGAAACCATGTTGGAAAAGTTTGTAGCCAACTTTGGATGTGAAAGTATTACTTAACAAATTCATGATAAACTCGTCGATAAAATAAAAATAAATAATAGTTCAATTGTAACACTAATACAATTTTTCAATACTAAAAGTAAATTTCCCCAAATCTATCACCATCAGGCTTCGTAAAAATACTTTAAAAAAGACGAAAAATACTCCTTTATTACAAAATGTATACAAAAATTTGTGGAAGACCAAACCTGATTCAGAACAAAAGATTCGATACAACTTAAATAAATAAAATGTACCTACATAATAATATGTAATACACATTTTTATATTTTATAAAAATCGATGTTTTTAGATCCGTAGACTCCGTACAAAATGTATTATTTATTTTTCACCTTTTGAGGCTGTTGAATGTAAAAAATCTACTACTTACTGTATTTTAAACATATACCCAAGGTATCGCAAATGCTAAATTTCACAAGGATTCACAAACCTGCCATAAAATAATAACAAAGAATACAATATGAGACATATACGAACGTACGCAAACCTGTTTGTGCACGTTAATTAGACAATAAAACAAATTTTATAAATTGTATACAAAATTTAAAGTTCATGGTTTATTATTGTAAGGGGCTCACAATCAGTTATTCCCGGGACCTCCACGTACTTTAAGTCGACAATAAGTAAGTAAGCTTATGTGATAACATCAATTAACATGATAATATGCTGTGTGAATTCAATTTTCTTTTCTTTCTTTCGACCATGTCCGATCCTAATAGGATCATATGGGCCTCCACTGAGTAGAGGTTTTGTATTAACAGATTTTGTTTTTTACGAGAAATGGATGTCAGCCACTTGCTCAACCTATTAGGTCCATACCCTGACAGACACAAATTGAAAAACAATATGTTTACTTGCCAGACCCAGGATTCGAACCTGGGACCCACGGCGTTATATTCCAACGCTTAAGCCGCGCGGCCACCGTGGGTGTTCAATTAGTGATTTAAAACTATCTACGTACTAATTTCGTTTACATAATACGTATAATAAATTACAAAAAAAAACTATTCTAAGATGCATATTTATAGATTAACAAGCTGAAGTACCCGGCTTCGCACAGGGTCGCTTCGTGTATACAGTTATCTTAGATATTTAAAAAATAATAATAATTAATTATCTTTTTAATATTGAAATATCTGTGTAATACAATCAGGCAATATGAAAACAATTCTAATAGGAGTAAAGGTCAAACAAAAGAACACTAAATAAAATCGAAACCAAAATATGCAGACGTTATTTATAGTATTAATATGTAGTAAAAAATTCAAAATTGGATGGAACAAACAGACAACAAACTTTGTATTTTATATAATACTAATTTAGAAACCTTCGCAGGTGTGCGCACAACAACTGACGAAAGCTTCATCGTAATCGGATTAACGGTATAGGAACGCATACGAATAGAAGAAGATTGTTTTCTAATTCAGAAACCTTCACGGGTGTGCATACAACCACTTACCAAAATTTCATCGTAATCGGATGAATGGTATAGGAACGCATATGGGACAGACAGACATTCATTTATATATGTTACACCGAATGTGCGAAATTGAATATTACATGAAATGGGCAAAATTTTGCCTAAATCATGTAAAATGCAAGCCCGTTGCCTTATTCATGAATTAAACAAAATATCTGAAGAGTGCGTGAATTCGGCAGTAATTTTTCTGCCTAGTTCATGTATTGGACAAATTAGATAGTAGCGCTACGGTGGTATTTTTTGCAACTAAACTAAATGTATCAAATGCTCATGCCATTGGTCAAAATAGATGATCGCGCTCCGGTGGTGTTTTTTGCAACTAATCAAACTAAACAAATGTGTCAAATGTCATTCATTATAATATAAAAATATACCAATCAATAACTACAATGACGTTCATATCCATTTACTATGCGAAAAAAATCTAGAAATATAATATGATAACGGAAGAATTTTATTGAAAAGTATTTTCGCGATTTGATTCGTGCTTGGGTATCAAACGTGCAATGGTCGATTGAATGTTTGTGATAGTTTGTTGACACTAACTTGATAGCTAACCTCAAAATGGACATTCAGTTGAATAATTTAATTCAGAATTACAAAACCTAACCTAACCTAATAATAATAATATTATATTATGTCCAATTTTATAACTAATAAAACCATCCGTATTAAATTTACTTTTTCTTCTGTCATGTTGACAGTTCAAGAATTCCATACCCTGGCGAATTCATGTACTCAGCAGAAAATTTACCTAATTCATGAATAAGGCAACAGGCTTGACTATTACTTGAATTAGCCAAAATTTTGCCCATTTCATGTAATAGTCAATTTCGCACATTCGGTGTAACATATATATAAGATATAGCCTATACTCTTCGCGCAAGTGCAAGCAATACGTTGACAAAGTTTTATCGCAATCGGATGAACGGTATGGCACTGCATAAAATACGAACAAACAAACAAACAAATATTGATTTTTATATATTAGACTACAGCGTTTTATGGGTGCTAATTTAGTTTATTATGTAACATTGTTTAATCGCATCACTCTCATTAAACTTGTGAATTAGTTACTAACTGTCAGGCTTTGCATAGACTTGACTATGTAAATAAGTCTACTATCTTACACCGAATATTTTTAATTAACTGTTTAAACCAGGCCTGGACAAATTACGACTACGCGTTAGGCTTATAATGTAGTGGGTCCCGGGATCGAATCCCGGGTCTGACTAAAACTTAGGTACATGTTGTTTTTCAACGCGTTTGGACCCAGTTTATGGACCTAATATGTTGAGCACGTGACTAACATTAATTTTATAAAACAAAAATCTGTTAAGAAATCTCTTCGTCAGGCGGACCAGATCCACATAGGATTGTAGAAAGACGATTAAAATAAAATATATTACATGTGGTTAAAAAAAATTAACTGTATCTACACTGCATTGAGGGTGATCACAGCAAATTTAAGTTATGCCTTTGGCCTATTCTACCAACGTCTCCACATTAATATTTTTTTTATGTGAGTGTCCTGGTATAAGTCAATGACATCCCTACAGAATGTCGGATTTAAAGACATGGAAGCCTGAGGCACTGACTGATTTTGAAGCCCCGGAAAATGTACCTCTTATCAAAAATAATAATTATTTAAGATACTAATGATGATAATATATAATATTTGTTTATTTTATGTGTACAAAATATACATATATTCTTGAGAAGTTATGTTATAAGCCTCTTTGGTGTTAGTTGCAAGAATTTTGTTATGCTTTAGGTAATATTTCATTGTTACTCAATTTGTGAGAAATACACGTCATTTTTTTTTAATTTCCTGATATAGTTTAATAATTGCATTGGTTTGAACTATTTGAGGCCCCATTTTGAATCGTCCGACGAATCGATCGCGTCGTTTGCGTCAAATAAAATTGCCGCTGTCCGTACCGTTTAATAAAATCACGGTGATACAATATATTATTATACTTGTATAAAGAGTAATTAAATTTGCCTGAGTTGACAATTTTTTAACCTTTAACTGACGGTGTCATCAATAGTAAGAAAGCACCGGGTGTAGCAAAGCGCGACCAACCGGATACGCTGTAAACAAAAATAATTAAATAATGTATAATGTCAACTTGGACAATAATCAATAATAGTGTCATCATCATTCAATGATTGATCGCTCTATTGCACGTCATCCAGTAGCGATTTTATGTAAACGGAGGCCTAATGCGTTAATAGGTTAGGGCTGGGATGGCGAACCTTTTTACGTAGGTACGCGTGCTAAAATTTTCCCAAATATTATTTTTCGACTGTCTGAAATGCCGAGCAGTTTTTCATTGGGAAAAAATAGTTTTTTTTATTTCCATGATGATGTTCTAGATACCACTCACATAACATAGCGCACATATAGCTTAATCACTTATCTCAATTACGCCATACATTTCGGTCCACCAATTTTGAAACTGTGTGCCAGAATTACTATTACTAGATCCACCAAGTTTTTGTTTCATATTTGGTGCAGCCATTTTGTTTGGGTAGACATGACATTGTTTGTTACTGTATTAGGTACTTAGTTTGGTTCTTTACGCACAAATTGACACCAGAATTGCTCCGATCAGATGAGGCATTTTCTCGCGACAGGGGTCTCAAGTATTGTAAATCGGTCAATATTAGAGGTTCGCGGAGCGACATCTCCCGCCGCCCGATGAGGTTAGTGCGATACTATTATATGTTTGTGATGCATACATCCCAAGGACCGAAATGTAATTATATATATTTACATTGAACGTAATGCTTATTCTTGACGAGTATTTGCCTGCTATTTTTATACAATGCGATCTGTCATTTATTATTATTATAGGTATTTTTCTCTTCAAACGCGTGCCAAAGGTTTTCCGCAATTGGGTTAGGGCTATGCGACAAACCACCACTGACTATAATATTATAGCAATATAGCTATGTTGCCAGGTTTTTACATTTTGGCTTTACAACAATTCTCATAGTCTGAGAAGTACGCCTATTTTTCCGTTAATGATACTTTCCCGCGAATCTATCACCTCATAATAAGCCTCCGGCAATCTCTAATGACTAAAATATAACAATTATTATTTTTATTTTGATTTGCTTTATTTCCTAACTGACAGTAAATTAGACAAAATATCATTTCAAAATGATAACATTAATACAATTTGATCTCACGTCACCTTAATTATTACCAATGGTTAGCAGGGAACACAAAAATAATATTCTGTTCTGTGTGTATTGGGTATAAATAAAAATGTCAATAGTACTTAAAATTAAATCATATTGTAGTGATGAAATCAAGAATTCGAAATATAAAATGTTGTTGCAGAAGCAAATTCAATTTGTATGCAATAATAATATATTAATAAATAATTTATTAGATTAAATAATACAATTGTAATATTGCGTCGTGATTAGTGTGGGGGGGGTGGTCTTCTACGTGTTTTTTATCACCAATTAATGCTGTTCAATGCTGTATAAATGTGAACTTTTTTTAAAAAAATCGACTTTCAAATGAGGTTTTTGGCAGATGGAAATAAAGCTGCCGAAAAGTACGGCCTTGGATAGAAAAGTCGATTTTTGGCATACATGTCTTTGAAAGTGTTCATTTAAAGAACATATTATGTGCTTATTAATCAATCTAAAAATCTCGCGCATGTGAGACAGTCAACAAGAGTGGTGTTTGTGTGTGAAATGTGCACGTTTTTCAAATTCTCGTAGCGGTTCAATAAAATATTATTTAAATCTATAATGATCAACGTGAGTCTAAGTAAAAAGACTTTGAAATATTTAATTGCTGGATGGCTATACCTCCCTCCTTTGTATCCAAAGTACCTACCGCTATAATCTATTCACACAATCTTATATTATAGTACAGAACCTGCCTCTATTGTACCGTTACAGATTCATCCTTTAGTAAACGGGAAATGATAGAAGAAAGATTTTCAAACCTCGTGTGTAAAAGTGACTGCAGGCCTTAGCCTTAGACTGTAGATACAGGCTGTCTCTGAAAAATGTCATTCATCATTGATGAAAATTTATGTTAAATTATGCAACTGGCCAGCGTTTTACTGACACACAAATCACAAACATCCGGTAGGCCGTAACAGTTCCACCCCCGCTGGATACAGTATAAATTAATATTATTGAGTAAAACAAAATTATAAAGCTCACGGCGACGCGGCGCTATCTACATGAACTTTTGTCAAAAGGTCGGTGAGAAGTTGTAGCGGGAGGGGGGGGAGTATTTGACTTTACACGGTTGATGTAACATGAACTGGTTATTTTTCTTATTATTGGGCTGTAGACAACGTTTGATCGTCGCATCGTAATATCCGGTTTGAACGTAAACTTTAACTGGGGCAACGAGCTTACGGCAGCCCATTATTTCAGCTTGCACACGGTAGTTTTATTTTATAATTTGAGTAAGGATTTTTTAAACGTTTACAGCTATAAACCTTGAAAAAACGAGGCCTTTGAGAGTTCTTAAAATTCAAATGTGGAACAATCAAATCGAAGAGCAAAAGAAAATTGTATTGTGCATGCTTCAATTAAAGCAAGAGATTGTCAAGCTTTTAATTTCAAAATTAGAACAATATGGTACTCGTATTATGTCAATCATAGACAATGAGAATAAAATTACATAATTGAATCAGTAAAAAAAATACAATACAGTTATTATACTTACCAATATATTATAATATCAATTATTGCTTTCTTTCTCACATTTGAAATTCAAATGCAGGAATAGAAATTGCATTACTAACTGTTTACCAATTGAATCGCAATACGATACCACATTGAGAGAAAACTCGTCACGTACCTATTTATTATGACTTTATGACTGGCGGTTTAACCTGTTTTTCGACAGATGGAAATCTCGATTCGATAATAAAAAGCTATAAATCAGAACCATTCGCGCAAATAATTTTGATTGAATTAATGCATTTAAACTTTTGATAAAAATAGTATTATTATTATTAATTGGCTACACAATCCGGTGTCGATCTTGGCCGTCTCACGAAGATCTTTCGTAACATTATTTTTTACGAGAAATGGATGTCAAACACTTGCTCAACCTATTAGGTCCATGCTTTAGATTCAAACACACATTGAAAAACGATATGTGAATTTTGCCAGACACGGGATTTGAACCCGAGACCTTCGACTTATAAAGCGGATACAGTCATTCATTACTAAGAGTATTATCGTTTATAATTATAATGCATTAAGTAGTTACCTACCTACACTAACTATATACGAAAAAATGGCCAGCTCATGTCGCATTTGAGTTTAGAGTGTTTAGACAATAACGTTACGGTCTAACTCTAACAGGATTCGACGCCGCCGACTGGATGCCAGGACAACTGGGCGACGGAAATCGTCCAGTTGTCCTGGCTTCCAATTGGTGGCGCCGAATAGTCCAATTCCCTAATAATGTATGTGCTGATGTTTCAGTATTTTCCGATGATTCTTTTAAAACTTTTGATTAGAGCCATTTACGGAGACAAAAGTACTTTTTATTTAAATTTTATACATAATGCTGAATGCAGAACTATTCTAACTTTAGTAAGATTGTTCATGAAAAAATGGTGCATAGACTTGTCTATATAAATAAATAAATAACTAAAGTAGGCTGTTTCAAAATTTCTGCAAAATATTTCAAATGTGAGTTAGAATCGTTCTGTATTCAGCTGACAATGTCTAGGCACCTACGTAAAATACCAAAACATTTCAATATGTATTAAAAAACGACTGAACGCCGTATACAAATGCATGTCTGGAAATGAATAGACAGGCTCACTAACATTATCAAATTATTGAAAAAAAATCTGTGTTGTCAGACATTATGACAAAGTTCTTGAATGTTTGTAATCAGGTTTGCTTTGTTTGCAGGTTTGATCTCAATCATTCCAGATGAATAGTTTCATACGCTCCGCATTTAAATAATAATATAGATGTAGACCGGTGGATTGGATATTACACCTACATTTTTACAACGACAGTGTCGTACTACAACTACGACATGATAGAATATATTATTCTTTCTTCTTCTTTCGACCATGTCCGATCCTAATAGGATCATATGGGCATCCACAGAGTAGAGGTTTGTATTAACAGATTTTGTTTTTTACGAGAAATGGATGTCAGCCACTTGCTCAACCTAGTAGGTCCATACCCTGACAGAGACAAATTGAAAAACAATATGTGTACTTGCCAGACCTAGGATTCGAATCTGGGACCCACGGCGTTTTAGTCCAACGCTTATTATTATATAGGTAATAATACATTATATACAATAGTTACTTATTCAAATTCATTTTGTTACACATATTAAATTTGCTGTCAAAACATTGCAAATTACAAGTTCAAAGCATTCACAGCATGATGACGACACAATAAAAAAGTAAAATAACGGAAACAGTGAGATAATACATATTACATAGGTACACATATATATGCACATCACAGATAAAAATTAGTATACCATCACCGAACTATTAAAACCTCCGATGTGACAAATTTAAAGTTTATATAACAGATTTTATAAGCTATCGCTCTACTGCGCAAGCGCAAATATAGCACAATTTCCAACTGTCGCGTGAAAAATTCAGAAGCTGCTAAACTTTTTTGCAACATGCAATCTTGCCACTTGCACTATAATACGTATTTACTCGTGAATTTTCTTGTCATGACCGCGATAATACGTACTATCAGCTGTAAATTCGTGCACGTGTAAACAAGGTACCTATACGTAATCAAAAACAATCAATATCGATCTGATGTGATATAAAATGGACTTTTCTACTGTCAACGCCTTCTGCATATTATGTTGTTTATTTATCGATGGAACTATGTCATAATTTTGTTTTTAATGTACTTCCGTCTTAATCCATTTGAGGAAGAAGTTGTAAAATGTATAGAAAGAGACATGTAGTCTAATTAAATGAATTTAAAACAAAATTAATTGGACGTTGTTTTTTCTTCAAATTTATTCATCGAGACGAAGTAAACGAGATCATAATTATTATCCACAAAAAATGTTTTTTAATTATTAAATTAAACCTACTGACGTTGCGAACCCAACACCTTAATTATTATCAAAACATATTTTGCCGTTAACACATTAGACTCTGTGCGCCTATTATGCACGGCACTGTTGGACTAACCCGCCTTGCACAGGAAATGCTGAACCCTCGGTGTCCTCCTCGTCACTCCTCAGTCGTCACTCGTCAGCCAGCATGGGGAAGCCGCGCTCCCATTACCTACCAGCGTACAAAATACGAGGGCCTTGATAAGTGATGATTATGATGGTGACATGAGCTGATCGTTTTTAAACTGACGGTGATTTTATGTACGATTCCCTGCTCCATAAATAATCACATTAATTAGCTGTAGGTAGTAATAAGGTTGGGGCGAACTGGATTCTTCAAGATTATGTTACTACTAGAAAAAATCCCAAGTCATTAAATTTGTTTTCTTTCACGACCCAATTAAAACAAACGATCCTTTAATTTTGAGTGTCAGGTCAGTTGATTTTACAACGTTTTTCTTAGGTCCTATTCTTATTTGTCCGGTGGTTGTTTGTCTAGTACAAATCTTGCAATCGATTTTTAGCAAACTTCCCGACTAGCTAGACATTTGAAACTTTTAGAATATATCAGAACACGATGCTAATGCATTTTTTAAATACTTTTAGCCATCTTTAAGTAGAATTGAATTCATTTTTAGTTAATTCTGTTTTGTATGAAAAGTTATTTCGATACCATTATTGGTTGTTAGGGGGTCCTAGCAACTGAATTACTAAATAATATATACGTGCGTTACTATGGAAATCAATATGGAATGACATTTCATTATTCAGTATTTCTATCAAGTACATTTTTTTTGATCGTTTAGGCTAGTCAAGTCAAGTTTATATGATTCAACAGAAAATTTAAAAACGTTGTAAGTATAGTACGAGTATAATATAAGTTCTTTTTATCTTGTAATTATTTCAAATTTAGAATATGCGTTTATGACCATGTTTTCTCTCACCTTACTCCTTTTAGTAGGTCTTCTCTCTGTCTCGTTCTGTCCTACACGTTTACTTATATTTTCTCTCGTGCGTTACAGATAAATCAAGTACTTAATATAATAATATAGGTATATTCATATTGTAATGTAATATTAATTAATTCCGGCATACAAATGGTTCTTATCAAATTTAATTTAGTCTGTTCAGTCAATATCGTACAAATTTTTGTAACGCCATGTAACGCGCAGCAAGTTGTTCTACACATATAGGTACCGCATTAGCGTGAGGTTTAATATTTTTGACAGAAAACAAGACATAGTCGGGGCAGTCTCGAGCGAGGCAACCGATACAACAAGTTCGCTGTAAGTGCAGTCGAGAATTGTAACAGTAACAATAACCACATTTCCCTGTCTAATTCCTGCGCAGTAGAATAAATCGCAGCTCCGCATGTTCATGGTTAAATTGAATAGTTTCAGTTTATTTTACCCTTAATATAGTTTTGTATGGAATATTCTGAATATTTCTTATATACGTATCTCTAAAGTTCAGAACTTGTTTTATACCCGTATAAGTAAGTATATGTGTCGCTAGTTTCTCAGTTTGTACGTAATTTCATTATTTACTGATGAAATAATAAATTAGTAAATTCACTATGTATATTCGTGGCAACTGTTTTGTAGCCATTGTACTTAGGTATTATGTTTAGCAAATTCTGATGCTTACTAATTACTATTTTTAGTAGCCATGGTAAATAATCACTTAGTACCTGCAGTGTAGGTATTCAGGTATAAAAATAAAACGAAAATGTATATAGGTCGATTCTCATTTACTTTCCATTTGAACCACGGAATTAGTTTCATTTTAAAATGTAAGTAAGTTTATTATGTTGATTATTGTATACTTAATCATTCCTGTTTGTAGTATGTATATATTATGTACTGGAATACACCTGACGACCTGACAAACGACGTCCCGTGTGGGTAGGCAGATGATACGCTCAAGGCCATCGTAGCTACATCGTAGGTAGAATGCGTAGGTACCTATTATAACCGTTGAGAGCAGGTTCGTAGGTGAGTTTTTCGCCTGCGTCGCTAACAAAATTGGTTAGTTCTAAACACAATATATAGATAATGCAATTGTCTGTTGAAGTTAGCGGAGAAGAAAAATGATAATTAATTCACATACCTATAGGTACTTTAGACTTTAGTTAGAGCCTTGCATCAGTGAGTAATGACTAATGACGTACCTATGTAAGCGAATATAGATATGTACATTACTTTATAAATTGTAATACATAATAGAAATTTGGAATGTAAATAGGAAGTAACACAATCAAAATACACATCGATTGGCTTCGGCAACATTTCCAAAATTAACGACACGACTCAAGGATCTTCAGCATGTCAGGATAAGTTGTAAGATTGGAATGCAACTCATTATAATGTTATTATCACGGTCGGTCATTGTATCAGTTTGGTCCATAAACTATAGAATAATGTGCAATTTAAATCAACCATTTCAACTATCGCTGAGTTAGAGCAAAATGGCCTCGATTAAAACTTGAAAGACAATCTTCGTAGTTATCAGCGATCGAAACTGATTTTTTTTTAAACGATCCCTTTAATAATATTCCTACTATATTAAAGTATGTTCGTGAACGACACGAATGACATCAGATCAGAATAGCTCCCGGACTGAATTTTATGGAAATAAATGGAATATGCATAGGTATATTATGTTCAGCGGTGAACGTCTATAGCAGGGGGGGCAAACTTTTTGGATGGAGGGCCAAATTCAAGAATTCAAAATAAGCGGCGGGCCGCAAGTAAAATACCATTTTTAGATATACACTATTTATTATCAGTTATCACGAAAAATAAACATTACAAAAAAAATAATGAGAAGAATGAAACTGTTGTACATTTTTGAACATGTTTTTAAATTCAATTTTGTAGTTGATATTCTCAAAACTGCTTGTAAATGGGCAGCGGAGATATTTGATCGTAAAGAATTTTTATTGAGGTTCATGATCGAAAATGTTTGTTCACATATATAGGTTGATCCAAAAATAACGAACATTTTTCTTGCATAATCTTTAAGTTGGTCGAATTTGTCTGAATTAAGGGCATTGTAAAATTTGTAGATTTCTTCACGACGATGCATTTCTCTTAAATCAGTGTCACACACACTCCAGATCAATAATCTCAAGTTGTAGCTCTGACGGCACACTATCAATATCTATTGAAATCGATTTTCAAAGTAGAAAATAGTGGTTACATAGTGTGAGACGAGACGCAAGGAAGACGTTTTGAGATAAAACATTTACGACACAACAAATTCTTCAAATTTTAATCTATTGTCAATATTTTTTAAAAAATTATAAAAAAGTTATTCGTGATCAGAAGTACAATTATTAATGATAGCGGGCCGCAGTTTGCCCCCCCCCCCCCTGGTCTATAGGTTGAATAAAATAAAGAATAGATAATATTCTTCGTCTTCTAAACATATATCTCTATCGTCATAATATCATGTTTATTCAAATCTACTCCCTACACGGTGGTCTTGATTACAATATCGAGTCTTTGCCTACTGGGTAGGTAGGCAAAGGTATAAACAACGCCGATAACTGGTAAACATTGATAATCAACTTTTCTAATAAGTAATACTAATAACAATCAATCACGGTTACGGTCCTCACTGCCCGCGTAAGTTATATACCTACCAAAATAATGATAATATTATTATGTTTTCCACAAAAGATTTATTATGCTAAACCTACGCAAAATACTTTATATCCACCTACTTACTACAGGGCCTACTATCACGTTTTGACTGCAGTAATGTTTTATATCCTACACAAGAGACAAAAAAAACTCGAGAAATTCACTATGAATTCACTTTATTAGTACAGCAAAAATATACCATTCAATTGCCATTCTCAAATCGAATACCCACCTACTTCTTCTTCTTTATTTCGACCATGTCCGACCCTAATAGGATCATATCGTCTCTGTTCTGGCAGAACACACTAACTGGAGAATACTAGTTTTGAGTAATTTGACTTTGAAGTTGTTAAAATGTTTGAAATGGTCTATCATGTGAGTTTATTAAGTAATCGTAAAAAAGGATGACCTTAAAATAAAGACTGTTTATTTATTAAGGTTTCCAGACGGTAAAGTTTGAAAAAAAGAACATTTTGGTATACCTAACTAACTCAATATGTAATTTTTTCGAATTAGTGTCTTCTGCCAGAACATTGACGATATGGATGTTGAGATGGACGAGAAATGGATGTCAGCCACTTTGCTCAACCTATAAGGTCCATACTCTGACTCTAGACTCTAGAGTATGGACAGACCCAGGATTCGAACCTGGGACCCACGACGCAATAGGTCAACGCTTCTTCGTTTCTTATCATATCCAACAACCTGACATTATCAAATATCATAAAACGAATTCGATATTTTAAATACAATAAAATGGAAATATCAATGATTGGTTGCTAGATAATGATTCGCATCATCAATGCGAAACCATAGTGTGCAAAACCAAGGAAAAGGCAAATTTTAATTAATATGGGACAAAGCATTAATATAATATTCATTACCTACAAGTTTTCATGTTAAACAATTAGGTATTATAATATGACGTATTTCCCTCGTGTTTGTTACCACGTTTTTATTAGCTCGTATTCTTATTTGTCCGGTACAGTTTTTTTTCTTTTGTGTCCAGTACAAAATTGTTCTTGTTTGTCATAGGTTTTTAACTAACCCGACTAGCTAGACATTTGAAACTTTTAGAATATATCAGAACACGGCGACAATGCATTCTTTTAATACTTTTGGCCATTTTGAATCCATTTTCAGTTAATTCTGTTTTGTATGTTTCGGAAAAAAAATCGTTAAAAGTAATATTTACTACTCACTATTATTGGTTGCTAAGTGGGTCCTAGCAAGTAAATTATCAATATAATATGTACGTGCGTTAAGCCGCGTTGACACGGTCCAAAAACGATCCAAGTACACTTAGACCGAGTGCCATCCAAGCGACAGCTTCATACTAATTATTCCTATCCAAGCTACTCGGACCGCGTCCTACTCATCCAAGTTAGCTTGGATAGGAGTAATTTGTATGAAGCTGTCCCATACGAGTGCGCTTGGATGGCACTCGGTCCAAGTGTACTTGGATCGTACTTGGACCGTGTCAACGCGGCTTTACTATGGAGATCAATATGAAATGTCAAAATGACATTCCAGTATTCTATATTTATTCAGTATTTCTATCAAGTACAAAAAAAGTATTTATTAATACATAGAATCGTCAAGTTTATATGATTCAACAGAAAATTTAAAAACGTGGTAAGTATATAAAAGTTCTTTTTATCTTGTAATTATTTTTAAGTGAATTTGCTATCAATATACACAATAATTTGTATATTGTGTATGTATTTATTTTTGAATATTTACATAGGAAGTGTATCCAATTTAAAACATAATCAGATTATTTAACATTCTATTCTTATTAGATTCCCGTAAGAATCTTGCAAGACAACATTGGACTTTACTGTAACGGCTGGTTACCGCGCTAAATTCTGAATATTTTGTATAAATTTACACTTCTGTGATAGTGCAGTAATTAAAACGTATCTTATCTTACCATATTACTATTTCGCCTAAGTTTGTTACCTATTTATTTAGAAGTAAGTACTTACTTATTATGTTGAACCTATAATAAAGTACGTTCAACTTTACTGATTATTAAATAATGTGTACCTACGCGAAATTTGTTTTCCGTCAACGTTTGATTTTTTTTCGTATGATAAATCAATCGTTTCGGTGATTAATTCAGTATGTCCGGAAAATAATAATACCTATGTAGGTAACCTTCCGGTCCTTTGCCAATCGCCGACCGGCCGGTATTTCAGATTTAGAATAAAATTAATATTGCCGACTGCACTTGATGAAATCGAAGTTAAATCCCATTTGATAAGAGTTTTGTATATGAGTATTGATGAGTCGATAAAAGCGATCCCTATGGAATATTACAAAACTCTCAATTAGCTACTAAACAACTTTAATTCCGATACAATCAGACCTAGCACATGCTAATAAAATTATGTACCTACGAATAGGTAACAGCGTAGACTAATATGGTAACAGACAATAATATTATTATAAAACCCACCTTTTCAAAAAACAGCCGGTGTAAAAAAAGGATTACATATTACTTAATTGCCATTCAATTATTATAATTTCTATAATCTTAATATTACTAGAAAACGCTTCTTTTTCATGACAAGTATGTAATAATATAATATCTAATTAGTATTTAAGTATACAATTGCATTGAAAGTACGGTGTTTTTTTTTTAAACGGTTTTAATTTATCTTCTTACCTGACGTTTCTAATCTGTCATCCAATATTCCTTCACAGATGCTGAATATCCCGACAATTTATTTTTTAAATAAAATCGTCACACCCGTTTGATCACTTATGTATCACTGACACAACACAACGTTCACTTAGAATTCTATATTTAAAAAAATATTATTTTACAATAAATTATTTATGTTCAACATAAAATTTAATATTATCATAATTTTCTCGAGATAAAAATAAGTAGAAGTAGGTAGGTGTAACAAAGAAATTCCGTGGGTGTTCTAACTTACTACTAAGTTTAAACGGTAATAAATGTGTCACAATTACAATCAATGATAAGTTGGCATA
This sequence comes from Rhyacophila brunnea, assembly GCF_057557595.1. Taxonomy (NCBI): domain Eukaryota; kingdom Metazoa; phylum Arthropoda; class Insecta; order Trichoptera; family Rhyacophilidae; genus Rhyacophila; species Rhyacophila brunnea. The sequence continues at coordinate 31,621,729 of NW_028233276.1, read as the reverse complement.
AAAAAATATTGTAAGATTTAAAATCTCAAAACAACACAAACTTGTTTCGTTATTCTGCGGCAGACTTTACTCTCGACTAAATAATATTACCGACTGCGAAGGCGACGTTCGACTTTAATGCTGAAGTTGTTTTTTAATTTCATTTTGTGGTGCCAGTGTTGCCAAGTCAAAATTTTAAATTTCAGTAGATTTTGACAAAAAATTCAGTAGATTTCATAAAATATCAGTAGATTTTGGAAAATGTAGTATATTAGATATAATTTAAGACTAATAATGATAAAAATAACTAATAATATTAATTTATTGTCAACAATGATGATATTAATGGGAAAAATGGCGCTCTTGGGTAGAGTTACAATGCTTTCTTCGTCAATTTAGAAGTGTAACACATCAAAAAAGATCGTGCGTAAATCATTTCAATTTTATTATTAAAATAATCATCAGTAAACTTACAATTATGGAGAAACACAAATATCAGTAGATTTCTTGAATTTCGAAAAAAAAAATCAAAAATTCAGTATATTGGCAAAAAATATCAGTAGATCTACTGAAATTTCAGTAGATATGGCAACACTGTGTGGTGCTGATGCTGCGACCAGTGTTGCCAAGTCAAAATTTAAAATTTCAGTAGATTCGACAAAATAATATTAGTAGATTACAGATTCTGAATAGTAGTACCTAGTAGTTTAGACAAAAGTTCCGCTGTGGGCCACAAACGGGTGGTTTTTAAAGCAAATTTTCCGCGGTGGACAACGGACGGCTCGTTTCTTTACATAAAAAATCCGCGGGGAGTAATAATAAACGTCTCGTTTTTTTTGAGAAATTATGACACTTCAAAAATAATTCACGAAGACTTCTTGATCATCTGTTTTCTTACATATTTTGTGAAAGCAGAAATATCAGTAGATTTCATAAAAAATCATAAATAATTATTCAGTATAATTTTGGCTACAAATATCAGTTAATGTACTGTAATTTCAGTCGATATGGCAACACTGGCTGCGACCGCTTGTCGCTATTTTGTTCGTTGTATTCCGGAATACTTCGGCGCGCTAGAAAGAGATGCAAGTAGAACTCGAAGTTTCCCAAACCTTGCGGCGGAATGTAAACACAAATCAAATATGTACCACTATTATTATCAACAACGGTTGTAACGATATTATTTTTCAAAGCAGATTATGATACGTGGAGAAAAGAGAAGAGATGATCAGGTAGGTACGGTAAATGAAGTTTCTTCCTACGTCAAAAAATTGATATTACATTAATTTCATCTTGTTTTTTATCTATTCCATTATTTTGTTGTCTTAATTAAATAATGTTGATGACGTTAAAATTTTTGAGAACCCTGTAAAAAGAGGATCTGAACTAGGTAGGTACTACGATGACAGTCTGGCTCGAAAGATTCTAATAAGACCTAATGAAATCTAGTAAGATCTGATACAAATAATAGTCTAATAAAGCGTTTTTTTAATCTATTTTTTAAATAGGGATTTGTTAAAATTTTGTGCCAGATTCTAAATGGAATACTTACTAATTTTTTTTTTTTGATAAATAACCAGAGCCATAGATAATGCGAGCTACAAACAAAAAGAAATAAAGGATCACAAGTCATGGAATGAAATTGTACCTATACCACAAAATAAGCCTTATTCGGAAAGCAAGTTTATGAAACAGTAGCTGCTTATAATATTAGCAAAAAAATTTTTTTTTTAAATACTTAGATATCAATTTTTACCAAGATAATTAGTTCAGCCTAAGACGATGTCTATACCTACCAGGGGTACCTAGCGGAAAAATACGAAGCTTGCAATTTGAGACATAAAAAGGATTTCAAGTTAAACACATTTATATTTTTATAAAAATCTATGTATTTTAAAAGAAATATAAAAAATATTAAAACTATGAATTAATCTCTTAGATAAATTAGTAAACTAGAAAACTTAATAAACTAAATTTTAATAAGAAATATGACTATAAAATAATATGGAATCCAGATTCACATTTTATAACATTTTTTTACAATTATTGTAAGTTTATATTTGACTTAAAATACTTAAAAAATATTTTTCTTTTTAATGTTTTGAGATACATATTTATTGTAATTAAATTAATTGTAAATTATCCAAAAAATGTCTCAAACTGCAGGCTTCGTATTTTTCCGCTAGGGCAAATGCTCAGCTTACTAGAGAAACCTAAAGGGGAAATAGCCAAATCCTTGGCAATGTTTGAAATCACGAATATTATTGTATTCTTACAATATTATAGAAACATTTATTATTTGAAAACTTTCCGACCGCTGAGCTAAATAGTATAACATCATGAGCCTGAATTTATCCACTGCTGGATGAAGGCCTCTCCAAACTGATTCCACTTCTCGCGGTCCTGTGCGTTGCGTTGCCACGTACTTCCCCAAAACTTTATCGTTTCATCAATCCAGCGGCCTCTAGGTCTACCTTGCGGACATTTTGTACCTCTTGGGTACCACTGGATGACTAAATCTGTCCAACGATTGTCCTTTCTTCGAGCTATGTGTCCACCCCATTTCCATTTGAGGTTATATAATAATAATATTATAATTGCTACACAACACTGCAAAACTGCAGTTATCAAAATAATGCTCTTACATAGAACAAAATGAAGGAAAAAGAAATGGTTTAGTCATACATACAGCCAGTGGCGAATGGTGGAGATAGGCTATGGAGTTCTAACAAAAATAGTGCACACAATCTTTGTCAGTAATGCTTATTTGTTTTCATTGAACTAAGAAAACAAATTGCAAACGGTGTTAGTTTTCAAAATTCGATTAAACCCAACCGAACCAAACCATAAATAAAAAATATTTTTTTATTTATAAAATATCTAAAAAGACATGATTTAATGCATAATTTCGGATATTTTATAAATAGAACAATATTTTTTATCTGGTTTGGTAAACTAACCCACATCATCTACAATTCGTATTCTTAATGTGCTGTCTATGTATCCATTTAATCTTACTGTATTTATTCTTGGATTCTATGTATATTTAATATCAGTATACTTTGTTTCTTATGTCATGTTGTGAGCTTCTTGAATTAGTAATTTGTGATATACATTATCTAACATTTTTTAAAATATAATAATAGTACCTATTAAGTGAAATTAAGTGGTAGTTTTTAAATAAAAAAAACTAATTCCGAATAACAGATGAATAATTATTATGGTAGTAATAATTATTGTATATTGATGCAAAATGTATGTTATTACTATAATTGTTTATCAGATATAATAAAGTTGTGTTACAAATTTGGGTACTGTTCGGTTATGAGGAATACAGCGGAAAACACACTTTGAAAATACCCGATATTATACTGGATGATTTGTTAGTTTGGGTTGGGTTAGGTTAGGTTAACCTAAAAAATAATCCAGTATATCGGCTATTTTAAAATTGTGTTTTCCGCTATATTCCTCATAACCGAACAGTACGCAAATTTGTATTGAGAAAACAAAGAGGAAACAGGTGGGCTACAACATAATTAATATCAATTATCATAAGTGATATGGCCAATATGCTATGTGTAGCAGTGGTGAAGGGTGGAGGTAGGCTGTGATTTTAAGATTCAACAAAAATAGTGTACACTAAACTCTGTCAATCATTCTTATTTATTTCATTGAACCAAAAATACAAATTGCAGATGGTAATGGTTAGATTTTAAAATTCCATCAAGGGGGATCATATATGCCAACAGAGAACCTAGCGGAGAAATACAAAGCTTGCAATTTGAGAATTATTTTTGATAATTTACAATTTCAACTGTATTAATTTAATAAATATGTATCTGAAAACATTAAAAAGACTTTTTTTTTAAGTCAAAGATAAACTTACAATTATTGTAAAAAGAAATGTGAAATTGTCACATATTTGGTACATAGGTTACGTTATTATTACATTATTTTCATGGTTATATTTATTATTAAAATTTAGTTTATTAAGTTTTCAAATTTTTGCCGTTTAGATTTTTGATAATTCAGTTTTAATATTTTTTATATCTATTTTAAAAAATATCGATTTTTATAAAAAATATAAATGTGTATAATATGTAACTTGAAATCCTATACACTATGACCAAAAGTCATAGGGAAAAGCCAGGAATCCTAAGCCATTCAAGAATATCTGTCTCACTGAACAACTGGTTGTGTCAAGTGATTTACTGTTTAATATTTAGTTAATAAACTTAAGTTTATAAATATGTATAATTTAGTAAATACTTGATTTTCATTATAAATAAAACCGTAATTTGCTAGTACAAATTTTTCAAAAAAAAAAACTATCTTTACGAAATACATGTTTTAATTTTTACCATATTTTGTATGTATGCACTATAATCCGCCGTTTTCACTTATTGGACACTTGTCTGGTTTTTGGGGTGGCGGATTACTGAGAGAGTACTGTAGTACCTTTTAAATTATTCTTTTGTCGATACGTGTCGGCCCTTATAATAAATGCAGTAAAAGAAAGATACAAATCAGTTTACCATCTGTTTATTTATTATAATATAATGAGTCTTTTAAAAAAAAATGCATGAGTGATTACTTGTTAGATTAATATAATCATATTGTAGTGATCAATATTTTCAAGTTATATTTTTGTCTTAATTTTTCCAACTCAGTTTTGCATACACATCTACGAAAATTATGAAGATCATCAAACTTCTGTTTGATTATTTGACTGATTATTTAAATGGGAACCAATTTCAACGGAATTTATTCTCATAGTCGTTTGAAATTGCCTTATGAAGTTGATCCTCATGAACTGTTTCCTTCTCTTTTTTCTGAATCTGGTTTTGGTGTAAGACAAATTTTGGGAGACGATTGTGGCTGTGACCTTAACTAGGCCAGGTTGAACGAGGGGGCGGCCGATGAGTGAGAAGTCTTTAGTTCCGGCAAGTAACACTTTATCCAGGATGATCTCATCGCCAATTGTGGGTGGCCAGCTGCCTTCAACCATAAGTAAGTCGCCATCGGTGACTTTCCACTGCTTCCCCAACAAATGTACAACAGCAAAGTTACGAGAGACTTTGGACGCTGCAAGATTGTTGACCGTGCTAATGACGTCTTTTGTCTCTTTCTCTACATCTGGTTGTAAGGCGACATTTGCTGAGCAATATTTGGCAAATAGGCTTCCTAAAACAACAAACATAACATACACATTTGTAAATAAAAAAATAAACGAAATACTATAATGAAGGAATACATAATGTGAACTTTTTGTTGCCTTGAATGTTATTCGAGAACGTTTTTGAGTTAGTTGGATTGGTAACTAAAGAAAAGTAATATTGACAGCATTGAATGCATTCAATGGCAATTTTAGATATACAGGGGCCAAACGTAAAATGTTGCTTGTGCAAAAAATCACCATTCTGTGTAACGTAATATAATAATAGCAATAATTGCTATTATTATTATTAATAGTTGTGTTGCTGAGATTTAAAAAAATCTTTACATTCAGAAACCGAATAATATATTGATGTCATAATTTCTAAATAGTAATGGTTCATTCAATAAAACACTAATGCAATGCGTTTTTATTTCAATACCGCCATGGCAAATAAACCTATCTCGGAGTATAAATGTGAATCTTGCCACAAATGAAACTGAAATGAAAACCTAAGAATCTAGAGATTCACAGCATTAGGAAAATATATTATAATATGTTATTGTGATATAGAATAAAATATGCTGGAGGCTTTGAGAACTATATTGTAGATCTACCAGTATAAGTTGTCCACTGAGTGAGGACTCTACTTGCTAACATTTGGCATATTATTCAGCATTTATTATACTGTGAACAGTTTAGTTCCAAATTCGAACTAATTCAAATTTTCAAATTTATTTATTTTTACGGGTATAGGTATGGTGAACATTACAAATGATTGACATTTGTAATGTTCAATGACACACAACATGACATTTAAAAACAAAGAAATAGTATTAAAACAGTGTAAAATTATATAAGTACAGTACTTATCACAAAAAACAGTATGAAAAGTAAACGGGTACAAAAATTATAGAGCATGGAAGCACGTCGAAAAAGCTAAGTGGACCGTCTTTTAAGAATTTATAAAACAACGCCCACCTATACTCATCCGTATATAGATAGAATATATCAACATCCGAAGCGATTTGGTTTAACAGAGTTATTGCCCTCCCAATTGGTATCACCAATGGCAGGTTAGTTCTGCACCTTGGGAGAACAAACAACTGATGCTTATATCTATACCTACATAGTTTATTGATTTTAACAACTTCAATGTGGAGCATATTGTATCAACTGGCAGGAACTCTCTTATTATTTGCATTGAAACTAGATGCAGAATTTCATTTACACAGGATACGACATTTTAAAAGTAGGTACTTAACTACTCATGTGAAGTTTCCCTTTGTAGGCAACATACATAATATGACAGAGATTTTCATTTATAATGAAAACATCTGACATACAAAACCATTTACCATACCATGGGCAATCAAGATAATACTATACAATTCTTAAATATTTTGGATTGCATAGTAATGCGATTGGATAGTTTGTTGTTCCTTATGAATCAACAGTTTATAAAATGTGAAAAATAATGATTCAAATAAAAATTGGCATGAAGTATTCTTCAAATAGCAACTTATTAGGTAGAAGTAAATATTTCGGTGATATATTTCAGTAAAAAGTAAAAGTATGTAAATAAAATAATAATTTCAAACGAAACCGAACGCACAATACTAACCTGAAGGTCTACACAAATAATTGCTTAATTTGGATGCTATGTTAAATAGCGCCATTGTTTATTTATTATGTATGACGATTTTTAAAAATTACGAATGAGATGCAAACTTCATTCGAGCATTCTCCTAAGGAATTGTCCAGATTATAGGTTGGGTAGTATTGCTTTGCTTGCTTCGATTCAGATTGTTATGCAATTATAATATTGACTGACGTTTCGGCGGCTATAATCGATGGTTTATTATAGTCTATGGCTTCAGCCTTTCGATCATAGACTATCAACATTGTCTATTAAGAATTTGAGGATATTTTCTTCTCATTCTGTAAATAAATTTTAACTTATTATATTTAAAATACATCGTAGGTATGTCTCTCAATTTCCCTGAATGAAATAAGTTTTCGTATAATACATTTTTTTAATTTTTCAGTGTTGCTAGAAATAAGTTGTTTTTAATTTTTTTTTTGAAATTTATAAATTAGAATATTACTTTTCTAAGTAAAAAATTAATAATGTTGATATTATAATTTATTATAATGACTTCAGCAATATTCCTGCGTAGATAGCAGTATGTGTGTTTAATTTAACATTTTCAATCAATGCATCGCCATTTCGTTGCACTTTTCTGTAAGTTGGCAGCAGTATGCACTTTAATTTTTCATGGGTTTGGGCATGTAGCTTATTGTGAATGTGGTGAAAGTCAACAAATTGCTAATTATTATACGGTATAAATGATATTTCGTCCAAATTCTGTATTGACCTCTTACATAATAATATGACACATGGATACATCGTAAATGCCGTACAATATTGTAATGCTTTCATTTAAGTAACTTGGTAAATGTGAACGGCGAAGCGGACGGATCTGAAATCAGGCTGTTGCATCTCATGTAAATAAACAATCTGGAAACGCATGCACTGTCCATTAGATCGCAACTCGAAAACATACTAATCGCGTTGCCTGGGTAACCAAACTTTATAAAAATGGGTGAGTGTATTCATATTATCTTTATCAGCGAATTTTCTGATAAGATTACAAAGGGAGTGGTTGACAGTAAAGTCGACTCCCACTATTTTACACCATGCATGCAATGTCACTTGTGCGAACGGGACAACAATCTTATCACAATCGATGACGTATTTAATTTATGATTCATTTTTATAGTTTTTAAACAATATAATGACATGAATCAACAGCTCCTTGACAGTCATTCAATTACAATAAGGAATCAATTTTCACAGCAACCTTGTTCCTCAGTTACATACTTTTTAGAAACACCTGTTAACTAGTTGTTTGGCTTTGTGCTTCAAATCGTGTTTATTGTGCTCCCGTTCGCTGTGAAGATTGTTTTTGAATTTGGTGAAGTATTTCAATGTGTAACTTCAGTTGATCAGTTGTTTATTTCGTGCTACTTTGTCAAAAGTAGTCAGAATGAAATACGCAAATAATAGAGCTTTGGAAACTAATTTTGATAGTGACTATCCTGTGACCCAACCTCTGAGGGGGCGATGGGGCTCTCGATTCTCGGTTCACACCCTTCATGATAGAGTTGGTGGTGAAAGAACATGTGGTATGTTTACTTATGTATCAAAACATTTCAGCAATTTAGAATGATTTCAATATCTGGATCTTGTGTGTATAAGTTCCATTCCGACCATGTCCGATCCTAATAGGGATCATATGGGTCTCCACTGAGTGGAGGTTTGTATTAACAGATTTTTGTTTTTACGAGAATTGGATGTCGACCACTTGCTTAACCTATTACGTCCATACTCTGACTCATACACAAATCGAAAAACAATATGACATGTACTTCCCAGATGGAGGATTCAAACCTGGGACCCACGACGCTATAGGCCGACGCTTAAACCGCGCGTATAAGTTACCTTTGTGCAAACTTGCAGAGGTAGTACAGGTCCAGTACTCGCAATGAAAGGAAAGGTGTTTAAAATAATCGATGATCATGGCAAAAGTTGTATAAATGTCTAAAAAATTCGTGGTTATAGTGCCGCAGGTGAACATTTATCATTTTTTGGCAGAAACAGTTTATCCCATGTAGACAATTATATTAAATACCTTTTTCGGTCGGCGGGGATGCTTTTCGATCCAATAATTGTTAATTTAAAGTTTGATATTTTCATACAATGTCGATACATCATTATCACACATTGATTAGGTTGGGTTTGGTATAAAAAAAATGTTATATAAAGTCATGCGGTCATCTGCGGCACCATTACCAAATTCATTTTAGTGATGAAAAATATCTAAGAACCACAACTGATGAACGGTTACCAAAAAATCATCAGTCTCTTACGCTACATCATAACTGAACGCGAAGTTATAGACGTTTATATTAAAACTGTCATCAGAGCCTCGCCAAGGGTGATTGCCGCCCCCACATCCACTATACAAGGAGTTAACTACTTGCCCTTTCGAATTTTATTATAATATTTTCTGGCTCTCATTGCCATATTATGAAGAATTACATTGCAGAAACCTTTTATTATTCTTAAACCGACCCATTCTATTAACATTTTGAGACAGTACTTTTCAGTGTTTTAATCTAGGATAGATTGGAGATTTTAATCTTCTAATTTAAATATTTCATGTTTTTTTAAATATACATATTGCGTTCATTCTTTGAGTTACTGCTACTTATTTCATATACCTAGTTAAATAACGATTTTTTGTCCGGGTAGTTACCCAATCAATGAATATGGCCGTGCTGTGCACTCCTCCGGTGAACCGGACTGCAACAAACAAATAATTAGCGTGTCGAAATTGAGCATGTCACACATTCGATTGGTATAATATTGTGTCACCACACTGCATGCATATTTTTTTTTAAATAAAGCGGTTTGATGTTAACACAGTAGTCATCTGCTGTTTGTAGTGAGATATCGAAAGTGCAGAAAAGCAACATTCTGTGAAATAAAATTAATCCCCATTGCAATCACCATAAAACAATCTAGTCATCAGATTCAATTAATCTTTTTTTTATTATGTCTCTTATTTATATTTCTCAGTTTCAGTTAACTATTTTACATCAGTAAAATGAAACATGTTGACCTCGAAGCCTTTCTTCAGCTCTGTATAATTTTTACTCTGTACTAAAATCATTATAACGCAATTTTACCATGGAATCATCATACCTACAAAATTTTATCAAAAAAAAACTTACTTTTTCATCTTTACTGCTATCTAGAGGTGGGAAAACTGGTCGATTTTGAAGACTAAGTATATTTAATACCAGTATTTGCCTGCGGGTTAAAAAATACTTAGTATAGAAACTTGTTCCAAAATACTTCGTAGTATTTGGAATACTATATAGAGCGTTTGGCGTGCGTATGTGACATAAGTCTCATACTCAACTGGATATCATAAGTTTCATATACATCATCATAAGTATTATGTTCATCATAAGTTTTTTGGAACAAGTTTATTGGAACAAGTTTATTGGGCCACACATACTGAGTATGGGTAGTTTCATCCGATACTTGAGTACACAAACTTGTGACAGTATTTCCAACTCACCTCTACTGCTATCGGCTAAAATCTTCGTCATGCTCGGATTCTTGATAGAATATAAAATATTATGGCTGCAGTCAATCTACTTTCTGAGATAATTGACAGTAATGCCAACAAACAAATTATTACCACAACGTATTCAACTGGGTACCTCTGGAGGAATCCAAGACCCGCAAAAGGCTGTAATGCCAAAAAAGATGATAAATTAACCTGACATGTCTTTTGTTGCAGGTGATGCATGCCAATCATGTATGACACGCATTCCGTACGCCACTCTCATCGCAACCATCATGTGTTGCTTGGGAGTGGGCGTCTTCTGCGCCACAATGTACCGTGGCGCCACCCTCTCCATCCTCATGCTGGACAACGTGTTTCACCTCCGACTCATTTGGGTGGAGGCCGTCCAGATGGTTTTCGTGGTGGGGGGAGCGTGCATGGGCGCCTTGGGCCTGATGCTTCTCTGCCTCGGCTGCCTTGCCACGGGAGCCACGAGACACAAAGTCTATCGAGCATGGCGAGCTCGCGTGGGCGGCCGGATCTCATGTGCTATTGTAAGTTTATTTACTGATTTTATAATATACACTACGTCTTGATAAATTATTACCTAAAAATTAATCACAAGTTTAATGGCATAACTTTAGATATTTTATAAGTAGGTAGGGTTTAATTGAATTTTATAAACTAATAAGCATTATTTACGCATTGTAGTTTTAGTCCAATAAAAACAAATACGTTTGACGAACAAAGTTTAGTATGCACTATTTATGTCGGATCTTAACAGCCTACCTCCACCAATCGCCACTGGTCTACACATTTACTTTTTTAGAAGTGCCATAAATGCCAACCATACATGCCGGCTTACTATTTACATACATTTAGATACTTAAAGAAAAAGTGGCGCCACTTTTCAGGCATCATGCATATGCTGACTTCCTCAACAATATCCTTCCTTTTAAAAGCTACCTGTTTAAATAATTTCACATTGTTATTTCTGAATGTTAAGTCTGGATGGGAAGGATATGGTGGAAAAAAATATTACTCAAAAAGTATCATTACATATTATAATAGGTGACCAGAAAACAGGCGCAAGCTTCATTATATTCACTTGTATTACATGAAGTATGCCATTTGGATGCAATATGTAACTGATAAATGTATCTTGTTTCAGTTTATGGGCATCACATACGTGCTATCGCTGGTGTGGTTGGTGCTGTTGTGCTTCCTCGTACTCGTCACGTTCGTCTTCACCATGTTCTGGATGATGTGCGACAATTCTCTTGTCCAGGAAAAGAAAATATGCATTGACTTCCAACAATTCGGTTAGTATACACTTAACAGTCAGCTGAGAATGATCTGACCAATCAGTTTTTTTGGCTATAGTAATCTTACATTTTAGAATTTTATTATTTTTATTTTACTTGGCTATCACAAAAGGGGGTCTCAATCATTGCTTCGTAATATGATACCGTGCTGACAATTCAAGTTGATGTATTTAAACCCTTTATTTTACACAGAACCCTGCAGTTCCGCAGAATACCATTTGGGGATCACTATTGTAGAACATTACACTGCTCTTAACCTTAGTGATAGGTAGGGGGGGCGCCAAACATCTTGGCCTGGGGGTCCGCTTCGGGATATGTGGAGCATGCCCACGATGGTCGAGCGGCTTACCCGTCAGCTTATAATGTCGTGGGTCCCAGGTTTGAATCTTGAGTTTGGCAAATACACATATTGTTTTTCAATTTGTGTTTGGAGTCTTGAGTACGGACCGAATAGTTGAGTAAGTGACTAAAATCCATTTCTCTTAAAAACAAAAATCTATTAATACAAACCTCCACACTGTGGAGAACCATATGCTCCTATTAAGATGGGACATGGTTAAAAGAAAAGATAAACTTGAATTTGAAAGACAACTGTTTATTAAAATTTCCATTACTATACAAGTTTTTGTAAAAAAAGTAAAACTGTCATAATGATTGTTTCAAGAAACGATGTCAACATTTCTCTTGTCATAATATATTTTATGATAACACCCATGTAATGGGACAACTCATGAGCCGGATAATAATCATATCATTCACGACAAAAAGATGATTCAGTAAATTGAAAAACCACAACCCACAGGAAAACATGTTACATATTATTATCAATCTATTGACCACATAATACTTAGAAATTTACTCTGCATAATCTTTTTACCTTGAAATAAGTACATGTTTTGAATTAATATTATTATTGACCATCTGGTACAGTGTTGCCAACTGTCAACTACAAAAATATGCTAATTGGGAGAGAAAATGCCAGATTGACTTTTGATGAATTTGACAAATTCTGTTCAGAATAAAACCTTTTTTAGCTCTTCCATGAAAAATAATTATCCACAAATCTAACAAATTTGGAATCAAATGTTGAGTGGCTGTCTAAATGTAATGAAATATTTATGGTTTCATACTTTTTATATTTTCTATTGTTAAATGGCCTTTACTAATTACTAGTACCTATTATTATACATAATTCGGTAATACCTCGGAAACATACTATGTATCTAGCCAACGATGCTTTGGCTTGTTGATTCTTTTGCATCCCATAGCATAGCACTGGGATAATCAATTACCAATTTCACACTCCCAGATATAGAATAAAGACTTCCACATTATGTAGATATTTTAACAGATTTTGAATTTTCATGATATGGAAACACCACAGAAATATACTTATTTACTAGAAAAAATCTTGAAAAAAATATGCTGCTGGGCAGGACTGGAACCCGCATCCATCGGATTCAGACCAATTTATCCTCATGGATTTTTCCATATATTTCACGAATACCGGTAATACCGGTATTCAATAGAAAATACCAAAAAACCAGTATTGGTGTTTTCATTCGGTATTGCAATCCCTAAACCTACCTTATCACATTGGCCGTAATCCGACGGATTCAGGTTCAAGTCCCGCCTGACACCATATTTAAAAAAAATCTATTAGGTATGTCTCTGAGGTGTTTCCGAACTATGTATTTTCATTAAAGAATGTTGCATAGGTATGTAAATCTTTTGGATTATTTTTTGAATAAATAATACTATACTATTAGTGTTACACAAACTGGGAAAAACTTCATTTTAAATAACAGTTAATCGAATGTTACAAGTGCCTCGTATTTTATATCGACACCTCCTACGTATAAGATCGGAATTGCAAAATGGTAACTTTTCAGTAGTACGATTTCAATAAATTTTAATGACGTTGATGACAAAGTTAATTTAAATGCTGAAATCATAATTTTTGTACATAGTTATGCGTATAAAATATTGAATGATTTTTTTTTTGATAACGTTTTATTATCTTTAAAATTATTTAACAAAAGGCAATTAAGTAAAAATAGCCAAAAACACAGTTCCGACCTTATGCATAGGAGGTGTCGATATGTATGCATTGCTATTCTAGTTTATGTTGTATCATTCGTAAAATTTTCACATTCCAGATTTTCTTTTCCCGTTGAACACCCGCCCTGAGGACATGAAAGTGTGTGAAGCAAACGAATTGAAGCTTTTCTGCAAAGATTATGTGGAGAAAGCGGAAATAATGTTCATATTGGCAACTGTCGCCTGCCTGCTGGTCATCCTCAGTTTGGTGAGTGGAAATTATTTAAAGTCTTTATCAAATTATGCATGAAATTGTAAGCTGTAGAGGTCTTATCAGCAACAATAACTGTCATACTGTTGTCTATATCCATGCCGGCGTAAAGACAACAGTAGAAACGGACAGCCCGAATGACAGGGCACTAATCACTGTCTTCCGTCAGTGGAGTTACGCTTGGACGCACCTGTCCGCCAAAAATGTTACGTGCGAAAGTATTATAAAACATTATAATATAAGACATTATTCGTTATTAATAATATGTGACCGTGTGATTAAATACACGTACTACGAAGCGACAAATCGAGTGTTTTCTTAATGTTACTGATAATCCCTTGTCACCCACACGCGCAAGAAACAACCTTCTGCTAAACAATATAATAGATGTTCTATTCTTACCACCAAGAAACATCAGATACGACATCTATAAAGCCATCTATCTCATCCAAGACTCATAATTAAAACCATGGAACGTGCATGGATTTACTTGCAGCAGTAGTGTGTATTTTAAACTAATGCGATAATAACTGTTTACACGTAAAAGTGCTGACTGTCTCTCCAATCTCATTCTTCAATAGTAAGCGAGACGCGATGTTGTCATTTTATAGTACTATTTATCAGATAGTGAAAATCGGTTAACCTCAAAATGAGTCTGAGCAGTGTACTTCGTTTTTTCTGGCAGATTCGCCACTATCGTTCTATTGCACAGGCGCAGATATAGGACAAATCGCAACTGTAGCGTGAAAATTCAGAAGTTTCCGAACTTTTTTGATTCATGCATGCCTTGCAACTTGCATGATAATACAATATGTTTACACATGCATTTTCTTGTTATGGCTGCGATAATACATACTGTGAGCATTAAATCCATGCACGTGTAAACGGGGTATAATATATAGTGTGACAAATCCCTTCAGTGACGTCCCTAGATAAAATGCCGCTTCTAAGCAGCGCCAAAATGCCGCCACATTTTTTAATACATTATTTTTATCATCCTTTCATGAGTCCAATATCTAAGAAATGTGTTGTATGGATATATTACTAACAAAATATCGGACAAATAAAGACGTCGAAGGGCAACGGAAGTAAACTAGGTATCGCGAACCCTTCAAAAGCATTGAGCTGAATTTTTTAATGGAAAGATATTTTCGTTATTACGAAGTTTAGGTAGCTATTTATATATATTCCAAATGATTTTCCTCGATTTGCCGCCCTTCGAGTAACTGCCGCCCCCAAGCGACGCTCAATCTGCCTACCCCCACGGGACGTCACTGAATCCCTTCAATGATCACGAGTCTTTTGTCCTGTGATATTTCTTATTACTGACATTGAATACTTTTAATTCTTAATGATTTTTAAATCCCGGAAATATTTACAATAATTATGTAAGTGTAAGGTATGTATGTAAGTGGCGAAGGTTGGAGGTAGGTTGTTAAGATCTGACATAAATAGTGCACACTAAACTTTGTCAGTCATACAGGTTAGTATTTAAAATTCAATTAAACCCTGCTCAATCCAAATCATCATAGTGGAGTTCGAACAAATAAATTCACAGTATTTGGTGGAAAAAAAACATTTTAATTAAATTTTGTATCATATCCAGAAAGTTACCCACTTTTAAGTGTTTTATTTTTACCGATGGGTCATTTCCTGTCAACAGGTTTGAACTCGCTCCCCACAGCTTCGTATTTATACAACGACAGTCACTCTATGCGCTACGCCAATGTTAGTACCCAGTGTATATTGTGGATAGATGTAATTTATTTATTTGTCTTCTCCATTTTAGATACACTACCTCATGTGTCTATCGGCTAATTACGCCCACATTAGAGATCACGAAAAGTTCCAAGAACTACAAGAGATCCAGTATCTGGCCGAGCTGGATCCTGACGTCCACGCCTCAAAAGACCGCTTCTAGGATGCAGCCAGGGGAATCTACAATCAATCCAACCTCTAAACATTTCTCCCGAGGAGATTATCCACCCAATAAACTTCTTGGTCATGTGCAACGTTTGCCCTCGGTTCAAAAATGAATTGCACTCAATGTTTTATGTAGTTTTGTTGACTATAGAGTTGGTTACGGACTCTATTGCGAACCGTGTTGTTTTTCAGTGTAATCGATGGTGTGACTCTGAAAATTGTTAACATATCATCCATAGAAAGCTGAAATAGGGCACCAAGTATTTATATTGTTATGATTTGTTCATTCAAGCTCAGTCTGTATTACCGTAAAGAGAGATTACATTTTACCCGTTTTCACTTGCACTAATCTGCTATTTTTACTGTTTAGTGCAATGGATTATTTTTTAAATTAATTTAGGTATATAAAAACTTACTTGCCACAGAATTGAAACCTTTTATAGAGTTTATTTTTGTGGCCTATTTTTATTTCTTTGACTTAATAATTTGTACCGTCCGTAAGGCAGCTTCCGAACATATTAGTTTATAAAGTGAGGACATATCAGAAGTTCATTCATCGTTCAGTTGTAAACCCTAAGAGTTTTATATTATCTTTGATACAAGACACCTCAATCGTACATGCCTTGAATAATAATTAGCAGATTTCAAATTATTCTTGATAGTATAATATACATTCCAACGTAGCATAATATTTTAATATTGTTATGTATTGATTTTTAAAATGCTCAATGATTATTGTTAAAAGTTCAACATTGAATTATTTAATGACAAATACTGCCCAACAATATTACGCAAATGCACCAACATGTTACAATTAATTCAATGAACACAGAAACCGTTTAAAAGTAAAATACATCTGCCTCTCTATTTTTTCGTGGTTTTCTCTAAGTCTCGAAATACCAGTATACAAACATATTGTCACATGTATGGCGGCATGTTTTTCAAAATTTAAAAAAACTATAAATATACCATCATAAATCGTCCGGTGTACGAATTTAGAACTAAGCTCATCGCAGTATATGTCAAATATTAGCATGTGGCTCCCTCACTCAGCAGACAACTTATACTTATAATACTTCGGCAATATCAATAGAAATATAAACACACCATATAGAGTTTTACAGATGTGATTTAGTATTTGTATTTTTATTACTATTCCTGCCGCTGTATTATGAGTGTATGATTCAGGTATATTTGTCATATTCTAGTATATTTTAGTGAATAACATACTGCAATTACTGTTCAATGCTCTTCCGACGTGACTGTTAGAAAATAGCATAATCGCCTCTGCAGATGGGGCATATTGAATCGTGAACGATAAGTTATACACATAATATGTATTGAAATTATAACTGAATACATATTGTTAGCGATTGCTGTGTAATAAATGCATAAATTCAATAAACTGAAGATGATAAAATAACCATATTAACGCTCAAATAGACTGAATTTGTCATAGAATCAAAACACATTAAATATATTTACTTATATTTATAACGCATTGACAGATAGACTTACCTGGAATGCATAATATAATAAACATTATAAAAGCACAAAATTAAATTTACCATTACATATCCGTAATAAAATATGTCAATAAAAAAAAGGATTTTTGATCAAAAACTATCTCTCTTATAGAATGTTGTTTTAGGCGCAGTGTTCTTTAAAATTTAATAAATTTTTTTATTGAAAAAACATGTTGTGTCATGACGAAGACATAAAATATTCAATGTATTAATTTTATAATACATTAAATTTACAATGTTTGCATTTTGTTATATAGAAATACTTTATCTATCATCTACTTCTGTTCACAAAGAATAGATATGTTATTGTATGTAATTTGTATTTATTTTAATTATTAATATATCATTTCACTTCTAAGGAAGATTAATTTTAAGTGGATTCCCCTGGACTTTCTTTACATTTATAAATTAATTTCACCCTATCATTCATTCATATTATAATTTGCACAATGTATGCATTTTAAAACCTCCATCCCATTCGACACTTTCGTGATAGATTAAGTTAGTGATTATTTATGGTTATACAGTATTTTTTTAGTGTTACATATTATATGAATAGTATTAAAATGATGATTTACAACAGAAGCTTAGGATAGAAACAGTTGTTTATCTATGAATCCATTTTTAAGAGTTCAATTGCGATTGATAATATTATGTAATAGTAATTTTTGACCCTAATGTAAATTTAGCATAATACAACTTTGGTTTCCTAGTCGTCAAAACTACAAATATTTTATGATGCTCTTATATAATATAGTCTATATTTTATGGGGGAAATGTAAATTCCTAACCCTGGTAACACAATTTGGTGAATTTTGTACGTACTACAATTTCTTTAAATTCAAAAGATATATAGTAAAATATAATATTTATGTTTTAAATGCATAAATGTATATATGTGACTGAGCGAAAAACGTTAGCCTAGATGACAAATATCAATTATTAAATCTGGCAATTTTATCAAATGTATCTTGAACCGGTCGCCAAACATGTATTTTGTAATAATTTTAGCTCAATGAATGATGGATTAGGACAAGCGTGCAAGATTATTATATGTATGATTGTTCAAAAACACTTGACCCGTGGTCTGTCCTGTAATATTGGTTGTCACGGAGAACTGTTTCTTAAACCAGCTGCGCTGGGCTCACTGTTTTTAGCCTAAAGAAAACAATGTTAGAGACTGATATCTATTTTTTCATCAAACTTTGAAGAATATGCTTTTCATTAATATGTATTTATCCATAGCATTGGTTTAGTTGGATTTTTGATGTTATCTTATAAGTTTACTGCCAAAAGGTGCCAAGCAGTCGAATTTAACACGGTGATTTGTTTTATTTATTTGGATATCCGTTATATTCAATTATTTTATTTGCGCAAATTTCAGTGTGGCTGCTGATTTTCTTTTTATCGTTGACAGGCAATCAATGCATTTCTTTATCAATATAATTAGGCACTAAGCGTATTGTAGTTTGTATCCATCTAGTGTCAGAAATCACTACTTGACGACTTCTTATTTTTAAATTAAAATATTTATACGCAAAGGTGAATTTTGGCAATAAAAAAATTTTGTTAACTAATATTTGATTTGGTGTGTTTGTAAATAACATCTGTATTATTAGTTAGTGCGAGTCATGAGCAGGTATTTTTTCATTCTACAGAGATGCGCAATGTATTAATTAATTATTACATAGCTGATTGGAATGATGCCTATGATTAATGTAACATTTTGAATTCAAAATTATTAGTTTCCTCAATTTTCATTAAGTGATGTTTTTAAATTGTAACCTGAGATTTATTGTGTTGTTAAAAACTAAATTTATTTACGTCCTTAGGTGTTAAGTTACTTTTTATTATGATTTTAGTGTATATCGTATGAAATAATAAATTTTATAAATAATTGCACTTGATTTTGTCTTTTTATTGAAGTATCTGGAAATTCAACATTTGAGGGCTTTTCTACAGCAGTATAAGCTACAAAAATTATATTACCTCATCAAGTGTATGCAAGTGTTACTCGTAAAATGTATTTTTTTACTCCTGCATGCGTTATAACAGTAAAAAAAATATGGCCTCAGTCGAAAGTCAAGGAGGTCGTAACTCAAGGAATACCTGTATATGTATTAGACATTATTTACTATTCAAAATAAAAGTCAAATTACGTGTAATAAATGAGTCTTTATTGCATTAATAAATAATATACATATTTATTATCCTTAAAACAAAAAATTGAACATGTCAATGAGCTGATTTCAATAAGTTCAAAACTTTCAACTTCCACATTATGGTTGACACACCATGGCCCATTAGGAGCAACTAAAAACCCTCTCACTCTTTCACATAAAGTAAAACCCCAATAATTCGAAATCGATGGAACCATAAATCAAATTACGAATTACAAAATGTATGGCAAAAATACATTAAACCTTGAAAAAAAAGTTGTTTGTGTTTGCAATTTAGTAACATTGGTTCTGTTTTTGATCACTATAAATAAATTATATGATTCTTCATGAATATTTCGAATTAACAGTCTTCATATTATTAACCAGGTTTTAAGGTACATGTCAATGTCCATCTCCTGCTTGTCACAAATCTCCCTACCCCAAATTAGCACCCTCCCCACTTCCGTTCTTTTATACTACTACAGTGCTCTGATGTGACAACCACAATATAAAAGTCGCACTGTATATATTTTTCAATACAAGTCACATAAAAAATATAATATTTAACTTCACGAAGTTGATGAACGGTAAGTGATAATGCAAATAAGTAGCCATATATTAAGGCAAGTATAATATAGCTACATTCAAGAACGTCATAGATTTTTTTTTTTTTAATATTAATGTCAGTTGCATTAAATACACAAAATATTAATAGAATCTCTTTTGATAACTTGATCAGTTTCTTCCCTATATATAAGAATAATTAATTTTCAATAAAAATTCATATATTTTCAAAAGTAATTTAAAATTCTCATCATATTCTTCCTAGAAAAAGAGATGTGAGCACCATTGCAAATCTACACATTTTAAATTTGCAAATTTTTACGATTTGAATTCTTCAAGCGCATATAAAATATTAGATATTTGTACTCTGCAAATATAATGCATTGAGAATTCATAAATCAAAATTATCTATATCCATCATAAAAATCCTGGTGATTCTGTTGAACGCTGTCCAAATTACTGTTTACATTGTGCAGTGCCATCATTGGATGACGAAGAGTGGCTGAGTTTTCGCCTTGATGCTTTGCAAGAGCCCCAGAGTCAAGGTAAGCATTATTATACTGTCTCGGCTGAGTCATGTTCGGCCTAGAGTCATAATTCTTGTCATCTTCATTCTGAAAAAATTTAAGATATATGATGCAAATTACAATCTGGTATTCATGTAACAAAACAAAATCTCTAATGTCGCATTCTCACATGTCAATGTTTGTCTTTCAACTGTCTGTTGAAACTAAATAATAGATAAGTGGGAACCATATTTCAACCAAGTTGATCAACTTGTAAGTATAATAATTGAATGTTGATGTCCTTTCTACATTTAGTTGATTCAATTGTGAATTTTCATTCGAGTTGACAATGAATGCATCGGCGTTTAGGAACAACTCATTTTGATGCCGCCGTGAGTCACAAGAGTGCGTTTGCTTTAGTCTCTGAATTAAATGACATCTTCAACAAAAAAAATTTACCTGTTAGCCTAAGTGTACCTATTATTTTAGTATACTTCCGAAAATAGGGTTCGATCTGTAACAGAAATGACGCTCTACATTGACTCCACTATAATTAAGTTATTATTTTTACGCACATGTCGAGATGACACACTGGCAGTGTTGTGACAGAAAGAGCCGATGTCAATAGATGAAGAGATAGGCAGGACAGGTGTTGTTTGCTGAGACCCAGGATGGTGAGCAAGAAGCGGTTGATTGTGAGGGTGCGGCTTCCGACCCATTATTAACGGAAAGCAGCCTTCCGACAAACCTTGCAATGCTGATTCCACTTCATGACACCTGGACATACACTAAAAATGAACATTAAAAATAAATTATTAACCAATTATGCTAAGTTATGTTAAATGATTTATATTAGAAATTACTCCAACAATCAAAACAGGATTAGTCTGATGGGCTAATTTTTTATTATCTATTATAATAATTTTAAATAAGGGGCCTCCACATATGACATCACGTTTACAACATAAAAAACATTTTTTTATCCTTAAATCCCCGATCCCCAATATTATGTTTTCAGATCCTTTTATATTTTTGTTTACTTTGTGACGTCACATTTTCTCCGACCCCCCCTCCCCCCCAAAGTGTGACATCATATTATATGGACGGCCCTAAACAATTAGAGCATAACAGAATTTGGTGATATTTAAAGCATTCCATTTCTTTTTTTGTCAATATTAAATTAATAATTATACATATCTAACATAAATTATTTTGTCCACGTCTTCAGTGCGCACATATATTGTACTTATGTGAAACAAAATTCGGCAAAAATTTGTTATTTGGACATACAGTAGGCGCTCGGTAATCCGGCGTTCGCCAATCCGGCACGTCCAATAGTCCGGCATTTTGCAACTCAGCTCTCCTGTTCTTTCACATTAAACTGCCGGATTACAGAGCGGAGAGCACTTCGCTCGGCAGTTCGGTGCCCGACCTTGACAGATAAACATGTGTTTGTTTGTTTGTCCTATAGAAATCCAATAATCCGGCATAGGTGAAAAAATATGGGTGCCGGATTACCGAGCGCCTACTGTACCTCATAACATATTCTTTAAAATGTCAATACAAGTACATATAATTTTATACAGACCTCCTGAAAGTGTTCATACATTTGAAGTACAGGAGATGGCAAATTTTTTGGATTGCTATGAACATTTCCGGATGAGTCGATAATTTTCAAACCATCTGCAGCTGACAATACTATTTTTCCTCCTGAAAATTTATTTTCAACTAAAATAAGCATAATTAATATAGTCATTACATAATATGCACACATGTCAAAATAAAAAAGTGATTCTTGTCAGACGTGGGATAGGCTTCACGGACGGGTACTTACCACTACTTCACCGTGGAGACAAAATTAGAGAGAGAGTAGAGATAATTATATTACCATATTATAGAATATTAAAAATTATTACCTTCATAGAAATTTCCTTCAAAATCCGTTCCATTCTCCATTAAATGACATTTGGCTTTCGACCCATACAGAGTAATTTTAGGGGTTTTTGCTTTCACCAAATCAACAAAACGTGAGGCATACAAATATTTCTTCCAATGCTTCTGCGGCAGATTGTGGTACGTGAAGATTTCTTGAGAGGACGGGTTGTGTTGAGGCAGCGGTGACGTCAGTGGATGGCCTTTCCCTCCCTCCACTGAGTAAATTATTATCTGCGGACAACACAGGTGTGCATTATAATTTATTATTAGTATGTAGATACCTAATCTAATACGATAAATCACAACAGCTTTTCAATCATTCACTATCATAATATTATTGAACATACTTCAGCAGGAGTCAGCAACCGGTGACACAAAAGTGCATTTTTGCAGTACATAGATGATTGACAATTCCAACATTACTGTCTAACAAGAATTTCTTGTCCACGTGTTAAAACTGTGAACTAACAAGCCCCTCCTATTTAGTCGACAACAGAGACTTCCGGTTATCGACGAGATCTTGTTGTAGTTAGCTCTGAGTAAATAGAGCCCAGTCTTGTAGTAGATCTTGAGAGTACATACGGCCAATAATATTTCAATAATAAATTTGATTTGAATAAAATCTAAATTTGTATCTGTAGTTTGATGGCAAACACAAAAAGGAACTTTCATTGATATTATTTAATTGTTGTTTTAATTTAATAAAACACAATTTTTTTGTAGTACTTATTCCACTTTTAATCAATAGATTAGGACCGGTTTCGTCCGCCTCAGAGGGACATTTTCGTCTGAGGCGGACGAAACCGGTCCTAATCTATTGATTAAAAGTGGAATAAGTACTACAAAAAAATTGCGTTTTATTAAATTGAAACAACAATACAATGCAGTTCCACCATGAATTGACAGTTAATAAAATAAAAGAGATATTATTTAAGTTTTACAGACTGGATTTTCAAAAAGGTTTATACATAAAGGGTTAAAAGCAGTGAAATGTAAATGTTTTTGAACCTTTTCAATATAGACGTCAATGACATACCAAACTAACATATAGAGATGGCGGGCAAGTTGTTGACTATCAATTGTAATCTTTTATTCCAGACTACTAATTGAAACAGACATTGGCTGTAAGAATGGTGTGAAGTCGCAGTGAAAAATACTGTGTATGTTTATTTGAAAATACCTAAGTAAATGATTCATAGTCAAACCTAAACTTTTAAAAGTCTTTGCTGAATATATCGTAGTACCTACCTGCATTCCATCTTTCGATATATTGCACACTTCTGTGATTCTGTCCTCCCTTAATCGGCCTCGCTTTTTAATAAAATGTATGGAGACAGAACTACTTTGAGAAATAGATAATTCTGCATTCCTGGTGCGGTGAGTGACTTCTGAAAGCCTTGCAGAACATAACGGAGGCACTCCAATGAATCGGGGAGCTAAAATTTAAATAATGAAACTATTCATTTTGATAATAACAGCCAATACTGAATGTATGGAATACCGAATGTCGATAAATGTCCATGGGTTTGTACACAGATCGTCAGCTGAATGCAGAACTATTCTAAGCCACATTTAAAATATTTTACAGGAGAGTTCTTTGAAACAGTCTACTTTAGATTAAGTCTAAACACAAATTCTAAATTTGCAAAATAAACTGACACACAAATAAAGGAAATATTTATTTTATCCAGATCGTGAAAGAAAACAAATGAGATTTTCTATGTGGCCCACAACAGTAGACCTCTCTCAGAATCAAGAACATGATGCCTTAATCAGGCATATTACAGAAAGAAGAATCAGTATAATGCTGTTTTCGTGGATATCTTACCAGATAATACATTTTCCTTATTGTCCGAGGCGCAACTGGCACTCACATTCTTCTGCATTCCATCGGTTCTCTTCGAATAGCAATCCAACATCTCCTGGTCTGTGAGTTCTATAGCCGAATCAGATTTGGGAAGTGCGTCATGCCTTCCACGTATTATATCATCTGATTCCATAAATTCCATCTGTCTATTATGACTGCTGGCTCTGTTACGGAAATCGTCAGCATCACTATAATTTGGTGTGCATTCATGGTGTGATGTTTTCGGCAGTTCCGTAAGGTGCGGATTGTTGTGAACGCTTGTGTCGTTATTTATTCCTGTCAGTACATTGAACGACATGGGTCGTTTCTTTATATCATTGCACATTTTTTCTCCTGTATTATACCTCTGATAAGGCAACATGTCTGCATTTGCGGAATTGGCCATTCTTTCTTCAGATCTGCAAGAAAAATTACATTGAATATTTTCTCAGTGATAATGAATAATACAATCTTATTAGAACCAAAGAATTTGTCAATAAAAAGAGGAAGCCTTATGAAACTTTACCATTAAAACATTTTTTGTGTGGTTAATCCAGAGAAAATAATATTTTACACGTCGGCACTTTGACTGTTCATCTAAATCTAGATTGAGTTACGTTCCTGCACTTGGGCAGTAAGTTGAGTTTCTTAATTAATATTAAAATTATTTAATTGAAAAAACTTATGACCACTCTCATAATATAATATGCAAAAACTAATCAACAATTTATTTAGTCACAAACATATTATTATTACATCAACGTTTATTACGATCAACGATATAGCGAGATCTTGGATGTAACGAGGAAACATTCGTTGACATTTTAGTTTATGATTTTCTCCATACATTTATTCACTTTTATAACGAGCTCCTTATCGAATATACTGAGCTAAAATATTGTCAAAATTTTTCTTAAAACTGTTAATGTGTGGATCATTTAAAAAAATTTCAATAAAACCCGACCGGACAGGATGTCACCGGGTTCGGATTACGTTTATAACACTAGTTAAGTAGGTATCTAAGTACCTACCTAATTGGTGTTTTCGCCGACAAGATTGAAAAAGTATCCACGCATATAGTTGAAAAAAAATCCAAGGTTTGTGAAGTAAGTAGGTACCTACCAGCGTTCATTACAATAAACAACTTCTTTTGTAGTTTATGAATGCCATGCTTGTTCCAGGGAAAAATTCTAATTGTCTATTTTTGTTTGAACTGCGACTTTTTGTGTTATTTGACCGCTTATTTAAAAATACCTATTCTCTGATATAATGAGTAACACTTATAACAAGCTAATTCAGTCAGTCCCATCTTCCTCGTAATAACCAAGTTCGAGTGTATTTTTCGATTGTAAGTGCGTAATGTCATAAGTTGATGGTTGTAATTTGAGAAATACCTGTATTCTCTAGATATCTTGGCAATAATTACAAGCCAATTCCATATTGAGAAGCGATTTAAGGATTCATCTCTTATCCGATCATTTCAGGATACCCTGTTTTACATTTTCACTCATCTAACGACTCTTCTATACCACTTATCGATAGATTTTAGATATTGTAGGTTTACCAACATACTGTGAGTCTGATTAAAAAGGTAAATGAAGAACTTCAGTAGGTCCCTACCTAGATTATTGGGATTTTTGATAATCCTGATTTCTTTTAAATCACTAAGAAAAAGGTACAATTTGAATATATAGTAAAAAGCAATGTAAAAAACCTTACAGCTAATTTAAACATTAATTCCATAAGTCCATTTTTTCAGTTTCAGTCTAATATGTCGAGAAGGTTTTCTATTAGTCATTTCCACGATTTGTTATACAGTCGAACTTGGTTATACGAGGAAGATGGGACCAACTGAATTTGCTCGTTATACGCATTACTCGTTATATAACATTTTTCGCGCCACATTCTATTTAAGCATAGAATATAAAAAAATCTGAAAACCATCGTAAAAATCCCCGAAACAAGCATGGCAATCATAATATACAAAAGAAGTTGTTTATTGTAATGAAGTGCTGAGCCGCCGGCACTGGTAGGTACCTACTGACTTCACAAAGCTTGGATTTTTTACATGCAATTTCAACCATATGCGTGGATACTTTTTCAATGTTGTCGGTGAAAACACCAATTAGGTACTTAGACACTTAATTAGTGTCATAAACGTAATCCGATCCCGGCGGCATCGGTCAAGTTAACTGCCCGGTCGGATTTTATTGCTTAGGGTCGAAAATGTTGTTTTTAAACGATCGACACATTAACAGTTTTTCTCGGTATACCCGAGAAGTAGCTGGTTATAAAAGTGAATAAACGTTTGGAGAAAATCATAAACTAAAATGTCAACGAATATTTCCTCATTACATCCGAGATCTCGCTATTTCCATGGTCGTAATAACCAAGTTCGACTGTACTTTATTTCAGTAATATTTTTTACAAATCAAATCATTTACCGTCCTCGGTTATGCTGAGTAGACTGAGTGGTATGCAAAGTCGTGTGGAATCCGGAATCTCTGCTATTCTCCATTCCTTGATGACTTTCGGAGGTTGTCTGACTGGTCAGAAAAGGATGCCTCACCAATTGTACAAGGGAAATTCTCTCGGAAGGATTTTTGCGCAGCAGTCGATCCAACAAGTCGCGTCCCTCTGCCGATAAACCTGGAGGCATCTGAATAGGCATACCATTTATATATAAGCCGATTATCAACGGTTCAATATAATATACAAAAATTTACTATACTTCTTAATAAATCATTTCAATAAAAAAGATAATATCTATATCATTATTCTAATATTTTTCCTACAAACAAACATGACATAACGAAAGTTGAAGGCACAATAAACCAATTTTTGAATAAATGTCATTTATATTATTGTATAATCTGTACATTTTTGTATTGAAAACATTGATATACTACTAGATGAGGAATTCCCATACAAGTGTCATTTTAAAAATGTACCACAAAAGAAGATATTACGAATATCGTTGTATAATATTTCCTTGTAGGTATAATGCGTTAAGACCGTTAACATGGATTCCCGAATTTCACCCGTATTGCCCTGGCTGTAAAACTAAATTTGCCTTCTTGGAATAGTGATCCTAAGGGTGCTGCAACCCAAAGCTTGCAAGCTACCAAAAATTCATGCTGAGCGGACAGAGCAAGTCGTCATGCGCTGACTATTAGTTAGAGTAAGATGCAAGCTAGATCGGGCTTACTCATAATTATTGCCAGGTCGTTTTCGAGACAAATATTAAGTGAGCTTATATCGAGTTAAGTCCGCTGATATTAAAACAGTAAGTTTTAACACTGGCCGAGTCGCTGAAAATCGGGCGTCATTTTAAGAAGCATATGATTCATCCAGTAGTATATCAATGATTGAAAATGAAAAAAAAATGAAGGATGATGTAAAACATTGAAAATGACACTAAGCTGCAAATATTTTAGTAAGCCAGAATTTTCTCATATGTACAAATAAATGTGTTATTTATTTGTAATAAACAGATATACAAATAAAACTGATAACTCTATCTGCAGTGTAATAAAGGTAAAATTTTAAATTGCGTTAATTCATAATATACTTAGGTACATTGTTAATATTACTTTTCCTTTGCTGGAAAAAGTGACCACTTTTGTGTTCAGATATTGTATGGAATAGTGTACCCTGCATCTATATCAATGCATGCCTAATATAAGAGTATAATAATGACTATAAAATAAATAAATGATCAAATACTTTGAACGGTAATGGCAAAATTTAACGAACTGGAAACAAAACAATCATTTCATTGTTGCTATTGTGGTTGAACAACTGTTCAAATCATTCTTCAGTATAGATAGATCTACCAGTATAAATTGTCCGCTGAGTGAGAGCGCTACATACTAAAATATTGCACAACATTAGATGTTTATTATTCTGTGTTGAGCTTACTTCCAAATTCAAACACGGTACAATCTATATTGGTATATCTATAGTAACTTACTTGGAAATCAGAATGGATAACTCGATTAAGTGTTTGTTTCACGTGGTTTGTATCGAAAGGAGGTTTCCCAACCAGTAGAGTGTAGAGTAAGCATCCCAATCCCCACACGTCTGCCGGGAGACCATGGCGAGACCGCGATGCAACCTGGTAAAAGAATATTCACTCGTGAGAAAACGTCAGTCGATATTTATAAGTCAATAATACTATAGCACGTAGCATATCTATATTAACTTAATTCGATGCAAGTCTAAACACCCAACTTTTATAAAAACTGCACTAATACTTCGCTTTACGACCGAGATACGTTTATGGAAAGTTGGGCATATAACAAACCATTTTTTTATTGTCAATTAGAAAATCTCAAAGTTTCTAGTTGAAAATGTATTTCAGTTATTTCAAAATCACATTTCAATCCAAAAATAAATCCGCAAAGTTGGTACTTTTCAATATTGACGATAAAAATTATATTGCAAAATAACAATATGTGTCCATTAAATTATTATTGAAAATTATATGCAATCCAGAAGTGGATATAAAACAAAATTATGATTAGACATTTTAGACACTATTATCAATGTCCACAGTGTATCAACAAATGATAATAGCGGCCTTATTGTTGGCAGTGATACTTTAAAATTTGTAGTCATTTGTTTATCTCGGGTCCACATACAAAAAAATCTCCGGATCAAGATCAACGTCACCAACAGAATTTGATGCTATTTTGGTGCAGTCTCAATGTATACAAAACTCTCCTACATGCAGTATTAATGTACAGATGAGAATGCAGGGTGTAGCAAACAGGATGAGAGATATATGGATACCTTTGAGAAAAAAAATCTTTGGGGCTGTTCAAAAAGATGGCATCTGAAAGTCAAGGTACAGTGAAGACCTGTACATTCTTGATGGGGGAGAATAGATTACGTGGAAAATGCAGAGACTGTGCTAGATCGGCCACGTACATAGAATGTTGGAGGAGTTACCAGCAAGGCGCTCTATGTACGCATGCCCTGAGGGCAAGAGAAAACCTGTATGGCCAAAACTGAAATGGCCGGACTGCGCTACAGAAGATTTAAGAATGATCGGTCAAAGCAACTTGAGAGTGTCGGTGCTGGATCGTTCATGACAGAGGAAGGTTTAAAGAAGGCCAAGACCCGCCAAGGGTGTAGTGCCAAAAATGATGATGATCAATAGGCATTTACCACCGAGTCAGTGTAATATACCTACTTATATTGCCGCCTATGATACACAATTAGTTTCACGGGGATATTTATGTTTTATAATTTAGCGTAAAACTTAAAAATGCAAATAAATCTACCTATGTGTGGAATGATTCAATTAAAGTAGATACTTACTTCTGGCGAGATGTAATTAGGAGTCCCACACATAGTCAAATGTTTCTCGTCCGGCTGTGAGAGTTGCGTTGCCAGACCAAAATCAGCAATTTTCTATAGGACAAAAATTAACAATTAGGTACCAACTTAATGCAGGTGTGTAATATCATTTACATATTAATTTCTGAAATTTAGTTCATTTGTGTTGTAATACCATTATCAAGACGACTGTCAGGACAGAAATTGTCAACTAAAAGAGGCACGAACAGGTGACACGAGGTGCCTTTAGATTTTTAGGTCTTAGAATGTCCCAGGAGTATTCACCCAAGACTGAGGTTAAGTATGCTTTAATAGCGCATTGTAAATATATAGGAAAAATTAAGCGGGTTAGATGACTAAGTAAACAGATCCTCTCGCCTGCTATATGAGATTGCAAATTAACCACTTGACTGTTTATCCCGAGTGTGACTCGGGCGCGGATTTACTTCGCACACTGACTAGCCCGAGTCTCACTCGGGCGTTTTTTTTCTCCACTTGACAGGGATGTTTATCACAAGCTAAATTCGGGAAGATCGTATTTAAACTTGTCACACAGTTTATTATTTATTTTGACTGGTATTTGAGTGATATATGAGCCATATGACATAATAAAAGCTTTATTTACTGCCGGCAGAGCGGGCCTAAGTATATTACGATTTGTCAATGACTTCATTGTTCATTCATAGTTATTTTTGTGTTAGGTATGTTGCATGCTATTGTAATTTGAATTTAGTTACTTTTGTTATTTTTGAGCACATTTTAGAAGTAAGTTCGTAAAAAATAAGTATATATTATTCATACTTATTAGCTTCATTTTAGTTACCAACCAATACCATCTACGGCGAATAAAGAAAGGGCTACTAAACGTGCAAAGTATGCTGCTCACATATGAATGAAAACGACAAACGAATACTATTGAATTTTTCAAAATTTACCATACCAAAAAGGCTTATTAAAATTATTTCCTTAAAATTTAAAACATTAACCTACATATCTGTTGTGATAAAATGTAAAAAAACATGTAAACAATTTATAATAAAACGTTAAAAGAAAATTTGACATTTTTCATAAAAGTTTAAATATTGTAAAAAAGTGTTAATGTAATGTGAAAAAAAGTAAAACAAACGTAAAAATAAAATTTTTAATAAATTGTTTAAAAAAATATCTGACAATTTTTAGACACTCTTTCTCACCAAAATCTAACTGGGAAGTGGTTAAATGCATAAATTGGCCTTTATGCTGACCAGGTCGATTACTCTTCCCTTTTGGTACACACATCTTTCCTTTCCATACTATACCCATGTGAACAAAAATACACTGAACGATTATTATTTAGAATATTTAAATGAACAATCACAGAATATTACGGACTTTGGATATAACAGACGGAATATCCGGTCAAATGTGAGAATTGTTAAAAACATCCTGTTAATGTTGTACAAGTTTAAAACCAAGTGTCACCGCTTGTAAACAATGTTCCGCGCATGATAATCTAATAACATATTTTATTGACTATTCGTCAGATAACGAAATTCAACCATATTACACGCATTTTCGTGATTTTAGAGTTGATTATAAAAAATCAGATTACATAAGTGCAATCAAAACTTGATTCTTATTTAAAAGGAGAATTACCAAAGCGAGCGCGTTGACATCGAACATTAGCATCACTCCACAACAGGTCAGGATATATCCGAAGACAAATAAACACAATCTTGTTTGTGTTTTTATATGATGGACCTTCGACTTTAACGGACACCCCCTCACCCGAAATAGTCTATTATATCGAGGCAAAACAGTCTGCCATCTTTGAATGCATCAATGTACAGAATATTATTTTTTCTATGGCTAATTCAAACTAAATTCAAAAAAATTCAACTGAAAATATTGGGTTTTATACGTTTATCCTGGATACAGCGGCAAACATATTTTGAAAATAGCCGATATACTGGATTATTTGTTAATTTGGGTTAGTTTAGGTTAGTGAGATATCCAGGGTTCCGTGACTAGCTCGGGTGTTGATAGAACCCCGAATTCACAAAAATTAAATGAAAGAAATTGAATAAAAAAAGTCTTTCTTGTCTTTATTGATCTTTTGATTTGGCGAATCACGAGGTGGACCTTAGCGCCGGCGCGTGACAAGTTCAGCGTTGCGCAATGCGCGGCAAAATTATAATATTTGAATATACTTCATTTCTTCATTTAAACCTTATAACTAAACATTTTATTTCTTATAGCTAGTACATATTTTTTTTTTATGAAACAAATTTATTATATTCTTAAACTATTGATTGCATACATCATCTTTCATACTTTAATATTACCTTAACGTTTGCTTTTCATCTTCGTCCGGCATGTTACTTCCATATACCGGATGAAGGACTTTACCTAAGAATAAAACATTTACGTAGTTGAGCAGGGAATCACATCAGGTGTTTTATTCAATTGTTTATAGAGATCAGGGTAACGGTTCGGCCCAGTTTTATTTAATATTTATAAACACCAAGAAACGCCTGTTGATAGCAGGTATGTGTTATTAGGTTAAGTTAGGTTAGGTTATCCTAACAAATAATCCAGTATATCGGCTATTTTCAAAATGATTTTGCCGCTGTATCCAGGATAACCGACTAGTACCAAATATTGTTGTGATTCGCTACTAAGTGTTATAGGTAATACAATAATTTCATATGATTCCCTCTACATATAGTCCAAACTATGTTAGTATTATTCCCTCTATTATAGACGTTCATGTCCTTGTACTGACCACTTTTAAATCCTTGGTGATAAGCAGGTTATTGAGAGAGAGGTCTCTGTGCAGAATCTGATGAGAATGAAGATAGAGTACTCCGTCCACCACCTGCCTCATTACATCTGACGCTGCTTTTTCAGACATTCCACCAGCAGCCAACCTAAATTCACTCACCTAACATTAATTACATGTCTATTTTTATAACTATTCCAATTAATTGATTTGATTGTTTTTTTATCAATGGACGTAAAAGACACAAGCATACCTGAAATGTCGAGCTAACTCCCCATTGTGAGCAAGTTCCAGTACTAAATAGACGTAATGAACATCTTCAAAAAATGTATAGAGTTCCAAAATTGCAGGATGTTTAAGTCGCGAATGGATGGTGACTTCCTGCCTGACACGCCCTACCATTCCAGCGCTCTCCATTAATCCTTTGTCGATCATTTTGATTGCCACAAAAACTCCTGATCGAAGACATCTCGCCTTGTAAACGTGAGCGAAGCCGCCTTTTCCTAACAATTCCAACACTTGATATTCCTGTAAACAAAACAACTTGTGGATCAATTATTTTAATCCAAATGACACTACACATGTAAAAAAACAGACACGTATATACCTCGATCCTTTCGCCGAAACCTCCCGATACAGGTGGCATTTTATAGATGAACCTTTAACTCAGGAAATTAATAAATTGGCAGTAATAACCTTCTCGATGACAGTTAAACAAACAAACATCAAAGGGTGGCAGGCGCCATTCGAAATATACAAAATGTTGCTATTATATTTAATTGAGATAATAATAAATACTAAACAAAAAATCTTTAATCTTTCATAAAAAATATTCCAATCAATAGCATGTAGCACTTTTTATATATTGAGATGTTCTCAAATATACTTATGATCTAATATTTGAAAATATATTTTGATTAAAATAGAAAGCCGCTTATTTTAAATATTTTGTACAGTAAATTTTCTTAGTATGCCACACTGAAATGATTTGATGTTGTTGGTGTCCCTGCATTTTGACAGCAAGTTTCTACATGTAGATGTTTGAAAAATATGTCAAAATCCCAAAACATTTTCTGCAATACTGATGGACTTTTGTTACTTTTCTTATTAATACTTACTTAATCTGCCATGGATAAGTTTGCTCTGAAAAGGAATGGCCCAGGTTAATAAATACGTTCGATTGAATTAACATGATTTGATTTGTTTACTGACGTAATTTGATGAGTTAATATCTGGTTCAATCTATGTATGAATAAATTCAATTTTTTTATTTATACCAATATTACGTCGAGTTATCTGTCCGTGAGGGATAAGAACGCCTGAATATATAAATATTTATGAATATTTCTAAGTAATTCATTAGATTACCATGCGCAGAAACTTAAGACAAGACGGGTAACTGATTGCACCGTAGTTATGAATATATAAGTTTTAATAAAAATCTTTTTACTTTTCAGACATTAATAATCAAGCCAAAAAGATGAAAAAAGAGTGTACGTACGCGGAGAACTGTTATCGGAAGAATCCTCATCATTTCAAAGAATGTAGTCATTTACACTGTAAGACTTTTTTCCTAATAGGTACTCTTAAGGCTTCTTTGTTATCATTACCCCTAATGATGATTCTATTTTCAACATAATATCCAGGAATATGTTCAAGCGACCTATTACACACCAAGGCCCACTATAATAGTCAGGCTGTATCATGAAACTGTAGACTTCGATCGTAGTGCTAGTTATTGCTCATACTACAAGTACAATAGTAAACTGTTTGTAGAAAGTGATGGTAATACATTAATTGATGTGTACGAAATATACAATCGAAAATCTTGATGTACTGCGATCAGGTTAGGTTCCTAATTGCATTCGAAAATTCTCAATAATTAGCACTACCATCTTAACCCGTAATCCAATGCATCAGCCTTGACTTAACCCTTTGAACTCTGGGTTCCTCATCTTTCTACTATAGTGACCCTGGGCTCCTGGGTTGATTTTCTGTCAATCTTAAAATTTAACAGACACTCACTATATAGAATTTCAATCCAACTGAATTTAAGGATTATTTAAAAGAATTCAATGTAAAGATTTATTTTAATGCGACAATTAGGAAGTTGGCAAA
Organism: Rhyacophila brunnea; assembly: GCF_057557595.1. NCBI lineage: Eukaryota > Metazoa > Arthropoda > Insecta > Trichoptera > Rhyacophilidae > Rhyacophila > Rhyacophila brunnea. The sequence continues at coordinate 31,587,134 of NW_028233276.1, read as the reverse complement.
TCATACATATACCTATTTTGATTTACGGACAACTTCAAGAATGCAAATTTACTTTAAATGAAAGTTACTAAGGTGTACTTTAGTTTATATTTCTGGAGAATGCTAGAACACCAAAGATGTTAAAAGAAATCCTTCTTTACTCACTAGACCGACCTTAAATATATGAAAGTGAAGTTGAACAAAGAACCTGTGGACTAATTTTTTAATAAGTAACAGTTTATTTCGAATTGCGGATTCCATTGTAGCAAACTTCATACTATTATGCTATTAATATTATATCAATTGCATCAGTTTATTACAATGATTCTGATTGGTAGCACCAACATCTTTCAGTTGGGCTGGGAATCCCCAAGAACACAGAACTCTTTGGTGCGAGCCTTTACGGTAATCTGTTACCAGTAAACTATTGCGGCACTGGGGTTGAAAATAGGTGTGCAAGAGTATCTATTCATTGAATTTTTTTTTGTCATTTTAGTGGAGAAAATTCTATCCGAATACCAGGGACACGGTGACTTTAAAATACCCAGTAGTCTCCAGTTCCAGAAAGAAATAATAGTACAGCAATTGAGAATTCTTATAGATTGCAACATTTACTCTACAGACACAGAAAATCCGACTAAAAATAATACCACTATCTCAGCGGAGGTTAAAAAGAATGAGGAAAAGACTATGGTAACTGAAAATAAAAATAACGATTACCAAAACTCCAATGTTGCAAGTTCTAGTAATTCTTATAGTACTAAAAACACATCTTATTCTTCAAAACCTGATACTACCAAGACACCAGTGACCACTCCAAGCCAGCCTACAGGTGAGAATCTACTCCTGTAAGAATGTGTTAACTGATCAGTGTTGCCATCTTTCAAAGTGGAATTATAGTACCGAGCCTCCAAAATTATAGTATTTGGGGAAAAAATATAGTACACATTGTCATCTGTTGAAAATGTATAGGTTTTTTGTTTCTCAGAAAAAAATAACGGAGAATTTGAGAAACTCCGAGACCCCTTTTTATTTAGGTACCACTTCCGACCAAAAATGCTTACCGAAGAATTCAAGAAATTTACTTTTAAACCAAAGTCAAGGGATTTTTTTACGGTTTTTGAGCAATTTTTTCCTTAGTTCTCCAAATCTTCTTATATTGCAAAATTATAGTATTTTGCACCAATTTATCGTACGGAAATATTAAAATTTTAGTACTTTTTACATATTTTTTCCGATATTCAAAATTATAGTATTTTGGACGTACTATACCTGTTTTATATCGTACATAGTACGCGGACCAAAATTATAGTATAAATACTATAATTATAGTGCATTTGGCAACACTGTAACTGATCCATTCCATAGATATTGAATAAATTAAGTTTTTACTATAATCATTGATGCTGGCAATATTTTAGTGTTTTATATAATATTATAATAATATGAAGTAGTAGGTATAGTGACAAAATGATTAAATTAGCTGCGTTTCATTTCGCATTGTAGATTCACTTGTAGCAAACTTCACCCTGTTATCGACAGCATCTGTGGCAAAAAAATACAAGCAATTCAAGATAATTTTAAAGTTATTTAATATACAGATCATTGATAATGCCTGATACTTGAATAGATGGAATCGTTTTTGTAATCTCTACATACATTGATCATTTTTTGAACACAAAACGAGGTGAACTTTTATCGGAACCAAAACATTTACATTATCATACAAATAATATAATAATGTAGCTATAACTATAACTACCTGTTAAAAGAGTTAGAATGCGTCAATCATTGTACATATAGATAAACAGCCAAATACGCTGAACCATCACTGTTTAGAATAATTAATTAGATCGCATCAATCACAAATAATCGCAAATGTTACATACAAAATATAACGTCAAAAGGTCACCAAAGATGTAGGTAATGAATATTTTATAGTCAACATTTTATAATATTGTGCCAAGGGTAGAGAATGTTAATATTGCTATGTTACCAATTCAACCGCACTAAAATCATAAGTCTAAAATGTCTGGATTTCATCATCCTACTGTTTTCTATCACGATTAGCTTCTCGGCATCATTTCCTTCAACTGAATTTACAGCACCAACTCCAATAAGTATTCAATATATTATGTTTGCCGATAATGGAGCAGATTCTCTGTAACTTTATTTCTTAGTATATTACTTGTGTTTGAATTTCAGTTAAAACCAATCAACCTAATACTGGTGGTGCGGTACCAAGACGAATTGAAGACTTCTTTGCGGTGGTTGCTCCAAAAGGACAAATGGACAAGAAACATAAGAATGCCTCTCCGTATTACATGTTTTTTACTACAATATCATCAGCACCGCAAACGCATTCCCAGCCTCTTTCGATTACATTCCAAGGTAATATAATTCCGTCAACAAATTTAATGCAACACATTGCTTCGAAATTAAGGGACTCAGCATAGCTATTCTTAACTGTTAACAAGGTAACACTTTTCCGTTATTTTTATTGGTCCAAATTAACACGGAAGCAATTCCATACAGAAGGTGGTTATCTACCATAATAATTGGTAATTCGTAACATGGTGAAAATATAAGTTGGTACGCCTTCCTCTCGGTCAAATTCAGGTATGCTCGTGCAGCCTTACCTATAACTTTTCCACCAATACCCCGAAATATTTTATTGAATCATCAAACAAGAATTGAACATGCTATGTAACTACAGTTTTATTAGTATGTCATTGCATTACTATCATTACCAATTAAAAATATAAATTGTTGAATTTAAAACTCCACTGATATTTGTAAAATGTTACATTGTATTAACAAATGTTGATATTAGATACCACACGGTATTGCAATAAATTCTATTGGTCACTTCATGAAAGAAATGTCAAAGCGAGACAGCATGTATATTCCAGCTATATGACATCCTAATACGGATCGAGTCATATATGAGGCACTATAATAAAATTGTTATTTATTTACAATATAGAATTATTGGATCGCAGTCTGGGAATGTTGCAGAGTTCACTTCAAATCAATTTCATGGTTGACTTAGGATGGCTTCTAGCACAATATTATTTTGCCGGCTACAGGTATGTTTACATGTCAATATTATCAGCAATTCCAAACACTTCATTTTGAAATTAACAATTTTACACATTAGACTAATTTACAATGATGTTATGAATAGCAAAATAGTGTGTAATAGTATCATCATAGAATTATATAATTACCACTATACATGTATTATGGAGGTGATCGCTGGAGATGAATTTTGATATTTTCATTGTTTAATTACATCAACTGCAGGTTGACATCGCAGTAGCTAGTGAGCAACGTGGTCAAATTTCTTTTTGCGGTTAACCATAGTGATTACTAGTCAGGCTTAGTTCCATCTTGTTTTTTATTTGGTAACCTGCAACTTTAGAAATCTTGGCTATTTTGTTTCACATAAATTTATATATGTCATATCATACAAGAACTATTCATATTAATATTTATGTATTTTGTAGTGATAAACCGTTGACAATTCTTTACGGAGCGGAGTCCGAGGACCTAAAGGCAATAAATAAGACAAGACCTAATATCCAAGCTCATCAGATTAACATGGGGAATGCCTTTGGAATACATCATACGTAAGTTATTCCAGAATGTTACCTACAGTAGAACCTCGTTAATAAGAACACGGATAATTCGAAATTCGCCGTAATTCGAAATTTTCGCGAAAAAAAAGTCCCTTGAACATTATTTTCGTAATTCGAAATTATTTCAGAGTCCTGGCATATAAAAATATTCAATAAATCGTAATAAAGTACACTATTTCATGAGCTAGTTATTGAAAATTGTGACATGTATTGATCATAAATTACTTATTTTAAGAAGGTAATAAAAATAATCCTGACATTTTATGACCCATTAACACACACGGCACCGGAAATTTGGTAGACACATCTATGATCGTAAACGATATTAATGAAAATCAAAAAAAAAAAAAATTTTAATTTTAATATTTTTCCCCATACATTTCATAATTCGTAATTCGAATTTTTTTTCGATTTTCGGTCCCGTGGAATTCGTATTAACGAGGTTTTACTGTATATTTCAAATGCTCCGAGTGAGAATTGTTTATATAGGTATAGGTACTAAATGTTCAGAACTAAATGCTCTGATGATGGGTTCATAATACGAATCTTTACTTGTAGCTATGGAGTTCATAAAAGATGAAAAAGCATTCATTTGCTGATATCACGAGAGAACCAATGTCGATAACAAAACTGTTGACTGTATCAAACTTGTGCATGCCAATATCCAATTTAGGTGCTGTTTCTTGTGGGAATTTATTTCATTTTTATCCACCACATTTATTTGTAAGCCCATTCTTTTGACCGAGGCTTTGAATGGTGTAAATGCCTTCTTCCGCGCTTATTCTGATATGGCATAGATACAAAGGAGTGTTTTTCTTTCAAATTGATTCATATTAATAACTTACTTTCCTTTTATGTTTCAGGAAAATGTCAATTTTATCCTATGATGATAAATCTATGCGTATAGTCATATCAACGGCTAATCTGTACATCGATGATTGGGATAACCGCACACAAGGGTAATACAATTTATAAGTATTAAAAATGACATATAATATTCAATTATTGATGTCGCCAAACACTTTAGTCTTCACTTTTATTGATTCGATATTTTGTATTAAGGTGTCTGTGTAATTGTTTTTGTTTAAGATTATGGCTGAGTCCCAGATGCCCTCAGCTTTCAGATCCTTCAGACATCACCAAGGGAGAGTCTCCGACTGGATTTAAACGCTCGCTTATACAGTACCTCAGTACATATGCTATGCCGTGTCTGTCCCAATATATCGAACTTGTGAAACATTGTGACTTCAGCGAAATCAAGTAAAACTGTCATAATAATATTATATTGACTATTACATTGTTTTTTGTTAAATATATATATTAGAACGCCCACGGTGGCCGCGCCGCTTAAGCGTTGGACTATAACGCTGTGGGTCCCAGGTTCGAATCCTGGGTCTGGCAAGTACATATTGTTTTTCAATTTGTGTGTGAGTCAGGGTGTGGACCTAATAGGTTGAGCAAGCGGCTGACATCCATTTCTCGTAAAAAACAAAATCTGTCAATACAAACTTCTACCCTGTGGATGCTCATATGATCCTATTAGGATCGGACATGGTCGGAAAAAAAAAATATTAAAAATCACTATAATTTAAGGTGTATTAGTCACTCGGCTATGCATTTTTTCAGATCAATCACTTTTCCAAAATCACATAGTCAGCTTTAAAGCCATAACTTTTCTTAAATACGCAAACAAGGCTGTACAAAATGTATCCGACCTTTGTTTTTTCTGCCAAAACAAATAAAGGTCGGTTGGTTTCCTTACGTTGGAAAAGTGAAGAGTACCTTCATATTTTATGGGTTTTTTCCCGCCTGCAGAGACCCAAAGTTACCAGCATTTCATTTCACACAAAATAACAGAACAACTTCAGCAGCGATATTGCATAAAACTTTCCATCAAGCTTAACGATACCTAAATGGAAACAATTCCGAAGAGTAGGCCTTTGGCGACAATACCATGGGCATCAAAAAAATTAAGAAGTGGTATAACCGGTTCAAAGATGACCGCTCGTTAGTGAAGAGCAACTCACGTTCCGGTAGGGCCACAACTAACTGAAATAACGAGGCTGTTAACCATGTACAGTCTTTGGTAGATTGTCATCTCACCGTCTGAGAAGTTGCAGACGAGGTAGAGATAATCACTGATTCGGTACATTCTATTTTGAGTGAGGATTTGGCCTTGCAGAGATTGTCTGAGCTCGTGAGTAGAATGGGTGAACTTATTCATCGGATCTGATTCAGTCTTTCTTGACCAAACAGCACTCTTGTAGTTCGTCAGACTACCTACTTTCCTAACATGGCTTTCTGTGATATTTAGCTATTCTCTAAACTAAAAATTCTGATAAAAGTGGGAAAGTGCATTTTGCCAGTTAAAATTTTTTTTATTTATGTGCCGGTTTTACTGATAGACAACATTAATTAATTAATAAGCAATTTTTTCACCCTGAATTGTTAATGGTGTATTCATATTATACACTTGTACTAAGTCTTGTCTATGTTTCGTGTTTGATGATTTTTTTTATTGTGAATTGATTTACTGATAACTGTATGAATTGATTTTTCCAAGTTATACAATATACATCAAGAAATGCTAAGCAAAGTGATGGTAAAAACAATTTAATGAAAGTGTTTTATTGCCAGCTGTCCGTGTTCTTTATCCCAAACTCTACCGATGAGTTAGACTTTTATTATTTTATTATATTTTATATATTATATCGATTTACTACGTTCAATATGTTCAAGGCTGTCTATAATCAAGACACTGCACTAAATAGCGAGTTGTGATCATAGTGCTCACAGAACAGATTAATAAATATAATTCCAATAGGCTATATACCAATACAGTAAATTTTGAAGCAGGCTTTTGAATGTGAGTGGCCTACAAAAATGAACCACGCATTATAAACGTGCAATAGTGTGTGTAATACACTAATATTAAATGAGCATCAATACATAAACCGAGAGCAATTGTTAGTATTCAACGTATGACATATTCTTGACACGTGTTTAAATTTATCCCGTATTCTTCCTTACTCGAGATCGGTTGCCTGCTTCTCCTTACCCGTTAGGTATTTCAGTTCCCATTATTTCTGAGTTCCCTGGTTGCGCTAGTTATTGTGTAACTTCGAATGAAATGTGAAAGCACTCTTGAGTATGTGGCGACTTCAATCTTGAATATCTGCTCCTGAGACATTCCCAGGCATAGAAAACTGCTGATGCTTCATACAAACATAGGGCCACATGATACGCTCGATTAAGACCAAGTGTGATGCGGGATGGGTTAGTTTGGAAGGGTCTATGTATGTGTTGTTCGCAATAATTGAAGATTTTCATTGCATATTATTTTGTTCATATCAATAACAGTATGTATTACCATTTTTTTTTTCAATATGAAACAATCATCATTTTCTACAAACATTTTACCATATTGCAAACGAAATATAAGCAATAACTAGCGCTACGATCGAAATTCACAGTTTCATGCTGCAGCCTGAATATAGTGGGCCTTGAGCACGTTTAAAATGGAGTACTCAAAAGTAATCAACACTTACGTAATGACACTAACACCACCACGTTTAAGCATATCGCAGTCTAGTATCTTAATTGCAATATACATTTTAATAGTCCCTCTATAATTAAAAAATTCATATGCATTATGATTTTTTTAATTAAAGAATCTCATTTTCTTTTTCCAGTGTATTCTTTGTTGCGTCTGTGCCAGGTGGTCATTTTGGTAATGATTGGGGACTAAGCCGCATCGGAACACTTCTTAAAAAGCACTGTGAAATACCGACCACTGAGAATGATAAATGGGATTTCATAGCACAGGCTTCTAGTATCGGAAGCTACGGAAAGGAACCTAAGGTAAACAATCCAAGAATTATAAACTTGACGTCATGTATTTGTGTATTGTTCAGCAGTATTTACATGTAAGTCCGGGTCGCACATAGAAACTCGTCTCGACTGCAACACTTTGAATATATTAATGTGATATTGATACAAAACATATTATGTAAGTTAATCTATTATTGCACATAGCATCGGTACAACATTTTTGGTAAAACGAAACATCTGCTTGTCATGTGTATATAGTTCCACATGACATGGGGCACAGGTAGAATAACAAAATGTTTTCATTCATTTCGGGTAAACGCGTGATGTCACTGTCCCAGATATGGTCTATCATTTGCGTTATGAATAAAGTTGCAACATTGCGCCCGGGTTTGATTTATGTCCATATCCTAATTGGGACAATTTTCTATGTGCGACCGGGTTAACAGTGCATATACACAGTTATGATTAACTAATTCTATGGACAAATGATTAGCTTTTCTAAAGTAATTTTTTTATATATATTTATTATTGTTGATATAAAAAAAGATTTCTAGTTTTTTAGGAAAATCAATATTTTTTTCAATTACAATTACAATATAATGTACATGGAAACCTCTTTAAAATGTAAATTATTAGAAAATTGTATTAAATTGTGCGCTTCGTATTCTGTCGTAAAACTACCGTAGCATTGTACTTCGCCTTAATACCCCGTTTACACATGCATATATTTACTGCTGACAATACCTATTATTGTAGCCATGAGAAGAAAATGTACGTATTGTCATGCAAGTTGCAAGATTGCATGCATGGATCAAAAAAGTTCAGAAGCTTCTGAATTTCCACACAATAGTTGGAACTTGCGCAGTTGAACAATTTAAAAAATACAAACTACGTTGCGTAGCGCATTTTGATGTTTACAAATTTTCACAACCTATCTAACAGCACTATTCAATGACAACAACGCGTCACGCTTATGCTTGAAGAATGAGAATGACGAGACAGTCAGCATTTTTATGTGTAAACAGTTATTATCTCGATAGTTGAATTTACACACTATTAGTGCCAGTAAATCCGTGCACGTGTACAGGCGTTATAATGCTAATCAAATAAGATTTTTTCAGTTGTGGCTGACTGGAGATTTCCAAGCGCAGTTTTGTATGTCGAACACAAGATCACCTCTGCAAACCAGAATACCATCGCTCCGGATGATTTACCCGTCGCTGCAAGCTGTCAGGCAATCCCACGACAACCTCCTGGGCGGTGGCTGTTTGCCCTATTCAAATAAAATACACGAAAAGCAACCTTGGCTTGACAAGTTTATGCAGTATGTTTTATTTAAAATATCATTTACCAGAATATTAAGCCGGGTTTATTGTTTTAGTTAATTACGTACGTAATTGAAATAAAAGTCCACAACTGCAATCTGTATTGTTTGTTAAATTATGCAAGCTATAGCGCTAACTAGGTATTACATATTAAAAATGTTGGATTGTGACCCTAACCATCAACACTTCCAGTATTACATAAATTTATATTAAACCCATTGGAGACAATCAGCGCCAATCTGGCACCGCTGTTACAGGATGCAGGAAATGATAAAAAACACTTTTAACCGTTTCGCCGCGGAGCGTTTAATTACTATTTAATTACCACATTTAAATAACATCCTAATTATATCTATTGGCCCCCTAATGAGGGCACAACAGCTGTGCCGTCAGCGGTCAATGAGTTAATTAGATGAGATTAGTTAATAATAGATTTAGCCAACATTTTATGATGTTATTTATATAGAGGCTGATATATTTTTCAAAAATTATTTGATTTACATAATGTATTTTTATTTAGATTTATCAAAATAGTGACTAGATATTTGAGAGATTAAAGCGTCAATTACATTGAGCTTCTTTACGAGCTGTTTGTTGGGGAATTTAAAAGCGGGCGATTCAGCTACTGCTATTTGATGATTACACACAAAACTTTCCATTCGCTAAGAAGCCACAAGCCAGCGACTATTTTGACAGAACGTAGTTCGTTTTTTTACCGGGAGATTGCTACTGCGCAGACGCAGTAGGCCCACACACCGGCGTGTAGCGTGTAAAGTTGACCGGCTTTCAACTTTTCTCGGTAGAATGTTTACAACCTACTTGTTAGCTTGTTCGATGATTACACTGGGCGACTTTACAGGCAGATTATAAATTCGCCAACAAACAGCTCGTAAAGAAGCTCAATGTAATTGACGCTTAAAAAAACATATAATGGTTCTCCAGCTTATAAATTTCTTGAAAAGTATTATTTATATTTACCTACTATTTAATTATATTTCTCTTTTATCATTTAGTACTATTATGAACTTTGTACCTTTGTCGTTTTGTATAAAAAAGGGTAAAAAAAACACAAAAAAAAAACATTTTACATGTTTTCTTGATTCCATTGATATAAAAAGTTAACTTAAAACATAAATCGATAGTAGAATAATTCAACACCACTAAACAGATTAATAAATAGAATTCAGATATGCTATACCCCAAAACACCACATTTGAAAGCAGGGTTTTGAATGTGTGTCCTGTGCAATAGTGTGTGTTGAAACCTTCAAATACACCAATATTGAATGAGTGTCAGTGCATAAACCGATAGCAATTGTCAGAACTAAGGACAAGCTTAGAATGATGTATTCTTGACACGTGTTTAAATTTATCTCATATTCTTCCACACTCGATCGGTTGCCAGTTACTCCACACCTATTAAGTATTTCAGTTCCCATTGATTTTGTGTTCCCTGCTCAATACCTATAAATATTTAAAGGATTTATTCGAATTAAATGAATAATAAATGAGATACATCAATTTCAATAATTGATCCTGCAAAATCAAGCTTGTCTCCAATGGGTTAACAAATGGGGCGGCGGTTGTAAGCAGCAGTGAAGGCTGTGAGATGGTTGAAAATGAAGAATTCCATTCGGGATTTGTTAGCGAACCTGAAAAATCAGTAAACATTGTAGGAATAATATTTTTGTCATTATGATGCCTTCTCTTTTCTAATCATCCATAATCAACCTTTAATGGTCATATTATGAAATAGTATTATTTCATGTGAGCATTAATGGTATTATATAACAAATTTATTGTTCTTAAATCTTGTGCATATTCAGTATTGAATAAATAAAATACACAGTAAGTCCTCGACTTACGTTGATACCAGATGAAAGTCTCCCACAGGAGACTACCTCAAAGGGCGGACTGAACCATCATATTTCCCAAAATACCACAGCCTACGTCCACTCTTCGCGGTGATCGCAACCCTCGGCCGAGCGGAACCCGTCTCCTTGAAATTCAAATTCGTCAAATTCCCGCCAAAACAGACGCGGTCTATCAAAAACGGCCGCTCGCGCCGCCACTAGTCAATCCGTCGGTAAAACAGGGAGCTTCCCGACCGACGGATAAAACAGGACGCCGCGAATCTGGCAGTTGGATCTGGATGGGCGCGAAAGCTCTCTCTTGCCTGATACGTCGACCAGCCAGCATCTCTCTGACATCAACCGCCGAACCAACAGCATCAACCGCAAAATCTCTTCTCGCCTTCGCTCGCCTCGGACGCGAAGCCAAGCCAGCATTCCGGACAGCCCGCCAAAAAGACCACATCTGACATCGGCAGCACGCCAAGCCGCAAGCCCCGACCCTACCTCCCATCGGACAGCGAGCATCGCCTCGGATGCGAAGCCCCAGCAGCCAAGCCCGCGACACCACGTTGCAGCCCGCCAATTACCAGCCGACCGCCAACGACGACAATAACCTGTATCTGTAACGACTACCCTGCAATACGATGAAATAAACCAGCCTTGACCAAATACCCCGTGCGTTTCTGTCCCCCACCCCCGCTTTGACCTTGACGTTATCACGGCCTGCCATCTCCGCTTCAGAGCGCGCAGAAGGCCGGTGATAAGTTGATCGCCGTCAACGTGGGGCTTGTGGGCAGGATTGTGTCCACCGGAGCCAGCATCGACCCTGAGATACGCCAGCAGAGTGAGTACAACTGTGAACTTCCTCAAGCAGTGACATTTGCGAGTACTCACTCTACCGGGGGAGAAACACACGGCCGGTATTTACAATGTCAAATTGACCTTGTTTCGCGCGTGCAATCGCGACATCGAGACACGCGGCGATGCGTTTCTCGCAGCGGAAATGACGCACGAGATCGCGCGGAACGTACTCTCGCGAATTCATTCGATGTAGAAAGCATAGCCAGACAATGCTGGGGGCCGCGCAAAAGCCGCGTGGTCCCGAACACTGGACATCAGCACCCCAGTGGCGCCCGACAACAGCATCATCGACATCGGCTCCATCGCAAGACGTGACAGCAGCATCGTTATGTTCCTCCGACCAGCGGTATCATCCGTCGACCCTGGCCCACGGAGGAATACGTAAGATGTCATGGCCAACGGCGTCGCGACGCTACACGGAGATGCCCCGGCTACCGACGCCGACGCTCTTCGTGACCGACGTCACCCAGCACAGCGAGGTGCCAGCCAACGGCGCTCGTACCTCAAACCCAGGCGAAACATCTGCCACCAGCGCGGATGTCTCGCCTAGCATAACCACTAGCCTTATCAAGCCTAGCGAGTCTTAACGCACTGGAAGACGACACTCCTCGCAAAGACCCAAGGTCAAGCTTCAGTACCAAACCCCATAACCAGCCGCTTACCATTTGGCACCGGCATTATCACGGAGTGCCCCGGCGCGACGCCCAGCACCTTCGTGATATACCTTACGGCAGACCGAGGTTGGTCGCCTGGTCTCTGGTTGCCCAACCGGCGGTGACCAGCAGATACATCAGACACCGCCTCAATCGCCGACGGCCCAAGGCTACATCGGATCTGCAACCTGAGGGACCAAGAAGACTGAAGCGGAAGCCAAGATTCCAGGGACACAGCAAGACCCCCAGCATTAATCGACAAACATCCGACGCCAGCGAGGATGTCACGCCCGCCTTAAAACTACGACACCTATGGCCAAACCGCTTCGACGCCTTGGACGTGCGAGAAGACGACGCTCAAGAACTCAAGATCCCACTTCCAACACCAGACCCCATCACCAGACGTCTATTCTTGGAACCGGCGCTATCACGGAGTGTCCCTGACTGACATGTCTGACACCTCCGCGAAAACCTCACGAGGAAGCTGAGATTGGTGCCCTGGTCTCTAGTCACACAATGGCGGCGACTAGCAGGCGCAACAGGTCCCACCTCACTCTTCGACGGCCCAAGGATGCGATGAGCTGGTCGATTCGAGGGAACCACCATGTGGAAGTGGAAACCTCAGCAGTTTTGACACGAAAGAGCCTCAAGCACGCCAAGACCATCGGACGCGTCAAAGCTGCACAGAGGTGAACCGGCCCCAAGGACAAGCGACGGTAGGCTGATGGAAAAGACGACGGTTCGGTCGTTTCCCGGAGAGGTCGTTTGATACCAGATGAAAGTCTCCCACAGGAGACTACCTCAAAGGGCGGACTGAACCATCATATTTCCCAAAATACCACAGCCTACGTCCACTCTTCGCGGTGATCGCAACCCTCGGCCGAGCGGAACCCGTCTCCTTGAAATTCAAATTCGTCAAATTCCCGCCAAAACAGACGCGGTCTATCAAAAACGGCCGCTCGCGCCGCCACTAGTCAATCCGTCGGTAAAACAGGGAGCTTCCCGACCGACGGATAAAACAGGACGCCGCGAATCTGGCAGTTGGATCTGGATGGGCGCGAAAGCTCTCTCTTGCCTGATACGTCGACCAGCCAGCATCTCTCTGACATCAACCGCCGAACCAACAGCATCAACCGCAAAATCTCTTCTCGCCTTCGCTCGCCTCGGACGCGAAGCCAAGCCAGCATTCCGGACAGCCCGCCAAAAAGACCACATCTGACATCGGCAGCACGCCAAGCCGCAAGCCCCGACCCTACCTCCCATCGGACAGCGAGCATCGCCTCGGATGCGAAGCCCCAGCAGCCAAGCCCGCGACACCACGTTGCAGCCCGCCAATTACCAGCCGACCGCCAACGACGACAATAACCTGTATCTGTAACGACTACCCTGCAATACGATGAAATAAACCAGCCTTGACCAAATACCCCGTGCGTTTCTGTCCCCCACCCCCGCTTTGACCTTGACGTTATCACGGCCTGCCATCTCCGCTTCAGAGCGCGCAGAAGGCCGGTGATAACGTGATTAATTCATTCCGTTAGTAAAGTGCGGTCCTCGAGATATTAAGATATAAAATCATGATGACTATAATGACACATTTCCATTTGCAGTGAATGGCAGGCCGTGCATTCAGGTCGTAACAGAGCCATGCCGCACATCAAGAGCTATCTTCGACTCTCGCCCGACTCTAAGAAGGCTGCCTATTTCGTATTAACTTCGGCCAACATGTCAAAGTCTGCTTGGGGGGCCTTCAACAAAGGCAACCGGGCTCTTCGTATTAATTCCTATGAAGTCGGAGTGCTATTCCTGCCGCAGTTCGTTGTAAGTACATTCGACTGAATTTATTTATGTATGCATCACTAACTTAATTTATATTAACTATTAATTTGAAATTTGGAAGATTTTAGTCTTTTAGTCTTTTATGTCAATTAAAAAATATTTCAATAATTTACAGAAAATCGTAGTTTTAAAAAATGGTAACAATTTTGACCATGGAAAGTGATGTTGCCATGTTATTGATTGTTGTGGTAAAATGTCATCTATGCATAGGGATTAGGTTATTTTTACATAATGTCGACAAACGCATCGGGCCCTAAGTACCTAATTTATTAAAAAATGGCCAGCCATAAATCAAACCTTGTAGGATTGTCGCATCCATGTTGCTTCTTTAACCCTCGCACATATCTGCCTAACGACAGTCATAACGTCTAGAAACATCAACAAAAATAATGTTATTGCACAAAAATGTCATCAAACGCCGAAACAGCGATTATTATGTATTGGTACCGCAGAAATCTAAGAAGAAGACGAAAGTATTGAGTTCATCTTTCAATTAGACTATTATTATTATCATCAGTGTGCGGAGGTCCATCATGTTACGTGTGTTCTGTGAACACTAACAAAATCTCATCGACGTATTCGACGTGTTACAGTCGAGACAAATTTAGATGTGTGAGACGGCTTACACACATCAGCCTGAATCGAACAACTGATAAATGAATGCTTCTACAAGCAGATTTCATTACTCTCCGTGTGTTTCCGCAGAATTTAACTTGGTATATCATCGATTCAGTGGCCTTTAGGTCTACCTTTCGGATGTTTTCAACCTCTTAGGTTGGATGACCAAAACTTTATCTCTCTTTCGAAAAATGTTTTCACCCCATTTCCATTTAAAGTTTTCAGCAAACTATTTTAATATAATACATTTAGTGATATATTTTGTTATTTCAGATATCAGAAAGCCTCTTTTCTGTGGAGGTGAATGACACAAATAGATTGCCGATTCCCTACGACTTGCCACCGTCTCCATATGCAGCTGGGAAAGTTGCCTGGGTTCAAGAGTATATGGCGGAAGCTCGATATTAATAAAGAGAATCACACAAAAGACATGTGGGCGAGAGAAGGGTCATGGAAAAATAGTGAAATATTATGCAACTAATCAGGACTAGATACACCAGACAGTTTCAACGGCACTGTGCCAAGGTCATCTATCATAATCAAGAAAGCGACAATTTCTGGAGAGGGGGTTCCGGGCTACCTCTAACAACTCTCTCTACCTGTTCCTGTCCATAGTGACCGATTTCTAATATAGCATCCCAAGTATATGGCAGCTACATCCTGCTATGGTCTGTTGCTTCTTTTGCATTCCGTTGGATTCCCGTATCGAAGTGACTATGCGGTTAATCAATTAGCAATTTCGCTCCCATATATAGAATATCCACATTATGAAGATATTTCAACCGATTTTGAATTTACATACAGTCGAACTTGGTTATTACAAAGAAGATGGGACCGTCTGAATTTACTTGTTATATTGTTATATAACATTTTTCGCGCCACTTTCTATTTAAGCATAGAACATAAAAAATCTGAAAACCATTGTAAAAATTTATAAACTACAAAAGAAGTTGTTTATTGTAATGAAGTGCTGAGCCGCCGGCGCTGGTAGGTACCTACTGACTTCACGAAGCTTGGATTTTTTACATGCAATTTCAACCATATGCGTGGATACTTTTTCAATGTTGTCAGCGAAAACACCAATTAGGTACTTGGACCCTTAACTAGTGTCATAAACATAATCCGATCCCGGCGGCATCGGTCTAGTTAATTGCCCGGTCGGATTTTATTGCTTAGGGTCGAAAATTTTGTTTTTAAACAATCGACACATTAACAGTTTTGCTCGGTATGCCCGAGAATTAGCTCGTTATAAAAGTGAATAAATATATGGAGAAAATCATAAACTAAAATGTCAACGAATGTTTCCTCATTTCATCCGAGATTTTGCTATTTCTGTGATCGTAATAACCAAGTTCGACTGTATGTAATTTGGAAACGCCGCAGAAACATACTTACTGGAAAAAATATGACACCGGATGGGACCCAATGCGGCCAATCTGCTTTACCAATTTTTGAGCCACCTATGTCCTTCTAAATTACAATGAAATAAACTAACAGTCATACAACTGAAGTGCTTATTAAATTATGTTAATATTTGCAATCGGCTGTTATGATTTGAATTAAGGAATCAAATTTCAGTACTTACTTTCATTACTAGCCGACTCTCCAAATTTTAGTCTTGAATGAAAAAAATAGTTTATTAGATTTTCGAATTGTTAGTTGTTAGCAATTCGGTTACCTACCTCATTGGGTCTATGTCCTAAAGCCAACTACACCTAAGTGTATAGTATAAAAAATAGATACCTACAGTGAAAATGTTCTAATACCTACACTAACTACCTAACTCGCAATTTCTAAAATAAAACGTTTTGTTTTTTTATTTAGAATTTTAAAAATATGTACTTAATATAAAAAATATACAAATTTTTTTTTCTGAAGTTACAGATTGTCCAGGAGTAACATTTCTCTAAGATTCATAATTTACTTCGTTAAAACCAAAAAATGATAAACTTTCCCCGATTTTGAAAACAATCTAAAAATCTTGTCTTTGTCTCGTGTAGGTATTGGAAATTTCAGAGGGTTTTTTTGTATCTGGAAATATGAAAAAAATATTTTTCTAACTTCTTAAATGTTAAAACCCAAATCTGTTTTCTCGGACTTTTTTATGTCGAAACCATATAAAAAATAAGTGCGAAAAAAGAATGTGTAAGAACATATGAGTTTAACACAACTGAGGAATTTGAACTGGCGATCCCCAGATTAGAAGCTGACTGTGACTAATATATATTTATTAATCAGCATGTTTGCCATGAAAATCAAGTGTGCGCAACCCGGTCCAACCCTATTGTGATATATTTTTTATAAAATTCTAAACTTACTTTTGTTTCTTACAATTGTTGTTCAATATGTAATAATTATGTTTGTATTCCTGTTTATTAGAAATAATACATTTTTAATATTAAAATAATACCTATCTTTTTTTTTTCATACTCTTATGTCTTTTCCGAAGTCAGATTACAACAAATCTCGTACCTACTGATAACTTAATATTTGTATTGTATTCTAAGTATTGAGGCTACATATAAAACACATACCTACCTACCTAAATACACAATGAGTCACACAAACACTAAACCAGTGTTGCCAACCGCACTATAATTATAGTATTTGTACTCAGCGGCGGCTCCTCTAATACCATCCAAGTGCTACGCACTGCCTGCATTTTTGAAGACATCACTCAACTTTTCATTGTTATTCATATGTGTATCACTCACTTCGCGAAGTAGAACATGTAGCAGTATTATGAACAATATTCCGTTCATGAGCGCGAAGCGATTGCGATCCAAATCGATTTTCAGTTTGCACAGGATTACAATGAGGCCACTGTATACTTCTTAAACGGTAGTCCAATGTTTCTGTGGTAGCGTTTTGTGTAGTATTTTTTACACACTTTATGATCGGCGCACGAAATTAGGAGTCTTGAAACAAAAACGCCAGTTTCTGTTTTATAACAATGTTGGCAAGTTAATTTTTAACAATTTCACATTTAAGATTTAATGAATCGCCAAACTTTTACGAAAATACAAACTGCCGCATATATTTCTAAACCACTGAAATACATTCAATATAATAAAAAAAAACACAGCAGCACTACATGAGTAGTAGGTCATAGCTGAATAATAAATAAGAACGATAATATAAGAGAAACATACTTTTAATGACATATAAATACAACAGAAATAAATCTGAGTTCGAAGGAACGCTGATTTACAATATAAATATTACCCACGCAATGTTAGTTCATTTTATAATTTCACGTAAATTAATAATAATGTAAAATTTAAGAAATAAACATACTGCTATGCACTATTAACAAAGTGACCCAGCGTACGTCATCCGTTTTTACGACGGTTTATATTTGGCTGACGCATTCATTGTTCGTAGCGTAAAGCCATAAACCGTGACATTTATTTTTCTTTATTGATATTAAATCATTCTAACTGTTTAAAAAAAAATTTAAGAAATAGAATAAATAAACAGACATTTAATTTACCTTCTGAGAAGTTCGATGTTTCAGTCATTACACACTAAGATATTATCTTAGCTTATTGACACGGCAGACTTCGGTGATTAAGGTAATCATGAAGAGACGCTTTACAACCTTTACGTGGCTAGGACAAGTGTTCCTGATGCCGCCAAAGAGTGTGACACTTCGCACCCTTATGGCACAGTCTCAAGGGTTCCGTTGCCATGGCCGGCCGTCCCTCACCCTGCAGCGGTGCTACAAAAGCGACCTACGTGCTGCAGGTCTGACATGGCGGGAGGCGCAAGAGTTGGCGTCGGACCGAGGGAGGTGGCGCGAACTGGTGCTTGCCCTATGCTGCAATGCTGGGTATAGAAGGTAAACCATTGCGCACTACCAGAAAATGCTATTCTGAAGACCACCGGCCGCCACTGTTTGTACTAGGTATATTTTTGGTCCGCGTACTATGTACGATATTAAAAATCTTTAGTACGCCTACAAAATACGCCAAATTCGTTCAAAGATCTGTAATTTCGTAATAGAAGAAAATAAAACAAAGCCCACGACTTCATTTAAAATGGAATTTCTTTTTAATTTGCCGGTAAGCATTTTTGGTCGGAAGAGGTACACCTACCTAAATAAAAAAGGGCCTCGGAATTTCTCTTATCCTCTGTTATTTGTTTTGTGAGAAACAAAAACATATAGGGTAAGGGGATGTATTATCGTGATAGATTTTACAAAGTACTATATATAACTGTAAGCTTGCATAATATTAAAAATGTGAAATATGTAATGGAAATGGCCATGCTTCACCTTAATGATGAACATTAAATGGACTTTGTAAACATAATAACTATTCTTTTTTTTACAATTTTATTTGAAACAAAAAAGTTTGGTAATATCGTGACAAGCACAGTTAATACCGTGATACTGGTAAGGTAATATCGTGACAACTAGAATAAAAAGGAAATCAGCGAAAATATTTATTTATAGATGAAAGAGATACTGACATTGGTATTTTTATCTACAGATTGATTAATTAATTGAATATTTAAATTAATTGAATGGTTAACTTAATAAATTATATTTGAACACTCGTCACACATGATGTAAAGTTCATCATCATCTGGTGCAATGTTCAAGCAATCGTTATGATATGGACGAATGCAATAAGAACACTGTACCAAATTTTCCCATTCTTCTCTTTTGCATCATGAGAATATGTTAATCCACATGCACCACAGATCCAATCTTCATCAGTATTTTTTAGTTTTCTGGCGTTTCTGTTTGATTTTTCTTTGTTTTGGCTGTTCTTTTCTTTTTTAATAGCCTCTGTTGAAGTAGATGCATGACTGATGATCTCTATATCATTCAAATATTTTGCTGACGAGTCAGACTTTCTTTTTGTTGTGGTTTTCGTTTTTTCAATAGGCAACACATCTTCAATCTTTTGATCAGCCATTACATTTTTATCAGCACTTGTAATTTTTTTCTGTTAAACGAGAAGGTGCCATAGCGTCTGAGTTAACAGCATCCTTACAAAAAGGGAAAATCCCACATTTTTTGAAAGCATTTTGTATATTACTGGATGTGAATGATTTGAAATAAGCCGGATTTAACATGGAGTGAAAATTGGTTCTGTCTGGTTTTTCTATCGGATGATTTTTCATATGATCCTTCACGCTATCATTGCAATGGTGCTTAAGGGACTTATAGATACCAACGTCCAATGGCTGTAGGATGTGAGTGTTGTGTGCCGGAAAAGTGAACAAATAAACTGAATTATCCTTCGCCAGATTAATCACGTCTGGAGTTATGTGAGATGAGTGGGAATCAAGAGGCAGAACTACAGGGATAGCGTGAATGATGATTTTGAAGCTGCATAAATTTTCATTCCACCTTCTTGCACTAATCGTAAAGCACGATCTATATCTGAAGATGCGTATTATCTCCTTTTTGGATTCTTTTGCTGTCGCAGCCATATTTGAATCAAAGAAATTATACTAATATAGGCAATATCGTGATAAAAAAAAAACCAACGAAAACCGGATAAATAACTATCAAGTAATAATGCCGACCGTATAATCTGTACGTACATATATTAATATAGCAGTAAAAATGTGTTAAAACATTAAAACAGTTCATTCAAAAATAGGTCGTCAAAATAACATGTAATTTTTTGAAAACAACCTAACAAATTCATCGGCTAACTTAAGGAATTTTGTTCAATATTTTATTAAATTTTGAACAAATACCAACAAATATAGTAAGGTTGATCTATTAACTATCGATGTTGTGCAGAAAAAAAATAACTTACCGGTTACCAGTTAGATAATTTTACGAAAAACTGAGCGTATATGTTGCAAAAATCAGTTGAACACGTCTGGGCAGGTTCGCGAATTAAAAGTTTTTGTACTCGCTCGACAGCGTCTTAGCGATCAATCTGAAAATACCATTGTCCTTTTCACTCCTTTGACTCATCGTATGCGTTGTTTCATATTCGTCACCAGGCTAGGTAATATCGAAATATCGAATTGAAAATGTATCACGATATTACCTATATCACGATAATACATCCCCTTACCCTACATTTTCGACATATTATGACAACGCGTACTATAAATTTTGCCGAAATACTATAATTTCTTGGACTGCGTACTATAATTCAGTGACAAAGAGATGTCAGTGCTGCCAACCGTACTAAATTATAGTAGGTACCTATGTGTGCTATAATTTTGGTCCGCAAACAATGTATGATATTAAAAAGGTGTACGCCCGATTTTCTTTAATTATTTTGATTATCGGAAAGAATAATTATGCAAAACGTACCTACCTACTAAAATTTCGATATTTCCGTACTTTAAATTAGTGTAAAGTACTAAATTTTGCAATAGAAGCAAATTTGGCGACCTTGAAGAAGAAGAGGTAAAGTAAGCCTTTGGCTTTGGTATAAAAAAAATTTTCTTTTTAATTTTGTTACCGAAGTCAAGGTTTTTTGAGCAACTTTTTTTCCAGGTTCTCCAAATTTTCTTATATTGCGAAATTATAGTAATTTGCACCAATTTATACTTTTTGTATTAATTTTTAATATCTACTTTTTGCGTATTTTTTCCGATATTCAAAATTATAATATTTTGGGCGTACTATACCTGTTTTATATCATACATAGTACGCAGACGAAAATTATAGTACAAATACTATAATTATAGTATGGTTGGCAGCACTGCTACTGACTAATCTCTGGATTCGTGCGAATTTAGCGGGCGTCCCCACAGCATTTCGCGTTCGCTATTTTTTCGGCAACACAAAATAGAGACGCAACAGAAGTAACTAGTTATTTGATTCGGTACTTTGGCGTAATGAAATCAACACATCATACACGATCAAAGGATTTGGACTATGAAGAGAATGGGCATTATACGGTCAGATAGATGATGGTCAGTTGCCATTCAGTTTTTCTTACTCACGCAAAATGTTTGCTAAGTATTTTTGTTCATTGTGATTACTTACTCAAGTGTAGTTATAAATGATTGTACTACTAAATAATAATAACGAACTGTAGTATGTATTATTGACTGTTTATCTACTCATCGTGGCGGATTGTCTTTTTGCGACCTACAAATTGGAAAATAAATGTCATACCAGTAGTGTTATCTGCAGATGAACATGCGAAGTCACTTGTAGTTCACATGAGTTATTTTGGATATTTCGAGGAGATGAGTTGCTGGTAATTTGTAATGGTAACAGACTATTTAACGGATATTATTGTAGTAATATTTTCTGCCACAGGTTGATTAATTCTTGCAAATGAGACAGTAGTTGTTTAAATGCTTAATCGTAAATTACTATACTTCTGATTAATTAACTTATTTTAGGCTTATTTATATGCTTTCGTTAGGTTTACAACTCACAACTAATTCTTAATGTACGTTGCACGCACAAGATTTATTTTTATACTGTGAATTTCCCGACAATATGTGCTTCATCGCTGAGAGAAGACTTTACACTCCTAAAGATTGATCCAGATTAATATTTTTCATGGGCTTTCTCGCACCCGTCGACACTTTTTCTCGTTGCTGTGCAGACGGAAGCTGAATAATCATGTTTTTATCGCGGCAAAACAATGCATTTACCATGTATTATGTAATGGTGTTACCATTTTAATATTATAAACGACTCTACTGAATTTAAATTACTTTCTATCATTACGCTGTACGATTTACGTTTTACTAACTAAACATTTAATATACATTTTACATAATCTTAATATTTATTGAACTATTATTCAACATCCCATTCGTCCGGACACATACACTGCATCTTTCATACTGTTTACATATTATTATTATTAATTCAATACAATTTACAAATTTTATATGGTAATACAGCATTAAAATCTTATCTACTAAACAATTATTTACACACTTTCATTCCAAATTTACTTACTTTTTCCTCTACCGCCCGCATACCAGTGTCAATATACGAGTCGTAGGACTTAATCTGGCATAAAAATCTTAACGGGTTATTAAGGAGCTGGGTCGCACGTTTTGTTAAGCCGACGATTTTTGGAGATCAGGTAACTTGTTTCAGCCTTTTGAAGCTACGGTGCAGGCACTAGCAATAGGCCAATGTGGTAGTGTGTTAATGACCAAAAATTGAACAAGTTCCTTAACATGTCTTAACAAACATAAAATATAATATATGAAAATATTCAAACATATTTCTGGCAAGTACCTACCTAATACAAAAAAAAGATCTCAGCTATGTAGGTACAGGTATTTAATAAAAGCGGCGATTTTGTAATATACAATATAACAGGCATGTCCAACACGTCGATCGCGGAATGAGTATAAAAAGCATGTACATACATTTAGTTGTAATATAATTTAGATTTTGAATTGGAAGCAGTGACCATTCCTATTTTTTTCCTTAACGAGTTTGCAAGAAAGTCGTTTTAAAATTTTTGCTTTCTTAAAATACTGCTTTATACCTTGTCGTATTACTCGATTCGTATTGCATCACTCACAGCCTGACGCATAGGTGAGAGAAAGAGAATGTGTGACTTCCCGCGTTTTTCATGTATATTTAAGGTTATTAGATAATATAATGTAATGTATTGTATAAAATCGTATTATGTGTGAGTGTCCATATTACCATGCAACCAACATCATGTTTAAGACGTGCGCGTGCGCACTCACACACTACTGAATGTATTGCCAGCCTCCGCAAAATTTTGTTGAAAATAGAATCCGATACCAGATTTTTGGTTTACCTATACAATGACTACCAACTCTATTAAATCCAGAAAATTCAGCACTGTATGCATAGACCCGTTTACAAGACTCATATCGAAAGAATGTACATACAAGTAATTGCCAACTTCTTTGTTATTTAAGTACTTTCTTTCGCGGCATAATTAGACAAGTTCATTTATCTATGCAATCAATTGTGAATATCTGCGCACATATTTCTTTTCGATGAGCTTACGTTCCGCACACATAATAAAAATAATGGAAACGTTGAACATAACATTGTCATCTCCGAAAGGACGGGGGGGGCGTTGGTTGCGCTGGACCCCCCGTGGTGAAGTAAGGTCAAGGTTATCGTCTGCTGGCTTCTTCTTTCGGGGACATGCGTGTTTGATTGACAACGCGGAATTATGGCGAAAACAGTGCTTTTTATTGTTCGGAATACATTTACGAGTACAACAGGTTACAGCGTATAAAACATTTAACAAAATATTTATAAAATAAATAAATTTAAATTGGCGGAGTCACCGGCGAGCGCGGCGCCGCGGCCGGCGTCTCGCTCGAGAGTCCGAATACCGAACGAAGTTTCTAGGGGTTGGGGTCGTCTCTGAAAATCAAAGTAGGTAATAATACAACAAAATAATTCACAATTCTATCACTGAAAAATGACAAAAAGACAGCCTTCGCACCCTCTGGCATATGTACTTTGGGTCCCATATTTCTGCTCACAGAAACAGATAACCAGACCTTTTCTAGTACATGCTTTGAAAGGGGCTGTGTATTTCTTGGGATTATTACTGGGCTGAAGCATTTCTTTGCTAGGTAAAATCGATCAGACATATTTTTACAAAATAATATGACAACAGTTTTGAGTGAAACAAGACTAAAAATATACTAGGTATTCTAGGTAATGGTACGTTTACATTTGACACTAATATCGTCATATTTATGTATGACACCATATTCACTTAAGTGTAAACAGTAAGTATATTTGTATCTGCCACTTATTTTGCGTGTGTCGACTCTCACCTACCACTTATTCAATCTACTTATATACGCAAATGTAAACACCGCGTATTCGACAAGTTCGAACTTGGAGCGATATATCACCGAAGTTGGACCACCGTCTACTTTTATGTCAAGTACCTGACACAATATTCGTAGTTTGACAGGTACCTAGTGAATTGCATATGTATATTTCTAAAACAACGGACAATCAATAATCATAGGTACACCATGAATGTATGCCCAACGTTTACGTTAATAAATGTACTGTAGCGATCTGTCAAAAATCATAGACAATGAGAAATAAATCGGATGTGCCGTGTTCTACGGATTTTGTTCGAAAATAAAATATCGCTTGTTCTCGGCACATACGATTAATTCTGATGCACTCTGTGAAGAAAAAATGCGCTTCAAATGGTATTACCTAATTCATTTTGGCCCACACCTGCACTCGTATTAGGTACGATAATATTATATTGAATATGCAATGACGATCAAGTGCTAGATATCGCAATGTTACTGTTAATCGTTCTTCTACGCATTTCTGAATTGTGTGTCTTGTTTTTTGGCAAAAGGTCCAATCTTGCAAACTAAAGTTCACAAATTGAGTTGGATCTTCGATTTTAAACTCTGACATTAAACGGAAGGCACCTAGTTCTTCTCGTCGCTGAATCCATTCCCGCACCCATCTAGACCATTTTTCCCTCCTTTTTGTTGCCAAAAGACTTAAAATAATAACTCTCGCTGCTTTCTTTAGGTACATTGTATGGCTGGGAACTTTGGTTCCAATATTTATATACCTAGTATACGAATTTTGATATTGGTCAAGATGAAGGCCAATGTAATAATATTAAAAAATGATACCTATTAATAATTATTATTTTAGGCATCTAAAGTGTTGTGCTGGCGATTGTTTTAAGTTACCTATATACAGCACTCGAAATGGAAAAAATTACGAACCGGAGCGCTCTACAGTTTTCTGAAGATTTTTACATAGTAAAGTTATCAAAGTTTATGTGTTTTTTTTCTTCATAAAAATAAGTGTGTTAGATTTTCTATTACCGTCATATAGGTACCAGCTCAGACGGTCAAATTATTTATTCCACGAGACGGAGCGATAATTTTACCGATTTCACGAACAGGAACGGCGCTCCGGTGCGTTCCGGTTCATTTCGAGCCCTGCCTATATAGGTAACTACAAAATCGTTTGCTGTTTATTGGCTTTAAAATTACAGCTTGCTTGTAAGTATTATTAAAATTGTATAGAATTTATAATGACGCTAGGTTTTACTTGGCTTGCTTCTAGAATTAATGTAGGTATAAAAAATGCAGGATTTTATTTATATTAAGGGCTAGAATGATTCTATTAAATTTTGTTGAAGTTGCAAAAGGGTGACTATAAATTTTCACACATCTAAGCTTACGGGCTAGAAATTTCTGTCTCGTAGTCGTTCTGCTCGAATCCGCCCAATGATGGTTCAGGCCTCATGACCTTGGATCCTCTGAGGATGCCATGGTTTAGGCGGTATAAACATGTGTAATTATTTTTTGGCGAAATACTCTAAAATGAACCGCACGATAGTGCACAAATTCTACTTTTTTTAAAATCTAAAATGTATCAATATTGTATTGACACAAAGTATTGATAGTTTTATCCCCCCTCTCTAAATTATGACAACGTCTATTTTCATTTTTCACATTTGTTTTGTGAGTTCGAGCGGTTGGGTGTGTATAATATTGTGAATTGTATTTTTATCATACCCTGTAAGTTTTAATACCTATTTATGTTGATAGCACTGTTAATAATTAGGTATTATTAATATATTATGTACAATGTAGATAATAAGTCATAATATTATCATGGTATACAATAATTACTTAATTATTCTTATCGTTTATTTGGTTTTTTTGTAGCAGTAGATTAATATACTTACACTTTCTGCTTAATATAAAAATGTCATTGGGTCTTTTTACTGGTTCTCCGCCACCGGCCGCTGTCATCTGTCAGTGAGCGCAGTGCTGCCAACCGAACTATAATTATAGTACATTTTGGTTCGCGTACTATTCTAAAAGTTACATTTTCGTCCGCGTACTATTAAAAAAGTATAGTACGTCAAAAATACCACAATTTTGAAAAATGGAATTGAATTCGCCGGTTGTGCGAATATTCCACGAAATTCCAAGACCCCTTTTTATTTAACCAAAAACGCTTACCGACGAATTCAAGAAATTTCATTTTAAACCAAAGTCAAGGGCCTTTTTTTTACGTTTTTCTACCATTTTTTCCAGGATCTCCAGTTTCTTATATTGCAAAATTATAGTGCGTTTCATCAATTTATCGTTCGGAAATAACGAAATTTTCGTACTTTTTGCGTATTTTTCCAATATTCAAAAATATAGTACAAATACTATAATTATAGTATCTACAGTTGGCAACACTGAAACGAGTGTATCACATTCAGCAATTTCGCTACCTATATAAAATGCACACCAATACGAATAATCTGCCTCTTCTACAGTGTTGCCAACATGCCAGGCGGGGTACGAAAACAAGCTATTTGGCAGGAAAATACCCTAGATTTTGTGAAAATAAAATTGCAAGTAAATTTACTTATTCTACCAAGAACGAAGTCAATACCTTTCCTTTTCGTGTAAGTCTATCGAAAAAAAACTTGAGAAAATTGATATAATGTATACCTACGCGTAAAAACCACACTTTCTAAAAGAAATATATTTCAAAATTGACAACAAATGCCTATTGTGTCAAAGGCATTCAAGTTTCGTTTCGCGTCATTCCGATAATCATCACATCAGACTGATAATATCAGTGATATCACATAGGTAGGTACCTAAGCATAGCAAGCTAAGCACTCATTAAATTATATGATAACAACATTGATAACATGATAATTGATAACCATTTCACTATAAGGCCCATGAATGCTCATATTGTTTCAAAGCATTAAATTATGTTGTTTTATATCTCATGTTACTAAAATAGGTCCCTACTTACCTGCATTTAGTCGGTAGGTGTCTGATAGTCAGACATAATAATATGATACCCTCTCCATGAAAATAAATAACTAATATCTAGCATATTCTCAGTACATTTAAAGCGGTTTCGAGGCATCATTAAATGCTAGTAAAAACGCCATAAGCCAGATAGGATTTTTGCAAGCTATTGGCAATGCTGCTCTTCTGTCAAAAAAGGTGGAGGTTATTTATCACTCGCAGTGTTGCCGTATTTCAAATAATTCCAGTGTTACAAAGTGTCAAATATAATATTCTAATTGGATTTTAGGACGAAAATTGAATAATTAAAAAAAACATCCGGTACGTGGAGTACTACAAATTTTCAGTGCTACGGGTAAAACCCCATTGCTCCACTGCTCCGCTATCCTGCTCCAACGCTCTGTCGAAAACGACATATTATTGCACATCAACATACAGCACATCCTTCTCCTAACCAGGAATATTTTTTCATCTAATTGATAATGAATGTCACAAGCATTTATATTTTCTTTCGCGGAGTATTTTCATCTTCGGAACTACTCATCTATAGGATGAAAAATTTTGTTAAAATATTTTATTTTTTAAACTCAAATTTTAGATGAAAACTTTTATATGAAACGAAAGAAATAATGTTTATCATCATAATGACATAACAAATCTTGATTTTTGTTTATTTTACTTCCACAAGCTCACAGTTCTCCAGCCTGGTGGCCGGGGCTTAGGGGGGGCAGCATGTTGGGTCGAACAATTAAATGAGATAAACACTCCACAAATTTGCTCTAATATTAAAAAAAAGTCAACTGCGGCGATGTCTTTGAAAGTTGTAATATGTGGTTGTGTGATGAATTTTCATGTGGTATCGAGATTGATATAGGTAATTAAATGATAAATCACGTGTAGAATTTTATTTTATAATTACATAAGTAATTTATTATTTTTGGTGTGTTTTCTGACTAATAAAAATGGCGAAGGGTCACATGTTACTTGGCTGCCACAAAATGGGATTGCTATCAGATCTTCATTATATGATGTCAAGTGCCAACGACTCAATAATTCCAGTGGATTTATTTAAAAATACAAAAAATCATTAAATATACACGGTATGCCCTTAATTTGGTTCCGCTGAATACCATTTAGGTAACACTAGTGTAGGACATCACACTGCCCTTAACCTTAGCGATAGGTAGGAGACCCGCCAAACATGGTGACCCGGGGGCCCGTTTCGAGATATGGGGCCCGTGCAAGCACAGTACGAGTAGTAATGCAATATTTCTTTTTTAATGCATTCTAAACTAATACCCCTGATCAGGATAATTAAATTAGGGAGTGCAAAAGTGGTATTGAAAAAAAATCAGCAATAGCCTTCGTGGTGAGGTAGGCTTTTTCTTAAATATAGAATACATCTTGGGGGTTGAGAAATGAAACGACGCTTACATTCACGGACAGCATTATTTTTTTGCCAAAGTTACAAAGTTCAAACCTCTGGTATGATAAGTATGATGCAAAAGGCATAGGTCCACACTCTTTTCGATTTTATTGTACCTAATTATATTTTATATGTGCTGACATATTTGCCACGTTTGTGGCATAGTTCTATAAATCGTAACTGATGTAAGTATTTTAGACATGTGTCCTTGAGAAAAATCCGCAAACCGTAGTAGGTACGTGAGTCATGGGCATTACATTATCCTTTCGCTCTTTTCATCACACATACTTCTCATATACGTGCTGTATCATTTGATAAATACTATGGATCATTTATATTCTAATGGGAGATCACTTGTTACTATCTGTTAAAAATTTGCTACTACTTTTGTACACCTCAACTTCAGAATTGCACTCTAAATGGGACTGATTTGAAAGACATTCAGCATCAAAATTAATAGTATACTTAATATACGTAAAAAGTTGTAGTACCTACCTACATATTATTTTTCAAAGGTTAACAGTATATATTACGTTACTTAAATTCAAACGGTTACTTTACTGTAGGTACGAGGGTGGGTCAATAATTCCTTAGAAAAAAGCATTAAAACAGTTTTTATTTTTGTATTTTTTTTTTATTTCTCAACATAATCTCCTTGGAGCTCAATACACTTGGTTAGACGTTTCTCAATTATTTTTAAACCGTCAGAAAAATAAGTTTTCGGAAGGTCCTCAAAATAAGCATTTGTCCGATCGATGACTTCTTCATTTGAAAAAAAACGTTATCCACTTAGCCATTTTTTTAAGTTTGGGAAAAGGAAAAAGTCACTGGGGGCTAAATCTGGCGAATACGGTGGGTGGTCGACCAATTCGAACTTCAATTCTTCAATTTTAGCCATTGATCGTAAACATGTGTGAACACGGGCATTGTCCTGATGAAAGAGGATTTTTTTCCTGTTTAAATGAGGCCGTTTTTCTTCAATTTCGTTTTTTAGCTGGTCCAATAAAAATGCATAATAATCCCCTGTTATTGTTTTTCCTTTTTCCAAATAGTCAACGAAAATAATTCCACGTGCATCCCAAAATACAGTAGCCATAACCTTACCAGCTGATTTTACGGTTTTCGCCTTCTTTGGACATGGTTCGCCTTTCGCAATCCACTGCTTTGACTGTTCTTTCGTCTCGGGAGTATAGTGGTGTATCCATGTTTCATCTACAGTCACAAAGCGACGAAAAAATTCATCCGGATTGCGTTGCATGAGCGACAACAGGGCTTTAGAGGCCACCACCCTATTGCGTTTATTGTCGACTGTGAGCAAACGCGGCACCCATCTTGCAGAAACTTTTTTCATGCCCAATTTGTCATGTAAAATAGAAATGACGCTACCTTTTGAGATCCCTGTAACCTCAATTATCTCACTCAACTTTAATCTTCGTTCACTTAACACCATATCGTGGATTTTATTGATCATTTCTGGTGTAGTCACCTCTACAGGACGTCCTGAGCGTGGTTCATCCTTTGTTGATGTACGACCACGTTTAAATTCATTTAACCAGTTATAAATAGTTGCAAGTGAAGGAGCAGATATGCCGTGAACTAAATCCAACTCATTTTTTATTTCCTTTGCTGTTAACCCTTTTATATTAAAATGTTTAATAACAGCTCTAAACTCAATTTTCTCCATTTTTGTAAACAAGCAAATTTTTTTTTTAAATGTACGAAAATAAAAAACAACAACCCGACCAATCTGATTGAAACTTCGCAGCATACTGAATCGGTAGTGCCGCTGCATGAAAACAAACCGCTTACAGTACTAGTCGCGCCACCTGTCGGCTTTTCTAAGGACTTATTGACCCACCCTCGTATATTAAAATTATTTAGTCTTCAATTTTGAAATGTAAAATAATTATAAAATTGGTATTCGTATGTTGAGATTGCTATACCTAACTTAATGATCACAATATTACTCTAATCAATATTTTGATCAATTCAATATTATATGGAATCATACAACGGAGCATTTACCTCATATAACGTATGAATAATATAATAGTATTTTGAAATACTTCGCGGGAAAATTTTACCTACTGCATAAGCGCGTGAACTTATTATAATATGCGCCAGTCCAACGCGTCATCTTTTGGTTAAGATTGGAAACTCTCAGGGAACACTGTACCAACCGATGTAATATTATTATACGTTCACGGAGCTCACATCGGTAGAGTGCAAAAAAACGTCTACGGGCAGGGGGAGACAGTTCATATTTTGCACCTTCTACAAATACTATGAAAGACGTACATGTATATTGTAGGTCGTAGGATACACACAGGCATAGCGACCGGTCAAAAATACGCCAGAAATTACTCTGTGCATGCACGTAGAGGACGGGCGACAAATAAAAAATTAGTATAATATGTAGGTATTTGAACACGTACATATTAATTATTACATATAATAATTTTGGAGATCAGTGCACCCTTTGCTACTATACAAGAGCCGTCCCTGCCCCTGATACACATTATTGGTGCAAGCAAATCCATGCACGTGTACAGGCACTATTACACAATATTTCAGACATAACAGTATGTTTTACTATCTGTCAAAACTCAATTACACATTCGTTAATCGTTGGTCAGTAGCAGAGCATGGACAAAGAGGTTGACTTATTGTCAGTGGACTTTTGGCTTGTCAATAGAGTGTGCCTGCATTAGACATATAGCTCAACTCTGATGAAAGACTTGATGTCCACCATGACCTGAACGAGGGCACATTGAGAGCATAACATAGGCGCCGGATTGCCGATTACTGATTCGGATAGACACTAGAATTCTAAAAGAATCTTTTTTTTCTAAACAAAAACAAAATGATGATAAGTATTTTATTAATGTAATTCCACAAATATGTTAATGTCAATGTTTTTATATATTAAACAGAAGGATTCAATTTGCGATAGTGGCTGGTCATCACAGCGTTGATAAATTATTTACAAGGCGTTGGAGAAATCGTCAATAATGGATACCAAAGGTAAACATATCACACATAATTATTACGCATATGACTGTTTAATTGGGTTGTTTAATATCACTCATTGGCTTGATTTTTAGTTTACACTTCTAATGAAACCCATTTTGAAAAAGAAACAAAAACACAACTACCTACAAAGAATGTTTGTCTCAATTGTTAATAATTTAATATTTTAATTAATATTGCGACCATTGACAACTTTTGTTGTGACATTGTGACATAGGTGCCATTTTTCTATGCAAACCCTGTTAACTCTTCATAGTTTGTATGAACATTATCAGAGCAGTTTGTTTCAATTTCATATATTTAAGCTTTTTCATAGGGTTTATTCATCATCTTTGTTTCCAATGAAATCATGACGTAATGTGTTGATTATGGCGTGAAAAAAAGCATTGGTAGAGACATTTTTTCGATGTGCCATTTTGTCAGACCACAACAATATTTTTGAACACAGAAAAAAACATTTTTGCTTTTCAACAATCGATATGATTTTTTCACTTCACAAAATGTTTCATTGAAAAATATATTATTTTCAGTTGGTTACCTGTAATTATATATGGTGCACACCTATATGTCAATTTTACCAAATTATGCAGAGATGTAATGATAAAACTTTAAAGCTAATTAACATTGACAAATAAATGTCTCACCAGTACTATGAAGTTCCCTGCAAATGAACCTGCAATACGAAGTCATTTAAGTTCATCATTAGACTAGAGGTCCTTTTTTTGTTTCAATGTCAAAATCTTAATCTCTGTCAAAAATAGTTGTGTGAAAATTATGGCAACCCTCGGTAGTCCACCGCGTAAGGCACTGGCTTCTCATACCGGGCATTCCGTGTTCAATTCGCAGTAAGGCCACAATGCATATATGATTTTCTCAAGCCTAGGTGTTTCTGTGAATGTTTCACTGCTACAAAACTATAATAATTAGACCGTGTAGCCTGTTGTAATGTGAAAAATATGACTTGTATTTATTGTAATTTATTTAATCTATTAATATTCTATAGAGAATTAATTACCCAATGTCCCTGATATGATCCAAAGTGGGTGAAAAAGAATATAATTGAAGGTATCCCCGAACAACGATAAGGGGCACATTTCAATAAAATTGAAGAATGAAGAAAAACGTTAAATCAAACATTTCGTCATAATACGTTTATCATTGTTCTACTCACTCCATTTGGCTCTTGTTTCCCTGGAACTGAGGCTCCCCCTTTTGGAAATATATGGTTTCCTGGCATCTTTCAGTTTTTTCCTTTTGACACCAATTTTCGATGTTAATCTTCCATTTTCTGCCTTTATGTAATAATTGATTTATGCCACCAAATAACAAGCTCACAGAACATCTTTGTTCTGCTTATCGTTGTTCTTGGATAAAGCAGTTTTCAAAAGCTTACAGCACCATCTAGGAGTGAAGGATAAACCTTTTTGATACATTAAAACGTTCACAGGGATAGTATATTAGTATATGACAGGGATCTACTTATCATTGCCGCTTACTGTTGTTTGGGGCCTTCAATTATGTACATACCTATTATAGTTTGTGAAAAAATTTGATAAAAATGTCATCCATTATGTTCTAGTTTGTGTGCTTATTTGTTTCAGTCGAAGATGAACGAAATTCCGGAAATGATTCCATAAGAAAAACAAGGGATTTTTTCAAGGTGATCGCTCCTAAAGGTCAAATGGAAGAAAAACATAAAAATGCCCACCCATATTATATGTTTTTTAATGTTATACCAGAAGAACCTGAAACTCACTCTCAGCCGCTTTCCATAACATTTCCAGGTGGGTGCTATGGTGGTAGAACAATAACAGTGGCCATGAAAACCAATGGCGGCTGGCCTTTTAGGTCAAATGGTCATTGACCCTCCAAAAATATCTATACAATGTCAATTATAATTATTACTAGCGAGACAGACTGGCGAAGATCAGCTAGTAGTTATTATTACGTATCGGCTAGGCGTCAACGTTAGATAAACGCTAATGTTATTATGTACGTGTATGTAGTTACAATACACACAAGTCTCACACTCAACGTCCAACTTCTCGTCTCAACACGCTTGGGTCTTTTGAGGTCTTGGGTGACTTGACGGAAATATGAAATATTTCTTTCTCTCTCATTTTTCATATGTGGGACAGAGAGAAAGCTCAAAGCCTTTTTTCTTCATATTATTTTGTCGCACCATTAGGCTTCACTTTGGTCATTGCTGAAAATGAAAGAGTGAGATATTTTCAATGTATCAAATGAAACAGATATATTATATCATTGTACACACAGAAAATAATTATTTCTGAGTTTCCTGGTCGTACAGTACGTACTACAGTACGCGATGACGACTCGTACTTCTGACAGTTGAAAAAGTTATTTTAATCTTATGTAAATAGTATTAGGTACAGTTATTATAATAAATAGACACAAAGTTTGGTTTTAAGTGATTTATAACATTTTTATGAAGTTTTGTTGCATTGGCGACGTGGCAAGTGGACCTAATTTACAAAAAATTATAACGTGTTGTGTGCAATTTTGGTTAACGATGGTGGCGATGTGAAAAATGTAAATGTATGTAAGTATCTAGTATCTACCTATAACAATTTCTAGCACTTCTATAATGTATAAAAAGCCAATTTGCAATATGTCTTATAAGTATACAACGAAAAGGTAAATTAAAATAATATATTCAAAATTGACCTACTTTTTCTACTTTTTGGCGAATTTAAAAGCGGGCGATTCAGCTACTGCGATTTGATGATTACACACAAAACTTTTCATTCGCTGAGAAGCCACAAGGCAGCGACTATTTTGACAGAACGTAGTTCGTTTTTTTTACCGGGAGGTTGCTGGTACGCAGTAGGCCCACACGCCGGCGTGTAGCGTGTAAAGTTGACCGGCTTTCAACTTTTCTCGGCAGAGTGTTTACAACCTGCTTGTTAGCTTGTTCGATGATTACACTGGGCGACTTTACAGGCAGATTATAAATTCGACAACAAACAGCTCGTAAAGAAGCTCAATGTAATTGACGCTTAAGGCTGCCAATGATGATAACATGTTTTTTTGGAATATATAGTTAACACTTTTTTCTGTGGATTATCTTCATTTTTTGAAGGGACTGACAAAAAATAATGTAAATAATGGGAAAATGTTCTATTTTGTAAAAAATGTGGTTTGGTGCATATTTTGACCTGTTTATATAAAACTCTTTCCTCCACTCCGACCCGTCCAACTATTTTATTACAACGTTTTTCTTAGGTTGTGTTCTTATTTGTCCGGTGGATTTTTATCCAGTACAAATCTTGCAATCGATTTTTAACTAACTTACCGACTAGCTAGACATTGGAAACTTTTAGAATAAGTATATCAGAACACGCTAAGGGGGGACATGCTCGTCGTAGGTCAAAATTGAGTTTTTATTGTATTTTCAAACCATGATCCTGGACACTCTTTAAACGTTGTAGATAATCTATTTATATAATTTTGAAGCCTTATTATCCTTTATATTTATTTTAAACATTTGATGACTGCATAAAGTATTTTTGTTACATTAAATAGTATTCTTTTAAACCTCTCGCTCTAATGTTTTAGAATATAGTCATATTTCGGTACATGAATGTGCAGTGGTGTTAAGATTTTTTACATTTATTAATTTTTAAACGCATTTATAAAACCATTAGTATAATTTATGACGAGATAATTTTAGTAAAATAATCACGATAAAAAATTATATTGATAATCTCTGTAATCCCAAATTTGACAAGAAATAGGCATTTTATTATTCAAAAAATTGGCAAAATTAACACATTTGAAGATAATTCTAAAGATACTCATTATAAGCTATGTCTTTGACCATTCAAGTGTGATAAACATCCTACGAATAATGATTGCTTTATAATAACTATTGACCTAAGAATAAGGTAGTGTTTTTTTGAAATACGCCATTTCTTTTGGCATTCCCCAGTGGTTAAGCTACAACATACGGCCGTAGCCATAAATT
Source organism: Rhyacophila brunnea (assembly GCF_057557595.1). Taxonomy (NCBI): domain Eukaryota; kingdom Metazoa; phylum Arthropoda; class Insecta; order Trichoptera; family Rhyacophilidae; genus Rhyacophila; species Rhyacophila brunnea. The sequence continues at coordinate 31,551,365 of NW_028233276.1, read as the reverse complement.
GACAAACTATAATTAAAGTAGGGAGTATTATAATTTTTTATCGTGAATATTTTACTAAAATTATCTCGTCATAAATTATACTAATGGTTTTATAAATGCGATTAAAAATTAATAAATGTAAAATATCTTATGTACAGAAATATGACTATATTCTAAAACATTAGAGCGAGAGGTTTAATAAAATAATACTATTTTATGTAACAAAAATACTTTATGCAGTCATCAAATGCTTAAAATAAATATAAAGGATAATAAGGCTTCAAAATTATATAAATAGATTATCTACAACGTTTAAGGAGTGTCCAGGATCATGGTTTGAAAATTCAATAAAAACTCAATTTTGACCTACGACGAGCATGTGGGCCGTTAAGTAGAATTGAATTCATTTTTAGTTAATTCTGTTTTGTATGAAAAGTTATTTCGACACCATTATCGGTTGCTAAGGGGTCTGGGGCCTAGCAACTAAATTATTAATATATACGTGCGTTACTATGGAAATCAATATGACATGTCAAAATGAGATTTCAGTATTATTTCTATCAATTACAATTTTTTTTGATCGTTTAAGCTAGTCAAGTCAAGTTTATATGATTCAACAGAAAATTTAAAAACGTATAAAAAAAGTTATTTTTATCTTGTAATTATTTTCTAGTAAGTATGTATGTTTTTGAGGTTTTTCAAAATTATGTTAAAGAACTATTGGATCGCAGCTTGGGCGAATTGAGCCACTCGCTTCAAATTCATTTCATGGTTGAATTGGAATGGCTTCTACCGCAATACGCATTTGCTGGTTACAGGTAATTAAAAAAATTGAAAAATAATAATGTTAAGTGTTGATTTTACCTATACGATGATCGCATTATTTGAAGGCTCTGGAAATAAAAATAATTTTCGAAAAATCTTGGTAGGTCAATAAAATATGTACCTACATAAACTATATTCAAAGAATAATTCATATTGTAATATGATGCAATTTGATAAGCATTTTAAGTAAAAACTAATAGTTAATTTTGTCGTAATTAGATAGGATGCCCATAGCTTAATTGGTAAAGCACATTGGCACGAATCCAGTGGTTACAGGTTCAAGTCCTGCCGGGTGTCATATTTTTTTTCTAATAGGTAATCTGTGGTGTTTTCAAATAATGTAAGTATGTTCAAAACATGTACAATTTTTATTGAATATTTTAGTGATAAGCCTTTAACAATCATCTATGGGGATGACGTGGAAGACCTACTGACAATAAATGCAAGGAAACCAAATATCCACGCCTATTACGTTAAACCCGGAGAGGGTCTCGGTTTACAACACACGTTAGTAATTTTATTATTATTTTGTCTATCTATTCTTAAATAAAATCAAAGATGTTGAAGAAAACCTTCTCAGTATGAGATGAAGTCTAAACAGGCAAAAAAGGACCGATATGATCACTATTTTTTGTACTCTTAAATACACTTGCTTGGGGTATTTTTATATTTTATACATAATATATTTATATATATATATATAACCTAACATCTTCCTCATTGTAACCCTCATGGGTGAAGATTGTGACCACTCCAGATTTTGTACTGTGACATTATGAATCAGCCATATCGAGTTTTCCCTATCTTATGCAAGCCTTATGGTGAATGAATGCTATCGCCCTCTACCTCTTTCGTAATATTCAGGATTCCATCTTAAAATGAAAATGTCAGGCCTATACTATGGTCAGTTCCGGGTTCGAATCTCGGTCTGGCAAATTCACATGTTTTTTTTTCAATGTCAGTTTGGACCCAGAATAGGGAATCCAATCCCGGATCCCGGACTATTTTCGATACTTTTAAATCCCGGGATTAGTAAACCTAATCCCGAAACCTTCAGGATTAATTTTTTATCAATCACAATCAATTAGTATGTGTAAAAAATTATGTTAGTGGTGTATGTACCTGCACATGTCACAGGGGGATCCGGCTCACAGATAATAAATAACGATTTTTTGTTGTCATACGCAATCGTAAGAACATCAGAAAAATAATAAATTTGTTGATTTAACCACCTAGACGCCACTGACATTCTGGCACACGAACGGCGTCTAACTGCCAGTGCCACGGACGTGCAGGGAGGCACTTGTTTATACGCCGAATTTTATGAATGTTATCTTTTCTTAAATAAATAAAAAAAAAGTTTAAGTTTTACATGATTGTTTAAATTACAATATTATTTACTCCATTAACCCCCATGTATTTCAAAGATTGAACGTACACAATATTAACATTAAATGTCTTAAATAATATAAATTATACTAGACATTTTTGACCGATTTTATCAATGCTATTTGTATAAAAAAAAAATAGTAACTATCGAAATAAACGCCAATCCAGGGATCGTCAAATTGTAATCCCGGGATCAAAATTTTGGCTCTGGGATGGATTCCCTAACCCAGAGTATGGACTTAATAGGTTGAGCAAATGGCTAACATCCATTTTTAGTAAAAAACATGCCTGTATGATCTACTAAGGATCGGACATTATTACAAAAATGTACTACCTACTTATTCAGTTTTGAAAAATAAAAACAATAATTGGTATTAATAATATTCTAAATTTACTCTGGTATTACAATTCTTAATGGACGTTAACCTTAGAACTGTGCAAATAATTATAGGCATTTGCAATGTGACATAATATGTACATTTATTAATTCACAAATAAATATTTTTCCCTTCAATATACCTAAGTTTTAATTTTTAAAAAAATCACCCTTTTCTGTGATAAATAAATATTCATGTTATATGATAATTTCATAGATTGTAATTATTACAAGGTATTCTTTACCATTAAATAAATTATAAATACCTATATAAATATGCATTTGATGTTATAAAATATAACTTTCTTTTGTTATAAAGATGATCTTTCCATATCTACCATGAAATTTGACATTTTGTCTGCCTCATTCATGTGAATTATTTATGTTATAGGAAACTGTCAATCTTATGTTATGAAGACATGTCACTGAGAATTGTTATATCGACAGCCAATCTTTACTCTGGTGATTGGGCAAATATGACACAGGGGTGAGTATATTTTTAATAAATATTTAAAATGTACTTTGTTTATTATTGAAAAACTCATACTCTTCACAAGAAGTCTATGCTGAGTGTTGAAATGAGCATTTAGGCACACCCAAAATTAATTAACTCATTTAGTGCAGACAACGCGACTGGCGCGTTTGCATTACCTGGCCATTAGATATAATTAACATGATATTTAAATGTGGTAATTAAATATTAATTAACAGGTCAGCAGTGATTTTACTTATACGATGGTCATATGCAAATCATCGCACTCGTTTTTATATTTTATCCATTTTACTATGTATTTTGCTGAAATATTGCAAGCATAGATAGAATTGATATGATTACATATAGAACTAACATAATCGATGCCCTAGTTCAGGGATGGCGAACCTTTTTGCGTACTCGTGCCAAAATTTCCCAAATATTTTTCGACTGACGTGCCAAGCAGTTTTTATCGCGAAAATTTTTCTAAAAAAATAGATCGTTTTAAGAATTGTATTAAAAAGGTTTAAACATTACAATTGAGTTATTGATATTCTATCTTTCCCCATATTTCTAGCCGAAGGCATATCTTTTGTTCTTTCAATATTGTACCTATTCCTTATTTTCAAATTACTGAAAGAGATCGTGGAAGCATTTAATTAAACCACTCTTCTTTCATATTATATTCTCCATCACTGAGCGGTTTTCCATTTTTAGAGATTGTGTTTGAGGTAAAATAACAAGCAGTTATTATATTTAAATGACTGCCGATAATTAATTTCATAAGGTTTTGTTGATTTTATATTTTTATTTTTGCTTCCCCGATCCTAAGGACCGACCTATGCAACCATATATTTACATTAAACGTAATGATTATTCTTTAAAATGATTTGCCTGCAATATTTTATACAATGCGATTTGTCATTATTTATGCATAAATTTCGTCGGTCCGTTTCCGCATCGATTGGTACCTAAACATAATATGAAAAACCGAAGAAAATACGCATGGCTATGTCGTCATTTTTTTAAAATATAAGTATGTACCTACTTAAGTATACTTACTTGTATTTATTTGTAAAACTTTTTCATAAAAAAAACATTTTTTAAGTATACTTAAATAAAATAGTAATAGGTATCCATTTTATCTTCAAAATGAAACATTCGCGTGACATGCAAAATCATCTCAGATAGATGGTAACAACTCTAAAATTCAAGGTTTTCAATGCCGTTCGATCTAAAAAGGTATTTTCTTTATAATTCAACAAAAAAAAATCATACGTGTCATAAAATCGAAAAACCCTTTCTGGGATTAATCTTTTTTTCAAGTATTATATTATTTTTTTCAAGTACTCTAAAATTCAAGGTTTTCAATGCCGTTCGATCTAAAAAGGTATTTTCTTTATAATTCAACAAAAAAAATTCATACGTGTCATAAAATCGAAAAACCCTTTCTGGGATTAATCTTTTTTTCAAGTATAAACCGGAATGTTTATTGGTTATTATGTTAAACTGTAAAATTTCATTCATTCATATAAACACATTTACTTAAAAAATCAAGGTTTTAACATTGAAATGAGAATTTGTGCAAAACGCCATTATCTTAGAACAAGGTATTTTGAGTTGTTTCCATATAGAACTAAACATACACAATAATAACAATAAAATTTTAATAGTTTTTAATTATTATCTAATATTATATTGTAAAATATGTTTGGTAAACTTTCCATTTGAGTTTCCATTGACTCTTAATTTTGATAATCCTCAATTTGATTATCTTTTTTAGATTATGGTTAAGCCCTAGATGCCCGCAGCTTGCTGACCCGTCAGATATTACCAAAGGAGAGTCTCCGACCGGATTCAAACGCTCGCTGATACAATACCTGAAAACATATTCGTTGCCTTGTCTTACCCAATACATCGAAATTGTGCAACGCAGTGACTTCAGTCAAATCAAGTAGGTACTTAAGTCAAATTAAGACAATTAAGTAAATCTCTGTAAAAGAGACTTCGTCCTGAAATCTTCATTTTGAGATGATAATGATTAAACATGGCGCCCAGTTCAAAACTCAATAATATGATATGTCGCTTGCATGTCCCCCACATCCTAAAGCGGGGCCCCCGGCCTGGATCTTTGGCGGGCCCCCCTACCCATAGCTAAGTTTAATTGCATGTGTGATACACAACATAAGCGTTTTCAAAATTGTGCAAGGGGCTTTTATGTAGTTTTAATACATCTACGAATTATGGAGTTGTCGAGTATCAACACAAAACAATCAAAAATTGTATCTTACAACCTCATTTTTTAAATGTTAATAACGTCTTCGTGAAATAGCACCGCAGGCGACTTTTTTTTTACTATTAGAGCAAATTTGTGATGTGTGTTTATCTCACATATCTGATTGACCCGCCCTCCGAGCCCCCCCTCAGCCCGAGCCCCTAGGCTAGAGCCCTGTCAGAACCCCTTGTGGAGGCCATGGTTGCTTGACACACGTCTAATCCTAGTGCCATCTATTATCGAGATTAAATAATGATTTTTGGGTGATATATATGGTGCGTCATTTGAAAAATGATTTACCTAACTCTAGCGTTAGAGAAGGACTTGAATTATGACTTGGCAATGTTGTATGGAATTATGGAAATTGAATAAATGAATGAATATGCATGGAACACAAGACAACCGACAGAAACTTTTTGTTTTCCTCTCGATTCTCGCACACGTAGGACACGAGCCATAATAAATTGCATATATTTTTTTTGGCATTTCAATGCAATTTGTATTTTTATTTGAAAAAATATTTAATGAAAATTGGAATATATACCTACTCCCACTTTCAAACCATGTTTAAAAAAATAATAATTTCATATTGCCCTCTGTTTGTCTTAACACAAATCAATACTTTTAACAGTATGTTGATGGGTAAATTTTAATATTGATTGGTTTTGCAGCGTATTTCTCGTGGCATCTGTACCAGGCGGTCATTTTGGTGCGGATTGGGGACAGAGCCGAATGGGATGGCTGACAAGAAAGCACTGTGAGATACCAGCTATTGACAATGACAAATGGGATTTTGTATTACAGGCGTCGAGTGTTGGAAACTATGGAAAGAAACCTAAGGTAAGCCCGCCCTCTCTTAATCGTTTAATTACAAATTAACTATTCTTCTCCAATTATTATTGTGGCTATATAGAAATGTTTTTAAGAAATTGTAGTACTCGAGTTAGCATTAAATTTTCTCAACAAAATCACAAAATTGTAAAATTTTCAAAAATAGCATTGAAAAAATCGAGGGTATACTGACAGAACGCATTAACTCAGTTTTTGCTGTTTTTCTGTTTTAAATGTCAAAATGTATACAATTTTACGCTCTACGTCCTGGTAAAACGCATAAAGGCATAGGATATAATGGTGAGAAAATAGAAACATTATTAAATCATATTGTTATTTTTTTTATTCTGATAGAAAGCATGATAATGACCTAATGCGTTCTGCATATACAAAATACAGGACTTGTAACATGTCGTACATTGTGTTTGCCATAAAGGTTAGTCTTTATAATGTAGAAAAAATGTTTTTAAATCATAAAAAAATCTACGTGGGAGAACGCTTTGAAAAAAACTTAAAGTCCTTTTTGCGATTATCACAGAACTTGTTTTAATGACTTAATGCTTTCTGTCAGTATACCCTCGAAATGTTGTTCCGGAAGTAAAGGTTTATTATTATTTTTCGTTAGTCTGAATCTATCATTATCTAAAGTATTTTCATGTCAATTATTCTGGATAAGTGTAGTTCTACTATGCATCATGTTCATAGTAATTTAATCGTAAAAATGCATAATATGAATGAATATGCACAGAAAAGGCCGCTTATAGCCAGAAAATATCCTTTCTAAATAAAAAAATTAGCACAATATGAGAACGCGGCATTAGCCATCTATGAGAATAGTAATTCCATAAAGATAGTCCTTGTCATAGCAATTTAGTGGTGACCTTTGTTTAAAATATCGAAAAAATAAAATTAATCTATTTAACAACGTACGAAAAGTGAAATCTCCGATAATTGTCAAACTGAAACCGCATACCTAAACACTTATAAATAAAATTATATCTGATACTATTCTATCAATATCATTATAAAGCCATGGCCCATGAATGCTCCTATTGTGTCAGTGTTGATTTATTTCTTACGCTACTAAAGTAGGTACTGACCTGTATACGATGGTCAGAAATTTGATGTGCAAGAAAATAAATAATAAATATCTGCGGTATTTACAGCATATTTAAAGCTGTTGGAGGCATCAATCAAAACGCTAGTAAAATATCATAAGCTAGATGCCTATCGAAAAATTCTAGATCTAGCAAGAAAAACGCTAACTTGGCAACGCTGCATACAATTATTTTTTTTGACAATCGAATTGCCTTCAAAATGTCTAATACGGAACGGGCATAAGACTCCAGTCTAGACTTCAAAATTCCTGGATGGCAGCTGAAATAATCGTTTCTCATTATATTTTGCCATTGTTAATAATCAATTTATAATTGTATTGAAATTTATAATGTTTTAGGATTGGCTGACTGGAGATTTCCAAGTGAATTTTTGTATGTCTAAAACTAAATCGGATGTGAAGGATGAGCTGCCTCCTCTCCGAATGATTTACCCATGCAGGCAGACCGTCCTCGACTCTATCGATCAGTGCTGCGGACCATATTCAATCGATGTCCACACCAATCAAACTTGGCTTGAGAAACATCTGCAGTATGTTTTTAATTTGTCATTTTTTTCATTTTTATTCAAATCAAATGAACTAAACAGACCGTATCAAAATTATCGTAATTCGAAACGGATTTGGTTGAGCATAGGTATTGCCCTCCCGATTAGCAAATACTGATGGAAGGTTAATTCATCTTGCGAGAACAAACAATCGATGCAATTGAGGGATACAGATAAACACTACCAAAAACGGAAGGCAAATTTTTCATTTACACGGTGCACCGCATACGTCTGAAAAAATGTGTAACCAAATAAAGATCTTTTCCAACCTTTAAATGACATACAATAAGAATGCATCGAAAAATCTGTTGGAAAAAGCCTAAGTTATTCTCTAATATTTCATTCCATTAAGTGCCGGGAGGTTTTGTATGGCGGCAAGTGAGAGGCCGCGAATTTTTTAGCAAAAATAAACCTTAATATTTAATTTTTTTTAAATATATTGAAAGTTTATCATAAACACTTACCAATCATATGCTAAATGTCTCATTATTGGACCAGTATTCTTCCGAATTTTAAATTATTCTACACCTGAGACTGGCATTCTGTCTTCAAAGTCAGACGAATAAGTCGCCTTTTTTTGTATGGCCGGCGCTGTACGCCCGGCCATATCCGCGAACTAGTTCACTTTGGCACAGAACCGGTTCTCCAAAGGGATGCAGGCTACAAACAATTAAGTAACCCACTCTCATGCCCCGCATTAAACTAACGAATTATGAGGAAGTTATATTGTTTTTTTTTATTATTTTTAGATGTAATTACACAGTGTTCATATTATAATTTAAATTTATCAAACTAGGATACTGTGGAGTGTAGGTAAATAGAATAATATAATATAAATAAATAAAAATTTGCAGCGAATGGCGTGCAGGGCATTCAGGGCGCAATCGTGCCATGCCGCACATCAAAAGCTATCTTCGACTCTCACCCGACTCCAAGAAGGCAGCCTATTTCCTGCTCACCTCATCTAATATGTCCAAATCTGCTTGGGGCAAATACAGTAAAAAGGATAAAAAACTTTACATCAATTCATATGAACTTGGTGTACTATTCATACCAAAATATGTTGTGAGTTTAATTTGTATCTCTCTAGTTATAAATGTTTTTCGGTCATTTTATTATGTTGCTATGTAAAATTTGGTTTCAATGTTCAGTCTTTTTAGCATCAACAACACTTTTTCTAGTTTCCTGAAGACTAACTCTTATCTTATCTACTGATATATCGTTTGTTGGGTCTTTCTTCATTTTATACTGTAATAGCTGGTAACCCATGAATTACCCATGATAGAGCACAGCTATGATCCATATGTAGTTAAATATTATTCCAGACCCTCTACGTCAGTGGCGATGGGTGGAGGTAGGCTGTTAAGATCCGACATAAATAGTACATACTAAACATTGTTGTATAAAATCTAAAGCAAACATTCCCCTGAGTGGCGTTTAAGTAATCAACCCTTCTGCTTGTATACGGGGAAAAATCCACAATTAATTTGTTTTTACCAGTATGCCATTATATTATGTGTTTTTAAGTTGTGTTACGTTCTGCAGGTGCAAAATTTATTCATAATTTTTTACTCATTTATTGGATGACACTGATAATATTTCAGGTCCATTATTGATATCGTCTATATTTTCATAAATTTCGAAAAACCGCGTTGAATCATTGAGTATTTTATCAAAATATGACGAAATACTCGTACTTATCAGATGAGACAAATTATCAGTACCTACTTCAAGACTTCCATTTAAAAATCTCTTAAATCATTTAATATTATTCTGTTTGAAAAAAACGTGTTTTCACCATATTAAAACAATAGATAATATAATGATATTTACATAATACAATTGATGCAATAAACGTTATATAATATTACATATTAGGTAGGGTGACTGGTATAGTAATTGGCCATTTCAACTTCTAGTTGATAAAATAAGGTGTTAGCCATCCTTTTCTCACATTTGTCGCCATGTATAGCTCCCCCCTCCTCTTCTTAGTATGCCATATTTCAGAAGTTACCACCAGCGGGCCTATTCTTAACAGTTATCACTTTAGCACATTTCCGATGTTACCATTGGTCCAAGTTAACACATTTGTTATTCACGGACATTGTCAGAAAGTATCACTTTAGCGCAGCTAACTTTCATATCCGGTTAAACGGGCTAACTAATAATATGATAAAGAATGGAGTTGGTAAACATGTGGCGTGAAGTACGTACGTTATTTGCTGGTATATTATCTATGATTTTCTGACTCGAGCCGCTTTGTCTCTGGTAGCTTTGTTTATATTAAATGTCAAACGTAACCAAACTTAACCTACAATTTTGCCAGTCATGTCAATTGCATAGAATATAGATAATATACGTAAAGTCAATTGTCAACCGGACAAAGATTTTGACGGTAAGAATATATAATTTAAATATTACAATGTTGTTTGTGTGTATGTGATAAAACAATATTAATTTACTGAGTAGTAAGTATGTACTCCCAATATTTATTTTGACAGCCGCGAACGGCGCAAGCCATAGAATCGAACCCACAAATCGAGAGACTGCGACACGTGATGATTTTTTGAAGTTACGTGTCTTGCATCACAATTCTCAATATGTAAAATAGATGTATTCTCACTCGTTCTTGCACTAGCACGGCCAATTTAGGTGCCGTTAATTATTATCACTTTCTCGCGTTCCTCGCGGCTAACTTGTATACATAATTAACAACCAGAATGCGTAATGTGCTAAATGTTACATATTTTATCACTTTAGCTGTTTTTCGATGTTAAGTGATATGTTAGAATAGCCTCGCAGAAGGTGCTAGTGTCTTCTTGGCTGTCAAACCTAAAAGTCTGTGAATTTGTGTCATTTCTTAAGAAATCCTTAAGGTAAGCTATATCCCAGCATATTGATACCAGATGGAAATCTCCCACAGGAGACTACCTCAAAGGGCGGACCGAACCATCATATTTCCCAAAATACCACAGCCTACGTCCACTCTTCGCGGTGATCGCAACCCTCGGCCGAGCGGAACCCGTCTCCTTGAAATTCAAATTCGTCAAACTCCCGCCAAAACAGACGCGGTCTATCAAAAACGGCCGCTCGCGCCGCCACTAGTCAATCCGTCGGTAAAACAGAGAGGTTCCCGACCGACGGATGAACATGACGCCGCCTGTCAGTTGAACGCGCGCAAAAAGCTCTCTCTTACATCAACCGCCGAACCAACAGCATCGACCGCAAAATCTCTTCTCGCCTTCGCTCGCCTCGGACGCGAAGCCAAGCCAGCATTCCGGACAGCCCGCCAAAAAAGACCACATCTGACATCGGCAGATCGCCACGCCGCAAGCACTGACTCGCCTCGGATGCCAAGCAATCAATCAGCAGCCCAGCCGCGACACCACGTTGCAGCCCGCCAATTACCAACCGACCGCCAACGACGACAATAACCTGTATCGTATCTATAACGACTACCCTGCAATACGATGAAATAAACCAGCCTTGACCAAATACCCCGTGCGTTTCTGTCCCCCACCCCCGCTTTGACCTTGACGTTATCACGGCCTGCCATCTCCGCTTCAGAGCGCGCAGAAGGCCGGTGATAATATGTGTGTGTTTTTTACAAGATATTCTATTGACCTGCATTGCATGGAAACCATGGATCTAATTGTTTTTGACATTTGCAGCAATTAACGTCACTTTTCAAGGGTGGCTAATAACTGTATCTGGAAAAGCGTGTTTTACAGTAGTTGGCCAATTATGCCAATAACTGTGTTTTAGAAAAGTAAAAATAAATACGATTTTTTTACATATTCTGATAGAGCTATGAAAATTAGCTGGTAAATATTTTTTTCACGTAATTGTGACACCAATGAACAGTTATTAGCCGGGTGGCCAATTACTATGTTCGTTATATGCCAACTACTGTATTTAGATTTAGCCAGCAGTTAGATAAAGCTCATGAAGAAATTAAAGATAATATATCTGTGAGAGCTACTGCGAAAAAATATGGCATTCCTCGAGCTACTTTGCGATTCAAAATGAAAAATCTACAAGTCGACCTGAATATGTACCCCATCTATACTTAACCAAAGAAGAAGAAGAATGTGATCTTATAGAATTGATAATAATATATGCAACCCGGGAAGCAAAGGATTTCCCAGAAAAAAGACGATATTGTGAATACCGTGCAACTTTTTTAACGAAAAACCCATGACCAAACCCTTATAACAAAAATAAGCCAGGGATAGGTTGGTTGAAATCTTGTTTTAAAATGTCATCCAAATAGTCGAAAGAACGAGTGAAGCAAGTTCACGTGTATGCAATTGGTAAAGGAAAGACAAAAGAACGCATTTTTGTATTATTTACATTATTTACATTATCAGCAAAATATGGCGACACTCGATTGCCAGTTCCAGATTCCAGTCATTTTATTCGTCGATGTACACAAAATGCGTATGACGTACGAATTAAGTGTAATATTATGTAACACATTGCAAATCGACGTAATTGCATTATATCGTAATGCAACGAGAATACTTCAACTAGCAGATGTATCAGTTTTTGGACCAGTGAAGAAAATGTGGAAGAAGGCTGTCCATGAGTGGTCTCCAAAAACAATTTTGTTTCAAACAAGTTGTTGATAAAATTAAGGCGAAATATCTAATTAATGGTTTCAGGGCATGTGGTCTCTTTCCCTTCAATGCAAACGCTGTTGATTATACAAAATGATTAGCAAAACGAATTTTAACTAACCAAAATTCTAACATTGATATATAAATGAAGTCAAAACTATACCCTTTGATTTTTTCAAAGAGGTTATTGGTGAAGAGAGAATACAACAATTTGAGAATGGTACACACCAGATAGGCGGTGAAAAAAGCTCCAAAATTTCAAACGTTTTGTATCAATTGTGGCAATATTTTAATACATCACAAAGAACATGCCCCAGAATTAGACACTTGTGTTATGTGGTACCAAGTGATGTATCTGATGGCATATCAGACGATTTGGACATATCGACCAGAGAGAATCTATCGGAAGATTCTGACTTGATGGATACAGAAGAGACGATTAACTTGTTTCGTAATAGAGATTACTAAAAACTAGATTCTCTTATTAATTACTGACCATACTGGCTACTTCAAGGCCAATAACTATAAAAAGGGGAGGCCAATAGCTATAAAAAAGTGGCCAATTACTGAATTTTAGCTCTCCATCTAGATAAACCGTAATAATCAAGAAATGGTCAAAATAATGAAGTATGTGTTAAACAAAATGAAAACGCAAAGCATTGATCAGTTTAATTCCATTCTGAAACTACAAAAATGTAAAATATCAAGAAAGTTATAATCAGCCAAAGTCAAAAAAATCCTTAACCGGCCAATAGCTATACGATTCACCCTATAGGTAAATCATTCTACAGTGGCACCATGGGTACGGAAAAAGCGACTTGCAGTTGTATTGGTATTGTTTGTTAGCATTAAATCAGGCATTGCAGCAAGCAATTCCAATTCATACGCAAAACGCCTATGGTGCCACTGTAGAATGATTTACCTACACTAATAATTCTATTTTTTTAAAATATGTAATTAAAAATATTTGGTGGCGGAATCACCGTCTTCTTTGTTATCTATTTGTGACTTGATAAATATTGCATACAAGTCCTGTATGTCATACACGCAGAACGCATGACTTAATGCTTTCTGTCAGAATAAAAAATTAACAATATGACTTGATAATGTTTTTATTTTCAAAACTATACACCCTATGACTTAATGCGTTTTTCCAAGACGTACGGCATAAAATTGTATACATTTTGGCATTTAAAACAAAAAACCATCAAAAACTGACTTAATGCGTTATGTCCAGTATACTGCCGTACTAAGCACAGAGGCCGTATCTGCATTTTAGGCAAGTGGGAGATCTGAGCTTTCATATTATTTTACTTTTCCTGCTAATACTGGGGAACTTTTTATTTATTTTATTTGCCTATAATAGTTAATTTTGGTTTAAGATTTGTTTACATACCTTGAAAATTTGATTGATGTTATTATTATCATTATTATTATGTATTGATATTAGCCATATATATGTCAGATACGGCTAATATGCCTTAGTAAATGATAGTTACAACCAAATCGCTTAGTATTTATCGAGTTTATTTCTCAAACTCCGTAGATACGGCTATTAAAACCCTTGATTTCTCCGTAACTATAGCAGTTACGGCTTGGATTTATTCACCGATCTTATACAAAAACTCTGCAGAATACAAATATCTAAAAACATGAAAATACCTAAATACGTCAGTTACGGCCTCTGTGCTTAGTACGGCAGTATACCCTCGATATGCTCTGAAGTTTATGGAACTCTTATCTAAAGGATATCAATATTAATATTTTCTATCAATTTAGATATCGGAGACCTTCTTTTCTGTTGAGCTGGACGATCCAAAGAGATTACCTGTGCCCTATGATTTACCACCGACTCCATACACACCCGATATGACCCCCTGGATTTGGGATTTGGACGAAGATGATTCTGACTGCTCAGCATCTTCTAAAAAAAAAGATGACAACGTAGCCTCACTGGACTCTGCCTTTAAAAAAATATAAAATCCTTGCTACAAACTTCGCCATATAATATATTGTATTGTACGTTTGTCGTTTACTGCCTCACGGGTATTGCTTCTCCAATATTCGATACATGGTAGAGTTCTCTCACAAATATCTGTAAAGGATCTTGGCATTACGTTTGACAGTAAACTAATATTTAGCGGCCTGGTTAGCATTTGTAAAAAGGCGTTACGAATGTTGGACTTTTCAAATATTATATTATATTGGAACAATTATTATTAATGCAATTCAATGTAAATAAAAATCAATTTATTATAAAAAAATACTAGAGATACACACGAATGCATAAATGTATTAAGTACAACATGAAGTACTGTTATAACTTTTATATTTTAATTATTTACATATTATATAGTTAACTACCTTTTTAAAACCTTTTTTCTAAAAAGTTTTGATAAAATAACCATTCTTTGAAAATTTTACTTTTCATCCCATGCCTTTGATCTTCATATAAAATCCATAACTGTAATATAATATGTGTGTATATATGCAATACATTCTGATGAAACAAACTTTATTTACTTCCTCTGTCATTTTATTACAATATATATTTTTTTATTAAATATGTTTTCTTATTTTTATAATAAACAATTCTAAAACAATACGTAATATTAATTAATTAATAATTATGTTTAGGAATACTACACAACATTAGGTACAAAATTTGACTGGTTTGACAAACTTAACTCCGCTCTTTAAATATTCATCTAATTTGTTTTTCATGAAACTTATAAATAAATTGATTACTAAATAATTAATTTCTCTTATAAAAAATTAGTTTCACTACAATAAAACATTGATAAACTGCTATAAATTTATTAAAATAATTAATAATCATAAATCTTTTTTTTTCTAATGCATCTGGAATGTAGAATCTGCTAATGAAGCTCTGAGTCTAATTGTAAGTAAAAAGTGGAATAACTTTCCTCAGTTCAGTTGGGTTCTTGCTCCATACTTTTAAAAAAATATGGATGTAAGCAAGTCAACATAACATGTTCAGATGATGGTCAACCAATTTTGACATATCATTTTCTCGGTGGTGAACTGATCTTTTCCACATTTGTAAATTTTAGAGCATTTGAAAATTGATGTTTTCTTACTTAACACATTTTTTAACACAAATAAAAATCAACATCAATAAAAGTCGCTTTAAAACCATTTTTTAAATACATGTGGAGTGGATCAGTTCACACCGAGGCAACGATACCAATATTCTCAGAAAATGAGATTTGCACTCTAATTATATCCAGTTTGGAAATGCAATACTTTTGAACTAATAATTTTTCCACGCGAATCGAAAATTATCTATACAAAATAAAACTGTGTGACGTTGGAGCTCTGCAATTCAATTTGTGCCATTTTGAATTGCAGTCTCTGAAGCCATTTTAGAAGAAGAGAATGAGGTGGCACAGGGGGGGGAGCAGTTTTGGTTGGCAGGGGTGGGGGCGAAGACGGAGGTACGGGAGAGCACTCCCCAGGCGGCAGGTTACGGCAGTTCTGTAGCCGCATTTGCAAATGGCCTGGAAGCTAAATAAAACAACATCCATTATATTTTAATAACAATAATTCTTAATATTGTATTACAGATAGTATTGAGAAAATTTGTCAACGACCAGGTGTGAATCCACCTAGAGGTATCGTTATCACTTAAGACAGATTTCAATAGGTGTTAAAAAATTCTCATGTATCAGGTCTAATAAGGCATGTAAAATTTTACTCATGCATAATAATATTATTTACATTGAAATAATGTATTACTATGTACATTATTATTATTGTCATGGTAAATATATGTCCCATGTAACTGATATTTTTGAAAAGAGAATTACATTATTACTGCACAATACAAAAAATATGTATGATGTATTGTATGTATATGTATAAAAACTAGCATGATGTATAAATCATATAATTTACCAAAATATCTCTTATTTAATTACTTATTGCTTTAAGAATGAAATAGATAATATATCGCACATCCGGTGCAACAACGTCACTAGTCCTAAAAAATCAAAAATGAGATTAATCCTTAGGCTGCGCGCACACGGCAAAGCGAAGTTTCGGATTCATCCGCCAAACGACGTTTGCGTTTTGTTTGCGAGCCGATTGCGTTTTAAATGCGTGTCAAATGCGTCAATATTTCGACGATGATGTCCAAGAGAAAACACGGTTTTCAAGGGGATTCATAAACGCCTTTTTTTGAAACTGCACCCTGCTGCGAGAGTATTTATCTTTCATTACAGTGGCGTACAAGGGTAAATAAATCAATATAAAATCAGTACGTAATATTGCATTATACCTACATTTATTTTCCCACTATTGCTTCTTTTGGAGCTGGACTGTTTTATATCGAAAGCCTTTTGAAAATTACCTATTGTTGAGCCTATTATATACCATCATCATCAATACTATCGACCGAAAGCCACAATATATAATAGTAAAAAAATACGAAATCTAACATAAATTTGGATATTTTATAGATAGGATAATACAATTTATCTATTACAGTTTGGTTTAGGCATAGCTTGATGAATTAAAAAAATGAACTTACAATATGTGTGATACGTATTTTTAATCTAAAGTTAAAAAAATAAGTAAGAATGAAAAAATGTGCACAATTTTGTCATATCGCCTAAAATATACCAATACTATTATGGTTTGGTAAGACAGGGCTTAATTGATTTTTAAAATCCAACCAATACCATCTGTAAATTGTAGTCGTATTTCAATAAGAACATATACAATTGACTGAAAAAGGTTAATGCACACTATTTATGGCGGACCTTAACAGCTTACCTGCACCCTTCGCCACTGTACCTACATTTATTTTCCCACTATTGCTTCTTTTGGAACTGGACTATTTTATATCGAAAACGTTTTTAAAATTACCTATTATTGAGCCTTGTATGTATCATCATAAACTTGGTCTGATTAATACTATCAACCGAGGGTACTTGATGGAGTTTGAATTTAAATTCTAATTAATTTAAGTTTTGTACTATTCCACTTGAGTATTTTTTTGCGATCAGGCTTTTGCCTTTCAGCATTTTGCGCACTCGCCAATGGCAAATACACATTGACATCAAATTCTAGCTACAATAAAAAAAGATTATAACTTAATACACGAAGAAAGGGTAAAAACCTTATTACCTAGATACCTACTAAGTAAATGATGAAGTATAAAAACATAATATTTTGAATAATTTGAATATTTGCAGTGTTTCTAAAAAAACCCGTTGTAAATACGATTAATACATTCGGTAGGTAAGCGTATTAAAATGTCATTTCTCGTAAACAATAGTTTTCTCGTTGTGCAATATGTTGGGAGTTTAATAATATTAACTAATGAGAGATGTCACCAACTGTAACTACTCACTAAATAAAAAAAAACGAATAAACAATGATAAGGTATAGTTCGTAATATGCAAATTTAAATAATTTTTGATGAATACCTATATACCTATACCGAAAATATTTATATAAGTACCTATAGATACGTATTGAATTACCCACCTACCTATTCATATTATATGAAATACATATTTAAAATAACACCATTCTTTTGGGAAGAATACAAGTAGGTGTGCATTTGGTTATATTCGATATTAAATAAGTATGTATCTTTAATAGAATCATGCCTCCTTTTTATGATTGTAGAATCTTTATGTAGGTATCGAATCTATAAAATATTTTTATTAAATTTAATCTGTTTTTAAGCGTGAAGGCTCGCCATAACTATAAGGTAAACTAAACCATTATTATTTATTTTGTAGTAAGTATGTACTTCTTTAATTATTTTTTTTATTAGTTGACACTTTTATCTTCTATAGATACACTAAAATGGAAACGGGTGCCAATAATAACATATTGAAGTGAGAATAATGAATACCTTCCTACTACTATCGATAGGTATGTTCCTGTGTACTTGTGTAGGTACATGTATATTTATATTAATTATTGTTTTCGTGTTATAATATATTATTTGCGATTAATTGATAACAAAATTTAGATAATTTATCTATTCACCCGCTACAGTAAAATCTATAAAATATTTTAATTAAATTATATCTGTTGCTCTACATTGCATGAACGCCACTGAAGCAATGGAATAATTAATTATGTCATACAATACGTGCCATAAATATCCTACCTACCACATGTTCTTTTAAATCTTCCCATTTAGGCCAGGACCGAACTTTTGAAAGCTGAAATTTATGGGGGCGCGTATTAAGAAATATTACTGATTAACCACATAATTATGTTCAGAAAGGCCTAATAAATTTTATTTACCAATGACAAACTCATGACCGGATGAGTGGGTATTTTTCATTAAAAAATTGGGAATAATGTAAAGGTTTAAGCCTACGCAATCTGCACCTAGCACATTGTCATATATAATAATATGAAGAATGTTAAATCTCAGTCGGTTCCATGACAAAACAGGACAGTGACAAAACAGAACATGACAAAACAGAACACCTGGAGAAAACCTGGCTGTTCTGTTTTATCATGTTCTGTATTGTTATTGTTGTCGAAGTCATGATGAATTGTTTGCAATCAGAAAGATTCACTTGAATGATTAATGCTTATTTGGACTATGTCTGCATTTGCGTATAGCTAACAAAAATCCGCATGAAAGTCATTAAAAATAATTTCTACACTATGAAAATATCATCAAATTAAAAAACGCTTTCGATATAATATAACAGAATTCTATTCCAAATCAAGCAATAGTGGAAAAAATAAATATAGGTAAAATGGTAAAAAAGAAATACTTAATAATTATGTAGGTAATGTTTACATATTATATTTTTATATTTTATTTATCTTAGTTCGCCACTGGCGACAAAAAAAAGGTTTTTTTTAATTCTTCGGATAGTGCAATAAATAAATTCTTACATAATAACACTAACGGTGAAAACAAAAAGTACTATTATCCATAATAGCTATAAGTTTGCCGAACACAATAAGGCACATATTGTATGACATAATTTATTACTTTAGTCCGAAAAAATTAAAAAAATCTTCCTTCTTTCTTAATTAGTGTCATCAAGAATTTCACAGTGGCGTTAAATGCAATGGGGAAAACAGATATAATTTAATTAAAATATTTTATAGGTTTTTTGTATATAATTTGTTAGAACAATGTAATTATATTATTATACCTATTGTATCTTTTATTAAATAAACATTTAAAACATATTATTCATAAACATTTGAAATATCTCCCCTTAAAATCTGTTCATATTTACAATAGAATATTATTGCTTAGAATTCAATAGCTACATATTAAAAAGATAGCTATTGTAATGAGACTATATCAGTTAATTTCGTGTTAGTGTACCTACTAATATTTCAATCTATTTTTTATGAAAGGTGTTTTGAATTCATAACTACCAACTTTTTTTGAATATGTAATTGAATAATATGGTACTGTAGCGGCTAAATAGATAAATTATCAAAATTTTATTGTCAATTAATCGCAACTAACATATTATAACAAAAAAACAATAATTAATATAAATATACTTGTACCGATACAAGTACACAAGCACATACCTATCAATAGTAGTAGGTGGGTATTCATTATTCTCACTTCAATATATTATTATTAGTACCCGTTTCCATTTTAGTGTATCTATAGAAGATGACAGTGTCAACTAATAAAAAAATTAATTAAATAAGTACATACTACAAAATAAATAATAATAGTTTAGTTTACCGTATAGATATGGCGAGCCTTTCTTCTCGTGAAATACTTCTTCTCATAGCTGTGCTGTGTCACAACTTTTTATTATATTTTGTAAAACTGCTTACCTACCGAATGTATTAATAGTATTTACAACAGGTTTTTAGAATACTGCAAATATTCAAATTATTCAAAATATTATGTTTTTGTACTTCATCCTTTACTTAGTAGGTATCTAGGTAATAAGGTTTTTACCCTTTCTTCGTGTATTAACTTATAATCTTTTTTTTTGTATTAATAAATAATAATAGTACAAAACTTTAATCAATTAGAATTTAAATTCAAACTCCATCAAGTACCCTCGGTTGATAGTATTTACAATTTACAGATGGTATTGGTTGGATTTTAAAAATCAATTAAGCCCTGTCTTACCAAACCATAATAGTATTGGTATATTTTAGGCGATATGACAAAATTGTGCACATTTTTTCATTCTTACTTATTTTTTTAACTTTAGATTAAAAATACGTATCACACATATTGTAAGTTCATTTTTTTAATTCATCAAGCTATGCCTAAACCAAACTGTAATAGATAAATTGTATTATCCTATCTATAAAATATCCAAATTTATGTTAGATTTCGTATTTTTTTACTATTATATATTATGGCTTTCGGTCGATAGTATTGATGATGATGGTATATAATAGGCTCAACAATAGGTAATTTTCAAAACGCTTTCGATATAAAACAGTCCAGCTCCAAAAGAAGCAATAGTGGGAAAATAAATGTAGGTATAATGCAATATTATGTACTGATTTTATATTGATTTATTTACCCTTGTACGCCACTGTAATGAAAGATAAATACTCTCGCAGCAGGGTGCAGTTTCAAAAAAAGGCGTATATGAATCCCCTTGAAAACCGTGTTTTCTCTTGGACAGCATCGTCGAAATATTGACGCATTTGACACGCATTTAAAACGCAATCGGCTCGCAAACAAAACGCAAACGTCATTTGGCGGATGAATCCGAAACTTCGCTTTGCCGTGTGCGCGCAGCCTTACAGCGCGAAGGCCATAGCTGTCGTGTCCTGACTAGGGGGGGCATTAGATATAATTAGCATGTTATTTAAATGTGGTAATTAAAAAGTAATTAAATGCTCCGCAGTGAATTGGTTAATGTCAGAAAACATGGCTAATAGGTCTCCGCACCTGGTGCGACAATGTCATAAGTGTAGTTCTTATAGTTTCCGTCAGAGGTCCCATATATCATTGCAGTTTTGGTGAATGACTGGGACAGCAAAGTCATTAAAGGTAATTGTGACAAATTTATTTTCTGAGTTTGTATCAACAATGACATAATTGTAATTTGTGACATTGTTACTTCATTTTTATTTTGAAAAAGGTTAGTAACTATAGTAACTACATCAGTTAGGAAATCATCTGCATTTTTTACTAATCAAGATTGAACTGCCTTAATTTTGCGGTATTTCTTTTTATAGATTTGATTTTCTTTTTTATTTACATAATTATAACGTTATTTTATAATAATATAATAGACTGATAAGTTGAACGAGGTAAAACATTAAAAGTGAATGAATAAAACTATTTTAACTACACCAACGATTATTTTTATGAGGGTGTCTTCCACCAAAAAAAAGTAAAAAATTGAATACAATATTTATTTGGACAAAAACCTTTAAATATTTCGAAATAGAAGGTATAAACAATAGTAATAAAATCACCTAAAAATTGTAAAATCATGAAACCATGTGACTATCAAGTTCAGAATCTTTACATACTTCTGAACAAAAGTGTGTTTTGCACTTATGACGTTATTGCACCGGATGTGCGAATGGTATTCATTAATTTGATAGCTATGCCGCATTATATTTAATTAGCATTGTCTTCTTTTTTAGTTGACTTCTGCTTAAATGCGGATATTGTAGTTCATGGAAAACAAATCTAATGTTTCTTAATACTTTCTCTATGCATAGTCTTACATTGTGATGAAGAAGCCTTACCTGAATATGATGTGAAAATAGCACAGGGCTCCATAGTGGCAATAGTTTACTTAAAACCATTGAATTGCATTCCAATAAAGCTTCTAACAAACTCAAGAAATGCAAATTTACTGTTTCTGCCAGCTGAAAAGAAAACACGCAATTTATAACTGGAATGAAATAATTAATATTCAAACTAATGATTATAAGCAATTATTTCAATCTCGCAAATGTTATTATACACACGCAGTTCATATCGATAAATTAAATACGGTCTTATTTTTTCTATTCAAAGTCAAAGTAATATTTGAATCACAGTATTTACCACTTTTGAGTGTGATACCAGCTGAAGTATGCATGGAGTGACTTTTCCCCAGAAATCAAATAGTATGCTCATGGTGACGTGGTATGCCTCGGAACTTGGAGGATGGCTGTTGGAACCTTGCTCTAAGTAGACGGTCCATAACTGACATAATATGAAAGCGTGGAAGAGAGAGCTCATGTGCAGCACGGATGCCTTTGATTGCTCAGCAAAACCGGCCATTATAACCTAAAAAACAAGTACATTTCATAAAAATTTGAATATGGGGTATAATAACATAAATTATATGGTCATTTGAATCAGTAAATACATATTGTGATATGAGTTATCACAGTACAGCCAAATCAACTAAACGGTTGTCAACTAAGAGTGCTCGATAGATTTTCAACTTCATTTCTTTTTGAAAATAAGTACACTTCAGTAAGGTTAGGTTAGGTGCTGCTGACCTTTTAATTACCACATTTAAATAACACATTAATTATAACTAATGGCCAACTGCTCCAAACGCGCCGCCAATTGCGGTGTTAGTACTAAATGAGATAACCTCTGAATACTTATGTGCCATTTGGTATTTTCTAAGTTCCGAATTAACATAATTATTAAGATACCATGTTTTTTTATTTGCCTGGTATAAAAAATACCACTTGGGTTGTTTGCACTTTCATTATCCTACATACAAGGAGTTGACATACCTATACACATCTTCCCAATGGCAATTTACCTGGATATGATCAGCTATATGGCAGCTGGCCTCTTGGGGCACGGGTTGCGCGTGCGGGGGATTCCCGAAGGACCCTTGGCCCGTGTAGGGATGGGGGTGAAGGGCAAAGTGGTTCAGCGACCCCACCAGCAACCACGACAGCATTCTTATGTGAGAGACGCATTCGGTGAATTCTCTAGGTCTGAAACATAACGGTCCAATAAATGAATTATTGTATCGATATGTAAAAAAAATGATGAAAGACAATTGAATTTCTTGTTTATTAATAGAACCAATCATTGGTAGGTATATTTAATTAATAAAGACAAAAGAAACACTTAACCTGCAATTATAATAAAGATAGTGAAGCTGAAAATGGTTACTAAGTCTAATGATTAAATTAGTTCCAAGTTATTTGTAGCAAGCCCACACCTATGTTTTTTAATATTTATTTACCCAACTGAACTCAAGTACAAACGTCTTGAATTACGTGTTACAAGCAAAAAAATAATATATACAATGAACAATCAATTTAGATAAATAATCACAAATAACAATGTACTTGAATATTAAATATGTACTTGAAATAATTTAATAGGATAAATACATACACCGCGGACACAGTACCCCTTGCATTTTGAGCATAATATTTTAGTGACACCATCACCACCACACCACACTCACTTACACTGGGTGTCATACATTATTTTCTCGGTACTCGATATAATTTTGCCTTGTCGCAAACGAATAAACTGAAATACTCGATTATTTTTGTCACTTACATTTTTCAATTCTGCCATTAAATATCGGCTGTCTAATGTTAAGTGTCACTTAAGGCCACATTAGTATGACCGAGCATCTGGTCCTTACTACATTACAAAAGATAATATAGAATTTGAATATGATTTACCCTTGTTGTAAAGCAGATGGCGCATTGTAAAGCCACGGCATATATCTGGCAATCGCTCTGTTGTCTCGATTGTTCCCTCTTGTTATTTCCAACGCGACGAATTGAGCCATTCCACTTTTAAGCACGCCTCCCAATGTGTCCTCATTTAAACCCACTGATGAGCCTTTACTATAGCTCTGGAAAATTCAATGATATTTTTAATTAATATCTTTTATTTTGTTAACTGTCAATTCATGGTGGAATTGCATTGTATTGTTGTTTTTATATAATAAAACGCAATTTTTTTGTAGTACTTATTCCACTTTTGTGTATATTTTTGGAATAAGTACTACAAAAAAATTGCGTTTTATTATATAAAAACAACAATTTTAATTAATATTAAAATTTTGATATTAAATGTCAATATTGCCTTCCCATTTTTCTGTGCAATGACCATGTCCCCCACATCCTAAAGCGGGCCCCAAGGCTAGGATCTCTGTCGGGCCCCCCTACCTATCGCTAAGGTTAAAGGCAGTGTGATGCTCTGCAGTAGCGTTTGTCAAAGTTCACGGTAAAATTAAGGGTGTGTAGTGTATTTTTATACTTACATCCACTTGAAATATGGAGTTATCAAGTAATGACACAATAAAAAATTACATTGCACAACCACCCACGTATTTTAAAATATAAACATTAATACAGGCAAATAGCACCGCACCGCAGGCGACTTTTTTTACTATTAGAGCAAATTTGTGATGTGTGTTTATCTCACTTATTTGGTCGACTCACCACGCCGGCCCCCAGGCTAGAGCCCTGTCAGCCCCCCCTTGTGGGGGCCATAGCAATGACAATGGTATTATAGCAAAAGATATGACTTATAATTAGGCACTTACATTCAGGTATCTGTGTCAGGATCCTCAGTCATGAGGTCCCGACGAAGAAGAAAGTGATTAAATAAAGCACACTAAAAATGTCCCAAAAATACCATCAAGTATCTTAATACTATTTCTATATGACTCTTGATTATGATTTATCATATTATCATAATTACTTACCTTTATTTTAGTGAGGGTATGGAAGTCAGCAAGGAATTCTAAAACATCGCCAATGTACTGTCTCATGCAATCGGAAGCGCCTGTGCTGTATTCTCGGTTGTGGGGACCATTCAATTTCAAACAATCTTCTAAAGCGGATGTCAAATGCAATGAGCCTCCAGCATCTATAAATATTAAAGAGCCATTAGGTACGTTCACCATTATTCATTGAATTTGTGGTCATGCATTCCGTATTATCCCACCGTAAACGGTAACATATTGGATGTTATTTATTCAAACATACATGTTTGTTTACATTTACATGAAGGGTTTTATGATACTTTACTCAATAGAAGTATACACGGAATGGCAAACAACCAAAATCTGCTGCGTTCTCAGCGCTCGAAATGGAAATGTTTACAAACCGGAGCGCTTGACAATTTTCTGAAGATTTTTACGTAGTTATAACATTTTATGTGTATTTGTATGTGTAAACCGGAACGGCCCTCCGGTGCGCTCAGATCATTTGCATCATGTGCGTTCTAGAGGTTTCATTATTGTTATACAATGAATAGTTTTTGAGTAGGTATTCATTCTATGCCTATTCAAGGAGAAGAGACAATAATTTATAATCGATTAACTACAAAACGGAAAAAGTCATAAAGGAAATGGAGGTTCGGGGGTATATTAATATCTAAGTCCATGGCCTTGCATACAACCTCATGGTTCCGGTCAACGGTGGATATCGTTTTGATAATTGCCAATCTTCGTAGAAGAGACAACTTAAATAAGAAGAATTAATTTTATAAAAATCCTTTACCTTGCAGGACAAAGCTGATCAGCATGAGGAAATTTTCATCAGGGATAGTCGTCTTAAATTTGAGGGCTTGAACGAGTTCGAATATAATCATCCGGCACATCATCAGCTTGTCTCGCTCTTTCATAAAACTTCTGTTGCACAGGAAACTTAATTCGAGTAGATAATTGTACTGCAGTACAAAGTTTTGAATGGCAAAACTTATGATTTTCGAAAATGGATCTAGCAGGCCCTGGAATATTATACAAGAAAAAGTTATACAAAATTACCAAAAAATGAATTAGTAATGTCAGAGGTTTTTAAAGTGCGTATGGAATATTTTAATAATCCCTGGCAACCTTAAATCAGCCAATTAATCCACCAATTTGGTGGATGCGTCCTTCAAAGGGATAATATTTCAACATGGCCATACTATTCTTTTCTTATTGCAGATTTTATGCACACAGTTATACATGTACTTTGATTAAAGATCATGGAGTGATTCTGGTTGTAGGAATTCATAGAACTGGACTTTTTTTAAATGTACTATGTACATCAGTTATTATTGTAAAACACCACCCATTGGAACATTAATATGTGCAATAACAAAAAATCGTAAGCAGCAAGTACATTACAATAAAATCAAAACCGTCATCCCATTTTCCATTTTTCAATGCGTTAACACGCTGAATATAAATTTACTACACGAAAAATCTTTTGAAATCACCATATATATATAAATTTTTAGAGTTCGTGAAATTGATTTTCGAAATTCGAGAATTCAAGAAAATTTGGTACTTATGTATATTGATATCTCGAGATTTGAGGATTTTTTTTTATCGATATTAAATCAAATTTTTATGAATAATATTCTTCGTAAAAATTTCTTGAAATCTCGAGATTCTCATTTATGATTTCTCGAGAAAGGAGAATCTCAAAATATCTAAATTGTCTCATTATTTCTCGAGAATACTCCAGACAAGAAATCTCGATCACTACCTCAAATCAAGTTAATTGAGTAAAAGTATATTTGGATAAAGTCATATAAACAAAACACTCACTTTGAATTGATTGATGGCTGGAACTTTCAATATGGAGACCATTATCCGAAGCAGCGGAATAATATCATCGAAGACTGTCAAAAGCAAAACTATTCTGCGGAATAGTGTGTCCAGTTGCTGCATTAGGGCAGCGGAGGAGGAGCCGGGACCCAAAGCTTCTAGAGGCAAGCAGTCCATGTAGCAAGCCATGTTCTCGATTATGACGGGCATCTGCTCGGATGGGAGGGTCTTTCGGGAGTTGAGGAACTCTGTCAGCAGTTGCAGGGGGCCAGTGGGGTTCAGCTCGTTGAAATCGATTAAGGCTTGAGCTATGCTTTTGAAAAAAAGCATCTTCTGTTTTTCTAAACAAAGTAATACAAAATTTAACATTATTTTTAAACCAGCTATAAAATAATATTATAATGGTTACAATGTGAAATATGTAGTTATAACCAACCAGTGGTGAAGTGCTGAATGAAAACAGTCCCATAACACTAATTAATTTTAATATCCTAAACCCCTCCCCTTATCCATATTTCAACTTTTCAAAAGTTACTGAAAATTTGCTGACATCCTATACAAATTTAAAGAATAAGGCCCGTTTCAGACGGGACACCGGTGTCGCACTCGTATATAAAAAGGAGGCCTTTGTATTATGTTTATGAACGCCCCGAGCTAACGAGTCAAAGCGTGTCCGGTACACTTTTCCGTCGGCCGCTACATTCTCAAACCGCCGATACACATGTTTTTATGACCGCAGTCAGTTTTATGTTCTAATTTATATCGCGGAATAATGCGTTGACTCATTAGCTCTGGGCGTTCATAAACATAATACAAAGACCCCTTTATTCGAATACAAAGGCCTCCTTATTATAATACGAGCGCGACACTGGTTTCCCGTCTGAAACGGGGGTAATAGATGACCTGTCAATAAAAAGATAATGTAAAATATACATCAAATGCAAAAAAATTTTGAAGGAAGTTAGACAGAAATTAGCCATATGATCAGTAAATCAACAGATAAGGGATAAAAATGATTGAGTTGAGTAGAAGCGCATGAGAGAAGAAAAGGCTAGATATTACCCCATTATGACTTCTATATTTATTAATAGGTATCGATTGATTCCCCCAAATTTTTCAGTAACATAAGCATAAATGTCTGTTGAATCCACCTTTAAAATAAACAATCTTTCCAAGAAAAAATGTTTTAAGACCAAATATTCATAGATAATAATATACGAGGGTGGGTCAATAATTCCTTAGAAAAAAGCATTAAAACAGTTTTTATTTTTGTATTTTTTTTTTATTTCTCAACATAATCTCCTTGGAGCTCAATACACTTGGTTAGACGTTTCTCAATTTTTTTTAAACCGTCAGAAAAATAAGTTTTCGGAAGGTCCTCAAAATAAGCATTTGTCCGATCGATGACTTCTTCATTTGAAAAAAAACGTTGTCCACTTAGCCATTTTTTTAAGTTTGGGAAAAGGAAAAAGTCACTGGGGGCTAAATCTGGCGAATACGGTGGGTGGTTGACCAATTCGAACTTCAATTCTTCAATTTTAGCCATTGATCGTAAACATGTGTGAACACGGGCATTGTCCTGATGAAAGAGGATTTTTTTCCTGTTTAAATGAGGCCGTTTTTCTTCAATTTCGTTTTTTAGCTGGTCCAATAAAGATGCATAATAATCCCCTGTTATTGTTTTTCCTTTTTCCAAATAGTCAACGAAAATAATTCCACGTGCATCCCAAAATACAGTAGCCATAACCTTACCAGCTGATTTTACGGTTTTCGCCTTCTTTGGACATGGTTCGCCTTTCGCAATCCACTGCTTTGACTGTTCTTTCGTCTCGGGAGTATAGTGGTGTATCCATGTTTCATCTACAGTCACAAAGCGACGAAAAAATTCATCCGGATTGCGTTGCATGAGCGACAACAGGGCTTTAGAGGCCACCACCCTATTGCGTTTATTGTCGACTGTGAGCAAACGCGGCACCCATCTTGCAGAAACTTTTTTCATGCCCAATTTGTCATGTAAAATAGAAATGACGCTACCTTTTGAGATCCCTGTAACCTCAATTATCTCACTCAACTTTAATCTTCGGTCACTTAACACCATATCGTGGATTTTATTGATCATTTCTGGTGTAGTCACCTCTACAGGACGTCCTGAGCGTGGTTCATCCTTTGTTGATGTACGACCACGTTTAAATTCATTTAACCAGTTATAAATAGTTGCAAGTGAAGGAGCAGATATGCCGTGAACTAAATCCAACTCATTTTTTATTTCCTTTGCTGTTAACCCATTTATATTAAAATGTTTAATAACAGCTCTAAACTCAATTTTCTCCATTTTTGTAAACAAGCAAATTTTTTTTTTAAATGTACGAAAATAAAAAACAACAACCCGACCAATCTGATTAAAACTTCGCAGCATACTGAATCGGTAGTGCCGCTGCATGAAAACAAACCGCTTACAGTACTAGTCGCGCCACCTGTCGGCTTTTCTAAGGACTTATTGACCCACCCTCGTAATATAGATGATAATATATAAGTCACTCTCCTACTCTCCACTGGTTATAATTTATATTATTTGAATGAATATTTTGTGTTTATAATATTGGTAGTATTAGTAGGTAAAATATGTAAGTATTATTTATATGTACACTAAATTACCTGGAGCTCTGGTTTGGAATATCTGGACGAAGACAGCATTGGGAGCCAACTGATGCAGCACGCAGCGCAGGAATTGATGGGCGACACTCACTGCGCCTCCAGGGAGATGGACGTTGGCTTCGCTTTGCCACGGGTACATAGCCAGTTGTGCCACCCTTTCAATTTGACCAGAAACAACATTTTTGTACGGTAATAGCAACAACAATTCAAAATATTTCCAATGACAAATCCACTATGTGTTTAAAAATGTCTTTTCTAAATCTTACTGATATACAATTCGCTTTACATTCATTTCTGATTGAGTATGTATTTAATAAATATGTTAATTTATTATGTTATTGAATAAATAATTCAAATATAAGGTAACCATACCTAACTCGACAGTATAGAATCTGATAGACTGAGAGGCCCATGGTCATACTTATTGACACCTCCAAAAGGTGTCATCCCCTAAGAATCAAATTCCTCCAGAATCCTAAAGAGTCTGTGACCATTATCGGGCCAACTCATAAAAATATGATCAGTGTTGGCTACAAGACATTAGCAATATTATGTAAATAAGTGGGCTCATGCGTCATGTATCACATGGAATGAGAATGTGTATTAGATCATTACAAAGAGGTGTTACTACTTTTACTATTTACTATTACTTACATAAGTATAACTGTGCATAGGGCCCTAGAATGAAATATACGCCATGAAAGATTTTCTTTTTATCTAATATTAAACTACATTTTCAACAAATTTATATATTATTCTACATATTTTAAACATATTATTTTTATGTTGTATTTTGTTGATGAAAATGAGCTTACTTGGAGACGACGGTGAGTATTTCAGGCAGGAGTGGTGCAGCGGCGGCAGGTTCCCGGTGCACGAAAGTGGCCAGCACAATTATACAAAGCCCCAACTCCTCATCACTGTACTCTTCTATTATTGTACCACACTCAGCGCCTGAAAATCAATATACCATGTATTTTAATAGTACTTAATAATATTACCAAAGACTTTGAAAAACCTTCTCTGAAGATGGAACCTAGATGGTTTCTAAGACTAATGATTAAAATAGCTAAAAGTCGTTTTATCTCACAGTGTCTGCATATTTTCTGTGGTTATAACCAACAAGTATCGGATGCACTGACCAATTATTGCATATTTAGATTTATAGATTCAATAGATGCATTCATAGCAAATAACCTAATAATTGTGATGGGAACATACACACTGATTATAGTAATACAATTATAGCCATAAATACCTATCAAAGGTTGATTTCAAAACCAAATTTATTTTTATACAAATTGTGTCGCTAGAATATAAGATTATATTGTATAGTGTCTCCCTGTACTGTTTGTGGGCTGCAATATGGCATCCAACCTTTGCAAAACAAAAAAACAGAGCTTTATGCTTGTACCCAATACTAGGCCCCACTAAGGGTTGGTTCATCACATTATGGATGGCCATAAAACATAATCATGAACGCACACACGTTGAGAGAATACACACATGTACATTGTGTAGTATCTGGACTCACTCATCTCTGAACCATTGTCTCGACACTTATATCTGTAACCCCTTTCCACTGATTGTAATGTCTTTTTCAACAATATATGCATATACTCTGCACATTACTACTTTCTCATATACAAACGTTGCCATCCACAATCCTTAAGGCTATACACGGTATAAATACCTAGGCACGGTATAAAAAGATCGTGGCTAGGCGATGCGCGGATTGCGGGTTGCGGGTGCAAATGACACATGAAAAAAAAACGTAATATAATTTGTCATATAAATCCAACATGCGTCCATTTAATGTTCTATCAGTAACAATAATAGTATATTCATTGACATGTTTTCTTTTTAAAGTAAATGGGTAACGTTTTAAGTATTACGTACACGATTTAAGAATTAATACCCCCGTCGGCATTACGAAAAAATTTACGTGTTCCCAGCTCGACGTTCTCTCTCTGAATGGCAGTGAGTCCGAAATTTCGTCGCGCCTATAGTTGAAGATTATTTGCAGTTTCACTGATGTATCGCCTTAAGAAGTGAAGGGGCGTATGAATACAGAATTTTTTACAGAAATGGAGAAGATAAAAAATAACATTATGCTTACATCTTTCAACCATGCAGTCGTCTCCGATCCTCTTAAAGCTTTGACGAATGTCGGGTTGCGTGTGGCACGCCTTCTGCGTGACGCTGTCCATCAAATGCTCTCCGCTGTCTCTATTGACGCTCCCTTCCCACGCTCCACCCGCCACACCCGAAGAAACGCCGCCACTTCCCGCCTTCCCAGCAGCGCGAGATTTGTGACGCTGCCAAGATCCAGTATCCTCACGATATGGACCTGAGACACAATCAAAAGGATTGTAAAATTTCAACTTCTATTAAACCCACTAAGTTGCATTTGTGCAGTTTAGGTAAGAGCTCGCACATTAAACTAACCATCAATTAATTAAACAGAGTTATATAATAGATCAGAGCTTCCCAATTGGTATGCCGCTAACAGTTAGGAAGTGTGCGATAAGATATTGTAACATAAAAAATCAATTGTTTACTCAAAATTTCACTTTCAATAGTATTTGGTGCAATGATATAATCAGTAGTTTTATTTATACAAAAATCCAAGGACATAATAAAAATATGCTGGCATGATAGTAATGCTTGAAAAAAAAAACAGTGGAAGCTCAATTTTACGTGCCCAGAATTATTCACGTTTTCCCGCTATTTGCGTGTAGTTTCTATAGTTCCATTTCATTTTAGTACATCTAATACCTTGGTTTACGTTTTTATTTTCTGCAATTTGCATGTGAAATACTCAAAATTCAATTAAGTACAGTTGTTAAAATAACACATTCATTAAATTAATGGCGATTATTGAAATGAATATTAAGGTGCAGACGCACATGTTCATTTCAATTTATATACACGTCCGCAGTACCCAAGACCAAGGTTACATAACACTATTGCTGAACGATCTTTTAGGGGTGGGCACACGGTATTGATTGTCATTCTGCGTTTCAGCTCGAATGTCACGGTCGTTTGTTGCTGACATTTTCCGTTCTTATTGTTTACATGATTTTTACATTTTGTATATTACATTTTTGTTATTTTGTGTTGTTGTTAATATTTTTACACCTGTTCAAACAGCATCTCAAAAAAGAAAACCATTGTAAATTCAAGACAAAAGAAACCTCGAACATTTATAATATTGGAAGAGTTTTATAGAAAGAAACAAGCAAAAAACATGTAGGCACCAAACCAATTTGTATGATTATTATTATTAAAATATATATAAGTAAAAGTTAAAATATATATAATATAAGTATTTATAATTATTATTAAAAAATATATTTTTTAAGAAATTTCAAAACCCCCAATTTACCATCAAGCAAATTCAGGTTATCCACACCTTATGGGTTGTAGATATTAGGTATGTTTAAATTATTTTAAGAAGTCAAAGTAAAAACTATAGACACTTAGTACTAAGTCTTCACCAGTGGGTAATCTGGTGCCTGAATGGAAAAAAAATAAAAATGAATATTGACCAGTGGTTGCAGATAAAGGTGTAGCGGATACGGGGGTCTTGACGGGTTCGGCCACGTCCGGCTGAGTGACGGCGGGCGGCGATTCCAACAGAGCCACCTGCTTGATCAACCGCCTCGGGCTCGTACCTCGAGATCTGAAAACAGTTAACCGAAATATACCAGTAAGAAACTGGCAACTTCTCCACCTGGTGATAAAATTACACTAATATTCTGTATAGAAGACTTTTTCACCTTGAAGATCCTTCTCCTGATGACTGCCGAGCCAATTCATCCTGTCTCAAAGGCATGTCTATTCGGGATGTTTCCCTTTTTCCGGGAACCTCTGTAAAAAAAGTAAAACATTTGGTAAAAAATTTTTAATTAATGAAGGACACCACTTGTCTTTAAAAGATTTATAATTTATTAGAATATTACTCAATTTTTGAAATGAAAAAAATCTTTTAAAGATATTCCATCTCCACAAAGCATTAATGAAACACTGAAGATTTCTTTATATTACTTATCCACATGCCCTGCCCTTGTCAATCATTTATAGGAAAACATCATATTACTGACTTAATTAAAATAAAATAAAATGCTACACATTCCTCACCGTTAGACTCAGACCGTCAGACAAGGTAGACGAAACTGGTCCTAATCATTAAAGTATGTGGATTAACTGTGTATTATATATTTTGTTTTATTTTAATAATTAAGATTAATACGCAGGTGAGTGCTCAATATAAATTAAATGAGGATTTATAAATCCAGTAACAAGAATTTATCAGACCACATAGTTTTATTAAATTTTCAATGTTCTATAACTTCACCAAAATTAAAATATAATTAATAATAGAAACCTCAGATGTAACAAATATCATTGTAATAAGACTGAAATACCTCCAATGTATTTGGAGCTATAGCAAATACTCAATGATGACGAACCCCCTCTGCCTGTTATTTAGATAAATCAAGTTATTCAGAGACTTGCAAAAAGTCTATTTTCATTTTTGTGGTTATAAATTAGTTTTTCGTCACTCCTGTAAAATTTTAATTTTGTCACATTATAGGTATTGACAGGTCAATGACAATACTATATAATTTTATTAAAACACCACAGAATTATACAAGTGAATAAAATATTGTTAAATGACATGTATGTCGTAGATTGTCTGATAATTGTTGATTGTATTTAATAAAAATAATTTGATTAACCTGAAGGCATGCAGAGCGCCTCCCTGACTCTGTCGACGAGGGCGTTGAAACCAGGTGTGACATCCCTGTTGTTGTGCGCTCCAATGTGCAGGAGTCTCTCGGGGGCAGGGATATGTAAAGGATGTGGCTGTGGCGAGGGGGAGGTAGCCTCTCCCCCGTCGCTGGACGGAGGCTCGCTTGACCCGCAAGACAGCACCTCCATCTTTGAAAGAGGCGACTCAGGAGAAGCGTATGCCGCCACAATGTTGTACTCGTTTTTGAGCGCGTTTCCTCGAATATGGGTGGATGCTGTGAAAACATACATATAAATAACAACTTGTTTACTAATTACTTTACTCTCTCACATTCCAACTGCGGAGAAAAAGACAAGAACAAGGTCGTGCCACTTCTCTTGGTTCTCCACTATACCCTCCTTATCGTGTCAGTGCTGCTATGTGCAGATAAGTCTTATAACAATGTAAATAATAATATATGTATTAATTGACTTTCCCCTGAGCCCTTATTCCAATATACCCACTGCGAGTGAAATGTATCATGACAGGATTATCGAATAGTTATTATCTTGGTTACTCCTCTAGGGCCCAGTGTTTCTCAACCGGTGGCCCGCAGAATTTTTCTGGTGATTTGCGAATTTTTGGCATCCAAATGCATATCGACTGCTTAATTTGCAAACCAGCTAACTGCACTTTTTATCAAAAATATAAAGCATGTTTTCTATGCTCACACCAAATTTCAAACTCCTAAACCTATAAATAAATGCGTCTTCACACAAAAGAGCCGACTGCAGGTGCCAAATTTCCAATATCGTAAATGGAACAACTCCACTCTTTATATATTAAAAGGAAGCTAAAATAGTTTATTAGTTTTATTCATAGTGCAGCTTATTTGTAAAAAAAAATTCCAAGTGTATTTTTGAAATTGTTAAATTCTGCTCGATAGTTATTAAGTTTTTCCTCCTTCCTGAACATTTTGTCTAAATGGAGTTAGCCGGTTTGTAGATTAAGCAGTTGATATGCTAAAAATTCTAATAAGATCTTCAAGCAAGTGTTTGTGCATTGTGTTTTTATTCTTAAAATAGATTAACAATTTTACATGACGAAATCAACCACTATCAGATGTTATTGTATGTTGCCATAAAAATAATATTTTTTATTTCTGCATTAGTGGTCCGCAAAACGTTTTTCCTATCTTCAGTGGTTCGCAGGAGTAAAATGGTAATTGTGTAACAATTCGATACACCTGGTGCGATACATTCCACTTGTGGTAGATATATTGGAACAAAGGCTCTAAAATAAAACAATAATTGCCCAAAATTAATTTTCTACACAAGAGGGTTTTTAGGAGAGTAGAGGAAAAGAGAAAGTTTTTGCTGGTCTGTGTTGCCAGTTAACCAGTGTTGTAGAATTTTAGTATTAGAAAACATTAATAATATTATATAAATTGGCGGATTGAAATTGAAACATATTCGTAATTAATCATCTAAATATATTGGCAATATCTGCACATGTTCTGATGAATCTGTGAACTTGTCGAATATGTGAATATTATATTGTTTTTTTAATTGACTTTCAAAAGAGATAAAACAAATTTTCACCATTTGTTCTGGCTGAGGAACCAATGGGCAGAAGTCGCTCGACATTTGGGGCAGGTAGAGGTTTGACGGAAGTCCTGGCGTCCATATGCCACGGAGCAAAGTGGCTGTCCCCGTTTACGCCATTGGAGGATGGAGCCGTGTCAGGAGACGAGCTGTCCGCTGTCACCGGAGTGGAAGTCTGCGTCAGCACTGGATCCACCGATGCTAGAATATTCATCCCTTTCAGATACAAATGACTTACAATCTACCTGTATTAATACCTCCATATGGATGTATTCAAAATAGATCTATTTTTACTAAAAAGCTTCGATTAGGTACATCAAGAGGGAAGAGAGACTTACATACTTTTAGTATCAGAGGACACTGACATTTCTAGAACATTTTCAGTGAGATTGAATTGGAATTAGCTACAAAAAATTTCATATTTTGTAACTTAGCGCATTGAAACATGGCAGCATTGTTTATACTCGTCACCTTTGGCGGTTGATATTTCCATAATATACATATGATATATGCAATTTTCATGGTTATTCATCTAAATATTCTAAATAATTTTTTGGCATTTCTATGTCCGATGTGTTTATAATAATTCATGCAGTCTGTAATTTCACAGATTACACTTGCAGTATAATAGATAACTGCATTTTTATGTAAATGCTTTAATTCTGGTACAAATCGAATAAGTCCAGTACAAGTCGCGCTCAAAATAGTCAAATATGTTGTGTATCTAGAACATCCATTCATAACTAATGCAATTTTCAGGGTTAATCGCCACCATAATATATAATAATTATGGGATCGTTGGTTTCAATTGTTTCAAGTAATTTAATTTATATCAATATGATGGTTAATTACATTGAACATTACTGTTGAGCCGTTTCTGACGACCTAATTGTCTTGGAGATCCGTGAGATGAACTGTCATTCTTTTCCTGTGATGATTTTTCATTAGTCGTTGGTTTACTGAAAAGATAATTAACATTAAAAGCTATTTGAATTCTTGGTGGAAAGACAATATTCATTATAATAAAATAATATAACTTAGTGCAATAATATAATACTATGGTTTTACTCTATAACTATTTCTGATGTAACACTATTATCAAGACTAGATAACGGTGTTTCAACTTTCGAGCTATCGACTAAAAAACATAAAATTTGTGGATAATATTATAGCATTGCAAAATGGAACTAAGTAAATAGTACATTTATAATGTATGTACTCAATACATATTGTAATCAGAATTGTATTGGTAAAAAATACAGTGACACTGTGACTGTGTTCCAGAGTTGGCAACACTGCTCTAAACTTTATGTTTGTTCTTTTGTTTCTTTTTTTTAAATTTTACCTTCCTTTGTTTTATAAATCGATTGTTTCTGTCACTGTTTGACAAATTTAACGTACTCCATAATGAAAATATTATTTTAATCCCTAAAGCTTAATAAAAGCATATTGATCAGTAATAAACCTTTAAATATTGTACATAATGAGTTTTACCATTAATATGTGAGTTATGATGATCAACTGCTACAATTACACAAATTGTGAAAGAATACAGATCACAAATGCCCAACAAGGTGTTATCATAGCTTACGTGGCAGAAGTTTCTTTAATGATTGAAACGCCGGTTTGACGAATGGTCACTTGGTTGCAATGACTTCCGGTGGAGGTACCGCCGATGACTTGTATGGAGTGGGTGGGCTTCACTGTCCAATCTTGCTTTACCGCTTGGTTTGATAACTTTCCTTCATCCGCTGAATCAGGTAAGGCCTTCATCGCCGCTGATCTAATTGCCTGTTAATGAATATGTCAAAAATAAAAACTCTTGTCTCTCCAACCCAATTGTAGTAAACTATACATTGATAAAATAGGGATTATACATTATAAAAAGCATGAAATTCAATAATCAAAACAAAACTAATAATCTCATTGCTATTTTTTTGACAAATATCTTTGTATCACTGAGGTGTTAAAATAGTTGATATTATATTTAACGGATTTGTTGATCATGTTATAAAGATAAGTATTCATGGACATTACCATTAACCTATCAATATATTATGTGCCATTGTATTAGCAAACAAGTAGCATGATTTATTTTTTTACGGAAGTTTAACAATCACGTAATATGTTCTGTTTAGGTTTACTGGTTTTATTTTTGTGTGTGAGTCAGGTTATGGACCTAATAGGTTGAGCAAGTGGCTGACATCCATTTCTCTTAAAAAACAAAATCTGTTAATACAAACCTCTACTCTGTGGAGGCCCATATGAACCTATTAGGATCGGACATGGTCGAAAAAAAGAAAAAATTTACAATAAATTGTAACACAAAAATACTGTTTACAAAAAATATTGAGTTGCGGACATATCGGTATTTGGAAACAAACAGACAGCTTCTATGTAAAGTAGCCGAATCGGATATTATGTAGTGCAGTAAAATTCATATAAATTGAGCGGCAGTATAAGGGTGTATAATTAATCACTTACATAATATTACTTAATTACTCACTTGATTTGATATACCGGCAATAATCTTTCCAGTGGTTGCTGGCAAATTATTCTTGTCATGATGAGCGACAGCATTAGAAGAGCAGACGGGTGCCGGCGGAGGTTTGGTCGTGACATGAGACGTTGCTATCTTTCTCAGTTGCTGTTGATCTGTGGCCGACATCAGACTGGAAGTCACCATCATCCGTACCCCTTCTTTCACGCCCCATTTGTGGCTTTCATTATGCTTCAAAATAAATACAAAACAATACATTACCATTTCATATTGGCATTCAACGAATGGAGGTTATCTTAACAGGTTTATTTTTATGATAAAATGGTTGTTAGCCATTTGCTCAACTGATTAGGTCCTTACTAGAGGTGAGTTGGAAATACTGTTACCAGTTTGTCTAATCAAGTCTCGGCATGAAACTACCCATACATAGTATGTGTGGCCCATAAACTTGTTCGAACGCATACGATGAGACCATCGCGACTCGCTAGTTGGTGTTGGTAGACTTTCAATACTATTGACATTAAATGTGCGTGAGCGAGATAGCATAATACACATATGTCGAGCCGTGATACACTCAACTGTCATTGGTGTCATTGCTCTCTCTTTCTCCCCAGTTGTAAAGTTGGTATAGTGTAGGACAGATATGGTGACAAATATCCCAAATACTAGTAAGTATTTTGGAACAAGTTTCGATATTAAGTATTTTTTTATACTGGTAGTAAGTATACTTAGTCATTAAAATCAACCAGTTTTCCCATCTCTAGTCCTTACTCATTGTCCTCAGAGTGTCATTCAGAACTGCTACCTATAGCTTTAGATGTACCTCTGCCAGTACTCCACTGCAGGATAATACGAGGGTGGGTCAATAATTCCTTAGAAAAAAGCATTAAAACAGTTTTGATTTTTGTATTTTTTTTTTATTTCTCAACATAATCTCCTTGGAGCTCAATACACTTGGTTAGACGTTTCTCAATTTTTTTTAAGCCGTCAGAAAAATAAGTTTTCGGAAGGTCCTCAAAATAAGCATTTGTCCGATCGATGACTTCTTCATTTGAAAAAAAACGTTGTCCACTTAACCATTTTTTTAAGTTTGGGAAAAGGAAAAAGTCACTGGGGGCTAAATCTGGCGAATACGATGGGTGGTCGACCAATTCGAACTTCAATTCTTCAATTTTAGCCATTGATCGTAAACATGTGTGAATACGGGCATTGTCCTGATGAAAGAGGATTTTTTTCCTGTTTAAATGAGGCCGTTTTTCTTCAATTTTGTTTTTTAGCTGGTCCAATAAAGATGCATAATAATCCCCTGTTATTGTTTTTCCTTTTTCCAAATAGTCAACGAAAATAATTTCACGTGCATCCCAAAATACAGTAGCCATAACCTTACCAGCTGATTTTACGGTTTTCGCCTTCTTTGGACATGGATTGCCTTCGCAATCCACTGCTTTGACTGTTCTTTCGTCTCGGGAGTATAGTGGTGTATCCATGTTTTAACTACAGTCACAAAGCGACGAAAAAATTTATCCGGATTGCGTTGCATGAGCGACAACAGGGCTTTAGAGGCCACCACCCTATTGCGTTTATTGTCGACTGTGAGCAAACGCGGCACCCATCTTGCAGAAATATTTTTCATGCCCAATTTGTCATGTAAAATAGAAATGACGCTACCTTTTGAGATCCCTGTAACCTCAATTATCTCACTCAACTTTAATCTTCGGTCACTTAACACCATATCGTGGATTTTATTGATCATTTCTGGTGTAGTCACCTCTACAGGACGTCCTGAGCGTGGTTCATCCTTTGTTGATGTACGACCACGTTTAAATTCATTTAACCAGTTATAAATAGTTGCAAGTGAAGGAGCAGATATGCCGTGAACTAAATCCAACTCATTTTTTATTTCCTTTGCTGTTAACCCTTTTATATTAAAATGTTTAATAACAGCTCTAAACTCAATTTTCTCCATTTTCCATTTTTCCATTTTCCACAAGCAAAATTTTTTTTTAAATGTACGAGAAACACACAACAACCCGACCAATCTGATTGAAACTTCGCAGCATACTGAATCGGTAGTGCCGCTGCATGAAAACAAACAGCTTATTGTACTAGTCGCGCCACCTGTCGGCTTTTCTAAGGACTTATTGACCCACCCTCGTATATAACAAATTAATCAATCCACAATAATTATTCTTGTATTTAAGTCACAATACTGAGGCTCGGCTCGATATAAATAAAAATCATTGCATACAAACATTATTTTCTAGAAAAACTAAGTTTTTTAAATTAAATAAATCTATAAATTATTCAAATTTCTCTAATACGTTCGAGGGAACTTATTAAACAACCAACATTTTAATAATAAAAATAACAATTAGATAGGTAATAAAATAAAAGTCTTAAATTCATTTAAAAACTTTTTTTTTCAATAATGAATTATTGTAAGTTTATCTTTGAAATCTTTGAAAATGTTCTTAGATTGGCTGTATGTATATAAAATTTTAAAAAGTAAATTATCAATTTCTTTTATTAAATTGCATGTATATTCTATCGGTAGATGCCCCTAGTAGATCTACGGTAGCACAGCACTTAGCCTTGATAAAATGGGGCAGCAAAAAATTCTTGTTATATAATATATATTATGTAAATACTAATACCCCGGAGCTGTCGTCTTCACTTGCCATAAACCACAAAGGTTTCATCCCCATAAACTTCTCTGAATATTTCTTCTCTGGTTTGGCTTCAATCGGTTTAACCGGCATCTTGGGTGGGTCCAGCTGAATGGGGGCTTGCGTGATAACAGTGTTCTTGGCCTGCACCATTTCTTGCTTCGCTAATTGATCATCAAAATGTGTCGTGTCATCAAACGATCCCTGAAAGTTTCCAATTTACAGGTCGATGAATAAAATTGTGTTTCTATCAAAGAGCTTCGACTACAACTATAGGAAGATATAACTCATTTTACAACTCGTGATGGTGATTTTACAAGATTTTTAGTATGGTTGAATTGGAAGCCATACAAAAAATAATATTCTATGCTTTAGTGGCATTGAAACATGGCAGCATAAACAAGATGGTGACCTATTTTGATGATTCGCCATATGACATTCAGTTATTTTCGTTTTTTATGTGACTATCGCCCACGACGGCCGAGCGGCTTACACGTCGGCTTACAATGTCATGGGTCTCAGGTTCGAATCCTGGGTCTGGCAAATACACAATATATTCTTTTTCAATTTGTGTTTTGTGTCAGAGTATGGACCTAATAGGCTGAGCAAGTGGCTAACATCGATTTCTCCATCCAAAATCTTTTAATACAAACCTCCACCCTGTGGAGGTACAAATTATGATCCTATTAGGATCGAACATGGTTAAAAGAAAGAAAGAAATTCATTTAAATGTGTATTGTATAAAAAACTTTTTTTTACACTTTTTAATACCAACAGTCTGCAAAATAAACTCTTTTTTTTATAGCTGCCATCGTTGACATTTTATTATAGTTTTTTCATGTTTATTCATCAATAATGGTCTCATAGTGAATTCAAGTTTAACATTATTACCAAGATAAACTGTAAAACTGGAATTTAATAATAATTGATGAATTTGATTATTTATGAATATTGATTAAAATTGTGTTAAAATGCTTAAGATTTTAGTGGGACAAAATAATAAATAATCAAATATTCACTCTAAGTGCCCATATGCACTTGCGGCAGGCCGCCTATCGTTTTTTGTATGCAAAGTGCGATATGCGGCAGGCCGCTGCGGTTAGCCGGCGGCCTGCCGCAAGTGCGTATGGGCACTAAGGCAGATTCTAGAAAAGACCACTGAATTCAATATTAACATGTATCACCTGTTCATCGGTTTTAAGGCAGCTTATGATAGCATTAATCGATACCGGTTATACGAAGCAACGCGAGAATTTGAAATTCCGACGAAAATAATTAAACTTGTAGAGATGACAATGACAACAGTACAATGCCGGGTGAAGCTGCAAGCGGAAATATCCGAGCCATTTATTTCACTGAATGGCCTCAGGCATGGTGACGCTCTGGCATGCCTTCTTTTCAATATTGCGCTAGAAAAGGTGATACGGGCAGCGGCACGATATTTACTAAGCCTGTGCAGCTGCTGGCATATGCCGATGATATCGACATCATTGCCATATCAGAATTGGCACTGAAAAAGGCATTCACAGCACTAGAAGCCTCTGCCAAATGAATGGGTTTACAAATAAACGAGGCAAAAACTAAATACATGCCTGTCTATGTCACACCACGAGAAGTCGCACCAAAGTTAGATATTGGTGCATACAAGTTTGATACGGTCGACAGTTTCATATACCTTGGATCTCTTGTAACTCGACAAAAGGATATTACAGAAGAAATCAACAAGAGAATCATGTCTGCGAATAAATGCTACTTTGACCTGTTAAGACATTTTAAGTCCCGCACACTATCTCGCCAAACTAAAAGCACTCTTTACAAGACACTTGTAAAGCCAGTGCTCACCTACGCATCGGAAACCTGGATATTAACTCTGCGAAATGAACAAGCCCTGAACATCTTTGAAAGAAAAATTCTCCGCCGTATATATGGACCGATCAGGGATAGCACCAATTGGAGGAGAAGATATAATGCTGAGCTCTACGGGCTGTACAAAGATTGTGGCGCAGTTCAATCAATTAAGATTGGGAGACTGCGATGGCTAGGTCA
Organism: Rhyacophila brunnea; assembly: GCF_057557595.1. NCBI lineage: Eukaryota > Metazoa > Arthropoda > Insecta > Trichoptera > Rhyacophilidae > Rhyacophila > Rhyacophila brunnea. Next base: position 31,508,233 of record NW_028233276.1, on the reverse strand, counting down.
TGTGTACCGTATGAATGACAATGAACCGGCAAAGAGAGTGATGTCCAGCAATCCAATAGGACGTAGAAGAAGAGGGAGGCCAAAGATTTGCTGGTTGGATGGAGCTGCCAGTGACTGCCGTATTCTGGGGGTACCAAATTGGAAAGCGGCCACACTGGGTAGGGACAGGTGGAGGGAGCTGTTGGAGGAGGCCAGGACCCACACCGGGTTGTCGCGCCTCTGATGATGATGATGGGACAAAATAAACAATTCAATGCGCTCACTTGTGCAGTGCTGCCGTGCAACGTGCTGTCGGACTTGTCGCTGGTCTCGGGGATGGCAAGCAGCTCCGAATCGGTGCTCTCCTGGTCGAGGCTCCAGTGGTGGTATTTCCTCGGTTTTACCGTCTCCTCCCAATGGGTCTCCATGCCGGGTCCGGGTGACTTCTGATGATGGATGCCCACTTTTACGGAGGCCTTTTGGGAGTCCATGGAATACATGGGCGAGAGGGGAGGTGTCTCAAATCTCTCTCCGCCTGCTGACGGTTGATGCTCTTGTTCCCCACCCAATGAAGGTTGACTGATGTCTTAAAATCACAAATCGTTTCATGTAAACAAATAAATTTTATTACCATAATGATACCATTTAATAATTTAGGTGCACAGATGCGCACTTCTTTCCATGCACAGAAGTAGACTAGGCTAATGTGTTCATTGTCTGTAGTCACTTTCCCTTCCCATTCTATCTTGGTTCCTGCCCATATTATTAAACCTCAAATACAATGTGGCCAACGGAGTAGTACCATATAAAAATCCGGCGCCCTGATTTATTTTTATATTTTCTGGGCCAAATGCATAGTCATACTTATGTGGCATTAAATAATGCTTAACCTTTCGCTGCCATAATCGGGGACTCAGTGCCAAATGATAACCAAAAGCAGTGTGTTTATAATAAGAATGCTAGATAATGAAGTTAAAAGTGCTTAACGATGACATCTCCGCATTTGGCTCATAGAATCCAAATGTCGTGAATAAATAGCCACTGAGAATTTCCTTATATTCAATTAAACAAGAGTTTCCAATTAAATAATATTTTGGTTATTGAAAGACTTGTAGTAATATTTATTTTATGTCAAAAGTATTTTAGAACGGAGTCAGTAATTAGATATGTGAACAGTGAATCGATGCAAGAGCGGTGTACATGATTGAGTTGTATATTGAAAAATGTGCCATATTATGGAAACAGACTTATTATTAGTTCCCATTGAATTTTTAGATTACATAATAATAATATGTAAACAAATCGCACCATGAGTGTAAAACCAAGTCATGTGCAAAAGACATATTTTGGAAATATTAGGGTTTGAAGTCTTCGTTTTGTTAGAACAATTTTTTTTTTTTCGACCATGTCCAATCCTGATAGTACATATGGGCCTCCACAGAGTGGAGGCCCATATGATTGATTTTTGTTTTTTACGAGAAATGGATGTCAGCTACTTGCTCAACCTATTAGGTCCATACCCTGACACACACAAATTGAAAAACAATATGTGTACTTGCCAGACCCAGGATTCGAACCTGGGACCCACGGCTTTATAGTCCAATGCTTAAGCCGCGCGGCCACCATGGGTGGGAAAATAGAGTTTCTAAAAAAAAAATCATAATATTTGGTTTATATCTACATTATATTGCATGTTCTTTCAGTTACTTCACTTTTAGATTATCAAGTTCACGACTTTTGCAGTTGTTTTGCATTTAATCTCTAAATTGAAAAATTTGCAGATGCCTTGGTTTTACACTCACGGTGCAAAATGTTCATAGAATATGTATGTATTATGCGAATTGTTATTGATTTTTTCTACATTTAAAATAATGATTTTTTGTAAAAACATAATATTGATTCATGATACTCATAATTCTGTGCATTAGTATATGGGATAGTATATTTGAAATGTTTGAAAATGTTTGGAGTCGCTCTCTAATTTAAAAAAAAAAGCACTATCCATACTACACACCACTGAATATGGTAAATTTATAGGTAGCCATAGTTAAAAACTTTACCTCTCGATCTGCTAGACTGCGCCATGATAACCATCGGCGGGATGCGCTTGCACTCATGGTGCTGAGCGTCCAACGTATTGATCACGATCTTCACCAGAGACTGGAGTTGACCGCAGATGGGCTGCTGTATGTATTGATACTGAAATGACAGATGTCGATTTTTTTTATGGCTGAGGAAATTATTTTTGTGAAGATTTCTAGATTTCATGAAGCAATTAAGCCTTTTACTACAAATCTAATCTAATACTACTCTAAGAGAGAGACATTAAAATTTTTCTCCATCTAATATTGACACGGGTACTATTGAAATGCAATTCTTGTACTTATCAAGGAAAGAAAGGGAAGAAATACAATTTGAAATCGGATGCAAAAAATGCATGTAATTTATGCAATGTGTACTTGATCCAGTGAAGGACTCGATTGGTTGGACAAATGGCTAACTATTGGTCGTGAAAAAACGAAATAAAAATGCAATCTGATTTCACAAGGCAAGTGGGCTGGCTATGAAAGATCAACTCAATGCAGAAACAACGATTTTCAACATGCGTGCGTTCTTCCCCTCCCTATTTTTTACAGTGCTAATCAAGTTTCTCCAAGCTATCACCCCCTCCCCCTCACTTCCAAGACCATGTAAAATAATATGGTTATTCTGTGTTAAAAATATGACTAACACTGAAATTAAATATATTGTTCAGATAATAATATTATGTACGTTGTGTAATTTTCAATTTATGGAATCACCTTATAGAGAAGAACCAGTAGGGCCATCAGCCAGCACCTCCTGGAATGTGTCTCTAGCTGCCAGAGTGAAAAGGACGGCTGCATCTGTGTAATGGAGACAGGTATGGAGTTGGACGGAGACGGACTGTAGAGAAGCAGAGAGAGGGCCGGCAAGATGAGAGACCAGCCCATTACGTGATTCTGGTCCAACACTTGTGGCAAGTTCGCCAAGAATACGTTGAACACTGCCGATTGCCTGCAACATAAATTTACAATTATATTAATTATATTTTTTAATTAAACAATTTATCATTCATTGCATAAAAATAATTTAATTAAAAATCATTAGTAAGTACAAATATGTGAAAAATAAAATTTGGAAAGTTTATGATGCCATCTAGTACTTATTGTTAACACCTTGATTAAAAATTACAAAAGATGATCATTTGATAGGGTACCTACTTAATGGAATTTGAATATTCTTTAAAATTCCCCTAGTTACTATAAATTAACTAATACTAATGACAATTGAGACATTGTTGAAAAAAGGAAACAGTCATATTCACCTCAGTCTGTAGGGCGGTATATGGAAGCCTTTGTCATTTTGACTGTATCCGAGCAGCAGGTACAAGTGCTTCAAGACTATTGCTTGCGTCCGGGCCACATGCTTCTCCTCGGAGGGACTGGCCTGGTCGGAACGAGAGAGAAACTGCATCAGCAGGAAGACCAGCAGGTGCGCAGTCTCACGATCCGCATCTTCCGTGTCCATGACGCGTGGCAGCAGACTGGCCAGCGTGGCATCATCCGTCACCCCCCCTCCGCCCAACAGGCAATGGATTTGTCCATCTATTCCAAACGACTCACATTAAAATATATGTCATGCGAAATGAGAATTGCTAAATTTTGTTTAAATTAAAATAAACAACTATAATAGTGTATGTTATGAATTTGTAATAATTTTCCCACGGATATACTTAAAAGTGGTGCGACTTATCGGTGATTGAAGTCACAGACTGGTTAGTAACTGATGTTACAAATATGGTGCTACTCTTTAGTAATCAGAAACAGGTAATTTAAACTGTCAAACTGAAACATCCTATGGGAATATTTGGACAGCCTGTAATTATACAGGCAGGGACTTTTCTCTGTTTCTGCCAAAAATTTTGAATTAAAAAATTGATAACTTTTTGGTTTGTAACACTTTTTAGTTTGTAAATAGTAGTACGCCACATCTTTAGAAACAAATGATGCGACAAGATGCGTTACAAACTGTTTAGATACTAGTCGCGCTGTGTGGGAACCCCATTGAAATACGTTAGCGATGCCTTGCAAGCTACTGTCTGGTAATTTAAATTTCAGTCGCGTCTTCTTTGAGTATCTCCATGGCCGGAAGGTCTTATTATATTCTGATGTTAATAAGTAAGATATTAATATACTATATATCTAATAGTGTGTAACTTTTATTGTTGATTATTGTAAAAATCTAATGAATTTAGCATTACACTATTTAAAAATATATTATAATACTGCAAATAAGTTTAGTACAAGTGAATTTTCAATCTATCATTTTTGTAACGATCTTGTAAACTGACCAATGAACGCGGGACAGAGGGGGAAAAAATCTTTGAAACTTTAAAATAAATCTGAATGATCAGTGCGAGAAATTGACTCATGAAATTGTTGCCTATTCCATATGATAATGTTTCTGAGACTTGAAAAAAGTAATCAAAACCATTGGTTGAGGAATAATGATAGATGGAGTTTCCACTGTATAATATCGTCTCTGTTCTGGCAGAACACACTAACTGGAGAATACTAGTTTTGAGTAATTTGACTTTGAAGTTGTTAAAATGTTTGAAATGGTCTATCATGTGAGTTTATTAAGTAATCGTAAAAAGGATGACTTTAAAATAAAGACTGTTTATTTATTAAGAAGGTTTCCAGACGGTAAGTTTTAAATAAGGAACATTTTGGTATAACTAACTCAATATGTAATTTTTTCGAAATGTCTTCTGCCAGAACAGTGACGATATAATAGTAATAATTATGTTTTATGAAATTCGTGTAATAAAATTATAAATAGATAATCTATACATTTCGATAGAGCACTTATTAGTGTGAAAAAAGTTTTGCATTTGGAAGAAATAAATATGAAAAAGAGACATGCCAAGTAATTCGTAAAATTAAAACTTCTACACTGTACTGATTAATTTAAAAGTGTCTGAGTGCCGTATGCATAGTCATTATTATGTCAATAAATGGTAAATGAATATTTCACAAGATTTGAGAATGTAACATTCTTTATTGAACATCCATAATTTGAAAACACCTCAGAGAAATATATAACCACTTAAAAATATATGTGCGTCCTATCTAATTGAGATGAAATTATGAATAAGTGGTATTGTGTTATAATTTTTTTCAAATGAGAATGTGTCTTTGTGACAGTCTAAGACATATTTCCTTTTCTAGTGACGCATAAGCCCACATATTTATATAAGTATGACTGTGTATATGACCATTAGAATATTTTTCATTTAGTAGAAACCGACTGTCCTGATGTTTAATCATCCTGATAATTACTACCTATTTGACATTACCAGACGGCTCATCTCATATTTAATTAGGAGACACATGAACTTGTTTTTAGAACTAAATTTTTCTTTACAACAAAAGATGTGTGTGGTGAACGCATGCGTCAGAGGTGAATCTCTTCTTGTTTTACTCTCCATTCACAAACACGTAGATTATTAGTACCAGCCATACTAAATTGCATATATTTGCAAGTGTTTTGAAGTTTTATTGGAAATAAAATATTAAAATTGCTACCAATAAAATTTTCAAACATGTAACAATTTAATATTGCCATCTGTTATTACTAACACAAATAGTATTAAAAAATCGATAATTTATTGGTTTGTGTCTACAATAAGCGTTTTCCTATGCAATGACATTATGTTACATAATTTTTTCCCCATTGTGTAATCGAGTTTTTATCAGTTAATTTTGTATGCTTTGTTTTACAAATTAATTCTCTTCACCTACCAGTGGGTCTATTCTATACTTATCGAACACTAAATTGATAAATAGTATCAAACTTAGGGTAGGTTTGTATCAAAATATTAGCACTTATTGTAACAATTACACGAAGCCGGTTTTTATTGTTGCAATAAGTGCGATATTTTAACAGCAGCAAGATAGGTGCTGTTAAAATATAGCACTTATTGCAACAATAAAAACCGGCTTCGTGTAATTGTTACAATAAGTGCTAATATTTTGATACAAACCTACCCTAAGTTTGATAATATTTTTCACTTTATCACTTTAGCGGTCGATAAGCATAGAATAGACCCACTGAAAGAATAATCCAGCATTGATTGTCGATATTACAATATTAACATAAAATGTACTGTGGTTAAAAAAGTATTTACTAAATTAACAGTGAATCAATGTGTATATTTATGATTTAAATTACCTACTCTCGGAATTAAATAAAATCCTGTAACATGCTTAAATAACCAAAATGCTCTAGTATGTATCTAAAAGCTGGCATGCATATAATTGTATGCAATGAGATTTGAAGTTATGTCTAATAATTAGACATAGTCAATAAATTCCAGACATTTTTACAATCATGCATATTAACTAGAGTAGGTATAGTGTTGTAATATGAAATTATTTCAAATTAATATCAAAATAGTACAAATGCAAATGATTATCATTTTAAAACAAAAGTACAGATTAAAAGTAGGTATTCAAAATATTAATGGTATAGCATACATAACAAAATACCTATGTACTGATAATTAATAGTGATTAAATAAAAGCTTGACTATTGTTTTGTCTACTGTCTTGCCTGAAAACATGAAGCTTCAATAATTTCAGTTTTTGTTAAAATGTTTTATATAGATAGATTATCACATGTACAATAAAAATAAATAGCTAGGTACCAAATTAAATCTATTTCTTCCTTTGCCTTGGAACTTTAGAGTAGTACAAAATGATGTCACGCCGTGTGAGGCTTCATATGACATCTTAGACACATGAATGTACTATATTATAAATGACACAATACATACATTCATATGTTCAAGATGTAAATGTATCAGTTGACGTATCGTAGACATATTGTGCGTAAGTAATCCAATGCCAAATGTAAGACCACTCATTCAATATTTGTGGTAAATGTGTTTTTTGTTTATTTCAAGATTAAATGGTTGGTTTTAATATTAGATTCTTTTTTCCGTTGAATCTATTGTATTTTCAAATCATGAAAATATGCCCAATTTTATTAGCTGATCAATCTTGCAATAAATTAGACATACATATTATGTAACTATCGGTATTTGTTCATACCTTTTTAACGTATCAGCTTACAGAGGGGTTTAAAATTTTTTTGTGTTTTTTTCATGAGTCTCAAGTTATAGATCCGTTATGTCGCATTGTGTTAAATTACATAGAATAAGCACACAATTTTTTTGACATTTTGACCAGTTATGATTTTTGGAAATAGACGTTTCATATAACCCTACAGAGTCAAGGTTATCTTTACAATCTTTTTCCATGTGACGGTTATTAGCTATTTACTTAACCGATTGAATCCATGTTTTGGATCCTAACAAATGTTAATTTCTTCCCCATGATTCGAACCCATGGATTAAGACAGGCATTCTGTAGACTACATCAATGTGGGGTGCTATGTACGTTATTAGTACATTTAATGTCTTTTGGTAGAACATTTATTATTGTAGTTTCATATTTGTGTTTTTTAATAAATTACAGTGTGGGCAGTAAATATTTTTTAAATATGGAAGAATCTCGTAAATCGAATATCTCCAAAATGACTCTGCACTACTCTAGAGCTGTGAGTTCGCTAGAGCGTTTACCCAATGCACCCAATTGCATCAGGGTTCTGTACATTACACAGAAATCACTCACGGACATGAAATGCATACATTAGTTTTAGTATAGCTCGTGATAAACGCTCATTTATAACTACTTAAAAGCCAAAAGAAAAAAATTCTAATATAAATCTATAACCCTACTTTCCTAAGCCTATTGAAGTTAATAATTTGCAAACCATTGTTGAGCTGTTAAAACCTCAGATGTGACAATGTGACAAAATTTAATTTTACATGAGAGACAAAAAAACTTTTTTATAAGCAGGTACCATGATCAAGTTAGAAGTCTCTGAATAAATTGATTTTATATTTAAGTATTGGAGAATAGGGGGCACGTCATCATTGTGTGTTTGTTATAGCTCTGATGAAATGACTACGTGTATTGGAGGTATTACGGTTTTATAAAACTGAGACATTACATTGGAGGGTTCCATTATTAATTATATTTTAATTTTGGAGGTACATAAGAGTTTCACTAAATTATGTGGTGTAATATAAACAAACAGAAAATATTTAAAAAATTGTCATATCGAAGGTTTAAACAGGTCAATTGATATCCATTATAATATTATAATGTTCAAAATTTTGAATGATTAGTATACAATGTTAGTTAAGATGGTATGAATATAAACTCCATTTATTTACGTGTTTGCCGATACGACGCTGTGTGGAAGAACAAACATGTGAAATGCATCCGTAAATAATAACAGAAACAGTTAAACAAGTCAATTCTAGAAAAGGTCAGAAAGAAGATGTAGGTAGTTTTTTTTTCTATAATAGAAGAGAATATTATGTAGAGACCTTAGATTTGGTTTATATTCTATTGTGCAAAACTAACAGGTCAGTGCACATAGCTTAAGCCTTAAGGCAATATTATAATTTAATGTCTATAAAGTTTATAACAACATCCATAATTTTTGTGTTTGTACCTCATTGTAAAAAGATATACATAATATATTATGTAATAAAAATCATTCTTACTAACGACACATAAGTTAACTTTTCAAACTGTCAAAAAGTGCTTCAAAACACTGTACACTCCCAAAATTTCACTTTGGTAATTATGATCTGGTGGCTTTACTATCCTACATTGTAATAATTGGTAAAACATAATACGGATATCATTAAAAATAAGAAAATTGTAATCGTTCTTAATTAAATACACACTTTGCCAAAATAAATACTATCTACTGAACGTACTTGATAGAAATTGAATTAAAACTCTAATCAATTTGAGTTTTGCACTATTCCCTATGAAAATAGTACAAAACATATTCTTTCTTTTGTCACCGGCTGTTGAAAGGTAAAACCACACAAGTGACTATTGTGAATTTTGCATTAGAACAAAAAAAAAATTCTCAATGCAATTGAAATCATGTGATGTTTGAGACGTAAAAAGTGTAGTAAACATTTTTTGATGTGCTATTTTGACACACCGAAATAACAAACAAATCGATGAAGTGTGCTACTATAATCCAATAATCGCAAAAAGTCACTTGTGTGGTTGTGCCTTAAACGGTCAATTTTCTGATTTATATCTTATTCATTTTTAAAACAGTAGTTGTCTAATTTTCTGTGATAGTTAAATGTTATTATTGAATATGAGTATGAAAACTACACCACTACAGACTGCAGCATAAGCCAAAACTACTCTACCTTGCGTCTGACTGGTACTATGGCAAACACTAAACGTGGCATTATTATTTGGCGTTTGGGGGGCGGTGGAAGGGAGCGAATGTGAATGAGTGTGGGGGTGGGGGGAGGCGGCCGCGCCCGCGCCGCTCAGCAACTGACCCAGCCCGAAGCGGGAGCTCTTCCTCTTGAGGATGGGGGCGGAGTACTGCCGGCTGTACACCTTCTCTTTGTCTGAGCCTCCGCAAAAATCGGACAACATTGGCACAACGTCACAAATAGCATTACTCTAAATATCTACGTTTAAACTAAACTCTTCCATATTTAATTATGTATATCACATTTTTTTCCAATCGCATAACTGACATTGCTTGAGACTTCCACAGTCGGTTGATAATATATTTGGCTTATGGGCTGTCACTATGTATTCTTCCTTCTCCTTCTCTTCATTGCTTCAGGCACATCGACAAAATCGTTTTCATAAGATAATGTGGTATACTGTTTGGTTATAGCCCATTTACACGTGCATGGATTTACTGCTGGCAGTTGATGTTGCAACTTGCGCAACATTTGCGCATATGCGGTAGAACAATTGTTGCGAACCTGCTGGAAAAATTACAAACTAGACTGTGCAACGCACAAAACACGCATCTTGCTGAAAAATGAGATTGGCACAATAATTAGCATTTTTATGTGTAAATAGTTACTGCCGCGATGGTTTAATTTACACGCAATTGCTGGTAGTAAATCCATGCACGTGTATACGTACTATTAGGTTAAGTTGACAGTAAACGTTACTTAGTGTGAAAAAAATATGGTTGATGCATTATTAAGATCTTAGTGAATACTAGTGAACGTGATAAATATTATCACTTTATCATTTATTTATGTATTAAGGCAGTTAAAATAAGTTAACCGTCAAAACTGTCTATCTTGCTCTAACAGTTAACAAAGCCAAGAGAGGGGCTGTTAAGAGTACAGTTTTAGCGCCTGTAGATGCACATGGATTTATTTGCAGCAATAGTGAATATTTTAAACTATTGTAACAATAATTGTTTACACATAAAAGTGCTGACTATCTCTACAATCTCATTCTTCAAGAGAAAGCGAGACGCGATGTTGTACGCGGTGTAGATCGTTTTTTCGTATATTCGAACATTCAGTATAATTGTATGTTATAATCCTCATGAGAATGGCCTCTACGATGAGCCCAAAAGGTCAGAATAACACGAATACGTAGTGACAGCCTGAAAATCAAATACAATATTATGTAACTGACATATTTGTAGGCACTTATTTCAAATATCTAAGACTCCACTGCGTTAAATGAATAGTAAGATTAAAAATCATATTATCAATTAATTATTATATAACCAATATCACTAAATAAGGTATTTATACTTTTATTATAAAAGTTTTGTATGGGACAAAAGTATGGGAATAAAATTTGTTGGGCAATAAAACAATTAATATTTCATTTTGGCATGCTTACAATAAATTATTAACATTCTTATATTGTACAATATAATAATATCTACCCAATAGTATTGTCAAATTTCAAATACCATAGATTACAAGTCGGTCCTGCTACATTGACTTAATAATTTAATTTAAAAGTGAATAGTACCATTGAATGTAGGTACACTAATAATTATGAAATATTATATCATACCCTTTTCAGTATTACAAAGAATGATCATGTCGTCAAGAATTAAAAACTGTTTCGGAGGCTTTTTGTATTATGATACAAATCAAAAAATAACTATTTTTTATGTTTACCTACAGCAATTAATTGTTCCAGTATGCCGCAGTGTTTTATAATATGTATATATATTTTTTTTTTATAACACTACAACAGGTCAAGATGCCCAATGATAGTAGTGTAGTGAAACAGAAGTGCAATAATTGAAACTAAGCGATCACACAAACACTCAGGTTTTGAGAAAACCACATAAATATATTGTGACCTCACGGGAATCGAACCCGGGGTGAGAGTTCAGTGCCTTACGCACTAGACCACAAAGGCCACGAGAATAAAGAATATAAATGTATATTACATACTTATATATTATTTTTATTATAAAAATAAGATCAGTGGCAGGCAATTATTATTTCACTCTGATTTCTTGATTTTTAGACCAAATAAGGATTTTTTAATCGGATCAGTTTTGATGATACTGCATTAAATTTTTCGTTTCGATTTGATGTGTTTAAAATTTTACACAACGTGACAATCATAAAGTCATTTAACATAAAATCTTCCGGAACAGTTATTGATTGTTGACGATTAATCAGGAAGCTTTTTGCTGTTAAGAAAACTTACAATTATTATGTCAATGGCTTATGTATTCATAAAATTAATTACCTGCATTATTATTCTTTTGGAGTTTGTGATAAAATATTATGTATATATGGTAAAAATACTCATACAAGACTTGTCGTCACTTGCCAGATCCTCAAACAAAACATTTATTGCAATATGTAGGTATAATGAAATAATAATAATTCAATATTAACAATTAACCAAACAGTTTGTATGTATCTTTGGCATTGACATGATGTTTTAACATTTCATTATTCTGTACGTATATCATATGCGATTTTTATGATTGTTCATCTAAAAATAATGATGATTCAGAGTATTTACAATAATTTACATAGTCCGTCTTTACACAGGCACTTATAGCGACATTTGTATTATAATGTGAATGCTTTAGTTTCGGTACATGTCGAACGTGTTTTGTGTTCGTAATGGGGAATATTCCTAATTAATAAAATAATACATACCATCCATTCATAACATATTTAAGTTTCATGATTTATCCTGGCAGTATTTGTATATTTAATAATGGAATTGACTGCTTGGATGAATCTAAAGTTGTATTGTTATGCTTGCAGTTTTTTATGGATGTGAGTGATAACAGTGTGAAGCTTGCTACATACTAATGTGCAATGCGAAATTACTTACAGCTGATGCTTTAATCGTCTGAGTGACCTTGTTTTAGCTTCACTTTCATATATTTACACTCCATCTGTATAGAAAGTTTTATTCAACATCTTTAGTATTTTGTGATAACAATAGAAAGTAGAGATGGTTTTCTTTTTTCTTTTTGTCCTGAATATGATAAGTGAGAAATTATAAACGTCAAATTACGTACGTTTTTTTATTTTACTGAGACCTGCTGTCATATCGCGTCTTCTCCTCTGAATGACGCTCAATTGTTAAGGCATTTCCTCCAATTCTGTTAAAGAATCTTACAATTTTGAGCATCAAATTCATCGCAGAGCTGCAAATTGCTTCTTTCCGTGAGAACATCAAATCTTTTACCCATCAGCAATAAGCTCATTTCTGTTCAGACATGACTCACAAATCACGGCATGGGAAAGGTAGATTAGACTTAATCCATTCACCTCAAGCATTCTGGCATTCCACCGACATTATGTCCCTGATTGGCTAGCTCCTTTTGTCAAATCATTTTCTATTTCATTGGCCTCAATATATTCATATGTGATGAAATCAATTGACGACATAGATCTACCTTATTATTTTTTTTTGCTTTTATCCGGTCAAGGATATAAGGTCCGCAGTATGATATGCTCTTATAATACATTTTGTGAGCAGGTAGCCGAGGTAATACCCTGTTTACACGTGCATGGATTGTTCACAGTAAGAAAATGTATGGGTAAACATGTATTATCCTGCAGTTGGCAAGATTACGTGCATGAATCAAACAAGTTTGGAAGCTTCTGAATTTTAACATGCAAGTAAGATCTGCACCTGCGTAGTAGAACGATAATGGCGAGCCTGCCAGTAAAAAAACGAACTACTCATTTTGAGGTTAACCGATTTTCAATATGTCCTGTCAAATAGTAATATAAAATGACAGCATCGCGCCTCGCCTACTCTTGAAGAATGAGATTGAAGAGACAGTCAGCACTTTTACGTTTAAACAGTTATTGTCACGATAGTTTAAAATAAGCACTATTGCCGACAATAAATCCATGCACGTGTACAGGCGCTATAAGTTGTAAAATACTTCTGAATGTCAAATTATTTCGTTAATGTATTTCGCTGCTTGTAAATTTATCTGTCAGTTCATGATCAAATTTATTAAAAAGTATGATGCAAAATTTTGTAACTTTATGCCAATAGATTTCCATCTTATTCTCAGTTTAATATAATCAATTTGCTCAAGAATCCGCTAAGTGAACCTTCATTGTAATACTAAGATATTAGGACCACATTAATCGGAAAGTATAACATCTTGAAAGGACCAATCCACAGCTTTTATAGTATACTGGGATATGTAATTACAACAGCAAAATCAATAATATTTATACCTATCGGTAACCTATTATTGTACAATATTTTGGGACACTGTAGTAATTTAATACCTTGCTTGGTGTCTTGTCGTGGCAGCATCGATCCCGGGGCGGACATTGTCCTCTTGTAAGGCCATTTGGTTCCGAAGGAAGCACTTAAAGTTTTAATCGACGACCCGATTGCTAATCCGTCCGACAGAGAGAGCGCCTCTTGGGCTCGCTTCAACTTATGTATAAATATTTCACCATTTGTTTCGTTGTTTCGCAGATCTGCATAAGTACAAATATTCAGATTCAATAAAAATAAATTTATCTATGACGATGAAAAAAGGATATTATTATTAAATAAATATTAAGCATGTACACCAGAGTATGGACTACCTAATTTTCCCACCCCAGTCAAAGCAGTTGTCGTATTATAACACACTAAATTTTGATGTGAAGCATCTTCAGTTGTGTATGTCTGTCTTTGTCTTCGAAACAGTTCTTGCCACGCACATTTTGACTAAGTCTACTAGACTTTAGAACTATGAATGCCCTTGGTAGAAGACTAGAGAGGTAAAAATGAATATAAAATGAAACTGCAAAAAGTGTTTGGACTGTACCCAAGTTTGAATCATATGAGGCTATTACTTTCAAAGTCGGTTAACTCCATCAATGTTAATTTATTTTGATATAAAACTCATTCAAAATCTTAGAAAACCATGTTTGTTTGGTTATGAAAGTTGATGGTTACAGAAAAATGAGGTAACTTGATTGTACATAACCTTAGGGGTCATCCATATATGATGTTACACGATTTTGGCTATTTTAACACCCCCCCCCCCCCTTCGTTACATTTCCTCACTTTTTCTCAACCTTTTACCACCCTGTCTATATTACGTCACATTTTTTATACACCCCCCCCCCCTAAATGTTAAAAAATAGAAGAATTTTTTTTAAATATTTATCCTTAAATCCTCGATTGACGATATACAGAATATTGTGTTTTCAGATGCTTGTATATTTTTGTTTACTTTGTAAAGTCACATTATATCAGACCCCCTCCCCACCTAGAGCGTGACGTCATATATGAACGGATCCTTACACACAATGTAAATTCACTGTGTAGAAGCCGACATGGTTCTTTTAGAATCGAACATGGTGATAATATAATATAATGTGTAAATGTACATAGAGAACCAGAATGATGAATATGAAAAACAAAAGTAAACGAAATTGAAACCAATAAACTCATATATTATGTAATTTTTGTTTTGGCACATTTGATTGATTTTACTAGTGCCATTGGTATTCTATAGCCCAAATGCAGAATTTGACCCCATGGCTTTAGAGACAGATCATTCTGGCTGGAAATAATCACATCCAGTGCATAATATTATCATTCATATCGTCTCTGTTCTGGCAGAACACACTAACTGGAGAATACTAGTTTTGAGTAATTTGACTTTGAAGTTGTTAAAATGTTTGAAATGGTCTATCGTGTGAGTTTATTAAGTAATCGTAAAAAGGATGACTTTAAAATAAAGACTGTTTATTTATTAAGAAGGTTCCCAGATGGTAAAGCTTGAAATAATGAACATTTTGGTATAACTAACTCAATATGTAATTTTTTCGAATAATTAGTGTCTTCTGCCAGAACAGTGACGATATGTTTGCTGATAAATGATTAACATAAGGTGTTGTAAAATTATAAAATACCTCGAAGATATGTAATATCGCCGTTCTTTTCAAGAGTGATTTGTGCTTCCAAAAAGAGGGCATCAAATCTATTCACAAAAAAGTCCCAAGTGAGGAATTTCCTATCGCTCAGAGAGTTGTGTAGTTGGTATAGGGATTGCAAAATCATCGGGCGATCCACAATCACCATATCAAATTGTGTTTCAAGACACATTATTAAGCACTAAAAACAAGAAACAAAACAATTATTGTTAAATACATATTTTTGAATGAAAACAGATTCTATGTGACTAAAAACGTTGAAGCTTAAAAAGCTATTGCTTTATGTTAGGTTATACGTTATAAACCAAAGATGTTGGATGTTTTTCCAGATGGAAGCTTCTATATTTTTAGAAATAAATAGATATAAAAATACTAAAACTAACGCAAGTTCCAGTTTGATGAAAATGCCATGTTTATATGGAAGAAAGAAACACCATGCTGGAGAACCCTGAGAGTTAGTATGAAAACAAAAGTCCATTTTTTGTTTCACTTTCATACCTCTTCAGCATACATCTCTATACAAGAAAACCTTTATTACAGACCAATAACTTTTTATGTTTAGTGTGCTGTGAGAAATACCATCGATAATACACTGTAGCGTATTGTTACTACCAAAGCAGTGATGTCCCATGGGGGCAGGCAGACCATGCGCCGCATAGGGGTGGCAATTATTACAATTATGACAAATTCAAGACAAACAATGAACCGCCGAATATTTTTTTCGATTAATACAGCTAAGTACTGCTGTTAACTATTTGTGCCCAACTAAACGTTGACAGACATTCCCAAATCCTTAGATAACACATAATAATATTTAGAAATACATCAATAACAAGTTAATTTTTTGCTCAGGCGCAAATACTACTCCAGTAAATGACAGAATAATAAAACAATACATCTAATATAATAATAATAATAATAATAATAATAATAATAATAATAATAATAATAATAATAATAATCTAGATCCCGATGAGATTGTGTAAGATTATTTAAGTTCGGTTTAATAAATGGGGCGGAAATTTCAGTTTATCTAAGGGCGGCACTTTGCCAAGAGACGTCACTGTACCAAAGCATATACATATGCACAATAAAATGCATGTCAAATTATTGTGAGTTTAATAAATAAACACCCTTTTTCACTTCATTTCAGGTTTTGAAGTTGACGTAGGTTTAAGACATCGGAGAGAATATAATTACAATACATTAAACATTACTACATCTTAAAAATATATATAAATCGGCACTACTGATAGACTGATATCTGATGATGAATGAGTATGGACCAAGGAAAACATATTATATATTGTGTACAGATGCTTGTTATACGGAATTTTGGAATAACTGAATTGAAATAATTACAAGATAAAAAGAACTTTTTATATACCACATTTTTAAATTTTCTGTTGAATCATATAAACTTGACAATTCTATGTATTAATAAATACTTTTTTTTGTACTTGATAGAAATACTGAATAAATTATAGAATACTGAAATGTCATTTTGACATTTCATATTGATTTCCATAGTAACGCACATATATATTAATAATTTAATTGCTAGGACCCCCTAAGCAACCAATAAGAGTGTTTTACTTTTAATGATTTTTTTCCGAAACATACAAAACCGAATTAACTGAACATGAATTCAATTCTGCTTAAAGATGGCCAAAAGTATTAAAAGAATGCATTGTTGTTGTGTTCCGATATACATATTCTAAAAGTTTCAAATGTCTAGCTAGTCGGGAAGTTAGTTAAAAATCTTCAATCATCCAATACAAATCTTGGACAAACAAGAAAAAAATTGTACTGGACACACAAGAAAAAATCTGTACCAGACAAACAAGAATACGAGCTAATAAAAACGTAGTAAAATAAAGTCGTTCCACAAATTTGTTGAAAATAATAATCGAAATAAAATAAAAATGACAATTTTGTTTACCTTGATGGCATGATCGTGAATAGTTCCCAAATAGAGTGTAGCCCTTTGAGCAACATATACATTAGTATCGTCCATACTAGATATCAAATAACAAAAGGCAGTGGCCAATGCTGTCTGCAGCGGTAGAACACTCTTCAATGGTGTTGAATCCATGAACCTGACAGTCAAATAAATGATATACCATCGTATCAGTATTAACATGGCTTCAATTATGTTTGTATAGAACGAACTAGGAATTAAAATAACAATTATCCTCGGGTCATATTTACCTTGTTAGAACAGTGACTCTCTCGACGGCTGTAAAACGAATTCTCCAGTCGGTGTGGTGAAACTCTTCTTGGATGAGACGCCAGAAGACGTCGGCCCCACCTGTCAGAGTGATGCAGTGTAGCAAGAGGGGGACGGCAAACTCGCAAATGTGAGAGTGACGGGCGTTACACACATTCCATAAACTAAAATATAAGGCATAGGGTTATATTGTTTTCATTGATAAAAATAGCTCTTAATAATATGTTGATCTTTATTAGTAGGTACATTTACAGACAAGGTTAAAATATTTAATCAATATATCATCATTGAACTGTTAAAACATATAATGTGATAAAACTAAAAGTCTCGAGTAAAGTCCCGTTTACATGGTTCACTTTTGACGATCATTGCGGAGGAATCATCCGCAATGACCCGTGTAAACGCACATTCATCAACGAATCATTGAAAGTGATCATCCGGAATCAAAAGTGAATGAAGTTGAATTTGTTCTACTTTGGATCATTTTTTGATCACTGCGGATGATTTCGCGCATGCGCACACACCACGCATGCGCACTGCGCCCCTGAGTACTGTCATAATATTTACATAGGTACGTAAACTGTCATTTTGAATAATTGAAAACAAACTGGTTAAATAATGTTGAACTTGACAAAAAATATTCCTGCCA
This sequence comes from Rhyacophila brunnea, assembly GCF_057557595.1. NCBI lineage: Eukaryota > Metazoa > Arthropoda > Insecta > Trichoptera > Rhyacophilidae > Rhyacophila > Rhyacophila brunnea. The sequence goes on along the minus strand of NW_028233276.1, from coordinate 31,490,017 downwards.
AATGCTATAACCCTCTCAACGCAAGCCACCAGTGTGTCAATAAAAGAAAATTCTTAACTTGTAATAAAATAAAATAATATAATATAAAATAATAAATAAATATTACATAAAATAATAAGTAAATCCAATGCCCACAGTTTTTTTCACTTCCTGAACAAGTTACGCCAATTATTGGCCTGTATAGTGACGTCATGTTAAGAAATCGGAAATGCATAACTAGGTGACGTTGATATCTGTGCCGTTTACCAACTTATCCATGATTGTTGGGTAAATGCATTCAAATGTCATAATAGAAATATTGTAAAAGACTCCTTCTATAAATGAAATAAAATAAAATTGGGTCATTAATACTTTAAAACTTACTTTCTTATTAAAAGATTTTCTTGGCACCAAATAAAGAATCCACGATGCTCTTTAGCCGCCTTGGTGAAGGCGTCTCCGTGCAGAACCAAAATATAGAGACATTGCAGCATGTAGTATTGCATGTCGGGTCTATCTGCTACTGGCAACTCCTATTTCAGTAAAACAGAATCACTTACATTAAATCACTCATTAACATAATACATTACGATTACATGTACACCTGATCGGGCGTTGGGCGTGATACCTTGCAATTTCTCAGAAAATTGTTATCAAGGGTGTCTCAAGTGAAACGACTCTAAAAGGAAAGTAATCAAGATAATAAGGAACTTGAGATCATTAACAATGATATATATTGGCTGACTTTGGAAATAATATATCTTAGGTCCTGTTGATACCAGATGAAGGTCTCCCACAGGAGACCACCTCAAAGGGCGGACCGAACCATCTTATTTTTCGTCTACGCTCCCGCCAAAACACAGACGCGGTCTACCAAAAACGGCCACTCGAAACAGCGCCATCGGTAAAACAGGGAGGTTCGCGACCAACACAACAAACGGGAAGCCGCGAATCTGTCAGTTGGATCTGGATGGGCGCGAAAAGCTCTCTCTTACATCAGACGCCGAACGAGAAGCATCAAGCATCTCCAGATTCTCCAGCCAAGTCGCAAGTCCCGATCCTCTTACATTGGATGCCGAACAGTATTAAGCATCGCCTCGGACGCGGAGCAACAAGCATCCTAACCTAAAAGCATTCCGGACAGGCCAGCTAGCATTTCTCGCCAAAAAGACTGCATCGCCACGCCGCAAGACTGACTCGCCTCGGATGCCAAGCATCAGCAGCCCAGCCCGCGACACCACGTTTGCAGCCCGCCAAAGCGCCAACTACCAACCGACCGCCAACGACAATACCCTGTATCTGTGATAATATAAAATATACCAGCCTCGACACCATACACCGTGCGTTTCTGTCTCCCACCCCCTTCTTTGACTATGACGTTATCACGGCCTGCTATCTCCGCTTAAGAGCGCGCAGAAGGCCGGTGATACTGTCATTTCCTGAATGTTGACATTATGTAAAACTAATTAATTACAATCCTTATGCACAGATGTCACTTTACTAAAACAGTTAATTCTGTAAACTTATTAAAATATCTTTTAATTGACATAGGTATAGCGCTGGATGAGAGCCACTTCAAGCTTATTCCATTTTTATAGATTGAACTTAGCATTGCCACATGCTTCCAGAGGACTAAACTATAAGTATTGTCACATAACTTTGTGTACGAGGTTTAATAGTCAGTTAAAAGCTAAGAATTAAGTATAGGTGCCGGCTAGCAGGTATTAGAAGGACTCAAACCCCCAGGCCGTGGGTGCTTTGAGTGTCATACGGCCGTCTTAAAGCCTCACTCCTCCGAAACCTCCTCCCACAAGTCGAAACATAATTTAATAAATGATGTACTGGGCGCCAGCTCCTAGATCTAATAAGGAAGGAATTTGGATACTAGGAGCGAAATAAAAGTAATGGTTAAATTCAAATAAAGAAGTTATATTATCGCCAGAGTTGGACATTGGATTTTACAGGTTAGACAAGAACTTTACGCAACGGATCAAACTGACTGGCAAGAAACAAAGAAAACCTGGCAATCTTGCGATAGGTCTAATAAATAGTAGGACAGAACATGGAACGATACAGCTTACTATTGTCCGATGGCTAATGTCGATGGAATCTCTCCTATTTAGCTACGCGAACGCCATTTCTTCTTGCGGCGGACCGTCATTCCAACGGTCCCCCATGACGTCCGTCCTCCACCGTGGTCACTAACGTAAGCCCCTTCACACCAGCCTCTCTTCGTCTTAATTGATTATTGATTGTCCATTTCCGCACAAATTCGCTTGTCACCCACAAAACAATAACAAACATCCGTCGCCAGCCGCCATCTTGCTCGCTCCTCCTTCTCGGTGTTGCCAGCGTAAAAACTCCGCTTGGCTTAGTGTGTCGTGTTAAAATAACATGACAGTATCTCACTGATCTAGTGACTCCATGTGTATCTTTCCAATATTTTCTACCTCTCATTATAGTATATTTATCCAGCGATCGTCGCCAGTGTAAGTAAGATAGTAAGATAGTTTACTTGTAGGAGTTGATGGATGTACTGCAATTGCTGCGGCAGTTCATCGATAGAGAAGCGGAACTTGCCGACGGAGGTGTGCCAGAAGTGCGAGAGGTCGTCGTCGGGGCCCGGCTCCACGGGCTGGTCGTTCTCCCCTACCAGGTTGGGCTTTGCCACCTGCACCGTGGCAGTGGCCACATCCGTGTCTGTCAGAGTGACCGCCCGAGCCACCGCCGACACCACTTTCTCCGCCGGCATTATGGAAGCCAGGTCCAGCTGTTCGGACACCGTTTCCACAGTAGCTGTCATTATCTGTTAAAAACGTGTCAATGAAAATTTTTCGCACCCTCCGTATAGAGTGATATTTATGTGGGAACGTGCATTTTCAAAGACCAGTTTGCAGACCAAATAACGTTTCGAGATATTCTGTTGTAGCATTGGTAATATAAAAATTATATTTATTTACTGCCAATGCTCAATGGAAGGCCATTATAATAGAAAAATGATTACTACTTACTACCTACACAGTACATAGTGCAGTTATAAAAATTTGGAAGCGGTACATCATAATATCACTATAAGATAAACTGTAATATTCAACATGGTTCATTTAAGTATTACCATCGCATGACAGCTTATCAAAGCTGATTCAAGATGTATGACAAAGAATAGCAAAAGAGAGGCCATAAGAATAATAAATTATGGTCATATTTCTGAAAATACTGATTAATTTAGAATCACTGATCCAAGTTTCAAGTGGATACAGGCAAATCAAAGCACCCAATTCACAAGTAATAAATTCCAACACTCCCTCAGAGTTGTGGAATTCTCTGTATACTACATAGATAAATTTCCATTTTCGTTTTGGCTTGGTACTCCTCATCCTTAAGATTATCATAACAAACTTATTTAAAAAAGAATTTGTTGGACACGGGTGTCGAACACATAGCTTTAGACTTTAGAGGATGATGATTTAGTATTGAAGAAATTTTTATAGCTAAATCATCTGAGAGAGTGTATTAGACGTTTTTCGATCTGCAAGCCGATAGATAATAATTTAGTATCCTACTTTGAGCATGCTGCATTCAGGACCCAAATATGTCAAGACACTGGGTTGGAATAGTAAAGTTAATACTCGACTAATAGCGACTATGTTTGAGATTATCATGAGGACAGTGTAGTTGTGAATTATGTGGTGCTTCCAGCAAAGTTGATTAACAATATTTGCCAAAAAATACTCGGGCATGGTAATAATAATTGTATTGTATTAATCAGCAAAAACTAGGTAAGTATATGATAGATATATTTGTACAATGTTACATAACAATAATTATTAACAAGCCAAACTCTTTAAGTATATTATAATAATAATAATATGTTATCATTGCAAAATAATAGGAATTGTCAAAGTTACCCAACGAAAATAGTTTGAATGCTGCGAAATATATAAAATAATATATATATCTGATAATATATTCATTTGTGTTTATGGTTTATGATTTTTGTAGTCGAGTGTTCAATACCTGCAATGATACCTAATTAGATAATTGTTAATGTCTACTGATTATTTTAGCTATTTATATCATAAATCAAGTGATTTTTTAAAATTCTCAAAATCTGTGAACGAAACAAGCTTTTTTAAGGGATATTAAAAATAAACGTTAGCCGCATGCCTCAAAAATTCATTCAAAATCATTACAAATAACATCACAGATTTAGAGACTCAGTACAACTAATAAAACACTCAACACTTAAAAAGGGTAAATGGAAACATTCTAATCTATTCATACATATAACATATTACAGACATACGTGAAGTATCTGTGGAAGCATGAAATAGAATATATCAAAACAACATTACGATTAACGATTCAGGATAGACTCCATCCATTGCCAAGGAAGTAACTAAGTCAAATTGCATAGAAAATGGATAAGAAATAGTACAGCATAAATATATTAGTCATAGTGACACACAGAGTCAATCAATTAAAAAGCACACCTAACTTTTCAAAAATTCATGCTTTTATGGAAATTTTATTTAATTTTTTTTTATTATGACATATTTTTCACTCATTAAAAGTTTGAATTCGATCGATTGTTGTATAGGTGGTGTTTATTTTTAATGGAAAGATTTGAAATGCTTAATATTATGTGAGTAGTCTCGGCTCACCTTCAGATTTATCAAATGATAAAATAATCCATAATAACATTATTCAAATAATGATATCGTGGCAAATGCAAAAACCTCTTGCTGATGCAAAGTGCAAGATAAAAGTACTACAATAATTTCATTTCAATTTCATGAGAACGTACAATAATATTATTTGATCACCCGATCGACTCAATCTTTCAATGAGAAATAATATCATGTTATTTTAATATTTGACTCATCTTTTGTAATAATTCAGATTGAAATTTATGTCATTTATTAATTTTAAAAAGATTTTTATTTACAACTATTTAAAGTTTTTATTTATCAATGTATTTTTTTTTTAATTTAACTTGTTTATTTAGGAAATAGTATGTATGCTCTTGTGAGTTCAGCATTCTGAAAATAGATCAAGTAAAAATATGTGTGCAAAATGATAGTAATGATATTAAAATTGTGATAGTAATTAATAACTGGACTAAAGAAATTAAAATTTCAGTAAAGAAAAACATAGAATTCATAAAAGAAATGCTTTGTCATGACTGAGCACTGGACAATGTATGTATACCTATCTATGTAGCAATGTATTATAAAATTAAACAAAAATGGATTATAATTGAGAATAATTAATATATAAATGAAATATGTGGATACTTTAAATTTATTCGCAATGTCTATCCTTTACTATGTACCTATAACTTTCCCCGTTAGATTTGAGTGTTTCCCATATTGTGTCACAATAAACAATATTGTTTTCCTTACACACTATTAAGATGTTAAATTCACACTTATTGATTTTGAAAGTGTTTGATGATGTTTCAATTGGTAAAATGTATCATCTTTCTAGATCTAGAGAATGGGACCAACAGCTTGTGTCTATCGTAAGAACACTACATTATGAAGATCCTTAAAAAACTCACTAAGTATTCCACTTTCAGAGTTTTTTAAAAAGTACATAAATGATGTCACATGATTTTTGGCTTTTTTCAATATCCATCAACATCACAAAACCTTTTCTCCCCCGTCTAAATTATGTTACATTTTTAAATCCCTTCTCGATTTCACTAAGTATAATATTCTTTTTATAATCTCTGAAAAAAATCAATTTATATTTTGTTGATTTTTGAAAGGTCATATTGTTTTCTTTGTACTGCTCCCCTCTATCCCTAAACTAAAAACCATCATATTATATCAGATACCCTACTTATATTATAGAAGACTCAAGCAAAATAAAACAAATTTGCATGTTTTTATAATGATATACTATATAATAGTGGTGAAGGGTGGAGATAGGCTGTTAAGATCCAACATAAATACTTCACACTAAACTTTGTCAGTCAAACGTATTTGTTTTCATTGATCTATACTGTGTAGATAGAGTTTGTTAGTTTTTAAAATTCAATTAAACCTGTATAATCCAAGACATAGTAGATGATAGTCAAAAAATAATGTTTTATTTATAAAATATCTAAAATTATGCTATTAAACCATACATAATTTTAGATATTTTATAAACATAAGAATATTTTTTATTGATTATGATTTGGTTAGGCGGAGCTTAATGAATTTTAAAAATCTAACCAACACCATCTGTAATATTATTATATTATATTCTTAATTCGACAAGACAAATAAATATGACTTAAATATGACTAAAAAAAGTGTGCACCATTTTTGTCGAATCGCCCATAACATACCTAAGCTATTATGGTTTAGTTTAGGTAGGGTTTAATTGAATTTTAAAAACTAACCAGCTCAATGTGCAAATTGTATTCTTAATTTACCTAATGAAATCAAATAAGTATGACTAACAAATTTTGACATGCACTATTTATGTCGAATCTTAACAGCCTACCTCCACCCTTTGCAACTGCTTTATAATTTATGCAAAAGATGATGTATGTACCTGGCTACACTTTAATTTCATATACCAAACAGTATAACATAATCGTAGCTTGGAGGTGATGTACCAATACCAATTGAAATAAATATCCATTTTTACCAATGTTAGGTTAGGTATGATATTTGGCTTGTGTCTAAATAACCCAATATAGTTATTAATGAATTAATTACCTTTGAATACAGAATATTCAGACAACCAGAGCATGTATGTATATTTTAATAATTATTGTTTATGGATAAAAATGTTGGTAGATTTTGTAAATATCCACAGATATTATGACGTGAAAGCAAGCAAATCAATAAATAAATTCTTCTTAATGCAGCGTGTTTCTATTATCAATATGTACTAATCATTTTTGAAGTTATACTTCTTTTGACACGTTTGGGAAATCAGATCAGAGTATATTTTTGGCATGTGACATGTAACACATACTTAACTTATTTTTTCACACGAAATAAAACGCACTCGATTGGGTTCGAACCACCGATTGTTCGGTTATCAACCGAACGCACTACCTTTATACCACAGTATGATACTGCAATTGTGACGATTATACAGTATAATATTATAGTTTAGAATTGTTTCGTTGCCTAGGCAGCGAATTTATTATTGTCGGCCATTTGCAATTTCTTACGTAAACAAACTATTGTCAGAGTGACAGTTGGTACTTTAAAAATAAAAACAAGGAGAAACCATTATAATATTTTAGTACCTAATATAAGTTAAAGTGTATAGAAATAAACCAACGGCGTTCCAATAAACGGTCCTTTTTCTCGAGTGTGTAATTTAACAAGATAATTAAGAGCTAGACAAAGAATCTAGTTTATCACAAGTTTTGTTTTTGTTTTGTTACGCCAAAGAAGTATAACTTCTAACGCGCGTACATAAGTACACACACCGATTTTTTTCTTGTATGTCAGTATAAATTACAAGATTGTTTTGTCTTTTATTCATTTACCATTTCAGTAATGATGGCGTCTAATGTAATTAAAATTAGTGAAACGCCGAGATGTCTTCGTTTTCTTTATTGTTGAATGTATTCTTAAAAATAATTGGTGTACTAGTAGATCTACCAATGTGACTGTCTGGGAGGTAAAACTCAAATCTCTAGTTTGTATAACACTCTTTAAAACTGTGCTGTTAGCGTAATAATACTGATAAGTGCATATCTAATTATGTTCAACTTTAATATTATTTAATATCTACGGGGGGGTATAAATTACTTATTATAACTTTTTTATTAATACTGTCTAGCTTCAAAGATGCTTTAAAATGTAGAAAAAAACAGTCATTTTAAAAAATCCACAATCAGCTGAAGCCTAAGCATTCAATATTAATATTATAAAATAGTGAAAACCAATGCCGAGTTCTCGAAATCGAATCCACAAATATTGTTCATGTATTCATACCTACCATCTAAGTCTGTAATGCATAGACGTTTGAAATTATATTATTGCCCTAAAAATTATTTCTTTTTTATCTACCTCATATCTGGTTCAAAACATTATCCTGTCATTTTATTAATAATTATAAATCGTCACCTCAATACTATAACTAGATAACTTGATTTTCACTGTTTTTGAGATAACTGTTGAATATGATTCTACATTTCCTTCTCTACAAAATGATAAAACTTTGTACTTTTAACAGAAGTTATTATTAACTGTATTAATTTTGTGTTTGAAAATATTAGATAACTTTAAAACTATAAATCGAGGGTATACTGACAGAAAGCATTAACTCTGTTCTGTTCTGAGATAATCGCAAAAAGGACTTTAATTTTTTTTTCAAAGCGTTCTCCCACGTAGATTTTTTTATGATTTAAAAACATTTTTTCTACATTATAAAGACTAACCTTTATGGCAAACACAATCTACGACATGTTACAAGTCCTGTATTTTGTATACGCAGAACGAATTAGGTCATTATCGTGCTTTCTATCAGAATAAAAAAATAACAATATGATTTAATAATGTTTCTATTTTCTCACCATTATATCCTATGCCTTTGTGCATTTTACCAGGATGTAGAGCGTAAAATTGTATACATTTTGGCATTTAAAACAGAAAAACAGCAAAAACTGAAATAACGCGTTCTGTCAGTATACCCTCGAAATGCATTAAATAAATAAAATAATATATATACAATATTTTTTCATGTAATTGAACATTATTTAATTGTTCCCAATTAGACAAGCACAACTTTCCATTTTTATTATAAATAATAATTATAGCCTAGATTTGTGATAATCAGATAAAGTTTCAATTTCATTTTCCCAACAATGACCAAATCAGAGTTATCTAGTTGTAGTATTGAGGTGACGAAATAAATCCTGCCTTTCGTCGATGTGTAATTTAATAAACTAGCCTTTCAGGTATACATAATCAATTCTAAAACAGAATTAAATAGTTATTATATCTATCTGGCTACTAATTATTAAAATATTATAATCTTTTATGAATGCAAATATAACTTTAGTTACTTTAGAGTTTTAAATGCAGTAGTTGGTACTCTGTAGGTATTGTTTTCAGGGTTTATTTTTTAACACCCAATATCTACATCACATATCATAGGTACCATTCTCAATATCAAAGTAAAGCTAAATTTAATACCCGGTGCTCGATGTCACAACGTCATAAAGAAAAGTTAAAGAAACCCTATCACCTGTGGGTCCCAATTGACACAGTTCAGAGATAATTGATCGCCCGGACAATTATTATTGATGGCCGATGAAAAAGAGTATTAAATTTTAAGTGAATGCAAAATTTTCTTAACATTTTTTGTCCACTTTGTGGTTGCTGCATTATTAAGGAATATATAAAAAGGAAAATTTACCAGTGCAACTCATTTTATTAGCTGTACGAATTATTGAAAATAATAAAAGAAACCCTCTAATCTATATTATTATAAGTAATAAAACAGAGCAGTCAATAAACAATAATAATTATTCTTTCAAAATGATTAATTATACCGTCGATTGAAGGTATTTGACGAATGTTGTATTTAAGTTTGTAACAAGTTGGCATGAGTAATTGTCCGTGCGATCAGCTGTCCAGTTATGAGTTGTCACGGATAATTGAGGCTTCGTTAGTTGGTGTAAATCTTATTATTGCATATTTAAAATGAAACATTTATCCAAATGCAGATAACAGTAATTATTGGCACGGGGTGATGAAATAAAAACAAAACAAATTAAACAAGCGTCTAACTCTGCGGTATGCCGAATGACAATTTTACCGTCTAAATACTTAAGGGAGTATGTACAGAACGTACGTGTGGCATGTGAACGAGCACACCGCCAACGGAGTGGATCTCGGGAATGGGCAGAGGCAGCGGCATGTTGAGCAGCCCCTCGCCCGTCAGACCGCCCCCCCCTCTCCAGCCGCCCCCCGCACCCGCCCCCGCGCCCCCCTCCGGAGGACTCTTGCGGGAGTGACTTCCTTCCGACGCTGCCTCTTCCATCGGAGGCTGGACGCCCGCCGACGCAACACACAACGCACATTCAAACACACATCGGTTGACTCACACCTCGGCGCCCGTACAAGATAAATAATATCAAACAACTACACACTGCATAATGTATTACAATTTTTCCACCAAACGACAGTTGTAATAATCATCTGTAACAAAATATACAAAATAGACCAATAAAAGGTCTAAAATTGGTCAAAATCTCATTGACTAAGTTGAAAGCTAATTAATATACAGGTATATGTAACACAGTGTCTGTGGTGGACAGGTTGTGCAAGAGCTTGATAACTTACTGATTTTATTCAACTTTAAAAATCCAAAACTAATCATTGAAATGATATTTTTTTTTAATTGATTTGAATTCGTAACAATTTTTTTTTTAAATCGGTGTACAAAAAAAATTCTCACCCTATTACAATTCCATACAAAAGCAAATTTAATTAAATAATTTGTAATTCTTAAACCTACCAATTATCAATATTAATTGAGCCTTTCTCCGGGAAAAGAGTATTATAGGTTATAGTTTTTTATAGTTTTCAGTAAATCAATTCAAATAGTCGTTAATCAATCTTGACAACAGATGACACTGGAAGTGTAAGAGCCGTTTCACACTGGACACCTGTATCCAGCCACCAGTGTGTCGAGATGCCGCATTTACATATAAATGAACGCGACACTTGTGTGTCTCCGTCTGAACGCGCCCATTCATTTATATGTAAATGCAGCCGCTGGACACACCAGTGACTGGACACAGATATCCCGTGTGAAACGGCTCTAAGAGTGTTGATACGCAGCAAGTGCCACATTTTAGAACTTGAAATGTCATGTTTAAATGCTATTATTTCAAAATAAAGATTTTTGGATATCACTACTTTTTGGAGGGAGGCTCAATTATTGTAGTTTGTGATAATATTGATTATCTATAAATGTTTATCATAATTTTAGATTGAGATCGAAGTCATATAATATCATTTATCTTGTATTTGCTACCGTTCTGAGAGTCATTCTCGCTTTGATTGTTGACAACTTTTAATTTATTTTTCGGATTGTTGTAAGCTATTGATGCAGTATTTTATTGTTAAAGAAGAAAATAATGAAAAAGAACAGGTTGCACATTTCTAAATAAAAGTTGTAAACAGTGCAAGATGAGTTGGAATAAGTGTTAGGTAATAATATTATTAATGTAGTTTCCAAGATTAACATCAATTTTACAAAATATGTAAAATATATATTAATATAGCTCATACAATAAAGTCTCAATGCTTTTACATAATGTATATTATAATGTTTTACCTAAGGCTTAATAAAATTTAGGTTAATATGTAGTATATCAAAATATTCCAAGACAAAGATAGCATTGAGGAACAATATAATTTTAAATGTAAAAATCAGTTATATAAATTCTTAATTATTTTATATTATATTGATTATACTGTCAGATTAATATGACTTTGTTAACCATTAAACATATTAATTTATAAAGATAATAAACAAACAGACCAGATTAGTCATATTCTGTCAAGTTAATAGTTGTTCATTGGCAGTTTTTTAATGTTATCAAAATTGTTAAGCATTTATTGAATTGTCCTTATAAAAGGAGACATTAATTATTGACTTTGGCAATATTCAATATTGGACTACTGTGTTAATAATAACTAAAATATAGGTTTGATAAATATCTAAAAGTATCTATTTTCAAGTCAATTTATCATGTACCTACTGAAGATTAAAAACATATTATTCAATCCATTCGAACCGCGTCGGTATTTCATCGGATTCGATATCCGAATGACTGATAATATTGTGTGTCGTGAAGAATATACGAATAATATGTTAGTAAAATTAGATCGACTTTAAGAGGATTCGAGAGATTTCCGACTGCACATATACATGCCAACGGGGTAGCATCATAAACCCTGATAATGCGATTATGAACATGCAGACATAGAGAATCACAGATCAGTCCACATGTACCTTCAGTAATAAAAAACATCAGCTTATCCTTCCGAGACATGCAGATTCATTTGAAAAAATCTAACAAAACATGTTACGGTCATTTTTAATAAGCATCAACGCGGAGTCCCTTCACTAGCTGTCATTTTTTATCACGACACGTCTCAGCTAGGATAGATTTTCGATACCGGACAGAGCTTAACTAAAATGTCCTGAAATTGTTTTCATAGCTGTTTCAATTTGTCAGCTCAATTTCAGAACTATGTGATAAATTAGCTGACTCGGCATGTGGATAACATTCTTAAATTTGAATATAAAGCCTAGTAGAGACCTACATATATCTGCCCACAAATGAATAAACAAATGTATAAAAACTGTTTACAAACATTTAAAATATTTTTATAGTGCCCATGTATTCTAAAACGTACTGTTTCACCGGAAGTAGCAACGCATTGTATCATGAAGTGTCGTTTTCATCAAAGCGAAGTGTTCAAACTACATTTAATTTGATAGCAATGTTTGCGGGGCAGGTTTGGTTGCAGTTTCAAACAGATGAGTGTACACGGGCTTTTGTGTAGGGATGAAAGTTTACAATAAATTGTATAAATTGGTTGTGAGGACGTACGTCGGTCTGCACCAGGCTTGAGAGTGGAATGTTTTTGGATTTTCCGAATACAGCTAGCAACGCGAGTGATGAAAATGAAAGCGGTAAGATGTACTCACGTCCGGCGGGCGGGCCGGAGTATCCGGCGCCATCATGCGGACCACCTTGACGGCCAGCTGGTGCCACATGACGGCGGCCTCGCACGCTGAGCAGTCGGCCGCGGGGCAGCGGCAACCCGCCCCCGCTCCACCGCGCAGCGCCCCCAGAGTGCGCCCCAGCAAGCGCGTCGCCGCCCGAGATACCCACCCTCCTGCGCCGCCACCACCCCCGCCGCCGTCTACACACTGCAGCTCCATCTGGAAAACAATGCCATTAATATCATGATTACTCAAAACATGATTTTAAATACAAAATATACCCAAAGGAAATAGTGTTAAAACCTTTTACAGAATGACGAAGGTCATAATATTTATAATATAATTTATGGCATTTATGCCATCAAATAGTATAAAATCCTTGTGGTGATTTTTTCGAATTACTCTTTTTTTCTTTGAGAATCATAGATTACCTATAGACTAAATTTTAGCTTCACATTGTTTTGTTAAATAATTTGGTAAAACTTTCAATTGAAATTTGTAATTGGCTATTAGCCTGTAAAAAAGAAATAACATCATTTTGTTATGAATGTAAAAATGCTCTAAAATTTGAATTGATGAATTCACCTGCTTCAAGAGCACGTCCAGCATCAGAATGCAGCATGAGAGGTTATGTTCTCCGTCCGTTTCAAATTCGGTGGTGTTCTGTCTGGACGTGGGAGCTTCGTTGTCTGACAAACCCGATGTATTCGACTCGTCTTCCACCACAGGTGCTACAATGTTCATTTACATTCATGCACGGTTAATTTATTGAATTTTCCCTTGTACATTTGGAGTGGTATGAACTGCTGCACAACCCACCAAACACTCTTTCCAAAATAAGTCACGAAATATAGCTCGGGTGGTCACCCATACAATAACTTTACTATTCAGGCAATTGGTTTTAAACTCATTTACTCTTTCGTAATATCAATTTCACTTAATTTCAGATAAGATTTTGATTCCAAAATATTCTTTTGTAAATTATTATTATTTTTTACTCATTACTAGGTATTATGTGCACTTTTGATAAAAGTATGTAGTTTGGAATGACGAAAGGGCATATCCTAAGGGTTATTTTTAAAGAGTATTATGATAATATTACAGTTATTTGTCAATATGCCATAATACATAATAAAATACAATATAAAATCATAAATGTAACAAGCAATATAAAACATGACAGAAGAAGAGAATATGTTTTTATATAAATATTATAATTAAAATAATAAAGACAATTATGAATTTAACTTATTTAAAATGTCCACAAACATTATAAAGTTATACATGTATGACGCTATCAAATAGGCTAATCGCATGGTACACAGCATCATGAAATATCACATCATGACAAGAATAATTTCAAATCAAGAAAAATTCAATTTTCTATAATTACCGTTTAATTTGATTGATTTCCAGTTTGTAAATATATTTATGGTTCTGAATACTAATTTGAAATTAAGCTTGACATTTCATGATGAGAAGAGTGTGACTAATACGTCAATTACCGTTTTTAATTTTTTAATAATAAATGATGGATTCATAAGGTAGTACATAGGTACCATATTGAATCCTAATCGGAGCATATGAAGCCACAACGGAGAGGAGATTGTATTAACAAATAGTTATTCAAGGAATGGTTGAGCGAATGACCAATGGGTCCTCACACTGGATCAAATAAGAATTGAAATAACATGCATTTTTTAACCAGCCGCTCGCTCTACACAATGCGTGGGTGCTTAAATCTTGAGTTTATTCACTGCCTTGACAAAAAAATTCTTAACTAAAATAAGTTAAAAACATTATTTCTTACAAATAGAGCCCCCTCTTTTGATGTCGGTTCCGTTTTTGGATGAATGTTTTGTGGGTTTTGCCTTCTCGTCCATGCTTCCCATTTTCATCATGCGTACTCCATCACCGAACATATCAAACAACTGCGACAATGGAATAGATATTTCCAGCATGGAAAGAATCTGTAATTTGAGAGTAAAGGTGTCAATATTAAATACTAGGTGTTATTATCGACACTACAACGTTGATTTTGACAGCATCCAGGAAATGTCTCCAATTGCTGAGAAGATAAATAATAAAATACAGCAGGTAATGAATTTACATACAATTTGAAACTAAAATGTTAGGGCATATACGTCTGTTAAAGGAGGACACAGCCTAGAGATGGCACTTCAGGTGAAAGAAATAGGAAGTTTTAATGTCTTACTTGGAGCCAATGCAAGGCTTGCAACTGTACCCTTGCAGTGGTTTTTTCGAATCTAATCGCCACGAAATGGTACATCTTCTTGACATCAAATCCTAAAGGGCTCATATCAGGATCCAATATCTTGCTCAGAATTATTTTCAACTCAGGGAGTTCCTTTTCTGGTACATCATTCGTGATGGCTTCCATCCAATGTGGCATGATGTAGTCCCAAATGTCAGTGGATATTATCTCGTATGGAACTAGACAGAACAACCTAAAAAAGGCAAGTTTTTAAAAAAAAAACTGCCGATTCGAATAATAAAAAGTTGTGAGATGTCCGGGGTTCCAGCGGCTAGCTCAGGTGTCCATCGAACCCCAGATACACAAAAAAAAGATATTTTAAATTGAGGAGAAATTAAATGAAACCACGTCTGTCTCGTGCGTAACTTGGTATTATCTTATATTTTAAATTTTCTTTGCAGGTTTATATATTTTGTTTTTACAATGAGTTTCGTAGGTCCGTACATGTCCAAAGGGACGCTGACTAACTTTCTTTTTTTTCTTTTTAAATTTCCCGTACCCACGCCGACTAGTAAAAGGGACTCGTGATTGGCCAAATCTGATCGCATGATCTTTGATTCGGCGAACCACGAGCCTGACCCTGGCGCCGGCGCGCGAGGATTTCACCATTGCGCAATGCGCGGCAAAATTTATTATATTTGAATACTTATATTTAGTCTTAAAATAAAATTATCTCTTTCATCCATCATCATTTACACTTTTTAAATTAAATTAAATTTATCTTAATTACACCTCCGCCCAATATGTGATTTTCACATACCGGACGAAGGCCTTTACTTAAATAAATGAGCAAAAATATCTGTAGGCAACTAATACACCCCTGTTACAGGCGGGCTTCTCCCGGTGTAAAATAATCATTTAGTAGCTATAAGTCGAAACGTAACCCTGACCTCTAGAAACGGCTTCATAAAACATCTAATCTGATTCCTTGCTCAACTACGTAAGTATTTTTTATTCATAATACAATTAAGGCAAACACTCCATTGCTTGCCTAAATATTTTAAATAACAATGGAAAATTGTATAAAAATCTTGTTTTACGTTTGTAAAAATATTACAAACGGATTCGCAATGAAAAATTACTTGCAGCTACACTTTCATATTATGCTCTGTCTCTGTAGAATAATATTTTATTCGACATCTTTGATAATTCAATAAACATTATACCGCCTGTACACGTGCATGGATTTACTTGCAGCAATAGTGTGTATTTTAAACGATCGCGATAATAACTGTTTACACGTAAAAGTGCTGATTGTCTCGCCAATCTCATTCTTTAAGAGTAAGTGACACGCGATGTTGTCATTTTATAGTACTATTTGACAGGTAGTGAAAATCGGTTACCCTCAAAATGAGTCTCTGCGCATTGTAGTTTGTTTTATTAACGGCAGGTTTACCACTATCGTTCTACTGCGCAGGGGCAGATATCGAACAAATCCAACTGTCGTGTGAAAATTCAGAAGCTTTCAAACTTTTTTGATTTATGCGTGCAATCTTGCAACTTGCATGATAACACATGTTTACACGTACATTTTTATGTTATAGCGATGGTAATAATATGTACTGTCAATAATAAATCCATGCACGTGTAAACGAGGTATTTTATTAGCATGTGCAAGTACATTATAACAAATATTTTGAGTGATCCTGACACATATAATACTTTGATTTAAAATACAAAAGCCGATTGCCATAGGTAACGCAATTTAGAAAGCGCATCAAAGAGTAATGTAAAAACATTATTTAACTTCATCGCAATTCGATAGGATACAATATAATATAGCTTAGTGGTCAGAACACATGGGTGGTTCAGGTTTGAATCCTGCTGGGTGTCGTATTAGTGGTTATATATTTCTCAGTGTTTTCAAATTATGTGTCTTTGATAATAATGTAGTACTAACAATGCATAATCAATTTGAATAGATATTTTAAGCTATACCTATTGAGGCCATCTTTGAGATGTGATGTTCTTGATGCTAAGGTGTCCCAATGTCCGCCGACTCTTGCGTATTCGGGAGGGTGCGGAAGAAGACAGGAAACCAAAACTTTGTAATGCGTTTTGCAAATATCCTCCAGCCAAACACAAACATGTTCTGTTTTCAGTTTCTCAATTGTGCTCTCTGTTTGACCTGAAAAATAATATTGGCACAATATGTATAAGTATCAGCATATGTTATAACGGATGCGGAGTAGATTTATTCGCCTGTTCCTTATTTATATTGAGAAGTCGTGGATTGTGATCAATGTTTATATGGTTTATCAAAGTTGACAATAATAATTTATACAAGACTGGTAAGTATAGTATAAGTCATACGGCAAGTCTAATCATCTACCTAGCTCAATGACCAACTTGCTTTACTCTGATAGGGAAACTGAACACAGTAGCTGCTTTCAGAGGTCAAGCAAGACACATTGCTGCGCTATGTGGTGGGGTCCACCTTGGTGATGCTCTGTGAGAGGTCCGAACGTATTTGGATGCCCATGCGCAGCGTTATAAGGTATATTTTACCATTCCTATATGTCATTAAAATAGCATGTGGTGACATCACAATAGAATTTATTATCGGGTGATTTGTGCCTATTTGCTCCAAAATTGTTAAAACAATTCTTTTGACATATGCCCAGTCATAAATTTTATTATGAAACGATAACTAACCATCATAGGAGTATGCTGTAACATGGAACCAATGAAACAGCATAGAAATAAGTCTTCCCAATATTTCAACGGGAGTATCCTGGTTGGGAGTGCATAGCCCGACCAGAAGCCATACTCCATATCGTCCCAGCAGCTGTCTCTCTTCAACAGAGATGTTGTCTGTCGGCAGATTGATAGATATGACTGGTTTTGGAGAATCGCTCACATCCTTGGCTCCTGCTTCCATGTTTAATGGCTTGGCTTCTTTCAGAAGACTGAAACAATACCATAACATTGGTATGACATTACAACCCAAAGACACAAAATATTTTTTCATATAAAAAACAAAATTCCTGATCATGAACCTCTTGTCTGTGGTCAAAGAAATGATTTGTGAAAGGTTTATCTGATTATCTGTGTGTAAGCATGTATTAGATAATATTCAGTGGTGTAGTGCTAAATAAGAATATAATGTGATTGCTGTATGTTCGGTTCCAAAAATTTCATAGAGTAATGACAATTATCAATAAACGAAAAATTCGAAGTGATGGGATGCAATAGTTTGAATTTCACAGCGCTATGTTAAAAAGTAATAAATTTCCCCATAATCGCATCGAAACTGCAGTGACTAATTATTTTTTTGCCATTTTACGCCCACTGTATTCAGGGTAAAAATTTAATATTTGTCTCGACTCGAGTTTCCCAATTTTTACCAAGTTAATAATAATAATGACATAATTTTTTCTAGTTATGTGATTCTAAATTATAGAGTGTAAATAATGTTGATGAAAAATGCTAGAGGAAGTTCTAGAGAGCTCTTCATCCAGGAATACAGTCCAGATACGTTCTGAAAGTGATGTATGGAAGGAAGACATCCTGATTGAATCATCTTCGTACCATCTTTGATCAGAGTTGCTGTGTCATCATGAACTCCAACTTTCTTCAAGGAATGTGATGCTAAGAAGAAGAAGTAGGTATGAGTTATCAATCACCTGACGACGGCCTCGACCAAGTAGGTTTGCATCTCACTGTCCATTTGCCAAGCGGGTGGCAGACTTCTGTGGACGACGTGGTCTCCGCCTCTTCGACTGTTGTGGCGGTTGGCATGGCACTGCTGACAGTACCGGATGGGATGATTGCCATTATAACTGGCGCATTCGTTTGAGAAGCAGATAGAAAATGCAGACTTGTCGCTTGCTCGGCAGTTCTGTTAAAATTATACATATTAAGTGTAAGGGAAACATACTATAAGTCTATAGTGGAACAATTATTTTACCTTAAACATGCTTAGATACGATTTTTAGTGTGCAGTAATGAGGCAGGGCAAATATGATTATTGTTACGGTTGCTATCGCGGGCTGTATTTACATCAACAATTTGCATCATTTTTTCTCATACGGTGCCCCTCTGACTATATCTAGTTTTCTGTCAAAAATATTGAACCTAAATATTTTAATTTTTGTCTATGGAACAATCATTCAGCAATAGACACAAAAAACCAAAAGGAGAAATCGAAACACTGCTCCATCTTACAGTGATTCTTAAATTTATTTACATATTTTTAAAATAAGAATCTGTTACATACTGTTAAATACCTGTTACAACATCAAAAATAAAATAACAAAAATTTTGGCTTTGACCTGACTGTCTAAACATTTATGATTATTAATTGTAATTATTTTTAAGAAAATAAAATGGTACCTACTTATTAAAATGCATGAAAACACAGTTTTCCCACTACATTTTTAGGGGAAAAACCATACAGGATAGGCTTTAGCTAAATTCACATAGATGCATACACAATTTCTGACAGTTCGTGAAGCATTAAAGGCCGTTCGTTGGTAGGCTAATTGCTATTAGCCTGCATGCAGCCAATAAGGTGTCGACTGATTAGTATGGCGTGGATATCAACCAATGAGATTTTATATTGCTAAAGCGTCAATTACATTGAGCTTTTTTACGAGCTGATTATTGGCAAATTTATAATCTGCCTGTAAATTCGCCCAGTGTAATCATCGAATAAGCTAATAAGCAGGTTGTAAACACTCCACCGAGAAAAGTTGAAAGCCGGTCAACTTTTCACACTACACGCCGGCGTGTGGGCTTACTGCGTCTGCGCAGTAGAGCGATGGTGGTGGAAAAACGAACTACTCATTTTGAAATTTACCTTTTTGACGTTTAATGGAAACATTGTTATGGAGCGTAGCGACCTCCCGGTAAAAAAACGAACTACGTTCCGTCAAAATCGCTCGCTGGCTTGTGGCTTATCAGCGAATGGAAAGTTTTGTGTGTAATCATCAAATCGCAGTAGCTGAACCGCCCGCTTTTAAATTCGCCAATAAACAGCTCGTAAAAAAGCTCAATGTAATTGACGCTTATGATGCTGGAAGCCCAAAAAAACTGTATTAAAATAGAAGAGTTTGTTAAGCATCGTTTATAACCACATAAGTGAAAATACTATCCATAAATACTTTAATAAATGAAAATACTCTTTATAACAAAATAAAAGTGAATCAATTATTGCAAACCTTGTTTTCGCAAACCATTGAAACTTGCTGCATCGGATGAAGTATATCGAAGAATCTCTGGTTAGGATGCTCTCTATGAATTTCATTCGCACATTCAATGCAAAGGTATAAAGGGGGTGGAGAGTCAGATGCAAAAGTCACACTGATACAGTGATCGTAGCAAACTTTGGCTGCTTCTGCGTTGCCGGCGTTCGGACACATGTCACGTTGGCATACAAACGGCATGAGATCATCTGAAATGTCAATGTTAAAACTGTATGACGTGACATGTTCATTTTTCAAAATCCTTACAGCGCTGATGGCACAGCTGTTGTGTCGTCATTAGATGGCCATTAGATATAATTAGCATATTATTTAAATGTGGTAATTAAATAGTAATTAAATGCTCCGCGGTGAAGAAGTTAAAAATACTTTTTGACAGGAAAAATGGTTAAAAACAGGAGGTTAAATACTTTGGCATCGATATTTTTCTTCCAATACAATACCACTATCAGTGGGTCTACTCTTTACACAAGGCAGCTATCAGTGGCTATCGACAGTAGTTAATCATAATGTTTGTATTGAGGTATTATAATTATTGTTACTTAAACTTTCAAAACTGTCTATCTCTTAAAAATTAACACAGCCAAGGGAGCGGCTGTTAAAACATAGCACTTTTTAACAGTTTACATCAGCTTCAAAATAAAGTCACTCAACGAAAACATCCCCGGACAGGTAGATGTCTAATATTAATGAGAAGCCTACTCACTTGAAAATTTACAGAGGAGCACTTTTCGGTCAAAGAGACTGGCGTTAAATGCGGGCCAGTGGTAAAAGAGAAGCTTGGCAGCCGATGCTCTGGCACCCGCCGTCCCGTACGCAATTACGCATAACACGTCCTTCACCACCGTTTGCTTCATTGTCATCAAACATTCCAGCAACTGGCAATGGTGAGCTGGAATTAGGTACATAAACCGCTATGTGATAAAATTGTCTTCTATTAATTCATTCAAAATTACTTCTATATCTATATTTATGTTCTAATGGAAAGATGTTAATTAATATTAGTATGTAAGTACTTATTTTGTTTATAACAATCTTTAATATTTAACATGAATGCTTCATTTATTCATGACAGAAGAGTAATTTTACCTTTAAGAGGGTTGTAAACAATAGCTTTTATTGAAGAGTATAAAAATAATTAACCTGGATTATTCGAATACTGGAATACCATCATGATAACTGCCGCTACGGATTGGGAAGCCTGACTTTCATCTTCTTCACCGTCATAATGGCGAGCTGCAAGAAACAAAATCAACATCATCATTATTAATCTCTACGTTTTCAAGGTTTCATTTACAATCCATCTATATCAACAATTACCGTTTATTTTTATGTTCCCAGCGACATCACTAATGATTCTGCAATCTTCAAGATAGAATATTCATAACACTGTATCGTGTAGTCGACTTATTTGATAGTACCTACCCATTAGATATAGATCATTTCATTTTTGTTGGCTCATCCAATGGGTTAAATTAAAGACATCTTATATCCCTGTTTACTTATACATTTATTTTATTGCATTTTGTTTGCTTATACTGTTTATAATAGTTCTTATGGTACATTGGCCAATAACTATTATAACATGATATTTATTTCTGTAGGTTAAATAAACATAATAAAATAAATTAAAATATTAGAATAACTCATAAGTTCTCACTTATTGTGAATGGTAGAATGTAGAAGCAGAGGAGGTTGATGATCTCTTGGTGGAGAGAAACTGGCATTACTCCCACGCATGATGCTGCTAAATATGGTAGATTGTCAATCATGTCGTATTCCAAGAATGGTAGTAAACATCCCAGGCATTGAAGTATTGATTGCCCAAATGCTGGAAAATATACATATTATAATAATATTACCTTTTGTTTGTTACAAGCCTTATCCATTATGATTTTTTTTTTTAAATATTTTAGGAAACCAATTTTGAATACAATTAAAATTAATAAAAATGACAATATTTCTGTCCATCGCACCAAGTTTGAAAGATATAATGATTGTTTGGTAAAACCAACATGGCTGCCGATTTTTCCTGCTGTTTGCCAAATTCTCACATCTTGTCCTTGGCTGCTTTCACAGAAAACTTATTTCCTGAAATTTCAGTTAGGTACCTAACTATAAAAAAATCGTATAATCTGGCAAAATATCATTTCAACCTTTCCAGATCTGATAGGTATTTGTTATTTGGGCAGCTCACCGTGCACTCCATATTGTACTAAGGATGCAACGTCAACTAACTGCGAAATGGCATTGAAAAGGCCTTTGTAGTCCAGATTAGGATACAGATTCATCCTGGCTTGATCATTCTCAGGATTCCTCAGCATTTCCAGTGGAGAGCTTGGAACATCTTTGAGAACAGCTGTAAATTGCCAAAATAATTTTTATACCTAGGTACTGTTAAAACCAACCATTTACACTCGACACACAATAACATTGTTTATGACAATTATTCAATCGTGGACTTATCACTATTTGGATAAATGAAATCATCATCATCATTTTTATGGCACTACAACTCTGAGTGAGTCTTGGCATCTTCTACAAACTTTTTCTATCCTGGATGATCCAGCACTGACACTTTCTATTTATATGTACCTACAGAATAAGATTAATGACACTTGGAGAGCCTAGGAAACAAATAATGTAGTCATTTGAATTTTCAGAGGCTCTGGGCCCGTCTACATTTTTTAAAAGTGGGTGCTTCCTGCGCCTTTAAGATAAACTCACCGAATATATATACATACACTCAAGCAATACCTAATTGCAATAACATAATTATTTATTAACTTTTTTATTAGCTAATGGTTTCAGGATGCATAGGCATTCTATCTAAATAGCTTCTAGGAAAAATAAAATAAATTGATACTTTCCCATTTTTAATGAATTTTAATACATATTTATTTGAATTCCGCACAGTTTGGCCAAAATTACTATTTTTATTAAACAATTTTATTAATAATTGGTAGGGGACTTACTCAGGAGTGTTTGAGAAAAGTATTTGACAGTGTTGCCAATATCAATCCCTGATGGTAATGGCTGGATGCCATGTAGAAGTCTAAGTTGGCAGTCATGGAGACTCCGGATCTTTGCCGTAACTAAAAAACAAAAACATATTCATTGGTACCTACCAACCAAAAATAAATATTGTTCTCATGGTACCTGCCTACTACCACCAAAGCAGTGACGTACTTAAATCTAAGTTAGTATCCCCCACTATAAAAATCAGGCTCATACGAGTCAGTGTTGCCAACCGTACTATAATTTTACGCAAATATGCCAAAAATATTATAATTTTGAAGATTCGAGACAAAAAATGTTCTGTACTATAGTTTTTTTCCGAAATACTATAATTTTCACCCTTTTCTACTATAGTCAACATAGAAAAAGATAACAAACGTCCAAATATCTAGCTACCTACGTAGGTACTACTTAGTTTCAATAATGACACAATTGGTGGCCCTCCATGCCGTTTATTGTGACACACAAACTAAATATGCGGAAAAAACATATGTACCAACCCTAATAATTACTTTAGGTAGAGGTAAGACAGATTCTTGTGGCATTGCTGCCGAGACGAAATCATTTTGGCACGGTGTTAGTGTCATTTGAAAATAAAGACGACCAACACCTAAATAAGTCGTCTTCACTTCCAGAAGAATCCGACAGACAGAACAGATAATAAATATAATTCCGATAGGCTATATTCACTACGCTACATTTTGATGCAGGGTTTTGAATGGGTGAGTGGGTACTGTTCGGTTATACCGGAGGCAGCGGAAAACGCATTTTGAAAAAAGCCGATAAACTGGATTATTTGTTAGTTTGGGTTAGTTTAGGTTCGGTTAGGTTGGGTTAGGTTAGGTTAGGTTAGGTTAGGTTAGGTTAGGTTTGTTTAGGTTAACCTAACAAATAATCCAGTTTATCGGCTATTTTCAAAATGCGTTTTCCGCTGCCTCCGGTATAACCGAACAGTACCGGTGAGTGTCCTACGAAAATTAAACACGCATTATGCACGTGCAATAGTGTATGTAATACACCAATATTAAATGAGCGTCAATGCATAAACCGAGAGCAGTTGTCAGTATTCGACTTATGACGTATTCTTGACACATGTTTAAGTTTATCCCGGATTCTTCCTTACTCAAGATCGGTAACCTGCTATTCCTTACCCGTTAGGTATTTCAGTTCCCATTATTTCTGAGTTCCCTTATGCGACACCATTCTGCTTAAATTATGTTTTCAGTGAAAGATGGTAAAACGCTTTGATTCGTTAATAATTTTATTATCTATATGCACTTAATTGTAGTTTGTTGTACTATAACATTATATTACGATTGATACAGGTAGATATTTGTAATGATTGGACGATATAATGGAATTGTGTCACTCCTCGCTAAATTGTCAAATGGAGTAAGCCATGACATCACACTAAACATATAGGTATATATTATACAGTCGAACTTGGATATTACGAGGAAGGTGGGACCGACTGAATTTGCTCGTTATATCAGAGAATAGGTATTTTTAAATGAGCGGTCACATTAGACAAAAAGTCGCAATTCAAACAAAAATATACAATAATTAGAATTTTTCCCGAAATCAAGCATGCATGGCATTCATAAACTACAAAAGAAGTTGTTTATTGTAATGAACGCTGGTAGGTACCTACCGACTTTACAAACCTTGGATTTTTTACATGGAATTTCAACCATATGCGTGGATACTTTTTCAATATTGTCGGCAACACAACCAATTAGGTAGGTATGTACTTAGACACTTAACTAGTGTCGTAAACGTAATCCGACCCCGGCGGCATCCTGTCCAGTCGGATTTTATTGCTTAGGGTCGAAATGTGTAAACAATCGACAGTTTTAAGATTTTTTTTTGACGATATTTTGGCTTGGTATATCCGATAAGGAGCTCGTTATAAAAGTGAATAAATGTATGGAGAAAATTATAAGCTAAAATGTGAACTAATTTTTACTCGTTACATCCGAAATCTCGCTATATCCGTGATCCTAATAATCTGTTATCTTATCTATGCACTAAACGTATTGCATATTACTGGTGGATACACCAGCAAAATCTATTTCGAACAGATCTGATTTCTTGCTTCTAAAGAAATTTAAAATCTTTCTTGTCGACAAAAGACAGTCTATCATCCAGTGTCAGCGATGTCACTATTTACTGATAGATACAAAATAATATTATGTATGATCATATTATTTGACATTTAAAATAACAATATGTCTATAAGCGTTTCATATGAATATAATTAGCTACCGCGATACTTGCTCCCGGTACGGCCCACGAAATATTATAAAATTGATAAATTAGCTCTATTGATTAAAGGTTGTGTATCGCTAATATAAAATAAATAGAGAAGTTTAATTGGGTACTTCGACTATTCATAAACGTTGTATATGAGCTTATATAATATATAGAGTGGAAATAATACCTACACATTAAAAAACAATATCTTTGGTTTTTGGTTTGGCAATCACGAGGGTCCAACTGAGGTCCAACCCAATCTCAATAAAAATAAGGCGCAATTACACTATCTTCATACGTAGGCATATTATCCAGACACAATCATCGAATTTGATGATAATATAATAGATATTATTTGTAGCAGCTAGATAGGTAGGTACAGTTATTAATTATATTTTTCGAGAAGAAAAGATTGCGAGACCTACCTACCTATTAAGTTAAGAAGAAAATGTACGCCATTTGAAACGATTGACTGCGTCACTGCTTTCCTTTATTCTAATATATTACCAAACCGTGTTAACATATCGGAATAATATTATTATAAATTTTATCAGAGACACAACCTTTTTATATAGAAATAGAGCCTAAATATATGAAAATGAAGCAAAAAAATGACCTCCTAATTTTCATACAAACTCTGG
The DNA here is from genome assembly GCF_057557595.1 of Rhyacophila brunnea. NCBI lineage: Eukaryota > Metazoa > Arthropoda > Insecta > Trichoptera > Rhyacophilidae > Rhyacophila > Rhyacophila brunnea. Next base: position 31,463,936 of record NW_028233276.1, on the reverse strand, counting down.
AAAGAGAAGAATAACAGAACTCATCGTACTGTATAGTAAAATGGCACTTGTTACAAATTGGAACTTGCTTTAGCGATTTTGATAACGAGCCACAAAAGATTAAAACTTCATCTTCTATGTGCAACATCTTTGATATAGAATAATTTGTAGATACATCATCGATTATATTATTATATTTGAAGTGGATAAACAAAACGATTTAAATATGTACCTATGGCGTTCTAAGATATAAATGATCATATATAGGTATTAGATATACCTGTTTGAGAAAAAATTCAGAACAATACAACGTAGGTAATCACTGATCTCGACTCACCATAATTTACACAAATTGTTCAATTATACCTAATATTTGTACTAGTAATACTTGTTGCACACTAAATTTAAACATGTATAGGTATACTTAGTTGTGAAAAATTTCTACCCGAAGAAAAATCAATGACGAACCCTGGTATAAAAATCGAAATAGCTACATACTATAATATATTATTATACGAAACAGGTTTTCATTAAATCAAAATTTGATATTTATTGTTGCTTTTGTTTTTTGTTTTTGTCAACACTGTTTTCTTGTATTTATTATTTTTTTATGTACCATGAATCCCATAATAATATCACATTCAATTGCTTACATTTATGATACGTGTGTTACTAGGTCACTACCTTATACGATATTATTTTTTATTTTACACTTTTACAATCAATTATTATCATTTAGAACGATTCTGTAAAATTATAACTTTTAAATGACGCGTATTAATTATGTATCGCCGTATTTTTAATGTAAGTATTTTAAAAATGATCGATTGTAATTTTGATTATAACACATGAATTAAATTTAGAATTATAAAAACATCAAAATAAAAATTTATTGATGGTTTACTTTTAATCTACCATGATAAGTATCAAAATAATGAACGTTCGTAATTGTTTATCACAGCAGCACGGAAATTGAGAAAATATACAGGAAATGTCTAAACACAAAATGTCACTATCCAATTGAGATTTATTTCGATGTTTAAATAGTATAAGGTATTTATGAAGAAGATAATAACGATTGAGGCTTACATGCGGCGGCCCTGGTGCCCATGTTAATGAGCTGAATCTTGAAACTTCCCTGCATTTATATAACAGCCTGCCGGCAACGGGCACTGAAAGTAAAAATAAACCGTGTTTTCCAGCCACCCGCCCACTCAACGACAAACACAGCTCTGGATGGTGTTTTTCAAACTAGCCGTAAATGTCATGTACGTTCATAATATAACACGAAAAGTCGATAACTATTTGGGTGGAGTATCTCACCCGCTATGCGTTTACCCACAACTGTTTTCGTCAACAGCATCCGCGGGGATGGACCCGACAGCGAAATAGACTGCCCCGATTGAAAAATCAATAACTTCCATGTGTTTTGGCAACCTGTTGCTTTCGATATTAAAATATAACTGTTGTGGCTATTCTTTCTCTGCCTGTGGTAATTTAGTTTTATTGGCATGTGGAAATCAATAATTTTGTGATAAAATCATAGTTCGCAGTCCACAAATAGTTTTATTTTGATAATTTGACTATCCAACATTTTAGGATTATTTGTCGAAGTCATGCGACGATATTTAAATCTTTCACAACTGTAAATATTTTTTGTTTTTTTTTACAATCTACTTGCAACTAATTTTCAACTGCGATCTATTTTTCCTTTCGTTTGAAATTTTATTCACAATGCGCTTCTTAAAATTCAAAATAATCTCCATAGACAAGATCGAATAATAGTGTTATGTACATAATATATGCACCTTTAATATTAAATTTGCAATATACAACAGCTGTCATCAACGAATTCACTGTAAATATTACGAATATATTGTAAGTATAATATTATGTAGAAACAAGCAAGTTTCATGGAACTTACATAATATTATTATACTTAGGCTGCGCTTCCAATCTCAAACACATTAGGAAATGAAAAATATATGGTACCTACATCCTTAAATAAATTGGGTTTTTAAACTACCAGGCTGAATCTGTTGAAATTGAAACAATTTCATGCTGCATTAAATTTATACTTCGTCGGTGAGCAGACTGAAATATACGGCTTCTTTATTATGTATATTTCGCAGAATTAGTACGGTTCAACAAAATAATAAGTAAAATTAAAAACATAACTATAAATGTGTTTGAACAATATTGTCCTACACATTATTGATAAACTCAGTTCATAAAGTTAACAGAAATCATGAATTGAATTAATTCACGTAAATTTTTCATTCAAATTGCGCGCTTTTTTTCCAAGCGCCAATGGCGTAAGAATGCAGCGCCAATGGTGACGAAAAGATAAACTATTATGACGTACCGGATATGGCTGATAAGCCAAAATGGCCAAAACACTACACACAGTCAAAGCGAGATAGGGGCATAGAATAGCGATCCTTAACCTTTTTTCCGATGACCAGTAATGAAATAAAATTTCTTCCCATCGCAGAACTGAGATTTGCGTATTATATTAATTGCTATCGATGGATACTTGTTTAAATTGTAAAAACTCGTTGATTAGTATTCTTGAGCGAATGGAAACCAATTGATCCTCGTAGAGATACCTACCATTGTGGAAATCCATATGATCTGACTTGTAATGGAAATAGTCTCTCATATTTTCAATTTTTTTATAGCAAAAAGGTCCCTGTTTTTTTTTATTATCCTAAACAGTGAAGATAACATGGTATTCTTCTGGATTAATTAAATTTTTAACCGTCAAAACTTATAGGTATGTTTTTTTTTTTATAAATTACATTTTTAGTCTCCCAACAATTATTAAGACTAGGTTTGACAACGTTAATTATTAGATACTCTATTTCGATGTCACTTCAAGGCAATGACATTAATATAGACGAATCATCTGGAAAAAAAAATGACCTCACTTTATTGTCGGGTCTGCCGAATGGCATAATCTCTTCTAACGCCATTACAATAAAGGTGGTGTTGCTATAAATTCCCGATGCTTTTTGTCGGGTCTGCCGAATGGCATAATTTATATTTTAATATCAATATCGCTCGCTCAAATGAACATTGACATGGAAACACTGCTCTAACGCCATTACAATAAAGGTCATATTGCTATAAATTCCTGATGCGTGATATCGCATAATGGAAATTGCGTGACGTCTACCTATACATGCGAATGCGCGCATTTACTTGCTAGCTACTGTATTGAGTCCATTAATAATGTCATTGCTTCAACGGCAAACAACTAAAAGTGATTCAGTATGAAATAAACAAATTTGTAAAAAAAAATGTAATTTTGAAAAATAATGAGAAACATGAATGTTTTATTTTGGGTGATTTCAGATATCTATAGGGGAAACCCGGGCAAAGTAAATTGTATGAATAAAGCCAGGGAACCCAAAATTAATGGGAACTGGCTTATCCTACGAGACCTGGTACCTAGCAATATTGAAGCACATCCGTTTTATTATTCTGGGCCATAAAACCAAGACAAAGCGAGCTGACAATCTGCTTATATTGAATAGTTGTTACGTTTACATGACAAACTTAAATGCGTATTATAAGACAGACATAACTATTGAAAATTACATATTTTTTTTATCTCATATTTTTCCACAGTACCGTACCCTGTTATACCACTCAATTGGGTAACCCAGTTCCCATTAATTTTGTGTTCCCTGGATAAAGTGGATTGGTATTGTAAGTATATCATAATAGTCATGTGGGTCAATTTTTATTGATAGATTGCTCGCATGTCTATATATTATTGTCACTACTTGTGATAAATCAAAACGAAAAAAAATTTAAGCGTGTGCTTAAATTAGTGAAGACAAGACTTTATTTCTATTATTTAAATGTGTTTGTGCCGACCGAAATATAATTATTGTCATATAAATCCAACATGCGTCCATTTAATGTTCTGTTTATTGTTCTATTAGTAACAATAATAATATATTCATTGACATGTTTTCTTTTTAAAGTAAATGGGTAACGTTTTTAGTCATCTTTACATGATTTAATAATTAATACCCCCGTCGCCATATTGACATATTGACACCTCAAGGTTCGCTCTCAGACTGCCAGCGAGTCCAAAATTTCGTCACGCCTATAGTTGAAAATTATTTGTCGTTTCACTAAAACATCGCCTTAAGTCTTAATTAAACTATTGGTACACTGAATAAAACTTGATATCATACTTAATAATGATCTTATTTATTGATAAAAATTTAAATGTATGTAAGGTATCCATAAAATCATGACAAGGACTGACAAACACTAAATGTGAATTATGGCCTTGCATCTCCTTGGAAAGTTTGGATACGTCAGGTTCGTAGTTGATGTTTTTAATTTTAAGTCTTATTGATGATTCCAGGTTCTCATCAATAAGACGACTTCTCAATTTACTCTCTTAGAAATCCATTTACTAACCATAAAACATGCAATATTAACTTTGTTGGAAGATTGTATTCAGTAATTAAATACAGAACTTGATTTTTCTTGACTCTTCTAAAGTTCCTCAACTGCTTTGTTTCTTGCATCACCGATAGGATATTTTGTGCTAAATGACGTGTGTTTAGTTGTAAAGTGTCCCTCCAAATTTCACTTCTTGTTATGCGCCAATTTCATGTTATTCGACAAATAATACAAGTCGGTAGGCCCTTTATTTTCGGCATCCGATTTTCTTTGCTTCTTCTTTGTAGCCATGTCAAATATGGCAGAGCCACACTCAAGGGGCCAAAGAGCCGCGGTGTGCCGACCACTGGCTTAGGGAGTTCCGGTAAATCGAGTTAGACATTATAAATAAAAAGGATTTCAAGTTATACACATTTATAATTTTTATAAAAATCAATGTTTTTTTAAAATAAATATAATAACACTATGAATTAGTCAAAAATCTAAACAGTAAAAAATTGAAAACTTAAACAAAATTTTAATAATAAATATAATCATAAAAATAATAACGTAACCTGTGTACGAAATGTGACTAATTCACATTTTTTTGTAAATTGTAAGTTTATCTTTGACTAAAAAAAAAAATTCTTTTTAATGTTTTCAGATACATATTTATTAATTAATACAGTTGAAATTTAAATTATCAAAAAAAATTCTCAAATCGCAAGCTTCGTATTTTTCCGCCAGGTTCTCTGTTGGCATATAGGATCCCCCTTAAATGATCACCTAGTATGGAATCTTCGCCACTGAGACAGTACACATTATTCCTAACGCTTGAAATTAGTGCCATGGTAACTAAAGATTACAAGTCAATTTATTGAAGTATGATCGTATCTTTACAAAAACCTTTGGTTATCTAATATTATGTAGTATCCATACAACTCAAACGGATAGATAAGATATCACAGATGAATATTATATAATAAAAAAAAACAGTCATTCTCTGGTAAATATTCATTTTATTTCACATTTATATATTTACAAGTGCATTTTTCAAGACATTTTATTTCATAACATTTTTATAATATTTCATACTAATTTTAGCCAAAACCATTAACTCTAATCTAGCGAACATGTCGTATTATAATATTTTGCATTTAACAGTTATAACCGGTTACATAAATAGGTTGTAATGAACGGTTCGATCTGCCGAAATGGATCCATCTATCGCAATTTGTTCCCGTTTAGATATAGAATTACAAAGAGACATCGCCTCACAGTCAGCAAAATTCCCACACATTTGATAGAAGGATGAAAAGATGGTAAGTTTAGTACAGGCCGTTATCCAGAACGTCCCTCGTCAAATTGTGTCATCATAAATCGACTTTGGTGTCTGCGAGGCGAGATGCTGTTGCCTCTTTAAAATTCTATATCCATAACAGAGGACACAAAGCCGCCATATGTTTTTAAAAATTTCTTCTCTTTATGATTGTTTAAAACATACTAAATTAGTGCCATTGAAAGAACAGAGCTATATACAATACTCGAGATAACTTTTTATAATCGTGTAATAAACTGTTCTCTAAGATTAAAACTGAGGCGTCTTCTCCACTATTCCAGCCTCTACTTGCAACATTTTAACGGTGATAGGAATGTACGCAAAATATATATTAACCGTTCATATAGATAGCACTAAGACTATAAATCTTTACATGGATTTAACACAGTTTTCAACAGCGCGGATATAATTTTTCCAAGCCCATTAACGCTACGTTTCATGTCAAAATAATTGAACTTACTTTATTACTACGCGAGGGCGGTGTACCTAAAGCTAAAGATAACATTTTAAATATTAAACTTATAACAATCCTCAGCGTTAAAGAATAAAAACTAATTAATATTCAAGACAAAACTTATGCGGTCGATCAAATTTTAATTTAAATCTATTTTCAAACAACAATATGTATATTACAATATTAAACAACTGCGGTTCTGCAGATGAATTCAATCGATTCATTAAAATTAAAATTAATCCGGGACTAAATACCCGGTATAAATAATCACGATAATATATTATAATGGGAAAGGGAACAGATGAAGCTAAACATTTTTATAAACATGAAATCGGAAAGATGTCATGTAAATATGTAATGAAATATATAAATTAATCTGTGAATTTGCGATTGGGATTGCGGCCGAACAGGGCGGAGCGGACTTCGGGAACGAGCTGCTCTGCGATCATCTCCAGCCGGCACTCCAGGGTGTTGGAGATCTGAAATAGCACAGCAACTATATTAATGACTCTCTTTGCTTCTACGTGTCAAGGGTACACATGTCCGAAAAGACTACCATATAATATAATGAGGTATTAATTTGCAAATACCGGTGTCCACAAATTTTTCCAATATCTGAGGTAACGACGTTTTTGGTGTTTCATGTGTGAATCGTATTGTCGAATTAGAATAGAAAATTGCACAGATATTGCAGAAGATTGTTGATAAACTAATATGTAGAGACCAGCCATCTATTGAATGAAACAGCTGTAAATAGAATGACATGATACATTTCTTGTATTTATAATAAATTTTTATAACTATCTGAGTCAGCTAGGTATAGTGATATGTATAGAAAAAAAACACCATCTCAAAAGCACTTTCTGTGTTGGAAATATTTAATGAATTAAACAAAATAATTTTCCTTGAGTATTCAAAAAAATTTTCAAAGCAATGTCAAATGAAACATCAAATAAATAAGGGAAGTAATCCTTTGTATTTTGTAAGAATATTACAATACTTAATATTGAATTATCTATGAAACTATTTACTTTTTTGATCACTTATTGTATAGAAGATCATTTCTATTCGCTTCTGAGTCAGAGTCAAGATTTATCAAATTTTTGGCAGTCAGATTCATCTGCATTTGATTGAAATATGAGCAGCAATGTACTTCCAAAATGTCTGTCGTTTATTTTTAATTGTTAAAAACTTAATCAGGGACGGATTAAGAGTCGATATCGTATTTTTTTATGAACGACTCCACAGCCTTTCTTAGAAGTCTCTTAAAAGTACATCACACACAGTGTCGCACCACAATATCATATTTTTTCATTATTTTAAATACATATATTCATTATATATATATATATATACATTATATAATTCATACATTTCATTATTTTAAAAAATATTACTATTCTAAAAAAATATATACATAACACAAATGAAATGGGTACCTTAATGCGGCCTTTAGCGGCGAGGAGTTCGACTCCCCCGCAGCTGTCGGCGGGTAGGGAGTGTTCTGTGTCAAGGACCAAGTTGACGTCGCGGTGGGCTGTCTCTTTGTACTGAGCCGCTGCCTTAGGTAGCAACCCGCTTACCAGTGATGCATCAGATGCGCGCGCGCGGATCATCACATTCTGTTCCATCAGCTGTTAACATAAACCATGTATGTTGAAGAAAAATATTCTTCTACGGAGATGGAGCTTTAATAATATGAAAATGAAACTATGGTTACACGAGCTGAAGTCATTTCACCTTTCTGCTCTGAGATTTATTTGCCAGGGCGACATAGATAACAATGCCTCACATTGGTGTTATAAGACTAAAAAAAGTTTTTTTTAAACTACAAACTATCGATTAGTCACCCCCCCCTCCCGCAACCCACAGGCCAGATGTGATACTTTGCATTGATCATAGAATTAATGTTAATTTTTTTAGAATGATAGTTATCATCTAAGGTGGTTAAGCGGTAACGTATCAGTCTATAATGTCATGGGTCCCAGATCTGTCAAAAAAATCATTTGCTGTTTTTCAATGTGTGTTTGGATTCAGAGTATGGACCTAATAGGTTGAGAAAGTGGTCAACATCCATTTCTAATAAAAACAATTCTATCAATACAACCTCCACCCTGTGGAGGCCCATATGATCTTCTTAGCGAACATGCTAAAAAAACTAGTAAAAACAATTGAAAGAACCATTCCAAAGATTAACATCAGGGGCCTTATGTTAGAACTTGCGAGTTGTAGTCGCCCGGTCGACATGACATCATTGTGACGTACTACCGGAGTGATAATAGCATTCGAGAATATAACGCTACTAAAATAGTGGCGTTATCCATTGTCCCCATACACAAATAGGTGTTTCAGCATAATAATATCTATGGTGAGCTGTGTGCGTTGGACGGCTTGCCTCGAGCGTGTATTGGCTGACGTATTATATTCCCCATGATAAAAAGTCATATTTTATTACACTTTTCAAACATATTTCGTTCGATGCCTACATTGAAAATTTTGTTTCCGGTTTATTGTTTTTCAAAAGCTGAATCACTTTTTCGAGAACTCGATTAACTGGAAATACATATTCGATTTCCTTGCTGAATTTATCCATCTATTCAACACAGAACTCTTTTGCTATAGATTATAGTTTTTTGAACCTGGAATTTACAAATAAAATAGGTACCTATGTAGAATGGAAAACCACACCATTTACAGATCGTCGCTATAGGATTTGTTTCCCGAATATCCATTTTTGTCGAAATCGACATTTTAATGCAGTTCAATTTCTTTTATCGAACTCTACCGAAATCATTTATAAAAACGATATATTTTTATCTAGGAACAGAGATATTTTTTAAAAAAACCCGAATACGCCATGTTAAGTTACAATTACTCCGTGGTGTTCTCCCGAATATCCAACTATTCGTACCTGAATATCCAAGTTAATTTTGGTCGAAATATATCTCTGGCTGAGTGTTTATTTCCCGAATATGCCGAGCCAATCAAACCGCGCTCACGCCGTGCATCTCGCTCCCACATTCACGCTGTCTATCTCTAAAACAATCACGCCCACTTTCATATGTTTCGGTCGTCCGGAGACTTCTTTCAAATTTCGTCTTATTGATATTGTTTTTAACGTTACTATTGTTTTAATAGTGAATTCATCAAATTTGAAGAGATCATTCATAGCTGATACATCACCAGTTCGCCCTGAACTTACAGTAGAGTTGTGAAAGTGACTATTTTAACCTAAAGAACTGCATTTTGTTTTGATAAATGACACAAAATCCCAACGGTTATATGAATTCTACAGTATGACCCGGCAACTACTATGACGTAAAAAATAATTATTATTTCAAATTATTATTAATCAAACATTGTTTGTCTTTACTTTACTTTTAATCTAGGTATTTCTATGAAAATAAAGGCGATGCTATTATTTATTTTTGAATGCGCTGATAGTTAATTTAATTTAATATGTATGTTAGTAACTATTTATTTGGTGGATATTATATACTAAGGATATTGGTACCTACCTAATATTAGCAGCTAATGGTAATTAATTTATACATGCTATTATTTTGTGTTGTTATTCCTTACAATAGTAAATATATAATATTTATTTGGTGGTTTGTAATAAGTTTAATTGTCAATTATAGAAATATATAGATATAATAATATACAGATATATATAAATATATTTTTTTTTTTTTTGGAAAAAGTATTAATATAAAATTGTTAGCAAGTACGAGTAAGTACCATCATAAAATATTGGAGAAATGACCGTGACGGCGGTTAATAATTAAAGTAGTAGATACCTTATAATATATTTTCTCAGAAGTTATTTAAAAAAATTATGTAAGTATGTTTAATTATTAGAATGGTACATTCTTAAATCTTGTGAATTATTCGTTCAATAAAAAAATAGTTAATTACTTAAAAACTATTTTATTACTTAATCCGAAAAAAAACCGAAAAAGCGATTACCGCATGTTATTATTACATACGAACTTGGGTAATTATGATCATTAAGTATTTAAATAGTAGAGGTAATTATTAACAATTATCGTGTAAATAAATATAACATTTGAGGCGCGTACTTTTTGACCACTCAGTAATCTGTGGGCCGTGCAGCAATACGCTACGGTTTTAAATCCCGAACGTCCATGTTTTGTCCCGAATATCCATTATTCTGAGAGAGCGCTAAAAATTTCCCGAATATCCACAGTGAATACTTGTAAATAAAACGCATTTTCTGTGCATTTAATGATTTATACCAGTATATTACTCTTGGAATCTATTCTTAGATAATTTTGCAATCATACAGTATCGAAAGAATGATTGATACATCTACTGATATTAAAATATATGACAATGAAATTTGTTTTTCGTCTCCTGTAAAATTGACATTTGGTCTATTCGGGAAACAAATCCTATAGCGACGAGATGATACATGTTCTTACATAATAATAAAATAATATAAAAGTTGGGCAAGTCCATTTGTTATAAAGTGGTTTGTAAAATGATTGAAAAAACAAAATTTTAAGTACACTTATTATATTGTATGTGAAATGGTTAAATTACTTGGAAGAGAGCCTGGACTGTGAGGGAGACGAGCAGGTTGGCGTATTGTTCGGGTTGAGCGGAAGAGGCGTTGGTCAACTTGACGCGGGCACCGTCCAACACGCCGCGAACGTGCTCCTCACGCACACGCAACACCTTCAGACGAGCCTGATTCAGCATGTAAGACGATTGGCTGTGTAGGGACAAATAACAATTATTAGTATTCACGCATACAACTTTCATGGAACATTGGAAAGATATCCGTTAGCCACTTGCAACAAAGTTGAAAGGAATATGCATATCATAGCGGGCAAAATGGTAAATTTCTAATTAAGGATTGTACTCAATATAATGTGCGAATATCTATTTGTATTCCCTGATCCTGAAAATGTATATTGACATACGAAGATTGTGAACCCAAGTGCTTTAAAGGCCGAGAATTGATATTATAGTTATTTCAAGGCCGCTACTAAATACAAGATGGCCATTGGAGGAAGCGGTTCCCACCAAAAATTGAAAGCTATGCCCCTGAGTGGCATGTGGAAAAAATTTGGTATTTTTGTCCGGTGTGTCCACCATATTTTCATGCTAAGCCACCTGACCATCACTGTTCCTTCATCTGATGTACAATGACATTATTTATTCGGTTTGAAAGGGTAGGCTTTGCATATGCATAGTAGCGACACGTTTAGGGTAGTGGAGACCCAACGCACTGACTGATTTCGAAGCCCCAACAATAAAAAATAAAAACCATAAATCCCAACATTCCCCTTTTTCGTCAAAGCTTTTAACATTTGATATCATTTAATAATCATATGACTAATTCGAGGCCCCCTTTTAAATCTTATGACAAATCCATTGCATCATCTGCGTTATAGTAAGCCCGACACTGATGCATAACATTAATTTCCAACAGTAGCCGATTTTAAATGTTCAGTTATTGTTAAAAAAATTACAAAATAAAAAGTACTTTTTATATACCACGTTTTTATATTTCCTGTGAATCATATAAACTTGACAATCATATGTATTAATAAATACTTTTTTTTGTACATGATAGAAATACTGAATAAATATTATAGAATACTGAAATGTCATTTTGACATTTCATATTGATTTCCATAGTAACGCACGTATATATTAATAATTTAGTTGCTAGGACCCCCTTAGCAACCAACAATATTGAGTAGTAAATATTACTTTTAACAGATTTTTTCCGAAACATACAAAAGAGAATTAACTGAAAATGAATTCAATTCTGCACAAGAAAAAATTTGTACTGGACACACAAGAAAAAATCTGTACCGGACAAGCAAAAATACGAGCTAATAAAAACGTGGTAATAAAATAGTGCACGAGTTGCAGTATCGTAACATAATATTGTCACTTAGATAAATTCAAAATCGGCTGTTTTTTACATTAATTCCTACCTTATATCTCATTAGTAACCATTGTAGTTTGTTCTAAATTAATAGATCGCCAAAAAATTTTATGTGACAAAAAAACATTGCTTGCAAGCGACGACCTACGAATAAAAAAAGAGAAGATTCCGATAAAAATACTATGTTAAAATTAGGCACGCAGTATTCTTTTGCCGACTTCTTTCTCAGATAAATGTAATAACCTATTATTATTCATTCTAACTTGATTGAAATCGCATTATAAAAATTTCTGAAAATATTACAAAAAATGACTTTATAGGCGATGCCGCCGCTAAGGCGGCACTCGAGTAATACGGGAAACTTCTAATGCCGCCGATATGGCGGCACTCGAGTGTTAAGGGTTTTAAATAGTGGTGGTACGAGGTTTTCGGCACTGCCAATCAATGTAATCGTTGAAGTAAAATTACCAATGTCAAAATTATCTCTCAGTGTGTGATCATAGAAGAAAATAAAAATGCACAAATTTCTTACATTTTCTTTTGCAGCTCAACCTGCTTCTCCTTCTTTTCATAATACTCCATGATCTTCAAGCGCTGCTGCTGGACCAGCCTTCCTTTCTCAATGTTGAACTCTTCTTCGGCCTTGGCGTCGATTTCTTCGGCTTTTTCATTGGCTTCTTGCTCAATGAAAGCCATCATATGCTTAATCTAAAAAGAATAACGTCAATTTCAGAGTTAATCCAAAGAAACTCGAGTATCTCCTTGTATCAATATGGATTTACCTACGTTGTAGGGACTGCTGATTTGAAGACCATATTATCTTACCAGCGAATAAAAACGACCAACCGTATAAATATAAAGGCGTAAAAGATGATGCTCTTCACGATAGCATTGAATATTTGATAAATTACATGATATAATACAGAAAATATTGGCAAAATACTATTGCAGATTTGCGAAAAAGCCAATCGAATTTTATTTTTCATCACAAATTACACTGAATAGAGTCGTACGATGAATGAATAAATATATTTACCTGCTTTTGAACATCTGCATCGCTGAGAGCCATGGTTACGATTTAGGATTTAAACTATATTATCCAGAAATTGATGAAGAAGAACGTCGACGCCTATCTCTTCTCTTCGAGCTCCCAAATAAATTCAATGAGCGACAGCGAACGGACGACTTGATCATATGATTCGTGACTACAACGTGAGTCAAAATACATGATTTGTATTATTTAGTTTATAAATCGTCAAAAAGAATACATAATTTTTCTAATAAATAATTTAAAAGTTATTAATAAGTTTTCTTATTTTTAAGATTAGTATATCTGCTGTTTTATCCATTTTTGTTAATATTAATATAGTGTCGAGTTTTTTTTGCTGAGATGTTTCCGGTGTAGAAAATATGGCCACTACATTTGTCCGAGTTAATGTGGCGTTTATAAGAATGTGAAATGAAATAACATTAGTTCGCGGTAAAAATGTGTCATTTAATAGATATTAACGGCTATAGGAACTGATAAAAAATAATGTTAATACATAAGCTTCATTGTGTCGTTCATATTAGGTCGTAAGGTCGTAAATTACTTAGCAAATAGGAGTCAACAAACTTTTGTTTATTTAAATTTTGCTTTATATGTCATTCCCGATTCCGAAATTTCGTGCAAAATAATAGTGAAAAGTGAAAAATCTCAAGAGTATTAAGAAACGTGATTACTTAGGTAATAATCCGTTGCATTGCCGAATAAAGTGTTGGTATTTTTTGTGTCTGTGAGGCTAGGTCGCCATTGTTTGACAATGGACATTATTATAACCATGAAATTTGAAGCCAGTGTTTTGCATAAAGCTTCTCTGAGAGACTAGTCGTCGAGTGCTTTATAAAAGGCAAAGACTTTACCGCTGATCGGTTATCGTCCCTTGATGTGGGAGCATTCCAGATCTTCGAGAAATTGGAAACTTTATATTCATCAGTAACAACTCCTGAACAGATGTAATTTTTACATTGTTTACTTAAATTGTGTTGAATATTTTAAGAAATTTATTGATAATAATTAGGCCAACATATTTATGTTTGATAATCCATCAAATAATGTGTCAAAAATTCTTAAAACCACCCCTTGAAACACTTTAAAAGAACCATTGTCTTTTGACATTTGTCCAAAAATCTTAAGCAAGTATGTGTAAAATGTATTAATATTAAAATGTTTCTCAAGTAATAGACCAGTTGCATAGTACCACCATACTATAAACTATGTAATAGCAATAAATTTGTTTTGATGAATGTTTCTATAAATGCTTTGTTTCTATAAATATGACAGATTATGCCTGCAGACATTTATATTTACAGTTGTTTTATGCGTTATTAACTGAACTGGCATAATTATTGTTGAATTCTTTGAAGACTTAATTTAATTTATATGTGTTGATTCGAGTACTTAATATTGACAATTCGTCAACGCGATGGAAACATGGACAATTTTTTTTAATATAGAGAATTCGGTACTGTTCGGTTATCAGGAATACACATTTTGAAAATAGCCGATAAACTGGATTAACAACCTAACCTAAACTAACCCAAACTAACAAATAATCCAATATATCGGGTATTTTCAAAATGTGTTTTCCGCTGTATTCCTGATAACTGAACAGTACCGAGAATTCCACTTGGCTATTATTTGTTATGCTTTGAAGTAAGATGCAATTTTTCATGTATATTATGTCTCCAGAAGAGTTTCAAATAGATCATTGCAAAAGCTTTGATGATGTTTCTCTTTTTTTGGTTATGGATCAATAGCTATGTTTACACTCGTTCGTTTCAATCTTTGAGTCAACTTCAACTTGTAATTTTGCTTTTTGTCACCGTGTAGATTGTAGTAAATTGAATAATATGTTAGACACAGTCCTTCAGTTCACTCATGCGTTGCTTATAATATAGTTTTCATTTTTTTATGGGAAGCAGTGTTGCCATCTTTTTATATGCCGACTATAATACAAAAAAAATATAAGTATGTAGTTGGTAGATATATTGACTTTTTGTCATAAAATTATAGTTTAATTTACTATTATACATTTTTCACTGAATCTTTCGGTCGGTAACACTTGTGATGTTGGACAGAAATATAATGTTGGTGGAACTACGAGGGCTAGCACTTTTGTCACCAAAAACGGCGACCTTGAAACTGGTTTGAGACAACTTATCCTCACATGCATACCCTGTGACACATTCCTCAGGCGAACAAAAAGTGCATGAGTGTAAACATAGATAATGATAATGACACTCCACGATACAAAGGAATGGCAAAGACCTTAAATTGAATTATGATTTTTGCCGACTCAAAATTTATATTGCAATTTCCCACAAAATATTTTAGAGTTTTAGACTTTCAAATTATATTTTCTTAAGTATTGTTGTCCGAAGATGCTTCTGTTTTAAAATGTGCTCGTGACCCCTTCTAACACTATTTAAGTACTTACCTACCAAAAATGCCTAATAACTTAAAAAACCGTTTTTCATCATCACTATTGAATCCTTAAACTACTTATGAACCCAGTGTTTAGTTAATACTTCATCAATGTATCACTGGAAGTTAAATAACACATTGATATAGGTACCTACCTATTTTTCTAAACTTCGATAACCTTCTATAGGTATGTCAACTACATTAATTCAATGACGAATGCTACATTCTTAAGTTCAGTATTCATTGTTGAATTAAAAAATTAAGTAAGTTACTTAATATGTTTCGATTCTTTTTAAATTTCTAAGGTCCTTTCCTGCAGACTATTGGTAAATCTTCCCGTATCCACCTGCAGTGTTAAATTTTATTTTAACAGTAATACTTAACTTTGAGAGAGCACCTAAAATTATATAAACTTTTATTCAATATTAATAAGTATTCATAAATTATGGCTGCATTTGTCTGTGTTGTTTTTTGCTTAACGTCTCTTTAATGGCTATAATAATTTACAGTAATAGCATGAGTACTTACCCCAATTTATAATTGTGCAAGAAAATTTGGCAGTAGAGCAAACAGAATAATTTACAACCTCTGGCCAAATTCTGAACATTTATTGCGAATGCAAACGTATCAATTCATTATTCTTCAGATGATGCTTACGGCTGTACATTTCATTTAGACATAGGTACCCTGTTCCTACTATGATTTTGTGTACATACATAAAGACAATCAAATAGTTCTCAAATCAATAATACTACACTATCTTTATTTGAACAACTGTACCTTTTCACATACGTATTTGAAACAATAATTGCATTAAGAAATATAAATTATCTTGCAGAAGAAACTTAAATTGCACATTATCACTGCAATTGCACAGTTCATGGTATAATTAGATTTTTACAAAATAATGTGCATATTGGAGTGTATCTAATTGCATTTTTTTGAATGCAGCCATATTCCGTTACAACTGACTTTATGCGGCCATCCTTCCAACATGAGAAGGTTCCTTTTACACCGGGGTAAAAACAAATCTTTGTTTTGTTTAAATATTGGCATTTGCATTATTATTTCTTAAGGCAGTTTATTTATTATGAAGTATTAAAAGGTGACTGACAATATCGATAACATAACTGAAAAGGGTACTTTTGGAATTATTCGGTTAATCCCGGAATACTTAAGCTGATTATTTCAAATTCATTACATGAAGGGCCCGGAATAAAATAGTGTCAACACCCATTTTCGTTCAAATTGAATTGGCTATGCCATCTGTGAGAACTGCCTCTAAGTACTTTGATTTATTATTTAATATTTGGCATATAAGTGTGTTTTCTGACCATGGTATCTTTTTATCCAAAGATGTATATAGCAAATACGTGACCAAATTTTGATAACTGAGTTATGCAAAGGATTTCTACGACTCTGTTTCAAATTAATCCAATGTAATGTGATTTATCTGTTTAAACCGAGTTCAAACATGATTTCTTTCAAAACTATGAAACCCTCATGTTGACACTGTTTTTTTCCGGTTCATTCAAACATATTATATAGATATAATAATTAGTAATTTTTTTTAACATTTTGTTTTGACATTTGACAGTTTATAAACAAGCAGTCAAGATGGCTCTAAACTCAGCACAATATGACACGTGAACAGTGTAAATTAATGAGATGTTGTGTGTTGCGCAGGGTATGGCAAACTTAAACTTCCAGCAGCCCCCGCGGAGCATAGCGGCGAGCGGCCTGGGGGGAGTTGGCGTGGGGGTGGGGGTCGGCGGGCGCAGCGGAGGGGTGGTGGGGTTTGGCGGCGTCGGGGGCGGTGGGGGATCTGGGGGCGCTTCGGCGTCGCTGCCCCTTTCGCCCCCGTCGGCGGCGCCCCCTCCCTCCTTGGTGCCGGCCCGGAACGCCCTCTTCGGCCCCCGTGCCTTCGCCGAGCGGCGCGCCGTCATGCCCGCCGGACCTGCCATTCCCAACTCGAACTCTATGGTACGACGACCGACTTACCTCTCTTTTTTTGGCTATTTAATTGCAATACATTCACTATCATTGTTGACTTACGAAACTAGCAATGTACACATTTTTCATTAAATTTAGCATCCGACTCCAAGTTCCAATAGTTACGAAGTTCTGAAGTTCCAATAACAAAAATGTAATGCTTTGAAGTTTACTTTAAAAAATTGTTTCAATATTCTAGGATGGAGCAATTTAAATTTGTATCTCCTTTAAGTTTTCCAAAAACTTATGGCTGGTTTCGTAGGTGCGACAATGTTATAATAAAATGGGATAAAAACAGATTTATATAATAAAAACTGAACAAACATTGAAAAAATCTTTAATCAAAATAATCAGTTAAGGTTCTATTTTACCTATTCTATATCTATCTCTAGTTGACGTGTAGGCTACATATTTGGTAGTTAAATCATATGAATTGAATAATCTTCTTCTTTTCAATCATTTGTTAGCCATTTGAATCCGGTTACAGAGACAAACGACACCACTGCTCTCGTTGCAATAATATTCGAACGCGACATTACATCTCTATGCAGTAGTGTAGTCTGTCTCCGTCACCAAATTCAAATGGCTAGCTTTAAATTCTACTTCAATCAAATTAAGAGATGTTAAGGTAAGAAAATAAATTGAGACTACCGATACTCAACAAATCTAATAGTGCCTGTACATGTGCATGAATTTACTGGCAGCAGTAGTGAGTATTTTATACTATCGTGACAATAACTCTTTACACGTAAAAGTGCTGACTGTCTCTCCAATCTCATTCTTTAAGAGTGATTGAGATGCGTTGTTGTCATTTTATGGTACTATTTCGTACTATTTGACAGGTAGGTAGTGAAAATCGGTCAACCTGAAAATTCATTGGTAACGCAGTTGGTTTTTTTGTCAGCAGGTTAGCCAATATTGTTCTCAAAAAATCCTACTGTCGCATGAAAATTCAGAAGCTTCCAATCTTTTTTGACTCATGCATGCAAGATTGCAACTGCAGGATAATACATGCTTACCCTTACATTTTCTTGTTATGGCCGCGATAATACTTACTGTCAACAGTAAATCCATGCACGTGTAAACGGGGTATAAGTACAAGTTTGTATTCTTTTTATACATTTTCTACAACAATAGACTCTGTTAAAATTCCACATTCTGGGAAAGATAGACAGCGGATGTGTAGCCAGAGTTTTCTTGGTTACACACCCTTATAAATTGGTTTAATATTACAGAACTTGCATCACTGGCTAAGACAGGGAAATATTCTAAGTACAATCCGTTAGCTGATCTTTGATAGAATATGTTTATTCTGAATATTTGATTATGTAATTGAAGTTATTAAGTCATTGTCTCGATCATTTTCCATATGATTAAGTCAAAATAACTATGAATACACTATACATACCCTCGATATTCTAGACTATTAATGACGAGGAGGGGTACTATTAAATAGAAAAGAAAATCCAAATCCAACAAAATACTCCCAACATATTTCTAATGGAGCCAATCGCATGGAGACATCCAGATAATCGAGAGTTATAAGCTTGGTTCCACATAATATATTATATCAAAGTCAGCGGCTATTAGTTTACTTATTAAGTCTTATTACAATCACAAAGTCCTTTTCATCCAATGAGAAAGTGGAACATAGAAATCAATATCATTCAGTATTCATCCGAATCTTTTTAATTAGTTTTTAGGTCAAATAATGTTTTAATAATGCATGAATATAGCCTTCTGTACTAGTTTCGAAAATTGATAAAAAGTATTGACTTACTGGAAGACTTAAATTTTATTTCGCATCCGGATTCATTTGTAGCAAACTTCTGTGTTTTCCGTATTGTCCACATCTGCCAAGAAACTGCAAGCATCTTAACTCAATTTTGGATTCACTGAAACAGTAAATTTTTTAAATAATTATGATGATAATGAGTGAAAACGAAAAATATTGAAATGGTTACTTGAGGGATAAATCGTCAAATGGTGTCTTAATATGGGAATGCCAAATTTTCATCTCTTTCTGAGTTGTTGTCCTACCTTGGTACCTGCCGCCATCTAAAGCTAGGCAAAAGTGAAAAGAATTACCAACAGATGGAGCCGAAGTGCTTCATCAATATACGATTGTAATTTAATTAAACTCACGTAATGGACCAGTGGCTGTCTGCTTTTAAAACTGTAGGTTGCAGGTGCGAATCCCGCATCTGGCAAGTACACATGTTTGAAATGTTGAAGTAGGGTGAGGCATTGCATAAACGTTGGGTGCAAATAGAAGTCCTATCATTTATGTTAGCAACCTACATGATAGGGCATGTGTGTTAGATGCAATGCCAGCAATCATTTAATTAATGACATAGTAATATTCATTTCATAGAAAGATAAAATCAGTGAGTAAGCATGTTCATAATTTCATGTAGAATTTATTCAATAAATTATTTTACTTCAGTTGGCAGACGATGAAACTGTATTCTTGAATTTTTACCGAAAAACAATATAGCGGGACTTTATTGTCTTTGCTTCTGGTTTAAGTTTAAATTAAAGCGATTGTGCATTAGCCAATATAAAATGATATAACAGAGAGGTTGAACTACTGTAATAGAGAGAGTAATATGAACTGTTTGTCTTACAACATTTGAAAGCGAATTCAAAACATTTTTAGTATGGTTGAATCGGTACATATAGATCCATTGTTAGTTAATAAAATGAAAATGGCAGTCTTCTTCCTCAATTTCTTGCTTATCTCTTGTTATTTGCCATTTTATATGATTGTTAATCTAAATAATAATCGTTCATTTTTTTTAAGAAACTTGCATTGCGAAATGACTTGCAGTTATCATTAGCCCTAGTAATCTTTGTTAAGCGTCACTTTCATAATATACACAGCATAACTCACACAACAAATTTTACAGGAGGCGTAAAAACTGTTTTGGTTCAATATAAAAATGTCAAATATGTACAGACGAGACAGTTAGTATTTGTTTTTCAACAGAATCATCTCTATGAAACATTATTTTTGAGTGGTCTACTATAAAAGTCAACATTAACCGGCACACTGCCAGATAAGTTATGGAAGTAGCTCACATCCTGCATATGAGGCATACCTAGCCAGATAGCCGGCACAATTCAGTAAACTGTAAAAAAAAAAGTATCGTATACGTTAACGCTGCAAGGCACATACCTCCCTTTCCATGCCATGGATGAGATATAAATACTTTTTCCCATATAAAAGCTGTTTTTTTAACAGTTTGTGATTTGCAGCTTATTTCCTTTCCAAACAATGTGTATTTAGTTATTGTTAAGCCATTTTCACAGTGGGGGGCTTCTTGAAAAAAAATTTGATTATCGCCTGTGAAATATTTACAATATGCAGACTTGTTAAATTAATTTAATTGTGTGTTATCCGCGCAGGCTGCGGTACGGGGGGCAGCGTTGCAAGGTGTAGTATTAGGCGGGGGGGACGGCACGGGCGCTCCGCCCCTTCTGGACCCCAGCGAATTCCCCTCGCTCACCGCGCGAGGACAGGGCGACCAACCTCATCACCATGTGCCCACGCCCGGATCTAAACCTTACGGTATGTATCTCTTGCCATGTTACCAGTTCTGATATTATTTCATAGTTATCCTCATCGTCATGATACTCCTCTTCAAGAAATGGACAGACCCTGGTCATAGGGATAGCGTCGGTTGGTGCATTAAAATTTCAGAATAATTTTCCAGCTATCGCCGTAAGGTTATAATATACTAGTCGCGAAATGATCCGTAATTCACCAGCGGTCAAAAGTAGTCGTCAAATGTACGATATAACATGGTTTCTTCAATCTTAATCTTTTGTGTATTAAATTAGAAGTTACCATGGTTCTGTTATCATTATTTCACTCTTTTCGTGTTGGGTAATTTTACTATTACAATTAGAGTCAATCAAGTGAAAAAATTAGCTTCACCAAACATCACTGACAAAATGGGAGGAGTCTTCCGAATTGCGAGTATTTAGTACCAGAATATTACAATAACGCGATCTGATTTTTAAGTGAATCAAAACAAAAATGGCTATATATAGCTACAAAATAGTTAAATATTATTACGATGTTGTATATATGCAATGACATTAATATGGACGAAGCATCTGGAAAAAAAAAATGACATTCACTTTTTTGTCGGGTCTGCCGAATGGCATAATCTGTTCTAATGCCATTACAATAAAGGTGATATTGCTATAAATTCCTGATGTTTTCTGTCGGGTCTGCCGAATGGTTCGGTTCGAACGGGTTCGTTCAAATGAACATTGACACTAGAAACACTGTTCTAACGCCATTACAATAAAGGTGATATTGCTATCAGTGGCGGCCAGTGGTCTTCAGAATAGCATTTTTTGGTAGTGCGCAATGGTTTACCTTCTATACCCAGCATTGGAGCATAGGGCAAGCACAAGTTCGCGCCACTTCCCTCGGTCCAACGCCAACTCTTGCGCCTCCCGCCATGTCAGACCTGCAGCACGTAGGTCGCTTTTGTAGCTCCGCTGCAGGGTGAGGGAGGGCCGGCCATGGCAACGAAACCTTTGAGGCTGTGCCATAAGGGTATGAAGTGTCACACTCTTTGGCGGCATCAGGAACACTCTTGTCCTAGCCATGTAAAGGTCGTAAAGCGTCTCTTCATGATTACCTTAATCAAGACTGCCGTGTCAATAAGCTAATATAATATCTTAGTGTACAATAATGACTGAACGTCGAACTTCTCAGAAGATAAATTAAATATGTCTTTGTTTATTTATTCTATTTCTTAAAAAAGTTTTTAAACACTTGAATGATTTAATATCAATAAAGAAAAATAAATGTCACAGTTTATGGCTTAATGCTGCGAACAATGAATGCATCAGCCAAATTGAACCATTCTAAAAACTGATGACGACACTGGGTCACTTTGTCAATAGTGAATAGCAGTATATTTATTTCTTAAATTTCACATTATTATTAATTTAAGTGAAATTATAAAATAAACTAACATTGCGTAGGTAATATTTATATTGTAAATCAGCGTTCATTCGAACTCAGATTTATTTCTAATGTATTTATATGTCATTAAAAGTATGTTTTTCTTATATTATCGTTCTTATTTATTATTCAGCTACGACCTACTGCCCATGTAGTGCTGCTGTGTTTTTTTGAATTTTGATTTATTATATGAATGTATTTGAGTGGTTTAGAAATAAATGCGAGAGTTGGTATTTTCGTAAAAGTTTGGCGATTCATTAAATCTTAAATGTGAAATTGTTAAAAATTAGCTCGCCAACATTGTTATAAAACAGAAACTGGCGTTTTTGTTTCTAGAGTCCTAATTTCGTGCGCCGATCAGAAAGTGTGTAAAAAATGCTACACACAACGCTACCATAGGAACGTTGGACCACGGTTTAAGAAGTATACAATGACCTCATTGTAATCCTGTGCAAACTGAAAATCTATTTGGATCGCAATCGCTTTGCGCCCATGAACGAAGTATTGTTCATAATATTGCTACATGTTCTACTTCGCTAAGTGAGTGATACACATATGAATAACAATGAAAAGTTGAGCGATGTCTTCAAAAATGCAGGCGGTGCGTAGCACTTGCATGGTATTAGAGGAGCCGCCACTGATTACTATAAATTCCCGATGCGTGATATCGCATAATGGAAATTGCGTGACATCTACCTATACATGTGCGAATGTCGCTGTGAGCGAATTTACTTGCTAGCTACTGTATTGAGTGCGTTGTCCATTAATAATGTCATTGTATATAGGTATAAAAAACAGATGATTCACGCTTATATTTCTTCGATATATTGACATAAACTTTTGATATTTTGTTTGTTATGGCTTATTAAAAAAATATTTACCTAATATTCGTAGGAAGAACCATTTTTAGTTATTCATGAGATGGTTGTTATGAAAAATAGTGTTTCGAAACTATGTGATCTGTGTTTCACTCGAATTGGCTCTTAAATCGAAATTGGCAATATTGCGTATGATCCATAAGGTACATGAACTGTATCCGAATGACAAGAAAGTAAACGCGTGTAGTAACAAGGTTTTATGTCTCTAGAACATTTTCATAAATGATTCAATTCCGGTATTGCACTTATACTTTTCATCAAATTATAAGATGCCATTGATTAACATTAGATTATAAGGCGTACCCCATCCAACACCGACCTATAACGTCAGGTTCGAATCCTAGGTCTGGCAAATACACATATTGTTTTCAATTTGCGTTTTAGTCGAGAGTATGGACCTAATATGTTAGGCAAGTGGCTAACATCCAATTTTTGTAAAAACAAAAATCTGTTAATACAAACCTCCACTCTGTGGAGACCCATAAATATCTTATTAGAATCGGACATGGTCAAAAAAAACAAAAAAATAAGGCGTACTATTATTTTTAATAATCAGTGATAAAAAAATATTACATACAATAAACAAAGCCGAAAAAATGTCGAAACGTTTCGACTAGTTTATTTATGTTGGCAGCTGTTTCGGGCTGAAAACTACTACGACACTAAGATAACTCAATGTACTTTCTTACTTGTACAACATTTTTTGACAGTAACGAGTGTATCTTAGCACCCTGAATTCAGAGACACCAAAATAGGAAAAAAGTCATCTCATATGTGTGTCATGTAACCGTTTCACAAAAATTACCATATCATGTGCGACATAGTTAACGACGTATTGTTGTTTGCAGTGGGTATGGTAAAGCAGCCGACGGCGGAGCAGAGTGAGTTCACCATGTCGAACGAGGACTTCCCCGCCCTGCCGGGCACAAGCGCGGGCGGCGTGGCGGGTCCAGGGGGCGGAGGGCAGGGTTCGCAGGGCCTCTCCGATCTGGCAGTGCCGCACTCCTCCTCCCTGCTAGGCGGCGGCTCCGGGGGAGGGGGCGTGGGCGGACAGACAGGCTCGCAATCTCTCTCTTTGCACGCCCCCTCCGACGTGGACAAGTCCCGTCAGGACATCCACACTTCCCCTGACGGTGAGTCCACATACCCTTTTGTTCTCTTAGGCGGCTCTCATATCAAAACTCGCCTCGTTCGACGCGACCGAGTTCCGAGCCACGCGAAACACTGTTGCACGTGACGAACACGCACATTTACAAAGCGTCGCTATCGACACACATCTCTAAACGTCAAAATAATATGTACGCTGGCCAGCGCCATTATGCAAATATGTCATCGGACGCTGAAACAGCGATTAATATGTATTGGTACCGCAGAATTTTAAGCAGAAGACGAAAATATTGGATTCATCCGTCAATTATTAGGCATAATATCCATCCACAGTGGATCATTTATCCCAGTTAAACTCATCAAGCACCCAGTGACCGGCGTGCGCGCACTGACATCTAGATTTAAAAATGGCTGCATCGAGAGCTTTGCGCAGGCGCGGTCTGGCATGTTCTCGGCTCTTGCAAAATCTAACATGTTAGAAGAGTCGATAGTCGACCTGTCGCATTTGTTGCTTAGTTGCATTCGACCAATCAGCGAAGCTCCATTTGACAGCATGTGTTATGACGATAACGATGACGTCACATCGACGATTTCGACATGCGGCGCATGAGGCGAAATCTGATGTGTCAGCCGACTTAGAGTATCACTATAATACTATAAACCTCTTTAGACATCTTGGATTAAGGGCCCACATGCCCCACGTAGGTCAAAATGGAGATTTTATGGTATTTTCAGGGTATAAGCCTTGACATTCCTTAAACGTTTTAGATAATCTATTTATATAATTTTGAAGCCTTATTATCCTTTATATTTATTTGATGACTGCATAAAGTATTTTTATTACATAAAATAGTATTCTTTTAAACCTCTAGATCTAATTTTTTAGAATATAGTCATATTTCAGTACATCCATGTGCAGTGGTGTTGGAGATTTTTTAGGTTTATTAATTTTTAAACGCATTTATAAAACCATTAGTAAAATTACTGTTATTATTATAATATAATTATAGTAATATACTATATTATAGTGAAATATTTACGATAAAAAATTATATTTATAATCTCTGTGATCCTAAATTTGACAAGAATTAGGCAGTTTATTCAAAAAATGGGCATGATTAACACATTTGAAGATAATTCTAAAGATACTGATTATAAGCTATGTCTTTGACCATTCAAATGTGATAAAACATCCTACGAATAATGATTGTTTTATAATTATAATTATTGACCTAAGAATAAAGTAGTATTTTTTTGAAATACGCCATTTCTATTGGCATTTCCCAGTGTTTAAGCTACAACATACGGCCATAGCCATAAATTGACAAACGATAAATGAAGTAGGGAGTAAGATCATGTTAACGCGCGTGTTTGAACATGTACCGAACCGAAATAAAAAATAGTTTTTTGACAAATGTTATCTGAAAATTTGCAAACAAACGTTTTTGGTCCACAATATACAATAGTTTTCTTTGAATCGGGGGGTGTGTGCACTACCCAAATACTTCCCTTGACTATATACAATGGTATATTAGTGTGTATGATGTACCGACTTTGCTAATGAAATACTTCATTTATACACCATCTTGCTATCTTCTACTCCATAACATCTAATATTATGTGCTATGTTAATCCTTTTTATCTTTTTATAATCTAAGAATGCTTTGAGGATGTTAATTACACTGATAGTTTTATAACGTGTCCGTATATTATTCAGTCAAATCTTACTGTTTCATAATTCATAAGTCCATTGCACATTTGATTATTGAAATTCGATTTTCTCACTAACATACAAAACTGAATAAACAACAACTGTGAGATATTATATTCTTTTGATTGGAAATGAATGATTAGAGCCGATTTTCTTTATCCGTGTTATGATGTGTGTCTCAGGCAAAGTGTCAAACATCCCGAGCACGATGGTGCCCAACCAGTACGGCATAGTGGGTCTGCTGACGTTCATTCGAGCGGCCGAGTCCAACCCGGAGCTGGTGTCGCTGGCGCTGGGGCAGGACCTCACCACCCTTGGCCTCAACCTCAACTCGCCCGACAACCTCTACCTCACCTTCGCCGGACCCTGGGCAGAAGCGCCTTGCAGGTACTCTCATACATTCTTCTTGCACATAATTGTTTAAGGGTAAAAAATTAATTGTCAAAATCAACATTTCACGAGACATTGAATTTTAATATAAACAAAAAAAAACTGAGAAATACAAATGAAATTACAACTGAAAAATTTGCATTGAAGATGCAATAGGGTTTTTTTACTGGAAATAATTTCCCCTAAAGAGGGGGACGCTTCGCATAATATGCATAGTAGAGGTGAGTTAGAAATACTGTCAACAGTTTGTGTACTCAAGTCTCGGCATGCTACTATCCATACTCAGTACGTGTAAACTTGTTCAAAGTTCGAACGCATGAGATGAGATCATCGCCGCGACTCGCTAGTTGGTACTGTTGGTAGACTTTCAATACTATTGACATTAAATAGCATAATACACGTATGTCAAGCCGTGATATACTCAACAGTCATTGGCGTCATTGCTCTCCCTTTCTCTCCAGTTGTAAAGTTCGTGTAGTAAAGGACAGAAATGGTGACAAATTCGTTTTATAGTAATAATATGGAGTTAGTTTTAGTTCCAGTTGAGTATAAGACTGATAAGTATTTACGTGTCTATCTGGTTTCATCACGTCGAGTTTCTCGATTTTTTTGTGTTATAATTGGAACTTATAAACTGAATTCAAATTTTATGCGTGATTGTGTAAATGGATAATAACTATATAAACATTTTGTGTAAAAATGGTTTCTAAAAAGCAGACACAGCTTTGCACGCCAAACGCTCTATATAATATCCCAAATACTAGTA
The DNA here is from genome assembly GCF_057557595.1 of Rhyacophila brunnea. Taxonomy (NCBI): domain Eukaryota; kingdom Metazoa; phylum Arthropoda; class Insecta; order Trichoptera; family Rhyacophilidae; genus Rhyacophila; species Rhyacophila brunnea. The sequence goes on along the minus strand of NW_028233276.1, from coordinate 31,436,534 downwards.
AGTATTTTGGAACAAGTTTCGATACTAAGTATTTTTTACACTAGTAATAAGTATACCTAGTCTTCAAAATCGACCAGTTTTCCCACACTAGTGCCAGAATTTGGTAATATATAACATACACTAACGGTAGTAATTAAAATGTATAATAAATATTATCAGTTTTGATGTCACCTTTGCTACTATGTATATAATTGGTGTAAGTAAACTATTGTTGCAAACTATTAGGGCCATTACAGAACAGCGGTATCTCTTGTTTTCAGGCCACAAGACATTGACTATCACGTCCCTCCAGAGTACCTGATAAACGTGTCCATCAGAGAAAAGCTGGCGCCCCCTCTCAAGCTGAGTCGCTACAAAGAAGATCTGCTATTTTACATTTTCTATTGTTTTGTGGGAGACATCCTGCAAGTGGCCGCCGCAGCTGAACTGTAAGACACCCTCTTCTTCCAACAGTGAAAGTCTCACATTATCGTAATAATTATTTTGTTTACCCAGATATTATCGCCAACAGACAAAAGTCATCTGAAATGACAGTTTTGAGTCAAATATATATACAGTAAATGGGCCATGACTTTAACTGCCTCTTAACTTTAGGTGGCCGATTTCGGCGTGTTAAATACTTGTATGGGTAGTATGACTATGCATCTGGCCCTAAATAAGTTCTGGATATGAAGAATATTAAAATTTTATCTGCCATGTGGCTTCGTCATACATATTATGTAAGTATGTCGGGTAGCTCCCCCCAACAAGTGGCAGAAGGAATCAGGGATTTTTTTTCGTGATTTATGTTATAATTTATTTTCTTTTATTTTGTTAACTGTCAATTCATGGTGGAACTGCATTGTATTGTTGTTTTTATTTAGTAAAACACAATTTTTTGTAGTACTTATTCCACTTTTAATCAATAGATTAGGACCGGTTGAAAATGTCCCACTGAGGCGGACGAAACCGGTCCTAATCTATTGATTAAAAGTGGAATAAGTACTACAAAAAAAATTGCGTTTTATTTAAATAAAAACAACAATTATAATTTATTGTTTTTGATTATAATGATATGTTATTTCAGATATACCCGGGAGTGGCGGTATCACACGGAAGAGAAAGTTTGGATCACGCAGGCGCCCGGTGTGGCCACGCTAGAGAAGACATCCACGTACGAACGGGGGACCTACTACTACTTCGACCCCCACAGCTGGCGGAAGGTGGCCAAGGAGTTCCACCTGGACTACAGCAAGCTGGAGGGGCGACCCCTCGTCCCCCACTACTACCACTTGTAGCCCCCTCTCGATGTCTCCCTCCCCCTCTCCCTCTCTGTCTCTTCCGCCGATGCGACGAAGCGAGGACAGGGACGCGCCATGTGACGGCCCCCCTTGGAATCCAACGGATATCGGTGAAGTCGCAAAGGACGGACCCGGCCGCTTCCCGGGAGTGAAACCGAGTGAACGGATTATGTTTTAGACGTTAAATTTGTGACAGTTCTTTTGTATTCAGACACTCATTCGGTTCTCGATGCGTATTGTCAGACTGTCAATTAATATTTTTTCATGTACAAAACAAATTATAAACGTGACAATACGGCCCGTTGAAAATATTCCCTGTAAAAAGTTGAAGTGTGTAAATAGCGCGTCGGTTCCCTCTCGAGACGTGACAGCCTATGAACTGTGTTTTGGAGTTGCGGCGACATCTTTCGACGACCGCTCTTTCCATGTGCGAGAAAAGTGTGAATACTGCCGTTGGATCGGTGATGTGATCTTTTATCGTTAATAAATCGTTAAAATAAAATTCAATTACATGCATATTGTATAAATAGCCTCTCGCCCTGGCGTGTCTCCCGAGGGTGTGATTTTATTGTTCACTTTAATTTTGTAAAAAGGATTTTTTGTAACCCACTCCTTCGAATGAAAACACTTGTACTTGAAAATTTTCATGCTAAATCATTGCTGTAATATTTTATAAGGATATTTTTATAAAGACAGACATTGATGTGTGAAAAATTATTTGCCAGCAACCGGAAGTTTCCCATCCGTACTGAGCTGTAGGACTGACTAGAGCCATTTCTGCTTTTTACAATCCTTGGGTCAGCTTTTGCCCGCTCGAGTGTGTTTCCAGCAGGTCAGTTCAGTCCTTCAACTCATTTCGGACGGTACAATCATTTAGCTATAATAAAAATGATTGAACCAAAACAATTTATTGCCATTTACAATTCAAAATTCAAAATGTATAATTCTAAAACTTCCAATGTAGTGTATCTGAAGTCATACTGTTGTGTTCATGTTTTGAAATATTTTTTTACAATGCTATGTAATTGCGCACTATACATGATGGCAACATAATATTGATGTAAATTTTTATTTTCATCTTAAACTCTTCAAGGGTGGTTAAATGTCATTTTTTGGTTGATATTATGCAACGATACTTATTACCGAATAAAATTTACTGTTATTCGATCGCCGGCTCATTTCATTGTGACAATAATTATCATCACAGTCAGTCAGTGAATCACTGACCGTCGGTCACTAAATGTAAATGTTCTGAGTCAAGCGATCGCAGCCTTGCGGACGGGACCTGACACGTCTACCTCGTAACTCGACAGTAATTAAGTGTTAATTGTTAAAATCTTTCACGGACATAAAGATGCCGCAAATAACTATTAAGGTCCCAACCCGGTGTAATCTCTTCTGAGTGTTTCAAATCATTCCTTCTGTGTAATTATAAAAATGAAAACTGATTCATGCATCTGACAGCAAACTTAATATACCCTGAAGGCTCAGGCCCCGACAGGAATCTGAGCATCAGAGGTAGAGATCACATCAACAGCAGGCTTTGCGTTAACTACCGTGTGTCCGTCTAAAGTAGACACCTCTGAGTCCATTCCAGTTACTCATTTCGGAGCGGAGAAGGGGAGTCAATTTTTGTCATCCGATGAAGATAAAGAGAAGTGCTCCCGTCATTCGATTCGGTTTAACTCGACAGTAGATAGGGGCGGGGTTAGTTTGCGTTCTAAATAGTTCAGGTATATTCCTGCACTCGTGTTAACTATGGTGCCTTAAAAATTTGCTTACGTGCTATACAGGCACAGATGTAAAAGTAGGAATTACAGTTAAATGAGATGTGAGAATAAACTGGCCTGTTTATACTCGGTAACCCTAAAAAAATGGCTCGCTCTTGCAATTGAAACGTATATTTTTGGCCAGGATTAAATTTTTCAAAAAGTTTTTCACTCATTTTATAGATTTGGTCGAGTTAAGCCTTTAGTGCCAGCTTAGTCGCCTGTTTGTAAATTAATTATTTGCTAATGAAGATGGAACTGTCACCGTCGCATTCAGAAGAAGCTCGCTTTCTGAATCAGCGTTATGGATTGCCATATTTGCCAGTCGTTATTGGGGGCTATTGAAATTGGAGTTTTGTGACTTAATCGATTAGTGAGATTAGATGAGAGGGCGAGCAGAAAGAGGGGGCGGGGCGGGCGCGGCGATCTCAGGCTGCCGGCGGTACCGCGCCCCCTCCCCGCCTCCACCATATTGTGTATAAACATTCAACCCTGTCTGTTGTCTATTGTTAGACTTTTTGTAAAAACGATCCTTGTAATATAAAAGCGTTATAATATAAAGGTTGAGTTACTATTTTTTGTTTACGAAAACAAAGTGTCCAGGAATGAGCGAATCGTTTGGTGCGGAAGCGGAGGCTGCGGCGGAAGGGGGACGGACTGAGCTCCGCTCTTCTCCCGCCGCGCCCACACTTTCCGACCTTTTTTCCTTATATTTTTTATATAGATCTGTAAGTAGAACTTCTGATTTAGTTTTCGACAATTAGAAGGCTAATCACAAATGTGCGGTTATTTAATTAAACAAAAGTCATAAAATATTCCTTTGTTTTATTTCTTCACTAGTAGGCGACACAATCTGTCTTAAAGCATTTATTAAAATTTGCATCTTTATTTTAGCTCTGGTAAGCAGCCGTAACATATGAAGTACATACATTTATAATATAATACTAAGTACAGCAGGAAGTTGTCCTGGTGTAACTAAATAGGTAAAGTTGTGATTATATTATGCTGCACGTCACGTGCTGCCGCTATGGGAAAAATCTGTCGTTTTGGTGTTTAAAATGTTATCAGACTGATGTTCCCATCCCGTAACACATTTCGAACCTTTAAATGAACATTGTCAGTTAGCAAAATCTGCCGAAATCACCAGAACAACAATGAAGACACCTGCATGACAATGTTTTTTATCATTTTCTACATGCCTACACATTTTCGACTCATGTCACAATCGCGTGTTTTTCTATAAGAATGTTGTCTATTAGTCTATTATCTATGGTCTGCAGGTTGGGTTCTGTTCAAAATATTGAATATACAGAGACTCATTATTAGGTTACTCCGTCATTGAATATACAGAGATCGTGTTTGTTCGAAATACTCTACAGAATGCCGAAGCCATAGACTAAATTTGTCGCCGTGACAGTACGCAACGTGCATTTCAATATAATCACAATTTAAACGACCCTATCATGAAACCATTTACCACAAACATAATATTTTGTTTACAGTAAATTACTCGTTTAAAAAATATACTTTTCTGAGTTCATTGACGCATTTAACTCGAAACTGCTATAATCTCTTCTACTGATAACATTTGCCTGAAAAGCAACTTTATACCGGCTGGAAATGGAAACCTAAGAACCCCCTTAATATCTTGAACTGTAACCCTATTATATTATACACCATTTACACGTGTAGGATTTACTGCTGACAGTATATACTATAATCGCAACCATAAGAAAATGCACATGTATTATCATGCAAGTTGCAAGATTGCATGAGTGAATCAAAAAAGTTTGGAAGCTTCTGAATTTGTTTGATATCTGCGCAGTAGTAGAACGATAGTGGCGAACCTGCCGGTAAAAAAGCAAACTACACCGCGCAGACTCATTCTGAGGTTAACTGATTTGCACTACCTGTCAAAGTATAGTACTATAAAATGACAATATCGCATATCGCTTACTGTTGAAAGATTGGTGAGACAGTCAGCACTTTTAGGTGTAAACAATTATCACGATAGTTTAAAATACACTATTGCTGCAAGTAAATCCATGCATGTGTACAGGCGCTAAAAACAGAACTGGGGTTCTAGTTTTTACACCAGACCAAACCTTTTAAAAAAATAGGTGTTCTGACTAGGGCTTCAAAAACTTTTTTTTTCGTTCCAGTTCATGTAAAAAATCAGTTCCCGAGCGTTGGAGCGGACCCTTTTTTGAGTTGCTCCGCTCCGGGACCTAATACTTGCTCCAGATCAATCCGCAGTGTTGCCATATTTCAAATAATTCCAGTATTGCAATGTCAAAATATACTATAGTGCGAAGTCTTTACGATGATACTACTTCCCCCCTCTAGCGTTTCAGTACTTTCAATACTTCGAAATCGAAAACCATAGACAAGATACAACACGAGCGCCGCTGCCAGGTCTCACGGTAATGATTTTGCAGTCTATTTTCATTGGACTTTAAAATTTGAAAATTTAATAAGGTGAGTCGGGGTAAGTGTGACATTAATTCAATGAGATGAATTTCAACGTGGTTCATGATGAATAGGTGTGTTTTAAACAGTTGAAAACTTTATCGTAGGATCTACAAAAGCATTACAATTAAGATGTACAGAAGGAACCCACTGTATACCTTACTATTATACGACATTTTAATATTTTTTGATCACTAGTCAGTTTGTTACACTTACCCCAATATTGGGGTAAGTGTAACATACGTTATTGATGGTTCGGTCCGCCCTTTGAGGTGGTCTCCTGGGGGAGACTTCCATCTGGTATCAATGTCACATTGGCCATGTCCCCCGGTGTTTTGTGTTTAGCTGCGATATTTATATTACCCCAATATTGGGGTAAGTGTAACTAAATTCATCTTTATTCCAAAAGTACTTCAAAACCATTAATGTATTATATGCATAGAAAGGTAATATTTCAATTAATGGATATCGAGTCTCGAGTTAAAACTACAGTATAGAATTTCAACAAAATGGACTAAAACATTTTTTTTGGGGTAAGTGTGTCATACTAATGTATGAAGCGCTAGTGATGCCCGAAAGAAAAACGACGTATTTTATTATTAATTAACGTAGGTAGTTGGAAATCCGATGACACTAACGAGTTTACTTTTTGAAGGATCATGGGAAAAACTTGTTATGTCAAGTTGACATCATCATCAGGGGCGCGACAACCCGGTGTGGGTCCTGGCCTCCTCCACCTGTCCCTATCCAGTGTGGCCGCTTTCCAATTTGGTACCCCCAAAATACGGCAGTCACTGTCAAGTTTACAGTCAACATTATATATTATCCATTGTGGACAATCCTTTAAATTCAGGTTGATGATTGTACTATTTAATAAGATAAGTAATAGTACCAATTGATTACAAAAGGATCACAAACTTTTATTCAAACATATTCTACGGCTTGCGGTTTTTAGCATGGAACATGCTTTTGTCTTGCCCACCCGGCCGGATTCGTTACGAAAACATCGCACAGGCAGCGGTAACGAAAACAAAAAATAAAGTCACAAACATAGCGCGGCGCGGGCTGGAGTGGCTTCAGTCAGCCGTGAACGGCGCTTCGGGAATAACGTGTGACCCGCGCCCCGCAATTTATTTTATTTTCCTTCAAATTTGGATAACCAGAATTCAGAGAATTAGTGGGCAAAGCTTGTTCCATTTTTAATAATTTTAACCGTTAGGGTTTAAGTAACCATCATCTTTAAATAATAACTTAAGATGAGTCGGGGTAAGAGTGACATAGATTTCAATGAGATGGTTCATGATGAATAGGTATGTTTTAAACAGTTGAAAACTTTACCATATGATCTACAATATCATTACAATTAAGAAGGAACCCACTGTATATCTTACTATAATACGACATTTTAATATTTTTTGATTACTAGTCAGTTTAATACACTTACCCTAATATTGGGGTAAGTGTAACTAAATTCAACATTATTCAAAAATTTCTTCAAAACCATAACGTATTACATGCATAGAAAGGTAATATATCAGTTAATGGATATTGATTCTTAAATTAAAACTTTTGTAAGGTGAGTCGGAGTAAGTGTAGCTACTAAGATATCTCAGTATCTACTACAAATTGGATGATGCCATCTATGGAAAGGTGATAGCAAAGTCACCGATTTATAAAAATAATCAGAAATGGTGTCGATGCCATGTTTTTTGATGTGACTACATGGATTATTCTCCAGACGACATTTTGAAGTCGACGAGTGAGATGGTAGCTGTTACTAAACTATTTTTTAAAACACGGAAATCTGCACATTATGGTTGTAAAAACCTAATAAATTGAGGGTTTTAGGCCTTTTTTGAAACTTTAACTTTGTCCAACATATAGTGGACAAAAACATATCTCTAAATATATATTATCTAACTCAAAATTTTATGAAAACCGTTTTAGGGGCTTTTGAAACTAGGCGCTTCATATGTGTTTTGATACGCTGCTTTACGTTGTGTTATCGTTTTACTGATTTATAAGCATTTGAAACCTTTAATCAAGTAGACACACTTCCCTCACGAAAGTAAACACGTGGGGTAAGTGTGCCTTTGTATTGTGTCACACTTCCTCCATATATTTTCTATGAATTTGCAAAGTCAATATTTTAACTAGTGATGGGACATGACGCATTATTTATATCGATCGAAGATCGAAAATGTTCTTAATTGAAATAGAATGTTTATATGTAAGAATTTGTATACCAGTATAACCTAGATCAGTGCTCCGCAAGCTTTTCTCACCCACGGCACACTAAAGGTCTTCCCAGAATTTTGCGGCACACCACACGTTAAACAATTTATACACCAAAACATGGACCCCAGGCTAGAATCTTTGGCGCCCCCCTACCTATCGCTAAGATTACAATAATAATAAATTGTATCCCACAATCTTATGTGTTAAAATAGTAATGCTAGTGAAGTAAAACAGCGCCGCATGCGACTTATTTGCTATTAGAGCAAATTTGTAATTTGTGTTTATCTCAATTATCTGCTTGACCTGCCACGCCGCCCCCCTTGAGCTTGGGCCCCCAGGCTAAAGCCCTCAACCTTGTGGGGGACATGCACCAAAATTACATTACATACTTATTTGATAAATAATTAAATATATATACATAACACACGACGAAGAACCAAATGTAGGTACAATTCCCATGTATTTGTATTAGCAATAGAATAACTAATTAATATGATACCTGAGCTTGTTTCAATGAACGTAAAAGTTTTTAGCCTTACTTAGCTTGGTAGCCTTGTCAAAAATACGAGGATATTCTTTATTAACCGAAATCAAGAAAATAGCATAAGCGCTTCTTTAGAATTTTCGGCATTGGTTGAGAAAGGGTTTCGAATCCAGTCGTATTGATTGGATGAAAGTAATGATAAAATTATTTTGAAGCAAAGTTAAATGTTTTTGAGACGAATCCAAAATTAATTGCTTGTTTTCATTGGTGGTCTGGTTGCTCCTTTGATACATTTGTAGAGATCCTTGTCTTAACTCCTTCTAATTTATCAGATCACGTCAATATTTATTTTCATTCTGAGCTTGCATTGTTTGGTTCTCAAATTTATTTATTACCAGCCATGTATACAAATTTGGCTATTAAGTAAGTATTGTATAATATACAAAATTATTTGTGTTTCTTAAGCAATGCTCCGCGGCACACCTAGCATCGTCTCGCGGCACACCGGTTGCGGAGCACTGACCTAGATAATTCGAAATCCAAGGGACTCTGAAAATTTGATTTCGAATTCGCAAAAATCGCTATAAATCGAATTTTCTGAAGAAGAAAAAAATTCGTCAATTTGTATGGGGACTGTTCGACTCAAAAATGTTCTTCTAAGCCTATAATTCTGGATTGCAAAGTTGTTCAATTACCAAATATAGAAGTTACCGAAAGTTTAATAGAAATGCCACTGTTACAAAAGTTTCCTGCAGAATATATAGAAAAAACTTTGTTTGAAACACTTTTGCTGAATTCTATCAATAGTAAGGCGCCTATAAAGAATAAGAGAAAAATGATTGCTCCAAGAGCAGAAGGGTTTACATGTTATGATGTTATAGAGCGAATGAAAAATAATGTCCCAATAGAAAAGAAAATAAAACCATTGCAAGACAAATCTACATGCAGAAGAAGGTATTGAAACCGATAAAAGTACTTACACCAAAACAAAAAAAAACACGACCACGTGACGAAAGCGAAGATAATATCGTCACTGTTCTGTTCTGGCAGAAGACACTAATTCGAAAAAATGACATATTGAGTTAGTTATACCAACGTGTTCCTTATTTCAAACTTTACCGTCTGGAAACCTTCTTAATAAATAAACAGTCTTTTTTTAAAGTCATCCTTTTTACGATTACTTAATAAACTCACGTGATAGACCATTTCAAACATTTTAACAACTTCAAAGTCAAATTACTCAAAACTAGTATTCTCCAGTTAGTGTGTTCTGCCAGAACAGAGACAATATGCAAGACTATATTAATGATTTGCTAGGCGATGAGGAAAACGATCCTTCAATTAATATGCTTAATATATCAATGTTTGGTCAGTTTGATGATACTGCAGGTGCATCTAATTCAGAAATGTTAGAGATTGGAAAATGGATTGTAGTACAATTTGCTACAAAAAAATGTGAAACATTTTGTCGGAGTTATAATAAAACTTGAGCAAGATGACAGAATTCTGACAAAGTTTGCTCGAAAACTTAGGACGTTTAAAAAAGAAAATGAAACTATGTTTTCATTTCCAAGAGTAGAAGACATTTACGAAGTGAAGGAAGAGGATGTCATCTGCATATTGCCTCAACCATCAACTGGATGAAGAGGCGAAATAATTTTCAAAACAAAAATCTCTGGTTACAATATTCAGTAGGTACCTAGTCATGCAATTTCAAATACTTATTGCAATTCGAAATAATTAAGTTAGAATAAATAGTTTTGTAAGTAAGCACTTAACTTGAAATGAAGCGCCTAGTTTCAAAAGCCCCCAAAACGGTTTTCATAAAATTTTGAGTTAGATATATATTTAGAGATATGTTTTTGTCCACTATATGTTGGACAAAGTTATAGTTTCAAAAAAGGCCTGAAACCCTCAATATTTATTAGGTATCAAAAATTAGGCTTAATTTCAAAACCCCCTAAAACAGTTTTCGTGTGAATTTCAAATCCCCCTAAAATGAATAAGCCAATCAGCGGCTGCTCTGATGATCATGTGATACGGATTTCAATATGTCTGCCTGAACAAAATTAAAGTAACTTCGTGTTGATCGCTCTGTAGGTTAATAGTATTTTTCGATGTTTATAATGAATGTTGAACTGATTAATGTGTTGAAACGTAAGCACAATGAGTCAAGGAAGCGTTTAGAAAGAAAATAAATATGGTAAGTCAACATCGAACGCCAAAAACGGCAAGTGAATATTGACCATTTCTGCGTGTTATTTGTCCAATAATACAGTGGTGTCTCATCATACTGTCAGGTCCATTTACCTGGATCACCCAATGTTAAAACTCCAACTGTTTTTGGGTGCATTTGTTTGTGCATCGTTAGTGCACGTTTGTGCACGATTTTTTTTCGTTTGTGCACCTATAATAACCGAAAAATTCCAATTTCAAATTGGGTGTTCCAGCTAAACGTTGGGTCACCCAATGTTAAAACTCCAACTTTTTTTGAGTGCATTCGTTTGTGCATCGTTAGTGCACGTTTGTGCACGCATTTTTTTCGTTTGTGCACGCACATTAAGGGGGTTATTCGCATTTCAATTTGGGTGACCCAGCTAAATGCTGGATACTTGTGTCACTAAGCTTAGATTTTTTTTAAAAAAATAAATTGTAAACTCTTGTGCGTCGGTAGTAAACGTTAGTGCACGATTCTTTTTTGCCTTTTAACCTATATTGAGCGCGCTATTTGATTTTTAAGTTTGTATGCAAAACCTGACTGCGTGAGTTTAAAAAATTTTTTTTTGTGAATTCTCTTGTCGCGTAACTAGTGGAAAATTCTGCATACTTGTTAATTTTTTTTCTTATATAGTTCGTGAGATATTTGATATGAAATATTTGATGAACGTTAACTAGAACCACCCAACAAACTTTTTTAACTTTTTATTAAATCATTAATTTGTCTATTATTGGCTTACGTTTGTGCACGTGCTTTTATTGTTTTCAAGATTACATCGTGAGAGATATTATTTTTTTTAATTTAGTGACTTGATACTTGAACCAATAAATTTGCCTTAAAATTTTTTTGTTAAATGCATACGATTATGTATGTTTATTTATTTAAACTTTTTTCACGTTTTTTCAAATTTTTATCTCTTATATTAAGCTAGAAATTTGATTTTGAATGGCCGTCAAGTTTTAACATTTCAAAGATGTTTTTTTCACATTTTTTAAATGCATTCCTTTGAGTAATTTAATTACATGATTTTTGATGAAGTTTTTATTGTTTTTCCATTTGAATTACGCGAAAAATTTGCATTTTTCCATTTTTACTAAGTACCGCGTCAAAATATCCAGAACAAAAACAACCGCATCTGTATGAATGGTCCGGTCAAAAGAGTTTCGTAACAGCCAACACGGCCCCTACCTACCTGTTTTCCATTTATGTACTAATCCAAGATTATCAACATCTTCGTGCTTCAATTTGGAAAGGTGCGTTATTGGTGCGTTGTCAAAATATCCTTTGCGAAGCCATTCGCAACAGTCATAGCTGTCACCAAAAACTGTTTTCACCACTCCAATGTCACAATATGATAATATTATATTATTTTTCTTACAAATTATTGATGGCTTTCACTATATTATCTTTAGACCTCGTGCGTTCATAAATGTTTCGTTGTGCATTAATTTATGACGAGCAAGCTTTATATCCAACGCTAGTTACTTTAAAAACCTCTTTTTATTAATTTTAAGTACGTTTAATAATAAGACAACCAATAAACAAAATTATAAGTAGTTATTATCCACCTTATCGTTTCGAATGACAGCGAATAATTAGTAATAATTATTTAAATATTAGTATTTTGTCATATATTGTCTATTAATATATATTAACAAGTTTGTTGTCGTTGCCTATCTAACGTCACAATCATCTGTCACATGAGATGCGCCTTTCATGTTTAGGGTACTGGATATACTATTTAATACACATTTATCCATCTATTTACCACATCCATGTTTAAGCAATTATAGTGGATAATAATTATTGTTCTCCCTAGAATTTTCCCAGCACCTATTAAGAGTGCGAAGTGCGAAAACATCTTTTTGGCTACATAAGGAAGCGCTGTTGGCGACTAAATGGGAGGAGCTTGTTAGTTTATAATGGAATTGCGGTTAAAAATGGGCGGAGCATGTTAGTTCACAGTTTTAACACGTAGCCAAGAAGATGTTTTCGCACTATACATTTAAGTATTCTATGGTATTAATGTCACGATAAAGTCAATATTTTTTTCATTTCCTCATACCTATCATTTTCTACACACCCAGTGCCGAGGTCAATGTTGATGGATGAGCCATAATGCACCAGCACCTATGCCACGTACGCTCCACGAAAATAACTAGGATGCTGTCTGAACTGAGAGAATCTTACACTGTTTAACACTTTCATGAGACTCTATAGCACACCGGTGCGCCGTGAGACATTGCTAGGTGTGCTGCAGTGCATAGCTTGCAAAAAAAACAAATAATTTTGTATATTATACCATAATTACTTAATAGCCAAATTTGCGTACATGGCTGGTAATATATTTTAGCACCTGCATGAACTTAATAAAACAATGCAAAGTCAGAATGAAAATAATATATTGATATGCTCTGATAAATTAGAAGGAGTTAAAACAAGGATCTCTACAAATGTACCAAAGGACCTACCAGACCACCATTAAAAACAAACAATTAATTTTGGATCTGTCTCAAAAACAATTAACTTTGCTGCAAAAGAAATTTCATCATTATATTCATACAATCAATATGACTGGATTCGAAACCCTTTCGCAACCAATGCCGAAAATTCTATAGAAGCGCGTTCTCTATAAATTTGAGAGGAATTAGTTGAATTGAGAAACGATGGGACTCTTAAAACTGAACTTTGCCGATGTTCCATTGTCTATTTTCTAGATTTCGGTTAATAAAGAATATTTTCGGATTTCCGATAACGCTATTGCAGTTCAGCTCCCATATCTACGATATATGTGTGCAAAAGTTTTTCAACTCAAGTTATAATTAAAAATTTCGAGAATATAGTCAGCGCTCGAAGTGGACTGGAACGCACCGGAGCGCAGCTCCTGTTCATGAATTCCTCGAGATTATCGCTCCGTCTCGTGGAAAAATGAAAAATTGCACTACAATTCGTGAATTATTAAAAAGTAATATAATTATTTACATATTTAAATATAATTCTTAAAGTTTATAATATGAAACTTATTGGAATCATATAAAAAAATAATGTTTATGACGTGACGTAAACCTCAATTGTCATCTACCTTGCTGCTTATGCCCAAATCTCGCATGCCACAAAACTGGCCCATTAAACCGTCTAATCTTGGTAGGAAGATAGGATTCGAATCTGTATACATCGAATTCTGGCCGATGCGCTTTACCAATTCCAATTTAGTCACCAGTGTTATATCCAATTACGGTGTAACTAACTAGCCGTAATGTGACTGAAGCTTTTTACAAATTATGCTAGTATTTTGGCCTTTGCGGCTTGGTCAGAATAGACACCAGCTTCGAGTCCTGTTCAGCGGTTCCATTAATCGAGCAGATATGTTTCAGAGGTGTTTTAAAATTGTGTATGTTCAATAAAGAATATCACCTTCACAAATATTGTGATTTAGTGTATTCTATAAGATCCCTTTAGAGCACGGTGGACTCCTCCAAAAGTGCAATTAGTAATATTATGCTCTCTGCGAATATAATAATATTTTATAACATAATAGCTGAGCGAAGGAAAAGGTGAAAAAATAAAATTCAACATTTACCATAAAACATCAATTATTTTTATTAAAATACTTAAAACTACCTATCTATTAACAATCATCAATCCAAGAGGTACTTAACTGGGTAGTCGACAAATGTAAAGCAGGTGTAACGTGTAATTTCTTTGCTTGGTCGAAATATACTACAATAAATCATCAATGTTATAAAGGAAAAATCATGAAATTTATGATACAAAAATTAATCAATTTTCTGTGGGTAGGTAGGTACATAGGTAAGTATTGAAAGTAATAAGCTTCTGTGACCAAGCAAAACGTGGGCGGCCATTCTTCTCAGGATGAGCACCATGCTGTAGAGTAGAGAGCCGTTACACGGCCCAATTCAAAACAAAAAAGCATTGATAAGATTAAGCAAATGTGATATAGATTTTATACAGAATATTACTTAAAATATTTGCTGTATAAACGTATATTACGTTGTCAACAATTTATTGTTTTTACATTTCATTGATTGTTTGACCATTAGATGGGTGAGCAGCACACTGCATAGAAAGCCTTGGGACATAGATAGCAGTGGTGAAAGGTGGAGGTAGGCTGTTAAGAACTGCCATAAATAGTGCACATCAAACTTTGTCAGTCATGCATATTTTTTTCATTGAAATAAGACAACTTACAGATGGTGTTGGGTTAGTTTTTAAAATTCAATTAAACCCTGCGAAAGTGAGTCTTTTACAGGTTAACATCCACATAGACTTTTTTTGAATACACTTTTTTATCTCAAATTGCTCCATGAGATTTAGTCGATCACCCTTGTCATATAGAAACACATATTTCGGACCATGAATTGGATCTACAATATGGCTGCTGCTCTCTATAAAGACATGCTTGGTGAATTGTGAATCTATTTTCCATAAATTGATGTGGTGTCTATAACTATTATTCCGCCTACCTGACCCAGATAAACTGTTTTACAAGTTTCACATTGCAGAAAATAAACACCTCTTTTCTGAAGTGTACATTTTATCTATCTAGTACATATCTAGTATCAACGATGAAACAAAGACAGATGACGAGATGATTATACATAATTATTATGTCTTTAAAAATGAAAGTTTATGTCTAGTATATTAATAAAAAATGGGATGATGTAACTGCAAATCAGACTGCTCTAATTAAATCCGAGCTTCGATGCCATCTGGGAATTGATCGGTCACTCTCTTGAGATGTGCACGAGCTATATCTCGTTAAGATTAAAAAGTAGATGCAGCGTATAGGGATCCAAGAATTTTCATTATCTCATAGTTGTTTGGTTTAGCCTTTAAGATTTTTTTGAAACATAGGGCGACCTAATGAAGGAATATTGAAAGCAATAAAACAACTTAAGATATTTATACATTGTCTTTGCATGAATTGCCTTTGCATACATATTTAAATTTGCACATTATATAAACTTGAACATAAATTTCAGTCCTCATACTTGATAAAAAAAAAAGAATAAACTCAGCAATAAAGTTGGATTGCAAAGGATGGCAAAATTAAAAAGTGGTCATGATCCTCAGCCATGAATTAACGACCAAGAAGGATGTATGTTTCAGTAAAAAACTATGGACCGAGAATAATGGAGGAAACTAGGGGAGACCTTCATCCAACAGTGGATCGACCCCGGCTGATGATGGCTTGATAAAAAGCTTATTGAGTGAACAAAACAACTGTTGTACAGCAATTTTCATATGTGGTGAATACCAGCTCATATTCTATTACATATATACCTACAAATTTTGATTCATAGATGGCATAAGGATCTCTTGGAATTTTCGTGTTGACATACTAGTACTTTTTAATAGTTTAAATTAAATTATAGTTTCTTCAAGATGTAATACACAAGATTTAAGAATGTAACATTTTTCAATCTTTTATTACATAACTTGAAACAGCTTCAGAAACAAACCTATTTGATAAAAACGTTAGAACATGACATGGTAATCAACCCTAGATCTATCGCATACCAGCTGAGTACTTTACCAGTTAAGCTACCCAGAGATTGAGAAGATCAAAGATTTATCGAATGGGTATTTTACTGAGGCTGTTCCAAGTTAAATATTTTCAATAAAGACTGTTACATCCTTAAATCATGTGTATTATGTATTATTTAGGAATATCAACTATTGAGCTGTGGACCCAATAGGTTGAGCAAACCATTCTCTTTGCCATTTTCTTGTGAAAAATATCTGTTATGAAACCTTTTCGTGGAGCAGCTGAGATCCACATCGGAATGTAGGGTCAGTAAAAAAATGTTTTAAACTGAACGCCTATACAAATCTATATCTAATATATAAAAAATAATATTTGTTTGTGTGTTTGTTTGTTCGTATTGAATGCACTGCCATACCGTTCATCCGATTGCGATAAAACTTTGTTAACTTATTGCTTGCACTTTCGTGAAGAGTATAGGCTATATCTTATATATAAAAATGAATGTCTGTCTGTCTGTATGCCTGTTTGTCTGTCTGTCTTTCTGTCTGTCCCGTATGCGTTCCTATACCATTCATCGGATTGCGATGAAATTTTGGTAAGTGGTTGTATGTACACCCGCAAAGGTTTCTGAATTAGAAAAATCATCATCTTCTTCTTCTTCATCATTCTATTTTCTTTTATTTGTATGGTTCCTATACCATTCATCCGATTGCAACGAAACTTTCGTCAGTTATTGTACACACACCCGCAAAGGTTTCTAAATTAGAAAAATCATCTTCTTCTACTTCTTCTTCTTTTATTCGTATGGTTCCTGTACCATTCATCCGATTGCGATGAAACCTTCGTCAGTTGTTGTGGTAACGCCCGCAAAGGTTTCTCAATAAGTACAACTATCTTCTTCTTCTTCTTCATCATTCTATCTTCTTTTATTTGTATGGTCCCTATACCATTCATCCGATTGCGATGAAACTTTCGTTAGTGGTTGTGCCAACACCTGCGAAGGTTTCTGAATTAGTACAACCATCTTCTTCTTCTTCTTCACTATATCTTATGGTTCCTATACCATTCATCCGATTGCGATGAAACCTTCGTCAGTTGTTGTGGTAACATCCGCAAAGGTTTCTGAATAAGTACAACCATCTTCTTCTTCTTCTTCATTATATCTTATGGTTCCTATACTTTATACATTATTCTTTATACTTTATACATTATTCGTATGGTTCCTATACCATTCATCCGATTGCGATGAAACCTTCGTCAGTTGTTGTGGTAACACCCGCAAAGGTTTCTGAATAAGTACAACCATCTCCTTCTTCTTCTTCTTCTTCATCATTCTATCTTATTTTATTTGTATGGTCCCTATACCATTCTTTCGATTGCGATGAAACTTTCATGTGGTTGTGCCAACACCTGCAAAGGTTTTTGAATTAGTACAACCATCTTCTTCTTCTTCTTCATTATATCTTCTTTTATTCGTATGGTTCCTACACTAATCATCCGATTGCGATGAAACCTTCGTCAGTTGTTGTGGTAACACCCGCAAAGGTTTCTGAATTAATACAACCATCTTCTTCTTTTATTTTATTTTCTTCCATTCATCCGATTGCAATAAAACTTTCGTCAATAATTGTGCCAAAACCTGCAAAGGTTTCTGAATTAGAATAACCATCTCCTTCTTCTTCTATTCGCAATGAAACTTTGGTGAGTTGTCGTGCGCATGCCCACGAAGATTTCTGAATTAGAAAATCATCTTCTTCTTCTATTCGTATGCGTTCCTATAACATTCAACCGATTGCGATGAAACTTTTGTGAGTTGTTGTGCGTACACCTGCGAAGGTTTCTAAATTAGTATTATATAAAATACAACGTTTTTTGTTTGTTTGTTCCATGCAATTTTGATTTTTTTTACTACATATTAATAATGTTTGCATCATAGACTATAGATACATCTAGACACCACCCGTTGCATTGCTAAATGAAGCTGCGTGCCATGCGTTTGGTTTGTGAGCGAGCGAACGCATTCGTCTACAAATGTTCGAGACCATAGACCATTTCGGTAGTGCTCGCCCAAAGTGCTCGCACTAGACGCTCAGAATTAAAATATAATTTTCTATTTTTTTACGTTATATAGTATTTTTAAGCGGTCAAAATGCAACCAATTAGGTAAAGATATCCAAATTTAAGTTATTTTAAAGAAACACTAGGTCACTTATAATATATATAATAATATACAAATAAATTATCACGAACATGTATCAACTTACCTATGAAACGTAATACCATATTCTTGCTTATCAGTACGGCTACCATATTTTAATACAACACACAGAACCATCTTTCCTACTTAATTAACAAAAAATATTTACCACTGACCAATTTAGCAACACGAGCTACGATGCTACGTGAAGCGATTCTCCACGATTTGTTGGCGATACTTTTGGAAACTAACGAAAACATATGTAGACGTTTTATCTTACTCTAGCGCGTGTCGCAGAGATTATAAGGGTGCCGAATACTTTCTCACTCGCACTCATGCATCTTTTTGTTCAAGCCTTGGTTTGCATACTTTGGATTCGATTTTAATTTAGTGGTCTTTTGTTTGACCTATACTCCTATTAGAATTATTTTCATATTGCCATATTGTATAACACAGATATTTTAATATTAAAAAAATAATTACCTCTTATTATTTTTTAAATATCTAAGATAAATATAACCACGAAGCGACCCTGTGCGAAGCCGGGTACTTCAGCTAGTATTATATCGAGGGCTTAATGTCAAACAACACTATCTACAAAAGTGCAACTTTACAGGAGAGCCAAAAATCTTTATTTTAGATTCTTGTAACTCAACAAGGGAAATGTTTATTTAAAACCTAATGTTCATATTTTATAATTTATTGTGTATTGTACATTTATCTTGCTTATGATGAGATTAAAATTTATGGGAATAGTTTTTAAAAAATATGAAAACAAGGGTAACTTATGTAGTTAACGTTAAACTTTACTGACGATTTAAGAACAAATTAGAAAAGATTGACATAACATTGTTTGACTATCATGTAGCCGGAAATGTAAAATAACGTTATCTCAAAAAAAAAAAAAAAACACTTTTTTGTAGATAACGTTGTTTGACTTTAAACACTCGAATTATATAAATGAATGTAGTCTGTCCCGTGTGCGTTCCTATACTATTCATCCGATTGCAATGAAACTTTGGTGAGTTATTGTGCAAACGCCCGTCAAGGTTTCTGAATTAGTACAACCATCTTCTTCTTCTTCTATTCTATCTTTTTCTATTCGTATGTGTTCCTATACCAAATTTGGACAATCCATGCTTCTCACATGGACAGCTGAATGTGCCATACTTCCTTCTCTGCTCCATAAGATTCAATGTTGCCTTTGAAAGCTTGGTGGGAGGTGTGACTTCCGAGCTTTTTACGCCTGTTTTTTCTGCACATTGTAGAATGATATTCGTTATATCCACCGCGTTGGATAGGGAAAAGGTTTCGTTCTCATCTAAGAAAGCCGATAGTGCATTTTTGAGTTCATCTTGGAATTCAGTATTGTTCTGCAAGTATATGCGAGCACTTGACTTCTGGAGTTTGGATCTTTCTGATTTAAAGTTCAATCTTATCTTACATCTCACCATCCGGCGATTGCTGCCGGTGTTAAACCGATTGATCACCTTACAGTTTAAAAATGTATATTTTCTGTCAGTGAGGATGTAATCGATTTCGCTGGTCCTACCTGACGGGCTTCTCCATGTCCACTTACGTGTAGGTTTATGTTGGAAAAAGTAATTCATAATGTGAAGATTGTTGGTTTCAGCAAACTCCACAAGCATGTCCCCTCTACCATCCTTTGAGCCATGTCCGAAATGTCCGACCAGTACGTCATCTCTTTGGTATGATCCAATACGTGCATTGAAATCTCCCATTATGATGTTCAAGTGGCATTTACTTTTATTTTTCAAAGATTATTTATTAGATAGACAAAGATTAGTTATTTCTTTGTAAAACTCTTCCACTTTTTCATCAGGATAGCTCTGTTTCAGAGCATATGCTTGCAAAATCTGAATCCGGTACCTTGCATTGATTTTGAGTATCAGGCTTGCGACCCTGTCAGAAATGCAGTTGAATTCGACTATGCGGTCTTTCCAGGTTTTGTTGACAATAAATCCAACACCACTCGTGCGTCCTTCATCGGTTCCTTTGTAATACAGCACATGTCAGCTTTGTAAAGTGATAATACCCTCACCTTTACGTCTTACTTCGCTGAGTCCGACAACATCCCAGTGGATATTCGTGAGCTCTTCTTGTAACTCTACAAGATTTTATATTATAAAAAATTTTAATATTTACCGACATTAAATATTTTACTTTTTTATTATGTTAAATCAGGCTTTAGTATAGGTTCTATATGTTTTAAAATCTTACTTTTTCCTCCAATTAATTGATGAATATTTTTTCTCTTCAGTGTTTCCCTATATGTATTTATTGATAAATTAAAACACTGTTGAATGAAAATGCTTGATAAATTATATCAAATTACAACATGTTTCGTTATCCTGTTACTCTTGGGGGATGCTTCTACCTACCTACCAGAGGCACCTAGCGGAAAAATACGAAGCTTGCAATTTAAGACATTTTTTTGATAAACTAGTAGTTTTATTTTAAGTCGAAGATAAACTTACAATAATTGTAGAAAAATGTGAATTTGTTAGATATTTACATACACAGTTACATTATTATTACATTATATTTTATGGTCATATTTATTATTAAAATTTAGCTTATGGTTTCAATTTTTCGTAGTGTAGATTTTTGACTAATTCATCATTTTAATATTTTTATATTTATTTAAAAAAACATCGATTTTTATAAAAATATAAATGTGTATAACTTGAAATCCTTTTTATTTATATGCAATCTTATTTAGGTATGGTCCCAATATTTAAGCTCATCAAACTCATAAGCTAATCAAGTCCAACGTCGCCTCTGCACTCTCAGCGTGATGAGAGGCTGCTTGGTGCGTTCTCTTATCTCCTCGTTATTCCTAAAGTCATGCCACCGCACACCTAGTATTCGTCGCAAACATCTGTTATCGAAGCTCAGTATACAGTTGCTCTGAGCCTTCGTAAGGTGCCATAATTCGCTACCTACCCGTCAAGAAATTTCATAATTTTTGATGCATCTAGGCGTGATATGGCTCTAATAGCCCAACTTAAAATCAAGCTATACCATCAATAATAGAATCGAAATAAGATTCAATAGTAAAGATTATATAAGAGAAACTTTTTTTTATATTTCATTTGTAGTAATGTAATTTTTCAATTTTACGTGATAAAAGAAGACTTGCTGTAGACAGAATGGAGAAGGAAAACATCTCAGCTACCTTTTATAGAAGATGCGAAGCTAGTGATCTCATGGGTGCCAGTGATCCCGAACCAAGTCATTTACCATCATTAAATTCTCTGCGCGTTGCAAAGAGTTTATATTTAAAACAGAAGACACTCCACGATGATCCAATAATTATTGCACTTTCCATTATGAAAAACCAATCGGCTACTAATATCATAAGAGACATAGGGTATGATAGATTATTTGTCCATTATTGGAGTCCACTATAAGCAAAAGTTTACAATTAATCTTATGCGTCAAATTCTGAGACTACTTGAATTAGCATTGACGCTACTGGGGACTTAGTGAAAAAAATATCTTCATTGTGGGGAAGGCAGACCAAAAATATCTATTTGTATGAAATCATAGTACATGATCACGTGTTAGATTTACAGTATCCAATTGCACATATGCTTTCTGCATGACAACAACAGCATTTCCCAGTGGTTGAGAGATGTTGGTCAGGTGCCAAAAATTGTGATAACTGATCAGTCAATTGCATTAATGTCCGCTGTAGTGAGTGCATTTACCAGATACACGTTATCACCGGCCTTCTGCGCGCTCTGAAGCGGAGATGGCAGGCCGTGATAACGTCAAGGTCAAAGCGGGGGTGGGGGACAGAAACGCACGGGGTATTTGGTCAAGGCTGGTTTATTTCATCTTATTGCAGGGTAGTCGTTACAGATACAGGTTATTGTCGTCGTTGGCGGTCGGTTGGTAATTGGCGGGCTGCAACGTGGTGTCGCGGGCTTGGCTGCTGGGGCTTCGCATCCGAGGCGATGCTCGCTGTCCGATGGGAGGTAGGGTCGGGGCTTGCGGCTTGGCGTGCTGCCGATGTCAGATGTGGTCTTTTTGGCGGGCTGTCCGGAATGCTGGCTTGGCTTCGCGTCCGAGGCGAGCGAAGGCGAGAAGAGATTTTGCGGTTGATGCTGTTGGTTCGGCGGTTGATGTAAGAGAGATGCTGGCTGGTCGACGTATCAGGCGAGAGAGAGCTTTCGCGCCCATCCAGATCCAACTGCCAGATTCGCGGCGTCCTGTTTTATCCGTCGGTCGGGAAGCTCCCTGTTTTACCGACGGATTGACTAGTGGCGGCGCGAGCGGCCGTTTTTGATAGACCGCGTCTGTTTTGGCGGGAATTTGACGAATTTGAATTTCAAGGAGACGGGTTCCGCTCGGCCGAGGGTTGCGATCACCGCGAAGAGTGGACGTAGGCTGTGGTATTTTGGGAAATATGATGGTTCGGTCCGCCCTTTGAGGTAGTCTCCTGTGGGAGATTTCCATCTGGTATCAACGTCACTGAATGTGTATTTACAAGTATGTGCTACTATTATAGATGGTCAAGAAATTGCGTCAATAATATCGCGAGAGATGGTGCCACCGCACAGGCCTACAGAAGACGTGGGTTAATTTTAACCAAGATATTACCATTTGCCGAGTTGTTTAATGGTATTCGACAAGTGTCTTGTGAAAGTACGTCTGAAGAGTTGATTAAATTACTTTTTAAAGATTTACCTTCTTTTATTCACACTACTGTCTGTGAAAATGTATGTGTATGAAATAAAATATTGAATTTTCACGTATTGAACACTGTAATTAGTGGCGATAAAGTGGGTGATTTATAGAAATACATTGATAATACGCTTAAATCTGAGTGTGCACTTTGTGAGCTATGTGAGCTCTGTGGACAAATCAAAAAATCATCATTTAACGACTCTAAGGGCCATTTATTTATTGCACTAATATCGATTGACTTCAACCAGAATAATAGTTCAGAGATTATACCGGACATAATCAGTTTGTTTAAATGATTCCAAACAGCATAAAATTTGAAATCAACAAATATAGATTGTGGGGTGTAATAGCATCGGTGAATCTGAATTCTCGCATGTACTATAAAAACATTGGTCATTATGTTGCATATTGCAAGAGAAACAATGGGCGATGGGGATTGTTTGATGATCTGAGAGACCGTTGTATGGTAGTTAATGGGAAAAAAATAATCACGAGTCGAATATTATTTTATATTATTTAAATACTTAGATACGTACCTAATTCAATTCGAACAGTCCGATATTCTCGATCCTTATTTAGGTCTTGGAGAGGATATTGTTTCTTCACTCTAGTTATAATTATCTCGATCAAAATAAATTATGTATCAATTCAATTCAATTCAATTTCAATTCAATTTATTTATTTTTACATATTGTGGACATTACAAATTATAAGTTTAAGACGTTCACAACATGACATAAAAAAGAGATAGATAGTATGTTATTAAACAAATATGTACATACAAAAATATTAATTATATAGGTACTTGGAAATACACCGGATGAGTTAAGCAGACCCTATTTTAAAAATTTATAAAATAACGTCCACCTATACTCATCCTCACGTAGGTGGAATATATCAACACCCGAAGCAATTTCGTTGAACACAGTTATCGCCCTCCCAATTGGCATTACCAGTGGCAGGTTGGTTCTGCACCTTGGGAGAATAAACAACTGATGTTCTCTATTTCTAAGATAGTTATCAGGGACACACAGGTCAACACTGCCCAGAATGGCAGAGTTCTCATTTATACCTCGTATAAGTCGAAAAAAATACATAGCCAAATAAAGATTTCTTCTAAATTGCAAACTGCAGTATGTAAGCATGCCTAAGAGAAAGTCAGTTGGATAAAGCCACGGATAGTATCCGTACAACCTCAAATAAAGGAGTCTCAAGAATTTCTTCTGAACCCTCTCCACCATAAGGCCATACTTCAACTGATGCGGTGCCCAAACAATAGACCCACTCTCAAGTCTGCTTCGAACTAAAGAATTAAATAAAAGTTTTAATACCGTAACATCCGAAAAGACCCGGGAAGTACGCATGACGAAGCCCAACATTTTAAGCGCCTTGTTACAAATGGTAACTATATGGCTAATAAATGTCAGTTTACTCTCAAACGTAATGCCAAGATCCCTTACAGATGATATTCGTGACAGAACTCTGCCATGCATCGAGTATTGGAAAAACAACACTTTTGAGGCTCTGGTAAATGACAAAAGATTGCATTTATCAATATTGAATTCTAGTTTGTTACGCCTGCCCCAATCTAATATATTATCTATATCAAGTTGGAGCTGACGACAATCGTCCAAGGTGACAACTTCCAAAAAGAGTTTCAAGTCATCAGCGAACAACAAAAACATAGCATTTTTTATTACCAATGCTATGTCATTTATAAAAATCGTGAACAGCAACGGCCCTAAGTTTGAGCCCTGAGGGACACCAGAAAATGTGTAAAAGGTCTGTGACTGATAAAGGCCGTACGATACGTATTGTTGACGGTTCCTAAAATAACTCCCGAATAGCTTCAAAAATCGATCAGACAATCCAATAAGTTGGAGTTTTTCCATCAGGACATCATGATCGACTTTGTCAAATGCTTTCGAGAAGTCATTGTAAGAACAGTCAACCTGGTGGCCTCTATCCAGGGCCGATGACACATAATTGGTAAATACCATCAGGTTAGTTTCCGTTGATTGGCCTGCTCTAAATCCATGCTGTTCATTTATTATAAATGACTCAATTTTTGGAGAAATCATGTTGTGCATGATCATCTCAAGAACTTTTGCTGGTGCAGAGAGAACAGCTACCGGCCTGTAATTTTCCACTGATGACTCTGTACCACTCTTATGGATTGGAGTAACCTTCGACATCTTCCACGTTTCCGGAAAGATACCTGTCTCCATTGTAAGATTATAAATATATGCAAGTGGGCCTTTGACAAAATCAACACACCCCTTTAAAAAAAATGTAGGGACGTTATCAGGTCCCAAAGAGTGAGTATTTTTTAGTTTTTTAATAAATTTTAATACATCACTCTCATCAACTGGAAAAATATCAATGGACTGGGCACCGCATGATGGCTGTCTCGACGCAGAGGCAACATCCAAATAAGGAATACTACTTGCGTAAACAGACCTGAAGTGACCAGCAAATGCTTCTGCCACTCCATGTCCGGTCACCTTTTCGCCTTTCCAACTCATCGAATCGGCATACCCGCCATCCCTTCTTAATGATTTAATATAATCCCAAAACAATTTGGGATTTTCACGAATGCAATCTTCTACCGATTCCATATATGTTCGATAGGCCATTCGAACAGCTTGCCTCACTCTCAAGCGATAAAGGCTAAACATTTCATAGTCGCATTGACCATGCTCAGCCTTCCAAGCTTTGTGATAGCCAATAATCTCTCGAGAAAACCACCTCGGGTATCGCCTTCCACCACGACATGGCGAAGTCCTTGAAAAACATTCATCAAACACATTATATACAGTATTATAACAGAATTGTACCGCCTCATTTACATCACAAATCCCGAGCAACTCACTCCAATCTACTTCACTCATTAATGAGTAAAGTAGCTCGAAGTTTCCACCTTCAAACTTCCATCCCCTGCACCGATCGGTTTCATGTGAGGGTATGTCAGTTCGCAGCGGGCGAATCGACCGAAACCTGAGCACAAAAACCAAAGTAGGATGATAGTCATCCTCCCGTACAAGAGGGGACATGCATCGGGAAACTGACAACTTGATGTTGCTGAATACCCTATCCAGAAGCCCATTACTAGAGTTAGAAATATCATTGTACTGAGAAAATCCAAAAATCCAATACCGTAAAGTTCATGGATTTTCTGTGGTTAAAATTTTTTTACTTCTAATAACATAATGAGATATAAGTAAGTGTACTTATTATAATATTTTCATTAATATTTTTGAAATGTAAACATTACTTAACATGCGCTGTGTCATGTAAGTTTTCATTAAGACACATGTTTTTCCGTTGTAACAGATGCATGTTTATCAAATTAGGTTTTCACAGGTCTACCGCTTTGTACCACAAATTGATTTATTAATACTGCTTTTTTCAGATTAATTGTCGGCTATGTATGTCATTAGTTTTTTTAAGTTATGCCTAAATTTAAGTACTACATTTTAATTTCTGTGTTTTATTAAATTAAACAACAATACTATATTTTAAATATTAATTGTGTGATGATGTTAACACTGTGCTTGATTTCTTGGTAGATTTCGATGGAGGTCGTGGGTACCTACCCACCGATCGTAGGAAGGTATGGACTTATGATGCCGTGCAGGGCTAATGCTTACTCATAAATGATGACATTGTTGTATTTTATTGGCAAAATTATATCTGATGATTATGTGTTGAGGATCTCAGATTGAATTTATAATTATTACAATTGAACGTTGTCAGTTTTGTATGATTATGAAAAAAGGTATGAAACGAAAGAAATGCTTTGGAAAATGTTTATTCCGGAAGTAAAATGGAGTTTTCATTATGTTTTCTGACATGCGGCCTCTATATTCATCCCCACCTATTCCAGATAACTTAGGTTCTACTTCTTCACTACCTAATTCATTTGTATTTTAAAGTGTAATGATGTAAAATACATTCTGGTTATGTAAAAGATCAGATTTATTATGTTATATGATCACTTTTGGTTGTTGTTTGATACCACTTTAATCGGAGATGGGAGAGAAATATCTTTTAGAGTTATGACTTTTAATATTGACTTCTTTTGGTAACTACATAAAGTTTATATTACTTTTTCAATACTACTTGAAGGGTATGCAGACGGAAAGACCACTGTCCGCAAAAAAAAAAATAATGATGGCATTTAGTGGAGAACTTTGTAAGCTATTAGAGACCGTCCACATTGGCAACAAGTTGCTAGCAACCTCATTAAATTTCGATTCGACAACAAATTTTGATAATTATCATGAAATTTAATGAGGTTGCCAGTGTGGACACGGCATTTGATGGCATAATTAGAAGTAAATAATAAAAATAATTGTCCAAACACTGACCTCGGAAAGAAAACATTGATATTCAAAAGATAGATCATTATCACAAACATTTGACTAGGAAAATATTATAGTAAGTATATAATATGCAATTATTTTTTTTCAAAACTATATTTAACTAGAGTGAATTATTGTGAATGTAATTAATATTAATTTAACATGTAAGATAACTTTTAATTCAAGCTTAGCAGATAATATACATATGACCAGTTTAAGTTTTTTCACTTAATCTCAAAACTGAATTAATGTGACGATGATTATTCTTTTCGCTTACCCTTCACCTATGTGCCAACAGAAAATTGATTTAATTTTATATCGTATATTTCATGATTTTTTTAAGACGACTACCAAGTTACATAAGTACCACTGGAGTTAATAATTATTGTTAATAGATATAGGTAGGTACCTAGTTTTAAGTATTTCAATAAATATATGTTTTCAGGATGAATGTTGAATTTCAGTTTTCCCTTCTTTTCCTTTGATAATTTTAAGTCTATCTGCATCAGTTATCAAGATATACAATGATTTTATAATAAGCATAATATTACTAATTATTACACTTTTTGGCATATATCTGTGTGCAAGGAATCCACCGTGCTCTTATACAATATACTATTTCTATTTCACAATATTTGTGAAGATGACATTTTTTTATTGAACATGAATAATTTTAAAACACACCAGTTGGATTAATATTGCACCGGACAGGACGTGAAGTTGTATTTTGGCCAAGCTGCGGAGGCCAATGACCAATATTAGTGAATCTTGTAAAATGCTTCAGATGAATTTTGGATAGTTAATTACACCCTAATTTTTTTTTTTTTGAAAAAAAAAAAAAAAAACACCCTAATTAGATAGGTGACTAAATTGGTAAAGCACATCAGCCGGAATCCAGTGTATACAGGTTTGAACCTGTCTGGCGTTATATTTTTTCAAGCACCAATGTCTCTGAGGTGTTTTCAAATAATGTAAGTAGGTATGTTATGGTGAGTATTGTCATGTCCTGTCACGCATTCTATTAGCATAGGTATAAATAAAATATTGTTTTACACTGGCTGGCTTGAAATACTTTTATTAATAGAATTTAAATACAATAAAAAAAACAGAATACATGTTGCAGTTTTTAAGTTCATCAGCTGAATGCAGAGCCCCAAGTCTTATGTCGGTGTTATCATATCGTAAGATACTCCAAGTTCAAACGGTGTCCTACCTAGTTATCTTCGTGGAGCGCACGTGGCACAGGTCCTGGTGGATTATGGCACATCCATCGACATAGGGTGTGTGGAAAATGATGTGGTGTATGAGGATATGAACAAAAAAATTACGTTATCGTGACATTAGTCTCATACAGTTGTCTTCAATCTCTTTGTACGGTTACCTATGTGCCTAGGTGCTGGGAAAATTCTAGGGAGGGTAATTATCCACTCTAGTTGCTTCAACAGGGATGTGGTAAATATATGGAAAAATCCAGTTCCACTTTTGACTACAAAAGAAAATTGAAATATTTTTATTATTTTTGGCGGTGACAACTGACAGATGATTTTGACGTTAGCTAGTATTTACATAGACAAAGACAACAGGCATTCATAGACTATATTATATTGCCGGCCGAAAACAATATTAATAAATTAATTTTATTTATACGCTGTCACGATAAAATGAATAATAAGTACTAATAATTTTGTTTATCGTTTGTCTTTATATTGAACGTAGTAAAATTGAGATTTTTAAAGTTTAACTAGCGGAATATCAGCTTGCTCGTCATAAATTAATGTACAAACGAAACATTTAAGCCTCCCCCACACCAAAGCGAATATTCGCGGCGAATATTCGCAGCGAATTATTCGCCAATCAAGCTCGTATTGGCTTACGGGACAGAGCACGCTTGCGCGACCGCCTTGCGTCTTGAGTGCGAATTTGCAGCGAATATTCGCTGCGATTTTCGGGAACTCTGTCGACAGCGAATTTATTCGCGGCGGACAATTTCGCCAAGGGAATTAGTAAAATCAAAATGGCGAAGACATTGAGCAGCTGATCGAGTTGGTCCGGAAATATCCAATCCTTTATAATTTCTCTGACAGTGACTACAAAACATGAGAAAGAAAGATAAGATATGGGATGAAATTGGCAGGGAAATTGTTGAAAATGGTATGAAGGTCGTCATAATAATATCTTTTATCTTTGTCTAACCAAAGTATGTAAAGTTTTTTGACAGGATGAATACGCTATTATAAATAAATAACTTTAATCTAAGGTCCCGATATTTAAAAAATACATATTATTAATTTGCGTCATGCACAGCCTTTAATAACAGAAACTTTATAACTTTGATTGTTAGGGCACTGACAGTTCTAACTTATTGCGATCGTTTGACGTTTTGGTTTCGACTTTCGAGCAGTCATATCAATAATGTTATAATTAGGTATCATTTACAATACCTACTTCAATCATATTCGGTATCGGTCACGTAAATACCCATTTTATATTCGTTGATAATATTTTTTTAGGTTAGATAGGTAGTCTTTAAGATTATTTTTTTGCATCTAACATTATGCAGCATAGCATTTCTATTGTAGCTAAAGATATAATATACATATAGGTAGATAAGTAGGTACTCCATGTCGTCATTGTGGTATTTTGTAAGGTTTTAGACCAAAAACCTTACATACTACTTACTATCGGGTTATTTACAGTAGGACATAGGTACCTAGGTTGTTTGTTTTTTGATCTCAAGAGACCTCAATCACAAAAACGATATTATGTACCTATATACCTACTAGGTATATATTTCCTTCATTATGTATAGGTATATTGAGCTAATAAACTGGTTTTGCCCAGTGCCGACCGCGAACCAAGATAATATCTACATGTTCCATGTACCTACCTAACATAACCAATGTTTTCTGTTTCACATTAATTTGTATACCTACCTACAAACATTTTAAACTTAATTGAGATGTTCTTAAACTTCTGTTCATGTAATATTATGTAGGTAGGTATATCTTGGTCTGCATTAGGCAATAAGATTAATAATTTTATGTGCATGTAAATATAAAGGTCAGGTACCTCCTCTAAGTACATAATATTATATTATCATCATGGATACCTACCTGAATGATGTTGGAGATATACTAATGCTTTGTGATGAATTTAATTTTAGCAAAGATCTTCAACCTTTCAACGTAGGTACAAAGCACCAGAAGAAATTAAAAATGAAATCCCCGGCATTAACAGGAATAAAATAATATTTCATCATCAACATCAGTCGGGGTCATTCCACTGCTAGATGAAAGCCTCTTCTAGCTCCTTCTACTATTTTCGGTCTCTAGTTCTTCGCTGCTACATACTTTTATTGTACTTCACGTGAACAAAGAGATCAACTAAGTGAAGTGTCAATCAACAAAAGTGGCATTTGTGCACAATGTTAATGAATTTTCCAAAACATTAAGTGTGATAATATAATATACAAGGATGAATAAGGCGTGGGCGAGGGCCAAGGTCCATTTTATGATTCCTCTATTGATGTACCTATTTTTATTAAGAAAAATGTTTGCCGTAGAATGGGGTGAATACTGAATAGACCCTTTTTAAAATTTCTATTTTTCTGCTACACATTATTCGGACAAATATGAATGACTTAAAACCTGTTTCTATGGACATAATCATACTCTAAAATATTTTTCAACTACCATTTATTATCAAACAGCCAATTTTGTGTGATGTCTCTTTCTATCCAGCGTTGGGGTGATTATAGACATGGCGGGTGGATAGAATCGAATAATGGTAATTTCCTAATGTTAAAAATGTAATTAAGTACCTACTGTACATTACAAATTTATGTAGGTACATTTAAGTATGTAAATCAAAATCAAAAATATAAATTTAAATGTTATACAACACAGTATTATGTAAGTATTTAAAAAAACATATACTTACATAAACATCTATTTATCCAAGAATTATTTGATACTTGAATCTGTATTTTATATACCATATTCGATGGATGTATGTGGTGTATTTTGTAAAATATTTGGTATGTATTTATTATTTAACTAAGCGTATTTAATTTGCTACGTGACCTGTAGCTCTTTTATAATCACAAATTATTGTTGAATGTTCCGAAAATGAGTTTATGTGCCGAAACAGCTGTCAAGGTAAATGACTCATTAACAAAAATAACTATATTTCAAAACCATTATAATCCATCTACCATATAAACACCATTTCAAGTAATAAAGAAATAAAAAGTCACCTAATTAAATAATATTATACTAGAAAAAATATACTATCTATATACCCACTTAATTTTCATTTAAAGTTGTAAAACGCCCGGTTACTAAATAGAGGAAGGACAGAGTCTTCTGGCACGACCGAATCACATTGGAACGGTGTTATTGTCATTTGAAAGTAACAATACTGACACCTAAATGAGTCGCCTGCACTGCCAGAATCATCTGAACCCTGTCACCTATCTATATACAATTTATTGTTATTTTTTTTCATATTTGTCCATTTTATTACAATATCGTGTTACTTTTAAAGCTCATTGTAATTCTAATAATTATATAAATATTTTTCTTGTATTCTGTGCAAAAATGATTATTAAAACTTTCTTAACCTAAACCAAGTATTTTTTATTGAATGATCCTGCAAAAAATTCAAGTACAGTTAAGTGACATATTTTGTTTCAGTGTATAAGCCATAAATAAATATACATAAATTATATTTAATATATACATGTATACTGTATGTATAGCCACGGTTGGTCTTGCACTTGTTGCTGTAGCTATGCGATCTGGTGTGGTCCATTATCCAAAAACACTCAATCACATCCCTGGTCAAACAGCGGGCAGCCGTGTAGTGAGTCTGGCTGGCCTATGGTGGCACTAGAATGATTTCAATATACACAGTCTGTTAATTTGAATATGTTTTCGACTGAAAGTTGTAAAAATATTAGAAATCAGGATTTAAATAATTAAAAAACTGTTTCATTAAATATCATATTCATACCTATGCAAAATTTTGATTCCTTTGAAGTACCTGTACAAAATACGGATGAATATAAACCAAACAAAAATATTTGTTACTGGTACTGCCATAGTAAAGTAAAGTTTAACATACTTCCCTAATAAAACAAAATTCCCAATTCTTGTCGTTCTGTAGATGTTTCATTTCAGTTTTTACCAACGATCCACTAAATATGAATTGGTCATAAACACTCAAAGGAAATCTGGCACTCACTGCCAGAATGTCCATGTCAGACATGTCAGATACCTGCATAAAAATAAATGTCATGTTATGATATTTATTACGAATTTCACATTTACAGAAAATTTTCTGCGCTCATTTTTGAAAGTCTCCAAGTATGACGGGTATATTCGCACATGGGTGCAGTTAATGCACCCAATGATTTTCGGGAAACCTGCCCTTTCTTGAAGTCTGAAATTAAAAAATATTTTTACCGACACAAAATAATATTCCCGTTAAATTCTTATTGAGTAGGTAATTTACTTGTTGTGTCTATGCGCAGTTACTCTAGTTACATGACATGTACATTGTAATATTGTATAAATTGATCAGAGGGTATCAACACAACACTAAAGACTGTCAGCGCTGTATGGCGACTGTATGTAAGTATTACTAAGCACTGCTATTATAGCATCGGACACGTTTCCTATGCATCTGCTTACTGATGTCTGGCTCATTGCGCAGAAGACTTGGCCTACCCGTTTTTGGTACGCTCCCTCTGCGTAGAAACGCAAAATAGTCAAAACCTACAATTCAAATAACGGAGACATGTTATTTCAATAGCATATTACCTTCAAATCCTGTTAACCCTTCATGGTAAATGCTTATTTATAATATGTGCAGTTATGAAACTGAGTAAATCTATCTTACCTATGAGCCATGGCAATCTTGCCCTGTCATAAAGTAAGGTTATATTAAATGTCGATGTAATTTGTCGCACGCCATCTCATTATATCTTCAGCGTGTAATAAGCATTCAGAAGACGTGTACATTTTGTCAACACACAACTGTCACTTTGACATTCGTATATGTATTTAGTCTATGGCTGCATCCAATGCTGCCACCTTGTTTCAGATAATTAAAATACACTTTACGCAAAGTGGGTAAAAGTTGTAGCAATTCTGAAAGCGCTATAGTGTACGTGTATTTTTTATATTCAATTCATAAAAATTATAGAATAATTGGCGTAAAATATTAATAATATTTACAATTTTAAATCTGGCGCGTAAATAAAATTATTTAGTCTATGGCTGCGTCGCTGACGCTTTGGTGTGGGGCCAAACGCGAAATTCGCATCAAATCCAAGCGGTAGCGACAGCGATAGCGAGGGCGTTGCGAATTCGCTGCGAATATTCGCTTTGGTTTGGGGGAGGCTTTATGCACGCAGGAGATCTAACGATAAACTGAAATGTTATACTATGTGACATTGGAGTGGTGAGAATTGTTTTTCGACACAGCTTTGACTGTGTGAAAAGCTTCGCAATGGATATTTTGACGACACATTTATAAAAATACATACAGGTGCTCGCCAAATTGAAGCACGAATATGTCAGATTGGTAAACGTATGGAGAAGAGGTAGGAAGGAAGCATTACAGTCGGGTTGTCTGTGTTACGAGACTCTTTTGACAGAACCATCCATACTGATAATGTTGTTTTTTTTCGGGATATTTTGACTCAGTACTTAGTGAAAATACAAAATTGCGAATTTTTCGCGTAATTTTAATGGAAAAACAATAAAAAATACATGAAAAAACATGCAATAAAATTACTCAAATGTATGCATTTAAAAAATGTGGAAAATAAATATTTGGTGTTAAAACTTGACGGCCACTCAAAATCAAATTTTTAGCTTAATTCAAGAGATAAAAATTAAAAAAAACGTTGAAAAAGTTTAAATAAATATACATTATCGTATGCACTCAACAAAAAAATTTTAAGGCAAATTTATTGGTTAAAGTATCAAGTCACTAAATTTAAAAAAATAATATCTCTCACGATATAATCTCTAAAACAATAAAAGCACGTGCACAAACGTAAGCCAATAATAGACAAATTGATGACCTAATAAAAAGTTAAAAAAGTTTGTTGGGTGGTTCTAGTTAACGTTCATCAAATATTTCATATCAAATATCTCACGCACTATATGAGAAAAAAAATTAAAAAGTATACAGAATTGCCCATTAGTTATGCGACAAGAAAATTCACTAAAAAAAATTTTTTTAAACCCACGCAGTCAGGTTTTGCATACAACATTGGTTGTCCCAACGTTTAGCTGGAACACCCAATTTGAAATTGGAATTTTTCGGTTATTATAGGTGCACAAACGAAAAAAAATCGTGCACAAACGTGCACTAACGATGCACAAACAAATGCACCCAAAAAAAGTTGGAGTTTTAATATTGGGTGATCCAGGTAAATGGACCTCATACTGTCCCTATTGTTGGTTATAAAATTACTTGATTTAAAATAATTACAGTTTACCATTGAAAACGTTAAATATGTACCTATTGACTAAATACTTTTTTCACATATTTTATTAATTATCGGGACTGGTTTTACCAACTTATTATTTTCTATACAAATATTTAGATATGTACACTATACCTATTATACCATTCATCCGATTACGATAAAACTTTGGTGAGTTATTGTGTGCACATCTGCCAAGGTTTCTGAATTAGAAAAATCATCTTCTTCTTCTTCTTCATTATATTTTCTTTTATTCGTATGGTTCCTATAAAATACATCCGATTGCAATGAAACTTTTGTCAGTTGTTGTGCGCACACCCGCAAAGATTTTTGAATTAGTACAACCATCTTCTTCTTCTTCTATTATTCTATCTTCTTCTATTCGTATGCATTGCTATACCATTCATCCGATTGCGATGAAACTTTCGTCAGTTGCTGTGCGCACACCCGCGAAGGTTAATGAATTAGTACAACCATAATTTTATTCTTCTTCTTCTTCTATTCTATCTTCTTCTATTCGTATGCATTGCTATACCATTCATCCGATTGCGATGAAACTTTCGTCAGTTGCTGTGCTCACACCCGCGAAGGTTTCTGAATGATAGTTGTAGTAATTAAGAAACCTTGGCGGGCGTCCGCATAACAAGTCACCAAAGTTTCACTGAAATCGGATGGATGGTATAGGAACGCATACAAATAGAATAAAAGAAGAAGAAGAAGAAAAAGAAGAAAAAGAAGATAGTTGTACTAATTCAGAAACCTTTGCGGGTGTGCGCACAGTAACTAACGAAATTTTCATCGCAATCGGATGAATAATATAGGAACGCACACGCATACAAGAAGATAGAATAGAAGAAAAACAAGATGGTTGTAATAATTCAGAAACCTTCACGGGTGTGCGCACAACAACTGAAGAAAGTTTCACTGCAATCGGACGAATTGTATAGGAGTGCATACAAATAGAAGAAGATAGAATAGAAGAAGAAGAAGATGGTTGTACTAATTCAGAAACCTTCGCGGGTGTGCGCACAGCAACTGACGAAAGTTTCACTGCAATCAAATGAATGGTATAGGAACCATATGAATAAAAGAAGATAGAATGAAGAAGAAGATGTTTGTACTAATTTAGAAACCTTCACGGGAGTGCGCACAACAACTGACGAAAGTTTCACTGCAATCGGATGAATGGTATAGGAACGCATACAAATAGAATAAGATAGAATAAAAGAAGAAGATAGTTATACAAATTCAGAAACCTTCGCGAGTGTGCGCACAGCAACTGACGAAAGTTTCATCTCAATCGGATGAATGGTATAGGAACGCACACGCATACAGGAAGATAGAATAGAAGATGAAGAAGAAGCTGGTTGTACTAATTCAGAAACCTTCACGGGTGTGTGCACAACAACTGACGAAAATTTCGTCGCAATCGGATGAATTTTACAGGAGCCATATGAGTAAAGGAAGATAGAATGAAGAAGAAGAAGCAGATGGTTGTACTAATTCAGAAA
This sequence comes from Rhyacophila brunnea, assembly GCF_057557595.1. Classification (NCBI taxonomy): domain Eukaryota; kingdom Metazoa; phylum Arthropoda; class Insecta; order Trichoptera; family Rhyacophilidae; genus Rhyacophila; species Rhyacophila brunnea. Next base: position 31,400,278 of record NW_028233276.1, on the reverse strand, counting down.
CCTTCACGGGTGTGCGCACAATAACTGACGAACGTTTCTTCGCAATCGGAAGAATGGTATAGCAATGCATACGAATAGAAGAAGATAAAATAAAAGAAGAAGAAGAAGGTGATTGTACTAATTCAGAAACCTTCGCGGGTGTGCGCACACCAACTGACGAAAGTTTCATCGCAATCGGATGAACGGTATAAGAACGCATACCAATAGAAGAAGAAGAAGATGGTTTTTCTAATTGAAACACCTTCGTGAGTGTGCGCACAATAACCGACGAAAGTTTCATCATAATCGGACGAATGGTATTGGAACCTTACGAATAAAAGAAGATAGAATGATGAAGAAGAAGAAGATGATGATAATTTTTCTAGTTAAGAAACCTTCGCGGGTGTGCGTACAACAACTGACGAAAGTTTCATCGCAATCGGATGAATGGTATAGGAATCTTATGAATGGTATAGGAATCATATGAATAAAATAAGATAGAATGAAGAAGAAGAAAAATATAGTTTTTTTAATTCAAAAACCTTCACGGGTGTGCACATAATAACTCACCAAAGTTTCATCGCAATCGAATGAATGGTATAGGAACGCATGCGGGACAAACAAACATTCATTTTGATATATAAGTATAGACTACTGTTCTATTTCATTATTATTTGTAATATTTTTAATTATATAATATGTATGTATACAATAGTAAATTCTATATCGTTAACATAACTTATATTGTTAATTTTAGTTACCTACTTCGAATAAATATTTTTTTAATTTGTACAAAACATATTTATTTTTTCTCCAAGATATATAACCACAGGACGCCTTTTGCAATTTCCTCATGCGCCCCTCCATGCATTACCCCCTAAAATCATACATGTTAATTTCAACAACCCCTAAAACGGTAGTTGAGTTTCAAAGTCCCCTAAAATGAAATTCTTTTGATTTTTAATAAATTCTCTCAGTAAAATATGCAAAAAGTGAGTAAGGGATACTAAATAATATACTCTTTTATAGTGTATAAATCAAATAATAAATACATAAAGTTCACGCATTCAATAGATATGACTTTTTCTCAGAACTGTCAAAAATCGTTTTAGGGGCTTTTGAAACTAGACGCTTCATATACTCACCAATTTTTACAACCACAATGTGCAGATTTCCGTGTTTAAAAAAATATTTTAGTAACAGCTACCAACTCACTCGACGACATCAAAATGGCTACTGGAGAATAATCCATGTAGTCACCTCAGGAAACACGGTACCGACACCATTTCTGATTATTTTTATAAATCAGTGAGTTTGATATCATCCTCCTATAGATGGCAGCATCCAAATTGTAGTACATACTGAGAAAACTTAGTAAGTACACTTACCCCGACTCACCTTATTTCTTTTAATAAAACCTATAAACCAATTGTGTCCGGGTAGGGAGGACTACTTTTTTTGTAAGACATATTTTTCCTACGTATGCAAATTTTCTGCAAAAGATGTTTCAACCTCTTTGGGTAATATTGTACTTCTGCTAAAACTGTCTTGTCTTCAATCGTAAACATGATTATACATATCCATATGACATATCCTGTTTTTTTACACATTCAACTGTTTTTTTTAATTTTTCTTGTCGTAAGCTCCTTTATTTGTCTTTCGTTTAAGTATATTTACATGTAGAAAAAATGCACATTAATTATTATCACATGTTAGATAAGCACTTATTTTAAAAACTTGTGTATTAAATTGAAATACAAGCACTCTTCCGAGTACCTACCTACTTAGCTAACATAAAACTTTAACAATGAAATTATAAACATTTTATTTCAATTGCGAACATTTTTTCGATCGATATAAATAATGCGTCGTGTCCTATCACTAGTTAAAATAATGACTATGCAAATTCATAGAAAATATATGGGGGAAGTGTGACACAAAACAAAGGTACACTCACCCCACGCGTTTACTTTCGTGGGAGAAGTGTGTCTACTCGATTAAAGCTTTAAAATGATTATCAATAAGTGAAACGATAACAACACGTGAAGCAGGGTATCAAAACACATATACTCACAAAATTTTACAACCATAATGTGCAGATTTCCGTGTTTTAAAAAATAGTTTAGTAACAGCTACCATCTCACTCGTCGACTTCAAAATGTCGTCTGTAGAACAATCCATGTAGTCACATCAAAAATCATGGTATCAACACCATTTCTGATTATTTTTATAAATCGGTGACTTTGCGATCACCTTTCCATAGATGGCATCATCCAATTTGTAGTAGATACTGAGATATCTTAGTAGCTACACTTACCCCGACTCACCTTCATAAAAACAAAAAACATCCGGAGCAGTGGAGCATAACAAATTTTCGGTGCTCCTGCTCCGGAGCAGGAGCACGGGTAAAATCCCATTGCTCCAGTGCTCCGAACTCCGCTCCAACACTCTGATTAATTCGGTTCAACTCCAAGTGATTAATTTTTATGTTTTTATTTCTCTTCAAAATTTATTTTCCACCATAATAAATTTAGAACACTTGCTATGCTGTATACAATTATGACAGCCTGACGCCATGCTCCGAAACCAATGGTTATGCTGCACCGCACAGCCGTAGCCATAGGTTTAAAAAATAATTATTTAACATAATATTATTACATTTTGCAATTTTAAACTAATATAAATACCAAGTTGGCAGCCAAAATTCCTGATTATCGTCTAATTTGATTGACTATTCAGTATAGAGATTATGAATTTTATAGTACTGAATACAAATAGTAAATCTATATATTTTGCAATTGGAAGCCCATAAAATACAAAGATGGTGGACAATAATTACTGGAATATGTAATGGTGATATTTCAAAATCAGAACTTTTTTGTTAATTGGCTACCGCTAATCAGCCAGTAACGAGGACCTGCGTTGGGTCAGTGATGATTATGATGATACATACACTTACTAGTAATCTTATTGTGCCATCCCATAGCGGAGGTCGGCCACCATCAAGGTGATCTTAGCTTTGTCATCTGCTACCCGGAACGGTTCAGTGAAGCTGCACTCGTACCAATCACAGAGGTTCGTAAGCCACGAAATGCAGTGTCATCCTTTGCTACCCTTACCATTGATCTTTCCTTGAATGACAAGTTGGGGAATGCTATCCTCTCATAATGTGGCTGAGGTACTGTACTTTCCTGGTTTTGATACTACGCAGAATTTCTCAGTCCTTTCAAATTCGATTGAGAACTTCCAACATTTGTCATCCAGTCAGTCCAAGGAATTTTGAAGATGCGTCTATACAGCCACATCTCAAAAGCTTTAACTCCCCATGATATATCTTGGTTTAGCATCCATACCATAGAAAAGAATTGAGAGAACATAACATTGTACCATACGCAGTCTCAGACCTAGGTTAAAGTATCGATCGCTAAGGAGGCGTCTCATTTTGAGAAAGGAACTCCTTGCGACCTCAATTCTAGTTTTTATTTCTTGAGACTGGTCCCATTTCTCATAGACCCCATGTACCTAAATATTTACACTGGGTCACACGTTCAATTGGTTTGCTGTTGATAAAACTTGTGTTGGTGTCACTATTTTTGTTTTCTTGAGGTTCATTTCCATAAGAATTGCGGATCTCATTAACCCTTTCTACCAGTTGATGCAAACTCCTTAAGCAATCAGCGGTGTCATCGGCATACCGTATATTGTTAATAGGTTTCCCATTAACCAAAATACCCACCGATTCACCTTGTAAGGTTTTCTTGAAAATAGTTTCCGAGTACAGGTTAAATAAATACCAGAGGCGACATACACTGCATTGAACTTTTACCTCCACTGATTTCGTTTTCGATTTTAATAATTGCTGTTTGTTTCCAATATATTTTAGCTATCAGTTGAATGTCTCTTGCATCGATGCCCTTCTCCATGGCCCCCACATCTTGAAGCAGGCCCTTGTCACCCCCCCCTTCAGGGGTGTTACCACCAAGGGTTGATAACAAGCCTCGTGATGAGAAGTAGGATGTTACCAGTCCCTCAGAAGTATCCATCAATAGGTGGTCCCCTGATGTTCGACTAGCTCAGTATCGAAGAGGGATTCCATCCAGTGAGGATTTGGAGTAGGAGCTGGATGCACTCGTGAATGGTGCTCCACTAAAGGCACTTTATTAATGATAACTCGTTTTTAAAATATTTTGTATTTTATTGTTAATAATTCAATCCTCTATCTGAGGTCAAGGTCACAGGATAATGTTCATAATATAAAGTTATTAAAGTATATATTTAATGTATTTATAGAAACTATTTTTTTTTTTAATAAATGTTTTTGTATAAATATAGTCTCTTGGTTACGTATTCAGGTCGTAGAATAAATTTAAAAAACTTATTATTTATTTATTTAATTATTTATATATTGACTATTGACATATTGACTCGCATGTATGCGAGTGAAACTTACATAATTACAAAAATCACACTTATGTGATACCTATTTATATTACTTACTTATAGCGTATTCATGACCTTTCCAGGTCGACTTCTATCATCCACAGCTCACTCTGAGGAGTCGGTAGACCGATCAGGGTGAACTGCGGGACTTAATATGAGGGTTTTGTATCGGTTTTGTTGTAGGAAGTTAACGTTATTTCAAACTATGGAAGGATTGACTACAAGGCTGAAACATTGCAGTTATGTCGTCAAAATTTTACTACTGCAAACATTAACTGAAGGTCAATACATTTATGTTGATGTCACCCCCCTACCTATCGCTAGGGTTAAAGGCAGCGGGACCGTTTGCAGAATCATTTTTTAAATGTTGTTTCAGGTAAAAATTAAATGTATTTCTAACAATTGTTGTTGAATAAATCCATTTGAACTAAGGAATTGTTGAATATCGACACACAGTAATCAAAAATTGCATCACACAACCAAAAATTTTAAAATGTTAACACTTTACAAATAACATAGTGCCGCAGGCGACTTTTTTCCCATTAGGGCAAATTTGTGATGCGTGTTTATCTCACTTTTCAGGTCGACCCGCCACGCCGGGCCCCCAGGCTAGAGCCCTGTCAGCCCCCCCCCTTATGGGGGTCATGCCTTTCTCCTATAAGAGTTCGAAAAGTTTAGGGTGCTTAACAGTATTGAATGCTTCCTCGTCATCGATGAAACACATTAATGTCTTTGCACTAGATTCTAGAACATTCAAGCTGAAAAGTGCTTCGCGAGTGCTCAAACTACTTCAACGCATCTATTCTATACATTAAACTGCTATCGAGGGTAGTTTTGTATTGAAGTATTAGCTATTAATTGTTACAATAAGTGCTATGTTTTAACAGCACCTCTTAGGTGTTCTAAATTTTAGAGCGAGATAGACAATTTTGACTGTTTAGATGGCTAACTTATTGCAACAATTATAATACTTCGATACAAACATATGAAAAACTACCCCCGATAGCAGTCTTGTGTATATAATATGTGCACTGAATCCAAATCGTGTCATCCACGTCTTTTTCGCATTTTCGAAAAATCCTATTATGAATGATTTTTAACAAAACTTAATTTGTGACTCACCAAACTAGTAATAATCAACTAGTAAATAAAACACTAGTGAAAATGTATAAAGTTTTATTTCATAACAGTTTTTTATCAAAGTTTGATAACAGTATGGAAAAATATACTTAAAAGAAGAATTCATGAAACATAGAGTGGAATGAATTTTAACAATTTTCAGACTATATTTTAAAACGTAAATATGTATAAAATCCCTTTACAAAGCACCACGTAACATTATGCAAACAGCTGATCAACACCAAAAGTATACAAAAGGAATGTAAAGATCAGACATTTAACAGCCAGAGAATCTTATTATTCAAGTTACATATGTTATCAAAGTTTTACAGACCAATTTACCACAATTTTGAAATTCTCTACTAACCCCATCTCCAGAAAAGTATTGTTACCATGTTGATTAAAAACGATGCAGCAGTTCACAAATAATGTGATGCAGGGTGTTGTCAAGATTATTTCATATTTTTATGAGTGATATGTAGAAAAAACAAATGGCATGTGAAATGAGTCGATTTGCCGAAAGGTAGCATTATCATGAGAACTCTTTTTCCGGAGGAAGGCTTTTAATTTTTTCCTTTAACTTCTCCATCAGGTTTTTGATAACTATATTTTTAATTATAATAAAACCCTGTTAATACGAACACACTTAATTCAAAATCGCTGTGAATCGAAATTTTCACTCAATTCATAAAATCTATTTATAGACTGCGAAATCTTTAACGTGAGACCTGGCGGCGACGCTCGTGCTGTATCTTGTCTATGGTTTTCGATTTCGAAGTATTGTAAGTACCGAAAAACGAGAGGAGAGGGATATAGTTCTCCAAGCCGCCTATCACCGTAAAGATTTCGCACTACAGCAAAATTTCCACTAATTCAATGAATGAATCATAATAATCACTCCTAATATGAAAGAAATTGTATCGAAAATGGAACCAAAAGTCAAGTAGTACTGTTTTTTGCACATACATTTCGTAATTAGTTTTTTTTTTCGAATTCGAATTAACGGGGTTTTACTGTACACACAAAATAACTTGATTCTCAGGCTGCTACTTAATATTTAATACAAGTCTATAAAAATAGAGTAAGACAATAGTTGATAACATCAAATTTGTTCAAACTCTGTGTACAATTTGGAATAGGCATGTTGTTACAATATTGTTAGTATTATGGAATTTCCCAGATCCATTTTTAGTATAGGATAAACAGATAAGGAAGAATAATATGAATGTGTGAGTTGGAGTGTTTAAATGTTAACGATCTCCTTAGCGGCGTTGACAATGTGTTTGGCGGAGATTCCGAACATGTCGAGTAAGAGATCGGGAGGTCCAGATCGAGGAACTTGCCCCACGGCCAGGTGCTTCACTACAATGTTTCTTTCCATCGCCACGGCTGACAAAACCGCCTCACCGAGACCGCCTAAACATAATAATAAAAAAACAGTCAATACAGATCACACACATTTTATACACTTCAGACATAGATAAAAATTAGAAAATTTATATAGTTGATTCAGAGCCAACAGTAAGAGAAAAACATATAAACATTGGAAAATACAAAAACTGACCTTGGTAATAATGGTCCTCAACAACGACAACCCTTCCACCGCAAGCAGCCGCGTGCTGAAGTACGGCTTTGCAGTCCAGAGGTTTGATGGTGAAGGGATCCAAAACCCTGGCGTTGATTCCCAGAGGCTTGAGCAAGTCGTGAGCTGTCACGGCTTCGTGGAGAGTCACTCCGGATCCGATCAACAGGACGTGGTCACTTGGAGATTGCTTCACTACCTTTGCCACTCCAATCTGAGGAATATCATTTCAAGTCAGATGACATTTTGTAATCATTCAACTGATTAACAAGATTTTATTTAATTTATTCAACAACAAAAATATAGGGTTTCTTCACCATCTCAAGTTTCAATACCATTTGACAATGGTTACATTTCATACCTGGAATTTTTCATCATTGGGATAGAGCATTGAAGTGTTGGGTCGAGAGGTCCTGATGTAGCAGATGCCGCTGGTGTTGGCAGCTATCTCCACTGCTCTTTCGCAAGATACAGCATCACTACACAATAAGAAAAAATATTAATTAAACGATGAGTCAGCTTTACTGATATAACTTCTGTACATCATAAGTAAAAGGTCACGCGTCAAAGTAAACAATGACAATATATACCTGGGATAGAAGACGGTGGCGGTTGGGATTGTCCTGAAAAGCGCTAAGTCCTCCAAGCCCATCTGAGAAGGTCCGTCTTCTCCGATGGAAACTCCGCAATGCGAACCCACCAGGTTTATATTGGTCTGGCTGATAGCACCCATGCGGATCTGTTAACAAACACAAATAACATTAATATAAAGGAAACATTCACAAGTAGTAATTTTGAGACTATATTCTACCTATATGTATTGAAATATGTTATTTATGGTGTTGAGATTATTCACAATCCATCAACGCCCCAAAAATGCGCCATCAAGAGTTATTCCATGACGAAGTTATAACTATTTTTGACATGGTATAGTGGTATGTAAGTAAAAAATAAATTAATTTTATCTTATTTTATATTGATTATAAAAAATTATCAATAATTTTGGAGTAACATAATTGATATAATCATTTGGATCAAAGGCATGGATATTTGTGGTTTCACTTGTTTTCCATCCCTTCAGTAGAGGGTTTAGGGAATGACTAAAAAGCAATCTTCATAAAATATTTGTTACTTTTACATTATTGCAAGGTCTGAATGGATTGTATTGACTGAACATGGTAATGGTATGATCATGTACAAACCTGATCGAAAGCCCTGGTGAAGAATGCAGCAAAAGTGGAAACGAAAGCAATTGTCCTGTCGCGACAAGCTGCTCCGATTGCAACTCCCACCAAATTTTGCTCAGCAATGAAACATTCGATATACCTAAAAAAAATATATTATGAGGAATTTTTATTTTGCTAATGACCACACAAGTTGCTCGATTAGCAATATTGGCAGATATAATTATGACAGACATCAATAATTATTATGCTTGGTTTATTTAGTGCCAAATGCAAAAATATTGACATTATGTTAAAAAACTAAGTGAACAATAAAAACATGGTGACATCGTTTCTGGCGATAGAAAATATTGCCATATTTTTAAATCTTCTTTCGTGTACCTTCAAAATATTTTTTAATTAATTGCACAGCAGAAATTGAATAATAATAAATTAAGGGTTATAATATAAACTTTAAATAATATAATGGTTACTGAATCAATTGTATTTGAACAAATGCAACGCACTGCGGATACAGTGTGCCTAACATTCTTTTTATTTAAGATTGAAGTGAACACACTCTGTGTTCATTACTAAAGTGTACCAATTATCCATTCCAATTGTCTTTTTTGGTTGGTTTTTGCGTAGACAATCACAAAAATTTCGATTCATCCGAAATGAATAAATTGACATGCAATACAATACGTATTTATTTACACCTATCCACTTGTGTTCCAATTTCGCAATTATGAGAGGCACTTGTAATGCACGCCCGGAGTTCGAAAGAACAATAATTAATATCTTCCAACAGAAAATTGTAAACTCATATCTAGAAAATATCTATTTCACTATGAATATGTAATTACTACCAGTGGCTTAAAATTATACATATATGCGCCAGGCATATAACTTCAGATGGTTTTTAACTTTAAACCATCCCGTGCGTTGCCATTAGATTCTATTAGCATGTTAATTAAATAGTAATTAACTGGTCCGCAGTGAATGGGATTTATTAAACAGCTTTCAAATGGAACATGTCTACCTATAATTCGAGGTCCCTTAACTTTATATCCAACACATTTCACTGACTAATTTAAGGATAAGACAGAATGTATTATTATTACCTGTCTGGATAGGCAGCCTTCAATTTGTCACTGAATGTTGAATTCTTGGTGTCTCCATCCAAAGCAATCACTCTGTAAAAACAATTTATACCATTAATTCGAATTAAACACATGGTAAAATGTAACAAAACATTATTTAGTGCTAACACCGCGACTGGCGCGTTTGGCGTAGTTGGTCATTAGATATAATTAACGTGTTATTTATATTAGGTTATATTATATTTATATTATATTTAGGTGTTTCAAAGTTCATGAACTAATAATACATTTCTTATTTAAATCTACATTACTGATATCTCCGGGAATCAATTTATCTATGGTGTCAGGATTGTTGGAAATTTTAGTTATTCGAAACGTCAATGTTTTTGCTAAAACTATAAGCTAGTCGCTGGACAAATGCATGTGCAAACATTTGTTTAAATCTCAACGCATCTCCACACCTGCAAACCTTACTATCAAATTAAATGTAGTTTAGATAGTCCACATCGCAAAAAATTTATGTACTTTAATGAAAACATTACATGAGACCATACGTAACTACTTCTGATGAAAGAATTTTTAAGTCTCGCAAACTAGGCCACACTTGCTTGTATGTCAGTGCATTTGCAGATGGTAACCATCCGCTGAGGACTAAAAAAAATGTGGGCATTTTTATATAGAAATATTGAAAATTTTTATAAATAGTTTTTATACAATTATTGTCGGTCCGTATAAAACTTGATAAATTTTATTACTTATTGGTGTACAATACTGTACAATATAATATTACTTATTGCTGTTTGATAAAATATCAAAATGTATGCAAATTGTGTGAAACCTCGGGTTGGTGTCTGCAATCTTCTTCAGAGCGATTCCGTAAGAGAGGCGAGTGGCCACCTTCTCTCCAGCCTTGTATTGCGGAGGAGCCGACAGCGTCACTCCGGTGAGCTTCACAGCAGGAACCACGCTCAGAGGTTTGGCAGGAGACGCTTTGCCCTCAACGTGAGACAGCTGACTGCGCAAATGCTATAGTAATACAATCAACATGTCATCACACTGTCTATGCTGCATGAAATAACACGGAAACCACCCAACATCATTCAGCTTTACATTATTTGTACATGCATTAATTATTAAGTAAAAATAATGTTGGAACTTAATTTTATAGATAAATATGTCTAAGGCCCACAATGGCCGAGCGGCTTACGTGTCGGCTTATAATGTTGTGGGTCCCAGGTTCGAATCCTGGTCTGGCAAATAGAGAAATAGTTTTTCAATTTGTGTTTGGAGTCAACAGTATGAACCTAAAGGTTGAGCAAGTGGCTAACATACATATCTCATAAAAACCAAAATCTCTTAATACAAACCTCCACTCCGTGGAAACCCACAATTATGGTCTTATTAGGATCGAACATGGTAAGAAAAAAAAATTGAGTAAGTTTCTGATTTCAAAGCCTACTTTATCAAAAATTCTTGTGACGTTTCTAAAGTAAATTTAAATACCTACTTATTTAATATTTGATAATATTTCAAATATGCAGTGTATTAACTTCATGGTAATTTTTATCACATGGTATTCACCACATATCTATATTCACTACAGTAAACAATTTATAGCATTGCCGAAACGAATGTTCTATCTCTGGTTCATGATGAGACCATAAATAATGAAATTCCATAGATGCTTTTAAATAATGTAGAACCTATTTTTTTGTCTATAAAATGTTAAATCAAACAATCCGTGGAGGAAAAACGACTTATATTCTTATATTATATTACGACGATATTCGTATTCACGAAGTGACTAGCCATAGAATAGACATCAATATTGTTGGTTAACATATTATCCAAATTTTCATAGGGAAGATCGGTAGTCATAATCATACCATATTAATGTAGAGTTCGATAATCATAGCGGAGCAGCACCGAACAAGAGAAAACAATGCAACAGGCTTGATGTAAGTGAAGTCGGGAATATAAACCGCAACAACAATAAAATTTACCCTTCCTAAGCTAAGATCTAAATCAGTAGGATATTGCAAAATGTTACCTTCAAAACTCTTTCTGATTCAGATCCCAAGGCCTTTCCGTGCCAATTCTCTAAATCCTCAATATTGGGAAAACCTTTGCCTTTGAAGGTCTTGCAGACCAGAGCGGTGGGTTTGTTGAGGGTGGACTCGGCTTCGAAGAACGCTTTGCTCAACTCTTCGATGTCGTGCCCGTCCACGGTGAGTGTGTGCAGACCGAATGCTTCCATACGACGGTGGTATACGTCCAACTGCAGAAATTTATTTCAGTTTAGAGCCAAGACAACACAGGCCAAAAATATTAGTAACAAAATCGATTGTGACTGTGTTGGTGTGATGTAGAAACAGTTAATAACAAAATTTTGGTGGATGAAATCATACTCATCCATCAATTATGACACTACACATGACTATGCACCAAAGCATACTTTTGTGAATAATGCATGTAACTTTTACAAATTGTAAATCCCATTCTAATATGTCTATAAGACGTATAATGTTTATCAAATTTTACAGTTGTAAGAAAGAAGTAGGTGAAATAAATGACATAATACGATTGTACCAATTATTTAAAATCTTTGTAGTAATTTATTCTTACAAAAAAAATAGATAATGCCATTACATACCTTGTGCTGAAGGGAGGTAGGTTCGGACTGTCCCAATCGGTTGACATCAAAGATGACGCACAGGTTATCGAGATTGTAATGAGATGCAAAATGAAGGGATTCCCAAATGCTACCCTCGGCCGCCTCCCCATCACCAATCACGCAGTACACCCTGCGAAAATTCAAAACAATAAATATTATTAAACAGATTATATTTGATGCAATGATTTTTCTAAAAGGTACTTTAGTCAAGTAAGTACATACATACTCTATGATTAATGAGGAACTGTTGAATAATAGTGTTAATCCTTTTTTACGTGTTCCGGAATTCTTGTTTTCCCGCTATTTCCATGTACAGGCGGCCCTCGATTTTCATATGTTCTACTTTCGTATAGTTCGCTATTTCATACATTTCTCAAAATTTGTATTTTTTATTGATAATGCAAAAACTGTGCGCTTCCATGCAGTCTCTCCTCTCTTCACAAAGAAACAGGGTGGTATGTATTCAACTATCTCTTGACAAGTTTATAAAGAAAACACCTGTTTGCTATAATACGCCGCGTCACGTAAACTTTATTATTCCGACCATGTCCGATCCTGATATTATCATTAGGGCCTCCACAGAGTGGAGATTTGTAATGACAGATTTTGTTTTTTACGAGAAACGGATGTCAGCCACTTGCTCAACCTATTAGGTCCATACCCTGACACACACAAATTGAAAAACAATATGTGTACTTGCCAGACCCAGGATTCGAACCTGGGACCCACGGCTTTATAGTCCAACGCTTAAGCCGCGCGGCCACCGTGGGTGGCTTCATTATACCCATTGATAAATAAATATTTAAAAGTACACGTTTTTTACATTACTTTCGTACATTCAACATTCATACAGATATCCAGGAACCAGCAACATACGAAAATCGTGGGCCGCCTGTAGTTTCTACAGTCCTGTTTCATTTTAGTACACATTTTACATTTTTATTTCACGCAATATGTCTGGAATATTCAAAATTCAATTAAATACTGCAATGCAATCATTGAAATGATTATTAAAGTGGAAGAGTACGTATGAGTTTCTATTTTTAGACACGTCTGCAGTGGTCCATGGCCACTGTTACACAAAACGATTGGTGAGCGATCTTTTATTACCACGTTTTTCTTAGAGCGGAATGCACAATCTAAGATTTCGTTCCTAAGGATAAGTCGCCGAAAAGCATGACTTAACTATAGACAATCCTGAGTATAGAGTTAAGGAATCCTTAACCATAGACTACTTTTGTTATGAACACGCCCTTCTGTATTACCATTTACCACTGACAGCTGCTGTCAAAATAAATTCGCATGTCTATAACACAGTCCATACACTCAAATTCAATTAACAATGAATCTCAATATGGATATTGATAGTGTTAATTCTTTTGGCATGTACTTGTAGAATATTATTTTACTTTTATACGCCAACCCGCAGAAATACAAAATACCAGGTGAAGAATAACACTCAACGCTAGTGTTACCATGTTAAAAAAATATCTTGCGGTGCCTGTGGAATCACGTACAATGACTTATAACGGAAACATAAGAGTATTATAATTTAATATTAATATGTATTTATAGTTATTGCATTTATAAAATGCAGTTGTCATATTTTTGTCATCGTTTAACAATTATAAAATAATTTACCTAATTTACCTAACGAGAATTTTTAAATATGGTATTATTTTCAATAGAAATGATCTTAACTAAGGACAATGTTTCTGCATAGTGTTTTCTGCTAAGGAAATTTTAGTTATGACAAATGTTTCTGCATTCCGCTCTTAGCTCGTATTCTTGTTTGTCCGGTGGTTGTTTATCCAGTACAAATCTTGCAATCGATTTTTAACTAACTTTTCGACTAGCTAGACATTTGAAACTTTTAGAATATATCAGAACATGGTGCCAATGCATTCTTTTACTACTTTTAGCCAGCTTTAAGTAGAATTGAATTCATTTTCAGTTAATTCTGTTTTGTATGAAAAGTTATTTCGGAGGAAATCCGTAATCCAATCCATTATTATTGGTTGCTAAGAGGTGGTCCTAGCAACTAAATTATTAGTATATACGTGCATTACTATGGAAATCAAAATGACATTTCAGTATTCTATATTTGTTTGTTGCAAAATAGCAAAAAAATGATTTGTTGACAATTGTCTTATTTGTCCTAAATTATTAATACATAGAATTGTCAAGTTTATATGATTCAACAGAAAATTTAAAAACGTGGTATATAAAAAGTTCTTTTTAGACAATTTATTAGACAATTAGGGGTGGGCACACGATAGTCTTCCGTCATTCTACCAACATCACCCAATGCAAGACATTGGTATTCATAATTTTTTTTAGTACACCCCAATCCAAAGAATGTTGCTGGAAACCTCTGGCTGCCAAAACTTCTAAATATAGTTATACATTATGCTCTTTAATATTTACAGTATGGACAACTATCGATTGAATTGAAATTTGGACTTCTATGTTGTGTATAAATTCAGTTTAATATGTGCGTCACATAGATAGATATACGTTTAACAATCATCTTCAATTTCCTGAACACCTGATGCCATTTATATAGTGTTTTTATTTGATGACATATCATTGCTATAGGATTGGTTTGTCGAATATCCGTTTTTGTCGAAATCGACCTTGCCATGCGGAATGTTTTTTTCTATCTAAATGGACTAGAACAGGGGTTCCCAACCCCGTGCCCGCGGGCACCATGGCGCCCGCCTACTCAAGAAGTACATAAGAGGATAAACATTAAAAGGATGAGAAAATAGTCCTTATCTTTGGTTTAGCAACAATTTGTTTATTAACAATAGGATATTTACCAAACCTCATAATAAAAATAGATCAAAACAAATGATAAAGCAGTGAGTATATTACTTAGTATTTTCTTGTAATCTGTTACACACATCAACAATTATTTTAAAAAGCAATAATAGTGATAAGAATATACAGGAAATGTGATATCGCCATGCCATCTATATATTATGTTGATAATATGGTGTATATCTACAAAAGTTTAGATCGTTTCTACTGGTAATATTTGTAATGAAAGGAATATAACAAAAATTTATGATGAAATTTTTAGTTTCAAATAGAATAAATTTATTGATTATTTTAATAACATACAGACATTTAAATACAAATATTATATTGTATTAACCTTTCTAACGCGGCAACTGACTTTAGTCAGCCTATACGCGCGAGTCATCCGCGCGTCAGCTGACTAAAGTCATTTAGATTTTCGTTTGCCTAGTACTGCTTTCTGCCAGGCGCGAATAATTCGAATATTGATTTAATTTATTCAAAAATCATCCTTCTCTTGACATCTGTCAATGGATAGCCTAAACTTTTGTTCTATCTAATTTAAATAAATATTTTTCGGGAGCGTGTCTTGAATAAAAATATATCAGTCATCGGGCCAATTCAAATTTGCCGCGTATATAGTGTCTTATCGCTTCTTAGTGCATGTGCGCCGAAGACATTTGACTGACGTGTTTGTAACGATACGAGTTTGCGATATAATAAGTTATATTGTTTTTTAGTGATTGAAAAACTATTTGGTGCGTAAACTGTTAAATAGAATATTCGAAAGTTACATTGATCAAAGTGAATTTACAAAATATTTTTACAAAAGGAATGCTTTTGGAGATTGCATTCATTCGCCTATCTGCCAGTATATTATCCGCGAGTTTATAGTTTCGGAAAATAATTTGAACCAGGTGTCATTTAAATATACCTAGAATTCCGCGATTTAATATGTCTTTTTGTTTATCATTGATTAACATTTTTAAATACTATTTTCTGGTTATAGTATTAGGTGAAACAGACAAAAATTATTTATTTACCCTAGTTATCAGCCATTTATAAAGAAAAGACACGAACACTCAGACGCCCGTTCCCGCATAAATGCGGAAATTGTCGTATTACGCAAACACCAGGTCCCGCGCTACTGAATTTTTATACACTGCGCGGCAAATCATCGTCTGCTGGTGTGAGACAGACACTTGAGAATTATTTTTTTCGTAATACTATTCAAAAGGGTTTGATTCATGACTACTATTTTTTTTATGTAGAATTCTTCTTATATTTATAGTCGAAAATAACTCGAGTTACTTACTATCACGTCATTATAATAAAATAAGAGATTACCTATTCTAGTACCAGGTTATTGAAGTAATATAATAAAAAAAAAACAAATGAACTTGAAAATAAAATTGTGGTGACTATAAAGCATTTAGAAGTGCAAAAAGTGTTTGAAATTTAATATTTTACGAATTGTAATAGGTATTCGAAAAATAAACCATTTTGTTATATAAACTATGTGTCATTCGATTCCATTCAGTTCGGGGTCAATGGTAGGTACAAACAGTGTTGCCATATTTTGAAAGTGGAATTATAGTACAGAGCCTCCAAAATTATAGTATTTGGGGATAAAATATAGTACGCGTTGTCATCTGTTGAAAATGAAAATTTTCCCAATTTTTCATAGTCGGCTCGTTTTTATTAGGAGAAATATTTCGCCGCGGGCCGCAGGTTCCCAATTTTTCATGGTCGGCTTGTTTTTTTTAGGAAAAATATTTCGTCGCGGGCCGCAGGTTCCCGATTTTTCATTTTTCTAGTCGGCTCGTTTTTTTTTAGGAAAAATATTTCGGCGCGGGCCGCAGATTTCCAAATTTTCGAAGACAAAATTATAGTATTTTGGGCGTACTATATCTATTTTATATCGTACATAGTACGCGGACCAAAATTATAGTACAAATACTATAATTATAGTACGGTTGGCAACACTGGGTACAAACCAGGCACTGGTGGTAAGTACATCACTCTCAAATAGCCAGTAGTTCTCAAGGATGATTTATTTATACTCGGCCTGCAGTGCTGCAATGTGTATGCGAGTTCAAACAAAAGTTACACAGTTTGAGATGTCCTGGATGCTATAAAAATGAGTTATTTATGACTGATATTTTTTCAACACACTCAACAAAAATGCTCATAAAAGTCATAAACCATATTATTATTCATTATGTGTATGGCATATTTGTCGAAATGGTAGCCGGTAGACTATAAGAATACTGAACTGTTCTTACACTTGTTAATCTGTCATCGACGCATTAGTCCAGCACCATTTCGTAAGTGTCATGGCGCCGCTCGAGTAAGCTGGCATTTTTTCAATGAAGAAGTCTTGTTCGTAATTTCTTATCAGATTTAGGCGACGAATGTTTATTTTTAGAGTCACATAAAATATTAGGTTCTGTCATAATCATTTTTGAACTTGACTCCGATTTTTTACTACTCTATTTGTGTATGTTTGACTGACATTTATTACGATTTATTGATGCTTGAAATCACAACGCGCACTGTTGTACTAAGTCGGGATTCGTAACGCTTAGAAAGGGTTAAAATACTTTAAATTGAGTTAGAGACTAATGAAAAATTGCAATAAATAATTAGCATTTTTTTGTATTGCAAACACGTGATATCTATTTCATATTTGCAAATATAAAATAGAATGAGACATTGATATCCGCAGTTCACCTAATGTTTGCAGTTTAATCTCCGCAAATATGCTCTATCAAATAAACAAGTAATGTACTCTTAGAAGTATTTTTGACAACAGAAAATGTATTTAAATTCATGTTATTTGTCCTTAGTAACACCGGTTTTTACTATGTGATTACTATGCTGGATTCCGGTGAATGTGGTTTGTATTCTAACTGAAATGAAGTGACCTACCTGTATGGCTCCTTGTCGAAGTATTTTCCGACGTACGCCATGCCGCAAGCGACAGCCAGCCCCTGTCCTAACGAGCCGGTGCCTACATCGATGAAGGGCAGACGGGGAGTGGGGTGCCCTTCCAGATCTGAGTCGATTTTGCGCAGGTTTTGTAAAAGGGCCACATCAAAGTTGCCAGACTCTGCAAACGCCGCATACAGGATAGGAGCAGCATGACCCTGACAAAGCAAACAATTTCAATGTAAATTAGTAATATGGTAATAGACATGAGCTGCAAATCACACTTTGTCATATGGAGTGGACATAAGACCAATAATATTCTTAAAATGAAAGCGAAACACGGAGCTATTATCTCTCTTTTTCTCATTGTTTGCTTTCTCTTATCGCACGCAGATTAATCCACTTATCATTTGA
Organism: Rhyacophila brunnea; assembly: GCF_057557595.1. Taxonomy (NCBI): domain Eukaryota; kingdom Metazoa; phylum Arthropoda; class Insecta; order Trichoptera; family Rhyacophilidae; genus Rhyacophila; species Rhyacophila brunnea. The sequence goes on along the minus strand of NW_028233276.1, from coordinate 31,382,071 downwards.
CTGCAGTATTGAATTATGAACATTCATTTGTGTCAATATTTATTTTAAGGTGTTTTGTTGTAAATATTCTAAATAATATCTAAATGACGTTCTCAGCGAGACATCCCCGTTTGGGAAAGGTCAAATAGTTGAAATTTCAGCATACATTTTACACTTACATGATAAAAACATATTTAATTTATCAACTTACTTTACCGAGTTACTATGTCAGCTGTTTTTAATAACTTATCAGTTTTTTTTTATATTAGAAATTGTAAGTAAAAAGGTTAAATCACAAGCAGACAATTTTAATCGTTAATTCAATATTAGTTGTTTCTAGTATGATATAGGTATTGAATGAGAATTTATTCATTGAAATCATTATATATTTTATTATTTTAAGTAGGTACCTAATACAAATTTTATTTTTATATTAGCACTATGTAAGGCTATGATTAGAATCCACAACCATTTTTAAATATTCCTACATTTTCTAGGATCGCGCTACAGCCCGATGATTTAGTGGAAAGATACTGTATGTCCAGTTTTGTATGTTTTGAGAAAATCGAATTTTGAGATTTGAGATGCATGTGAAATGGACATTTATTATTGTTATGTATTTGAACGATACAATTCTTTCTTCTTCCGACCATGTCCGATCCTGATAGGATCATATGGGCCTCCACAGAGTGGAGGTTGGTATTGGCAGATTTTGTTTTTTACGAGAAATGGATGTCAGCCACTTGCTCTACCTAATAGATCCATACCCTGACACACACAAATTGAAAAACAATATGTGTACTTGTCAGACACAGGATTCGAATGTGGGACCCACGATGCTGTAGACCGACGCTTATGCTGCGCGGCCATCGTGGAACGATGGAGATCGTGAATGATACAATATCTTCTCAAATATCTTACCTGGACGTACAATGTTTTTACAGCATAAAGATACGATGCAGACGAACATTTTGAGTAATATGTTAACTCAACTTCAACAAAAACTGGGACATACCTACAATATCTCTGCACTTAGCCATCGAATATACAAAAAATATTTCTACATAATATGGTCTACAAAATTTTACAAGAAAACCCCATCCAAGTCAAAGGTATGAATAAAAAAAAATGTGGAAAAATAGAAAAACATCTGAGTCAAATAATATATCTATGAACACATAATGGAGTTTATTAATTATTACAAAATGATGAACCCAATATAAATTATATTAAATTCTACAAGTTGGTTTATTCGTCATAGCTAAGTTGGTTATCACACCGATCATGATCGTCACATCCTAAAGCGGGCTACCCTACCTATCGCTAGGGTTAATGAGGGTGTGTGAGGTAAAATTAAGGGTATTTTTTAATAAATCCACTTGAATTATGGAGTCGTCGGGTATTTACACACATTAGTAGACAAGTAGAATTATTTATATAATCATTTTGTAAAATGGAATCCACTAAGTAAATACTACCTAACTCAGTTGATGGATCTATTTAACTTTCGATACAAAATATGAGTATTAAGAAATGTTAACTTTGTATTTAGGGCAAGTAAAAATACCTGCATTTGGTTGGTATTTAATTCGAGCTAGATTGGTGTCCGATATATCAAAATACATCATCAGTACGAGTGTGGATTTTGATTGATAACATATTGTTGCCTATTAACAATGTTGCAATAGCAGTATAATAATAACCAAAGATAAATAATTATTGTTGTGATGTGGTTCAATACCTTTGATAAAATGAAACGGTCGCTTGAGGCATCTCTTGGTGTCTGATAGTTGTAGCGCATTGTGTTGAAGAACAAGACGGACATTATATCGGCTATGGATGCACATGATGTTGGATGTCTGGAAAAAATCAATTGAAAAACTATCAGCTAAATACATAACATGAAGCTCTCAAGGAGGCCCACATATTTGGGTCAATTATTGGAGCAGTGTTTCCTAATAATAATAAACATCAAAATGCCTTTATATTTTTTCCGGCAGGTTTGTCACTATCCTTCTACTGCACAGGCGTAGATATTGCACAAATTCTAACTGTGGTGTGAAAATTCAGAAGCCTCTGAACTTTTTCGATCTATGCGTGTAATCTTGCAACTTGCACGACATGTGGTTACACAGGCATTTTCTTGTTATGGCCGAAATAATAAGTAGTCAGCAATAAATCCATGCATGTGTAAACAAGGTATAACGCCAGTACACGTGCATGGGTTTACTTGCAGCAATAGTGTGTATTTTAAACTATCGTGATAAAAACTGCTTACATATAAAAGTGCTCACTGTCTCGCCAATCTCATTATCCAATAGTAAGCGAGATTAACATTATTTGGAACCATTTCACAGGTCGTAACAATCAGTTAACCTCAACCTCGGTCAATCGATTAACCTCGTGGTGTAGCTCGTTATTACCGGCATGTTAACTATCGTTCTACTGTGCAGACGGCAGATATTGCAAGATCTAATTGTCGCGTGAAAATTCAGAAGCTTCAACCTTGCAATTTACAAGATAATACGTGTTTACACATGTATTTTTTTGTTATGGCCACGAAAATATGTACCGTCAGCAGTTAATCCACACACGTGTAAACCGGGTATTATACTCCTAATCCTGTATATGACGATCATGTCCCGAATATTCAAAAATTACTACAGTGGAACAACTTAACCTTGAAATTGCGCAGATTGCGATTTCTTCTAGTGCCCATCAATTACATATTGTAAATTAAATAGTTGTTGCCGGTATTATTTCAGACTGCTCTTATATAAATCCTATTGCATCATTTAATCTCGTTCAGCATCGTTCTAACTACAACGTATTTATAGAACTGTATTATTTATTTTATTCATACAAGTACCCATGTAAAATGATAAATAAAATATAATAAGTTCGTATCTTTCAACCTGAACGAAACAAATCAAACTAAACTATAGCCAATATACGTACAAATTGTATGAGTAGAAAGTAGACAGGAAATGGTTTGAGATTTGACGTTTGGTTCAGTGTATCATTGAAAATCGAACCATTCTCGGACCATCAGAAATGGTTTGACATGAAACGTCAAACCGATTCGGACGATCCATAGACTAATGGCAATCTGTCAAAGTGTTGATAAGCATTATTCGGCATTTGTATATCGTGAGGTGTTCATATTAATATGTTAGACATTTACACCATAGAAGTTTACTTGAATTATGTATATTATAGATTAATAATCAATACTTATTATTCATAAGTAACCATGCGCGAACAAGAAGCCGCTTTTGGTCTTATTATCTCAAAATCCAACCATATTTTCTATGCAAAGAGTTCGATTTAATATCATTACTATAATTATTAAGTCAGAACAAGAATTTATTTTCATTTTATTTATATTTTGTAACGGAAATTCTAAACTACAAACTGTGTTAAATCAACCCGGAATGATCTTTATATTACCTACCTAACGAATTTTATGATCGATTGTCGTCTAAGTCACAAAATCATACTGCCGACATGAACAAGTGGTCAATTATAAAAAGCTCTTATCAAAAGTAATTTTTAAAAACTTGTAACCTATAAATCTTATAAATTAACAAAATGGCTACCTATTCATGAAACATTCTTTATATTTTGTACATTTAAAATGAATGAATACGAATTTGTATTATTGTAGACGACGATAAAGAGGTTAGAATTTCATAACAAGTTGACGTTTCAATAAATATGTTTCTGTTTTAGAGACTAATATGTTATGAATTAATTTTAAGTACTGGCTACACTAATTAGTCGTCAGAAAAGCGTTTCCGTGGACATTCTACCAAACGGTTCCAAATCCAACGGTTGGCACCTTTGATTCGTTCAATTCAGGTTCTATGATACGAACCTAATATTACAAATTATTTATTATTGCTGCAAATTGTATTATTTTATACATACATGGTGTATACTGTATATATTCACGATGATATTAGGGATTGTTAACAAAGGTCAAGACACAAAACGTTACAGGACAAGGTCAAATAGTACGCATTATTACATAGTTGTCATCAATTTATTTATGTGCAAATACAATGTCAATTGAAACGATAAAGATGAGTGCACATTCATACAAACAAAGATAATTAAAATCCAACAAGACAAGGTAATCAAATATTTCTAATATTCTTTAAAAACGCTTAAACGCTGCACAATAATGAGCTAACGACCATTTTATAAATGGCTCTACAAATCAGTGTAGGTCTTGACCGCCAAATGAGATTGAGGTCAACTCACTCGATTTATATGCTGTCTTGTCGAAAACGTGTAGTCTGTATTCTATAAACTGGCGTACATATCACACGGAAAACATTATACCATTGCGTTCAACTGTTGCACGTTTTCAATGGGAGGGAACGAGATGGATGCTGATAGGGAAACCGGCATGCCAGCTTATAGAAGACAGACTCTATCTTTCATGTTAAAACTAACTGATACCAATAACATAAATCACATTTCTTTCTCATACCCCGTTCACACATGCGTGGATTTACTGCCGACAGTACATATTATTGCGGCCATAAAGGAAAAAATTACCATTATGCCAGTTTTTAGAGGGCATGTCAAACTTCTAAATTGAAATTACTCCATAACAATATGATTTCGAGACTTACCAACTTTTGGCAGTAACCCCACAATATTTACTATTAAAAATTTGTAATTGATATAATTGTTTTCTAATAGATGGCGAACAGTCACTAGAACCTACTGAAACCCAGGAACAAATCGTCACTGTTCTGGCAGAAGACACTAATTCGAAAAAATTACATATTGAGTTAGTTATACCAAAATGTTCCTTATTTCAAACTTTACCGTCTGGAAACCTTCTTAATAAATAAACAGTCTTTATTTTAAAGTCATCCTTTTTACGATTACTTAATAAACTCACATGATAGACCATTTCAAACATTTTAACTTCAAAGTCAAATTACTCAAAAACTAGTATTCTCCAGTTAGTGTGTTCTGCCAGAACAGAGACGAAATAATAACCTATGGCGCAAAGCCCACTGCAAGCGGCATAGGTTTTCCTTTTTTCTAGGTTAAAGTAGGTTGTTAGGTTTAGATCTGGATAAAAAGATATCAGACAGATAAATTCCGGAGACCACCCTGTTTCATTTGGTTCCTTCTGTCATCGATAGTTTGAATTGAATCATGTTTTGGTAATTGTGCCGCAGATGTTGTCATGAGCTTTTATAATTATTTTTTTACGAAAACAGTTTATTCCATGTAGACAATTATAATAAATACCCTTTTCTGCCGGCGCATAGGCTTTTCGATCCAATAATTGTTAATTGAAAATTTGAAATTTTCATACATTTTGATGCATCATTATCACAAACTAAGATTATATTAGGTAATATTAGGTTGGGGTAGGTTAGGTTAGGTTTGGTCTAAAAAGAAAGTTATAAAATCCCATATCATCTGTGGCACATTTACCCATGTTTTTTATCGGTAATGAATTATCCTAGATACTTATCTTGTATTGTTTAACATTATCCCTACTGTATCTTTAACTTTAATAATGATAAAATTCATAAAATTCAAGTATACCTAGTAGTGTTAAAATGTAATGTACCTCATACCATAAACACAGATATAATAACAGATCAATAAATTTAATTATGTAACTATTAATAATGTACCTTGGTACGTATCAATGAACAGCTGATATTAATATCCTCAAACCGGCGTTCTGAATTAATACGCCGAAGTACATGGCTAGTTATCAATAAATTATAAAGTCATAGGAAACGAAACCAATATAAAAATGTATCCACCTGACTAGGTATGTTGATTGTTGAAACCCCGCACCAAACAATTTACTGTATATTATTTGGAACGAAGAACCAATCGTGACTCGGAGAATATAGCTGCAGGCGGCAAAATAATTTGACTTGTAGATAAGGTACCCACCCATAGACTAATATACTATACCCACCTAACCCTGTTTATAAAAATGACATGTGAGAAAATAGTTGCTAAGTCATACGTCAGACATGGACATAAACATTAGAAAACTAGGGCACACCGACTTCAAAAAGTGAAGGGCACTCACGGCGGATTCGATGGTGATTTGCCTAGTTTTAAAGTCACCTTCAAAAGACCTTTGATGCCATTACACCACTCTTCAAGTTCAATTTCAAGAGTTTGGACAAAAATGCTACACTTTTATAAATGCTCAAAAATTAATGAAAAGGTTTGTCTTACCCAGATTTGGATGCATCAGTTGACGTGATGCTGTGTATCCTCAATTTGTTGGCCAAATCGGTGAGCGCCTGCACGTTGGGTTTTTTGTAAGTTCCGACCATGATGCCGCTTGATTTTTAAATTACTGAGATAAACTGGAATTATTGACAAAATAACACTTCACTTGAACAAGTGGAGAATTGATAAAATAAGTAGTATGCGAGGAATTTTGTATTTTAACCGGCGTGGTCGGAACGATCTGTTGCGGTCGCACGAGCACAAGTTGTCGAAGTCGGTGCAAGTTGAGCGAAATTCTCAAACCGAGTTCGACGGAAGCGAAGGTAGAAAAAAAACAAGTTTTGATTTGTTGCCAGCGTACACTAATATACTTATTGCCAGTATATATAATAATTTCTCCTAAAATCAATATATTGTAGAGTCAAGATCAGGGAACACAAAAATAACGGAGAGTCGGTTTGAAACAAAGTTTAATAATTCTTGTCGAGATAATAAATATGTGATAAACATAAACACGTGTTAAAAAGTATGTTATTTTCAGTTGCTCGATATCATAATAGTAATGCATTAAAGTTTGTCACCTAGGTAAACAAAACACCGATTCAATATTAATAATATTTCTGGTGGCTGTATATTTTTTGGATTTAATGATGTGACTGATTTTTAGTCATAGACTAATTCTCACCTAAAATTCTTGGCTACAAATTTATTAAAGAGATTGAAATCTCCAACCTATTTGTTTTATGGACACGTTTGGCATGTGATAGGAGATCAGAAAGGAGTTCTTAGAAATTAAATGCAGTCTGAGTTGAGCTAGGTAAATAGATTTTTGGCTATCAAAAATGGATCAGACTGTTCACCACTATTCAAATTCTTTGGGGTTTGAACTTTTAAAAAACGAGTCGACTTTGATTCTGGACAGAAATTTTTAAACTCGCGGATGATATTTTTTGCGGGAAGTTTGGTACACCACCCGTCGTTATACATTTTTTTTAAGTTTTGTGGCACATTATTATAAAAAGGTATACCATATTAATTTACTCGAGACTATTCACATTTAGATTAAAAATCAACATATTTTATGATATTAATTATTTAATTTACTGACGATAGGTACCAAAGAGTTAGTTGTTCAAAATGGCAATTTAATGTAACAATAATAATAATTATTACTAGCAATAATTTGCACTTGTCGATGATTACCAATACATTGATACTATCACTTCCCTCCATTTTGGTAAGAGAATTTCTCAACTGTCACTTTGTGTTTTGTTTTCTTTTTTTATCGTCTGTATTTGGGATGAAGGTGGATAATTAAGCCACCGGAATTGTTATCAGAAACGGCGAGGTTTATTTACTTTAATAGTATACTATATGGTTACATTTTGAATAATTTATTTTATTTTCCGTACGAAATCGGCGTGCTCGCGATTTTCTGTTTGTCGCGATCTAAGCGCCATCTTGTGATTTTTTTCAACGAGAGCCGTTGGCGAAAGAATGCGACGTTGCAAATCGTCAACGGTTATATTATGGCATTGTTGCCATTCAACATATTATAATCTACTCTAAGGCATTGCCGGCTCGGCTCTGTTATTATTATTTAATTATTTTCGCAATCAGCCATTATTATTTGCTGGCTTCGATACCGATTCGGACCTCTCAAGATACACAAAGACATCCCCAAATGGGGACCATACGGGGGTGTCACAATACGTATAACCTATCTATGGTATATTTAGCTATGTTACAGCAAAACAAACAAAATTGAACCAAACAAACCAAATCAGACGGATGGATCTCGGATTATTTGGCAGAAATTTTGCGGGAACACGATTTCTAATTACTAAGTAGTGTTGACAATACTTAAATATAATTCAATAACTTATTTGTCTCTAAAACGGCAACACGTTTATTGAAATGTAAACGTGATCCATACACAGTGGATCATTTATCGCAGTAAAACTCATCAAGCACCCAGTGATTGGCGTGCGTGCACTGATATCTAGATTTTAAAATGGCTGCATTGAGAGCTTTGCGAAGGCGAACCGGAACGCTCGACAAATTTTAAAGATATTTACATAGTTATCAAATTTTATGTGTATTTTATAAAAATAAGATTGTTAGATTTTCCTTGATTTGATTTGGCCTATCTAGCTTAGACGGTCAACATATTTTATCCACGAGATGGAACGATAATTTTACCAATTTCACGAGCCTGAACGACGCTCCGATTCATTTCGAGCCCTGACTGCAGAACTCATCAAGCACCCAGTGACCGGCGTGCGCGCACTGACATATAGATGAAAACGGCTGCATCGAGCGCTTTGCGAAGGCGCGGTCTGTCATGTTCTCGGCGCGCGCGACATCTAACATGTTAGAAGAGTCGATAGTCGACCTGTCGCATTTGTTTTTCAGTTGCATTCGGCCAATCTGCGAAACTCCATTTGACAGCATGTGTTATGACGATAACGATGTCGTCACATCGACGAAATCGACATGCGGCGCATGAGGCGAGTTCTGATGTGCGAGACGACTTCACTGTTCCGTCCAATGTCTCCCATATCGATTGTTATAAGCAAATTGTCTGCATCGGCACTAGCCATCAGGACGACAGAGAAAGAGCCTTTGTAATTAAAATTGCTGGACCAGCTATTGTAGATTTTTTGATACGCACATGTTTCCCATTCACTGAACCGATGCAGTTGGGTAAATCCCAAGCTCATAATACCGCTTGGCAATGGATTTCCACATTTCTCTGTTGGAAATGGACATATATTCCGGTTGAAGGCATTCCCAAATTGCATTGGTGCAATCCTTAACAATGATCCCAATACTGTTGTCTCCTCTCATAAATATATGGGATAATGCCTTAAGGCTCAAACCGGTCGCCAAATATCTGCAAAATACAATTTTATTACATTTTCATAAAAATATGCAATATTTTCATATCAGGATGTGCTTGACATTTAATAAATTGTAAACAGAGTATGTACTATATTCAACATGCACAATGTCAGTGGTAAGACAATAAATTTATTAAGGAAATGTAATTTTAAATCGATAAAGACAACATTCTGTGATATAAGTCATAAGTTATGAAATACATAGGTACCTAGTTATAAACATGGTGCAGTAGATAATTATTGTATGTATCACTATATGTAATAAAATGTCTTTTATTCTTTATCTAAAAGCCGATCTGTTGGTTACACATTCTATTAATAATCTTATCTTAAGGTTAATCAACAGTTTTTCTTCTGGTTTGATAGCTTTCCTAAAATGCGTGTCATTTTTGGTTAATTGGGTTTCAACTAACTTCAACAGAACCTTGAAACAGTCCGGACTCATTCTATAGCAATTTTGGAATCTATCCGGATGCTGGATGAGTTCTGCTGCGATAAAGGATGCATTGTGTATCGATATATGCCTAATTGACGGATGAATCCAATATTTTTGCCTTCTACTTAAATGTCTGCGGTACCAATACATAATAATCGCTGTTTCCGCGTCTGATGACATATTTGCACAATGCGTTGTCTAGCTAGAGTATGATATTTTGACGTTTCAGGGTACGCTCGAATGCGGCAGCGGCGATGCGGTGAATGTCGATGTCGAATGTCGTTGTCGCTAGGCAGATGTGCGAGGTTGTACCATGCAATACTGGCCAGCGGGTCTCGGAAGTTTTGATTTATGGCCGTCAGGCACACAAGGCGAGTTGTGATGTGCGAGCCGACTACGTCGACAATCGAACATAAATTAATAAATCGATAGGTTAACTTAAAATTAGTTAGGTAATTTTAAACATGATCATTCCAGGTTGATTTAACAGTTTGTAGTCTAGAATCTCCATTACAAATATAAATAAAATGAAAATAAATTGTTGGTCTGACATGATAATGTACCTAATGATATTAAATCGGGCTCCTTTCATTAGAAAATATGATTTGAATTTTGAGATAATAAGACTAAAAGCAGTTTCTTGTTCGTATATGGTTACTTATGAATAATATGTATTGATTAATAAGCTATAATATACCTAATTCAACTGAACTCCTATGGTGTAAATGTCTAAAATATTAACATGAACATCTGATGATATATAAATGCCAAAGAATGCTTATCATCTATTTTTTTCTTAATCCTAAAAATATTATAATGTTCATAGGTAACGCAATATGAGAGGATACGGAATATAATAAAAAATGATTATCATTTTTAGGTTAGGTCCTGTCTGGGCTGTCATTACATTGACAGATCGTCAGAAGTGGTTTGACGTTTCGTTTCATACCAAACCACTTCTGACGATCAGAAAATGGTTTAATTTTTGATGTAACAGTAAACCAAACGTCATATCTCAAATTGTTTCCGTTATTTTTTACGCATGCGCATTGTGCCAATTTGTGAAACGTCAAACGCTTGGAACGCACCTGTTAATACTTTTTGCCTCTGGTCCCGGTCCGGATATTAGTCTATGGTCTCCGGTGTCATTTTGCTTTTGCCACCAAATATAGGTTATGTTTAAACCGTTCTGTCATCGTATTGTCGCTAAATTGTGCACAGCTGCATTAAATATTAATTTTCGGACTAATTTTTCTCAGTTTTCTGGTCCGGTATTTCAATTTAAAAAGATGTCTGGAGATTTATCCAAAAAAATCAAGGTACTTAATTCACCATTTATTGAAACATTATAAATGCTAACATTTTCGGCATTTTTATAATGTGCTTATTATTTAATTAGGATAGATATAGCATAATTAGCAATAGCATGTGCTAAAATGTATTGAATATTAGTTATTCACAATAAAAAGCAGGTTAGCATAATAGGATTACCTTAATTCTGCTAATTGGAAAAGAGGAAGTGTAACACGGTTAAGTTTTTAGGTTTTTTTAAAACATTTTTTTGTACTACAATATTTATCTTCATAATGATCTTATGAAACTTATATTTTTTTAGTCAGTAGGTACCTAATATTCCATTAAGTACCTCTGTAAAAGTTATGAAACTTTTGACAGGATAAGTATGTTCAGAACAATTTTAAAATTTAAATATCATTAAAAAAAAATAGACATATATTGACACAGCTTTATCTCCCAACCTAGAATACCATATTTTAATATCTTGTGGATCTGACTGAGGCGAGTCTGAAGGTACACATAACTCAATTTTCAAAAAAAAACAGGCATGGTTTGCCATCTTAATACAGATTTATGTCGTGTACCATACGTATGTCAATATCTCTATAAATTGAGATATATTTATTTTACTCTAAGTGGCCATATTGTACTGCACAAATAGAATACCTACAACGGAGTCATCTATTAACTTGTTTATCTCCTTTGTCTGTTGAACTTCCATAAGTGAGAAGAATCGTTCCACCTTTTAATTGTGCGGAGGAATAATAAAGATGAATTGGTTAATCTTCAGCAATTATAAATGAAGGAAAGTGATTATTGCAACTTAACTTATTACTTAGTGTCATTGAGAAAGCATTCAGCATGTGTATCAGTGGCGAAGGGTGGAGGTAGGCTGTTAAGATTCGTTATAAATAGTGCACACTAAACTTTTTTTAGTCATATGTATTTGTTTTTATTGAACTAAGACTACAATTTACAGACGGTGTTAGTTAGTTTTTAAAAATCAATTAAACCATGCCTAAACGAAACCATAATAGTTTTGGTCTAATTTGGGCAATACGACAAAATTGTGCACACTTTTTCATTCATAGTTATTTGTTTTCGTTGGATTAAAAATACATATTACACATATTGTTGGTTAATTTTTTTAATTCATTAAGCCCTGCCTAAACCAAACTATAATAAATAAAAAATATTATTCTATTTATAAGATATTCAAAGTTATGCATGATTTAATTGTATAATGTTAGATATTTTATAGATTGACATGTATTTTTTGACTATTATCTATTATGGCTTGGTTTTTCAGGGTTTAATTAAATTTTAAAAACTAACTAACACTATCTGTAAAATGTAGTCTTATTTCAATGAAAACAAATATGTATGTCTGAAAAAGTTTAATGTGCACTGTTTATGGCGGATCTTAACAGCCTACCTCCACCCTTCGCCACTGATGTGTATAATACGCAACGTGCGTTAGAGTAAGATAGAAGACATATGAATAAAGGAGTTAGGTTTTAAAATGTGAAGACGGTAAATATTAGTGTGACACATGTGTTTAGGGTAAACACTCTAGTGTATGTTGCTGAAATATATAGTTTCTATGTGAAATATAAAGTTAGTGGTAGATATTTTCAGTTAATTTAGTAGAAAAGATGGTTAACTGTGAAATGTTAACTCAGTACTGAAAAGCAAAATGATAGTATAATATTTCATAGATAAGTTAATAAGTACGTAGTACTAAAATCAAGATTCTATTGTGCAGTCATACACAAAGAAAACGGCTTCATATAGCCGGACAATGCTCTCAAATTTTAGTATTATTGCTCTGAGACTGTTCTCAAAAATCCATTTGAAGATGAAAACTAATTCTGTAATCCCAACATTTTTAATCCCTGGTTTTCGGAAACAACAGATCGCATAGGATCCCTGGATTGTAAACCTACAAAGAACATCAGCGAGGAGAGGTGTGATAAATAAACATCATGGTAGTAAGAAGCCACCACGGATTAAATGGAGATAAAACATACTTATGTTTGTTTGGCTTATTTAAATTTCACTATGCACAGTGGCGGCTCTATCTTGGGGGTTCAAGGGGATGGTACCCAGTAACAATTAAATTAAAATGACAAAAAAAAACAAACAATATTATTGTACTAACATCAGCGGCTTTTTTTAACTACATATACAACATATTTATTGTATTACAATAAATTAATATACAGTAGGAATTAATTTAATATAATATGTTACGCTGAATTAATTTTATATTTTGTCAATGTATAAATAATAGTAAATCTGAGTGTGAATCTCTCACCCTATTTCTGCAACTATTACCCATTATTTTTTATCTTTTACATGTACATCCATCAAACTTTATGAGCTCGTCTATCCAGCGGGTTTTAGGGTGGCCCTGTGCGCGTTTAATGCCCCATCGATACCACTGTATGACAGCATTTGTCCACTCACTGAGCGACATGTCAGTCCATTGCCATTTCATCTGCTTAGCGACTTGTATCGCATCACGTACTCTTGTCTACTACCTTATCCATTGGTTTCTTTTGTAATCTTTACATCTAAGAGTCTATGTTTCAATGCATACGTGAGCGTTACTGGCACACATTGGTTGAACATTTTATGCTTCTGGAAATGTATTTCTTCATAATAAGGGAACAACAAATTGACCGACGGTATTGAATACTGGTTAGTAAAATCTGACTCCACCATCTGAAAAGTGCTGGAGACGCCACTGATTATGGATATTACATTACTTACACATTTTCCATATTTCAGAAGTCGGTGACAATAGGTACTCACGATGGAATGTTTCATTGTGACGAAGTGTTGGCATGCTTTATGTTGAAGCAACTCCCGCAGTATGCCGATGCAGAAATCATTAGAAGCAGAGATCTGGCCGTTTTGAAGGAGTGTGATATCGTTGTCGATGTTGGAGACATTTTTGACAAATCCATCCACCGATATGACCATCACCAACGAGGATTCACCGAGACCATAGGTAGTCTGCTGCCATCAATGAAAAAATATGATATTAAGTAAGCTTAAAAAAATGAAGGTTTTTAGAATAAAATTTGTATAAAACTCCATTAAGTATTAATACCCCGTTTACACGTGCATGGATTTACTGCTGACAGTATGTATTACCGCGGCCATAATAAGAAAATGTACATGTAAACATGTATTATCCTGCAGTTGCAAGATTGAATCAAAAAAGTTCGGAAGCTTCTGAATTTTCATGCGACAGTTAGGATTTTTTCGATCTGCTTCTGCGTAGTAGAACGATAGTGGCGAACCTGCCGGCAAAAAAACGAATTATACCGCTCAGACTTATTTTGAGGTTAACCAATTTTCACTATCTGTCAAATAGTACCATAAAATGACAACATCGCGAATTGCTTACTCTTGAAGAATGAGATTGGAGAGACAGTCAGCACTTTTACGTGTAAACAGTTATTGTCACGATAGTTTAAAATACACACCATCGCTACTAGTAAATCCATGCACCAGTAAACGGGGTATAATGATGAGTCAGAGGTGGACTCTGGCTGTCTCCAAAGTTGTTTCACACCATTTCTCCCTTGTTATCGAATGCTGTGAGAAGGATCTTTTCTAATTAAACTGACTACCGGTCTCTAACACGCTGTTATTTCCATGTGTTTGTTGACGTCAATTGACACCAAAGTACTTTCTATCCAAGGCGGTCAATAGTCAGGCTGTGGCACAAATTTGTGATTTCCGATGGTAGTACTAGTTATTGCTTAACTTATGATGCGATGTGGTAACCATTTTCGCAGTGAATGATTTTCAATTGTATATTTTATTCATATCAATTAATATAGTACCATTTTTTTCAAATGAAACTATCATCATTATATTGTATTCAAAGTGTACCTAAGCAATAACTAACACTACAATCGATATTCACAGTTTCATGCTGTGGCCTGTACAGTGCAATTCTTTCAAAAAAGGCTTTCGTCAAAAGATTTAGATAACTTATAACGATCATTTGTTTTACAGACTTAGTTCTGCTGGCTTGATCTACGCTCATTTTGGAGAAGAAATCATCCGAGAAAAAACCAGCTTGGGAGATGTCGGTGTCAAAATAATTTTTGAAAAAATTTACGAGACCCTTATACAAGAAATCGACGCTATTGATAATGGAATACCTATTTGTGACGGTGAACCCCGATATCGGTTCTCTACAAACATCAGTGCCCGAGTCGGAAGACTCAATCCCGAGTGGAACTCTCCCAAGACTGTTGACGTCAAATCCCGCTTCGAAGAGGCGATGACTATCGTCGGACAGGAATTCTTGGATAGAATTTCATATTACACAACTGTTTGGTGGCCCGCCCGGGCGATCGTCGAAGCCAGCGTCAAAAATAGGTTTGATGTCCACCCGAGTGGTAAAATTATTGAGCTGGAAACCATTGTTCCATGGAAACAACACTTCTTTGACATAGAAAAAGAATTACAGTTAGGAGAATCAATATTGTACACTCTTTTTCAAGACAAGAGCGCTTGGAGGGTTCAATGTGTACCCAATACACCTGAAAGTTTTGTCTGCAGGTAAAATTTTGCATCACTTACAATATCTCTTCCCCTGTTCGGCTTTTTGTATCTATTCCGAGTATTGCATGCCACCCATCAGACTGATCAGGCAATTGTCACGTGTATTGAAACTCTGACATGGCCACTGTAGCGAAGGGTGGATGTAGGCTGTTAAGATCCGCCATAAATAGTGGACATGAAACTTTGTCAGTCATACGTATTTGTTTTAAAAGAAATCGCTTCTAGGTTGTTTGGTTATGCTTTTAGTCAAATATTTTATGATTTATAATACTAAATGTGTTGGAAAAAAGGAAAATGAAAATAACGCGTTTACAACTGATAAGCGATAATCATAAAATATGTAAAAACAAAAAATCCATGAGTTTGTATGAGATTTCACAATGTTCAATCGCAATGCCAACGAACAAACAAGTCACTGCGATAGTTGCCGACGGAAAACTAACGTATAGAAGTTTCATACTAACATCACGCGTAAGTGCGAGATCGGCACCCCACACAAACGCGTGATTGGCAGTGAACCTGTTAATGTGACCACCAGCGGCGGTTGGTCTAACATCATGCAAGTGCACCGCACTGCTTGCATTGCTATGAAACATCGTTCAAAATCGTAAATCATATTTTTTCTTCATAGGTTTTTAATATTATCGCTCACTTATTGTAATGCAAACCACAAACCGATGTGCCCACATTCCCAATCGGCGATAATACAGGCACTATGCACCGTGTACGTCATCCTCGCTGAAATCGTTTGCGCTCCGGCAATAATTTTGTTTACTTAAAATGAACCCACAGTTTAGTATTAACTAAAGCCATTATAAAACAACTTAAACCGTGCTAATCACTTACGCCATGCGTAAATTCCAAAATATCGAGCGCCGACCGGGTAAAATGACATCATATTGTTCTGAGTAGAGAGCAATTACAGATTTGAATTATGGTTTGTTATTATAGACGCCCCGCCCCGACTTCACGCTCAAATTATGTTTAGTATCATATTTAGCAATCTCGTATGTAAAATGCCTGTTAAACTTAATACAATAGAATTCATTATTTTATAAATTTAAAATGGATAAGAAATATAATAGAATGTCGGTAAGATATTTTGATTTATGTGTACTGCAAATTAAATCAATGAAGATAAAAATAATTTTGGTACCTATCGCATTTCTGGAAAATTAATATTTCATTATCATGTGTGTTGACTAAATGCGAAATGATGTCGGTTATTTATAAAAGGTATAGAAAATTATTAATTCATGAATTCTAGTGATAAGCTAATAAATCTTAGTACTATTTCACAAAGTGCAGTTTCATAATAATCATTATTCATACAGTGTACAAATTGCTAAAGATAATGTACTTATATAGAATAAGATGGCTTACGTTGAAAGTAAGAGGTATTTATCTACTATAAGAGATGCAATCGTTTCTTAAAACAAATCCAATAAAGATTTAAGTAACTCGCAACATGTTTTATTAAAAATATAAAATATACAGGTAATTTCCCAAATGTCAATAACGTTTTGTCAAATCAAAAATAAGGCCGAATTGATTTCATTTTTCAATAAGGTAGGTTTCCAGCGCACCCTCAAAAATTACAACCCAAAAAATCACCGGCCGCCACTGGTGACCACTACAATCATAATTTTCTTTTCCTAACATCGACGCTCTTCCACCATAAGATTAATGGAATCTTTACACCACAGATGACAGAATAACTTGTGGGCTTTCCTGTAGTACTATAATAAACTCTTTATTTCCCAAAAAATGTGTTAATAGGTAAATAATTTATATGATTGAGGGCACCGCTTAATTTTCTTTATCTACGGTATTATGGTAATCTCAATATACAAAAATGTTCATTACTTCAGTTGACTAGCGTGATTGTTTCAGGAAATTCCTACGAAAAGATTGGTGGGGAACCAGAGATGATGCGCTGATTCAATTATCCGGAATATCCGGGACGATATTCTGCCACGCCACCGGCTTTATTGGCGGCAATCAAACGCGGGAGGGAGCATTACAAATGGCGATCAAAAGTCTGGAAGCTAGTGATACATGAAACCACTACAAAATTAAACTGAAACACCTTAAATCATATTAAACGTCTGATCTTTTAATACAATATTAGTATCCTCCTATTTTTGGTTATTTATTAAAAAAGGAGAATTTATTTATGTAACAAAGCTAGGTACAGTGCGAAAATGATATGTTGAAGTGTCATGGCCGCCGTTGTGGAGCTGCGATTTATGCCAGTATTGTAGTTCTCGTAACGGCCGCAGACTACTGAGTTCATTTCATATTTTTATACATTTATTTATTTCTTTATAAATCATTTTACCGAATAAAACATTTTTTTATGAAACAGAAATACAACTTTATTCTGCTATTGAAATACTTTCCAAGATCGAAAAATTACATTATGATATTTTTGGCAGTTTTGTACATAAATAAACAAGAATGCTGCATATCTCAGACACATTCTATTGCAATTCATTAAGCAGAAAAAAATGCAGATGTAGAGATAGGACGATCGATTGGCTCAATGTTCTGGATGTTAGAGAATTGAAGCGACTAACACATAACATATAATACTGCAACAATTGATGACAACACATACTATCATAAGATATGATACCCACTAATGACATAGTTAATCAATAGGCGAGATGCCTATGGTGGAATGTAAAGGATCTTGTGAACCATTCAAAACAGAGAGTTCCGTTGATTTCATTATATTGTCACTTTTGCATCTGAAGTTTCAGTTGACTTTTCTGTCTGTGCGTCATCATTTTCTTCCACCTCATCGTCGCTGTTCTGTTCGTGGTCTCCTTCGCTCGGCCCCACTTTGTTTTCATCTCTGATGTCGTACGAGTGCAAGGGAAGCGTCTGCAGCCAGTTCTCCATGGATTTCTCCTGTTGCTCGGTGGTTATAATGTTTGGGTAAATGAAGGTCTTCTTGAATTCTTCAATCTCGCTTTCGATGTCGTCCCACGTGAGTGATCCGTGAAATCCATCCTTACTGTATCGGTTGTTATATCGATCATAGTGTACCTATCGAAATTGAACATTAATATTATAACAGTATAAAGAGTAATTAATGCAATGAGAGTCAATTCTACTAAGCTGTTAAAAAAAGCATGATGATTTACTCGACAATGAAATAAAATCAAAGACAGCAGTAAATAAAAAGTTTCACTACTATCACAATATATGCTCATCATACACACATACCCAAGTATGCATGCAATCTGCTCAACGGTGCTTTATACAAAAGTAAGATTCATCCATATCATATTTTCTATTTTTCGGAAACATTTCCTACGTGAAAAAATGTCTCAAAACGTATAATGCATTTCACAGAAGCTATAATGACATTACAGTGAAACCCCGATTCTACGATTTTCAAGGGACCCAAAAAAAAACGAAAAAGGGGATATATAAAAAAAAGCATTTCGACGTCTTCAATTATTTTAAGGAGTTCTAGTTTTCTTCATGGGGGACATTTTAGTTGCAACAAAATCGTGATACGAGATGTGAGGCAAGCCTGAGCAGCCTGTGCAAAGTGCAAACAACAGGCAAAATTGAGCGCCAACCGATCTGTGCAAACAAAGCATAATAAAAAGTATCATGAACAATTCTATGACAGCGAAATGAAAAATATTCAAAAACAACGGTCACTCGGGATAATATTTGTGACGGAATCATAATATTTCCAAACAAAGCATCATAAACAAATTCTACGAAAGCGAAATGACAAATATTCAACAAAAACGGTCAATCGGGATACTATTTGTGACGGGACCATAATATTTAGACGATAGATCGAGGAAAACGATAAATCGGGGAACGGTTAATGCGGGATTATTTAACATTGTTCTTATGGGTGTTTGGCGTGACTTCCAAAAATGAACGATTCATGCGGGAAAACGATTTATGCGAGAACTGTAGAAGCGTGAAAAACTTTAAAAAAAAAGTTGAATTAAACGAAATTACCTGATCCAGTATAAGTCCCAATCCTGGCGCCATCGGTAAATCAATGCGATCAGCTGTGAACGCTCTCTCGAGGGTGTCTTCCTCAGTGTGTCCTCGCACAATTGCTAATGTGAGTCCCACCATCTTTCTGATTTGATGCATCATGAAACTCTGCCCCTAAAACATATAAAGAAATCTATTCAAGAATGGTTTGAATTATAAATCAACTAAAAATTAAATTAAATATTGACCACATGAGCACAACATGGAATAATCGTTAGAATGCTCAAGTGTTGACATGCGATTTTAAATAAATTCTTATAAACACATTATATTAATGCTGACATCTTACAGCTAATATCGCTTATCACTATTACAGCTAATAATAATAGCTAACATCTTGTCGTTACCTTCACTTTGAGGACTACGAACTCCATCTTATCAGTGACGAAAGGTTCTCCGCATTCAAAAGACATCATGTATCTTTTTGAAGAAGGATCAAGGTACTCTCTGAAAAAAAAGGAAAATTTTAACAATCAAATATATTATAATATATTTAAATACACATAATTAATTAGTAGTCTCATCTGCTTAGCAGGACATTCTCAATAGATAAAAATCACCAACACTATTTAGCTGTTTATCGGGTGATTTATTAAGTGATGACAACTGTCACATTTTAATCAGAAATAAATGTAGTTTACTTATTTCATAGGAAACTTATTTTGAGTATTAATTATACATGCAAATACGATATAAATATTAAATACGTCAAACATGGTTAACATCTATAGTAAACAGACAACCTTCTTAATTTCATAAGGATCTTCATTGCCATGCCAATAATAATATATGAATGAGTACTGGTATAATGTATCCGCGAATGCTTCAATTTATGCAAATTCGTATGACATTCGCACAATATAATTATTCAATTGCAACTAAATTAAAATATATTGAATAATAATTATTAGGCAATCGATATTTATAAAATGGCAACATTATTCACAACGGAATGCAACGTTGCCTAATTAACTCATCACTTTTGCAACTGCCATTATATTTTGATCTATGCATGATATTTTAAAATTGGTTTTATTTAGCGAAACACAACATTCTATGCATCTGCTAATTATACACAATTGTTTAAATAAATTTGTTCAAAAATAAGTCAATTAAATTTACCTAACTTCACAGAATACATTACTACTAATATAAATAGGTCGGTTATATAAAATGAATGTCAAGACGTAAACGAGAGTTACAAGCAAAATAATGATACATACTAAAGCTTTTTAGCGAAAGTTACAGTATGCTTTTTTGAACTGCCAAATATGTTAAAAGTGATTTATGTGACAAACTGATAAAATTCAGGGAATCCGTCGGAACTAAATTGTCGCATTGCCAACAGCAACTGTTATAGTACCTAGCGGAATAGTGGGTATCAAATTTAATAATCTGGCTCCCTATGCACAAAACTATTTAATACTTACTATTTGAAATGAACATCAAAGTTTACCGTATTGCTTATAACTCATGTACACAAAAATGTACCGCCTGACAAAAAACTCTGTCGATAGGTACTTATTCATACTTACTTTTTTGATGTAAAATTGTGAAAATTTTTTGTTCCCTCGAATTTCTTTAATATAATTCTCACATTCTCAATGGTTTGTGGCGATGTTCTGTAGGTTTCTATGTAAGGAATTGGCGTATCGTGTCTCTCAAAAGATAATGTGGGAAGTACATAAATGTAAGTGCGAGCGTCACACTGAGATTTGGAATTGAATCCTTTGGTCACCCTCTTAATGGAGAATATTTTTATCTCTGGCGGCAGAAGATCATTGATTGTTGAGACCTGAACTTCGTCGGCTGGAAAGCAATTTATTTTCATAATGTAATTAAAATAACATCTGGGACAGAGTATTTACTAGCGGGGAAAACTCCTCATTGGCGGTTATTTAAAGTCTACCTTAGTAAAAATAAATCTTATTTATTAGCTTATAGTGGCTAAGACTCAGCTTATTAGAGAGAATTTATTATTTATTTTATAATAATTTTTAATGCATTTTCTTATGCCATTAAATATGCCTTTTAATGGTAACGGATTTCAAAACATTGTTTTTACCAAAGATGTAGAAAAACCTTCTATATAAAGGAGCCTAAATGTATAAAATTGAAGCAAAAAAATACCACTGGTCCACTGATTAAGTCAGGTACAAGTGACTCATTGCAAGTGTATTCGCAGAGAACTTCACACTACTGCTAACATTTATTTGCTAATTTGCAGGGCATATAAAAAGACAATTTGTCATAATGAGTAGATAATAAATACTACACTTCGGCATTCTTATTTACTTAGTTAAAAAATTCTGTAAAATTTGTGTAAAACAGTATATAACTGCGCACTCCACACAGTAATCGCAATGAACATAAAGAATAGCTGCCATTGCTTTAGCAAAAAAAAATTGGAATGGCAACTGAGCAATTTTAATGTTTGTGGAGTTTGTCAAGTTAACTATGCTCCACGCGCTTGCAAAATAATTTCAAATATCATAACAAAACTAACATATAAATTCATTCTATTTATAGTCGAAATTCTTTTGTTTTTACTCTCGTAAATATGTCTTCAGATTATTATAATCATTTGTCATCACGGTACTGCGCTATTTGCCATGTTCTCTTCCCACAATAAACAAATGGTTTACCACCAATCCTCAGAAAAACATATACCTACAATATCAGTTACTTACGCATTTTAAGAGATACAAGTTGTCTGGCAGCCGATACTCCTTTGTCGGTGCGAGCAGCTCTTTGGAATTGTATCGTTTGGATCTGATTGAATGCCTCGTCAGTTATATACTTGGCTGTTAATAATGCTTTCAATAAGTCTTCCTCAATAGTTCGAACATCAGGATTTCTAAAATATATTGAGGAAATGAACACTGTAATATTTTCTCTCCAGACCCACCACTTACAACTGAGGGGTATAGAAGCAAAGGCAGCTTTCTACCATATCAGTGTTTTGGAGAAAAAACTAATTTAAGGCAGATAAGGCATAAAGCCCATTGACGCAGCGAGTGCGGCGCTCGCGCAAAATTTCTACAAGTGGCGCGTAAATCATCAAAAATACAACGTAATCAAATACGCCAGCGCCCACTGGACTTAACGATGCCTTGCGCGCCGCCTGCCGCATGAGTCACCGTTTTTCGCTTCTCGGCGATACGATTTAATGAAAATACAAAGAAGTCCATTCATTGAACACGGCTACCAAAATTACGCTGCTTGAGGCGTTGTCGATCGACGGGCCAAAAGCAATTATTTAATAACAGAGAACCCATTGTTTTATTTTATTCCGTGTCATTATATTTCGCTGGTTGAATAATGTCGTCGTAAATATTTATTACAAGCCCCGAAATAATATAATATTTTTATTGCTTTGTTATGAGAGACGCTGTAAAAATAATTGTTTTGTGCTGCTTGGGCCGCTTATTACATAGGTGAAGGGTAATGCGCGGCGAGAGACGTGTGATTATGGTTATGAATACGCCGACTTCGCCCGCTCGACGCGTTCTGTGGGCACCATCGCTAAGGTTTAATGCAGAACTTTTTGTATTTTTTTTCAATGTAGAAATAAGATTCAAAAATATAATAAAAATCAGTAATTTCGCTACACTTATTAAGATATTTTAATTATTATAAATGTCAATATTGCTACATTTGCTTCCAAATTTATAAGATTGCTGGTTTTGGGTCTAACTAATTGAAAGTTTGCTCCCAAATTGTACCGAGTGGCCATTTTGTCACGTGACTTTTTGTATAGGAATAATATTGAAGAATGCAGCCTTTGCTTCTAATGTGAATTTTTAAAGTGATTTTTGAATGAAAGAATGCAGATTTGCGCCTCTAATATTGTTTTACCATGTGCATAATAAGCATAATTGATTCTATACCCCTCAAATGTACGGCATCACGGAATCCAACCTACCCTTCAGCATAAAAAACATAATGCCAAAACATAGATATAACTCATGGGGAAAAGAATAAATACTTCTGTTATAAATACTTGATGCCAATCAGAGACCTTCAATTGTTAATTTAAAATTTTCATACATTTTGATGCATTATTAACACAAACTAAGATTATATTAAGTTGGGCTAGGTTAGGTTTGGTCTAAAAATAAAGTTATAAAATCTCATGTAGGCATCTGCGGCATATTTACCTTTTTTTAAGGGGGGACATGCTCGTCGAAGGTCAAAATTGAGTTTTTATTGTATTTTCAAACCATGATCCTGGACACTCCTTAAACGTTGTAGATAATCTATTTATATAATTTTGAAGCCTTATTATCCTTTATAGTTATTTTAAACATTTGATGACTGCATGAAGTATTTTTGTTACATAAAATAGTATTCTTTTAAACCTCTCGCTCTAATGTTTTAGAATATAGTCATATTTCGGTACATAACTGTGCAGTGGTGTTAGGATTTTTTACATTTAATAATTTTTAAACGCATTTATAAAACCATTAGCATAATTTATTACGAGATAATTTTTGTAAAATATTCACGATAAAAAATTATATTGATAATCTCTGTGATCCCAAATTTGACAAGAATTAGGCATTTTATTATTCAAAAAATCGGCAAGATTAACACATTTGAAGATGATTTTAAAGATATTTATTATAAGCTATGTCTTTGACCATTCAAGTGTGATAAACATCTTATGAATAATGATTGCTTTATAATAATTATTGACCTAAGAATAAGGTAGTGTTTTTTTGAAATACGCCATTTCTTTTGTCATTCCCCAGTGGTTAAGCTACAACAAACGGCCGTAGCCATAAATTGACAAACTATAATTAAAGTAGGGAGTAAAATGATATTGACGCGCGTGTTTGAACATGTACAGTTTAAAAAAAAATAAAAAAAAATTCGGTTAAGTACATGTTCAAACACGCGCGTTAACATAATTTTACTATCTACTTTAATTAAAGTTTGTCATTTTATGGCTACGGCCGTATGTTGTAGCTTAACCACTAGAGAATGACAAAAGAAATGGCGTATTTCAAAAAAACACTACCTTATTCTTAGGTCAATAATTATTATAAAGCAATCATTATTCATAAGATTTTTATCACACTTGAATGGTCAAAGACATAGCTTATATTAAGTATCTTTAGAATCATCTTCAAATGTGTTAATCTTGCCGATTTTTTGAATAATAAAATGCCTAATTCTTGTCAAATTTGGGATCACAGAGATTATCAAAATAATTTTTTATCGTGAATATTTTACAAAAATTATCTCGTAATAAATTATACTAATGGTTTTATAAATGCGTTTAAAAATTAATAAATGTAAAAAATTTTAACACCACTGCACAGTTATGTACCGAAATATGACTATATTCTAAAACATTAGAGCGAGAGGTTTAAAAGAATACTATTTTATGTAACAAAAATACTTTATGCAGTCATCAAATGTTTAAAATAACTATAAAGGATAAATAAGGCTTCAAAATTATATAAATAGATTATCTACAACGTTTAAGGAGTGTCCAGGATCATGGTTTGAAAATACAATAAAAACTCAATTTTGACCTTCGACGAGCATGTCCCCCCTTAAGTACCATGTATTTTTGTAATTAATTTAAAACAAACCAGAAGCTCAATCACTGCCCACACTACATATGAAGGAGATTGAGGGCCTAGCCCAGGTGCTCCAAAACATTTAAAAAAATCAATATAATTGTTCAAACTCAGGCATAAAATTACGCTCATACTTTTTGAGTTTTAAAAAAGTATCCACTACGTGTCTATAAGCATGTAATTAGTATGAATCACAGAACAGATAATAAATAGAATACCAATAGACTATATTCAATACGCCGCATGGTGAAGCAGGCTTTTGAATGTGTGAGTGTCCTACGAAAAAGAAGCATGCATTATGCACTTGCAATAGTGTGTGTAACACACCATCATTAAATGAGCGTAAATGCATAAACCGAGAGCAGTTTTCAGTATTCGACGTAAAACGTATTCTAGACACAAGTGTAAGTTTAACCCGGATTCTTCCTTACTCGAGTTGGTTACCTGCTATCACCTTACCCGTTGTGTATTTCAGTTCCCATTATTTCTGAGTTCCCTGGTATGGATGGTAGAGTATATTGATTTTTAAAGAATCAGGGTTCTGTTTTTCGGCACTAACCCCCACTAGATTTTACTGCTGGAACCGAATCTTTAATATAATTGGGGATTCTAACAGCACTGATTATGCGAGCGAGTTTACTTCTGCAGTACATTGTCTGTAAGGCAATCATGAATTCTACACCCAATACTTAGTAAGGCAACAGGTAATATTTAATTTAAGTCACCTCTGCATCCCAAAGTAATTAACCCCTGAATAAGCAAAAAGCATTGCAACTTTTCTCCGCCTAATCCTTTCGAAGGGTTCATCGCAAACTCGCTTGTTTGGATTCGACTTATCTTCTAGATTTCTAGATCTTGCTTGGTCTTCCCATTGACGTTTTTTAACTCTGCCGTTGTAGCGTGTCTGTTTCTTGGTTAGTTTTTCACTCTTATCGTCGACCTCAGGTTCCATGTCATCAATATGTACTTGCGAAAATAGCGGTCTACATCCACCTGTAACAATTGCGTACACGATATCAATTTGTTGGCCTACACTTTCAGCTACAGACCGCAATGTGTATTTGTAGGCTACGTTATTAAATTAACACACAATGAAAGGTAAATTAATGAATAAATGGTACGTTTAACGCATCATACTTATAATTGGAATTGGAAAGATAGTTGTTTTAAACTCATTCAAAAGTTTTTGTGTAAAATTCCTAAGATAAGTCATTTAGCGATACCAAATTTTAGGTTAATTTTGAAGTTTTGGTTAATCTTGATTGTCTATGGTTATTTATTGTCAAAAAGTATAATAATCTATGATTAAAACAACAATGAAATACCATTCATTCTGTGATTTTATTTGATTAAATAAGACAATATTTTCAACAGAGCAGGTAGATAGTTTTATTAGTCAATTAATCATAAGATCAATTATAAAATCTGAAAAAGTTGTATTTAATTTAAGTACTGTTAAGACTGTTAAGAGGGAAACTCTTACGGAAACTATTAAACAACGGTCTGGCAATAAAATGCAATAAAGAGCGTTTTTCGACTGACGTTTTGTAAATTGTGATTCGAGTTCGAGTTTCGACCTCGATGCAAATATTTTTGTTATGAATGTATAAATACACCTTCGTTTCGATAGTATCCTATTGAGAGCGTATTATATATAATATTATATACATTCACGCGATGGCAGATTCTACGGTGTTTTCGAAGTCATCGGATGTAACGAAGATGAAAGTAGTCGATTTAAAAAAAGAACTAAAAATGCGAGGCTTGAGTACGGCCGGTGACAAAAGTGAACTCGCGTCAAGGCTGCAAAGCGCGCTGAATAAAGACTGCCTTGCCGAAGACACCCTCGACTCAGACGAGCTGGACCTGGACGGCGTCCTCGGGGACGACGACGA
Source organism: Rhyacophila brunnea (assembly GCF_057557595.1). Lineage (NCBI taxonomy): Eukaryota > Metazoa > Arthropoda > Insecta > Trichoptera > Rhyacophilidae > Rhyacophila > Rhyacophila brunnea. The sequence goes on along the minus strand of NW_028233276.1, from coordinate 31,355,109 downwards.
CGAAGACAAGAACGTCGCCGACCTCATAAACGACGATATCATCGCAAACGAATCCGTTGTATCGGGATCCGGCAGTGCACTCATAGAAAACGCGATCGACTCTCCGGATACGGTGTCCGGGAACACTGTGAGCGCCCCACAATCCATCAGAATAATGAAGAGACGGTCTCCGTCGAAAATCTCAAGTGCAGATTCGTTGATTGACGATAAGGATCTCTCCCCCCCCGTACAGTCTTCGCTGAAACGTTCGATAAGCACTAAAAGTGATGATTCTACGCCTGCCAAAAAGATTGTACTGAACAGAGCAATCATTGTTGCCCCTGTTTCAAGCAATGATGATTCATCTACTGTGACAGATAGCGATTCAAAAGATAAGACTATCAGTAATTTAGAGCCTAAAGTGACGAAACTATCTCTGGATCCTAAAGCGAGGTTAGAGATGCGAGCTAAACGTTTCGGCTTGCCGCCAACCGAGACTGCTCTTAAAGAAATAAGAAAAGCTCGCTTCACATCGGATACCTCCACTGTCACAAACACAAATTCGCCACAAAGGATCACATACACGTCGACGACCTCCTTAGATGTTCTTAAAAAACGCGCTGAACGATTTGGCACTTCCGTCTCCAAGGTAATGGTGGATGCTGAAAATCAAGAGAAATTAGAAAAACGTAAAGCCAAGTTTGGTGTGATTAAAACATAAATTTATTGACGAGTACTGTGCCATAAACTGTACAAATACAACATTGCAGTACCTCAACAATTTCCAACTGAAGGCCTCGAGTCTATCATAGATTAATGTTAACAATCCTCACTTTGTAAAGTTTTTACCTACATTGCTAATTTATTTTTTAACCAATACAGTGATTTTAATGTATGTACTCTAGATGAATAATAAATATCTTTGCTTTTGAAATCACTTAAACCATTTTATCCTTGTTTTATTGTTCGCTCCAAACCTATAACCAAATGCAGAGATGTCGATGTTAAGTAAGCCATAAATAAGACATTTAAGGATAATATATCAGTTGGCAATGTCCCTTTGAAGCAGAGGCAAACAAATCTGACTATTATTAAATTATGTGGAGTAAGTATTTACTACATATTGTGTTTTAATTTAATGAATAGAATAATATGTAATAATGACCACCAGTGGCGGCCGGTGGTTTCCAAAATTGCTTTCATTGGGGGTGCACTCAAAATTTTCTTACCTTATTTAAAAAGCATATCAATTCAGCGTTGTTTCTGTTTAGCGAACACCTCAATCACTTCTCAAGTCTTGAACTGTTTGTAAAAGTTTTTTCTCAATGCTTAACACAGGTAGACATGTTAAGTCAGTCCTGATTCATGGTAAGTATTTCTGAAAGACGATTTAATTCTTTTAATGGTTGAAAAACACTTTTCAATTTCCACAGATGTCATCGGACCATCCTTTTTTTATTCTGACTTATTATTATTATTGATAAAGTCTACGTTTACCGACATCATTTTAAAACACATACACTTCACTGATTGAACTATAATTATAAGTATTAAGTATTATAAATCTTTTATTCAAAATTTATCATTTTAAAACACATACACTTCCCTGATTAAACAATAAGTATAAGGTGCATTGGGGTAATTCCGAATATGGGTATATTCCGAAAGTTCAAAAATTCTACCAATCGAAGAGATATTTTCCTATTGGCAACATTTAGTCTAGACACCATGTTCATTGTGCTCGCCTCGTCAGTCGTCGCTAGTCGCTAGTGTCAACAATGCGTGCATACCATCAAGTTTTTTCGGAGAAGTGTTTTTCTCGCCATTTTTGCTGATTCGTAATTACCCCAACTTACATATCTCAGAATTCTGGTAAGTTATTTGAATAAGTGATTGCTTTTACGATAGATTATCGTTTTTTACGAATTTGTGGGAGGAACACAACGTCCTAGCTGTGTTTTAAATTTTTTTTCGGAAATACCCCTTTGGGGCTATTCCGATATATATTCATTCCGCAATAGCCCACTTAACTTTTCCATAGTAATTGGCAGTGATTCTCAATCTGTAAAGAAACTAAAATTATATCTAATTTAGATGTACATAATATACTTAATTAAATTAATATTAAAGTAAGTAAATTTAGTGTCGTCCTAATAAGAAGCTATCGCACATCCTATTATAATCTGGGTAAGTGCGGTAACGCCAGCCTTCACTTAACAGTATAACTAGTGTATCCGACATCATGAGCGAATATAGCGATTCTGATATTATAGATTATCTTGATTTTGAAGTATTGATGGATAAATACTCTGAAGATGATTTAAAAATATACAAGGAAGAACCAAGGTCACAAAAAAACAAAAGATGTGAAATATGGTGAAAGTTTAACTGACGAAAAGATACTCGCCAACAACGATTCAAATTCTCTCTGTACTAAGAGTAAAGGTGTTGGCAAAAAAAGTAAAGGTAAATAAAATCAAGCGGATAAAACAGACAAAAAAAAAACGAAGAGAAAAGACACATTGAAAGAGATGACAAAGACAACGTTGATGTTTTTATAAAAGGAAAAAATATAACAACTAGAGAAGACTCAAAAGAAAAAGACAAAAATGAACAACTGCTACTAAAACTGAAAAATAAAGATATAGTATACAAAACTCAAGAAAAAGACCCTCAGAAAGAAGAAGGAGGAAAATTACAAATTAAATAATTCAGTGCTTGTCAGATATTCAATCAGAAATGGAGGTACTATATTGGGTTCATAGAAGAAATAATAAAACATGAGAAAACATACTTCTCTATCAACTTCTTAAAAACTATGAGACCACAGCAGCAGCTAACCTTTATTACGACCATAAGAAAAGATAGTGACAACTTTCCAGAGTAATTAATAGTGAAGAAGATAGACATACAAAAAAAAGTGCTGATGAAAAAGAATATTACTTATGTAATGATAAAGATAGAATTTATTTTGACTGATTGCGTACCAAACCAATAGATCATTATTATGTATATGTGAGGCTTTCAGACCATGTCTTAAGCAATTCTGTTATATTTTTTTAACAGTGTAGCCCGCATTTTAGTTTTAGGTTTGCTAGCATGAATAATTTATAAGTTTATGCCATAAAAGTAGATAAACATGATTAAAAAGACAAGTTCCGACTTTGATTTAACATTTTAAGGTTGACTTATTTAATTGTATGGGTATGAAGAAAGTTTATTTTGTTATGCAAAAAGCAGTAAGTAAACAAAAGATATCTTTATAAAAAATATTGTTCTATCAAGGTAGGCAAATAAGAATGTAGACTCAAATAATTTTAAAAATTATCACTTTTATTTGATTTTCCTCGTCTTTATTTTATTGATTTAAGGTGGTAGGTACTTGTGTCATATTGGGATATTTTTTCTCATTATTTGTCACCGATGGGAACAAAACTGGTAGTGACAACCGGGAATAAACCTGCTCTGCTCCATGCCGTTCCACAATCCCTATAATCCTATGTACTTAACTGAAATGTTGAGAACCACTATCTTTTTTTGGGGTAATTCCGAACTAATAGTATCAAAAGTTAGGGATTATGGAAACTATTAACAAAATTGATGATATTTTGTGTTAGGAGTAATTACGGTCGAAAAAGAAAGGTAAACCTTTGGTCAAAGTGCAATAAAATCAACTTTTGAATAATTTCGGAATTACCCCAAGATATTTCGTAATTTCCCCAATGCCAAAAAAAAATGACTGAATTTTTCAAATTCTCAATTTAAAGAACCCAACTATATATTCAAGAATCTAATATATATTAATCATACATCTTTTCTTTAAGTACACAGAGGTAAAACAATAATGGCAGTAAATATAAAACACTTTTAATAATCAACCGAAATATATAACCTCTAGTCATCTCATAGAAATTCCTATCGGAATTACCCCAATGCACCTTATATATTGTTATGAATTTATTTTTATGAACAAAACTATCGAAATAACGTGACAAAACACCTAAAAAAGCCGACTATAACGACGACCGCAGAAACATACTGAATTGTATGTAAGAAATAATATTTGAAGAAAATATTAAAAAAACAAAACTATCGATTGTTTTGAATAGGTAGGTACGTATTTTTCGACTCTCGACAAATCGTCAGTTTCTTCGTCTACAAAAAGCAATAAAACTCCAGCAAAATGCCTGCATTGTTAAAAATATGACATCATGTTATACATATTCACTCACTATGAGAAAGAACATGGTAACTTAGATTTTAATTTTTTATAAATTATATTCAAATATTTGCAAATATAGAAGGAATAAAGGATCGATCCAAAATATTTATGTTGATAATCAATTTTTATTCAATATCAGCCTATTTTCAATGAATTTATATGAGATTTAAATAATAAAATCTATTTTTTTATCAATCCTACTAAATCTCAGTTGCTACATTTTTCCGCGTAACTTTTGAGCTGCGTCCCTAATGGTCATAAAATTTTGTGTATTAATGAGTTATTTATCGTTTTCACGTGTCGGCTTGAACTGTTATTACCCAATGTAATATGAACGGCAAACTAAGATCCCATATTTGTGCGTTCCGACGAGCGCACGAATTCGGTGACTGTTTACTGAGTATATACTTTTGGTATAAATTTACATGGATTAAATTGCGATAAACGAGTGATGACTTATGAATAGCATTGTTGCACATTGAGTGATGTTTAGGAAAAAGCAGTGCAGCGCACATGCATGGTGTTAGAGGAGCCGCCGCTGATGACCACATCGCATGATTTTCTCACACCTACCAAGTCGCCAATATTGGCAGTGTGAGGTTGAGGGCTGCTTAAGGCCACATAAGCACTTAAGTTTAGCTATGCATTTGACCTTTATTTGTGCAATTAGACTGAAAAAATGTCACCACAAATAACCGTTGGATGAAATTTAAACGTGAAGCGGAGATGCTATTTCTCTTTGAAAATATAATCATAACTGTCTATACCAGTTCTCACGTGAAATTTAACTGTGGCCGCACAATTGACACTGACAGTTCTATGGAAACGTCTGGTGGCCTGACCAAATTTCACTTTAGTTGTGATTGAAAAAATTAATGCTGAATTTTATTTACTAAAAAATGGATCAATTTATTCATAGACAAGTCCATTTAATAAACGACATTTGAAGATTTTAGTACATATCTATTTATTTAAAAATAATGCAAATGGAAATTCCTCATTACTCCTTTTTTCCAATCCGAGCCGCATGGCTGCTTTTAAGTTTACATCTGTTAACTGGCTTCGATATTTGTTTTTTATGAAATGCATTACACTGAATAATCTTTCACAGTATACAGTAGTAGGAAAAATCGACAATATTAATAAAGCAATTGTTGCCAATTCTTTGAATTGACTTTTGAAATTGAAATTTTTCAACCACGGTATTAAAATGATTATTAAGTACTTGGTCATGACTCATTTCCAATAATGCATATTTAATGTTAGCCCAGTTAATTAAATTGAATACTGAAAATGATGTTGGTGGCCACACATGAGACCCACTGGTCTACACTCTACACCAAAAATGTCGCCTGCGGCTCAGTTTTCTTCATTTTTAGTTAAAGTAACACTTATCAGAGACAATGATACAGATAGAAGGGGAGGATACAGTGTAGCAACCCACAAAAGGTTTTGAAATAGCTAAGTTAACCCTCTGCTCCTAAACGTCCTAAAATCCATCACTTGCCTGGACCAGGTATGGCCAACAGGTTAATCGTAATGTAATTCTTAGTTCGTCTGAGCTGTATTTTTGTACTTTAGAACATCACACCTATGTGAACAATCAGAATTTACGTAAATAATTGAGTGTTTTGAATAGGTACTGCATTAAAGAAATAAAACAAGATTTAATACTAATAAAAATCAATATTATTTTATCAAAGATCTCCAACAAAAATATTAAAATTCTGCCTTCGGATATTATGCCAAAGAAATAAAAATATTATGTAGGATTATATTAAATAAATCGGAGACATTATTCAGTATCTATAGAAAATATTTCTTTTTTATAGCAGAGATCATTTATCGCATGAAGAATTTCCGATTTTTTCCATATTAATGAGATGTTTGCTCATTTATATGCTTGCAAATAAGACAAGTAATCTCAAAACATAAAATTAAAGATACTGGGGGAAACCATATCAACGCAATATTATGCGTATTGCTATGTCAAGTTGACAAAAGCGTCAATGACATTGAGCTACTTTACGAGCTGTTTGTTAGCGAATTTACAATCTGCCTGTAAAGTCACCCAGTGTAATCATCGAACAAGCTAACAAGCAGATTGTAAACACTCTACCGAGAAAAGTTGAAAGCCAGTCAACTTTACATGCTAAACGCCGGCGTGGGCCTACTGCGTCTGCGCAGTAGCAACCTCCCGGTAAAAAAACGAACTACGTTCTGTCAAAATAGTCGCTGGCTTGTGGCTTCTCAGCGAATGGAAAGTTTTGTGTGTCATCATCATAATCGCAGTAGCTGAATCGCCCGCTATTAAATTCGCCAACAAAAGCTTCGCTCGTAAAGTAGCACAATGTAATTGAAGCTTAACTCACTATTACCCCCTAGCGCAGGGATGGCGAACCTATGACCCGCGGGTCAGACACTGACCCACGCGTTGATTTTTATAAATTTATTTTTTATATCATAAAAGAGAGAACAATCAAAAATATTAAACACATAAAGTATATATATCTAATGTCGAATTTATAAAAAAATATTTCCATGTGGACATTGGCTAGCTAATTTTCAATCGTATCACTGCACCTGTGTATGAGTACATGGTCGTAAAACGTCGTGCTTCGTCCTTTTGTCGCGAAGCGTGTATAACTCATGACAGCATAAACTTGACGCGCATACATATTCGTTGCATTGTAGAACGGGGAGATGTATCAGTGCGGAACTAAATGGCAGCCTTGTCGTACGCGTCTAGAAGTATTATTAAAGATTATTAAAGTTTCTCATCTACATATTGCACACAGATCGAAGTGAAGATATAAAAATACCAATAAAGTGTCGTTTAAATGAGAAATTACTGCGTTTTCCAAAATCTCGTAGGATAATAATAGTATTAGATAATTATTATTTTCATCATGAAATAATCGTTACTAGGACTGGGGTTACTAAGTAATACACCCCTGTTACAGGCGGGCTTCTCCCGGTGTAAAATAATCATTTAGTAGCTATAAGTCGAAATGTAACCCTGACCTCTAGAAACGGCTTCATAAAACATCTAATCTGATTCCTTGCTCAACCACGTAAGTATTTTTTAATCATAAGTAAAGGCCTTCGTCCGGTGTGTGAAAATCGCATATTGGGCGGAGGTGTAATTAAGATAAATTTAATTTAATTTAAAAAGTATAAATGATGATGGATGAAAGCGATAATTTTAAGACTAAATATAAGTATTCAAATATAATAAATTTTGCCGCGCATTGTGCGTGAAATCCTCGCGCGCCGGCGCCAGGGTCAGGCTCGTGATTCGCCGAATCAAAGATCATGCGATCAAGATTTGACCAAACACTAGTCCCTTTTACTAATGGCGTGGGTACGCGAAGTTTAAAAAAAATAAATAAATTAGTAAGCGTCCCCTTTCCGACATATACGGACCTGCGTAACTAATTGTAAAAACCTAAACATGTAAAGAAAGTGTAAAATATAAGGAATACCAAGTTACACGAGACAGACGTGGTTTTATTTAATTCCACCCTCAAATATATCGTACTTTTTTTTGTGAATCCGGGGTTCGATGGACACCTGAGCTAGCCGCTGGAACCCCGGGGATCTCAATGGCGCCTTGGCAACGTGAAGCTCGAAGAATCGCATGGATTCTTCCGAACCCGCGAAATAAAATTTACGCCCGCGAACGCTAAATAAAAGTTTACGATCCAGGAGCCGGAACAACCAAGAAATGGTTAACTAAGAAGTGGACTCCGACGTAACCCTTATCAAAGAAGAAGTGCTGTCTCCAACATCAAACCGGGAGAGCCCTCTGGTGTTCGAAGACAGTCCACATACGGAGCTGACCGCGCCTAGCGTCGTGCTGGAGACCGTAGCACCAGCGCGTCTCCAGTACGACGAATGGCTGCACAAATCCCACCTATGGAGACCAGACACATCATCGACGGTATCCAGCGAGGAGGGCTCGTAGAGGCCACGGCCCACTCGCGACGAAAAACGGCGAGCAAAATGCCGATTTTCCTAGGGTATCACTAACATGTCGTGTATCCTAGTCGACCACGGGATGTTCGGTGAGGAGAGAAAAAGGAAACGCGAGGCCAGGGAGCCTCACAAGAGGACTGAAAAGGCGCGCAAGCTGAGATGAATCGAAGCTGTGCGGGCGCAGGCTCGACCACGAGGAGATGAAGCAGGACCAGTCGCCAACCCTCGAGTCAAGGGTGAACGCCGAGTTGCTGTTAAAAGTGAAATGTGTAGATTATACGAATAAAACATCCGGAAATTCTTCTAATTACGGATATAAAGTTAATTAAGGACAAACTTTCTGAGCCTTGTAATCTTAAGTTCATTAGTACGAAAAATGTACATTCTAGTTTTAAAAATAACGCTTCAGTGACGCCAATTCTTTCCGTTCAAATAAAGTAAATATGAATGAATTCGAAAACATTAACATTGAAAATCGCAAACAATTTTATAAACGGGAAAGAGGATATTCTACAGTAGCGCGAAACCTGTTTCAAAGTTACGCCGTATTAATAATTTGAATTCAAAGAGAAACGAGGAAAATAGTATACGACCGTCACTATTATTTCTTTACAAATTACCAATCGTAAATTTACACAGCGAAAACGGAACGGGAATAATACGGCATCACTCGACGAAGTGTATATAGTTGTTATGTTAAATTTTAATAATAAGTTAAAATTAGGTATAAGAGGATGAAAGTAGAGATTGTATGCTTGTGAAAAAAAAAAAATGAGTCAATAAGCCGTAAATTTCTCAACGGGGTTTCAATAATGAAAAAAAATAATAATAATAAAACGTGAGAGGCACCGCAAATCGGCGCGGCGCGCCTTTGGAATAGGATGTCGGGTGCGTAAAACGAAACAACATTTTTTTTTTTTAAAATAAAATGGGTTTCACTAAAAATAAAGTTAATTACACAGTTTTAAGTGTACTGATTCAGAAATAAATATAATGAGAGGGTGGAGTATTTCAATTTTTAATATCAATGTGATTTATACAGTCAATACAATGTTGCAAAATAATTATGGGTATTAGGGTAAAATATTAAAAGTGATAGTAAGTACCATAAGTACAATGGGAAGATTTTATATAAAATTAGTAGCTATTTAATGTATGGGGTAGGAGTAATTAATAAAGTAAATTCGAATAAATTTAAAGTACAGGAAGTCTAATGAACGAATAAATCACTAAAGAAAGAAAAAGAATAAATACAGATGACGACAATTTGGAAGCACAAAGGGAGCCACCTCTCGAAGTAAGCGCATCCAAAGGCAGCGTAGCCGAAAATTCATGATACCAAAGCTTGATGGTGTGGAGAGTGCGCACTCTCCTTTCTCGCGCAGGTTCATGGAGAGACTAGGGACGTGACGCCTGAAAGATATCGTGAAACAACAAGAGGTACCTCCGAAGTGTAACCATCTATAAAAAAAAGAAAGGGAAAAGGATACTTATTGTGAAAATCCATCCTAGTACCTGTGAGAAAGCCGTGCCGCCGTCAACGAGCCTGGCCGTTGTACCGCTATACGATGCCTTGCCCGCAGTAATAGGAACAGATGGAGACACAGTACCTGTCCATCTATGAGGTGATACTCCAGAGACCAGCAGATCAGTGGAAAACTTTCCACAGAAAGATATCCGCTGCTCGGAACGAGCCTGGCTCAATAGTAACGCCACTACCACGCCCTGGTTGCAAAGGCAGACGACGCCAAACGAGGTACGCTCCTATTGCACCAGAAGAAGAAAAACGTAACACGAAATAATAATTCCGAACGAGGGCCAAACGTCTACAAATGTAGCCTCTCGGAATACAAAAAACTGGACAGCCCAAGAGTCGAAGACTATAGCTCCACGACCCCTCCGCTGACTAGTATAAAACAACGAGAAGAATAACAAAAACATTACGAAAACAAAATAAACGCACGACATTACAGGAGAAAAATAAAATAATAATAAATTATGACAAATGATAATAAGAAAGGAAAATAAATCAAACTCTGACTTATTCAGGAGCATTGCTTTGAGCAGGAAAATAGTAATTTAAATAAATATAGAAACAATACGTAAAGTTAGTTGTTTTTTTTTTTTGTTAGAATAGTTAGATTGTAGTTGAATTTTTTTTATAAACTGTTATCATGCTATGTACTTAACGGATGAACAAGGAATTGGATGGGTGGCCGATGAGATCAGATTAGATGAGATGGGGCGAATTGATACACCCCTGTTACAGGCGGGCTTCTCCCGGTGTAAAATAATCATTTAGTAGCTATAAGTCGAAACGTAACCCTGACCTCTAGAAACGGCTTCATAAAACATCTAATCTGATTCCTTGCTCAACCACGTAAGTATTTTTTAATCATAAGTAAAGGCCTTCGTCCGGTGTGTGAAAATCGCATATTGGGCGGAGGTGTAATTAAGATAAATTTAATTTAATTTAAAAAGTATAAATGATGATGGATGAAAGCGATAATTTTAAGACTAAATATAAGTATTCAAATATAATAAATTTTGCCGCGCATTGTGCGTGAAATCCTCGCGCGCCGGCGCCAGGGTCAGGCTCGCGATTCGCCGAATCAAAGATCATGCGATCAAGATTTGGCCAATCACTAGTCCCTTTTACTAATGGCGTGGGTACGCGAAGTTTAAAAAAAATAAATAAATTAGTAAGCGTCCCCTTTCCGACATATACGGACCTGCGTAACTAATTGTAAAAACCTAAACATGTAAAGAAAGTGTAAAATATAAGGAATACCAAGTTACACGAGACAGACGTGGTTTTATTTAATTCCACCCTCAAATATATCGTACTTTTTTTGTGAATCCGGGGTTCGATGGACACCTGAGCTAGCCGCTGGAACCCCGGGGATCTCATAAGGATTATACAAATGAACAGTATTTAACCGGAAATTCAGAAACATTTAAATATACAACTGACAACTTCTAAAACCCGCGAGCGAGTGAATAAATTTAAAGTTTGGGTAGTAAATAGATACCTACCTTTGTAGGTAATAAATAATAATTTGCAAATATATTTAGAAAATCTGCACGTGTCATTGCTGGTCACCAAGGACGTCGGAAGTAATCCAGACAAAGAAATTATAGTCCTGTCAAACATTTATGTTAATTAGTACTATAGCAGGCATAACTTTGAAAAGAGACTCATAGATGGCGTGGCCCATTGACTAGACAGCACTATAATATGTAGGTTTTTTTTGTTTTGTGATTTTACCGAGGCTTTGACTGCGACTTGCTGTCATATCGCCTCTTCTCTTCTAGAAGTGGATCCGACGATCAGGTCCTCACTCCTATTCTGTTAAATAGCTTTATAATTATTTTGCCTAGCTCTTCCGTCTTTCTTTCTTTCATCTTTAGACGCCAGTGTTTTATGCACCAGAATCGCTCTCCTCCGTATCCATCCCCTCTGTATTTTCGATACATCGTGTAATCATTGAATTTCAGATAGTCTAATTCAGACCTCAGCCAAGTCTCTGAGATTAATGCTATTGTTATTTTTTTCTTGTTGAGTAAAGTTCTATATCATTCTTTTTTTGCTTCATACTTCTGGCATTCCATTGTAAAATCCTAATTTGTTTTTGATTATTCATTTTGTTGCAGAACTTCACCTAGAATTTCTCCTAAATTTCCTTCTTTGAAGTTTTTGCATACCCAGTCCACTGCTTTAATTATTAGTTGTTTAATGATCTGCTGCCAGTCTCCCCCTTTCAGCAAGACTTTCATAATTTCTCCCATCGCATTAACCTCTGTCTTCCCCTTTGAGTTTTTCTTATTTTTTGTAGGCTTTACGCTACTACCTGTTGCTGTTATTGTTGAGCCTGAAGCTTCTACCACCACTTCTTCTTTCTTTTTGTTTTCCTTTATTTTTAGAATTATTTCACTTTCATCTCTTCCCAGGATTTTGTTTGTTTTAATATGTCAGCATAGCTGTTACTTAACATTTTCAACATGTTATGTTCATTTTTATCATTGCTTCTTTGTAATTCTTTTCTTCTTGCCACTTTGGGCATTTTTGGCTGTTTGCCGCGTGGTTACCTTTGCAAATGATGCATGTAATTTCCTCATTTTTTTCGCAAGTTTTGTGGTTTTCACTGCACTTGGGGCACGTTTCTACTTTACTGCCGCAATTGTTCGCAATGTGCCCATATCGCCAACATTTGTAGCATTGCATTACCCTGAATACATACGGTTCTACAGCAAACGAGACGCCATATATGTGAATTGTTCTCGGCAATATTTTCTCCCCAAATTTAATACTGACTGACGAGGTCTTCGTAAGCTCTCCTGTGTCACTTTTTCTTGTCAACCTCTAAGGTTGGTCACTTTTGCATCACTTTTGATTTCCATTTGCAGTTCTTGGAGATCCATATCAATGTCGACTTTTCTTATTACTCCATAAGAGTAGGAGTCATTCTCTTTAATTACAAAACCGAGATCTTTGAATTCTCCAGCTTGTTTCACTTTATCTGCTTCTTTTTCATCTTCTACTTGGATGTACGTCTTAAAATTTTTGTTGTAAAGTTTCTGTACTTTAACTCCTGCCTTATGGAGCATCTGCGCTATTTTCAACTTTAATGGTATTTTATTTCCCGTCGCTATCATGACGATGTTTTCGTTTCTCTTTGAAGCAACCCCAGAGTCTCTTCTGGGTTTTTTTCCAGAGGTCACAGTCTGCCATTCTTCTTCTTTTTCTCCAATCACTTCCTCTTCATCATTGTTTCTTTTCTGCTTCGTTTTTTTGGTTTCATTCACGTCCACAGTAGTGTTATCCATTTTAATATTTTTACCTTTCACGCGGACTTTGAAATCGCGTAACAGTGTGAACAAATAACAGTGTGGAAACCCCTCGCTACACCACGTTTGGCAAACTAATTGCTCCCGTGCAACAATAATTTAAAAAAAAATCTTTATTATTCACTCTTGCTCACTGTTAATATTAATATATTAATTTGTGCAGTATGTATGCACTAAATAGTATATACACTGTAAATCTCGGCTGTCTGTTTTCACCTAATAATCTTTCTTTCAGACTTCACTTATTTATATTTAATTCTGGTAACAACAATTTTACTTTCTATTCGACACGGGCGTTCTACTCAAGTGATTAGGATTTAACTCTATATTAACTCCGAAATTGATATCTCTCACAGCCAGTCAGTTTAGTCTGATTAGCTTTGACCCTTTTGATCATACAGGTCCTCTATTTTGAGACTAAGCACCTTACACTATCGAGATTCGTTTCTAGTGATAAGTGTGGTATCTAGTTTTCAAATGTGATACCTACCTGAACTTAACTAATCCTTTGGCAAGTTCGTCTGGTTATTTGGTCGAGCGAGTCATCTTATCTTGTTAATCTGTTTTCGTGTACCGTTTAAAGTAGTCTCTGTTATTGTTGATTAATCTCTGTGAACTCAGTATAAATACTAAAACCGAAAGTGTTTCTATTTTATAACTAAAATATACTATGGCTGGCGACCTTGATGTAAGAATTTCCCACATTAAACTACAAAAATACTTACTTCTTATAAGCAAGCTTTACTACATACATAATAGGAAATAATATAATCACAGAAAACTTCTTATTTTTATATGCTTTCCAACGCTATTCAAATACTGAACCATGGGCTATCAGCCATTGGTCAGAGGTTGATCAATAAAATTTTTAACCTAATAATATCGTCTGTAAATAGAGATGTCAGCAGACCTATATTATATTAACCAATGGTAAATCACCAAATCAACAAGCATATGGGGGCGTCTATTTCCAAAAACCGTTAAGTCCACATATTGTCACAAATCTAACAAAAAATACATAATCATTATATTCTTTGCAATTCTATACAATATTTATCAAAACCCGCCAAAAACATTATTTAAAGCTTAAGGCCATGCATTAGTTGAGGCACGGTCTAAAAAGATCGTTGCTAGGCGATGTGCGGATTGCGGGTCGCGGGTGAAAATGACGCCTGTCAAACGAAATATTATTTCTCATATAAATCCAACATACGTCCATTTTATGTTCTGTTTATTATTCTATTAGTATCAATAATAATATATTCATTGACATGTTTGCTTTTTAAAGTAAATGTGTAAAGTTTTTAGTCATCTTTACACGATTTTAGAATTAATTGGCCCGTCGCCATCACGCAGCAAAGTGACGTGCGTCCGACTCCACGTTCTCTCAATGAATGCGAAGCAAGTACGTCGCGTACAGTTGAACATTATTTGGCGTTTCACTGATGCGTCACCTTAAGAGCGTACTTCAGTGAAATGGCAAATAATTTTTAACTGTAGGTGCGACGAAATTTCTCACTAGTCGCCAATCGGAGACCGACTGTCGAGGTGTTCGCACGTCGATTTGTTTTGTCATGGCGTCGGATGAAAATATTCTTAAATCGTGTAAAGATGACTAAAAAACTTTACTATGTACTTTAAAAAGAAAACATGTCAATGAATATACTATTATTATTAGTAATATAACAATAAACATAACATTAAATGGACGAATGTTGGATTTTTATGACAAATTATATTTCGTTCAGCACATGTCATTTGCACAATCCGCGCATCGCCTAGCCACGATCTTTTTAGACCATGCCTCAACTGAAATTATAGCCTTAATGACAAATATTATTAATTCTTTTAGTACAGCAAATTAATCTAAATGATGCAAATGCCAAAATATTCAATTTTATTAACTTATATTTCGAGGGCTTAGTGTCAAACAACACTATCTACAAAAGTGCAACTTTACAGGAGAGCCAAAAATCGATATTTTAGATTCTTGTAACTTAACAAGGGAAATGTTTATTTAAAACCTAATGTTAATATTTTATAATTTATTGTGTATTGTACATTTATCTTGCTTATGGTGATGTTAACATTTATAGGGATAGTTTTAAAAAAATATGAAAACAAGGGTAACTTATGTAATTAGCGTTAAATTTTACTGACGATTTAATAAGAAATTAGAAAAGATTGACATAACGTTGTTTAACTATCATGTAGCCGTAAATGTAAAATAACGTTATCTAAAAAAAAAAAAACACTTTTTTGTAGATAACGTTGTCTGACTTTAAGCACTCGATTTATTGCAATTAATTATTGTACTGGCTACTGTTGATTTGAAAATATGATAGAAAAAATCGCATTAAACTGAATAATTTATACTAAGTAGATCATTTCCCACAAATATTGATTTATGGACATATTGGAATTTGGAAATAAACGCTTCACACCAATATGATGGTCAAGACTTTTTACTGATTGTTCTAGTCTGTGCTCCACATGTCTGTGGATTAACCATCGACACACAAACATTATTAAACGAATTTTACTTTGGACAAAATAAATTATATTAAATTTTACAGGTCGATATTTTGGTTGTCATACCAGTTATCAAGGCTACAAATATAAAGAATGTTTTGTCTCTGCTAAGACCTAGATATCCACTAATAACCCAATTTATAGAATTTACTTGATTTTGAAACACCTCAGAACAAATGTTGAAAAGAATATGGCGCCGGACAGGAACGAGAACCTGCATCCATCGAATTCCGGATGTTTTTTTCAAATGGGTATGTTTCCGACTTTGTAAGTTATTCATTGAATAAAAAAGTAATTTCTTCCAAAGTATTTAATATGATTTTATTACCATTTGTAAAAAAGTAAATGCAAACTAGATTAATTAACTTTTCTCAATGTGCACATTAAATTATAATTCTTTCATTCAAAATGTTCTTCACCATAAAAAAATCGTAAGAAGCTACTGTAAGATGAGACATTCCCGTTCCTCGGTGGTGATATAATGAATTCGAAACACTTGGAATTCTTGTTTGGAAATGAATGGGTTAACCTAGGGATGGGGGAGGA
The DNA here is from genome assembly GCF_057557595.1 of Rhyacophila brunnea. Lineage (NCBI taxonomy): Eukaryota > Metazoa > Arthropoda > Insecta > Trichoptera > Rhyacophilidae > Rhyacophila > Rhyacophila brunnea. The sequence goes on along the minus strand of NW_028233276.1, from coordinate 31,339,004 downwards.
ACCTTTTCTATATTATCTGAAATAAATACATTGCTCGCTATCTTTTTTTTTCAAACATTGGAATTTTGTAAAACATGGACAAGTTTTTGCTGATATCAAAATGCAATGTTTTTTTGGAAAATAATTCCGTTAAAAAAATACTGGTCATTCAACAACAGTGTAAGTTGCACTGCTCTAAATCAATTGTTTAGATTAATAAAGCCTGAGCATATCTTTTTGCACGAGCAACGAGTGGTCCACTGTTCAGCTGTCAAAATCAGATCCCAGATTGCTTGGCATATTGATTCGCCCTTTCTCGTTTCAAATTGAATTATAAAAAATTCTCCAATCAAATATATTAACTATCAGCGTTATTTATAAATAATATACATTCCTGTTATTCATCAGCTATCAAAGTCAGACTAGTCCTTTCGATCGTCGATTTAAAAAAATTATGTAGCATTGATCTATGCATTACATTTGTAGAAGGTATGTTAATGCTAGTGTATTATTATTTATCATGTAACTCATTTATCCAAATCAAACCATTCCCTGTGTGAACACGACAAATGCGTCAATATGAGCACTCTATAGAACAATGACAGGTCATCCATAGACAACGGGAGGGGCGGAAAAGGTAGGACCAGCCGTTGTGAATGTATCGGCTTTCTACTTGAGTCGGCATGATATACATACTTACAAAACTGTTTCATATAATTATTATAACTAGGGCCTGGATTTATATGCTAGTGCATGTTTTGTTAGGGTGTATGCACAGGTATGAGAGTTGCACAGAAATCTGTTTTGAAAGACACAGAATCCAAAAGTAAAATTTTATTGTGCATATAAATGCATATTTCATAAATTAATGCATATTTTAGAGCTTTTGAATTTATAATTTTAGTTTTATTTTTAATTATTTCATTTCTTTTATTATGTTACCTGTCAAATCATGGTGCAACTGCATTGTATTGTTGTTTAATTTAATAAAACGCATTTTTTTTTGTAGTACTTATTCCACTTTTAATCAATAAATTAGGACCGGTTTCGTCCACCTCAGAGGGACATTTTCAACTGAATCTGTTTTTATGTGTTTTATTAAATTAAACAACAATTTAATTATTTCATCGAAATATAACTAAGTTAGGAAGGTAGATAGTTTAGATGCACTTGCATTTTTAATGTCATCTCCGAGCTGTGGATTTATCAGAAAAAGTGAAGTCAACTCAGGCACTTTTATTTAAAGTTTGCCCAATCACCTCTGTGGATGTTGAGAGGTCGTTTTCTGCATATAAACAAAATACTGACAGATAGATACTTACGCGGAAAAATTTAATGCCAGAGCATAATATTGAAAAAAATATTATAAGTAATTTTTTTTTCAGGCAAAAAACAGAAAATAGTATTTAGGAATAGTTGAGTGTGTCGTTTTTGTTTTTTAAGTTATGTTTGGTTTACATTGCGTTTATTATTCAATTATTTGTACTTCTGAAAAAACTATTTTGAAAATTGTAATTGATTAACTTTATATTTATTGTGTTTTTTTGTTCTGCTATTGTATTATGTTGAAAAATTATTAACTAGTTATTCGATTTTTGTCAGTAATATTGGGTAAAGTGAGAATTTACAATTTTTTCCCACGTAAAAATGAAAATTTTTAACTGCATATTTCTTCGGTTTTGGTGCATATTTTATTGATTTTAAGTGCATACGTGCATGCATATAATCATGTTTTTTGTTGCATATAAATCCGCTCCATAATTATAACCTACTTTACCTTATACATCAGAAGCCAGCGGCAGTTGTTTGCGGATGTCGGTGTCCAGGATTATAATGCAGAACACAAAGTCTCTGGATTAATTATCATAGTTTTTTACCACAACCTTTTTATGCCTATAAATACTGCAGACATTTTACTTTTTTAATAAACCGATAGGATTTATTATGTGTGTTTGAAATCTATTTTCATTCAATTTCAATAATATTTACATTTGCCACAAGAAAACAGTTGGTTTGTAGAATTAATATTCCCAGGATTTAGTTTGTCAATTTCCAGTTTTATACACCGTTTACACATGCATGGGTTTACTGTTGACAAGTAAGTATTATCGCGGCCATAACAAGAAAATGTATGGGTCAGCATGTATTATTCTTAGTTGGCAAGATTGCATGCATGAATCAAAAGTTTGGAAGCATCTGAATTTTCATGCGACACTAGGATTTTTTCGATCTGCGCCTGCGCAGTAGAACAATAGTGGCAACCTGTCGGCAAAAAACGAAATACTGTAGAACAAGATCTTTTTGGCTATGTGTTAAAACTGTGAACAAAAAAGCTATTTAGTCGTCGACAGCGACTTACGGCTGTTGCCTAAATCTTCTTGTTGGACAGTACGAAATTTTTAGGTCGACCGATTTTCACTACCTGTCAAATAGTACGAAATAGTACCATAATATGACAACATCGCGTCTCGCTCACTCTTAAAGAATGAATCGGAGAGGCAGTCAACATTTTACGTGTAAACAGTTTTTTAACAATAGTATTAAATACTCACATGCTGCCAGTAAATCCATGCACGTGTACAGGCGCTATTAGATATTTAAGTAAGACCCTGAGAATGAAAACTCAGATCCGTAAGTGTGATAAGTAAAATGTTTTGGTGTCTTCATCTCCCTGTCTACAGTTTGTTTTCACATTAATTTGCCCTCTTATTTGTGGCACTTTGTCTCTTGGAAAGTGTTGAGCCGTAACTTAAATCTTCCTTTGGATGGTTTTGGTAGATAAAAAAAAATATTTCAGTCAATTGAGCTCTACATAGATATAGTATATTTTTACTTTAATGAAAACGTATAGTACATTTAAACTTTATTTACAAATGTATAATAATTTTATTATGTAAGGGGCTACCTGACCAATGTTAAAACACTTTTTCACACATTTGAAAAATTGTTAAAACAGTTAAAAATACTACAATGTATATTATGTAGGTACCGATTACTTAAGTTGTGCCGTGATCAAATCGGGAAACTCAAATTTAATTTAAAAATCAATTCACGCTTCCTAAAATTATTAGGATTAGTACGAATAATAGTATAATATAAGTAAAATTCTTTATCAACTGTAAACAGACATTGCCTTTATTGATATTAATGCATTGCAGTAATTATTAATTACAAAACTTTTGCTCTCGGTAGAATGCAAATACGACGTTAAATTTTAGCACCCAACACTGTCAACCGATACCAGGATGGTGGTGAACTCAGTAAACTCTATTAAATATTACATAATACTATCCACCGAGAAATTCCATTGATAGATTCCAAATTTCAAGAATACTTTTACAACTCAGCGTGTTTTTTTTTTTTAAAACATTCAGAATATCAAATTGATAATAGTCAGTGCAACTGTTTCAAATACTAAAAGACTGTCTACGAATCATCGTACAGACAGTCGTGAATGACAGTTGACAGTGCAGAACGCCAGAAGTGATTCGAGAAAGCACGTAGAGCTGTAAAATTATTTCAATTTAATAGTGACACACCTTAAATATCTTCGGCAAAATTGATAAAATACACCATTAATTACATTACATAATAATAATTATAAGGTATGATTGCGCCGGGCTACCTTTGTCACAATAATGAGGCGGCGAACATCAACGAATGAGGATTCGCGGGCGGTAGCCGCGGCGATTCACCGCTGCCCAAATTTATTCACTAATTTACAAACAATTCATTTGGCAGAGTATATATATTTCACCGTGGGGAATTTTAAAAACCGAGAATAACAACAGAGCAACGCAAGTTCACTTTCATACTACTCAAAATATATTTTTTAGTCTGACTAGACGGTAATATTAAGCTTGCAAATCAATAATGCATTATGCTACTCACAAAAAGAAAACGATCGACGTTATTTCAATAAGTTTTGAATGGGTGACGCCGCTGGTGCGCGGATGACTCTACGACTCTAATCTGAAATAGTGGTAAAATCGTCGACTCTCTTAAAGCTAGTGGGTGTGATTTGATTTATTGATTGATTTCACTTCTAATTATAGAATTTGATAATAATTAATTAAACGCAGTATTTAAGATATGATGATGAAAGCATAATTATACCGCAGATTACAGTGCAAATTTGTATTGAATTCCGAGTCATTAAACAAAAATGAAACTCAGCTAAAAAACACATATAACAAGTCAAAAGAAACAAAAAAATTCTTCTCCAAAAAAGAGCATTATCACGATAACGCATTTGTTGACAAACCAGTCAAAAATAGTTATTTCTGTACCTCAGAGTTTCCAGCGTACAGATTTTGTACATAAACTAACATATATCCAACGTCCAATTTATATTTTGAGTCTATTCATAGAGCGTATCACATTGTTTTTGAACTGAGGCGTCATGTTTAATCGCTATTATCTCAAAATAAAAATTTCAAGACTATGGTATTTTTCCGGAGTAGAACTGAATTGATTAAATTATAATAAAGTTAATCAACCGAGCTCTTGATTTCAAAACTCGGGTCTCTTTATAACATAAAGAAGGTTACACTTTGATACACTTCCTTAGAATATATTATAAATACGTTTGTAAATATTTTATTTCATCGACAAATCTATCAATTGTGAAGAGTTTCAAGAGTGAAGCGGAAATAATTGAAGATCATGTTAATCCTCCATTATTAATTATTATCCGGTCCCTTAAAGCTGTCACGCAAATGACAATCTATTGAGGTGAGAGGACATGACAAAATAAATCACAGGCGCGCGATGCGGAGCTGGGCTCGACAAGGCGGGTCGGACATTACCACTATCGCCGGATGTGTCCGCGTGAAAAGACGAGTCGCGCGCGTCGAAAACGGCACCAAAACCTAATACAATAATAATTCTCGATAAAACAATTAGGGCTAATTATTAAATACGCAAACCAAAAATCAAAACAGCGAGACTCTTATTTCACAAGTCTCGCATCACAAAGAAAGACGGACGCCGCAACTTAGAATAAATATATCTCACAGCATTATTATAAACAGAAATCTCCCCGACACCCTCTCCCTTCCGGTGACCATGTTAGCCTAGCAAAATAAGATGTTCGCTATTTGATTTCTAATTTTCAAGATTTTTTTAACTCAATCGCAAACTGGGATTTCATCAATAAATAATCATTATTTACGGTCGGTACAAAAATCTAAAGGATTTTATAAGATGAGCAGTTTCAGATTCTTTTATCGTAGAATACTTCAGTTTTCAGCCTTAGAGTTCAACCAACAGAACAGAAGAGGCAGATTAAATTTTAAATTGCACACATCTATTTTGAGACAACGCATGTTGAATTTGTTTCGAACTTTCCGAGAAAAGTACAACGAGCGCATCCAATATGGTGTGCGCTGTCTTCAGAGGCCGGTGAGATTTGTGTAAAATAAATTAATGAGAGGCGTAAGCCGGTCGGCGGACGACCGGGGAGTGGAGAGGGGAGGGTGGGGCGGGGGAGGGGCGTAGCGAGTTCTACCTCCCCTCGGTGGGGTGAGCGGCGCGAGGCGGGGGTGCAGGTTTGAGTTCCTGCTTTCGGGTCTTGCAGGCGGCGGGGCGAGGGGGAGGCGGCGCAGGGAGAGGCGCGGCGGTGGCTGCAGGCGACGGGGAGGGGCTGGGCGACGGCTGGCGAGGGGGTGGAGTGGGGGGCGGGAGTCGGCCAAGCGATCCGAGGACGGCGGCTCGCAGGAAGGAACCTCGCCGGGTTCTCTCCGCTTCCAGCTCCACCCGCTCTTCTTCTGAAGGAGTAGCACTCAGGAATCTGCAATTATTAAAATTGTTCGGTCAACATTAGAAGGCCGAAAAGATGCAATAGATATTTTTATCACACTTTTCCAGGTTTTTATGGATGGTATACAACAGACAGCTATTATCTATTTTTGACGTTGAAAATCTTTTTCAGTTAATCAATACAATATGTATAGATTTATATCGGGTTAAATGATCAATTTTCCCCTTTCTCTCTACGTATTAAGTTTACCTAGACAGTTCATATGACCCGCACTTTATAACATATTTCATCAATTATTCAAAATAGAAGATAATTTTCTTCATCCGCTGATAAATTTGGATTTTTTACAAAGACGTTGGACTGGCAATGAGGCAGCCTATCGACCTCCTGTTTCTGGTTGCCTTATAAGCCGCCTATACACAACATATGAATAGAATAATAATTTTAAAAATATTGCTACTACGACCGAAGGTACTTTATGAAATTTGAATTTAAATTCTAATGGATTTAAGTTTTGTACTATTCCATTTGAGTCGTTTATTGTGACCTGGGTTTCGCCATTTGGCATCTTCAGGCACTATATGCACTCACCAAAAGGTAAATATACACTGAATGTAAATAGTAGCCCGCTGTTGACTGACTCGCTATGGTTATTTTGTTATTTTATGATTGTTCATCTAAACATAAAGCATTAATAAACAACCCGTTGCGTGCCTCCAGGATGCTTTTCTGCAACCCAACAGGGACCTTTTTAGAATACATATAGGACGAGGATCGGGTTTAGTTAAAATTTAGCTAAATTCACATAGATTTGATGCGTACATAATTTCAAACAGTTTGTAAAGCATTCAGGGCCGTTCATTGGTCAGCATATTGGTAAACCGTAAGCAGTCAATGAGTTGTCCTGATTAGTCTGGAGTGGTTTTCCATGTATGATTTTCGTTTGTAAGAACTTCTCCATGACCTCATGGAGAAACATATATGTATACATAAATGAGACCCCAAAAAATATTATGTATATGAAAGGTTCCTTATCCCTGATCTAAAGAATGTTTTTATATAAAAACTTATTCCAGCTTTCTTTTGTGTAGCAGCCCTGGCAAATAAATCTCAGAATACAATTTTGACTCTTACTACAAATTATCTACAAATCATATACAGTAGAATTTCGGTTATCCGGAACTTAATTATCCAGATTTCTTCCAGATCCAGATCTTCAGTTTCGGGTGATGAAAAGAAAAACATACAAATTAAAATAAAATATGTAATTAGATGTATTATTATTATCCAGACAGACTATCTTCATCCCCAATTAGTTTGGATAATCGAGGTTCTACTATATTTCCATTTGTTTACATAGTTATCGGGCTCAATTTCATGCATTAAGGTTCTATCTCTATAGAAGACAGTTTTTCTTCAACATCTTTGTAGATATAGCATAATAGAATATTTAAAACAGATGTGGTGGTGCTGCTTACCTGGTGAGCAGGAACTGCGAGGGGGTGGCGGCGGTGACTTCAGCGGAATGCGCCTGCGAATGAGGGTGCTGCGCATGCGGGTGCGCGGGGGGCGGATGTGCGGCGGGCGGTGCCGTGCCCGAGCCGGAGTGCGAGGCGGCACCGGCCGCGCCTCCGCTGGCTCCGCCCGCCGCGCTAGCACCCCCGCCGCTGCGGCGCGGCACTCGCTCCAGCTGCTGTTGACGGGCCGCCTGAAACAAAACCTGCACCGCGTCAAAAGTCATTTCAAACCAGCACCATCGGGGAAATTGACAGTTCAGTTCAAACAGGTTACCGTAGTTCAAAACACCTTCACAACTAAATTAATAGGAAATTTAAAAATGTAGGTTAATTCCTTCAGTCATATTATGTACAAATGTCATTCATGTTGAAAGAAAAAGTATTGATACCTGGTATAAAAAAAATTGGTATCTAATGATTTCGTCTGTGGGAGGTTACTTTTGGTTCTACTGAATAAGAAAAAAAAGGAAAGAAAGTATTGTATTAATACCTACCAAAGATTTTGGATATGAGATACATAGCTTTTCTAATTTTTTATGACAATATTTTACGCAAGTGACAATAAATTACTGGTTGTTAAGTAGGCCATAGCAACCTAATGCTGGTAGTAGCCCTGTAGGGACAATTGCCAAATCAGGTTGTAGCTAACTTAGAGGCCAACCATAGACTAAAACCGTATGCGGTTTAGAACCGCGTGCCACACTAAACTTATGATTTCTGTTCATGGAAATATATTTTCACAAAATATATTATAAGCATCTGATCGTATCTGTTTATACCATACACTTACACATTTAGTGAAAATATCTTTTAATGAACATACATCATATTAAGTTTAGTATGGCACACGCTTCTAAACCACATATGGTTCCAGTCTATGGATGGCCTCTTAATCAGTAGATTATGGGTTCTTTTTTTGCTTCAAATTCATAATTCTATAGAGGGATCTGGGACCCACGAAATTACAAACCGCCGCGTAAGCCGCTTAGCCATTGTGGGCCATTATGACTAATTTAATAGCCACAATACGATTCGAAAATACGCACGCCACATTTGGAACAAAACTTATGCAGAGTTGCTGTGACACACGTCTGTCGGCATGGAGTTAATAAAATTATTTTACAGAAATGTTGAAAAATCAAACACAGAATGATTATTTTTGTTAAAACCGATTCACACATAATAAAATTTTCACCAATATACTTTTACTGCAACATAATATACGATTATATGAAACTGTCATACACATATCGTTTCCTAAGGTTCGAGTACATTATGGTCACGTTTATGTGCTGCCACAGTAAGCTGCCGCTACGGGAAAAGATTGTGTAAGGTCATTTTTCTTGGCATTTGAAATGTTATCAGACTGCTGCTCCCATCCCGTAGTGTATTTTAAACCTTTAAATGAACATTGTCAGTTATCAAATTCTGCCGAAATCACCAGAACAAGAAATGAGGTCACCTCACGCGTATCGCGCTACATCATGAACCGCACTAGTCAGTGAGTAGTAGTTTTTCTATTTTCTGCAAGCCTACACATCTTCGACTGACGTCAAAATTACGTGTTCTTTATTTTTAGTGTTTTTCTCTCTGGATTTTCTATTAAATTGTTATCTATGTCTGGTGTTTACGTCTACTGTGCGAAAACATCTTCTTGGCTACATAAGGAAGCGCTGTTGGCGACTAAATGGGAGGAGTTTGTTAGTTTATAATGGAAGTGCGGTTAAAAATGGGAGGAGCATGTTAGTTTAGAGCACAGTTTTAACACGTACCCAAGATGTTTTCGCACTATACTGGTGAAGAATCTTACTGAAAGATACTGCATTTCGGATAACATTACACATGAGAATATCAAAAACTGTTTTCTACTTAAACAGGTAACACTATTAGTTCACATAAACCATGTTCCGCTTTAAGATGCTAAACCGTTAAGAAATGATATTAATTTTGATGTATTGTATAAAAGGGTATCATAGGGATACGTTTTCAATATCACAGGTTAGAGTTACAGGTGTTACAAGTGTTAAAAAAGTGTTGAAAACGATCATTAAACAAAACAACAATTATTATGAACTTGCCAGACACAAGAGTCGAACCTGTGACTTCCTACTTTGAGCATGATGCATTCAGGACCCAAATAATATGTCAAGAGATTAGGTTGTAATAGTTAATACTCTAGCGACTATGTTGTGATTTTGACAGATGCAGGATTCGAACCTGAATTAAAGGCATCAGAAACGAGCACTGTGGCAATACTGCCGCACCGTGGGGTAAATTATAATTAAATAGAATAAAAAATGTGAAAACCAGTATTTTTATGCAGTTTTATCTTTCACCATTCTCCAGGTGTAATTTTGTGAATGGGTCATTGTTTTTCCTTTTGAAGTTGGTGTAGAGAATTTTGAACAGTATTGGCCATGGAAGGGGAGTGATGTAAATGTCAGTGTTGGCACTCACGGAGACCTGCTGCCTTTCAAGTTGCAGCTGCATCTGCAGTTGCTGCAATTGCGAAGGGGCGGCGGGGGCGGAGTGGGCGGAAGAGCCGGTGACGCGGCGTGCCCCTGACAGCTGGCTCAGCAGTTCTGCGATGGGGTCCACCACGGCATCCCGCGACGAAGGCGATAACGCCGACAGCCCACCCGATGTGCTGCAATTGTTATTACATAATATTATATTACCACACCCAACACAAAGACTGCTTTTACATTTATTGTGAACTTATAATCAATAATTGATTACTAATTAATATACTGCAAAATAATTAAATTGATTGCCATTCATTTTTTTTCCAAATACACTCAATAATATCGTGTTCATTTAATATCATGATTATCTGGAAAAGCGAAAATTAATTCTCGAAGTTTTTCAATTATCCAGACAATATAGTCGAGGCTCTACTGTAATATATCCAAAAACTGGGTAATCTTCAGAACCATGTATTCTGAAAAATGATGTAGGGTAAATGCACTGGTATCCGGACAGTTAACTATTTTCTCACCTTATTTTCGATTATCTTTTCCATTTTTAGAAGAAAACAAAATATGTTATGATTTATAAATGTTAACATATATATTCTTTTGGTTTATAAATATTTTAAAAATCTATATTTAGGTAAATTACTATCATATTTCTCATGTTAAGAAAAATGGTTGGTTTTTTTAGTCTCCGGACACACAATCTTAGTTTCCGGACGTACTATTTTTAGTGGTCGGACAGATTATTTCGTATAGAAAATAAGACAAGTTTTGGTGTTAAAAATTTTTTTTTTCACGTTTAAACAATTTTAGTTAATACAGTGATGCAATAAAAGCAGAAATAGTTCACAATGAGCACTCAAGCAACTGCTAACTTGAAAAAAAAACATATTTTTATTTATTCAATGTGTTTCTTTCATATAGTTCTGTCGAAGTAAAGTCGAGTGCAAATTGAGCAAAGCAAAATGAAATAAAAAACTGAACTTCATAAATCAAATGGTAAAACTAATAAACATCTCAAGTGAGTTGACCAAATTTTGACATTAATTTTTATTACATCCAAAAAATCTCAAACTGTGTAACTTTTGTTTGTGTTCTATAATATGCAAAGCAGGCTTACAAAAAAAAACATACTTGAGAACTGCTGGCAACTAAATTATTGCCATTGATAATTTTAAAAAAGTTCAACACTTCAGTCACCATAATTATATTTCCAAACGCACTAAAATAAATTTCAATACTAATCCTAATCCCTTCTCTGACGAAAAATAAATGTTTTCAAGTGCTATTTTCAATCATAAATATAAAAGAGAACTAAGTGTAAAAAATCCATGCTTGAATCAAGCACTCTTCAGTAGTTTTACAGAGAAAAAAATGCTTCAGTGCTATACCCCCAACCCAATAGCCTAGATATGTGACTTAATGTCTAAACACCTACAAACCCGGAACCGGGTAATACGGGTGTCTAGTGATTATACGGGTGATAAACATATTAATTTAGGTCTAAGTTTAAACAAAAATTACATACAAAATCTTTTAGTGATGCTTCACTATAAGATAACATAGACATTGTCGTGCATTTACGGTGAAACCAACGAACACATCCATCACAGCCAATGTTCTTTAATAAACCATCAATTCATCAGAACAATTTTGGCAAATCGCCTTTTTCGCTTTCCTTTTTTTATTTGTCTTCTCTTTTCTAAGGAAGACCTTTCATCTTTTATGAATTGCTGTACTTTTGTCATCCTTCACTTTTTCTTCTATGATCTTCCTCCACGCTTCCGAAGAAATGGCGCTTGGTGCTTTGACAGTGTCTTATTATTCTATTTTTACTCCCAAATTGAGTAGGTTTGGGGTAAAAAAGATGAGATTTTAATGTTAAATTGCTCACACTTGATGAACTGGTGCTTGCATTTGACGTACTCGTACCAGCTATTGGAGATAATTGTGTAAATACATAATAATTGATTAGAAAATAGCTTTGTCCGGTCATTCAATATTGAATTTTAGTCGCCGGACAGCAGGATCAAAATTATAAAATCGTGTCCGAAAACTAAAAATATTTACAATTCTATGTTTGTCCTTTTCTATCTTGTATGAAACCAAGCAAGCCTCGATGTGATACTGTACACACACAAATACTCAATGTCTCTTATAAATTCAGTGCCCGGACACTGCGTCCGACAACTAAAAAAAGATAAAATTTTGCACTTTAGTTGCCGGACACCAAATAGTTAACTAAATTTAACAAAATATATTATTTTTATCATTGAATAATATACAAGAACATATTACTGAATAATATGAAACATCTTTGAAGCGAATAAATGAAATAATCATAGTTTTAACGTACTTTTTGTATCCTTCGTTCACTAATTATTTTTTAAGAAATCGAATATTTTTTTTGTTCGAGTCAGCATGTGCACCACTACTAATGTAATACTATATAATGAATTCCTTTGTGTGTGACAAATATAATTTTATTGGTCAAGGAACAATACAGGCACAATATGTGAGTCATCCTTCATATGAAACTCTCATACTTTGCTTATTTTCGTTATATTTGTACAAAACTGTCCGTATACTGAAGCTGTCCGGGGACTAATGCAGTTACCCTATGTACTTTATATGGAAATTTAATAATTTAGTAGAAAAAATTATAGTCAATCAACCCTTTACAATTTTACTGCAGTTGTATACAAAAACATGCACACTCTTAGTCTTGGCATTTGATCCCATCCCATCTCATTTAGACAAGAACAGAACAAAATGAGTTTTGTGAGAAAGTAATACACCTTTCATGTCATTTCAACATACAATCAATGTTTTCTTCTGTTTATCACTAAACATGGCTAAATACATTTTACAAGTAATGGTGTAATAACCAACCTGAAGTGCATGTTGGATCGGCGAGCTCTGGCTCCCCGACCCGAGTGGGGAATACGTCTCACTCCTCCGTGCCGAATCGCCGTTGGTTCATCGTGTGCATCAGTTAAGGTACTATCACTTTTTGGCAAGTTCAGTTACACACTTGTCACTCAATAAATGAATTACTTTGAAAGGGACATAAACCAACTAAAAAGTTATTATTATTTTCAGTTGCCAATGTCCTTTCAACGCAGTTATTTTCAACATTCCTATCAATCACTCCTTTAATCATTTGAAACTAGTCTAATTCAATTATGATTATTACAAGTACTATAATATTATGATATGTTGTTCTACTCTAACAAAATAATAAATCTGTTGTTGATAATCGAACCAAAAATGTTATAAAAACTACTAATTTCATACAGATTAAAATAATGAGAAAGTTTAGAGGCCAAACACTCTTACTGGTGTATGCATATAACAGCTAACTGCATTCAAGCTATTTAATGCAAATTTGCATGCATAAACCTAAATAGCATCGGTTGAATAGTGACGTCACGTCTCTGACGTAATACGCGTCATGCCGAGACTAATATTACCAATTTTTAAATTTTGATTCCCCGATAATTAATTTAAAATATTGAAATTGTGAATTGGTGTAAAAATGTCCAAACGGTACCATATAAATTTAATAATCATAAATAAATAATTATCATGTACTTTAAATAATTTATTAGTTATGGCATCATATTTATTTTATACTTCTAACAATATAAATATTTATTTAAGAATTGAGTGGCCACACTTTTGTCTCGCAGCTAACTTTATTTATGCTATGAGGAGACGTGTTATTGACTGCGAGAATTCTGTCATCCTAATGTACTGAAATGAAATGGATGACGTCCTAATGAAATGAAAAGGGATCTAATTATTTTCATTTATAATTTATACCAATCAACCTATGACAGTCTTACCAGTGTGTTTGAGATTTTAATCTTGTTTATTTCAGTTTAGGTGATATTTTGAAACAATGCAGACTGCTTCCAATTGCATATATAATATCTTAAATAAAGCAGTAACTACTTATTTTATTGTAATGTTACATAAATCAATCTTATCCATGGAAAATACTGCGTTTTTTATGACGTCTGTAGTGAGTAATCGAACCACGGAAGCATTGTATCTAGACTATGGATTAAAATTCATGATGTGTTTTTTAAACGGCACAATTACTGTTTAAAGTTCGCAAATGCTCCACCGAATCTACAAAATTGATGGGTTCTCAATTATCATGTGTCAGACGTATATTATCTACACACACATTTTCACAATAATCTATAAAACCTATGAAGGTTTCAAGTCTCCTACTAAACGCTTGTTGTAATGAACTCATTTTAGACGTATATTAAAGTGACACTGACAGATCGCCGCCATTTTAAGTTTGGTGCGCATTCCTGTACGCATCTTCGTGACGTATGCATTTTTATAGTTTTCTTATTTGGCCAATAAACCGCTTACTGCGTTGAATGTGGTTCAAAAGTGTATGAATACGGCTGTTAATGTGTTGACCATAGTTACAAAATCTCAAAAATGTTGTATGGTGATTTCATTTTCATTTTCGTCATCTCTACCTCAATCTCCATTAAAAGCGTGACAACTACAATTTGAACCTAGCGCATCGTAAATCTATGTACCACCATCACTAAATTTTGTAGACGGTAAAAATTTAAAAAGGCACGAATATAATTTTGTTTACTGTTAACCCTAGGGTTACATGTAAATTGTATGTAAAACATTTCTCCGTAGCACAGTTCACCGTGAGCTTTCTTTCTTATCAGAAAGAGATGACCGTATACTAGTCTTCAATTTTATTAGATTCAATATGAACATTCATTCAATTTTCATAGCCGATTTTGGAAAAATTCATGAATTCAAGAATGAAAACCTAACCTACCAAATAATCCAGTATATCGGCTATTTTCAAAATTTGTTTGCTGCTGGCTTCCTATAAAGTGTAAACCGACAAGAACCGTGTTTTATTTAGATATGAGTTTTATGTCAGTACTATACGACCCAAAGAGGTTGGATGGTTTTTAAAATATGGCCATATATTTCTGATACAATATTTCACGGTGAAGTGTGATATGGCGAACTGCATACGTACAAGTTTCCGGACACATAATCCTTGGCGGATAACCAAAAGTAATCATTAATTAAGGTAAAAAGGATATGAGAAATGAGATGAGATCTCTAGGTCCAGTGCGGTGTTCGAGAGTGAGATGTCCAGCAAAGTCATCCGTCAATAAATTAGGTTCCCCTCCTGGGACAGCTGCGCATACCGGGCACACCACCTTCAACAGACACAAAACATTTCAGTAGTTCTTTAAGGAATCATTCATAATTATGGTGGGAATGGTTCCTGCAATATCGGCCATTCAAAAATGTGCACTTCAATTGTTTATACAGTGGCAATAACAAGTAAAAAATGTCACCTGCAGGTAAAAACCTTTTACTTACATAACACTTAAATAAGTAAAAAATTATAAGGCATAAATATTAATGTATATTTTGAATTAAGCACCATTGCCTGATCGGAAACGTGTTTAAAGTAAAGTTAATTAATATCTTCAAGAGATTCAGAGGTTACTTACTTACATTTTAAATCCTAATAGTTCACCACTCATCATGAATTTCCTTTCAAAAATTCCCACCCTATATTATATTCAATCATAATTTGGAATCATTTTACCACTGTCCCTACTCACATATTTTAGCTTGCTCTCTCTCTCTCTCTGTTGTGTTTATACAATATAAAACATAGTATCTGAGCGAAACAAGTCATCAATAATGATAAATCCAATAGACAAACTCTCTCAATAAAGCAAAAATATCACTCAATCTATAAATGTGTTACATCGACCAAATGTCATTAAAAATATTCTTATAAATTAACCCTTTACTGCATGATTTTTTTTTTTTGAAAAATTTTATTTTTTCTTGGTGTCAAAATGCCTTGTGAATGAAGGAAAAATAATGAAAAAAATATTTTTCGAAAATTTCATTAAATTTTGTATGTTACTGCGTGGTGTCGCAAATTTACGACATTTGGAAATCTTACATTTTAGTATGACAAAATACAAAACCAAATGAAAACAATTATAAAAAACTAATGTACACACCTTATTTAATGTGTAGATATTTTTATTCAACCAATTTCAATCGTCTGTATATTTTTTTTTGTTTATTTACAAATGCGGATTTTTGCGTACATACGAATTCGTCAACTGTCAAAGCAGAAATGCATAGACTATAATGCAGAAATGCTTTATTTCTTGAAATGTCCAAACAAAATCGGTAAAGTAGGATGTTTATGGTAAAACAGTTTTCTAGGCATCGAAAAAGGATATTATTTGATAATTTACACAGATGGCATTGGCTATATCGCAATAGTTTGAAATGTCGCAAATTTGCGACACTATGCAGTAAAGGGTTAAATAAATTTTTCAACTAGGCCAAGGCGATTACCGAAATATGGTGAGGTTAGATTGCATTATCGATAATCAACAATTACCTCCTGAGTGATTTCCGAGTGTTCGGCGGTGACATGCTCTTGCAGAGTGGAATCCGTGAAGCCCATCCGGTTGCAGAAAGGGCAAGTGTACGCTTGAGGTTGCTCCAATCCCAGCGCCTCTCCTCCATAATACAAGTCTAAAAACAAACACACCACTCGTTCACACACGCATATTAAAAGAAATCACAACCATTTTACTTTGAGAACTACATAAGCACATCAGTTTGAAAACAACAGTTATGGATTTATTAAGCCACAATGTCGAGTCAAACGTGTGCCCAAAGCCACATTAGAGATTTTGTATTGACATCGCCACAATTTTAATAAACCGGTTTATTGATCTGTTTCTACATAGTTACCATGATAGAGTAATGCCATGTCAGCAATGTTCCCACCACTGATTTACTATATAGGAAAAGCTTTTAGCTAAGTTCACATATTATTGACCCGTAAGGCAATTGGAACCATTCTTTGGCTGGCTGATTGATATAGAGCAGTTTGCAGCCCATGAGGTTTTATGCCACTAATATGCAATTTGGACTAAATTGAAGGAGGACTCAGATTTTCGTTTGTAAGGGCATCTATCACCAGAGAGCAGGAAAAAATTTCAAATATCATCGATTCCCTCTAATTTTATGTTGCATGTTTGCGCAACGCAAAGTATAGTAACTTTGTTTAGGAGTTACCATAAGTACTTGTGCGGTAATATTGACAGACTTGAAAGAAACACTTTAGAATCCATAATACAGTATTTTTCAAGGGGTCTACCGCCAAATCTTTTAGGTACAAATAAGTCATTGTTTGGCAGCTCATCTACATGTGTACTAGATTAGTACAATGACCGATCACCAAGCTTGCCACTATCACATTTTGAGTTATTACTGCTTAACCCAGCTGCGCGCCGTATCCCGGTCTACTAGTGCGAGTCACACTTTGTTTATAGGAAGCGTCATGTGTAACTGTTATTATGCTTGGTGTGCCATGCGAGCTTGATACAGGATTAAGTGTTGCCGCTTTAGTAGAAAATTTGCTAAAAAAAATAAACATGTTGCTTACCGGGAATAAAATTTGTGCTAAAAAAAAATCTCCCAAGTTCGTTAGTTGGGCTTCTTGTCCGGTAAGCCACCCAGACTTAGTCTACTGTGCGAAGAATAACATAGCCATTACACAATATGCGCAACAGTAAGTAGGCGTTGTCATGGAAACATTAGTCGTTTCATATAATGAGGAAGACAGTTCTCAATCTCAAGGAAAAAGACCTTCAAACTTCTTACAAAAAAACTTTCGATTATCCAAAGCCTTTGTTTGGATATGTTAGTAGAAGATTCAATAGACTTGGATACAGTATATATATATGATTACCTGTTATCTGTAATAAAAGGTTTCTTATAAATACATAATGATCTATGTAAGCGACAAGTTGCTAAGCACTATGTATTTTTGGTAATTGTGCCGCAGAGGTGGACACGAGCTTTCAGATTTTCTTTTTTACGAAAACCGTTTATTCCATGTAGACAATTATAATAAATACCCTTTTCTGTCCGGCGCATCAGCTTTTCGATCAAATAATCATTAATTGAAAATTTTAAATTTTCATACATTTTGATGGATCATTATTACAAACTAAGATTATATGAGGTAATATTAGGTTGGGGTAGGTTAGATTATTGTCCGGCAACTTCATCTTGGCTACGTGGCAAATCTGTGAACTACGTACAGCTAATCGAACTTCCGGTTTCAAATTAGGAACGCCCCCAAATTTTTCATTACATTTTTGACACTTCGTATTGGACGCATCTATCAATTTACGTAATTTGAAGCTTTTTATATTCAAAAGATGTCTAACACAATACGAAATGATGTTCGAATTATTATCAGTAAACTTTTGATTTATTGCGAAGAAGAAAAAGAGTCGTATTTAAAAGATGAGCCTATACAATACTTTCAACAAGCCCATTTTACGGGTTCCTGTCATGTCAGGTATGTCAAAATTCAGTGTTGTAATACTAGAAATATTTCCCCAAATACTCGAAATTATGTTTGTATATTATAAAGTTATGTGTATCGTAATCTATTTTATTAATATTTTTAGACGTATAATAATTAAGTATAAATGATCATTAGTTAGTTAATGAATTGTCCTATTTTTTCCTAATTTTTAAACCGATAAGTAGGTACATATTGTTTTAAAATTTATGTAAGGTGGATATAATTTAATTTATAGAAAATTATTTTCACAGTATGTGTTTCTACAACAATTTTACTAAAAATACGATATAAAGACATCATTTGTAAATTATAAAACATGTGATTGGGTCATCAATATAATATTGAATATGTTATATCTTTCACTTCTACTTTTTTACTCATAATTTGTGTTCTAGTTATTTAATTAATAAATACCTGCAGCAATATTATCAGTTAATGTGGGTTCAATGATACATTTCCTTCCAAATTCAATAATTACACTGTAATAATTAACCTAATATAATAGTAATAATTAAGAGGTGAAATTATTTGAAAAAAAAATTCTATTGATATTTATTGAACAATAATTAGATTTATAAATTAATGTACTTATAAACTTACTGAGAATAGAATTGATATAAACTTAAAACCTAATTTCGCGGGATATGTTTTCTCAAAAAATGACAACACTGTGAAATATTCTATATGCGATAAGAGCGACTTCCTGTTGTTGCCTAAATAATGTTGTCGTACAGTAGGTTTGGTCTAAAAAGAAAGTTGTAAAATCTCATGTCCACCTCAGCGGCACATTTACCGTATTTTTATACTAATATAAATAATTATGAATTTTAAAATTAAATTCAACATTAAAACCATATTCGTGTTGATTGATAGCCATAAACATGTTAACGAAATGAATAAATATTTCAATTTGTTTGAAAAATAAAACAACTGGGTTTTGATTGTGCTAATTAACACTCTTAAAGCGCCCAAGACATAATTTTACGAAATAATATAAACATAATATTTAGCTCACAAATAATTTCAATTAGAAGTATTAAAGTAGGTATAATAAGACAAACAATACAGAAACATTGGGTCACCTGACCTGAAAACCTGAATTATTTGACATTTGCTACATAATAATAATTATAAAACAATAATAATAATATTACCTATATGAGATGACAGGGAATGTGTATGTGCCATTTTTAGGCGTTTCACGCCAACGCGTGCTACCAGAATGGATTGTTATGATTTTCGCACATTTAGCTAAAAATAAGATTAATATTATTGTGAATGTGCAATTTACCAAAATCCGATCTCGTTAGTATGCATTGCATCGGATGATCCGTAGTGTGGCGTGCGGCGGTCGCTCCGTTTTCATAGCAAGAGGCACATAAATCGTAATCATAACATATAAGGCATTTGTATCGGCGGCCCCTGAAGTTGCTTTTCAGACATGAATCACAGCTGACTCCTGGGAAAATGTCAAAATATTATTACATTGTCCTTCGCACACAAAGCTAGGTCAGTGTTATGTATGCCATTATAGAATTAGTTCGTCGCCTGGGAATAGAGTAAGCCCAGCAGTGCAGCGAGAAAATGAGCATGGAAGAAAAGAGAACGAATTGA
Organism: Rhyacophila brunnea; assembly: GCF_057557595.1. Lineage (NCBI taxonomy): Eukaryota > Metazoa > Arthropoda > Insecta > Trichoptera > Rhyacophilidae > Rhyacophila > Rhyacophila brunnea. The sequence continues at coordinate 31,319,225 of NW_028233276.1, read as the reverse complement.
AAAGTCAAATTTGTACATCGTGTAAATTTTGATTATCACTATCACCTACCTTCATGGCGACTCATTTTAGCACGAAGGCGACTTCACAGACAGAATACCACTTTTTAGACGTAATTTTGCAAGCGCCGTCTGGCGCAACAATAATGATAACGTTTAATAATAATGCGAACATGAGCAATGACAATTTTTTCAACAAAAACTGTACGACAAACCTAACCCAACTAGGCCATAATGACGTCACAATATACCTTTTACAATAGTGTTGCCGTTGCCAATAATATAGCCTATAATTATACTACAGCCTTCCTACATGAAGATCAAAAATAACAATCATAGACTAGGTAATATAAACAATGTTAAACACTGTAGCCATATTTTAATTTTTTTTTTTTTATGAATTTCAAAGATATTAACATAAAAATAATGGTAAGTGGGTAGCCTTTTGGGCGAGGCTGTAACAGGGTTTAATTCTCGCATGTGGAGAAATAAATATGGAATAAACTTGGAATAAACTTAAACACGTGACAATGAAAAATGTTTATTTTCAATAATAAGCTCACGAGCTTATCCAAAGTGGCGAATGAAATTATTTTAAGAGTAGGTAGGTACCTAGGTACATTGTTTATCTATTTGTAGGTACCTAGGTCATTGTTATTTTTTTGCTATTGTATACGTACCTACCAATATAATAATATACAGTTTAGGTATCTTCCTAAGGGTCTGTTTACCTCGTGGGAAACTATTTATTGTATTGAAAATAACAATAAACCAAAGGTTTTGCGGAGAATCAAAAAAATGAGAGATTCAAATTTACAAAAATATGATCATTTTAAAAATACAAAAAGCACTACAAATTTGCTGCGTAGGTAGGTACTCACAAGGTAGCTACCTACTCACAAATCTAAAAAGGTCAGCTATCTCTTTGCGCAAATTGAATTTGGAAGTTAAGTTAGGTTATAACAATTATTATTAGTTTTTACAGTTTAGAAGTACCTAGGTACTTATTTTAATTGTTGGAGGGTTAAGGGAAAGTTTCGTGTTTGAAGTAGTAACCTACTACCTAGGTCCTATAATGTCCAATTTCTACCTACCTATGTGACTTGTTGACTTATCTACGTGTAAACTAATAAAATAACCAATGTAATGATATCGTCTTAAATTAAATTTTAAGACACAATTAAATTACCCAGTACCTAGTTAAAACATGAATATAATAAAATTTGTAAAATTAAACGAGCGAGATAAAAATCAAATCTTGTTTATGGATTATGACAGCACCATACGACTTGTCTATGAACGGTTGTCATTGAAATCGTTCTTCGGTGGAACATTTATTTCGAGATTTCAAAAAAATATCATCAAAATCATCGGTGTAAGGATTTAACTTGTAGCTTGCAGGTACTCCTGGACTTGAAACATCAATACATTATATTAAATTAGTAAATCTGTTGTAGACATTTATTGTTTTATCCATTTTCAATGGAGGTTTATAATTATTTTGGCGGCAATTTTGCGTGCCTTCATTCTGATATTTTTTTGTTTATTATCGTGATTAGTTGATGTCTTTTTGTAACTTTTCAGGATGGACGCCTTATCAAATTTGGTTGTGGATGCAAACGAGGTACTGGAGTTAAAATTAGGTAAAACTTTGTCCGACTACACCTATTATGACATTCTAATGTGCAATGGAATTATGCCATGTTTTGTCAGTTTGTTTGCTAAAAAAGTTTACGTTGATCATCCAATAAAGAAAGTATAACATTAAAACATATTTAAACGTCACTATATTGACGAGGATATGGAAATTGTAAGAGTAGAATTAAACGTTCAGCGAACGAGCACAAAACAATGCAATTTCTTCCTCGCCACAAAAGTGAGATGGCAATACTGCATCTGTTTGATAACAATTTACAGTGAGAAATCCGGAAGACATTGAGGATGAGTCGACATCGTTCGGCCCCAACATGTGCCATCAAGTGTTCGGAGATAGCGAGAATATCTTCGGCTACACGGACCTTCACATTCGGCTCTTCTACAGTGCTGCCTCTTTACAAACTTATTTAGGAATATTTTACACTGAGAAGGTAATACTGGTCATTGCATTTGGATTAAATTAAAACCTTGCATATTATTTTTAGCGAGTCACATGCATTCCACATAAGCCACGCGGTGTGTGCGAACCGCATACAAACAATGTGGGATTTGCCGTCCACAGCATGTGTATAACTGTGGTGACCGTACATCCTTTATTATAGGGGGCAGTTTAGTTAATAGTTTTTTTACAGAAGCATAACATCACCTGCCGCAACCGGTTGTGACTGTAGCCTTTGGTAACCACACACTGCAGACTACAATTTCAATATTGTTTGTATGGTTCGTACTCACTGCATAGCCTATGTCAAACGCATGCAACTCGCTGATGTTAATAATATGTATTCAATTTGATTCAAGTTTGAAAAAAATTAAAAATAATTTAAAATATCCTAGAACATTCAAAATAAATGAATCAATTGATTATAACCAAAGATGTTTTTCTATAGAGATACAGCCTACATGTATGAAAGCGATGACAGAAAAAGAGAATTAAGACCAATAATTTGGTTAGCTACAGATCAATAACGCGACTTAAAATGCCCATGGTTTCTCACAATTATGCATGCCCCAATGACACTTTTTTAATAACATTCTTTTACTTTTGATCTATTTCCTTCTTTCCTTCCTTCACCCTGTCACGCCCCAGCGTTGGGGCATAGGGCAAGCACAAGTTTACACCACTTTCCTCGGTCCATTGCCAACTCTCGCGCCTCCCGCCATGCCAGATCTGTGCGCATAGGTCGCTTTTGTAGCTCCACTGCAGGGGGAGGGAGGGTCAGCCACAGTGACGGAACCCTTGAGGCTGTGCCACAAAGGGTACGAAGTGTCGCACTCTGGCGAAGTATCTCTTCATGATAACCTCAATCGTGTCCGCTCACAAACTATTTATTAAAGAATATTAAGTTTTGATGGAAATTCCTTCCTGTATTATAAACAAAAAACATCAGAAGGCTCCAGCTTGTATATATGCAAAATCTTCGTTATAAACTGACCCTGAAACTCACCCGTATGTGTGTGAATGAATGCAACGTTGTTGGTATTTCTTTGTTGAGATTATTGGTTATCTATCTGCAGGGCAGGGCACCACCTAAAACGATTCAACCTTTTCCATTTTTCAAACGTGCATGCCCATTTTATTTTAATAATAAAAATGAATATCACTTTTCGAGAAGAAGTAATTCACGATCTAGGAAAAGATCGAGAAATATTGATTTTATATTTAATAAATTAGGTTTATTATTGATTAATTTTTTTAGGTGGATCCTGCCCAATTCGACGGGGTGAAAGCAGACGATGTGGTTGGAAAAATATCCCAAGTCATACCTCCAAAGTATATGACCAATATTGATGACTTCATCAAGAACCTGGCCAAGGATAATGCATTTGTGCCATATGGAAGCTTAATACACTCTTTTTCTTTAACCCAATGTAAGGATACATTTCTATCTGAGGTTGCATGCACTGTATATCAAGATTTATATTGAGAATGCTCTTGTACTATAGTTCAGTAGGGATTGCAAAACCGGTATTTCAAATTCCAGGTATTCCAGTTTTTATCAATACCGAAATACCGGTTTTAAAATCCAAAATACCGTAATTTTCGGTATTAAAAAAGCACATTCGTTTACGTTTTTGAAAATGAATTATAAGTTATGTGCTGCTAAAATGCAAATATATTCAGTGAATCCAACAGAGGTGAAAAAATAATAAAACAAATTTCATCAAATATATTTATATAAGTAATCATAATATTATTTCGAAATAGAAAACATCCGTGACAAAAATGTTCAATTATTCTATAAATTATTGATGACTGTACAATTGCACTTGATGAACTTTTGAGGGCTTTAGTTAAAATTATCAATATATTCAAATTATTTGTAAAAAATCAATAGTTCTACAATTATGATCAATACATATTTTTAAATGACAACATAATAAATGTAGGCATGTAGATTTTTTCTATAAAATAATATTTGAAAAAGATTTTAATAGCTATATTTATTGATAAGTACCAACTTTTGTTTTTTTTTTTAATGTTTAAGAAATATCGGTATTCAATAAGTAATACCGAAAAACCGGTATTTAAATTTTCATTCGGTATTGCAATCCCTATAGTTCAGTGAATCAGAAGAAGAATACTAGAGAATATAGAGAATAATGGACAAAATATTGCCCGGCTATATCAGGCATATGTGTACGCAAATAATTTAATTACCACGAACCTGACGGTGGGCAGACCTTTTTACCAGTATTTACGGAACATTTTCGGTTTTTAACATTCTCTTTAGCTGTCCTGATAAAGGTTGTGAAGATAATGTCTCGTTTTAACACATTTATAACATATTTGACCGTAACCATCCGCCCCTTCCCCACTCAGCTTCAACTATTCCTATTCCTTTCCTCATTAGATTAAAACCTCCGTTATCTGAGGATGAAGACAGGGCCTCGTAGTCCAGTGCGTAAAGCGTTGGCCTATCAACGATTCCCGGTGAAGTCACAATATATATTTATGTGATTTTTTTAAAGTCTGGCTGTTAGTGACTGTTTCACTTCTATTACTAACTACACTACTGACATTGGGCCTTATGGCCTGTGTTGAGAAAAATAAGTAAATGCATGTATGAAGACAGTTCAGACAAGAAAAAATCCAGATATGTAATTGAAAAATAATAATTTATCGAAGGGACTTACAATAAAAGACGTAAATTGGAATTTTTTAAATAAATAAATTTTTAATAAAAATCATACAAATTGGTTTGGAGCGTATTATGTCAACATGTTCTTTCACCTTTTTGAGAATGTTCATTTTCTCTTGAAGTGACAATATTTTTGTTTGTAAAGACATTTGAATGGCTGTGATAAAAAAAAACAATCTTATTCAATCGTGTTGTGTGACCTTCGTCTTGGGCACTGTGGTCATGATGTCTATAAATAGAATACACACATGCATCTGGAATTCATTTCACTGATATCATGCATTGAATTGAATGTGTCAAATAAATGGGATTTTTAATTGTAATATGGAATTAAATGTGCCAAAATTAAACAGAACTGCAGAAACTACACGCAAGTAGCGAAATATGTTAATTCCGGACATGTAAAATCGGGGTTCCACTGTACTTGATTTGCATAAGTTTTACGTAATCGTCATTCCTTATTTTTGATTTTTTCCGCAGCTGAACCAGAAAGAACATTTGAGGTATACTTCTGCGAAACTGACACCCCAAATTTTTTAAGTTTCCATTCTCGCCTTCAAACCTTCCTGCTATGGTATGTGGACGCCGCCTCCTTCATAGATGTGGACGATGACCAGTGGACATTCTTCGTAATGTACGTAATTATGTAGAAAAACTTATATCTACCATATTAAATGTAACTTCTTTCGATTGTGTCTATAATAGCAATGTGGTTTCGATTGTGGTAAAATGCAAACAGATCGATGTTATGTATAACTAACTAATTATGAACCTTAGTTGACATTTTCTGTACAACAATTCTGTACCTCAGAGCCAGTGTGTCATATGTACGATTTTGCATAAAATAATTCAAGTACAGATTTTTTGATGAATAATTGAGGTGTCTAATTACAAAAAGCGACAGGTCCACAATTCAATATTTATGGGAAACAACGTTTTTATGTTTCAAGCTTCAATTATTTGTTTTAAAGTGAGATTATTTTTTCCGTTGTATTCTATGTCGAAATTAGAACCAAATGGCAATTTGTTTCAGCCGATAAACTCTTAAATGTAATAAATATAGGCAAAATAAAATTGGACGTAGCGCTGTTTGTACATCACTTTTTAATTTATTCCGCATAAGGCACATATTTCCGTGGCGCTGTCATGAGTTTACCGTTTACTACAGCATGGGAGACGCTATTTCCAATATTGAACGTTCCCTTATTGGTTAACTTAAACACAGGCGAAATCAACCAAGCTTTAAATAATATCAAACACGGACTTAGCGCTTTTTGTAATAAATCGAGACTTAAAATATTTTTTTTATAGTGTTTTGTCACGTTTTGGAATTTATAGATCAATACATATTGTGTAAAATTATACAAAGAATACGTTCGTATTTTTTCTCGATTTTGACCAAATGTGGACTTATCACTTTTTGGAATTAGACGCCTCAATCATCATATTATGTAATATTTTTCAGAGCCAATTCACATTTCGAGTATATTCACAATAGAGACTTTTTATAACCAAAAAGCCTAAAACGAATCCAAAACGTTTTTTTTGGATGTACGAATTGGCTCTTCGGTACAGAATTAATAATATGGCTATGTCAGGTTTGGCTTTCGAAAGTGGCATCACCATTTTTTTTAATTTCTGTAAATTTGAAATGTATTTTTAAATTTACGCACAATAATGAATTTATGAAAACTGCACAATATAAATTGAATAATAACAAATTAATAGTTTGTAATCATTCCAACTAAAGACGATAATTTAAAAACATTCAAAAAATTGTGTGAATTCAATAAACTGTGGCAAGTTGTCGATCAATAATGCACCACACTGAGTGCACGGCAACATCAAAGCGATGGCACAATACATAGCAGTAGATGTTGTTGTAACTTCCATTTAAGCCCTGGATTCGGCCAGTGACGTTATTTCGTGCTAACTTACTTTGCTATAACCCAAATACAGGTCCGCGTCTATTTTCTTTCACATACCTTAAGTAGTAGTGTAAGATTACTGCGGGATAAGTGTTGTGAAACTAAGCTAACTCTACATGTTGTGTACCCTTTCCTGGCTTACTAAAAAACTGTGAAAGCAACTTATGTGTAAAATGATATTGTTTTGTCAGGTATGAACGCTACAAAGCCAGTGACGGCAGCGTCAGGCGAGCAGTAGTGGGAATCAGCACGGTGTACCGCTACTACGCGTACCCAGTCCACACTCGGCCGCGCATCTCCCAGGCTCTCATACTCCCACCCTTCCAAAGGCTTGGATTAGGCGCACAGCTTTTACATGTAACTCATTATATTTATTAGTCAACACTATCTGCACAGTTCAGGAATGAGTTCGCACCATTGATTGCAGTTTAGAAAATGATCCTTATTACTATGCAGCTAGAGTTCATTTTTTTGTTACTTTCATCTGTATTTATTCAATAATAATACATCGATGATCATAAAAAGTTCATTCTTTCGTATACAGATAAACGTGTTTGAAAGACAAACTCTACCTAAATTGCAATTATGTTAGTACAGTGTTTCCCGACAAGTGTGTCGTGAACTATAGTTATGCAAATGTGTTAACATTAAATTTCAAGCAAATCTTTTTAATTCAACAATTTTGGTGTCACAAAATCCTAATTAGTTTTAAAATGTGTCACTAACTCAAGAAGGTTGAAAAACTCTGAGTACTCGCATTCTTGTCTTTACAGCATTGTTGTCCTGTTCTACTGTGTCTGGTTAAATAATGCCACAGACAATTTACACATATAGTGTATATTGTATGTGATGCAATAATGGTACATATTATACATTCTCGTTTCATGTCTTTTACCTACTCCGCTAACGCGTCCACTTTAATATTGAGCTCTGTCGAATGATAAAACGATATCGGAGATAATGACGTAATCATAGCTTGAATATTATTTTGAAGGTTATTTTGTCAAAACACTTAATTTAACCAACTATAAAGTACTCGATGCACTTTGTATGTATTGCAATATTGAATTTTTTTATTTATTTTTTATAATATAACTTAAATTGTGTCAATTTAATAATATTTCAGGCAATTTACGCACATTTTATTCCACTGAGTAATGTTGTGGACATAACAGTTGAAGACCCTTCCGAAGAGTTCCAGCGGATCCGGGATTACGTAGACACAGAAAATTGCGAGAACCTTCCCGCATATGACCCTGCAAATCTATCGAAAGGGTAATTTTATTTTATTTTCTAATACATATTATCACGTCAATACTACAACTGAAAGCTGCCGGTTAAAATAGTGTGAACCCCAATTAGGTTTCGCTGCGTTCTTGGAGATGACCTTATGATTAAACGTATAGAATCCACTTTCAGTTTCGACTTTTCCGCACCATGGCAATATAAAATCTCATTGGCCGTAAACTGCTCCATATCAATCAGCCGACACTTTATTAGCCGCATACTGCCTAATAGCAATAGATTGACTATTGAGTGTTCTGCAGGGCTATTCTAACTAGTGTTTACTTAACATGTTTCCGTTATTTTTCTTGATCCCAAATAACACAAATGTCACTCGGGATAACAAGGCGGTTATCTACAACTATTGGTAATACATGGGACTGCGTCTTACTTGATTCGAATCAAATGCAATTTGAATCAAGGATGACATTTAAAAATATTTTGCAGTATCTACCATTCAACGACCTTTGACAGCTCGCGGTAAATTTTCTAAATTGCTGCATTCCAATTCTCTATATATAATTTTTATAGTCAATCTCACTCTAAAACAATGAACACGGTCATGAGCGGCCATGTTAAAAAACATCACACCAGACAGTTCATATCCCGGGATAATTAACTATCTGAATACGATACAGCATATTTATCACTTTTTTATTGATTTTTGAGTGACATGAGTCAAACATGACTGCCTTTCGGACTATAAATAAATTATGTATTTGTCAACTAAAATGAATTAAGTTTGATTTCATTATGATGAGAAATTTTATGTTAGTCAGTATTTTTGTAAACTGTGCTATATTCGTATGCTGTTGTGTCCGGAAATTTGTACATTTGCAGTTCGCCGTATCACACTTCACTGTGAAATATTGTATCGGAAATATATGGTCGCATATTAAGTTTTTCCCCGCTAAAGACGCCCTAGGCGCGTGGCCATTAGATGGCCATTAGATACTGCATGATAATTAATTAGTAATTAACTGGTGAACAGTGAATGTGTTAAAGACCGTCCAACCTCTTTGGGTCGTATAGTACTGAGATAAAATTCATGTCTAAATAAAACACGGCTCTTGTCGGTTTACAGGAAGCCAGCAGCAAACTAATTTTGAAAATAGCTGATATACTGGATTATTTGTTAGGTTAGGTTTGGTCAGCGATTTACAAACTGGGAGGCGCGAGAAGTTTAACACAATTAATGTAGTCACAGGTTTGCAATTTGCAAATGCATACCTAGTTTATAAAACGGCCCCTAGTTATATACTACATAAAAAAAACAGTCCTATAAAAGGTTGTTTGCAAACCTGTCTGAAAATATGGAGACTAATTTTATAATACCTCACTTCAATACTATTAGGCGGCCACAGACGGACAGTTCTCGTAACAGGTTGAACATGGCACAGACAATAACTGTTCAATAACTGTACGTTAGTGGTCACACCACAGATCAGTTTAACTACCCCATTTAAATCTGTCGAACTGTCAACAGACGTGCCCATATACGTACAGTTATTGTCTGTGGCAGAGCAAGTGTCAAAAACTATGGAGGTTAGGTTCGCGGAGATATCACACAGGGGTATTGTTTCAATTAGTTTTAGGTAGAGTATACTTGAACGATATTGATGCACGAATAATTTTACTTTGAATTTATTATGGTTATAATTGTTTTTATTAGAAACAAATTGACATAAAATACACACCTATGACGTTGGTAAAATAAATCATGATTTTGCTAGTGGATTGTGTATTTTATCGATTCACCGAAACAATATTATACACATTCGTGTAAATATAAAATATAATCTTTTCTTTTGAATAAATTATTCCCTTTAATGGACAGTAACAATTTAGTAAGAAAACGGTAATATTTATAAAGGTATTGATTTTATATACAATAAATTTAAACATGCCACAAAATTATATTTACATCAATCATCAGTATAATAATTAATTACTATGATATTATTAAAATATATACTTAAATTTTATTTAGATTTAGCGACATTGTCATTCACAATTAGGTATATTAATTTATGTTGTGAACGTCTTAAATTAATAATTTGTAATATTCACTACATACAATAAATAAAATTTGAGTACTGAGTTATTAGTCTATATTTTCACAATAACTTAATATTTATAATGCTCTCTAAAATTTTAACATTTATATTATATTGTATAAAATAATATGTTTACATAAATAACTATAACTTTGTTTTACTCTCGTAAAAATAAATAAAATATAATATTTGCGATCTCCGCGTACATAATATTATTATATTTTTAATAATAAATGAATTTGTATTTTATAACAAGCAACACCAGCCGTAGTTGTATCGTTGTATCGCGCGGTATATTCTACTTTACGTTACCAACATCTAATGTCACTCGAGAACTTTCGGCTAGTTGAAATTCCAACAGTTTTACAAAAACACGGGAGTGGGGGGTCGCTGGCAGTTTGAACATGGCACACATCTGACAGGTCGAAAAGTGTCCGTCTATGGGCGCAGCAGATTATCTACCAAAGATAACTATGGCCGCCATTACGTATTAACTGGCATGTTCAACCTCTTACGAAAACTGTCCGTCTGTGGCCGCCTATTGTGAAGCGCGCTGGCTATCTCGTGAAAAAGTGAAATAAAAGGGTCAAATCATAATGTTGAAATTTGAGGCAAATTTGTTAATTAAACGAAACGATACGAAAATTAAAGTTAAACGATAATTTTGTTGTTAAACTTGTCTATTTGGTTGAAATTAAAAAAAAAATGACTGAATAAATCAATGCTAGGACAACCAATGCATTCACTGATTTAAAAAGACAAAGTGAAGGCATTCATAAAAAATTGGGAGCATTGGAAATCAAAATTACAAAAAAAATAAGTTCGCCATGTTTCCACTTTTAAATGATTTCTTTGCCAGATATAAAATATTGAAGCAAACGAAAATCTATTTACCGAGTTCTTGGTTAGTTTGCTAATGCACTTTTCATATTATTTTATTAATAGTAGAAAAAAAGGCGCTGCTTTGTTTCAGAGCTATTAATTATTTTAAATATGTGTTTGTGCGTTGCAATTTGATGTGGCTTCTATATGATGATTGATATACTTAAATGCTAACTCCCGTGTATAATTTAGGAAACACAACATTAGAGCACCACACTGCCAAACGATGAATGATTATGAATTTGGATTGACTACTATTGAAATTGATTGTGCTAATGAACAAGTACATTCATCCCATGAAAAACAAATTAATTTAAAAATGAATATAATATAAGTAGTAAAACCTTGTTTATTTTTATAATGTATTATTTAATGAAATAAAGGGGGGGAGGCACCAAGATTAGATTTTTTTTTTAAGGGAGCCGTAGTAACATAAAGTTTGGAAACCACTGGTTTAGGTACATTATTGTCTGCACCACTAATCCACGAACAATACGTATAATGTCTCGCAATTTCACTTTTTTTTTTTTCACTAAAATACTGCATGTAGCTAATGTTTTTGATATTGATTTATCTGCAAGGTTTACCAAAGAGATGATGAATCAGGCTCGGAGTAAATTGAAAATAAACAGCCGGCAGGCTCGCCGCGTCTACGAAATCCTCCGATTCAAACACACGGACATCACCAACCCGCAGGCCTACCAACTCTACAGACTCGATGTCAAGAATAGACTCAACGCACCCTTTCAGGTTACTCATTACTGCTAACTGCACAATATTATTTTATAATATCGGTATATCTGCAATTCAATATTATTGTGGTAAACAATGTGCTTCTTTTCCAAGTGTAAATGATTGGTTTTAACGTTAGTTTATTTTTTCCAATGTATCATATTTTTAAATTAGAAGAATTTGCCTTTTAATAATTTATATTGGCTGGTCAATCCTGAATTATTGCAATTAATATATTATGCAAAATAAAATTGACCATATTCTCAGTGTTCATATCTTTATTTATCGCTTCTGTAAAAGTCGTTAAGTTATAAATCATTTTTTTCTTGTGCTTTTGATTAATAATCAGATAAAATGTGATTTTACACAATTGACTGTGGACTTATCGTTTTTTGGAAATAGATACTTACCGCATTTTTATAAGACATATTCCTTTACAGAACTATGATGTACATACCTTTAATTAATATTAAATGTCATTTATTTGTCATTCGGGCACACAAATATGAAGACCAATTTCTATGTGCAAAAGGCAAAGGAGTCACTACTTTTCAGAAGAGTCAGAAGAAATTTCAGTCTTGTACAACTCTGTTGTGAGTGAATTTCAATCTGACACTACAAACCATTCCGGTCCATGGTCGACTCAGAACTCTCAATCCCAAGCTCTCTCTCTCTCCAATCGGTCACACTCATCCTCTCTGCATTTTTCTCGTCATTGTCTTCCCATTTCCCCTGGAGACAGCTCGACAGCTCAGGGGCTCGAGTTCCTGCTGGAGTTCCTTCATGAACCTTTTGGAGATTTATAGATCCATCCCATCCAATAAAATGACTCTTCGCATCCTCAAGTTATTAACTATATTGGGTTGAAATTGAAAACAGCTCAGCATTTATTCGGATGTGCCACTTTTGATTTTTTGAAATTGGTCTAAAGGCCATATTCCATTGGCAGACGCACAGACCCAACCCGATCCAACGATCGACGCCAACCGTCGTCGCTAGCTATTTGCAATTACACGCAACGATTCAATCTCGTTGGTCCTTGATTTGATTGGTTAAAATAATACTAGTGTTGCTATTATTAAAAATATAGGTTTTGTGAAAACTAGATATTTCTTAGATTGGTGGCTACACTGAACGCATTCCCGCGCAATTTTACGTCAACAAAACTGAGCTGTCAGCTGTCAAACCTAGCGAGCATCAGATCTGTTAAAATTTATGCGGCCGTTTGACATTTATAGAAAGTTTGTATACTTATTGTTAATTTACATCATGAATAACTGGGCGACCTTGAATCTCCAAACCAATTGAGTAATTCGAAAATCGAAATCGAATAATCCAAAGACTAATTGTAGTTGTTCAGTTGAAATCGACGTAGAATGAAATGAACGACCGTTTGAATGACTCAGGCGCATATTCGGCTATTTTCGTACGCTTTCGGCAATCTTCGCTTGATAATGAAAGGATCGAACGACGGATAATAGAAAATTTTCCACTTTCGACCCGATCGCTCACGATCCTTGAAAACCATAGAGAATAGAGTTTGACAGTCGTGGCAGACGATCGGGCCAGACGCAATCTGCCAATGGAATATGGGCTTAAGTATTCTTTGGTGATTTTTATTTTCGGATACTCGAATATCCTTCTCTTGTTTTTCCGTTAGGCTCCAGGTATCAAACCCATACATAATTTTTCATACTCTTTCTTTTGTGGCATTTGGCCTAACACCCCGTGTCGTTTGAAAGTTTAAATGTGATATCTAAGGTGCTGCCCACAGAACAGAATAATAAATAGATATGTGAAACCAGCCGCCATAGACCATGAATTTGAAGCAAGATTTACTTTATGACCTAATGACCGGTCATGCCATTAATTATTGGCCTAACACCCCGTGTCATTTGAAAGTTTAAATGTGATATCTAAGATGCTGCCCACAGAAAAGAATAATAAATAGATATGTATGTGAAACCAGCCACCATACACCAAGAATTTGAAGCGAGATTTACTTTATGACCCAATGACCGGTCAGGCCATAAAACCAGAGAAACACAAAGCCTTTGGAAAGTCCTCAAATATTACCAATAACCTCAATATTGATTGCATATTTTGTTTACATGGCACAGTTAAAAAATGCATATTATGATACATATTACATAACATATAATATTCATTAATACGTGTTTTAAGTTTATCCTATATTTCTCCACACTCATGAATCACTAAGCAGGGAACCCACTTCCCATTATTTTTGTGTTCCCCGGTGCTCGCTAACCATGAATTATTCCTTTTGAAATTATTAGGGTACTTTATTCTAAATAGGATGTGTTTTTTCCTTTTAACGTGTACTATCTATTTAATAGTTTTTTTCTTGATAATATGCTCAATGAATGCGTCATTTTTTATCTGACAGTGGCAATAATTAATTATTTATTATTTACATATCCTTGTATTATTTGAAGAGTTATTAATGAACTTCATCGCAATTCAATATAATATTCAGATCAGATAAAGGCCCCTTTAATAAGCTTATCTTATTTGTCTAGTAATAAAGTTATTGGGAATAATATAATTGTGTTTATCATTTTCATTCAACGGGGAATTTCTTTGCAAACACCTGAAATATTATCAACAAAAAAAACATGGAAATCAGATGAAAATTTTGGTTTTTATTTACCCACTTTACATAATATTATTATGGTGTATGTACATTGAACTGACTATAAGCTATAAGCAAGTAATGAATTATGAATTAATTAATAGAGACTTGAAAGGAAGGAGTGTCACATAAAGGTCTAAGCTATAAGCCTTAACAATCGGTAAAGTTTGTAGGAAAGATATTTTTGTCATTTCGATGCCCTATATTTTATATCACAAAATATTTTTATACCATAAAATAATATTATTTTAAATGTCTTCATAATAAAATTGAAATAAAGCCATATTTTTCGTTAGATATCAGGTAATAGCACTTTTTCAAATTATTAGTTTATACATTTAATTTAATGTTTAGTTAACATAGCAAAATATATTCAGTAAAACTTTTTATTGAAGTGTACAGTTGACTCGTAATTTTGGAGAACTATAGCATAGGTCAAGAAATTTACCATGACATATATATTTTACAATGATTATAAATATTATTATCTCAAAGTCACATTTTTCCCATTTATTAAATGCTTAGGGTCGCATGCATGAGATTCCCAAATACTTTATAGGCTAAATACTGCTCATTTGTATGCATGAGTGCAAATGTAATCCGTTAGTTAGCGACGTCACGATGTGACGTCATAATGTGTCATGGCATCCATATAATAGCAACCTTATAAAATTTCATTCCCCGATCATTAATTTAAAATTTTGAAATTGTAAATGTGTCTGAAAGTGTGCGAACGGTACCATATAAATTTAATAATTATAAATGAATGATTATTATGAACTTTAAATAATTTATCAGTTATTTTATCACATTTATTTTATAATTCTACTGTACGAAAGGATAGAGTATTCCCAGTAAGCATTTCCATTTGGTGGCAATACATACAGTTATACGAGGGTGGGTCAATAAGTCCTTAGAAAAGCCGACAGGTGGCGCGACTAGTACTGTAAGCGGTTTGTTTTCATGCAGCGGCACTATCGATTCAGTATGCTGCGAAGTTTCAATCAGATTGGTCGGGTTGTTGTGTGTTTCTCGTACATTTAAAAAAAAAATTTGCTTGTTTACAAAAATGGAGAAAATTGAGTTTAGAGCTGTTATTAAACATTTTAATATAAAAGGGTTAACAGCAAAGGAAATAAAAAATGAGTTGGATTTAGTTCACGGCATATCTGCTCCTTCACTTGCAACTATTTATAACTGGTTAAATGAATTTAAACGTGGTCGTACATCAACAAAGGATGAACCACGCTCAGGACGTCCTGTAGAGGTGACTACACCAGAAATGATCAATAAAATCCACGATATGGTGTTAAGTGACCGAAGATTAAAGTTGAGTGAGATAATTGAGGTTACAGGGATCTCAAAAGGTAGCGTCATTTCTATTTTACATGACAAATTGGGCATGAAAAAAATTTCTGCAAGATGGGTGCCGCGTTTGCTCACAGTCGACAATAAACGCAATAGGGTGGTGGCCTCTAAAGCCCTGTTGTCGCTCATGCAACGCAATCCGGATGAATTTTTTCGTCGCTTTGTGACTGTAGATGAAACATGGATACACCACTATACTCCCGAGACAAAAGAACAGTCAAAGCAGTGGATTGCGAAAGGCGAACCATGTCCAAAGAAGGCGAAAACCGTAAAATCAGCTGGTAAGGTTTGGCTACTGTATTTTGGGATGCACGTGGAATTATTTTCGTTGACTATTTGGAAAAAGGAAAAACAATAACAGGGGATTATTATGCATCTTTATTGGACCAGCTAAAAAACAAAATTGAAGAAAAACGGCCTCATTTAAACAGGAAAAAAATCCTCTTTCATCAGGACAATGCCCGTGTTCACACATGTTTACGATCAATGGCTAAAATTGAAGAATTGAAGTTCGAATTGGTCGACCACCCACCGTATTCGCCAGATTTAGGCCCCAGTGACTTTTTCCTTTTCCCAAACTTAAAAAAATGGCTAAGTGGACAACGTTTTTTTTTCAAATGAAGAAGTCATCGATCGGACAAATGCTTATTTTGAGGACCTTCCGAAAACTTATTTTTCTGACGGTTTAAAAAAAATTGAGAAACGTCTAACCAAGTATATTGAGCTCCAAGGAGATTATGTTGAGAAATAAAAAAAAATACAAAAATAAAAACTGTTTTAATGCTTTTTTCTAAGGAATTATTGACCCACCCTCGTATTATGACTAACTTTACCTCAATCACTTCTATTGTGAGATGTCAAAACGGAATAAGAATAAATGAATGAATGAAATGAATAAACAGCACGACTAGGAACTGTTTTTAAAGTTCGCAAATGTTTTACAGAGTTTACAAAATGAACAAGGGCCTCAAGCAAACGTTTGTTGTAATGAATGCATTATTAAAATGACATTTGAAAGTGACATATAAAGCAGCCATTTTGAATGACGTGTGACGTCAGATTGCTTACATCACAAACAGTGCTATATGCTATATGGTGGAAAATCGGTTAAATAGCTTGTAAAGAATTTCGGAATCTCATACATACGGATAGTATAGAGAAAAAATAATTTTAGCCAATTTCCTTATTTCGAAGGCCTACTAGTTTTTAACTTTTCGTAAATAGTTTGTTAAGTAGGGGTGACCCAAAATTAGATTGTTTGGCATATTAAGCAGTTCGTGAAATATTTTAAACAATACCGAATATTTTGAGACAGTAATCAACAATAATTAGAAATAAACAAAAATCATCCTATCGAGCTATATATTATTATATGTGTTGTGAGTTACAGCTTCTTGATATTCAGAAATTGTTAAAACCCATTGATAAACAAAACTATATTATGTACATACTGATTTTAAATTTTTTATGTAAATGACTCATAAAGGTTTTTTTTACCAAAATCAACGAGAGCCTACAACTCATTGTAATAGAAAGTGACAAGGCACTTCTAGTTTTAACAAAAACACAATTCGTACATTTTGGTTGTAATTAAAAAGTCGAATCAAATAACTAAATATACTACTGTCCTTTAAAACAGCATTAACACAATCACTGCTAACCTGTTAATAAAATATTTAATTATCACATTTAAATATCATGTTAATTATATCTAACGGCAAAGGTAATGCAAACGCGCCAGTCACGTTGTCAGCACTAAATGAGTTATAATTAAATAATATATTGATTGTTATCAAATGCTTTCAGAAAAAGAAAAATGAGATGAAGAAGCTTCAAAAGGTGTTAAAAGCGGAAGAATACGCCGCCGCTGTGTCCATCACCGGTCAAGAGGAGAGTTACCAAAGACTGAACAGTCAATACAGCGCGCTTGAGTCTTGTTACAAGAAAGTCTTGGCACGTCTCGATTCATAGGGATTGTCCTGACTCTGCCCCGTTGTGTACACAGTGGAAGCGAGGTTGCGAAAGAACACAGAATATTCATGAATAAAGATTATATTTTTCTGTCTAAATTTGATTATAAATACACTGTCAATTGAAATTTGTATGTAATTCATTTTAAGCAATATAATATTCCATTAATTTCACCTGTTGATTATATTTATTTTTGTTTTCCTGAGAAGATTCTCAACGTGTAATTTTTTCAATGCACAGTTTATTATTGCAGTCTGTCTAAATATATTTCACACTTACTAACTTCATCCTGTCGCTCCGTTTTTCTTGACTCAGCACCTCTTGACAAATCAACCTTGCAGTGTAGGGTGTTGCACTCTCTTAGCCATGTAAAACTTCTCTTAATAATAACATCTATCTATGAGTCTATGAGGACCAAAGTATCTATTTGCCCACATTTTGCGTAAAGGCTAAATTATATGAATATTCTTGATGAAAAATTCACACTAACTTGTGCGCAAGTCGCAGGATAATTTCGAACACTGCCTCATTGTTACTTTTGTTTTGCCAAAAATCGGCAATTAGAACATTGTAGTATTTCGCTTACAAATTAAATTGTCAATAGTAAAATAGTCAATCGATCGTAAATAATAAGAACGATTCAGTTACCAATATTGGATATTCTCAAAACCTAGTGTTTGACTAATCAAAGTTGACCAAAAAATATTTCGGGGTAGCATGGCGGCTATACTAAATTATGTTTTCTTGTACATATTTTCTTATTTCAACCTGTAATCTCAAACTATTGAAGATTGTGTTAGGGCGAGTAATAAGTTACCTATTTATTATATATATCTGTTTAGTATTATTATCTGTTTATAATGAATGAAGTCCAAGTGACAATTATTATGAAACCTAATGTCAACATGACATGTGTATTGCAGCATAGTGTCATGCAGCAGACTAGTCATTGAGTCTCTTCTATTTTGCTCCTGACTGGTGTAACAGATTCAAGGTGAAATTTTTATGAGCCAGGCCATAGGGCCGGATCGGATTGCGTTTCATATAATTTAAGCAAATGATGCATATAGTAGAAACATTGGCTTCTCTTCTAAACTATAAAGCCGCAACCTCTAGCAGTGGTCAGATGCGACATCTCAGTCATACACTAGGTTAAGCCGCATTGACACGGTCCAAGTACGATCCAAGTACACTTGGATCGAGTGCCATCCAAGTGACAGCTTCATACTAATAATTCCTATCCAAGTTAACTTGGATGAGTAGGACGCGGTCCAAGTAGCTTGGATAGGAATAATTAGTATGAAGATGTCTCATACGAGTGCACTTGGATGGCACTCGGTCCAAGTGTACTTGGATCGTACTTGGACCGTGTCAACGCGCTTTAACCGGCTTTTGGTCCTCACAAAATATAGCGCAAATCATCATGCGACTGAGCTGTTTCAATGCAGGGCTCGTCATGCCCTATCTCAAAGTTTCGATGGCAGTCACTACATAATAATACAATATACATATTCTTTCTGATCAACCTGAAAACTATTCATTTAAAATCTCTACTGTCGGCTTGAAGTCGACATTATTTTATGATAGAAATATGCCGTATTAAATAAATAAGTAAGTACAACCGTATTAAAATAACATATGTTGGATATTTTTAACTACCTATTCAATTTATTATTTTTTCAAATTTGTGTTTTTCATTTTTTTTGTATGCGAAGACTGAAATGTATCTTCTATCTTGTAAATTTTTTAAACAGTTTTTTAAAAACACAAAAAAGAAAACAAAAACATATAAAATAAAAACAATTACATAGTTACTGTTTAATAGGCAATCTTGAATTAAAAAATGTGAAGTAAGTTTTGAAAGATGTCCATAAAACCAGTGGATATGCCCGTATTGAAATTACATGTACTATAATAATATTAATATCACTTCTTTATTTTCAATAAATATTTCAAATTTATGTCTCTTTTATTTATTTTGTTGTTTATAATACCATCTTCCAGTTGAGTTTTATTGTTTCGTAGCAATCTGACAAGGGATGTCACAGGTTCAAGTCATGCCAAGATCAAATATTTGTTTTTATGTTTTTTCAATTAACATGGATACAGGACATTATTGTATGTGATGCTGATATTCTCTTCTCGTGAATATGGCTTGAATCAATGGATTATCGCTTCGGCGTAAAGAAACCCATTTACCAGATAGTTTTATTTTACATAAAAAAATCTCACTACAATTCCATGAAAGACAGGTGTAAAAGTATCTTTATTGATTGGTAAGATCAACAAAGTCAAGTTTTCAATAGCACATTCTACACTTGCGGGTAAATGATTATAACTATCTCATCATCATTTTTAGTACTACAACCCTGTGCAGGTCATGGCCATGGGAAATATGTAGTCCCTTTGATAAATCCAACCCTGCTCAAATTGGAGCGTACATGAGAAATTGATTCCTGCAGTGGCAATCATACAGTGTTGCCATGTCTACTGAAATTTTGATGAATTTTCATAAAATCTACTGACTTGTAGTGGATAAAGGCCACTTTTTACAATTACTTTTTGTCAGGATCATGACCCAAATGATTTGGCTGCCTGACAACCTCTACAGCTCCGCTTCTTTCGGCAGTCAGTGCCACACGGCTTTTGTCAATGAGAAACCTGCAGCACTTTTGATTTGGTCTGTCAATCCAACTTCGACCCAACATCACGACTTGCCTGCGATCTTCTCTGCAGGCTACATGATCAAAAAACTGAAGAGTTCTACCAACTCAGTTACTGTGGGAGCATAGTTACCGCCACTGATTTCCCATATAGCATAGGTTTTTAGCTAAATGTACATATCGTCGTGGTAAATGCAATAGGTCGTATGTCAAAGATACCAAACTTTTCAGGAGAGACAAAAAACTATCCCATCTTAACCCCAATGCACCGATTTTTTTCACAAATTTATTTACTTGGTAGAATTTGTTCCCTGTTAAGACTGTTATCATTATTTTGATGTAAGATGAATAATAAGAAAGTTAGGTTGACATACAACTATTTGATCGTCAATGTTGGCCACTTTTGTTGACATAAGTCCAATTTTTATGCAAACATACCTTAATTGAAAACACTGAAATTAGGAATTTATAATGAAACAAAATATAATATTATATTAATATAGACATATTATTATACACTTGTACATAAACGTTTAAAAAGTAAGCTTAAACTAATGAAAAAGTTTTTTTTTTATTATAAATCTCTGTTTAATTAGGCACTTGTATAAAAACGATTTCAATGTTTAAAAGAAAAGATTAAACGTTAATATTCAAAATAACACACAATAATTTTTAAAAAGATTTATTTAAAAATAGCATAGTTTAATTATGTATTTGCATAAAACAGAGCAGGTAAATACCTACTTAAAAGAAAAAAGAACAGTTTTAAAAGAATACTTTTTTTTAGAAAAGTAATTTTTTTATTTAAACAGTAGGTAGTATTATTTTGTTTTCTTCCAAAAATTTGTGAATAGCAAGCTGCGTTGTTCATCACTGATTGTATCGCACTTAAAGGCTATTTTTGGCCCACCCTTTTGAGCATGTCACTATGCCCACCACAACGTGGACCTATGGTCATAGAATCTTTTTTAGACGTCTGTCTATACTTGCCGCCCTTGCCGGACTCTTCATGCTTCTCAAAACCCGCATAAGACTTGCCTAGCAATCGCAGTTGAGCTGATTGAGTTGAGTTGAGCAGTTGAGATGTATCTATAGTCTAAGCAGTTGAGAGTTTTTTTTGCCTCTTCCACTCTTTACAATTATTGCTTTGCCCTTTTCGTTTTCTTTGATTGACTTGCTCAGTAGGTTCGTCACCATGGGTGTCAGACTGCATAGCAAACTCCTCTAAGTCTTCTGATGAGCTTGATTGATTTGATTCAGGTTGATACAGAGCTTCAGAGTCACTACTGATATCAGATAGTAAATGTTCCACTTAGATGTTCAGTCATCGTCATATCACAATCTATATTTTATTTCAGGGCTGATTGTGTTGATACAATGTTCTCTGCTATCATTATGTCCGAAGGTTGCCTCAGCAATGATTCTGCTTGTTCTAAAATTGGAGTTTTGATAGTCAAAGTATTATTAACCTCAGCTAAATCGAGTTCTATTTCTGAACTGAAGTAATGTTGCTGACTGCTAAAGATACCAAGTACCGCCCACAACTTCCATTAATCATTTTAATAGCTTTTTACTAAATAATTTTTAACTAAATAAACAGTGTCTTATTAAAACTGTCAATCGTGATTGGTGAACAAATAATTACTTTGGCAATAAATAAATGAGACAAAAAGTCATCATCATCATCAGGGGCACGACAACCCGGTGTGGGTCTTGGCCTCCTCCAACAGCTCCCTCCACCTGTCCCTATCCAGTGTGGCCGCTTTCCAATTTGGTACCCTTAGAACACGGCAGTCATTGGCAGCTCCATCCAACCAGCGAATCTTTGGCCTGCCTCTTCTTCTACGCCCGATTGGATTGCCGGACATCATACGTACGTACATTCATACGGTGCACATGACCTAGCCATCGCAGTCCCCCAATCTTAATTGATTGAACTGCGCTGCAATCTTCGTATAGCCCGTAGAGCTCAGCAATATATCTTCTTCTCCAATTGGTGCCGTCCCTGATCGGTCCATATATACGGCGGAGAATTTTTCTTTAGTTTGAGACAAAAAGTAATGTTAGATTATTTGTAGAAAGAATCTTGAAAATTTTACTAAATCGGACAACAATAATGTAATTATAAAGTAGATTTTAAAAAACAGTGATTGGTAAATTACTTACATCGTATTATTTGACGAATTCTTTAGTATAAAGTCAAGAACAAGGAATAAAAACAAACAAAAACATTATTATCATTATGATGAGCTCTGACATACGACTGTTTGGCGTGACCAATATCAATGACGTGTCGGTTCGTCTTTTTGCAAGTGTTGGGATAGTCGACTTCTTATTGGTCTAACGACATAAGACCTATTGGAGATGGTGTAGATGACTGGGCTGGTCACTATGGTGCAATAAAACAAAATTGAAATTTTTTTGACATACGACCTATTGCATTTACCACGACGATATGTTTGATGCGTACACAATTTCTGACAGTTCATAAACCATTGTTCGGGCGTATTTGTATTAAACGGTATGCAGTCAATCAGGTATCGATTGATTAATATGGAGTGGTTTTCAGCCAATAAAAATTTATATAATGATGCAAGTTTGCCAAAATTGAAGGTGGGCAATGTACAATTTTCGTTTGTAAGGGCGTCTCCATGAGCACAGAGAAAATATCAAACCAGATTTGTTATCTCATATTTAATTTTTTTTATTCAAATGAATACACAGAATTTAAGAATGTAGTTTTCACTATTTTAAATAATTTTTCGAACCTAACACAAAAATATACCAATTAGAAAAAAAATGTTAACATTAAATTTTGAAAAAATAATTAACTTTTAAAGCACTTCAATAATAATTATGAATTCAAATTCTGTTTGGTAAAAATATTTATTTTTCATAAATTCTCCTAATGCGATGGAATAGGAATACCATGCGCCAATTTTTTTCACAGGCGAGTTCAGATGCGCCATACAACTCAAGCACCTTTTCTACCTTCTTACGTTCACGGTTGGGGTTGGAAAATAGGGATAGGGGTAGGATCTGTTTCACTTAGGCGAGGAAAAGGAATAACTCAATCACGCAATTAAATTAATTAATTTATGCCAGTTCAAAAAACACGTTTATCGGAGCACCAATCTACTATAGACAGAAATGATCTCTTGGACAAGAGGGTGATCGCTGTCGTGGACCCCCTGGTGGTGCTACAGCTGTCGGAGAGTCTCATTTGGTGAAGATAACTCTGGACCACAGTTGTCGGATGTGATGAGAGAGAGAGAGAGCTCTGAGCGGGATGGAGCACAGAGCTTTTGAGCATTTGGGTTTAGCTAGTCTTTCAATGTTTGGTGTTAAATTTGTTACTGAGAACAGCAGAGAATTCTTCAAATTTGAATCAGTTATTCGCGACCTTGTTTTGCTTTTAATCAATTTCACGGATGAAAATGTTTGTTCACATCTGTGTGTCGATCCAAAGTGACATATAGGATAACTTGTTGCAAATTTTCTTAGCTCAGGGAAATGATCACAGGCTAATGAATGCCAGAAATTAATTATGTCAGAAGCATTTTGATCTGGAAAAAGCTCAATTTCATTTTCAATAATAAAATTGTTTTTAAATCAATCAGTTCCATTTGTAGGTAGGTATGAATTTATTCTTGCCTTGTAGTTTTAAATTTAGATCATTGAGATGGCTAGTAATATCAACTAAAAATGCCAAATCAAATAGCCAGTACTGTTGTTGTCAAATAATAGGGTTCTTACATCGGGTAGTTCATTTACCTGTTTTAAGAAATTAGAAACAGCATTTTTCAATTTCCAAAATCTACTCAGAGCCCGTCCTTTAGTTAGAAGGTTATGGATTTAGTTATGGCGCCTACTTCAAAAGAATAAGTTGGCGCAAAGATGCAATGCGCCACTTGTAATCATCCAATGCGCACAGTTTGGCCACCACTGATACTATTAATATACCTGATGATTAATATGATTGAATATTATTCTTATCCGTACGCCAAGTGGTAAGCAAACACAGAATTCGTATAAATATGCAGAGTTATTGTCAGATAAATACAGTAGTCAGTTGAACTCTGACAGATTTAGTTGAATCTAGGGAGAGATAGCCCTAAAATGAAGACAATTTGTATTATTTTTGTCACTATTTGCATTTGGCAGTCTGCCGACTGCTTTAAGCGTTGCGCAAATCTCTGGGATGATGGATGCATCAACGGTCAACTGGTCGGGTCAGGAAGTGACGATGACTATGTCAATGGCCAATTCGGACCCGGCAAGCGGTGTGCGAACATGTGGGACGAAGGTTGCATCAATGGGCAGGTACCTGGAGCTGGTAAGCAGTGCTTTTTATTATGTTAATATTAACAGACCATGTACAGACCTACAAACTTATCTAAAGAATGGATGGGGGAGCCTCTGTCGAAAACTACCCAATCAATACTCGCAACTGGACAGAATCTGACATTCGAATGACATTTTCAAAATGGCGTCCATATGGTAGTTCGTAGTTCCATTTTTGACCGTTCTTTAGATAAGTTTGTAGGACTGCAGTAGATTATTTTTCCTCCATTGCAGTCCTAAAGATATTGAAGAAAAACTTTCGTCTACTAGTACTTTCTCTTTGAGTGAATAATAATATGGGACAATGTCAAAAATTATAAAATATGTTTGTTCATCGTTTCCTGCATTTGGCTGAATTTACAGATAAATGGGTTCTGGGATACATAATACATATTGAGGGCCCAAAAAATATTCATTTTGCCCTTGCTTTTTTGTTAAGATATTTTTGATTTTTCATCAAAAGCTTTGTTTTTAATACTCCAGTCTATTGATATTAAAGCGAGTAAACTCTTTGATATTGGTCAATGAATTATTTATAAATTATTTTGAATTTATGGGGTAAACTCTGCAAATGATTTTAACACTTAGAAAGCTCCAGACCCCTGGTTATTGTTTCTTTTTTTTCCCACCATATCCGATCCTAATAAAATCATATGGGCTTCCACAGAGTGGGGGTTTGTATTAACAGATTTTGTTTTTACGAGAAGTGGATGTCAGCCACTGGCTCAACCTAGGTCCATACTCTGACTCATTCACAAATTGAAAAACAATATGTGTACTTGTCAGACCCAGGATTCGAACCTGGGACCCACGACGCTTAAGCCGCACGGTCACCGTGGGTTGTATCTTTAGCTCTATAGTATATCCAGGTCTGTAAATGCATACAAACTTTAAGAGCGCACACAGAGACATTGATTGCTGCACATAGTTCAATCGAGTTAAATATACCACATACCTAGTAATAAAATTTGTGAATTGAAAAATAAATTGGTAAACCTAATTTTATTTTAGTACTGTATAGGTGTAGGGCCTGTGCCCTATCAGTAAAATTATATGACATACACAATGACATTAATATGGACGAAGCATCTAGAAAATAAAATGACACTCACTTTGTGTCGGGTCTGTTGGATGGCGAAATTCATATTTTAATATCGGTATCCTACGCTCAAATGAACATTCTGCTTGCAAGCGGTCTGGCGACACCGCTGGGTCTGCCCATACAAAATTTATGACTGTCAGGTTTCTACTCCACCGTTATTATTGTGTTACAAAATGCCAATGTGCCTAGTTAAAAATTGTAAAAAAAATCTACTAAACACTCCAAGAAAGATGGGATATCACTTTTCATGTGTTTTATTATTTATAAAATGCCATTTTAAGATATTGATGAAAGTTTATTCAATGCAATTGAATGACAGAAACCATTGGACAGTCGCCTGTGATGCGCTGGGCTCACTTGCGTCTAATCTCCGAGAAGTCGTAAGTAACCGAGAATCTGTTTCTAACGCAATGAGTCATGACACTAATACGCCATTACAATAAAGGTTATATTACTATAAATTCTCGAAGCTTGTATGGCATAATGGAAACGGAACGTCATATGGTCACGTGACATCTACCTATACATCTGTGAATGACTTTCATGCACAATTTCTCGTGCGCGCCGGTATGAAGTGAGTTGTCCATTTAATATGTCATTGGACATACATGACAAAGTTTTCATGTATGTAGCGAGTATATGCCATCTCAATACTAGCTTTATTTATCATATCTGTCTATATCTAATATAATAATGCTCACAATGGCTGAGCGGTTATGCGCCAGGCTTGTAATGTTGTGGGTCAGGCAAATTCACATATTGTTTTTCAATGTGTGTTTGTACTCAGAGTATGGACCTAATAAGTTGAGCAAGTAGCTAACATCCATTTGTTGTAAAAAACAAAAATCTTTAAATACAACCTCCACTCTGTGGAGGACAATTTATGATTTTCTTAGGATCGGAGATGATTTATATATAATAATATTGTGTAGTCTCTGAATAGTAGGTATATTTGAAAAAAAAGATAACAGTTGTAATTTGATGCAGGCCAAGACGATGACTATTTGAATGGAGATTTCAACCCTGGTAAACGCTGTGCCAACATGTGGGATGAAGGATGCATCAACGGGCAAATTCCCGGCTCAGGTGTGTATTTTTGAATCTCATTAATGAAAAAAAACAACCTTTACTATTGACTTTTATTTCCTGCTGCTGCCGAATGTACAAGTTGTTTTTAATTATACCATTGAGTCTGGATTCAATACAACCAATTATCATTACAGTTTTGATTAGAGGGTCCATATTATACTGTCTGAGAAGAACTGGTGATACATTTTATAGATTTGGTAAACCCATGGTTCACTTTGTTTGCAGTAACATAATCATCCTAATTTATTATTAGTCAAAGTGTTGTATATATTTATTTCGATCTGCAGCTAATAAGGCGAGAATTCCTCATTTTATGTCATTCATTTAAGGATTTTAACTTAGTTTTTCAACATTTTATGAAAGGTAAGCAAGAAACACCCCACATATAAGAAAGTTCCGGTGGCAGGTACTATCAGTATACATGTAGGTTGTATAGTGGAACCATTTACCCATGAATATGGGATTTCTTTCCATGAGCAGAAATTAGGAAGTAAATTGTAATCATTTTTACGGTTGCTATTGCATTGCTTTCTCCCGCTCGGCACACCTCCCACTATGTCTCGTTTCATTGCAAAATTATTGAACATCCATGGTATTGCGATACATTATAGATGTATTGATAACCCCTGCAGAATATAGTCTCGATTACTATGAAAATGAGTTTCTTTTAACAAAGTTTTGTAAAGTCGTGTAAAAAGTCCTCCCATCATAGATTTTGAGGTCAACAATTAATAATTAATAGGTTTTTCTGTTTCAATAGTGTAGTAAGTGATTAGTTTTAATGTTTTTTCCCATCATTTGTATTTGAAATTAGAACAATATGCACATTTTTATTAGCTGACCACACATCAGCATCTGCTTGTGTCATTTTGATTTATCAAATCATTAAACATTTTTTTCTGATGCCTTTGGCAACCTTTGGGAATAAGTTTGTAGATTACATATTATCACTAACTTGTAGAATATGTAAGCATGTCATTTTTCTTAGATTTTGACAATAAAAAGATGCTCATTTCATCTCGTACAACTATTATAATTCAGCTATAAATTAACATTGTCAGTGTTATACTTTATTGATATCAATTATAAACTAAATAATTAAGACACATTGTTAATGATTTTATTGTCGTTCAACTAATAGGGCAAGATGACGACTATTTAAATGGTGGCTTCAACCCCGGTAAGAGATCGGCACTGCACTACTCCAAGGGCCGACAACGCATCAACCCCAAGTTCTTTCCGAGGCCTAAGTACCACTACTAGTGACTCAGCCCTACCGCCCGCAAACAAGTCAAACCAACAGTCGTAATTTATTAATAATGTACACTTTCTAAAGAATCAAATTTATTTTTTATTCATAACAAATATAAATGTATTAAAATGTCATATAAAAATAGTTTCATTACCCTAATCACTTATATAATATATCTAATATTACAAGACAATATCTGTATATGAGATGTAAACCATGGTAAGTTCATATTAAAGCGCCGGCTAGACGCTCATGCTTTACCACAAGCTTACCTGCGCAAACCGATTTGTATCGGGAAGCCCGTGTGTATGGATGGGAAAACTGTAGCTCATGCAAACCGAAAAGCGCTTTTGCACAAACTATACCGCGCAGGCAAGTCGCTGCCGTCTAGCCGGCGCTTTAGACTTTACAGAAGAAACAAATTAGTGATTTCACACACATCTGGTTCAAAGTAGGTACATTCGTTTTCTAAAATATATTTTTTTGTTTTGTATTCGTTCTAGTTTTAAAATATTTTTTTAGTTTTTACTTGTTTATAATATTCAAAATGGACGTACGTTTGTTTACCCCCAGATTTTTCTTTGTTATTAAACATGATTTGCGGTTATTTACCATGTTACATATATTCACAGAAAATGAAATTGTACCATAGTAATTACTCGATTTCACCATATTTGTACATACCATGTTATTACCTCTCACATACACATATTATAATTGCTGCAAATCAAACAGTATACATATTTATTGCATTTTATATTTTTAGTCATAAATATTTTTGAAACAACAGGACGAATTTGACACTCATTTTCTATGTGTCAATAATTACGCACTACCTAGGCACTGCAGCTTGGCTCCATAGGAATTTTTAACAATACACTATTTTTACCTGCATCCTCCAATGGAAAATGATATAAATCTGATACAAAACAAAGACCGTAATAATTTTGTTTGATAAATTTAAGATAGGTCCAAACTAAAAATTTTAATTTAGAAATTGCATGGTAAATGTTATAAAATTATTTAACACTAACATTATTTTAATACAGTACACTCTCAGTAATCCGCCGCTCGATTATCCGACAACTACTATAATCCGCCGCTATTTTTACTAGTTGAAAGCACAAAATCAAGCTCTATAATTCGCCGGTATTCAATTGTCAAATTCAGTAGTCCGCAACGTACAAGTATTAGTATACAACGCAGATGAGACGGGTTTATTTTGGAAACTTCTCCTTCATAAAACGTATGTTCATCGCGAAGAAAGTAATGTACCATGGAGGAAAGTACCCAAATGACCGCATCACAATAATTATTATGCCATGCTCCAATGCAACCGCGACACAAAATGAAGCTTTTGATCATAGGGAAAGCCAGGAATCCTAAGCCATTTAAGAATATCTGCCTCACTGAACAACTGGTTGTGTCAAGTGATTTACTGTTTAATATTTATTTAATAAACCTAGTCTATAATTTAGTAAATACTTGATTTTGATTATAAATAAAACCGTAATTTGCTAGTATAAATTTCTAAAAAAAACTATTTTTACAAATATCTGTTTTAATTTTTACCTTTTTTTGTATGTATGCACTATAATCCACCGCTTTCACTAATTGGACACTTGTCTGGTTTTGGGGTGGCGGGTTACTGAGAGAGTACTGCAGTTTGATTCACCATACGAAAGACCTGACAACATAAATTTATCAAAGACACAACTCATTGCTTCAGGATTACAAAGTTATATTCTAACGGATTTAAGTTCTGTACTATTCCATTTCAGTAATTTTTTGCGACCTGAGTTTCGCCTTTCGGCATCTTCAGGCACTGTGTACACTCACTAACACTCACATTGAGTGTACAAAATGCCTGAAGATGCCGAAAGGCGAAACCCGGGTCGCAAAAAATGACTCAAATGGAATAGTACAAAACTTAAATACATTAGAATTTAAATTCCATCAAGTAACCTTCTGTCAATAGTATTAATACAAAGTTATAAGTTACTTTTTTTTTTATTCAAGAGTTTATCTCTCAAAAATTCACTACTATTGTAAGTATAGTAATAGACATGCATGTAATTTTCTAATAATGACATGCTTATATTATTATATGTAATGTGTCATATTTCTTTTTAATTGGCTCTACAATCCGAGGTTTCTTAACATATATTTTTTTATGGAGAGGTGGATGTTAGCAACTTGCTCAATCTATTAGGTCCATGCTCTGGATTCAGTAAAAAATATAGATATATATCTAAGGCAATTTGTGACATTTGGTTAGAAGTAATACAGCCCCCTCAAGGTCAAAGAAACATCTAATTTTCTCTACTTTACAGGAAACACCAAACACCAGTAAATTTACATTCCACTGACATTAGCAAGAGACACATAGTCAGGAGATTGAACCATTTTTTATCCGTTGAGTCTCTTTGTCACTTAACGTGATGTTATTTTATGTCTAGTACAATATGTAACTCAAAATTGCAAAACATTGAGATATTTCTTTGACCTTAGGAGTTGAATATTTTTTTACTATAGAATATTGTCTAATGTGTAGCTGCCGATGATAACCTTAGGAATACACAAAAAATTAATTACGATAGAACAGTTTCATCTCTCCCTTTTATCTCATGTTATATTATATGTGAAATGAACAAGGCAGAAAGTCGAAATATGTTGTTTCATTTTGTTGATTATAATATCATGACAAAGTTATTTATGGCTGGATCCATAGTACATGATTTATATTTATATGGTGAACAATATTTAATTTAATTAATAAAATGTATTAAATTTACATGCAATTAATTTGATTGTGAAACAAAGTGTTCATGACAATCTTAATTTTATCATCAATAACAGCTTAGCATGCGGTTGCATGTGAAATATTATCTGCCAATACACAAAATTAAAAAAAAATCCGGTTTTGGAATTTTACACCTTTAGGAATGTGTATACTTATTTACCTAAATGCAATGATTTTTTATAGAAAAGGAAGGTGGGTATATTGTGTTTTATTAACAAAGACATATTATTATGTATATTAAAGCTGTTTCTTTAGCTTTAAAATCATTACATATTCGAATAATTGTCAAAGAAAATTATTATTCATGGAGAAAATTAAATATTTTAACAAAATACACATTAAATAAATACATGTTTTAATAAGATAGAGATACGGTGTATCCCTAGGGCACTACAGAAGCCCTAAATGTATCTATCTAATAATGTCACAATGTGAAGGCATCTGCTGGCATATTAAATATATTATTATAAATATCAATACGATAATATTATATTTATTTAGTATTTTGTCATATTATCTTATAATATAAAAAATGTAAAAAATAGAAACGTTACAAACACCAAAATCTTTTGGCAATAATAATAAATTTTGTACTAAAGTTACAATAATAAATAAAGAATTAAGTCTATGGCTGACAATAAAAGGATTATTTTCATAAAAGGCAATAAAATTGCAAAAAGCACTTTCATTCAAGGCGGGATTTCAAAGTTGGACTGGAAAAGTCTTAATATACATCTAGTTTATACATAGTTCAAAGAAAAGTATGTGCAAGGAATTGCAAATGTATATAGAGATTTATTTAGTCATAAATATATTGCAAAATTATGTAATTCTTAACAAGTTTTCTGTCAATGAGACCAGCTAATAGACATCGTGCTATTTCTTATATAGGTATCAAAATAATAAGTATTGTCATACATTTGTCAGTTGTATAATAATGAATACCAGTGGAAGTTTTTAACTCGGTATTCCGTCACTATGAATTTCTATTTGTCTATCAATAGTGTAGTTTAAATCACATTAAGTGTTAAAAGTAACAGACAATTTATCGGAAGATTGCCGTAACATACTGAAACTGCATTTAATAATTTCAGAAGGAAAAAGAGAGAGAGAGGGAGTGGCCAATGAGAAACAAGGCGATATAACAGACGCGATCTCAGCAATAACAACCATGCCAACAAGCATATTAGCCTCTCCTGCATCTGCACAAAGCACTGGTTAACTATAATATATCAATTCCATTGTTATTCGCAACCCATAGCTCGCTCTCTCTCTCTCTCTCTCTCTCTCCTGGCAATACAATGTGAAATACATGTTTATAATTATTTTTAAAATATTCTCATTGATTCACAAAAAGTTTTAAAATGTTGGATGAGATAAACCTAATTAAAATAAAAGTTGTAAGATCCATCTATGGGAATCACGGGGGAATTTCATTAAAACAATTGCATGCGTGATAATCGGAGGCGGTCAGAGCTGATGGGCTTGGTGGCGGGCGTCTCTGACGGAACGCGCGTGCAATTCTTCCCCTGGATGAAAGCCGCCACCCGCGTTTCCTGGAGGAGATGCCATCTTGGGCTTGGGTTCGGGAACACCATTCTGACGAAACTTAACTGAATATTTGTAAAAATCTGACATCTCGAAAGGCTTGGTCTCCTCCCGGTAGGGAATCCACTTCCCCGATTCGACGACGGTACAATTCTGGGGAGATTCGTAGGCCACATCGCGGCGCAGCGGGCGGGCGGGGGCCTCAGGAGACGGAGGGCGCGGAGGGGGACGGCGGAGGCTGCCGGTCCGTCGGGGCGATGACGGGTCAGGCGCCGACGGAGAGTCCAGCGACGACTCGTACCACTCTTTCTCTTTGGCCTTCTGATCGTAGGCGTCTTCGAGGCGGTCATCGGTCGGAAGCGGAAAAGAGAGAGCAACGGGGGCGCGTGCTGGTTGAGGCACCGGCGGCAGCCGCCGCGGATCAGATTCGAGGGTGTAGCGGGCCACCCCTGTGGAGGCGTCGCCGGCAAGCGAAACGGCATCGGAACGGGAGGTGAGGTGATAGGTTTGTGCGCGCTGCAGGGTGTTTCTGCGCGAGGGATCCGAGCGGTGCGTCGGCCTCGGGCCCACCGCCAAGTGCTGGCTCTGGGCTTTAAGCCGGGATGCGAATTGAAAAAGTAGTGGCGCAGGATCAGGCTCGCTGGTGCTTGGCATGGGTCGTCCGCCGCGGAGAGTGACATCTGGGTGTGACGAGCTAAAGTGGGTTTCGCGCGACCGCGAGAACCGCGACGCCTCCGGACCGGACGAGTGATAGAATCCGTCGAAACGCTCTACGGTGACAGTGCGGTGGCGGGAGGGTGCCCCGGGGAGGGACTCACCCGGGGGCCGTCGCGGCGGCGGCGCAGGATACGACCACGAGGATGGAATTCCCCTTACGTCAGGCGCGGGTGGGACACGGTCGGCCGACGCGCCCTCGGTTTTTCTGGGCCGCCCTGAGGGATCGCTCCGGACGGCGGGGATTCCCGGGACGGATTGGGTCGATAGGCGGTGGGACCGTCGCCTCCTCGAGGGCGAGCCGGCGTCCCCGCTCGACTCCGAGGGGCGGCGAGGCGACGGTCGCGGCGTCCCGGGGCTGCCGTCGTCGACGGTGCCGCGGCGGCGGTCGGGCTCGGA
Source organism: Rhyacophila brunnea (assembly GCF_057557595.1). Lineage (NCBI taxonomy): Eukaryota > Metazoa > Arthropoda > Insecta > Trichoptera > Rhyacophilidae > Rhyacophila > Rhyacophila brunnea. The sequence continues at coordinate 31,285,643 of NW_028233276.1, read as the reverse complement.
TTCTGCGACGGGAGTCTCGGCGGGAGCGTCCGCCGGAACCTCCGGGGGCATGACTCCCGTCAGACGCACCTCTTGGACGCAGAGCCTGTAGAGGTCCTCATTCTTGGCCGCGAGAAGAATCTCCAGCTCCCGTTTTCGGGCCTGCAGTTTTGCCAGTCTGTCCGAATGGAGGTCACTTCCCGCCGCGCTGGTCCCCATGGTGGACGTTTTAGAATCGGATCGTTTGAAATAACGTAAAATAAACGTCCATAGAAACGAAACAAAACTATAATAAACAAAATCAAAAGCTATACAAAATTGACATTCATCAGACACCCATTATGGGTGTCAACAATATAATGTTGCCGTCATAGATATTAAAGTTGCCGTTGAGATTATTATCTATGAGCTAGTATGTCTATGGTGGCAGGGATGCTAGGCTGCTAACAATAATTTTCCCCAGTTTTTAAAATAACTGCTTTTCTTCCGAAGCTTGCTTTTTTTTTGTCCAAGTTAGTATTATTAAAACGATAATAATATAGATGGTATATCAGTCTCGAGAATTACAACGCCTTATATAATTTTCGGGTCTTTTTACTGGTCTCCGCCACCGGCCGCTGTCATCTGTCAGTGAGCGCAGTGTTGCCAACCGAACTATAATTATAGTACATTTTGATTCGCGTACTATTCGAAAAGTTACATTTTCGTCCGCGTACTATTAAAAAAGTATAGTACGTCAAAAATACCACAATTAAAAAAATGCTATTTTTTTATAGTACTTATTCCACTTTAATTAATATATTAGGACCGGTTTCGTCCGCCTCAGTGGGACATTTTCAACGTTGAAAATGTCCCACTGAGGCGGACGAAACCGGTCCTAATATATTAATTAAAGTGGAATAAGTACTATAAAAAATAGCATAAATAAGATCTCAGTGTGCGATTTTAGTCAATGGACATGGTTTTGAAAAAACTAATGTGACAGTTAATGACGGCGGCCGGTGTTAGCATTTTTCGGTCGTAAGAGGTGTTATAATTAAGTAGGACATCGGAATTTCTCGAATTCTCCGTTATGTTTATGACAAACAAAAACTTTCATTTTCTCTACACGTACTATAATTTTTGCCGAAATACTATAATGGCTTGGACCGCGTACTATAATTCGATGACAGAAAGATAGATAGTATTCAAAATGGCGACTGACAGATTACGATGACGGGAACCAGTAAAAAGCACCTAATTTTCTGCTAAAGAGGTTGGACACAGGTTGAATCAGTGATTCTCAATCTTTTTGACAGAACCCTTGAGATACTTTTGTCAAATTTCGAAAAAGCGCTGCCTTATTATAATAATTATTATTTTGCGAACAATGTTCTCAATAAGATTTTTTATAAGTTCAGTTCTGCATCTGTTCAATGTGGTTTGCTTGAAATATATACATATATATTTTAATTTGCTCTACAATAATCCAATGCAGATTTGGACCGCCTCACGACTCTTCGTTCCTCTGTTCCTTAACAGATCTTTGTTTTACGAGAAACGGATGTTTGTCTCTTGCTCAACCTATTAGGTTCAAGCACACATTGAAAACAACATGTTAATTTTTGTCAGAGCCGGGACCCACGACATTATATGCCTGACACGTAGCTTCTCGGCCATCGTGGAAATAAAATAAATCTATAATAAGTAGGAAGGTAGGTAGGTACCTAATAGAAAAATAATTTGTAAAGTACTACCTAAATGAGTCTTTTCTAGTAAGTATCGACGTATTTACATTTCATTGATAGATCTCCTTTAAACATTCTCATATTATTTTGCCCTCTGGTTATAATTTGAATAACAATAATTCTATAAAATTAAATTTAACAAAAAAATATTCTAACGTAGGTACCTACCTACAATAAATTATAGCCTTAAACATCAGAAATGCAAAATGGCCACTTATAGGGACGAGCAAAGAGAGTTGTTGGATAAATCCAGGAAACATTCCAAGTTGTCACGCGGCTGATGGTGATCACCAAGAATCGATAACTTTAACATATTTTAAAAGTTAAAAGTTGAATGCCATTCAGAATCATCGGCAACAGTACAACTTACTGTCTTACAGGAATATCTATCTCTCTTGAACATTTTGTATTGAAAGCCAACGGTGAAATGTATTCGAATGTTGTATTACTATTTTTTATTACGAGACGTTAAAGGTATATAAGCCGCAAATAAAAGCGTAGGCAAGCTAATTCTGATACTCATTTTGGAGTAGATTTTTCATAGAATTCTGTAGAGGATTTTTTTATTCTACAAAAAATATCATGTTTTTATTTTGATGTAATACAGTATTTGAAAATAGTGATAATATTACAATTCTGATCGTCCACATATTATCAAGTATCAGATTTCTTGTCGGGTTCATAGAACTGTTGAATATTTTGTTTTCTGATTTGATGTGACTGAAAGTTCTCAACTGAAATGTTTCCATGAGTTTTAACAATGATGTCATCGAATTGATCTATTTCGCAGGGTTTTGCTAACTCAATTGACTCTGAGACTACTACTGCCCCCCTAGATAGCTCCAGCCTTGGGAAATACTGGTTTATTCCCATGTAGGTATATGAAACAAAATTATTATTCATAAAGAGTAGGTACCTATGTATTTTAAAATTTATTTTCAACATTTTATTATGTAAAACTAACCTAGCAGAAAAATACGAAAGCTTGCAATTTGAGATTTTTTTTGATAATTTACAATTTCAACTGTAATAACTTAATTAATAAATATGTATCTGAAAACATTAAAAAGATTTTTAATTTAAAGATAAACTTACAATTGTAAAAAAATGTGAATTCGTTGCAGGGTCACATCTTATTATTACATTGATTTTAGGGTCATATTTATTATTAAAATTTAGTTTATTAAGTATTCAATTTTTCGTTGCTTAGATTTTTGACTAATTCATCGTTTTATTATTTTTTATATTTATTTTAAAAAACATCGATTTTTATAAAAATACAAATGTATATAACTTGAAATCCTTTTTATTTATATCAAATTTTATTTTAGGTATGGTCCCAATATTGAAGCTCGATTACATTTTTTTACAATTCTAAGTTTATCTTTAAATTAAAAAAAAAATTAAAATCTTTTTAATGTTTTGAAATACATATTAATTAATTAATACAGTTGAAATTGTAATTTATCAAAAAAAAACTCAAATTGAAAGCTTCGAATTTTTCCGCTAGGTTCTCTGCTGGCGTGCCTCTCCCCCTTAACTATGGATTATAAATTTTACCTATGGATTATAACAAAAAATTGAGTATCTTTTGCAAAAGGTCACATTCTGATAATGTCTGAAAGTAAATAGGATGGGAGATGGGTAGCAAATAAAAAATACCATTAACTTTTTGAAGTTTTATTAGATAAGTAGGTAATTAGTATTTTAGTTAATAAATACGTTAATAAATTGTTTAATAATTTTTTTTGGATGATAAATGAATAAAATTATATCTGTTCGAATAGTTTTTACATTTTTCTGTAGAATTGTAGACGGAAACGTAGGTAAACACGGTAACTACCGACTTTGTTTTTATTGACAGTAAACTTATGTGTTTGAATTCCAAAGAAGTCCATTTAGCTCGTTTCACCGATTCTGTGAAGCAGAAAAAAATGATAGTCGGATAGAGTGCGGTCGCGACACTTGCATAACAATCTATTTCATCGTTAGTTTTGTCAGTGGAGTTAATGATAGACAGATTATTACAATTGAATCTTTCAAACATACTATTTTCTTTCGTACTATTAACTATATTTGGATGATAAATGTTGAGCGTCGAACGACTCGATCGGCGAATCGGATTCGAAGAGGAAGCCACAATCTCTAGAGACGTCAAGAGACGGCCGCCAATGGGGGATCCTAAATCTATCCTTTCGAAAAGAGTCTCTCGTCAACGTCATATACAGAATACGTGCATATTTCGAGAATGTGGCTTCCCCTGATGCGTCGAGCTCGACCCGAATTTTAGAGAAGGCTTTGCATGCCTTCCGGCGCCCCGGTCTGCGGTCACTTGACAGGCGCCGAAGGGCGAGAGTTGCTCCGCTGCACTTTGGTGCGGCTAGCTTGGGTTGGCCGCATGAAACCGGACGGTGGGCGTGGAGAAACCGAGGAGCCGCCTGAATCCGCGCGAACGAGTGTCGCGGCGGCCGGCCGTGCTACCCGATGCGCTACTGAACTGCCGCTGGAACTGCTGCGAGATGCTGCCACCGGAGGGCGCTGTGCGGGGGGAGCGGGTCGCGGCCGAGGCGGTGGTCCCCTTCTCACTGTGGCCACGGACGCTGAAGAGTTCAGCGAGCTGCGAGAGCTCCTGAGGGACCCGCGGCTACGGAGGCTGCCCACACTTGACTGTGAGTCCGCTTTGCGAAGGCCGAGTGGCCGCCTGTCCGGCGCTTTGACGTCACGCGTGGGTGGCCTCGGTGATGCAGCTGTGACGACACGACCTCCGGCCACCCGGACGGGGGCTTCACGCTCTGGGGGCTCGTTGCAACCGGAGGAGGCGCCCTGAGAGGCACTTTCCGAGTTGAGGCTCTGCGTCTCTTCAAATCCTTCATCTTTCAGTTCGTTCTCCGGGCGCCGCTCTGGATTCTCTCCATGACCGGCGCGCACACCGAAGGTCGCGTGGCGAACTGACCCTTCAGCCGGCGACTTGAGCTCTCTGATCGCCTTCTGCACATCTTCCCTGTTGATGGACGTGCGGTGTCGTGTTCGATCTCCTGTTTTGCCTGCAGGAGCGGCGACGACCTCCCCTCGGGTGGCTTCTCCCCCTTCCCGACTCGGAAGTCTCCGCTGCCATTTCTTGAGCCGACCGTCTCTGTCATCCACGTCTGTTGGTTCTGCTTTGCGGACGCCCACGACAGGTCGCGAAACGCTTACGTCCAGTACAGTCGGCCGCATCATTCTCGTCTCAGCGACGGCCTCCACCGGCTCGCTCTCCTCGGGGCCGGCACACCCCGGAGAGTCTTCACTCAGGGAGTTGTGGTCGGCGGGTCTGCGGAAGCGTCTGGTGCGACGTGCGGCGGAGTGACGGTCGAATTGGCCGTCGCCCAGAATCTCGGCATTGCGCGCATTTCGTGATTCCCTCTCATCCTCAGCCCTCCCAGTGACCACCAGGGATGGCTGAAACCTCTTGCATGGCTCCCTGACTTCGCTAGGTGGAGAAAATACCCGTCTGGTGACGGGCGGCGTCTCGATGTTGTCTGAATCGATTTCAATTTTGTCCTTTTCCGGAGCGGCACTCCTCCGGGCGAGAGGAGTGAGCTTGGATTTATCCTCCTCCAGAATGGATCCGAGCGGCGCGGCGTCGGGGGTCTCGATGGTCTGTCTAGACCTCTGTCGTCTTATGCGGCGCATATCCTCCGCGCTCTCCTCTGCTTTCTGCTGCGACGGCATGTTGCCATTTTTCGGTTGCACATCTGAAAATATTCAATTTGTTTATTACAATATGAAATAGATACCTATCTTTGGAATAGAGATAATTGCAAGCCAAAAAATGATGAACGAACCTTCTATAGCTTCCATGGCGCTGACAACATCCTTGTCTAAGACAGCGGAGGGTTTCCAGTCGCGCCTGTCTCTTCCGTTCTTCTGTCGATTCTGGCTGGTTTCATTCTCCTCTTGATTCTCTGGCGTCTTTCCTTCCGGCAAGGTATCCAAAGTTCCACTCCGTTCACTTTCTGCAAATATTTTTTTTACATTCTTAAATTAGATTTCCGGATTTCAGATAATAATAAAATGTTCACTAACAAATAGTTATAAATGTAGAAAGTAACCTGAATCCTCAAAAGATCTTCGATTGACTTGAAGTCGTCTGGCGCGGGATCGTAGCTCATCTGTCTGCTGGTCTTGATGATTAGCTCGCAGCCATGACTCTATTTTCTGTCTCCATTCCCTAAAACAATCATTACAATTAACCAACAATTTCTGAGCATACAAACAACATAATAATTAGAGTCAACCATTCAGGGTTCATGGCCCTCACTAATAAAAAAATCTAACTCAAGTCAAAAATAGATAAAAACCTAAATGATAAAATGTTTTTGTTTTTGAAACAAACTTTTTCTGTTAATTCTAAAATAATATATGAGTTATTTATGTTGACAACGGTTTCGGGCTATAAACTCATTTTTGGAATGGTCGACTATAACTGATATCGAAAATTTGGATAACCTTCTTCCAATTTCGGATGGATGTAATAGAACGAGAGGGTATATAATTATATTAATACATGGTTCTCTTCTCTTTCACAACAGTGGCCTCTCCTATTTTATTTTCTTATTTATTATACATTTGATTTTTATTTTTTTATGTATACAGATTGAATTATCATTCAGTATTACACGGAAGGACTAATAATGAACGGGTTAACATCTACCATTAATATGGTCATCTATGAATTTGCTTGTCATTACTTATTTATTTATCTCTACCTGTATTCAAGAAAATATCAGTTTAATTAATAAATAAATCGTGTATTTACTTTGGCTTGGGTCCTTCCTCCTGAGGGGCGTCAGCAGGTTGGGGCGATGGTTGAGGGATATTTCTGGGAGATGGTGGTCGCTCTCGAGCACCACTTGTTATTTCCAACCTAGCTCTAACCGGCCCTCCTTGTCTTGCCCATGACCGATCTAAACAAAATAATGTAATAGTACAGATACGTTATAGCGTAATGTAAACCTTATTCTAAACTATTTTTAGACCTATTACAGACCATGATACAGTGGTGAAGAGTGACTTTTGGAGGGAGGTAAGTGACTAAGTAAGAGGAAAAAAATTCATACTTGTCCCTATACCCTATTTACACGTGCATGGATTTACTGCTGACAAGTTGCAAGACTGCATGCATGGATCAAAAAATTTCAGAAGCTTCCGAATTTTCACGCAAAAGTTGGAATTTGTGCGATATCTGCGCTTGCGCAGTAGAACTATAGTAAAGTATGTAAATACTACTAATAGATAAATAATATACTACTAACTGTATGTAAATAAATAGTACTACTATATGTAAAGCATTTTGACGTTTACAATTTTTAGCAACCATAGTACCATAAAATGACAATAATGAGTCTCTCTTACACTTGAAGCATGAGATTTGCAAGACAGTCAGCACTTTTATGTGTGAACAGTTATTATCGCGATAGTTGGATTTGGACATATTGGTGCCAGTACATCCATGCACGTATACAGGCGCTATTAGATAGGCATGCCTAGTTGAGACCAAGATAAACATTTGTGTAAAAATATTTTATATAGGTAACTGAGGATATTTTTTTTGTATTCTGTAATGAAAAACATGTGTAAATGTACTGATAAAAAAGCAAGTGTGGTCATATTTGTTGGAAAATTTTAACATTAACTCTTATATAAGTCATCATTTTAATGGTAATCATATTTATCAGTAGGATAGCAGTAAAAATATGTTTAATTTTTACAAATCTGCATTTGGCATATGGATTGAAATACAATATAATTTCTTCTTTCGATCATGTCCGATCCTAATAGGATCATATGGGCCTCCACAAACCTCCACAATATAATATTGTAGCATTATTGAAAGATCATTTTTTATTTCTAAATGAAATAAAGCACTAACCTAGACTGCCCCACGATTTGCGTTCTCTTTGCGTGTCACCAGACGTTCTTAAGAAGCGCAGGAGACCTCCTTCGTCTTCTTCTGAAGGTAAGCGGCCGCGGCGTCTGCGGAGGCTCCCAGTCGGTGTTATATCTGCAGAATATTATAATATTAACTTTATATACTTATTTGAATGTTTTTACATCATGGAAATTAAATTAAAACGCACTTTATACTACAGGTTAAATGGATTCCTACGTTTTATTATATATATTTTGACTATCTTGATACAATTTAGGCTTACCATACATCCCGATTTGAAAATATGGTTGCGGTATTAAAAAGTGCAACCTCGGAAAATGGCAATTACGAGGGTGGGTCAATAATTCCTTAGAAAAAAGCATTAAAACAGTTTTTTTTTATTTATTTTTTTTATTTCTCAACATAATCTCCTTGGAGCTCAATACACTTGGTTAGACGTTTCTTAATTTTTTTTAAACCGTCAGAAAAATAAGTTTTCGGAAGGTCCTCAAAATAAGCATTTGTCCGATCGATGACTTCTTCATTTGAAAAAAAACGTTGTCCACTTAGCCATTTTTTTAAGTTTGGGAAAAGGAAAAAGTCACTGGGGGCTAAATCTGGCGAATACGGTGGGTGGTCGACCAATTCGAACTTCAATTCTTCAATTTTAGCCATTGATCGTAAACATGTGTGAACACGGGCATTGTCCTGATGAAAGAGGATTTTTTTCCTGTTTAAATGAGGCCGTTTTTCTTCAATTTTGTTTTTTAGCTGGTCCAATAAAGATGCATAATAATCCCCTGTTATTGTTTTTCCTTTTTCCAAATAGTCAACGAAAATAATTTCACGCGCATCCCAAAATACAGTAGCCATAACCTTACCAGCTGATTTCACGGTTTTCGCCTTCTTTGGACATGGTTTGCCTTCGCAATCCACTGCATTGACTGTTCTTTCGTCTCGGGAGTATAGTGGTGTATCCATGTTTCATCTACAGTCACAAAGCGACGAAAAAAATCATCCGGATTGCGTTGCATGAGCGACAACAGGGCTTTAGAGGCCACCACCCTATTGCGTTTATTGTCGACTGTGAGCAAACGCGGCACCCATCTTGCAGAAATATTTTTCATGCCCAATTTGTCATGTAAAATAGAAATGACGCTACCTTTTGAGATCCCTGTAACCTCAATCATCTCACTCAACTTTAATCTTCGGTCACTTAACACCATATCGTGGATTTTATTGATCATTTCTGGTGTAGTCACCTCTACAGGACGTCCTGAGCGTGGTTCATCCTTTGTTGATGTACGACCACGTTTAAATTCATTTAACCAGTTATAAATAGTTGCAAGTGAAGGAGCAGATGTGCCGTGAACTAAATCCAACTCATTTTTTATTTCCTTTGCTGTTAACCCTTTTATATTAAAATGTTTAATAACAGCTCTAAACTCAATTTTCTCCATTTTTGTAAACAAGCAATTTTTTTTTTAAATGTACGAGAAACACACAACAACCCGACCAATCTGATTGAAACTTCGCAGCATACTGAATCGGTAGTGCCGCTGCATGAAAACAAACCGCTTACAGTACTAGTCGCGCCACCTGTCGGCTTTTCTAAGGACTTATTGACCCACCCTCGTACTTTGACTTTAAGTCAGTTATGCACCTGTTGTGGAGTGATGTTAATGTTCGATGTTGATGCATTTATTTTCGGTAATCCTGCTTTGAAAAAAGAATCAAATTTTGTTTGCACTTTTGAAGTCCACGGATTTTTTATAACCAACTCTCTAAAATTACGAAAATGCGTGTAATATAGTTGAATTTCATTATCTAACGAATAGTCGAGATGCGATCTTATCACTGATAACGTTATTTTCGGGCGCACTGTTTCTTCTTCCTCGCCATCTTCACTTACATCCTCATTTTCCAAGATCATAACTTCATCTGTTATTTCACTTTCAGTCATGATGTGATACCCGCTATCACCTTCATCTACTTCTAACCATTGTAAACTAATCGAATGGAGTAATAAATGCATCCATTCACATCGAGTAAACAAAATAAACTGCTGTGAAGCTGTGTGAATTAGCGGTCAGTGTTGCAAACGTCAGTGCTATGTTCAGTCTACGAGCAGGACAGCATTACGATTTGAATTCGAGTGCGAGAGATAAGACGTGATTATCATGCGAAGAACGCTGTTTACAAGCGGTGACACTTGGATTTAAACATGTATAGCATTAACAGGATCTTTTTAACTATTTTCACATTTGACCGGATATTTTGTCCATTATATCGTGGTCAGCTATATCAAGGTATCCCTTTTTGAAAAAATTTTGTGACTATAAAAGTAAGTGAAATAATACAGTATTTTGTAAAGAAAGTTCACGCCAGTGATAAATATTAATACAGTAAACTCCCGATTATCCGTGCATGAATTTAATTTTTAAAAAAATTGCTCACTTTTGTAAACATGAAACTTGCTGCTTATTACAACCAGAAAGGAGCATGGAAGGGTCTTTGAAAATTTTGATATATAAAATATTGAGAAGTGGTTAGAATTTCGAGAATTTTGAGAAGTGGTCAGGTTTTCAAATAATGAACAACACAACATGGCACTGACATCTGTCGACACTAGTACATCGATCAGTGGGAATTCGAATATAATGATATAATAGCTTTTAGGAAAATTCGAACTGATATTAGAAAATCATTAAAAGATGCCTGCAAACAAACCAAAATCACAGATTTTCTTAATAAATAATGAGTATTAAACATGTTAAAATAATTGTTTGCTTTAGAAATCTATAACATTATGTAGTATTTTAAGCATAGTTCGGATTATCTGTGTTTTTCGCTTACCCGCGCCGCCTCTCCCCACTACTAGCCCGGATAATCGGGAGTCTACTGCAACTTTTTAATATGAAGTTATGTTTCTGTTAAGAATAATTATTACTACATAAAACAGTTATTCTAGTTTTTTGTTAAGAGCATACATAAGTGAAACGGCAAAAAATTTTCAACAGTAGGTGCGATGAAATTTCGCACTCGTCGCCAATTGGAGACCGACAGTCGAGGTGTGAGCACGTCAATTTGTTTTGTCATGGCGTCGGAGGAATATATTCTTAAATCGTGTAAAAATGACTAAAAAACTTTACGTATGGACTTGAAAAAGAAAACATGTCAATGAATATACTATTATTATTACTATTAATACTTATTATTATTATTACTACATAACATTAAATGGATGCATGTTGAATTTTTATGACAAAATTTCGTTCGGCACACGTCATTTGCACAATACGCGCATAGGCCATGCCTCAACTGAAGTATAGCCTTAACCACTTCATTACTTAGTTGTTTTGAATCATAATATACTTGAAGCTACTTTCCTCTTTCTAAAGTCATATAGAAGGTGCTCACTTTCCGTTTCGAGCAAACTCTCGAAATTGTCTCGGCTTGAGAAATAAATATTATGGTAAGTCTATTTATATAGATAGTCAAAACAGAACAAGCACTTCATAATATCTCGTAATACGTAACTGAAACGAAGATAGTATAATAATACACTCACATACCTATCAGTGGCGAAGGGTGACTTTTGGAAAGAGGTAGGTTATGGAGATCGAAGAAAAGGAGCACACTTGTAAGGTATACACACGGGAAATAAGACAATAATACGATATTACTACTGATGAATCGGCACACTAATGTGAACGTCACACTAAATCGATAAAATTTTAATAGCTCACTGACGATATAGATTTGAGCAATGACTATAAATTATGTATTTTCCTATACCTACTCGTAACATACGCCTAAAATAAATATATCATCGGTAAATATAGCAGTATCAACAGCCCAATATGACAAACAACTAAACAAAAAAATAATATACTTATATATTAGCCTATGACTGAATTAAATAATAAATAATAATCACGAGATAAAATTATTAATTATTTTTAAAAATATTCTATCTTTATATGACGTGATTGAACAAATAGAAATTATTTTTTTTAATTATCGCATTATTAAGTGTTATTTTAATAAAGCGCTAAAGCGACAGTCCTCGACACTAAATATATAAGCTTTGCCTTTTCAGCTTAGAGATTCGTATGAATAAAACCAGACAACCCCGATGCCATACAATAAGCTCGGAGAATTCATCTCGAGTGAATCGATATTTCAATATACTTCGCTAAAGGCGCTGTTTTGTCACTTATTATTTATTCTACATTATTCTGAAGATAGATGTCTGTTATTTATATTTTTTTAAATATTAATTATTATACTGACGATATATTCATTTGGTTCCCGCATATATTTTTATTTAAGTATTTACATTTAAATACATACTTTCTGTCTATTGTTCTTAGAAGGTAGGCTTCAAATAATTGCCTACTATGGAGCCTTCGCCACTGATACCTATAATTATTATTATGTTAAATTATATTAATAACAATGATAAAGAAAGCCATACATAAATTAAATGATCTCGGCATCGCTGTTCCATTCCACAAGTCATTGTCATTGGCCATTTGTTAGTAGATGAGATCTTTAACATGTTATCACCTATAAAGTTAATAGTTAATAGTTAGTCAATTTGGTTATTTGCTATAATATATTAAGGAAAACATAATATTACACAGTCATCCGTTACTAAACAATGCCAACGGTTTAAACTGTATTCGGGTTGAATACAAAATGTTATTCTTATGATAAGTTCAATTTACACAGTGACTTAAAAGATTAGCAAAGGATGTCTGTACTGAAATTTGTAAAATGTTGTTATTTACAATAAAAAGCTGGTTAATAAAATGCGCTAACAATTATCATTTTATGAGATATGATTCGAGATACCTCAGTATGTTGAAAAGTATCCTGAGGATAGATATCTAAAAATGGGATGTTATGTTTTGTTAAAAAATAAAAGCAACATAACTATTATATTAGGTATTCTTGATATTAAAACGGTATTTAAATGATTTTATTGGTTTGTCCCACACTGACTGCACTATGCATTTTGATATGGAACCGAACAGGTATACAGGCGGCCCTCGACTTTTGAACGTTTTACTTTTGCACAATTCGCTATTTCCTACATTTCTTAAAATTTAGATTTTTGTTGATAATGTGAAAACTGTGCGCTTCCATGCAGTCGCTCCTCTCTCCTCCGCTCCCTGTCACCTTCTCAAATATGTTAAAGAGTGGTATTCAACTATCTCTTGACAAGTTTATAAAGAATACACCTGATTGCTAATACCCCTCATTAAATTTGTTATACCCGTTGATAAATAAATATTTTAAAGTAAATACACCTTGTGATTTTTTTTTTTTACTTCCCTCTAGTTTCGAACATTCAATATTTAAACACTTTTTCAGGAACCAGTTACATGCGAAAGTCGAGGGCCGCCTGTAGATTGGTATAAATCAAATTATTGTTAATATTTTCTTTCTGTCAACTTATGGATATCATGCAATTGCCTGCTGACCACGGGATAGAGACTGGTAAAATTGTGATCAAAGTGGTCAGCTTAGTGATTATATTAGCTGGTATGTGTGAGAATGAGACTCTAATCTTAATGATAGTTAGTTCAGTTACGGCAAAATACAATGAACTCAAATATAAAATAATAATATGTATTAATACGACGATACATTTTATTAAACATTCAACAAAGAAACGGCATGTTAAAGTCTTTAGTAGGTATGTATTATTACAATAAAATGAAAAATGACAAGCTGATCTGGGTAAAATTGATTATTACATACCTGGAGACGCATCGATAGTTACGCTGGGAAGATTTTCAGGATCCAGTCGGCGAGAGGGTCGCCTGGCCTGCGGGAATCCCGCCCGGATGTCCAGTAGAAGAGAGTCCACCAGTCCGCCTTCTGAGTCTGAGCATGGAGTGCCAGCATTGCTTCCTGTGACGCACACATAAACACATGTTAAATTTAATTTCTTTTAATAACCTCCTGAACAGACCAGATATTTTCAGACCATTATAATTTCTATACAATACAACTGATCTCTATCGAATACCTACTTAATTCCTCCTATAATAATTACATAAAACAAGACTCCAAAGTGTTAGTATTTATAGTACTAATACATCGGTAAGAAATGTGAACCGATAAATGATAAATTGATAAAAGCAGAGCCAGTTTGACTGTTTTTTAAAATTTCCTCCTTTTAGTAAAAGCGGCTAATGCAACTGCTTATGCATTTTTATAAGCTTATTTTTGGGTCTAGGGAAGATGTTGTAATCTCCAGCCCCTTTCAATAAGTCAAAATAAATTCCATAACCATATAAATGTGTATTATCAAATGTTAAGAGTTTGTATATAAAAATAAATACCTACGGGGGATCTCAACCGTATATGAAATACCCTATTATCAATCACCTACCACTCCACCTCGTTGGGACAAATTCATGATTAATAGTTTGCTGATTTCCCCGTAGAGTATCATAAGCTATAAAATTACAATAAGTAATTATATTATGGTTAACATATATAATAGTAACAGCCCAAGATGATTGAGCAGTAACGTGTCGGCTTATAATGTCGTGGATCCCAAGTTTGAACCCCAGGTCTGGCAAAATTCACATGTTGTTTGGACGTAATATTTTGCGCAGGGGGCTAACATATTATATTCATCGTCAAAACAAAAATCTGTTACATAATATGATCCTTTTAGAATCGAACATGGTGATGAAATGTAAAATGACAGTATTAGCCTATAGAAGGTATCTTAACCTTGTCTGCGGCGAATCTGATCTTCACGTTGCGTGCGGCGTGCAACAGCTTGCTGTTCCTGAGTCCGGCGACGTGTGTTTTCTCCCGCCGCCTGTCGAAAGCGGACACAGAAACCAAGCAGCACCTGAAAATTTTGCAATAGGTATATTTTATGAATTTAAGTTTTAAGTTACATAAATAAATGAGTCGGTTTCGTTTAATTTACAGGACTTGGCTATCACAATTATCTGGACACCATAAAACACTATATATTATTATAAAGTACCTAAGTAAGTAAATCTTCAAAAATACCTGACAATAAGTTTATAATTGAATTTGATGTGGATGTGAACACTTGGCACCAACCTTAAAACATTCATCAAGTTTGAATGATGCGGGGTCTTCACAGAAGAAATCCGCCAGCGACACTCGCATTGTCTCTACTTCTTCCATGTCCTTTTTGAGCGCTGATACTTCTTTTGTGGCCATCTGAAAATTGGGAATAAAGAATAAAGTATGTCCCTATGTGAATCAAGTAATTTGTAATAAAATACTAGGGTAGTTTGAAAGGTGTGTTAAATTTATATTAGATGACGTCACAATTAAATTAAAATCACTTTTGACAAAAATCATTATTCTAAAATGATTTCTAATCTGCCAAAATTTTACTCAGATTCAGAGTTAACTATAGACAACCATCTGAATCGTATACTTTCGCATTTATTGCAGCAATGACTTTTGCAATGATAAAATTGCATACATAGAGCAGAGATTATAATATATTAAGATGGTACTTCAGTGAAACGGCAAATAATGTTCAACTATAGGTGCGACGAAATTTCGGACTCGCTGCCAATCGGAGAGCGATAGTCAAGCTGTGAACACGTCAATTTGTTTTGTGATGGCGTCGGAGGAATTAATTCTTAAATCATATAAAGATGACTAAAAAACGTTACTTGAAAAAGAAAACATGTCAATGAATATATTATTATTATTACTAATAGAACAATAAACATAAAATTAAATGGACGTATGTTGAATTTTTATGACAAATTATGTTTGTTCTGCACGCGTCCTTTGCACAATCTTCACGTCGCGTAGTCACAATCCTTTTAGACCGTGCCCCAGTTGAAGTATAGCCTTAAGAGACCGTTTATTTTACGAAGAACAGTTTTAGGCATTCACACAACCCATTAGCGTTCTTGCACCGGATCATATACTTTCACGGATCAAATTTTTTTGACAGACCTCAGACTCAAACTGGTGACCCACAGTTCAACCAGCTAGAGTCTAGCTAGACCAAAGGTTCCTAATTTTTTTCCCCCCGTAGACCCCTTACCGTTCTTTTTATTTTCTCGTGGACCACCTCTCACCCTGCCTAGTATTGAATTTTTCTAAACTTATTGACTTCAAATGTGGACACTAGACCAACGTTGGTGCAAACAATCAAATGATTATATTATTTTTTTACTCACAGAGAGGAACTCATCCATCTGACTTTTGATATCATTATCTGTCGACGGTAACTCAATTTGTTTTTCCAATTTTGTGATGCGAGTTTCTAGGGCATTGATTTCATTGTTGATTTGCTCCGCTGTTGTTTTCGATGCGTCTTCCAGCATTCGCACGTCGTCAGCAAAGTGGACCAAGTCTTTGTTTTTCTTCTCGGCTTGCTGGAAAAAGATGTTTAAATTTAGTTAGAGCTATTGGATAGAAGGGATTTTATCACATATTTAATAGGATAGAAATGCAAATTTACTCCATATTTCTCCAAATTCGAGAATCGTATCTTCTCTTACTAGGACACGCACGCAGGAGGTAATGCACTTTTCATTATTTTTGTGTTCCTTGGATTTTATAGTTAACAAGAAATTGTCAAAGTTAAGCTGTAAATAATTTGCATACAAAATGCCCAGTTTTCTAAGGTGTAAAGTAAATAATTATATTTAATACCCCACGATGGCCGCACGGCTAAGTGTTAGCCAATAGCGTTGTGGGTCCCAGGTTCGATTCCTGGGTCTGACAAGTACACATATTGTTTTTCAATTTGTGTATAAGTCAGAGTATGGACCTAATAGGTTGAGCAAGTTTTCTTATAAAAACTAAATCTTTTAAAACAAACTCCACTCTGTGGAGGCCCATATGATCTTATTAGGATCAGACACGAAATTAAAATATAATATATTATATTATAATATCGATAACATTCAATTTCTATCAAGTATACTCAGTCGACATTAATGATGGTTTTCTTTCAGAGCAGCATAAGACTTGATAAAATATCATGACTTTTGATTAAAAATATGGATCAGTAAAGTTCATCTCATTATAATAAATTATTCTAAATGATTTCTTAAGACATTGAAAAAAAATTGTATGACATCTCATCACACTCACAATGGCAACGTAATGCATTAAATTCATTCCTGGCTTATTGGCTCTTATATCGGTGAGTTTTTGTAGAGAAGACAGTTTAACGCCCGCTGCACATCCAGCGTAACCGCCGGCATTCAAAAAATTTCCCGCCATTAGTGCAATGTATAATACCTCCTAGAATCATAAAACATATGTTACATTCGAATTATTCATTGAAGTAAATAATTAATTACAATTATTATAGTTGACAACACTGTTCTGAAGGATGCGACGCTCTTTTGTTCTATTCTTCAAATCTGCTTTTCTTTTGTTTTTGTATATCATTTGTTTTTATTCTGCTGTCACTTTTTTGAAATTAAAACTTGAAGCATATCAGCCTAATAAGAGCATATTTCAGTTTTAAAACCTCATCACACAATAATAGAAATATTTTTAATGTTTCTATGAAAGATTGAGAGACATCTTAAGACATCCGTATTAATTATAATAACTATTGTTTATTACACAGCCATAAATAATTCAACGACTATAATTTTAATGGGCTTCACCAGGTCAAGTCCCAAATCAGACAATTGTAATCACGGGGTGCTCACCGTTGTGAAGTGTTTTCTCTCTATCGATACAGTGTCCGTGTTTCAATACGTATCGAAAAGTGTCAACATTTGCCTGACTTGGGCCATTGTGAGACATGCCATTAACAAAAGTTCGACTGCATAGTGCTACAAATTTATCTGTAGAATTGATGGAGGAGCCATAATCGAAAATGTCCTAATCAAAACTCGAAACCGCTCGAAACTGAACAGAATCTGTCAGTGGAATGACGTATTCAATATGGCATCATTGTAATTCCATTTTTGTCCGCTCTACAGATAAATAATTTGTGGGATTGTAATAATATGATGGCCAACATAAACAATAATCAAGAATCTATCCACGGACAACAAACAACAATAGGAAGCATAGATATTGAAATTTAGTAATGATAAACATAATTGGTAGGTAAAAATGGTTGATTTCATAAAACTCTTACATTATCCAAGTTTCTTTACAATGGCAATTTCTATCCAATGCAATTTACAATATTTAGGATACATTTGAAAAAAGAACGTGTGGAGATAGCATAAAATTATTATGAGATAAAATTGTATGGATGGATAGACTCAATGTAATATGTTTTAGCGTACCTGCAAAGCTTGACTGGATGTTAAGTCATCTCCCGCTACCAGAATGGCATTGATCGAGCTTTCCAAGTAACTGGTGTTTGTTCCGAATTCTTCTTTCAATAGCATGGCTTCGATCCTCAATTTATAGCTGGAAGAATGAATACATCGAATATTATTTAAAGTTTCAAGTGTAGATAGATAACAGTGGCGAAGGGTGACTTTTGGAAACAGGTAGGCTGTGGAGAAAGCACACTTGTTAGATGTATTTACGGGAAATAAGAAGATAATCCGACATAACTACTGATGAATAGGTAGGTACACAAAAACCGATGAAATTTCAAAAGCTCACTGATGGTATAAAATTAAGGAATTAATTTGAATTATGTATTTTCTCAAATATAAACGCAAGATACGCTCAAAATATATTGAAAATATCCGTTGTTGTGAGTCTGTTCTATAACAATTTATAATTTAACCCGTAAACTAGACATTTTAAAATACTTCTATATTTAAAACACAGACTTAGATACAATATGAGATTTCAACTTACATAAATGGCTGAATAAATCGTAAACTAACTGACAAATAAAAATCACGAGATAAATTATTTATTATTTTTTAACAACAATCAATATTTATATGTGATTGAATCGCTAGAAATTATTTTTTTTAATTATTTTGAATAAATGTGCACTTACGTAATATTTAGGTGTAAGCGCTCCTTAAATAGCTTACCAATTTATATGGGCCACCGCAGACGTCTTGAAATTATGAGAAACAAACTTCATATAAACAAAGTTTTCGACTTCCATACAATATGTAAAGCGAAACGAGATGTTGCTTATTTTTTTAAACCTTCGAGACATGCCATAAATGGTGCTTATTGAAATAGTGGAAAATATCATAAAATTATTATGACAATAATACGATAGATGTCGTTGGGCATATTCATAAAATTAAAAACTATTTTTCTTAAGAAGGTAGGCTTTAAATAATCGCCTAGTATGGAGTCTTCGCCACTGGTAGATAATACATATTAATTTATAAAGTTGTCAAAACTCTTACTTTGGTAACTGAATTAGCATCATGAGAAATTTCTCTGCATTTCCAAGTTTGGTGTTGTCTCCATTGAAGGCTTTAAGGACATCCAACTCATCCAGTTCGGGTAGAAGTCGCAGGAGACCGCGCAGTCGTTCTGAGCCCACTGCGCCTTCCGCCCCACTTCTCAGCATCTCCATTATTTCTTCATTTGAACTGTATGTATAATAAAAATACTATTTTTTATACGGAAACACCCATAAAATGTTATGTATTATTTTTAATTAATTATAAAGTTTGATTGTTATTTTCTATTGGAAACCAACTGAAACGCAGAAGAACACGGAAAATAAGAAATCTATGATGCTGTATCAATAATTAGTGATAGTAGGAAGATAGTGGTAAAGACTACTTGTTGGATGGATGTAAACTTTTATAACAATTTAAAAGAATAATAATTACACATTTGGACAAGTAAATGTAAGGAATATCCTACACGCTAAAAAAGATCATTAAAAAATCTTAAAAATTACGGGCATGTCAAATTCAACATCTTTGTTTTTTTCGCCATTTCTTCACTCGGCCAAAACATTCTAACACCCACAAAAAAGATCACCTACATTCAACTTGTCGGTGTGATGTTTTATATTAAATTTGCAGTACAGCCATAGCATCAGCCTCAGCGTTTTTTTATAAGTAAACTGTAAATAATCGTTTAGTATATAGTCTTCACTACTGATATAGATATAACCTACTGAGGATGACCTCAGCCGTCTTTCAATAGATCCAGCGTTTATTTTGTGCACCAGTATGAACAAAATAAATGAAGTAATTTTAGATACCTATAACTACAGTAGTAGATACAAAAAGTATATTTTAGTACCTAGTTATATTATTGTTAAAAAAAAAAATTAGGTTCATAATATTATCTGTAACATTAGAATGACACTTACCTTCTGAATTGCTTAAGAAAGATATTGACATTGAGACTCCGCTTTCCATCGAGGAGTATTATCTCAGTGGTTTCCTTCCGGGGGCGCTTATCGGCGGATTCTAAGTGTGAGCGCCCTAAACGCGGAGAGGATCCTGCAGATCCCGGGGGAGCTTGCTGGCAGAAGAGACCTTCCATCTCTTCCCAGTCCAGCGAACCCGAAGATCCGTGCTTGTGATTCGAAGCCACAATCGACCAGATGTTGTTTTTGCCTATCACCTGAAATTTATCAATTATTAAATTTTATTTTGTTATTTGACATAGCGTTTTTCAGATAGTGCGGTCAGATATTACAAAATAGTGTTCCATACCATCAATAAATTTATTATTGCCTTAATATAAAGAAATCTGAAATAGTATCTACCTTATATTAGAAGATAAATAGCTGTCTAATGTCATTAATAAGATAAAATAATAGGTAGATATACATAAATGCATTATTATACGAAACGCAATTCTATAGGAAACTGTCAAAACTGTCTATCTCGCTCTAAAAGTTAACACAGTCAAGAGATGTGCTGTTAAAATATAGCACTTTTTGACAGTTCAGACGGTTAACTTATTGTAACAATTATAAAATACCTCAATACAGAAATATGACAAACTACCCTTGATAGCCGCCAATAGCAGACTTGTGTATAGAATAGATGCGCTGGTCTGGTTAAGTGACATAGTTACCTCATCGCAAGAGTATGCAAATTATTAGTGCCAGAGTCGAATTTGCCTTTTCATGTCAGCGGTCCAAAAATATTAAAAATTTATTAAATAAAAGTAACCTATATAAATTATAATAGGTACTCTTCCGTTTGTTCATAAAAAAAACAGTTATAATCAAAATGTAATAAATTTAACATTGAAAAAATTATTGATATTAAAGGAAGTGTACATGATCGATTTTGACCAATGGTGTTTGTAATTTATGGCAATCTATAAGAAGATTTTCCCTTCAGCAATTAATTTTAAATTTTCAGGCCTCGGATGCTATCAATAAGTGAGCCCGGGTTCCCTATGGTTATGCCCTATGGTAAAAGATTCCTCGTGTTTCTATAACGTGAAATCTGATAATATATTAAAAAATAGCCAATTCCTGGTATATGCTTATAATATGTTGTTGTTTAATATTTCAAATTTTGATAAGTACTAATAGAAAAAAAATATGGTATCACATAGTTAGTGGATCTATGTGAGTTTTGCTTATTGCGTTGAACTTAATATTACTAGTTGCACCACTGGCTTGGTTCGAAAACTACATTGTGGAGTGCAATCTACTCATCAAGAGAATAAAGTATCAGTAAGTTTAAAAAATACTACATTATAAAAAAAACTAAAACCTTGTTATTGGGTATCTTGTTCCAGTTGACGGTTTTCATTTTAGTTTTGGGCACAGGGGTCTCCTGTTGAGGCAGAAGTCGAAGCTGATCTATTTGGTTTTCGGTAGCCGGTGAAGGTGCGGAGACTCCTCGAGATGGTGGCGGAGGAGGAAGAGCTCCGGGTGCCGGAGGAGGGGGAGGAGGTGGACCGAAGGATGGAGGAGGTGGTGGCGGGGGCAGGGGTGCATTTGATGGCGGAGGGGGAGGGGGTGAGAGGGCACGGCCGGCTTGCAGGGAAGATTTTCTTCCTGGACTAGTGGAATCGCCTCGCTGCTGCTGACAGTGGATACAGCCCGGTTTGCCCTATGGATAGGTAAATACGCATTTTTCTTTAGTTGACAGTTTTCTTTGGGTAGGTAAGAGATTATCTTCAGTATAATATTAAAATTAACTGATAATTCACAGATGTCCATAAGATACGAATTGTTCAGTATGCCGTAGATAGAGCCCAGTGGTATAACGGGAGAAATCCAGATAGGCTGATGGGTCCCAAGTAATTTTGTAATAAAATAAATAGAAAAAGGATCGTTTGCATTCCAAATATGATACCAGTGGGCAGTGATATTATGACGTAATTATTTTAGCGTATTCGATCCTAATGGGCCCTTCATAGAGTGGATGTTATATTAACAGCTGATGTTGTTTTTACGAGAAATGGATGTTAGCCACTTCCTCAACCTTGCCCGATCCGGGATTCAAATCTGGGACATTCATTCATTTTTATGTTAATACTTAGTTATACAAAGTCCAATGTTATATAATATGTAGGTATAATTTTTTCCTCCACAGTTTTTCAGTGGCTACCAATCCGCCCCTGGCGTTGGATAACCAATAGATGTACCAAGTGAAATGGTAGATACTTCTCACGGAACCGTTCAACTTCATCAGCAGAATCTCGTCATTTTTCATGGCATCAGTAACAGAGTAAAAAATAAGAGTTCAAAATTTAGAATGGGCGACCTGTAAACATTGTGTAAACCAGGGATTCCCAATCGTTTTATAATAGCATATACCACATAATATTCTAAAATGTCGTTCGGCATTGCGACACACATGCATAAGTAGTATTAAAAAAAATTACGAAAATATAAATAAAATGTATTCATAAAAAACAGTGTGAAAATTATTTGATATCAAAAATTTGTCGTGACACAGCAGGTGAAAGTGGCTGATTTGCGATAGAAATGTGGATACCTAAATTGTCCGAATAACTCATTACCTGGGAAGCAGGAAGTGTTCTAAGCAGTCTGGCGGCGTCCTCTTCGCTCTCGATGAGCGTAGCGCGGTGGACGAGCGTCTCGGCAGCGCTGAAGGCCAGGGCCCCGAGGGGCTCACTGGGTTCGGCGCGGAGCAAGTGCTGGAGCAGACCGAGGAAGGCGCCCTCTTGAGGGGTGTCAGCAACGCGCCGCAGCACTGCGCAGAACACGTCCAGGTGAGAGTTGAGGTTGAGCCCTCCGGGGGCCGGCCCGCGGGCTTCGTCGCTGTCTCGCTGCTCGCCGAACACGTCCAGTTGGACTCCGAGGTCCGCTCCTGCTCCCGCGCCAGCTGTGCTCTCCGACCCACAACTCTGCCTACAAAATAATATGATATTCTTTCACTTCAACGGTAAATACTTATTTACCTACCTACCTATTAATTTAATAACGAACAGGATCGGTTTCATCCGCTTCAATATCCAACAGACATACTTTATGTAGAGGACGTGTAAGTACCTAACTACCGTTTGGGGCATAAGTACGGTGACCATACCAGGCCGTGACACTAAACTGTAAACTTCGATGATAGTGCTAATGTGCTAGAGTTATTTCTCATACTTGGATTGCAATGTGGTAAACTGATTGTAAATTTATTATAGGCATATATTTGAACGAAATATACAATCGAAAATGTTCATTTATTGCGAATAGGGAGGGCATTGCATTCGAAGATAACCAATGTCTAGCACTACCATCGTAATTCCCAATTCAGTGCCACAGCCTGTATATTATAGTCGGCCTTGGCAGAAACATTGGGTATATGGCGTTTTTGGAAGTTTTAGTTATTTGTCGATTATCCATATAAAATAAACTAAAACGAAATAAAAATCCTCCCAGAATCAGTCGAGAGTTTTTTAGCTCACATGCCAATTTTTGCGTGTGCCCTTTTTCATATCAGAAAAAAGTTTCAATTAAAAAAAATCTCCATGCACCATTCCCACAAAAAAATAGGAAACAATTTTAATTTCCCTTTTACCCCTTTACTTCCCTAAAGTCATTTTCCCCTAAAGAGGCTAATATGTATGTGGCTAAAATGTTTTCTGGGGTTCGGGAAAGGGAAAGTACGATTTTCAAAAATTAGCAATACTAGATTTTTCAGAATAAAGACACTATGTGCAAATAAAGATCTGTCCAATTATATAAAGGCAGATGGTAGTCAACAAGGAACACATGATTAATCTGCTCTGTGGTGGTCAACCAAGTTCTTTGGTACTTAGGTTTAATTTTATATAATTTTATTCAATTATTATAAATTACTAGCTGACCCGGCAAACGTTGTTCTGCCATATAAATTATTTCTAGTTCATATTTTGGTTGTTAAATAAAAAATAACGAATGTATCGTAAGTGTGTGGGGATGGGATCTATGACAGAAAGAGGAATGGAGCGCTGTAGACGATGACCGCCGATAAAAACAAAAAAAACACCAACCATTCATTTTCTCAATTCAAAATGAGTAATGATGTTCATAATGAATGAATTACCTGTGACAGGATCTCGTTGTTTAATGTTTATGCAATATCCGTATTGTCCCTTCCAGAAAATTAGCGGATATTGGAGAGCGTCGTATCAACGGTTTCTTCTTCGAAACACGATTTCTCACGTCGATGTGCGGTCGCCAACCATGATTCCAGCAATGTCGTCGACAACAGGCGCATTGAATCGACGCACATGCTCTCCAGCTGGTGTTTTATCAGGATTGATGACAATAATGTGATTGTCACTTTGGAATTCGTGCATGTGTGCTTTGAAGAATTTCAATAATTCATTGCGCTCATTCAATAGGGCGTCCAGTTCGCCGACGATGCGCCTGGCATTAAGCTAATTGAGGTTAATGTAGCCACAACGTGCATCCACACGATTAATGTCATCACCGCCCATGAAGTAGATTTGTAAAAATTTATGTGGTTCGTTTGGCATTGGCAGCAATGAGCCTACTTTGTGGTATACTTGGCCTTTGATTTTGAACGTAAAATGGAATTATCGACCATTTGCCGCAATATTGTGAACTATTTCTGTTGCTCCGAACGAAGTCATTTGGAAGCATGAATTGAATGTGCGAATGGACTTCAGGAACAGGTTTGAATCTTGAACCGTGCCGATGAGCAAGCCGTTCAATGGTTCTAGTGGTATCTCAATTTCTGGTAGTTGCACTTTTCCTGATGCGCAACACATCCCGGCTGACTCATGTTTGAATTTGAGCGCATGACAATGGGAACATTCTTTGTCCATAGCACCAATCAGCACTTTCGGATGAGCGGAATATTTAATATCTGGCTCCTACTCGAATGCGAGACGAATGAACGAAGCGGATGTAAATGCTCGATGTACTTGTTGGCGTTGTCGGTCATTTGCTCTGCGTGTGTTAACTACGAACCGGCGCGCTTGGCTCCGTTCCAATTGTCGTTGTTGATTTCGTTCAGCTCGTGCCTCTTGTGATTGAGATGCACGCAATTGCGACATGCTCACACGCACGTTTTTGTTATCTTGTTGGATTTGTTCGTCTGTTCTTTTTGCTCTACTATTTCGCATGTTTGTTGCTTCATTCGTTCGATGGCCCAAATGGCCCCCCTTGCGTCTTGCTGGCATTGTGCACTGTAATACACGCACACAAAAATAAATAAATTAAAATAAATCGTACAAAATTTTGCACGCACTGCGTTGTGATATGCCGAATGAAATGTCAAAATTACGCTTCACTTGAATTCTTCTCGGACGTAGCGCCATCTGTCATTCAACAACATAAATAATTTCGTTCTGTTTGAAATACGAACGACGGTTAAATTTGTTCATTCAAAAATAATAAAATCGCGAATAAAAAATGGAAGGGTGGGGATAAGAGAGTCAAAATTTGGGATTATAGGTATTTTTTGATGCCAAATAATAAAAAAAATACAAAAAAAAAATTGTCAAAAAAATAAAAGAATTTTTTTTCTGGATAGAGATACCCTAATCACCTAGCGGTATGAAATATACTTGTTGACCTATTCTCATACCTAACAAATATAGCTAAAAAAAAATCATAAAAATCGGTGAAGCCATTTCGGAGGAGTGCGACCACAAACATCGTGACACGAGATTTTTATATATATAGAGATTATTACACTTTAATTTCGTAGTATTTTTATGTGCACTATAACAATAATATATTGCATGCTAAACCTCTCACTTACCTTAGTTTATTGAGAATTGGTAATATGTTTAATCCTGAAAAGAAAAGAAAAGATCAGTCAGAGGATTAAAATGAAACTGTTGAAAATATAACTATATAATATAATCTCATGCATATATATTATTATATCTACTATAAAAAATCCATTTTAGAAAAAAAATACGACACCCGACGAAACTTAAACCTGTTACCGCTGGATTCCCACCAGTGTGCTTACGGGCGTAACTACTAGTGTGAACAATTATAAGTAAAAGTAACAAATGAAATTTAGACAAGTAACGAGTTGCTGTTTTATTTACTAGGGTATTATTTTTGTTTTATATTAATTGTCAGTTAAAATAATAATTAAAGTCAGGCAACCTTCAATATGTACCTAAACATCAAATTTGTCAAACGCAAGACAGGACGCGCTCGCGCGGTCACTCTTGGAAGCTCCAGGTTAATTCGGATGTTTTTATACGTGCTCAGTAATCTTCGACACGATCGTGCCCAGAAAATAGGATTTTTTCTAGTTCGGTCATGACTCCAGGGAACGACATAAAAGTGACTTCACGATCGGAGGAAATCGTGGTAGACGGTTGATCTGCCAATGTACTTTATGAAGAGATTGTATTTCTGCACCCTACTGTAACTGTAGTGCTACTATTATAAAAATTCTATTCAAACAAACCTATAAATTCATTTCTTATTCGTATTCTGTCGTCTAAATGTGGTGCTGATATGATGAGGCAGTTGACGAAAGCCATGAGCGCTGTCTGGTAATCCAGCTGTGTCGTCTTCTCCAGCTCGGACACGATCACGCTGAACCTGTAGCGCTCACCTTTCAAACTCTGAAATTTTAAACGTAGGTAATAATATTTTTAGTTGAAATGTTAATATTAAAATTTTCAATACACCCATAAGAATCATAAGATCATCAGAGAACTACGGCATAGTAAGGAGAATGAGACATTATAAGTATTATCATGTCCTGGCTAATTATAATCTGTGTATCCCTGATAATTATCTAGATAAATCAAGATCATTCAAAGCGACTAACAACCTGTGACGTCCCTAGGCAAAGTGCTGCCCTTAAGGGCCCACACGCGCCACGTAGGTCAAAATGGATGTTTTATGGTATTTTCAGAGCATTAGCCTGAACATTCCTTAAACGTTGTAGATAATCTATTTATATAATTTTGAAGCCTTATTATCGTTTATATTTATTTTAAACATTTGATGACTGCATAAAGTATTTTTATTACATGAAATAGTATTCTTTTAAACATCTCGATCTAATGTTTTAGAATATAGTCATATTTCAGTACATCCATAGTGGTGTTACGATTTTTTAGATTTATTAATTTTTAAACGGATTTATAAAATTATTAGTAAAATTGATTACTATTTAAATAATAGAAATATTGACGATAAAAAATTATATTTATAATCTCTGATCCCAAATTTGACAAGAATTAGGCATTTTATTATTCAAAAAATGGGCACGATCACCAAATTTGAAGATAATTCTAAAGATACTGATTATAAGCTATGTCTTTGACCATTCAAATGTGATAAAACATCCGACGAATAATGACTGCTTTATAATAATTATTGACCTAAGAATATGGTAGTATTTTTTTGAAATACGCCATTTCTATTGGCATATCCCAGTGGTTAAGCTACAACATACGGTCGTAGCCATAAATTGACAAACTATAACTAAAGTAGGGAGTAAGATCATGTTAACGCGCGTGTTTGAACATGTACCAAACCGAGAAAAAAATCGTTTTTTTAAGATAAATATAAAGGATAATAAGGCTTCAAAATTATATAAATAGATTATCTACAACGTTTAAGGAATGTCCAGGCTTATGCTCTGAAAAAAACATAAAAATCTCCATTTTGACCTACGTGGGGCATGTGGGCCGTTAGGCGAATTTAGAATACCTACCACCCCGTTTCATTTTTAGTTGCCACTCAAAGACATTGAATCTTCTTTTAGCCGGAGGTTTCTGTGATTTTCCTATTTCCCCTTTTCTTTACATTCTTACTGTATTTAGGCTTCGTTTACATTTATGTATATATAGAGAAGATTTTCTCACGCGTCTTTGATACCACCATGAAAATGATATTAGGTATTACGTATTTATACAAGCCATATGTATCTTTTCTTTGTAGTTACATACTACAGTATTAATCAATAATCTTGCAATTTTACTTTAAAAAACTCATGAAGCCTCTGATGTTGCAATGTAGTTTTTGAAATTTTAATTATACCGTCCACTACGTATTGAGTGAATGCACTCATTAAAATTTCTTAATGGCCTATAAATCTTAAATCTTAATATGTATTTATGATGTTAGCAACTGATTTTATTACCATATTATTTTATCTTAACTACCTACTATACGTTTTATAAATTATAGTCTAATAATAATGCGGACGTTGGGTATATTTACCTACTTACTAACTTTTAAAAAAAATAGAAAATATTAAAACACACAATTATAATAAGTGAGTAGTCGATAAATATACGGGCTGTTCCATGGTGGCGATATAAATTATATTGGTAGCCAGAGACAGTCCGCGGCGTGAAATTCAGAAATAAAAAATATACAGACAGGTAGGTACATTCAGAATGAAGAAGGTACCATTATTAATAATTTTGATAAAAATTCATGCAATATTGCAACAAATAATGCTTAAGTAAGTGAAAGCAAAGGGTCAAACATCAGGCCGCCATTTAGATTTTATTTGCAAACGTTACCAACTGAGAATGTTTACTTTACCACTGATACCACTTTAACCATACTAAAATCGCAGTGTAATTTCATTATACATTTTACCTTTATTAATATGTTTCAATACATACCGTTCGTACATATCTTTCTATAACTTTCTAAATGATAAGTCAGATTTCGGGAATTCCCTGGGATTTTCGGGATTTTTCTTCAT
Organism: Rhyacophila brunnea; assembly: GCF_057557595.1. Lineage (NCBI taxonomy): Eukaryota > Metazoa > Arthropoda > Insecta > Trichoptera > Rhyacophilidae > Rhyacophila > Rhyacophila brunnea. The sequence continues at coordinate 31,256,985 of NW_028233276.1, read as the reverse complement.
ATTTTCATTTTATTATACTATCGTAATCGTTCTCATACTTTAGGGTCGGTCTACACGTCGTGTACCGTAGGCTGACACAAAAACGCAGTAGCTTAAAGCAGCCTGCGGTAATTGCGGTAGAATTTGGCTGGTCCCGCAGACCAATAGCTAGATAGCGTATTTTTGTGGCAACTTACCCATGTTTTCATTTGTATTGTTTTACTGATGATGTCATAAAGAAAAATATATTACCTGGTAATGAGCGAGGGTGTCAAGAGCCCTGCCGTATCCCGCGGCGCTGTAGACGCATAACGCCGACAGTAGCTCCACCACTTGCCGCTTAACTGGAATACTGGGGCTTGCCAGAGCTGCGGCCAGCTTCCCCATGTACTCCGCATTCTCCACTATATACTCCAGACCCACGCGACTCTCCATCTTCACACCTGGAAATAAGTTATTTCATTATTATTGGTATTTTTTTAATTTTCTTGCATTTATATTGGTTATTGTTAATCATCAGTTTTCCTTATATAAACTAGGAAAAGTGGGGAATGAAGAACATTATAAGCATTTCAAAGTACGTAAAAAATAAACGATTGACTTATCAAATCGATACCTGTACGTTATATTGACATAATAATTTAACTGAAAATAAATAATATAATACGAACACGTATATATTAATAATTTAGTTGCTAGGACCACCCCCTTAGCAACCAATAATAGTCTTTTACTTTTTACGGATTTTTCTGAAATTCCATACAAAACAGAATTAACTAAAAATTAATTCAAAGATGGCTAAAGTATTAAAAGAATGAATTGGCATCGTGTTCTGATATATTCTAAAAGTTTCAAATGTCTAGCTGGTCGGGAAGTTAGTTAAAAATCGATTGCAAGATTTGTACTGGACAAACAACCACCGGACAAATAAGAATACGAGCTAATAAAAACGTTGTAATAAAAATACAAATGACTATGATGAACTAATTATGTAAGTAAAATCTTTTTTGCTGCTTCCACGGACACAGAGTTTTTGCAAAAAATGTACCAATTTTCCAAAATGTCAAAACAAAACTAAGCGTTCCTTCGTTAGAACCTCATGACTGAGGATCGTGACCCGGATAAGTTTTTCTGTATAATAGCTTTTTCAACGGGTTGACCGATCCCACTTGGCATTTGGAAGGCCCGTGTCAGTCAGCGCTCGAAATGGAAAATTTTACGAACCGGAGGGCTCAACATTTTTCCGAAAATATTAACATAGTTATCTAATTTTATAGTACTTTATAAAAAATAAGTGTGTTAGATTTATTGTTGGTATATGACATATTATCTAGCACAGATGGGCAAATCATTTTTTCCACGAGACGGGGCGTTAATTTTGGAGAATTCATGAACCGGAACGGCGCTCCGGTTCATTTAGAGCCCTGGTATCAGTGGAACTCATGAATTCGTGAAACCAACGGAGGGATCCAATGTTTGCTTTAATGTAAACAGCAAACTAAGGATAAGAAGAACATCCGTACGCTGGACTTTCAAATACGACCGACATCAAACCGAATGGGACAATTGGCAGCGGCGCGTTTATCTGACGCAAATGACGCAACCAATTCGCCAGAAAATTAGAAAGGGCGCCTCCGAGCAGTTAAAATCAGGCACATATTGAAATTAAATAAAAAGTTGAGCATTTCTCACAAACTGGGTGTCAAATATCACACAAGGCATAACAATATTTCTGCATTCATTATTTGAAAAATTAAAAATAGATAATTACTGTTATCGTGGACGGGGGGGGGGGGGGGTCTAAATCAGTCAGTGCTTCGGATATCTACGTCACTAAAAGCGCCACTGACGATTGGGGAAGAATCGCGAGAGGAGTAGGAACATCTCGCGAAGACGACGATCCTCATTAATGAAGTCACTTTTCAGGAGATCAATGATGATTCAAAATCATCATTAATAACAAATTTCGTCGCTAAAAAACGATTAGCAAATAAACACTCATCCAAAGTGAAGTCATCACGTCTTGTAGCAACAAAAATTACTACTACCGATTAATCATTTATTTACATTTTTGAGCATAGTGTAGGCGTGTAAAACCCGATGGAAGGGCATTACCGAGAAAAATAACTCATAATAATAAACTTGTTAGGAAACTAAACGTAAGTGTAGGTTGGAGTATCTATCTGTTCTATTAAGACAGAGACGTTTCAAGATGATTTTTGCATGATTAACCAAGATTAGCTTTTGACGAGAAAATGATTGTCTATATAGACTCTATATATTCAAACTGAGATCTGTTCTGTGTTATTCAATTGTTTTCTCTCCCGAATAGAAAAACATAGAAATATATGTTTTAATTAAAGTAATCTAAATATTATGTCTTCCCTTTAGTGGCGGTTAATTCCTAAAATGGCCAGGCAGATCCAATTGTGCGTAACTCAAACGTATAACCGTGCGTGAAATGTCCAAAAAAGACAATATCTATGAACACAACACAACATCTTAATTTTTTTCATTTTTTATCGGGTAACTAGTTTATGGCTGCTTAATTACCCTTTCGTCGCTATAGGATTGGTTTGTCGAATATCCGTTTTGTCGAAATCGACCTTTGAATGCAGAATGATTTTTTATATCTAAATGGACCAGAACCATCCTTTTCTTTAAATTGCTTTGTAATGAAAACAGCATTCATATGCTGTAAAAACAACAATTTAAATACCTTCATGTATTGATTATTATCCTGAACATTTGACATTTGGTCTATTCGATAAACCAATCCTACAGCGACGTTTTGTTGTTGAAAATTCAATGGTATTATGGTAATTGCTTTCGTGTGCAGTATTTCCGCGTTATGCCCAGCATGCACGTTGTCATGCCATGCTGCGCTACGAGTGGATAATCGCCGGTCAAATTCAGTCATGTGATGGTACCCAACGGCCACTAAATGGTCACTGGACAGCCCTAAATTCCACTGGATTATATAGTAATTCCCAACTTTTTTGATTGGCGAAAAAGAGTCCTTTTAACCCTTATCATACCGGACCCGGAAATTTCCGTGATTAATGTTTATTCCTTTTAATACCGGACCCGGAAATTTCCGGTTTTGTTCCTGGCCGTAATTAATTTAATATTTTCAGCTATCTATAGAATTTTTCGAAAAATTTTGTTTTCTGAAAAATACGGAAAATTCCGAATCGGAGATATTGGAGACAGTTGGCGAAAGTTGGAGACAGCTGGCGACAGTTGGGGACAGTTGGAGACAGTTGGCAAGAGTTGGAGACAGTTGAAGTGAGTTGGAGACAGTTGAAGTGAGTTGGAGACAGTTGACGAGAGTTGAAGACAGCTGGAGACAGTTTTAGACAATTGGAGACAGTTGAAGACAGTTGGAAACATTTGGAGATAGTTGGCGAGAGTTGGGGACAGTTGGAGACAGTTGAAGACAGTTGGAGACAGTTGCAGACAGTTGGAGACAGTTGGCGAGAGTTGGGGACAGTCGGAGACAGTTGGCAATAGTTGGAGACAGTTGACGAGAGTTGAAGACAGTTGGAGACAGTTTTAGACAATTGCAGACAGTTGAAGACAGTTGAAAACAGTTGGATACAGTTGGCTAGAGTTGGGGACAGTTGAAGACAGTTGGCGAGAGTTGGAGACATTTGGAGATAGTTGGCGAGAGTTAAAGACAGTTGACGAGAGTTGGGTACAGTCGGAGACAGTTGGCAAGAGTTGGAGACAGTTGACGAGAGTTGGAGACAGTTTTAGACAATTGCAGACAGTTGGAAACATTTGGATACAGTTGGCGAGAGTTGGGACAGTTGAAGACAGTTGGCGAGAGTTGGAGACAGTTGCAGACAGTTGGAGATAGTTGTAGACAGTTGGCGAGAGTTAAAGACAGTTGACGAGAGTTGGAGACAGTTGAAGACAGTTGGAAACATTTGAAGACAGTTGGCGAGAGTTGGGGACAGTTGGAGACAGTTGACGAGAGTTGGAGACAGTTGAAGATAGTTGGAAACAGTTTTGGACAGTTGGAGACATTTGAAGACAGTTGAAAATATTTGGATACAGTTGGCGAGAGTTGGGGACAGTTGGAGACAGGTGACAAAAGTTGGAGAGAGTTGAAGACAGTTGGAGACAGTTGAAGACAGTTTTAGTCATTTGGAGACATTTGGCGAGAGTTGAAGACAGTTGGCGACAGTTGGAGATAGATGCAGACAGTTGGAGACAGTTGGCGAGAGTTGGAGACAATTGGAGACAGTTCGGATACTCCGAATCCCGAATTAAATGAATTCACCGGCAATAATAGATTGTCTGGAATAATATCCAGACATACTCTGAAGGTCATTCCACAGATTGCAAAAAAACAGTATCCATCGCGAGTCTGCCAAGTATGTGCTGCGCATAAGAGGCGAGGAGAGACCAGATACCTTTGTCAAGAATGCAATGTGCGTCTTCACAAAGGATCATGCTGGCAAAAATACCACACAATAAATAAATATTGATTGCATTGTCAAAAAATCTGAGTTTTATTCCAATGTCTCCATAAATATATCTTTTGTAAGCATTTTAGTACAACACTATGTAATGAAAGATTTTTCTGAAATCATGCCGGTGTGGGAGGGTTTTCTATTTATTTTTTGCCGGTATTGAAAAGGTTAAGAGACCCTTGAGTCATTTCGGAAAATCTTGAGGAAACCCTGCCTGGTACCTACACATTAAGGTGTATTTATAAAAGAGATGTATACATCAGTAGGTAGGCAGCATATACTATAGATAGGCAGTGATAAACCTAGGAAACGCACTGCATTGAACAGACTCAAAATACCGTGCCTAACTATTTTTGTGTCCAGTTTTATGTAAATTTGTTTCTTTATTAGTACATTTATTATTATTTTTGAGTGACTATCTCAAGCGGGTATGTGCAAAGAATATATTTAAAAATTGAATATTTAAATTTACAATAACCGTGTCTATTCATTTATGATCTATTAAAAAACTGTACGTCAAACATTTTTTAATCTGGCAACCAAAAAGGTTTAGTTATCTTTTTACGGAAGTTTTTGCGAATTCTCGCGAAGCCCCTGGCATATCTCTCGTGGCCGTAGGGTTGGGAATCACTGGTCGAATTGATTAACTTCAGCGGAAATATATGGTTGCGAAAAAGTAAGGACCGAGGGTGGTGAAAGGAATTAGGAAAGGCCTACATCGCTTGAACCAAGCTGATGATGTATTAATAAATACACCGTTAACCAATTTTTTTACTAGGTAAGTAGTATTGTACATATTATGCCTATTACCTTACCTATTGCCTATACCTATTATTGTACCGTTGATAAATGATTTCAAATTTCATATTTTTGTAAGCAGGGATCTCTGTTTATTGTTGTGAATTACATTTTCCGAGTGAAGTGCAGGATTTTCAAGCCTCATTAGGATTAAAGATTCATCATAATTGTTAACACGTGGAAAACGTTCTGTCACACTAACTGCAAAAAGAAATCTCAAATTTTCAGCATATCTATAATACGCAAGTATGTATATAATATACTTGATTTACTATTAATTTCCGTTCACCGATAATCGAATTGACCGCCTTAATTTTATTTGAATGAAGAACATTAATAAAACGTTACAAAACAATAATAATTTATTGTGTATTTACTTATTGATTAAGTAGGTACTTTGTTTTACCACAAATAAACGACGTTATATATTATAATACGCATCTGAATGTTTCAATAGAATTTTGAATGCTTTCTTCATGTAGGTACTTAACTGTAGAAAAACATATCATAATTATTTGTTTTATATACTTATACATTTACTTTTCCTGACTATGTTAAAATGTTACATAAGACCCCTTACATAATTTTCTTGTTAAAAAAAAGTAATTTAATTTTGTCAATATGATGAAAGTAAAAGTGTGAAATGAAATAAAAACATGCATTATTGACATCAATGGAATAAGGGCATACACTATTCTATGTATGCATGATTTAATTCTAGTTCAGCCAATTGAATGAGTTACATCAGTGGATAATTAATTGTTTCATCCATTCCTCAATAATGTAACATTCATAAATTAAATAAAGTTATGGTAAAAAATCCTGGATTTAAAATAGAGAGATTGAATAATTAAGTAGGCAACTTTATTTTATATTTTACTATTTTTTCATTACCACCATAGAGAAACCGCCTCTAAATGCGTAGTTTTCTTTTAGTTAGTAGAAATAATTGACGCGAGGTTTTTTTCCATGTTTTTCAGCGTTCAGTATACGGAGCGAAAATAGTAATGTCTTTATTTTTATTATTTATTATTACTTACCTATACTATATTTTTTGATATTTGGGCTATCTTGTTCTTTCTCCTTTTTCTTTGACGTTTCCGACTCGCTTTTTTAAAACAGCAAACGTTGCTTAGAGTAAAAATGATTTTATGGCTAATCCAAACCAAGAAAACAGATATGCTAGAACAATTATTGAACATAGTACAAACACTGTTTACAAACATTTAAAAATGTTCTAATATAAAAATATCAATTTTTTATACGTCGCGGACAGAAACATTATAGGGGTACTGATGTTTTTGATTTGAACTAGGCATAATTTGTCTAATATAATATGTTGAAATACAACGGACTCTGACAATATTAATAATATGACATATGAAAACCCCGTGGTTTCCGGCTCTTTTAGCATAATTCATTTCGGGTGTTCTATATTTTTTTAAATGTTCTGATAACCGTGAAAGTCTTAAGCAAGAGCCAGTCTGATTTTTCCGAAAATTAGATGAGGAATTATCACATCTTTGAGTTTATTCAGAACAGAACCCCGGAGACGCGCACACAATAGGGGGTCAGTGGTTTTGGGTCCGGACCCCTCCCCCCAGGAACGGAGTAATACCTACAAATTATTTTGGTGAAAGGAATGTTATTTCCTCTTCCTCTTCGCCAGGACATTATGATTGAGAATCGTTACATCTGTTGTACACTAATTAATTGACCATTCGATATAATTAGCATGTTATTTAAATGCGGTAATTAAATAGTAATTAAATGCTCCGCAGTCAACAAGTTAATAGAGTTAATAGGTAATGAAAATGACGATTATTTTAAAACTACTTATTTTTTTAACATTTTATTTAAGTACCTACATATAATATGTATTAAAACTTTTTACCCGTAGCGGAGTCGGAGTAAGTATTAGGTCCCGGAGCGGAGCAACTAAAAAAAGGGTCTGCTCCAACGCTCTGGATATATTTTCGAAATGGACCCCCCAAATTATTTTACTGTGTGCGAACCTGAAAACCCGTAAAATTTTCAAACCAAAGCGTAGGTACATTAGAATGAACAAATAATAAATTTAGTTTTCCCGAAACTGTATTTTTATTTTAAATACACTGACACACGTATTATTGTAAAATCACTTTTCATTGATTGCACTTCGCCGTTTATATTTTAGCAATACTTTTACCGGTTGTGAATCATTAGAATTAAAATCATTAGTAGATACGTACTAAACCGGTGCCGTGAGATGTTTGAAACTAATCTAAAAATAAACATCGAGATCGACGTAAAGCCTAAAAAGGCAATAAAATACAAATGTGGTTTGGTAGGTATCCATTTAGTAGTCAATACATTGTACCTGTCACTACACACGCCACATTTTACTGTCAGCACTACTTGCTAGCATACGGAGGGGTAATTGAACAATATGAGAATTTTAGTAACATAATCGTTTTTCTACTGGATGCGTGCATATCCAGACCGTTAAACCAGTCAAAAGTGTCGACCGGTCAAGGTGGTTTCCCATGCAACATCTTCCAGCTTGCGCTGGTCGAATGGCATACATATATTTTGTCGATATCCCGGAATTTAAACATTTTAAATCACGGGTTTCTATCTCAGGAAATCGAACATGGTTCCAGGAACAGTAAAATATATTGAATACTTAATAACATTATAATTAATCCAGCAAAAAATAATTATTATTGAAAAAGCTCATACGACACGACCGCCGCGGCGCGCGGCGTGGCGTCGTCATTTCGTGCGTCACTCATTTTTCCGTAAACGGAAAATGTTGGTCTGTTGTCAGTCGTGATTCGTAAAGCGATGCACTTTTAGCTGACAACTGACACTGACAGACACGCTCAAGTGTCCCTTGTGGACGAGTTGATAGACAAAAATGCGGAAATAATCTATTATCTACCTACCTGTATAATAATATTAATTACTGTTTAGTCATCCAGCCACTCTTGGGTAAATATGTACATACAATCGATTTTTACCATGAGGTCATTGAAATCTTAAATGAAAATGTACAGTAGATACAATCTATTATGTATGTATAGATTGATATCTAAGATTAAAAAAACTGGCCTTCGATGTTGTAGGTACGTAAGTACCTAAATAACTGTCTGTATTTAGGTTATCAATGCCACAGTAGGGACCGATTAAACATATTTTGCGTTCCTTAATAAGTTTAGTAGGAACTGCTGGTAAGGTAGGTAAGTATGTATTTACGGAATTATAATTATATTTTTCTTGCCTTTTTATCGGAAAAATCTTTCATAAGATTTTTTATAGATTCACCAACTGACTTGTAATCATAGTAGATACGTACGTCTTTCCTTTTTGAAACCGTTATGTGAGAAATTCGGAAGCTACTTCCGATTCCATGTTCAGTGGCAGCCAATAATGGTTAGCTCTACTTTCAAAAAGTTGCAGTAAAAAAGTGCCGCTTTTAAACAGGATTTAATTGCCGCAATTCTGTTGATTTAAATATAAATGTATTACTATATTTCATTATTTCTTGTCAGATATCTTAAACGGACAAATTTAATCATGACCCTCCCATCTTGAAACGGGCCCTAAGGCCAGGATCTTTGGCGCCCCCCCCCCCCTTCCTATCGCTAGGAGGGTTAAAAGCAGTGTGATGCTCTACAGAAGCATTTTCCAATGGTGTTCTACGTAAAATTAAGGGTATTCACCGTAATTTTTAGCGATTTTTTGTATTTTTGAATAAATCCACTTGAATTATGAAGTTTTCTAATATCGACACACAATAATCAAAATTTGCATCATACAACCACGCCACGGGCGACTTTTTACCATTAGACAAAATTTGTGATGTGTGTTTATCTCACTTGTTAGGTCGACCCGCCACGACGGGTCCACCAGACCACGGGCCCCCAGGCTAGAGCCCTGTCAGCTCCCCCCTTGTGGGGGCCATGAATGTAATAATAAAAACGTTAAACTTGTACCATTTAGATAGTGATTAATGTTTAGAAAAGACATACATTGCTAGTTCCGCCTGCGAAAGAACTTCACTCCACAAAACCTACCTCAAAATTTGTACCTATTTTCTTGTCTTCCTTTATTTGCCAAGCAACACTGCCACTTATCAGTATATGACTTGACTACCCCTACGGAATGTGACTGACAAGTTTCACACATTTTCTCGAGATTTGCTCTTTTCAATTGGCTAAACACCGCTATTTACACAAATTAGAAAATAATTAGAATATTTTCTGTCAGCTATGTAACCACATTTAAGTATTTATCACTGACGTTTATTCCTGGTGCTTGATAGCAAGACGTGTCAACTTTCTTGGACGTTAGGACCACTTTTCTTCGCATAGGTAAAAATACTGATTTTTAACGAATCTATCATGATGCAGATCAGAATAATATTATTAGTTTTACGAATTAATGATATTAAATATCATGCCGTACATTTGTTTGAAAACGGTGCCTATACTCGTAGTTTACAATATATTGCATTAAAATTTAAAATCATATTTCCTTTTTTAAATTTTGGGTTATTTTCTTGTACAGCGCGAAGCCCGATGTGGCGAAACTGTTCCAACCGCCCTAAGACCGGACCTGAGTACATATTTATTATGTCGTGCAAGATGTAACTAAGGTCAGAATAATATAATTTATAAAACAAGTTTTGTGGTTGGTAAACACGAGTTGTATTCATCAATGATTTAATTTAGGGTTATGTAATAGTAATATTATTATTGTGAATACATGTGTCTTGGTTACGAATTCCAGGTCTGATCAATTATATTTTCAATGAGTGTTTGGACCCAAATCATGGACGTAATAGGTTAAGAAAGTATCCAACATTGATTTCTCGGAAAAATAATTTATTAAGAAACCTCTTCGTGAGGCGGCCAAGATCCACATCGAATTGAGGACCCAGTGAAAAAAAATATAATAATTCAAATCAAATCAAATTTATTTATTTTACATATTATGAACATAACAAATTACAAAGTCAAAGCGTTCACGACATGACATAAAATAAGTGTTTACAATTTTTAAAATAAAAATACAGAGAAATGTGACTTAATAATACAATAAGTAATAAAATAAGAAATAAAATAATAAAAGAAATAAAATAAAGCAACAGAAATAAAAGTAGATGGAAGCACACAGACTGTACTATCGATAGACCATATCTTAAAAACTTACTAAACAAGGTCCACCTAAATTCAACTCACGTAAGTGGAATATATCAATATCCGAAGCGATTTCATTAAACATGGTTATTGCCCTCCCAGATAATATCAGTAAAATACTTTATACCGGTAGCTTTCAAAATGTGCGCCGTAGCCGCAATATAATTCCTAGACAATTTTAATTCAATGGCTGATTCGTGAGTTTCGATGTCATTGACGTCGTGTCCGGAAATGTGTACGTATGCAGTTCGTCGTATCACACTTCACCGCGAAATGTTGTATCGAAAATATAATTACGGTCGTATATTAAAGACCGTCCAACCTCTTTGGGTCGTATAGTACTGAGGTAAAATTAATGTCTAAATAAAACACGGTTCTTGTCGGTTTATAGGAAGCCAGCGTGAACAATTGAAAATAGCCGATATACTGGATTATTTGTTAGGCTAGTGTAGGCCTCCGAATCCTCGGCTAGCTCCGGGCCTGGAGTGGAGGTACATACAATTTCTTGGAGAGCAGGTAGGCACTTATTATAGTTATTGAAACACAAAGTTACTATGGCATATTATCACTCCCCTCCATTTTGGTATGAGAATTTCTCAACTGTCACTTTGTGTTTTGTTTTCTTTTTTATCGTCTGTATTTGGGATGAAGGTGGATAATTGACACACCAAAATTGTGATGGAAAACGGCGAGTTTATTTACGTTAATGTACTATATGGTTACATTTTTTAATAATTTTATTCTACGGAGGGCGAAATGTACGCGTTCGTGATTTTGCTGCTTGTCGCGATCTCCGCGCCATCTTGTGATTTTTTCCAACGAGAGCCGTTGGCGAAAGAAGGCGACGTTGCAAATCGTCAACGGTTAAAATTATGGCATTGTTGCCAGCAGATATTCAACATTATTTATTTTCGTAATCAGCGCTTTATTATTTGCTGGCTTCGATACCGATTCGGGCGTCTCCAGATACACAAAGACATCCCCAAATGGGGACCATACGGGGGTGTCACAATATGCTAATTTATTAGGACCATAACCACAATCAAGTCACAATATTTATTAAATGTCTAATTTAATTAATTAAAGAAAAGTCAGAAAAACACTTATTATTATAACTTAAGATTTAATATCTTATTATTATCACTACGCTAACACCAGCGAAATTGCGCGAGCACGGGACCTTGTTAAGAAAGGTCGAGGACCGGGTCCAATGAACAAAAGATAAAAATGCGCGAAAAAACGGCTAAGTCAATGGATGGCACTTCGCCCGCGATCTGTCAGAGTGACAGTAGGTATTGAGGTATGGGTATCGACCAGTAGGTATTTGTACCTTGGCGAGTACCTCCTCACAAGTCTCGGCGACTTGTATGTAAAAATGCTGATAAAATCACGCCGCTGACCTTCGCAGGTTCAGGGTCGTAAATGCGAGCGAAGACTGATATAGAATTTAATAATTGGGGGTTTATATGCAAATCTGCCCGATTTCATCCCTTAGCTCAACGTTTTGAGGGTGACAAAATTAATTAACGGTTTCCTTACGAGACTGGCGGAAATTGTACAATGACTAATTACCCGCGAAATCTACGCAAGGACCGACTAAGTAAAAGTATAGGCGCAAGGCGGCGCTCGCCGATGGGCGACGTCGCTCGCGCGTCACTTACGTACTTCGAGCACTTGCTAGTACTGAGAGTGCGCAATTGCTGTAGCAGTACCGCATTGTTTCTGGGCCAGCCCCACGAAAAACGCACCTACGAAGGCGCGCGCGGCATCGACGGATTTGTGGTTGAATTGCCTATCGATACAGCACACCCCCTCCGCGGTGGCGCTCCTCATGGCTGAGGGAGGGGCGTTCGCGCGGCGGCCGGCTTTACGGGCTCTAGCGGCGCGAAGGTACCTCTCACTCAGAAACAAGAGTACTGCAAAGTTAGCCTGGATGATAGGGCGTCATATGCCAGTGGTTAAATTGGCATATTTGTGGCACCAGGCCTACGACAGCGCATACCAATCCTTCGGCCAACTACCGTTGGGGGGTCCAACTTTGAGGCGCCCCGACGGCCTGAATACCTACTTGACGTTAGTCTAAGAACATGAACTCGGTAGATTGTTAATCTGACTACAAAATGAATGCTTAATATTAAATAATATCAAGCGGGGAAGTTACTTTATTTGAATATATAAATGTACTGGTCGCGCAATCTTTCTCACATTAACAACTAATATAGCTCGGCGTCGCCACAGGCACATACTTACGACTAGTTGACGGATGTTATTCCGTCAACCAAACATATAGGCAGTAATAATTGCTTAGTACATACTCATACCTCGCCGATCAAAGATTTCCCGCACTTTATTCCAGTACGTGGTCTCCTTGATCGACCAAAATCATTGATCCGATTCTCCCGTCGCGCGTGAGCGTGATGCCGTCATACACGCGAGCGAGAGGGGCTCTGTCACTGCAAAGCGGGCAAAATCGTATCGCGAAATCGATTTCTATACATACGACAGAGACGCCGTCGTATGTCAGAGCAGGAAAGCTGCCAGAATACCGATTCGGAAACGCCGCGCGCGGAATAGCCGCGGATATTAAAAATCGAATTTAATATGAAAATTAATTACATTCGCAGACTGGCACTCACCGCGAACAGTCACTTCAAGCTCCGATACGTTACTACAGTTACTACTGAGATTATATTATATACTCTGATAGTAATAATCAACTCGATATAAATAATTCGATACGAATTACGTTACAATAATTCGAACAAATTCGATACGAATACCGCCACCTATCTTGAACGTCACAACGTCGCCAGCTTGCTCCGCCACCTCCGCCGATTGATTTTAATACGAAGCCGCCACCTTCGTTGAAATAATTCCGCCACCTCCGCCGACCCAGCCCGCCACCTTTGGATGCCAACGCCATTACGATCGCCCATCCAGAGGACATTGATGCGAGTTCCGCCACCTTTCTCGAACGCCATAACGCCGCCATCTTGCTCCGCCTCCACTACCGATTGATTTCAATAAGAAGCTATCACCTTAGTTGAAATAATCCCGCCACCTTCGCCACTTTTGGACGCTGTATCGCCGTTGTCATCGCCGATCTGGAGGACATCTGGTGAATATCTGCCGCCATTGATGGTCTTTTTCAAGATAATTATCGACAGCCGACCGAACTAGAACTTCTCTGAAGCCTTCATAACGACGAATAGAGCAGACACATTCAGATATTGTTACCGATATTGCGCTGTAGTTCGATAAGCGGGTCAAGATGAGCAAGATCCCCTCGCTTACCGGGTTACTGAACCCGGACTCACATGCGCCGATTGATGACAACTTTAAATCCGACCTGACGCAAATCCATGGGCTGAAGAGGAAGCTGAGAGCGGCAGATTTTGCCTACATCTACGGCTTTCTCTGCATCGCTTATGGGGTCCCGCCTCACGAGTCACTGCCAGATCTCCAAAAACAAAAGGATAAGCCAGAGAAAAAAAAGAAACCAAAATCAAACATGCAGAGAGTCTTGGAGGAAATTGAGGCCATCAAACTAGTCACCTCTGATCACGCCGACACGGAGGACGACGCTGACTATGAGGACCTAGACATAGATGACTCAGACTACTTCAACGACGAATCACAGACCACGGATGCTGACAAACCCGCTCAGGCCCCTGCTGAGGCTACCGCCAAAGCCCCGGCCTCAGGCGGCCCTTCAACATCCGCCGCCAAAACCACGACCAGCTCCGAAAAGATGGACACCACTCCTGCGGTGCCATCAATTCCCAGCACTAGTAAAGACATACCAAAAACATACGCAGCTGCAGCCAAATCAGATGCAGCCGCAGCCAAGACCAAGAGGAGTGAGGACGAAGAATACTATAAAAGACTAAAAGCCGTCAACGATCGCTTCGATCGAGAAGAAGACGAAGAAAAAGAAAGAAGAAAGATCAGGAGAGCTAGCAAACGCCTAGCTACCGAAAGCCCCGATCTCAAAATTGCAAAAAAACCAGCAAAACAGACACCGAAAAATCCAGACATGCCAAGCCTCAAAACGGCAGAACCAACAAACGATAAAAAAACAAACAGATCGAAAAAAACTCCGCCTATCATCCTACACGATAAAAAAGTATTTAGGAATACAATGACCAAGCTGAAAGACGCCGGTGTCACTATTTCTAATGCAAAAAATATCAAGGTAGGAATCCTACTCACCCTGCCAGATTCAGACTCCTACAGGCTAGCAGTACGGATCCTGGACGCAGACAAGACTGAGTACCATTCATATAACCTCCATGAGGAAAAACCGCTAAAGATAGTGATCAGAGGTATCCCTGAAGAGACGACTGCCGAAGAAATTCGCAGTGAACTCATTACACTGGGATACCCGATCAAGAACGCCTTCAGGATGACCCAAGGGAGCCAGAAGAAACAGATCCCGCTGATTCTCCTCGACGTCGAGAAGAGCGGCGACGCCAAGAATATCTTCAAGCTCACCTCCATCTTCGGATTATCCATCCAGGTGGAGCCGCTGCGCAGAAGAACGGCGGATGGACAGTGTCATCGCTGCCAGGGCTTTGCCCACTCCGCCTCCTGCTGCCACGCAACTCCAATGTGCGTCCGATGTGCCGGCGAACACCTCACCTCGGACTGCAAGAAGAAAAATACGACCGATCCCGCCAAATGCGCCAACTGTGGTGGCCCACACCCGGCCAACTACAGAGGTTGCCCAAGGCACCCCAAACACGCCAGATATGCGTTCACAAACGCCGACAAGCAATTTCAACAACAGCCCAGACAACGCGAAGAACCGCAAAACACATTCAGACCAGCTTGGATGAATACCACCACCAGAAACTCGGAGCCAGACCAAATCAATGAAGCGCTGATGGCGCTCAAGAACGCCATCGATATCGCCAACGAACTCATGAGAAGACTAACCAGCAAAAGGACCTAGATCCAGACCAAGATAGAGAGAAACGAACGAGCGCCGACAAGAGTGAAGAAAGAAGAAAGAAGAAAAAGAAACACTATTTTAATTCAAACCAACAAGCCATGATGCAGATATTACAGAAAAACCCGCAAGGGAGGAGACTTCCATCACACGCCATCATACAGATGAAAGGGATATGGGGCTTGCCCCGGTGCCCTACACGCCAAACATACCACAACAACAACAAAATTAATTACGCGGGATCGTGATTATAATCGGATCGATGATTGCCCTACGTGTTGCTATGCTTTGTGATTGCACATATGTACAAATGGAAGCTTTCGCAACAGGCCTATGAGCATATGTTAACAATTATTGTGCCGTGTACGCGCGACGCGTAGCGACATCGAACTATATACCTTAACATTACATACATCTTAACTACCTTAATTATTATATACCATTAACGCCCATCTATAGTCCCCCTTTATTACTTTGTTATCCTTTGCATTACATATTTTTACATTTACCTATTATATTACAATTTATATTACATATTTATCTTACAACCAAATCATATTTTATATCTAATTTTAATTTTAATTACCCCCTTATCTAGACGTATATTTAATTAACATTTTAATCTTATAACCCTTTACCTTATACCTATACGGCTTAACCATCCACAGTTCACTCTGGGAAGTCGTGGGACCTGTCAGAGCAAACTTCGGGACTTACACATATGAAATATTTTGTTCAGCTTTGCCAAGGGTCGTCATCATTCCATCGGTGGCACATTGACTACCAGGGTCAGACCGAGCGGCTGGGGAGCACTACTCCTTATGGGAGCGCCCCCCACAGGGGCAGAAAAACCTGTCGGTGACACTAGGTTAGGTTTTCTTTCTGGAATTCATGAATTTTGTCGAAATCGGCTATGAAAATTGAATTAATGTTCATATTGAATCTAATTGGAGACCGTATAGGGCGTGTAGTATACGGTCATCTTTTTCCGATAGAAAGCGCATGGCGAATGTGCTACGATGGAATGTTTTACGTACAATTTACATGTAGCCCATTGACGTACGTATTTACATGGACGAAATGAGCGAAAAATAAAATGACAACACATTTAAAAATTTAGTCTGTCCTAATGGTTAATATTTCAGAATCATGACATACAGTTTTTATTTTTCGTAATGAACAGATAAATACAGCTGATGAAAGTGACCGTACCTGCATTGTAATAAGGGCCAATTACCAAAGTGCGTTAATTGGAATACGTCAATTTTATTGTTAGACAAAATAATATTTTTTTAAAGATTACAGATTACAAATTTTGTCAGATGTCCATAATCTTTTTTCTGGATCTTGCAAATTCTGATAAAAGGCATATTTCCTAATAAATTTAATCCGTATACACTATAAGTCGTCTGCGCCCGCGGTGCAATTTTTAGGAGCTCTTTACATTTTAAAATATACTTACATTATAATGCTTTAGTCAGTGTCGGTCAAAAAATATATCTCTGTGCTCACGGGAATGTAAAATTTTCGTGCTGTGCCCTCCGTGGGATAAAAGGTTGTCGACCCCTAAATGTAATGCTTCGTAATTTTGGATGGTTTTTAAAATGTCGACTCATGGCTTGGCTTTGTCAAATATTTATCAATTTAGAGCCCCGACCACCTGCATAGCATTGTTATTATTTATTATTATGAGTCCGTGCAATTATTTTCCTCACGTATCATACCTCCTGACTCATGTAATGAATCCTCATTCACCAAGTCGTGGATGACCAGTTAACTTAACTGTTAAGCGTCCGCAGGATCCTAAAGTTAACATTTTGTATAGAAAAAATACTGTTGGCTGGTTTCCTGTCACCAAAGTTGGAAACAATCGTGCAGTTCCGCACTTCCTGTTTCATTCGTGACTTTTAGAAGCACAATTTATTATGCCTACTGACCAAATAAAGTACTTACTAATGGAGTAAGTTTGACATTAAAAAACAATGCATGTGGTCAGCTTGATAAATATTATTATGGTTTCATAAATCATAATAATAGTGTCAATAAACGAATTGACAGCTTGATATTATATTCCTTACCAAACTATAAAATTTCCAAGCAATAAGTACGTACGTAGAACCTAGTGCCTACCAATAGGTAGTTTTATCCGGTTATTAGGTTATCAAAGTGTCTCGAAGTCCTAACGCGACGTGTCAAATTCGTTTATGTCAGTAAATATGGTGAGAAAATAATAAAATTATTTATATTGACGTATAAGGTATGAAGTGAAAACCGTTTTTTTATTATTTTCTTTTAATTAGTAGAAAAAGTCGCCAGAGCGGATTTTACCACTTATATTATGTCATATCATATAAATCATATTGACCGTTCCAAGCCAAAAAGGCGTTAGTGACAAATGGCTACTATTCGGAGAAGAGCGTACAGAGAGCTAGAAGAGTGAAAAAATGTCATCTTAATGAGAACAACTTCGTTTTTTTACAACGTCTCTCTTAGTATTGGAGTTTTTTCTTTCATTTATGGTAGAATAATATTGTTTTGGAGTATGTAGTCATAATTTATTTATTAATTTGCAATTAGAATTTTTAAATCACTTACCAACCTAATTCGTTTTGGCTGTCCAAGAAAAATTACAAAATTCATAAAGAAAACACCGAATTGCTTTTTTAAAATTATTTTATTCATGTTTTTGTTTGTATTTCTGTTATGTTTTATTTGTTTATTATAATCATTTTAATTTTGGTACCTTATGTTAGTGGTAGTTACCTACGTTAGTTCTTCTTAGGGGTTAGGGCTTTCTGTAGAGTTAGTTATCTTATCACTTACGTCCAAATTGGAAAATCGTAACTCTGTTTGCAACCATCTATGAAGAACACCCCTTTACCAGTCTATAGATATTTTTTTGTAAACCTAACCTTATATTTAACTCAAAATCACCAAACTGTTACTCACGCCCTCAGTGGCGCACCCAGGATTTAATATTGGGGGGGGCAACTTTTTTTTCTATTAAAGCTAATTTATGATGTGTGTTTATCTCACTTATCTGGTCACAGCGCGGGCCCCAGGCTAGAGCCCTAGAGCCCTGTTAGCCCTCCCCAGCCATGACCCACACCACTCCGGAATTTGGGTGGACACCGAGATTTTTTTGACAGTTCCATTAAGGATTGGGTTTCTAAAAAAACCCGACATTTTTATATTAGAAATTAAAATCATTTTTTGCCGTGTTTTTATTCTGCCCAAGGTATAGTTTATTGGCTTTTAATTTCAATGTTTAAAATCATTCTGATAATTTTCATGTTTGGGGGGTACCAGGGCCCCTTGCCCCCCCCCCCCCTGGGTGCGCCACAACACGCCCTTATCATATAATATTGATTAGTACATTGAATAATTATTGCAATACCTAAGGTCCTAAGGTGAGGTATAAAAGATAAAAACGTCTCACTAGTCGGTGAGGTGTATATTTCATAATAAAAATTCTAACAATTTCATCCACATACAATGGAAATTTTTCATATATAACGAAACACACCATTGGGCATCATCTTTTTTTCAAAAACATTTTTCTAGTAGGAAGTACTTATATATATAGCTGACGTGTTTTCAACTCATATAATATGCTCAATAAAAGAATGTTACCTTCTTAAATGTTGTGAATTTTATTATTATTCGTTGATTAAAAAAATAGTACATATATTAAGCTATTAGCAAGTGTAAGTACGTTATAACCAAAATTTGGAGATATCCTGACGCTGGTAAGTAAATAAGGTAATAATTTAAAACACAAAATCCGATTGCAAAAATTAACTGTAAAAACTATTGGTTAATTTCGTCGTAATTAGATAGGACAACCGTCGCTCAATCGGTAAAGCACGTTGGCGCGAATCCAGTGGAGTTGGGTTCGTGACCCTTCGGGCGTCGTATTTGTTGTCAAAAAGATTTTTTCTAGTGAGTGTTTTCAAATTAGGCTTATCAATTTTGTAGCAAAATACGTGAGAAAAAAGAAGAAATGGTAAGATAATCTACCTATGTAAGTGAGCCGATATTGTAATATACCGATAATAGGGAAGGAAAGTGTTGAAAAGGTGTAATATGAGAAAAACAAATGTATTTTCCTTTTGGTAAATTACTTCACTGCGCGTTAGTTGTTTTGCCATTTATGTAAGTATGCATTTCTCGCGGGTCAGGGACTGACTCTCAGTAATTTATATGAAATTGTGATGTTTTTCGAAATACACAGAATATCACAAAATATTAATTTAGACCAAGGAAGCTATTGTCTATTAGATGTGATAACGGTGTCCATGGTGGAGTATTGGATGAGCAGAGGTTGAGAGAATATCCAACATTTATGCTTCGTTTAAAAAACCAGTTAAAATGTGTTAATCCAAAATTGTAAACTACCGTTTAATAGGAAGGAGGCAAAGTCTACTAATAGTCAGGCCGTGACACAAACTACAAACTTTGATCATTCAGCGTTCACTATCTGATTAAATGTTTGAAACAAACGAATATTGAACATACGTAATTCAAAACATGCATATTAGAAAATTTAGTGCCGAATTCCGAAGAATTACGACGAAATCAATTGTCATGCGACTGAAGCGTTTTTCAATTTTTGTTAATATTGGCGATTGGATTTTGTGGTTTGAATCAAATTTTCAATAATAAGTAGGTACCTACTAACCTTAAGTCCTAGCCGATGTTCGTCGTAACATCTTTATTGAATATACAATAATATTTTTTCCAATATATACTTATGTATGTTTCTAGTGTGTTTATGACACGAAACTTTAAACATCGATCGTAGTGCTAATTATTGCTCATAATTCGAAGGCAACATGACAAATTGTCTAAACTGATGGTTACATATTGAAATAAATGTTAATAATTTGCAATCGAATATCGTAATTTATTGCGAACAGGTTACCACCGCATTGCAATCGAAGACGATCAGTACATAACTAGCACTACCATAAAAATATTCAGTGCTACGACCTGCATATTATCGGCCTTGTCGAATTATGTATATTATTCATTCTATAAATAGTGTTGTAATGTTATAAATTGTTCGATGAATAAAAAATAGTTTATTAAAGGAATATTATTGAAATATCAACAAGTGATTCAAATCCGGATTGTTGATTAATTACTCTGCGGCGAGCGACAAAAAAACAATAAATATACCTATACCTAATAATATACTTACTTATAATTATAAATATGTATTACCTATGTCGTGATGAATGAGTGGTTGGGCTCTTCAGACGTGAGGGTCACGTGGTTGAATCCAGTGTCAGGCCAATGCACATGTTATTTTAATTATTTGTGTTTGGATTCAGAGCATGGACCTAATATATTAAGTGATTGACCAACAACCATTTTTTCATAAAAGAAACTGTTACGAACTCATTTCGCCAGCCAATATTCACCTTATTGAGCCAATGATAACAAATAATGAATCCAATTAGTACTATCATGGCTTAGTGTAAACATTGCGTGTGTGAGATAGGATGATTTGGTGCCGTCGACTGGACGCCAGGGCAGCTGGGCGACGACTACACAGCTAAATAAAAAGCGCCGAGAAATACACCTTACAATTGCAACCAGCAAGTGGCAAACAAATCTAATAAAGTATATCTATGTATAATAAAGTGAGGTATATAATCGCTGCAGATCCAAGTCGATGGTGTGCTTTCACATTGCAATATTAGAGTATCCTCCAGATAACCTTGCTATTGTACACAATGACAAGGATTTGTGTGTATACGAAACCGTATAATTGTATTAGCAAAAGCCAGGCACTTGATTGGTTTACTCACGTACGCCGTATAATTGTGTTAGTAAATTCCAAGCACTTGATTGGTTTACTCACGTTTTAATTTAAAAAAAACTATTCCAAATGGCAAGGTTAAGCAGCGGCCACTCTACACTGAACCGCAGCGATATTGCGCAATAATCGTTGGAAATGCATTGTTGGGACAATATTATAAATTAGAACATCTAGTTTTCGAATTATGTAGTAATATTGACATATATACCTCTAACTAGCAGTCGAAATTATTAATACAAAACTATCTATCCAGCATATAAGTATGTATAAGTGTGATCGATAGTGATAGTGGAGTTCTACTTCATCAATGCCAGGTCAATCAACTAAGAATAATTTATTGATTTGCTGAGTAGCCCTGTTGTAATTCAATAAAATTACACAATGTACATAATACCATAGACGTGTCTATCTAGTCATGAACAATATGATAGATTAAATTTAATAATAGGTAAAGTCAGCTCTGTCCGTTTTGATTGTTCACGCTGGAGAACGTTTCACTTGAGGATTCCTGAATCTCAAATGTATATTTCCACGTCTCCGATAAATATTTTTTTTTCTCTTATTGTGCTATCCCCTAGCGGAGGTCGGCCACCATCAATGCGATCTTATTTTTGTCGTCCGCTACTCGGAATAGTTCAGTGGAGCTGCACTCGTACCAATCACGGAGGTTCTTAAGCCACGAAATGCGGCGCCGTCCACTGCTACGCTTACCGTTGATCTTTCCTTGAATGACAAATTGGGGAATGCTGTATTTTTGTCCTCTCCAGTAGCGCACCCAGGGGGGGGGGGGGGGCAGGGGGCCTTGCCCCCCCCCAAAATATGAAAATCATCAGAATGATTTTACACATTGAAATCGAAAGCCAATAAACTATACCTTGGGCCAATAAACAATACGGCAAAAAATGATTTGTAATTCTCCAGCACCCTTTTTAGTAAAATTTCTAAGATTTTAATTTCCAACACAATAATTTCGAAACACTAATGTCAGGTTTTTTAAGTAAACCGTTACCTAATGAAATTCTCGGTGTCCACCCGAATTCCGGAGTGGTATAGGTCATGGCTGGGGAGGGTTGACAGGGCTCTAGCCTGGGGGCCCGGGCTGTGGGGGGCCCGGCGTGTCTGGTTGACCAGATAAGTGAGATAAACACACATCATAAATTAGCTTTAATAGTAAAAAAAAGTCGCCTGCGGCGCTATTATACTTCATGGCTATGAACATTTTAAATTATATAATTGTCCAATATATTTTCTGATTATTATGTGTCGATACTCGACAGCTCCATTATTAAAGTAGATGTATTGAAAATCGCCAATAATTCACTGTATACGTACCCTCAATTTGAACTTAAACACAATTTGAAAAACGATAATGTAGTGTTTCACACTGCCTTTAATCTAAGCGGTGGATAGGGGGCCCGTCAAATACCCTAGCCCGGTGGTCGGCAAACTCATTAGTCAATAGAACCAAATATCAACACTACAACGATTGAGATTTCTTTTGAAAGCCAAATTTCTTAAACTTAATTTATATACGTAGGTAGTAAGTAGGTACACTGTTAATTTACTTAATAAACTTAAGTTAAAGTTTTAAGTCCTAATTAAATTATAAGTAGGTACATAGAATAAAACTGAATATAATACGTAATAATGATCTTATTTATTAATAAAAATTAAATTGTAAGTCAGGTATCCATAAAATTGAATCATGACAATGACTGACAAACTCAATGTGAATAATGGCCTTGCATCTCCTTGTAAAGTTTGGGTAAGTCAGGTTCGTATGTTGTTGATTTAATTTTAAACACGATTCCAGGTTCTCATCAATAATTCGATTTCTCATTTTACTCTTGATTTCCTCTCTTGGAAATCTTTTTACTAACCACAAAACTTGCAATATTAACATTGTTGAAAGGTTTTATTCAGTACCTAAATAAATACAGAACTTTATTTTTCTTGACTCTTCTCCTCAGCTGCTTTCTTCCTTGCATCATCGACAGAATATTTAGCGCAAAATTACGAGTTTTTAGTTGTAGTATCTCTCTAAATTTGAATGCGCCGAATTTCCCGACACATAAATACAGGTCGGTAAGTCATTTAAGTTTTGAATAAACGCGAAGTCTCGGTCTATTCAACATTACATTTACGGTAACCTCTTCCATTTTCTTTGCTTCTTCTTTGTAGCCATGTCAAATATGGCAGAGAGCATCTGTGGCAGAGCCGCACTCAAGGCGCCAAAGAGCCGCAGTTTGCCAACCACTGCCCTAGCCTGAGGGCCTGTTTCAGGATGTGGGGGCCATGGTGTAGGTACACCGAGTGCAATAGACAAAAGACCGATAAACGAGATATTAGGCTGTGTTGTATTGAGTAGGTTGTGTATAATTTAAATGCAATAATACTTTTTTTGTCCATTTTCAATTAATATGTTGGAATCTCAATAAACATTCGGCGAAAAGAACGACTACACCCACTACGGTGGTGGTATAAATCAAAAGAACATTTTTTTCAGTGGAATTCGGCATAAATATTGTAGCTCTCTAGACCAGTGTTCCCCAAACTTTCGACATCTGTGTACCCCTTCTATAATTTTCGTAACACTGAGTACTCCTCGTCAAAGAAAAATGCATATAAGTACTTTAATAACAATCAAAATATATTTATATATTCCTTTTGTAGAACATAAACAAAATAATAATAAACGAAAAATAAAATTCATTCATAATAAAATATAAATAAAAGTTATATTATAAAAAATAACATTCATTATAAACCATGAGAAGGATAAAATTATTTATGTTAAAACGACAGATCATCATAATTTGGTTCCCTGGTTATTAATTTTGATCAGAGTTGCGTTTCCCCACCACAACCGTCTACAAATGCTGAAAAAGCAACTTCACATAGATATGAAGTTGGAAAAGGCAAGATGTATTTCAGGAATTTCTCTGTTAAAACTGGATACACATGTTGCACTTGCAACCTAAATGATGTTTAAGTACACTCCTTATATCCGTCTGAAGCTAATAATTCCAACAATTGCTCTTCTTCCGCATGCGATAAACCTTCTAGAATGGATGTTGTATTAATGCTTGTTGCACCAGGCGTAGCCATAACCCGGTGCAGCGCGTACCCCTACCAAACTCTTCCCGTACCCCAGGGGGTACGCGTACCACACTTTGGGAAACACTGCTTTAGACCAAGCAGGTAGCACAGCCGATATTATTTAAGTAATGTTTTAGCATACTAGGTACACATGTCCAGCATGGTCACTGTCCACTTCCAATCCGCCAGTCGCTGATGACACGCTCAACGGTTACCGCCACTATGCCTCCAATTTAATAAAAACTAGGAGAAACTGTACAAATATATCGCCGTGTATTGTGAAAATATGTAAAAATATTTATATGAAGAAGAAAAAGAGCCTATGGGACTAATTTACATTCTCCTCCTTGGGCCCCCCCCCCCCCAATAATAAATCCTGGGTGCGCCACTGGTCCTCTCATAATGTGGCCGAGGTACTGTAGTTTCCTGGTTTTGGTACTACATAGAACTTCTCGGTCCTTCCCCATTCGATTGAGAACTTCAACATTTGTCACCCGGTCAGTCCAAGGTATTTTGAGGATGCGTCAATACAGCCACATCTCGAAAGCTTCAAGTCAAGTTTCAAATCTCCGTGGCATCTCTTTAATTTTATGATTTATAATCTATAAATAATGTATTTAAGTAAATAAATTAATGATTCAAATACATTTTTCCAAAAACATTAATAGTATTCCTACGTTAAGTTAGTAGAGATGAATGTCGAATTAGCGCCTTCAAAATTTACTCTCAAAGATTTTTTTGTATTTTTAGCAATGTTTTCCAAACTATTAAAACGATACATCAGTGAAACGGCAAATAATTAATTTTGGACTCGCTGGCATTCTGAGAGCGAACGTCAAGGTGTGAATACGTCAATTTGTTTCGTGATGGCGACGGGGGTATTAATTCTTAAATCGCGTAAAGATGACTAAAAACGTTACCCATTTACTTGAAAAAGAAAACATGTCAATGAATATATTAATATTGTTACTAATAGAACAATGAACAGAACATTAAATGGACGCATGTTGGATTTATATGACAAATTATATTTCGATCGGCATGCGTCATTTGCACCCGCGACCCGCAATCCGCGCATCGCCTAGCCACGATCTGTTTAGACCATGCCTCAGCTGAGGTATAGCCTTAATACGCGAAAGATCTGACGAAGTACGCGATTGTTGGTAGTCATACGTCTTGTAACGATCATAATCAAAACCAGACATGTCCAACAAATTGAAAATCAAGTTAGTAGTAATACGCAGAGCACGCCAACTTCTACAAAATGTAGTACCTAATTGAAACAGACAAAATATAACAATTTTCAGTAGGTAGTAACTACATATAGTTAAAAATTTAGTCTTCACAAAAAAAACAGTTTTTAATTTTCGTTGCATTCGTGTATAAGTCAACATCCGACATAAATAGTACACACTAAACTTTGTCAGTCATACCTATTTATTTTCATTGAACGAGTGCTAGGATGTGTTGATATTTTTTTAAATTCAATAAATCTTTGCCTAATCCAATCAATAGTAGATAAATGAGTACCTTGGTATCAAAGTGGGACATAAGCCATTTACAAAATTTTACAGGAGACTCACAAACATGTGTGAAAAGTGACCGTTTTTCATACAACATACCAAGTTTAAACTCAAAAATCTCTATGAAAACTACCGTTTTTGATACTTTTGGTGGATATTTTTAAAAGAGCATCACTTGCACTACCATAATCAATTAAAATATGAATTTAGTGGCAGGTGGCGTTTGTCCCACTTTGATACCAAGGTACTCAAATATTGATTTATCTATAAACAATCTAAAATTATGCCATTAAACCATACATACTTCTGATATTTTATAGACATTTACATTTTATATCGATTATTGTTTGGTTTTGGCAGAACGAATTTTGAAAAACTAATCAACACCGTCTGTAATATGTATTCTTAATTCAACGAAAGCAAATAAGTATAACTGAAAAAGTGTGCACTATTTTTGTCGGATCGCCCATAGTATACCTACCTACCTAAACTAATACGGTTTGGTTAGGCAGGGTTTAATTGAATTTTAAAAACTAAACAGCACCATCTGCAAATTGTATTTTAGTTCAATGAAAACAAATAAGTATGACTGGCAAAGCTTAAGTGTGCATTATTTATGTCGAATCTTAACAGCTTACCTCCACCCCTCGCCGCTGGTATAGATATTTATTTATTAGAACATTAACTTAATTTGAGCTGGCGATACGACATGTAGGTTATCGCGCTTAGACTACAAAATATTATTTCAGTTTTTTAGACACAATAATAATATAGTCCATAAATGGCAAGATACAATGCAAATTCCGTGTAAATAACATCATAATATTACCTTTAACCAATGACATTAATATGGACGAAGCATATAGAAAATAAAATGACACTCACTTTGTGTCGGGTCTGCCGGATGGCGAAATTCATATTTTAATATCGGTATCCTACGCTCAAATGAATATTCTGCTTGCAAGCGGTCTGGCGACACCGCTGGGTCTGCCCATACAAAATTTCTGACTGTCAGGTTTCGACTCCACCGTTATTATTATGTTACAAAATGCCAATGTGTCTAGTTAAAAATTGTAAAAAAATCTACTATACACTCCAAGAAAGATGGGATATCACTTTGCATGTGTTAGTATTATTTATTATTTATAAAATGCCGTTTTAAGATATTGATGAATGTTTATTCAATGCAATTGAATGACAGAAACCATTGGACAGTCGCCTGTGATGCGCTGGGCTCACTTGCGTCTAATCTCCGAGAAGTCGTAAGTAACCGAGAATCTGTTTCTAACGCAATGAGTCATGACACTAATACGCCATTACAATAAAGGTTATATTACTATAAATTCTCGAAGCTTGTATCGCATAATGGAAACGGATACGTCAATGGTCACGTGACATCTACCTATACATCTGTGAATGACTTTCATGGACAGTTTCTCGTGCGCGCCGGGTATGAAGTGAGTCGTCCATTTAATATGTCATTGCCTTTAACACGTATATTTTAAAGGCACGGGTAAAATGCAAAAACAAAAAAGAGTCGAGAAGTTATTGCAGCGCTTCTGAACAGCGACTCAAACCCGAGAATTATTGAGTCGAAATATTCCAGACTGGAAGTCGTAGTCATCGACAATATTAGATTGGGTTACATGGTTATGTTTATAAGTAATGAAATAATATTTAATTTTAAAGAAATTTCGAATTTCGACCGGAATCACTAGGCAACATGGAGTCTAGAATAAGATTTGCCCGAGGATCACAATATCTCACGTGAGTTTTGAAATCTATCAACATCACAATGTCTTGGAACAATAAGGAACTTGCAGCTGCAGATATACAAGAGGTCACTGATTATTTTTTTTTCCTATTGTAATCTAGGACCTCGTTTCACTGATAAATCAATACTAAATTGGTTACATTTAAATATGAACATTATTTTTTATTTTCCAGCTTGAAATAATCATTATTATTGATGGTCTTATTATAATAATTGTTATCACTGTCAAATTTATTCGATTTTTTACTATAATTTGATATTTTTTCCCACCTTTCTTTAAAAAATACTGTAAAAGTTTATTACAGACCTACAAACTTATCTGTAGAATGGCCAAAAATGGAACTACGAACAACCATAGGACGCCACATTGAAAAACGTCATCCGAATGTCAGATTTTACCAGTTACTAGTCGTGATTGGGTAGTTTTCGACAGTGGCTCCCTCATCTCATTCTCCAGATAAGTTTGTAGGTCTGTACTATCGTGTTGCATAACTTGTAATAAGTATAGAAATGCTAAGAACTTAGTAAACACCATTATGCCGTTATCTATGGCTTTTCTGAAATTAAAACTGTATCTCTCATGTTTCAGGAACCAATAGCGAAACCTACAAGTTTAGCCAATGCGGTTCCTATTCCATCTACGTGTTCTTTTTTTAAATTTTATTTTATTCATTTCCTTTTCTTATTTTATATTTTGTTTTTATTCATATATTATTCGGTTTCCAGTATTTTGGTTTCAAAACGACAATAATTTAAAGTTTTTGTTTATTTTTAAATTTGGTAAATATATTCTGTAGACCTGGCTGTGTTTCCTTGAAACACAGGAGGCTCTCGCTTGGCATTCTAGTTCCAAAATTAAACCATGAACAGCGGCGATAAAATTTAAATTATTAATTAATATTACTCTAATACAAAATAATGTGAATTGCCCACAGATGCTTGGTGTATTTTATCGGACTTATTAAATACGTGTTTAATACGAAATTAAGATGTTCATAATATGTATTTTCATACCAACATTGCGTTGGTGCGGATGCATTCAAATAGAACGTGTAGGTACATGGCTTTTTGGAACCCCTGTCTTATGACGTGTTTATATTATATTTATATTAAAAAAAATGAGACAAAATGAGACAAGTGTTTCAAAGTAGCAATAACATGTAAGTACATACTGCAGTGACGTGCGGTCCATTCCAGATATCCATATAACCAATAAATGAGTTGCCTAGAGTCTTAACTCACATTCCAAAAAATCGTGTTTTGTGATACTCGCAAAAAACCACCTTTTTTTTTGTAATTAGAAGAAAAGTATTGAAGTGAGTCAATTAACATTATTTAAAAAAAATATAATACTATTACACATATCACACTATGAGAAAAAGAGCTCCCCGATTGGTTAGAAAGGCATTGATGACAGAACTTACACTACCTATTCATTGAAAAATGTGAGTTATGATGACACTAACAGTCAACTTTGTCAACAATTTTCACATGGTTTAAAGTTACTATTGACAGCCAACTATTTTTCTTTAAGTAAGTATATAGATCAATGCCTTTAGAATCACTTCTATTTAACTAAAAAAAATCACAAATTTGCAAAATGTGAGTTGTGGCTCTAGGCGACTCAAATAATTTTAATAACATACTAGCTGCCATGTACCGGACCCTATAGGAGAAAATGTGTTGAATGTGGGACTTGCAATTTCGTAGTATCTTTTTAATGCCTTTCTAACAGTTCCCCATTATTTTAAGGTAGCGTTATCAATGAATATGAAGTAACTCATGACGGAACCTTTACACATATTTATATAATGTACATCAAAATTGGAATATCTGGCGTGACGAAAAATGATATAAGTACCTATCTCAAAAGTTAAAATACCCTTTGTAATTTGAATATAGGGATATGGTTTTGGGGAGCATGCCAGGTTTCAAAAGACACCGCACGCCATTGGTTTAATACGTAGGTATTACATCGCATCAAGTTTAATAATATGTGCCTATATATTATTATTATTCTACGATTTATTGTTTTGATACAATATTCTCAGTAATAATTGTTGTTGATTACAGATTACTGTTATTAGATATACCGCTATAAATAATGATAAAACAATGGTTTAAAAATTTAAAGAATTACTTAGAAGTGGTGGCGTTTTCTGTTTCAGTTCTCGGTATAGGTATAAGCGATAACCGTTTTATGTTAAAATATATTATGAAGTCATTAAATTACATTACCTTAAAAGTTTTTTTTTTAACTCTTATTATGTTTTTTATTGTGTATTCTTTCTATTGAATTGTAGGTGAATCATTTATTGACATTGCGGTTTGTCACAAAACATATTATTATTTATTTATCTTATATTGAACATGAGATCATCCATTTTTGTAACCATTAAAAAATAAATTATTTTCGTTAGAATTATGCACAGTGTTGCCAACTATGATTATCCAAAATAAGTCAGACCGGGATAGAAAATAAGCTAGTTGGCAGAAGAAAAGGCTAGATTTGTCAAAATTTAAAAAATATAGAAAAACTAGAATTTAAAATAATAGTCATAATTATCCACAAAAACAAAGGGTTGAAGACGAATTTATTTTGACCTAACTTAACCTAAAATTTTTATTAACGTAGTACAAAAATTGGCCATCGCTAAAATCTAATATCGTGTGTTAGGTGCCCACCTACATTAATTTTAAGGTACTTGTTGATAACATGTTGGTTTCAAGTAAAATACGCTCACGATGGCCGAGCGGTAACGTGTTGGCTTATAATTTCGTGGGTACCTACTGGATTCGCATCCCGGGTCTGCAAAAAATACATATTGTTTTTTTCAATGTGTATTTGAACCCAGAATATGGACATAATAGATTGAGCACGTGGCTAATATCCATTTCTCGTAAAAACAACAAAATCTGTTAATATGTACAATATAAGAAGAATGATGTAAAATTCTAGTTTCTAACAATGATGTTTAAATTTTTGACAAACGAAAATCCACGTTTCGTTTTGGCGATCATCGATATAATACCTACATATAACAACACTTTTCAATAAAAACGCGTGTGTATTATACACATGTTTTGATGTTGTATTTTTCATCTGATTAGGCTCATTCAAAATTATATCACACATATATTATGCCCAGTGCTCGAACTGGAAAATTTCACGAACAGGAACGCTGTATAATTTTCCGAAACTAAGTACTTATGCTAATCCTTTCTTTACGTACGTACTTTTTATATAAAAATGCAACAATAAACTTTAAACTTCTTACGTGGATCTATATTGGGCAGGTTGGTAAGGATTGTCAGCGCCGCAGGCGAAATAATCTTGCTTTAACAAAGTATACCGTCAAAAATTATATTATTCTTTATTCTTACTTTATCTACCACTATAACCAGTGCATGATACCTCTAACACCACTCGTCACTGATTATAACTTATATTACTGTCTCATTTGGGATAGATAAATTTGATATTCTGTGCTCGTATTTAAATGGAATTCGTAAAATTTTCTATAAGTACGTAAATAAATTTTTCATTTGAATCTATAAGGTACTTATGTGGATATGTTGTGAAATAGTATTAAAATAGTGTTTAAAAAATAAAGAAATAGTATTAGAAAAAACAGTAAGTGCCTACCTATACCAAGAATTTATAAAACAACGTTCACATAAACTCGTTCTCACGTAGGTGGAATATACGAATATCCGAAGCGATTTTGTTGAACATAGTTATTTCCTGCCCAATTATCATTAGCAATTATTGCACCTTGGCAGAACAAACAACTTAGATTATCAAAAAAGTTATAAAATAATATATAATAAAATCAATACTAAGTACCAATAATGGCAGAGTTCTCATTTGTACTGGGTAGATATAAGTTGGAAAAAAGTACGTAGCCTAAATACCTAGTTCTCTTTTAACTTTCAGAATACAGTATGTAAGCATACATCTTGAGAAATCAATCGGATAAAACCATGGATAGTATCCACTATCCACACAGCTTTAATGGATTCTCAAAGATTTATTTTGAACCTTCTCCACTATAAGGGGGCATAAGGCCGTACCTACATCTAATAAAAGTTTCAAGTCATCCAAACAACGTAAACATAGCATTATTTGTAATTAAATTACCAATGGTGTGTCATTTTCATTTATATAAGATAAAACATGACGGAAGGTGAAACTCAGGTTGCTAAGCGCGATTCTTATAAAATAATATAAAATTGTCATTAGTTAGTACCTACTATATTCAACATTATAACGACTAATATTGTATTGTATGCATGTTATGTTACAATGGTGATGCTTTGGTTACCATTATTGTAATATACATCTACCACCGTATTTATTTAATAATCTATGACTAACACCACCTAAAATAATTAGATGTCCGCACTGGACACATAAGTACCTAATTTGTTAGTACCTAATTATTCTAAACGATTCAATCTATGTTGTTTGTCCTTCCCTACTCACATTATTATTGCCATGGAAATGATTATAGGTACCTACATACAATACAGATATTATGATAGTCGTACATTTTTATTGAGAGATATTCCTATTTTTTTTTAAACAAATTTACAAACAAAAATTAAGTAAAAGTTCTCTACACACTACCTTTCTATTATTTCTATTATTGATATGATAATTATAAAGGTATTCGTATCGCCTGCTGAGAATTTTAACCAACTTTTAAGAGAACAAATTGTTATTAAAAAATATGTTCAACACAAAGTTAAAATTAAAACACAAAACTTACCAGAAGCAACAAAATTCACTTACAAAAAAGTATACTCATCATGACCTATGGCAAATAAATGAATGAATGTAGTAGTTATATCACAAGATTTATTGTACTATAGTCGCAATTCAACAATAATGTAAATTACAAAACAAATGTAAACATCGTAAAAATAGGGGTTTACGACACGTCATAAACTTTTTTTTAACAAAAGTCAATTGTTGAGATGAATACCATCTGTTGCCACTTCAATGGTTATTGGAGTGAATTCCTAATGTAATGTGGTTTTAGCAGATTTACACGAATTACCTACTACTTTATTATACCTTCATTATTTTTATAAATAACCACTCAATATCATTTTTTAAATGACCAAATTGTGTAGGTATGTGGCCAACGTTACGTTACCTGCGACAAAATATTTTTCAATAGTTTCGGTTAACACGTTTCGCCTGATGACATTTTTGACCAACTTTTAGGAGAACAATTTTTTATTAAAAAATCAAGTTAAACACACAGTTAAAATTAAGACACAAAACTTACTAGAATGTAGCAAAAAAAAAAAACACCAAACTAATAATATAAACAATTTTGTTTAGAAACGTATTTATATCTTAAAAAATACAAAATATTTTAAAAAGCAACTAATAGGAATATTATAGCGGAATTGCACGAGTCAAATTATCAAACTTTTTTATATTAATTTATTTAACCACCGAAAACACAATTCATTCACCCGAAAATAAATGGCGAAGTAATAATTTTTGTCACTCCGAATAAAATAATATAATAAATTAGTAGGTAAGTAAATGAACAATGCGTAATAGTCAAAGGCAAGATTGTATTGAGATTTGAAATGTTTCGTCCTTTAGAAATTATTAAACAATGTATACTTTAGTTTTAAGAGTTTTCAAATAGTGTCAGCAAGGCACATTTTTTTGGGTAATAAAGTAATTTACGATTGCAGCTGGTTGTTTCTTGTTATTTAGACAATGCATTTAGGCATGGACATATCGTCACAAAATAAGAAGGTTGACAGAAATTTAGGGATGTCATAATTTTTATTTTTAACCCTTGCACGCCCGGCATAACATAACTTCGTTAATTTTTAATTTTGAGAAAAACTTTAAAAGATACATTTATATATAATTATCTCAATCTAACGAACCGCAACGCAATTTTAAATGAATCCACGAGCCGGAACGGTATATTTTGGAATTCCACGAACCACAACGGCGCTCCGGTGCGTTCCTGTCCATTCCGAGCGCTGATTATGCCTACATGCGCGCACACAAAAGGGGTCATGTTTCCCCATTGGAACCGAAAAATACAAATTATTTAGAATATTGGATTATCTTCGTCAGAACCTCATGACTGTTGATCGTGACCCGGATGTATCGAATAGCATATGGACGAGTTGGCGCATTTAATAACCACTCGTAGATGCGATAGCTCGCAATAACTTGTGGGCGAACACCCTTAGTTATACCTGCAGGCTAGGTGTTTATCGCTAGACTCAATCTGCAAAGTATCTCTGTATGGGGAATGTATGTGGGAAAGTGTGGTATTCCACGTTTGAAGCGACGATAAGCTATATATAGTAGGCGGAGCAAATGTTTAAGCCAGTGACACCCACTAGATTTTATCAACATCGTCCTTCCAGCAGCGCTCGAAATGGACCGGAACGCACCGGAGCGCAGCTCCTGTTCGTGAAATCCCCGAAATTATCGCTCCGTCTCGTGGAAAAATTAAATAATTCATTCGTGAATTAATAAAATTAATTTACTTTATATATATATGTTTTAAAGTTCATACGAAACTTGTCGGAATCATAGTAAAAAAAAAATCGTCTACGGGCGCCGACAACGTTATGTCCTAAACTTGCATGCCAAATGTTTAAAGAAAGGTACTCCATTTTCTTTTATTTTAATAGAAATATTTATAAATATTAATGTCCAACCTCATTAGTTTTAAATTAATCTGTTATTGGGAAGGTATTGTTGGACGGATAATTATTTATGTACCTATTGTTATATTATTTCTATCGCTTTGGATTTTGTTTGATAAATATTATTTTAAAAAATTGTATTCAGTTGAAAATGTCCCTCTGAGGCGGACGAAACCGGTCCTAATCTCTTGATTAAAAGTGGAATAAGTACTACAAAAAAATTGCGTTTATTAAATAAAAACAACAATAAAGGTACTCCATTTGACCATCTGATCTTGGCAGGTGTATTTCCATACAATACATACAACTACTACGTAAATATGTAGTTTCGGGAAATTATCGAGCGTTCCGGTTGGTAAAATCTTCCATTTCGAGCGCTGCCAGCCCACTTAATTATGATTGATATAAGTAATATAATATATTGATATTTTTTTCAAAACGGACCCCAAACCATTTATCTGTGTGCGCGCCTGCATGCCTACTATTCAGCGTCAAAGACAGGAATGATAGGTACTTACCTAAATGTATTTTTTGTGATTTAGACAGATTGGCAGACTTCATTTCGATTAATGACAGTGGAATTACTTTTGAATTGCTAGATAAAAGACGTATGTATAACATACCATAATTAAATTGCGTAACGCTGAAATCAGCTACTACCTGTTGAAAAAAATGTGTACCAAATTCTGTTTTGGGAAATTGAAATGAAGGAAGTTCAAAATGTATTCGCAAAGTCTTTAGCGGAGAATTCAAGACGAGGGTAATACGAAATGAGATGAGATGTGAGCAAATAGTCGGCCTTCACCGTTCGCTATTGACTATAATATTATATGTAGTTATTTATAGTTAGTCAGCATATACACAAAGCAGCACAACAACTGTCGTCCATCGTCCTACCAGACCAAACCTGTAGCTCAGAGGTCGTTTATATTCCAGATATGGTAAAGATATTAAGCCTTGTGTTACTTTTTTAAACAAATAGTCGGCGGCCGAACGTCATCGTGAGCTTTAACGAGATCTGTTTTATCGACAGACACCTTATTACCTACCTAGCCGCTATTCAGGGCTAGAAGTAAACGTAGTACTTTATATCCTATTACTATATTTTATAAACAAGGAAAAATACGAATGTAGGTATACATAGCATAGAATGTATTATGTAGAAAGTCTACATGCGTATTTTCTTTACAACACTAATGACACCAGCTTTGAATAGGGCTAGAAGTAGAGGGGTAATATTAATATCATGAGAGGTTAAAGACCTAACACACGTCTTGACAAATTAATATTCTATATTATAATAATATTATACTGTGGCGGGTTAAGGGACGTGAAGGTCCGACGCTCTTATGTTGAGCCCTGCCACAATAAAAACTAAAATAAAAACCATAAATCACATCCTTTAGCTAAAAACAATAAAAAAATATTATTGAGGATGGCAGTTGGTGGTTTATTTTTTGTGTACAAGTACATATTAGTTGGAATGGTTATGTTATGGGTCGATTTGATGTCAGTTTTAGGGATGTTGTTATGATTTGAGTAATATTTTATACTAGATTTATTTCTGTAGGTATAATCTAATAATTTTATGACTAGTTTGAACTATTTTGAGGCTCCTTTTTAAATCTTTTGACGAATCGATTGCGACATCTGCGTCAGAGAAAATGACCGCTGTATTTAGTATATCGCCTGATAGATTGAGATTATTTAAAAAAATATTGAGTACTTACATAACAAATTATTAATTCAAGGCGTTCACAATATGACATTTACATTAAAAGATAACATTTAGATCAAGATATATTAAAATTACAAAGCAAAAATTAAAAATAAAATAAAATTTTAAAAACAACATACGTATCGCATTCACTGAAAATGTCTAAGTGTCTGAGAAGCGCATTGACTACTCGCGAAGCCTTCGCTATTGATGCCTTATGGGCCTGACACAAGGAAACAATTTCGATGTAAAAAGGCTGGAACTACGCATGTAATTGACGGGTGCATACAGATTCAATTTTTCCAGGATTGAAATCCATCCCACGAGAGAGCAGGGGAAACTGCTTTAAAAGCGGAAGTGACCTACGAGCGTCAATAGGGAAAGAGCACGCATGCCCTGAGATAGTCGAAAAATACTCGTTTGACGATTGATGATTCGATGATTGGGAATTCAAACGTTTTATATGATTATTTTGAACGTGTTTTCTTGGCCCTACTAAAATATTTTTTTTATGCAAACGTGGGAGAGGAAGGAGGTGGCGACTTGTAAAAGAGTTTAGACTATATTGTGTAAAGGGAGATATATATATATATTTTTTTTAAATATTACGTTTGATATATATTCCAGAACGGTTATTGTATTGTTGAATAGATAACTATTAATAATTTATATTCTCTGCCCTGGTTATTACAGTAGAACTAAAATGCGATGCGATTGTAAATTATTCTAGAGCAGCGCTCGAAATGGAAAAGATTACGAACAGGAGCGCTCGAAAATTAGCATGGTTATCAATTTTTATGTGTATTTTATAAACATAAGTGTGCTAGATTTTTTGTTATATGGCATATCTAGCTCGGACGGTCAAATTATTTTGTCCACGAGACGGAGCGATACGGAACGGCGCTCCGGTGCGTTCCGGTCCATTTCGACCCCTGTTCTAGAGCACTTTAATTATGCAGGGCTAATATGATTATTATTACGGTTGCTATTGTCGACTAATAACAAGCCTGTTCTATCATTTCTATCACTCTCCGCCCCTCCCACTATAATTTGTGTCGCAACAAAACTATCGAACCTCACGAATATGTTGGATTTCTGTTGACGTTTTTTGGTAACTTACACACGTAGTATAAAAAACTTGGGCGCGTTACGCGTACCTATGTATATCATTAAGCGCCCAATATCGGCAACTTAAATTGCGTCGCCTACAGTATCCTTACATAATAATACGTCATATAGCAGGTAATTGTAATTCACGGAAAAAGGCGGTGGCCAGAACAAAGACACACCTAACTAAGTCGAGCTAAATTAGCAACTCTGGATAGTATTTATTGCCAAGTTAATCCAGATAGTTCTGCATCGAACTATAAGTGCAACTTTGGCAAAAGATAAATCTCGAGTAGAGTACGAGTGTGAAGTTTACTACAAATGAATCTGCAACACGAAACTATTTGCAATTCGTATTTATTATAATAACTGCACTATTTTGCGAGATAATCATTCTCGTATTAAGATTATTTTATGGCTGGTGTAGGCAATATTGTAAACTAATTCCGAAAATTCAAGTGCATGTTATTATCATATTATTCTCAAGAGATTTCTATTTGCATGTTATGATACCCAATATGAGTTGGTGTTCCTAGCCCAGTAAACCTATTTTCTCGTTAACTCATGAACCAAAATGTTTATCTTATGATGAACTCATTCTTTAGTGTCTATTTTGGTATAATAAGTGTTTAATCGGATGCAGCGAAACGTGCTGCATTTAAGTGTCTGGAATTCTGTGGATACAAGAGCCTGTCTAGTATGGTCAGCGGATTCCAAACCTTGTATGACATCAACCTGGTTTTTATTCATCTTTTTTTCCCCCAATGTTATTTCTGAGTCTAGAAACATTAATATTTATTTTAAAAGATTAGCAGCTAAATTAATGAATAAACTGAATTATCTAATTAGCGAAATTTTCCAAACAGCTGTTTACCAAAAATACAACATAATATTATTATATATTCGAGAGACATAATATTTACATGGAAAAGGATGTTGACCTTTTGCACATTAATAATTACATTTAAAAAATAAACAATATTATTTATTTTGGATCAAAATTACTTTCTGTTTGAATAATTTTACAATTTATAATATTACTTAAATCATCATTATCATAATAATGTTTCAGTCCACTGCTGGTTGATCGCTTCCTCAAAGCTCTCTCCACACTTCTCGGTTTCCTGTTCTTCGTTACCAAATAATTCCGCGGAATCTTAATATTTCGTAAATACTAAATAAATGTCCATCAAACACTCTCAGTTGACAGTCCTACCCGTAGTAATCTATGGTTCTACTTATTAATTTTGTAGAATATTAATTGGCTATTTGGGGTTTAACTAAGGAATATTGACGATCTGCCCACCCAGGGTTCGAAAGGACCGGAGTGCACTGGAGCGCCGTTCCGGTTCATCAAATCCCCAAAATTCTCCGTTCCGTTTCGTGGTTAATAATAATTCGACCATCTGAACTAGAAAAGCCGTATAACAAAAAATCTAACTCACTTTTCTTTATAAAAATATACAAATTATAGATAACTGTGTTAATATTTTCGAGAATTTCGAGCGCTGTGCCCACCACATGCAGGAGCTGATTAAAATCCGTCATCTGCATGATATTGAAGTAAATTAACAAGCATTATGAGTATTATGACATTACATTACTAAACAATTATTGTCTATTGACCGATCGGGTTGTTGTACCTCAAATAATACGGATCAGAATGTTAGAATGTTGAATACATAAATCCAGTTTATAGGCTATCGAATAAGCGACACCGTTGGATTATTTTTAATCGATTCATGAATTCATTAATGCAGCAACCTGAAAATAAACAGCAAAATAATAGAAAGTTAAAAATAAGCCTTAAGATATAGCTACGTTAGTTTTTCGGCTGTGGTCGTCGTTACCTATATTTGTGTTATTTTTAAATGTCTGCCCGTGAAAGCACCATATTGAAAGACAGCATGTTCTGATCAATGGTGCACCAATTCATGACAATATAACATATTATAAAAAATAAAATACCTAATACAATAACAAAAAATGACAACATATGGGTGAACGAGTCTAAAACAATGAGGCGTAATCATTCTAATCATGAGGGGTAAATAAAATAAGAAAATCATTTTGGAGCCAGCATTTATATACTTACATAAGTAGGTACTTACTTATTATAGTTTTTTCGTACAATAATTATCAAAATTGGTTATTTTACTACACTTACATAAAATTTAATTCATTTTCTGACATATCATTGTAATAGAATCATTGGAGATGACTGTATTGCTTGCTCAGCATGAACTGAAAAGGGAAAAAATATTTTTTAAAACTAACGATTTAGATCAGATATTGAAAAAACCTTCTTATATATAGATGGAGACTAAATGTATGAAATTGAAGCAAAAAAGTAGCATTGGTCCACTGATTAAGTTAGCTACAACTCCGCATTTCAGGTTCATTTGCAGATAACTTCACACTACTGTTATGATATTATTTATTTGCCAATTTCCAGGGTGTTTAAAAAGAAAAACCGTCACGAAGAGTAGATAAACTTATTACACGTCGCCATTATTATTTAGTTGAAAAATGTAATCACAATGAACATAAAAAATGGTAACCATTGCGTGTGTCAGAAAATCGGATTGCCAACTGGGCGATGTTAATATTTGTGCAGTTTACCAACGTAACCATGCTTCGTGCGTTTGCTAAATAATTTCAAATATTATAACAGAAGTAACGTATTATAAGGCTTCTTCTATTTATTGATTGTCCAAATTCTTTGATTCAGATAAATTTACTCGGAAGTCTCCCGATATAGTACACATTACTTTTGCCCTGGTCAAGATCGCAATTACATTAATGTACATAGCTAATGTAATAAACTTAACGTAGCCATGTGCAAAAAACATTAAATATCTCATGCAACAAGTTAGAGTAGTGCCTAAAGTGCCTCAAAGAAAAGAGAAAATTCGCCTGTTATAATAATATTAAGTTAGTAGGTACCCACCTTCGTCGGGTACGAAAATGTTATTATGTATTTCACTATGCATCGGATGTGAACGTAGTGTTTTGTGTGAAGCTTCGCGAGTCATAAATAAAGTTAAATAAATAAGGAAAGATGTTTTCGAAGTAGACCACTTGACTAAACATGAAAGGTATGCAGCTCAACGCCGTTATATTGTAAGTATGTATTAGATTCATATTTACTTATAATAATGTTATTCTTTTTCTTTTTATTTAGGTACCATGTATATCACAGTGGCGAAGGATGGAGGTAGGATGTTAAGATTCGACATAAATAGTTCACACTAAACTTTGTCAGTCATACGTATTTGTTTTCATTGAACTAACTATATAATTTATAGATTAGTTAGTTAGTTTTTTTAAAATTCAATTAAACACTGCGAAAACCAAGCCATAATAGATAATAGTGAAAAAATAATCGTCTATCTATAAAATATCTAAAATTATGCCATTACAACGTACATAATTTTGGATATTTTACAGATAGAAGAATATTTTTATATCTAACATGGTTTGGTTAAGGCAGGGCATAATGAATGTATTCTTAATTCAACGAAAACAAACAAGTATGAATGAAAAAGTGTGCACTATTTTGTCGAATCGCCCATAACATACCAAAACTATTATGGTTCGGTTGAGGTAAGGTTTAATTGATTTTTAAAAATTAACCAACACCATCTGTAAATTTTAGTCTCAGTTCAATGAAAACAAATACGAATGACTGACAAAGTTTAATGTGTACTATTTATGTCGGATCTTAACGGCCTACCTCCACCCTTCGTCACTGGTATATCATATTATGTCAATCATATAAGCGCATATTCACCGTAGTTACTATCATAATAATAGTAAGTATATCGGTATCTTAATTCAGTGACCAAAGCAGACCAGTTTGATTTATGTTTGAAAATCGCGAGTTAGCGAGCATCCGATTCAAAATGTAACTTCCCCAGGCTTGTTTTTCACGGGACAAGGGTGCGTGTTGTAAATTTAAAATCAATTACATAAGTATCATTAAAATGTGCTTAGTCATAATATGTCTAAAATAGTATCCAAATAAAAGTGTTCGGCTGGATCCGACCGTAAATGAAATACCTATTATCAATTACCTATACACCGCTCGAATCGAAATCAACACTTCTTACAGCGTATAAGAAAATCGATAAGACTGGAAAACATAGGCACCTACTAACCTTGTTCGAAAATGTGAAGATTTTAATTTCTATCTTACATATTACTAATTTAATTTAAAGACTATGATTAATATAACCACATATTTATTCATATTATTTCAAAATAGAAGGAAATAGATGAACTGGATATTAACTGATTATGGTACTTACATCACGAATATAATTTTTTGTCATGTTCAATATGAAAATTTCCTTGCTCGATAGATTTGTCGTTAATGAGATGCAAATCTCAAGAAACGTCATTGTTGGCTTTTTATGATAAAACTAGTCGTTATAAAGTTACCAATGAGTTCCCAACCTTATATACATTATGAGCACATTTATGGCCAAAAATATAATGGCGGAGAGATATTTATATATATATGGAAAATATATAGGTCATGGCCCCCACAAGGGGGTGCTGACAGGGCTCTAGCCTACGGGCCCGGGCAGAAGGGGGGTCCGGCGTGGTGTTCGACCAGATAAATAAGATAAACACACATCTTAAATTTGCTCTAATAAGTAGTAAAAAAGTCGCCTGCGGCGCTATTTTACTTCAGGTTTATTCACATTTTAAAATATATGGTTGTGCGACGCAATTTTTGGTTGTGTTGTGTTGTGTTGCGATAGGTAGGGGGGCCGCCAATGATTCTGGCTTGGGGGCCTGCTGTAGGATGTGGGGGCCATGATATAGGTATATTTAATAAATAAATAAATAGAAGTTCTATTTTTTTAACAATTCATAGTTTTCATTTTTATTTTCTCGTTTTAATTTTTTGACACGTAATGAATAAAATGATATCAAGCACATAAAAGGAGTGCAAAAAATTCATTTGCATTTTTTTATAATCGATTTAAAATAGGTATTATTGCTTTTTTATAATATATAAAATTCCCAAATGAGTCCATTGGCGCACGTAAGCGTGTTGGGAATGAACTATGATTTGGACGCAAAAAACATTTAACCGGAAGTTGACACAAATAGGAATATTTTAATTCGTTTTTTTTTCTTTGGCTCTATATGATGGAGATCTTGACGATTCGTTTTAACGAAGGTTTCTTAACAGATTTTTTATGGAAAATTGGTGTTAACTATTTGCTCAACCATTATTTCCAAGCTCTGTGTCCAAACACACATTAAAAACCGACATGTGAGAAACGGGATTAGAAGGAACTATAGACGCACATTATAAACCGATACATTATTTTAAATATTAAATCATGAGTCCAATTAGTATTATCATGGTTATGGTTATGTGTAAACATCGCACACGAGCACGTGTGTGTTTTATCTACAGTGCACTGGGAAGAGAGGAAGGAATGAAATTTTATTTACCAAATTTTAATATAACATACCCACGTTACTCGTCGGGATTTTTTTAGTAAAATCGACGTATGATGACTAACCTACATGAGACTCTAAAGTATCCAATTTGTAATATGATAATATCACGTTGTGTTAAAAATGTCTCCACATCGAGCACTTATTCATTTATGATTAATTATTTAGTGCTTTCACTGGAGTACATATACGCATGATGTCGCTGTTTCTATACGATCATTCCACGGAGAAATTCACCTAGCTGACGCGCGGACGGCGTCTTATTGCGGACTTGAAGATCTCTTCACGTAGTTTTGTATGTCCGTATTGTTTTAGCTTTGGTTTTTGTACTGTATACTTATTATTAATAATAATATTTGTTAGTTCACCGTGCATTTCTATCATTATAAAGTCTCTCTAAACTCGCGTGGACATCAGTTTTCGGTAGATATCTGCTTCCGAGACATTCCCAGGCGTAAACAACTGCCGATGCTTCACACAAGCTTAGGGCCTCGATATACGCTCGATTAAGACCGAGTGTGGTGCGGGGCGGTTGTTTGGTTGGGTCTATGTTTGTGTTGATGCGCGCGTCGGCTTTATCATAAACTTACCGCATACATTCGATAGCTTTGACAGATAACATGTTATTTGGAGCAATGCGAAGCTAGAGAAAACGATGTAATAGGCTTCACGCAATAGCAGTCAGAAAAAGTATCGGTAACTATAATAAAATTCACCTGTGTAATTCGTACGCACTAGAAGAAGTCGTGATCTGCGCAAGTTCAAGGTGTTCCACTATACCTTCGTGTTATGTTACGTTCGGTGTTACGTCACATTTAAAAAATATATATATACCTATATATATTTATTTAAGTCAACTACCAGGCTCAATCACAAAGAATATAGAATAAAAGAATATGACATGACGTGATGGTCCCAATAACAGGCAGACACAAAACCATAATAAATCAAATTAAATTAGATCAAATATTAAGTACAATTACAATATAATGAATATATTGGAGAGTTATTGAAAATAGTTAAAAAAGAAAAATACAGAAATACTCAGTAATCATAAAAAAAACATAATAATTACAACATAAAAATAACTTTTATGATAATACAACGTTTTTAAATTTTCTGTTGAAGAACTTGACTTGACTAGCTTAAACGATCAAACAAAATTGTACTTGATAGAAATAATACTGAAATGTCATTTTGACATGTCATATTGATTTCCATAGTAACGCACGTATATATTAATAATTAAGTTGCTAGGACCCCAGACCCCCCTAGCAACCAATAATGGTGTCAAAATAACTTTTCATACAAAACAGAATTAACTGAAAATGAATTCAATTCTAATTAAAGATGGCTATAAGTATTTAAAAAATGCATTGGCATCGTGTAGCTAGTCGGGAAGTTAGTTAAAAATCGATTGCAAGATTTGTGCCGGACAAATAAGAATACGAGCTAAGAAAAAGTTGTAAAAAAAAGTATATATAAGTATATATAGACAACAGGATAAGCAAAGAAAAATACAATAAGAAAAGCTACAAATCACAACGTTTACAGTAAAAAATGTCTTATATTGTTATTTTATTTAAAAAAAATGTTATCATATTAATATAACTACTATCATTGACGCGAGTTGGACTATTTCAGCAAATCAAATAAAGCATGCCATAACCACTCATAACAATATAATGCATGAAAATTCGGAAAAAGTGTGGGCAGAAAATGTACTCAAATGCTTAACTTAACTACTTGCGTTAAATTAATGCAAACATAAATGTAAGTACGTAAAAATAGCTATGTATGTATTATTTAATAGATTTGACTAATAAGCAACTCTAACATCAAAAGACGAAAACATTTTGCTAATTAGTAAATTCACGAGTGTTTTAAGAGCACTAATTATTCAACATCTCAAATTGAGATACGTTAATTTCATGACTGGCAAAATCAAACATAATAATTAATCGGCACAAGTTTATTGACCGCATGTGCTTCACTAAACTTTAGCCATTAGCAAATCAGATTAAAGCAATCCTACTTATATGTATTTATGCTTCATACTTAATGTGACCATACGTATTAGTAAGTAGGGACCAAGACTCTCTATATTTGCTAATTTCGATCGTAGTACCAGTCATCGTCCATATTTCAAATGCAATATGATTACACAGAACAAATTGATAAATATAATTCAGATATACTATACCCAATACACTACA
Organism: Rhyacophila brunnea; assembly: GCF_057557595.1. Lineage (NCBI taxonomy): Eukaryota > Metazoa > Arthropoda > Insecta > Trichoptera > Rhyacophilidae > Rhyacophila > Rhyacophila brunnea. Next base: position 31,212,147 of record NW_028233276.1, on the reverse strand, counting down.
TTTTGAAGCAGGGTTTTGAATGTGAGAGTGAGTGTCCTACGAAAATGAAACATATATTATAGACGTGCAATAGTGTGTGTTGCAACCTTCAAATATACGAATATCGAATGAGCGTCAGTGCATAAACCGAGATCAGTTGTCAGAACAAAAGACACGCTTAGAATGACGTATTTTTGACACGTGTTTAGGTTTATTCCATATTCTTCCACACTCGAGATCGGTTGCCTGTTACTCCACACTCGTTAGGTATTTCAGTTCCCAATAGTTCTGTGTTCCCTGGTAGAAAATGATGATTACACATGGGTATTTTTTTTTTTAAAGTTAATTAATATGGACGATATAATTATTATGCAATCGAAAATCTTCACTTACTGCGAACATGCTACCGCATTGCAATAACTGGAACAACCATCAGACATCGCAATTTAGTGCTGCACCATTACAATAATACGGCCTTGGTAGGGGCGGGGCAGTCAGTACTCAGGGCGTTGTTCTTTAGATTTGCTTGAAAACCCTGCTTGTCTTTTATTATTTCGTTACTTGAATCCAGAATTATTTTTCTTGTTCTTTGAATTTTAAATTGAAAATTTCCGGGAAAACACAGGATTTTTAGTATAGGTACATACCTTAAAAAAGCTAATAGTTTTAGTTCTTGCGGGTTTTTCGAAAATTTTCATTATGGGATGATTTTTTTCAGGACGAAACCTTAAAAAATAATTTTAGAGCGCCGTGAACCGAATTTTTTTAAAAGCACTATGTTTACCTATACCATGGTTTCTAAAAATAGGCAGTAGAAAGAGCTCGGGAAGGGTGGACACTGCTTATATGACTAGTCGGGGATATGTGGGAAATGATAAATATATTATGTAGAGTTGTAGACCCTTATATAGAGAAATCTAGCACAAACCCAGGCACATCCTTCTGCTATTTACCATTTTTAATTTCACTGATTTGATTAGTACCTAGGACACAGATAGTAACAGTGAGAAGCATATAACACACTGCTTATGTGAAATTTAATCTCTGTAATAATTTAATTTTAATAAATATTTTCATAATTTCAATTTAGAATTTGTTTTATTTCGAAACTGACATTTTGAAATTCGAAAATTACACACATAGCCACATAAATATTCTGATGAAATAAAAGAATACACAAATTTTGTTTTGTTATTAATTGAGATAGAATATAATATTGTAGTCTATACAAAAATATCCTGCGGTTTATAGAAAAAATAATCAATTGAATTTGAACGTTTCAAAGAATTCTTCTATTAGTAAATATTTAAAATGTGACGTAAAATAGTTATGAATTTTGAATAACTAACGATTTGTTTTTGCCATTGTATAAAAAAATTGTTTTAGAATGCAATGTTATGCTGATTGTACTGATTGCTGGCAGTCATACGGACGGCGGAAGGCAGAGATCGCTGGTGAAATTTAACTTAGGTACCCAAAAGCGAAGGCGTCATTCTGCGTCTTCTTTTTTAGGGTGAACGACATAACGAAGTATAAGAAATCAATAGCTCTACTAGTAAACGTCAAATAATTATACTTCAAGAATGTGTACATCACAAAAAGTGGATTTCTTACAACAAAAACATCGTATTCAAAATTGTACCCATTCCAGCAACTGATTTCATAAAATTATGTAGAACCTGTTCAAACAGTTTCATAATTCGATAATGATCCCCGGCGTCTGTAGTCTAATCAACGCGCGCTGCTGTGAGTGATTCAGACATCTTTAAGTAATTTTAGTGTCCAGCATATTATGAATTTTAGTATGTATATACTATATAACATATTAATAATTCTAGTATGCAATTAACGAATTAATAGATGAATGCTCAATTGAAAGTATAGAGTTAAGTTGCATAAATTCAATAAAATGGTGAGTTTTCCTGACAAGCCCTGATTGTTCACGACATTTATATCCGTGGGCGAAATAAAAATTTAAAACGGTTATTTTAATATTTCAAATTAACCATAATGGATATATGCTTACAGGATAAAGGAGATGAGTCAAATCATATCATCATTAGTAAACTTCTCACAGAAATTCACATACAAAGGAATAATTGTCAAATAGGTCCCTAATTAGTCTTCTTTTTACTCTACAGAAAAGAAGTAGATATAATAAAAAAAAAATACAGTACACAGGCTTGATTACGTGTATAGCATGACAGTAGTCAAATAATCACAGAATTACTTAGGCTTAAGTTATATTCTGACGTCCCCGGAAATTGAACCCGGAACCTCATTTATGATAAACCACTGATTTACGCGTTGGTGTATAAGATCCATTTTCTTTTAGTGGATATGTTATAATATCAAATATTCATATTAATTTATTATTGATTTTCTAAGATGGCATTCGAGATTGACAAAGTCTAGCAGGTGACATTGACTTCTCAGGTAGCTACTCCTCGCTTCAACCATGGAACTCTGCACTTTTCCGTGTACACTCTCCATACCCAGACACGTTTCACTTTCAATCTAGCGATGCATACTTGGCTTTCAATGGAACCGGCGCCATGCCGAATCAGAAAACTAGACCGAACATTGGATGTCACAGATACTGTATAGTTACACCAATTCGTGTGCTCCACTGACACGGCCTTGCTTGTCGCAGAATACCGAAAAGAAAGGGAGCAATTCGACAGCCAAATCATCCGGGTCACGATCCTCAGTCATGACGAAGAAGAAGAAGAGGAATAGAGGAATAAATATTCTATTCACCTATTTTTTGTTCCCGAGAGATATAATATACATATGAACTTGGTATATGATGGCGTTAAATTCAATCTAGACTATCTAGAGTTTCCTAATATCACAAACAGCATAAAATTTCTCATGAAGAAGCTAAAATACTGGTGTGTATTAATGTATTACACAATATTTGCATGAATATCAACAAGCTGGCCTTTTGTACTGTATCTTACCAATAAAACAATAATAATATATACGTTGAATTAAATGTAACAGGCGACGAACAAAACATGTCGTAGCCGCATTAAAATGTTTAGTTGTGTGTTGTATGACTTCTCTATTTCAACTTTAATCTTTGTTCTTGTGAAAACAAAATTATGACTTATTCTTTTGAAAGCTTCCAATTGGTTTGAATGCTTTTACCTTATCTGGCATATGGTTCCAAATAACAGTTGGCAACACTAATGTCTTGTTTGAATACAATATTTATCTGGAAAATTGTAAAGCAGGGTTCATAAGCCTCTGCCCGCGGACGTCATGACACCCGCCAGCAGCACGCAGGCTGTTTGCGCGAAGAGGAAAAAAATGCAGAATCAATCCATAAAAACTGGTGCGATGTCCAATAATAGCATGTGCATGGATTCCGCTTTTTAAATCTGAGAACCGGTTATTTTCCGTTGCCTTAAAACGAAATATTAACAACAATATTAATTTTTGAACCCAAGTGGTAAGCTGTTCTAGAAGAAAAAACGTATATTTATTTTTTCAATCGATGCAAAAACTTAATACCTAATTGTTTTTTTTTATTTTCTTAAACTATTCGTTTATTCTGCAATAAAATAGTAGTAACTAGCGATAACCCACTACTTCATGCACGTGAAATACGTATGTAAAAATTAGACAGATACACGGAATAAAGAAATTAACTAATTCGAATAAAATTAATGGTTAACAGCGGTTGGATCGACCCGCGCCTTGCATCACCTCACTCTTATTATTATAATGCATATTATATTTATTTCTTCTTTACACGGTTTAATACTATTTCTTTGATATACCTAATGTTATTCCAATATGTCCAGTGGAATGACCCAATGGGTTGAGCGAATGGTTAACAACAATTATTCGTCTCCACATGGTCTCCACTCTGTGGACCTTGGTAGTTGCACAAAAAAAGAACAAACAATTAATTTCGTTAACTATTTTTTTGTTCAACGAATAATTGACAAGATTTAAAAATGTAACCACAGTTCTGAGTTCCCTGAATGTAACATTCTAATTATTGCACATACATAATTTTCTCAGAAATGTTTTCAAAATTATGTATGTTCAATAATTAATTTCGTGTTCCGTGGTTTCAACACACAACAAAATAAATAATTAAAGGTGCAGACTAGATTTGACTGACGTCGATCATAATAAATAGACTAGTAATAATACATAAAATACACTCCCATAACATTACCTAATGCTAAAAGCTGTAATTAATGGAGCTACCTTTTTTTGCGAATACTTATCAATTTAAGATGTAAATTCGATTTAAAAGCTGTTGATATTTGAAAAGAAAGGTATAAATGACATCGAAACATTTCGATAACTATAAAAATACTAAAAGCTTTGATGATATGTCATAAGCACATAATAATAATAAATTCCAACCGGATTGCTGAATGTTGTTCATCGTTTAAATTACGATTTAAAAAAGAAACGTTTTTTTAATTAGAATCGATAATTTTTCCCGATCTATTCTTAGATCATCTAATGATCAATAATGTAGTAGGTATATGGAGGTAGTTTATCTACCTGAGAAAAGAATTTCTTTACACTTCCGCTCGACGCGAAGGCATTTATCATTGATATCTTCGATCTATTCAAAAACATGCCTACCTCATCATAACATAATAGATAAATACCCGTTTAATACGAATCCATGAAACGCGTTTGGACCGATGGAGTAATATGTTGTTAGCAATAGGTAAGTACATCACGTGTCGTGTCTTGCGGCAACCAGAATCCACGAGAATGATTAATTTCCCTTTCGTCAGATCGCTTCGGATGCGAAGAATTCGTTCGGAGTAAGAAACGAACGGCATTATTCAGCGTTTGTTCGATCGATTCGAAGTATTTCTATCGGTTTTGTCCGAGCCGTGTCGAAAAAAGTGGACTCGTCCGCCCACTGCATCGGCGCCCGCCCTCGCCAAGCTGACTTAACTGACACTAACTCTTGTAACCGCAACTTGCTGCTCAAAAACACGTGAAAATATCAATCGGGTGATGTTTTTTATAATAAAATCGTACGTACCCACCTAATACGCCATGCAGCCATTTTGAACTCGTGTTGCGTTCGTACTACAATGTCGATAAAAGGAAAATATGTCATTATCGCCTTATAAAGCCGATACACTGGACCGTTGAATGTTCCCCGACTTAACAATCATTTGAATCATTCTCATAATCCATAATCTGTGTTGCCAACTTTGTACTTTTCTTACCAGATTTATCATTTTTCTTCAGTCAGCTTAAAAATACCGGAAATGGGACAACTGGGCGCCAGGACAATTGAGCGCCGCACTGAATGAAATAAATTTAATAGACGTTCGTTACGATTTTATACAGAAAGTAGACGAGGAATTTTAATCAGTTTATGTCAACTACTTAGTAGTTTTAATTCATTTTGCTCTTAACATGATGTTTTTTTTATTGCGGATTGAGAACTATCATGCCCGATGCTTTATATTAAAATAAAAGAACTCTCTTCACGTTGGAGCTTCAACGTATGCACAATTAAGTCATAATTTACGTGTGCATATTTAAATTCTCACTACGTATTAAATAATAATATACTTAATAATGTAAATATAATTAATAATAATATTAAATATATTATATTTTAAAAGTACCTACCTATAATTCACGAACGTCTATTTATTTTCGAATTTCATTCGATTGCGTGGCGCCCAGATGTTCCGGCGCCGAATCGTCCTTGACCTAAAATATCGTATCTGACATGTGGCGTAAAAATTTAGCATCTTCAATATCGAAACTAACTACAAAGTTTTCATAACAACGCTTGATGACTATTATAGTAAATTCTATGTTTATACCTACGTATAACGGAAAAGTAGGAGCGTATTTTGTCAATGATACGAAAAAGATATTGTAGAGTTGAACTCTGATTTGTTAAATAAGTAGAAAAAAATGTAACGTTTCGGACAGAACCAAGAAAAAGCTCGGTTTTTCTTTGGAGAAAATTAAAAATATTAATTTTGCAAACGAAGATAAGCGATCGCTACGATTTTTTTCTTTTTTAGGAAAAATATCTATCATTTTCACTGCCGCATAACTTATTTTTCTTACTTGATAATATGGTATATTTTTATCTTAAGAGATTTGGCATTTTGGCAACACTGCTCATTACAATATTACATTGTTTTATTATTTTATTATGAATAATATACACATCGACATCGGTAATAAAACAATTATTATTGTAAGCTTAATTTGTTGCTATAGAAAAATATCTATCATTTTCACTGCCGCATAACTTATTTTTCTCACTTGATAATATGGTATATTTTTATCTTAAGAGATTTGGCATTTTGGCAACACTGCTCATTACAATATTACATTGTTTTATTATTTTATTTTGAATAATATACACATCGACATCGGTAATAAAACAATTATTATTGTAAGCTTAATTTGTTGCTATAGACTAGAAAGAAACCTGTTGATCAGTTACTAACTGCTCTGTTATCTGTGGTGAGTGAGGAGGCTAAGGTTAGATTAATAATTGAAGCGTAGCTAAGAAGAAGAGGAATTACTCTACAATAAACTGTGTTACACCGTTGTTATAAATTTGGAAACAGGCGATTTTCAGACCCTATCGTAGAGTTGTTTTTCTTTGGTCGAGATATTTTGTTGTTCAATGCTAGTGTGAAATCAATGTCTATACCAAATCTTGGGGATGCACTGATACGAACGCGTCACAAACACTCGAGCTTGTGATCAAACGTGTTTGATAACGGATATGATCACTAGAACCGCTTCATGTGGTTGCGATGTGTAGTTACCCGGCCTGATGCCGCTTGCAAGTGCTACACTCCGAGCGCTCATGGCAAGGATTTCGGTGAAGTGGTAGACGATACCTCTCTCAACGACGTTGCTACAAGGACGATCTACACGGTTCAAATACGAAGCGCTGTTTTTTCATATGATTGTTTATTTTTGTGGTTAATAAACTTGAGTCTCAAATTACCAAATCGGTGATACGATAGTGAATATGATCATTTCCGTATATGGATGTGACGAAGAGTTTGAATCATACCAAGAAGGAATCATAATATAAACTACAGCATTTAATACAATTGGCTACTATAGTGGAAGCATTTAACATTGAATATTTGCATCTAGTATGCAATAACTATGCAGGACTAATAAAATGTGATTATTAATACGGTTACCAGCTGGCATATTGCATCGCTCCCATTATAATTATTATATTCTTGTCACATACGAAAACTATCAAACAAAAAATGAATATTCGGTGCTTTGGATTTAGTTTGAGTTATTTACTGTTTTAATTTTCGATATTACCTAATTGTTCACACAAATCTAAATAATGATGGCACATTGCAATAAACAAATCTTTTACGTTTATAGTAGGTACCGAATACTAATGCACAGTATTTTATTAGAGTGCACCCCTGACTGACGAATACAATCGTTTTCATAATGGGAAATAACTTGAAACTAATTTAGTAAGTCATTAGTAACTTTTTTACAGTTTCTCTTTCAACTATGTAGGTATAATATATGATAATTATATCTTCATAGCAGAAGGTTTACCTTACTTCAACATCTTTGGAATATAGCTCCTCGTTGTCAGGAGTCAGATTTTTTATACCTAATTTATAATTTACATCTATCACTTGGTATTCAACACGTATAAAAAATATATATTTTACGACACGCGTTTCCTTCACGTCATGATGAAGCTAACCGTGGATATTATTATTGTGTTGTGTATAATGTTATCTATCTAGGTAGGTATATCGAGCTAGATTTTTTTTATAGTTGCGTATTTTAGTGTCTAGGTCCTAGGGTGGGGATAGGAAACAGTTTTCTATAATTTGTCAAATTATATGCAAAAATTTTGTACGAGACATTTGCGTTTAAGATAAAAATAAAAAATACGTCATCATATTTTCTTGCAAATTTATCAAAAAAAGGTGAAGTAGGATATATGTTCCTATTTTATACAATTAGTAGACATCTTAAGTGTGTGGTAATGAAGAAGTCTTTTCGGTGATAACAATTTTCTTCAAGAAACCGTTAAGGCTTTCAGCTGAGGCATGGTCTAAAAAGATCGTGACTAGGCGATGCGCGGACTGTGCAAATGAGGTGAGCCGAACGAAATATAATTTGTCATAAAAATTCAACATGCGTCCTTTCAATGTTATGTTTATTATTATATTCGTAATAATAATAGTATATTTATTGACATGTTTTCTTTTTCAAGTACATGAGGAACGTTTTTTAGTAATCTTTACACGAATATATTCCTCCGATGCCATCACAAAACAAATTGACGTGCTCACACCTCGACCGTCAGACTCATTGGCGACGACTGCGAAATTTTATTCCACATACTGTTGAAAAGTATTTGCCGTTTCACTTATGTACGCTCTTAATAATAAAAACCTGCACATGTTCAGTCGATATTTTACTTTCGATTTGAAATAATTCATCAACGAAAATAGTTGTTCGCTATCATAATAATATGTTTACAGATAGTAAAACTAGCGGTTTGCTAATTTTTCTTTGAAATCAACGTATCGAGTATCTTTCATATACCTACCTATTTACATATTATATTGATAATGGTATACACATATAGAGAAAAATAGTACCTATTCAAAATTGTCGCATAATCGAAACTTGTTGCTAAGTACGTTGAAAAATGTGAATAGATTTTAGATAAAGTAAGTATATAAAATTACAAGATAAAAATAACTTTTTATATACTTACAACGTAAAATTTTCTGTTGAATTATTATGCTCAATATGCTCAAACTTGTACTTGATATGAAGTAAATAAAAAACAAACAAACAAACAAATATACAATACAGAAATGTCATTTTGACATTTCATTCCTATTTCCATAGTAACGCACGTATATATTAATAATTTAGTTGCTAGGACCCACTTAGCAACCAATAATAGTGAGTAGTAAATATTACTTTTAACGAATTTTTTCCGAAACATACAAAACAGAATTAACTGATAATGAATTCAATTCTGCTTAAAAATGGCTAAAAGTATGCATTGGCATCGTGTTTTGATATATTCTAAAAGTTTGAAATGTCTAGATAGTCGGGAAGTTAGTTGAAAATCGATTGCAAGATTTGTACTGGACAAACAAGAATACGAGCTAATAAAAACGTTGTAAAAATAGTAAAATTAAACTTTGCATGCGTGTCACAGGTTCGTTATGACTAAAAAAATGTTCGAATAATCAAAAGTTCTACATACTTATAACTTTTTAAAAGTAGTATATTTTATTTTGATTGGGTGAATCTAAATCCTATGATTTCGTTGGTGTGTGAAAGAGTCCCTCGGGGCGGGCCTGCTTCCATCTATAATACAGTGTATCCAGTATATCAAACCTTTGTTTTGTATAGCCAGAGGCTGTATTACTAGAAGTACATATTGCTAGTAGATACCTAATTCTGTTGCGATCTCTCATTCAGCATTCGGCCTCTCGTTTCGTCATTGTATTTGACTAATTTGGAAGGTATCCGTGACCGACCGGCACAACACATGCTCCGGCGCGTCTTAATACCGCATTTAAATACATTTTTATAGGTCACAGAAACTTCTCATCGCTTTAAGGACAATAATAATTATTACTCTTGGTTTGATTGCATGTTAATTATGCATTACCTTTCTTTTGACACCTCAAGAACGGAACTTTTTCACATGTTTTTTTACTCGACGTCGGGGTCAACTTTGGAACGCTTGCATTGAACGCCTCGGCGCGTCGGGAAACTATTGGCGCCAATACCAAACTACATAATGTTCATTTCTCGCTTCTACTCCTAACTCACTATGGTTTGTAAACTCAAAACACCCTTAAAATATCAATCAGTGGTACGAGGTGGCAGATAAATTGTTCATGTTATTTGTGTTGAAATAAGATTAGACACAATAGTGAAGTATGATGACTTTTGAACATACATAACTTGGAAACACCTCAGATATATTATACCCACTAGAAAAAATCATATTTGAAAAAAATCGATGCTTGACGTGACGATATCCAGATTGGTTTCAAGTTATGTATGCTCGTATTTTTTGTCAAATATGATTTTTTCTAGTGGGTAAAATCTGAGGTGTTTTCAAGTTATGTATATTCAATATATGGAATGTTACATTCTCAAAATGTTGTGAATTATTCATTGAATAAAAGAACTGATGACCTTTGTTTGTAGGGATGCTCTTTAAAAATATACATATATCACTATTATTCGATACATAGTATTTACTAAGTATGTCATTATTAAGGCTATATTTCAGCTGGGGCACGGTCTAAAACAATCGTGACTACGGGACGCGAAGATTGTACAAACATGTTCTGCTTATTGTTCTATTAGTAACAATAATAATATATTCATTGACATGTTTTCTTTTTCAAGTAAATGGGTAACGTTTTTTAGTCATCTTTACACGATTTAAGAATTAATACCCCTGTATTAATTCACGTATATCACAATATCACGAAACAAATTTACGTGTTCACAGCTCGACTTTCGCTCTCCGATTGCCAGCGAGTCCAAAATTTCGTCGCACCTATAGTTGAAAATTATTTGCCGTTTCACTGAAGTATGCTCTTAAACGAATCTTGACAGTGAAGTGTATGACGCTGCAAGCTGCAGCGAGGTAGCTCTGATATATTCTTAAAATATGTACGTAATCAGGCGCGCACACAGAAAAATGATTGGGGAGTCCATTTAAAAAAATACTATTTTAATGGTTTTTAAAGTGGCAGGGGGGTGGAGTTAAGAAACTCTAGCAGGAGACACCGACATCCACATTTGCCCCGCCCTGCTTCTCATCGTTTCAACTGCGGAATACCGCATTTTCCGGGTACATTTTCTATACCCCAACACTGCAATTAAAGTCTAGCCATAAACGCCTGGTTTGCATATATAACTGAGGGTGTTCACTTAAGAGTGATTGCGTTCTATCGCATACATAAGCGGTTATCGGATGTGCGTGGCTTAATGATCATAATAATTATTTGGATCAATCAGAAGGCTGTTCGACAGCCAAATAATCCTGGTCACGATCATCAATCATGAAGACCTGGGGAATAAGAAAAAGTGATATTCCATTTGCCTAAATAATTTGTATTGCACGCAGTGACGTACTACCTCAACGCAAGAACATGCAAACTATTAAAGCCCAGCCGGACAAAGGGCCCTAAATTTCAATCCGATAGCTGTCGATGAATTCTCTATGTTATAATATTAAGACGATTAGAAAAAATATAAGTAGATTAAAAAGATTAAAAATGAAATTTAAAAAAAAACATGGAAGAAACGCTATAAAAGGTCTTGACATTCTTTTTGAACCGAAAATTGGGCGAAAAATCCGATTAAATTGGGAAAAGTGAAAGGAATAGCTAAAAACGTCAAAGTGTGGATGGTGTAAATAATTGTACATAGCTCCGCAATTCTCTTGATACGCGTAAACAAAATGGATTTATTCAGAGGGTTGGAGCGGAACATTTTTTGAGTTGCTCCGCTCCAGCTACGCTCCGGGACCTAATACCTACTTGCTCCAGCTCCGCTTCGCGTAAAAAAATTTAATAATTATTCCTATACATTTATGTTGACAAAAATTAAAAAAATAGTAGTTTTAAAATAAGATTTATTATTAATTTTCATTATTAATTCTATTAAACAAAATATGTGCGAACTTATTGACGTGGTGTCTCCAAAGTGTCAAAAAAAGTGAAGTTTTTTGTCATTTTGCATTTTGTATTTCAAATAATTCCAGTGGTACAAAGTGTCAAATATAATATGTTCATTGGATTTTAGGACGAAAATTTAATAATAATAAAAATACATCCGGAGCAGTGGAGCACTACAAATTTCCGGTGCTCCGGCTCCACTTCAGCTGCGGTTAAAACCCGTTGCTCCGTGCTCTGCTCCAAAGGTCTGAATTTATCCACTATGCAGTGACGTCCCGTGGGGGCAAGCAGATTGTGCGCTGTTTAGGGACGGAATAGCGATAGATTTAAGAAAGAATGAATCGTCGAATATTTTTATGCCCACGATGACTGAGCGGCTAACGCGTCGGCTTATAATGTCGTGGGGCCCTGGTTCGGAACTTGGGTCTAGCAAATACACGTTTTGTTTTTAAAATTATTGAGTTCGCGAAATTTAAAATTTGTCGAAGGGCGGCACTTTGGCTAGGGATGTCATTGCCTCTATGGATAGCATCCAACCTCCTAACCGTTTAACCTACGAGGAGTGAAACAACGAAGAAGATAATATAATATCACTTCTTATTAGTTTCAATGTATTATTATATTAATATTAATATTATAAATATAAAGCATCTGCATTGTGTATAATTTTTATTGTGGCATCGGTGAAAATGATCAGGTAAGTATATATTATTATATTATTTTGATTTCCGCATAAACATTCACTTAATTTTAACTAACCAGTGGCCGTATTATATCCATAAACACGTTTCAAACAAAAACAACACGGTCAATGGCCATAATAACCATTTATCATAGACAAATAAGTAAATACGTACCTACACGGTTACTGAAATGTCCTAAATGTTACGCTATCTTTATATTATGCACTCTAATGAAAATGCAAGGATATGCGGTTTATTGTTAAACTATGTTTGTAAATAGAAATAATATGTTAATAAAATTGTCCTCGGCCGCTCGTGCCATTACGTTGATTGTGCTAATAATCATTGCTGATACATTCTCATTGAACCGAGCGGCCTTTTAAAACGTTACCTAGTTGATAATAATATATAAAGGAAATAAGTAAAATTCTGGTATATGTGTAAATATTAAATAAAGAGTATTCTTAGCGAGTTTACCTGCAAATTGATAATACATATTTGCACAATGGCACAAAATGCGATTGCGTATAAACAGTATTATCTCTCTGTAAAAGCGCAAAATCGTGATAAAAAATGTTTAGTATTTCAGTGAGGATAACATCTGGCGGATTTATTAAAAAACTAAATATTTAAAAACTAGAAAGAACACAAAATAAATGATAATATTTTTAGATAAATAATGTACCAACGTATATTAAATATTATCACTAAATAATTACATGATAAATTTTTTATTGAATCATATTATAAAATTGACAATTCTATGTATTAATAATTAAGGACAAATAAGGCAATTGTCAACAAATCATTGTTTTGCTATTTTGCAACAAATATAGAATACTAAAATGTAATTTTGATTTCCATAGTAACGCACGTATAAATTAATAATTTAGTTGCTAGGACCGCCCCCTTAGCAACCAATAATAGTGGATTGGATTACGGATTTCTTCCGAAATAACTTTTCATATAAAACAGAATTAACTGAAAATGAATTCAATTCTACTTAAAGATGGCTAAAAGTATTAAAAGAATGCATTGGCATCGAGTTCTGATATATTCTAAAAGTTTTGAATGTCTTGCTAGTCGGCAAGTTTGTTAAAAAACGATTGCAAGATTTGTACTGGACAAACAACCACCGGACAAACAAGAATACGAGCTAAGAAAAACGTGGTAAAAATACCAGATGTTTAATGCGCGAAAAATCGAAAATTTGTCTCTTCTGTAGGCAAAGTTGTCAATATGGAGTTTATTTACCTGTCGCATACAGAAATAATATATATTATGTACCTGCCCTTTTTTGATGCATCCTACTTTCGCTGTTAGGTCTTCGATGCCTCACGGTCCACGGATGTCGGATAGTATAGTTAGTCTGGGTCAACTTAGTTTTTCCGCGAAGAATTATTGTGATAATATTATATTTATGATATATGATATATATAATATAGACATATAGTCACAGTGTATAAAGTATGTTGTATATTACCACCCAGTGCCCTAAAGATGAAGGAGATAAGTATATACCAGGCTCTTCGTTTATTATATATCCAAAAGGAATGACAGATTTTCAAGTAGAAGGGGACCAACATTCGCTGCTAACTAAGACCTGCAGAAAAAGATTAAAGGCCTACAGGTGGTATAGGATTAGCGAATATAGTTGAAAGGCGCAAGATCTTGCTGTAAAGAAACAGTTGCACTAGAAGACGAATATTATACCGTAAATAGTTTCAAATCATGTTTATTAATAACATTTTGACTATCTACTATGTATTAATGTTTAGTTTAATACAAACATATGTTTTTAAAAAATCCTATGGGGAGATAGCAACTAAGGAATGGTTAAAACGATTATCAGGATTTCCACTAAAAGACTCGTTACATAGCAACAAGCGAATGAATAAACCTGAAACGTATACTTATCAGGATTTTCCCCAATATTATTTGTGTTCACTAAATCAATTAAATAACACAGTGTTGTTAGCGAAATGTATATTTTAAGAAAACAAAGAAATATGTAAAATATAGGAATAAATTAGAGGAAAATTGACAGTAAACAAATTTATATTTTTGTTGGTCCGCAAAGATATGTACCTATTATATTTTCTAGAACGTGATAGATATATCGTTTATTTAATATTAAAACATGAGATTGTACCTATTATTTGCATGGGCCCTACTTCCTGAAGCGGGCCCCCAGGCCAGGATCAATGGCGGCCGCCCTACCTATCGCAGTGCAGTGCAGTGTGATTATCTACAGTAGTATTACTCAAGTGGTTTCCACGGAACCCCAGGGTTAAGGGTATTTCGTGTATTTTTAGCGATTTATAAATAGATCCAGTTGATTTATTGAGTTGTCGGCAACTACTATGGAGCACTAAATCGCGACCTCCTTTTGTGGAAACCAAGTAACATGCAACCCTTCGCCATATTGGATAAAAAGCCATTTAATAAGTCAGCAAATACACTTAAACTAAGTAATTATAAAATAAAATTCTACGCGTGAAGTATCATTTAATTATATCAATTATCATTAATTTATCACATCAAATTACATCACAGAGCCACATATTTATGTTAATTATGTCACTATTTTTTTTACTATTAGAGAAAAATTATGGTGAGTGTTTTTTTTTACTTAACTGGTCGACCCGCCATGCTGGGCACCTTCTAACCCCGGGTCCCTAGGCTAGACCCCTATCAGCCCCCGTTTGAGGGCCCATAATTGCTTATATTGTTACTGTTAGTACTTACTTAGTTAATATCCTGTAACTGTATGCGGGAAATAATTTTGTCTAATTATTGACTTTCTGTTCTGCCATAAAATCAGTGTTATAAATAAAATGTATTTTGCCATTAGATCGGATAAGTGCATTGTATTTTCTTCTTGAAATTCAGAAAAAATAATGCCTATTGTCTCCGATCGACGAGAATAATAATTTACCGTGGATTCATTTCCAGAATGCTCCGGGTTTTTCTTGACTCAATTTTGTAGGCTTTGTCAAGTCGATGTCGTTGTACATAAAAAAAATTGTCACGTGGGTATCAAAGAATGCAAACTCCGATTCCGCCAACAGCCAACTTGCCTCGCGGGAATTCATTTGCATAATAATTATTTAAAAAAAAAAACATACCAAAGATAATATAACATACCAACACTTTGCACTGTTCACACGACAGAGTATTATTTCTCTGAAATTATTTACCATTCGATACACATCGAATTCTGGCAACTTTATAGTTTATTTTTTTAAACCGTTGACAAAATATGAAATTCTTTCTCAGAGTGCATGGATGTCATAATAACGTCGAATAGAGATGTTATTTTATACCGGTTATTGGTATCCACGTCGATTCCGGTTATGTTAGTAGTGTATAGTTTAATGTTCAGAGATAAATGATTTATTCAGCTGTAGCCTACTTATTGAAATCAAGAAAAAAATGCAATGTAAATAAAAGAGAAGAGAAAAAAAAACAGTAGATAATACTTATAGGAAAGTATAATATACTATCAAATATATAATTTTTTCCATCTTAAAAAAATATTGCCGATTTTTTTGGCGGTATTTAAAAAGGTAAACTGTACTTATACGATTTGTTGTTAGTCGTACGCTGAACCCATTGGCACCGTAGGTCATATGTAAAATAATTGCACCTAGGTACTTACGTATTATTTATCGGAAAGAGATGGCCGTATAGCATTGAGATAAAAAAAATGATGCGTTGTACTTAATATTCCAATTTTATTAGATGGAATAAGAACAATAATTTGATATTGCTTTGTATGAAATATGTATTAATAACGCTGTCATCATTATCAGATATTTGATAGTTGTGATTTGATACTTACGAGCAGCCTCTACTTGCTAACCAATTTTTGAATAATTGTATCTAGCCAATGACATTAATATGGACGAAGCATCTGGAAAAAAATGACACTCACTTTTTTGTCGGATCTGCCGAATGGCATAATCTGTTCTAACGACATTACAATAAAGGTGATATTGCTGTAAATTCCCGATGCTTTTTGTCGGGTCTGCCGAATGGCATAATTCATATTTTAATATCAATACCGTTCGCTCAAATGAACATTGATACTAGAAACACTGTTCTAACGCCATTACAATAAAAGTGATATTGCTATAAATTCCCGATGCGTGATATCGCATTAAGGAAATTGCGAAATTTTGTCACGCGACGTCTACTTAATCATGTGCGAATGTCGCCGTGTGCGAATTTACTTGCTAGCTACTGTACTGAGTGCGTTGTCCATTAATAATGTCATTGTATCTAGCGATCTCTAGCTTTTTTCTGTATTCCCCATGCATTCCGGTGGGTTTTATTACGTATTTGTAAGTGTCTTATTTAGACTTAAATTTGATTTCGATATAATACGGCCATCTATTTCCGATAGAACAGCTCACGATGAACTAACACTTCCAACTGCATACGTGCAAATTTCGCACACAACGCGAATTTAAACCATTATGAGGACGAAACGAATGTTCTATCCCAGCTAAAGAAGGCAAGATTTAGTTTCGGGCGAACAAAAAATTGGAAAGGAAAGATAGAAAAATTGGGCATTGCTAATAATTAATATTTTCCCCAATATTTCCCCTTGGTATGGATGGCACCAATTATTACATGAATTACAAATATTTTATATCACCTAAGCATATTATGTTAATTATTGTTCTAGCCTCTGGACTGACTGTGGTAGGCACCATCATCATACAAGATTATTAGACATATCATTATACAATATTACTGCTTTACGACAGATCCATAGCGCGAAACCGTTATCAATGCAGTTAAAGTTTGGTTTTTCACATGTGATTTAAAAGCTTTCTTTTATTGTTGAAAAGATTTATATTATACCGTGCAAAAATGTAATTAATTATATAATACTTGTACAGTTTGATGCCATATTTATGGAATGCTCATATTACTCATGTTATGAAAATTACTGTCCATTGTAACCAGAGTGTGGCTTTTTTGAGCTAAGTGACTAACTAAAAAAAAACACTAAATTTGAACCAATTTTAAAGCTCCGTAGCATTTTTGGTGTTTATCAAATGTGGGATATGCCCTTATAAACGCGTAGTTATCAACAGCTGTACATTGTACTAGTGAATTTTACCGTTAGGAAACGAGGCACCTGTGTTAAATTTATAAATAAAAAATGCCGAGATAAGACAAGTGTGTGTACTAAGCTAGACTACCGGTATTATTGAACCTTGGATCATTTTGTACTCCAGTCCAGTCAAGGATTTACGAAACGACCTTTTGGTTGCCCATATGGTTGAAATACTTCGCCTTTATAGTAAGTAGGTATAATAAAAAAAACTCATTTATTGTACTGATTTCGTGATAAATGTCATACCGTGGCAATGGGAATATTATAGAGGCAAAAAACTGTAAGTAGGTACCATAGATAAGTAGATACTCATAAAGTACTTTGACTCTTATTTAAATTACCGACATATCTAAGTGTACACATTATAAAATAACTATGTACTCAATACTTTCGACTAAGGTTATTGGTGGAATTTGAATTTACATAATATGAGGGTATTAGTTGCACAGTCAGTTTGCATACATTTATTATGTTTGTCGTTAATAAAGAATATTTCTTTAAATAACAGGAAGTTAGTGGAAAAGTCAGTAATAACAGGAACGAAAAAAAATACAAATAAATTATTTAGGTGTATAATGGAATATCATTTTTCCTTCTTATTCATCAGGACTTCATGACTGAGGTTCGTGGCCCAGATGATTTGGCCGTCGAACAGCATTCTACACATGCAAGGTATGTGTCAGTGGAAGACCCATGACACTCATAAATTTGTGCAATTGTCTGAGATATCCAATGTTTGCTTTAATGTCTAAAAGACAAGACAACGCAGATGACACAAACGAACACTAACGATCCTAATAATTATGACTGTTACACCACGTGCATTCGATAACCTCTTCTGCATGTGACAGGTTGCAATAACCCCTGGTGTTCATCGCGAGACTGAAAAATCTGAGTGTATGGGTATGGGGAATGTACTCGGAAAAGTGCTGTGGTCAGGTAACTGCTGAGGTCAGTGGCACCTGGCAGATTTTTTAACCCTGCTCCCTCTCGCCGCATTGAAAAATCAAAAATAAATTATCATGAATATTTTTTCGAAAGGGGTCCATCCCCTCCTTACCATTTTTCTATGTGCGCGCCTCAATAACTGACAATAAATGCAGTATGCACACGCAGCATGGTATGGAGGGCAAAGTGTTGTATTTAGAAAAATATCCGTGATACCATCTTGATAAGATTCCATTTAGAATACGTCAGTAATTATTGTAAATGCGGATTATGTAATACAATTATTTATTTCATGCGTTGAATTTCATTTCATTTTAGTTGTTGTATGATCATCTTCATTTAATTAAGTACCTATATAATATATAAATACATATAACTCATGGTTGACGTATGAGCCCAACCTCCTAAAGTCACAAAGTAGTGTATGGAAGGAAAGGTTAAAGTTTAATTACAATTCACGCATAGATCCTGTCTAAACGTAAGATCTAAATCGTAAAGTATAGATCAACAAGTCAAATTAAAAAAGAAATCTTCTTGTTATTACTTATTGGCCAGAATATTATATATATATTATGTATGGATGATTATATTATAAAATTGTTGATTCAAGTTTAGTAGGACAGATTTACGAAAGCCATCTTAGTATAAATCAACATGCGAATTGAAAATTAAAATAATCATTGGAATACTACTATACTCAAATACTAATTTTTAATAGGCAACTGTGTAAAATAAAATGTATATTTTTGAGACGCTATCAATTCATGCATAAGCAATAATATGTTTTGAATTAACTTGTCTTGTTTTTATTATCACGTAAATAAGTCTACCAGAAACCGCGACCGAACATTTCAATATGTGTAAATGTATTGCAATTTCGATGTCGGGCCGATTGGACTGATTGAGCCCAATCGGGCCTCGCGCTGTAATTAAGTTCGAGCGTCGCGATATTTAAAAAAATGAAACGTTAGATTAAAGATTGTTCCAATAAAGTGGTGAAATATAGGTGCTATTTGGATCTCCAAAGTCTTTTGAAAAATGGTACAGTCTCAAGGAAAACCAATACAACTCTAAATAACGCCCCTGAGCCTAGTATTAATTAACCTATGAATCAGGCTTCTGGGGATTCAGTAAACAGGGCGAGAGAAATATAGATATCTTTGAGAAGATAGTTTCGAGAAGAATCATTGGGTCTGTTCAAGAAGATGGCATTTGGACGTATAATTAGGAACTGCACATACTTCATGGGAGTAAAAAGATCACGTGGCATAATAAAATAAATGGAGAGTCGAGTCTGGGTCGGTCACTTGCATATGAGTTATAGGCAAGGCGTATACACACCCCCTAAGGCCAAGAGAAGACCTGGACGGCCGAAACTGAGATAGCTGAACTGAGCCACAGGAGATTTAAGACTGCACAATCAACGCAACTGAAAAGTGTCAGCGCTGGATCGTCAGAGATAAAAGAAGGAAGGCTGTCATTTGTCAAGGGTTGCAGTACCATAAATGATGATGATTTTCAAATATTTGAGTAAACATATTAAACAAGAGGCACTTGTACGTATCATAGAATTATCAGGAAAGATCGCGAATTACATGTTTCTAATAAAACTATTCAGAAACTAAATTCAAATTGAAAAAAGGGTTATGCAGAACACAACAATATTGTTAGACGAATAAATGCGGCTAGTATTTTGCTGTCTAGTCAATTTTTCTGTTAATCTTCTGTTAGCTACTGAAGAAGCTAGGAGTTAGAATTTTGAATAATTGTGTCTAATTTGTCGATTAAAAAGCAAGGACAAAACAAAATCATCTTGAAAAGTTAAGTAGTTTTGTTATTAAAATATCCAGAAATTGTTATGTAATCTGTAATTTTTGTTAATTCAGGTGTATTAAAATAGTTTTTTTTCAATTAAACTAAGTATTCAATTCACACTGATCCGTAGCCCGATCTCTCAACCGTTTTTGGAGGGGAAAATAATTATTTTATTGTTTTTTTAATAATTCATAGTTTTAATGTATATTATAATTAATTAAAAAAACTATTTACATATAATAATATGTGTAACTTGAAATCTTTTATATTCAGGTATATCGAATCAACCTACAGTATGCTGACCAGGGAACTCAGAAATAATGGGAACTGAAATACCTAACGGGTAAGGAGAAGCAGGCAACCGATTTCGAGTAAGGAAGAATACGGGATAAATTTAAACACGTGTCAATAATACGTTATACGTTGAATACTGACAACTGCTCTCGGTTTATACATTGACGCTCATTTCATATTTGTATATTACACACTATTGCACGTCTATTATGCGTGGTTCATTTTCGTATGACACTCACACATTCAAAACCCTGCGTCAAAATTGACTGTATTGGTATAATATAGTCCAGGGTTGGCGAACCTTTTTACGTACGCGTGCCAAAATTTCCCAAATATTATTTTTCAACTGTCTGACGTGCCGAGCAATTACGGGAAAAATAGTTTAAAAAAAATTCTATTAAAAAAATGATGATGTTCTAGATATCACTCACTTTTTTTCAATTACGCCATCCATTTCGGTCCACCAATTTTAAAACTGTCTGTCAGAATTACTACTGCTAGCTTCACCAAGTTTTTGTTTCTTATTTGGTGCAGTCATTTTTTGTGGGTAGAAATGAATTTTTTTGTTAATGTATTAATTAGTTTGGTTCTTATCGCACAAATTGATACGAGAATTGCCCGATCAGGTGAGGCATTCTCTCGCTACAGTGGTCTCAAGCATCGTAAATCGATCAAAATTAGAGGTTAGCGGCGCGGGATCCTACGCCGCCTGATGAGGTTAGTGTGATAATATTATATGAGACGCATAAAATCTAAGGACCGAACTATGCAATTATATATTTATTTACATTAAATGTAATACTTATTCTTAAAGAGTATTTGCCTGCTTTTTTATACAATGCAACCTGTCATTTATTATTATAGGTATTTTTTTCTCTTCAAACGCGTGTCATGCAAAATCATCTCGCGTGCCATAGGTTCGCCACCCCTGATATATTATATCGAAATTCTATTTATTATCTGTTCTGTGATGCTGACAATATCGACGGCCGCGGCGTGTAATTACTGTGACAAAATTCGACAGCACGGTGGCCATAACACCTGTCTGGTAATGGACATTAATGGAAATTTAAAAACCCATGTGACTAATTTGGTTATACCCGCTTTTTGTGTAAAGAATGAAATCATATTTTCTCACAAAAAAATGTCAAATACGTAGGTAAATAGGTACATACTAGTTAGATATGTAAAAAGCAAATTGAGCGAATGTTTTCTCACCTGTTATATTACCAAAAAATCAACAAGCTTATCTCTGTCGTTTTAAAATAGGCAATGGCGATAACAAAAATAGACCCATCTGATATTGGCGTAGTATTACATAAGCCAGAATTTAAGCCACATCACTATATTGGTATAATATTCTTGAAAATGTCTGTCTCTGGCGATTCTTAGAAGAATATTGTATTAGTATTCAAAACGTTCATCAACATTCCGACAGTGTTTATTCAAGGGAAAAAGAAATAAAAAATACTTAACTTAAACACATATCATTGTTTAACAATATAGTTAAGATTCTGGCAGTGATTTCATTGTAGTCATAAATTTAAAAAAAAAATAGGTAGATATTATTGTAATTATACTTAATAAAAACTAATTTGGAGTAAGTAGTACATACTTACTTATTCCACATAATTAAATAAAGATCGGATCCGATTTCACCCACCATACTAAACTGAACTGCCAAATGAAATAAATCGTCCCTGATCTTAATTAACTATATAAAATAATAGTAAATAAAATAAGTCTCTAGTCTCTACTATATTATAATATATTACTCATTATGTCTTTCCACCATGACCCCCGCATCCTGAAGCGGGCCCCTAGGTCAGGACATTTAGCGGGCCCCCTACCTATCTCTAAGGCTAAGGGCAGTGTGATGTTTTACAATAGTGTTCCCAAAATTATATTCCGCGGAATCCCACGGTTCCACGAGGTAAAATGAAGAGTATTTTTAATGTTTTTTTTTGGATTTTTCTAAAATATGACCCTTCGCCATTTTTGATAAATAGCCATTTTTTTAATCAGGAAATTTTAAAATAAAATAAAATAAAACATAAAATTCTACAGGTGAATATCATTCATCACAATACATCAAGTTACATCGCATAGCAACATATTTTCTTTTTTTACTATTAGAGCAAATTCAGCGTTCGAAATGGAAAAGTTTATGAACCGGAGCGCCCGACAATTTTCCGAAGATATTTACATAGTTGTTATCAAATTCTATGTGTATTTTATAAAAATAAGTGTGGTAGATTTTCTATTATACGTCCACGAGACGGAACGATAATTTTACCGACTTCACGAACAGGAACGGCGCTCCGGTCCATTTCGAGCCATGAGCATATTTGTGTTGTGTGTTTATTTCACGTAACTGCTCGACCTGCAACGCCAGGCCCCTCCTAAGCCCGGGCCCAGGGTAAAGCCCTGTCACCCTCCCCCTTTGTGGGTACCATGCTTTCCATCCATAGTGTTGACAGTTAGTACAATAATTGAAATGAACAAATGAATACCTTTTTAGTTTGCGGTGTTACGAGTTAAGGGTGAAAGTGAAGTTTTTAGCAAAAACTAATAACGTTACTCTTAAATATTCAATACGCATCAAAGAACATTATTAATTTGTTTTAGTTTAAAAATAAACTTTCTATTGGTTCTCTCCACATTCTAAAGAATTAAAATATTCATAAAATACAATGTAGTAATACAAATCTGACTTCCAAAACACGCTCATTAATTATATGGTTTTTATAAATTCTTAATTTAAAATATATATATATATATATATATATATATATCTTTTTAGTGTTTACTGTGGCTATAATATATAATATCCGACTGCAAATTCTCATCACTGGCAACAGTGACGTCCCTATCCATAATGCCGATCGTATCAGATTATCGTATATCAGTATCGGATTAATGGGGATGATCGTGTGTCAGTTATATTGGAAATCTGTTATATCGAGGTTCTACTGTACTGTATTGTAGGTAAAATTTTTAGTCTAAATTTTATGTCAATTATTTACCAACTTAAAATTCTGATGCACACATCTATTCACATTTAACCATCTGGCACACGAAGGGCCGTCAAAAAAGTATTGATACTTCAATACTTTCTTTCGATATGATACTGATACAAGATATCGATATTTTTTTTTCGATATAACGGCCCCCCGCCCTAGGCACACGACCATTTTGAACACATGACTGCGACAGACATAACTTTCATTGGATAGAAATGACTATATAATGTACATTTAAACGTTTCTCCATATATGAACGATTGACAAATAAAGTGACCTTAAATCCATCCGAGAATATCATTCCGTCTTATGTAGGAATTAAGATGACCGTCTGAGCTAAGCAATCCATTAAACAAAAATTTTTTTTTTAGAAAATATACATATTTAGGTACAATTAGAAAAACAGGTCAATATTTTTGGAAAATTATCTGGCGCTCCGGTTCGTAAAATATTATATTTCGAGCGGTGAATAAAAGTATCGGACGCCTTTACATAGGTACTAAAAGTCGTTTTTGTAGCGGGGAAGTTAAAAATCATTCGATTGAACACGATCCATCGAAGTATCTCTGAAACCATTGTTTTCATAAGTTATAATATTCGCATTCTGTATTAAATCTGCCGCCCCCTGGAATGTGCCGCTCCTAACCATGGCTTGACTACCCGTACGAGACAGCATTGTATGAACTTACTGCAATAGAAAATCATATTATAAAGTATGATTTAAACTATAATTGAGTTCAGTAAATAATTCACGATCTCGAACAGTCACTATCTATTTATGGATAAGCACAATAAACTGAATTAGTGTGTACAAATCGCAGCTGATTTTAATTTTATTTTCAATAAGTACGCAGTAATAAAATTAATGTGTTTGTCTGTAATTTCTAAATATTATTTACCTTTTG
The DNA here is from genome assembly GCF_057557595.1 of Rhyacophila brunnea. Classification (NCBI taxonomy): domain Eukaryota; kingdom Metazoa; phylum Arthropoda; class Insecta; order Trichoptera; family Rhyacophilidae; genus Rhyacophila; species Rhyacophila brunnea. Next base: position 31,187,661 of record NW_028233276.1, on the reverse strand, counting down.
ATTAGCGTTTCGACTATTTTTATAGGTGTGTTTTTTACAACGTTTTTCTTAGCTCGTATTCTTATTTGCCCGGTACAAATCTTGGAATCGATTTTTAACTAACTTTCCGGCTAGCTAGGCATTTGAAACTTTTAGAATATTTATCAGAACACGATGCCAATGCATTTTTAATACTTTTAGCCATATTTAAGTAGAATTGAATTCATTTTCAGTTAATTCTGTTTTGTATGAAAAGTTATTTCGACACCATTATTGGTTCCTAGGGGGTCTGGGGTCCTAGCAACTAAATTATTAATATATACGTGCGTTACTATGGAAATCAATATGACATGTCTATACACAATTTTTTTAATCGTTTAAGCTAGTCAAGTCAAGTTTATGTGATTCAACAGAAAATTTAAAAACGTTGTAGGTATATAAAAAGTTCTTTTTATCTTGTAATTATTTAAATTATTGTCATTCTGTCTGACTATTACGTTATAATTCTAAAACTACGTAACCAATATTGATGAGATTTGCACAGCTTATATGCAATTTAGTAGGTAATAGTATAATATAGTTTCATCCCAATATGTCGAAAGTTTCCTGAGTTAATATAAATGCCCTTGCAACAATTCATCACGACTAGGTAAAATAAAGCGATCAGATAACAGTGGTGTAGTGGCGAAGTCAGCTGCGGGAAGAGAGGCGTGCGCTTAAATCCAACCGTTGTCTATTTCAACGATTTGATAACATTCAAATCGAATCAACCACTTTCTTCATTCTATCTGTATACTTTTACTATCGTTTTTCATGCGGACGAACTCCAGGGCACCTGATAATTATTGCTAGTTAAAAATAAGGTTCTCTTTTGTTTTAGAATTAATTTCTCTAACTCTCAGCCAGGATCCCAGGCTAGAGCCCTGTCAGCCCCTCCTTTTGGAGGCCGTGCCTCTATCCCCTTTTTTAGTAAATTATACGTAGCATAGTGGATAATATGGCCGAAATATGCAGTAGTGAAATTAAAAACTATTTTTTCAGTACCTACCTAATGCGAATGACAGCAACGATTCATTTTTGTTCATCTGTCAAGTCATCATTAATTTGACTTCCAGATAATGCTTTTGCAATTGGAACTGCGCAAAAGACCCATGCGTATTTCAAGCTTAAAAATTTGGAAAATGTAAAATTATAGATAAGACACCAAATAGATACCACACGCTTATATCGACTGATACAAAAAGCAAAGAAACCCTCTTATTAATAGTCATAATATATGAAAATGTCGTGTTAATCTATTATTGATTTAGATTTCAAATGCATGACCAATGCATGACCAATAATTTTATTCTAAGATCATTATTGTACTTATAGATTCAATTAATAAAGATATCTCTTAGCGTTCTGATTTACTAATCCCCGTATAAGGTTAATTTTATGAAAACTTCTTTAAATGCTATTTTAATGTATTTCCAATGCCAAAATATATATTACTAACTTATATTGCATACAATATAATACATAATAATGCATCCACATTCTTGTTAGAAGTTGTTTTTACAAGACCAGTAGCATAATGATACAGCTAGACAAAGGATTTCATATGAAATGTAGGCGTAAATAGCTTTACGATTACGAATAAAATACTGCAATCTTGTTATGGTTTAATTTAATGGTACTAGTTAATGGTAGTTAGTTTCGTCATATCAAAAGAAATGGTATCAGTATCTCATCGACAAAAACTGCAGTCTTTTGTGAAAAACAATTTATATTAGTCATGTGGGAAGACTATTTAACTAAATTTAATGCTTACTACACTAATTATGTAATATTTTTTTGAAAATAGAACTGGTCTAATCTCACCTCATTTTTTCGCTAAGTAAATATTCATTTTGTTATGCATTAAAAAATAGTTCGTGATATGTAAAACAGCTGATCGGTGATTGAATTTTGACACATCGACAACGACTGAAAATATTAACTACACAAGGTGTATGATCGATATAATTGTTTATGATTTACATATTAATGAACAAAGGATGTTTTAAAAACGCTTTCTGGTTCATATAATATATTATATACGCTCCTCGTGAAGCAAAGTGACAATAAGATTACGCTGAAAATAATGGTAATATTGCAAATATTTGAATGCACGGTATTTAATCGCCAAACGGCATTTAGAAATCCCAAGAAGGGAATATTGTTCGTCACTGTTCTGGCAGAAGACATTAATTCGAAAAAATGACATATTGAGTTAGTTATACCAAAATGGTCCTTATTTCAAACTTTACCATCTAGAAACCTTCTTAATAAATAAAAAGTCTTTATTTTAAAGTCATCCTTTTTACGATTACTTAATAAACTCACATGATGGACCATTTCACACATTTAAACAACTTCAAAGTCAAAATACTCAAAACTAGTATTCTCCAGTTAGTGTGTTCTGCCAGAACAGAGACGGTATGATCTAAAAATATTGACAAAAAGTCTGGTATCGTAGAGAAAGACAAGTAGATAGCGACGAATCGGTCAAAACGTATTAAAACTCTTTTGACTTCACTAATGTTAGAAGGTAGTATCAATCGGTACTCACGTGATGCTGTATCAGCTGCGCGGTCCAGGCGGGATTATTCTTTTATCCACTCCCTCTCACGTTCCTCACTGCCGCAGCTGGGCTGGATGACCATGTCCTTTTGCCGAAGGCACCATCACAATTTTTAAATTTGTATCCAACGTCCACTTTTTGTGATGTGACCTGACAAATAATCTCGAAGCACTTTCAAATCGTAATGTTCGTTTCGTTTGTTAGTTTGTTAAAATCCCACCACTGGTTATTTTTCTGTACAAACGTAGAATAGGTAACGATCAGCACTGATAATTTTTACGTGTTTCTTATTCATTATTTTGGAAAGAATATTAAAAAAAAAACTTTAAAATATATTGGCAAGAGATTCTAGATACTACTGACAAGGGTTTGCAACCCGGGATTGGTTTAGTTTTTATGATTTTTATTGATATGACATAATATGTTTCTGACAAGTAATGTAGTGTAATTCAGATAAAGGGATTAGGTTACCTACATATCGATGGTCTAGTGTTAATATCCCGTAGGTGACTTTCTTTTTACAAATTTTACAGGCAGCTAAAGCTTTTAATATTTAATATAATATCGTCTCTGTTCTGGCAGAACACACTAAATGGAGAATACTAGTTTTGAGCAATTTAACTTTGAAGTTGTTAAAATGTTTGAAATGGTCTATCATGTGAGTTTATTAAGTAATCGTAAAAAGGATGAATTTAAAATAAAGAAGGTTTCCAGACGGTAAAGTTTGAAATAAGGAACATTTTGGTACTTATAACTAACCTAACATGTAATTTTTTCGAATTAGTGTCTTCTGCCAGAACAGTGACGATATATACCTATATGAATTGCTTATTATTTTTCAAAGAACTTATGTTATATACCTAATACATTAAACAGTTGAAATAATTGAAGTAGTTTCTTAATTACTATTATGACTATATCATATTTATTAAAATATTATAGTTATTAACTATAAATATGGAATATTCACAGTTAATGGGCAATATTTTTGTTGATTTATTACATCAAAAAGTATTTTTCGTCATATATGTCAGATACGAGGTATTAACATTAGCCTATCGATATTATACAATATCTTTCAAGTTTTTAACTTTCACTGAATTAAGGGGTCGGAAAGAATATGCATCGTCATAATATTATTATGTATGAACTAAAATTATAGTCAATCCAAAAAGTGTAGTAAATGTAAAAAAAATATGTTACAAATATATTATCCATATTGTGTCATTACCTATAAAATTACATATAAAATATCTAAAATTATGTAATTAAATCATACATAACTTTGGATATTTTATAGATAGAATAATATTTTTTATCTACGTAATATTATTATAGTTAAGAAACCATAGTAAATATTAGTCAAAAAATACTATTTATAAAACATCTCAAATTGTGCAAATAAATCATACATAACTTCGGATATTTTAAAGATAAATAATATTTTGGATATATTATGGTTTCATGTAGGCAGAATGAAATTAAAAAACGAACCAACAATATATGTGTAATATGTATTCATAATCCAACGAAAACAAATAAGTATGAATGAAAAAGTATGCACAATTTTATGGTATCGCCCAAAGTATACCAATACTATTATGGTGTGGTTTAGGCAGGGCTTAATTGATTTTTAAAAACTAACCAGTACCATCTGTAAATTGTAGTCTCAGTTCAATAAAAACAAATACGTATGACTAACAAAATTTAATGTGCACTATTAAAGGCGTATCTTAACAGTCTACCTCCACCCTTCGCTGCTGCCAGGCACTAATACACAAAACGTTGTTTATGTATGAGATGCAAAAAATACTTATTGACTAATTCCGGGATTGAAAGTTCTGTTCGGGATTACAATTTATAAATTCTAGACTAGATCTAGCGGTTGCTAGTTGACAATTCCGCTGAATTAATTACGAATAGTAATCGTTAAGCAGGACGTTGACATTGCGAAGAAACTTCAGTGGCAATAGGTAACAAATAATGTGATTGTCAAAATTTCGCCTGCAGGGCTATTTTGCATACCGTTACAAATATATGTACTTAAATGTCAGACAACCACGACATAAAAATGATGTATTATAAAGGTGTTTTTCGTGTCCAGAACGTTAAATTTCCTCTTTATTTATTATACTAATGCTTTTGCAATCTCCGTGGAATGTACAGGGAAAGATGGCCAAGGTGGCAGCTATTTTATGTATAAAAAACATCGGTGTGTGTAGAAGTGTGTGTAGCTATGTACTTAGAAGTTATATTTCTTTGGCGTAACAAAACAAAATAAACCGTTACCTTGAGTCTATTAATATTACAGTGGATTAGGTTGATGAAAACGTACGCGATTCATATGAGTCTCATATAGCACATGACAATTGTAATTTAATTATTGTATTGGACCAAAACTCATCGTTGCCAGTTGCCATACAGCGGTTATAATCGATTCAGAAGTGCCCATGATAAATTAATAAAAAATCATTTTTTTATATATTTTTTTAATTATTTACCAACTCAACATTCACAAAATTTATTTATTTATTGATATATAATTTTACTCATAAATAATACTTACATAAATTTAGCCTCAAATTTTGATACACAATCTTTACAATGAAAAATAAATATACATTCCAATATAATGCATGCGTATGTACCCTTGAGACCGAAATGAATATAATCATAATAACAAATTATGTGTTGCATCGGCGCGTGCAACTTCCGTCACACGCCAAACGTGTTACATAGGCGCGCGCAACTTCATCACACGCCAAAAATACACTCTGTTCTGTTTTCCCAAACGCGCCAAAAGAAGTAGGTATAACTTCAAAAATGACATTATTTTACTTGAGAGATAATTATTGTTTTCACGTTTTTGGTAAAACGCGTGCCTCTTTATTTTATAACTAATTAGAATTTTAGAAACAGTAATCTCACAATAATACGAATTCTCTAGGCATTACAAATTACATAATACTAAGATAATGAGCTTTCGACATTTGGTTTGAACAGGTGATAACAGTATTTAAATATACCATGTCTGGATTATTGCATCTCTATTGCTAACACAACGTGATTATTATTATTTATTAAGCATTAATTATTGTTCAGTGAAATCGGAAAATTAAGATTTCGAATGGCAGAATGTTTGGATGCCATATCTAGCAAATTCATACGATGTTTGTTCAATGTGGATTTGCATTACAATACGAATCTAATTGACTGACCGAATGGCTAACAACGACTTTTAGTAAGTTGTAGGGTAGTGGAAGCATGCCCCCCAGACCTGAATCTTTGGCACCCCCCACATATTTCTAAAGCTAAGGGCAACGTAATGGCAAGAGATTTTCCCAAACGATTTTCCACGGAAATCTAGGGTTTGGCGAGGTGAACTTATGGGCATCCCGAATATTTTTATCGATTTTTAATAAATTCACTCGTATACTTGAGTGATCAGCACTTTGAATCAACCTTTCTCGTGTCGTGATCCCCTTTTGTAGTAGCCAGATAGTAACCTGCGACCCCCCCCCCCCCCCAAACAAAACACACTCTAAATACGTGTAAATAAAATAACCCCCACATATGGACTTTAATTGTTTTTTGAATTACCGTATTTTTTAGAATAACAGATTAACTAGATTAAAAGCAGGCAGTTAATTATCGACACACATTAATCGAACATTGTAAAATGCATAGTAGGTACGCGTCGTATTTTTTTAATGTAAACATTATGTGAAATGAAATAGCTCCACAGGCGACATTTTACGGTTCATGGAACAAATTTGAAAAATTGCATATTATAAATGTAAATAGAAAAAACAAAAGTCAAAACCTTGCTTGCCTGCTTTTGACTATTTGTAAGATTTTGAATAATATAAGTACAATATGTTTTCGTAGAATATACAGCATGGCGCCTGTAAGCGAAGAGACAGTTTTAGGCGGAATACAACCTATCTATAAACTATAGATTATAGGGTCCAAGTCATAAGTTTTTAGTATAGTTGCGGTGACATACGGTGAGAGGGAATGTCTATCCTCATCTAGGTTTGACTACAGCAGTACCTAATCAATGATATAAGTAAACTATGAATCGTGCACATTAAAATTTTAGTACACATTAAAATTTTAGTGCACATTTACAATCAAGATCTCTGAAAGTTCTCCTTGGACGTTAGCAAAACAACTTTGAAGGGAGCGTCTCGTTGGTTACATCATGGTATACACCCTAAATGATTTGGAGACGTGGTGGGATGTTGAAGGAAAATATGTGAGGCAGAGACGCGTCAAGTGGGAGTGTTAGGGGTGTGAAACACCCGGATGGCTGGATTCGGGGAGCGGCAAAAGTCCAAAAAAACATTTTTAATAACTTTATTAACAAAATAAAATGAACTTTACGATGAAAGAAGTCGCCTGTGGCGTAATTTATTTTCGTGACATTAAAAATTGTGATTTAGTACTTTATTCGATACACATATATCAATTTAAGTCGCTTTATATTATAATTCAGAATGTTATATTATTTAATAGATAAAACATGTCATAATTTGTGTTATAAGTATATTTTGATAACAATAAAATAATTGAATAACTAATATTAATACTATCGACCGAAGGTACTTGATGGAATTTGAATTTAAATTCTAATGGATTTAAAAAAAACTTAAATCCATTAGAATATAAATAAAATAATTGTTTCAATTTTTCTTTGACTTCTGTCATATCTCCATCAAAAAAATTTTTTTTTGTTTGGGAGGGGACGGAAATTTATGGCAGCCACCCTTGGCACGTCCCTGATGTAGGATATCATTATATAAGACGTTTCAGGAATGATAAACTATAAACCTGAAAGTTTCACTCCTCGATACATAGGTGCGAATGTGAATTGCGGAAGTGAATCGATATTGTCTCAAATTGAATTCGACAGCGCCGATTGTCAATTCTCATTCCCATGGCGTTCATGACATTAGCTACGTCTCCGATGTGACACCAATTAAAACATTCCTTTATTCAACTTTATGATCAATTATCGCATAAAAACAATTGTATCGTAATTACTAAATAGCCAATCTCAATGATGCAGCCGATCCCAATAGAATATCACCAATAGCGTAACTCTTTTTTGTCTCTACGAATGTGACAATTGTAATATTGTTATTCTAATAAATGCGTAATTAATAATACTAGGTACCTAACTACTACAAAGTTTAGAAAAACTTAATGCATTCAACATAAAAAACGTATCTATAAGTTCGCAGTGATGATTTGTGAAATGTGTTTTAACTTGCTAGGCATGGCACGGTCATTTGCATTCTACCTAGGTAGGTACCTACTCTTTTTGTAGGCATGAAACATTGAACAGGTTTCGCGAGTCTTGATTCAACGGATTTCCATGAAGCGTGTAATCTCTACTTAGTATTTAATTAATAATACGATACAAAGTATATAGTTACTATATTGTATAGTTATCTATAACTTGTGGCTTATTCGGTTTTGGACGTTTTGGTTAATCTCTTTTGGTATCTACCTACAAACATGAGCTCATATTAAATTTTACACGTATTTTTGGAATACTGAACTCCATAACTTTTAATTTTTTATTTTATTTTTCTCATTATTTTTGAATATATATTTACCGATTAATAAACTTTTCTAGCTATTTTTCGATAACAACTTTACCTAGAGACATCACCTTAATTAAGTACATTGAAAACAGTGAAATGTGACATATTTATATCGATATTTATTTAAGTATCTATCTATTAAAAGTTTAACTGTGTGATATTTATAATTTATAGAAATCTCACGATCTTTCATTTTTATTACACGGTTATTGCGGATAATAAAGGTAACATTTTGTATTGAAATCAATTCGTTTGTCCCTTTAGTCAGAGTTGACAATTTATTCAGTTTTATTAAACTATGCAGACAGCATAGATTAAAGAAACAATGTACAATAAAATGGAGGTGTATAACTAGACCTAAACATGTTATTAATGCAATCTTGGTATTTTATTTTATTTTATGGAATGGCAGAATTACTGTTTATTTGATTCAACAAGTGGTTAGGTAGGTATGTAGGTACTAATAATATTGACAATTTATGTTATTGGTTGCACGCCGTAGAGTAACAACATCGAAGTTAATTTTAAAATAAGCACAAAATAGCAACATCGAAACGGAACTTAATCAAGAATATGTTTTTACACTACATAATTCTTGTGTAACTACGATCTTTAGTATTTAATGTGATTATTCTCAGGTTTTCGCGCCTAATTCAGTTTAAATTCTGCAGATGTGGTCGTGTTAGTTGGAAAAGCGTTAAAATATTGTGTCAATTTGGTATTTTCGGGTTGATCTATGCGCGAAGAAGGCTGCATGGGAGGAAAACGAGGCCTGCGTCGTTCTGTCGCCTGCGCCGGCCCTGCGTCCGCCGACGCGCGCACTCACACTCGTCGCCGCGCACACATTTCATATGTGCGCCCACTCGCGAATCGGGCACCGCGTATTACATTACTAAACCAACTATTAACTCTGTTTCTTAGATAAATATTATTACCGCTGACGGTTTGCGTTGTGAGAAACGCGACACGACCGCCAAACAGCAGGTCTCTGCACCGACTAGCAGAGCGCAAAGTGAAGTTGAAGATCGAAGCGGTCCGCAGCCGTGTCCTTCGACCACTTTCACCGCTCGGCAGGCTATTCTACATGGGAAGCCCGCGCCTCTCCATCCGCTCTCCGCCTGCCTCTTGCGACGATGTGCACTCCACGAAGACTCGGAAAATCTTTTTGCAACGAAGAAAAATCGATACAGCTGTTTTAAATGAGTCGCGCGTAAATCTTACCGGATGCTGCGCCCTTACGAATACACCCCCATGCACTTTTATACGTCATAATATTTACATTTATTAAATAAGGAAACAAACAGTTACATTTTGATTACAAATAATTACAAGATAAAAAGAACTTTTTATATACCACGTTTTTAAATTTTCTGTTGAATCATATTAACTTAACAATTCTATGTATTAATTATTTAGGATTAATGAACAAATCATTTTTTTGCTATTTTGCAACAAACAAATATAGATAACTGAAATGTCATTTGGATTTCCATAGTATACCACGTATATATTAATAATTTAGTTGCTAGGACCACCCCCTTAGCAACGAATAATAGTCTTTTACTTTTTACGGATTTTTCTGAAATAACTTTCCATACAAAACAGAATTAACTGAAAATGAATTCAATTCTGCTTAAAGATGGCTAAAAGTATTAAAAGAATGCATTGGCATCGCGTTCTGATATATTCTAAAAGTTTCAAGTGTCTAGCTAGTCGGGAAGTTAGTTAAAAATCGATTGCAAGATTTGTACTGGATAAACAACCACCGGACAAACAAGAATACGAGCTAAGAAAAACGTGGTAAAATAGAATAGTGAAAAGTTATTGAAACCAGCAAAGTTTACATATATAAATTAATTATAATATAGTAAAGTTAAGCCTAACAAGATAGAAAGTAAGAAGAACATAAATATAAAGAAATTGCATATGAAAAATGAGGAAGAATAATGAATAATTATAGACAAAAAAGTAACATTTTTTTTTAAATATATATGTACTTATATAGGTATCTAAGTATATCTATATAATAAGTATTTTGTGTGTTAAGAATTATTGAAATTTATACATAATATGGGTGTCTAAGATAGAACAGAAAAAGAGAATAATAAGAAAGGGAAAAAACATACCATTTAAAAATTCGATCCAATGTCCACTATACAAATTTTTTGAGATAGCGCGTTTAAACGAAACAGGTGAATTATTGAAAGGATTAACGGAGGAGAAATACGTATTGTAATTTAAACAAGAGCGCCGAATAAAAGAGTTCTGTGCATAATTAGAATCGCTACGACTGACATGGTACAAAGTTTGGTTTCGCGTAAATCTTGATGGACAATGGAAACCCACCCTTTCGAGTAGGTTTGGCGTGTCAACAAAACCATTGATAATTTTGAAAAGAAAATACTGATCAGATAGCTGATAGAGAACGTCGGCTTTCCAAAGATGGTACCTACAATAAAAGTTGCAGTGGTCGAAATAGAATTAACTATGTCGTTACTATCATTATATGTAGTCATTATATAGCTGTCATTATGTATATTATATAAAAAATGTGCGTATATCTTGTTTTATGTCAGAATTAATAATGATAATTACAAATCAACATACATATCCCTGCAGACACATTGAAAATAATAATATTATGTTAAAGAACATTTTCAAAAAATATTTCCGAAATCGATCAAACCTGCTTCCGGCCAATGTGATTGAGTAATCGAGTAATCTCTACGCATCCCGCCGAAAATTTACTAACACCCCCAATTTTCATATGTGACCATATTTTGTTTGTTTTAGTTAAGATATTATATTTACGTACTATTACTACTAGATGGTGTCAGGATCTCTCACATTTTTGACGTACCCATAACATGGAATAACAAAATATTTTTTTATAATATTACATGTAGGTAAATTGTTTAAAATATTTCTACATTTTTTTATTTTGCTTCATGTTTTTTTAAAATCTTTGAAAATCCACTGACAAACAAGCAAGTGTGGTTATGTTTGCGGAAACATGTTTAATCTGTTGGTGGAAGTAGCGATATAATTAATAATTTAAAGCGAACTATTTTTTACGATGTGGACTGTCCAAACTACATTAACCTAATTTGATAGCGATGCTTGCAGTTGTGGACACGTGTTAACTAAATGTTGGTACAAATGCATTTGTGTAGTAATTTGTTTGCGGGCATGTGTATGAAGGTCTATAACTCTATAATCATTAAATTTAAAAAAAAAAATCCAATAAATTGTCAGTATTTTTATTAGAATCCAAAATACGTTAACATAAATATATATATTATTTTCTCGTTACATTTTAGACCTATCATATACAAAGAAATAGGAAATCGGGTTTTCTAATACATAGGCTCCCGCAACTTAACTAAATCACTGTGAATGTTTCATTATCAGATAAAAACTACAATCAAAACAAGATTTATCTCTCTGCAAATTTCAGAGAAAATACTTTATTTTAAGCAGTCAACTAGAAATTCGTAATTCTTAGGTAAGTATGTAGATACAATACTGTATTCCCATTGAAGTATATAACACCTTTTTAAAAAATGCATATATTTGTCATATTATAAATAATAAATTATATATTTACTAAATTTACAACCACTGCCTTGTATAGCCTTATAAATATTATTTAGATCCATGTCCTACATTAAAATATATACTTATATAATATGTATATGTAAATATAAAATATATTTTTATAATTTCATACGATATTAGAAATAAAATAATATGATATACAAAAACTCTCTTTCGTAGAATTTGATAAACGGCATGACCGCATTTAGGTACCTACTATCATGAATTACCTAATAAAATTGTGGGGCAAAAAATCTCTCTGCTAAATTGAGAATGCCTTAAAATCCCGTGTCGAATATAACTATTTAGTAGATGGTGGTGTAAAGAGTAAAAAACTGCTCTGTTGATGAACGATGAACAAGCTGTACGTGACATTTATTTGGTGATCATTTACGTCTCGCAAATCTGGACATTTACTCTTTTCTTATATGGTGACGGTAACAAATTTGATGGGGGAAAATAACTCTGAGTCTACTGTCTGTGCGAAATTCCAAAGCAGTTCAATCAATCGAGAATGGGAAACAGGGTTAGGTCATGTGCACTTAGAGTTGGGTTTTGGGAATTTCCCGACAGGAATTCTCGAGAAATTTTCGAGATTTTCCATCCCGAATCTCGAGAATTGAAATTTTTAACATTTCGGGAAATTGCGGATCTCGAGAATTTCACGAGATTCGGGATTTCTTTATTATCAAATATTAATTGAAAAAACGATTTTCTATATGAAAAAAGAGGACGGAAAACACAAAACGTTCAAAGACTAATCGGGGCATTCAACATAATTTTAAGCCAACGTCGACTCAAAATGAGCGCAATTTTTGCAACATCACGGAATTTTGTGTCTCAAAAGCGTACGCGATTGTCAGACGCAGCGATTGATAGTCTGTGTTTTTTGAAATTCCATTTTAATAAGTAATGTTTTGAATTATTTCTGTTTTCCTACTTCTATTTTGTCTGTCTTCTTACATAAATAAAAAAAATCATTTTTTTTTTGGAATTTGTCTGTTTTTACACTGATTTTAGGATTTTTACAGCTTTTTTTAATTTCCCGATATCTCGAGAATTCTCGAGAATTCTTTTCTGGAAATCCCGAATCTCGAAAATTCAAAATTTCATCATTTCGGGAAATCCCGAATCCCGAGATTGTGTGCTCTATGTGCACTGTATGGCACGCACGAAAATAAATCGGCAGGGAGAGAAAAGTGGCAACCTCTTATAACATTTCAGGGTCTGTTGACAGTAAAGTGAACATAATCGATGTTGATCAATATTCAATGGTGTTGGTGTTGGTGTTTTAATTCGTTGCAATCTGGAAAAATACTATTTCTCTCAGCGTTTAAATTATTACTCAGGTTCCGGAAATCCTGTCAGTTTGACGGCTGCTTATATATTAAATTCTGGATAAATTCAGGTTTAATCTGTACAATTTCCGTACTGTAAAGAGTTTGTAGATTGTATAGTTAAGTTACAAGTTTGCTAAAATGTGACCAAATGAATGAAAATAAACATGATTTATTTAACATTTTCTTTTCTGAAATTGCGTACAGTTTCTGTGTGAAACATAATGGCTCTAAAGGTCTAAAATGTGGGTGAATTTAAGCCTGAACAATCGATAAATGTTGTTAATAAGATATTTGTGTCATCGTGATGGCCTATGAATCAATATTTAATTATAATATTAAAAAAATATAACTTGGCAACACTAATTTCCAAGAGGACATAAATTATTGTACATATATAGCGTTCTATTAAAAACCCTATTTCATTATATAAATTATTGTTTTTTCTTCTTTTTATTTTAGCATTCATTAAATGTGAAACAATGGACATTGAGATGATAATAATAATAATAATACTAATATGTATATTTAACCATCGTAAAGTAATATAATATATATATAATATCATGGCAAGTGCAGATCACAGATTGCAAATTCCAATGGAAAGTTTTACCGAATATATTTTTTTATCATGAAAGACAAAGTTACGGATGTCGAAGTGGTGTTTATTATAGGTTGAAAAAGACCAAATTAATAACCAAAGAAATATAAACAGTATGCATACTTTGGCCACATCATGCAGCATTACGAGAGATATCAACTTCTGCATTCTATCATTCAAGGGAAGTAAGCAAGACGCGGGAAGAGGAAGAACGCCCTGACTCAAGGATTTCAGAGACTGGTTTGAGCACACACTACTTCCTTATTTAAAGCAGGGGTAGATAGGGAAAAAATAGCCCAGCTCATCGCCGACATCCGATAAACAATGTAGCAGAGAAAGAAGAAGATATAATATTAAGTAGGTATAATAAAAGAATAATTTGAGAAAGAGCTCATCGATATCTTATGAAACGAAATAAGACGTTTAAAATATTTTTCTTTATGGTAATAACATAAAAAAAACTTAAGTGATAAGTTTTAATGGATTTAAGTTTTGTACTATTCCATTTAAGTCGTTTTTTGCAACCCGGGTTTCGCCTTTAGGCATCTTCAGGCGCCGTGTACACTCATCAAAGGCAAACACACACTGACAACGAACACTCTTAACTCTAGTTTATATAATAAATCAATACAACCCGGGTCGCAAAAAACGATTTAAATGGAATAGTACAAAACTTAAATCCATCAGAATTTAAATTCAAATTCCATCAAGTACCTTCGTTCGATAGTATTAATGTTAAGTGATAAGTAATTAAATTTCGTTTCGCCAAATAAGAAACTATAAGGCAACACAATGCATATATTTCATAAAAGTATACAGGTTGTTCAGGCTTAGATCACTTACATACCCCAAAATTCTCCGTTTTAGAGCACCTGCGCCCCTGTACGCTACTACAAGACTATGCCTAATTATTGTATAATTTACAAATCCATGCCGGCTTCGTCCATGTCGTCAAACATGCTTCCGTTCTTCGGTGCGCCGGCATCTTCCGGGATGCTGATCTGGAACTGCAGAAGTACCACCAGATACGTCACCATCGTCGCCAGCAACTAAAATATAAATAATGTATTTTTATAGTCACGTAAGTGATTAATCAACTTTTTGAAAGAAACGACTTTTATGTCACTCGACTGTATTTCTTGTTATCAATCGATCTGATGTGCCGTTGGTCCCGTTGCGATTTTTTTTTGACGCAGATGACGCTATCGATTCGTCATAATATTTAAAAAAGGGCTTCGAAACAGTTCAAATTAAGATGTAAGTAGATGCAATTATTAAATTATATCAGGATAATAAAAATATGCGGATTTCTCACAAATTGATAAGGTATAAAATATTATTCGAGGCATAACAAAATCCTTTCAACTAACATAAAAAATGCCCATAACGTAAGCACTCGTATTATTACGTGTCATCTTCAATAATAATTATTTTTAGTCACAGTATGCAATTATAGGAAAGAGATAAATAAGTAGGTAAGTATGTACATTGATAATTTTATTATGTTTTTTATGTTGGTAGTCAGAATTTATGGTTTTGATTTATGTATTTTTCGCGTGCCGCGGGCTTCCAAGTTCCTAAGCCCGCATCGGTCTACTTCCCGATATAACTAAAGGCAAACAT
This sequence comes from Rhyacophila brunnea, assembly GCF_057557595.1. Classification (NCBI taxonomy): domain Eukaryota; kingdom Metazoa; phylum Arthropoda; class Insecta; order Trichoptera; family Rhyacophilidae; genus Rhyacophila; species Rhyacophila brunnea. The sequence goes on along the minus strand of NW_028233276.1, from coordinate 31,172,307 downwards.
TTCACTGCTTCGCTACTACACACTAAACAGCTGAGCAGTACCTTGTAAAACCCTGGTAAGTTTAACACCTCACCTTGCTACCTCCTGTGGGATTTCTTATTAAGGTTACTCAGTGACGTCCCTAGACAGAATGCCGCCCCATTTTTTATACATTACTTTTTACCATCCGTTCATGACCCCAATATTTAAGAAACGTGTGGTATGGATACATTACTAACAAAATATATACCGCTAAATCCAATTTAAATGCCATCTCTACTTCAATAAACAATATTGTGAGTCCACGGTTTTAGATACATTTAAAAATACACCTGACAACTTTCAAAAGTCGCGAGTGACTGGCAAAAGTATTTGGATAAATTAATTATTAGGTAAGTAACTATGCACCTACCTATAATTCAAATATAATTCGTAAATCTGCACGTGTCATTTCTGGTCATCAAGGACGTGACGTCCAAGGACAACAAAGTAAACTAGACATCGCGAACCCGACAAAAAAAATATAGTCCTGTTAAACCTTTATGTTAATTAATACATTTTGTTTCCAACCAGTGAACTGGTTTTTTTAATGGAAAGGTTTTTTTGTTATTCGGTGCTAAGTTTAGGTTCCTATTTCTATACGATATACCTAATGATTCTCCTCGATTTGCCACCCTTCTAGTAACTGCCGCCCCCAAGCGACGCTCAATCTGCCTACCCCCACGGGTCGTCGCTGAGGTTACTTACACAAAGTAAGCGCCAAAGAACAGTAACCCGCACATTAGTACTAATAGTATTAGCACATAGTAACATTATTCGTTGACAATTGAACTATTGGGCAGTATTAGTAGCGAATTAAGCCTATTTCCATGTTAGCCAAGCAGCGTTGGATACTTCCGTATTTCAAAGTTAATAACTCAGAGAACTATCTTAGAAATCAGAAGCATCGCTTATGTGTCCTCAAAAAATGCAGAACTAACATTGGTAATGCCAATTGGGAGGACAATAACACAATATAATTTCAATAAAGTCGCTTCGGGTATTGATATATTCCACCTACGTTAAGATGACTATAAATAGATGGACGTTGTTTCGTAAATTCTTAAAACAGGGTACCTATATGTACGTGGCTCATTCAGCATACTTCCTTGTATCTATTTTATACATTTTTGATTTACTATATTTATAATTACACTTTTTATACTGTTTTTCTATTCCTGCTTCTGTTTTATTTGTTTGTAATGTAGGGTGAATACCCTATCATCCGCATGACTTGGCAGGAAACCATTAATTTATAATTACAATGTATCTTGCAACATAATATTGTTAAAATTGCAAATCAAGCGATGTATGTGAATCAATCAAATTTCAACAAAGCTAATCTAGCAAAAATAATTCAATAATTATATTTATCAATTATTTATAATTTACAAAACGATTTATCATGATATGCACAAAAGTTGTTTATATGAAAATCAATCTTACACAATTATTAAAACTGCATAATTGTTCAAATTAAAATCAATTATTTATAATTTACAAAACGAATCATGCGTTACACAATAAAGCATGATTATCAAAATATTCATTTAGTGATAGCAGCATTTTCTATTGTATCGAATCACTATAAAAATACTCAGTACACGAAATCAATATGTCAGTCAGTTATCAAAGATTTAACCGTAAGGTTATCGTGCGCTCCGCCCGATCGCACTTCGCAATTCATCAGAACGCATACTCGTGATTTCACCCTGCTAAATTATAAGCTGTAAACTTATCTGTAATAATTAAATCTATATATATTTGGAAGGAGATAATAAAACCAGGGTTTATTTCATTCACGCACCAAATTCTGAGTTATTCATTTGGGAGTCAAACCAACCTACCCTGCCTGTTCCTTACACCATCTCACTTCCGATAGTAATACTGTTTTCATACAATTTCTTTTTTTCGTGTCATATTGCGAACGTCTTGAATTTGTAAATTCACTTCGGGGTAGACGAACACGTCCTCGGACGACGTGTTGAGACTTGAGTTCATAATGGACTAGTAAAATTGTATCGCTATTAATAACGTGTTTTGACTTCTTACTTATCCTAGTTTTTGCCATCCACAAGATTTGTCCTCGAGGAAAATAGTTGAGTTTTCGTTCGTTCTCCGTCCAGAAAATGATTTTGTGTTTATGTTCTGGATTTCATTGCACAAATTCCTTTTATTTCTTATTTTATTCCTTGATTTATTAATGATGAAAGGATAAAATAGGTTTCGCCCGCAACTTTATAATAATAGGTATTTGTTCTGATTCCTTTTCGCCTTTTCCTTACCGCGACGATCAATTCCCACAACCCTTCCATGTAATCTATTCCCATCTTAGATTTTTACACCTTTTTCAGTTTCATTGCTCTGCTCGTTTCACGATCAGGTGGAGCGAGCCTGAATTAGTTGTTTATTTGTAACGTATGGTGCAATAGTATTGTGCAACCATTCTATGCTACAATACTGGCTACAATACGTAAATAAATAAATTTGAATTTAAATTATTAAATCCACCGTGAGGTGAGTAGGTATGGCTTTTATTTTTCAAATTAATTCGACGCTATCTCTAGCTCACCGATTTGAATAGGTTTCTGTTGACGTCGAAGAATCCGGCGACGCTAATGGATGAAGGATTCATCTCCGTCGCCCGCAGGAACATGTTTACCTCGGTCTGAGCTGCAGAGTTCATCCACGACAGCTCCACCATGAGTAACTTCTTTTGGAAATTCGTTCGAACCTGCAATGAAAATGTCCTAAAGAACTGAAATTGCGTACTAAAAAAAGTTCACTTAATTTCACATAATTGCAAAATTTCTAAACGTTAGCAACCATTGGGTCTATTCTATGCTTATCGACCGCTAAAGTGATAAAGTGATAAATATTATCAAACTTAGGGTAGGTTTCTATCAAAATATTAGCACTTATTGTAACAATTACACGAAGTTGGTTTTTATTGTTGCAATAAGTGCTATATTTTAACAGCACCTATCTTGCTGCTGTTAAAATATCGCATTTATTGCAACAATAAAAACCAGCTTCGTGTAATTGTTACAATAAGTGCTAATATTTTGATACAAACCTACCCTAAGTTTGATACTATTTATCAAGTTAGTGTTCGATAAGTATAGAATAGACCCACATGTCCTTAATCCTCAATTATTAACCGATTTTTTTTTGCGAGAATCTCTTGCTTGATAAGTGGCCGTCCATCTATGACGTCACGCTCTAATGAAACACTAGAAAAAATCTTTTTCGAAAAAAGTAAGACACCTGTAGAAATCGAACCTGCGTCTCTTGCGTTCGCGCCCTGTGCATTACCACTATGCCACGATTGCCATGCTTCATTGCGACAAATTATAACTATTGGCCTTATTAATTACCTGCTCATAAGCGCTCTCTAAACCCAAGAGACGCAGGTTCGATTCCTACCGGGTGTTTTACTTTTTTCGAAAAAGATTTTTGCTATTGGGTATATTTTCTCATGAGTGTTTTCAGAATTATGTGTGTTTAATAATTAGAACGGTACATTCTTAAATCTTGTGAATTATTCGTTGAATAAAAGAAATAGTAATTAAAAAATGATATTATAATGTGATGATTCGTGACGAAGGGGGGAGGGGGGGGGTCAGAGTAAATGTGACGTCACAAAGTAAACAAAAAATATAAAAGGATCTGAAAATACAATATTGGGGATCGGGGATTTAGGGATAAATATGAAAAAAATATTTTTTCAGTTATTTAACGTTTAGATAAAAAATGTAGTGTAATATAGATAGGCGGGTAAAAGGTTATCTGACGAAATGTGACGATGGAGGGGTTAACAATAGCCAACATCGTATGACGTCATAATACGTGGACGGGCCTCTAAAGAAGAAACGTGCAATTTTTGCCAGACACGGGATTCGAACCCTCACCCACAGCGTCAGAAACAGACACTTTGATACTTCATCGCCATGGGAATGTTCAAATTAAAAATATTATTGTTAGTGAATAGTCAGAATGGTCGTGTTTCTGTTTCTAATGGAAACTTTTGTGAAATTGATTATCTGTTTTAAATTTGCAAAGCCTTGCCAAATGGTCGCACTTATCCAATATTTAGGATTATACGTCGTATTACAGAGGTGAAGGGTGGAGGTAGGCTGTTAACATCCGACATAAATAGTGCACATTAAACTTTGATAGTCGTTCGTATTTGTTTTTATTGATCTAAAACTACAATTATTTACAGTTGGTGTTAATTAGCTTTAAAAATAATTTAACATAAACCAAGCCGTAATAGTTTTGGTATATTTTGGGCGATCCGACAAAATTGCGCACATTTTTTACTCATACTTACTTATTTTTTTTCGTTGGATTAGAAATACATACACGTCATGTTAGTTAATTATTTAAAATTCATTACGCTATGCTTAAACTAAACTATATAATATAATAGAATATAAAAAAATATATATATTCTATCTATAAAATATCCCAAATTATGTATTTAATGGCATAATCTTATATATTTTATAGATAGGCGAGTATTTTTAGACTATTGTCTATTATGGTTAGGTTTTTGCAGGGTTTATTCGGATTTTAAAAACTAACCAACACCACAATATTATGTAAATTGTAATCTTAGTCGAATCAAAATGTTATTATGTCTCACAAAGTTAAGTGTGCACTTTATATGGCGGTTCTTAACAGCCTACCTCCACCCTTCGCTACTGGTACATAGTCATACATGGGTGAAGATGACATGTTAATTTTGGGTTTAGGACGATTTGGCGCCGGACAACTGGAAGCCACGCAATTCGAATATAAATAGACGTTAGGTACTTGTACGTACTTTAATATATTTAATATTATTATTTATATTTAAATTATTATATTATGATTTAATAGTTGGTGAGAATTTAAATATGCACACGTAAATAACGATTTATTCGTGAATATGTTTAAGTTCCAACGAAAAAAGGGTTTTTTATTTTTTATATAAAACCTCTCAATCCGCAATAAAAAACATTATGTTAAGAGTAAAATGAATTAAAACTACTAAGTAGTAGGTAGAAACTGATTAAAATTCATCGTCTACGTTCTGTTTACGTATCTACAACAGTGCGGCGTCCAATTGACCTGGCGTCCAGTTATCCCATTCCCTTAATTTTTATTGTAATAATATGGCGTATTTGACTGACATTGTGCGATGCGTAGTGGGCCTCGTCACAGATGACAAAAAGCAGACTGACGCTTAAGCAAGCGGTGACAGCAAGGCCGATGTCCTTCACCCCGAAGCCTTCCGACACCTGCGCCATCAGCCCGTAGATTGAGAGCGTGATGATGAAGAAGAGGTAGAGGTTGATGAATATGAACGTGTAGCAGTGGGCTACGCCCGTATCTCTCGCCAGCTTGCTGAGACGTAGCCACAAGGCGCGGTATTCTGCGACCAAGCCTGCCGGACCTATGTGACGCAGAGCCTGCATTTAAAAAAGATTACTTTATAAGATCGACGGTATATGTAGATACTCACGACATAAGAATCAAATAAAGTGATGGCATGAAAGATAATAAATTATATTGTCGAATATTGATCTGCTTCGAGGGTGGTAAAAAATGAATGTAATAAACACAGCACAACAAAGCGTATGACAGTAGCGAAGGGTGGAGGTAGGCTGTCATGATCCGCCATAATTAGTGCACATTAAACTTTGTTAGTCATACGTATTTGTTTTTATTCAACTAAGACTGCAATTTGTTGGTTAGTTTTTAAAAGTCAATTACTTTGGACGATACGACAAAATTGTGCACATATTTTCATTTTTTTTTGTTGGGTTAAGAATAAGTAGGTACATATTGTTGGGTCATTTGTTTTTAATTCATTAAGCCCTGTCTAAACCAAACTATAATAATATTACGTAGATAAAAAATATTATTCTATCTATAAAATATCCAAAGTTATATATGATTTAATTACATAATTTTAGATATTTTATAGACTATTTTTTTACTATTGTCTATTATGACTTGGTTTTAGCAGGGTTTAATTGAATTTTAAAAACTAAGCAACACCACCTGTAAATTGTAGTCTTATTTCAATGAAAACAAATACGTATGACTGCAAAGTTTAGTGTGCACTATTTATAGTGGATCTTAACAGCCTACCTCCACCCTTCGCCACTGGCGTATGATCGCTTTCGATATTTAAAAAAAAACTATTTGGGGGTCGCCGGTCTACCGGGATTTCTACCGCCTGGTGTATCCTTCCCTGAATCATTATATGACTCGCGAATGAAATCGTTGAATTGGTAATAAAAATAATATATTCTGTGTTGGTAGCATTGATTGTGTTCGTGTAAAATTTAGCCTAATTTGCCGTTCTGCTTTGGTTAGTTACTTACATCCGATTAAACATGATTTATCTTCTAAATAATGATATATTATGGTATTATTCATTTTAATAGAACGAAAATTTTATCGTACTGATTCTACTTTTAGAAGAATTTGCGTTTTATTTAAATTAATAATACAATGCATTTCCACTATGAATTAACAAAATAAAAGAAAATATATATAATACGTATAGGTAGGTATATATTTATATAGGTTCGACAATTAATGGCAAATAAATATCAGAGCAAAGGTGTGAATTTTGCTACAAATTATTTTTTATTTTGAAATTACTCATTTAGTAAAATTATAACATAATTTCGAAAGGCAACATCAGCAGCCATGCGTATGTAAATTGGTTGGCTTATACGTTCCTTGGAATGGCAACGCGCCGAAGTAACGTCATTCCAACAAAATAATCTATAAACATAGTCATTTACATAGGTATGAATATTCATAGGGCCTAGATGATTTTATAGAAATCGATCATAATCTTAAAAGTCACAAATTTCAATGATGGCATACAGACAGAATATAGAGACCCTCGCTTGGTCGCCGATGTTGGCAGAACATATCTATAGTCTAAGGGCAGAACAGTAGCCTCCAAGTACTACGGCGCTGTTCATGGGGGCACTTTTTTCAAATAAAATTACATAAATTTTTATTACATTGTCATTATCATATTACAGATTGTCGAAACATGTATTGAGAGTGACTCGAATGAACCATTATAATAATTGTTTAAAATAATACCGATTACCGAATTGCATAACATATTACGATGTCCAACGTCCAAAGAAAGGTCGGAGATTCAAGATTTTCTGAAAGATAGGTACCTACTGCAATACAACAATGAAAGAGCCACCACAAGAAATTTAGGAGTTATTCGTACCTATGTAATATTTTTTATTAAATATATAATATCGATGGGCGATCACTTGATTCAATATTGCATGTTTTTCAGGACGCAGTCTGGTGACATTTTTTCAAATAAATCTTTGCCTAATTTTTAAAAATTATCATTTCAAAATAGGTCATTATTGATTTATTCAACATTATTTTTTTTAGAAACATAAAATAATAAATAAAATGAAAAAATCAAGTGTGATTATTCTCCCCGGCTATCGAATTCTTCTTCTTTCTTTCGACCATGTCCGATCCTAATAGGATCATATGGGCCTCCATAGAGTAGAGGTTTGTATTGACAGATTTAGTTTTCTTACAAGAAATGGATGTCAGTCACTTGCTCAACCTATTAGGTCCATACCTACATCCATACATAATACGAGTATATACGAGTAATTTGAAAACATACCATGCCCCATACCCAGTAGAAAAAAATCTTTTTTTTTGGAAAAATTAAATACGACATCCGACCGATAATAACTAAACTATTTTAGTGATCCATGACGTCGGTTAGTAATTATTGGCAATTAATCGATGCCTACTTACCTTGATTTATTATATGAAAACCAATAGCCAATATTACAGCGCAGTTTGATAATCATTTCATGTAAAAACTACTAGTTAAAATCGTCGTAATTATGTAAGATGTCCGTAGCTTAATTGGAAAAGCATATTGGTGAGAATCCAGCGGTTACATGTCCAAGTCCCGTCGGTGTCGAATTTTTTCTTCTCTAATAAACAGGTTTTTTCTAGTGTGTATATGCATGAGATGTTTTCAAATTATCTACGTAACTATGTATTTTCAATATAAATAGAATGTTACATTCTCAAATCTTGTGAATTATACGTTGAATAAATGAAATAGTTTATTTATAATATGTATTGAACAATGTCCAGTGGTTATTCCAATAATTTTATTAAGGTATGTAAAACTTATGTATTCAGGGTCTATATTATGGTTACATGTAAATTTTACGCAAAACATTTCACCGTGGCACAGCTCGCCGTGAGCTTTCTATCGGAAAGAGATGACAGTATACTATACGGTCTCAAATTTTATTAGATTAAATATGAAGATTAATTCAATTTTCATGACTGATTTTGCCAAAATTCGTGAATTCAAGAATTAAAACCTAACAAATAATCCGGTATATCGGCCATTTTCAAAATTTGTTTGCTGTTGGCTTCCTGTAAAGTGTAAACCGAGAAGAACCGTGTTTTATTTAGACATGAATTTTATGTCAGTACTATACGACCCATAGAGATTGGACGGCCTTTAATATGCGGCCATATATTTCCGGTACAACATTTCACGGTAAAGAGTGATACGGCGAACTGCATACGTACAAGTTTCCGGACACGAACTGAGATACCATTGATAGGTGTAGTGCATCTTAGTGCACGCGAAACATTTTTTAGTTAGACTGTAGGCATGGCCCCCACATCCTGAAGCGGGCCCCCAGCCTAGGATCTTTGGCGGGCCCCCTACCTATCGCTAAAGATAACGGCAGCGTGACGCTTTACAGTATCGTCTTCCAAACGGTGTAGGTACGCGGTAAAATTAATGTGTACCTACCTATAATACGTGATTTTTTGTATATTTTAATACATCCATTTGAATTATGGAGTTGTCGAGTATTGATACACAATTAACAATTGTATCGTACAACCACATAATTTTGAATAAAAATATTACTGAAGAAAAATAGCGCCGCGACTTTTTTACTATTCAAGCAAATTTGTGATGTGTGTTTATCTCACTTATCTGGTCGACTTGCCTCGCCAGGCCCCTCCTGAGCCGGGGCCCCCAGGCTAGAGCCCTGTCAGCCCCCCCCCTTGTGGGGGTCATGCCTGTAGGTATATATAGGTCTGTTCATGTTTTGCTTTCGGAAAGTTCCACTAGATAGGTACTGTAGATAGGTATTTATCACAGGTTGTTACACAGTAAGAAGATCATAAATAAGATGTAGCGAGAATGAACCTGTTGAAAGTCATCTGCGAGTAGATTTGCAGATTCGCTGAGGGCTTCACAGAGAAGGTACCAGTATCCTCCCAGTATATATGTCAAAATCTCCAAATATACATACGGCAGCACCTACAATGCACACAAACATTATTTTATTCAAAATTGAGGATTGATTTATTCGTATTAGGTATGTGATATTTAGGTAGACACTAAATCGTTCCCATAAAGAAAATAGGTATAGATCGCACAATCAGAGTTGAGGCGGCTGAATACTCACACAGGCGCATTCAAAAAAGGAACAGCATGTAAAAGAATACTGTAGAAATTCACCAATACACACAATCTTTCGTATCTGTATCGCACCAACTCTGGCTGAGAGACCTATACCATAATCTATAAATACTCTATAGGGAGTACGGCCACCCCTTTAGACAAATTTGATTTTAAATTCATAATATGTTATCATATATTTTTTTATTATTCTTAGATTTCGAATATCTTTGGATCTTTAATTTAAGAACGCGAACAAGAGGATAACAATTATTTACAATCGCATAGCTTTAAAGTGATTTAAACGTATTATGCGTCAATTACATTGAGCTACTTTGTTACCTGTAAAGTCGCCCAGTGTCATCATCGAACAAGCTATCAAGCAGATTGTAAACAATCTACCGAGAAAGGTTGAAAGCCGGTCAACTTTACACGCTACACGCCGGCGTGTGGGCCTACTGCGCTCGTAGCAACCTCCCGGTAAAAAAACGAACTACGTTCTGTCAAAATAGTCGCTGGCTTGTGGCTTCTCAGCGAATGGAAAGTTTTGTGTGTCATCATCACAATCGCAGTAGCTGAATCGCCCGCTTTTAAACTTTTATCTTATTCTTAACTTTTCTCGGTAGATTGTTTACAATCTGCTTGTTAGCTTGTTCGATGATGACACTGGGCGACTTTACAGGCAGTTTGTAAATTCGCCAACAAGCAGCTCGTAAAGTAGCTCAATGTCATTGACGCTTTACCGTATATCAGTGGTATTGAAACTTTTTCGTTTCACGTCGCTCCAAAAATGTGTGTTCTGACCATTTTTTTTCGTTCTGCATCAGATTCGAAACCTTTTTACATAATTTTAGAAGAGTGGTCGGTGATTGATGGTTCAGAAGTAAAATCATATTCGACTTCGACTCCGTGCGTAATGTCTGCGATAGTAGCACTTTAACCTTCGTTATCGCCTGAAGAATACAGTTATTGAAGCATACGAATCTATCGAATTGTAATCGTGTGATCGTGTGATCGTGAATCCGCACATTGAGTAGGTTACGATTGTTTGTTTTTTCGAACCGCATATTATGTTTGAATACCACTGGCATACGCACTAAGTTCGTTCAATCCTGAGCTCCTCAAGAATAATTATTGCTTTATGTTGAGAGTTCACAAATGAAAATTAAGAAAGAAACCATCTATATATTATATATATAATTATATACTATTTACCTCCAACAGTTTAAAGTGGACCATGGTGACGTGGGTGATAAAAACAGACGCCGTTGACAGAAGAGGGATGACCGTCGCAATGAATATAGCTTTGCGTCGAAGTTTTAAAGGAAGAACTCGCCCTGATACTGCTTTATAGTTCATCTTTAAAGTGATAAGTATTATTAATAATTATTATGTATGTAATTAGATAAATTACGTTATTATTATACTAGTGATATGGTGATTAATATTAAAGATATTATGTTTGGAACCAGCTGCCATCTTTTACTCTAAATTAGGAGCTATCGTGTGGTGAGAGATGTCATTTCAGGGTATGAAAAAAAGAGGTTAACGTAAAGTATGACATACAGGAGGCCCTCTACTTTCGTACGTAATTGGTTCCTGGAAATGTGTACGAATGTTGAGTGTACGAAAGTAGAGTAATGTAAAAAAGACATCAAAAAGTGTACTTTAAAATATTTATTTTTCAATGGGTAACTATAATAAAGTTAACGTGAGGTGTTTTCTTTATAAACTTGTCAAGAGATAGTTGAATACCTATCACCCTTTTTTCTTTGCGAATAAAGAAGAGACTGCATGGAAGCGCACAGTTTTTGCATTATCAACAAAAATCTAAATTCTTAAGAGATTTACAAAATAAATAGCGAATTGTACGAAAGTAGAACGAACGAAAGTTGAGGGCCGCCTGTATTTTATGTATATTAGGAATATTGCGAGTCGATATATATTATGATAGTCGCACCAGTTGGTATACAAATCATGACACGATGAAGAGTTGGAGGAACATCTTAAGCTCAAATTACACCGGCATATTCTCAAGCCAATCGTCTGCCCGATCGTGAAATTTTATTTTAGATCGTTCCCTAGAGTTGTAACCAAAATAGAATATCTCATATTTTTCGCGTACCTATAACTCAATCGATGATTACCGATAACATGCGGTAGTCGTCGACTCAACTATCACCGATATTTTATTGAGTCGTGAGAGAAAAATATGAATTATTCATTATTACATTAATCACCTTAATTATTACGTATCTAATAATATTAATGAGTTTGCTGAATATTTTTTTCTGCGACCTACCTACCTCAAAAGCTGTCCAAGCATTCAGCACCTCGGCAATCTTTCTCGACTCGTACCAAAGGATAGGAACTGCGATCATCGGGAAAAGGTACACAGTGAAAAGGTAAGAGATGACAGCCTCATCGAAGCGACCCTCTGCAGCTTTAGCTTTCTTGCCCTTGTGCGTGGAGATATAGGCCACGTACGCCACGAAGGCTGCAAACAACACGAATGAGTACAGCGCCGCCGGTGAAGCGAGAATCGCCACCGATTTTCCTCGCCTCGGCCTGCTGATAGGAAGAGCCCCCATTGCCCGGAGAACCATTATGACAGGTCCTATGTTCCAGAAGACGGCGTCCTCAAAGATTCCTCCATCTTCAACGACCGGCCTCACGTCGAGGAAGACCACTCGAGGGGCCCCGACTTTGTTGTTTATCATAGCGCCCGATTTATTCAGAATTCATCAATTCCATTCACCAGGAGAAGGGATCTGTTAATAGTGAACAGAAAATGATTGTGTGCCAATAATTATCATCCATAGTTTTAGCTACACATATCCTACAGTAGAGTTACGTTTTATAACTTTGCACTTTTTACTACACTTATACGCCTCTTTTTCCCGATTACCTCGTATAAAATTAGATCAAATTAATGATATTAACGTGTATTATGTAATAGATGTAGTTATAAATAAATAAATAAATAAATAGATAATAAATATTATGTAAAAAAAAATTTTTTTTGAATATACTTAATACATCATTTTCAGCCTATAGCCGGAATGCAAAGTTATGAACCATATACTCTACGTCGATAAGTCTCTGTTTTCAATGCAGATGCATACCTACTACGACGTGCTTGCTAGGTACCCTGACAGAGGTAATCATTTTAAAAATTCACAACTTCGCAGCATTTCGGAGGTTCTTACGGAGTTGTAATGGTTGGAATCTTCCAATGGCTTATTATCCATGTCTACCTATAATACTGATTCATGGCTAGGTAGAATACTACATTGTCAATTTATCTAATTAGGATCTTTTTCGGTTTGCAGCCATCTTAGGGTGGAGGTGGGCTATGGAGATCTGGTATAAATAGTGCGCACTATTTTTTTTCATGTATACCTAGGTACTTATTTGTTTTCATTGAACTAATATTACAAATATTGAGGATGGTATTTTAGTTAATTTTTAAAATTCAAAATCTTGCCTAAAACAAGTTACCTACCGTTAAATCATATATACCTTTAGATATTTTATACCTAGAAAAATATTTTTTATCTGTTATGATTTGGTTAGGCAGGGTTTAATCGATTAGAAAACCTTCTGTAATTTTCATTAATAGTTAAATGAAAACAAATGGGTATGACTGACAGTGTGCATTATTTTTGTCGGATCTCCACAGCCTACTTACCTCTACACGTATGGTTTGGGTAGGTAGGCTTTAATTGAATTTAAAAACTAATTAATACCATCTGCGATCTGTATTAGTAATTCAATGAAAACAAATACGTATATATGACAGTTTAGTGTGCTTTATTTAATATTATGTTGGATCTCTAGAGCCTACCTCTTACCAAGCCCTACGGGACTCACTGCTTCAACGTTTTACTTTAAAGATTTCAAGACGTCGCAAATCGCAATGAAAGTTAGATTCATAGCTCGAACGTTTTCGTATCATGGTAAGTAATAATTAAGAAAAAAGAACTTTTTATTTACAACGTTTTTAAATTTTCTGTTGAATCATATAAACTTGACTTGACTAGCTTAACGGCCCACATGCTCAGCGTCGGTCAAAATGGAGCTTTTATTGCTTTTTCAAACCATGATCCTGGTCATTCCTTAAACGTTGTAGATAATCTATTTATATAATTTTGAAGCCTTATTATCCTTTATATTTATTTTAAACATTTGATGACTGCATAAAGTATTTTTATTACATAAAATAGTATTCTTTTAAACCTCTCGCTCTAATGTTTTAGAATATAGTCATATTTCGGTACATGAATGTGCAGTGGTGTTAAGATTTTTTACATTTATTAATTTTTAAACGCATTTATAAAACCATTAGTATAATTTATGACGAGATGATTTTAGTTAAATATTCACGATAAAAAATTATATTGATAATCTCTGTGATCCCAAATTTGACAAGACTTAGGCATTTTATTATTCAAAAAATCGCCAAGATTAACACATTTGAAGATAATTCTAAAGATACTTATTATAAGCTATGTCTTTGACCATTCTAGTGTGATAAACATCATACGAATAATGATTGCTTTATAATAATTATTGACCTAAGAATAAGGTAGTGTTTGTTTTAAATACGCCATTTCTTTTGTCATTCCCCAGTGGTTAAGCTACAACATACGGCCGTAGCCATAAATTGATAAACTATAATTAAAGTAGGGAGTAAAATGATATTGAAGCGCGTGTTTGAACATGTACCGTTTAAAAATAAATAAAAATAAATTCGGTTAGGTACATGTTCAAACACGCGCCTTAACATGATTTTACTCCCTACTTTAATTATAGTTTGTCAATTTATGGCTACGGCCGTATGTTGTAGCTTAACCACTGGGGAATGCCAAAAGAAATGGCGTATTTTAAAAACACTACCTTATTCTTAGGTCAATAATTTATTATTATAAAGCAATCAATATTCGTAGGATGTTAATCAAACTTGAATGGTCAAAGACATAGATTATCATTAGTATCTTTAGAATTATCTTCAAATGTGTTAATCTTGGCGATTTTTTGAATAATAAAATGCCTAATTCTTGTCAAATTTGAGATCACAGAGATTATCAATATATTTTTTTATCGTTAATATTTTACTAAAATTATCTCGTCATAAATTATATTATACTAATGGTTTTATAAATGCGGTTAAAAATTAATAAATGTAAAAAAATCTTAACACCACTGCACATTCATGTACCGAAATATGACTATATTCTAAAATATTAGAGCGAGAGGTTTAAAAGAATACTATGTTATGTAATAAAAATACTTTATGCAGTCATCAAATGTTTAAAATAAATATACTTAAAGGATAATAAGGCTTCAAAATTATATAAATAGATTATCTACAACGTTTAAGGAATGTCCAGGATAATGGTTTGAAAATGCAATAAATGCTCGATTTTGACCTACGCCGAGCATGTCCCCCCTTAAACGATCAAAAATTTGTACTTGATAGAAATAGTACTGAAATGTCATTTCAACATGTCATATTCATTTCCATATTAACGCACGTATATATTAATAATTTAGTTGCTAGGGCCCTAGACCCCTAACAACCAATAATGGTGTCGAAATAACTTTTTACACAAAACAGAATTAACTGAAAATGAATTCAATTCTAAAAAGTATTAAAAAATGCATTGGCAATATTCTAAAAGTTTCAAATGTCTAGCTAGTCGGGAAGTTAGTTAAAAATCGATTGCAAGATTTGTACCGGACAAAGAACCACCGGACAAATAAGAATACGAGCTAAGAAAAACATTGTAAAAACGTTGTAATAAAAAATCAATTTGCTTGTAAATAGGAAAGAGCCTACAGGAAACCAAAATATTCTACTCACCATGCATTCCGAATAATTCCAAATAGGCAGTATGGTTTTTATATTTATTTACTTTTTTGGAATCTCCTCTTTTGGCAGGTACCTACACGTAGGTTACTAAAATAGTAATTCACTTAGGTATATGCGGATAAAGCAATAAGGACTTAATAGAGTTCACTCGATAAAATGCTTCGGAAGGTAAAAACTTCCATGGCACTTTGTGATTTTTGCAGAATAAATTATTAAGCGTTTCACTGTGTAAAGCTCTAACGACACCAAAGTTTTCTGAAATACTGTAAGCCGTTTTAAAAATTTTATTGGTTGCGAAGGTTAGGTAAGTCATCAATCAATACGTAAATAATTACTCGAAATAGTGACATGTGTATGGTTTAAATTATTAAGATGTGTGGCAGGTATTCTTGGACACATTCACACTATTAAGTCCGTGGTGTCATTAAGCTCACGCGGACTGGTTGTTAAAATGTGTTCCAATTTGCGAACCTGTTGTTGATTGACATTGAGACGGTCAAAAAAATAATAAATACCTATGCGCCATTTTAATAAAATTTGTGCCCACAGTCTCTAGAAAATGTTATGAATACCTATGTAACGGCAAGTAGGTACCGTAGGTACTGAAAATATGGCCTGTAGCGCTTCTAATCTTGTATAATTACATTGGTGTTTTAAATTAGACTGCTGTGACTGTTAGTACAGTGACAAACATAACACATGTTTTTTCATACGGTAGTACCTAATGGGAAAAGCGTAAAACCCAGGGAACACAAAATTATGGCTCACCCTACCGGGTATGGTGGCAGTTTTGAAGGAGGGTTCGCTTTATTACTTTAGGCAATAAAACCATGTTACACACAGCGCGCCGAATGTCCTCAAATATTGAATGCGCGTTATGCTTACGTAACAAACTTTAATGTAAGTAGATGTATTATGAGACAGATGTGGCTATTGAAAATAACACATCTCTTCTTTAATTAACAAGTGTTTACGTTTTACCATATTTTTCCACACTCGAAATCCGTATCCCACTAGGTATAACACACCCGATAGGTGTGGCCAGTTCCCATTCATTTAGTATTGCCTGGTAAGACCGCTTGTACCTATACAGTATGATCCAAACGTCCGACATCCGTGACCCGAGATGAGATTCCGATATGGCAGCCTTCTCAATCTCCACAATTATAACAGGATCGAGTGACTTAGCCTCACATGCACAATCGCAAGCACCCGTAGCCTGGAGCATAGTATTTGTACCCACTAATTAAAAAAAAACTAGTAAGGTAAACGTACCAGTAGTTGACCACTTAAGAAAAAAAATCAACAAAAATAATGATTAAGGTTTAGCATTAGACCGAATGATGGCAAAGCAAGTAAGTCTACTCATAATGGATCAAATGTCTTAATTAATATGATAAGACAAAAATTAAGAAAGGGTCTGTTACAAAAAAAATGTGTTAAATTTTTCAAAACCATGTTGCTGTTTCAGTAATTGACCATCCAAAAAATTGAAAGTTCCAGTAGTTGAGCACTATATTTTTCAGTAGTTGACCATGAATACACAAATACACAAAAAATACACAAAAATCCAGTAATTGACCATATGATGTGTCAGTAATTGACCCCTAGGTCATCTACTGGATAGAACCACCCTGGACACTTCTAATTAATAAATAATCATCGTTCCACACTTATGAATGTAAAACTTGTTCAAAACTAAGTGATATAATTTTAATTAATTTATCGAGTAGTTGACCACCCCGGTCAACTAGGTACTGAAAAAGTATTGAAAAAGTTTGCGTAGTTGATCCCCCCCCCCCCCACAAACTTGCTGCCTTGTAAATATAACTTAAAAATTAAAAATGATCTCGGTACTTCAATATTATGACTGCCCGTAATGCATTAACTTGATATTATGAAGTCAAAAACATTAAATTGCCATATGCTTACATCCACTGATATCCTTAACAATTTACTTAAGAAATTAAAAATAAAATACTTACTGAGTGAGGTGTTGTTTTCAAATAGCTGCTTTGACGCTCCTAGTGTGATGTGTTAGTTCCTCAATCCGACCACAGATGGCTTCACTTGTCTGAACTTTTTCGAATTTAGAGCAATCCCGCGTCTACTTTTCTTATTTTGGGCACTTTTATTGAAAAAAGATCAACTACTGGTACATGGTCAACTACCGGTACTGTACACGGTACGTGTACCGGTGGTACAATCCGTAAAAGCATCGTTTGTTAAGTAGATAGGTACACTGACCAACGCTTTCATTGTAAGGGAAATATTTTTATAGGCCTATAAATTGAATACCTACACCCTTAATCTCAGCATGTCTGTATTACCTACTATTCATTTTATTATTTTATAAGACGCTACCACTAATCAGGTATTAGTAACCATTTATCATTAGTCACGTTGTAAAGTGACGCAGTAGGCATGTCTGGAAAAGTAATTATTATTAGGTAGGTACCTACTGATTTATTTAAGCCTAGGTACGTTTTTATGATCAATAATTTCATAGACGATAAAATTTTGCTTTCAGCTTTCATTGTGGATGACAGAACGTTGAAATGAAACTTATTATTATTATGTGCTTTTTTTAAAGCTTCAATTTTATCTGCAGAAAAATTAATTGTATTGTTTTGTTAATAAATTGTATTCTTGACAATATTCGTGACGATTTTTGTCAAGAATATTATACCATTATTGAAAGTTTTTTTTATGATTATAGACTGGCAACTTTTCTAGAATGAGCGGGAAAATTGAGTCTCTACTAACTGTCAGTCAAATTTTAATGTCAACAAACAACAAAACAAACTATTTTTTATAAAACTTATATTCTGATCTAATTCTATGAAATGAATCATGGCAGATCAACCTGTCACAAGTTTACTAATTTCTAAACATTCCATTGAAAAGTTACAAAGTAACGGATACATTTATTATGATAAGTCTGCCGATTTATCTTGGGCTAAAGATGTATCCGATGAAATCGAGAAATTCGAAGACAATTTTGAAATGGAATCTGCTATAGATATTTGGAATGTGAGTATAGTTATTTTCTTTGATAATTTTGTAGCACTCCATATCGTCATTGTAGTTAAGGTGTTTTGAGACCAAAAACCTATCACACCCTGCTAATTTTTTGGGTTACAGTACCTAGGTCTCAAAAGATCACAGTCACAAAAACGACGTGGAGTACTATAAAATGACCTACCTTTTCTTTTATCACTGTCATCTGTCTAAAACCTGTTTATTAATCATCAGTTTGCCTACCGTTTCGTTTTTTATTATATTATGGAAACGAAAATCTATGCTTAGTGTTTATAAAATGGTTTTAATTGTTAATTATTGGTGGAATACATACTAGGTATATTAATATATCATGAAAACGATTGTGAAGTTTATGTTAGTCTTTTCTATAGGAAAAACTGACATATTTTCATTGAATTTCCCAGAAAGAATTACACTCCGATCGGATCTCTACTTATGTTAAATCCTTGGACGAGGTGTTGAATGGTGGCATTTCCCCTGGGTCGATTACTGAAATAATTGGGCTGCCGGGATCTGGCAAAACACAGCTATGGTAAATATTATAGTTCTCCCAATAATTTTAGTATAGGTAACTTGATATGGAAAAATAATCATTGTGCATAAATACTTTCTACTTCATGAGGTGGTAGTAAGTTATTATTTTTGGCAAAGATAATAAACTCCATATCATTTTTGTGATCAAGGTCTTTCGAGACCAAAATCATAACCTACCTACTGTAACCTAAAAATAAGTTAGGTTTCTTTTTGTCTCAAAACACCTTAACCACAAAAAATATATTATTATGAAGTACCACATTCATAATGGAAATATACAGACCTACAAACTTATCTGGAGAATGGCCAAAAATGGAACTACAAACTACCATAAGACGCCATATTGAAAAACGTCATCCGAATCCGAACGATTTTGCCAGTTATGAGTCGTGATTGGGTAGTTTTCGACAGTGGGGAGCCATTCTCCAGATAAATTTGTAGGTCTATACCTTTGTGCATACCTACTAAACTGAATTATTATTGCCAGAATTATACCTGCATATCTTTTTCCAACTATTCGCAATATTTTGTATTCAGAATGCGAAATGAAAGTGGGAAAAGTTTGATTTTGAACATCTTTTTATGTAATTCAGCAACAACATTGATTCAACTTGTCCCTATTTTCATTTTAACCATTATTAAGTAATTGATTATGATTTTTTTTTATATGAAATTTCCTTTTTCCTTCACGCATTCTAATTTATCCAAGTCTAAGAAATTATTTTCATTATTACTTTGTACTTTTTTTTTAATTGTCTACAATCTGTGGATCTCGCCTGATGTGTATGCCTCATGAAGAGGTTTCGTAACATTTTTTTTTTTACGAGAAATGGATTTTAGCCACTTGCTCAACCTATTAGGGCCATACTCTGGTTCTAAACGCACATTGAATAAAAAACATGCGACCCACGATTTTATAAGCCGTTATTTATTGTCTTTGCAGCATGCAGCTATGTGCTAGTGTTGTGTTTCCAACACTACTGATTACCGGAAATGAAGAAGGCGGTGAAGCCATCTATATCGATACTGCTGCAAATTTTACTGCATCACGTTTCCAAGGTTTTGTTATATTATTAGTCTCATCGCCAGCCCGTACACTTAGTTACTTATGCGTCAATTACATTGAGCTACTTTACGAGCTGTTTGTTGGCGAATTTAAAAGCGGGCGATTCAGCTACTGCGACTGTGATGATGACACACAAAACTTTCCATTCGTTGAGAAGCCATAAGCCAGCAACTATTTTGACAGAACGTAGTTCGTTTTTTTACCGGGAGGTTGCTACTACGCTCTACTGCGCAGACGCAGTAGGCCTACACACCGGCGTGTAGCGTGTAAAGTTGACCGGCTTTCAACTTTTCTCGGTAGATTGCTTACAATCAGCTTGTTCCATGATTACACTGGGCGATTTTACAGGAAGATTGTAAATTCGCCAACAAACAGCTCGTAAAGTAGCTCAATGTAATTGACGCATTAGTATGACCTGGAAATGTCAAAGATTTTTTGAGTGATTCTAAAGCGTCAATTACGTTGAGCTTCTTTACGAGCTGTTTGTTGGCGAATTTAAAAGCGGGCGATTCAGCTACTGCGATTTGATGATCACACACAAAACTTTCCATTCGCTGAGAAGCCACAAGCCAGTGACTATTTTGACAGAACGTAGTTCGTTTTTTTACCGGGAGGTTGCTACTGCGCAGACGCAGTAGGCCCACACGCCGGGGTGTAGCGTGTGAAGTTGACCGGCTTTCAACTTTTCTCGGTAGAGTGTTTACAACCTGCTTATTAGCTTGTTCGATAATTACACTGGGCGACTTCACAGGCAGATTGTAAATTCGCCAATAAACAGCTCGTAAAGAAGCTCAATGTAATTGACACTTAACTCAATTTATTGCACTAGTTTTGAACCTGATAACTGCCACTGGCAATCTTAGAAAAATGTTGCGACTAAAAATGGTTTTTTTGGTAATGGCACTTGGCAGATTTAGAATCAACACAAAAAATCTTTGTCAACAATTCCAGGTTCCCCCCCTTCGGCAACTATATGTACTAGATCTAAAACTATATTTATCAATGTGAAGAAGTTTTTATTATTCTTATTCAATTACACCTGATCATGTATATATTTAAAATTTCCTATTATTAATGACACTACATGCCTGGGTGGACTCTCACCACCTCCCCCTCCACTTGCCCTCCACCGTCTGGCTACTCTTTGCCCAAGATCACCAGTTAAGATAGTCTGGATTATCCTTTTCCATTCCATCCAGTCATCATTCACTTAATCTAGGAAGTCCATGCTCTGGATCCCTAACACACTTTGAAAAACAATATGACTTTGCCAAACTCATGACTTCATAAGCAAACATGTCGTCACTCGTCCATCGCGGGTGAGTAAATATTAGAAATAAAAATCTTACATGTATCAACCGCAACATTTATGAGTTGAAATTATGTGTTCAGTAATCCTTAACTGATAACTCTATGCTGTCGCCCACATCCTGCCGCCATCAGTAAGTGAATTACTTCTGCAATTCTAATGACTAAATTAACAATTCCATATTATAAAGTAACTAGAAAATATTACCAGGTGACAGTGCCACCTGTCAACATTCTCAGTCATCTGTCAATCCAGAAAGACGACTATATATACATGCCGTAGCACTGAATTGCGATGATAGTGCTTGTTTATTGATTATTTTCGAATTCAATGGGGTAACTGTTCGCAATAAGTGAAAAATTTTGATTGCATATTTCATTCAAATTATTACCATTTATTTCAATATGCAACAATCATCATTTTCTCAGAACAATATCCATATTTTTGTTTTTCAAATTATTAATAACCATCCTTGCTTTTTCGTACAAGGTGGTTGTTAGTAATTTTGAACAATCACAAACACTCAGGCTTTGAGAAAATCATGTAAATATATTGTGTCCTCACCGAGATCGAACCCAGAGCTGCCGGATGGAAGGCCAGCCCCTACGCACTGCACCACAAGAGCCACCCAGTTTACCATATTACATTCGAAGTATGAGTAATAACTAGCACTACCATCGAAGTTTACAGTTTTGTGTCATAGCCTTGGTTAAACTATTAAGAGTATCCTATCATTTTATTTTCATTCGTGACCCGATTAAAATAAAACAATTTCTTTATTCGTCAGTTTATTTTTAAATTTAGATTTCACGTTTATGCGTATGTTTCCTCTTACCTTATCCATCTTAGTAAGTCTCCTCACTGTCTTGCTCTCCCCTACACGTTTACATATATTTTCTCTCTTGCGTTACATATCAATCTAGACTCATATAATATTGTAACCTTTGTGACATGTTTCAGAAATGCTTACTGCCATTATGAACGAAAGTAAAATAAAATATGAAAATAATGACGAGAGATTGCGGGACATATCGACAAGATTAAAAAAGATTCACTACGTTGAAGCGCTGGGATCTGCCAGATTCTGCGCTGCCATTCACCAACTGAACTCTCTCATTAAAAGCAATACAAAAGTAAAAACAAAACTAATATAATTTTGCATGACAATTAAATTTTTGACACATTTACAAATAAATTATGACGCTTCTATTCATACATTTATCATGTAGGTTACAGCTATAAATTTCAAACGAATTTTACTATATAGATATGGACGTTGTATTGCCGACATTACGGACCAAAATTACTTTTATAAATAATTCATTCATAATAAATAAATGGTAACCGAACAAAACCGAACGTGAATAAACTGAAATAAGTAATACTTCTACAAGGCTATTCTAACATATCCTAACTCCAAAATCAATAAAAAAAAATTATAAAATGTATTCAGGCAGTTAATTATCCTGCGAAGATAACTGTCAGGTGTAATATTTTTGGACTTTTTTTTATTCAATTGGAGATTGTAATGGGAATCAAGACATATTAACTGTCCTAACAATAATTATTGTGGATAACTGCCCTGTTTATGGAATTGCTCGGAGACCCATTCTATTTTGGAGCAATAAAAATAATGGAAACGTGTTAATTATTTAGAATAGCCCTGCTGAAGTGAAACATTTTTACAGCTGGTAAATTGAATCTTAGTGAAGTGCGATGCAAAAACCATCATGAAAAATAATAGTCAATTCAAAGTACTGAGGACTCACAATTCCAATACTGTTATTATTCACTATTTAATTTCACGGAATCAATTGTTTGATCGAAAGAGTATTGTGAAAGAAAATGTGTGAATTTTCGTATCCGTATCCCATTTTTCACTTCCATGCTTGATTATGTATTTTTCTCCGAGTCGTGGGGTCAATGTTCACTCTCTTATAATAAGGAAACTAAAAATAGACGATATTGTGTCGAGAATGAAGAGCAAAACAAATAGTTCTACTTGTGTCACGTGTGCATGCCATTTTTTTTAATAAGTTGGAAATCTATCAGCATAATATATGCATGCAAACTGAGTTAAGTATGTATACATCATTTTATTTGGAAGATTATACTTTTTTTTTGAATTCGCAGATACGCTTGATAGTCATCGATACTATTTCTTTTCCATTCAAAGATGGGACATGTGATGAAATTGAGCGGACAGGAGTATTGTATCGCGTCATGGCAACGCTAAGACAAATGACAGTGGAAAACAATATCTCTGTAAGGGATTAACAATTTTATTTGTACATTGTGTAAAAATAGTTTGGCATAATGAATGTATAAGACAATAATTTTACCTATATGTTTAGGTGATTGTCTGTAATGAAATGAGTAGTCGAGTGCTTATGGACGAAGCGGTAGGGAGCCTCGGTGACAGTTGGGCGCACTGCATCTCTTCCAAAATACTTTTATCATCACAGCACGCCGTCGTCTCCACTTCTTGTATTTCGCCGCAAGCTATTTCCATTGAGGTTTGTCTTTCTTCATTATTATCATCCCTTCAATTAATGATTCCCAACCGGGGTTCTACGAGGAAATATACGGCGCAGCACACAAAATAGAGCACATAACAATAAACCCATAATATAAAAATGAGATCAGCATTTTTGTGTGTTAACTTACAGTTATTGTCACGAAAATTTTATTTGCACGCTTTTACTAGCAGCGTGCCATGCACGTGCACTGGCGTTATCAGCTCGCTTTGAGCACTTTAATTTGTTTAAAGTATGACTGAACCTGTATGAAGTGAGGACTTGAAACCTGCAGCATAAACGGCAATGTGCTTCACTAATTCAACCGGTGCAATACTAATCACAGAAATTTCCTGATAACAATGTCCGAGGTATTACCTCGTAACTCTATAAACAATTTTTATAATTTTAAATTAAAAGATTATCATTGATTCCTAGACGCCATCAGGATCTCACCAAATTATAGTTGTAACGTAAATTACACTTACCAGTAATATTTTAATTCAATTATTTTTTATTCAATATGTATACGCATTTATGAGATATCTAACAAAAAATAGTTCATATAAAAATATTTTTATTAGTGGTGGTTAACATCCGTATAAATCGAATCTACATAATTAACCATATATGTGGGTCTATTCTATGCTTATCGACCGCTAAAGTGATAAAGTGAAAAATATTATCAAACTTAGGGTAGGTTTGTATCAAAATATTAGCACTTATTGTAACAATTACACGAAGCCGGTTTTTATTGTTGCAATAAGTGCTATATTTTAACAGCACCTATCTTGCTGCTGTTAAAATATCGCACTTATTGCAACAATAAAAACCGGCTTCGTGTAATTATTACAATAAGTGCTAATATTTTGATACAAACCTACCCTAAGTTTGATACTATTTATCAATTTAGTGTTCGATAAGTATTGAATAGACCCAATGGGCCTGTATACATATAAGGTGTTCTGTTCTTACGTGTACATCGGTGGGCGTAACTCTCTGGTCTTAGTAATACAACTAGGGATGCCAAAAAGTATAGATATTTTGATGTAACAATAATCAATACTTAGCAATATTGCTAAATGAATACATTAAAGCTAAGCATATGCTGGCGCATAGATGACGCCGGCTGTGCAGGGTAGCTCGTTGTATTGCTGACACATATTTTTGTGACGTGTTATTTTAAAAGTAACACATGTCGAAACGTGCACACGTTGCACAGGCAATCTGCCCTACGCTCCGCGCCTCGAATGAAAAATTTATTAAACAGGTGTTAATTAATAACCTTATTCAATATAGCATAATGAGTATTATACATACTTTCTACCCCATAGTAACTAAGTTGACAGCGCATTCATGTATGAAGTGTGTGAAAATTAAAATGATACGCAGCGTTTAGTATGCCCGAGCCCTCTCATAATGAACAGATAAATATGTACATATGAAAGTAATGGAGAAATGAACTCTACCTGCATTGCAATAGTTACTGCAGATGCCCAGCCCAACCTTTCTGGAAAAATTACCTACTTTTGTGTTCAGATATTGTATGAAATGGTTTATCCTGCATATCACTCATGTAGAGTGACTGTCTAAAGACACCGATTGCGAGTTCGATCCCAAGTTTATACGACGTGTTTGATCCAGTACGATGACTCAATACATACGTTTGAAATGGATGTTAACCGGATCTAAGCCATAAGCGCATTTACGCGTTCTACAAATCCGACCATAGAAAATGTCACTACACTAGCCCGGGTCAGTTTTTTTTAAATAAATTAATATATTGTACACGATATACTGCCATTTCTTGTAATCATGGTGACATTTAACCGATATACAAGTCTTTATGGTATACTTACTACTAAATAATGTTTCTAAGGTCTCATAGAAATTCGTGGCCCGCCAGGTACCACCATTCCAATACCTTACATAGTTACAGTAAAACCTCGTTAATACAAATTCCACAAGACCGAAAACTGAAAAAAAATTCGAATTACAAATTATGAGGGAAATGGGGGAAAAATATTAAAATTAAAATAAAAAAATATTCGATTTTCATTAATATCGTTTACGATCATAGATGTGTCTACCACATTTCCGGTTCCGTGTGTGTTAATGGGTCACAAAATGTTAGGATTATTTTTATTACCTTAAAATAATCAGTTTATGATGTTTTAAGAAAACTCTGTCACAATTTTCAATGACTGGCTCATGAAATAGAGTACTTTATTAGGATTTATTGAATATTTTTTTAAGCCAGGACTCAATTACAAAATTCGAATTAAAGTTATATGAAAATAATGTTCAAGGGACATTTTTTCGGGAAAATTTCGAATTATCCATGTTCTTATTAACGAGGTTTTACTGTATCTTTTTAATAAATACTTACCAATTGATTATGTTGATTGCTTACAGATTACTGCAGAAGGGATGAGGGATACTTGTTGAAGGAGAGGAAGAAAAACAATCTGATGTGAGGATTAAAAGTTTGTAATAGAAAACAACTGGACAGTAATAATAATAAATTGTAATATAATATATGTATTTTTTAACATGCTAGTAAAAGTTTTTTTTATTTAAGTTTATTTATTAACAGTTTCGACATTAGCACCAATAAGCAAAAATTTTACCAAAGCACATGTGCGGTTACATAACAACTACTATAAAATTAGGATCTCCGGCACACATTGTAGTAATCTGTACTATCGTCCCTCGGAGATTTTTTTTTAATATCTACCCCTCTAATAATGCACACGTACATTGTAAGGTGTGACACTTAAAGCTCTATAAAGTTGTAGTATTTTAGTGTAAAACTCATATCATTTCACCTCACCAATATTGTTATGAAAAATATATGAGATTCATATAAATAAAGACACACAGTGATCATTGGACTGGCTTAGGAGGCGAGAGTGACCAGCGCGTGCTTGAAGTCTCCAGTGATGTCGTCCTGGAAACACATCTCGCCTTTAGAAACCGTTCGACGCCGCACATTTCGTCCCGCAGACCTATTCTCGCTTTTTGTTTTACCGAGCGCACCCGCCGGTGGAATGTGTCAGTATTTTTAAAGTTACATTTTTAAATCTAAGTAGAGATAAATGCATTTTTTTTTTTTTGTGAACAGTATAATATTCTACCGATCGACTCAATTAGCCAAAGTAACAAGCAGGTGACTAATTTCGCCGTTGATATCATCCTGGAAATGAGAAAATCCGACAATATAGTTAACACATGTGGGAGATGATGCCACTGGAAGAGACCGATCCGTTAGTTGAAATGGTAAGATCATGCATTCGATTATATTATGAGGTCAGAGAAAAATTAAACCGATAATATGATGCCAGCTCGGAAGACAAGCAGTGCGAGGATAGGTCTGCGGTCAGTGAGAAGATTGTGAGCACAGATAACAAAATAAAACATAACAAATGAATCCCGCGTCGGTCAGTAGACGTGTCTTCAACTCGGGGATATATTAAGATTAAAAAATTTGCAAAATCCACACTGAAATGTTAAAGTTTAAAGACACAGCTCGATCCGACAATGAATGTCGGCACGCGACTTGTTAGGAACGGTACCAGTCGTTTACTCGACAAGGGTCAGCAACACTTTCTTGTAATCTCCCGACGTGTCCCCCTGCAAAATGCCAACCAACCGTCAACTACAGATTTCAAGTCACCGATACCGCACATTCACAAACTTCAATCCATTCAAATGTCGGCAAACATTATTACATAATTTCCATTGTAAAATGAAATATCTGCAAAACCTGTTATTTCACTTCAATTAATTTAACACACTACAATTTTTTTCATTTATATAAAATCGCAAAATTAACAGTTTCACTTTGCTTTATATTACAAAGTAAAAATCAGAAATACGACTATTTAATCAGATAATTCATTGCACAAACATTGGAAACGATAAGTATTACAACGTCAGTATTCGGACTCAAGCTTATACCTGAATTTAATATTAATATACTTCTATGTAATATATTTCGTAGACTAACTTATTCCAAAGGTTACACCAAATATTTCAAAATTTCTACTCAACTTGCTAAAGTTGAATCAATATGAAACCTTATTCTAATGTTACATAACACCTTGTCAGATATAAGCCTGCATAAGAGCAACAACGGTGTATTACAATAAGTGTTTGCCGACAAATTATGTAATGGGGATTTTGAATAAATAATCAAATTAACATTTGACAGAAAAGTTGAAAGAGTTGTACATGTATACGGTGTATACGGTGACCTGAACACCTCACGAATAAATGTATCGTAAGGCACTTTTAAAACTGTTACAGTACTTTCTCTGCAAAAACATAAGAGACCATCACCAATTCAATTTAAAAGGAAAAGTTAAAATAAATTTAATGCTTGAATTACAATGTTAAAATCAAATGGAAAATTATTATGAGTTGTGGTTAAATTTTTTGCAAAATGATTGATTTTTTTTTTTTTTTTTTGATATACGATTTTAAATAACTGTATCTCACCTTCGCATACACCATCTCTAAAGGCAACAGTGTCATCTATTACTATTAGTAGGTACTCACTAAGGAAAGGTGATATATTTTAAACTAGTTATTCTAAAAATAAAAGTGCAAAATATCGATATAGTACTATTGTAATAATGCCATCACACAAGAAAATAATTTGACTGACAAATCAGTTAATCCACTTTAAAGAGGGGCAGCACGCTTGCAATTGATGGGTTCTGGTGCAAATTCTATTCTAATTTTTTCAATAATGTTTATTGTATAATATTATGTTCTCCCTTTCTTTATCTGTGTCCACACCTATAAAGGCTGAGCAAATGGC
Source organism: Rhyacophila brunnea (assembly GCF_057557595.1). Taxonomy (NCBI): domain Eukaryota; kingdom Metazoa; phylum Arthropoda; class Insecta; order Trichoptera; family Rhyacophilidae; genus Rhyacophila; species Rhyacophila brunnea. The sequence goes on along the minus strand of NW_028233276.1, from coordinate 31,143,614 downwards.
TATTAACCAATCCTCACAACAAAAAACTAATTATGGTGGTTTATACTGCAGTGGAAATAGACACATAATAGGAACAATGATGGTATATTTGTAAGATAAGAACATTCTGTTAAATTTATTCTCATGCTATAGAAATAACATACTCTCATGCATGGATTTGTCAGAAGACTATAAAAGTTATCTACTGACAACTGTATTTGCAAAGCACAGCGAGAATAGTTGGATTTGGCGCAACATTATATCTTCCATTCGACAGCTTGACAAGCTAAACATATCAACGTTTCTTCATAACTATAATTTTATGCGATGGCAAAATCCAGTAGACCAATCGATGTCCACAGAAAATTAAACAACTAGCGACAACAATTAACAAGAGCATCATTGAACTTACGGCGATCCAGCTTTCCAGTGACTTGCCGTACTTCTCTTCGAAGGCCTGTTTGATGTCTCCGAGATCGATCTCGGAGCGGCTGACCACGATGCGGATGAGGGTCTTGTCTTTGGTTCCCATGCCGGCCATGGAGTCGTACAAACGCTCGGCGAAGTAGCCCACTTTGCTCTTCACGCATTTCACTGAAAATTTCGCGAATTTTATTAAAATTAAAATTTTAGTTTATTTCACCGGTTCATATACCGATAAATTAATGACACATAAAGAGTCAATGTCGATTCTTCCAAGACAATGACTGATTGTACACCGGCATGAAGTGTATCCGCTTCATGATACTTATAAGCGCACAGCAATATGGTAAGGTTCGATAATTTGGGCAGGAAACAAGAATGGGTGGAGCATCGAGTGAGATAAGGCAATACAAATCACCATGTTTCCAAAAATTAATTATGAAACTATGTACCAGCATCACAATCAATTTATGGAAGTGATTTGTTTCTTTATGAAATTTTATCAACATCCTGCAGGCAAAGATGTGTAATGACAGAAATCAATTCAATTATTTATATAATAATATACTAACTGCCAGTGGCGAAGGGTGGAAGTAGGCTGTTAAGATCTGACATAAATAGTGCACACTAAACTTTGTCAGACAAACGTATTTGTTGCTTATTTATTATAACCTTATAATTTGATAGATATATAACAATATGCATTTGTATGTACTAACCGATGCCGAGGAGTCCCTTCTCTATGCTTCCAGAGAATTCTTTCTTGATGGTCTCTTCGATATCCTTTCCTGACAATCTCTCGTATTCAAGGAAAATCTGGTAACAAATTACACATTGAGCCTATTAATTAGATGAGAATATTAATTAGTGTCTATGTTATCACACATCCTGTATTAATTGTATTCTCCAAAACAGTACAGTGGTGCACAACCCGCAGTCCTTCATTTAAACACCGACTAAATGAAATATGTAAAAAAAAAAATCCTAGTAAGTAGGTATATCCGAATAATTACACAAACAATGATAAGAATCATGAACATGATAAATAAAGTGCTTTCATTCGTTTAAGTTTATTGTAGTGCAACAATATCATTGATACATATATGATGGTCGGAGAAAACAATGGGATGGTCTCTCAGAGCATGTCTGTAAGCTTGGTCACAACAACACACTTATCGCATATCACTGCATTATGATACACTAGCAAAATCTGATTGGAAAAGATCTGGCTTCTCAATTTTAAAGGAAATTAACATGTTCTTGTAAGAAAAGTCTATTGATGCAAGTGTGCAGTGTCAGTGATCTCATTAGCGTTAAAACTGAGTTTCATTTTATAAATATGAATGTACATAATGCATACATGAGAGTGACTCCAGTATCAGGTATGTACCTATTTAATTAAAAACAAAATTGCAAGGGAGAATATACCATGTCACATGTTCTTTGTGCGGGCAGGCAAACGATAAGAAAGTAAATAAAATGGCCATACTGATAAATAGACAAAAATTTGACAAACAGGGTAAGAAAATAAGCCAAACAGTTTGAAGAAAAGAATGCTAAAATTTAAAATACGTATGTCTAGAAATTACACATTTAATCCTTTCTGTGCCGCAATTAGTTAATTGGTAGTAGTAATTAACGTAAGAATTGGTGTAATTACAGTGTGTAAACGCGCTTTTGGCAGTTAACCTTTTAATTTAATAAAAGTTAATTGTTTTTATAAGAACAAATATTAAAGAATTTATGGTTTCAGAACAAATAAATAAGTTGTACAACTAAAAATTAATATACAGTAAAACCTCGTTAGTAAGAAGACTGATAATTCGAAATTTTCCCGAAAAAATGTCCCTTGAACATTGTTTTCATATAAAACCATACCTTTAATTCGAAATGATTTCAAAGTCTTGGCATATAAAAATATTCAATAAATCGTAATAAAGTACACTATTTCATGAGCCAGTCATTGAAAATTGTGACAGACTTTTCTTAAAACATCAAAAATTACTTATTTTATGAAGGTTATAAAAATAATCCTGACATTTCATGACCCAATTCGGTAGGCACATCTATGATCGGAAACGAAATTAATGAAAATCAAAAAATTTTTTTTTTTCAAAATTATAATATTTTTCCCATACATTTCGTAATACGATTTTTTTTTTGATTTTCGGTCCCATGGAATTCGAATTAACGAGGTTTTACTGTAGGTACAAAATTTGTTATCGTAGATTTATTTTATTGTGATATTATAAAGCACAAAAGCCTAGAATCTTGATTTTCAAAGGAATGTTATGTAATAATCTAGCTTTTTAAAAAAAAATTTATGCTGTTAAAATACGGTTAGATATTGCATGAAAAACGCCAAGTTGGCAATGGCCGTTGATATAAAAGGTTGTGCATCACTGTTGTAGTAAGATACGTAATTGTGTTCTCAACCGCAATGTGATTAAAATATAAATATGTTACACCAAGCACCTCTCCAAGTTTATCAGCATTCAACAATGGCAAACAGTAGGTTGAAATTCCAATTGATTTATGTTTTATATATTAACTCCTATTATGCAAATTCCATTCCAATGATAAATAAATAAAAATGACAGGATACAATTTATGGGCATTATCAAAATATTACATTAACGTTGTCCATTTTGTTTCAATAAAAAGTGCGAGACAAGGTCTGACAGAACGTAGATACATCAATAAATAAATTTAATATGTACTAATCTAAATTTGCATGTTTCGTGAACTTGGTTCACATGAGATGAGGGTTATATGACAGACAGACAAATATAGATTGCTTTTCTTCACAGCTTACATCTTCGGGGAGACTACAAATCTATTTTTTTTTTACCTCTAAGAACATAGCAGATGGCACACATGCAATAAAAAATATGAAAATTTAAAAAAAAGAAGGTAAAAAAGATAATTTTAGCAGACATGGTCCACAATATTAAAATAAAATAATAGATGATTATTCACATTATGAATGTGAATAATATTAAAAAGTATGCCATATGCTACAAGTTGAAGTGGAACCAAAAATAGATTATTTTAAGTAAAAAGCTCTCGATATCTGAGAATGACTTAGATTGAACAGAAATAAACCATGATCTCATCACGAAATGTGGCATCGACAGTATTTTTTAATCCGCACCGATGATTAAATTTTGCTAGATATAGATTTTAATCATGATTAATGGAGAAAGGGGCAAACCTGTCTGAGTTGTTGGTAAGAGCGAGTGATGAGGATGGCATTGAAGGTGGATTCGTCGGTTCCCCAGTTGCCCTCAGCGGCAGCTGCCAAAGCCTCAGCGTCAGCTGTGGCTGCTCCGTCATCTACACCCTGGTTCTCGTCACGGTTCGCCATGCACAGCGACACGCACAGTCTCTTGAAGTGGCCTGAAGTGTCTCCTTTCAGGTCTGATTCAAGGGCCTTTCCATACACTGAATGAATAAAAAATAATATAACGACCTGAGCATTTTATCCGAACTAATTCCGTGGTAGTCTGTATAATCGAAAATTCAGATAATGGAATAGGTATAAGTATTGTAAAATTTTAAATTTTAATACTACTCTCCAACAAGAAGATTTAGGCAAAAGCCGGAAGGCGCTGTTGTCGACTAAATGGGAGGTGCTTGGTAGTTCACAGTTTTAACACATAGCCAATAAGATGTTGTTCGAGTGTAATAGTAGGTATACCAGACATAAATAACACTCCAAACTGTCAGATTATTTTTTTCTTTAGCTCTCAAGTCACTTAAATGTATTTATAGTCAGCAGTGACGTCCCGTGGGCGTAGGCAGATTGAGCGTCGCTTGGGGGCGGCAGTTACTCGAAGGGCGGCAAATCGAGGAGAATCATTTGGAATATACAGAAATAACTACCTAATAACGAAAACACCTTTCCATTAAAAAAATCAGCTCACTGGTTTTGTCGGGTTCGCGATATCTAGTATACTTCCGTTGCCCTTCGACGTCCTTGGTGACCAGAAACGACACGTGCAGATTTGCGAATAATTACAGTCTGATATTTTGTTAGTAATGTATCCATACAACACATTTCTTAGATTCTTAGATATTGGACTCATGAAAGGATGGTAAAAATACTGTATAAAAAATGGGGCGGCATTTTGGCGCTGCCTAGGGGCGGCATTTTATCTAGGGTCATCATGACAGGAACAAGATCTTTTTAGCATTATGCCAATTAAAGAATTTCAGACACCACCAAAAAGATTCAATGTTTGAAAAATCTATGTAAAATTGAGAGATAAAAGCTATCTGGAATGTTAACATTCTACTGTCATATACATTCTAATATCAAATTTATTTTATAGAGATACTTACTGGAATGTAGCAGTGATTTTTAGGAATCACTGCTGTATCTGTATGCACTAAAAAATTACTAAAATGATAATTTTTTTTTAAGCTACTTACTGTCCGAAGTCAATTATTTTTAACACAAAAATCATATTGTAAATAATACCTGTTAGGTATACTGCAAAATCTCTCAAACAATTACCTAAACAACCTTGTACTTAATACTACAATAATAATCGAAATATATATTTTAATCTGTTGCCTAACGATGCATAAACAAATTACCATTGGCACGACAAGGTCCGTAGTCCATCTGCGGTACAGTTATAATTGAATATTACCGATGTCCAGACCGGGTGGTAAAGGAGAGAATAGAAAACTTACGCTGCTCATAGAAAGCGGCGATGGTGCGGATGCCGTAGTTGGAGAGGGTGCAGAGGATTTCGACGATAGCTTCTTCGTCAGTTCCCATTCCGGAGGTGGCATCGTGTAATTCTTTGGCGTAGAAGTGGGGGAGTGGAGTCATCAGAGCAACGATCACGTCCTCAAACTTTCCACCGAGCTCGCTTTTCAACTCGCTGATCAAGTCCTGAGCATAAAATAAATTGCATGTTAATATTGATTTCATTTTTACATGAAATCATCTGCCACAGATATGCTTACAGTCTAATCCAACATCCAACCCAGAGTACGCTCTAATCAATTATATCAACTTCACTATTTATATGAGCAAAAAACTCAATTGAAGACGACATCTGTCTATTATTAAATTGAATATATTATCGAAGAAAATGACAATTTGTCTTAATGTGGTATTCATTTTTTTCAGTAACTGAAATGAAAATTAATGTCAGGATTAACAATGAATCTTTTAGTGCCAATTTAAAATTAAACATGGTATTGACTTCCTGTTTCCTACAGGAAGTAAGCATTTTGAATTTTAATACTTTGTAACACATGGATAATATTCTTATACTATATTATATTTTGTTGTATTTGCTTATGATATTTGATATCAGTGGCGAAGGGTGGAGGTGGGCTGTTAAGACCCGCTATAAATAGTACACATTAAACTCTTTCAGTAATACGTATTTGTTTTCATTAAAATAAGACTACAATTTGCGGATGGAGTTGGTTAGTTTATAAAATTAAATTAAGCCCTGCGAAAACCAAGCCATAATTTGTTTTGATATATTTTGGGCGATACGACAAAACTGTGCGCATTTTTTCATTCATACTTATTTGTTTTCGTTGGATTAAGAATACATATTACACATATTGTTGGTTATTTTTTTTTTTAATTCATTAAAACCTGCCCAAATTAGATAAAAAACATTATTCTATCTATAAAATATCTAAAGTTATGTATGATTTAATTGCATAATTTTAGATATTTTATAGATAGATGAGTATTTTTCGACTATTATCTATTATGGCTTTGTTTTTGCAGGGTTTAATTGAATTTGAAAAACTAACTAACACTATCTGCAATTCGTAGTCTTAGTTCAATAAAAACAAATACATAATATGTTTAATGTGCACTATTCATGACGGATCTTAACAACATACCTCCCCTCCACCCTTCACTACTGTTTGATATAACCACTGATTGATCAATATAAAATTGAATCTAACTATTTTTTTCAAGTTAAGGTTCATAGAGGGAGAACAGGGTAATTCACTGAAGAGCCTTTTAAAAATTTTACAATTGAAAAATATCCCTCAGTCAAAACATCTTAGGAGTAATCTAATCTGTTAACTTTTTGTATCATAGCCGAAAGTACTGGCGGTTGATTAGATAAATGGTTCAGAAGCAGCAGACAAGACTTGCGGATAACCTTTTAACTGTAATAGACTTCAACTCTTTGAAGAGCTCTCAAAGCATTTTTTTATTAACATGCGCTCGACACCGGTTTATGTAGACATGATTGGTATCACTCATTGAAAAAACTTTGATGTGGACTCGAAAGATTGGATTATTTGTTTTATTTATATCAGACATTATATGATTCTTCAATGAGTCAATAAGTGTTCTTAGAATTATTACAACAGTATGACGTATATAAAATACAAAGGTAAAAGTAACCTTTTCCTTTTAAATGGATAATTTAGCAATTCATGATAAAGCCGTGTAAATACTATTCATTCACTGTGTTCTTCACTTTACACTTGAATTATTTATTACACTTGAAGAACAGAGACAGCCAAATAAAATAATAATATGCATATCCTCACTGTAAGTGCGATACCACATAATATAAACCATATTCAAATTACACGAAAATAATCTTTCATAATGAGGGTTTTTATGTATTATGAAAATTTTCATAAATGGTTAATTTGCAGTATTGCAGTTTCACTACACCGATGGTGACTTATTGAAACGGACTAAAAGTATGAGGTCAAAAATAGACTGAATTATATACTGTATATTATTAAAAGAATGTGTGTTACAAGTTGTGTAATGGCACCGGAGTGTCGTGGATTAGTAACCCGGGACCTTTTAAACACTTCTCATAAAATAAATATATGGACAGAATTTGGAATCCCATCATAAAGGAAATAAATTTTTTTCCCCGTTTTATAGTGTTAACTGTCAATTTATGGTGAAACTGCATTGTATTATTTGATTAATGTAATTAATCAAATGATAGGAAATAATTTTGTTAAATGTAAGAGACGCAATTGTGGAACACAATTCTTTTGTAGAAATGTCAGGATATCTATTCATTTTATCCGGCTTTCCGTAACGTAGAGTATTTGTAGCTGTTGAAATTTCAAAAATGTAACGAAGGAGAAAGGGGGTTTTTGGCAGGAATAACAAATTAAACAAGTGTCATTACTGTGTTACACATTAATATAATAATATGTATTGTACTGTTTACAAACCTTGCCATAGGCAGTCTTGAAGGTCTCAGCGATCTCGAGGCGCTGCACGATGCCGCGACGGGCGAGGACATCAATGATGGCCTTCTCGTCGGTGCCGAATCCTTTCATGGCCTTGCGGAGAGTCGCCGCATCAGCCTCCGCTTCGAAAGGCTCCGCCGGGTACACGGTCGGAGTGCACTGAACATTATAATAATCACATTATACACCACCGACAACAATATTATATCTGTATATTGCGCAGGGGTGGATTTAAACTTACTCACAGCAGCAATTAATTAGGTAATTACCTACTCAAATAAAAATGGCAAATGACATAAAAAAAAATAATGTGAAGTAAAAAAATGGTGCATTCTTTTCTAATTTATCATCCTTCCATCCAAAAGTTATCTAGATCAAGGAATGTCTGCGGGTAATCAATAGTGTAATTATACCTATTTACTTAATTTCAGTCAGTCGATAGAACAACCTTAGTCATTTAATAAAATAATAAAAATGTAACTTTTTCATAAATATTCCAAGAAAATTTATACCTGCCTAATTATGGTACACTAGTTAGTCAGTTTTAATATACCCTGTACTTAATGTTCTAAAATCTAAATGTCTTACTAATGATAAGACAATTATGAAAGTTGAATAAACGCCGATAATGGGTTTGTAGCCTAAAACATTAATTTGTCAACAAGTTTACTGATCAAAAATGTTGATTTGTTACACTTGCTATCAGTTATCAATGGAATAATAATTGCTTTTACAAATCAATAAAAACATGTTTTTATTATCTGCCTTGCAGATGAGAGTGGTTTATGACATGGACATTATTATTATTATTGGTGACATCATGATTTAAATAAGTCAGTTAATTAATGAATCACAAACTGCATGACGAATATAATACCAATGCACCGTCCAACATCTTTGATTATTAGAATGGTTTGGCAGAATATTATTTCGTCGAATAATACCTAGCCTATTTTTATGGATGCTAAATACCTAATTACCTAAGGTTTATTTTAACTATGACAAGAGAGTTGGTATGGAGATGCATCAATAAACTAATAACTTGAGTAGTAGGCATCTAGTTATTCTAGACAGGTGTAACTAAAATACAAAGCATATTTTCCTCCAAATTTAATATTTACGCGATGGTTTATTCTGACATTTTATTTAGAAACTGATTCTAATTGGAATCGAACTGGTGAGAAAAAAAATCAAAATGAAAACAAAATTTTATTGATTGTCTATGAATTATTTAGAATCTTCCCCCCATCTGTCAGTTAGGTAGGTACATTGGGTAGACAGATACCTACCATACCTATTAATTCTACCGCGCTACAAACAATTTTAATGCCTGAAAAAGTATACCATGATATTAATTTAATCCTACCAAATTTGATGGCTTTGTTTGAATATTCCCAGGCGAAAACTAAAATGCCACCGCATGACCTTACGACTATGCGCTGTGAGTATGACATGATGTTACGAGAATGTAGACAGTAAGTACCTATCGAAAATAAGAGGAACACTGACCTTGAATGGGTAGTACTGCTGTGAAGTCATCTTGCTGGGTCAACCTACAATATAGGGAAATTCATTTATTTATATTATATATTAGAAGATTATGTGTAAATGTATTGTTCATCTTAAACGGATAAGTAGAGTTTACATTATTACGTGAATATACGAAAAGCAAATAAATTCGGCAACTCGCACCTCACCAATGAGAAAAAAAGACCTTGAAAATCGTCGAAATAATTTATCTGGATTTAATTGAAAATGGTACGTTCGCAACATCCAGGCAGCAAAATAACGCGGGCGTAGGCTACACGTAAGCACTTAGTTGCACTGCACCAAAAAATGCGAAATATTATATCAGAACTGTCTAAAATGCAATATTTTCGAAGCAGGAATTGTCCATTTTTTATAAGGAGTGGCAGCTTATGTATTACATTTACGCATGTCTAATAAAATCCTACCTACACAATGATATATTATTTTGTTGTAGCCGGCATTCACTGATGTTTCATTGTGGTCACTCACTATGCCGCTTCTAATTTTCTCCACACGCGTTATAAAATATATATTTTTTTAAATATGACAAGTTCCCACATTTAAAATACAATTACAAGTACTATAAAATGTTATTTTATTATTAGAACACTAAAAAAACTGTAGTAGGCGCATACTTACTGATTTTTCTGCAACACTGAGGAACCAAACTACGCGCCTGCCAAACTCGACTGAACCAACGTTGAACGGCGCTATACGATGTATATATTTGTAAAAAGGTGTACAGCGATTTATACTCCGTTCAGTGTAGTGAAGTGGGTCAGGTTAATCGCGTTGGATCCAAAATGCTTTCATGAGAAAAATGTACAATGTTTCATTGGCTCGTAAAAAAATATACATTAAACGTGTAAAATATTTCACACAAAGGTAAAAATAACTCGTAGATCTGGCGAAAAAAATCGTGTTCTACTATACCTAGGTACCTATATGCGATAAAATGCACTGCACATTCATTGATGTTCGTTTAAAATATACACAAAAACTATGGCATATGCGCAGGATAGTAGGTACTTGCATTATGATTCCAGTGCCTTACGTATTAGACTACGAAGTGTTACATAATGTTGGTAATACAATAGTTTGTGCTAGGCGCTGATTATAGATTTATTTTATTTTAATCGATTAAGTATAATATGTAATTCATTCAAATAATTAATTATTATTAATTGGTGATCGATCATCTACTCTATTCTATAACTACATACTACTTGCGTTATATTGAACCAGTATATTATTTGGTCCAACGTCAATTTATCTGCTTATTTCAAAGAAGACGTATTTATTATACATTCGGGGGTTACTGCCAAAAGTTGGTTAGTCTTGAAATCATGTTATGCAGTAATTGGTATTTGAAAGTTTGACATCAATCTAAAATCAGGCATATTGCTAATTTCTTTGTGCTTTATGTACGTTTTCTATATATCGGATGACACATAATCCGTTGTTAACTATAAATACCTAAATTATCGACTAACCAACTTTTGGCAGCAACCCACGATATTATATAATAAGTATGAAACAAATTTAATAATTCTTTGTGGGAAAGCAAAAGGGAGATAAGCCTGACCATGATGAAGTCATTAACCACAATGGATATTAGGTATATTATGTGTTATGCGTAAAGGAGAAAAGCGAATGAATTCCGCTAAATTAGTAAATTTGACACAGAACCGTACAAATTCATATGCGAAGTTATCAAATACCCTCTATTGTATTGCCTCTCCTGAAAAGTAGTCATTTTGAATGTACATAATATCTCTCTTTTCCTTGCGCACGCATAATTGCAATTAAATTTAGCCAACTGCATTGAAATGTATCATTGTAACTTTACTAATAATGGAAATAATTATAGGAATAAATTTTATTAATGTTATGTGGTTTTTGTCACTAATATTGTAAAATGCTTCCTCAATTAATATGTTTAAAGTAATGTTTTGATGGTGTACTTTTTATTGAACGGAGTCGATAAAACGTCGATTTGACACAAGAATCGCCGGCGGGAAGCGTCACGCCCTTCTAGCGCTGGGCTAGCAAAAGCAAGCGATGACATCATCGCCCGGCGAGCGCGATCGTATGCACTCCCGACTTCGTACTCGCAAAGCTAATATTACACCACACGATCCGGCAGCCTGAAGTTTCCCATACGCATCATATTCTAATTGGAATCCAGTTCGAATATACAGTTGACTAATTGGCTAATATAAGCTACTATAAGCTAATATAAGCTATAAGCTATAACCACGGAATACAAAATCTAGCTTCTCTATTAGGGCCAGGAGACACGTCGATTAAAATCGAGGCAGACGGCGGCGCATCAACACAGATCTTGTTTGATTGCAAATGTATTCTAATTGGAATATCATTGGATTCAAGACGGAACTTAAACATGAAAAAGGACCCATGGGACTAGAACTTGTTATTTCTTGTCTTTTTTCATTTCTCGAGATTTCATGATTCTTATTTGTTTTCTCGATAATTGAGAATAGTTTTTTAACTTCTCGAAAATTCTCGAGATTGTCGAGAAATCGACATCATTATGAAATTACTCATACCTATACCTCTTATTACCGATTCTCGAGAATTCTCATTGATGATTTCTCGATTAATGAGAATTCTCCAAAATTCGGTAAATTAATTTCTCGAGATTGGCCTTTTCTGATTATTTCTTGATAGTTCTCGAGACGAAATTTCTCGATCACAACCTCTATCGGTTTGTATACAATCTCTGAAAAAATAATGTTTGCATTCAAAAGTGACACCTCAAACTGGAACTGGCTTCAAAGATTTTTATCAACCACAATACATACAGACGGCTCCGTCTGGAATAATATTCAAAGTATTATTGAATTGTAGGTATACTAATACCACGTCGTTTTTATGAGGTTTATCGTCTGATTTATTGCAGCTCGTTCATTCGGTGTGCTACAGTCTTTAACGTAACCTCGTATCGAACAAAAAAATGTAATTCCGAGAGACCTCCACTCCGTCATCTCAACATCGTTCATTCAATATTATTCATCATCAGTCGTCATCGCAGAAACTTCTATTGCCTTTAAATTAATTCAGTTTATAATATTACGTACCTATATTATTTTTAGATGTCTTTTGAGAAATTATTAATCACATTCACTTTACAATGCGGATAATTCTTTTAGGTTCCATTTCCCTAATGACAATGGCCAGTTTCGCTATATCTAATAACAATAACAATTGTTACTAAATAGGTACCTACTTATAAATTATTAATGTGCCTATGTGGTAGGTATATGGGTATCCCTCGACCACTTTATCATGTCTAGTTACTCTTATTTTCATTAATAACTAGTTAATTACTAAAGGAGTGCTATATATAGACTTCTCAAATCTACAAGGCAAAAAGAATAAAAGTTTATTTGATATTCTCGCATGAACAAAATAATGGTTATCGGTTTCAATAATGAATGTTTTATGTCGATTTTATGTTGAAAACGTTCTCATATGAATACATTAAAATAGTCTATAGCGTGAATGCTAACTAAAATAATAATAATAATCGATAAATTTTCACATTTCCGTGATTAAAATGTATGAGCATCTAATAAAGGGTTGGTGAACAGACTAGGTAGGTACTACGCCCCTCGTAATTAGGGCAATGATGTGTTATTATTTTAAGTACCTAGTGTAGTCGGGCTTTTTGTTTAATTACATTTCTGACATATTTCTACTCTACTAAATTCCTACTGATATAATAATTATTTTTCTCAATTAATCATCAAACTGTTTCCCAAACTTACATAGCAACTTAGCAACCTGTATTTTTCAGAATATTTTTTCGCTGACTAGGTAGTGTGTGTAGGCTACTTAATAATTTTCTTTGAGTAAATTCAAATAAACGTCAATATTGATGCAACTATCATATGTTATTATTTTTTTTATCTCTGTAAGTAGGTAGTTGGATTCGGTTACACTTTTGTTCAATCATTGTTAATTATTTTGTTTGATTGATACCTACTAATTTATTGAATATGCATACCCTCTCTAAAATATCCAAATACAATTGATTTATAATATTGCAATACTGCATTTATAGATCAATAATTATAACTAATTATACCAATTCATTTTTTGAGAGAAAATTATAGATTTAGAAAAAGAGAGAACAGAGAGATACTTAACATGTTTAAAATATTGAATAACGAGTTAAATATGCAAAAAAAAAACCTAAATATTATAATATTACTAATATATTCGTAAAAGAGGAAAGGGTTGAATCGAATCGACACACCTGAATTGGTAAATTTCACATAGATCACAGGATTCTTGGCAAAGTTACACACGGCATTGCAGTGGACGTGCGTCGATGCAGGGTCATATTGATTCCAATTGCATCCGATTAGAAACACCAAGTAGATACAATGATGTCCCGTAGGGGCAGGCAGATTGAGCGTCACTTGGGGGCGGCAGTTACTCGAAGGGCGGCTCGAGAAGAGTCATTTGGAATATATAAAAATAGCTATCTTAACTCATGCGTGTGCATTAGTTGGCCATTAGATATAATTAACATGATATTTAAATGTGGTAATTAATTAGTAATTATCTGGTCAGCAGTGAATGTGTTAACTTAGTAATAACGAAAATATCTTTTCATTAACAAATTCACCTCACTTGTTTTTTTGGGTTCGCAATATCTAGTTTACTGCCGTTGTCCTTCGACGTCCTTGATGACCAGAAACGACATGGGCAGATTTGCAAATAATTAGTCCAATAATTTGTTAGTAATGGATCCATACAGCACATTTCTTAGATACTGCACTCATGAAAGGATGATAAAATACTGTATAAAAAATGGGGCGGCATTTTATCTAGGGACGTCACTGAGTAGATAAAACAATTCCAATGGGTTATTCTAATCAGATGAAATTGGAAACAAATAAGATCCTGCGTCGACTGCAATACCGTGTGTCCACGTCCTAAGGTGTCTTCTCTTTATCTTTGTGGCCTCGTACTAACTTCCTCTCATTACAATGTTCAAAATACTTACTCCAGTTTCTCCTTCTGATGGATGTCAGTACCTACTTAACTAGTGATGTCAAAAAAGTATCAATACGATACTGATACCTGTAATGAATAGTATCTTCAAAAGTGACCTCCCATTGTGTCTTAAGCGTACCTAAAGTGTTCAACCAATGTGTGCTACTAATGCTCACGTATTCATGTGAAACATGGACTATTAATGAGTAGCGCTATGTGGCATGGAAAGGGGCATGTTGGGCATAACGCGTAAAGATCACAAAAGAAACTAATGGTTGAGGAAGCAGACAAGAGTACGCAATGTGATAGATATCTCCGAGTACATGAAATGGCAATGGGCCGGATATGTCAATCGGCGAGTGGACAACCGCTGGATAAATGCCATAATACAGTGGTACACAGGACGCACTAAACGCACACAGGGACGTCCTGAAATCTGCTGGATAGGCGAGCTCATAAAGTTCGGTGGTTGTGGCAGCAAAGAACCAGAGGCCGAGAAGAATGGAGAGAGCTATGGGGAGGCCTTTATCCAGTAGTGGATCGACCCAAGCTGATGACGATGATGACTTGTAAGTATCAATTTTATGACATCTTTAGTCAGATTAAATTTTCTTCATCGGTAAATATATTCAAAAAAGTTATTTTAAATTATAAAATTATTGCTTTGCAGTTTTCGAATGTGACTCAAATACACTGAAAAATATAATGTTCTAGTGAAACATGTAATTATCATTATCTTACGCATACATAGGTATTTTTTCTAAGGAATTTATGCATTTATTTGATTTTGATTTCAGAATTCTAAAGCTATCAAGTCTGAGAACCATTACTGCAATGTGATTGCTTAAATTTCCAAATAAAATAACAGACTAACATAGGATTGAAATTTTTCTGAAATTCAACTTAATTAATATTCTCAAATGATCACCAAATAAAGCTAAGATATGTGGGTATATATTCAAGTGCATGTGTGTGAAGGTGTATACATAATCAGTTTTGCATTTTTATCTGAACGGCATATTATACCCACCTACAAAGTTTTATTATTATTCTCAATTCATGTTATCAAAGAGTGTAAACTAATTTTCCGACTGCGAATTAAAGTGGGCACATACTTTATTTATCAGATTGAAGATAAGGCCTTGGAGGGATATAATTTAGCAAACAGCGAAAATTATTCATCCAAAATAATTATTGACATGCTTTTGTAATCTGTCATCATAGCATTACCATATCTGAACAATCAAACGATAATTATCAAAGATGGTGATTGATTTTCCTAATAAAAAATGATCAAAAGATAAATATTATTTAATATATTATATAACAATCATATCAGCGGGTTTATTCTATACACAAGGCGACTATCGACTGCTAAAGTGATAAATATTATCACTTTATCATATTTTTTATGTATTATAATTGGTACAATAAGTTGGCCGTCTAAACAGTCAAAATTGTCTCTCTCGCTCTAAATTTTATCACAGCCAAGAGAGGTGCTGTTAAAATATAGCACTTATTGCAACAATTACAAACTTATTGTAATCGTTACAATACGTGCTAATACTTCGATACAAACCTACCCTAGTTAGCCATTGTAGCGGCCGAAACCAGCGTTGTGTATAGAATAGACCCGCGGTAATGTGTTATGACAAATTTTACTATCGAATAGCTAACAAACGATCAAAAAAAAAAATCTGTTGCCCATGACCTGACAGACGGAGAATATACCAGCAACAGCAGTGGCGAAGGATGGAGGTAGGCTGTTAAGATCTGACATAAATAGTGCACACTAAACTTTCTCAGTCAAATGTATTTGTTTCCATTGATTTTTTTTTTTTTTTTAATATTAATAACCATGCCCTTGCTTTTTCGTACAAGGTGGTTGGGAGGGTTAGTTGCATTGATGTGGAGCTAATTAGGTTCCTCCATTTATATCTTTAATTTTCTTAAAAATTTCTCTTTTCTTTTCTTTCGTAAGAGCTTATCTAAAAAGATTTAAATTGAGGGATGATGACTGTTGTCCATGTGACGGCAACACATCTCAAACTGTATGGCATGTCATCAACGACTGCCCTATACTAGAAAGGGAGCGATGGACTCTCAGGACTCGATGTAGACTTAGAAATTGACCTCCAAAAGCCTCACGAAGTACTAAGCAATAGAACAACTCAAGACCACTACACAAAATATTTAATCCTGGCCATAAAGTTTCCATTGAATTGAATTGAGTATGACTGACAAAGTTTAGTGCACACTATTTATGTCAGATCTTAACAGCCTACCTCCACCCTTCGCCACTGAGCAATAGTGATGGTACGGATCTGACAATAAAACTGAACATTACATAATCATTGACACAGCACAGCTATGATTTGAGTTTTATTTGAATGAGATTTTTTTATGCTTTAGAAAAATACACACCAATATTGGCTCAGGTGTTACAGACGGTAAGGTCAATTTCTTCTGATAAACACATGTTTTTTGCGACCTGCCGATTGATTGTTTGAAAGTCATCAGCTGTGAAAGGTTAGATACAAATATGTATTTAAATAAAAGAGATAATTTTAAAGTTTTCAAAACGGTTTGTGGAATTGTTTACGATTATGCTTTAACTTTTGAAATACCTAATAAATAATTTTCTAATAAATTTTGAATAAATGTGAGTAGGTAGAGTAAGTAATTTGGACTTGGTGCTTCAATATTTTTGTCGGCACCGTTTGGTGCAAATAAGTTACGAACCTTACAGAAATGATAAGTGCACTGAATTTAGAAAATATAGTTTGACATATTATGAAATGGAGAAGGTTGTTTCTTATAGAGTCTAGAGTGGTGTTTATCAACTATTCTAGCAAAGATGCAGCAGCAGATTTCACACTATTATGTATTAACAATTTATTTACAGATCGGTTTCCGATTATTTTTGTTAACAATAGAATTTTCATGGTATATATTTTTTTATATTCACAAGATTGTTGTCTATTATCTCTGACTGTTAATAATTATACAATAACATTGTAAACGAAATACTATATTTAAGTCTATGTAAGGTCAATACCGCGGAAGAACCATTTGTCAAAATGTTCAGGAGGGACAAAAAACCTTGCGATTTCGTCAATAAAAAAGATAAAAAATAAATTTAAATGCAATTTATTGTGTCTTCCTGTTTTATATTAGAAAATATATTTTTACTATCGTACGTGGCTGTGGCCATACATTCTCATAGGATTATTTTTAAAATCAGTTGGACGTTACGCGGTATTGCCGCAACTCTCCGCTCGTCCGCTGTATTGGATCTAGGGATATACGCAGTCTTGCTTGCTTCTTTAGTATGGATAATTCATACGCGGTATTGATTTTAATCGAGTGCAAGTAGTCTATTGGTCAATTTCAAAATTTGAATGCACCATAAATGCGGCTTGTGCCGTTTAACCGAGATCGCCAAAAATACGTATTTTTAACATATTGGCTCATTCGTGGTATTGAACTTATATAGACGATAAATTAATTAAGTCAGCATTTACTTGGTAGAATTCCATTTTATAAATTATATTAAATTCTACAGATTGTTACAACCGAAATAGCTATCGACTTAAAAAACACCTGTAAAATTTAATATAATTTATATTATTATCATTTGTACAATACATACTACATAAATAAAAATTATTATTAGACATGTCAGGTAGACTTGTTCTGATTAGTTTTTTTACCACATTCTCAGGGTCAGGGCAGAATTAAGAAAAAATAGTCAAATATTTTAGTTGAAGTCATATTAATTTATTCCTTGTACGATTACAAAATGCATTATAATGTTGGCCTAGTCATTGCTAGGAGGGTAATTGTTTAATAGTTGCATTCGGAGTTGTCCAATAATGAGACTTGCATCGGTAATAAGCGTCTAGTCTTCCAGGAAGAAGTATTGACCTGCTCGCTTTTGCTCCATGTCCTGAAAAAATAATATAGCATCAATGAAATTGTGAGTAAATAAATTTTCTGACTCACTTAAAAATGGTCTGTATTCCCCGACTAGACTGAGTGCTCTAGTAGCCGGGATAATAATAATATAGTTATATTTCAAGATGGCCGCTGGAAGAGATTCCTATCAGCTGTGCAAAAAATGCCAGTCTCCAACTTGTCACACTATTCTATGACTTCTAATACTATCGGTTGAGACTAAATAATGATTTTTAGTCGTATACCCATGTCATTTGAACTGATTTACCAAAACGTAGCATTATTGCGACCATGCAATTTTCTCCGCAGTGGGGCCCAATTGTTACTTTTACATCTGAATAATGCATATGTTTATTGTCAGTTAGATTTTAGACAAAACAAGATAGATATGATGAAAGTTTGAAAGCCCTAGAAATAATAAATTGTATAATGCTGTAGGAACAGCATTGGTTTATTTATTTAATGTAGCATGTCAGCGAATTTAGAGTAAAAATAATTCACAAACCTTGACAGAAGCGTGCTTATTAATCCTGGGTCGGAAGTTGTTGGGGTCCCGTCGGAAAGTGATGCCGAGCAGTTGGAGGAAGCGATTCATCCCGTTGAGGAGAGTCTGCGGTGTGTGCGCGGTCGCCTTCACCGACGGCGTTCCTTCAAATACGATCACCCGGTCGGCCAGGTACGTGGCCATTATGAAATCGTGCTCCACTACGAATCCTGTCTTCTTTGCGTGAAGAATAAATCTATAAAGAATCAATAATACGTCGTTTGGTTATATAACTTGTCCACACCTCCAAAGACATTGTAAAAATTTGTTTCTTAAAGGCGGACAGTCAGATTTGGTTGGCCAACATGTCAACAGTGCTAAGGCAAAAGGGCATTAGTGAAAATCTGCAACTTTACAAGAAAGCAATTTGAAAGAATTCGATTGGTTTCATCTATTGATTTATTATATACTATACGCTTCTGACATTTCACATAAGGCAATCGAGGCCGTCCATTGGTCGGCCTGTTGATAGGCGGCGGTGTGCAGCCAAAACCATTTTGTATCGCTATTTTGCAAAATGAATTACATATTTGCGATTGTTCATATATATATTCTCTAAATATCTTGGCACATGTTCTGCTGGATACGTGAATAATTGCAATTCAATTCACATTGACAAGCCATTTGACAGTAATTCATCTTTTAAAATTAAAATTGTACTCCATAATCTGGATATAGCAATAACAATTTGAAGAATTGACCATTAGGCTCAGTCCAGTAGACAGTAGAAGATTTTGACATGTCTTTGGCAAATGAGTGCACCGATGCAATTTAAGAAAGTATTTCCTGTAGTGAGCTTGGGTCTAAAAAGTCAAGATTCGTAATATATCTATGGCCCATTGATTACATTTAGAGGGTAATGTGGAACAGGCAAAAAAAAACCTACCTCTTAATGACCTTAGCAGCGACAAGACGCTGCTCAGAGTCCAGGTAAGCGGAAGGCTCGTCGATGAGGTACACATCGGCCGGCTTCCCTAAACATAGCACCATGGCTACCCGCTGCAACTCTCCTCCAGACAGGTTCTGCACTTCCTGGTCCATTATCTCTTCGATCTTCATCGGCTTCATCACGTCGGTGATGAACTGAAACAGAACATTTATTATTCTACATACAAACGCGTCAGCTTATAATACCGTGGGTCCCAGGTTTGCATCCTGGGTCAGGCAAATACACATATGTATTGTTATTGTATAAATTGAAAAACAATAATATGTGTATTTGTCAGACCCAGGATTTGAACATGAGACCCACGACTTGTAGGCCGACGCTTAAGCGGCTCGGCCATCGTGAAATTATAAAACGTATTTAATATTGTTAGCCTTTCGTGTTCTTGTAAATCGATGTATAATCGGCAAAACAACGTAAGCGACACTTTTTGGTGAGTTGTATTTTAAACCGACAACTGTTCAATACCACCTAGAAACGTAAGTGACAAAAATATTACAGCGCGATCTTATTCGCATGAGATTTTTTAAGGTCTGTGGCTTTTAGTTTTTTAACTTCTCATCGCATTATAAAGTCAAGCAAAACAATATAACCGACGTTACTTGATAGCGTAAACGACAATATGGTCGGTACGGTTTATTCAGCGGTACGTCTGGTAGTGACTTGTGCGAAAGCCAATGTGAGAGGAATGCACGCACCTTCAGTAAAAGTGGCCAAATAAAATAAGCCTGGTAATAAAGTTTAATAAACAATTACTCGCCGTTCCATATCACTACTGTCAGAACAAATCTACGAAGTCTGCAGATTTTCGGAAATGTTTTTAGATTCTTTGAATGAATCCACTAATGTCGTGAGTCTGAATGTTTTCAGAAACGTATTTACATAATTGACAGTTTAACCTGGGTTTCCATCTACCAAAAAAAAGATAAGTACCTATTTTTTTGCGAGAACGTAAAAAATATGTCTGCTGACGAGACTTCGGCTAATTGAATTGGATGCTTACAAATGTCACCTTACCGAAAAGGATAGATGCAAGATGTTTCTTAATGATCAGGCCAAAAGTAAAAATGACAATGAAATTTTGTGCACAAGCCACATCGAGAAGGTGCTAAACAGTCAAATTTATATTATAGTCGAAAATACTATGAGTATCTATGAAAGTGGAACAAAGAATTTATGGGGTGAGACTGATGGTTAGCGTGGTAATAATGAGATCTTCACAACCATGTACAAACATTTGGCCCACCATCATTTCCAATGCTAGGACACATTCTAAATATATGAAATCGTCATCATGTCATATGCTGAATTTCGTGACTGGAAATCTTTCACTGCTGCTTTTCACTGCACCAACAACAAAACTCACAAACATTGTACTCACAAACGGTTTCTCTGGTTAGTAGGACTGCACTGTTAGACCTAGACAATGTCATCAGATCCCGATCAAATGCCGTGATGCTTCAAGCACAGCCACCGGTGATGTATAGTGCTAAATTACCAATATCGGAGATCAAGTATAATGATCTTAAAAGTCTCTGCGTTAAAGGTATTATTCCTCATAGAATGAGGGATGAGTTTATGAAACTGCCATATGGATTATCAGTGGAAGACACCTTACCTGAATCCGATCAAGATGTGAATGAGGATAATACACCGATTACTGCTTAAAAAATGTGGGATAACTATTTTTTTGTAAAACTGAACAATTGATTACAATTTTATTTTATCATAATTAGTGGATATTTAATTATGTACGAGTAGATACGTACCTATTCCATTTTGAAAAATAACTGATATTGATAAGCAAAACATAAAAAAATACCTATCATTTATCTTTATTTTACCTGCATGTGGTTAAGTACAAGCAAGTTGAATAAAAAATATTATTTTAAAAAGCCAAAGTATTTTTTCATTTATGTATTTAACAATGCCCTCGTAAAATAAATGGGTACTTGTTATTTATTAAATTACTTAATTATCATGCCCCTCATGGTAATTAACATAAATTTATTTAAATAAAAAGAACTAAACCTTAAGCACCTACAATTACTCCTAAGTGACACATCTGAAAAAAATATCACATCATAGACATAGAGAAAACAGTGTTACCGCCACTATCTCGAATACTGATAGTACTCATACAATATTGGATCATCATTGTAGTATAGATACCAATTATTATTAATCACATTAACTGAATTCAATTTTCAAATTACTTAATTACGAAAATAACTAAAAAAAAAAATCTGTAATATTTATCAATTGTCGCTTATGTTGTTGTGCCGATTATTGTTCGATATAATCACTAATCAGTACTCAAAATAATGTTGCTTTCCATAACTAAATGACATTAAAAACTTTTTGATTTGTGTTTAAAATACATAATAATATTAAGTATGTATTTTAAACATGACAGATATCTGACTTATCTCGGTTTTTGGTGCTAGTGATACATTTGTTGTTCACTGTTTACAATTAGTGTTAAATTAGTTAAATGATTAGTGTTTAGTGACATTATAAATGCAACATCTCACATTCATTAAACTTACCTGTGGGTGAATGTAGGCATCTGTAATTTTGGCATGGAGAAGATCGCGAACCAGGCCCTGGGATTTCGGTGAAATCTTCTGCGGCTTGTAGCTAATGTGCAACTGCGGCAGCTTACCCGATTCTTAAATTAATAAACACACAATTTTTAACAAATAAGGACATCCATACTTATATTGAAAATCAAAAAACATTGAAATATAATTGGTACCGTCGGAGGGCGGAGCCTGCGCGTGCCGCAGACATTTCTGAAACACCGGATCGAAAAACAGTTCAAACAATTCCGTCCTAGCCATTTTTTATTACGATATTTTGCCCTCTAACAGAAATGAATGCTGTCATTATTCACGAAACGACATGAAATCATAACCTAAAAAACCGATACGATTGCGACAACCGACGATTTCGTTGTGTAACAAACCCAACTTATTGTCATTATCGTTGTACGTAGCCAAACATTAAAAAATCTATCTAAACAGTACACAAACGACAAAAACAATCTAAAATGAATGATTGAATTATGTGTCAAAAAATTGTACAATCTCTAGCTGGCTTGATGACAGTTCGGTTTTTAGAGTTGCCAGACTTCGATCATTATTTTCCACATTTGGAATTGAAAAATCATTCTGCCGATTGTAGGCAATCTTTTCAAATAATTGGCGCGAAAAGAAAATTATTACCATTTTTTCCACCAAATAATATTCTGAAAAAAAAATTGTCTATTCGTCCCTGAAATTTTCGAGATAAATTTGATAGGGATATTTGAACAATAGTTAAAAAATAAATTATTAGCATGTTTTAGATAGGTATTTATTAATTGTTACTTGTGAATCTTGAACATAGGTTGGTGGAATTTCAAGTACTATTTAATTCAATGCATGCTTAACACAACAAGCAAATTTATCAGTATATTACATACAGAAAGTCAAATATCCATGAATAAACCATGCACATTCATTAAAAATCATGATTATTATTTATACAGGGATATACAATTCGTTATACGAATTTCAGTTTTGTCATTTGTTACCTGTCAAATATATCACATATTTTTTGACATATCACTATTTGAAAGTCTACCGTTTAATACGATGGATTGTTTCTCCACCGCACAATGCATAGAAATCATCGTATAACTGAAGGCTCTATTCGCAAGCTTATTAAAAAATTTGAAGAGACTGGCAGTGTTTTGGATCGCCTGATACCTGTACATATTCGTCCAGCCCATTCAAGTGAAAACATTGCTGCTGTATGCGGAAGTGTCGTCGAAGATCCAGAAATATTGATTCCATGAAGATCGTAGCAACGTGGCCTCTCATACGGCTCTATTTGGTACATTATAAATACCTTTATCTACATCCGTATAAGATCCAGCTCATGCAAGAACTAAAGCCAGCGGACCACAGACAGATTTACCGATTGGGTCTTGGAAGAGTAGGTGTAACACGATAATTTTTGAAGGAAAATCATCTTCAGTGATGAGGCACATTTTCACATCAATGGGTACGTTAATATGCAAAACTACTGCATTTGGGATCATACTTCTTTAAAAATGATGAGAGATCGACCATTACGGGCAAATAGGCAAATGATAACTGACCTTTTGTAACAGCACTTGGAAGATTTAGATTTGGAAAACATGTGGTTCCAACAGAATGAGGCCTCATGCCATACACACATACACACATACACAAAACACGGTTTTATTGCGTAAAAAGTTTGATGGTCGTTTAATTATATAAGATAACTTTAATTAAGATCGTACGACTTGACACCGTTGGATTTCTTTTTGTGGGGTTACGCGGAAAGGAAGCATCTATGTGAACAATCTGCAATCACTTCAACATTTGCTATTTTATGGCCGAGATGGAGCCCAAAATGTGTGAAAAATCATTGTATAATTATTGGCATAAGTGGATTGTTTGCTGCAAGATGGCCTAGGGATATCATTTGAACTATATTGTGTTCCGTATGTAATAATTGGAAAATTATCGATTGAAATAAATATATTTGCAAAAAAATTTAACGATATGTGTTTTATTTAAAGAATATATTCATACCAGAATTTGGATAGCCCGTAAGTTATTTCATTAAATAATTCATTGTTATGGATGGATGCACACAACATACATTCTTAACCTTTTTATCGCGACATAATTTCGCTCATGTACTTGTTCGGGCGCGCTGCGATTTTTACGATTCATAAATCATACCGAAACGTCATTAAAAATGTACTTAAAAATCCACTGAGTGGCTCTAGCTATAATAAAACATTCCTTTTAATTTTACAGCATGTGAAAATAAACAAAAAGATCGTAAATGAAGCAACAGAGCTTTAAGAAATTCTGTCATACATAATAAAGCACGCTTGGAGTACATACCGCAGAGTGAAGTGGCCTCTATGATACCGGATAAGTGGTAGACACTTGCGCCGATGATTAATGTTCACACGTTTTTTAACACCAACACAGAACGCACACAATCGTTATTGTTATATTATTTCCTTACAACTTGGTCTCATATTTCAGTCACACCTAATTAATGTTTATGGCTTAACTATATTTCAAAAATTGATTTTGTCGTGGTAG
Source organism: Rhyacophila brunnea (assembly GCF_057557595.1). Taxonomy (NCBI): domain Eukaryota; kingdom Metazoa; phylum Arthropoda; class Insecta; order Trichoptera; family Rhyacophilidae; genus Rhyacophila; species Rhyacophila brunnea. Next base: position 31,118,848 of record NW_028233276.1, on the reverse strand, counting down.
TCATAAAAACAGGGCACAGAGCATAAAGCGACATCACATGCTTCACACATAATGTTCGTCATTTTTCTTTTTTTATCTTTAGTAGTTGAAGCAATACACACACGACATCTTCGATATGGTTTTGTTTTATTTACTGTTGGAGGAATTTTACGGGGTAAATGTCTTAGGAGTTCTGTTTTTAAAATTCTTTTTGGGTTATTAACTACACGAGTAGTTTGTGATGTCGATGGTCTTGAGGCACTGCCATATGTTTCGATTAATTGCCGGATTACGTTTAATTGAAATTCAGCTAAACTAATTTTTTTACCGGTGATAACTTTGTAAAGTATGCTACTATTTAATAAAAATAAATCTATGATGTGGAATCCAACCTTTTTATACCACTTAAGACTCTTTCGCATACACGAGAGGCTGCTCAACATCATGTCAGCTTTGTCTACCGTGCCCATATTTTTATTATAATCCACAACGCATTGTGGTTTTATAATGGGTTGTCCTGTGGCCCTATTAATTTTATCTGTCGGTACCATGGAGTCATCGTGCATGGTACTGATCATATGCACTTCCCGCCTATCATGCCATTTTAACACGAGCAATGGGCCACGGTTAAGAGATTTTACTTGTCCTTTCTTCAGTTTATCAAATTTTGGCATTGACTTTCGTGTTTTACGTACCGTGCCGCAAGCATTTGTCTTTTTTTTATGTAGAAACTGAAATAATTCTGGGCTGCTGTACCAATTATCACAAAATAGTTTATGCCCTTTACCAAAATAATCCTTCATCAAAGTGGTGACAACAGCCCCAGATATTCCCAAAAGTTCACTATCACTTATTTCGGTTTCTACACCACAATAAATAATAAAGTCTAAAATATAACCGGTTTCCACATCACAAATCACAAATAATTTGATTCCAAACCTATGTCTTTTTGACGGTATAAATTGTTTGAATATTAATCTCCCTTTAAAAACAATGATACTTTCGTCGATGCAGAGATTTTCGTTTGGTAGCATTGTTTCTTTGAATATTTTTCTGCAGTGGTCAAGAAGTGAGCGCACTTTATAAAGACGATCTCCAGTAGGGATTTGGGTATCAGAGTAATGTAGCATTTGTAGAATCAACTCATACCGATCTCTTATCATAGTTTGGCCAAATATTTTAGAATTTAATAATGGATCAGCACTCCAATGTTCTTCAATTGTGAGATGGCGATTTCTTGTCATCAACATTGATACAGCATAAAAAACATACATCTCTTCTGGGCATGTATCATACCAGGCATGGATCCTTGCATTCGGAGTGTGGGCTTGTGTGTTGAGCATATGGTTGTGGTAATTATTTGTATGGTTAACTATGGTATTCATTATTGTTTTGTTAAGAAAATGACGAAAAAATTCCATTTCTGTGGAATTTTCATTGAGCTGTACACTAGGGTTAACGCCTGAGTTGAAACTATCAAAATCGTATGTGATCGGCACGAAGGGACCCGCAGTCCACGATTGGAGTAAACTGTCTGGTGCTGCACTGGTAGACGGTTCAGCCACTCCTTCATCACTGCCTATATTGGAAGGCTCGTCAACATCGTCGGGATGTTCTACTAGCGCAGCTTCTTCATTATCACTTTCCATCTCATAGTCCGAATCCAAACATTCAACATCAGGGATAGACATTTTTATTTAAACACTAAATATGCTATTATAACTTAACAGTTTTGAGGAAATTTAAAGTTTTAATTCACTACACAATAATATTAAATTTTAATCTTAGTTCTTTATTCGACTAAAATGAGAAGAATTTTAATCATCACTTTCCTTGAAATAAAAATGAGTGGCCGTGAATTTTGAAAATCTATTCTACATTTTTTAATTTAAATTTAAATATTTTACAGATTATTATTTACTTATTCTCAATTTTTCGTATGTATTTCCATACAGTACAAAAGATTTATTATAGGAATTTTAAATTATTTATGTGTTAATAATTTCGTTTTCACTTTACAACCACTGATTTAATTCATAAAATCACTTTTCATTTAAAGAATTAACGCACATAATTAATTATTAACAGAATGGCGCATCAATAATAATTTTATAGAAAACCGTAAAAAACTTTGAAATGTATCAATCACAACACGAAAGCAATCGACTGTTGAAAATTATCACCGCACTAGCCGATTTCATGTATGAGATCATTAACATCAATTCGCGCCGGCGCAAATTGCGCAAAGCAACTAGCGGTAAATTTTGAAACCAATCATTGGAAATCTGTTTTACTCCAATATCGACAGGGTATCTGTCTTTGCTTAATTTCGAATTATCTAAAAAGTCTTATTGAAAAAAAGTCACAGATGTCAGTAAAGGAATAACCCAGCTAGTTTTTCAAACAAATTTCGACTGTATTACTCGCCGAATTACGAAAATACGGAGGTAGAAACTTATGGGCACTTCTGGATGCCCTTAGCGGTGAACGGTTTAACTATCATGGGCATTTCTAGATGCCGTTAGCGGGAGGAGGGTTAAAGTGTTGAAATGATCCAAGTACACTCGGACCGAGCGCACTCGTACGAGACAGCTTCATACTAATTACGAATATCCGAGCTACACGGACCGCGCCCTACTCTTCCGAGCTAGTCCGGATAGGAGTAATTAGTATGAAGCTGTCTCGTACGAGTGCGCTCGGTCCAAGTGTACTCGGATCGTGTCAACGCGGCTTAACACATTCGCGGACATTATGTTAGCTAATACATGTTAGTGATATGACACATTAAAATTTAAATTTTTAAAATTTTCGATTAGGATATATAGAGATGAGCAGAATTTCCATTTACAACTCTTGCTTCCATCCATTACACTACATACAGAGTTATTAAGAATCTAAAATACTTAATACAGGAAAATCTAAGGACCTTCATTACCGATTTGATAAAAAAAAATGGGTGACTGACCTTCGTCGGCTTCCAAACTTCCAGCGAGCATTCGTATGAAAGTGGTCTTCCCGGTGCCGTTCTCTCCCAGCAGAACGAGGATCTCCGAATCGGAGAACTGCCCTTGGTCCACAATCAACTGGAAGTCTCCCATTGTCTTTACCATCTTCGGGTACTCGTAATGCTTCATACGTTTTATCTACACACAAAATATCCAATAGATAATCAATATGTAAATATAGCACATCTTCTATCAACAACTTTTTATGTTGTGATGAAGAGTAAGACTGTCGTTCAATGTACATATTTTTTTTTGTAAACATATCTCACAATGTGATTCAGTTATTACCTCTTCTTCCACAGCTGATTCTGATACTTTGAATATCAAGGATTCTGTACGAAACCGCATGTTTTCAGTCGGAACATATCCATCCAAGAAGATATTTATTCCTACAGAAAAAAAAACAGATGATTGAGTAACAAAAATAAAATCGGCGAAAATATTTTATGGAGTAAACAATTTATGATTTTTTTATAATAGTAACAGGTGTTTTTTTGCTGCTGTGATACTATGCTCACTTTTTGACATTTATGAACAGTATAGTCTAGCAAATCATCATGAATAGAGTCACAACGTCACTAAATTATTCAATTTACTTTGTAAATCAGTCGTCGATTCGCACAATGTATAGAAGTTGTTTTACCGCAAAATTATGTTCAGCGGTGATGCTTATTTTTGGCTTAACTGGTTTGTTATTAAGCAAAATTGCAGTATATGAAGTGAAAAAAATCCAGAGAGACCCTACAAACTCAATTACACCTACAGAAATGCACCCATGTTTGGTGTGGTTTAGACGCTGGTGGCATCATCGGATTATTATTAAAAAATAAGGCCGGAGCTCGCATTAGGGTCAATGATCTAAACAATTTGCCTCTAACGTCGAGCGATTTGTCACCTCTGGATTATTTCTTGTGGGGCAACGTGAAGTCACTGGTTTATGCTGATAAACCAGCAACACCTGACGTCTTGAAAGTCAGCATTGTGTTATTCGTTATATACGGGCAGGAGTGCTCGAAAAAACGGCCCAAAAGTCGATACATAACTATTCTGGCTGTAACACCATTATCAAGATCATCACTATTGAAAAATGAAATTATACCAATTAAATGCTACATCGATTAATGAATTACTAGACTTTTATTATTGATTTCGGTTCGCCGAATGGTTCATGAGCGCGTAAAATTTCAAGTTATGGCATCATCTTGGAACACGGCCAAAATACCATGTGAACAATATTTAGGGATATGCCAGGATATCAATATTCAATTAGAAAAAACAGAAATTTCAGGGATTTGCAGTCATCCAACATCATCGCCCAACCTAGATTCAATGTCCAGTATTATATCCCTCATAATTATAAATAGCATGTAGATAAGACAGCGGACCATGGAGCCTCTTCTCATATTGCGAGTGAAGAAGTGACGTTGGACCTGGCTCGGCCATGTGCTATGGAAGTCTAAGGGGAATTTCAACCTGACCTGACTGTTCTTTAAGCCAACCAGATTCATGTGTCCTGGGAGGCTGCTGAATACCATCCTCAGGGTGTATATGGCAGAGCTAAGAGATGCTGGTGTAACGAGAAGATGCAATAAAACTGGCGAGCAACAAGAATTCTTGATGACACTACATGAGAAGTGGATATAAGCGGTCAAAATAAAAAGAAAGAATTTATAGTGCAATGCATTTTGGATCGTGAATTGTTTCATAAGGGTTTTGCAAAGAAGATAACTTAAAATAAAAGAGAGATTACCTTCTCTTACTGAGAAGGGCATTGTGACCACACCATAGGCGCCGGGCAACCCGTACAGACAGCAAATAAAGTCAGAGAGGTAATCTAATACTGACAAGTCGTGCTCCACCACAATAACGAATCTGAAAATAAAAATTCACAGTGTCAATTTATTCAAGTAAATAAATTATTAAATATTACATAAATATTACAAGAGGCAATGGTTGATAGAGGATGCGACTCACTTATCTGGGTGAATCAAATATCTGATAGTTTCGGCGGCTTTGAGCCTCTGTTTGACATCAAGGTAAGAAGAAGGTTCATCAAACATGAAAATGTCTCCATCCTGAATGCACACCATCGCAATAGCGAAGCGCTGCAGTTCTCCTCCCGAAAGTGCCGAGATATTACGGTCACGGATGTGAGACAGATCTGTAACAAATTATTATGGTGAATAATTTATTTTCGAACCAAAGACTTTCCACATTAATAAATCAGGTATCAGCTTTTAAATTGAGCCTCATCTCAGAGTTTTAAATTAGTAACTATTATTAGTATATTTAGCTAAAGTACATAGACAATATTCCTACACTCATACTCCTCACTATCGAGATCGTTACTCCATTCAAAAGCATATTCATCTAGCAATCTTATTAACATTCCATCAACCGCATGGCTGGAGGTGTCTAGATTTAAGTCATTTGACGGACTGTTAGTAGAGGACAGTATGGAAATGTTTGCCACACACCATGACAACATGCACCTCCAGCATCACATCGCAAAGGCATCAATGTCTTTTGATTTATGGTCCAAGTCTCAGCACCGTAAATAAAGATAGAGAACACTAGAGACTTGACGAGGTCCATTTGATGATACTGCTTTCCCATATTTTGTTCAAGCCTGTCATTGCTCCTTTTAGGATTGATGTCCTTTAGGCAACCTCTATACTTATAAGCAAGAGCCATAATAATTAAAAAATATATAGTTTTCAAAAAAACATGTGTAAAATACGTGTTTAGTTTTATTATTAAAATACTTTGGCTTCCATCTACGCTAGAATAACTATTTTTAAATTTAGAGGCCAGAGCACATGATTTCGACAAGGCAAGCTTTCTGTGGACACTGTAACAGATGTTGACAGAAAACGTGACACTTTCATATAGCTCATTTGCACTACGATTTTTGAAGGTAGGTCTTAGCAATAAACGTATTCTACATTAAAAAATCAATACTGTCGACTGAGGGTGCGTGGAATTAGAGTATAAATTTTAATTGATTCAAGTTTTGTACTAATCCATTTGAATGGTTTTTGTTTTAAACACGCCAAAAAAGATGGTGTAATATGAAAACGGCGTTCAACGGAAAAGTATAAAACCTCAAAGGTACTTAATGCACTGGCCTTACAATGGTTCTGGTGAGGTCGTGGAATTAAATGTAGTGCAGCGGCATAAATAAATTTCTCACAAATTAGAAGGTAACAAAGAAGAAAGCTCCTTACCGAGCATTTTGCAGATGGTAGTCTGGTTTTTGCACTCGTCTTTCTTATCTAACAGTTGGCCGACGGTTCCTTTGACGGCTTTGGGTATCTGATCAACATATTGTGGTTTTATGAGTGCTTTGAGGTCATCCTCTAGAATTTTTGTGAAATAATTTTGCAACTCCGAACCGCGGAAGTATGAAAGTATTTCAGTCCAGTCTGGAGGATCCTGAAAAACGGTTGATAATAAAGAAAGGACATTAATGATATTTTTATATAAAAGGTCAGGACGCAAAGCTTGGTTGTGAAATACATACATCAAAATTTATATGTATATATTCTGAGAATTAATAATGAAAGAAAAATAAAATATTTTGTGTAGGGCTTACGCTGAATCGCCCCAAATTGGGTTTCTGCTTTCCGGCAAGGATCTTAAGAGCAGTGGACTTGCCGATACCATTCTGGCCGACCAGCCCCAGGACTTCCCCCGGCCGAGGGATGGGCAGCCGATGCAGCTTGAATGAGTTCTTAGAATATCTGTGCGTCGTGTGCTTTTCCAAATTCGACGGCAAATTTATAATGGTGATTGCATCGAATGGGCATTTCTGCAAATAAAAATAAAATATTATTTTAAAATACCATTACTTAGGCGTATTTAATAAAACAACCATTTCAATGCGTGAATACAAAAAAACCAAGTAAAATATACAGGCTATGCAAATACTTGTTTTCCACATAATATGAGAAATTTTTATTCATGAGAGCTAAAAAAAAACTCTCCTAGTATTGTTGAGATTCTTCATAAGAAATTGGGAGCTAAAATAATTTGAGCGCCACGTAAGAATTTTTACACATTAACGTTCTTAGATAGACCACTTGAATGCAAAGTGCAAAGTGGTTCAAAATTGGCCCTCTTTTATGTTAACTGGGTTTGTAATTTTATTAAAAATGCAATTTTGTGTATTTCTGAAAACAAAATATATTTTTTTGGTTTTAATTCCTAAATAATATCCTATCCAAGTTTCAAGCCAATATTTAGCATACACAATTTGAAAACACCTAAGTACTAGAAAAAATCTTTGAAAAAAAAGATGCTAGACGAGACTCGAACCCGTATCCACTGGCTTCGTGCCTTATTTTTATTTGAGCCCAATTGGTAAAGCACATTGACACATAGTATTTTCTAGTAGGTATTTTATATCTGAGATATTTTCAAATTATGTTTCTTCAATAAAGAATGTTACATTCTCAAATCTTGTGAATTATTCAAATTATTAAAAAAAAAAAATAGGTTACCAATAATAAGAGGGTCAATTTTGAATCACTTGTATGCATTTAAGTTGCCTATCTATTATAGTATATTAGTCTATGGAATTGACGTCATCCAATCTCGGATCTAATCATGGAAAAAGCTGTAAGGGCACAAGTGAACTAAAGATAGAGTTGCTAGTTCATAACTTTGCGCTCCGGCTCTAGGATGAAATTTTTTACATATATTATTTATTTATTATCTTATTATTACATACATACGAGGTAATCAGGCAAAGAGGCAAATAAAAAGTAAGAGGTAAATAAAAAGTGCAAAGTTATAAAATGTATACTCTACCTATCGTAAGTTGTTTTCTCAAAATTAGCTTATACCGTATTTATAATTGACTTGCCTCTTTGGGTCAAAAACACTAATATTATAAGGAAAATAACATGAGACTTTAGCAGACATGTAATTTAAACGCGCTTCATTAGTTAACCACGGACTATATTCATAAATCAATATCTTATATTTATGAGAATGGATGTTTTAGAAAGGATTTATTAATAAAATATATTTTTACAACATTGCGATACATTCATTTTAGATGAGTCATTGTTTTGCATTCTTTAATAGCATTATTAATTCTGTAATCAGCAAACATTCACTACATTTTCTATCTATGTAAAGCCTTATAATTTGTAACAAAATTAATGTCTGTAGTACACAACTTTGGCTTAATTTTAAATAAGGAACTTATTCCAAAAAAAAATAATTATTTCAAACTCTTACCTTAACACAAATACCGCATCCAATGCATAGCTCCTCTGATATAGAAGCGATCTTGTTATTGGGAGTAACTTCGATGCAAAGTTTCCCCATTCGCACCGCAGGGCATGTCTTCTTGCATTCCTGGCGACATCTTTTCGGTTTGCATCTATCCGCATTGACGATGGCGATACGGGTTTGTTTGTCCGTCTCGTCATTCGCCTTATTGCGTGACATAGCTGCAAACAATGGCATCTACCGTAAACAAACAATAAACACAACTGATAAATTTTTATACAACTTAAGGAAATATATTTATTTATGTTGACTGACATTTAAAATCAAATTGGTGCTTGACCCAGAATTCAACACCATAGATTTTCGAGTTTAGAATGGAATGTAGAAATCGCACACTAATGAATATTATCAATATTAACACTCTGGCTTTTTCAGACAATCAGATATTAAAATATTGGGGCACTTCGAAGTAAATCAGTCCATATGTCTGTGTATATAATTTATAACCTAAAAATATGTGTCACGGCCTTGTTTAGCTTGAGGAGAGAATGCAGTAAAATAGTAAATACTATACATCTCATAGTCAACGAGAAGTAATGCCTGTGTTTGCACTGAAAAAATATTATTGCATTACCTGTCAAAAATCGTTGACACCACAAGTCAAACGATCTCGTGTCACTCGTCAACGGAGCTGGCGATTCTTGAAAGGATGGAGCAGTGCTGCCAGTACGAGCTTAAACTCGCACGATTCTCCTTACAATTATAAAAATACTACATGAAAACCATAGATGAAAACCTCTGACATCGAAGTGATACCACCGAAAAAATAAAAAGAAGGTACAGACCTACAAACTTATCTGGAAAATGGGGTGTGGGAGCCACTGTCGAAAATTACCCAATCATAACTCGAAACTGGCAAAATCTAACATTTGAATGACATTTTTTAATATGGCGTCCTATGGTAGTTCGTAGTTTTATTTTTGGCCATTCTCCAGATAAGTTTGTAGGTCTGTAATGACATTATCTTTATAATATTATTATTATTAATAATTAATATGTATAATATATATATATATATATATATATATAAATATAATAATAATTATAATAATTAAAACACCGTCCAACATATTTAGTCCAGTCAAATTAGACCGAAAAATACGTTATGGTTGCAAAAGGTGGGATAGAAGATTTTTTTCTCTACTTGTATAGATGATAATAAGTAAGAAAAAAACGAGTTTGCCAATTCGGATGACTTCGGCACAACTTTTGGCGGGCAAAAAACTGCAAAATGTTGGATTTCTTTTTGGTTTTTCGCTTGTAGCTCAAAATCGGTCGGTCGTAGCAAAAATATTGTTATATACAATTTTAAAGTTTACTAAATTTCCTAATTTTTTTATATCATACGTTTTTTTTCTATCTCTGATCATTTATGAGATATTTGCTGTTGAAAACAGTATATATGTATTCGAAAATACGCGTTTTAGTAAAAATCAAACATTAATGAGAAGAATTATCATTTTAAACTTAAAATCTTACAAATGAACAGTTTGTCGTTACAAACTAGACTTTATGGTCAATGGGCCCAATGTTCCAGATGGTGCGTGGGAGTGGTAGAAAGGGCCACATTCCAATACCAGTGGGTCTATTCTATACTTATCGAACACTAAATTGATAAATAGTATCAAACTTAGGGTAGGTTTGTATCAAAATATTAGCACTTATTGTAACAATTACACGAAGCCGGTTTTTATTGTTGCAATAAGTGCGATATTTTAACAGCAGCAAGATAGGTGCTGTTAAAATATAGCACTTATTGCAACAATAAAAACCGGCTTCGTGTAATTGTTACAATAAGTGCTAATATTTTGATACAAACCTACCCTAAGTTTGATAATATTTTTCACTTTATCACTTTAGCGGTCGATAAGCATAGAATAGACCCACAGTACCGCTGGTGCCATGACATGAATATGAATCAGTACCACTTTTGTTTTAGTTTAGTCTCCATCGCTTTGTCTTTGAAATAAAAAAATATATTTTATTTTTCCCATTGCATTTAGATAGGTATTGATCGATTAAAATATGTGTAAAGCTTTAAATTGATATGAGGTATAATGAATTTTTATGCCTCTCCCCATTAATGAAAATAAATACTAATCTAAAATAATTTAAGATCTTACAAATAAAGTACCTATGTTGATAGTTTTAGTAATGATAGCAAAACAAATGTTAATACCTACAGAATAATAATATTCACCAAACATCTTAATTTTTTATCGTTTCTGCCGCTTTGGTGAAGATGGAGTAGGCAAAGGTTGTATGTATTCAAAGTCTTGCAATGTAGCTCCCACGTATGTATTTAATCAGGGCTGGCGTCTGGATTGTTGAATACTATGACCACTTCCTTCAACTGAATATTCGTCTCCAAAATACCACACAATTTAATCTTTTTATGGCCAAATAGGGAGGATGTTGTATCACTGAACGCCTGTGTGAAAAGAATGGTACGTGCGTCATATTTAAACGATTTTGTCAAGAACAACACACCTGGTTTACTTCCCTTTCCAGATTTTCGAAAGAATAAGTGGTCCAAGAATTGTCCTCTTGCCTTCATTGTCTTCACATATTATTACTACGCTTTTGAATTCAATTGCTTTTAAAATGTCAGTAGTTACAATTAAAACATCGGCATCCTCTTCTGCCTGGTTCACTTTTATGCCAACCTGTAAGAAAAGCGATGTTTTATTATTTTCGTTGCTCAAAAAGTTTCTGGTCCACCTGATGGACAGTGTTTCCTTGAAACATAATTTCAGGGTGTGATTTTAAATTTATACGGCGTAATTTTTCTACAAACTTTGTCCCATTGGATGCAGCATTGGATGGATATCTGTCAATTAATACAACTTCAATTTGTGACTTATAGTGATTTGTGTTTTGTCAAATAATCCGAATACATCTTAGCAATGTCACCAAAGGATGAATTTCGGGACCAAACTACTTTATGTAGGAGATGTCCTCCATCAACCACAATAAACTGATTGTTAATGTTGGTGCCGAGAGTCTCAATGCTGGTGAAAGCCCTGTAGAATAACGATTTTGTCCCTTTTCTCATACCCTGTTCTGAAAACAGTGACATAGGGTAGGGTGCTAATTCATATTATATAAAGAAATGTTGCAAATCTTCCTCCGTTTCTTTACATATACATATTCTTTTAAATAGGATAAGTGGATCAGCTACAACAACTTTAGCGCTTCCTGCTTTCATACTACCGCCAACGAATGCAATGGTAACAATTTTGTCTTTTCTTTTGAATTTAACATTGTGAAAATAGTTACCGACTATTATATTAAAACCCCTCTTCTTGGGAATTATAGCAATTTACTGCTGTTCCTCCAACAATCCCACTACTCAACGACATCATCTCGTCGGTTTTGGGAAATGGGTAGTGTAATGATAGCCATTCAAGAAGCTTACTTGAGTCAGCGTTGTCTCGGTCAATTCGGGAACTTCACATGTCAACATGCTGTTCCGATGATTCGGACTGAACATTACAGAATGACTCAATTTCATTGCAAATGTTCTGCATACTGACCATTCCCAAAGTCCATCTGGTTATAACACTGTCAGTTATGCCTCTGCCCTGTGTTAGACCTCCATAAATCTTCATTGTTTTCATTCATGTTTGTTGGATGGTCATATCCGACCAAATTCTACTCCAGTGTTTGTCAGAGCGACGTATCGTAAAATATCCTCTGCTAGTGAACTCCTCAAATTCAGCAGCGTCCATTTCTCTTTCAGTTGTTGCATATCCTGATGATACAAATGGGCACTTTTAGCGTAAAGAAAATGGCCTGCTGTATGAAAGAATGAAATCATTTTTTCAATACTTTTCAAATGAAGGTTCCAGTCACCAGTTCGTTCGGCCTGAATAAAGTGTTTGATAAGCGTTGTCATTCGAAAATACTGTAAACATAGCTTTGCAGTGGGACCATTATTTTCTAGCAAACACATGGCTTTTTAAAATTTATTTATGACCATTTTGAGGACAGTACCATTAGCATTAGACTATGATAGAGATATTACTAGTAAGGTGATGGAGTGCACCTACTTCTTCAGTAAGTTCAATTATTGTATCCCAACCAAAGAGATTGGACAGTCTTTCAATCTCTTTTATCCCAACACAATACACATGTAAAGAATAAACATAACTGCAGGCGCGATGGAGACTAAACTAAAGCAAAAGTGGTAATGATTGGTGTCATGGAACCAGCGGTACTGGTGGGGGTATTGGAATGTGGCAACAGTAGCGCACCCAGGATTTATTTTTGGGGGGGGCAAGTAGGAGGGTTAAATATAGTTTTCATGCAAATGAAAAAAAACATTTAGTAGGATTTCAAAATTTTATTTACAGAATAAAATCAAGTTTTCTTTTCTTTTTACAAAGCTCTTGAATTACTTCGGCCGTGGTTACTTTAATACATTGGGCGCTTAAGTCGCGCCCAGCGCGTAACGATTAAGGTGGCAATTCGATATAATTGGCATGTTATTTAAATGTGGTAATTAAAACGTAATTATCTAGTTAGCAGTCAATGTGTTTCTCTCTGTGTATAGTAAAGGCCAGTCCATTTAATCTTGACTACGTCATGGTATGTCACCTTATGTATGTCACCATGTACACCTTATACCTATATGTTTGTTTTATGTATGTTTTTAAAAGGCATAATGCTAAAAATGATCTTTCACTGACGCATGTTGTGACGGGAAGTATTTTAAAAGATGTTGGGGAAAATCGTTTTGTCGCATTTTGATATGGCATCAACATTTCTGCATTTGATTTATCGAACTTTTTATACCATAATTTCAATTCGGCATTTAAAATTGCAAGATTTGTAGAAGGCATATCACGGTCATAAAGTACGCACAGCTCACGAAATTCTTGCAATGCACTTTCTGTTGGAGCACCTTTTCCGTTTGGTAGAAGGTTATAAACTGCTTCAGTACTTCGCGATGTCAGATGAAACTGTTACGTCCCTAAAAAGCGGAGTAGTTTAAATAAGATAGTTTATCACTTTTACTAGTTCTTTTAGGTTTCGTAATTACGAATTTAAATAGTCTTTATACTTGTAAGGGTATTATTTACTATTTTATTATTATACAGAGAACAATGAAAATAGGACTCTGTTAAAGTCTCTTTTGTTTAGTCAGGAATAACGAAAAGAGAGCGGAAATGTTCACAGGAGATATCAAATTAAAAGAGAAGAACTTTTGATAGATGTTTGATTTATTAAACGGAGAATAATTACAGTAATACAAATATTACAATTGACAGAAAGCCAACTTACAATACAAGAGCTACAATGGTTGATGGAGAACTAACAAATTCATTGCGTGCACAATGGTAGATAGGTATATGGAAAGAAATAATGTTCTAGAAACTTCTAATTATCAACACAAATAACATTATATTATTGTTTTGTGGTTTTCTGGAATTAATTAGAATAATTGAATCAATATTTAAATTAACAATATTATTGATATCAGAGAGGATGCTGTTGTTATCAGAGGAAGCTGCGGTTTCTCTAATTAGAATCTGTTATCTACTTATTGATTTTATGCATAACATCTCCCTCTTTAAGACTGAAACTAATATTTTTTAAGTACATTAGTTGAAGTGTCTTAAATTCTTATCTTTGATTGACATGAGGATCTCATTTAATTTATCCTTCAGCATTTTAATTTGTTTCTCTAGATAACTTTTATTTCTTTTGCATGAACGTAATCTCTTTTAGTAGTTATGTTGATTGATACATTCTTTACATAATTTTACATCGTCATTGTAATATCTCTCATTGTATAACAGTTTTGTTATTATAATAAGGTATTTCTAAAACAGTTTTGTTATTGTTTAATGATACATCTTCATTTTTATAAACAATATGTTGTAAATAGTTTAAAATATCTATTTGAATATTTGCATATAGATTTGTTTTATTTTTGATACATCTTCATTTTTGTCTATATATTAATATAATATAATAATTATTATTTAAATGATTACATATAATATAATTTTTATTTTGAAAGAGAGAAAGTATATCATTTCCTTTCAATCCTTTGGATTCTATATAATCAAAAACTTAATTTAATATAATTCAAAAAGATAAACATTGTTTATTGTTAAGATCTTTTATAGATCAGAGAATAACACATTTCATTGCTTATAATTAAGATTTTATGTATTTCATTTTCATATCATTAAGATTATATATTTAATTTTCTTATCGTTAAGATTATATATTTCATTTTCTTATCATTAAGATTTTATATAATTCAAAAGAATATAGGATAAGTACATAGATTTTTCTTAATATTTAAGGTAATATTTTTAATTAGAAAGAGGATAATCAAATTAATATTATTGTTTATTAGTTTATTATCAATTATTAATAATTAGTAAATTGAATAAATTTGACAAGTCTAATCTTGTTTAATGTGTTTTGTTCTAAACTTTCTATTTTTCTTTTTCTAAACTTTTCAATTTAAGCTTTACTAAACTTTTAAGATTTTCTTTATTTTAAGCTTTCTATTTAAGCTTTTCCATTTTCTTTTTTTCCCTAAACTTTTACATGGATTTCTATTCTAATGGAAGCTTTTCCTATACTAAACCTTTTAGTTAAGCTTCTCTAGGGGAGCTTTTCCAGGGGAACCTCTATAAACCTTCTGGAGTTTTTCCTATTCTAAATATGTTTTAAGTTTTTATTTTGATTAATCATTATCAATATATTTATATATCAGAGGGGAAATATCGATACACATGTTATTGATTTATACGTATTAAATTAATTTTTATTTGGATTATAATCATTATCAATATATTTATATATCAGAAATATTGATATACATATTATTGATTTTACGTATTAAAAGATTTTACGTATTGTTCACTTGGTTTATTTGTTTTATTTTGCATATTTATTTGTTCACTTGCATGCTTATGTAACTTAATATTGTTACTTTTATTTTGATTTAAATGTGAACTATGAACCATTTCTTTTTATCTTTATTTGAATCGTGAACTATGAACCATTTCTTTCTATCTATATTTTAGTGAGATTTTTAAATTTTTAAATTTTAATTTTAAGAGAATGTATTATCTCTAATTAAGGATGATCTTTTAGTCATCGTTCTAGTGACGGGCCTAGGATGTTCAGGTATTTCTTCTTCATCATCTTTGTATCCTGCATTAATATTTGTTAAAGAAATTGCTGGATAATCTTCTCGTGATCTTGGAGTATTTCTCGTAGTATTGTGACATTGATTAAATATTTGAATGCAATTTTTACCATGTGGTGTTTCATTTATATATTTTGAATATATTTTTTTCATAAAATATAACATTACTAATCCGATTAAGATATATATCGTGATTGTAAAATAGTTAGAATGTTTAACTAAAGTCGGTTTTTCTTTCATCTTTTTCAATTCATCTTGGAAAATATTAAGTTTATGCGTAGCTATTCGTTAAAGGAGTTAAATTAGGTATGGTAGCATTGAAGTTTTCATTTCTGATACAACAGTCTTCATTTACAATATTAAATTCACTTTTAGTCACAGTAATATTTGTTAAAACATCATTACTTGCTATGAATTGTAAGGGTTTTGTATAAGCTTTGCAATTAGCTTCTAATTTTAATAAACCTGTACCTAATATGTTTAGTTCTTCTAATTGTCTGGAAGGACAATCGATGGTTACCTTGTTTTTTTTCTGATTGAACAAATATCCATCTACTATGAGTTATCTCATGCCATATACTCAGTTTTCCGAATATAGTTTTTGTAGAGCAATCAGAAGGTATTTTTGAAATAGTTTCAGTTCATATTTTCGTTTCACAGATTCCATTATCTAATGTAGTGAAAATGTCTCTTATTCTACATATAAAATGTTTTTTCGTTAATGATTTACATTTGTCTAAGTCGTTGAACTTTATGTATTGCATTTTTGTTCTAGTTAAACCTATAAATTTATATTCATTTTGAATAAGTGATAATACATCTGGGTTTTTTGGATTATTCGGAATTGGTAAAGGTGTTACCTTGAATATAGTGAAATCTTGCGTACTGGCTAAAGGTACTGATATAACATATATTATTTTAGTTTTATAAAAGTATGCTGTGAGAGATGCGATGTCCATAATTGAATGAATGTTATCTATAGTAAGCGGTATTGGTAATTCGCGTCCTTGAGTTCATTGTCCTACATGTTTGGATAATTCTTGAAAAAGTTTCATTGGTGAGATTAAAGAAGGGTGAATAACATTATTTTTGCTAAATAATATAGACTGTATAATATTATCTACTTGATTCTCTAAATTTCTTACATCTTCTTGTAATAAAGTTATTTGAGAAAGCAATTTAACAAAATATTCTGTAGCAACAGTTTCATGTTTCATATCTTTCGCAAACACTTCTATTTTTTTAAGATTATTATTCATTACTCTCGTTAAGTTGAAATATTCTTACTGTTTCATTAAATGTTAGAATCGTTGACGTTACTACCTGAGTTTGATCTTTTAACAAAGAAATTAATTGTTTTTCGTCTCCCGCTACTTTATTAATAGCATCGTTGTAATAATTAGCATATTCGTCGTCCAAAGTTCCAAAAATCGTTTTAAATACGGTTCCTATACCGTCAAACCATCCTCGTTTTACTCTATTCTTTCCTATTAAATGCAATATAGATTGAAATTTTGAATTGATACCATTTATATCATTTCTTATACTAGCCAATGTTAATCTACAATTATTTGGGCTTTTTTCTAGAATTATTTTCATACAGATTGCAATAGTTTTATCGTATATATCATATAAAATTTTGTGTTGTGATAGAATATTTTCTGTCTCCTGAAAAGTCACAAGGTTCCAATAGTCTTGATAAAGTTTAGCACTTCCTATTTCATCACAGTAAAGTCCACTTCCTTCGTTATTTTTTTCTGTATGGGAACATTCGCATGTCCACGACGTTGTTAGCAGAAAAAAATCTGGAATAGAATAATTGATTTGTTTATTTATCTTTGTATGAGCAACTACTCTACTGTAATGATACTAAAAGTAGATACCTGAAAACAATGTATTTTTCTTACAGATAGTTATTTTTATTCTCTAACATGTTAAGTTATAGATATATTTTAAATGGTTTAAATTTTCTTTTTCTCTAATATATTAAGTTCTAGATCTATATATTTTAGGCGATTGAAGTTTTCTTCTTTCAAGTCC
The DNA here is from genome assembly GCF_057557595.1 of Rhyacophila brunnea. Classification (NCBI taxonomy): domain Eukaryota; kingdom Metazoa; phylum Arthropoda; class Insecta; order Trichoptera; family Rhyacophilidae; genus Rhyacophila; species Rhyacophila brunnea. The sequence goes on along the minus strand of NW_028233276.1, from coordinate 31,101,346 downwards.
CAATAGAAATCTTCGCCATTGTAAACAGTGAGCCAAGCTCCTTCTACATTTACTTCTTCTTGGACTTCGACTTCCTGCTCTTCTTCTTCTACTACTTCATAGTTATATTGTTCATAATCATCATTATCTTCTTCATACCATATTTCTAATCGTATATTTTCCATTTCTCATGTCCGGAATCGGTTTTGATCTTAAATATTCTCTCATAATTTTCTCGACAACTCAGTTCTACTTCGTTTAAAACACGATAGTAAATTTGTTCATGTCGTCGTAACCTTGGTCTATAAAGTGATAATACTTCTTACAAAATAATCTTTTTAATTTTCTGTGTTGTTCGCATAAATTGTGGGGTCCTACAGCTACGTTTTTACATAAGTTGTAGTACACGAAAGCTTCGCATTGTCTAATCTTTTTAAACATTAGATTTTGTAGAGTCCGATTCCATCTAAGCTTGATTTTATCCATTTTTCAACTTATTTTGCGAAGTGTTTTAACTGAAAATTACATAATTTATATTAGTTATTTTGATGATATTTCGTATTTTCAAAGTTACGTTTACTAATGAATTGACTTCGGCAATTTCGTATGGTTTTTCATGATAAAGATTTATTTTCTTCAGTATTTAAATATTTTCTTCGAATAGAACTTTCAATAATTTTTATTCGTTACGATAATTTACTGATTTTATTAATCTTATTCACTTCTAATGATTTTTTATTAACTTCAAATGGTAATAATTTTTCTTTAAAATTATAACTGGAATTGTTTTATTTCCTGTATTAATCAGAGATATTAAACATTTATTATCTTCATCTACTTTTGTTAATATACTTGATATTTTAATATCTTTATCTAGATTTAAATCTCAAATTAAACTTTCTATTATTTAAAGGTAATTGAATTTTATTCAATATACTCAATATATTTGATTCATAATTTATTTTGCATAATTTATTGATGAAAAAGTCATTTCTTAATATTCCATCGAATTCGAGATTAATATTTTCAATTCATGTTATTGGACAATACATCTGTCTAATTGTATCACTTTCAATTTTAAAATTCAAATATAATGTTCTATTTATTCCTGATATAGATTTAGATTTTTCTATACCTTTAATTTGTATTTTATCTTTTCTTAACACCAATTTTATGTCACTATTAAAAGTTTTAAAAACATTTCGTTTTATCAAAGATGTTACGGCTCCTGTGTCTACTAGAACGCATAATTATTGGTAGAATTATTTTTATTAAATAAGGTTAGGCATACGTGAACCTTTAATGGCCCTTATCTATCTTAATTTTATTCACTAAAGATATTGGTTCGAAATTTTTATTTGTATTATATTATTATATTCATAGAGAGTAGTCAAGGTAAGATTTAGAATTTTCTTCCTTCTTAAATGAATTATGTGTGCTATGACTTGATATATTACCTATTCCGTTGAAACACACCACAGCGGTTCGTTTGAGTCTTTTGAAACAAAATTTATATTTAATTTCCTATCATTGAGATATTTTTCTCGTTTAGACGGATCTTTTCTAAAACAATTATCTATTAAATGTCCTGATTTCTTACAATAGCTACAAAGCTTCTTTTGAGGATTATTTTTCTGTTCGAAATTATAAATTTTTCTAACGTTATTATTTCTGTTTCTGAAACATAATGTAGAAACATGTCCAATTTTTCCACAAGTCTGGCAAATATGCTTACTTTGCACAATAGTTTTATTTGTTTCTTCTACAAGATTTACAAGACCTTCTTCGGGAGTGGCAGCTTTTAAAGCTTCCGTTAAAGTATTAAGATTCATATTTCTTATTTTCTCTGAGAGGCTTGGAAGTAATCCTATTATAAAACAGGTACGAGCCTGTTCGTCTGTTGAAAAGAATCGTCCTTCTAACAATCTTTCATTATTTTCTTCATGACTAATTACTGTTTTAATTTTCTTAGCACAAGTTTCTATTCTGATCATAAATTCTGAGACTGATTCTCCTTTTTGTTGACGGCATTTTTGCAATTCTAGTTCTAGTTGCATAACTGTTCTAGTATCGGCAAAATTCTGTTTGAGATGTGCTTTTAATTCATCAAACGTTTTAAAAGATCTAATTATACAAGCTAATTGAGCTGTATCTATTATTTGAGTACGAATGTACGAAAGTAGAAAGTCATATTGGTTCTTTTCAGCGTGTTCAAAGGCAATTTCACAATTTTGAAAAAATGAACTTAGTTGTTTTCTATTTCCATCAAATGAATGCTGTATAAGTGAACATAAATCAGAGTTTGAGCAAGTTTTTTTCTTAGTACTAGATTCTGAAGTGTTAGAATTACTATCTGGATTCATTTTGAATAATTTAAATATATAGAAGTCTGTGTATACTTTTTATATAGTTTTGCGTATAATTTTTATACAAAATAGTAGAAATTTTTATGTTTCAAAAATATAAAAATATAAAATATAATAAAACTTAAATTTAATGGATAGTTCTCTACATGTACTCACAGTAATGTATTGAAATTCATTCTTCGTTTTTTCTTTCTTCTTACTTGTATTTTGATAGTCTTTTTGTATCTCGATGATCTACGCGAAGAAATCTGTCACAGTGCGCACTTGCGTTTTCTTTCTTCTTGGGTCGATGTGGATTCACAGATTAATCTTGAAAGATGCGGTTCCTCAAGGCTCCCGGCAGCTAGAACTCTGAGGCTCTTTTCCCCAATGATGCTGGAAGGTCTCGAAGAAGACGTCTGCTTGTCACTTTTTCTGTGATAATATCCCACGAATGACACCAGTTGTTACGTCCCCAAAAAACGGAGTAGTTTAAGTAAGATAGTTTATCACTTTCACTAGTTCTTTTAGGTTTCGTAATTACGAATTTAAATAGTCTTTATACTTGTAAGGGTATTATTTACTATTTTATTATTATACAGAGGACTATAAAAATAGGACTCTGTTAAAGTCTCTTTTGTTTAGTCAGGAATAGCGAAAAGAGAGCGGAAATGTTCACAGGAGATATCAAATTAAAAGAGAAGCACTTTTGATAGATGTTTGATTTATTAAACGGAGAATAATTATTACAGTAATACAAATATTACAATTGACAGAAAGCCAACTTACAATACAAGAGGTACAATGGTTGACGGAGAACTAACAAATTCATTACGTGCACAATGGTAGATATATGGAAAGAAATAATGTTCTAGAAACTTCTAATTATCAACACAAATAACATTATATTATTGTTTTGTGGTTTTCTGGAATTAATTAGAATAATTGAATCAATATTTAAATTAACAATATTATTGATATCAGAGAGGATGCTGCTGTTATCAGAGGAAGTTGCGGTTTCTCTAATTAGAATCTGTTATCTACTTATTGATTTTATGCATAACAAAACGTTTATTGAGCTGATTTAATATTTCGTCAATAAATGGAACAAAGATAGTTCTTCTGAAATACTCTTCTACTGAATCAGCTGGAACATTACACTTCAATGTTTGTTTCGATGTAGTTCGGGGCTTTTTTATTTCAACATTAAAGTTATTGGCTTTTGCACACGCTTCATCGCAATTGCCAATTTCAAATTGTGTGATGCACAATGAACATAATATAAAACTTGTGGATATATGGCGAATATATGAGATCGGACTCCTTTAAACTTCCCGCTCCCGGTGTGGCACCGTCGTAACCTTATCCATGTAAATATGACAAATCGATTCCATAATTATGGAAACTTTCCAATATTTTGTCAGATAATCGTTATCCTGCGGTGCTTGTTAGAGGAACAAAAAGAATGAATTCTTCACAAATATTGTTGTTATTTTTATCGTCTATCTAATACACAAAGAAAATTGTTGCGTTTATAATTTTTATATTAGTTATTGTTGAGAAACCGCGCACAAATATGATGTTGAAAACTGTTGCTAGATTTTCAGTGCCCTCATGTATAGACCTGGATATTCATCTTGGGCAGAAATCCAAAGTTCCTCCATAGTTATTTCAGAAAATTTATTTTAGTACGATCCGTTGACAAGGTGACCAATTCTTCATCTTCTCTTGGTCCGAAAATTCAAAACTCGATGTATCAATCGTAGCAAATGGATTTCGTATCCAGTCATAATTTCCTATGTTAATTAAGGAAAGAAAATAATGTGCAATATTTTCTTTCAATAAAGTGAAATGATGTGCTATAGCGGAAATACTTCCCACGGCAATGTTTTCGTGCAGTGAAGGAAACATATCTACTTTATTTTTCCCTATTATTCGATTTTTCCAAAGAGCTATTTTTTTAGAAATCCTGTCAGTTTGTCAGTAGATTTCAAAAAATATTCGTCTTTTCCTTGAATGCTTGTGTTAATGTTATTTAAGTACTTAATTAAAAGTTTCTGCTAAATATGCCATTTTATTCTGAAGACATTTTACAAAATCATCCATACTTTGTTATCCATCCTTAATTTTGGAAAAAAGATTAACAATTCATTCTTAAGTTCTTAATTCATTCGAAAACTTTACCCGTAGATAACCACCTCACTTCAGTGTGAAAAAGCAAACTTTCGTACTTAGCTTCCATAGAAATGCAAAGTTTTTTAAAAATGCCTGTTTTTAAAGGTCTGGATTTGATGAAATTTACCATATTGGTCTAGTACAGGTTTTAGCACTGCGGTAATGTATTCGAAACTATAGATTTCCTGTGTAAAAAAAACAGTGCGTAGATATAATAATATTAGGGTTTCTTGTCTTTGCGAGGGTAACAAATCTTTTAAATGAGCCTACCATTGACGGAGCACCATCTATACAAATTCCTCCATGATATTTTAGATTGTTCTAAATATGAAGAAATATAATCAAAAACATCTTGTCATGTCGTACGCTCGGTGAGTTCTTTGCAGCATAGATATCGATCCACTATTTTGTTTTCATTTATGAAACGAAAACCTATGAGGCCAATGGTAGACGCATGCGATCGATTCGGCAACATCGAAATCACATTAGATCTTTCATCGGCTTTCATAATTTCACGAAGGACTTTTTCGGCTTTCGCTATTTCGCGGCTGCTTTTATCATTACTTCGCGGTGCACTTGCGACAAGCCAGCGGTGCACCGGTTAAGAACCATTGGTCTAGCTAGAGCCACAATATTTATGCTGAATTCCACCGAAAAAAATGACATGAATGAAATGAAACCACCGACTGTGGTGGGCATGGCCCCCACATCATGAATGTTTGGCGGCCCCCCTTGCCTATCACCAGGGTTAAGGGCAGTGTGATATTCTATAGTATTGTTCACAAATGGTATTCCGTGGATTTATCTATATTTTTAAATAATTCCCTTCAATTCTTGATTTGTCGGACCTCATATCATAATATTATCGATCGTTATCATACTATGAACCACTGGTCGTGTAGTAGTAGCATACGACCCTTCGATATTGGATAAATGACCATTTTTATTTTTCTAGAAACACTAAAAATAATTGTGATATAAAATGACACACGTGAATTATTATCATGTAGTTACGTATATCATATTTTCATCATACTACATATTTTTTATGTTAATTTTGATGAAGTAGTATAGGTAGCACCACATGCGATTTTTTTATAATATAACAAATTTCTGGTGTGTGTTTATCTCACAATTAGATGAGCCGCTACGCTGGGTCCTCAATACTTTGGACGCTGAAGACGCACATGCGCGTAATGACCAGGCGGCCGATCGATGTAATTAACGTGCATTTTAAAGGTGCTAATTAAAATCTCATTATCCACTCAGCAGCGAATGCGTTAAGTCCGGGCCCCCAGGCTGTAGCCCTGTCAGCCCATGGTGGCCATGTCAGCCATGGGCCATGGTGGTGGGTGTAGTCGTTCTTTTCGCCAAATTTTTATGGTCGGTTTTGGGTTTTTTAATAGTGAAGTTCAAAAATATTATTTGAAAATGGAAAAAAAGTATTATTGCATTTAACTTAATTATAGGTACACAAACCTACCCAACAGAACACAGCCTAATTTCTCGTTTATCGGACCTTTGTCTATTGCACTCGGTGTACACCACTCCGGAATTCGGGTGGACACCGAGAATTTTTTGACATTTCCATTAGAGATTGGGTTTCTAAAAAAACCCGACATTAGTGTTTTGAAATTTTTATGTTAGAAATTAAAATCTAAGAAATTTTTCTAAAAAGGGTGCTGGAGAATTTCAAATCATTTTTTTGCCGTGTTTTTATTTGTCTAATCTATTGGCTTTCAATTTCAATGTTTTGGGGGGGGGCAGGGCCCCTTGGCCCCTCCCCTGGGTGCGCGACTGTGTGGCCCTTTCTACCACTCCCACGCACCATCTGGAACATTGCGTCCATTGACCATAAAGTCTAGTTTGTAACCCCAAACTGTTTATTTGTAAGATCTTGGGCATAAAGCCCACCAAAAAAGCGTTCGGTGCGCTCACTACTGAGTAGGCCCCCTCGCACCCGCGCATTACCCTTCACCTATGTAATAAGGGGCTCAAGGAGCACAAAATAATTATTATTATCAGCGTCTCTCATAACAAAGCAATAAAAATATTATTAAATTTCTCGGGGCTTGTAATTAATATCGGACACGCAATAACTAAACAAAGAGTTCACTGTTCTTAAATAATGGCTTCTCGCCCGTCTATCGACCACGCTTCGAGGAGCGTGATTTTGCTTGCCGTGTTCAATGAATGGACTACGTTGTATTTTCATTAATTCGTATCGCTGAGAAGCCAAAAAACGATGACTCATGGGGCAGGCGGGCACAATGCGTCGTCAAATCCAGTGTGCGCTGGCGTAGTTGATTACGTTGTATTTTCGATGATTCACATAGAAAATGCGCGAGCGCCCCGCAAGCCTGCTTTAGTGGACTTTATGCCTTAAGTTTAAAATGGTATTTCTTCTCATTAAAGTTTGATTTTTACTAAAACGCATGTTTTCGAATACATATATACTGTTTTCAACAGCAAATATCTCATAAATGGTCAGAGATAGAAAAAAAACGTATGATATAAAATTTTTAGGAAATTTAATAAGCGCTATTGTATATAACAATATTTTTGTTTTTGAGATATAAGCGAAACACCAAAAAAAACCCAAAATTTTGCGGTTTTTTGCCCGCCAAAAGTTGTGCCGAAGTCATTCGAATTGGCAAACTGGTTTTTTTCTTACTCATTATCATCTATACAAGTAGGAAAAAAAAAATTTCTACCCCTTTTGCAACCAAAAAGTACAGATTGACTGGACTAATTTGGTAATAACAAAAATAGTACGCAAAATATTATTTTGGGTTAAAATTTAACCCATTAAAGTCGGGGCGGTACCGGCAGGCCGCGAATATAGGAAAAAATCTAATAAACATAATTATTATTTTTTTTGGAAATATATCATAAAGACTCATCAAATAGGTGACGCAGTGTATCATATGCGCCGCCACCAAAAAAAAAAAAACTCTAATATATGCGAAAATGCGCTAACTTGATGTATATAACGTGAAAAGTACTTGTGTATGTAAGTTAAATACCTATCTCCATATAATATAAAAATCTCGTGTCACGATGTTTGTGGTCGCACTCCTCCGAAATGGCTCGACCGATTTTTATGATTTTTTTAATGTATATTTGTTAGGTATGAGAATAGGTCAACAAGTATATTTCATACCGCTAGGTGATTAGGGTATCTCTATCCAGAAAAAATTTTCTTTTATTTTTTTGACAATTTTTTATTATTATTTGGCATCAAAAAATACCTATAACCCCAAATTTTCACCCTCCTACCCCCACCCTCCCATTTTTTAATCGCGATTTTATTATTTTTGTATGAACAAATTTACCGTCGTTCGTATTTCAAACAGAACGAAATTATTTATGTTGTTGAATGACAGATGGCGCTACGTCCGAGAAGAATTCAAAAGAAGCATCGCGTCATTTTGACATTTCATTCGGCATATCACAACGCAGTGCGTGCAAAATTTTGTACGATTTATTTTAATTTATCTATTTTTGTGTGCGTGTATTGTAGTGCACAATGCCAGCAAGACGCAAGGGGGGCCATTTGGGCCGTCGAACGAATAAAGCAACAAACATGCGAAATAGTAGAGCAGAAAGAGCAGACGGACAAATCCAACAAGATAACAAAAACGTGCGTGTGAGCATGTCGCAATTGCGTGCATCTCAATCACAAGAGGCACGAGCTGAACGAAATCAACAACGACAATTGGAACGGAGCCAAGCGTGCCGGTTCGTAGTTAACAAACGCAGAGCAAATGACTGACAACGCCAACAAGTACATTGAGCATTTACATCCGCTTCGTTCCTTCGTCTCGCATTCGAGTACGAGCCAGATATTGAATATTCCGCTCATCCGAAAGTGCTTATTGGTGCTATGGACAAAGAATGTCCCCATTGTCATGCGCTCAAATTCAAACATGAGTCAGCCGGGATGTGTTGCGCATCAGGAAAAGTGCAACTACCAGAAATTGAGACACCACCAGAACCATTGAACGGCTTGCTCATCGGCACGGTTCCAGATTCAAACCTGTTCCTGAAGTCCATTCGCACATTCAATTCATGCTTCCAAATGACTTCGTTCAGAGCAACAGAAATAGTTCACAATACTGCGGCAAATGGTCAACAATTCCATTCTACGTTCAAAATCAAAGGCCAAGTATACCACAAAGTAGTCTCATTGCTGCCAATGCCAAACGAACCACATAATTTTTTACAAATCTACTTCATGGGCGGTGAGGACAACAATCGTGTGGATGCACGTTGCGGCTACAATAACCTCAATTTGCCTAATGCTAGGCGCATCGTCGGCGAACTGGACGCCATATTGAATGAGCACGATGAATTATTGAAATTCTTCAAAGCACACATGCACGAATTGCAAGGTGACAATCACGCTATTGTTATCAATCCTGATAAAACACCAGCTGGAGAGCACGTGCGTCGATTCAATGCGCCTGTTGTTGACGACATTGCTGGAATCATGGTTGGCGACCGCACATCGACGCGAGAAATCGTGATTCGAAGAAGAAACAATAATCTGGAGTTCATCGCTGACGCACACCGTTCATACGACGCTCTCCAATATCCGCTAATTTTCTGGAAGGGACAAGACGGATATTGCATAAACATTAAACAACGAGATCCTGTCACAGGTAATTCATTCATTATGAACATCATTACTCATTTTGAATTGAGAAAATGAATGGTTGGTGTTTTTTTGTTTTTATCGGCGGTCATCGTCTACAGCGCTCCATTCCTCTTTCTGTCATAGATCCCATCCCCACACACTTACGATAAATTCGGTATTTTTTATTTAACAACCAAAATATTCACTAGAAATAATTTATATTGCAGAACAACGTTTGCCGGGTCAGCTAGTTATTGTATATAAAAATAATATTAAAAATCTGTAATCTTCTACCTTAGGGTATGTCCCAAAACAAGATTCTATGCAGAGCCACTTTGCACTGATAAGCTCAATATGCGTGGCACAACCCTGCATAGTAATGCGTTTTGTTTGACCAAAACAACACTTTTAAAAATCAATGTAATATTGATTATATTTCACGTCCAAGTATTTGACCATGATTCCAAGAGTAATAATATTAAGTTATTTGAAACGATTGGCTGGGGCTGGTACTATAATGAGTGTAAAGTACAGCGTGAATACACACTCATTTTGTATGATAGGCCTTGTACGTTAGGCACCCTTGTGGTATACATCAGGTTAAATAATTAGTTAAAAATGCTACAAGGTTAATACCATTGCTTGAACCGGTCTCAGTAGAACATTTTCAATACATCTCTCATTCACAGGTTCCATGATAAAACAGAACGATAAATATAATTATGACCTTTTAAGAAAAATATAAATTTAATATTGAAATTGTCCTATCTCTATCATGTTGATAGAATTTTAATAGCACAGATTTTCAATACGCCATAATAATTCAAATTACACACCTAATTGCTAGAAAGCCTCAAATATATGGGACTTTGCCGGCAAGCTTAGGATATCTCATCTTAATCAATATAATATGTTCAAAATGATTGGGTGACTAGGTAAACGAAATAATGACCTAGCCTAACCTAAATAGATTCCACAAAAATTAATGTTTCATTTTTCCCCTGACTGTTCTGTTTTGTCCGGTTACCCCACAGAAAAGAAAATAAATAGAACTCCGATCTCCTATTCTCCAAACGTTTGAAAGTGAAGCAGGATTTTAGTAGTGTGAGTAAATGTGTGGACGCACAAAAAATGACCTTCGCTGCACGCACAGAGCCGCATTATTGATGACTACTATTCATTAGAAAGACTTAATACGAAACATATTTTAAATACTTACATATTACTAATATTAGTTTTTTAACGCGTTTTTTAAATTAACATACATACTTATTAATTTCACACACAATTAGTTAGGAATATACTTTCTAGAAATTGAAAAAAGGATATTAATTTGGTTTTTTAGAAAGTATATTTATATGAAATGAATGAACATAAATAACACATTGTACAAAATAATTATGAAAAATATTAAATATAATTATAAAAATCCCATTCAACTTATACGTCACATAATATATAAGATTAAGTAATAACAAGATAAGTACAGCAATATTTACATACAACAGGTAATTCTAAATAGGTATAACATTAATCGCATTTATAATAATATATTAACAGAAAGTATACATTTTGTCTTATACGAGGGTGGGTCAATAATTCCTTAGAAAAAAGCATTAAAACAGGTTTTATTTTTGTATTTTTTTTTTATTTCTCAACATAATTTTCTTGGAGCTCAATACACTTGGTTAGACGTTTCTCAATTTTTTTTAAACCGTCAGAAAAATAAGTTTTCGGAAGGTCCTCAAAATAAGCATTTGTCCGATCGATGATGAAAAAAAACGTTGTCCACTTAGCCATTTTTTTAAGTTTGGGAAAAGGAAAAAGTCACTGGGGGCTAAATCTGGCGAATACGGTGGGTGGTCGACCAATTCGAACTTCAATTCTTCAATTTTAGCCATTGATCGTAAACATGTGTGAACACGGGCATTGTCCTGATGAAAGAGGATTTTTTTCCTGTTTAAATGAGGCCGTTTTTCTTCAATTTTGTTTTTTAGCTGGTCCAATAAAGATGCATAATAATCCCCTGTTATTGTTTTTCCTTTTTCCAAATAGTCAACGAAAATAATTTCACGTGCATCCCAAAATACAGTAGCCATAACCTTACCAGCTGATTTTACGGTTTTCGCCTTCTTTGGACATGGTTTGCCTTCGCAATCCACTGCTTTGACTGTTCTTTCGTCTCGGGAGTATAGTGGTGTATCCATGTTTCATCTACAGTCACAAAGCGACGAAAAAATTCATCCGGATTGCGTTGCATGAGCGACAACAGGGCTTTAGAGGCCACCACCCTACTGCGTTTATTGTCGACTGTGAGCAAACGCGGCACCCATCTTGCAGAAATATTTTTCATGTAAAATAGAAATGACGCTACCTTTTGAGATCCCTGTAACCTCAATTATCTCACTCAACTTTAATCTTCGGTCACTTAACACCATATCGTGGATTTTATTGATCATTTCTGGTGTAGTCACCTCTACAGGACGTCCTGAGCGTGGTTCATCCTTTGTTGATGTACGACCACGTTTAAATTCATTTAACCAGTTATAAATAGTTGCAAGTGAAGGAGCAGATATGCCGTGAACTAAATCCAACTCATTTTTTATTTCCTTTGCTGTTAACCCTTTTATATTAAAATGTTTAATAACAACTCTAAGCTCAATTTTCTCCATTTTCCATTTTTCCATTTTCCACAAGCAAATTTTTTTTTTAAATGTACGAGAAACACACAACAACCCGACCAATCTGATTGAAACTTCGCAGCATACTGAATCGGTAGTGCCGCTGCATGAAAACAAACCGCTTGCAGTACTAGTCGCGCCACCTGCCGGCTTTTCTAAGGACTTATTGACCCACCCTCGTATACCTAACATACTGTCATCCATCAATTACACATTTTATTAATGGTGTGGGTTGAAAAAATCAATCTAATAAACTAAAATGATGGGACCCATGTAGGGCTTCCAATTATTATTAATCAGAGGAAAATTACTTACTATCCGGTTAGCGGTTAGTTTGCTTATTTACATTATTTACAATATATTTTTATACAAACAAAATTATTTACGGGCAAGACAAGACGTGTACCTACTCAATTTAGGGGATTAAGCAAAAAAACCCAATGCAGTTGTCGATATCCCACAGCTCTATAGATTTGGCGTGGGATATCTAAGCCACGCGTAATCCTTAAAGACCGCCGCGCTATTATTTATTCTATGGAATTTGACTCACACTATATCAATAACAATAATTTAACTTAATTATTTTAATTTAATTTAACAAGAATTAGATTTATTCAATCGAGATGGGTATCCAAAACAAGGTACCTATTTGGAATGATAAAATGATCATGGCTATGTCAAATTGCTGATGGAGATAAGGTATGTCGACGCAGTATCAAAATTTGGAATAATATAGCCATGTGTTTGTTTTTTTAAATTCATAATCGGCGGCTCTCGTGGTGCAGTGCGTAAAGCACTGGCCTTCCATCCCTGATGATGAGTTCCAAGTCCAAGACGTACGCCGTACTTGGTCCCGTGGAAATCTGTTATGCCAAAAGTCAATAGTATAATATCATTAATTATTCACAAAATATTTGAAATCGTTAAACTTTGTACTATGTAATTAGTGTGTTTATCTCTTCATTTTATGATTAAAATGAATATTGACAGTAAATAAATGCACATTTACCTATGTTTATTGCATATGCAACTGTATAAATCATTATGATAAACGAAAACAGTTATAATTGATTATAATAAATATTAAGTAAGTATCTAATATTCCCTGTCTGAAATGCGGCCCTGTTATCCAAACAAAACACACGTATTATATGCATACAATGGTGTGCGTCCCACTTTCCAAATATATGTAATCTTGCTTGTGCGTAACGTCAAATACCATGCGTAAAATAAATTTTAATGCATGTTAAGATATTGACATATATATTCAAAATAAAAATAAAAATATGCTTCCTTGTGAAATGTAGTTGCGCTATTTGTTTTATTTTTCATATTTGTATCGCTACTACAACTTTTTACTGAACATATTGCCATTTTCAATGAACATAAAACCGAGAGCTCTGAGAGCAGTTGTCAGGCCGACGCACAAGCTTAGAGTGACGTTTTCTGAACACGCGGTTTAAGTTTACCTTACTCGAGATCGGTTGCTTGCGTAGCCTTACCGGTTGGGTATTTCAGTTCCCATTATTTCTGAGTTCCCTGGGTTACCCATTCAAATGCCGGGCGACGTGTCATCATGGCCTCTCTGTTCTTTCACTCACATCTACCCCCACCACATACTTACTGTAAATCATCTCCGCAATATATCTGTGCATGAAAGGAAGGCTTTAAGTCTAAAATCGCTACATTTCAAGAGCCAAAAGATTGTTTTTGGACTGTTTTGTATGGGAACTTTAATGTTTCTATGTCGATGCTTTGATAATGTTCTTGTGATATGGTACCGATACCAGATGTTTATATTTTTTCTTTTGACAGCCTAGGTATGAAATTTTTGAGACTCTACTTGAGGTTGTATGGATACTACCTGTGGTTTACTCTTAGGCGCCGTGCACATACAATCGGGCGTGCGGGGCGGGGCGCTCACGCGTATTCAATGTGAATCATCGAAAATACAACGTAATCAAATATGGCAGCGCATACTGGTTTTGACGATGCACTGTGTCCGCTCGCCCCATGATTCACGCGTTGTTTGGCTTCTCAGCGGGACGAATTAACGAAAATACTACGTTGTTAAATATGACAAAGCCCATTGAACACGGCAAGCAAAAGGGGCGCGCGCCGTTTTATTTTATCCGCTTCTGGACACGTTGTTGATAGACATGCGCCTACATTATTTTAATAACAAAGAAGTTATTGTTTAGTTTCTGGGTATGCGATATATTGCTAGTAGAATTATGTCATCGTGAATATGAATTACAAGCCGCCGAGAAATAAAATAATAATTTTATTGCTTTGTTATGAGAGGCGCTGAAAATAATAATTATTTTGTGCTTCTCGTGCCTCTTATTACATAGGTGAAGGGTAATGTGCTGGTGGGAGGAGTGTCATTTCGGTTGTATTTACGCTTCACGGGCCGGGCCTACTTTGCAGTGATCGCCCCGATCCGACACTTTTGGTGGGCTTTATGCCTTAGGTATGCTTACATACTGTAGCTTACTTTCTATGCCGCCAATAAGGTAGGAAATTAATACAAATTTGCTTGGTAATTTATTTAATTCGTGATTTATTTGAATTACAAAGATAAAAAGTTTACATCTGAATGAAGGGAATTGAAAAAAATACAACCATTGAGGTAATTCTATCTGGCACGTTTACTATTAAGGCAGAATTAAGCACCTACGTATGCACTGGTGATTGTCATAATTATTGCAATGGTACAATTTTGCATACACACTTTTAGCTTTGATAGTAAACGCGCTTACTAGAATATATATTAAAACCTTTATTACAGTTTATTTAAAAATTATAATGACACAACTAAAAATAATAACAGACATTCAATTACAACTGATATTATAAAACTGATCATTGTAGATTTGACAAGTGAAGTATTAGCGAACTCTGCTAATCCAAGTCGAGTTGTGTTCCTTTCTCCGGTACCCACAACCCCGAATCCACGCATCGCTTCATGCAATAAATGGCCTCTTCTTTCGGCATCTTTGCTATCGTCTCGTGAAGTAACGGAATGTTTTTTTCATTGAAGCATTTTTGGAGGTCCTGAAAATTTACAAATAATTAATAATAGGTAGGTACATCAATTATATTTTTTCATACTGATAAATATGGATAGCGGGCCTCCAAAACGGTGGAGGATCCATCAACTGCGGTGCGTGCTTCGGTACAGGATTCCCCAACCTTTTTACACCTGCAGACCAGTAAAAATTGGATAAATATTAACGGAGTTTAATCTTATATTATAACAGATGTATATAACAGTCTAATTACGAATACAAAAAAATGTCACACGAAAATTCTATTGTTAATTGAAATTATGAAAAACTGATCAGTAAATATATTGTTACTAATAGAATTTCTGGAAATTTAAGATGAATATAAAAAAAATAGTGTGAAATCTGCTGCTGCATTTTCTCTAGAATAGTTGACAACCGAGTATTCAGTGTTGTTTCAAGAAGATGAAGCACTGGATTGACATTCATTCTGTTTCTATGTTTCATTTCTATTACTGACATGGCTGAAAAAGTCTAATATGAATAGGTAATCAAAAATGTGAACAATATTTTAGGCCTTTGCAACTGACAATGTTTGTATTTTATGTCTGGATACCAGAGTACGGTCAGAAAACAGCTCGATTAGGTTTCCTTTTTCTCGGGTATTAATCACGTATGGATTGACATCTACCATGGAGGTATTACTTCTTTGAATAAGGATTTGTTTATAATTTTTGGCATATGCATTTTAAAATGGTTGGGAAAGACATCTCATGATTGATAAGAATACATATAACATATCACGAGAAATGCACTATGTAGTATGATATTGACTGAACTGGTATAATTATAAACACAAATGAACATGGCGGTCTAAAGTGTTGACATTTTGACTAAAAAATTAATTTGGGCATGTTATAGTAATGGAAGACATTTTTATCTCAGTGTGGTCCTGGTAAATAAATCTCAGAGCACAAGTGAGAAGTTTGTTACAAATGAATCTTCAATGAGAAACGACTGACAGCTAATTTAAACAGTAACCTTTTTTAGCATCATTCGTGCACAAAAACATAAACATACTTGACATTCTAAGCATCTCGGCCATAATATGTATTTTCACATATTAAATTTCAAATTAATTGAAAAATTCATGTCATTTAGGATTCGTAAAGAAAAGTATACAATCAAACCTTAAATGAAATACACATTACAACGTCCGTATATACAATTTGAAAAAAAATGTGAAGCAACTTACTTCAGGCAATTCTTCGAAGACTTCTTGAGGATCTAAGCCACCAGGGCCAAGTCTCTCCAGCCTGTCGGCTTCTTCCTGCTCACGCAACGCTTCTTCCACTTTCTCCCGAGCTCGCTTCTCGATCCTCGCTTTAAACTGACGCAGCTCATCGTCGAATGAATCTTTGTATGACGCCTCCGCTACTTGGATTCTTATGGAAATAAAATATACATTTTAGTCATATAATTATAATTGTCAAGATCAACAAACAACTCTGAATTTGAGAAGATCAACAAGGATCACGCGCCACTCTTCAAAACAAGCTAGTCAATAGAAGAATTTATACTAGCGAATAAATTTTAATGCGGTTACACTCCAGATTACGATTCCTGTCAAAGAAAACCTAACCTTAAGCTACTATCCTTATCATGCTCATTTTAGTGGTGGGCCGTATCAAAAGAAGATGAGAAAAAGCTGGATATGTTTGAAAGGAAGATAATATCTTCGTGGGGTTACTGCCAAAAGTTGTTAAGTCTCGAAATCATGTTATGGACTAATTATTACAATTTGAAAGTTTGATGTGCCCTCTAAAATCAGGCATAATGGTAAATGTCTTTGTGCTTTACATAACTATATATCGGATGATATAGACACATCCGTTGTTAACCTAAATTATTCAGAAGAAGCACGTTTTGAGGAAGGTACAACTACAAACTGTACATTGTTTACCAGGTATATGAAGAAAATATATGTATTCAAATCTGGAACCACCTGACGAGAAACCAGTGCAATACACACTTGACTATGACAGACCGACTGAATTTATAGCACTAGTAATACTTAAATCATCATGAAGATGGGTTTATAGCCCAAAACAGCAGTCAACATACATAACTCAAATATTGTGTGAAATTAATAAAAAAAAAAGTGATTCATAACTGATTAAATGAACATTGGACATTTATTATCAGCTGATCCTAATTGGCAACTTGAAAGAAAAACAAAGCTGGTGCATCCATACGAACGCTGAGTCATTGAGAAATTTAAGCCCAATATATTTAATATCTCGAGGGCGCAGAGAAAAAAAAATGGGCCGGTTAAGGTGGTTAATGAAGGAGCCTCGGTAGGCACTCGACCCCTGCGCCCACCACCAGAGATGGGCGGCCAACGTCAAGAGGGACAAAGAGAGGCTTAGTGTGACCGACTGGAAAGAGCTCGGGTTTGAAATACCAGTTGGCCATGGACAACACTGGTCTGTAGCGCAGACATAAGTAAGTACTTATAACTATTTATTACCTTGAAAAGAAAGATGCTACACAGCCTCTGGGGTCGATATCAAGCTGTTTTGACAATTCCAATATGTACTGCATACAAATTGTTTGATGTGCCACGTGTCCCATCAATTCGTGTTTCTGAAAAAGAGCACCATTACTTTAAACAACTACATATTTCAGTCATTCTATCGTTAAATGGGTTCTTGTCAGTTTAAGGGAAGCCAGGGGCAATTTTTTTTTTTAATATAGCCGGTATACTGGATAGGTTAGGTTTTCATTTTTGAATTCATGAATTTTGCCAAAATCGGCTATGAAAATTAGCGCGGTTACCGCCTGGCTTCCCATAAACTGACTTGGGTAAATGTGCCGCAGCTGCCGTCATGAGATTTTATAACTTTCTTTTTAGACCAAACCAAACCTAACCTAACCTACCCCAACCTAATATAATCTTAGTTTGTGATAATGATGCATCAACATGTATGAAAATTTTAAATTAACAATTGAGCCGTTGCCCGGAATAATATTGTATCCAACAAAATTGTCAATGTTGAGTTATTGATGGAATAATGTTGGGTATGTTTTTATGCATCGTTTAAGGTAGGTAGTGTGGCAAAGAAAAACTATTTAGGCCTGTGGCAGCATTTTAAAGTTATTGGTTTGTGGAAGAACGTTGTATATGCTATTGTCAAAATGGCGTCGCCATCCATCAATATCACGGAGCGTGGTATAATTCACTTGAATAAAGGAAGAAAACGGACATCTAATGTTTTAAACTGGACAAATATCAAATCTAGGAAGCTGAAGGATGTAGGAAAAGAGTATTTATCCAGAAAAAATATTATTAAGCCTGCAATTTACCGGTTGAAACAGTTTTGTGGAATAATGTTGTATACCATTTGACAGTTCTGTTGATCTCATGAATAAAATTATTACGTTTAACATATTATTAATATGTCGAACGTTAATCGATTGTATTCAATTGATTTATCCATATTGTTATTGGAAATGTTGTTTGATAATAATACTGGCATTGTAGTGCTCTATATATTGTAACTTAATCTAATACCGTTTCAATTTTTTTTAATCGTTCCTAGTTCTATTTTGCAAGGTCGCGTTTGTGCCAAAAAATAATCCGGGATGTGTTCTCGGTTTTAATATCAAGACAAATAGGTATTCAATTAGCATTCAGGTTACTGAATCACAATGGACAAAGTCATCATCTCGTCTCATGTATTGAGAGTCGAATGTCGGACGCTATGTTCAGAAAGCAGACGAAGATAATTCTAAGCTCAAAGACCTCAATGACATGTGTGAATTCATGTTAGATGAGTATGCTGCCTTTTTTAAGGCACTATTGAGTGAAGCAAAATGAATAAAATACATTTTGCGGAATAATGTTGTATGTGAAATTTTCATATACAACATTTTTCCACTAATTTACCATATTTTTTTGTAATAAATCCAAATTTAATTGCCTTTCTTCGCCACTTTACATTTAAAACTCTTAATAATTGTATGTTTATTGTATTTAAAATATAAAATGTAACAAAACATAACTGATTTAATTTTTTCCATTTTTCTCAAAACAAGAATATTGTTGGATACAACGTTATTCCGGGCAACGGCTCAATTATTGGATTGAAAAGCCTATGCGCCGACAGAAAAATGTATTTATTATAAGTGTCTACAATCTACATGGAATAAACTGTTTTCGTAAAAAAAATCATAAAAGCTCATGACGGCATCTGCGGCACAATTACCCCGACTTGTACTGCTAAATGTTTAATATGCCTGCATTATTGTATTTACTTTATTACCAATAAATTTATGCAAACTTTCACAGGACCCGGTTGGGAAACACTGTAGGGAGAAAATTCTGGCATACCACGGTACCGCCATAGTAATACTTGCGGCATAGAAAAGATTAAAGCAAATGAATAGTTCTCAATCAAATGTGTGCATAAAGCAGCATTATCGGATTATATTTTTCAGCACTGGCTTACCTCTTCCATTTCAAGATTGATGCACCAGATAACTAAATAGTTGGCGGTCTCTTCACAGACCAGTTGATTATTTTCTTGGAGAAATTGTTTTGAGTCATCGTAGCGCTTGAGCATGCCGAATTTTTTCAGAAGCTTTTCATTCTCTTTTATGAACTTCTTCATGTTCTCTTCTCTTTGCTCGTCGGAAAGATTTTCATCGGAAGGCCTCGTCGCTTTTTTATTAATGACCGTCTTCGTGAATCCGGACTTGCTGATGGTGTCCACATTCCATGGCGTAGCACTCTCCTTTTTTTTGATTTCCTCTTCCTTTTCTTTTATCTTTTCACTCTCTTTCTCTAGTTCTTTGAGGGCTTTTTTAATATCTTCCATGTCCGATCCCACCTTCTCGGCTTGGGCGATCTTTTGCTTTGCCTCTGACAGTTTAATTGTGTTTTCAGTTTTGTTTTTCTCGAGGTCATCTATTTCCTTCTTCCTCTCTTCCATACGTTCGACGCGCGCCTGGTGACGCCATCTGAAGAGGGATCCCGTGTCTATATTGGGGTGAGTTTCATCTTCATCATCAGATATCTAAAAAATATTTTTTTAATTACAATGGTAAGCTTTTCCAGAAGATATAACATATTTTGTTTTAGAGTCGGGTGAAGAAGCATGGTAGAAACAATAAATATGAGTACAAAACTGCTTCTATAGGTATCAGAATCAGCCTGTTCTCAAGAAACATGCTTTCATATTTTAAGGAATACTGTACCAAATAGTTGATATTCTGTTAAACATAACATATAGCCCAATGTACGGTTTAATGTCAAACTAACTAGCAAAAATATAATTATTTGAGACTCGAACTGAGCCAACAGGACTCATTTCAATTTATTGTCATTAAATTTGAGTGTGGACTATTAATTTTATTATTTCCAAGACATACCTCGATGTTTTTCCATTTGCTGTAATCGACCATCTTTGTGTGATTTCGTTATGAATAAGTGCGAAATTTCCCAATTACGATCACAATAATAAAGACGACTAAACGTCAAATAAATATAGACATAACGAAACGAAAGACTACAAAAAATAGTCAAGTCAAGATTCGAGAATATGCGACTCATAGACTATAGAGTTACGAACATAGACTAGTTACGAATGTTACGATTTAGTCTATGGTTACAATATTGTATATATAGCTGTTGAGTGAATTATAATGTTAAAAATTATGCTCAAAACATAACTTTGTCTATTGGTTTTGAAACAAAGTTTTTTTTTATATAAGTCTACAATACCATTAATTCTATAACTAATATTACGTTAAAATCTATAGGTTAATTTATTAGTCGATAGCTATTTTGGTTGTTACATCATTATCAAAACTACAATTAAGTACCTACCTACCTACCTACTTAAATGAAAATATTAAAAAAAAAATAGCCTGTTTAATATTCAGATCTTCTTCTTATGACTTTTGCTTTGTCGTCTGCTACCCGGAACGATTCAGATTCAGTTACACTCGCACCAATCATGTAAGTTTCATCATGTAAGTATCATCTTCTAGAGTCCGATTTCTATAAGCTGGCGTACACGTCATCACGGTTCTTTTATGAACTAGTGGAACTAACTACCTAAATTCCCCACGCTTCAGCATCTTAACTCTGCATTACGTCCGCCCCCCCACCAACTCCATCGTCAATGGGACACTAGCGACACGATGATGTGTACGCCAGATTATAGAAATCGAAGTCTACTAAATTTGCCATTGATTTTCCTTTGGATAGTGAGTAGGTACCTTTGTCCTGTCATAAGGTTGCTTAAGTACTAGAATTTTCAGGTTTTGAAGCTATGCAGAACTACTAGCTCATTTCCCATTCGTTTTCAGAGAACATGAATATTAGTCACCTTGTCAGTTCAAGGAATTTTGAAGATACGTTGGATTGGGTATATGGCCATATCTCAAAAACAAATTAATACCTCAGAATTTTTGAAAATGGTGATATATATGTGGTAACTTACATTTTTATACAATTTTTTTGCGTAGGTCGAGGTTGACAATTGTTTACAGTATATTTCGAGCTCGCTTTCAGCGTGAAGCGATTTTTGATATTTTGATTTGCTTTCAGCGAGAAGCACTTTTTGATATCGCCATATATTAGTCTATGGATATCACTTTCAGCGAAAAGCGCTTTAGCACTGGAAATGATCTCTCACCACAAAAACGGTGTACAATTGCGGCGTTGCTTTTTTTTTTGACATTCGGACAAAGTCGCCAGGTATTTTTATTTTCCCGTATTATTATTTTATATTATATTATAATTATAATGTTATATTATTTTAATTAATATATTAGTATATTTAATTTTATTTAATTTAAGTAATTTAATTAATATATTTTTTAATTATATATAATTATATTATATTATAATAATATTATATTATAATTATATATATCCGAAATGATTCCAGCCTAGATGCCCAGAAGACATCCCGCAATTGGTGACAATTTGGGGGTGTGACATTACCTACAAGTGACTTCGCAGAGCATGTTCATTTGTAGAGAATTTCACACTTCTAATATGACATTTTTATTTGTCAATTTATAGGGTGTGTGAAAAGACAAACCGTCATGATGAATAGATAAGCAGCCAAATAGAGATGAAAAGTTCTGTAAATTAAGTAAAGAGCATGAAAACAATGTGTATTATAAAAGTGACAGCCATTACTTGCACCAACCTAACCATGCTTTAATCGCTCGGTAAATGTCATAATAATACATTCAAATAAAATGTCTTAATAGAAATAGTGTAAATAATGACTCCTTCCATATGAGTATCCTAAATTCTTTGATTTCACGTATGAATTTAGTACATAATAATACCTAAAAGCTTTAAATTTCCCACGAGGACTGTATATCCTATAGCAAGGCTTGGGTATAGATTGTAGATGAAACGGAATAAATTTGTGGTAAGCGGAAGGGCATTAGATGGGATTTTAAATAAAAATATAATAACTATTTATTTTATAAAGTAATTTATTGAGAACATTTCATTTATTTTTCATTTATATTGCTATTTAAAAATACATTTAATAATAATTATTTTGTTGTAATATATTCAATTCAAACAATGATTATTAACATACATATTATTTATTAGCCTGAATATCACAAATTTAACATAACAGACAATCCTTAGATCACCAAACTTTTTTGGTTCACGGTGCATTAGAATTTTTCCATGCCGCCCTAAATCAAAGACAACTCATTTTTTGTTTTTTTAGATTCAATAGATAGTTTTCGCCAAAATAATTTTTCCTATCCGAATATCAAGACAGTGAATGTTTTGAATACTCCGTGATGGCCCCCCAGCATTAGACATAAGTAATAATTAAATGATCACCAAACTATTCCATTACTATACTATTTCATATTGTCAAAAATCGTATGAACGATATGTTATTTTTAATAATATTGTAAGTGTATAGATTTTGTTTTTTACAAAAATACTACTATATATTCAGGCTAATATTATACATAATTCTATCACTCAATATGAGCAGAAAAAAACATCTGTTATTACAAATGAAAGCAATAAAAAAAATATATAATATATCGTTTTCTTTTTATATCTAAATTAATTAATTTCCATGGCACTGTTAGTTTTATGTTACGAATTAAAAATATACTTGATAAACTTCATAAAACATACATTCATAATATAAACACTATAAGTTTTCATTAGCGTACATAATTCTACAGTAAATAAAAATTAATACTACATTCGTATATTGGAACATTGCTGTAATGGCGATAATCTGATACAAAAACAAAAAATTAACATTACATATTAAATTCCAATTAATTTACATTGATTTTATTCAAATATTAATGTTATAGTTTCTCACGGTAGTAATATTAATGCACATTCAATTATTGATGTGTTCCTATACAACTCACAATATACTACCATAGCCATATATACCGCTAGCATTCTGAGAATAATAATGTCCTATTTGACATTTGTGTTGAAATTGATATTTTACATGGATAGGCAGCCAATCGATGTTACACAACTATTGAGATTGGGCATAGGTATTCAAAAAATTTGATAAGTCATGTACCTACTATTATGGAAAACATATTTCAAAACACCTTGTTTAAAATTTTCATATAAATTCTCTTTCGATTTTAAAACCTTGATTTTTTAGGGAAATGTGATTTTTTGATTTAGTCCAACAGAATTTGGCAATGCTGAATGAAATTTTGCAATCCAATACATATTTAAATACATCATTAACTCAAAACCTTGAAATTAGTAGTTATTTCCTTCTATAATTAGGGTATCAATTATTTGTTTTATCAGAACAGTCACAATTTTTTTTCATATCTGCATTTTAAAAAGTAAATTGAATGAAAAATCACATTTAAATTACAATAATTACAATTAACTCAATGCTTGATAAAAAAAAAACATGTTTTAGCTAAAAAATAAATTCTTCATTCTGTTTTTAGAATCTCCTATACAGTTAGGTATTATGTACCAGAATGCCCGCGATATGTAGATACATACAAATTTAATGTATGTGTGTATTATGGAAATTTTCGAGTTACAGTGAATGTTATTAATTCAGTTAAATAAAATTTATTCCGTCAACTTAAATATACCTATACTAATTATTTATCATATCTTATTAACAGATTGAATCGTAATATTTTAATTATTTGTGATACAATTAAATTAATTCGCTTAAATAATATTTACAAAGTAAACCTTAAAAGTTTTAATATCACATTGGCACTTTTCAAATGTCAAATTAAAAATATCGAAAGTTCAGTCTTAAAGATATGTGGACAAAAATGATATTAAATTGACTGAGGACGTACTTTTCTACAACTCATTCATCATTACATCATCGGTCCATCTTGTAAAACTCATATGTTTCACCGAAGTGTAAGGTTCTTGCATCCATAACTCGTCTTACCAATCTACATACCTTTCAAATCACCTAAATCAGGGATCGGCAAACCGCGGCTCGCGAGCCACATGCGGCTCTTGGGTATTGGCGAGCGGCTCTTTGCCAAATTCCCAATTTTTACAAAAAAGGTAAAATTGTTGTCGTTTTAAATTTGCCCATTGTAAAAGTCAACAAATTATTTTTTTTCCATTTTATGTCGACACGGCCACTTTTAAAATAGCTTTTTTTTGCTGGATTTAACAAGAAAAGAGTTATGTAGCTCCAAATTTGTAGGTCTTGCCACCAAAATTGAGGATTTGGAGAGAGAAAATGCAATTTAATTTCACAACATAGCGGAACGCTCTAAAAGATCTACATAATAAGGTAGATACTACGAATTTTAATATATGGTAAAGCTTTCCGAACTCATATTCGAGTCTACATAATATGTATGTGAATAATCATTTTCAACCATGAACAATATAAATAGCATTTAGAAAAGCTAAATAACCGATGAGAATTTGGAGTCGCGCCTAAAATTTAAAACTACAAGTTACATACCAAACATACAGATACTCTCCGAAGAAAAGGAAGGAATGCGTGAAAATTGTATGTAACTCATTTTCTGTAAAAATTATATTTATAATTTCCACAATAAAAAAAACTTATGTTAGTTTTCAAATCTTCTTCACTTGATAAATAATCAATAACATTCACTGAAATAAATCATATTTATAAAAATATATGTATGGCTCTCGAAAAAAATTTTAACCATTGTGATACTCATATTTGGCTCTTTTGGTCCAAGAGTTTGCCGACCCCTGACCTAAATCATGTCCACAGAATGGAAATATTTGTAAACATCTTAAATATCAGGAATTATTGTTATCATTCATCATGAGTTTGTTCCTTGTTTTCATTTTTTGAAATTCAAAATTACATTTTAAACTAAAATTTAGATAGCTTTTATTTACTATCTACTTTTATGAGGTTTACAAGATAGAACAATGACATAAAATTTTCGATTTTATTTATTTATATACAGTGTGATTCTTTTATTATACTGGCCAACAGAGTGCTGTACGTAGTGGGAATGGACAGTATAGGGATGTGCGTAAAACGAAGCAATGGTTTGTAGTACGAAAGTAAAATTACTGGTGGGATTTTTAGTCCCTAAATGGCAATTGTGACAATACATCAGCCAGAATATAAAAGTCACACTGTAGCTTCACTAGTCTCATTAAATTAATAGCATACATGTCTTTATTATTTATATATTATTATTAAGCGGAATTTATTTGTTTACACAAAAGTAAATATTCAATTACCTTCATTGAGGTATATTTCTATAAATTTAATTATTTTATATCTTACATTAAAATCTTAAGCAAATATTATATGAATCGACACATTTGATATGATATCATAAATTTGTACTTACTTATTTTCAACTACATGAAAAAATAATAAATAGAAATGATGATTAATTTTAAATACAGGTAATGTTGTACCCATTCAAGAATTTTAAAGATACATAATATCGAGGGTATACTGACAGAACGCATTATTTTAGTTTTTGCTGTTTTTCTGTTTTAAATGCCAAAATGTATACAATTGTACGCTCTATGTCCTGGTTAAACGCACAAAGGCATAAGATATAATGGTGAGAAAATAGAAACATTATTAAATCATATTGTTATTTTTTTATTCTGATAGAAATCATGATAATGACCTAATGCGTTCTGCGTATACAAAATACAGGACTTGTAACATGTCGTATATTGTGTTTGCCATAAAGTTTAGTCTTTATAATGTAGAAAAAATGTTTTTAAATCATAAAAAAAATCTATGTGGAAGAACGCTTTGAAAAAAAAATTTAAGTCCTTTTTGCGATTATCTCAGAACTTGTTTTAATAAGTTAATGCTTTCTGTCAGTATACCCTCGATATTATGTATCGAACCATACTGATCATGAATTTAAAAAAAATACAAGATTCTTCAATATACAATATAATTAATTCATTGGAGTTAAATTTCCTTCATTCATTATGAATTATGTATTTCAATATCCTGAATATCAAATAAAAATAATGAATGACTCCAGTATAAACTTGAATTAATTTTAATGTGACAATTCAATTATTAAAGCATTTGTTATTTTTATAATACATCTAACTTCGGTGGTGATTTGTAACATACAACTTTTGCAATTAGTTTATGATTAATATTGTATTATTCACAATACATATTATAAATTTAATATAAGATAACTGGCTTAGAATTCAAAGTTATATACAGTACACACAATATTTTCTTTAAAGGAATACCCAAAGGACACGAGCAGACTCAATGACCCACATCGACCGTCTGGCCTAATCGAGAAATATTATTTTGAATCTTTTCATTGAGTCATGAGTAAAATAGAAACCATTATATTTTAGCCCGATTTGACTTGACGTTTGGTGTGACAGATTGCTTTGAAGGTGTGAAGTTCTGCATAGTATCGCGCACACAGCACACTCTGCTAATGTCAATGTTGTCAGGTTGACATTTGCTTTTATAATGATGGCCGACCGATTTTTTCATTGTGCTAATGGAGACGTCAAAAATTGTACAGTTCACATTTGGTTTGGACTCACCTTCACAATAGCGATATAAAATCTTATTGACTGAAATCCGCTCCATACTAATCACTGAACACCTCACTGCATAAACAATACCAATAATAAGCTAGTAAATGCAATCAGCAATTTGTTACTTGACCAAATACAATCTTCAATAGCAACACAACATATTTTATGAACTGATGTAAACAAGCGTCGGTAAAATCGAATTGTAACTTGAATCATTATTATTGGTATTTTAGGTTGACTACTGCTCACGACGATCAGCGTGACTCGTAGAGTCTTGCTCATGTAATTACAGCATAAAATAACTGTATAACAACAGAATACTGAAAACTTAACTAACAGGTCGAAAAAAACTTCTCATGAAATGAGTAGTAGGTACTGTTACTTTACTGGGATCGTTCATAAAGAAATAATTTAAAAAACCGTCATGAAATTACATTACAATAAAAGTAACATATTACATAATTGAGAAACTGGTAGAGGGGGTGTTTAAACAATTTTGAAAAAAATATGTACTCATCAGGTTGAAATGATTGCTTTCTTTACATAGTAAATATCGAAAATTTAATTTCTACTTTCGAACAAGAACTTCTTGTTCACGTGTAAAAACTGTGAACTAACAATCCCCTCCTGTTTAGTCGACTACAGCGACTTCCGGTTATCGACGAGATCTTGTTGTCGGACAGTAGCACTATTAAAGCAAAATGCCCCTCTTCTATACAGCTCTTCAATTAATTAATCTTGTTATAAAATTAGAATTAGTTTGTTTAACAACACATGCAAAATATACTAAAACTATTACGATTTATGTATACAGTTATATAGTCTGTCTTTGAAAGCTATCGTCCCGGAAGTTTATTTAATATTTTTATTTACACATTACTACATACAATATTTTTATTACTCTATAAAATTAAATAAAATTTTCATAATATTATTATTAATTCGTTAGCTGCGATAATAACTACAGTGCAACTTTTATATCAAGTCTTCTACGTCACTATGGTCGTTTCTGAAACTGAAGATCCCCGCATTTACATTGTCCACTACTACATTCCCCGCGTCCATAATTCAGTGTGTGTTCGATATTGTGCGGAGTTTTATTAACATTAAAATGCCTAAACCTTTGTGGAAGCAGATGATAAGCATTATTTCGAATGTAAAAGTAATGTGAAGAGGAGAAACAGAAAAGAATTCCTTTCAATAGTGCCAGAGATAGCGAATCAGCTATAATAACTCAACACGCAAAGAGCGACGTAATAGTAACAGCGCACAAAAACCACGTTATGTAACTGTGTCAGTACACGCAGAGCCGTGATGTAAAAGACTTGATATAAAAGTCAGACAGTATATAGAGAATATTATTGTTTTTCAAAACTCACTTGATTGATTATTATTTGTCAATAAAAACATCTAGTATAGTTTTATTTATCATCTATTCAAAGAGAATATTCATAGAGAATATTTTCGACATTATAAAAAGAAAAACGAATTACATACATAGAATCATGTCATAATAATTGTAAATGGTTTTATTTTGAAATCGTGAGCAATAAATGAACTCATTATTAAATTAAGGACTACCTATGCATGGTTCATGCTGTCAATAATATTATAATATATACAATATTTTACAAATTAGTGCATTAAAATAGGTTGACACTTTTTGGAAGCATTCAGCGATGACACCGCCATAATGACATTTAAAATGGAGACCATTTAATGTCAGACGACTAACAAGTCACAAATAAATGACATGTAGTTTATGAAACAGATAAATTAAAAACAGTCCTAACATAAATCATCCCCTTGATTTACGTAAGCAAAAACAATCATTTGATAATCTTGCCAGTCCACAATATTTTGGAATTGCGACAACCTATTAAGTTGGCTGCTTGTAAAATACTCCACCATTTTAGATCACAGGGAGATAGTGCACATTCAATTGAAGAATTTGTATTGTTTATTTCAATTGATTCTTTCAATCTTGATGCACTTATTTCACTGACTATCAGTAAAACTTCTCTTGTTCAAGATCCAGATTATTTCGGCACGTTCCGTTGCTGTTTCTCTTCATGGTGGCTGATTCGTAATCTCCCGCCATCGCCTTCGGGTACAGTTTCGGTGTACCGAGGGTACCGTTATTTCTGTCGCTGTTGATATTGTTTGTTTTGGAGAGTGTCAGTGCTCCGGTTGAGGTGCGCAACCCGTTGAATGACGGCTGTCGCTTTTTCGGCACCTAAGAAAATATTAAACAATACATATTAGTATGATAATAAATACTTCACAAAGTCGTTGCTGACAGTTGATTACAAACAAATTCATGTGAAGAATAATTATATTTGATCAATAAATTGACACCTTTTTATTGGTTATCCTGATATTCTTAATTTGTCATTATTTTCTACAGTATATGCATACAGTTGTCTTATTTTATCTATAACTATTCATTGAAATACCACTAAGCATTAAAACTAAATAATCTGCGCAAACTGCAGGAATAATTTTGTGGTACCTATTGGTAACTGCAAAAAAACGAATTATAGAAAATTTTGAATTATTGGTGAATTTATGATGTTTCATTGTATAAATTTGTTTCTCAGCATTATATGACAGTATGTGAGTATGTAGATTTAAATTTTTGCAATTTAAATATGAAGAGCATTAGGATGATCAGCAGAAGTTTTTAAATGAATACCACTGTAATGTATAATATATGTTTAGTAATTGCAATTCCGAGAACCCAGATACTGGGATCCCGGTCAATTTCTCGATCTAAGAATTCGGGATTATTTTTTGTCTTTATGAAAATAGCATAAGCAAAGATAACTTGAAGAAAGTGACAGTATTAATAAAAAGAAATTATCAATTTGTATTGAGAAATATTATTAACTTTTGACATCTTGGATCATCTTATCTTATATCTTACGCTGAACCCACTAAAAAGAATTGCAGAAACAGGAAAAACGTTGTAACTTTATCATGTTTTGAAACATTTTTTTTTTCAGTGTAAGAACGATGAACTATGTAATTGAACATTAATGACTTTATCATGTTATTATTTTAAGATCAATTTCGCTAATCCTAGATTCCAGGGATTGGAATCGAGCATACTAATCCCAAATTCGAGTTAAAAAATTAGCAATCCTTAATAATTATAGACCTTTCTTTTATTATAATATTTCTGTAATATAAAATAACAAAATGTTAAATTTGAAAATTATTCAAGTACATATTATTAACCCAATGCTTACGGGCCGCACAAAATTGTGTTTTTGCTAATTGCTTTTCAAATACAAATTAACACGTTAATTAAAAAATTAATTAAAAGGGCCCATAAGCATTGGGTTAATTATCGACATTTTTCAATTGTAGAAGCTCAATGTATAATATAATATATATAATGCAAATACCTCTTTAAGTGGAACGCTGACATAGCTGTTTTGCTGTGTCATGTAGTGTGGGCTGGAGGGGACCCTGGGAGATCGTCTCCTCATGCGGCCTTTCATGAAAGCCGAGATGATGAGGGCAAGGAATGCTCCAGCAAGGAAAGCTGCAATGCCCACCCCCACTGCTCCACCCACACCTAGCGATGCTCCTACTATTGCCGATGAATGTGATGTTGCCATTACCACAGAAGGGCCGCTGCCGGGCAGGGCGTTTAGATCTAAGAGAAAAAACAAATATTATACTATGAGATGGTAAACTTAAACCTCTCTATTATTACCTACAAAAACATACAGGACACTGTACATAGGATGTTGGAATATCCCATTTACTATTTAATGACATAATTTAATCAATATTCACTAAAATGATCACAATGTCATTTGTCGCCTTGGTAATATGACAATAATAATGTTGAATAAACATTGTAAATAATCATTTATTCTAGGAACTGGCCAGTACTAGCGGATCCAAAAAATGATTTAGGGCAGGCCACTCAGTTTGAAAACATAATGCACAAAAAAAGGTGAATTGTAATTATCTAGCAGTAATAAGATATAAATATTAAATACTGCTTGATGCAAAGATTTACTTTGATCAACTAAAACCCATTGACTCCAAACTCCTAAACGAAATATGGATCGTTATGCGAGTATATTTCAATGTATGTTATGTTAATTAAAATTGTGCCAAAAGGTGGCATTTTTGGTGTAAAGGGTTAAGTTGAATTAAAAACGTCTTTGTAGATAGATTGCAGAATTATAGAAAATTTTTCAATGGCGAAACATGAATACATACTATGTATTTAAAATTAAATTCATCCAAGGGGGCGACCTTCCCCTTGAATCTGCTTATGCTACACGCCACACTACTGCGAAATGTAATATGTTAGATGTAAAGGAAAAGTTGTTTATATATGTAAAAGTCTCTCACCATTTTCAATATCACTGTCATTGCACTTCCTCGTGTCATCTTCCGGACCGTGGCAGCCATTTGAGTCTCCATTCTTCAAGAGACATATTCGGTGACGGCTTTGTTCATTACTCGGGTTGCAGTCTGACCACGGTGACCATTCACTCCAACCAAATACAGCTGCATAAATAGAAAATAATGATATTACATCAATATTAATCCAACACGAGATAGGACAATAAATCACTTGTATATTAATTGTGGATAACAATAGACGGTGAGAAAGATATTTATACAGTGGTACATACAGATGGTTAGAAACAAATAATTTTTTTACTTTAATAATTTATTGTGCTCATGTAATGTTGTGAATTGTCACATACGCCCATTTGGCTCAGCAGGGTCAATATTGTTATTATCAGATTGATAATTCCTACAATTAGCTATGCACTAAAGATATTCCGGTGTTCGAATTTAGAACTAAGCTCATCACAGTATAAAAACTATTGAATGATATGACGAATGTTAGCATGTGGCGCCCTCACTCAGCGGACAACTTAAGTTGGGGAAACTATAGCAAATCATAATTATTTCCAATTGTTTCAGGATCAATTTTTTTTATCATTGCAGTAAAATAAAATCATCCTGAAAAAGATTGCAATCACTAGAAATTTTGTAATGTATACTTACAAAAGCATGCGGGTTCTTCGCAGTGTTTAACCTGGTGGTCTTCTCCATCACAGCCTCCCGGGGCGAGACAAGTGCGCTTCCTTTCTGTGCGACCTGTCCCACAGGTGCTAGAACACGGGGACCAATCACCCCAACATCCCCAGCCATCTAAAAACAAACATGCCAATCTATTTTTCAGCGATTTTACCTAAAGCATATAGGTACTATATATTATTGTTTATCGACCGTAGAAAGGAAAAAGGACGTAATCCTTAGTTTTTTTGAAATAGGATTTATTGGATAATTACATTCTACACGACTAAATATACGTTGTGTCCAAAGGATGTAAGCTACAAATGCCGAATTATTATAAAAATAGTTGACGATTTTTAAAAAAGAAGGAAGTGATGTCGGAAAAATGGCTTCAATTTTTTTTTTTTTCAATTTTTCAATTTCAATTTATTTTACATAGGTATTGTGGCTTAATTAATTAACTCAATAATTAATATCAGATAGGTATATAAAAACTAAATTATTAATTATCATGTACTTCAACGTTGTCTATTTTGTATTTTAACTTTGACTGAAAACCTTTCGCCACTGTTAGATACATACATTAATATTGTAGTGCTTACCAATGCATGAATATGTGTTACAAGCTCTCTGCATCTTAGAACTTCCCTCGCAGTGTGTTCTCAGGCAAGTCCTAGTGGAGGTCTGATAGCCTCCTCCGCATTCAGCACTGCACTTGTCCCACTGACCCCACTTGGACCAGCCGCCAGCTAATGCAGAACTTGGATTTGTGCTGCACGATTCATCGCCTTGACAATAACGCTCTTCCTCTTTGGTGGTCATCAATATCTAAAAACAATGAGATGGTAAAGTATTTACAAATACAGACAGTTCCGCTTAATTGGGGCAGCCACTTTTTTCGGCCAAATCTCAAGGAACGGAAACCAAACCAAAGATCTAAACAGTAATTTACATTGTTTAAATGAGACAACATTCCACTTAATTGGGACAGAAAATTTAAGCACACAATATATTATATTACGTTACGAGAGGAATGTGAAAAATGAGAACATGTTACAAGCTTATATTGTTAATTGTCAAGAATCTTCGACAATAGATAACAATTTACCATTTTACGATGAAAATGAAGACCGCGACGATACAAGTGTTGTTGAAGTTGGTAATTAAATCAAACCATCAAAAAAAAGACGAAGAAGATGATGATCCACTTGTGCCTGTGACTAAATAAGGAGGCAAAAAAAAATATTTTTTTTTTGAAAGAAAAATATTCATTATATAATTTTATATGGAATTCGTTTAATTGAGACAGTTATTTAATTGGGATAAAATGTCATATTCCAGATAATGTGTCCCAATTAAGCGATATAGACTGTACATAATAAACAAAAGGAAAATAATGTTATTGGTTTTTACCCTGATTGATTCCGAGTTCTGTGCTCTGCATGAAAACTTGAATCTTTTTTCA
Source organism: Rhyacophila brunnea (assembly GCF_057557595.1). NCBI lineage: Eukaryota > Metazoa > Arthropoda > Insecta > Trichoptera > Rhyacophilidae > Rhyacophila > Rhyacophila brunnea. Next base: position 31,067,917 of record NW_028233276.1, on the reverse strand, counting down.
ACGTATCCTACATCAGTTTTATCTGCAAGAATAAAAAAAACACCATTAATAATAATTACAAACAATTCTTTGGGACTATTTACTTATATAGGACAAATTCTTAGATATACAATAAAAACTAACCTAGTAACCTAGAAATTGTAAATCTCAAATGTGAAAATATACAATGTGGTAATTTCTAAAACGGGTTATCATTTGGTATACATGTTTCACTCACCACGTAACCAAAACACACGTCGTAGAAACAATATAAATACAAATAATATGGTGAATACCAAGTGATATCTAAAGTTATAAAAGAAATTGGAAGCCCTAACAATCTTTTGTAGATAGACTTGCTTTTTCCTCCACCGCCCATCACATTTTCACTCTATATGAATGAATGTATACTATGACGTAACTAACGTTCATGCACTACAATGTGCATGATTCCTATACTGATTTAATCCATTATGGTCTAGCCTTGGTGAGAGACACATTCTCGCTCATCATAAGACAATGGCCATCAAGTCTAACTGAGGGTTGAACCGACATGAGAAACCGTTTTCTTTAAACATACATGGATAAATTACAGTACCTGTCACTATACTATTTTTTTGCCATTGCCAGTAGGATTTAAACCCGCAATTCATGACTTCATAAGCGGATACTTTATCAATTGAAGCCGGTGAATAGATTATAATAAAACACTTACTATGAATATATAATTTTAATATAATGGTGGGTAGTGTGTAGGTACTTTGCATACTAAGGTATTTTGCAGTATGCAGGATATAAAATTAGATATTAAAATAAGTAATTATATAATATTATGCAATATCACAATATTAGGTCATGTTTGGAAAAATTAAAAATTTTCTTACTAGAAGGCATGGCCAGCCAGGGAGTCCATTGCGAAACTCGCTTCCCTTCACAAGGCTGGCGGTTGCACGGCTCTGCTTCGGTAGAACAGCCTGGGCATGGTGGCGCACCGGGATCAGGAGGAGGGGAGTCACACTTGCGTTGCCGCCACCTTGCGCCACCTCCACAAGGAGCTGAACACTCGCTCCACGCACTCCATGTTGACCAGCCCCCTTCGCCTAGTGGCCGGATTGGCTCTGCATGGAAGAAAAGACATTTTTAATACATTGATCATTTGAAGTTATCTTAAATCATATATATGATTTGATATCCCTGCTGTCATCTCCGTCCAAGTCGATGGCAAAAAGCTGGCTCTTTTTTTTCGTGTTTTTTTTATTGTCTGTATGGAACTCATGTACTGCTTGTATCAATGTTTTCGATAATAAACAATCGTTCTTTGTATACTGATTTCTGAATTATTGGATCAAGACCACTTTTCACGACTTTATATTTTTAGCATAAAACTGGAAGACTTTTGCATCTATTGTATTATGTTTACATTCCACAAGCACTTGCTACATCAGATTAATCTTATAAGCGCGAAGAAGATATACTTATTACCACCAAAATTTTGTTTACCTGGACAAGGGGGATTCTGTGTGCAGTATATTTCGGTACGATCAAGGCCGACACAGAGTCTGCCTCCGTGGGCAGGATGTGGGGCTCCGCAAGTTCTCATTCGAAATTTGTAAGCGACGCCGCACGACGTACTGCAAACAGACCAGCTCGACCATTCCGTCCAACCGCCGTGCACAGTGCAATTGGTAACGCTCACCGACAGTCCTGAAAGATTTTTCATACATGGTTAAATCTTGAAACCATATATCGTCGGTGTTTTGTAAAAAGGGCGAATCAACCATTTTGGCGAAATCGAGATTTTAATGAAAATACAATATGTACCCCACTAGCTTTGTTGTGTAAAAATGGCGAATTTTTATCTCCACAGGAAAGTACTTAAAAACGATAATCGACTAAAATTAAATTAATTAAAATTACGAAATAAAAAGCAAATGTGATATATTAGGCCTTTTAAAATATTATATAATAATACCTATTATAATGAAAGTATTCTTTTTAAGCTTTATTATAAACTTGTTAGATATTTATAATCATCCACAGGTAAAAAACAAACAAATGTCAAAAGTTAAAAATCCTCCTCCTGTAAAGTAGCATTTTGGTTAATTCGCCCTTTTTACAAAACACCGACGATATTATCAATTCTTAGTGGGATAAGTCTGTAAGTAGTTGTCATCCGTTTTTAACAGTGACAGTATTAAGTAATATCCCATTTGGGTAATCTTTGAAATCTTTATTGATAATTTTATTACTTTCTCATAATATTCTATATGAAATCACATGAATTTATAGACTTCATTTAGAATAATTTGCTGATGATATAAAATTATTTCAACATAATGTCAATTATAAAAAAGTTAGTATAAAGAACCACTGCTAATTTGTCAACTTAGATACGATATATTATATAGATATATTACAACAAAAATCACGCTTTAATGACTAATAATATTACCTTGACATGGTTTTCCTCCATTTCTTGGTGCAGGGTTATTGCACTGACGAGTTTGACATTGACATTTATCCTGAGATTCTTCTCCTCTCGCATGATCATTGAAGTTGTCATTCTTTTGAAGACACGGCTCCCACTCGGACCAGCTCGACCATCCTCCATCCACTGAGAATAATCATAATCATAAGTTAGAGACAATGTAGCAATTAACAGCGATGGTGACCAATCCCCATGAGAAAAGAACAACATGAAAAAGAATACACTAGTCTACAAATAAAATTTACACAAGTGTACTTAATAATATGTAGGGAAGAGTTTGCGCTGATAAAGAAGGAATCTAGAATACTCTTTAGTTTTTTTTCATTAATATTGTGTTATAAAAAATGCTTAATTGAAGTATAAAATCACTCAAACTTACATGGAGTTTTATTATTAGGGCAAGCCGCCGGCCCTTGCTTCCAGTGGGTTCTGCTTTCTGCCGGTGGAGAGGTACAGACTTGCTTGCGTTCGTCCCACCCGCAGAGGGGATCATGCGCGCCCAGGCAGCTGGTGCCTGACACGTGTCGTCCGCACCTACTTGCTGGCACCCTGATTACTGCCAACTCTGTTCCAATGTATACCGAGTCCTGAAAGTTAAATAAAAATCTAAATTAATGGCCATTATTAGGTTATTAGGCAACAATCACCTTCTATATTAGTTGCAGTAGCATGTACATTTAATATTAAGTCAAAAAGAATTATTGTACTGACTAATTCTATTGAGACTTTGAGAGAATCCTTTTGGGAATTGTCATATGTGGGTATGAGGCATTTATTAGTTGTAGCTGGAAGATTTTAAAGTCCTAAATATAAATATTTTTGTACATGTTCATTGTTCGCTTACGTAAGTATATCTATTTGGACTAAAAACATTTTACTTACCGTTTCCTTCAAATAATGCATAGTCTTGATGGGTGATATGATGTTGTTGATTTCTGGTTTCCAGATTTCGAAAACGCATGCCGTTTCACTTCCTGGTAAAATGGTTATCTTCTTCACATATCCTGTGTCGGTGGCCACAAAGAGTACATGCACCGATGCGATGATGGCCGAGGTCAGGTGATTGTACCTTTCCAGGTTAGTAGTGTGCAGGGGCTGTGCGCTGCTGGCTTGGATTGCGTAGTCCATCAATTGGTATTTTGAAGAATCGGTGACTTGTGTTCTGTGAATTTCATTTTTAAATCTATATTAAATTGCTAAATTAAAAATATTAATCAGGAACAAATTTGATAAATGGCATGTTACTCAAATACAGTGTAGGGAACCCTGTTGCCCTTTGTCAAATTAGCCACAAAAGTATGGTCAAGTATTTATAGAGTTTGCCTGGAGCTCAGTAGGTAGACAAAAATAAACACTTTTCTTTGAGCATATCAAGTCTAATGTAACTTTCATTCGATGCATTGCACATTCTGAATAAATTATTAATGCAACATCCTTTCATTGATAGTCCTTCTACTCTCTTTACCAATACTTTGTTTTACATAATATGCCTTCAGTTTGGAGTCAAGATCCGACTTTCAACTGGCAGCGTCGAATAATCAATCATTACATTCCAAGATATTCAATAATTAGCACTACCATCGTAACTTGCAATCAGTGCCACGGTCTGTATATAGGCAGCCTTGATAGTTCTCAAAGATTATAATTTAAAGGTTCAAGTAATGTTGGGTCAATTCAATAATAGGTACAAACCTGGTTCCTGTTGTTTTGCAATGCGTATGTTGTTGATGATTGGCATGATGACTCTCCCAAGTACTTCCAGGATTATTCTGATGCTTGAAAGGTCCTCGGAAAGCTTCTTCTATTGATGACATGTTGAATACACAAATCGCTGATCCCGCAATGCTATTACTGTTAAAAGAAATAACCGATACATAAATTTTATTATGAATATTGTATACTATCAATGAAAATGGTGCATAGCGGAAAGGTATGATTATGAAGTAAATGATCTTACTACCGGATGAATGTGAATGTAATGAAACATTCATGCGTAACAAACCAAGAAGGTGCTTAAAACAAATTGCAAGAAAAAAACACAGTGATAATGGAGAATGAGACAGTGGAAACATTTCCTTGAGGTAGGTAACCGATCTATAATAGTGAGTTGCAGTATCCAATGATTGAAGACAGCTTAAAATATAATAGTATGATAAATTTTCATCTTGTAAATTGAATTTAAAAAATTACCTTGGTGTGGTAAATGTGGCATATAGCAATCCTTTGTCGGGAAGGTAATCGATTCCATGTACCTCATCATAGTAGAAAGGATATTCTCCGGGCACGGAACAATTCAGTCGAGCCTTGACAAATGTTGTCCAATTGTCACGCAGCATGAGTTTCCCGCCTCCGTCATTCTTGCAAACACGGGCAATACGGGAATACACGCGCTGAAAATAAATACAACAAATTTAACACACAACAATGCTATAAAACTATATACAAAGAATAATGTATGACAGAGTGCAGCCGACGTTTTATTTTGTCATTCATCAGATAATTTATTTATAAAGTCCAAACTAACAGTGGATAAAGTTTTTGTCCATGAAGATGTCTAGATCACACCGGCGTGTCACAAAATATTTGATTATACTTGAAAATAGTCACTAAGATTATGTGGCCCAGTCAATAAATGATTCAATACTGCGAGCATTAGTGTGCTATATAAAATTATGGGGGCCAGACACATTAATTGGTGAGTGGATAACCGTCGGACAAATACAGTCATACAGTGGTACCCAAGGGGTTTTAAACAACCATAAGGCTGTACTAAAAACTGCTGGGTAGACAAACCCAAGTTTGGCAGATGAACGTGGTACTTAGCAAAAAAATGGAGACTGAGAAGAATAGAAGGAATTAGAAGAGGCCTTTATCCAGCCATGGATCGACACCCGGCTGATTATTTAACATATATGTTGGGGGATAGGATAATGCAGTGTGGTGCATTACAATTTGCAGACTACATTGTCACGTAATATTTTTTTTTAAATGGTTAAAATGTAGTGGTTAAGTGTAACTTAATGAATTATTGTATTGAACGTGTCATCATTAGAAAATGTTTGAGATGCCTTTTATTACGGGGTTAGACTCGATGATAATACCTATAATCATTCTTAGCAGAAATGCCACTTTTGAGTTAAATATGCCAATGGATTCAGAAAAAAATGCTCTTTATATTGTCCAAGGTCACACTCACTATATGGGACAAAATTCTGAACCTGATCAAAAGGCAAACATGGCCAAATTTTCACACTTCAATTATGATTAATTCTCAAAACTATGTTTTTGCTGATAATGATGTTTGCCTGAATGGTAACAATATGTAGAGTATAACAAAACCTATTCGATTAATATTACCTATTTCCTGGGCTCAATGCTAAACAGAAGTTATCTATGTACGAATCACAAAGGTCGTATTATGTAGGTAAAGATTTAATGGACGCCATAGAAGGCTAATTTATTTCTACAGTATCCATTGCAATATTTTCTCATTAGAAGTGCACCCACACGAGTGGAAATGTTCAAAATGAACCTATAACTCTGTCCAACTACAAAGCAGTCTCATGATATAATGTTTATAGCACATAAACACCGATCAAATAAAACATTCACTCATCCCACATAGCTTAGTAGAGTATTGTCAACATGCCATAGATGGCAGTGCGATATGACAGGTCAACAAAATGGAGGAGCAAATATTTATTTAAAGCAAAAATAAACTCATGCATTGAGCAAGCACTGTGTGAGAATGGGATTTCTATTATTAATAACAGCTTTTATTTATTAGACAAGAAAGTGCGTGCCGGGATAATCATTCAACATCATGCAAAATAATGATGAGAATATTATTTTAAGCTGGCAATCAATATACCTGCCAGAGAGTGGGCTTGCATGTTGATTGCAACACCATCTGTGATTCAAAGTTGTAGGTCATTGAAGACAATAAAGATTTTACGCTTCGGAATTATTCACAAAACTGTGAAAGCTCTTTCCAATAAATATTCGAATATTAAAAGCTTATAATAATGCTTATAACATGTTTTTTACCTTTCCACAGTTGATGTATTCCACGGCTGCTTCCCGGAACACAAAGAACACAAATTGGTCATTCTCAAATGATCCCACAAACTGCGGCTCGTTCAGCCATTTTGAGTTGTATTGATTCGTTCTGAGACTGCCCTCCGAAGGCAATCCAAGATCTCTGTAATAAAACAGGACGAATAAATTTAATTGTTATTTATTTTTGATAATTTATAATTGTTGAAGAAAGTCTGTGGATGAATTTGCTTAAGATCAATATATTGTGGTTAATTTACAGTTTACACTATGATTAGTATTTTAAAAACAACTATGTTGATTGTAATATAATGCATTACATTACATCAATGCGGCCCTCGTAGACTTTCATGTCCTTTCATCCGGGGGTGAGGGGCTCTGGGTTCAATTCACAGTGAGGTCACAATATATTTACATAACATGTGATTATCTCAAAGCCTCAATGTTTGATTGTTTCATTTCTACTACTTACATAACTGTTTCCCTACACTACTGTCATTGGGTCTCATCGCCTGTTGTGGTATTAAAATAAAATCCACTCTATTTATAATGTAATATAAAAAGATAAGCTAAAATCGGCAACATTATTTTGTCCTGCTCAAAAAGTATTTTCGCTTACTTCCCATACTATTTAAAATTCGTTATACAGATGTTAATGCGGTGACAATATATTCTAATAAAAATTTGGGGGTGGTCCAAGCATAGAGTCTCCATACGATGTTCAGCATCCAAATAACATTTTTTTTGTTAATGACTAATTATGCTATCGATCTGAAACCTTCATTAATAGATTCCTCATGGACGGTTTCCACATAGATATGTAAAAACAACATGGGTACCGTTGATCTACTTTTTGAGACAATAGAACTTAAACATTGCTTGTAATACAAAAAACCTTTAATCCGTTAATGAATATGGCACGGAAAGCTGAAGAGATGTACCATGGTTTGGAATAGGCATAAAGTAACATGAAATGTTTACATTTCATTGGCCTGTGTAGAGAAAAGCCTGCAAAAGTGAGCCAATACAAACTTCCGTAGTCGGACAAGTCGAGAGATTCCTGCATTAACTGTGAGTAGACTGTTAAAAGTTATTCATGCTTAATTTCTAGAACGTATATTATCTTTTTAACCTGTAAATTGCAGGATCCGATCCTGAAAAATCAGTTGGCGATCCTACGTAGTATTGGCCGGACATTGTCATTAAAGCTGTGATGTTGGCATTCGGATTATGCGGACATTTAGCAACTCCTCGGATCCATTCCACAACTGTATTCACATTGTCAAGCTGTAAAAGAGGTAATAAATATTATTTTTAGCAGTTTGAAATTTCCACCCAAAAGTCCACTCGCCACCTGAGTCACTCAGTCGCATCATTCAGTTTTGAAAATTATCATCTCACACAGCCAGGGCTCGAAATAATCGGAGCGCACCGGAGCGCCGTTCCCGTTCATGAAGTCCCCAAAATTATCGCTCCGTCTCGTTAAAAAAATTATTTGACCATCTGTGCTAGATAATTTATATCATATAACAATAAATCGAACACACTTATTTTTTTATAAAAAACATTCGGAAAATTGTTGAGCGCTCCGGTTCGTAAAATTTTAAATTTTGAGCGCTGCTCACAGCTTATATCTCAGAAAAACGGTCCGGGACTGGGGTTTTACAAAACACATTTATTTATTTAGCAATCATTAATTATTCAAAAGAATTTAGTTAATATTATAAACAATGCATTCGTTCATATATGTACAACTTGACCCAATTCATTTAATTTACATATTGTGAGAACATTATGCCGGGTCCACACTGGCAACATGTCGCGCGACAACCTCGTTAAATTTTACGATAATTATCATACTGCTATTATCATACATCAGATGTTTAAGACATTCACAACATTACATGTATATAAGTATATCATAAAGAAAAGTTACTAAAACTAATGAAAACAGTAAAGCAATATAGGTATATTATATTTTGTAAAATTAAGTGTTATTAAAATAATATATTGAGTACCCATGTATAAATAATTACAACTTACACCGAATGAGCTAAATATACCATATATTAAGAATTCATAAAACATCGTGCACCTAAACTCATATCACGCAAGCGGAATATATCGATTTGATTGAATAGGTTATTGGCCTCCTAATTAATTTGCATTTTCAATGGCATGGAAAGCAATGTCAGATTAGATTGAGTGAACAAACAACTTCTGATGCTTCCGATTTTTTCGATTCTAGGTGGTTAACAGAGACACAATATTATAAATCTTGCAAGAAAGGATGAGTAATCATTCACAGGTAGGTACGTTTAAATCGGAAAATAATCTCACATAACATTATTTCAATTTTAAATACTATTTTAAGGTGAAAAAACGTGATTTCTTTAATCTAAAATCTTTTGGCGTAACATTTTCTTTTCTAGAAAAGGCCGCGTGGATTCAAAAAAATCAGAAACGTCAACATCATACTGAAATTGAAATTCCAGGCCGCCAACCTAAAAACCATTATATTATTCTATTTTTAAAAGTAGGCAAAAAATAACATCGAGTTTTTGTGCAACTTTCAGACAAATACGAATAGTTTCAAGTACATATTATGCTATTGTTCAGAAACGGCTGATAAAGGGCCTCCGTGACAGAAAGGAGGCGGCATCCATCTTCCGAAGGTGTTCATAATGAATTAGACACACACAACGGTGCTTTTACGGCGAGGAACGTTTAAAAACGTGCTTACAACAATATGATCGACATTCAAATAGAGTTTAACGATAAATTATTACTGTAGGTAAGTTAACCTACTAGTTAAATGCCGATTGTTACATATTTGATATGGGTTTATCTAAAAAAAATCTAATCGTATTATGGGAAGATACGATAAATAATTATGCGTCTCTTGTTCTCACTATATTTGATGTAGGATGTAGGCAGTCACTTTGACAAAGCTTCACACATCGCTCATCCTCAACGGCTACGAATTCGAATTTATATATTTGAGATCACCATTAGTCCTCAAAACGATATCAGACAAGAAGTCAGTAGAAGAATAATTATACTTCACGTATGACACTTCAGATCAAAACTAGTTTCTAAGATAAAACTTTATAAAACCCTCATCAGCGCATCTATTCTATACTCAAGATTGCTTTCGGCCGCTACGGCAGCTATCTAAGGTAGGTTTGTATCGAAGTATTAGCACTTAGTGTAACAATTACAAAAAGTGCTATGTTTTAACAGCACCTTTTTTGGTTGTGGTAAATTTTAGAGCGTGATAGACAGTTTTGACCGTTTAGTTTAGATGGCTAACTTATTGTAATTGTTACAATAATATAATAAATATTGTTGTAATAATACTTCGATACAAACCTACCCTAGATAACTGCCGTATCGGCCGAAAGCAGTCTTGTGTATATAATAGATGTGTTGACCCATATTGATATGGTCACATTGAGATAATCTTTGAGTTTTGGTGTGGTCTTATATATATTGGCGATCGACTTTCAATATCCTGGGCTGGTCGTATCAGATCCCCAATGCCTTGGATATTGAGTAACTTATCTCCACTTCTATCTACGCTTCTGGTACTCTTCATTTTCCCTGCATGAGTTGGACTAAATCATACTTTTAATTGCGGAAAATATGGCCGTAGTATATACAGTTTTCTTTGCGCTTGATAGTAGTTATAACATCTCTTGTCTCATTGAAACATCTTAAAACATCCTCATTGGTAGTGTGATAAGCTTAGGATATTTTCATGGTACAACGATACAGCTGCATCTCGAAAGCCTCCACTATTCTTATTGCCAGTTCCTTTAACGTCCGTAGACCAGTACGAATATGATATAGTGCGTGATCGCCCCCCATCGAGTGTCCAAAGCTATGTCTCGATTGCAGAAGAAGTTCAATTTTTCAAAAGTGCTTCTTGACATATCAATCGTGTTCTCATGGTCTGGATTTTATACGGATACCGAAATAATTTACATTCTTTGAGATAATAGAAAAAAAGCATTATTATTAAACCACCACTAACTTCTCGTAGTTGCTCTCGTTGAGCAGTAAGATATACCGAAAGAGTGGTGGTATTTTTGGCGGGTAATCGTCACTCTAGATTTATCGAAGTTAGTATTTATAATTAAATAATGTTTTAGTCGTGTATCAAAATCACTTGCCTTCCTCCATGAACATTGTGGCGAAAAGGCGTTGGTTCCACAAGTAAAGAGCCTCTGTCCATCCGTCAGCAGCACTTTGATGTAGTTGTGACAGGCTTCCTCCGACTGACCCTTGTCCTGGCACAAGGAAACCTTGTCTAATGGCGCGAGCCAAGGCGCCTTCTCCAGTTGCTCGAGGTTTCCCAACGAGAGACGATATAGGCTATCTCTGAAAATAAATAAACAAATAAAACAATTAGTTAGGTATAATGTAATTTATCTTTTGCCTCTTAAATTTATATTGAATCGTGAAACTGTTATTTTCCACAGTCACATTGGGACTATTTCACCCCGAGAGAGACGTAATATTTCATTTTGGAGATGTGTGTAGGTAGGTACTTTTCGTAACCACAAATGCATGTGAAATTTACAGTAGCACAACATAATAAAATTATTATGGAGAGGTGCATGGTTGGCATAACGTATAAATACAAAAAACGGAATAGGTATATAGGACACTGTTCGAATGAGAACCAATCGCAAGACAGACTTACTCGTCTAGTCGTACCCAAAAGGTATATAACATCTAAGATCTAGAAGTCGCTAAATCGACGAAATAGTTAAGTTCTGCAAAGCTACAAACCGAAATGAATGGAACCAGTTTGGAGCAATGACGACCCTAGACAAAATGCCGCCACTAGTCAGCGTCAAAATACCCCCCCATTTTTAATACAGTATTTTTTATCATCCTTTCACGACTCCAATATCTAATAAACGTGTTGTATGGATACATACTAAGAAAATATGGGTATCTGCACGTGTTGTTTCTGGTCACCAAGGACGTCGAAGGAAGTAAACTAGACATCGCGAACCTGACAAAAAATACAATCCTTAACCTGTTGTATTAATTAATACTTTTTGTTTTCGTTATTACTGAGTTTAGGGAGCTATTTCTATAGATATATACCAAATGATTCTCCTCGATTTGCCACCCTTCGAGTAACTGCCGCCCCCAAGCGACACACAATCTGCTTACCCCCACGGGACATCACTGGTTTGGAGATGCTTTCACCTAGTGGTGGATGATACGTAACATTTTATTATTATTCAATTTATGAAAATCAGAAAGTTGTAAAGAACATGAATAATAGATACCGGCTCAGCTAGTTATTTATAAGTAGGACAAGGTCTTTTGGGATTATATTATGATTTATTTATGAAATAAAATCCTAACACAACTTGTATTTTAATAATTTCGTGTTGTTTCGGCTTGAAATACTGATATTTTCAAAGGAATATTGTGTTAATTTATTGCAATAGAATAACAATGGCGGGCCCATTAATTTACTTGATTTGTTTATGACTTTAACAAGTAATACGGAGGTGTAATATTTTCTAATTAAGTGAATGCGATACATTAGCGGTTAGATTAAGCACTCGGAATATACCATTTAAAACCAAAAATCAATATGTAATTTAATTTAATATTATTACGAAATACATGGATATATAGTAGAAGATATTTATGATAATATGTTGCCTTATTCAAAACGTATAAATTAACTGATATTAATACTATCTAATAATCCATCAGTATACACTATAAATATTCGCAAAATATATGCGAAAGTTTCTTGGAAATGCATAGTAGGTACGTCCAGTTAATCCCTTCGCATTGTGCCTAGAACTATGTGTATGATTTTCATGATGTGCTAGTTAGCTAGTTAGTAATGCTTTGTTTGAATTATATATTAAACAAATTGCTTGTGCTTAAAAACAAATAACAATAACTAGTTCTCTTTTTTAAATATTCCATTTTCAGATTTATACGAACTTTTTGTATTATTAAAAGAAATAGGCATTGGCAATAATAATATAATCAGGGAACACAAAACTAATGGAAACTGGCTTACCATACTGGATGTGATATAACATGCTAAATATCTCCAGTGTGGAAAAAGATGGGATAAACTTAAACGCGTGTTAAAAAACATATTAATTAATAATAATATGTATTTTAGTCAGTCACGTTTGGGAACAGTCGACGCGGTTTTTTACTTCGGTTTATGGCGGTCAGGCCATAAACTACCCTGCTTCAGAACTTTGGTCCATGGAGATGACTTTTAGATTTCTATTTATTAATCTGTTCTGTGATTGTAACATTACATATTATAGACTCAAATATAAATTTCTGTACTCATACTTGACAAAGCAAACAATGTAAGTGAAAGGCGTGTTTTAAAATACCTACTTTATATGTGGTGAATATTTAGAGATAAACATATTTTATATTGAAAAAAAAATACTTATACCTGTATTTGGGCGAAACAATGTCTTCTCAACAGGACTATTCCAACTACATAACTCAATAACACCCAATAGCACTTTATTATATTATTTCCGAGATACTCAGATTCTCGAGTTAATCATAATGTGTTACGTATTGTGAGCAAACTAGTTATCTATCAAAGAGGTTGGTACCCATGTTTCACTCAAAATTTGAACTCGTGCTTCGGACAAGGTCTATCGATAATGTCAAAATAAAATGACAGCTCCAGCGGTTCTAATCTAATTAACACATCCGGTATTAACGGCCGTTAAAAGTGCTATTTCATACAAAACGTATATAAATAATATTAATAACATCATAGCATTTTAATCACAATAATATTTTGCACGACTTATTAATTATTATGAAGAACATATAATGATATTATGATGTTTACGAGCGGTTTATATAAATTTCAATAAACCTTGGGCTAACTAAGCCTTCGCTATATTGAAATTAAGTGATGATATTAGTATAGGTGCATCGAAAAATACAAACTGTGTTGACAGTTTATCCAGGGGTAGAAATGGCTTCATCCTAGTATACGTAGTCACTTGGATTTTCCCCGACGACGATGAAGTGTCAGATAGTATTTACACTGATACTTAAAGAATTGACAGGGTGTTTTTCATTCGGCAAGGTTGATCGGGAGATCTGTCGTCCCGTCCGAGAGGTGATCGCAGGCAGTCCCGCCCGCGGCCAAGTTTTACACGATAATATGCACTTTGCGTATGCACTTTATGTGCGGCGAATGCGCCCTAACAAGTTGAAATTTAAATCAAACGCCCATGCGAGCTGCATTCTTAGCCGAGGCTTGGGAACGTAAATCAAATGAAATGACTGAATAATAATGATAACGCGTATAATCGCGTCGATATAACAGGTAAAGTTTTATGAACCCGGTCACACGAAGCGGAGAAGAAAGCGACAACCGCGACGAGCAGCGTTACATATAACATACAGAGTGAATATTGAGTTGTTCCCGTCCCTTTATTTCATGATTCGATTCAGAATGTCCTTTCTCCAATGGACAATAATGTCTGTTGGACGTAGGTATTCGATTATAACAAATAATAAGAATAGCAATACACATTTGAAGCGCCTAGTTTCAAAAGCCCGTAAAACGATTTCAGGTAGTTCTGAGAAAAATGATTTTAGGTAGTTTTGAGAAAAATGAGAAAAAACTCATATCTATTAAATCTGTGAACTTTATGTATTTATTTTTTAAATCGTTACATTTAAAGAATATTTTGGGCTTACATTTTAGGGGTATTTGAAAACAACACCCAACCTTTTTAGCGGGTTTTGAAATTTACCCTATTTTTGTATTGATGGTTTTTGGCGTTTTTTAAAGTTCAATCTTTGGCCATCATAATATAGATAGGTAACAAAAATATCCATCTAAATACATATCTAACTCAAAAATTTTAAAAAACCGTTTTAGGGGGGTTTGAAACTAGGCGCTTCATTTAGGCAGTAAGTAATCAATGCTTTCTATTACCTACCTAAATATCATATAATGTGTGGCAATTTGTTCTGGCATATTTGGATTAAGATAAAAAAAATCAAAATGCACACAATCTCTCTCTGCCTACTGAACACATTTAATGCATTGAGTGTAAGAATGATGACAGGTGGCATTGCCACCTGGTGTGTTTTTAGTATTATACATATAATTGATATTATATTGTCAGAATAGTAGGGATACTTGTATCCGCGATTCATCAATACCGATTAACCGGTGGATAAAGCAACCATTCAATAATTTATAGTTTTTAATAGTAACTGTTAATTTACAATTAATTATTCTATTTATATTGTGCAATTTTCATACTTTTACCACTGTACGTATAAAAAATATAGCTTATGTAAGGAGAAAGCGACGTTGCCATATTATTGATTGTTTTGCTAAAAATGTTAAGTATATAATATATATATTATTAATTATACAGTTCGTTAATAGTTAGTTTTACGTCGACCTTCTATGCATCAGGCCCTAATTCCCCAACTTAATAATGTTCCCATTAAATCATTGATTCCTCATAACGTTAATGCAATATCATGCCGGTAATAGTATTAAAAAAACATAAATAATTCGAGTCAATTATTTTGATTGACAGTACGACATCATTTGCATAATAGTGCGGCGGTTAATAAATCGTACGATTTGTCAATTGCATGTATGCAATTTATTTAAATTGATTACATTCTTGCTTTGTGAGAGTACAAAAGTACTTAAGTCACTTTCCGATATTCAGATTGAATGACTGTTATAATGTTTCATTCGGCATATTACAAGATATGAAGAAACAGTTCAGGTTTTCAGGGCCGCTTCTATAAAAGGAGGTAGCATTGAAGTCACTGACTGCATAAGAGATTATTTTGAATTCATTACCTCGCGAGACTATCGAGCTTAATGAGTCGAAAGCTTTTGGACCGGTTTTTGTAAAATTGTGAGCTTAAATTACTTTTATGCAAGCTATCCGTATCGGGAGAAGCCAAATGTTGTAAATTATTTTGAATTTGTGTTATTATCGGAATGACTAATTACACCGACCAATGTGGAAAACTCAGCTTCGCAAGTTGAAATGCATCGACAGCTTGAGCCAAGAGTACAGAAGTACAGTGTCATGACTGATATTATAATTATTAGATCAATAAAGTCCGATGCGCGCGGTATTGTTTTCGGTTTCACAGCGAATTGTAAAATAAAATAAAAACTTCGCCGGGCTGTTGGCAATTAATAGACAACGAAATTTCTAATTGTTATGTTGAATTGGCATAATCTCAATTATTATTTTTCGCGTGTCATCTCCATTCGAAAACATTATAAACAATGAGTTTTTCATCTATTAGAGAAATTCGAATTTGGAACCAATTCTTCCTCCAGATTGTTTAAATGCGGATTTCCATATAAACCTCAATTACATTGAGCTTCTTTACGAGCTGTTTATTGGCGAATTTACACTCTGCCTATAAAGTCGCCCAGTGTAATCATCGAATAAGCTAATAAGCTGGTTGTAAACACTCTGCCGAGAAAGGTTGAAAGCCGGTCAACTTTACACAGTAGAGCGCAGTACCAACCTCCCGGTAAAAAAACGAACTACGTTCCGTCAAAATAGTCGCTGGCTTGTGGCTTCTCAGCGAATGGAAAGTTTTGTGTGTAATCATCAAATCGCAGTAGCTGAATCGCCCGCTTTTAAATTCGCCAATAAACAGCTCGTAAAGAAGCTCAATGTAATTGAGGCTTAATCATCAAATCGCAGTAGTTGAATCGCCCGCTTTTAAATTCGCCAATAAACAGCTCGTAAAGAAGCTCAATGTAATTGAGGCTATAGGTACCTAGGTATTCTAAATTTAAAAATGCATACTTACAAAATTCAACGTGGTCGGTAGGTGTAGTGTTTTCTAAAATTCAATAATCTCTATATATATAAAAATCTCGTGTCACGATGTTTGTGGTCGTACTCCTCCGAAATGGCTCGACCGATTTTTATGATTTTTTTTATGTATATTTGTTAGGCATGAGAATAGGTCAACAAGTATATTTCATACCGCTAGGTGATTAGGGTATCTCTATCCAGAAAAAAATTTCTTTTATTTTTTTGAAAATGTCTTCTCTATATATATAAAAATCTCGTGTCACGATGTTTGTGGTCGTACTCCTCCGAAATGGCTCGACCGATTTTTATGAATTTTTTTATGTATATTTGTTAGGCATGAGAATAGGTCAACAAGTATATTTCATACCGCTAGGTGATTAGGGTATCTCTATCCAGAAAAAAATTTCTTTTATTTTTTTGAAAATTTCTTTTTGTATTTTTTTTATTATTTTGCATCAAAAAATACTTATAACCCCAAATTTTCATTCTCCTACCCCCACCCTCCCATTTTTTAATCGCGATTTTATTATTTTTGTATGAACAAATTTAACCGTCGTTCGTATTTCAAATAGAATGAAATTATTTACGTTGTTGAATGACAGATGGCGCTACGTCCGAGAAGAATTCAAGAGAAGCGTCACGTCATTTTGACATTTCATTTGGCATATCACAACGCAGTGCGTGCAAAATTTTGTATGATTTATTTTAATTTATCTATTTTTGTGTGCGTGTATTACAGTGCACAATGCCAGCAAGACGCAAGGGGGGCCATTTCGGCCGTCGAACGAATAAAGCATCAAACATGCAAAATAGTAGAGCAGAAAGAACAGACGAACAAATCCAACAAGATAAAAAAACGTGCGTGTGAGCATGTCGCAATTGCGTGCATCTCAATCACAAGAGGCACGAGCTGAATGAAATCAACAACGACAATTGTAACGGACCCAAGCGCGCCGGTTCGTAGTTAACACACGCAGAGCAAATGACCGACAACGCCAACAAGTACATCGAGCATTTACATCCGCTTCGTTCCTTCGTCTCGCATTCGAGTACGAGCCAGATATTGAATATTCCGCTCATCCGAAAGTGCTGATTGGTGCTATGGACAAAGAATGTCTTACTGTCATGCTCTCAAACTCAAACATGAGTCAGCCGGGATGTGTTGCGCATCAGGAAAAGTGCAACTACCAGAAATTGAGATACTACCAGAACCATTGAACGGCTTGCTCATCGGCACGGTTCCAGATTCAAACCTGTTCTTGAAGTCCATTCGCACATTCAATTCATACTTCCAAATGACTTCGTTCGGAGCAACAGAAATAGTTCACAATACTGCGGCAAATGGTCAACAATTCCATTCTACGTTCAAAATCAAAGGCCAAGTATACCACAAAGTAGGCTCATTGCTGCCAATGCCAAACGAACCACATAAATTTTTACAAATCTACTTCATGGCCGGTGAGGACATCAATCGTGTGGATGCACGTTGCGGCTACAATAACCCCAATTCGCCTAATGCCAGGCGCATCGTCGGCAAACTGGACGCCCTATTGAATGAGCACAATGAATTATTGAAATTGTTCAAAGCACACATGCACGAATTGCAAAGTGACAATCACGCTATTGTCATCAATCCTGATAAAACACCAACTGGAGAGCACGTGCGTCGATTCAATGCACCTGTTGTTGACGACATTGTTGGAATCATGGTTGGCGACCGAACATCGACGCGAGAATTGTGATTCAAAGAAGAAACAATAATCTGGAGTTCATCACTGACACACACCGTTCATACGACGCTCTCCAATATCCGCTAATTTTCTGGAAGGGACAAGACGGTTATTGCATAAACATTAAACAACGAGATCCTATCACAGGTAATTCATTCATTATGAACATCCTTACTCATTCTGAATTGAGAAAATGAATGGTTGGTGTTTTTTTGTTTTTATCGGCGGTCATCGTCTACAGCGCTCCATTCCGCTTTCTGTCATAGATCCCATCCCCACACACTTACGATACATTCATTATTTTATATTTAACAACCAAAATATTCACTAGAAATAATTTATATGGCAGAACAACGTTTGCCGGGTCAGCTAGTGATCTTTATAAAAATATATTTGAGGTAAATCTTGTATTTCAGTTTTTTCAATATGTGTCAATGTCGGACCGAAGAACGAATAAATTGAGCAAACGGTCAACAACGACTATTCGCAAAGAAGCTTGGTAAACTATCATTTTGTCGAGAGAAGATAATATTCTATAATAATTATTATGTTATAAAAGTCATAACTCTATAAATGCAATGTTGGTCACAATGTCGAGCTGAGAATAACTTTACTCAGTTTTAGATTTAGCCAATCTATAAAATTATCTAGTAGTTAAATTGCTTAAATTAACAGGCTAACAAATGACGCCTTCAAACGAGAAGTTATGCGTATTATCAAAACAACTATTTTATGATTATGATACAAGGATACAAGTACAGAATGCCCCAACTAATAACAAAAGAAAAGATCAACGGTAAACTTAGCAAAGGAAGACGCCATATTTCGTGGCATTGCTACTAGTGCAGCTCCAGAGATCGCCTTAATTGTGGCCCTCCTCAGATTAGAGTGTCATATTATGTAATCGATAAAATGGCTACTGTAATAATAAATAAATCAACAATTGTGATAGTTCACCAGTCGAAGAGTGATATATGCAAATTTAATATTCGCGTGGTAATCGATTTGCTTTGGACACTATGGCGTATTAAATCATTCGTAATACGATACAAATTGATCATATTACGCGTGGGTTTATTAAAATAATATTATTTTAAGCATAATATAGTGAAATAGTATTACAGAAATATAATTTTTAAAAAAAACTACAAAATTAAAGAAAATAAATGGTGGTATGAAAGAATCTATGTAAATATGTATCATTGACAATGTTTAAAAAATGATTAATGTAATCTAATACGCTACTTACACAATATGTATGGATTTACTGTTGACAGTAAGTATTATCGCGGCCATAACACGAAAACGTACGGGTAAACATGTTACTCTGCAGTTGGCAAGATTGCATGCACTAATCAAACAAGTTTGGAAGCTTCTGAATTTTCATGTGACAGTAAGATTTTTTCGATCTGCGCCTGCGCAGAAGAACGATAGTGGCAAACCTGCCGGCGAAAAAATGAACTACTAATTTTCACTACATGTATGTCAAATAGCCATAAAATGACAAGATCGCGTCTCGCTCACTTTTAAAGATATATATTAAAGATATAGATATAGATAACGATAGTTTAAAATAACCACTACTGCTGCCAGTAAATCCATGCACGCGTACAGGTGCTATAACTTCAACTTTATCTGTTTACTATTTACAGCAGGCAGATCGGTTAAAGTATCTGAAATATAAAACGATTCTGTAATAATTATCTCGACAAATTTCAGCTGGGTTGGGGATGATAAAATCATAATACATAGATATATGAATAGAAAATTTAGGTAATTTTACTTTTGTGGTGTCAAAACTACAAAAATATAGAACAATGAAGTACAGACCTACAAACTTATCTAAAGAATGGGATAGGGGAGCCACTGTCGAAAACTACCCAATCAAGACTCGTAACTGGACAAAATGTGACATTCACATAAAATTTTCAAAATGGCGTAAAATTCGTCAAAATTTCACTTTTGGCCATTCTACAGATAAGTTTGTAGGTCTGTACCATGTCTGTACCTACCTAAATCCTTGTCAGAGAAAAAAGGGTTGCCAATCTATAAATCAATAGGTACTTATAATTTCAAAAATAGAATCAACGACAAATAAATCAGAAACAAATGTTTGTATAGCCATATATTATTATCAACTTTATAACAATTTTATATCGTGGTCCGGTAAGGTATAAAATAAACGAGGCATTTTGTGTAATGGGCGGACATAAGCCAGGACTCGCCGTCGCTAGTGAACAACGAGCAAGTTAGTGCAGGGTCCCATAGACTTTTCGTATACATAATATGCGGAACGAATTCTGACAATTGGAATAGGTTCTAGGGGTCACCAAGATATATAATGTCGATGTTGCCAGGCGATATTAGTGGTCAATTTTTTTTTATTGAGGTTTTAATTTTTTTTCTTATAACCCACCAAAAATTGTTCTGAGTTCTTCAATAAAACCATGACCGAATCAGTAATTGATTGAAAATGCAATAATTGTACCATGCCATCGGCATGGTCGTAGAACGGTTCGTCCCATTTGAAAAAATAAAAATAGCGGGTACTGCAATGTGTTCAAAATTATCGATTCTTAGGATCCTCCTTGGCTTAAATTATTTTATTTAGTAGTATTTTTGTATAGAATCACCCATGTTGCTTTTTTACCATATTATATGCATATGACATTAGTTTTAGTATTATGGTTAATACAGAAACTCTGTAGGTTGCACATATAGGTAGGTGAATAAATGAAATAACGATAACCACTTACCACACTACGTACACATTTATTTAAAAAAAAAAGATACAAGTCAAGTGTTTAAACTGCTTTAAGTATCATGATCACAGTTTTTACAAACACTACTTACACATTTGCACAATGATATACATGTCAAAGCCGATTTCTTATAACTACATGATAATATACGGCAGTTAGAATTACATTTGCATGGCCTAACTAAATAATTTGTTAGAGGTTCATTCGTCATTTTTCTTGGATACGAATTATTTTCTCGTAACTCAAAGCCAAGTTGTAGGAAATCAGTAGGCTCAATAGTGTATCAGATGAGCTTTTCCATAAATAAACTTGTGTTGAAGCCCTTAAACAGCGTTAAAGATAAAGAAAGATCCTTGAAGATTTTCCCTTAGATGTTGTGGATTAATTGCAAAGATTATTTTGTGAGCCCTCAAAATAAATTACAGCTTGTAAAATTTATTTGCGAAAATGCTCCCACATTTGCAAAAATCAACGAAGAAAGTGAGCTGTAGATTTGTGGTGGATTTGACGACCCCACACAATGGTTTAAATTGTAGTGATTAATTTTTAATGACGCCATTGATTTAAAATCAAAATCATTAGATTCTAGAATGAACTCTAGATTCTAGAATGTTCTGTTATATATTTCATGCTGTAAAAAATGCAAAATTTGGAGATTAACACACTCCCGATACAGATGTTTTAATCTTAGGCATTTATTTCTGGAATAAACTTGCAACGATTGGTTGCCGTGGATTATGGTTTGAGGGATCTCAAAAGAAATCCCGTGTTTTAGGATGCCATTTGGCAGCTGAATCTCTTGGTTAAAATATTTGTAATATTTTGCAAGTATTACATTCTTTAACCGGCTACTACACCACTAGTTGCATAGGTACAAAAAAACAAGCTTTAACCATCTCGTCAACGAGTTTTGTTCAGGATGCACTTTCAGCTTTAGGAAATGGTTTATTGAAGACCACAGCAGTTTCAAGACCTGGAAAAAGTTTGCACTTACTTATTATATAAACAAAAACCAATAGCGAATGAGCTTCGGCATAAATTTATTTCCCAAAATATTGAATTTAGTTTAAATTTGTCAAGAGTGATATGCACATATGATTCATTGTATTTACACTGTTAGGCTTCAGCACAAGTTAATTTATGGAAAAGCTCATCTGATCCACTATTTGTAATTCTAACTGCCGTACACTATCATGTAGCTATAAGAAATCGGCTTTGACATGCATATCATTGTGCAAATGTGTAAGTAGTGTTGGAAAAACTGTGATCATGATACTTAAAGCAGTTTGAACACTTGACTTGTTTCTTTTTTTTATTAAGTGTCTACTTAGTGTAGTTAGTCGTTATCGTTATTTCATTTATTCACCAACCTATATGTGCAACCTACACTATTTCTGTATTAACCATAATACTAAAACAATGTCATATGCATATAACATGGTAAAGAAAGCAATCTGGGTGATTCAATACACAAATGCTACTAAAAAATATAATTTAAGCCAAGGAGGATCCTAAGAATCGATAATTTTGAACACATTGCAGTACCCGCTATTTTTATTTTTTCAAATGGGACGAACCGTTCTACGACCATGCCGATGGCATGGTACAATTATTGCATTTTCAATCAATTACTGATTCGGTCATGGTTTTATTGAAGAACTCAGAACAATTTTTGGTGGGTTATAAGAAAAAAAATTAAAACCTCAATAAAAAAAAATTGACCACTAATATCGCCTGGCAACATCGACATTATATATCTTGGTGACCCCTAGAACCTATTCCAATTGTCAGAATGCGTTCCGCATATTATGTATACGACAAGTCTATGGGATCCTGCACTAAGTGTACCAACTCGACTGACTGCTCGACCCACATCATTTTGATAGAGTCAGAGGTGCTTACTTATATTAATCGAATAAAAAAAAATTAAGAACCTCGATAGTGCACCGCAACAAAAGAGCTTGATACACAATACGAGATTTTAGAGACGGACCAGTTCGTTCACTTTTACCAAGCGATTGGGACATGATTTGGAAGAAGACATTCTGCAAACAATATAATTAGCTTATAATAAGTGTATTGCACTGTAGAATTATAGTGACACTTAGGTATTGGTGTAATACCTATATAAATAGTAACATAATATAATGTACTTCTATGTGTGTATGAAATAGTTAGATACTTATCTATGTTTTATTGTAGCAGAAGGTTAATTAATACCGGAGCATTACGAATATTGTATAATTCTATTTGAAATACTTACATTTATAGATACTTAAATATGCAATTACCAGTATTTATTTTATTAAGTGATAATAAAATAATACCAGAATGAAATAACGAGTTATTAAAACATCGAAAGAACGACTTTACGAATAGAAAACGTTTGAAATTGAACAGTTTCTTTTATGCCCTGCTTGTATATTTAAACTCTGTGTTTACGACATTTTATGACTTTTAAAACACTATCATCGTGTCATATTGAAAAATACTAAAACGACAACTTAAAATTATTATTATGTGCCATTTTCTAATTTAAGTTTACACGGGCGAAATATTCTGCTGAATTTAATCGTACCAAAGCTTTAACTTTAATACCTTCTGGTTCCGGAACACACTCGTCAATATTTTCACAAATCTTTCAACACTGTCTATTAATTAGTATATTGATGGATCTAACCCCGGATTTCATACACACTACGGAGTATTGATGTGAAAAGTATCCGATGCAAAAATGCGGCAATAGATTACTGCATCTGTGGAATACCTACACAATATTATGTTAATTAAAACCATGCAGTCTACTTATTTGTGAAACTAGAAAATTCGGACTAACTGTACTTTTGGACGGAGTTTTGTCAAACCAAATGTGAGAATTATAGAATTACACATATGTATTACTAATTATTGAACTATCGTTTACATGGGACAAAAAAAAACAAGTGATAAGAGGAAATGATACAAGCGAAACATGACATAAAAATACAGAGCGAGAAACGACACTAAACTTACAAAAATGGCCTTGTGTAGAAACATCGCGTATAGGCAGGAAAATGGGAAAGGAGACAATAATTATTAACCCCTTGACAAAAAAGTTTAAATTTATTTAATACAAATTTCTTGTCACAACAAACAATAGGCATAAAAAATATTTGTCAAAACAAAGTGTGAATATAAATTAACCCCTTAATATGCAGATTTTAGAGATAGAGTAAGAAAATAATTTAATTTAAATCTATTGAGAATTCTTTTTATAAACTTATTCAAACATATGTTGTCAACAAAATTTTTGTAGTTACGCGTTGGTGTCAAAGAAAAAATATTTTAAGAGTTTTATTTTAATAACACGGATAAATAATGTTCTCGGGTTTTTTACACGGGGCGTTAATGTCCGGGGGGTTATTGACGGGGGGTTATTGACGGGTGGTTTAATGTCCAAGGGGATTTTGTCCAGAGGGTATATTATGTACTGTTACCAGAAAAAAATATATACCTGGTTAAATAATTAAGATAATAAATAGGTAAGTACGTATTTTAACGTAAGCGACCCCACGAGAATGACACTTGGATAAAGAAGCCACGGATAATAACAACTCCAAGTAAAGCAGTCTCAAAGATTTGTTCTGAACCATCTCGATTAGGTACTTCAA
The DNA here is from genome assembly GCF_057557595.1 of Rhyacophila brunnea. Lineage (NCBI taxonomy): Eukaryota > Metazoa > Arthropoda > Insecta > Trichoptera > Rhyacophilidae > Rhyacophila > Rhyacophila brunnea. The sequence continues at coordinate 31,043,386 of NW_028233276.1, read as the reverse complement.
CTGATGTGGTGTCCGATCAATCTAGCCACTCTCAGGCCGATTTTGAAATGTATGAATATGAAAATTGACAACACAGTAAGTAAATCAAGGCGAATCGATAATATTCTCATCTTTATTTCCCAAAACACAATATTATGTCCTTATACATACTTGTATTGTATAGTTTATTATGTGTTATCCAAAAGTAGTATTGCATTCATTTAAACCAAGCTTAAAACGTTTAAGCTTTCATAGACAAGGTTTATTATAAGAGCGTAAAAAGTTTATAGGAGGAAGCGCGCATTTTATTAACCTGCCAAATAAGCCTGAGACATATGTAGAAAAAAAACAATATTTCGACGCGTGGAAATATTCAGTCACAAAAAAAATACTATGATTGATTCTTTAGGGGCATGTTTCCCGAAAAAATGGATTGCTATTTTGTCACTCCAATATCTGTTATAGGTAGGCACGGATACAATATGCATATAAACCTATGTCCTATAGTCCTATACGATAAGACACATACTTCTCTACACAACTAATTTAGAGTAAATTTCTATAAAAGTGTTAACTATCAATTCTTAGTGGAAAGACATTATATTAAGTAATACACAACACATTTGTACTATTTATCAGTGGCGAAGGCTCCATACTAAGCGATTATTTAAAGCCTACCTTCTAAGAAAACTATATCTTCAAGTATTTATTTCAAATTTAAATAACAATATACATAAATAAAAATATGGAATATTTTAAAATATTAAGAGTCATCTATTGTGTGAATTTGAATGTAGATTGACCCGACTGTTTAAATTAGTCAAGTTTAGAATCAAACAAAAAATTACAAGCGAGTAGCGACATCTGTTTTTGTTCTTTGAATGACGATTATTGACATCATAATCGAGAATTGTTTTCTATACTTATGATGACTCATCTCTTCAAGCAAGTCTACAAATTTTGTCGCGTTTCGGAAGCGCTCGAGAGACCCGCTTCCAACTCTTTTTGCAAAGTTTATTGTCTATGCCTGCCGCTTTAAGCAAATAATAAATAAATAAGATGATTTAAAAAAAATAATGTCTATTGGGTTCAATCAGATATAATTATTAATTGTTTTTAAAAATAACAAATAATTGTAAGTCGTGATAATTATTTAGATTAGTTCAGTCATAGATAAACATAATTTATATCGTTTTAATTCAGTCAGATTATTGTTCAAAACATGGTGGTATAGTTTTATTTTGTGAGACAATTCAGTGATTTATTGTGTTCTGAATGTGGATAGATTATCTTTTTTTGTACCCTAAGTCATTCGTCAGTGCTTTAAATACAAATTATTTGTAAAAATGTCTAGTTTTCGAATTAAAATTGGTCATTGTTGTAGTACGGATCAAATTTTAAAAATATCGTTTTCGAGTTTGACGTTTATGTGTCCACACATATTGTCGAAATACTCAAAATCAAACTAGATTATCGAATCTTTCAATTATAGCTATTGTTGTTTTGATGTTTTAAAAAAAAATCTGCAGAAAAACAGACGAATTGACTTAGAGTACAAATGATCATATAGTAAGTCTTTATATTAATTACCTACTGAAATATCTTGAAGTGTTTTGAATGGCAAAATGACAACAACGGCTTTTTTCAAAGCCACCAATGATATATTTTTGGGCGTATGTTACGTGTATGAATGTTTATGAAAATACATAATTTAAACTCATCGCTCAATTTTATACCGTCGGTGAGCTATTGAAATTTCAACGATTCAGTGTGCACATATTATTATTCATCAGTACTAATATCGTAAGTATTATCTTCTTATTTCCTGTAAGTATACCTTACAAGTGTGCTATTTTTCTCTGATCTCTACAGCCTACCTCTTCCCAAAAGTCACCCTTCGCCACTGCTATTTATTATATATAAATATACAGATAGTATAATATTAATCAGTGGGTATATTCTATATAGAAGGCGGCTATGGGCGGTAGTTTATAATATGTATGTATTGAGGTGGTTAATTGTTACAATAAGTTAACCGTCTAAAACTAAACTGTGCCATGTTTTAACAACCCATCTCTCCGGCTGTGTTAACTTTTAGAGCGAGATATACAGTTTTGATAGTTTAGTCAATACCTACCTACATAAATATGATTAACTACCGTCGATAGCCGCCTTGTATATAGAATAGACTCACATGACACATTCCGTCCGCTTCAATGAGACATTGCCAACAGATACGAAATATACAGTATTACAGCTATCTATACTAATAAATGTAAATATTACCTATTGTTTAGACAGGTGGACCAATGAAAGTAAAGTGTAGTCGTGTTGAAACGGTACTGTAGTAGTGGCAGTATAAAATCACGAAAACAACCATGCTTTGAGAAAATCACATAGGTTATAGATAGATGCAGGGCTTTTTTGTCATGTAACGCGGTGGAACGGCGTTCCGGCACCTTTTTCCACGGTACTTTTAATGTTTCAAATGAAATTAGACGAAACGATGTTCGCGTTTAGATAATTGCAATCCATATTTATATAATTATTCATAAAAATGATAAAATATGGTACCTATCGGAACCGGATGAAATGTGTATGAATTCGAAATTGGCGCTCATGTCTAAAATAATAGGTATATAAAATGTAATTTTTTATGCATTGCTTGAAATTTGATTTAAATTAAATGATATTTGAATATAATTTTCAATAGTAAAAAGCTTGACGAGAAGTGAGTTACGGGACCTTTTTTCTTTAAAAAAAAAAGCCCTGGATAGATGTGTACATATTGTGACATCACCGGGAATCGAACGGAATGAGAAGCCGGTGCGCTACGCATTGGATTACCAGCACCCACAGCCACTGCATACAAATATAACTACTTAGGCCCGTTTCAGACGGGACACCGGTGACGCGCTCGTATATAATAAGGAGGCCTTTGTATTCGAATAAAAGGGCCTTTGTTTTATGTTTATGAACGCCCCGAGCTAATGAGCCAAAGCGTATCCGGTACACTTTTCCGTCGGCCGCTACATTCTCAAGCCGCCGATACACATGTTTTTATGACCGCAGCCAGTTTTATGTTCTAATTTATATCGCGAAATTATGCGTTGACTCATTAGCTCTGGGCGTTCATAAACATAATACAAAGGCCCATTTATTCGAATACAAAGGCCTTCTTATTATATACGAGCGCGACACCGGCGTCCCGTCTGAAACGGGGATTAGTGGTTGATCATATGACAGTTTTTCAAAGCAGACCTATGACAGTGTACCCTTTATACGTAGATAAAATATTATGGAAGTTTCATTATGAAATAATTTCCCGCCAATTCCTTCTTGATCGTAAATGTGCTCCTGGTGAAATAACATTTGGGAACCCCTGTCATATATTATCTTAAGTTAGGTAGATACCTACTTATACAAAACGGGTGACAATTCAATCAATCATTTTGAATATATAAACAATATTCTTGTTATGATTTCAGTATCAGGCGCCTGTAATAAATAACCGGTCACAGTCGATGGAAAGTAGGTATATTAATTTTGCGTAGGCAGGTACGAGTATCTAAAATATTGTACACTTCTGGTAAAAGGAGTAACAGCTTTGATAAGGATCCAAGCAGTGAGAAATTATCCTTTACATTCTGCCAAGATAGCGTGGCGTTATGAACGAAATGGCGCATAGATTCTTGCTTATGATGTGAACAAGTGTTTGATAATAATATTAAGTATATAAACTAAATGGTATAGTCAACCACGATGTCTAGCATATTAATTAATGTCATGCAAGTAAGTAATGTTAAGATTTCTTTACGAGTATTGTTGAATATTGTGAAACTAATATGGAATTTGAGAGAAACCCAATGAGGTGACAATGGTTTTAATTATATTAGGTAGGGAAACACAGAACAGATAATAAATAGAATACCGATAGGCTATATTCAATACGCCGCATATTGATGCAGGGTTTTGAATGTGTGAGTGTCCTACGAAAATGAAGCACGCATTATGCACGTGCGAAAGTGTGTGTAATACACCAACATTAAATGAGCGTACATGCATAAACCGAGAGCAGTTTTCAGTATTCGACGGAAAACGTATTCTTAACACGTGTGCAAGTTTAACCCGGATTCATCCTTACACGAGTCGGTTACCTGCTATCGCCTTACCCGTTTATGTATTTCAGTTCCCATTATTTCCGAGTTCCCTGTAGGGAAATAATTGTAAATTTGATTTCAGTGGAAATGTCAGTTCATCATTAGAGCATTGGTTGGTCTGCTATACTCTGTATTTTGGTACTATCGAATTCGGTTTTATCGGAATTTCGGAATTTAGAACACCTTTCTATATAAAATGAGTCTTATACTTACACTATTTCCATAATTTCATCTGAATGCATTTACTGAATGAACATGGTCAAGTTAGTAAACTGCATAGATAATAAATTAACATCACTAAGTTGGCACTTCTGATTTCCTAAATCAAGCAATGGCTACTACTTTTTGATATACGTTTGTTTTATGCTATTTACTTAAGATTACAACACTCGTATTTAGTCGTAACGCAATTTTTGATTAAAATTATCACATTATAAGGCATAATATAATATAATCGTTTTCTTCTTCTTGGCGCTACAGCGCTACATATGTGGGTCTTGGACTCCTTTAACATCTGCCTACTATCCAGGTATATTCAAAGCTGCTTCCCTCTAGTTTTAGATGCCCAAGATCTTTAAATCCAACTCTACACTATCCCTCCACCTTGTGCGACGTCGACTGGGTCATCATTTTCCTTTCGGCTTCCTGGATGTCAGATTCTTTGTCATACATGACTAGTCCATCTAAGGCGGCTCAATTTGATGGACTTCAAAGAAGCCACTGGCAATTCAACGAAATCAATTTTCCCTTACGACAAGCGTGGTGAAAAAATGTTTATCCATGTACACGTTGCATTATCTAACACTACGTTGAAAATTACATTACAGTAATCAATTAAATGACGGAGAATGTGAAATAACATAATAATTCTGAGTGCCCCCAAACAAAATGACTGCGTGCGCGTCTGTCGTTCGCGGGCATCTTATTTTCACAATTATTATAATATTTATTCAGATCGCCAGTTTTATTATATCCACAGCTGTTAACGTTGTATAACAGAGTTCTACAAACGGGCACATCGATTAAAATGTACCTGCCCACATGGTTTCAGAATTATGGCCTGCATCGCCACGGCAACAAGTCCTCCGATCCGAGAGTGCATGTGCAGCAAAATCGTGGCTATTCGTCTCCGATTATCGTCCTTTAGGCCAGTATTAGACTATCAAAGGCCTTTGACAAACATATTTTATGAACTTATAAAATCTTCTACAATGATACAATATAATATGATATTAATAAATGGTAGGATATTATTTGCAATTAATTAATTTTAATCTGTTAACTCATTGTTATTTTAATACTTTGTATTGTGTATATTGTGTGATAATAATAATACCAGGGGAGTTACATAAGTTCGCGGAATGGTGGTGAAAGTAGCAAGTATTGGGGTTATATCTATCAAAGTAAAAAGGAGGGGTAAATAAACAAAAGCCGTGTCTCTACTTCATGACAACGCACCTGTTCACAAGGCTCAAATTTCAATGACGGCTTCCAAGTCCTGATCTGTCACCTAGTGATTAAAATTTGAAGAAAGACTTATGTGGAAAACATTTTGATGATGATGATTGATGAGTCCCTACAGGCAGCCGTAAACGACCATTTTAAATGCAAATCGGAAAATTATTTTTGTGAAGGTTTAGAAAAATTAATCGATAGATATAAGAAGTGTATTCATGTCCGTTGAGATTATATTGAAAAATAAAAATATAAAACATATAAGTATTTATTATTTTCTTTCTGTACCATTCCGCAAACTTATGGGACTCCCCTCGTATGTTAATTCATTATATTTTTGATTACTAAAATTATCCATTCTATAAATATGCCAATGAACACTGATAATAACAAATTAATTCGTTAAGATGTAGAAATCGAATGTTGGAAATTGCCTTTCGTCGAAATAATATGTATGACATCTGATAGTATGCAATATAAGCTTTGCTGCAAGTCATCGTAAGTGGTGTTCGAAAATATTCAATTATAATGCGAATACAAGCGGTCTTAACGATGGTGTTTAACACAAGTTAAGTAAGCATTTAGTCAATGTGCAATAGAAATTATTATTATTGAGTATTCTCAAAAGGCTATAGTCACATTTAATCCAAATCTCGGGTTTATCGTGATGATTTACGAGAGTTGCAAAATATTGACAGAATATTGCGAATCAAGAATTTATTTCCAGTATTTCAGAACATGACTTACTAAATGCATTGCACAAAGATATTCATTGTAAAGTTGTGATATTTATTAATACAACAGTAAATAAAATACACGAGTAGGTGGGTAATCTAATAATATTGTTTTTTTTTTCAAAACAATTACGTGGAATTATTTTAATAAACTCTATGATTTATTTTATTGTCTTCTATGAGACGTGTGTCTCTCGCGTTGTCAGTTTTTTCATGGACGAATCATCTGGGAATAAAAATGACACTCACTTTTTTGTCGGGTTTGCCGAATGGCATAATCTGTTCTAACGCCATTACAATAAAGGTGATATTGCTATAAATTCCGGATGCTTTTAGTCGAGTCTGCCGAACGGTTCGGTCAAATGAACATTGACACTAGAAACACTATTCTAACGCCATTACAATAAAGGTGATATTGCTATAAATTCCCGATGCGTGATATCGCATAATGGAAATTGCGTGACGTCTACCTATCCATGTGCGAATGTCGCTGTGCGTGAATTTAATTGCTAGCTACTGTATTGAGTGCGTTGTCCATTATGGGTGCCGAAAATTACAATCGAGTTTGTGTAGACTTAAAATTATTTTTAAAATTGTGTGGTGGGGATTAAAAAGGGAGGTAATATGTTGTAAAAAAGGGAGAGTTCGTATAATTCTAAGTAATAATTGAGTGGAGAGGGTCGAAATTGTTAAATGAGGAAAGTCGTAAAGAGTGGGAGAAATTAGGGATTAAGATATTGTCTAAACTAATGTGTTATTGCTATTATTGTTTCTAGGAATCTAAAACTACCTATTGATTGTTAATGCTACTTACGCTGAAGGAATTATCTTTGAAAAGGTTATGATTATTTTCAACTAGGTGATTTGCAATTTGTTAAAAATTGTCATCTAACACGTTCATTGTCTAATGTTGAAAGAACGTGGTATCTTCCCGATGTAGACTCGATCGCACTTATTGTAGTTTCCTATTTTAATTTTCCCTATCCTCAAATTTCAGTTGGAGCTAAAGTCGACCAACCATTTTACGTTAACCTGTTCAAACACCTCCATCATTGATAAGATAGCGTATTAGATGTATGTACAAGTTCTTTAGAATACAATAAAATAAAGACTGAAGGTAGAGTTGAACTGCTTGGCTATTAATATGTGCAAATTCAATACCTTCCCGTGCGCATGTGTTTGTTGTTTGCGGTTGCTTCTGCGGGTTTTGTTAAAATCATGCCTGTTGTATCGCCTGACTATCGCGTTATTTTGTTTCTTGCCCAAATTATTTAAACTTGTATCGATTAAAGTTTAAAATCTCGGAATTTCGCTCTATGCTTTGATCCCGAAATCTCAGAATTGGAACATCTTATAATCTTGGGATTTTTGAGATTGAAAATGAGCAAATTTTCCCCGAATACCGGGATTGAAAAAATTCTAATCCTATAATATATATCTATCTGTAAGTGGGCTCTATTTTCCAGTGTGTCTGTTGTCGATGCGTGCAATTGTCCGCGCGGTCAATTCTCTTGTAATTTTCACAATTAAACTCACTTTAGATTTAAGTTTATTGACAATATAAAACAATCATTAAAACACAACATATGTTAACAAAAGTGTAAACACAGACAGGTAGAGTTGTTTGCATTTCTCAACAAATTTTACGACGTCCAATATGGCGAATGGCGACGCTCGAGGCAAAAATCGACGGCGCCTCGACGGATGTCGAAGCCTACTTTAGAAGTTCACTAAATTCCGCCAGTCGGACAAGGCAAACCGCTCGGTCGAATGAAAGCCTTATCGGATTTTATTGGTGATAATAGATTTTGCACATACTCGTATATGCTAGTCTGTTTTCGCCTGAAGCGCCAATCATTATAATATTAGCAGACAGGCAATGGCGTTCATAAAACATACCAATGAAAGATTAATATTATTATGTTGTGTTGGCTGGCTTGATTTTTATTTTCAGCTGTCAGTTGCAACCTTGCAAACGGAAATGATTTGCTTTTTTGTTTTAGTAGGAACCTATAAAAAAAGCATGCATGATAAATACATGACAAAATATTTTTACTTAATTAAATATTACATTATTTAACAGGGCCGATTAACCTACACATAGAGACTAGTGAAATTAGAAGTGAACTATAATAAGTAAAAACGTTGTACCATTCCACTGGGTCAAGTAACATTAAATTAACCCTATGAATCTCAGTTTGTACCAAAAAGCAAGGTGTAATCACAATAAAAAATATCATCGTATAGATAGATGAATACCAGATATAAAAGAGTATGTAGTACTTCTATATAATCTGCGAAACAAATAAGACGCATTTATGTATCCAAATTTGAAAAAAACTCAACCAGCTTCAAAAAGTCACATTACTGTACATGCCAAGTTGTTTTTTCAAACCAACGTGTAATAAAATTGAGTCAAAATAAATTATATTATGCAATTTTATAGGTACCTACTAATAAACATAATTAATATTTAAAATATATAATTAATAATAAATCAATACGGAGTTTTCGAATTTAACTGTCATATTTTTACAAAACTTCGATTAAAGATAACAGATAACAATGACATACCTACCTAGTAGTTCACAATATTAACCAATTAGTATATTATTGTCATATACAAATGTACATATTATTATTATAAAAGTTTTTATCTTTAAAATTATCTACGCTACTGGCAAATAATAGCATTTTTTCAAGAGGTAACCATTATGGTATTTTCTAAATATTAAATTATAGTACCGGATTTTTTTACAAGTCGTTACAGCATAGTAAAAATATATCGATTAAATAAAAAAAATGCATACAATATTTTACGCAATAATCTGTCTCGAAGAAAAACTGTCGAATTTTAAATGAGCCATAATTTATTTTATGCATCGTAAAGTTTATGATAAATCGGCCAAACTCGGTGTAATTGAGATGTAAAAATATTTTATAGTACCTAAGTATGTTACGTGTATCAATCTAGTGGCATATAAATATCGTGAAAATTATGTGTGATACTGATAACTGATTACTAGATAAAGTAGGGCCCGGATTTATATTATGCTAGTGCATGTTTTGTTAGGGTGTATGCACAGCTATGAGAGTTGCACAGAAATCTGTTTTGAAAGACACAGCATCCAAAATAAGTTTTATTGTGCATATAAATGCATATTTGAGACGTTAGAGCATATTTGAGACATTAGTACATATTTCATAAATAAATGAATATTTTAGAGCTTTAAATTATTTTATCGAAATATAACTAAGTTAGTAAGGTAGATAGTTTAGATGCACTTGCATTTTGAATGCCATCTCCGAGCTGTGGATTTATCAGAAAAGGTGAAGTCAACTCGGGCACTATTATTTAAAGTTTTCTCAATCACCTCTGTGGACGTTCAGAGGTCGTTTTCCGCATATAAACAAAATACTAATAGATACATATGCGGAAAATTTAATGCAAGAGCATATTGAAAAAAATATGATATAAATATTGCATTTATTATTCAATTATTCGTGCTTGTGAAAAAACTATTTTGAAAATTGTAATTGATTAAATTTATATTCATTGTTTGTGTTTTTTTGTTCTGCTGTCGTATTATGTTGAAAAATTATAACTAGTTATTCGATTTTATGTCAGTAATATTGCGAAAAGTGGGTATTTACAATTTTTTCCCACAAAAGATGTAAATTTTTAACTGCATATTTCTTCTGTTTTAGTGCATATTTTATTGATTTGAAATGCATATAATCATGTTTTTTGTTGCATATAAATCCGCTCCCTACTGATAAGGTGCGATACAACATACAGTTTATGATTCAAAGTACGCGAACAGTACGTTAACATATTATTCTATCAGTATCGGTGATCGAAAGTAAATCACTTACGGATTCCGCATTGAAAATTGCAAGGAAATTATCAATGAATCTTACAGTTTAATATTGTATTGTGATATTAATCCATAGTCAATCTGCGAATTGAAATTTCTCTTGACAGTCAGATGTGATGTTATATCAACACTCAAAGAGGTCGGAAGTCCACGAAAGTTATGGAAACGGGTCATCAATGCGCAGCAAATCGATTAAGATGACAACCCTGCGGAACAACTCTTCACACTTTCCACGAGGAGTGACGTGCAACGATAGTGATTAATCGCAATGCAAGATAAGAATCTTGGAATTGACTTACAACGTATTAACATTTATTTAAGAACAAGTTGTGTGTGCGCTATGGTCAGGGTAGGATTAAAACATAATACACACATAATTGCACATTTATTTTATATTAATGTTATGAAATCAGAAGATGGATACAGAAACGTGTTACTTTGGAATCTAAATTATTATCTCGGAATACGAAAATACAGAAATAACACAAAACACTAAATGCATAAATTTTGATTTTTAAGTTTTGACGGAAATTTAGTTATTATAACATATAACATGCCCGTTCGCACCATACGCATACAATTGTACGTGGGATATTGTATCGGAAACCGATGGCCGTAAAGCATTAAGTTCAATTCAGTTAAAAAAAAAAAAAAAACTACTGGAATACAAGGTGCAGATACAAGAAATACGTAGGTAAGGACCTAAATTAGAAACAAAATCATATCGTATATATTTATATAATTTTTTTAATGATTCAAACGTAGGTTAGCAAGTAGGTGCTTGTAAGTATCAAGTCCTACCTATAAAATATCTGATAATAATGACAGCATTATAATCAGATACTTGATAGCAATCAACGTCAAATTAATGTGCTTATTCAATCTAATAAAATTAGAACATTACTGTCTGTAATGCTACACAAATAACGCGTCATTTTTTATTAGCCCAATGCTATACGGCCATCTCTTTCCGGTACGACAGGTCAAAGAGAACTGTGATACTTTCAGTTATCTACAAATAAATTCATATTAAGAGCGTACTTCAGTGAAACGGCAAATAATTTTCAACTCACTAGTCGCCAATCGGAGACAGACAGTCGAGGTGTCCGCACGTCGATTTGTTTTGTCATGGCGTCGGATGAAAATGTTCTTAAATCGTGTAAAGATGACTAAAAAACTTTACGTATGTACTTAAAAAGGCAATGAATATACTTTTATTATTAGTAATATAACAATAAACATAACATTAAATGGACGGATGTTGGATTTTTAAAACAAATTATATTTCGTTCGGCACGCGTCATTTGCACAATCCGCGCATCGCCTAGCCACAATCTTTGTAGACCATGCCTCAACTGAAGTAGGTATAGCCTAAAGTAACTCAATCAATTTCTAGCATTGTTCCCCAATACGGTACTTGCTGTGCGTATCATTCGCGTAATTGAGTTGCAGTGATACCTAAGTGCATTTACGCGACGTGTCTAAATTGCCGAAGTCGACTGTCCATTTGAAGTGAGCGGAAGGGTGTGAATTGAGAACCGCCATTAGGCTAATAACATCCGCCCTTCACGCAAATAAGGATCTCCGCACTGAGACGTCAGGCCAATTATGCACATTTCGTAACAAACATTGGACGCTTTGCACGTGAGAGAAACGGTTAAAATGTATATTTTATAATAGATACATTTATTAGAGAATATTAATATTATTGCTTACGATGCAAAGATGTTTTTTTTTAATTTTTTTATGTAAAGATTGAGCGTGATAGTATTATGAATGAATCTAAAAAATGTGGGATAAAGGCTATCGATCAAATTAGCTGATGGTATTTTGCAGTGCCTATTCAATTGTAGCAAGCTTGATATAAACGTGTTGTATAGGTATTTCAAGTCTAAAAATACCTAATGAGCCATACATATTTAGATGAACAACATAAACATGAAAATACGTGTTTTTTTATAAACAATGTTGACAACGCAAATGATCTAATTCAACATTGTTTTATAATCGCTATATGAAATGTTTATATATTATGATTCCTTCCAGACTTTTGGGTTAACCAATTTATTTTAGTTCTACAGTCCTACAATTGAATTTAATATTGATCGCCATACGTAAGTACGATAATTCATATAGTGTTACATTGTAAATTTATAGGGGCTGAAGAAAATAATGAAGAAAAGCATTCATTTTATACAACATCTTTGGGTTAAGGCTATATTATATTAGTCGCGAAATTATCCGAAATCCACCACCGCGGCTAACATAAAACGGCTGTCAAATACACAATAGAATCTATATGAACTCTTAAAATCATATTTTTACAACGTTTTTATTAGCTCGTATTCTTGTTTGTCCGGTGGTTGTTTGTCCAGTACAAATCTTGCAATCGATTTTTAACTAACTTCCCGACTAGCTAGAGATTTGAAACTTTTAGAATATATCAGAACACGATGCCAATCAATGCATCCTTTACATACTTTTAGCTATCTTTAAGCAGAATTGAATTCATTTTCAGTTAATTCTGTTTTGTATGGAAAGTTATTTCAGAAAAATACGTAAAAATTAAAAGACTATTATTGGTTGCTAAGGGGGTGGTCCTAGCAACTAAATTATTAATATATAAGTGCATTACTATGGAAATCAAAATTATAAAATTACATTTCAGTAGATATTCTATATTTGTTTGTTTCGTTTGTTTTTTATTTACTTCATATCAAGTACAAGTTTGAGCATATTGAGCATATTGAGCATAATAATTCAACAGAAAATTTAAAAACGTTGTATATAAAAAGTTCTTTTTATCTTGTAATTATTTCGTAGTAAATTTAAAGTTATCGCTGTTTTTTTTTCCATTTTGTACAGATTAAAGTCTGGCATCTAGACTTCACCAAACGTCACCACCAAAATGTGAGGAACCTTGCATTTTTTAACTAAAAGAAATAAACACTAAATTGTTTATGTATTATTGATCTAATTTCGAAGTGGACCAAAGAACAGAATATCCATAGTTAAATAATATTACGATATAGTAGGTATAAAATATAGAAAATTTCGCTTTTATTTCATCTGCGATGGGTTACAGAAATATATCTATCTTTCGAAAGAATAATAATTCATTTTATTAATAATATGTTTCTACAGTATGTATCTCGATACCCTGCGAGTTTTCGTGTTTCACTCAAGCTTCCTCTTATACTTTTAGGGTAAGTAGGCACTTGTGTATTATTACAAAGTGTCCATGTATCCAGAATTATTATCAATTAATTCAGTTGCATATGACATTAAAATCTTTTAAAGTTGTATTTCATCAATACAATATTTCAATAAAATGGATATCAATCTCTGTAAGAAAGTTCGAAATTTGAATATTAATTATCCACATTTAGAATGACTGCAAGACTTGACTTATTTACTAATATACAATTTACTACCACTAAATGAAATTTATTGGTAATCTTGGTTTTCCAATCTTCTCATATTACACGGTACAGATACCGTAATCCGTTATGAATCTTAATAAATTATCATTCACATTGTTTGCATAAATTCAATCAGCGCAGGCTTTGTAATTTTACTTTGAGTAGGTACTTATAGGTAATTACAATTAATAATATATTTAAAATTAGTATTGTAAGAAAAGTACAAGGAAAATTACTATTATCGATCACAGGCGGAGAATATGGGTCTCCAGAGTATTGATATAATATTGAAATTATATTATATTCTAAATAATCTAAATGCTTAACGGTTACAATAATCTAATAATGATGATATACATAATTTGAAAACATTCAATGCATATATTATACACACTAGAAAAAATCATTTTGTAGAAAAATAATTACAAGATAAAAAGAACTTTTTATATACGTTTTTAAATTTTCTGTTGAATTATTATGCTCACTATGCTCAAACTTGTATGTGATATGAAGTAAATAAAAAACAAACAAACCAACAAATATAGAATAATGAAATAATGTCATTTTCACATTTCATTTTGATTTCCATAGTAACGCACGTATATATTAATAATTTAGTTGCTAGGACCACCCTCTTAGCAACCAATAATAGTATTTTACTTTTTACGGATTTTTCTGAAATAACTTTCCATACAAAACAGAATTAACTGAAAATGAATAATTCAATTCTGTTTAAAGATGGCTAAAAGTATTAATAGAATGCATTAGCATATATTCTAAAAGTTTCAAATGTCTAGCTAGTCGGGAAGTTAGGTTAAAAATCGATTGCAAGATTTGTACTGGACGAACAACCACCGGACAAACAAGAATACGAGCTAATAAAAACGTTGTAAAATACGACACCCGACTACCAGTTAAAATTGTCGTAATTTAATAAGACGCACGTAGCTAAATTGGAAAAGCATACTGGCGCGAGTCCAGCAGATACAGGTTCAAGTCCCGTCGGATGTCGTATTTTTTTCTACAAAATGGTTTTTTCTAGTGTGTATATACGATATACATGAGATCTTTACAAATTATGTCTTTGAAATCTCAAATCTTGTGTCTTATTCGTTGAATAAAAGATATAGTTTATTAATAATGATGAGTTGAAATATTTATATTAAAATATATCGGAGAAAACGGTTGAATGAAAATAATTTAATTATTGCATGCTAGGATTTACTAGTCAATGATTTAGACGTCAGTTTGACTGCAAGCTGCCAGGGACATGGCACAAATGCTAATTAACAGTGCGACAGAAACTACGAACGAACTTGACATAACCCAGTACCATGTGATTAAAATCTCCAACTAATGCAATTATCTATTATTACGACATGCATAAAGAACGTCTGTTTAATTAATATATCTTGGCAAATGACAATCCAATACGAATACAATTACGAATACTCAATTATATAAGATTTTAATAAGTAATATTTTTTGTACTATTTAATGTTTAAACCATTGTTTCTAAGACTGCGGTACGCGGTTAAAATTTTCGTGGTAAACATAAAATATGCAATAGGATTTTGTGCGAACATAAAAAATGAATTATTGGCGTGAAACTCGTCTTCGCATTCAATCACAAACATCGAACCGTATATTAGCTGAACTAATATAATTTATTATGATCAGTAATCACACAGATTTCCATTCCATTCATTAAATTACGTTTTGATTGTTTGTATTTGCAACTAGGTATGCTATTGTTTTTCTTTAGGTACCTAGATATTTAAATACTTACATATTTTAATATATAGTAGTTATTCATGTATTTATTTACTTATACACATATTCATAATTACATAAAACTCCCCTCCCCCAACACACTTAATTATTTTTGGAAAATGTCTTAAAGCGGCAAGAGCATGGTGTTTATTTGGGAAACAATGTCATTAACTAATAATTTGTAAAACGCGCATTATTAATTAATGAATTTTAAAAGAGTATATCCATTATTCTCTTCTCTTAGAGTGCCTTATTCCAGTGGATCTCGATTATTTCCTATATTACTCTGATCATTGTAGGCCTCTTAAAATGCCTCTGCGAGTGAAATGGAAAAATACCATTCAATTTATTTTATTGATAATATTCATTTTAAATAATAAATAAGTACGTATCTAAAAACATTTAACGTTTAATGATAAAAATAAACATCTCTTATGCGTAGGTAGGTAAGTTAACTTTTAACTAATAATATATATTTGAATATTCTTAGATGCGGTAGTGATGCTAAAAATGTCATACAATACTACAAATAATACAAAGTACTTAGGTATATTCATAGTTTATCATTGCCTTTCATACAGCATTTTCACAACAGTACTGTAGGTAAGCCTATTTTAATTGTTGAAATCGGAGTCTGATTTGAAATCATTGGGATCAGATCTATATGCATATGTAGTCGATTTTGTTAATGACTTTAGTGATGCTTTGAAAATACGCGTTCTGAGTTATTGAAGTCTTAAAAATACCAGGTAATTATTACAATCAGAATTAAAATGACAAAAAAATAATCTAAAGTCATTGATAATACACATCGCAATACGAAAACCTTTTCAAAGAATCAATAAAGAGTGCTCTATAATAAAACTATGTTGACATTATCATCTGTTTATAAAACAATGTGTAACACTTGTTAAGTGTAAATAACTACGTAAAAATCCTAGTAAGTGTAGTTAACATTCTGTTGAACAATAGCCAGTATCATGTTCTAGTAACTTCAGTATTTTCAATACTCAGAAGCTGAGATAAGCCAACTACATATTCTTGGTAGGGCGGTTAAATGTAAGTGATATCAGGTTTTAAGACAATACTTAGTTGCAATCACAAGACAGTTTTGTTTTCACTACAAAGTTGTTTTTATTGCGTTATATAGATTTAAAGGTTTAACTTTTTGTGATATTTGGTCTCCATAATATATATTAAAGTAGGTAAAATATACGTAAAATATTCATGTTTTCCTTATATAATTTGAATTTTGTCGGTCGAAGTTCCCCTGCATTTTAAAATTATTTCCAGCTAATGAAAATCAAAATAACGGGAGTAACCTGTTGCTTTTCTTGAAGTTTTCAAAGGCGTATATTTTTTGACGTGCTGTTACGTTTTGCTATGAGTATCGTCACCTGAAATAACTAAGTACTTAGACAAAAGGGGCGAAAGGAGAGTTCAAAAAAATAATTATGGATAGTGATACAATACGCAAACACCCGGAGATTTGTTGGCAGAATTTAATGCTGCAAATACACGAACACATACTTGCAATAATTACCCTTATTAGAACGCCGATAGAATTTTATCAACCACATCTATCTATATTCATTTCACTACAATACACAAATTACCACCGTTAAAATCTGAATCAAATCTTGTGAATTATTCGTTGAATAATAGAAATGGTCTATTAAAAATTGTTCAATTGCAATTCAATTGAACGTTAAGAGCCATGCGACAGTTAATAATTAGGGTAACTAATGATTCCTTGATGTAAAACACAAATAAATAAAAAATAACGCAATTTGATAAGCATTTCATATTGGACATGGGTGGCCAACCTTTTCAGCAGCCGGGCCAGATTCTGAAAATGAGATTTCCTACCGGGCCGCACAACCGATTTTTTTTATTATACAAAACAAAAAAAAAATAGGTATATACTAATAAAATAAAATATAAATGAGAATCAAACATATTTATTAGATTAGACTTTTTTTAAATAATAAAAAAATAAACAAAATAATATGAAAATAATAAATTTTAGTGAGAAGTTTGATTTTGTGTGGCAGAGCTAAGTGCATCAATATCGATATCGAGTGAGGTTGTTCCTACACGCTACAAACTGCCTACAAACAGTTTTCCAAATGCACATCAGTGATTCGTATTGTCACTCGGGATTTCATATGCTTCATCCGACTAAAAAGCTGTTCTCACGTGTAAGTGTTTCCAAATAGCGAAGTCATCATTAGAGCATGTTTGTAAAATGCAGGATATTTCTCCTTGTCCAAATATGTTTTGTAAAACTCTTCCAAACCAACCTGATGGAATTTCTCCTTTAACCGTTCATCGCAACGTATTTCACAATGTTCCATTTGTAAATTTCCCGGTAATAAATTCACATCTACGGAGAATGGCGTTGCAAATGCAGCAAAAAGCACACGGTGCTTTTTAAAATCTTGAGCCAATATCGAATCTCAATTTGCTAAATTAGCACATCTAGCAGTAGCATTTGATTTATTATTATTTTTATTTTCTCACTGCTCCACGGGCCACAAGTTGACACCCAGTGGGCCGCATGCGCACCTGGCCACCCATGATGTAGGACCTACTAGTTTAAATTATCGTTATTAAGTAGGAGATCAGTGGCTTAATTGGTTAAAGCATATTGACGCTATACCAGTGGATATACGGGTTCAAATCCCGTATTTTTTCTGGTGTATAGGTATCTGAGGTGTTTTCAAGTTATGTATGATCAATATGTAGAATGTTACATTCTCAAATCTTGTGAATTATTCGTTGAATAAAAGAAGCGGTTCGTTAAAATAATAGGTATTACATACGTTATCAATCTTATTATAGGTAAGTACCTCGTCGCGGACTCATATGGTTGTGAAAGTCCCATATCAGTAAATCGGTTCTTACAAAAGTCGAAGAGTATTTTTACGGCATGCTTCTGAACTGGCACAAAAGAAATATGAGTCGTATCAGACGAGAAAGATCATACGCAAGTAATAATGTATATTATTGACATTACTTCTTATTTCTCTTATACATACATAATATAATATATTTTATATCGGCACACATAATCAAAATGGCGGTATTTAATAATACCAGTTTCATTTTGTAAATGTTAATAATTTATTCACGGTGTGCATCGTTTCGGAAAAAAATACAAAGAAATTTAAATGTTACATTAAAATCGTACATTTCTTACTTTGAGGTTGTAATAATCAAATGTGTTTATTTTACGTTTCATATAGTATGTAATATTATACACGCATTGTATGATTTGACAGTTAAAATCAATATGACTTCCAATATATGCAGTGATTTTTTTTGTACTTATTGAAAAATTAAAACAGCATATTATTACAATATATAAAATGAAAATATGAATTGATTAAATTATTGTTTTATTCAGAATAATATATACGATTTTAAAATATAACATTTTTTATTTAATATAATATTATGTAAATAAGTAATTCGGAATAACCTTGTAAAAAATTATAATAGAAAGTTTCTAGCAATTATGAAGTGTTGCCAACTGCCATTGCCTAAATCTAAATTATGTCACATAGGATATGAAAATAAACGAGTTATCAGAAAAATCATTGATATAAATCCAAATTTAAAAAAAAAAATCGTATTTATGGAAGATATTTTCACACGAAAAGATATTGAAGAAGATTCGCAACAAATAAGTAAGATATACCATCATAAATCGTCCGGTGTTCGAATTTAGAACTAAGCTTATGGCAGTATAAAAAGTATTGAATGATATTACCCATGTCAAATGTTGGCTTGTGGCGCCCTCACTCAGCGGATAACTTATACCTACTGGTGAATCTATTAGTCGTACAACTATAAATTAACATACCTACATACAAAATTTGATCATCACTTAAATAATATAGTATGTTACATAATATTATATAGTTTATATGTACTTTGAGTGTTACAATATAAGTCCAGCGTGATAATTCCCAAGCATATTATCGGGTATAGTATTTTAACTTTTTATTAGAACATAATTATGAGATATTTGCGGTGACATAAAGTGCTGTAGGTACCAAGTGCGTGTTTACTAATACTAGATCTGGCAAGAAGAACGCTATGTTTTTGAGGGCTTTGTTTTAAAAGGAACGTTAAAAGAAGTGTCCGGTATCTTTAAATACAAAGTATGAAAAACCAATAATAAATCTTCTCCTTCGGCCATGTTCGCCCCTTAGCTAGAGCGTATGAACATCACACGGCGCCTCCAAGAATCCCTGTCGTTCTCCAGCCTTCTTGTGTCGTTCCAGGTCATGCCAGCATCCCGTAGCTCCGCCGCATGCACTCTGTAAATAGTATTTAGCGGCTTGCCAGTACCTACGCCAGAATCCGGATGGCTTGAAAAACAGGCAAGCCAAGTTGAAGTTCCCTTTAAGCGTCTGAAATACTTTCTATAATTTCGAAGGATTCAAAACGAAAAATGTTCCTGATTTATATAGTTTAGCCGGAAATACTATAATTTTTACACAATTATATTATAATCGGCATGGAAAAAGACGGCAACACTCCAGTCCAGCCATTCCCATAAATATTACAAAACAGTTTTTATCAAATAACATAAAAAGTGAAGTCAAATAATATTATCAGCCTACCATTATAATAGATAAGATCATAGTACAAAATCTATTGCATATTCATGCCACGCATAAAATATACATAATTTATTACACCACGGTAATAATTGTCCAACCCTTGTACTAAATACTAAACGGAGAACAAATTCTCGACTTATCATGACTGCTCGATCTAATTTATAACGACGGTGCGGATAATCCGCCATTTAAGGTAAGAAACTTGGACTTTGAGGTGTTTAGCCAGCTGGTAAACCAACATATTTTACAACCTACGTATTAAATTATACCTATGTAAACTTTCAGATATGTGATGATCCATAATAGGAAAAGTAAGCTTATTCTCTCTACATCAAGTAGATACCCACTTTTACCAATTAATCTACCGCCTCAGGTAACGATTTTAATGATTTAGATCAATGACATTAATATGGACGAATCATTTTGAAAAAATGACACTCACTTTATTGTCGGGTTTGCCGAATGGCATAATCTGTTCTAACGCCATTACAATAAAGGTGATATTGCTATAAATTCCTGATGCTTTTTGTTGGGTCTGCCGAATGGTTCGGTTCGAACGGGTTCGCTCAAATGAACATTGACATTAGAAACTGCTATAAACTCCCGATGCGTGATATCGCATACTGGAAATTGCGTGACGACTACATATACATGCGAATGCGCGAATTTACTTGCTAGCTACTGTATTGAGTGCGTCGTCCATTAATAATGTCATTGATTTAGATACACATTTAGGTACCTACCTAAGAATTGATTAATTATAACATGTAAAAATGTAAATTATGATCAAACTGTATTAAATTGCATGTGCAATTTTTCATCACTGCATTTCGTCTTCAGTCAACATTAAAAATAATGTGGGCTTTATTTGGTATCTATTATAACTTGAAGAATAACGGTATCAAGGGCTTGTTAAAATTTACGAAGTCATACAAAAGGATTTTTTATTGGCATAATATATTTATTGGGCTATAAATTGGACTGCACAGTTTGACAGATTGAGTATCATTCCTGTTTTTTTTAAGACGAATAAAATTTATGATGAATAAAGAAGGTGATATATGGATGGATATAGTAAAAAACCTTACGATAAAATAATATAACCATTTAAGTATAATTTATTAGTATAACTTACTATCCCACGTAAAATATGCGTGTGTTTTTATTAAAATTGTTTATGGTCTTTCGAAAAAAGCAAGGTCCTTAGATATAGCAGCTTTACTACAAATTTTCTATGCAAACAATGGTTAGCTACTAAGGAGATAATAATATTGAGTCCGCTTGTATCTTGACTGACATCTAGAGACGTTTATCATGGTATTATGGCCCACTAACTACTAATGTTATAATATAATAGAAAATTAGCAGATAGTAACCAGACACAAATGTAAAAAAAATGTATATAACATTATATTATTATCATGGTATGACTAATATTTTTGAAAAAAGAATAAAAATATTATATTTTAAAATAAGAATGAAATTCTGCAGTTTTACTCATAAGTACGTTTACATGAACTAACAATATAACCAAATAATTCGAAGAAAATCTTCTAGAAACGAAGATGAAAAAGTGACACCCCGATCTACTAATTTTCATACAAACTTGCGAAGAAACAAAGAAGCAGTTCTTTGAGCTTGCATAGAGTATAAATAGACAAATAGCGCTTATATGAAACTCAATGATGATAATTAATGAAACTGGAATTTGCTTTAAGGAGTGATTTTTAAAGAAAAACCACACTATGCTCCATCTGGCAGAAGAAGGGTTTTTCAACATCTCTATGATTATTCAAATTTTATGTATTTTTACATATAAATAGTGAACATTACAAATTATTAATTTAAGACGTTCACCATTTCTTATTTTTTTTTTTATGTTTAAACACTGTAATTTCGAATGTAATTTTTATTTTTATCTAAATTTTGACCATAATATATATTTTTACTGTGGACAATTTAGCATGATATAACAACAATGCCGGTAATACACTAACCCACATTTGTAATATAACTAGTATTGCAATTTACGTAGGTACTGTTCACTTTTGAAGCCATATTTATCACTATGCATTCGTAAATAGAATAATGAAATATGTACGAGCAGATCCAAATTTATATGGGCGGGATCATTTTGGATGATTTTGGAACGAAGGCCTTTTTGTATAAAACATACATAATTTTGAAAACATATATACATATAAACACTTATGAGAAAATATATTATAATAGAAAAAATCTTTTTGAAAAAAGTAAGTACTCGAACCTGAATCTCTCGGGTATCGCGCCGACACACATGGTCCACTATGCTAAAGGAGTCATACCTAATTCGACAAATTGTATCTAATGGCTTTTAATATTCACTGAAGCGCTTTCCAAATTGAGCTACTATTCTATTGAGCTACTACGATCGGCTTTTGATTAGTAAGTCAATGCTATCAATGCACACGCCTCAAAATTCGTGGGTCAGGAGTTTGAATTCCGTGGCTTGATCAAATAATAGCAAGTTGCTTTTTCAATGTGTGTATCGATTAAGAGCATCAACAATAAGCATTGCATAATATACCTATACGCTGACAAAAAAGTTTTTTAAGATGTCACAACCACACTAACAAAAATTAATTAACACAATTGAGGCTGAAGTTATGGAAATAAAAAAAAACACGTGTTTCTATCTACTGCAACATACGCGTTACTGAGCAAGCTCTGACATACCTATTTAAAATATAGGTTATATAATTTATAATAATATTTATTACATATAAAACTGTAGGATATTAAATTTCATCAAGCAAATATGCGTCAAGTAATAAAATTAAACAAATTAAAAATGAGGTTTATGTGTTCAAAAACTGGATTCCTCATTGCTACACTTTCTCCCGGCAAAAATATTGCAAATTTTCATATTTACATTGAAATAAAATATACCAACGAGATAAGAAAAGATCGTATCTTGGTTCTGGGATATATTTTGTATGAGAAATCGTGAGATCGAAGAATGGGCGAACGGATATTTCCATATCCGCTTGCCGCTGCGACTACACTTGCCATTTTATTCGATGTTATTACTAGAGGTGAGTTGGAAATACTGTCACCAGTTTGTGTACTCAAGTATCGGATGAAACTACCAATACTCAGTATGTGTGGCCCAATACACTTATTCCATAAAACTTGTGATGATATCATCGCGAGTCGCTGTTCTGTGCACTCGCCAGTTGGTAGACTTTCAACACTATTGACATTAAATACGCGCGAAGGAGATAGCACTTGAATATAGGAATATTTTAATTTATTAGTCTATTACGTTCGAATGTATGAATAATAGGTCATACATTTTGTGTCGCAGCACAGTGGTGAGATGACGCACAGGCTTAGGCTTGTTATATGACCGCTCAAAACATGTTTAAAATTTAAAAAAATTACTGGTATTCATTTTTGTTAACAAGAATATTAATTAATAAATATATTAAATATAAAGAACCACTCATAAATTTTAAATGTGTTTAAAATTTTATAATAAATGGGACTATTCGACAAGCGGAGCTCAGCGTATTTTTAGCGTATTTCAAATACTAATATCGAGTTGGTTTTAGTTTTAGTTGAGTATGAAACTTTTGTCGCATACGCACGCCAAACGCTATATATAGTATTCCAACTACTAGTAAGTATTTTGGAACAAGTTTCTATACTAAGTATTTTTTTATACTGGTAGTAAGTAGTAAGTATACTTAGTCTTCAAAATCTACCAGTTTTCTCATCTCTAGTTACTACAGTTATTCTGTCTATTGTACGTATGCATTTGGTCGTATAACAGTTCACCGTGAGCGGTTGTATCGTAAGTAAATGGAGTTTTAATATTGAGATCAAATTCATGTCTAAAAAAAAGTCTCAGTCGCATGACTATTAGTAATAACATTTGTTAATTTCATTGTAATAAGTATGGTGTAGGTAGCAGTGGCGAAGGGTTGAGGTAGGCTGTAAGATCCGATATAAATAGTGCATTCTAAACTTTGTCTGTCAAACGTATTATTTGTGTTCATTGAATTAAGATTACACTGTGTAGATAGATAGTGTTAGTTGTTTTTTTTAATCCAATTAAACCCTGCTTAATCCAAGCCATAGTAAATAGTCAAAAATATTCGTTTATCTATAAAATATCTAAAACTATGGTTTCATAATTTTCGATATTTTATAGATAGAAGAACATTTTTATCGTCCAACGTCCAACAACAACTGTAATATTATGTACATATTCTAAATTCAAAGAATGTGACTGAATAAGCGTGCAATATTTTTTATCGGATCGCCCATAGTATACCTAAACTATTATGGTTTGGTTAAGACAGGGTTTATTGAATTTTAAATACTTACCAGCACAATCTGCAAATTGGATTTATATGACAAATTATATTTCGTTCGGCATGCGTCATTTGCACAATCCGCACATCGCCTAGCCACGATCTTTTTAGACCATGCCTCAACTGAGGTATAGCCTTAATAATCCTTATGTGTAATTTTTTGAATTCGTAAAAAGTCGCACATTTTGGCTGGAAGACGACCTAAAAAATAGCTCTCGACCCTCACACTAACCGAAATTACCTGATTTAGCCGGTACAAATTTTCTCTAAAAAAGAGCTGTCATTAATCACTTCAGGTGTAATTTTGTGAAAATGCAGAAAAGTATCGGTATTTCAACGAGTACTGTATTTTTTGCCGAGATACTATAATTTTTATGTCTGCGTACTATAATTCCGTGACAAAAATATGGCAACACTGTTGCATCCGTCGCTATGGCATTGGAAAGTTAGTTTTATTTATTGAGAGTCCGAGGTGCGCAGTGTCCGGCGGTGATGATCGACGCAAGGAAGCGCGACAGTCGTTTTGCCGTGCAAACTCGCGCTCGTTTATCATACTCGCTTTCCAAACACCATATGGGCTTTTGCATCTTGTCATGTACTGACCGGCAACGTCCTCGCCCAGTCAACACCGGTAACTAATAGGTTATTTCGATTTACAACTTAACCTCTTTGTCAGGGTGTATTGTCATATTTCAGAGTGTCGCCAGAATGATTTTTTTTACTTATAAATGCGGTGACCATAATATTTATTTTCAAGATATTTTGGAGCTTCAATTAATGGTAACTGACTTACCCTAAGGCGTGTGGTATGTATGATATGGTACAGATCTCGCTTGTGGAAAATATGGGATAAACTTAAACACATGTCATATATTATTTTTAATAGTCACGCCTGTCTCAAGTTGGTCACATAAATTTAACGACAATACAAATTTGGGAACAGTTGGCTCGCTTTGTGTCACTTTCCTCGACTGCTTGAAAACTGCGCGCTGTAGAGTAAGCCAATTTACATGAATGTTGTATTCCCTGGTGGTGAATTTTCCTTACAAATAATTCCGTCCAGAATCAAACCTTTTTTCCCCGTCATCGAGTTTTTCGTACAAAATAAAAATTACGTCCATTATCCAGGTTAAAACGCTTTCAACTTTTTTGTCGTACTCCTTGTTTTCCTATCAAAAAAGAATTTCCTTCAATAAAATGTCCCTAAAATAACTCCGTCCAGAATCTAAGGTTTGTTTTCTGCTAAAAAAACTAAATACATTTATAGTAACAAGTTTTTCACCCAAATCGAAAATTCCGTCCAGAATCCAAGTCAAGAGCTTTTCGTGCTGTTTGTTCCAAAAAAGTTCTTCAAAAGGTGTGCAAAAATGATCTTTGTATGTAAATCAGGATTAATGCTTCGTATGCTAAATGCATCATTTTGAAACACATCAGAAAACATAATATCAATTAGAGAAATGAAAAATTGAACACAATTTAATTTAATATAGGTAGGTAATTTAATATATGTATTCAATTTACCATTTTTACACCTTGTGTATAATATGGTTACATCCAATTTGTACGTACACATTACATTTCGCCGTATCACACTTTACCATAAGCTGTCGTACCGGAAAGAGGTGACCGAATAGCACTGAGATCAAAAAATGACGTGTTGTTCGTAGAGCATTGCACACAGTAATGTTCCAATTTTATTAGATTCAATGAAAACATTAAACGCTAGATATTTGATTGATTACCTACTTAATTACCTAGTTTATTCTGTATTCCGGTGGTTTTAATTACGTATTTTAAGTGTTTTATTTAGATACGAACATGAGCTCAACGATGAAGATCGAAAAATCTCTATTGTCGCATGAAAATTCAGAAGCTTTCAAACTTTTTTGATTCATGCATGGAAGCTTACAACTGCAGGATAATACATGTTTACCCATACATTTTCTTGTTATACTTACTGTCAACAGTAAATCCATGCACGTGTAAACGGGGTATTAATGATAAACTAAGCTAACTTTGATCTTACTTTTTAATTAGTCATGAAAATAATTTATGAGGGTATTTATGTAATCTATGTTTATGTGTTATTTCTCACACTAATTCTCTGACACGTGGAGGTATATTTTTATAATTATTAATGTACGCGTAAATAATGCCTCAGAACCAATTCAAAATTTAATGCAATACCAATCATAAATTGTATCCATATTCACTGAATATTTTATAATATGTACATTCAATTCACTGAAATTGTCAATGTCTATTTTAGTGATTAGCTTTTGAGTGTACCGGTCTTCTCCGAAGCACTAAAAGGCTCAATCAAAAATCTATTTCGGCGTGTTGCTTTTAGCGTTAAGTCCGCCAGATTTTTCATGAATAATAAACGAGAATGCAAAGCAAACAGAATAGGCATCGAGATATTTCGTACAGCCGTAACACGAATCCTAAAGCTTTTAGTAGAGCAGCGGAGTCTTAATACTATTTAAATTAAGTAAACTGCTTCGTGGGAAACGTTTTTGCTTTTTGACCTGCCGGATCGAACTGACGTGGGATTATCAAAAGCTGTCGCGTTGCATTCGTTTCCTGCTTGCTAAATATGTACCCATTTCAATATGGACTATAATGTTGCAACAGCAGGACAAAAACATAGACATGTAAATTTTACGAAAACACTTTTTGTACAAGACGTGCAAAATGGTTGAAAGTATGTTTATTCATTACAGATGGTATAGATCAGTGTTGGCGAACCTTTATACGAGCGCGTGCCAAAATTTCCCAAATATTATTTTTCGACAGTCTGACGTGCCGAGCAGTTTTTACATAGAGAAACAAATGAAAAAAAAAGTTTTTAAGAATTCTATCGAAAAAGTTTAAAAATTACAATTGTGTTCATGAGATTCTGTCTTAGCCAAAGACATATCTTTTAATCTTTGAATATTTTTTCCTTGTTTTCAAATTTTTCAAAGTTATCGTGGAGGTATTTTAACCATGGTATCATAATATTTTCTGAACGGTTAGCTATTTTTAGATTCCATTTTAATTTCCATTCGATTATGCTTTTGGGGATAGCAATTGAATGACTGCCGATAAATTTCATTAGGTTTGTTGATTGAATATTTTTATTTTTAATTTCCCGATCAATGAATGCCAATAGAAGTATTACCAGCTTGAAAATATATTGGTGTACGGAAAGATGACATATAAATATGAAGATTCCGGAAATACTATGCAAAAAAATTGAATTTATGAACTGTTCACGTGCCAGCTAAATTTTCGTGCGTGCCATCCATGTCATATACCGTGCACGCGTGCCATTGGTTCGCCAACCCTGGTATAGATCTATCAGGATAAGTTGTGGATTGAGGGCGTGAGGGCGCCACATGTTAACATTTGACATATCATTCAATACTTTTGATACTGTAATGATCTTAGTTCTAAATTCGGACACCTGACGATTTAGGATGGTATATCTATAGAAGATAATAATTTCAAATAAATTGTAAGTTTCGGAAGAATTTTGAAAGATCATTATGGTAGGGACTCGTAAGTAACTACCATAAAACTACCATAATTATTATCAAATACTTGTGAAGAATTAATGTCAAATTTTCTTAATTCATTGTATCTGATTGATTTTTTGAGTACCTACGACTAAATATCTGTTCTTTGCCAAACTTTTCAGCCGTATAGGTATAGTATAATACATACAAAAATGTGTTCGGATATATTGTACTGTATACTTTTGTTTTCGTACAATTTACCAGACACATGATTTCACAAAACTATTTGACACTAGGAATCTACAATAATAACTCACGAAAACGGACGAAGAACTGGTACTTATAGGATGTGAAAGATTCTTGCAAAAGATACAAAGATTGCACTAGGTATCAATACAGCTTGAGAAAGCAAAAATAAATATGAAATTGTTAACGGATAATTAGTATGTTGCAGCGAACTGTTTTATCTACAGTCGTACATGTGACATCTATTAATTAATTGTCATTGTTCTGTATTAATTAATTTGAATGATGTTCATTTCTGGCCTACTCGGTGTCTATGAAATTATAATTATATACATTAAAGATAACCACTACAGAACTGAAAATGTTTTGGAAACCTGTAAAAACTTTAGAATTTAAACATTATAAAAGCATACAGAAGCAAATTAATATAAACACATTCACTGCGTCCAACGCAACTGGTGCGTTGCCCATCAGTGGGTCTATTCTATACGTATCGACCGCTAAATTGATATACATTATCAAACTTAGGGTAGGTTTGTATCAAAGTATTAGCACTTATTGTAACAATAAATTGGGTGTAATTGTTGCTCTCTTGCTGCTGTTAAAATATAGCACTTATTGCAACAATTACAACCAACTTATTGTAATTGTTACAATAAGTGCTAATACTTTGATACAAATCTAGCCTAGTTATCCGTCGTATTTAATATTTATCACTTTAGCGGTCGATAAGTATAGAATAGACCCACAGGTGGCCACTTATATTTTTTTAACTGAGGTAAATTTTCAGGGTACCGAGTTCCGGTGGTTATGATATCACAACGATCCTTCGCGTGGCCATTAAATCAAATCAATTTTATGGTCTCGAATTGCAGATTTTACACGGGGTATTGGGCAAAGCGAATTTAAAATTGTTTACGAAATTGAATAAAATGACATATCGCCGCGATAAAGCTCCGCGATCCGAAATTTGTCGTCGTTAAATGAATAATTTGCGTACAGAGAGTTTAAATGTGCATCGAGACATGTTTCGCGAAAATTTATAAATGCATACATGCATCAGAGATAAGTAGGTGCATGGCGGCGGCCTTAATCTCGCGCACAGATGATTTATTCCCAAAGAGAAACGATTCATCATGCTTTAACTTTAAACTTTTATCAATCCCAAAGTAACTGGGTAGGTACATCGCCAGAATTAGTACACATACATAGGCCACGTAGTGCATATGTTCATTAAATTATTATTCCCTTATATAGTGGCGGGTATGTGGTACTTAACTAATTGAATTTGGAATTTGCAAAATTATCGATTAGTTATGTTTAGTTGCTTTCTTTTTTTTACTTTAATGGTGTAAACTGTCAATTTTTGGACAAAAATAATATTATAATTAAAATAATATGTACCTAGCACTAATTCTACATACTAATTTAATCTTCAAATTGTTGGAGATTATCGCCTAGATATAAGAAAGAAACTTGAAATAAAATACACTATTCGGCTAGATCTGCAACTTTTGTTTAAAATGTTTTTTGATAAAATAAATATTTTAGAAGATAATCAAATAAAAGCAACGTTTAGTACCTAGGTACATACATGTAAATGATTATTTTTATTGAACATACATAATTTAAAAACATTTCATGCATATACACTAGAAAAAATCTTTTTGTAGAAAAAAATACGACACCCGATTCGATAAGCGTTTCATGTAACAACTACTAGTTAAATCGTCGTAATTAAGTAGGAAGCCCGTAGCTTAATTAGAAAAGAACACTGGCGCGAATCCAGCGGATACAGGTTCCCGCCGGGTGTATTTTTTCTACAAAAAGATTTTCTAGTGTATATGTATGAGATGTTTTCAAATGATGTAAGTATGTTCAATATATAGAATGTTACATTCTCAAATCCTGTGTCTTCTAATAAGCACCCGATAACTCGATAGAGCTGATACTTTACGTTTTACAGGATTTTTTTTTAAATGGAGTCAATCTGTCAATCTTTGATGAAAAAAACATTTATGTTTTTACAGCGTAAATAAGGGGGTCACTTGTCATATAACAATATACTATGTGACAACTGCGGCGATAGAGTTAAAATACGAGCTTACTAGAGGCAGCCTTCACTCTGACCTGAGAAACGGAGGTCTGTGGGGGGTGGATAGTCTAAAGTGGTGTTCTTTAATTTATATACAATGATCGCATAAGTAAAATAAATAGCACCATTAGTCTCTTGACAGCATTTCAGGGTCGTCACGATCCTCAGCCATGAGAAAACAATCAACCTAACCTAACAAAAACTACATAAGGAACACCTACTCTATTGTTTCAGGTGACACCTGGATTACAACATAGCGACGGTACAAATTTAAATGTTAATACGTAAGATAAGGGGAACTGAAATGACATGCATTTCATGGTCTGAATGGATTTATTGAATTAAGGCAACCCTAGCAGGGCGATCTCCTCATTCCGCAGATAATCAATTAGGCGCGGGTCACGTCTCGCCTTCGGACTTTCATCGCGCATATGGTCGCCGACAACAAACTCACTTGGTACGGCCGAGGTGTAGAGGTGGACATACTCTTCGGCTGCAGGTCCATATCTAGGCAGTTTATAGAAATAATTAAAAATATTTTATTGTAATAATCGTATGGAATCGTAAAATATTGCTGATTTTAATAGATACATAAATTCGACTGCTTAATCTACAAACCAGCTAACTGCACTTTTGACCAAAAAATGAGATTTTGATAGCATTTCGTTATAAAGCATGTTTTATATGCAGAAACAAACTCCTAAACCTATAAACAGATGCGTTCGTTCTTCACACAACATCCAACTGTAGATGCCAAATTTCCAATATCGTAAATGGAACAACTCCGCTCTTTATATAAATCTTATTTATATAGAAAACGGAAGCTAAAAGAGTGAATTAATTCATAGTGCAGTTTATTTGTAAAAACAATAATTCTAAATGTATTTTTGGAATTGTTAAATTCCGTTCGATAGTTAAATTATTAAGTTTTTTCTCTTTCCTGAACAATTTTCTCAAATGGAGTTAGCCGGTTTGCAAATTAAAAAGTCGATATGGAATATCTAGCCTGGTATACAATGTAAATAATTGTACGCATAAGTCAAAAGGGAGATGAATTGTCACTTTACAGCTATATATTAAAATTATAATTTGTCGAAAAACTAGATACCTATATGGAAGACAAAACATACTTACCATCGTACCAGGAAAAATCGCTATTTCAATACTCCTTTATTACGAACTTCTAAGAAACACTCAACAAACCCATATGAGAATATATAACTTTGGACAGCAGAGTTATTAAAATTATTAAGAGCAGAACCGGTATTGTCAACTCAGATATAAATTATTAACTGATCTCTAAATATGTGTAATCTTATATATTTAGTTAAAGGCTTTTCATCATCGATAGTTAGGTAATACCACTACAGTGAACATTATAAATGAGTAGTTTTCAAACATTCCACATCACGGCACCCTAAATATATAATATATTGGTCGGAGTGGTCAGCCCGGTTACATCCCTAGGCAAAGTGTCGACCAATAGCAATATGTTATTTACATTTGTACACCACCTTACCACTTTGCAGTACAGTGTGTACTATTTTTGTCGGATCTCCACAGCCTACCTACACTATGATGTTTTGGTTTAAACAGGACTTCATTCGATTTTAAAAACTAACCAGCCCCATCGGCAATTCGTATTCTTAGTACAACGAAAATACATAAGTATTATGACTGATAAAGTTTAGTGTGCACTATTGTCTATTTATGTCAGATCTCAACACCTCCACCCTTCGCCACTGTATCTACTAATTTATTACTGAGGCACGACCTGCACCGCGATTTCCTAACTATCGACTCGTGTGGCACCAGACGACATGACGTAATTGTGACGTCAGCCACTATTGGCTCAAAAGCTCGAAGCATGCCGCCCGCCCGCAGTGCCCACCGTAGATATTATTACGATGAAACACCTATATGTGTATGGTGACAATGAATAGCGCCGCTGTCGGAGTAGCGTTATATTCTCGAGCGCTATTATCACTCCGGTAGTACGTCACAATGATGTCATATGACGTCATGTCGACCGGGCAGCTGGCACTCGCAAGTTCTAACATCGGGCCCCTGCAGGCGAAAAAATCTCCATTTCACGAAACTATGTTTCAAAAGTTGTATTATTCTCGTTCCTTTCTTTACTATCCGCCTTTTGTGCCCCCTGACCAGTATAATATGTCCTGCTCTTTCCCACGATACGGGCTTGTTGTTCACCAAACATTTCATCAATTTTCGGGGTCAAACTACCCTCATTTCTCACAGAACATACCTATATACCTGAACTTATCCATATTAAATTCCTGAAAGTATTTTTGAATACGTACTGTTAAGCTGAGAATGTATATGTTTTTCATAATCAAATTATATAATGTCATGTCTGGAACATCTTCATTGGTAGTTACAAAATAATGCAACTATGGAAAATATAATTTTGACCGTGTGGCGTGTCATCGATTGATTTTCTGAACTTAGTATGCGGTGTCACAGGACGCTACAGTGCAGTTTGAATACCACTGTAATAAGGAATGAACAATTGGACAACCTTTCGCTAATATGTTAATGGCGATGATTTTATGAGTTTATCCTACAGTATTTATTCAGTAAGTGTACGTAGATTAATTATTGATAATCTTGGTTAATTTTACATTTTAATAGCTCACGTACGTTCCTGTTTCTTGGTAATGGCCGCCGTGTGAAGTGTCGCCATTATCAAGAAAATGTTCAAGAGTCTCCATACACATGGCGAAAGCAAGTCGGCCGGCCGCAAAAGCACACAAGCGAGAGTTGCGGTTGATACAATCTATTTTACGGAGTGATTCCGCTATCTAATTATGTTCAAGTAATTAGGTGTTCACTTGTCACAATCGATTGTGAATATTATATTATCATTTCGATGTTTCTTTTCTCCAAAAAACAATTATAGGACAAAGTAATAATTATGAACAGTGGCCAGTACAGGAAGGCTAGTTATAACTGAGGAATGTGCCACGGATCCTTTTTTAATATAGGTATAACAACTTCCATTTGAATTAACTGTCACGTTATATATCTATAACAGAAGTAACTTGGTTCACTATATAACTTCAGCCCTCTTAACTGTCACACCAAACGCAGGTTATAGCTTCTGCCAGTGTCGATAGGGATTTTAATACCGGTATTTCAAAACCGGTATTCCAGTATTTATCAATACCGGTTTAAAAATCCAAAATACCGGAATTTTCGGTATTAAGAAAGCACACTCGTTTACGTTTTTGAAAATGAATTATAAGTTATGTGCTGCTAAAATGCAAATATATTGAGTGAATCCAACAGAGGTGAAAAAATAATAAAACACATATATTTATATAATGTAATTCGAAATAGAAAACATCCGTAACAACAATGATCAATTATTCTATAGTACAGTCGTACAAGCGTTTAATTCAAGAAGCTTTTCCTGCAGCCGGACTTATTTGCACTTGATGAACTTTTGAGGGCTTTAGTTAAAATTATCAAGATAGTTAAATTATTTGTAAAAAATCACTAGTTCTACAATTATGATCAATACATATTTTTAAATTTCAACATAATGTAGGTAAGCAGATTTTTGCTATAAAATAATATTTTTAAAATATTTTAATAGCTATATTTATTGATAAGCACCTACTTCTGTTTTTATGTTTAAGAAATACCGGTATTCAATAAGAAATACCGAAAAACCAGTATTGAAATTTTCATTCGGTATTGCAATCCCTAGGTGTCGATGCCTGTTTCAACTCCGTGTTTAACAAAAATTACAAGTTGTCTTTTCAATTTTCAACGTCAATTATATCCATCAGTCGCCGTTTATATTTTTTAATTTTTAGACAAACTCTAAACATATTTTTTATTAATTTTAATAAATATTAAGTTTATTTCTATAGTTTTCGCTTTAATAGATAGTTTTCAGGACGACACATAACACCAGCAACAATGGCATAGTTTCCATTTACTTTATTTACACCAAATACAATAATGAATGAGTAAAACTTTTAAGATATATGTAGAAGGTATTATAAGAAGTCATTACCGTAAATATTGAATTAAGGAGAGTTCTATTTTTATTATATCCATTTGTCATGAATAAAATCGATTTAAAGTAGGTAGCTTACAAAGTAAAGTTTTAACATTACATATTTTTAAACCATTCACTATTACTAATTACAACCAACCACTTACATATTTTTAAACCATATTCAAATTGGCTCTTAAGTGGATCAAATCATCTCGTATATTTTTACAACCATACGTTTGCATCGCCAAATCACACAAAAGTCATCAATGATGAAGTTGAAAGTGTGATTAACTGGAACCTTTAAACGACATGGTCTCTAACTAATAATAATATGTCGACAAGTTAAATCGCCATTTTGATTTTGATCAAACGCATTACGGTGGATTAGGCTCGCTTTCAGATAAATTATGTGACGGATTTAAGCGTATAATTGACATTATCGATTAAACCGGATTGACACAGATATATCGATTCATTAGATATTATGATAATGGTCTTCTGGTCGATTATGCATAGCGCAAAAAAGTCTTTAATATTCCTGAGCAAAAAAATCACTTGAAACAATGTTGGACACCAACCAGTTAATAATATTTAAATATCATACATTAGTTACGTAGTATTTTAAGCGATACATAAGTAAGAATAAGTACCTACTTATGTATAATACATAGTAGATCAATACATGATTCAGTGCAGAGAACACATAATCAATGGAAACTGAAATACCCAACGGGTGTGGAGTAACAGGCAACCGATCTCGAGTGTGGAATGGGATAAGCTTAAAATCGTGTAAAAAATAAGCTTGTCCTTCGTTCTGACAACTGCTCTCAGTTTATGTACTGACGCTCATTCAATATTGGTGTATTTGAAGGTTGCAACAAAAACTATTGCACGTTGAATGTGAGTGTCCTACGAAAATGAACCACGCATTATAGACGTGCAATAGTGTGTGTAATACACAAATATTACATTAACGTCAAAGCATAAACAGAGAGCAGTTGTTAATATTCAACGTATGACGTATTCTTGACATGTGTTTATTTATCCCGTATTCTGCCTTACTCGACATCAGTTGCCTGCTTCTCCTTACCTGTTATGAATTTCAGTTCCCATTATTTCTGAGGTCCCTGGTAAATTAGGTATATCATTGATTAAGCTAGCGGTACAATGCGATAAAATCAACCATACAGCCATTAACGAAACAGTAGTATATTACAGAATGGGCAAAGTATATTATAAATATGCTTCATTATCTGGCAGACCATTAATACTAAGAGAGGAAAAAACAATAATCGCATGGGCAGTATAATTAATAATGTTAAAAAACTTGCCTAACAGGTTGCATTATCAATCAATAATTAACATCGAAGCCAGATGCATTTCTCACGATGATTGATTCGGGCTTAATAGCCTACCACAGTATCTGAACTTCAATTGTCCATATGTAAACAAAGCGTTTTTTTATACGAAAAGCTCACCTTGGCATTTTAAATCGGCACGGTAAAAACGATCATATTAACTCGCGTTGATTATTCAGTGGTCTTTGTATAAACAACATTTAACTGATAAACAAACGAAGAAAAAAATGATAAATTCAATCGGACGCGAGCATTTTTTATGCTTGATTAATAGTAGCAGAGTAGATTTTTGTGATTTAGTCGAGTGACAGATTAATAAACAAGAATTTCCAATTTAAATTATTTATTCATTTTTATATCTAAAAAAAAGGAACCTACATATTGTATTTACATACACTGTATGTGTTGCCAATGGCATAATATTATGTTACCTATTATATTTTTTTGTTCTTAATGCTATACTTCAGCTGGGGCAAAGTTTAAAACTATCGTGACTGCGCGACGCCAAGATTGTGCAAACGACGCGTGCAGAACAAAACAAAATTTGTCATAAAAATTCAACATGCGTACATTTAGTGTTCTATTTGTAATAATAATAATATATTCATTGACATGTTTTCTTTTTCAAGTAAATGGGTAACGTTTTTTAGTCATCTTTACACGATTTAAGAATAAATTCCCCCGACGGCCATCACAAAACAAATTGACGTGTTCACAGTTCGTCTTTCGCTCTCCGATTGGCAGCCAGTCCGAAATTTCGTCCCACCTATAGTTGAAAATTATTTGCCGTGTAGGTTTAACCGACAGTTTCGTGCAATAACCTTTGCGTGCAGGGAAACCGTTGAAAAATCTTCTCTACTATTAAATTTGCTATATATTATTATTATCTTACTTCGGGTATCTAATACTATGTAAATTTAGCTTATATTTTTTAAAACAAGAAGGAAGAAGTGGGAAAAACGACTTAACTATCAATTCTGTTGGTTTTCCTTTAAGCTAGGTGTATAAAAATCTAATTATTAATTATCATGCATTTCACAGTTATGTCTATTTCGTATTTTAACTTTGACTGAAAACCATAACAAAACCGTTTTTGTGCCTCCTGTAAAATTTGATTTGTGTGGATTACGTTTTTTATCCTTTCTACAATTGATATTATAATAAATTTTATGATTTGATTAAACTGACGAGTTTCCTTGCACTCAGACATTAACATTTACAAAACATACTATTCAACTACATATTAAAACCCATACTATAAGCATAAGGTATCTAAAAGTAAATTACCAACACGGACCGCTCTGAAAACCAACCTATATAAATTACATGGCATCATTTTATAAAATGGAAATCTATCAAGTAAATCAATTCATAAATATGTCGTTTATAATATTTCCTAAAATTTCAACTGTGTTCATACGATTCTGGGATTGATATAGTGATACCAATCCTCGACTTGCCATATTATAAACGTTCCATCACGAGGCATAGCAATGTGTAATACTGTAATATTATATTTGTTCTGCTTTGAAAGTAATCAGCCAAGTTAGGTCAGCACTGCCAATGCAAATTACAACATAATTGCATTCATAATTTTATGAACATTGATTAATTAAATCCTAGTTAGAAGGCCAGTCACAATTTGACACTAAGATAGTTACTATCCAGATTGCAGATCTAAAGAAATCCATTACATTGCACAACAATATCAGTATTACCAGTGCGAAAAAAAACCGCGACCGAATTAACAATTATTTTCTTATCGTAAAATCAAAATGTATTCGATATGTTTAAATGCGAAGTGTCAAAATAATAAATGGTTAGCATTTGGACATGTTTGAAGTGTGGAAGTTGGGTGCTTATCAGATTTAAAAAAATGTTGTCGCCAAAGTGTATGAAAAAAACTGATTATTAAATTAAATATGCAGACTATTACTTTATGTATATATTATGTAGCTACCAGCATGGGCACACAGACTACTGAACGCTAGGACAAGTGGGCGCCGTACTGTCGAATGAAATAACGTTCATTAATGAATATGCGTTCGTTTAATAA
Organism: Rhyacophila brunnea; assembly: GCF_057557595.1. Taxonomy (NCBI): domain Eukaryota; kingdom Metazoa; phylum Arthropoda; class Insecta; order Trichoptera; family Rhyacophilidae; genus Rhyacophila; species Rhyacophila brunnea. Next base: position 31,005,708 of record NW_028233276.1, on the reverse strand, counting down.
GTTTAATAAGTTTCGAACATACATAATTCTGAAAACACTCATGAGAAAATATTGCCAATAGAAAAACATCTTTTTTGAAAAAAGTAAGTAAAAAGATTTTTTCTATTGGCTATATTTTCTCATGAGTGTTTTCAGAATTATGTATGTTCAAGAATTAGAATGGTGCATTCTTAAATCTTGTAAATTAATCGATGAATAAAAGAAATAGTTAATTAAAAAATAATAGGTTTATAAATCTACTACCTAGTAGTTTTAATTGATTTTGCTCTTAAGATAATGTTTTTTTTATTGCGGATCGAGAATTATTATGCCTGACGCTTCATATAAAAATTAAAAAAACTCTCTTCTCGTTGGAACTTGAACATATTCACAATTAAATCATTATTTACGTGTGCATACTTAAATTCTCACCTAGTAAGTATTAAATATTTATTTTATAAGTACTGTGACACCCCCGTATGGTCCCCATTTGGGGATGTCTTTGTGTATCTGGAGAGGCCCGAATCGGTATCAAATCCAACAAATAGTAAAGCGCTGATTACGAAAATAAATAATGATAATAGAGCCGAGCCGGCAATGCCGTAGATTATGACCGTTGAAATATTGCAACGTCGCCGTTTTAACGACAACGGCTTTCGTTGAAAGCAAAACACAAGATGGTGGCAGAGCGCTGCCAACAGCCAAATCGCAAGCGCGTACATTTCGTCCTCCGTAAAATAAATTATTAAAAATGTAACTATTATATAATATTAACTTAAATATACCTTGCCGTTTCCAAAACAATTCCGGTGTGTTATTTGTTCACCTCCACATCCCAAATCCAGACGAAAAACCAGACAACAAAATAAAAGTGACAGTTTGTTTTCACTTTCGAAAACGGAGGGAAATGATAGTACCTACCTTTAATTCTTGAACGCCTATCTATTTTTGAATTTCATTCGATTGCGTAGCGCCCAGTTGTCCCAGCGCCGAATCATCCTAGACCCCTAGCATGCACCTTAATATTTAGCAGTGGATTGGTCCAAGCTCATGAACTGATATGATTGCCTCTCTAACGGGATAATAGTAAGAAACGTTTCTATACTACGTCCACCTACATCGTTTATTTTTACGCAATCAATTACTTTCAAGATGAAAATGAAAGTGTTTTCATGCAAGCAACTATGTTCACGGAAATGTTAGCATATTTAATGTCTGCTATTAAGTTAATGAGGCTCATAACAGTCGTATTATATTGCAAGATTATTAAAAAGCTAAGTACGGAGTGCCATTAGATTGACATTTTGTAAAATATCTATTGATCGGGCGCTCGCACACAGATAAAAAAACAATGTCGCGTTGGTGTTTTATTCGTTATAATTGCGGGACAATTTGTTGCATGATTGAAAGTCTCAGTCGTCAAATTATCTCTGGAATAATGAGCGAAATATCTAGACGGCTAGACTGGCGAATGATAAACCGGTGCCACACCACTGAGTAATAAAATTATAATAGGTGAAATTTCTTGTAAATAAATTGTAACCTGCGTAGTGTAAAAGTTGAACGCATTATTTAGGTATCCATTTGTGGTATTTTGGATATATCTAACACAAAATAGTTACAGGTGCCACGATAGGCTAATTATTATCTAGAGAAATTATTACTGATGGCAGTGACGTCCCATGGGGGTAGACAGATTGAGCGTCGCTTGGGGGCGGCAGTTACTCAAAGAGCGGCAAATCGAGGAGAATCATTTGGTATATATAGACATAGCTACCTAAATTTAGTAATAATGAAAATATCTTTCCATTAAAAAAAACACTGGTTGGAAACAAAATGTATTAATTTTGTCGTGTTCGCGATGTCTAGTTTACATCGTTGCCATTCAACGTCCTTGGTAACCAGCAACGACACGCGCAGATCTACGAACAATTACAGTCTGATTTATTAACCAGTACCTACCTACGCACGGAAATTGCGTTGGCTGTCGAAACTGAAGATGCGTCTTACAGAGCGTCCCTCCTACCGCTCTTCGTCCACCATTTAATTTTGTTTTCAGTGGTATATTAATATCTTGTTAGTAATGTATCCATACAACACATTTCTTAGGTATTGGAGTCATGAAAGGATGATAAAAAATACTGTATAAAAATGGGGCGTCATTTTGGCGCTGCCTAGGGGCGGCATTTTGTCTAGGGACGTCACTGACTGATGGTTTTCTGAAATTTAAAATAAATAAAATACTATGTAGGTACTGAGAATTCAATGGCAAGAAAAATTACATTGTGGTTAATTATAATGAAAATATTTTTTTTTAGAATAGAGCTATCCGGACCCAAAAGTAATTATGTTACCGCGGCTTGAATATAAAATCTTCGCCGATCGATATATTTTCCGAGATAATGAAAGGTAAACATTTCACTACATCCCTACTAAAATGAGTAGTATGCATTGCGATTGTAACACCTCACCACGCTGTGATTTGTCGTAATCCTATGGTTAATCTAGGTCTGAGCTGGTTAATCTGGAATCGTTTTTATGTAAAAAATAGCTGAATTGAGAAAAGAGATAGTAAATATTAAAATATTACTGAAAAACTAGGAAAATATCAAACTTCAATATTGTGATACAAATGATTGATGACAAATAGGAAAAACTTTGTGACAATTAGCTGTCATTCATAGCCACCCCATTCCAAACCACTAAAATCAATGATACGTGAGAGCACGTGCCAAAAAAAGTTCTGTTAACGCGTGAGGTTGGTGGTGTGTGTGATACGCGTGAGGTGACCTTAGTGCAAGAACGTAGTGGACGGCGGGCGGCGGCGCGGAAGCGGCATGCGCAACTCAAACGTATAACCGTGTGTGAAATGTTAGTAGACAGTGTCTTTTTTCGGGCATATCACACACGGTTATACGTTTGTGTTGTACATGCCTTTGCCGTCCCGCTGCCCGCCCGTCACTGTGACCAAGCGCTTAGTGTTCTGTTACGTTTTGGCAGTTTTTCTAACGGTTCGTATAATCGTTTTCGGCCCACTATTTGGTATGGAATGGGCGCATTTGTCGATACCACGTAAAACAGGACTGCACCTTTTTTTCCAGCGGCGCTAACTTGCCATCAGCTCACGTGCGCTCACGTGACGTGACCGTAATATGTTTCTAGCATTAGAGTAACAAATTTATTTATATGTCAAATCATTTAACTCATTTAAAGCCGGCAATAAAATTGTAATGAAGTCAGTGCAGCTAGGACAGACTGAAGTAATAAAAATAGACATTTGTTAATAGACGCGATATATTATTCGAGCCAAGTATGAAGGTATTTATTAGAGATCTTGACGTGTTCGTGCATAATCATGAATCCCACGGCTGAACAGAATCTCGTTTCAAATCTGCGTTTGAACAATAATAAAATAACTGGAATTGTGGACAGTTAATAATAATAACTGTGAACGCAATTCAAAAAACATAATATAAATAAACTTTGCATTTAAGGATGAACAATAGCAGGACTTACTATATTATGTTTGTATGATAATTGGATTGGGTTATGTGGGTTATGGCCAACTCCAGAAAAAGTCTCCCTTCACTGTCTCAACTTGTATACACATTTGAATCACCACAGTCTCTCGAACATCCTTTTGTCTATTCTTATGAAATAATATTATATGTCCAATTATTATGATATATATATAATATATTGTTGCTACCTTCAAAAGAAGCATCAGAACCTGCCAGGAATTGTTGCCACAATATTTACCATATCGCACCCCCAGTAAGATACTGTCGTAAGTCTGAAATGGGCGTTTTCGAGTTATGGATGTGGTTGGATTCGTATTTTTTTTTTGCTATTTTAATAAAATACTATCGTATCTCAAACTCAAATAGTGTCGGAGAGAAAGCACTTAATACAGTACATTACTTTCCGAAAACTGATGAATAGATAATAAAATAGTGTTGTAACTAAGTTACGACAGTATTTTACAAGAAGCTTTCTAAAAAACTAAAACAATACTTTTCAAAAAAATACTGTTGTAACTCTGTTACTACAGGAAAATCTTGAGATACAGCGTAATTTTCTCACTAATTGCATGGATATTATTGTTCCAAAGTATTCAAACAAAAAAAACTGGAAGCAGCAGAGGCAACAATTTTTGTTATCAACAATTAAATGGAAGTAAAATACAAGAAGTATGCAAAAAATACTTTATCAACACATTTGGGGTGAGTGAAAGGTACTGCTCCACTGCATGGAAAACAAGAGATCTTCTTTCCGGAACGCCAATTCCAGAACAAAGAGATCACAAAAATCACAAAAAAATTAGTGATGTTTAAAAAAATGATATAAGAGCTCACATTAAGTCTTTCCCAGTGATCGAGTAACATTATTTGCGTGCACAGACGTCTAAATTGTATTTAGATGGTAAATTAACAATTGCTGAAATGTATCGGTTATACAAAAAACAACAAGCTGACAGCAATATGCCATTTGGAAAAGAACACTATTATACGCATCTATATTTAATGACGAATTTAATATTGGCTTCTTTAAGCCTAAAAAAAGATTTGTGCGTTGAATGCGACCTATACAATAATTCTTCACCACCAGATGAAAAAAAACAACTTCAAGAAAAATATGAGACACATCAACCTGGAAAAAAGAGGCAAGGGATGAAAAGATCAAAGACGTAGCAGAGTCCCGAACTAATGGCCAAAATAGCGTCATTAATGTAGCTGTATATGATTTGCAGGCAATTTTACCGCTTCCTTGCGGAAATGTGTCAACTTTCTATTATAAACGAAAGTTTGGCAATGTACAATCGTACAGTCTATAATATCACTGAAAATATTGCAAACTGATACATGTGGGACGAGAGTCAAGCTGCATGAGGATCCAATAAAATTGGTAGCTGTGTACTCGATTACAATGCATGTGAAAAATATCACCACAATGAGCATTTTATTTTTTACAGTGACAATTGTGCCGGGCAGAATAAAAATAAATACATTGCTGCAATGTATTTATATGCCACCGGGAATTCACAAAAAAATACAACGATCTCTCATAAGTTTTTGGTCACCGGGCATAAACAAAATGAAGGCGATATCGTCCATTCTACAATTGAGCAGCAGAAGACCAGGGCTCTAAAAAGTGGACCAATATTTGTGCCCAGCCAAATGATTACCATTGTACAATCAAGTAAGAAAACAGGACAACCATACATAGTTAAACCCATGACGACAAATAATTTTCTCAACATGAAAAAACTAGCAGATGAAATCGGTAAAAATTACAACACGGATGAAAATGGAGAAAAAGTTTTGTGGCAGAAGATTAAAGTTATAAAAGTAGACAGAGACTATCCATACATTATTTTTTTTAAAACCAGTTATGAAGAATGTAGGAAATTGAATGTTCGACAACAGCAAATAGGCAAACCGTTACCAATGGATGGTCTCAATATATCCAAAGCATATCAAGAGTGGCCAAAAATAACGACAATTAAAAAGAAGGATTTGCTTTCCTCTGCACCGCTAAACATCGTGAATTTTATTATGATTTTTTGCTTCTCTTCCAAGTGATGTTTAAAAATTAAAAATCGTATGTAAAAAAATTATTTTCCCATTAAATTAAATAATTAAGTATTTTTTTGTTGTTTTGAACTAATAATTGTATTTTTCTTTTCTTTTTCAATAAATCTTTAAAGATTGTACCATAACTTAATATTTTGAAAACCTTCCTTTACAGTGCCCAACGAATTAGTTGAAATTATTAGAGTGATGGTAGGGAAATTTACATAGAAAGTATTGAGTTGATTCAAATTTTACCATGAAATTGTCAAATATCCTAATAAAATACAGTCGTAACTCAGAAATATTCAAATATCTCCGTTTGTATATGTTTTAGAGAAAAATGATGAATACAGTTGAAAATAGATCATGTTTTTCCATAAAAATGAGTAATAATTTTTACATTCAGACTTTTCCTGTATTTACAAAGAATATTTGAAACTTCAAATGGCTCTCCTGCAAAATGCCAATTTTTGACTTACTACAGTATTTTACTGGGGGTGCGATATAGTCTCACTGCTTTGACAGACTGTACAATAAGTATGTATATCTATGGCCTATGCTTACAATGTAAGTTGAGTTAATTAATACTATGTGAGCCCATTGTTTGGGACAACACTGTCTGTCCGTCGCATCAATCAGGAGTCAAGAATCAAGATGATTGTCGATCTCTATAATGTAGAATAATAATTAAGTATAATAACGTCAAAATACCATATTTAAACGGTTACAATATGTAAATTGTACGTAAAACATTTCACCTTGGCACAATTCGCAGTGAGCTTTCTTATCGGAAAGAGATGACCGTATACTACACGGTCTCCAATTTTATTAGATTCTAAATGAACATTAATTCAATTTTCAGAGCTGATTTTGGGAAAATTCATGAATTCAAGAATGAAAACCTAACCTAACCTAACAAATAATCTAGTAGGTATATCGGCTAGTTTCAAAATGTATTTGCTGCTGGCTTCCTGTAAAGTGTAAACCGACCGAACCGTGTTTTATTTAGACATGAATTTTATGTCAGCATCTACTATACAAGACCCAAAGAGGTTGGGCGGTCTTTAATATACGGCCATATATTTCCGATACAATATTTCACGGTGAAGTGTGATACGGCGAACTGCATACGTACAAAGTGTAACTAGTAGTTATGTTCATTTATTGAGATGCAGGGTTCCCGTCACCTCAGTGTTGCCATGTTGAGCTATTAGTTTCCCGATTACAGCGGCGGTTTTGTTTGACGCAGATGATGCGATCGATTCCTCATACAATTTTAAAGGGAATCTCGAACTAGTTCAGACTATTCATACAGTTATTAAATTATACAAAAATATATTACAGCTACCTACGTACTTGTACATTTAAAAAACCACTACCTAATATTATTTTGAAATTTCTGTCGTAGGTATATTGCTATATGTATTTTGTGAACACCCATTGGCGGTTAACACACAGGCACTTGGAGGCCTTCAAACATAGCAACGCCTCGAGCCACGTACCTAAAACCAACACTAAAGTTAGATAGAAAGCAGATTGACTTAACGTTAACGAGACCATTTCAACTATTAACAATAACTGTATATTGATGTTGTGAAAAGATTTAAATATGTTTGTATAAAAGATAACAATATTTTGATTGAATATTGTATTGTATCGATTAGCCTTGGAAGTAATTTTTCACCATTCCACCCTAAGGCAATACAAAAAAATGCGGTGCAGTCTAGCCCTGACCGATCACTGCCTAGTACTAGCAGGTATCTATTTGATAGTACACAATGTTCACTGTAATGAGCGGAAAGGCATAGACGGCCCCAGGTCAGAATCAGAGACGGCGCCTGCGCGTTACGCAAGAAATCGCAGCGAATCGAGTGACAGGCGGCCGACCGGTGCGCCAGGACAGGTGGGCGGCATCTCGGACGGTGGGCGAGAAATATTGCCGCCTTTATTTTATTCGCGATTCAACTCTTTCTGCAGTGAAGTTTAGCGAATCGGTTTTATTGCTGGAATGCAGCAACGCCTGTCTGACATTTTTTCCGACTACCTACCGAGCGACCAAAACTTCTTGAACGCGCCATTCAAACTGTTGTTAATTGCGTTGAAACTGTTGTCAAATTAATATGGTGGAAAAGTATGAACCCTAATTATATATTTTATGTAAATTACAATAAAATACCAGCATCACCTAAGTTACTCTTGTCCGTCCTTTATCTGTTGCCACGTACGTACTTCCGCTAAACATGATTATCTCATCGATCCGGCTTCATTTTTAGATAATTCCACCATCTTCTAGCACGGTCTAATAAAGGTACCTGCCTTCCTAGTATTGGACAATCCATGCAGGTTGTTTTGGTGACAATTTTTATAGCTAAATACAGAAAAAACTTATTAATAAAGATTTTGCAGTCCGCAATCCGCTTATTTGACCACCAAATGACGGTTCCAGCGTTTTTCAGATGCTCCGTAAAATGACGATATTACGATGTTTATTTGTGACCACTGAACTAGAAGTAAAATGAAAAGTTAGTCATTGTTTCCCCTATCGTACTTATGTCAGCCCACGATTAGACATCACATTTTCAGTCAGAGATTGTACATAATATTTCAAAAGTTGGGAAATACTGCTTTAACGCGTAATATATAAAGAGGTAGGTAATACCTATATACAAATCTATTTTTTTAATGTGTCTGATAACACACATCATTTGGAGTCGGTGTTAAAAGAGGAGCTGAAATGATCAAAATATAATATGACGAATTTGCTCAAATTCTGTAATTCTCATTTTTCTTTACGGTATATTGCAGAAAACCATGCTACAAAAAATCGTATTAGAAACCAAAGAATTACACTCCGCTTGAGTGATATTAAATCGTAGGAAATTTCCTTTTTGGTGTGATTTTCGGATGTAAAAAACTATGGAAATGTGGCAATTTCGTCCTCAAATGACAAAAATATGGAAAAATCGATGCTTTATAGATGCATAGTACCAAAAAGAAATCTCCGTTATCTATGTTCACGAATTCGATTGATTTAGGTACTCAATAATACGACAAAAATCGTGGTTCGATATTCTCGATTAATAAGTATTTTTTTAGTATTAAAAAACAGCTATTTTAATATGGGATTTTTTGGTCTGGTTTGGGAACAGAAATCGTATACATGGCAGCACTGCAGTTCTTATAAGTAAATTTGAAAAAATCTGTTCTGATTTGTTTAAAACAGGATATCTATATCTAGGCCCTATTTTTAGATAATAAAATAAACCATTTACATAATATGTAAATAACACTCAAACTAACGAATAACTATATAAAACAAGCGCGTAATGCTATTAATAAAGAACAGTAGGTACTAAACGTATCACTTAATATCATGTAGTCCTTTGATATGTAGATATTTCGCGCCATCTTAGATTGCATTAGTATGATTATGAAAATGATACCTATACTGCCTATACATCTAAAACCACGTTAATATTTACACTCGAAAATTAGTAATTTTGAATTTGGAATACCAATTAGTTCACATTATCTCCGCACAACTTCGTACGCGTTAATTCCCTTCACCCCAATTCGCTATATTTTACAATCCTGTGGGTCTATTCTATACTTATCGAACACTAAATTGATAAATAGTATCAAACTTAGGGTAGGTTTGTATCAAAATATTAGCACTTATTGTAACAATTACACGAAGCCGGTTTTTATTGTTGCAATAAGTGCGATATTTTAACAGCAGCAAAATAGGTGCTGTTAAAATATAGCACTTATTGCAACAATAAAAACCGGCTTCGTGTAATTGTTACAATAAGTGCTAATATTTTGATACAAACCTACCCTAAGTTTGATAATATTTTTCACTTTATCACTTTAGCGGTCGATAAGCATAGAATAGACCCACTGGTCAAATATAGGTAATGACTAGTAACAAACCGCCATTTGGTTCCGGACGAATACGGGTAAGAATCGTAGGAGAGAAGGATGGAATGTTGTTGGTAGGAAGGAGGTTCAAGATTAACACTGATTTGGTGAACTGATTTATTGAGTAGAAATTATAGTAAAAAAAAAACAATATTGTGTTTAAACAGGGAAGAGTTTCGTAATATTTATTTCGTAATGCATAATATTATTTACAACAGTAATTTCGTAATGCATAATATTATTTACAACACGTCTAACTGCTTTGACATTGAGGTCAGTACAGTCCAAATTTCGAAGCGTTGTGCGTCGGCACAATAAAATATGTATTATTATTTATCTCATTATTAATCTGGGGGTTGAAAGGCGGATATTAAATAATAAAACAGTTTAAAATGAGAAGGAATGAACCCTGTGAATCCGGGGTAACGTCAACCAAATGCGGGGCAAATTTGTCGCACAGGCAGGAAGCGCCCAGATGGGTGCCGTAACAAAATGAGGGTGTTCGTAGGTATAGTCACTATGTTGATTTAATCAGACAATAATAATATACAATAATGGTAATACTTGTTTTATATCGATCAGCCGGATCGAACACGTTAATAACGTTCATAGAAACTGTAAACCCGAAAGATTTTTTTGCACAAATACTTGTCTTATACTATTCGAATATTACATACAATGTGGCTAGGCTGGATCATAAATGAACGAAGACTTTGTATTTTTTATTAGCGGATGCGGTGCGCTGAATTACGCGGTCAAATAAATAATAAGGCGCTAGAATGCTGGGAGCCAGAATCATGACGTTTTAATGCTAATTTTAACACGATCGGAAACACTATTAAATATTTCGTAATAAAAATTTAAATGATAGGTATATAAAATAAGTGAAATCTAATTGGATTATGTTCATACGAAAATGTTTTAAATGTATGTAGATTGTGTATGACTTTCGAAGTAATTTCAAATCTTGATTGTTGTAATGAATCCGTATTCACCAGTAAGATGTACCTAATACAATAGTAACATCACATCGTCTCACGACACGATAATAGTAAAATTGTACCTAATACATACACTAATGGTGTTCACTGTCAATTCTAGGAAGAAAGACATACCAAATAGTTTAATTAAAGGTACTAAATTGTGAATTACATATTACAATTCATTAAAATAAAACACAATAATTATGTAAAACTAATTCCAAATAGTTTAATTAAAGGTACTAAATTGTGAATTACGATGGTAGTGCTAGTTAATGGTTATCCTCGAATGCAATGTGGTTAACCATTTCGATTGCATATTTCTTTAAAATTATTACAATTTTATTCAATATCGTCATTTTCTACAAACAGTTTACCATAATATGACATTCAAAGTATGAGCAATAACTAGCACTACCATCGAATTTAACAGATTTGGTTTTGTATCACAACCTGACTATAGTAGGCCTTAGTTTAAGGGCCAACGTGCAGTGTAAAAGTAAAAATTTAAGAATTTGAGAGCTAAGTCGAACGTCGTACGATTTTGTAGGAAAGATGTTTAAGTCATGCCCTGTCATTTCTGATGTTATATTATTATTTTATTAATTAACTTTTCGTAAATAAGTACATACAATATACCTATTAATATCATAAACATGTATTATTGAAATATAATAGCATAGCGGCTAACACGCCTGCTTAGTATGTCCTTCGAAGCCTGGGTCTGACAAATACACGTCATATTGTTTTTCAATTTTTGTTTGTACCTGCAAAAACAAAAATCTGTTAATACAAACCACCACTCCGTGGAGACCCGTATGATTTTATTAGGATCGGACATGGTTTGTAATTATTATCCATTGAAATTGAGATTAAAGCCAAATTTCAGTCTTTTATATGTTTTTATTTCCCCAATACGTGCACAACATCTTTAATTTAATTAAAATATAACAACATTACAGTAAAATAATATATTCGCTAAATTTTACATTGGACATTTGAATTTCATCTGGAGGGAGATTTTTCTCGACCTCTCCAGTCCTCAACCTGACTACCACACTTTTACATGGAAAATTTAATAAAATCGCGCAAACAAATAACTAAATCAAATTGTTTTCTTTTTTATTTACAATGTTATCGTTCTTGTGACTTTTTGTATGCAGGTGCCAGGTAGGTATAGTTGAAAATTATGGTGACGTTATATTATTATCTATGCAGTATTTTTATGGAGTTTATTTCGTCTTTGAGATCTAACCACAGAACAGATTGATAAGAAATAAATGTAAAAGCTAGTCGCTATGGACCAAGGATTTAAAGCTAGATTTGTTTTATTATTTTATGACGGTTATCTCATAAAACGCAAGAAATACAAAACGTAACGAGTGTCCTCAAATATTACCAATATTGAACGGGCGTTTCGTATACGTGACAAACTTAGCGCATTTCTCATTATTTTGCCGTTTCTTGGGGCTAACTTCTAGAAACGTCTGCAGTCATTTTTATATCATACACACTGCGCACATTATCTTATTGCTACGAGACAATATAATCTTTATGGCTAGTGCGCAATAAAGAATACAGTCCTGTCCAGGCCGTTTGCTCGAATATATAATAATATAAATGTTTATATCTACACTATTATATTACTATCATCCATATAATGCTTGTATAATTCGGATATAATATAAAAAGTAAGGCGGGTCCAAAAGTATGTTTATCATTTCAAACATTTATAACAAGTTTTATTTTTAATGTTTAATATGGATGTGGCAAATAAATCTCAGAACACAATTAGTATGCTTTCTACAAATAAATCTGCAATAAGAAATGGCTTGTAGATAATTTAATCATTAACTTTGGTAGCCTGTATTCAGCTCAACTTTCGTATATCTAGGATTGTTTCTATATTCAATGTCTTTCGGTACCTAGAACCAATGTCTAGGTACTTGCACGTGGTTACGTGTAAATTGCACGTATGCAGTTCACCGTATTACAGTTGATCGTGCGTTATCGTACCGGAAGAAGGTGGTCGTATATCATTAAGATGAAAAAATGACGCGTTGTTCGTGGATGATTTCATTACTCGCTAACCTACTTTTGAATCATTCATAATTCTATATAAAATGAACAAGACATGATTGTATTTCTAATTTACATACTTACCTATTTTTTATGTCATTCTCTTGTATTCCGGTGGTTTTTATTACGTATTTTATTTAGACATGAATTTTACCGCAATGCTATACGGCCATTTGTGTCATATACATCAGCTCACGGTGAACTGTGATACGGCGAATTGCGGACGTACAAGTTTCCCGACGCGCTTTCAAATACCTAGCCGACACGTTTTCTTCGATGTATCTAATACCGGCATATTTTTTTGTACACGATTTGATATCAAGTAGACATTTTTGGAAATAGAAGAGGTGGAGGAGATATAAGGTTGTTGCTGCTTGGATGTTTGGAGGAGAGAGTGTATTGGTCGATACAAGAATACAATAACAAAGATGACAGCGTGAGATTATATTCGCGGATACGGATGTACTGGTGAGATCGTTGTGATCAAGAGAATGATTATATTAATGAACTGAGACTGGTCGCGTGACGGACTCGATGAGTGAGTGAGGATTCATAGACTGTCCTTCTAATAATAAATACATACCAGTGGCGAAGACTCCATACTAGGCGATTATTTAAAGCCTACCTTCTTAAGAAAAATATTTTTTAATTGCATATTGACATATTTATATACTTAATCACTTCATTATTTTATGTTATATAAAATTAATTTATTTTGTCAACGAGAGATGTCGTATATGTAGGAATGTATTACAGTATTACACAGTTTACAAAACAACTGCAAAGGTATTAAAAAATATACCACAGCGCGCCGTAAATAAATAATAAACGCCGCGACGTCTGCTGATTTGTAGGAAATAAGGTAAGCTCCTATCGCAGAGCCTAAAACATTCGCGCATAATAATGTTGTCACGACTGCGCACGTTGTCCAAAATCATTAATAATTAGATAATTAAAAAAATAATTTCAACGGCATTTAATCGAATATTAATAAATAAGTAAGTATAGATTGTTTTTATAAATAAAAATAAATTTTATCTAATGATTTTTGATGGGACATGTTTTTAAAAATACGTAATTTAAACACATCGCTCATTTTTATGTCGTCAATGAGTTTTTGAAGTTTCATTGAATTAGTGTGTCGTTGTCATTTACTAGTGTGTACCTATTCATTAGTAGCAAATATCGTACTATTCTCGTAAGTATACCTGACAAGTGTGCTCTTTTTATCAGATCTCCACAGCCTACCTCTTTCCAAAAGTCACCCTTCGCCACTGATACATACTAATGCTGTCCATATATTACAAAGACATTGTCACTATTAACAAATCATAACAGACCCTATTGATCTAGTTTTGATTGAGAAAATGCAGACAATCATTATCGCTCTATCCTTTGTTTTGATAACAAAACATGCATATTGATAACGACTATTAAGTAGTCACCTGCCATGAGAATTTAGGTACCTACATAACTATTCGTATTTTTTCATTTAACCACAGATTTTTCAAAATTACAATTAAACAAAAACAAGACATTGACTTTTGATCCATTCTGTATTAGGTTTTAGTGGATTTTATTTCAGGAAGACTGCGCCGTTTTCTTACTGTTCCTGGAATGGTATATGTAGGCACTTATAACAGTTACATAATAATAATGCGATATAAATTCAAATCACAATAACCTACGCGTACGACTTGTACGTGGTTATGATGCATTTATGTTTATATTGTTACTATAAGGTAATATAATATACCCACTAAAATATAATATACTATACTGGATATTTCGCTATAGAAAAAAGAATTTTCATACTTCCGGATTCGTTGATTTAAATCAGTGATTACGAAAGTAGGAACTAAAAGACTTGATGGGACAAAGGGGGCATTTGTATACAAAGGGGTTGTAATAAAGTGCTAGACAGTTCAAAAGAGGCAAATAAAATAAATCAAAACCACCGGGTTTTCACCTTAGTTGTATATTGTGTTTTGAAATCTTGAGACTTTATGCAGATAAAAGAAGTAACATCACAATAATTATCAGTTAACTGCTTTTAAGTAGTCGTAGGAAACGAGTCATATAGGTCCACATGCTGCGTTTTGACTTGGCGTAACAAGTTGCGCGATCTCCAGGTACATGTGACCTCATTGAGCCGTCCACATGCACTCGCGCCGTGACGACTGTCGCGCGACAAGCATCCGCAATCGCTAGACTTTCGAGATCGCAGCGTTTACAGCCATTCCAAAATTAATTACGACCGCCTGGCGTTCGAATGCGACAATTTTTATAACTACTACTTCAAAACTACGTCCCACCGCTAGCAAGTGCAGAGAATACAAATTGAAAGTTATCCCAAAATATAAAATCTCATAGAAACAGAGTACCTACTTAACACAATTGAGTTGTCAGGCTTTTTTCTTGCACTAGCGTTTGTATTAATTTATACCATGATTCAAAAATGATTTACATTACCTAGCTTGTTCACTGCCAAAATAGAACGCGTTATCTGGTAACCATTTTTGGCACTCGAGCGTAAATCTGGACAAGGTCTTAAATATGAACAAAAGTCTTTGCGTCAATTACTTTTCATGTCTCGTTCTTACTGATTAGGTTATTCGAGTCACGAATAACAAAAAATCTCAATAAACGCATTCACGGAGAACGCTCGGACTTGCTGTTGTCTCCAGAGCGTTCACTGTGTACCGTCTGACACGCTCCTATCTTAAGATCGTCTGTAAGATTGTTTCATGGTCAACCCCTAACTCAGTCGTACACAGACGACGCATGTCTTCTTTTAAGTGGATTTATTTATGTCCTGTTTATATAACAACAGACAATGACTTACTTGGGTATTATTTTGCCGTCTCAATCACTATAATATTGAAGTCGCCATAATGGTCAATGATCATACAGAACAAATCCAAGCAAAGGTGCTAAATTACACACTTTAACAGTAAACCCGCCTTCTAAATTGCCCCCTGCAGATCTATTCCAACTACGTAACTCCATAAAACTAAAAAAAACCCAATTCGGATGTATTCTGTGTGCAAAACGGTTATATGAAAGGCGAATCCTTTAGGACCTTTAGGTGGTAGCCTTTGGTCGAATTCTTGATAGCTTCCTCTCTGCTTCAGTGGGTTATCGTGCGATGTCACGCAGTGTGAAATCGCTAACGTCACAATAAATGCGCGCCAAATGTTTACTTAATGCAAATATGTCATTTATATCACAATTTTTCCATAATTTTGGAGTTAAGCTGTACATTAGAATATAAGTACATTCTGAATAAAAAAACATGTTTACGTAAACTTTCCGTATTAATAAAATATGTTTACTAAAAGAAATCATACATTATGTAACTTGCGGAAATATTTTGAAAAACTGTAACGTTGCATCGTTTTTAAATATGTTTACATTTTTAAGTTGATAACGTACACATTAATATAGTTTTCTTTGGTTTGGCGCCGCGCATAATCATCGAACATGTAACTACAAATAACGACGAACATAGCAGACATAAAATGAAACTGGTTTGTAAATTCAAACGATTCTGTTACAAATAGCGTGATGTCCATAAAGCAGTTGGTTTTATAGTAAGTTAGTTACGATGGTATTGGCAATACGATTTGATAGAATTGCCAATTTACATAAATGTTTATAACTCCGCATGAGAGACCTGGATGAGGTGGACAGGACAGTACAAGGTAAAAGAAGGTACCTTGATGCTATACTGAATGGTGAACAGTCCTTCGAGTGTACGAGTAACAAACGATGCACGATGAATATTATATCGCGCCAATAGAGGCCTCGTGAAATAGTTTATTTTAAATAACGTAGAAAAATCGTATTTGATATTATTAATACGAAATACCTATTGACTTATAAATTGAACGCAGAAGTAGAAGTAAAATTTCAATATGTAAGTGGACACGTACACAGAATAGGACAATAATGCTATAAAGAGTATGTATAAAGACGTGAACGCGAATTTGCAATATGCATCTTTATAGGAAAGAAGGTAGAGTTAATTTATAGAACTACATTAACCTGTGTTAGAGAAGAATGACATTTTTATCGGTACCTGTGGTCGTTTATGAGAGGGTATGCATTATTATAAGTATTATATTATAAGTCATAATTTCTAAATTAAATAAGTTATTAATTATTTAACAGAATAAGTAAAATACAGCTAAATTATAAAACTATATTGTTTGTATAATTAAACAAATACATTATTGTACAATTAAATATAAAATAACAAAGCTCGTGTAGTTATCTACTTATTCACGGTTGGTACAGAATGTGGAACGGGCAAATATAGAACGCCACATCTTGCAATTTCTCTACAATTATGAGTCAATTGCAAACTATAATACAAAGTTTGCTGAATATATTTTACTATATCATGTTAATTATAATTAAAACTACAGATAAGATGCACGAATTGCAAATAAGTAATTTCAAAATGTGCTATAACGATATACATCTAATCTACCAAAATATGACTGTATTAGTAATATCAAAAAACATCGACGTTTACATTAATACTTTTTTTATTGTAATAATATATTTTATATGATTATGAAATATTGATTTCTAGGATGCATTTCATGCATTTATATTAAAATTACAATAATTAATAATTTGTCGGTTATAAGTTGTAATCCAAGTTGGTTAAAAACATTGATTCAGTTAAAGATATTCTTCCTCTGCTGAATCTTTTCGATAGGTTATTTTTTACTATTCAATGTGTAAAAAAAACAACTCTATTTTAGATCGTCATTTTTTTTTTGATATAAGCTAAGTGCTTTTTTATTAAAGTTATTCTCACCACACTACCCCATTGTCCCTAATCGACCACACATCGCGGCCGCAGTCTCCGCGGTCCACTCTAGGTGGCACAGTCCACCATCAATTGATGCCCTTCTCGCCCTCCCAGCGGACCAGCGAAGCCTCCGCGGCGATAATACGTTGTCAGGCGACATTGTCACAAAGGGACGACGCGACATCCGAGACGCTATCTGCCCGGCCGACGCGACACGGCGCGGCCAAGTGAAAAGCTCCCGCGAAACTAATTGCCCGCTACGTAATTAGAGAGCTTTTACTTTCTATTCTTGTTACTTGGACTTTTAGCGCTCATTTGTAGGCACTATTAAGCGATACTGATAACGTGCTTTGTTCGCCTTGTTGAGTTTTGCTTTTACTAATTATAATGGCAAACATGTACTGAATGAGCAATATTAATAGTTTCTAATAAACCGGATAAGCATACAGTAGTATATTGTACTTGGAAACCTTTGATTGTTAGCTTAAGAATATCTAATTAAAAAACTAATGAGTGACTAGACACCGGACATCTGGAGTCCTTTTTTTTTTGGGACGGACTCGAATATTACAACATTTTTTAATTAAAAAATGCGTTAATAATTTATGGAACCTATGTTTTTCAGAAAAATAAGTTGTACGATGTAGTAGGTACAATGAAATATGAAATAAATGATATTGATAATATGTGCAAGAGACTTTATCGATACTTAATTATATAGAAACGCTGCTATTAGTAGATATACTATACTACTTAGAGAAATTAATGAAGCGCTTACGTATAGAGTGGAAGAATTAGTTGTAAATAGTAATATCTATAATATTTAATAATATTCCACTTATATACCTATTATTGAAATCAATGTTTAAAATTTCTACTAAACTACTTTTATTTTCACTATCAAATAACAAATCACACTTGCTCCCATAATGAGAAGGACCTGACAGCTAGTGTATTATTAAAATTGTACCAATTCTGAATGATTTCGTATATTATGTTGATACTACGAAAATATATAATATGAAAACATATTATTATATTATATGGATTTATGGATAGGTAAAATGGGGAATATCGGACCTACGTGGTTAATGAAACCCTTTAGAAAAAGTTTCGTACGAAATATACTTCAAATCGTACTTTTGTGTTTCAAGCAAGTGGTTGGACATATTGAGATATTCAATTTTAATATATAGGTACTGATGTTGTAATGTTTTTTTTGACATTTTATAGGCCATTTTCAAACACTTTATATTCATCATGCAAAATATGTAAGTACATGCGTTTTCTGTTAATTGCTACTCCCTAATACTATAAATTATATATCATAGTATTATTTCAATGAAATATATAAACCCGATATAATTATTTATTTCGGAAGTTATCAAAATAATAAATCATAATTAGTCGACATTGATACATTGTGTATATATAGTACCTAATACCATTGATAATAAATTATTTTATCAAGAAAATATTAGATATAAATAGGTATAACACAGTTGCAGTGCCTACCATTTGCCTTAACAAGTTGACCTTGGTTCTAATAGTTCATTGCTTTATCCAATCTGGGAGTTCACACATGAAACAATAATTTGATGTTATAGTAATATGGTAGAAAAAACAAAAAAAACTTAACCTGCGCGTTTGTTAACTGATCTACGTATTTTCTTAAAATCCGAGATCACTCAGTTTTGACGATTATGGATTATAGCTTAAAATTGTTTATTTGTTTTTATTTAGTGAGTAGGTATATTTCGTGATATTTCACATTAGCTGGTTCCATTGTTTGCGGGAAATGACGATTTAACGGGCTTACATATTGAATGTATTAATAGTATGTAATATATTCATTACGAGTTTTCACAAACACTTCAGATAATCAAAATTTGTTTTTTACTTGATCCTTTACTAATAGGTAAGAAGGTTTTAACAATCTTTTATTATGTCAATGTGCATTTACGATCGGTGAGTGCGCATAGTGCACGAAGAAGCCAAAAGGCATAAGCCGGGTCGTAAATAATGACTAATAGAATACCTAGTACAAAACATAAATCAATTAGAATTTATTGATTAATATTTTTGCCACTCGTACCCGTTAGATATAGGGACCATTATACCACTTTCCTCTAGAAGGTATATAAGGTACTTTTAAACACTTTGTACATTTTGCATTTTTGTTTATTGTTATTAAATCTTAGTTGATATTATTCTTTTGACTTATTAACTTAAAAATAACAACAATGGATGAAATATAATATTCCTAAATATTATAATATGTCACATATATAATATTGTGTAAGTATATAATATATAATTATCAAGCCTCGATAGCGAAGGCTGCGTGACTAGCAAATGCACTTACGACCTATGTAAACCTGCCGTTCATATTATTTTAAAAGCACATTGGCATTGTTATTTTTTTAAGATTATCCTTTGCTTTGTAATTTTATTCTTGTAAATCCACGGTATTATAGATGGTTGCACTATTATATCTAAAATGTAAACATAAATTTATATACAATATTGGTATATACTACAGCTGATGATGATACATACTATCGTATGGAAAATAATTCATTTTTAAGTTGTGAACTTCTTGTACGTATCATGCAACGAAAGCAATAAAATCGTCTTCAAGTTTTTGTCATTGGTCGGGAACCTTTTTTGATACATACACCTACGGCAGGTGAATTTTAAACACAGCAAATTTTTCACAGTTTTGAAGTTACGCTATTTCTTAATGTATATAAATCAGTCATTTAATAAATAAGGACAAATATCACCAACAAGTTAGTTCAAGTAAACAATCGACTCCCACGTCCTCTATACTTAATTGACTTTATATGCAATAATATGTACCTACCTATATTTTGTACTGTTATTCAATTGAAAATGTCCATTAGGATAAAATCGGTTGAATATCAACATTATGGAATAAATGTGGAAAAAGTACGAAAGTACATATTATAAAGTGTTTTAATGAAATATTTATCTAGGTACCAGTCGTTTTATGTGATGAATAGTTCTTTACACTTTATAATATGTAAGTATTTAAATCAAATACATAATATAATCATATATCAGATAATTACTTTTTAATAACAACATTTAAATATAATGCTAATTATGTCGAATGGCCGCCTAATCGGCGCGCCTTTAGCGTACAATGTATTAAATGGAACGGCGGGACTTTTTTTAACGTTACACACCTACAAACTTACCTGTAGAATGGCCAAAAATGGAACTACGAATTACCATAGGACGCCATTTTGAAAATTTCATTCGAATGTCAGATTTTGTCCAGTTACTAGTCTTGATTGGGTAGTTTTCGACAATGGCTCCATTTTTTTGTAGTACTTATTCCACTTTTAATCAACAAATTAGGACCGGTTTCTTCCGCCTCAGAGGGACATTTTCAACTGAATCTTCCCTTGTTCGGTTGAAAATGTCCCTCTGATGCGAACGAAACCGGTCCTAATTTATTGATTAAAAGTGGAATAAGTACTAAAAAAAAATGCGTTTTTTTAATTAAACAACAATAAATATTAACGTAATACAATCACTAAGTGAAAATCTGAAGTATTAAATGGGACAGCGGGACTTTTTTTAACGTTACACACCTACAAACTTACCTGTAGAATGGCCAAAAATGGAACTACGAACTACCATAGGACGCCATTTTGAAAATTTCATTCGAATGTTAGATTTTGTCCAGTTACGAGTCTTGATTGGGTAGTTTTCGACAATTGCTCCATTTTTTTTGTAGTACTTATTCCACTTTTAATCAATAAATTAGGACCGGTTTCGTCCGCCTCAGAGGGACATTTTCAACTGAATCTTCCCTTGTTCAGTTGAAAATGTCCTCTGATGCGAACGAAACCGGTCCTAATTTATTGATTAAAAGTGGAATAAGTACCACAAAAAAATGCGTTTTATTAAATTAAACAACAATAAATATTAACGTAATACAATGACTAAGTGAAAATCTGAAGCAATATTATATTGCAAAACCTTTAGAAGAATGCAATTACGGCTTACGCAATACATAATATTATAATAGTAGGTTCAAACGAATGTTTTCAGGGATGTTTCGCATCTACAGATGTACGCCACTGGTATTTTGAAGATGAAATTTCTTACGATCGATTTGATGAAATTCTTCAATGTCAATAGTTTATAATCAAATAGACCAGTTTGGGCAGAGCATCCTCAAAATACTTAAATATCTAAAGAAATAAACAAGTAGGTATGTGACTTTTTTATCGATATGTAGGTACGGTATTGTTGCTTGGTAATACTAATAGGTATCAATATGATACACTTAGAACATAAAACGGGTCAGCGGACAAAATCTTTCAATATTTGTATTTATATTAGTGGTAGGTACGCAAAAGCTATTCGATATTTAATTATGAAAAAACATATTCTACACGCATTTTATAAAAATGGTTTACCATTACTTACCTGCAATAAAACAAACCATAAATTTTGTAATGCGACCTTTTTAATTACAGTTTGCGAATTTGAATTCGTGTGAGTCGCCCGCACGTCGCGTTAAAATATTGGCAAGACGATTATCTTAATTACAATAATTACCATCGCACCTGAGCTGCCAGAAAAAACAACTGACTAATTGTAGAAATCCATACTAAGAATCATTTGGGCAAAAGTCTCCTTAGGATATTGGATTCGTCCACCATTTTAATGTGTTTTTTTATGGGTTGACGGTTAAAGACTCGAAAGATCCGGTCTTTAAATGACACTCAAATACGAGTATACTGAGGAAAACCTTTTCTATAGAGAAGATTCATAAATGTTGAAGACGATTTTTTTATTATTCAATACTGTATACCTACATGAGATTTAAGAATTATACCCCGTTTACACGTGCATGGATTTACTGTTCACAGTATGAAAATGTATGGGTAAACATGTATTATCCTGTAGTTGGCAAGTTTCTGAATTTTAACGCGCGAGTAAGATCTGCGCCTGCACAGTAAAACGATAATGGCGAACCTGCCGGAGAGAACGAACTACTCATTTTCAGGCTAACCGATTTTCAATACGTCCTGTCTAATAGTACTATAAATCTCGCCTCGCTTACTCTTGAAGAATGAGATTGGAGAGACAGTCAGCAGTTTTACGTATAAACAGTTATTGTCACGATAGTTTAAAATGAGCACTATTGCCGACAGTAAATCCATGGACGTTTACTAGGCGCTATTACATTAAGTATATTATATCTGTCTTGTAACGCATCGCAATATAGCACAACACAGTGACGTCCCGTGGGGGTAGGCAGATTGAGCGTCGCTTGGGGGCGGCAGATACTCGAAGGGCGGCAAACCGAGGAGGATCATTTGGTATTATATAGAAATAGCTAGGTACCTAATCTTAGTTACATTATAACCAGAGCGTTGGAGCGGGAACGGCCCGGAGCACCGAATATTTGTAGTACTTCACGGCTCCGGATGTTTTTTAATTATATTATTTATTACCCAGTAGTGAGTTGGTATTCGCGGCGATTTTAGTATGATGTCACCACTCTCAGCCAGTGATTTTTTCTATTATTTTTAACTGCTCGGGTTCGTAATACAAATGCCAATAAAAAATATTTTTACGAGTCTTTTGCCACCTAGACACATTATGCATAATATAATGTAATGTCATTTACTCAGATTAAAGAATTCCTTTCATAACAGTGGCTGCGCAAAAGCCAATTATATGGCGCCAATGAGCCAAGAAGTTATTGAAACAAAATAATATTTTATACCAATATGTCAACGTAGGTAACGAAACAATAAAAATTATGGTGGAGATTTATAGGTATATACATCCGTATTTTATAATTTATCCAAACATTTTTGCCAGTCTCCCGCGAGATTTAAAAGTTGCTGGATGTATCTATTGTAAAATTGATATTTGACATAATCTAGTATTCGTGCATATACGTTTACGTTAAGTACCAGCTAATTGTAATAAAAATTTACACTAGTAGATACCTACCTCATCTATCATCATAATATCATCTGTTTACTACTATTTGTTAGTAATTATTGTGCTGTGAATAACAATACCTTATTTTAATTTGTTTTTTGTAAACATATCTTTTGCTGATAATAGTGTGGATTTGTGGTTTATTTAAATCATCAACATGAGTGCAAGACAACGACTTTCAGGAGCAGCGTATAAAAAGATAAGAGAACGAAAGGAGGCAAATGCTACAAATAATACAGGTACACTTAACAATTATTTTATCAAAAGTGAAAAGCAAAATCAGAAAGTCAGCGCAGAATACATATCGTCTAAAACTAAAGAACCAATAATAATTCAAGAATCAGATGCTACAACGCTAGAAGAAAATGTAAATTACGATGCCAACGATAATAATTCAGACGACGATAATTTTGATTATTTAGACATTTTAGACAAAGAAGAAGACAATAATTTTGATGATCCACATTTTTGGCCAAGTTTTCTTGATGAGAGTACAAGGATAATGATATTAAAAAAAGGACCTATACAGAAAAAACTTGCTGATTATCCTATCAATACGTGCAATAGAAAGTTTTCCAATGCATATTATGAACGTACGTTGAAAAATGGCGAAACATATGAAAGAACTTGGTTAGTGTATTCTGTAAAAAATGATTCTGCGCATTGCTTTTGCTGTATAATATTTAATAAAAAAAAATGTGAGACTGGAATGGGATCATCAGTTGGCTATGATAATTGGAAAAACTTGTCGCAAACTATACAAACCCACGAAAAGTCAAAAAATCACCACGAAAACTTTTCAATCTGGCAAGATATTCTAATCAGATTAAAGCTAAATAAAACAATTGATTGTTGTCAACAAAAACTTTTCAATGAAGAAATTATACGGTGGCGGTCAATTTTAACTCGATTATGTGCAGTTTTGCGAGTCATGGCGGTGCAGAATATGGCTTTACGCGGACCTAAGTCCACAATCAACACACTGCACAATGGAAATTTCTTAAAATTAATTGAATGTTTTGGACTGTTTGATAATGTTATTAAGGAACATTTGAAAACCATAAGCTGTAAGCCCCGCACTACTCATTATCTTGGACCAAGAATTCAAAATGAATTAATTGCCATAATGTCGCAAAAAATCAAATCAGAAATTATTAATATGTTAAATGAGGCAAAATATTTTTCTCTTATATTAGATTGTACACCTGACATAGGACATATAGAACAGATGTCGATTATAGTACGATTTGTTCGAAAACACTCAGAGGAAGTACGTGAGCATTTTTTAGGTTTTATAGAAATTGACGATAAAACTGGAGCAGGATTAGCAAAACGCATTGTTGAAGAACTAGAAAATTTAAACATAAATATACAAAACATGAGAGGTCAAAGTTATGATAATGGTGCGAATATGCGGGGAAAAAAGAATGGTGTCCAAAAGCATATTAGAGACATGAATCC
Source organism: Rhyacophila brunnea (assembly GCF_057557595.1). NCBI lineage: Eukaryota > Metazoa > Arthropoda > Insecta > Trichoptera > Rhyacophilidae > Rhyacophila > Rhyacophila brunnea. Next base: position 30,980,890 of record NW_028233276.1, on the reverse strand, counting down.
TCGTGCATTTTATGTACCTTGTAACTCACATACGCTAAATTTAGTGGTAAATGATGCTGCAAAATGCAACTTAGATGCGATATCATTTTTTGGGTTAATCCAAAAGATTTATGTTTTTTTCTCGGCATCTACTGATAGATGGAATATACTTTTAAAATTTTTACCATCATTAACATTAAAGGCAGTTTCTGATACGCGATGGGAGTCCCGAATTGAAGCAATCAGGCCTATTAGATACCAATTGGTAGAAATTTACGATGCCTTATTATATATTGAAGAGAAACATGCCAATTCACGCACTGAAAATAGTTTGCAGACCAAAAATGATGCCATCGCATTATCAAAAAATATATGCAACTTTAAATTTATAAATTGTCTCATAGTTTGGTATGATATTTTGAGTTCTATAAATCCAGTCAGTAAACAGTTGCAAATGATAGAATTTAATATAACCAGCGCGCTTGATTCCATTGAAGCTGTTTTAAATTTTTTGCGTAATTATAGAAAAAATGGCTTAGTACAAATGAAAATAATCGCACACCAATTAGCAGAAGCCCTCGAAATACCTGCAGAATTTCCCAAAGAAACAGATTGCAGAAGACGAAGAGTACCGAAACATTTCGAGTATGAGAGTTGTGATGAAACGCCTCTACATAACCCTGAAAAAAAATTTGAAGTCGAGTTTTTCAATCAAGTAGTAGATAAGGCTATAAATTCAATTGAAGATCGATTTGAGGAATTAAAATATCATGGAAGATTTTTCAAATTTATGTATAATATTAGCCTCTTAAGAAACATGACTCCTGAAAATTTATTGGAAGATTGTCAAAATTTAGAAATTAAACTCACTGCAAACGGGACATCTGATGTCGATGCAGTGGAGCTTTGTGAGGAGTTAAAATTACTGTGTAGACTTGTGACTGAAAAGTCTTCGCCACATGACGTACTAAAATTTATTTATGATAATAATTTGAAAGAAATCTATCCAAATACGGTCACTTCAATTAGGATAATATTGACAATGCCAATAACGGTGGCTAGCGCAGAGAGGAGTTTTTCAAAACTGAAAATTATTAAAAATTATCTCCGATCTAGGATGACCGAAGAAAGGCTAAATGGACTTGCAATATTGTCTATTGAAGCAGAAATGGCATATAAATTAGATTTGGATGACATAGTTACGGACTTTGCTACAAAAAAGGCCAGGAAAGTTTGTTTATTGTAACAGTTGAGTGTTGAGACAATTAATTAATAGTGTATTTGTGATTAAAAGTATGTTCATATTAAATGAATGATAAGGAAAATGATTTTGTTTACATGTTGTACAATAATAGCATAGAAAAATAGTGTGAAAATAATACATCTGCGTATTATTACTAAATGGTACTCTGCAAACCAAATTTGTCAGACATATCAACAAATAGAATCTCAGACTCTGGTGATTTGGGTAAGTGTCTAACTAATATTATGTTTATTCGCTTTTAATATCTAAATTTAATTTTGTATGTTTTAGTGGTATATATTTTGTTATTAATGCATCGATACAACACATTTCTTAGATATAAAAAAAATGGGGCGGCATTTTGACGCTGCCTAGGGGCGGCATTTTGTCTAGGGACGTCACTGGCACAACACACAAGCACTCCATGTGTGTCTGAAAATTGGTCACATTGCGATTGAAAGCACCAATAAGAGTAGATATTTTGAATAGTGTTATAGTAGTAGTCTTATTATTTAAAATATGTACATCATTTTGCAAAACCTCAGAAAAAGAATCACGCTAATACGCTGCCATGTTGTTAGATGCGATGGACCTAGCTAGAGCTCTCCATAAAATTTATGAAGAAACCCCTTGGCCGCCGCCGGAGGAAATGGGCGGATAACGTCACGAGAGATGCAGAAAGGCCGAGTGTGATTGACTTGAGAGGGATTGCTGGAGGACGGTTGTACAGTCGACCACGGACCTGAATGGTCTGTAATACCAGCTTAAATAAGTAGAAAAAGAATAGAACTGCGTCGGATTTGAACTCACATCTTTCATTATGCGGGTTAGTAGGTACTATTATCCTTGTAACAGTATCTTACTGTAGTTTTTCAAAATGATGTAGGTACATATTAAAAATAAATCTAGTTAAATAATATAACTTTTAAAATATAGTAACAGATATCTTCATAAAAATGAATGAATAAAAACTTTCAATAACACTCACCTTGCCCCGACAAACACCTGGTTTCTCGCCACATCGAAAAGTAGCTGACTATACGAAGTGACTCCATCATCAGAGAATCTTTCACTGCCAGCTGCCATCAAATCTGAAATAGATAAAATTAAAAAATGTTTTAACTGCTAGTTTTTATTGGCTCCACAATTCGATGTGGATCTTGGTCTCTTGTTTAAAAGGTTTTGGGACAGATTCTTTACGATAAATGATCGCTCAACTTGTCAAATACAGAAATAAGAACACAATGAAAAATTAACAGGTAAATTTGCCTAAATTCCGACACTACTAAACGTCCATCACGGACCCCCATAGTATACGTTAATTTGAACTATTGTGATTTACAATCTCATTCATCTCATTCAAACATGTTGTACAACCACAGATATAAAAAAACGAGTACCTAGATAAACGATTTCAAATATTTACTATCAAATTAGTCATACCTTGTCTAAGAAAACAATCAAATCTTAATCAAGGGTAATTATTGCGCTTAAAATATTCCTAGAAACCAATAATCATATTCATTGCAGTGCCCTGTATGGGTTGGAGAATGAAGTGACTTTTGGAGGGCATTCCTGCTCCAAAGAACTACGCCCCCTCCCGCATTAATCTTTGAATTAAAATAATCGAATACTTTTACATAATAATTGGAATAAGTACTGTAAAGCATTTTTTTGAGAAATGCAGTCGCAAACAAAAGTGGGTTTTAAAATAGTTTAGTCGACATATTCGAAATCTTTTTATTTTAAATGTACGAGAATAAATTCATTTACAACCATTGATATTCATATTAATATTTACAACTCACTAATCTAAAACAGATGGGCTATGTTTGATGAATTCCTATAGATACAACACATTAAATCGTCCAGTGTTCGAATTTAGAACTTATCACAGTATAAAAACTATGTCAAATAATGTTAGCATGTGGTGCCCTCACTCATCGAACAACTTATACCGGAGGATCTATAAGTTTTATGGTAGTTTTTTTATGACTTTTGGAAAGTGTTCGGTCGGGATAAAAAAAATCCGTTTTTTTTTGGCCGTCCTTAAATTCAAACGCCCTCGAGCAAACTGCAAAGCATATTTTGCATTACGAGGCGGGTTTGGTGCAGGGCACAGTGTCGACAAAAATTATAATTGATTAGACACTAATATCAAAACGCCTAATGGCAAAATCGTTTATAGTGGTTAGTTATGATGTTAATCTATAATCTATATTATACAATCGCCATACTTCATATTATTAAAATGGCTAGGTAGATAATGATATTTTAATAACTAGGCTCCTAAATATTTTTATCTCTAATCAAATCAGCTCACAGATTAAAGAAACAGTTAATTGTCAATGTCGGATTGATCGATAGGCAAAAATAGCAAACAAATTGATTGTGTACTGAATCCGGTCTCCAAAATATTTTGCACAACAAAAAACTACTTCGATAACGGTAACCGAATAACTTCTAACCGAAGAACGACGTGGAGATATTCTCAATAATTAAGACAGATATGCAAAAATCTAATACAGGAACTTGATAATAAACAGTTGGAATCGTAGGTGGTGTAAATATTCATTTGATTGCCTTTTTTATAAATCAGCCGGAATTTATCGAACCCAATATTGTGTGTGCCAACTCAATCCAAGCAACTCTGTGGTTTTTTTATGCAAATATTTATTTTTAATTAATAAAAAATATATTATATATCTAGATTTCTACTACCTAATAGTTATATCCAAACCAACCTCCCAGTACCACAATCGGTCTTATTCAAGCATGTCACGAGGCATTACGTTTGGATATGAAGCATCAGCAGTTGTTTAAGCCTAGAAATGTCTCCGTAGCAGATGCCCAAGACAGTCGCCATACACTCTTAAAATGTGCTTTGACTGAGTTTACTTATACTTAATTTAATAAAAAAAGTACCCATGGAAGGAAGGAGCACGGATAATTAACATAAAATAAATGATCCTAATTAATTTAGGTACATATACTTTACATATGTAAAAACAATGCTACGGACCACGGCCCCCATATCCTGAAGCGGAGCCCCAGGCCAGGATCTTTGCCGGGCCCTCTACCTATCGCTAAGGTTAAAGGCAGTCTGACGATCCACAGTGGCATTTTCCAAATGGTGATCGAGGTCAAATAAAATTCAGTGTATTTTTTTAGCGATGTTTTAAGATATCGAATTATGGAGTTGTCGAGTATCAACACACATCAACCAAACATTGCATTGTACAATCGTATATTTTAAAAAGGTTGTTCAATCTCGAAGTAAAATAGCACCGCAGGCAACATTTTTTTTTAAACTTTTAGAGCAAATGTTAGATGTGTGTTTATCTCATTTATCTGGTCGACCCGTCACGCCGGACCCCTAAGCTAGAGCCCTGTCAGCCCCCCCTTGTGGGGGCCATGCTACGGACATACTAAATCATGTAAAGAGTTCTTAACATCAGAAACGCAACGCCGCATTTTTTAGAGCATTAGATATAGTTGACGTTTACGGCGATCAGGTCGGATGGCCCGATGGGCTCAAAAGCTAGTTGTGGTTGTGACAGATTTGAGCATCTCTTCCTTTTCGGAGCATATTCTCGGACATTCACAGAGGATGTGGTTTGCATCCTGTTGTTATCCGCCACATGGGCATGTTGGTCGGGGAATAGTCTAAACCCAAAGAGCTTGGCAACGAATTCACCGTGCCCAGTCAAGAATTTAATGGTGTGATGGTCAGGAGTTAAACTGGTTATCCCCAATCGCCTTTGGACATTAAGACATTACAAATATGTGTACCTGACCTTAGTGGAGGCATCCCACTTTCGCTGTCAGGTCTTCGACATCGTACCCAGCATCATTTGACGTACGTATTGTACGGTTCCTCAGTGATACTTTTTCAGAATCAAGGTTTGTAGGCGGGAACGTATATTTATACTACTGACTAAATTACTTTATAATCAATCAAGAAACCTAATGAATTGCTTAAAAACAGTATTTGTATAGAGTCTTGATTATCTGATCAACGATTATTCGACATACCGGACTTGGAACAAAGCAATAATGTAAAAAAATAAATATATGTCTATTTTAAGTATATTTATCATTGCCAAAAGTGAAAATAGTTTATGACTGTGAGAAAATGCATATTATATTAAAAAAATTTTTTAAGTATACAGTAATAGCAGAATATGTTTTCAGAATAATAATACAAGGCAACATCCACAATGGCCTAGCGGTAACGTGTTGACTTATAATGTGATAGGTACATATTCTTTTGACCCAATAGGCTGAGCAAGTGGCTGACACCAATTTCTCGTAAAAACAAAATTTGTAAGCACAACTTCAACTCTGTGGATGCCTATATGATACTTTTAGGATTGAACATGATGAAGTAGTAAGTGTCTGGGTATGAGGAATGTAACTATAAAATTGTGGAATTTCGCGATTGAAGCGAAGAGAAACTGTTAGTAACTAGATTTTCTTAACCCCACCACCAACCTCCGTCTTAAGAATCATTAAAAAAATATTATGTATATTTTTTTAAAATGGACCCATACAAACCATTTTTATTAGTAGCCATTAGTAGGTAACTGTAAATAACTAATCAGGCGCATTTTGGATTATAATAATATGCTTTAATAATGTGTGGCTTCCATTTCCCACGGGCGAAGACTATAACATGATAAGTACCTATTTCGATGCTAATATCAATAAGTCATCAATTTTAATATCAGATAACAGTGACACGGCAGATGTTAAAACGTTCTCAAAAAGTCAATACTCGGTCATATTAAATATAAATTTTATATGTACAGTTACAGAAATAAAAAAATAAATAAACATAATGATGACAACGCAGTCGTTTTCTAGAGCTGTCAATTTCGAAGTCACTTTCAATTCACTCACAGATTGTACACAATCAAATCGCTTATATCCTTTGGCCCAAATAATAGAAGGAGTGAACAGGAGCATGCATTAGGGACTGACTTCGTGTATGGCCATATGTTTATTTAATTCATCTATGACCACAAATATTTTTTTTATTTTACTGTCTAATTTTATAAGATAGTCCACCGTGAAGCAGAGATTAGCACGGTTGATTCCTGATTGCTTGTCAGCGATGGATCAGTTCCTACTTTTCCAACGAATATACATATTATTATTGTGTGTTTGGAATCTTCGTATAACTTTGTTGAAATACTTTCACACTGCGTAGCCTATATTATTAGGTATATGACTCGACCTGGGAACTGAAATAGCGATTTATCTGTTTTTTAAGTGAATACTTTTTTTACGCGTAGTACACGTAAATTGTGAAAAATCAGCAAGCCAGTAGGCACGATCGATCTATAGGTGTCTAAATCAAGCGCGCACGCTGCCGACTGCGCCATTCCGGGCATCGGGTGACCTACAACTTATGATCTTTATATATAGAAGAAAACTATTATTTTTTTGAACGACGAAAATTATCTTTTGACGCATTGCACTAATAATTGTAATAGCCTTTCTCCGATATAAGCATGCATACATCTGTCTGGCCCGAACCCCCCCCCCTCGACTGCGCGACGGTTTTCATCAGGGTTGTATAATACCAGTATACCTAATATTAGTCACAAAATATGACATTGATATATGGATTAAGAAAGTAAGCTAGAGCTAGATAACGGAAAAATGCTAGATTTTCTCAAAATCAAGTCATAGTTATCAACATTATTTCATGAGAACAATGATTGACGAAGATATTGTTTCGAAATTAATAAATACCGTCCGAAAGTTCGAAATTTGGTCTTCATTTATAATTGTGTCAAATAAATCCAAATTGCACGAAAACATCAATTTTATTATGTAAGATATAGGTACAGTATGAAATCCTAACATGTTTATTACCAAGCAAATCTGTTGTAATATTCTAGCTTTTTAAAGAAGTTTTAAGCTGTTTGCGGAATTGAAAAATGCTAGTTTTAACCCCATACACCAGACGCAAATTTTGCGAGCTAGATGCCTATTAAAAAGATGTGAGATCTGGCAAGTAAAACGCTAAGTTGGCAACGCTGGCTCTCACCATCTCTAGCATATTATTGTTAACGACAGTAAAGTTGGCAGCACTGGTATAGATACCACCACACCCATTACGGCCGTTACAGCATAGCCCAACGTATTCTTTTGTTTTTACATAAAGCTAGTTGGGGTTAATAAATCATCTTATATTTTTCAATGTCAATTCGCATTAAAATCCGCATAAGGCGTGCGCGCGTGCGTGGGTACGGAGATTTTTTAGCGTTGATAAGATTTAATATTCAAGCAGTGTCCAGCAGTAAATAATAATTGAAAACGGTTTTGCCAAAAAACAAACAGACAAGACATAAATCACACAGTGATAACTGATAAAAGAAATAGAAACGCGTACTTTATTTCAACGTGACTTTTAATTTAATTTCCATCAAGGGGTTACCTTCCTATGCGTACCTGATAATACCTGGAGGGAAATAAACGAATGTAATTAAAAAACGTGCACATTTGAGTTAGGTACATTGTTTATAATTTTCAGCATTTTACTGATGGCGTTATTGCATTAAATAGTTTATTTTCAATATAAAGAATGTTAATGTAAATTATTCGCTGAATAAAAGAAATAGTTTTGTATTATTTTTTATTCGTATTAATTTCAATATTCAATAAAGCATGATATTAAATTTTCAATTAATCCGGTTTCGCACGAGGTCGCTTCATTGACCGATATACATTTATCTTACTTAACAAAATAATAATAATTGCATTATTCAATATTAAAATATCGGTATCTACGAGGCAAAATGTCAAAATGAATAGAATTCTGACAGCCAAGTCAAACAAAAGAAATTAAAATCGAATCCAAAATATACAAAAATTATCCATCGTGAAAATTCAAAATTGGAATTGGCAGGAAAGGAAATTTAAACAAAATAAACGTATATGTCAGTTGGGGCCAAGCAGGAAAAAATCAAACGAAACATATTTTGACTTACATATTATATAGATTTCAGTAGCGAAGGGTGGAGTCAGGCTGTTAAGATCCGCCATAAATATTGCACACTAAACTTTGTTAGTCATACATACTTGTTTTCATTGAAATAAGACTACATTTTACAGATGGTGTTGGTTAGTTTTTAAAATTCAATTAAACCCTGCGAAAACCAAGCCATAATAGATAATAGTCAAAAAATACTCGTATATCTAAAATTATGCAATTAAATCATACATAAATTTGGATATTTTATAAATAGAATAATATTTTTTATCTATTATAGTTTGGTTTAGGCATAGCTTGATGAATTAAAAAAATGAACCAACAATATGTGTCATACGTATTCTTAATCTAACGAAAACAAATAAGTAAGAATGAAAAAATGTGCACAATTTTGTTATATCGCCTAAAATATACTAATACTATTATGGTTTGGTAAGACAGGTTTTAATTGATTTTTAAAACCCAACCAATACCATCTGTAAATTGTAGTCTTATTTCAATAAAAACATATACATTTGACTGAAAAAGGTAAATGTACACTATTATGGCGGATCTTAACAGCCTACCTCCACCCTTCGCCACTGATAGATTTTATGTTAAAACAACTATCTAAGTCTGAAACCAAAAATTGAACCATCGGCAAAAATAAATAACATCACTGCTCCGCGTATCATACTTTAATTCCCATATAATGAATATTTTACAATGATACGGTTTTATTTTTCTGGTATGCCATATATTTTTAAATATGTATTGTATGTGACGCCAATCATCTTGAATAATCGTGAGTTTTATATGCAGTCAGGCGGATGTCATTGCACAATAATTTTAATAAAAATACAAGTGAATAATATTTGATACCTAACCTTAATTTTTGTATTTGAGGAAAATATTAAATGATAAATAGGCAATCGCTTGTTACCGAATCATGTTTTAGGAGCTTACTAATCGCTTCGTAAAGTGTCTTCGTTTGATACCTACTGGGCAAAGACATAATATTATGATGAATGCGATCTGATTGGGTTAGTTTAATACCAATGAGATGATAATAACAACCGTAAAACTATCTCCGTTAGGAAGTGCACGAAGAAAAAAATTTTACTGACTAGCTGGAATCGAAACCATCGTAAAATTACGCTAGTTAATCAATGTTAATTAGACATAAAGGTAAGTACGGTCAAGCCGTCAGACTTGTTGAAAAAATTCCCACTGCATTCGCCGTGAGATGATCATAGGGATAAACAATCAAACAATAAATTTAACATTGTTCCAAGTTGAAAGGCGTGTTTGCATTAAAATGCGTACAAAAACTAGAAATACATCATGATGGCCACATCATTATTGACTATTCGCTCTGCACAACCTTGAAAATCTCGTTACATCGTGGTAGATTTGTCTTTTGTCCAACCATTACCTCAAGAGGCGAGTACTTACGCCGGTCAATGACACTGATACTTGATCAATTTAGAGATGTCTGCGATGTAGAGATGTTATTGATGTTTTAAATAATCAATATTGTTTTCAAAATGTAACAGTATAGTAGGTATACTAAAGTGTAGTTACTGTTAAGTACTATATGAATGCGAATGACGTTCCTAATTTGTTGTAAATTGTACATACTAGCAAAAATAACACAATTGACACAGTACTCGTAAACCGATTACTCTATTTTAAATCGATAAACGTTCGCTGCAATAATTTTGACGAAGATCTTATAATATAATCGGTTCACGGATTTTTTATTCAATTTCCGGATTCTCTTCCCCATTCCTTGTGTAATTAATATATGGTTGCTTCAAAATTTACTGATCTAACTCATTTCATCATCAGTCAGGGTCGATCCATTGCTGGATGAAGGCCACCCCATAGCTCTCTCCACTCTTTCCGGTCCCTAGTTCTTTGCCCGCCTGCTGCCACGTACATCCTTCTTTTGCCATATCCGCCCTTTAGTTGGAGCATACGAACACCACGAAGCACCTCCAAGAATCCTTGTCGCTCGCCAGTCTTCTTGAATCATTCCAGGTCAAAGAAGTATGCCGTAGCTCCACCGTATACACTCTATAGATTGTATATAGCGGCTTTCTAGGACGCCGGAATCCGATTGGTTGGTTGGAAATTCTCTTCTGGCATCCGCAGCACGTGGCCGAGTCAGGTCCAACGTCGCCTCTTCGCCACGTACATCCACCGAACTTTGTGAGCTGGTCTGTCCAGCGGGTTTTAGGGCATCCATGTGGGTATTTAGTGCCCTTTGAGTACCACTGCTTATACATACTCATTGAAACGGTTGTAAACTTATATTATTCAAAATGCTCAATGAGATATTCTTCAACTCCTCTTATGGCGGCAGGGAGCAGAATACATATATTCCGATCCGAATTATCATTCGTTATCTTGTTCTGAAACAGGAAGTGTTGAAGTGGTCAATCAAATCAATACAATCTACACTTATTATTTTGTAGCGTATAATTGGTTATTATTTGGCATCAATATTTCAGTGAGTAGGTTAATATTTTTTGGAAGAAGCTTTTACATAAATACGCGGTGCCATATTGTGAAGCAGATTTGACTGCCAACGCTATTAATGTACCGATAATAAATCATGTGCCTCAATACATTACTGTAATAAATTATAATTTAGTTTTCCCGCCGCGTCCTTAGAAAGTAACTGTTGTCGTTAACATAGAAAGGTATTTACTTATAAAAGGTGCTCATACTTTCTTCCAATAATCCCATCCCTATTCGCTGTGAGACGCCGCGAGATGGACAAGCGACGCGGCGCAACCGCCAACGGACGGACGGCTCGACTTGCGAGTGGCGCTGCAGATTGATGTCCAAAAGCAATGTGGTCGAGGGTATCAATGGCAGACCGAAGCTACTTATTCCGACGCATTGCGGTGAATGAATGTACCCCAGACTACCGTTTCAATCTAAACGCACTTCGCAATACAATATCGGCGAAGTTAGTGACATGCGATACTAAATAGGAAATAAAATTGATTGTTACTTACCCAGAATAATATACAGACAAGAAAACACTGCGGTTATTTTATTTTCAAACGATGATTTAATATGAAGATAATACGAGTATTTACATCTAACATGAACTCTACTATTAAGAGGGAGCGTAATACCAATAGCGGTATCTAACGACAGAATACGAGTCATCCAACTTAATACATTTTTCTGATAATTTATACTTTAAAGTGTTTTAAAAGAAAAAAATCATCCAAAGAAAATGAGCGTTTATTGAATAGTCGATTATTAGTTATGGATATTTTTTATCATAAAAGTGTAGTTTAATATTTTTTTCTACGATCATACAGTGATTTTTTAATACTTCATAGTTTAAACGCATGTAATAAACAATTTCTTTTATTCAACGAATAATTCACAAGATTTAAGAATGTAACATTATTTTTATTGAACATACATACATCAATATATTATATTATTATAATGTTACATTCTCAAATCTTGTGAATTTTTCATTGAATAAAACAATTGGTTTATTAATTTTTTGAGTACGTTATACCTTCCAAATATTTGGTGAGAGCCGGGCGTCGGTTAGTAATCAGGACAATTAATGATACCTTAATTTAAAACACAAAAAAAAGATTTTTTCTAGTAGGTAGGTATAATATATCTGAGGTGTTTTCAAGTTATGCATGTTAAACGTAAGCTATATTAAATTTTTAAAGCATCGATTTTTCTAAAATAATAAAAATGTGTGAGTATAACTTCAAATCTTTTTTAGTTAAGTATCGACAATCGATATACTTGATATAACCCAACCTTCAGTGTGCCCATAAATCCGAAAAAAACCTTAATAAAAATATATTTATAGGGAGATCGAAAAAAAATGAAAAAGTTCTCCTCCTGCACTATAAAGGGAGAAAAACTGGCCATGGAAACTTTTCAATGGTACACCACTTTTACTTAATAAAAAAAACCTGAACCAAGCACCCTCTTTAGCGTTGCGAAACATTGATTTGAACGAATTATGACACAATTATTTTCACGGCTAGCAAGATTAATCGATCATTAAATATTACATGCTTTATTACCTAATGTTTATTTAAAGACATTAAACGTTTGACGTTTCGTTTTTTTAGAAAGATTTATTCGATAGTGCGTATTTACAACATTTTAATTACACACCTCTACAGTAACATATTAAAGGCCGGCACACTAAGCCAGTTTTAGACTCATTATATTAATCAATTTGACAGTATTTAATGGGTAGGCCAGTTCCACTTTGATGTATCGGCGCGTGTAAAACCGCCGCTTAGAAAATCACCGGTGGACATCCGCATTTTGAGCTCAGGTTGTCAAAGAAACGATCGGGGCAAACTTTGCAATGTCACCACAGCAAGTAACCATCTATCGAACAGTCAGTGGTGGCCACAGTTTACGATTCTCAGTAATGTAGAAATTCATACGATAATATTATGGGAATAATTCTAAAAAGAGATTCAAGGGTTACCGTAATGGCGTAATGCATGTCAGTGATTTTAAAAACTGCAACGCTTACCTACTGATAATTTTTGTTTAAAATAATTAATACGTAGTAGGTACCTACGTAAAAACATTAAGAAATAAACTTTCAATGTCAGAAAACCAGATATAAAATGTGTGTTCATTGGGAATACGATTTCTTTTATTACATCGTATTTAAGGCGATGTCTTAACCTACCAGAGGCACATATCGGAAAAATACGAAGCTTGCAATTTGAGACATTTTTTTGATAATTTACAATTTCAACTGTATTAATTAATACATATGTATATATCTGAAAACATAAAAAATAAATTGTAAAAAAATGTTATAAAATGTGAATTTGTCAAAGGACCCCATCATATTATAACATATATTTTATGGTCATATTCATTATTATAATTTAGTTTATTAAGTTTTCTATGCTGTACCTACCTAAGAGATTTTAATTCATAATTTTAATATTTTTTATATTTATTTTAAAAAACATCGATTTTTATAATATAAATGTACATACTTAACTTGAAATTCTTTTTATTTATATCATTAATATGTCCTTTGATAATTTTTTTCGAATGTATACCTAATAAAGATTATAGATTTTTATAGTAAATATAAATGCGTAGGTATAAATTGAAATCTTTTTTTTATTTAAATTGATTTGAACTTTGGTTTCTTTTATATTTCGTTTAATTTAATTTTTTTTTAAACTTGTGTAGGTATTGAAACACTAAATTTATACATACATCTCTTTTTAAAAATATCTAAGAATATTTTTTTCCGATGAAAGGAAGGAAACTGCGCCAAATTGATACCGTTCGTTCAGAATGACTTGGTCAATAGCGGCGTCAAATTGCTGCCGATTGTCTCCAATGGGTTAATGGTTAGTCGAAAATTAGTATTATGACCGCCTCAATGCTCGATTCGATATAAATTTTAAATAATCAAGTACCTACACATTTATATTTTCTAGTAAAATCACCTTTGAACTTTTATCATCACTGTTTAATAAGTTCGTATTAATAAAAAAACATTTGTAACAGTATGTAACTATTTTTAAATGTATCCAGTAACTAGGTATGTATATAAGGTCTGCTATGACTGTTATGAGGGTGCGAATCTATTATACACACATAATGCACAGTAACATTATCGCACAAGATATAATGTTGTATTGTGTGTTACTACGTTATTACGTCCGACGCTCGTTTTCCGCCCCTCTTGCGACATCCGCCACTGCGCGCATCGGTCGCCTTTATCGCTCGGCCTTCCGTATTTGCACAAGAATGGCATTCCCCGCACCGATGGACCGGTCCTGGGTTCGATTCCCCGCGGCAAAAAAATCCAATGGACCACTGTCTTCTCTTCTCGGTACTGTTAGAACGGGTTCGGGTCGGTGGCGCCATAAAAGGAAATACGTCCGAACGCGTAACTACGCAGGCACCTCCGCTACACAAGTCCCTCTACAAAGATAATGATCTCTACGTAGATGAGACAATACAAATACATATCATGACAGGGGAAAGGCATAAAAGATCATAATGCTACTTGATAGTACTACATTGGTCTATCGAGCGACAATGTTTGTGGTAGTTGATACATAACGTCACACGATTTTGAACCCAACTTCCCCGATTGTCAAAATAAATCCGTTGAAAGTGATTGCTTTCAGTCAAATATTGTGATGTCATAATATTATCTATAAACTACCCCCCCCCCCCCCCCGCCCCTCCCCTTTCTTCACAGATCATCATATTATATCAGACCCCAATCCCCATAAGGACGTGACATCATTTATATAATGGACGTAAACCCCCATGGTTACGCATGTTTTCCGAGAGCATACACCGTTATCGGTTTTTCACGTACGCAGAAAGAGTTCGTTGCACCGTTGTTTTTGTCAAAATCGTCATCACATGCTAGTCTAGTTATTACCTACAAAGTAGTTGCTAACTCACGATCATGGCCGGACCGCAATCTATGCTTATAACGAAATCGCACGACCAGCTCTCTTTTTAATTATTACTAGATGCACTGCATACCGCACCCACATAATGAAGTACATTCACCATCTCCAGCATCACAGATAAAGGCGATAAAAGTCCAGGTCTAGGCGTCCCGTCTCAAAGGATTATCCTTATACTGAGTAGACAATACGAATCAAAATGTGGCCATGTTAACCTGTAGGCTTGGTCACCACAATTCTCTCACTTAGGCTTCTGTTTATCAAACGGTTGTTACGCAAGATGTTTGTTGATCAAGTTTTCAAGAATAACTCAAACAATTTATTGCTGGGAAAGAAATATCTGCACGCAAACGCCTTGATTATAAATAATAAAAATGACATTTCCCTGTTAAGTTTCACTAAAATAATTAATAAAAATGTTTATGTATATTCTGTACCTACGTTTTATTTAAGTAAGTGTCATATTATACCGATACCTGGAAGTATACGTACCAATGACTTGTGGAAACATTGTTTAAATGAGTGGGACATTTGACCGCGTTTTATCTTATAGACAAGACTACATTTCGAGTAGGTACCTAACAGATATATATCAAAATAAACAATACCTAGTCAAGCTTTATCAATGTACATACTATCTAAAGGCGCCTCTATACGATGTGGCGTCTTCGTAAATAGTACGCTAAGTATCCACGCATTTATTCTAGACATGTGTATTTTCCTTAGAAAAGGATTAAGGGGTTCCGGGAGATTTAAAAAATGTCTTAAGGGCCCACATGCCCAACGATTTTTTTCCGGTTCGGTACGTCATGTTCAAACACGCGCGTTAACATAATATTACTCCCTACTTCAGTAATAGTTTGTCAATTTATGGCTACGGCCGTATGTTGTAGCCTAACCACAGGGAAATGCCAATAGAAATGGCGTATTTAAAAAATACTACCTTATTCTTATGTCAATAATTATTATAAAACAATAATTATTCGTAGGATATGTTATCATTATCACATTTAAATGGTCAAAGACATAGCTTATAATCAATATCTTTAGAATTATCTTCAAATGTGGTAATCTTGCCCATTCTTTGAATAATAAAATGCCTAATTCTTGTCAAATTTGGGATCACAGAGATTATAAATATATTTTTTTATCGTAAATATTTCACTATAATAATGTCGACATAAATTTTACTAATAGTTTTATAAATGCGTTTAAAAATTTAAGAATCTAAAAAATCTTAACACCACTGCACATGGATGTACTGAAATATGACTATATTCGTAAACATTAGATCGAGAGGTTTAAAAGAATACTATTTTATGTAATGAAAATACTTTATGCAGTCATCAAATGTTTAAAATAAATATAAAGGATAACAAGGCTTCAAAATTATATAAATAGATTATCTAGAACGTTTGAGGAATGTTCAGGCTTTGAAAATACCAAAAACTGGCATGCCTACGTTGGCATGTGGGCCGTTAAGGGTTCCGTCAAACGAAAAAGGTTGGGAATCAATGAGTTAAGTCAACAGTGGTTCGACACAGTAAGGAGTTATGGGTGATGATTTCCATGAATCACCTGTTGTAAAATAAGTACATACACGTATTAGTATAGATCAAGACCGCTTGATTGCACTTTGAGTATTTTAAAGATAATGGGTCCAATCTCGTTTATTTAAATGTTCCAATTAAAATTAAACAACCAATATTTTCTTTAAATTGCTTCTCATGTTACTAAACCAAGCATGAAGATATTGCCATGCATTATGTAAAAATGAATATGATAATAAATTTTCGTTTTTAACGTAGGCTGTAATATCAGCTATCTGGGCAACGGACAACCTTGTTATAAAATCACCTTTTGAGTTTTTACAGCGCGTAGGTTTTTTGTTCCAAATTACACAAAATTTACCTAATAAAAACGCGCGTTCCGTTGAAGTTCCTGTATTTGATAATATTTTACATGCAATAAATAATGTTAGCATACTAATTTTCACAACTTACTCGTTAATAATGTGTTTAGCAAGGCCAAACATGCCATGGAAAGCGAAATTATTTACATAAATGTAATACCTACCTACGTAATATCTATTCATTTTTAATATCCAAAAATCTCACCTGTCTCAAAAGCTACGATGTCTTCTATACCTACATACAATCAGTGTTGCCAAGTGTAGTTGACAAAAACGGTTACATGCAATAAACATACGTGAAAACAACTCAGGTTACCTACCCACTAGAAAAAATTAGATTTGAAAAAAATTCGAAACTCGACAGGATTTGAATCCGTATAGCCATTGGTGTCGCGCCAGTCTGTGCATTAACCAATTC
This sequence comes from Rhyacophila brunnea, assembly GCF_057557595.1. Lineage (NCBI taxonomy): Eukaryota > Metazoa > Arthropoda > Insecta > Trichoptera > Rhyacophilidae > Rhyacophila > Rhyacophila brunnea. The sequence continues at coordinate 30,963,874 of NW_028233276.1, read as the reverse complement.
CGCTACGAGTCTCCTATCTAATGACGACAATTTAATAATATTCGCATGAAATTGTTTTATCGTGTTTTATTTCACACTAAAAAAGGTAGCGACACCGACCTTCCTGCATTAAGTGTCTGATAGTCAGAAATTTGATGCGCATGAAAATAAATAAACTAAATATCTCGCGTTTTTTCAACACATTTAAAGCTGTTGGAGGCATCAAAAAATGCCAGTAAATACGCCACAAGCCAGATGCGTTTTTTGCAAACATCTAGAAAAATACTAGATCTGGTAAGAAAGACGCTAAATTTGCAACGCTGCATACAATTCATTTTTAACGCTTTGGGACTGAGTTAAACTATGTGGTAAAAGTACAACAAGACCTTTGCTGATAGACTTATATTTATATGAAAAATTGTGTGTTACTGGTCTTACTATTGTCACCAGACATAAAAAAGGCCCTGATGCCCGACAGTTCCAAATTCCAAATCAACGATTTAACTTTAATATCAAAACACCCCCCCAACTAAAAGGTTGCACAGCCCTACCTCACAAACATAATCTTTCAAAACGACGATGCGAATCTCGGGTATCCACGGGCAAAAAGGGCGAATACCTAAGCCCAGCTACTAGGAAATGGTAACTTGCCGAGAGACAAACAAAAATTTACCGTAATTTTTGTTTCATCCCTTTGCCCCTCCCTCTTGTCTCATGACCGATAGATCCGTCGTAGATAATTGCTGGCAGTGCAAATTCTCCCGGGAGAGTGGTAGGTGTCCAGGACCACGTGCTCGGCGTGGCCTGGCCACGCTTGTCTCAATATGATAAGTTAGTGAATCTCTTTCCCCGTTATTGTGTTATTAATAATCCCTATAACCACCCCAAAACCACGCGTCGCGTCCTCGATAAAACGTTTTCGCGCCAGTTTGGCTAATGTGTTCAAACACGTGCTCCCACATAGTGACTGTGCGATATCTAAATCTAAGACTCCTGTGCAAGTGTAATTAATGATGTAATCCAACCAATGTCTGAAAAGTTAATGTAATTAAACGTCCCTGCGCAGGGAAATTGTCAAATCAAAGACGTGTTTTATCTTGAATTATATGTCCTGATGTCCACACAACCCTCAATCAAGGTGATACTCGTGAAGAACGCCGCCAGCATACATGTGAGTTCTCCAACCCACTCTTCCCGGTATCACTATATACCAACACATGTTTATCTCCACAATGTAATTAATATACATTTTACTAGGATTAGTTGATAATCATTCGCTCAAACCGTTGGATTCTAGTACTGTGGGTCTATTCTATACTTATCGAACACTAAATTGATAAATAGTATCAAACTTAGGGTAGGTTTGTATCAAAATATTAGCACTTATTGTAACAATTACACGAAGCCGGTTTTTATTGTTGCAATAAGTGCGATATTTTAACAGCAGCAAGATAGGTGTTGTTAAAATATAGCACTTATTGCAACAATAAAAACCGGCTTCGTGTAATTGTTACAATAAGTGCTAATATTTTGATACAAACCTACCCTAAGTTTGATAATATTTTTCACTTTATCACTTTAGCGGTCGATAAGTATAGAATAGACCCACTGGAACCAAATTCAAATAGAAAAAAAACATCCAAACTACTAAATCATAGATAACATCGCATGTTCATAATATAAATACGATTAATGCGTTAATGACATTGAGCTACTTTACAAGCTGTTTGTTGGCGAATTTAAAAGCGGGCGATTCAGCTACTGCGATTGTGATGATGACACACAAAACTTTCCATTCGCTGAGAAGCCAACAAGCTAGTGACTATTTTGACAGAACGTAGTTCGTTTTTTACCGGGAGGTTGCTACTACGCTCTATTGCACAGACGCAGTAGGCCCACACGGCGGCGTGTAGCGTGTAAAGTTGGCCGGCTTTCAACTTTTCTCGGTAGATGGTTTACAATCTGCTTGTTGGCTTGTTCGATGATGACACTGGGCGACTTTACAGGCAGATTGTAAATTCGCCAACAAGCAGCTAGTAAAGTACCTCAATCTCATTTACGCTTTAGAAGTGTGTTTATCTCAAAAGTTTGTTAGTATACTGTGTTGATTTTGCATTTTGCATAACGCTATGCGACGTACCATAATAATATTATCTTGTTGGTAAATTATTGATCATTATATTATAAATAAATAAACGTTTAAGTACCGATATTATTGCATGAACCTTATTAAAGATGGCTATCATTATGTGAATGTCCATTGCAACGATATTTCTATGAAGCTTCGTGGAAGTGACGCAACAATCACACGGTGATACTACAATCTCGCTTAACAATACGTTCGTCTGGAAATTAGAGACTGCGATAAATTTCACATTAGAAAGTTGTGATTGGACATAAATTACAGATAAATTGATCGAATCTTGCAGCTCTGAATGCATCCAGTTATTTATCGGTACATGCCTGAATCGGCGGTAGAACATTGGCAATTACACGCAAGATAAAAGAAACTTTTGTCTCCCAGAGTGATAGGCCAAAGCTGTTAAAGAATGCATAGCAATAGTATTTACAAGTTATTGCGAATTGTTGTTATAAAACTATTGAACAACTGAACATAATTAATACTAACGACTGATGGTAGGTAGGTACTTGTGGATTTTGAAATTGAACTCTAATTAATTTAAGTTTTGTACCTTTTATTTCAGCTGTTCTTCGTCCTTTTGTATTATTATTTCCAATACTTTATTTAAACATATTGTTAATGAATACCTAATGAATTTTTAATAGGCTTTCTAAATCTATAAACAGTAGGTACATATCTAAGGTCCTACTGTATTTCCAAACACTCAAATTTCCAACAACAGCATTAGAAAAATGGTATAAAGATAAATTAAAATCAAATCAAATGTATTTATTTTACATATAATGAACATAACAAATTATAAATTCAAAGCGTTCACGACATGGCATAAAATGAGTGTTAATAATTTAAAAAAATAAAAATACAGAGAAGTGTGAGTTAATAATACAATAAGTAATACAATAAGAAATAAAATAAGAAAATAAATAAAATACATAACAAAATAAAAGTAGATGGAAGCACACAGAGTGAACTTCGATATACCCTATCTTAAAAACTTATAAAACAACGTCCACCTAAATTCACCCTCACGTAAGTGGAATATATCAATATCCGAAGCGATTTCATTAAACATGGTTACTGCCCTCCCAATTGGTATTACTAATGGCAGGTTAGTTCTGCACCGTGGGAGATCAAACAACGGATGCCCTCGATTCCTAAGGTATTTATCAAAGACACACAAGCCAACACCACCAAAAATGGCAGAGTTCACATTTACGCCGCGTATAAGTCTGAAAAAAAGGAATATTTACCTGTAGTAGTTATAGTAAATTAAAATTATTAAAGTATATGGAATTATACCGAATGAGCTAAGTAACCTTTTTTATAGAATAAAATTGCTAAAACTTCAAAATATATATTATATAGCCTTATTATATTACAAAAATTGTTCTTTTTTTAAAGAAGGGCCTGGAGACGCTTCATATTTTAGAACTACTAATAGGTACATAAAATACTGACAGAAATGATATTTAAAATTGAAAACTCTATCAGAAGTTCCGGTTCCGAAAATCGAAATTACTTTTCACCTCTTCCCGTCAATAGCTAAACCAGTAGTCCCATACAAAATAGGATTTTGTTGAAAATCTGTCATATCAATATAAATAATTGTTCCCAGTAAAAACAAGAAAACCTGTGTTTTATTTGACCATCTTACTTTCAATATGTACCATTAATCATTTTAAGCGGATAGTCGAGAAATTCACTGATTTATTTGTACACGTAAGTAATAAATCAATTATTATACAGTACATCATTGCAATTAAGATTAATGGTGTGATTTTAATTTACCTGTCGAGAAAATTAACAGGCTTTGGATTTGATTGTGCTTTGCCCACCTGTGATTAAACGATTGGGATGTTCAAGTACCTACCTACTTATCTACACAGCTTAATATTTATTTATTGGTTTATAAAAGGTGCATGCATCTTAGAGTAGTTTCAGTTATAAATGAAACTGCCAAACTCATAATAATAAAAACAATAGGTAACTACAGTATAAAAGTAGATACAATATATATATATATATATATATATATAAACATTGAGCAATATGTAAATTATGATTGAAAAAAAAAGAAAAATTAACTGAAAGCAAGATGAATACTCAAAAATTTAAGTTATCGTAATGCAGTGGTGCACAACATATTTGAAAGGACACCTAATTTATCCGTTTTCTAATTTCTCACGGTCTACAGTGGGTCAAAATGTAGAAAAATAACGAAATATTATACTAGATGAGACATAAATTTTATTATTTTAAATTTAATAGTCACATATTATCAGCTACTCCAATCACTCTCCACTCTGCATTACGTAGGTACATATGTATTTTCACGATATAACTTGGTATATATATATGTATTTATATTATATAGGAAATTAGAATATTGTCGTATTCAATGAAAAAATTTGTGATGAAGTACTTGTTATTTTGGGCCGCGGTTCTTGCATCACTATCGCAATGCAAACGTGCCTGAACGGAGGCATTGATCATGTCAATAGACGACGCATCGATTTTTGATGAAAAAATTCTGTTAATCATGTTCCGTTAGAACTCTATTCATATGGGAATGGGACGACTGGACTCCGGACAATTGGACGCCGCACTGTCGTAGACACGTGTACAGAACGTAGACGAGGTATTTTAATCAGTTTCTATCTACTACTTAGTAGTTTTAATTCACTTTACTCTTAACATAATGTATTCTTTATTGCGGATTGAGAATGACCATGCCTAAAGCTTTATATAAAATAAAAAACTCTTTTTTCGTAGGAACTTAAACATATGCACGATTAAATCATTATTTACGACTGCATATTTACATTTTCACCAACTATTAAATCATAATATAATCATTTAAATATAAATAATAATATTAAATATTTTTTTAAAGTACCTATAAGTACCTAACGTCTATTTATTTTCGAATTCCGTGGCGTGCGTGCTAGATCGTCCTAGAGCCATTCATATCGTTTGTCTTATTACTGAGTCAGGATAATGATCACTAAAATTACAAGCGTTGCCAACAATATCCTTAAATCTAGAGCAGTGGTTCTCACGTGAAATTTAACTGTGGCCGCACAATTGACATTGATAGTTCTATATAAAGGTCTGGTGGCCGCACCAAATTTCACTTTTGTTGTGATTGAAAAAAATTAAGGAAAATTCTATTCACTAAAACACACACATGAGAACCACTGATCTAGACTGAGCAATCTGTGCTGATTTTTTTGCTTCAGTTATTGTTGATTCAGGAGATATTTTGATGTTTTCTCTCCATCGGGGAGACGCACGCCCTCGCAACTTTCTCCGATCAGTCAGGTAGCCACCGTTAAAATTAACTATTTGTCCTACCGTTGGCCTGTGTCTCCCTATACTTCAATCTACAGGGGTGCTATAAGAGCGATCTACATGATGTGGGGAGTCTAGTCAGTTTCGTCGGCCTGAGGAAAACTTCACAACCGTGTGCTGTACATATACAGTATAACCCTTATTTTACGTTTTTTAAGGGACTGAAAAAATCCTAATTGGAGGGAAAATGTAAAAGGGGGGTATTGAAAAAAAGAACATTAAAATTTTATGTTTCTAAAAAAATAACGTTTTATTAAAAAACAACATTCAATTAAAATTTTTATTGAAAAAATCATGTACATGTATATTAGTTTGTTGCATTTTTGTTTTTTTGTTATGTAATTCTCTTTCAAGACTATATAAACATTTAAAAGTGTCATCTTGGATATCAGCAAAGTTTGTAAAGTAGGTTTTTAAACCCTCGGTGAACCTCATTGCTTCTTCTTTTGTTAGAATATCAACCTCTTCTTCATCAGACAGTTCTTCAGAAGAGCGCGTAACTCGCATATTTTGAATATTTCCGACATAAATCGCGGGAAAGATAAACGTAAATGCGGGTATTAAATGTACTGAAATACATCGGGACTGAAAAAATTACACGCAATTGCCGGGAAAACGTGAATTCCGGGCACGTAAAAACGAGGTTATACTGTAGATTAAAAAAAGGAAAACTATAGAATAAATAATTTGAGTGACCTACATGCCTAAATCAAAATAATGTGTTTAGCAATCACGTTTTTGTAATATTGTACTATTAAACTCTCGATTTTACGAACGAACATAATATTATTCAATGCAAAGCTTGCGACTTGCCTCTACCATACAGCCGAATAGTTGCCGTGTAAACGTTTGATGTCTCGTTTGACGCGGCTTTCAACAAACCTCTGAACATTTCGATATAGAAAATAAATAATTAGGCTTTACAGAGAAGGATCATGTTATATATATTATTCATAAGATATTATTGGCTCGACAAAACTGCTTCCGAATTGCAGCGATGTTTTTCTCAATTAAAACGGGGGTCACTGAATTATTCTGTATGCAATATTATAATACCTACGATATTCTAAATTTGAATCCACGTGTGTGGCTTGAGTCAGTGTAACGTCAAACGCCTACAATGAGTTTAGTTAGTGGTTTAAGATGGAAGTTTTTGACAGAGAGCGTAATTTATTTTATTAATAATAATATCCTCACTCAAACCCCAAGGCTGGATAAGCGATTTTAAAATATCTATTGCATAACGTTGAATTAAAATAAAACGGTGTGCGGGGGCAGGCGGTTATATCGAAAATGCATATTTTTATGACAATAATGACTTTAAAATATTGTATTTTTCAACATTTTTTTAAAACGAATTAGTGCTTATACCAATTTCCAAACGATACGTCGTTTAAGCAAGGTATACATAATAATCATTGGCAATATGCGTAGATCATCTATTTCACACAATCAACTATAATTAGTATAATTTATGGTTCATATTTACTATATTATTTTTTAAATATGTATAATAACTGGTGTTTATTTAAATACATATAGGTACAGCAAACAGACTTCAAGTAACTACCTACTAACTATCTACATATGAGTTGCCTAGAGTCATAATTCACATATTCCAAAAACCGAGTTTTGAGATAATCGAAAAAAACCACCAGAGCTCTGTTTTTTTGTAATTAGAAGAAAAGTATTGAGCTCCCTTGAATATTAATGAGTGAGTGAGTCGATTTACATTATATTCTAAGGCTGCTGACACCAATGAGAAATAGAGCTCCTTGATTGGTTGGAAAAGCCTTAGTGATAGAAATCACATTATTCATTGAAAAATATTAGTTATGGCACCTATAGTCAACTATATCAACGAGTTTTACATGGTTTAAAGTGACTTTACAATAGTAGTAGAATTTATTTGGGTAAAAATGACTTATGGCAGGGTCATCAAACTGTAACATAATATGCCATAAAACATTTACGTATGCACTGGAGGAAGGCTATACCTCAGTTGAGGCATGGTCTAAAATGATCGTGTCTAGGCGATGCGCGGATTGCGGGTCGCGGGTGCAAATGACACATGCCGAACGAAATATAATTTGTCATATAAATCCAACATGCGTCAATTTAATGTTATATTTATTGTTATATTAGTAATAATAATAATATATTCATTGACATGTTTTCTTTTTCAAGTAAAAGGATAACGTTTTTAGTCATCTTTACACAATTTAAGAATTAATACCCCCATCGCCATCACGAAACAAATTGACGTATTGACACCTCGACGTTCGCTCTCCGAATGCCAGCGAGTCTAAATTTTAGTCGCGCCTATAGTTGAAAATTATTTGCCGTTTCACTGATGTATCGTCTTAAGCGTCCACCAACCGTTTTGGGAAGATCTGGAAGGATTTATTTTTTGCAGAAGAGCTAAATAAAACCACTCTCTAGAAAACGACGGTTTTTTGGGTAAAAATTTGAATTATGAATTCCAATTTAATGTACAGGAATTGTCTCAGTTGGCAAACCTATATATATACACAATCGTATCAGTGACATTTTGATATAAACGTTTCCATCGTTGGTATTCGAATGCAGAAGATTTAATAACATTTGGGACGCATGTATTTTGATAAATAATTTACAATGTCCACGTAACTTTTGCCGTAAAATAAGGCCATAAAACAGGACCGATATTATCGTCTGTATCATTTTGGCGTTTTTCTGGTCAGTATGTATCGCGTATTGCGGCCGGTGTGTCTCGACCCTAAGATTATCATATATTCTAAAAATCGCGATAAGTTATTACGTCTCGTATTTTTCTATCATTGTCTATCTATCTACATAAATATTAGGTTGATAGCAACCCTAAAATAAAAGGTTTTAATAAATTAAAACGTTTATAATTGGACCGAAAGAGTTTCAAATTGTCTATGAATATTCATGAAACTTAGATTTATTTACAAGTCTCGTTTGAAATATTACTTCACTATAATATCTTTGCGTAAATTGAATAATTGGTTATAATAATATCGCGGGGGAGTAAAGTTTGAATGAGGGCAAAGGCATTATGAAATTATTTTGGTATATGAATTACTGTTCTTTTTTCGTTTTTATATATTTACATATATAAAACAATTACTAATATAATACATAAGCAGTTGGTCAGGATAATGATGTATTAGAGAGGGTCGTTAACACAAATGCATGCTGATGCAAATAAAGATATCAGTTATAAATTAATGGGTTGCAGTCAAGTGCATATTAAATTTGACCAAAAGCATGACGTTAGTAAAAATTGAATAGTTTACACACGTAATAAAATATATAGTACGAAAATTAAAATAATTACACGTTAATAAAATGAACTTACATTTAAAACGATTAATCCGACACAGGAGCAGATATCGCATCACTATATATCTGGTTATGGATGAAACATGATTCAAAGTGTGCCTAACTGCTTTTTATGAAAATCTAAAAGCTCTATATTCATAATATTCGATTATATTCCACGAACTCCTGTGTATAAAATCATGGTTATGTTGGAGTCGATTCACTGTTGGATGATGGCCTCCTCATCCCATGGCCCCCACACCTTGAAGCGGACCCAGATGTCGGGATCTTCGGTGGGACTTAATGTTAAGGGCAGTGTAACTAACGCTCTATAGAAGCGTTTCCCAAAGTGTGTTCCACAGACCCTCAGGGTTCCGCGATGTAAAACTAAAAGCATTCTGAGTATCTTCAGCGTTTTTTTTTTGTATTTATAAATAAATCAACTTGATTTATTGACACACAATAATCAAAAATTTCATCGCACAACCACTTAAATATTATTACATTTTAAAACTATTTTTTACCATTAGAGTAAATTCACGATGTGTATTTATCTCACTTAGCTGGTCAACCCGGCACGCCAACATCAAAATAATATTAGCTCAATGCTTAGTTAGGTGGATATTGAATATAAAAATAATTGTGATATTGAAGTGTATAATTTCGGCCCTAAGAGTATTGAAAATAAAGCGTACTGTATTATGAGAGTCGAAAGTTTTATTTGAATAAATTTAAGTGTTTACAAGAGCTACAGCTTTTAATTACCAACCACTCCAATGCAAAGGCTCTCTCTTATCCAGTGGCTTACTAAAATCAAGCAGGGAAGATGTTAATATTATGTATTAATAAAAATAAAACACAAACAATAAGTAATACTTCTCACAAAAAAAAATAATAACGATCAGAAACGATTTCAATAGGATATTCGCAATTGATAAAAAATTTACATTCGTACAGTTAACTTAATTCATACAAACAAATTCAATTAAAAATAAAAGTTATGTATTAAAGACATGAGCACAACTAAAAAATATGATTCCAAATACTTAAATCTCAATTCAAAATTCATTAAAAAAAAACTAAATTTATTAAAATAGTTAAGTATTTCAGGCTCTATAAAATAAGTAAATATTAATAATCGAATCTAATGCAAGTTGTAAAGAATCAATCAATCAAAACTAATGCTAAATTTAACATCAATGAATAAATTGTCCATGTAAAAATTGATAAGTACCTACATAGTAGATAAATAATGTAGTATGTCAAATCTTTTTTTGTATTAATTGTTTATTGTGCCAATTGTGCGAAATTTTATTTAAAGAGTTTTTATTTTCATACGAGGGGTTTATAAACAGGGGGTTATTGCAAATGGGGTTTTTCTCGTCATGTTACCCATACTTAATATCAATTTAGTAAATCCTTAAGATTAACAAGTTTAGTATGACTTTACACGAATAATTGACAGTTAGCACCGTTAAAGTTGTGTTAATCAGAAACTTCGCGTAGTAACAACATACGTTAATCGTTATTGTTATTAGTTTGGGAGTAGGTAGACAGTAGGGTGTCGTTTACATTATTTATTTAGGTAGTTCCTGCGGTGCCACACAAAACTTGTATTGAGCCATTAAAGCTGACTGCAAATTGATGTTGTTAATATATACTTAAAATATTAATTGAATTCTTGTATCGAAAGCTATAAAATTTGTGACACATAACCTTGCGTAGTTGGTTGAAAACATGAAGTTTCGAAGAAATCGCGATACAAATACGACGTAGAACAAAGCAATTCAGTTAGATATCGCTTGACTCTTTCACGGTTATTACCTGTATTCTTTGCGACTTTGGGTTATCACCATGTCCGCTATCCTTTCCTTCCTTTCTCGACGTTTGGGGATCGTTACAGAAGCCATTCTTAATAGATAAAGTGGAAAAGTGTGCTATTACGTGGATGAATGCGAAAGCTTCTCATAAAAGTCAAACATATCGCTTTAAGTTCGCTCCTTCGAGAGAATTATCTATAATTAGGATTATTAAAAAGATAATAATTTTATAAAGTAATATTGTTGAATTATAATTATATACTCATCCATATAATATCACCAAATTCATTATGATAATTATTTGTTCACCGTTGATCCATTCAATAATACACCTGATTCGTTTAAACGTGTTCCAAAATTTTGTATAATTGAAACTAATCGAATTTCAAATGTACTTAGGTGTGTCTTTTATTTTTACCACGTTTTTATTAGCTCGTATTCTTTTTAAATTTTATATAGTAATATAATATATAATAGTAATATATTTTTTCTTGTTTGTCCAAATCTTGAAATCGATTTTTAACTAGCATCCCGACTAGCTAGGCATTTGAAACTTTTAGAATATATCAGAACACGATGACAAAGCATTCTTTTAATACTTTTAGCCATCTTTAAGCAGAATTGAATTCATTTTCAGTTAATTCTGTTGTGTATGGAAAGTTATTTCGGAATAAATCCGTTAAAAGTAAAACATTATTATTGGTTGCTAAGGGGGTCCTGGCAACTAAATTATTAATATATACGTGCGTTACTATGGAATTCAATATGAAATGTCAAAATGACATTTCAGTATTCTATATTTATTCAGTATTTCTATCAAGTACAAAAAACGTATTTATTAATGGATAGAATTGTCAAGTTTATATGATTCAACAGAATTAAGAACGTGGTATATAAAAAGTTCTTTCCATCTTGTAATTATTCCTTATTATTCTCTTTTTCTGATCTTTCTTAGATTACTCATATGAATCAATTTTAATAATTTTATTCTTAACACACATGACATATTATAAAAATGTTACATTTTCGTCTTTAACTAATTATTCAATACTTATTCTTTTTTTTATTTCTTATGTAATTTATTTCTATTTTATGTTCATTTTACTTTATATCTTGCTCTGCGTTATTATATTATAATTTATATATGGAAGCTTTGCTGGTTACAATATCTTCTTTTTATTTGCATAGGTACTTACATATTTATAATCAATTTAACTGATTGTTTTCCTTATTAATAAATAAAATTTAAAAAAATATAAATAATAAAGAACGTTTGAAACAAAGATACTCGTGTAGAATTCAGTAAAATGACAAAATATGTTTATATTCCATATTATTATAAGCATGCTCGACCCACGTCGAAAATAAATATCGCTATTGGTCGGTATCAGACCAAAAGCAACGATAAATATCGTACGCGCCCCCTAGAAGTAAATCCTCTAAGCACATTTTGCACTGAAAACAGAATATTTTCTTTTGCAAACAATATTAGTAAAAATGTATTAGAAAAGTGGAACAGAGAAATAAAATAACATAAGTCATCAGGAAGGTGGTAGAAAAATATTTTGAAAAAAATTCTATCAACCGAATGAAGAAATATATCAAAAATAATACAAACCTAATTTGAAAACAATAGCCTAAATCGTCGGTATTAAATGATTGCTGTCCGCGAGAAAGTACCCTAAGAAACAGTATCGAGTTTCGATCAAAAATTATCAATAGACGTGACACACCGGTGTATTGTTGGCAGTTAGTAGGGTGTAGCGAAATATTTCATCATACTCGAAAATATTCACAACAATTACGTGGAAAAATCGATAAAAATCTGATACTGTGAGCATTAGTGTTATCGATCAATATTATGTATTGATAATAGGCTAGATAGGAGGATTGGACTACGCTGTCTAACTAACTACTGACTAACTGGCTGATTGGTATCCTCCTAGGGCCGTATGTATGAGATTTCGAAATTCTTTATAAGCTGTTTAACCGATTTTCCACCATATAGCGTATAGCACTGTTTGTGACGTAAGCAATCTGATGTCACACGTCATTCAAAGTGGCTGCTTTATATGTCACTTTCAAATGTCATTTTAATAATGCATTCATTACAAAAAACGTTTGCTTGAGGCCCTCGTTCATTTTGTAGACTCTGTAAAACATTTGCGAACTTTAAAAACAGTTCCTAGTCGTGCTGTTCATTTCATTCATTCATTTATTCTTATTCCGTATATTCCTCATAATATAAGTGATTGACGTGAAGTTAGTCATAATAATATAACTGTATTATTGCCACCAAATGGAAATGTTTACTGGGAATACTCTATTCTTTCGTACAGTAGAATTATAAAATAAATGTGATAAAATAACTGATAAATTATTTAAAGTTCATAATAATTATTCATTTATAATTATAAAATTTATATGGTACCGTTCGCTCACTTTCAGACACATTAATTTCAAAATTTTAAATTAATGATCGGGGAATGAAATTTTATGGACGCCATTATATGGACGCCATGACACATTATGACGTCACACGTTATGTCGCTAACCAATGGATTACATTTGCACTCATGCATACAAATGAGCAGTATTTAGCCTATAAAGTATTTGGGAATCTCATGCATATGACCCCTAGTCACAAAACAGTTTTTTAAATTTTAATATTTGGGTAATAGACGCATCCTCAAAACTCCTTGGACTGACGGGTGGACAAATGTTGAAGTTCTCAATCGAATGGGGAAGGACCGAGAAGTTCTACGTAGTATCAAAACCAGGAAACTACAGTACCTCGGCCACATTATGAGAGGACAAAAGTACATTATTCCCAACTTGTCATTCAAGGAAAGATCAATGGTAAGGGTAGCAGAGGACGGCGCCGCATTTCGTGGCTTAAGAACCTCCGTGATTGGTACGAATGCAGCTCCACTGAACTGTTCCGGGTAGCAGATGACAAAGCTAAGATCGCCGTGATGGTGGCCGACCTCCGCTAGGGGATGGCATAATAAGAAGAAGAATATTTGGATGTGCCTTTATATATGTGCTATGTCGCTGCTAGAATTCTAGATTCTATACACAAAAAAACTTGAAATGGATAGGATACACGTAGCAAATGATAGAAAATATGTGAAGGATGCTCAGGGGAGAGATCTGAAAGCATCTGCTCAGCTAGCTGCTGGTGAACAGCTGGGGACTGAATGTAGTGGAAGCAGTAAATTGAGGCCAAGGTTCAATTTTGATAGAAGCATCTAAAAAGTTCTTGTTTAATATCCGTGTGAGAAAATAAAACGAAGGTAAGTCTGCAATCACTACTTTTCAGGAGAGGTAAAAGGAAATTGTGTTTTCGATAACTTCAATGTATTCCTTATAGGTACGCATTTACTTTTTATTTGGGATATTAAATTAGTTTTTAATATTTTCGGACTAAGGTTCAAATAGACTATATGACGATCAGGCACATATATGCTAAGAGCGTTTTAGTGTCTATGATCAAATCTATGCCATTCCGACATTTACACATGCATATTGTATGACAGCTATGACATCGTATTTATACTCTGTGACTCCCTGTGACACAGGACGCCAACATAAGAAACGGGTTTTTCGACATATATATGACCGATCGTCATAGAGTGTATTTGAAGCATAACCCCAGTTTACTATCGCATACAGATGTTTTTTTTTATTTATTTATTTATTGTTTTGTTATTAATAGTACGCTACTAACTTCTCTCATAATTCGAGCAACGGGATCTCACTAAGGCATGACTATCTCATCATCATAAACAAAAAACGACTTGCAAATAAGGGTTAAGTAATTCTGTACGACTAAATAATGAAACCGTAAGAATAATAAAGCCAGAATTAAAGAAGAGAAATGTTAAACATATGGTTATCGAGCAAGACTGTAATATTATCTATAGGTACTATATATACGTATAATAAAATTCAAACATCTGTGTGATTTTTAAATATTTGTCGACAACTTTTTTACCATTTCCATGATATCTAAGCACAACACTAAATGTCGATTGGTTCCGTTATAGCCAGTGCCGAATTAACTCTTGAGGGGCTGGCCCGAAACCCAACATAATATCACAGTTTAATAATAAGTTTAAAATGCTGCGTGCGATTTTCTATCGGTACAATGAAAGTATTGCTCCATTGGTGCATGCTGCTAAATTATTCTATTTAAAAGTAGTTTTTATTATGCATGCTCAATTTCGTCACCGTTTTAGCAAAACCATCTATGTGTCGTTTTTATCAAAAATGACTTTTAAATGCCATCTCATTCCTTATTTTTTTCTCTATGGCCCAGTAAAATGATATATGTGTAAGGCAAACTGGCTCTGAGTTATTTCTTAAAATAAAAAACAGCTATGTGTAAGGTTCAAAAACAACGGTTCACAAAAACAACTATGTGTATATCTCTATATATATAAATATCTCGTGTCACGATGTTTGTGGTCGAACTCCTCCGAAATGGCTCTGCTTTACCGCTATGTGATTAGGGTATCTCTATCCAGAAAATTTTTCTTTTATGTTTTTGACAATTTTTTTTTTGTATTTTTTTTATTATTTGGCATCAAAAAATACCTATAACCCAAAATTTTCACCGTCCCACCCCCACCCTCCCATTTTTTAATCGCGATTTTATTATTTTTGTATGAACAAATTTAACCGTCGTTCGTATTTCAAACAGAACGAAATTATTTATGTTGTTGAATGACAGAAGGCGCTAAGTCCGAGAAGAATTCAAGAGAAGCGTCGCGTCATTTTCACATTTCATTCGGCATATCACAACGCAGTACGTGCAAAATTTTGTACGATTTATTTTAATTTATCTATTTTTATGTGCGTGTATTACAGTGCACAATGCCAGCAAGACGCAAGGGAGGCCATTTGGGCCATCGAACGAATAAAGCAACAAACATGCAAAATAGTAGAGCAGAAAGAACAGACGAACAAATCCAACAAGATAACAAAAACGTGCGTGTAAGCATGTCGCAATTGCGTGCATCTCAATCACAAGAGGCACGAGCTGAACGAAACCAACAACGACAATTGGAACGGAGCCAAGCGCGCCGGTTCGTAGTTAACACACGCAGAGCAAACGACCGACAACGCCAACAAGTACATCGAACATTTACATCCGCTTCGTTCCTTCGTTTCGCATTCGAGTACGAGCCAGATATTGAATATTCCGCTCATCCGAAAGTGCTGACTGGTGCTATGGACAAAGAATGTCCCCATTGTCATGCGCTCAAATTCAAAGATGAGTCAGCCGGGATGTGTTGCGCATCAGAAAAGTGCAACTACCAGAAATTGAGATACCACCAGAACCATTGAATGGCTTGCTCATCGGCACGGTTCCAGATTCAAACCTGTTCCTGAAGTCTATTCGCACATTCAATTCATGCTTCCAAATGACTTCGTTCGGAGCAACAGAAATAGTTCACAATACTGCGGCAAATGGTCAACAATTCCATTCTACGTTCAAAATCAAAGGCCAAGTATACAACAAAATAAGCTCATTGCTGCCAATGCCAAACGAACTACATAAATTTTTACAAATCTACTTCATGGGCGGTGAGGACATCAATCATGTGGATGCACGTTGCGGCTACAATAGCCTCAATTCGCCTAATGCCAGGCGCATCGTCGGTGAACTGGACGCCCTGTTGAATGAGCACAATGAATTATTGAAATTCTTCAAAGCACACATGCACGAATTTCAAAGTGACAATCATGCTATTATCATCAATCCTGATAAAACACCAGCTGGAGAGCACGTGCGTCGATTCAATGCGCCTGTTGTTGACGACATTGCTGGAATCATGGTTGGCGACCGCACATCGACGCGAGAAATCGTGATTCGAAGAAGAAATAATAATCTGGAGTTCATCGCTGACACACACCGTTCATACGACGCTCTCCAATATCCGCTAATTTTCTGGAAGGGACAAGACGGATATTGCATAAATATTAAACAACGAGATCCTGTCACAGGTAATTAATTCATTATGAACATCATTACTCATTTTGAATTGAGAAAATGAATGGTTGATGTTTTTTTGTTTTTATCGGCGGTCATCGTCAACAGCGCTCTATTCCTCTTTCTGTCATATATCCCAACCCCACACACTTACGATACATTCGTTATTTTTTATTTAACAACCAAAATATTCACTAAAATAATTTATATGGCAGAACAACGTTTGCCAGGTCAGCTAGTAATAAATAATAATAACACATAGATGGTATTTTGATATCGAGAGTGTAATGTTTTTTTACAGTTGGCTACACATAGTTTGTTTTTTTATTGTGCATTATGGTCTAATGTCATTCCACTCATTACGTTTTGTTGCCACAAGTGAAATGTGCTTTAATAATTACAAGACTGGAAGTGAATTAACTTAATATAAAGTGAGTAAACTTGTTAATTACTAATTTAGATTATACTAGGCCATTATGGTCTTAGTAAATCGTCAGTAGTTATTATTTTTGTTGTGTCTAATGCTGTTTTAGAAACATAACCTTACTTTCATCAACATGAATTAAAATAAAATATTACAGTTACTCTGTCATTGTCAAAGATATCTGTTTGGTTATTTTATAATACATAACAACTTTTTATAATAATAGTGTTGTAAATACAGTTCTAATAACCTGTTATCCTTCTTCCAGGAACCGAAAATGTACAATATACAATTAACTAAAGTATGCAGCGAATCCCGTCTAAGTGATGGACAAATAGTAATTATTGAAGATATTCGTTTAACCGAAGGGACCTCAGTATCTGAATCAACTGCCAACGGTCATTTAGAAATAGAACAAGTATTATACCTATGTGAAGAAACTGGTGAGTTTCTTCACAAACCAGCTGAATCTGAATCTTCATCAATAATTGATATTGAAGTCGGACATGAATCAAAAAGTGAGAAAAAAAGGCAGTCAAGAAAAAACAGAATTTTGGGTAAATCCTACATAGGATATGTTAAATCTGGTGAAAAAATTGTTCACGATCGATTGAAAGATGCAAGAAAAATGAAAGCTGCATGCTCACATAAGGTGATTGAGAAAAAAAACCGTCAGATCATTTCTTTGTGGGGAATTTTCTCAAGAAGACAGGCAGGAAATATTCAATAATTTCTGGAAAATGCCTACATGGCAAATAAAAAAACAATACGTAAAGGATTTGGTTATGCCCAGAAAAATAAAAAGACGAAGGAAAGTTGTTTCAAATAAAAAAGAAAAAGTTTTTGGTTACGACATATTTTTAATAACTCGCAATTTTTTAAGATTACGTGTTTGCCAAAAATTTTTCATAAATACCCTGGGTATAGGCGAGAATTCATTTAAAAGTTGGGTAAATAACCATAAACGTCTCGATGACAGTCGCCAATTAAAAGCAACAATGACAGCTAATAAGAATCTGACTAAAGATAAATTGGTAGTGCAACCAAAAATCAAAGCGAGAGAGATTTATGAGAAAAATGTTAGACTGTGGTTGGATCTAATTCCCAAAGTTCCCAGCCATTATTGTAGGGCAAATACCTCCAGGGTATATGTGGAATCGTGCTTCCGATCCAAAATACATATGCATGATGAATATAAAAAATGGTCTCTGGAAAATGGTCATAAAGCAACAGAAATATCCTTTTTTAAAAAAATTCTTAAACACCAAAAAATCAGCATCCACCAACCACGAAAAGATCAGTGTGACATCTGCTGTGGTTATAAAATGAAGATTGTTTCAGAAATGGAATACAATAGCCACATTATTAAAAAAAATGATGCTAGAAAGATCATAAATGAAATGAAGGAGAGTACTAGAAGTATTACTGGACGGTTAGTGATCACGATGGATCTCCAAAGTGTGCTGCTATGCCCAAAAACACAGGCATCAAAAATGTACTATAAACAAAAGCTGCAACTACACAATTTCACCATTTACGTACTTAATAATGAAGACGTAGAGCTCTATGTATGGCATGAGGGAAATGGTGGGGTATCTTCTAATGAATTTATCTCATGCATTATAGATTTCATCTCATCGAAAGCAGGGCAATACAATGAAATAATTCTAATATCTGATGGGTGTGGCTATCAAAACAGAAATAAATTACTCGCAACTGCTCTAAGTGATATCTCTAGAGAGAAAAACATCGAGATTCAACAACTTTTTCTAGAAAAAGGCCACACCATGATGGAGGCCGATAGTGTACATGCCACCTTGGAAAAGTATTTTAAGCCTCCGATAAATTCACCGTCTGATTATATAGCACGTATGCGGCTGGCAAGACCAAAACAACCTTATAAAATTAATGTTATTGATTTTGAATTTTTCAAGAATTATGATAAACTAAAATCTGGATTAAGTTCAATCAGACCAGGAAAACGAATCGGAGATCCTGTTGTATATGATATTAAAATGTTAAAGTATCTACCAGATGGAACAATCTTTTACAAACTCAACTTTGCAATGGATTGGGAAATATTACCTCATCGACGAATTTTATCACTGCAACCGTTCGATGGCCTTTGTAATTTATATAATGAACCTGTACCAATATCGCAGTCAAAATACATACATCTTCAGGAGTTAAAAAGTGTAATAGAGAAAGATCACCATTATTTCTATGAGAACCTCACATTCAAACCTGATAATAAAAAGTAAACGAACTTATAAATGTTTTATCACACTATTGTTTAATATAATGATATTAATTATCACTTTTATAACTAGTATTTAATCACTACGCCACTATGTATATTCTAACTATTATTTATGTAACAATTTTATTATTTAATTTTAAGTATTTCGAGAGTGCAAGTTTATTTTTATTCACATTTTTATGAATAAATTCAACTATGTGTATTTTCAAAACGATCAAAACAACTTATGTGACATCACAAACTGTTTTTTTATTATTTTTGTATTAAAAATAAAAGATTTATGTAAATAAAACAGTAATCTTATACCATTTTCTGCTTATAATAAAGAAATCTTCATAATTTTAATGTTTAAATGTAATGTGATTTTTTTATTCAGTTTTAACCTTCTCCTGCACAATTTGAGAAAGTGCACATAGATGGTTTTGCTAAAACGGTGACGATTTGTAGAAATAACAAAATAAAATATATATTTGATTCACTCATATTATGTTGTATAATATGGTTTATTTTATGGCTACATGTAAATTGTACGTAAAACATTTCACGGTGGCACAGTTCACCGTAAGGTTTCTTATCGGAAAGAGATGACCGTATACTATACGGTCACCAATTTTATTAGATTAAATTTGAGCATTAATTCAATTTGCATAGCTGACTTTGATAAAATTCATGAATACAAGAATTAAAACCTAACTAGCCTAACAAATAATCCAGTATATCGACTATTTTCAAAATTTGTTTGCTGCTGGCTTCCTGTAAAGTGTAAACCGACAAGAACCGTGTTTTATATATAAATGAATTGCATGTCAGTACTATACGAACCAAAGAGGTTGGGCGGTCTTTAATATACGGCCATATAATATTTCCGATACAACATTTCACGGTAAAGTGTGATACGGTGAACTGCATATGTACAAGTTTCTGGACACGTTATTTTATATATTATATACCATGGTGTGATAATAATATGTGAACAAGGGCGGCAATCTTAACCAAATACAATACGTTTGTGTAAGTAGAAAAATGCCAATACGAAAGAGCGATACTGCCAGTTTTGATACTGATATAGTAAATCACATCATAACTTGAAGTTGGATATGCCTGCGATGAATATAACATGAAATTTAAAGGACTCTCTTTCATTATGTTGTAATAAAATGATGGACTTAAACATATTTGCATCTTTATGCTTCAGTTATGCAGGACTGATTTACGACATGGTATCAACAGTTAAGCGATGCTGTTGAATAACGCTTATGCATTCGTCGCCGACCCACGCAGGACCCACAAATGCATTGTCCTCCGGAGTGAAATGCGTGTCATTAAACGAATATGTCATTTTCGATGCAACCTAACTGCATTGACGATATGCATAATAATTATTAACGAACGAGCACGTGTCGTAGAAAAATACGAAATGCAACACTGAAATGTTGACACATGCCGCATTACTATGCAATACGACTTGTTCGGTCCCACTTGTACGAATAAAATAAATAAATGTATATAAATTAGTATCTGAATAATATAAGATTGTTTTTTTTAAACATATATCTAACTGTATTCATCGCATTATTTAAACTGTTTAAAACAAGCTTACGAAACAATCCAAAATTTCCATTGATCGTTTAAATTTCAATAGATTGTTAGTAATATAATTACTTCAATGGTGTTAACTGTCAAGACTTGTTCAAATAATATTGTATTAATTAAAATAAAACATATTATTACAATACTTATTACGTAAGAGAAATCCAAAAACAAGGACATGTCTGATACTAATAAAACTACAATATTATTTTCGTATGACGCAATAAAATAAAATGGTCTTTATACCCCCCCCCCCCCCCACGCACTGTTTATCAATAGCAAAACAAAGTGAAAGTTAACTTATTTAAATTCAACAAAACCCCAATTATACGGTTTTGAAGGGACTGACAAAAACAACATACCCACATAGCAAGAAAATTGATTAACTAAAAATTCTAATTGATTTCGTTGCATATTTGTGGTTTGTTTATAATATAAAACTCTTCCGATGTTTTAAATTGTCGTTCAGTGTTGAATCTTTATTAAAATATTCTAACAAATAAAAATTATTGAGGTTAAAACGCATACAAAGCAAACACTTTTTAATATCTCTTGCAGCATTAAATGTGTCTAGGGCAGAGCAAATAAACAGAACCCATGTCAACAAAAGTAAACAGTAGCATGTCATCTCGTTGGCCGTTGCTTGTTGACCTGATTCCATTTTTTTTTTAATTTCTGTTAACATCCATGAAATCCTCAACCCACATTTTTGTCAATATGGTGTTATTAGGAGGTTATTTTGCTTTACAATAATACTTACCAAAAATATAAATATTAAATACCTACGTTTCCATGTTTTTTTTTAAAACTCATTTGTATATATATAATATAGGTGTTACTGAGTAAGTACAGTGAGTTAACAAAATGATAATATAAATTGAATCAAATTCAAAGGGTTGGTTGATTAGACAATAATTATTCAATATTTTTTTAAATATTCAACTTACAGAATGATACCACAGTCATATTATATACCGACCGGGTTGCCGAATAGTTCATTCCGATGGTAGTGCCGTCTATTTCACGGTAATAGTTGATACCCGGCAAACATTTATTTCACCATAAATGAAAATTTTTGTATTTTCGTTTTTATTTATTTAAGTAGGTATTAGTGTTATTTTCCACAGAGAAATTTGTAGTAGTAACTCAGAGTGGGTGTTCGGCAGTGTCAAATCGTATCTGATAACAGCGTTATTATCAGGTAATTGATACAAATCAATATAAATTAATGTTCTTATTGAATCTAATATAATTGGAACATTAGGTACAGTTTGTAATGCTCCACGAACAACGCGTCATCTTTTATCTCAATGCAATACGGTCATCTCTTTTCGGTAAGACAGCTCACGTAAAACTGTGATACGTAAAATTTATATGTAAAACCCACAGAACAGATAATAAATAGAATACCGATTGGCTATATTCAATACGCCGCATCTTGATGCAGGGTTTTGAATGTGTGAGTGTCCTACGAAAATGAAGCATGCATTATGAACCTGCAATAGGGCGTGTAATACACCAACATTAAATGAGCCTAAATGCATAACCCAAGAGCAGTTTTCAGTATTAGACATAAAACGTATTCTTGACACGTGTGTAAGTTTAACCCGGATTCTTCCTTACTCGAGTCGGTTACCTGCTATCGCCTTACTTGTTATGTATTTCAGTTCCTTGGTAAAAACCTACACTAAAGTATTTTGACTAATTTCTATTTACTTTTTAGTTGTATAACATTTACTTTCTTGCATCGCATGATTCGCATGTATGAAACAATCTTAATGTAGCTGGTGTCTAGTCATAATTTTATAGATATTACTAAACATAAGATTTCACGGTAGAGTAGAGCTGTTTTTCTCACAAATCAAATCAGTCTACATACATAAAAGCTCTCGCAATCTTCGATGTAAGTAAGTGAAGTTGAGCTTTCAGAAAGTTCGTTTTACATTGCAATCACACCGGTCGGGTCAAGTTCAGATACTCGTGCAAAATTGAATTTTCGTTACGACTTGTTTTTGTTGTTATTCAGAAATGAAATAAACCAGATCGTTCACCGCAATGTGATTTAATTTGTGAAACTCGAACGAAGTTAAATCTATTCATAAAATATCTACAAACGATAATAGTTATTATGATGTTAAATAAAATACTATTAGATTAAATGATTGAACCGGTTGATGCTAAAAAAGAAACATTTTAGTTTTTATTTTACACATTTGTTTATGTAAGGAATGCGGATTTCGCGTTCCGGGCACATAAACCCCGATTTTATGTGTACGGAATTTATGTTTTACCGTTATTTGCGTGTAATTATTGAAGTCCTGTTTTACATATTTATTTCCCACAATTTAGTCCTAAAATATTCAAAAATAAATCAACGTTTAAATTAAAAATCCAATGAATTATGAACATATTCAGTGCAATGTGGCATACTTGAAATGAATTCCAGGCACATGTGAGGCTGTTGGTTTCAAAGTCGGTAACCTCCATATTCCGCCATTTTGAGATGATCGCAAAAAACTGTCAAGCACATTTAGAACTGCAAATAGAATATTTTCTTTTTGCAAATATATTACTTATTAAGTACACAATTAGAAGAAAAGGCGAATAACGAAATAAAATGTCCTTAATGTCGTCATACAAATAAATAAAAAAGCATGTTTAGAGTTATCGCTAGAATATAAAAATGGCTGCTAATATAAATGATTTTGCAACCAAACCTTCGATTTTTTAAATTATATTTGACTAACAAACTGATTCGCTGAATTTGATACCTACACCGGAAAGGTATTTACAGAATCGGAATAAAATAAAATATAAAAAAAGTAAAAATTGAGGTGAGCGACTTTGAAACTATTATCCTCATGTGCGTTATATTTCGTCGCTGTAGGATTGGTTTGTCGAATAGACCAAATCTCAAATGTTGAGGAGACGAAAAACAAATTTCATTATCTTATATTTAAGTACATGGAGGTATTTAAATTGTCGTTTTGAATGTGGTATATGAATGCTGTATTCATTACAAAGTAATTTAAAGAAAAGGATGGTTCTGGTCCATTTAGATACAAAATATCATTCTGCATTAAAAGGTCGACTTCGACAAGAACGGATATTCGACAAACCAATCTATAGCGACGATTTGTAGACGTCATGTCTGCAGTGCCTAATACCAAGGTTACAAAACACGATTGTATAATTATATTGTTTTGAGTTGTTTTTTTTTTATTTACGCCCGTTCAAATAATGTCTCAGTAAAGAAAAGCAATTTACGTTTTACACCCCTTAAAAAACGTAACTTCGGGGTTTCACTGTAAATCAAATTGGAGTGAACTACCAATAAGCCACCGGTCAAGTTACACGAATCGCGACGTTATGACGTGCCGACAGAATGCATTATTTATTGCAATACATATTCCTCGTTGCACTTCAACATTTCAACCGTTGAAGACGTTTAAAACAGATTTAGCACGATATTTTAATAAGCAGTTGGTTTATTCTTTGTATGACAGGCGAAAATCGGCACGCTATGTGCGGCATTATTTACAATGGACGTTTGTAATTTGTATTTTTAAGAACCGCATCATCAGTGCATTGTGATTTTGAATTTTGATTATGTTTTACGTCGACTCTCAATCATGATGCTCTCATTCCATTCAAACCATTTTATCATTCTCAATCACTTTCAAGAGACGGGTCAATATGGAAAATGAAACATATTATTTTCACTAATGTATTGTACGGAGGCGTGAAAACTATGTAGGTATAGACAGGCGCGTAGACAGGGAAGGAAATAAATACGAATTATTTAGGTGAATCGAATATTACTACTTCTTTGTCAGGATCTCATGACTGAGGGTCGTGACCCAGATGACTTGGCTGTCAAATAGCCTTCTCAACGGGTTGACTGCTCTCCTCTGGGGATTCTCAATACAACACTATTGGCCTGTGCCAGTGGAAGACCCGTATTACTCATGAGATAATGGAACTAGGGAACACAGAATTATTAATAGGAACTGGCTTACCCTACTGGATGTCGAGTGTGGAAAAATATGGGATAAACTTAAACACGTGTTATAATTTTTAATAGTTTCGTCTGTATGATAATAATAGATATTAAAGTTTGTCACGTAAATGTAAC
This sequence comes from Rhyacophila brunnea, assembly GCF_057557595.1. Lineage (NCBI taxonomy): Eukaryota > Metazoa > Arthropoda > Insecta > Trichoptera > Rhyacophilidae > Rhyacophila > Rhyacophila brunnea. Next base: position 30,938,847 of record NW_028233276.1, on the reverse strand, counting down.
GTGCTTGCAATATTGAGGGCAGTCGGCACGCTTTGTTATACTTGAGTTTTACGGCCTGTAAACATAAAGTACCCTGCTTCAAAACGTTGGTCCATGGCGAGGGCTGTTACATTTATATTAATTAATCTGTTCTGTGGATGAAACTATGTGAGGCATTCAACGTTTACATTGAGATTCTGACGCGGCACGTCTAAAATACAAGACAGCATACGACACACACGGACACTAACTAACCTAACTGACCATTAGGCGTCGTGCATTCTTTAGCTATTTTTGGATGCGACCGGTCGCAATAACTAGTTATAGCTGCAAACTAGATGTTCATCGGTAGACTCAAAATGCAGAATGTCTGGGTATGAAGAATGTTATCGGAAAGGGGGGGGTCAGTGCAGAGATCAGTGACATCTGTTATATTTTGTTACTCCTCCCCCATACCACTTTTCTATGTGCGCACCAGGTTAGAGTTTTTTTCAAGAAAAACCACGTCTGAACCTGTGATTTTTGAAGGCACTTTCAGTAAATCCATGCTTACTCTTCCGGGATATATGGCATGGCATGTCTCATCGTCTTGTTAGAACGATAATAATATGTTTATTCAAATTGAAGAAGGAGAAGCACTTGTACCCGGGGGCACGTGGTTTTGTATCTTTGGTCAAAATCATCGCTGACGTCTGATAACGGATATGGCATAAAAAGACGAGGTGGAGAAGAATGGGATGGCCACAGTAAAGTGATGTGTGAGATGAAGACCTAAATATAGCCGTGTTATTAAACACATAGGTACGCCACAGCAATTGCATAGTAAAAAATTCCAAGTAACACAAAAAATCAGACCGTTGGATGATTTTCTTTATACAGCTTAGCTTATCGAATCTTAAACGAGCGAAAATGCAATGTGTTATCTGTAATGAACGCAAAAAAAACTACATCGTGTAGTCGCTTCTGATAAATTTACAGATACCGTTTAATTTTGACTGATTTCGCGAAATTGCACGCTTCACTATCGGATACGCATGTTTGGTGTAATATCCCTTGTACATAAGCCCGGTCGCACATGTACCAACTCGTATTGACTGCAGCACGTTGAATTTATCGACATGATTTTGATGTCACTTACAAAATACACATATCATCGGTGCGACATTTTTGGTAAAAAAAAACATCAGCTTGTCGTATGTAAAAAAAATCACTTGACATGGGCCGCAGGTAGAATAGCAAAATGTTGCATCGGCGGATAAGCCGTCTCGCACATCTAAACTCGTCTCGTCTGCAACATGTCGAATACGTCGATGTGACGTCATCGTTATTCACAAACCACACGGTGCCAAATGGAGCCCGCACATTTGTGGAATGTGATATTAATTTGAAAAAAATATCTAGTATTAAAAGCAACAAGCTGCATGCGATTCACGCTAGTGTTGCGGTCACGCATGCGCACAGACTGCGAGTCGGTCATTTCTATACAGATATCAGGCTGGCCGGTGAGTCAGGGTATATTTTGAAGTTTCGAGATATTACGCGCGACTTCAGTGCGACGTTCTTAGGTTTGGTTTATTGCTGTGCCGCAGACGTGACGAGCTTAGATTTGCGAGCCGGCAAATGTGCAGATGCTACTTTTTCATTCGCTTCGGTTAGCCGTGTGAGGTCATGACCCCGATATGGTAGGCACTGAATAGAATTGCAACACTTCCGGTCGTTTCGATTTATGAACATGCCCCAGTCGAGCCGATTTTGTATGTGCGACCGGCCTAAAAACAATTTACTCACATTTTGTGTAAAATCTTCACTTACCTGCCTGCATGGTGATAATTGACTTCAATTGCACAGAATTTCGGTTAACTGTCTTACCTGAAACAAACAAAATAATAAAAAATAAGTTTTCAATTAAAATATTTAAAATGATAATATAAATTACTTCCGTATATTAAATTCTACATGATGGTATATTAGTCGAAAGTTGTTTCAGTTGTTACATCATTATCAAAACTGCAAGGATAAACACTTTGTCTATGCTAGTATTTCATGTACGTCTAATATAGAGTGTCTATACTAGCAGACATCATTATCAAAACTGCAAGGATAAACACTTTGTCTATGCTAGTATTTCATGTACGTCTAATATAGAGTGTCTATACTAGCAGGTAGTGGAACTATTGCAGAAGATCAATTTAGAGAAGAAGCGTATTATGAAGATCGACGTATATTATTAATAATTTTCGCTTGTATAATAATATGTAAGTACAGGGGCGGCTCTACCTTCATTGTTCGTAGGGATCATCCCCATATCGTTATCATGTCAAAAATACACGTCCGATATATTCATCATTGTCATACTACAAATAAATAAAGCAATGATTAAACTATGTAATAACATAATGATGATGACGCGGTATTAACACAATCACTGTGTACCTTTCAGTTAATTTTTAATTACCACATTTAAATAACATGCTAATTGCATATATTGGCCGTTCTATCTCGTTCTACAAAGAATGTGAATCCGTTAGCGTTAGTATACGCATAATGGGGAGCGAATCAAATAACCCCTAGATGAGCAAAAACGCTCGCTGTATTAGTGTATGTCGTTCAAAACTGATAGTGGTAAGTCTATAATACATATTATCATTATTATTAATAAAGTTAATATTGTTAAGCACGATTTTTAGATGTGATTAAGTAACAACTAAGATAATCATATTATTTATTATGAAAAATTACCCACTTCCTCATTAATAAAATCATATTATTATAAGTAACTTGGTACATAATGTATAATATGAGAAAGTAGGTAGGTGTATATTTAATAATTAATGGCTAAATCCCACCACCTAGAAAGTCGTCGAGCCGCCACTGTGTATGTACATAATATGAGAATAATTTGATATATTTTTTTTCCGGTCATAAATTATCTCAAATCTTAGTTTTGCATGATTTCTAACAATAACTCAATCTTTCAAGTGATAAAATATCTTCATAATTTGCATTAGCCTTGAAGCGTCCGACCAATTTTCAAAATCGTTTTTAAAACCGCACGCCAAGTTTAATAATAAATTTCAATTTAGTCGACAGGCAACCCCGAAGTTATGTTATCCAATCGTCATTACTTGAGCCAGGAATGTTATTTAACAAGGAGCACTTAGCATACCCGGCTGACCGCAGGAACCTTTCAAAATACCGAACTGTATGTAAGCTCGACGCTTGGTCCCTGCGTGGTTTTCTTGTAAACTGAATATTCAAAACTTAGCATTAGGAAAATTGTGTTATGCGGTTATGCAAGAGACGTGTAATTGCCTAATCTGTGTACTTTACTTTAAAACAAACATTTTACACCAGAACGAAATAAAACAATGTAAGGACTGACTGACAAGTAAATAGTGTGGCAGTGAAAAATAAAATTATTTTAAGTACGGAAAGTGTTTAATTTTAGTTTTTATACATAAAAGTGAAATAGAATTACGATTAGAACTCGCAATTTCGTGCCGCGGCCTGAGTATTTTAGTTGCCATGTATTTAATGGCCATTGATTAACGCCCAATACCCACTATGTGCAGTCCGTGAAACGAAACCGTGAATTTAGATCGTAGTGTCATCACTTCGAATGTAATAATATGGTAAACTTAAAAAAAGAGTTCACTTTTAAGCACAATATACCTACAAAACTAATTTATAAGATGAACATTGGCGTTGGGATACAGACGCATTGGGAGAGTAAATACCATATTGGCGTATACAAATTTACCCTTAGGCATAAAGCTCGACGCGCACACTACTGAGTAGGCCCCCTCCCACCCGCGCATTACCCTTCACCAATGTAATAAGGGGCCCAAGAAGCACAAAATAATTATTATTACAGCGTCTCTCATAACAAAGCAATAAAAATATTATATTATTTCTCGGGGCTTGTAATTAAAATCGGACACGCAATAACTAAACAAAGAGTACACTGTTATTGTATAATGGCTTCTCGCCCTTCTTATCGACGACGCTTCGAGGAGCGTGATTTTGCTTGCTGTGTTCAATGAATGGACTACGTTGTATTTTCGTTAATTCGTATCGCTGAGAAGCGAAAAACGGTGACTCATGGGGCAGGAGGGCACAAGGCGTCGTCAAATCCAGTGTGCGCTGGCGTATTTGATTACGTTGTATTTCCGATGATTTACGCGCCACTTGTAGAAATTTTGCGCGAGCGCCCCACTCGCTGCGTCAATGGGCTTTATGATTTAGTGCTCAAGTAGAGTTCATTTTTGAAATTATCTGTTTTATCACAAAAGAATAATAAAAACATAAAATGATTTTGGCCGTGTCTGGAAAATACATACGTATGCAGTTAGCAGTATCACAGTGCATCATGAGTTGTACCGGAAGTATATTGTCGTAAAACAATGAGATTAAACTCTAATGTCTAAAGAAAACACTTAAAATTAGGTAATAAAACCACCGGGATACAAGGGAAAGACAGAACAAAAAAGTTAGGTAGATAAGTAAATTCGAAATACAATTAAATCGTCTGTGTTTACATACAATTCTGAATGATTGAAAATTAGGTGGCATTCGTAAGTATCAAGTCATACCTATCAATATGAAATTTAAGTTATTATTCAATCTAATAAAAATGGAACATTACTGTCTGCAAAGGTCCGCGAACAACTCGTTTTTTGATCTCAATACTATACGGCCATCTCTTTCCGGTAAGACAGCTCACGATGAACTGTGCTACGGCGAAATGTAATACGTACAATTTACAAGTATCCGATTTTTGGGAAACTAGGCTTCAGGGCGGACTAAAATTTTATAGCTATTTTATTTTTCACACAATTCGTCGATTTAATAATCAGTCAATTTTTATATTAGGTATACGATTATATTCTTACCATTGCCATATTGAAGTTTTCGTATAGAACTGGTGACCCTAAACGGCCTAAAATGTATCATTGGTACCCTAATATGCATTATTTAATCACATTTTTCTGATAATTGTATTTTGAAAAAAAGACACCATATTACGATCTTTTATTTATCCACTAGAAAGACAACGTGAGTGTTTGACGTATGTCGTATAGGTTATATATATAATACGAGAAGAATAATTATCAATAATCTATGTAAATATTTTTAAAACCGTGATAAGGATCCATTTATTAACAAAATTGAATTTGAATGATGGCAGGACCCATGGAGTTTAATATAAACTTTGCTTACTCAACGGTTTTTTGAAGACACGGTCCGCAGCTGGATATCAATTTCAATCAAGAGGATTTTTCGTTGGTATAATATACTTTATTACTTACTACTACTTGCTCGCTTACAAACATGTGATATTAATTATTGAAAAGAGAAAAATTTGCATGGTCGTTAGTTAGTTATCGAGAATGGATGTATTTATTTATTTACACTATAACTTATAACAAATAATACCGTCACAAGAAAAAAGAAGAGAATATATATATAAATACTTAATAATAAAAAACATAAGTAGAATTTTATACAGAAAAATAAAATTTCGAATACAAAATACATAGCATGTCACTGAAAATGTCTACGTCTTTGGGGAGCATATTGAGTAGTCTTGCACTCCTCGCTAATGGTGCCTGATAGGCTTGACACGAGGAAACGGTTCCGATCCAGAATAAATCATTGCTGCGACCACGTAAGTAATTGACAGGCACGTGTAAATTTAAATTCGTTAGGAGATCAGGATTATAAACCATTCCCTGCGAAAACAGTCAAAAATGTGTCAAGAGCAGAATTGATCTACGAGATTAAAGAGAGTGAAAAGTAAGCATGCCTCGCAGAAAGGCAGTCGGAAAATAATCATTTGAAGAATTATCCAAAGGAAAATAGTTATATGTCTTGAACTTAAAATAAAGACATCGAAGAAATTTACTTTGTACAACACACAAGCGGTAAAAATTAGATTAAATTACTTATAGAAACTTTACGTAGGCAATGACATTAATATGGACGAAGCATCTAGAAAATAAAATGACACTCACTTTGTGTCGGGTATGCCGGATGGCGAAATTCATATTTTAATATCGGTATCCTACGCTAAAATGAACATTCTGCTTGCAAGCGGTTTGGCGACACCGCTGGGTCTGCCCATACAAAATTTATGACTGTCAGGTTTCGACTCCACCGTTATTACTGTGTTACAAAATGCCAATGTGCCTAGTTAAAAATTGTACAAAAAATCTACTAAACACTCCTAGAAAGATGGGATATCACTTTTCATGTGTTAGTATTATTTATTATTTATAAAATGCCATTTTAAGATATTGATGAATGTTTATTCAATGCAATTGAATGACAGAAACCATTGGACAGTCGCCTGTGATGCGCTGGGATCACTTGCGTCTAATCTCCGAGAAGTCGTAAGTAACCGAGAATCTGTTTCTAACGCAATGAGTCATGACACTAATACGCCATTACAATAAAGGTTATATTACTATAAATTCTCGAAGCTTGTATCGCATAATGGAAACGGATACGTCATATGGTCACGTGACATCTACCTATACATCTGTGAATGACTTTCATGCACAATTTCTCGTGCGCGCCGGTATGAAGTGAGTTGTCCATTTAATATGTCATTGAACGTAGGTAACAAAAGTTAAATTTATGTGTGCAAATAAAATAATACATAACAAATATTCTAAAATAAATCTTGCATGTGTGAAAAACGAAGGCGGATCGATTGAATTTACCAGTAGGAATTATTTAATGGTTTTAGTTGCAGAGCACCTAACCCTCAACATTCACTGGTAAAGATGGATATAATAATGCAGTAGTTAAGTGCCTATGTAGGTATAAATGTATTTTAAAGCGCGACTTTTTCTAGGCACCATTCGCAAGATAAGCCATCTTGTACAAACAGGTATGCGCTGTAAAAACAAAAGGCCCCTTAATTAATGCGACGCAGTGCGCGGACGTAAATCTTTTGTCTCCGAAGCGTAGAACCGGTTTCGTTTACCAAAGAGCGCCCTCCAGAGGAGCTGCTGATAAGTTATTTTACCCTTCAGTCGTTTGTCTCGCTGAGTGAAGCGAAAAAATTTACAGCGTAAGTAGGTAGGTAGGTACCTGCCCTGCGCAAGTGCGTGCGCAGGTGGAACGGGGAGTGCAACAAGACAGTGACCATATTTTATAACAGGAAAATAGGAAGAATAATACGTATGGTGGGATGCAGTTATCAGAATATGTACAATAATGAAGTACAATTAATTTAAACATCGAATAACTTTGAGTCTACTGTCTGCAATGTGTACGCATTGTTTATAGTGACACTAAACACAAGTTTTGTTATTAACAGCGCACCGATTCATCATGTAACCCACTATACATTTTTATGATCATGGGTTAGTGAGAATTGGGACCAGTCTCAGAAAATAAAAACAAGAATTGATATAGCAAGGAGTGCCTCCTCAAAATAAGACGCCCTCTCAACAATCGAGATCTGATACTACGTATAATTCACATGTTCTTTCAATCCTTATCCCATGGACTCTCAACCAGTTGAGTTATTCAAGATGTGGCTGTATGGACGCATCTTCAATAATCGTAGGACTGGCCGGGTGACAAATATTGACGTCATCAAATGAATGGAAAATGACCGAGAAGTTATGCGTATTATCAAAACCATATAACTACAGTACGTTGGCCATATTATGAGAGGATAAAGGTACGGTACATCTTCCGAAGCCTTAGCAGTATCTATCAAAAAAATGAGAGACTGAGAGATTTAGTTACTTGGACTGAGCATTTTTAAATTCTCCATGCGTGACGCGGTTGTCAGTTCAGTTTAGGCATTCCCAGTCTCATATGACTTTCAGGGGGTACGTACATAACCCGCCTTGTTGGAAACTATTACTATCACATTTTTTACCATTTAATAGAACAGCGGGAAACACCGAATTACCATTTTTTTAATACAGTGGACAAAATAGTTACGAATCCAACTAGCCTATATAGTTTATGTTTCGTTAATTATGAGAATTTTTGCGTGTGTGTACCTACCTACGTATAACAAAATTCGTATTTCGTGTTAGTATTAAAAAAAAACGATTGCGTTGATACCTAATTGCTATAGAAATGACTAAATTAATTAAAATCTATTTTTTGATAGATGGATCAACGTTAGATTCCTATTTACTCAAGTATGAACGGACGGTACAAGGAATTTCACCAAATTATTGTATCTTTCATATTATTATGCTCTATCAGGAGGACCCAGTATTTCTTCTTTACGAAAATCTATCATTTTCATTGCTTTACTATGCACCAATTTCTCAATAAATAATCCTTAATTTATCACTAATTACTAATTATTCAGCTTCCTAGTGGGAAATGTTGGCTGTTCGTTTGACTCGCGCATTACTTGTATGCAAGATGGTCGCCCTATATTAGGCACACTGCACATGATCAAAAGCTGTCCATTCATATGTCACATTCACCGAGTTCTAAGCAAGCGTCTCTTTTGTTGTCGACTATTGCATTCATTGGGCGATGAAAGCTGATACGAGATGCGTAAAATCCATTCAATCCTACAAACGCGTTTGTTCCTCAAAGTTCGCCATTTTTGTTATACGAAAAGACTACATATAAATACAGATTCGTATGTGGGATTTAGTAATGTATATCGCCAACATTTAACATACACATCAGTATGAATTGAACGAATTATAATATTATATTTAACTATTTCTTTTATTCAACGAATAATACACAAGTTTTGAGAATATAATTTTCTTTATATTGAACATATATAATTTGAAAACGCTACAGTATAATATTTATATATCGGAAGTGTTTTCAAATTATGTATGTTAAATGTTTAAAAAAAATCACGCGAAAATGTCCAATTATCTAAATATTGCCGGTCTAAATTTTCTTCGCTATGGGACAGAAATAGCACATTAACAAGGTCAATTTTTGAGCTATAAAAATCGACGTGTCCCCGAATTGTGTGGGTACACTGGTACGACCGCGTTACAAAGACTTGAGTCAGTGAACTGATACGTCAGATGGTAACACAAAGTTTCGCTTTACGTGGCCGTATCATATGATCTGGATGTCGCCCGTAAATGCGACACTCCGTAACCATATGGAACAGCCGCACGGATTCTGCCAACCGATCTACGTGCTGCAAGTCTCGGATGGCAGAAGGCTTAGGACGTAGCGATGGACCGATGGAAATAGCATGACTTGTGCTTGCTCTACCTTATGACTGTAGACCGTTCTTCCTCGCTTCGACTGCACCATGGACACAACAATATCATTCTGCCTCCAATATACATTTGGATTCATTTTTTAAGAAAATGAAAATCTTCATCTTGGGACGGTGTCATTGCAATCCTTGTATATTCGAAGAGCGAATTTTCTTTTAAAACATTTCATTATACTTCGTGGGCCTTCTATACCAACAAGTAGTAATTTTACTTGTCACACTAAAATGTCAATCGTAACTCAACTATTTTCAAGACACCCATCGCATGACGGATGTGGTGTTTCATGATGACACTGTCTGTGTTGCGGTTACGCCATTTTAAAAGCGCCATTAAGATTGTATATTTTTGCGAATAGTTTATTTTTTAAAGCATTGAATAAGAAGGTTATAATTTGTTTCTTTTAATCCATTGTTAAAGTAAATTCTTTCTCTTCTCTATTCACATACAGACACATCATTTAAATAATACTTCTTACTTCCTTGTATTTATATATACTTACTGCATAATATTATGTCGAACTAACAAAAAAAATGTAAACGAATCAAGCTATATTATACCCAGTGAAAATTTGTTCGAGTATGACTATTTGCTATTTTTACAAATGAGATTTTATGGCATTATACTACAGCGGTTGAAAGATCGAATACTAAAAAAAATATGGTATTCTTATCTATCAATAGGTAACTTAATAATTTTGATTTTACCACATTCTTTTGTAGTAATACAAAATAGAAATATCAATAGATATATACCTATATATAAATTTACTCACTTACTAAGACTTACTAAAAGCATTTCAGTCGTTTCAATAATGTTTTTGTTCGTTGAAAATTGGTTTCAGTTACAACATTTTATTTGTCAGCCTCGTACTAACCATATTTTGTCAGAGATTCTGGACCCGAGATATACACATTTGTGTCTTTCATAAGTAGAATGTTTCTTATTCTTTTTAACACCAAAACAGGCAAAGATGCCTAATGGCAGTAGTATAGTAGAAGAAGTTAATAATTACAGGAACACTCCGCCGCAAGCCGCCTTTAATATTATGTTTATCTTTATGTAGATCGATTAACTTTCTTTTGCAACCCGATTAAACAAAATGAAGCAAGTTTTTAAATGTATCAATTGTGAAATATTTATAAATTTTTAAAACAAAAAAAATGCGTATGTACATAAAACACCTACGAGAGTTTATGCCAGATTGGTAAGCTTTACATCGAATTTAGTTGCTTAGGAACTGTAGAAAGATTACTATAGAAAATGTAAACCTATTTGTGTGTGAAATAATTACGTACTTATTCTAATATCGTAATATCACCCACGTTGGCGCTTATTTGGAGACTTTACGACCATCATACAAAACGTACCTACCTATTCGAATTACGCAAAATGCCATTTTTGTCGAATTCAATTTATATTCCACCGAATAAACAATCTTTATGTGACAGCAGATACGGTTATGTTTCCACTAAAAGTCGTATATCTAATATCTATCAGTAATATCAATAACTAACCTTTAAAAGTAGGTAACACTTTGACCGAAAACACAACTCGTAAATAGAATGAATTAAATACGCAATTCATGCCAATAATACTATTGCATTACAATATTTATTGATTTTTGAATGAAAATACATTTGAATTCGAATTTTGAGCAGTCAAAATAAATATTGGAATAATCGAACATGTCAATATTACTGAATAATAAAATATCGACTCTAAATATTTAGTGAAAAACGGTTTAAATTCAAATTCAAACTATTTATTTTGAATACAATGAACATGACAAATAATAAATTCAAAGCGTTCACAACATAACATAAAAAATAAGTGTTAACAATATTAAAATAAAAATACAGGTTAATACGAGTGAATAATAAAAATAATATTACATAGAAGCACACCGAGTGAACTAAGTAAAACCTATCTTAAAAAACCTATAAAACAATGTCAATCTGAATTCACATCACGTAAGTGGAATATATTAATATTCGAACCCTCCCAATTGGCATTACTAATGGCAAATTAGTTCTGCACCTTGGGAGCACAAATAACGGATGCTCCCAATTTATAAGATAATTATGACATACAGGTCAATACTACCAAGAGTGGAAGTTTCCATTAACTCCGTATAAGTCGGAAAAAAATGTGTAGCTACATAAAGATCTCTTCTAAGCTTTAAATTACAGTATGTAAACATATGTAAGAGAAAGTCAAAGTAAAGGGGTCTAAAAATGGTAATTCTTTACCCACATTAAAAAAATATATATTCATGAAGTTGTAATTATTTAAAATGTGTTATAAATACATATGCCCTTTTCACTATGGCTCAATATATAAGGGAAAGCAACCCTGTTTTATTCTTAGCATTTAGGAATTGTATCAGTGTGAGTAGCTAAAACAGTAAAGTTCACCACCCGGATGCGATGGATGTGGGTTCAAGTCCGATTCGCTATTTTGTAAATAATATCAACCCATGTTTGCGAGGTTGTTCCAAATTATCCAAGTAGGACTAATATTAATCACCAGTAGTAAGACTATATTGGTTAGAAAGTCGAAAGAATTAGCGTTAACATAGCTATGAAATCTTAAAATGATTTAAGGGAATTAATGTGTACAAACTGAAGTGCCTCGAGTAGAGTTGGGTTTCGGGAATTTCCCGACGGGAATTCTCGAGAAATTTTCGGGATTTTCCATCCCGAATCTCGAGAATGGAATATTTTAACATTTCGGGAAATCCCGGATCTCGAGAATCTTTTCTCAGGATTCGGAATTTCTTTATTATCAAATATTAATTGAAAAACGATTTTCTATTTGGAAAAAGTGGACAAAAAACACAAAATTCAAGGACTGGTCGATGCATTTAACACAATTAAGCCAACGTCGAATCAAAATAAGCGCAATTTTTGCAACATCGGGGAATTTTGTGTCTCAAAAGCATACGCGATTGACAGTCTGTGTTTTTTGAAATTCTATTTTAATATGTTTTAAATTATCTTTGTTTTCTTACTTCTATTTTGTTTGTCCCGAATCTCGAGATTGAGATTTTCTCGGAAAATACCCAACTCTATTCTCGAGGAAGGGTGTTAATAGAAATATATTATATCAACGCAGATATAAATTAAAATAAAACATCGCTGTATCAGATGTCAGTTAGTGAAATAATATCATTATCCTATTTAAAAATAGGTTTCCTTTTTGTCTATGCGTTGATGTCTTTTTCACGTTCTAACGTCATAACATTTTCTTTTTGAGAACCTCCCAGAAAACGTACATAACGACAACGAAACATGCATTAGCCAGACGTTGTGTTATGTATGGTGGACGTCAAACTAGACACGGTCTTGAATTACTTGCCGATGTAAATGATGGTCATCCGTGATTTCAGACACGTACAACGCGGGGGTCTATATCAATTTTGTTTCTACGTTTTGTTATTTAACTTCTTTTTTGTTTTCGTTTTAAGTGAGCAAAGAGCGGTGAAGGATAGCCTTGTATTGTTGTTAGGTCAATGACGGACGAGCTTTTTTCATTTTGAAGACGTCAGTGTAGCAAATGTAAATAACGACGTCTCTTTAGTATGGATTGAAATTTAACCTTGTTACTGTACGTATGTATATTATAACATGTATGTGCATAATTTTAATAAAGGTCAGAACTGCTTGGATGGACGCAGTTTATAAAATAGTAACAAATAACTCAAATGAGAAGTTACATTGTAAAAGTCATAATTTTCAAAATCTGATACAATTGTAGCAGATTTCAACAGAATATTTGAAATATAATTATGACATAAAACGTTATATTCTGGATCCGCTATAGTCAGGTCGAGACACGAAATTGTAAGCTTTAATGGTAGTCTTAGTTTGTTCATACTTCGAATTCAATATGGTTAACAGTTTGTAGAAAATGATTAATGCTGCATATCAAAATAAATTGTAATAATTTAAACCAAATATGCAATCGAAAATATTCATTTATTGCGAACTGGTTTATCATATTGCATTAGAAGATAATCAATAATTAGCACTATCATAGTAATTCGCAATTTAGTGCCACGGCCTGAATATAATCGGCCTTGAATGGTCCTACTAAATCATAGGTATTAAGCCATGGAGATTTCAATACTCACCAAATAATAAATCCAGGAAAATTTTATATGTATGGTGTTTAGAATTACACCGTGTGTTCTTCCGGCTTTCATCGACGTTTCAGACTCATTACTATTCTGAAGAGACTTTTTACTAAGAGCAACGTTTACCTATACGGAATATATTATTACTCGCTTTTTGAAATACTGAAAATAATGAATGTTGACAAGCTTTTTAATTTTGGAGCTGTGTTTGTACGTAGTAGGTATCATCAAAAAGACTTATCATTTAATCCGTAGCCCACAAGCGTCACGTGATGGAATCGACACTGTAGAATCGACTAGGTACAGGCCCTAAAGCCTAAAGGAACTATTGTCCAAAGCCCACAAATGGTAAGGGTGTATGTGTGCTGTTTATTTATCCCGAATTGACATACAATTTGTGGATAAATCATACAATATGTCGTATTATATTTCAGTTGTTCTGTTTACAATTTGAACCGGCGTAATATAAAAATGTGTTTAACAATATATACATAGCTGCTTATAACACAAAATAAACATTTTTATTTTAATGGTTTAGGTTTTTTGGGGGCATCAGTAATACGTATTAGCCTAGGAGTCAGGACACGTACACGTGTAAATCCGGCCCTGACGTGGTATCATTATAATCTATGGAGTTCCACCACATAATAGCAGTGGCGAAGACTCCATACTAGGCGATTATTTAAAGCCTACCTTCGAAAAATAATTTTTATTTTCATATTGATGTATTTATATAATCACAAATAATAATATATTCAATATGCCCAAAGACACCTATCATATAATTGTCATAATTTTACGATCTTTTCCCATATTTCAATAAAAACCACCTATGACATCTCTCAAAAGTTTAAAAAAATAAAACACACCGCGTTTCGCTTCACATATTGTATAGGATTATTTTGACGTGAATCGTCGGGTTTTTCAATATGAAGTTTTTTTTTCATAATTTCAAAATGTCTGGCGTCCCGCATACAAATCTACAAATTGTTTCGTTAGCGCTAACATCGCTAGAGCACATTTATTCAAAATAATTAATAAGAAGATAATTTAAAAAATAATTTCTATGGGATTCAATCACATAAATATGTATTGATTGACATAAATATGTATTGATTGTTGTTAAAAATATTAAATAATTTATCTCGTGATTTTTATTTATCTATTAGTTCACTCATTAGACAAATTTAAATATCTGATATTGTACCTACCTAAGTCTGTGTTTTAAATATAGAAGTATTTTAAAATGTCTAGTTTTACGGGTTAAATTATAAATTGTTATGGATACACATCAACGGATATTTTAAAAGATGATAGGTAATATATTTTGAGTGTATGTTACGTTTATAAATGTTTAGGAAAATACATAAGTAATTCAAACCAATTGCTTATTTTTATAAACTAATTATAACAAACCAATTAAGGTGTTGAAATTTCATCGATTTAGCGTACCTTCTTATTTCCCGTAAATATATCTGACAAGCATGGTTACTCCCACAGCCTACCTCTTTCAAAAAGTCACCCTTCGCCACTGCGTAATAGGCAGTTAAATCGGTTGTATCTGGACACATAACCAACCAGTAAATGTCTACATAAGGCTAGAGTAGGAAAAACTTTATTATTGATAAGCGTTTGGTGAAACAGATAAGTATATAATGTAAATGAAAGTACTCCTCGACGAGAATATAAATAATAGATTGCTTGTTTTCTTACTACGATATATAAGCATGGTATTTGTTTTAAAAATAACGCAATAAACATTCTTGTCACCATGCGATAGGCACTTGTATCTGGCTGGACACATAATCAATCAGTAAATGTATGCCATATTTTTTTTTTAAATAATAATATAATATGTTTAATAATTGTAAATATCGTATATTAGTATGCATAAAACATTACTATTATACCACATAATCTTCACATATTTCGACAAGTTAACAATGACAAATATTTCGTTAATACATACTTTTACAACTCTTAATTTCACATAATAAATCACGATAGTCGGCAAGAGTTCACACTTTAATAAACACACTTCCACAAGAAAGTTTACGGTATGCCGCGGCGATTAGTGCATGTATACCTGTAGCTTCACCAATAAATCAAAGAGTTCGACTAGCCGGATGCTAATACCATGTAGTAAACGATGCCCTGTGCTTTATTTAACATTTCGCCGATCCAAGATACGTTTCCAAGCCACAATATTGACTACACAGGTGTTAAACAATAATTAAGCCGTTGTGCTATTGCAAGAGGCGCATATTTCAAAGAATATGCGGAATTTCGTCGGTGAACTGTCGAACTATTAACCTGGATTAGTAATCATCGAAACTAGTACCAATTGCTGAATAGAATATGCACAATTTGTAATTCGCGGTATATTCAAGGAGCTGAATTGCAAAGAACTTAGGTACTCTGTTGAATCCGATATATTAATTGACTTATAATATTGTCTCCCATGCATAACGCGACCATACGTCCCGTTTTTAGGTAGCCTATCCCGTTGTCCCTAAGCACAGCTTCGGGACGCCGAAATGTCCCGTTTTCAGAAAGAGAACAACCCACGGTAACAATTAAAAATATGTAAATAAGCGAATTTAACCAAAATATCTGTCAGAAGAAATTCAAAGTGTAATGGATGTATTGATTGAAAAGGAATTTGTTAATTGTAACCAAGTTACAGAAGTATTTAACGAGTATTTACTTATTTCTAATAACATTAGACCGCAAAAAGTGACAGAATGGATCACTGGGAATGTTTCAACCGAAAATCGTTGGGTGGAATCATTGTTCAAATGCTTTCACACAAATATTTTGAATCATACGAACTTTCGTATAATTATTGAATACATTTTAGGTCTGCCTGACACTAATGCACCTGTAGAAGGGGTATTTTTATGAATAAGTTGTGGATAAGCTAAAAAACACAATTGAAAGTCACAATTCTTAAAGCAATATTAACTTTAAGAAGTCCTGCCAAGAATTTCTTTCTTATTTGAAATCAAAACCAAATAAATAATTTTCCGACCATGTCCGATCCTAATAGGATCATATGGGCCTCCACAGAGTAGAGGTTTGTATTAACAGATTTTGTTTTTTTACGAGAAATGGATGTCAGCCACTTGCTCAACCTATTAGGTCCATACCCTGACTCACACACAAATTGAAAAACAATATGTGTACTTGCCAGACCCAGGATTCGAACCTGAGACCCACGGCGTGATAGTCGAACGCTTAAGCCGCGCGGCCACCGTGGGTGTTAATGTTAATACGTAATAATTAAGTAAATTTGTTCTTCAGAAAAATACAAGACCACATAAATAATTTATTTTCACGTTTTCATTCCTGTTCTTTTCATTAATAAATACCAACTATGAAGAAATATGCGTTTTTATACTATCTACAAATTAGTAGATGTCCCATTTTGAGGAAAAAAATAAATGGTCACGTTACCCATTCATCTAATAATTCTTCTTTCTATTGTATTATTTTCGGTCAATATGTACAGATATTTTAAGTTTGCATAACATGTTCTTGTCTGAAAAATTAAAATATATGCGTAAGTATATAAATATTGTAAAAAATATTCATAAAAAAATACTTGCAGATCTACTGAAACATTTCGCAGCCCCCCTGCGGATCGCGATCCATGAATTTGGGAAGTACTGAGTTAGAGCATGCGTCTGCGTATATGAAGGATGAGTGAACTATCAACGGTAGACTATTATTTATATAGTGGTACCTTTTAACAAATACATTTTACCAAATTATCATATAAGTAACCATAATGTAGCTTAGTAATTTGTATAAATGTGATTGTCGATGGCAAAATTATGAAGATGTATATTAGTGTGCTAATTACGTATGCAATACAAAGTTGAATTCGTTGAACACATTGTGGAATTTTAGCGCAAAGGATTGTATTAATATTCATTTATGTAAAACACATTGATATGAGAAAAACCGTGAGAAATGCGACGATTAAAATGTTAAGATAATCGCTATTTCATCGAAATGGCAATATTATGAAATTCTGAAAGTAAAACACAACACAATATAATATCTACGATTTGATAATAAAAATAAAACGTTTATGATAATAGAGCTCACTAAAAACCTCAAATGGAAATGAACTGAAGAAAACTAGTCATTCAGTGGTACACAATAGGTACAAAACGTCCGCAAGGTATGCATAGAGGCCGCTGGATTGATAAAATGTCTAAGTACTGCGGAAGTACGTGGTAACGCAACGCACAGGACCGAAATAAATGTAATCAGCTCCGAGAGGCCTTCATCCAGCAGTGGATAGATTCAAGCTGATGATAATGATAATAATACAGAATAATTTTACCATATTGCCTTTTTTATCGTACGTAATATAACATTTCTATATTAAAAATAACTACACTCTGGTTAATAAATGTATACCTACTTGTTATAATTGATTTAAGTATTCAACTATTCCAGCTAGTAAAAATACTTATATAGAAGAGTACAGAATTTAAATTCAAATTACATTAGTCGATAGTAGGATTAATTAAGTACACGTATGTCATTGATATAACATATTATATTTGGGGATAGATACTCTGTTACCTACAAAACACGTTTTGCAGAATAGGTCAAATACATCTGAAGAAAATGGGTACCTAATAATCATTTTTTTTACGATGTAGGTTAATTTAAATTATAACTAGGTACATAACATATTTATTTTTGTGAGACAACTGTAGACGCGTTAGCAGAATAGGCTATTAAGACATGAACGAATGTTTTCGATTAATTCAAAATATAATAAATGAAAATTACCTATCATACAAAATCTTAACATTAGGTAACGTTGATTTAGCAAAATAAAACAAAGCGTGAACGAGAATTGATATAGGCACCCTTCTACACATTCACAGATAATATGCATTATTTATTCATTCCTTCATCTGAGAAACACTGTACTTACAATGCCTCTACTTAATGTCTCCACTCTTCCCAGTCCTTCGTTTCCACGTACCAACTAAACTAAATTATTAGTTCATCGATCCAGCGAGCTATTGGTCGCCCTTTAGCTCTTTTAATAACTCCTTGATACCACTGGGTTATTATATGAGATATAATCACCAATTGACAAATAAATACTGCATATAGTCTCTGTTCTGGCAGAACACACTAACTGGAGAATACTAGTTTTGAGTAATTTGACTTTGAAGTTGTTAAAATGTTTGAAATGGTCTATCATGTGAGTGTATTAAGTAATCGTAAAAAGAATGACTTTAAAATAAAGACTGTTTATTAATTAAGAAGGTTTCCAGGCGGTAAAGTTTGAAATAAGGAACGTTTTGGTATAACTAACTCAATATTACATTTTTTCGAAATAGTGTCTTCTGCCAGAACAGTGACGATATTATATATATGTATTGGAGTTTTAAGTAATTCTGATGAGCAGTTATTTTCATTTTTAAAAGATTACACAAATTTAAGATAGTCAAAAATCAGTCAAACAATCAATCTTTCTTAAAATGGTGTTTCTCTCAACTAATAAATAACCTCATCAGAAAACCATTAACATGCTAAACAGACAGTAAGGAATTAATAGCGCCGGCTAAGTATCATTATATTCAGTCATTGAGAAGCATATTTATAAAATTTAATTATAAACGCAAGCCCATTTCAAGAACTGGTTCTTGTAATGTGTGCGGTTAAGATTTGCCGCTATATTTTCAGCGTGATACATAGATAATTCGGGTATGAAACTTTGGCATTAACATGAAGGGTTAGAACGTTAAACGAAGACGTTTAACTTAAAATTCATTACTAGAAACACTATAACCTCATAATCATTAAGATCAATTATTATACACTATATAACATGTAAAGCACAAATTATACGAGCAGATTCGCAGACTCGACGACTCGACGACTCGACGACTCACCGACCGTCTGTCCCCGTCGACGAATGTCATTTTGAACCGTGGGCAGAAGACACTCAGACCGACACCGAATACTGTCAGTTTGACGTTTACATTTATAATGAAAGTCACCTGACTTTATTCATTATTTTAACAAATAATAATGTTGCCTAATTGAATCACCACCGGTTTAGTATTATAATAGTCCAGACCATGTCACATGTATAATATATTCAATGTTTCTCATCAACGCCAAGAAACAAAAATCGACGCTCATTTGTATTAGAATAATTAGAACATAAAATTAAACATTCGTAAAAGTTTAGATATAAATTAATGTTCAGACAACAATTAAGATAAACATTTTTTAATAGTTTGTATACAATGTTAACAGAATTGTTGTATATTGTCTGGGCGTATTTGGATTTTTAAATATCTTGGCCGTGTAAAACTGGAGGGAAGCGGCTTTGGTCAGACCTGGATGGAGGTGGATCCTGTAGGTAGGAGGTCAATATCTATATAGAGGTGTAACGTCAGAAAGAAGAAGAAGAGTTATCATGCACCACTATCATCGTTTTGAGTTCCTTCGAGTTTATTCTCAAATGTATTGAAGTATATAACAAACCCGACACGTCAGAAAAGAACGAGGATGGAACCGTAGTCTTCTTCTTCTTCTTCTTTCACCCTGTCACGTCCCAACATTGGGGCATAGGGCAAGCACAAGTTGGCGCCACTTCCCTCGGTCCATCGCCAACTCCTGCGCCTCCCGCCATGTCAGACCTGCAGCACGTAAGTCACTTTTGTAGCATCGCTGCAGGGTGAGGGAGGGCCGGCCACGGCGACGGAACCCTTGAGGCTGTGTTACAAGGGTACGAAGTGCCGCACTCTTTGGCGGCATCCGGAATACATGTCCCAGCCACGTAAATCGTCTCTTCGTGATAACTTCAATCACCGAAGGCTGTTGTGTCTGCTCACGAACTCGGGTGTTTGTAACGCGGTCGTACCAATGTACCCCTAAGATTCGGCAGAGACATCGATTCTCAAAGCTCAAAAGCCGAGACTCTTGAAGCTTAGTAAGATGCGATGTCTCACAGCCATACAGGAGCACAGGTAGCACGCACGCGTTAAACAAACGACATTTGGTCCTCACAGAATACAGCCTTGACCTCCATGCGTCCCCAAGTTGGTTGAACGCAGAGCCCGCCACACCCATGCGGATTCCAAGCTCACTAGAAATACCGCCATCATCGGCAACCGTAGCACCCAAGTATTTGAATCTGGACAGCAGCTCGACGGGCAGACCAGAAACCCGCAGAGGAGTGTCGGCGTCGATGCATGCAGCACTGCACATGGATTTGGTCTTAGAGGCATTCAGATGAAGACCCACACGCATCGAGTTCGCGGCTACCCTGTTCACGGTTACCTCCAACCTTTCGATCGTCGAGTCAAACACGACTGCGTCGTCGCACAGTCTTTCTTCGCATAGATCGGTTGTGTCATCATGATGTAGGCGTATCCCACTGTCGGGGCAAACCGTCTTACGCATTATGAAATCCATCATGATGATAAAAAGAAAGGGCGCAAGTACACATCCTTGCTTGACTCCTGACGTGATTTCAAAGAGGTCAGAGGATGTTCCGGCTGCTCTCACGCGACACTCTGTATTGGTGTAGAGAGCACTTATCACGGCGACCAGTTTCCGTGGGACACCATAGCCTAGCGGAATTTGCCACAGAGATTCACGATGAGTACTGTCAAATGCCTTTTCATAGTCCACGAAGCAGCAGGCGACAGGTATATTCATCTCTTGGTACTGTTGCAGGAGGCATCGGAGAGTTGAAATATGCTCTGAGCAGGACTTCCCCGGGACAAATCCACTCTGCTGCGCACGCAAAACGTCCAGCATGGGACTTCTAATCATGTACAGGAGAATCTGCGCCAACACCTTCCCGGGAACGCTGAGGAGAGTGATTCCTCTGTAATTATTAGTCTTGTGGGTTACCCTTTTTGTGCAGAGTAACAACGGTACCACCCCTCCAGGCTTTGGGGCACTGCTCCCTTTCCCACACCTCGTGCAGAAGGTCGCACAAGGACGGCAATACAGCGCTCAGTCCGCAGAGCAGAAATTCTGCATGGATGCCATCATCTCCAGGAGCTTTCCTGCGCTTCAGTCTTTTGACAGCTTCTTTAACTTCAGCAGTTGTCGGAGGATCTTCGCAGAATCCCGATGCAGTAGTGATACCGAGGGCAGTGATCTCCGACGGAATATCGAAGGGATGCGTGGGCGATTCAGAACATCACTGAAATGTTGGCGCCATAGCTCCTGGACCTTTGCAGGTTCAGTGACTGTCACTCCGTCAGAGTTGCGTAATGCAGTGACCACTGGACGTTTCCTACCGCAAATTGCTCTGGTGATGCGGAAAAGAGCACTTGGATTGTTCTTGCAGACAGCAGATTCTGCATCCCGAATGAGGTCATCCAGGCGTCGGCGCTTAGATATACCAAGATATAATTAATTGAATCAGCATTTACTTGGTACAATTCCAGTTAAGAAAATCATAATATAAAAATTATAAATTATATTAAATTCTACAGGTTGTTTTATAAGTCGAAATATTAAAACATGTAATATTACGCTGTATAGATATTTATAAGCTATCAACCGCAATTATGGGTTTTACTTTAAATATTACTTTTTCAAAATCAAAATTTACAATATTTAAGCGATATGTTTTGAATGAAATCTAGTCGATGGGAGTTAGCATCACTTGACAGGTGAGGTCACATCAAATATCATCCGCAGACGCCGTGTTTGTTTGGGAAAAAATAGGTAAGTAATTGAAATTTTAAAATGTAGGTATAATCCGTATATTGTCTGTCTTTAACAAATTACACCATCACCTACAAGTTCAAAAAAAATACCTACGCGTTCAATCAAAATAATAATCACTACATACCACTGAAAATAAATCGCACGTAATTATTGATAAATAATTCACAGTCACTTAATTCGTAAATAATTCCTTGACATTGACGAGTGGCCATTTATAAATAGGCATGTCTAGAAAAAAAATTGATTAGTTAATCACAATAATTATTTATTCAACAGGAAAATAATTTAGATGAACAATAATATTATGAACAAGGCTCCTCATAATCGAAATAGATTTACGACTAAAATGTGTCTGGCACCGAATGCAGATTCAAAGTTACAAGCTTTTCTTAATTCTTTATTTTATAATATCTCTCGATATATTAATACTATCGACCGAGATTACTTGATGGAATTTGAATTATAATGGATATAAGTTTTGTACTATTCCGTTTGAGACGTATTTTGCAACCCGGGTTTCGCCTTTCCGCATTTTCTACGTCTACTGAATGTATTATTAGTGATTAATTATCTAATGATCTATTATGTAGGGTTTTCACGATTGATACGCCTATTAAATATATTATTAGTGATTAGGTATACACTTATTTTTGTTATTGTGATCATTGATTTGATAAAATGTAGGTTATAAAGTTTTTACGTAAGTAAATATTAGAAATAATATAAGTACATAGGACCTAAAGTAAATCTTGTTTCTTATTTTAACAAAATGTATATAATTTACTTTAAATAGTGTACACTGGGAATTCTGGTATTTTATGGTAAATGGCAGAAAACTCGATATGATTTCGATTCAAGGGGTAGGTAATTGATACTCTATTTACACATTTATTTCTCCATGGTTATGGAATTTATTATTAACTTATCAATAGGGGCTCGAGACTACAACACGCCATATATCGATAACCCATGTGAAGCTACATTTTGAATCGTGAGTTTCACAAAATAATAACGATTATAATAAGACATCTTCCACACACCTTACTAATATACTATTGCAATGGTAATAGTAGGTAATATTATTCTAGTTACATTAATTATCATGTAAAATAAGATTCCTTAATTCTGTCCAGTGAATTGAAATACCTCATATAAAAGGTTTCGCGCTGTTCGAATTGAGAGGGACCTTTTTTGTCAATAATGAGAAAGTGGGCTAAATTAATAGACAATTTCAGCTCCCTATATCGAACGACGACCACGCCCATACATTCGTACCAACCTTGACTAGCTTACTAAGAAATATAGTGGACATCTTTTCTATAGAATTGCAATAAAAGAATTTTTGTCTAAGGTTAGGCCGATAGAAAATTCATAAAAGAATGCGTGATGTCATCAATCGACAATGGTAGTGTAATTTATAAGTTTCATTGGCACACAAAACCTATCATTATTTAAATTTAATTAAAGTTACAGTTTTAATGGCGGCTTTCATCTTGAAACTGTGTCGTTCGATTGATTGATATTTTATAAAAAAAAAATAGCCGTTAGTCAAACAAAACAGAACACGTAAATAATTATAACCATCTATCGGCAAATTGACAAACAAAAAAAATGGCAGCGAAACACAGAGATATTTGCGTCGAATTTGACCGGAACCAAAAAATTGCTAGTTGTTATAGTGATTTAACAATATACCAAGAAGATGATTGCACTGTGTGGTATTTCCACGAATGTCATTGACATCCGAAGGCGAGCTTTCTCAAAAAAGCTTGAAAAGTGGAATTGTATAATGATAATTAGCAACTACTATTGTTGATATAGATTACACAATGATACAACATTCCAAACAATACTTTCACAAAAGTGGGTTCTGCGAGAAAAGGTTATAGACACCATATGGTTGGGTCAATTATATACGCATTAATCCTTTCTTTCCACCAACCTCAAATCCCCAATAATTGTCACAAGACCACCAGTCACGGGTCATTATCGACCGTGATGAAAGGATTTTCAGGATGAACTATTACTATATGATGACTATTAGGATGTCCAGTTCATGGTTCATTTTTCTTCTATGTGCCCCATTTTCTTGTTATTTTCTTCGGTTTGGGTTAGATTGTACTTACATGGATATAAATTTACCCTAAATTCTTTATTTTCGACGTCTACCACGCACGTGTGCACTTAAAGTATAAGGGTTTACATCTAATTTTTTTTAAATTTAGAAACTGGAAACCTCTTTAAACTATATTTTTAGTTCTTAATTAACTATTTTTTTATTCAACGAATTATTCACAAGATTTAAGAATGTAACATTCTAATTATTGAACATACATCATTTTGAAAACACTTCTGAGAAAATATATTATAACTTATAACCAATAGAAAAAATATTTTTTTGAAAAAAAAAATAAGACACCCAGCAGGAATCGAATCTGTATCTCTCGGGTTTCGCGCCCATGCATATAGACCACTATGCTATAGACAAATAGACAAATTTTAACTAATGGCTCTTAATACTCTCTGAAGCGCTTTCCAAATTGAGTTACTATTGGCGATCGGATTTTGAATTTTAAATCAAAGAAGGTAAGTATATATTACTTTTAATTACTAACCGACGTCACGGATCACTCCAAGATTGTTTGTTGTAACTTATGTAATTGAACTTCTTAATAATTTTTATTAACTATTTATAATATTTTTTTATTCACGAATAATTCACAAGACTTAAGAATGCAACATTATAATTATTGAACATACATAATAAGAAATTATGTATGTTCTATATTTAGTTCTTGTACACGAAAGCTGCTCATAAGTAAACAATGAATTTTTTACTATGTGGGTATTTAAGTAAACGCTAGAAACAACAGTGGAATGTAATTTATGTAAAGAAAAAAAAAGTCTCATTAAATTGAAACACATCGTTTATTTCACTAACAGAGACGTTTTATTAACAATTTGGGTGGAGTAATTTAAATCCCATTTTTCCCGAGTGCCGAAAAATGGACACCCATAAGCGATATTTTATGCAAACAGCATAATAATCTAACATCTTCGGCTGTATTGTGGAAGTCGTAGTCGTCTCGTGCATTGTTTTCGGTTTGATACGTTACATTTTTAAGCGAGCGCAAACAGCGTTTTAAAATTTCACGGAGCGTCCCCAGCGTTCGCATAAATTAGTCGCGGAAGATTTAACAAATTCTTGAGAATAGACTTGAAAAATGCATGGAGATGTTACATTGATAATGACGATTTTTATTACACTTGACTCTACAGTAGCTTTACAAAACTTTATCATTGTCTGTACACCAGAAGGCTGAATTAACTATTGGTAAACAGTGTAGGAACTAGAATTAGACAAAAGATAATCGTGCAGTTTTTACACCATTCACAAGTGAGACATTTTTTTAGTTTTATTTCCATACGTTTTTTTGAAACCATGCATTGGAGGTGGATACACTTTCTCTAGAATCTAGAAGAAGAAATTATAACATATTTTATTGTATTAATACTATCGACCGAAGGTACTTAATGGAATTATAATTATTTAAGTTATTAGATTCGGTATTCAAATATATTGTTCATTTAAGGCTATACCTCAGCTGAGGCATGGTCTAAAAAGATCGTGACTAGGCGATGCGCGGATTGTGCAAATGACGCGAGCCGAACGAAATATAATTTGTCATAAAAATTCAACATGCGTCCTTTTAATGTAATGTTTATTATTATATTCGTAATAATAATAGTATATTCATTGACATGTTTTAAGTATTTAAGTACATGCGGAACGTTTTTTAGTCATCTTTGCACGATTTAAGAATATATTCCTCCGACGCCATCACAACATAAATTGACGTGCTCACAGGTCGACTATCGCTCTCCGACTGGCAACGCGGCCGAAATTACGTCCCACATAATGTGGAAAATTATTTGCCGTTTAACTTATGTACGCTCTTAAATAATTTTCCATCCTTGGTAAATTTCAACCAGCGACAAAATGACAAACCGGGCAGGACTTTGGGACGGACCTTAGAAACGGGTCAATCCCGTTAAAACCGATACGAACTATGGCGAGCCTCAAGGCCGACTATATTCAGGCCGAGGTAATAAAATGCGATTACAATGGTAGTGCTAGTTGTTGATTATCTGCAAACGTATACGATAACCTATTCGCAATAAATGACGATGTTCGATTGCATATTTCGTTCAAATTATTACCATGTATTTCAATATGTAACAATCATCCTTTTCGTTTATCTAGTATCAAACAGATACCTAGCACATTCATCAAATCTTACGGCTTCCTGTCACGGCCTGATTATAATAGGCCTTGGGTGAGCCTATATTATATAACACAGTGGCGATAATTCTTCGATTTATAACATTATTTAAAGTTAACTTTAATTTGTAAAAAAACAATGCAATAACTGCCGCGAATAGTGTAAATCTGCATATTAATCGGTTATACACTTCTACAATTTTAATCAAATAAATATGAATGAAAAAGTGTGGAAATTTTTCTTGTATCGCCCAAAGTATACCAGCACTATTATGGTTTCGTTTAGGTAGGGTTTAATTGATTTTTAAAAACTAACTAGCACCATCTGTAAATTGTAGACAATAAAAACAAATAGGTATGACTGACAAAGTTTATTGTGCGCTATTTATGGCGGATCTCAACAGCATACCTCCACCCTTCGCCACTGTATGACACATATATTGTTAGTATTTTCGGTACAAATCGGACTGTGGCAAAATTCATGAATTCAAGAATGAAAACCAAACCTAACTCAACTTAACAAATAATCCAGTATATCGGCTATTTTCACAATTTTTTTGCCACTGGCTTCCCGTAAACCGACAAGAACCGTATTTTCATATGACTGTATAGCTAGAGTTTGCATGTTTACAATAATAACACAATGAAGGCCGAAAAACTTTCGTCCATTGTCGATCTTCCACTATGTTGAATATTATAAAATAAAGAATTCAGGTCCAGGGGCCTTATGTTAGAACTTGCGAGTTGTAGTCGCCCGGTCGACATGACGTCATATGACATCATTGTGACGTACTGCCGGAGTGATAATAGCATTCGAGAATATAACGCTATTAAAATAGTGGCATTATCCATTGTCCCCATACACAAATAGGTGTTTCAGCATAATAATATCTATGGTGAGCCGTGTGCGTTGGACGGCTTGCCTCGAGCGTGTATTGGCTGACGTCACAATTACGTCATGTCGTCGGGTGACTTTATATCACTAGTTAGAACATAGGGCTGCAGGCATCTAGTTTTAAAACAACCCTGCCTATTCTATTTAAAAGTATGTAGAGCCTTAACGAAGTTATGGTCTGTCAATGTTAGTTATAATAATAAAAAAACAATGTTTTTATCACTAATCAACGCTAAGTCTTACTATTTCTCTTGGCCTTCTCCAAAATCAAGTTTAATCAAAATAAATATACAAAAAAAAATGTTACGTTGGTCAACT
This sequence comes from Rhyacophila brunnea, assembly GCF_057557595.1. Lineage (NCBI taxonomy): Eukaryota > Metazoa > Arthropoda > Insecta > Trichoptera > Rhyacophilidae > Rhyacophila > Rhyacophila brunnea. Next base: position 30,911,257 of record NW_028233276.1, on the reverse strand, counting down.
TTCATCATACAATATTATTATGGAAGTAGGTAGTTGTTTCGTCTGGCAATGACCTAAGAGTATTGAAATAATATTGGATACAATCACGATATTAATAATTCAAACACGTCGAGCTTATTATAAAAATATCATGACAGGTGTTTCTTTGGATATATGTATGCATTTTAATTGATTTTCCTATGTAATAATATGGTTGTACACACTTCAATAATATTGATGCGCTCATCAATTTGATAAATCGAATAAATTAATATGGCAAACATGATTATCGCGAAGACGTAAAACAAAATGATTGAATTGAATACCAACGTAACGTTGGGTTGAACAAAGAAAAATACGATGGAAAAAGAAATACAGCTCGGATAGGTAGTACAAGGTCTGCTGAGATCGTAAAAATACAAAACAAAAGCTCGATAGTACTGAGTTATGCACAAGTCCACTCGTACAGTTTAGCTATATAGTCACTAAATTCAAATTCGTAGATAAACTATACGTAATAATTAATATAAAAATGTGTCAAGATTTCGAAGTGTAGGCATATCGATCAAAGACCAGAGTGTCGCAAAATTCAGTGACAGGGGCGTCTCTACCTTAATGGTTCGTAGGGACCTTCCCCACATCGTTATCATGCCAAAAATACACGTCCAATATATTTATACCTACTTAATTAGATGACTATATGAACTATTTAATTTATTTTATCCATCTAATTCGTCTCAATTTTATAGCGATATTTATTATTATTATACAAATAAATAAAGCAATAATTGTAAATTATGTAACATAATGATGATTAAGCGGTATTAATATACATACTGGGGAGCGAATCAAATAACCCCCTAGGTGAGTAAAATGCTCGCTACATGTCGTCGTTCAAAACTTATAAAAGTCTATAATTATTATTATTATTAAGTTAATATTTTTAAACACGCTTTTTAGATGTGTTTAAGTAACGACTCAGATAATCATATTATTTATTATGAAAAATTACTCATTTCTTTATTAATAAAATCATATTATTATAAGTAGCTTGGTATATAATGTATAATATGAGAGAGTAGGTATATATGTAGGTATATTTAATAATTACTGACTAAACCCCACCACCCAGAAAGTCGTCGAGCAGCCACTGTCCAGTGGTTCCGAGGAGATACTATATTTAACGGAAGTAGTAAGAAAATAATAAGAAATTAGAAGAGCAGAGACCTTCATTGATCAGTGGATTGAGAGTAGCTGACATAGTGGAAAATTAGATAAGTAAGTGAAAGAGCATTTTAAATTTTCTAATAATAAAAACATGTGTTATATTCAGTACATGTCAAAGCCAGTTGCCATGGATTAAGGTTTTGAAGCCGAGCTATAGCGAGCAAAGAAATGAATATAGAGCGCGACTGACTGTCCTCAAATATTAAATGCGCGTTTCGCTTAGGTACCTACGTGTCAAAATTTAATGCATATTATTATGAATGATACGTAGCTGTTGAAAATAACATATTAATTAACATGTGTTTAAGTATATCCCATATAGTCGACATCTGTACTCTTTTATACTCGTACCACACCCAGTAGAGTAAGCCAGTTCCCATGAATGTTGTGTCCCTGGGTGGAATGAGGTACTCGTCGCATGTGGTGATATGAAGATGAATGTTGAGAGTGTCTTGAATGGTACACAGAATCAATGCCTCGATACCGCACGAGCTGCGTATCGGAGATGGAGTGACCAAGTGACAAAATTCACCGGAAAACTGATGGCATCCACCACAAAGCTTGCAGACGAGAGGAAGAGTTGAATAATGCCGATCCCGAGTACCGTAGGTCCTAATTGATCAATATCCTCAGTCAGATGGGGTCAACCAAGTTTTGGATGAAGGCATCCCCATGCCCATTTCTGTTTTTCATTGCCACGTACTAACGCCGAGCTTATTCGGTCCGTCTATCCACGGCTTTGTTATCCTGTCTGATTGCATTTTGCTGAGAAACATGACAGGCGCATTGCTATTTCATCAACTATGATTACCGCCTTAAATGTCTTGGCAAAATATTACAAAGGAAGTTTCATACAAATAACACAGAATGTATGATTATGTTGGTAACAAGGTTGACCGTATTGTGCGGTTGGTTATTATTATAATCGAACAAAAAGAATTGATGTAACAAGGATACTAAATAAATTTGATATTACATTATTTTATTATGGCAATACTATTATTAGGAGATGTAGTTTTATTTCGCAAGCCTTTTTGGGAAATGAACGCCGTTTATTTTTCAATTGTATTTTCTGGGTATTTGAAAAAACTGCTAACCTCGAGAACAGGTTATGAAATTTGATCATGAGAGCCAAAGCAAACTTATAACTTATAAGGCTTTTGTAAACAATAAAATTGATAAGCCAAAAATAGAGAGGATGAAAAATATTATTAAATTTATCGAGAGGCTTACGACTGACAGCAATTTTGTTACTGAATATAAATTATATAATAAGTGAATGTATTCACAAAATATATCCATACTACATTATATAAGTATCTACATATTACATATTTATGAGCCAACTAGACAAATACAATTATTTAACGATTATTCAAGCAATTGAATGTACATTTTAAATACATATCATCAGATTATAATGTACTAAAATAATATATGACATTAATAATAAAGTAATCTGCGATCAGCATTTCAAACGTTTTCTGACCACATCCAGCATTTTTTTTAGTTTTGCAAAAATTGACTCGACACAAAAATCTAGCATTTTTTTCATATCATGTCAAGCTAAGTTATATTGATAAATAAATTGTTGCAATGCATTAATGGATGAATTTCAGGGAACAAAACTTCTGTTATGTGGTAAAATGTAACAGTATGAGTTAAATTGGACAATGCGACAGAACAGATTAATAAGATAGAAATGTTAAAGTCAATCGCCATGGGCCAAGGTTTTAAAGCCGGACACAGTTTATTATGGTTTGGCCATAAATCGGAAGAAACACAAAGGGTGCCGAGTGTCTATGATATTATATTATGCTATAATACTATATATTATGAGTATTTGTGATGCAGAATATTGAAAATAACATATTCTTTAAGGCGAATACTCTACCAACCAGAGGCATCCAGAGGAAAAATGGAAAGCTTTCAATTTGAGAGTTTTTTTGTTAATTCACATTTTTAGTATCTTAATTAATATTACTAATATTACTAAGTACGTATTTAACAATATTAAAAACACTGAAAAAAGAATATGGTAAATCAAAAAAACAGTTAAAAAAGAAGCTTTATAAAATGTATATTCGTAAAAGGATTCTATCGTATTATTACATTGTATTTTATGGTCATGTTTATTTTTAAAATTTAGTTTATTACATTTTCTCTAACGTACAGAAAAGATTTTTGACAAATTCATAGATTTAATTTGTTTTATTATACATCGATTTTTACAAAAAATAAAAATGTTTAAAACAAAAATAGTTTATTTTCTTACTCCGTCTGGCATTTTTTTATCGACGTGAGTTGACTACACTGACTGTGATCCTATTAACATGAGTATGTTGGGGACTTTAGTTATCGTAGATACCTCAGTTGCAAGTTTGTTGATAGGTGTTTAATGCTTTGGAAATATGAATTATGGCAGAACTTTAATTCGTCAAATCCTAATTAACTGACGTATTTAATATAGGTACTATAACTGTATCTATGTATATTCTACCTTTCAAGAAATGCTTGTCTCGAGTAACATATACATCATTTAAATATCATCGCAATCTCAATCAAGTATATATTAACTCTCAACCGATAGGATTGATTCGAAATTAGATTAGAAGCGATAAAAATCACGGCATTTTTCTTGTCTTATCTGGTGTGCTTACACGAGAAGTAAACGGTTGAATAAATCGATAATTGTAATTCATATTCACATGAGCATTTTCTTCACATAGAAGACGACTAGCAGCTTTCACCTGAAAAGCTTTTATCTTACAATCAATTCTGAAAATCTTAAAAGATAACCGGACATTGCCCATAATATGCGTTATTATATTGAACACTTTAATGCTATATGACAATTAAAAGCTCTTTAATGCAGAAAATTTTATATCTAAGTGAATAAATTGGTTTGGCAAAATAAAATATCCGTAGTAACCTGATCACATAACAGAAAAGTTTAGGGAACAGTGTCGTTCAATATTACTTACTAATAGCGCCCAAGATTCTGGAAGAGTGTTTCTGAAACTTCAATATAACTGTCAAATGATCAACACCATCGCGCGACACATTTCTGCAATTTGGTATCCCTATTATAAAGTTCACATCATGATAGCTGTCAACGTAAACTTCTATGTTTTATTAGCTTTGAACTTTGTATTCCAACTGTATTTATTGTCTCTAGTAATTTGTTAGATATAACTCAACTGTCCACGCCTAAATTTTTTGGTTGTATTTAAAACTATAAATTCAATCTTGCACTGCCCCAAACTATTAAGCATGGTCCAGTTTCATGTCCCCACTTTTTTGACCTTGTCCGATGCTAACAATATCATAGGTATATGGTTCTCCGACAGAGTAGAAGTGTGTATTAACTCATTCTGTTTACAAAAAATGGATGTCAACCTGTATATTATATTGATCCATACTCTGACTCCAAACACACGTTGAAAAACAATATGTGCATTTGCCAGACCCATGACATTATAAGACGACGCGTTAGCCACTCGGCCATCATGGGATCCCCACTAGACAGACAATCGATTGTGACTCTTTTCACGTTTTTTTTTAAGCCAACTTTTCTATTTACTCTTCAATACAAATGATTCATTCTCTTTCGAATAGTTCTTCTATTTCCATGTTCAATACATCCATTCAAGCACTGACACACAGCTGTAAATGAACTCTTTCATAGGTACCTACTCAACTAGTTTTTTCATAATATTATATAGATACTGATTTTATTTTATTGTAGGTACTTATTTTCAAATTGAATGATAATTTGTATTTTGTTGTTATTAACACATACTTGTTAAATTTCACTTCACTTCACTTCAATTTGGCTTCCCGTAAACCGACTTGTACCAAATATTTGATTTTTATATCTCTGTGTGCTCTCTGTTTAACTATTTTAAATTGTGTATATTTTTTTATTTAGTACCTTCTTCCGCCGCTTATAACTAAATAAATAGATTCCTGGCAAGCATTGCAAAAAAATATAATTAATATGATTGGTAAAGATATCTATTGATTATGAAAAATCGTTTAAAATAATTAAATGGCGCGTTTTTTATTAATACATATTGCACACGAACACCAGAAGCAGACGGGTTGAATAAATCAATAACCGTATTGACCTGACAAGCTCTTGTCGCGAGAGTCAGAACAAGTCCAGAAGGCAAGCTGAGGAGCTCTCCGACTTGTTGATTTAGGATTCAAGACGCGCAACGTAACGTCCTCTCTGCGAACCACTTTACTTCTTTCCACTCCGCCCAGGTACCGAGAAGAACGGTGGCCGTGAACAACCTTGCTTTGGTATCGCCACCGACCGCTGATATTATTATAACGACCGGGGCTGGCTATACACAGCGACGAAAGCGGACATTCAAACGCCCGAAATATTCAATCTTTGGTTTAGTTTTACAAGATATCAATAATAAACAACTAACGCATTTTCGTAGTTAGAGGTGGTACGAATATTCTTGAATCCTCGACTATATTCAGCATGTCGATAGTGGTGTTCGGCAAATGGGTACTCACTTACTATAAGGTATAATGACGAAATAAATAATTAAGGAAGATTCTTCATTATCGGATTTATATATATATATATATTTAATGTAAGCACCTATATATTAAAGTTGATTGTTTTCAATGAAACGAATTTGAATGAATTAGAATTTGAAATGAATTTACATTTACTTGCTGTTATTTTGAATTGAAGTGTTAACAAGATATTACTAGAATATATATCGTGGCCAGCCCGATTCAATGTAGATACATATATATGTATTATAATATGAATAAGTATACTATTAGGTATATAGTTAGTTTTAATGTATTACTTTGATGATTTAGTGTTTCTTGGATACATACTATATAATTAATTATTGCCTTTTAATATAATTAATAATTATGAATATCAGTGACGTGCGGTAAATAAAATTCTGTGGACCGCGAAATACTACGTATTGAAAATATGTATTTTTATGCAATTCGATGATGAAAGAAAACACATTTAATGTGTAAAATTTACAGTTTGTTTCAAATTTTAATTAATTACAAACCCGTAGATAATATTATAGCATGCAATATAGTAGAATCAAAAGTCACTGCACGCCATTGATGAATATATTTATAATCAGTCCGTGTTTTTATCGGTTTATAATATAAAATAACCATTTTTTACTTTTCCCTCACACACTTCTGGTTTTTACAATCCGAATTTATAAAACCCCGGATGCCAAAAAAAAAACATTAATTATTCTTGATTTGGTATCTGGATTGAAAATTCTATTCCGGATGGCAATCCCTATTAATAGCTATTAAATAAAATTACGTATACCTATGTAATTATCGAGTACAGATTTTGTGTGTTAATTAATTATACACTAAGTAACATTCATGTTTTGTATACACAACTTCTTTAAAGTATTTTTTATTACAAACAAATAATTATGTAATATGTGTTAAAATGAAGAGATGTGAATTTTCGAAGACCCAAAAAAAAAAATATTTGATACAAGGATATTATTAAATTAAAGGTATTTTCTTTATATTATGATTGGCATGTGTCAAACTCGAGGTAATAATAATATTATGATTGATGTAGTAAAATATACGAGAAGTAGGTATGTAATATATCTATTAATGTAACATTCTTTTATAGCTACCACGTCAAAAAGATTCTCTATAAAACTCATATTTGATAAGTGAAAGCATGTAAGTCTGTTTATTATCGACTGTCTGAACATAATCCGTATCTATTTGATATTCTGTAATACTAAATTAAGTAGTTTTTGGTGAAAATTACAAGGTAAGTATATTTCATTGGGTAGGGTAGAATATGCTTTAACGATATATGTTATAATAATATTAAAAAGAATTTGTCAGCTCAAAACATCAAGCAGCAAAACATTCTAAAACCTAAAAGACTAAGGGTGAGTGGGTCATATTGAATTTATTCCATATAATAGGACATCCATGAACACACTGGCTCATAATGTACCGAACGGCTCGTCTTACGTGAGTGACGTCGGCGAAGCGATGAGCGGCGCGCGCAACTCAAACGTATAACCGCATAAACGTACAACCAAAAAAAGACTGTTTACGAACATTTTCACACACGGTTATACGTTTGAGTTGGCGTGCCGCTGAATGCTTCGCGCGACTTCGCCTACGTAAAACGCTCCGTAAGAGAAATCCAAAAATGACGAGTAGCGCAACGTGGCATGGAAATGTGCATGCGGGGCATAACGCGTCAAGATCACAAAATAAACCAATGGATAAAGAAGCAGACAAGAGTACGCGATGTGATGGAAGTCGCTTAGCAGATGAAATTTGGCAATGGGCTGCACCTGCCTCTCGGCGAGTGGACAAATGCTATCATACAGTGATACCGCAGGGCCACTAAACGCTCACTGGTATCCCTTAAAAACTGCTGGCTAAAGTTCGTGGATGTACGTGGCAGCAAAAAAATAGGGACCGAAAAGAGTGGAGGGTGCTAGGGGTATTCACGCAGCAGTGGATCGACCCCGGCTGATGATGATAATGAATAGGACATCCAAAATAATGAGCATGTTTTCTAACAAACCTCCTTCTGACAAATGGGTGAAAAGACTAAAAAATTCCGTACACAGCTAATCAGGTTGTAATAATCCCAATTAGAGAATTCATATTGACATACAAGTGCTATACCTCAGAGGAATAATACTAAGAAAAATGATATCTCCGGCTATATCAAGCCGTTTTATTGAGGTATTTATTAATTTATCTATGAAACGTTACACCATCATCTTTATATTTCGCACAAGAAGACTAAGTATATATTTCAGCAACACGTACTCCAGGTTTTGCCCTAAGCACAGCAATCAAATCAATATTTAGCTCTTGCAAGTCTAGCTTTACTAAGTCGTTAATTCATATATTTTCTATCTTACTCTAACTCATATTTCGGACACTACACGCGTGCCAAATGCTTTTGCTCGTACTTATGATCAGTTTTTGTCCATGCCTTGTGCCATCCATACCTGATTAACATCATAAAAAAGGTTCATAAGGGAGCACACCATAGTACCATAGAGAAATAATAATGTATTAATGTGCGCAAAGAATTCTAGATGCGGCCCTTGCTTCGGTCAAGTATATCTCAAGTCCAAAGAAGCTGAAAAAAAATACAACGGATGTATGATACATATTTACCGGAGCCGTCTTCTAAGAAAAATATAAAAGTACTTAGACAATAAATAATTAGTAGGTTTATACCTCGTTTATACACTCCTAAAGGATGGACGCAATTAATGGAATTGATAATTTATTTATCTTATCAGTGAAAAACAATTATTATAGTATCATGCAACTACCTACTTGCTACTTTTATTGAATAAATATGTATAAGTTTTTTTTTTCTTTTTTTATCAGTTATGTTTTATTGTGATATTAATTAAACATATAGCAAGGTTTATAATCTATTATATTATCATGTCACTTTATTTTATAAATAAAGTTTAATTGCATTTAATTTATAGAAGAAACATTGAATAAATATTGATAAGATAATATATCATTATCTACCTAATATGAACAGGTAACTAAATGTCAGCAAAACATCGATATCACTTTCGACAAGAATATTTATTTTAGTGTTTATTAATATTTGTTTCTCGATAATGTGAAATTGGTTTATCAATGTCTTGAGATTTTTGAATAAAATAATTCTAATGTCGCATTCAATAGAAATAATGTTCTTCTTTTTTCCGCCCAAAATGAAAGTCTGCCTACAGATTTTCCTTTTAAAAGAAGTCTCACTGGATTGAATATTCAATGTATACGTGTAATGAAAAATTTTCGACTCGCGAATCTCATTTACAATTTACCGTAAAATGAGAATATAGAAATTTCACAAACAAAACGCCTCGAGAAATGAAAATCTAAGTTTCTCATAATTTTCGTTCACCTCTACTTTACAACTTTAAACTACCACTTAAATAGTTTTTGAAATTACGTATTATTGTTTTATAACATGTCTATCATTAATAAACATTGTAAAATAAAGCGAGATGTAATAGTGACAATAGCTAGAAGCAGGACAGGGCATTACAGTCTCAACGAATCATTGTACAAAGTTAAAGTGGTAGATAGCCCTCAGTGTCAGTGTGGACATCCCACTCAAGATCTTAACCACATTGTCTGGCAATGTGATGCCTATGACCAGGAGAGAGAAGTGTTATTGAATAAGTTGGGAAAATGCAGGTTATACCCTCCTTTTACGATTAATTCGTTCCTGGCAAAACCAAATATTTCAGTTATGAAAATTGTACATGAATTTCTCCAAATATGTAACATAAATGTCTAGTGTATAGTGTAACAAAAATGTAATTCTGTATTATTAATAATGTAACTATTTATGCCTGTAGTTGAAAAAATGTATGTACCTATACTTTTGTAAACCATTGTAAAGCAGAATAGCCTTCCATTCAGAGAAGAGCTCAATAGCTTCCAAATAAAGAAAAAAAAACATGTCTATCAAATGTTAGTTATTACCTTAGGTACACGTCTTATACATCTATACATTTAATTTTGCATAATATGAACATCGTGAGTGTAAAGGAAAATGCTACGACTAACGTGTGGCAAAGCATCGCCTGCCCTTAGAGATAAAATTTATTAAATTACCAAAACTACTGCACATTCTAAATTTCTCAAAACCATTAAAGTTAAAACATAGATAAGGTTGTAAAGGCTGTGTTCCTCTTATTCGACTTACCTACTGGAAAATCAATAAACTAGATAAGCCTTTATGAATTAAAAAGTATGTCTATAAACTTGACGATGTGTCCCGAAGTCCCGACTAGTGTGGCATTTTGTCTCTGTTTATAATGTTATAATACGTATTTTCTAATGCACACACACGATATCGATATTTTCGCCTATTGTATAAAAAAACTATATTATAGTGAGTATATTATATTATTAAGCCACGATGTTTACATTTTATAGATCGCGGCACATCAAATCACATGAATTGTGTGTATGTTTGTTATTATAATGTCAGTCGTCGTCTGATAGTGCAAACACGAGTTTGGCGATATTTTATGTTTTGTCTTAAATGTTATTTATTTACTTAATATAATCTTCAAAACGTCTGATTGCTTTCATAATTATTTCCAATTCCAAGTGAGTGTTTTTTCTACACCAGACGAAATATGACAGGGAAAAAATTTGGAATAAATCGTAAATTTGGTTCCAAGCTTTCGGCCGATGGATCGGCCCAGATGGAGTTTTCGCATAGGTATGGTGGGCCGAAATATCGACCGAATGGGAGTAAAATGGTTAATAAATAATTTTTATTTTTTTAGATTTTTTTCTTTTATTTTGTCGCGGTTTGGAAAAAATAACTATGGTAAGCCTATGTACACCAGATAACAATATAAGTATTAAATCCATTAGAATTTAAATTTAAATTCCATCAAGTACCTTCGGTCGATAGTACCTACTAATATACATAATATTATATTAATATTATTAATACTCGATGCGAAAGCTTTCATACTAGCCAAAATCCTGGTCCCAATGTCCTGAATCCAATTTGAGGGTATCAAAATAATTATGAACTCATTTCTATAAATGAAACAACGTAAGTGTATTATTAAGATTGTAGAATTCATTATTTGATGGCGCTACAATCGTATATTTTAAAATGATTTATAGTAAGTTGTTGAGACCACTCGCTGGTTAAGTAAATTTAATGCATCAATTTACTAATACTACTACCCACTTGCCATGCTTACCACTGTCCAAACGATTTTTTTAATTATTGCTAAAGAATAAAGATCATAAATCAGCAGTTATCCGCAATGACGTTTTTACCAAGTCTAATTAAGTGACGTAGGCACAAATAATAATAGTAAGAGTATTCATGAAAATTGCATTCATGTTTTAACGAACCTACACCACAAACTTATCGAAAGAACGGTCAAAAATGGAACTACGAACTACCATGGACGCCATATTCAAAACGTCATTGGAATGTCAGATTCTCTCCAGTTGCGAGTCTTGATTGGGTAGTTTTAGACTGTGGCTCCCCCACCAATTCTTTAGATAAGATTGTAGGTCTGTAAATATCAGAATCACGGAAAACAAAAATAATGAGATTAGGTTACCTTTGAGGTATGTCTGTAAAAGAGTGTTAAGAAAGATGGGATAAACAATTAGGTTATGTTGAAAACAATAATTTACACGATGATTTCTTTATATCACTTTATAATAAAGGCCATAAACAATAAAATTTGTTTAATTATCGTTACTAGTATTAAATAATTGGATTAATAGATGACAAATTAAAGCTATTTATAAATAGTATGCAAGAATCAATGCATTCACGACTTTAACACGTTGATCGCCATGGGGGTCACCGGTGACCGGCAAAGAAGACCTGCGTAGAGTTGTTCTACAGCGCCGGCGGGCACGCGCGCTGTGCATTTTTCGATACGCGGTGACCGGCATGGCCCTTCTGTATATTACTGCCACTTGGCCTGAAAATATGTCTTCCCAGTCACAAAATATAGGCTCACTAATGTAAAGAATGTACATAATGAAAAAAAAAGTTTTCCTTTTAAATTTTAAATGTGTTTTTGTTGATATAAAAATAAAAATTAAATAGATTATAAAAATGTAAGTTATAAAAAATATGTAAATAATAAAAAAATAGAATAAAAAAAATGATTATAAGGTATGTATACGTATATTTCCAGTTTATGTGTATCCAGGTATTATACTACCCAATTTGAAAACTTTTATTCCGTATTTGTGCCTTTTCTGTTTATTATACTATCTAAATCTAAATATAATTCGACCGCGAAATGGCACCATGCTCTCGTCAACACATATGGACAGGTGACCGGCGAAGTGGCCGGCCCGGCGCAATAGAATAAATTAACTTGTTGGCGCCGCGACGGACACATGTGGCCGGCACATCATAAAAACCAATATTTACGTAAAAAAATCATCAAAATGAAAAAAAACATTATATTATTTCATTACCTATCAAATAATACCTTAGAGACAAATAATCATTTTTTTAACTATTTTATGTAAAACTAGTTGGCGATCAATGTGTTTAATCATTACTAGTATTGCCAAACTATTGTTGCTAATGCCAATGCTAAACTATTGCCAAACAGCTGAAATGGAGATGGGCGGGGCACATTGCTCGCCGAAAGGACGGCCGCTGGACAAATGCCGTCATCCAATGCTACCCAAGGGGTACGAAACGGCCACAGGGTCGCCCTAAAAGCAGCTGGATTGACGAACTGGTAAAGTTCGGCGGAAATACGTGGCAGCGAACGACACAGGACCGAGAGAGTTGGAGAAAGCTTGGGGAGGCCTTCATCCAGCAGTGGATTGACCCCGGCTGATGATGATGATGACTAGTATTAAATAATTAGATTCTAGAAGACAAATTAAAGCTATTTGTAAATAGTATGCAAGAATCAATGCATTCACGACTTTAAAGTATTGGTTTATGGCGACTGATTTTCGTATTAATCTGTTCTCTGTTTCTCTGTTATAGTATTCACCAGTTAATGGTATTAGATATTCGTAATTTATTTTGTTAGAATACGCAGTGTTTCTTTTTTAACTAATTTAAGTTCACATCGTTTGAAAATAGTTGCAAAAAGTGTTTCCATACATTGAAACTACCAAAAGAAACTGTTACAGTTATGAAGACAAGTTAACAATATAACAAAAAAACTTTTCTTGCATGTCCCACAGTAATTAAAAATACAGTAAAAAGCTGAGTATTCATAATTTAATTCTTTGCAGGCTTTTTTAAACATCATTCGTATCACTCGACTCTTGTCAGTCGACCCTCTGATTAATTATGTAGGCATTAATTATTATTATTATTATTACTACTACTATTATTATCATTATCAAACTCTAAAGCAAATTATCAAACAACCCAAAAGTTTTTGCCTAGGTAGAATAAATTTCGGGAAATGAAAGGAAGTACAAAACCATATAAGCAACATGACTTTTCATTATACGTAAACTGAAAATTTTATTATTGCGGATGTATTTGTTTAATAACAAGTATTTGATATTAAACTTTTCATAACGAAAATGATACTTTTAGACATCTGCTTAATTACGTTAGATGGAGAAAATATTATTTACTTACCTGTGTTGGATATCACACGTGTTATTGTTATTACAGTTCTACCTGGGTAAGGCGCTGACAAAAACTTTCTATCGATTCAATGTTGTCTAGAAATCATACATTATAATGGTTTGAAAACAAAGTGTTTTATTTGTTGAATCCAGGAGGTTTTGTGACGTCACATATTCTACGATGTCACCACTCCCCTAACCCCTTCGCCGCATATCATCACAAATCAAAGCCAGATATATCGTATTTTTTTGGTAATAATGTACATATTACATTATTTGAATTGGAGTGTACGTTGTAGAACTCCATTACCATGATTTTAAGGCAAGTTTCTTTTTTGTTAATTCTACGATATTTGAGTTATTTGTGTTGACAGGTGCTTCGGCCTATAAACTCATCTTCATAACGACACCATGATAACTTATTGAACGAAATATTATAATAATTATTATCTAAGAGTCGTTTTGATTAGAGTCGGGTTTCGGGAATTTCCCGACGGGAATTTTCGAGATTTTCCATCCCGAATCTCGAGAATTTAAATTTTTAACATTTCGGGAATTCCCGGATCTCGAGAATCTTTTCTCGGGATTCGGAATTTCTTTATTATGAAATATTAATTGAAAAAACGATTTTCTATATGAAAAAAGTGGACAAGAAACACAAAACGTTCAAAGACTGATCGGGGCATTTAACACAATTAATCCAACATCGACTCAAAATGAGCGCAATTTTTGCAACATCCCAAATCCCAAATCTCGAGAATTCAAAATTTCATCATTTCGGGAAATCTCGAGATTGAGATTTTCTCGGGAAATATCCAACTCTAGTTCTGTGGTGATGATGATGATCTGATGATGGGTCGACAGCCAAAAACTGCTGTCAACATAAATGCCTCAAATATCGAAGAATAACGAAAAAACTTCCTTTAAAACCATGATAATAGAGTTCTACCACGTACACTCTGATTCAAATAATTTATTATGTAATTTATTACCAAAATTACGATATATCACGCTTTGATACGATGTGATGATATAGATAGAATATGTGACGTTACAAAACCTCGTAAATTTCGGTGATCACACATTATATTACGGTAACGCGAAACACGTGTCGTAAAGCATTTTGCAAAGTGATAAACTCATTTTATAAATCTTTCACATATCTTTGTAATTCTGAATAGAATATGTTTAAATGTCGTGAATGTTGACCAAAAATGATAGACCGAATTAATTGAAATACAAACTTTTTTCATGTTAACAACTAACGGAATCGGTTCAATAAGTATAAAACCTTTTTCCATACAATAGATTACTTCCGAACGAATAATGCATGGTCGATTACAAAACGACCAACTCAACATAACCGTTGGTTATACGATTTTTTTGGAGGTTGTTTTTTGCATGGCCTGAGGCTAAGGCTGCGATGATTTTGATTGACGGAGCAGGCACAACCAAGAACGGCGGTTGCCAACATCAGTCAAAAGTCAGCCAGGTGATTCTGATGGACGGATGCTTCAACTCCTCGAGGATGGCCGCTGCGAAATTACCCGTGTTTACTGTCAAGTGAATTTTATTGCAAACACTTCAACTGCTATATTTAATTATGTTATTGTTTGAAATCAAAACGCGGTGTGCTACAATCGTAAATTTTGTAACATGACTACAATAATATTTTCTTACATATAGTATGAAATAAGTGGACACCTACTATTTTTGTTAGTGGTGTTAACCGACAATTCTTTGTGGAAAGACATGCGATTAAATCAGTCTTGATGGTTATTCAATTAAGTGGAACTAATACTACATAAGTACATATCATTGTTTATTTATTTGAATACATCACTGTTGTGTTGGAAGTAACTTAACAGAATTTCAACATGGCGTTTATATAACCACCATTAAAACAATTAATAGTTCACTTTACTTGATACGAGACTTTATGAATAAGTAAAAAATACGATAATCTCAAAATAAGTTGTATACATTTTAAAATCTAAGCCATAGTTTTCAAACTTTCCTCTAACTCGCCGCTCACTTTCTGAATACATATATTCATACGTCGTAATTTAGTGCCGCAGCCTTGACTATATACGGGCTTCGACTGTGCCAATCGGTGTCAATGCCCTCAATGGCATACTAAAAGTTACCGCGTTATTAAACAATTTATGTTCCGGACTAATAATAGGAATAATTGATCGTTGATCGATTCAATATTTCACATGCTTCATTTAAACGCGTCATCTCCAAAATTTTGTATAATTGAAACTAATCGATTTTCAAATGAACGTCTTTTCTCTTTCCTTGTTATTCTTTTTTTCTGTTATTATTACTCATGTGTATAAAATTATTGAATATTCTTTTTTGACTTTTCGTAAGTAAATTCTTTCCATTTTATTTATGTTCATATTACTTTCTATCTTGTTATGCCTTACTATATTATAATTTATACATGGAAACTTTGCTGGTTACAATATTTTCTTTCGAATATATTTGTATCTTCTTCTTCTTCCACGCTGTCACGTCCCAACATTGGGGCATAGGGCAAGCACAAGTTGGCGCCACTTCCTTCGGTCCATCGCCAACTCCTGAGCCTCCCGCCATGTCAGACCTGCAGCACGTTGGTCGCTTTTGTAGCACCGCTGCAGGGTGAGGGAGGGCCGGCCACGGCCACGGAACCCTTGAAACTGTACCACAAGGGTACGAAGTGGCGCACTCTTTGGCGGCATCCGGAATACGTGTCCCAGTTTTCTTTCGAATATATTTTTATACATATTAATCAATACAACTGTTCGTTTTCCATAATAAATCAAAAAAATAATATGGCTATTTAGTTGTAAATGATTTTCCTTTGCATTATAAATGTGATATGCATAAATATCATTCGAAATTTAAATCAAATTAAAAATATATTGACAACACATGCACCCATTTGTATTTTATAGTGCATCATGAAATTTGATGATATAAATAATATCTACCTGCATACCTGTAGGTATAAAGACGCTATTGTGTAGGGTTGACTACTGCTAATAGTAACGTAGGGTGTTTTTTTAGCTGTATGGTATCTATATTCTTATTCATTGCAAGAAATATCTGTATTCACTTATTTTAATTTAAATAATTTAACAGTAAAGAAAAAAAAGAATTTATAAATAACTATATGTCCAATGTCTTGATAACGACAGCAAACATAAAATTTGGTTCTAAGAAAAAAGTGTTTTGTTAAAAATTCTACAAAAAGTTAAACGCATACACAGTCCGAAGCGTTTAAATTAATTTAAATCTTTCTTGACAGGGTACAAAATAGCTAAGCCTCCCAAAATTATGGTGATGTACCTACTTCCATGAATTCCGTCCCAAAGAAGATTTTGTTTTTTTTCTTGGGCCGAATCCATGCATTAGAAACTAATATAAAAATAAATAAAATATAAACGATAATACAATAGAAAAGCGTTTCCCAGTTAAATTGAATCGCGGAACCCTTTTATGTGCTATACCTATAACACAAGAGCTGTGTCGCCCATATAAAATGTGCCGTAGATAAAAAAAATCTTTTAATTCAATGGCAACACTTTCCCATACCTATTTATTCTTCGTGTCGGAATTTTCAGATGCTATAAGACGTCACTCCAGAGAAGTTGGTAAAAGCAACTCCGTTTTCTTCAGATTGTAAGTTCACGTTGAAGTTATATTTCAGTGGAAATTCCTTGCATAAGAACAGATGTTTAATTAGGGAACTCAGAAATAAAGGGAACTGAAATACTTAACGGGTAAGGAGAAGCAGGCAACCGATTTCGAGTAAGGAAGAATACGGGATAAATTTAAACACGTGTCAAAAATACGTTATACGTCGAATACTGACAACTGCTCTCGGTTTATGCATTCGCGCTCATTATCTATTGCATCACACTATTGCACGTCTATAATGCGTGGTTCATTTTCGTAGGACGAGTCACACATTCAAAATCCTGCGACAAAATTTACTGTATTGGTATATTATATATAGCCTATCGGAATATTATTTATTATATTCTGTTGTGTTTAATGCTTTCAATCCACTGTACATGCATGCTGGGCAATTAGATATCCTCCATTTCACTATATTGTCTTGATTAGCCCTAGTTAGAAGTCAGTCTTCTCTTCTTTCTGAGCTTTCCGTGTACGGTACTCGAGATCGGGTCTGACGGGTAAACGCTCAGATGTTAGAACTTACGAGTTGTAGTCGCCCGGTCGACATGACGTCATATGACATCATTGTGACGTACTACCGGAGTGATAATAGCATTCGAGAAAATAACGCTAGTCAAATGCTGGCGTTATTCATTGTCCCCATACACAAATAGGTGTTTCAGCGTAATAATATCTATGGTGAGCAGTGTGTGTTGGGCGGCTTGCCTCGAGCGTGTATTGGCTGACGTCACAATTACGTCATGTCGTCGGGTGACTTGATATCACTAGTTAGAACATAGGGCTGCCGGTTGTCTTATCCATTCATCGAGGCTCTTAGAGACTAATTCAGGTTCCCATACGGACAGTCGGTCCTCTTCGGGTGCGACGGTCAGAAGTGACGTTATTGCCATGAAGCTTCTCCCGGATTTAAGCCTTGTTTTGCACCTTGTTCCCAAACATGACGTTACACTTATTGGGCTTTTTTCCCTACCTTTTCTTTTAACTGAGACCTTGTAAAGTCTGAGAGGCAGACCTCGGTTTCCTGACTTTGATTTCTAGGGTTGGGTCTTGTGAGTACATTAATGCGCTTTCCCACATGTAATCTAGCTAAGTATTGAGCTGTTAATTTATTTATTGGGCTATCTTCTCAACGCGGTTTACGGTTTGGCGTTGGATGCAGGGGTGAGTGATTCTAGAGGGAAATCAGGCTTTATTGATAGGGATTAGCTTCAGGCACGCCTTACGAAGCTATGATTTAGAATTTAGATGAATATTCGTGTTTTTACATCTCGTTTTTTACACAATAATTATATACAGTAGTGTAACAAATAAAAGGAAAAATATATTGACTATAAGTTTATTGAAGTTAATTATTTTGATTTATTTTCTTTTAAACACTTATGTATAAGATGAGACATAATCTATTTAAATAATACACACCAGATTTCTACGTATTGGTACGCATCTGTCTACATTAGATCTAAGTAATTGAATTGGCACGAAAATATGCAAAATCATTACTTAATATAATTTAGATTAATATTTAACACTTATTGCCAAACTGTGTTACGCGAAATCATGTGAAGTTAAAGATGATTGGTTGAGCTTTTTAAGTGGACTGTAATTATTTTGTGGAAGATGAGGAGGTTGGGTCTAGGGTTGGGGCGATGGAACACAGTACCAGACACTGACCTTTGTGATGATGTACGTGGTCTGGTTTCAACTTTCACTCGCGCGGTATTGTAGTTTTGGGTCACCCGGTTCGTACACTCCCGCACTGTATGATACAGTTTTATGGATTATATGTGAGGGTGTATGATTGCTGATGATAGATTCTGAATGAGTCTGTATATATTGAGTCAATCACTTAAGCGACGGAAAGCTATTAGAAGCCCGCACACGCCCGCTGTCGAGATGCAACTCTATGTTCTTTGTAACACCGTCTCTCATCACCCATAATTGCTTATTGATTGTCTGGTGACAATAACACCGGGGATTAGGAGGTGGGTGAGGAGATAAGGAGTGGAATGGGAACATAAATGGCCCAACCAATGATGCTTAGGCAATATCATGCCTAATCTAGAAAGATACAACACGAATGTCCGTGAACAGTTCAATGTATGGATTTTTAAACTCAACGCACGACACCTGCAAACATTGTAATGTAGTTTACGTTTTTTGAAAGACTTAATCATCACATTCATTGGTGTTTCTTTAATTACCCCAATACTGTAGCCAAAGTTAGACTGATGGGTCAAAGTTATCCTAATTTTAAAACTACTCCATTTCGAACTAATAACGAATTTGAGATTTTTGACTGTTTACCAATGGCAAACAAATTTTGAAAATAACCGATAATATACTGGATTATTTGTTAGGTTATTCATGAATTTTGCTGAAATCGGCCATGAAAATTGTCGCTGTTCCCGCCTGGCTTCCAGTAAACAGACTTGTACCGAATTTCAATTCAATCAAATTTAAGTTTTTTTTGTACATTGTACGAAGGCCTAATTTATAAAACATATTTATAGTCGCTGGTGGTAGAAGATGTGTCGGATTGATACCGGCTAAACAAATCGAAATCATGAGAAGCAAAAATATGGATAGGGCAAAAAAATATAACCGAATAAAAGGTTTATTTGCTCGTGGTGTCAGCCCACAATGAAAATCAAAGTGTGTTAATCATTTGTTGGCGTTCAAATTAAATATCGAAGCTACGAAAGCACGCATAAAAAGTTCGCCATAGGCTTTTTTGCCATTACAGTTACTTACATAGAAACCAGCCAAACTATGTATGTACTCGTACATAATATTATACAGTCGGCTGTCGACATCGTATTGAAAGCTCTAAACTAAATTTTAAATATGATTTTAAAGTAGTTAATATGTTTCAGGATTGAATATTTATATACACTACAGTAAAGTTAATCCACAGAATCCGTACTATATTGAACGTCACAGCGAATAACTAAGGACCGAAAATAGTGCAGAAAGCAATGAGAAACCTTCATCCAGCAGTGAATCGAAAGTGGCTGAGTTATTGGTTATTAAAGTAAGATTCGACTGTAGAAAGGGGAAAAAAATCCTCAGTTTTTTCAAAATATGTTTTATTGGATAATAACATCGAAAACTACTAAATACATGCTGTGTCCAACGGATGTTGGCTGCAAATGTCGAATCATTGTCTAAATTTAGCTTATATTAAAAAAGGAAAGAAGTAAAGTTGTAAAAAAGACTTAATCATCATATTATTGGGTTTTCATCACTTACCTCAATAATTGATATCAGATTAGGAACATAAAGCACCAAAATAATTATTTTCGTGCACTTTAGTTATATGTATAACGATTTTCACCGAAAACCAGAACAAAAACGTTTTTGTGCCTCCGGTAAAATTTTATTTGTGTGGGTTAAATCCTTTTTCCTTTAACAGTCGAATTATGCACATGGTAGTTAGAAATTCGGTAACACCAATTAGTACTAACCAACATTTTCTAAACTAGTACATCAATCTTGTATTGTATAACGTAAGTACGTAGATAAATGAACTCGATAAATTATTATGATGCGAAAAAGATACCTTACCTAACAAGTGTTTGTATGTAAATAACGTGACGATATTAGTTATGTGAAAATCAAAACTGTGAAGAATACCTATGCAAAAGTAATAGTCATTGTTTAGACAATTTATTTACGCAAACCAAAATTCTGGTTTCGTTTACTTATTTTATTACTTTCTACAAAATTTCTGTGAGCGGAGAAATTATCAGAAGTGTGTCTAAAGGGAACGTTGCTTACCAGCTGCTTCTAGCTTACCAACATGTACAAACATACATGTAAAAGGCTTTTTGAGGGATAGATGTTATATTAAGGTATTAAGCTATTAATAGTATTATGCTATTACGTCGAACCAAACGTTAAACAGTTGCCCAAGAATTTAAAAAAATTGATACCACTATGACTTCTGACCATAAGGCCGTGACTTGTAAATAATATTTAGTCATGCACGTCCTTAAAAAAGTTTCACCTCTCTCTACAGAATGATGTCAAAGTGGATATCGTGAAAACTTATACAGACGAGTCGTGATCTAAGCCTAGAAGTAAAATATTCAAATATCACCTTAGAAATCTTTACACATTAGGTATAGGTTAGGTTAGGTATTGTATTGCCATGGCGAGATTTACATTTCACTAGAAATTTAAACAACGTAACAAATTATTGCTTCGATAAACACCAATGTATTTGGTAAAATAAGCTTGTAGATTTTTTTACAGATTCTAAATTTAAATAATAAAAATCCATAATTTTAATTAAAATGGGCGATGTGCCGCCTTATGGGTTTTATTAGTTTACCATTGGACAGCACTAGTTAGAATTTTACGGTACGTATACAAACGCACGTAATCAAATAAAATTAATATTAATTGTCGATTGATAAGTAATCATTATGTTTTATAATTATTTATGACTGAATATTTATATCACGGGTGGTCAACTCTTTCGTTGTTGTAAACGACATTTTGCATATAAATATAATCGTCAATTACCAATCAAATTCAGAGAATGACATAATAAATGATGGGAGGGCGCATTGATATGTATACTATATAACTAGGTACGTTATACCGAGATTCGATCATTTAAACCTAAACAAAAAGCAAACATCAAATTGACCTAGTTTTACATGTGTGTCATTTTATGTGTTCTGAGAGTGCAATTATTAATTGTGTTATGATTTTTCATCCGTATGCTTAATTTTATGTTTTTAAGCACCGCCGTCTTTAGATTAATAAAGCCTGAGCATAACTTTTTGCACAAGCAACGAGTGGTCCACTTTTCAGCTGTCAAAATCAGATCCCAAATTGCTTGACATATTGATTCGCACTTTCTCATTTCAAATTAAAAAAATCTCAAATCAAATATATTATTAACTATCAGTGTTATTAATAAATAATATAAATTCCTGTTATTCATCAGCTGTCAAAATCAGAATAGTCCTTCACACAAAAACCGGTGGTAATATCGATTTCCAAAAAATATGTAGCCTTGATCTATGCATTACATTTGTAGAAGGTGTGTTAATGCTAGTGTATTATTTATCATGTAACTTATCTATTCAAATCAAACCATTCCCTGTGTGAACACGACAGATGCGTCAGTATGAGCACTCTATAGAACAATGAAAGGCAATGACAGTTCACACATAGACAACAACGGGAGGGGCGGAAAAAGTAGGACCAGTCGTTGTGAATGTATCGGCTTTCAACTTGAGTCGGCAATATTTTGAGACATTCAACATGTTGATTGGAAATACTTAACTTAGATTACCTACCTAAACATACCACTAGAAAATAAATCGTAAACTGAGTTGGATTAGAAAACACTACTTCACTTGTGGGCGATTGGCGTTTGCAAATATTTTCTAATACTATTATTATACAATATACCTAATATATAAGGTCTCCATCTAATGAGAGTGCTACCGTTCCAATGTATTAAATTAAAATGTCACTTGAAATGCATCCTGTACAAAACCCTAATAAGACCAGCTGCCATGTATGCCTTGGAGACCTGTTGCATGACCAAAAGCATAAACAGAGTGTTGGTATCATTTGAGCGTGCTGTATGGTATCTTCGGACCCATAAATGACAGTTTGGGTGGAGACGAATATACAATTACGACTGTTAAGTTTTGTACAGGGGTTGAGTTAGATTTAAAGACCTTGGGCGTCCTAAGCTTTAAACACACCTTGATGGAAACAAGATGCTGGAGGAGATCAAGGCCCACATATAATTGTAGCATCGGGAAGAAGAAGAAGTTCAGTATCTATAATAATATATTGTTTAGTTTTAGTAGATACCTGTTTGAGTATAAATTCCTGAAAGATATCGGAAGTGTATAAAATTAATGTTATCTATTTTATGGATTCGATTTTACGACTAAAAAGTTACAAGTTACAACCAAACATCAAAGTTTACTATGTTTTAAGCTTATTGAGCGCTGCCAATTAAGATGGTGATGTATATCGTATACCTACGTGAAACTATTTGTAAGTAAAAACTGATAATAATATTTACTTACACGAATATAGTAATTACGATGTGAGTGTGCCAGAAACTGCAATATAATTTCATATTAATTTCTAATATAGTAGGGGGCAAGACTTAAATGGGATACAAAGTGGTTATAATACGACACTATAAAACGCATTTTCCACACTGCAGAGAGCTACTAAGGACATGAAACTGTAAACCAGGGATTCCCAACCCTGCACCAGCAGGCGCATAGACCAGAAGCGTAGCGCTAAGCTATCCTTATCCATTAGCGGTTGTAATATACATGTCTGTTTATTCATATATATCACTTGTACACAAATAATAAAACTAAGATTCCTTCGATTTGGATGTATGTGGGAACACCATTTTAAATTTCTGGATAAACACTGAAAATTATCAGTTTAACTGAATGATATAAACAATATCTCTATATATATAAAAATCTCGTGTCACGATGTTTGTGGTCGCACTCCTCCGAAATGGCTCGACCGATTTTTATGATTTTTTTTATTTATATTTGTTAGGTATGAGAATAGGTCAACAAGTATATTTCATACCGCTAGATGATTAGGGTATCTCTATCCAGAAAAAAATTTCTTTTATTTTTTTGACATTTTTTTTTTGTATTTTTTTTTATTATTTGGCATCAGAAAATACCTATAACCCCAAATTTTCACCCTCCTACCTCCACCCTCACATTTTTTTTAATTGCGATTTTATTATTTTTGTATGAACAAATTTAACCGTCGTTCGTATTTCAAACATAACGAAATTATTTATGTTGTTGAATGACAGATGGCGCTACGTCCGAGAAGAATTCAAGAAAAGCGTCGCGTCATTTTGACATTTCATTCGGCATATCACAACACAGTGCGTGCAAAATTTTGTACGATTTATTTTAATTTATCTATTTTTGTGTGCGTGTATTACAGTGCACAATGCCAGCAAGACGCAAGGGGGCCATTTGGGCCGTCGAACGAATAAAGCCACAAACATGCGAAATAGTAGAGCAGAAAGAACAGACAAACAAATCCAACAAGATAACAAAAACGTGCGTATGAGCATGTCGCAATTGCGTGCATCTCAATCACAAGAGGCACGAGCTGAACGAAATCAACAACGACAATTGGAACGGAGCCAAGCGCGCCGGTTCGTAGTCAACACACGCAGAGCAAATGATTGAGAACGCCAACAAGTACATCGAGCATTTACATCCGCTTCATTTCTTCGTCTCGCATTCGAGTACGAGCCAGATATTGAATATTCCGATCATCCAAAAGTGCTGATTGGTGCTATGGACAAAGAATGTCTCCATTGTCATGCGCTCAAATTCAAACATGAGTCAGCCGGGATGTGTTGCACATCAGGAAAAGTGCAACTACCAGAAATTGAGATACCACCAGAACCATTGAACGGCTTGCTCATCGGCACGGTTCCAGATTCAAACCTGTTCCTGAAGTCCATTCGCACATTCAATTCATGTTTCCAAATGACTTCGTTCGGAGCAACAGAAATAGTTCATAATACTCCGGCAAATGGTCAACAATTCCATTCTACGTTCAAAATCAAAGGCCAGGTATACCACAAAGTAGGCTCATTGCTGCCAATGCCAAGCGAACCACATATTTTTTTACAAATCTACTTCATGGGCGGTGAGGACATCAATCGTGTGGATGCACGTTGCGGCTACAATAATCTCAATTTGCCTAATGCCAGGCGTATCGTCGGCGAACTGGACGCCATATTTAATGAGCACAATGAATTATTGAAATTCTTCAAAGCACACATGCACGAATTGCAGTGATAATCACGCTATAAACATCAATCCTGATAAAACATCAGCTGGAGAGCACGTGCGTCGATTCAATGCACCTGTTTTTTTTACGAAATTGCTGGAATCATGGTTGGCGACCGCACATCGACGCGAGAATTCGTGATTCTAAGAATAAAAAATAATCTGGAGTTCATCGCTGACACACACCGTTCATACGACGCTCTCCAATATCCGCTAATTTTCTGGTAGGGACAAGACGGATATTGCATAAACATTAAACAACGAGATCCTGTCACAGGTAATTCATTCATTATGAACATCATTACTCATTTTGAATTGAGAAAATGAATGGTTGATGTTTTTT
Organism: Rhyacophila brunnea; assembly: GCF_057557595.1. NCBI lineage: Eukaryota > Metazoa > Arthropoda > Insecta > Trichoptera > Rhyacophilidae > Rhyacophila > Rhyacophila brunnea. The sequence continues at coordinate 30,886,021 of NW_028233276.1, read as the reverse complement.
TGTTTTTATCGGCGGTCATCGTCTACAGCGCTCCATTCCTCTTTCTGTCATAGATCCCATCCCCACACACTTACGATACATTCGTTATTTTTTATTTAACAAATAATTTATATGGCAGAACAACGTTTGCCGGGTCAGCTAGTATATGTATAATATTATACATACACTATTTACCTACCAACTATATCTATCAGATACTGCACATTCATTTTAGAATTTATCATATAAATAAAGCAACCATTTAAAATAAATTAAAGACTTTTTGACCGCTTGATAGATTTATGATTTTTCATCTTCCCCCAAAACATAAACGTCAATCATCTCAAGATTTTTTTTAAATTTAAATTGTTTCCGAAGTACGCCAACGATTCTCTGAGAAGCTTTTAAGCTTATATATTTCACCTTTGACAGAAATTAATCTATGAGCTTTTTTGAACTGCACAAGGAATACGACATAGAAGAATAAGACATAAATACTCAGATTTAATTTAATTAAATGTAATACATAATTCCACCAGAGTTATAAATCACAGTATTCATAAATCATACTAGCGCATATTGAGGATACATCTAACTAAGTTTCTTGCGTTTTCAATGTGACACGAAACAGTTATCTGAACCAATTGAATTTCAATACAGCTGCACTTTCTTGCACAGTGACAACAGGCTTTTCAATTATGGAGTGTTATGAATTTGCAATTCGAGATAATGGCTAAGGACCCCACGCATGCACTTTACACGTCAAAAGCTCTTCTCTCTTTCTTGTATATTTTAAGTAGTTTTTGCAAACTTGTCACGAAAGTGAATAATTTTATATATATAACATATTGTGAAAAAGCATCTAATATTTTATGATCAGCACAAAATTGATACTTTCGATGAAGTATAGTTTCGCCAGGTTTTATGAGTTCTTTCGTTTGGTCAAGCCAAGCTATTTAAATAATGATAGCATTCGATGGTCAGTTAAAAAAAGAGGTGCGTGAGTACGCACGTTAGAAGTTATACTTATTTGGCGTAACAAAACAAAAAATAACAAAACAAAATAAGCCGTTACCTGAGTCTATTAATATTACAGTGGATTAGGTTGATGAAAACGTACGCGATTCATCTGTGTCTCATATAGCACATGATAGTTGTAATTTAATTATTGTATTGGACCAAAACTCATCTTTGCCATGCAGCGGTTATAATCGATTCAGAAGTGCCATTATGAATTAATAAAAAAACTAATTTTACTATATTTTTTGAATTATTTACTAACTCAACATTCACGAAATTTATTATTATTTATGATATATAATTATACTCGTAAATAATACTTACATAAATATAGCCTCAAATCTTGATACACAATCTTTACAATGAAAAATAAATATACTTACACTCGAATATAAATAATGTTTTATGGATATAAATTAACAGTGTAGAATGTTAGTTTCCAGAAATTTGTTTATAAACATATATAATATTTATTATGACACATTATGGTTATGTTTACAGCACGTGCTCTTTACTTGGTTGTATTGATCGACTAACTAAATGACACTATGCGCATGCGCATGTACCCTTGACACCGAAATGAATATAATCATAATAATAATTTATGTGTTACATCGGCGCAGTGTTACATATTGCAGTTTCTTTTCTCGATATACAATTATAGGGATGACGTCATGTGAATAACATCGACACAACCTTAAGAAAATCGATTCTTTATAAAACAATATAATCGATTTTCTGTATAAGATAAGAGATTGGAATGCACATAATCTTTTAACTTCACTCAAAAAGGTCCTGTTTCACGATTTTCCCGTGCGCTGTAACATCTATGAATTATTATTACCTATCTACTTATAAATCGTTCATTCATAATTTCAGTGTTGTTTTAGACCATTTTATAACACAAATATTGAAGCCTGGACGTATGAAAGTAACGGTAGAAAGACTCAGTTATACTAATTTTCACTCAAACTGAAGAGTTAGAAGTGTTAGAACTGTTCGAAGGTTTGCGGTTGATGTTGAATAGGTAATTTGCACTTATGGCTAATTAAATCTTGCTTCAGTGATGTTGACAAGAAAACCACAGAATGCTACAAAGAAGAGTTTCTTCAACATCTTTGTGGTAAAACGATTTGAAATAATAATCAAAATTAGAATACTAAATTATGTCGGATAAAATATGAACCGATCTTAAGTATATGAAATATGATTTCTTCGACTATTGTTTAAAAAAATGATATTTTAAAGAATTGATAGAGGTTTTAACTTCTAAAATATAAACAGTTCGAATTAAAATGCCACCGACGCGTATTAAATGTTACATCGTACATATTGACATATAAATCTTTAATACCTACTACACTAAATTCTATTGGCTATTGCTATATATAGCATGTAACAATTTTCAGATATATGTGTGGGTATATATAAGATAATATATGAAGAAGTCGAGATTTGGTGGTTGCTCCGATAGATGGAGAAGCGAATTTTATTTGCAGCGTAAACAGTCGGTACAAGAGTATGTTACAGTAGTTATGTTACCATTCTTATGATACTGTTCCGAGGTGAGTCTCGGTAGGAGATGTTGTGCGGAGCGATACAGAGACTGAGATACTAACAGACCGGGAACTTATATTCGAGTGACATCTCCAATGAATGATCCCTTATTTATTGACGTACTCATAATCAAAATAATATTTAGGATTTGGATATGGCTGACTATGTGGAAAAATGGATATTGTAGAAATTATAATAGCAGTAAGTTATTTACTGAGTTTGCCATAATTGGACACTACGGGAAATGGATATTAAATTTATACTTGCGGTCAGTTATTTAATATCGCCGATCAATATGCTGACACTGATTGAGTTGTATATCCCCATATATGCTGTCTCAGGCGTAAAACCCACTTAACGGAGCGAGTGGGGCTCTCGCGCAAAATTTCATAAGTGGCGTGTAAATCATCGAAAATACAACGTAATCAAATACATTAGCGCACACTGGATTCGACAACGCATTGTGCCCGCCTGCCCCATGATTCATCGTTTTTTGGCTTCTCAGCGATACGAATTAACGAAAATACAACGTAGTCCATTCATTGAACACAGCAAGCAAAATCACGCTCCTGGCAGCGTCGTCGATAGACGGGCGAGAAGCCATTATTTAATAACAGTGAACTCTTTGTTTAGTTGTTGCGTGTCCGATATTTCGCTGGTATAATGATGTCATCGTGAATATTAATTACAAGCCCCGAGAAATTTAATAATATTTTTATTGCTTTGTTATGGGAGACGCTGATAATAATAATTATTTTGTGCTCCTTGAGCCCCCTATTACATAGGTGAAGGGTAATGCGCGGGTGGGAGGGGGCCTAGTTCGTAGAGAGCGCACCGAGCGTCGCGTTGGTGGGCTTTATGCCTTAGTGTGGTGAAAAATACAATAATTGAATACGTGTATTAATTAAGGCGCTAAGTACCAACATTTTCAAAACTGACATTTTTATAGAAAACTGTTCTACGTACCAACGCCAATACTATTAACTATGGTCTAAGTGTCTTAAGCATGTCAAAAAAGCGTGTTTTATTTGTAAGGGTGTAAGTACCACTGCAGTGTTCAACGGCATTCCATATAAAATGGCTGAAAACACTCTGTTAACTGTTAACACTCACGAGTTCTGTTAAAAAACGTCGCCAAAAAGATGAAGGAAGTGTCCAAAATGTAAAAAAAAAACTAAAAACTATTGGCCAGGAGTACTCCACAATTAATAGTAAAGTGATTCCAGCCAAAAAACCTCGAAATTCTGAGGTAATTACGTTTTTATAATAGATTCACACAATCCGCTAATTTGTCAAGAAAGCGCTAGTGATGTCCAATGCGTATCGTTATAAATGTTATAATATCGATATTAAGCAATTTTTTTTTAAATACATTTTTCTTCTTGGTTTGAAATTCAGAATATTAAGTATATCTAATATATAAAAATCAATATTTGTTTGTTTGTTTATTCGCATTTTATGCGCTGCCATACCGTTCATCTGATTGCGATGACATTTTGTTAAGTGGTTGTATGCACAATGCACACCCGCAAAGGTTTCTGAATTAGAAAAATCATCATCTTCTTCTTCTTAATTCTATTTTCTTTTATTCGTATGGTTCCTATACCATTCATCCGATTGCGACGAAACTTTCGTCAGTTATTGTACGCACACCCGCAAAAGTTTCTAAATTAGAAAAACTATATTTTTCTTCTTCTTCTTCTTCATTATATCTTCTTTTATTCGTATGGTTCCTATACCATTCATCCCATTGCGATGAAACCTTCGTTAGTTGTTGTGATAAGACCCGCAAAGGTTTCTGAATTAGTACAACCATCTTCTTCTTCTATTCTATATTCTTTTATTCGTATGGTCCCTATACCATTCATCCGATTGCAATGAAACCTTCGTCAGTTGTTGTGGTAACACCCGCAAAGGTTTCTGAATTAGTGCAACCATCTTCTTTTCTTCTATTTTATATTCTTTTATTCGTATGCGTTTCTATTCCATTCATCCAATTGCAATAAAATTTTCGTCAGTAATTGTGCCAACACCCGCGAAGGTTTCTGAATTAGTACAACCATTTTCATCTTCTTCTTTTATTCTATCTTCTTTTATTCGTATGCGTTCCTATACCATTCATCCGATTGCAATGAAATTTTGACCAGTTGTTTAGCGCACGCCCGCGAAGGTTTCTGAATTAGTACAACCATCTTCTTCTTCTTCTATTCGTATGCGTTCTTATACCATTTATCCGATTGCGGTGAAATTTTGACCAGTTGTTGTGCGCACGCCCGCGAAGGTTTCTGAATTAGTACAACTATCTTCTTCTTCTTCTATTCGTACGCATTCCTATACCATTCATCCGATTGCAATGAAATTTTGATCAACTGTTGTTCTCACGCCCGCAAAGGTTTCTGAATTAGAAAATCATCTTCTTCTATTCGTATGCGTTCCTATACCATTCATCCGATTGCAATGAAACTTTTGTCAGTAAAGTTGTTGTGCGCACACCTGCGAAGGTTTCTAAATTAATATTATATGAAATACAAAGTTTGTTGTTTGTTTGTTTGTTCCATCCAATTAACATTTTTTTACTACATATTAATAACATTATTAACGTTTTCATATTTTGGATTTGATTTTAATTTAGTGTTCTTTTGTTTGACCTATACTCCTATTAGAATTATTTTCATATTGCCATATTGTATTAGACAGATATTTTAATATTAAAAAAATAATTACCTCTTATTATTTTTTAAATATCTAAGATAAATATAACCACGAAGCGACCCAGTGCGAAGCCGGGTACTTCAGCTAGTTATATATATATATAAAACACATTGTACCTACTTCTTCAATTATTTACAGAATATAATAATATTAATTAATTATGCCTTATTGAATTAAATGGGAAATATACATCCTATAATTAATAAGAACATATTTTATATTAATTATTTCATGATTGCTAAGTTGTACGGTATCAAATAAAAAAATGTGTACTACTATTTAAATTAAAACATTCCAAAGTGTGATATTGACTGACTCACATATGTACCTACTTAATACAAAACAAAATTCAAAATAATTATTGATAATTTATCAGTTTTATCACCAGTATCTGTTTATAATATGGACACAGGCTGGGTATTGTTTACATGTAAAGGATAATGGGAATCACTGCACACATAACGACATAACATAACAAGTATTTTATTATGGCCGGCCTATTTACTGCAGAGTTCTATAATAGTTGATAATGCACTTTTAACATTATTTTATTAATTGTAAAAAAGTCTCCTGCGGCGCTGTTTTATTTCGGGGCTTTTAAATATGTAGTTGAAAGATCCTGATCTTGAGGCCCGCTTCAGGATAAGGGGCCCATGATAGAATCCATTTGTCAATGAACGTGATAAATTTGGATTGACTTCTATTGAAATTGTATGTGCTAATAAACAAGCACATTCATCGCATGAAAAACAAATTAATTTAAAAATGAATATATAAGTACTTAGTAAAACCTTGTTTATTTTTTTTCATTTTGTGTTAGTACATTGTTGACTATTTAAAAATGTGTCTGTATTATTTAATGAAATAAAGGGGGGGAGGCGCCAAGATTAGTTTATTTTTAAAAGGGAGGCGTAGTAATATAAAGTTTGGAAACCACTGCTCTATAGTCTCTAGGGTCATATATATGCACATCGCCGAAATAAAACGCAGAATAATTGTATTAGGAGTAGGTAAATAAATAATAATTGAATTATTAAAACAAAAGTATCGAAAAACCTTCTTTTTAAAATTTATAATATTTTACCCATCTCTATTGAAAATGTCATCAGCGACCCTGAGCTAGTACTTAGACCTTAAAATAAGATTCTTTGCGTGGTACTTACACCCTGACCGGAAATGTCAATTTCAAAGCTATGTACTGTGGAAATTCAAAATAAATTAAAATTTTAAAATTATAGAAGCTGCCGAGATTGCTTCATACTACGAGTATGTAACTACATTTTTCAAAATGTCTGCTTCATACAATTTTATTTGACAAATCAGTATTTTGTAGCCACAAGCAAAACTACTTTTTGGTACTTAGCGCCTTAATTAATACACGTATTCAATGACAAAACAAATAAAAATATTTTTCCAACTACTCCTATAAGCTGTAGCGATTTTGATTCGATATAATATCCTTATGAACCTATTTGATCACGCACATTCGTATTGGTTCAGTATTCAATCATTTTCGATCATCTTTTTCTGACAAGTGCTTGTAGTATTATGATTATACCTTGCAAATATCAAGTCTCGTTTTGCCAACACATGCGCCATTCAGCCAGGCGCTGATAAGGATCCGCCTGCAATTGAATATGGTTTATTTACACTGTAGCAATTATGTGTACGCGCACGTATCAATCACGCAAAGCAGACTCAAAGTTGGTTGTAAGGCGATGCATTAAATTTATCCCACGTGATTTGCACAAGATATGCAATCTCTCGGTGCATAGGAGTGGACGAAGGCGGTGCACTACTAAGTACTAACTTTATCGATACAGTTCCTCGGAACCAGTAAAAGCAGTTAACATACAAGTGTGTCACAAAATACAGAATATCATTTACCAAATTATATACCTAGTGATATTAAAATTATAACCGTTATATTTGATGGGCGGACATACGACTTAACATAATATACTCATACAAATATAAAACAGTAGATTTGTGATATTTATGCAGGATCTATGATATTGACAGTAGGTATCTTCCGAGTGTGATAAAAATTACGAGACAAAATGAAGAAATAAATTAAAAATGTGTATATGTTTTTAAAAACACACTCATATTAATATTTAATCCATAAAAAAAACAAGAGATTCAAAGGTTTCAATTTAATCTGATTCTTTACTCGGTGAATCAATGGGTAGTAATATAGATCGCGGTTATAAACAATATTGTAATTTACACAATAAATTTTCGCAAAATCAGTGTTCATGGTGAAACAACACCCTCTTCTACAAAAACACCACACCTTTTCTCATGCATTCCCCAATGTATTCAACCAAAATAAGAGGGCGGTTTATTAGTAGGTAAGATCTCTTTGGAACTGAAGCTATTTTGACTAACATTGTGTATGTTCCTTTTCCTTAGTCCAGTTTAGAGATCCTTGCAGAAGTCATTCTCATGAGATACCTAATGTATTAGAGTGTATTGTTATATAACAACAATGCTATAACTATTTAACAGTGTATAATAATATGACGTATCTCTTGATAATTGCCTCTGTAAAGGCGTCGAAACGTTAACGAATGAACAACACACGCTAACCGCCCAATCAATACATCCCCATGATATTGTTTCTGTGCCGAGCAGTGGCGTGCGGTCTATAGATGCTACAAATGACGAAAATCCCCAGAAATAACCAAGGAAATCATGTAAAATATCACATATGTGTTAATTGTGCAATATTGTGGTAAATTTACTTAACTGTACATGTTACAACGTTTTTATTAGCTCGTATTCTTATTTGTCCGGTGGTTGTTTACCCAGGACAAATCTTGCAATCGATTCTTAACTAACTTCCCGACTAGCTAGACATTTGAAACTTTTAGAATATATCAGAACACGATGCGAATGCATTCTTTTAATACTTTTAGCCATCTTTAAGTAGAATTGAATTAATTTTCAGTTAATTCTGTTTTGTATGAAAAGTTATTTCGGAAGAAATCCGTAATCCAATCCACTTTTATTGGTTGCAAGTGGGTGGTCCTAGCAACTAAATTATTAATATATACGTGCGTTACTATGGAAATCAAAATGACATTTCAGTATTCTATATTTGTTTGTTTGTTTTTTATTTACTTCATATCAAGTACAAGTTTGAGCATATTGAGAAAAATTATTGAACAGAAAATTTAAAAACGTTGTATATAAAAAGTTCTTTTTATCTTGTAATTATTTATTATTATTAAGCTGCGACTGCTCTTACATTTGTAAATACATAATATTTCCTATTTATAACGACTAGATACATAATAGTACAATTTATACTTGAAGGTTTCACTCTCTCCGAAACATTTAGATACACAGAAATACTTTGATATTTGGCTTAGATACACAGAAATACTTTGATATTTGGCTCAGCTAAAAACATCGCAAGATTTAGTGGTAATTGGTATTTTTGACTAATTAAATTTTTAAGAAGCCTTTGTCTTTGGCCATGATATAGGGGCCCATCGCCAAACAACGTGATAAATATCTTCATTATCGCGCACTGACACTTAGGGTCATTTATTATACCCAAGCGAGCTAGGGATGCTAATGATTAGCTCTGCAGCGTATAATTATTGTAACAATTGTTTCCCTATTAAGCATTTTATTAGTGTACCACTGTTTGGTTTTACAACTTTTGGTTTACAATGATTGAAAATACATTTTGCCTTTTGTTAATTAATCCTTGTCCTTTTTAACGTATTCTCTACCTACTTCCTCGTTTCCTTGAATTCCGATAAGTAAAGGAATTCAGTATAATGTAATTGTGCTATTATACAAGTTGTTTAGATGAATTTGTTAAATATTTTTTTAATCTCAAATATAATTTATGTAAGTTTATACTATCGATCGAAGGTACTTGATGGAATTTGAATTTAAATTCTAATGGATATAAGTTTTGCACTATTCTTATTGTATTGTACTACTGAACTTTTAAAGACTGATATCATAGATATATCTCATTTTGTTATCTCCATCAATTTCCATTGTTCCCAGAATTGACGATTTTACCCCTCTTGAGTGTTGACGGTGTATTATACCTACGCTTATCGAGTGTATTATTATTGATAAGGTATGGGTTTTTTGGAGAGCAGTGAGTCAGTGAAAATGATTTCGCGTATTATTGTTGAAAATTTGTTTAGTGTGGCAATATATCGTCATTGTTCTGGCAGAAGACACTAATTCGATAAAATGACATATTGAGTTAGTTATACCAAAATGTTCATTATTTCAAACTGTACCGTCTGGAAACCTTCTTAATAAATAAACATTCTTTATTTTAAAGTCATCCTTTTTACGATTACTTAATAAACTCACATGATAGACCATTTCAAACATTTTAACAACTTCAAAGTCAAATTACTCAAAACTAGTATTCTCCAGTTAGTGTGTTCTGCCAGAACAGAGACGATATATTAAAAGCATGTGAGATCTTTTGCGATCGCATACCGCCAGTTTGACGTGACTGCACAGGTGACTAGGCTACACCTGGCGAGATCGATGGAGTGGCGGTGTGGTGCATTGATTGAATACGTGACGTGACGTCGATGCGTTTCATATCTTCGCGGAGGTGCGCTGGTTACCGCATCAAATCAACACTTCCTCCCGCCGCGGATGCAATCTCCTTCAAATCAATAGCACCTGCCTAATTTAAATTTAAACAATCCTCAAACGATTATCAATTATAATGAATCATCCAATCAATATCTAGAGGTCACGGCTATTATAATTATACGGCTTACGGAGATTGATTTAAATGCTAGGGGAATTTATATACAATTAAGCTGCTTAGAAATGAAAACGACCGTTTCCATTTTCGTAAATTGTTGGCGAGTCAATCTTTCTAACATGTAAAAATTATGAAAAAATGTTTTTTTAGATGTTATTTGTATACCTACTATATATGTAAGCATAACATTTTGTAATATATTTTCTTACAAAATATGCATATAAAAGAGAAATAAGATATTTTTATTGACTTTCCAACATTTTTCAAAAATGAAAACTGCCGTTTTTGTTTCTGGAGTCATCAATTTATTCACGAGAAAATATACCAGAATTAATCGAAACAACAGAATTAAATAAATTTAATTGTTGTAAATTATAATATAATAATTAAATTAAAGTGTTACACTTATATACAAGATTCAATATTAGTATTCTTCATTATTGAAAATATATTATTTTGAAAAAGCACTGAAACATCTAACTGGTTGGGCCAAAATTCACATGCATACCTTTCTTCCCATCTAATTCAAAATCCCAGGGCGACCGACAGTTATGGGTCATGATGAATCGATCGTAATTGCGAAGAACAGTGAGTTACTCCAAGACAGCCGAGCGCGGAGTTTGTTATAGCTTTACCGTCGCTAACTACAGCGTGACTTATATAAAATACATCTGTTCGACCTTCTTACGCTAAATCTGATACGGTTTGGGCGAACGTCGCGTCTATATCATCCATCCAAATGTGTATCGTCCGTTTACCAGTGCGTGAGTGCGTGAACACCGAACCAGTTCCAGTGCGCGCCAGCCCTCTCAACATCAAAGGTCAGTGCCTGGTATTCTCGTGTAACTCCCCCCCCCCAGATCCGAAATTCACAAGCATCCTTCAAAATTACAGTCCACAAAAACTCAGCCACTAACCATTAGAAAAAAATTCGACCGAGTGGGATTTCACTGTCCGATTGATTGGTCTTATCATTCTAGCTATTGATTCATCTATGAATCATGTGAATTATTACTAATAACTGGACTATCAGAGGTACATCAAATTCCGCCAAATAAATGCATCTGCAACGAGCCCGAAGCGGCGAGGAAAGAACACATGGCTACAATTCAAAAATCTACTACGATAACAAACAGCCGTGACAGTCTCAAACATTATAATTAGGGCCCGGATTTATATGCTAGTGCATGTTTTGTTAGGGTGTATGCAAAGCTATGAGAGTTGCACAGAAATCTGTTTTGAAAGACACAGAATCCAAAAATTAAATTTTATTGTGCATATAAATGCATATTTGAGACGTTAGAGCATATTTGAGACGTTAGAGCATATTTGAGACATTAGTGCATATTTCATAAATAAATGCATATTTTAGAGCTTTTGAATGTATACTTTTAGTTTTTTTTTTAAATTATTTTATCGAAATATAACTAAGTTAGGAATGAAGATGGTTTAGATGCACTTGCATTTTTAATGCCATCTCCGAGCTGTGGATTTATCAGTGAAAAAAGTGAAGTCAACTCGGGCACTATTATTTAAAGTTTCCCCAAGTGGACGTTGAGAGGTAGTTTTCCGCATATAAACAAAATACTGACAGCTACCTATGCGGAAAATTTTAATATCAGAGCATAATATTGAAAAAATAATGTAATTTTTTTTCTGGCAAAAAACAGAAAATAGTATATGAGAATAGTTAAGTGTGTCGTTTTTGTTTTTTTAAGTTGGTTTACATTGCATTTATTATTGAATTATTTGTAGGTACTTGTGAAAAAACTATTTTGAAAATTGTAATTGATTAACTTTATATTCTTTGTTTGTGTTTTTTGTTCTGATATCGTATTATGTTGAAAAATTATTAACTAGTTATTCGATTTTTTGTCAGTAATATTGGGTAAAGTGGGTATTTATAATTTTTCCCACAAAAAATTACAATTTTTAACTGCATATTTCTTCGGTTTTAGTGCATATTTTATTCATTTTAAGTGCATACGTGCATGCATATAACCATGTTTTTTGTTGCATACAAATCCGGGCCCTAATTATAATACAAGGTGATCTTCAATCGCCTTTCGGGTCTAGACATTTCGTCCCATGAGTCGTGACACATTGAAGACGAATCGTTCTTTTGCATATCGGCCAGACAATCATTATTTTCATTGTAAATTATTATTAATGTGATTCTTCTATTAATTATAGGCACCTACATAATGATTTACATCCTACACGAAAGCTTTCTATAACAATAAAATAATAACTATTATTAATATAGACATGTCAAAATTTAATTTATGTTACATCAATCATTTTTATCTCAACGAATATGTTATTTTCAAGTGGCTTCGTGTAAACAAAACATAAATAGTAATACAATGTTAACATGATGACAAGAATATTGTGTAGTCCGGTATAATACGTTAGGATATTATACTAAAAGACCGTTTGATAATAAAATAACTAATTGCAGCTTAGACACCGTCTGCAGCACGATTCTTCAATAAAAATGAAGGACTCATATTATTGTATCTAAAAAGTCGCTTTACCTATAAATGGTGAGACCTTCGAAACAATATAATAAAGTACAATCTCTAATCTTTCTTTGCTAAAACGCCATCACAGAAAGTCATAAAACAACTTATGCCTTAGGTAGGTATGGATTACATTACAGCATTCGAATCATAAACCTCTAATCAAATATGAAGGTAAAATGGTGATTTAAATAGGGGTATAACATAGTTGCATATTATTCAAATTGAAAAAATAGTCAGTCAGTGGCGGCCGGTGATTTCCAAAATTCTTTGGATGGGGGTGCACTAAAAATATCGTTTGATACATTAATTAGTTCTACTTTAAATAAATTTAACTCACTCCAAACACTGTATGATAAAATAACTGCTACAACTACCATTGCACCAAGTCATCCTTCGGAAAAATTGATATTATGTACTTATTGGGTAGTTATTGATTAATTCGCGGTTTAAATGGAAGACTACTTTTTTTTTTCTCCCCCGGACCCGGTTTTTTCAATTTCATGAAGTGTTCCACATTATGAAATTCTTTCGTCCCGTAGTTAGATTTTTATTAAAATTTCTACTAAGTACCTACTATTATTGAAGTTATACTTCTTTAGGCGCGCTTGGAAAATCAGAACGGAGTGTATTTTTGGAGTGTGACATGTGCACATAATTTATTTTTTCACACAAAAATAAACGCACTCGATTGGATTCGAACCACCGATTGTTCGGTTATCAGCCGAACGCACTGCCTTTACGCCACAGTATGATACTGCAATCGTGACGATTATACAGTATAATATTATAGTTTAGAATTATTCCGTTGCTTAGGCAGCGTATGTTTTTGCAATTTTTGGTATTTGCAATTCCTTACGTAAACGTCATGGTGGCAGTTGTTACTTTAAAAATAAAAAAAACCATAAATAATTATATAATTTAGTAATATAAGTTAAAGTGTATAGAAATAAACCAACGGCGTTCCAATAAGCGGTCCTTTTTCTTGACTGTGTAATTTAACAAGATAATTAAGAGCTAGTCGAAGAATCTAGGTTATCACAAGTTTTTTTTTTGTTTTGTTACGCCAAAGAAGTATAACTTCTAACACGCGTACATAAGTACACACACACCGATTTTTTAAAATTTTAGTATGTTAGCTTTCGTTTTTAGAGTTTATTTATTGTCTATAATACATACATATCATATTTATGATTGTATGTTCCATACAAATGAACTCAATAAACTATTTGAATTTAAATGTTCTAAATGTTTTCTTAACTATGGTGAAATTTAAAAAATCTCACTTTCAACTCAATAGGATAATATAATTATATATTTAACAACGATATTATTGTTGGAAACAAACATATTTTAGAGGATATAACATAAGTAATCCAATAAAAGCTCCCTGACCATTGGTGTAGGCCGTAGAAGGATATACCTACTGTTCGATATTTTGAATGCCTTGACAAAGAATGAGAAATACTTTGGACATAAGGACGTATTCGATTTTGGTAATAACCACCTGATTGTAATACAATATTTCTGTGCCAGTAGTACATATCTTTCTATTCAAAGCTTACAGACGATTCGTTTAAAATTTAAATTATTTGAGCGTGCTTACAAATTAACAACTGTTGAGTAAGATAACGTGATGTTGATTTATACGCGTCGTGAATGGAATTATATTGCACGAAGAACGTCAATTGCATTTTAATTGGTCAAAATAATGCAATAGCTTAATTGAATCAACATGCACTCATTCCGCAACTAATGCCTTAGAACCATTTATAAAATATCTGGATATTATGTCATCCAATTTAAATGAACTGATCTGATTGCGTGGAATTTCTCGACTCACGAATCTAGTTTCAAGTCGCATTCGTTTATTTATAATTTAATTCGATACATCCTCCAGAGATTGTGCATGTTATTCTGATTTTATAACCAATTCTGTTTGAAATATTTTAAACCTAATACAGCACTGATAAGAATTAATGTATTGTTTTAAAAAGTGCATGTTTACAGAAGAGTGAGGCATATAAATATTAATCTGAATAAAACAATACCACAGTGACAGGTTTACAAATGTTGCTACTATTACAAACAGCTATGTCCTATTTTAAACATTAGATTGTTAGCGGGATTACACTTACAATATCGGCTCAACTGTATTCTGTAACTTGTCAACGTTTGTTTATGTAATTTAATTGACATTTACAAAACACGCGTAACATAATAGGCATAGTGTATCTTTATACAATAAATAAATACATCACAGTTAACTCAAAATTATTGTTTGGAAAACATCGTTTGGGCTTGCAAACACTAAGCTTAACTTTTTAGGCTAGAGTTTCAACCACTCCAGATTTCCAAAATTCAAAGGTATTTCAATAAAAATATAATAGCAGCCAAGCACAATACAAATTGACTTACTAAGAAAATACATTTGCAATACGCAAATTAATAGATCGACCAAATCACACCGTTCCGTATCATATCAGGTTTTAGTCGAGTGTATCATGAGACTAATAGGAGACTAACTATGGCACCAATATAATAAAAAGGGCTGCAAGTAAGTATAAACATTTCACGCATACAACACATACATACGATTAGACACGTATTGTAAAAAACACAAATACAGTTCAAAATCAGTATCATACTATCACGTGACCTGAGGTTGTAGATATTTTAGTATAACGTGCTTATAGCGACGTAATTTTATTTAAATATATACGTACACACATTGATTTAAGCGTGCTGGATTTGATGACAAATGGTCAAAACGCTCATTATTATGACAGTAGAATTTTCTAGCCTGAGTGCAGACGCGGTTGGGTATTAGGTACTTTTTTCGACTGAATATGATAAAAAAGTAAAATTTTAATATAATAATTATATTGACTGTCGACGATATGTCTGAGAAGAATTCTGCAGTTTTTTGGACATATTGTCAGGCGCGGACCGGACAACCTGGAGAGATTGGTAGTTTTGGGTAGCCTCCAGGGAAGGCGAAGCAGAGCAAGAGCGTCTGCGCGATGGAGCGACCAAGTGAAAGAGCTGACTGGGGGCACCATCCATTCTGCCCTGAGAGAAGCGGAAGAACGAGAAGGATGGAAAGTCTTGGTCGCCCAAAGGATGGCGAAATTTAAATGTGGTCACGATCCTCAGCCATGAGTGCACGACCAAGAAGAAGAGATTGACTGTTAAATCTGCAAACCTTAGCTGGTTTGAATCTCAAAATCTCAAAAATGAGATTTTGATGGCATTTTGTTATAAAGCATGTTTTATAATATGCTCACACAAAATTTCAAACTCCTAAATCTATAAATAAATAAATGCATTATGCCGGGTCCACACTGGCAACATGTCGCCGGCAACCTCGTTAAATTTTACGATAAGTATGATAATTATCGTAAAATTTAACGAGGTTGCCGGCGACATGTTGCCAGTGTTGACCCGGCATTACGTTCTTCACGCAGAACACCCAACTGCAGGTACCAACATTTCCAATATCGTAAATGGAACAACTTCGCTCTTTATATAGTTTTCTTAAATTGGTGTATTAATTCAGAGTCCAGCATATTTGTGAAAAAAAAACCAAGTTTATTTTTGGAATTGTCAAATTCCGCTCGATAGTTAAATTATTAAGTGTTTTCTCCTTCCTGAAAAATTTACCTAATGGAGTTAGCCGGTTTGCAGATTAAACAGTCGATACGTGTTCAATATACTGAAGATGAATAAATTAAAATTCGGGTCCTGTTCTACGACTTGTTTTCAGTTACCTACCACATCCTACCCACCTTCAACTGGCACCCATCAACACTGGTTCACAGTAACATTCAATAAATAATAATGTGTCTAAGAATAATACGTGTATCTACATAAAACCAATTTCAGTTCGACACGGTTGGTAATATTCTGCATATATTATTGAAAATTGTAACCATTCATATCATCAAAGATAGGTATCAGGCGAGTAGAAAATTGTGGTAGCGAGATTAGAATAGTATGCAAATCCAAAGTAGCGGATTTAAATTGTACATTATTACCTTCAAATCGGAGCGTATTCAATTTGCGAATTACAAAGAACCGCTATCCACACGTATAGAGGCAAGTCATTGTCCAATTTTATACCATTTTTTTATAATATAATTTATGCACCTGTATTTTTAACTCGCTACCTATAACCTATAATATATGAGAGAATAAAAGCCAAGCAAATTGAATGAGTTACTATTACGCTAGGCAGAGGTGAACTCCATACTAGGCCAACCTTTTTAAGAAAGATAATTTTTAATTGCACAAATATTCAATATTTTATATATACTGTATAAAAATGATATATATGTATTATAAATTGACTGCCAACTTGCTCAACTAGGCGGACATGTAGCTATTGCTATTAATTCGTAAGCAGGTAGTACACCAACGTCATTAACACGATCAAACAAAGGCACAAAAAAAACAAATTTGGTACATTTCACGCATACAACACATACAAACGTAACCGTGCGTGAGGCCTTTGTGAAACGATTCCGGTTATCGAAACCATTTGCAGATATATTAATTTCCATGTTGGAAGATCTAATGTCAACCCCAACTAGCTGTCATGTGAGCATCATAGACACAAATAATTACAAGATAAAAAGAACTTTTAAAAGATGTTTTAAAATTTTCTGTTGAATCATATAAACGTGACAATTGTATGTATTAATAAATATTTTTTTTTGTACTTGATAGAAATATTGAATAAATATAGAATACTGAAATGTTATTTTGACATTTCATATTGATTTATATAGTAACGCACGTACCTATATATTAATAATTTAGTTGCTAGGACCCCTTAGCAACCAATAATAGTGTTTTACTTCTTACGAATTTTTTCCGAAATAACTTTCGGTACAAAACAGAATTAAGTGAAAATGAATTCAATTCTGCTTAAAGATGGCTAAAAGTATTAAAAGAATGCATTGTCATCGTGTTCTGATATATTCTAAAAGTTTCAAATGTCTAGACTAGACTCTAGCTAGGCGGGAAGTTAGTTAAACAAGATTTGTATTGGACAAACAAGAATACGAGCTTTTTCTATAATCTAAGAATACGAGCTAATAAAAACGTGGTAATATAATGCAAACTACGCGACCATGAATGTACGTTCAATATTTTCGTTGCATTATTGGACACCGTTCGAAGCACTCACTATACTTCCCTTGAAGATACTGTCGCGTTTTTCTTCTTGTTTGCGAACTGCTTCGTTCAAATATTACCCTTCACCTATATGTCATCGTAATTCGGATCGAATGCAGTGTGTAGGGTTTTCAAATCTTAGTTTGTAGAAGAGTAAATCATTTATTTTATTCAACAGAAAAACCATGACATATTGCATTATCATTATATAGATGTAAAAAAAAATATAAAAAAACTAATAACTAGCCATTTAATTTAATTGTTATAAGTCATTTAATATTTCAAATTGATGTAAGTATTTATACAAAATCGTGACATATCATCGCTGACTACATATTAAATTAAATGTTACAGTCTGTTAAATTCAACACGAAACTAAACACGTCCAATCGACGTTATTATCAATAACTTTATACTTTTGAAGCACAATTTTATCGAGTCATCATTAGACACAGTTTGTGAAATCGTGACCAAATACTATTACGGCGCTTTAAAATATCTAAAACTATGGGCACAAGCTTTAAAATGATTTAATTTAAAATTGAAAGGGGTTTATATTATGCATTATTTATATTCATTTTACTTCACCTTATTGTTGAACGGTCTAGTTTAAGAAAAAAAAAATGCAAAATACAGAATGCTAATATAATGTACATGCATTAATTACCTAGTTTAATATCTTATCTCTGGTAGAACCAATGGATCTAGATGCTCCTCATAATGTTTATGAAGGAACCCGAATATGCAGATAAAATTAATATGCTGTACATTGGCACATCGAAACGTGGCGACATAGACAAGGATCGGACCAGCTTTAACGGTTTATTATAGAGACTTGTACGTTTGGTGTATTGTTACTTGCGATTTTTTATAATCTATCAACTTATTTTAAAAAATACGTTAAGCTTGTAACGCGAATGCATTGCGTTTTTATTTCATTGCATACGACATAAAAAATAAATCTCAAAACAGAAGACCGTGATTTTCGTTCTAGTCCAAGTGGACAATGATTTTGAGGACCATAATATCGTCACCATTCAGGCAAAAGTCACCAACCCTAAAAACATTGTTTTGAGATATCGCAATTTGAAAGTTTGAAAATGCAGGAAAATTCATTTTTTGATGTTTTTAAGGTTTTATCTACATCACATTATTTTCTCATGTCTTCTTAATAATTCATTTAAGGTACTTTTACTTTTTGATGCTAATTAAAACATCTGGAAGGTTTTGAAGGAGGCAAGGTAGCTCAATTATGGTTTGGTGACTTTTGCTTGTTTATTTCGTCATCACTGTACTGCATTTACGAGCAAACAAAAGTCACCTGATAGTGTACACGTCATGATGTCCGGAATAATTATCGTCTCAGGTAGACGAATCACAAAATAAACTTCGTTCCTCATATTATGTATACCTACCGTACACACTGTCCACCCGGTCTATTGCAGTATACAATTTAATACGGATTTCTACAACATATATCTCTATCAAGCTAATATATTTTTGCCGGAGAAATGATGATTTGATTTTTTTTCTCCTGCGGCATTACCGTTTTGCAGTGACGTCCTTTGACAAAATACCATTCATAGACAAACTGAAAATTCCTTATTCAAATCATAATTACCATTTCAATACAATTATTTTATTATTCTGTCATTTAGCGGAGTAGTATTTGCAGCTGAAAAAAAATTAACACGTTATTTATTTATTTATAAAATATTATATGCGTTATCAGACGATTTAGTAATGATTTTCAACAATTAATTGACCACCGGTCATTAATTGCTAAGCTGAATTTATTAATAGAAAAAATATTCAGCGATTCGTTCTTTATTGAAATTGCCGCCCTTAAAACAACTGCTACCCCTAAGCGGATCATAGTCTCTCTACAGTCGACCCCCACAGGACGACATTGGTTTTGTCCATCGTTACAAAGCTGATTAATAATTATTTAATGTAAATGATTAGATCTTGAGAGACACTGCATCCCATTAGCAGAGGTATTTCAATACTGTAAATATTATTTGCAAGCGCGCTCGGGCAATTTCCCGCCAATCATGGCAAATGTCAATAATAACTAATACCATTATAACTTATAACATAGACATGGATCGACGGAATGAAAACGTGTGGAGCCAGCACGTGCCATCTCTCTGGCGTCTTACTCCGTCTTGTAAGGGATCCTGGAGTTAAACCACTCTATTCGATACGATCATGAATCTTCTCAACCCAAAGGTACACTTCAGCGGAAAATACACAACTTTTATCTTAGAATAAATATTAATTTCAATTTTCGCCACAATAAACACAACTAAATCAATCTAAAAGGAAGGTAAATATGTCTGTAAAGCAGTGATTCCTAACTTTTTTTGTTTGGCTGAACCCTTGGGACATTTTTTAGAAACTATATCTTACACATAATAATGAGATAATCATTTAAATACTAAGCAAAATAATACAAGCCGTTGTTCACCTTTACCTTGAGAGTAGAAATAATTACAAGAAAAAAAGAACTTTTTATTAACGTTTTTAAATTTTCTGTTGAATTATTATAAAAACAAACAAACAAACAAACAAATATAGAATACTGAAATGTCATTTTGACATTTCATTTTGATTTCCATAGTAACGCACGTATATATTAATAATTTAGTTGCTATGACCACCCCCTTAGCAACCAATAATAGTGTTTTACTTTTTACGAAATTTTTTTCCGAAATAACTTTCGTTACAAAACAGAATTAACTGAAAATGAATTCAATTCTGCTTAAAGATGGCTAAAAGTATTAAAAGAATGCATTGGCATCGTGTTCTGATATATTCAAAAGTTACAACTATCTAGCTAGTCGGGAAGTTAGTTAAAAATCGATTGCAAGATTTGTACTGGACAAACAACCACCGGACAAAGAAGAATACGAGCTAATAAAAATGTTGTAAAATGGTGGACATGACAGCCTGCTAGCTTGTCGGTGATTGGTCGATATTGAACTTGTGGAGTTAGATAAAAATACGCTCGTGGACTTATTAGTTTTGAAAAATATTGTGGTTTCTGTAACTGATATCACATGTAAACAGTGGACTTTTTTGGGTTTGAAGTACACCATCCATTATGACCTGCAGATTTGTATAGGTACTCTATTAAACGCATTTATAAAAAGTAATTCTTTTCAATATGTGGACTTTACGACGTTTGATATCAATCAACACAATATATCTACATAAGATCCAGATAAAAAATATAAAATATACGTGTCAAGCAGTAGGCAATGATAAACCGAGGCAACATGCCGCTTAGCCACTCTTTAAGTAGACAAAAAACAGAATGCACCCAGCATATTAGCGCCGCAGGATTTTTTTAACGGGATTGTAATTTTAACATATCTTTTATTTAATAATGAATAAACACACACTAAGTATTGCATTAGTATTGTAATAAATGATTTATGTGCTTTAACTATAATGTTATCGGGCAAATTTTAAACGCTTTAACTGAAATAAAACAGTATGTAGTCGGCGGGGACCTTCATTACACAACTGGATTCCTAAATTAAACGTAAAAATACATAATTGTTTTATAAAAAGATCTGGTTAAACCTTTTTCCATCACCAAATTTGTTTCAAGATAAGTATATTTAAAGACGAATTAATTTATTGGGGACACGAACAATAATTTAAATCTATATTCTACGATCAAAAATAAGTCAATTAAATTTACCACCCTTCACAGTAACTATTATGTGATATAATATTCAAAGTTAGATTCTTCAAGCTGTATAAAATGTTTATTAATAATTGAATATCGGTCCTGCTCATTATTAATTTATGAGAAATATGTAGGCACTAGACATTGTGTTATTTTAAATAACTGTGTAGATATTTTAATACAATTTTACAGAACCAAAGTAAACTATAAAATAGAAAACAATTTAAGCCTTTATTTACAACAAAGAAAATAATTGTATATTAAAGGCACCCTCACACAATTGGTTTGTACTCGTAAATTTACCTTGTAATTAATTGAAGAAAAGTGTCTACATTTCGAAGAAAGATTATTTTTCCACATATGTACCTACTACAAATTTAACAGTAGGTATAATATTAAATTCTACATGTTAATTACTTTTTCTTATAATTAATTAGCTTGTGGGTATTTAGGACAGTTCAAATTTGTAATTAAAAGTCGTGGAATTTTAAATAATTTATAACAACTAAACTAAACGATAGGTAACTGTGCATTATAGCATATAGCTAACCACCGTAACCATTATCAAATAAGTATATATTTCGAATAAATTATCTACCATTGCTTTTAAATTAATTTCGAATCTCAAATGTACATAACTTATTTATAGAAGCAAGCCTAAAGCTATCGGTTTTTAAGCTTTGATAATCGATGTCTCCGCTTTAACTTATGGATACACTGGTACGACTGCGTTACGAACTGTCCTTCAGATGCAGATAAAATCCGTACGGAATTCGACCTTTCCCCTATAGCGATGCTACAAACGCGGTCTACGCGTTGCAGGTCTCACATGACCAAAGTAAAGTGACAATTTTGTGCTATACCTACTATGCGGAAGCGTGAAACTTGTACATAACATCGTATCGGCAAATAATTGACCAATAATGACAGTGAAATAAGGCCTCAATAACAATATTAATTTAATAGGTACAAACGACTTGACAGTTACGAGCACTTACCTACTCGCTAACATACCTCATTAAGTCATTACTAACATATTATTATAGTCATTCAGAATTTTATATAAATTTTCTTCCGTCTTCCCCTTGTAGTCCGGTGTTTTTTATTAAGAATTTTGAAGTCTTTTATTTAGACATGCATTTGATCTCAATCCTATACGGCCGTCGGTTTCTAACAACAGCCAACGATGAACTGTGATACGGCCAACTGCATACGCACAATTTTCCAACCACGTTAGAGTATGTTATGTTTTGTAGGCGGAAATGCTTACTTTACATGTTTTTTTATATTCCTGACCCGAAATCATTTACATGCCTGGTTCGTAGAATCGATAGAAACAGCTTCATGCTACTTAGCGCGATTCAAATGGGAAATTAAGTGATCAACAGACAGCCTCGCGAATGCCTAAATACGGAGTAGCCCCAAAACCTATTCCATAATCGCTTTCGCGCAGGCAAATCACGTTCCGCGTGCTAAACAGAGCCAATAAAAATGAGCACGTGTCCTGAAGTTGGGTGGGGAGCTGCGCCGAACTACCGGTCACGTCTCGCGCCCAATGCGCATGCGCTCGTGAGATGTATCCGTCGAGGGTGCTTAATGATGGACGTCAATTATCGGCGCGGGACGTGGAGGCGGGTGCTGCCTCAACATGGCATGGAAATATTATATATTATCTAAGCTGGCTAATGCCAATGGACTTGCTGATTGTTACATCAACACCGAGACAAGAGAACTCACTTTCGCAAGGACTTGGAGGCAGAAAATCTGTGTCGATATAAAAGTGAGTTGACTATGTTGCGGGAATTAATACCAGTGGCGATTAAGACTATACACTAGGCCAGGGGTCGGCAGAAGCGGCTCGCGAGCCACATGCGGCTCTTCAGACATAAACTCCAATTTCACCTTATCTCAAGCAGCATTATAACTTATGAGTTTATGAGATAGAACCGCCGAACAAACTTTGACTCGTACGGCATACTCTCTACCCTTAGAATATAGAAAAATATCTCTACCACTCTTTACTCTGCGTCCTCTCAGAGTAAATGTCAATGAACTTAACTGGACACCATTCGATACAGATGCTGGTTCACTCCAGATGGAGTTAATAGATTTAAAAAGCGAGGAACTGTGGAGCAACAAATTCACAGACCTGACCAGCCGCTTGGAAGAACTTGAAAGAGAGAAATCAAATATGATTTCTCAGCACAAGTGGAGAGCTATAAAATAACTGCCTAAAATAGAAAATAATATTTGATACATGGAATAGTTTGCCTGAAACATGACGTGTTAAAAAAACTAGCTTTTGGAATTCTCACAATCTTTGGCTCTACATATACCTATATGCGAACAAACATTCTCATCTATGAACCAAATAAAAAATAAACTTAGAAGCAGAATAATGGATGAAAATTTACAATCATGAATTCAATTAAAAATAAGTAGCTATTTGCCAGAAAAGCTATCAAAAGCTATAAAAGCGATGCATGGACGCCGTTCCAATTAATTCTTTTAATAAAAAATCTTGAACTTTTTTCCCCTAAAAATCCATATACATAATATGTATATTACATAATATGTGCGGCTCTCTGGTACTTTTGTTATCCTGTTTCGTTGACAATTTGGCTCTTCTCGCTTGATAAACTGCCGACCCCTGTACTAGGCTATTCTTTTTAAAACCTACATTCTTACAAAAATAATATTTAATTGCACATTAACATATTTAAATACTAACTTAATTATTTTATATTCTACAAAAAATATAATTTTCCAATGACTTTCAAATTACACAAGCACCTCTTGTTTCGATTTTGTATGAGAAATTTTATTTCTGCTTCGATTTATTCAACTCAATCTAAAAGCGGCGGAGGGTTACGACTTCCATGCTTCACCGGTAGAGGCGCTAGTTTGTAGTAAGTATGGCTTTTTAGAAGATTAAATTAACATAATAAATATAAGCTTCATCTTACCTTGATGTGATATGAACCTGAAATCATTCTCGATGTCATCATCCCCTTCGGCTATGGCCTCTCTTGAAATCAATAAGAGTGCAATGGAAGCCAAGACCACGAATGATTTTCTTGTAGCCATCGTACTGTGTGGTCTGGAAACAAATTAAAATATTGCTATTAGTATTTATATATTCATAAATCGTTTGCATTCGCAAAAAGATCCTCAATCCCCCACAGATCCAAGGTCACGTATTGTGCAGATACACAATACGTGACCATGGGCCAGCAAGCTGCTTGTCATTATAATACACTGAATATTAAATAAACATTTTGATTGTACTAAATCCAAGCCAATCGGATTTTCTTATCGTTATTTTGGTGGTGTTATATCGGTATTTGGTTTTTCGGACCCTGCGATTACCTGTATTAATGGCACTCAACTCGAGCAAGTCAGCAGCTACGTCTATCTCGGACAGCAGGTGTCCATAGACGGAAGCATGCACGATGAAATTGCTCGAAGAACAAAGCTGGGATGGAGTGCTTTCGGACGTCTGAATAGTATCTTCAAGATTGACCTACCAGTATGTCTTAAGCGTAGGGTGTTCAACCAATGTGTGCTACCCGTGCTCACGTATGGCTGAGAGACGTGGACCCTCAACACGAGAGATGTCCAAAGGCTAAGAGTCGCACAGCGAGGCATGGAGAGGTGTATGTTGGGCATCACGCGAAAGGACCGTAAGAGAAACGAATGGGTTAGGAAGCAGACAGGAGTACGCGATGTAATAGAAGTTGCCAAACAGCTGAAATGGAGATGGGCGGGGCACATTGCTCGCCGAAAGGACGGCCGCTGGACAAATGTTGTCATCCAGTGGTACCCAAGGGGCACGAAACGGCCACAGGGTCGCCCTGAAAGCCGCTGGATTGACGAACTGGTAAAGTTCGGCGGAAATACGTCGCAGCGAATTACACAGGACCGAGAGAGTTGGAAGAAGCTTGGGGAGGCCTTCGTCCAGCAGTGGATTGACCCCGGCTGATGATGATATCGGTATTAATTGGAATTTCGAGTGTTCGCAAAGTCATGTTTTTTTCTATTATATTACTAATCAAACGAATGACAAAACAGGACACAGAGCTGCAAAATCTTCAAAAACCGTATGTTGCTCCGCGTTGGACTTAGCGGAATGAAAAACAATACAGTCAAATTACAGTATATTATCTAAATAATAAAAAAAACGAAATGGCTACGTACATAATCCAATATTATTATAAAACAAATGAATAGTGCTTTCACTTCTTCAATATGACCGAAACATTTGAAATAATTTTGTTCGGGATGGCCTTTTAAAAACGTTATACTTAAATTATTTACCTATGGGGAATGGGTCACTTACATACGAACGTAAGTGTTCTGCAGCCCTATGTTCTAACTGGTGATATGAAGTCACCCGACGACATGACGTAATTGTGACGTCAGCCAATACACGCTCGAGGCAAGCCGTCCAACGCACACGGCTCACCATAGATATTATTATGCTGAAACACCTATTTGTGTATGGGGACAATGGATAATGCCACTATTTTAGTGGCGTTATTTTCTCGAATGCTATTATCACTCCGGTAGTACGTCACAATGATGTCATATGACGTCATGTCGACCGGGCGACTACAACTCGCAAGTTCTAACATAAGGCCCCTGGCCAATTACATTGTTAGGTTTATTCTGATTGATCAGGACGATTAGGTCATTCAATTAAAATCTCCTTGAATGCGTTCACGAAGAACGCTCTGATTCGCCCCTGTTTTAAAAGTGTCCACGAATGCCAGGGTGTAAATGAGAATTATTAGAAACGTAGCCTTTTAATAATGACAGCCATGACATGAGTCAGTCATGACATATAGAAGATGGTGAACGACTGATCGACAGCATCTGATTCATAAAATTTTATCGGTCATACATGAACGTCGCACGTTAAGTACACAGTTTTATCACAGTTCAGTTGCGTTTCAGTTAATAATAATTTTGAATTGAAAAATCGCAAATCTCTTTAATAAATTATTTATTTTTAATAAATTACATTTATTCTGATAAAATTGCCACTGTGTACGGCCAGTGGGTAATATTGATGCATCCAATTAAGAGACTTGACAGCCTCAATCAATAAAATTATGGAAGCTGTGACGAAAACGCGATTAATTTCGTAATTAATAAGCGCATCCGAACAATAAATTCATGATTAATGAACTGAACATAATTTAATAAAATACGACACTATCAACATAACAAATAGCTCATCGTAAATTTATAATTTTAATATTGAAGAAGTCTTTCGATAAAACATAATGAATTGCGTTAAAAGGAAGTTTAAATTTGAAAATGGTCGCTTGCTGTTAATAATTAATTATACGTAAAGTATCTACTGAGGTTTAAAAAGTAAAAGTTACATAAATTCGCATAACATTATTTTGTCAACACGTTCATTATAATATCTTCGATTTTCGTCTAATTAAATATTATATAATACAATATTCGGTATACTTTTTAATGAAGTTCTTAATTGACTCGTAACTTTTGAAAAATTGCAACATTTTGCGTTCTGTATTTACTACGATAGTCTAGTACAGGGATTGCGAACCTATCACGCAAGATGATTTTGCATGGCACGCAAATGTCTGATTTTGAAGAGAAAATAAATATTACAATATTTAAACAATGTTTTTTTATAAAAAAAAATGACAAATAAATATATAAGTACCTACTTAAGTACTTACTTATATATAATATTAAAACATATTGACGACATAGCCATGCGTATTTTCTTCGGTTTTCATATTATGTTTAGTTACCAATCGATGCGGAAACGAAAACGACAAAACTCATGCATAAATAATGACAAATCGCATTGTATAAAAAATTGTTGGCAAATTTAAAGAATCATTACGTTTAATGTAAATATGTATACGATTGCATGGGTCGGTCTTTAGGATCGGGGAATTAAAAATAAAAAATATACAATCAAGAAAAATATACAATATGAAATTAATTATCGGCAGTCATTCAAATAATATAATAACTGCTTGTTATTTTACCTCAAACATAATCTCTAAAAATGGAAAACTGCTCAGTGATGGAGAATATAATATGAAAGATGAGTGGTTTAAAATGTTTAAATGCTTCCACGACCTCTTTAAGTAATTTGAAAACAAGGAAAAAATAAAAGATATGCCTTCGGCTAGAAATACGGTGAAAGATAGAATATCAAGAACTCAATAATTGTAATTTTAAACCTTTTTAATGGAATTCTTAAAAACTGTTTTTTTAGAAAACTAAAAAAAAATTCTCGCTATAAAAAAAACTGCTTGGCACGTCAGACAGTCGAAAAATATTATTTGGGAAATTTTGTCACGCGTACGTAAAAAGGTTCGCCATCCCTGGTCTAGTAGGTACTAGTAGTATAAGGCATAAAGCCCACCAAAAAAGCGCTCGATGCGCTCACTACTGAGTAGGCCCCCTCCCACCCGCGCATTACCCTTCACCTATGTAATAAGGGACCCAAGAAGCACAAAATAATTATTATTATCAGCGTCTCTCATAACAAAGCAATAAAAATATTAAATTATTTCGGGGCTTGTAATTAATATTCACGATGACATTATTCTACCAGCGAAATATCGGACACGCAATAAAATTAAACAATGAGTTCTCTGTTATTAAATAATGGCTTCTCGCCCGTCGATCGACGACGCTTCCAGAGCGTGATTTTGCTCGCCGCGTTCAATGAATGGACTACGTTGTATTTTCGTTCATTCGTATCGCCGAGAAGCCAAAAAACGATGACTCATGGGGCGGGCGCGCATAATGCGTCGTCAAATCCAGTGTGCGCTGGCGTATTTGATTACGTTGTATTTTCGATGATTTACGCGCCACCTGTGAAATTTTGCGCGAGAGCCCCACTTGCTGCGTTAAGTGGGTTTTACGCCTAAGATACGTCTCGACATCATGTTATGAAGTATGCAATTGCAATTTGAAAGTTTGACATGCTCTCTAAAATCAAGCACGTCGCTAATTTCTTTGTGCTTTATGTGCACGTTCTTATCGGATGACCTTGATTTTTTTTCTAGCATGCATATCTATACATAGACACAATCCGTTATTAACTCTAAATACCTAAGCTATCTACTTACCAACTTTTGACAGCAACCTCACGAATATAATTTACCTATGGCAATTTAATATCCCATAGATAACTATAGAAATAACAAAGAAATTCTTGTCTACGATACTTATTAAATTCTATTTTTTTTTTTATTAATACTTATTTCGGTTGACACTTCATTATCTAGCTAGATTCTAGATTATACAAGTTTCTTTCAAACTACATAATATTACAACACTATTGTTAGTTATAATTTTAATTATAAATCGTTACATTAACTACGTTACATTGTTCAATTAAAAAAAAAGCTAAAATAAGGCACATACGGGTGTACATATTATAAAGACCCCAAGAGGTTTCCCAAACTATGGGTCGCGACCCACCAGTGGGTCGCAAGCGAATATTGAGTGGGCCCTCGCCACTGTATACATGCATTTAAAAAAAATTGATATTTCATTCAGCTATTTATAATTCCTAAAAATTGAAATAAACTTAAGTTACGGAAAATATTGTGATAAAATAATAATATTTTATCACAATATTTATTATTATAAAAATAATAATTTCAAGTCGACTTACCAACTAGTATGTCAACAAAAGCAAGTGAAGAACTCATTGATTTATCAGAAGATACGTCACTGAAAAATAGTTTCAATCGTAAACAGTTAACGAAATTCTGGCTCTCAGTTGCTGATAATTATTCTTGCCTGTTCGATGAAGCTATGAAAATCTTCCTCCTCTTTACTACCTCATATCTATGTGAGGTCGGATTTTCGGCTATGGTTAACATTAAAACTAAATACCGAAATAAATTGCATATATCAAACTCACTGCGATTAAAAGTAACTAAAGTTGAAGTTGATGCTAAATCTGTAATGAAGAAAAATAAGAAACAAATACATCCCTCCCATTGAAATAACTTTGTAAAAAAACCTTGCAGGTGTAGGTATTTAATTAATATTTGTTTTTATTTAAGTTGTGTTTCTTATTTCTACAGTCTTTCATTCATATTGGTAACACTTATAAAAAATATTTTTTTTATTTCAATTAGAACAAATAAGACAGCATTAAGTAGTTCCACGACTCGCCACTAGGGAATCTGAACATTACCAATATGTATGCCCTCTTTTATCTAAGACAGCTAAGAGGTGGGTCCCAAGATTGGAAATTTTTGTTAGATGGGTCGGAGCCCAGTCAACTTTGGGAACCACTGGTTTATGGTATAATTATTTCTGTCTGAGTATAATGAACTGAAACTTTCTTCCGATATATATATATATATGAGTTTAATTTATATTTAGAATAATTTATGTCTCTATTAAACCGCGTTATCAACACCTAACTAAACGTTATGTTCACGCCGAACGACTGTCAAAAGAAATAGTGAAATAAAATTGATTTCAAATTAAGATAACAGTCAAGTGCTCTATAAATAATAACATGATATAATTGAAGAGGCGTCAGAGTAAATAAATATTTTTTATTTCATTTATTTCTATCATACATTCCATCATAATATAAAAATGGAGGTGTTAATTTGTAGTGGGATACATTTAGATTTAGACATATAATTCAGTTGCATTAACCTCTATAGATACGTCGTCTTGATTGCACGGAAAAATAAAACAGATTATTATTATTACTTTGTAATGTTACATGATTATAATAATTAATACCATCGACTGACAGTACATAGTCGATGGAATTTGAATTTAAATTTTAACTGTATTATGTTTTGTACTATTACAATATGTCAGTCATTTTTGCGACCCGGGTTACATCTTATGGATTATAAACCTGAACATTATTTATTTGTATCTATTCGATATATTTGGTGACAGGTTTCAATACTCAATTGTAGTAAGTTGACATTTTACCTAGTTCCATTGTTTATGACACAAGAAAACTGGCGAGCGACAGGTTTTCTTGGAGACACCGTGTGGTATCCAAATACTCCAACTAAGGCATAAAGCCCATTGACGCAGCGAGTGGGGCGCTCGCGCAAAATTTCTACAAGTGGCGCATAAATCGTCGAAAATACAACGTAATCAAATACGCCAGCGCACACTGGATTTGACGACGCTTTGTGCCCGCGTGCCGCATGAGTCACCGTTTTTCGCTTCTCGGCGATATGAATTAACGAAAATACAATGGAGCCATTCATTGAACACGGCTAGCAAAATCACGCTCCTCGAAGCGTCGTCGATAAGACGGGCGAGAAGCCATTATATAAGAACAGTGTACGCTTTGTTTAGTTATTGCGTGTCCGATATTTAATTACAAGCCCCGAGAAATAATATAATATTTTTATTGCTTTGTTATGAGAGACGCTGTAATAATAATTACTTTGTACTTCTTGGGCCCCTTATTACATAGGTCAAGGGTTGTGATTATGGTTATGATTATACGCTTCTTACGCCGACTGCGCCCGCTCGTCCGTCTTGGTGGGCTTTATGCCTAAGGGCATGGTCAAAGAAGAAGAAGAGTTGCATTTTAATATGCTTGCTAAATATAAACAGGATGACAGTGGGTATCTAAAGTATTTCGGTATTTCCAAACACTTAAATTTCGAACACTACATTTTATACTTGCCGGCTTACTTGGCAATGATCCTTTCACGTTATTTGAATATATTATTTTGTATATAAACGAGAAATTATTTTGTGCTATATCACTATGTCAGTTGTGTTTCAATCGCTTTATCAACTATAAATACCTACCGAAATTTACGTTCGAGTTTATGTAATGTGTTAATAATTATTATTGAAGGCTATTTATTATACCTCAGTTGAGGCATGGTCTAAAAAGATCGTGCGGTAGGCGATGCGCGGATTGTGCAAATGACGCGTGCCGAACGAAATATAGTTTATCATATAAATCCAAAATGCGTCCATTAAATGTTCTATTAGTAACAATAATAATATATTCATTGACATGTTTCCTTTTTCAAATGGGTAACGTTTTTTAGTAATCATTACACGATTTAAGAATTATTACCCCCGTCGCCATCACGAAACAAATTGACGTGTTCACAGCTCGACGTTCGCTCTCCGATTGCCAGCGAGTCCAAAATTTCGTCACACCTATAGTTGAAAATTATTTGCCGTTTCACGGAACTACCGTCTTAATGCTATGTGGTCGGGATAGAAAGGGGGCTATGTAATGTGAAAAAAGCCCAGTTGACAAAATTCCGAACTATAAACACTGAATAGTGGTGGGAAATTTTAACGGAAAATTCGGATATCGAATTTATCGGAGTGATAAGGAATTTTATTAAGGTTTCAAATGTAAAATATTTTTGAGTATTTTGAGTACTATAGTTTGGACGAGGGCTTCATTGAATATAAAAAAACTAACAAACACTATCTACAGTTACACATCTGTATACCAGAGGTAAACTACGGTAAATCCAAAATGACAACTTCACAGGAGACGAATTTGTGATTTTTGGAACTTTCAACTTGTGGCATTCATAAATGGAAAAATATAAAATGTATCTATTTATCAAAACCTTTTTGTCTGTTTACCGCTGTAGTTTGATTATAAGATTCATCAAAAGAATTGTATGTTTTCTTACTGTTGTTTACCTCTAATAGTTATGGAGTTACAATGACATTTTTAATTTTTAACTTTTATAATAAGAGTAATATGAGTTGCAGCTGTTTACCACGTATGCAGGTAGTCTTAATTCAATGAAAACAAATACATTCGACTGACAAAGTTATGTGTGTACTATTTATTTCAGATCTTGCCAGTCTACCTCTACCCTTCGCCCCTGATATATACATAAATATATATATATATATATATATATATAAATTCTTAACCGAGTACATTGTTACCGTTATCAAAATATAAAAAATAATAGTAAATAAAGATAAGCTTGCAACTTACGATTAAACACACGAAAGGCAAATAACACTGATCGTGCTACGACTGCTACGTATAACATACACAGAGACTGATATACTGATAATAATAATATAACACTTAACTGATAACAGATAGTTGTATCTACAAGTAAACGTTTCATCTAGATTAATTTATTAAAACTGGGTAATAAAAGCATACAGAATGATCGTCAAAAATCTTACAGGTAAGATTGTATGGCAAATCCATGTTTAACCTTATCATTGTCAGTCAATTATTCTTACAAGGGTAGGCCAGCTATTTTTGGAATAAAATAAATCCCTACAAGAAAAAGTCACCGCACGCCACTGGTAGGTTACCCAACTGTATATTAATTTTAAATTAAATAAAATTTAAATCATTTAATGCTAGTTAAGAGAAAGGTCGTAAGTTAAAATTGGTGTATTTTTAAAATATGAAAAAATTCCAACCAATTTCAAAATATCGTCTCTGTTCTGGCAGAACACACTAACTGGAGAATACTAGTTTTGAGTAATTTGACTTTGAAGTTGTTAAAATGTTTGAAATAGTCTATCATGTGAGTTTATTAAGTAATCGTAAAGGATGACTTTAAAATAAAGACTGTTTATTTATTAAGAAGGTTTCCAGACGGTAAAGCTTTGAAATAAGGTACATTTTGGTACTTATAACTAACTCAGTATGTCATTTTTTCGAATTAGTGTCTTCTGCCAGAACAGTGACAATATTTTCCCACATTTTTTAAAATATTAATACCGGTTTCGTATTACACGAGTATGTAAGTATTTCAGCACAAAGAATATTATTATTATTTTTATGATAAGCCATATCGGTAGCTGACCAACAAATAGGTATCGTAAAAACCTATAACGTATTTTAGAAACCCTATCAGCAAATAAAAGCAGTTGCCTGAATGTAATAATATTTTCATACGATATTTCTTTATTATTAATAAAATAACATATGAAAATATTTACCACTCGATATGGTAAGACGTGTTGTGTATGTTGAAATCTGAAATTAATATTCCAAGAATCCGTTGTTTTTTTACGCCTACCTATACACTGTACAGTATAAAATAATACAGAATGATTGAAGACTACTGTAATTTTTTTTTAAATAACGATGACAGATTTCTCATACAGGTGTTATCAGTTAATTAAATAATATAGTCGACTGCTTCCTATCATTTATTTAAAGATAAGATTCTAGGTAGAGTACCTAGCTACATACTTACCTACATTAAAGTGACTACATCAACATTTGAATCAAAACTAAAACTCAGTGGAAATTATATTATAGTGGTAATATTTCTAAAATGTGATTTTATCAATTAGGTATCTAAGATAGTCTGACGACAATATAATTAATCCTTCGCCGCTTTGAACAAGTTTAATTCAAATACTAAGAAAAAATAGATTAGAAGTTTCTATGCCAAGAGATATTTATTTTTCAAACGATAAGAACGATTACGATTTGTGAATAAGTTAATTAAGAAACCTACATAATAAATGTAAAACAATGAGATACACACCGTAAATCATACATGAGGATTTTTCCATGCTTATTCCACTAAATTTACTCATTAAATTATTATAAAGACAACCTAAAATTTGCTACGTTTTCCTGTTAAGTTAATTGGTCACACTCAAATTTTCACCGCTTGCCGTACGTATATCAAGAGATTTGAAATTCGATACATAGATGCATATGCAGTAAAAATATACTCTATTAAAATTTGGGAGCGGTCCGGTACCATATATGGCGTGTATATATATAGCATTGGCGAAAGGTGTAGATGGGCTGTAAGATCCGACATAAATAGTACACTCATACTTAGTGCAAGAACGTAGTGGTCGCGCGGGGGCGGCGCGGCGGCGTCTTGAGAAACTCAAACGTATAACCATGTGTAAAATGTTCGTAGACAGTGTGTTTTTTGGGGCATAATTAATACACATGGTTATACGTTTGAGTTTCACAAGACGCCGCCGCGCCGCGCCCGCCAAATGACTACGGACGAGCACGTAGAATTGGGTATTTCCCGAGAAAATTTCAATCTCATTCGGGATTTCCCGAAATGATGAAATTTTGAATTCTCAAGATTCGGGATTTCCAGAAAAGAATTCTCGAGAAATCGGGGAATTTAAAAAAAACCTGTAACAATCCTAAAATCAGTGTAAAAACAGACAAATTCCAAAAAAATCTGATTTTTATGTAAGAAGACAAACAAAATAGAAGTAGGAAAACAAAAATAATCCAAAACATTACTTATTAAAATAGGATTTCAAAAAACACAGACTGTCAATCGCTGCGTCTGACAATCGCGTACGCTTTTCAGACACAAAATTCCTCGATGTTGCAAAAATTGCGCTCATTTTGAGTCGACGTTGGCTTAAATGGCCCGATCAGTCCTTGAACGTTTTATGTTTTCTGTCCACTTTTTTCATATTGAAAATCGTTTTTTTTTCAATTAATATTTGATAATAAAGAAATGCCGAATCCCGAGAAAAGATTCTCGAGATCCGGGATTTCCCGAAATGTTAAAAATTTCAATTCTCACTTTCATTGGCAGATTGCGTCTGGCCCGATCGTCTACCACGACTGTCAAAATCTATTGTCTATTGCTTTCAAGGATCGGGTGTGATCGTGAATAAAGTGGGATAAATTCTATTTTCCGTCATCCCGATCCAAGAGAAGATTTCTGAGAACGTACTGTTATGCATTAGATCGATACGTCGATAAGAGATTCTTATTAGAGAAACCGCAACTTCCTGTGATAACAATAGCATCCTCTGATATCAATAATATTGTCAATTTAAATATTGATTCATTTATTCTAATTAATTCTAGAAAACCACAAAACAATAATATCATGTTATTTGTGTTTGATAATTGGAAACATCTAGAACATTATTCAATCTATATATGAACCATTGTACACGTAATGAGTTTGTTAGTTCTTTGTCGACCATTGTACCTATAGTATGTAAGTTGGCTTTCTGTCAATTGTAATAAATCTGTATTACTTGTAATTTATCACCGTTTAATAAATCAAACATCTATCAAAAGTTCTTCTATTTTCGATTTGATATCTCCTGTGAATATTTCCGCCCTCTTTCGCTATTCCTGACAAAACAAAAGAGACTTTTACAGAGTCCTATTTCATAGTCCTCTGTATAATAATAATAAAATAGCAAATAATACCTTACAAGTATAAAGACTATTTAATTTCGTATATTACGAAACCTAAAAGACTTAGTGAAAGTGATTAACTATCTTACTTAAACTATTCCACTTTTTGGGGACGTAACAGTACGAAGATATCCGAACACCGCCCACTAGGTTAGACAGCTCAGTTTTGACGTAAATTTGCTCGGGTTACTGTTCAGTAAAGCCACCAATCTAACGAAGAAATAGTTTTCGGTCAACCTATATTTTTAATAATAGCAACACTATGTTTGTTACTAATCAAAAACAAGGACCAACGCGATTGAATCGTTACGTATAATTGCAAATAGTGTAAAAACGTTGGCCACGACAGTCGGCGTGGATCCTTGGATCGGGTTGGGTCTGCGCGTCTGCCAATGTAATTAAGCCTTAATATATTTCTCATGGACGGTTTCCGGATAGAAATGTCAACAACACGTGTGTGTCATCGATCTACTTTTCGAGATTGCCTTGAGAGATTTCCCGAGACTTGATTTCTTGCTATTAATACGCGTTGTCGTTTTACGAACGAGGATAAGTACCACTGTCATCGTATTCTGTTTTTGAATATACTCGTAAGCCCATCGAAAGCCCAACGTATTTGTGATGTCCTTTCCTGGTGTTCCTCGTCCAGTAATAATACAATCCCGGACAAGTCAACAGATATATACCTAGGTTAACATGTTTTATTCGAATTAATGTGTTCTGACATGATGCTTCGAGTGTGCGTAAAAGCCAATCCGTGTGAAATTCTGAATACTATAAAAAATGTCGTGTCTGTTGGTTTACGTGTCTGCAGCCCTATGTTCTAACTAGTGATATGAAGTCACCCGACGACATGACGTAAGTGTGACGTCAGCCAATACACGCTCGAGGCAAGCCGTCCAACGCACACGGCTCACCATAGATATTATTATGCTGAAACACCTATTTGGGACAATGGATAACGCCACTATTTTAGTAGCGTTATTTTCTCGAATGCTATTATCACTCCGGTAGTACGTCACAATGATGACATATGACGTCATGTCGACCGGGCTACAACACTCGCAAGTTCTAACATAAGGCCCCTGATACGCTGGGTGTCTGAAGATATGAATCAACTTTACTACTACACCCAATGACATATTAAATGGACAACTCACTTCATACCCGGCGCGCACGAGAAATTGTGCATGAAAGTCATTCACAGATGTATGGGTAGATGTCACGTGACCATATGACGTATCCGTTTCCATTATGCGATACAAGCTTCGAGAATTTATAGTAATATAACCTTTATTGTAATGGCGTATTAGTGCCATGACTCATTGCGTTAGAAACAGATTCTCGGTTACTTACGACTTCTCGGAGATTAGACGCAAGTGAGCCCAGCGAATCACAGGCGTCTGACTGTCCAATGGTTCCTGTCATTCAATTGCATTGAATAAACATTCATCAATATCTTAAAATGGCATTTTATAAATAATAAATAATACTAACACATGAAAAGTGATATCCCATCTTTCTTGGAGTGTTAAGTAGATTTTTTTACAATTTTTAACTAGGCACATTGGCATTTTGTAACACAATAATAACGGTGGAGTCAAAAAACCTGATATGCACATTTTTTTCTTGTTAACATTTTATTTCATAGATCTTTACATTATACTCTGTGAGATTTTACAAATTGCGACTGTTTGATTTATGTTTGAAATTTTATTTGGGCAAATTTTGTATGGGCAGACCCAGCGGTGTCGCCAGACCGCTTGCAAGCAGAATGTTCATTTGAGCGTAGGATACCGATATTAAAATATGAATTTCGCCATCCGGCAGACCCGACACAAAGTGAGTGTCATTTTATTTTCTAGATGCTTCGTCCATATTAATGTCATTGACTACACCTCTAAATAACTAACTGCGGTTTGCAATAGTTGAAATCAATTATATTCAATTACAATTACATACTATTTAAACGGTAGTTCAATATTGCTTTGCAAAACTACCGCAATCAATGACAAAATTCACTAAATTCCTAAGTTAAAATCGTATAATATATTACATTTTACTAGTATAACAACATATCTACCGATAAATATATTTTGATTAATTTTAAAGCGCATGAGATTAAAGCTTTTAGGAATTTATTGAAAGCTTTCGCAATGAGCATACTATTCAGCGTCGATTTCTGATAATAATATTTCGATATTATTTACTATCTCGAAATTGTCAATAGCGTGATTAAAATACCCATGCCTTGTAGTAATTAATTATTGATTGTTGGAATTGCTTAAATATCATTAAATGCATGACTTGTGATAATTGATTGTTCAAATGGCTGCTAAAGCTCTGTCTATTCCATTGTTTCGGTGGCGACTAATTAATACTGCGTGACAACCTTGTATTGACTTAGTATGATTATAAATTATAACGCTTAGAGAGAATTTGAAAGGCTGTTTAATCAGAGAATATTGACTAGTTCATTATAGGCAATTAAAATCTAAATTTAGACCTACAAATTTACAACTTTAGATATCTATCGATTACTATAGAATAAAAAAACTGTATGTACCAGTGGCGAAGGGTGGAGGTAGGCTGTTAAGATTCGCTATAAATAGTGCACACTGAACTTTGTTAGTCATATGAATTTGTTTTTATTGAACTAAGACTACAATTTACAGATGGTGTTTTTTAGTTTTTAAAAATCAATTAAACTCTGCCTAAACGAAACCATAATAGTTTTGGTCTAATTTGGGCGATACGACAAAATTGTGCACACTTTTTCATTCATAGTTATTTGTTTTCGTTGGATCAAAAATACATATTACACATATTGTTGGTTCATTTTTTTTATTTCATTAAGCCCTGCCTAAATCAAACTATAATAAATAAAAAATATTATTCTATCTATAAAATATTCAAAGTTATGTATGATTTAATTGCATAATTTTAGATATTTTATAGATAGACATGTATTGTTTGACTATTATCTATTATGGCTTGGTTTCTCAGGGTTTGAATGAATTTTAAAAACTAACCAACACTTTCTGTAAATTGTAGTCTTATTTCAATGAAAACAAATATGTAAGTCTGAAAAAGTTTAATGTACACTATTTATGGCGGATCTTAACAGCCGACCTCCACCCTTCGCCACTGGTATGTACCTACCTATGTACAAGTAAATAGGATGTAAAAGCACAGTTACTTAAATTATCGTAAGCAAACACATGCGTGTTTCACTAATTACTAATGTCATCCCATTTAAATTGGTTAGGAAATAGCAAATATCAAAATAATTACACAATAAAAGATTCAAAGGTTAGCCACATACATAACATTCGTTACGATTATTTAATAGGGTTGCCAACTGACCCGGTTTGGCCGTTGTCGTCCTGGAAATCTCGGTATTTTATAGAAATGACATGCATGTAACTTTTGTAACTTTCTTTAAAATATTTGATATGAAACACTAAAAACAACTCGAAAGAAAAACAAAAAACCTGACGACAGTGAATTTAGACAGATACATAACGGTGGCATTTTATGTAGTAAGTACGATATTCCAAATCTTCAAAATTTCAAAATTATTTTTATACTTGCTTTTTTACCACGTGGTATATTCAAGTTAATTTATTGTATTAATTTGTTATATAAACGAAAATTAACTGTATCGTGTCAATGGGCATTTGCCACTGGTGAGTTCGCACGGTGAATGAAGATGCCGAAAGGATAAAACCGGGTCGCAAAAAATGGAACAATACAAAAATTAAATAAACTAGAATTTAGATAACTATCTAGTTTAAGCCAGAAAAAACTTAAAAAACATTAGATTCTGGGGGTAATATAAATGTCCCGGAAACGTCTTAGAAAAAAGAGAGCAACCCTAATTCTACTTGATAGTCTTGATATACAATAAACTAAAGAATATACAAATAACAGGAAATGTCTACCTCTTTCTTGCTAAATTTGGTTTTATTGCTAATTACTAATTTCCGAAATCAATAAACATATTTTGAAAATGTCTACATTAATTATTTATACCAGTGGCGAAAACTCCCTGTTTTATGAATGTAAACGATGAGAGATTAAAATTAAATATAAATGAATAAAATTGTGAAACAGACCACATTCATACAAAACTTCTTTCAAGAAGTAGTTTTTGTACATAAACTTGCCAATAAAAAGCCATTGCGCAGTGTAAGGAAGACCTTGGATGCTACACAGCCGTTGATAAAAATAACTCACTTCGGTAACAATAGTAAATTAATTACCTCCCTTACCATACTTACTGATGTATAATGATATTACTTAATTAAAATATAACAGAATATGCAGTACTTATTCCACATAGGTATTTTAATGCGGAATAAATACTACAGACGTGTTGTTTCATTGTAATTAAGGCCTCAGTTGAGGCATGGTCTAAAAATATCGTGGCTAGGCGATGCGTGGATTGTGCAAATGACGCGTGCCGAACGAAATATAATTTGTCATATAAATCCAACATGCGTCCATTTAATGTTTATTTATTTATTTATAAAAAGAGTATTATGGCATTACAGCTATTGGCCAATGCGCCATAATACATGATAAATACAAACATACATGTTCTGTTTATTGTTATATTAGTAACAATAATATTATATTCATTGACATGTTTTTTTTTCAAGTAAATTGGTAACGTGTTTAGTCATCTTTAAACGATTTAAGAATTAATACCCCAGTCGCCATCACGAAACAAATTTACGTGTTCACAGCTCGACGTTCGCTCTCCAATTGCCAGCGAGTCCAAAATGTCGTCGCACCTATAGTTGAAAATTATTTGCAGTTTCACTGAAGTACCGTCTTAATAGGAAGTCAACAATAATCGACAGTAAAATTATTAAAATGATCAATGCTGATGTTATTCTGATAAATTACTTAAGCAAACTATATTCTATAATCTATAGGGTACTGTGATAGGACATAATATTTTTATGCGTAAAATATATGTACGATTAATAACAAAGCTGATTGTTTTCAGACCCTGACACTGTATTGCGAATAGTGCTAGTAATTGACTATCTTCAAATGCAATGCGGTAACCTGTTCGTAATAAATAAAGATTTTCTATTGCATATTTCGTTCAAATTATTAGCATTTTATTTCAATATGTACCTATGCAACAATCATCATTATCAAGAAACATTTAACCATATTTCATCCAAAGTATGAGCAATAATTAGCACTATCATGTAAGTTTACAGTTACGTGTCACGGCCTGACTATTTATAATAGTAGACATTGCAGTAATCGAGTAAAGAAAAGGCGTGTATACTCTGAATAAACAATTAAATAAAAGCTGAAATAACCATTGACTCAATTTAATTTAATCAAAACGTAGAATTGTAATGCAAAGACAATTATTTTACTATCGTAATGGACGCCGACAGAATTAATGCTAATGTACATTGATCCTACATAAAATTACATATCGTAATAGTAAAAGAAAT
Source organism: Rhyacophila brunnea (assembly GCF_057557595.1). Classification (NCBI taxonomy): domain Eukaryota; kingdom Metazoa; phylum Arthropoda; class Insecta; order Trichoptera; family Rhyacophilidae; genus Rhyacophila; species Rhyacophila brunnea. The sequence goes on along the minus strand of NW_028233276.1, from coordinate 30,844,920 downwards.
CGTAAACTATCCCAGCATGTTTTTACTGTTGCTAATTGTGTACGAAGCTTTTCCAATCACCTTTCATCCACACAGGTTAAGTGCATTCTTCATACTAACGCATACAGACCTAATTTTATATCGTATATATTCAAGCTTTTACCAACCAATTGCATGGAAAGACTCCTGTGACAGTACAAAAACTATAAACAAATTATAGTATATTAAGAAACAATTTTCATTTTTTTTTAAACAAGAATAATAAATAAGATAATGTTTTAAACAGTTAAAGATAATTCTGTACTTTTTCGATTAATTTATTCGGAGATATGTGGAGGTGACCATTTATGTGAACGGAATCCTTATATGAAAATGTAAAAAAACTCACTACAAATTTGCACTGCAGAGAACTAATAAACCCGAGTTTCTCATTGAAAATAATGACTTCCGACATAGTTTTACACCAGGTCTATCTAATTTCGCGCACACTTTTCCTTCGATGACCTGAGAGGTTACGTCGAAGCGATACATCACGCTACCAAGTGCTTGGCGTGATGGCTTCATATTATGTTTAAATAGGTTTACCATAATATTGTTTTTACTATCTTCAAACCGGGACAAACCCCTTACAAAAAGCATCACACCTATATATAAAAAAAATATAAACTGAACCAACATCGAAATCTATGAAAACGTTGATTATAAATTCTGCATAAAAGTTTGCAATATTCTATAAAAATGATGTCTTGTTCTCGTGCATTATTAAAATTAAAAGAAATAATTATACACAACGTATTCTTTATAATAATACTTATAATTTGAGGACAATCGGGCCGAAAAATTCCTATATTCATAATACTGTACAGTAAAAAAAAACAATGATTCGGTTGCCCGGTGGTGTGCGTGCGGATGTTTAGTCACACTAGTGGTATTATTAATTACCTGGCAGTCGATGCGCTCGTAGCGCTGACAACGGTATATGTATTCGTACGCATACAATCCACGAACCGAATCATTGTTTTGTTTTTACTGTACTTGTTCTTGGAGACGTAATCCTAAAATATGTACATTGTATTTTTACATACGTTCATATGAGAATTGAAAATAATAACATTTTATATACCATGTTCATAGGCTGGGTTACCGCATCCTTATGCATAGTGTGTGCTGTGCACATGGACGACAGTCGACGACACAAAATTTGTATTATTGAAGTGAACGACGTCAATGACGGGTAATTTGTAGTTATTATTTAGGTATGGGAGTAATGTGATTGGTAGGCGAAACGGGATAAAAATGTGAATCCGAAATCCATGACTAAAATTGTTTTATTAATAAACTTTTGGTGGCAGTTAGTAGTCAACTGTTTTACGTGGTGCAGGTGGGTGAATGTTAGAAATAAAATGCATTATTAAAGGGCGATTGATGGAATTTGAATTTAACTATTAGATGATTAAAGTTTTTCACTATTCCATTTGAGTCATTTTTTTGCAACCCTGGTTTCGTCTTTCGGTATCTTCATGCACTATGCATACTAAACAATGGCCTGAAGATATGGATTCCAAAAAACAACTCAAAATTGAATACTACAAAACTTCAATCAAGAAGTTACTTACATATCGTTTAAATCCTTTCCGCGCCTAAATATGTTGGTTCCAATAACTCATTTTTTAACTTATAAGTATATCATATATTATAATACATTATATAAACTCTTATAATCCTGACCCCTTGCTTAAGTATACATTAATTTTAAAATAATATTTCGGACCACGTCATGTCCTAGAATTTTATTTAAAAGTTGGCAACGCTAATTCCAATGGTGTTTTTTTTCCTCTATAGGTAGGTACTTGCACACGAATTGGGTATTCAGGAACAGTGCAGTTGATTGATTTGAGGGCAACGGGCACGTACAGTAAGTAAATGAGGGGTTTCCGTAGGCCATAGGTAATATACCAAATGCAAAATGTTACACCTTCAAATATAAAAAACGGTGAAAAATGCAGGCATTATGGTAGTTAAATCTGAAATGGGAACAATTACTTTACTTGGTCTTAGGATTTAAAAAAATGTAGGTACATTCGGTATATTTTTTGCACATAATAATTTTGTTTGCAAAAAGGGAGATAAGTATCAATAAATCTCAAGAAAAAATGTTAAACCAACATGAACTTGGGTTATGTATGCTAACTTTTAAACAATTTTAAATAACAATGATATGCAGGAAGGTACATTTTAATTATATTTTCTTTACTTGTAATTTATTAACATTGTATTTGATGACAGTATGGCACTGACCGAAGATTTCTAAAATTATTATTTAATATTTCGGTATGCTAAAAAGGAAAAGGGAGATACCTAAGTCTAAAATCACTACATTTTTATAAGAACAACTTTTCAATAAAGTGAATATCTTTCTAAGTTTTCGCCGGAAATTTGCTAATTCAAATGCGTTGATTCGACTCTTTTTTACGCACGTTTGTATGCATTATGATTATTAGGATATTCAGCTCATTTTTCAATTCTCTGACTTATTTTCCATACAATATTAACTATCTTATAAGTATGTATTACTAATAAAATGGGCACACATGTAGAATCTGAATGTTGTTTTTTAAGGGTGGTTCGGCATACGTTGAAAGTTTCTTCTAAAGTCGTGTTTACACTGGATTTAGGAACATCATAAAACTCGGAATGAAATGATTGATACAAATGAATCGGTTAGTACAAGAACCTATTTTGATCAAAATAAATTATGATATATTGTCATCATATTCTGTGTGCGTGTGTATACAGCATATGACATTTAGTCGACCAAGCTGCCTTGATAATGCCAAATGCTCTTAATTGAAAATTCTAGACAATCTCAAAGTTATGCAATATTCAAAATATTTTTTTATTAACGATAACCGATATGGTTAAAAATTAATATTAGCCGGAATGTGGTAATCAATAAAACGGATATTACATCGTGTAAAGTTCTCATTTCGAAATTCCCGCCATATGGCCGAATATTATGGTTATTATTATTTACCAATATATTGTTGAAACGGCGTGGGTCGCGGTCGCCACCCCCGCAGCCCGCCCAATACGGCCGCGGCCCCCGCATCGGAAGATGCGACCGCAGTTAAAAGCCTTAACCCTTTCGAAACGCCTCCACTGTACGCCATGTGTAATAATATGTACTTACTTTTTCCAACGGGTGACATTGTAACTATGGTCGAAAGGAAAAGGGAGTTATCAATAATTATGATTTACTAATTGAGCGGCGTTGATTGGACTCTTTTATGCTCTATATATGATATAATAATATGCTTCATGGTTTATTTATTTGGCGTATTCAACTGATTTTACAATTTTCAGACGGAGCTTTCTTTTATTTTCGCTTGTCGTAAGTTAGGTACCGACTCCATTACAATACGTCACGTAAAAAAACAATAACTTAGTATTTTATATATCTTTGTATCTGCATCGCAATACTCATTGCTGTATTGTGTTGAAGACAAATAACCATGAATACGTATTTCACTGCTATAATTATTATTATAATCAAAACTATTGAAAAAAAAATATAATAATATTCGTCCCAAGAACGCTAGCTATACCCCAATAATTCCCAACGCACCTGTATATCACTAATCCTGAAAAAATATTAAGGGTTATCATCAGTGGCAACTCTTGACTGAGGGTCGTTACCGGGAAGATTTGGCACCCGGTCAACCTTCTCCACGGCTTGGCCCCACCCCTATATGCACATATCAGTCGAAAGCCCGTGGTATTCTTAATTTTGTCTGTCCAACTGGAAGGACCTCGTCCTCTCTGACCTTCAACTGACGAAATATCGCGAGTTTCTCCAGATGACTACCCTCCATGCAAGTAATAATTATTATCGGTATATCAAATAACTATCATTTTTTTATATATTAAAAACTCTCTTTGAAAAACAGGTCATATTATACATAAACCTATGACGTATACGATAACAAATTTTAATAATAGTTTTTCTTATATATGTACATATTATATTGATATTCACTGGGCTCACAGTGTACTTCTGAAAATGTATGTCTCGGACGCCCATGGGTTAACGAAGAAAGTCCGCAATAGCGAATGGTTTAAAGATACGCCTTTTAAAACTCACTCAATAGTCGATACGGTTTGGGATATTATTAAAATGAATATTTTATTCTTTGGAAAATGCTATCCAGAATACTTTACGAATTCTTAAATGGAAAATAGCTTACGGAAACAATGTGCAAACGTGAAGAATTTAATAATATGTACCCACATTTTTTATTATTTCATTTTCCACAGTTTTTTGCAGTCTCTGTTAAATGTCAAATACTTTCTCCTTTATTATGTTTTAATCATTTCTATAATGATAATTGTTTCCTTTATTCTCAATAATAAATTTATTTTAATTAATAGGCTGTATTGCTTACTTACATATAATTGGACATCCGCAAAGGAAAGATTGCAATACCTAAATTACTACCTTCTGGCGAGAATCGAAGGTTAACTACTGATAATGTATGAATTATGATTCACTTGAGATTGGTTTTAGTACCAATTAACACTTTACATAACATTAAGATAAAACAACGTATGTTAACCCAAATACGTTATTATTATTTATTAGTTGTTTATCAAAATGCGTCTAACCAGTTTTATACTGGAAAAAATACCAAATACCTAATAATAATATGTCTTCGAGTTAACAAGGTGTGTACCTACACGTAGGTAGCGACTAGTCTGTTTTCCAAAGTTAAATTGGCTGTCACTCATTTTACGCTACGAATTTAGGCCAGCAAGATGAATGGTGGCTGCCTGGATGGATGGGAACTGAAACGGGAAATTTTATTTCCTGAGATTTATAAAATATTCTGTAAAACAACGACGAAAGAGTTGTCTTGTTTCGCCGGGTAATGATGTCAGGAAAATGTCTCCGGTCTGATATTTTTTTTATGACAGCCAAAGATTTTTTTTGTTTTTGTAATATGTAATTATATTCTCTCAAATGATGCCTAATACCAATTATTTTAATGTACAGTAGTCGATTCATGTTGAAAAGAACGCATTTAATAATATTATATAAAATAAATTGAACAGAATAATACTTATACCTATCAGAGTTATCAAACCTTTTTACGTACGAGTGTCAAAATTTTCCAAATATTGACATCTGACATGCCGACCATCTTTTCACAGGGAAAAATAGTTATAATGCCAGGTCCACACTGGCAACATGTCGCCATTGTGGACCCGGCATAAGAGTTATATTAAGAAAGTTAAAAGATATAATATACATAATTGAGTTCTTGAGTATTTCTGTATTACCGAGTTTGGTTCTTATCATACAAATTGTAATGATCTATACTCTATAATGGTCTCAAGCGTTGTACAATATTTGTAAATAGATCAAAATCAGAGGTTCACGGTACGGTTTCCCCGCCGCCTGATGATGGATGTCAGTGCGATAATAATACATATTATGTGTGACGCATAAAACCTAAGGACCGACCTAGCAATTTAAGTATCTGCTTGCTATTTGTTATACAATGCGAACTGTCAAATATGCATGAATTTGATCGTTTCCTTTTGCGCATCGATTGGTAAACATTATTGGTAAAAATATTGTTAAAAACCGTAGAAAATACGCATGGCCATGTCGTCATCATTTTTTTTTAAATTAATATAAGTATCTAATTTTTTTCTCTCCAACATAAAACATGCGCGTGCCATGCATAATCATCTCGCGTGCCACCATTGGCACGCGTGTCATAGGTTCGCCACCACTGACTTATATAGTACAGGCATGTTCAACGCGTCTCTTATCATCGCCAAGTTGGCTTTTTGTATAGTAGAAAAAATGTTTTGGTAATGAATTCAATGAGTGCCTAAAACAAGACTGAAACTCAACATTTTTTTTAATTTGTACGATGTTAACTTGTACAAGCTACATTTTATTTGATAGCAATGATTGCAGGTGTGGATGTCCGTTGCGTTTCAAACAAATGATTGTGAATATGCATTAACTTACTCGCAAAAGTTTACAAACAATTGTATAATGTTTACGACCAGATGTTTTTTAGTCTCGACTAGTCAATAGGTACCTAATAACTTGTACAAGTTTAGTACCTAATCAGATTTGACTTTATTATGTCATGTATTTAAACATAACACTTGAATTAATAGTAATATGTACTATGCAACCAAAAGAAACATTTTGTGAAATTTCCTGGTCCGACAGCATTTACCATAAAGTTATACAAAGTTTCCCGATTTGGAGATATAATTACATTAATTGTAGGTTCACGAGATATAAACACAATAGCGGTGATACGTTCAGTGTTGCCTACGTACAAATAAATGACTGCGAGAGCTTTATTACCCTACGGACAAATAAGTGGTGTCAGCCAACTTGAAGTCAAGTCGACCAAATTACAAAATGATGTTAAATTATTATGAATAATACTAGTAGGTATGTACCTATTATACCTACTAGTTTCGCTAGAGGTAGATACGGAGTACAAAATTTGAAAATAATATAAGTAATTTAAATTATCAATAGGTACTTAGTTGTTTTAAAATTCTGCCAAACTTTAATTATTGGTTTATAAACTAATACATACACCAAAACTAAATTTCGAATAACTCAAGTGCTCGGCCGTAGTGATCTGGCGGGCGCGGCGCGGCGGCGTCTTGCGAAACTCAAACGTATAACCGTGTGTATTTTGCCCCAAAAAAGACACTGTCTACGAACATTTCACACACGGTTATACGTTTGAGTTACGCAAGACGCCGCCGCGCCGCCCCCGCGCGACCACTACGTTCTTATACTAAGGCCCACCTAATAATGAATATATTTAGGAATGTTATGTAATTACATTGATTTAAATTACATGAATAGTAGCGTTTATTGACGGAATTTGAAAACAATTAAAATAGCATAGTTAATATTGTACCTATATACAAGAGTCGGTACATTAGTCGTAAGAACCCACACCGGCAAGCGAAATATGACCTTTAAAAATATGTATTGTTACCACCCAGTAAATGAAATTTCGTCAATAAAGTAGCTCACATAATAAAATGCTATTATAAATAATCACCAAGCGGGGTTGATTCTCCTCTGGATGACAACTTTCTTTATTTCCCTTACATATCAGTCCGTTAGCTTTCCTGTTGAATTGGTTAAGGCTATACCTCAGTTGAGGCATGGTCTAAAAAGATCGTGGCAAGGCGATGCGCGGATTGCGGGTCGCGGGTGCAAATGACGCATGCCGAACGAAATATAATTTGTCATATAAATCCAACATGCGTCCATTTAATATTTGAGACAATAGTGCATATTTCATAAATAAATGCATATTTTAGAGCTTTTGAATTTATAACTTTAGATAGTTTAGATGGACTTGCATTTTTAATGCCATCTCCGAGCTGTGGATTTATCAGAAAAAGTGAAGTCAACTCGGGAACTTTTATTTAAAGTTTGCCCAATCAACTCTGTCGACGTTGAAAGGTCGTTTTCCGCATATAAACAAAATACTGACAGATACCTATGCGGAATAATTTAATGCCAGAGCAAAATATTGAAAAAAAAAATTGTAGGTAATTTTTTTTTTGGCAAAAAACAGAAAATAGTATTTAGGAATAGTTAAGTGTGTGGTTTTTGTTTTTTTAAGTTATGTTTGGTTTACATTGCATTTATTATTCAATTATTTGTACTTGTGAAAAAGCTATTTTGAAAATTGTAATTGATTAACTTTATATTCATTGTTTGTGTTTTTTTGTTCTGCTATAGTATTATGTTGAAAAATTATTAACTACTTGTTCGATTTTTTGTCAGTAATATTGGGTAAAGTGGGTATTTACAATTTTTCCCACAAAAAATGTCAAATTTCAATTGCATATTTCTTCGGTTTTAGTGCATATTTTATTGATTTTTAAGTGCATACGTGCATGCATATAATCATGTTTTTTGTTGCATATAAATCAGCCCCCTAATTATCATAATGCCAAATCTTCGTGATGGGAAGAAATACTCGAAAGAGAAAAAAGTGAGATATTTAATAATGAATCAAGAAATGGGGATTATCTGATGACGAAGCCTGCAAGTGCTTTGTCAAATAAACAATTCCTAGGATTTTCAAATTTAGAATTTGCGTTTATGCATCTACGTTTTATCCTTGTTTCACTCTCTCTTGCACATTTTCATATGTTTTTTCGCATGCGTTATAGATAATTTAAGACAAATATAATATAAAAAAGAGAAAAGGTAACAACTACTGAAGTCAAGTCAGTGGATCACAGATAAATTAGGTAAATATATTAGGATTAAAATTTTAAAGTGTGAAACAATAACCGGCTATTGTAAAATTGATAATGTGACTATGCCAGGTTCTGAGTAAAGGAGAACTTGTCTCCCCACGCAGATGGGCGGACTAATTTGAACTGATTAGTGATTACAACTTACCACGACATGTCATTGAGCTTTTTTCAACGCCATTAAGTGAATTCGGAATATTCAGATCAGGGCTGGTGTATGGATAAGTAACCGCTTTATATGATCACTTACTAATTACACATAAAAGAAAGTTTTAGACCATTAATCGAACTAGATGTAGGTACTTACCTAAATATCTTGGCTACATACCGGAATGAAAGTAGATATTTTGTCGGCGGAACCCGTAAAAATATAAGTACATATATGTACGTATATAATTAATAATATTACTAAGATTTAACGACAGTATTTAATTGTTCCATTATATCACTGGTTACATTGACTGCTGACTAGATAAATTCTAATTACCACATTTAAATAGCATGCTAATTATGTATAATGGCCACCTAATCGTCACGTGCCTAGCGCGTCGTTAGCACTGAAAGACTTTTACAAAATTCACAAAAATATGTTCTTTGATTTCTTTTTGAACAATTTATTATGTTTCAAAATTTGGCCACCATCAAGGCGACTTCACTTTACTACCCAGAACTTACAATTCGGTGGAGTTTTTAAACAAAGAGATTCGGCGTCTTCTTCTGCCACGTATACATTGATTTTTCCTTGGATAATGAGCTGGAATAAAGCTATACATTTGTCAATCATAATGGGCCGATGTTCTATAGTTTTCTAAATTAAATAGGTAGTACGCAAAACTTTCTCATTCTTTAATATTATTGAGGATGACAACATTATACACATTGTCAGTGCAATGGATATTTAGCAGTGGCGTGCGGTCCATAGATGCTGTAGTTGGGGAGCATCCCCGGAAATATTCGATAAGGCACAGTCAATGTATGATAAATTTTACCTAACTGTATAAACTTTTTTCATGAGTCCAATATCATTCTAATACTCTTGAACTCTCTCTTCAAAGTTCTTTTCAACTTTCCCTCGCGGTACTTGTTCGCTATAATATTTTAAGAATATCACAGAGCTAATAAGTACTCTGAAATACTACACACCATATAACTTAATCGGCCACCGGTAAAATGGGAGTAGTTATAAAACTCTACTACAGCGGAGACAGAGTGCAAGAATACCACGAAATCGATAGTCTACAAAGATATAAGAGCATTGGTGGTGGACAAAATGAGAAAAGAGAGTGAAAGACAGGGCATAATAGATTAGTCTGCGGACAAAGTCAACCCTGGATCATAGCTCCGCAAAAGATAGTGTTGTAATCCTTCGATGGGTATTTTTTTAATAACCTACTAGAAAAAATAATTATACGTACACAGGTACACGACGCCTGAAGATGCCGAAAGGCGAAACCCGGGTCGCGAGAAACGACTTAAATGGAATAGTATAGAGCTTGAATCCATTAGAATTTAAATTTAAATTCCATCAAGTACCTTCGGTCGAAAGTATTAATAGTACACAGGTATATTAAAAATTTTGATCGCTCGTATGATCGAATATAATAATATCAATATGTACAAGCATTTAAAGGCTCGCTAAACCATACTGCACCGTAAGTTCACGCAAAATGCGGTAGGTACCGCAATGTCGACCTTGACTATGTTCAATTGGAATCAAGTGTTGCAGTAGCGCAGTTTGCAGAAATTTGAATTGCCGTGAGGCTTGGAACTAAGTTAATAGAAAGCTTTTAAAGTTTTTCAAAATATTGGACGATTACACTTAATAAGTCCCCGTTTATTAATATTATATCCATCACGACTAGCATGAAGAATAATGTTGATATTCGTAAAATTAGCATAGTTGTAATCTTGGCAGTCCATTATGTTTATCAGGTTACAGATGTCGTATTTGCGACATTTTCAAAAGCGTCCAAAAAACAACTACCAAGATGATGTTAAAGCATTCAATAAAAATATAATATATCAAACTAGCATGAATCAGGAATCATATACCGGGTTTCCTTTATCAATAATTAGTTACAATAAGTCGTACCAGTGTCATAGTTTTCTTCTCTGATTCATCTCTGTCAGTTAAGAAATAACAACAGCCTCCACGGTGATTAGAAGGTGACAACATAACGATCGCTCTGTCGAAAAATCGAACGAGCTTAATAATAATATACGAGTCGAATATGTAAATAAAACAAGTATGTATGTACACATTCTAACCGTGGACGAATTCGATTTGAAGCGATATCAGTAGGTAACGGTTTCAGGTCTTTGAATATTTATTATTAGAAAGCTCAGCATTGCCGATAAAAAGCTGTCATTATTCATCGGAGAGTGTGACAAAAAGCTTGCTTGTGAATTAATTTATTATCTATACAATAATAAATCAGAATAATATTATATACCTATTTAATCGTTCGTAGAGAAATTAAACTAATACACAAAAGTATCAGACATAAAAACTTTCAATGGTAATGAATGAGCTTTGTATTACAAATGATCATATTATTATAACTATTATAAATTGTAGGCAGCAGTGGCGTTCAGTCCATAGATGCTGTGTTAAAATAGAAATAATTATTCAAATATTTACACACATATAGCATATAGGTATCCTTAAGATCTAAAATAAAGCATAACTATTAAGTAAGAATAGATGATTTATTAATTGAGAAACCATTTAGGTACTTGGTAATCCTGGTATAATCCCATATTTAAATATTAACGGTCTCAAAATGACTACTCGGGCGTTTAACTTTTCGCAACCCCTACAGGCCTTCATGGTCAAGATTTATTTTTCTACCATGTTCGATCCCAATAAGATCATATGGGCATCCAGAGAACGGAGGTTGTATTAACAGATTTGTTACGAGAAATGGATGTTAGCCGCTTGCTCAACCTAGTAGATCCATACTCTGGATCCCAACACAAGTTTAAAAGCAACATATGAATTTTGGCAGACCCGAGATTTGAACCCGAGACCCATTACATTACAAGTTTGACGCGTAACCCTGCTCGGCCATCGTTATATTACTGACAGTAATACCGCATCAGCAATACTGATAGTATTCATGAAAGTGGCATTCATGTTTAAACAAGACTGCCAATTTTCATCAAGTTTATTAAATTTTACTGTTAGTTGTATTAAATGTATTAATGTTATCAAGCAGCACTGTCTATACTCCAGCGGCGGGTGGTGGAGTCGGCTGTTAAGATCCGCCATAAATAGTGCACACTAAACTTTGTCAGTAATACAACATTGTTTTCATTGAAATAAGACTACAATTTACAGACGGTGTTAATTAGTTTTCATTCATTTCATCCTTCGAAACCAAGCCATAATAATTAATAATAGTCAAAAAATACTCGTATATCTATAAAATAGCTAAAATTATGCAATGAAATCACACATAACTTTCGATATTCTATAGATAGAATAATAATTTTTATCTATTATAGTTTGGTTTAGGCACGGCTTAATGTATTAAAAAAATGGACCAACAATATGTGTAGGTAATAATAAATGTATTATTAATCCAACGAAAACAAATAAGTATGAATGAAAAAGTGTGCACAATTTTGTAGTTTCGCCCAGAGTATACCAAAACTATTATGATTTGGTTGAGCAGGATTTAATTGAATTTTAAAAACTAACCAACACCATATTATGTAAATTGTATTCTTAGTTCAATAAAAACAAATACGTACAACTAACAAAGTTTGATGTGCACTATTTATGGCGGATCTTAACAGCCCACCTCCACCCTTCGCTACTGCTATACTCTGTAGTAGTCTATACTCTATGGTGCCCGCTATCATTCACCATAGATCAAAATTAATAATCGTTCAAAGGCATTTCGGCTATAATTGTATAAAATCTGACTAAAAAGCAATAAAACTATACTGATTATCTATGGTGCAGCCAATAGCTCAAAATAATATTAAAATATTCGTGAATTCATTCCATCACTGCACCTTTTACGTATCAGGTACATTACACGATCAAAATTGTATTGACAGTAATACTGGTCGTGTACAGATAGCTTTAACTTGACATGATAGTCATTGATTGCAAATAATAATTATATCAGTAACAATGAGAATTCAAGAAACGTGGGTCGGTCATTTTGATCTATTTCAATAATTAATTTGTAAAGGTATGTTTAATATTATCAATTCCTATGGCGACAGGTACGAATCTGAAAGCTTACAATAGAATAGACTAACAGAGTAACAAATGTTTGGGTCGGCCAAACAATCGGTTTTATCCGCCATTGTTGTCGCGCGGAGTAAATAAGATAGTGCGGAATGTGTTTTCGTCACCCACGCCCTGTCCACTTGCGACACCAGAATCACAGCAACCTGACGCGGACAAATCATCAGCAACTCATTGAGCCTACAGTGATTACACCATTAAAGTTATAATGAAAGACATTGACGAAGAACCTCTCTACTAGACGGAGCCTAAATATAATAATGGGCAGGGAAGATGACAAAATGACGTATGGTCAACTGTTTATTTATTTTTATATACCTATAATTATACATATAATTTATTTATTTTACATACTAATGAACGTGGCAAATTATAAACTCAAAGCGTTCACGACATGACATAAAGTAAGTTTTAACAATTATCAAATAAAAATACGAGTAAGTAATGTGAGTAAATAATAAAATAAGAAATATAAAAGTAAGTAGGTACATGGAAGCACACAGAGTGAACTAAGCATGGCCTGGCAGGAATTGGGAAGTTTATTCTGTAAGCCCGCCCAAGTCATTTTGTCATCGTAGCAATTTAAAGTGTTCGATTCGCCTGAATCTTTGAACCTCGTGACATTTTTAGAGCAAGTTTTTCTCAGAATAACGTAGTTTCAATCAGCACTGAATAAGAAATTTAACGATAATTAAAATGGCTGGAATGTCAGTCCGTGACACGGCAGCTTCCGAATGGGCCACGTGCTACAATCACCCGAATGTTTCCTCTGGGAAAGAATGCGCGTAAAAAAGCTTGCCGCTAAAGCAGTGCTTTATAACCTTTCTAGCGTCACGGCACACCATACACTGAAGAATACTTACGGATCAATCACTTTTTTTAAAACTTTCACATGAAAAAATATACAGATGTACATATTTATTTTTTTTCTTATCATCGGCGCTCAAAATGGAAAAGTTTACGAATCGGAGCGCTCGACGGTTTTCTGAAGACATTTACATGGTTATCAAATTTTATGTGTATTCATAATAATAAGTGTGATAGATTTTCTATTATATGGCATATCTAACTTAGACGGTCAAAGTAATTTGTCCACGAGACGGCGCTCCGGTGCACTCCGTTCCATTTCGAACCCTGCTTTCATGTAATACAGATATTATATTTTTAAATCATCATAAACAGGCATGTTCCATAGCAAAAATAATGTTATGGATACTAAAGCACCAACAGAACTCCTCGAAGTGCGGAGAGTGGGAATACTAGGACGTCGGTGGCTCAATGACAAACGGGAGAGATTTGCGAGCGCTAGGGGTGATAGACGGAAGAAGACAAGCGGAAGACTGGGAGAATGGAGAAGTTTGATTAAGACGGTCAAGGTTTACTACAGCGTCAAAGAAGAAGAAAAAGAATACCACGATATAGGTGAGTATGATTTTGCAAATATAGAAAAAGAAAATTAGGTGGCTAATCAATTCTGCCATTTTGACTCGTGCGTTTGTATCAGAGCATATAACTTGTCTGTGTCGGCAAGAATTCACGTGATGTTATAAAGATTTTTTTAGATAAAATTCTTGAATTATTCATCAATTATGAAAATGATTGGGCACACAGATATGGGCTGTAAAATGATTGTAGGTAATTAAGAAAATTAATACTAAGGGACTGAGGTCACTGATGATGGGTACTTAATATAAATTGAATTAAAATAGTTACATTATTTATGAGTAATGTCATTTTAATGCGTTTACAAAATGTATTACTTACTAGTGAGTATCGATTGTATCTACTACTACGGTTTATCGAAACACTTCATATTTTATAATATATTTGTTTATTTATTTAGAAATAAGGTTTTCACGTTCTTTTATTGTATTATTTTGACATATAAACGAGAATTAACCGTACAAAACTTCAATCAATTCGTTATCATTTTTTGTTAGAAGATAATTTATTTTACGCTATCTTGTGGCACACTTCCCAGTCGCTCGCGGCATACTGGTGTGCCGTGACACGCAGGTTGGGAAGCTCTGCGCAAGTGAACGCTGCGCCACGCGTGACTCGGCATTTAACATGTTAAAACCGCGATCGGAGAACACCGCAAATTATTGTAAGCGATCAACCCGTTACGTGCGGGGAGTGCTAATGGCCGGTTTCGCTCTCGCGGCCGACGGGCGCGGGATGATTGGTTCCTGAAAATGGCGTAAGTAATTTTTACGATGGTTGGCGGGTTCATCGGTGTTACATGGCCTGGTCTATTTCCTACATCGGCAAGCAATGAATACTACCTCAATATCGTTTAGTGGGTATAATGTCGATTTTTTTTTAAAGTTCGGTTCAGTCATCGGTTAAAATAAATAAGAAACTATACTACGCCCTTGTTTGTACTTATCAGCAGGGCGCTATACTTTTACGCATAGAAACGTGTTGACGAGATAGAAGAAATATCGCCGAGATCAATGCTGTTACAGTAAGTATGCGCATGGTCCCCACAAAGGTGGCTGACAGGACTCTAATCTGGGAGCTCGGGCGTAGGAGACCAATAATTAAGTCAGCTAAAAGCACACCACAAATTTGCATTAATAGTAAAAAGATCGCCTGCGGCGCTATTTCACTTAAAGAATATTAAGATTTCAAAAAAATTGCTGTGCAATGCAATTTGATGTGATATAATGATTGCTATAATATAATAATTCACATGTAGAATTTCATTTTATAATTAATTTAATGTTTCCAGACTAATAAAAATGACTATTTATCCAATATGATGAAGGGTCCATGTTACTGTCTTGGCTACCACAATAGTGAGTCGTGATCAGTGCTTCATAATTATAATAATGCCGGGTGCTGACAACTCAGTAATTCAAGTAGATTTATTTTTAAATACAAAAAATCACTAAAAATACACGGAATACCTTGATTTTACCTAGCGGAACCCTGGAGGTTCCACGGAATAACCATTTGAGAAACGTTGCTGGAGAGTGAAGACCATTCATTACACTGCCTCTAACATTAATGATGGATAGGGAGCCCGCCAAAGATCCTGGTCTGGACCCGCTTCAGGATGCAGGGGGCATGCATGTTACCATTCAGCCATATTACTAAAACAAATAGGTGGTTATATAATTTGTATATTAAGTACCTATATTGCTTTTAAATATATTTAGGATAGCATTAAGTAATACTAGCGAGTAGGTATGAACTTAATTTGAAGAGGTAGGTATTTAATTCGACGTAAAATTTAATGAACTCGAACTTTTAGCTAGACTCGCCTGAACGATGTATGTACCTACGTTCTTCGATGCCGAGTGAAACTTTATAAAACGCGTGTTTTTAGCGATGACGATGAATCTCGCTGATGTAGACGTTACATACAATAATGGCCAAAAAAATGGCTACTGCCTCCGAACCATAAAAAAATCTAATAGTGTAGTAATAAAAAAAAATGCTGCCGCCTGAAATTTGAGCTCGCTTCGCGAAGGGGAAAATTGCAATTTTATTAATGCGAGCACTTACCAAGCGTTTTGCAAAAAATATATCTAGTTACGCAATTCATTAGGAAAACGTAAAAAAAATAACATTAAACACGTGTTCGTTTTTGCTTTTGATCCAATGGTTGTCAAGATTTTTTTCATTTCACGGCTCCCTTCATGGATAAAAAATATCACTGCACCCTAAAAATATCAGTAAATGCTATGGAGTGAGCATATTATTTTCAATGACATTATTAATGGACGACGCACTCAATACAGTAGCTAGCAAGTAAATTCGCAAGTATAAGTAGACGTCACGCAATTTCCATTATGCGATATCACGCATCGAGAATTTATAGCAATATGACCTTTATTGTAATGGCGTTAGAGCAGTGTCTCTAAGGTCAATGTTCATTTGAGCGAACCCGTTCGAACCGAACCATTCGGCAGACCCAACCAAAAGCATCAGGAATTTATAACAATATCACCTTTATTGTAATGGCGTTAGAACAGATTATGCCATTCGGCAGACCCGACAATAAAGTGAGTGTCATTTTCTTTTCCAGATGATTCGTCCATATTAATGTCATTGATTATTATCATATTGTACCTACACCACTTTCTCAAAACAATTAACCAATACCTAAGTAAAGCGCCGCCCTCAAAATGTCACACATTACTGACATTACTCTTCCTCGACGAAATTTTAATGAAATTCTTTACCTATTTCTATCACATATTATTATTGTTCTCATCACAGAACAGATACATAAATATAATTCCGATAGGCAATATTCAATACATACATTTTTAACGCAGGGTTTTGAATGTGTGAGTGTCCTACGAAAATGAGCCACGCATTATGGACGTGCAATAGTGTGTGTATACAGATGCACCAATATTAAATGAGCGTCAAGTTGTCAGTATTCGACATATGACGTATTCTTGACACGTGTTTAAGTTTATACCGTATTCTTCCGCACTCGAGATCGTTGCCTGCTTCTCCTTAGCCGTTATGTATTTCAGTTCCTATTATTTCCGAGTTCCCTGATTGTCATATCTTGAATGGATAACGACAAGGGAACACAAAATTAATGGAAACTGACTTACCTTACTGGGTGTGGAATGTGGAATAACAGGCTAACGCTGTTGAGTGTGGAAAAATATGGGATAAACTTAAACACGTTTTAAATAATATGTTATTTTCAATAGTTACGTCTGTATGATAATTTATAATAATATGCATTAATGTTATTTACGTAAATTTGACGTGCATGCAATATTGATGGCTGTCGGGTCGGTATGCTTAGTTATATTTGAGTTTTATAGCCTGTCCGCCATAAAAGTACCCTGCTTCAATTATTACTAATTAATTAATCTGTTCTGTGATGAGATGATAATGATAGTTTATTGAAAGTGTTTCTGAAATCAGTGTTGCAAAGCTGGGTATTATTGTATATGCGTTGCTGTCATACAATATTCATACTTAGACCTATTTAACATTGTGATCAATGATCATGTATGCATCAGGGCATTGATTGAATTAAGACGGGCTGAAGTTTAAAAAGACAACGGTGCCTCCAGGATGCTGCGACTCACAATTTGAAAGCCATTAGTTTAGCCGTTTTTTCGGCGTGGGCGCAAGCCGTAATATAAATCATAATGATAAATAATTAATTTGCCATAATTACTTCTAGTCTTATACTGATAGCTATAAAATATATACTTTTTAACATCATGTTAATTTCGCAAATGCTAGAATATTGTTATTGTGAAGTCTGCAGATGCCGAGAGATAAGACTTTTAAGAATTGACATCAATTAATTATTTTATGTACATATTGTACGTAATAAAATAACATACGTAATAAATAGGTTAACTATTTAAACAAATAATGTTTTATTAAAAAAAATAGGAAACGTTTAGGTATAAATATATACATATATACGATGTTTGTAATACAATCATAAACTCATTGAATAAATTTAACAATGTTATGAGAATATATTGATTGCTTTCAATATTATACGAGATTACTTACTGCTACAGAATAGGATTAAGATTGGTTTAATGTTAAACTAAAAATCTCTGATAAACGGACAATGGAGTCTATCGTCAATGAATTTGTGCTATTTTCCAAATATTTGGTCACGTAGCCCGCAGAAATGATAAGAATCTGCTAAAAATCGTGGTATTTGGTCAGGTAAAAAATCGGAGAGTGTTACGGATTTTACACTGATATAGGCTCAGCGTCCCGTCCCTATGATTTCTGAAAGGAAGAAGGTTTCTGCCCGATTGTCATATCATTCGTGTCATAGTTGTCCCCGACGAAGAGGAAAAATACGAATATTGAAAGGGCGAAGTGACAGTAGACAGGACCATAATATGGATGTAGTATATAAACATGAGCACTAATTGAAGACAATTATATTTTTTAATATCTATCCACTATCAGTACAACTTAGTAGGTAGGTACTAATAAACCGCCCTCGCTGGCTCCGCACAAAACAGTGTGGAATTCACGGGAGCGGGTTGGAATGTTTTTTTTTGAGGGAGGGGGATACTTCAGAATGAACACTGCTTATGGTAAACTGATTTATTGACACAGTACAAAATACAAAGATTGTTTCATAACTCGTGTGCGGGGTGAAGTATTAAACTAAGAACACATTTAAAAATAAGTACGTATATAGTATTTTCCATGCAAAACACGTATGCTGGGAAAGAGTTTTGAGGTAGGTATGTAGAACAGGTCTAACTATGTTTTCTCTCATTATACAACGCGTGTACAGAAGAGGAGTATGATCAAACACATGTCTTGATCCCGCGGTCGGAACGAATACGAAAAAAAACATTGTGTTCATTAGGGGAATAAACTTTGTTGCTATAGTGTACACCGTAACTAGACTTGGGTATTTCCCGAGAAAATCTCAATCTCGAGATTCGGGATTTAACGAAATGATGAAATTTTGAATTCTCGAGATTCGGGATTTCCGGAAAACAATTCTCGAGAATTCCCGAGAAATCGGGAAATTTAAAAAAACCTGTAAAAATCTTAAAATCAGTGTAAAACGAGAGACAATTTACAAAAAAAATATGATTTTTTTTTATTTATGTAAGAAGACAAACAAAACAGAAGTAGGAAAACAGAAATAATTCAAAACATTACTTATTAAAATAGAATTTCAAAAGACTGTATCGCTGCGTCTGCTAATCGCGTACGCTTTTGAGACACAAAATTCCCTGATAATGCAAAAATTGCGCTCATTTTGAGTCGACGTTGGCTTAATTGTGTCAAATGCCCCTATCAGTCCTTGAAAGTTTTGTGTTCTGTCCATTTTTTTCATATATAAATTCGTTTTTTCAATTAATATTTGATAATAAAGAAATCCCAAATCCCGAGAAAAAATTCTCGAGATCCGGGATTTCCCGAAATGTTAAAAATTTCAATTCTCGAGATTCGGAATGGAAAATCTCGAAAAATTCTCGAGAATTCCCGTCGGGAAAATCCCGAAACCCAACTCTAACCGTAACCCAAATGCGTCGCGAATCATTTTGCGTGTTCGAGAGGGTTAGGTTAGTGCCTTCATAAAAAGGGGGTGTTAGTACCTACCTACCTAGAATAACATTAATTTCGAAACAATGTCAAATCCGAACAGTTATCTTCGTTGTAGTATTAAGCCATTAAGGTGAAGATTTCAAGCTTTTAAAAGCTATCCGACAAAGTATTCATTATTGGTTAGTCATTAATATTTCCTGAAAACCGCATGAAATTGAGATATCGCCAGTCGCAATGCGAAATGGTGAAATTATTCTAACCTCACACTCATCATAGAGCTCAATCTCCCATCCTCATCTCTATTATCATAAATCCTTTTATGTCTATGGCAGGCATTAAAGCATTGGGCTCGAATAAAATTGAGATCTCATCTATTGCTTTCACCACCTTCGGACGGATTATATCCGTGGGAAAATGATCGTAAAAGTATCAGACGCTGAACGAAAGTATAATAATAGTTGATATCTGATATCAGTGACGGGGTAAAATGTGGGTATGTAAAACTATTTTGTGTTTTTAATGACTGCTAAACAGGTTTTTTTTAGTATTTGATATAATATTATCATCAACGTATTAATTAATTGATGAGTAGGTATGGAATAGAGAAGGCAAACGTCACCATAGGCTAGATAGAATTTGGATGAGTAAAAAATTAAAAAGACATACTAAATGAAATATTTCATTGAACATTCATAATTTTGAAAACACTTCTGAGAAATGTATGTTCACTAAAAGAATGTTAAGTACATGCTTAAATCTTGTGGATTATTTGTTGAATAAAAAAATAACATCAATCTGTAAATATATAATGACTGTAAGTTATATCAATGCAGAATGTAGTTTTAAAAGAATGGAACTCATTTCCCGATACGTTTCATTCAATGAAAATTTTTACAATCCGCTATTTTGACCATTTTTGTTTAAACATAATATGACTCCAAACAAATTCGTCTATGAAGTAGGTACCTATTTCAAATCAAAAGCAAAACATCGCCTTTTTTAATTATCGCCAAAAAGTGTTAAATTATAAGCCACGACAATCAACAAATCATTATCAACATATTAATTGGTAAATTTTGAAAATACATATAGTGCAAATATTTATTCCAAATTGGTGCATACAATTTGACACGCTCGTAGAAAAGGATTCGCCATTTCTATAATAGACGAATGTATCTGATCCCCGAATACATCGCACCGTGAGTGTAAAACCAAGGCATCTGCAAATTTTTATATTTCGAGATTAAATGCAAAACAACTGCAAAAGTCGTGAACTTGATAATGTAAAAGTGAAGTAACTGAAAAAACATGCAATATACTGTAGATATAAACCATATATTATAGTTTTTTAAAAAAAAAAAAAAACTCTACTTGTCCTAACAAAACGAAGACTTCAAACCCTAATATATATCAAAAATTTGTCTTGGTTTTACACTCACGGTGCGAATGAGCTTTATTATAAGATGAAATTGAATAAATAATTATTAATTTTACTTATTGATCAATGGCACTGCACTGCCCCGATGGCCAATATTCTTCATCTTTGTGACCAATTATAGTTCACTTGACAGCCTATTCAAACAAAAATTATAGACAAGTATTTTCAAATGACCTCCATAAACATCGCTTACTGACTCGTTACTAAATTCTAGGACAAAATTAATAACTGTTCCTAAGTAAATAATTGCGAAGCAATAACTCAGTGCCCGGCTATTGTGTCGGAAAAAAATTTATTCTAATAAATCATTTTTATGAGCATTTAGAAATTATATCTCCATATTTTTTAATACTTTATTGCACCCACTTAATTATATACGCAGCTAAAATTCCCTGACATGTAAAATAAACATGGATTTTGAAATTATTTTTGTTTTATGTTTTGATGTTTTATTAAGATAATAAAATGTTAACTTTGCACTACTATATTAATATTATTATTTATTAATGCTACGTTGCGGAGTCGAGGACTCACCTCGCTGTAGCATTGAATAATAATATCATATCCTATTCTATTCAAAAGACGTTAACTCACATTTTCACGGTTTCGATAAAACGATAAGTCGTTGTGGTTAAATAATATAATGAACATAACATTTTTACTCCATCGTTGTAATCATAGATGTAGTAATTAATTGTATGGTTTAATGGTAAATATGTAGGCTACTCAGAAAGTCGTCAACGCTGAAAACGTCGGAACTTCATCATACTTACTATTTTTTCATTACGGTCGATTCGTCACAGTACCAGTCAATAGAATTGACATATTTTAAACTTACTTCATTTTCAATCAGTCAATGCTTGACTTTAATTGAAAGATAAATCATTTAAATGCTTTAAAATATGAATATTTGGTGTAGTTTATTGGAAACCCAGAAAGAACTGTTTGAATTTCATACATAAATGTACCATAGAAACTTAGGTCATGTGACAAATGACATAATTTCTTTATTCATTTTTGATAATGGTGTCACAACCGAAATAGCTATCGACAAAGCCTTTTTTAAAAAAACCTGTAGAATTTAATATTATTTATATTTTCATTTCTTGAAAATGGAATTCTACCAAGTAAATGAATTAATAAGACATAATTTTTTGTCATTGTAGGTATTGGTGAGAGACTCTCAGGGGAGTGGAGTTAACACATTCTCCTTTGAACTCGGAGGTGGAGTTAACAATTTTTAAAAATATGTAACTGACATCTTCCAAAAATTCTCGAGCCTGACGATTTTATAGGTTATCACCTACTTGTAGAATTTTAGGTTGCGCGCAAAAACAATCGTTGATATAGGTGTGTACAGGGGTATTTGAAATTCAACGTCTGGTGGTTGTGTCGGCGGGCGTTTATAAAAGTTGTACAAACTAGCATTACTAGACCAATGCATGTCAAAAATGGAGTCAACAACTTGTTATGTGCAATTGTGTAATCACAATCATTTTAAACTCTTCAAAGCTTCAAAATGCAGGATCAATTTAAAGGTCCCATCGTCAAGAGGACAGGAATAGTGATGACCTGATGACAATATAATATATTGGCGGCTAAATTTCTGCGAATGTATTTACAATTCTACATAACTGGTTATATTTATATTGAATGTAGACCGGAATTCTTTGAAGTCGGATACAAGGAAAAACGTCATAACATACAATTCATACAAATATTAATGACAACAAACGGTAGTAAGTTTTTACCATTAAGTCGTGGAATTGTCTGATTTATTGCGCTTATAACAAAATTGCAGTAAATTCTACAGAATCATCGAATTGGAACCACCCACAATGTTGAGAAATGTTTTATAAAAATAGCGAACCAGCTGAAAATATAATTTTAATGGCTTGGGCTCGTTTTATCTCTTGAAAATCCAGTTATTTATCACAACGTCCGAGTGAAATAACTCTGACAGGACATGTGCCATATTGTAGGCGATCTAAAAGCGTCGCAAACATTTTTGAACTAGGCACAAAATAAATTAAAAACATTCCTACATTTGGTATAATGTAGTATTAACCCTCGGTCTTAGATTAAAGAGGTCGGTATTTAACATATGTACCCGAAGTACGATACTAGAACTAGATACCGATAAGCGTGCAAAGAGCATGGGGAGGCCTCCGTAGTGACAATACATCCGATAATTAGGATAATTTATCGATTTGTCTTGTGATTTAGATAATACCGCATGTCTTCTATTCCCGAACAGCTGAATGCAGAACTATTCTAACTTACATAATATTTTTTTACGAGAGAGTTCTTTGAAACAATTTACAAGTTATTTATTATTTACCACATTTTTCTTAGCTCGTGTTCTTGTTTGTCCGGTGGTTGTTTATCGAGTACTTTAACTAACTTCCCGACTAGCATTTGAAACTTTTAGAATATATCAGAACACGATGCCTATGCATTTTTTTAATACTTTTAGCCATCTTTAACTAGAATTGAATTCATTTTCAGTTAATTCTGTTTTGTATGAAAAGTTATTTCGGAAGAAATCCGTAATCCAATCCACTATTATTGGTTCCTAAGGGGGTGTTCCTAGCAAATAAATTATTAATATATTCGTGCGTTACTACGGAAATCAAAATGACATTTCAGTATTCTATATTTGTTTGTTTGTTGCAAAATAGCGAAAAAAATGATTTGTTGACAATTGCCTTATTTGTCCTAAATTATTAATACATAGAATTGTCAAGTTTATAATATGATTCAATAGAAAATTTAAAAACGTGGTAGGTATATAAAAAGTTCTTTTTATCTTGTAATTATTTATGGATAAATGTATAGGTACATCATATTTTAGTAGGATTATTGATGAAAAAAATGGTGTATAAACTTGTATATATAAATAATAAATAACTGAAGTAAGCTGTTTCAAAAAATTCTTTTGCAAAATATTTCAAATGTGAGTTATATTTAATATTCATACATACCTACTCTTTAATTCTACGCTACGGTAACCAGCATTGCCAACTTAGCGTTTTTATTGCCAGATCTAGCATTTTTAATATAGGTACATATAGATTGTAAAATACCCCTCAGGCTTATACCGTTAAATCTAGCATTTTTCGACACTGCAAACAGCTTAACATTTTCAACAAAAAACCTGGAATATTACACCATTATGCTTGAAAATCAACATGCTGGCTTCTTATACCTTATAATTAATATAATCGTCTCTGTTCTGGCAGAACACACTAACTGGAGAATACTAGTTTTGAGTAATTTAACTTTAAAGTTGTTAAAATGTTTGAAATAATGGTCTATCATGTGAGTTTATTAAGTAATTGTAAAAAGGATGACTTTTGAAATAAGGAACATTTTGGTACTAACTCAATATGTCATTTTTTCGAATTAGTGTTTTCTGCCAGAACAGTGATGAATGTATTACCAATAAAGTAAATGGAACATACGATACCAATTTCAGTGGTGACCAAAAGTGTCGTAGGTATCTGTTGTGTTCTATTGGTCGTATGACTTAAGTAATTAATTACTTGCGTAATAATGAACTATTTTTCAATATATTCTGTAGACTTAGACTTAAATTATGATCTATACCCTTTTCAGAATATTTATAAAATCTAGTATTCTTTTCTGAGATCTACCTAGCCTATTTTCTTATCATATCTGGCTTATTTTTGTGGTACTTTACTGCTAGTAACACCCAATAAAGAGAATGGGGAGTGCGTCAAGAGTCTACGATCCGAAACGGTGCTTGTTAAACCATTGTGGCATCTCCTAAATCACTGTGAAGTCTATCATTTTTTA
Source organism: Rhyacophila brunnea (assembly GCF_057557595.1). Taxonomy (NCBI): domain Eukaryota; kingdom Metazoa; phylum Arthropoda; class Insecta; order Trichoptera; family Rhyacophilidae; genus Rhyacophila; species Rhyacophila brunnea. Next base: position 30,820,063 of record NW_028233276.1, on the reverse strand, counting down.
AACGAGCTACAGTGTGTTCTAGAAATCGTGACACACAGAAACAATGGCGGATCGTGGAGTATTTAATTGAAAAAAATGGAGATGGTTCGTTTTTAAGATAAGCGAATTTTTATATAAATAAACGACTCCTCTATCACGCCGTCCATTGTGTTTAAATTGCCCCAACGGCTAAGATGCACTGCAATGCAATTTAGGTGAGATATGGATCACGAAGTAGTTGTAAGTGTTTTTCAAAAATAGAATGCATCTTGAAACATAACATTCAAAACAAAAAATAGTATACAAATATTTAATTTGATGATTGTTACATTACAATCTTGAAACCAAGGATTAGAAGTGCATAACGCTGTTTGTAAACAAATAAACAAATAACAGGCATCTAATTTCAATTCCAGACAAATACTTATCCACATTTGTGACGTAGGTACTGTGACACCCCCGTATGGTTCCCATTTGGGGATGTCTTTGTGTATCTGAAGAGGCCCGAATCGGTATCGAAGCCAACAAATAATAAAGCGCTGATTACGAAAATAAATAATAACAAACAGAACGCTACGAGCAGCAAAATCGCAAACGCGTACATTTCGCCCTCCGTAGAATTAAATTATTAAAAATGTAACCATATAGTAATATTAACGTTAAATAAACCTCGCCGTTTCTGATAACAATTCCGGTGTCATAATTATCCACCTTCCATCCCGAATCCAGACAAAAAAAAAACACAAAGTAACAGTTGAAAAATTCTCTTACCAAAATGGAGGGAAGTGATAGAACATAATCAAATCCACAAGACATTTAATTCATATTATTAAGAATAACGAGTAACTTCTATAAAACGGTAAGTAGGTATATTATCAAAACCAGACAATCGTATCAATTTTCGGTAGGTATTTACCTACTAAATTGAATTGATTGAAATGGTGGTCTCAGGGAACACAAAAATAATGGGTAGTAGGTTGCCTTCTCTGTGAGACTGAAACGAGGTATAATTTTATTAAAAGTAAATAAATATCGGATAAACTTAAACATGTGCTACTAAAAGCAATGTTATTTTCAATAGTTTATGTATGTTTAGTATCATATTATTAATATTATCCATTATAGTTATCACGTAAACGAAATGCGCATTGAGTATCAGAAATTGCGCGGGATTTGCATTTCTTGCGTTCTATGACCTGTCATAAACCAAATCTGGCTTCATAACTTCATCTACAGGTCTGTGTTGACGATTACATGTAATTTTTGCAGTTCATCGTGAGCTGTCGTACTGGAAAGATACGGCTGTATAGCATTGAAATTTTAAATAGATGAAGAGTTCATCCCATATTTCTCCACACTTGAGATTTTAGGCAAGTACCTCCTTACAGCTACGCCTAGAAGATAAATAAATCACTTCGGGATATAACCTACTAGATACAACATTAGTGATGGCTTAAAATAGTAATTGGGATGTGGTATTTTCCAATTCTGATTTTGCAAATAAATTTTAAAACCTCATAGGTATATGACAGTTTATTTGTAGCAGATAATATTATGTTTTCAAATGTGTGTATTCATACAAAGTATTTACAATAAAGACTTAATACCTGACACACATACATTGTACAACAATGTATAGATAGACTATAGAGTTTACAAAATAAAACAACAATCGTTTAATTGTCCTCCGTTGATAATGTATTCATAATAAAATAAGAAATTACATGAGCACACTACAGTTCTGTGATTCCGTCACTCAATGTGGCAAATAATAAATGGAGATTGCTTCTGTGCAAATAACTATAAAAACGAGAAGGAAAAAAAACTAATAAAACAGTCAGATTTCTACGAACAGTCCTTTCTAACTTTAACATCTGTAAAGCTTGGCCAAATAATGATCGGAATGTTACTGTGCTGTAAGCAATAAAACAGACAAATAATAATTGTTTGGAAGTATTTATACAGTGACATACCTACGTACATATTATTAAATGGCAAGTATTTATATGCAGTGATCGGAAGTATTACCATATAAAGTATTACCTAATTAAATAACCAACACCATATTGTTATGTTCGTTAGTTGGTACAAAGCCAATAAGTTTAAGAAGTCTTAACGAAATACGCTCCAGAAATTATGATAGGTAGCTATGTATTATTATTGCTTTCCCAAGGATTAACAGAAAATAAAATTAACTACCTATCATAACACAATATTTACAGACTGAAAATTCTATTGACCTTTTATCATGCACTATCATAGCCTTATTATTACGTCAAGAAATAGTTGGAATATAAGCTAGGGAGTGGGCCAAATCTAATAATCAAAATTTTTAAACGAGGATGTACCCATTTATTTTTTTGAAAAAAAGACGATTACAGCATAGTGACTTAATAAAATTGGGAATGTTAATTTGGAATTGCAGCAGGCACACTATGCTTACCTCATGCTAAAAGGTGAGCGGCAAGTGATTACAATATCTAAACAACGCACCCTCACACAGTGGCTCTTACCTGAAGCCTCGCTAGCTTTGGTGCCATGTGACCTATTTAGAATTTTGATACGCTTAAAATGCAACTAAATCTATTAATTAATATTAATAAAGTTAAGCTAACTCCTAGCATGTGATCACCAGAAGTCGGTTCCGGCCTAATCCACTTGGGGGGTTAAAATAGTGGATGTAAATACCCACTGCAGTATAAATAGGTACCTACTATACAACTTTTGCATTTTTTCATAAATAATAAATGGTAAGTATGTGTCTAATAAGCATGTCGAAAAATAATGCTTAATTTATTGTACTTATAACGATTTGGAATGCGAATCGAAAAACTGTTTATCTATTAAGCAGGTAAATACCTATACTTAAAAATTAAAATGAATGCTAACTTGTCTTAAATTTCTATTATTGATTGTCGAAAAATAGAGTTGACTTTCTTTGTAGCGATTAATAGCTAAGTCAAGTATCCTGCTATTATACTAACCATTCGCACCAAATACTGTCCAAGTCATTTATAATACTTGCAAAAACTCCGGAAACGCACACGCCTTCATCAAACTCACTCGCAGTGACAAAAAAAGCAAATCTCTTAGAGTTAACCTGTTGGACAAAAACAGGCCGCGATTTTTTATTCGACTCCTACGCGAGCAAATTTACGACTTCAATCAAGATCTGCTGGCTTTTTGGTGGCGCCTAGTCACACCTAAGTAATCTCACCTGACGAATAGCACAATGCTCTGGAGATGAGGTTTTTTATTACTGTTTTATCTTATCAATTTATCATCATACTCTCTGTCGACAGGCGTTTAGGTAATCCAGAAGTCACAACGCCAGTAATGTGCGTTTTGGTACGATTTAATTTTCTAGTATTTCTTTGCTATGTGGACCGTGTGTGAGCGTGACCAATTTAAATGCTTTAAAAAAATGCGGCGATGTAAGGAGGCGAGAGGATCTCTTCAATTTAGCTTCCTTTAAATTTAGATGGAATTATAGAGATCGAAAAATTACAAGTAACGCAACGTGGCATGTAAAGGTGCATGATGGGCATAACGCGGAAAGACCACAAAAGAAACCAATAAATAAGGAGGCAGATAAGAGTACGCAATGTGATAGGAGTCACTAAACAGATGAAATGACAATGGATTGAATTATGTCACTCGGGGAGTGGATAACCCCGCTGTACAATTAATGTAGTCATACAGAAGGGTCACTTAAGGCTCTTCAGCTGAGGCATGGTCTAAAAAGATCGTGACTAGGCGATGCACGGATTGTGCAAATGACGCGTGCCGAACGAAATACTATTTGTCATAAAAATTTAACATGCGTCCATTTAATGTTATGTTTAGTGTTATATTAGTAATAATAATAATATATTCATTGACATGTTTTCTTTTTCAAGAACATGAGTAACGTTTTTTAGTCATCTTTACACGATTTAAGAATATATTCCTACGACGCCATCACAAAACAAATTGACGTGCTCACACCTCGACTGCCGGTCTCCGATTGGCGACGAATGCGAAATTTCGTCTCACCTACTGTTGAAAATTATTTGCCGTTTCACCTATGTATGCTCTTAACATGCGCAGGGACATAGCGCCTCATAAAAGTTGGTTGATGTACAGCGAAAAACTAGGAACCGAGAATAGTCGAGGGAAATGAGGATCCCTTCATCGACCAATGGATCAACCCCTATAGAAATGAACTAATCGTCAGAGCGACCCTTACATATCTGAAGTATTTTTTTCGATTAATCTATCATTTACTTGGTTGAATTTCATTTTGAAATACATAGTAGTTCAATACTATTTATCGACAAATAATATCTATTTCGACATTTACACAGTTAGTGAGTGTCAACATAATTTCCATTTATTGTTAATCTGGATTTATTCCAGTCTCCAAAGACGAATCGAGAGATATTATAATAAATAAGTTTTTAGTATGATTTAAAATGCTTTGGTAAAAATAAAAAATATTAAGTAACCTACTAAGTAATGAAATTGATAAGAAAAATTTATTATACAGGCAACTCGATTTATCCGAATTATTTACATTTCAGAGACCGCAGACGAAATATTTCACAGTAGAGATTAAGAGGTTTCGCAATTTTTAATGTTTTATCATTTTGCCATTATTTAAATACTTAAGAAACTGATTCTAGAAATTCAATAAGTCTGAAACCACAAACCACTTAATCTATTATGTAAATAAGGTTTATTTAACCAAAGCCTATTTAGGGCATCAAACTTAATACCTGCACCGTTAAACAAATACCTAACACTAATATTGAATTATTCGATGATATTCAATTGACATTTTATGGTCATGCAAGGCAATTCTAACATATTACTTAAGATCCAAAAATAGCTACAATGTGATAAATATATCACATTTATCACTTTATATATTCATGCAGTTAATTATCACAATAAGTTAACCGTCTGAACGGTCAAAAAGTGCTATCTTTTAACAGCCCCTCTCTTGGCTGTGTTAACTGTGAGAGCGAGATAGAAGTACGTCAAGTTTACATAAGAATTGAGATGCAAGATCCGACTGTTTTGAAAAATAATTATGGACCGTCTGCCGCCTTAATTTATATATAGATCCTCTTTAATTATTTGTTTAAAACTAAAAATACACATTTGTCGTCGAAGATAGCAGTGCAAGACAGTAAAATAAATATTTTTCTCAATATTTTGAGAAACAATCATGTAAATGTATTACATTCCTTTGTACCTATAACTAAGCTTGAAGTAACCTGGAGGAACGGTTAAAAGCTTCAACTTTCCAGGGTCAGATTAGCTTTAGCCATGTCTATTATCAATTTATCTTATCCTGAGCACAAAGGACCTCTACAGAATCTAGAAAAACGAGACTTCGATTAATGAAATTAATTCAGACCAGCGTTTTATCCCATGGATTTAATTTTGCTAATCCACCGATTAAACTTAGACAGCGAACAGAATGGCAAGGTTTTGTGAACAAGAAACTATGCAAGAAACAAAACTGTCAACTAAGCCCGACGCATTTGTCTGCCGGGTACTTTAGTTTCTGGTTTAATATAAAATAACAAATATTTATTATAGCGTTGAAAACGTTGATAATATTTGTTTTATACTAATAAAGTGATTTGTTTTAATAAAAAGCAATCATTTACTTCTGCCAATTTCAGATGAGATTAACCCATTGGATCAGCACGATCGTTGTAATAAAAATGTCAAATAGTAAATCACCGCTGTCGTGAAATGTAAAGGTCACAAAGAGTCTAAAAAATATTATAAGTAATGCATTTGTTGTGTTAATAATGTATATTGTAAAAAAATATATATTTGAACACGCAAAAGTTCAAAATGGTATTATAAAACACGTACAGTTACTATAATATTTAGTGAGATTTGCAGATTGATAAATAAAAAAGCGACGTTTTAAATTTAAATACATCTATAATTAATTGAATTCGGTAAATCTGTCAAACACTTTCAGCTATCTATGGTGCAGCTGGATAAGGTAATATGTTAGAGGATTTGAATCTGCTTGAAAAGCATCCACCGGTGGATTGGTCCAGGCTGATGATGATGAAGATAAAACGATCACACGAAGAGACATCAAGAAAAAAACGCAATAAGAAAGCAAAAGGGTCCGCAAATGTCCAAGCTGTAATTCGGAATTCGTATAAAAACGCAGGCATTGTAAAATGAAATCTAGACCGGAGAGGAAACTGTCGTATGACGTGGTGATATACCTAGTAACCTTTTCAGTTAAGTAAAAATACGAAATTATCTCACTCAATATGCATCGGCCATTGATTACATTATAAGTAGGTATTCATTCTTTGTTTTATAAATTAACAACACATTACCTACATTAACTTAATAAACTTATATAATGGACGTACATATTTTAAAAACATATGCATATACCTACTAGAAAAAATCCATTTTAGAAAAAAATACAACACCCGACGGGACATAACCTGTAACTGCTGGATTCACGCCAGTGTGCTTTTCCAATTAAGTTACGGGCATCCCACGTAATTACGATGATTTTAACTAGTAGTTCTTACATGAAATGCTTATGAAATTACGTTTATAATGTTGGCTATCGATTTTTGTATGTTAAATCAAGATAGGTAGATATCAATTAAATGCCTTAATTACTAACCTACTGTAGGCCTCCGAATCCTCGGCTAGCTCCGGGCCTGGAGTGGAGGTACATTCAAATTGTAGGAAGAACAGGTAGGCACTATGTCTAGTCCAATAAAAGAACTTTTTACGATATTAAAACAATTTATTAGGTTCCGCGTCCACAAAGGTCACAAAGTTCAAATTGTCTAAGTCCGAAACCACAAAATTATTAAAAAGTCTTATTTAAGATATAACACTAATTACATAACTAACACAATTATTATTCAGTTATTTGAGAATTAATCTATTTTTATCCGTAAGCGAGATTGCGCGAACACGGGGCACCGCGATAAAAGGTTGGGGACCGGGTCCGGTAATGAAAAGATAAAACTCGCGAATAAAACGACTAAGTCGCTGGGTGACACTTCACTCCTATCTGTCAAAGTGGCAGTAGGTAGAGAGGTAGGTATCTGCCTGTAGGTATCAGGACCTGGGCGAGTACCTCCTCACAAGTCCTGGCGACTTGTATGTGAAAATGTAGAGAAAATTACGCCGCTGACCTTCGCAGGTTCAGGGTCGTAAATGCGGGCGTCGACTGATCTTGAATTTAAAAATATTGGGTTTATATGCAAATCTGGCCGATTTCATCCCTTAGCTCAACGTTTTTCGGGTGACAAAATTAATTAACGGTTTCCTTACGAGAGTGGCGGAAATTGTACAATGACTAATTACCCGCGACATCTACGTAAGGGCCGACTAAGAAAAATTATGGGCGCGAGTCGACGCTCGCCGGCGGGCGGCGTCGCTCACTCGTCATGTACGTCCTTCGAGTACCTAGGAGTACTGAGATCGTGTAATTGATGAAGCAGTACCGCAGTGTTTCTGGGCCAGCCCCACGAAAAACGCACCTACGAAGGCGTGCGAGGCATCGACGGATTCGTGGTTGAATTACCTATCGATACAGCACACCCCCCGCGTGGTGGCGCTCTTCATGGCTGAGGGAGGGGCGTTCCCGCGGCGGCCGGCTTTGCGGGCCCTAGCGGCGCGAAGGTACCTCTCACCCAGAAACAAGGGTACTACAAAGTTAGCCTGGATGATAAGGCGTCATATGCCAGTGGTTAACTCGGCATATTTGAGGCACCAGGCCTCCGACAGCGCATATCAATCCTTCGGCCAACTACCGTTGGGGGGCTCAACTTTGAGGCGCCCCGACGGCCTGAATACCTACTTGACGTTGGTCTAAGAATATGAACTCGGTAGATTGGTAATTTAACTACAAAATAAAAGCTTAATATAAACCCATATTACGCGGGGAAGTTACTTGATTCTAATATATAAACGTATTGGTCGCGCAATCTTTCTCACGTTAACAACTAATATAGCTCGGTGTCGCCACAGGCACATACTTACGACTAGTTGACGGATGTCATTCCGTCAACCAAACATATAGGCAGTAATAATTGCTTAGTACATACTCATACCTAGCCGATCAAAGATTTCCCGCACTTTATTCCAGTACGTGGTCTCCTTGATCGACCAAAATCATTGATCCGATTCTCCCGTCGCGCGTGAGCGTGATGCCGTCATACACGCGAGCGAGAGGGGCTCTGTCACTGCAAAGCGAGCAAATTCGTATCTCGAAATCGGTTTCTACACATACGACAGAGACGCCGTCGTATGTGCGAGCAGGAAAGCTGCCAGAATACCGATTCGGAAACGCCGCGCGCGGAATGACCGCGGATATTAATGAACGGAATTGATATGTAAATTAATTGCGCGGGATCGTGATTATAATCGGATCGATGATTGCCTAGGTGTTGCTATGCTTTGTGATTGCACATACGTGCAAAAGGGAGCCTTCGCAACAGGCCTATGAGCATATATTAACAATTACTGTGCCGTGTACGTGCGTCGCGTAGCGACATCGATCTATATGCACTTATCGCTACGTACATCTTAACTATCTAATTACATACCCTCAACGCCCATCCATAAGTCCCCCTTTATTACTATTTAATCCTTTGCCTTACATATGAATATCTTACAATTTACACTATACATTATTATAAACAAATCCTATTTAATTTAATTACCCTTTACCATATTTGACAACAAAACAAAAATTTAATCTTATACTATATTACCTATTACCTATTATTTACATGGTCAATGGCGACCGACTTAACCATCCACAGTTCACTCTGAGAAGCCGTGGGGCCTGTCAGAGCAAACTGCGGGACTTTACATATGAAATATTTTGTTCAGCTTTGCCAAGGGTCATCATCATTTCATCGGTGGCGCATTGACTACCAGGGTCAGACCGAGCGGCTGGGTGGCACTACTCCTTATGGGAGCGCCCCCCACAGGGGCGGAAAAACCTGTCGGTGACAAATCCCCCCAACCAAAGCAAAACCACCGCCAGGATCTGACCTCAATTAGCCACCGGCCCCCCTTGGCTCCGCCTCACAAGACAAAACAATACATGCACAAGACAAAACAGACAATTATCAACGTAAAAAAAAATATCTAAAATAATCATACACGCTACGGCATGCACATGACAAGGAAAGGGTAATTATTATTTATTTATTGGCCCAGAGTCGGGTACAGAATATAGAAAAAGAAGAAAACGAAATTTTATATAAGGCAAAAAATGGGAGTTCATTCCCGGGCTGCTGGTGACGAAATAGTCTGCCTGTCACCCTCCTGACGTGGAGTGTTTTCTAGGACAGGATCTTAAGAAAGTATCCTTTCCACCAGTCCATCGTCAGGGGTGGGTGTACAGGTTTCCCGGTGTGAGCCAGGCAGCCCGTTCTGGGACCTGCAGAATCATACGCCAGGGAGATTCCCCCGGTCGTATACTCGACGTCGCTGGTACATACATATAACAAAGAAGACAAAATATACATGTGCAATAGATATTAGTAAAGAAACAAAAAACAAAAAATATCGCCGTTCCGCTTACTCCATTTCGACGCGGTGGAACCCAACTCATACTCGTGTGAATACTCCGCTACCCTGGGCCTCTGTCCCATCTATGCGCGCGGTGTCCTTGCTGTCACGTCACGTAAGAGCCTTCTGTTTGAGAGTTTTAGTGGGCTAAGGTGTGCACTCCTTTGGCCCACAACTAGTTGCCTTACGTGCGTGACCCTTCTGGCGCGCATCCGGATAGCGGTAGTAAACAACGACGTATAGTTCTGGGCTCCTACCGTGCGTCCCGCCAAGCGGAACAGGAAAGAACCTGTAAAAGAAACCAAAATGGACCATCACACATCCTGCTACGCTGCACATGAGCTACGTGCGACGGCCGTCCACCGTCACCCTCCAGCGCCCCCCTACGGAGTGTCCATGGCTAGTCCACGCTTCCGCGGCGTTCTGTCCTGGGCGCGATCGAGTCAGCTACCCAGGATTCCACCTTCCCTCACCACGGCAGCCTCCGGCGATCACTGGACGAGAGGTTACTCCGCGCAACTTCGTCGATCATCCAGACGCCGTGCGTGAGTTCTGGAACGTCGCGTTTCGCCTACGGGCACCGCCAAGGTCACCAGAAGCTCAGGCTGACGACGCTCGCACGCCACTCCTGCTAGAATTTATTTTGTATGAGGTAACGTGTCACTGTCTCACATCAACGCACTCCAGTGTGCCCCGACAGTGCACTCGCGATCACTTCAGGCTCCCTCGATGCAGTGTCTTGGGGGCGATCGTATCCAGCCGACCAAGATTACATCTCTCCTGTCACGGTGAACCCTGGCGATGGTCTTTGACGCGAGGGGCACTCTGGCCACCTCCGCCTGGTCATCCCAGTCACGGTGCACAGGTTCAGGGACGTCGTGTCTCGCCTACGTGCGTGGTCGAAGCCACCAGAAGCTGCGGCAAATGACGCAACTCGCCACTCTTGCCAGAACCTATTTTGTATGAGGCGACGTGTCACTATCACACATCAACGCACTCCAGTGTGCCCCGACAGTGCGCTCGCGATCACTTCAGGCTCCCTCGATGCAGTGTCTTGGGGAGGCGATCGTTTCTCGCCAACCAAGATTAAATCTTCCCCTGTCACGGTGAACCTTGGCGATGGTCTTTGACGCGAGGGGCACTCTGGCCACCTCCGCCTGGTCATCCCAGTCACGGTGCACAGGTTCTGGGACGTCGTGTCGCGCCTGAGCGCGTGGTCAAAGCCACCAGAAGCTACGGCAATTGATGCAACACGCCGCCTCCGCTTCTACTAGTTATATGTCCAATAAAAATCTCCCATGCACATTTAAAATTATTATTACTATTAATTTTTCTTAATTGTTAGTTTCAATTTTAGTATTAATCACCAATCGATTACACAGGGTGCTAGATTCAGCTGTATCGGTTAGCATAATAATTATTAGTCAGAGTTGACACAATGTTAGTCGGTTATTTTACTACACAATGTTGACGCCAGCTTCGGCGTCGATACAGAGCACCTACCGTTTGTCGAACGGCTGTTCGATTGTAGTCTCACCGCAGCCTCCTCCACCTCTCGGGCGGGCAGCTGGCTCGCGCCGCCCACCGCGTCGGCCTTGGTATGTCCACATCAAAGCATGGCGATTTCATACAAAAATTGACTTAATATTACGGTCTGTTTTCTTAATATTATTTGCTGCCAGACTTGGGATTTAATGTTTACTAATCTTGCTAAAATAACAAGCCCAAGCTATGATTCGTTTTCAACAGAAAAGAGAAGCGAATTGATGCGTGTATACTTTTTTTTTTTTTTTAATTTCCTGTGTTGTTAGACACATGGCTTTGGTCCAAACGGTTACCGGCTCAAAATATGCCACCCACGTTCGGATCCATCGGTGCAACTCACACGCGTCGCTGGACTTATGCAAAACCCCTAAATCTAATAACATGTGACAGTACCTAGTAAAGTTGGACATGACATATAAATTTTATTCAGGTTTACAAAAAAAAGGAATATATCTATTACGCTTTCAAAGAAAAGTCAATAATATTCGTCCACCTCCATGGCACTCGATGCATGTCCTCTATTCATCATTTCGTATTCATCCCATCACCCACTGACATCATCCCATCACCCACTGACACTATTCTTGACAGAAGACCATCGTCAGCTCCATGGCTGATGATGCGGTGCCGGGCGTGTTAGCCGCACTCTCCACGGCCGCCTTCCATCCTTCAGATGCCTCTGGTCCCGCAGGGGCCGCGTTCGCGTTCGCACGCGGACTCCTGTCCGGATTCGTCTGCTCGTTCATGTTTCGCCCCGTAATTCTGTATACAAGGGTCTCACCGATCCTGGCCTCTGCCTACGCATGCTGACAAGTTATATGATGGTATCAGCGTTTGTTTGGCATCGCTGCGTCGCTTTGTTCGGCATTTTACGCGAACTTTTCACAATATTTTTATTTTCGTAAAATTTTTATAAGTCTACGGGTTTTATTTTTAAAATTTCACAAGTCTTTTTATTTTATCGCAAAATTTCACTAAGTGTTTTGAAAATTCACGAAAATTTTACAAGTCTTTTTATTTTATCGCAAAAATTTCACTAAGTGTTTCGAAAATTCACGAAAATTTTACAAGTGTTTTTAACACCAAATTTTTATAAGTGTTTGGATAATTTCGAAAAATTTCACAAGTCTTTTTATTTTATCGCAAAAATTTCACTAAGTGTTTCGAAAATTCACGAAAATTTTACAAGTGTTTTTAACACCAAATTTTTATAAGTGTTTAGATAATTTCGAAAAATTTCACAAGTCTTTTTATTTTATCGCAAAAATTTCACTAAGTGTCTTGAAAATTCACGAAAATTTTACAAGTGTTTTTAACACCAAATTTTTATAAGTGTTTAGATAATTTCGAAAAATTTCACAAGTCTTTTTATTTTATCGCAAAAATTTCACTAAGTGTTTTGAAAATTCACGAAAATTTCACAAGTGTTTATAATTATATATATTTTTTTTTTTTATATATAGTTTTTATTAGCGACAAAAGTTCTTTTCGCACTACGCTGCTCTTCCGGTGAGCTTGATACACAATTGTTATTTCACCAAAATCGTACTCACTGTTTTATTTATGTTTGATGCTGCAGTGGATCTCAGGGTTGGGATCCGACCAGGTTAATGCGACCTGGACAGCACCATACTGTTGGGCGCCACGATGTAGGCCTCCGAATCCGCGGCTAGCTCCGGGCCTGGAGTGGAGGTACATTCAAATTGTAGGAAGAACAGGTAGGCACTATGTCTAGTCCAATAAAAGAACTTTTTACGATATTAAAACAATTTATTAGGTTCCGCGTCCACAAAGGTCACAAAGTTCAAATTGTCTAAGTCCGAAACCACAAAATTATTAAAAAGTCTTATTTAAGATATAACACTAATTACATAACTAACACAATTATTATTCAGTTATTTGAGAATTAATCTATTTTTATCCGTAAGCGAGATTGCGCGAACACGGGGCACCGCGATAAAAGGTTGGGGACCGGGTCCGGTAATGAAAAGATAAAACTCGCGAATAAAACGACTAAGTCGCTGGGTGACACTTCACTCCTATCTGTCAAAGTGGCAGTAGGTAGAGAGGTAGGTATCTGCCTGTAGGTATCAGGACCTGGGCGAGGACCTCCTCACAAGTCCTGGCGACTTGTATGTGAAAATGTAGAGAAAATTACGCCGCTGACCTTCGCAGGTTCAGGGTCGTAAATGCGGGCGTCGACTGATCTTGAATTTAAAAATATTGGGTTTATATGCAAATCTGGCCGATTTCATCCCTTAGCTCAACGTTTTTCGGGTGACAAAATTAATTAACGGTTTCCTTACGAGAGTGGCGGAAATTGTACAATGACTAATTACCCGCGACATCTACGTAAGGGCCGACTAAGAAAAATTATGGGCGCGAGTCGACGCTCGCCGGCGGGCGGCGTCGCTCACTCGTCATGTACGTCCTTCGAGTACCTAGGAGTACTGAGATCGTGTAATTGATGAAGCAGTACCGCAGTGTTTCTGGGCCAGCCCCACGAAAAACGCACCTACGAAGGCGTGCGAGGCATCGACGGATTCGTGGTTGAATTACCTATCGATACAGCACACCCCCCGCGTGGTGGCGCTCTTCATGGCTGAGGGAGGGGCGTTCCCGCGGCGGCCGGCTTTGCGGGCCCTAGCGGCGCGAAGGTACCTCTCACCCAGAAACAAGGGTACTACAAAGTTAGCCTGGATGATAAGGCGTCATATGCCAGTGGTTAACTCGGCATATTTGAGGCACCAGGCCTCCGACAGCGCATATCAATCCTTCGGCCAACTACCGTTGGGGGGCTCAACTTTGAGGCGCCCCGACGGCCTGAATACCTACTTGACGTTGGTCTAAGAATATGAACTCGGTAGATTGGTAATTTAACTACAAAATAAAAGCTTAATATAAACCCATATTACGCGGGCTTACTTACTTAGGATATGTGCTTATTCATTTGGGCCACCTAGACGGTTTTTAGCGTCTATCCCCTTTATATGAAGTGCCTATCGGGAGTGAAGCATGATTGGTGTGAGAGGACCTGGTTTCGGCGGTTTCGCGACCGACCGAGACCAGGTTTGGGATCTGGGTGAAGGAATCTCTAGTAAGTATATTTAAAAAGTGTTTCTTTCGAGCAAACAACAACAATGACCGCCGCCCTCACAGGCCTCCAACAACTCCCCACCCCACATCTCGCTTCTGTCCAGCTTTGCAGAGTCCAGCGTTCAGTCATGGGGTCTGGCGTTCGTCTAGTCCGAATCCAGAGCCGGGGTCGTCTTCTTCTGCACCAGGTGAGTGCTCCCTTGAAGACTGAGAGAAGGCCAAACAAGATCAGCATTCATAATCGCATCTTTATCGTGTGTTACTGCGGGTCTAGCCCGTTTGCTCATCAAAATTTGAGCCGCAGAGGGGGGAAAAACTCCGGAGGTGAGCAAGCCCACAACCGGCCAAAAACCCCTCCGCTGTGGTTTTAATCTGTAGGGAAGAAAAAGATACAAAAATGGTAGATTGGTGAGAGTGAAGGAAAAGGGATATTTATTTAGGGGAGGGGGGGATTTATTAGAAATACCCTCCTGGGTTATCCGGTCATCTTGGGTGGTGGTCGGTCTTGGTTGATTGGCATGGGATCTGTAATCATGGAGAAGTACAAGAAGTAAAGAATAAACAAAGAGAGAATTTATGTGAGGAAAAAGGATATTTTATTAGGGGAGGGGGGAATTAATAGAAGTACCCTCCTGGGTCATCCGGGCGTCCTGGGTGTTGATCGGTCTAGGTTGAGTGGCAAGGGATCTGTAATCATAAGAGAAAATTACAAGAGAAATAGCAAAATACTAATAATACAGAGTATTATTTAGGGGAGGGGGGTATCTGAAGGAGTACCCTCCTTGGCCGGTCGAATTGATAGTGCTCGTGTATGTCATATTGTAATAAGTCTTTGATTGTCGTGTTGGGATGGTTGTTGATGGAGCTGTAGAATTGCTTCGTGAGCTTGAGGATGTGGGTTTGGAGGGTTTCCAAGTTAAGATCGCTGTGGAGTGTGGTGTTCCTGACGAACCAGGGAGCATTTGTGATTGCTCTGAGAGTTTTGTTCTGTAGGATTTGCAGTTTGTTGATGAATTTTAGGCCGGCATATGCCCAGACGGGGCACGCGTAGGTCATAATGGGGCGAACGATAGCTGTGTATAATAGCAGCTTGCTGCGATGGGCAAGCTTGCTCCTATTTCCTATCATGGGTTTGAGCTGTGCTAAGACTATGATGGCTTGGCGTCTTTTTTCGCTAATGTGTTTAGAAAAGTTGAGTGCGGTGTCTAGCGTTAGACCAAGATATTTGACCGTATTGGTCCAAGGGATTTTAGTTTTATGCATTACCAGGTGTGGAAAATTGCGCTTGCGTTCG
Organism: Rhyacophila brunnea; assembly: GCF_057557595.1. Lineage (NCBI taxonomy): Eukaryota > Metazoa > Arthropoda > Insecta > Trichoptera > Rhyacophilidae > Rhyacophila > Rhyacophila brunnea. The sequence goes on along the minus strand of NW_028233276.1, from coordinate 30,804,570 downwards.
CTAGGTCGCTTTTTAAAGTTGCGCTTGAAGCAAATGGCGTTACTTTTGTCTGCGTTTATTTTTATGCGCCATTTGTCGCACCAGGCGGAGACCTGATCGGCCGACTTTTGGACTAATTCTGTAGCTCTGTGTCGATGCATCGATCGAGATAGGATCGCTGTATCGTCTGCATATTGTGCTATTATGCACGAATCTGAAGGGGTATCTAATGGGATTGGAATGTCTCTTGTATATAGGTTATACAGAGATGGAGCGAGTACAGAGCCTTGAGGGACTCCGGCGCTTGCGGGTCTGATTGTGGATCTTTCTCCGAACAGTTTGACTGCGAAGTGTCTGTCGGTGATGAACGAGTGTAAGATTTTAATGATTGGTTGTTCAATTTCGGCCTCAGAGAGTTTAACTATAAGTCCTTCGATCCAAACTTTATCGAAGGCCTTAGCAATATCTAAGAACAAGCCAACTGTAGTTTTGTGATGATTGAAACCGTCTGTTATATATTCTGTTACACGCAGCAGTTGGTGGTTCGTTGCGTGACCGGCTCTGAACCCGTGCTGTACGTCTGGTATGAGTTTCTTCTCGTGGATAATGATTTGAAGTCTGGCATTTATAAGTCTTTCTAAGAGTTTGCTCATCGTAGGGAGGAGACTGATCGGCCGGTGACTCTCGGGGAGTGTGTGATCCTTGCCAGGTTTTGGCAGTAGGATGATGTCCGCAAGTTTCCAGTCATCTGGGAAGTATTGCAGCTCTAAACAGGCATTGAAGATTCCTGTTAAGGCAAGGATGCCTTTCTCTGGTAGTTTCTTGAGGGAGAGGTTGCTCACTCCGTCATTGCCTGGCGCTGAACGATTTTTAAGTCGTGAGATTAAATATTCAACTTCCTGAGTGGAGGTTGGAGTAATCGGAGAGGGTGGAGGAACTATTCTATTGTGTATTATAGCGCTGGCCCTATCTTCAATTGATTTTAGGTGTCGTCTGGTGGACCTTTTAGAAGTGTTTGTCTCGTTGGGTCTAAATTGATTTTGGAGGCTGTCCGCGAATACCTCGAGTTTCTCCTCAGTCGTGAAGACCATTTTATTATGGGCTTTCAGAGGAGTGATAGGACATTTCTTTATCCTCAAGGCTTTAGAGAGTTTCCAGAAGGGGTCACTACCCTTTAGTAACTCTGTGAGTTTAGAGTTCCAGGTCTCACTAGCGTGTATGGCGTTTAATTTGCGAACCTCCTTCCTTAGTTTTTTAAACTTGCGAAAGGAGGGCTGGTCTCCCAAGATTTGGGAGATTTTTCTGGCGCGGTTTCTCGCCGTGATTTTACTTCTAGTGGATTTTGGCATATCCAGTCTGTGGGTGTCAGTCTGACTGATCAAAGAAGAAGCGGATTTGATTGCTTCGTTTATAGAAGCTGTCAGGTCCCTTATTGCGGAATTAATCTTAGGTGTTGACGAGAGATCTAATGGAATCGTGTGGTGTTCCTCCAGATGAATGGCAAAGTCTTCCCATGATACTTTATATCGTTGGGAGTCTGGTGACGTAACTAGCGGGTCCAATGCATCCCCGAGGAACAATAGGACCGGTTTATGATCGGAGTTGAGTTCATCTACCGTACGAATTATGGGGATGTAGTTGGTGTTACGGATGATGGCAAAGTCGAGAATACTAGGCATGCCTCTGTTTGGGAAGTTTGTGGGCGACAGAGGTGCGACTATCACTGATTGGCTAGCTTGGATAAAGTCGTGTAATATCACTCCACGAGCTGTTGACTTACGGTTGTTCCAAGCGGAATGCTTGGCGTTGAAGTCTCCGGCTATGACTGTGGGAGTGTTATTTGTATCCAGTAAATTGTCGTAGTCTGACCTGGTGATCTTGTTCTTCGGAGGACAGTAGATAGCTGTGAATTTAACTAAGCCGTAATTCTTAGTGGTTACTAATATCGAGGTAGATTCTATAGCCGGACGTGGGACGACGCGCGCGGTTGGCTGTAAGTGTGTTGAACAGTGCTCGATATGTGATTTTACGATGATGGCTGTTCCGCCACCTTTAGTAGGTCTGTCAGTTCTATGTATAGTATAATTCGGTATGTTAATACGATGCGAGGGTTTGAGCCATGTTTCATTGACAAGAAGTATGTCAATGTCGTGCTCGCGCAGGAAGTGTCGGACTTCGTGTTTGTCGTTGAGGAGTGATCCACGGGTGTTCCATATCGCGGTCTGTAGTGATGTCGGTTTTATTTTACCGGCCATAGAGGGTTGGGCAGATGGTCTGAAGTGTGGATTGGACATCCTCCGATATGGACTTTATCCTCTGAGACAGCTGTAAAAGGTGCTGAATCTGAGGATGCTCCTGCGGGAGGGTGATGAATGTGGTGGTAGTTGTGGGTGGGACCTGAGATTGGGGGGCGTTGTTACGCTGGGAGGCCGCTCTTGCGGACCATTGAAGTTAAATTCCCTCCACCAAACCCGCCCCGCACCACACTCGGTCTTAATCGAGAGTATCACGGGACCCGTCAATTGGTGATGTGAAGCATCTAAAAATTGGCCTGGGAGTGTCCTGGGAGAAGGTGCCCAAGACTTAGGTTGCTACGCTCAGAGTGAGCTCTGACTGAGTTTACTGAGTTTACTCTAATTCAAAGTGCCAGGGAGAGAAAAAGCACATAGAAATTACTTAAAAGAAAATGAAGCTACTTATTTATTATATCAAAGAACGAAGCTAATCATACAGGCAGCAAAATTTATGTGAAGAGATCTTCACGCCCGTAGTAAGACGCCGCAAATTTTTTGAATGCAAGATAGTTGGCCTTAGTAGCAACCAGGTCGGACGGGCCGATGGGTCCAACAACTGGTTGGACCGACCTGAGCATCTCCTCCCGTTCGGAGCACATACTCAGACACTCCCACAGGATGTGATTGGCATCCTGTATTTCCCCTCCGCATGGACATGTCGGACGGCTTGCAAGTCCAAGCTCAAAGAGCCTGCCAGCGAAACCACCATGGCCAGTCACAAATTGACTGGTGTAATGGTCTGGAGTCAAATACTTGGTTATCTCCATTCGCCACTGTATGTCTGGAAAAAACGCGTATGTGAGCCGGCCCTTAGTAGATTCGTCCCACTTTCGCTGCCAGGTCTTAATGGCCGCGTCAAGCGACATGAGTCTAATTTTGCGCTTCAATAGTGCTAATCCCTCGCCGGCTTGTCGAGGGGGGGGGACGAGATGAAAATCACCAACGTCAGCCTCCTCACCTTTGAGGAGCAGCATTGAAGCGCCGCTGACCTGAATGTGCAGGTCAAGTGGGAGAATACCGGCCAGGACCGGGAGCGCGTCAGTTGAGGTTGTACGGTAGGCCTTGGTAATGGACAGGAGCACGCTGCGCTGTCCTCTTAAAAGAGAGGCTCTAAGTTTGACACTCTTGGGAATGCGCGGGCACCAAGCGCTGGCGCCGTAAGCCGCGATTCCCATAAAAATGGCGCCGTAGGCGATCTTGAGCGCCCTTACTCTTAAGCCCCATCCTTCACCAGCCATGCGGCCGACCCTCTGGAAGGCCACCCCAGCCTTGTGGACTTGGGTTTCGGCATGGTGTTGGAAATTTAGCATGGTGTCCATCTTGACGCCTAGATAGGTGACGATCTTCGACACTTTCACTCTCGTGTCACTGAATCGGACTGTGGGTGGTCTCGAGCAGTTCAGTCGTCTCGGTCCTTTGAGGACAATGGCTTCTGTCTTGGAAGGTGCGAATGATAGTCTATTTAGTTTACCCCAAGCCTCAATTGATGCTAAGGCTTCGCCAACAGTGCTCTCAATCTTCGCCCTGCTGTCGGCCTCGACCAACAGCAGCGCATCGTCTGCGTAGGCAATGACAGTACAGTCGGTTGGAAGCGGAATTCTAAGGAGATCGTCGAAGAGTACGTTCCAGAGAAGGGGCCCGAGGACTGAGCCCTGGGGACATCCCATGCTGGTGTTTCTCTCTATTGTTGTTGATCCAACTCGAAACTCGATCGATCTATTCGTGAAGTAACTTTGAATCGACGCGAACAAATTTCCTGGTAGTCTCTTCAGCCGAAGCTTTCGAAGTATAAGAGGCCAGGACGCACTATCAAACGCACCTGCAATGTCCAGGAAAACTCCTAGGACGTATTTACGGCGAGAATTTTCAGAGATGGCAATCACGTTCCTAATGGCGTCGACTGTTGATTTGCCTCTTCTGAATCCAAATTGCTTATCGGAAAGCGGCGAGTGTGTCTCCAGGTGGGCTTCAATCCTGTGGCACAGTAGCTTCTCCAGCACTTTGCCCAGGGCGGGCAGGAGTGTTAGAGGGCGGTAGGCTTTGGGGCTTGACGGTTCTCGGCTGCCAGCTTTGGGGATTACCTTAAGTAAGCCCCTCTTCCAGCAGTCGGGGAACGTGCCGCTTCTGATGCAGTCACTGAAGAGGGCTGTAATCTCTGGCGCGGCGATGGCCCATGTGCGTTTGACAAGTAAGTTGTCAATGCAGTCCGGGCCCGGGGCCTTGCCAGCAGTCAACGTGCGCATGATTTGGTTGATCTCCTGTTCGGAAGGCAACGATGAATGATCCGTGTCGATTGGAAGAGAAGCCTCAAAGCGGGTCGTCCTCATGGCGTCATCATCCCTGGACTCATCATCCAGAGGGATGAGAGCCTCGAGTAGGACCGCAGCCGTTTCAGACTCGGTACTGGTGAATCCGCCACCCGGTTTCTCGATGCCGCACAGGAGGCTCGTCGGTCTGAGTCCCAGCCTCAATGCACGGTATGGAGGACCCCAGGGGTCCGAACCTCCCTCAATGGTAACGAAATTACGCCAGTAGTCTTTCTTGGCTTGAGTGATTGCTTTCTTGTATTCCGTTCGGGTGAATTTGGCCATGGTTGCAAGGGGATCGATGGAGGCAGGTGGTTGCTTGCGCAGGCGTGCACGTTGATGGACCTTGCGCGCTTTTCTGAAAAGATCACGCAGGCGCGAAACATGCTGCGTCCACCACGGCGACTGGCTTGGTGGCTTGGGCTTGCAGCGTCCGAGTGAAGCTTCGGCTGATCCGGTGATGTCTGCAGTCAGTCGTGAGGCGGCCGAGTGTACGTCTGGAAATCGGATTCTGGATGTCCTGTCAAGCTTTTTGGAAAGCGCCTCTTCAAACTTTTCCCAATTCCCGTCGCGGGTTCTAAACCGCGCGGGCGGAGTTGGGGAAACGTCAGAGCCGCCATCGTGCGAGGAGACAGAGGCCAGCTCAAAAGTGATCAACCGGTGATCACTCATGGAAGCGCTCTCATGGACTCTCCAGCCGCTGATTCGTCTCGCAACGGATTCAGTGGCCAGGGTGATGTCGATGTGGGTGCTTCCGGAGTTTGCGTGCGACACGAAAGTCGGCATGCTGGTGGGGTCGTTGAGGACGACCAGGTTGTGCTGGTGAACTAACTCCTCGATGGCGTCCGCGTCGCACAGGGGGATATCCACGGGCGCCCAGAGGGGGGATTGCGAATTTGCATCCGCACAGATGATGACATCCCTGCCACTAACTGCGCGAAGGATGCCGTCAAGCACTGATGCCACGTGTTCCTTTGTACTCTTAAAGCTGAAGTAGGCGGAGATAACCACCACGCTGCCTCCTCCGGGAAAGCTTATGTCTGCACACGCGACTAACTCAGTTGACAGGTGCGAGAGCGACAGCACGCCAAGGCGAGGGTCAAGAGCGAAAACGCAAGCCTTCGGCTCCACACCCCTGGCATTGACGACAAGACCCGCGCACCCGAGTCCCTTTTCAGTGACCTTGGGGCCCCTTTTAGAGGCCCAGTGGTACGGTTCCTGTACCAGCGCCAGAGACAGGCCTGTGGCCCGCATAGTCTCAATTAACTCCGCCGAGCCGGCGTCGCTCAGGTTGACGTTCAACTGAGCGAAGGTAATCATCGCGTGGCAGTGTAGTCCACCATAGCCCTTTCACGCAGCTCGGCGTGGAGCCTTGCTGGGCAATCGAGACTGCCGGTGGAGTGATCAGACGGCTGCTTGTGCTTGTAGCAGGCCACGCATTTGGGTGGGTTTCCTTTGCTGGGGCAGTCCTCGCGGTCGTGGCCGGAGATGGCGCAGTGGCTGCACGTCGGCGTTTTGCTGGTGCATCCTTTGGCCATGTGACCAAAGAGGTGGCATATATTGCACTTCACTACCCCAACGTAGTCCCTAAGAGGGAAGGATTCCCACCCCATGTAGAGTCTGTCCTCTGCAATAAGGGCAGTCCAGATGGCCGCCGGGGCGAAGACCACAAAGTGGCATCTGCCGGTTCTTGGCCCGGCTTTGTGGCTCAGTCTTATGTCCGCGTATGCCTTTTCTGGCAGGCCGGTCTGTTCACGGGTGGAGGTGAAGATGGCTTCCCGGAGTTGTAGTTCTGTGAGTGTAGAGGGAAGGTTGAAAATGATTACACGAGGCTGCTTTTTCCCGGCGAGCTCGGCTCGTAGGGCAGCCTCCGAGGTCTCCAGGGCTTTAATAAGGGCCTTGGCCTCGACTTCAGAACGGGGATGAACAATTACACCTCCGTTCCTTATATTACGGATACCCGTAATTTGAACCCCAAGAGACCTGGGGTCGAAGGCCTTCTTAAGGATCTCCTTCGTGGTATCCGATTTCTTCTCCCCAGATCCGGTCGGGAAGAAGAGAACTCCCGGTCTGGGGGCGAGGGGAAGCAAGGATGGAAACTGTTGGTTGGTGGAGGCGGAGGAGGTAGAGGGTGCTGCATGTGTTGACGTCGTGGCCATGGGAAGGCGGCTTTTCCTGCCCAATGCCGTGGCCCATGACATAGGGGCAGGTGTCGTGGCGGCGGGTTGGGCATTTGCGGGCGCTTGAGGCTGGATGGTCTTAAGTATCTTGGTTTGAGCGTGCAAGTCCTTAATGGCCTTCTTTTGAATTTTGAGGCCAGAGGTCCTATCTTTGAGCAGTTGTTCCAGGTGTAGTATTCTGGCTTCTTGGACAATGGATTTTCGCTCGAGTTTGGCCATGGCGAGATTCTGCCGGCTGTGGGCTTCAGATAGGTTCAGCAGAGCATTGGATATTCGCTCTTTGGCGCCGGCCTGTTTGCCGCGGAAGGCCGATATAATCTCGTTTAGACAGGTTGAGACTTCGGTATAAATTTCGTCGTGTTGATCAGGGTCTATCCTGGAGAAGTCCATGGGTATCCCAATGTCTTCGCCAGAGGAGGAAGAGTCGTCATCATCTTGTCGAGGGGGCGCCTGATGGTTTTTTGATTTGGCCTTTTTTGGCTCCGGTTCCGTAATTGTTGGAGATGAGGTTGCTTTTTTCGTTGGCGTTTTTGGCGAACGTTGTTTAGTTTTGGCCGTCCTAGCCGAAGATGGAGCGTAGGCAGTGCATCCTGAAGTGGATGCCGTGAGGGACGAAGAGTTGTCGGGGTTGGTATGATCCGGGGCCTCCTGTGGAGGAGTGCGCACCATATTTGGCATGTAGGTGCGCAATGGTGTGAAGGTAGAGAGTGAGAGAAGGCGGATGGGATCTGTATTTAATATGAGGGATCGTTACACGGCCGGTAGTTTGGATATTGTGCAGTCTTAGTGTTTTAACACTTTTGAAATGGTGGAAGAGGGCGAAGCGATGCGATAGTGTGGTATGTTGAGTATACAACAATAGTGCCTACTCTGCTACCAGGGGTGCTCAAGTGTAGGGTCGGGGTCCAAATGGGGTCCCTTGACGTTTGGTCAGGGGAGGTCAAGTTGGGCCCGCGGTCCAAAAATGGTCCCTATCCAAAGTTGGACAGGGACACGAGGGGGGGTACGGCGGACCTCAGAGACGATGTTTTGGCGAGGTTGACGTGAGTATATGCTGTGGTAACGAGGTGACGGGGGAAAAAGCGTGAAAAAAATTCTAAGTCCAAAATGGGCTTGATGTAGGTATATAATAAATAGAAAAAGAGAGAGGTTTGGTGAATCTGAGAGAGAGAATTTAAAGGTCGGAAATTGAAATATGAAATATTGGTGCGGGTAAGGCGAGGTGACCGCCCGCTTTGGACGGCCGCCAAAAAGCGACTGACGTCAAAAATTTAAAAAGTGGGCGTGGATTTTGAAGTATGGGTTTAGGATGGAGGAACAACCGCGAAAAATCACTGAGGTTTCACACTATTCACATATGAGTAACGTTATTATGTTAGGCAGACGGTTGCTCATTCACTGTACGAGTTTGAAGTGATTTGAGCGTCTGGTTCAAACTATAATAATATTGTCTTTCGATCGATGCACTGGTCGTCCCTGCATATAATATATAGCAGTTCCTACACTAAATTTATCACGCAATAAATATTATATTATTACAATAATTAATTATTATTACAATACTATTATTAAATGAAGGAATGGAAATACTTATTTTAAAACACCAAATCTAACAACAACAACGCTAATTACATCTGTTTATAACTTGTAATAATAATTAAACTAATTAATTTAATGGTTATCAATTACACGGGAGCAATAAATTTATGCAGAAATATGATTGTTCGCGAGTTCATTGCTGGTTGGCAAGGAAAAAGGCACATTTACCGGGAAAGTCCTAGGGGAAAACACACAAAAGTTTCACAAATCGTATTCCATGGGCAGGCGAAGGTATTAGTTAAAAAACGGGATCAAAAACTTGTGAATAGCAGGGTCAAAATTGAAAATAACGAAAGCGAAATGATAACGATGCAAAAACACGTCAGAACGGCTCGACCGTCGCTGTATCATCGACCGTCGCTGTATCATCGGACCAGGCGTTCGGACGTTGAGCCGGCAGGCTCATCAGAGGCTGCGGGGGCTGGCGTCTGGGGAAACTTTGGTTGCCTGGGCGTCTAGGGCAGCCCTTGAAATTCGCGGGGTGCGGGCCATGGCAATTGGCGCAAGTGGCCGGGCCCATTTCTCGGGTGTGAGAGCAGGTGTCAGTTTTGTGGCTTCCTGCACATTTGACACATTTCGGAGGGGCATGGCAGTGCATTGCCGAATGGTGGAAGCCTTGGCAGTTGTGACACTGCCCAGCAGCTGCTTTCCTCCTGAGGGGTTCCGCCTGGATGCGGAGTTGCCATAGTGAGGTCAGGTTGTAGACTTCCTTTCCTTTTTCTGACTTCTCGACGTCCAGGAGGACTAGGGGCATGGGGGTCCTGTTTTGTCCTTTGTTCATTCTGTGAACTTTTTGGACTGGGTAGTTGAGCAGGAGGAGTTCGTCTAGAATCTCCTGCTCGGTGTAGATTGGGTCGAGTCCTCTGAGGACGATTTTATATGGTTTGTTGGATTGCATTTGGTAAGAGTTGTATGCAGTCTTATCGTTTTGGAGTTTGTTTTGGGCGTATCGGTATGCCTCAATGGTTGGGAAGGTGATTTTTATGCCTTCTCGGGTGTCTACAGCGTCTCCTATGGGTATTCCTGACCGGAACAGGTCGTGTTGGAATCTCCTGTAAACTGCTTTGTCATGAATGACAATGGGCGGGATCTTGATTGATTTGTTGGTGGTTGTCGGGGGAGGGTTAGGAGGGGGCGTGTTCGGCTGCGAGCTGGCGCTGGAGCTGGCGCTAGAGAATCCTGGTGGAGAGTCCGGTATGGGAGTTTGAGTTGGTGTAGGAGGTGGAACGGTGGTGGGGTTTGTGGGGGCCTTGGGTGAGCTGGTTGAGGAGCTTGAGGCGTTTCTCCTGCTCTCATTGTGCTCCATTCTTTTGCGCGCTTTTTTACTGGGAGCTATAGGGGTGGAGTGGTTGAGCGGGGTGGTTGTGTTTTCCTCTGCAATTGTCTCCAGACCATTGGGAGGTTTGAGGGTTATATTATTGGAGATTTCTTTCGTGATCTCTTTCGTGGGGGTGGAGAGTGAGGAGCTGGAGGAGTTGTTAAGGCTGTCTTCTTCGTCGGAGTCTAAGTAGTGGACTTCGTCCGGGGTGATGGTTGCTTGGGAGTCGGGGAGCTGGGGGGGGGCGGGTTGTTTATTGCGGGAGGTGCTCCTCGTTTGCCGTCCTGTCGTTGGGGTACCTGTGGGCAAATTGGGGTTAGTGATTAGATCGGTTGAGTTTGTCCTCGCTTGATATAGAAACTGGCACTCGGTCGGTACATCGTCCGGTTTCATGTTCGCGAGGGCGGTCATTAGCGTTCTGAATAGTTGGAGGAATGAGTCCTTGTTTAGGGGGGTTTTTTTATTTTTATTTGATGGTGCCATTGTATAGATAGATAGAAATTGGGAAGAGAAAAGTATAAAGTTAAAAATTAAAGGAAATTAGAATTTAAAAACTAATTAAAAAGAAAAAATAAAAATAAAAAAAAAATAGAAAAAAATTTAAATTTAAAAAATTCAAAATTAGTAAATTGCGCAATCCGAGTTTGTGCAATGTTTATGGAAAGTAAGATTGTTAGTAAGTGGTTAAAAAAATTTTTGAGGAAAAGTAAAAGACAAAGATTCAAAAATTAAACGATAGAAATTAGAAATTAGAAGGATAAAAAATTGAAGAGTTAAAATTGAAAATTGCGCAATTCAGATTTGTGCAATGTTTGTAAGTTGTAATTGTGCGGCGCGAAAATGAGTTTGAGGTTATTGCGCAAAGTTAATGTACGGTAGGTAGGGGGGTCGAAGTAGGTAGGGGGGGAGGGTTAGTATTGCGCAATCTAAGTTTGTGCAATAGTTAGTAAATAATTAGTACTAAAAGGGCGCGAAAATTAAATTTAAAAAGTTTAGAAGAGTAGAGAGAAGTTGCGCAATATAAGTGCGCGGTAGGTAGGGGGGGAGGGTTAGTATTGCGCAATCAAATTTGTGCAATATGTAGAAAGTAATTTATTTTTATTAAAAAAGGCGCGAGAATAAATTTGAAAAAAATTTGAAAAAAAATTGCGCAATGCTGTTGCACGGTGGGTGGGGGGGTCTGGGTAGGTAGGGGGGGAGGGTTGGATGGGTGGTTGGTAGGTAAGGTGGAAGTTTTTAAGTACTAGTTTTAGGGGCTGAGAAAAGGGGCTGCGAAAGGGTCTCGCCGGCGAGCTGAGGTAAAAAGGTACGCGGCGTAAAAGGGTCAGACGGACCGAGCGAGTCTATTGTTATACGAGCAGGTAGGTGAAGCCTCTGTGCTTTTTGCAGTTTTGAAGAAATATAACGTTAGTAGGTATTTAATTTATTCTATGTGAGCTGATGAATTTATAGTAAAATTGGTATGGGTGTGAGTGAAATTTAATTAAATAGAATAAACAGGGTGAAAGATTGCTTAGCTGCAGCCTCGTCTCCTGAGGCGCGGTGATCCGGTGGTCTCCTTGGGGCACTTGCGCTGGCTGGACCGAGCTGAACGGGGCCGCCGTCGATTTATGCGATCCGGGATAGCGACAACTCTGGTGAGATGAAGGTATATCGGATCGCACACGACAAAAACACTGAACTGCACGGAACTGACAGCGTTGCACTCCACGGGTACACACGAAACACAGCACTTTGGAGAACACGAAAGCGGTGGCCCGCGGCTAAGCACTTCACTGGGCGGTGGGTAGTTGGTAGGTATGTGATTGGGTGGGCGGGTAGGCGAGAGAGGCGCAATTCAGGTCTGGACACGTAAGACGGTTCGATTCTCCACTATGAAGGCCCGGGCGAAGATACTAGGTTGGTCGGCTGTCGGCGATTATCTTAAAAAAGACTATTCAGCGGCAGGTCGATGGCTGCTAGAAATCCTCAGGCTGGCGATGATAGCGGCGAGTCGATGGTATCTGAATTCCGGTGCGATAACAGTACAGAATAATCTTTGCAAATTAATTCAGTAGTGAAGGCTGAGATCGGAGCGGTTGCAGAGAGGTGTTGTCGGTACGTGTGTCAGACGAGAAGTGTTGATTATTTTTTGATACGATACGGTACGATTTTGATTTCGTTGATATTACGCGGGGAAGTTACTTGATTCTAATATATAAACGTATTGGTCGCGCAATCTTCTTTTGGTATGCTTGGCGTGTAGGGTGCCGGGGCTATGCCCCCTATCCCTTTCATCTATATTATGGCGTATGATGGAAGTCTGCTCCGTGTAGCGGTTTAGCTACTAATTGGATGTCATGTCTTATTTGAGTTTTGTAGGATGGCTTAGATGTATAAAATCAGATGTATAATAATTCGTCTTCTTCTCGTTTCCTCATCGTCTTCTGGTCTTGATTATTGGGCTTTCAGGTCTTGTCGAGATTAGTTTAATTCTGTCAGTTTTGATATCATGTTGTTGGCAGTGTCGATAGTGTTTTTTAAAGCATTTATCATGTCCTTTATCTCCTCTGGTTTAGGTTTTTCCTGGGTGGTCTTCCAGGCAGGCCTGAACGAGTATCTGTCTTGGGTCCTTTCCGCTTGTCGTTTATCTGCTTCTGTGTATCCGTATCGGGCGTGTTTTGGGTGCCTCGGGCATCCCCTGTAGTTGGCCGGATGAGGGCCTCCACAGTTGGCGCATGTCGCAGGATCTGTGGTATTGGGTTTCTTGCAGTCAGCTGTGAGGTGATCGCCTGCACAACGGACGCACATTGGTCTGGCATGGCAGCAGGAAGCGGCGTGGCCGAAGCCTTGGCAGCGATGGCACTGTCCGTCCGTCGTCCTCCTGCGTAGTGGCTCCACCTTTATAGATAGTCCAAAGATTTTTTCAAGTCGGTAGATGTCTTTGGCGTCGCTGGTTCTCTCTACGTCCACCAGGATTAGCGGTATCTGAGTTCTTGAGTGGCCTTGAGTCATCCGATACGCGCTCTTGATGGTGAATCCCAGTTCCACAAGCTCGGCGCGAATTTCTTCGGCGGCCGTTTCTTCTGGAACTCCCCTGAGCACCACTTTGAGGGGTTTGTCCCCAAATAGGTTGTAGGAATGGAACTCAATGCCCTTGCTGTCTAGTAATTTTACTGCTTGTCTGTATTCTTCTATTTCTGAGATCGTTAGTATAATCCCCGTCTTGACATTTTTGGCTTCAGAGACACATATTCCTGCCTCTTCCAGCAGCTTCATGTTGTCCCTGTAAGCCTTTTTGTCGTGAAGGACAATCGGAGGGATTTTCTGTGCTCCCGTGCGGTCCAAGTTCCTCTTGGCCGGATTCTTCGAGGGCGCGTTGCCTCTTGAATTTTTTCCGGGGATTGTTGTCTTCTTCGAGCATGCCGGCTGGTTAATGTTAGGCATGTCCGGTTTCTTCGGCGAGACCGTGGCGGGTTTCTTGGCCGCTTTTTGGTCTGCCCGGTCGGTTGCTTGTCTTTTGGTCGCTTTTTTTCCGTGTTCTACGCGGGCTACGTCCTTGTCCGTTGAGGGCTTGGCCGCTGCTGCGTAACTCTTCGGTGCGTCTGGCTTGCCGGCGTCGGCGGGTTTTACTGGCGCGGATGCGCGGGGATCTGCTGTGGGTTTCTGCGTGGCGGCGGTAGGGTTAGGCTTGCCGGTTACGGCGGGCTTTTCCGGCGCTGCTGTGCGGTGATCTGGGTTTGGAAGCGATACAGATGTGGCCGCTGGCGTGGTGTCCATCTGTTCGTGGGCGGTGGAGACTGGTTTCCCACTCGAGACCGGGTCCTTGGCTGTGGCTGGGGCGGCAGCCCTGGCCTTGGCCGAGGCGGGGGCTTTGGTGGGTTTTACAGCATCCATGGAGTGAACGAGTTTGCCGCTATAGTCGTCGGCATCATCGGTGTCTAGGAAGAAGTCGGAGTCATCATAATCCAAGTCTTCGTACTCCTCGTCTTCCTCTTCCGAGAAAGGCTTGAGTAGTCCCGAGTCCATGGCGTTGATCTCTTCGAGGACCCTCTGGTAATTCGATATGTTTTTGTTCCTCCTCTTCTTGTCCTGAGAATCGCGTTGCTTCTGCAGGTCAGGAAGAGAGTCATGCGGCTGAATCCCGTAGGCAAGGGCGAGGAAGCCGTAGATGTACGCGAAGTCCGCGGCCCTCAGCTTCCTCCTCAGTACACGGATGTTCAGCAGGTCTGTCTTGATGTTATCGTCCACTTGTCGGTGGCACTCTGGAGCCAATAACCCCACGAGCGACGGTATTTTGCTCATGATGGAGGTTTTGGTGTTGACAGGCGTCTCCGCTATGAAGGCTTTGCAGGGGAATCTTGAAGTAGTCGGCCGTCGAAGAATATCTTTATAAAGACTTTTCCGCGGCGGTGAAGTTCTGCCAAGAGTCCTCTGATATGGCGATGATAGCGGCGAAGCGGTGTAGACTTTGGATCTGTGTGCAGACAGGAGCGCGGTAAATGAGGTGTTTACGCGGCGAGTGTCAGTCAGCAAGTGTGCGCAATCTTTCTCACGTTAACAACTAATATAGCTCGGTGTCGCCACAGGCACATACTTACGACTAGTTGACGGATGTCATTCCGTCAACCAAACATATAGGCAGTAATAATTGCTTAGTACATACTCATACCTAGCCGATCAAAGATTTCCCGCACTTTATTCCAGTACGTGGTCTCCTTGATCGACCAAAATCATTGATCCGATTCTCCCGTCGCGCGTGAGCGTGATGCCGTCATACACGCGAGCGAGAGGGGCTCTGTCACTGCAAAGCGAGCAAATTCGTATCTCGAAATCGGTTTCTACACATACGACAGAGACGCCGTCGTATGTGCGAGCAGGAAAGCTGCCAGAATACCGATTCGGAAACGCCGCGCGCGGAATGACCGCGGATATTAATGAACGGAATTGATATGTAAATTAATTGCGCGGGATCGTGATTATAATCGGATCGATGATTGCCTAGGTGTTGCTATGCTTTGTGATTGCACATACGTGCAAAAGGGAGCCTTCGCAACAGGCCTATGAGCATATATTAACAATTACTGTGCCGTGTACGTGCGTCGCGTAGCGACATCGATCTATATGCACTTATCGCTACGTACATCTTAACTATCTAATTACATACCCTCAACGCCCATCCATAAGTCCCCCTTTATTACTATTTAATCCTTTGCCTTACATATGAATATCTTACAATTTACACTATACATTATTATAAACAAATCCTATTTAATTTAATTACCCTTTACCATATTTGACAACAAAACAAAAATTTAATCTTATACTATATTACCTATTACCTATTATTTACATGGTCAGTGGCGACCGACTTAACCATCCACAGTTCACTCTGAGAAGCCGTGGGGCCTGTCAGAGCAAACTGCGGGACTTTACATATGAAATATTTTGTTCAGCTTTGCCAAGGGTCATCATCATTTCATCGGTGGCGCATTGACTACCAGGGTCAGACCGAGCGGCTGGGTGGCACTACTCCTTATGGGAGCGCCCCCCACAGGGGCGGAAAAACCTGTCGGTGACACTACGTCACGGAGTATTTAGTTTTTATAACGTACTTGCAATTGCTAATAATATATGATATTATTCATTGTATTGACGCACACTAGATTTTCCGCCCCTTATGGGGGCACTCCCATAAGGAGTAGTGCCTCCCCACCGCTCGGTCTGATCCTGGTAGTCAATGCGCCACCGGTTGGATGATGACGACCCTCGACGAAGCATAACAATAGGATTAAGTTTGGATTAAATATATGTTTAGATAAGGAGATAATTAAGCTAAATAGGATATAAAATACGATTTGAATTATAAGTTTAATATGTAATGTAAATTGTAAGCTAATGTATAAAATAATGTAAAAATGTAAGGGTTAACGAGAATAATAAAGGGGGACATATAGATGGGCGTTGATAGCATATAATAATTAAAAGTAATTGGTATTGTAATATTAAGGGTATATGGATCGATGTCGCTACGCATCGCGCGTACACGGCGCAGTAATTGTTAACATATGCTCATAGGTCCTGTTGCGAAAACTTCCATTTGTACAGATGTGCAATCACAAAGTATAGCAACACATAGGGCAACCATCGATCCGATTGTAATCACGATCCCGCGTAATTTTCATAGTAAATCCGATCCTAAATATCCGCGGCTGTTCCACGCGCGGCGTTTCCGAATCGGTATTCCGGCAGCTTTCCTGCTCTGACGTACGACGGCGTCTCTGTCGTACGTGTTTGAAACCGATTTCGCGATACGAATTTGCCAGCTTTGCAGTGACAGAGCCCCTCTCGCTCGCGAGTATGACGGCGTCACGCTCACACGCGACGGGAGAATCGGATCAATGATTTTGGTCGATCAAGGAGACCGCGTACTGGAATAAGGCTCGGGAAATCTTTGATCGGCGAAGTATGAGTATGTACTAAGCAATTATTACTGCCTATATGTCTGGTTGACGGAATAACATCCGCCAACTAGTCGTAAGTATGTGCCCGTGGCGACACCGAGCTGTATTAGATGTTAAAGTAAGAAAGATTGCACGACGGGCACATTTGTATAAAAACCCGTGATTTTAGAATCCATCAGCAACGGTAGAACTGGAAAGAAAAAATTTAATAATCCTGACCATCGCAAAAGAGATTGATACTACTGCTCCACTGCTATTTTCGCCAGCCAGAAAATACCTAGCCGACATCTTCCTGCCGCTGTATAGTCTTTTTCAAGATAGACAACGACAGCAGACCAAACTAGTGTTTTCATCCGGGCTATCATAGCAGAGCTGCAATACGTCAAACGATTTCAGATTTTGAATTCCTCTCCTCTATCATCCCCAAAGTGAAATATCAAGTGTGTGCCAGTGCCTTATACCAAAAGTGACAGTGTCTCAGTGCGTGAATCCGGGTATCTCAAGTGGCAAAGGCGCTGCTCTGTTCAGTGTGGTGTTGTGCTCGATCGCAGTCATCATCTCAACATAGTGATTTCGGCGACTGTGATCTTGTTGACGCCAGTGCTGTTCGGTTCAGTGCAGTTATCACCGAGTGCTTCCGGGAGTGCGCCTGAGCGCCGCGCCTGAGGAAACAGGGACACATCTGGATATATTTACTCACTCACTGTCCACAGCCGCATCCTCTCTTCTTTTCTTTTATTTTCTTTTATTCTCTTTTTCACTATACCACAAAATCATACATTATCTCCGTTTTTTCTTTTATTTTCCATAAATTAATACTTAAATTCATTGCCACTTACCTATACTAACATCATCATTGCCATAAAAGATTTCTTTTGAATATAACTTATCTTTTCTCCTCTATTTTTAATTCATATCACTTTACTTACTTCAACTATAAACATGTCATCGCCCAGATTTGATGAGATCCGAGAGGAAGCTACCGCAGACATAAATCACCTGATGGAGACCCCAGCAACTCCAACCCCCAGGCAACTTCTGGAACAGGACCCGGCGACGACTCTCCAGAATATCGCATACATGATAACGACAAACAAACGGCAAGACCCTCAAACAATTATCCGTTCCATTTTCAGCCTACTGATCTCCTGCATGGACCCCTCGACAAGAGCCCAATGTCGCACCCCATCGACCAGCCATCCAGCCGCCCCGAACTTCAACTTCAAGATCAAGAAATCAAAGAGAGGAACATCCCAGAAGAAACTAGAGACCCTGCCAAACTCACAAGAGACGATAGCGGCCACTCAAGATGACTCGGAATATGAAGACTTGAATGACGACACCACCTTCGCCTCAGCCGTTCGCAAACGACAGAGGCAACCGACCACCCCAAACGCCACTCAGAAGTCACCACAGCAACTTCAGAAAAAGAAGCCAGCCCCGAAAAATCACACTCCACCAAAACAAAATACCGCAGCGCCCGCCAAAAACGCCCAAAAAACCAAAATCCCTCCAGTAATACTACACACCAGACGCGATTATACAACGATCGCTAAGGACATGAAGCTGGCCGGCATAACACCAGGTATTGCAACGTTACAAAAGGACAATACTCGTATCGACTTCGATGACATCATCACATACCGGAAAACAGTGGCGTTCCTCGACCAAAGAGGGATATCATTCAATTCTTACAAGACAGAGGAAGAGAAAACCTACAAGGCCGTCATCAGAGGTATACCGACAGAAACGGACCTCAACGATGTAAAAGAAGAACTAATTGATCTTCAATTTCCGGTAATTGCCGTCCAGAGGATGCGCCGCAGATTCGACCAGGAGCCGTTACCACTTGTACTGGTCGACCTGGAAAAAAGCGACGCGGGAAAGAGCATATTTGAACTAGAGACTCTATTTTACCACCGAATCAAGGTGGAGTCTCTAAGGAGAAAAACAGCCACCGGACAGTGCCACCGATGCCAGGGCTTCGCCCACTCGGGCAGCCACTGCCACGCACCACCAAAGTGCGTGAAATGTGCAGAAAGCCATTGGACTCACGAGTGCGATCACACTCGGGAGATGGGCCCGGCCACATGCGCAAACTGCGCTGGCCCTCATCCAGCAAACTATCGGGGTTGCCCGAAATTCCCGCGCCCAGGACAGACCAACCCCAACCACAGACGAACCTGGCCGTCTCCCCCATGGCAGAGACAACCCCAGCCGACCCAGCCTACCCAGAACGAGACCCGCCAAGCCCAAACCCACACACGACCCCAACAAATGGACCATCGCAGCGGTAGGACGACGCACACTAATAACAGGTCAGTCGCTTTCCCTACCCAATTTCCGATTACAAACAACTCGCCCTCCACCAACTCCAGTTCAGACCTAAAAAGTCTGGCAACTGCAATTATCCAATTGCAAAAAACTATGGAGCAAGCTACCGCCATGGTAGCCCAAGCCACGAAACTTGTCCAGCAAAATGGCTACTAAGACCAATCCAGCCTCACTACAGACGGCCATCTGGAACGCTCGCGGTACCTTAATTATTGATAAGGGGGAAATCATCAATTTCCTAACCAAGCACGACATCGACATACTCCTAGTTAGCGAGACCCACCTTAAACCTACTTCCCGCATCCGTTTTCCAAACTACACCACGTACAGAACGGACAGACCAACCAACAGGGGCGGCGGAACCGCTATTTTTATTAAGTCTCATATAGACCATTGTGAGGCACCTCCAACCACACAAAGCCGGGCACTAGAATCATGCTCAATCATAGTTAATACCCGCTCCTCCGGCAGCGTTAAATTCACGTCAGTCTACGTTCCTCCTTTCAAAAAGGACGATTCTATTACCAGAACAGATCTAGATAGCCTACTGGACACAAACGTTACCTCAGTAGTCATTGCGGGCGATTTCAACGCTAAGCACTTAGCTTGGGGTGGCCGCTCTTCAGACTTCAGAGGTAAAATGATCTACGAATTCACTGACGATAATAACATAACCATAGCCGCTCCATCTGAGCCCACGCACTACCCAGCTAATAACACACATCGACCTTCTATTTTAGATTTTGCTTTACTCGCGGAAACTGATTTCATTCACGAAATCAGCGTAGTTAACGAACTATCCTCAGACCACAAGCCGGTACTTTTACACTTAGGAGACCCATCAAATGTGGTCCTAGCAATTAACAGACGTATCAGAACCCAAACATCATGGGAAGACTTTAAATCATCGTTAGAGGAAAAGCTCACGCAACCAACCCTTCTCAACACTGAGGAGAGCATAGACTCCGCAGTCGCGACATTCACGGGCGAAATACTAGATGCCGTAAACGCAGCCACTGTAGTTAGACCATCAAATCATACACTCCGCCCAGACATATCACAGCGCCTTAAAGATAAAATCAGAGAGAAAAATAAAGCACGTTTGGAATGGCAGAAGCAAAAACTCCGCGCATCCAAAACGATTTACAACAGGTTGATACCAGAGATTAGGAAAGAATTAGCCGAACTTGATGACGCCAGCTGGTGCCAAAAAGTCAATAATTTAGTCAAGGGCAGCCCACCATACTGGTCCCTAACAAAACTTTTAAGACAGACCAGGCAGAAGATTACACATATTCAAGGACCGAATGGCCCAGTATACTCTTCTATAGACAAAGCTGAAGCATTTGCAGTCAGCATAGCAAAACAATTCTCTCCAAACACTATAGACAGGAATAATTCTGAAATAGTTAATCATGTCAGACAAATCACCAGGAAAGCCAGGGATATTTACAATAAGAGGTCAGATCCTCCCCCAAATCCTCTAACACCGGCCACGGTCACGGAAATCGGTTGCCTCATTAAGTGGCTTAATAACCGAAAAGCCCCTGGTAATGACGGTCTTACAAACAGAGCCGTCAAAAACCTCCCAGACAGAGGTATAGAAATACTTACGCAGATAGTTAACGCCAGCTTAGAGCTCCAATACTTCCCAGCAGCCTGGAAAGTAGCGGACATAGTCCTTATTCCAAAACCCGGCAAGGACCTGACGTGTCCAGAAAATCACAGACCTATTAGCCTATTACCGACTTTAAGTAAAATCTTTGAACGAGTCATAAAACGCAGACTTCAAATCATGATCGATGAAGCAGACCTCATCCCAGAAATCCAACACGGATTTAGGGCAGGACATTCGACCAACCATCAACTACTTAGGGTAATCGAATACATAACTAAAGCTTTTAATTATAAAACCTTTACAACAGGTCTCTTTCTAGACATAGCAAAAGCCTTTGATAAGGTCTGGATCAAAGGCCTTATAGTCAAGCTCTCAGAATCAGGACTCGACACAGCCATGATCAACATGATAAGCTCCTTTCTCCGGAATAGGAGCTTTAATGTTAAACTTAACGGAATTAGATCCTCAACAAAAATACCCACAGCCGGAGTCCCACAAGGATCCGTGTTAGGTCCCACCCTGTACAACTTGTACACAAAGGACATACCGATTCCCACCGACAGTTACGGTAGCTCGACCATCATTGCCCAATACGCAGATGACACAGCTATCCTAAGCAAATCGCTCAATCTCAACAAAGCAATTATGCAAGTCCAGACAGCGGCAAACCAAATATCCAACTGGTGCGATAAATGGCGTATTCAGATTAATCCAGCTAAGAGCGCTGCCATTCACTTTGCCAGGCATACGAATAGGCACCGCCTTAAAATGATAAATCTCAAGATGCACAACCACATAATCCCTTGGGATAAGTCGGTTAAATATCTAGGTCTTACGATAGACAACAAACTCACGTTTAATAAACACATACAAGAGAAAAAACGCCAAGCCATAATAGTTAACGCAAGACTTCGACCCATGATGGGCCCCAAGAGTAAACTGTCTACTCGAGCAAAACTTCTGCTCTACACAGCAATCACCAGACCAACAATCACTTACGCAAGCCCCATATGGGCTTACTCAAATCCCCGACACATTAAACTCTTTCAGACTATTCAAAACAAGACATTGCGACGAATCACGGGCGCTCCGTGGTACGTACGCAATACCACACTTCACAGAGACCTTAACATTGAAACCATCCACGAACATATCATGAAGTTGTCGAAGAGATTCTACAAATCCATGATAAACCATCCCAACGCGTCTATTAAAAATTTATTAATCGAAAATGGAAGCGACACAGACTACGTCTATAGGAGGCCGAAGGCAATCCTGCTGGACAAGCATCCACCATAGTTCCTTCACATCCTCACCACAGACTCCTTCTTACCCAAGCGACTAATCTGTTATTTTTCAGTGCAACAAGAAAAGACATTGATACCCGACCTCCCCCCGAGGATAATAAAAGATGAAGGGCACCCCGCCGCCTGACATAAGTGCAGGCGGAGGGAACCTTCCTCCCTAGTATTAAAAAATTTAAATACACACACATTTATCATGACTCAACACAGGGACTCAAGTATAAAAGACTAAATACTGCTCGGCGGGGTTGGACAATCGGACTATCAATGTCAATGCAGAGATCTTCACCGGATTCCACTAGACCAATGATTTGACCTGAAGCTGGGTCATATCATCATCCTACACCTTGTATTTTATGTTTGTACCCTTTCTTTTTTGTTGACTATCTCAACAAAGAAGAAATGTTTGTATGTGAGTACAAAATCGGTGCGTGCACTTGTATGCAATTACAAGGACAAGCACCTTGCCAAAGCCTCTCAACGCCATCATACATAGATGAAGGAGATAGGGGGCATAGCCCCGGGACTCCAATTAAAAGTAAAAAGGCAATATACTAAACAACAAAAAATCCATCAGCAACTTCTCGTCTGACACACGTACCGACAACACCTCTCTGCAACCGCTCCGATCTCAGCCTTCACTACTGAATTAATTTGCAAAGATTATTCTGTACTGTTATCGCACCGGAATTCAGATACCATCGACTCGCCGCTATCATCGCCAGCCTGAGGATTTCTAGCAGCCATCGACCTGCCGCTGAATAGTCTTTTTTAAGATAATCGCCGACAGCCGACCAACCTAGTATCTTCGCCCGGGCCTTCATAGTGGAGAATCGAACCGTCTTACGTGTCCAGACCTGAATTGCGCCTCTCTCGCCTACCCGCCCACCCAATCACATACCTACCAACTACCCACCGCCCAGTGAAGTGCTTAGCCGCGGGCCACCGCTTTCGTGTTCTCCAAAGTGTTGTGTTTCGTGTGTACCCGTGGAGTGCAACGCTGTCAGTTCCGTGCAGTTCAGTGTTTTTGTCGTGTGCGATCCGATATACCTTCATCTCACCAGAGTTGTCGCTATCCCGGATCGCATAAATCGACGGCGGCCCCGTTCAGCTCGGTCCAGCCAGCGCAAGTGCCCCAAGGAGACCACCGGATCACCACGCCTCAGGAGACGAGGCTGCAGCTAAGCAATCTTTCACCCTGTTTATTCTATTTAATTAAATTTCACTCACACCCATACCAATTTTACTATAAATTCATCAGCTCACATAGAATAAATTAAATACCTACTAACGCTATATTTCTTCAAAACTGCAAAAAGCACAGAGGCTTCACCTACCTGCCCGTATAACAATAGACTCGCTCGGTCCGTCTGACCCTTTTACGCCGCGTACCTTTTTACCTCAGCTCGCCGGCGAGACCCTTTCGCAGCCCCTTTTCTCAGCCCCTAAAACTAGTACTTAAAAACTTCCACCTTACCTACCAACCACCCATCCAACCCTCCCCCCCTACCTACCCAGACCCCCCCACCCACCGCGCAACAGCATTGCGCAATTTTTTTCAAATTTATTCTCGCGCCCTTTTTAATAAAAATAAACTACTTTCTACATATTGCACAAATTTGATTGCGCAATACTAACCCTCCCCCCCTACCTACCGCGCACTTATATTGCGCAACTTCTCTCTACTCTTCTAAACTTTATAAATTTAATTTTCGCGCCCTTTTAGTACTAATTATTTACTAACTATTGCACAAACTTAGATTGCGCAATACTAACCCTCCCCCCCTACCTACTTCGACCCCCCTACCTACCGTACATTAACTTTGCGCAATAACCTCAAACTCATTTTCGCGCCGTACAATTACAACTTACAAACATTGCACAAATCTGAATTGCGCAATTTTCAATTTTCACTCTTCAAATTTTTATCCTTCTAATTTCTAATTTCTATCGTTTAATTTTTGAATCTTTGTCTTTTACTTTTCCTCAAAATTTTTTAACCACTTACTAACAATCTTACTTTCCATAAACATTGCACAAACTCGGATTGCGCAATTTTCTAATTTTGAAATTTTTTAAATTTAAATTTTTTTTATTTTTTTTTCTTATTTTTATTTTTTCTTTCTAATTAGTTTTTAAATTCTAATTTCCTTTAATTTTTAACTTTATACTTTTCTCTTCCCAATTTCTATCTATCTATACAATGGCACCATCAAATAAAAATAAAAAAACCCCCCTAAACAAGGACTCATTCCTCCAACTATTCAGAACGCTAATGACCGCCCTCGCGAACATGAAACCGGACGAGGTACCGACCGAGTGCCAGTTTCTATATCAAGCGAAGACAAACTCAACCGATCTAATCACTAACCCCAATTCGCCCACAGGTACCCCAACGACAGGACGGCAAACGAGGAGCACCTCCCGCAATAAACAACCCGCCCCCCCCCAGCTCCCCGACTCCCAAGCAACCATCACCCCGGACGAAGTCCACTACTTAGACTCCGACGAAGAAGACAGCCTTAACAACTCCTCCAGCTCCTCACTCTCCACCCTCACGAAAGAGACCACGAAAGAAATCTCCAATAATATAACCCTCAAACCTCCCAATGGTCTGGAGACAATTGCAGAGGAAAACACAACCACCCCGCTCAACCACTCCACCCCTATAGCTCCCAGTAAAAAAGCGCGCAAAAGAATGGAGCACAATGAGAGCAGGAGAAACGCCTCAAGCTCCTCAACCAGCTCACCCAAGGCTCCCACAAACCCCACCACCGTTCCACCTCCTACACCAACTCAAACTCCCATACCGGACTCTCCACCAGGATTCTCTAGCGCCAGCTCCAGCGCCAGCTCCAGCGCCAGCTCGCAGCCGAACACGCCCCCTCCTAACCCTCCCCCGACAACCACCAACAAATCTATCAAGATCCCGCCCATTGTCATTCATGACAAAGCAGTTTACAGGAGATTCCAACACGACCTGTTCCGGTCAGGAATACCCATAGGAGACGCTGTAGACACCCGAGAAGGCATAAAAATCACCTTCCCAACCATTGAGGCATACCGATACGCCCAAAACAAACTCCAAAACGATAAGACTGCATACAACTCTTACCAAATGCAATCCAACAAACCATATAAAATCGTCCTCAGAGGACTCGACCCAATCTACACCGAGCAGGAGATTCTAGACGAACTCCTCCTGCTCAACTACCCAGTCCAAAAAGTTCACAGAATGAACAAAGGACAAAACAGGACCCCCATGCCCCTAGTCCTCCTGGACGTCGAGAAGTCAGAAAAAGGAAAGGAAGTCTACAACCTGACCTCACTATGGCAACTCCGCATCCAGGCGGAACCCCTCAGGAGGAAAGCAGCTGCTGGGCAGTGTCACAACTGCCAAGGCTTCCACCATTCGGCAATGCACTGCCATGCCCCTCCGAAATGTGTCAAATGTGCAGGAAGCCACAAAACTGACACCTGCTCTCACACCCGAGAAATGGGCCCGGCCACTTGCGCCAATTGCCATGGCCCGCACCCCGCGAATTTCAAGGGCTGCCCTAGACGCCCAGGCAACCAAGGTTTCCCCAGACGCCAGCCCCCGCAGCCTCTGATGAGCCTGCCGGCTCAACGTCCGAACGCCTGGTCCGCAAGAGCGGCCTCCCAGCGTAACAACGCCCCCCAATCTCAGGTCCCACCCACAACTACCACCACATTCATCACCCTCCCGCAGGAGCATCCCCAGATTCAGCACCTTTTACAGCTGTCTCAGAGGATAAAGTCCATATCGGAGGATGTCCAATCCACACTTCAGACCATCTGCCCAACCCTCTATGGCCGGTAAAATAAAACCGACATCACTACAGACCGCGATATGGAACACCCGTGGATCACTCCTCAACGACAAACACGAAGTCCGACACTTCCTGCGCGAGCACGACATTGACATACTTCTTGTCAATGAAACATGGCTCAAACCCTCGCATCGTATTAACATACCAAATTATACTATACATAGAACCGACAGACTCACTAAAGGTGGCGGAACAGCCATCATCGTAAAATCACATATCGAGCACTGTTCAACACACTCTCAGCCAACCGCGCGCGTCACACGTCCGGCTATAGAATCCACCTCGATATTAGTAACCACTAAGAATTACGGCTTAGTTAAATTCATAGCTATCTACTGTCCTCCGAAACAGAAACCCACCAGGTCAGATTTTGATAAATTATTGGACACCAACAATACTCCCACAGTCATAGCCGGAGACTTCAACGCCAAGCATTCCGCTTGGAACAATCGTAGGTCAAACGCACGTGGAGTATTGCTATACGATTTCATTCAATCTAGCCAATCAGTGATAGTCGCACCTCTGTCGCCCACCAACTTTCCAACCAGAGGCTTGCCTAGTATTCTCGACTTTGCCATCATCCGTAATACTAATTACATCCCCATCATTCGTACGGTAGATGAACTCAACTCCGATCATAAACCGGTCCTAATGTACCTCGGGGATGCATTAGACCCATTAACTACGACACCAGACTCCCAAAGATATAAAGTATCCTGGGAAGACTTTGCCATTCACCTGGAGGAACACCACACGATTCCATTAGATCTCTCTTCAACACCTAAAATAGACGCCGCAATAGTGGAACTGACAGCCTCTATAAACGAGGCGATCAAATCCGCTTCAACTTTGATCAGTCAGACTGATACCCACAGAATGGATATGCCTAAATCCACCAGACTTAAAATCACGGCGAGAAACCGCGCCAGGAAAATCTCCCAAATCTTGGGGGACCAGCCCTCTTTCCTCAAGTTTAAAAAACTAAGGAAAGAGGTTCGCAAACTAAACGCCACACACGCTAGTGAGACCTGGAACTCCAAACTCACAGAGTTACTTAAGGGCAGTGACCCCTTCTGGAAACTCTCTAAAGCCTTGAGGATAAAGAAATGTCCTATCACTCCCCTGAAAGCCCATAATAAAATGGTCTACACGACTGGAGAAAAACTCGAGGTATTTGCGGACAGCCTCCAAAATCAATTTAGACCCAACGACATAGACACATCTAAAAGGTCCACCAGACGACACCTAAAATCAATTGAAGACAGGGCCAGCGCAATCATACACGATAGAATAGATCCTCCTCCACCTCCGATCATTCCAACCTCCACCCAGGAAGTTGAATATTTAATCACACGACTTAAAAATCGTTCAGCGCCAGGCAACGACGGAGTGAGCAACCTCTCCCTCAAGAATTTACCAGAGAAAGGCGTTCTTGCCTTAACAGGGATCTTAAATGCCTGTCTAGAGCTGCAATACTTTCCAGATGCCTGGAAACTCGCAGACATCAT
Organism: Rhyacophila brunnea; assembly: GCF_057557595.1. Classification (NCBI taxonomy): domain Eukaryota; kingdom Metazoa; phylum Arthropoda; class Insecta; order Trichoptera; family Rhyacophilidae; genus Rhyacophila; species Rhyacophila brunnea. Next base: position 30,777,836 of record NW_028233276.1, on the reverse strand, counting down.
CCTCCTGCCAAAACCGGGCAAGGATCACACTCTCCCCGAAAGTCACCGGCCAATCAGCCTCCTCCCTACGATGAGCAAACTCTTAGAAAGACTCATAAATGCCAGACTTCAAATCATTATCCATGAGAAGAAACTCATACCAGACGTCCAGCACGGGTTCAGAGCCGGTCACGCCACGAACCATCAACTGCTGCGCGTAACAGAATACATAACAGACGGTTTCAATCACCATAAATCTACAGTTGGCTTGTTCCTAGATATTGCTAAGGCCTTCGATAAAGTATGGATCGAAGGCCTCATAGTTAAACTCTCAGAGGCCGAAATCGAGCAGCCAATTATTCAAATCCTACACTCGTTCATCACCGATAGACACTTCGCAGTCAAACTGTTCGGAGAAAGATCCTCAATCAGACCCGCAAGCGCCGGAGTCCCACAAGGCTCCGTTCTCGCTCCGTCTCTGTATAACCTCTATACAAGAGACATTCCGATCCCATCAGACACCCCACTAGCTTCATGCATAATAGCACAATATGCAGACGATACAGCGATCCTCTCCCGATCGATGAAACAAGACAGAGCTACAGAACTAGTCCAAAAAGCGGCCGACCAGGTCTCCGCCTGGTGCGACAAATGGCGCATAAAGATAAACGCAGACAAGAGTAACGCCATTTGCTTCAAGCGCAACTTTAGGAAGAGACCACCTCCTAAACGAAAGCCCAAATTTCCGCACCTGGTAATGCATAAAACTAAAATCCCTTGGACCAATACGGTCAAATATCTAGGTCTAACGCTAGACAAAGCACTCAACTTTTCAAAACACATTAGCGATAAAAGACGCCAAGCCGACATAGTATTAGCCAAGCTCAAACCCATGATAGGACATAGAAGCAAACTAGCCTATCGCAGCAAGTTGCTATTATACACAGCTATCGTTCGCCCCATTATGACCTACGCGTGCCCCGTCTGGGCATTTGCCGGCTTAAAATTCATCAACAGACTACAAATCGTACAGAACAAAACTCTCAGAGCAATCACCAACGCCCCCTGGTTCGTCAGGAACTCCACACTCCACAGCGATCTTAACTTGGAAACCCTCCAAACCCACATCCTCAAGCTCACGAAGCAATTCTACAGCTCCATCAACAACCATCCCAACACGACAATTAAAGACTTATTACATTACGACATACACGCTCACTATGATTTCGACCGACCAAGAAGGGTACTTCTACTAATGCCCCCCTCCCCTAAATAAATAAATATCCTTTTTTTCTCTCTCTTCTCTTTCTGTATACGCTTTTCTTCTTGTACTTTTCTATATGATTACAGATCCTATGCCACTCAACCTAGACAGATCAACACCCAGGACGTCCGGATAACCCAGGAGGGTACCTCTATTAATTCCCCCCTCCCCTAATAAAATATCCTTTTCCTCACATAATTCTCTCTTTGTTTACTCTCTACTTCTTGTACTTCTCCATGATTACAGATCCCATGCCAATCAACCAAGACCGACCACCACCCAAGATGACCGGATAACCCAGGAGGGTATTTCTAATAAATCCCCCCCTCCCCTAAATATATATCCTTTTTCCTTCACTCTCACCAATCTACCATTTTTGTATCTTTTTCTTCCCTACAGATTAAAACCACAGCGGAGGGGTTTTTGGCCGGTTGTGGGCTTGCTCACCTCCGGAGTTTTTCCCCCCTCTGCGGCTCAAATTTTGATGAGCAAACGGGCTAGACCCGCAGTAACACACGATAAAGATGCGATTATGAATGCTGATCTTGTTTGGCCTTCTCTCAGTCTTCAAGGGAGCACTCACCTGGTGCAGAAGAAGACGACCCCGGCTCTGGATTCGGACTAGACGAACGCCAGACCCCATGACTGAACGCTGGACTCTGCAAAGCTGGACAGAAGCGAGATGTGGGGTGGGGAGTTGTTGGAGGCCTGTGAGGGCGGCGGTCATTGTTGTTGTTTGCTCGAAAGAAACACTTTTTAAATATACTTACTAGAGATTCCTTCACCCAGATCCCAAACCTGGTCTCGGTCGGTCGCGAAACCGCCGAAACCAGGTCCTCTCACACCAATCATGCTTCACTCCAGATAGATACTACATATAAAGGGGATAGACGCTAAAAACCGTCTAGGTGGCCCAAATGTATAAGCATATATCCTAAGTAAGTAAGTAATCCATCAGCAGTCTTCTCTCGCACTTACGACCCCGAACCTGCAACGGTTCGCGGCGCGAATTATTCACTCTCCTCCATACAAGTTTGTCAAAACTTGAGAAGAGGTACTCACCGAGGTCCGAGATACCTACCGGTCGATACCTACTCCTCCAAATGTCAGATAGCGACTTAGTCGTTTTCGCGAGTTTAATTTGTTTCTTTACTATTGGACCCGGCTCCCAACCTTTCGGTATAAAGCCCTGTTCGTGCAATTTCGCTTACGCTAGTTAAAGTGAATAAGTAAATAATAAACGTATTAATTTTATATAAACAATATTATAATAATAAATTAGTTCCATGAGATTTTGTTCTTGTATGTCTGTGTTTTCGCTTACTTGACTTTTCTTTATAATTTTTGTGAATGTGACATAATAAATTAACTATAACAGAGTGAACATTAGTTTCCATTTACTATATACTGTGCCTACCTGTTCTTCCAAACATTGAATGTACCTCCACTCCAGGCCCGGAGCTAGCCGAGGATTCGGAGGCCTACAGTATGTATAATATAGTATAATAAGTGGTTTGTTTAATGTGATGTTTTGGGGGAAAATGTGACGTAATTAAGACAGGGTGGTAAAGATTTTGTGTTGATGTGAGAGCACAGAACAGATAAGAAATATAATTCCGATAGGCTATATACCAATACAGTAAATTTTGGCGCAGGGTTTTGAATGTGTGAGTATCCTAGGAAATTGAACCATCCATTAATATCCATTAACATTAACATCCAGCAATAATGTGTGTAATACACCAATATTAAATGAGCGTCAATGCATAAACCGAGAGCAGTTGTCAGTATTCGGCGTATGACGTATTCTTGACACGTGTTTAAATTTATTCCGTATTCTTAATTACTCGAGATCGGTTGCCTGCTTCTCTCTACCCGTTAGGTATTTCAGTTCCCTGTGTGAGTCAAAAATACCAAAAATCAATCATGGTAGGTATCATTTTTTATGGACGTGGACGTGAGTCGTGACCCCTTACCTCTCGGTCTTACTACAGCTGTTTACCTTATCAAAAATAACCAACTCACGTTTTACTCAAAGGAATACATTTTAATTCTAATTAATTGAGTTTATTTATTTAATTTTTCACAACAAAAGACCATTCAAAATAAAACTTTTCCATTGTCGCTAATACTATTGTCATCGTTTCGATATTCTACTAGTAAGTGGCGCCTAGAAAAATGTCAAGACCAAAGTTAAGCTGTTAAAAATTAAACAGTGGTCCAACGTCCAACGCCGGTGGTCAAGCGGCAAGCCCACTTATTACGAAAATATTATGCAAATATTAATCTTGTTTACGTGAAGTGATTCATGCAAAATAGACTCATTTGCTTTGCATAATTGCGCACGCATTCCTCGCCATTGGGCGCGAAGATTTATCTTTCCGAGAATCTTTTACGATAACCAAAATCCAAAATGTCACCTATTAATACAAACATCACGCCCCGACGGTTCTACTTCTGATCTGTCCGTTTGATTTATATGAAAGTTTTTTTATTGTCTGCGGCTGCCGAGAGAATTATGTATTCAAATACTGTTTGTTAGCCACGCTTTTACCTCACAATTCCATATTTTATTGCGTGATATATATATGTATGCACCTAGTGGCTGATACGAATAACGATAAAATAAAAATGTAGTGTTTTTTATGACAGTTAGAATTATGATATAATGTTTGATTTTCTCATTCGTATTACTTATTACATTCGGTTGCATCTTCAAAGATATTGTCTGTAAAAAATAAAATATATCCTTATGTTAGGACGAAAACCCTTAGCGGTAACAATAAATTGATACGCTCGTTTGAATTTGGAACACATTTTCAAACCTGGAGCCTAATGGAAAAACAAGAGAAGGCAATCTAATCTAAGTATGAATTCGAAAACAAAACTTTCTCGTGATCCTGTGAATTAATTCGCGATGCCAAAGGCACACGATGAAAAATTCTACCGTATTTATTCTATCATATTTTACAAGCATTGAAAATTGCCATCGATGGAGGATGCTGTAGTGTTGGGATTTTTCCAAACATCAATAATTAAATTATAAACGATATCATTTTGACAGAGAACTAGGTACACTAAATGACTAAAGTCACTAAGTAATTATAAACGGTATTCTTAATCAAAATTTATTAGTAGGTAGTCTGGGTATCTACCATGCAACTTTGGGCAGCTTTATTGCAGTATTTGAACAATGTTGATTTTAGTTCCGAATTTGGACCGTGCGCAACTTATTTTGGTCCGTCTATGGAATAATTGTATTCTTCCTTGTGCCCAAAATTAATATTTATAGGCAAGTAGGTACTGTCACCCACCTTATATGGACGACAGAGAAAACAAACAAAAAAAATACAAGGATAAATAAAATTGTTAGACATGTGCGCAGTTAATAAAGATAATTTATTTATGCGAATATAAATTATGCAAGTCGCAAATCACAATGCGTGAATGCAAATTTTTTCAAAGATAATTATACACACAGATGGCTTCGTCGAAGATAATAATAATAGTATTGCGAAACCCTTTTCGGGTGGAACTGGGTGTCTGCCTGCCCCAAAACGAAATCTTAAGGGTCAGCCCACACATGATAACACTTGCGATACCCAATAAGAAGTTAAGAATTGCAGTTTATTTATGAAAATTAAAGAGATATCAAAAATTGTGGTTTTTACCAAACTTAGAAACTTTTGAGTTAGATTAAAAAAATGGATATTAATTATTCCACTACGGACTATATATTCGCAAAATCATCCACTTTCCAATACTGGCAAGAAGTGTGCGAAAAGAGCATAATATTATTATGATATGAAATTAAAATTAAATTTTAGAAAATTGTATTTTTTATTAATATTTTTATCCAAGCTACGAAGTATTAGCTGAAGCTTGTTTAGCTGTACATTTATACCCTGTAATTACATTAAAATAATATATTAATGCTCATAAAAACAAACAAAAATACATGTTTTTCATAATGAGTACTTATATAATATGTCATTGGTAGGTACATTATTACATGGCATCATAACCCATGTGGTATTATAATAATTTATACTTGCAGGCTAGATTCTCTCATAAACATTTGGATATACGAAAACGATTTGATGTCTGGCTAAGTTGTAAACATCTGAAGATTAAGTTGTAATTATTGATAATATTGAAAGCCGATACACTGACTGGTCTTACATTTTCCTCCCCTCATGTTGTTGTCATGGTTGACCTGTTATTGTTCTGTAGAGTGCTCATACTGACGCGTCTGTCGTGTTCACACAGGGAATGGTTTGATTTGGATAGATGAGTTAGTTACATGATAAATAATACACTAGCATTAACACACCTTTTACAAATGTAATGCATAGATCAATGCTACATATTTTTTGAAATCGATATTACCACCGGTTTTTGTGCGAAGGACTACCTAGTCTGACTTTGACAGCTGATGAATAACAGGAATGTATATTATTTATAAATAACACTGATAGTTAATATATTTGATTTTAGATTTTTTTATAATTCAATTTGAAACGAGGGGGAATCAATATGTCAAGCAATCTGGGATCTGATTTTGACAGCTGAACAGTTGACCACTCGTTGCTTGTGCAAAAAGATATCCTCAGTATAATGTTTGAGGCTTTCACGATTGTTTTTTATCGTAGTAGATTTTTGGGTTTCCACCGTGTGTCCTTCTTCCTTCTTTACTCGACGTTTCGGGCTCGTTGCAGAGGCCATTATCAAGAGATGATATGTTTTATGATGAAAATGTAGTGTAGGTATGTGAATGTAAACATTGCACAGGCTTGACAAGAAAGGATAAACACTGATCGATGAAAATAAATTGATGAAGCTTTCACTTAGCCATAAATAGATGGCGATAATGCTGATTAATAATATTGAAGTTAATAGTGTGGCATAAATTTTATTACCTTAGGTACGTATTTAGAATTTAGATAAGTACCTACCACGATAGATTGCAGACATTGTTACATTAAGTATGCACTATGTAAGACCAGACAATGCGAAAAAGACAAAATAAGCACACGTAAACAAGACTTTATAATTTAATAATAATATGCTATCCTTGTAACTCCTACGCGTTCGTGATTTGGTAAATTCTATTCATGGAATTTTAATTCATTCTTGTGTAAGCTGTTTATTAAATCATTAGAAAAAATGAAACATAGATAGCTGAAATCAGAACACGGACTGCTTTATACTCGAAACTATGACATGCGATTCTTTACCATGTCGGGTACGTCGTGGCATCAAAGATGACACCTCCAAAATAAAAATAAATTGGGATTTAAGATGGCAAAGTTTAAATTTTCTTGAAAAAACTGTTTTAAAACGAATTGTTCCATTAATCATCATGTGGATTTTCTCTACATCAAACACACTGAAAAAACCTATTAATTAATCAATCCCTCTGCCCACGCCTTTATGGGTGGACCCTATATTAGTAGGTACTCCACCGCGGATACAAAATTTGGGGATATCATGTTTAAAGCGTGTGCATGTACATTGGCAGCCTGTCTACTGGTTAACTAGTGGATAGCCGTTAGATTAGGGGGGGGGGGCAAACTTTTTGGATGGAGGGCCAAATTCAAGAATTCAAAATGAGCGGCGGGCCGCAAGTAAAATACCATTTTTAGATATACACTATTTATTATCACGAAAAATAAACATTACAAAAAAATTTATGAGAAGAATGAAACTGTTGTACATTTTTTTACATTTTTTTAAATTCAGGTGTTAATTTTGTAGTTGATATTATCAAAACTGCTTGTAAATGGGCATCAGAGATATTTGATCGTAAAGAATTTTTATTGAGGTTCATGATCGAAAATGTTTGTTCACATAAATATAGGTTGATCCAAAAATAACGAACATTTTTCTTGCATAATCTTTAAGTTGGTCGAATTTGTCTGAATTAAGGGCATTGTAAAATTTGGAGATTTCTTCACGACGATGCAATTTTCTTAAATCAGTGTCACACTGCAGATCAATAATCTCAAGTTGTAGCTCTGTCGGTACACTATCAATATCGCGTACTATTGCTAAACAAATTTTAATCTTTTGTCAATATTTTTTAAAAAAAAATTTCGTAATAAGAAGTACAATATTAATGATGGCGGGCCGCAAAAAAATACCCGGCGGGCCGCAGTTTGCCCCCCCCCCCCCCCCCCCGCGTTAGATGCTGTTTTCACAGAGAGACTTCAGCGTCAGGTTGGGAAAGATGTCAGCTGTTTCTGTACACTAACTAAATTAGTTTGGATGCGAAATGTACAGGATCCGATGCAAAGAAAATAGGCGATAGAGAAGAAAAAGAAAAAATGTATATTATGAACCATGCCACGGTAGGCTTACAATTCATTTGTGGATATCTTAGGATGTTTTAACTTAAACTTGGTAATCCAGCTGAATCTATTGTCTATAAAATTTTGTTAAATCTATTGTATATAAATAACTAATTTGTCCACATTAAAAATAAGGCAACAAACAAACCTTTTGGTCATGTTTAAAACAGTTAATTCAATATTCTACTGTCCCGAATTGTTTAAAATATTGCAACCGTTTTCACGTTGATTTTTTTTTAAAGCAAACTTCTCTGTTTATTTTTCAATACTAAGGATTTATTTTCCTTCTAATAGCACTTCTATTGATATGGTCAATACGTTCAGGCACTCGACCACTGTAATAAATATTTTTGTCTTGTTCCTACTCAACTTATTTTTGATTTGCAGCTTTTATGTAATTCTACTATCAACTTATTTCCAGAGCGTTGGAGCGGAGCCTTTTTTTGAGTTGCTCTGCTCCGGGACCTAATACTTGCTCCAGCTCCGCTCCGGTTAAAAAGTTATACAAATGTTAAAAAAATAAGTAGTTTCAAAATAATCGCCATTTTCATCATTAATTCTATTAAACAAAATTCTGGCAGCAAATCGTCTCTCATTCTTTGCCTCTTTTGTCAAAAAAGTGAGGTTATTTATCACTTGGCAGTGTTGCCATATTTCTTACCATTTTCAATGGATTTTAAGACGAAAATTTAATAATAAAAAAACACATCCGGAGCAGTGAAGCTACACATTTTCGCTGCTCCAGCTCCGCTCCTGCTCCGGGTAAAACCCCATTGCTCGAGTGCTCCGTGCTCCTACTCCGAGCTCCGCTCCAACGCTCTGCTTATTTCTCTTTTTTAATTTCAAATTTATCGATAAAATAGGTGAATGTACCGTTTATAAATAGGTACATAAAGAAAGACGTAAGCACAATAACATTGTGGACATATAACAAACAAAAATTTAGCTAGTAGTTTTGGAACTAGAAGGAAACTGTTTTAAATTTGTATCATAATTAATATAATACGTTATGTCCCAGTTTATAAACAGCCTATGATATCAAACGGGAATAAACCCACTATAAACGACTGTACACTAATCTAACATATCGCACAAAAATTAGCGTATCATATTATTTTTAATTCAAATTAATATCGCATGTCATAGCCCAAGTTGAAAGTGTTGGATGAGACGATTCCGCGGACATGGTCTTAAACCACAGGGGAGTAATTGAGGAACGTCCTACGCAACCCGCTTTATAATACTACTTACATACAAAATGGTTATGTTAAAGTTTTATAATGGACATTAGATATAACGAAGGGCAAAAAGTGCAAAGCGATCCAAAATAACAACACACGGTCGATAATTCATAATAGATGACGGCTTAAACAGCACACTAAACACGTGATTTATTGATCGCGTTCTTGAAAAAATATCGAAAGGTTTTTTTCCTGGATCGAAAATTTTAATGAAGACTTCGTATCAATAAATAATTCTCCGAAAAATAATTGAATTACCTACATGACATAATTCATTGGAAATGTCAGAACAATAATTTCTTTTAAATATTATTAGAAACTATTATAAAGAAGTACCTAATAGGGAAAATATTCAAGTTAAATATCACTACGTATCAATTCACTAATTAGGTAGATAAGTAGTAACAAACCGCTGTTTTGGACTTTGGATGGGAAAAGCATGGAATCAGGAGAGAGAGAGAGGTGAATTTATTTTTGATGTTATACTTCTTTTGGCGCGTTTCGGAAATCAGATCAGAGTGTATTTTTGGCGTGTGACATGTAACACATAATTTATTTTTTCAGACAAAAAAAATGCACTCGGTTGGATTCGAACCACCGATTGTTCGGTTATCAGCCGGTAACGCGACGGTATGGTACTGAAATCGTGACGATTATACAGTATAATAATATAGTTTAGAATTGTTCCGTTGCCTAGGCAGCGAATTTATTATTGTCGGCCATTTGCAATTCCTTAGGTAAACAAACGATTAAACGCCAGAGTAAAAGTTGGTACTTAAAAAATAAAAACAACGAGAAACCATTATATAATTAGTAATATAGAATGTATAGAAATAAACCAACGGCGTTCCAGTAAGCGGTCCTTTTTCTTGAGTGTGTAATTTAACAAGATAATTAAGAGCTAGTCAAAGAATCTAGTTTATCAAAAGTTTTGTTTTGTTACGCCAAAGAAGTATAACTTCTAACGCGCGTACATAAGTACACACACACACCGATTATTTTGTGAGTGGAGGGGGGTTGGTGAATTATAATATAATTCGAGAAACATGTTGTAAAATTAAATGGCATTTGTAATAAATTTATCCTCGATAGACAATTTTAGTTTCAAATTCGACCGGCTGCCAACTTACGATGGTAGATCTTTAGTAGTTATTGAAAATATATAATTTAAATGGGTAAATTGACAATATCACTCCTACACGAAGCACACGGGCCTCCGCCGAGTAGAAGTTATATTAACACACTTCTTACGAGGGATGGATAATAGGTATAGCCTTTGGTCTAAATCTAATCTATTGATTAAAAGTGGAATAAGTACTACAAAAAAAATGCGTTTTATTAAATAAAAACAACAATATGTTACTATCTAATTTGAGATTGGAAAAAAAATTACAAAAAAATCTCGCGCTCTTTTAATAATAATGGGTATATTGCCAGGATCGAACTCATATGTAGGGAGGGAATCGTAATAATATAATGACCAGCATATTACGGACAGTTTTAAATGATGGGCTATCGGACGAACACTGAATTTCGGGTAAACACTGTGGTTAGACTGTACTTAGGATAACAACACATGAGTACGTGCCCACTTAACAATGCGCTTACAGGTAATTTTAAACCATAAAAAGCTTGCCAAAAAATAATATAAGCTCCACAGAGCTTTATGAAATAATTTGGAACACTTATTAATTAATGTTTTGCTACATTAATTAAGTAAGTATTTTGTTGTAATATCATTTAGTTATTAGTGACATTTAAAAGGTGTTTCATTTGTTTAGATAGTATGTACATATTGTGACAGAACGACCGCATCTAAACCAGTGTTCCCTCAAAATGAAGTACGCGGTTAAACATTTTTCGTTAACATATTATTCAGTGTATCAGTAGTGTTCGCAGTGCATAATGAAGACAGAGTTTTTCAAAATAATAAAAAAAGTAGACTAAGGTTAGATCTAAGTACGCGTCCTCTATCCACCTCGCATCTACCAATCCACCGCTGTGCAGTCATCTGAAAACTTTACTATGTCGTGCGCGTGTTGACATGTTATGATATTAAGATATGTTTAAAAAATACTATAATTTTCAATTTCTGCATTATAATTTTGTTAGCAATATTAATATATTTTCTAAAATCGGACATTGGCGAGGAAAATTGGCTAAAAGAATGGAAAATTGTCAAAAGGCTGAACTGGCCTACAGGAGTAAAAAGGAGTTCATAATTCGTCTCCAGACGTATCTTACGCCGAAAAATTCTATATTTCTAAAAGGGTACCCCTACCGGCATGTGGTAAATTTGAGAAACAATTTACCAGGTATACAGTTATTATTGAATTCGGGTGAATCGAATTGTAACGATTCTATGAATTCAATAAAAAGACGATTGGGGAAATAGGTATTTTATTGTTTCAATAGTGATCAGTTGATCACACTGATCAGATTATTTATATAAGATTTTATCGTATTGCATAGTATATGTGTAATAGACAGTGGCGCCCTCACAAACATGGACAATGCATAAAAAAAGTCGTATCAAAGCTTAATCGAGTCAATAAAAAAAAACATACATAGACGATCGGTTATCTCATAAAATATTGCCTCTTGCTGCTTATCTCCCGTAAACTTATTTATGTGGATAAACTCTAAAGTCTAAATCGTCCTTAAATAAATACGTTACCCACTCTCGTAAATGTAACTCGGAGATAAGTCCTTTGTAAACATACGCTTCAAATAATAATATATTATTTGACATAGAACCTTACTTGTTTTCCCGTCTTGTGAATAGTCGTACTCGTGTTGGTACACGACGCATCCATCTCTTTTTAACGTGCCTTGGACGATTTAATTTAAATGATTGTTGATTATCTACATTCGGGTGCTTCGGATCACAGGTCGGTGGTCTATAAAAATACGCAGTCACGGAACTACGTTGCCAAATCAGGCTCAACGTCAAACGAAATCGGAACGTCTGCAAGGGCTATTCTAACTAATTAACATGATAACACCTTTCCGTTATTTTCTTGATCAGAAATAACACGGATAACTCTTCGGATCAATTCTGTATACTTTACAAGGCGGCTATCTAAATTGGACCCACTATGCGTGCGCCATGCCACTGACATTTTTAAATTATGTATGTATACACTATATCTAGGTTAAAACGTTTATAATATAATAATATTAGGTACATTGTAGAAATGATTATTTTTGACAGTATCTATGCATGCGTGTAAGATGACAACTATGACTTGGTGCGAAGCGTGATGACACCAGTGTCAAAATGTACGCACATATGTATTTTTCAAATCACCGCATCTCAAAATATAATTGTTGTCCTCTATCTCGTTGTAACCAGACTGCGTCCAACGCAATTGGTGCGTTGCTTATCAGGTGGCCATTCGATATAATTAGCATTTTATTTAAATGTGGTAATTAAATATTAATTGAAAGGTGCGCAACGAATGGGCCCATTAACGTGGACAGCATATTTCTGAGATTTTTATTGATTTTTGTGTGAAATGTTATGTTATAATTAATAGCCCTGCTAGAAAGATTATAAAGGAAAGGTCAGACTAAGGTCAGATTCTAACCAACATAATGACGTACCTACCTATCGTCAAAAAATCTTTGACAAAAAGAACGTCAATTTCAAACAAATGAAAAGACTTTCGCATTGAAATTAAAAATTTAAAATACGGTTTAATTTTCTTCCAGTTGAATGATTTATTGCATCATTAACGGTAGCGAGTTTCCTTGCTAATGAATGCATGTAGCTGCAGCTTCTTAGCATAATATTGTTAATAGTACCGACGAAAGAAATTATTTATGCGATGCATTTTTATTTATGGCACGCGTTTTGTGCACAGGGCAACATTAATCTTACAATGTTGCTGTTTTCAAAAATTCACGTCTCGTTCGAACCGCGAAATCACTGCAATAAGTTGTACTTATTTTTGTGAAACCAGACCTTTTACGATCATGTTTCAATAATTTAAAGTCTTGCGAAACATCACTCTTTTCATTTCGAATTCCTATTAAACGAAATTCGGGAAAATAAGTTGCATGATAAATGTACGGACGGATCAATACTTCCTTCAACCATTCCAGATCCTGGATCTCAGGATTCCACCCATATTTATCAACCCGAAACCCGATAATTAGCCTCCATTTCCATATGCATTCATATAGTCTATTTGTCATATTTTAAATCTTATCTATAATTTAGTAAATAACAGTCTTTTTAAATTAGTTTAATAGATACAATCCCATTTAATCATAATAGCAGTCATGATTTTTCGGAATTATGGCGGAACGGATTGACCTAATGCTATAAAGATGCATGTACAATTTATTGTTCAATCACATAGGTACGATGTATCACATGAGTCTGTGTCCTGCAGCCATATGTTCTAACTAGTGATATCAAGTCACCCGACGACATGACGTAATTGTGACGTCAGCCAATACACGCTCGAGGCAAGCCGCCCAACACACACTGCTCACCATAGATATTATTACGCTGAAACACCTATTTGTGTATGGGGACAATGAATAACGCCAGCATTTGACTAGCGTTATTTTCTCGAATGCTATTATCACTCCGGTAGTACGTCACAATGATGTCATATGACGTCATGTCGACCGGGCGACTACAACTCGTAAGTTCTAACATAAGGCCCCAGGAATGGATTTACCGGTACTATTGAGTGGGCGCAGGATTAGGACCCAGCGCTGCCAAGGAGCGTTCATAAAAAATTAATATATATATTTGTCAAAATTATTTTCAAAACATCCACCTAAAAGACTATAATAATGGTTCGCGTGTTGAACTACAAAATTACGTAATTACCAGTTTGTTATTAAACGCTGGTGTTTTTTTGATTTTTGATTTTTAAATAGGTAGTTAATTAATTATTATTTTTATCAATTATGTTGGAAGTAGACCGACCCCGTGACACACACTTAATTTTCCATCCCTGTGGGGGGGCGCTCCCATAAGGAGTAGTGCCTCCCAACCGCTCGGACTGATCCTGGTAGTCAATGTACCACCGGTTAGATGATTACGACCCTCGACAAAGCAGAACAATATTTAATATATGTAGAAGTCCCGCAGTTTGCTCTGACAAGTCCCACCACTTCCCAGGGTGAACTGTGGAAGAGATAAGTCGGTCACAGACCATGTACATATAGGTAATAAGATAATAGGATTAAATTTTGACTAAATATCATATGCTTAGGTAAAGGGTTAATTAAGATAGATTAAATATAAAATATGATTTGGTTGTAAGATAATTGGTAATGTATAATTGTAATATAATGGTTAATGAAATGTAATATGCAATGGGTTAGCGAAATAATAAAGTGGGACATATGGACGGGCGTAATAGTATATGGTAATTAATGTAATTAAAGTAATATTAATATTAATCATATTATGTACATCGATATCACTATATGTTTGGTTGATAGACTGACATCCGTCAACCTTATATAAATGTGTAGCATATGGCGGTATCGGTTTGAATGGGTAAGAAATACGACCACCCCTAACGGATAAAAAGGCAAGATTTTAAAATCCGATCTTCAGTCTGTTTTGTGGATTCCGGGGGTCGCTCGGCGACACTTTGTTGACCCGGGACACACGCGATCTCGTCTGCATAACTAATTAGAAATAATTAAGTCAATGTTAAATAATTAGTTAATAATAATCAAGTTAATTTTAAAATAATTAATTAATAATATTCGAATTAATTTTTAATTAATCAGTAATAAATGTGGTTAGTTTTGTGGACTTCGAGATATAAATAAATCGGACGTTTTCAAATTTTTTTTTTATTTCGAGATTTAAATAAATGACTTTTCATAATTTACTTGTGAATTTCGGATGCGAACAATTCAGACCTTTTCCTTTTGGATAATTGTGGCTTGTAGACGTATAATTTCGACATTCGACTTATTGTGATTGTTTAACGAGAATCTAGTTACATATAAACATTATTTCACTGACATTTGATTATAAACTTTTGAATAAAGGGTGACCATAAGTTAAATTGTGTAACATTGATAATATACCAGTTATGAAGTTTAACCAGTGTTTTCTTGAGTTATCGACTTTCTTTCTCTACCGTAACTTCTTGGTTACTCCACGTCTATGAGATTCCTGCCTGTTCCTCCACATTAATGAACCTCCACTTCCAAGTGCCTGAGCTAGTCAGGAAGTCGGAGGCCTTCACCCGACTAGTTAAATCCACACATGTCTGTGTCGCGAAAGATATATACCTACTTGTAAGGATGATTCAGTAGGTATTGAAAAGACCATTTCAAGCTTTGTATGCGGAGGTACGGTCGAAAATCATCAGACACATTGTCCGTTATATTATTATTAAAACTCAGTGATCATCGACCGTTATGATATCATTGATATCAGATAAGGTTATTAATTCAGATAATTAATTAATACACAATAATTTTAAAAATTATGTCACAAAAATCACCAATGTGCCACTGTATAAACTACGGTGTGCCCTTACAATCATAACCACAGGGCATAACTCTCGGGCACAATCTGGGCCGCGATGTTATTATCTAATCAAAGAAAAGTGGGTGTCCGCCTGGACTTAACTGTCCCAACAGGATGACTTTTATCCATCGCTATTATTTATTTAACTTCACTTAGATGTTTCGAAACTCTTCTTATGAATCGCTGTAAGGATGCAATGTGCGTAATATTAAGTTCAAAAGCCATACTTGAGTAACACAGTTACGTCCCTTGGCAACCGCCCTTAAGCAGACTCAGAATATCATCCCCTACAGTTTCCGGCACTTATCCATTATATTATTTATTTTAAGATTCTATGTTAAGAGATACCCTTGTGAAAATGTTGCCTGTGCGATAACCTGTTATTACAATATGTCATCATCATCAGCCGGGATCGATCCACTGTTGTATAAAGGCCTCCCCTAGCTATCGCTACTCTTCTCGGTACTGTGTTGCCACGTACATCCAACGAACTTAAACTCAATAAAAAAATAGTTATATTGTCAGATATTTTATGCTTCGATTATTTTTTAAACTAAGATGTCAACACTTTCTAATTAAGGCAAATAAGCGAACGCTTCACATCACAAAACCACCACTGCAATCAAAAGTTGTATGTATTTGTTCCTTCATTCGCCCCCCTTTACGCAATTATGTGACTCGCCAAAACTAAAATTACATAATTACGATATAAGTACTTATATATTATTATACTTAAGTATTATATATTCTACCTATACTATAAAATACAAAGTTCGTCCAGTATTTAAAACTGTGAAACGACCTAGTATACGGGTGTGCCAATCTATACCGTGCCGGAGCAAACTTTTGGTTGGTGCTATAAGGTGCAAGTTTTCTTAAAACTTTGACTATGATTTATATTATAAGAAAGACAATCAAAAGCCAGCCTAAAGTATCTACTCATATTAAAAAATATACAATATACCTAGAAGATACAATAGGATAGTTACGATATTGCCATGTCATCCTCATTTACCATAGACATACAAATAAAGGATACAAAATATACAGAATAATCAAAAATGAATATGCATAATCGATATGTAAAGGACAGTTTATTCTCTTTATCCAAACAAAAGAAGGTTGAATAATATATTTATGTTTCGCAATATTGTCAAATATTTAGCTCTATCGGACTAAATTACAATAAAGCTGAAAATAAAAAGTTGTTAGTACCTAACTCTAACATGTACCTATTTCATACGTAGCTAATAAACCCTATAATGCTATAAATATTATAGAATCGGTACGCTCATAAACCGATATTAAAAAGTGCATCGTCACTAGTTTTTTCTTCACGTTTTATCCTTCAGCCTGTTTCCCATCACATTGGTGTAAAATTAGAAAAATGTAATGTTGTAAGTAGGTACACACTTAATCCAGATAATTTAATAACGATAATGATAAGTTTCGCTTGGGTTGAACAAAGCACATTTTCTACTGTACATATTAGTTACAACTTGAAATTTATTTTCATCAAAGTCGAAACCTTCTGACAGTTAAATAAATATTTCCATTGAGGATGTCATTTGCACAAAAACATTAATTGTACGAAGGAAAATTAGCCGAATGCATGATGCAGATACACAAATAACAGAAAAGTATTCAAACCTATGTGTGAAGCCTCAGTGCCAGCGTTCGGCGCAGCGTTGAGCGTCGTGCGCAACTCAAACGTATAACCGTATAAATCGTCCCCTTATTGCAGAACTAGCCTAACTGATTTTTGGACATTTTACAGGAGAGCACTTTTAAACTTTATTTCGTCATTAATTTGAAAACTGTAAATATAAAAAAATTGATTTAAATATATGATAATGCATTGGTTAAATGCTTTGTTTATGTGAAAAAAAAATACCAAAAAGTATATTCCGTCACATATTTTATGCAGATAGGCTACTTTTGCACTACAGTATTTGAAATCAGCACTATCTTATTTGAGTTAAGCTTGTTCTGCATAACTATTAGGATATAGTTGTACTACAATAATTCAGATCAGAACTATCTTAATTGAGTTAAGGTATTTGAACGCGAACATAAGGCAATAAAAAATGGTACCTTAAGCGCATTAGGAAGTTAGGCTAAATTTGTATAGCACTACAAAATAAAAATTAAATCTCACGACATAGTTTTTTTATTCACAAAATCTACCAAACACTTCAATGAACATGGGTACTTATAATATACTGTAGTTATTAATGAAAGTTGAAGTTCAAGAAGTTATATAAATGAAAAGGCAATAAAACCTATTACTCATAAGCACTATTTTTAATTTAATCACTGTCGGTTTCATCCCTATTCACTTCTTGTGGTGAGGTGATCAGTCCTGTATAGAAAGAATGG
Organism: Rhyacophila brunnea; assembly: GCF_057557595.1. Lineage (NCBI taxonomy): Eukaryota > Metazoa > Arthropoda > Insecta > Trichoptera > Rhyacophilidae > Rhyacophila > Rhyacophila brunnea. The sequence continues at coordinate 30,760,103 of NW_028233276.1, read as the reverse complement.
TAGTCAACGGGGATTATTTTCTCCCGGCAAAGATACATTAGGTCACAATGTTTTAGCTTAGCTATTGGTATGACCGAACTTCTTACTGGCATCAATTTGAAGTCAGTTATCTTTTGAATTAGTGGTCCACGGCTACGCTCAGCTGTATTAACTGGTGCAGGCGAATCTTCAAAGTTGTACTCGATTTGGAGTGTGTGTGGATTTTCTGGCATTACTGAGATTCGTTTTATCTTTTGCCAAGAAAATTTGATTCCACGTTCATCCTAATCCCAATTTTTGGTTGTTGATTTCAAGCAATGTAGGCGTAGGGTCTCTTCCTACGAGGGTGGGTCAATAATTCCTTAAAAAAAAGCATTAAAACACTTTTTATTTTTGTATTTTTTTTTTTATTTCTCAACATAATCTCCTTGGAGCTCAATACACTTGGTTAGACGTTTCTCAATTTTTTTTAAACCGTCAGAAAAATAAGTTTTCGGAAGGTCCTCAAAATAAGCATTTGTCCGATCGATGACTTCTTCATTTGAAAAAAAACGTTGTCCACTTAGCCATTTTTTTAAGTTTGGGAAAAGGAAAAAGTCACTGGGGGCTAAATCTGGTGAATACGGTGGGTGGTCGACCAATTCGAACTTCAATTCTTCAATTTTAGCCATTGATCGTAAACATGTGTGAACACGGGCATTGTCCTGATGAAAGAGGATTTTTTTCCTGTTTAAATGAGGCCGTTTTTCTTCAATTTTGTTTTTTAGCTGGTCCAATAAAGATGCATAATAATCCCCTGTTATTGTTTTTCCTTTTTCCAAATAGTCAACGAAAATAATTTCACGTGCATCCCAAAATACAGTAGCCATAACCTTACCAGCTGATTTTACGGTTTTCGCCTTCTTTGGACATGGTTTGCCTTCGCAATCCACTGCTTTGACTGTTCTTTCGTCTCGGGAGTATAGTGGTGTATCCATGTTTCATCTACAGTCACAAAGCGACGAAAAAATTCATCCGGATTGCGTTGCATGAGCGACAACAGGGCTTTAGAGGCCACCACCCTATTGCGTTTATTGTCGACTGTGAGCAAACGCGGCACCCATCTTGCAGAAATATTTTTCATGCCCAATTTGTCATGTAAAATAGAAATGACGCCACCTTTTGAGATCCCTGTAACCTCAATTATCTCACTCAACTTTAATCTTCGGTCACTTAACACCATATCGTGGATTTTATTGATCATTTCTGGTGTAGTCACCTCTACAGGACGTCCTGAGCGTGGTTCATCCTTTGTTGATGTACGACCACGTTTAAATTCATTTAACCAGTTATAAATAGTTGCAAGTGAAGGAGCAGATATGCCGTGAACTAAATCCAACTCATTTTTTATTTCCTTTGCTGTTAACTCTTTTATATTAAAATGTTTAATAACAGCTCTAAACTCAATTTTCCATTTTTCCATTTTCCACAAGCAAATTTTTTTTTAAATGTACGAGAAACACACAACAACCCGACCGATCTAATTGAAACTTCGCAGCATACTGAATCGGTAGTGCCGCTGCATGAAAACAAACCGCTTACAGTACAATTCGCGCCACCTGTCGGCTTTTCTAAGGACTTATTGACCCACCCTCGTACATGCTGATCGTGCTATTGAATACCACTAGCTCGGTGTATATACTGGTATTTTCTTGGCAGCCCTTTCAATAACACTATGAATCGAATCAACTTCATTCTGCGTGTGACCTTTTTCTGAAAAGATATGTGTTATTTTACAAGAGAAATTGGCCGCACAGAACATGTATATACAGTACATGAAATGGATACAATTTTTTCCAGCACGATTATCTGAAAAAAATATGAATTCTTTTATCCCTTCCGATACCTGTTGTTTGATGAAATCAAAGACACAGCTTCCAAATTTCACACACTCCTCTCATTCCAATTGATCCATGCCACATAAAACAATGATCTTGTTGTGATCCTAGATCATGAATACTGAGATTGTATGTGGCATACTTTCGTTTATGTTTATAGTATAGTTGTGCGGCTTCTGCTCTGGGATTTGTAAGACTTGTTGCGCAATAGGAACGTTTTATTTAAGTTTGCCTGCTCCTTGACATTTATTTTAACTTTCTGGTAATTTCTTTATTTTTTAAATGAGTATCATAATATTCTGCTTTCATAATATCTTTTTCTTCATTACTGCTCTGCTCATATTTCAAGAAAAAGTCACACTGGTCCTTCTTCGGAGTAAAGAATAATTAAATTCATTACAAAATATGCCTCTATATGTAGGTACATTGAAGCAATGGCTACTGTCAAGCTTTTTCCTTCGTAGTCCTTTTTATATAGGTAAAACATCTTTGTTATATTTAATGCTGCATCCAAGTACTGCTTCGTGGTCTTTTTTCGGCAATAATGGCTGCTTACTGTAGAAAAGCTGTTAATGTGATCCCTCACGTTTTGCTTCATGTGGTCGCTTACCGCAAATATCCTCTGCGACCCTCTGCTGTCATCAGCAACCGTGCTTGAATTAAGGTGGTATGAATTCTTTGCAGCAGTCTTAACCATTTGATAACGTATGCTCAATGAGTTTAAAAACAATTGGCATATTTTAATCTTGTTAAGATCTTCTGAAAGAAAATTTGAGTTGTCAGTCATTTTACGATGACTTCTTTCTCGACCTTCACTTATATTAATTGTAGTTTTTTTTTTTTATTAAATTCAACGAAGCGGTTCACGTTGATTATTTATATCACCTAAATTCCAAAACTGATGAAATATTGCAACCCTCTGTTCTTGGGTAATTTTTATAGAACAACCAAATTTGCATGTTTGAGGAGAGGGTTCCTTCATTTGACGCTCACATATTACATTGTTTTTCCAGTTTATAAATTCGTTTCCAGAATTTCGCTACTTTTTTATTACATTTCTGCGCCACAGAGCTTCATTACGATGTCTTTTCCTAGTCTTTTTTTCCCTGCTTGACTTGAGTTATACACCTCTAGGACAGGTGCTGAAAGTCGATTTACAATATTACCAATACCATTTGATGAGTTTTCATCACTGTGTGATGATAGTGAATGCTGTGGTGGTTCATAGTCTGCTACACTGTCGGTAGAAAATGGGTCCACTTTCCCATCATTATCAAAGGAATCAGATGTCGAAAGAACCTCTTGATCATCCATAAAATTATTTCAAACCTTGTCGATGATTACAGAGTCTGAAAATATATACACCATTGAGCTAATGTGCGGGATAGAAGCAAATTGCAGTTCTTATTTCAGTCAAGAAAGTGTTTATTTTTGTTGTAAAAGTGAACAATAAAACTCATAATTACCTCGTTGTTCTAATGTAAAGTGGGCCACTGTGGCACTGATTTCTCCTTCGTTATTTGGAGTCAGCGGGATCAATCGATTTGGTGTTGATTGAACTCCAGTCATGCCACTGATCTCGGTAGAAAATGTGTTAACTATCTCATCATCATCAACCGAATTAGATGTGGAAGGAGGCACTAGATGGTCCATAGAATAATTGCAATTATTGCATTGTAGTTACAGCATCAGCGTAATTACGTTGGCAGTTGACATTGACAGCAAACTAGTACAAATAAATCCTAACTGCAATAGAAAGAGGCGATATTGCCAACGTGTAGGTTTACTTTTGCGTGCAGAACTAGCTTAACGTCAGTTAGGCTAATTTAGTTCCAAATTATTTTTAAGATTGAATTTAGGCTTGGAATGATCTAAGCTGATAACTTTTTTTATATTGATAATTCAGATACGCCTGTTTGGACTCAAAATAGAGAATCAAAAAAAGGAATTTTTCTATCAAATAAAAAAAAAATCACAAAAAATCAGTTAGGCTAGTTCTGCAATAAGGGGACGAAATGTATAACCAAAAAAAGACATTGTCTACGAACATTTTCACACACGGTTATACGTTTGAGTTGCGCAAAACGCTCAACGCTGCGCCGAACGCTGCCACTCAGGACGTACACTAATGGAATATTCATCCATCATAGGCGACGCGGCAATTCGTTGAAATTAAATATTTGATGACATTAATTGCGGTGGGTATTTTGGTACATTACCTTTTATCATATGAATATTTTCGGTAGATACATTTTAATAAGATGGTTTTTATTAAATGTACAGTAAAGTGGTATCCAAGGAGCACTGGACCAACATAAAAATGCCATAAAACCCGATGGATCGACGAACTCATTCAGCTATGTAGAAGGATGAAAGAAGCTAGGGGAGACAGAGACATTTATCCAACATTGGACCGAGCTCAGCTGGTGATGATGGTGTAATTATTCCATTATAATCTAATAATGCTCAGAAATGATTTCATCCGTTTCAAATCGACATTCTTAGCTAGAAGGATGCGGACTGAACAGATCCTGGTTATTATTAAATTATGTGGAATACGCACTGCTACGTATTGTTTTATTTTAATTAGAACAATATTTTTCCACCAATTACTAATAACTGACAGTTGATAACATTAAAGTGATCATATTTATATTCGTGTAGTTTTAATGAAACGTAAGGAAAATCATAATATATTATTTATCATAAATGCCACGTAGTCCAAATTACCGTGTCGATAAAGACGTGATCCATGAAAATTTTAATCGTTTTGTCTGTCTTGTGAATCGCGAAATAGTTTCGACCAATTTTCAGTGGTACAAATTACCTGGCACGATAAAATACAGCCTCCTGTCAGTTAAAATACGTTCATTGAGTACACAATACTACAGTACAAAAAGCGTACAATTGAAGTAGGTAGGTACCTATTTGAATGTGCAATTTATGTGGAAATGCAGCATGCATTTATGGTTTTCAAATTAGCGATTGCTAAGGTGGTTGACCGTTGAACAATTGCCATTGTCGACCTTTATTGTATATACCTACCTACCCATAGCAAAACATTATTATTGTAAAAATACGCAAAAGGTCGTGTGGAAAAGATTACTACATCTTATTAATGTTCGTGCTTTTCATTAATTTATAGCTAGCGACAATCCGCGACTTCGTCCGCGTAAAATACGGAAATAAAATAAAAGTAGACACAGTGTACGATATAACGTATTTTCTAAAACTCTTTCTTTAAGAGCATACTTCAGTGAAACGGCAAATAATTTTCAAGTATAGGTGCGACGAAATTTCGGACTCGCTGCCAATCGGAGAGGGAAAGTCCGAGCGGTGAACACGTAAATTTGTTTTGTGATAGCGTCGGGGGAATTAATTCTTAAATCGTGTAAAGATGACTAAAAAACGTTACCTATTTACTTGAAAAAGAAAACATGTCAATGAATATATTATTACTATTACTAATAGAACAATAAACATAACATTAAATGAACGCATGTTGAATTTTTATGACAAATTATGTTTTGTTCTGCACGCGTCGTTTGCACAATCTTCACGTCGCGTAGTCACGATCGTTTTAGACCGTGCCCCAGCTGAAGTATAGCCTTAAGCACTAAGGTAGATACATGGTTGCTACATTAGTCCCGTGCAGCATCGTTTCGGGACAAGGAAGTGCGGCACTAAAATCTTTTCATTCAGACACGTTTATAGCGTCATGGAAGGCGGTCATGCACAAACCGCGGCTGCATATACATGGTGGGTGGAGATGGGGTAACTCACATCGATTGATCACATGATTCGATTTGAATAATTATATCATACAATGAGATCGACAGCGGTGGTATCAAATGAGTGCCATTCTACCCATAACTAACCTCACCGATGCATCGCTACTATCTGACCCAGCGAATATCAACCTTTTTTGATTGGCGGAACACTTGAGCAATTTTGGGAAACCTTAAGGAACTCCTACTTGGTACACATTATGATGTATTTACAAAAGAGGTGTGTAATGTACGTGAGAGCAAACTACAGTAGAATACTATAATTATTATTATACATAGTTCAATTGGCAACACTGAGCGGTCACTAAATGCAAAAGAAAGGACTTCTAATGCAGAGTTCCACTACATAATAAATATTCTAATAAAGGTACGTCCAAAGGGTAAGGGACCTCATTGTTCAACAAATGACGCGTATCACTGTAGAATTATTAATATGCGTTACAAATAGAAGTACTTACTATGTTCAAAACGTCTTGGTCCTTTTGGCATTCCAGGTCTTTGATCATAGAATATCCGGATATAATTTATTGGAAACAGAACAAGGGCCGGGCCGAAATGTAATAGATCATCCTGGAAGAATTCCTGAACCGAAATCACGACCTTGGTAAACTAGGGAGCAGGGGTGTGCACAAACGAAGTGGATATAAAATTACATAAGTTATTATTATAAGCCCAATAAATCCACACTACAAAAGATAATCGAAAATTCGGAGCTTTTATGGAAAACATCAATAAAGAGAACTTCACAAATGGTTAATAACACGTGTAATTATTATTTTGAATAAACTATTTCTTTTATTCAACGAATAATTCACAAGATTTCAGAATGTAACATTAGCATATTGAACGTTTTGAACAAAATTTGAACACACCTCAGATATATAGATCACACAGAACATAAAACACACATCACAAATTTGCTCTGATGGTAAAAAAAAAGTTGCCGGCGGCGCTATTTTACTTTATGGATATTAGACATTTTAAAATATGTGTAATGCAAATTTTGATTATTGTGTGAAAACTTCCTAACTCATGTGGATTTATTGAAAAATACAAAAAATCGCTAAAAATACACTGAATACCCTTAATTTTACCTGGAACACCATTTGGAAAAGGTTTCTGTAGAGCGTCACACAGCTTTTAACCCTAGCAATAGGTAGAGGGGGCCGACAAAGATCTTGGCCTGGGGGCCCACTTCAGGATGTGGGGGGCATGATTGTGTGCTTTGGTTCGTTGTCGACCACGCTCGTCCTTTCAGATCGGGATGGACAGTGCTCCAGCCAAGGTAAATATAGTGTGCATTCGGAAATAAAAAACGGATCACAACTCAGCTGACACCATCGGCATCATGACAAAAAAAAACCATTGACGAGTAGTACAGTTTCTCTCCTGCACGTCTTGAATAAAATAATAATATGAATGACGCACCTATGTATGTATGCATGAAAATTTAGTAAAGAAGCTTTTTAGAAGAAAGAATTTAACTTGTAAAAAAATTGATGCGTAGCGGACAAATTAAAGATTTTTTACAATAATTAATTCATACACTTTATACAAGAGACGTCCCTGCACCGCGATTTCCTAACTATCGACTCGTGTGTCACCCGACGACATGACGTAATTGTGACGTCAGCCAATACACGCTCGAGGCATGCCGCACAACACACAGTGCTCACCATAGATATTATTATGATGAAACACCTATTTGTGTATGGTGACAATGAATAACGCCACTGTTTGACTAGCGTAATTTTCTCGAATGCTATTATCACTCCGGTAGTACGTCACAATGATGTCATATGACGTCATGTCGACCGGGCGGCTTGGACTCGCAAGTTCTAACATAGGGCCCCTGGTATGAACAATGAAATTAGATAGGGAATACACAACTAAAATGATATTTATTATATTATAAATATTTCATACTGTGGAAGCCCTGCTATTAAAATATTCCAAAGATTACAGAAATGATTGTTAAAGAGCATTCTGCGTCTTAAGAGGTTCACTTTCGTTTTTTTTTATATATAATATTATACATGATTACATGTTCATTTCATAGATACATCAATAGCAGCTAGATTTTCACGAGAACATAGCTCGAAAAGTTGGATAGTGGTTAATGATCCGTTTACTTTTTATGTTTCTTTTCAAACCTACGACGTACAGTTTGTAAAAATACTATAAAATCAATCTTAAAGTAACGTTTCAGGTACAAATGTGGATACTTAACAATGCTGTGGTAGTTGAATCCCTACCTAAGACAATACGATTATTTTAAATATACACTTCTGGTGTAGGATTTTGGTGAGGGGGGTTGCTTCAGGATCAAAACTGATATTATGGTAAACTATCTACTGACAGCGTAAAAATTACAAAGATTGTATACAATATTATGTTTGCACAACGCGTGTCTGGGGAAGACCTTTGGAGTACATATTAAAAACACTATTTCTCTTCACAACGCGTGCATAGGAGAGGAATACGGATAAAAAACGCGTCATAATCTCGCGGTTTGAGGGCGGATACTGATTATGAAAAACACTAAGTTAGGGGAATGATCTTCTGGGATATATTATATTATTAGTTATAAGACTTGAATCAATAAGTAAATTTATGACTGACCGAATTCCCACAGTATTGTGTTATATTGTTAAATATTATAGCAAGGGATGTTTTGATATAAATAAATAAGGGATACCTATTAGATTAAGTACTGATTAGACTAGATGTATACTGTAATTTTAAGAAATAGGTAAATTCCCACAACATTGCAGAGGGTGTAGTAACATGAATTGTAATTGTTCACATCATAAAATCTATAGTTAATGATGTTTTGTGGAACATCTGCTGTATCCCCTATAAAAAATATTATATCCCTAGATATTCTCCTTTTGATTGACCCTTGTCCGTAGTAACAGATCGCAAGTACAATAAATCTCTATAAAGTATTCAAGCTATAGGTATTATATTAAGCATCTGGCTAGTGAATGTCAACAAGATTCGTGTTTCAGCACCGCGATTCCCTAACTATCGACTCGTGTGTCACCCGACGACATGACGTAATTGTGACGTCAGCCAATACACGCTCGAGGCATGCCGCCCAACACACAGTGCTCACCATAGATATTATTATGATGAAACACCTATTTGTGTATGGTGACAATGAATAACGCCACTATCTGACTAGCGTTATTTTCTCGAATGCTATTATCACTCCGGTAGTAGGTACGTCACAATGATGTCATATGACGTCATGTCAGGGCCCCAGGCCCCATACTGAGTGGTAAGTTACGCATGTTAAAAAATACATGATTTTACAATAATTATTGTCTATTAATTGAATCCGATAAAGTATTTTAGTCAAATAAAAACGATAATTACTAATTTTGGATGGTTAAACCGTGCTATAACAATACTTCGTAAACCAAATGTGTTGCGAATTGATTTTAATAAGGAGAGCCGACTGGAAGGCGTCCAGATGGTTGCCTGTCGCAAAAAGGGGGTGTCAGTGCCTATTCAAAAATGTTGGATCAGACAAGAAAAACGTTAAGTTGGCGACGCCGGCTTATTTCTCGGGGACATAATAATTATTATATGGGTAGATACTAAGGGGTAGGTACTTATTACTAGTGTCAGTTATTATAGGAGCATACCAGCTAATGAATTAAAATTACTTACATTCTAATTCGCAATCGTGCTTCTGTGTGCCCTTATATTTTATTAAAATACAATGATGTCGATTAATCATAAATTATATGCAGGTGAGAAAGTAGATCACCCGTCACCTTTTTACGGGTGATTAATAATTTAGAAATAGTTATCATTAGGAAACAAGATAGTGTAATATTCAAATATCACGTTTCAGGCAACGAACAGGCAAAGATATTCGGAGAGATTTGTAATCGAGCCTGGCTGTCCGATCGGAAGAATGGCTCAAGACTCGGCCGAACAATGAGCCGTTGTTTTGTTTCCAGGCCAGACACAATGCCACTCATTGCTTTGAAAGAACCAAAAAACAAAAAACAAAAGCGACTAACCCAAAAGCGAAAGTACCAACATTACAGTGCGCACGGACCAAACTTAATTTATACGATTTGTATGAATGATTATTGGTCATTTACATACAAGAGTTTATCTCTCGAAACATTTATAAGTTTTATTTTACAGCTGAAAATGTAATTTCGCCTTGAAGCTGGTGAAAATGTAACCGCGCGTGGTTGCGACCCAAGGCACAATATATTATTATAGTCAGGTCATGACACGAAACTATAAATTTCGATCGTAGTGCTTTCGAATGCAATATGCAATTGTTTGTAAAAAAATACGCTCGTTTAATATTGAAATAATACAACGTTAATTTATTTGAACGACATATACAATAGAAAATCTTCATTTACTGCGAACAGGTTACGGGAAAATAATCAATAACCAGCACTACCATTGTAACTCGAAATTAAGTGCCCCGGCCTGTCTATAGTCGGCCTTGCTTTGGCTGGTGGCAGTGGGAGATTGTTGCCAACAATCATTCACAAAAATATACCAGATAATTAGCTAGTTAACAGAAAAAATGCTAGTTTTTCAAAAAGAAACAATCAAGAAACTGCACTTCAAAAACAAAACATAATTATGAACATTATTTGAAAAACGTTAAATATTTCAACCTAGATGCTGATTAAAAAATGATAGATCTGGCAAAAAAAATCAAAAGCTAGGAACGCTGGCTGAGAATTAAGCCGCTGGTTTGCAGCATTTCAAGGCTGTGAACAGAAACTCTGGTCAAATTCAACACTTTAGCCAGCGTAGGGATAACGAGAAACAAAACCAAACCTTCGCGTATATAGGTAGGTACCTATAGCTATACCTAGAATAAATAAGTTAATATTATGTATTTCGTACGCGCCAAAGATCATCCACATCTCTAGTTTGAAGATACCGAAAGGTGTTAAAATTTAGCAAAAATATCACTTAAAAAATAGGTAGGTACGTTTGCTTTCATTTTTTAAAAAGCATAATTTGTTTGAATACACCTACATATTTAAATGTTTTGTAAACTTTCGCAACTTACCTGTGTAGCAAAAGATTGGCAGAAGATGATAACGGTTGTCAGACGAATGCATCTATGATCCATACAGCAAGTTGCTTTGGCTTACCTGGAAATAACCAAAGGGAAATACACATTAATAGGTGGAATTAACGAAATCGCTGTATTCCGTGCATGTTTTATGTACGCGGCTCACAGAAAGATAAAAGGATACCGTCGCCTACAGAAGAACCTATCTAATGGACGAATGCAGTGATGCAATGCATCTAAAATATAGCTGTAACTATGACAGGTAAGCTATGCATAAGTTATTTATTTATTTATAAACGGCGCATACACACATGAAAGAAATATATACCTATATATATATATATATGTGTATAATACGACAGTAAGGTCAGCACATTAATATATGACAAGTTGAGAAGGTAATCAACAAAAATAAATATCCCAGTGCTCGAGTTCCTGGACCATGGCCCCCACGTCTCGATGCGGGCCACCCTACCGATCACTGTGGTGCTCAACAATAGCGTTTTTTCCAAATTCTACACTTATACTATCATTTAATTATATCCAATCATCATATCACATAAGATTGTATCGCAAAATCATATATTTTAACATGATAATATTCCCAAAGTAAAATAGCAGGCGACTTTTTTTAAACTATTATAGCAAATTTGTTTGTAGCGGGTTGACCACTTAGCTGATCAACCCACCACGTCTGGCCCTCCCTATGCCCAGGCCCACGGGCTAGAGTCCTGTCAGCCCCCCCTTGTGGGGGACATGGCCTGGTCGAAGGTATTCAACATGCCAATAGAAGAACTTTTCAAAAGAGAATGAATCCTGGTATTAATGAACAAATAGAGAAGTTTGCTTTAAAAAAATCAACGTGAAAGGGGTAAATATTTTTAATATAAAAATCACCAATAACTTACACAAAATATTAGTTTGGGTTATTATTAGTATACGTACAAGTTACTTTACAGTGAATACGAACAATACGTCAGTTTTCGATCTCAATGATATACGGTCATCTGTTTCCGGTGCACATACAATTTTCCGGACACGTCAGATTACAACCATCTAAGTCATAGGTATTGTAGAAATTGTTTTTGTAGATGCGTATTAAATTAGTAATACAATGTCAAGATGTTGAATCTTCGTCTAGATATTATATATATTGGACTGTGGTTTCCTATAAAAATCACTGAGCCAAGTTTTATTTTGACGTAACTGCCATCTTTATTTGAAAAAAAATCGCAAAATATCGGTATCGGGCCTTCCAACAGGTCCTTTAATGCCACACATTTTTATTACAACGTTTTTCTTAGCTCGTATTCTTATTTGTCCGGTGGTTCTTTGTCCGGTACAAATCTTGCAATCGATTTTTAACTAACTTCCCGACTAGCTAGACATTTGAAACTTTTAGAATATATCAGAACACGATGCCAACGCATTTTTTTTAATACTTTTAGCTATCTTTAAGTAGAATTGAATTCATTTTCAGTTAATTCTATTTTGTATGAAAACTTATTTCGGAAGAAATCCGTAATCCAATCCAGTATTATTGGTTGCTAGGAGACTGGGGTCCTAGCAATTAAATTATTAATATACCTATACGTGCGTCACTATGGAAATCAATATGACATGTCAAAATGACATTTCAGTATAATTTCTATCAAGTTCAATGTTTTTTGATTGTTTAAGCTAGTCAAGTCAAGTTTATATGATTCAACGGAAAATTTAAAAACGTTGTATATAAAAAGTTCTTTTTATCTTGTAATTATTGTCAGTTCATTTCTAGTTTCATTCTCTTTATATGTTTAGGATACACCTAGATAGAAAAAGGTTTTCTATGATGTTATGTAGTACATATAGTGTTCCTTTTACATTGCACTGCAAATGTACCTATTTAACCTCTACATATATTTCAGCGTTAGATTAACTTTACTAACGCATAGAAACATACGGAGAATGTAAATTATTGTAGCTATATCCGACTACACGATTTTTTGCTAATAGTCACTTTCTATTTCCTACGAAATCATGTCTAGACCACACGTCCTATCGTTTCATGATTTCTTTACACATTAACAAACTTCCGAATTCGCAGACGCCAATCTCATTTTTAAACTTTAGTTAGATTTAACTATTTTTATTTATGCCGCCCATCACAGTGTAAGCTTGTTGCCAGGGAACACAGAATTAATGGGAACTGAAATACTTAACAGACAGCCGATCTCGATTGTGGAAGAATATGGGATAAACTTGAACACGTGTCAAGAATACGTCGTTCTAAGCTTGTTCTTCGTTCTGACAACTCGGTATTGTGATAGTAAACGGTTATAACTGCTGTTTACACAATTTTACAGGAGAGCAAAAACACAGATTTGAAATCAGTATAAGTTAGTTTTTAACGTACCTATTTATTTATATCAAAATAAGCGGAATTAGCATCCCAACACAATCCTTTACTTTTTTTAAAGATTGAAGTTTTATTGTTATCTTGCATTTTAACCAGATCTTTTTGCCATATCAAGTTTTTTTCACATTTGGTCAGATGCAGATATCATTTAACATTACTTTGTGACCGATACAGTGGCAGCTTTAATTATTTTGCCACATCAAATAATGTACAATTTGGAACATTTTATGGAAGAAAACTTAAAAAGTTAAAAAAAAAAAAAAAAAAAACTGCAGTTGTAACCGTCTGCCATCACAGTACCGAACTGCTCTCGGTCTCTCATTCAATATTGACGTATTGAAAGATTACAACACACTATTTCACATTTATAACGTGTGTTTTATTTTCATAGGACACTCACACATTCAAAACAATGCTTCAAAATGTAGTGTATTGAGGCATATAGTCTATCTAAATTATATTTATTAATCTGTTGTGTGCTTGTGACCATTGTTTTATTGTGACGTTCACAATAGTTAATCTGATGATACTTAAATACATGGTAAATGCGTATAACAAAGTGGCATGTATAATAAATCAAAAACAATATAACAGATCGCCTTGACCGAAAATTAATATATTTAGTCAACGATAAACTTTAGTTGTGACAACTACGTTGGCAATTATTGTTCGAGACCATTTCATTGGGTTAAACAAGAACACACTTCAAGAAGTGTATGATGCACCTTTCTCTACTAAGTAGGAGTATGGACAAGTGCTTACTTCCTCAGAATTGATGTTGGAAGTTGTACTTGCACTAATGCCCAGCGAATAACTTCAACAAAGCGGAATTAGCCCTAATTCCACTTGTAATAATGATATTAGCCATTGCTGCGCTCATTAATTGGAGTTTAAATCTAAAAATTTCCAGGCATGGTAAACGAAGATTGATTGTATTAATTAAATATTAATATGTAATTCTATGTGTAAAATACTATAAAAGTATATATTATTATACATACTTATATAATATCTACATATTACTATGATACGGTTGACCTATTAAATAGCACCTGTCCCGATTCAAATATCCCCCTGATTAGCGACGGACAAAACAGTGAGAGAGTCGGCAGCTTTAAATGTGTGATGGTGCATATCACAGGAGATGGCATATTACAAAAAGAGCTCTATATTCGAATGGTAAAGGCTGGAGTAACATTCAACTCAATGCGTAATGTCTGGAACTCAAGAAATGCCATCTATTCGATGCAGTGACGTCCCTAGACAAAATGCCGCCCCTAGGCAGCGTCAAAATGCCACCCCATTATACAGTATTTTTTATTATCCTTTCATGACTTCAATATCTAAGAAATACATTATTAACAAAATGTATACCACAAAATTTAATTTAAATGTCATCTCTACTTACAATATTGCAAGTCCACGGTTTCAGATATATTTAATAATACAAATTAAACAACTTTCAAAACTCGCGAATGACTGGCAAAAATATTTAGATAAATTAATTAGGTACCTAAGTATGTACCTACCCATAATCCAAATACATTTCGCAAATCTGCACGTGTCATTGTCATCAAGGAGTGATGTCCTAAGACAACGGAAGTAAACCAGACATCGCGAACCCGACAAAAGAATACAGCCTTTTAAACCTTTTATACAGTCTTTTTAAACCTTTTATGCTAATTAATACACTTTGTTTCCAACCAGTGAGTTGAATTTTTTAATGAAAAAATATTTCCGTTATTACTAAGTTTAGGTACCTATTCCTAAATATATTTAATGATTCTCCTCAATTTGCCGCCTTTCGAGTAACTGCTGCCCCCAGCGACGCTCAATCTGCCTACCCCCACGGGACGTCACTGATTCGATGCTTGCATTTTACGGAGCTGCTTTATGGAAGCAGAAAGTTTAGAGCAACCGTATAATGAGTTTCGAGAAAAGATATTTTCGGCTGATAACAGGGGTGTCAGAGTGAAGAGTGAAGAGGCGACTTGGATCTGACTTGTATACTACGGATGACTCAAGAGAATTTCAACCGGGCTTACCTATTCTTCAAACCAAGCAGATTCCGCAGAGCGCATACGGTGAAACTACAGGATGCTGGCCTGACCTGGGGTGATGCAAAAAGACTAGCGAGCGATATGGATTATTGGAGAAGCAGTGTGGTGCCCATATGCTCAAACTGAGGAGCGGATATGGTCGATTAAGAATAAGACATAATACTTTTACATACGCAAGACTTTCCTTGGTATCAACTTTATTTTCGGAATGTAAGCAATATTTTCTGTTATACTATATAAGGAACGTTCCTCAATAATTATAATAATATATACAAGCATAAAGGTCTTTAATTATTTTCCTTGTGTGGTCTTTTCACCTGGTATTAATATAATGTATTAATAGATTCTTGGGTTTCCACCGCGTGTACTTCTTCCTTCTTTCCTCGACGTTTCAGGCTCGTTTCAGAGGCCATTATCAAGAGATTTGTGTTATGATGAAGTATAGTGTAGGTGTATGAATGCAAACGTCGCTCTAAGAATGCCGAAAGGAATCCTATTAGCTAAGAGCGGAATGCACAATCTAAGATTTCGATCCTAAGGATAAGTCGCCGAAAAGCATGACTTAACTATAGACAATCCTGAGTATAGAGTTAAGAAATCCTTAGCCATAGACTACTTTTGTTATGAATACGCCCCTTTCTGTATTACCATTTACCACTGACAGCTGCTGTTAAAATAAATTCGCATGTCTATAAAACAGTCCATACACTCAAATTCATTTAACAATGTATCTCAATATGGATATTGATAGTGTTAATTCGTTTGGCTTGTACTTGGAGAATATTATTTTACTTTTATACGCCAGCCCGCAGAAATACAAAATGCCAGGTGAAGAATGACACTTGACGCTAGTGTTAAAAAATATCTTGCGGTGCCTGTGGAATCACGTACAATGACTTATAAAGGAAACATAAGCGTATTATAATTAAATATTAATATGTATTTATAGTTATTGCATTTATAAAACGCAGTTGTCATATTTTTGTCATCGTTTAACAATTATAAAATAATTTACCTAAACTATAGGAAAGAGAATTTTTAAATATGGTATTATTTTCAATAGAAATGATCTTAACTAAGGACAATGTTTCTTCATAGTGTTTTCTGCTAAGGAAATTTTAGTTATGACAAATGTTTCTGCATTCCGCTCCAAGAGCAAACGTTGCTCAGAGTAATGTGTCACTCGTCACGACCAGAGATACCGGATCGAATGTTGGATTTTGCTGACTTGCTTTTAGAAGACTCTGCAACGAGCCCGAAACGTCGAGGAACGAAGGACGAAGTACACGCGGTGGAAACCCAATAATCTATTACGATAAAAACAACCGTGAAAGTCTCAAACATTGTCTAAATATAATGTAGATTATAATGTTGTAATGGATTACTCAGCTTAGCATTGAATACTTCGCCTGAAAGCAGATGTAAATAGGTGAATAAACAGTCTCACAACAATATATCAAATAGTATTTTTTGTAAATCGAGCTTTCGTAGAAAAGTTGATGACATCTGCTTATACAGACAAAATGTCTAATTATTTATAGAAGAGCACTTCGCTTTTTCAGTGGCATTTAAAAAAGTGGGGCAATCATCTTTGAAAGTTTAATAATAACCGAGTAACAAAATATGTATAATGAAATAGTAATTGAAAGAGAACTAGATCATTTTGTATTTAATGCAGGTTCATTATTATACTCCCAAGACTGATTATTAAATGCACGCAATCTAAAAAAACATGTAATTACAATTAATATTAATTTATAAATTCCTCGTAACTCTGCATTATCTACCTGTATGCGTTACTATTATTAGTCTAAATACTCTAAATTATTATTAGAAAAGAATTTATTATTGTGCAATGTTTTTTATTGATTTATTTTTTAATAATATAATATAGACAACACGGATACTTTCTTGGAAGCCATTCAGAATACGATATTTCGATTTTAATGAAAATTTTAATAATAAAAATGAGATACATTGATACATATAATAATACTTTACAGTCCTACAAACTTATCTAAAGAACGGTCAAAAATGGAACTATGAGCTAACATATGGACGCCATTTTGAAAACGTCTTTCGAATGTCAGATTCTGTCCAGTTGCGAGTCTTGATTGGGTAGTTTTCGACAGTGGGTCCCCCATCCATTCTTTTGATAAGTTTGTAGGTCTGTAAAAATCTATACCCGCATTTTACCGGGTACATTCTCCTTTCCTCGACTCTCCGCACTTTTAGTAGGTATAGCGATGAAGACCGACGTCCCGCAGCTATAGATTCGGGTATTTATTTACCTACGAGCTATTATCACCTGTGGCGCAACTGTCATAATTATTAAGGTCGTTAGTGTCTGTTTGTGTCGTCCGAGCTGTGTTGTTTGTTAGACATGCCGCGTTAAAATATTATAGCGAACACGGGATGCCTCCCATGGTTGCACCAGTTCATGAGTGCCACGGGTATTGGCCTGGTGTGTCGTAGTATGCCGAGATGACAGAGGTCAATCATCCGGCTTACGATCTTCATTCATGAGGTTCGGAACCGAACCTGCCTCCCTTATGTACGCATCTGATCTACCCAAAACCTGGATCTGAATATTCGTTAATAATTTAATAAAATATTTAGTAGGTACTAATTCCATCTCAGAGTAATGATATAATATAGTGAACGTGTTTCTTGCGTACCCATAACACACAGTAGAACCTCCATTTCATTATTATCAACTTAACTATGAAACGTTATACAATCATGTTGTTTCTCAGTACTACTATATTATATTCTACTAACTACTTTAACACAAAAACAATAAATTTCAGCAACACGTGCTCGCAGTTTTTAAATGACTATAATCAATCATATCCATATTTACCGGCGACGTTTCCAAAAAATATTTAATTCAGCCGTAGTAATTCTATCTTACTCTAACGAGTCTAACGCATAGTACAGAGATATAATCGTGCCGAATGCTTACTCACTCGCACTTATGGTTCGTTTTGATTCGCTTTGAATTCAACCTTTTTTTTTAAATTTTCACTATAAACTGACACAATAAAGAAAACTGATTATTCATATTATATTAATAAAATTACTGCGTGATTTATTTAAATTATCTGGAATTTAAGGTGTAATCTTCTGCATGCTATATTTTCTATCACTAACTTGGCGGCTGTTAAAATTATAAATAATATTATAACACACGAAAATGCGTGACGATCTTTAAAAAAATGTCAAACATAGAAAACACCACGGGATGAAATGATAACATTCGTCTTTTTCCACATCGCTGTACTCAGTCAGTACTGTGAGAAATGTGAAATGTCCATCGCGAGGTTTATGGTGTTGATAGCGTTGCATGATGATGTGATGACCATCGAGATTATCTGCAACTTCACAAAGAGACCGGGGCAAGGGTCATCCGTGATCCAAGACGCTGGTGATGTCACTCGCACAGATACGATGCCCAAGCCATGCGGAGAATCTGGGACAGTTCAGTATTTTAAAAACACCAGTCGCTGTACTGAGTAATAGTTATTTTGCATAGCCATCTATCTATCTATACCAATAAAATTGATTCATCCGAATGATTCGAGCGTGACTTCTATTAATTCCATCTGTCCTAGTTGATTAATTTATTATATTATCTGTGCACAGATATACCTAAAAATAAACAGGTGGAGTATTTTAAAAGTACAGAAATGCTACGAAATAGTTGGCCATGAAATTTGAGCTAATCCGAAAGTCCAAGGCTGCCCGCCGACGATGAACTACTAACGCAGCGTATAATCCATGTCAGCCATACCACACATAGAAAACGCATAGGCCAGTCGGCGAGTATGCTGCGTTAATGGTTCAAAGGGCGGGCAGCAATGATCATGAGAGTGTCGGAACTCGTCATCGTGGTATTTTGTCATACAGTCGATTCGTCACACTACCTACTATAGCAGTTAATGTAATCGGCATACTAAAACTTGTCTCAATTTTAACGGTGTAGCGGAGCACAAGTCGCATAATCCACAGTAGGTATATCGAATTGCATTTAATTACCAAAAGTAATTAGGTAAGTAATAAATAGTAATTAAAGTTTCATTTGAGTGGCAGAGCGCACAGCAAGAAGCTGTGGAATGCGCGCGCGCAGCAGGGCATTACGCCTCTCGCGCCACGTGCGCATCGCACGGCCACTCGCACTGTGCTTTGGCCCTAAGAATATCTATCGGAATCTTTTAGTTTTTTTCTGGATAAAATTGTTTCATTAAAGCGTATTATTAAATTATTCATCAAAAGTCAAACAAAATAATCTAATTAAGAGTTTCGAGTACAAATGTGTGTTTATAAACGATTTTTCTTATTACTATTTTGCCAGGTTATATACCTATATTTTGGATACCCCACGACACAAACACAGCAAAAACATTTTACGCTTTTGAGAATACCGATCGATGCTGGAGATTGCGATAATATCTGTTCAATACAGAAAATAAAATAAAAATATTCACGCAGCCTGGATAATAAATAATGAGATTTTGCTTGATTGGGAAGGTAAAGGGAACCGAATGAATGATTTATTGATAATATGAATAATATTCCATGAAATGATAGTCCGCCCTCTTAACAAGTTAATCTTGATAATCAATCGTTCATTTTATGATCCTAATATTGGACCACGTAAACAATGTTATAAATAAGAATATTTTTCGGCTTCGATATCGATGTTACCATAACAAATCCGCTAGTATGTCAAAATATAACAATAAACACATTTATATTCCTTTTATTTTGTTAACTGTCAATTCATGGTGGAACTGCATTGTATTGTTGTTTTAATTTAATAAAACGCATTTTTTTGTAGTAGGTACTTATTCCCACTTTTAAAGTCAAAAAGTCAAAAGACAAAAAAAAATTGCGTTTTATTAAATTAAAACAACAATCATTTATATTCGTTGGTATAAACTATAGACATGTCCAACTTTAAATAAGCTGTGATCTACTAACTGTTCAGTGTTAAAACAGCAAGTGATGTTTGATGTATATAGTATTATTATATTATATTCTTTTCAGCACTACAAAGGGTCATGATACCCAATGACAATAGTGTAATAGTAATAGAATTGAAACAATCACTAACACACCCAGGCTTTGATGGTATCACATATATATTTTGTGACTTCACCGAGCACTTAACCCGGAGCCCCCAGATGAAAGAACAGCGCTTTACGCACTGGACTACAAAGGCCGCCTACCGATCTGAGGACGGATCTACCATACTCTCGTATTATGGTTCATCTGCTTGAACAAATGTATTAACCGAAGACACAGGCGGTACAAATTAAACGACACTTGCCTTTCCTTATTACAAAGAAATGATAAACTTTCTGTTCGTCGTAAAAATGTTTTGAACTGCTTTTAGGCAATGATTGTACCTACTCATCGTCAAACTATTATTCCAATGCGCAACGGTAAGGGTAAACTACGCCTCAGTTTAATGGGCGGGGAATTCATATCTTCCCTTTCTCTCTGCGGCAGGCCGTAAGATGCAATATAAATCAAGCGACTAGATCACACGGGATTTCTTGTGGTTAATTTAAAACACGTAAGTCGGTAGGGAAATAAAAATATGAATTGTTAAAGTGCCCCTTTTTAAGCTCAAATTAGATTACAACTAAATATACACTGTTACATTCCCTAATGGTCCCCCATTTGGGGATGTCTCTGTGAATCTGGAGAGGCCCAAATCGATATCAAACCAACAAATAGTGGGTTGATTACGAAAATAAATATTAATAAACCGGTAACGTTGTACACGGTTGCCGGCGAAATTTCATATTGGGAAACTCCGCATTGTGTTGGTTCGCAAGCGGTCGTTTTTTGTTTTGTTTTGGCGCGGCAGAACGTGGCCGGCGACCAGGGGCCCTATGTTAGAACTTGCGAGTCCAAGCCGCCCGGTCGACATGACGTCATATGACATCATTGTGACGTACTACCGGAGTGATAATAGCATTCGAGAAAATAACGCTAGTCAGATAGTGGCGTTATTCATTGTCACCATACACAAATAGGTGTTTCATCATAATAATATCTATGGTGAGCACTGTGTGTTGGGCGGCATGCTTCGAGCATGTATTGGCTGACGTCACAATTACGTCATGTCGTCGGGTGACACACGAGTCGATAGTTAGGAAATCGCGGTGCAGACAGAAAACACTGTTCGCTCGCGCTACGTATAAAATAAATTATATAAAATGTAGAAGATAATCTAGTATCAAATAAACTCGTCGTTTCCTTCATAATTGTGGTGTGTTAATTGTCCACCTTCAAGTCCTAAAATCCAGAAGAAAAACCACACAAAAAAAATAAAAGTGATAGCGTGCTTGTCACTTTCGAAAATGGAGGGAAATGACAACACAAATATACAATTTTACGTCTCAATTAATGTTAAGTGAAATCGGCTTAAATCCATCCTGCAATCTACGTGTTAGAGATGTCTGTTTTAGATGAATAATTGAATCAGCTTGGAGAGACCTTATGAGGCGGGGAATAGATTCAAGCTGGAATTAATGATACTTTTCGGGGGTCAAATACACAGTATGATACAGTATAAATCCTCGATACATACTCGGAAAAATAATAGTGGGGTTACGCACGAACGAAAAAAGTAGGAATATAACATAGCTACCTACGGAAAATAATTTATAATAACAGTTTATGGTGGTCCGTGTGCTGAATTTTCCAGGCTAACTATTTATTGATTGTCAACGAATGCAATATTGTTCGCGCAGTAAATAATTAATTATTGTATTCGACGATCAATTTGCCAGAAGCAATTACAGGAAAAACAATCGAATTCATGATAGACCATTTAATGAAATAATTTCCACGTAAATAAACATCGTGGACCATCAAGAAACTTGCGAACCATCTGGTTTAATCATTTATGAGTAAAATATTACGTGTTTTCAATAAAATGATTATGAGAAGAATTCATTAAATGCGCACGGCTTATTACCGATCAGTTTCACTTAATGGGTGGCCCAAATAATCCGACGAAACCTATAATTATGAAGATACTTACGAGGACGAGGGTCGGTAGCCATAACTTGTTAGGTATTTGGCGCTTTTGTCAGTGGTATACAAAATATAATGAAAATAAATTATTCGCTAATAAATTGCTACTACATTCTGATATACTATATAAATTGAACTATACATAGATAGATGGATTCATATTATTTTTTTTTTGTACTACTGTCTACACTATTTAGTATGGTTGAATTTGTTGTTACAACTATACAAAATAAGCATATTTTTTTTTTGGAGCATTAAAATACATCCCCTTTCCCTTTTTAGCTTTGATATATTGCACGTATACCGTAGTTAACACTTATAAATACACATTAGCGCATTATCCTGTAAACAATATACAATATTAATTACTTGTCAACTTTTACTCATATACAATAATTAATAAGCAAATATAGTAAAAATAATGATTTTTGGAATGGTTTTCGTGCTAGAGACTGACAGCCCAAATCAACACAAAAACCTTGTGCATGTTAAACAAAATAACGAACGCTTTCTTTGAAAGAGTAAAAAATTGCCCTTTAACACATTGACGTTTGGTTATTTACCTGTGCATTTGCACATATTTTCACCTGGACTGTATAAATATAAAACATCATATATTTTTATACATATGTTTGTAAACAGTTTTTATCATCATTAATGGTACCACAACCCTTGGGGTCCTGACGATTCAGCGCCGATCCTTGCTTTCCAGTTGCTTGGGCCGAGCATTCTTAAATCTATTGTGGCGCAGTCCATCCATTTCAGAACCAGTCGTTCAGGCATTTTCTTGCCTTCAGGGGTTGCCGTAAATGCCATGTGATCTTTTCGCCCCAGTATTTTTTTATTTTATTATTTTTTTGTATTATATTAAATCACAGCTGTTATATTCTGTCAATAACTGTCAACGCTCTTCTTTAAGACGTTTGAGAGTTGCTTGATATATAATATTAATACTATCGACCACTTCATGGAACTTCATTGAATTTACTTGATATATTGTAGAACAGTCAATAAATTATTAAAAACTTGAGAATCATTAAATTTCATTTCATTGCATCTGCGACGCTGCAACCTGCAACTGTTGCAACTTGCCACGGGCAATGGTCCAATGTTCAGCGGAGAGTACAAACCATAAACGCAACGGCGGCACGCCTCCAATTCAATTAAAGCGGGCAATAAATTCAAACAAATCGCTACTAAGCGAGAACGACACTACTCACGATCACCGATACTAAATCCATAGCGAATCGTGTCCCCATAACCAACCGATATTATAATATAAAATGACAATGGAGTAGGTACAGAGGCCGACGAATAAAACAGGTGTTTGACAAAATTTAAGAACATTTCAGATAAAAATATCTGCATGAGTTGTTTGCTTAATTGGTAAAGCAATTATGTTTGGTTTGGTCCAAAATTTTTTCAAGATTTTTTCAAATAGTTATGTAGGTATGTTTCTGAGGTTGTGTATATTTAATTAAAAGGTACAAGTCTGTTTACTGGAAACCAGGCGGGAACAGCGGCAATTTTCATGGCCGATTTCAGCAAAATTCATGAATTCAAGAATGATACTAACCTAACAAATAATCCAGTATATCGGCTATTTTTTAAATTTGTTTACCGCTGGCTTCCACTAAAGTCTAAACAGACAACTAATTAAAATTTTAAAAGTTCAAGTTTAACGTCACTACATAGAAAGCCATGTATTTATGCAACCAAACGAGCTGCTTCTCTATCTCTGACATGAAGATTAGTAGTGTCATTTTTCTCATTTCAACTACATGTTAAGATTCCATATCTATAGAACATCTTTAGAACCTTTCACATCTAACGATCGGGACCGGTTTCATTCGCTTCTGAGTGTCATATTGAAGCGGACAAATTTGATATACTTTAAAGTTTTCAATAGTTTTAGTTTAAAGTCATTTGAATTCGTTATGTACATCGGTGGATTTTCCTATTTTCCAATCCGGAAACATATTATACCATTCAATAAATAACGAAATACTAAAAAAAGTGAATTGAAATATATGATAAAAAAAACATGAATATGTCATTGCTATACGACCATCTGGTACAAAATCTCACGGTAAACTGTGATACGACAACCTGCATATGTATAATTCACACGTAACCCTGTGAACCATTGTATCTGAGATACATAAAATTACTGTGTCTCAGTTTTGTATTTATATGTGGGTATGTTTAATTGAGTCTTTCTCAGTAAAAATGATGTTATCGCGATAATTGTTAATTAATCTAGGCAACAGATTGCATTAGGTCTAGAATTTATGATGGACATCACTATCATGAAATGATTTTCGAGTTTCACGTTTAATCGCTATTATCTCAAAACAATTTTTCATGATAAACGATACGTTTCTAGGGACGTGCTCAATAATTATTATTATAAACTGTATCGTCATCTCAATATTACAACTAGATAACTCTGATTTGGTCATTGCTGGGAAAATGAAATTTAAACTTTACTTGATTAACTTAAATCTAGGCTAAAATTATTATTTAAAATAAAAATGGAAAATTGTGCTTGGGGGAAATTGGGAACAATAATTAAATAATGTTTAATAAGTATGAAAAAATATTATAGATATATTATTTCATTTATTTAATGCATTTATGGTTTTAAAGTTCTCATTAACTTCCGACTTACCTAGTTTTATCATTTTGTAGAGAAGGAAATGATGTAGAATAATAATATACAATAGCTAACTCAAAAACAAAGAAAATAAAGTTATCTAGTTGTAGTATTCTAAGAGGCAATGCATGGACTGAAATCGTATGCGGTTTAGATCCGTGTGCCATACTAAACTTATGATTTTTGTTCATGAAAATATATTTTCACTAAATTTGTAAGTGTCAGTGTATGGTATACACGGATACGATCAGATGCTCATAATATACTCTGTGGAAATATATTTCCATGACCAGAAAAGATAAGCTTAGTATAGCACACGGTTCGAAACCGCATACGGTTTTAGTCCATGGATGGCCTATATGTCTCTACTCTAGGTGACGATATTATTATTGAAAATATTTTATTTTTCTGACCTGTATTTTATTGCTTTTAACTTAAAAGAGTTTCAACCATCAGTTACTTCACTTTAAATTCCAGCAAACGTCAGAGAAAACAATAAAATTATGAACAATAGTTTAAAATGTCCGTTCGCAGCAGTAAAAATCGGTGTGAGGAGACACAACTGGCACATTTGGTGGATATTCAATTTCGTTTCGTGCCGTGCGTAGTAAAAGCGTGGCACTTTAGCAATTTTATGTATTCTTTGATTTATGACACAGAATCACCACAAAAGAGGACCACGTAAACAAAATGACCACCCCGTTGTGAGTGATATGGGTTGTGAACGAGAATATAGGGTGCCAAGTGTTTGAAACAGGGACGCCACTGGAAATGGCAAAATTTACTGCACATATTAAAATTGCACATAACGACTAATATTGAATAAATTAATAGATAGCTATTTAGTCATCTATACATTGTATAAATAATTATATCACTAACACTTAATAATAGTATAATTAATGTATTCTATAAATCGTATGAAAGACTAGCACTAGATCATTGATGCACAAACTTGTGAGCCCTCCCGTCGACTAATTGCAATAAGCAGTTTAGAAAAATTTACTAATCATTAGTCATTACAGTTTTTAAAGGTTGACGTGCTGAAACAGATTGATATACGGCATTGATATACATACGCTGTAGTGACTGATAAAAACAGGCCACGATCCCCAATGACAGCAGAGTGGCGGAATAGTAGTGCAATCAGTAATATAATGGAAACAATCACAAACACCCGGGCTTTGAGAAGATCACATAAATATTTTTTGAATCGAACCCGGAGCACCCGGATGAAAGGCCAGGGTCTAACGCACTTACGAGGGCTACTAGTTATAGTGATGTTGCTAAGATTGGTGCGCGGCCCATATAACGATTAATGTAAATAAATAAACAGTAGTATTGTTTTCTAATTCAAAGGTGGTGTCATATTATCTCCGACACTTGTAGGTAAGGTACCAGTGGGTCTATTCTATACATATCGACCGCTCAAGTGATAAAGTGATAAATATTATCAAACTTAGGGTAGGTTTGTATCCAAGTATTATCACTTATTGTAACAAATACAATACGTTAGCGGTCGATAAGCTTAGAATAGACCCACAGGTGTGGCCAGCGAGCAATCAAAAATTGATAGAGTGGCCCTACTGATATAAAAGGTTGTGTACCACTGGACTGGACTAACTTAGATTTAATTCAATTATGATATTGTAAACCGAAATTGCTCTCAATAAACCTGGCAGTGTCATATTATCATCATCATCGTTTATATCTTAATTGCGGAATTTCCTTAACCCTTTATAGGGTTTAGGCGATACACAAAAACGCTTTGATATTTGGCTGAGCTATAAACATTTCAAGATTAAGTTGTAATTGATGATTTTGACTTCTTAATTTGCAAGTTAGTAATACCTAA
This sequence comes from Rhyacophila brunnea, assembly GCF_057557595.1. Lineage (NCBI taxonomy): Eukaryota > Metazoa > Arthropoda > Insecta > Trichoptera > Rhyacophilidae > Rhyacophila > Rhyacophila brunnea. The sequence goes on along the minus strand of NW_028233276.1, from coordinate 30,733,366 downwards.
TAATACATAGAAATACCGCACACTCAAGAGCAAGATTTTTTTCTAGAATAGACTAAGAGGTTTAATTACTCGAATGTAGTCGTAGTGCAACGGGAACCGCTCTCGAGGACCGCGGACACACGGCATTGCAGTCGACGTGCGTAGACGTGCGACGACGTAGGTCTTATTTGATTCTAATCGTATGCAAATGGAATCAAATAAGACCCTGCGTCGACGAACGTCTACGCACGTTCACTGCAATGCCGTGTGTATGCAGCATTACTAAGTTCTTCCTAGAACGCTTCCACAGCACATCATTAAAATGAGCTTCTAGATTGATAACCCACGATATCCGTCCAAAAGTTATGTGACGATAGTGATGACATTGAGCATAGAAATAATACAACGAAAATACCAAATGTAGGTTTTGAAAAGGTTTGTTATAACTAACTATACACGAATAAAAGCTTCGACATTGAATCTTTGTAAGTGGCATTTTCAAAAGCAATATTATGTTGAACGTCATTTTACATGGTAATATATTAAATATGTCATCACCCCATTTCTTCTAACTTATAAGGGTCAAATGATCAGTTATCACAAATTAGTTTTCGTCTCTCTTCGGTAGACACTGCCATATTTTATCAATTGGTAGAAGTATTTGCTACCCGGAAGTTTACCGTTTCGTATAATACAAACATCGCATACAATTCGGATTCAATCTTCAAATTGATCAACGCGAATAATAAATTTCACTTAAATCAAATATATACCAAAAACTTTTTGAGGAACGTATTTATGAACCTACATAATATATTATATGTTTCACATTATCCACACTGATTATTCTACAAAACAATATAATTATAATCTCATTGATTATTCAACATAGTGATAATATAAAAAAATCTTTGACGCAGATGATGAAATCGATTCGGGTTCGAGAAACGGTTCAAAACACACTTATCCTATAATATATAACATCTTTAAAATATTTGTACTTATTTTTTTTTTTAAATCATTATAAATATCACTTAAAGGAGTGTCTCTTAACCTGTTTACTCCTGCGGACCACTGAAAATATGAGAAACTTTTTGCGAACCGCGAACACAGAAATAAAAATATATTATTTATATAGTAACGTCTGTAATGACGTCTGATCGCGGTTAATTTCATCACGTAAAACCATTAATATATTTTAAGAACAAAAACACAATGCACAACACTTAGCAGGTGCACTGGTTTCGAAGATTTCATTGGATTTTTTTATTGCATTTGGACGCCAAAAATTCGATGTATACACGAAATTTGTTCATATCACAATATCTTTAGTTGTCGATAAAAATATCGTATGTTACATATAGTTTGTCGTTTATTGAAGATGTAAGGCCAGAATGTTAATTTCCTAGCACATCTGTAAGTTATAAGAAAACAGTAAACTGTGAAAAATGCTATATTCGCTAGGAACGCCTACCAGATTCGTATTTTGAATGCTAGATCTGGCAAGACAAATGTTAAGTCGACAACACTCCCTCGTTTGCGGGCCACGGGTTGTTTATCACTGATATATAAGTATGTACTTAAATATATGAATATTTGTATAACAGTTAAAATATAAATGATGCATTCTTTGGTAAATATTGCCGCGGCTTCTGCTGAGCAATAAAAGTAAAAGGATTCTTATTGCTTTTTAATCTTTGGTTTTTAATATTATTGCATTTAAAACCGGGTATAAGAGATTGCCTTTAAAAGACAGTTTACGTTTTGTTTTATTTACATTTAACGACTTTGCCGTGAATCGTGATGTATATTATAAATTTAAATGTTTTACTATATTAATCGTTCTACTATATACGATATCAAACCTTACCTACTGTGAATAATGACGAATCAATTCTATATTAGGAAGACATTTGACTATTCATCACTTTCTTGATTATTTCGCGAAATCTTGTACAGTATTTTCATTAATCATACGTCTTCTCAATCCTCAATGCAAACAATTAATAAATATATGTAATATACGACATTATATATGTGAGGAACAACAACCCCGGGCCATGTCAGCAAACGCTGCGTGTTTGCAGCAACGCGATAGTCAGCATATTTCTCAATTGTGACATACATCAATAATAGCTTATTGCAATTTATTAAATATTCATTTCAATAGATAGCGAATCACGATTGATGGAAAGACACTCTATCAACACGCCTCGGACGGTGTACTCTCTATCATCGTGCCTCGGACTGAGCACAACTCACCATGTATTACCTTGTTCTGTTTAAACTGTCGCACTTGCCAGTGTTCTCATTCATTCGGTAAATTAACTCTCTCCTCAATTTCTCTCGAGCAACCTTCAACCAGTCTTTCATCTCTAACACCAAACACCCCAAATTTAGTTTATGCTTACCAGCGTTAACTACATACCTGATAAAATACTTATCGACAGACCGAATAGTCCAGAATGTTTTTCTGAATTGATTTCGCCCACGTGAAATACAGATATACAAAATGAAGACAGATTAAACAGCCTGGTCCCATTTGACTTATTTTAAATCAATTAGACAGAAAACGGTTTGATATAGGCATAACGGAAAGACAAAAATAGCAAATAAACTATACGTAAATTTTGTGCTTAGGGACAATGTTACTAGTCAAAACATTGTTGAAATTACATGCAGACACTTAAATTTCATCAGTATAGATTTTATGTACGGCTCGCCAATTACTATTCGCTCTTCACTCAATGTGGTCCAGGGAAACCATAAGGTTGGACACCTACGCTGTATTAGTGTATATATGATAGAACTACTATATACATACCAGTGGCGAAGGGTGGAGGTAGGCTTTTAAGATCCGCACTAAATAGTGCACATTAAACTTTTTTAGTCATACGTATCTACGTGTTGGTTAGTTTTTTTAAAATTCAATGAAACCCTACGAAAACCAAGCCATAATAGATAATAGTCAAAAAAATACTCGTTTATCTATAAAATAACTAAAATTATGCAATTAAATCATACATAACTTTGGATATTTTATAAAGAGAATAATATAATAATAGACAGGACTTATAAATTAACCAACAATAATTATATGTACTTGTATGTGTAATATGTATTCTTAATCCAACGAAAACAAATAAGTACGAATGAAAAAGTGTGCACAATTTTCTTGTATCGCGCAAAATATACCAAAACTATGATGGTATGGTTTAGGCAGGGTTTAATTGATTTTTAAAAACTAGCCAACACCATCTATAAATTGAAGTCATAGAATATAGATCAATGAAAAGAAATACGCGTGACTGAGAAAGTTTAATGTGGACTATACATATAATTTGACAAGACTTGTAGAAAAGGATTCCTGTTCTATATTATATAACGTTAGAGGTTTAAGTAAATGCTATGCAATGAGTTAAATTAATGTATAACAAAGTCTTACAGATTACATTAGTAGGCAATCGCAAATGTTGTATCTAAGCAATGTTATGAATTAGTTTACAGTTACAAAGTAATAATTACAATACTTGAGGAAAATCCGTTTAAGTGGGCAGCGTGGATTAACACATTTGCATAAAGTCTGCCTTGGGTGCTCTTAAAAGCATTAAATAGAATAAGAAACCTGATGCGGCCCTGCGTAAATAATGTACATTAAAATGCAACGTACAAATTTACACCTCCAATGTGTGTTATTTATATAAACAGCTAAGTTCTCATATTAATTTTCGTTTTAACGACTATTGCGCTTGAAAGTTTATCCATATAATCTAACAGACAAGAAAGCGATATCTATTTACTTACAGGTAACTGTGAATCCAGCTTTATTCACTCAATTTCTTTGCTGTCAATGCAATAAAACCAGAAGGAAAGCTTACACAATAATCGCGATATTCCTACTTCAATACTACAACGAAAATCTAGTTATTAATACATGTACAGAACATTTTTTTTCATGTAACAAGAACGATAAATATACGTAATGGCATTACAAAATTAAATAAATTTATAGATTGTCGTTAAATGTAAAGTGTACATATGCAGAACGACGAATACAATATAATCACTGCGAGTTTTTGCACTGACAAATAACATTAATAAGTCAGTATACCATTAAGTGCAAATAAAACATGTGTTATAAATTAATGTCATATTATATATTTTAATTCAATTGGAACCAACATCACTCGCTCTAAAGTGTATCTTAAAAAAACGCACGTGTGTACAAAATTACTATTTAGTCAAATGCTCCACGAAGGACACAATATTTGGTCTCATCTCATCTCAATGTATGTAGCCATCTGTTTTATGTATGTATGTAGGTACCTAATATATTCGGCGAACTGTATACGTACACCCACGACGACCGTGTGGCTTAAGAAGCGCAGGTCTATAGTGTCAAGAGTCTCGGGTTCGTATCCTGGGTCTGGCAAAGTATACATATTGTTTTTCAATTTGTGTATGTGTCGGAGCATGGACCTAATAGGTTGAGCAAGTGGCTGACATCCATTTCTCGTAAAAAAACAAAATCTGTTAATACAAACCTCTACTCTGTGGAGGCCCATATGTTCCTATTAGGCTCGGACATGGTCGAAAGAAGAAAGCATACGTACAATTTACCATACACGGCAGTGGCGAAGGGTGGAGGTAGGCTGTTAAGATTCGCTATAAATAGTGCACACTAAACTTTGTTAGTCATATGTATTTGTTTTTATTGAACTAAGACTACAATTTACAGATGGTGTTAGTTAGTTTTTGAAAATCAATTAAACCCTGCCCAAACAAAACCATAATAGTTTTGGCCTAATTTGGGCGATACGACAAAATTGTGCACACTTTTTCATTCATAGTTATTTGTTTTCGTTGGATTAAAAATACATATTACACATATTGTTGGTTCATTTTTTTTATTTCATTAAGCCCTGCCTAAACCAAACTATAATAAATAAAAAATATTATTCTATCTATAAAATATTCAAAGTTATGTATGATTTAATTGCATAATTTTAGATATTTTATAGATAGACATGTATTTTTTAACTATTATCTAATATCGCTTGGTTTCTCAGGGTTTAATTTAATTTTAAAAACTAACCAACACTTTCTGTGAATTGTAGTCTTATTTCAATGAAAAAAAATATGTATGTCTGAAAAAGTTTATTGTGCACTATTTATGGCGGATCTTAACAGCCTACCTCCACCCTTCGCCACTGATACACGGTTAATTAATTGTACATACTACAATGAAATGAACCTTTCTAAAATGACCCCAATGCCCCAAGCTAATCATGGGTAAATGATGTGATAGTCTCGTGGGGAGAGGAGCAATTCGTAGGTCTGCGATGAATCTGCTATTCACGAAGACATTGTACACATAGGATAGGAGTGCATTGCCGCAAATTTGAGCAACCTGCGACTACGATATATATGTTTGAGAACGCCAATGAATTGAAATGCGCCCTTGTATCGTGTAGGGTGGAATATTATTTCAAATAGGCCTTGAACCACGGATGCTCACTCAGATGAAAAAAATCGATATGGCAACGGATCACAGTCAGAGCCTCGGAATATTTCAAACATTATATTGGTCACTCAATAAATAATAGTAACCATGGAAACCAGTCCGTCAACTCATCACAAAGCACACATTAAAAATTTAGTATTGATTGGTTATCATAGCTACTGAGGGAAACAATTAGGACAATATTCCTACTTCGATAGGGTACTGGTGCATAGTCAATTCGAAAGTTAGCAGAATTCTGCGAGTGTATAGGTGCATACAATGTTTGTTCATTTACGCTAGAAAATTTATTATTTGTTTACCTCGACGAGACGAAGTAGACGTCCTTGCGAGGAATCCACATAATATTTTGCATTTAATAAAATGCCTATCTCGAAATTATGCGAAGATTAAAGTACTCACAGCTCTGGTTTAACCTGTGTGTTACCAGATATATTTATGTATAAGAAATAGGTTTAATAATTATTAAGTAATAAAGATTAAAATTGGTAGGGAATGACAATCCCGGTCACAATAATTATGTAGGACATATTGTCAAGTGTCTGGTATGACGTAATAGGGTAGTTGTACCAGTAGTCAGCCACTTAGCACATATCTGAAGTGCATACTGATGTAATATGTTTATAAATAACATTGGGTGTTTGTGTTTTTTTTGTAATAAGCGAAATTTAACGAAGTGTTGTTGACATTTTTTATTATGTCTATATCTCATGGAGTTTAGCATATAAATATTGTTTTTGTAAAGTAAACCCAATTTCCCAGTGGCCAGCCACCATGTTCCTAATTCTGGCCACCTCAGCACCAGAAGTCAGCCGCCTGATTCTAAATAGGATTTGAATTATTATACTCTTACGATAATGCTAGTAAAACAGGGCTATTTAATTTGGGTACTCAAATTTTATTAAAAAAGGTAAAAAATATTTACTTATTATATAAAATTGTACGTATAATACTATTGTTAGACGATAAAAAAACTTGCAAAACATACTACAAACATAGAAAACTACGACTACTTAGGTACAAAAATCGCAGACAAAACTGTTCGTGTCTGCATCAGCACATGCCACATGACACCACACATCGCAGACCACGCATTTAATCCATTCTTCCCCTAATGTACCTTGTGAAAATTTTCGTTTGCAATATTCGCACTCAGCATCGTCAGAAGATAGGACAGAGTTTTCACTGTTTTCTTTACGTGCTTTCAGCTTTTTCTTGTGTATCATCTCCGTAGTTGCAACACTTTTATTTTCTTTTAGAACATTTACAGAAAGTGCTCTTTTTTTAGTTTTTTTTGGCTATATTTCCCGCTTTCTGACGAGCCTCTTTCCTCGTTCTTATTTCTTCAGCCTTTTTAATTTTTAAAGCTTCCTTGTTCGTTTCAAGCAACCTCCATGCACTCGAAGAAATCGCACTGGGCATGGAAAGTTTCTGTTTGGAATTAGATGGCCTTGGAAGTGGGGAAGGGTAAAAGAGATGGCTAGAAAAAGGTGAAGGAAGAGAGAAATTTGGTTGGTAAGAATATGTCTTCTAGCACAGTATTTTTTTTTGATTCAGTCGTTTCAGATGCGTCATATTGCCGCAACAAACGCTTCTTTGGCTCCATATCTGTAAACTGAAAACAAATAATCAATTTATCAACTAGATCTCGTTATAAATACAAGTAGCTGTTTTTATTATAAAAGAAATCTACAATGATTAAATGAAGAACTTAAAAGGTGGCTGACCTAAGGATTTGAGAACTCCAGTTCTCGGCCGCCAGCATAATAGTACTTTTACAAGCGGCTGACTATAGGATCCTATGAGAAAAATAAATATTTTTTAATTGTATTGATTAGAGAACATCATTAGCTTGTCATTTCAATACCAAGCGATATTATATACTTTTTTATCAAATAATCCAGTTGTCGGCCGGGTGGCTGACTTTTGGAAAACTCGGAAAAAGTTGACCCTAAAGGCAGCCGCTTTAAAAAAGTAACTAATATTATTTAAATGCATTCTTTTTACACTAAAACATAATAAATATATCATGATTAAGTAGAAGGAAAACTTACCTTGAACAAATTATCACAGAATATTGAAGTATATCGTATTTTCGAGCACTGTGTCAACTCGTCCAAAACGTCAAAAACACGTACTCACTCTCCGAACTTCCAACTCCAACTAAATAAATATTAAAATTTATTTCTCATTCGAACCACAGATGGCAGTACACTATTGTCAATAATCGTTATTAGGTGACCGAGCATTGGGTCAAATAAATTAAATAATTTAATGTTTACTTTACTTCGTATACAATGTTTTGTTTGGCATGGCTGACTACTGGAGCTGGCTGACCAAAGGAGCACCTACCCTATGCATTTATATGAATAAAAAAATACACTAGACATCTCATGATTAGTACCAGTCGCTTTCTTGATTAATGGTTTAGTTTATTCGGTGTATGTATGTGTTATGGTTACTTATTACTATGAATACTATTTGCGATTCCGAAATCCCGTAAAAGTTTAATACATAAATAATGTGCGTTACGGTATTATTTTACGCTTATTTATAAACCGACTGCTTTCTATCAATGACATAAATATCTCTTCTTTTTCGTTTCAAAAATTACATAAAAATAGTCCTGAAATTCCGTGATTACATAATTTTCAATCTCGAGATTTCGGAATATAGAAATCGAGCCGGATCGCGGGATAAATAACAAACTCTACGTGTCAAAACTGTGAACTAACAAGCCCCTCCTGTGCAGTTAATCGCACTTCCGTTTTCAAATGAGGAACGCCCCCAAATTTATCATTTAATTTTACGCTTCCGTGGTGTACGGATCCATCAATTTACGTAATTTGATGCTTTTTATAATAAAAATATGTCTAAAACGATCGGGAGTGATGTTAAAATTATTATTAGTAATATTTATACACACGTTGCCGCCATGCCAGGTACGTCACTAAGAAGTCTTCTATATGCCACTACAGCGACTTCCTGTGTAAACGTCAACTCGATCAGTAAAGAGAGTTAGTTAAGAGCGTACATAAGTGGAACGGCAAATAATTTTCAACAGTAGGTGAAACGAAATTTCGCAGTCGTCGCCAATCGTAGACTGATAGTAGAGGTGTGAGCACGTCAATTTGTTTTGTGATGGCGTCGGAGGAATATATTCTTAAATCGTGTAAAGATGACTATAAAACGTTCCGCATGTACTTGAAAAAGAAAACATGTCAATGAATATACTATTATTATTACGAATATAATAATAAACATAGCATTAAAAGGACGCATGTTGAATTTTTATGACAAATTATATTTCGTTCGGCTCGCGACATTTGCACAATCCGCGCATCGCCTAGTCACGATCTTTTTAGACCATGCCTCAGCTGAAGTATAGCCTTAACCAAAAGTTTCAAACAGTTTAGTTACATTTTAACAGAAAGGCCCGTCATGTCTGGAATGATGAATTTACTGTTAGTTGTTGTAGGGTTAACATCTTGAACTCGTGTCGCGCTGCGTGTTTGCAAATATGCAACGAGTGTCTGTTTGCATATTTATGGCAAGACATCTTTTTTACTAAACAATTTTACATAAATATTGTCATAAAATTCTGTATATTTACATTTCTTTGGTATTTTTGTAATGCGCGAAGGAGTGGTGTAAGTGACTAGAGAAAACGAATTACGTAAATAAGTTGACACCATTATGTCCTTTCCTAACGACGCGCAAACAGACTAAATTTCCTTAACACACTATTCACAGGTATTCTTGGTAGTCTTTGTATAATCGCTGATTCTATGAAGAGAGGTCAGAGTAGAGGACATCATGATATTATTCCCTCGCATTATGGTTATTAGAAAACGATGAATGTGAAAGAGTCAACGGTTACTCTACTCGTGCGTAACCTCACCACCAGGGACGGCTCTTGTATATGAGCAAATGTGCACTGATCTCCCAAATTATTATGTAATAATATGTTCGTATTCAAATAACTACATTTATTTTAATAATTAATTATTGCAAAATATCTTTAATTTGTCGCCCGTCCGCTAAGCGCATCCACGTAAGTATTTTTGGCGTATTTTTAATAAGCCGCTGAGCTGGAGATGTGTATATGTTACACCGAATGTGCGAAATTGACTATTACATGAAATGGGCTAAATTTTGGCTAATTCATGTAATAGTCAAGCCTGTTGCCTTATTCATGAATAAGGTAAATTTTCTGCCGAGTACATGAAGTCGCCAGGGCATGGAATTCTTAAACTGTCAACATGACAGCAGAAAAAGTAAATATAATACGGATGATTTTATTAGTTATAATTGGACATAATATAATATTATTAGGTTAGGTTGGCTTAGGTTAGGTTAGGTTAGGTTAGGTTAGGTTAGGTTAGGTTAGGTTAGATTAGGTTTTGAAATTCTGAATTATTCAACTGAATGTCCATTTTGAGGTTAGCTAACAAGTGTCAACAATACAATCGACCATTGCATGTACGATACCCAAGCACGAATCAAATCGCGAAAATACCTTTAAATAAAATTCATCCGTTATCATATTATAGTTCTAGTTTTTTTGCGCATAGTAAATGGACATGAACGTCATTTTAGTTATTGATTGGTATATTTTTATATTATAATCAATGACATTTGACACAAATTTGGTTAGTTGCAAAAAATACCACCGGAGCGCGACCACCTATTTCGACCATAGACAATATACGTATATTTTGACCAATCGACGAGCATTTCACACATTTAGTTTAGTTGCAAAAAATACCACCGTAGCGCTAGTATCTAATTTGTCCAAGACATGAAGTAGGCAGAAAAATTACTGCCGATTTCACGCACTCTCCAGATATTTTGTCTAATTCATGAATAAGACAACGGGCTTGCATTTTTCATGATTTAGGCAAAATTTTGCCCATTTCATGTAATATTCAATTTCGCACATTCGGCGTAACATATACATGTACGTCTTTCATAGTATTTGTTGAATGTTCGAAAGACGACCTGTACCGCCCGAGTGTCCGACCGTAGACGATTTTTTTGCATGCTGCCGAAATGTAACCTCACTGAACGTACAATTTTTACCTTGCTTTGAGCAATGTCCTCCCTCCTAGTGCTTCAAACATAACCGATAGATGTCGCGATTGACTGACGCGTTTATAATAATATTATTGTACGTACGTATGAAGTAGGTAAAAGGTTCCCGCGCAGTATTTAAAAATACTAGGTATATTATTATTTCATACGTTATGACGTTATGAGGTAAATGCTCTGTTGTTTGATGTGCCATATTAATATTGAATCAATCAACATATCGATTAGAGTAATATTGTGATAATTAAGTTAGGTAGAGCCATCTCACCATACAAATACGATTTTATAATTATTTTACATTTCAAAATTAAGCACTAAATAATTTTAATATAAATAAATCTACAGAAAAGTAAGTCAGTAACATAATACATACAATATACCTACTTATACTTACTATTATTTTTGATGTTGAATGTCTTTCAAATCAGTCCCATTTCGAGTGCAATTTTGGAGTGGAGGTGTACAAAAGTGGCAAATTTTTAATACAAGTGTTATCCCGTTGGAAAATTAATGATCCATGCCCATTATTTATAAAAATGATACAACGCGCATATGAGAATGATGTGGGATGACAAATGAGGATTTTACGGCTTTTTCTCAATGACACACGTCTAAAATACTTACATCAGTTACGATTTATGGAAGTTACGAGGGCCAAAATGGTAATTATGTCAGCACGTATGAAGTGTAATTAGGTACAATAAAAATCGAAAAATGTGTGTACCTATTGCCTTTTGCATCATACCTATCATACCAGAGGCTTGAACTTTGTAACATTGACAACAAATAAATGCTGTTCGTGAATGTAAGCGTCACTTAGCATACGCCTACCTCCACCACGAAGGCTATTGCAGATTTTTTTTCAATACCATGAAAAGAAAAATGCATGTCTTTATTTGTACTCCCTAATTTTATTATCACCGGCCGCCACTGCTCACCACTCCACCGCTGCTATTAAACCATTTCACCTACCTGACGTGATGCAATGTTGCAGGTGCTTTACTTTTGACCTTTTAGGATATCAAGATGGATAATAATTGGTATTCCACTAAATTTGTACCAGTGTAAATTTCACCAATATTGGTCAAGTAGTTTTTGAGTTATAATGTACCTACTAGACTAGACAGTACATAGTCTGATCAAAGGGCAGATATTTCTAAACCACACACAGCACTTCAATTGTATTATTATTCGTATATATTATAAATCAGTAGCGAAAACTCCCGTGACAGTGACGAAACAGTGACGTCCCGTGGGGGTAGGCAGATTGATCGTTGCTTGGGAGCGGCAGGTACTCGAAGGGTAGCAAATCGAGGAGAATCATTTGGAACATATAGAAATAGCTACCATAACTCATTTAGTGCTGACAATGAAACTGGCGCGTTTGCATTAGTTGGCCATTAGATATAATTAACATGCTATTTAAATGTGGTAATTAATTAGTAATTATCTGGTCAGCAGTAAATGTGTTAACTTAGTAATAACGAAAATATCTTTTCATTAACAAATTCAGTTCACTGGTTTTTTCGGGTTCGCGATATCTAGTTTACTGCCGTTGCCCTTCGACGTCCTTGATGACCAGAAACGACACGGGCAGATTTGCGAATAATCAGTCTGATATTTTGTTAGTAATGGATCCATACAGCATATTTGTTAGATACTGCACTCATGAAAGGATAAAAATACTGTATAAAAAATGGGGCGGCATTTTATCTAGGGACGTCATTGCGAGACTAATAAAAAATATCTATCACTGACCAACATAGGCAACGATTTAATAGTTGTCAGAATTTATCTACATACGCATGCGCTGCCTCATATATTGATGCGTTCAAAAGCTGTAATAACCCGTACGCAAATGAATCATATTTTTTAATATGGCATAACATGACATCTATTTGAAAATTATCGTAACAAATCGGCAAATTGCACCAGAGTTTGAACACGAGTAATTAAAAATTAAACCATTTCAAAAATGTTTTTATTGTACGTCATTACAGACAGTTATTATTTCTAATGATTTTCAGGGTTTAATTAAATTTTAATAACTAACTAACACTAACTATTTTGTTAATTCGATGATATTATTTTACGTTGCTATTATTATCATCTTAGTAAGTATCTACCTACGCATTATGATGCCCATGACCCCATAGCAGTAGCGAAAGGTGGAGGTAGGCTGTTAAGATCCGCCATAAATAGTGCCTTTAAACTTTGTTACTCATACGTATTTGTTTTTATTGAAATAAGACTACAATTTATAGATTGTGTCGGTTAGTTTTTAAAAATCAATTAAACCCTGCCTAAACCAAACCGTAATTGTTTTGGTATTATGTTGAGCGATACGATAAAATTGTGCACACTTTTTCATTCATACTTATTTGTGTTCGTTGGATTGAGAATACGCATTACACATACTGTTTGTTCATTTTTTTTTAAATTCATTACGCCCTGCCTAAATCAAACTATAATAGATAAAAAATATTATTCTATCTATAAAATATCCAAAGTTTCGCATGATTTAATTTCATAATTTCAGATATTTTATAGATAGACGAGTATTTTTTCACTATTATCTATTTATAGGCATGGTTTTCGCAGGGTTTAATTATTGAATTTTAAAAAATAACCAACATCATCTGCAAAATGTAGTCGTATTTCAATGAAAACAAATACGTATGACTGATACAGTTAAATATACACTATTTATGACGGATCTTGACAGCCTACCTCCACCCTTCCACTGCCCCATAGCTTACATACTTCCAAAAATCACTCGTCGCCACTGTTATAATGAGCACAATAATAATGTCTAATTATGTTATTAATAAAATATCATTGACACAATTTATTATCATCCAATTATCCACTGCACAGAAGTTGTCAACACAATCAAGTATCTCTCGTATAATATGCAAGTTTTCCTGAGTTTATTTGACAGTAATGATGATGGCTTTTCAAATGATCAAGTCCATTTTCATCGCAAAGACCGTGACTCTGCGAAGCTTCCTGCTATTGAAATTACTCGGCCGAGTAGATCTGGCCAGGATAAGTCCCACTCGCCGCTGCGGGGTCTAAAGTCTGACGGACAAGACCATAATAATATAAAGTATATGTTGGATAATGTAGGTATACAGAGAAATATATTTTATTTACCCTTCGATACCTGCTGTGATGTATCAAAACATTGTATCTCAACGAGTCAGGTCTGGAGCACGACATTTCAGCAGGGACATCACAGTAAAAAGCAGTGACGTCCCGTGGGGGTAGGCAGATTGAGCGTCGCTTGTGGGCGGCAGTTACTCGAAGGGCGGCAAATCGAGATTTGGTATACTTATAGAAATAGCTAAAAACATTTTGTTTAGATGTTGTACCTACATACAATAATAGCTGTGGTAAATGGTGTATAAATAACAAATCTGTGTATTGCTAACTGGTACAAACCAAATGTGTCAGAAATATCAACCAAATACGACATCAGACTTTGATGATTTGGGTAAGTGTCTAACTTAATTACCTATATTTATTCGCTTTTTATATCTAAATTTATTTTTGTATGCTTTATAGGTGTATATTTTGTTGGTAATGTATCAATACAACACATTTCTTAGATACTGGAGTCATGAAAGGGTGATAAAAATACTGTATAAAAAATGGGGCGGCTTTTTGGCGCTGCCTAGGGGCGGCATTTTGCCTACTGGGACGTCACTGATAAAAAGGATCGTATAGGAATGATTAAATTATACAGGATAATAATATTAGTCGGCTCTCACATCTAAACTCGCCTCGTCGACCGCACATCTAGAAATCAAACATTCCAAGAACGTCTATCCGGTGTTGCATATGAAGATCGCATAGATCTACCTAGCGACAGTCGCACGTAACCTTAGAAACGTATAGATATTTGAATGCGGCGATTGGCGAGCCGGTATAGGAATAAACAATTCGTATGTGTTAGTATGCGTCCTGGCGTCTTCGACTCGCAGCCCGAGAACCATGCGACTTGTCGATTGCAACAGCAGGTGTTGTTTTCAAACTAAACAGTCACATCACATTCCACCAAATTGCGGAGCTTCATTTGGAAACGTGTGTTTTGTGAATAACGATGACGTCACATCGATGTATTCCGGGACGAATTTTGATGTGAGAGCCGGCTTTTATAAATAATAAACAGCTAAACTAAATGATAATATGGGATCGAGGCCATAGCAAACACAGCCAAGACCCATTAATGAAAAAATCAGATACCGTGGTCGGCAGCTTTAATCATGATTCCACGCATCTTTGAATCGTGGTAGTTTCTCGCGAATGATTTCGCCGGTCGGATGTTTTACGACAGACGACGAAGAAAACAGAATGATGCTAACTAACACCAATAAAACATATTTGAATGAAAGTTAATACTATCGACAGTTTAATTCATTTAATAACACACGAAATTTGAATTTATTCTAATTAAAGTTTTGTACTACCCGGGTTTCGCGTTCACCAACACGTTACGTAGGTACCTACCTAGCTGCATTGTTTACGAGTAATGACAATTTAATACGTTTACCTGCTGAATGTATCTAAGGTATTTTACAACAGGTTTTTATAAACGTTTCAATTATTCAAAATATTCAACAAAAATAAAATATACCTGATCCTTTACTTAATAGGTAATACGGTTTTTACTTTCTTATATTGTAGTAATCACTATATAAGTAAATAAGAATTAAGTGTATTAATTATTGTCAGTGCGTATTTGCCATTGCTGAGTGCGTATCATGAGGATGCTGAAAGGCTAAATACGGGTAGCAAAAAATGACTAAAATGGAATAGTAAAATACTCAAATCAATTAGAAAAAACTTTGTAAACCAAAATACTAGCATCCTGTATGATCTAACTAACACGCATAATATTTTCGAAACTAATGGTTGCCTTACATACCCGACGTCAAAATGCAGCTTTCATAATATATATTAAACCAAGGCGCTCGCGTGGTGCCTCTGTAGTACCAAGTGGAGTGCAATTTCACTGCAATCCTAGACCACTTTTGGGGTTGCCACCATGATTTTTCGTGGGGTGACAGACTGACAGGGACATGCTGGCCCGAAATCAGGGGGGGGGGGTCGGTAAGTGAGATACACATCACAAATTTGTTCTAATATTTTTTTATAAAGTTGCCTATGGCGGTATTTTACTTCCGAGGATTTAAAATACATGGTTGTGCGATGCAATTTTTGATTATTGTGTGTATTGACTCTACAACTCCATAATTCAAGTGGGTGTATTAAAAATACACTGAATATCTTATAATAAAGCGTCACACTGCCTTTAACCTTAGCGATAACCTGGGGGTGTGCATCAGGGTGTGGGGGCCACGATACTGACGTCTCAGGTAGACATATCACTAAATAAACTACGTACCTATGTCATATTATATATACAAATTCAATTCCAGTACCTAGACTAAGTGGGCAGTGACATTTATAGACTTATGCAAAAAAACAAGTGACCACTTTTTGTGACCAAATTTAATTAGGATCACGTCCGGTTCATGTTCTAATCTAATGCACAGTTGATTTTTCTATATTATTTTGATGAATCATTGTTTTTTTTTTTTTGTTTAGCATTTTTTCTGGTTGCAGAGACGATTATTCGAAATATTTTTCGCAGTATTTTTTGATCACACCACGTTCGATAAGTGCTTCTAAGAATTCACTTTATCTTGACTTAGTAAAACACTGTTTTATTTATTTCTTTGGTTCGCTCAATGTTCTCTCTCTATACATCATTCTGAGCCGTATTTTAGCTCGGATCTCGAATTATAAATTACTGTAGAGCCGAAGTTTATATATAATACAATAAAAATCTCGATTTTACGTTTTGGAAGGGACTGACAAAAAAAACAACGCAAATAGCGGGAAAATGTAAATGTATGGTATTGAAAAATTAAAGGAATTAAATTATTTTGTCATTAAAAAATCATTTAAACAGATTTTGTGCATATTTTTGGCTTGATTATATAAAACTATTTCAATATTATACTCGTAAATCGATTTGAAGTTTTGTTTTATTTTTTTACATTAGATACGTATTTGAATGTACTTGACAAATAAAACGTGAAAAATATGTAAATAAGAACGTAAAATTCGACCGTAAAGTCTAAAGTAAAAAAAGTAAAATATTCCCCGCAAATTGCGTAGTATAAAACTAGTACACTGCAGCCGTGTGTTTAAAAAAGCAATGCATATATGCGTCAGCACCACAGAAGTTCCCTGGTCAGCACCTACACGACAGGCGTATTTATTTTTAAAAAATGTGGTTATACGTCTGCAACAAAATTTATATGTTTGGACTGCATTTATGTACAATGTGTTAAAAATATTATATTTTTTAAATTTTAATTGAATGGTGGATAGGTATGTATTTCAGACGTAAAATGCTGGAAATAAAATCATAAGATCGGGAATCATAATATGTATTAAAATAAAACGGCACCGCAGAAAATACAGGCAAATAGAAAAAAAGAGAATTCGCACGTAAAATCGAGGCACCATGGTTGCCAATATTTTTTTTTTCACTTTATTAAGAAATCATTACAGTTTTTTTTATTACAACTTACAGCGAGCGGGTCAAAATCCAGTTCTCAATAATTTTAAATGCAAATTCTTCCTAAAGTATTTGATAGAAATAATTAATCAGCGATTTATAATATTTTGGAATACCTTATAATATATGTAGGTACAATACTGCAAAGGAGGGGGGGGGAGTCAAATTAATAAGAGCTTGAGGCTGAGGGTATTTATTATTTTAAAAGTGCGTTCCAATGGCTGGCTGATGTCCGTACGACCTTCTCAGAAATGGCACACTGGCTGAACATCCAGGTAAAGGCATGTTACCATATTGCAGCTAATCAAATTTGTATACCTAAAATAATGCTAAAAATTTATATTATTACATATTATAACTTTTATGTAGTTATAATAAACTATTCTCGGATTATTATATACTTAAATAAGTAAATATTCGACCGTGATATATTATATTAAATCATTGTTCAATTTGGTTACAAAATCACGGGTAATTACAAACTCCAATATAATGTTTTATCTAATACTGTTCGGTGGAAAAAATATTAATTGTTGATATATCGATAATTTAATAAAGTGCAATGATATATATATATATATATATATATATATATAAAGCGAAGCAGCTATAGGTAGGTTTATTCAAAAATGTATAACAAAGAGGTTTAAAGTAGTACTGTATTATATGATGACTATTAGGTATGTGTAAATATCATAGGTACGAGACATTATACGGTATCATAATGGAAAAAAAAGTATTTTCTACAAAGTTTGCGAAATGTTTAAAACCGAATTCCCTTATTAATTTTTTACCTATATTGAGCATTTTCCCTTATGAATCTCATGTTCGTAGTAAAATACCAATCTACGAATAGTTAGTAATTATAATGTGTAATTTTATATGTATTAGGAAGTATAGTATTATAAAGTATTTCATTATGTAATCTTGAATAATGACAGCATATCTTTATACAGGATATACTACAAGGTGAGATCCTATCAATATTTATATAGGCGTAAATAAGATGAAACGTTTCTGTAAATTGGAACAGCTGTTACACATTATCTTTGTCAGTCTTAGGAAATTGCCTACAGAAGATAAAGATCTTTGATTTTGCACGGCCATGGTAAAAACGATATTTTCCCGATTTGAAAACTTAAAATTGTTTTTAAAAAATCAGCTGTTTCTTCATAGTGGTAAATGTTTGCAACAGCGTCTGCTGGAGGTTGATGATTCATAGAAGCGCCGCGGGCGCAATGGTGTGTCGGTGTTAATAGCGACCATTACCGACGATCTGCAGCTCTGCGAACACAACTCAGATTATATCGAATTCAGGTTAGTGCAATCGAGGACCGCAAAGAAACTTAACTAGGTACATAAGGTAAGGACAATGACATTAATATGGACGAAGCATCTAGAAAATAAAATGACACTCACTTTGTGTCGGGTCTGCCGGATGGCGAAATTCATAATTTAATATCGGTATCCTACACTCAAATGAACATTCTGCTTGCAAGCGGTCTGGCGACACCGCTGGGTCTGCCCATACAAAATTTCTGACTGTCAGGTTTCGACTCTACCGTTATTATTTTGTTACAAAATGCCAATGTGCCTAGTTAAAAATTGTACAAAAAATCTACTAAACACTCCAAGAAAGATGGGATATCACTTTTCATGTGTTAGTATTATTTATTATTTATAAAATGCCATTTTAAGATAATGTTTATTCAATGCAATTGAATGACAGAAACCATTGGACAGTCGCCTGTGATGCGCTGGCTCATTTGCGTCTAATCTCCGAGAAGTCGTAAGTAACCGAGAATCTGTTTCTAACGCAATGAGTCATGACACTAATACGCCATTACAATAAAGGTTATATTACTATAAATTCTCGAAGCTTGTATCGCATATACGTCATATGGTCACGTCACATCTGCCTATACATCTGTGAATGACTTTCATGCACAATTTCTCGTGCGCGCCGGTATGAAGTGAGTTGTCCATTTAATATGTCATTGGGTAAGGAATATAGTTTTAGCGAAATTTAATAGCGCTACAATAAATTATTATGGATTCACTGGGTAATCACCTTAAACTATTGCATTGTCTGACCTAGGAAAAATCCGCCTGTGCTGGTCACCAGCAACGTTTCCGCTAATTTTACTATTGTGTGTGCGGATCATCGTATTGTCCGACAACAAGAAATTGGCGATAACAGGAAGTCACTGTAATCGTATGTAGAAGACTTCTAGCGACGTACCTGTCATGGAGGCAACGCATGCTAGAGGCGTGTGTAAATAATGTATCGATTCTCCTTTTAGATGCTACTACTTTTCTTCTTCGCAATAAGCCAAAAGATTACTAATAATAATTCTAATATCACTTCTGATCGTTTTAGACATATTTTTATTATAAAAAGCTTCAAATTACGTAAATTGACAGATCCGTACACCACAAAAGCGTAAATTGAAATGATAAATTTGGGGGCGTTCCTCATTTGAAAACGGAAGTGTGATTAGCTGCACTGGAAGGGATTGTTAATTCACAGTTTTAACACGTGGACAAGAAGTTCTTGTTCGATAGTAAATTTAAACAGTGTCATATTCAGAATGTTTTTGCTGCTACATAGATTGCACTTTTACAATTCTATAAAAAAATTGTGAGATAGGAAACTATCGATTTGAATTGACGTTTATTTCATTCATGTTTATAATACCCAAAAGAGATTCCAATTAAAATACGTTTTAGGCCATTACACTCAATGTGGGTTGGAAAAAATCATCTCCGGCGAATTTACCTCCCACGAGTGAGGCTTCGCATAAAAGACCATTTCTATGCCTGCCACAGTGGTGACGAGTGCAAATTCAATCTGGCCAGTGTACTTTGTAATGACGATGATTCTTGACTGACATATTATGTGCAGCATGTCGACTTTCCATTCTAATAGATACTTTGGGTGTCAGGTACATCGATATCGTTGGCGCCATGGAACTCAGAAATACCTAACGGGTAAGGAGAAGCAGGCAACCGATCTCGAGTGTGAAAGAATACGGCATAAACTTAAACACGTGTCAAGAATACTGACTACTGCTCTCGGTTTATCCACTGACGCAACTATAAATGTGTGGTTCATTTTCGTAGGACACTCACACTCAAAACCCTACGTCAAAATGTACTGTATCGGGATAAAGCCTATCGAAATTCTATTTATTAATCTGTTCTGTGGTTGGCGCATTATAGAAGTATTGAATTGACTCTAAATCGTTATCAATAAAAAACTATTCTTTATATAACTATGCCACAACTAATACTAATTCTTCATTGGGGCATCATGACTGAGAATCGTGATACGGTTAGCTTGGGCGCTTGACAGCCTTGTATACGGCTTGGTTCCACTCCTCAAGGCAAATAGATCATGTGTCAGTGGAAAACCGCTGTCACTCTTGATTATGTCCGTCTGTACTAAGATAACCGCTTTTTATGGAGGTAACCGCTTTGACTTCAGATCATTACACCAATCAATTCTTGACTGGACATGGTGGCTTCGTTGGCAGGCACTTTGAGCTTGGTCTTGTTACCCGTTCAACATGTCCATGTGGCGGAGAAATACAGGATGCAAACCACATCCTCTGGAAATGTCCTAAAATGTGTACGGAAAGGGAAGAGCTGCGCAAGTCGGTTCAATCAGCTGTTGAACCCATCGGACCGTCCGACCTGGTCGCCACAAAGGCCAATTTTATTGCATTTAGAAAATTTGCGGAGTCATACGATACTGCCAACGTGAAGATCTTGTTATGTTCAAAATGAACATAACTAACTTTCATACCTCTGGCAACCCCGACGATTATCTATGGTCACGTCGATGGAGCGTACGCGATTAAAACAGATGTCGCTGATGGAATTTCCGGCCGCAATGGAGGTCGCAAGGTGCGAACGCAGCAACATGGCTTTTTGATTCTGACTGTCGTCTAGTATAGTCGTGCTCCGCTTGAGTTTTACCCAACATTTATAATGGACGTCACTTAACGGAGCACGATTGCAGCCGCAGTGCTTGAAGCCTCTGATCGTTCCAGTTTGGTATTTTAAATCTATTATTTGATTCACTACTCTTCCAATGTTTCTTTTCAAACTTAGCTGCTTGTATTTATTATAGTATTTCCAAATTCCAATATCGAGCCGCTTAATAACCTTTTAATGTATTTCTAATCTCTTGCTTTGACGATAATATAGTGTCTGTCAAGTATATAAATTGCTCTTTTATTTATTGATCCCACTTTATTCCACACTGTTAAATAATTATAATCTTTCACGGTCTCAAGATCGTGTGGCGCCCAGGACTTTATTATGTACATCTTTAACCATAGATTGCACGTGCCTTCAGCCGTGTAATCCCTTCTTGTTTTCTAATTAAATTTTACAGTTGTCAGTTGCGAGGTTGCGGAAGTAATTATTGTTCGGAAGAAGATCAGGTAACTCATGGCCATTCCTTTTGTTTGTCTCATGTCTCATGCTCTCTTTGCTTTTAACTTTACTTTATTCCATCCTATTTAGAAACTGCTTTCATTTTGTGATTGTGACGACAAAGATCACAATCACAAAATACTAATATATCAATTCTCTTCACTTAGAATGTTCGGCATTTTTGTATTAGGTTTAATTTGTTACTTACTACAATTTTTAATATTACCTCTACGTGCTGATCCATGGGTACCTTAACTTAAAGTCATGTAAATTCAGTCAAAGCACATTTGAGTGCATGGCGACCTTAGTCTTGGGTAACTGCCCCTGAGACATTTCCAGTCATAAAAATAAAAATGATGCTTCACATGCAAACGTAGGGTTCCGTTATACCTACGCCCGATTAAGACCGGGTGTGGTGCGGGGCGGATGTAAATTTGGTGGGGCCATTAACTCCAATGTACCTACTAAGAAAATTGCGGTCCTATATTCTACAGAAAGTTGTGAACGCCTGCAATATTGCAACGTACACCAAGAGCTTCGGTGCAAATGCAAGTGCACTAGCCTCTCTACAGAAGGTGCAAAAAAAACATAGGCTTTATCAGAGATCGATTATTTTTAAACGCGTTTAAAATTTATAGCACTCGGTTAGATCTCTGTCGATACTGTGTTATGTTGTGTAGTAATATGGTATCACTAAACGTAAAGTTTAACGGATAAGAGCCCGCTACAAGATGCAAAGAGGTGATTGAGGTAGTTACGCTGTTATCAAGGACGTCGTATCGTTATTTAAAATAATATTGCCTGGCTTACATCCTGAAAATCGTGATAAAAATAAGGTGTAAAAGAATTATTTATATTATAAGTTAAGTTAACGCGCAAATTCAAGACTTGTATTGAGCACGATAAGACCTATAAAATTGAATCAGATGACGTACATATTATTATATATTATAGTATGTAAACGGATGTACGCAGGTTACATGTAAATTGTAACATGTAAATTGTCACAGTTCGCCGTGAGCTTTCTTATCAGAAAGAGATGACCGTATACTAAACGGTCTCCAATTTTATTAGATTCAATATGAACATTAATTCAATTTTCATACCTGATTTAGGCAAAATTCGTGAATTCAAGAATGAAAACCTAAAAAAATCCAGTATATCGGCTATTTGCAAAAGTTGTTTGCTGCTGGCTTCCTGTAAAGTGTAAACCGACAATAACCGTGTTTAATTTAGAAATGAATTTTATGTCAGTACTATACGACCCAAAGAGGTTGGACGGTCTTTAATATACGGCCATATATTTCCGATACAACATTTCACGGTGAAGTGTGATACGGCGAACTGCATACGTACAAGTTTCCGGGCACGATATAGACATGGTAGTGCTATCGAACAGTGGCAAAGACTCCATACTAACCGATTATTTTAAAGCCTACCTTCTTAATAAATGTATATTTAAAAAATCCAAACACAGGAAAAAAATAACAGTGAACATAGATATATTACATTCTCTAAATAGCAGAGCCATATATTTATTATGTAGGTAGCAGAGGCATCTGCCTCTAATACGATTCACATAGAATTCTGATATAGTTCCAAATTACTAATAAGATTTTTCTTATGTACCTACCTACTTTGATGGTGTTTGTCCTTGAAACCAGACAACGTCTGCTTCAATATATAAATTAAGTAACAGGCAATGCTTTTATGATAAAGCCTACCTATGTTTAAGTTTAGTTTATGGTATTTTACGCACAGCAGGACAACTTAGGGTGCCTACGGGACAAGAAGTGCAACTAACGAAGCCGCAAATTTTTTGGCGCAAGTTCGATTCCCGGTTCGGCGTAACTTATTTTGTAAAATATCTATTTTAGTGTATGTTATAACATAACCAATAGAAAAAAATCTTTTTTGAAAAAAGTAAGACACCCAGTAGGAATCGAACCTGGATCTCTCGGGTTTCGCGCCCATGCACATATACCACTATGCTATAGGCGTCATACTAAATTGCGACAAATTTTAACTGATAAATGGCCCTTAATACTCTCTGAAGCGCTTTCCAAAATGTGTTACTATTATATATTATGTTACTATTATATTATGTATGTTCAATAATTAGAATGTTAACATTCTTAAATTTTGTAAATTATGCGTTGAATAAAAAAAATAGTTAATAATATTTTATATTAAGTAAATTGTACCTATCAGTAAAATACTGAAGATGAAATAAAATTTAAGTCCCATAATATCATCTTTATATGCATCAAAAGTCCTTTTTTACCATGTTCGATTCTAAAAATATTATATGGGTCTCCACATAGTGGAAGTTCAGTGAGCTTCCGTTGGCTTTGAATGATTTGATGATATATGTATTTATTCGGATCCCAAAAGCTCCATCCAAACGATTGGAGCTCCCTTGTCTACTAATCCAACTATCTTTTCTATTCACAGCGAGTCCGCAATACTAACACGGCGCCACCCCGAGGTGCACTTCAAGTGGATAAAGGGAAACACCAGGATAGAGGGAAATGAAAGAGGCTACGATAATTTCCTCTGAGCTATGCGAAAATCACGATTTCAAAGATAGTGAATAACGAGTGGACTCCCTAAAACTTTGAAAAACTGACACGAAAGTTTCTACCATCCATTTCAGCAGCACGAAGCAGCATCAGGGTACACAAGCGGCTTTGTTATGAGACTACTCAGATCCTTAGAGGTCATGGAGTCATGACAGCCTAACTGCACCGGTTTAAAATAACATCTGACGGCAAGTCCCCGTAGGATGACGGAAGAGACCAAGACGTCCTACATCTAATCCTCGATTGTCCCATTTTCAGCAATGAGAGGCGCAACCTGAACCTTTTATTACAGATGTCAGACGCAGACATCCGAGACCTTCCGGGGACCATGGCAAACGAGGCCGGAAGGAATGCGCTTTTTAATTTCTGCATTAATATAATAAAAAGAGTCAAAATAATAAACGATTACAAATAACAATGCTTCATGCCTTTCAGATACATTGATTGCAGTCATATAAGTTAGGATAAGTATATTAAACTTGCAGTATTGTATGCTCAGAAATTCAGTCCCATGCGTTCTTTTCCACGGGAAAACTACAAAGCTATAAATCGCAGTTCTCATTTCCCGATGAACATGAGAAAATATTTATCAGAATCACCACCGCCTTGCGCTACAAAGAACTTTTCAGAGTTTTTCGAAAGTCCCTTAAAGTCCCCAAAGAAAACCTTGATAGTAAACAGTTTTGTTTACTAGAATAGGATGTTAGCCACTTGTTCAACCTAGCATAATAAGGATCCAAACACGCATTGAAAAACAACATATGAATTCGCCAGACCCGGTTCTCACGACATTATAAGCCGATACGTTACCGCTCGGCCATCGAGGGCGCGGGTGTATAGAAAAAACTAACAACACGCGCACACGACGCACAAAATGCGGTAGAACAGACTTGAAACCCATGGCTCTAAGGAAGAAAGTTGTCCAATTATTCTTTTCATTCAATCGCAGGTGGTTAACGATATAGAAACAATATAATGAAATTCTTATACAAAGTAAACATGCTTAACAAATCACTCACCGCATCACTTTCATAGTATTATAATATGAAATTCTTATTATCCAAATTTTTGAGAGTAAACTGCAATCACATACCTGAAACAATAAAGAAAATCACATTAGATTCAGGAATGAAAGACTAGGAAATAAAACAACGTGGCCAACTGTGGTTGCCCGAGGTGGAGTGTCAGCCGCATTTAGCCACAATTTTGTGGTTGCTTGCGGTTCGCCACACAAAAATGCGAACGATATCCGTTGAATAATATAGTGCAGCTTCACAAGTTGAACCATAGTTCTTTGCCAGTCACGGATAACCAAGGCGATGCCCATACTCATATCAGTTGTCCACCAGTCGCGAAAATATTCGTAATCCACAACGAATTGCGCGACATTGTGGTGTTTTATTTATCTACTTAACACACTAGTTGCTCATCGTTCTTTTCGTATTAGAATAAATATTCTTTGTTTTGAGTGCAACTGAGGCATGTGACAAAATTCCCGCGTATATGCCCATCTAACATAAATCGGTAAATAATCCGAGCAAATTGAAAATTGTAAACTAAGTATGTAGTTACAGATTTTTTTAAATACAATATGTTACTGGAATCATTCTACAGTGGTACCATGGGTACGTCAAAAACGATTCACGGTTGTATTGGAATTATTTGCTAGCACTGAAACAGCATTGTAATATATACTACCAATACACCTGCAAATCGCACATGGTAACACTATAGGCTGATGCAGTACCTAGATTCCCAAAAATTTGCATGGTTGATAATAATTAATACTATAATAAGCATGACAGTTTGCATCCAATAGTTATCTCTCACACTGTTGATCCTAAAGAAGTGTGGGTTAAGACTAAGAGTATACTATAATACGAGTTTTAAAGGATTTCTTCATACAGCATTAGTGGATTTAGTAAAAGTAATAGTAGATCTAGTATCTATACAAATAGTGGGCAAGTAAAGACTTCGGTTGCATTTTACGTTAAATGTATGTTTCTAGGAATCCAACGTACCAATTTCAAGGCTATTTGCATGACGTGATCGTGAGGAAAATAGTTTCAGAAAAAAATGGCCACATTAAAAAAGGTAGGTAGGTCGCTGGAAGGTTAGAGTAGATCAGTGGTACACAACCCGCAGTCCGCCATGCTCCATGCTATTTATTGCGGCACGTCAACGAAGGCCACGCGCACACGTTAACCACTTTAACCGCAGCGAATCGCATAAGAGTATCCATCCCATCAGTGGGCTGCAGACCAGACGATAGTCGCTTGCAGGGAATACAACAATACTGGAAGAGGGTTACCTTCTGGATACTTACAACGTTTAAAGACACTTTTAATAAGTTGACCCTTATGAATATAAGTCTACCCTACAGCATATACCGTTGATATATGCTGTAGGGTAGACTTATATTCATAAGCATACATACAATGAAAAGGGAACCCACTAGTGCTGTCACATAAATTCATTTAGAAAAAAGAATATTATGGAATTACACATATTGGCCAATGCACCTTAATACATAATAAAATACTAATTAGGTATACAATAATAATTTATCATAAACAGTAACCATGAAATAGATTTTAAAAATACTTAATTACTGATAAGTAAGAAAGAAGGAGAGAAAGTAAGTTATTATGTCATATGAAAGTAAAATTAAAAAACAATTATAAATTTAACCCATTTAACATGCACATTCACAAACATCAAATGGTTCAAGTATCTATAAGCTAATTAAAAATAATTAGATGTCTAGAATCGGGAGGGAATAAATCGTTATGCTCGATGCTTGTACCTCGCCTTGTGCGACCCGCCCCGCGCACAATTAAATAGTCCGTAAACTGGCCCCACTGGTAAAAAGATTGTGCATCACTGGAGTAGATAGATATGTACAAGGTATACTAAGCCAATAAGCAGGTAGATAGGTATTCACAGGTGAATAGCAATTATTATTAATGATCTCAATTCGTATGAAATGATACATATTTCTTGATGCATGAAAATTCGTTGAATGAGTGTCGTGAATGAATAACAATGTTGCGACATTAATAATATAATAATCCTTAAAATGTTTCATCTAATGACTCTGAGGTTAAGCGAACGACTTCACTATAATGATATAAAAGGAGGATTATTAATTCA
This sequence comes from Rhyacophila brunnea, assembly GCF_057557595.1. NCBI lineage: Eukaryota > Metazoa > Arthropoda > Insecta > Trichoptera > Rhyacophilidae > Rhyacophila > Rhyacophila brunnea. The sequence continues at coordinate 30,706,002 of NW_028233276.1, read as the reverse complement.
AATTCATAACGAAGAATATATATCAAGAAGTCGGCTGCAATTCCGGATTCCCGCAAACTCGCTGAATGTCGGGGTTAATTTTTTTATGATTTTTGACAATACATGTTTTTGTCAGCTAATGAAGTATAAGTTAGGCATAAAGCCCATTGACGCAGCGAGTGCGGCGCTCGCGCAAAATTTCTACAAGTGGCGCGTAAATCATCAAAAATACAACGTAATCAAATACGCCAGCGCCCACTGGACTTGACGATGCCTTGCGCCCCGCCTGCCGCATGAGTCACCGTTTTTCGCTTCTCGGCGATACGATTTAATGAAAATACAAAGAAGTCCATTCATTGAACACGGCTACCAAAATTACGCTGCTCGAGGCGTCGTCGATCGACGGGCGAAAAGCAATTATTTAATAACAGGGAACTCTTTGTTCCGTGTCCTATATTTCGCTAGTTGAATAATGTCGTCGTAAATATTAATTACAAGCCCCGAAATAATATAATATTTTTATTGCTTTGTTATGAGAGGCGCTGTAATAATAATTATTTTGTTTGGGCCGCTTATTACATAGGTGAAGGGTAATGCGCGGCGAGAGACGTGTGATTATGGTTATGAATAAACACTTCATACGCCGACTTCGCCCGCTCGACGCGTTCTATGGGCACCATCGCTTAAAGACATCGTTTTGTATATGGCAGGCTATGCAACGCGCTGATCGCTGGATGAATTTTGGATGATCGCACGATAAGTTCATAGGAATCGAGTCGTGAAATTATAAAAATCATGTAGGTACCTACCTATATTTAGTCATTATAAAATATGATTTCATTGAGATTTTAAAGGGGAAGAAGCTTACGTATAAGTCGTTTTCAAATTAAACAACAGGAAGCCTGCGAGACCTGGTCGTATCGCCTGATTTATATTGCATCACCACAGGAGTGAGAGAAATAGAAGATGTGAATCCCAACGCTTTAAACTGATATGTGGTTTTCCTTTTCCGTCGCGCATTGGGAGTATAGTTTGACAATAAGTGCCCAAAAGAAGATTTTCAAAACATAATTTTCACGACGGGAAATTGAGTAGGTAGGTATTTATTTGTGACGATGAAAGACAATTTGTTGTGTAATTTCAATTTTTTTTAAAAACATATTGTCATTACAAATTATAAGTTTAAGACGTTCACAACATGACATGAAACATTATTATAAAGAAAAACGTAATAAAAACGATAAAAATGAAATTATAAAAGAGAACATAATATATATGTACAAAAGCAGTGAAAATACAATTTTACATAATATAGAAGTTCAAAGAAATACACCGAGTTTGCTAAGGAGGAGAATTTATAAAATAGCGTTCTCCTAAGCTCACCCGAAACAATTTGGTTGAACATAGTTATCGCCCTCCCAATCAGTCAATTATAATACGTTTGTTCAAGTTGAAAAATGACATCAAGAGAGTGCCGTAGATCACTCACTACCAGTTTTGAAAATGGATAGATCACAACCTAATTGAAGTTGGACATGCCTGGTGAACGGTAGATATATAGCAGTTAGTTCATGGCGGTGGATGCGGTGATGAAAACCTGGCAGAGCAGGTGGGATGCTTCCATAAAAGGCAGGCACACAGACTTGTTTTTCCAGATATTAAGAGGCGAATGGAGATAACCGCTCTGGCTCCGGACTACCATACGAGTCAACGCTTGACTGTTTGTCGTGGCTTCGCTGGTAAACTCCCACTTTGTAGATCGGCCTATATGTCTATGTGACTTTAAAATCATATGATCCTAACCATGCCCCGAAATATGAACGGAAAGAAAAGAGTTACTAATGTTTATCGAACTGGCAGTTGGCTCCATAGTAAGAGCACACACGCACAATATCGAGTGCGTGGCAACCTTAGTTTTCGGTGGCTTTTCCCGAGACATTACATTATATTCACGGGACTTTAAAACTGCAGTTTGTGATACGCTTAATCATTACCGGATATTGTACGGGGTAGGCGGGAAGCGCAAGAGTTGGCGATGGACCGAGGGAAGTGGTGCGAGCTTGTGCTTACCCTATGCCCCAATATTCGGTTGTGACAGGGTGGAAGAAGAAAATGTTGAATTGAGGATTTTTATTTTATATCGAGTGCGCACACAAAAACAGTCTGGGGGAGTCCATTAAGGAAAAAAAAATCAGTAATATTTTTTCCCATCGCAACCCCTCACTTTCCCCATAGTAAACAGTAACTGATGACTCCCCCCTAAGAATATAATAATTAATATAGTATTGACGCTTTTGCATTGTTTACAAGTTCACATACACGTGTCCATTTTTTAATGTGATTACTGATTATTCATCTAAATTCTAAATAGTCTACGTAATAATAATTCGCCACCGATTCGCAACAAGGCGCAGGCAGGGTTGGCGATATCTGCACATTTAGTAATTTATGTAATTGACCGATTATGGGAAACTAAAATTGTGTTGAATATGTTGAAATGCTTGGAGTTATTGACAGATGAGTGGCGGATGATAACAATGTGAACTTTTCTACATACTTAATGCGGAATTACTTTCAGCTAATTGTACATCTAGATTCTAGACTTTTCAGTTCTAGTCTTTAGGAATACCCTTAGATTATAGAAAAATGGAATACCCAATATAAACTTGATTTTTGTTACGACGATACATTATTCACACCTATTTGTGCACAGCTTTCAATGCGGTGGTCGTTGCCTATTTTGATCTTAGGAATATAATAGATATATTACATTACATTCTTTTTTGTGTAATTTAAAAAAATATATAAATCCGTGTTCACTCAACTGTTTGGGCATGTACGCATTTTCCTAAAAGCCTCTATGCACACAAAGGCCATTCGAATAGTCAATAATAACTACAGGTAGTAAAAAAAGTATGCACGTGACGGAATTCAACCACCTATTTAGATTAAATTCGAAGAAATAACACTTCCGAAGACGAGGCAAGATTTACCCGAACTAATTGACCAGGTAACTCACTAAACATGTGCATAATTACGTCCATCTAATATTGAAAATATTAGATTACGCATCAAATTTTTAAGAATTAAGAATATGACTACATAATAAGTAGATAGATAGTGTTCCTGTCACAGCAATCCTTACAAAAATGTCTGTCAAAACATTATTATAAAACATCTAGAAACCAAGAGGTGGAAACGTAAGCTTGGTATTGTAACTTATGATTAGACACCGGACATCTGGAGTCCTTTTTTTTTGGGACGGACTCGAATATTACAACATTTTTTAATTAAAAAATGCGTTAATAATTTATGGAACCTATGTTTTTCAGAAAAATAAGTTGTACGATGTAGTAGGTACAATGAAATATGAAATAAATGATATTGATAATATGTGCAAGAGACTTTATCGATACTTAATTATATAGAAACGCTGCTATTAGTAGATATACTATACTATTTGGAGAAATTAATGAAGCGCTTACGTATAGAGTGGAAGAATTAGTTGTTAATAGTAATATCTATAATATTTAATAATATTCCACTTTTTATATACCTATTATTGAAATCAAAGTTTAAAATTTCTACTAAACTACTTTTATTTTCACTATCAAATAACAAATCACACTTGCTCCCATAATGAGAAGGACCTGACAGCTAGTGTATTATTAAAATCGTACCAAATCTGAATGATTTCGTATATTATGGTGATACTACGAAAATATATTATTATATTATATGGATTTATGGATAGGTAAAATGGGGAATATCGGACCTACGTGGTTAATGAAACCCTTTAGAAAAAGTTTCGTACGAAAGATACTTCAAATCGTACTTTTGTGTTTCAAGCAAGTGGTTGGACATATGGAGATATTCAATTTTAATATATAGGTACTGATGTTGTAATGTTTTTTTTGACATTTTTATAGGCCATTTTCAAACACTTTATATTCATCATGCAAAATATGTAAGTACATGCGTTTTCTGTTAATTGCTACTCCCTAATACTATAAATTATATATCATAGTATTATTTCAATGAAATATATAAACCCGATATAATTATTTATTTCGGAAGTTATCAAAATGATACAATCATAATTAGTCGACATTGATACATTGTGTATATATAGTACCTAATACCATTGATAATAAATTATTTTATCAAGAAAATATTAGATATAAATAGGTATAACACAGTTGCAGTGCCTACCATTTGCCTTAACAAGTTGACCGTGGTTCTAATAGTTCATTGCTTTATCCAATCTGGGAGTTCACACATGAAACTATAATTTGATGTTATAGTAATATGGTAGAAAAAACAAAAAAAACTTAACCTGCGCGTTTGTTAACTGATCTACGTATTTTCTTAAAATCCGAGATCACTTCAGTTTTGACGATTATGGATTATAGCTTAAAATTGTTTATTTGTTTTTATTTAGTGAGTAGGTATATTTCGTGATATTTCACATTAGCTGGTTCCATTGTTTACGGGAAATGACGTTTTAACGGGCTTACCTATTGAATGTATTAATAGTACCTATGTAATATATTCATTACGGGTTTTCACAAACACTTCAGATAATCAAAATTTGTTTTTTACTTGATCCTTTACTAATAGGTAAGAAGGTTTTAACAATCTTTTATTATGTCAATGTGCATTTACGATCGGTGAGTGCGCATAGTGCACGAAGAAGCCAGAAGGCATAACCCGGTCGTAAATAATGACTAATAGAATACCTAGTACAAAACATAAATCAATTAGAATTTATTGATTAATATTTTTGCCACTCGTACCCGTTAGATATAGGGACCATTATACCACTTTCCTCTAGAAGGTATATAAGGTACTTTTAAACACTTTGTACATTTTGCATTTTTGTTTATTGTTATTAAATCATAGTTGATATTATTCTTTTGACTTATTAACTTAAAAATAACAACAATGGATGAAATATAATATTCCTAAATATTATAATATGTCACATATATAATATTGTGTAAGTATATAATATATAATTATCAAGCCTCGATAGCGAAGGCTGCGTGACTAGCAAATGCACTTACGACCTATGTAAACCTGCCGTTCATATTGTTTTAAAAGCACTATAGATGGTTGCACTATTATATCTAAAATGTAAACATAAATTTATATACAATATTGGTATATACTACAGCTGATGATGATACATACTATCGTATGGAAAATAATTCATTTTTAAGTTGTGGACTTGTACGTATCATGCAACGAAAGCAATAAAATCGTCTTCAAGTTTTTGTCATTGGTCGGGAACCTTTTTTGATACATACACCTACGGCAGGTGAATTTTAAACACAGCAAATTTTTCACAGTTTTTAAGTTACGCTATTTCTTAATGTATATAAATCAGTCATTTAATAAATAAGGACAAATATCACCAACAAGTTAGTTCAAGTAAACAATCGACTCCCACGTCCTCTATACTTAATTGACTTTTTATGCAATAATATGTACCTACCTATATTTTGTACTGTTATTCAATTGAAAATGTCCATTAGGATAAGATCGGTTGAATATCAACATTATGGAATAAATGTGGAAAAAGTACGAAAGTACATATTATAAAGTGTTTTAATGAAATATGTATCTAAGTACCAGTCGTTTTATGTGATGAATAGTTCTTTACACTTTATAATATGTAAGTATTTAAATCAAATACATAATATAATCATACATCAGATAATTACTTTTTAATAACAACATTTAAATATAATGCTAATTATGTCGAATGGCCACCTAATCGGCGCGCCTTTAGCGTACAATGTATTAAATGGGACGGCGGGACTTTTTTTAACGTTACACACCTACAAACTTACCTGTAGAATGGCCAAAAATGGAACTACGAATTACCATAGGACGCCATTTTGAAAATTTCATTCGAATGTCAAATTTTGTCCAGTTACTAGTCTTGATTGGGTAGTTTTCGACAATGGCTCCATTTTTTTTGTAGTACTTATTCCACTTTTAATCAATAAATTAGGACCGGTTTCGTCCGCCTCAGAGGGACATTTTCAACTGAATCTTCTCTAGTTCGGTTGAAAATGTCCCTCTGATGCGAACGAAACCGGTCCTAATTTATTGATTAAAAGTGGAATAAGTACTACAAAAAAATGCGTTTTTTAAATTAAACAACAATAAATATTAACGTAATACAATGACTAAGTGAAAATCTGAAGCAATATTATATTGCAAAACCTTTAGAAGAATGCAATTACGGCTTACGCAATACATAATATTATAATAGTAGGTTCAAACGAATATTTTCAGGGATGTCTCGCATCTACAGATGTACGCCACTGGTATTTTGAAGATGAAATTTCTTACGATCGATTTGATGAAATTCTTCAATGTCAATAGTTTATAATCAAATAGACCAGTTTGGGCAGAGCATCCTCAAAATACTTAAATATCTAAAGAAATAAACAAGTAGGTATGTGACTTTTTTATCGATATGTAGGTACGGTAATGTTGCTTGATAATACTAATAGGTATCAATATAATACATTTAGAACATAAAACGGGTCAGCGGACAAAATCTTCCAATATTTGTATTTATATTAGTGGTAGGTACGCAAAAGCTATTCGATATTTAATTATGAAAAAACATATTCTACACGCATTTTATAAAAATGGTTTACCATTACTTACCTGCAATAAAACAAACAATCAATTTTGTAATGCGACCTTTTTAATTGCATTTTGCGAATTTACATCAGAGGGACATTTTCAACTGAACAAGGGAAGATTCAGTTGAAAATGTCCCTCTGAGGCGGACGAAACCGGTCCTAATTTATTGATTAAAAGTGGAATAAGTACTACAAAAAAATGGAGCCATTGTCGAAAACTACCCAATCAAGACTCGTAACTGGACAAAATCTGACATTCGAATGAAATTTTCAAAATGGCGTCCTATGGTAGTTCGTAGTTCCATTTTTGTCCATTCTACAGGTAAGTTTGTAGGTGTGTAACGTTAAAAAAGTCCCGCCGTCCCATTTAATACATTGTACGCTAAAGGCGCGCCGATTAGGTGGCCATTCGACACAATTAGCATTATATTTTTATATTTAAATGTTGTAATTAATATGATTATATTATGTATTTGATTTAAATACTTACATATTATAAAGTGTAAAGAACTATTCATCACATAAAACGACTGGTACCTAGATACATATTTCATTAAAACACTTTATATGTACTTTCGTACTTTTTCCACATTTATTTCATAATTTTGATATTTAACCGATTTTATCCTAATGGACATTTTCAATTGAATAACATTACAAAATATAGGTAGGTACATATTGCATAAAAAGTCAATTAATTAAGTATAGATAACGTGGGAGTCGTTGTTTACTTGAACTAACTTGTTGGTGATATTTGTCCTTATTTATTAAATGACTGATTTATAATATACATTATGAAATAGCGTAAATTCATCACTGAAAAATTTTCTGTGTTTAAAATTCACCTACCTCAGATATTAAAAAAGGTTCCCTACCAATGACAAATTTTGAATGTGGTTTTATTGTTTTCAATCGCATGATGAATACAAAAAGTCCACTACTTAAAAATGAATTATTTTCCATACGATAGTATGTATCATCATCAGCTGTAGTATATACCAATATTGTATATAAATTTATGTTTACCGTGGATTTACAAGAATAAAATTACAAAGCAAGGGATAATCTTAAAAAATTAACAATGCAATAGTGCATTTGATAGTCACGCAGCCTTCACTATCGAGGTTTGATAATTATATATTGTATGTGCCATATTATAATTTTTAGGAATATTATATTTCATCCATTATTGTTATTTTTGAGTTAATAAGTCAAAAGAATAATATCAACTAAGATTTAATAACAATAAACAAAAATGCAAAATGTACAATAACCATCGTAAGTTGTGATAGTTGTGTGACGTCTCAATATAAAGTGATTTTGTGGACAAAAAATCAGTTCAAAAGTGTTTAAAAGTACCTTATATACCTTCTAAAGGAAAACGTGGTATAATGGTCCCTATATCTAACGGGTACGAGTGGCAAAAACATTAATTAATAAATTCTAATTGATTTATGTTTTGTACTAGGTATTCTATTTAAGTCATTATTTACGACCCGGCGTATGCCTTCTTTGTGCACTATGCGCACTCACCGATCGTAAATGCACATTGACATTTAATATAATAGAAGAATGTGAAAACCTTCTTACCTATTAGTAAAGGATCAAGTAAAAAACAAATTTTGATTATATGAAGTGTTTGTGAAAACACGTAATGAATATCTTACATACTATTAATACAGTCAATAAGTAAGCCCGTTAAATCGTCATTTCCCGTAAACAATGGAACCAGCTAATGTGAAATATCACGAAATATACCTACTCACTAAATAAAAAACAAATAAACAATTTTAAGCTATAATCTATAATCGTTAAAACTTAAGTGATGTCGGATTTTAAGAAAATACGTAGATCAGTTAACAAGCGCGCAGGTTAAGTTTTTTTTGTTTTTTCTACCATATTACTATAACATCAAATTATAGTTTCATGTGTGAACTCCCAGATTGGATAAAGCAATGAGCTATTAGGGAAGGTCAACTTGTTAAGAAATGGTAGGCACTGCAACTGTGTTATACCTATTTATATCTAATATTTCTTGATAAAATAATTTATTATCAATGGTATTATGTACTATATATAAACAATGTGTCAATGTCGACTAATTATGATTGTATCATTTAATAGTTCGATTTTAATAATACACTAGCTGTCCGGTCCTTCTCATCATGGGAGCAAGTTTGATTTGTTATTTGATAGTGAAAATAGAAGTAGTTTAGTGGAAATTTTAAACTTTGGTTTCAATAATAGGTATATAAAAAGTGGAATATTATTAAATATTATAGATATTACTATTAACAACTAATTCTTCCACTCTATACGTAAGCGCTTCATTAATTTCTCTAAATAGTATAGTATATCTACTAATAACAGCGTTTCTATATGATTAAGTATCGATAAAGTCTCTTGCACATATTATCAATATCATTTATTTCATATTTCATTGTACCTACTACATCGTACAACTTATTTTTCTGAAAAACATAGGTTCCATAAATTATTAACGCATTTTTTAATTAAAAAATGTTATAATATTCGAGTCCGTCCCAAAAAAAAAAGGACTCCAGATATCCGGTGTCTACTTATGATACAACAAACATTGACAGCGAGTCACAACTACGCTTTGGAATTTGGATGGTATACCAAAGAGTATCATTACTTGGTTTACAGGAGCGGCTCTACCTAAAGGGTTCATAGGGGCAATCCCCACATCGTTATCATGTCAAAAATACACGTCCGATATTTTTATCATTGTCATAATAATATACCTACGTAATTACATGATTAAATGAACTGTTTAATTTATTTTATCCATCTAAACCCGTCGCAATTTTATAGTGACATTTATTATTATTATTATTATACAAATAAATAAAGCAATGATTGTAAATTAAGATTATGCATAATGATGATTACGCGACACTAAAATAATTAATTTAATTAAATACGCCCTATTTCACAGTGACACCTATATACAAATTAAGAAATATTTTTCGATGACCGGGGTCACTCAGTCCCGGAATCCCGTCGCCGCGTTACAAATCTCGTTCAACAAAGGATGTAAATGTATATACGCATATTGGGGAGCGAATCAAATGACCCATATGTGAGTAAAATGCTAAATATTAATTATTATTAAAAATAAATCGCTGTATATATGTATTGGTCAAAGCTGATAGTGGTATATAATAATAATATCTAATTATTAATTAGGTTAATAGGTTTAAGCACCCTTTTTAGATGTGATTAAGTAACGACTTAGATCGATGTAAAATTAAAGGTATTTTTATCGATTTTTTGTATTTTTAATATACCCACTTTTATATTGATATGCACAATTATGGACATGTCAAATATCGACAATAATCAAAAATTGTAAATATGGCAAAACAACATATTATTAAATGTTAGTATGCTTGAAGTGAAACAGCTCCACAGGCGCCTTTTTTACTATTAGTGCATGTTTGTGATGTGTGTTTATCTCATTTGGCTGGTTGATCTCTTACACCGGGCCCCCCGTAAGCCCAGGCCCCCAGGCCAGAGGCGTGTCAGCCCCCCCCCCCCCCCTTGTGGGAGCCATGACCTATCTAGATACTAGACGTCATAAACATCAGTGGAGATTGATAATCACTCGCCTTTCAATATGAAGTAGATTCTTTAATTATTTTAGTTTTACTTATTTTACTTCTACTTAGTGGAAGATCTTTAAATGTGTTGCAGTGTGTAAAACCTTTCCAAATGGTCACGGAACATAGTTTGGGAAACCCTGACTTAGATAATCATATTATTTATTCAGAAAAATTACTCATTTCCTCATTAATAAAATCATATTATTATAGGTAGCTTGGTAAATGTATAATATGAGAAAATATGTAGGTACCTATGTATATTTAATAATTAATGGCTAAACCCTACCACCTAGAAAGTCGTCGACCGCCACTGCTTGGTTAATCAAATTTGAATTGAGAATGAATAAAAATTCAGTTTACAACTGTACATAGATAGTTTACGTACGTCATATTGTGAGGTTTTATTAATATTTTGACAAATTTAATATAATATGTGACCCGAAACGTGTATCTCCACAGCAGGGAATCGATTTTGATGATAGTTCTTAAGATATCAGGTATTGCGGATAACTCGTCTAAAATATCGTTAAATTTCAAAGATAAACAATAAATCCGAGTCGACCTCCGATATAAAAACGCCGTAACTCTTAATTTATACGCTTTTCATGTTTATGGCTCAATTACTAGCGTCCACAAAATAATAATATTATCTTAGAAACTGGTTGACGATCAAAACATATTTATGGGCGAATAAAGAATCTGGACTTATATTATTTTATTATTGGGTCTGGGCATTTGATGTGACACGGCGGCCATCAGTATCTAAATTTTTATTTTATTATTCTTAGGTAACAGTTATTATGAAACTTGTCGTGTAATGGCAACAATGTGTTTTGACAACCATTGTAGATAAAAAAAATCAAGAAATTCAGATAAATTTAATAAAACGATTTCCAATGAATTGGTGAAGACATACCTTCATGTTATAAATGACACGATTTTAGACGTCAATAGTTTTTGGCATTGAATGACGTTTCGCGTAAGGCAATCGGGGCCATCCATTGGATGGCCTATTGGTTTGAGACGGTGTGCACTGTCACGTGCACTTGTGCAGAAATCAGGTTTATATCGCTTTTATGCAGTTAATTTCACGGTAGCCAAAACTGACAGTGAACTCTGTACGATTTTGATGCTTATGGGCATCGCCATAAACAGCATCGACAAAATTTGAAAGCTATATATTATCAATATTATCATCATCGGTTTGGTTCAAAATACCGCTGGACAAACGCCCGCCGAGCCGATTGTATTCCTCTCGGTCCTGTTCGTTTTCTACCTCTTGTACCACTGGATCACTTTTCCCAACGATTATCTCTTCTTCTTCAAGCTATACCTGTATTACACCGCATATACCTGCGTGTTTTGTTATCCATTTTTCTCGTCTTGCGTTATGCCCAACATTCACCTTTCCGGACCACACCGTGCAAGTATAAGTTACGGAACCTTTTCTCGCGTATTCCCAGACCATCCCGATTCCCGTGTCTCCGTCTCCGATGGCGTTACTGTGTCCGAAAATTTCTACGTATACAGTTGGCTGCATCACAGTTCATCGTGAGCAGATCACGGTGAGCTGTTCTATCGGAAATAGATGGCCGTATAGTATTGAGATCAAATCCATGTCTAAATAAAACACTACGCAATAAAAACAACGGAATACAAGGGAAAGACAGCAGATAACTAAAAATCTGAATGATTCAAAAGTACGTTAGCAAATAAGTTCAAGTCGTACCTATCAATATCAAATGAATTTTCTTATTGAATCTAACGAACAACGCGTCTTAAAAAAAAAATCTAAATGTCATACGGCCATCTCTTTTCAGTACGACAGCTCACGGTAAAATGTGATACGGAGAGATGTAATACGTACCTACGTACAATTTACATGTAACCCCCCATCACAGCTAAATCAAGACCAATCATGACTACAGTATTAGGTACAGTAAAATTATAAGACAGGAATGGAAAAATAATAATTTTGATATCAGTACCTACTTATTTACAGAGGCTGAGCAAAGTAAAAATAAAAATAAACTATATAATTATAAAGTCTGGGGAAAAATCAACATACATAATCGCTTATTTATTGTTATGAATATCAATTACAGTTTTTTTTTTTATTATAAACATTTGTACGATATTCATAATTAATGTAATACATAAAATAACATGTTGATTAATTAATTGTGTTAAGTATCTATTTACCGACTTTCTTTACATTCCCTTATCTTGTTCTAAGATACTATAATAGTATCAAACAGGCCTTGCTCTTAGATGAACTTAATAACATGCATGACGTTATAAATATTAAGAAATAAATAAATATTTAGTCTATATATTATGTCAACATTATAAATGTATTATCTACTATAATTTTGATTATAAATTACAGCCATAGCGACACAATATTGCGATGTGGATAATAATTCTGTTATTGTCGGATAAGCAGGGAACACAATCAGTGGGAACTGAAATACTTAACGGGTGTGGAGTAGAGTAACAACCAATCTCGAGTGTGGATGGATAAACTTAAACATGTGTCAAGAATACCTCATTCTAAGCTTGTCCTTCGTTCTGACAACTGCCCTCGGTTTATGTACTGATGCTCATTCAATATTGGTGTATTTGAAGGTTACAACACACTATTGCACGTATATAATGTGTTTCATTTTCGTAGGACACTCACACATTCAAAACACTGCTTCAAAATATAATGTATTGGGGTATAGCCCATCTGAATTTTATTTATTAATCTGTTAATTCTGTTATGTGTGTGTTCTGATAAGTGTCTAAATATATATGTCGGTTTTTGTTGAAAATTAGACATTTGATAAAATTATTTTCGCTTCCTCTTTGTGTAAAAGTACGAGATTCACAAGTGAATTTTAATCTGTTCAAAAGCGATGTGAAATACTGCGTAAATGTAGGTATGGATGTATTTAGAATTGCACCAGATAGTAACATTTAAATTAAAAGATATGTATTTTTTTGTTCTCCCCTGTGAAGACATATTCGTCGTACGTAGTTTTATTGGTTAACCCAGGGTGGGACAAATTGCGGCCCGCCGGGTATTTTTTTGCGGCCCGCCATCATTAATTGTACCTACTTCTGATAACTTTTTTATATATTTTTTTTAAAATGTTGACAATAGATTGAATTTTGAAGAATTTGTTGTTTCATAAATGTATTATTTCAGTACATCTTCCTTGCGTCTTGTCTCACACTATGTAACCACTATTTTCTACGTTGAGCATCGTGACACATTTAAATACTTTTAACTCCGCGTTGCAAGGAAAAAAATATATGCCCATGATCTAGTAAAAAGTTTGAATGGATTTCAATTAAAACTCAAGTTATTCCTTCGACAAATATAGAATAACACCGTGGACCACTTTCCAACTTTAAAGTTGCTGAATATACCAGAATATAAATTTAAAGAATATGGTAAAATTATTAAAGCTCTGAATGAAGATTTTTCACAAAGATTTGGTGACTTCCGAAAAATTGAGACAAGTTTAGCAATAGTACGCGATCCATTTTCAATAGATATTGATAGTGTACCGACAGAGCTAAAACTTGAGATTATTGATCTGCAGTGTGACACTGATTTAAGAGAATAATTGCATCGTCGTGAAGAAATCTCCAAATTTTACAATGCCCTTAATTCAGACAAATTCGACCAACTTAAAGATTATGCAAGAAAATTGTTCGTTATTTTTGAATCAACCTATATATTATGTGAACAAACATTTTCGATCATGAACCTCACCTCAATAACAATTCTTTACGATCAAATGTCTCTGATGCCCATTTACAAGCATTTTTGAGAATATCAACTACAAAATTAGCACCTGAATTTAAAAAAATGTTAAAAAATGTACAACAGTTTCATTCTTCTCATTAATTTTTTTGTAATGTTAATTTTTCGTGATAATAAATAGTGTATATCTTAAAATGGTATTTTACTTGCGGCCCGGCCCGCCCGCTCATTTTGAATTCTTGAATTTGGCCCTCCATCCAAAAAGTTTGCCCCCCCCCCCCCCTGGGTTAACCTAACAACACATAATTATTATAAACGATGACAAGAGTATAAATACTAGTTTTTCAACACATTTTGTTCATAAATTCGGCAATTTTTCCCATATGAATGATACTTTATATAAGCCGATACGTTACCGCTCGGTCATCGCGGAACCATAACAATGGAGTTAAAACTACCACGGAAAATTTAATTAATAATTATAATATGTGCCTATTTGCTAAGTAGGTACGATCGGTTATTACTTGGCTTGACTGACTAGAGAAGACATCTAGCAATATATCATTTCGCATATATATAATAATTACGAACCAAAAAGCGTGTTTAAGCAAATCATTTATATCATGACATTACGCAATTACCGTGTTAAATGCTTAGCAAGCTATTTTTTAATTGGCTATAATGATTTTTTCCACCCCTTGAAAGGGGTTGAGCGAATGGATAATCACCACCAATGATCATTAAAAAATGCTATTGCGAAACTTCCACATCAGCCTCGAGGACACGGGGGACTCAAAGATAGGGTTGTCAGGTAATTATGTTTATAAATAGGTTGATTTTAATATAATAATTATTACTGTAGGTCGCTCTCACGGTGACGTCATGTCGTTGAAGACACAAGAACCGTATACTAATGAAAAATACACAATCAGTTTATTAAAACTGAAGATAGCCATGTCCGCTTGTGTTATATAATATAATAATATAATCACTTTCATAACATTATAGCATTGCTACTGCCTACCTGAATTACTATCGCTAAAACCGGGGAGTTTAACCCTTAACCAGGCCGCGTTAAGCTGGAAATGATAAAGTTATTCCAAATAGTGATTTTTATAGTAACAGCAAAACAATGATTCGTTTCATGGATTGTATGCGTACGAATCAATGACATTAATATGGACGAAGCATCTGGAAAAAAAATGACTCACTTTTTTTGTCGGGTCTGCCGAATGGCATAATCTAACGCCATTACAATAAAGGTGATAATGCTATAAATTCCCGAAACTTTTTGTTGGGTCTGCCGAATGGTTCGGTTCGAACAGGTTCGCTCAAACGAACATTGATACTAGAAACACTGTTCTAACGCCGTTACAATAAAGGTGATATTGCTATAAATTCCCGATGCGTGATATCGCAAAATGGATATGTGACGTCTACCTATGCACGTGCGAATGTCACTATGGGCGAATTTACTTGCTAGCTACTGTACTGAGTGCGTCGTCCATTAATAATGTCATTGGTACGAATACGTATACCGTTGTCAGAGCTATGAGCACATCGACTGCCAGATAATTAGTAGGTACCACTAGTATAGCTAAACATCTGCACGCACACTATCGACCAACCGAATTATTGTTTTCATTTTACTGTACTTATGAAAGGCTTAGAAATAAAACGTAGAACAAGTTTTTCAAAAATTTAATCGTTTTTATTGTAAAATAAAATTACATTAATTAAGTGGAAATTTTAAAACTCACGGCCTGTTAGAAATCAAACAAAATTCGATTGGGAAGAATATAACCCCCAGCCTGGTTAAGGGTGCTCCCGATCATTATTTTGATCGTAAGCAGAGTACAATACAAACAGCAAAAGTCTCCTGGTTGACCTGAGACTCCTGACACTGTGTTATGTTGCACATTGTAGCGTATTACTATGTTGTAGTTAAGTGTGAAATATATCGTGCTAAGAGGCATTAAATTTACCTGGGTATTAATTACAGTACAAAAAATCATCAAAAGGCCTCTAGAAACAGGCATAAAAACACAGGGTACCTAAATCTGGACACTTAGATAAATAACATTGTCATTACCGACTTAGAGATAGATATATACACTTACGTGATAATTAATAATAAGACATAGGTACCATACTAGGGGCGGCAGGTTATATGAAAGTATGGTGAAGCAGGCAGGTATGGTGAAAATGTATGGTGAGGCGGGCTGGTAATCAAGTTGCGGCAAATTTTCCCCGTTATGACGAAAGTAAATCCTCCGTGATGCCCTGATTTTTTTTTATCGCGACGCTATTTCTCGTAATTTGTCGGCTATTGTTGACCTGCTTCGTTCAGTTGTATGAGAAAGCCGATTGCTTGTCCCTCTTTTTATTTAATACCTCTATGGTACCATATCTACAAACCCGTTGGCTAATAATTGCATATAGGTATAACTATAATAATGTTCTGATAGCCGTTTACAGCTAAAATGACGTATGGGTATAAAATCCCATTTTAATATTGTTTCATTTTCGCTCAAAAAGCATTTTGAAAACTGTTAATACTTATTACCTATTACAAATATTTTCATAATACGCAAAACTATAGTTTCAACAAGGAAAGATACGCTCGTTAAGTTAGACACTATAAAATAATATTGGGGATAATGACAGCTATAAGCTATAAACCATCATCAGAGCAGTCAGTTTTTTTTTTGTTGTGATTTTACCGAGGCTTTGACTACGACTCGCTGTCATATCGCCTCTTCTCTTCTAGAATGGGATCCGTCGATCAGGTCCTCACTCCTATTCTGTTAAATAGCTTTACAATTTTGCCTAGCTCTTCCGTCTTTCTTTCTTTCTTTCTTTCTTTCTTCTTTCGACGCCAATGTTTTATGCACCAGTATCGCTACTCCTCCGTATCCATCCCCTCTGTCTTTTCGATGCATCGTGTAATCATTGAATTTCAGATAGATTGAAACTGACAATAAAAAAATCAATTAAACCCTGACTAATTCAAGCCATAATCAATAACAGTCAAAATATATTCGTCTATAGATAAAATATCTAAAATTATGAAATTAAATCATACCAGTTTCATCTACAATTTGTATTAGTTCGAAAACAAATAAGTTTGACTGACAAAGTTTAATGTGCACCATTTATGTCGGATCGACACGCTACCTCCACCCTCCGTCCTTTTTATTTTTCACACACTACGTCCATTTCATTATTTAATACGTCAATATAAATAGGGAAGCCATTTTAATTGGGAAATGGCTGTAAATTTTTATTCCCGGAGCAGGAAACAGAATTTCTAATTTGAATTTAGAATCCTGACATTTAAATGTAAATCGGAGAATGCCGTCTCCGTAAGCGTAAATAAATGAGGCGTTCTAATTAAACGCGATAAGAGAAAAACACATAAAATTAAAATAACTAAACGTTTAAAGTTTAAAACAAACAAGTTGTGGAAGTCTCCAGAATGGTGTCAATCGAATTAACACAATCGGCGGCCTTTGAGGAGATTCCCGCTTAATTGAAAGGGCGGTAAAAACAGAGACGCAGGCGGCAATGGCCGACCCAAATAATTGTATTTATTTAATTGTTTATTTATTTCGTCGAATTGTTAATAAACAATTCAATCAAAGGGCGCGTGGGAGACAAGGCGACCAAAGGCCGGTGCGATGTTAGTCGAATGAACTTTATCAAATCCACTGAGATTTTACGGAGGAGTAAGTGGTTTTGCTCTATCTATATTGAACTTACCTCAAGTCTGAGTGTTTTGACTGAGTTTAATTCTTAAATATATTTTAGGAGTTCATGGTAATGATGACGGCCGTTTCATTATTTAGATTATTGTTTACTATCTCTCTCAGTTACGGAGTTTTCCCTAGGACAGTGGTCGGCAAATCCCGGCTCGCGAGCCACATGCGGCTCGTTGGCCCCTTGAATGTGGCTCTGCCACAAATGACCACGTATGGGCAAAAACATTGAAAGATAGAGCAATCAATATAAAGTAAAATCAATATCAACATAAAGTCGAAGATCTTAAATTGGTTTCAGCTTTATCAATAGCAGTTGACGAGCCTTGTGACATAAATGATACAGCAAAAGATTCACTTTTTGTACGATTTATTTCATCTACAAGTCCTAAAGAAGAACTTTTATGATTATTGCCACTCAAAGGTCAAACACGTGACGAGAATATTGCAATTAATGCTGTAATTGAGTGCAACATCATATTCCACTCAATAAAATTGTGTCAATTTCAACAGATGGGGCGAAAAGTATGACCGGGGTAATAAAAGAGGTTGTTGCTATTTTGAAAGAAAAAAATAATCACGAGATACCTACTTGCTTACTATTGCATACCTACCTATATAGTTTCAGTTTAAGAAATTTGGCTCTGAAAAGAAATCTCACACGTTGTACTGTTGATATTTGGCTCTGTTGACTAATGAGTTTGCCGACCACTGCCCTAGGATATAATACAAGTACCGTATATTGCAATCTCTTGCCGAATGTCACCACACCAACTAAGGGTATATCGATATAGTTTTTATGAAACTATTAAACCTACATAATGGAGAGGGAGAAAATGGCAGAACTCATCGTCTTACATCCGATAACGGATATGATACAAAATTAATAAAGAAGAAGACTTATAGCAATCACACTTTTACTTCGCACACATTTAAAAATGCAATTTAATTTTTACTTTAATCCAAACTTAACTACAATCAAAGTACACAAAATTTATGGGAACTTGTTTACCCCACTGTGTGGGGTAGCAGTTATGAAGCAGGGTTTGGCTTTATATCTTAGGCCTTAAAACCAAGAAACACAAAGTCCGCCGACTGTCATAAATATTATGCCTTACGTGACAAACTTGAGAATACAAATTACGAGACAGACGTAAGTATTGAAAATAACATTTTATTTATACCACACCCAGTAGGGTAAGTCAGTTCCCATTAACCTTCATTATACGATAGAAATAAATTCAATCCGTTTCGGTGATGTCACCTTGGGTTACCGTACGAGATTGAGAATATTACAGTAGGTAAACGGAGAATGCTTATTTTGGCAACATAGATAAGTCTATTATGATTTCATCATCATTATGTGCCATTTGTGTTATTTATAAAATAATCAAAAGACATCAAAACCTAATTATAATCATACTACAGCCAACAAGTTATAATACTATCATAATCTCACGCCTTATTTTCATATATCTTTCTCACAATTGAGTATGTCTGTCTTTGTCGCATATAGTTTTAAATTTAAATGTAGGTATCTCTTTTATTCGTAATTGAACGCGACGCTCTGTATACCAAATGTATTTATAATTTATGTCAGGGAAATGAAATCTGATGGATATAATATGTATATCAATTTATTATACATATTGCTATCGAGTGTGAATATAATAACTAATAACATTTTAATTAAATGTAATATTGATGATTCTAGATATAGCCAAAATATGAAGATGACGGAATGCATATTAACTGAAGTATTTGCAGTTTAATGGGTTGGGTAACGGAAGGTGCCATTACAGTAATGAGAGTGTTAATTTTGTGTTCCCTGGTGGTAATACTACAATATTATGTAAGGACCATAGATTTAATATGTAAGGACATATGGTTCTTGGTTTCTTGAATAAGTATGGTATAATATAACATTCACGCTGACCATTGACCACCCAGGCTCCGAAATAAAAATATCCACAGAATGTCCATGGGATTATAATAATGATAATATGCAGACAAGAAAAATGTGAGACAGCTTGGATCGTATAATCTATAATGTCAACCTTGTCAGCCATTTACAAACAATAATAACACAGCTACGTGACAAGGTGAAAATTGACACACAAAGGTGGATTTTGGAATTTCACTGCTAACCACGAACGAGATGTCGGACATAATATTGGTGTGGCAAAATAAAATAACCAGGCCCGTCTTATTAAATCATTATGTAACTGAATTACGTTAAAATTGTAGGTATATTTTTAACTAATTATTCGAAAATATAATCAGGGCCGAGTTAAGACATTGTAGGCCCTGGATTGTATGTAGGAACTATGTCCCCCGACCCCCAGGTAACAATACTAACATAATTCAAAATTTTATTTTTCTGTATACAATTGTACTTAAGTAGGTACTTTTTTCTTAGTATTATTATTATTTTATATTCGACTTTGAACCGCCAACACCATCTACATAAATGTAAATTTTACAGGAGGAGCTAAAAACCTTCTCGTTTTTTTTTTGTACTTACATATTTAAACAATTTATTTTTTCAAATGGCATAAATTGTTATAAATTATATATTTTCACAGATCATACGGTATAAATGTTTATATTTTTCTATTAAAACACAAAGGAGTTATTGGCATATAAAATATTGCCACAAATACTGCACTTAGGAGCTATTATAATCTTGTAATCATGGAATATTACCTAAGTAGTCATATGGTTATTATTTTACTTTATTTTCACAAAATTTAAAAGGTTAACAGAAATTATAAATCAGATTATTTTTTTTAAATTAGAATGGTATAATAATAAGTAGGAAAATAACGATTAACACAATATTTTAATACCTACATTTTTTTCTATTAATTTCAGTGGTGTGGAAGAGAATCATAAAATGAATGAGCATCGGCAGGAATTACTCTTTTAACTCTTGCAAATGATTAAATTTAGTACTTATTTGTGATATGATTTTTTTGGTAATGCAGGCATTTGTATCATTCTATATCTTTATACAGGTAACCAGATAAACAGGTAAAAAATAAAAAGCATTTAAAGTTATATCTACACATTTATATTTTTATAAAAATCGATGTTTTTTAAAATAAATATAAAAAATGTTATAAGTATGAATTGTCAAAAATCTAAACGTCAAAAAATTGAAAACTTTAATGATAAATACGACCATAAAATATAATGTAATAATAAGATGTGACCCTGCAACGAATTCACGTTTTATTACATTTTTTACAATTGAAAGTTTATCTTTGAATTAAAAAAAAATCTTTTTAATGTTTTCAGATACATATTTAATAATTAATACAGTTGAAATTGTAAATTATCAAAAAAAAAAAAAAAAAAAACACAAATTGCAAGCTTCGTATTTTTCCGCTAGGTTCTCTGTTGGCATATATTTAGGATGCCCCTTAAATCATAAACCAAAATTGAATTTAAAATCTGACGACTGAATTTCGCATTTCTATATTATGTATCTGTTCTGTAGTCGCCCCATTGCGCACGACTACACATTGAGGGTGAGGAATGCATCAAATTGTGATTGTTTTCGTGAGCAACAAAGGACTATTGATATTTAAACAATCGGCATTTAAATTGTTAGGTAGTCTCAATATGGTATGAAAACAGTTTTATAACCATAATGCATTGGCAATATTTTTAGTCCGAGGCTGCATAATGCCGGGTACACACTGGCAACATGTCGCCGGCAACCTCGTTAAATGTACGATAAGTATGATAATTATCGTAAAATTTAACGAGGTTGCCGATGACATGTTGCCAGTGTCGACCCGGCATTAGACTTGCTTTTGGCCAAAGTGTTTTCTACTTTCTGGTTCGGTGAGGCGGGGTTTAATTAAAATTTAAAAACCAACCAACACTATCTGCAATTTGTATTATTGGTTTATTATTGTAAACAAATAAGTATGTCTGACAAAATTTAGAGTGCACTATTTATGTCAGATCTCACCAGCCTACCTTAACCCTTCGCGACAGCTACACATCCACGATAGACTTTTAAGTTATGTATTACTAAGGCATAAAGTCAACTAAATCAGGCTTGCGGGGCGCTCGCGCATTTTCTATGTGAATCATCGAAAATACAACGTAATCAAATACGCCAGCGCACACTGGATTTGACGACGCCTAGTGCCCGCCTGCCCCATGAGTCACCGTTTTTCGCTTCTCAGCGATACGAATTAACGAAAATACAACGTAGTCCATTCATTGAACACGGCAAGCAAAATCACGCTCCTCGAAGCGTCGTCGATAAGACGGGCGAGAAGCCATTATTTAAGAACAGTGAACTCTTTGTTTAGTTATTGCGTGTCCGATATTAAATACATGCCCCGAGAAATTTAATAATATTTTTATTGCTTTGTTATGAGAGACGCTGATAATAATAATTATTTTGTGCTCCTTGAGCCCCTTATTACATAGGTGAAGTAATGCGCGGGTGGGAGGGGGCCTACTCAGTAGTGAGCGCACCGAACGCTTTTTTGGTGGGCTTTATGCCTAAGACGCATACTCAGCATACGCATCGATTATATGATCATATTGCCCGGAGATCGCCGATAAAGTGGATAGCGACTCGCTAGATGACCAGCTAAAGTACGCTACGGGCTTATCTCTATCAATGGCTCCTAGTGGCGGAACACACTGTAATTGGCCTAAAGTCTCGCGCCATGCGCGGATCTCACGGCCACTCGCAGTGTGGTTTGATCTTCAGGAAAGAATGGCGAAGGACCATCAAGAGTAACAGGGTTTTCCAGTCATGGAGTAAGTTAGTAATGGTCATTTACATGCATTACACATTTAAAGAATTTATGAAATAACGTACAACCAAACTTACTTTCATAAAATCAGAACCAGATTTAATACATCTATTGAATATACATCTAAAATATGTCATTAAAACAGATAAATTAAGATATAAAAGAAGATAATTAGAAAATGTTCAATGCACAACAAGCAGAACTACTTATCTAAATTTTAATTAATTAGTTATAATTATAGATAAGACTTATAGCTTAAAATAGAGGTTTGCTGTCAATTATTACACTACGTTAAACGAGAGAACGCCTTAGAAGTTCAAAATAATATGGGGTTTATGCTTCGGACAGTAAGTAAATAACCCTCCCATCACTTAACACACGTATTGGTCATCATAATCCATCCATCGAATGGTAAAGCCATACAAAATAAATAACGAGACATTAGCTAAGCAACCGTAGACGAGAGTTTTTTCAACAGACTGTGTTAATTTTTTAAAACATCAGAAAACACGGTTTGCTTAGGACTCTGAAATGTTGACTAGAGATACAGAAAAAATCAGAATGTGTGAGAAGCAACATAATATCGAGGACGCTGTGACAAGACCAAAGAGTGAATCGAAGATGAGATATCTTCGGAGAAAGTTAGCAAATATCGAAACAAATGCCAAGAATAATGTTATATATTATTTAACGACAACTTGTATTAATTAAGGATAGGTTTGGATGGACATAACGTGTACCTACTTGTTAGAAAATATTATGTTTGTTTATTATTTCGATTAGTGATTCCCAAAGTGTGCTCAATTGCGTGTACGGGGGAAGTTGGAAAGTGAAAAAGGCTACTCAAAAATGACAAACTGAATTAAGTAGGTAGGTATATGATTTTTTTTGTGAAAAATCATGAAAAGAAGAAACATCGCATTTAAATATTTATTCTCTAATACGTATGTGTCAGTTTATTTTATATGTTAGAAGTGGTCAACTCTCCTGTACCTATATTATGAAAAAATCGTATATAAATATTTTCACGAGTATAAAGTCATTGTCTGTGTTTTAAATTTAATCATTTCTGATCGTACAGAAATTTATTTTTAAATGTATTATTGTTGGCCGACTTTATGGTAAAGATATATTTATGCTCTAATCATTGATATACTACTAGATGAGGAATTCCCATACAAGTATCATTTTAAAAATGTAACACAAAAGAAGATATTACGAATATCGTCTTATAATATTTCCTTGTAGGTATAATGCGTTAAGACCGTTAACATGGATTCCCGAATTTCACCCGTATTGCCCTGGCTGAAAATCTAAATTTGCGTTCTTGGAATAGTGCCCCTAAGGGTGTATGCAACCCAAAGCTTGCAAGCTACCAACAATTCATGTCTGAGCGGACTGAGCAAGTCGTCATGCGCTGACTATTAGTTAGAGTGAGATGCAAGCTAGATCGGGCTTACTCATAATTATTGCCAGGTCGTTTTCGAGACAAATATTAAGTGAGCTTATATCGAGTTAAGTCCGCTGATATTAAAACAGTAAGTTTTAACACTGGCCGAGTCGCTGAAAATCGGGCGTCGTTTTAAGAAGCATATGATTCATCCAGTAGTATATCAATGGCTCAAATACAGTAATGATAGGTAACCTTTCTTTTCACAAGAACCAAATCAAATACTAAAAACTATAATTATGGGGGCGTATTTGTATAATATATTATATATCGCATACTACTTATCCAAACCGATCATATTATACCGGATATAAAACAAATCCTTGAAGAACCGCAGAAAATTATACCCGGGGCTGCTCATCATTGTTCCAAAAGTCTAAAAGGTCGACGAAATACACTGAGAAACTAGGCATCTACGTCTTTTGCAACTTATGTTACTGAGTTTTTTTCATCCTGACATATAAGAAATACTAGGAGATTATTTTTATGAAAAAGGAGGTATTTTTATATTTATTGTTTTTATCTCCCGTGCATTCACATTTTTACGGCCTACACTATGTAACTCAGCACGACCTACGATTTATTTTTCTGTCTCGAAACATTTTTCAATTTAAACGCACTAATAAGCCATACAAAAAAAATAACAACACGAAAGATAAAACAAAAGAAAATCAATGAAACGTCAAAATATAATGTTTGAAATTGGAACAAAAATCAAGAGATGAAGTCGTTGGCGTAGTTTTTAAATAAAAATGTATTCACACGAAAATCGATTACAGGAGTAAAATATTTGGCATGTACAGTATAATTATTTATTGAAATATTATGCGTT
Source organism: Rhyacophila brunnea (assembly GCF_057557595.1). Classification (NCBI taxonomy): domain Eukaryota; kingdom Metazoa; phylum Arthropoda; class Insecta; order Trichoptera; family Rhyacophilidae; genus Rhyacophila; species Rhyacophila brunnea. Next base: position 30,681,148 of record NW_028233276.1, on the reverse strand, counting down.
TTATATGAAAACAAATACTAATTTCACAGGACAAAAATAGACATTCCTCATTAATACTAATTAGCTACGTCGTCATCTCGACAGGGTTGCTCAGCGAAGTCACCCTGCTGTGGACTAATTGAATTGATTCGAAAACAATGGAGTGTTAATTAATAATATTTATTCATTGAACTGTCGTTAACAATGTAAAATTTACAGGAGGAAACTTCGATAAGATGGATGATAACAAACAAATTTATATTAATTAAACATCAATTTTGTATAGCCGTATTTATAACACAAATAAATTAGATCCAGTAAAGCAAAATTTCCGAATTCCAATCAATACGGAATTTCACAAAGCGGGAGGTATCCTTATTATAATTACTCTTAAATCACTTGGACAACACACTAATTTCCCATCTAAACGCCCCGTTGTTGTTGTTTTTAACACTTTCACTTAAATTACCGAAATGTTATCAATTTAAATCGGGCATATTCTTAAAGAAATTGACGTTATCTGAGATATATCATTTTCAAAATCATCTTTCCTATCTGACACTTCTTATTTTCTTTCACGACCCGATTAAAATAAACGATTCCTTTATTTGCTTGTCAGTTTACTTTTCAAATTTAGGACTTGCGAAGTCGGAAAACATACACTATGCAGGTAACTATTTCAAATTGATGTGACATTTATCTTATTTTCAGTTCAAGTTCAGTAGGTCGATTATTGCCCTTTACTAAGCATATGCATCCCAAATTTCCCTTTTACGACCTTTACGAGCTTTTACGAGATATAGTTGTTAAATATTTAACCGTTCCATTAGGTTCATACTAATAAAATGCATAATTTTTACTGCAATAATCGAATCAGAAAAACAAAGATATCCTCACAAAAATGACCATCAGCAAAAAAAAAACGTCAAACTGAGCGAAAATCTGCCCAAAGCAGAAATCGTGCTGCCATCCTAAATAACTGCTACAGCGAGTAATCAAGCACACCAAGTCAAATCGTATCATTATTATTAGATTTATTAATTTATATTCGACCATCCGACGATGGGTTTATAGCCCGAAACAGCTGTCAATTTAAATGACTCAGTTGACATGTCCAGTCCATTGCTCTTTCATTAGTTGGCTACCCCTATCACATCGCATACTCTTATCTGGCTCCTATCAGTGATGCCAACCGTACTATAATTATAATACAATACGATATTTTTAATATAGCGAAAAATGTAAAATACTATAATTTTACGCCAAATATACCAAAATACTATAATTTTAAAGGATTCAAGACGAAAAATGTTCCTGTACTATATATTTTTTTGAAATACTATAATTTTTAAGCCTTTGTACTATAATCAGCATTGCAAAAGATGGCAACACTGCTCCTTATAAATTGGTTTATTGTGTGGTATTATCACGTTATGCCCAACATACACCTGCCCATGCTTCGTAGTCTTTGGATTTTTGTGTATAAAATATTATTATGATTGGTGTTAGTTTTGTATTATTCCATTTAGGTACATGGTTTTCATACATCCTGGGATTCGCCTGTTGACATCTTCAAGCACTATATAGGTACGTATTTACCAATGGTAAATATGCAACTGACACAGATTAAAATTATTTACTGTCTATAATCTATTTTAATGTGGAAGAGAACTTACATCAACAATAAGAATTTAAATTCAAAGTCCACATCATCAGTCGATAGTATTAATTATTTACGTAAATTTCAAAAATTATTTTGTAAGTCATACTAAACCTACAGTTTGACTACTAAATACATAAATAAACCCGTTAAGGAGACTTTAGGCTTTTCTTTAGGGGTGTTTACGGCGCCAAATGATCCCGTACTAAAACGCTAATATCCAATGAATATGAAAGATGTGTCTTCCACTTAAGCAGAATTAAACCATGTCTGGGGTTCCCACAAAGGTTGCATAATTAATGAAGAGACTGCTGGTACCCCTAGGCTTGGAAACACTTCGGTTACACATCTCGCTAACAAACCCGCCGAGCTTGTTGAGGAGGGAAAGGAACTCAGGTTTGAATGTTTGCACACGTGCACACGTGTACGACATCCTCCGTTGTTTACATGCAGTTTGGATGTCAGGCGGTGCATACACCGAATTATTGTGTGTCTATATGTAAAAAAGTACTGGACCAAGCAACATAATATTAATTGGAGCCTAAAATTATCAGGTAAGACAGTTAAAAATAATTATCATACCGAGAAGTAGAATAATGGATATAACAACTGCATTTTATAAATGCAATAACTATAAATACATATTAAAATTAAATATAATACTCTGATGTTTCCGTTATAAGTCATTATACGTGATTCTACAGGCACCGCAAGATATTTTTTTAACACTAGCGTTAAGTGTCATCATCTGGCATCTTGTATTTCTGCGGGCTGGCGTATAAAAGTAAAATAATATTCTGCAAGTACATGCCAAACGAATTGACACTATCAATATCCATATTGAGATACATTGTTAAATGAATTTTGAGTGTATGGACTGTTTTATAGACATGCGAATTTATTTTGACAGCAGCTGTCAGCGGTAAATGGTAATACTGAAGGGGGCGTGTTCATAACAAAAGTAGTCTATGGTTAAGGATTCCTTAACTCTATACTCAGTCAGTTAAGTCATGCTTTTCGGCAACTTATCCTTAGGATCAAAATCTTGCATTCTGCATAGGGCTCTAAGACATAATAGTGTTACATTATCTTAAGCTGTTCAGAGTTAAAGTCTTCTCATTAATATCACTATTGTTCAACATAAGCAATGGTACAAAACTCACTGTTCTATGTCCCAATGTTCCACTTGTATAATATGTCAGTAAATACCATTTATATATTTTGCACTCTAAACCCATACTATATATTACGTGTAGGTACCTAAGATATATTTGATTATTTCGACAATATGCCATATGCCACTTGCATTTCTCAATTCTATCACTAAACGACCGAATCCGAACGCGCAAAATTAAATAACATTAACAGCCACGTTCATACACAATATACATAAAATATTTTTTCAATACAATCTTTGTCATTCTTTTATATATTATTTAAAAAAAATCGTTATCGCATAAAATCATCCTGGGGGACACATACGGCCCGCCGGTTCTTCAGCACTGTTTTATAAAACCAATGAAATCAGTTATTATATCTAAATAGGTTCTAATCATTTTTAAATTATGTGGATTAGGTATTATAATAGGTACTATGTAGTTAAGTATCTTGTAATATTAATATCTGTGGTATTTGATAGATTTATTAAGTGCAAAATCGCAAAAATATTTACTATCGCAGTTTCTTTTCATGGTTTCTAATAACAAATATGAGCTTTGCGGATAGCATAAACCAACAACCACAGACATATTGTATTAGTTTAATTAAATCGAAGAAAATAACTGTTCAGTAAAGTGTTCAAGCTATTGGACAGGTGTACCTTACAATAAATTACATTAGTGTGTGTGCACTATGCATGCAATGTAGACAAGGCAGAGGAATGTACTAAGAGTCAGGTAGTCAGTCATATAGAATTAGTAGGTATACCAGAGAAGAGATAACTGTCACTCAAAGAGTATGTGGTACCTATGTATGTACACTGTTACAGAAAAGTTTATATTATGTTACAATAATGTTACATTATGTTAAGATGTTTAGTTATTTATAGAATAAGTTACGCCTGAATATTAATTAAACAGTTCCTTTACGGAAACCGATTGTAACGGGTAGAATGCAGATATATATTAAGCAACTATTTTTTATATTGTATTTTTGATGATATAAGCACGAAACCACAATCTCGATCCAGCATCACGTCCTGCAGAAGCATTAACGGCGATCATCGAGAAGTTCTGTGTAGTATCAAAACCAGAAAACTACAGTAACTCGGCCACGTGATGAGAATACAAAAGTACAACATTCCCAACTGGTTATGTCGTTATCCAAGGAAAGGTCAACGGTAAACGTAGCAGAGAAAGACGCCACATTTCGTAGGTTCCTTACCTCCGTAATTGCTACGAGTGCAACTCCACGGAAATATTCCAGGTAATGGACGATAAAGCGAAGATGGCCCTTATGGTGGCCAACCTCTGAAAGGGGATGAAATTAAAAGAAGAAGAGTATTATTTACTTGTAGAACACGACAATTAACATTGAACATAATAATACGATACCAAACTTCTATAGCGTAGCGACCTTATTCGAATACCTTGTACTAAGATAATGGCGTTTCAAAATTTTACACAAATTCTCATTTCAATGTTAAAGCCTTGATTTTTTAGGTAAATGTATTTATATAATATATTTATTGTATATGTGTAATAATGTATTTATTTATTTATACATAATTGAATTAATGATTAGTCCCAGAAAGGATCTCTCTACATCGAATGGCATTATTATTTCTCTATATAAGTTGGGTATCGGTATTTCGGTTGGTTGTTGGGAACTTTGTTTACTTTATCGTTAGATAGTGCACCATTGAAAAACGCGTAAAATAAAAGTTCAATAGCGTGACATCAAACTAGAATTGGGTGTTTAAAATTGCGAAGGAAACGCTCCAATTCGCCCAACCTGACCAATACATAATAATAACAAGCAATAGATTTTTTTCCGATAAGCAATTAATTACCCAGAAAAGAAATGTTTTGCTCTCCGAGGGTTGGCCGTCGCTAAATGCAAAAGAAGGTAATTTTGAAATGAAAAAATATATAACAATTGCAGAACACATTGAATCCATATATAGTGATAAGTCTGAACAACTTTTGAATGGCTGGCGGATGTATCTCGTAAAATAACTCAGTTTTGAGAAAATGAAATAATTCTAATTTTTACAGCTAAGTGCGACATTGAAATTCAACAATTCGGTTGCTTCGACATGACGACCGTGAGTGAAATTATAAGTTTCTAAAAGCCAAAGTAATAAAAAAATCCATTAAGCAAATTAGAATAAAAGTTTATAAAAAAAAAAATATTCAAAAGGTGAGAATATAATAATCAATTATTGATGTTAATCTTATAAGAAACTCTTCTTGACAGTTTCTTTTCAATACTAATGAAGCACGGCGACGGTCTTCAATTTTATTCATTATCCTTACATACACTGCCTGAAGACATCTCATTATATTTTTATAAATATGACAGAATATCCGTCGAGAGTAAAGAAAATTTTATAGTGATGCCTATAAAGTACCTAAGTAACTAACTACAGAGGAAGGCCTCTTTCATAAAAAGGCTTTGGCATCAAAGGGAATGATTAAGCATTTTCGGTTCACGCAGCTCCACTCTACGAAACCCTCCTGAATAAAGCGCAGAATCGTGAATATTCTTTGATGTTTTCTGTCACGAGAACATGGAATAGTAGTAACGTAGAATGTAGATACCGATTGGTCTAGAGATTCATACAACAAATGTATCTGTTACCTGAGTACAAATCAGACACGAGCAAAATAAGACATTACAAATTATATTTGTCTTGGATTAGAGATAGACACAGATCACAAATTTGCTCTAATGGTAAAAAAAGTCGCCTGCGGCGCTATTTTCTTTTGACAATATTAATATTTAAGACTATTTGGTTATACGATGCAATTTTTACTGTGTGCCGCAATGACATTATTAATGGACAACGCTCTCAATACAGTAGCTAGCAATTAAATTCATGCACAGCGACATTCGCACATGTATAGGTAGACGTCACGCAATTTCCATTATGCGATATCACGCATCGGGAATTTAGAGCAATATCACCTTTATTGTAATGGCGTTAGAACAGATTATGCCATTCGGCAGACCCGACAAAAAAGTGAGTGTCATTTTTATTCCCAGATGATTCGTCCATATTAATGTCATTGGTGTGCCGATACTAAACAAATCCATAATTCAAATGGATGTAAGTACATATTATATTAAAAATATAAAAAAATGCTAAAAATACACCATTAAATTTGGATAACGCTACTGCAGCGCGTCACACTGACTTTACCCTTAGCGATAGTTAGAGGGGCCCGCCAAACATCCTAGCCTGGGGGCCCGCTTCAGGATGCGGGGGCCATGGTGAAAATACATATAGGTACAAACGCAAATTCTAAATTCAAAAAATCGAAGGAATCGTTTATTTTAATTGTCCCGTGAAAGAAACCAAATGATACTAATAACCTAATGAATAGTTTGACGTTACAGTGCGGTAATAGCATATCGAAAAATTACGGTGTCATCTAAAAGATTTAAGGGTCACTACAATAAGGATATGGTGCTGTAACCTATGCAACCTTAGGCAACATAAGAAATAAATAAAAAATAGAAACATTGTGGACGAGGAAGAACTGTCAGCTAAGCATTGCTGCTTGATAAATGAATAAGTTCAGTGATGGCGTGCTTGGTAAAGTCAGGAAACTAACAAAGACAGTACGACAGAAAAACACGTACCTAAACGTTTGAGAGAGGGACAGAGAGAAGCCGTTTGAGAATGTTGACAGGTGGTACTGCCACATGGTAATATTTGTTAGTTATACTTAGGAAACACTGTGTTATGTGGTTTTAACTATTATAATATTCGGGTCCAAAACGCTTCGGCGCCGCCGACCGGACGCAAGGACAATTTGACGAAGGAGAGATTGAGCGACGCACTATATTGGCGACCGCACAGTTGAATAAATTGGGCGAAGAAAAAGTACGTTACGACCCTAATGATGGACAAACCTTGAACGTTCATACATGGTCAATAATATTTATATTGAACGAAAAATAAATTCTATTCGCATTCATGTCTTTATGTCCGCCTAAATATTAAGAATTTGTATATTGTCATACTGTGTCCAATTAACTCAATTTCCGTCAGATGTATAAATTCTTAACGAGGTTCATTATACTATCTTCTTAAAATAAATAACTAGCAACAAAATACGAAGCATGCAATTAAATAATTAAATATCTGATAATTTACATTATAAAGTGGTTAATTAGGTAATCAAAACATATCTATAAAGATTAAAAAGAAAAACCAATATTTTTTTAAATTCAAAGATAAACTTTAATTAAGATAAATTGATAAAAATAACCCGTTTTAATGTGCATTATAATATTATTTTATGGATAGTTTTATCATTGAAATGTAAGTTATTAAGTGCTATCGAACAGTTTTAATGTATTTTAGATTAAACTTGACTTGTATAACTTGATATGATTTTCAGTTAGTTCGAATCAATCTTCGGTATTTTGGCCATCGTCAGATGGCCTCGATTAGATGTAGATAATTTCTTTAGTATTGTTGCTAAACGCTATTATAAAACTATAAAAACAAAAACTTTCTAACATTATCTCTTATTGACATAGATGTGAGCTGTATAATAAAATAATCTTACTACATATAGCCAAATTAGCGCGTTGTTCGTGGAGCATTGCAGACAGTTATGTTCAAACTGCATTGGATTTAACAAGAACATAAATTTGATAATGATTGATATCAAATATCTGATAATAATATGATCACTATTAATAGATGCTTGCTAATATGAGTATGACTTGATACCAGTGGCAAAGGGTGGAGGTAGGCTGTTAAGATCCGCCATAAACAGTGCACATTAAACCTTTTCAGACATACATATTTGTTTTCATTGAAATAAGACTACAATTTACAGATAGTGTTGGTTAGTTTTTAAAATTCAATTAAACCCTGAGAAACCAAGCCATAATAGATAATAGTCAAAAAATACATGTCTATCTATAAAATATCTAAAATTATGCAATCAAATCATAAATAACTTTGAATATTTTATAAATAGAATAATATTTTTTATTTATTATAGTTTGGTTTAGGCAGGGCTTAATGAATTAAAAAAATTAACCAACAATATGTGTAATATGTATTTTTAATCAAATGAAAACAAATAACTATGAATGAAAAAGTCTGCACAATTTTGTCGTATTGCCCAAATTAGACCAAAACTTTTCGTTTAGGCCGTGTTTAATTGATTTTTAAAAACTAACTAACACCATCTCCTAACAGCCTACCTCCACCCTTCGCCACTGCTTGATACATACGGGGCCCCACCAGATTTTTATATAATTAATAGTATTTCTAATTTACGTACCTACATATTTTATTCTGTCTTTCCCTTGTATTCCGGTGGTTTTTATTACGTATTGTATTTAGACATGAATTTGATGCCATCTATTACTGATAAAACAGCTCTCAATTAACTGTGATACAGCTAACTGCACACGTATAAATTTTCGGACACGTAACCACATAACTAACTGAAAGATAAGAGAGTTTTTGAGCTTCACCAGGTGAAACGCAGTCTACGCTAAATAACCTTGTCAGTTTTACAGAATATAGGAAACGGGACACGTGAATATTATCCACGTCTAAGATATTCTAAAGAGAGAGACACTTTTTAGAATAAAAGCGTGCGTGTGAATAGGTCGGCCAGATTAGGAAACATACAGGTAAGATATTCAAAGAAATACTTACATAAAAGTGTTTTCACTAGTACTGCGGAATGTTTCAAATAGGTATGTCAAGACCTACCAATGTAAAGATTATTAAATTTATTATTATATCGGTGTGCTATAGCAGGTACGTATTACTAGATTAAATAACATTTTACGAAACGTAATAACACTAATAACTTAAATCCTGGCTGTACTAGAAAATGTAATGCGTACATTAATATTCCCTAGGTCCTTAGGATATATTATGCTTATAATGTTATAATATTGTGTCGAAATATAATCTCATATTAACGGTATCAATTCGCCAGTTATTTTGAAGATAAGATAAAAAGCACACATTTTATTGGGATTTGTAAATTTATTCGTACAGTGTAAGTAAATTCACACATGCCTGGCTTACAGTATGTAATATTAGAATGTCAACAAACTGATAGTAGTTATTGAAAATATATAATTTAAATGGGTAGATTGGCAATATCACTCCCACACTAAGCACATGGGTCTCCGCCGAGTAGAAGTTATATATTAACACACTCCTTACGAGGGATGGATAATAGGTATAGCCTTTGGTCTAAATCTAATCTAAATCATAGGATCCATACTTTGGATCAAGCACACGATAAATTTATTATTAATGTAATTTAATTAAGATACAAAAAATATTGGTGTGATTTATTTACTGATCGCATACATAGGCAAATAATATAGTGGCATAAATAATTGTGTTAACTTTGTGTGAATTTCTATGGTAGTGGTTGTGCAAAATTTTCAAATTAACACACATAACCTTAACTCCATATTAAGCGGTTTTCTGGCTCTAGAATTTTATATACCATAATGGCCAATTAAGATATAATTAAACGTTTTATATATTAAAATAAAATATTATAGTAGGTATGTAGGTACTTAGTTCAAACAATTTTATAATGATTAATTCTTGTTTCATCCGGTTAGGTTAGATAGATACCAGGTTAAAAAAAACGTGCCTAATGTAATATAATATTTGTTAAATAGTTTTGTAAAACTATAGAAAATAAGTAATAACTCTACCTTAAGTCCATTTAAAAAAAATGTTAATTAATCTTCATTTAGTTTTATGATAGCAGAATCATTACCAGTCGTAGTCGATCAACTGCTGGATAAAGGCCTTCCTAGTTCCCTCCACTCTTCTCGGTCCCTAGTTTTACGCTACCTCGTACTTACACATTATGAGTCCGTCTATCGCTATCCGGTGGGTTTTAGGGCGTCCCTATCGTCGTTTAGGGCCCCTTGGGTACCACTGTATGACGGCATTTGTCCAGCAGCAGAATATGCCATATAAAATAAATATAAATGACCATTTCTTCATAACCTTAACTCCATGCTGTCAACAATATGAGTTAAATCTTTTTATTCATTTTACGTGGACAGAAGCATGCTAAGCAAAATAAATATAATGTCATATACTGCAAAAATGTACTCACTACTAACACTGACTGTACGCCAGGAAACGAAAAAAGGACTTCGCGAAATGGTGTATAGAATGTTTGTTTACCTTTGGCATACATAATAATAACTAGAATTTCTATTCTTTATCGTAAGTACACATATTGTTAGCAACGTACGTAAATATACCTATATGTATAAGTATAGTAAGCATCCGCTCTGATTACGCCTAAGTGCATATTATTATATCGCGCGCCATGCTTTTTCAAGGCAGCGAATGCCTTCATACTGAATTTTCAGACTGCCTGTCGCCAGCCCAACGCGAAGTTAATGTATTCGCTTCAATACTATTTTTGATACATCAATACCGGCGTAAGTTGACAATGCCCGCCCGTTTTTCCGGGGCATTGTATCAATAAAATATACAGACTGCTTGACGCCAGTCATTTTTCCCTTCATAAATAAAATCTATTGACATAGAATGACAATGTGCGTCGAATGCCTGATATTGGAAGACAATATAAGATTGTAATATACCTATACTAATCTAATCTTTAGATGTCTAAATTGAAAAAAAAATGAGTAATATTTTTTATCTTGAAGGATCAATTGACAAGACATCAATAATTGATGTGATTATTCCAAATAAAATTCGCTGATTGATTCAAGTTTTGTAGTCATCATTATTTCATCACCACGTCCCGCGCATCGTTTTAATTACATTTGTGACGTTGAAAAAACTAATGACGCACGAAGTTTTCGAAAAAAAAATTAGGTGAATTTCTTAGATCGAGGGGGCGGTTCGGAACTCCCACCGCTTTCGTTGATGCCCGCCTCTTCAAACGTATTTTTATAAAAAGGATTTGGAGTATTCTAATGGCATAGTTCATTAATTATATAGGTACCTACGTGAACAATGTTTTCCATCCATAATTAATTAATTGAACTGGCGTTTACCTGGTAGAACTACATTATAATGGTTTTGAAACAAAATTATTTTTGTTAATTCTACTTTAATTGAGTCATTTATGTTGACAGCTATTTCGGGCTATAAAACTATCATCGGAACGAACGACTATAACTATGATTCTGATAACCTGTTGCCAATCTCGTTACGCCAAATCTGATACGGTTTGAGCGAACGTTGCGTCTATCATCCATCATAAACTTGTCATCATCATTTATCCCAAAACCCAAGTGAAACCGTGAGAGTGAAATTGCGAACCGTCCGTTTACCAGTATGTGAGTGCGTGAACACCGAACCAGCTCCAGCGCGCGCCAGCCCTCTCAGCATAAAAGGTCAGTGTCTGTCATCCTGTTTAAGCCTCGCCCCAATAGATACATAAACCACAAGCATCTTCAAATTAGGTAGGTACAGTCCACTGCAAAAACCGCAACCATAATAATGATCCTTCGAGTCGTATTCGTAAATATCTTACATACCTACCTACATCATGTATGAAGGAAATAACGAGTAATTGTTAATAATAATATTACTAACGAGCGAAAAAAAATACAACCTTGTGATATTACACGGATATCATTATCTAATCAACTTTGTTATCTCTATTAAATAGACGGTACAAACTCTAGAGATTATAGTGATTACTGAACATACAAGTCTAACGATACGTATATTAGGCATAAAGCCCATTGACGCAGCGAGTGCGGCGCTCGCGCAAAATTTCTACAAGTGGCGCGTAAATCAACGAAAATACAACGTAATCAAATACGCCAGCGCCCACTGGATGTGACGACGCATTTTACGCGCGCGCCGCATGAATCATCGTTTTTTCGCGAATCACCGCTTCTCGGCGATACGAATGAAAGAAAATACAATGGAGTCCATTCATTGAACACAGCGAGTAAAAACACGCTGCGCGAGGCATTGTCGATCGACGGGCGGAAAGCAATTATTTAATTACAGAGAAGTCATTGTTTTATTTTATTGCGTGTTCAGTTTATCGCTGGTTGAATAATGTCATCGTAAATTTTAATTACAAGCCCCGAAATAATATAATATTTTTATTGCTTTTTTATGAGAGGCGCTGTAATAATATTTATTTTGTGCTGCTTGGGCCGCTTATAACATAGGTGAAGGGTAATGCGCGGGAAGAGACGTGTGATTATGGTTATGAATAAACACTGCATACGCGGACTTCGCGCGCCCGACGCGTTCTGTGGGCATCATCGCTTAGGAATAAAAAATAATCCGGTAATACTTAACTAGGTAAATAAGTTCAATTATTTTATAAAGACTTGTCGGAACCAGTTTGCAGTATTCCTAGAGCAGTGATTCCGAGCCAAGGTTTCCAACGAGAAGCTACTGTCTGAAGGTACGCATGACTCCGCAGTTTGGAGGGCGATGAATCGGATAACAACCGGAGGAGCTAGAACCAAAAACAACATGAAGAAGACGTGTGGATGCTCCGATGATCCTTCAAATGTGACGCCAAGGAACTGCGGGACATGGGATAGTCATTCCGCTCGTTGCAACCAGACAAGGCTTGGTTGGAAAGAGTCTAGTCATCTCTCGCAAGGACACGACAGAAGTAGAAGTTATTTGACGTATTGGCTCGTCTTAAAACCTCCTCATTGACATTGTGAAATCTTCAATGCATGCTAGTATATCCACCTCTCGAAAACCTCCAGACTTATAGGTTTTGATTCCGTAGACCAGTAAACTCATAAGTATAACGTAGCACCTGCTTACTACTTTCAATTGAGTGCCCAAGTGCTTTTTGGTATCTCAATTCATTGTTAAATTACTAAATATTCTAAATAATTATGGTGCATTGTATAAAAAATATCATTATTTTACCAAAATTACATACACGCCATGCAGCTTAAAAATCTCTAATTGCATTTTCCAAAAAGTGTAATTTTTTGAACATCCGATACACTGGCTATCAGATATAAAAATAAATTTGATTTGAAACACTATCTAAAACATGGCGAAGAATTTGAAGCTTTTGAATAAGATAAATACTTGTTATTGTATTATGTGCTGTAAATGGCAATACTCATTTAGCATTACCATGCTCATAATGGTGTTATACTAATATTGTAGAGGTAATTTTAGAAATTCTTGGAAAATAATATCATTAGCATGAGTTTCTGCAGAAAAAAACACGCTTTTTTAAATATTTGTATAATCAGTAATCACACCCGAGATCTTGGGTAATGCAATATGTGACTAATATACATACATACAGACATATAAAACCGTCACATGATCTGAAATGTAAATTTAAACATCGTAAATGTAAAGTAAGCAGTTACGCAAATACTCTGCAGGTATTATTGGCTTAAAATTTGCGCAAATATTAATCAGAGTGATTAGATTGATTAGAGCCTTCACATTACACCAAGAGTCTATTTATAATCTCTATATATATAAAAATCTCTTGTCACGATGTTTGTGGTCGAACTCCTCCGAAATGGCTCGACCGATTTTTATGAATTTTTTTATGTATATTTGTTAGGTATGAGAATAGGTCAACAAGTATATTTCATACCGCTAGATGATTAGGGTATCTCTATCCAGAAAAAAATTCTTTTATTTTTTTGACAATTTTTTTTTTGTATTTTTTTTATTATTTGGCATAAAAAAATACCTATAACCTCAAATTTTCATTTTCCTACCCTCATCCTTCCATTTTTTAATCGCGATTTTATTATTTTTGTATGAAAAAATTTAACCGTCGTTCGTATTTCAAACAGAACGAAATTATTTATGTTGTTGAATGACAGATGGCACTACGTCCGAGAAGAATTCAAGAGAAGCGTCGCGTCATTTTGACATTTCATTCGGCAAATCACAACGCAGTGCGTGCAAAATTTTGTACGATTTATTTTAATTTATCTATTTTATGTGCGTGTATTACAGTGCACAATTCCAGCAAGACGCAAGGGGGGCCATTTGGGCCGTCGAACGAATAAAGCAACAAACATGCGAAATAGTAGAGTAGAAAGAACAGACGAACAAATCCAACAAGATAACAAAAACGTGCGTGTAAGCATGTCGCAATTGCGTGCATCTCAATCACAAGAGGCACGAGCTGAACGAAATCAACAACGAAAATTGGAACGGAGCGAAGCGCGCCGGTTCGTAGTTAACACACGCACAGAAAATGACCGACAACGCCAACAAGTACATCGAACATTTACATCCGCTTCGTTCCTTCGTTTCGCATTCAAGTACGAGCCAGATATTAAATATTCCGCTCATCCGAAAGTGCTGATTGGTGCTATGGACAAAGAATGTCCCCATTGTCATGCGCTCAAATTCAAACATGAGTCAGCCGGGATGTGTTGCGCATCAGGAAAAGTGCAACTACCAGAAATTGAGATACCACCAGAACCATTGAACAGCTTGCTCATTGGCACGGTTCCAGATTCAAACCTGTTCCTGAAGTCCATTCGCACATTCCATTCATGCTTCCAAATGACTTCGTCCGGAGCAACAGAAATAGTTCACAATACTGCGAAAAATGGTCAACAATTCCATTCTACGTTCAAAATCAAAGGTCAAGTATACCACAAAGTAGGCTCATTGCTGCTAATGCCAAACGAACCACATACATTTTTTACAAATCTACTTCATGGGCGCGGCGGTGAGGACATCAATCATGTGGATGCACGTTACGGCTACAATAGCCTCAATTCGCCTAATGCCAGGCGCATCGTCGGCGAACTGGACGCCCTGTTGAATGAGCACAATGAATTATTGAAATTCTTCAAAGCACACATGCATGAATTGCAAAGTGACAATCACGCTATTGTCATCAATCCTGATAAAACACCAGTTGGAGAGCACATACGTCGATTCAATGCGACTGTTGTTGACGACATTGCTGGAATCATGGTTGGCGACCGCACATCGACGCGAGAAATCGTGATTCAAAGAAGAAACAATAATCTGGAGTTCATCGCTGACACACACCGTTCATACGACGCTCTCCAATATCCGCTAATTTTCTGGAAGGGACAAGACGGATATTGCATAAACATTAAACAACTAGATCCTGTCACAGGTAATTCATTCAATATGAACATCATTACTCATTTTGAATTGAGAAAATGAATGGTTGATGTTTTTTGTTTTTATCGGCGGTCATCGTCTACAGTGCTCTATTCCTCTTTCTGTCATAGATCCCATCCCCACACACTTACGATACATTCGTTACTTTTTATTTAACAACCAAAATATTCACTAGAAATAATTTATATGGCAGAACAACGTTTGCCTGGTCAGCTAGTATTATAATATAATTGTAGGAGGGACCACACATCGTACAGTTCGCCAAATTGAGCCGATTGCTGATGTGCATAGCTACTGCATTGTATAGTATACGTTAAACTATACACGCATGACAGAAAAGTGACATTCGGGTAGTCGGAGGAGAGATGAATGCAAGATGAAGACGAGATGAAAGGAACATGTTGAGTCGGATTTAAAGACAGTGGATGTCGAAAAACGGGAGGGAAACTGATTAGGACAGACCTGGATGTAAGCGGATGACGGAGATGAAGTCACGACCCACAAATGTTTGTAGCACCAGGCTAAAACGCAGACATACCGTTGAGTATGCATAAGATCTCTCATTTGCGCTATTCGTGTAATAAATAAAATTTAATTTTAAAAAGTTTTCATTTTTACCTACACTCCTACCGATACATTAATTTATTAATTTTATAACAAACAATATTTACAACAATAACTTGAAATACTTGTCTTATTTTACCACTTTGTTAACGTACGTATTTTTTTTAAATACTTATATGTTAACAACTTAAAAGCCATTCATAGCATAAGTATTAGTAAGGAGCTTATATATGTTGAGTTACTAAACGAGGACATACCTACGCATACATTGAAAGAAACTACAAAATTCGTACCTATAATACTATCTAGAATAATTATTATTTATAACACCATTAATCTTAATATATTATATAAATAAAATACTTGCATTTTTTTCTTGGTATAATCATTAATTTAATGAACTATCAGCTTATTTATCCGATATCAATAATCGACTTCAGTAAACACTGTCAAAGACCACACCACACCCAAAAATGAAAAAATGATAGCACTATTGTTTATCAAAATCGACGCGAAGGACATATTGAGGTTATTTTTACGTATCTTTAATAAACATACTTAATGCTGGTAAAGGAAGATACAAAGATGATGAAAACTTTCGGCTAGATAGATGGAGCCTAAACACATGCAAGTGAAGCAGAAAAAAGAATCGCTGGCCTACTGATTAGGTTAGCTACAAGTGTCTTCGCAGTGTATACTTGAAGAAAACTTCACATTTCTAATATGACGTTTATTTGCCAATTCGCAAGGTGAATGAAAAGACAATCCATCACGTTGATTAAAGAAGCACCCAATAATATAACACTTGTTTTACATATTTTATAATTATATGATATTATTATTTATATATCTACCTAAGTTGAAACATTGACAGCCATTGCTTGAGTTAGGGCATCGGAAATGCCAACTTAGTTATAGTAATACATTTACAGTTTACCAACTTAATCATTTACCCATTTTGTTCGATAAATAAATTCAAATGGCTTTCTTTATTGACATTCATGGCATTCAATGCATGCATACCAAATTATTTGGGAAAATACATTAGGTAGGTACGCAAAGATCTTGTTGAAATTTCGTTGAAAAGAATAAAGCTACAAATCCCATGGACTGACAGTGTTGTTTGTCATTATTTGTTTAATAGCAGTAAATTGTAGTATTTACAAAATTGTTGTATTTAGGCATAATTACAGTATGTATGTTAAAATTTCGTTCATTTTATGTGGAATCCAGCGGGTACAGTAGGTATATAATACGGTTAACAACACTGACACCATTTTTATAAAGATAAACAATATAGAAAATGCACTCCGCAGAGTATGGTAACCACCCGTGGCTTGTAGTTAATGGTAATGTTTGCGGGTACTGTAAACGTGAAATAACGGTCTCAAATCCAAATGGTGATAATGACAACATTATTAAACAGACACCATCAAGATTGCAATCTTATTTATCAAAATTGAGATAACGTAGTATCTTTGTCCTGATGTCTAAATGCGAACACACTTGACCTATCACGAGCGCCAATACCGGCGCGCTAAGTACGGCGATGATTTATCTGCAGAACGAGCCAAGGCGGGATTCGAAGCGGCGTCCGCCCCATCGGAGACGGAATCCGCGACCGCTCGACCACCGAGGATATTCCCGGAAGAGGACAATACCAATTATGAGATATTAATTGCACCTGTCCGCGTTAGATAAACAATTGCAGGGGAGTCTAAACACAGGCACGCGAGTCGCAATTGAAATTGTGGATTTTATCAATGATTTTATACACATCATTCTAATTAACACACATATATGTGCATTTAAATCAGATCGCACTCCGGCACAATCCGGCGCACCCGTAGAACAGATTATCGCTGGACAAATTTCTACCATCCAACTGTGACTTGAAACTGGGCGATTTTTGATCACAAAAGATGTTTCAAAAGTTAAAAATACTGACAGAGCCACCTGCCTTTAAGTATTATACATAATTGAATTAAGTATTCACATACACAAAGATTGATTGTATCAGAGTCTATCGAATATTCTACTAATACACGCAAACAGTGTCATTTCCCTCCATTTGCGGAAGTGAGAAGGTGCTGTCACTTTGTTTCTTTGTATGGTTTTTTGGTCTGGGACTTGGAGGTGGACAAATAACACACCGGAATTGTGGTGGAAACGACGAGTTTTAATTGCGTTAATATCTACTAGGTTACTACATTTTCATTTTATATAGTTTTGTTTATGCGTAGCGCGAGTTAACAATCTTTACTCTTTTACTGTCTGCAGCGTTCTGCCGCGCCAAAAAAAACGGCCGCTTACGAAGCTCCAATGCGGCGTTGCTAATATGAAATTTTGCCGCCAACCATGTACAACGTTGCCGGTTTATTAATATTTATTTTCGTAATCAGCCCTTACTATTTGTTGGCCTGGTACCGATTAGGGCCTCTCCAGATTCACAGAGACATCCCCAAATGGGGAACATTTGGGAATGTAACAAAAGGAATCTGGACAAGGTCTAAGGAATCTCCCCAAAATTCGGCGATAAATATATCTATGACACTGAAAATTAAAAATAAACAAACGGTTTTGGAAGAATTGTAAATACTTATGTTGATCTTTACCCTGAACCATAATAATTCGCACTTTGGCAAAATGAATTTGTCAAGTGAGTAATTATCGTGTAGTGTGCGAAAGCAATCAGTTGAAACTTTGCCGGGGAGAAATATCACAGCAAATAAGAAAAACAATAACATGTGTAAAGTAAAAAGTTTCACGATGAATGTCTTAAAAGATGATCAACATTGTATTGTAATACGACTTTAAACTCTGTACGCTCGTACAATAATAATACTATTGCCTAAAGCGAGTAATGTAAATAATTGAATTAATGTGTAGATACTAAGGTTAACTTCGAAAATATAGTATAAGTATAGTAGCTAACAGATTGTAGGTCAGCAATCATGACATAACAATAAAATGCTTAGAAAAAACCAGTTTCCGGTCTAATAATTTGCTACTACTCCACAGTACAGAAGCGTAATGGGTAATGATGTGTTAAAAAATAGCATTATTTAGTTCACCTTCTTAGTAACATAATCGTTCCGTTTGTGATACTAACATGTATATTTTACCAAACATGTGCTCTCTGCAATGATTCACATGTCTGTAAGAATATCGTTTTAGAAGGAAATAAAGTCAGTACACTTTTAATGATATATTTTATAAACATTTATTTATAACGAATAATAACTCAGATTTAAGAATGTAACATTTTTTTATTGAACATACAAAATTCGGGAACACCTCAGAAAAAAAAATGGTCAATGTGTTTTTACTAATTTAGCCACCTGTACCCTACCTATTTACGACGAAATTAACTAGCCACTGAAGCGTTTCTCAAATTTCGTTAAGAGCGTACTTCAGTGAAACGGCAAATAATTTTCAACAGTAGGTGCGACGAAATTTCTCACTAGTTGACATGACTCGACAATCGGAGACAGACAGTCGAGGTGTCCCGCATGTCGATTTATTTTGTCATGGCGTCGGATGAAAATATTCTTAAATCGTGTAAAGATGACTACGAAACTTTACGTATATACTTAAAAAGAAAACAAGTCAGTGAATATACTATTATTATTAGTAATATAACAATAAACATAACATTAAATGACGCATGTTGGATTTTTATGACAAATTATATTTCGTTCGGCACGCGTAATTTGCACAATCCGCGCATCGCCTAGACACGATCTTTTTAGAGTTTTAGACCATGCCTCAACTGAGGTATCGCCTTAATATTAGCGACCACCTTTTGTGCTTTGAATATTATTTTCACCTGTTTCCGAGGTAATTCCGAATCGTGTATGTATTATTCATTCATAATATGTCAGATATGTAGGTTTCTGTTCGAGTATTCGGTAAAGTAAATAAATAATGACAGGTTGTTATTATTGCCAAACTTCTACAGGGGGCACTAGCGAGGAGGTTCTTTACATACCTAGAAGGATCCGCGACACGTCACGCATGGGTGCCAAATGTGTAAAACAAGGTTACAACCAAGAAAAATCATTATGATAACACCGCACTAAAAGCGAAATACCGGGTTTCGGGGAATAGGTAAGATCAGTACGATGTCTCCCCGCGGGAGCTTGTCTCAAGAACCGAACATGGAAAGCTTTAAACGAGATAAGAACCATGCTAGGGCGTACTCGAGACAATAATGGATGACTGAGCTTGCAAGTGCGACACTTATTTTGAAGAAATGCGTACTCACTCAAATGCGCTTTCAACGAGAGACTATAAGCTGATGAAAAGTGTGTTGCTTTTACTAAGCGACACTCTGTAGCCACGAAAACCCGATACCAGCGGCGATGTTCTTTGACGCAAATGAAGCAACCCATTCAACAGAAAATTTAAAAGGGGGCATCAAAACTGATCAAAGCACTCGTAAAATTATTAAATTATACCAACAACTTTAAAATATGCGAATCTATTACAAATTGATAATCAATTATATGTATTTAATAATATCGATTTAGATTTAAAATCAGTAACGTCCAGTGAGAGAGATCATACATTACTACTAACACTACTTCACTGTCACACCCCAGCGTTGGGGTATAGGGCAAACACAATTTCTCACCCCTTCCCTCGGTACACTGCTAACTCTCGCGCCTCCAGCCATTTCAGACCTGCAACGCGTAGGTCGTTTTTGTAGCACCGCTGTAGGGAGAGGAACGGCCGGCTACGGCGACGAAACCCTTAAGACTGTGCCACAAAGGTACGAAGTATAGCACTCTCTGGCGGCATCCGGAACAGACGTCTCTTCGTGATTACCTCAATCACCGAGGGCTACTGTGTCCGCTCACGAACTCGAGTGTTTGTAACGCGGTCGTGCCAATGTACCCCTAAAATTCGGCGTAGTCTCAAATGCCGATACCTTTGAAGCTTTGTAAGATGCCACGCCTCACAGCCGTACAGGAGCACAGGTAGCACGTTGTACAAACGACATTTATTTTGATCCTCACATAATACATCCTTGACCTCCACGCGACTCGTTGGCTGAATGCATCCCACCATACCCATGCGGATTGAAATTTCATTGGAAATACAACCATGGCACCAAAGTATTTGAATCTGATCACCAGCTCGACGGGCAGACCGGAAACCCGCAGAGGAGTGAGTGAGTGAGCAATGCATGCAACATGCACATTTTATAATAAATTTCATAGACAAGACATTGTCATTTTTGTATCGTAGGGGGTCTCAAAATTGGTTAATACGTCGGGCAGTGGCGCACCCAGGGGGGGGGGGGGGCAAGGGGCCCTGGCACCCCCCAAAAATGAAAATTAACAGAATGATTTTAAACATTGAAATTGAAAGCCAATAAACTATACCTTTGGGCTTAGACAAATAAAAACACGGCAAAAAATGATTTGTAACAATTCTCCAGCACCCTTTTTAGAAATATTTCTTAGATATTAATTTCTAAACACTAATGTCAGGTTTTTTTAGAAACCCAATCCCTAATGGAACTGTCAAAAAATTCTCGGTGTCCACCCGAATTCCGGAGTGGCGTAGGTCATGGCTGGGGAGGGCTCTAGCCTGGGGGCCTGGGCTGTGGGGGGCCCGGCATGTCGGGTTGACCAGATAAGTGAGATAAACACACATCATAAATTAGCCTTAATAGTAAAAAAGTCGCCTGCGGCGCTATTATAATTCATAGCCATGGACATTTTTAATTACTTATATAATTGTGCAATATATTTTTTTGATTATTATGTGTCGATACTCGACAACTCCAATATTAAAGTAGATGTATTAAAAATCGCCAATAATTCACTGTATAAGTACCCTTAATTTGAACTAAAACACAATTTGAAAAACGTTAATGTAGTGTTTCACACTGCCTTTAATCGTCGCGGTAGGTAGGGGGCTCGCCAAATATACTAGCCTGAGGGCCCGTTTCAGGATGTGGGGACCATGGTGTAGGTACACCGAGTGCAATAGACAAAAGACCGATAAACGAGAAATTAGGATGTGAAAAAGAAAAAGAGCCCATAGGACTAATTTACATTCTCCACCTTGGGCCCCCCCAATATTAAATCCTGGGTGCGCCACTGACGTCGGGCCTATACGATGATACAATGAATATGAAGTATTCATATCATGCGAAGGTGTACCTAATTATCACCCTTTTGTAATACGTATTATTGTTTCCACACTACAGCCAAAAAGGTGAACTAATTATAGTAAAGATCACATATATTGTATTCGGTATATATTATGTAAGATTACATTATAGGTCAGAAATGATGATGTAAACATATTCTAATAATAATTAGCAACTTCTTAATTAATTTCATACAATGATGATGCATGAAATGAGTTTTGTTTGAAAAATAACAAGATACTACACATCCAGCAAAATGTGCTAATGACTATTGCATTGATCTGATACCCGAGTATATTACACTTTTCTGTGTTAAAAAAAACTTTTGAACTTATGATCATTTCTCACGTTATTTTGTGTTAATAATAATTACTGACATGCGCAAATCGTTAACTTCCGAAACATGACTATGTTCATTTTAAATAGTTAATATATTTTTTTTATGTAGAAATAATTTGTTTCCATCAAAGTTTTTTTTAGTTAGCAAAACAATACTTGTTGTATTCGTATTCGTCAGACCATCAATCAAAACAAGGTTGTTCGTCAAGTATTCGCTTGCGCCAGATGTAATGTCAGTGAGCATATTATATTTTATCAATTTGAATCATTAACAATAAATTGAAAAAGATTTACTTTCGTAATCGATGTGAATCTATTGTTAGGCGAAGGCCGCTTGAGTCGAAATAACATTTAGACGTATTGTATTGAATGCCAATAGTTATAAGGTCTTCGTGTGAACTGTCGATGATATTTTATTAATATCAATATATTGTAACAATTAGAAAGTATTAAAAAATAGATAATCACAACATCTATTTTGGCAAACAATTAGTTTGACAGACAAAAATTACCTTGGGATATACGTATCTACAATGCACGCTCGTGCAACGATTTCTACCAATGCTGTTGAAAAAATGAACAAATAAATATATCTATTAACTTCGGATTTTATAACTAAATAAATATTTGCGATATTCTGCCGTGTGGTACAATAAATACGTCAAATATATAATATAATTTAAAATATTTTTGGGGATGCTGCACATTTACAGCATCTATAGACCGCACACCACTGGTAAATTGGTATATAATATTATGTATGGTACTGAGTTCACATTTGATATGATAGAAAAGACATGTAGATTGTTATGAAGATAACTTAAATAACATTACAAAAATAAAATAATAGTATGTATGACGAGACAGTATCACAGCATGGTATGAAAAGGTGCATGCTAGGCATGAAGTGCGAGGACAAAACACGAATAAAACGAATAATTACTGTCGAACAAGAACTTCTTGTCCACGTGTTAAAACTGTGAACTAACAACCCCCTCCAGTGCAGCTAATCGCACTTCCGTTTTAAAATGACTCCCCCAAATGTATCATTTCATTTTACGCTCATGTGGTGTACGGATCTATTAATTTACGTAATTTTAAGCTTTTTATAATTAAAATATACTTATCTAAAACGATCAGGAGTGATGATATAATTATTAGTAAATTTTTGGTTTATTGCGAAGAAAAGGAGTTGCATAGAAAAAGAGACCCGGATAGGTATATTATTTAAACACGCCTCTAGCTCGCGTTGCCGCAAGTCTTAACATTTATGTGACTACAGCGACTTTCTGTTACCGCCGATTTGTCTTTGTCGGAGAGTATAGGAAAATAACTTCGATGAAGAAAAATAATATGACACCAAAATAGGGAACTGAACTTTTTAAACACGAATATACGAGCCTTCTGAGCTATATTCGGATACCTCAGTGTCATGTTTGTAGGTACACGAGTCAACGCTTCACAGGTAACAAACAAATTCTATATAATTAGAGGTCTTGGATTCATAGCCCGCGAGACCTCTGCAATGGCGTGTTACTGTCATTTAATTTTACATCAATCAAAAGCAGGCACGCGAAAGAAATACCCTCCACGCTAGACTAGAAGAGTGTGCACCTATGTAATGTGAGAGTTTTAGAAAAGTCACAGAATTAATGCAAACGATAATAAAAAAAATGTAAACGTTACAATAAGAAATTAACTGATGTTAATTTATTAATGAATAATTTCGTACTTGAACTTTGAATAACAACGGTAAAAACCCCCAGTTTTAAAGTTTGGGTGTTATTGGTGATTGGGATACCAATCATCACTTCTAATCAGACGTTATGGAATCAATATACTCAATTTCAAAATTGAACATTGTTATTGTTTCTAAGGTTGTTCCAAATTATGCACCTATGTTTAATATTAATTTTCTTCTCTTACTTATGGGTTGATAGTTCACACTATTTGAATGAAAGTTAGGTACGTATGAGTATCAATTTATTGTGAAAATGAGTCTTGCAAACGGAAAACTATCCATTGTGTCAGGAAATGTTATAGAGATTAGGGTTTATTTACCATGAAGGCTTCTTCCACATGCACGGACATTGAAGTTAATAGCCCTACCAAACCACATCCCCCGCACCACACCCAGATTAATCATGCGAACCACGGGACCCTACGTTTGAATATGAAGCACCATTAAATTGTTTTATTTATAACTGAAAATGTATCCGAGGCAGTTGCCTAATGCTGAGGTCGTAATGTACCCAAGTGTCGTTTAACTTAAGGTTAAGAGTTTAAAGTTAAGAGTGCCCATGGAAGAGAGGTCGGACGGTCCGATGGACCCAACAGCTGGTTGAAACGACATGAGCACCTCTAATCACGCACGGACAAAAAATGCCTCTATTTCACCACCGATATAGACTCTGCGTGTCACTGAATTCCGGGATTTATCCTTCACGGAGCCTTATAGAAAATTGCTACTCGATGATTAATTCGTCATGGTCACAATCCTCTTGAGGTAATATGAGAAGAAATTATTTTGCCGGGTTAGCTTTTGGAAAAAAATCATTCTAAAAATATACATTTAGGTACTTACCAAAAAATAGCGAAGTTCCAGTTTTTTAATTATTTTCATAATTAGGTCAATATTCAATTCTCCACACCCCGAGATTTAAACCTCGTTACAACCTGACCCTGAAGGCGGTTAACCCAGCTCCCGCTATGTTTGCGTTCCCTGGTATAATCTATTTCAACTGGACATAAATACCATGTAAGTTTCTGGCTCAAGTTTCAGCATAAAAAAAACACTTGGTAAGCATTTAATGAATTGTGTTTTAAAACAATGTCAAGTAAGTAATATATTAAATAATTGGAATTTAATACTGGCCACATTATTTCGGTAGCTTGACTAGTAGCGAAATGTCCGAATGGATTTAAAAGCATGTTCACACGAACATATCAGTTTCAATCAGACCATTTCTGTGTAATGAATACTCTTATGAAAGGGTCCTTGGTCAAATTATGATAATGACCGCACACAGAAAACAGGTTCAATCACTCTTGCTGGCCAGTATTTGGTGTCCTTTTAACAGAGCTGTTAGAACAACCATGTTTTTTAAAGTGGAAAAATCGAATGGGGCACCGTTTCTTTTAAAATCTAATATAGGTACTCATTTCTAGTTATATTAAATATTTATTTTTCATTAAATGTCTCAAAAATGTTTCTTTACTATTTTTCCAATATATCTTTACCAGGATGAGCATATGGATATAACAATATGTAGATATTCAACTACATTATTAAAAAAACTTTTGTAAAACATTACGTCAAAATTTATAATATTATATTACTTAAGTAATTCATCTAATCTTTACAATATAATATAACCGAGTAAACCGAGAAATCCTTCTTGCATAGAGATGGAGCCTAATGACCCATGGGACCTCTAATTCGCATACAAACTCTCCAATGTTCTCTTACCTACTTCTTTCTTCATTTCTTCCATACAAAAATGGCATTTACCTACGTCAAACTGTAAAACGATTCAATAATTTTTTCGCTGACATTACAAAAGATTCCATCTGAAAAGTGTTTCAAAATCTTTGGTTGGAGTAAAGTGATTTCCAACAGACTACATTAAGAATAACTAAACATAATAGTATATAAATAATCTTTTTTTAATGAAAAAACAGTGGAACCTTTAGTACCCCGACATTATCGACAGTTCCGGTTTGGGGTTCTCAAGATTCACAATAAAGGCTTTCAGTCTCGCTTCCAATTCCAAAATAATTAAAAGGTTCACAGGGTTTGGTTCCGGTTCCGGTAAAAAAACGAACTGCACCGCGCAGGGACTTATTTTGACGTCTACGGATCTTCACGACCTGTCAAATAGCACCATATAATGATAACATCGTGTCTCGCTTACTTTTAAGAATGAGATTGACGAGACGTTCAGCACTTTTACGTATTAGTATCGCGATATATTAAAATACCCACTACTGGTGGAAGTAAATCTATGCACGTGTACTGGCGCTATAATATTAAAAGGTTTCATTTTAAAATATTGCTAAAAAGGTCGTTTCGTAATGTTATGCATATTACATTTTTACCCATGGATAATATAAATGAAAATAATTTTACAAAAAAAAAAACAAATTTATTCATGTACCTTTGTATAGCTAATTTATTCAATTACACTCTCGAATGATAACGTACGTAGGTACATAAATACCTAACTATGTTCAGGTTATTTTGTATTAGGTATAAAATTTGTATACAGTTTTTAAAAAAATAGGCCAAAACAGCTTACTGCTGAATTTCATGAAATGAGATTAGGAAGTGTGGAGGTAGATTTTATAATATGTCAATGGTTTCACCTGAGGATTCCGGACATACAGTTCTGCTGTGAAAATGTATCTAAATCGGTGATAACGTTATTGATATAATGTGTTCGTTTATCTTATCTTTGTTTACATTTGAATATTAAGTGTAAATATATATAATATAATATTATATAAGTATTTCAAATTTCATAAACGATCAGAAGCGGTTTCTACGTTTTATTATATTATTATATACGAGAGGAGGAGAATGTTACGCAAGTTATAAACTGCATAATAAGATCACGAACCTCAGGAATGAGGCAACGTCGTAAATGACGTAACACCGCTTTTGGTATTCTTTGACCACTCCCGCACTCATACTGGTACACCAAAAAATTACCTCCCTGTGATTACGTCAGATTTTTTTATCCACTCCTGCTTTCGTTAAACAACACATTCATTTAAAAAATACCAAATTTAATAAGTATACTTACTATAAAATTATAAATTATATAATGAGAACATTCGAGTGCTTAAAGTCAGACAACGTTATCTACAAAAAAGTTTTTTTTTTTTTTGAGATAACGTTATTTTACATTTATGGCTACATGATAGTCAAACAACGTTATGTCAATCTTTTCTAATTTCTTATTAAATCGTCAGTAAAGTTTAACGCTAACTACATAAGTTACCCTTGTTTTCATATATTTTTTAAACTATCCCTATAAATTTTAACATCATCATAAGCAAGATAAATGTACAATACACAAAAAATTATAAAATATTAACATTAGGTTTTAAATAAACATTTCCCTTGTTGAGTTACAAGAATCTAAAATAACGATTTTTGGCTCTCCTGTAAAGTTGCACTTTTGTAGATAGTGTTGTTTGACACTAAGCCCTTGAATTTAGATGCGACACTAAACTTGTTTGCAGACAATAATTCATATTCATTCATTTTTTTTCGGTCCCTTTAATTATCACAACCAGGGAACTCAGAAATAATGGGAACTGAAATACCTAACGGGTAACCGACTCGAGTAAGGAAGAATCCGGGTTAAACTTACACACGTGTCAAGAATATGTTTTACGTCGAATACTGAAAACTGGTCTCGGTTTATGCATTTACGGTCATTTAATGTTGGTGTATTACACACACTATTGCACGTGCATAATGCGTGCTTCATTTTTGTAGGAAACTCACACATTCAAAAACCCTCCACCAACATGCGGCGTAGTGAATATAGCCTAGCGGTATTCTATTTATTATCTGTTCTGTGATCACAATAGTATAATTTTCAAGCCCGAGTTCGAACGCGGTTAGGCATTGTTTGTTTATATTATATATTATATTATGTTCGTGCCTATAATCTTTTTTTTCGTGAAATATCTAGTATAAAAAGATAAAATATAGCATTGTTCAGTAAAATACTGAAGACGGACAAAATTTTAATTGAAGTCCTGTAAATATGGCTGTCCAAGAACTTTCTTTCAGTTACCTATCACAGCCTACTTACCTTCAACAAGCACCCATAAACACTGCCTTGTGGTACGGTCAATGGAAAACTTCGTAATATGGAGTCTACTTGCATTATACCTTCAGCCTGTTGTATGGAAACTGGTAACCTTCTTTCGGCCGCTGAACCGGGAAATTATGATTACGAGTAAACATAATGATAAGAGGAAAAAGTTTATAAAGTGTTTCACACGCGTTTGTTCGGGGAATATTTACTTAGTTTGTTCCCTATAAGCACCTACAATATAATATTTATTCGAGTACGTGTGGTCCGCACATTTTCTATAGAAAGAATAAATAGAAAAAATGATTACATTTTTTATAGATAAATAACAAAAGTAGGTAGTTATCTTTTCTTAACGTAACGACGTAGATATCGATTAGGTTTATTTTAAAAAAAATATTAGAAAAGGAAAAAAACACAGAGCAAGTATCTTTCGTTATGGAACATTACAATGGCCTTTAGAGGAAACATGTGAATGATTATTTATTGTTCTTTAGTAGACTTTTTAGAAGATTTAGGTAGGTAGTGTACCTACTAGTGGTTTAGTACTGTGTTCCACAACCTTTTTACAACTGCGGACCGCTAACTCAGAAGTAAAAACTCTTATTCATATACCTACAGTATTTTGTTTATTCGTTTAGTACAGATAACCGGATATAAGTACTAATAGTCTGATTACGAATATAAAAAAATATAACTCAAAAATTATATTGTTAATTTAATAATGATAAACGGATCAGCAATAAAAGAACTTTTTAAATTTTTAGAAACCAATATTTAGTTTTTAAAAAAAATGTGTGAAATTTACTGCTGCATATTTGCTAGAAAAGTTCATGTTAATATACGTGGCTTCAGTGTTATTTCGAAGAGACGAAGCGCTGCATTGACATTCATTTGGTTTCTCTGTTTCATTTTTATTACTGACTAGACAAAAAAATGAATTTTTGGCATAGGCATTTTAAAATGGGCGGAAATGTTATTATTTTCGGACCGGTAGAAAAAAATTACTGATCAAGAAAGAAGCAGCAAAAGGAAGGAGACTCTTGGCAACGTTTGTAATTTCGGTGATCGCCAACCTCGTAATGTGACATCGTTCATTTGACAACTTAACCTACCTACTGACGTATTTTAAGAACCGATGTCGATCGTAAAGCCGTTGGGGCACACATTTTGGATTTACAATGCACCCCATGAACACCATTACATTATGAACAAAATGTTCTCTGATTCAGACGCGGTTTTAATCGTTACTCTTCCCGTACACGCGTTGTATAATAAGATAATAATTTATTCTGTTGCGTTGCGAACTTCAAAATACACAGCAAATTAACTTATTCAATAAAATATTCCATCCTTTCTCCCAGCGATTCCACACCGTATTCATCCGGAGCAAGAGGGCGGTTTGTTACTACCCATATAAATCTTCGAGTCATAATATTCATAATAATATGCGATATGCGACGAGATCGGTTTTCTATCATCGGACCAAATGTACTTACATTAAAGAGTCCTTTTCATACACAGCAAACTAATAGTGAAAACATAATTCACGGTAAATGTGCAATTCAAATCATACTATACTTCATAGCAATCATAGCTGATATTTGAGTGCGAATATTTTCATATACAATTTAAAATTTACATGAGTCAACGTCTCACAAATCCGGTTTTCAAAAATTGTTTTTTTTTTAATAAAAATGAAACAATATAGTCGAACAAGTTATGTAAAATTATTCAGTCGCGTCTAGAAACGCCAAAATACCGTGATTTTTTAAAGAAATTCTAAAATATGATAAACATGCTGTGATGTTATGGAATTTAAATAATAGGAATATGAATTGTCGAGGCCCAGGGGGCATTTCATGTTGGTAAGGATATTATGAATTAAATTTATATAATAATTATATATAACGCAACCACCTTATTTTTACGTGGGATACTAACTACTTCATCAATTTTATTTTAATAATGGTCAGAGCCGGTATGGTTCGTTCAACAAGCGTTACTAATTGCTCAGTCAAGGATTGTTGGTCAAATTCAAGCAAAACCAAACCTACGATAAATTACCTTTCGTCTCTGTTCTGGCAGAACACACTAACTGGAGAATACTAGTTTTGAGTAATTTGACTTTGAAGTTGTTAAAATGTTTGAAATGGTCTATCAGGATGACTTTAAAATAAAGACTGTTTATTTATTAGGAAGGTTTCCACACGGTAAAGTTTGAAATAAGGAAAATTTTGGTATAACTAACTCAATATGTCATTTTTTCGAATTAGTGTCTTCTGCCAGAACAGTGACGCTATTATCACTGAAATTATCTACACTCACTGATTCCCAACCTTTATTCACCTGCAGACCGTTGAAAATAAGAGATTCTTATCGCCAACTCAAAATAATATGTATTATAATAAATAATAATATATTCTTGCATTTTAAGTGATTTGCATAACAGACATGATTTTGAATACAAAAAATATACACCATGAAAATTATATTGTTAACAGAAATAACCAGAAACCGATATGTAAATAAATTGTTAATAATAGTGTGAAATATGCTTTTAAATCTTTGCTAT
Source organism: Rhyacophila brunnea (assembly GCF_057557595.1). Taxonomy (NCBI): domain Eukaryota; kingdom Metazoa; phylum Arthropoda; class Insecta; order Trichoptera; family Rhyacophilidae; genus Rhyacophila; species Rhyacophila brunnea. Next base: position 30,650,731 of record NW_028233276.1, on the reverse strand, counting down.
AATAATATGTAGTTGATAACCGTAGATTCAGTGTTGTATCGTAGGAACAAAGCGCTGCATTGAAATTCATTCGGTTTCTCTATTTAGTTTAAAAAAATTAAATAATGAGATGGTCGAAAAAGTCTTCTCAAATGAATATCGAATAAGTCGAAAATCTGGAAATTAATTTTAAGCGATTTTAGTGATATCCAAAAAAGAAGTTATTCTGAACAGCAAAGTGGTATTAGAAGAATACCTACTGATATTTGTTTATTTATTTTTTTGATTGACCATTTTGCTTGGAATTTTTAGCATATTATGCACCTATTTTAAAATGGGCGACAATACTATTTGCGGACCGGCAGAAATATTCTGCGACCCGGCGGTTGGGAAACACTGATCCACAAAAAAATCACGACTGTCAACGAGGATATCGCTCGATTAGTAAAATGGAACTATTTAACCATGAATGTGCGCAGATGCGATGTTTTCTCTTGCGCATGAATTATGTAAGGCTAATGTGATTATTATGTACCTACTTATATCAAGCCTATTGCATCGCTTATCTCACTCATCGCGCCCCCTCTATATCTTGTTTCGCGCCAAAATTATCGAAACTAACAATAATGTAGTATGTTTTAGCTGGTTTCCACGATTTCCATTTCAATCTAGGAATATGTAGACCAGGGAACACAGCAATAATGGGAAGTGCGTTACCTACTGGGTGTAGTTATTGTAAGAAGGTACGATTATCGAGTGTGGAGAAATATGCGATTTTCAATATTTGTCTATATCCATAATATGCTTAAAGTTTGTCACGTAAACGAAATGCGATTATGGTAATATTTAACACATTCTATCAGAGGTTTTTGATTTTTGCGTTTTAATTGCTTGCTTCTCATTGAGGCTATACCTCAGCTGAGGCATGGTCTAAAAAGATCGTGACTAGGCGATGCGCGGAATGCGGGTCGCGGGTGCAAATGACGGAAGCCGAACGAAATATCATTTGTCATAAAAGTTCAACATGCGTCCTTTTTATGTTATGTTTATTATTATATTCGTAATAATAATAGTATATTCATTGACATGTTTTCTTTTTTAAGCACATACGTAAAGCTTTTTAGTCATCTTTACACGATTTAAGAATATTTTCATCTGATGCCATAACAAAACGAATCGACGTGCAGACGCCTCGACTATCGCTCTCCGAATGACAACGCAGCCGTAATTTCGTTCTACATACAGTTGAAAATTATTTCCCGTTTCACTTATGTACGCTCTTAAGTCATAATATATAATATTATGTAGGTTTACCAAAAATGCCACCAAAGTTTTGGTTTATGGTGACTGACTTTTGCATGTACCTATATCTTGTTAATTTGTTATGTGATCGAACATGCCCCTCTGTGAAGTACCAACAAACTTTTATGGTGTTTATTAAATTATGTGGATTAAATTCCTACTACACGATTTATTTAATTTTATTGCATTATCCGAAAAAACAAGCATTAATATCATTATTTATGTAGTTGTAAATGAAAATGTACTCTCTTGCATTTTTAAAGCAGGTTTTTTTATGACAGCATTATGAAAATTACCTTTCCACTACTTAAGTGATTCAAGTTAGGTTACTTATCTTATCTGATGCTTGGTTCATGTTTCGATGTGAAGTTTTACTAAGTAGACGACTAATATTACAGTTCACGCATTACGCCATCTTTTGAGATAAAGATGAACTATGTATCGGTTGACAGTTAACGATTTCAGGAATGGATGTCTTTGTAATGCTAGATATTATACTATTACGAAATTTATGTTACCCACCGACAAATATCGCTAAGCTCGTAATATTCTATCAAATCAATATTCTATTACCTACATCTGCCACCTGCGTGATGTATAATTTTATTTTGTAACTGATCAAGTGGCAATCACAAAAAAAAAACAAAATACAAAATGACAACTCATAGCAAACAAAACCATTGAATTAATTAAGATTGCCCATGAAGGTCGAGCAGCGTAACGAGACGGTTTATAATGTCGTGGGTCCTCGCGAATGGAGTGGATACCTATCTGATCTAGCCCAAAGCATAACAAAATCCCTTCAACTAACATCAAACGCACCCATAAGATAACCAAGATTTGAAATTGGTTTTAAGAAACCACAGTCCGTAGGTACATATTAATTTCAGATAAAACTAATCCAAAAATTATTCTCTCAGTTTCTTGAAAACATCGCTTGCAGTTAACTCAGAAATAATGGGTGTGGAGAAGCAGGCAACCGATCTCGAGTACGGTCGAATACGGGATAAACGTAAACACGCGTCAAGAATACGTCATACGTCGAATACTGACAACTGCTCTACGTTTATGCACTGACGCTCATATATTGGTGTACTTATTGAAAGTGGCAACACACACTACTGCACGTTTATTGATGCGTGGTTCATTTTCGTACATTCAAACCCCTGTGTTAAAATGTACTGTATTGGAATATAGCCTATCGGAATTCCATTTATTAATCTATGCTGTGGTTATACCAGTTGTACTTACAGTCTCGAAATATTTAATTCAAGTAATAGTCATATAAGGAACTTAGTATAAGGACTCATCGACTAAATTTGGAGTATCTATTATACCAAACTATCGATGAACAAAAGATGGTAGTCATTATTGATTGAATTTAAAATAAAACAGAGATTAGTGTAGTTATCAAGTTATAAGGATTATTAGTCGAGTCGGTAGTTTAGTATGAGTCCTCGATTTTTATATGAATTTGCAAAATATTGGTGTGATTTCACTGAGGTATGCGATTATCGCATAAGTAAAAACACCACTTTCATTTTTAAGACTTGTATGTAGGTATTAGCAATTATTATAACGTTAATTACCAGTTTTCAGTATAGCTTCAACATTGTAATTACTAAAGATATGTACTTAGGCAGGTAAAAATAAAACTAAATTAAATAACTTAAAATAACTGGTTCAATAAATAAACATTAATTCAAAACTGAGCACGTTACGATATCTGGTCTGCCTCAAGTGCGACCAAAGTTGGGCAATAGATGGCAGGTAAGACTTATATTATTGCATTTCGGTTGGCGACAGTTCGAGCAAGATTAGTGGTTTGTCGATGCACTTAAGTACAATAATGACGAACAGGTAAAAATCAACCGTCTCGTCACCTGGTCGCCATGGACACGTGTGCACTATTGAATGACTCTCGAAAAAATGGTTCTTAGCAGTGCCGTAGTATAGACAAGTAAATTACGAAATAGCCAATATTCTAGGCGGGTGAGTATAGACATATACAGAAAAGTGTAGAAGTATCAAATGATTTCTTTTCATTTTATCACTTTAGCAAACTTTTTTGTTGTGACAGGTAATGTTGAAAAGTTGTCTTAAATTTTAATGGGCATTAGTTATACCTAGTAGATAAGATTTTATTATAGTACTGCCAGCCAAAGTTTAACAGCAGTCTGCTACTGAAGTTAAATAATTAAGAATTAAAACTTGCGTCCCTAATTTCTACAAAACCAAATCATCAACAATAAATACAAAAGCGACCACGCGCTGTAAGATTTATTTACATGGCGCGACCTTGTCCTTATCCTGTGCTTCCATGATGGAGCGTGATGGATGTATTAGTAATAATTAGTAGGTACAAACCCATTGATGTATACCTACCTATATCATAATTAGTATTAAATTAATTGACGCCACTGGACGAAATACAAAATGCAAAAGATAATGAAATCTTCGAAGGTATACAATATACACTTACCTTCCTTCCTAGACAGATAAAGTCGATATCTTGAATTGGGGACTGGGCGTCGGGTGAATGGTGATTGTTACTATTTCGAGATAATTTATGGCATGTAAATAAAAGATGATGTGATCCCAACACAACGGGAAGAACTTCAGTTTTTTGGTTTATTTACAATATGCAAGGAAAACAGCAATAAATTTCAATGATAGTTTGTTTTCATTTGAAAACAGAATGGCGCCTGCAATAAGTAACCACACTTAAGAAAGGAAATCGGAAACAAGTCTAAATTACTACTTTTAGGTACCTACATATAGCAAAAAGACAACTTTTCATAAGAAAATACTAACTCAGCTACTGATTTGACTCATTGCATTTCTCTTTTACGCATCTAACTTTATATTTTGCATACTTACATAATGTCATTCATGAGACTTTTTTAAAAATACTTATTTAGTTTTTCAGACTCATCATCCTGTAATGAGAACTATGCTATTCTCGCTAGTGTACATATTATAATGTATGTCCCTGATAACTGTCTAAGAAATCGATAATAATCCCAGAGTTACAAGACAATAAACAACAGTTGTTTGATCTCTCAAAGTGAAGAAATAAATTGTCATTAGTGATGCCAATTGGGAGAGCGTAATCTCTGTTAAATCAAATTACTTTAGTTATCGATGTATTCCACTTACGTCAGGTGAATTTATATGTTCAATTTTCTCTTACTGTATTATTTAATTTATAATTTTGTATTTTTTGGCTTGTTTGAAAACCATGCAGATGTCAGATTGTGGACGTGTTGAAGTTATAATTTGTACTTATCCACACCGCCGTGTTAAAATAAATTGAAATAATTGCAGTAAAGATTAATTTGTTATTAAACTAATTTTACAATATCTTAAACTTATCTCACTTTTCCTTTCATGCTCATAAGATAAAGACGATTATAACATATAAACTCATTATCAAATTAGCAATCTAAGTATTAGTACAAACTGATTTGGGTACATTTCGAAACGTGATAAATCGTATAAATTTAGTAGAGTAATTATCGCATATTTAAAATCAAATAAAAACGATGATTCGTAAGTTATAATAAGAGATTTCTGCAGATATCTAAGTAAAGGTTTAATTCGACATAAAAATACGATAGATTTATAGATAATATTCTATGTATATTATATACCTAGGCAGAAAACTTAATTTTTATAATAAACGAATGTGTTTAGTACATAGTAGATTATTCCTACAGAAGCTAGTAATAAATAATTTAAAGATTTTATTCAGAATACTCTCTTTTATTATATTTTTGCAATATGTAAAATTATTCTTTTGAACACGTTATTCTTGTTTTCCAAAACTTTAATTAAAAATAGAGCACACTACCGTCAACTATGGTAATTTTATAATATACGTCATTTATAAAAATACGTAATGTACAGTAATATTTAAAGACTTTCAACATACCTACTTACTTACCTAAATATTATAATTTAGAATTGTAGAGAAATTAATACATAATATATAAGAATACTTCTGCATTCAGCTGACGAATTGTTTTTTTCTCTTAATATATTATGTTTTCTTCAGCTAGGGTCAATACACTGCTCGATGAAGGCCTTCCCCAGATCCTTGCACACTTTTCTGTACATAATTTTTCACTGCCGCGTAAACCCATCGAATTTTATGAGTCTGTCTACTAAATGGGTTTTAAATATGTATACCTACTGTAAATTGGTTTTATATACAATTACTCAACGTGCCAAAGAGATTTCTCTCGAGTGGCACGCGTACCATAGGTTCACCACCGCTGATGTGGGGATTAAATTAATTGATTGGTATTGTAATATACATTTATACATATAAAAATTAGAAAGGTCCTTAATATCTGGCATTGATCGGTATGGTTTGGTATATGACTTTGGCTATATATTAAACAGTTATAAAATATTATCTATCTATCTATAAAACACCGATATTTGCTAACTAACACAGTTCGTGACTTGATATCTAGCGCCTAATAGTTAGTATGGTACAAAACGAAAGTATTACGATAACTACATTCGCGTATTAAGTAGTTCTATAAATCATAAATACCTTTATGTTAGACTTGTATTATAAGGTCAAATCAGTATACAGTGGCACCATGGGCACGGTAAAAACACCATGCAGTTGTAGTGGTATTGTTTGCTAGCATAGCAGGAAAAACATCCAATTCAACCACGAATCATTTATATGGTGCCATTGTTTACTGATTTACATAATATAATATAACAAAATATTGATTATTAATAGTGGTTGAAAGTACAATTTCAAAATATTTACGGCCAAACGACGATAATACAATAATTAAATTCCATTATCTCGAAAAGTAGATCGACGACAAGCATTTTTTTTTTAAATATTTTTATCCGTTAACCACTTATGAGGAAATAATAAATTAATAAAGGTTTCAGATCGATAGCGTCATTAACAAAAAATTTTGTTTTTTAAGACCATTGTATGTATACCTACCTCATGTTTGGTGTACCGGGATACCCTCAGAGTTTAAAAGAATGTGTTGTCACCGCATTATAACTTATGTTTTAAAATAAATGAGATCGACAACGGTTGGATCTAGGCGTGCGCACCTCTGCTAGCCGTTCCATCTGATAATTATGAATATCCAATCTGTGACTTCAGACACTTCAGTATCACACTTGAACGAGAGATCATGTGACCCCACCCCGCGCGATCGCCAACAGTTGTGTAAGTAAATGAATTATTAGTATTTCCAGCTAGAGATAGATAGCAACAGTAACAATGTCTCAGTGTAGTACCTATCTACAATGTCATTGTTCAAAACAACCACACGTCTAAGGTTGAATTTTCCGATATCGCCAATTGGAAAAGTTTCTGTTATTCGAGGAGGGAATACCCGCTTCTTTGGCGTTGTCTGAACAAAACTTAAACAACAATTTCTACAGTAAGATTGATGGATATTTCGAGGAATCAATTATATACATTTTTTCGAATATTTTATTGATTCCTAATGGAAAACATCCCCCAAAAACGGATTTATTTGACTATAATTATAATGGTGAAATCATAACAATGATGCTATTTCAAATGGATAGGAAGTACATCATGGAAAAGTCTTCAATATAATAATAATACATTTGTATGATAGGTATAAATATAAACAAGATTTAGGTCAAATCGTTTTTTATCTTTAGTTTGAAGCTTCCTTCTTGCTCTTTTTCTGTTTTCCCCGATAAATCACCAAAATTGAGATTTATATTTTCTACAACTATTGGACATAAAACTAAATGTCGAACATATTATGTCAATGCAGCCATTTTATACTTTTAATGTTCATATTTTTTTTAGTCTCTTTGTATTCTGACGTTAACATGTAGGTATATATATAGGTAGATTGATTTATATGTTGGGCGATCTGTAGACGTAACTGAACATAGGAAGGCCAACAAAATTGCCCTCTCAACTTCACATAAAATCAAAACGTAAATATAGACGTACATAACTGTCAATCAAACACTTAACACAGCTAAATGTAATTAAAAACATTCCATCAGACGAAGAAGCAATGATTTTGTCAAATTTAATAAAAAGTAGGCGAAATTACTCGGTAGGTATATGCATAATTTATTAGAAAATAATATACCGACACGGCAATACACAATAAACACATTTGCATTTACCAGTACCGTAATCTTGAGTGCGCGTAAAAGTAGGGCCCCGCATCACCCAAAGGGATCACAAATTAAAAAAATATTATTCAATTGTAGTCTTCATGATAAAATTACATTTCTGTGGCCCGCCCATATTTATATTGTTTGTTTGACAGATGACAATGGTAAGTGACAGAAACTTTTGCCGAAGGCGACAAACATGCAGCATCGTTAAATATTTAATTTAACAAGAGAACAAACCATTTTTTTTAATCAGCAGTGTGGGGAGTCAACCCTACGTGCATGTATTTTGAAAAACATGTGTTTTTATTAATTTCAATTAAATTACACACATAAACTTGATTGAGTTGCGGTCGCGTCGAGATTATATGTGCGAGGCCGCTTAGAATTATGTGATCAACACGGACAGCAACTTATTATAAGAGATAATAATTACGTCTATTTTGGATCAGATAAATTCTTTAAATCCACTTTTCTACGGTAATTATTTATTTTTCAGTGTCCTAACTTTCGTCCAGGTAGGTAATATCAATCACGTCTCGCGTTTGGACATTAATCCTACGGCCGCACATTCCGAGAGGCAACAAAACCAGAAGTGAATTGGATATGAATTAATATCGATTAATCTCTTGCAGTGTAGGTACCAGGCGCCCCCGGAGTGCCCAAACACCGCTAAGTGTCGGAAATTAGTGTCCAATAATGAGCACTTAAATATGCCGTCAAGATAAATAAAAATTCGTTAAATAATGTTGAGAAACAAACTCGACTTGATTAAGTTATCGCTTAAATTATTTGACGGGTCTGTAAGTCTGACTGTGATAACAGCGTGAACTTTGGGTACGGCTGTATCGAAAGTAATGTATTTTTTTGCTATTTACAGTAAATTTACATTACTTCACCTTCTTCTTTATCGGAACCTCACGAATGAGGAGCACAGCCAAGGAACACAGGGACCAATCTGTTCTTTGAGCACGATATTCTAACGTTTGATCGTCGGCGGAAGGGAAGGCAAATTTAGGAACGAGTGCGATTTTGATAGGACATTGGTTTCATATATTATATAGTTTTTGCCGTCTCTACGTCTATATGGGCTGTATATCAGTGGTGAAGGGTAGGCTGTGGAGATCAAAGAAAAATAACACGCTTGTCAGATATAGGTACTTACGGGAAATAAGAACATATTATATAATACGATATTACTACTGATGAATAGGTAAATAGGTACACACTAATTCGATGACATTTCAATAGCTCACTGACGACATAAAATTGAGCGATAAGTTTAAATTATGCATTTTCCTAAATATTTATACACTTCAAAAATTATTTTTTATTTAGAGAAACAATCTAGGTATATTGATTTGTATGTCATTGAATGCCATAGATTTTTTTTTAAATTATCTAATTATTAATTATTATTTTGGACAAAGTTGCAGTCATAGACAATAATATTGTGCGCAAATGTTTTAGGCTTAACTATCGGAGCCTATCGTATTGCATACATTGCGATAGCGGATAGACATAGGTACTGAGGTCACGTGAAATAAAGTCCATACAAAAAACCTCAGCATTCCTCCGCGAATAATCCGATACATACAATAGTTGAATAGAGATGGCGCGCTGTGGCATATTTTTTTAAACCTTTGAGACCTATTTCTACATATACGACACATGTCGTTGGCAAATTAAATTATATGCAATTGAAAATTATTTCTCTTTAGAAGATAGGCTCTAAATAGTCTACAATGGAGTCTTCTCCTCCGATATTGATCACTTCTTCGTTCTCTTGAACTATACACCACCAAATTTTCCAATGCATTCCAGGTCAAGTAGCCAAAAACCGGAAGGTTTTACAGTGAATATATGCTACCTACGTATTCTCAAATCCCTCTGGGTCCATGCTGGGGATCAAAACGCACATTGCAATATCAACATATTAATAAAATTTCAATCAGCAGAGGGATTCTACACTGCAACCCACGAATGGGAGACTCCGGAGTAAGGAGTGTCAGGACCAATTTTATAGTGTACCAAATTTATTTGTTCAATATTGAAAAATATATAATATATAATTTTGAACCGCTTCAGAAACACGCATATTGGATAAAATCTTTGAAAAAAGAAACTTGATCGAACGGGATTCGAACCCGTGATCGTTACTATGCAAGCTAATGATTCAACTGGTATCTATTCGTGCATAATAATATATTTTCTTAAAAATTAGCACTCAATGTCAATAATGGCAACCAATTTGTAATTTTGAATGAAATTTTCACTTGGTAGGTACTTTTTTTATTATTCAGTCATGAATAAAATATAATTGAATTTAAAAAAATATATTTCATGTTATAAGGAAATTAATTATGATGGGAGACACTTAAAATGCGCTATATAGATTCACTTGTACGCGACTTTCGAAATAGTTTTCTATACGTAAATTATTTTTATGACAAATAAAACCACTGAAGTGCCTGCCAATGATAATATTTTTGATTAGTTTTAAACTGCATTCCTAGACCAGTGTCACCAGATGTATCGCATAATATTTGTAATTTTCGGAAACAAAACGTACAAACTCCACACGCGTCTGATTCGAAGAATGTCACTTTGATATTGACATTAAATTCTCTTTTCAAATATTTTTCTCGGTTCGCCAGTTTTGATTGCTGACATAAAAAAATTTGGAGCGGAGACAAATTTTATTAGACGCCTGTTGAACTCTAGAAATAGCATACTTTAAGAGTTAACTGTATTATTAATCAATCAATCAATCAATATTCATTATTACAATGATTACGTTCATATTTAACATAATGAATAACAATTGCTTTACTACAGAGCTTCCCAACCCCGTAAGCATCACGACTCACTTTTCAAATTAAAAGAATTTCGCGGCACATTTACATACATACCAATATTAAACTATGGTGAGAGTTTTGCCTTTAGTGTAGCGTAGCGTTGTTGACATAGCGAGATCTCGGATGTAAGGAGGAAACATTCGTTGACATTTTGGTTTATGCTCCATACATTTATTCAGTGTTAGAACGAGCAACTTATCGGATATACCGAGCTAAAATACAGTTGATGTGTCGATCGTTTAAAAACATTTCGACCCTAATAAAATCCGATCGGACAGGATGCCGCCGAAGACGGATTACGTTTATGACACTAGTTAAGTGTCGAAGATTCTACCTAATTGTTGTTTTCGCCGACAATAATGAAAAAGTATCCACGCATATGGTTGAAAAATCCAAGGTTTGTGAAGTCCGTAGGTACCTACCAGCGTTCATTACAATAAACGACTTCTTTTGTAGTTTATGAAGGCCATGCTTGTTCGGGGATTTTTACGATAGTTTTCAGATTTTTTATTTTCGACTTTTTTTGTTATGTGACCGTCCATTTAAAAATAATTATTCTCTGATATAACGAGTACCGCTTATCACGAGCATATTCAATCGGTCCCATATTCCTCGTAATAACCATGTTCGACTGTACTTACATTTTATTGATGATGTTGACCTTATCAATAAATATATACTTACATAAAACATTCTGCAAACATAGTTTTTTTAATTTAAAAATACACTCAGGCATAATTAAAATATGCATTCATCGTGATTTTACATGTTATTTTATGGTTATTTTCATCATTAAAATGTAGTTGAATACTAATATGATACATAATTAAGTAATCTCGAACGCTGCAGGAAGATTTTTTAACAGTTGATACTTAGTATTAATGTATTTTGTTTATAAATTTAAAAAAACATTCATTTTTCTAGAAAATAATTATGTGTATGAATGGTATGTGTATTTATTTATAGATATCGAACTGAGATTAATTTTAAGTGGGGTCAAAATACCGAACCTCGAATCAAAATAAATAAAAAGGATTTCAAGTTATGCACGCACGTGTATAACTGCAAACATTGTTATCAAATATTAAATGCAGGGATGTTGGATAGCTTTCGTCAAAACAATCTTCTACATCTCTACTTTCGATAAATCACTAAAAAAATGATCGCCCAAATATGGCCATACTTGGGTTATAATTCTCCATCCGCGTCATTTGTCATTTGAATTTTTCAAACGTTCTTTGGTATTTACATAAATGTTTGTAAATGGTTTTAATACATTATTTAATTATTTCTGACTTCTTACCTTATTGACGTTGTCAGGACTGCTGTTGATTTTCCATTTGCGATAAGTATTTAACTGTGTTCACAACAAAAATCTCTTAAAACCACTTGTATTCAACCACTGTTTTTTTCTATACTTTTAAATTTTAAAACAAAGAATACGTAACCACACTTTCACATAAATAAAAACAAACTTTTTCGTATAATATAATACGTTGCCCTTTCACGACTACTGAAATGTAATATTAATTATTAAAACTGTTTTGGAAACTGTGTTTTTAACACAAATATTATTTTATTGGTGGAATAATAATAATAATCTGAAGTAGGATTTTTCCGACAATACTTGTCATGACTCCCTTTCCACTGAATTTATTAATTTACACACTCGTTTTACAAAAAAAATGTAAAGAAAAAATAATAATAAATCAACAAAGCTCCAGTTGCGTATTGTATTGTCCCTTCACGATCGAAGTTGAAACACTGTTCGTTCGGAAAATAAACTTTTGACTTTGAAGAAAGTCACGTTTGGCCTTTGGTAAGAGTTCTTTGAAAAACTGCACGCTCAACGCAAATAATAACACAATAATATTATTGTAGGTAACACAATGTACGGCAAATTTTGTATGGTCTGACTCAGTGTCGATTCGATCTGTAGAGAAATTCCACGTCGACAGTTTTTCGCACCTGGAATAAAAAATAAAATAGTTATAGTTGTATTCGTGTATTTCAACATTCTCTGCCAACATAACACTTCTATAAGTAAAAAGTATATTAGATTATGTGGGTACAAGGGATTGTAATCTCCTTAAATTTCTTGATCCAAAAAACCCTTAAGTGTATTATTTTTTTGTCAAAAAATACATTTTTGTGTCGCAGACAGAAACGTGATTTAAAGAAAGTGGTATGTGTGCATAAAAAAATATTGAACACCATTAATTTTCTATCTTTCACAGGACTTCGTGATCGGAAAAGAATACGCATAGTTATAATATTAATTTATAATATAAACTAAAAAATGTATGCTAAGGGGTCGTCCATGTATTACGTCACGCCCCAATGTGAGAAGGGGTTCTGATATAATGTAAGGTTTTGTGACGAAGGGATTCTGAGGGTTGTAGAAAATGTAACATCCTAAAACTAAGAAAAGAGGAGAGTGTGACATCCTTTATGGATGACCTCTGAGATATCTGAAAAATGTAATTAATGCTGATTGCAAATAAAATTAAATTTCTTCTTCGACTTCGTCTTATGACCCTTTTTTTGATATCATAAATATTGATTTAATTTATTCTGAAATCATATAGTACAATATGCTACTTGTTTATAGAGAAAAAAATAACTGAGCTCAGAATATTTTCATATTATTCTCGATTAATAGGTAGCAAATGTCATTGGTATTTATTTTTTTGGTGGATGTAGGTACCGCTAAAGTAGAGTAGTATTTTTTAGTTCTGGCGCAGCGATACTGGGAAAGTACTTAGGTAGATCATTGGACAAAATTGGCGCCAATTTAACGCCACTGATGACCATGATAAAAAATGTGTATTTATTTATTTTTAGATATTTCTTAAAACCATACATACAATTTTCCTACATAATTAAAAATATATGTTTAAATTGAAGCTTTTCAAAACGTAGGTACACCAGTAAAAAAAAGTTTTTGTAAACTCATCAAATTTACAACAAAATTAAATTTGGCTATTCCACTTCCCATGTAGATAGAAAAAATCTGGACAAAAAAGCGCTTCGTACACCCACTGCAATGAATGACCACGCATGCGCCAGGACTAGAAAAAGCTATTCAACCCACAATACAATTCGCAAACATCTTAATTAAATTTAATAAAAAGGAAAACAGTTAAAACTCAATATTATGACAGTGAAATTGTGAAAATACTGTTAATTTTTCACAAAAAATATATCTCAGCCTGAACTTACTCATTTTGTTTAAGGTTAACAATATTATTTACTTACGGTTGTTATTACAACAAAGTAAGTTAAAGATAGCAATCGTTGTAAATGCAAAAATAAATAATAAACAGGTTCCTAAATGGAATTTAAAAGACCTCATAGCTTGCAAGGTGTACGAAAAAGGTTTTTAAATGCTGGGTTTAGTAAATTACTTTTTATGAAATCGATTTTTAATGAGTTTTGGACTCGAACCACCTGCCCGCCACTGCCTCTTTCTTATTTTCAGGTAAAGTTCCAGCTGGAACTTTGCAAGTTTCAGTTAGCTACAAAAGCTAATCATTCGGAGCGCATTTTTTGCGTTCCTAAGCTTCTTACGACCATTAAGTTGACGCAGTCATTATAATGATTGCCTGTGCATATACAATATACATCATAATATGAATACGTGTATTAATTAAGGCTCTAAGTACCAAAAAGTAGTATTGCCTGTAGATACAAAATACCGAGTCATTGCAGTAAAATTTCATGAAGCAGACCTTTTGAAAAATGTGGTTTTACAGTGTGAAGCAATCACGGCAGCTTCTATAATTTTAGGTATTAGGAAGTCGCAAGTGTCAACACACCATCGTCAGCCATTTTATATTGAATGAAGTTGACCACTGTAGTGCTATTTACACCATTATAAATAAAATAGGCCAACGGACTTACAACGTCGACAGGTTTAAATATTTTACTGTATTTTTTTGACTTGCTTGAGGTACTTAGACCATAGCTGAAGTTATTGGCGTTAGTATGTAGAACACTTTTCTATAAAAATGTCAGTTTTTTTGTTTTTGGTACTTAGAGCCTTAATTAATACACGTATTCATATTATGTTTTATACCTACACAATAATATAGGAACCACTTGTACTTACCTATTTACTAACTTTATCGTATGAAAGTTCAAAGCTTATGCTAGAACACTAATCCTGGTAATACTTATATAAATTTAGTAAACTTGTTTGTTTTACATAAAAAGTTACTATTTTTAATTCGCTTAACACCCACAGTGGCCCGTCGGCCTATAGCGTCGTGGGTCCAAGGTTCGAATCATGGGGTTGGAAAAAGTACACGTCATATTGCTTTTCAATTTGTGTATGAGTGAGAGTATGGACCTAATAGGTTGAGCAAGTGGCTGACATCCATTTCTCGTAAAAACAGATGGAGGCTCATAATAATATATTAGGATCGGACATGGTCGGTAAAACAACACATAACGATTAAAAAAGCAACGTTTCTTATTGAACTGAACATACGTACTTACCTATTTTCCGATAACCTATTTTCACACAACATAATATGAATAAAAAAATTATATACTTGTTAAATTTAATTTAATTTTATAAATTAAAAAAACTGCAATATTGTTATATTATATTTTTGGTGTCATTTCTTGGTAGAAAGAGATTGTGATAGATTTTCTCACACAACAGATTAATTACAACAGCAAAACCAGTCATCATAATATTATTATCATACCAAGATTTTAAAGCCGAATTTTGTTTATGACATAATGATGGTCCTCAAATATTACAATTTTTAATACGTGTTTCTAGGTTAATCAATATATTAATCACAAGTAATATAATATATTATGTTAAAAGCTAAAACAGAAAATGTTTGTTTGTAACCCGGAAACTAGACGAAGACCTGCGAAAAGTTTGGTATTTTTATACCCATCTGTCAAACTATAATAATATGTCTGTCAATAATTGTTGGGAACCACTGCTTTAGGCTTAGCGTAAGTATAACACATTATCTATCATATTCGGATTAGACACATGCGAACTATGACAATTCAATTAAATTAATGTTTTCGCTTTAAAACGAAGTCATAACGTTAAATTTGATGGTTGAGTTATTTTTTTTTCAAACATAAATAATCAGGAGCACATTTAACATATTATGGGTTAAATGGGCTTGACCATACGGTGCCGAACGCCGCGGAGCGTCGAGATGATTTTCGAAAAATATTCATTAAATTAAAATTATACCGTAAATGCGTAAGTTTCAATTTAAGTAAATAAGTCAAAGGAATATTATATGTGTGTTTAAACAATTTTAACATAGGTTTACATCTCAATCTTCTTATAAAATAAAGAATAACAACATAGTTGGTATCAATTCTTGTAATTAATAATAAATCAATACAATATTTATTTTTATATTGGAATACTTCCACTTTTCTTTATTTAAACAAAGCAATGCCTACGTCAAATAATGATCAGTTCATGACTTAATTGACTAACTGAATAGTACAGAAGAAAACTGAAATACAGGACTGAACTACTACAATGGAGGAACTGAGGACCAGGGAGTGATACGATTTTTTATATTTTAGATTTTCAATATGATTATTTTCTTTATAAATTACCATTACTGTGGAACCGGTGGGCGGTTAGAAAATTTTACTAGTAACAGAGATACAAAAGTGGGCGGTAGGTATAAAAAGGTTGACTACCCCTGGTCTAAAATATTTTTTTCGGCTACTTTTACTTGTTTGTCTAGGTAAATTGATTTGCTTGTAGACGGCAAGTTAGAAAATCGGTATTTTATCTTCGTTGTCTATGAAACGTGTATATACACCCGACCTTAGTATAATAATGATAATTTATTATCTTTTTTATCAAAAGTATTCAGATTAGTTGTAATGTAGTATTTTTTATTGAAACATACGAAATGATTAATTACTATAATTTATTTTAATTAATAAAGGTGAATATATTATTAGCATAGAGTTTTTATCGGTTTTCTTATTGATATTTGATTTTGCATATTTTCTGCACGTTTCCGAAATTTTCCGAATGGCCTCGACTAAATGATCTACCTATTACCAAAAATTAAAAAAATGATTACCTACCTTAACACATTAAAATAATGAAGGTTTTGAAACATTTTTTTGTTATCGCGTTTACTTACCTACTACATATATAATAAAAACTCTGTTTTAAAATCATTATGATGGGTAAATTCCAGATCAAGTAACACTTAATAATATCGTGATGAATCATTCCATTTCCACTTTTTTTTAAATTTTGGCGGTTTATTGATTCCGCTATCGAAGAGTATCGAAATGCATTATGGCGGCCCTGCTCATAATGCTCGTAATAATTATTATTTTCCGCTTATTTAAATATTTATCCGCGGGAGAGTGCGTGTGGATGTCCAAAAAAGGCGTTAACAAGAATGTCGTTAACGGCGCTGGCAAATTGTTATAATTTATAATATTCTCGTAAATAATTGAGAGCGATTATAAAGGGAACGAGGTGTGTTTTCAATGTAATGTCGTATATCCGGCCGCCATTTTCCGCGACAAATTGTCTCACATCACGGAAGACTCGCTCTACCTTTTGTTTCTGGGTTATTTATTTAGCGAATTCCCGTAAAGTTGTAAATTCATTTTAAACTTTTCGTTTGTCTTTATAAGGGTGGGAAAATTACCGCAGGACAATGAGAACAGAATGGAATTTCGATTTGCAGATATCTTTGAGAAAGCTGGAAAACTGAAATGTGCCAAGCATCGAGCGAATGAGTCCAGCGTTGCCAACTTAACATTTTTCTTGCCAGGAATATAGTTTTCAATCAATCTATTTTTTTAACATCGCAAACAGCTTATAACATTAACAAAGCTATGATAGTATACCAGATTTGTTTGAAAATCAATATTGTTGATCTCATTTTCATTTTTCATATAAAATGATGACTAAACTTTAAACTTCTTACCTGCATCGAACTTTTTTTATCGAAAATTTACTTATTTTATTAGTTGTAAAACACGATAGACACCCCCACGATGGCCGCGCGGCTTATGCGTCGGACTATAGCGTCGTGGGTTCCAGGTTCGAATCCTGTGTCTGGCAAGTACACATATTGTTTTTCAATTTGTGTATGAGTCAGAGTATGGACCTAATAGGTTGAGCAAGTGGCTGACATCCATTTCTCGTAAAAACAAAATCTGTTAAGGCTATACCTCAATTGAGGCATGGTCTAAAAAGATCGTGGCTAGGCGATGCGTTGATTGCGGGTGCAAATAACGCATGCCGAACGAAATATAATGTGTCCTATAAATCCAACATGCGTCCATTTAATGTTCTGTTTATTGTTCTATTAGTAACAATAATAATATATTCATTGACATGTTTTCTTTTTCAAGTAAATGGGTAACGTTTTAAGTCATCTTTACACGATTTAAGAATTAATACCCCCGTCGCCATCACGAAACAAATTGACGTATTCACACCTCGACGTTCACTCTCCGAATGCCAGCGAGTCCAAAATTTCGTCGCGCCTATAGTTGAAAATTATTTGCCGTTTCACTGATGTATTGTCTTAATACAAAACCTCCACTTTGTGGAGGCCCATATGATCCTAAGGATCGGACATGGTCGAAAAAAAGAAAACACGATTTTTCCGAGCTTATTGGCAACACTGTTGAGTATGGTATTTATGAATCCAGAATGTTTTGTGGTGGCCCCGTGGCCTAATATTTTTCTTGATATAAATCTAAATAGTTATAAAACGTAGTATTTATTCAAGTAAGCCATTTGCCACGAATATAATAAAAATATAATTGAGATAAAAATAAGGAAAATAATTCGCTGATTAAATAAAAATAGCTCAAGTAACAAAAAGTTGAGTGTGAAATAGTAAGATTAATTTAACGATTAAAGCTATTAGCAGTAAGTTTAAAAGATTGCCATCAAAACGAGGTTTGAGTATATGGAACAAGTCTAATTTACGAATGAAATTCTGTGCCGAATTACGATAAATTTACTTATTACGGAAATAAGATGCCGGATTAAACAGGTAAGGAAAGAAAGTGTTCATCATCCAAGGACACGGTTGGCTTACTAGGTGCTTAATAATAGTATCTCATCTGTTCTCTTGTAGCTATGCATACCTATATCAGTGGCGAAGGGTGGAGGTAGGATGTTAAGAGCTGACATAGTCTACCTCATAACCTACCACCACCCTCCGTCACTGGTATCTACTATATCTACTATACCAGTGACCAGCACCATTTGCAAATTGTAGTCTTAATAGGGGTAGTGGTAGTAGGCTGTTAAGTAGGTTTAAGTAGAACTGCTATGCTGACTCAAAAGCGAGTTTCATCAATGTCACTCAAATCGAGCGGGTTAACAACTACGTCAATCAAATGTTTATTGACAATATTATTATCAGAACCCAATTGGCACGGAACATATTTTGGCGTCCGAATAATATTCATTGTGCCTAAAAGGTCAATATAATATATAAAACAAGAGAAATCCAACAATTAAAAATAGCGCAATGTTGCATGGGTAGATGCATGATGGGCACAACGCGGAAAGGCCATAAGACGACAGACAAGGATACGCGATGTGATACACGACCACAGGGCCGTCGACTTATCAAGTTCGGAAAATGCAGCCATAGAAGAATTAGGGACCGAGAAAACTGTCGAGTGTAGACTCAGACTGATGATGACATAAAATAATGGGTTTCGTCTCGTAGGTTTTAAATGCCCAGGAATTTTAGGAAACGATTGAAATGAATATGTAGGCAGAATGGTGTCAGATTCTTCAGTCAGTCCAGGCGAAACATTTAGGTGTCACATTTACTTTCAAGTGACATAGACACTAACACCATTCCAAAGTGATTTCGTCATGGCCACAATGCCAAAAGAATCTGTCCTTTCTCTATAAATATATTAGAATTCTCTGGCACTACCAAACAATGCGATTGAACTATACCAAATACATAGTCACTTTTTAGAGATGCAACTAATGAGAATAGCACAATGATAAAAATTAATCAAATTCAAAAATCAAATTCTGACGTAATGAATTTTACATAATTTCTTATTATTATTAACCTGTGATTAACATTAAATTAACATATTATTATAATTTATAATATTATAATACAATGATAAACATATTACATTAAAATTCATTTTAATTATCATAAATTTGGATCACAGTTTTTATACACTCGATTTCGATTTTATTACAACCGGCGCAAGGAAAGGATTGAGATAATAAATTAGCTTTTTTATTTCGTTTTTATAAGATAAAAATTGACAGAATAATATCGTGCGGATTTGATACTTTTTATTCCAATTGTAGATGAGCCTTTCGGAATAAATATGTGATACTTACTGTCATATGAATCGAAAACCAATGAAATATTTGTCTGAATAATTATAGTATAATAACTCTCACGAGAAGGCATTAATGGATCTTTATAAAGCCAAGTAAATGAAATAAACTCAATATTGATGTCTCCTCTAAATCTGATTGTCTTTTTGGAACTTTAGGCCGGTCGCACATAAAAAGTCGTCTCACTGGGATATGGTCACAAATCAACTGCCGGCGATGCTGCAACTCTCTTCCGTGAACAAAGGCGAGTTCATTCCTGGACAGTGATGTCACGCGGCTAGCCAAAACGAATGAAAAACAGTATCTGCACATGCGCCGATGCAACATTTTGATATTCTACCTACAGCCCATGTCGAGTTAATTTTTTACATGCCACAAGCAAATGTTTTTTCTACCAAAACTATGTGAGGCTGTAGGTACATCAAGTTATTTTTATTTTGTGAACGACAACAAAATCACATCGACAAATTCGACGTGTTTAATCGTGACGAGTTTATATTATGTACAACCCCGCTTATGACCCTTTTAAACATACCTAACGGAAGCTCACTAACATTATCAAATTCACTGACATTAACACGGATTACTTGGAAAAAAATCATTTAGATCTGATGAAATAGTGACAAAATCATTACAAGAAACTTTATGAGCTGATATTCCTCATATAATCATTATTCATTAGTGATCACTGTTCAGCTTTCGTATAACACCTAGGGATACCACCTTATATGAAAAAGCAAGGGCATGGTTAATAAAAAAAAGACACATATGGATGCCATATAGGTATTGATCGTTTTTAACCGACACTTTTATATCAATGCTTTTCTGATACCTAATGAGAGTTTATGTTTCGATGTCATATCTTTAGTGAAGTCATAATTGTTTTGTGTTTTTTTCAAATATGTTAAACCTACTCAGTCTGCTGAAGCTATACGGATAGTGATTAGAACCTATATTAGTATTACGAAGTTAGCAAATAAATGTGTACATCAATTTCAATTGAAAAAAAATATTATTGAGTTAAATTCAACGAAAATTTGCTACAAAACAAAATTATTGTATCAGGTGTTTTACATTACGAAATGTTTACTTTAAACTGGTGCCATTATTATCTATTAGATGTTCTTATGTCACTAGTAATAAGATTATAACAAAAACATACACTACTAATGACAGTTCATACCTACTTACAATTCCCCAAAGCATCAAACTATTTTGTTCATACGTTTGTAGATTGCAGATTTGTAAATAAAGGCAGTGTTCCACAATTTATTTTAGTTTTGGAACCCTTTTATATTTTGAGCAACATATCGAAACCAATAGTAGGTATTATATATTTTAGGTACCTACATAGATACTTAAACGTGGATGATAGTCGAATAAGTTGGAAAGGATCAGTGACGTCCCGTGGGGGTAGACAGATTGAGCGTCGCTTGGGGGCGGCAGTTACTCGAAGGGCGGCAAATCGAGCAAAATCATTTGGAATATATTATAGAAACAGCTATCTAAACTTAGTAATAACGAAAATATTTTTCCATTAAAAAACTCAGCTCACTGGTTTCGTCAGTTTGCGATATCTAGTTTATTTCTGTTGCTTTTCGACGTCCTTGGTGACCAGAAACGACACGTGCAGATTTGCGAATAATTAGTCTGATATTTTGTTAGTAATGTATCCATATACAACACATTTCTTAGATATTGGACTCATGAAAGGATGATAATAATAATGTATAAAAAATAAGGCGGCATTTTATCTAGGGACGTCACTGGAAAGGATTTATTTTTCTCCAAATCTGGGGCAAAACAAATGTGCCTTACGAGATGGTGTACATACTTTATTTTTCAAATTTGGAATATTTCCGTTTTATTGTCGGAGTGGTAAACGTACTAAATTTTTTTATGAATATATCTGGAAGATAATATAACATTTTGGATAACCATGAAATTTTTGTTAAACGAAATCGATAATACAGAAAATATGCCAACCCTTGCCGAAGTTCGAAGATTCTAACGAGGCACCAGACTAATGAATGCAAAAGAATGATATGTAGTATGATGATTGCACATATCTCCACATAATGGCATGCAGTCCATAGATGCTATTGATACGGAAGAATAATCGATAAATTGCCAAGTATGTAATAATAATAATTCACTTATAATTATGAATATTACGCAAATCTGTTTACATGCAAATAATGTACAATACCAAACATACGTATTTTTTTTAATTTCTACACTACAACAGGCCACGAGGTCGACAGTAGTGTATTGAAACAGTAGTGTATTTAGTAACATAAGAGAAATAATCACAAACACCCAGTTTTGAGAAAATCATATAAATATTTTGACTTCACCGAGATCGAATATCTTACAAAAACTGACAACCCTCGCGGAAACCATTTGGAAAACGCTGATAAAAGGTGTTTAAAATTACTACTAAACCACCTTATTCGAAATAAAATTATTACAACTGCAGCATGCCCACAGTCAATTTCGATTAGCTTTTAATATTATATTTTATTTGAGACTTGCATATAAATTGGCACAAAATCATTTTATTAATGGCGTTATTGCGTGCGAGAAGTATATAACCTGATTAGCCTGGCAAAAAATGTACACGGGTATCACATTCAGCGGCAAAAATACAGTCTACTGCCTTTGACAACATGAACACGCTTAATTTTAATGACAAATCAATTATTCTGTCCAAGACCCTAGTACACCAAGCCATTGCATTCATCAGTTTCATTACCTACACATATTATGCAAATAATTATTATCTAGAAATAATAATACGTTTGGCAGGTTCTCAGGTTAACTGTAAAATAATCACTATTTAGATTATTTAGTAGAAGATATTGGCGTTAAAGACTGATGGTTAATTGACTTTGGATACTCAATGAATAAGCTTAAATCAAGTATCGCTGTCTTTGCTGCAACCTCTGGTCTCTCAACACAGTCGAACATCGAAATCTAGGTCTCTTGACCAGGGTCGGCTCTACCTTTGGGACTAATGGAGAGGATCCCTACATGATTATATTTTATGGACAATAACAACACTACACAACTTTAATTTAATGTATAATATACATATTCACTGTTTTACATAACTTTGATACACTTTAAACAGTTTACTGTTATTATTTATATTATGCAATGAGTAGCATTATTTTTATAGTATTGTGTTTGACATATCTACTATTCTACCTTAAATTCATATTATTATCATAATGTCTATGAAGGTCCCTGTAGGACCTCGACCTCTGTGCCGCTCCCGGCGGAGATGAACGGAAAACGTCAATAGGGACGCAGAGAGGCTGAGTGTGAATGAAGAGAGAGCTCGGGATAGATATTCCTGGAGAACGTTTGTGCAGTCGGGCATGGAACTGAATAGCAAGTAGCGCCAGATCAACTAACTATATGAGAGTTCTGGTTAGGTATGAAAAATTTCTAAATCTCTCTCTATAGTCGGGCCGTGATACGAAACTATAAATTTCAATCGTAGTGCAAGTTATAGCTGTTTGTATTGTTTATATAAAATAATAATTGTTTCATATTAAAATATAATATGGTGATACGATAATTGATTTGAACGAAATATACAAATTGAAATTTCCATCCGAAAATAGTCAATAACTAGCACTACCATCGTAATTCGCAATTTAGTGCGTCGTCTAATGCTTTAGGTACTACACCCCCACCATCTAAAATGAGAAAAAATGCCAATACTCCCAACCCTCTTCTCTCCTTACGGTTCTCACTGAGGAAGAGCTTTTTGGGTGGTTGGGTGACTTCCATTATTGAGACATGGCCCCCTGCTCAACTGAGTCGCCCCACTTTCACGTATGAGACAACAGGGTCATCATAGTAAAAACACACAAAAGTCGTGGTTGTTCCTTACCTCATCATCATGTACCATCTTCGTTACAAACGGCTCTAAAGACTATTCTCAATATCGGCGTTTTTTTAAATATCTCAACGCTATTTGGCTAGAATCAATAAGCTCATAATTCTTGTAAAATTCAAAACACCCCGTAGGTACCTACTAGTTTTTGCAAGATAATTAATTAATTAATGAGGTACTTACCTACTATAAATCTTTGGTTACCTATTATAGGTACTTACGATAATTAATTGTTTACGAAATATCCTTATTGTGTTTTAAACGTTTCTTCAAATTCTGTACGAAATCAACGAAGATTATTGTGTTGATCATTGGCCCAAGGCGATTTAAAGTTAAATGTTTTTTGGCAAGAAGGGTCTTTGAATAGATTTCAGACAAAAACAATTAATTTCTCGCGTCGTTTTTCAAAAAGGTTAACACCTGTCAATAATTTAATGATTTCAAAAACACAAACTGCAATAGGACCGTTATAATTCATAATGTATGTAGGTAATTTTATATTTAGATACTATAATATTAAGAAGAAACATCTGCCAGGGAAACAGGAAGTAATATGGAAACACAAATTATTGCACCCCCAAGCATTTGAAACGAGTTTAAAGTATGGCATCTATTGAAACCACGTTTAACTACATAGGTAGATGTTATATTATGGTTATTTGTGTGAATGGTTTATTATTATAGTGATTTAATTTTAAATGAAAATATTGGTAAAGTAGAAAAATGCTGACAGAAATTAAGTATGCTAATAGAAAGACATTCACATAATTATCTTCAATCTCTTTGTCTGAGAACCTTATTATTTTATCTTATCAGTATTAAGTATATAGGTACATATTATATGTACTTATATGTTTTAACTTAAGATTTGCGGATTGATATAGTGAACGGGAACTGAAGCCCGCAGGCAGACCATACTAATAATATGACATCCGATTCGTATGCTGAATTATTTTAATATTTTTTTTTTATATACATATCATCTAAAATCTACATCAGTTTATATAATACACTGATTGAATATTTACGGATTTTCGTAAAAAAAAAAACCATATGGGAATATATTTGAACCGTTTAAATGCAGACATCAATGAGTACCACATCAACTACATTTTAATATAAATTTGGAATCACAACATAATAAATAATTTGCCAACAAGCACGTTTACAGCCATAAGTTTGAAAAAAGAACACATTTTCTAATAAGCTTCCACTTTGCACGTCAGGTTTTAACGTCAATATAAATAATTTAGCTAAAGGAAAAACAGCTACAAAAGTCACGTTTAGTACCTACCGTTTTTATAAATCATGTTTGTTTGTGCTTCATATTATTATCTCGTAGGTACTTTGAATATTTCTGTATTTTTTCATATTGAAACAAAAAAATTGATAAGACGTATTTTTCACACTCACTATTAAAACTAAAAGTTGAATGTGGCCCATAGTCTTCTGCAAAGGTTGCCGAGAATTGCATTAATGCATACTTTGTAATATGAAACAATATGTGTGCAGATTAGCATCACAATATCGAAATGGTTGATATGTACCTTTTGATATTGAAGTAATCTTAAAATATCATTTACTCTTAAGCTCTGTGTTTTTTTTTATACTGATAATCAATCCAACAATGTCTGTAAGCTGTAATTAATAATTAAAAAATTGAAAAAAGAAATAAAAGAACTATAATATTATGGATATACCTACATACATTATAGCAGTCAGTGATTCGTATCCTCTTTAGATTGTGTATATGGAAACCTTGACCATCAATCACACATGATTTAATTACCTGCATTCCACGAAAGTAACTTAAGTAAATGGGAAACGTTGTGGTGTTTCTTTATTAAAATACGTATAGGTATAATAATATAATACCAACGATATCATTTAATCGGTAATCATAATTTAATTAGTGGATTGATTGTATTGTTGTTAATAATTATTGGTGATCACTGATCAGTCACTGATCACTGATCAGCGCTGCAGGCATAAATATAATCATACTTATTTTACCACGTTTTTATTAGCTCGTATTCATGTTTGTCAAGTACAAATTTTTTCTTGTTTGTCCAAGATTTGTATTGGACGATCGAACTTAACTTCCCGACTAGCTAGACATTTGAAACTTTTAGAATATATCAGAACACGACGGCAATGCATTCTTTGAATACTTTTAGCCATCTTTAAGCAGACTTGAATTCATTTTCAGTTAATTCAGTTTTGTATGGAAAGTTATTTCGGAAGAAATCCGTAATCCAATTCACTATTATTGGTTACTAAGGGGGTCCTAGCAACTAAATTATTAATATATACGTGCGTTACTATGGAAATCAATATGGAATGTCGAAATGACATTTCAGTATTCTATATTTTATTCAGTATTTCTATCAAGTACAAAAAAAGTATTTATTAATACATAGAATTGTCAAGTTTATATGATTCAACAGAAAATTTAAAAACGTGGTATATAAAAAGTTCTTTTTATCTTGTAATTATTTTCTTTACTCTCATAATATTTAGTCATATTAAGTTCTTTCGTAATAATATAGACATCAATTTTGTATTCTACTTTACACTTAATATTTATGATATTTTGTTAAGAGGTAGTGTTGCTAACCATACCTACTATATAGTACTATACTTAACTATACGATACTATATTTCATTACAATTATGGTAAGCACCGCTTAAATGTATGCAACATTAAAAATCTACAATTTTAATGTGATCAAAACAAACGCGAATTATAGTTATTTATAGAATTAAAGGAGCGGAGCTCGGAGCAGGAGCACGGAGCACTGAAGAAATGTGATTTTACCCGGAGCAGGAGCGGAGCCGGAGCACCGAAAATTTGAAGTGCTCCACTGCTCCGGATGTTTTTTTTTTATTAAAATTTCGTCCTAAAATCCGATGACAATAGTATAGTCTGACACTTTGCAGCACTGGAATTATTTAAAATATGGCAACACTGCCGAGTGATAAATAACCTCACTTTTTGACAGAAAGGGCAAATAATGACAGACGATTTGCTGTCGGACAATTTGTTTAATAGAATTAATAGGTAATGAAAATGACGATTATTTTAAAACCAAGTACTTACCTACTTACTTTTTTTTTAACATTTATATACTTACATATAATATTTTATTAAAACTTTTACCCGGAGCGGAGCCGGAGCAAGCATTAGGTCCCGGAGCGGAGCAACTCAAAAAAGGATCTGCTCCAACGCTCTGGTTATTACATATACAATTACATTGTTTACTATAATGAACGTAAAAAAGACAGTAATACCAAATGTTCACGTGACAGGATACTACGTGCCCGCGATCTATTCTATCTATTCGTTAAATTTATGACAACGTAAAAACCTTCGCAATTCATTTTAAATTGTAAAATCTATTTAGGTATGTTATAAAATTATAATTCACGTAATAATTAGGATGATGCGATGCGAATCATACTCCGTGCATATTTTTATGATGTGGGCACAAACATTGTGCATAAAAAAACATACGGTCATTGTACTCATAGAATGATTTCTTTTTAATTAAAATTTGAATAAAAAAAAATACTTTAAAGTGGGCAGAGCCTCAAGCAGAGAAATCCATAATATGTTGGCAAAATATTCCATCCAAGACAAAGTAAGTAGGCACGTACTTGCTACTTAATGTAATACAAAATCACTATATTATACTTACATGCAAGAAATATCCACAAAGCTACACAGGAGCGCGTCAAACGGGGTGTTTGGGGTGCGAAACACCCGGGCAGCAGGACTCAGGGGGCGACAAAATTACGAAAAAAACATTTTTACCATTTATTTATATTTATATTATTTAAAAATATTATTAAATGTTATAATTATTATTTACTTAATTGGTAAAATATATAAAAAATTAATACCTATATATTTTGATGACAAGAAAATAATAAAATTGCTTCTACATTTCTGTCGTCTGTCACGTTTCAAATATTTTTTTTATTTGGAGGAGTCAGAAATTTCGGGCGGGCAGCAGTTACCTCCGGGCGCGACCCTGAAGCTACCACAGACCAGTGTCAAAATTAAAATGTTTGTCAATATATTTCCATATTTTTATCCCTCAATGGCGGAATAAAAAAAAACATTTTAAAAATTCTTAACAAATGTTATCAAAAAGTTTTTAGACAACAGCTTTTAAATAATATGTATCTATAAATATTGTTTTGGGAACAACAACAAAAATATTCCGTCCAAAGCTAAATTCGCTCTTCCCAGAAAAACATCACCCGCCGAATTAAGGGATTCCGTCCAGAATCAAAGTCGATATTTGTTATGTGTCGACCAAGTTAACCGCATTATTCGTCCAAAAATAATAGAAAACCGATAACTCCATCCTAAATCTAATTCAACTGCATTCCAGAAAAAGAAAAAACAAAACACGGATGATATACATGCCAGCGTTTGAAGTTTTACATAGTTCTAGAATTCTTTCATGTGCCAACAGAATTTCTCCGCGTGCCAAACGAGGCGCACGCGCCATAGGTTCGCTATCGCTGATATATGTTTAGGTAGTCCAATTTATTTGCAAATAATAATATGTTATATTCTTATGGTCAAATTACATTGGCAGATTGCGTCTGGTCCGATCGTCTGCCACGATTGCCAAAATCTATTATCTATGGTTTTCCGGGATTGTGAGCGATCGTGAGCAAATTGGAACAAATTCTATTTCTGTCTGTCACGATACATTCATTACCAAGCGAAGATTGCCGAGAACGTACGAAAATATCCGAATACGCGCCCGCTAGGTTTGACAGCTGAGTTTTGACGTAAAATTGCGCAGAAAAACTGTTCAGTGTAGCCACCAATCTAACGAAGAAATAGTTTTCGGTTAAATTATATTTTTTGATAATAGCAATGTTTATTTTAAACCAATCAAAAGCAAGGACCAACGCGATCGAATCGTTACGTGTAATTGCTTATAGTGTGAAGACGTCGATCACGACGGTCGGCGTGGATTGTTGGATCTCGTTGGATCTGCGCGTCTGCCAATGTGATTAGCCTTTAGAAGCATCAGATTTGTCGAGCACATATTATGATCAATTATTGAGATAAAGCAAAATATCAATTTCTACAAAAATGTTAGATAGGAGGTACCGTCAAAATGACGGCGATGTGTGCTTTCCGAAGCTCATTCAGTTCTACATATAGGTACGTATTTTATATGTTGAGATTTACAAGTATCCAATCTATAAGCAACATGTTTTGACAGAATTTCTCTCGAAATCGGTAAATTTATTCAAAGAATCGCACGAGGTAATCACAGGTCATAAATCGTCTGTCCGGAACAGCTGAAGGTGTATCGAATCCGACAATTTGCTGCATTTTTATTGCGGTCAATCAATCATGCCGTATTTTGAATTAAAAGCAGTAACACCAGTACTGCTGAGTAACTACAGACTACATCACTACATAGTCCATTACACATCAACATCACACACATTATGTTCGTTCGAGACAGCCAAAAGAAAGTAGCCGATATGAAAGAATGTTTTGTAGACCGAATAATCGTCGTGTCATACAAGAAGATATTTGTAAATATCTTCTTTGACCGCGATTTATAACAAAGTTATTAATATATAGGGATTGCAATACCTATATACCGAAAACCGGGATTCCACTTTACATCGATACCGGTTTTAAAAATCTGAAATACCGTTATTTTCGTTATTAATAAAGCAGATAAAACAGTCAATCACCTTCATAACTATACTCTCAAATGACTGAAGCACCCGATAAAAGTAAAATATGCATTAATAAAAAAATCAGCTACATATTTATTTTGGTTTTGGCTGGAACTTGTCAAAAGTTAAAAAATCTTGTCGATTTCTGTAATTCTTCTAAAATTTTAATTAACTTCATGCGGAAAAATTGATAGCACTGATAATAAATAGGGTGCTGTGAAAGAATTATCTTGATAATAATATGTTTTAATTAATGCTGATATTCAATATAAAGTAATACCGAAAAAGCGGTATTGATATTTTCAACCCCTATATGTCAGTATAATTAGTGTTGGGTATTTCCCAAGGAAATCTCAATCTCGAGATTCGGGATTTCCCGAAATGATGAAATTTTTAATTCTCGGATTTCCAGAAAAGAATTCTCGAGATATCGGGAAATTTAAAAAAGAAACCTGTAAAAATCCTAAAATCAGTGTAAAAACAGACAAATTTCAAAAAAATATGATTTTTTTTTATTCATGTAAGAAGACAAAACAAAATAGAAATAGGAAAAAAAATAATTGAAAACATTACTTTTAAAATAGAATTTCAAAAAACACAGACTGCCAATCGCTGCGTCTCACAATCGCGTACGCTTTTTAGACACAAAATTCCCTGATGTTGCAAAAATTGCGCTCATTTTGAGTCGACGTTGGCTTATTTGTGTTAAATGCCCCGATCAGTCTTTGAACGTTTTTCATATAGAAAATAGTTTTTTCAATTCATATATGACAATAAAGAAATCCCGAATCCCGAGAAAAGATTCTCGAGATCCGGGATTTCCTGAAATGTTAAAAATTTCAATTCTCGAGATTCTGGATGGAAAATCTCGAAATTTTCTAGAGAATTCCCGTCGGGAAACTCTCGAATCCCAAGTATAATATTGTAGAGAGGAAGATATTTAGGGTGAATCAGAGTTTGGCTATATCTAAAAATAACCATATATTATGAACTATTTCATTACAAAATTTGACAGCAGCTGAGAATGAATAAGTCAGTTATTCTAGCTAGAACGATTCTAGTATGGTTGAGTCAGTAACAATAAAATATAACATAATATTCTTTGCATTGGCAGCATTGTTTTGTCAATTAAATCAGAAAATAGCGGTTTGTTTTGGGTAGTTATTTACGTAAGTACTGTTATTTGCGATTTTACGTGAATATCAATCTAAATCAGTGGTCTCTATTCTCAATTCAACAAGCATGGTTAGAAATAGCAAAAGAAAATATTTGTCGCATGAGATACATTACCCACTGAAAATGTTGTTGCGAGCTATATTAAAAAAAAAACACTAATTTTATAGGGAAATCAGTATGCAGTCACACCATAGACGATTCGAGGAATTTATCATTTGTTGCAATGCTGTTGCAATACATACTAGCAAACAATACCACTACATCTGCAAGCCGCTTTTACCGTGCCCATAGTGCCACTGTATACTCATTTAGCTATGTGTATAATATATAATATGTTTTTATCTCAATTCCCAATAATCTCAGAGTACCTACACTAAATTTATACTTTACTACAAATGAATAAGCTGAAAGGCCAACAAAATGCAGGTAATGTAACGATTAACTTTAGTAACGGTTGACCAATTCCAATTTCATAATAAATAATTTATTGTCCATGTATGTCGAGTTAATGTAAATTATTATTGATGAAGATTTCCTTAAATATAATATATGAGTGAAGGGTTCTTGGAAACGATATAGCGCGAGAGTATCTGGTGTAAGCCAGTGACTAGAATAAAATAATTATCCACACAAAATACATGCATTTCTAAATAATCAAATAATGATCAGTATAGGTACGTCATTCTACATCGGATCTTTTTATTTGGTTTCGTTTCAATAAAAATGTGGTTACTTACATCATTGAAAACAGGTGTTATACAGGTGTATGCATATGCATAGAATGAGGACCCGGAAATATATTAAAAATCCAATCGCTCATATCTGTTAGGTATGTGTATTATGTATGTAGGTAGATACAATATTGAATAAACAGTAAATCGTGAAAAGTGAAAACGTTTAAATGTTTAAAGACTAGTGAGATATATTTTATTAAAATATTAGTATGATCAAAATTTATAATAGACCTATTGCGTTAATGACGTCATGAGAATACGGATTTATTTTACTATTGACTACTAATATTCAATTACCTACCATTAGGGGTTTACAATCTCGCAATCCTGAGTCCTGCGATTAGCTTTCATAAGTATTATAATAGATATTCACCAGAAATAAAATAAAAATATATAATATCTGGAGGATATTGGGTAGCTTCTAAATCAGTGATGCATAACCAGCGGCCTTGCATACTATTTAATGCGACCCACTAATTGAAATATAATGTAATATCGAAACCTTAGTTCTATAGGGAAACAACTCAAAATACCTTGTTCAAAGATAATGGCGTTTAAATTTTTTTTACAAATTCATTTTAATGTTTTTGATTCTAGATTTTTGAAGTAAATGTGTTTATTTTTATTTGGTTCAAATGAACATAGCAATGCACAACGAAATTTTACAGTTTAATCAATAATCAAACCAGGCATTCCCGTTAATGGTTAATCCTAGGAAGGGTTATTCGATGGCCCGTTGATATTTTTGTTTTTTTTTTATTGAATTATAAAGAAAATATCTTTCTACAGTGAATGGCGTTATTGACTCAAAACCTTGAAATATTGAGTTGTTTCCCTATATAAGTAGGGTATCGATATAGGTAATAACCGATATTAAGTCACTGAAACGATGTAAAACGCTTTCATCTGTTAATTATTTAAGTGTATTATGCTGCAATTTTATATATCATTGATATACATATACGTACAATTATTGGGCTTGAAGCGGAAATCAAAATGTTTACTATTGACAAAGCCAGCATATCAATATTAACAGGCAGTGTCAGCGATCACACTAGTGCTGCCATAATAATATATAGGTCAGTACTAGAATTATCTGCTAGGTATGCATCGGTTTTTAAATAATATTACTCTAGAATATAATATCCACGACACTAAATCCATGTGCGACCCAAAAAATAATTATAAAGTTGATAAATTGACCATACCGATAAAAAGGTTGTGAGCCACTGATCTAAATAAATCAATACATATCCAAATATGTAGACTAAAATTGTGATTTAACTTCTTTTTCAACCATTT
The DNA here is from genome assembly GCF_057557595.1 of Rhyacophila brunnea. NCBI lineage: Eukaryota > Metazoa > Arthropoda > Insecta > Trichoptera > Rhyacophilidae > Rhyacophila > Rhyacophila brunnea. Next base: position 30,618,214 of record NW_028233276.1, on the reverse strand, counting down.
TATGACTATTTGTTTTGAAAATTACATAGTACCTATAATATTTATTTTGCTTGTGTAGGTACATATATTATTACAACTTCGAGATCGTAAAAAAATGGCCTTTCCAGACTAAACTTATGGTCCACAAGATGTAAATGGAAATGTAAAAAAATATAATTCCGATAAAAATAAAGAAATATTTTAAGTAAGTACTTATTTAAGTACTTACAATATATGAAACAAAATTAATAAACATTATTTATTTTAGTAAACATAAAAATCACAAAAAGTACAGTAGGTATATTTAATATACGTTATGGGATCACTCGATGTCACCCTACTAAATGTGATTAATCCAAACTAATCAGTATTATGAGGTCATTTTCCCTTGGCCAAATTATCTGTATCTACTACAATCCGATGTTCAGATTCGAACTGTTCGAACCAATGACATTAATATGGACGAAACATCTGGAAAAAAAATGACACTCACTTTTTTGTCGGGTCTGCCGAATGGCATAATCTGTTCTAACGCCATTACAATAAAGGTGATATTGCTATAAATTCCCAATGCTTTTTGTCGGGTCTGCCGAATGGTTCGGTTCGAACGGGTTCGATCAAATGAACGTTGACACTATAAACACTGTTCTAACCCCATTACAATAAAGGTGATATTGCTATAAATTCCCGATGCGCGATATCGCATAATGGAAATTGCGTGACGTCTACCTATACATGTTCGAATGTCGCTATGCGCGAACTTACTTGCTGGCTACTGTATTGAGTGCGTTGTCCATTAATAATGTCATTGGTTCGAACGAATCAGCCGAGAAAACAAATAAATTTATTCTTTCTAAAACTCATCACAGAAAATGCATTATTGCAGATGTATTATTATTAATCTATTAAGTATGTTTGTGGCACAGCCTCAAGGGTTCCGTCGCCGTGGCCGGCGATGGACCGAGTGGCGCCAACTTGTGCTTGCCCTATGCCCCAATGTTGGGACGTGACAGGGTGAAAGAAGAAGAAGAAAGAAGATTAAGTATGTTGTAGTTATAAAATTTGCACACTAGTTGATTTGATATGTCATTGATGTCTACATTAAAAGGGTTCAAAAACGTTTGTATGTTGATGCCTTTTTTACGAAAAACCTTAATCTTGTTGAAGATTCAGTTAAAAATGTACAATATTCTCAACCCGAAAACCTTTGTTGTGTTTACAATCCAACTGCAGAGATACAGACTTTCAACATATAAAATAATGTAGATTTTCTTCAATCTCCATATATCACTTATGTGAGATCAGACAACCATTTTTGGGCTGCAAAAGATGTATATTTGAACTGTATGCAGCTCGCGGACCACTGGTTGGCGATCCCTGGACATAATATCCATCGTAATAAAAATACATGCCAGCAAAGGTTACGTATCTTTTTTTTATTGGCATAATTTCTTATTCAAATTGCAAACATTGAACATAAATATGTTGTGTGCAAAATTTAATGTCCCGCGATCGAGCATACTATTCCAGAAAACCCGGCATTACAATCTTTACTCGAGTACTCAGTAAGTATCAAAAAAATCGGTAAATAAATCAATGGATAGTAATATTTTATACCTACCTATTATTGGTAGGTCCTAGGACTCCTAAGTACTAGGTACTCTACTGATTCGTTTACATTTGTTTACAAAAAAGAAACCGCTGGAAAAATCGATGGCTCAGTTCCATTTCCATAGTGCTACAACTAGAAATTAGTAGTTTTGAGTAATTGCTGATCAAAGTTTTGACTCACCTAAACTGACTTGTAGAAAAGTGACAAAAACACAGGCCATACGAGGACAATTGTGAAATTTTGTGGAACTGAAGAGGAGCGTTACACGATAATAAATAAGATTATCAGAGATATAAGATTTTTAAAAAAATGGCTTATTGACTAGAAAATTTTATTTCCCTACTGTTCTCAAGAGCTAGGCACCTGCCTACCATTACGCACATGAATGATAAGTAGGTACTCGATAGATATAAAGCGATCGAAGAACTGTTCCGAATAAAATAAGTAAAGAACAGTAACCACATAGTATCTATCGGTACTGTTCGGTTATGAGGAATACAGCGGAAAACACATTTAACCTATTGTAACCCAAAAATAATTAGGTTGTGTTAGGTAAGTCAGGTTTTGATTCAGTTTTAGGTGCCTAAATAAATTTAGCGACAATGTATTAATTATTAATGTGTAATAAATACTCGGAGGTTTTCGTCCAATAGTTCAGACTTCAGTGCTACCCAAACTCTTTCATACCACCACCTAATCAAAAACTTTATTTAGCATTAATTTTTACTACCTATCTAGGTGAGTACAAATGTATAATGTATTTGGTTTAGGGCTGGGTTTAATAAATTGGTTTTTAAAAACTAACTAACCACATCTGTAAATTGTAGTTAGTTAAATAAAAACACATACTTACGTTTGACTAACAAAGTTTAATGTGCACTATTTATGGCGGATCTTAACAGCCTACCTCCAACCTCCGCTACTAATATTTATCTATGTATGTATATAGTTATAATGAAATATTTCGCGGCCCTCACAGAAACCCTTACTGCAGCTATAGCTATGGCAAATACGTGGCAGGCGTGCCCAACTTGCCACGCTAAAAGTTTTCGACGCCACACCAAAAAAAATAATTTCTTTTATTTTTAAATATTCAAAACGTTTATAGCGGAAAACCCTCGTTGTTGACCATATTTTTTCCACATAGGTAGGTACTAATGTGAAAGTATTTTTTCTATATTGAATCATGTACATTCAAAGACTAGAAATAGACTGACAAAGGAAGATTCAGCAGCATGTATTAATTTACAATCAACGACAAATCGGCCTGATACTTATAACAAGCTTCACAAATAACATGAAACAAAAGACCTCAAAAAAAATTAGTTTATTAATAAATGTTTTGGTACTGTTCGGTTATCAGGAATACAGCGGAAAACAATTTTAAAAATAGCCGATAAATGTTTTTATATTTCTTATTTTCTTTAATTTTATGTGTATCATTTTTTTATATAAGTATTCAATAAACAATATACCTAGTTACCAATGTACCTAATTGTTTTTTTTTATATCCAATAAATATGATTTAGATTATATCATGTGTAGGTACCTACACCTAAAAAGGAATGGCACGCACAACGAATCAAAAAAAAACTGCTTATTTTGGCACGCCGATCAAATATTTGCCATCCCTGCCTTACAGCCTCCCCATACATTTGGGAAGCACTGAGTAGTGGATCTACGACTAGTGCCGATGATGATTCGTACTCATATAAATAGGTACATATTCATTCATTTTATAATATTTGCAATGAAAACAAACTACTTATCTGTCTTGTCTAAAACAAATTTTGATACTCAGGTTCGAGGTCGGTAAATATATCATTCCTTAATACATAGGTACATGGTCCCCACAAGGGGGGGGTTGAGAGGGCTCTACCCTGGGGACCCGGACCCAGGAGGAGCCAGACCAGATAAGTGAGTTAAACACACATCACAAATTTGCTTTAATAGTAAAAAATCCTTATTTTCCTGCAATAATGTTATTTTTAATTGTATATCGATACTCGACAACTCCATAATTCAAAATATGGATGTATTAAATATTCAAATATACAAAAAACACTAAATATACACATTAATTTTACCGCGTACCTACACCATTTGGAAAACGCTACTATAGAGCTTGACAGAGCCTTTATCCTTAGCGATAGGTCCAGGGGGGCCCGCCAAAGATCCTAGCCTGAGGGCCCACTTCAGGATGTGGGGGCCATGCATAGGTGCATAATAATAATATCATCATACGATTAGGTAACTTTCATAATTTCATAAGTTCATAAATTATAACATAACAATATACTTGACAATTTCGCATGTTTAAAATGGTAATAGGTACATAATCAAAATAACACTAAACTGATAATGAATACTATAAAATAACTTACTTACCGTAATTAATTCAACTTATTGTAAGTAGGTATACATTGTTTTTAAATTAATTAGGAGTTAAGTTCAGACATAAAAATAGGTATAATAGGTAAGGTAAAACTGATCACTTACCTTTATACTTTCAATTGAAACTCGAGTCAAAGTTTGTTTATTATAATATAAACATCAGATTTCAGATTTGTCATTTTATTAAACAACCACAGTTTAATCAAATAAACATCACCACTACAGAATTACCAAGTTCACTTTATATAAGTTTTTGTAAACAATCTTTTGCATTGACTGTAGAATACAAGTTTTTTGAGAATTTATTCACTGGACAGAATGCAAAGATAACAGTCTTTCATTGAATATTCACTTTAAAACAAACACAGTATTTTGCAAGATTACACTAATAACAATATTGTAAACATTATTATCTCATTTAATAAAACACAAATAGTTTGTCAAAGTTCGATAACTTATTCCACGAAGTCGGCAATTTTGATAAGACTTTCGTCAGCGACACAACCTACCAGCGCAAACGTCCTTACGATACTGAACTGAAGTGATGTGAAGAAATCTAACCACTTCAATGCGAGATAATAAGCTTCAACTTTTTGTAATATAAATAAATACCTAGTTTACTGCATTAGGTTTAATTAGATATTGTGAAGTTTATATAAACCGCATTTTATGAAATAATACAACGTTTTAGAGTTAAAAGGAGTACACAGGGAACTCAGAAATATAGTACAATACAAGCTTTTTGGTTAAAAACCTTTTTCACCACCATTTGGCGCTAAAATGTTTTTTTAGTTGTCTCGCTTCATCTTTAGAGCGAGATCGAATGATAAATTAGTATGTAGTATCCATGGTTGTGTCTCTTTTTGTTTTCATCTTCAGCCAGTACCGGTATATTACATAGCTTCTTTTGAAACACGAACAAGTCTGACTACAAACATTCTGCCTTGGCACAATATAATACGCCGTAGGTCGCTTACCGTAAGATATATTTTGAGATCAAATGAATATTTTTCGAATGCGCTTGTGTTGAATTTAAAAGATGTCGACTGGTGTAAAGATTTTGTTACTTTTGTATACGATTGGTGCAGGTATAATACCTTCGTCTTCTGACAGTGGCGTGGGTGTACACAGTATTGGGTCGACAAGTACAAAAACAATCTTCAAGTATGAAAATAATTTTTAATACTTTTATAACGTTGTAAAAAGATTTGTCGAACATTAAATCTCATTGGTTCCAACAGGTTTAATTTGTAAAACAATCACCAATAATTTGGTTCTTACTTCAGCATTTCATCTATCATACATGACACATTTCACGACAACGGAAGTTCAACTACTGAGAAGTTCAACAACTCCATTGTAATATCGAGTCGTTATTATAATTAAAAAATCAACAATAATATTTTTGTTTTGCAATTCTATACGTTCATAACATCAATTGTTTCCAACAATAGTATCAGGTGATTGGTTCACACTAACTGAATAATGGCCATGCTATATAATTTATAATTAAATGAATACGAATTAATTCGATGGTATTAATGCATAATCCTGACTAAGACACATTTCTATAGTAGGTATAAGACATACTTGAACAATTGAACATCGTATAAAAACTATTCGAAAGTTGTGTAAAAAATATTTACTTACAATTAATATTTATATGAGAATATTTAAAATGGTCTAATTCAAATGTTATTTTTCGTAGAAATGAGAAACATTGTTCACGCACATTTCACATCCCTAGTTTTACAGTTTTCGACTATGGCTAATCAAAAAATACCATTCTGAAATAATTGGGAAATACCATCTGAACAAGGTAAATCACAAAATGCACATTAATGCACTAACGTGGTTTTCTTTCTCAATGTGTATGAGGATTTATATTTTTAAATTAAATTATTCATATAATTTTGAACAGAAAATGTATTTTAATAGGTAGTAGTATTTTTCAAAAATTAGACTATATTGAGTAATTTTGAGATAACCCATAATGCACGTTAGTAATATAAATTTAACCATTTTACTGGGTTTGGAACCCAGGAGGAAGGGCGTCGTCGATTCTCTGGTAGGAGGGGTCTTTCGACGACAGCACGCTTTTCAACGTCAACATTTGCGGAAAGGTTTGAATTGAGGGGTCTATGTTTGTTGCTGTTTTTTTTTTTAATTAACGGTATTTTACTAATATATTAAATTATGTCTAATCAATGATCATAACATTTTAATTTTACTTTTTAATGTATACGTACCAGTTGATAAATATATGTTTTGTACGTAATTGGACGCAACTATATGCCCCATGACATTTTTATATTATAATTGAACTTTTCACTCTTATTTACTGTATACATTATTCACTTTTTATATTATGTAAGTTAATAATCAGTTTGTGTTGATGTGTTCAATCCCAAATATTTTAAAAATGGAACGTCACTGGTTCGACGGATGCACCAAAACATAATTTTCTTTTTCATAGTAGGGTCACCGTTATAGTTCAAGGACGCTGCTGCGTAGTAATTTAATTTCTACTCTATAATTTTATTTAGTTTAAAGCGTTTACCGGCTATATTTATCTATGGTTTTACCTATTTTTAAAATCTTTTATTTAACCATTCGAATTTTAAATATTCATGCAAACTACGGGAAAACAAAAGACCGGAGAATCGAATGGAATTCACTTTTTGCTTTTATCAAAAACAAGTTTTTTATCATTAGGTAGGTAACGTGGTTTTTTTTCAATAAATAAATTTTATATTTATGATTCAATCGTAATTCAACAGGAAAATATTGAAATTCCTCTGTAATGATTAGGAAATATTATGTAATTATTCAAATATCTAGTTAGTTATTTATAAATTTAATTTCATTCATAAATCCGCTTTGCTGTAATACCTATAAAAATGTAAATAATGATTATGATTCCCCACCTATCTATTTAATTAGCATCGTGTCGAACATGGACAGCATTTCTATTGCGGCTATTTCATTATAAGTTTATCATATTATTATTAATATGTATGTATTGTTATTTTAATGGCGTGAACACTATCGTAATAGATTTTCGGGTCGTGTTTTTACTCCTTCTCATCTTATTTCTTGAGAATGGCCTCTGTGACGAGCCCGAAACGTCAAGGAAAGAAGAAGGAAGAGTTCGCGGTGACAACCCAAAAATCGGACCCGAATCCACTTGTGTGCGCGCCTGGGTGGTGACTGTGAAATGTGTTTTTTAAAACAACTATTATGCAACTGCAATTAAAAAATATGCACCTGTGTGTCCTAACAATAAATAAAAACAATGCCAAATATTAAAATAGAACGAAAGATTATCAACATAATATTGTTATTCCGCGTCATATGAAAGTTTGTTAAGGTTTACAGCATGAAACAGGGAACAGAAACATAATGGGAAGTGCACATGTTAACGCAATGCGCATTCGATATTGGTAATAATTGAGGACACACAGCGGACTTTGTGTTTCTTGCATTTGGAGTCATAAACGAAAACTGGCCGTAAAGGCATGGCCACTGGCTTTTGCATTTCTATTTTATAAGTCTGTACTAAAGTGCCCACCACCACCCGTCATATATGCACAGCCGTGGATATACACGGCCGCTTTCTATGACGCTTTAAACGTGTCTGAAAGAAGTGATTTTAAGTGCTCATTCCGTCCCGAGACGGAGCCGCACGGGACTGATGCTGCAACCATGCACCGTAGTGCTTAAAGAAGAAAGTTAAGAAAAAAAGTAAGTCTTTACTGTGATATGAACCGATCTTTGGTGGTTTCCAACCGTCTGACTATTATTTGGGCAGCGGGAACAGAATCTAGCTGCCGTGAAGATTAGCATTGATGGAAATAAAAATTGCGCATGTGCTAAACCGCCCACAGAACTGGAACAAACATGTTTTATCAATTTTTTATATGATTTTTTTATTTAACTTTCTTTGTTCTGCATTTCGCAACGGTTCAAAACGGTTTACAATTTAATACTGGGTACATTATTGATTTCGTAATGTAATTAGGTATTAGCTTTTACACACGAGTTGTAAGTTATGCAAATAATATGTTTCAAAAAAATGTTTGCAAAATTTTGACAGCATGATATTTTATTAATTTATTTAATCGTTCGCTAAAGTGTGTTAAGTTTTGCCGATTGGATAAAATGTATTATGTTACATGGAATCGACATCGCTAAACACGACTTCTGAAACACGACTTAAAAAAATTAGGCTAAGGAAATAATAATATTTACATAACATAGACATAATAGTTGCATAATATCAAATATCTATAATTGATAGGTATACGTACATAATTTGATGACATAGCTAATTATATAGGTATCGATTATTAATCTGCAGTATTTTATGCCTCGTAATATATAATACATATATATTAAAATTCTAATGGATTTAAGTTTTGTACTATTCCATTTGAATTTGAGTCGTTTTTTGCGATCCGGGTTTCGCCTTTCAACTTCAGGCACCATGACGTGAACTCACCAAGGTGTAATTGTAATGGTATTGATATAAAACATTTATATGAATGTTCTTATGTGGATTTATATACGTGTATTATGTTGTGTATGTATGTGCTTGTCAGTGGCGAAGACTCCATACTAGGCGATTATTTGAAGTTTACCTTCTTAAGAGAAATATTTGGTACTGTTCGGTTATACGGAATACATTGGAAAACATATTTTGAAAATAGCCGATAAACTGGATTATTTGTTAATTTAACCTAACCAAACCTAACCTAACCTAAACTAACCCAAACTAACAAATAATCCACTATATCCGGTATTTTCAAAATGCGTTTTCCGCTGTATTCCGTATAACCGAACAGTACCAAATATTTTTTAATTGCATATTGACTTATTTATATAATCACTTGATTATAATATATTCTATAAAATAAATTATTTTGCCAACGAGAGGTGCCTTGTGTGTAGGAATGTATTACACAGATAATTACAAAACAATCTGCAAAGGTTTTAAAAAATATACCACAGTGCGCCATCTGTCTTGACGTAAATAAAGGTCGGACTATGTTTCAAATAATTCTCATTTTTTTATATGGTCTTTACGTCACGTAGACCCGCCCAGTTTATCGAATTGTGTGAATAAGGTAAGCTCCGATCGCAGAGCCTAAAACTATATAATTAATGATTAGATAATTTTAAAAAAATATTTCAATGGTGTTTAATCGAATGTTAATAAATATAGACTGTTTTTAAAAATAAAAAGAACCTTTATCTAATGATTTTTGATGTGTATAAATGTTTTGAAAAAGTACGTAAGTACTTAATTAAGGCTGATCGCTTAATTTTATGTCGTCAGTGAGTTTTTGAAGTTTCATTAAATTAGTGTGTACCTATTCATTAGTAGTAAAATCGTATTATCTTCTTATTTCTCGTAAGTATACCTGACAAGTGTGTTCTTTTTATCAGATCTCCACAGCCTACCTCTTTCCAAAAGTCACCCTTCGCCACTGGTGTTTGTATATGGGTATATAAGTGCGAAAGCCAACTGACAAAGACTTTGAAAGCAATTTTGTTGTATGGCCTAATGACGATTAGGTCATTAAACAGTAAAAAAGAAACACAAAGTCTCCCGAATGTCCTCAAATATTTCCATTTACCAATATTGAATTCGCGTTTCGTTTACGTGACAGATTTGATGAATATTATGATACAGATGCAACAGTTATATAAAATACAGCCATTAACACGTGTTTAAGTTTATCGCCACTTTATTCCATATATCTCCACACTAGAGAATCGTACCTTCTTTCCCTTTCCCTTTTTTGTGTTCCCTGAATGTGTAAATATTATATTTGTCTAATGCCGGGTACACATTAGCGAGCCATAACAGTGACCATTGCAGATACAGTAACCAGTATGGACGGTGAATAATTAGTTCGCATTTAAACAAAATCTTTTTATATTACCTATCTAAATTTCTTGATAGTAATCGAGCATGGTTTAAGTTATTAATGTATAGGTATTATGGAAACGTTTGTAGAAGAGATACTATTATAGTGTTGGATTAAGATGGGGCCCATTTATTTTTACTGCTCCGCCGGCACATAAAACACGTAGGTCCGCTCCTGCCCACCCAAATTACAAATAAATTAACAAAAACCAAACGTACTCGATATTTTATTATATACTGTTTTACAAAATATTTATCCACAGAGAAATTCAATTTAAAATTATTTTTTGTAACATAATTGAAGCATTAAGCTTGAAAATCCCTGTTTGTTTGATACCTGAACCAGCAACGTCTCTGAAAAAACTCCACGCGTATAATATTATTTGTTACCTACCTAGAGCAAGAAAATGCAGGAGCTACATTTTTTTTTTTTTACAAAAAAGTCATGAATATTTTTTCTGCTAATGAGAATGTGTTTTGGAAATGTTGAAAAACGACAAAACGAAAGGGTTTTGATTAAAAATCCAATTCTGACACCATATGGTTGGAAACCTGTTTCAAAGGCGAATTTTTACGACTGATTCGGTAACGCTTTTAACACAAATCCGAATACCTATCCACTGGCATAAATGTTTATCATGTTATCGGACTATAGCCACACCTACAATATAAATAGGCATTGTCCTGTTCTGTATAATGTGTGGTTCCTGGAAATAGAAATTCAAGCAGATACGAAGAAAAAAGATATATTTATTTATTACACTTATCTACTGAGTGATAAACTGATAAGTAAGATAACAGTGATAATCAGACAACTCTTTATGATATAATTAAAAGTGATACTTACACTTAATTGGGCTAAATGTTACTGTAAACAAAAATCTCTTTCACTTTGTAGACGCACATGCCCATTAATAATCCTCTTACGATTGAACGAACACAATGATGTGATGTAATGTAAAAAGTATGTCGAAGTTTTAGCACTAAATGACTAAAGTTAGCAGTTCTACAAGAATTGTGTGTGAAAGAAAAAGGGAGACAAGTTTTTTTTTAATGAGTTAAGTATGCCAACTTAGATTATTATGCCAAATTATCCATAATGCTATTGCATATTATAATATGCGTATACATGTTATATGAAAAACGTCCACGATAGCCGAGCGGCTACGCGTATGGCTTATAATGTCTTGTGTTCCGGGTTCGAATCCCGAATCTGGGAATAATTTATATGTTTTTTTTCAACGTGTGCTCGGACCCTGATTATGGACGGTTAATTTCTCGTAAAAAAAACAAAGACCTGTTAAGAAACCTCTTTGTGAAGCGACTCAGCACATACCTGCATAGGATTGTAGAGCCAATAATAATAATTTAAAAAAATATATGAAAAATTACGCCTCTAAATTATTTGGTACTAAATACTAAATTTTCTTTTGGTTCTCCTAAAACGTAGGAATATTAGACTAAGACTTATCTTCGATTTCTATTAGACACACATTGTTTTAGGCATATTCAGCTATTTTGATTGTGAATTAATAATTTGGGGCATACCTAATTGATTTTCTCAAATATACCTAATTACAATTTTGCAATTTGGAATGGAACATTTGACCAAGAAAATTATGTGCAATAAACTCAATTAAATCGACTATACTTTCGTGAAAGTAATGTTTTATGTATATAGCGTCTATGCAATTATTCTCTTATGACTATATGCTTATAACCGTTAAAATTCAAAACCAATATGAAACCTAAAACACACATCTGGCTATTTTGTCCTACGAATCGGAGTACTAAAACGTGTAATACTCGTATAAATTATAAAAAATCGTATGTCGGTCGGTATGTATGAAATTAGGTATAAGTACATAATTTTGAAATAATTCGATATTATATTGTAGTATTCGTGTACATGGTCTACATATTATTATTAGTAATTCTATGATTCGACGCCGTATTACCACGAATGCATTGAAGATGGCACACATAAAACAACTTGAAAATAACAAACAATCGCAAAATAAAAAAAAATCTATAAGGTAGAAAATTTACATTTGGAGATCGTGATAAGTTTTAGGGTCTGTCTGAAAGGTCCTACGGCGGGGCGTCCGCTGGGTGACCTTAGAAAAAAATACAACCTACCTACGCTCTTAGTAAACTTTTTTTAGGACCTTCGAGCCAAAGCCATGCCAGGGATTCAAAATCGAAGTTTACTATTTGCATGCATTCTAGTTTAACTTTGATTGTAAAAAGTTTTATCTAAAACGAAAAATAGAAAACGAGAGAAAGCACAATCATTAGTAAAACTTTTATCATTCAACTTAACTATGAAAAGATACTAAAAATAGTTTCAAACGTGTTAGGGTTCCCATATTTGACGATGATAAAAAGAGGACATACTTCATAATTAGCAACCGCCCCATAGTCCAATGCCTTACAGGGTTTCCGGGTTCGATTTCTGGTGATCTCACAATACATACATATTATTATGATTTTCTTAATTCTGATTGTTTCTGTATTTGCATATGTATTTTGCCACTGTAATTGAACCCGTGGTATGCCAATGATAGCTAGATTCTGATTATTTATCTCGAAATTCAATAATTGTACAATCATGAATTCTCTCAAACAAGAATTAGTATCATAAAAAGAACTTTTTATATACCAAGTTTTTAAATTTTATGTTGAATCGTATAAACTTGACAATTCTATGAATTAATAAATAAATACTTTCTTGCTACTTGATAGAAATACTGAATAAATATAGAACACTGAAATGTCATTTTGACATTTCATATTGATTTCCATAGTAACGCACGTATATATTAATAATTTAGTTGCTAGGACTGGACACACAAGAAAAAATGTGTAAACAAGAATACGAGCTGATAAAAACGTGGTTATAAAAATATCTTTCAAAATAAATTAATGAAAAAATATTTTGTCAATCGCTTTTACAAAATAGGAACATAAAATGTTCATAGCGGGAAAAAAGGACATATTACGCATTATTCGATAAAAATGAGAAAATATACCGGATACGCAAATTGATCTCAAAAAAGAGGACTTATCCGGGTAAAAGAGGACGTCTGAGAACCTAAATCGTGTACCTACGTCGGATGAGATCAGAGGGTAAGACACCACATATCCTTGTAGGCATTATAGCACAGCCACGTGGATTCTGACACCGTGGCCGACCACGCTTCGCCATATCTCTTGATAATGACCTCAGCAGCGAGCCCGAAACGTCGAAGAAAGAAGGAAGAAGTACACGCGGTGGAAAACCAAAAATCTATCACGATAAAAACAACCGTGAAAGTTTCAAATAGTATAGGTTCTTCGATGACCAAACCTGCGAGTGCCGTGAAATACAAAGCATGGATCAAATATTTTCATGCAAGGCTTGCCCAGTAAGCTGCAATTTCGACTAGATCCTACAAGCCGAGGAAAATGGTGTTGCCTTCGCAAACATCTGGAGCGACACATTGTAGCTATTGAAGACCCGACAAGACGAAAAAGAAGATTCAGAATATGTTTTCAGTCTATGCTCTAAACTCTAAAGTCATCTAACGGCAGAAAACTAAGTAATTTTACTCATAATTTACCTTTATATTATTGACAAGTGTCGTAATGTTAATTAATCTAACAACTATATACACACAGAGGCGGGTTTGGGGTCGTGGAGGCCGAACGAACTGACTTTTCAAAAATAAAAATAAAAATCATAATTCAAAAGATTTATTGAGAGTGACGTCATGTCATTTACATTAGATCACCTTGTTCGATTCGAGGATAATTTATGGGCCTCCGCCCTCCACAGAGTGTAGGTTGTACGAGAAATTGATGTTAGCCACTTGCTCAACCAATTAGGTCCAAATACACATTGTAAAACATTTTATGTAAATTTGTCAGACCCAAAATTCGAACCAGGGACCCATGACGTCAAAAGGCTACACGTTACCGTTCGGCCCTCATGTGCGCGAAAATTATTGATTTATTTTTTGCTATGTAATGTAATGGGAGTCTGTAACCCCTAGAGAGCGCGTCTCCAGGTGGCGGATAGGAGAATGCCCTAATCAAGGGTAGGAGAAAAATAAAATATCTCCCGCGGACCAACAGACCTGGCCCTCCAGGTTGGGGGTTGGGCAGAGGGTTAACCACTCTCTCCCGTGAAATCACCAAAGGTTACTAATACTACACAATGCCTCGGACATATGGCAACCGCTTCTAGACGACCCGGACCGAAAAATGGACTACGAATAGGATTTTGGAACGTACTCAGCCTATACCGAGCTGGCGCAGCTCAAAACCTAGTGGAAGAACTGTCAAAATATAAGGTCCAAATTACCGCCATCCAGGAAACCCGTTGGCCGGATAGCGGAGAACTTATAGTCGGACAGCATGTTATCTACTATAGCGGAAACACAGAGGGGAAACATGTTTTCGGAACAGGTTTTGTGGTCGCTAGAGAAGTAGCAGATGCTATACTTTCTTTTGAACCCGTAAACGAGCGCATATGTGTGCTCAGAATCAAAGGAAGATGGTTTAATATATCACTTGTGAATGTACATGCCCCGACAGAGACTTCAGAAGAGGCCGAAAAGGATAATTTCTATGATCTCCTTGAAGCGACTTTTGACAGGCTACCGGGACATGATATCAAATGTGTGCTAGGAGACTTCAATGCGAAAATAGGGAAGGAAGCTGTATTCAGACCCTTTATTGGAAAAGAGAGCCTACATGATCATTCTAACGAAAATGGTAAAAAAGTGGCTCTCTTCTGCAGCGCCAAAAACTTAATCGCCCGAAGTACCACTTTCCCTCGTAAAAATATACATAAAGTGACTTGGAATTCAAGGGACAGGAAGACCTTTAACCAGATTGACCATTTTCTAATTGATAGACGACACCATAAAGCTATTGAAAACATTCGAAGCTACAGAGGCGCTGACTGTGATACGGACCACAACTTATCGATAGCAACCTTTAGGGAAAAACTTAAAAAGACAGCCCACGCAAATGCGAAGACGAGAGTGAAGTACCATATAGAAAAGCTGACAACTCCAAACGGAAGAGATAGCTACAGAAAAGAGTTAAAAAACCAAATCGGAAAACTCACCGAAGGAGAAGCCTGGAGTATCGATGAGAGGTGGAAGAGACTAAAAGAAGGAATGGTAAAAGCTGCGGAAGTCTCGATAGGACTGGCACCCAAGAAAGTAAAGTGCCCTTGGTACGACGACACTTGCCGACAAATGGTGGAGGAGAGAAGAGCAGAAAGAGCGCTCTATCTGCAAAATACGCAGAGCGAAGAAGCACAGAAACGATATAGCGAGACGTGCAAAAATGTCCGAAAGCATCTGAGAAAGTGCAAACGAAGCTTCATCAAAAGTAATTTTGAGCAGATGGAAGAAGAAGCAAAACGAAATAAAACTCGATCATTCTTCTCGAAAGTGAGCTTTGAAAAAAGAGGCTTTCAACCTAGCACGCTACAAATCAAAGATCAACAGGGTCAGATAGTGGCAAACAAAGAGCAAGTGCTAAACATATGGAAGTCCCATTTTGAAAACTTACTTCAACGCTCTGTACCAGATGAACCTTTGGAATCGCCAGAAATCGCGACAGCAGAACCTCTTATACCGCCACCAAATAAGGCAGAGTTGATGGGAGCACTGAGTTATTTAAAGAATAACAAATCGGCAGGAAACGATAATATTCCATCGGAGCTTCTCAAGCATGGAGGAGAAACCTTTCTTAGTGCCATGCTTGAGCTACTGCAACAAATATGGGAGGAAGAAAAGATCCCTGAAGCATGGAAAGAATCACTGGTCTGTCCTATCTTCAAGAAAGGGGACAAACTCAACTGTGCAAACTACCGTGGCATCTCTCTTCTTCCTACTGCATACAAAGTTCTGTCGAACATTATTCTCGAAAGAATTCTACCATATGCCGAAAACATTCTTGGTGACTACCAATGCGGCTTTAGACGAAACCGCAGTACTACCGATCAAATCTTTACACTGCGCCAAATCTTTGAAAAGAAATGGGAATACGCCCAAGATGTACACTGTCTCTTTGTAGATTTTAAAACCGCATATGACTCTATTGATAGAGAAGCTCTCTGGAATATATTGAAAGAATTTGAAATACCGTCAAAACTTATAAATATAATAAAAGTATGCATGGACGGATCCAGAAGTAGAATTCATATGCAAGGTAGTATATCAGAATCTTTTAAGGTGACAGCAGGACTAAAACAAGGCGACTCCTTATCACCAATGCTGTTCAACTTAGCTTTAGAGAAAGCCGTTAGAGAAGCTCTGAAAGCAGAAGGTGGAGTTACCCTGAATGGGTCCCATAAAATATTGGGCTACGCAGATGATTTGGTGGTGCTCGGAGAATCTGAAGAAGAAGTCAGAGATATTTTCACTCCTCTGGAGGACACAGCGAAAAGGTTGAATCTACGAGTAAATGTGGGAAAGACCAAGTATTTGAAAATGACAAGAGGCATTGAACCCTCTGGAAACATTGGAATAAGAAACTCCTCGTTCGAGAGAACCTCTCTCTTCAAGTACTTGGGCTCCAACATTACCTCTAAAAATGAAATGTCCCTAGAGCTCTCTGACCGACTGAGAAGTGGAAATGCAGCGTACTTCGCGCTGAGTCGTCTGTTCAGGTCCAAAATGCTGTCCATCAAAACGAAATTCCGGGTGTATAACGTGGTCATCAAGCCAATCGTCATGTATGGATGTGAAACGTGGGGTTTAACAGAAAAACAAGAAAAGGCGCTCCAAGTGTTTGAAAACAGAATCCTCCGGAGAATACTTGGACCCGTCAATGAGAACCACCGGTGGCGCATCCGCACAAACGCTGAGCTCTTCGACCGATACCAACCTAGAATCACTAATATTCTGAGGTCAAGAAGGCTCAGATGGGCGGGCCACGTTGTACGATCTGAACGATCTAGAACTCTCTATAGGATTTACAAAGGCACACCAGCTGGCACTCGACCTCTTGGCCGCCCTCGACGGAGATGGGCGGACAACATTCAAAGGGATGCGGAAAGGCTGGGGATAGTCAACTGGGAAGAGAGAGCGCTGGACAGAGATGCCTGGAAAAACGTTGTGCAGTCGGCCATGGACCTGAACGGCCCCTAGCGCCAGTTTTAATTTTAATAATATGTAATGGCCCCTTTGATGTTAGTTGCAGAGATTTAGTTATGTTTTAGGACATTTTAGGCAATAATTTATAGTCAATTTGTGAGAATTACACAACTTTTTAACACAATTGTGTTATAATTCAATAAATGTGTGACTGGTTTGAACTGTTTCGAGGCCCCTTTAAATCTTCTGACGAATCTATTGCGTCATCAGCGTCGAAATAAATCGCTGCTGAAAATTCTTAATGTTACTACCTACCAACATACTTTAAAAATGGTATTTTGTTGTTATCTACAATCGTTCGAAAGTGAGACAAGCTGTTCGACGGGCCTATCGAACATATATGGAAACGGTAGGAGATTCCATTCGCGAAAATTCTAAATTGTTTTGGAATTACGTAAAATCGTTAAGAAGAGATGGTGGGTTTACTGATAGGATGAGTTAGAAGGGCGAAGAGGTGACCGGACATGGAGTGACAGAAGCATTTGCTGGTCATTTCAAGTCTGTCTACGCAAGTAGTATTCCAAATCTGGATGTTGCCTCAACGTCAGGAAAACCGTCATGTGGTGCCCAATCCGTCGATATTTTTTCAATTAATGAGGGCGATGTACTTCAGTTTATTAAAAAACTGAAGAATACTAGCTCTTTGGGACCTGATTATGTTCCTACATTTTTTTAAAGGGTTGTATTGACTTCGTTAAAGGCCCGCTTTCATATATATTTAATCTCGCAATGGAGACAAGTATCTTCCCGGAAACGTGGAAGATGTCGAAGGTTACTCCAATCCATAAGAGTGGTACAGAGTCATCAGTGGGGAATTACAGGCCGGTAGCTGTTCTCTCTGCACCAGCAAAAGTTCTTGAGATGATCATGCACAACATGATCTATCAAAAAATTGAGTCATTCATAATAAATGAACAGCATGGATTTAGAGCAGGCCGATCAACGGAAACTAACCTGATGGTATTTACCGATTATGTGTCATCGGCACTGGATAGAGGCCACCAGGTTGACTGTTCTTACAATGACTTCTCGAAAGCATTTGACAAAGTCGATCATGACATCCTGATGGAAAAACTCCAACTTATTGGATTGTCGGATCGATTTTTGAAACTATTCGGGAGTTATTTTAGGAACCGTCAACAATACGTATCGTACGGCCTTTATCAGTCACAGACCTTTTACACATTTTCTGGTGTCCCCCAGGGCTCAAACTTAGGGCCGTTGCTGTTCACGATTTTTATAAATGACATAGCATTGGTAATAAAAAATGCTATGTTTTTGTTGTTCGCTGATGACTTGAAACTCTTTTTGGAAGTTGTCACCTTGGACGATTGTCGTCAGCTCCAACTTGATATAGATAATGTATTAAATTGGGGCAGGCGTAACAAACTAAAATTCAATATTGATAAATGCAATCTTTTATCGTTTACCAGAGCCTCAAAAGTGTTGTTTTTCCAATACTCGATGCATGGCAGAGTTCTGTCACGAATGTCATCTGTAAGGGATCTTGGCATTACGTTTGAGAGTAAACTGACATTTATTAGCCATATAGTTACCATTTGTAACAAAGCGCTTAAAATGTTGGGCTTCGTCATGCGTACTTTCCGGGTCTTTTCAGATGTTACGGTATTAAAACTTTTATTTAATTCTTTAGTTCGAAGCAGACTTGAGAGTGGGTCTATTGTTTGGGCACCGCACCAGTTGAAGTATGGCCTTATGGTGGAGAGGGTACAGAAGAAATTCTTGAGACTCCTTTACTTGAGGTTGTATGGATACTATCCGTGGCTTTATCCAACTGACTTTCTCTTAGGCATGCTTACATACTGCAGTCTGCAATTTAGAAGAAATCTTTATTTAGCTACGTATTTTTTTCGACTTATACAAGGTATAAATGAGAACTCTGCCATTCTGGGCAGTGTTGACCTGTGTGTCCCTGATAACTATCTTAGAAATAGAGACCACCAGTTGTTTATTCTCCCAAGGTGCAGAACCATCCTGCCACTGGTAATGCCAATTGGGAGAGTGATAACTATGTTCAACGAAATTGCTTCGGGTGTTGATATATTCCACCTACGTGAGAATGAGTTTAGGTGGATGTTGTTTTATAAAATCTTAAAATAGGGTCTGCTTAGCTCATCCGGTGTACTTCCTTGTACCTATCTAATTCATCTACTGATATATCTCTTTTTTATGTAATACTGTTATATTTATATATCTTTGTTTCTAAAT
This sequence comes from Rhyacophila brunnea, assembly GCF_057557595.1. NCBI lineage: Eukaryota > Metazoa > Arthropoda > Insecta > Trichoptera > Rhyacophilidae > Rhyacophila > Rhyacophila brunnea. The sequence continues at coordinate 30,598,911 of NW_028233276.1, read as the reverse complement.
GTCATGTTGTGAACGTCTTAAACTTATAATTTGTAATGTCCACAATATGTAAAAAAAAAAAAAAAAAAAAAATGAATTGAATTGAATTGAATTGAAATTGAATTAAAAAAGCAATATTGAATTTAACTAACTTTTTAAAACTTTATTTATTTAAGTATGTTAATCTGAGTTAAAAATATAAATTTCGACAACCATTTTTAAAACACAGACAAAATACCATAGGCATAGATATAAGAATAGCAATATGAGAAAATTTCAGTGTTTTTATTAACATGTGGATCGCAGGGACCATTGTAATACCTATTCAATGTGTGTGTGGCTGTGTGCATGCATGCGTTATTCATTGTGTGTATGAATGTAAAGTCGTCCTATTGTAAGATTGGGAATATTATAGATTTATAGAACAAAGCATACGAAAACAGTAAGATTGATAATACCTCATTATTATATTAGGTAAAGACATGTAAACAAGGGCTTAAAAATACAATTTATTCAGATGAAGAGAATGTTACTTCTTCTTCTTCATCGTGACATCATGACTCAGAATCGTGACCCATATGATTTGACAGTCGAATAGGTAGTCTTCTCAATGAGTTGACCCCTCTCTTCGTGGCATTTTGTGACACGCAACGCATGTGTCAGTAGAACCCATGAATTGGTGATACTATCTGTAGCATCCAATGTTTTCTTTAATATTCTGACAAGATACAAGACAGCGCGGACGACACAAACGGACACTTACAATCCTTATAATAATAAAATTATGACCGTTAGGCCACGCGCATTCGATAACCACTTGTGGTTATAACTGCAGGTCAGGTGTTTATAGTTTGACTAAAAAATCTGAATCTCTGAGTATGGAGAACTTACCCGGAAAAGTGCAGGGGTAAATGGCGTAAATTCGGAAGTATATTGTACCTGATAGATTTAATTAACCTCCCCCCTCCCGCCACATTAAAATATTAAAAATTAATTATAATGGATATTTGTTTGATTTGGACCCCAAACCATTTTTCTGTATGCGCACCTGATTAGGTATATAATTGACAATATTAACACAATTTGAGAAGCGTTTCAATGGTATTACTGAAGATAACTTCAAGATATATCATAATATCAATAAATCCACTCTCTCATAGCTCCCGATTTTCGTCAATATTTCATTACAGTTATTATAAACGCGTTCTTAAAATTAGTGAATTGGTATGATGTTTTTAATATGATTTTAGACCTATCAACCTATTAATATGTAGTGATTGTAGGATACTCCCAATTAAAGTGCATCTCCTGCTAGTGCGACTATATTTTGGGAGTGTCGGTTTTACGTTGTTTTTTTTTTTTTACCATGTGACACTTTTTCATTTTGAGATTTACCTTTTCTCGGCGCGCCTAAATCTAAAGGCGTATCAAAATTGGGTTTTATAATATAATGTAGTTTTTTTAGGATATTGAGTTCGACTTGGATATATGTATCATATTGCCCCATATGTTACGAAATTGTTCACTGGGTCCTCTCCGATGACTGTGACGTTGACCTTCTCCTGACCGCACACGAGATACGCAATGATGATGATGACAGTATTATGTCACGACACGTCACGGTCTCGCGTGCTGTGAGGGTATAATATTATAATATTCTATAGTCACAGTAGAAAACAAGTACCCGTGAAGCATCCGACATCTTTTTTATTTCGTTATTTATGTCGGCTTGCGGGACACAATACGTATATATAGGTAGTAAAAATGGATGACAAATCTTTGTCAAATCTCCTAACCACAACATGCTGGGAGTACATATTAGTAAAGGGTCCCCAGACTCTCGGTGTGTCCAACTGACGATCCTGGTTAGGGGAAAGAAGATGGTTGAATACAATGTTGGAGGAAGGCCTATTTCATGTTGTAGTGTCAGTGACGGTGATTTGTGCCAAGATACAGTACAAAACCATGGCCGACTAAAGACAGGCCGGAGTACTGAATTGCGATTTATGATAGTAGTGCTAGTTATTGATTATTTTCGAATGCAATGCAGTAGTTCACAGTAACTGAAAATTTTCGATTGTAGGTATAGGTATATTGTCCAAATCAATTATTATTAACGTATTAAGTACCATTTATTCCAATATGAAACAATCATCATTTTTATTAACAAACATTTTACAACATTGCACTTAAAAAAACCAAAACTACTATCGACATTTACAGTTTCGTGTCATGGCCTAGCTATATAGTGGGCACTGGGCATTGTACAAAACATGTGTACATACATCGCAACTACAGCGATTTTAGACTTTTTAGAGTATATTATCTAACCACAAAAACAGTATTATTTCTGACAGTCAGTAGAGTAGGAATAGTATGTACAAGGAAAATGTATTTTTTTTTTAAACAAACATAGTTAAATAATAAAATTATAATATCATGATTTGTTACGAGGGAAGGAGATTGTAGAAAGTGTGACATAATAAAATCAACATTTTTTTTCTGATCATAAAATTAATATTCTATATTTATGAGAAAATTATACCTACTAATATCGATAATTTCCAACGAATTTATTTTTAATGAATTGAAGGTGGACGACTAGGGCCGTCAAAAAAGTGGCAACACTTTAGACCGGTGGTCTGAAATTTAGGACAAAATATTATTTGATACCAATGCTTCGATACATTATCGATATTTTTTCTTTGGATATGACAACCCTGTGGACGACCCACCCTCTTTGGTACCATTAGGATGCGACCTTTAACGCGGTACGATGGATGTTGAATTTCTTCTCAGTTTAATAGCCAGCACATCAGCGCAGTGACATCGCTTCATTTGGGCTATTGCATAAATTGCAAATGTCGATTGTTACAATACAATCACTGTTCAACCCGGATAATCCAGTACTTACATAAATCTACTTAATCAAAGTATGCAGGCACTTTATATTATGTGGGTATATTATTTTATGATGCAAAACTCATGAGGGTTAGTGGGCGGTCCTCGCAAACCTGCCCCCGGCGCCAACCTTCCTTCCACCTACGCGGAATACCTGCTACTCCAAAACCTGACCAACTGAATTCACTAGTTGCATTTCGCCGTAATTATGAGTACCTACCTTGTCTTGTATCGAAAGTGAATTAATGTTTAATATCTATCCAATAGCTATAAAGAGATTAAACTATAAAATATTACTATTAATAATATTACTATTAAGTATGAAATATATCTTAATTTTTATTAATTATTATGAAATTTTCGCTCTATAATTTAGGAACATGGCGAGTATCCCCATTATTTTAAAGAACCAACACACATATTTTCGTACCTACCTATAATATTTATTTTTTGAGTGCACAATGTGAATTACGGTAACGTTATTTTATTACCACGTTTTTATTTTACCACGTTTTTCTTAGCTCGTATTCTTGTTTGTCCGGTGGTTGTTTATCCAGAAGGTACAAATCTTGCAATCGATTTTTAACTAACTTCCGGACTAGCTAGACATTTGAAACTTGAACTGAAAATAAATCAGAACACGATGCCAATGCATTCTTTTAATACTTTTAGCCATCTTTAAGTAGAATTAAATTCATTTTCAGTTAATTCTGTTTTGTATGAAAAGTTATTTCGGAAGAAATCCGTAATCCAATCCACTATTATTATATCTTTATATAATTATATTATATATTATTATATTATAGCAAAAAAAAATGATTTGTTGACAATTGCCTTATTTGTCCTAAATTATTAATACATAGAATTGTCAAGTTTACATGATAACAGAAAATTTAAAAACGTGGTAAGTATATAAACATGTTCTTTTTATCTTGTAATTATTATTTTATTTATTTTATTTGTCTGTTATCGACTGTTATCGAAAATACATATTTTTCTCAAAATTGGAACCTGTCATAATGAACGTAATAATTAAATAGTTTATTTCACTATAACATCATTTCCAGCATTCGTATATTATGCCGGGTCCACACCGAAAACAAGTCGTGCGACAACTCGTTAAATTTTACGATAAGCATGATAATTATCGTAAAATTTCTTAAGAAATTATGATAATTATTGTAAAATTTAACGAGTTGTCGCGCGACTTGTTGCCGGTGTGGACCAGGCATTAGATCGCATTTTATTTGTGTATGTAAAATTCAAGCGGTGATAAGAAAAGTAAAAGTTTATTACACACTTAGAAAAGTCTAAATGCCTGTACCCATGTCTCATTATAGTATTACTTGGACACGTATATAGTCAGTAGACCTAAATTAAATTATGTACACATAGAACTAACATATTATACTTAATAAGTTTCTGGAGTTCTCATATTACCTTACCATATACACAATTATAACGTCGAATATCAGGCGATAGGGATGTGCTATCAATTATTGTATGTATATTTTTTAAATTGAATAAAAAAGAACCATTTTCATCATATATATATATATATATATATATATATATATATCTATAATATATGTATTTTATATCACAAATGCTCATGAATAAAAATTTCATAAAATTAGTGCATATTATTATGTCAGTGCTTTTGTGGCAACATATGTGAAAACCTAAACGTAATAATATGTCACAATCTAGGTGCCACTAACAACCGAATTCACCCCGTCTATTACTCATAGTTTCTCGTCAACCATGAACCCCTCTCCGCACTCATTTTCCCGTCTAAATTCCCGACACCCAGGCACTCTGCACCTTCAGTATAGCCATGAATACATGGCCTGCAAGTAGCTATGGGTGTAATAACCAAGAGTTCTTGTGACCTGTCGCACCTACAAGTGGTAATAGAATGCGTTTGTGCACGTGGAGGGGGGGGGGGGGATTATCCTGACCAGTCACAATAAATAAATCTATCTTTTATAAAACATCAAAGTTATCAGAAACTAATAATATCTAGTGTTGCCAAAAATCCATTATTCTTACCAAACAGCAACAATTTGAAATATTTGTAAAATATTACTTCCGCAAATAATAATTTATTGGAAGAATAAATTAAATCATTGAATGTTTTATTATATCCGTTTACGTTTACAGAACTGTTATGATTTATGGTAAGCTAATAGATTATTTTAAATATCATCATCGAATCTGTAAAAATTGTTTCTAATCTTCTAATCTTAAAAATTCTTAATCCATAATATAATCAACATTGGTTGTTTCCGTTCAATGTCATTTATCATAATCAACACAGCCATGAATAAATTATTAAATTTATATTACTATAAAATATCAATACATCGCTATGAAAATTCTTTTATATCTGTGGATCGCATCCCTATCCCTTTATAAAATTAGAATTGTTAGATTTATCCCTTGGTACCTACGTCTTACACAAAGCTACAGCTTACCACTTTTTTAATTCCATCAAAGTTTTTAAGAAGTTGTACAACATTTATTTGTAATAAACATAATCCCATTCCCATTAAGTCACATCGGAATGTAATAATCGCCTTAATTTTATGTCCGGAGTCAGTGATGTCTCTTCGGAAATAACGAAGTTTAATATTGATAGTATCAATCATCATCATCGGCACCGCAACCCAATATGGGTATTGGTCTCCTTCATCACTCTATCTGTCTGCCGCAGCCCGAAAGCTCCCTCCGCCGTCTCTTTCTGTTTTTACAATCTACATTCTACCTACACAGTCCAACCACCAGCATCAAGGCTCTGATCCTTCTTTTTTCTTCTGTTCTGTGGACTTAAGTTGGAGATTGGGTGACTTGAGTCCAAAGCCTGCATAATGGAGTCACACCATTTTGTGGGGTGACGAGGGAATTATCTTACAACGTAAATCGTGGTTGTACCTTCTCAGCGTCTTCAATTTAAAAATAAAATAGTTTTACTTAGGTCAATGAAAACAACAGAAGGACATTGACTAATATGCCAATATATGTATTGGAATGAAGTAGGTAAGTACAAGTAAATTATTATTTTAACTGATAAGCGGAGAATATGTGGCTCCACGTAGTGGAGTTCCTAGATGACTTAGCTGTATTTCTCCCCTCACATTAGTCACAACACATCCTTGGTAATAATATTCTAATACATAATTATATGAACTCACATGTCAAATTTGGAATTTTTCTCGATACAGGTCATCGTCTGAACGAAATACGTAGGTATCGTAAAATATTTCTTAATATTATGTACAGTGATGAGTCAACACAATTGATAAAATATCATGAATGAGGTAGGTATCTACCTACTTACTTTTAGGTATACCACGTAAACGCTGAATCTCGTGTGTGAAACATTGTTTGGTTTTGATGAGACGTCGAGGTAGCTGTTTATCTGATTTAAACCATTAGGCTTCGGCCACATAGGCAGGTGCCTTGCTTGGTGGCTACGTGCTAGGTGACATATCCTAGTGAATGAACGCATACTATTCTATCGCAATGACCACACTGCACGCTTCGCGTCTCGCTACGTGATTATGGGTCACCTCGTGAGTCTACGGCGTAAAACCCACTTAACGCAGCGAGTGGGGCACTCGCGCAAAATTTCACAAGTGGCGCGTAAATCATCGAAAATACAACGTTATCAAATACGCCAGCGCACACTGGATTTGACGACGTATTGTGCCCGCCCGCCCCATGATTCACCGTTGTATGGCTTCTCAGCGGGACGAATTAACGAAAATACAACGTAGTCCATTCATTGAACACGGCAAGCAAAATCACGCTTCTGGAAGCGTTGTCGATAGACGGGTGAGAAGCCATTATTTAATAACAGTGAACTCATTGTTTAGTTATTGCGTGTCCGATATTTCGCTGGTAGAATGATGCCATCGTGAATATTAATTACAAGCCCCGAGAAATTTAATAATATTTTTATTGCTTTGTTATGAGAGACGCTGATAATAATAATTATTTTGTGCTTCTTGTGCCCCTTATTACATAGGTGAAGGGTAATGCGCGAGTGGGAGGGGGCCTACTTCGTAGTGAGCGCATCGAGCGCCGCTTTGGTGGGCTTTATGCCTACCGTCGAACAAACGTGTTGGTTATTTTTATTATATCACCTAGTGATTTTGCCATTGTCTATGGATTTTGCAAGATTTTGCTTCAGTATGACAAACGTCAAACACCGTATATTTTGAGGTTATGACTAATGACGCATGGGATGAATGCATCCAACAAGTTCGAATTTGAGACTCGAAATTTTAAACTTAAATTCTCTGTGAGGAGTAGCTTTCTGTTTAGTTTTGAGAGTGACATATCGTTGTTGACTTGAGTGCTCCCAAATGTCAAATGAATTTGTACCTAAGCAAGTAGCCTGCATCTGCAATGTGGCAGTAGTGTTTTTAGTAGACAGGCATAACGTCTAGCTCGGGACTAGTGAGGCACCTGCCTATGTGGCCGAAGCCTTAGAGATTAGGACACGAATTCAATAAGATCCGGGCCGAACCGATACGAACTCTTTACCAAAGAGGTAAGTACATCACTGATAATACTAAAACCCAAAAATGTATGTAATATAAATAATAATACTTTTAAATATTTACTTGCTTTGGTATAGGTACCTATATTAATAATATTCTTGTATTTTCGATATTATTGACATACATACCTTGAACTAATTAAATTATAATTATAAAAAAAAACATATTACACCTGATCAGGCAGCAATAGTGTTCTCCCGCCGAGATGATAAACTGTAATATTTTTATGATCCAGATACTGAATGTGTATGTTTATAAACACAATAATTTATAAAATAACAATTAACCTAATTTTTAATAAAATTATTAAGAGTTTGTTCTAAATTGATAAGATGTCGCTGTTAAGTTTTATATATGTTTATGTTTTTTGTTCTCATTTACATCTTTTGAAATCTATGCATGTTCCATCATTCCACATTCATCGCTCGACAGTTTACCTCGACGGTTTACCTACTGTGATATAAATATATAATTAATAATATATATTTTTAAAAATTAGAATTTGAAATTAATAAACTGTCCGATTGTTTTAAATTTAGAATAAGTTAATATATTGTCTTTTGCGCCATTATTAATTTGAAATCGAATTGTTTTCAATACACTGAATAGGTCTACGTAAAAAATGGCGAACAAATGTAATTGGTTAATTTTAGTGTTTAGTTTAAATTCAATAATAGTGAATTCGTATGTGACTGATAATTCTAAAACCGGTAAGTAATAAATTTCTGATATCTCTCTGTATCTATACAATTTTATCATAGATTGCAATAAATTCGACAGACTTTTAATCATGGAATTATGGCAAAGACCGGGATTACACAATAGCCAACGTTTTTTTGACAAAAAATATAATATTTTATTGTATTGGTACAATATATTTAATAATATTATGAATTTATACTACAAAAAAACACAATAATATTTCACATTATTTGGCAGCAGTTTTTATTGATTAAGTAAGAATAATTAAGTACACAATAATATTATAAGTAGGCTATAAGTACTAAATTGTATATGTACTTAATAATTGTTATCCATATTTCTTCCGATCTTGTAATTCCATACTCATTTACATGAACAGGTGTTTTTTTTTCTAATACCATTAAAAAAAAAACTCCGTGGTTGACAGTGTTGGAATAACGGAATTCGGAATCAAAAAATTAAGCCAGAATTAAATTAAATTAAATCAGAAGCCCGGGGTTGCAAATAATACTAGTTAGTAGTTAGAATAAAATTAATCGCATTGCATTTTGAATTGGCCATCTAGGGCCCAGGGTGTCGCAGAGATGGCAACTTTAGCAATGACGATAAATAAATGTGCACATAATAATATTATTCTCTTTATATCTTTATTATAATATAATAGAGATATATAGCGTATCAATTAAATAATAATATTGAAATCCGAATATTAAATAGTATTCCTATTATAAAAATACAATAAGCATGTGTCCTCTTTGCAGATGGATTAAATTCCTTGGAATGGGTTGATCAGCTGAGTGAAGGTGGACTGTATATTTCTGATGATGAATCTGCTTTATCAAGATCGAAGAGATTCATTTCTATCGGGAATTTCCAAGTACGTCATTTATATATAAATATATATAAAATTATATACCTATTTCCTCGTATGTATCCTTGGCGGTATAATAATATTATAATGTTGTAGATGTAGAATGTAAAATAGGTATAAGGACCTATTAATTGTGCAATATTATCTTTTAATACAAGACTTTGTGTTTCTAAATAATTATTATACTAGGTAATAGGTATAATAAAAAGGATAATTAATAGGTACGAACCTTTTGTAATATAATACTTACCTCGCATTGATTCCAGAATGATATTAGCATGATGTCCAAGTACCTATACATACCTATTATTATCTCAAATACTAACAACATTTCTCGGCCGACTCATTTATCAGGTGATTAGTAAGGAGATTCGCAAATGGCGGTATAAACTCAAGTAGTTATGTGAGATATTTTTTATACTTGGACATGACATAACAAATGGTTGAATTGGTAACTTTACTGTACAACTTAATACCTATCCACAACATTGGCAACATTGAATGCATTGTTTGTAAATAAAAATATAATAATATTGTGGCCTGTGTACTCTTAGCGATAGCGCTCATAGAACGCGTCGAGCGGGCGAAGTCGGCGAATGCAGTGTTTATTCATAACCATAATCACACGTCTCTTCCCGCGCATTACCCTTCACCTATGTAATAAGCGGCCCAAGCAGCACAAAACAATTATTTTTAAAGCGTCTCTCATAACAAAGCAATAACAATATTATATTATTTCGGGGCTTGTAATAAATATGTACGACGACATTATTCAACCAGCGATAAACTTGACACGCAGTAAAATTAAACAATGATTCTCTGTTATTAAATAATTGCTTTTCGCCCGTCGATCGACGAGGCCTCGAGCGGCGTAATTTTGGTAGCCGTGTTCAATGAATGGACTCCATTGTATTTTCTTTCATTCGTATCGCCGAGAAGCGGTGATTCGCGAAAAAAGGATGATTCATGCGGCGGGCGCGTATAATGCGTCGTGAAATCCAGTGGGCGATGGCGTATTTGATTACGTTGTATTTTCGTTGATTTACGCGCCACTTGTAGAAATTTTGCGCGAGCGCCGCACTCGCTGCGTCAATGGGCTTTATGCCTTACGGTTATTTACGATGCTACATATTTGATAGTTCATCTAAAACCAGTGATTCCCAACCGAGTCCGCAACATATGACCATGGCCCCCACAAGGGGGGGGGGGCTCTAGCCTGGGGGCCCGGGCTAAGGAGGGGTCCAGCGAGGCGAGTCGACCAGATAAGTGAGATAAACACACATCACAAATTTGCTTTAATAGTAAAAAAAAAGTCGCTATTTTCCTTCAATAATATTATATATTATTTAAAGTTATGTGGTTGGATACAATTTTTAATTGTGTATCAATACTCGCCATCTCCATAATAGTTCAAATGGAAATATTAAAATATACAATAAAACACTAAACATACACATTATTAATTTTACAGCGTACACCATTTGGAAAACGTTACTGTAGAGCTTCACACTGCCTTTATCATTATCAATAGGTAGGGAGGCCCCCCAATGATCCTAGCCTGGGGGCCCGCTTCACGATGTGGGGCCCATGCATATGGCAGCGCCTTTATTCCACTCGCGGTGGGTACAATATTATAACGGCGCAGGGGTTCCACGAACATTCTCAGAAGCTTCCGAAGAAAAGCATAATTTAAAAACTCTTTGGTTGTCAGGTTAAAAATGTTTTCTGTGACGTTTTTCTAAATAATGAATGAATCTAACTAAATATCCAATGTTTATTTAGGTATATTCTTTGCTCGTACACGCTTTAGATAGTTATGCAACAAATAAAAAAAAATAATAAAAAAATATGTATTTAGTAAATTGGTACTAAATTAACATCAATTTTTGCAGTGACAGTTAGGGATAGTATTTTGGAATCCCCAAAAATGCCCAAAGGTTCCGCCCATAGACCAACAGTTCCGCCAATCAAAAAGGTTGAGAATCACACAATTTAAATAATGATGGTTCCTTTTATCATTTCTATTGGGGTTGTAATAATGTTTTTCGGCGATAAAGCGATTGCCAGCAAGAACTAAAAAAAATTTAAATTGATTATCATAATAATATCTCATTTTAGCCTAACAACAGATATCAGGCATGTGAGGCCCCCGGCGGGGGCCCAGGCTTCTGCCGGCATCTTCACTACTGCATTATGGACGAGATACGCAACAGTTTTACGAAATTCATGAGCTTTTTCTGTATGATCGAAAACACGTAAGTACCTACATACATCTGCATTTATTCAAAATGTTATTTATGACAGCACCCATATATGACGCCACTCTCTAGGGGGGGGGAGGTCTGAGAAAATGTGTCGTCATAAAGTATTTAAACAAAAAATATAAAATGATCTCAAAACACAAAATTGAGGTTCAGAGATTTAAGGATAAATTTTTTCTGTTTTTTTACATTTAAGGGAGGGGTGTTAAAAGTGTGACGCAATATAGACAAGGGGGTAAAAGGTTATGTGAAAATGGGGGGGGGGGGGTTAAAATAGCCAAAATCGTGTGACGTCATAATATGTGGACGGCCTCCAAGGTGAAGTTATTCAACTAACGCACAGTTTTCTTTTAAATTGTAATTTTATCTTTGAATTAAATAAATATTTCTTCAAACGTATTGATTATAATATATAATATAAGTATTTAAAACAGGTATGTATAAGAAGTAGACGGGATAAATGCGGAAGACACTGATACCTTTTAGTTTTTGTTAACCCCACCTCCTCCTTCTGCTTTAAACAATCAAAAATAAATTAAGTATCATAGATATTTTAGTAATGAAACCCCTAAACCATTTTTCTGTGTGCGTACCGGTTCGGTAAAAATACAATAATTAAGCCAAGGTTCAGTTTCAATTCCAGTCTTTCAATTTTTCATTGTCTATGTTTTTATTCTAGTACCTATTTACATAGTAGATATGTAGGTAGATACCTACATAGTTATGTACCTACTCTTTAACTCACTTACTTATTAATTATTCATTCATTATATAAATAACTTAAATAACAATACTTAATAATATGAATAAATAATAAATGAATAGCATCTATGAAATATAATTTATTTTTATATCATCCTACCAACATAATTCCCCTCCCACTTCACTGAGTAAATAATTGAATGTTTATTTTTGTAAGTGAAATCGACTTGGTTCGGTTGCGAAATGTTGAACCCAACGGTTTTCTAACACGCACAGCTTCGTCGGTAGCGTGGCCGAGCGGTCTAAGGCGCTGGTTTAAGGCACCAGTCTCTTCGGAGGCGTGGGTTCGAATCCCACCGCTATCATATTTTTGGTCTTCATTTTTATAATATAATCAACCGTTTTCGATGTACATCAATGACATTGATGTACATAGTAATAATAATATTATTATCTTAGCAACTTCTAAAAAATTAATCTTATCCGATTAATTATATTTGGACTTCATATTGATTTATAAAATATTTATGTGGACTTACAAAAAAGCTGTTTTATATTGATATTTAAGGTTTGTGGGCATCTGCTGTCCAGAACAAAATACAACAGCAAAAATTCAAGAAAAAATTGACAGCACTTCAGCGGACCTTTCTGACAATGACCTGGAAGTCAATGTTAATTCCAGAACCAACGAAGAAGATGTTAATCCAGAATCACTTGGTAAAAATAGATAAATTACCTACCCACTGATCTAGGAATTCTTATAATATAGGTATTAGAAGTGTTCAGGGAGATTGAATAGGCAAATGTAATTTTTTCTTTACAGGATGTGGAGTGACTTCAAAATCAAGACCTCGCATTATTGGCGGAAGACCGGCTGACCCAAAAGAATGGCCCTGGATGGCAGCACTTCTCCGAAATAAAATTTCGCATTTTTGCGGTGGTGTTCTCATTACTGATAGACATGTCCTTACTGCTGCGCATTGTACCAACAAGTAACTATTATTATTTTTTCTTTTTATGTCATTTATTTATATTTCTAATTTTATTGCCACTCAAATCACACATACAATAATTTGGAAAGGAGTGAGAATCATAAAAAATATGTTCATGCCTGAAAATACAGTGACATCTCTGTAATATAATTATAAAACAATCAAATATTATTATCTTGTTTCTACACCAAATTAGTATATCATTATTGTCAAGAGATGTCTACTCAGTAAATGAATTGTGATTACACGACACCCATCATAATAATATATCCAGTATCAATACGAAATTAGTAGGTATAACATTATCATCAAAAGATGTCTATGAATAACAACAATGCAGAATTTATTATGAAATTTTATATTCGTAATAATGCAAATTAATATGGATTGGAATTTACACAACTAGAAAGCATAAAAAGCCCCTGAAAGTTTCATCTATATTTTTCTAGTAATTGGTCCATTGGTAACAACACTAATTTTGAATATGTACCTACCTATCTACTTCCAATTCTCTACAACTTTATAATAAAAATCATACGTATAATGTTATTTAGTTCACTGTTTTCCATTGCAGTTTTAAAGCACACGAAATTCGGGTGAGACTTGCAGAATACGACTTCACTCGAACTGACGAATCAAATTCCAGAGATTTTAGAGTAGTGGATATAAAGCAACATGCCGAATATCATGTGCCCACTTACTTGAACGATATAGCGATTTTGAAACTTCACACATCTACATCTACATCTTTCAACAGCGATATTTGGCCTATTTGTCTGCCCCCACCAAATGAAAATTTCACAAATAAATATGCCGTTGTTACTGGTATGTATATTACTATAATTTTAGATACTTCTACGGCAGCCATCAAAATATCTGACTTATAACGTCTGCACTTACATAATATCATCAAAGTTAATATGTAGGTATTATTATCAAACACTGCTGGACTTATTTTTGAGCAGTTGCTAAAAAAAATATCTTTATAGGAACCTACACTTGCATAGATAGTAATAGAATGTAGGACAATTTAAATAATTTTCAAAAAATAAGTACTATAATAGTATACCTAAGGTAGTGGGGTTTCGGGACATGGAGAAGTTAATGTCATCGTGAAGAAGTAACTGGTTTTGAGGCCCTCGATAAAAAATAAAAATATAAACCATTAATACCAACTATCAAACATACCTATAAATCCACTAGCATAAGTTGTCTGCTGAATGAGGGCGCCACATCGTCGCTATAGTACTTGTTTTCCGAATAGACCAAATGTTGATTGTTCAGGAAACGAAAAACAAAGTTCCCTGTCTTATATTTAAATATCAGTTTATATATCAAGCACTCTGTCTCCTTTTTATGATTGCCACATTATCCAAGAAGAGATTTGATGAATAATATATTAGTATAATTCATTAAACTAAGAGAAAATACGTTTTATTTACAAGTAAGCAATGTGGATATACGGATCATTCTCAGCGCTGGCTCCGAAAAATGGATATTCGGAACAAAACAAGGACATTCGGAATGTAAGACCGTAGCGTATCGTTGCATGGACCACGGTATACCGTGTGGTCAAAAAGTACAAACTTAAAAACTTAATATTTATTTACGTAATTTTTAATAAATTTACTGATAGGTACATGATTTTTTGTAAATAGGTGATCAAGTTGTATCAATGATCGTTTTTACCTAATTCTGATACCTAAAATTATATACCTAATTAAAGTTATAAAAAATCTGTATCCATAGATTTACGTAATAATAATGTAGGTAGTAAAATTTTCCTAATTTCTATATTAAAACGGTGGCAATGATATTTTTATTGGTCACAAATAATGCTTCATTATGGATTTTAATCGAACTTGATACAATTAAACTTATTACAAACCATATATTGCATATTAGGTATTATGTTTTATTGGCATGGAACAAAAAATAGGGGCATGTGTTATTTAATAACCATTGATTGCGAATATTCTATCCTGAGTATAATATTATTATATAAAATATTCACTCACGAAACCAGAATTAATCTGAATAGATCGTACGTTTACATAATATCTATTGGATAGCCATTAGTATTATAATTATACTCAATGAAAATACAATCAAATGTACTATTCAATGGAAATCCACCAAAAAAAAAATAGGTATAAACATACATCTTATTAATAAATGAGATTAAATATTCGCGTACATTTTAGCATGAATAGATAAAAAGTAAATTAAAAACAGAAAAAGTTTTGATTATAGACATTAATAATAATTATTTTTTAAGACAGTAGTTACCGAGTCACACTGTACAATTCGTATGACCGTTGGGATATTATCTCTGTTTCTCAGTACAAAATACAGTAATTTAGGTTAAAATACTTACTTCCATAACTCTGCTGTAAGTTCAGAGCGAACTGGTGATGTACCAGACAAGATTGATAACTTTAAATTTGATAAATTCACTATTTAAACGATAGAAACTTAAAATAACACAATAGTAGTCAAAATCGCGCGCTTTGAAAGACGAAAAACAGACATCAGTCACATATGAAGTGAGCGACATTAGAAGTAGACAGCGCTATATGAAAGCGATATGCGAGAGTGAGACCGAGCTATTCTATTTGACATTCGGAAAATAAGCACAAAGCAATCGTTGCGAAACATGGCGTATTCGGAGTTTTTAAAAAAATATCTCTGTTTCTACATGAAAATATACAATTTTTATAAATGATTTCGGTGTAGTTAGACAAAAGAAATATAACTGCATTAAAATGTCGATTTTGACAAAAATGGATATTCGGAAAACAAGTACTATAGCGACGACATGCTAACATTTTACATACGTACGCTGTAATAATTTTTATAATGTGGTGAGCTTAGTTCTAAATTCGAACACCGAATTTATGATGGTACCTATGTAGTAAAAATAACAATGTACCTCTTCCCTATCCAATTATTATTGAAGATGAGAGTGATGGCACTAATAATATTAGTGGTTCATTTTTTTGTGTTCAAGCATCTACCTGTTTTAGTGGTTTTGTTATAAACCCTTTTGATGTTAGTTGTCGAAATTGTGTTATGCCTTGGGTATTATTTACTCAATTTGTGAGAAAAATGCATCTATTTAAGATTTTGATATAATTTAATAGTTGTATGACTTGTTCGAACTCTTGAGTCCCCCTACTATATCTATACTCTAGAGCAGAGGCCAGAGTCTCGTTAAGTGGTGACCATTTGCTCATATAGTTTAGTCTGTGATAATGAGAGATGTGTCAGCACTTTCATGAAATTTATACTAACTACCAATAATAATTAATCATTTTAATATGTACCTAATCAACGACAATATTTTCTCCTATCCTACCCAATTGAAGGCTGGGGAACTCAGGGATATGCTCAACCTGTCAGTGACGTCCTCATGGAAGTAGATGTTCCCATCTGGTCACACAGTCAGTGTGAAGATACCTATGATAGTGTGATACCGAGCACTGCGATATGTGCTAGTGGCTTTGAAGGCGGAAAAGACTCTTGTCAAGTGAGTATTTGTGTACCGTATTCATTAAATACCGTCCACAGGTGTATATGGCAGAGCTACAGGACGCTGGTAACACCTGGGAAGATGCAGGATGTCTGGTGGGTAGACGGTTTCTTGGAGACACCATGTTGTGTCCATTTGCTCAAACTGAAGAGCGGACATGGATTAAGAGGAGTAATAAAAATGTTATAATTAAGTAATCAATTCAATTGATAATGCTCTATTGAAGCTGACGAAAACTGCTACTTGTTAAAACTGTGAAATAACAAGCTCCTCCCATTTTTAACCGCACTTCGATTATAGCGCCTTCTGGTTAGCGACGAGTTGTCCACATGTTAAAACTGTGAATTAACAAGCTCCTCCTACTTTTAACCGCACTAGCGACTTCCAGTTATTGCCTAGATCTTCTTGTCAGACAGTACATAATATAATAATATTGTGTTCATATTGAAGCATTTGTTGATTTACCGACTAACATTTATCTATTTTGATAATATTGTCTAGGTACATAATATATAATAAGCGGCCTTCTTGAACTCGAAGAACATGCATGTCAGGTTAAAGCGTTCTTGAGTCCAGATCCAATGTCGCTGGTCAATGTCAATGGTCCACCTTCTTATCTCATTGTTACTCGTAATGTAAAGTTATACCACCACACACTCAGTATGCTCTGCAAAAATCCGTTCTCAAAGTTCAGTATACGGTTGCTCTATCCCTTTATATGGTGGCATAACTTGTTACCCTAAAGTAGCATAGGCAGAATGCAAGCGTCGATTAGGTTGACTTTGGATAATGAGCTCTATTTACAAAGTGCCATCCCCCCATGATATGCCCCCTGATGTATTTGAAGATTGCAACACTCCCGATCTTTTACCCGGTGCTAATCAGGGGTAAATCTGAATTGAAACAGGTGTAATTGCACAAAACGTTGATTTTCAAACGGATTTGAGATGCATTGTTATGCAGCCCATCGATTGTCAATTGTGTTGTCGATTGTGACAATGTCATCTGCATTAAACTCGTTTCTTCTTCTTAGTCATTCCCTCATGGCTGAGGATTGTGACAACCTTTAAATTCTGTCATCTTTTCAACGAACAAGACTTTCTACCCCTCTTGATCCTCTGTTTAAACGTTTTATTAAATGTTGAGAATTTCTAATGAGGTGAGGAATATGACAAGTTGTTAAACTATAATTGTATAACTGTCTCAAAACAATTAAATCACTGTTTATTAGTATCACAACATAATAAATTTTAAGATAACATAGCAGTGTAGAACGCTAGATAAGTATATTGAATGCATTATATCAATAGTTAATGTTGGTTAAGATTCATAGATGGAGAATGGACTTACCAGTATAAGCATAATAATTATTTTAATTTTCTTTTTCTAGGGTGACAGTGGCGGTCCACTAATGCTTCAAGCATCAAATAATCGCTGGATCGCTGTAGGAATTGTGTCTTTTGGAGTTCGTTGTGGAGAAAAAAATCACCCAGGAATCTACACCAAAGTAAACAAATATCTTCCATGGATAGTGGAAAACTCTGTATTTTAAAGTCTAATAAAAAAAAAATACCAAAATAAATTTGTCAGAAGTGGGATTCGAACCCACGCCCACAGAAGTGGACTGCGACCTGAACGCAGCGCCTTAGACCGCTCGGCCATCCTGACATAAAATTAATTAGTCAAAAATGATGTATCTAAGGATAAATACTTGTAATATAAGAAATATATTAAAATTATGAAAAATATATGTCTACAAATATTACTGTATTTTTGTTTTAATAATATAAACATTTTATTTCTACTTATCCATTGTTTTGCCCTTATGTTGAAACGTAAACCACGATACCCTGCGATGAATTTATTTTGATTTGTCATGATTGCAAAGCAAGAATGCTTTCGGCCGCCGTAAGATGCCGTGTTTTTGTCAACTATGAAAAATAATGCCACAATCAAAATTATAACCAAACAAATTGTTTTTTTTTTATTTCGAAAATGAATCGTTTTTTTAAATATAAAGGCATGTGCATTAATTAGGAGATTGTGTAAGTAGGTATTTAAAAATAAATAAGTACCCACCTACAATAAAACGGATATTTGAAAAAATGTCTTCAATTGAGCAGTGAAATATTCCAAAAAACCAAAAAAGAATTAATTTACAATAGTTTTTATAGAATGTTCATACATATTTACGTTAGGTACATAATAATATTATTTGTCTCGATTTCTACGTAGATGTATTTTTGGTCTTATTCAAGTATTTATTACATTGTATCATATATACGTTTAATTTGTCCACCGACGCAACGGTTCCGTAGTGTAGCGGTTATCACGTCTGCTTTACACGCAGAAGGTCGCCGGTTCGATCCCGGCCGGAACCACTTTTTGCTTTTCAACCTAATACTATTTTTAATAGTTTATAATAAAATTGATTGATTACAAAATTCCATGTAGAATAAACCTAATGTGTTTCGGGAATGTACAAGTTAATAAAAATTTAATAAAACTAGATTCACTTTTTTAAAATGTTATTTTATAATATTAGGTATTTTATTATATTTATTAAACTATTTACAGATAATGAGGGAGACCATGAACTACTAGGTTCACAATACCACAACTAATTATTCAATAAAATTGTGCATTACATATATCCAATATCTTTGATTACCTGTACCTACCTACCTACTTAATGAAAATAATACCTCCCTAATATGAGTACATATTATTCATTACAATTTATAACCACACTGTACATTTTTTTTAAATTTAGAGGTAGATAGGTATATTAATTGTATTGCCATGGCAACTAATTTTTATTGTCTGAAATACAAAAACTACGACAGTGGTTGGTATAGCTGTGTCAGAAATTTTCAGAATAGGTACGTAACATAAATACCCTACCTACCCTGATAACAATCCAAAGACCTCTATTCCTCGTCGCCATTTTCATGACTGAGGATCGCAATCGTTGGAGTTGGAGGATAGGTAGATACCCGAATATATAGATTTATAGGTAGTCAAAAACAGGTGTCAACATCGATAATTCATAAACTTTGTTGTAAATGCGTAGGTACCTACCTAATGTAAAATCCAGTTAAAATAAAAAAATATGAGAATTTTGATAAATAAGATTATTTTTGTTGGTTCTATTTTGAAACCATATTCTGTTTTCATTAGGTTAATTCACTAAGTTAATAGTAACATACTCGTATAAAACATATATTTTTGTAAGCCTACCTTAATACAATATCTGCTTTTCATACATATTTTATATGATTAAACAGTAACATGTTCGCCGAACTTTTCAATTTCGTCTACAATATAGTCCATTGATTTCTGCGTAGGCGGTGGGTGGCATGTGGATATTACCCTGAAGAAGTTCTTCAACCCCTTGTGGTCCATAGGCGTGTAACCGATCATCATGGTGCCGGCCAGTATCATTTGTTCCTTCATTTTTGGAGCCACCTAAGCAAAAGAAAATTAATTATTTCGTAACTTATTACTTTGTTGACAATGGTTTTCGCCTTGAATAAGGCAATGCTGCTCAAAATATTTATTTTTATTCAATTTTAATTTATTTTACATATTGTGGACATTACAAATTATAAGTTTAAGACGTTCACAACATGACATTTAGAAACAAAGAAATATTATTAAAACAGTATTATGTAATACTGTAATTATGCAATATTAAGTTATTCTACAGTATAAATGTGTAAATACAAAAAATATGAAGTATATAGGTACAAGGAAGTACACCGGATGAGTTAAGCAGACCCTATTTTAAGAATTTATAAAATAACATCCCCCTATACTCATTCTCACGTAGATGGAATATATCAACATCCGAAGCAATTTGGTTGAACAGAGTTATTGCCCTCCCAATTGGCATCACCAATGGCAGGTTAGTTCTGCTCCACGGGCTTCCCATGAGTTAGCAATACGATCATATCTTTGAACTATAACTACTATTGTTTGTCATTAAAATATAAAATGTTGCTCAATATTGACACTCTTTCGCAGTGGTTTTCAACCGTTGGACCAGGAAAATTCCCTATCGCCCGCGAAAACATAAAATATAGGTACAAATCAATCCAAACGCACAAAATACCATGATAAGTTTTGATGTAGCTGCCGAAATACTCATCCTTAATAATTAATTGGCGGTCGGCAGGACGTGTAAACCGATTTCTAGTCGCGGTCCAGTCGAATACCAGTGGCGTAGTTAGAAATATTGAGCCCCTATGGAAAAATCATGAAAGGCCCTTCCTCGGTGATTCTAAAAACAATCCTCTTCCTTCAAAATTTTATTTCCGATCTATTCGCTTTTTTCACTCATTTTGAAGACAATTAAAAATGAAAGGGAGCAGCATTCTAAGTCTACATAAGGGCGTCACTTTGCCCGGGGACGTCACTGTTATATAATATGTAGGTACCTATATCAATTTTACACAATATAAATTTAATGTAAATACGTATTAAATTTCATCACAAAGAGATCCATAATTTTTGATAAAAATGTCGAATCGACGAACAAAATTGAAATTGATATTGAATCACTCAGTTGCTCGCTGGCGGCATCGTGGTGGATGCGATCCATGCATCCATGGGTTGGGTATTCTAGGTTTAGAGTTTAAATCGTAAAGTTATGTTAATGGATTTATTATTTAAATTATAATGCAAACCATTACCGATCCGTAGAATTAAAAAGAAACAGTATTTGATATCCTGGAAATGTGAAAGATTTTCGTAATTCTCAGATAGTTTAAAAGGAGTTTTGGTATTGTGACTCGGAAATTGTGATGATTTTTTTCTTCTATTTGTTTGACTCCATCATATTTTTATGGAGGTTGGTAATTAAGAAATATAAATATATAGTTATATTATCATGTTATTATACCATGTGCAATCTCTCCCACCAATCTTGACTTCTTCGTTCACCTCTCATCGCTGGAGGGATATACCAGAAGCATATATTGGTGCATTGGTTGTCTGGGTTGATAAGTTCGAATCCCGGCCGTCCCGTAATCTTGGTTTTGAAATATTCCGCGCATGACATGGCATTATCCACGAGAGAACGCAATCCACTGTCACCACGAGCTCGCCACATCAGCCATAGTTTAAATGCATCCACCTGTAATTTTCGATCAGTCTCATTAATTATTTGTTTTTGATGTTAAGTTTAAAGGAAAAGTGATCAAAAATAATTTGGAAGTTTACTTGAAGTCGTGACCCTTATCCATATCGTACACGAGCTCTCGTGAGCGACGATTTGGCAATCACTGCTATATACCAGGAGCGTAGAAAGGTGTTTACGCGCCCGGGGCAGAAACAAAAAATGCGCCCTTCACATAATACAAAATTTATGCACAGTTGTACGTAAATAACCCATACTTAATAATAATGTCTTAAAAATTGACGACTTCCTAATACCTGAAAAAAAAATCAAAGATCGCCGACATTTTTTTGTATGTAAGTATAATAATCGTAGATCTCTACATAATCATATTATGTTTGTTTATAAATAATAAGTAATAAAACACAGTGAATTTTCAACATGAAGAATAGACAAGAGTGGTTAACAATCAAATAACAGTGATAGAAAACTATTTTTATAGATAATAAATATATTTTGAGGATATTTGCGCTGCGGGCGATTTTTTAAAATTTGCAATGACACTTCTGTTGATATTCAAATTGAAATGTGCACATACAAATATTTCGTTGACCAGTGTTTCTGAAAATGTTCCAGCGAAACTCACTTTTGCGACCTCACCTGGATTGCGCCCGAGGCGGTTGCCCCGCACGCCCGCCCCTTGCTATGCCACTGCCTGATACGTATGTTGATTTGGACGAAATAATAATATGTTGACGAAACGCTTCTTCTACGGTCCAAATTCTTTGTTTTGGGTGTATAATATTAGTTTAATAACGCACCTTTCTTCCGCATTGGACACTTTTGTCTCCGGTATCATAAGAGACGTCATAAAATTTGTCTTGTTGAAAAAGATAATGAGCCGCGGCTGAATTAGCATTGTGCATCAGATTCTTGTGCTTTACTAGAAAAATCGAACATTGAAGAGGAGCACCGAGCATTTTGTGAGGATTCCAGGATATGGAGTCAGCCCTAGAATATAATGCAATATAACAATGTATTAAAACATAACAATTTCATGACGTTGAAAAGCATGTTTCAGGAGACGTAATCGTCACTGTTCTGGCAGAAGACACTAATTCGAAAAAATGATATATTCAGTTAGTACCAAAATGTTCCTTATTTCAAACTTTACCGTCTGGAAACCTTCTTAATAAATAAACAGTCTTTATTTTAAAGTCATCCTTTTTACGATTACTTAACCCATAGCTTACGGGCCGCACACAATTGTGTTTTTGCTAATTACTTTTCAAATGCAAATTAACACGTTAATTACAAAATTAATTAAAAGGGCCCGTAAGCATTGTGTTAATAAACTCACATGATAGACCATTATTTCAAACTTTTTAACAACTTCAAAGTCAAATTACTCAAAACTAGTATTCTCCAGTTAGTGTGTTCTGCCAGAACAGAGACGTAATGTTCAAGAAACATCAAAATTGGAACACGGAAAATTAATTCATGAATCCTCCATTCGGTAATTTATTTTATATTGTTATATTGACGATACAAAAAAAAACTTCAGTTACCTGTGAACTCCTTTCAAAACATTTTTATGTTTTTCCGAGAATAAGAGAGTTCCACCCCAGCAGGCCTAAAACATCAAAATAATGATAATTAATAATAATTATGTAATGCACAAAATTATTTTTAATGTTAATAGGTCCACCGAGTATTTTTTTTACTATTTCTGTTTCAAAAGAACAGACCCAGTCCTAGCAAATGCAAACCTCGACTGGATCATGAAGAGCAGTGGTCCCAACATTTTTATCGCCGCGCACCGGTGAACGTTTGATAATTTTACCGCGGCCCACTCAGGGGAGACGTTGATTGTTTATATTTTATATTGTTTTGATTTAATAATTTTATATATTTTATAATATTTAAACATGCCTTCAAAATAAAATACTTAAAGTTACACCAAAAAATTAATATAAACTCTGTATACTACGGCATATCCAAAATGACAACTTTACAGGAGAAACGAATTTGTGATTTTTGGCACTTTCAACTTCTGGCATTCGTGAATGAAAAAAGATCAAATTTGAAGAAGTGATTTAACATTTCAAGTCGCACAATCTCGAGAGAAATATACCACAGTAAATAAAATGGAAATAATTTAATGCTCCTTGGGCGGCCCGGTACCATTTGATCCATGTAACGGTACCGGTCCGCGGATCGGGGGTTGGGGACCACTGATGTAGAGTGTAGACGCGAGGCCCTTCGTTAAGAAAATTCCCAATTATGTAGGTTTTATTGTAAGTATAATACCCCTCACAAAATAATATACGCGAAACCCTCTAGAGTAGGCAGCTCTATTGGACCCAAACGGGGTCTGCAGACGAAACATCATAATTATGCACCCCACAGAATCTAGTAGTTAGGTCAGTTAGGTGACTCAACAGACTTTTCACATGGATAAGTTGAAAATACATTGCTTTATTCAGGGGATGATGGGATCTTCTATAGTCGGATCCATATACAAACTAAACTATATACCTAATTAATTACATTAAAATTGATGAAAAATTATAGAAAGATGAATTGTGCTTGCAGCAGATTGCGGTAACTTTTCATAGTTACTGGTTATTGCAGTTCACTGTAAGCTGCAGCGTTTATGGGGAAAACTTGCGGTACATATGTGGGCCATCTCTAACCGAACTCGCAACCTGATACCCAATCAGCATAACACGCCACCCACTGGGTGACACATTTAGTTGGTTCAATTAAAACGGATGTGTTAATTTTATTTCACTTTTATGTCATTGTTGCCCATTCGCATTGCGTTTGAGTACTCAAGGTAGTACCCACTGTCTGATGTGATAAGCAAATTTATAAAATTTACAACATATGTAGGTAGGTACAGCTATAATCTCATTGTTTTGTTGAACGGGAAATGAATTTAAGTGCATTACTTTACTTTATCAAAATTACCGTTATTTATAGTGTTTACTTAATAATAGTATTATTCTGTGACTGGCAAAGACGGTAATGGTGTCATCCAATGGTTTTAAGTGAATTACCATCCCATGACAAAAGTTTTAGGATATCTAGGTACAATGCGTTAAAGCTATCTACTATAATATATATTATCTGATTATTACCAACATAAAAATAGTTGTCAATTATTTCATATAATTATACCTATAGTGCAATAGAGTATAATAGCGCCCGTACATGTGCATGGATTTACTGCCAGCAATAGTGCGTATATCGCGGCCATAACAAGAAATGCAGTGTAAACATGTATTATCCTGTAGTTGGCAAGTTTGCATGCATTGATCAAAAATGTTCGGAAGCTTCTAAATTATACCCCCTTTACACGTGCATGAATTTACTGTTGACAGTAAGAAAATGTATGGGTAAACATGTATTATCTTGTAGTTGGCAAGATTGCATCCATGAATCAAACAAGTTAGGAAGCTTCTGAATTTTCATGTGACAGTAAGACTATTTCAATCTGCGCCTGCCCAGTAGAATGATAGTGGCGAACCTGCCGGCAAAAAAACGAACTTCGAACGAATTTTCAGGTTGGCCGATTTTCACTAGCTGTCAAATAGTACGAAACAGTAGATACCATAAAATGATAACATCGCGTCTCGCCCACTCATTGGAGAGACAGGCAGCACTTTTACGTGTAAACAGTTATTGTCACAATAGTTTAAAATAAGCACTATTGCCGCCAGTACATGTCCATTCACGTGTACCTCAGGCGTTATAATTCAGAAGCCATCGAAATTTTTTGATTCATGTATGCAATCTTGCCAACTGCAGGATAATACATGTTTCCACTACAATGTCTTGTTATGGCCGCGATATACGCAGTACGCACTATTGCTGGCAGTATATCTATGCACGTGTAAAGGTGTATAATGCAGATTTTTGTGGCAAGGTATATTATTGACCATAGATAAAAAAGAGGTGACTGAATGTACCTACCTATCAGAATACCAGCGAATCTTATTATTTTATTTGTATGTTAGTTAATATGTCAAACTATACTTGTGACTACACTCAGAATGTTAAACCGTCTATACATGTATGTAGGTACCGACGTTATATTTAAATTAAATAAATTCTCAGCATTAAAGAATGTCGCACATTTCCTCTCGCGCATTTGAAAAAGCCAGTATTTTAATTATTACCTTCATCCCACTGAATATCAGACCGAAAATGGTAACTTGAATAGAAGTCAAAGACATGCCATGGCACATTAAACCAATATTATGTGATCCAGTACATATAATGATTACTATAAAATAGGAGGTAATTCAATGTAATTCACAGAATAATTAAAATACATTATGTTCATACGTAATTTGAAAATGCCTCAGAAATATACCTACTAGAAAAAATTCAACGCCGAGCGGGACTCGAATTCGCATCCATTGGATTCCGGTTAATGTGATTTACCAATTGAGCCACCTGCATCCTACCTAATTACGACTACATTAACTAGTAGGTAGTACATGCAACGATTATCAAATTGCCACAATATATATTTTTTTAAATTATGAACATATTATGTAAGTACCCAGCGCCGAACCGGAGCGCTCAATATTTTATGAAAATGTTAACATAGTTATCTAATTGCTTGTGTATTTTATAAAAATAAGTGTGTTATGCCGTGTCCACATTGGCAACAAGTTGCTGACAACTTCATTAAATTTCGATTAAAATAATTTTTGGTCAAAGAAATTTTGATAATTATCGTGAAATTTAATGAGGTTACCAATGTGGACAAACTTTTTTAAGATAATATAGATATTTTAAATGATATATTTTATATGATAGATATTTTGAATAACAAAGATTTTTACGTTAAATGGCAAATCTAGCTCACTGTCCACGAGACGGAGCGATAATTTTGGTGATTTTACGAACCGGAACGGCGCTCCGGTGCGTTCCGGTCCATTTCGAGCCCTGTAAGTACCTAGATATATAAAAAATATTGTAAATTATTCGTTGAATAAAACAAGCAGCTTTATATGAGAAAACAGAAAGAAAACTGTATCTCACAAAAACAGAATTAGTTCTTGTGGGGCAAAAATAAAAATACTTTTGAGACAACTTGATTGTACCTATGTATTATTTTTTATTATAATTACAACGTTTTTCTTAGCTCGTATTCTTATTAGTCCGGTGGTTGTTTGTCCGGTACAAATCTTGAAATCGATTTTTAACTAACTGCTCGACTAGCTAGACATTTGAAACTTTTAGAATATATCAGAACACGATGCCAATGCATTTTTTAATACTTTTAGCCATCTTTAAGTAGAATTGATTTCATTTTCAGTTAATTCTGTTTTGTATGAAAAGTTATTTCGGAAGAAATCCGTAATCGAATACACTATTATTGGTTGCGGGAGGTGGTCCTAGCGACTAAATTATTAATATTAATATATACGTGCGTTACTATGGAAATCAATATGACATTTCAGTATTATTTCTATCAAGTTCAAATTTTTTTGATCGTTTAAACTAGTCAAGTTAAGTTTATATGATTCAACAGAAAATTTAAAAACGTTGTAGGTACTTATATAAAAAGTTATTTTTATCTTGTAATTATTGTCAGTTCATTCCTAGCATGTTGTGAGGGAACATAGCTTTTATAATAATTGTTGCTTATCAATTGAATCGGTTTATCCTATATAAGTGAACCGTTTTGGTCTCTGCGGTAGGCATTGCCAAATTGTATCATACTAGGAATTCCACCCTGACATTATTATTATTATATTATATTCGAACAGTGGATATAATATTGAATTCAATGTTCAAACGATATTATAAAACCAGAATTGGAATTTTAAGATGAATACCTATCTACTTACATCGACATGCATCCAAATATTCTGATCCTGGCAAATATCAGCAATATCACTGAAGGGATCGAAAGCACCCAAAACTGTGGTTCCTGCGGTAGCGTTGACAAAGAATGGTGTAAATCCTTGTTCCTTAGCCTTCTTCAGAGCTGCTTTCAGTTCTTCGGGGATCATTCGACCCCTGTCGTCTGTGCGGACTTTAAAAAGACTCTTGGTCCCAAGTCCGAGCCAGTGAGATGCTTTGAGGAAAGAATAATGACTCTGAAAAAAAGTACTCAATGTAGTGCATGTGATATGGCCGATATGGGGATAACTATTCTACTTTAATTATTAACATTCGTAAATCCACGACAAAAAATATGCCAAAAGAATATATAAGAATAGAATATGCCAAATTTCACATCATTTCTACAAACATTCAAATCGCCTTAAGATTTTTTCTCAATATGCCTGCAACTAAATTGTGAACATTAACATGAGTGAAAAATATTTTCGAAATAAATAATTACGACCGAATGACAATATTTATAGTCTGAAATTATATTTAAAAAATATATATTTTAATGAAATGATAAGTGATTTTCCGAACAAAAAAGAAAGCGGATTATTGTTAAATTAAAAATACATATTAAGTTTTTGATTGGATAAGATGTTTTTAGGAGTTCACGATATTATTAATATTATTAGCCCATGACGATCCAAGCGTATATTCGACCATACAACTGTCATGAATTAGCATTAGAATAGGAATTTAAAAATATATTTTGCATGCATTTTACGATTCGTCGCCCATTTGTAGGAGGTGCCCTTTGGCGATACGTAATATACATAGGAACTTAACTATATTTTAACATAAGATTCAGTTATGATTAAGAATTTAATATATTTAAAAGTGGTTTTCAGGTATTTTGCCATCCCCTGAATACTGACGCCCGGTTGCTACGCACCGTCAACACTCTTGATTAGCGCATCCGTGTATATTGAATAATGTGGAATTACTTAAATTATTATAGGCAGTATCTACAGGAGGGCTTTTTCTGTGATTGAGGGACTGATAGCTCGTTACAATATTTATTGTAATGTCCTTTCAGAGCTCCCTAACCGATGCTCACGATAGGTATATTACCTAGTATGTCCTATATTAATTATAATAATGATTACCGTGTCTAAAAAATTCCATTCCGATTCAGAGCACAGACGTTTTTTATCTCTTCCGGATTCTTTCTATCTCTTAATAATTGTTTCACTATATAAAATTCCGGGATCTTTGCGTCATTCGCATAGAGGTTTTATAGGTATTCTTTCGTGTGTAGCAGAATTTCTATGCATGCAAAACGTGGCACGTGTGACATAGGAAAACCAGTGCAAATTTATAGGTTTCTGTAATCTGAATGATGTTATAGGTATATTATTAATAATTAGTCATTTAATAATACATGGTCATGTACTTATGGGCAATGCAGTAACCAGAAGTATTTGTTATTATGTCAGGATTAAAATTTATTTACTAACATCTTCCGAAGTGAACGCTGCCAATCGAGGAATACTTGATACCCCATCTTCTTTGATTTGTGGAAACTTGCTGTGCCGGGCGATCACCATTCCGTACATGTTGGAGATACTGCCTCCGGGGCAAAAGATTCCGTCGCCACTTCCATCGGGATATCCGAACAACTTGGCTGAACGCTGGAGAACAGCCTGCTCTGCCAAGGTGAACGCGGGGGCCACCTCGAATGTGTACCTAGATTTAGTAAAGTTTGTGGACATATTAATAATAGGTAGCAACTTATTCTTATGGGTTTCACAATGTTTCGTTTTACTGCGTCCTGGTGTTTTTTTTCAATGTAAGTATGTATAAAATAGTGGGGTAGGCAGGCTTGTTGTTAACTAAACAGTTTATCAATTATTAATCTTGTAGTCAAACTACGCACAGCTACAAAATTTTCGGGTTTATGTTTAATAATCCCGGGATTCATAGGTATCGAAAATTGTCCAGGATCCCAGGATTCGGGATCCCGGGATTGGATTCCCGAGTAGATACATTATTATTTATTAATTTACTGTACGAACATTATTTTTAACGAAATTCTCATATCGATTTTCACTTGTTTTAACTGTGTCATTGTTGAATTTGGTAATACGAGTATATTGAATAGGTAACCTACTTATTTTTCCAGGTGTATTTATATGCAAAATTTATTTTGGCAACAGTTTACGGTTAAATTACCATGATGGTAAGTACAGTAGCGGGCTAAAATTAATACGTTAACAAATAATGAAAAAAATAGCTTCACCTATAATACTCGTACTTGCCTATAATAATTATGTGAGTTGCCAATAGGGTTTACATTCAAGCTTGATTTATTGATCGTTAACTTTTGTCAAAAATAGCATATCTTCCTGAACTAAATACAATTTATTAAAGCGAATGACAGTTTCTAAATATAAAAATATTAATATGAACGGAAAAATATCGTGGGCGATATGGCTGCTAAATACCTACTGTTAATGCAAAATTGATCAAAAAATATTATTTTGAAGATTATCATAAAATAGACGTGAAACAAGAAAGGGTAGTATTTGGGAAGGTACTTATGTTCTTAGAATTACGGGATCTTTTTATTACTACACAACCTTTTCTCTACTCAACATCAATGAAAAATGTCCTTAAATTCGATTATTTCTAGGGATTTTTTTCTATTTTCTAACAAGCAAAATTTCATATATGTACATACATTCACCAATTCCAGGATTCCAAATTTGGGAACGAAAGTGCTAATCCCAAAACTCCGGGATTGCAATCCCTTCATATTACAATTTTTGGAAAAAAAGTTTATATTTGGTCGATTTTGAATGGACTGAAACCGTATGCGGCTTAGATCCGTGTGCCATACTAATACATACATACATACTAAACTTATGATTTTTATTCATGAAAATATGTTTTCACTAAATTTGTAAGTGTAAGTGTATGGTATAAACGAATACGATCAGATGCTTATAATATACTTTGTGAAAATATATTTCCATGAACAGAAAAGATAAGCTTAGTATGGCACACGGTTCGAAACCGCATACGGTTTCAGTCGATGGATGGCCTATTTGCCACAGCAAATGCCTTCATCACAAAGTTTCTTTATTAGAGAGTTATATAAAAACGTGCACATAATAATTATTGCTTATGAATTTTGTCTAGAAAGTATTGACTGGGGTGGGGGTGA
Source organism: Rhyacophila brunnea (assembly GCF_057557595.1). NCBI lineage: Eukaryota > Metazoa > Arthropoda > Insecta > Trichoptera > Rhyacophilidae > Rhyacophila > Rhyacophila brunnea. The sequence goes on along the minus strand of NW_028233276.1, from coordinate 30,568,202 downwards.
CTTGGAATACTAAATAAATAGTCGAGATAATTGAAAATTGACCAAATTTAATTTTGCACATGCGCCACTGCGTTTCTGTATATGAGCCTGCATATTATTATATACGTGCTTAATTAATTAATTAGCATGTATACATTAACTCCTATCACAAAGAACTAATGAAATAATGTGTAAAATATATTATTATTATCTGTTCGGTTGTTAACCTATTTTATGAGATTTCATTGCATATTTCAGCATTGTAATATTGTTCATTTATCACTTCGAGTTAGAGATCAATGCAATTAGTCAAAGTGCAATGAGAAGATTTATTATTTAAAAAGTATAAAAGCCATAAATTTCTGCGATTAAAAGCAAGTCTATATTCTGATAAACAATTGAGTACCTTCCAACCTAAATGGTGCGTAGTTTTACAAGATGTATTAGCGCTATTTAGATACCTAATTAGGTACGTATTCTACTACGTAGGTTTCAATGGAGATTGAGATGACGCGAAGCCCCCTGACGGAGGGTGGATCAATGACTATGGCCAAGGGGAAAGAGCCTCAAAAGCGTTATTTTTAGATAATTGGTAGATTTGATTTTTTTGTCACTTCGAGTGAGTTTGATGAAGGCGTGTGTTTCCGGAGTTTTTTGCTAGTATTATAAATGTCTTGGACTTAAATGTCTTTGGTGCGAATGGTTAGTATATTAGTTGAATACACTGATTTATCGTCATGAACTGCGTTATGAAAGGGTTGCCCCCGCTCCTCTCGCTAATATATGATACGCTAAACCTGTGGCCACTGGGAGCCCCGTGGCATTCATAAATTGAAGCAACTATTTGAGGTATAAGTACAATGTTTGATTTAATAATCCGATCCAGCATGTCTAAATGACAAGAAAGTGCGGACGACGCAAACGGACACTAACGATCCGAAAAATAATTATGACCGTTTAAGCCCTCCGCATCCCATAATCACTTGTAGATGTTGCAGCTCGCAATAGCTCGTAGGTGAACACCCTTAGTTACTTAGTTATACCTGCAAGCCAGGTGTTTATCGATAGACTAAAAATGCGGACTATCTAATATGGCGAATGTATCTAGAAAACTGCGGTTGAAACGACGAAACTATTATAAGTAGTAGGCGGAATAAACGTGGAAGTCAGTGGCACCTGCTACTCTTGCTACATATTCTTAACCCAGCCTCCTCCCGCCGCCTTAAAAATCAATAAAAAAAACTATTAACTACTAATTTTCCTAAGCAATTTTCCCTAGCCATTTTTCTGTGTCCCAATAGTTTCATTGGCGTGCACCAGAGTGCGTGATTTTCCTATGCCCTATGGTGATGAAAATGACCGTAAACAGTAAAGTCCGCAAATTAATTAATACCTGATCTGTCCAGTCACACTTGAAAGCATGAGAGTTGTTTGTCTACATTTTATAGTTCAATCAACGTTATTGTATTACTGAGAAATTTGACTTTTTAGATTTTTCTTTTCTAAAATAATACATGCCTACGTATAAGTAATCGATGCAATGACCCTTTTATATTGATTTACCTACTACCTGTTTAATTTGAAAAGTTTAATAGTAATTATAATTGATAACAGGGATGTTTCATATGGGTACCTACTTAGGGGGTTTAACAATCCGTATTTCGCCAGTCAGCGACTTCAGGATATAGGTATGTATGTACAGATTATATTTAATGAGTTATAATGTTGTGGATCTCGAGTTCGAATCCCGAGTCTGGCAAATCCACATGCTGTTTTTGGTTTTATTGTGTTTGGAGAGAATGAACCTAACAGGTTGAGCAAGTGGCTAACTTCAATTTCTCGTAAAAACAAAAATCAGTTAATACAACCGTCACTCTGTGGAGGCCCATATTATGATCTTTTTAGGATCGAACCAGCAGCGAAATGACGCAACCGATTCGACATAAAATTTAAAAGAAAATTGTCTCCGCATCATTCTTCCCAAACGGCCAAAATCTATTAGGTACCTAATTATTTATAAGTACATCTGTGGCTATGTATCGGATGATTCTTGGAGGTGTCCTTGGATATGGAGTTGTTATAGGATATGATGTACTTTTCCACTTACTGACTGGTATTCAAAGCCTCCGTTATCCATGATCCGGCCAGGGCGTAATTGTCAACCCCTGCGTAGAGTTGATTGTGGAAGTGGCAATGGCCCGTTTTGACGCTGTACTTGATCACTGCTTTGCAGAATGCACTCAATTCTTCGTCTGGCGATCCTTCCGGGCAGTTCTCAGGGAGAGATTCAGGATTTTCTGTAATCGATAGTAATAAATAAGTACACTACGACAAGACTAGGTCTATCTCAGACGACAGGGACGCCTGAATAGTATCTTCAAAAGTGACCTGCCAATGTATCCTACCAACGCTTACGTATGCGTGTGAAACAAAAATACGAGTAGCGCAACGTGGCAAAGAAAGATCACATAATAAGCCAATGTATAAGGAAGCAGACAAGAGGACGCGATATGATAGTGTCGCTAAGCAGATGAAATAGCAATGTGCTGGACATGTCGCTCGGCGAGTGGACAATAGCTGGATAAGTCCCGTCTTACAGTAGTACCCTTGGGACACTAAACGCCCACAGGTACGCCTTAAAAACCGCTGGATAGACGAACTCATAAAGTTTGATGGATGTATATATGTGGCAGAGAAGAACTGGGGACTGAGAAATGGAGGGAGCTAGAAGAGGCCTTCATCCAGCAGTGGACCGACCACCACTGATAATAATGATGAAATAAGTACACATAATGTAGATAAATATCTAGGTGATAACTGATAACAGTGATAACATATAATACAATATACTTAGATATAAATAATATAGCGTAGGGGTAGCTAGTTTTTGGAAATGTGAATACCGGTGATTTTGTGAGATTCATTTTATTAAAACTATTGTTTAGGACGTTTAGGTATTGGCATCTCTGATAACCGTAAAATGCGTTTTTTTCAATGCATTCAATATTTTATTATACAAAAAGAGCAATAACATTTTTATCAGTGCTGAAGTTTCTGTCTGACGAAAGGGTGGGTATTATTTTTTTGCAATTATTGCGGAATACGAAAATATTTTTTAAATACATTTTTATTGCAATATGCACACTGAAATAATTATTGGCGATTTGTTGATATATTAAGACGGTACTTCAGTGAAACGGCAAATAATTTTCAACTAAGTATAGGTGCGACGAAATTTCGGACTGGCTGGCAATCGGAGAGCGAAAGTCGAGCTGTGAACACGTCAATTTGTTTTGTGATGGCGACGGGGGAATCAATTCTTAAATCGTGTATATATGACTAAAAAACGTTACCCATTTACTTAAAAAAGAAAACATGTCAATGAATATATTATTATTATTAGTAATAGAACAATAAACATACCATTAAATGGACGCATGTTGAATTTTTATGACAAATTATGTTTTGTTCTGCACGCGTCATTTGCACAATCTTCGCGTCGCGTAGTCACGATCGTTTTAGACCGTGCCCCAGCTGAAGTATAGCCTTAATAATTGTTGATTTGATTCGATAGAAATGTATATAATAAATATAATACATATAGACAATATATTCTATGCCTTATGCAGATAATTCAAAAAAATGTCAACCTAAAATTATGCATTTAACTCTGACGTTTCCGACCAGCCATTTTGATAAACTACAAATTTATTTTATGCATAAGTATTTTAATTTTAATTTAGTGAACTAAATTACAAGTTATTGATTGTGAATTGAAGGACTGTTCTCAGAAGATTAAAGCCATTAAATATTTTTTGAAAACCATTTACAATAGTTCGTAGTAAAATTTTACTTATTGTACCTATAGATAATTAGTAAATGAATTTGATAAAAATAATCCACAACCCCTTGATGTACGAAAAACACAATAGACTGGCATAGTTGTATATGATATGTACCTACAGTAATATTATTATGGCTACGCGTATTTACCTATTAATTAATAATAATTTATTGAAATATACTTTATCAGTTAATTCAGCAATAAAACGCTATATGTACTTGTAATTTCATTTTATATTGTTTGGTTGGTATATCTTTATCTTATCGTTTTATTGCTACATAATATGCTCAATCATTATAATATTAATAATATGTGAAAAAAAACTCTCCAATGTCCTTTTCTATATTGTAAGTTAGTAAATTCAATGATGAACTGGAAATGTCATCGTTCCCGTTTTTTTTTTTTTAATAAACCGACTCTAAATAAAATTACTAGTCTTTCAATACAATCTTATCAGCTAGATATTTTTGAGTCTTTTCCATGGCAATATTGCAAGGATGGGCATACATGAGGTCAACGAGAGCCACATTCTGGATTTTCATATATACAAAGAGTCACACCATTGTCACATTTAGAAAGGAAAACCCGCGAAAATACAAGTATAATGGGGAAAGAAAATACCTATATTTTTATCAAGAGATATTGGGAGCCAATGAAGAGCCGCATTTGCCCATGTCTGCAATATTATAAATAGTACGTTAGACCCCACTTGTTGGGGGGCATGTTTAAAATAAGTACCCCAATGAATATTATGTTGCTAGGATTTTTTACACCTCTATTTTTTCATAGTTTAAAGTCAATTAGTAACAAATACCCATGCTTTCATGATGCAGCCACTGCTTACCAGTAATTATGTAGAAATATGAATCATCAAGGTATTTATTAATACGTAATATAATTGTGGCACAACCAATGACATAATGTCATTGGGCACAACCTTAAGGGTTCCGTCGCCATGTCCGGCCCTCCCTCACCCTGCAGCGATGCTACAAAAGCGATCTACGCGCTGCAGGTATCGCATGGCGGAAGGCGCGAGATTTGGGGATGGACCGAGGGAAATGGGGCGACCTTGTACTTTCCCTATCCCCCAATATTGGGGCATGATTGGGTAAAGTAAGTATGTAGAAAGTAATATAATTCAATTACTAAATTGATTTATTATTTTGGTTCGATCTAGGAAAATTATTAAGTACTCACATTATTTATAGTCATGGTTATGGCATCTTATAATTGTATTCCAATATTTATTTACGTAGCTCAATATAATATTGCGATGTATCCCTAATGCAACGAACATAATATTATTGTGTAGAAAAATAATCTCGATTTTACAAAAGAATCTTTAGTATTTTCTTCAGTGATATATTTTTAAGAATAAATAAAAGAAAATGTAAAATTAAAAATAACTTCTATATACCAGATGTAGCCAGAATAATTTCACTAGTAAATTAAAAGAGTACAGACAACATTTATTTTGATTATCTTACCTGTAGATCCAAAGGATGTTCAAAAGTAACAACGTCGATATCATCTTTCTTTGGTCCATAAACACCCGCGTCTTTTAAAATGGTTGGAATGGAATCTAAAAATTCAACTCCATCTCGATCCATTATTGAGGAGTTACAGTTAGCACTTGTTATTTATGAAACGGTTTATTTATCACTAGTCTTTAACATCACGGTTTACAAACACGGTCTAAGGACTTTATGATTCGAACTGTTTGTAGTTCATGAATAAAATATCAATTACCTACTACTTATGAGTAAAAATTTATTCTCATTATTTTCATACATTTCATGAATATTACAAAAACGCCTGTTAGTTGAAAAAAACGTAGCAGTAAAGTAAATAATATTGCATTCATCAAAAATGTAGGCGTAAAAATACCTATATTTTTTTTTATATTGCCTTTGCGAATCAGGAATGCTGTGATGTGACTAACTTCATGTTACTCGAGTTGCCATTTTCCTTGTGAGCGTTGTTTCTCTTCTTCGATATACATTAATTTCTACCCGGGACAAATGCCTGAGGAACTCGCTGACGTTTATTTCATAACTAAAAATATAAATACAATCGTGTAATTCCTAGAAAAGGTGTTGTCGGCGATCCCTTCCAATAATTACAGCACAAAATGCCACCAATAATAACCGAATGATATTGGTGCGCTGATGAGTTCGGGGGCGAACAACAATCGACAGCTACGTTTTTGACAGGATAATGGTTGGATTATCAGGCGGGGGCCACCTTTATGCGCCAGGAGTACCCTCACAAGAAGGTATCGGTCGATTTATCCGTCCGGCTTGCGTGTTCGGTCGGCGCTTATTTGAGCTGTCACGATACACAAATAATTTCTTTGTTCGATTAATACACAATTTACGAAGCTTATGTTATTTTTATAGCGTTTTTTAGGGAACTTAGGAGTTTGTTTTCAATTATCGTTTGTTTGCCAACAGTTAGAGATATGAGCGGAATGACCAACAATGCCCCAACGTCAGCTGACGCATGTCTCAGCATAGTCCACTCTCTTATGTGTCACCGGCAAGGTGGAGAGAGTGAAGGATTCGCCAAGAGGGCCATCGAGTCCTTAGTGAAGAAGCTGAAGGAAAAACGGGACGAATTGGATTCTCTTATAACTGCAATAACAACAAATGGAGCCCATCCTAGCAAATGTGTCACCATCCAGAGAACGCTAGATGGAAGATTACAAGTGAGTTGTCTTGTTCATCCAGTTCAAAAGCACTGCTAAATGTCAACAGTGAAATTTAATTTGGAGACATTCTAGCAGAGCGCATGCATAATTAGAATTAAAATTTTTGTTGTTTATCATTAAAATCACTAATCAAAACATTAACTAACTTAATAGTCAGATTAAAATTTGCAAACAGAATAAAGTAAATAGATCATAATGTAATTGCTTCAATTAAAAATGCAATATTTAGGTAAACTTTTTTTAAAAAGAAAACATTTTGACAGTTGGGTTTTCAATAATTTACGGAGAGTAAGTAGTACCTAAGTCTAATTTTAAACATGGATAATGGGTTTGCATTCAGGGACGGTCATAGCAAATGCGAGGTTGATTGGTTAGCTACCTACTTTCCATCTAGCTCTAGGTAGGTATATTATTTTCCCCTCAAAAAATTCTTGGGTGTAAAGTGTGAATAGTTTACTTACGTGAAAAAACTATTTTATAGGTACCTATATTATGATAATTTACAGAACAGTTTGATACTATAAAAAAACTGCTTACCTACCATGGTGATATTTTTCGTGCCTTTATATCGGCAAATAATTCCGAATTTCACTCCTAGTTTCTACAATAACCATTACTTATTAATTATTATAGTACCCACAACATAGCTTGTCACTTTACGAACACAGATATCATTGTCGCTCTCCCTCGATATTCGATAATATATTCTTATTTTTTTTAACACTACAACATGCCATGTGGCTCAACGACAGTATTGTAGTTAATAATATAAGTGAAACAATCACAAACATCCAGGCTTTGAGAAAATCACATGAATATATTGTGACATCACCGGTAATTGAACCCAGAGCCCCCGGATGAAAGGCCAGTGCCTCACGCAACGAAGGCCGCCGATGTAATATTTATGGAAATCAAAAATGGGATACTATATTATTTGAAAGCACCTATAGTATTTTTATTATTTATAGATGGTTCTTATGAATGAGGAGAGATACAAAATTCGTTTTGGCAATTGACTAGCTAAATTTTTTTTGACTATAATGGATAACATCGTAAGACCATCATTCTTGGCCCTTTTTTTTCATCAAACATTGTTTAGTACTGCATCTCCTATTTGCTAATTTTGATAGCAATAGTACCTAGTCCTGAATTTATTAGATTATTAGTAAAATTAGAAACATGTCAGTAGTGGCGTTGTTAGTAGACACCCGTCTCTGAAATGGTGGCTCGCAGGTTCCATGTTGTCAGTCGCAAAAAATATTTTTTCAATATGTGTTTCTTTATCCAGTGCATGAACCTAGTGGGTTGAGAGAATGACTTAACAAACATTCCTCTTCATGTTTAAATAACCTCTACTTTGTAGGAGCTTATATACTCCACTTATAAGCGAAAATTGTAATTTACTTATTGAACAAAACACCATGCACCAATTTATTTATCATTAATTTCACAAATTTTATTTAGGTTGTAAACTCGATTGACATAGTCGCTAATGTGCACGCATCTTAGTGTACGGCCTGAGTGGACAGCGTTCGCCCGGGCGTGAGCGGCGTGCGCAACTCAAACATATAACCTTTCATATATAAAGTTTCTCTATGTATAGAAGGGAAGCTAAAGTAGTGTATTGAATCATAGTGCAGCTTATTTTGTAAAAAAAAAAAATTTCCAAGTTTCCATTTTTGGAATTGTTAAATTCCGCTTGATAGTTACATTATTGTATTTTCTCTCCTTCCTAAACAATTTGCCCAAATGGAGTTAGCCGGTCTGCAGATTAAGAAGTCAATGTGCTTAATGTTTATCAAAAAATATTATGTAATGTGTATTTAGTAGGCAAGAATGCCGGTTAGTTGTTCCTTTTTTTCGTAAGCTCTTCCAAATTCTCACAGAATCGCTAGTTGGGAACAACTGCTGCATAGTTATGAGTAGGTATAAAAAATTCATCTGCTAATGATTATTTAATACCAATACTCCATCCCAAATAATGAATAATAAAGTTTGTCTACCTACATTGACTTAGTCATAGTTCTAAGAAATTAATTTACATAATCTATTACTTGGAACCAATTTGTTAGCCATAAATAAATTATTATTATGATGACATCTTTATAAAGTGGCTAAGCTGTCATGGTTTATTTCTGAAATAAATATCCAAAATTCTTATTCCCAACTTACTGGTTTTTACAGTTTTTCTTCTTTTAAACTCAAAACAGATCAAGTCTATTTTATTTTATCCTTTTTTCATGGCGATAATGATACCACTTTTTTTCGAGCTAAATTATTACCTTGAATATTTTAAGACTTGTCAAACCTTTTCATTCCAAGAAAGGGCTCAATTTACCGAGAGTACACCGCAGAGAAATGTCAGATTTTTTTATTCAATACTTGAAAGCATCTAAGCGACACTTTTTGAGCATAGACAATCATCGGACAAATTGCTATTATATGGTTTAAACGCTATTATAAGCGTAGACAATAAGAACAAATATAAAAATCTTTTACAATGAATAAAATTCAAACATTTTCAATTACCTAATAAAATTCGCCGTTTTCAAAAATCAGTATAGCATATTAGAGTTCGCCAATGCGTTTCATAAAATTTAAATAATTATAAAGTAACCTTTGACACAAAGACACTCATGCTTAAACCTTCGTATAAAAACGCTCGAAATAGGTAGGTAAGTATGCGAAAATAACGTTATAGATAACAATTTCAGATAATTCAGACTCAAATTTAATCAATAAAATAAGAAATACGAGTGAAAATGGCTTGAATACTTCTTATTTACTCTTTGATTAGTGATTGTTTTTATAAGATAATAATATTTATCCATAGTCAGTATTCCGTATTTATTTTGTATTCATTTAATTAAGTGTTTAATAAATAAAACAGGCTCCAGTTTATGATATTTAACATTTCGTTTCCACAAACAAATGGCCCGGTCAAATAGCCTCGATAAAACGGCTCACACTGATTGAAATTAAACGTCACTGGTTTTCATTAAAATGCCACTTTTCCTACTTAAAACTTACCTTTCGACATAATATACATATCATAAATATGCATGAAGCGTGTTATCTTTCATATTAAATATTATACCAAACTAACCTCGTATTTTTTTTTAATCTCAATTTTCTCGGTTATGCGTTAATACGGAATACTGACTATGGATATAAATATTACAATCTTATAAGAACAATCACTAATCAAAGAGTAAATAAAAGCCATCCAAGCCATTTTCACTCGTATTTCTTATTTTATTGATCAAATTTGAGTCGGAATTATCTGAAATTATAACAATGTCGTTTAGTTAACACGGCTCAATTTTATATATAAAATATTGTTATCTATAACGTTATTTTGAAAAATGTTCCTTATTTTCGCATACCTACTTACCTATTGAGAGCGTTTTTATATGAAGGTTTAAGGCTCGCACAAACCAACGCGAATATTCACCAAGTACCCCTTTTAAATATCCCTAAAAAAGCACCCGCCATCGGTACGGAAGGTCCGGTCAAAAGAGTCTCAAAAAAAGCCAATGCCGCTGTAATGCTCCCTACCTACCTGTTGTTAATGAACAAACGTAACATTTATTCACGCAGGGGATCAAAAGATACAATGAAAGCCATCAATTTGTCATATATTTGGCTATTTTTTGAGACTCTTTTGACCGGGCCTTCCATATCGATGCGGGTGCTTTTTTCGGGTTATTTTGACGTGGTAAATGCGAATGGATGGTAGTGTCGGAGACAAATAATTGTATCAATGATAATATAAAATTATTGATATATTATTTGAATGCTCGATACCGTAACGTCAAATAATCGCAGCGCTCCATATTAAACTTTGTAAGATAATAACTTAATTCCCTTCCGAAATCTGAACGTCGCGTGCTCTTTCCCGTAAGCCAATACTAGCTTGATTGGCGAATATTCGCTGCGAATAATTCGCTTTGGTGTGCACGAATTACTTAGGTTACTTTATAATTATTTAAATTTTATGAAATGCATTGGCGAACTCTATTATGCTATACTGATTTTTGAAAACGGCGAATTTTATTAATTTAAAATGTTTGAATTTTATACTTACATTGTAAATGATTTTTATATTTTTACTTATTGTCTACGCTTATAATAGCGTTTTCGCCATATAATAGCGGTTTTTTCGATGATTGTCTATGCTCAAAAAATCTCGCTTAGATGCTTTCAAGTATTGAACAAAGAAATCTGACGTTATCCAGGGTGTATGGTCGTAATATAGAGCCCAAGAAAGTATTAAAAAACAGAGTTAACCATCATTTTTTAACATAATAGCGCCTGTACACGTGCATGGATTTACTGGCAACAATAGTGTGTATTTTAAACTATCGTTACAATAACTGTTTACACATAAAAGTCTCTCCAATCTCATTTTTCAAGAGTAAGCGAGACGCGATGTCATTTTATGGTACTATTTGACAGGTCGTAAAAATTGGTTAACCCCAAAATGAGTCTCTCCGCCGTGTAGTTGGTTTTTTTGCCGGCAGATTCGCCACTATCGTTCTACTGCGCAGGCGCAAATCGAAAAAATCACAACATCGTCACATGAAAATTCAGAAGCTTCCCAACTTTTTTGATTCATGCATGCAATCTTGCAACTTGCATGACAATACGTGTTTACACGTGCATTGTCTTGTTATGGCCGCGATAATACGTACTGTCAGCAGGTAAATCTATGCACGTGTAAGCGAGGTATTATGTAGGTATATTTGCATGAGACTTTCACGATTGGTTATTATCAAGGCCTGAACACAAAACGAACCATAAGTGCGAGTGAGAAATCATTCGATATGCGTTAGAGTAGGATAGAATTTATAAGGTTGAATTAAATATTTTTTGTACATGTCGCCGGTAAATATTGATTTGGATGATTACAGTCATTTAAAAACTGCTGTGTTGCTGAAATTTATTGTTTTTGTGTTAAATATAAAGTTTGTGGTAATTATTTTAAGTTAATTTAGTAGAAAAGGTTAACTATGTTGTGTTAAAATTTGGTAGCCGTCCTGAGAAGCAACATGGTGGTATAACGTTTCATAGTTAAATAGTTCTACTGTGCGTTATACGCAATAAACACATCTTCATTTTGCCGACCAAAACCCACTCTCATTATATTATTACTCTGAGGTTATTGTTGTTTTTTGTTTTTGAGTTGTACCTATGTTCTTCCTCGACATTTCAGGTTCACAGGTTCGTTGAAGAAGCCATTCTCAAGAGATAATGTAGTGTACTGTTAGGCTAACCGTTTGATCACGCCGACTGCAGCAGGGGACACTACTGCTATTATACGCAATTATGCTTATAACGTCTTTATAAGTGTCAGCTATCGCATGCCGCGGTCGCCAGATTCGAATACCTAGCTTTGGATTTATCGATGCTAAAACGAACCCTCTTTTACTTACTTTACCGTTCGCTTTAAATATGTCAAAGAGGATTCGGCTAAGCATTCATGTACCCAAAGTATTCTTTGCATTCATACACGTTACAGTACACTTAAATATATTATCTCTTGAGAATGGCCTCTGCAACGAGCACGAAACGTCAAGGAAAAAATCAGGAAGGAGACACAGTCGCAGCTCAAAAATCTATTACGATGACATACAATTGTGAAAGTTCACAATTTATTGTTTTCTGCTATTTCTATTACAATTTCATTCCATGAGCATGTAAATTTACTATATTTTAGAGATCGTATCACTAACAAATATGACACTTGATATCAAATTTATGAATTGTACATTTATTTATTGTCAATAGTAGGTACCTATCATGAACTCGATTGTTGACATTTATTTTAGGTTGCCGGGCGTAAGGGTTTCCCTCATGTGATTTACGCACGCATATGGCGGTGGCCCGATCTCCACAAGAATGAGCTGAAACATGTCAAATATTGCCAATTTGCTTTCGATCTGAAATGTGACAGCGTCTGTGTAAACCCATACCATTATGAACGGGTCGTATCGCCTGGGATCGGTAAGTCAATTCATATATTTATCTTTGACACATAATTCTTTTTAGATGACGAGAATAATTTAAGAGATCTTTCATGTTAAAATACAGCATAGTAATTCAGGAGTTAATTTTATCAGGCTGTACAGCTATTGTATGTACATAATATGTATGTATGTACTGAAATTGTACATGAAGCGAATAATGATGCATTCTTGGACAGTCTTGCAAAGTGACACCCGAAAATTGGTTGGGGCATATTATTTGGCTTATCCTGTTATTTTAATATTAATAGATTATGTTCAGTTAATTTTAATAGTTTTTGTACACAAATCTCTGAAACTATCTTATTTAATTTTCATACATTAGCATAAGTTATTGGATGAGTAATTTCACAATTGACTTATTGCAATTGCAATAGGTACCGTTTAAAGGTGTCACTAGTTTCTCGGGTTGTAATTTCAATAATTACAGATGGATGAGTTAATTAATTTGTACTATCTGTTTGAAAAATTCTTATAATTAGATTAATTTTTACAGGTCAAGTTTAAATCAACATTAATTCCCGAGTGTTGCCGCTGTTATGAATTCTGTTGGGTAAATGGCAATATATAGGTATATTATTTAATGTATTTTTTTGTGGTAAAAATAGTTGAAGTAGGTTCTATATTCAGTAGAAATATTATTTTATTTTAAACCATCAACTTTCACCTGACTATTATTTTTTTTTGAAACATCGGAACTATGATACTTTGAAGACAAATAATGGGCAATACGTTGGCTGAATCTGTAGGCATGCCTGCTCCTTTATTCCATGTATCACATAAGAGTTTAGCGAGTTATCACCTCGGTTACTCTAGGGGAGTTGTCTAGGATAATAACCATGGTGATAACTCACAATCTTAACACCATACATTCCACTCTAGGTGGGTTTATTCTTGGCGACTACAGCGTGGTTTATACAAGCAACCCTCGATTGAATGCTCTTGATCAATAAAATGTGTTTATCACTATGATATAGAAATTGTTTTACGAAACCAGTAATCAAGTATGAGTACCAAATATTTACATTTGAGCTTATGTAATGTTATAACTATTGTCAATAGTGTGTGGTGATGGTAGAAAAGGAACTGTGTAATACTGAAAAAGTTGTACTTAAATAGAGGGGTTGCGAATTTGTAATGGGAAAATCGTGGGAGGATCGTGAATTACTACCAAATAAATGCTGAATCGCTTGGAAAGATCGAACTATCTTAGTTTGCCGAGAAGTAAAAGTGCGAGGTTTTCGCAGATCTGTCAGGCCTGACCCTGCAGTCGGGGCCGAGCCGTCTGGTGAAGGACGAGTACACGGCGGGGGCGGTGGTGGGTGGTAGCAGCAGCAATAGCGGCTCGAGCAGTGCCCCCGGGGGGCCCACGCCCACCAGTGGGATGGACGTCGACCCCACCGACCAGATGGTGCACCAGACCATCCAGCATCATGCCACCTCGCCGCACCACCACCACCAGCCGTACGCCTTGCACTTGCAGCAGGGCCAAGGTAACATCCATCCTTTGTCAGCATGTCTACTGTTTCAGTGCAAAGGTACACTACTTGACAAAATGGTCAACAGAGAGCTTCTGATTACCATATCAGTTTTGTAAATTTTATCCACATGGTTTGCTCATGCAATATTTGACTAAACAACACTTCTTGTTAATCGTACCCGTACAATTGGCCGCCGCGAACAATTCCATATACTTATTTCAAAAACCAATTATCCACTCACTGCAGTATTGAAAAAAATATTGATCACTATGTCATTTGAACCTGCACCCGTTGCTTCAGAGACGGATACCTACTACTTTACTGTTGGGTGGGTGACACCTGTTACACTATTAATTTGAGTTTACACACAATTAAATGACATCAGTGAGTTTTTCTTGTTACCCATTCATTATACCAATAAAGTGAATGAATTGACATGAATGGTACCATTCTTTCTTGGGAATATTAATTTAGTATATCAATATACTAAACTTCCACAGATTCTAGAAATAAGTGAAAATTGAAGCGCCCAGTTTCGAAACTCCCTAAAACGATTTTAGGTAGACTCCGATTTCTATAAGCTGGCGTACACGTTATCGCGTCGCATTGACGATGGAGTTGTTGGGGGGTGGACGTAATGCAGTGTTAAGATCCTGAAGCGGGGGGAATTTAGGAATTTAGTTCCACTAGTTCATAAAAGAACCGTGATGACGTGTACGCCAGCTTATAGAAATCGGACTCTAGTTTTGAGAAAAATGAGAAAAACTCATATTTATTAAATCTGTGAACTTTATGTATTTATTATTTAATTCGTTCATTCTAAAGAGTTTTTTGGCTTATCCATTTTAAGGGTATTTGAAAAGCACACCTAACCATTTTAGCGGGTTTTGATATTCACCCTAATTTTGGATCATAGGGTAGTTGTACCAGTAGTCAGCCACTTAGCACATAACTGAAGTGCATACTGATGTAATATGTTTATAAATAACATTGGGTGTTTGTGTTTTTTTTGTAATAAGCGAAATTTAACGAAGTGTTGTTGACATTTTTTATTATGTCTATATCTCATGGAGTTTAGCATATAAATATTGTTTTTGTAAAGTGAACCCAATTTCCCAGTGGCCAGCCACCATGTTCCTAATTCTGGCCACCCCAGCACCAGAAGTCAGCCGCCTGATTCTAAATAGGATTTGAATTATTATACTCTTACGATAATGCTAGTAAAACAGGGCTATTTAATTTGGGTACTCAAATTTTATTAAAAAAGGTAAAAAATATTTACTTATTATATAAAATTGTACGTATAATACTATTGTTAGACGATAAAAAAACTTGCAAAACATACTACAAACATAGAAAACTACGACTACTTAGGTACAAAAATCGCAGACAAAACTGTTCGTGTCTGCATCAGCACATGCCACATGACACCACACATCGCAGACCACGCATTTAATCCATTCTTCCCCTAATGTACCTTGTGAAAATTTTCGTTTGCAATATTCGCACTCAGCATCGTCAGAAGATAGAACAGAGTTTTCACTGTTTTCTTTACGTGCTTTCAGCTTTTTCTTGGGTATCATCTCCGTAGTTGCAACACTTTTATTTTCTTTTAGAACATTTACAGAAAGTGCTCTTTTTTTAGTTTTTTTGGCTATATTTCCCGCTTTCTGACGAGCCTATTTCCTCGTTCTTATTTCTTCAGCCTTTTTAATTTTTAAAGCTTCCTTGTTCGTTTTAAGCAACCTCCATGCACTCGAAGAAATCGCACTGGGCTTTGAAAGTTTCTGTTTGGAATTAGATGGGCTTGGAAGTGGGGAAGGGTAAAAGAGATGGCTAGAAAAAGGTGAAGGAAGAGAGAAATTTGGTTGGTAAGAATATGTCTTCTAGCACAGTATTTTTTTTTGATTCAGTCGTTTCAGATTCGTCATATTGCCGCAACAAACGCTTCTTTGGCTCCATATCTGTAAACTGAAAACAAATAATCAATTTATCAACTAGATCTCGTTATAAATACAAGTAGCTGTTTTTATTATGAAAGAAATCTACAATGATTAAATGAAGAACTTAAAAGGTGGCTGACCTAAGGATTTGAGAACTCCAGTTCTCGGCCGCCAGTATAATAGTACTTTTACAAGCGGCTGACTATAGGATCCTTTGAGAAAAATAAATATTTTTTAATTGTATTGATTAGAGAACATCATTAGCTTGTCATTTCAATACCAAGCGATATTATATATTTTTTTATCAAATAATCCAGTTGTCGGCCGGGTGGCTGACTTTTGGAAAACTCGGAAAAAGTTGACCCTAAAGGCAGCCGCTTTAAAAAAGTAACTAATATTATTTAAATGCATTCTTTTTACACTAAAACATAATAAATATATCATGATTAAGTAGAAGGAAAACTTACCTTGAACAAATTATCACAGAATATTGAAGTATATCGTATTTTCGAGCACTGTGTCAACTCGTCCAAAACGTCAAAAACACGTACTCACTCTCCGAACTTCCAACTCCAACTAAATAAATATTAAAATTTATTTCTCATTCGAAACACAGATGGCAGTACACTATTGTCAATAATCGTTATTAGGTGACCGAGCATTGGGTCAAATAAATTAAATAATTTAATGTTTACTTTACTTCACATACAATGTTTTGTTTGGCATGGCTGACTACTGGAGCTGGCTGACCAAAGGAGCACCTACCCTATGTATTGACAGTTTTTAGCATTTTTTAATGTTCAATCTTCGGCCATCATATAGGTAACAAAAATATCGATCTAAATAAATACATATTCAACTGAAAATTTTTCAAATACTGTTTTAGGGGGATTTGAAACTAGGAGCTTCAATTGACATTTTGACAAATGGTTGTTGCACTGAGGTAGTAATTTTATTTTATTTAATTTTTAAGCAAGAAAAGGAAAACATCTGATATCATTTGTATCAGGCACTATATTATGTATATAAACATCTGCTCTAACCTAGTGACGTAAGGTAGATGTCAGATTATTAATTTCCTCACTACAAAGGGTTGACCTCATAGTTTGTCACACACTATGACGGCTAGACGTTACCATGAATCACAGGAATTTGGAAGTTGGTGGGAGGTGTTGCTTGTCCAACAATCTGCGGACCGATGAAAAAGACTCCGACTGGTCGTCATTTTGATCGAGCTGCTGATTGATGGTTATATATCCCCACATCCAAACTGTTCCTGAAATATACACTTCGACTGCGAGGTTCTGCGATTTGTGTTAACGTACAGCCGTCGTAAAGTGCAGCGATCCCATAAGCTGATGCTAGGTGGTGCTGCTGGTGCGATTATATATTTTTGTAAAATTTGTGATGTCCATTCTTCATGTTGGGGAACTGCATGTTTATTATTTCAATTAATACATTTGAAATCATAAACGTTTAGAGAAATGATCTTTTGAAGACCAATATATTTTGTTTCAATTGTACAAAATATGGATACATTTGAGATAATATTATTTACGTTTCCACAAAGATGGATTCACACTTTTCACCACCTTTATCTTGTATGTGTAAGAAAATATGTGTTATTTATTATCTCCTGCTCTATCAACCAAGTATATTCCAATTTAAATAGAGATTATATCATTTTTATTTTGTTTATTATTTTTATATGATTTATTATTTTGTTGCGATTATGGTGCGTGAGCAGGAATGATGTCAATCCGTCCAATGGGGGTGATGAATGCCATGGGTGGGGTTGAAGGGGGGACAGGAAGGGGAGGCGGCGCCCCTCCCCCCGCCCAGCTGCTGACCGCCAAGTCCGAGCCTCAAGATGGCCAGCGTGCCACATGGCTGCCCACTAGAATGGCGCACCGTGAGATTTTTTTCTTTTGCTTTTTCTTTGTTTTTCCAACCCTTTATTTGCGTCACAAAAATTTGATTGCTTGTTTGAAATATGTATTCGATCTCGCTTTTCTGATGTCCTTTATTTAAAAGTGATACTTTAACACAGTTTCTCACTAACGCTCTTGTTGTACTTTTTTAATACAATATAACAAAATTCATTATATTGACAGTTAAAATCTTTGGAATTATGAATTGTATTTTACAAGCAAATGTGAGCATGCGTTACTGCTGGGTCTTAAGTTTTAAACGATTTGTTGAAAACATGTATTATCAAAAGATCGTAAGCGACTTCAAAATAATATTTTGACAGATGAATATTCATTGAAGAGTAATTATTTCAAATGTAATTGTTTCAGCTACCTATGTTTATTTCTTGTATTGAAAAGTGATATTCTATGGAAAGCTCCTGTAAATATACTAGCGCAATACAGAACCATATTTAGAAAAATGTAAGTAGTAAAGATAGACATATAATATACAATGATGTTGAAATTGGCAACCTAGTTTGAGCGAGAAAGAACATGCGATGTGTTTATTAATATTGTTACAAATTATTTAATATTATTATTCATTCATCTCTGTATTGAGCTTGTGTGTCTACACATTAAATAAATATATGCATTCTTCAAGTTTGCTTACTGGGCGTCTTACGTGGGCGAAGTCGGCGAAGCGTTGAGCGGCGGGTGCAACTCAAACGTATAACCGTGTGTGAAAATTTTCGTAGACAAAATTTTTTTGGTTATACGTTTGAGTTGCGCGCTCCGCTCAACGCGCCGCCGAACGCGCTTACCTAAGACGAGCCGTTAGTGTAATAATATGAAGGATTGTCAGAAATCTATGAAACAAACATTAATTTTTCACTTTTGTTTACTCAGACAATAAAACTAAATATTTAATATTGTAGATACATACATGCTTGAAATATGAATGCATTTTCACATTTAAAATATTATGTCGCATCAAATCTATGTTGTAAATGAAGGGTTGTCTTTTTTTTATCTTTGAGTTCACTATGTATGTTTCTTTTTTATTAAATTATAATTATTTATCATTACAAAAATCTTTGTATTACGTAAGTAAAAGTACATTAAGTATGCCAATACACAGCTTGCAAGTCAGAAAATCTTCAATTAAAGAATGATGGAATATGTACCTATTATTATGTTTTGTTTTCTTTATTTTGTTATGATTTCGTTACGAAGCTATGATTTGTAAATTATTGCAGCCGGTATGACGCATGGGATGGGTCTAACGGGCGGGTCGTGCCCGACCATTTTGGATCAGTCGGGAAGTTCTTCTTTCTTCCAAACCTCAGATCATTCTTCTTCCGATGGCCAAATATCACAGCCCCTAGGTTTGTTATTTTCATTTGTTTATTTCATTTCTTTTTAATTTTCAGTAAGAGTAAATTATTTAATTTGTCTTTCACTCACTGAATTATCGGATCTTTTTAAAATATGTAATATGTAGTACAGAAAGGTCTCTTTTCTTCCACTGTTTTTTTATGCACTAATATTTTCGAAATTATTTCATTGTCTATTTTTTTTTTTTTTTTTAATAAAATGACAATTAATTTTCATTCTCTATAATATTTTAATTAATAAGTTATTCAATGTCGATTTTTAAAATTCAGTATTTTACAGCTGTGTTTTTTTAAAGATGTGATATTTGTACGTGGCAGACAGTAGTAGACACGTGTTGGTGATCACTATGGGAAAGTTTTCTCGGTTTTACGTTACAGTAACTACTGTACTCAACAAATTCCAAATGACTAAAGCAAAATTGTAATATTATAAATATATGTGTTTCTTTAAATTCATTATTCTAGGATCGTCGGCCACGTCTCCAGTGTCTCCAAGGCACCTTCCGCAGAACGGCTACTCGTCCCCCACCAACGCAGGAGGAACGGGAACTAATCCTGCCCCGCCTCCCCCTGCACCCTCCTCGTCTACCTCTGCTTCATCCGCGCCCCCTCCGTTGCCCTTGCCTCTCCCTCTGCCCACACCATCAGCGCACGCCGCGCATGCCACCTGGACCGGCACCAACACCCTCACATACACACACAGCGCTCCCCCTGCCGACGTACAGAGACAGTCGCATCATCACTCCTTCTGTAAGCTGTTTTGTCAAATTATTTATGCAATTTCATTCTCGTAATATTATGGTGTAACAAATGCGAATTAATAACGCTTTGGTGAGGGATATGAAGTGATGTATGATTGAAATTTAATTTGAAAAAAAAATGTAGATTTTTATTCATATTTTGCATAGTTTTGTATTAGTAAAACGCTCGTAAGTCCTGATAGGTAGGTACCATAATAATTTTTTACCAAACCGGGAACCAAGTAAACCGGGACAAAGTGACAAACAGTCAAGACTTTGGGACCTATCAAACCGGGATAATTCCTGTCAAATCAGGATTTATGGTAAGCCTACCAATCGGTGTCTGTACTGACGTTCGAGAAAATATAATGATAAAATCTGAAGATAATGCAATCATGCAGAATGTCTTGTTTTTAAATACACTAACTAATTATGCTTTGTGATTCTCTATCTGGTGTAAGGTAACCGTAATTCATAAGATTACAATGGAAATGTTTTACCATAGTAAAATGTTATCTTATTCAACAGGGCCTCATTCAGGCGGCGTAGGCTCTGATGGGTCATCTTCAGGTGGCACCGGGGGAGGCCTACTTTCCACTCAGCCCGCACCAGAATACTGGTGCTCTGTCGCTTACTTTGAACTCGATATTCAGGTCGGGGAGACCTTCAAAGTACCTTCCAGTCGACCCAATGTCACTGTAAGTCATTATCTGTGCTTTTTTTCAACAGTATCAGGATTGGAAATTAATCTATACATAGTTGACAAATAACACAATATGGTTCTAGTTATGATTTGTGTTTGGATTCTGAGCATGGTTTCAATGGGTGCCAACTGTTCCTCATAAATAATTCTGTTAAGAAAACTTACACTCTGCGGAGACTCGCGGAGATTTTGCTCCACCTTGGAAGTTCAATGACGATTTCCCTCCATCACTGCTAACCTTTTAATTACACATTTAAATAACACGTTAATTATATCTAATGGCCAACGACTCCAAACGCGCAAGTTGGCACTAAATGCATCGAAACAATAATACTATGAAAATTTTTTATGTATGTATATTGTACCCGTTTAATATTTGAACTGATTTCAAATATTTACTTCACAGGTTGACGGTTATGTAGATCCATCCGGTGGAAATAGATTTTGTCTTGGCGCTCTTAGCAACGTCCACAGAACGGAACAAAGTGAAAGAGCAAGGTTTGTCTATCAAAATAATAAGCAATCGGTAGTGTCATAATTGTACAAGTACCCTTTTTTTACATTATGTTGCATATGTTTAGATTGCACATCTGCAAAGGAGTGCAGTTGGATGTGCGAGGTGAAGGCGACGTTTGGCTGCGATGTCTCTCCGACCACTCAGTGTTTGTGCAAAGCTACTACCTGGACAGGGAGGCAGGCCGAGGACCCGGTGACGCTGTGCACAAGATCTATCCCAGCGCCTGTATAAAGGTCACATGTTATTTTATTTATTATATTATGTAGCTTTCGCTGTCTGTTTATAGAAGACTGTGTTATGGTCAATATTACTCAAACCAACATGATCCTTGTCTGTCTGGCATGATGATTGACACCATCGAATGCTGAGTAAGTCGGAAGGTACCAACCAAAATATTTTTTATCCTGTCAAGAGATAACAGATGAACTGTCTGCAAAAGTATAGTTCATCACATCATGTTTATTCAGGAATATCAAAATGCATAAATTAAGAAAGAAATTATAGTTTATTATTCTTTACTCTAAATTTATATGAGACGGTGAGAGCAGTATCCTAATTTGACCATTAGTGTAATACATAATATGAAACATTTTACAATGCAAGAGATTCGTTTATCTGTTGTACATATTCTGTGAATGATGGATAATCAATTTATTGCATTTTTTTATTTGCAATTAATTCTGCGTATTCGAGAAGTATCAGAAAATTCTTTCCCTTCACTAATAAAATGACCATTGTCAATAATATTAACTTATCCCAATTTTGTGAATTTTGAAATGAAATTATCCATAAAATTTTGTAGGTTACGTTACCATTTCTAATTTGTTTCACTGTCTTTAGTTATGTTAGATCGTGGAACATCAGTCAAGGGCAATCGCATAGCTATGTGTTGAAAGAAATGGTTAAACACAGTTTTAATGCTGTCCAAGAGTCGCCAAACTGAGCCAACAGAAAGATTACAAATAAATCTTTAAGATATCTAGCGGGATTGGACAGTGGCCTTAATTTTGTAGTAAATGTGTTGAATTGTTACAGGTGTTCGACTTGCGCCAGTGCCATCATCAAATGCAGTCTCAAGCGGCAACGGCTCAAGCCGCTGCTGCTGCTCAAGCGGCCGCCGTGGCTGGCCACATTACTCCACAGCACTCCTCTCTCTCCAATATTAACAAATGTGAGCCTATCCCTTTTTGACAAACCTTTTGATTCTGGATAATTTATCAGTTTAAAACAAGTCATTTTCATTCACAACAAATTATTTTGTCCTTCTCGAACTAACTGAATCGGGTGGGTAAAATTTTTTTTACCAAGAAATTGAGTTGTACTGGACCAAACATATTGAAAAAGAACAAACCTTTTTTGGCCATTGGGGTGAATCCGTGGTTTCAGAAACGGGGTCATCCAACTAGGCCAATGTGGATGCTATTTTAAATATTGTGGAATTTAAAACAAATTCATCATTTGTAAACAAACTAAGTATGTTAAGGCGAATTCTTTGCCTCAATTTACGATCAAATGTGACTTCAACGCCATCTAAAGGCATCTACAGGCATCTACCATGAATTTCTAAAAATGTGTTACTAAAAACTTTCGTCGATCGCAACCAGATGGCAATAAAATATAAAATAAAATATTGTGTGTCGCCACATATTAAAAATCATAAGCTTGATAAAAATGCATTTAAATTTATTATATATTTACTTACCTATGTAAAAATATTTACAATTAATATTTTCCCCATAAAATATTATATAAACATTACATGTCTATTTGATTTGATTTAAAGTGTTTATGATTTTTACATTTTGTTTACCGTAGTTTTTTTTACAGTGGCAATACAAGGGTATCCTGTCCAGTCAATGAACCAGATTTTTTTACGTTGTCAATACGAATTAATATAAATATTTTTCTACAGTAAAATTCATTTATAGTAGTAAATGAACATTTAAGTACAAATGTTTATAAGATTGAGTTTAATCTTGTACAATTGACAATTACATCGAATTTCTACTAGAGGTGGAATAAAAGAATGATATGAAATGAATAGCAAAACAAATGCCATTCGAATTATTATTAAACAAAATAAGGAATATACAGTTGTACTTAGTTATTACTAGGAAGGTTGGACCGGCTGAATGTGCTCGTTATAAGCGGTACTCGTTATATCAGAGAATAGGTATTTTTATTGTCGGCGAAAACAACAATTAGACACTTAACTAGTGTTATAAACGTAATCTGTCCCCGGCGGCATCCTGTCCGATCGGATTTTATTGCTTAGGGTCGAAATGTCTTTAAACGATCAACACATTACCAGTATTTTAGCTCGGTATATCCGATAAGTATCTCGTTATAACAGTGAATAAAAATGTACGGAGAAAATCATATACCAAATGTCAACGACTGTTTCCTCATTACATCCGAGATCTCGCTATGTCCGAGATTGTAATAACCGAGTTCGACTGTAGTTATAATTATGACAATGTCGATATTATATAGACATCCCAATTCATTTCGTTTCAACCATGTCCGATCCTAATGGGTTCATATGGGCCTCCACAGAGTGGACGGTTTGTATTAACTAACTAACTATATCTGAGATAAGAATAAAGTAAGACACGCAACGAATTGAATAAAAAAGAAGTTGGAGGTAAGAAAAAACGTAAATAAACATGCGAACAAATCTTGATAAGCAAACCCAAGGACAAAATAAGTGACAAATTAAAAAAAAAATTGTAAAACGTAAGAAAAAAATTTAGAATTTGAAGTAAGTGCACCACTGATTACATAATATTCTAAGAAAAAGACAGAACGTTATTTCTTTGAAAAAATCTAATGTCGATTTTAAAGAACAGTGCAAGATAAAATAAAAGATAGTTTTATTTATTTTACCTATAAATGTGTAAGTGAAATGGATTTGGAGATATAAAAAGAAACCTTATTGGCCCAGTGGTTTCTAGGTGTGGACTTTTGTAATTCCCTGAAGATCTCGAATAAATAATTAAAAATTATCAACACCTATACCATATTCCTAGGTATCTACTATGATTGAAAAGTAGATCTTAATTTTTTGTATTTATGATTGCTTCATAAAAAAACAATATTTACGACTTTATGATGTAGCAGATAAATGAGCAACTAAATAGTGATCCAAATATTATGAAAAGTTCAACTATCAAAGCATCACGGCATAAAATTAGTAATACCACGGTTATACACAATTTATTGTACCTACCTATTGTTATAATTTTCTTAGTTCATTTAATCGTTTTTAATTTAATTTATTTTCAAATTCACCTCTTATGTGTTCATTCACTGAATTGTTTACCCTATATTTTATGGAGACTAATAATAACTTCTATTTTCTACATACTAAATTATCAACCTCCACTTTTTGACAGGACGGCATACAGTTATATAGGCACGTAGATAATAATTTTAAGGCCGTAGACAGGAATGAACGTTTGATGGCCCAAATATAGTACAATAGTATGTATGTAATTAAAGTTAGGGTACAAGTCGGTTATCCTGGATACAGCGGCAAAGACATTTTGAAAATAGCCTATATACTGGATTATTTGTTAGGATTACCTAATCTAACTTAAACTTACCCAAACTAACAAATAATCCAGTATATCGGCTATTTTCAAAATGTGTTTGCCGCTGTATCCAGGATAAACATATAGAACAAAAGTTAGTGAAGTGGAAGTTTGTCGAGGCTGTTTTGATCGGGTTAATTTGTCTTTGAATAATATTGTGACTAGAAATTTTAACAATTCTTATTATTTTTAACATTGTATATTGTTCATAATTTTCGCGACTACCACGTGAATAGACGATTTTTTTTTTACTTATAACATTTTAAACACTTAACATAAATATGGATAAATTGTACAGTTACTAGACAAAGATTAAATTTGATGTGTGTCAGAAGTATCTTAGGCATTTTCGCTCGTATGCTTTCTTTATATTATTATGAAACTATATTTATTTTAAAATCGCTTTATAAAAGGTAGGTACGTCAAAACAGTAATAAATATCTGAAATAATTACACAACACTATTTCAGAAAGTGGAGGTTGATATATGTAGTCCATTGACATATGCTCCAATATCGCAAACAAAAATTATTGACAGCAGAATTAACACAGTTTTTGTCTTCGTACCTGGCGAACCTTTATTTTCAATGTATGTGTGTGTGTATGTATTTTTTAATCTATGCAAGTACTGTTTCAAAAATAGTTTGATTTATTTCCGCGTTAGCAGCATATGTCGATAAAGTCTTGTCAAATATTCATTTTATTTACAATCGATTCGTTAATATACAAAAATACAAGATTAAATTTAAATAACTAGCCTAAAAATTATTAAATAATATTTTTAATAGAAACGCTAAGCGTTTTTTGCGATAAATTAAGTCTGAACCGAGATGTTTCGATTTTAATTGCATGCTTTCTAACCTCTAAATCGATGTTTTTTAAATTTGAAAAAAAAGATATAAGGATATAATAAATTCCAATTAACGTTTAGCGTTTCCCTAGGTAATAGATTTACGTACATTTTTATCGTAATTTTGATAATAAATCTTATGTCATTCATTCTTACCACCCGATAGAAATGTACCGAATTTGACACGTATTTTTGGTATATAGAACTCCACGATACATCTTAATTTTTTATTTTATTTTTCTCATTACTTTTGAATATATATTTACCGATTAATAAACTTTTCTAGCTATTTTTCGATAACAACTTTACCTAGAGACATCACCTTAAATAAAACATGTGTTTTAGTATTATACTGTATTCTGTCTATCTGTGAATATTGTTTCAAACTTGGAGAAAGTGTCTTGATACATTATGCATCTATCAAAAACTTCATTGTCTGTTTTATATTTCTGGTTGTTTAGCAGCGGGAATAGGCGTAGATGACCTGCGGCGGCTTTGCATTGTGCGGCTGTCCTTCGTGAAGGGTTGGGGCCCCGACTACCCGCGCACCTCCATCAAGGAGACGCCCTGCTGGGTGGAGGTGCACCTGCACCGTGCCCTGCAGCTGCTGGACGAGGTGCTGCACACCATGCCCATAGACGGGCCGCGGACCATGGAGTAGGAACTGCTAGGCTTCTTTTGAGACACCACGCCACCTTGACATTCGCTCACTCACAGTGACACGATGGCACCCACGGTGCAGTCTGACAATGGTGCATAGTTGTGCGTGTTTGCCGCGATCGATTTGTGCCCCCTCCCATTAAATTCACACTGATATTCTGATTAAATTTAATTAAAATTCTACTAGTATTTCTTTAGTAAGCATATACATACGAAAGTTGGACTTTTTCTCCTTCAGCTGCCCAGCATAAGACCGATTTCTAGTGGGTGATAGCAACTAACACTTGTGTAAGTTGGGGATGGATAGAATGTATTTTATGACGTATTATTAATTGTTTGTATGCGGATAAAAGTTTAAATTCAGGGCAATCATGTCGGAGTCATGATTTAAGGAAAATTTGACAGTTAGAGTTTTCAAAAACCAACTTACTCTGATTTATTTTTATTTTTTAATTGATCAACACTGTATGTGTTCTTAGAAAGTCTTATTATTGTTTGATTTGATATTGATTTGGAGGTGTAATCTTGGTCAGATTTTTTAAAATAACTCCTCAGCCGTAAATTGCATACAATCATCAATCACCATCACCCAATAAAAATAGTATGTGTGGCGAGCAGAAGTGACTGAAGTGAAATTTCTAAAATATATAATATTAAACTCTACACTATGAGTAGCAAGGGATGCTATTTCGTCCGTTTAACTGCAGGTTGAAAGGTTGGCAAGGGGCGCTATTTTGTGCGTTTGACTGCAGGTTGAAAAGTTGGTGGTGTGAGTCAGAATGTGGGGGTTATTTTATTCACATTGTCATACTGAATAATATTGAAGTATAACAGGAACTATTTTATGCCAATCTGAGTCTGGGGGTATACTGCTTGGCTGTAGATCGAAAGGTTAATGGTTTGAACTCAACCGGGAACATGTTTTCACATCAAAAACTGGTGTGCTAAGAGGGGTAATATTGTTTATTTTCACCATGTGTCTTGTTACATATATCTGGGATTGACTTTCACAAGTACAATATAAGATTATTGTTTTGAAATTAAGTTAGGCAGTAACAGAACAGGCCCATAACTAGTAAATATAAACACGGTAAAAATGATGTTGTCAAGTGAAACAAAATACCGTTGATGAGACTGTTTATCTCTGATAGCTCGCACATTCAACTTTTTCTGCCCATAGACATAACCTGACCTAACCTACGGAGAACAAAACTTGAAAACCAAAATGTCCAACATCCGTTTATGTATACTAATCAAATACGCTTATTTCTGGTAGCTAATATTTGACTTTCAAAAACCTTACAACCCTAATATCATAGAATAATAATCGCCGTACAAATCGATCGTGCTTAAAAATGTACCCACTTGTGTTGCGTTCATCTTGAAGGGGGAGAAAACATGATGGGTTGGATAACTGAATTATACGAGTCTTACCTTTGGCAGCCGATTGCATTTCAACGTGATTGTAGCTCCATAATCCTTTGGACGCATGCCAATTATTTTATAATATATATATTAACTGCGGCAAAATTTGATTTTAATTAATTTCAGGCACGTTTAATTGCCCGAAATACTCGATTCGTTTGAACATGTTTACATGTCTAGTACAGTATCCCAAAAGAGATCAGTTTCATCCAAATCAATGATTCTTTAACAGATTATTTTGATAGTGTGTGAAATGTTTGGCCATTCAGCTAACCCAGCATGCTAATTTAACCCTTTTAATGAATGAACGCTCTCAGTAAATTGATTTTTTTTTGTGATTATATTTATAATGGACTATTATTTGGTTTCCTGCCTGCGTTTGAAATAAATACATCAGATAGGGCTATTTTTTTAAACAAAAGAAGTGAGAGATTGTGGAATAGGTAGTCATTCTAAATTAAAGGGTAGCACTCTTTCAATCGCTGAAAAGGTTGATTGAACTGTATCCGAGCGATATATTGTTACTATTGCAAGTGTCCAGTGAAAATTGTATGTAAAATTGAACTGATATTGTGATGAATAAAAAAAACAATTTATTATATTCGATTTGTAGAAAAGTGTAAAAAAAGACTTTGAATATTATTGCTAGAATGTGAAAAATTCTTCAAAATATCTGTAAAATTTATACTGAGATTTACGAGAAATGTAGACAGTAAAACGGGGTGCTAAATTCTTTCAAAATTGGGTATCGAATGTAGGATTACTGCGGGATGTTAACGAAATATAATATGTCTCAGTGTTTGCGATCGTCGACGGTGGCCATATTGGGAAATGAAACGAAAATGCGCATTTTTTTGAGCAGCTTCTGTTAATTGTATATTTCAATGACAAATTCACCTCAAAAGATATTTGCAAATTTTTCGAAGCTAAATGACAGCTATTTTTTGTTTCAGATCATATAACAAATGAATTATACAGAATATTTATCCGACCGGTGTCGAGCCAGATATTTATTTCACATTAAGTTAGAACATTAAATATTACCTACTGTTTCCGCTAATACCAAATGTAACAATAACATTTAGCTGTACGCATTCTTTACGAAACAGAATAATATATTGTGATAATGGTATAAATGTATGCGGGACGGTTCTCAGTCAGTTTGCGTACAGTAGACGTGCGACGGGACCGGAAGGTTTCGTTCTGCGACAGTACATACCTACTCTATTCACCGACTTGGTACAAATACGATTAAAAATATTTTTATATTTCGCCGGTGGTATGCACCGGGGACGACGTGTATTTACGATGTTTGAAATCAATTTACAGTGGGATGCGCTTGAAAGAAGCCACGTAATTCGTATAAATAATATTAATTAATAGCCATAATGTTTAAATAAGTCTAGCCCGTTAAGGAGTAAAAAAAACCCTCTCACAAATTCAACGTAGCCCATAAAGAATATATAGCCCGGAAAACTAATCGTATAAACTTAAATGAACAGAATATTACAAAATGTGATAGGAAACTAATTGATATATAGATTTTTATCACTTTTTCTAGATGGCAGCCTTATTTTATGTATATTTAATGCGTTTTAATTTTTCATGCAATGAAGTCATAGTTTTGTTGTTATGTACTAATTAAATTGTAATTTATTTTGTTTATTATTGTTGGCGGATAATAATTATAGTGTTATTTTTTTGTATATATAATATTTATAACAATTTAATTTTAATAATTATTCTGCTTAAATAGATTAATATCTCAATCCTTGTCAGGAGACTGAAAAAATATATGGCTCTCGAAGAGAAATGTTTAAAATGTTGATCGCACAAAATTCTTCAACACCACTAATAATTATCATCCAATGTAAATTGCAATACCGATTGTCATACTTGTCGTAGAATTAATTTCTATTAAAGTAAGGATTATCTAGACGGTGTTGTAGTGTAGATAGATGTGTAATTAATTAAAAATCGCGTAATTGTAACGATTAAAGTACAGATTTATCGTAATGTTTTTTATTTGCACTGATAAGTAATTCCCACGTTAATTATCCAAAAAGAAGCCATCTTTAATGATTTATCCTAAGTACAGTTTTAACTAGTAATGCCATATTATATTTAGTTTTGTTGCTTTATTAATTTGTAAATACGGTACAAATATTACTAATCGTTGCTGAGAAGTGCGCGGTTGATATACTGTCTCGGTGATCTCAAATATTTTGTTGTCATAACATTTTCGTGGTAAACATTTGCTATTATTATTGTTATTGTAACATTTAATACATTATTGACTAGTTTTGGAGTAGGAGTTTTGATTGCAATGTAAATCGACCAGTCTAATTTATAAAAAAATACATACTATCTAAAAAAAATTAAATGCCATTTATTATGATAAAAAATCCTAAAAGTCTCTGATAATCCTAATCTTAAAATTAAGGGTCTTATGCATAGTAGTACTCATTAAAATAAATGGGCTTATTTATGTGTTAATCAGCCGATTTTCGGACACCTAAAAATTCATAACAAATAAAAAAGCATAACGAGTAACAGGTGGCATCCCTGACAGCGAAATTAAAACAATAGTGACAGCTGTCATTTAATTATAATATTCTGAACAGAAATCAAGTAAATATTGTTTTGAGTACTAATTATCTATGCAAACACGAAAGACTAGCAGTATTATCATCATTTATGGTAATACAACTCTTGGCCTCCAAAGTCTTTTTCAATCATGGACAATCCATCGCCGATACTTACCAGTTGCTTTGGCCGACCATTTTTAAATCTCCCATGGTGTATTCCAACATTCTCAGTTTCGGCCGTCCAGTTCTTTGCTTGGCCTCGGGGATGCGTTACATTTCCCGCCTTGTTGATAACTCCTCCGTCATTTTATGCTCGTGGCAGATCCAGCGCAGTCTGCATTTTCATATGCCACGTGATTTTTACTTACTCTTATCTTGTTTGCTCAGTGTCAAGCATTCTGATTCATACTTGACGCCGGAGGGTTTTTATTGAGAGTTGTTTTGGTTTTCCTTGAGAGTGCATCATTTTTCAGAAGCTTTTGGAGGCCAAAATAGAACCTACTCACCAGCAGGTTGGTGAAATTTTGTGAAACATTATGTAATGACATCGACAACTACTATATGTGAAATAAAATCTCAGTACACAATGATGTATTCAATTATTAGCAATTGACTATACATTAAAAATTAGTGATACGTAATTCTAAACCTATATGTACGTATAATAAATGTATGTACTTTGATATTTGTGGGATGTTTTAATTGGTTGTATATATTTTTTTTTTCAAATATTCTGGTCGATTCGTAACACATACTTATTTCGCAATCTTAACTGCATTGTGAGGAAGTGCTAAAATATTTTTGATTTATTAACATTGCTTAAATTGCATCCATTTTTTTAATGCATGATTTAATTGGTCTCCTATTAGGGGCACAGAGTATACACACTATTTTTGATCACAACAAACATAAATATTAATTCAATTTATATATTCATGAACACATTGAAACTTATATGTAAAAAATAATACCAAAATCGCCTGTATATTTCAATTCAGGTTGTGACAACTGCTAATGTAATATGTATAAGAAATTATTGACAAGCCTGTTGTATTGTATATATATATATATTATATATATCTGCACCTGCGCATATTAGTTTTATTGAATAATCTGATAAACATTTGAGTTTTAATCTGAATATATTATTTCCTAAGAACTCCGAAATCTTTGTATGTACATCAGCAAAACCCCGTTAATTCTAAATCAACAGGACCGAAAATTTAAATAAAATTCGAATTACGAATTTCAAACTGTATGGCAAAAAACCAGAGCGGCGGAGCATGGAGCAGTGGAGCAATGGGGTTTTACCCGGAGCAGGAGCGGAACCGGAGCACCGTAAATTTGTAGTGCTCCACTGCTCCGGATGTTTTTCTATTATTAAATTTTCATCTTAAAATTAAATGAAAATATTATATTTGACACTTTGCAACACTGGAATTATTTTAAATACCACAATATTGTTAAGTGATAAATAACCTCACTTTTTTTGACGGAAGATGCAGATAATGAAAGATGATTTGTTGTCAGCAATTTTGTTTAATTGAGTTAATAATGAAAATGACGAATAATAAACCTGATTTGTTTTCAAAACTACTATTAACATTAATTGTATAGGTACATACAAATAATACCTATTACAATTTTTTACTCAGAGCGGAGCAGACCCTGGAGCGGAGCTGTGGGTCTATTCTATACTTATCGAACACTAAATTGATAAATAGTATCAAACTTAGGGTAGGTTTGTATCAAAATATTAGCACTTATTGTAACAATTACACGAAGCCGGTTTTTATTGTTGCAATAAGTGCGATATTTTAACAGCAGCAAGATAGGTGCTGTTAAAATATAGCACTTATTGCAACAATAAAAACCGGCTTCGTGTAATTGTTACAATAAGTGCTAATATTTTGATACAAACCTACCCTAAGTTTGATAATATTTTTCACTTTATCACTTTAGCGGTCGATAAGCATAGAATAGACCCACTGGAGCAAGTATTAGGTCCCGGAGCGGAGCAATTCAAAAAAGGGTCTGCTCCAACCCTCTGCAAAAAACAGTAAAACTTGAAAAAAAAGTTTTTTTTATTGCAATTTTGTAACATTGGTTCCGTTTCTGACACAATTGACTATTATTACATTCATCGAATTAGTGGAAATCTCGCTATAAATAGATTTTATGAATTTTAATGAATATTCCGATTTACGGTGAATTTCGAATTAACCGTGTTTATTAACTATATTAACGGGGTTTTACTGTATTATTTTTAAAACTCAAATGATACAGTTCGAGGTGTGAGAAGTACTAACGTCTGGTTTTTATTTTTTACTGATTATTATTTAATCTATACAATTTATGTTTTGTAGAACTTTATGAAACCGACCAAAATCTTACAATAAATAAAATCTTTATCGTTATTTGTTTGTATTGTAAATAACAAAAAAATGATAATTGACATCCAAATATTCATAAGAAATAATTTAATCAAAACCAAAGGAAGCCTTTTACGAGTGATGGATTTTTCAATTATCTGAAAATATGTAATTTTTGCCGATACAAAATGTATATATTTTGGACGAATGATTAAAATTCCCATGTTTTATCGATTCTGTTTGATTGATTTTTTTCAGTATGAATGTCATAAACGGAATAAAAAAAATTATATTAAATGACAATGATCGTCAACCATTCAAAATAATTTATTTATTATTAAAACCCTGGTAAAACTGCCTCTCGGTTTATTTTGTAAATACATAATTATTTAATCGGTTAGGTTTTATTAAAACTGTTATTTTTTAAGTTTTCTTTGTGTCCATCCCTGTATAGTAGTGATAGTAATAGTATGACAAAATAGGTTAGCGGAGAATGTATATTTTTCAAAATGTTAAATATATTGTTTGTCAAATTGGAGCATCTGTTGTTGATCGGCTAATATTCCTCGATATAAAAATTTTAAGTTTTTCTTCAATTTTTTTCTTAACTATATTTTTTATTGTGATGTAATAATAATATGTAGATACAATATTATTGTATTTTGTTCAAATTAATAATATTATTATGAAGGATATAAGATATTAGAGAACAGTTTTTAATGACTTTGGAAAATTGAAATTTTTATTTTATTGATTCTAAATCGTTGAAATTACCTAAATATAAATTTTTCGCTTCATATTTTAACAAAAAATCATAGATTATTATATTATATTATACACGCACATGTAGAAATACCATCAATTAAAAATATACATTTTTTACAGCTTAATTGCTATTCGCCTTTTTTTAAAAATGATTTGTTAAAATTAATTGATGTTTTCTTTCAGAATCATTTAACTCAGTTTTCATAACCACATAGTAAAGTGGCATCTGATACACATCGAATTGTTATGTTATTTGTAATAGAATTGGAATTAAGCCACGTATTTTATTGAAAGTCAAATTGATACATTTCAGCAGAAAACAAGCCTTTAACGAAAGCCGGAAGATGCTTTTAACTTTATTTCGAATATAACCAGTAATTTCGAATGAAATAGAGCTGTTACACCCACAATAAGATTATTAAAATATTGGAAACCAAAAGACATTCGGTCCCAGTTCTTTAAAATAAACCAATCTAGACATTGGTATATTATGGATATTTTATTTTAATTTCAAAACCCCAAAACTACTATTTTGTCATGATATGCTTACCAAGTGACTCATGTTGACACTATAATTTGTAGATATTCATAACCGCATTAGAAAAAACGTTATGTCAAAAAGTTTTTTTTTTTTAATTGGCTCTACAATCCTATGGTGGATCTGGGCCACCGCTACCTCATGAAGAGGTTTCTAAACAGGTTTTTGTTTTTACGACAACTATGTTTTAAAAAAAAGCAATAGAACCTTTTTGGGGGTTCCGGTTATGGTTCGTGATTTTTAAGATTCAGAATCAACAGAAAGAAATCCGGCTCCAAAATAATTATGGGGTTCGGTTCCATTTCTAGCTCTGATATTGTACGGTCAGTTTAATTTTCATTTGTGGATAGTAATACGTAGATAAAACTGATTTGGCCAAAAAGTTGAATAGCCAAATTCGAATTGTCAGAACCCGACTTCAATGGATAACTTAGTATATTTATTCTATGAATATTGAATTTTATCATAATTTCATATTCTCTCGCAGCAAGAAACTATGGTATGAATGATTTACATATTATTAATATTAAAATAGATAACTTTTTATGTTTATAACCTAACCCAGTTAGTAAGATGCAAATTTACTAATAAGTTCCTCTTAGCTTTTTAAACAAACTCAATATACGAAATGTCTGATTTAAATATTTTCTGTTTAGTTAATTAATTTTTTCATCGGTTTTCTCACTTTTTTGCTGTAATGTTTGCTGTGTGTGATTAGTGATCAGATGCTAAATATAAATAAAAAATTCACATTGCTTAATTTTTCTCAGTAAGTTTTTTTTTTACTTTACATATTTAAATTGTTCTAGGAAATATGTACGCATGCTTAATAT
The DNA here is from genome assembly GCF_057557595.1 of Rhyacophila brunnea. Lineage (NCBI taxonomy): Eukaryota > Metazoa > Arthropoda > Insecta > Trichoptera > Rhyacophilidae > Rhyacophila > Rhyacophila brunnea. The sequence goes on along the minus strand of NW_028233276.1, from coordinate 30,533,329 downwards.
TTATATACATATTAGAATTCGTAAAAAATATTTGGAGATTTTGGAGGCTGTGAAGGGCTTGGGAGCGGGGAAGGGGAGGTGTAATAGTTTTTGTATTTGAAATGAGAGCTTATGGAAACTATTAGAGGAATATTTAAGATTACTTAAATATTGTAGTTGACATTCATGAATATGTAAGACGAGAACACAAATATATGAAACGTACCTCAACAAAAAATAAAAAGATATTTTCAAAAATTATAAAGATATTTTCAAAGTGCCAAACTTTTTGTTATTAATTTTAATTATTATCTCCGATGCTCTCTTTATATTATCAATTTTACTTTATATAATATGAAATATATCTTGAAGAATATATATAACCATGAATCAAAAACAATCATAAGATTCCATTATTTTCGTTTGATATTCGACAAAATCGGAAAACATTGATATGCAGAGCTAATGCTAAGAATCATTTAATGAAAACAATACTACATACTATGTTATTATGTTGAAAAGTAAAAACTCACTAAGTGGCATTGTGAAAAAATATTATAATGTGTTAAAAATCCTACGCATCGATTTCAACACTAAATTTTACATACAGGTTGGTAAAACTCACTAAGTGACAAAGAAACTGAGCTCTACCTAATATACATCTGTTTTACAAATCTTGCTTATGGATTTCGACAGTATGTTTTATAAAAAATATAAGTTATCATTATTGAGCTGTTAAAACCTTGGATGTAACAATTATCAAAATATGTTTTTTCATTTATATTAATTAGATCATACAGTTAGTGAAACCCTCAATGTTCTATAAATATACCACAATATAATATATATTTTTTATAAATACCTCTGATGTAAAATGTTTCACTTTAATTAGAACGTAATGTCTCGAATGTATGTTATGTAGTCATCACATTGGAGTTGTTACAAATACTTATTTATGAATCAAGTTATTCAGACCACCACCTTCATTTTTGTGCTTATAAAGTAGTTTTTAGTAAAATTTCAATTTTGTCACATCAAATGTTTTAACAGGCCAAAAACGATTTACTGTTGGAAAGTCTGAGAATCGTTAAATCTTATCTGGAAGTGAGTTTTACCATTGAACTAAGAGTACAATATATGGATGATTGAATGTTATTTGATTACCTTTTAACACGACATTGGATATTGTAATAAAATTGTTTTTTTTTTAAGGGATTCTTCGGTATTCGTTCACACAATTCTACTTTAATTTGGGTAACTAAAGTTATAACTCAATAAACAAAATATATTTCATTATAAGCACACGAAAATACGTTTTAAAAGATGTAATATGTAATTAATACACCAATCATATTAATGCTTTGATTGAGGGCACTCGACAGAATTTGAATTTAAATTTAAGTTGATTTATCTTATTAACAAGTATATTTTAGTCATTTTAGCAACTCGGGTTTCGCTTTTCAGAATTTTTAGGCACTATGCACATTCACTTATAATTAATATACAACTGAAACAGACTAATTGGTAACTTTATAGATAGTGATTTAACATGTTTATTTAGTACACAATCAATGAGTATTGTAATGTAAAAAAAACTTACCCACATAATATGTTTCTCCAATGTCTGAATAATTCTTTACTTACGAATAATACCTTTTCATGATCTTTTAATATCTTAATTTAGTATATTGCAGTACTTAACTAGAATTTATGTAGGTCTATATTTACTTTAGGTGAATGTGCATACTGCCTATAGATGCCGAATGGCGAAGTCCGGATTACTATAAATGATTAAAATCTATTAGTACAACAGTTCAAGCAACTAGAATTTAAATAAACATAATGTATTGAGCTCATCGATATACCGACACACAGTTATTTAATCGTGCTGATTTTTATGTAATTTGTTAGTGCATAATGCCTAAAGATGACGAAAGGCAAAACCTCGGTTGCTAAAAATGATTCAAATGGACTAGTACAAAATTTAAATCAATTAATTTAAACAAACATCATAATATTAAGCTCATCAATATTTTTTTAGTCACGCTTGTTTTATGATATTTATTTGAGAATGTTAGTGTTTTCATTTAAAAACTGCTTTTTAGACTTTTTAAAAATAAATCTTACTTTCTATTGCAACCATTCTTGGCACTTTGGAGCTCAATTTATATTACCTAGAAGTAATGTGTCAGTGAAACTGTACCAACAAACCTTTATAGAAATTAAGATACCTGCCCAAGCAATTTTATAAAATAAATATGAAAACAGTGTGTATGTATCTACCACAATAATTATGTATTCCGATAATTCTGAATAAATGTTATTCATGCAAGAGGATGTCTTTTTAATAAATCCAAATCCTACAACTTAGAATACTGCCTGATTAAATATAATTGGATAAACCAGTACAACCTAGGCATAGTGCAGACACAATTACTTGTGGTTATAATCTCTATTCAAGTGTTGTGTTTTGTTGTCCGTTAGGTACAATAAATCAAATAAAATAATGCAAGGTAGAACTTTTTCTTTTAATTTAGTGACTTGACAGCGGGTGATAATCAATCTTGCATCTTTACATTATATGGTGTCGGTCTCTGATTCTAAAATCCAAATTGGCTTTAGAAGAGGACTTGTACTCCATTAAATGTTAAACAACGTTATTATGGTTAAAATAGTAAATTACTGTTATGCCGTTAATGTATGGCAACAGTGCAATAAATTCTCGTCACCATTGAACCATCCAATTTTCACATACCAGTGGCGAAGGTTGGAGGTAGGCTGTGAAGATCTGCCATAAATAGTGCGTACTAAACTCTGTCAGTCATACGTATTTCAATACATTAGAGGATAAACCACGGAAGTCACGTTTGGACTTTTGTTCAGGAGAGTGATTTTTGTGTAGGTTAAATGTTTCAAACTCTAACTTTTTTAATAACTATAATAATTAGCGTCTGTAAACGGTATCATTCATAATTAAATTTATTTTTGACCATAGTATGGATAGAAAGACCAAATCATTTAGAATTAATAAATTAATGGACTTCCGTGTTTTATGTTCTAACCAATGACATATTAAATGGACAACTCACTTCATACCCGGCGCGCACGAGAAATTGTGCATGAAAGTCATTCACAGATGTATAGGTAGATGTCACGTGACCATATGACGTATCCGTTTCCATTATGCGATACAAGCTTCGAGAATTTATAGTAATATAACCTTTATTGTAATGGCGTATTAGTGTCATGACTCATTGCATTAGAAACAGATTCTCGGTTACTTACGACTTCTCGGAGATTAGACGCAAGTGAGCCCAGCGCATCACAGGCGACTGTCCAATGGTTTCTGTCATTCAATTGCATTCATTAAAATGGCATTTTATAAATAATAAATAATACTAACATGAAAAGTGATATCCCATCTTTCTTGGAGTGTTTAGTAGATTTTTTTTACAATTTTTAACTAGGCACATTGGCATTTTGTAACACAATAATAACGGTGGAGTCGAAACCTGACAGTCAGAAATTTTGTATGGGCAGACCCAGCGGTGTCGCCAGACCGCTTGCAAGCAGAATGTTCATTTGAGCGTAGGATACCGATATTAAAATATGAATTTCGCCATCCGGCAGACCCGACACAAAGTGAGTGTCATTTTATTTTCTAGATGATTCGTCCATATTAATGTCATTGGTTCTAACACAATGTAGAAGTACCACTAAGCAATACTTCACCTATAGATAATACACGGAAGTCCATATAGGTATAAATTATTTTTATTTCCTATGCATCATATTATTATTAATTATTTTATTATAAATACACAAAATATTTCAGTAAGTCTACAAAGAAAAGGAATTATATTTTTTTAAATTTACGTATGTGCAACATTATTTGAAATTTATTATTGCTCTAGAAAAAAATCAACGCAATGAGAATTATTCCTGGTCATTCTCCGGGACATCAGCTGATGAGGAATTATGTGGAATTCTATCATAAAATTCCTGAGATATCCATTGTTTCAAAGTTTGCAGAACGGTGGTTTTGCCTCCAAGCTCTGTCAGCTTGGTCTAATAGAATCTCCGACTTGCTTACATGCTGAATTGCAGGATGCCGATCACATCCTCTGGGAGTGTCCCCATATGTCGGTTGAAAGGGAAGAGCTTCTCAAGTCGGTTCGACCCTCAGTTAAACCGGTCGGCCATTGCGACTTGGTATCTACGAGGGAAAATTTGTCAGCTTTTAAAAAGTTTGCGGCATTTTACGGCGAGCGAGAAGGTCTTTTCTCATCGAGAATTGACCGTAATACATTGTATCGAATAAGGGATTCAGCGGAGGAATGGTTTTCAGAAACCAGGTATATGAAAAAACAATCATGATATTCCTATTTTGGCCAGGGCAATTAATTATCATACCAAATTGTCAGCTCTTCAATATTTGCTAAAACATTGCTAGATACCCATTTCATCAAGCAGCAGCCGATCTTATTGCTACGCCTTCCACTTTTTATTTCATCCACATCAGTGTTGTGTCTCACCACTTGCATTTGTTTTGCAATTTTCTCAGATGGAAACTATATGAAGTAAGTAAACACTTCTCCAAGTCAACCATTATTACTTTCATACTGGTAAATTTTTCTTTTGTAAGAGTTTTATCAATCTTATTTAATTGCAGTTGCTTCCTGTATGTGGTCTTCCAAAAGGTGTCTTTGAATTTATTTTTCTTCAAAAGAAATATTAACATCTTTAAGACCATCTTAGGGCTATCGCAGGCGTCACAGGTATCATTGCTTGGCAAATGAAACCCGAAATTCCATTTTGAATTGGTATATGGTGATAGAGCCACAATTTTGGGTTCATGTGGTTATATTCTTCGAAGAATAAATCAAACATTTTTGTAATACTTATTTATGTATAACTAGCGGTATCACCCGGCGCTGCCCGGGAGTTACGTAGAGTGCAAAGGATTGAATTTAAAAAAGTAAAAAAATATAATATTTTAGATTTTTATATTTTGTACATTTATTGCATTTAAATATCTTAAAAAGTAGTACAAATTCAATTTATTATTGTAAAACTGTCCCGGGGTGCAACGGGTCAAAACTGAAATTCGAGACCCCGACCACGCACTCCGGCTCTGATGCCACTACATACAATTATTGTCCGTGAGTGAAGCAATCTGATCTACTCGTAACACGTCGCCCGCGCCAACCTGCCGGTTAGTAATTCTAATAACACAATTATTTGCATCTAACTTTGCCATTTGACCTCCGATCAAGCTGAAATAAACGCCAATATTTTTTAAATTTACACATTCTAGCGACATTTTCAATAAAACAATGGGGGTTGCAGTATTAACTTCCACGTTTCAAGGCCTTGTATGCGGCGACTTTTTTTCCGCAAAAACCGTAAAACTGTCCCCGGGGTGCATCGGGTTAAATCTGAAATTCGAGACCGTCTTCCGTCTACTGTCCAAATTTTGTCGAAATCCGACCGCGTGTGGATTTGTACAAAGAAAAACGAAAATTATAGTATAGATAATATGTACCTACCTAACGTTTGTTGGACTTCCGTGTTTATGGAATTATTATAATGGTTTATTAACATTTTTCTTAGAGCATAAACATCGTAAAAAGGACATCCGTTGTTTATGCACTAAAGTGAATTGGACTTCAGTGATTTTTTAATTAGCTTTATCGGTTAATTTTCTACTTATGGACTTCAGTGTTTCATTCATTTGTCACATTTGTGTAATGAAATAAAATAAAAAAATCTGCATATTTAACTCCGAAACGGTACAAACCGGACTTCGGTGGTTTATCCTCGAATGTACAGATTTGTTTTCATTGAAATAAGACTACATTTTATAGATGGTGTTGGTTAGTTTTTATAATTCAATTAAACCTTGCGAAAGCCAAGCCATAATAGATAATAGTCAAAAAATACTCGTCTACCTATAAAATATCTAAAATTATGCAATTAAATCATACATAACTTTGAATATTTTATAGATAGAATAATATTTTTTATCTATAATAGTTTGGTTTAGGCAGGGCTTAATGAATTTTTTTCTTCAAGTGATATTGACACAGTGACGTGCAATTGCTAGAATTAACGAGAAAATATTTACAGAGCTCTAAATTTATACATATTTGTACTGAAATTGGTAAGTAGGTACATAACAATTGTCAAAATTTTTATTTTTATTTTACCTACACGACCAGTCCCCCCCCCCCCCCCCCAAGCTGCCTATCCACCCGTCCCCGTGTCAAAAGACTGCCGACCCTGGCCTAATTGTGTTGTTCCTTACGCTCCCCTCAACAATAGCTCAAGAGTCAAGCAAGGCGGTTGTTGGTGTCCTTTGATTCGGGTAGAAACACCGACACTACATCGAACTACTGCAAACATTTACTGCCCATGGGCCACACGACGCGAATGCCCATGGCCCATGGTATGTTTCAATAACCTTCAATGTACGCCAACGTCCACTTTGTTTGGGCCATTGTGAAGAGAGCATTACAAATTGTGTTATTTGCCATTGTAGTTGGTAACGTGCTCGGCTGTCAATCGGGAGGTTTGTGATTCGAGGCCGACCGCATGCGGTTTTTTATATTATCAAATCGGCTATGACGGTTTTTCGTTACACATGCGCCGGAAAAATTGCTCTAGGTGCCCACCACGCGCAAAACACTATTATGTACCCGGGAGGCATAGGACATCATGTCCATTTTTGCCAAAAATGACTTTTCAACACAAGAATACTTAAGTTTTTTTTCCTCTATCTAGGGGTATATTATAACAGTACCTATCTCCAATTCAGTATATTAACAGAAATAGTAGTGTATAAAACAACACTTTATCCATTTTCATTCCGGGGCATATAACACTATGTGGACATGTAGTTATATGCCTCTAAGAACTTTTTCACTTTTAATCTATGGTAACTGATATTGGATGATTATTGAGTGTCAATTTCACGAAATATGGCAGTTACTTTCATATAAAAGACCCATATTTTTGTAATTTAGTATTATTGGTGTGGGAACTAGGTATATTTTTATAGTTTTTAATTTTTAAGTTTATAAGGAAATAATGAGTTCGCGTGCAAAATGGATAATGTTGTTGGCGTCAACATCAACTCAAAATCCTAGAGAATGTCTACCACCAGGTAAATATTCACACTTACATTAATAATGAACATATCTACAGAAGACAATATGCTCTGTGAAATGATATATTTTTAAGTAAGTACTGAAGTGAGCTTGAATGAGTCGTTTGGTTTAAATTTAAAGTCATAATTTCACACAAGTTTATTCTCCATACATAATTTACATGTTATTTTTACCACCATATATTATTTTATTACAGTAACGATTAGGGAACATTTGAATGATACCCGAAATTTTGCAATAGAGGGAAATACATTGTTACATGCAGAGAGCTTCGATTAACCTTCGATCAACAGCTTGTTGAAGAAGATATGTCACGGAGAGTTGTAGCTTTCGAGATGTGGCTGTATAGACGCAATCTCAAAATTCCTTAGACTGACCGGGTGACATAATATGTTGAAGTTTTCAATCGAATGGGAAAGGACCAAAAAGTTCTGCGTAGTATCAAAACTAGGAAACTGCAGTACCTCGGCCACATTATGAGAGGACAAAAGTACAGCATTCCCCAGCTTGTCATTCAAGGAAAGAACAATGGTAAGCGTAGCAGAGGATGACACCGCATTTCATGGCTTAAGAACCTCCGTGATTGGTACGAGTGCAGCTCCACTGAACTATTCCGGGTAGCAGATGACAAAACTAAGATCGCCTTGATGGTGGCTGACCTCCGCTAGGGCATGGTGAAAAAGAAGAAAACACCCTTTGCATAACATACAAAACTAAACAAGTAATCATCGATATTGTCATACCCCACACCCATTAATAATAAAAAGTATAGTGGTATAATGTCCTATTCGACAACTCAATCGAGGGCATTCAGGAGACAATCGACATGTTGCATGACAACTCGTCTCGCATTGGTTTGAAAATCAACGCGAAGAAAACCAACGATTTATGCAACAGCACCTGTCCTGATCCAGATTTCCCTCTGCTTAGCGAGGGGCAAAATATCGAGAGCGTCGACAGCTTTAAATACCTGGGGGGTACACATCACGGGAGATGGCATTTTGGAGAGAGAGCTCGCTACCCGAATGGGAATGGTTGGAGCAACATTCAAGTCAATGCGGAATGTTTGGGACTCGCCTATTCGACGCTTGCATTCTGACGGTGCTGCTTTACGGTAGCGAATCATGGCACCTTACGAAGGCTCAAAGCAACCGTATACTGAGCTCAGTGACGTCTCTAGATAAAATGCCGCCCCTAGGCAGCGCCAAAATGCCGCCCCAATTTTATACAGTATTTTTTATCATCCTTTTATGACTCTAATATCTAATAAATCTCTTGTATGGATACAACACCAACAAAATATATAGGTACCACTAATACATACAAAATTAAATTTAGATATAAAAAGCGAATAAATAATACCCAAATCACCAGAGTCTGAGATTATATGTGGTTCATATTTTACACACATTTGGTTTGTACCATTATATTTAGCAATATACAGATTTATTATTTCCACATCATTTTTACTATGCTATTATTGTAGGCATGTAAACAAAATAATTTTAGCTATGTCTATATATACCAAATAATTCTCTTCGATTTGCCGCCCTTCGAGTAACTGCCGCCCGCAAGTGACGCTCAATCTGCCTACCCCCACGGGACGTCACTGACTGAGCTTCGAAAACAGATATTTGCGACGGATACTGGGTGTGCGGGTGTACTGTAGTATGACTTTAGGAGCAACGAGGAGATAAGAGAGCGCACCAAGTAGCCTCTCATCACGCTGAGAGTGAAGAGGCAGTGTTGGACCTGGCTAGGCCACGTGCTGCGGATGCCAGAAGAGAATTTCAACCTGGCTTGCCTGTTCTTCAAGCCAACCGGATTCCGGCGTCCTGGAAGGCCGCTAAATACCATATATAGAGTGTATATGGCGGAGCTACGGGATGCTGGTTTGACCTGGAACGATGCAAAACGACTGGCGAGCGACAGAGATTCTTGGAGGCGCCACGTGGTTTCCATATGCTCCAGCTAAGGGGCCATATCCGTGGCCGAAGAAGAAGACTTTCTTGCCTTCATATTGTCATGATTTTTATAAAAAATTAAAACATTGGGCCAATTCTCATGATTATCCTGAATGTGACATTCCTGATGACAACGAACTCTTTGGTGGAATATTGTAAATCATTTTTTTATTTCAGAAGTACAATAAAATTATATTTGGTTAACTATATTATTCTTAAATTCCTCCATCATCTACAATGTTATGTATATTTACTTAGAGGGACAAAACACCATGTCCATTATAAATTGTTTTATACATTTTTTTTTAATTTTTAATTTTTTAACATCTTCGTAGGTTTATTTGAACAAATAGATAAAATAAAAAGTTAAACAAATGCGTTTTATTTCAAAAACATATAAAAAAACACAAAAAATCGTTTTTATGCTCTCCTGTAAAGTTGTCAAAATGGACATGATGTCCTATGCCTCCCGGGTACACATATAATATTTTAATTTTATAGATATACCTATTATGTTATGTGATAAAAAAATGCCTACATAATATCGTGTAATTCAAACGATATCATGCTATTGAGTATGTATACTGAATTCACTTTCTTTGTCACGTAATTTCATAATAATATAAAGTGACGCAAAAATACATTCCCTTTGTGAGTACCACGTATTTACAATAAAGGGGCGTCAATTGAGATTTCTAAACAAATTACGTCATATCAGCTGTTATAAATCTCCGCATCGCGGTTATATACATTAGTAAGTTTCTCATTTTCTTGAGAGCGGTCATAAAGTTATAAATTGGTAATAATTCGATAATAATGGCACATCAAACTTCGTTTTAAAATAAACTATTTTAGCGCTAACATTTGCAGGGCTGCCATGTTTAATGGATAATATTCCAATTTTAAAATAATACTACTGTATTGTTCATATTTTGCTACATTATACCTAGTCATAGAGCTTGCGTTTTCAGTTAAAAATATTTATAATAATATCTTATACTTACAAAGTTATTTTTATTTACACTTATAAGAACTAATTAAAATTTAACTTTTAATAATGAATTTGACGTTAACATCATGAAATGAACAATTTTTAAATCACATACCTACCTAGGTACCTAGGTAAATACTAAAAAAATATACAATTCTAATCAGGAATTTATGTTGATATTAAATATAAATTGTATTTTTTATTATTAGTAATCGCTTGAAAATTTCTGCTTACATTGGAGTCTGCGTTTACACCAAAACAATGACGTGTCCTAATGAAATCGGAAGAATCAGTCGCTGGTTTGTTCCAAACCTTAAAAATGAACTCAATTTAATTTACGCCGGTTTCCCAAACGTACAGTTTCCAGTTCGATTTGTGACAGATCAACACTACCTGTCAAATGTGAAAGTGTATCTCATTATGATGTTTTGATGGGTTAAATGCAATTTTTACAACGAGATAAATTAAAATGGATCCTAAGTTATTGTTAATATATACCTGTCAATTCTTGGCATTGTTAGGAATAACTGGGGGGTATTTTGGCACTGAATTGAAAGACAGTGAACCTTGCTTCTGTCAGGTAAGATCGATCTATATTTAAAATGAATTATTGACTCTGATTAAAGATTATCACGAGCATTTGCTATTATTTATCCGACGGTTGTTTATTTGTCTTTTTAATTACTTTACAGCTAAAAGGCAGCCTAGATGATTGTAGCTGTAATGTCGACACGGTTGATTACTTCAACAATGTGAAAGTTTTTCCACGGCTACAGAGCTTACTCGTAAAAAACTATTTTAGATTTTATAAAGTCAATCTGAAAAAGGTACAAATTATATTGTAACACTATATACATAAGAATTCACAAAGTATTTATAACTGAATGTCATCATCATTTGATGCCACCTGTAAACTAGATACATACTGACTACCTATAAAAATTGTTCAATGCAGCATCTTCATGAAAATATTATGTTGTGTGGTGTCCCGCCCTCGAAATCAAATAGTGTGTTCCAGTCTTTCATCATTCTCAAAAATATGGTGACATTTACTTCTAGTTTTAAAACAAAGGGTAATGATATATTGGTCTTATCAATATTAAGTAGAAATGATATCTTTTTAAGGGCTTATATTTTTGTTAATTAATTTTTATTAGCTCAAATATTCAAATTGCTAGTTTCATATACTATGGAAGTCTGAAAATTTGTTATAAAATTGAATTATTCATTATTTATGACCTGATCATATTGAATCTGTATATTGTGTTACATATCGCACCGTGAGTGTAAAACCAAGGCATCTGCAAATTTTTCAATTTCGATCTTAAATGCAAAACAACAGCAAAAGTCGTGAACTTTTTAATTAAAAGTGTTTACAACATGACATATAAAACAAAGAAAAATAAGTGTTAACAATATTTAAATAGAAGACGGTAATGGAATTACTTGGAGGCACACCGAGTTAACTAAAAAGAGCCTATTTTAAAAACTTATAAAACAATGTCCAACTAAACTCACCTCACTTAAGTGGAATATATTAATATCTAGAGTGATTTGATTGAAAACAGTTATTACCCTCCCAACTGGCATTACCTATGGCAGGTTAGTTTTACACTTTTTGAGAACAAACAACAGATGTTCCCGATTTATAATATAGTTATCAGGAATACAATAGTTCAACACTTCTAAGAATGGTAGAGTTTAAGGAGCTATAGTCCACGACTCAAAATAAGTAAGCGCCTGAAAAACTACATAAAAGAAACTTTGTGACAATGATAGGATGTTGGTGAAATAATAGGTAAATCCCATCCTGGTAACACCATTTGTGTAGTCATTTTATTGTGTACCTTTCAGGACTGCCCATTTTGGGCTGACGATAGCAGATGTGCTATGAGATATTGTCATGTGGAAGCATGTCAGCAAGACGATATTCCGGAAGGCTTGAAAAGAATAAACTCTGACCACACCGAGCTTCATTCGGAAGAAACTGCTTCTAAGGTATTCATGTTTACATTTTTTCATAATATATACAGTAGATATTTAGTCATCAAAGTGACAACCCAGGCTGGGTCCTGGATAGAGAAATCTCTACTCGAAAATTCTCAAGATTAGAAGAGGGCAATCTCAAATCTCCAGAAATTAATTTTCCGAAATTTCGAGTAATTGTCTCTTGGACTGAATTGAATATCCTAAGGACATTTGATATCTTGGCAAAACTAAAACAGGCGTTGACTTTGATTCAGAACGGAATTTCTTATTAATTTCCTGTTAAAAAAAATTATAACAAAGCTCGTGCCTTTCAATCTGTAAGGGGTATTCTCGAGAAATCAAAAAACTAATCTCAAATTCTAGAGAAAATAAATATTCTTAATTTTGAGAATTCTCGATTCTTGAGAAATCACAAGCTCTAGTTCTGGGATCCAAGATTTTCCTCCACTATGTAATATGACCAGTTGAAACTGACAATTATTTCTTGATATGACTTATCCATAATTATTATGAAATTTAAAATCAACCTCTATAGTGCTCGAGCGGTATTGTGTTGGCTAAAAAAGTCGTGGTTCTCAGGTTCGAATCCCGGGTATGACGAATCCATATCCATATCTTGTAAAAAATCTGTTATAACACCTTTTCGTGTGACAGCCAAGATCCACATTGGATTGTATGACCAATTAAAGTAAAATAAAAAAATCACAATCTTTGCTTCAATTTTTATTCACCTCAGGTTATTCACCTATGGCGCAAGTTTGTCATTGATAAACAGAAACAAGTTAAGCTCTGTCTTTTCGGCCTATTGTCATTTTGCTTATTTTTTGCACTGTATAATATTACTGTTTATGCTGCCGAAACCAGGAGATTTAATAACTTTCAGTCCCATTAATTAGTAGTATTATTTTGAGTTCTCGATGACTAATCCACCCTAATACATGGCATTTATGAAACCCCATGGGGTAACTATTTTACTAAATCTTAAGGTCTGGATCGTGGGTGAATCGATATCGATTTAAAAAGAAATAATATGAAAATTTTTCCAGGCTATGAGATTTAAACACCATTCACAAACTCAATACACTAATATCTGCTCCCATGGTGGACGATGTAATTTTTTTTCAAATATCAATAAATTATTATTTCTCTTGATCGGTTGACATAATTGGTAAACAGAGGATTCGAGATTTATTTTGTGTAGGTACTTTCCATAGGGAAAAGAGTATCGTAATACATACACAAGATGCCATTAAGTTTTAATTCACTCAATCCAGCGGTGAAAAATAGTTAAATTATCACATTTTGTATGTTTTAACATCTCATGAAAATGTTACTATTATTATTATGTTTGTATTTTCCAGTACAGCAAAAAAGCCCAGTCAGATTGTGTATCGGATCATAACAGTGAATTGGGTTTCCTGAACACCACTATCAGCGCGGCCACTTATGAAGAGTTTGCTAAATGGACTGCTCACGATGATGCCCAGGTAAATTTAGACATTCATCATTTATTGCGCAATTTTAAAATCTTTATTTTAATTACACTGTTTATGCAACTCTACGGATCTCAATTTCATTACAAAGTTGGTTCTGATAAGGTACCCTGTTCGGTGTGCTCTTTGCATATTGACTTGTCATAGCAAATACTCTATTTTTGAAACTATTTATAGGAATTAAAAGTTTTCTTTTTTGTTTCTTCTCCACGTCTACATTCGAAATAATGCTCTTTGTCTGCTTCCACAAATGTTTAGGCATTTTAATGTTAATAAAGCCATGCAAAATCAAACCTACACAGAATTATGGGCACGGGGAATGTAGTAGCTGGGAAAGTAAATGCGGAGGTGAGGGTTTTAGTTTCAGTAATGACCGTAGTGATGTAGAAGACTTAATACAGATGTCGCAATGTAGTGTGGAATAATCTAAATAACTCTAATACAATTGATATGAAATAAGGTTAATTACACATTACTTATCTAATGACAGCTATTTATTAAGCAATTGTTTCATTGGTTTCATTTCAGCCTATGTATGTATGCTATAGAATTAATATTAATACGTTCACATTTTATTTTTATAAGGGGGAATTCTTATCTTCCTTCCTTACAAATTGTTTATATTTATGTCGTGGGTTGATTGAAGTGTATATGGTATATTTTATCTTTTTAACTCTTTATAGGTAGTACAATAATTGATATAACTTTTGTATAAAAAGTTTTGGGGTAATTTAAAATGCTAGAACTATGGCGTAATCAGACCATGTACCTAGTTAAATCGAATAGCTCACTTGACTCTGATAGGGCTTACGGCTAACTGCATTTATCCGTTTTCAGAATGTAAGCAAAGCTACTGTAGTGAACTAGGTAAATTAGATCTCTTGATGAAGCCAAGCTCGGCTCAATTCTAATCGATGACTGAAGGTCAAACACCGCCATTAATAGTTAAACAGCTAGCCCCTTCTCTGCCGTCTGTGTGATAACATTTGCTGCACTGCTGGTAATGGGAGCACGTGGTATTGGGGGCGCCTGGACGACGCTGTTTATGATGTCAGAACAAGTGAAAGAGAAAGTATTCCCTGTGACTAAATGCTGCTTGTTTGCATAACTGTCGAATCATTTCGAAGAGCTTGTATTTGTCATAAATTGACAGTCTAGGTTTAAACTTATACCATAATAGCCTGAAGAATGTCGATTGCTACATTTAATACTTTGGACGCGGAAGACGCACACGGTGCGTAATGACCAGGCGGCCGATCGATGTAATTAACGTGCATTTTAAAGGGGGCAATTAAAATCTCATTATCTCTTCAGCAGCGAAAGCGTTAAATGGGTGGACCCCCGTTAATATGCTGTTTTCTTGTTTCCTCATTTTAACTTATTTGAAATGTTTCAGGACAATTTTTGTTTTATGTCTGATGGTAATGGTGAAGAAGAGTATGTAGACATCTTACTAAACCCTGAGAGGTATACTGGCTACAAAGGACCTTCAGCTCACAGAATTTGGCGAAGTATTTACATGGAAAATTGCTTCAGGTGTGTATTAAATGCTAATCATCAATAGATACATAGGTAATGCTTGCACCACATTTGAAAGATAAGATATTTGTATATTACAGTATCTATTAATCGATGCATAATTCCCTGCGAGATAAAATTCAAATTATCTGCTTAAGAAAAACATAAATTATCAGATATTATCACATGTAGGTTGAATGCAAATCAGGCGGAAATTGCTATGATAACAGAGCAGCTGTACTGAAGCCTTGTACTAGAGCAAACATTCTTTGAAAAATGATTTTATAGCCTACAGAAACAGGAAGATTTTTTTATAATTTTGCACCGCTGTTGGGCATGGAGCTCACAGAGAGCGGTGTAACAGTGGTACAGATGTGGCTTTGACAAGTGGTGTAGACATTCACACGAAATACAATATAAGCGTATTATTATAGCACAGTACCGGACCACTTCCACGTGGGACGCAATCAAATGCCACTCATGTTCTGTTGTTACAACATTAAGAACTGTACTCCATTTAACATTAAATTTATTGAATTAATTTAACATGACACACATAGCGTTTTTTTAAAAGCTGTTGAATTTTCCTGGGAACACATTTACCCATGTACATAACAAAGTTTTCAAGATTAATTAAATTTAACATTGCACGAGTGTCTTCATCCTTTGATGATAATAATGAATCTGAATCGTAGACTCTTGCAATCTGCGGTCAGTTTCCCATGCCGACACAATTCGTTCAAACGTCACTTTATGTGGGCCATAGGCATATTATTTTGCTGTGTTCAAAAAAATAAACTGTGTTTATTCTTTTTCTAATTGAAAGTTTTTCTAATTCAAAACTGAATCAAAATATAATTACATTATGTTCTTTTTCTGTTTTAGACCAAAAGAGAGCATTTTTCCTTACATCGACAGCACAAATTTAAACAACATGTGTCTTGAAAAGAGAGTCTTCTACAGAGTTGTTTCAGGATTGCATACAAGCATCAACATACATCTTTGCTCTAACTACTTGTTGTCAGGTAAATTTAAAATTTCGAGTTTCTGATAAATAGTTGCAAAAGCGAATCATATGACTGCCACAATAAATTATCTTACTTAAATTATCTTTCACTTATTCGGTATTCCTATAGTGAACGAAACGCATGTCATATAATTTCTTTTTATGTGGTGAATACCAAGTGATAGATAAGGTAATGTCCCTTTTCTGTAGATTTACTACCTGCTATATGATGTATTATTATGTATGTATACTTTACATAGGCGACGCCATCTATGTTGCTGATATTGGCTTCTTAGTATGGTTCTGCATCGTGCTCTGGATATTATAACTGCTGAAAAGTGAAAAAAATAATACACATTGGTTTTTGTTGATTGGAAAATGAAACTATTAAAATAATCTTATAAAATTGAGCACATAGTGCATAAAAATTATATAATATCTCGAATACTGTGTAAAATTATCAACAATAATTGGTTATTAGGTACGGTAGTTTCAAAATAATACATTTAAAATTACATGCGTTTAAACTATAACATTATTTACGTAGGTATTATGTTGGTTAAGTGGAGCATACATACCATCCACCTTATCAGAAATTTATGCACGGGGAGCAATTTAGTGATAAAAACAATTCAGGCATTTTGCATAAATGTTTATTTAGATAAAAACATATTTAACTCTTAAATAGTGGTTTTAAAATGATCCTCACTTTATTGGTGACAATTTCGTTAACTCATACAGCGCTGATTACACAGCTGCCGTGTCGGCATTAGATGACCATTAGATAAAATTAGTATGATGTTAAACATTTTTATGAATATGCGTTTTAAGCAAAGAATTTTGACTATTTATAGGAAGGAGCCTTATACGCTATTTATGTTATGACATTTGAAATTATTTAGCAAATGCGTGAAGAATGGTTAGGTTGGTAAACATCACAAATAATAATTTCGCTCGGTTGCCATTCCGATTTTCTTATTCACATAATATGGCGGTCATTTTTTTTGTAAATTGTGATTACTTATTCGAGTTAATAATAATAATGCCGAAGTGTAGTATGTATTCAGACTAATTTTTATTTCCACTGTCCACATTTGAAGTTTACCTACATATGCCTAGATTATCTATAAAATAAATTACTATTTTCGCTTCTACAATACGTACCTTCACAGAGTTTTATATTAACTGACCATCTTTATGAGGAATGGTAGTTGGCCATTCATTCAACACATCGGGTCTTTGTTCTCGATCAAAAACACATTGAAAAATCTACATTTTTGCCAGATGTGAAATTTTAAACCCAGGGTTCATAGAAGCGCACTCTGGTACTACTTGGTCGTTGGATCAATCTAGTTATATAATATTTGAAAACTACACCTTTATCTTAGTCATTCGCGTACAAGCAATATGGAATAATTATTTTTAATGAGGTCAGAAGAATTTGTATGTGAACAAATAATGTGAAACTGAATGAAAAACCTAACGCAATACATATGAACATGAGATATTTTAACTGGAAATCTATTGTGCTAGTTAGTTGCATTTGAGTGTTGTATAATTATATTTCAATATAATAATTAACCATATGAGACATATAATTACAAAAATCACAAATCAATACGAGTGGTAAATTACATTGTTGTGTGTCAAGCATAACTGGTCAGGTTTAACCTTGCTTTATTTTCCCCATTATATTTTATTTTCAAATAAGAACAATATGCCCATTTGTAATAGCTGATAAAGTCTGTTTTGCAATAAATAAATGAAAAATAAAATTGAACATAGTCAAAATTTTATTTAAATCAATTTAAATAATCAGTGCTTGTAAAATGTTGGGTTTTTAAATATATTTTTCGAATGGTTTTGGCGCATTTTAGAAGTTATGTATCATTAAATATTGTGTGAAATTGCACATATAATATATACATATAGTATTTTTTGAGTAATTTTGATAGTATGTGTGACTTATCTGTTTTTGCTTTCTCATATTACAATCCATACAGAGTAAATCATGAGCATGTCCACTAAATTTCCTTCTACATATTATTTTTATACATTATTACATACATACATAATATTAAGTTTTAGCGACTTCTGTTTTGGACTAGGGACTTGCGGTTTGTCAAAAAATGTCCCATACTACTGTATGTACCATAACAAGAAATCGGCGATAACAGGAAGTCACTGTAGTCGCATATAGAAGACTTCCCAGTGACGTACCTGTCATGGCGGCAATGCGTGCTAGAGGCGTGTTTAAATAATCTATCGGCTCTCCTTTTAAATGTGATTTTCTTCTTCGCAATAAACCAAAAGTTTACTAATAATAATTCTAACATCACTCCTGATCGTTTCAGACATATTTTTATTATAAATAGCTTCAAATTATGTAAATTGATAGATCCGTACACCACGGAAGCGTAAAATGAAATGATAAATTGGGGGGCGTTCCTCATTTGAAAACAGAAGTGCGATTAGCTGCACTGGAGGGGATTGTTAGTTCATAGTTTTAACACGTTGACGAGAAGTTCTTGTTCGACAATATGTACCTATGTACTAATACCTCATGGAACTTACTGCGGTATGATGAGTGAAGTCCTGGTACATTGGTGATGAGAGAGACATGTGTTTAGGTTTTGATGTCAGATAATATTATAACGGGCACAAATTGATAACACAGATATCTGGTTGTATAGCGGTCCGCGCGGACGCGTTTATTTATTGAAAACATTGGGCATTTACACCAGGGGGATGAACATTGATTCAGTATAACTAAGATAATTGCGATTATTATGGGGCGCGTTTTTGCGCTAAAAAGTCTTTGTATGTCGCGAATTATGGAGGTCGGCTATTTAAGGGCACGTGATAATTAATTGGTTTGCACAACACTGTTACTAAGGGGTTGATTAACCTTTGGGCATGACACCGGGCCGCACTTAATCGGGGTAGCACTTTTTATTTATTTCGCTCTTGCATGGTAGGGGTTATACGATTATTTATTAACACGGGAACACTATAAGGGATATACTGATTTATAAAATCAAGACGGGTGGAGCTTACTTTTTTCTAGGCGGCCCCCTCCGCAAAGACACAGGAGGCGCGGGAGACGTGTCTCCCGGTTTCGCGGGCGAAATCGTATTACCTAGGGGTGAATTTCAGACTGACTGATTTTTCAAAAAGCGTCTTCCTGGCGGGGAGAGGGTTAGACTTTGCAACTTTTTGGAAATCTAACGGTAGATTTTGGCTTGGTCTGTCAAGGTCGGATGTATTTTTACCGAGAAGGGCAAACAGGTAGTTTGGGGACGCTGAGAAACCTCATGTTCGTTTGCGAAATATTTATTTTATAATATTTATCGTGGGTTACAAACGTGCGGGGCATATAGTGATTTTACGGGACGGTAGTCGTTGTTTTATGTATGGTTTCTGATATGGGATTGGCGACGTCTCTTCGCGAGAGGTTGTATTTAGTATCAGTACTCATATTTTTCACGTTTTCATCAATGATTTAAAAATCAGTTTGCATTGGGAAGCCAATGTATTTTTTCTACTCATAAGTTAACAAAGGTCATTTGTGTGGTTTTGCTTATCAGCAAAATGTTGTAAACTTCCATGTGTAATGTTAACTTGTTTATGATAAATTTATTTCTGGTTTTGTTTTTCAGAGAATCACGGCTTAGAGTTTTCTTCAAAATCAATGACCGAATGGGGTCCCAATCTTGAAGAGTTCCAGAGGAGATTTGATCCGTCGCAGACAAACGGTGAAGGGCCCTACTGGCTGAAAAATCTCTACTTCATCTATTTGTTGGAGATGCGAGCCATTGCCAAGGCGGGTCCTTACTTGGAGCGTGTGGAGTACTTTACGGGGAATGATGAAGACGACGCTGAAGTACGCGCAGCTGTCAAAAATGTCCTCGGGGTCATCTAGTAAGTGTCCGCATACTTATATTTTATTTACTTACACCAATATAGTATATCGGATATCCCTTCATTAAATTTAATTATACAACAGAAGGGTTAAAATAATTCAACTGCATAGATAACTGAGTAAAAAAAATATTGGTGTGTATTCATGTTGATTAGTGTTTGAAGGAGTATAATAATTATGTCAGGGAAAAATATTCAAATCAGATCTGATGCTATGAAAATAATGACATTTTATACCCAGGACTTACTTCTTGGAGTGTAATTCAATAAATACAATCAGCAACCTATTACTTGTCCAAATGCAATAACTAATAGTTTGTGGTCATATTTTAATGAGGAAAATAATGAGAGATAACTTCAGTGTAGCCACCAAACTTACCTATAGATATTTTTTTGTTTACTTTATTTACACTAGCAATACAATGCATGTTGTGAACCAATCGCTAAGACAATCGAATTGGTATCTGAATTATTGCGTGTAATAAGTGGTTACATGTAAATTGTACGTATAAGATTTCACCGTAACACAGTTTGCCGTGAGCTTTCTTATCGGAAAGAGATGACCGTATATTATACGGTCATCTCTAATTTTATGGCCGATTTTGACAAAATTCATGAATTCAAGAATGAAAACTTAACCTAACTAAACCAAACCTAACAAAAAAATAATCGAGTATATTGGCTATTTTCAAAATTTGTTTGCCGCTGGCTTCTTGTAAACCGACAAGAATCATGTTTTATTTAGACATGAATTTTATCTAACTACTATACGACCCAAAGCGGTTGGACGGTCTTTAATATACAACCATATATTTCCGATACAACATTTCACGGTGAAGTTTGATACGGCGAACTGCATACGTACAAATTTCCGGACACGGTATGTAATTGGTATTTAAGGTTGATGATTGCTCACGACGATTGGCGTGAGTTGTAAAATCTGCGAGTCTGCTTGCCTTAATTAGACCTTGTTAATTATTGACAACATTATGGTAATGTTTTTTTACAGCTCGTTTCCGGACCACTTCAATGAAAATGTAATGTTTGCGGGAGGAAAAGAAGCAGTCAAACTGAAGGATGAATTCAAACAGCACTTCCGGAATATATCTCGGATTATGGACTGTGTCGGATGTGACAAATGCAAACTTTGGGGGAAATTACAAGTAAGATGTGAATTCTTACTAAATGTGATAAGTACATGATACAATTACGTAATACATTGTATTTAAAAAAACATAATGAAAAAACATGTTAATTTTGCCAGATGTGGTATTTGAATATATTATTTGAGTATATTCCACAGATGTAGAGCCGAGCCACACCGGGCGACTCTGGTCTCGAGACCAGTCGCGCGACTGGTCTCTTCGGGCGATTTACTCGGGCGACTTGCCGGCGACCAGAGGGGCAGCCAATAATAATAATAATAATAATGAATGTATACGCAATTATGCAAAAAATGCGGCGTGGCTGCCGGCGACTGGTCGCCTAGTGTGGCAGCGCTCAATATATAGCTATATGTTTTCATACATCGCTACCGATCGCCCGACCAGAGAGACCAGACCGAGCGCACGAACGAGATTTTACTGATCGCGCGACTTTATTGCTTGCGCGATTACTGGGCGACCAGGTGTGGCATGGTCCATATAACTGCATGCATCGGTCTGGTCTCGGCGACTGGTCTCGAGACCAGAGTTGCCCGGTGTGGCTCGGCTCTTAGAAGTGGATGTTTGGCCAATACTCTACTGCGGATACAGGTGGATCAGTAGCAGAGCAATAAGATTTTATTGTTTTGTAAAATAATCGGCTTGGGTATTTAGGCAAAAAATATACGATTGCGGCCCCCAAAAAGTATTTGATATTTAAATTTGATCCTTGTGAAAAAGAAGATTGCTCATTACTGATTTCATGTATAAGAAGTTTTAGGGCCAAAACACACTAGAAGCACCACCTATGCCACATGCGCCGCTTCCAGTGTGCTTTGGCCCTTTTAATTATGAATAATTTTGGCAATCCCATCATTCCAAGAAAATTAGGAGATAAAACTTATTCTGGGATGGTTTAATTAGTTTTTAATTGATAAACTATAGCTTTTATAGTTGACAAGAATATGTTATTTTTGATAATAATCAATAATAAAAGTACATAATTATCAAGAAACTTTGCAGGATTACTAAACCTACTTGGTCAGCATCTAGCTGATAAACCCTATGCTGATAAAATCCTTGCGATTCAAAAAAAAATATTTTTTTAGGTTCATGGCCTGGGGACAGCTCTAAAAATTCTGTTTTCTGGTAAATTTGATGGAATTGATTCCGTAAGTGGCAAGCTGCCGATCAGACATAAAAATCAATTTCAACTGGAGAGAAGCGAGATTATTGCTTTATTCAATGCGTTTGGAAGGTATGTAGTATTCTCTATTATTAGCTCTATAGGTACTATTTCATCGAATTAATATTGTTTTTATAAATTCCATTACTTGAACATAACTTACTTACTTAAATAAGTGAGATTATGCGTTGGTAAATTTCGGACGCATAAGATATAATAAATAACAAATAATTCATTGATACAAACAGAAATCAAGTAAATTTACTCTTTAATGTTGTTTACTTGTATCTGTCAAAGGAAAATCGTTTTGAGTACCGATTATCTACGCAAAAACAAAAGACTAGCAGTATTAAATATATGTTACAGACCTACAAACTTATCTGTAGAAAGGCCATAAATGGAACTACAAACTACCATAGGACGCCATTTTGAAAATGTCAGATTTTGTCCAGTTACGAGTATTGATTGGGTAGTTTTCGACAGTGGCTCCCCCATCCCATTCCTCAGATAAGTTTGTAGGTCTGTATCATATCATTCAAATGATTGAGGCCAGATTGACATTTATTGTACGCATGTGTTAACCGATATAGTGTTGCAATACTTGCAATTCAAGCAGTGCTATCTAAATACTAGGGACATTTGATACTGATAACTGATAACGCAAACATAAAATTTTTTAACACTATTATTAATTTATAATTATTCAACTTATATTGTGCAGTTTTCTCATTTATACTCATGTATGTTAATTAAAAAAATATTTTAATTAATTATGGAAAAACCTAATTTAAAAAATGTTGCCATGCTATTGATTATTCTGTTGAAATGTCATCTATTCATATGTTTTGTATTTAGGCCCTGACTGCATAATTTATGGACTGTTTATTTTTTTAGATTATCAACGAGCATACGAGAAGTGGAAGATTTTAGGAAAATGCTACGGTAACATAGTAAGATTGTATAAGTAATTGTCGGTCCAATACACACAGTAAAGTGTTAACTGTAGGCTAAAAATAAATGTCAATTTAGTTGTATGTAACAGTGTTTTAGGTAAGTTCACACATAGAAACTTAACACAACTCATCAATTTTATCCATATAATTTAGTTGACATTCGCAATGTTACTTAATGCCCTGACACACGGTTTGCACGTCATTATAGCCTCTACACGTGCATGGATTTACTGCCGTAAGATTAAACATTCGTGACAATAACTATTGACACATAAAAATGCAGATTGGCAATGACACGCCAATTTCATTTTTCAAGTGTAAGCAAGATGCGTTTGTTGTTGTGTGCTGCACGGTGTATTTCATTATTTTGTCGCCAGAGTTGCCACAGTTGTTAAAAAAAATCAATATGTGGAAGAAATACCTAATAATCAAGCAATAGTGTGTCGTTTATGTTGGCATTCCACGAAGGATTTACAGTAAAGAGCATAAATTATATCCATAGAGTAAATTGTATTTTTTATTGATTTAAGATGTATAATTATTTGAAAACTGTTATCCGTAAATATATTTCTATTAATTGTCATTAATTGAGCTTGCAATTAAAATAAACTTTAGGTACCAAATATTAATTTAATGTCAAAGAAATACACACATAAATGTATATTGGTTATGTTAATCCTTCGCCGTCATATATTTTTTAATTAATACTAATAATCGTTTAGCACCTTTTAGTTTTTTTATATATATGTATAGCTATTAATTCTAAGGACTAAGGATTCAGAAATGAATACATAATATGTATTATCAATTTCCGTTGTGTAAATAATGATCCAATTAATTTTAGCACTGTATTTTCATTTTGACATTATGACTACAAGGCTGGCGACTTCTACGCGACGCATCTTTGCTGAATTATATTAAGCGGTCATACCGCTCGATAGTGAACTAGCAAACGGTTAACATGTTTTTCACCGAGACTGAAATAATTATCACTCTCTCAATTTAAAAAGATTAGAATACAGTCAATTTAGTGCATGTAATGATTTACGATCTTTGCCGACCAATCGGTAAACATAACTTCGGCGACTGTCGTTCCAGTCGTTGGTTCTTTTCTCTGTGTTTAAAAATTTTCTTATCCCTAATAGATGGTCTTACTTAGCTCCACTTTCATGATTAATTTTTCTGAATTGAACATTTTTGCAAAAACTAAATTTACAGTTACATTAATGTCGGCACGTCCAATCCGCTCAATTTAATTTGTTCTCCTAAAATATGTATAAATCCACCAGAAACAAGCCGGCTGTAGACAAATCGCATCACATTGACAGATGAATTATCGTCCGCGCATCTCGTCGAACAATCTGCTAATGTAGTGTTTTGAGGAATGCAAAGCAAAAGATATTGATAAAGCAGCGGATGCGCCGCATGGACTAGCCGTTTGACATAACTCCAGCCTTATTATTCGAAAAGAGCAATATGACTATAATAAAAAAAAATTAACCATCCCAAATATATTTATTGACATTCTTTTATAATTGCATGATCTAAAAATCGATTGGTGTCAATCAGTACTCTGTAATTATTAGGTTCCGTATTTTTGGTGAAATTGTATTATTTTTTTCCTTTACTAACAATAATTGTGTGATTCCTAATATTATAATTCATTTAAGCGTTATTTTTTTCGATTAAGGTTATTGTAAGAAAGAATGTTGTACTGCTAAATGCCTCTCTATAATTTTGTTTTAAATTGTGTTTAGGTTTAATTACTCAAAACTTAATGGTACTTGTATGTATGTATATAGGTCAGATAACTTAATGTTGCAAAAACATCATTAATAGTAAATTTCGATGGCAGAAACAAAATTAACAAGTTACTCCCCATTAAATACTTTGTTTTTTGACCTTTCTGTTAGACTTCATTCAATTAACAGATGTTCATTTTCATTTCTTTATAAAAGATGCTGAAAACAGATTATGATAATAACAGACCAAATAAACCATAATCTTAACAATTTACTACCTATCATTGTGTTGCATCCAGTTTCTTACAATGTCATTCACATTTTGTGATTATTAGTCAACCAGTGGCGTGTGGTGAGGTTTACTCGTGTGCATGTTGGAAAAATTGGCATATACCCATAATTTACTACATATTATCAGCACTCCTGAACTTTCTTGAGTCCCGTTTGTTAAATAAAATTTAATTCAGTTACCTACATCATTTAGCATATCGTCGTTGAAACTAGAAAATTTTATAACTCCGTTTTAATCGAAAATTGACTTTGAATGCACTCTAGTGGTTGTTTTTAATATCTACTCGTCTTGCAAATGATGTAATTCCAAAAAAATTGTAACATTGTTAAATCGTGGATGATTTAACTCTATAACCATATATCTGTATAGGAAACCATAATGTCTTTTGTCTCTCCTGTAAAGTATGTAGTGTTTTTGGAGTTACACAACTTTCTAGTTTCAACTCAACGACCATATTTTAAATCAAATACTATCCGATTGCTTAATATTATTGCATGTTATGTTATGCCCAGCATCCACAGCATATATGGACCGCACACCACTGTTACCTACCTAATATGTATATTCATATTTTGGATGTGAGCTCAATAGGAAGGCAGTATGCATTTGAAAATCAAGCGACATATTATCTAAAAAAATGACACTGCTGGTATGTAAATATTTCAAGACCCATTAAATATAGGCCATGCTTCTCTTTCTTCTCAATCATTCCTTCACTGCTGAGGATTATGACCATTTTGAAATGCGGCTATTTTTCAGCGATCAAAAGTCTCTATCCCTCACGGTTCTCCCTGCTTCTCTGGGGCAGAATAAAAACTGCCCGAAAGAAGCAAAATGTAAATCAATAATTATAAAACAGGCAATTTTTTCAGGTAAATTGACAGTTTACCATATGGTGATCATGCTCATTTTGAGACATTAAAATACACTGAAATTTTGGAACAGAACAGAAATAAGTAGGTTGTGTTAGGTTTTGGTTTGTTATTAAGATTAGAAATCAATAGTTTCAGACCGTTTCTCAACCTTTTTTTCACTGGAAAAAGTATGTTACAGTGTACTATATTATATTTATCATATTTTATCTACAAGTATGTGTATGAAAGAAAATGGGAGATACATCTAAAATCACTAGTATAATTTTGTATGATACCTCATATGATTTTGTGTGGAATTTAGTAATTCTGACACGACTTTATAAAAAAACTTATCTCCCTTTTCCTCTCGCACACAGATATGTTCCCTTCATGTTTATAGAATGTGTTAAAAATCAATTGAAACTTGTTTTAAAATTGTATTGTACACGAGTGTGTTTGCACAAAAATAATAAAATGGTATTATTATTTTTCTAAAATATGACAGATATATTATTTAAATAATAAATAGTACAAAATAATATTCTATTGAGCAATAACTGATACACTATAATGTTTGTTACATATATTTATTTCAAAACATATGACAGGATATTAATGGTTTCTATATTAATCAATTCATTTCCAGTGATTTTTTTAAATTTCCATTTCTTTTTTTATGCGGCAATTTTGTAGCTAGTAACGCCGACCTTCTAATGATAAGTTTTAAATGTGACACTGTTGATTTATATTATGTACCTATAATAATATAAAAATATGTGCTGTGATATTTAAATATTAAATAAATCATACTTGTCATTTAATAAAGCATAATATATTTTAAACTTAAATTAAAATAGCACTGAAATATTTATTATTTTTTGTCTGTTGATTTTATAATAAAGATTATACATCTCTGATATCTTGTGAATTTTTATTGTATTCTCAACCCAACATTTTTCTGGTTTAACCTGATATCTATTCACTCCTCACTTCCAAATTTACAACAAAACCATTTTTCGGCTCAGATGTGATACAGATACAATTATCAATCAATGGCAGCCATCGCACTCACAGTGCTTGGCCAGAGAGAACGCGGGCAGTGGCACGTGAAAGTCAAACGTATAACAGTGTGTGAAATGCCCAAAAAAAGACTGTCTACGAACATTTCACACACAGTTATACGTTTGAGTTGCGCACGCTGCTGCTGCCCCGCCGCCCACTCGACCGCTGTGTTCTAGCACTTATGATGCCGCTTTTCTACAGAACATCTGTCATTCAAAATTGTATATAAATGTTATGGTTGCTACATTAGGCTGCCATCATCACAAATTTGGATGTTCAGATCAAACCGTGTACAGCTTAAGTATCTAATGAATATTTTACAGAGTTTACTTCATGTTTGATTACTTGATCAACCCTTCAAAAATATCCATAGGTATTGAAAGAAAAGTTTCAGTAACGGAAAAAAGTATTATCAATACTTCCAAGAATCGATATCAAAGTGACCCCATTCTTATCTGCGAATGTAATTTTAAGTCCACTCAGCAAAAATATTGTGAGAGACAAAAAAATATCAATACTTATATCTGTTGGTCAAAGAAAATGGAAATAAGTCATAAAGCTCAAATTACATTGATAGATTCTCAGCCCCCGATTGTGAAAAGTCACCTTTGAGTTGTTTCCTGTAGTCATGACCGAAATGGAACAGTTCGCATTTTTGGGTACGATCGGGTCGAAGATTACCGAGAATGCACGAAAATATCCGAATTAACCTAGAGCTTTCATGTGTGGCCTCACGAGTGTGACCTGTCTTGCATTTGATTACTCATAAGGATTGTTGAATCTGGTTGGATCTGCGAGTCTATATATAATTTTTTAATAACAGGAAAATGAGGTATTTTTCTCTTGTCTTATACCTATATCTGGAGAGAAATAATACTGCTCTGATCTCTTTTGTCTCTCTTTGGCTCTGATTCATTTTAATACTTTTTTGAAATTTCATGAATACAAAATCTCGGTTTAATGATTTTGATTTGTTTCTTTTTCCTTAGAACGAGATGTTGTGATTTTGTTCATTTTAAGTGAATATAAAAAATCCTCATAAGGCTCGCACAAACCAACGCGAATTCGCTACGCAGCCGCTACGTATATTATTATAATATTACGTGTATTACAGTGTTGCCATATTTTGAAAGTGGAATTATAGTACAGAGCCTCCAAAATTATAGTATTTGGGGATAAAATATAGTACGCGTTGTCATCTGTTAAAAATGTATAGGTTTTTTGTAACTCAGAAAAAAAAATAACGGAGAATTTAGTAGAGTGTGTAAATATTTCACCGCGGGCCGCAGGTTCCCGATTTTTCATAGTCGGCTCGTTTTTTTTAGGGAAAATATTTCGCCGCGGGCCGCAGGTTCCCAATTTTTCATGGTCGGCTTGTTTTTTTTAAGAAAAATATTTCGTCGCGGGCCGCAATTTCCAAATTTTCGAAGACCACTCGATTGCGAAATGGCAAATGCAAAATTATAGTACTTTTATATTAAATTATGGTACGATTTTCAAAATTATAGTATTTTGGGCGTACTATACCTATTTTATATCGTACATAGTACGCGGACCAAAATTATAGTACAAATAATACTATAATTATAGTACGGTTGGCAACACTGGTATATTATCTATGGCCGCTACCGCTTGCATTTGATGTGACTTTCGCGTTTTGGCACAGTGTTGCCATATTTTGAAAGTGGAATTATAGTACAGAGACTCCAAAATTATAGTATTAGGGAATAAAATATAGTACGCGTTGTCATCTGTTAAAAATGTATAGGTTTTTTGTAACTCAGAAAAAAAAATAACGGAGAATTTAGTAGAGTGTGTAAATATTTCACCGCGGGCCGCAGGTTCCCGATTTTTCATAGTCGGCTCGTTTTTTTTAGGGAAAATATTTCGCCGCGGGCCGCAGGTTCCCAATTTTTCATGGTCGGCTTGTTTTTTTTAAGAAAAATATTTCGTCGCGGGCCGCAATTTCCAAATTTTCGAAGACCACTCGATTGCGAAATGGCAAATGCAAAATTATAGTACTTTTATATTAAATTATGGTACGATTTTCAAAATTATAGTATTTTGGGCGTACTATACCTATTTTATATCGTACATAGTACGCGGACCAAAATTATAGTACAAATAATACTATAATTATAGTACGGTTGGCAACACTGGTATATTATCTATGGCCGCTACCGCTTGCATTTGATGTGACTTTCGCGTTTTGGCACAGTGTTGCCATATTTTGAAAGTGGAATTATAGTACAGAGACTCCAAAATTATAGTATTAGGGAATAAAATATAGTACGCGTTGTCATCTGTTAAAAATGTATAGGTTTTTTGTAACTCAGAAAAAAAAATAACGGAGAATTTAGTAGAGTGTGTAAATATTTCACCGCGGGCCGCAGGTTCCCGATTTTTCATAGTCGGCTCGTTTTTTTTAGGGAAAATATTTCGCCGCGGGCCGTAGATTTCCAAATTTTCAAAGACGAATCGATTGCGACATGGCAAATGCGAAATTATAGTACTTTTATATTAAATTATAGTACGATATTCAAAATTATAGTATTTTTGGGCGTACTATACCTATTTTATATCGTACATAGTACGCGGACCAAAATTATAGTACAAATACTATAATTATAGTACGGTTGGCAATACTGGTTTGGCATCACACCAATGCGACAGCGACGCAGCATAGACTAAAATATAATTTTATTTCCGCGCCAGATTTAAAATTGTGAATAATATTAATATTTTATGCCAAATATTCTATAATTTTTATGAATTAAATATGAAAAATATACGTACACTATAGCGCTTTCAGAATTGCTACAACTTTTACCCAATTCGCGTAAAGTGTATTATTCGAATTTGACTTTGAAGTCCTTGAGATAGGGTTTGCTCTTTCTTCTTCGCATGAGGTTATATTCTACTAATTTATTTTCCTTTTTCTTGTCGTTGGTCATTCCTCCGTTTTCATTTACTGGTCATGCCCGCGCGTCTATTTTTTATGTGTAGAGTTTGGCATCACTTTGTCTTCATTAGAGATTTGACTTTCTTATTGTCTACATGTTACGTCTGACAGTTCATTCTAACTATCAAAAAAAAAATATCTTGGACGAACGTTTAGTGATAATTAAGTGAACGTTAAGTGATCAGTGATTATGGCGCAACATCTGAATGACCGTGAGGAGGATATTCTAAAAGCAATGGACACCGAGACAGCGAAGCAGAACTGCTACAGAAGGAAAAGTTCAACGTACGAGCGTCGATTAAGATGCTGATGTTTGAGGTATCCTCGTTACGTACCTTATTTCAGCAGGGGGACCGGCAAGGAGTGGCGCAACGCCCAAAAAACAATTCTTGGCGGCCCCTACGGTCGTAGAGTTAGGTCTAAATGACAAGTTGCGTCGGTGCGACCACTCGTCATCAGCTAACCATCTGACGAAGAGGACCATCGCGGCCCTCCAGAATGCGATGTTTTCCCAACGGGACAGCTTCTGAAAGGGTATGCAAGGGTTAGTGGATTGGGCAACCAATCCTCAAAACATCATAACAGCGATGAGCCTGTACCAAAAAATTGAAGAGGGTTTTGGGGACAACGCATAATAAAATTTGCGAGAACATGACTCAGATCCTTACCAGAAGGATACCTTCACTCGGGAGGCACTATCAAAGATTCCTCCGAGCTGAGAGTCCCGGAAGGCCCTCGAACTCACATTATGGCCGGGGTACTCCCAAGGGGCGACGTCCTGTGGGAAGGGAGTTCTCCATCGGAGGTACGGGCTCCACCAGGGATCCGTACCCTAAGCGAAGGTGACCGCATCTGGACGACCAACAACATTGGGAGCCGCCTAAGAGACTTTCGAGGAGTCTGGATGGCGTAGTGTACCCCCCCCCCCCAACATTGGTATAAATAATAGCCCCGCATACCTTTTGTGCGAATACCACCATTGGTAAGTCCTTCTTTACTTTTACGGAAAGATTTTCATACGCAACAATCAGCAGAGGTCACTCTCGAGATCGAGGACTTAAAGAACTCAGGGGTTCTAGAAGAAGTGGGTTAAACCCCCAGTTTTTCTCTCAACCCTGTTTCTGATCAAGAAAGAAGATGGGGCCCTATGCCCTGTTTTCAACCGAAAGCGTTTGAATGCGTTCCTACAGCCAAAGCCATTCAAACTAATTCACCATTACGAGGTTCCAGCCTTCTTACAAACAGAAGACTGGCTAGTAATAATAGATCTAAGCCAGGCGTCCCTCCAGGTACCAATGGCTTCTCAACATCGTCGATTCGTTCGACTAGCCTACCAATTGGAGCTCCTACAATTCAGGTGACTCCTGTTCGTGCTGCCAACCGCTCCGATTATGTCGGCATCCCTGACCAATTGGGTCGCCGAACGCCTACGAAAGAATGGCTGAGAATATTCACTTACCTAGACGACTTCTTAGTAGCCAACCAATCCGAGAAACAGTCTCGGTTCAGGTGGAATACAGGATAACCTTCCTACAGTCTTTAGGGTGGTTAATAAATATTAAAAGATCCTGTCTGAACCCAAGCCAACAATGAGGGTCCCTGGACATCACGTAGGACACACACAACAAGCGGAGATTTTCTGTCACCGGAGAAGTGTGTAGCACTCCGTCACAATCTGCTAATGCAGGTACAAAAAGGCAGTTGGTCCCCCAGACAGGCACATATCCAATCCCTTCTGGGGCGACTCAACTTCACATCCTACCTCCACGAGGAAGGTTGCATTACCGACGGCTACAACTCTCCTGTCATCAATATGGCCGAGGTCCCATCCTCGCCAATTGATGACAATCCCACCACAGGCACAACGGGACATCATGTGGTGGCTCTAGGCGATAGGATCCTCAGAGTTGACATAACGCAGGTACAAAAAGGCAGTTGGTCCCTCAGACAGGCACATATCCAATCCCTTCAGGGGCGACTCAACTTCACATCCTACCTCCACGAGGAAGGTTGCATTACCGACGGCTACAACTCTCCTGTCATCAATATGGCCGAGGTCCCATCCTCGCTAATTGATGACAATCCCACCACAGGCCCAACGGGACATCATGTGGTGGCCCTAGGCGATAGGATCCTCAGATCTGACACAACGAAGGTACAAAAAGGCAGTTGGTCCCTCAGACAGGCACATGTTCAATCCCTTCTGGGGTGACTTAACTTCGCATCCTACCTCCACGAGGAAGGTTGCATTGCCGACGGCTACAAAGCTCCAGTCATCAAAATTGTCGAGGTCCCATTCTCGCCAATAGACGACAATCCCACCACAGGCCTAACAGGATATCATGTGGTGGCTCCAGGTGATAGGCTCCTCAGAGTTGACACACATCAATCACTTCCTGACGACAGACGCGGCTGACACAGGCTAAGGAGCCCAACTGAATGAACACCCCTTATCAGGTACGTGGAAACAAGACCAGTTAGCATGGCATGGCATTCCAACAGGAAGGAGATGTTTGTAATTCAATCTCAGATACAATCAATCATAGGATCAGATCTGCTTCTGCAGACAGACAACAAAACAGTGGTGGCATACATCAACAACGAGGGTGGCACAAAATCTGTCACCCTCCCAAACCTATGCCGACAGATACTAGTATTTACCAGTCGAGCCAACATCACGTTTACTGCACAATACTTCCGCAGAAATTACAACTGCGTGGCAGATCATCTCTCCCGCAGACAACTCATTCCCGAATGGCATCTCATCAACACCGCAACCAACCCCCTGTTTCAAAGATGGGATGTTCCCGAGGTGGATTTATTCGCAAGCGAAACAGCACACGTCTTTTTTTTTTTTTTCTAGATGCCTTTATGGATACCTCGCATTTACTATCGAGGTTTCTTAAGGACTTTGGCACGCAAACTACTCTACTTGATGCTAGTCAAATGAAAATTGTGCCGGCTGAGAGAATATGCCTTATTGAAAACTGTTCTTCTACCCGCATCGGGTATTGCTAATTTGAATTCGGCCAGGGCCTATGAAACCGCCTTGCAAAAACCCTGGAAAATTCTTAGTAGCGCAAGGCGGAGGTGATTCTGATGAATATTTTGTCGTATTCATTGGGAACTGAGGACTGCGATTTGTAGTCGAGTTTTTTCCCGTGGTAAAAGAAATGTCGCATAGGACTGATATTCTAAGTATATACTTATCCTATCTTATATTATGATTGCAGTCACTGGATCAGCACACGTCATTGCAACGTATGAGTCACGAGACGCAGCGCGCCACTGTCTGAGTCACGAGACGTTACAGACAGTGGCGCGCTGTTTCACGACGCCTTCAGCCGAGTGTAGGACTTCAGACTGGCGTGGATATTTCCCCCACCAAACATACTTTCACGAGTCCTAGCGCACCTAAACTCAGCAAAAGGGAAGTACTTACTAGTGGCACCGAGCTGGAAACAATGCTTTTGGGGAGTGGACTCACGAAAAAGGGCGATAGTACCTCCTTATACAATGCCTCACCTACATACGATACTAGTAGGTATGGAGACCAACCGTCCACCTCCAAGGACCCGGGACCTGTCCCTTTAACTATGGATAATTTCGGGTGGGGTGGAAAGAACATCAAATTGAATGGTGGAAGAAAGGGAACTTCTTACTTCCAGATGGCGGCCTTCGACTCTAAAAACTTATAAACCAGCTTGGAACAAATGGAAGACAATGACATGGGTAACATGAACCTAAGTGATCATAATAGCCCTCAACCAATAGAATTGGCCAGATACCGAGGCTACATGTACAACATGGAGGGTTTGTCGTACATAACCATCCTGGTGCATAAGTCAGCCTTAGCCACATTTTGCAAACCGATTATCATTGTAGATATCAGCATCAACGTGGTAGTACAACACAATATGTTACAGGCAATTTTGGTACATAAAACGAAACCCGTCAAACCAACGGTTTGGGATCCAGGACGAGTGGTAGATCATCTTAGGAAAACAACAGCGGTGGAGTACAACCTATTCGAAACCTCTCGCAGGACAGCCACCTACTCGGCTGCTTCTCGCATCGGGACGAAGGGTTCATGACCTCACACTACTCAATAGTAGAAAATGGATTAGTGAAAAAAAGTGACCACATAATTGTATGGCCAATGTTTGGCTCAAATACAGATACCGCCAAGCATCGTCAATCGGAATGGGAGCTAAGCGCTTCCACGTGGCAAGACATCGACCCAGTATTCTGGTTACGGAAACTCGTCTGCATGTCAAACCCACGGAGAGGGAAGGTAAGGATATTTCGGAATTATTTATATCTTCAAGAGGATCACCAAAACCAACCACCAGGACAGTTATAGGGAATTGGATAAGGTCAGAACTGTTGGAAGCAGGGGTACAAGAACCACCAGGCAGTGTCCGCTCAGTGGTGGCTTCCTTTAACTTTAAATATACCCAATAGATGATATTTTAAAGAGAGTTAACTGGCGTAGTGAGTCGACATTTCACGACAACTACCAGATAACAATGGATACACCAAAATCAGAAGGGGAAAAGAACCCTTTAACTTCTCTATTCAACCATATACATGGAAAGTCACGATGGTATATATCTCGTCAATGAATCATTGTCACATACAGGAATTTGGCATACCCAACACCAGGTGATAACAAACAGATATCTCAAGGACTTCAAAGTCAAAGGCGAATAATGAAAGGAGTTTTACCTACCAATAAAACTCTTATTATTCATGTTGACTTTAAAGTCCAGGGAACTTCTACCTGGTTCCTTGAGCCATATCATAATGAAGACAAATGAGTCCCAAACTCCCTACATAAAAAACGGACGCGCGGGTATGACCAGTAAATAAAAAGGGAGAAATGACCAACGACAAGAAAAAGGAAATTAAATTAGTAGAATAACACCTCACGCGAAGAAGAAGAGCAAACCCTATCTCAAGAACTTCAAAGTCAACATGAATAATAAGAGTTTTATTGGTAGGTAAAACTCCTTTCATTATAGGTGGTAGCATTAGTTGGAGCCATAGACTAAATACATCAGAAATTTGATTTTGAGCGGCCGTCAAGTTTTAACAAAAAACATTTTTTTCCACATTTTAAATGCATACTTTTGAGTAATTTTATTGCATATTTTTTCATGTATTTTTAAGGTTTTTCCATTGAAATTAGGTGAAAAATTCGCATTTTTATATTTTCACTAAGTACCCCGTCAAAATATCCCGAAAAAAGTACCCGCCATCGGTACGGAAGGTCCGGTCAAAAGAGTCTCGAAAAAGCCAACGCCGCTGTAATGCTCCCTACCTACCTGTTGTTGATGAACAAACGAAACATTTAGTGGGCTCGCACATCAGAGCTCGCCGCATGCGTCTTACGACGAATTCGTCGATGTGACGTCATCGTAAACCAAGAAACAAACGTTATCAAATGGAGATTCGCAGATTGGCCGATGCAACTGCGACTCTGCGATGCTGCGACATGCGTCGAGTTGCATTGGCCAAAGCCTGCATGTCGATGTCCGGCCAATATCGATTCCGCGCATGCACACAGCTGCAGAATCGGCCATTTCTCTCCAGACTGTCGCCACGTTTGGCAGAGCTAGAGCTAGCAGCGCTAGGCAGATGTGCGAGGTTGTGATCATGCAACATTCGCCGGCAGTCTCGGAGGTTTTGATTTATGGCCGTCAGGCACACAAGGTGAGAAGCATCGCGTCATTTTGACATTTCATTCGGCATATCACAACGCAGTCCGTGCAAAATTTTGTACGATTTATTTTAATTTATCTATTTTTGTGTGCGTGTATTACCGTGCACAATGCCAGCAAGACGCAAGGGGGGGCATTTGGGCCGTCGAACGAATAAAGCAACAAACATGCGAAATAGTAAAGCAGAAAGAACAGACGAACAAATCCAACAAGATAACAAAAACGTGCGTGTGAGCATGTCACAATTGCGTGCATCTCAATCACAAGAGGCACGAGCAGAACGAAATCAACAACGACAATTGGAACGGAGCCAAGCGTGCCGGTTCGTAGTTAACAAACGCAGAGCAAATGGCTGACAACGCGAACAAGTACATCGAGCATTTACATCCGCTTCGTTCCTTCGTCTCGCATTCGAGTACGAGCCAGATATTGAATATTCCGCTCATCCGAAAGTGCTTATTGGTGCTATGGACAAAGAATGTCCCCATTGTCATGCGCTCAAATTCAAACATGAGTCAGCCGGGATGTGTTGCGCATCAGGAAAAGTGCAACTACCAGAAATTGAGACACCACCAAAACCATTAAACGGCTTGCTCATCGGCACGGTTCCAGATTCAAACATGTTCCTGAAATCCATTCGCACTTTCAATTCATGCTTCCAAATGACTTCGTTCAGAGCAACAGAAATAGTTCACAATACTGCGGCAAAATGGTCAACAATTCCATTCTACGTTCAAAATCAAAGGCTAAGTATACCACAAAGTAGTCTCATTCCTGTCAATGCCAAACGAACCACATAATTTTTTACAAATCTACTTCATGGGCGGTGAGGACAACAATCGTGTGGATGCACGTTGCAGCTACAATAACCTCAATTTTCCTAATGCCAGGCGTATCGTCGGCGAACTGGACGCCATATTGAATGAGCACAATGAATTATTGAATTTATTCAAAGCACACATACACGAATTGCAAAGTGACAATCACGCTATTGTTATCAATCCTGATAAAACACCAGCTGGAGAGCACGTGCGTCGATTCAATGCACCTGTTGTTGACGACATTGCTGGAATCATGGTTGGCGACCGCACATCGACGCGAGAAATCGTGATTCGAAGAAGAAACAATAATCTGGAGTTCATCGCTGACGCACACCGTTCATACGACGCTCTCCAATATCCGCTAATTTACGGATATTGCATAAACATTAAACAACGAGATCCTGTCACAGGTAATTCATTCATTATGAACATCATTACTCATTTTGAATTGAGAAAATGAATGGTTGGTGTTTTTTTGTTTTTATCGGCGGTCATCGTCTACAGCGCTCTATTTCTCTTTCTGTCATAGATCCCAACCCCACACACTTACGATAAATTCGGTATTTTTTATTTAACAACCAAAATATTCACTAGAAATAATTTATATGGCAGAACAACGTTTGCCGGGTCAGCTAGTAAAGAATATTATTGGTAATTTTGAAAAAATCCAGTCATATTTTTAAATAAACCCTTTGTTACGAATTCACTACGTGGGTAAATTATTATAATATTAGTTCAAGGGTAAAAGTTAGATAATTGAGATAATAACTAATTTTGGTTTCGCATGAAAGGATACAGCCTCCCCCAAACCAAAGCGAATATTCGCAGCGAATTCGCAACGCCCTCGCTATCGCTGTCGCTACCGCTTGGATTTGATGCGAATTTCGCGTTTGGCCCCACACCAAAGCGTCAGCGACGCAGCCATAGACTAAATAATTTTATTTACGCGCCAGATTTAAAATTGTAAATATTATTAATATTTTACGCCAATTATTCTATAATTTTTATGAATTAAATATAAAAAATACACGTACACTATAGCGCTTTCAGAATTGCTACAACTTTTACCCACTTTGCGTAAAGTGTATTTTAATTATCTGAAACAAGGTGGCAGCATTGGATGCAGCCATAGACTAAATACATATACGAATGTCAAAGTGACAGTTGTGTGTTGACAAAATGTACACGTCTTCTGAATGCTTATTACACGCTGAAGATATAATGAGATGGCGTGCGACAAAATACATCGACATTTAATATAACCTTACTTTATGACAGGGCAAGATTGCCATGGCTCATAGGTAAGATAGATTTACTCAGTTTCATAACTGCACATATTATAAATAAGCATTTACCATGAAGGGTTAACAGGATTTGAAGGTAATATGCTATTGAAATAACATGTCTCCGTTATTTGAATTGTAGGTTTTGACTATTTTGCGTTTCTACGCAGAGAGAGCGTACCAAAAACGGGTAGGCCAAGTCTTCTGCGCAATGAGCCAGGCATCAGTAAGCAGATGCATAGGAAACGTGTCCGATGCTATAATAGCAGTGCTTAGTAATACTTACATACAGCGCTGACAGTCTTTAGTGTTGTGTTGATACCCTCTGATCAATTTATACAATATTACAATGTACATGTCATGTAACTAGAGTAACTGCGCATAGACACAACAAGTAAATTACCTACTCAATAAGAATTTAACGGGAATATTATTTTGTGTCGGTAAAAATATTTTTTAATTTCAGACTTCAAGAAAGGGCAGGTTTCCCGAAAATCATTGGGTGCATTAACTGCACCCATGTGCGAATATACCCGTCATACTTGGAGACTTTCAAAAATGAGCGCAGAAAATTTTCTGTAAATGTGAAATTCGTAATAAATATCATAACATGACATTTATTTTTATGCAGGTATCTGACATGTCTGACATGGACATTCTGGCAGTGAGTGCCAGATTTCCTTTGAGTGTTTATGACCAATTCATATTTAGTGGATCGTTGGTAAAAACTGAAATGAAACATCTACAGAACGACAAGAATTGGGAATTTTGTTTTATTAGGGAAGTATGTTAAACTTTACTTTACTATGGCAGTACCAGTAACAAATATTTTTGTTTGGTTTATATTCATCCGTATTTTGTACAGGTACTTCAAAGGAATCAAAATTTTGCATAGGTATGAATATGATATTTAATGAAACAGTTTTTTAATTATTTAAATCCTGATTTCTAATATTTTTACAACTTTCAGTCGAAAACATATTCAAATTAACAGACTGTGTATATTGAAATCATTCTAGTGCCACCATAGGCCAGCCAGACTCACTACACGGCTGCCCGCTGTTTGACCAGGGATGTGATTGAGTGTTTTTGGATAATGGACCACACCAGATCGCATAGCTACAGCAACAAGTGCAAGACCAACCGTGGCTGTACATACAGTATACATGTATATATTAAATATAATTTATGTATATTTATTTATGGCTTATACACTGAAACAAAATATGTCACTTAACTGTACTTGAATTTTTTGCAGGATCATTCAATAAAAAATACTTGGCTTAGGTTAAGAAAGTTTTAATAATCATTTTTGCACAGAATACAAGAAAAATATTTATATAATTATTAGAATTACAATGAGCTTTAAAAGTAACACGATATTGTAATAAAATGGACAAATATGAAAAAAAATAACAATAAATTGTATATAGATAGGTGACAGGGTTCAGATGATTCTGGCAGTGCAGGCGACTCATTTAGGTGTCAGTATTGTTACTTTCAAATGACAATAACACCGTTCCAATGTGATTCGGTCGTGCCAGAAGACTCTGTCCTTCCTCTATTTAGTAACCGGGCGTTTTACAACTTTAAATGAAAATTAAGTGGGTATATAGATAGTATATTTTTTCTAGTATAATATTATTTAATTAGGTGACTTTTTATTTCTTTATTACTTGAAATGGTGTTTATATGGTAGATGGATTATAATGGTTTTGAAATATAGTTATTTTTGTTAATGAGTCATTTACCTTGACAGCTGTTTCGGCACATAAACTCATTTTCGGAACATTCAACAATAATTTGTGATTATAAAAGAGCTACAGGTCACGTAGCAAATTAAATACGCTTAGTTAAATAATAAATACATACCAAATATTTTACAAAATACACCACATACATCCATCGAATATGGTATATAAAATACAGATTCAAGTATCAAATAATTCTTGGATAAATAGATGTTTATGTAAGTATATGTTTTTTTAAATACTTACATGATACTGTGTTGTATAACATTTAAATTTATATTTTTGATTTTGATTTACATACTTAAATGTACCTACATAAATTTGTAATGTACAGTAGGTACTTAATTACATTTTTAACATTAGGAAATTACCATTATTCGATTCTATCCACCCGCCATGTCTATAATCACCCCAACGCTGGATAGAAAGAGACATCACACAAAATTGGCTGTTTGATAATAAATGGTAGTTGAAAAATATTTTAGAGTATGATTATGTCCATAGAAACAGGTTTTAAGTCATTCATATTTGTCCGAATAATGTGTAGCAGAAAAATAGAAATTTTAAAAAGGGTCTATTCAGTATTCACCCCATTCTACGGCAAACATTTTTCTTAATAAAAATAGGTACATCAATAGAGGAATCATAAAATGGACCTTGGCCCTCGCCCACGCCTTATTCATCCTTGTATATTATATTATCACACTTAATGTTTTGGAAAATTCATTAACATTGTGCACAAATGCCACTTTTGTTGATTGACACTTCACTTAGTTGATCTCTTTGTTCACGTGAAGTACAATAAAAGTATGTAGCAGCGAAGAACTAGAGACCGAAAATAGTAGAAGGAGCTAGAAGAGGCTTTCATCTAGCAGTGGAATGACCCCGACTGATGTTGATGATGAAATATTATTTTATTCCTGTTAATGCCGGGGATTTCATTTTTAATTTCTTCTGGTGCTTTGTACCTACGTTGAAAGGTTGAAGATCTTTGCTAAAATTAAATTCATCACAAAGCATTAGTATATCTCCAACATCATTCAGGTAGGTATCCATGATGATAATATAATATTATGTACTTAGAGGAGGTACCTGACCTTTATATTTACATGCACATAAAATTATTAATCTTATTGCCTAATGCAGACCAAGATATACCTACCTACATAATATTACATGAACAGAAGTTTAAGAACATCTCAATTAAGTTTAAAATGTTTGTAGGTAGGTATACAAATTAATGTGAAACAGAAAACATTGGTTATGTTAGGTAGGTACATGGAACATGTAGATATTATCTTGGTTCGCGGTCGGCACTGGGCAAAACCAGTTTATTAGCTCAATATACCTATACATAATGAAGGAAATATATACCTAGTAGGTATATAGGTACATAATATCGTTTTTGTGATTGAGGTCTCTTGAGATCAAAAAACAAACAACCTAGGTATCTATGTCCTACTGTAAATAACCCGATAGTAAGTAGTATGTAAGGTTTTTGGTCTAAAACCTTACAAAATACTACAATGACGACATGGAGTACCTACTTATCTACCTATATGTATATTATATCTTTAGCTACAATAGAAATGCTATGCTGCATAATGTTAGATGCAAAAAAATAATCTTAAAGACTACCTATCTAACCTAAAAAAATATTATCAACGAATATAAAATGGGTATTTACGTGACCGATACCGAATATGATTGAAGTAGGTATTGTAAATGATACCTAATTATAACATTATTGATATGACTGCTCGAAAGTCGAAACCAAAACGTCAAACGATCGCAATAAGTTAGAACTTTCAGTGCCCTAACAATCAAAGTTATAAAGTTTCTGTTATTAAAGGCTGTGCATGACGCAAATTAATAATATGTATTTTTTAAATATCGGGACCTTAGATTAAAGTTATTTATTTATAATAGCGTATTCATCCTGTCAAAAAACTTTACATACTTTGGTTAGACAAAGATAAAAGATATTATTATGACGACCTTCATACCATTTTCAACAATTTCCCTGCCAATTTCATCCCATATCTTATCTTTCTTTCTCATGTTTTGTAGTCACTGTCAGAGAAATTATAAAGGATTGGATATTTCCGGACCAACTCGATCAGCTGCTCAATGTCTTCGCCATTTTGATTTTACTAATTCCCTTGGCGAAATTGTCCGCCGCGAATAAATTCGCTGTCGACAGAGTTCCCGAAAATCGCAGCGAATATTCGCTGCAAATTCGCACTCAAGACGCAAGGCGGTCGCGCAAGCGTGCTCTGTCCCGTAAGCCAATACGAGCTTGATTGGCGAATAATTCGCTGCGAATATTCGCCGCGAATATTCGCTTTGGTTTGGGGTATTTTTTATACTTTAATGAGAGATAATAATATACGCCAAAACGAAATGATAACCAAACAGTGTTGGATTACAATCTAAAATATGTGGTTGTATTCCTTTCCTTCAGCTTCGACTGTGATTTTATCGATGCTTGCAATAATTTTATGATGGCTATGAAAAATGGATGAAACTGAAATCAGCTGACATATATGTCAAAAATTACGGACGCAGTTTTTAAACGTCTATAATGTTTCGCCACCAGTGTTAGTTTTTTAAACGACTAATGTTTGCACTGCTTTTAATTTATATGAAATGACTATGTGGCAGTAGACATAATCAGTCAAAAGCGGGATATACCTACTTTTATAGAAGAGTAATAATATAAGGGCCACAACAAAATACTTCGAAAATGGCTCATAAAATACCCGAAATAATTATTTGGTATGTTTTCAATTACATGATTATAAATGTTAACCTTCAATGCGATAAATTGCTATAGTATATACACTTCCTAAAAAGATTTGAATACACGTTTACGGTTTGTGTTTACATTCACATTTCTGTTTTTTTTAGCCTATTAATAATATCGTGCATTGGCACAATCTACGTGTTCTCGCACGCATTTCAAGGAATTATGGTTGCATCTGGTCAAAGTGGATATTTCCATGAAACAGAATATGCCTGGATCTTCAGACTGTCCATCAATTGCTTTGGATATGCTTCTATATTTGTTCCTGGTTTTCTAATATACAAATATGTCAGAAAAACAAAATATCTCGAACGATGT
This sequence comes from Rhyacophila brunnea, assembly GCF_057557595.1. NCBI lineage: Eukaryota > Metazoa > Arthropoda > Insecta > Trichoptera > Rhyacophilidae > Rhyacophila > Rhyacophila brunnea. Next base: position 30,490,404 of record NW_028233276.1, on the reverse strand, counting down.
GGTATGATCAATTTATATTCTAATGACTTACACTTAACTCCTTTTGCGATACTTATACTGTTTATGACAATTTTGTATTAATTCCTCTGATATTCAATCATTATTTTCGGTGGCGATAAGAAAATAAATGATAAATTTTCCCTCCAACTTACATTAATTTTATCGTGCATTTACGTAGGTACCTACTTATTTAATATTTCTAATTTTAAAGCTTAAAATATAATGTGAAATCAAATTTGATAAAAGATATTACTTATTTATTTCCAAAATGAAGGTATAATTGGAATTAATGAATTATTATTGCCTTGTTTTAATATAATTATTCAATGAATACACCAGAACTATGGCCTTTAATCTTTTATTCACATTGATCACCATGGGGATCACCGGTGACCCGTACTAGGTTACTTCAAGGGCGCATGGTGGCGTGTCGTGACGCGTAAGTGTCATTCTGAAAGACTAATTGTTATATGTGCGACTAATGGCACGAACATACTATCACGCAGTGGCGAGAAGTGGAGGTAGGCTGTTAAGTTCCGACATATATTTTTTTTACCATGTCCGATCCCAATAAGATTATATGGGCCTCCACAGGGTGGAAGTTTGTATTAACAAATTTTTGTTTTTACGAGAAATGGATGTTAGCCACTTGCTCAACCTATTAGGTTCATACTTTGACTTAAACACAAATTGAAAGACAATATGTGTATTTGCCAGACCCAGGATTCGAACCTGGGACCCACGACAATATAGGCCGACGCTTAAGCCGCTCGGCCGTAGTGCACAATAAACTTTGTCAGTCATACTTATTTGTTTTCATACATACCTACTGCAATGGTGCTGGTTAGTTTTTAAAAATCAATAAGCCAGCCCGCCACAATGTAATAAATCGTCTACAAATGGCTGTGGCCAGCATGTCAAATAAACTTTAAAGTAATAAAAAAAAATTATATCCTTACATATTCTGTCAAATCATACTTCGTTAACCAAATGTTTACCTAAAACTTCATGGCGATCAATGCGTTAATATCAGAGAACACAAAATAATGAGAGGGTGGAAAAGAATATGTTATTTTAAATATTTACACCTGTATCTAATATGCAATAAAGTTTATCATGTAAACGCAATGCGCATTTATTCACACTCAGGAGACTGTATTTCTTGCGTTTAATTGGTATTAAGTCATAAATGAAAACTGCCATAACATTATTCTTAGTTTATCGTCGCTGTATGATTGGTTTGTCGAATAGACCCAATGTTCAGGAGACGAAAAACAAATTTCATAATCCTATATTTAAATACATGGAGATATTTAAATTGTTATTTTTACAGCATACTAATGATGTATTCATTACCATTACAAAGTAATTTAAAGAAAAGGATGGTTCTGGTTCATTTAGATACTAAAAAACATTCTTAATTAAAAGGTCGATTTCGACAAAAATGGATATTCGACAAACCAATCCTATAGCGACGTTATGGTGACTGGCTTTCACATTCCTATCTTATTAATATGTTTTGTGATTAATTGTATACATAATATAAAACATTCTGAACCCCAGATAAATTAAAATCCAATATTGAAAAATGCAGATTTTCAGTAACACGAAATGTTGCCATTCGAATCGGTTGATATTTGAATTGGTATCTTGTTATATCATAACAAAATAAGTATCGATATTCATTGTAAATTTAACAAATGGCAAAGCTAAACAGTTACAGAATTTCTGTATTGCCTCTACTGAAAAAATTTCATTTTGCACGTAACTCACTTAACTCTCAGATTCAAAGTTTATTTGATAGTAAAAGTTTGTATTGTTATTTAATACATTCGCAGGGACTGGATGCTTTGCGAGCACGGTCAGCCACTGTTTTGGAGATCCAGAAACCGAACGATCTTCGGACAATGCTCTAAAGAGCGAACCGGAAAACGCCAGAAGCTCGTCAAAAGAATTTTTGTTGCTGACGTTATGTTTTACCGGACTGATGGGATCATATCTGACATGGGGACTTTTGCAAGAGAAAGTTATGACCCAAGTAAGCGTAAATTAATTAAATATATACTTATACCTAAATATAACTGATAGAACTGAATGCTTGCTGATTTTATGAATTTTTTATTGACTAAGCTCAATCAATTCATTAATCATATTTTCTTTTATTGATTATATTTTGTCGTATCAGAGGGATTTTATAATAATTTATTTAATTTGAATATGTCGCTCGATCCACTAATGCAGGGGTCAGGAACCGTCGGGTCGTAATTGTGTAAGAGGAGATAGGAGGGCATATAAGAAAAATAATTCTTTAAAAATACAGAAATATTTTAAGTACGGGATGCGAAACTAACAAACAATGAATCCAAATGAAAAAATATTATTTAGTAAAAACAAAGATGAAAGACTGAAAATGAAATATTATAATGTATTAATCAGGTGTAAATTTGAATTGAAGAATATAATTTCATCAGTCGGTCAAAAAGAAAATTTATTCTTTCCAAAACTCATGGCAGAAAATGCTTGTTCGCAATTCTCAAATTTCCATCTTGGTTTGTTAGATCATTGACGTCTACATTAGAAGGATTAAAAACCATTCATATTTCACTGCTCTTTTTGTAAATATCCATAAATTTTGTTGAAAATTCGGTTTGTAAGTTTCAATAAAACCAACGAAAGTGCCTTTTTGTGTTTGCTATCCAACTGCAGAACTACAAATTAGATTATTATAAAATGTTAGATTTTCTTAAATCATTTTAGTAATACAAAATTTATTATTGAAATAATTCAACTTACGAGCTGGGCCACTTGTTACTTTAGTGTAGGCAACCATTTATGGGCCGTGATAAATGTCCGTTACCGATCCCTGCATCCGATGCACAAAGCAGTCAATTTTTTTTACTTATACACTATTTTCATTATGTTTGTTTATAATATTGTATGTCATTAAAAAAAAATTGTATTTATCTTACAGACTTATGAAAATGAAATAGGCACGAAAGCCAGGTTCAGAGATTCACAATTTCTCGTTTTTATAAACAGAATATTGGCATTTATTATGTCGGGTATATATATTCTGTCAACACGACAACCGAGGCACAGGGCCCCGATCTATAAATACTCTTTTTGCTCATTTAGTAACATCCTAAGTGCCTGGTGCCAGTATGAGGCCCTCAAGTATGTCAGTTTTCCAACACAGGTAAGATGCTAAACACTTGGAATCCATATAATTATAATTTAGTATTAAGGGGGGACATGCTCGTCGAAGGTCAAAATTGAGTTTTTATTGTATTTTCAAACCATGATCCTGGACACTCCTTAAACGTTGTAGATAATCTATTTATATAATTTGGAAGCCTTATTATCCTTTATAGTTATTTTAAACATTTTATCACTGCATAAAGTATTTTTGTTACATAAAATAGTATTCTTTTAAACCTCTCGCTCTAATGTTTTAGAATATGGTCATATTTCGGTACATAACTGTGCAGTGGTGTTAAGATTTTTTACATTTATTAATTTTTAAACGCATTTATAAAACCATTAGTATAATTTATTACGAGATAATTTTTGTAAAATATTCACGATAAAAAATTATATTGATAATCTCTGTGATCCCAAATTTGACAAGAATTAGGCATTTTATTATTCAAAAAAAGGCAAGATTAACACATTTGAAAATAATTCTAAAGATACTTATTATAAGCTATGTCTTTGACCATTCAAGTGTGATAAACATCCTACGAATAATTGCTTTATAATAATTATTGACCTAAGAATAAGGTAGTGTTTTTCTTTTGGCATTCCCCAGTGGTTAAGCTACAACATACGGCCGTAGCCATAAATTGACAAACTATAATTGAAGTAGGGAGTAAAATGATGTTAACGCGCGTGTTTGAACATGTACTGTTTAAAAAAAAAAAATCGGTTAGGCTTCAAAATTATATAAAGGTATGTCCAGGATCATGCTTTGAAAATAGAAAAAAAGCTCCATTTTGACCCACGCTGAGCACGTCCGCCCTTAACGGCCCACGTGCTCGTCGTAGGTCAAAATTGAGTTTTTATTGTATTTTCAAACCATGATCCTGGACACTCCTTAAACGTTGTAGATAATCTATTTATATAATTTTGAAGCCTTATTATCCTTTATAGTTATTTTAAATATTTGATGACTGCATAAAGTATTTTTGTTACATAAATTAGTATTCTTTTAAACCTCTCGCTTTAATGTTTTAGAATATAGTCATATTTCGGTACATAACTGTGCAGTGGTGTTAAGATTTTTTACATTTATTAATTTTTAAACGCATTTATAAAACCATTAGTATAATTTATTACGAGATAATTTTTGTAAAATATTCACGATAAAAAATTATATTGATAATCTCTGTGATCCCAAATTTGACAAGAATTAGGCATTTTATTATTCAAAAAATCGGCAAGATTAACACATTTGAAGATGATTCTAAAGATACTTATTATAAGCTATGTCTTTGACCATTCAAGTGTGATAAACATCTTATGAATAATGATTGCTTTATAATAATTATTGACCTAAGAATAAGGTAGTGTTTTTTTGAAATACGCCATTTCTTTTGTCATTCCCCAGTGGTTAAGCTACAACATACGGCCGTAGCCATAAATTGACAAACTATAATTGAAGTAGGGAGTAAAATGATATTGACGCGCGTGTTTGAACATGTACCGTTTCGGTTAGGTACATGTTCAAACACGCGCGTTGACAAAAGAAATGGCGTATTTCAAAAAAACACTACCTTATTCTTAGGTCAATAATTATTATAAAGCAATCATTATTCATAAGATGTTTATCACACTTGAATGGTCAAAGACATAGCTTATAATAAGTATCTTTAGAATCATCTTCAAATGTGTTAATCTTGCCGATTTTTTGAATAATAAAATGCCTAATTCTTGTCAAATTTGGGATCACAGAGATTATCAATATAATTTTTTATCGTGAATATTTTACAAAAATTATCTCGTAATAAATTATACTAATGGTTTTATAAATGCGTTTAAAAATTAATAAATGTAAAAAATCTTAACACCACTGCACAGTTATGTACCGAAATATGACTATATTCTAAAACATTAAAGCGAGAGGTTTAAAAGAATACTAATTTATGTAACAAAAATACTTTATGCAGTCATCAAATATTTAAAATAACTATAAAGGATAATAAGGCTTCAAAATTATATAAATAGATTATCTACAACGTTTAAGGAGTGTCCAGGATCATGGTTTGAAAATACAATAAAAACTCAATTTTGACCTACGACGAGCACGTGGGCCGTTAAGGGCGGACGTGCTCAGCGTGGGTCAAAATGGAGCTTTTTTTCTATTTTCAAAGCATGATCCTGGACATACCTTTATATAATTTTGAAGCCTAACCGATTTTTTTTTTTTAAACAGTACATGTTCAAACACGCGCGTTAACATCATTTTACTCCCTACTTCAATTATAGTTTGTCAATTTATGGCTACGGCCGTATGTTGTAGCTTAACCACTGGGGAATGCCAAAAGAAAAACACTACCTTATTCTTAGGTCAATAATTATTATAAAGCAATTATTCGTAGGATGTTTATCACACTTGAATGGTCAAAGACATAGCTTATAATAAGTATCTTTAGAATTATTTTCAAATGTGTTAATCTTGCCTATTTTTTGAATAATAAAATGCCTAATTCTTGTCAAATTTGGGATCACAGAGATTATCAATATAATTTTTTATCGTAAATATTTCACTATAATAATATCGATATAAATTATATTGATGGTTTTGTAAATGCGTTTAAAAATTAATAAATGTAAAAAATCTTAACACCACTGCACATTTATGTACTGAAATATGACTATATTCTAAAACATTAGAGCGAGAGGTTTAAATGAATACTATTTTATGTAATAAAAGTACTTTATGCAGTCATCAAATGTTTAAAATAAATATAAAGGATAATAAGGCTTCAAAATTATATAAATAGATTATCTCCAACGTTTAAGGTATGTCCAGGATCATGCTTTGAAAATAGAACAAAAGCTCCATTTTGATCTATGCTGAGCATGTCCCCCCTTAATTGTAGTGTCCAGGTAATGTAATTGCCTAATATACATTTCCAGGGAATAGGGGGTCCACATGTATGCTGTGAGAACCATTCATATATTCAGTCATAGTTTGCTATTAATTGTTGTAGCGTGCGTCAGCCCCTCCTCTGAAATTGCATACGAGTCAATGAGTTGTCTCTTTCTACTATTCTTTATGTTCACAATCAATCATAACTAAATGAATCTTTGTATAACACGTGGTTTCAAACCGTGTGATAAACTAAACTAATGATTTTTGTTCATGGTTATATTATATTTTCACTAAGTATGACTATGTGTACAGTATATATAAACGGATACGATCAAACGCTTATATACTTGGTGAAAATATATTTCCATGAGCAGATATTGTATGTTTAATATGACACACAGTTCAAAACCATATGTGGTTTCAGTCTATGGATGGCCTATGGGTCTTTGCTGACCAAAGACTAGAGCTAAAGCTCCATAAAAATTGGATCCTAGCAGTAGGTAACGGTATAGTTAGTACTAAACGAGGGGCTGAAGGCAGTAAGCGTTGGATAGGCTGTGTGCCAGAAAGTGTGATGGTAACCACTTTAACAGTCGTTGCACTGCAGTGCAGAAGGCAAAGGGAAACCACTGCACTATATTCTCAAGACTATCACAACGAAATGGCAACCTATTCCGGAGTAATCATGATCCTCAGTCATGAGAGTTACAACGAGGATGACAGTAGACTTTTAATTCTCAGTCCCTCAATTATTATGCAGTTCTGTGTATTATATCAATAACAAAACTTCCAATGCATGTTATCATATTGTAATCCTTCGTTATGTAAATTGTTAAATTACTAAATATAGATTGTTTATTACAGATTAGATCTCGGAAGTGCCTTTATACTATTAAATAAACAATATTATACTGGTTCGCTAATGTATACAGACAGTGTAAATAAAATGAAAAAACATACTCTATTTTAGGTTCTGGCAAAGGCGTGTAAGATAATTCCAGTTATGATAATGGGAAAAATCATATCACGTAGCAAATATGAATACTATGAGTATGTAACTGCAGGTCTGATATCATTTGGGATGGTATTTTTTATGCTGGGCAGTAGCGATGACACAAAAGGTAAAAAAAAGATATTCTAAAATTTTAGACTGGATTTATTGTATTATTAATCCTTGTGTAACCATGAGTAACCAACCTATGAAATAATCGTATTTATAGATTTTTGGGTTCTTACCGCATGTACTTCTTCCTTCTTTACTCGACGTTTCGGGCTCGTCACAGAGACCATTTTCAAAAGAATGTTATGATGTTTCGTAGTGTAAGTGTATGAATGCTAACGTCGCTCTTGGTATTAAAGAATGCATTGAGAAATTTGCGTGTCTAGCGGGGACACGAAACTTGGTCTCAAGGGTCTGGGGCAGTCGAAAGTTGAATTTACAGTTTTTAACATAGGTAACCAAAAGGTCAGAGTTGCCTTGATTTTAGCATAGATCAGTTATTTCCAACAAATTACTGTAGATATTAGATTCAGCTGAAATACCAAGTTTAAAGTTACAAATAAAATGTAATCGATGGTTTGGGTGCGAATTTTATAAAAAAGTGACCAAATTGTAAAAATATATTCCACATAAGAGAAGTAATATATGAGTCTTATTGTTATGATGTTTTAAAATTTCCAATTTGAAAAATGATTCCTACGTCACAAATTTCAGTGACTGGTGATGGATGGATGCCATTAATGGAATATTTTAATATGATTTGTGGGTCTATTCTATACTTATCGACGCTAAAGTGATAAAGGTATAAATATTATCAAACTTAGGATAGGTTTGTATCAAAGTATTAGCACTTATTGTAACAATTACAATAAGTTGGTTGTAATTGTTGCAATAAGTGCTATATTTTAACAGCGGCAAGAGAGGTATTATTAAAATATAGCACTTATTGCAACAATTACAACCAATTGTAATTGTTACAATAAGTGCTAATACTTTGATACAAACCTACCCTAAGTTTAATAATATTTATCACTTTAGCGGTCTATAAGTATAGAATAGACCCACTGGTTACTTTTACGGGATAATCAGCAAAAAGATGTCCATTATGTCATTGTACATATTGATAAGGGGAACTAGATGAGATTCTTGAGGAACTTCATGGGTAGACTCTCTGTCACGTAACCTTGCCATTTGGAATAGATGTTTTTGAATGAAAACGTGAATATACCAATCAAGTGCTTGGAATTTACTAATACAATTATATGGCGTACGTGTGTAAACCAATCGGGTGCCCGGCTTTTACTAATACATTTATACGGTTGCGTATACACACAAATCTTTGTCACTGTTACAATGGCAAGGTTACATGAAGGAGAGTCTATGAAAGAAATTGGATGTATGAAATTTATTCCTGATGGGTAGTTTCTGTCCCCATGAATAACTATGAAGCCTATGATCGCAGAATCTATTGATTAATAATTTAATTATTTTCTAGTTTTACACAATATTCCGTTGTTAACTTCTTATGTTCCTTTCTATATCTTTCTATATCTTCCTTTTTGTTCTAGTTAAAACTGTGACAACACTATCAGGTATTATTCTACTTGCATCGTACATGATGTTTGATAGTTTCACATCGAACTGGCAAGGTGCCCTGTTCAAAACGTATGCGATGCCGCCAATTCAAATGATGTGCGGTGTCAATTTGTTCTCATGCCTTTTTACCGGTGTGTCTCTGGCTCAACAAAGCGGATTTGTTGACTCACTGCAATTTATGATAGATGTAAGTAAAGATATGATTTTGTATCAAAGAGTTTGGACTATTTGTGATTGTTCATCGAAATAAAATAAATTGTTATTACAAATAACAATGCTTAGTTATAAGTTTTATTAGTATTTCTTCCATAATTATTATTACAATACACCCAAGGCCGGTTACATTCTAATGAATGTTTTCACGACTAATTGCCGCCTATTCGACGCTCGCATTCTGACGGTCCAGAACAGATGTATGCGACTGATACTGGGTGTGTGGTGGTGGTGGTATGACTTTAGGAGTAAAGAGGAGATAAGAGAACGAACCATGCAGTCTCTCATCACGCTGAAAGTAAAAAGGCGACATTGAACCTGGTTCGGCCATGATGCCAGAAGAGAACCTCAACCTGACTTGCCTGTTCTTTAAGCCAGGCCGCTAAATACTATATAAATAGAGTGTATATGGCAGAGATACGGGATACTGGTATGGCCTGCAATGACACAAAATGGCTGGCGAGCGACAGGGATTTTTGAAGATCCCGTGTGATGTCCATATGCTGGACAGAATTGAAAAAATATAGATATAATAATAGGATTAAACCAGATTTGGGTGTGCAAAAAACCCCATTAATACGAACACGGTTAATTCGACATTTGCCATAAATCAAAATATTCACTAAAATCCATAAAATCTATTTATATTGAGATTTGCTTTAATTCAATGAATGAATTGTAATAATCACCACTGATATTTATGTGAAAGAAATTGTATCGGAAAGGGAACTAATACTACATAATTGCAACCAAAAAAATACTTTTTAAGCTTTACTGTTTTTTTTTGTGTTTTGTAATTTGATTTTCGGTCTTGTCGATTTCGAATTAACAGGGTTTTACTGTATATAATAATTGTCAAATAACTTATAAGCAAACATTTTGAAGATCTAACAATTTAGAATTAACAGGGAAAAAAATATTAACAAAAATAAATCATCATTGATTGATTTTTGTATAATTATTATTATGAAGTACTAAAAAAGTTTTTTCAATTTACGTATTTTTATATTTATTTTATTTTCCAGTTTTCTATACATTTCAGTAATCTGGTACCATCAGGTTTTATATAGTGCCGAATTAGTGAGATTTTATTGTATTATGTAATTTATTTTTGTCAAACTGAATTCTAAATCCAAAATTCTCTTTTCAGTATCCCAAGTTTGTAATAGACTGCGTACTTTTGTCAATAAGCTCTGCAGCAGGCCAGCTATTCATTTTCTTTACCATCGCAACGTTTGGTCCTGTTGTCTTCACAATTATAATGACTCTCAGACAGGTAAATATGAGGTTACTCCTTTTTTATTTGGAATATTCTGAATTTGTAATGAACTGTTTTGTAATATTGTTTTTTTCATTCCAGGGTATAGCCATATTGTTGTCGTGCCTAGTATACCAACACCATATCACCGCACTCGGAATCGTTGGTGTGATCATCGTATTTGCGGCCGTATTTCTTAGGGTTTACTGTAAGCAGAGGTTACGCGCTTTACGTTCGCGCATGGAGACTTACAAATCTAGGGCTTTGGTGTAACAGAATGAACAATAGTCAACCAAACCAAACTTTTATTTATTTCGTTGCGAGTGTTTCGTATTGTCTTATAATAAATCTTTCAGCATTCCTTCCATGTTTCTCATAATCTAGATATTGTTAAAAATCTTCAATTCAATGCTCCCAGTGAAAATCATTGAAACTATAAGACGGCCGTTCGAACTTTGTAACCGTGGCAAGAGACAACGACGTGTGACATCAATACTACTGCTCTAAGAGAAGTAGTGTCGTGTGTCGCACGTGGCAGATGTGCAGACCCAATGTTTCACATGATAAGATCGCTCTTCTCAAACTGACTCATATTCAAGTTTATGTAATCGGTACTTTTAAGACTTGTCACTGTTGCATGTCTTTGTTACGGGGCGAAAGGCTAGTTTAATGTACTGCTTTATAAGCAGAGTTCGATAGTTGTGGGTAACAAAAAAAAGCAAACAAGCCTATTTGACAAAAGCGATGTGAACACTGTTAGCGATGATTAACAAAGACATTATACAGATTGGTCCTGCCTATTTGCTTACGAGAAAAGGGGGTATTGAAAAAAAGAACATTAAAATTTTATGTTTCTAAAAAAATAACGTTTTATTAAAAAACAATATTCAATTTTAATTTTTATTGAAAAAATCATGTACATATGTATATTAGTTTGTTGCATTTTTGTTTTTTTGTTATGTAATTCTCTTTCAAGACTATATAAACATTTAAAAGTGTCATCTTGGATATCAGCAAAGTTTGTAAAGTAGGTTTTTAAACCCTCGGTGAACCTCATTGCTTCTTCTTTTGTTGGAATATCAACCTCGTCTTCATCAGACAGTTCTTCAGAAGCGCGCGTAACTTGCATATTTTGAATATTTCCGACGTAAATCGCGGGAAAGAAAAACGTAAATGCGGGTATTAAATGTACTGAAATACATCGGGACCGAAAAAATTACACGCGATTGCCGGGAAAACGTGAATACCGGGCACGTAAAAACGAGGTTATACTGTAATTAAAAAATTTCGATACCCCTTCGGTTCTAATTCTATACGGGAACAAATTTCAAGGTTTTGTGTTAATCGTATTATTAGATGTTGAAATATTTTTTCTTTTATAATTCAGTAGAAATAATATAAAAAATGTTTTGAATGTGTCACAAAATTAAATAACTAAAAACCCGAATGTTGATTATTGAACTTCAAAATTTGATTGAGCATTCCTAAGTTTTACTAGACTACAAAAATATCACATTTCCCTTAAAAAAGGTTTTAAATTGAAATGAGAATTTGTCCAAGGGTTTTTTTAGTTGGTTCCGTATAGAACTAGAATATAGAGAGAGGGGTATGGGAACTCATTATAATAAACAGTATAGACCCTATTATCTGGATTAAACTGATCAGAAACCTACATCCCCAACTACTACGGATAATCGATGATCTACTCTTACTGTATTGCATTATTTGTCGCAATGATAATACTCACTGTTAACTCGGAATGCTTTTTTTTAAATGTACATTTAAGAAATTATGACCGAACAATTTAACTGTTCTCCCATCGAGTCATTTCGTTTATTTGGACCAAAATTTCAGTTAATATTTGAGGGAGCCTGTTTTTTATCTATTTTATTATATGGCGGATGAAATTCTTATTAGAATGTTTCCTTCGTTTGAATTGTTAAACAACACCATTCTTATGTAGAGTAATTATAATATTATTGTTGGGAAGAAGTCTTAATACCAGATCACCTCGAAATGAATTAACTATACCCACACGTTAGTGAGATTATTATATGTTTTTATGGTGTAAGCATAATTTGTGTTATTTTTAGTGGGATTCGATGAATTGTGTTTACGATATCTTTCTAATGAATAGTTGGTGTACATATATGTATGTATTATGTTTCTCTGATTAATCCCGACTTGTTGTCTCTAAATAGTATAATTATTTCATTGTATATTAAACAAGAGGAAAGGCGTATGAATTTATTATTTGTAATATTTATATTGCTGTACCAAATTAAAACTACCAAGATTAAACTATTGACAACAAAATTGCGTAATATGCAAATGGATTTATGGTACAACTCTATAGTCTATTGAATATTCGTTAAGCTGTCTTAACACTTGAAACAGATCTTTTAGTGTAACATCGCCGTGAATAGAATAAGCATTATTTGAATGTATTTGTGGGTATGAGTAAATTTTCTTTTAGAAAGTAACGCTCCATTCTCGGCAATGTTACATAACGTAACAGTTTACACGAGTTTTTATTTTCTTGTAAAATACCTTATACGTAAATGTTGCAATGTTAAAAATCCCCTGCTTACTTTTAGTTTATAATAATATATATTATATATAATAGTTTTGACTGCATGAAATATGCTATGGAAATGAACAAACACCTTTGAGAGTTGAATTTTTTGAAATTCGTATCATACTTGATAATATGTATTTATATTGTGTAGGGTAGTTTTGTATTTCCCTATGCCATATCTTATTTATAACCTTTGTAATTGCTTCTTAACCCAGCTGCAGATGTAATTGAGTCGCCTATTTCCAAAATTCACTTTGTCCATTTTGTTTTGTTTTGTTTTGAGAAATTCACAAAAAATTAGTATGGAACCTTTACATATAAAAAATAACCATTTTATTTCTTGGGCTATTGGGCGGGTGATTTTAATATTTTAACTACAGAGCTTTTCCAATCAAACACTTGAAAGTTTTGCGGAACATGATATACTTTACCCATATAGAATGAAAGTTTCAAAATACTCACTCTGGAACAATGGAGATATTTGAAAATTGTCACCAGACGGACAGACCAGATGCATTTTGAAATTGGATGATATTTTCAACCGTTATACTGACTGCAAAAGACTAGTTTTGGAAATGTTTATAGAACATGTGTATGTCACTTTGAATAAGGAATAATATTGCATATTCAGTTTGTTTTTGGTTAAAACTGGACAATATGATTTTTGGAAATGGGTGACTGAATTGTATACTCGCCCATTTATTTTGCACTTGTATACATGACTGCCATATAGCCTTGATACTGCACAAATGTACATAAATGGTATTTATTTACCTTGAACCATGTCGTTCAAAATGCAATGAAAAATATTCGACTGTTTCATAATTGTGTAAATCTCTGTTACACATTCAGTTATACACGAGTGCACAGTATAGAAATTTAAACATTTTCATGTCGCTTATACAGTCATGAGTTTTGTGTAATATTATCATACATATGCTTATATTGTATACTTGTGAAAAATAAATGTGCAAGTATGCAGATACGTTTGTAGCTGATTTTAGTTTTCGCTCTTCCAGTTACAGGGGCTTTACAATTGCATGGATTTATTGTTGTCAGTATGATCCATAAACAATATACATGGAATATTCACGTCAATAAGAGTTATAAAGTTTCTAACCTCATCAGGGTGTAGCTAGAACTATCAGGCCCCTATGCAAACACCGTGCAACCTCTGTTTTTTTAACATTGTGCAAATGATGCGAGCCGAACGAAATATAATTTGTCATAAAAGTTCAACATGCGTCCTTTTTATGTTATGTTTATTATTATATTCGTAATAATAATAGTATATTCATTGACATGTTTTCTTTTTCAAGTACATGCGGAACGTTTTTTAGTCATCTTTACACGATTTAAGAATATATTCCTCCGACGCCATCACAAAACAAATTGACGTGCAAACAGGTCGACTATCACTCTCCGAATGGCAACGCGGCCGAAATTTCATTCCACATACAGTTGAAAATTATTTGCCGTTTCACTTATGTACGCTCTTAATAATATTTCCTTCCTACTCACTTTCATATTACGGATTTGTGATACCAATTTGGTCCCAGTTGTTATAATATGTTATCTCTTTCAAGAATTCTTAATTACTACATTCCCACCAATTAAACGGTTTGAGATCTTGGTGTGATTTATTTTTAAACTATCTTATTATCTATAAAATAGGAATTTCATTAACAAGTATTGGGACTGAGAATTAGGCGTCATTGGGTCCCAATACCATGCATACTCTTGCGATGAGGTAGTTAAGTCATGAACCTCATGCGTGTTAAAATTGTCATGACAGCAATTGTTTACATAATATTATCAATTTTTGTCGTGATAGTAGTATTGTCGGCAATAAATTTACGCATGTGTGAATCCCCTATTATGTTTTTGTAAACATTACTACACAAAAGTGGAATATGTTAATCACGAATACTATTTAAGATGATGCAAGTATGTATTAATATAGAAGTAAGAACTGCGAAGTGTAAAAATGATTTGTTATCAAGTTCTTTAATTCCCTGTATAAAACTGTTTTGAAGGTAAATTATATAGTTCCCATTTGCGGTGTAAAGGATTTCTGTGAATTTTAACAGATCCTTTTGACGGCCTAATATCTTCACACACCAGGGTGGCTTTTATACTGGATTATTTATTATGTAAAGATTCATAAATTAATTTTGTAAATATGAATGTTGCATATCTGTTAAAATGTGATGGATTGACTTTTGCTGTATGTACGTACATGGATGTTGCATTATATTTTTAGAATATTTAATTAATGAAAATGCATTTGTTACAAATATATCAGTTGTCTTTAATCCACATTGATGATCAATTTATTGAATAAGAAACAAAAATAACCTCATGAATTCTTAATCGATTTATGTCATGATTGATTTTTATACAATTTTTGTCCCCCTATTGCAAGAATAATATATATTTTTTTAAATGTGGTAAAACTGTGTATACCTTTTTTTCTGCATTAAAAATAAAATTATGAAATTGAGTTCTATGGTTTTAATTAAAGAAATACTCATTCTTTACATCTGTCCTGTCGTTCTTATAGGTGGTGATTTTGCAGGTAGGTGCATTTGTATCGGGTGTTTTTTTAAGAGGTATAGAACTTTAAGCTGGCAGCACTTTTTTAATTGGCGGCCATTTTGTCAGCTGTTAAGTGATTTATGTTTAGTTTGGTTTGGCATTTCAACATGAATAGACCGACGCCTGAACAACGCTTCCAAATTGTGAAAATTTATTTTAAAACAAGATTGCCGTTGATCCCGATTTTCATAAGCGAATTTTGTTTAGCGATGAAGCTCACTTTTGGTTGAATGGATACGTCAATAAACAAAACTGCCGTATTTGGAGTGATGATAATCCTCAAGTGTATGTTGAGACACCGTTACATCCAGAAAAATTGACTGTTTGGTGTGCTTTATGGGCTGGTGGAATAATTAGTCCGTACTTCTTTAAAAACGATGCTGGCCAGAACGTTACAGTCAATGGTGACCGCTATAGAGCCATGATTACTGACTTTTTCGTTCATCAATTGAACAACCATGATGTGCAGGAGCTGTGGTTTATGAAGAAAATATGCTTCAACAATAATAATCAAGATGGCGACATAAACTGCACTTATTGACAAAATAGGTGGTATTGCCACATTTCAATAATACTACTTAAATGAGGAGCAAACATTCAAAAAATGATTTGTCACACACATAGATGTTCTAAATATAGAGATAGGCAACGAAGCGGGTTACTCATGCAACCAAATGAAGCATGTCGACGACAGCCGACAACTTACGAGAAAAAGCGACGCGATAAAAAAACGCAGGGCATCACTGAGGATTTACGTTGGCCCTTTGACCGTAGTACCTTACGTAGTTACTACGTACTCATATAATATAATAATGTTCAGCGAAGGAAGGTTTAAAATAACAACACTGTTAGGATTTTAGTATAATTATATTTGAATGTTGGGAATTTATGAAAAAATAGGTAGGTTATTTAGGTACTTACTCTATATGTCTTTCAAAAGTAATACAAGTAATAAAGTAATTAAAGTAAATAAAATTATAAAAGGTTATTAATATATATTATGTCATATTATATTAATCAAAAATAAAGTTTACATAAAGATATAGAAAACACATTTTTAAATTCTTGCAAATATCCCATCACTGTAATTAATTCAGCCCTAATTAAGTTTAACTTACACATTTGTAATTAGTTCGGGTTTAATTAAGTTATACTACATTATAATATATATACCTACAATATATATAATATATAAACAACTTTCCTTTCCTAACTTATATAATATCTGCGAGACGTGGACCCTCAACACAAGAGATGTCCAAAAGTTAAGAGTCACACAGCGAGGCATGGAGAGGTGCATGTTGGGCATCACGCGAAAGGACCGTAAGAGAAACGAATGGGTTAGGAAGCAGACAAGAGTACGCGATGTAATAGACGTTGCCAAACAGCTGAAATGGAGATGGGCGGGGCACATTGCTCGCCGAAAGGACGGCCACTGGACAAATGCCGTCATCCAATGGTACCCAAGGGGTACGAAACGGCCACAGGGTCGCCCTAAAAGCCGCTGGATTGACGAACTGGTAAAGTTCGGCGGAAATACGTGGCAGCGAACGACACAGGACCGAGAGAGTTGGAGAAAGCTTGGGGGGAGGCCTTCATCCAGCAGTGGATTGACCCCGGCTGATGATGATGATGACATATCTATAGGTAGGTATATGGATTATAAATATCTGAACACAAACACGTCTCATAATCAATTAATATTGTAAACAAAATAAATATATATATATATCACGTTATTCACAATTTTTAAAAAGTGAATAATATCAAAGTATCAACGCATACAATGATATAACAATGCTCAAATATACGATACAATCAAAATGTGTTACTTATATTCAATTATAATATTAATAATCAATGCGTTCACTTAAATGCGGTCCTGAGCAATACAAACACAACTGCTGTGTAATGGTATGTAAACAGAGTAATTCGGAACGAATTTAAGCATGCGTTATGCAGCCGAGTTTATTTTAGATTATTATTTTAACATGTATAAAATTAATTAAATATACTCATTTGTGATACGTCACGGCTCCTAAGCATTTATTCTTTTCATTACTGTCGTTTTTACAATTTAACACACTACACACAACCATTTTTACTGAATATTACCTAGCTCAGTTGAACCTTCCACGTTGATTTACCAATGCAAACTGAACATCAATGTGACGCACGTTGAAGTGCTACCATAACTTGATTACCAGCCTGCCTCACCATACTTTCATATACGTTGCCGTCCCTAGGTCACACATTTTGAAAAATGCCATTTATTGTCAATTCTGATAGTCCATATTTAAATCTATGAAAGGAAACCAGAATCAGTGTTCAAAGAACCTTTTATCCTATAAAAAAATATAATGCCTTGATTTTCATTCAAATAGTGTTTTGCCCACAAGTTTCATGCAAATCGTGTTTTGTCCAAATTTCAAATCAAAAAATGAACCACTTCCGCGAATTTTGGATTATACAAAATACCAGGTTTAAAATTCTTTCCTTAAACAGTTTTATAATAAAAAAACCATTTTGAGTACAATATGTTTTTCTTGATTATCTCAGCTCAACATCTGTGTGACAAATCACGTTTTGAATGTTTGCTCCTCAAATATGAAGAGACCATCCTTTGTAAGGAAGACAGTATATATAATAAATCTTTTATGCTTTATACATTGATTAACCAAGCAACTATTCCATGGTGAGTAAAGCCAACATTCTTGGATTAACAAAATACACTATAACATACACACTACCTATTAGAAAAAGTTTCTTGAATCTTCTCATATATGTTCCCCCATTAGAAAATAACAGGGAACATTTTATGAAAATAATTTTTGGATGGTTTTAGAAGACTTTCTGGTCATTTGGATGGTTTCATTAATAATTATCATATCCTGTATAAAGCGTACAGGTTGCAATTGTATCGTTCTCCACCTCAACCGTGTCATTGGCGGTTTCGAAGATACCACGCAGCACGCTCACTCAACCGAGCTCTACACTCTTTGTTATTTTACAGAATATAGGTTCTATTAATTAATTAAATATTATATTTTCCGTACGTCTTTTACACCCTAGTTTCTTAATGAATTTATAGTGACTGGTTTTATTTATTTAATTTCCATCTATGTTACTTAAAAAATGAATGACTGATCATAATTTTTCAGTATTCTTTTATTGATGGTAATGGGGATGTTAATATTATGCTGACACTAAATTTAGGGGGAAAATTAGAAGACAGAATTGTGGTGTCGTTAATTATTTATTTGTTGTAAAATTTTCATCACACATTATTCAACAGTTTTGTGAATACATTATATAAAATCTTTGGTACTACATTTTTGACTAGAATTTAAATACTTTTTATCTTTATGATTGTACTTACATAAGACTTACAATTCTATTTAGTACTCAGCTGGGTGATATGTTTATACACATTACATTTTTTCAAAAGGCAAATTCGGTAAGTCTTATTTGTGCTCCACGATGGTCGTTGAAGCTGTGGGTGCGGATTTGATCCATTAAACAAATGGCTAATAACCATCTCCGTAAAAAAAAATCTGTTAATATAACCCCCACTCTGTAGAGGCCCATAAGGTCTGCTTAGGAGTGAACATGGTATTTTTTTTTTACTATGTTTGATCCCTGGGGCTCCACAGAGTGGAGGTTGTATTAACAGATTTTTGTTTTTACCGCTTGCTCAACCTATTAAGTCTATACACACATTGAAAAATAACATGTGAATTTTCCCCTGACCCGGGACCCACAACATTATAGGCCGACATGACACCACTCGGCCGTTGTGAGTTCTACTTATTTGTATTAATTTTAAAATTTAAATACCTATTATTGTTTTCATTATTAATTATAAGGCAGGTTATTCGTCCCACAATTTATCTTAGGTAAGTAGATCATTTTCAAAATATATTATTTTATTTTTCACATGCACATTATATTTTTATTATCTTTTTCAAATAGGATATTATTAATATATCAATAGCAAACATTTATCAAAATTTTAAATTCAACACGTGCATGGTAAGACATAATTATAATTTTTTTGGCAAGGATGTAGAAGAAACCCTTCTTCTGCCAGATGGAGCCTTCTATACTTAGTTTTCCTATCAAGATTGCTGAAGCACAATTTAATATACGTGCTACCATTATATGCGATATTAACCACAAACTCTTCACCGTTTGTATGAAAATTAATAGACAACTAGGAGTCCTTTCTTGCTTTACTTTCATAATATAAGGCTCTATCTTTACAGAAGACGCAGGTTTTTGGATAAATTATACAGATTATTATTGTAAATCAACTTTCTAATAGATTTGAGAGTTTTGAAATATAAATACTGTCAGGTAAATGTCTGTTCTGCCTACTATAATATGATTTAAGGTTGGATACATATTGCAAGATGGTTTGCAAAGTATTTTCAAATATTTGTTTTTACTAAGTACAACTGAATACTAAAATGTATGTCGATGGGTTCAATGCATTTACGTTAAATCTCAAGTTTTCGTTTGAGGTAGATCATTAAATTTATCACCAAAAATAATATAAGTATATTAGTCATATAATATGTCAGTCATTTAACTAAAGATTCATTACATTTATTTTAATACGATCATTAAGAATTTTTATTGCATGTTAGTTTCTGTGTTAAGTTCAAAAATTATGCTGTGCCTACTAAAATCTTATATATAATAATATATACCGGCCAACGTGTTTTGGTGTGAAAGGACAGCAGTGAGGGCAGGAGTATATACATGTACATGATATGAAGGATGGATTTGTAGCAAGTGGGAGATGAAAGTATAGTGATGTAGGTACATAAAAGAATAAAAGGGATTAGTGGGAGGACCAGGATATAAGCGTAACATTTTTGCGTTAATAGTTACGATAATAGTATAAAACGCTCGTCTGCATCACATTGTACGTTCATAGGGTATTTGAGAAGATATTGCGCCAATCAAAAATTGCACAATCGTCAATTTCGCCTTCGATTTTCGATCGATTCGAATTTCTTATTCAATTTTCTCACAGCATACAAAACTGGACATACAATATCTATGCACTATACATGACATTAAGTCTTAAGGGGGGAGGGGGCCAGATATATACAATTTAATGATTTGTGACGATGGGGATAAGGGGGTTGTCACAAAACTAACAAAATATCGAAGTTCAAAAAATCGGGGGATAAAAGTATTTTATGACATTGGGTGAGGGGAGTCAAAAATTCGGTAAATCATGTGACGTCATTTATTGACGACCCCTAATCAATAAATAAAATATATTTCTCTAATAGTAATTAAAAGAATAACACACAACTAAAAAAGAATATGAAATGGTTTCCTATTATGTATTATTTAAACACCTCAATATAATTAATGACAATAATGTTTATAACAATGTTAACAATTTACATTTCAAATATGATATTCTATAAAAAGGCAGTGCGGTGACATGTATAAGGCAATCAAATGGATAAATCCATTAAATATTACAACCATGAAAACATAAAACTTACAATAGGTTTGTTTATTAATATTAAGTAAAGTGTTTCTTATTTGAGCTAATATTGAAAACAGTGCAACACACCGATGTGAGGAATAGTATTAAAATTGTTTACATAGTTGCAAACAGAGGTAGTGACAAGTGTGACACGTATACAGGTGGGAAAATCGAGAGTAAGCCATAATTTCCTATTCAATAGGTGATCTTTGGCAACCTCACATATAAATAGATATTAATAAACACATTGAATATAACACTAACAAAAATATTAAATGATCAAGTATTCTTTACTATGTCAAGTTTTTAAACTCATTAATTTTAGTAATTGGTACACTATTCAAAACATTATACAGGTATTTCATGATTTATGATCATGTTACGTTTCAACATTTTGGTCATAATTCAAACAATACAGTCGATTCCAATTAATTGAGACACATTGGGACTAGGGCATTTTGGGCCAATTAAGCGAATTCCACATGAAATTAAACAATGAATGATTTTTCTAAATTTATTAAATAAATGACAAAAAGTAAATTTACACAAACATCGCATACGCGAGGCCATGTAGCAGTACGGTAGTGGCAGTCTCCTACAGGCCCAACAATCGGTGCAATGCTGTTATATATTATGAGATAACATCATATTAAATTGTTTGTATATATTTTTCTCTTGAGTTACCCCGATTAGACTAGGAAATTCTTTCAATTCAATTAACTGAAATCTTCTGAATTTTTAAATTATCCAATTGAAATAACTTTTTGACCACTTACATATGCAAAAATTAAGCAATAATATTTTTTTTTTGTCTCAAGTGCGAAATGTTGTGAGTCGAGGAATACCTGCGCTTTTAACATTGCGTTTCTAATAATAGTCAAGACATTTTCACTTGCAGTGCTGGATTAATAAATTGTTCACAAGATATTAAAACATGTTCATGTCTAGATCTTCATCTTCTTGTGCCTTCGCGTATTGGAGGCCAACCACCGTAAGAGCAAACTGTACTCTATTGACTGCACTTGTATCAATTATGGATTAGCCGTTTTTTTGCCACGTATACCATTCTTGAGATTGATTTAAATGTTATAATTTTCAAGTGATATATTTGTTATTTCTACATGTGGTTTTAAAATAATGATATACATTCTTGCAAGAAATTTAAACATACATTAAAAAAAAGCTCAAAAGTTAACAAAACACTTTTTAAAGCCAAATAGTTTGATATGTATAAGAAATAAGACGTGAAGAACAATATTTTTGATATGCTTGAATACTTCTCGTAATTATTATATCTTGATTTTAATATGACAATCTATTATAAGTACATACTGTGGTAATAATATGAATTGTAAAATTATACGCTAGGGCAGTATTTGGCCATGTGTCATGATGTACACAAAATATTTATTGTTACGATCACCCTTTAGTCATAAGATGGCGGTCGGCATATAGTAATTACAAATAGAAATGCAAAAATTAATTCTGTGGCTTGCAGCGTTAACATAAGCGCACACATGATGTACTCAAGTCGCAGGATATGTGATTGACACACCAAAAGGTATGTAATACCCAATGCGGACGGAAATGTCAAAAGTACGGAGATGCAGACAGGGAGAGCTGAAAATAAAAAAGAAAGATAATTAGACAGATATACATTATCACGTCACATCATGCCATGACACATGAGTTCACGGTAAGCACGCACTATGGGCAAAAAGTTTGCATATATATGTTACGCCGAATGTGCGAAATTGAATATTACATGAAATGGACAAAATTTTGCCTAAATCATGAAATATGCAAGCCCGTTGCCTTATTCATGAATTAGACAAAATATCTAGAGAGTGCGTGAAATCGGCAGTAATTTTTCTGCCTACTTCATGTCTTGGACAAATTAGATAGTAGCGCTACGGTGGTATTTTTTGCAATTAAACTAAATGTATCAAATGCTCATGCATTGGTCAAAATATACATTTATATTATCTATGGTCAAAATAGATGATCGCGCTCCGTGGTGTTTTTTGCAACTAAACAAATGTGTCAAATGTCATTGATTATAATACCAATCAATAACTACAATGACGTTCATATCCATTTACTATGCGCAAAAAAAATCTAGAGCTATAATATGATAATGGAAGAATTTTATTGAAAAGTATTTTCGCGATTTGATTTGTGCTTGGGTATCAATTGTGCAATGGTCGATTGAATGTTTGTGATAGTTTGTTGACACTTGATAGCTAACTTCAAAATGGACATTCAGTTGAATAATTTAATTCAGAATTACAAAACCTAACCTAACCTAACCTAATAATATTATATTATGTCCAATTATAACTAATAAAACAATCCGTATTAAATTTACTTTTTCTTCTGTCATGTTGACAGTTCAAGAATTCCATACCGTGGCGAATTCATGTACTCAGGAGAAAAATTACCTAATTCATGAATAAAGCAACAGGCTTGACTATTACATGAATTAGCCAAAATTTTGCCCATTTCATGTAAAAGTCAATTTCGCACATTCGGTGTAACATATATAACAAAACCGCACTGAAGCCATCTCACTCGTATCACCTTGTATCGCCAATCTCACACATGATAGAACATTTGTTTATTTTCTATAAATTTACACATTTTCAAGTCGTGTGATTTTATGTATCTTTGTTTTTAGTAGTTTGAAAGTAGGAGACAGGAGATAAACCCTGAATCTAAAATTTGTTATGAATGCATGTGCACCATTATTATGTAGATGTACTATCAGAAAAATGCCACAAATAGTATGTCAAATTCAATTACAAAGAGCTATAAACTCTTGTTTATAGTAACCATAATTGAGCCCATATCCGGAAAATGAGCGTTATCGTGAAAACGGCGTTCGGAGATATTGGCAGTTAAACATTTCAGTTGGGTGTTGTGGAGATACCCATTTTCGAAAATATTTAATTCTTTTGAATAAAGGTGGTTTGAGTAATTGAGAACACTGTTTATTAATCAAAAAAACTTTATTTGATAAACAACCATGTTTATAACAAATATAGGAGAAAAAAAATAACGCTGTTTTTCCGTAAAACGGTAAATAATTGTTTAAACCATTGAAAAGTTTTAGAATGTTCAAAGTTGGGTCATCAAAGTAGTTGCGAGATGTTTGTCTTTTATAATGGGAACGATTATGTGGATATAGTGCCCAGTTTTCTTCATCCGTTTTTCAAATTTCTCCATCAATCTTGTGCGGCCGATTGGTGTGGTATCCTCTGCGTTCTACCACAGGATTATAGTTTTTCCTGGCATCTTGTATAGTTCGTAGCCTCATTTCCGAAATATTCAAAAGTGATAATATAAACTTCTTACACACATTCACATTGATTCTCTTATTTGGTACAAAATACTTCCATTGAAAATCCCTCACCTTTGGATTTGCATCAACAACTTGAAGTTTTAGGCTTCCGTTCCAAATATGTAAATAGCAGTGCATCCTGTTGAATTTGGTTTCCTATTTCCCAAAACTTGGAAAATAGATTATTTTGTTCAACAACTGAAAATAATGTATTGCACAACTTATGACAGCACTTATCCACATACACATAAGTTTTTTTCTTGATAATCTTGCCTTTGAGTTTTATAATTTTTACCACTATTTCTTTTTGACTTATGATTAGTTTCTTTAACGACTCGCCTTTTTTAGAAAAACAGATTTAGATTTTATACTTTGAAGAGTTTCATTGTCACTTTTACTACTATCTGACATGATAAAACTGAATTATTTAACGTAAAAACAAACTTATCGCAATAACAAATCGAAATGACGCAACCGTCCGCAAGCACGAGTTGTGTGTATGTCATATACGGATAAACACCCTATTGTTAGAGTATCAAAGTAATATTTTGTGAGTGCATGCATAGGTGTATAGCGCGTAATTTAAACGGATTTAGTGAAAAACAGCGTTATCGCGATAACGCTCGTTTTCCGGATATGGGCTCAATTGTAATAGATCTGTTAAATATAGGCCAGTATTAGTTATGGTATAAATACAAAAAATGAATTATAAAACACAAAAAATCGTAAGGTTTTGACATCGTATTTTTCATAACAAAAATCGATACAAGTCGGTTATCAGGAAGCCAGCGGCAAACACATTTTGAAAATAGCCGATATACTGGATTATGTGTTAGGTTGGGTTAGTTTGGGTTAGGTTAGGTTTTCATTCTTGAATTCATGAATTTTACCAAAATCGGCTATGACAATAAAATTAACGCGGTTCCCGCCTGGCTTCCCATAACCGATTTGTACCCAAAAATCTTTTGAATAAAACATAATAAATAATTCTTTCTAAAGATACATAGTTATATTTCAGGAAATACTTATTTTACATTTGTTTTAAGTACTTATCTATTCATCGAATTATCAAATTTTTTATCACAAAATATCAAAGGTTCGCATTGTATATTGTACAAATAAAAGCAAGAATCATCTGTTTTTTTATGCCAATATATCGTAATAATATTTAACTATTGATGGCTAGGCATTTTCTTCTTGAATCACTTAAATTACTCTTATTTTAAATCATTTTTAACTCCAAACAGCAAATCTAAATCAATTTAATGACAGAACGATGTACCTATGTAGCTGGTTTGCATTTAAATAAATTCTCACTTATTTAGATAGTCTTGGCATAAAAAGTAAATTTTACACCAGAATAGGTACATTGGTTTGTTTTTATGCTTATGTCTCTCCCAAGAGTCCCAAGTGAAGACTATCGGTGTCCACACTGTCGGAGGTGTATTAGCAGACTTTTGTAGTAATATAATAGCTATCTAAGGTTTTTACGTACTGTGTTCACTTAGATTTCCTCTCCGTCCCAATACAATTCGTATAGTTTCTGTAATGCATAGTGCAATTAAAACTCCTGCTTCTGTTGCTAGTGCATTCTCCGCATAAGGCAAGTTGACGGCTTTTAAGAGTTCAACTCCCAGTTCAAAAACAGCGAACATTCCGAAGTAAAAAGAATTCAAATACAATAATATTTCATATGTCAGACTAGCGTTCACCATTGTGGGTTAATTAATTTTACTAGCGTATAATGAGGCACGGGGTAAAAAGGCAGAGAAAATAATCTAGACGTCCAGTCTACCAACGGCAAACTATAGCCATAGTGGATATAAATAGAAACATTCCGGGCGAAGAAGATCGCACTCCGCTCTATTCCTATTCCTGTTTAGATTTCGGTCGACGATTTTATTTTGACAGGTTGGATACATTCTGTGTAGCCATATGAAATTTATTAGATTGCCTAAAACCTAAAATCTTATATTTTTTTTTAACTAATAATGTCAAATACTATGATAATTTCATTTATAAAAACTACTAAAAAATGTCACACTCATATATTGCTTCTGGTTGAAATAAAATAATGAATTAAATATTCCGTTTTAGTTGTATTCCACAAACAAATTGGAAATTAGGCGAACGCACAATGTTGATATTTTGTTATGTCAATATTGTCTATGGTGTTTTTCATGACGGCTCTGAAACCCTGATAACAAGGGGTGTGGCTTAAATTGAGATTATTTAAAGAATTTGTGAAACGCACTCGATTAAGCAATGCTGTTTACTGTTGTGAGTCATTAATACAGTCATCCGTAAAGAATTTCTGAACATAAAGTCCTGTATTGCAGCTCTTGCCGTGAAGCGAACTTACCGATTGACATCTGCTTACAAAAAGTGAAATATTTATAGAACTCCACAAGTAATAGAAAATGGATCCATTAGAGCAGCAGTTGGCAGAACTCAACCTTTTAAATCAAGAGTTTCATCATGGTTCTACCGCCGCTTATGGCCAGCTACCGGGGAAGAAAATCGCTCCGGCCGTTCCGCCGAAGCCTCCGAAAAAGTCTCAACCCCAAGTACCACAGAGCTACAGTGTAAAAACAGTGTGTGAACCCTTATATTCAACAAGACTTCAAGGGAGCAGCGAAAACTCAGCCAGCTCATTGTATTCAAATATGCCTCCTGTGAAAATGAACTATCCTACTTCGAGTTACAGCAAGCCCTATCGTCCAATGACAAACGTCAGGAGTGCGGATAGTACACTGTACAGTAATGTGCTGCCGCCCGGTGGGACCAATCACGTTTACAGCAATGTGGGTCCATACGGAACCAATCCTGAAGATTTGCCGCCGCCACCTTTGGACATACAAGCGGCTAATGGACCGGGATGTATCGATTACAATCCAACTATTGACGAGATGCCGCCTCCTCCATCGCCTGTTAGCTCCAGTTACAGTGAGTTACGCCGAGCTACCGACACAGGTTATCAACCTATGCCTACATTCCCTCCTTCGAGTTATCAGCCAGATTACGGAACTTATGGAGGATCACAGACTTCTTCGACTTACGAGTCTTTGTATGAACCCATTAACCCGAGGCCTCCGAGTCAAATGTCATCGAGATCAAATTACTCACTTTATGCTCCATATGTAAGTGGAACTCAAGGAGCGACCCCGCAAGCGCCTCCAAAAGAAGTTGAAGTGGACGCACTCACTAATCTATTGGTACAATCGATGGGAGATTCGCAGGATAGTGATGTGTATGGAATATGCGTGAAATGCGGAGAAAAAGTCATAGGAGAGACTTCAGGCTGCACCGCAATGGATCAAGTATATCATATTCAATGCTTCACGTGTTGCCATTGTGCCATAAATCTCCAAGGAAAACCTTTTTATTCACTCGATGGAAAACCGTACTGTGAAGAAGATTATTTGAATACTTTGGAGAAATGTTCCGTTTGCATGCAGCCTATATTAGATAGAATTTTGCGTGCAACGGGAAAACCTTACCATCCAACGTGTTTTTCATGTATAGTTTGCGGGAAGAGTTTGGATGGAATACCGTTTACCGTTGATGCTACCAATCAAATCCACTGTATTGAAGATTTTCACAAAAAATTTGCTCCGAGATGTTGTGTTTGCAAACAGCCCATTATGCCCGAACCGGGCCAGGATGAAACCGTCAGAGTGGTGGCTCTGGACCGTAGTTTCCACATAACGTGTTATAAATGCGAAGACTGCGGCTTGATTTTGTCATCTGAAGCAGAGGGTAGGGGATGTTACCCCCTGGATGACCATGTTCTTTGCAAAAGTTGCAATGCTAAACGGGTGCAAGCGTTAACGAGTCGCATGACGGTAGAATTGTCTGCACTTACTGAATTAACTGAATGATAAGTTCACTACACAGTGAAAACTAAAGATATTGCCTCAAAATTCCCATAGTGGAATTCTGACAAACAATACCCATCTCGAAATAATAATTGAAATCTTTGAGAACCACCACATTCAAAATGCTTTCCACAAATAGCATTCCGTCTTGGCCTTATTAGGTCGAATTAGAATCCATCCATCGACAGAAACCCTGTGTGGCTTTGTACCGTGTGCCATATTAAACTTGTGATTTCTATTCATGGAAATATATTTTCACTAATTATATAAGCGTCTATACGTTTATATACCGTATACATATTATATTATGCTCATAGATTTAGTGAAAATATATTTCCATGAACAAAAATCGGAATAAAGTTTGGTATGGCAAACGGTTCAAAACCATATGCGGTTTCAGTCTATGCATGGCCCCTTAGATGAATAATGGAACAGCTAGGCTGTTTGTACACAATGAAAACTAACTATTTGGTACTGATTGTAAGATTATTCAAAGGCCTAGCGCCTGTGTCGTACGTAGATTTTAATAAATATAAAAGTAACATTACTTACGAGTAGATACATTTTTTATGTAACAGAAGAATCAATGTAATTCATTTTTGTAATACATTCCAAACAGAATGCCATATTTTTAAGTTTTTATTGTATAATTTGTGTTAAAAGTCAGAAATAATTTTATGTATACCTATTAGTTTTAGTTGTAATGCTTTTCAGGGCTCGTGAAACTGGCTTGCAGCATTTTTAAAAAATGTGATTTATTGATAAGTTTTATGTATATTTTGATATTTTAAAAATCCGTAAATAAAATAGCAAATCAATGTTATGAACGTGTTTTTTGTATTGTATGATAGTAGAGGTATGTTAGAAAAATATTAAAATTATTATGTTCCTTATGAATTCAGTATTGTAATATTAAAAATATATAAAATAATGTCTTTTTTTCTATTGACCATAATATTATGCTTACCTATACACATATTTTTTTATATGTTATCCATTGCGAAAATCCTAGTGAAAATATCATAATAAGTTCAAATAAAGATTTACACACATTCACTTTTTGTGTTATCACACTAAAACTAATGATCGAACTGCTCATAATATTTTCTTAATTAAATTTTATGTATGAATTTTTCTAAGAGATTCTGTGTTTATTTGGTGGTAATTCATGACAATTTATAAAATGGGCTTTGCTCATGTGGTTAATTCCATTTAAAATTGTCATCCCTTAAGTACTCAGTTATTATACCGCTATGGATATGTTAGCGACAAACTCCCGAATTATGTTTCCCCCCTACAGTTTCAGGTGTATTTTTATGACCCCGACCTCCGCTAAAGTTTTAACAACTACATACATCGCTATAAAATCATAGCCAAGATAATAATATATATAATGGTTCTACTATAAGACAACTTGTAATTTTCTCAACTACAGTAATCCGCCACCCCAAACACTAGACAAGTGTCCAATTAGTAAAAGTGGCGGATTATTGCATACATACAAAAATTAAAACAGGTATTATGTAAAAATAGTTTTTTTGAGAAATTTGTACGGTTTTATTTATAATCAAAATCAATTTTATTAACTAAATATTAAACAGTAAATCACTTGACACAACCAGTTGTTCAGTGAGACAGATATTTTTGAATGACTTAGAATTCCTGACTTTTCCTATGACCAAATGCTTCATTTTGTGTGCCCGGTTGCATTGGAGCACTGCATAATTGTGTTGCGGTCCTTGGTCACTTTCCTCTCTGGTACATTAATTTCTTCGCGATGAACGTTTGTTTTACGAAGGAGAAATTTCCAAAATAAACCCGCCTCATCTGTGTTGTGTACTTGTACACGGCGGACTACTGAATTTGACAATCGAATTCCGCCAAATTATAGAGCTTGATTTTGTGCTTTCAACTAGTAAAAATAACGGTGCATTATAATAAAAGTTGTCGGATAATCGAGCGGCGGATTTTCTCTATCTCAAAAAACAAAATGAAAATGAGCTCATTGATATCATGGGAAATGTATAAAACAATATTTTTATGTAATAAAGTGGCCAAAGATACTGTAAATGTTAATTATTGTTCCTAAAGAAGCTAGAGATATAAAAGATATGCTGATAAAAAAGTAACAATTAATATTGTCTTGGTTAAGGGCCTGGCCCACATGCCCAACGAAGGTCAAAATGGAGCTTTTATTCTATTTTCAAAGCATGATCCTGGACATTCCTTAAACTTTGTAGATAATCTATTTATATAATTTTGTAGCCTTACTATCGTTTATATTTATTTTAAACATTTGATGACTGCATAAAGTATTTTTATTACATAAAATAGTATTCTTTTAAACCTCTCGATCTAATGTTTTAGAATATAGTCATATTTCAGTACGTCCATGTGCAGTGGTGTTTTTAGATCTATTAATTTTTAAACGCATTTGTAAGTAGGTAGTAAAATTTATGTCGACATTATTATAGTGAAATATTTACGATAAAAAATTATATAATCTCTGTGATCACAAATTTTACAAGAATTAGGCATTTTATTATTCAAAAAATGGGCAAGATTACCACATTTGAAGATAATTTTAAAGATACTGATTATAAGCGATGTCTTTGTTTGACAACATTCGACGAATCATGATTGTTTTATAATAGTTATTGACCTAAGAATAAAATAGTATTTTTTTGAAATACGCCATTTCTATTGGCATTTCCAAGTGGTTAAGCTACAACATACGGCCGTAGCCGTAAGTTGACAAACGATAACTGAAGTAGGGAGTAAGATCATGTTAACACACTGCCCTTAATCTCAGCGATATGTAG
The DNA here is from genome assembly GCF_057557595.1 of Rhyacophila brunnea. Classification (NCBI taxonomy): domain Eukaryota; kingdom Metazoa; phylum Arthropoda; class Insecta; order Trichoptera; family Rhyacophilidae; genus Rhyacophila; species Rhyacophila brunnea. The sequence goes on along the minus strand of NW_028233276.1, from coordinate 30,459,515 downwards.
GTGGGCCCGCCAAGGCCTGGGGCCTGTTTCAGGGTGTGGGGCCCATGATAGAATCCATTTGCCAATGAACGATGATGAATTTGGATTAACTACTATTGAAAAGGAAAAAAATGATAGAATTCATTGAAACAAAAACCCTAGTTCAATTTTGATTGAATTGAAGTGAAGAATAATATGCTTTATCAAGAAAAGCAATGCAAGTTGTAAGTAAAGTACTGCTATCATTTTTTCATCACATCGTATTTATGCGAAACGGGATTTTCTGCATTAGCTGCAATGAAATCCAAATATCGACCCCGTTTAGTAGAAAAAGACCACTTTGTGCTAATAAACAAGCACACCTATCGCATGAAAAACAAATTAATTAAAAAATGAATATAATAAAAGTAGTAAAATCTTGTTTCTTTTTATAATTGATTTTTTTTCATTGTTGTGTTAAGTAGTACATTTTTGGCAATTTAAAAAGGTGTCTGTAGGTATTATTTGATGAAATAAAGGGGAGGGAAGCGCCAAGATTAGATTTTTTTAAAAGGGAGGCATAGCAACTTTAAGTTTGGAAACCACTAGATTATAGTTACACATTTTTTACGAGAAATTGTAATTTGCCATTCGCCTAATTGCATTAACCGATTGGGTCCATGCTTCACCGATTAGCATTGTCTATGCTGGCACTTTTGGCACCTATCTAACATTATTCATCAGTTCTCAATTATTCTTATCGATTTCATAAAAATGTTGATCATTCGATGTCTTTGCAATAATGATAGAGCAGTGACGTCCCTAGACAAAACGCCGCCCCTAGGCAGCGCCAAAATGCCGACCTATTTGTTATACATTATTTTTTTTATCATCCTTTCCTGACTCCGATATCAAAGGAATGTGTAGTATGGATACATTACTTACAAAAATAATATATACCTAAAGTAAATAATTAATTGTGTCACTAGCACTGAAATCACCAGAGACTGAGGTTCTATTGGTTGATATTTCCGACACATTTGGTTTGTACCATTTAGCTGTACACAGATTTATTATTTTCACACCATTTTTATTAAGTATGCCATTATTTTACAACAATATGTAAAGAAAATAATTTTAGCTATTTATATATATATATATATATACCAAATGATTCTCTTCAGTTTGCCGCCCTTAGAATAACTGCCGCCCCAAGCGACCCTCAATCTGCCTACCGCCACGGGACGTCACTGTGATAGAGTATTTTTTATATTGCAGTAACAAACTTGAAATATAGGGCACCGAACTGGAACGGCGCTCCGGTCATTTCGAGCCCTGGAATGTGTGCAAAAATAGTACTAGTATATAAACTAGTAACACTCCGATAAGAATTTCGAATATAGTTCAATTATCTACCTACACATTATAAACATCATTTATTAGCCATAAAAAAAGAAAAGTTAGTTAATATTTTGTCCACCAGAGTGCCTGACTATCCGGTGGCCATTTTAATACCAGCATAACCCCTTTTCCGGTCGTGTTTCAACGATGACGGGGTTTAGTAACAGGGTATGTCAAAATATTTCGTAAAACTACGTTAATTAGTACTACCAGTTATATATTTTAAGTTTAATAGTGATTTAATATATAGTCGGGGCTTAGTTTTAATGAAATACTGCCGTTCCGTTCATTTTAACGTGTTATTGTCAAAAAATATGCCGATCGCACACGTGTTTCATCCGCTCCATATCGGCAGTTGTTATTTTTTTATCGCAATAAAACTCTTACGATACGATTGTTTTAAGTATATTTCATCTTGTGTACCGTATGGACATATATCAACGTGATTATTTCATTACAGGCGTTACTTATTGACGGAAGGGGCCATTTACTTGGTCGCCTGTCAGCTATCATTGCTAAAGCTCTACTTGAAGGAAACAGAGTCGTTGTTGTAAGATGCGAGCAACTGAACATCTCCGGAAACCTTTTCAGGTATTAGAAATATCAAGTGTGTTATCTTTAAAAATGTCTGTGATACAAAAACACATGTGCTTCAGTACGGGAACGTCAAAGTTTCCGACATAACCAACATTCGTAAAAAATGTGCCTACTTCTACAAACGACAGTTGTTTTTGTTAAATGCATTCAAATATTATGCGAGTATAGTAAGACCACCGTTTTAACAAATTCTTCTTTATCTAAAGTACCTATGTCCTATATGTGTGATATCTGTTTCACTCTTGTGAATCTACGTGTCAACCATACTATAAATAATTATTGTGAACATTAAACATTAAAAGTGTTTCCTGCTAATGACTGAAATCTAGGCCAAAATCAATTGTTCGGTTAGCATACGTTCGGCTAGGCTAGGCTAGGCCATTAGCAGTAACAGATCATTTATTATGTTCCTGAATATGAATTAATTCATGTAATCTTATTCACCGGTAGATCTTCGTTTTTATTGTTGATTTTTATACCATCAGTATTAAAATGGCTACCATATTTTTAAACTATTACCAACCTAACTATGGTACCTATTGGTTGTGGTAAACAATGAATACAAAAGTTTATTGGATTATAAACTAACTATGTAATCCATAGGATTATTAGCAGCCATAACTGCATTGATGTTTATTTTAACTGATCGGTGATTTTACGCCAATGCATTGGTTTGATGGTCCACGTGATGTTTTTATTTTGCAATATTCAGCACTTATAATGTTTTACTGACGGACACAAGTACACTACTTATGTTTTCTGTGGTCATTTTAAATAAAAACCATAGATTAGGAATCGGAAGCTACATGGGTTTTCTGTTTTGATTCCTCACCGGTAATTTAAAGCAGTAGATTTAGACTATACTGTCACAATTTTGAATAATAGGATTGTGAAATCGTGGCAATATTAAAATCAATTGATTTTTTTAAAACTCATTTAATATTCTCTTAATTAAAAGTGAAAATCAAGGTAACCTTCTTGTCTAAAAACTGTATAACAATCTGCCAAAACAAATGGTGTTCAAATGATGATTTTCTTTGGGTAATTTGCGACAGACGCTACTCGATGGTGAAAATATATTTTATCTGATTATTTTCCCTTTATATTCGTTACATTTTTTAGTCTGAACCGTGTTACTAATTAATTATTATTTTTAGGAACAAACTGAAGTTCATGGCTTTCCTCCGTAAGAGGTGTAATGTAAATCCCGCACGTGGACCCTTCCATTACCGGGCACCATCAAAAATCTTATGGAAAACTATCCGAGGTTAGTCAAAAATATCCATTTTTAATTTATCTACATTTTGTAGTAATGTTGAACTATTTTTTGTATTGGATGGATATCAGTGGCGAAGGCTTCATAGTAGGCGATTATTTGAAGCCAACGTTCTAAGAAAAATAGATGAAAAGTATTTAAATTTAAATACTTAAATAAAAAAATGTGCGGGAACCAATTGAATATAATATTGTCAGAATAATAATTAATATTTAAAATAAATATAAATGAGAGCCATCTAATGTAGAATAAATACATAATAAGACTAAGCAGCGCCTGTAGTGAGTATTAAAATATCGATTCACTCGAGAATAATTTGCTGAGTTTATTGTATGTACTGCGTCTCAAGGGCATTGGGGCAGTCTGCTTTTATTCATACGAATCTATAGCCTTATAAGGCAAAGCTTATATATTTAGTGTCGAGGACTGTCACTTTGGCGCCTTTATTCAAATAATAATTAATGCGATAATTAAAAAAAAAATTCTATTTCTTCAATCACGCCATATAAAGAAAGAATATTTTTAAAAATAATTAATAATTTTATCTCGTGATTATTATGTATCGTTTAATTCAGTCAGACTAGCATATAAGTATATTATTTTTTTGTTTAGTTTGTCATATTGGGCTGTTGATACCGTTATATTTACCGACGATATATTTTTGGGCATATGTTACGTGTAGGAAAATACATTATTTATATTCATTACTCAATTCTATATCATTATAGCTATTGAAATTTCATTGATTTAGCGTGACGTTGACATTAGTGTGTACCTATTCATCAGTAGTAACATCGTATTATCGTCTTATTTCTCGTGAGTATACCTTAAAAGTGTGCTCTTTTTCTTTGATCTCCAGCCTACCTCATTCCAAAAGTCACCCTTCGCCACTGATGGATATACCACATTGCAATACTAATCCAAGAAACCATTTCTCGCTACAATGTTTATTTGTGAAATTAGAAATTTACAGATATGTAGTGATGCTTGTATTATTTGCTAACAGTGCCAATTTCAGGTGAAGATGAGTGGTGGCAATGTAGTACACTAAGTACACAAACATCAATATTTATTTGATATATTGCCGGTGAAAGTACGATTCTGCGACTGAAACATTTTTGGAAATGTTCAGAGAAGGCCAAAATGTCACTATGCTTGCTTTCGCGTGTAGTTTGAATATCGTTTTTCTGCTGTATGGTTCATACGCTGTTTTCTTCACAGCGAGCAATACTCGATGCTGATTCAAACTCTATAATGACTACTAAAACCAGCCATCTTCTAAAAACTTTTAGCCAATTCTGAAGTACTAATACGCCAACCATCCTGTTTTTTCAGTGTTATTGTATCTGTATGGCAATATATTATTTTAAATTTATTATTTTATTTAACCCTTTCTAAGCGTTACGAATCCCGACTTAGTACAACAGTGCGCGTTGTTATTTCAAGCATCAATAAATCGTAATAAATGTCAGTCAAACATACACAAATAGAGTAGTAAAAAATCGGAGTCAAGTTCAAAAATGATTATGACAGAACCTAATATTTTATGTGACTCTAAAAATAAACATTCGTCGCCTAAAACTGATAAGAAATCACGAACAAGATTTCTTCATTGAAAAAATGCCGGCTTACTCGAGCGGCGCCATGACACTTACGAAATGGTGCTGGACTAATGCGTCGATGACAGAGTAACAAGTGTAAGAACAGTTCAGTATTATAGTCTACGGCTACGATTTCGACAAATATGTCATACACATAATGAATAATAATATGGTTTATGACTTTTATGAGCATTTTTGTTGAGTGTGTTAAAAAAATATCAGTCATAAATAGCTCATTTTTATAGCATCCAGGACATCTCAAACTGTGTAACTTTTATTTGAACTCCCATACACATTGCAGCACTGCAGGTCGAGTATAAATAAATCATCCTTGAGAACTACTGGCTATTTGAGAGTAATGTACTTACCACCAGTGCCTGGTTTGTACCTACCATTGACCATGAACTGAATGGAATCGAATGACACATAGTTTATAACAAAACGGTTTATTTTTCGAATACCTATTAGGCTATTACAATTCGTAAAATATTAAATTTCAAACACTTTTTGCACTTCTAAATGCTTTATAGTCACCACAATTTTATTTTCAAGTTCATTTGTTTTTTTTTTTATTATATTACTTCAATAACCTGTGGGTCTATTCTATACTTATCGAACACTAAAGTGATAAATAGTATCAAACTTAGGGTAGGTTTGTATCAAAATATTAGCACTTATTGTAACAATTACACGAAGTTGGTTTTTATTGTTGCAATAAGTGCGATATTTCAACAGCAGCAAGATAGGTGCTGTTAAAATATAGCACTTATTGCAACAATAAAAACCAACTTCGTGTAATTGTTACAATAAGTGCTAACATTTTGATACAAACCTACCCTAAGTATGATAATATTTATTACTTTATCACTTTAGCGGTCGATAAGTATAGAATAGACCCACTGGTACTAGAATAGGTAATCTCTTATTTTATTATAATGACATGATAGTAAGTAACTCGAGTTATTTTCGACTATAAATATAAGAAGAATTCTCCATAAAAAAAAATAGTAGTCATGAATCAAACCCTTTTGAATAGTGTTACGAAAAAAATAATTCTCAAGTGTCTGTCTCACACCAGCAGACGATGATTTGCCGCGCAGTGTATAAAAATTCAGTAGCGCGGGACCTGGTGTAGCGTAATACGACAATTTCCGCATTTATGCGGGAACGGGCATCTGATTGTTCGTGTCTTTTCTTTATAAATGGCTGATAACTAGGGTAAATAAATAATTTTTGTCTGTTTCACCTAATTCTATAACCAGAAAATAGTATTTAAAAATGTTAATCAATGATAAACAAAGAGACATATTGAATCGCGGACTCCTAGGTATATTTAAATGACACCTTGTTCAAATTATTTTCCGAAACTATTTACTCGCGGATAATATAATAGCAGATAGGCGAATGAATGCAATCTCCAAAAGCATTCCTTTTGTAAAAATATTTTGTAAATTCACTTTGATCAATGTAAATTTCGAATATTCTATTTAACAGTTTACGCACCAAATAGTTTTTCAATCATTAAAAAACAATATAACTTATTATATCGCAAACTCGTATCGTTACAAACACGTCAGTCAAATGTCTTCGACGCACATGCACTAAGAAGCGATAAGACACTATATACGCGGCAAATTTGAATTGGCCCGATGACTGATATTTTTTTATTCAAGACACGCTCCCGAAAAATATTTATTTAAATTAGATAGAACAAAAGTTTAGGCTATCCATTGACAGATGTCAAGAGAAGGATGATTTCTGAATAAATTAAATCAATGTTCGAATTATTCGCGCCTGGCCGAAAGGAGTACTAGGCAAACGAAAATCGAAATGACTTTAGTCAGCTGACGCGCGGATGACTCGCGCGTATAGGCTGACTAAAGTCAGTTGCCGCGTTAGAAAGGTTAAGTTAATTATTTAATTTATTTAAATTTGAAGAAATCAGTTTTCAATGATTATTGACAATTTTACCTACATTATTTGAGTGTCTATGATATATAAACAATCTACATATGAGAGAACTGATAAATCATTGAATATTGCAAATTAGATCACAATCACAAAATTTGCGTGTGCCTATGAGCTATTATTTTTTATAACTACTCGACAGAATTCCATGCCCTCATTAAGAGCAGTACATATTCACTAAAGTAATCATGTATTCAGGAATGTTGCCCCACAAAACTGAGCGCGGAAAGGCTGCCCTGAGAAGGTTGAAGACTTACGAGGGATGCCCTCCTCCCTTTGACAAGAGACTCCGTCTTGTAGTGCCCGGAGCACTCAGAGTTTTATGTCTTAAACCCGGCAGGAAGGTAAGAGTCTTAATAATATTGTTTTGTTTAACTATGGAATCGGAAAGATGTCAAGTAGGAAGTAGGGATTCATGCAATGATGTTATTATTTGGGTAATTTGCGACTGATTGCAACTGCTGATAACTTATTTCTGACTGAGCATGAAAGTATACATACAATGTATCTAAATTTCCAACAGTGTAATTCTTTTAAATGGTCCACCAAACATAGGTATTCAGTTGGTCAAGTTAGTTATGTGTTTGTAAGGATTAGGGCTAAATGATTAACATGGCAAGGTCCTCGTATTCATGGCATGGCACTGTATCCCCTTACATGGTGTTCATTCCATAAAATCCTATCAATAGAACAAATGGATATAAAATATTAATGGTGTGGTTACTACTACAAAACCAGTGTCGGTTCTGGAACTGGAAATCCTGTGTCTTGGCCATACTTTGCCATCAGCCACATCTGAACAGCTGCTGTCAAAAACTGTGGCTTATACTTCATTAGTGTAATTAGTTTAGTAATAATTGTCTTCGCAATGTACATTTCATAGATGTATAAATGGTAAATTGTGTTTTTTCCAGTACTGTCACGTAGGTCGTCTATCTCACGAAGTTGGATGGAAGTACAGGGACGTTCTTAAGACTTTGGAAGGCAAGCGACGTGTCAAGACTACCCGTGCTGTTCTCCTTCATAAGAAGCTCAAGGTATATCCATTCACTTCGTAATTATTCAGCCCTGATGGGATTTCTTTATTTTGTTGGTTTTCCTGAAGAACTTTCCGTTTAACTTTCTTGTATCAAACAGAATTTTGTTGCTGTTTCTGCAAGATTTTTATCATGTCTTGCAAGTTCGATATTCAATTATCAATAAACCACCATTTATTTTAAATACTTTTATCCAATGATTAATATAATTTTACCTACATTATTTGATGTGATATGATATAAACCAATCAAGTTTATATGAGGATGAATCAATCAATCCTTGGATGTTTTATAGTGCTTTAAAATGCCAATGTAACTAATGAACATGATTAAATTTCAGAAAATCACACGAGAGGCAGGACAGAAAATTGAAAAATCCGCCGCCCCGTACACAGCTGTCATCCGGTCATACGGTTACAACTAAAATAAGCATTAAATAAGAATATATAAAAATTGATGAAAAATAAAAATTTGGCTGGTATGTCCATCCTTGTTTAAATATTATTGTTTTCATTTTTCTATATCCCATACATTTACTAAAGGTTTGTTTCCTTACGAAAAAGCAAACCAGTGCATCAAACGAGGATGTTTTGGTTGAAATCTTGCAGAAATATAATTTTTGATCACTAATTAGTGTTGCCAGTACCTAAAATGAATTCTTATTCCCCTTTATTCAAGCATCAATTGATGTAGGATACCAAACATTAAACAAAACGCAAGCTATTGTAGCTCATCTATATTCTATGGGCTGTATGTATGAGATTACCAAATTCTTTATAAGCTATTTAACCGATTTTCCACCATATAGCACTGTTTGTGACATAAGCAATCTGATGTCACACGTCATTCAAAATGGCTGCTTCATCTGTCACTTTCAAATGTCATTTTAATAATGCATTCATTACAACAAACGTTTGCTTGAGGCCCTCGTTCATTTTGTAGACTCTGTAAAACGTTTGCGAACTTTAAAAACAGTTCCTAGTCGTGCTGTTTACAAAATATGTATAATTTTGATCCATAGCATAGTCTAATCAAGATAGGTAACTGATACAATGCCTCGTATTTCGCTTAGAGAGGGAGAGATAAGATGGATTTACGTAAGATTACGATAAAATACGTCTGCTAAACGACCGCAAAGATAGGTATCTACTGCTGTATCTGGCATTAATATATGCAAGCATTCTGCATTCTTCAAAATATGGTACCTACCTACCTAGTTCATTATTGTAAGATAACTAATAAACCAGGCACAACTCTCAAATACACTGGTAACATCAATAGTATCATACGGTGATTGGTATAAATGATAATATTATACAGAGATCATTACATATTATTATCTAAATTCATTTGCATTTCTGTCATTTATTCTGTTTTGACATCTCATTGAAGTGAAGTTAGTCATAATAATATGTATGTATTCGCTATTGCGACCAAAGTTTACCGGCAATACTTTATCTTTTCGTACAGTAGAATTATAAAATAACTGATAAATTATTTAAAGTTCATAATAATTATTCATTTATAATTAAGGTGAGTTAGGGTAAGTGCGTCTACGGGGTAAGAGCGTCTATAGTCAATAACTTTTTAGTGTTTTAAATATAAGTTGTGACATCTGTGAGTATCTATTACACATGTAAATACACACACACCATCCAAAGATGGCAGTATAATAGCATTGTTTAAGGTCAGTATGACATTTCAAATATTGTCAGTTATTTGAAGTCAACGGCCGAGATCGACATGTTTTTTTAATCGATCTGTATCTCGACAATCTTTCGTCCTAAACAAGTGATTTTTGGTAAGTACCTTTATATTAAATGATATTTTGTTGTCTAAATTTAATATTTGCAATTATTGCCAATGATTATGTCTTATTAGACTAGACACACTTCCCCCGCCAAAAAATATCATTGGGGTAAGAGCGTCCGACGCTCTTCCCCCATGCACTGTTATATTTTTGTATGGATAAGTTTTAGCTAGTGATGTGCCATGCAATCATAAAATATTAATTTTTGTAACTAATGTGTAGCATTTCTTCACAACTTCTAATTTGAGGCGTAGAGTTACTAAACCCGCTCCAGAGACTTTTTTGAGTTTTAAGTAAATCACGAAAAACTGTTTTGGCGATATTATGATAATTTAAGTGTAATTTTAGATGTTATATTTCTTCCGTTACATACGGTATAAGTATAATAAAATGTCAAATCCAATGTATAAGCCGTATTTATTTAAATAAATGCATTTTAATTATCCCAAGAACGGTCTTTGTCAGTCGCTACCTGACAGAGCGGCGTTCGACGCGTAATTTTTAAAAAAGAGCGCTGTTTGGTGCACAGTGGTACATTTTCGACAGGAGATGATAGTTCAGTAGAGGTCCGTATTTATTTTAATTACGTATGTAATATATTTTAGAATTTACTTTATCTAGAAAATATTTTGTAGCCATCCTTACCTACTGGCAGCTGTATAATTTTCGCATTGCACCTACATATTTAGCTGTTGTATTGGTACGTAATATTTTTTTAAAATAGTGGTAGGTATGTACTTGTCTTGGAAATAAAATGCTTTGTGTTGATATAAAGCATTATTATTTATTTAGAATAACAATAACACATTTAATAATATCAATAGCATAAATGAAAAAACCCAGCGGAAGTAAGTATCTGCCTTTAAATAATTAATCACCCCATTACATGTCACTCAAATTCCATGAATGTGGGAAACCTACCTTACCTACCAACCTATTTATTAAATGTAAAAATAAAAAGAAAATATTTTTAAGCAATATTATTTATAATCTACTTAGGTATATTAGTTATTTTATAGTATTAAATTCATAAAACCAAATCCGACAAATAAAAGTCTACTTTTTATATACAAATAGGTAATGGTGGGATTTTTTAAATTTATAGTAAAAACGTATTATAAATATAACGGAATTTCTATAAGATAGCACAGCATTGTTAACTATGTATCGTTATTACAGCTAAGCTAATCTACAAGTACGATATTTTAATAAACATAGGTAATTGAATTAAAATTCATTGTCATTCATATTAACGAATGATACAATTTCAAAACTATTTTTTTAGATGGCCCAGAGCGGGTTTTGTAACTCTACGCCTCATTTTATTTAGTACTTATTATTTATTTCAAATTCTAGCCTATACCTACGTACAATACTATAAGTAATAATGTACATAACCGATTTCAGTGGGTATATACAATTTTTTTATTTTGTGGGGCGGAGATATTTTTTATCACATTGATTTCCTCGACATGTAATAAATGAATTTAATTTCGCATATAGTCACTATGTTTTATTATGACAAATTCACTTTTATCAATATTTTAGTTAAATTGGAGAATAATTTGTTTCAGATTCCAAATTCCCAGGAAATTATGTTCGGAAGACAAAAGGGGGTGCTTCTTATATAAAGGACGAACTCTTTGAAGCAGTTAAAGAAGTAAAGAGTGGTCGTCTAAATGGTTACCAAGCTTCCAAACAATAAAAAATACCGAGGATGACCATTATGTCTCACATAATTGGGAGGCGAGGTGCAAAGTCAAAAACTATGGGACGAACATCAGCTCTATCACATGAAATTGAAGGAAAAATTGCAGAGAATTTACACGTTATGGAGAAATATGGATTTGCTTTAACGAAAAAAGAAGTTATTGAACTAGTTTCGCAATATGTTGTAAAAAAATAATTTGAAAACACCATTCAAAAATGGAATTCCCGAAAAAAACCTCAAGCCGTCGAATATGCAAGGAAGAAAATTTGTGATCCCTTTATTATCAACGAATACTATGATCTACTTGAAGGTATACTTACAAACCTGTGCCTTCAAAATAGACCAGAAAATATATATAATATTGATGAAACTAGTTTTTCAAAAGACCCAAGTAGAACCAAAGTTCTGGGTGAAATTGGATTTCCTTCCACAAGGACGATCAGTTCTGCAGGAAAAGAGAATACGACAGTATTATTAGGATGCAATGCGAAAGGGGATAAAATTTCACCCCTGATCGTATTTAAGGGGAAGTATGTATGGGATGAATGGACTGATAAAACCCAAACCTAAATTTTATACGAAGTGTTTTCGTATTACAATTAAAGAATAATCAACTTATAAGGATTTTATGTTGTACCTACACATACAACTTTCCGGCAAATAAATATTTGTTCTTTTTATTTTACCACAGTCACATCCCTAGTACTAAGTATGCCGCACTTACCCAACTTTTTTGATTTCATTAAATATATTCTATTTCTTAATGAAATTTACATGCATGAACTATCAAAATATTGTATAATACTTTTGTTGTCATATTTCGTTTATTGACAATATTTTGAGAGATAATGCAACTAGACGCTCTTACCCCAACTGGGGGGGTAAGAGCGTCTATTCGCCTTGTTACATTAAAACGTTTGAATTATGATTAACCATTAAATATTTTAATGTAATGATTACAGTGATTGAAAAAGGGATAAATTGTTTAGAAGTCAACAAAAATTTCAAAGAGATATTACAATCCGTTAAGAATCACCATCCACTTAAAGTTCATCTAATCGATTTTTATGCCGCACTTACCCTAACTCACCTTATTAAATTTATATGGTACCGTTGCACACTTTCAAACACATTTACAATTTCAAAATTTTGAATTATTGATCAGGGAATAAAATTTTATAAGATTGCCATTATACGGACACCCATGACACATGATGACGTCACATTAACCCATCGTGCCCTATCGGCGCCAGTGTTACAGGATGCAGGGCATGATGAAAATCAAAAAAAATTAATCATATTTTGATTTTTTTTAAGTTGAAATTACTTAATATATGTAGCTATCATTTTATGATGTTAGTTATATACAGTCCAATATATTTTTTTAGAAATATTTGATTTATAAAATCTATTTTTACTTAAATTTATCAAAATAATGATCAGTTCGCTAGGTATGAGGTGTTTGACACATTAAAAAACATAAAATGGCCCTCCATCTTCTAAATATCTTGAAGAGTATTATATTTAGCTCCAGTTTTAGTATATCCTCCTTTTATTATTTACTTCTATCATGGACTTTCTATCTGTCATTTTGTATAAAAAATGGCTAAAAAAACCCAAAAAACTATATTTGACATGTTTTTTTCATTCCTCTTATACACAAAGTTTACTTAAAATGTAAATACTTAATAGAAAAATTCAAAACCTATAAATATTTAAAAAATATATAAATATTTATTTATATATTTTTTATATAAATAAATATTTAAAAAATACATGAGTTGTATCAATTTTAGTAATCAGTGTGCCTTTTTAAGTGATCCTGAAAAATTAATTCTCTGGAATGGGTTAAACAACGAATTACGTTTGTACTCATGCATACAAACGTGCAGTATATCGTCACTGTTCTGGCAGAAAACACTAATTCAAAAAAATGACATTGAGTTAGTACCAAAATGTTCCTTATTTCAAACTTTACCGTCTGGAAACCTTAATAAATATACAGTCTTTATTTTAATGTCACCCTTTTTACGATTACGTAATAAACTCACATGATAGACCATTATTTCAAACATTTTAATAACTTCAAAGTCAAATTACTCAAAACTAGTATTCTCCAGTTAGTGTGTTCTGCCAGAACAGAGACGATATAGCCTATAAGGTTTTTGAGAATCTCATGCATACGACTCTCTAAATTACCAAGATCTTTATTCACGCGTCAATTTAACGTATGATACCAAACACACGCAAGCTATTGTAGCTCATCATCTATATTCTATGTAATCACAAATTTAATTGCATTCATTCATCATAAATGAATTTCGATTCTATTGCTTCAGTAGTTCATGTAAGACAGGTTTTTAGAAATGAATACCAAATTCCCCATTTGTTTTATAATTTTCATGTTGATTAATGCACTTATGACCTAATACATTAGATTGAAGAAAATTGATTGTACATATTGAAAACGAAACTTTGGAAATTGCATAGTTAGAGTAGAACCCAATTGTTTTGTTCGATTTAATAAATGGTCTGTATTCTGTCCTTTACAGAGTGAGAATATTATGGAGAGGTTATGCAGGGTAGATGAAAATAATTATTGTTGGTCTTAAAGATTGTGAAAGAATAAATTGAACTTCAGGCATAAAGAATTTGGTTGGAATTGTAAGTATAGCAAGAGCAGAATGCTGTTTCTTGTTCGGATGCGATCACATCTTGTGATTAATATTGAATCCTAAGGTATACACCTAATCCAATGACAATGATCTAAAGGCCTATTGTGTAAATCAGTGCTTCTCAAACTTTTTCATGGCCCCCGAATACAGAAAAAAAATCTTACTTGCATGTAAAGCAAAAATTAAAAAAAAACTTCAAATTTATTACAGCTACGCCTACAAAAACAATTTAATGAGAGGATGTGATTGCATATTTTTACATAATAAATCAATATCCGGTACAATGTTTGAAATACTAATATGCAGGGTTTGCTCCAAAGTCTCTATGTTTATTGACCTGTGTTTATTTACCAGTAATGATGAAAAAATGCTGTTGACGGATATTTTTGCTGTCGCCTTATCCAAAATTCTGCAACTCATTAAATTCAACTTCAAGGGAATTAATTATCAATAAATTCTTCTTGACCTGCCCACGTAATATGATCATATTTTAAGGATTTAGCAAATGGTGTACTTATCCGATTGTACTTTTGGTCTTCATTTAAGTTTGGGAAATAAATATTGAAATACTGAAATATTTTGCGGCTCCCTGGCAGGTGCTCCATGGCCCCCATTTTGAGAAGTACTGGTGTAAATGCTTAAAATGCTAGTATAAATTCGCCCATCTTTAACTGTTGACGTCTTGACTTGTTATTGCTTGTTCAGTTCAGTTCAGTGCTACCAATCTTGGTAAAAAAATATGATTTTTCATCGAATCTACTGATATTGGCACCACTGTTTTATGGGGGACTGGAAACTGAGTGCATATTAGTCTATGACTTAGTGACTGGGAGACTAGGTAGCATGTCGCGTCTCTTCATTTTTAGTCGCAAACGTTTTGAAACATTCCAGTCTTGCCGTGAGCTAGTCGTCATTGAAATACGTTACCTAGATGCTTACAACCAACTTATTGTAATTGTTACAATAAGTGCTAATACTATGATACAAACCTACCCTAAGTTTGATAATATTTATCACTTTAGCGGTCGATAAAAGTATAGAATAGACCCACAGATGTATACATAGTTACACTTTGTTAGCCAAGTTTGCACTGATGGACCTGGGTCTGGGTCTCAGGCGGTTTTTTTTATATGAATGAATTTATAATATGCATTGTAGAAAATCCTATTACTGCTTCTGCAGAACTAACTGCCATAATGCGGAGTATATTTGCAACATTTTAAAAACACTTCGAATGTCTTAGATTGTGACGATTTTTGAGAATAATTTTCAATTAATTATTGGATTTAGTAATGTAAGAATTAATTGAATTCACAGTTTTTCCTCTTCGAATTTCCAAGAGACAACAGCTTTATCGACATTTCAAGAATTTAGCCCAAGTGCTTTATGACTGGTGTTATTTTTTCTGTGAACTGACCAACTAACTTCTTGCCGACCCCCCCTAATATATAATAAATAAAATGTTATGGGAATGAAATAAAATTTAATACCAATTTTATTGTCATCAAAATATTCATATTATCGAATTTCTGACATCTGTGTCCAGCCCATTGCAATTTTATCTATGTGGCGACCTCTATCACATCGTGTAGGTACCTATTGTATGACAACATCTTCTTGGCTATGCTTCTAGGCGCTGTTGTCTACTAAATGGGAGGAGCTTGTTAGTTTATAATGGATTGCGGGTAAAAATGGGTGGAGCATGTTAGTTCACAGTTTTAACACGTAGCCAAAAAGATGTTGTCGTACTATACTGTTGTTTATGTAGGTAGGCAGTCCATATAATTCAACTTAACATGCATAACATTTTTAGTTTATATGATTGAATGTAATGTATATTAAAAATAAAAACGAATATATTCCTGACCCTTCAATCCAGTAACATTCCTAGGTAAAGTAGGTACCACCCTCTTTAATTTTTTGTTTCAAATTGTCTGAAAAATCGTTAAGTCCCAACTTACCTATTTTATCATTTATTCTCGGCTATTTTAAACAGACGAATACACAAAAAATATTAAAATTTACATATATACAACATATATTGCGAATTAGAGCATTTTCACGTAATCTACTCTCAAACAGTGGTGATTTTAGGTATGCGGGGGTTCGTGGCGCTGATAGGTTTGGAGGCACAATTGTGAAAATTTAGCCTGTGCGATAAACCACCATTAGGTACAATATTATGTATTACAATACAACAATAGTTACATAGTCAGGAGTTTTAATGGTTGGATTATTTTTAAATTTATAGGTATGTTAACACTTTCTAATGAAGCGACCCCATTGTCTGGCTTCATTGAAGACCATCACTGCTCTTAAAAGTTATAATATTATTTGTGTCCGTTCCTTCATTCGCCGCCCCTATGCAACGCATGACTTGCCTACCCATCCCTCGAAATGAACAATTTTACGAATCGGGGCGCTCGATATTTTTTCGAAAATATAGTTATTTACTCATATATATATTGTTTAAAAATAAATGTGTTCGGTTTTCTGTTATTATATGGCCTATCTAGCTCAAATGCTCAAAATATTTTTTCCATGAGACGTAGCGATAATTTTGGGGATTCCATGAACCGGAACGACACTCCGGTGTGCTCCGGTCATTTCGAGCCCTGCAGCTTACCCCCTCGGGACGTCACTGCTTGAATCCTGCCGGTCGGGTTTCTTCTGCCATCACCACCATAGAGGTATTAAATAAAAAGAGGGAAAGAAATCGGCTTTCTTCAACTGAATGAAGCAGGCCAACAATAGCCGACAACTTACGAGAAATAGTGACGCGATAATAAAAATGCAGGGCTGATGCCGGAAGATTTACTTTGGTCACTGTAACATACCCATATAATTGATAATGTTAATGTTAATTTTGCCGCAAATTGATTACCAGCCTGCCTAACCATACTTTTTTTTATATAACCTGCCTGCTTCACGATGTTTTCATATAATCTGCCGCCCCTAGGTCAGCACCCACGCCTGGCGTGGGTCTGCCGAGACGGGTACATGTAAATTGTACGTATTACATTTCGCCGTAGCACAGTTTACCGTGAGCTGTCTTACCGGAAAGAAATTGCCGTATATCATTGAGATAAAATTGTTCGTGGAGCATTGCAGGCTGTTCCAGTTTTATTAGATTCAATAAGAACATTAATTTGATATTGATTTGCATCGAATGTTTGATAATATCGCTGTCATTATAATTGATACGAGAACCTACCTGAATTTTATATAAATTATACGATATTATGATTGCATTTCTAATTTACTTACTTACCTATTTTTTCTGTATTTCCCTTGTATTCCAGTGGTTTTTATAACGTATTTTTAATTGGTTTATTTAGGTAAGGAATCGATTTCAATATTTTAAACTGTCATCTATTTCCGATAAAACATCTCACGATGAACTGTGTTACGGCAAACTGTATACGTACAAATTTCTGGACACGCTGCTGAGACTTCAGATAATATATCTACAATTTTTAGAAAAATCATACAGGGCATGAAAGAATTATTAAGTAAAGTTTTGACACGGTTCTTACGAACCGGTACAAATCGGCTGGATGCAACACTAGGTAGGTACGTCTTATTATACGTTGTAATATTATCTAATGTTACAGGATAATTTGTGTAAAAAAATAACCATCGATTTTTGACGTTTTATCGCATCATCTCGTCAAAAGTTTGTTTGTAGGTACCATAGCCAAGGCTTCTAGCTAATCATATTATTAAAATAATTTTATTCTTTGTTATTTAAAATGAAATTGCTGGCAAACTAGAAAAAATACGACACGCGAGAGCGTTTATTTTGCCCGCGTATTGTGGAAATAAACTAGGAGTCGGTAATTATTTGTTTCCCTGCACAGTTTGGGATACAAAAAAATGAATAAATGTTATATTTTGTCGGTTGTTGGCTGAAAATGCCGGAGCCATTTTGTAACCAGAGACATTGTTTAGTAATTACGAATATGATAAAAATAGTTATGAGAAATGATAAATCTTTTTTTTAATATTTTGTATGTGAGCTCTAATATTATTTATTTTGAATATATTATAGATAACTAAAACTATGTGTTACTAAGCTCGGTCGTACATTCAAACTCGTCTTAACTGCAACACATCGAATTTGTCGTTTTGCAGTGACTTCCTTACAACCCAATCTTTCTTATGACTTCTTAAAGTCATGCCGTGGCCCCCAGGGAGGGCACATAGCCGCAGGTTGACAAACCCGTGGCGTAGGGTGTCATTGGTTCTCCATCTACAATGAAAAATAGATCAAAATGCGTGACGAAATTTATCGAGTGTTATCCACGGAGCCATTTGATAATAATATTATATTTATATTATAAAAAGCTTAGATAGGCTTATTATTGTCGTGTCTTCGGGTGAGCTTGTTTTCTACCAGCCAATCCAAATTATAGGGATCGCTTGACATCTCGTGACGGGTTGGCCGTTGGCTATAAGCTGGTGGTGCCTTCGATGATCGAAACGACCCTATATGCACTTACGCTTCGATGGAAATCGATCGATTTTTTTTACATATCTTTCCCTGTTATATTGTTTCCCCCAATAAAGAAAATGAATAAATGATAATATTCTACGTAAAATCTTTTGATATTTTGCCATCCAAATGTGTAGGTGTGTAGAGATTGCAAACATATTTAAAGTATAATTACGAAGGACAAACAATGTTATAATTATTCATGTTAACATTTATTAATACCTATAATGATGGCCCCACGATGGCTGAGCGGCTTACGTGTCGGCTTATAATGTCGTGGGTCCCAGATTAGAATTCTTGGTCTAGCAAATACACATATTGTTTTTCAATTTGTGCTTGGATTCAAAGTATGGGTCTAATAGGCAGGGCTAGAAACGGACCGAAGCACACCGGAGTGCCGTTCCCCAGCTTGAAATCCCCAAAATTATCGCTGCGTGTCGTGAAAAAAATAATTTGATCATCTGAGCTAGATAAGCCATCTTTTATAAAATATACTTACATAAAATTAGACAACTATTTTAATATTTTCGGAAAATTATTCAATGCTCCGGTTCGTTAAATTTTCCATTTCGAGCGCTACTAATTGGTTGAGCAAGTGGCTAATCTCAATATCTCGTCAAAACAAACATCTCTTAATTCTAACCTCCACTCCGTGGAGGCCCATATTATCCTATTAGGATTAAATGGGCCCCAAAAGAAGAAAAAAATAATGTTATAGTCTGCTATTGTTTACTCAATTTGTGTGTATCCAAAATCCAATGGATTGGGCGAATGGCTAACAACATTCGACATAGGAAGTATGATTAGACATACCCCGTCTTGATTCGGAAATAGTGATTAGCATTTTTACATGTTAACTGCCACTTAGGTACCATAATCAAAACATCAAAGCTCGCATTTTCCGCGTCATAGATAATTAGTGTTTTGTTTTCGGTTGATTGTAACAATGCGTTCGTTCAAATTATATCGATAATAATCTTTAGGGAATATATTCGAGGTTTTTTCGAAATTGCTTTGAAATTATTGCTGCCTTGGGCGTATAGAGATTTGAAGCTCATTTTGTAAGGATAATCACTCTCAAAACGAATCTATGATTCCATCGTGCGCGGTGCGTGTCACGGAAGAAAATTCTTGTTTTTTTCCCCCTAATTTTAGAATATGTAGTAACTTGGATTGTTATACATAACGTACAAAAGAGTCGAGGAAAATTTTTAAATATACGTATTATATATTTCAATTTATTTATTTATTTAATTTCAATTTTTTTGAAACATATTGCTGACATTACAAATTATAAGTTTAAGACGTTCACAACATGACATTTAAAAACAAAGATACATAAAACAGTATTACATAAAAAAAGAGATAGATCAGTAGGTAAATTAGATAGGTACAAGGAAGTACACCGGATGAGTTAAGCAGACCCTATTTTAAGAATTTATAAAACAACGTCCACCTAAACTCGTTCTCACGTAGGTGAAATATATCAACACCCGAAGCAATTTCGTTGAACATAGTTATCGCCCTCCCAATTGGCATTACCAGTGGCAGGTTGGTTCTGCACCTTGGGAGAATAAACAACTGATGGTCTCTATTTCTAAGATCAGGGACACACAGGTCAACACTGCCCAGAATGGCAGAGTTCTCATTTATACCTCGTATAAGTCGAAAAAAATACGTAGCTAAATAAAGATTTCTTCTACATTGCAGACTGCAGTATGTAAGCATGCCTAAGAGAAAGTCAGTTGGATAAAGCCACGGATAGTATCCATACAACCTCAAGTAAAGGAGTCTCAAGAATTTCTTCTGTACCCTCTCCACCATAAGGCCATACTTCAACTGATGCGGTGCCCAAACAATAGACCCACTCTCAAGTCTGCTTCGAACTAAAGAATTAAATAAAAGTTTTAATACCGTAACATCTGAAAAGACCCGGGAAGTACGCATGACGAAGCCCAACGTTTTAAGCGCCTTGTTACAAATGGTAACAATAATTTAATATATTATCTATATCAAGTTGGAGCTGACGACAATCGTCCAAGGTGACAACTTCCAAAAAGAGTTTCAAGTCATCAGCGAACAACAAAAACATAGCGTTTTTTATTACCAATGCTATGTCATTTATAAAAATCGTGAACAGCAACGGCCCTAAGTTTGAGCCCTGGGGGACACCAGAAAATGTGTAAAAGGTCTGTGACTGATAAAGGCCGTACGACACGTATTGTTGACGGTTCCTAAAATTACTCCCGAATAGCTTCAAAAATCGATCCGACAATCTAATAAGTTAGAGTTTTTCCATCAGGATGTCATGATTGACTTTGTCAAATGCTTTCGAGAAGTCATAGACGATAGAAGATAGAAGATAATACTAAATAATAACTAAATGGTTATTAATTTTGAAAGCTGGTTAAGGGTACATCACTTACTTCAGCTCATTCCTGTATAAAAAAAACACCCAAGTGTCTACCAGTTTGTTAGTAATATTTGTATGAAAAACAATAAAAGTTCATACCGAGGTGTGAAAATACCGTGGAAAATATATCAATTTTTGTAAGCCAAAGTGTAAAGCTCTATACATTGTAAAATTCAATGAATAAGGCATAATTTTATACTTCCATGTATTTTTTAAACATATAATGGTTATCATTGATCGTGTATGGAAAAATACGTTTACCAGTTCGTCTAAATTTTCGATTTTTAGTCTGCTTCAATGGGTTACATGTAAATTGTAGGTAAAACATTTCACCGTAGCACAGTTCGCCGTGAGCTATCTTATCGGAAAGAGATGACTATTTACTATACGGTCTCCAATTTTATTAGATTTACTAATATGAACATTACTTCAATTTTAATAGCTGAATTTGACAAAATTCATGAATTCGAGAATGAAAACTTAACATAACCTAACAAATAATCCAGTATATCGGCTAAAATTTGTTTGCCGCTGGCTTCATGTAAATTGTAAACCGACAAGAACCGTTTTTTATTTAGACATCTCAGTACTATACGACCCAAAGAGGTTGGACGGTCTTTAATATACGACCATATATTTCCGTTAAACATAAAAATAAAAATACAAAGGGAATGTCATTAAATATTACCAATATATCTCGAATGCGCGTTTCGGTTACTAGTAGGAAATTCAATCCCGAGCCAAAATTCTGATCCCGGGATTTCGGGATTACAATTTGACAATCCCGGGATTGGCATTTTTTTTCCATTGTTAAAATAAAAAATTTATATTCACATATAACTTTTATAAAATCGGTCAAAAATAAATCTAGTATAATTTATACTATTTAAGACATTTATCATTAATATTGTATATCTACGTTCAATCTTGGAAATACATAAGTTTAATGGAGTAAATAATATTGTAATATAAATAATAATGTGAATTTAATATGAGATTGCTGTTTCTGATAGTAAAGACTTAATGAATGGATTAGCGAGATTTAAAATAGTAAAGCGAATAATCATGGCGTACTTATGGCCTTTCCGCTTCATACATCTAATTAGACAGCCAAATATGAAACTGCCGTAAAACGTATGAGATCATGGTGGAATTACTTTGTTAAAAGTGCGAAGCATTGTTTTTTTCAATCTTCCTCATTTTTAATAATTCATGTGAAAAAATAAAATAAATCGGCAACTTACACATGGGTATAAATCAAACTTCATTCAAACTTAGTTTATTTCTAATGTAGTTATTTTTTATTATAAGTATTTTTTCTGTTATATTTTTGCTTTTATTTTATGTTCCATAAAAATTGATAAAAAATAAATCCCGAAATCCCGGGATTCATAGGTATCGAAAATAGCTCGGGATCCCGGGATTGGAATCCCTAGTTACTAGGTACGTGACAAACTTGACACAATGTGGTCACAATCACAAAGAGAGAAGTTTATCACATTTTTTTCACACTCGAGAATTAAATGTTGTTACTACCATACCCAGAAGGTAATGCACTTCCCATTATTAATGTGCTCCCTGGATTAAACATACCGCACCACGCATTTTAGAGGTAGGTATTATTACTAACACAATTCCGGCTGGGTTACCCCCTAAATTCACTATTTAGGTACTTACCTAGTATGAATGTGTTTTTTTGGTACCAGATCTCTTCCGTTTCTCTATCTGACGATTTTTGACACTATATGATATCTAGTAATTATTATTTATTTAATTCTTTCCATAAAATCAAATCTAACCACAGACGTCGGTTAAAATACAAATAATTTATAACCGGCACGAATATAATAAGTTGCAGATATTTTTTTCAATGTCGGCATTTAAATTGTAAAAGCTTTGTATTTTTTCAGAGTAAAGGCGCTTGGAGAATAAAATAGTCTGGTACTTATTGGGAAGTCGGCTGCGGGCTGATCCGATCCGAAGTTCAGGACCTGTCAATCACACGCAAATAAATGCCCGACCGTTTCTACAGAATCGTAATTACCTGGACGATGAACTAAATTAGGTTAAATTGCTTGGCCGAATTTGAACGTTTCTTGTTGGATAGAATAAATATTTCAGAACGTATTTTTGTATTAACCTGCCGTTAATTATAATACACATTACCTACTATTCATGTTGTATTCCGTATCGTTTGTTACATTATTATAGTGTATTAATAGCGTTTTGTGAAGAATCTAAATTGATCAATAGTCTTTGGAAAGAAATGAAATGATGATATTAAATATACTTACTTCCTCTTTGCTTTGTGTGGAAAAACTTTTTCCATTAACAAACACACGTTGATGAAAAAAAATAATATCTTAAAGAATTTACACGTTTAAAACTTCAAATTAACTACCTAATTAAAAACAAATACACAAGAAAAACGTTAACAAAGAGTTGTGTGTAGTAACAAACTGCCCTTTTGGCTCCAGAGGGATAAGGCGTGGAATCACAAGAGAGATGGGTGGAATGTTTTGGGTTGCTTCAGGATGAATACTGATTATGTAAATACGTTTATTGTTTCACTGATGTATTTAGTTAAGAACGTGTCTTCTGGTTTCGACAGGGAAGTTGGAACTGAATTCAAAAACACTATTAAAGGTTCAAATACGGGTAGAATGGATTCTGTAAATCCGGGGCAAGCGTAAACCGAAATGTGTGGCAAATCAGTTTTATTACCAATAGTGCGCTGGGAGCGACAGATGGGTACCGTCACAAAAAGAGGGTGTTAGTAGGTACGGTGTATCCAAAATAACACTGATTATAAGTAATTGGTGATAGGTTTTAATTTAAATCATCTTGCATTTAAATATCGAAAGAAAATTAGTCGTGATCTACAGTCCACTCTGTAAATTTAACTGAACAATAAAGGAATAGGCGATGCAGGAGAATATTTATCAATAACCTGTAATTAATTTTATACAATTCCCTAGATGCAAAATGTTTACGGAAATTCTTAATTATTGTAAAATCTAAATTGCTGGTCAATTCATGAACGTTTGCACATTTCTATAGTGTGTTAGAAAAACATTAGCGCGAAGGCATATTTTTTTTCAATAATTAAGTATACATTAATGAAAACTTTAAATATAAAATAATAAATTGAATGCCAATTGTAACCTTTTGCTTTATGGGTAGTCCATTTATATGACATTACGTCCTAACAGTAGGGAAAGACCTGAATCCTGATGTAATGTGACAATTTGTAACGAAAGGGTAATGGGTAGAAATAATACGCGACGACACAAAACCAACTAGATACAAACCCTTTTTTATGAGAATATTAACGAATGGGGAGTGGTTCAAAAATGTGAAGTAATTTAGACTACTTCTTCTTAGTCCATGCCCGCTCCACTTTTCTCGTCAGTCTGCTTGTGTATTCTGCCAGTAAGTACCAGTTTTCCCAGATCAGGACAGTGGGGTAAAATATTTTGAGGCAAAATGTGACCATGAGGCGTTCAAAAATATCCAAAGACGTTTAACGTCATTCAAGGACGATTCCTTATAAAACGTCATCGATTTGTGTGAAGCACGTAATATAAAAATAAATATGAAAAATTATGTTCTTTAGTATTTTTTTTCAACTACCTATTACAATATTATGTTAGACTTATTACGAGCAATGAATAATGACTCTAATTCATTCACCGCTGAAAAATATTGCGCGGGTTTTTCTTATCAATGATAAGGAAAAATGTTTTATTTGCTTTTTCTGTCACATTTTTGATTTACGTCCCTAACTGAGTGCACAGCAAAGCTACTCACATTTTGCTCGTTACGCCATTTTCACAAAAGAAAATATTTAAAGTGTGTTTTCCACTATATAACAATCGTTTAATGGCGTTATAATAAATAATTAACAGAGCGAAATAATTTTCATAATTTAAAGAAAAACACTACATTTTTTTATTACTTTTAATTACATTACAGATAAACATAGTAATTAGCAATATACCTACTCAATTATTAGCCTATGTCATTGCTAAATCCAAGTTTTTACTTAAATCAAAAAGATATATGTTTCCACTATTTTATGTATTATTTATAATAATTAAATTTTAAATTAGCGTAGACGTGGCAAAGCATAACATAATGTTATTATAGAATATAGATATGTCATATTTTTCATTATTATAAAACTATAGAAAGCGATGTAGTAAGTAAACTAGTTTGATGTTTGAATTAAGATAAAAATAATCAGGTAGTTTTATTTATATAAAAGGTACGAGTATCTACGTCCAATTATTGAAAAACATTGGTTTGTTTAATTACTTTTTTAAAGATTCCAGGTTATTATTTATATTTCTATGCTCTGGCAACATTCATTATAATTGAAATTGTATTCATTAGTAATTTAAAAAGAGAACGAATTAAATATTATTTGAAATGTATATTGAAATTAATCAATACGATATTATTTCTAAGTCTAAGCTTTAGTTAATAATGGAAGTAAACTGAATCTTAGTGAATTTACGTATTACTCTGTATATTTGGGATAAGGTAAGTAATTAATTATTACACACCGATATTCTATATGAAAATATAGATGTATATCATAAAATGATTTAAGTTATTTTTTACTCAAATACACCTGTAAGTTTACGTTTTAGTGGCGTAGAACAAGTATTGCTCTACGCGATGTATCATTGGTAAATTATTACAAAGTTTAAAATTTCTAAATTGATTTAGGTATCCATATATTATATTAAATATATCACAATGTAAAATTAGAGGGATTATCAATATTTGGCAATTTTTCGTATTCAAAAAATCTAATCTAAATCTAATCCAATCTAAAAGAATTCAAGTAATACTTACACATTTTTATTTATTTAAAAAATATAGAATATATATTCTTGATATTTATATTATGAACATCGAAAGAACTTATTAAATTACATTTTAAGGTGTATGCTCCACTTACCGGAGGCATACAGCGAAAAAATACGAAGTTTACAAATTGAGGCAATTAATTTATTAATAATTTACATTTTGAAGTACCTAATGTAATTACACAATTCGTACCTATCTAAAAGCAATAAAAATAAAATTATTTTTTATTTAAAGTCAAAAATAAAGGATTCTCTCTACATATTATTTTAGGGTTAGTTTATTAATTTTTTTTCGATGCAGCTAAAATATTTTTGAATGATTCATAGTTTTAATGTAATTTATACTTATATTTATTTAAAAAAAACGTGTAAAATTTGAAATCCGAAAAATTTTCAGATTCTGATGACAGACAGACGTAAGTACATAGACGATATATTTATTTTTATTGTCATTGTATGGCTTTCACATTCGAAATTAATTTGTGGTGATTTATTTTAATTGTTTTGTAATTGTATTCGTCTTATAATCGATAAAATGTTGTATTTTGATTATTTCATAAAACCAATACATCGTAATTGCAGTAAGTTAGAATTGGGTGACGATATTATTAGATGATTTAAAAAATAATGAAGGGTTTAGAGTAGTTTTAAAAGCAAAGAAACATCATGTGGGTAGATATTAGCAAATAATGTCGATATTATGTTGTATAACAGTTATGTCAGTATTTAGGTAACTATAATATTGTTTTGTATGAATAATTCGAGTTGCAGTATTCTTTGTGGTAAACTACATGTATATATTATATATATTATACTAACTACACGTTCGCTGAATCGTTGAGTATTATAAAAGGAAATTCCTGGTTTTCTTTTTAAGGTTTTTTCGTCAAACGCGTGCTGTTATATCTTTATCGATGCCAAGTTCTGACAGAATGAGTTATGAAATTAAATCAAATGGTAAAGAAGTAACATGAGGAAAGGGTTAAAAGTTTACCTGTTAGTTAAAAAGCATTTATTTTCATGTTTCTAGAATATTTACGTATGTACCTAAAATAGAGTTCTCAATAATGTAATTTATTAACAGCCACAGTTAAATATACTCGTAACATTGCCGCTAAAATTTAACAAATAATGATCATTAAATGTACAGTAGAACCTTGATATAACGAATTAATGCGGGTGAGGGGGTGTCCGTTAAAAGCCGAAAGTTAATTATATAAAAGTAGATATTCCGAATGTGTTTTTTTATTAAGAAAATAAACGGCTCAATACAAAGCCAATGAAGTTTCCATAAATGGATTGAAAATATTATGTAATAATAAATGTTATTAGATCATCGAGATTCTTATTCCTCGCTATCTTCACTTCCATCTTCATTTTCCAAGATCGTAACATCATCTGATATTTCACTTTCAGTCATGATCTGATCCGGGGTCACCCTTTTCTATTTATAACAATAATTGTAAAATTATTAAATGGTGTAAAGATTGTGCCATTCACTCCTAGTAAACAAATTAAACTGTTGTGCAGCTGTGTGAATTAGCGGCCAGCATTGCAAGCATCAGTGCTACGTTCAGTCTAGACCAGGAAGGTATAATTTGAGAAGCATGGCGTGATTATCATGCGCAGGACATTGTATACAAGCGGTGAGACTTGGCTTAAACCATGTATAATATTAACAGGATATTTTTAACAATTGACTTGATATTTTGTCCGTTATATCCGAAGTCTGTTGTACCGAGGTTCTACTGTATTTATGTATTTTATTTTCTTTTTTTATATAATATATAATGCTAGTATATGGAAAAAAGTGTTGCAGAGCTTTAACAGGCACCCCAGATGGATGAGTGGTGAGGGGTTTTAAAGCCACGGGTCTCGGGATTGGAAAATTTACACATTGTTTTTCAATTCCTGTACAAAACTTGGACCCAGAACATGAATATTTTAGGTTAAGCGGTTAATGTTTATATCGTAGATTTTTTCTTATCTGATATTCGGAACAGTTTAACTGGTAATATATATATATATATAATATCACATTTGAAAACGAGTTGAACTGCAAGTGATTAACACGAAGATATTTATTTACTAAGCTTTGGTATAATGACCACACCAAAGCTCGATTTTATATAAATAAAAATGTTTACGATAAAGGATTAGATAGTTACCTATACACATTTTTCTTTCCTAAACAATCGTGTTTTAAATATTTTTAACTGTGGGTTATTAAAAAAAACCTTTATATTTATACTGTATTCGAGAGAATATAGTAAACAACATATTAATAATAAAAAATACAAGATAAAAAGAACTTATTATATACCACGTTTTTAAATTTTCTGTTGAATCATATAAACTTGACAATTCTATGTATTAAAAATTTAGGACAAATAAGGCCATTGTCAACAAATCATTTTTTGCTATTTTGCAACAAACAAACAAATATAGAATACTGAAATTTCATTTTGATTTCCATAGTAACGCACGTATATATTATTAATTTAGTTGCTTGCTAGGACCACCCCCTTAGCAACCAATAATAGTGCATTGGATTACGGATTTCTTCCGAAATAACTTTTCATACAAAACAGAATTAACTGAAAATGAATTCAATGCTGCTTAAAGATGGCTAAAAGTATTAAAAGAATGCATTGTCATCGTGTTCTGATATATTCTAAAAGTTTCAAATGTCTAGCTAGTTGGAAATTAGTTAAAAATCGATTGCAAGATTTGTACTGGACAAACAAGAATACGAGCTAAGAAAAACGTGGTAAAAATATGTTTAATTATAAGAAATACCTACGCCTTCAATAAACGCAAATTTTATAACAGCTTAATTTTTTGAATTAAGAAATATTTTTCTTTTTAATATTTTGAAATAGGTACGTTTTAATAAGTTAAATTGTATTAAATTGAAATTGCCGTATTCTGTCGTTAGTTGCATTTAAAAAATAAATTCGTTCAGAATTATTGATTCTGGTATAATTTTCGAACGGAATATTTTATTCTAAGACTAAAATAGTATATAATATTGTGTTTTCTTTGTGATGTCACATTTATACGACCCGCCTATCCCCTTCGCTGCCTTAGAGCGTAAAATATGGACATGGACGATTAAGCTTTCATGACAAAAAAGCTTTATTTCCGACGGAAAATCATTTGTATTGTGTTTTATTGATATTGCTTGGTGACAAAAGCATACTATGTTAAAGAACTCTTGTTATTCTAATGTAAAAGTACATTGAAAAATCAAAAAATTGCGACTTTATTAAGAATGGTTATACTGAAAATATTGTGAAA
This sequence comes from Rhyacophila brunnea, assembly GCF_057557595.1. Lineage (NCBI taxonomy): Eukaryota > Metazoa > Arthropoda > Insecta > Trichoptera > Rhyacophilidae > Rhyacophila > Rhyacophila brunnea. Next base: position 30,430,396 of record NW_028233276.1, on the reverse strand, counting down.
TTAACGAAATATATATAATAATATACTCGTCTGTAAATATTAAAATATTTTACGTTTCCAACAGATTTCTAATGGAACATTTTAACGAGCTTTGATTGACGTTAAGTTTTGATTTCTATCTATCAAATCAGATTATCAAATAATGAGACAGTCTTGAATCAATTCCACCAGAGCAGGATGCAGTTTTTCATTCGCTCGCCTCAAGATAACTGTGCACTTAGTGGTGTGCGCTCGGCGGTTGTGGGCGCTGAAGCGAGTGTCGCGGCGTTATTCATCAGCTTTTTGCATTTGTTTTTGAGCGGATCGCATAAATTAAACTTCCCTTAAGTTAGAGCCGGTGCACGCAATTAAAAATAACCCGATCGCACAGTACAACAATGCTCCTCGCTCGATTGTTGTTAACTTGCTTTAAACGTTGCAAAAACAATCTTTTCCACAGACGTGGTAGCTAGTGCTCGCTTCAAACAAAGTAACTCTATAATTACAATTAAAATGTAGCTTTAATATTGTTATTATTTAAAGTTAAAGTAATGGAACACGTATGTGTACACGATGCTTATCATAAAGGTGTTTTCGGTGGAAAAAACACATTCTGTGGTTGCTTACTTATTTATAAATGAAAAAACGATTTATAGTTATTCTGCATTAATTGTATATTTATAACAATTTTTGCTACTTAAGAGAACAATTATTGGCTATTTTCCTAACCCATAGTACTTATCAGGCGCACACACATAAAAATTATATCGGGGGGAGGACTTTGATTTTTTGGAAACTTGCTTTAAGGCGGCGGGAGGGGGCGAGATTAATAAAATCTAGAAATTGCTACTGACTTCTGCATTTACCCCGCCGACTACTTATAGCTTCTACTCGCTTCAACCACGGAACCTGCACTTCTTCGAGAGCATTCCATATGCTCAGACACTCTGCACTTTGACTATAGCGATGGAGATCTAGGCTTCTGCTATTACGAGTTATTGTGACCTATAGTATCTACCAGTGGCGAAGGGTGGAGGTAGGCTGTTAAGATCCGCCATAAATAGTGCACACTAAGTCAGTCATACGTATTTGTTTTCATTGAAATAAGACTACAATTTACAGATGGTGTTGGTTAGTTTTTAAAATTCAATTAAACCCTGCGAAAACCAAGCCATTATAGATAATAGTAAAAAAATACTCTATCTATGTCTATCTATAAAATATCTAAAACTATGCAATTAAATCATACATAACTTTAGATATTTTAGAGCTAGAATAATATTTTTTCTATTATAGTTTGGTTTTGATAGGGCTTAATTAATTAAAAAAATATGAACCAACAATATGTGTAATATGTATTCTTAATCCAACGAAAACAAAATAAGTATGGATGAAAAGGTGTGCACAATTTTGTCAAATCGCCCAAAATATACCAAAACTATTACAGTTTGGTTTAAGCAGGGTTTAATTTGTTTTTAGAAATTAACCAGGACCATCTGTAAATTGTAGTCTTAGTTCAATAAAAACAAATACGTATGACTATCAAAATTTAATGTGCTCTATTTATGGCGGATCTTAACAGCCTACTTCCACCCTTCGCTACTGGTATCTACAAGCGGTTATCGAATATGCGTGGCCTAACAGTTATATACAATTATCAGGATTGTTAGTGAACGCTTGTCTTTTAAACATGCCGTGTCAGAGCAAGTATTGGATGCCACAGACGATTGCATCAATTCATGAGTGCTACAGTCTTCCACTGACGCAGGCCTTCCGCGTCGTAAAATGCCGAGCTGTTCGACAGCCAAGTCATTCGGGTCACAATACGTGGTTATGAAGCCATGATGAAGACTACGAAAAAGTAATATTCCATTAATCTAAATTATTTTATATTTTTTCGTTCCTAGGGTTGTGTGCGCGCCCGCATAGAGTCGTTATTCTGGATCGAATATACATTGAAAAACCACCATGTATTTTTTTATATATACGGAATTGAACCACCATTTACACTGTTTAAATATAGTTATCAATTTTGCTACCGGGGGACGTATTTATTTCCTTACCCACTTACATTCTACAATTTTTTTTAACATTAATGAAGTTTTGAAAAAAAGCTTACAGATTTGTTAATACGACATTTCCGCTCCATGATGGATTAGTATAACTGTGGATGTATTAAATTATTACACCTATGGTACTTTATACGTACTTTGTACGGTATATTATTTATGGAATTATAGTGTTTTATAATTTCAGTTTTATGTTATGAATGTACCTATTCAAAATATGAATTGACTCACCTGAATGTTAAAATACGGTATTGAAACATACTGGCTCGAAGAAACAAAAATAATCAGTGACATCCCGCGGGGGTTGGCAAGTCATGAATTGCATAGGGGTAGTGCATTCGAAGGGGCGGAGTAATAACATTATTTTGCTAAAAGTTTTGTGAAAATGAAATATAAATACATATATTGTGTGTTTATGAAAGTTTTGATTCAGAATATTATATTTGCCCGTTAAGAAATTTAATAATAAAGGAATAACACATTAAGATAATAATAGTGGGGGGCGTCACTTTGTATAGGGTCATCGCTATATAATATATTACTAACTAATTATTTTATTCAACGAATAATTTATTGTAATGTCATTTTTTTTGTAAAAACTACTGATCAACTTTGTCGCAATTAGATAGGATACTTATAGCTTAGTGGTCAAGAGCACATGGACGGGAATCCTGGGGGGTGCAGGGTCAAATGCTTCTGGGTGTCGTATTTTTTTCAAAAAGATTTATTTTAGTGGTTATAATAAATTATATAAACCTGTAATGCAACTAATGATTTTTTTAAATTAATTTTTAAGCATTTTGAGTAAAGTTATCCAGTTTAATGAATATTGGAAATATTTGACACAACCCAATTACCTTGAAAGGTCTAACGGCCGTGGCAATAATAATTATCTCTTTTATAAGGTACTGTTGTTGCATCGCATGACTCCGCCAGCTGCTGTCGTCGTCGGTGTTTAGCCAAATCCCCGGGCCGCACGTCCTCCCCGTATAATTACTACCGATGGCCTGGATCCTCGACAGGGTGGGAAGACGCGTCACGAAACGCCTTCGCGGTTCCTCAATCAGACCACGTTGCATGCATGTTGTTGGTGAAGTGTTTTGCTGTTTGTTGTTTTCCCGAAAGTGAAGATTTCGCACCAAAACGTTTAGTTGGACTGCAGATCGCGCCTGGCCTGTTTGTCGATTGATTTTTTTCGCAATAGCATACAGATAACTAGTCTCCTTTTACACATTATTATAATAAATTATATTGTAACACGTGTTTCTAGAGACAATAAAATAAAATTATACACCTACAGTGAAGTGTTCTAAGTTCGAAAATTAAGAATTTGAATTATAAAATAATAATAAATTTCAGTGAAATACCTAAGTCAATAAAATATACTAAGTAACAGTGGCGAAGGGTGGAGTTAGGCTGTTAAGATCTGTCATAAAAAGTGCACACTAAACTTTGTCAATACCTATTTGTTTTCATTGAAATAAGACTACAATTTACAGATGGTGTTGGTCAGTTTTTAAAATTCGAAAACCAAGCCATAACAGATAATAGTAAAAAAATACTGATTTATTTACTTATAAAATATTTAAAATTGTGCAATTAAATCATACACAACTTTGGATGTTTTATAGATAAAATATATTATATTCTTAATCCAACGTATGAATGAAAGACTGTGCAAAATTTTGTTGTATCTCCCAAAGTATACCAAAACTGTTATGGTTTGGTTAGAGAGGGTTTAATTGATTTTTAAAAACTAACCAACACCATCTGTAAATTGTAGTCATAGTTCAATAAAAACAAATATGTATGACTAACAAAGTTTAATTTGTACTATTTATGGCGGATCTTAACAGCCTACCTCAACCCTTCGCTACTGCTAAGTAATCTACTAATTACATGTTGAGTGAATCCGGTACCTACTTGAAATCATCAGAATTACTCAGCGGTGACCAAATCGACTACCGACAAATGGGTGTTAGGTATACCTTCTTACCTAATATGGAAACTTAAACCATATTTTTTGTGTAATATATTGAAAGTTAACGTTAGTTTTCATTATTTTCGTGGTGTGACAAATTTAATATTCATCGGAATGCTTTCTTTTTTGAGTGCTTGCAACTTTTAAAGTTATGTTTTTATAATTTTATTATTACAAGTGCAATTAAAGGCGCGAAAAAAATACTAGCGATAAACTGACGTCCGAATTCCACGCTCTGTCGAGTGTCAGAGCCGGAAAGGCAGAACATGGGGTGGTCATTTATAAATACCGAAGTTATCGAAGTGAGTAGGTTTAAGATTTTTCAATAAGCTTATCCCGCAAATCCCGTGTCCGCGTTGTTCTTCAATAACTGCTTGGACCAGGAGTATGTACCTCAGTAGCTAAGGGTAGAGGTAAGCTGTTAAGATCCGACATAAATTGTGCACACTAAACTTTGGCAGTCATATGTATTTATTTGCATTGAACCAAGACTACAATTTAGAGATGGTATTGGTTAGTTTTCAAAATTCAATTAAACCATGTGAAAACCTAGCCATAATATATAATATTTGTCTATCCATAACATATCTTAAATTATGCCGTTAAATCATACATAATTTTGGATATTTTATAGATAGAATAATATTTTTTTATTTATAACAACGTTTTCCTTAGCTGGTACTCTTATTTGTCCGGTGGTTCTTTGTCCGGCGCAAATCTTGCAATCGCTTTTCAACTAACTTCCCGACTAGCTAGACATATGAAACTTTTAGAATATATCAGAACACGATGCCAATGCATTTTTTTAAAAATACTTTTAGCCATCTTTAAGTAGAATTGAATTCATTTTCAGTGAATTCTGTTTTGTATGAAAAGTTATTTCGACACCATTATTGGTTGCTAGGGGTCTTGAGTCCTAGCCCCTAAATTATTAATATATACGTGCGTTAATATGGAAATCAATATGACATGTCAAGTACATTTTTTTTGATAGTTTAAGCTAGTCAAGTCTAGTTTATATGGTTCAACAGAATTTAAAAACGTTGTATATAGAAAGATCTTTTTATCTTGTAATTATTATGGTTTGCATTATGCAGGGCTTTAAAGAATATTATGTATTCTTAATTCAACGAAAACAAATGAATTTGCATGAAGAAATGTGCACTATTTTGTCGGATCGGCTATAGCATACCAAAAATATTAGGTATGGTTTAGCTTAGGCACGGTTTAATTGATTTATAAAAACTAACTAACACCATCTGTAAATAATTGTAGTCTAAAAAGTAAAAAAACAAAGATGTATGACTGAGAAAATTTAGTGTGCACTATTTATGTTGGATCTTAACAGCCTACTTCCACCCTTCACCACTGATATAATACCTACGTTTGAACAAGTGGCTAAGCTACTACTACTATTTACTAATAAAATAATCAGTGCGTGTACTTATGTACGCCAGGGCTCGAAATGGACCGGAACGCACCGGAGCGCCGTTCCGGTTCATAAAATCTACAAAAGTATCGCTCTGTCTCGTGGAAATATTAATTTGACCGTCTGAGCTAGATATTTCATATACTTACCTACTTAATAAAAAAAAATAACAGTTATTTTCATAAATCATATTTACAATTAATGTAGTATAGTATAATATAGTTGATATTTTTGTAAAATTATCGAGCGCTCCGGTTCGTAAAATTTTCCATTTCGAGCGCTGATGTACGCGCGTTAGAACTTATACTTTATTGGCGTAACAAAACAAAAACAAAACAAATAAATAGAAAATACGATAAAATAATTGAAGAAAGATATTTAATGCAATGAAAAAAGTTTTGATTAAAAAGCATTTAAATTATTTTTACACAGTAAAAAAATATTAATAAATATAAATAAAATGTAATAGGTACAGGTGTACATGAATTTCACTATGGATTTTAACAATAACCACGTGTTATGCTGAGTAACTTGCGTTTGTATATAGCTGACTGATTCGCACATGCGCGTTGGGTATACCCCGACTACGGCTAACTTCATCATGTCGCACTTTCGTAACGGTGTGCGCGCGCAGCTCTCAATTTTACCCTCTACTAAACGCGCCAAAAGAAGTATAACTTCAAAAACTGTTAATAAACTTCTCCGTAGGCGGCCAAGATTCACATCGGATTATAGAGCCAAAAAAAGTATATAATAATATATGTATGTATTGTGTTGTATTATGCCACCTAGTTGTCCGGTAGTTAAACAATCTACCGTCCCCTCGCCAAAAGTTGCGACTTCCGTCCGCCAAATGTATTGTTCAGTGTCACAGCGGCAATTATTATAATAAGCCTCGCAATTATTATTGCTGTAGGTATTAAGTAAGTTCCTGCGATGGCAACTCGGGAGTGTCTTGTCTAACTGGTTTGGTCTACCGATAATGCAGATCCCTGCGATATCCACGATAGTATTTATGAAACAATGCCTTATAGAAAGTTTTTCATAATTATTTAATTAATTAATTAATTCAGAAGTTAAATAAAATTATCGCTGTATAATAAGGGTAAGTACCCACTTTTAAAATCTAAATTGTGTAAAGTACATAAAAATTAAATAATTATACTTTTAAAAGTACCTAAGCATAATCATAATATATAATTGACAAATTTAATAGCTGACATCATTTAATTGAACTGAAAATGACTGAAAAGATAAAAAAAAACGTCTGCAATTTAAATATATATTATTCAGTGTGTACATTTAATAATTTTAAGATAATATGTGAATATATTAAAAAAAAACAATGCCACGAATTTCTCACAGGCGGAGTTGAAAATTATTTAGGTACTGTTTACCAATCTACCTATATTGTTATGAGAAAATTTATATAACGTTAATATTAAGGCGGCTATATTTTTGGAAAGAAGGAATTCAATGCTCTTAATTATTTTATTGTAAAACAAATTATCATTAAAGCATATAATTGGTAGTGAGATAAATTATTAATTTTACATTGCTGAGTAAAAACTCCCATGATTGTTTTGCGAACTGGGAAATTTTAACCATGAAATAGAAGATAAGGAAAAGAAATACGTTGAATTGCAGTTTATTGGGCAGGTAGGTACTAAGAATTGCATTTTGATTTGTAATTCCGATTTCAGTATCGGCGAATTTTGTGAAAATGTTTTTCAGTAGTTCGAATATGAATTTTTGCTAGTGAGAAAAATCATATTATACCAGGGAACACAAAATTAATGGAAACTGGCTTACCCTAATGGGTGTGGTATAACAGGCTAAATATCTCGATTGTGGAAAAATATGGAATAAACTTAAACACGTGTTAAAGAACATGCTATTTTCAATAGTGGATAATGTGCACGACGCGTTAATATAACGTCCTTTCAATCTTTGGGAACAGTCGACGCGGTTTCTTTACTTCGGTTTTATGGCGGTCAGGCCATAAACTACACTGCTTCAGAACTTTGGTCCATGGCGATGGCTTTTAAGAAATTTTCTATTTATTAATCTGTTCTGTGTATTATAAAACTGGCATTTAAACATTTTTCATTCCCGGGGTACGGGATTCCGGAATCAAGACCCTCGTAGGTAATTTAGTAGATTTATTTGGTGTAAATATAGATAGCATCTAATTATTATTCTATTAGATATTATTTAAATTCTTGAACAGATAAAGGAAGTTTTTGATGTTTTCAACTAACATATTCCCACAAAAATAGATCCATATTGTATGGCTTTTATACGTCTACAATGGATATGGGAAAAAATATCTAGAGGGATGTGACTGTCCCATTAAATAAAGTGCATTACGCGCATTGTGCATTGATCGGCAAACCACCCTTATATTTTATACAAATTATACCCTACACAGCTATTATAAGGGAGGGCCCATAATAGGTCGATATAAATTACATTTGTGGAGGAATATAATACATTTGCCTAATGGTATATAACGAGACCTTTCGACATTTCCAGAGATAATCAACTCAATAATTATTGTCATGGGATTTTATTAAAATATGATAATATTTTTAGACGCTCTTGGGATATGATTCTGTTTAAACAGTGGTTGATAATCCTTTTGTCATAATGAGTACCTAAATGAATGATTCTTGATAATTCGCTTAATTATATTGGATCAAACAGACATTGAAAAACATCACGTATTTTTTCGAACTAGTGAATCAAACGCGTGACCCACGGCTACAGACAAGGATGCTCTATCAACTATGGAACCGTGGGTGGAAAATATTTAAAAAACACCTCACGCATATTTTTAATTGATAAAACACCCCGAAATAGTGTTATTTTAAAGTAGTTTTCGTTTCAATAATCCGCATATTTATTATTAAGGTTACATTTGTATGAGGACCAAAATTTGCCTATTATTATTAAAATATTTTTTATGGAAGATGTAGTTAATTTCATGTGTGATGAAAATGTATTTTAAAAGTAGCAACGATAAATATTTTTTAATAATCTAGACCTGAGATCGAGAATTTTTTGCCATGGAGGGCGCTATTCAAAATTCTAAGAGAACATAATAATCTAATATTAATTAGATTACAAACTGAAAAATATGAAAGTCGTATCGATAAGCATAGCATTTTTCACTTTGCTTTATTTGCACGATTTTTTATTAGCATATACAACATTTAAGGAAAATAGAATGATTTTCTTTTTACACCGAGAACAGTATTTTAAAAAGTTAGTGGCGTGCCCACCATATTTTTCTTTTCTTTAAAAATGCTTGGTGAGCTTTTCGGCAATGCAGACCTTTTGCCTAGACTCTAGAGTTTGTAATCATTCGCCTTTAATCGATGAAGATGAAAGTAAACTATATATAATAATACCTAACACAATTATTATTATGCGTGGTTCTTCGTCAAATGTGAGTAGAAATAGTTTAGTAGCCCTGTAAAAAACGCCGACGACGTGCTTCTAGCCGACGCCTCCGCATCGAAATGATAGGGCGGCGCCCTTGTTTGGCGCGCGGCGTCGCGACGCATTTCGAGGGCGGCCCGCCATTAATACTTAACGCTAAACATACACACGGTTGTAATGCCAACCGACTCGTTGTTGAAGTCATTCGATAGACCTACTCTGAGGTGTAGAAGGGGCGTTATCTGAATGTGAGTAAACAATACATTATTATACCTACCTAGGTGTGGGTACATACCTGATATACTGATATTGATTAAGTACTGATAAGAGAAACTTGTCTTATTATTAATAAATATTTCATAATCTTTGGCTTAACAATAAAATTTGGCTCTATATTCTTGATATACATACGGTTCAGAGTGATTGATATATCGACTTTGGATACAGCATCTGATAAATAAAAGCATCTCCGTAGACTATGGTTATAGACACGTAACTTGAAAATATACTCATAAAAATTAAAAACATGTCAATATGCTACACCTAATATTTTATTTTTAATCTTCGATAATGATTTCTGTTTAGGGTTTAATTACACAGCGAATTAATGAAATTACAATATTAATTGTTCTAAAGTATTTTGTACTTATATTACTCTAAAGTCTTTAATAATGTTAAGAGTTACGTCATTATAGAAATAAAATATGTGCCGTTTGCATAAAATTACATACCTACGTCAATTAATTCTAAAAAAACATTTCTTATTATTTTGGTTTCGCCTTCTATCGAAGTGGTTGTATTAAATATCCCTATACTGAGCTGGTCGTATCAATTTCCAAACGCCTTGCACATTCAGCCATTTGGAGATGTTGCATAGCCAAGATAATTTCATTACACCTACGCTTCTGCTGCCCGCTACCCTTCCATGTATTATGACTAAATAATACTTCACATTGTGGTGAATATGGTCGAAGTATGCACCTTTTCTGTGCATAATAGTAGCTATACGTTCTTTTGTCTTATTGGCTCGTTCTTAAAACCTTCTTAATGGTCATTCATTTGTTCAGAATATCTTCATGGTACACAGATACAGCCACATCTCGAAAGCTTCCAGTCAAATGTCTCAAGCTTGATCTTGGATGAAAAAAAAAAATGGAGGAAACCAGTAAATAAACTGTTAAAATCGATGTGGAATAGGTACCAGTGACGAAGGGTGGAGGTGGGCTGTTAAAATCCGATATAAATAGTGTAAACTAAATTTTGTCGGTTAAACGAATTTATTTTCATTAAACTAAGCTACGATGTGTAGATAGTGTTAGTTAGTTTTTAAAATTAAATTAAATGCTGCATAATTCAAGCCATAGTAGATAATAGTAAAACAGTATTCTGTTATCTATAAAAATCTAAAATTATGACATTAAGCCGTAGGTACATAATTTCAGATATTTTCTAGATAGAAGAATATTGTTTATCGATTATGGTTTGGTGCCGTCTGTAAGAAATGTAGGTACCTATTCTTAATTCAACGAAGACCAATAAGTACATATGGCTGAAAAAATTATCTACACAATTTTTCTCGGATCGCCCATAGCATACATACCTAAACTACGTGTATTATGGTTTGATTAGGCAGACTTTAATTGAATTATCAAAACTAACCAGTCATCTGCAAATTGTATTATTATTTCAATGAAAACAAATAAGTATCACTGACAAAATTTAGTGTGGATTATTTATGTCGTATATGAACAGCCTACCTCCACCCTTCACCAGTAGAGTAAAATATAACTAAATTAACCCATTACAAACAAATCTCTACCTATAGGTATTGCGAAGAGCGTTTTATATTATAGGTACGAATGTATGTACGTACGTCAGTTTCATTTATGTACAATTCAATCTAACAAGAATATTTAAATGTTGCCAATTTTTATCATATAGATATAACTCTGATGTAAAGTATATATTTTTGACATTTTTACTCAAAACCAACATAAATATATAATAATGAATGCCTATTCATATTTGGTTAATAATTGTGTGCATAAACTAATAATTAATAAATAATATTTCTTTTTTTTCATTATATTTGTAGATATTTATATTATATTAGGTAGTTTATTACATAAGCGACCCTTCCTAAAGCTGGATGATAATATTTCGGACATTGTAATTTAGTTTAGAATGGATGAAACTTTATTTCAAATAAAGAATGTTTATTTTTACACAAAAAAATGTAGCATGCCATTCTCTCGGCGAGGGAAGTATGTAACGTAACCAAATTATCACTAATCATTCGAAAGAACTTCTTTAGACCTCACTCATAATAACAACCGACCATATTTTTTTTTCATTCTCTGTATATTAATGTAATTATTTTTCTCCTACCAGGAATCATCTCACGAAAAGTAGTATAAGGCGGCAGACCAGAAAAGCGCAGCGGCGATTTATTTTTATTTTTGTTCTCTATTCAAATTATCAACACATTCCTAACTGCGAACAAAATCTTTTTTGTGGAAGTCTCTCAAAAAATAGCATTAATATCTAATATTATAAAACACAGATAAAGTACTTACCTACATAACTAAAATATCAATGATAAGAAGGTCCTTTAATAGAGAACTGTCACGTTCTATCACCGTTGAAAAACCATTTTGGTAGGTACAGACGGTATAGATTGCGAGACAAATATGTGATACTTATGTAACGATTTTTTAATAATTATTAGGCGAGACATCGCAATATTTCCATAAGATTTAAATGGCGATTTTGTGACATGGGAGGATAAAATTTTTCATGACAAAAATCAAAGCGTTTGAACTATAGGTACATATATGGAGTCATAAGAACTTACACCCATTACAATTTTAGTATGGAGAAATCGGTATTTACAAACAAGTGATATGATTATTCATATAAATTATAAATAGTGACAGTTCATTCGGTAGAAAATCTTTTAAAAATTGCGTCGCAAAGCAAGGCATTTTTATCTCTCATAAAGTTAATGTTCCTACACATAAATTATCATCAGCCGGGGTCGATCCACTGCTGGATAATGCTCTTCCCGGTCCCTAGTTCTTCGCCTCCACTGAATTTAGCGAGTTCATCAATCCAACTGTATAACTACAATTGTTAAGCGGTTGTCCACTCGCCTATCGACATGTCTGGCCCTTTACGGTTTGATCTGCTTGGCGAGGTTTATCACATCGCGTAATCTTCGTGCACATTTGGCGTTTGTATAGTTGTATCTTTAAAAATGACCTTCCATTGTGCTTAAAGCATAAAGTGCACTACCAATTCGTACTGTCAGTCCTAGTGAGCGAAATCGAAAAACTGCGAGTAACGAAACGTGACATGGGAAAGTACATAACGCGAACAAACCAAAAATGAAGCGAATATGCTATGAAAAATAGCTTGCCTTAATAAACTGAGGCGCCAAATTCGTAGAAGAAGGTTTTGTTAAACACATTTGGATAAGCCATTATCGGATATTTTTTCATTTCATTTATTTAAGTTAGTAGCTATGCTGACTGCTACATTGGTGATTACTATCAGAGAAGACCTGCGTTGAGTTTGTTAACAAATTATATTTCGTGAAGTAGATTTACGTGAACACATCTCCGCGTAGAATATTATGTAGACGTCATTATTGTGTTAGGAAAAGTGGTGGGCGGCTACCGTACGAAGCGCTAGCCCAATCGCAACGCGCCTCAGCGATGTTCCCGCGCGACGCCATCTTTGAAAATTGAACGCGTCACGTGACCGGCGTAGACCCTGTATTTTGCCGACGGTAAGCAAATGGAAAATTGATGGGTTTGGATCGTAATTTTGCCTTTATGCTTTTAGACGGTCGATTAGATTTATCTATATACCGTTAATTCGGGTAAATTTGGTCGTCGATCTATTTTTGGCTATCTTTAATTTCTCTATTGTTAAAGTTTACGCGGTACAAATTAATAATAGCTATCTCTGAAATCCGTGAGCATGTATATAGTTATAAAGTTAAGTTTGTTAAAAAAAATTCTCCTACGCCGGTAGATTATTTAAAGAAATATTTATTCAGAGATTTCGTGGCAAATGTATCGACTAATCCAATAAAAATACTTGGAAAAAACCTCCAAGAAATGAAAACGGTGGCCGTGTACTATTTTCCCTCTATATTATCCATATATATATTGTCCATAATCATCTGCCTACTTATATATATATTGCTAGATAAAGGCCTCTCCAAGTTTCCATTCCTCTTAGCCATGTGTGTCTTACTACTACGTTACTACTTTTTCGCAGAATTTAGCTATTTCCACGAACCAGAGGCCTTCAGGGATTTCCTACGGACGATTTCTACCTAACTACTGGATAACTAGAATTATCCAGCGATTGTCCATTCCTAGAGATGTATTCCGCCCATTTATATCCATATCCATCATACGGTTTTCGTTTTTTCATGTTGTGCCTAGCATGCACGTTTCCATACCACACTGTGGTATTCTAAGTTTTGGATCTAATTTTTACAGAGGGTCCTCGTTTTACACACATATGTGATTACGAAAAATACACACTAGATTGAATACCTAACATGCGTTTTAAATTTAAAAAAAAACGATATAACCCCAAACCAGCATTGATTATTCTGCGAACAATTTAATCAAGACATACTATGCAGTATATTACAGTAATCTCTTGTTTTGTCAGATAGATGTAGTTAGTTCATCAAATTTTCGAGCTACCTGACGTCGTAGAAGACATTTTTAACGACTTACTATTAACAATAATTACTTATTAATATATACCTACCAGTGGTCCAGTTCAGTATAGTCAATGCGCCCGTATCTAAATGTGTGGATGCGAGTTGAAATCTCATAAATCACATGTGGATTTTTTCAATATGTCACTATCACTAAAAATGCAGTCATTCTTCGTCAAAAGTCGGTTAATAATTAATCTTCTATTAAACCGAAGCCCAGATGCTCTCTTGTGAGAAAAAAGGTAACTTCTCTTTTTAAACGTCATCAACATGAATTTAAACAATGCTCTTGTATCTGAATCTGTGGGTTCTAGTTGAAATCCCATGAATGACATGTGGTTTTTCAATGTGTCTTTGATCGAAAGAATGAACCCAATGGATTGGGCCAATCGCTAAAAATGCAATCATTCTTCGTGAAAAGTCAGCAAATAAACCCTCCAGTATGTCAAGATCAGTGACGTTCCGTAGGAGTAGGCAGATTGAGCGTCATTTGGGGGCGGCAGTTACTCAAAGGGCGGAAAATCAAGGAGAATCATTAGGTATATATAGAAATAGGTACATAAACTTAGTAATAACGGAAATATCTTTCCATTAAAATTCAGTTTACTGGTAATATTGTTTATTGAAGCAGAGAGGCATTTAAATTAAATTTGGATGACATAGTTACTGACGTTGCAACAAAAAAAGCCAGGAAACTTTTTTTATTTTAATGGTTGAGTGTTTAGAGTTGAGATTATTAATAATTAGTAGTGTATTTATGATTAATAGTAGGTGTATGTTAAATAAATACTAAGGAAAATTATTTTGTTTACATGTTGTACAATAATAGCATAGAAAAATGACGTGAAAATAATAAATCTGTGTATTGCTAAATGGTACAAACCAAACGACTTGTCAGACATATCAATCAAATAGGACCTCAGACCGGTAATTTGGGTAAATGTCTAACTTAATTAATTATATTATATGTAGGTATTCCCTTTTTATATTTAAATTGAATTTTGTATAATTTAGAGTATATATTTTGTTGGTAATGTATCCACACAACACATATCTTAGATATTGGAGTCATGAAAGAATGTCTAGGGATGTCACTGGCCAAGATTCTCCGTTTATGAGAACAAAAGATCACTTTATTTCAAACGTCATCAATGTGAATTTACACAATGCACTTGCAAATTCGATTCATCAGCACATAGAAAGAGTGTTGTGTAATTGTCATGCCTGTAGCCATTCCACCACCAGTCTAATGAACGAGTCTCGCGATGTGTATTTTAGTGAATAGCAACGCGTTATCAGTTGTCGGTGTTATCAGTGAACGATCGTCACGCACGTTGGCAGGAGGAAAGTGGGCGGAAAGGCTGTTCTGCCAGCCGCCCACTCTGCTGAACTGGCGACAAAGCTTCCTCGGTATTTAATTTGCGAAAGGTATTTTCAATAAATATTTTACTGCCTCTGTAGCTTAGTATTGTTTTATTGATTTATTTTTCATTTTATAATTTTTCTATGATTCTTTGATTCCCTGTTCCATGAAGATTTTTTAGAATTAAACCCAGTCGAAAAGACTCCATGGTGACCTAAGTCTTAACTGACTAAATCTGCACCCCATGATACGACAAATTGGATACGGGTATGTTATGGGGTGGGTTTTAGATTATTAGGCTACCTTTGCAGCTGATAATTGCAATTATTGACCGTATATTTTCAATATAAATAAAAAGGGAGGAAGTGAAAATTTGTAACATTACGTGAGAGTAGGTAATTTTAAATTAGAGTTTTATTGGTTTCGTCGAATATTTTTCACAAACTACCCAAAGATAATTCTAAGTTAAGCACGGAATAAATCTTGCTGATGCAGTTTTGGTAGGCTAAAGATAACATTATAAACAATTTCACCCAATAAATACACACACGGTGGTGTTTCGAAATGATCTGATGAGCAGCTTCAACATTATAGTCGTCCAATGATAATCAAGTAGGCATGTAATACATCCAAGAGTATATCTGAAGATAGGCATATTTATTATACATACATATAAAGCGAGGGGAAGTCAAAAAAGTGTACCTGAACAATATTATTTCCGGTACAATTTTGTTTCATTTTTAGTACTTTATTGATTCTTCTTGGTCGTGCACTCATGGTTGAGGATCGTGACCACATTTAAATTTCGCCATCCTTTGAACGACCAAGACTTTCCATCCTTCTCGATCTTCCGCTACTCTCAGGGCAGAATGGATGGTGCCAACATATTAACATATTAATAAGTAACTATAAAGTACATACGTCTTTATTATAAAAATTAGTACATATTCAATTCAACAATTGTGTTTAACAGCCGAGACGCAAACCAAACTCAAACAGAAAAATGAATCCGTATCAAACTGTTATTTCCTCAAATGTCACGTCACATAAATTCAGTTTCATTTTATGGTTAGCGGAAATTCTTAACACATACTCAGTGAGAGTCTCGTGTGGGTAGACAGGTAGTGCGTTGTATAGGCGCGGCACATTATAAAGAGAATCGAATGAAGGAACGAACACAAATATTACAACCTTTTCAATGTAGCAAACGATGCTGTCGCTTCATTATTAAGTACCGATCGACATCTTAGTTAAAAAATATAACCGAAGCATAAAAAATCCTGACAACATAACTATATATTATTGTATTTTAATACCAATTGTAATGGCACTTTATCGCACAAACAACATTTTCACGTACCTAAAAACACCCCTGTTTGAGAGTAGGTTTCGTGGAGTGAATTTAAAGATTTTTTGTGTATTTGCCTGTTTAATGTAGCGAAAATCAATAGTACATTTTTTTTTACCTTTCTGTCCCTAATAAGATCATAATATGAGCCTCCACAGAGTGAAGGTATTAACAGATATTTTGTTATTATAAGAAATGGATGGTAGCCACTTGCTCAACCTAGATGCATACTCTGACTCCAAACATAAATTGAAAAACAATATACCTATGCCAGATAGCCAGCATAATATTTCCAGACCCAGGATTCGAACCTGGGACCCACAACATTATAAACCGACACTTCAGCAGCTCAGTGGGCATTAATACCTACCTAATGGAATTTGCAGATAATTTGAAACTAAAAATGAAAGGGTACTATATTTTAAGTCTGCCTTAGGGCAGTACCTTATCTAGCAGCGTCACTGCAAATAGTCTGTCAAGAAAAATTCTGTTTATGACCGTTACCTACGTGATATTTTTGAATTACGAACCAGAGCGCTCGATAATTTTCTGAAAATTAACATATTTTTCTAAATTTATGTATATTTTATAAAAATAAGTGTGTTAGATTATTTGTTATGTGCAGTGACGTCCCTAGACAAAATGCCGCCCCTGGGCAGCGCCGAAATGTCGCCCCATTTTTTATACAGTATTTTGTATCATCCGTGCACGTGTCGTTTCTCGTCACCATGGATGTTGAAGGGCAATGGAAGTAAACTAGACATCGCGAACTCGACAAAAGAATACAGTCCTGTTAAACCTTAATTAATTAATAAATAGGTTATATAATACATTTTGTTTCCAACCAGTGAGCTGATTTTTTTAATGGAAAGATATTTCCGTTATTCCTAAGTTTAGGTAGCTATTACGATATATACCAAATGATTCTCCTCGATTTGCCGCCCTTCGAGTAACTGCCGCCCCAAGCGACGCTCAATCGGCCTACCCCCACGGGACGTCACTGGTTATGTGGCCAACTTAGGTCAGATGGTAAACTTAATTTTTCTATGAGACGGAGCGATAATCTCGGGGATTTCATGAACCGCAACTGCGCTCCGGTCAATTTCGAGGCCTGATTTTCTATAACTATTCCCTTCACAAATTATCACATTATATCAAACCCCCTCTTACCCTAAAGGTGTCACATCTTATGAGATACGTACCTTAATTAAGTTTAGAAATTGAGTCATCAATAATGTTTGTTTTTATGAGAGATATTTTTATAAAAGGTGTGTTTTTATTTGATCGTAATAAGCATTTCCATTTGACGTGCAATTAAAAATTGTGGATTAAATGGCTGCTTATTGCAAATATAAACATTGTAACCTTATGGAGTGGCGTAAACTAAAATATTTATTGCAATATCGCAATGGATATGAAAGGGGTCGAGCAAATTATTTTAATTGTAACGTCTCTTTGAGATAATTAAAATTGGGCAGTGGCGGGGTGAGTGCATACCGGGCCCACCTGCCCCAGTCGAGCGGACTGGTTTTTAAGTTGCGCATGCGATCTCACAATTATTATGAATTAGGCCCATTGCCAACAGCTTGTTGCGATTAAATTTTCTGTCTAATCTTATTTATCACCTTTCACGGCGCAACTGTGTCGATTTTATCAGCCATCAATGTCTTAGCATGTATTGTAATTAGGTACTTCTTTTAAGTATTTGAGGTTTTGAATACTCCATTAAAAACTGCATCACCAAAGTACATAGGCTACGTATTTTTTCCAACTTAAACGTGGTGCAAATGAGAACTCTGCTTTTATTGGCAGTGTTGATCTACGTGTCCTTGACAAATAGGTATATTAGAAAGAGGGAGCACCAGTTGTTTGTTCACATAACGTGCAGAAATACCATATCATTGATAATGTCAATTGGACGGGCAGTAACTGTGTTCAACCAAATCACTTCGTATGTTGATATACTTCACTTGCTTGAGGGTGAGCTTAGTTAGACATTATTTTATAAATAATTCTTAAAATTGAACTCATACTGTGTACACTCAGAGATTATTCTATTTTATTTTCTAATTACCATGTTACATAAATATTGTTAGTACTATTACAGATTTCTTTATTTTTCTCCCCCCCCCATGAAGTTACAGCGTGTCAATTTCAGTGAATGCAAAATAAATGAATTTGAATTTGTTGTAAATGAATATTAAATCTTTCGTACAAAAATAAAACTCTTTCAAATCGATAATCCTCAAAGATTTCTTTACCATTTATTTAATTTAATGGATACAGTAACATGTAATTACTGACATCGCAAAATTATTTAACGAGAGATCTTAAAACACTTATGACAGAATGGATCTAGTAAAAATGTCTGAAATGAAAAGTGTTGACACAAAACTTTCAGACTTATCCACATGCCCATGTTGTACCTAACTGGTTATAGGTACATATTGTGAGCTAGTCATGAGAAATGTGTCAATTAAATTTGAATAGTTTCTCGCGTCAATTCCATTTTATGTCTCGTTCTTACGATTAATTCATATGAGTTATGAATAATGAGTAAATCCTTGAACGCATTTATGGAGAACCTTCTGTCTTTAGAGTGCTCACTAAATACCATCTAACTTGTTCCTATCTTCAGAGCGTTCACAAAGTACCCCATGACTCACTGCTATGTTCAGAGAGTTCACGATTTGAAAATTTTTAGCCATAAAACCTGAATCAGTCATGAGACACGACGCAAGCTTCGTACCTATATAAACGACGCATGTCTATTATGAACTAACGATATTCGAGTACACTTACATACATCACTAATGATTAAACAAAATTAGTAAATGAACAATGAATAAAATCCGAGTCCTGGAAAATATCTTTTCTTGTAGAACAAGTACATACATTATAACATTATGAATTGTTTCAATGCAAGGAATTCCTTCGTGGATAATTAACAATACATATTTAATGTTTGACTTCAGTATAATTAGCAGACGTCATCGCAGTCCATATATGAAAAAAAAAATGAATGGGATATGATGAGTGCGTTTCACGCGCCGCCCTTTGTACCTAACCAAAAGGTAATGACAGGTATGCTGCGCTTTGTTCGGCAAAGAATTTTGTATAACCATACCGTTATAATATATCATGGCTGAGGACGTTTTAGCGGCGATCTGCAGAACTAAAAATCCCCCCGTACTTTCAGCTATATTTGGTTTAAAGGTGAATATTATTCGTATTTGGCTGATATAGTGGTGATCAACGTGCAAATAAGTTATGCTCATTCGAATGCCTAATTTAACCTCAAAGCAGTAATTCCCAAGGACGTGGAGGCTCGAGGCAATTTTAAGGCCAACGACGATAAAAACCAAAAATTACAAACACTTCAGCTAGGTATTCATAATTTGTTATATTTTTATTGTGATCTTTGACTTAATAATAGGTAGGTGATAAAGTTTTTACTTACCTACTTTATTGTATTAATTTATTATATAAATTAGAATTTATTGTATTCGTTATCAGTGTGTATAATACCTTTTGGTGAGTGCACATAGTGCCTGAAGATGCCGAAAGGCGAAACCTGGGTCGCAAGGACAAGTCAAATGTAATAGTACAAAACTTAAATCCATTAGAATACCATATTTTGATATCTTGTAGATCTCACTGAGATGAGTCTGAAGGTACACACAACTCAATTTGCCAAAAAACAGACATACCTATATCATGTTTTGCCATTTTTCTATACGTTTTTATTACACCTTTTTCTATGAAGTCGTAAAGCACATTTAATAAATATATTAGATGTTTCATTTTTAACTGGATGCACACAAATGGCGTATTAAAATTTTCCACAATTGGTTTATATTGACATGATTATTTTGAAATAAAATTGATAACGAAAAATAGCTTGATTGTTACTATCAGATATTTATTTTGTTATGGGGATAATTGTTGAATAAATATTTAAGCGTTCGTTGTACATGGTGATAAAAATTGCAGATACTTCGCGGCTGTGGCTGTGTATAGAAAACATAGGCAATTTATTTTTTATTCTAGATTTTAAATGCATTACTTTGCCGATAAGGTAATACACCTAACTGGTCGTTAACTGATATTAGAGCGAAGATAATGGGTTGACGGTAATTTTCGCAAATGGAGGCACGCGCAAACATACTTCATTAATAAAACATTGTATAACTTCACCATTTCGTTTTTCAAAAATAATATCGTATATTGATTTTAGCAGACACGATTAAAACTATTTTGGATGAATGATGGAAAATCGTGTGGTGATGATACTCTTAGTTAACGTTTAATTTGTAGAATTATATTTTACAAACTACACTAAATTATCAAGGGCTTAGTGTCAAACAACACTATCTACAAAAGTGCAACTTTACAGGAGAGCCAAAAATCGTTATTTTAGATTCTTGTAACTCAACAAGGGAAATGTTTATTTAAAACTTAATGTAAATATTTTATAATTTATTATGTATTGTACATTTATCTTGCTTATGATGATGTTAAAATTTATAAAGATAGTTTAAAAAAAATATGAAAACAAGGGTAACTTATGTAGTTAGCGTTAAACTTTACTGACGATTTAATAAGAAATTAGAAAAGATTGACATAACGTTGTTCGACTATCATGTAGCCATAAATGTAAAATAACGTTATCTCAAAAAAAAAAACAACATTTTTTTGTAGATAACGTTGTCTGACTTTAAGCACTCGTTAATATACGAGTATTATACTATATCAGCAGCAAACGGTGAAGGTCTGAGATAAACTTTGTTAGACATAACTACTTATTTGTTTTCATGGAACTAAAAATACAAATGGAATATTATGGTGTTATTCAGTTTTTAAAAATCAATTAAATTCTGCTTAACCCAAACTATAATAAATAATATGCCATTAAATCATACATACATTTAGATATTTTATAGATAGAAGAATATTTTTAGCAATAATTATGGTTTGGTTTAGTTTAGGTTAGATTCAATTTTAAAAACTGAACAATAGCATCTGCAATTTGTGTTCTTAGTTCAAGGAACACAAATAAATATGACTGATAAGTTATACATTATTTTTACCGGACTCCACAGTCTACTTCCACTGTTATGATTTGGCTAAGGCAGTGTTTGATCGAATTTAAAAAACTGACTAACACCATTGACATGACTGACAAAGTTTTGTGTGCACTATTTATGTCTGATCACCAACGCTTACCTCCAGTCTTCGCCACAAATATATGAAAGCTATTTTGGTTATCACGACCAGGATTATAATTAGGGAATCCAATCCCGAGCCAAAATTCTGATCCCGGGATTTCGGGATTACAATTTGACAATCCCGGGATTCTGGGACTGGTCCCGGGATTGGCATTTTTTCCATTGTTAATATAAAATTTTTATATTTACAAATAACATTGATAAAATCGGTCAAAAATAAATCTTGTATAATTTATACTATTTAAGACATTTATTGTTGATATTGTAATATAAATAATAATGTGAATTTAATAGGAGATTGCTGTTTATGATAGTAAAGACTTAATGAATGGATTAGCGAGATTTAAAATAGTAAAGCAAATAATCATGGCGTACTTATGGCCTTTCCGCTTCATAAATCTAATTAGTCAGCCAAATATGAAACTGCCGTAAAACGTATGATATCATGGTGGAATTACTTTGTTAAAAGTGCGAAGCATTGTTTTTTTTCAATCTTTCCATTTTTAATAATTTATGTGTAAAAATAAAATGAATCGGCAAACTACACATGGGTATAATTAATCAAACTTCATTCAAACTCAGTTTATTTCTAATGTAGTTATTTTTTATTAAAAGTATTTTTTCTGTTATATTTTCTTTTTTTTTATTTTCCATAAAAATTGATAAAAAAATCAATCCCGAAATCCCAGGATTATGTTTATCAATCCCGGGATTCATAGGTATCGAAAATAGCTCGGGATCCCGGGATTGGAATCCCTAATTATAATAACTTCATAAATAATTTGTAGGCGTCGTTATAATCATTATTTTGTTGAGGTAAAACATTTTATTATCATATAAAACTATGGAGAATTAAAAAAAACATGTATTCAAAATATATTATGAATAATCATCATGGAACTGTTATTTAAAAGGAAAACCACTACATAGTTGTGTTTAGATTGTAAAATGTATAATGAAAAACCACAATGATGCGTGAGAATTATTATAAAAGTGATTTGATTTGATCAAGATAAATAGATAATTATAATTAAAAGAAATCTTTTTCATTCTTTTCGTTATTCTCAGCGAAGGAAAAGAAAAACTAAAATATGCGCCATAGTGCGAAATAGTACTTTAAAGAAAAAAAACCACAAAAGAAAACATTAAAAGTAACTAACAATTTTTATTAAACTTTGTGCATGTGGTAAGATTATTATTAATTTAAATAATTTAAAAAAATCACTATTTTAATTATTGACATATTTTCCCGCCTTTGTTGTATGTTATAAAAGTAAGTAGGTACGTCATTTGTCTTCATCGCGATGTATGCAAATTGAAACAACTATTATTATAGCAATTTAGTATTTATTTCCCAGAACGAATTTTTATCAAAAAAGGTTAAAACTCACCTCAGGCGTCAAACAAAGCACGATTGATTGACGATGATTGAAAAAAAAAAGAAATCTTTTTCATTTTTTTTGTTTCCACAGTTTCCTTGCTCATAAATTCATACCACATATTAATTAGACTATTTTAAATAAAAAA
Source organism: Rhyacophila brunnea (assembly GCF_057557595.1). Taxonomy (NCBI): domain Eukaryota; kingdom Metazoa; phylum Arthropoda; class Insecta; order Trichoptera; family Rhyacophilidae; genus Rhyacophila; species Rhyacophila brunnea. Next base: position 30,407,284 of record NW_028233276.1, on the reverse strand, counting down.
ATGAGTAGGTATACACAATATTAATTATAATAAAGAATTTAACAAGCTTATGACTCTAACGAGTGTTTTAATATCATTAATTGCGTGCCAATGAATAGAATATGCTTTATTAATGATGATTCGTTGGAAAATCAAAATATCGTTGGGTAATGATGCTAATATGCTGTTGCTATTGAAGACATATGAGGCATCTAATTCCAAAAAGCGACATTTCGACACGACAGCAAAAAGTCCACATTTGGTCAAAATCGCGAAAAAAATACGCACGTATTCTTTGTATTATTTTGCACAATATGTATTGATCTATAAATTCCAAAACGCGACAAAACCCAACGAAAAAAAATATTTTAAGTTTCGATTTATTACAAAAAGTGCCAAGTCCGTGTTTCATATTATTTAAAACTTGGTTGATTTCGCACGTGTTGAAGTCAGCCAATAAGGGAACGTTCAATATTGGAAATGACTACTCCCATGCTGTAGAATCCGGTAAACTGATGACAGTGCCACGGAAATATATTGTGCCTTATGCAGGATAAATTAAAACGTGAGGTTCAAGTAGCGCTACGTCTAATTTTATTTTACCTATATTTGTTACATTCAAGAGTTTATCGGCTAAAACAAATTGCCATTTGGTTCTAATTTCGACATAGAATGCAACGGAAAAAGTAATCTCATGTTAAAACAAATAATTGAAGCTTGAAACATAAAAACGTTGTTTCCCGCAAATATCGAATTGTGGACTTGTCGCTTTTTGTAATTAGACGCCTCATATGTACAGCCATATATCAGTGGCGTACGGTCCATAGATTCTGCGGATGCCCAGAAATACTCGATAACATAATATGTAATATTATTGACGCTTGTTTACCTACTACTAAAATGGCAGCTTTTGTAACAGATATAAAATAAAAATCGCTTAAAAACATACCTATTAGTGATGACTCGATACGAAATGATAATTTTTTAAAGTTTACCGTGAACACAATTTATTAAGATTTTTTCCTATATAGCGATAAGCAGGTAAAAGTAAAGCAAATTGATGGATGTATGAAATTATTGGTCTATTATTCTAACTGCAAATTGTATAGTAAAATAACTAACACCGCAGTACCTATTTTTACGAAAAAAAGCTAAATGCTGACGTAAATTCTCGATGTATAAACAAAAAAAGTAGTTAGTCAGGTACGAATATATTGTTTTTTTTTCCGTTTGCTGTAATTTATTGTTTATCTCCGTCTAACAAGCAGTCTTCACGATTTTTTTCAAATACACTCCAAGAAACTTTTATAACAGATACAACAGGTATTTAGAAAAAGTATGTGTGATGATTGATTACATCTACTTTATTATACACCTTCAATAATTATTATGAAAGGTAAATGAGCTAGTTAATTCATGAATCAGTGTTTGGTGGATCGATTGCCAATTAAATAAAGGTGCACGGAGCACGCGATAAGATGCGCACGGTGCAAAATGCAGATGCGATGCACTTTGAGGAGTGCAACGGAGACAGGTGAGCAGCACTGTCATCCAAACTGGTTTGTCGTCCACTCAAAGAACACTTTACCGTCCTGCAGCTCCCAAACTATTTTCAACAGTACCTTAGTGCAATTGATAAGCACCGGATATATTAAAATCATATAATATGCATCTCAGATGTTATTTATTTGAAAACGAGTGGTTTTAAATGTAAAAATAGCAAACAATCGATGCAACTACGGGAGAGATTTTAAGCAACAGGGTTGACTTTTAACTAAGAATATACCTATTATCGATACATCAATAATTAAAACCACAAAAGCCAGTCGCCAATATAAATGTAATTTTAGAAACGTTTCAGTTGTGTGACAATTAGTTAATTTCGTCGTAATTTGCTAAGGAGCAGCTAGCTAAATTGGTAAATGCCGGAATCCGATCGCTGCGTTGGATGTCCTGCTCGGTACCATGTTTTTGTTAAGATTTTTTTCGAATGTGTATGTTTCTAACGTGTTTCCGAATTATGTATGTTCAAAAAAGAATGTTACATTCTTAAATATTGTGAATTATTCGTTGAATAAAATGATAAAACTTTGATTGAAAAAATTGATATAACACAGCCCATTAAAAAAATAATAAGCTCATTGACGGTTTGGTTCGTTCTTGCATAACGTGATCAGGTGGCTAAAATTATATTATTTTGGGCGTCGGTAAATGACTAGGTATAGCAAATACACACTTAGACTGTGCCCTTAATATACCTATATTATAAGGTTGCAATGGGTATCGAAATGAATTTTATTTGATATTATTCGGCTCTACTCGAAAATTTCAGAATACACTGAATAGTAATAATACCAAGAAATATTCAGTTTATTTGAAATATTATTTTTCTACAAAAACTTCTGAATTATTTCTCCAATATACTTCGCAAGTTATGTTTAAGTATATAAATTTTAGTTATAATTACAGCCCCGATAATTTTATGGTACGAGTATTTAAGGTAGTTATCGCTTGTTTTTCACTTTGTAATTTAATTACTTGTGGTTGGAATAATAAACCAATTATTCGAAATTTCCAGATTATCCAGTTATCATTGTATGTAGGTACCTATAAATTTTTCAAGTTTAATTTATTTTCATTAAAGTTTAGGTAAACTTCAAAAAATCGCTTCGGATTGAGTCATTGCCACTGCTAACTATTAGGTATAGTACCTATATAACAAAATCACGATGTCAAATTTTTATTTTTGTAATCCTCTAAATCTGTGGCACACAGATTGACAAGTCTCGGTTTGTCCCAATATCAGATGCACATAATCGATTGTTTTTTTGTCGCGGAAATGGTTTACTTCCTTTAATTATATCCGAATTTAAATTAGCCTTCCCGACATTCTTTGATTGTGCTTATTATAGAAACAAAAACAAAAAATAAACAGAAAAATAACCAAGTTACCACTCCAGATAAAACGTCATGATATATACAAGTATTTTATCGATCTCCGAGTATGAATAAATGGTCGGCTAAAAATTCAGACATAGGAACCACTTAAAAAAGCAGGTCTCGCAGTTGACCGTATTTAATATTAAATTATCATATTTTATGAAAAAATATGATTAGAATTCAATAATAAAACATACGTAATAAAAATACATTAAACAAAACTAATTTTGTGTGATGGGTATAGAGCCGTATTCTTGACCGATACTTTTTATTTCGATATGACGACTCTAGATGGGTAGCACTGAAGCTAGTCTGACATTTTTTTCATTATCAGAAGGTCTAGGTGCATGTCATTTTGTACAAAAATTGTTTCAATTTTTATTGTGTTCGAGATATCTTATAAGCATGGCTCCCACATCCTGAAGCCAGCCCCCGGGCCAGGATTATTGGCAGGCCCACCTACCTATCGGTAAGGTTGAGGGCAGTGTAATGCTCTACAGCAACGTTTCCTAAATTTCAAACAAAGTTCCGCGAGGTAAAATTAATATTAATATTATGTGTATTTTTAGAGGTTTTATTACATTATTAAAGAAATCCTCTTGAATTAGTTATCGGCACTGATCACACCCCATTTGCAAGAAACATGTAACCCTTTGCCATATTGGAATATAATATAAGGATATATAACGATGTTTATGACATAAATGATTAATTTGTAATGTCTTCAATATGTTAAAAGAAAAATAAATAAACTATAAGTAAATATAAATAAAGTATTTGAGAAAACCATTGTTTCATTTTTAATAGGTATGAATGATCAACAGCTAACATATTATGTTTGATGATCATAATAATATTATATTATGATTGCTTTCTGCTAAATATTTATGGTTTTTCGTCAATGTATTATAAAATGCAAAACTAATATTTTTTAAAACAGTTACATAGAAACTATAAATTTTCCCAGTGACCAAAATTGTCATACCAATAACATACACGTGTCCACTGCATACAATCATTATTTCAATATTTTGGATTGACCAAATGGATGTACATATAAGTACCTCTTGAAATTAGCATGTTTATAGTTATTATAATTTGACGAATGACTATAAATATTTATAATGAAGTTGTATTATCTATTTTAATAGAAACCGCAACATAATTTACATCATTCGCATTCACATATATTTTAATTTAATATTTGTTACAAGATAGCATAATGAGTGTGGGAAAACTGCATTATGCAATATTTCTTTACCAACAGCATTATTATTGAAATTTGCAGAGGCGTTTGAAACTATGGGAAAAATATATTATTTTCTTGTATAAGAAAATTCATAATTCCGAAAGTCAAGTGAAACTATTCATTGTCATTTTCATCATTCACTTATTGCTTGACTGTTTCCGTCATATACAAACCATGTACATAGTAAATATAAATGTAGATAGATACAGATGATGTAATGTCGGGTTAATTGTAAATACCTACCTAGATTTGTTTTATCTGTGAAATCTACATTTATTCTATAATCAATTTTGAACAATGGTAGTGTAAAATCGCTATTATATGCAACGACATGTTTTATTTGATTTGACTAGCCATAAACACAGATTTCAAATAATATAGAACATTCGAAACAAATGAAATGATTTTTTTTCCACCAGAATACCGAATTGATTAAAACACAACTTGATGTGTTTTGAAAAACGGCCAGACAATTTTATAACTGTCACAATACCTATATTATATTTTGTGTATGTGTAGTTCTGCTTGAAAGAGGAATGTATAAAGCGCCAAGATAAGAGGATTTCAAAGTCAACTTAGCGTCCCAAGAGATACAGGCACTCGTTGATTTTGGACAGGAAATTTAATTTAAAAAAGAATAATGAATGATCCAGGTGTATGAACCGAGAAATCCGGAACGATTACTGACGAGTTATTCGCAACACATTTGGATAAATTTCTTCGCTTGCCATCCCTGCAGAAGCTGTATTTCTATCGCGTATGCAGCAAAGAAAAGCTATGCAAGTTTCATCGATATTGGTTCAGTAGTCATGCAGTAGTCTTTCAGCTATAAACCGAACAACGACATTCAAAATTGTATTATTAGTATTAAAAGTGTACTTATTGTCATGATGATTGTAATCACTATAATGCTATTAATTATGATTTGTTATCTTGGTATAATTTTTAGTAATAAAATATTCGAAGTAGTTAATTGAATAAAAAAAGTGGAAGTAGTTAAATGTCAATCTTGTAAAACACGTTTTTGTTGTGTGTGTTGTATGAAACTGTTTTTATTTGTAACCGGACGATTAACCTTAAGGCACATACTACTTTCCACGTTTTTATTCTGTTTAATTCGTTTTAATTCCAGGTCTGCGAGAGATGATTTGAACGCGAGGCTAGTAATTAAGGGTAGTGAGTGTGCGGCAAGGCGTTGCGAGCGATAATGCACCTTCTTGTTTCCTCTCTCGTATGATAGTAATTTATTAAGGATCGATAAGATAAACAGAACACTTCACAATATGTTAACTGAATTAAAATTACCATTTAAATTGAAGGTTGAATGAAACATTTTTTCTTTTAATTGAGTTTGGGGTAATTAACGAACATTATTTTTCCATACCTACGTAATAAGCAATACTGCATTATTAATCAAAGCAAAAGATAACTCCCTAATACAAAAAGTATTAACTGTTAAATACCTAAATATCATATAATGCTAGAAACACATTACCATCACGTCACGTGATCTTATATGCTAAAACCATCGGAACATTCAATAATAAAAACCGACAACCTACAAACACATTATGTCAATAACTTATCAAATGTAGCCCCCTTCCAATCTACTAAAATAAAAAAAATACGTGAGATTTAGTTACTCAGAAATGTAACTTACAGAAAAAAATATTGCTTGCGTCAAATTGGTAGTGTGGCGTGATACGCATAAGGCGAGGGCTCATGCGCTCACGGTAAACTCAGAAGATACGATATTGTTCACTTTTTGCTGGTGGCGTGAGCTTACCGTGAGGTCACGTGCGCTCAAGTGACGTGATAATATGTTTATAACATTAGTCGCAAAATCAGTCAATACCTCTAATTTCTTTTTTAAATTATTTGTTGGTTAACTATAAAATAAAGCTCTTTGATTGCAAGTAGAATACAACATCGATAACATCAAATGTACGGTATGTATTAATTAGTTGGTTTTAATATATTATTTTAATTGATACCAAAGGAGCTATCAGTAAGGCTAACTATGTATCTACGCATCGTCTGAAAGCACGAGAAGACCTGGGAAGCCAAGTTGAGATTGATGGACTGCGCCACAAGGAGTGAGAGGATACCTTGGTCAAGGTAATTGGAAAGAGAAAGCTTCTGCCAAGGGCTGTAGAGCTATAGATAATGACGATGTCTTAACCAATAGTAACATATACATATAAAAGATATGTTAGGTCCGGTAAGGTTTGATTTTTTACTGTGGTCATGGAGACGACATTACAAACGGTAATCGTATATTGCCCATTTTCAGTTTGGGTTCACGTGCAATGAATGTTTTACGAACCCATTACAAATGTTTTACTAAGTGTCAGAAATTGTGTACACATCAAATCTATGTGGATTTATCTAAAACCCTAACATATACGGTAACGGGTAAATCAATGGTCAGGTCAATATATTTCACGATTTAAGCAAGTCCGTTATCTGTATAACTTCTATAAACTGATAATTAACAATGTTGTGAAAGTTTCATCAATCAGTAGTTATCGATGTAGGTATAATGGAACAAACGGACGAAAATTAAAAATAACCACATTATTTTGTAATATCATTTAAATGATGAACAACATAAAAATATTAATTAAGAAATCACAGACAGGTAATATTATTTATTAGTACCGATAAATATTAATGATATTGGAAGCTGAAAATAAATAAAGACAAAGAAAAACAACTGTAATCTGTATGTAAGTATGTACTAGTTTAGTTTTATTAACATTTTAAATACCTACACATAAATCTCATAATAGAAATATTTAAAAAAACAATGCCACAATGGCGGAGCTACAAATCATTTACCTATACCTATCGCTTACCAATCTACATAATAAATTATTATATGAAAATATAATATATATTACGTAAACTACGAATTTTAATTCGACAATTAAAATTTATATGTCGAGTGTAGATGTAGATTGTATACCTACGCCGGCTCTCACATCTGAACACGCCTCGTCTGCCGTACAGCCATAAATCAAGCCTTCTAGGAACGTCGTTTCTATGTTCCATAGGAAGACGCGCACATATACCTAGCGACAGTCGCGCGTAACCTCTAGAGACGTATATATATTACGCCGAATGTGCGAAATTGACTATTACATGAAATGGGCAAAATTTTGCCTAATAATTCATATAATAGTCAAGCCCGTTGCCTTATTCATGAATTAGGTAAATTATCTGCCGAGTGCGTAAATTCACCAGGGTATGGAATTCTTAAACTGTCAACATGATAGTAGAAAAAGTTAATTTAATACGGATGGTTTTATTAGTTATAATTGGACATAATAGAATATTATTATTATTAGGTTAGGTTAGGTTAGGTTATGTTTTGTAATTCTGAATTCAACTGAATGTCCATTTTGAGGTTAGCTAACAAGTGTCAACAAACTATCAAATAATACTATCACAAACAAACAATCGACCATTGCAAGATTGATACCCAAGCACGAATCAAATCGCGAAAATACCTTTTAATAAAATTCTTTCGTTATCATATTATAGTTCTAGATTTTTTGGGCATATGGTAAATGGATATTAACGTCATTGTAGTTATTGATTGGTATATTTTTATATAATCAATGACATTTGACACATTTGGTTAGTTTGATTAGTTGCAAAAAACACCACCGGAGCGCGACCATCTATTTTGACCAATGCATGAGCATTTGACATATTTGGTTTAGTTGCAAAAAACACCACCGTAGCGCTACTATCTAATTTGCCCACTGCATGAACTAGGCAGAAAATTACTACCGAATTCACGCACTTCTTCCATTCATGAAATAGTCAATTTCGCACATTCGGCGTAATATATATATATTTGGATGCGACGACCGGCGTCTCTCCGACTTGCAGCCCGAGACGCATGCGATTTGTTGATAGCAGCACTAGATGTTTTTTTCAAACTAAAAATTCGCATTCGACCAATCTGCGGAGCTCCATTTGGTAACGTGTGCTTTGTGAATAAGGGTGACGTATTCGACACGTTACAGACGAGACGAGTTTTGATGTGCGAGCCAGCTACATTACGCTAATAGGCAAGACATCCAGTTTTAATACATTGGAATGCACATCTATTCGAAACCTTCAACAATATATATACCTATACCTTATACAATACCTACAGAGTATACCTAATATTATTACGCATTGAACCGTTGATTAAATTAAACAGGAAAACATCTATTTCCTGTAATTTCCATTGACAAAAATCAATTATATTGGGTGTGTAGTCAACACAATTGAAAATATTTGATGCTTGATTCGGTCAATAAAAACTACCTACTTTCTTTATAATTATTGTATAAATATAGACAATAGGGTATATTATAGACAATAATGTATATTATATACAACAAATATCTACAAAAAAAAAACCAGTCAACAAATATAAAATCACATTTTCCAAAAAAAGTTATCATTAGAAAGGCTAATTGAAAGATTAATTAAAATACTGTATATTTTCAATATACTTATGTTTCGTAATGCCGTAATTTTTATAGTAGTATATTATGCTCCTCCTTAAGTATATAGATAGTACTTAGAGTTTATAATATTATTATGTAGAGCAGGTAAAAAAAATCTACTATTTAAATAAGGCTTTATTATTTTGTTTATTTAGTCATTAAAAATAAAGGCATGAAAGCTCGTTATAAAATAACAATGTGTCATTTTGTCCTATTTACCCTGCCCGTAAAATATTTTATGGCATAGTAATTTTGGAGACCATAAAAGTCATGATTTCCATGTAATAATATAGCCGTGAGTTTTTGATAGCTCCAATAACATCTTTATTATATTATGCCCAGTCAAGATTGAGATACCTACGTAATTACTCGAACGATTTCAATCTATTACAAAGGCAACAAGTTAATGAAATGTTTATTTGGTTTATTCCAGATTATGTACAGAATTAGTTACTAATGATTCTTTTGACATGAATAAGAATCTTTAAAAAGTCCTGCATTATCTTATAATAATTCTACCTTTTTATATAGAACACCCATGATGGCCGCTTCGGACTATAGCGTCGTGGGTCGCAGGTTCGAATCCTGGGTCTGGCAAGTATACATATTGTTTTTTTCAAATTTGTATATGGGTCAGAGTATGGACCTAATAGGTTGAGCAAGTGGCTGAGATTCATTTCTCGTAAAAACAAAATCTGTTAATACAAAACCTCCACTCCGTGGAGGCCCTATGATCTTATTAGGATCGGAAATGGTTTAAAAAAATATAGAACACAACCGACATAACTAGAATTTTAAACAATTGAAAAAATAATTAGTTAACGATTACACGTTTACGCTGTATATTTTATAATAAGTATTCTTTGAATAAATGCGTAGGTACTATTATGAAATATGCATAATATGCTGCGTTTTAAAAATGTAAATCCACGTAAGTAGGTACGTCATCGTCATGCATGAGTATTGTTTCTTATGCTGAATTCTCAAACTATTTTTGATTTAAAATCGTCGGGATTGAATAAAAATGACAAAATCTGTGTTAAAATTTTTAAATGATGGTGTCGGATTCATTAACAGAAAAATATATATTTAAATATGTGATTTATGAGCATTTGATTTGGTTCGTATTTCTTAAAAAAGTATAATAACATATTCAATATTTAAAGAATGAAACAGGTATTGAACATATTTGTATTGATTGAAGCCAATCTTCTAGATAAATAGTATTCTTATTAGATAAGAAACATAGATACTTATAATAAGTATCTTTTTGAAGCATTGGTTAAAGAATGTAATTGTGTTTATGATGTGTGCGGCATGAAGCAAAAATGGAATAAATCTATGATCACTATTTTTCCACACTATGTCAGGTTTAGACAATTTTGTGTGTGCTTTCTATGTTTATGTGTGAACTGTAAAAAAATAGCGGCGTTGATTCGACTCGTCCCTTTTATCTATTTCGCATATATGTATGTAATATTTTTACTTTAAAATATTCAACTCATTTTGAAGACTTATCTGTTATTTTTATTACCACACAAAATGAGCAATATCATGGTATGAACAAATTCTTGTGCACACTATATGTCTTATATAAAGGTCAAGAATTAAAAAAATAGGTATCTTTTGAAGCATACTTTGAATAATTTGTAAACTATGTTGGCTATTGGGCCATTATTATGGACTATCTTTCACTTTAGCTATTTTTTGTTCTTCAATTGTGAATATTGAGCTAATACTATATTTAACTATCATGACATGACATATCGGACAAAACAGAACAGCCAGGGGAAAAATGAAACAATAATTTTTGTGGAATCTATTTAGGTTAGGTTAGGTTAGGTCATTATTTCGTTGTACCTAGTCACCCAATCATTTTGAACATACTGTATTGATTAAGATGAGATATCCTAAGCTTGCCGGCAACACCGAGTTAAGTCCCGTTTATTTGAGGCTTTCTAGCGATTAGGAATGCAAAAATTAGGTATATAATTTGATTTATTATGGCGTATTGAATATCTGTGCTATTAAAAATACTACTAAAATTACTATTCAAAATATAATAGAAATAGGACAATTTCAATATTAAATTTATATTTTTCCTGAAAGGTCATAGTTATATTTATCGTTGTTCTGTTTTGTCAGTCTTCTGTTTTGCCATGTTATATTTTGTCATTTTCTGTTTTGTCATGTTCTGTTTTGTCATGGAACCGTCTCAATACATATCCATTTCGGACTGAGATCTTTATAATGCCACATGCAACGTTTAGAAGAACAATCTGTAGGCTTTCTAGAGAAAATAATATGTATTTGTCATTATTATATCCTATATTTTATTGAATAAAACAGCATATATCAGCATTTCATGATCATACAAAATGGTTCTCAAGATCTCAGTCCAAAATGGATATGTATTGAGACCTACGAATGTAAAAAAAAGTCAAATACAACTGGAATTTGAAAATTAGGTCATGCGTCCAGAGGTCGATTTTGTAGAGGAAAGTTCAAAGAAAGATAAACGTTGGCAGAAGACATATTATCCAGCGCTCGGAATGGACAGGAACGCACCGGAGCGCCGTTGTGGTTCGTGGAATTCCAAAATATACCGTTCCGGCTCGTGGATTCATTTAAAATTGCGTTGCGGTTCGTTAGATTGAGATAATTATATATGAATGTATCTTTTAAAGTTTTTCTCAAAATTAAAAATTAACGAAGTTATGTTATGCCGGGCGTGCAAGGGTTAAAAATAAAAATTATGACATCCCTAAATTTCTTTCAACCTTCTTATTTTGTGTCGATATGTCCATGCCTAAATGCATTGTCTAAATAACAAGAAACAACCAGCTGCAAGCGTAAATTACTTTATTACCCAAAAAAATGTGCCTTGCTGACACTATTTGAAAACTCTTAAAAAATAAAGTATACATTGTTTAATAATTTCTAAAGGATGAAACATTTAAAATCTCAATACAATCTTGCCTTTGACGTACGCATTGTTAATTTACTTACCTACTAATTTATTATATTATTTTATTCGGAGTGACAAAAATTATTACTCCGCCATTTATTTTCGGGTGAATGAATTGTGTTTTCGATGGTTAAATTAGTACAAAAAAGTTTGATAATTTGACTCGTGCAATCCGCTATAATATTCCTATTAGTTGCCTTTTAAAATATTTTGTATTATTTAAGATATAAATACGTTTCTAAACAAAATTGTTTATATTATTAGTTTGGTGTTTTTTTGCTACATTCAAGTAAGTTTTGTGTTTTAATTTTAACTGTGTGTTTAACTTGATTTTTTAATAAAATATTGTTCTAAAAGTTGGTCAAAAATGTCATCAGGCGAAACGTGTTAACCGAAACTATTGAAAAATATTTTGTCGCAGGTAACGTAACGCTGGCCACATACCTACACAATTTGATCATTTAAAAAATGATATTGAGTGGTTATTCATAAAAATAATGAAGGTATAATAAAGTAGTAGGTAATTCGTGTAAATCTGCTAAAACCACATTACATTACATTAGGAATTCACTCCAATAACCATTGAAGTGGCAACAGATGGTATTCATCTCAACAATTAACTTTTGTTAAAAAAAGCTTATGACGTGTCGTAAACCCCTCTTTTTACGATGTTTACATTTGTTTTGTAATTTACATTATTGTTGAATTGCGACTATAGTACAATAAATCTTGTGATATAACTACTACATTCATTCATTTATTTGCCATAGGTCATGATGAGTATACTTTTTTGTAAGTGAATTTTGTTGCTTTTGGTAAGTTTTGTGTTTTAATTTTAACTTTGTGTTGAACATATTTTTTAATAACGATTTGTTCTCTTAAAAGTTAGTTAAAATTCTCAGCAGGCGATACGAATACCTTTATATCGTCGGTGTATTGTAAAAATGGCGAATTAACCAAAATACTATTACAGGAGGAGAATTTTTAACCTTTGACATTTATTTATTAATTACCTGTGGATGAATACTTTCCTTATAATAGGCTTTATAATATAATATTTTAAAAAGTCTATTATGTTAAATTCGCTTTTTCTTCGTAACACTAAGTGGATAATCACCCTTACAATTATCGTTTTTAATAAGTACTTTCCTGTGGGATACAAATTCGCCATTTTTACATAATTATATTATTACATATATACCTATATACTATTGTCGCTGGTATCCAAACTGATTTAAGATAATTCTGGCCACACGCACAATTTGATAATTTTGTGGATATTTATAAAAATAATGAAGGCTTAATTACGTAGTAGGTACTTCGTGTAAATCTGCTAAAACATTAGGAATTCTTTCCGGTGGACAATACAGTGGCAACATCTGTTCTGTGATTCAATAATTATTATCATCTCAACAACTTGACTTGTGTTAAAAAAATATTTATGATAAGTCGTAAACCCCAATTTTCACAATGAATAATGAATGATTTTTTCTACAAAAATGTGTTTGGGCCATTGATGGTTTGGGCAGAAAATATTGAATAGCCTTCTGCAGAGTTTATTTATTTGGGACGTTCCTATTGTATTACAATTATTATTACATGCATTGTAGCTTGTGACTTTAAAAATAATAGAAATAATTTGAGAGAACTTTTACTTAATTTTTGTTTGTAAATTTGTTTAAAAAAAATATAGGAATATCCTTTAATAAAAATGTACGACTATCATAATATCTGTATTGTATGTAGGTACCTATTATCATTTCCATGGCAATAATAATGTGAGTAGGGAAGGACAAACAACATAGATTGAATCGTTTAGAATAAGTAGGTACTAACAAATTAGGTACCTATGTGTCCAGTGCGGACATCTAATTATCTTAGGTGGTGTTAGTCATAGATTATTAAATAAATACGGTGGTAGATTTATATTACAATAATGGTAACCAAAGCATCACCATTGTAACATAACATGCATACAATACAATATTAGTCCTTATAATGTTGAATATAGTAGGTACTAATTAATGACAATTTTATATTATTCTATAAGAATCGCGCTTAGCAACCTGAGTTTTACCTTCCGTCATGTTTTATCTTATATAAATGAAAATGACACACCATTGGTAATTTAATTACAAATAATGCTATGTTTACGTTGTTTGGATGACTTGAAACTTTTATTAGATGTAGGTACGGCCTTATGCCCCTTATAGTGGAGAAGGTTCAAAATAAATCTTTGAGAATCCTTTAAAGCTGTGTGGATAGTGGATACTATCCATGGTTTTATCCGATTGATTTCTCAAGACGTATGCTTACATACTGTATTCTGAAAGTTAAAAAGAGAGCTAGGTATTTAGGCTACGTACTTTTTCCAACTTATATCTACCCAGTACAAATAAGAACTCTGCCATTATTGGTACTTAGTATTGATTTTATTATATATTATTTTATAACTTTCTTGATAATCTAAGTTGTTTGTTCTACCAAGGTGCAATAATTGCTAATGATAATTGGGCAGGAAATAACTATGTTCAACCAAATCGCTTCGGATAATCGTATATTCCACCTGCGTGAGAACGAGTTTATGTGAACGCTATTTTATAAATTCTTGGTATAGGTAGGCACTTACTGTTTCTTTATTTTTTAAACACTATTTTAATACTATTTCTTGATGTTTGATATTCTGTGCTCGTATTTAAATGGAATTTGTAAAATTTTCTATAAGTACGTAAATATTTTTTTAATTTGAATCTATAAGGTACTTATGTGGATATGTTGTTTGTTATGACTAATTAATTACAAACTTATCTATCCCAAATGAGACAGTAAGTTATAATCAGTGACGAGTGGTGGTAGAGGTATCATGCACTGGTTATAGTGGTAGATAAAGTAAAAATAAAGAATAATACAATTTTTGACGGTATACTTTGTTAAAACAAGATTATTTCGCCTGCCGCGCTGACAATCCTTACCAACCTGCCCAATATAGATCCACGTAAGAAGTTTAAAGTTTATTGTTGCATTTTTATATCAAAAGTACGTACGTACGTAAAGAAAGGATTAGCATAAGTACTTAGTTTCGGAAAATTATACAGCGTTCCTGTTCGTGAAATTTTCCATTTCGAGCACTGATATTATCTCATACTTAGGTAATCTTCGTGGATGGTGAATTTCAGAAACCATCAATTAGGTAGCTGGAGACAAGAGGAAGAGGGTGAAGTTATGCACCACCTTATAAGGAGAATATAGTGAGTACAGTTGGACATTATACATATTTTTACACTTCGTTAAAAGATAATAAAATAAGTCTGTATATTTTTATTATCTTGCAAACAAAATCTATTCAACTTGTCAATTAAAAATGACAACTACACAGATAGTCATCCGATAAAAATGGCCACCGGAATAAACCCCTTTTGTTTCAAATAAACATATTCAATAAACCGCCTCGGGTTCGATGTTATGACGTGAATTACGCTGCAATTGGTGCGTTCGTTTTTTGTTTTGTGTGTGCACTTTTTTTGAATTCCGAAGTCGCGCACGCGCACTGATCACGTTTTCCGCGCGCACCCGACGACGTCACAGCTGTTTCCGGTGATTTTGCCGCCGCGGCTTCATAACGTTATAAATTGGCGAAAAAACGCATTTTTTGCTTAAACGCTGCATTTATCAATGTGCAGGCATCGATTAACCAGAGGACGCACTGTTTACCAAAGGTTGAATTGAAGTCGATGCTTATTAAAAGGAGTATAGGGTAACAATCGACATGAGCAATGTAGATTCGAAATAGCGACCAAATACATCGCGTATTTTGATAATAAATCAAAATTTCTTTTTATGTTTCATCATTGTGATATCAACTTTGGTTAAGATACAATTTGTAGGTACTTCATTTCATGTAGTCACCTATCTGCGTACAAAACAGTCATATACGTCTGTCTCTTTTAGATTATACTATTTTTTATGTTGAAATCTATTTATTTATAGTGACCTTTACAAATTATAAAATAAGAAAGAATGAAGGAATAGATTGAATTGTTAAGATGTTTTTCAAATCAACGGTTGGGTCTAGGTTCATACCCAGCCTTTCTATTTATGTGAATATCCAGTCAACGTATTTAGACACGTGCTCAGTATTACACTCGACTGAGACCTTGAATAGGTCCACGCAATGAATAACGGCTGGTTGTAGGTACGCCCCTTTATATCCACACCACACCTCACCATTTCACCACTGCTATCTGAAAATATTACCTATTTGTAATAAATTGTTGTAAGTGCGTTATTTTCAAGAAGTTATTGTAACTTTTGAATTACATGTAAGCAGTGTAAGTTTCAAAAATATTCGTCCAGCAATTTTTCAACTATAACTGAACAAACAGATAGACATAAACAAAAATTAAAAAAACACACCATATTTTGCGTGTAATGCTAGAAACACATTACTATCACGCCATGAGAACGCACGTGAGTTCACAGTTGGCTCGCGTCACGGGTAAGAAGTGTGAGATATTTTATTTGGTATTTAAAATGTTACCAGACACCTTCCACCACGTAAAACATAATGAATGACCGTAGTAATCGTAAATCCAACCCGTCAATGCCTACCCGTTAATCAGACATGTATTTTACCTTTTACGCGAATGCGTAATGACTGACTGACGAAGTCAAAACTAAAAAAGCTACTTTTTCATAGTCAAAGTCACAGACTGCCTGTAAAACAGTGACCAGCCTATCTGCGAACTTAACATACAGTTTTATGACGTTATAAGCAATTTTTCATGATTCATGACTTGACGACATGATTAGTTCTTTCTGAGAATAATGGAACGACATGAATGATGAAAGATTAAAAAACAGACTCACATGCACAATATGTTCATGTTAAAAACTGACTCAAATACATAATGACTCAAATCAGTCATTCACGAATCATTACCTTAAATCGAACGAAAGTCTCAGAGTCACTACTGACTGACTCGATATCCATGGCTAGTAGGTATACACTACATTATTGTCAAGTTCGTTACCAATTGATTTACTGCACGAATTCAAAACTGCATTCATAATAAATTAACAACAACGTGACAATAGTATGTTAACTACATTTTTTGCAAAATTGTATTAATCATTGTTTCCAAGCAAACAAATTTCACTCAGCGTATGTAGGAATCCAAGACACTTTTTCGACATGAAAAAAGACCGCTTTTACAAAATAATTGTGTCAACTCAAAAAGCTGCTAAATTTAAATTTATCGATGTCATTATTAAACTACTCGAACATCGAATAAAAGCAATTATTGCTACATATCGGTCAGAATGGATTGTAAATGAAATGCGAAAACTATTTACTTCTGCATAATGTATTATTATTTCATACAAAATATTACATTGAAAGAAATCGATTATACGTTGTGTGGATTTAAAATTTTAGTATGCTCTATATCAGTGGCGCACCCAGGGGGGGGGGGGGGGGGGCAAGGGGTTAATGTAGTGTTTCACACTGCCTTTAATCTTAGCGGTAGGTAGAGGGGCCGCCAAATATCCTAGCCTGAGGGCCCGTTTCAGGATGTGGAGACCATGGTGTAGGTACACCGAGTGCAATAGACAGAAGATTGATAAACGAGAAATTAGGCTGTGAAGAAGAAAAAGAGCCTATAGGACTAATTTACATTCTCCTCCTTGCCCCCCCCCAATATTAAATCCTGGGTGCGCCACTGCTCTATATTAAGGCTATAAATACCTCGGTTGAGGCATGGTCTAAAAAGATCGTGGCTAGGCGATGCGCGGATTGTGCAAATGACGCGTGCAAATGACGAAATATAATTTGTCACATAAATCCAACATGCGTCCATTTAATGTTCTGTTTAGTGTTCTATTAGAAACAATAATTATACATTTATATTCATTGACATGTTTTCTTTTTCAAGTAAATGAGTAACGTTTTTTAGTTATCTTTACACGATTTAAGAATTAATACCCCGTCGCCATCACGAAAAAAATTGACGTGTTCACAGGTCGACTTTCGCTCTCCGATTGCCGGCGAGTCCAAAATTTCGTCGCACCTATAGTTGACAATTATTTGCCGTTTCACTGAAGTACCGTCTTAAGTGTTTTGAAGAATACATTAGTTATTTTAATTATTATAGCCTTTTATATATCGGTATCGGTAATCCATACATAAAATACATCGTTATATACACATTCTTAGATCAATTAAAATGAATTTATTTATTCTCTATACAAAATAGCATTTTGTAAATAAGAAAATAAAAATACGATCATTATAATAGTGACACATTTTGTAGGTAGATATGTCATTAAAATTTATCAATGTGTTTTAAAAATGAAAGATATACTGTCATCCTGTAATTACTTACTTACTAAATTCACTCTCTCATATCTCGGTCTTGCGACTTCCCTCGGCTCATCGTCATATCTCATGCATCCCGCTATGTTACCTGCAGCACGTAGATCGCCTTTATAGCACCACTGCAGGGTGAAGGAAGGTCAGCCTCGGCGACTGAAACATAGAAGCCGTATGTTTGTATGTGTCGTATAATAAATATATTATATAAGCATCGTTTACGTTGGCAAAGTGGCAGAAAGCCACATGTTGTCTTATAAATGTGTGTGTAGAAACGGCTCATCCGGGTATTTTAGGTGACCTCTACTCTACTCCCATTGGCACATATCGTCACAACACATTTTACCCCATTTTCTAAATTACGTATAATTTTTGAACTCCCTTCTTTAATTAAAAAATAAATTCGTCATAAATGGTAGATTTCATTATCTGTATTGTCAGAGCAAAATAATTTATTGGTTTTATGACATAACATTTTCTACAACATTGGGAGTGAGGGGGGGGGGACTTATAATAATAATACTCTCTCAGGTATAAGCCATTGTCCTTTTAATAAACTTGATTTATAAGTAAACATACATAATTTCTTAATGACTGATTGGACAACTTCTACAATGTTGAAGTTAGATATGTGTTTACATAATATAATATAGTATTATTACCTTGGTATATAGTACCTTGGCCACTTATGGCAGGACAAAAATACAGCATTCCCCAATTTGATGTCCAACGAAAGATCAATGCCAAACGTAGCAGACGACAACGCCACATTCCGTGGTTTAAAAACATCAGTGATTGATACGAGTGCAGCTCCACCGAACTGTTATGGATAGCAGATGATAGAGCAAAGATCGCCCTGATGGTGGCCGACCTTTGAAAGGGATTGGCACGAGAAAAAGAAAACTTTTAATACTGTTTATTTGTTTTTCCATGTCATTGTGTGAACGTCTTGAGTTTGTATTTTGTAAAGTTCACTAAATGTAAATAAATAAATTTGCATTTGAATTTGAAAACTATTGTCGAAACATTATGTTTCTTTTAATATATCTATTTTGTTTTGTATTTCCACTTTTATTATTTATTTATTAACATTATAAATAAGATTTTTCATGAAAATTATAATATTGTTATAGTCTAGTGTTTTGCTAAATTCCTGTAACGCAACTTTTCTATAATTTTGACCATATAAAAGTAAAGTAAATTACCATAAAGTCACCACAAGGGTTTCATAAAAAAATCGTCAAACGCTAATATTAATGGATACAAAATATATATTTTTATACTGAACTGAAAGTAAACAGAACTATTCATTCACATTTTACAACTAAATTTAGTGAAAAATAAACAAAATCAGCTTCATGATATCGTTTATGGTAAAATATTGATATTACAGTTAATGGGGTCCATATACAATTTTAATCCCAGAGTCTCATAGTATTTTAAGCCTTGCTTAGGAGAGAAAATTATATACTTATATATTTTTAATTTGAATTTATTATTTTTTATGTGACTCATATTTTAGAAAAATGAATTACTACGTTCAGTCAGCAGGTACATAAATTATCAATTTAATTCACATGATTTTATTATAATATCATATTCCGGTAGCATTTTAAAAGTTGTAATTAGTATCGTAGATAGTAATTTCGGCAAGTCAGTTAGCAACCGGTATTCGCAATTCAGCGCGCCTTTCGGAAGTACGCCCGGGGCGAGTGCTTCTTGTGCCACACCTTGTTACTGGCCATCATGTACAAGTGATAAGTGGAGGTCAGATAAAAATGGCGAAGACACCTTTTTCAGGACACAATGATGTCTTCATTTAATAATAATTGAAATTCAACAACTTTTGATTATGCTTACCTTATCCGTAAAGACATAAAATTGATATTTTAATGTCGATAAAAACGATATAAAATATTTCATATATGGTTCTTAAATATGACACTTTTAAGCGTCATCATTATAAAAGTTATTATAATAGTAATATATTATTATGTATCCGGACTAAGTACATGAAGATGTTAAATGTCAAAAAAAGAGAAAATAAAATCTTTTTACATAATATATTTTTGCGCATATATATATATAATATAATTATATGTATGTATGTGTGAAGGTAAGACTTAAGTGTAAACTTCAAGAAAACGAAAAGAATGGCAGGTTTTTGAGACACATTTCCACATAGTAAATCGATACCCAATTTATATAGGGAAAAAGGTTTCAAGGTTTTGAGTTAGTAATGACATTCAATGTAGAAAGGTCTTTTCTTTATCAAATTTTGCATCATAGTTAATGTTTTTTCAGTTTGCTATTTAATAGTCGGTCCCCCAGGTGTCACTAACCATGGTTTGGGAACCCGTGCACGCGACAAATATTTTGCATGGGTTATTTTTTCTTGACCCGGTGTCTAGTCCTGGTTGTAGCCCTGTAACAAGCGTGATCAAAAAGAATAACAATTTCACTTGGATGCAATAAAAATTAGCCATTACTCAAATTCCACTTCAACGTTACACAATAAAAGTTTATGGTCAGACGATATGAGTGTTTTTACGAAACGCACCAAGCCATTTATTTTGCAATAAAAATTTTTGAGATAGAAGGAAAATGCAGTTCAGTAATTGTTGTTGTCGTAAGCATTCTTTTTACAACAATTGTCTTCTGTGAAGAGTGGAATAATTAATTTTATAATGAAGGGTTGCTTAATTCGTAAGAAATGTACATACTGGAAACATTATAAACGAACTGGCATTATGAAAATCGGCTGCTATTTAAAAATATAACGGATAATTTATAGGTCAGGTATTTACTACACATTGACGCATAGTTAGTCTAACAGGAGGTTGTGATTGACAAAACTCGTCTCAAGAATTTTTGAAAAATTGTCAGGAATCTCGAATTTCGAGAAATTGTTTTTTCGAAATTTCGAGATTTCTCATTTATCGAAAAATTGCGAAATTATTACCAGGCTTTCTTTGCTGACCGCAACCGAAATTTAGGTACAACATATTAATTTCCTGGTGTTTATTTTTGGCCGAGAGCTAAAAAACCTCTCGACTCTCAATCTGAACGGAGTTTCTGAAATTTGTTAATTTTTTTTGGCTGGAAGATCTGAAAAAATAAAAAAAATAATTGAAAGAAGAGGTAATTAATAAATTTTTACAAATTTAATATATAATATGTAGCGAGCGAGGTAAGTTTTGAGATTTTGAGTAATTCTACATTCTTAAATCATATGTCAATTAAGTAAAATATTAGTGAAAACATATTAGAAAGTACAAGTACCTACGTTAAAACTAAAAATTTGAAGTGATCCATACATAATAATATATGAGAGTCTAGTCTACCTTGACTCAAAATGTCAAAAAATATGGTCATAAATATTAACGGAATTTGAAATTACTCTTCAGATACATATTAAGTCAATTTCTGCGTGATTAGTCAGTGACGTCTTGTGGGGTAGACAGGGCATACGTTGCTTATGGGCGGAACATGAAGTAACGAATACAAACATTGCAATCTTTTGAAAGCAGTAGCAGTTTTCCATGAAGCATGCGATACGGTCGCTTCGTTAGAAAGTACCGATATCTTAGTTTCAAATAAAACCTCCTAGCTCCAAACTTGTCAGTTCCGCAGAACCCCATATACCTAAAACACCGCTGTTTAAGAGCAGATTTGGTAGAAATACTGTAATCCTCAGTAGATTATATAATATCGTCACCTCAATACTACAACTAGATAACTTGATTTTAACTGTTTTTGAGATAGCTATTGAATATGATTCTACATTTCTTTATCTACAAAATGTTAAAACAACATTAATGGGTCAACAGAAGTTAATGGGAACTGTATTAGTTTTGTGTTTGAAAATATTAGATAACTTTAAAACCATAATAGCATTAAATAAATAAAGTAATATATCGACAAATTTTTTTTATCCCAATTAGACATGCATAATTTTACATTTTTATTTTAAATAATAATTATAGCCTGGATTTAAATATGTTAATCAAATAAAGTTTAAATTTCATTTTCCCAACAATGACCAAATCAGAGTTATCTAGTTGTAGTATTTAGGTCAGGGCTCGAAATGGACCGGAACGCACCGGAGCGCCGTTCCTGTTCGTGAAATCGGTAAAATTATCGCTCCGTCTCGTGGAATAAATAATTTGACCGACTGAGCTGGATAGGACATATAATAGAAAATCTAACACACTTATTTTTATGAAAAAAACACATATCTTTACTATGTAAAAATCTTCAGAAAACTGTCGAGCGCTCCGGTTCGTAAATTTTTCCATTTCGAGCGCTGATTTAGGTGACGATATAATATGATGTTTTAACAATTCTGTTGCCATAATAATAATATATTATAACATGTGATATGTAGGTATGCTCCAAACAATTTTTCAAACAATTTGAGAATTAAAATAGCTTTTTAAGTCAGTCTAAGGATGCCATTAGGGACGTCACTGTGATTAATTAGTTGGTAAATTACATTGGCCGTAATCTGATGGATTTAGATTAGTGTTCAGCTTGCTAAGTACAAGTCTTATTTAAAAAAAAGACTATTTTTAATATATTCTGAGATATTCCAAATTATGTGTATTTGAGTACATGACGTTTACTATGGAGGCTTCGCCACTGGATGTGATAATATGACGTATTTTTAAAACTAAGTAGATTAGATGGATAAGTATCAAAGGTTAAAATGGATTTAATATAAGGCTCCAAGAAGACTTCCGCGGGAAAAGGTATGTTCGGCGCTGTTGTGTTTATTAATAAGCAGTTGTTAGCGATAATTTTGAATGCACAGAGCAACCTTGCCAGCCGAGTTTCACAGCAAAATGTATTTTTACACCATCGCTCGGATAACCTTACGTTTCTGAGTCTCTGATTAGCCGGCAATTATTATTTTATAACCGTGGCAGGCGGAAAGTTTTCAACGGATTGAGATTTAAAACTGTTTTAATTACGGCTTGTTGAGGATGTTTGGCAAGAAAATTGTGGGTTAATAATTAATTAATTACCGATTCGATGCAGTATTTTAATGTGATGTCAGTAATATCTGAATAATTCTATCATCATCATCATTATTACTACTCTGGATGAAGGCCTCTCCAAACTGAAATTCACCGCAGCTACAAAGAGTCAGATGAGTGGATCATGGCCTACAAGGGCTTAGGGGGTAGAATTTTATTTAATAATTATGTTTAGTGTGTTTCCTGACTAATAACAATTTGATTAGATTTTTAAAAAAAATCAGTGGTTCATAATAAAAATACCAAGTGACTGCAACTCTATACTCCAAGTGGATTTATTAAAAAATACAAAAAATAACGGAATACCCTAAATTTTACCTCATCATTTGGGAAACACTACTGAAAAACATCGCACTGCCTTTAACCTTAGTGATAGGTAGGGCCCAGGCAAATATCCTAGCCTAGGGGCCCGCTTCAGGATGTCGGGGCAATGGGGTGGATCATATTGATAAAATAACTGACGGGTTTAGCGGCATGGAAGCCGGAAGCACTGACTGATTTTCAAACTTCCGACGATAAAAAAATAAAATTAAAACCATACATTCTAACTACCTACGTATTTAGTAACCACATCCTGTAACTAAAAATAGTTATTATTGAACATGACACAGAATAATTGTATTGGTTTATTTTTTAACGTAAAAGTATGAATCTGAATGGGCGAATTCAGACGAGGATAAATGAGTGTCGCGTTCATTTATATGTAAATGTGGAATCGCGCCACACAGGTGTCCTGTGTGAAACGGGTCTAAGTGTCTAGTACAGTGGTTCCCAAAGTTGACTGGGCTCCGACCCATCTAACAAAAATTTCCAATCTTGGGACCCACCTCTTAGCTGTCTTCCCTAGTGGCGAGTCGTGAAACTATTTAATGCTGTCTTATTTGTTCTAATTGAAATAAAAAAAATATTTTTTATAAGTGTTACCAATATGAATGAAAAACTGTTGAAATAAGAAACACAACTTAAATAAAAAAAATTATTACTTAAATACCTACACCTGCAAGGTTTTTTTTACAAAGTTATTTCAATGGGAAAGGATGTATTTGTTTCTTATTTTTCTTCATTACAGTTTTAGCATCAACTTCAACTTTAGTTACTTTTAATCGCAGTGAGTTTGATATATCCAATTTATTTCGGTATTTAGTTTTAATGTTAACCATAGCCGAAAATCCGACCTCACATAGGTATGCGGTAGTAAAGAGGAGGAGGACTTTCATAGCTTCATCGAACAGGCAAGGATAATTATCAGCAACTGAGAGCCAGAATTTCGTTGACTGTTTACGATTGAAACTATTTTTCAGTGACGTATCTTCTGATAAATCAATGAGTTCTTCACTTGCTTTTGTTGACATACTAGTTGGTAAGTTGTCTTGAAATGGGTTACAATAATCCAACGCAACGAATCAAACTTTTTCATCTCTTCCCCAAAATAGTCATCAAAGCTATTTATAAACAGTGATAAATGACTGGAAATTTCAGACAGTACGTTCATCTTAGGCTGCACTTGGTTTTCAATAATAAAACTATTTTTATTATTATTATTATTTTTTATAATTCATGTATACAGTGGCGAGGGCCCACTCAATATTTGCTCGCGACCCACTGGTGGGTCGCGACCCATAGTTTGGGAAACCATGGTCTAGTAGAAGGGTTGAGGTAAACTGGAATCGACATACATAGTGCACACAAAATTTTTTTAGTCATAATAATTTGTTTTCATTGAACTAACAATACAATTTGCAAATTAATGGTGTTGGTTAGTTTTTAAAATTCATTTAAAGTGTCTCACATCAGTGTCTCGCGAAAATGTATATACATACGTGCTTGCCTCCCCGCAAAGAGTTACCGCCACTCATTTAGCACTCAAAATAGACCGGAACACAGCGGAACGCAGCTCCGGTTCGTGAAATCGCCGAGATTATAGCTCCCTCTCGTGGAAAAATTAAATATTACATTCCGGTGCGTGAATTATTAAAAAGTAGTTAAATTCACTTAGATATTTAAAGTTTTATATGAAACCTTTCGGACGTTATTTTAAGACGTGTCGTAAACCCTTGCTTGATTGCGGTGCTGGCAACATTTGCATGCTACAAGTTTAAATACAGTTATGTCATTGGATCGTCTGTACTAGGTAAATAAATATAAAAAACTAAGCCACTTATTTGAATATAATTTATACAAGTACAATTAGAATTAGATAAATATGTTAATATTTTCTGAAACTTATCGAGCGCTCCGGATCGTGCCGGGTAGGAGAGGTTACTACGTATAAAAGTATTAATACTTTTTTGACACCCCTAACGTACGAATCCGGTTTACTTAAAATTTACTCAGTCAGAATGTCATAAAGATAAGGCTTAGATAGGTATTATTATACCTAATTAAATTAATATTCTATGGTTTCAATAATGTAACTTATATTGACGCAATGCAATATATTTGAAATTAATAGTCTTTAAGCGTGGCATAATCTCAAAGCATACTTCCGGATTTAGCGGCTCCTGTTATTATGTAAAGTTCAAGCCTGTCCGTAATTGGGCGCCGCAAAAAATAATAAATTCATTTTTGTTGCACTCTTTGGTGTTGCCGTTCTTTTGTTTTCGAAAATAATGCAAAAAAAAATCGACGGCTCACATACATACAATAATCGCGGTGCACGTGAAACGTAATGGATATAGCCCACCGGCACGCCAAGCGGTGGGTCTTTGGTTCGGATTATTGAGACGTATTTTTAGTCAGATTGTGTATCGCTACTATGGTTTCACAATAAATTTATACTATAAAGTATTTTACGTGGCTATTATTATTCGAGAAGGAAAATTTCATTAAGTTTTCCTTAGGACGACAGCGTGAGTTGCTTCGCTAAGCAGTAGCTAATTTTAGAAATTTTAGTCTCCGGAATGGTAAGCTTTTTACAATTTTCATCCATTTACAATAATTATAAATTATTTAAATATACAGTTTTAATAAGGACACATATTACACACATTAATTATACTTACAGCCGTATTCATACAGTTGAGAACCGCGCTCAATGCAGTTGGTGGTTTATCGGCCGAATAAGAAAACTATAAAAATGCATACGTCACGAAGATGCGTACAGGAATGCGCACCAAACTTAAAATGGCGGCAGTCACTTGTCAGTGTCACTTTAATATATGTCTAAAATGAGTTCATCACAACAAGCGTTTAGTAGGTTTAGTTCGTCTAGATTGAAATTAACTGCCCGTCGTCGTTGGGTTAGAGATGGATTCATGATGGTAAAAATGCTAAAATTGTAAAAATGTATACAGATATCGAGGATCGATGGAAATGACAATATTGTCAATGAGCCCGCGAAGCTGTATTGCCATATTATGGAAATGTTCACTGGGTATACTTTATCCTTTTGTGTATTGAAGTATAAAATAAATATGATATTATAACAAATAAATTATTTAAAGTTCATGATAATTATTCATTTATAATTATTAAATTTATATGGTACCGTTTGCACATTTTTACACCTATTCACAATTTCAAAACTTTAAATTAATTATCGGGGAATCAAAATTTAAAAGTTGGTAGCATTAGTCACGGCATGACGAGTATTACGTCAGCAACGTGACGTAACTATTCAACGGTCACTATTTAGGTTTATGCATGCAAATTTACATTAAATAGCTTGAATGCAGTTTGCTGTTATATGCATACGCCAGTTAGAATTTACGCTCAACCAGAGCAGGATTCACGCTTGATGGGGTTCCGGACAACAACTTCTAAACGTTTTTTTGAATTTGGTACATAGATTTATTTTTTGAAAAAAAAAATGGAATAATCTTTGTAAATAATTGTGTAGGTACTAACTAAATAAAAAGAGTTTATTAAAGCCTCAAAATTACCTAGTGGCAGCTCTACTTAGCTTAAATCGCCACTAAATATATAGGTATACCTATATAGGTATATATTATTTTTATCATGTCCGATTCTAATAAGATCACAATACGGGCCTCCACAGAGTGGGGTTAAATGTAAATGGTAGGTAAAACATATCACCGTGGAACAGTTCGCCGTGAGCTTTCGTATCGGAAAAAGATGAGCGTATACTGTAAGGTCTTCAGTTTTATTAGATACAATATGAACATTAATTCAATTTTCATAGCTGATTTTGGCAAAATTCATGAATTTAAGAATGAAAACCTAACCTAACCTAACAAATAATCCAGTATATCGGCTATTTTCAAAATTTGTTTGCTGCTGGCTTCCTGTAAAGTGTAAGCCGGCTAGAACCGTGTTTTATTTAGACATGATTTTTTTGTCAGTTACGACCCAAAGAGGTTGGACGGTCTGTACAACATTCCATAGTGAAGTCTGATACGGCGAACTGCATACGTGCACGTTTCCGGACACGCAGAGTGAAGGTTTCGTATTAACAGATTTTGTTTTAACGAGAAATGGATATTAGCCACTTGCTCAATTTATTAGGTCCATACTCTGCTTCATATACAAACTGAAAAACTATATGTGTACGTGCCAGACCCAGGATTCAAATCTGGGACCCACGACGTTATATAGTCCGACACTTAAGCCGCCATCGCGGGATTCAGTCATGTATTTTCTGAGTATTAAAATAATTATTTCGGGGTACTTAATCATGCTTTAAATACCTACGCGATAACTGAAGACAGAAACATTAATTTTAGGCAAATAATGCATACTGTAGTATGGGCACTTACCTGGTTATTAATTCATAATGACCGCGAGAAAAAAATAAAATGCAATAAGCAATTGTTTGTTTTTCGTCGACTAATTGCCACGTTGCATGTCGTTGATTTAAAAACTGCATGACGCAATTTATTATAAACAATCGGACATCGATTGTCTAATACTGCTATAATTAGAAATACACGGAAAGATTTTTATATTGTCCCAGACCGCAATAAATATAGGAATTGTTTTCTAGTATTTCTAATGATAAAATACACCAAAAGAGCTAAATAATATGATAAATATATCTCATTTATCACTTTATGTATTCAGGCAGTTAATTATTATTATAAGTTGTCAAAAGTGCAATATTTTAACACCCCCTCTCTTCGTTCTGTTAACTTTTAGAGCGAGACAGAGTACGTCAATTACATATTGAAAATTATTGACTTGACGGGTGACAACTTGTAGTTCCCCATGAGCTGTCATCGAGTGGCGAATAGTAGCACCAATAAAATTCTAGGTTATGTTGATATGTTCAATTCTTGTTTGACGATTCAATACAAAATTTCGAGCATCTCGAGTTCGGGTGAAAACATCACAAATATGTCAGCACGAACATACCCGAATTTGACCGAGGTCCGCACATAAAAAATGTATTTCACACGACATGTCTAGCAACATAAATTTTCACTGTAGGTATTACGAATATCCCAATCATTGTAGATAACCGCTGTTAACCACCTTGTGTATGGAATTAGTTCCGTGTTAATTTGGACTAATAAAAATAATGGAAACGTGCTAAAGTGTTAATTGTTAAGAATAATTACTGTGCAGAAAAGAGTTAAGTTAATCAGAAAAAATATTAAAAGTTTTTATTTTTCGACTTTTAGCCAATAACGGTGTAAGCGAAAAAATTAAAGATGGCAAGTAAAAATTTGACACGAGCATAGCGATATACATTTTTCTTCCTTCTTCCACCTTGTCACGACCCAGCATTGGGGCATAGGGTAATCACAAGTTCGCGGCACTCCCCTCGGTTCATCGCCAACTCTTGCGCCTCCCGCCATGTCAGACCTGCAGCACGTAGGTCGCTTTTGTAGCACTATTGTAGGGTGAGGGACGGTGAGGGAACCCTGTGGCTGGAACCACCGAAGGCTGCTGTGTCTGCTCAGAACTCGGGTGTTTGTAACGCGGTCGTACCAATGTACCCCTAATAGTGATATACTTACATTAAAATGCAAAAAATATCTAAATTCCCACAAAACTTTCTAAGTACCTAATTTCACACGCAATGCCTGGACTATTATTTTATAGGCATTAGAAGGTAAACAGCGCGGCGTATGAGAAAACATCCTTCACGTACTGTTACTCGACTCCTGTTTCGTTCTTGATATAATTTTCTTCCTAAATGTAGTAAACGGTAGGTAATCGTTTTTTTTTCTTCAATATTACCACCCACACACTTTTTCCCAACGTAAAAGAAAGTTGATTGTGACGTATTTAAAAATAATATTTGGTAACTACTGTTACTATGGTAACAATGGTTACATGTAAATTGTACGCAAAACATTTCACCGTGGCACAATTCGCCGTGAGCTTTCTATCGGAAAGAGATGACTGTATACTATACGATCTCCAATTTTATTAGATTCAATATGAACAGTAATTCAATTTTCATACCTGATTTTGACAAAATTCATGAATTCAAGAATGAAAACCTAACCTAACCTAACAAATAATCCAGTAATAATGCTGCTGGCTTCCTGTAAAGTGTAAACCGACAAGAACCGTGTTTTATTTTAGACATGAATTTTATGTCAGTAGGTACTATACGACCCAAAGAAGTTGGATGGTCTTAAATATACGGCCATATATTTCCGATACAAGATTTCACGGTGAAGTCTCATACGGCGAAATGCATACGTACAAGTTTCCGGACACGGGTAACAATACATTGAATTTGCAAACATTATTGCAATCATAATTAATTGACCAAATCATAGCATATATCATCTTTGTTAACAATATCATATTATAGCCTATTATAAAAATGCTTTATTTCCTATATGGAAACGCCGATGTATGTCCAAGTAATAAGGCTTACTATCGTATATATTTGTAACTGATTATTTACCTACTACTGGTGCTAGTATGCCGAGGTAGTAGTACCTACACCAATTATTTTATTACTTACTGACTGAATGCATTTGTGCTAATTTTTTTTCCAAGTTTTTAACAAATTAACAAAAAGCTACTCATGAATCACATTGCATAATAAATTGTACAAGGCTGAGAAGTAAAAGATACCTTGTATGGATGCTCAATCTATACAATATTCCGGCCAGTTATAATTTATTGTTATTTGTTATTAACACTACGATTTTTCATTATCTTTAAATTCTATTATAATTGGACATAATACGAGTATAATATTATTATTATTAGGTTAGGTTAGGTTAGGTTTTGTAATTCTGAATTAAATTATTCAACTGAATGTCCATTTTGAGGTTAGCTATCAAGTGTCAACAAACTATCACAAACATTCAATCGACCATTGCACAATTGATACCCAAGCACGAATCAAATCGCGAAAATACTTTTCAATAAAATTCTTCCGTTATCATAGTATAGTTCTAGAATTTTTTTGCGCATAGTAAATGGATATGAACGTCATTCAAATCAATGACATTTGACACATTTGTTTAGTTGCAAAAAACACCACGGAGCGCGATCATCTATTTTGACCATAGATAATATAAATGTACATTTTGACCAATCCATGAGCATTTGATACATTTAGTTTAGTTGCAAAAAATACCACCGTAGCGCTACTATCTAATTTGTCCAAGACATGAAGTAGGCAGAAAAATTACTGCCGATTTCACGCACTCTCCAGATATTTTGTCTAATTCATGAATAAGGCAATGGGCTTGCATTTTTCATGATTTAGGCAAAATTTTGCCCATTTCATGTAATATTCAATTTCGCACATTCGGCGTAATATATACAAAAAAAGCAAAAATAGTGTAATTAATTAAAAATAATTATTTAATACGTTTTTCGGGGCTTCCAATATGTATATTTAGTCCAGGGCCCTTTCGAGCAAAAATATGGTCCATTACTCACTTTATTCGATTCTATTTGTATTGCGCATCACGCAAAGGATATAATTATTTACGAAACCTCTGCGTTTTCATCCGTGTAAACACAGTTTGGGAAACACTACTTTAGACGATGGTTAGCTACCCAAACTGAAAAAAAG
Organism: Rhyacophila brunnea; assembly: GCF_057557595.1. Classification (NCBI taxonomy): domain Eukaryota; kingdom Metazoa; phylum Arthropoda; class Insecta; order Trichoptera; family Rhyacophilidae; genus Rhyacophila; species Rhyacophila brunnea. The sequence continues at coordinate 30,376,280 of NW_028233276.1, read as the reverse complement.
TATTTAAAATAACTCGTACATAATATATGAGGTTTACATAATGTAATCTCTGAATAATTGGTAGCGGAAAAAAACACAATTTTATGTTTTACCTTTCTAGTAGTCATTGTGCTCATTGTAATTTAATATTATATGTAGTTATGTGAATGTGACGATTCAGTCGAGTTTTGCTTTGGGAAAAGGGTTGAAAATACTTGAAAACAGTCATTGCTTGGCCAGTTTAGACATTGTAAAAGAGCTTAATGTAACTTCAGATCTGATAAGCGAACAGTCCAATGGGAGGCATTTGGACAAGCCTAACGAGGGAGTGGTCACGGTAAATGTGGCAGGGTACACATCCGTGTTTCGTGTATCCGTGGCAAATGAATGTGCATACGAGTAGGGATTCCAATCCCGGGATCCCGAATCCCGGGATCCCGGGATCCCGAGCCATTTTCGATACCTATGAATCCCGGGATTGATAAACATAATCCCGGGATTTCGGGATTGATTTTTTTTTATCAATTTTTATGGAAAATAAAATAAAAAGCGAAAATAAAACAGAAAAAATACTTTTAATAAAAAATAACTACATAAGAAATAAACTGAGTTTGAATGAAGTTTGATTTATACCCATGTGTAGGTTGCCGATTCATTTTATTTTTTCACATGAATTATTAAAAATGAGAAAGATTGGAAAAAACAATGCTTCGCACTTTTAACAAAGTAATTCCACCATGATATCATACGTTTTACGGCAGTTTCATATTTGGCTGACTAATTAGATTTTGCAGGTTGAGCAAGTGGCTGACATCCATTTCTCGTAAAAAAAAACAAAATCTGTTAATACAAACCTTTACTCTGTGGAGGCACATATGATCCTATTAGGATCGGACATGGTCGAAAAATTATATTTATGATGCGGAAAGGCCATAAGTACGCCATGATTATTTGCTTTACTATTTTAAATCTCGCTAATCCATTCATTATATCTTTACTATCAGAAACAGCAATCTCATATTAAATTCACATTATTATTTATATTACAATATTATTTACTCCATTAAACTTGTGTATTTCCAAGATTGAACGTATACAATATTAACAATAAATGTCTTAAATAGTATAAATTATACTAGATTTATTTTTGACCGATTTTATCAATGTTATTTGTAAATATAAACATTTTATATTACCAATGGAAAAAAATGCCAATCTCGGGACCAGTCCCGGGATCCCGGGATTGTCAAATTGTAATCCCGAAATCCCGGGATCAGAATTTTGGCTCGGGATTGGATTCCCTACATACGAGGCAACTCATGAGCTTTTGATGTGTTCGGCGAAAGGCGAATTATCTGATTGAAAGTACGTAGGGCTGTAATCAAAGATGTTCAAGAAACCATTCTTCTATCGGAGAGAGCTTACGTTTTGAAAGTGAAGCTAAAAAAGATTATTAACTTATTTAGAAAGTTAATTATTAAGTTATAACTGCAAGGCATTCGTAAATATTCATATTGTCGTGCTCTGATATTTATTTACTATGACTGCACTGAATTAAAAAATCTATAACAGCGCCTATCCAAACACAATACTATAGGCTGCTATCGGCAGCTATCGAGGGTAGTTTTTCATTTTTTGTTTCGAAGTATTAGCACGTATTGTAACAATTACAATGAGTGCTATGTTTAAACAGCACCTCTCTTAACTGTGCTAAATTTTAGAACGAAATGGACAGGTTTGACTATTTAGACGGCTAACTTATTGTAACAATTATAACACTTTGATACAAATATATGAAAACTACCCTCGATAGCTGCTTCAAATGTAGAAAAGTATCTTATATAGCGTACCTAACACAATTATTTAAATTCCAAATATAAAAAATATTAAATAATAGTAAGTAGGTACATACGTAAGTAACATTCGATTTATTTGATATCCAGATAATTTAGAAAAAGATTTATTAAAATGAAAGGGAGCGAATTGATAAAAACATAGATTTACTCTAATTGATTTAACATAATAAAATATTCGTACACCATTTAGATTCGAAGCTAAAAAACGAAATTACACAATGTCAATTAAAGAAGGTACGTATGACAAGATTGCTCGCAGAACCAAACAAGTGGGTATGGAGCGCAATTGGCTGCCTGAATAGTATCTTCACAAGTGACATCCCACTGTGCCTAAAGCATCAAAAGTGTGTTACCATTATTAGGTGAATGTCGTGCATAACGCGAAAAGACCACAAAATAAACCAATGAAGGCAGTAGACAAGAGTTCGAGGGGCGAATATGTTGAGCAGGTCATGTCTCAAGGATGAAAGATATCACACCACCCAAGAGTTACCTCGTCAATAAACCGGAAGGGATAAGCAATGTCAGGAAACAGACAGTGGCGACATCTCTGAGACTTAAATGGAGGGAGTTTGCAGCAGATATTGGGGTGTGGAGACATTTTCTGGAGGCAAAGACGTTGACTCACGTTGACTGAAATCAAATGTAGATTTGAACCGTGTATCATACTAAACTTATGATTTATATTCATGGGAATATATTTGACCGAATATAAGCGTCTGGCCGTATCCGTTTATGTCCCTATTTAGTGGAAATATATTTCCATGAACAGAAATCATAGGTTCACTATATGGCACTTGGTACAAAACCATATTACGCGGTTTCAGTCTATGTATGGCCTCTTATATTATATGTGATAATCAGAATACTTCATATACGCCAAGAATATTACAATTTTAACACCCTTTTGAGATTTTGTATTATTCTCAACATAAAAAGAAGATGGCAATGCTTTTCCGGGCTACAGGTATTTCCGAGTTCCCGATTGCCTGAAAATTGTTCGGCAATATATCGGCTTATTGGTCTAATAAGGGTGTGATTGTTGATTAAACCAATTAGGTATATTAATCGTGATGCAGACAAGATAAGGTATTATAATATGATGTTATGTTACACTTATAAGCTATAACTAGCACAACATTTTGATATCTCAATAAAATTAATATTTTTATTATGAGAATATTGATTTAATGGTTGCATTGTATGGATTTAACGTTTTTACAATAACGTTTTATTAGAAGTTTTATGACATGAATAAAAATGAAGAATAATAAAGCATTATTTATGAATCATAAAAGCTTTGCGATAATAATGTTATAGGCGCATTAAAATTACGTTAATGTTAGAAAATTGTCACGTTATAAAACTACGATCACCGCAATAATAATATTATTTTGTATGCACGTTTAACAGGGTATTTGTGAGAATAGCGTTTTCATTTAATGAAAAAATAATTTCTAATTATACTTATCCAACATAAGCGAAGATTGGCTTATATACGTCAGTAAATGGGTAAAAAACGAAAATTATAACACAATGCATTTAGATAGTGATCAAAGTTTTATAATTATTTTTAATTTATTTATTTCCATGTGCGAATATTAGTCAAATATTAATTTCATACGTTCACAATAAATCGTTCGAAATAAAAAAACTACGAATAAAATAAGTAGGTAGGTACCTAACATTATTATAATTAGATACTTAAAAATCACTAGCAACACTGAACCGATACGAGCGCCAACGGTTGCACTTGGCACTTACTTATTTTCTCTTATGGGTTGCCTTTTACGTGTCCATCCATAGTGATTATAATTTTAAATATATGATATTGATTACTACATACCTATAAACTTTATTACCTCACAACATCAAAAAAAATGTTCATGAAGTATACTGAGAAGGCAAAATAGACCTTAGGAAGTATGGTGTGGATGATGGTGAGAACTGAGGACTTGTGGCTGGCGAGTTTATTTCCGAATTGACAGGTATAATGATAAAAGATAACAGCGAGGTAAGTATTTTTACCGGAGGCTCGATGATACTTAGTGACAGTTCTCTACCAAGATAAAATGCGGGGTGAGATATTCGTTCAATCGTGAATCGTGATAGCCTTTTTATTGAATCCCATCACGATTGAAATGCTTACACTTAGTATCCAAGGCCTTCGGTGAGAAAATTCATTTTTTACATAATAAATATTGCTGAGGTGAAAAGTGCTTGTTTGCAAGTAGTAATTCGATTGTGTGGAATTTGTATGAAAGAAAAATATATGTGATAAACAATGTCAGTATTAGTTTAAACTGCCGATGGCCTGTGAATAATGTATAAACAATAATTAAATAAATAATATCAATTTGAGAACTATTCGTATGTAAGGATTTTGCTGACGCTGCATGGAACTCACAGGCCACTCAATATTACGCAATATATCGATATCCAAAGAAACTTAGTTGAAAGGCTGTTGATCTTCTTATAGACGTCGCCCTTTCTCACCTCAATGAAACTTTTTCAATTTATTATGTGAGAATTTATGTGGAATATTTTTCCTATGGCTTCTCCACTAGTATAGGTATTATATTTCTGATATGTGATCATAAAAAAAATATTCCACTATCGAAGAAATTTAATATGTCGGAATATTCAGAAAATCAATTTAACCGGATAGGAATGAATCAAATAATTATTATTGTATTTTGTTTTCCTAAAGAACGACATCATTTATATTATTTTTTAATGTGGTACTGGACAAAATATGATTTTTGATTAGGGTATTTATGATCACACTGTTGGCATCCAACAATGATGCATTTTTACATTTTTTCTAATAAAAAGCATTTTTATGATTGTGTTTTTACTAACATAAAAATGTATACATATTAAGAATAGATAATATTATGAAAATGAGATTTAGTGCCGAGATAATTTCTCGTGGGCTATTTACACCTATGACTGTGGTAGTGAAAATGCCATGAATGACAACACGTGTGTATTAGTGCAGTGGAAAACATTGAAACGACGTTATGGTTTCTAAATAATAGATATGACGGAGCGCCACTACTTAGAGCAAAGATTCACAACCTTTTTTTGTTTGAAACCTTTGAAACATTTTATATTATTTTAGGGAACCCCTACCTGGCTAATAGATATATAACACTCCCGATTATCCGGGATAATTATGGGGCGTTATTTATATTACGACATTTGAAATTATTTTGCAAGCGTATGAAGTATGAAGTTTTTACCTACCAGAAATTTTATACATTTTTTTGATAATTTACAATTTCAACTGTATTCATAAATTAATTTGTATTCGAAAACATTAAAAAGACAAATATTTTTTATTTTAACTCAAAGATGAATTACAATAAATTGTATTTTTTTATAAATATGAATTTGTCAAAGGATCCCATCTTATTATTGCATATATTTTATGATCATGTTTATTATTAAAGTTTTGTTTATTAAGTTTTATATGCTTTGTTTCATAGATTTTTCACTAATTCATAGTTTTAATATTTTTTATATTTATTTAAAAAACATCGATTTTTTAAAAAATATAAATGTGTATAACTTGCAATCCTTTTTCTTTATATGAAATCTTATTTAGGTATGGTCCCAATATTGAATTAAGATCGCTCAGTTGTCATTCCAATTTTTTTACATACACAGCACTGTGATTACTTACTCGAGTGCAGTTATAAATAGTTTTAAACAAATTTATCATAATTTTTCAACTAAATAATAATACCCTGACGGATTTTATTTTTATAGGACCTGCAAATTGGCAAAAAATGTAATAGGAGTGGTGTGAAGTTCTGCGCAAAGGAATTTGCAGTGCAGTCACTTGTGGCTAATTTCATATGTGGACTAGTGGTCCTTTTTTTGCTTCAATTTCATACATTTAAGATCTATCTTTATAGAATGAGGTATTCAACGTCTATGGCTAATTCAAACTATTAATTTTTGTTTCGTTTTAAAATAATATTAAAAATAACGCAGATTATTTTTTAACATGTTAAAATATTCTACGATATTTTATTTTTTCTAGAGTCTTTCTAGTGTTCATACAGCCTAAAGTAAAAGAGTCTCAAAAACTTCTTATGAATCCTTTCCACCATAGGTACCTAATGGCATACTTTGATTGATGTGGGCTCAGACAATAGAACCACTCTTAAGTCTGATTCAAACTACATAATAATAAACATATTATGTTTATGCTATGCTGAATTGTTAGGACGCAGTAAAATACATTAATTACTGTCAACTGAATTTCTCAATTTTATGTAATTTTCAATAATACTAATTATAACGTACTATATAATCAAGCTAAGCTTTCCAATATTTATGAAAAATAATGACTTCATTGTTCAATAAAGGACAGGTTAAAAATTTTACTATAACTTACTTACTTTAACTAATAATCAACACGAATTCAAAGGTTAATTTTTCGCATAATATTATGTTTGAAAATTCTTGCAGAATCCATGCCACGCGCGTGGATCCGCAGGGTAATCTGGTTGAGAATTACTGACATAGAGAGTGTGTACATATAAGTTGTGCACGCCACGCTATTTTTGTAACTACATATTATTAAAAATCTATACTAAATATGCCAATGTATTCGCTGTGCATCAATCATTGGTGGAGGTGATAAAACATTGCAAAATTTACATTAATTAAATTACGGTAAAAGTAATATTTTTTCTTATGGAAACACATTCTTTATGTTGCTTACACTACGCCAATAACTTATTTACTCACTTCAATGTAATATGTAGAAAATATAGATAGCTTGACACAGAGGTTTTATCTACATAATATCAGTGTAGAATAAAATAATAGTTTTACTATTTGGAATATTTAATAAGTAGGCAAAAAACGTTTGATATTTGATAATTTTTAGTTAGTTATTATAATACGTTTGGGCATATTATTATATCGTACGTAACGAATATGAAGCGATTTTGAAAGTTGTGTTAAGAATGTCTCAATAATCCTTAAAATACACCTCTCTTCAGTAATCATTGTCATGTTTTACAATCTGCCCTGATAGTTTCTTCGGTCGTCCCCGATCGCTCCCGATAGATAGATGTCACTTTGGATCGTTCACTGGAGTCTTATAATTTATGAATCGTGAGTTCCTAACATATCATTTCACTACTTTTTTCTTTTTGTCTATTTGTCTATTCTATTATTGTCTATTACTATATGTCTATTAGCGACCTTCCAATATGCCTGAAGCGCAAAGTGTTCAACCAATGTGTGCTACAAGTGCTAACGTATGCTTGCGAAACATGGACTCTCAACACACGAAATATCCAAAAATTGCATGGAAAGGTGCATATTGGGCATAACGCGTAACGACCTAAGAAGGAACCAATGGATAAAAAGCAAACAAGAGTGAGAGATGTGATAGAGGTCACAAAATTGATGAAATGACGGTGGGTCGGACACATTGCACGGCGAATGGACGGCCGTTGGACGAATGCAGTCATTCAATGGTACCCGAGGGGCACTAAGCGGCCACAGGGGCGTCCCAAAACCCGCTGGATTGACGAACTTGTCAGGTTTGGTGGAAGTACGTGGCAGAGAAAAACAACGAACCGAAAAGAGTGGAGGGAGCTGGGGGAGGCCTTCATCCAGCACTGGATCGACCCGGGCTGAAAATATATATGTCTATTTCTATTTGTCTACTTGAGGATGCAGGATCCGCGGTTTCCGATCTTACGCCCTTGCCATCTACGTGAACCACATCCCCGAAATTGTTTGATACATATTGCTTGATAATCTTGTTGAAGAATGACCTCGGAGTCTTTTAGCTGTTCTCTGTCTCCACTAAACGCATAGGTAAAGGGAGTGAATGATTTTTATTATAATAAAGAATATTCATATTATAAAAAATGTATTTTTTATTCATTGAAGTCGTTAGTTACACGCCACTGAAAAATGTTACAGTTCGAAATGTATGGATTGATAAACAAATACAATTATTTTTTCCAAGATTTTAATCAGTTGAAAATTATATTTTTTTCCGGATTATGCACACGGCGTAAAGTGTCCATAGATGCACACAGATACAGATGCAACTAACTCACAAACATTTAAACATAATATGAACATGTTAAAGAGTATTAAATTGGAAATTATTTCAGTCATGACACTCTCATTATAAATCATCAAGACGATTTATTAATTCCTGCATTTTCTAGACCATTTTCAAATTAGCCGCGTTTTTATTTATTATATAATATTCGACCATACAAAACACGCAATTTTATGTTTTTCCCACTTAAAAGTGAGTGCATGAGTAAATGTTTTCTTTTAAAATACAATTAAAGTCGTATTTTTTTTACGTTACAACGCCTACGTGACGTACATACATAAACAATAATATCTTGTTGTTCTAATAATAATACGATATTATGACACATTGAATTTATTGAATTCTTCGAACAACTGCTAATTAATTTTAAGATATAGAAGGGAAATACGTAGGTACTTTGATTAGTATTGCCAGTTTACCCCAGTTCAATAGGGGAACAACTCAAACAATCAAAAATTTCTTTAATGTGTCATAAAATCGAATAACCTTTTCTGAGATTAATCAGTAATTCCGTTATATAATCAAATTTATTGGTTAATTCTTCATTCAAATGTACAATTTTATTGTGCATTGATGAATTCCACTAAATTAAATATAAAAAAACATACATTTTCATCGAAATCAAGGCTTTAAAATTAAAATGAGATTACTGCAAAAAGTTCAAACGCCATTATCATGGAACAAGGTTTTATGAGTTGTTCCCCTATTGAACTGGGTATCGATATGATGGTTCCGTGATAAAACAGAACAGTGACAAAACAGAACATGACAAAACAGAACAACGATAAATATAACTATGACTTTTCAGAAAAAATATAAATTTAATATTGACATTGTCATATCTCTATTATGTTGATACATTTTTAATAGCACAGATTTTCAATAGGCCATAATAAATCAAATTGTATACCTAATTTCTGCATTTTTAATTGCTAGAAAGCCTCAATAAATGGGACTTAACTCGGTGTTGCCGGCAATCTTGGGATATCTCATCTTCATCAATATAATATGTTCAAAATGATTGGGTGACTAGGTACAACGAAATAATGACCTAACCTAACCTAAATATATTCCACAAAAATTAATGTTTTCCTTTTCCCCTGGCTGTTCTGTTTTGTCACTGTTCTGTTTTGTCCGGATACCATCATATTAGGTAGGTACCTACTTATAAAATAGATGCATAAAATCAAATATTTATAAAAGTAATATTTATACGTATTCGTCTACTAAAAGCTTAACAGTCATCAGGGCAGGCTTCCAGTAGCGAAGGATGGAGGACGGAGGTACATTGGTAAGATCCGATATCGGATATGCATAGTGCACACTAAACTTTGTCAGTCATACTTATTTGTTTTCATTTAACTAAAAGTAAAAATTGCAGATGTTGCTCGTTAGTTTTTGAAATTCAATAAAACCCTGCCTAAACCAAACCATCATAATGTAGGTAGGCTGTGGAGATACGAAAAAAAATGTGGACACTTTGTCAGTCATACAGATGTAGATTACCTTCTAAAACAAACCATAAAAGAAAAAAAATATTCTTCTATCTATAAAATGTATAAAATTATGTATTAACGAATGACATAATTTTAGATATTTCATAGACGAATATTTTTTACAATTTACTCTGTTATGGCTTGGTTAAGCAGGGTTTAATTGATTTTTAAAACTAATCGATATAATCTGGAATTTTCAGTATATTTCAATGAAAACTTGCTGAAGGTAAACACCATGTAAACACTATGAATGGGAAAAATAGTATTAGCTTGAAAATATTGTAATAGGTAAACTGTAATTGACCAAATGACCAAATTTTCTTTTACATAAAGTTTCAAACCGTTGTCTCCTTACCAGGAGGATCTAATCATGCTAATTGTATACAATTCAATAATGAAACTATTCTAAATATATAACTAAATGTTTATATTTATTACATAGTAATTAATATAATTTAAAAAAAAAATATTTTTGATATCGCTTACAAAATTTCGAATGAATGATTTTAAAGTGTATATACGTATGAATAATTTATACCAAGTAAACCAGACTGAAGCTTACCTTCATTGTTTTAATTAATATTATTTTCTAAAGAGATATTTAATTAGGATGCAGCTTGCAGGTCGCATTGCAACTACGCCCGGTTCCGTTGCAACTGGTAGAACTGGAATGTTTAGCATTTTTTTATCACAATTCAACATCAATTTTTGATATAATTATTATTAAAATTGCAAAAGTTCAATGGAACCGGTGGTTGAGAGGAAAATCGCAGAGATGGCATACAAAATTCAAATGAATTTATGTTGTTATTTAAATATTATCGTAGGTAAATCGTCAATAGGTAATATTGTATATTTATTTACTTAGAATACAGAACCTGGCAGAAGACGATATACTTTTACAAGACTATAGATATTTTTATCATTTATTGACCATCCCTTTATGGTTGACGATCGTGATCACCCTTAAATGCAGTCATCTACTTCTCTCAGGGCATCTTTTTTTCCAGCGCCCTGACGCCCTTTCTCTGCTTCGCCTGCTGTGGAGTTTTATACTAAGATAATAATATGTAATATTGTACATTAGAATAAATAAATAAATATAAATTATGGTATTATTTATAATACAAAATGACATAGAAAAGATCTTCTGACACACCAGTAAAACAAAGTGTGATAATAAAACCTTTACAGAATACAATTCTTTGGTGTTCAGTTAAAACAACGTACCTACATTAAATTTGTCCCCTTAGGAGCAAGGAAACGTATTTATTCTCTCTATAGGTAAACACAAGTAAATTTACATTCCACTGACATTAACAAGAAAATGTTTTCAGGAGATGCGTATTAAATTATCTTTAACTCATTCGCTGCTGACTATATAATGATATTTTAATTAGCACCTTTAAAATGCACGTTAATTACATCGATCGGCCGCCTGGTCATTACGCGCATGTGCGTCTTCAGCGTCCAAAGTATTAACTGTACATTTTTTTAGTCTCTTCGTTACCGTAATTTAATAATTTTATCACTCTTTTAAACTGTTTCGATGTCCCTTGTTAAATCTTCTGACGAATCGACTGCGTCATATGCGTCAAAGTCGCCGCGGCATCTACCCAAAAGGTACAACAAAAAATGCATTTAAAGCTAATTTTCTACAAAATTAAACCTTTTTTATATTATTAATTACGATACTGCGAGCATTTTTTTATTGTTATTAAAGCACTTCCTAAACAACTTGTTATAATATGAGTCAATGTTCTTTTACTCTAAAATTATTTAAAAAAAATACTTCGATTGACCGCTACATTTTCAAAAAAAAATTCAGTTTCTTTTAATTATTCTGTGTAGATACTAGCTAAAAATATAGCAAGCATATTATATGCTTAACATTTAAAATGTTTCATTAAGGCTATACTTCAGCTGGTACGCGAAGATTGTGCAAACGACGCGTGCAGAACAAAACATATTTTGTCATAAAAATTCAACAGGCGTCCATTTAATGTTCTGTTTATTGTTCTATTAGTAATAATAAAAATATATTCACTGTCACGTTTTCTTTTTCAAGTAAATGGGTAACGTTTTTTTAGTCATCTTTACACGATTTAAGAATTAATTCGCCCGACGCCATCACAACACAAATTCACGTGTTCACAGCTCTACTTTCGCTCTCCGATTGGCAGCGAGTCCAAAATTTCGTCGCACCTATAGTTGAAAATTATTTGCCGTTTCACTGAAGTATGCTCTTAAATATTAAATTAATGTAATTTTTATTGAAGTTGAACAACAATATACATCTAATATAATAAGTACCTAGTACACTTATTAGGATATTATCTAACAATACAAATTCTGTCTACAAATATTGAAAGCTATTACAACAAGAACACAATATGTACATAATGAAATATAACATGATGGACTCATTATATATTTGTAATCATTCATCTGTCTGTAACGCAGTGCAAAACAGTGCACACACACACACTGTCTGTCGATGTTTTCAGATGAAATTTTGAAAAAATCAGTAGATTTTTTGATTCTTTTTCAAAAAATATCAGTAGATTGACAAAAATGCATGGAATACAACGATTTTGTTTGATGAGTGCATGTATATTGATATAATTATTATTTCAAAAGAATATTTGAAAAATAATGTAAAACCTGGCTAATTCGTCATAAATATCAGGAAAATTTATAAAACATCCTTTCTTTCCTGACTAAAATTTTAGTAGATTTCAGTACTAGGTTATAAGTGTTTATTTTGGTGGGAGCTTAGAATACTACTTCATTGATAAGTTTGTTTGTTTTGTCAAAAACCTTGTAGTATACACATATATACATACACTACATCTCTGTCTGCGTATTGCCACCTGGTAATCTAGTTATTATAATAATTTTTGATGATATTATACGTCGACTATGTGATAATATCTGTTTTTGTGGAAACTTATTTAAAGTGATAAATAAGTATAAACATTCTAAAGCTTCTTTACCCCTATTTTCTAGCAAGCACTCAGTTATTACAATTTGTCCGAAGAAAAACAGTGTACTTGTACTCATTCTGCGAGCTTTGAGGCATAATCGCAATATTATTAAAAAGTAATTAATATTGTAATTTCATTATGTTAAAAACACCTTATGCAATAATTTTTAGTTTAATTAAAACATAATATTAAGGACAAGCCAACAGGACCAATCACATAAGTATAGAAGTAAACAACTGCTGAGCACGTGATAGAAAATAAATAAATATATTATACATATATTATATAAATCGGATATAGTGGAGGAAAATTTTCTGCCGCAAGTATGAGACTATAAAAGATTTTTGACAAATATCTTTTATAAAGAATATTATGTTATGATAGCTTTTATAAAGTATTTCTTTTATAAAATATAATAGCGCGAAATTACGTTTTGCCAGATGAAATTAGTAGATTGACAAAAGTTTATAAAAATCAACGATTTTACTTGATGATAAATATATTACTGGGTGGCTGCGCTTTTCAGTGGACTGTAAATTGTAACGGAATGATTCGGATGCTGGAGGAAGGTTATGTTAAGGATGCCAGGCACAGACCTTTTATGCTATTGAGGCTGGCTTCGTGGTCTGGTTGTCACTCCTATATTAACACTATCACGTGGTATTGTTTATTGGGTCACCCGGTGCGTGGCACTTGACAGTCAAAAATGGTTTAGGTTAGGTTAGGTTAGGACCGCCTTAATTGGCCTAACCTTTGCTTTAAGGCATACAGTTGTTATACGCTCATAAGTATGTTCTAAAAATGACGTAAATGTGACCTTTAATAAAATATTCAATTGCAGTGGCATCACTGGGCGTTGTAACAGCTTATTTCAAAATGGAAGACGGCAAGAAATTAATCGACAAAACTATTTCTTTTAAAACATGAAAAAATATTTAATGTTATTATAATAATCGTCACACAGGTGATAAAAAATTTAAATAAAACTAACAAAGATTTAATAAAAAAAAAAAAAAAACATAAATGTACAAGTCAACATACATTTTTTAACATAACTTTTACAAAATATTTTACGTAGTGCATTATGACCTCTCTTGTTTTATAAAATAAAAGAAATACTATACAATATTTGATAAATTGTCTTTGTCAAAGATTTTTGGTAGTCTAATATCGGCCTAACTATCTATCAAATACTGTACCAATTGCAGGATGGGTTAGGTACTGCAACCCTGACGATGTCTACAGTCTGTAAGATTATGTCAATATAGTGCCTGTCACTTAGGCCATGTGCATTGTAAGAATGTTCAGGAATAAGTCGACATTCTAATGTCTAAAAATTCTTTAGAATAGTGGTGTTCAAAGTGTGCGCTATGGTGTCTTCGGCACCCCAAGCAATAGGTACTGGTAGAACGAAAACATCTTAATTAAATGCGCTGATGCATAATTATAATGATAGATTTGTATGGTTTGGTTGTTATTTTATTCAGACGACAACAAAGTTTAAACTGCTCTTCTCTTATCCAAAAAAATAATGATTCTGATGAATCTGATTCTGAAGGATTTTTTTTATTTGGCTGCCAAAATTTACATACACTATTGAACAGTGATTACATAACATATTATGGACAAGTGGAGAGAGCCGGTGAGGGAAGTCAGAAACCATCACAAGTTAGCTATAGTATTTTATATAGACTTATACGCGGCGAAAATGTGAACTCTGCCATTCTTGGTGGTGTTGGATTGTGTGTCTCTGATAATTACCTTAGGAATCGAGGGCATCCGTTGTTTGTTCTCCCACGGTGCAGAACTAACCTGCCATTAGTAATGCCAATTGGGAGGGCAATAACCATGTTTAATGAAATCGCTTCGGATATTGATATATTCCACTTACGTGAGGGTGAATTTAGGTGGACGTTGTTTTTTAATTTCTTAAAATAGGGTCTGCTTAACTCATCCGGTGTACTTCCTTGTACCTATATAATTAATATTTTTTGTATTTACACATTGTGTTATGTACATAAAACTGTTATAATAATATTTCTTTGTTTCTAAATGTCATGTTGTAAACGTCTTAAACTTATAATTTGTAATGTCCACAATATGTAAAATAAATAAATTGAAATTGAAATTGAAAATTGAAATAAAATACAATGGGAGAAAATCCCTCCGAGTGTTATTTCTAGTTTCAATATAAGACCTCACTGTAGGGCTCGAAATGGACCGGAGCGCCGTTCCGGTTCATGAAATCGGTAAAGTTATCGCTCCGTCTCGTGGAAAAAATAATCTGACCGTCTGAGCTAGATATGCCATATAACAAAAATTAAACACACTTATTTTTATAAAATACACATAAAATTTGATAATAATGTTAATATCTTCAGAAAATTGTCGAGCGCTCCGGTTCGTAAACTTTTCCATTTCAAGCGCTGCCTAACTGTATCGTATCTGTAATATTGTTTAATCTACCGATGAGATGCTCAATTAACAAGCCATTCCGGCCTGTCGAATGCACAAGTAAATATTCTGTTGGCCGAGTTTCTTTTTCCGTAATTAAAATATACTTCAGGTGTGTTGACAGATGTTTCGAGCTATAAAGACATGATGTATCATTCTCGTTTCGTCATAAAAACTACACAAGAAGGCGTTCGGCGATCCGGTAATCCAATGATTATGTTTTATGGTCGGCGCAATAAAAAAGTGTTACTAAGTCGAGGGCAGCCGTGCGATAATTTTTTATTTTTTTCATCTCGCCAGGCTCAATAAAAATGTACGGCCGTGTTTTCGCGCCAGCTTGAACGTGCAATTATGTTTTTAATTCGAGATTCATTACGGAAAACTTATCGACTGTAAACTCGACCTTATTAAATAATTGTGTTTTCTGTCGATTGCTATTTGAAAAGTTTGAACGATAATGTAAGAATCAACTTAATTCAATCAACACAACATAATATTTTTAATACACGTCTATCAGAGGTTCCCAACTGGTATTTTGATCAGTCGTGAATATTTATGACCAAGAAGGGAGTTGCGAGCACCTATTAAGTAGGTAACTTCAATAATTTTATAAAATGGTAACAACATACTGTCACCAGATGAAAATATCCGTATGGTGTCTCCGGGGAACTCAGAAATAATGGAAACTGAAATATATAACGGGTAAGTAGTAAGTAGCAGGTAACCGATCTCGAGTTAAGAAGAATCATACACCGAATATTGACAACTGCTCTCGGTTTATGCATTGACGCTCATTTAATATTGGTGTATTACACACACTATTGCAGGTGCATAATGCGTGTTTTATTTTCGTAGGACACTCACACATTCAAAACCTTGCATCAAAGTGTAGTGTATTGCATATAGCCTATTGGAATTCTATTTATTATCTGTTCTGTGGGTGTCTCTAAATAATTAGTGTTTTATCCAGTTTCAAGTTAACAAAAAATATTATCTATTTTGAGTTGTGTGTGAGATACTATCTGGATATGAAGAAATCGTACCGTGGCATTTCCTGATAATATACTCCCGTCCATGTTTCTTAATCTAGAAACATATTACCATCACGCTACATGAGCACACGTGAGTTCACGGTGATCTCGCACCACGGGAAAATATTGTGCAATGTCGCGTTTTACTTGGCAAATATTTAAACGTATCAGACGTTTATATGTTTTTGGTTTATCGAATATTACTCCACACTCGAGAATTTTACCTTTTTACAACTACACTCAGAAGGAAACCCACTTACCTTCTTTTTATGTTCCCTGGTTTCCACCAAGGTAAGTATTATTCTTTATCCAAGGGTTTTGTAAACGATACAAAGTTTAAAAAATAAATTACGCAATTTAAAATATTTATTAAAAATGAAATCTTAAAATTTTGTCTGTTTCTGCAAACGTACGCTGTTTGAACCCCCTGCGTCTATACAAAAACTAAATAACCGGTCCACGGAAAATTGGCGCGCAGATGATTTTTATTCGATTGCCATTCTGCTATGTTTTTAATTTGATGTAACTTTAAAACAAATCTACATTTTCTAGGTACATGCACCAAAAGTTGATTGATCTACTTCTATCTTAGGAGGTATCGATATCGGTTGGGCCTCCACAACAAATGCAATTTTATCTTAGCAATACTGCTGAAATGATTGCGGTTTTAACAGAAACGGTGAAAAACAGTGTGAAGTTTGCTATAAACTTACATTATCGTGAAGTAACTATGATAATTTTGTCAGAAAACAAAGCATAATCGGAGTGGCGCCGAGCAAAAGAAACCGACGTATTAGGCTTGGTGTTAATGCAGGATCATAATAATAATAAAATTCGCCGTAATTATTTTCTGCGCACTAGAAGAAATCGCATCTGCGCACATTCAAAATAAAATTTTCCAGTTTCATTTATAATATTTGAATTGAAGTTTTTATTAAAATATTTGGTTATCATCAGTTGGTTATAACTCTGAGATTTAAAATTCTCTCTAAGCTTTAAGGCTATACCTCAGTTGAGGCATGGTCTAAAAAGATCGTGGCTAAGCGATGCGCAGATTGCGGGTCGCGGGTGCAAATGACGCATGCCGAACGAAATATAATTTGTCATATAAATCCAACATTCGTCCACTTAATGTTCTGTTTATTGTTCTATTAGTAACAATAATAATATATTCATTGACATGTTTTCTTTTTCAAGTAAATGGGTAACGTTTTTAGTCATCTTCATACGATTTAAGAATTAATACTCCCGTCGCCATCACGAAACAAATTAAGATATTCACACCTCGACGTTCGCTCTCAGGCTGCCAGTAAGTTCAAAATTTCGTCGCGCCTATAGTTGAAAATTATTTGCCGTTTCACTGAAGTATTGCCTTAAATAATCTAACTATATCTAGAAAATGTATCTTCGTTTAAATCCATTAGAATTTAAATTCAAATTCCATCAAGTACCTTCGGTCGATAGTATTAATGATATCTTCGTTTAGTTCTCCGAGTGAAGAACGGTAGTCAATGATTGTATATAATAAATAAAATCGAAAGATCAGACGAAAGCCTAGATAATAAATTTCTTTTAATACTTTTATTATTTTCTGTTTTTTTTACATTGTACCTAATATGTTTTTTTTGTTTACTTCCCAGACCCACTTCAATTAAAAAATGAAAAATGTAAGCTCGTTATTTGGTTTGGGGTAATTACAGGTTATTAGGTGCCACCACCATATAATTACGAGTCTTTCTAACCAGACCATTGACTTTTAAAAGTTTTCCTTTACTTTGACGTGTTGGTATAAAGAGCTTGGCAAATTATATTATGCACAGATCTTCGATAAGATAACATGATTGCAGAATTATTAACGGTAAGTTACCATACAAAGATTACGTAGGTACCGAAAAATTATGTATCCAATTATTTTTTGTACCTACTTATAATTTTTAATGTAGGCATGCTTCAGATATATTTTGAAAATATAAGAATAATATTAAGTATATATTATTTAATTTATAAGTGGTAGATAATTCAGCATAAATTATTTATTAAAATTATTTGACGAATTACTTTGTCTTGATTTATCTGTAACGCATGAGAGAAAACAAATGTAAATGTGTAGGAGACATGGAGACGACCTTATAAATGGGGTTGAGTAAAAGAAAATATACTGTTGTAAACGCTAATTCTGAATTTGAAAAATAAACTTAAACGAAAATGAAGGAATCGTTTATTTTAATTGGATCCCGAAAAAAAACAAATGATGTGATATCTTATAATAGTTTGACAGATACCTACAGTACAGTACTAGCATATCGGGTACATACTAATATATAGAAAAACCAGTGATGCACAAACCGCGGCCAAAATTAGAAGTACTTCATCACCAAAGTTTTCATTGAGTACGATTTTTTAAAATTTCCTATATACATACTAAGTTCTATCGTGCAAATACATATGTACCTACGTAATGCAGGGTGGAGAGTGTTTGGAGTAGCTGATATGTAGTTATTAAATAAAATAAAATAAAATGTATGTCTCGTCTAGTATAAAAATGTATCATTATTTTTCAATACTTTTACCAATGACATTATTAATGGACGACGCACTCAATACAGTAGCTAGCAAATAAATTCGCGCATTCGCATGTATAGGTAGGCGTCACGCAATTTCCATTATGCGATATCACGCATCGGGAATTTATAGCAATATGACATTTATTGTAATGGCGTTAGAACAGTGTTTCTAATGTCAATGCTCATTTGAGCGAACCCGTTCGAACCGAACCATTCGGCAGACCCAACAAAAAGCATCAGGAATTTATAGCAATATCACCTTTATTGTAATGGCGTTAGAACAGATTATGCCATTCGGCAGACCCGACAATAAAGTGAGTGTCATTTTCTTTTCCACATGATTCGTCCATATTAATGTCATTGACTTTTACCCACTGCGGCCAATGAAAAATTAGAAAATGGATAAATTAGCCCTTATTTCAAATAGGTTGTGCACCACTGTGTATTAAATGATATGACAATTAATGTGCGACAGATTGACGGAAAGGTAAAGCAGTAGTAAAGTTTAAATGTGATTTTAATCAAAATAATTTATGTTACAGAAATAAGTCACATCCAATAATGTTGACAGGTGGCCCTGCCGCCAGGTAATTTTTCTTAATTTAAAGATATTATTCTAAAATCTAAATGAATCATTCAATTATTTTTCTAAATTGTTCAGGAGAGCAATTTTAAACTTCGACAAATATTCAAACAATGAACAAATCACATAATAGGTACATATTTATTTAACTTATTTCTCCCAACTTATAAGACTATTAATACAATATTTTGATATCTTGCAGATCTCATTGATATGGGTCTGAAGGCATACATAACTCAATTTGTCAAAAAAAAAACGGACATACCTATCATGTTTTGCCATCTTAATACAGATTTAGTAGCCTTTTATAATAACACCATCCCTTTGACTGGTGTATTAAGTTTAAATTGTATTGTGGTTAATTTAATTATATTAAGTACCTACAAATATTTCCCAATAGGATTGCGATGATAAAAGGATATGTATAAATAAGGAATATTTGACTCACGTAGATTTTTTTTTGTTTTTTCAATGTGTACTCGATCCAGTGTAAGACACAATATGTTGGGGGAATGTATGACAATTATTAACTTATTAATTAACTGACAACTTCACGGGACGTCAATGACTTCATATAATATACGAGTATCACAGATGTAGAGGTATTTTTTTTATAAAATTATATAAGGAGTCAATAAATTTGGCATTTTGGTTATTGGTTGTGTTATCGTCTTTGTAAACTGCGTTATGGTCATCGATAGCTAATAAATCGCACCGATGCTTTCGCGCCTCACTAAATCAGCGCTTACAAATCTTCGGTACATGACTGTGACGTCATAATGGCCGTATGGCGTAGAAGGAATAAGATACTAACGTTCTCATTAAAATAATTATACTGTCATCTTTAGTTTTATGGATAAACAAAGTAAACTGAGATTTTAAGAACACAGCGGTTCTATTCCAACATAACACGAGCATTCTAAGAGTGAACTATTTTGAGGTACGAATTGTCAAATGTAATGTTTCTTAACGGTAGCTGCGCTTAGAGCAAGATAGAGTACAACAATGTTAACTTGAGTTGCAGTGATTTAAAAAATTAATACTCACATCTTATCACTAGCGCAACCGCACTGTACATAGAGTGATATGTAATTATCGTCATATAGGCACACATACAAGCTCTGAAATGTAATTGATACACAACATAATATTTCCAATATATTGCAAAGGCAATGAATGCTACTTTGTACAATGTATTGTATACAATTTATTCCATACGAAGCAAACATGACATTATATTATAAATGCAATATTATAATACAATAATAGTAACTTACCATGATATGTGTGATTCCAGTTCATAACATCTTTCTTTGGTTAATGAAACCTTGTATACAAAATTGATCGAGTATTTTTTGGAGTTATCTCGGATAAAGTAAAATAACGAAAAGATCTTACTCGAAATTAACTAGTTGGAATATGTCTGAGTATAATGGAACATACCTATTATTATGTATATTCCTCTGTATTGGCTGGATTTACCTATAAAGGTCTCCTGGGATAATATGTACATATCGTATAATCAAACTCTAACTATATTTAATATTTCATACTCGATTTACATTCGGTTAATGATTTTTATTTATTCCTGTCGACCTGGTAAAATACTTATGACCGAAGTAATTAATTAATTTAACATGTCCTTAAAAAAATGGGGGGCCTGAACTATAGTAATTAAATCGCTACTAATAATAAATCGATTGCTCCCACAACGTGGACATAATTTATATTTTTTGAAACTAGGTAGATGTTCTTCTATTCACATGGTTTTTTTAAATATGTAATAGGCAGTGACGATAAATAAATGTTGCTTAGGTTAATGATTAAATTAGGCGCACGTCGTATTGACAACTAGTTTCTAGCATCATTAACAGTACGTTTTGTTTCGTCAGAGATAAAAACGCGACATAATTATTTTTAACATTGAAATCAATACTTAAGTATAAAAGTATTTTTTTATAAATACAATGAGATTACAACTAGATGAGAATTTACATAAAATCGCAAATATCAGTAGGCGTGCATTGGTATTTTCGATTTAAAGTAAGTGACTAAAAAAAAACGTTAACACAGTCAGCAGTTATTTTTATTTCATTTACAAACAGCGTTACCAATTTGGAGAATATTATTATTCTTATAGTAACTAATTCAACCATCCCACAATTTGATGCGGTGCTACAAGACCGATCTGCACTCCGAAGGATTGCCATGATAGAAAACATAGGCCGTTATTTTGGACTTTGCGATTAGGCAATCGTCCGTAATTGTAATGAATGCTGTCATTATTGGTTCTTGAATATTTAGTGGAAGCCAGCGGCAATAAAATTTAGAAAAAAGCCAATATACTGAATTATTTGTTAGGTTAGGTAAGGTCAGGTTAGGTTAGTATTGGTTATCAATCTTGAATAATTCATGAATTTTGCCAAAACCGGCTATGAAAGTTGCAGCTCTTCCCGCCTGGCTTCCAGTAAACTGACTTATTACCTCATGATTTTGTATACTAATGAAATAATATTAGTAACAATACTATAATTAATGAATGGATTCTAAGGATCGGCTCCCACTGGATATATTGTGGAGGATAATTTAGCCGGTAGATGAATAAAGGTAATATGTAAAAGCGATATGTAAACCAGTGTAGATGCGCCGGCACCCCGCGGAGACAGACCAGTAAATCCTTAAATATACTCAGTGTTACCGTAATGGATTGGACCGCTGATTGCTAAGGTGGCTCGTGAGTTTGGATATCATTCGTATTAGCTGAAAAAAAAACTTGTTAGTATTCTGGAGGTTTTCAAATAGATAAGTTGTACATATGGAATAGGTTTATCTTGTCTTCATATTTGTGACTTGTGGTCATATGAAGATACCGTACCTACCTGTCAGATACCTATAAATGTTTTATTCTTCTTTTAGAAATAAACACCTACGTATAAATGATATCACATTAATAAGTATTATCCTATAGCAATAATATTAATTTGTATTTCTCTTTCTATAAAATTAATTTCGACATATGTTAAAAACCAATAAAATATAAAATGATAGTGTTATAGCTCCGTAGCATTTACATTTTTTAATTTGAGTGTGTTATGTTCGACTTTGCTATTATGCGACATTTTGTTATATTGTAATGAAGATATTTATGATTTTGTGTACTAAGAGGAGCATGCATAGAACGTAAAATTTCATTACATCGAATTAACGTATATATTAAATGCAAAACGAATATATTATATAAGACAATAAAATTGCTAAACTGCTTGTTAGTGACGTCACGTCGCGCCACGACGTTATCATTATGGCCAACTTTTCAATTTTGATTTCCCGATAATTAATTAAAAAAATAAATAGAAAAAATAAAAATTCTCAAGAGATGTAAAAGTGTGTGAACGGTGCTATATAAATTGAATAGTTAATATAAATTTTAAGTAATTTATTAGTCACTTCATTACATTTTTTTATAACTGTATGCATGAACGGATAAAGGATTCCCAGTAAATATTTATTCAGTTATACAGTGGCAACATCGTTGGAGCTTTGCGCTACTCACTTCATTGTTGTTATCATTGATGATCGATGAATGGTTTGATACAGAATGTTTACCGACGTTTATTATGAAAAGGGATGTAATGATTTATTTATGTATTATTATTACAATCAACATCGTGTGTTTGAGACTGTCATAATATTGTCTATTAATAAATTAATAATCGTATTACTAGTCTGAACTGTTTGGAGGCCCCCTTTTAAATCATCTAACGAATCGATTGCGTCGAAAAACCAAACTGACTAACTCATCGGTGTGTTAAATACTCGATTAAAAAAAACAGTAATGCAATGTAAATTAATATCTTTCTCAATTGAATTTAATTTTAATAAGATTTTATTGTAATTATAATCGTCACAATGTTCCACTACCACGAGTGGCAACTGGTTACAAAGCAAACATCTACACCTTTCAAGTCAAAAGTGTGCACAAAAATACCTTTGCTCGACAGAAGAACAAGTATGGAGTCATTAAATTAACATCGGATCCTCGACTCGCTAGCCTCTGCCTCGCTGCCAGTTTCGAAGAACCGCTTTGTGATGGGATCAATAACCACTTGTTTGAGTTGCTGAACAATCTAATACGTTTTCATGGATTCTTTGACAAAGTTTGCACATGCAGTTGGACATTGGAGAAAATATAAATATCTACTGTTTCTCTAAACGGCTACTTATTTAATAACTATTTTTTTTAATCAACGAATAATTCACAAGATTTAAGAATGTAACATTCTAATTATTGAATATACATAATTTTGAAAACACTTCTGAGAAAATATATTATAACCAATAGAAAAAATCTTTTTGAAAAAAGTCGCAGGAATCGAACCTGCATCTCTCTTAAAGTAATACCTACTTTGATTAAAAAATACACAAGCTGATCGTCAATACTAGCTCAATTTGGAAAGCGCTTCAGTGAATATTAAAAAAGCCAATAGTTAAAATTTGTTGCAATTAAGTATAACTCATTTAGCAAAGTGGACTATGTGCGTGGGCGCGATACCCGAGAGATGCAGGTTCGATTCCTGCGGGGTGTCTTACTTTTTTCAAAAAAGGTTTTTTCTATTGGTTATAATAATTAATATATTTTCTAGTGTTTTCAAAATTATGTAACTACCTATATAATTTTTAATTGACTCTACAATGTGGATCTTAGCCGCCCCACGAAAAGGTTTCTTCAAAATATACGAATATTTATTTTTACGAGAATTTCCCATTGGTCACTTTCTCAACTTTCTCGTGCTCTGGCTCTGGCTCAGGCGCGCACACGAAAAAGGGAGGATCCGGACTCCCACCCCCAGAAAGGGAAATAATACAGATTATTTAGGTAAATAGAATATTACTTCTTCTTCAAGACTGAGGATCGTGACTCGGATGATTTGGCTATCGAACAGCCTTCTGAAAGGGTTGGCCCCACTCCTTTCGGTATTGTTTGATACGCAAGGCATGTGGCCACTGGAAGACCCGTGATATTAAAAAAACTATCTAGCTAAGGCATCCAATGTTTCCTTTAATATTCCAAAGCAGCATATCTAAAAGATGAAGCAGTGCGGGCGATACAAATGTACATTAATGATGCAACTAATTATTACGACCGTTAAACCACGCGGATTCGACAACCACTTTTGGATGCGACAGCTCGTAATAACTTGTAGGTCATGTATTTATCGCAAGTTCTCAAAGTTAAGAGTGTCTGGGTATGGTGACTGTGCATGGAAAAATTTGATTTTCAGCTGTTTAAGCGATGAAAAGTTATGAGTAAGATTCATAAACAAGAATTTAATCTCAATGCTAGGATGAAGTGTGATACAGCCAACTGCATACGTACAATTTTACGGACACTTGATGTAATCTACCCGCCTATCTAAAATGATCACTGTAAACGCACTATAGCAGTTCGTATTGCATCTCAGTGCACGATTATTGTTTATTGCAATATAATATATTATACTTCGCAGCATTGTGTTTATTGCATTAAATGGTAATATGCCGGGAGGTCCCACTACTTTATTCCCGGCTGAGAAGCTGAAATGCGATATTCCACCTGGAAAAGGCGGATTCAAAACGTACAAATAACAGGTACCTACTTACAAAGGTTCGCGCATGAAGAAATAACACATACGTTACGTATACCCACCTGGTATATTATTAAATAAACGGGGTAGAGATTTCCTTTTCTTAAAGGCTATTAAAGCAGCGTGGGGAAGAAAACAATGACTGAGGATTGTCGAGGGTGAAGGAGGTCTTCCAGTCAGTGGAGTTTACGATATTCAGTGATGATCAAAAATAGCTCACAAGAAGTACTATACTATTATTGTCATTATTAGTTTTAATTCTCTACTGTTAATGCTAGGTGGAATGCCATCGTAATTAAAAAGACAACAAATTATTATTGTTACCGTTAAATAAAGCAGTTTATAATTAAAAAAAAACATAATGCTAGTTTGGTTGGTTTGGATATTTAAAAATAGTAAATTTATATAAAAATATATAAAATTATATATATACAAGCAGTGGTTGATTAGTGCAATCGCAATAAAATTAGTCCTAGCGCAAACTGATTTTTAGACATTTAGAATATCAAGAATATTTTTTAATTGTTACCCTATTTAGAATAATAATAACTAGCCTAACCTAACCATTTTAAATAATAGTGATATGTTTAAATCTCAGTTTTTTTTATAATTGGGGTTACATATTATAACTTGTAAAAAAATATCAATCGACCGAAACCATCAATACGATTCATAAAAGGCAGAAGAGCACTAAGCATAATTGAAATTTCAATTAGTTTGCGTTTCGTCGTAGCGATAATTTGTACAAATCTAAAAAAGATAAGTAGTTTTTACATAATGTATATGTACTATAATAACAATTTAGTAATTGAAGATAGAGTCTAAGATATAGAGTCTCTCTACGATGGGCGAGCGGTTATCGCGTCGGGTTATAATGTTGAGAATCTTGGAGCCAGACTCTGGCAAAATTCACAAGCTACTTTACAACGTTTTTCGTAGCTCGTATTCTTATTTGTCCGGTACAAATCTTGCAATCGATTTTTAACTTCCCGACTAGCTAGACATTTGAAACTTTTAGAATATATGAGAACACGATGCCAATGCATTTTTTAACAATTTTAGCCATGTTTAAGTAGAATTGATTTCATCTTCAGTTAATTCTGTTTTGTATGAAAAGTTATTTCGGAAGAAATCCGTAAAAAGTAAAACTATTATTGGTTGCTAAGTGGGTCCTAGCAACTAAATTATTAATATTATTATATACGTGCGTTACTATGGAAATCAATATGAAGTGTCAAAATGAGATTTCAGTATATTTATTCAGTATTTCTATCAGATTTTTTTTTGATCGTTTAAGCTAGTCAAGTCAAGTTTATGTGATTCAACAGAAAATTTAAAAACGTTGTATATAAAAAGTTCTTTTTATATTTAAATTATTTCAACTTGTGTTTGAATCCCAAAATGGACCTAATTTTGTAGGTGGATTGAGGAAGTGGCTAAGATCCATTTCTCGTAAAAATAAAAAATCTGCTGTTACACCCTTCACTCTGTTAAGGTCGATATGATCTTCTTATGATCGAATGTGGTATAAAAATACAGATTGATAAATTGAAAAATTATATGAAAGTTCTATTCATTCTGCGCATCTATTCTACACACAACATTCCTATCGGCCGCTATTGGCGGCTATTGAGGGCAGTTTATCATATTTATGTATTGAGGTATTATAATTGTTATAATAATTTAGCCGTCTCAACTGTCAAAACTGTCTATCTCGTTCTAAAAGTTAACACAGCCAAGATAAGTGCTGTGCCTCAATAAATAAATATGATAAACTAACATCGATAGCCGCCGATAACGGCTTATAATAATAGCAACCTTGTGTATATAATAGATCCGCTGAATGCTTTTTTGTCATTTGTGAATCGTACTAACGGTTTCGGTAAATATTTTATTTACCCATCCAAATTCTTTTGTACAGTAAGGTGCTTTGAAAAAGTGGGATGAGAAGAAGAATTGCATTTTCAATTTCAAAATCAAATAAAAGCATCACATTATAATATAATATGCTATTGTTTTCAAAAGTAAACACCACAGTTTCTTAAAATATATTCGAAATGGGATGTTTTCCACATTTCATTCATTATGTGGTAGGTAGTCAAGTACCTACTTACTTATCGACTACTGCGTCGATAAACAAAATCAGTGGGTTCTTTAAAAAATGAAATTGTACGCGTTTCTTTCATATTAATATTATTTATACAAGCGGTTCTCTTTTGAATTACCGAATCGATAAATCGGGCCCCCCGGGGGGCGCATCTCAGGGCCTTGTTACCACTCGACCACATACACACTCGCACACACATTCTAATAAGCGGGAATTTCTTTATTTTTTATGGTATTTATAATGTCCGATGGTCTACAGCGGTAGCTATTGTTTAACAGCTAACCAGAATTCTTTACGATGAGATATGTGTGTTTGATCAACCTAAACTCCTAAACATTACTATAAAAATACAGTTGATGTATATATGATAATACTATATACGTTAGGTTGTTTAATATCTATACGACAGTGGCGTCACCAAAGACGTTGGATTACTATGTGATACATTTTTATATTATTAAATTTGGTGGTGATTTCCGAATGATTTTAGTATGGTTCCGATAGTAAGTGAAAATTATTGTAAAAAAGTGCTAAACCAAAAAAGCGTAAGTACGTTACAATTTTCAAATGTACAGGAAAGCAATTTGGTATAAGAATGTTGTTATTGGTTTCGTCTATGTCAACCTGATAAATGACATAAACACATAGCAGAAATTATTAGCCCTAATCGGGAAAAAAGTCGCCTGCAGAATTTTACTTGAATAGTATTAAGATTTTGAAATATCTAAGTATGTGAAGCAATATTCGACAACTCCATACTTAAAGTGGATTTATTCAATGATTAAAAAAAATGCTAAAAATACACCGAGTACCCTTAATTTTAACCTGAAAAACCATTAGGAAAACGTTTCTGTTGAGCGTCCCACTGCCTTTAATCGTAGCGATGGGTAGGGGGGTTCATGGTTTCGTCATAATGTTTTTTTATTTACTATCCACTCTATTAAAATAAGTAATAACTTCACGCTGTTACGGAATATTGCTGATGTAATTTTACAATTATAACAATATAAACATATATTATTTATAATACTATAACAGGCCGTGGGGCTCAATGACAGTAGTGTAATTAGTAATATAAACGAAACAATCACACCCAAGCTTTGCGAAAATCACATAAATATATTGTGACTTCACCTGGATCAAACCCGTAGCCCCGGATGAAAGGCCAGCTCTTTACGCACTGGGCTATGAAGGTCGCGGAAGAATACCAAGAATACAATTGTACAAGTTAGAAATAAATTACCATTATGTTACGTGAGCGCACGTGATCTCACAGAAAACTTGCACCTCGGAAAAAAATGTGCAGTGACAGATGCTCCCATTCCGTAGTACATTTTGAACAAAAAACGAATAGTGTCAATTTTGAGAAATCTGTATCATAACTATATTAAGGTCAGCTCACGCGTATCACACCATAGCTTGACAACATTTTCTGCAAATTTACACAATTTTTAGTCATGTGGTCTCACGTATTTTTTTTTTAAATTTTGGTGGCTACAAATGACAGCTAATTGACGTAGTCTGTCAGTTTTTATTATTGAATGTTTTGATGGTTATAGCACACAAGAACGCGTGACGTTATGGTAATGTGTTTCTAGCATAATAGTTTGCTCAAGGCAACCAAAATTCACACCAGGCCGTAGTGCAACAAAAAAGAATAATATATTTAACACAGATTAAAATAAATATAATTTTAATATACAATGTTGTATTAGAGGACGTCGCTGAAAATGTTATATTATTTACATTGATTAACGATGATTTAGTGAATGTCTTAATATGATCGTTAAGACTTTTTATTACCCACAAGTGTTGTGATAGATTTTATAATATACACACTAAAAGAATATAATTTTATAGCGTCGA
This sequence comes from Rhyacophila brunnea, assembly GCF_057557595.1. NCBI lineage: Eukaryota > Metazoa > Arthropoda > Insecta > Trichoptera > Rhyacophilidae > Rhyacophila > Rhyacophila brunnea. Next base: position 30,347,627 of record NW_028233276.1, on the reverse strand, counting down.
TAATAATATGTCGCTTGTTTTGATTCAAAGTGGTTTTAATTGTAAGTTTTATTACGTTGTTATAAATCAACATAAGCACCTCTTTACATGATGCCTAGTTTTTGAGTTTGGATGTTTTCTTTTGATTTAATTGTTATGTTTTGATAAACAATGGTGATTTTGGCCATTGAATATGTTTTACAATATTATGTTTTAACGTGATATGAAAATGTGTTTGAAGACCGTCTGTATAATAAACACGCCAAAGCTAATAATAATTGTATTATTTGAAAACTGCGGAATAAGTCGGAAGTTAATGGTAGGAAAGAAACTTCCGGGAAATGTTTTGGTAAAAGTTTCGCGGAAAATTAGGTAGTGGGACCCTCAGACCTATGGCTACTTTACAATGCATTTCGGTGACCGGATTGATCATTGATTGATAATAGCTACCTATTTTGTTTATAGTCGGGATTCCACTGGACGCACACCGATACAAGCAAGCATACCTTCTTGCAGACATGTATGGTTCAGCTCGATAAACGTACAAGAACGCAATCAACCAAACCAAGAGAGATCACTGGTGGAACTTCGTCACCATCGAAGACGGTTCAGACCCCTGGTGTCCTCCATACCACGCTATGAAGTTGGTATTTTGCGTCATGTGCGGCATCGAGAGACCGGAAAGTGGAAACACCAGTACGTAGTCTACCACGGCTACGGTACTACTCGAAGCGCTTATCCTTCTGGATGATGACTCCAAGAACGATGGCGCACTTCCGATCGACATTGACCATTCATCGTTGTCTTTTGAGCAGGATGTTAATTCCATCATCCATGCGTTAAACGCTGACAAGGCTCCAGATCCGGACTGTCAACATCCTTGTCAAGCGCACATGGGCTTCGCTGCGCCAGAAATTACGACTCTATTCGGTGACTATGTCAAGTTTTTTTAAAAACGGTACATATTCAAACACGCGCGTTACCATGATCTTACTCCCTACTTTATTTATCGTTTGTCAATTTATGGCTACGGCCGTATGTTGTAGCTTAGCCACTGGGAAATGCCAATAGAAATGGCGTATTTCAAAAAAATAGTACCTTATTCTTAGGTCAATAATTAATATAAAGCAAACATTATTCGTAGAATGTTTATCACATTTAAATGGTCAAAAACATAACTTATAATTAGTATCTTTAAATGTGTAAATCTTGCCCATTTTTGAATAATAAAATGCCTAATTCTTGTCAAATTTGGGATCACAGAGATTATCAATATAATTTTTTATTGTAACTTTATTGTACTATAATAATGTCAACATAAATTTTACTACTGGTTTTATAAATGCTTTTAAAAATTAATAGATATAAAAAATCTTAACACCACTTCACATGGACGTACTGAAACATGACTATATTCTAAAACATTAGAGCGAGAGGTTTAAAAGAATACTATTTTATGTAATAAAAATACTTTATACCGTCATCAAATGTTTAAAATGAATATATAAGATAATAAGGCTTCAAAATTATGTAAATAGATTATCTACAACGTTTAAGGAATGTCCAGGATCATGCTTTGAAAATAGCATAAAAGCTCCATTTGACGTACGCTGAGCATGTCCCCCCTTTATTATGGTGGTAATAATAGGTTGAATGAATTTATATGACTGTTGTAAAATTAATGACATACCTACAGATGATTGTGAACTTGATAAGCGCCCGTTTCAAAAGTCGTAGGTCCGTGTTCGAAAGATGCGTCTGTCAAACAATTACCTACATGTTGTTTTTCAGGTTCAAAATTATATGAGTGTGGCGAATGGTTAACAGTCATTCCAAATGGTCTGTAAATATAACCTCTACTCCTTCCTTCGCTGATGGGCGAACATGGTAGGTACTTATTTTGAAAAAGGCAATCACTTTCATAATATCGATTATTCGAATATGGCAAGTATTGGTTAGTATAATTAATATCAAAAACAAACGTTTCCAGTGAGTTCAGTACAACAAGGATCTGGTCTTCTCTACAACAGATTTTCGCTGACAGGAACGATTTGGTGCTGCCGACTAGTGACATCACTTGGATGCCAGGGCAACTGGACAATTGCCACGTTCGCGCCAATAAGGAATAATGATCAATACACGCACAATAGATTTGAAATACAAAGAATCCAAAATAAGCTATTACCATCTTTCCCTACGTAGAACTTCTGTCTGGCACTTTTGTTAGGTAACTACCTAACTACCTACCTATAATATGATCTGAGTATAGCAATCTTTGCGACATGTAGAATATCATAAGGTTTTATGTTAAGCAAAATATTCGTACTTTTTTAATTCTATAAGCATGATATTAGTGAGTGCATTTTTTTTCGTTTTTCGCTAACTGCTAATAAGGGGGAGCAAATATAGTTTACTCTTGCTAACGGTATCTACCTACATATCGACAGACTATGCATCAAGTATTTAAATGTAATTTAATGAGAATTTACATATTAAAGTGTTTTCATTAATTATTATATATTGAAAAACATTAAAAAGATAAAAATATATTTTTTAAATTAAAAAAAAACAGTTAAAAACCGTTAATAAAAATATGTGTTTGTTGAACGGCTTCCTATTATTAATATATCGTATTTATGGATATTTTATCACTATTTTATGGTTCAATATTTAAATTCGAATTCATAAAAAGATTTTTAATTAATTCGTGGTATTATATTTTTTTTATATATAATTTCATAAACATTAATTTTCTTAAAAAAAATGTGTAGATATTATATGATTTTTGTATTTATATCGAATTGAGCTTCGGTATGGTCACAATTAATACGCATACATGTTTATAGATTTTCAGGATAATAATTATATAAAGATTTTATTAGTGACATAGCACATGTCTATTGTGAAGATAATATTGTAAAAATAAGGTAATTGGATACATTACGTTCATCATGCTAAAATCAGTTTTCCTTGACTAGATATTCAATCGATCCAATTAGTCCTTATTTTTTTTCCGTGACAGTTAATAATAAATTCCGGAACCGGTTTTCCTCCTTCCTTTTCCAGCCGTCAGATGTCGGTGTCAAAATAAGCTTTTAAAAATAATAATAATTAAGTAACATTAAATTACCACTAGCTTAACCAGAACCTGAAAAACGGTTTTCGTACACACCTTTCAAACGGGTATTTGGCATTTCGTTGTAGCGATTCTCTTGAAGAATTTTGTAGCAGTATGTTTGGTATGCCTGTACGATGTTTTCTCATAATTTGAACGCTTTATAATGATACAAAAAATATTTTTGTATTATTTATATTATTAATTATGATGCTTGATATAATTACTACTACAGACAATACATACACTATATTCACCATGCGTGCACACAAGGGAGATTCGGGTCGCATGAACGGAAAAAACAAATTACCTAGATGAATGAAATATTACTTCTTCTTCCGGTTCGTCAGGACCTCACAGGGCGCGCCAAGCGGGGGTGTTAGGAGTGCGAAACACCAGAGCGGCAGGATTTAAGGGATGGCAAAAGTCCACCAGAAAATGAGCGGTGTGATAAAAATACAATATTAATTCAAGAAAAAACAATTTGTCTCATGAGTTTGTTTCACGTTCAGTAAAAATGTCGCACGACAATCTTTTATGGCAATAAAATATTTTTTCAACTTTTCTATGCTTTTGCCATATTTTCAGTATTTTTTAAAAATTTGGGAGGAGCAGCAGACACGATTGGCTCGTTCCTGAAACATCATGACTGAGGATCGTTTGACTGTAGAACAGTTTTTTCAACGGGTTGGCCTCACCCCTTTCGGCATTCTGCGACAAGCAAGGCCCGTGGCTACTAGAATATTGGTAGCACTCATGAGTTGGTCCAACTATCTGGATTCTGGGGCATCTAACGTGCGGTATGTCTAAAAGACAAAACAGCGCGTACGACACAGACGGACAATAACGATCATAATAATAATGATCTATAGGCCACGTGCATTCGATAACCATGTGTTATATGCTATGTTACATACAACTGCTCGCAATAACTTGCAGGTGAGAACCTTTAGTTATACCTACCTGCACGTCAGGTATTTATAGCTAGACGCAAATTTATAGAGTATCTGGGTATGAGGAATGTACACGGAAAAGGGTGGAGGGAGGATCCGCGTTTGAATTCACGAGTGAGTAGCTATATATTATAATAGTCGGGGTAAATGTGGAGGTCAGTGGAACCTGCTAGATTTTGTTCATTCATCTCCTCACGCCTCCTTAAAAATCAATACATTTTTTCGAAATGGACCGCCTTCCCAAACCATTTTTCTATATGCGCACCTGATATCCACTCCCAGCAATGGCGAAATCTCGAGAGTAAATTCAAATGCAAATTCTATATTTTACATGTAGTGGACATGTAATTTAATTGTATAATATAATTATTTAATATTAATAATATGTAACGTGTGTTCATCAATAGCATATTAACAATTACTAATTGATCAGTGATTCCCAACCGGGTTCCACGAGATCTGTTACGGACTCTGCAAGGATTTAAAAAAAATATTTGAGACTAAAATAGTACGGATCGGTGTCTTCTTATGGTCGACTCTCTGCTTAGATATGTTACAGCCTTCTGTTTATCATGGTCATTTTATATGTAATCTATCACTCTGGACCTCAATGTACGTCAGCCATGTAGGGATTCCGCGAGATTTAAAAAAAATTTCAAGGGTTCCGTCATACAAAAAGGTTGGGAATCACGTGCCGCACGTATCTTAAGGACTTACGCGCCTAATTATGGTTCTGCATCACACTTTTAAATATGAATATGAATATGCATTTATCCCTAGATCGATAGGTTCACGCATTTTATAACAAAATGAAAGTTTTACTGATGTAACTGGTTTTATTCAGTACAGTGTTTGCATTTTTTGTCATTTACAACCCACCGTCATGCCATACTCGTGAAACATCATTAAATTGACAGTAATAATTGGCATTATTCTCTATAATTATTATGTAAACAGTTCTTTGAATAATAATAATATTATGCTCATTATATTTATTATACTTACCTACATACTTAACATTTTTGTCAACAATAAAAAACGAATAATAATTTTTATATGTATCTAATGAATTATTCATAAAATATTCACTGTCAATAACTACTGATAATATATCAATATATCATATATGATAATTGATTGCAAGGCTTCACCCAAGCCGCCATTCAATTGCTATTTACATCATCCGATGTCAAATGATAAAGAGGTTTTTAATGAGAATCGGAGTGTACAGGTACTGCCGTAGTACGCGAGAGGTACCCGGTTTGTTGGTACCTCCGCGCGTGCACAAATCGTCCATGCGAGAGGTCGGCGGATAAAACGGGCTGTCTTCGCATTCCTTCTCGTGCTATGCATTCTGCAAAATGAAGACTATCTTGCACCTGTAGAATTGACATGTGCATACTGCAGCAGAGTGGCACAGATCCGGATTAAGTTAGGGAGAAAAAAGCAATGATCGAATAATATCAAGAAAAAAAGGCCTGAACAAAAACGAACTATAAGTGCGAGTGAGAAAGGATTCAGCACGCTTATATCTCCGCAATATGCGTTAGAGTAAGATAGAATTTCTACGGCTGAATTAAATATTTTTTGGAAACGTCACCGGTAAATAGTGATTTTAATGATAACATTCATTTAAAACTGCGAGCACGTGTGGCTGAAATTTATTATTTATTAAATATAAAGTTAGTGGTAAATATTTTTAGTTTATTTAGTAGAATATAATATGTTTAACTATGATGTGTTTAAATTTGTTAGCCGTACTTAGAATCAACATGGTGGTATAACGTTTCATAGTTATGTTAATAACAATAAAATTGAGGTTCTGCTGTGCGTTATACGCGAGAAACACGGTTTCATTTTCCCGAACAATAGCGACTCTCTTTATATTATTACTCTAAGGTCTAGATACGCAAGTATTACCTACTTCACAACACACTAGGTATAGGTAATTGTTCAATATGTTTTCTTTATTAGTAGGTACAAAAAGTTAAGTAGGTACTACTATAATGGTTACATTTAAATCGTACCTACGAATTAAATTTCGCCGAATCACATTTTACTATGGGCTGTCGTACCGGAAATATATATCCGTATATCATTAACATCAAAAATTACGCGCTGTTCTTGGAGCATTGCACAGGAATGCTACAATTTATAACGCTCTCATAATTGTTAGATGTTTCATCTTGATACTTAAGGGCACCGAATTTTATATAAATATAGGCATACGATATGATTTACTTACCTACATATTATCTTATTATTTAATTATGTATGATTAGACATTTGTTGTATTTAAATATGCATTTAATCTCAATGCTATGCGGCCATTGGTTTCCGAACATCTCATGATGAACTGTGTATCTCATGATAATAGCTATAATACCTACCTAAGTAATTATATTTTCTAGAATCGAACAACTCTGAGTGCTTTAAAATTTTTGTGATATCATATTTACGTACAACAAATAGACCGTGTTTAGGAAAAGGGCGTAACCCCCACAGAACAAATTTTACAGGAGAGGCAAAAAACGCTTTTTGAATGATTTTGGTTCAATATTAATAATAAAAAAATAGGCACAGACATTGGGTGCAAGATGATTGATGAGTAAGTTGGTGTAATATCTTTTTGATCTAATAATAATTAAAGAAATTATTACAGAAAAATCATTAAAATTAAGGCTAAATGCTTTTTTCCTTAAATCAAAACTTAATTAAAGCTCAATTAAAACCTGAATTTAGATAATAATTCGGCATTTGCGGCTTACTTCCTTTTTACAGAACGTGTATTTAGTTGTATACATTGTTAATATATAATAAAAGCTCTTTTCGAAAAATCGAGGGTTACGCCCTTTTTCCTAAACACATTCGAAATGTTAATAAAATAATTGACATTCTGTGACTTGTTGGTTTACCAGAAATTTACCCAGTATCAAACCAGCCAACCCGTTTCTAGATAACTGAATAAATGCACATTGTATTGAAAACACATTATAATATAATGGGGGTTACTGCCAAGAGTTGCTAAGTCTCGAAATCATATTACGGAGTAATTGGAATTTGAAGTTTCACATGCCCTCTAAAATCGGGCATAATGCTAAATTCTTTGTGCGTTATGTGCATGTTATATATATATAGGATAACTTTGATTTTTTTTTAGATAGAGACCACAGAATAGATTAATAAATAGAATTCCGATATAGGATATACCGCATACCCCACCCCAATACACTACATTTTGACGAAGGGTTTTGAATGTATGAGTATCTTACGAAAATCAATCACACATTATAGACGTCCAATAGTGTGTGTTGCAACCTTCAAATACCTACACCAATATTGAATAAGCGTCAGTGCAAAAACCGAGAGCAGTTGTCAGAATGAAGGAATGACGTATTCTTGACACGTGTTAAGATTTATCCCATATCGGTTGCCTGTTACTCTACGCCCGGTAGGTATTTCAGTTTCCATTAATTCTGTGTTCACTGATATACACATAATCTGTTGTTAACTTTAAATACATAAATTGTCGACTTACCGAATTTTGGCAGCATCCCCGTTGTATTGTAAAAAATGATTCTAAGATTACATTACATTACTGATTGTATACAGGTGTGTTTTTGTATAAGTGGTAGAATATATCCTAGATTCGTCACTGCGGCAATCATTTCATTACAGTCTCATCAAACAGAGTGAGCAAAATGTCGTGTTACAGATTCTCGAGGAATTTGAAATCTTCTCAATGTGATGATGCCTAATTGATTAATAATTGACATCAAGAACTATATCACGACATTCTTCACATTGATGCTTAGTCATCGCATTGTTACGTGAACACTATCAACACAATGGCATTTTATCAAAGATAGGAAGTAGAATTATTGTTATATATTTCAGTGAAAGTAACCACTGCAAATGCTGCATAAATCGTTATACTAAATGACATTTTTATTTTATTACACTATTATCTATTACTTATTACACTATTATCTATTACCTATTACACTATTATTATTATATATTACACTATTATTCTATTACGTTATTTTACAACAGATATTTTAGACAAATATCGACTAGTGGGGCGCTTAGTAAAGGCCCTACGATAAAAACTAACAATTTTACGTCCACGAAATCTACTACAAAATATGAGGGTGTATACTATTTACAATTTCTGACTGAATATGCTGTCTTTTAGAAACGCATCATCTGCCTACTCTCGGGCGACGCCACTGATTTTAACACTATTGATTGATGGTTGAGGATTTGTTATGTGACTATCTAAATCGACAATATTATTAAAATAAAATCATCAATCTGTGAAAAATGCACAAATTTTATAGAATTTGGTATAATTTACTTATTACTATCGGATTTACTGTTGAATTGAACCATGCACCAATTAATAGATATATGTTTATATAAGCAGGCCCAAAATTAAAAATATATCACTTTAATAATAGTGAATCTTTCTTTTAAACTAACATATTTAATTAGAAAAAACATATTTAATCAAAAATTTTACAAAAAATATTTCTAAAATAGATATATAAAAAGGATCAAATTATGCTATCTGAAAAGCTATGAAAAATTAATTAATCTATTTTTTAATAGAGAATTTATTAATTTTTTAATCAATTATTATTGTTCATTTAATAATTTTGCTTTTCAAATTTGTTAGTACATCTAAATATTTGTTTCTTCAAAAATACCAGGTGGCAGTGCCATCTGTAAACATTCTTATCGATGCTATAAATTAAGCTAAAAATAGCACTACTTTTTATAATAAGCAAAGCAATATAGCTATATAACAATATGCATAGCTAAAAATGGGTCGATTTGAATACCATGGCGTGTGAGCGATATGCATATACAGGGAACTCAGAAATAATGGGAACTGAAATACGTAACGGGTGTGGAGTAACTGGCAACCAATCTCGAGTGTCTAAGAATATGGGATAAACTTAAAAACGTGTAAAGAATATGTCATTCTTTCATTCTGACAACTGCTTTCGGTTTTCGCACTGACGCTCATTCAATATTGGTGTATTTTAAGGTTGGAACTGCACTCTATTGCACGTCTATAATGTGGTTAATTTTCGTAGGACACTCACACATTAATATTAATCTGTTCTGTGCATATACCTACGTGATGATTAAGTGCAGCTAGCGTGAGAGGTGTGCAACGTGGATGTCCTATTTATGCGATCGCGCAATAAAGACGCACGAAAAAGAGAGACAAAGAGAGAGTTTATGCGTTACATACAGATAAATCTAGATAAATTGTGTATGGCATTCTGTACCAGAGTTGACGATTTATTTCTCTAAAGCAGATGAAACCGGCCTTGATTATTATTAATTTAAGTAGTTAAAGTAATACGAAATCTAATAATTTTCAACCTTATACCCTATAGTGTATACGAGTATAATGATATTGCGCAAATAATTTATAATTCTTAGTATTTGTACTATTCCTAGTATTTCAAAATAATTATTGATTTAAATAATATTGTATATAATTGATGTATTGTTATATTGCTAAGTAGGCTCATTTAATTTACGCTGTTGTAAAGCGTATGATTGCTTTATTCAAAACAAGATAATTACTACGTATAAACGATGTTGCCACTGTATTAGTTACTAGATAATAATAATTGAACGATAATGGTTGATAACACCGATTGATTAGTATACTAAGATATTTATTTTCAAAAACAGATAAGTCGACAAATATTGGTTAATATGTCAGAAAAAATATGTACGTAGATTATGACTTATGTATAATTTCACTCAATGTGTAATGAATGATCTATGACTTTATTACTACGAAACGTATTTAAAATTAAATGACCTTAAAAACCGGTTAATTAAATAGCAGGTAGAATGAAATGCCGAAAAAATGCAGTTTTATTTTCATTAAACTTATTGAAATTAAGTGTTAATGACTAGTAGATTCCGCCTGTAAAGGTCTCCGGTTTGAATTGAATTCCGGGCCTGGAAAATTAATATTTATTATTTTAATTTATTGTATATAACAGATCTAATTTATAATTTTATTGTATATAACAGATCTAATTAGTTAAGATAAACTATCACAAAACATCTTCTTGATGCGGCCAAGTGTAGTAAGATGCAGTCCACACGAAAAATGAAACTGACGTTAAAGCCGAACACACAAAAACGTCGTTTACCACAAATGTTGAATTGTGGAGTTATCGGTATTTGAAAGAAGATGCTTCAGTTATCAAATGACTACAGTTATTTGATCTACATTGCGATATATGTATAAAATAGAATTGATTAATATCTTTAAAGAGGCTGAGTGAAATTCACGTCTTGTTTTTTTATAATCAGTAATTTTTGAAAACTGTGAATCAAATATCAAACACCCCCTTGGAAAAAAATACTTGGAACAAACATTGTGACTTATTTATCTATTTACATTTACAACATTAAATCTGAGAAGACGTATGGTTAAGTTTATCCAACTAATTTATTGGGTAGCCATAAATATATTTTTTAATTTGATTCAAGAACTGAAAAAAGTAGTTATCTTTTATTTTAAATAAATGAGACCATTCGTAATTTAAGTTTGGTAGCTGAGAACTGTTTCGGGTAGACATGGTTAGAAGATGGTGCCGATCGACGGGGTACCAGATTCGGAGCAATAAACACATTTAAGCTTTCAGATAGAAATGACATACATAAAAAAATATGTAGACAGTAGACACATTATGTACCCCGCGTTACCCATTCCAGTTTAATGGAGCAATTTCCCCTTGCTACTGTAACTGGAATATTTTAAATGTAAATGATAATATTGAAAATATTAGACTACGTGAATTAAAATATTAAAGAATATGGTAGTAGGTAAATAAATATGTATGTTTAAAAATTTTAATATACCTATGTACTCAATATAAAATTTATTTTCTGAAAAAATGTTTTATTGCCATTTATTTGTTTTTTTGTTATTACATGGTATTTAGAATAGGTTATAGATTGTACAGATGGACTGGACACAGCTCATAAAGAAAGTGACTGCTAGAGAAATGCGATAATCCGGTGATAATCGAAAAGGTACGCGGGAATGATGAAAATATATCATATATTTTGATGAAATTGCGTAGATGTGAATGCAAAGGAATCGAGAAGGGTGGAGAAAGCTTAAAGAGGCCTTCACCCAACAGTGGATTCTAACAGAATGATGATGCAGAAATACAACGGAATAATTTTCAGTACTCGAAATGGACCGAAACGTACCGGAACGCAGCTCCTGTTCGCGAACCCCCAGATTATCGTTATTTATTGTGGAAAAATTAAATATTGCATTCCGGTTCGAGAATTGTTTAAAAGTAATAAAATATATTTTTATTAAAGTTTATACTTCATCATAGTACAAAAGTAATATTTATGTCGTGACGTAAACCTCCATTTTTGTCTGCGGCGCCAAGAACATTATGCGCTAATTTTGCATGCCACAAGTTATAAGACAATTACTCAATTTCACTTAAACTTCTATATAATACATACAATTATTATATGTATTTGTATTTTTTTCGGAAAAGCACCGAGCGTTCCGGTTCATTAAAACTTCCATTTCGAGCCCTGAATGTGCTTTATTTCAGTAATACAAAACGGAAAAGCGAGAACACAAATAAATGATAATTTTTCACATTGTGATAAAACCGTTGAAAAAAAAATGTATTATTTTATGATAAGTACTTATTTCATTTAGGAATAAAATTTCTGTAGGGCTAACTATTAATTGAAAATAACGAAAAAACCTTCTTGGATCTTGGAAAACCATTCTCAAGGATGGCTGTTTAGCAGATTCGATATAAAATGCAAAATATGCATGCTCTGTGGAAATATTACTTTAAATCTTGTTATCAAAAGCTTTCGACACACACACATCAGTGAAGTCTATGCACACGCAAGTAGTAGTTTAATTCGTCGCTACCTATATAAGTTTTTAATGGAGCTTTAAACTACCTATTATAACTAGAAAGTTGTTAAAAGCTGAATGAATGTAAATGTTTAAAATGAGAGTCATCTGTCAATGGCTGAACATTTTTTATGGCCGCGAACCAGCGCCCAATAAAACAAGTGCTTAATCCCATTAAAATCACAGCAAGGATTCGATATCAAATAACAATGGGTTACCGTAGTAACTCATAAGACAATAAAAATATATTTTATATTTTATTCATTACTATGGTACGAGCATAGAATATGTGTTACATTAAAAGTATTTTTTACAAGATTTGTTTATTAGCTATTCGCTGAGTCTTGAGTACTGCTGTTGGACCAAGTACATACATATATTAAAAATCAGCACATTGCCATACAAGGGATCGAATTTGTACCCACGGCCCCAGGCGTTCTAGCAACTCGCGATAATATTTCTTCACTGTTTAGGTTTTCATTTCAGTGACTTTGTTTTAATATCAATTCTGAACTATCAGAATCAAGATTCTCTTATAAATAGAAATTTTATTAATATTCTATGAACCTATGTGAATTGTTTTAATAATTAATTTTACCTGAGTATAAATTGACAGGTGTTGTGAAATATTGAATATCGCATGCAAAATTTATCGATTAATAGTGTTGTATAAAAATACTTCGATTGACATTTTTCCAGCGTTCTTGCATTTTTTTGAAAAAAAAAAACAGTAATAAATTTTTTATATAACTTCTCTTCTTTGTAGTTCTTTCATGGCTGAAGATCTTGACCACCTGGAGATTTCCCACCCCTCTCAATCCTCTGCTTCTTTCTGGGCAGAGTGAAGGCTTCCCTCAGTCAGCTCCTTTACTTGGTCGTTCAGAGCGATGAGTAGGGATTGCAATACCGAATGAAAATGTCAATAACGGTTTTTCGGTATTTCTTAGTGAATACCGGTATTTCTTAAACATTAAAAAACAGAAGTAGCTGCTAATCAATAAAAATATAGCTATTAAAATTTTAAAATATTATTTTATAGCAAAAACCTACATACTTACATTTATTATGTTGAATTTTAAAAATATGTATTGATCATAATTGTAGAACTAGTGATTTTTTACAAATAATTTGAATATATTGATTATTTTACCAAAACCATTCAAAAGTTCATATAAGTGCAAATAAGCCCGGCTGCAGGAAAAGCTTCTTAAATTCAACGCATGTACAGTAATCAATAATAGTTATAGAATGATTGAACATTTTTGTCACGGATGTTTTCTATTTCAAAATAATATTATGATAATTCATCGCGACAATTATTTACATAAATATAATTGATGAAAATTGTTTTATTATTTTTTCACCTCTTTCACACTCAATATATTTGCATTTTGGCAGCACATAACTTATAATTCATTTTCAAAAACGTAAACGAGTGTGCTTTTTTAATACCGAAAATTCCGGTATTTTGGATTTTTAAAACTGGTACCTATTTCGGTATTGATAAATACTGGAATACCGGTTTTGAAATACCGGTATTGCAATCCCTAGCGCTGACGTTATTTATGGAGGCTACCCAAAACCACCAGTCTCTCCACATTATCTGATCCGCGCCAAACAATATGTTCAAAAAACTGCAGAATGCCTCTCAAACATATTGTCGAAAGCCGTTCCTTTATATTATGTAGTCTCTGGATGGTTGATTGGTTTATCCTGTGTCTGTCTAAGATGTATGAAGCATTCGGCACCAACACCTCATTATGAAGCATTGATATACTAGTATATCAATGTTTTGAAGGCATCTATTGCCTTCCACACCGTTGCGCTCGGGATCCATGACTCGACATACCTAACATTTTTTTTATTAAATGGAGAACAAAAATATCTAATATAGATCAGTGGCATAGCTAGACATATTAAACTCTAATGCGAAAATAATGCAAGGTACTCCTTAGTGTTTTTATAAATAGAAATCATTAAAAATCACAGCTAAGATATTGTTTTAGTTCTTTGTTCATCGTAACTTTATCCAAAGAGAACTTTTTTTAGCTTGCTTCCAAAAATACAGGTTTCCGTGCGATTTATTTTTAATCTAAATTTTTTGTAAACGAATATTACAAAATATAAAATTAACTGATACTAATGTAGGTACAGGTATATAATATAATATGTCTATATATACCAGGGAATACAGAATTTATGGGAAGTGAAATACCTAACGGGTGTGGTGTAACAAACAACCGATCTCGAGTGTGGAAGAATATGGGATAAACTTAAACACGTGTCAAGAATACGTCATTCGTTCTGATGACTTGTATCGGTTTATGCACTGACGATCATTCAATATTGGTGTATTTGAAGGTTGCAACACACACCATTGCACATCTAAAATGTGTGTTTCATTTTCGTAGGACACTCACACATTCAAACCCCTGCTTCATTTCCAAGAAACCTATTCTCAAACAGTGATGGTTTTAGGTACGTAAAAATCTGTGGTGCAGATAGGTTTGGAGGCACCTTATCGAAAATGTTGCATGTGCGATAAATCGTCGTAACAGCATGTAGTAGGTACAATGGGCTACAATAATAGTTATATTGCCAGGTTTTTTTATGATTCCGATATTGATAATATTTATGAAGCGACTGCATCATCTGCTTACTGAAAAAACCGCCACTGCTCTTAAAAGTTGTAATATTTATATTCGTTCATTCGATCACCGGCCTTCATCATGTGCTGCCCCAATGCAAAGCATAAACTACCTACCTGCATGGGACGTTACTGCCAATATATAATACCCAGGCAGATGTTTCTAAATCAATTATTAATTGTATTTGCGTTTACGTGGTAGAACTCCATTACAATGGTTTTTAAACAAAAGTAATTTTTGTTAGATATATTTTTGCTCAGAAGATGGGCTAAAGTAGAATTTAAAAAAATAATTTAGTTTCAAAATCATTACAATTATTACATACCTACTTATTTCTGCACACACAAATTATGTATCTAGATATTTTGGAAAATACACGTCTTCTTACGACTACTGCAACATTTTTGAATTATTTATACAAATAGCTTGTGGCGTGATTTGTTGTTCAAAGAAAAAGTACAAGACATCATTATTATTAAAAAAAATGTAGAAAATTCTTTCTATTTTTAAATCAATTAAAAATATATTCATCCCTAAGAAAAAATAATGATGCCAAAAAGACGTCCGTATATTATCTATATTAAATTTTATTACCCATTTTGGATGCCATTGGTTCATTTTTATACCATATAACCTGCATAATAATCGTAATATAAACTTTTCTAATATAATTAAATACTAATATAATGTACAAAGTAAATAAAATAATCTAAACGGCTATAAATATTACATTAGAGTAATAATTATAAGTGTTTGATATATTTTTATTTATACAATAAATTAGAAGCTTCATTTAAATTTTAAGTTGAATAAAACCGATAAAACTATCGGTTAATTAATTAACCGAAAGAGTATCCGATTTTCAGGTTAACGAATTATTTGATTATCGGTATGACAAGTGTAGATATCTTGTTATGCAAATAAAAATAATTACAAAAATTCAAAACATGCTTGCATTGTGAGGACTTGAAACTTGAAAGTATTTTTGTATTTTTTTAATTAGGTTCCTCCAAATTTGAATACTGGTTTTAGGTCAAAATAACATTCATATTTTTTTAATAATGCGATGCTTGAAAACATATAAAATAATCGATATTTAATTTGCGAGTTGGCCGTTCAAAGTACTGAAATAAGTGGGTAATGACAAGTCAGGGAAAAGTGATAATTGTGTACTTATACATGCAATACATACCTATGGCATAGCAAAAAGTCGTTATCGGATACGGAAATATAATATAAATATATTTAAATTGTTGTGCTTAAAGACAGTAGGTACGTGAGTTGCTAGATTAATAAAAATAAGAAAAACAGACGAATAATCTCTTGAAGTGTTCTTGCCATTAAATATCATGCTGTTTATTTAACTGTTTTACAAGCCGATGTGGATCTCGGCCTCCTCCCGAAAAGTTGGAATGGTAGTCTTATTCCGCGTAACTATTAGGATACCTACATGCTAATATTGTTCTACCGGGTTTTAAAACAGCCACCCTTGGTCTCACGAACATTATAGATACAACTTGCCCACGCCTATAATTTCCAATATTTTAAGAAAAAACCATTTGTCTCGTGAGTTTGTTTCAGAGGTAGAAAAGTTGCCTGCGGCGCAATTTCACTCGATGGGAATTGTTAAAAAGATTATTTTATAAATTTAGGCTTTCGTGCTTCATCGATACATTTCAACCATTCCAAGTCGCTTTCCATTATAGTTATAAAATGTTATAGATACCTACTATAAGTATCAATAATCTGTAAAAATATGATATAATTCTTGTTATTAATATTTTTATGACAATAAATTGCTTTTTAACTTTTATTTGACTTTTGCAACATTTTTTCACTGAAAAAATGTTTTTTAATTAGGGTAGAGAGGGCGGGCGGCAATTTTGGCCTGACACCCGGGCCGCAGACACCCTTAGCTCATCCCTGGCCATGCCAAGGATTGTCACTGTTTGCTTGAAAATATTAATCAATATTACATACCTATATTGCAAAATGCTTTCTCGTATTGTATAGGTGAAAAATGCAGAGCTTTAAATTGAAAACATTATTATTCTCAAACAGTCTTGGTTTTAGGTACGTGGAAATCTCTGGCACTGACAGGTTTGGAAGCACCCATTCGAAAATGTTGCATGTGCGATAAACCGCCATAACAATATGTAATACAACTTATTTCGATTTGAGGGTAATTGATAATAGGTAGGTACCTACTCCATTTACGGTCGGGTCCAATTCATTTATTTATAAAATAATAACATCATAAGCACATTTTTATTGTAATTCATTTTTAAGTTATTGGCGGTGCTCGATATTACAACACGCTCTCGCAGCCGGAAAAAACTTGTCTGGGAAAATTACATTTTTGAATCTGCACCTTGCCAATAGCAAAACGGTGGAAGGGAAACTGATCTTCTTAGGTAGGTATACGAATTCGGAATATTCTATATTATTCGCTTTCGACGTAAGCCAGCGTTAAAACAGCGCGGATTTGAAACAAAAATCAAACTGGCTCTATATCGTTTCACACGTGTCACCAATGTATAACCATTATGTAAGTATTTTTCAATTATTGTTAGATCATTCACTTTTTTATCCTGTAGAATGCCATTTTACCCTTTTTTTGCCCTGAACATGAAACATAAAAATGTCTGAGGCTGTGAGTGTCTTGTTTCATCGCCGATTTTCTTTCGTAAATTTTCCATTTTCATATTTCATACCAACTTGTGATTTTTCAGTAATGTAGTATATTTAGTACGTGTAAGCAAAGCCTCACACTCTTGTTTGTAGAAAGGTATATGGCAATATTTCCTTCTTTATGATCTTATAATAAGAAAATAATAACTTACTTTATAGTATGGATATTACAATAATATGGATATATATTTTTTTATATTACTAAAAAACTACTGGAATAACAATTAGTGTCCGCTTATAACTGACAAAATCATCTTTTCGTCTCTTTCGGCTAGAATCTGCCCAGTGTTCATATGAATTTTACCCACAATATATCAACGTCAAATTACTGTGAATAACATAATTGGTGCCAGTATATGGTTGCGTCAGAACATTGGCCTAATGATTTATGAAGGCAACGGACAGTTCGCCGATATGGAACGATAGAGTTATTTTTTATTAACTTTATAATAATATGATATTTTAGCGAAAAACCTATAATATTTTTTTCTTCGCTGACTCAATATTTCGATGTAGATCTTGGTCGCCTCCCGAACAATATTGTATTACGAAAAATGGTTATTAACTGACCGTCAATTTATTATTATTAAATCCATGCTCTGAAACCAAATTGATATTGCAAAAACAACATAATAATATGGATTTTACAAACTCGGAATTCGTAGCTGAGACCGACATAGGAACGGATATAGGCGTCCGTTTTACCTACATTTCTTAAGTATGAATGCTTTTAATCACAACAAATTCTTAAGCCGAGCGGCAGAGATAGCCCGTTTAGGTTCTGTTCTATGGTTCATAATTATATATTAACATATTCGAACTCCACGGTTGTGTCAAAATGCACATAAAACAGGTAAATGGAAGTGATTTTTTAGAGACAGGACTCCAAACCGTGACCCATAGTTTTAAACGTTGGCAATACCTTCATCCATTATGTTATAATATATTAAACTAAAAAAATACGACGGTTTTGTATTGACGCAGAATTAACTAGTAGATACCTATTTTTTTTTCTTACAACGGCCTATATGATTTGGATAAACCGATGAACTTATATCGTAATTAATTTTTAAAATTAAATTCTGCATTTTACAATACTGTCAACTTATTTAACACTGATGCAGTGAGCAAAAAACAACACTCATCTATAACGATTGTTTGTGTGTAATAGGCCTTTCCTTTGTTCTATATGGAACAGTTTAATAAGATACACTTAATAGTCAGTTCACAGTTGCTCTGGACTAAGGTTTTTGAAGTCGAGCTATTTTGTATTAGTTTATGACCTAATCTAATGAAGACAAAGCGCGCTGACAGCCCTCAAATATTGAATACGCGTTTTATTTACGTGAAAACTTTAATGCATATTATTATGATACAATGTGTAACTATTATAAATAACATATTCTTTAACATTGTGGTTAAGTTTATCCCGTATTTCTCCACACTCTCCGAAGCTTGTTACACCACACCCGGTAAGGTAAGCTGATTTCCATTATTTTTTGTTCCTGGTTCTACATTTTTAAATATTAAATGTAAGTAACTAGGTATATGAATATGTATTTAAATTATTCGTAGATCATAATCGTAGGATAGTATTTACTTATTCATTTATTGAGCAAAAAGAGATTTTATGGAGCCAATAAAAAGTTAGTTTTTTGGAAAATCGTTTTCATTATATATTATATAAGTGTGTATATTATATGTGTAAGATATATCGTTTGCACATATTGTTATGAATTCATTTAGTTTGATTGTACGGTCGCATCTCGCCGCAAAGCTGTCGGTTTGTTTGAAGTTGCTTGTGTGGTCGCTAATTATCATTTACGCCTATTATTCGTGAAATATGTTCCCTTTTTGGATGCCGAGAGGATGCCACTGGTACAAATCAAATAGACCATAAATCTCAGAGATTTTTCCGAAACGTATTTCATAATATAAACTTAATAAAAAGTTAGTTCAAAATATTATTATATGAATAAAATTTGTAGGTTTTCACAATTTGAAATTTCGGAGGTTGATGTATGCAAAAAAAAAAAAAATTGAAAATCAATCTCAATTAGGTATTTCATGTTTCAATTCCACTGCTCTGTATAATGATATTATATTCCCCCTACAACCCGCAAAAAAAACTCTGGAGTACAAAAAGTGGTAAAAAGTCGTAGTCGTAAATGTATGAAAATAGCTAACGCTGAACTACTTCAGCGCATCTATCCCATATGTACACAAGGCTGCTATCGGAGGCTATCGAGGGTAATTTATCATATGTATGTATTGAGGCGGGTAATTATTACAATAAATTAATCGTCTGAACTGTCAAAAAGTGCTATGTTGTAACAGCCCCTATCTTGGCTGTGTTATCTTTAAGATCGAGATAGACAGTTTAGACGGCTAACTTAATGTAACAATTATAATACTTCAATACACAAATATGATAAACTACCCTCCATAGCCGCCAAAAGCATCCTTGTGTATAGAATAGATGCGCACAAGTCATAATATTTAGAAATATCTATACTATAGGCACCTAGCTACAAAAAAATACTAGCTATATCCGATGATCGGGCGTTTATACCTATTAGTGTTTGCTTATCGACTTTTGTTGGTATATACAATTGATCATTAAATGAATAGTACCTTCATTAAATGCATAGTACCTACCTATTTTTTATAAGACTTATGCTCCAATTACAGAGACGTGGACATTAGATAACTGTTAGTGATTCATAAAAGTTACAACGTAGAATGTAGAGAATTATCTTTTGCTCCATCTCCAAGAATTCCATATAGCGACGTTGCTACAATCATTAACTCTATACCGAAGCATCTTGATATGACTGATGTCGTCAGTTATCTTAAAATCCATCACGCATATATAAAAATGGTTTGGAGGGGTCCATTTCGGAAAAATATCTATTGTAATTTATTATTGATTTTAAAGGCGGTGGAATGAGGTGGAAATTACAAAATCTAGCATGTGCCACTTACTTCCACATATTTTATTCTGGCTACTACTAATGGCTTCTCGTAGCTTCAACCAATGAATACGCCAGTTTTCCAAGTACATTCCCTATACCCAGACATATCGTAATTTGGATGTAGCTATAAACACCTGGCCTGAAAGTAGTCTGTATAACTAAGAGTATACTTTGGAATTATCGAATGCGCGTGAAGGGTCATAGTTTAGGGGGTCTAGGACGATTTGGCACCGGACAACTGGACGCCACGGAATTCGAAAATAAATAGATGTTAGGTACTTATAGGTACTTTAAAAAAAATATTCAATATTATTATTTATACTTCAATGCTTATAGTATGATTTAATAGTTGGTAAGAATGTAAATATGCAGACGTAAACAATGATTTAATCGTGCATATTATGTTTAAGTTCCAACGAAAAAAGAGTTGTTTATTTAATATAAAGCCTTAGGCATGGTAATTCTCAATCCGCGATAAAGAATACATTATGTTAAGAGTAAAATGAATTCAAACTACTAAGTAGTAGATAGATACTGATTAAAATACCTCGTCTACACGTGTCTACGACAGTGCGGCGTTCAATTGTCCGGAGGCCAGTCGTCCCATTTCCTAGTTTAGGTCATGTCTTTAGATATTCCGCGTTAAAATATTATAGCAAACATTGAGTGCATCAGATAGTTGGACCAATTTATGAGTTTTACAGGTATTTTACTGAGACAGAGCTAAGAAGGGTGTTAGACAGCGAAATCATCCATATCACGATTTTCAGTCATGGGCTAATGAGGAAGAAACAGAAGAAGAAGAAGTAATATTTCATTTATCTAAATATTTTTTTCATTCTTTCCGTTCCTGCGCATCTATTCTATAAGTACACAACACTGCTATCGGCAGCTATCGAGAGTTGTTTTGTATCTAAATATTTGCACTTATTGTAGCAATAATAATTACAATATGTAAGTTAGTTGTAATTGTTACAATAAGTGCTATGTTTTAACTGTTTAGACGGCTAGCTAATTGTAACAATTATAATACTATACAAACATACGAAAAACTACCCTCGATAGCAGTCTTGTGTAAAGAATAGATGCACTGAGGTTTGCCCGGACCCTTATATATTATTATTTTTAATAATTAGTTATTTTTCGTAACTTCGCCTCATCTTCCACTGTATTTATCCCAATTTCTATGTACAGAGAAGGCGAAGTGTATGCAAAGATTGCGTCACGCGTACCTTGTCATTTTCTCATTCCGACACTTGGCGCTAAACACGACGAGCCGCCACTTATCTCACATCTGCATCCCTTTCACTCGCGAGAATTTTGATTCGGTGCGAGGGCGATGCAGATAGTAGTCGGCGATATCAACCGGAATAAAACAAATGATGAACTAACCTTATTGAATGTTGGATAACCTTATGTACCGAAAGGGGGTGTAAGATATTTTGAGGCCAATTTATTTAAACGCTTTGAGAATTCTCGAAAATCACTCCAAGAGATTTATTGCTCTTCGACATGATCATAATAACGCTATTCCTTCCTAGTTTTCCATTAGGTACTTATACCTATCACATAATATTATCCAACTGTACAAAGCTTAATAGGTTATGTGCTGGGAATACAGAATTAAGCTCTGTGGTTAGATATGTGTTATAAATGATTATAAAATCTAAATTAAATGTAAAATAGGTAACTATGTACCTATTTTTCTCATCGATGTGTAGTAGGTAGGTACCTACTTAGTGGGAGATTTAGGGACATGGAAACCGACGTAGATACTGAATGCTTTCGAGGTCCTCCAACGTTAAAAAAAATTAAAAACAATAAAAGACTAAAAGAAAAGTACAGATATCAATATACCACTTTTCCAGTATCACACCATTCTCCAAACGTACGTATCTGTTGTAAGTGTTATAGCTAGGGCCCTTTAGTTATAGTTGCTTTTACGTCCTACGAATATTTTGAAGATTTTGGTATAATTCAATAATCGTACGACTAGTTTAACCTGCTTCGAGGCCCCCTTTTAAATCTTCTGACAAATCGTTTGATAGAAAAAATTGCCTCTGTTAGGTAGTCTCTCTGTCACCTGTTCCTAATTAAGTATTTAAGGTCAGTCGTAGATAATCGATACACGACATTTGCTTAAAGAAACATAGATGAAAGTAATAATAATAAATTGTGTAGCAGGTAATTTCATTTAAAATATATTATTATGCCGTGATATATTGTGATAAAACTTATTTTGTGAGGGTTAACTCTCGATGTCACAGGCTTTAGTTAGTTTTATACATCTATGACCTAAAATTCATATTCCTTTTATTTTGTTCTGTCAATTCATGGTGGATCTGCATTGTATTGTTGTTTGATTTAATAAAACGAAAAAAAATGCGTCAAATCAAACAACAATAAAATTCATACATAACAAATTTTCATATTACCTATTTTAGAATTATATTTATAGATGTTGCTAGCTTATTTCGTTGGTATTATTTAAAGGTGAGAAGAATCCATCGAAATGCACTGATGGCAATTAGGTATATAGGTAATAATATCTATTAGGTACCTAGATGTTTATGTTATAACAGATGGTCGTAATTAAATTGAGTAGGGGTACTTTTTTAAGAAACGTATACCTACTTATTTGTAGATATATATTCTATATACGCGCCTACCTCTGTATATTATGATATTGAAAAGGCACTTAGATGATACTTAGGTATTTCCTACGACCAAGTTTTTTTAAAAATTGGTAAGTAAATACTTTGAAAGAATATTGAAAAATACCTACCTAAATATTGGTTAATAAATCTCAAAATCTTACCTACTTTATTTGTAATCATTTAATTTTTATTTTATTTAAAAAATAGCTATGTAGTTGTAGAAAGGATTTGATGTCTCTTATTTTAGTTATTGTAGGAAAGTAGAAAAGCTGGAATGACGAATTAACATTTTTAAATCATTCATACTCATATCTTCTTCTTCTTCCCCGTCCTTACGTTTCTGACTGGAAGCGTGATCGGTCTGGACTTGGACTTTGAGACCTTAAACCCCGTTTACATATGCATGGATTTGTTGCTGACAGTTCGTATTATCGCGGCCATAACAAGAAAATGTGTAAACACGTGTTTTCGTGCAAGTTGCATGGATCAAAAAGGTTCGGAATCTTCTGATTTTCCACTCAATAATTGGTAGGTACTTGCACGGCGGATGCGTCTTAACGCGATAGTTAAAAACACACTATTGGTGCCAGTAAATCCATGCATGTGTATGTACATGCGCTTTTAGTGTAGATACGTACCTACTTACACGCATAACTAATTTATTAGGTAGGTAAGTATGTTTTATTTGTTTTAAAGTAGATTATGATTACTAAAAGCGAATTATTGAACAATTCTTCGGTGCGTTTTGGGGCAATCTGTAAACTAAAAAAAAATGTTAAAATTGGTTATGTCATTAGCAGCTTTCGATGTTACTGGCTCCATTGCTAATTGACAAAAAATAATTGCCTAAATTAATGTCGACATGCATTCATAGATGTATTCAAAATAGTGAGTGAATAATTGCCCTGATCTAATGATGGGAGCTTTTTTGTGGAATGCTTAGTTTGTCACCTTATGGTGACGCAATTAGAAGTATCATTAAAGTATTCAGTATTTTCAATTGTGTAACTTAACTTAACATAGTATAGCAATGCGTACAAGGGGGTGGTCGCTTAATCCGGATCCCCTCCCAAGAGCGATGAAAAAATCACCAATTATTTAGGTGATTTGAATATCTCTTAAGTAGTTAATATTTTCTCCGGTATTATTAAAATAAACGCTTGTTTTTCATATTAGGTAGGTACTAAGTGCATGTCTAAATGATAGGACAACGTGAAGCATATGATATGATACATACCTACATACTACGGACATGCTGAAGTGGGCCCTCAGGCCATGATCTTTGGCAGGCACCCATACCTATCACTAAGATTAAAGGCAGTAGGTATGGCGTTCTACGGTAACATTTTTCAAATGGTGTTCAAGTTGAAATTTAGAGTATTTTAGTACCCATATTTTTTTAGCGATTGTTAGTATTTTTAAATACATTCGCTTGAATTGTCGAGTATCGACACATCAAAAATTGCAGAGCATGACATCTACATTACAATTTTAAGTAATGACATTTTTACTATTGGGGTCAATTTGCGATGTGTGGTTATCTCACTTATCTGGTCGATCCGCCACGCCCGGCCCCTCCTGAACCTGGGCTTCCAGGCCAGAGCCATGTCAGCCCCCTATTGTGGGGGCCATGCTTATGGACACTAGCGGTTGTAATAACTAGGACCGTTACATCACACGCACACAATATTCTCACGTGAGTCGCAGCGACTCTTAGGCCTGTTTCAGACGGGACACCGGTGTCGCACTTGATATAATATAGGAGGCCATTGTATTCGAATAAAGGGGCCTTTGTATTATGTTTATGAACGCCCCAGAGCTAATGAGTCAAAGCGTGTCCGGTACACTTTTCCGTCGGCCGCTACATTCTCAAGCCGCCGATACACTTGTCTTTATTACCGCAGCTAGTTTTATGTTCTAATTTATAACGCGAAATTATGCGTTGACTCCTTAGCTCTGAGCGTCCATAAACATAATACAAAGGCCTCATATATTATATCGAGCGCGACACCGGTGTCCCGTCTGAAACGGGCCTTAGGTAAGAATCCCACCGTTGGTTATAGTTGCCCTAATTACTAGGTACCTATGCCAAAAATAATCATACTTAGGTATTTTTTGATATTTTATAGATACTTTATTATGGTTTGGTTGGTCAGGGTTTACTTACTAATCAACACCATCTGCAATTTGCATTAAAATTTATTAGTTCAATGAAACAAATAGGTACCTAAGTACCTGTGACTGAGAAAGTTTTTTTTAATAAAATACTTAGTTTTAACGGATTTTTAGAAAATTGTCATTCCTAATTGGAATTGTTACAAGTCCCATTCAGTCACAAAACAGATTAGATTATTATTACGTTATAGAAATGCGTACCTACGGTAGTCACCACGGACTGAAACTTTGGCGGCTGCTCTGGTTTATGACTTGATAAGGACAAGAAGATAAACATAAACTTAAGAAATACAAAGACACCTGAATGTCTTTCACTAGTACCAATTTTGAATGCGCGTTACCTTTGTTGACATATTGTAAGGAATATTATAAAACAAACACATAATTTAGAGATAAATATTTATTTAAGTTTATTTAATATTTTTTCTCCACACTCGAAACTCGTAACTTCTTACAACGACACCCAGTAGGTAATGAATGCACTTAGGAGGTAGGTACGTACACATTATTTTTGTGTTCCATGTTATAATTAATTGCACAATTGTAGGTACTTACTTAAAACTGATATTTACTTACATTACAATAAGGATCATTCTTACGGATTTGTCAGATGTAGGTATAGGAACAACATTTTCTGTAAAAGGTAGGTAGGTATCTGCCCATTTTTCTGTTTAGATATTGTATGGCATGTTAGATAATATGTACCTATATTAATAATTAATGGTAGGTATATGCACATACCTATAAGTGTTTCTATCATTTGTTTTTGAAGTTATACTTCTTAATGCGCGTTTGGGAAAATAGATCAGAGTGTATTTTTGGCGTGGGACGAAATGTAACGCATTAATTTGACGTGGGACGGAAGTTTTGCCCGCCGATGCAACATACTTTATTTTGCGCGACGACGTTCGGTGTTCTAAATGCTGGAGGTTTGTAATTTTCAGCTGTGATATTGAGGACTGTGGCTTAAGCCGGTTGGGTAAAGACTGCTTGTTGCAAATTTTATTTATGAGTAAAATTATAGTATACCTATCAATAAATAAATTTTGTGAATGTTGAGTTGGTAAATAATTCAAACAATGGTACCTATGTTGTAAATTTACAATATTTAGACACTTCATACACAAAAATACATATTTTTACAGTTTAGGATAATATTTGTCGTATATCCCATTTCAATATATTTATTAGCGGTTTATAATAATTGATGACAATAATAATTATTATGTTTCATCACAAAAGCCAATATCACGTTTCAGTTAAACCATTAAATAGGGTAAAGCTATGTTTTACTTTTGATTTGTAATAAATTATTATTGTTAACGAAAATAGTTGTACAGTCATCTATTTAAGCAAAGATGGTCAAAATAGCGGTTTGATAAATTTTTCAAACAGGTTTTGAGATTTTTTTTCCAAAGTAGGTAGGTACATTCTGCAATAATATTTTATTTTGTTATTTTTTCTTTTGTTACGCCAAAGAAGTATAACTTCTAACGCGCGTACATAAGTACACACACCGATTTTTTTTTATACATCTTTGTATTTTATTCATGATTAATAGATCAAAATAATAATTCTCGGCCTCTACGAGGGGAACGTTTGAAATAAATATTTAAAAACAATTACGTAGGTATGTACTTGGTACCTACTTACTCTCTGGGTGAATAAATGAAAAATATTTATATACTAATATCATTTACTAGATTTTATTATTAAGTGCAATTTTTAATTACTTAATTGATTATATGTTTAATAGTAAAAATTGACAAGGACGACGTTACTTTGTTTCATTCAGATAGCATGAAATTGTTAGCCCCGCCCTGAACGCGGCATTGCTCAAAGACCACGCCCATGTCAAAACACCTCTTCCTATTGGCTTATGTTATTTTGTGAGCTTAGCTTGGAAATGGAAAATACTTTCGACAAGATACCCCAATTTAAGATCAATTTAGAAATTAGAAGAAAATTATACGCAAACCAAAAAGTTTTCAAAAATAAGTGCCTATATCATAATACAGGGGTGAGGTTGGCAGGCATCTATCTACCTATAATACCAACATTTTATTTTATTCTGTCGGCTTAAAGGTTGCTAGCAATTTTTCTTTATCTAGATAAAGAAAAATTGTGACTAACCTAATTATAATTTTGACTTAGAGTATTTTGAGTGGATTGAGAAAACAAATTTGGCAAATATGAATCAGATATCTACGTAGGTGATATATTTTCCAGTGAACATATTTTTAGTTATAAGGACTGCCCTACAGAGACAGCGACATCGAAAGCCGCAAAATGCAGTCCTGCCTTAGAAAACTGTAGTAACTCAACAATTATGGAGACCCGGCTTTATCCTAAAATGGGAGACAGCCAACAAATAATATCGGGTGGATTAAAACTGGCATATTATACCCACCTACATACTTTTCTTGATTTTTGTTCGAAAAAATACTTAGGTAATAGTGATGTAACCACTTAATACAAATTTAATAAATTTAACATTTTAGATATTTATTACCTATTATTAGGGGAACTGAATATAAGTAGTAATCGACGTTGATCAATGGTGTTGTTTTTAATTCGTGTTAATTGTGAAATTTTTTTTTTAATCCTATGACAAATACAGATCTGCAGATTTTTTACTCTGCCCGTGAAAGAAGATTACATGTTAATTGTACGTAAAGCATTTCACAGTGGCACAGCTCGCTGTGAGCTTTCTATCAGAAAGAGATGACCGTATAGGTACGTATTACGTATACGGTCTCCAACTTTATTAGATTAAAAAATATGAATATTAATTCATTTTTTATAGCTGATTTTAGCAAAATTCATGAATTGAAGAAGGAAAACCCAATCTAACTTAACAAATAATCCAATATATCGGCTATTCTCAAAATTTGTTTGCTGCTGGCTTCCTGTAAAGTGTAAACCGATAAGAACCGTGGTTTATTTTTGAATTTGATGTCAGTAATACGACCCAAGGAGATTGGGATATACGGACATATATTTTCGATACAACATTTTAAGGTGAAGTGTAATACGGCGAAATGCATACGTACAAGTTTCGGACACGGTGAAAGATATGTGGTGAAATAGGTGACAAAATTTTCCAGTAAGAAAATTTCAGAGCTTTTTTTAGGACTCCATAAAAATTATTAAGTTGCGACAGTCTTTGAAAGGTATGTAGGTAGGTGTGACGTTGTAAATGTAAAATAATCCTTGTAGACCTTCCAACTCCAAGAGAGGAGAGTCCTTTTTTTCGTAAGCGATAAAGTACACTGCGAGTCACCATGCGATGCGCACACATCGCAGAGGGCCTAAACGGCACAGGGAAGTGCGCAAAGCAAGTTTTTTTATACGTCTCGCACACGGTTTCTTGCAGTGTGCCCACCACTAAGGTTTATCAACAGTAAAAATTATTTTTTGTGCTTTTTTCTGTCGGGCACATTGATATACTGCTGGATGAATCATATGCTTCTTAAAATGACGCCCGATTTTCAGCGACTCGGCCTTTGTTAAAACTTACTGAGTAAACCCGCTCTAGCTTGCATCTTACTCTAACTAATAGTCAGCGCATGACGACTTGCTCTGTCTGTTTTGCGTTGCAGCCACCCTTAGGTTCACGGAAAATTCGCCAGAGCGTACGGGGGGCGGGACACTCTCGACTCCCCTTGCGACTCTTCAAACTAAAGTCACTCTGATAGTTGCCATATAAATTAACATCATGCATTCGCACTTCGGTGCAAGGTTGCATCACCAGTCCCGTGCGGCTCTGCTCGGGACAAAATGAGGGCTTAAATTCTTTGATCTGGCACACGTAAGGGTTATGTTAGCCGGCCGCGTATGACGTGGCTGCATATACATAACGGGAGCGGAGGTGGGAATTTTACACACCATGTATATTCCAAGAACGCAAATTTAGTTTTACAGCCAGGGCAATACGGGTGAAATTCGGGAATCCATGTTAACGGTCTTAACGCATTGTACGAGTACATACAAGGAAATATTATAAGACGATATTCGTAATATCTTTTGTGGTACATTTTTAAAATGACACTTGTATGGGAACTGCTCATCTAGTAGTATATCAATGGTCGGGCAAGTGACCCGTTTACGTGTTTGGTTTTTGGGGTTAGGTACCTATGTACTAAATATGTTATTTATTACCAATCACATAAGATTATTACAGAACAGGGAAGCATTTAAAATATCTTAGATGATTTGAATAATATGAAGAGACAGTACCTAAGCATTTAACATCGCAAATATTCAGAAAGCGGCCGCATAGCTCGTAAACATTTTTGTAAACAGTGTTTAACAAATTCTTCGATGCAATTAATTGCAATTATCACATCGGCTATTTATGCATTTGCAACGCAGCGGTTAATTTATTTGTACACGGATACATTGTGATAATTTTATGATCGTAATTATTGTTAATGCTCTCGGTATGTGGGACATAACCGTCCAGGTATGTTTATTGGACAGAGTTGAAGTTCTCAGGTATGTTAGCAAATTCACGAAAAAGAAAGTATTTTTTTTAAATCACCTTCTAGTTGTAAGGCGTAAAACTCACTTAACGCAGCAAGTGGGGCTCTCGCGCAAAATTTCACAAGTGGCGCGTAAATCATCGAAAATACAACGTAATCAAATATGCCAGCGCACACTGGATTTGACGACGCATTATGCGCGCCCGCCCCATGAGTCATCGTTTTTTGGCTTCTCGGCGATACGAATGAACGAAAATACAATGCAGTCTATTCATTGAACGCGGCGAGCAAAATCACGCTCTGGAAGCGTCTTCGATCGACGGGCGAGAAGCCATTATTTAATAACAGAGAACTCATTGTTTAATTTTATTGCGTGTCCGATATTTCGCTGGTAGAATAATGTCATCGTGAATAATAATTACAAGCCCCGAAATAATATAATATTTTTATTGCTTTGTTATGAGAGACGCTGATAATAATAATTATTTTGTGCTTCTTGGGCCCCTTATTACATAGGTGAAGGGTAATGTGCGGGTGGGAGGGGGCCTACTCAGTAGTGAGCGCGTCGAGCGCTTTTTTGGTGGGCTTTATGCCTAAATGGTAGCTAGTAGGTACCTATCTACCTACAAATAGGTAATTTATTATTTTATTAATTTGTTATTACAAATATTACAATTGTTGGTGTTGAGGCTTGGCCAGCAGGTGCTATTTTTGACTTTTGGCTTTTCTTTTGAAAGCTTTTGAAGAACAGAGGTCTCCAAAAAACAAACCAAAAAAACCTACTATTAAATTTTCCTGATCCCAGTAGATATTAACATAGTACTACAAGATCATAATGCTGGGCATTCAAACAGAACGAGAGAAATATGAGCAGGTAACTTATGTAGGAGAGCTTAGCGAAGAATCTTTGAGGTTTCTGGAAATTACTTTAAATTCTGTCCCCCACCCTTAGGTATAAGTATAATAGGTACAAACAACTAAAGTAATTTTTAGAATAGTTTTATTTTATGGTATCTGTTAACCGCCAGCGGATCTATTCTATACAAAAAAGGCTGCTATAGGCGGCTATCGAGCGAATCGAGGAAATACACTAGCATTAACACACCTTCTACAAATGTAATGCATAGATCAATGCTGCGTATTTTTTGGAAATCGACATTACCACCGGTTTTTGTGTGAAGGACTAGTTTGACTTTGACAGCTGATGAATAACAGGAATGTATATTATTTATTAATAACACAGATAGTTAATATATTTAATTTGAGATTTTTTTATAATTCAATCTGAAACGAGAAAGGGCGAATCTAAGTATATGTCAAGCAATCTGGGATCTTTTTTTGACGGCTGAACAGTGGACCACTCGTTGCTTGTGCAAAAAGATATGCTCAGGCTTTATTAATCTAAATATGGCGCTGGCTTAGTTCTAAATTTGAACACCGAACGATTTATGATGGTAGGTATATTTATAAGATAAAAATTCGAACAACGAAAAGGGGTAATTCCGATCGTTCGAATTTACCCCATTAATCATTGACTTAAAATTATTTAATAATTTTACTATTTTTTTTACATATGCTAAGAAACTCAATCCAAAAATGTACGACATATGTACTACAGCAGATGTAAAAGAACTACATATTATTGTTAGAAATTATCCCATGCTTGAGTCGAACTTACCCCTTGGCCACGGTGTACGTACCTAATTCCGAATCTAAGCATTTTTTTAATAAGTTTATTTTGTCTAATAGGTAATGTAAACAATAAATATTCTTTGTGAATTTACCTTTAGTAGGATATCAGTTGAAATTCTCTTTGTTCGGAGTTCCCTCATTTATCACTTTACTAACCGAGTGTAGGTACTCTTAGTAGCTGGTATCAGTCAGGGAACAGAGAATTAATGGGAACCAAAACGGGTGTGAAGTAACATGCAACCGATCTCGAGTTTGGAAGAATATGGAATAAACTTAAACACGTGTCAAGAAAAGATCATTCTAAGCTTGTCCTTCATTCTGAAAACTGCTCACGGCTAATACACTGACGCTCATTCAATTTGGTGTATGTCAAGGTTGCAACACACACAGACACTATTGCACGTGTATAATGTGTGTTTCATTTTCGTATAAGTACACTCACACATTCAAGACCCTGCGTCAAAATGTAGTGTATTGGGGGTATAGCCTCTCTGAATTATATTTATTAATCTTTTCTGTGGTAGAGTATGTCATGTTTTATAACTTTGAATTTTTTTGCACTTTTTACTATACTGATACGCCTCTTTGCCGGATTACCTCGCATAAAATGAAATCAAAATTGTATTCACGTGTATTAATATAATATGCAGTAATAAATAAATACATAGATAATATTCCTAGTTATGTAAATATATATATATTAAGAATATGGTAGGTACCTACAACATTGCCATCCTAGAGCCGGACTGCAAAGTTATGAAGTGGCAACTCTATCAGTAGTAGATATTATGAAGCTCTTGACAAAAAAATAATAATCTTGCAAATGGCTTTTTTCTTTGTTCGATAATTACAACGGAAAATAAAAAATAGACTGTGTAAAAGAAGTCAATTATTCCGCAGTGTTACATTTATGATTATCTTTTTATAAAAGAGTTGCCATAATTACGAGTTGATAATTAAAAGTATATTTATTATAGTGTGTCAAGTGTTTATCGTCTTTCATACAATGCATGTAATCTCGAGTAAATGAATAAAGGGAAAATGGAATTGTCGTAGCTATGTATTTGTACGTAGAAACAGCGATTTTATTTTACGCAAATGACGTAATAGAATCAACAAACGATTTCAATAAGGCTTTTGAAACTGTTCAAATCGGTCAGAAAATAATATGTAGGTAGTAGGTAGATGAAGATTTTCTTCAACTAATTTGGTAAAAAAACATCTTTTTATTATAAGGATTTTATGAAGTAGGTACCTACATATTGCACCTGGATACCTACATCATGGCCCCCAGATCCCCGGGCTAGAGTGTTTGGCGGCCCCCCCTACCTATCGCTAAGGGAAAAAGGCAGTGCGTCGCACTGCAGTAGCGTTTTCCAAATAGAGTACGCGGTAAAATTAGGTGTATTTTTAGCGATTTTTTGTATTTATAATACCTACATCCATTTCAATTATGGAGTTGTTGAGTATCAGCACACAGTTAAAAATTGCATCGTACAACCAAATTTTTAAATTATTAATATCATTGAAGTCAAATTTTACTATTAGAGCAAATTTGTTATCTGTGTTTATCTCACTTATCTGGTCGACTCGTCACGCCGGGCCCTTCATGAGCCCGGGCCCCCAGGCTAGAGCGCTGTCAGCCTACCCTTGTAGGGGCTATGACCTACATAGCAGTAGCGAGGGGTGGAGGTAGGCTGTTAAGCATGGCCCCCACGTCCTGAAGCGCCCCCCAGGCCATGATATTTGGCGGGCCCCCGACCTACCACTAAGGTTAAAGGCAGTCTCACGCTCTACAAAGGCGTTTTCTAAATGGTGTTCGAGGTCAATAAATTTTTGAGGTTTTCGAGGAATTCGAGGTGAAAAAGATTTTCAACACATGGAGACGAATTATGGAGAACACACAAGAACAAAAATTGCATTGTACAACCATATAAGGTGTATTGGGGTAATTCCGACAGGAATTTCTATGAGATGACTAGAGGTTATATATTTTGGTTAATTATTCAAAGTGTTTTATATTTACTGTCATTATTGTTTTACCTCTGTGTACTTAAAGAAAAGATGTATGATAAATATATATTAGATTCTGGAATATATAGTTGGGTTCTTTAAATTGAGAATTTGAAATATTGAGTCATTTTTTTTTTACATTGGGGAAATTACGAAATATCTTGGGGTAATTCCGAAATTATTCAAAAGTTGATTTTATTGCACTTTGACCGAAGGTTTACCTTTCTTTTTCGACAGTAATTACTCCGAACACAAAATATCATCAATTTTGTTAATAGTATCCATAATCCCTAACTTTTGATACTATTAGTTCGGAATTACCCCAAAAAAAGATAGTGGTTCTCAACATTTCAGTTAAGAACTTAGGATTAAAGGGATTGTGGAACGGGATGGAGCAGAGCAGGTTTATTCCCTGTTACTACCAGTTTTGTTCCCACCGGTGACAAATAATGAGAAAAATATCCCAATATGACACAAGTACCTACCACCTTAAATCAATAAAATAAAGACGAAGAAAATCAAAGAAAGTGATAATTTTAAAAATCAATTTTTATTTGAGTCTACATTCTTATTTGACTACCTTGATAGAACAATATTTTTTATAAAGATATATTTTGTTTACTTACTGCTTTTTACATAGCAAAATAAACTTTCTTCATACCCATACAATTAAATTAGTCAACATTAAAAATGTTAAATCAAAGTCGGAACTTGTCTTTTTAATCATTTTCATCTACTTTTATGGCATAATCTTATAATTTATTCCTGCTAGCAATCTTAAAACTAAAATGCGGGCTACACTGTTAAAAAAATATAACAGAATTGCTTAAGACATGGTCTGAAAGCCTCACATATACATAATAATGATCTATTAGTTTGATACGCAATCAGCCAAAATAAATTCTATCTTTATCATTACATAAGTAATATTCTTTTTCATCAGCACTTTTTTTTGTATATCTATCCTCTTCACTATTAATGACTCTGGAACGTTGTCACTATCTTTTCTTTTGGTCGTAATAAAGGTTAGCTGCTGCTGTGGTCTCATAGTTTTTTAAGAAGTTGATAGAGAAGTATGTTTCCTCATGTTTTATTATTTCTTCTATGAACCCAATATAGTACCTCGATTTTTTCTGATTGAATATCTGACAAGCACTGAATCATTTAATTTGTCATTTTCCTTCATGCCAGGGTCTTTATCTTGAGTTTTGTATACTACTTATATCTTTATTTTTCAGTTTTAGTAGCAGTTGTTCATCTTTGTCTTTTTCTTTTGAGTCTATTCTGGTTGTCATATTTTTTCCTTTTATAAAAACATCAACGTTGTCTTTCTCATCTCTTTCAATGTGTCTTTTCTCTTCGTTTTTTTTGTCTGTTTTATCCGTTTGATTTTCTTTACCTTTACTTTTTTTGCCAACACCTTTACTCTTAGTACAGAGAGAATTTGAATCGTTGTTGGTGAGTATCTTTTCGTCAGTTAAACTTTCACCATATTTTACATCTTTTGTTTTTTTGTGACCTTGGTTCTTCCTTGTATATTTTTCAATCATCTTCAGAGTATTCATCCATCAATTCTCCAAAATCAAGATAATCTATAATATCAGCATTGCTATATTCGCTCATGATGTCGGATACACTAGTTATGCTGTTAAGTGAAGGCTGACGTTACCGCACTTACCCAAAATTATAATAAGGCGTGCGATAGCTTCTTATTAGGACGACGCTAAATTTACTTACTTTAATATTAATTTAATTAAGTATATTATGTACATCTAAATTGGATATAATTTTAGTTTCTTTACAGATTGAGAATCACTGCCAATTACTATGGAAAAGTTAAGTGGGCTATTTCGGAATGAATATATATCGGAATAACCCCAAAGGGGTATTTCCGAAAAAAAATTAAAAACACAGCTAGGACGTTGTGCTCCTCTCACAAATTCGTAAAAAACGATAATCTATCGTAAAAGCAATCACTTATTCAAACAACTTACCAGAATTCCGAGATATGTAAGTTGGGGTAATTACGAATCAGCAAAAAATGGCGCGAAAAACACTTCTCCGAAAAAACTTGATGGTATGCACGCATTGTTGACACTAGCGACTAGCGACGACTTACGAGGCGATCACAATGAAAATGGCTTCTAGACTAAATGTTGTCAATAGGAAAATATCGCTTCGATTGGTAGAATTTTTAAACTTTCGGAATATACCCATATTCGGAATTACCCCAATGCACCTTACCTATTTTAAAATGGTATTAACCCTGAAGTAAAATAGCGACGCAGACGACTTTTTTTACTATTAGAGCAAATTTAAGATGTGTGTTTATCTCAATTATGTGGTCGATCCGCCACGCCGGGCCCGGGCCTCTAGGCTAGTGCCCTGTCAGCCCCCCCCCCTTATGGGGCCATGCTGTTAAGATACGCCATAAATAGTGCACATTAAACTTTGTTAGTCATACATATTTGTTTTTATTGAACTAAAACTACAATTAACGGATGTTGTTTGAAGGTTAGTTTGAAAAAATCAATTAAACCCTGCCTAAGCCAAACCAAAATAGTTTTGGTACCTATACTTTGGGCGATACGACAAAATTGTACACACTTTTTCATTAATACTTATTTGTTTTCGTTGGATTAAGAATACATATTTCA
The DNA here is from genome assembly GCF_057557595.1 of Rhyacophila brunnea. Lineage (NCBI taxonomy): Eukaryota > Metazoa > Arthropoda > Insecta > Trichoptera > Rhyacophilidae > Rhyacophila > Rhyacophila brunnea. The sequence continues at coordinate 30,311,640 of NW_028233276.1, read as the reverse complement.
CATATTGTTGGCTCATTTTTTTTAAATTCAAAACCCTGCCTAAACCAAACTACAATAGATAAAAATATTATTATATTTATAAAATATCCAAAGTTATGTAAGATTTAATTGCGTAATTTTAGATATTAAATAGATAGACGAGTATTTTTTTGACTATTATCTATTAGGTATGGCTTGGTTTGTGTAGGGTTTACTTGAATTTTAAAAACTTACCAACACCAACTGTAAATTGTAGTCTTATTTCAATGAAAACAAATACGTATGACTGACAAAGTTTAGCGTACACTATTTATTGCGGATCTTAGCAGCCTACCTCCACCCTTCGCCACTGCTACATAGTATATTCAAGAATAAAGTACCTTGATGCTGGCCTGCTTGGAGGCATCGAAGGTAAGCTGTCGGTTTTTCATACTGTCACTTCACTACGTCTGACATGTTGGAAAATAAAAAGATTTTCTCAGTGCGGTGGCGTGACAAAATATCTACATAATCATAATCTATGTATGTACCTATCTGTTATGAGTACCTATGACTTGTGTTTTACAATCGAATAAATTTATTAATTGTGTTTTCTCATCATTCTTCTCTCATCTCTGCATTAATAATCACACAATAACCCAACTTCCACTCTAATCTATAAAGAGTATACAGAAATATTTTATGAAAAATATTATATAAATTTGATTAGTTGATATACCTAAGTGGGTACCTACCTGAAATATCTAGTTACCTTTTTAAGAAATATAATTTTCTTTGTTGATTTTTGGAAAGCGTCTAATTTGGGTAATAAGTAATGTATTCTATTCGAAGGTCGACAGTCACTTATATGTATTATATAAGCATAAATTACTTTTATGAAGTAGCTACTAAATGAAAAAAATTACGGCCGCTCTCGTATATGTACACGCCCTCTAAACAAGCGGTTCCCAAACTGGGGTGCACGTACTAGTCCAAAGGGGGCGCGAAAAGTTTAATCTCAAATATTTTTTTGCTTTTGTACGTATTACATTTCTTGTAAAAATACATTTTTTCTTACGCATACAAGCAACCTAATATTAGAGGGAACATTTTCTTACAATCTATGTGACCCAATTCATATTTTCCCATGTTTTTTATTATTATATTACAAGGAAAAGGGCAGATATTGTTGGAAGCGCCGTGTGGTGTCCGTATGTTCCAACTAAGGATCGGGCGTATATCTAGCATTGGGATCAAAAATGAGGCATTTATCATTTAAATTTTATTAGATTGAATAAGAATATTAATTTGAGGTTGATTGGTATTGGTCTTTATTATCAGATACTTACGAAAACCTATCAGAAGTTTATATAAATATAGACGATACGATTGTATTTGTAATTTAATTATCAGTATTTTTTTTCTGTATTTCAATGCAGGGGCGACTCTAACTTAAGGGTTCATAGGGACCATCCCCACATCGTTATCATGTGGAGAATGCGTAAAAAACGTCCGATATTTTTATCATTGTCATAATATACCTACTTAATTAAATGATTAAATGAATTATTTAATTTATTTCATCTATCTAAGCCCGTCGCAATTTTAGAGAGATATGTATTATTATTATACAAATAAATAAAGCAATGATTGTAAATTATGTAATAATATAATAATGATTACACCGTATTAAAATAATTTATTAAATTAAATACGCAATATTTCACGGTGACACATAAATATACAAATTAAGGATGCTCTGGCGTCTATTTTTAGATGATCAGGGTCACTCAGTCCCATCCCGTTGCTGCGATACAAACCTTTTTCTACAAAGTATGTGAATGCATTAGCGTTATTATACGCATACTAGGGACCGAATAGAATGACCCCATTGGTGAGTAAAAACGCTCGTTGTGTGTTGTTGTTCAAAACTGATGATGGTAAATCTATAATAATTACTATTATTAATTAAGTTTATATTTTTAGATTTGATTAAGTAACGACTCAGATAATCATATTATTTATTCTGAAAAATTACTCATTTCCTCATTAATAAAATCATATTATTATAAGTAGCTTCATACATAATGTACCTATACTAATATGAAAATGTAGGTAGGTACATACTTGTACATATATTTGATAATTTATTAATGACTAAACCCCACCACCTAGAAAGTCGTAGAGCCGCCACTGTTCCCTTGTATTCCGTTGGGTTTTACGACATATTTTTAAGCGTTCTATTTCAATACAACAGCTCTCGGATAAAGTTGATACGGTCAACTGAATACCTACAAATTTCCGAAAATGACCATTGGTACCCAATTTCTGGTGATCACGTTCAATGATGATTTAAATATGCCGAATGCTGATGCTATTTGTTATTTATAAAAAGAATTCATATTGGCTTCCACGAGATGCCACTGAATAGCAAACGTTATTCACCTCTAAGAAATAAATGTAGGAATACAGGTTTTTGCTGAATATTTCTAAAACACAGGCCGACATATTATTATGATAATTATTATAACTACCTATGTAATGTATTTTTTTTTAATCGGCAGCTCTATAGAAAATCAGTGGCTAGTTGAATATACCTACTTACCTATGTAGTATGTAGGTATATGAGTGTAATACTTTAATGTTTTATTAATACATACAAGAGATAGCAATGCCACGTTGACTTAGCCGGTTGTGGTTTGAACAAGAAAGTTAAGCAGTATTGCTCGCGTATTTGTACCATTGCCTTTTGTGGGGGAGGGGGGGGGGGGGTGGCATAAAATTCATCTGTACCAGGACAAAGGGTAGATATAAGTAATATGATTCAATTACAAATTATTAGCATTTTATTTATTTTACATGAAGCGAACATTTCCAATTCACAACACGACATGGAAAAAATAATTAACAGTATTTACGCGTAACAAGAAAAATATATATAAACTTTATAAACTACATACAATCATAAAGAGTCGAAGGACGTAGGTATATCTACATATCGAGTGAGCTATGTTTAATAAGACTCTATTTTAAGAATTTATGTACCTAACAACGTCCTCCTAAACCTGAGGTCATCTTACGAAAGTGAAATAGGTATATCAGTATGGTAACCAATCAAATCAGATTTAAAATGGGAAGTAATTTTTTTTTGGAACGGTAATTTAAAAAAGGGGCCGATTTGCGATATCATTCGTTGAAATAAAACAAATATTCTAAGATACAAATATAAATATTATATATATATATGTTCACCATCACTGAACTGGAGATATACATACAACCTTTCCCGAGAAGAATGTATCTACGTATTCGTTAAAGTTACGAGTTTGACTAATAGGCCATGTATTCTACCTACCAAGAATGGAGTGTCCAACTGGCGAGGGATATCCTGCATGACAAATTGTTGTCAGTTTGTTGGATCTCTGGATCATGTTGGGCAGTAGCGCACCCAGGATTTAATATTGGGGGAGGGGGCAAGGAGGAGAATGTAAATTAGTCCCATAGGCTCTTTTTCTTCTTCACAGCCTAATTTCTCATTGTCTATTGCACTTGGTGTACCTACACCATGGTCCCCATATCTTAAAACGGGCCCTCAGGCTAGGATATTTGGCGGGCCCCCTACCTATCGCTAAGATTAAAGACAGTGTGAAACACTACATTAACGGTTTTCAAATTGTGTTTTAGTTCAAATTAAGGGTACTTATACAGTGAATTATTGGCCATTTTCAATACATCCACTTTAATAATGGAGCTGTCGAGTATCGACACATAATAATCAAAAAATATATTGCAAAATTATATAAGTAATTAAAAATGTTCATGGCCACGAAGTATAATAGCGCCGCAGGCGACTTTTTTTACTACTAAAGCTAATTTATGATGTGTGATTATCTCACTTATTTGGTCAACCCGACATGCCGGGCCCCCCACAGCCCGGGCCCCCAGGCTAGCGCCCTGTCAGCCCTCCCCAGCCATGACCTAGACCACTCCGGTTTCTAAAAAAACCCGACAATAGTGTTTCGAAATTTTTGTATTAGAAATTAAAATCTAAGAAATTTTTCTAGAGGGTGCTGGAGAATTTCAAATCATTTTTTTGCCGTGTTTTTATTTGTCTAATCTATTGGCTTTCAATTTCAATGTTTTTGGGGGGGGGGGCAAGGCCCCTTGGTCCCCCCCTGGGTGCGCCACTGATGTTGGGTGGTGTCAACAAGGATGCTAGTGCGGCTGGTGCAGATAGCCGGATGACTATTATATTCCAGATGGACAGTGGCGGGTTAAAGTATCCGGAGACCAGATTGATTTCATGGTCACCACAATAAAAATGAAAACCAACTGTTTTAGTAACTTAGTAAGTAAATTTGTATTTTATGGCAGGCTTTATTACATTTGCGATAATCCGCCACCGAGTATTAAAAATACAGTTTGCTAGATTATTTACGTATTGTGTCAAATAAGCATTTTTTTTTTGACGAAGCGAGCCTGAGGTTCCAGGAGATGGAAGAAATATTTTTTAAAAATCTAGATGCTTAGTTTTTATTATTGTAATTTAGAAAAATAAACGAAATCATTAAATTGTTCTCCCGGAATCATTTAATAGGCATATACATAATCGGATGGAATAATAATATTACCTACATATTATTAATATTTCACCCGAGGAAATTGGAACAAAAAAAGTTTCCCCAATAATAATGAGTAAATTGGACAAAAACGCCGCTTTGGGTGAGATCAAAAGACGTTCGAATCGTCTCATTGATCCAGTAATAACCATATGCGCATCTTGTGATTGACAGCTAGCTCGGGCAGACGGTGGATCTGACCCGGCGCCAGGTTTGGCCAAAAAGACCGACAAGTCCGGAATTAAAGTGGAACGGTTTATATTTTCATGTTGCTAATGTAATAAGCACCATTATTGTTGACCGGAGACAGAATTTCATTGTTAACTTCGGTATTGCAAATTTAATGTTATTGACAGGTTGCGCAATGTGTTTGCTAAATATGATTAGATACGCGTAAACAAAAAACTTTGAAGTGACTAAGAAAAAACATCTGTAACAATGATAATTTGAAATAAAATTTAAATGCAATAAAATACTTTAGAAATAACAAATACACCATTAGTTACAGTTGTATACGTACTTGTTTCTACAATTATTATAAATAAGACCAGTTTCGTCCTAACGGATATTTTTAATTATTGGTAAGTACACTTTCAATCCGTTAGGACAAAACTGGTCGTATTTATCATAAAATAATAGTGGAAACAAATAAATACGTAAAGAAAGTATTAAAAGTGAAAAAAAAATATTATCATGTAAATTATATATTATATAATGTTATTTTGTAAATAACATTATAATATTCAGTATCTCGATAAAGGGTTCTCCAAGCCGATTCTACTACTTTTGGTCATGTGAATTGCGTTGTCACCAGCTATCACCGGCCTAATTCTGCAGAATTTAGCTATTTTGTCGATTAGCGGTGTCTACGTTAATTATAATCAAATGCAATGCAGTAACTTTTTCTTAAGGCACCTCAGTTGAGGCATGGTCTAAAAAGATCGTGGCTAGGCGTAGATTGTGCAAATGACGCGTGCCGAACGAAATATAATTTGTCATAAATCCAACATGCGTCCATTTAATGTTCTGTTTATTGTTCTATTAGTAACAATAATAATATATTCATTGACATGTTTTCTTTTTAAAGTAAATAGGTAACGTTTTTCAGTCATCTTAACACGATTTAAAAATGAATACCCCCGTTGCCATCACGAAACAAATCGACGTCTTCACAGCTCGACGTTCGCTCTCTGATTACCAGCGAGTCCAAAATTTCGTCGCACCTATACCTAGTTGAAAATTATTTGCCATTTTACTGAAGTACCGTCTTAATATATGAAAATTTTCGATTGTATATTTCGTTCAATTTATTAGGTACTATTTATTTCAATATGTAACAATCACTATTTCCTAGTATCCTAGTAAGTATAAGCAATAACTATCACTATCAACGAAATTTACAGTTTCGAGTCACGGCCTGATAATAGTGATCCTTAGAAGAAACCATAATATAAAATTATCATAATTATTATACTTATTGATTCAGTAAGCAATGGTTTAACATCTTCCTGTTTTCTGACGTTTTAATCATTAATTTATAAGATTAGGGTTAAACATGTGCCAGTGCGACATTTTAGAATTATACCTGCATCTCGTGTCGAATAAAATTTGTTACTTGCGATACCAGATGCTTTTTTCAAACTAAAGATTAGGTTACATGTGTTTTATGAATATCAACAAAATCACATCGATGTATTTGGGGTGTTGTAATCGAGACGACTTTAGATGTACGACCTGCAAACTCCATTAAGGGATGGTTTTTATACGACATTTTATTATTATTAACAAATTTGATACAAGAGTTGATAGTTAACCACATTAAAGTGATTGGTGAATAATTACAAGATAAAAAGAACATTTTATATACTTACCACGTTTTTAAATTTTCTGTTGAATCATATAAACTTGACAATTATATGTATTAATAATTTAGGACACATAAGGCAATTGTCGACAAATCATTTTTTTGCTATTTTGCAAATATACAAACAAATATAGAATACTGAAATGTCATTTTGATTTGCATAGTAACGCACGTATATATTAATAATTTAGTTGCGAGGACCACCTCCTTAGCAACCAATAATAGTGGATTGGATTACGGATTTCTTCCGAAATAACTTTTCATACAAAACAGAATTAACTGAAAATGAATTCAATTATACTTAAAGATGGCTAAAAGTATTAAAAGAATGTATTGGCATCGTGTTCTGATATATTCTAAAGGTTTCAAATGTCTAGCTAGTTGGGAAGTTAGTTAAAAATTGATTGTAAGATTTTTACTGGATAAACAACCACCGGACAAACAAGAATACGAGCTAAGAAAAACGTGGTAAAAATAGAGCGCCTTCATTTCGTCACATATTACCTTTTGCTGTTTTCATCAGATAGGTAGGTGCTTAGTGCTGTGGAATTATTTAAAATAATTAAACGACTGTTCAATTTACAGATGGAGAGATTTCTTTTGAGTTTTTACTCGGCTAACTTTCTCAGCGAGTAGCGTTTCCGGGAAAGTTAAAAATCTGACTTAACAATAATTTGAATGCAACTTCCTACAGGGGAAATAGGTGGCGTGTCAATGGAGTTCTAATCTCTCGCTCTGAATCTTCAAAACTGCTCAAAATAAAAATAAATCGCAAAAAATACTAAGCGGCTGAATAGTAATTTTGTTAATTTAACTGTTATTACAATGAAGTTCTCGGAAATAATTCTAAGCTCATCGGTTATCACAGAGAGCTTTCATTTCTTACGAAGAAAAAAGGTAGCAATTTAATACCTAAGTATACATAATATTATGTATAGACAAGTATGCAATTTATACGTCATAATTAAAGTCAATTTACAATAGGTCACCTCAGTTACAAGCGCGATTAAATTGTTTTGTTTTAATCGAGTTTAAACATTGAATTTAATTATATTACGTTATATTGGTTTACAGGACAATGACAGAGTTGAATCAAGGGTATGAATTTATAAATTAGTAAGGTCTTGAAGAAATCCATAACAAATATTATCGCTCAAGCATGATTAAATCAAACTGATACATATTCATGGATTTGTATCATTTGGCAAATATAGTTTATTGAAAACATAAATAATTATTACTTAAATGACATAATTTACAAATCAATAATTTGTTGTAATGGTACCATTGATGTACATCAATGAATGGTACCCAACGTTTTTTACCATTTTATAATGAATTGCACATGTCACATGTAACAAACAGTGCTATAGATCCACCAGTATAAGTTGTCTGCTGAGTGAGAACGCCACACACGCATTCATTTGACTTATCATTCAATACTTTTTTATACTGTGATGAGCTTAGTTCTAAATTCGATCACCTGACAATTTATGATGATACATCTATAGTTGTTTTCGGCTTGTTTATTTTCATGAAGTCATGAAGAAATCATGAAGATTAGCAATAATACGTTTAACAAAATATGAAATCCAATATCGATATGTTCCCAATATTAAAGCTGGATTTGTTATAAATAAGAAGGATTTCCTGTTCTCCATTTATATTTTTTTATAAATATTGATGTTTTTAAAATAAAAAATATTAGAAAAAACATAATATCTACACTAAATTTGGTACAAGTCGGTTATGGGGAAGCCAGGCGGGAACCGCGCTAATTTCTCATCAAATTCATGAATTCAAGAATGAAAACCTAACCTAACCTAACTTAACCTAACCTAAGCTAACCCAACATAACAAATAATCCAGTAGATATATCGGCTATTTTAAAAATATGTTTGCCGCTGACTTCCCCATAACCAACTTGTAGAGAAGGCGGCTTTCGTGGTGCGCTGGCCTTCCACCCGAGAGTTCTGGGTTCGATCCCGGTGAGGACACAAAAAATTATGTGTTTTTCTCAAAGCCTGGGTGTTTGTGATTGTTCAAAATGACTAACAACCACCTTGTACGAAAAAGAAAGGACATGGTTATTAATAATTTATAAAATAAAACCGACTTGTAAAGTTGCTTCTTCATAACGTCGCGCTCCGGTCTAGGATGACAATGATGTACCTAAGTAATATATATATTCTAAAAATATATTTAAACATATATATTATCTATTTATTTTCTTATTACTTAATACATTTATAATACAAGTGAATATCATTTGATCTAATTTTATACGAGGTAATTAGGCAAGGAGGCAAATCAGTGTAGTAAAAAGTGCAAAAAAAGTGCAAAGTTATAAAACGTTATACCTACTCTACCCTACATATTAATTATAAACATGACCATAAAATAATATGTAGTTAATAATAAGATGACATCTTTGAACGAATTCACATGTTTATTAATTAAAATACTTTAAAATGTTAATTATAAAAAAATGTCTCAAAGTATAAGCTTCGTATTTTACCGCTGGGTTGCTCTGGTGAGCGATGCATTCACCTTAATAAAGCTGATTATTTTATAATACATTCATCATTATAAATGCAGTTATGTACAATTATTATTTTTCGTTTGCCTAGAATGTAAATTAAATTTTGAAATGTAATCATCATATGCAAAATAGGTCCATAGCGTGATTCGTTACTGCAAAAGAAAACGGACAAAAAATATGAGCTAATTATGCCGCAGAAGCATTTTACAATAATATTCCCTTTGAAATTATTACACTGTATGTATTAATGAACACATTTCTGAAAGATAAATATTGTATTTATTCATATTGCTTTTAATTGCTTAGTCTTTGGGAGTTTGATTCATTTTACTTCTCATATTAGTGGTGTTTGTAGCCAGTGACCGCAGCAAAATTTAATCAATTTTAATTGCAATGTTTTATATTGTTTAGCCAAAATTTATGCAATGCCATAACAACAGTTTTTTTGATCGGTTTGTAATCTATTATATTAGGTATCTACATTAAACTACATTTAACTTACTTGGAGGCCATCTATAGACTTTAACCGTTTAACCGTGTACGATGTATCTATAGCCTAAGCCGTATACGATTTACAACCGTGTGCCATACATACTAAACTTATGATTTCTGTTCATGAACATATTATATCTTCACTAAGTTTCAGTGTATAGTAAACGATCAGATGCTTATAATATACGTTATGAAAATATATTTTCATGCACAGAAATCATAAGTTTAGTATGACACACGTTTCTAAGCCGCATACGGTTTCAGTCAGTGGATCACCTCTTATTCTAAGATCGTATTCATACCCGATACTATATATATACTATACTCCATATCCATACGATTTAATAAGTAAAGCCTTCTTTTTGCTAAAACAGTGAGCTTTAATATTCTAACTTTTTATCATTCATATATTATATTTTCTTCTTTGTCAGTTACAGGCCATTTCTCTATAAGACTTTGTTCACTGAGGACTCTTATAACATCTCGTCAGTAATCGTCAAGATTTCTTCTTAGAGTACAAATATCTATTATTGATTTATTTATTTGGTGAAGCAATTTTTCCGAGGATTTTTTGGTGGAGGCTGTATTAACGAGTTTTGTTTTTACCAGAAATGGATATTAGCCAGTTGCTTAGCCTATTAGATCTATACTTTTGACTCAAAAAACGAATGAAAAACAATACGTGTATTTGCCAGACCCAGGATTCGAACCTGGGACCCACGATATTATACATGGCGTAAATACAAATTCTGCCGTTTTTACTAATGCTGATCGTATTGTATTATTTATGGAATTTAAATTAAATGCTATCACATTTTCTAAAAGAGTCTCATAATCTACTATGAGTAAGTCAAAGAGATTGGACTCAGTCTTTCAATCTCTTTGGAGTAAGTACTGAGAGTAAATGTGGCTGTAAAAATAATTGTAGGTACCTACACATTATTAAAAAGGCGAGTTTATAACAAGAAATGTTCCTGATAAATCATAAACACCTCTAATAGATGTGATTATTGCTGCTGGTATAATATTATACGTCGCGTTTTAAACTTTTTTCGAAGAAGCAGAGCTATGAACTTTGAATAATTTTTAGTACATATCGATATAAACTAACCTATCTATAAATTAATAACCCGGTTATATAAAAAATGATAAACAATTGAATAGTCCACAAAAATTGTTATACGTAATCGTTGTATAAATATAAATGGAAAATTTTACGAACCGGAGCGCTTGACAATTTTACAATAAATATACTTATTGTATAAGAACTGTGTTATTTTTTTGTTATAGGTATGGCTTATCTAGCTCAGATGGCCGAATATTTTTTTCCACGAGACGGAGCGATATTCTTGGGTATTTTATGAATCGGAAAGGCACTCCGGTTCATTTCTAGCCCTGCAAGTAATATAAGTTTTCTAAAAAGAAACAAAACAAATTGGACACGTCAACTGGACCAAATCTACGCCTTAGAAGGGCCTAGGCTAACATTTATATTATTTTATAAAAATACCTACATAGGCCATGAGACCGAATGTCATAAGTGTGGTTAAATAGTAGTATGCTTAGTAATAGAAGTGAAATAATCACAGATACAAAAAAATATTGTGACCTCACTGGGAATTGAACCCGGAGCAATTGGGTAAGGGCCGCCAACATATTTGAGTGCCCGAAAAATAACTTATTAAAACGTTAAATTATCGAAAACTTTCCCATTATTTGTTTACGTAATCATTTATCATTCCTCGGACAAATTATTTTAATATAACCTCCACTCTATGAATATTTAAGACCAATACTATAAATAGTTATCTATTGATGTATATAAAGTTCTGGGGTCAATTATTCTCTGATGGGTTAAAATTTAATGAGAAATGTTGTTTGTATATTTAATATTATAAACATTAAGTTATTATTATGCCAATTATGGTCGCCATTTCGATAATTCTGAATACCTGGCAAGCCGTGATACCGGGTCTTGTCATTCACCAACTTAATTTATCATATCTTTCATCAAAATTCAAAAGTGTACCGTCAAATGCAGCGCATAGGGTAACCCAACAAACAATACCGCGCGAGTGATTACTGATAACCAATATAACAAGACTACGGAGCCAGTCACAACTGCAATAAGGATAGTGCCTGGCATACTAATATAACCCCCCCCCCAAGGATCCACATCCACCATCACAATCATTGCATCAAACCATTACAGTCCATTATAAAAAGCGCAACCAGTAGGTATACTTACATACTATGTACATAGAAAAATTAACTTAAATGATATTCTGTTGATTGATTTAAAAGTTGATATTATTATTGAAAAAATATTAATATTGTATACCTACTTATAATTAATATAAACTAAAAAGTAATTAAAATCAAAAAAAGAAAAAGAATAATAAACGTAAAATAAATTTAAATAATAGGTAGGTATATGACGTATTTATGACGATTTCTTAAAATTGAATGTTGATAGCTCATGTTACTCAGATAGAATAGTAAATTTTGTATTCTTTGTTGCGCATGTGTGGAATGGGTACGGTATACCATGTAGCTATCTGTCCCTGTGTTTGGTATAGGTATAGAAGTAAGCAGGTAACCGATCCAGGTGAAATTCTATTGTTTCATTATAGTTTGTTCGACCGCCGTTAGATGCTCTCATGTGTTTTTGTTAGAGGGTGGTTGGTATAAAATAGGGGTGAATATAATATAAGTATTATTTTTTTCGGTTTGTATTTTTAACCATTGTTTTAAGTTAGTCGGTGTGTGTATTTACTAAATATTTAATAATACTTAAAATTTCGATTTTACTAGGGTTTACCTTAATCTACGATTTTTTGTTAAATAATACTAGACAGACACTTATTTATGGAGACCATTGATGAAACAAATAGTAAATACTTATATTTACACAAACCTAAATAAGACCTGTAAAATTCTACTATAAAAAAATAATTTAAAAAATTAATATTTTTAGTAGGTAAGTAAAGTAAGAACATGTGAGTATTAATAAAGGTATATAATTTTACATAATCATAGACACATTTATCAATTATATAAGATTGCAATATTGGGTAAGTATTAAATTTGATTGTCATACTGGATGGCCAGTATTGTTTGAATCGCATTAATAATATTATTATGAGTGATGATTCAATCGAAAATATTTTTGAGAACTTTATGGCTATAAAATTAATACACCAATAAGTCCAATATTCCACTTACGTGAGAATGAGTTTATGTATACGTTGTTTTATAAATTTAAAAAATAGGGTGTAGATATTTAGTAGTTCATTTGGTGTAGGTAGGTATGTATGTACTTTTTACTTTTTTATGACCCTATCTTCTGTTTAAACATTTTTTGTTTTTGTTTTTATGTCATATTGTGAACACTTTAAATTTGTAATCTGTCATGTTCAGCATAAATGTAAAATAAATTCATTTGAATTTAATTTATTAATTAATTACGTAAGTACCTATGTATATTTATTTATTTGTTAACAGTGCATGTATGTACCTAAAACCAGTAAAATAGATTCATAATTCACATTGAAAACTAATTACCCATAAGGTACCTATTTGTGATATTTTAATTAAAAATAAAGCAATCAGAGCAAAATGAAATTGATTTATTAAAAATCATCATTGTTAGAATAGAGAGAATAGAGTGGAACTCTTCCTTCATTAGGTCTTTACACCTGTGCTGATTCAAAATAGCCAATACCTACCTAATTCAGTACCTACTTATTTACCTAGCCAAGATAATTTGGGGTTTCTTTTAACATGTAGGTACCCACTGGTTGACTGGGCATACTTTTTATTCTTACCTATTGAACATACTTAGTAGGTTTTTTAAAAGTGTCATGATCTTAATTCGTTTTTAGATATGCAGTTTCGTAGGCTACATATTATTATGTCTCTTATTGTAGTAGAAGACTTCACAAAAGTACCCACCTATCCTAAATTCAATTTTTTATATTACATAAGTATGCTTATGTAAATATATACTAAACATCATTTACTTATTCTTATATAGAACAAAGTCTCTCTTAACACATACATATTTTTTTAATATTAAGTTTTCTATCACCGATTCTTGCAATTGTAAATAATTAACTCATATCAACATTATAAAGTAGGTACCTATCTAGTAGGTGAATAATTGATTCCATCTACTTGTAATTAGTTACGAAAAATATAATACTAATTGGTTAAATAAAAATATTTGCAACTATAGGTACTTAGGCAGATACTATTAATTATGAATTGTAAAGAAAGTATATATGTGAGATATTTTTTCTGACATAGATATTCATTATGCATGATATGGGTGCCTACCTAAATAAACGTCTTTCAAATAATGATGTGTTATATTTTTCTATTATACCCACGCCAGTAACTTTGTTATTTTTAGCATGTGTTTACACAAAAGCTTTTACATTTACACGACAAAGCAAGGTTAGAATGACACTTCACCCCAACGCCGAAAAAGTCCAAATAAAATGCCGTAGAGTGTAGACGCTGCGCGCGGCGTTGCTTTGTAGCTTTAGCGCCCTCCGCGGCGGCGCCGCAGCGCCAGCGTCGTGTCCGCCATCTTCCCAGGTGAGATCGCTTTCCCGCCATTGGGCAGGTGGATCGCGAGAGGCGTGTCCACTACGGCGGCAGGGTGGGAGAGCACCGCGGTGCCAGGTCTGAACGAAATCGAGAACCAGTCTTGTAGAGAACAGCGGTGTCGAATCGACCGGACCCGCGAAACGCCAACGCGGTTATCGATCCCAAATCCCAACCCTCGCGGCCACCTTGCCGTCTGTCAACCGAACCACAACCTTAACAAAGCCCTAATTTGACTTTAGACCCAAACAAACAGTACGTGCAACAATCCATTTCATGACAAAGACAGTTATAATAGAACACGTGGAAATTTTTGGCATATTATGTTGTGAAATAAACATGATATTTTCCCGCGATGTGTGGATTTTTGATAGATCAAGATCACTGAACATTTTTGACAGTTGATAATGTTATGAACAATGATGGCTTGTTTTTAATGACATTTCGGTGTGGGTGACATGTTGATGTTTTCATTGTAACACTTTTGGACTGTGAAAAACTGTTTTGTTTTCGTTGGAAAGTGTATGTAGCGAGAAAATCTCTTTAGGTGTTATATACAAATTATCGATTTTGTTTATTCGTTCGCTAGAAGTAGGCTTTCGGTGGAAAAGCGCGAAGGAAAACAACGCGTGCAGGATTGTGATTCGGAAAAGTGATTTGTTCAATACTGTTTGTGTATATTTGACTACATGGTATTTATTAACGTAGGCATGGAAGATATTATATTTCAAATTTAAGCGGATAATTTTTCGATTTAAGAAATTTTGTAGAAAAGCTGCTGAAATGGTTATGAATATTCTTCTCGATTTAATGACGTCACCGAACTTTGATAGCAATCAATATCAAAATTAAATGACCTTTATACCTTCTTACATATTCATTATTTACTATTATTGGAACTGCATTAGGTGTAGGTATGTAGTGTTTACAAAATGATCAAAAGTGTAAGGATTTTCGTTTTTAATAATTATTAAAAACGAAATTCTAAAAGCTAGCGTTGATTGGTAGGTAATATGTAAAATAAAAGATCGTTTATTAGAATGTGTTTCAAAATAATATAGTAAATACTGAGAAATATTTTTATTATCTGTTGTAGGTACCTACTTATTGTTGGTTTATTTACTTATGTGTATGTACTCACATTTGAGAATACATCGATTTATATTGGATTATGTAAATTTAAATAATTAGATATGTACCGTTTGAAATAGGAATTTATTATTAAGACGAAATCATAGAGTACCTACCAACAACTATAGATTGGCAATCACACACTATTTTAGGTTTAATATTATCTAATATGGGTTGTAAATTCCTAATAATACCATATAATAAGATTAAAGCACTTGTTTAGATATTTACGTATTGTTGGTTATCTATGCAAATGTTAATAATTAGCTTGATAATAAACTAGATCCAAATAATAATTAAAGTATAAGAGAGATTATTGTAGATACTAAAGACTGGTAGATACCTAATTACCAATTTAGCAATACGTAGGAGATATTATCAATGAATGCGTTAACACCAAACTTAATCTTAAAAATAATAACACCTATTTTAACATAGCCATTTATATATATATTAAGTAAAGTAGATAAATATACCATGATAGTTAACAATATTGAAAATAGAATATAGTTCAGTAGGTAAGTTTATGAGTGTGAAAACCTCATTAGGTACCTATGCACGTAGGTACCTATCTCCATTTAACAAAAATATTTTTTTATTACCAGTAGTGCAAATAAAGAATTAAGATAAAAACGGATTTTGATAATGATGTATAGAGAAACCCGTACTTAAACCAAAAGCTAATATTGTTAACATTAAATAAACAGAAAAAAACTTTAACGATAGCTTGAAAACCGATCCATCGAGATGATAGAAAGTTACACGGTTAGCAAGCTACAAATTGTTTTCTAACTATGAGACTACTATTTGGAAGTTATGACTTAATAAAACTATGAAGAGATGATCGGATGTGTAACAATTAAAGAAGTTTTTAATAATATTGATTTGAAACTAAACGCACTTTGACAGTAAAAACCCGTGACAAGTTTACGCCCCGGGACATGAGTGAGAGGATCATTGTTGCGGGTCGTGAGGCAGGGTCACCATCGGGGCGACAGTAGCGGGGAGTCAGGAGTCGCGGCGCTGGGCGCCAAGACGCCCCCCGTGGCGCTGAGCGGGGCAGCGTTGGGCGGGGGCGGAGGCGCGGGGGGCCGCGGGGCGCCGCCCGCCGCTTGCAACGCCCCCGCTCAAGCCGCTCAAGCCGCCGCCGCCGCCACCGCCCTCACGCACCTGGGGACAGTCTACGCCACCAAGAGACGGAGAAGAAACGGAAAAAGGTGAGAGGATGCTAAGAATTTCACCGTTTAGGCACACACATTTTATTAGCTATTTGTTTTGACTTATCTACAGTAGGCGGCACATAGTTACAAGTGTTGTATCTTTGTAGAGAAAACACGTTATACCTAAGTTCTTATAGTTTATAACAATAGTCAATGATATTCAATTGGAAAGATACCGCATTCATTCATGTAGATACATACACTAAGCTAAACAACATATACCTATGATATAACTAGAAAAGCCCGGTAGGCACAAAGAATACTTATAAATAGGTAGGGACTAAGTTACCTACCTATTTAGCTTTTTAGTGGTGCGAGGTGGCTATAAGTTTATATTAGCATTTGGGGAACGTTAATGTAAGAACTGTATAAATATGTCCAATGAACCAATTTAAAGTGACAGTAGACTAGGAATATATTTTAAATGGAATAATATCTCTTGCAATTTTTGTGGTTTTCATATAAATTAGCGACGCAGGCGAACAAACAATATGTGTACGATGATAATTCCGTGGAATTCAGTTTTAATATACTTTTTAAGCACGTTAACATGATGCTTCGGACAATAACATCATACCTTACTAACGACGCATTCATTAAAACAATACAAAAATATAGTAATAACATGATCAATAGAAAATACATATAGCACCCGGTATGTACAGTGAAATATAGTGTTAGCGTACTTACCTACGTACTTAGTAAACATACCAAGGTATTTTTTATTTATCTAGTTTTTCATTGTTGATTGGAGAAATATATTTAGGTATAGGTACGTACACGAGTAAACACAAGTATTTATTATCCACTTATAGTTCGTTAAATGGTTTAAAAAAATTACGATAATAAGCTAACAACGAATGAATTTAAATACACTAATATTTTGTAAAATAAACTACATAAATCTACTTACTACACATAAAAGTATGACCATATTGTTGGAAATAATAAACAATAGACAAAATAAAACACTATATCAATATTATTATTAGCGGTTGTAGGTACGATGTATTTAGAATGTAGTTAATAAAATCAACCAGAGTTTTGAAAATTAGCGGAAGATTGCTTGTAGGTATTGCATATAAATAATTATTTGCAACATTTTTTTAATTTAAACAGATTCTTCACAAAAATTATATGCAGTTTTATATTATTAAACTGACTCTTATACGAAGTAAGCTCATCAAATGGTTCTATGGTATAATGGGTTCATATCAACAATAACCCTTATAAAAATATCTATACATTATACCTACTCTAAGTAAGTACCTAGGTGACTATATGAAAGTGAACCAGAAAAAATATTTACTAGGATTAATAATTTATTTACTTAACTGGAATTTATTCTGAATATTGCAGAATCATTTATAGGAAACTTTACATTGTTATCACTAGTGTCGTCAGTAGGTATCTATCAAATTAGCAAGCGTTTTAGTACCTACAATTTTTGATTCAGCCAATCAGTAAATTTTATAATGACATATTCGAACACGAAACACAGTAGACTTAAATATGTTGACATTGAAAAAATTACACAATAACAAAAATTATGAATATGTACATAGATAGTCTTTTATAAGAAGTGAGTTATCTGCGGCCCGCTCGTCAGATTGTCATAAAGAGGCATGTTAATAAGGCGACACAAACCCATTAAAAAATCAAGCAATAAAATTTTACGTATAGATAATCATTAATCCCATTTTTCTCACACTATCTATGTTCTTCATATTGTGTATTTTAATTTTTAAATTAGCACACATTGCATTTAGTTTCACTTGCGTAGTTTGTGTGCCTTGCACTTTTATTAATTTTATACCTACTGAAACTGTTAGTATCCATTTTCAACTGAATTTGAAGATTTAGCAAGTGTTAGGTATATAAATATACAGATTGGTATATACATAAATGTAAATATAAAATTTGTTTGCAGAAGGATTATATTATAATAATTAAAGTATCTGATGATTTTACTGATCGATGCATCTGTTGAATGAAATTTAAATTATATTAATCTTTTTTCTGTACTTATACAGTGTATTCGTTGTCGATCTTCTAGATTTAATCTTACGATTTCCTGATGGTAGCAACCTATTGATGGAACCAGTGATTTAGATAGAAAGGCATACAAATTGAATTTATTATCTCATACATTCATCAAAAAAATATTATCAAAACAGCTGCCAATGTGGTGGTTATAAACTTGGTTCACTACACATAGATAATATTATTTTTTCTATGGCAACCAACTAAACTATATTACACATAGTCTTAATACAAAATATAGTTCGTAATACTAGTTTACTATTTTGATATGTAAATGGAATGTCACATATGCCATATATATCAAATCTGATTATCACCTTAAATGCATGTACATAATATATAGTATTATGCGAGGACAAGCTATAAGTGGAAGTATCAGTTAGGTCTTTAAAATGTTAACTAAATGATTCAGCGTCTAAAAAATAAGATAATACAAACCATTTAGCTGATACAAAATAAAATATAATAAAACGAAAAATACAACAATAGGAAAATCAAATAAGCCGGATAATAAAATAATGCTAGCATTTGTGGTATTAAACTTAATAAGTTATAGTTTTATTTGTCTTTTAATATGGCCGTGGGAATTTTGAAATTTATTCGGGTCGGCCGGTGTCAATGCGCCTGTCTCGTTATCTTGTTTAACAAACGGTGACGAACGTCGTTCTACACTTTTTGTGTTCGATTTTTTTTGTTAGCGGGGCCGAATCCGTCGCGAACGTTTCACAAAGTACACCTGTCCGAAATTTCTCTTTAACCTTAGCGCATTGGCGTAGAATGGTGTTGACTACGGTCCCCGACCTGACTAGGGGTTTCAAACTCGAAGACAATTCTCTAATCGTATATACATGGTCGCAAAATGCATGTAAAGATTGATTTATGTATTTCATGCTATATTTTAATTAATTCCATTTATTAATACATATCTTTATTCAATGAAAAAGGATATTAATTCAATAAATCCAGAGAAAATTGATTAGGTATCTTGTATATGTACCTACCTACATATAGCAAGATTATCTAGTTTGTTCACTAACAATTAACCGTGATTCATTTCTCTACACGATTACTGCATTATTCAGGAATGGATAAAAAAAATCACTTACATATCTACGTATTTTAGTTAACTATAAGTAAACTAGAATTATTCATAATAATAATAATAATAATGGAGACATTCTGACGTGTTAAATAAAACGTTATTAATTTGTGGTGTAAAATTTATATGAAAAAAGATTAGGCAAGTTCACTAAGAGGGAGAAAGTTATTTTTTTAAATTATGTTAGTCATATTATTTTAAACCCCCTAACGTAAATATTTAGCGAAAATTGAAAATATATTTTTCACTGAGAGTAAGTTATAGTGATCAAATTTGTGGTAGGTAGGTATGGAATGAAAAAGAAAGTGTGTTTAAATTATCTATGCAGAATATAAAACCCATGACTACGCCACTGGATAAAATTGTAAAAAAATAAATATGGCTATCTTAAAATAGGTATCTTTAAAATAAAATGTAAGAAAAAAGAGGAAGTGAGTATTTTAGGAATTAGGTACATACTTGCAGAGAAATCAAGTTCACGACAACTGTAATTGTGCATTTTTTGTCGTAGTTTTGATCACATGTGTTTTCTTTATCATTATAAAGAATGCCATTTTTAATATTATTTCCTGACCGTACCATTCATCAAAATCAAATAGGAAACCCTTTCTGCAAAAAATATTTGTTAGTAAAACTTTTAGTAAACTTAAGGGGGGACATGCTCGTCGAAGGTCAAAATTGAGTTTTTATTGTATTTTCAAACCATGATCCTGGACACTCCTTAAACGTTGTAGATGATCTTTTTATATAATTTTGAAGCCTTATTATCCTTTATAGTTATTTTAAACATTTGATGACTGCATGAAGTATTTTTGTTACATAAAATAGTATTCTTTTAAACCTCTCGCTCTAATGTTTTAGAATATAGTCATATTTCGGTACATAACTGTGCAGTGGTGTTAAGATTTTTTACATTTATTAATTTTTAAACGCATTTATAAAACCATTAGCATAATTTATTACGAGATAATTTTTGTAAAATATTCACGATAAAAAATTATATTGATAATCTCTGTGATCCCAAATTTGACAAGAATTAGGCATTTTATTATTCAAAAAATCGGCAAGATTAACACATTTGAAGATAATTCTAAAGATATTTATTATAAGCTATGTCTTTGACCATTCAAGTTTGATAAACATCTTATGAATAATGATTGCTTTATAATAATTATTGACCTAAGAATAAGGTAGTGTTTTTTTGAAATACGCCATTTCTTTTGTCATTCCCCAGTGGTTAAGCTACAACATACGGCCGTGGCCATAAATTGACAAACTATAATTGAAATAGGGAGTAAAATGATATTAACGCGCGTGTTTGAACATGTACCGTTTAAAAAAAAATAAAAAAAAATTCGGTTAAGTACATGTTCAAACACGCGCGTTAACATACTTTTACTCCCTACTTTAATTATAGTTTGTCATTTTATGGCTACGCCCGTATGTCGTAGCTTAACCACTAGGGAGTGACAAAAGAAATGGCGTATTTCAAAAAAACACTACCTTATTCTTAGGTCAATAATTATTATAAAGCAATCATTATTCATAAGATGTTTATCACACTTGAATGGTCAAAGACATAGTTTATAATAAATATCTTTAGAATCATCTTCAAATGTGTAAATCTTGCCGATTTTTTGAATAATAAAATGCCTAATTCTTGTCAAATTTGGGATCACAGAGATTATCAAAATAATTTTTTATCGTGAATATTTTACAAAAATTATCTCGTAATAAATTATACTAATGGTTTTATAAATGCATTTAAAAATTAATAAATGTAAAAAATCTTAACACCACTGCACAGTTATGTACCTAAATATGACTATATTCTAAAACATTAGAGCGAGAGGTTTAAAAGAATACTATTTTATGTAACAAAAATACTTCATGCAGTCATCAAATGTTTAAAATAACTATAAAGGATAATAAGGCTTTAAAATTATATAAATAGATCATCTACAACGTTTAAGGAGTGTCCAGGATCATGGTTTGAAAATACAATAAAAACTCAATTTTGACCTTCGACGAGCATGTCCCCCCTTAACGTTTTATTTACCAACAAAGCTATGCTATATACAATGCGGCTATCGACGGTAGTTTATCATATTTAAATATATTATATAAATATATTATATTATAATTGTTACAATAAGTTAACCGTCAAACTAAACTGTCAAAAAAATCTATGTTTTAACTGCCCGTCTCTTGGCTGTGTTTAGAGCGAGATAGACAGTTCTGACGGTTAACTTAGTGTAACAATTATTATAATACCTCAATACATACATATGATAAACTATCGTAGATAGCCGACTTGTATATACAATATACCCCGAGATATATCATTTTTGAATAGCTTGAAAAATATGCATCAAACGTATGGCGTTAAGTCGAGCTTTTTTCGAAATTGTATACAGTTTAAAATTTCTCAGAAGGTTTAGGCCAGATTTATTTGAAAATCGATGTGTGTCTGATGTAGGTACATTATCGTACCTATCTATAATATAATATTACAATTGAAGCTATCATCACAATATTTCGTACCTATCTTAATTTTTATTTATACGAATTATTCCATAGAATAATTCAAATTATTTTCATCCCTTAGAAAATCTAAGATTTTTCGGTTACTTGTTATCAAAATTTATTTTTGGCTTGTCACCGTGTGTTATTCCTTCCTAGGCGTTTATAGTTAGTTAAAGAGGGCATTCTATACAGATAACAAATTTAAGTGAACGAAGGCGTATGAATGGGAACGCCGTTCTAAGTGTGTCGAAAATGGATCTATATAGCTGAAAGCAAATTAATGTAGCTCAAAGTAAAAAATAATTGTTAATGTAGGTAGTGTCAGTAACTGTGACGACCAAAGATCTCAGATCGGAAATTGGATTTCGCCGAAAGCGCCGGAAACCATGGCGTTTTTAAACGTAGCCCATCATCCCTAATAGGGTTCAGGATTATTATGAATTTCGATAGCATTCTTTATTAATAGTAAAAACTATCCCTTATTCCGGCGCTATATCTTGATTTATCAAAGTCAAATTTGTGAACCGTGTCAATCGAGTGTTGGGCAATCGGTGACATCGTATAGTCATACCTTCTGTGTATAATTACGATTATAGTTCGTGAGGTTTGGAACCTCAGCTGTATCTCGTTATACCTATTCTCACATACCATTATTTGTTGCATAAATTATCAACTTAATGATTTACAAACTTTATGTACCTATCTAGTACAATAAACATGAGCATTTGATGATTAAAAATACAGACATAAAACTTATAAGCACATACGTATATTGTTTTTACTTGCCATTATTATCTTCTGTATATTATATTGTCCCTGTTATGTATTGTTATTGGTTTCGTTTGTTATAATTGCTTATGTCCATCCAGTGATGCATAGTTCACTCTATCTATACCTAATAGTATTTATATCCAAATATATGTTTAAAAACAAGTTATTTGCAAAACAAATTCTTTGATAGGTATTATGTAAGTAAACATTATTAATTCACATATTGAAGACAGAAGATTCAAATAGGTGTGGTGAAATTTCGATCATATATACAAACGTGATAGTAATTAAGATACAAAAACCGTTTATCAATCGACCCCCCGACAGAGCCGCATTGATACCAAAATATTTGATTTCCATTTATAACCAATAACTTACCTATTTATTTTTATAATATTTACTTCAGATGTTATAAATTCTATTAAGGCTATTAGAAATAGATAGAAATATATACTATTTATTTATGAAATCCTATGGAAAATTAAAAACACTAAAAAGAAAAGAAAATGAAATTCAATGTTACTCTAAACTGCTTTGAACTAATGGGAAAGTGTGAAAAAAATAGTAGTAAAAACTAACAAAATGATTTTTTATGTGCTTTATCTATTGTCAGGTTATCCTTAGGATACGTTTTCATGTTGTCTTTTTTATTACGTGTTTGAAAATTTTTCCATATGTCTACATATTTGATGGAGAAAATGAGTATATTGCTAACACATAACTAACATAATGTAGGTACAATATTATAGTAACATTAAGTAGGTATTTAATTTATTATGATAACTTGACATCTACTGATACTACTGAAACCAAAGTCCAGAAACAATTTATATAAGTTGGTTATCTGTACAAAACATATTAATGACAGACAGGCCATAAAACGAAAAAAATACAAAGTATACCCGAATGTTCTCAAATATTACCAATATCGAATGCTAGTTTCGTTTACGTGACAAACTTTACTATAAGTATATTTTGATACATGTCCGATCCTAATAAGATTATATGGGCCCCCACGGAGTGGAGGTTTGTATAACAGATTTTATTTGTACGAGAAATGGATGTCAGCCACTTGCTCAACTTGTTAAGTCCATACTCTGACTCATACACAAATTCAAAAAAAAATATGTGTGCTTGTCAGACCCAGGATTCAAACCCGGGACTCACGACGCTACATGCCGACGCTTAAGCCGCGCGGCCATTTTTGATACAGACCGAACTACTAATAAAAATAATTCTTTAACACGTAGCTACTTAAAAGTTTATTTCATATGTTTCCACCATTATACTATGTTACAGTCTCACTCAGAAAGCAAAGCACTTTCCATTATTTTTATGTTCTTTTGTATTTTGTCTTAGGAAAGAAAAAAGCTCACCATCAAATTTTTCTGAAAAAAAACTAAATATGAAAAATGGTGCAATACACGATTATTATTTTTGGGTATTAAAACTAAGTAATTACTATTGTAAGATTTCTCATTGGGGTCCTGTACTCTGTCGTTTAATCTCAAATAAGAAATCTAGGGCCGGCCTGAGACCGCGGCCCTTCAAACACGATCCGCGAGTGAGCTGTCGTGAAATATTACCATGTTTTCATTTAGTTAAAGGGATAAGGCATTTAGTTAATCCTCAAAATTTGCAAAGAAGTATGCAGTTAGAGGTATTCAGAGAACGTGGTATAATATAGAAAATGTCAACAATTTAAATAATTTTGATTATTAAATATTAGCTAATAAATACTTTTTATGATTTTTACTTAGGAATTTTTCGGCTAAAATAAAGTAAATTTACCATATTTATATTGTAAAAATATTCATATTTGAATTTTTAAATATATTATTTAGGTATTTACTTAAGCTGACGCTACAGATCATTAAGATCCATGCACAACCATTCTCTCTATCACGAGCTCACTTTCTCTCCAGTCGATCACACTCAGCCTCTCTGCATCACAAGTTATCTGTCCACCCTTCTTCTCCATGAGTGACTCAGAGACCGAGTGCTTACTGAAGTTTCTTCATAAACCTTATGGATATCTTTAGATATATTACCTACATATAACACTAATCCATCTGAGTCTTAAATTGTCTAAAGAGCGCAGCGCTTGTAAGGTCGGTTTGTACCTAATTAAATTTTCGTTGGCATAAAAGTGTGGTGACTCAGTTGATAGGCCATGTCTCAATGATGGAAAATGGATGGTTTCTCTTCAATAGACCAGAAAGGACAAGAGTGTCGAAAGACCTAAATTGAGGTGGTTAGACTTTAGGCGTGTTTGAAAGAGATTCAATATCTCGAAGCTTACGCAATGGATAAAGTTTACGGCAGAAATAATATGGGAAGTTGTATAAAAAGGTTGTAATGACGATGATAATTCTAGATTTATTAATATGTAGGATTTACTGACGTCCTGTATAGAAAAAAAAATGTTGAATCTATGTAGACAAGCTCTAGGTGTAATTTAAAATAAGTCAAAGATAATATCAATTAAAAACTTAAACTCTATGTTAAGCTAGTGAAGATGGATCCGATTTAAAATGATAAATATAACAGTATTACAGAGTAAGGACCATAAGTTTTTGACCAAACTATCAGTGCAGGATGCGCTCTTTTAGGCTTCCAAATAATAACAAAAATAATAAAATAAATAAGAACATTTATTTTTGGTTGTAGGTATCTTGTATGGCCTCAAAACTGCCATTGGATCGATCAACTATTTTCATATGCATAGGTATAAAGAAGGATATTATGTAGGTACATTTTTTACAGAAAATATTACAAATTAATTAAATATAAAATAGGTATCTGTTTTTACAACTTTTAAAGATTATATAATAAATGGATATACTTGTGGACACTAGCTAGTATAAATATTATATATTATTTTTGGTTAGACTAGTTTCGAAGCATATATTTTTATGTCATATCCCGCTGCTATAAGACCAATAAATATTATTACACACAAAAGGAACTCGCAGGGTATCTTTTAATTAAAGATAAATAATTAAATCGTCCAGTGGGGTGTACTGGTGGAGGATGGAGATTTAAAAGGGACCACGGATCCGCCCAGATAGTAAATATCACTAGCCCGGCGAGAAATGGAATGTGCAGTGGTGTACAAGTTCTGGACTTGCTATTCATTTGGACAGCGGACATGGTTGTATTAGCACGTAATAAAAAATGTCAGACCTAACCTAATCTATCCTACTAATATTTTAAATTAAATTAAACAAAATTATTTATGAAATTATCGGTGCGTTTGCTGAGTGGTAACGTATCCGCTTGGTAAGTCCAAGGTCTCAGGTTCGAGTCTGGAATAATTCACATTGTTAAGTTAAATAAAAAAATGAAAAAATTACCCTACTAATATTTTAAATAAAAGTTGAATTAATTGTCGCAATAGTAAATTATAAAGGTAACCAGTCCTTCTCAAATTAA
Source organism: Rhyacophila brunnea (assembly GCF_057557595.1). Classification (NCBI taxonomy): domain Eukaryota; kingdom Metazoa; phylum Arthropoda; class Insecta; order Trichoptera; family Rhyacophilidae; genus Rhyacophila; species Rhyacophila brunnea. The sequence goes on along the minus strand of NW_028233276.1, from coordinate 30,285,329 downwards.
TGTAGATTATTTTGACGAATTTTTATTTCACTGATTGAATGTTAGCCACTTATTTGTATGCATTTAGACTAATCTTGAAATAATTCGGAACTCTGGCTGAATTAACGGATCCAGTCAAATGGTCAAAAGGGTGGGGGCGGTTTATTTAATTGGCAACAAAATTCACAAAAAACATACATAAGTATAAGTGATTTTACAATATTATTTAACAACGGTACGATATAAAGCAGTGGTGTCCAACTGCTTTAAATCTAAGAGATACTTTGATAATAATATACAACTGCATACAACTTTTACTACTTAATAAAATATGGAGCGAGAATCCTAATTGTATATTATAATATTAATTGCAAGCGTCATTTTTAGTCACAAACGAAGTTTTTTTTCTTAATTAGATACCTAATATTCGATATAATATTTTTTATGATGATAATCTCGTGACTAATATAAACAAGTTGACATTTTAATACATTTATATCAAATTTTAGAAAAGCATTCAGCCAACGGGTGGGCCATGGCCATGGCCAATACTATTTATTGATACCGTCTTTTGGATCTGTCTATGGATTTTTTTATATCAATATCAAGATTACTTCGTTATACTCGTATTAATTGTAAAACTGCAATATCCGTAATACGTAATATAAAATAAGAACTATAATACTTATACTATTTTTTTTTTTTAAATAAAATTCAAAATAGCTAGTTGTATTGAGTATGGAGAAATGGTACCTACTTACAAAAATAATTAAAGACAATATATATTATGCCATATTTTAATAACAGCTAACATCATTAGAAAGTATATAAGTACTAAAATCACAAACCTTTGTGTTTTTACATTACGAGGGGTTGCTAAATAAAATTAATACAAAAAAGAGCATAATAATTATTAATCTTCACCTTCGTCATTGGCACTATATTTCAAATCGAGCATTGGCTTCTTTAATTTTCCACAATCGCATTTTAAATAGTTACTATATTTACTTGATTTCTGTTTATAAATCGTACTTATTTGCCATTATCACGTTTCACCACTAGAAGAACCACTCGTTTGAATTATTATGTCGTTAAATTTCGCACAAATCACTTATTAACATAAGCATGACTAATAATAGGGTGCAGACAATCGTTATAAAATCTTATTACCTACCATTGAAACGAAAAAATAATTTTATTTGTCGATAATAAGGTTTCTGAACGATTTTAATTATAAAAGGCTCTACCAAGAACATCATTTGAAATATTTAATTAGATAAACGGTATTGATTCTGGGTAACTTAATGTATTTTTATAATTTCATCATGGCTATATCATATTATACCTATATATATGACATTGTATGAAGAAAACACCGGAAGGCAAAATATATGAATTTATATAGTCAAAGAGTGCTACATGCATTATTTACGCCACATAAAAGCTTTCTCGTGCTCTTATTTTCCATGCCCCCCTGAGTTTTGTCTTATCGAATTCTGTGTAATTATATAATATCAGACATTTCGTAAACATTCAAGTGAAATCGTTCAAAATGTGTATACTTTGCGCGACATGAAAATATATGTCCCATAAAAATCTGAGCATATCAATTAATTGGAAGCTTTCGTTGGGACGCGCAGTTACATGCAGTTACGTGAAAGTCTACAAGAGGTGAACGTTTCAAGCTTTTTAATACGACATTTTATTTAAATATACACACAGACTGTATTGATAGTTGAATATTAATAATTTTATCAATAAACTTATTTATGTAGATGGAAAAATAATTTATTAGATACCTATTTGAGGAGAATACTACATACTGATACTAACATAATATTATTTAAATACCAAAAATGTTTTCGAATTTTATCAGATTTGTCAAAATTTTTAAATTAATTTGTCAAATATGTGTTGACATTAATAACACAAAGTAGATTTTATATTGTAAACTATGTAGAAAGAATGTTACATACCTCCAAAGGCTAGCACACACTAAAGGGCGGAAAAATCGAAAAAATTAATGCAAAATATACCTACTTAAAAATACATTTGGGATTCTAACCTTTCTGTTACATGACTAATGAATCACAAATATCGAAAAGCATTCTCTCAAAGTCCCAATATAATCGGTCAGTTAAGGTATAATAGAGACCTAGACGTCTATGCAAAAATTTAGTTATTTGTGTATAATGAGCATGGCAATGATGTGGAAACTAATAAAATTTAAAAATTTCGTCATATATGTATGAAAAGTAGTCTAGTATTTAAAAAAATCATTGTTTTATTGTTGGTTTCTATATTAAAAAATCTATACTGACATGATATAAATATGTTGTTTAAAATAAAATAATCATTTAATTTTTTTAAAATATTTTGTTTTAATACATATCTACTTACGCGGGCCCGGCAAATTTGGGCTGAAACCCAGCCGGAAACTACCCTTAATGCAGCCCTGGTAGTATTACAGAGCCATGGTTGCATGTTAAAAGTAAAAATCAAATGTTTATTTCAAACGCGTTTTTATCCAGAGCACGGATCCAATGACCCAATGAATAACCATTTTCGGTAAAAATCTGTTAATATAATTAACACTTTGTGGTGGGTGCTATGGGTGTATAGATACTATACGATTTACAACTAAAAATCGTAATTTGCTTTTTAAATTATCAGTATAGTGAAGGGGATTCTAACTTAATTGTTTTTTATATACTCGTATATTTATACCTACGTTCATGACATGTAGGTAATGAAATTATAATTGGATAGATTTCATAGATAATTAATTAACAATTTGAGAAAAAAATGTTCTTTTAATCGCACAGTAAAATTTTATATTAATTACTTAACTTATTTTATATAATTAGCTAATTATATTGAAATGGTTTTATTCTATAATAAAAGTATGACCGTATGTTTTATCTCATGGATATGCAATTACGAACGTTAACTATTAAAATCATTTCCGGGTTGCCCCACTTCCAGTTATACGTCGAACGATATCCCTAAACCCTATTTCAATCAATCTGTAGAATAGGTACATTGCGGATAACGCATGATTAAATTTGTAAAGACTTGCAACAATAAACGGAGATAATCAAAAAGGAAACATTTCTGTTTCGGAACTCTTGATGCCGAAATAAAATAGACAAACATTTATTGGCAGTGGCTGCTGCAAAAGCGTTACATACAATAATAGATCTGTGCTGTCCGATGTTTTATACAAAAATACTTTTTTACGATCGAAAATTATCTGAAACTATCAGGCCGATTCACAAATGGCAGCCGAATTGTTTTTTTAGCAATTTTCTGAAGTAATAAGTTGCAGAGGGTTGGAGCGGATCCTTTTTTTGAGTTGCTCCACTCGGGGACCTAATACTTGTTCCAGCTCCGCGCCGGGCTCTGCTCCGCTCCAGGTAAAAAAGTTTACGTATATTGTGTTAAAAAAATAAGTAGTTTTAAAATAAGGTTTATTATTCGTCCTTTTCATTATTAATTTTATTAAACAAAATTACCAACAGCATATCGCCTTTCATTATCTACCCTTTCTGTCAAAAAAATGAGGTTATTTATCACTTGGTAGTATTGCCGTATTGCAAATAATTCCAGTGTTGCAAAAAGTGTCAAATTAAATATTTTCATAGAATTTTAGGACGAAAATTTAATTATAATAAAAAAAAATCCGGATCAGTGGAGCACTACAAATTTTAGGTGCTCTGGCTCCGCTCCTGTTCCTGGTAAAATCCCATTGCTCCACTGCTCCGTGTTCCTGCTCCGAGTACCGCTCCAACGCTCTAATAATTAAAATATAAGTAGCATTTATATGAGACAGTGACAAGTGAACATTGATTCGAAAAAAATATTTGGTAATGATTACTTCGGGTAGCTATTTAATCATTAGTCATTTTAATGCTCTTGTACTTGTGTTTATAATTTCAAATATTATTGTCTAAATTGATTACTGAATGTCAAATGAGCTTAACTTATAGGTATCTAATTATAGTTTTCACACGTATGTCACAGCAATATACCTACTCAACAATAATTTTATGCTTTACGGATCCATTATGACACCTACGAGTAAATTATTGAATGTGGTTGAATTGCCCATCTATTATATACAATAGGCTTCTATCGGCGACTATCGAGTGTAGTTTATCATATTTATGTATTGGGGCAATAAGTTAACCGTCTGAATTGTCAAAAAGTGCAATGTTTCTACAGCCCCTCTCTTGGCTTTGTTATCTTTTAGAGCGTGATAGACAGTTTTGGCAGTTTAGACGGCTAACTTATCGTAATAATTATAATACCCCAAATTTAATACATACATATGATAAACTATATACCATCGTCCATCATAAATCGCCCGGTGTTCGAATTTAGAACTAAACTCATTACAGTATAAAAAGTATTGAATGCTATGTCAAATGTTAGCATGTGGCACCCTCACTTAGCGGACAACTTATACTGGTGGATCTTATACCCTCGATAGCCGCCGAAAGCAGCCTTGTGTATAGAATAGATGTGCTGATTATATTACAATAAAGGTGCACATTAGAAATTAGCTTTAACGTCATTACAGCATTTGGTTATTAAGTAATATGACAACATCTTATTCATATAGATAAATTGGTTATAAGTATATTACGCTTTGGTATGTAATTATATATAAAATATATTATTTTATGCCAATATTCACACGAACATGATTATTAGTGTAGCAATGACAATATATAAAAGAAATTCATTTCCTAATTAATAGGTTGTTACACCTACGTATACATAATATTTTTACAATTGTGAGGTATATTTAAAACTGATTGCATAATAATTATAATATTGTAATAAACAGATCGAAAGAATTTTAATTTCAGTTATATTACTCTTTTTTATTACTAATTCAAGTCCGTGGTATATAATATGTAGGACGTAGGCACATATTATACATTATAAAAGTAGTATATTAACGTCATTATCAAGAAGATTGCAATAATCGATGAAGTAATCACCACTTGTACAAATTTTAACATTTCAATTAAATGTCAAATTTAACTATGAGAATTTTTTTATATCATTGATATTTGATTCGTATATCACGGAAGCGTTAAGTGATTTATGTACTGACTGTAAAAAATTTTAATGTACAAAGAGATTGTGCTGTATTTAAATGAATACAGTTCCTCAAATAATCTACGAGTGTATGTTTTCAGTTCTGTTTTGTTATGCAGCCGTATATAGAAAGGGATGCTGAATGGATCACCCGTTAATATGTTTAGACTGGTAGAACCACTTAGGGATATTGTGTTTGGCATTGTTAAATGACCGCAAGGGTCACGGCACATTGAAAATTAGATGAAGTGCGTCCCATTCGGTGGAACGTGCGCACGATGATTTACTGGGGCAGATCTATTTCGGCGCCCAACTCGTTAAAAGGCGATTCTACTCAATAATATTATTTCGGAATTATTAATTAAAATCGTATAATACGTATTCGGTGGCGATTTTATTTGACGTAGATGACTCAATCGATTCGTCAGAGGATTTAAAAGGGAGCCTCGAAACGATTCAAACCAGTCATTCAATTATAAAAAAAAATATAAAGGGCATACTTGTAACACTACCGCACAAACGGATACGTAATTTTACACAAAAAAGGTAGTACTTTTATGTCGTTATTTTCTATGATAATTGGATTGGGAAAATATTATTATTATTATTAGGTATATGCTGGTAGTTGGAAGTTGTGGTTTTATGCTATTTTTTATCGTGGAAGGCCTTAAAATCAGTCAATGTTTCAGGCCTCCAAGTCCCTAAGCCCGACTCTGTATGTGTTTAAATAATTTCGTATAATAAAATATATTTAAAAATCTACTCTAAAATTAATCGTTTCGTATAATGAAGTATCCAGTTCTAAGATCTCAATAACAAATAACATTAAAGCTTTTCTCCCTTTAATTTAAAGAACTTTGCCATTCTTGGTAGTGTTGACCTGTGTGCGTGTAATAACCTTAGAAATCGGGGACATCAGTTCTTTGTTTTCACAAGGTGCAGACCCAAAAACACGCGCGTTAACACGATCTTACTCCCTACTTCAATTTTAGTTTGTCAATTAATGGCTACGGCCGTATGTTGTAGCTTAACCACTGGGGAATGACAAAAGAAATGACGTATTTCAAAAAAACGCTATCTTATTCTTAGGTCAATAATTATTATAAAGCAATCATTATTCGTAGTATGTTTATCACACTTGAGTGGTCAAAGATATAGTTTATAATTAGTATCTTTAGAATTATCTTCAAATGTGTTAATTTTGCTCATTTTTTGAATAATAAAATGCCTAATTCTTGTCAAATTTGGGATCACAGAGATTATCAATATATTTTTTTATCGTAAATATTTTACAAAAATAATCTCGTCATAAATTATACTAATGGTTTTATAAATGCGTTCAAAAATTAATAAATGTAAAAAATTTTAACACCGCTGCACATTCATGTACTGACATATGACTATATTCTAAAACATTAGAGCGAGAGGTTTAAAAGAACACTATTTTATGTAATAAAAATACTTTTTGTAGTCATGAAATGTTTAAAATAAATATATTAAATTATATAAATAGATTATCTAAAATGTTTAAGGAATGTCCAGGATCATGGTTTGAAAATGCAATAAAAGCTCTATTTTGACCTACGCTGAGCACGTCCGCCCTTAAGAAAATCGCTTCGTATATCAATATATTCCATTTACGTAAGGATGAGTTAAATGGGCGTAGTTTCTTAGTTCTTAAAATAAGGTTAATTACGAGGAAGTATGCCGAATGAGAGTGCGATACTTCGTACTTACCTTTGTGGCACAATCTCAAGTGTTCCGTTCCCGGCTCTTCCTCACGCTGCAGTGGTGCTACTAAGCCCATATACACACTGCAGGTCTGGCATGGTGAGATTCGCGAGAATTGGTGATGGACCAAAGAAAGTGGCGGGAACTTGTGCTTGGCCTACGCCCCAATTGATTTATTGATATACGACATACGTAATATAAAGGTTGTAAAATATATTAATATTTGTATTCAAAACTAAGGCTAAAGCGATATATATTTTACTATCTATATTAAACGATGATTCATATATATATGGATTTCAAAAGATGAACATGAAACATTTCATATACTTAGGTTATTTATAGATATTCATATATTCACAAATTCATGGATATGAATACAAAAGCCGTTGAATTATGGCAACAACAAAGTATCAAATCCTTTGCTGGTTTTATGTATTTTTATTTTTTTCAGTTCAGTTACATTTTATTTTCTTTTTTTTTTGACGTCAGTTATCGAAAAGATTTATGGGGAAAGTCGGCGACGAAAAGTTTACCCATGAAAAATGAAATGCTCGCAATAAATCCAAAAACAGCGCTGGTTGCAAGAGACACTAGATATGTAAACCTTTTTTTATTTGTCTAAAGCAGGGGTTGATACAATAGATTTTTTCAGTTGTATATTATATAAAATTAAGACGCCAAATGAAGCATTAATTGCATGTGTTTGGAAGTAGGTATTTATAGACTTTTGGTGACTTATACTATTACTCAGTGGCGGGTAAATGAATTTAGAAACCCGACGCATTCACTGGTTTTTAGCCCCCCACGTGATGTTTACTAAAATATTGCATTGAAATGGGCAGGACTGGCAGAAAGATACATTATGTAAGAGAATCCAGTCATTTTTTCACCTTTAGGTATTGCGGAAGTACACGGAAATATAATTTCATCATCCATCATTGGATTGATTCAGGTGAATGATAATGACATATATATAATATATTCTATCTACATCTATTTCTATACACTTACCTAATGTAACTACTAACTACCATTTGGATTAATAACACAGTAGGTACCTACCTATTGATTCTTATGCTAGACGAAACAGTTAAAAATATTCATTCTTGTAGGTGGTACAGATACTTTCGGTTCATATTACAGATATATTTATTTTATTTCCTATAACCATGAATTGGCAACAGAGTTGATAAGTAACTAATTATATATATTGTATTAAAAAAAAGTAGCCGTAAGAATATTATTGAATATTAATTGTTTAACTAATAACTTTTTAAAGACTGATATTATTGATATATCTCTTTAGTTAGCTTAATTCATTTCCCAATACGTTGCCATTGTTCCCAGTCTTGACGATTTTACACCTCTCGAGTGTAGTAATTTTATTGATAATAATAACTAATAATATATTATTAGGTTAGGCGATTTATGCGCTTATCGAGTGTATTATTAGTGATAAAAATCAACTATTCATAATTTGTTTGTTATAATTTTTATTATTGTGGTCCTTGACTTAATAGGTAGGTGATAAAGTTTTTACCTATATTTCATTAATTTATTATATAAGTTAGAATTAAATGTATTCTTTGTCAGTGTGTATTTGCCGTTTGGAGAGTGCACATAGTACCTGAAAATGCCGAAAAGCGAAATCCGAGTCGAAAAAAACGACTCAAATGGAATAGTACAAAACTCAAATCCATTAGAATTTAAATTCAAATCCTATCAAGTATACTTGGTCGATAGTATTAATATATATGTAGGTATAATATTAAACTATTAACGTCACTAAACAAATAAGATACGGCACAAAATATGCTAAAACGTTGTAAATATAATATGAAAGCTCCACAGCTTAAAGTTACTAACCCCTGTGTTTATAGGTTTCACGATATTGATCAAACATTTGACTCCTTACTGAAGTATTATCTATGTGTCGTACAAAAGCGAAATATAAAAACAAAGTCTTGTCGGGATTTCAAATTTGAAATATGGTAGATTTGAAAATTACTATCGGTTTTGAGATGGTAAAAACGCCGTGCGAGTGATTTTTAATGAAACTTTAAAAAACACATTACTGTGTAATGCTACCAAAGCAACTATTTAGTTAGTTTAATCTTAATAAAAATAAATCTCAATTTTTAGCGTACATCGGAAAGACTCCATAGTATTATTTACAGGAGCGCATACAAGGGGAGGGGGTTACAACATCTCATGGTGAACCGTGATACGGCCGACTGCATTCGTAGAAATTTCTGGATACGGCATCTAAGAACTGAGTTAAAAAAGTAAAAACCTATTTAATATTTTAATTGAATAATTATTCAAAAAGATAAACGTTTTTATGTTAAGTTATTCCAATGTATGCTTTATGAATTATTAACGCAGCGATCTTTTATCTTTCAACGCCCGAGAGTGACTTAGTGAAAACTGGATTCCCGCAGCCGTAGTAGGTAGAGAATAATGCATGGAACTGGTATTTTAACACTTTGTTGAACAAACCGGAAGTGAAATATTAAAAAATGTACAACAGCTGTATATTAAATACTGTATTTAAAGTAAAATATAAAATACTCACTTATCTATCCAATTATATCGAAAAATGTCCTTTGATTATTGAGTTGATAAAGTTTTGTGGTGTCTAAAGATGCGTCCGGCTTATTTCACTTAGTTATCAGTATGACATGTGACTCTCTTTAAAATTGCTCATGCATATCTGGACTCCCGACTGATGTCCCGTGGGAGTAGGCAGGTCATGCGTTGCATATGGGCGGAAAATGAAGGAACGAATACACATATTACAACTTTTAAGAGCAGTGGCGGTCATGAAGCAGACGATTTTGTCATGTAGAGCTTGCAAAACGGTTTTAACTGAAACCGGCTAACCGGGTAACCGCGGGTTTTTAAATAAACGAAAACCAGGTAATTTTACACAGCTAACCGGTTTAAATCTTAGTCGGTGTTTGAATGAAAGAGCCAATTAAATAGAATACAAAAGATTGACAACAAATATAGGTAGGTAGGTACCTAGTCAAATTTATTTACATTATAAATGTCATTATATCTTATTTACTACGCAGGCCAATATATGTTAGGTCAGTCGTTTTGCATCTGGTCTTTAGAGTATGTATACTACTTATATTTTCGACAATAGAATAAATAATTTAATGACTGTCGTTTTTGCTATATGCAGATGAGCCATGCTATTTTTAATCCCGTTTAAATATGAGTTTTTTCTTTTATAATGGTTTAATCGAAAGAAAAACGTAATAAAATAGCAATAAACATTTTAGTAATTTGATAATTTTATTAGGCTAATATAGTTTAATAATAGGTGCGTATTAGGATAATTATTATGTTAATATTAAAATTCGAATTTACCCATTTCAAAATATTTGTATCTATTAAATATAATATCGTCACCTCAATACTACAACTAGATAACTCTGATTGGGTCATTGTTGGGAAAATGAAATTTAAACTTTACTTGATTAGTTTAAATCTAGACTAAAATTATTATTTATAATAAAAATGGAAAATTGTGCTCCTCTAATTGGGAGAAATTAAATAATGTTCAATTGTATGAAAACATATTGTGGATATATTATTTTATTTATTTAATGCATTTATGGTTTTAAAGTTATCTAATATTTTCAAACATAAAATTAATACAGTTCCCATTAACTTCTGACTTGCCTAGTTCTATCATAATGTGGAGAAGGAAATGTAGAATAATATTCAATAACTAACTCACAAACAGAGATAATCAAGTTGTTACAGTATTGAGGTGACGATATAATACTTATATAAATAGTATCTAAGTATAAACACATTAAAATCATAACAAAACATGAAGGATACGTGCTGAATAACTGAATATACGCAATACTTCCGATGTATATATTAATAAAAATGTAGGTATTAAAGTATATTAAAAAGAAATCCATCGAATAAATCCGGTTGTTTTGCCGCAACAAAATAATACAAACAAAACAACATTTTCCTTATCTTAACAAGCATCTGATTCGTTTAAAATTACATCTTAATCTAAAGAAATCGCTACTGTATGAAAATTAAACGTACGTGCAGGTTGAAGTTAAATTAATATTTTTACAATATAAAATCAGTGAATCGAAACGCACGTGCTATTTTTCTTTTTGCAAATAAAACGTACCCGCAGTAAGTTGATGTGCGTATACAAACAAAACGCCTTTTCGATTGGTTGCATTTACTCCCCATCATTTTCTATATAGGTATACTTATTCATCTATTTCTTCAGTGGCGTACATAATTTACATAACTGATAAAAAATATTATACCTACTACTTTTCAATATATATATTACTACATTTATATATATATATATATATATATATATATATATATATATATATATTTTAAAACACATTTATCATAGAAAAGTTGAAAAAATATTCATATGAAACATTAGGACCACAGAACAGATAATAAATAGAATTCCGATATTCTATATACCAATACAGTAAATTTTGACGCAGGGTTTTGATTGTGTGAGTGTCCTATGAAAATGAACCACGCATTATAGGTGTTATTTATATCAAAATTCATTTATGCATGGTCCGAATATTGAAGCTTGATTTGATATAAATAAAAAGGATTTCAAGTTATATTTTTTTATAAAAATCGATGTTTTTTAAAATATATATAAAAAATATTAAAATTATGAATTAGTCAAAAATCGCTTAGGTGATGCTTAGAAAACTTAATAAACTAAATTTTAATAATAAATATGACCATAAAATATATGTAATAATATGATGCGGTCCGATTCAACAAATTCACATTTTATTACATTTTTTACAATTGTAAGTTTTCTTTGACTTAAAATAAAAAATATTTTTCTTTTTATTATTTTTAGATACATATTTATTAATTAATACAGTTGAAATTGTAAATTATCAAAAAAAAAATCTCAAATTGCAAGCTTCGTATCTTTCCGCTAGGTGCCTCTTTAAAAAGGGCTCAGTAAAGGCTTCACCTTAACTTGTTTGGCAATCGGTCGAGTAGGTACCTATAGATTTTCACCGTCGATGTGTAGGTATATTAAATTCAAGATTATTATATCCTCTCTTTATTTGGAATACAGCACGCCATTCGGCATTGTAACCTATCGTAATAAAATTACTACTATACCATGACGGTTTTATGCGAGTAAACTTCCTCTAGTGTCATTGAAAATGTGTGATGGTGTCGGTGACGGTTTAAAAAAATTGAGAAACGTCTAACCAAGTGTATTGAGCTCCAAGGAGATTATGTTGAGAAATAAAAAAAAATACAAAAATAAAAACTGTTTTAATGCTTTTTTCTAAGGAATTATTGACCCACCCTCGTATTAAGAAGTGTTAGCGCTACAAACGTAGAGTTTAGGTATATGTAGAGTTTTTCATGAAGCAAATGAGGCGGTTGCTCTAGGGGTGATTTTTTTTGACGCAGGTGACTCAATTGATAAATTATACCGTAATTAAAAAATATGCCTATTTCTCACAATTCTGTAGGTGTTTGTATATTATAATAAAAACATCAAAATCCCTGCAACAACTTAAGGCTATAGGCGATTCGCGGATTGTGCAAATGACACGAGCCGAACGAAATATAATTTGTCATAAAAATTCAACATGCGTCCTTTTAATGTTATGTTTATTATTATATTCGTAATAATAATAGTATATTCATTGACAGGTTTTCTTTTTCAAGTACATGCGGAACGTTTTTTAGTCATCTTTACACGATTTAAGAACACATTCCTTCGATGCCATCATAAAACAAATTGACGTGCCCACACTCCACTGTCGGTCTCTGATTGGCGACGACTGTGAAATTTCGTTCCACCTACTGTTGAAAATTATTTGCCGTTTCACTTATGTATGCTCTTAATATTTATCATAACCACTCAAAGATATATTATCTACCTGCTTATACACAGTATATAAATCACACACTGTGATCATCACTTTATATCTAGGTGTGGTTGTTATTGATATGTCTACTAGGGTTTTTAATATATCATGGTGTGACCTCGAAATCATTTAGTGCATCGGGCATCCATGTCTCTAAGCCCGCCACTGGGTTACTTCGTTAGAAAAAAAAATGATTTAGTTAGTGCATAGTCATTTTTTCTTAAAAGGGCCTCCAAACCTGTCATCACATCGGGTCTAAACTTACCTAAAAGCACATAAAACCGTAATTGAGTACTTATAAATAATAAAAATTTTAACGTGGCTGGGATATTGTCGAATTTTTCACTGTGAAGATTTAATGATTTAAATGAAACTGACGATTATATTGTCAGAGGCCACGGAAAAAAAATCGCAAGGGGGCTTCCAAAACTGCCATAGACTAGAGCTTCTACGTACCTACATAGAATCTTCACTGTATGTAGTTGGTAGGTGCAATATGCTGAATGCATTTTATCTCATGAATATTTATTTGTAATTGTTAAAATAATTTTAGTTATACCTATAATAAAATTAATGACAACTTCCCTGATGAAACTAATAATTATGTCATATAATATTTAAAATGCTTTAGTTTAGTAGAGTAATACATACACATATATTTATTTTCTGAAATAACAAAAAACGATAAGATAAGGTTAGCTGTTTAATTATTATAAAACGATATATTAGGTGTGAAAGAATATGACATAAACTATTCATACCTAACATAATAGGTTTCCAACAAAACTTGACATTAAATTTGTGCGTGCAAGTGAAAAGAGCAAGTAACTTGTGCGAGTAATAATTATTGTTTTACATTGCCCCACTGTTAAAGTTATGTAAGAAAAACAGTTGCAATCAATTTTATTCACACACGCACCTTTTACGGGATCACTTCAACGTCATTTTCCCATCAAGTTTCTTACATATTACAGTCAAGTGTAATGCATATCGTAATAAAGTTTTATGCATAAAAACTTACTTTCGTAAACAATTATCAGTGTTATTTTTTATTGAATACTGAATATACGCAAGATTTAACAATATTATATCCATATTATTGAAAAAACATTAGAAATAATTACAAGATAAAAAGAACTTTTTATATACCACGTTTTTAAATTTTCTGTTGAATCATATAAACTTGACAATTCTATGTATTAATAATTTAGGACAAATGAGGCAATTGTCAACAAATCATTTTTTTGCTATTTTGCAACAAATAAACAAATATCGAATACATACTGAAATGTCATTTTGATTTCCATAGTAACGCACGTATATATTAATAATTTAGTTGCTAGGACCACCCCCTTAGCAACCAATAATAGTGGATTGGATTACGGATTTCCTCCGAAATAACTTTTCATACAAAACAGAATTAACTGAAAATGAATTCAATTCTACTTAAAGATGGCTAAAAGTATTAAAAGAATGCATTGGCATCGTGTTCTGATATATTCAAAAGTTTCAAATGTCTAGCTAGTCGGGGAGTTAGTTAAAAATCGATTGCAAGATTTGTAATGGATAAACATCCACCGGACAATCAAGAATACGAGCTAAAAAAACGTGGTAAAAATCGTAGAAAAAATAGGATCGATTATGATAGTAAGATATGAGTTCGGTTAAACTGTATTTAAAAATACCAATTATTATAATTCACAATAATATACTATTTTGAAAAACCTTAGAAACATACATGTAATAATAAAATTCTAAAAAAAGTTGGACCGGGTGGGATTCGAACTCAAATCTTTCACTGTCCTGGTGAATATTTAATCAATGCTGGTCGTATCGTCTATAAACCATACGAATTAATTTTAACAACAACGTTATAATGAAATCTCAAATTCCGTCAATGGTTACCAGATTTGTAATTATTTATATTATTAACATGATTATAGCGATAGAGGCATTCGGTGTTAACCAGTTGTTAGAATTTATTCATATTATTTATAAACGGATCGGTAAAATAAAGGGAGAAAAACGTGAGCTCGAATCCTACTCCGTTAAATTTCTTCCTAGGAATTCTTCTAATATACATGCTTCTGAGGTTTTACAAAATTATATACTTAATATATTCAAGAAAAGTTAAATAATGAACATTTGTGTTATAATATACGTCAAAATGTATGAAAAAATAAACTTACAGCCGGCATTTTCATTGCGCCAATGTATAGAATATTAATTTTACTATTGGAAGCCCATTCCACATCAGAGTAGAGGACACGCTATCAAGTGTTGTGAAAAAGACGAATAGTATAAAATCAATTAAAATTGTAATATCGAAAGTTCATGAAACTGTTCCTAGTTATAGTCCAAAGTTTTTGAATATACAAGTATGTAGTATATTTAAGAGTTATCGAAAAATATTGGTGCAAATAATGTCTTCATGGTATGTAAATACATATATATCAATATTTTTCAAGAAATCTTTATCTAAAATAATATATCAATGTCGTAGTGTTTTTATATTTTCAGAAAGTCAAGCAATCATTAAAAGGAAAATGCATTATGTATAAAAATAAAATTCCATTCTCAGTTTCTCGGCTTCATAAAATCTAGTTGCTACATAAATGCATCCAATAATATTAATAATAGATGATTTAAACATATTAAAAAACAGTGAAAATATTATAGAATCGAAGAATAATGCAAGAAAAATATTAGTTATGCAAGTGGGTCGACTTTGAGTGGAGCGTCGACCTTCTATTGCAATTATTGCGAATTGCATTTTTTCCCATCGGAAAAATAATAATTGTAATCATTTACAGCTTTGAAAAGCTGCTTGCTAGCTCCGGGTATGGAAGACAATCGGAAAGAAGTGTAAAGGAAGCCAGGCCAGGGACAAAGGAAGTAAAGCAACCACTTAACTATGAAAATATTGCTTCTTCATATTGATTAGTAAGAAATTATTAGATGGGTAATGTAATAATATTTTTGTCGGAAATTTCAAGGTTTAACTGGGAAAAGAACATACTGATACACAGTTCTTATAAAGATGATACATTTTTAAGGGGCCTAATATATGACTTATTTAGATAATAATATTATGATAACGTTGTAGAAAAACATTTTGAAATAATTGATTTTTAATATTTTTTTTTTATTCAACAAATAATTCACAAGATTTCAAAATGTTAAATTCTGATTATTGAACATAAATGTACATAAATTTGAAAACACTAGTGACACAACTACAACACTAATTATGTAAGTATGTTCAATAATAATTAGAATGTTACATTCTTAAATTATTCATTATTCGTTGAATAAAAAAAAAAAAAAAATTAAAAAATATTAGCAAGTTCAAGTAAATTACAACAAAAAATCTTGGAGTGATCCGTGACGTCGGTTAGTAATTAATGTAATACCTACTTTGATTTAAAATACAAAAGCCGATCCTAACAGTAACTCAATTTGAAAAGCGCTTCAGAGAATATTAAGAGCCATTAATTTAAATTTGTCGCAATTAAGTATGGCGCCTATAGCATAGTGGTCTATGTGCATGGGCGCGAAACCCGAGAGATGCAGGTTCGATTCTGCTGGGTCTCTTACTTTTTTCAAAAAGATATTCTCTATTGGTTATAATATATTTTCTCCGAAGTGTTTAATTATTTGGCTGATACCGTGTTCTTACATGCCGATTTTTGTCGTTCAACTGTCTATTGAATGTTGAATGTTGAATGCTGAACAAAAGAGCGTTCCCATATGTTAATTTAAGTTACATTGACAGTCGTAGTTAAGATGGCGTTAATTGAATTTGTTAGTACGTGCGTCTTCGTAATATCTGATATTTTAAGTGACGAACTAATGAAAATATTGCTGAAAAAGCATAAAAAACGTCGTTTATAAACTAAAACAACGTGTGTAAGTCAAGACATGTTTCACGTGCCGATGCGATTTATTATCACGTTGGTTACTTTATCTAAACAACCACTTGTCTCGAATATTAAACGACTAAAAGTAGAAAGGACCTCAACTTTGCTCAATTCAACTTTTTAAAAATGTAGTAACCCGGAATAATGATGATAGTTTTTTTTTTTTTTAATGGATTTAAAGTGGTCCTGGACGTCTCACAAATGATTAAATGTAAATTGCATGTTTCACATTTTGCCGTAGCACAGTTCAGCGTGAGCTGTTTTACCGGGAAGAGATGGCCATGTAGCATTGATATCAAACCATTACGCGTTGTTCATGGAGCATTGCAAGTAGTTATGTCCCAATTTTATTAGATTCAATTAATTTCATATTGATGGTATCAAATATTTGATAATAACGTTGTCATTATTATCAGATATTTGATTATATTTATAGACACGACTTGATACTTAAAAGTGCTTACCAGAATTTTATATACTTAAATTATAAGATATCATTCTAATTTATTTCCCCACCTATTTTTTCTATTTTCCATTATATCCCAGTAGTCTTTTTTATTAAATATTTTGTTTTATTTCGATATGAATTTGATCTCAACAATATACGGCCATATATTTCCGATACAACATCTCACGGATAACTGTACACCTAAAAATTCCGCACACGCTTACGCAGAGGTACCTATATTGACAGATTTTTATTTTACGATCAATGAATGTTAACCACTTTTGAACAACAACGTGTATTTTTTTTAGTCGGACTCTGGATTCGAACCCAAAACCCACAACTTTATAAGCCGACACGTTACTGCTCTGCCATCGTAGGAATGGTGGTGATATCATTGATAAATAATTTTATTAGCTTTGTTACAAGCTATCATTGATGATTCACAGGTCAATAATCTTTCGTAGGCCATTTGATGATGACACAAGGCACAAAAAATAAGGGCTATTTTTTCAGGCACTTAATTGTACAAAAGAAACGTGCGTCGATAACGGTCTTCGGGTCTTATAAGAAGATAATTAAAATATCGAATCTCTTTTGGGCACCTTTAACAAGCGAGGCAGGTATGTGTGCTTAAATTAGAAAATACGAGGCGCCGACATGCTGGAAGATTTATGATCATTAGCTGTAAAATACATCAATGGGCGCAGACTCCGAGATGCGAGTAAATAATATTACGAATAGGTACCTATCTCAACTGAGGTGGGAGAAAAACCAATATTTGTAAAAGACTTCGACTTCTTGGCTCAGGGGTCAAGTACCCTTGTTGAGTATTGAGATCTTATCCTTATAGACAATATAATGTCTAATATAAATAAATGTCCCTAATATAAAAAAAAGTATTATTCAATAAATTATATATTTCAACTAATAATACATATTTATTATATTATTTTTTATCGTTATCAAGCAAGACTAACAAAAAAATTATACATAGGTATTATAATAACAACATGACTATTTTAATTTACATGATACGACTGAAGTCAGTTTTGTGTCTGACTAATATACGCTAAAAATCCATTACCTTATTAATTAAAATAAATCTCAACATGTAGAATGTACTTATTCCATACAATTTAATCATAATTAGAACCAGCTTTGTCCGCTTAAATATTATATTATCAACTAATTTAAGAAACTCATAATGATCACTATTCAATTACGTGGGGTACGCAGTGTTTTATTTTAATAAATAACATAATGACTGTTTACTAAAAAACAACAGTTAACACCATTGATATGAAAAACATAGTTATAGTGAGGTTAGCTTTATCACCAGCGTGGATCAAACCACTGTTGAATAAAAACCTTTATAAGGTGATTCGATTCCTCTTAGTCATGTATGTTGCATTGCCGATTCAGCGGCCTTCTAAGACGCAGTGCGCAAGACTCGTAACTACTATGGTCTAACCACCTATAATGTTGCAAGCCTCTCCCGCGCACAGTCTTGACAGTGCGACTTCCAGTCAAAGTAATTGTACATTCATTAAAGAGACAGCGATTTTGTGTTGGCGTTTGAGAAAATAAGAAGGTAGAAATATAGGGTACATTATCCAATAATTGATATAAGGATATTTCGTAACCTGAAATGTTTTTCATTATGATCGCCGCCATTTGACATTTTTGCTCTCTCGTGATCTGACACTGACAAGCCCTCCAGGGTAGCGTCGGCGATTCTAGCAAGCAACAACAAGAGTAGCCCGGGATACGCAAACAATCAGCATTTTGGATTTTATGAGGATAACGAAAGATGAATAGGCAGTACAGTAGTGGACCGGAGGGCACTCCAGTACTTCTTAAAACAGTTCTAATCATTATTATGCTACACAGAATAATTTTGAAATGATAATTAAATTAGTAATTTAATTATCATTTTAGACTTATCATAAAATTTAGAGCTTAAATCCATATTAGGCGTAAAAATGAGTGAGAAACGATTGGTCAGTCCAATTCCAAAGTGATAACAGAAAAAATATGACTCTTTTTTTGCTTCAAACACGCGAATACGATAACCAAAAGACGTTTTGATATAAATATTGTATGCATAGTTTTGACACGTGCAACAGTCCGATAGAGAAGTTCACAAAGTATTATGATCGTTATCATTGTCAGTTAAAAATATTTCCGTAGCTAACCATTTACATATTAAGAAAAAACGGAGGATGATAAAATATTAGGTAGATAATATCGCTTGGTTGGAATACATACTTATATATTCGTTGATTCAACCCTAACTATTCTACTATGATCCTTTATCATTGCGTATGTAAGATCTATCTAAATTATTCCTTTGTTGTAATTCTGTTTCATATACCAAATGATACCTTTGATGTGACACATAGACGGGTGAATTTTGATTTTTGTTATGCCTTTTTCTCACAAACAATGCTTGACTCTGACAAGAGATTTGACGTAAGTCCGGCTCACCAATCATCGTAATTACACCTTTCAAATATCACATATCAACAAACACAAAAAAACTACTCCGAAATTTCCTAGCAAAGAAACATTTCATCATATTATATTGTAATTATCAAATAGACGAATCTCTTAAAATTTAACTGAGAGAATAAAGAAATAGTCTGTTACATACGTGACTAAAACGATTTTTTTATTTTAATTATATAGTAGCAAATATAATCTCTGCGGAAAATATTAAATTCACTTCCTTGTATAAAAGACAGATAGGCTAAATAAATTTATTCATATATATCCGACTTATTTTAAAATATTAAACAACGAAACATGTCACGGAGAGTTAAGGCTTTCTAGAAGTGGATGTATAGAGTATAGAGATGCTTCTTCGCTTTGACTGGCCGGCTGACAAAAATGTTGACGTTCTCAACTGAATGAGAAATGACCAAAAAGTTCTGCGTAATATCAAAACCAGATAACTACAGTACCTACCTCGAACATATTATGAGAAGACAAAATTAAAGCATTCCTCAACTTGTAATCTAAGGAAAGAACAACGGTAGGCGTAACAGAGGATAGCGCCGTATTTCGTGGCATAAGAACGTCCGTGATTGGTATGAGTGCAGCTAAGTAGGTTAAAAGATGGCACAAAAAGAAGAAGAATACATATATTATTCAGGAATAATATCGATCAACTCACATTAAAAAAATGGTATATGTAACCTATATAACCAATAGAAATATGTATAAAAGTTCTAAAGTTCGGCTGAGATTAGCAATTACGACGGGTACGGCCTTTGGTGTAGAATTCTGATTTATTATTGTATTTTTTATTAGCTCTAAAATTCTAAGAATCTTGAACGCCTCCAGAAGAGAAGAATTTTGAATATATTTTTTAACGAGAAATCAATATGAGCTTTTTTTGAAAATCTATTGAGTACGCAGTCTGGGTTCAAATACACATTGATAAAAAAACATCCGAATTTTTCATACCCAGGATTAGAACACCTCATAGATTGAACGAATATACAATAATTTAACAAAATCTGCAGCAAAACATCCGCGAGAGAAAGTGCCGATATAGGTAGGTATAAGTATACAAAAATGTCGAGATTTAGAATTTTTTGGTAGGTGGTGTGTAATTTTAAATTAATTTGTCACAAAATTGTGGGTTGATTGATCATTGATCTGTATACATAACATAATTACAATTTAAAGTTAACATTAATCTATTAAGTATTAATGGTTATTGTTTGTATCGCATTGATATCTTTGATTGTACGTGAGTAAAAAATTACATACTTACATACTAAAATTAACTCAATTAATTAATAACATTAATTCAATTGGAATTTTTATACATAGTTTCAACGGCGATTTTCTTTGACGCAGATAACGCAATCGATTCGTCAATATATTTAAAAAGGGGCCTTGAAACAGTTCACGCCAATTATAAAAATAGTCACAGATTTAGTGTGTAATAATGTATGATACAATTCCTACGATTAACATAAAATGAGACCATAACATAACCGCTCACACTGATACGTACCTACTTGTAAACAAAAAATAAGCAACGAATATTATTATGTATCATCGCTGTCATCCTCAATAAAGATTGTTTTAAATTAAATGGTGTGATTAATGGTTTTTATTTATCGTTTAAGGGCTCAAAATCAGTCACTTTGTCAAGCTTCCATGTTTCTAAGCCCACCTCTGCATAGTTTGATACGTCATATCATTTATTATAGTGAAAGTATCGAGATATTGAGCCTTTTATATTTATTAGAGAGGAATTATATTTAGATATATTGTCATAAATAATCGCTGATCGACAGTTTGCCAGTGTTTTTTTTTTCTAGATGCCTTTATGGATACCTCGCATTTACTATCGAGGTTTCTTAAGGACTTTGGCACGCATACTACTCTACTTGATGCTAGTCAAATGAAAATTGTGCCGGCTGATATATGAAATATGCCTTATTGAAAACTATTCTTCTACCCGAATCGGTTATTGCTAATTTGAATTCGGCCAGGGCCTATGAAACCGCCTTGCAAAAACCTTGGAAAATTCCTTGTAGCGCAAGGCGGTGGTGATTCTGATGAATATTTTGTCGTATTCATTGGGAACTGAAGACTGCGATTTGTAGCCGAGTTTTTTTTCCCGTGGTAAAAGAAATGTCGCATAGGACTGATATTCTGAGCATATACTTATCCTATCTTATATGATTGCAGTCACTGGATCTGAACGGCATGAATCATCGTTACATGTCACCGTCATCCCTCGTTATCATAAATATGTATATTTTTCATAACTAAAAAATAATAAATCGCACTTACATCAAGTTAGAAATGGGGTGACGAGTTATAGATAGATACACCTGTTATAACTAACATTACATTATTCGTCTATGTGAAATTTTCAGTGTAATCTGTGTTATTACGTTTCTAATCTAATATTTCATACAAATCGCGGTGTGTGGCTCACAGCATTAGCTTGAAGACCGTGTCACCAAAATATTCCGGTCACTGACACAAAGTAAAAAAAAATATTGAGTAAGTACCTTCATCTTATTTTATGAAACACAAATATCTTAAATATAACATTTATGTATATCTACTCATTATCCGATAATACTAACTAGGTAGGTAGGTACTGCACATTTACGGTTGCGGTAATGTGAAGAAGTTTCTTAATAATTATTGTAGGGATCATGACGTGCATATTGCATATATTGTGAAAATAGCTAACAGTATAATTATTATAGAAAAAAATACAAGGTGGCAGTGCCACCTGTCAACATTATTTCATATTGCGATATGCCAGTCCTGCACTGTAAGCATCTGTTTAAATACTAAATTAATGTAAGAATCATAGGATATATTTTCTTTCATGGCTCGATTTAAATAAACGATTCCTTTATTTGCGTTTATTTTTCAAATTTAGAATTTGCGTTTACGTGTATATTTTCTCTCACCGTACCTCATTCACTGCTGACCAGTTAATTACAAATTAATTAACACATTTAATTATCATGCCAATAGTATCTAATGGTCATCTAACGGCCACGAACCCAGCGCGTCTTCAGCGCTGTAAGTATTATTACGTCTTTTCTCAATCTCGATGTCACCCATACATTTGTATATGTTTTTTATATCATGCGTTACAGATTGACATATATATAAAGTAAGACATATAAATATTGTAATGGTACTAATTTTATTTTTGACTATTATTTTGTCATTGTAAAAATGTAGGTCATCTTTTCGTAAGCTGTAATGCAATATATTTTTTTGTGTGTGTAAATAAATAAATACAAAAGATAGATTAAAAACCATTACAAAAACTCTTAAAAAGTCTATCATGATACTTCAACAGGAATCGGGTAAGATTCACACCATAGTGTTAAACATTGTTTTAATCATTTTAATTGTTTTAACTTTAAATTCTTAGTAAAATTACATTTTAAAATGGTTAACTATCTACATTGTTTTCGTTTTAAACTGAATAGGTACATTAGATATCAAATTGTGGACTAGCTGCTTTCTGCTTCTTATTCGTAAATGCTTGATTTAATAACGATTTATATAATTTTAATCGGAGTCATAAGTTGCAACGGGCTGTACAGGCGAAGTGTAGAGAAACATCGCGGCAAACAAGGGGTATCGCATTGTAATGCGGATGTGGCAATTAAAATTCAATCAAGCCTACGACTCGTAGACGTATCTATATTACTTATTTTACCTTACATTCCTCTTCTTTACCTTTGTTCTAGGTGAGTGTTTCGCTGGTCGGTTGTTATCTACGATGCAAGGCAAGTATGCAAGCCAGGGCTGGACAAGTGGAAGAGTGGCCAATGCTGGACTATCGCTGATTGGACGCTTATTCTGCCACTACAAAAAAGTATTTATTATATTACATTAGTGTATATGTAATTATTATTTTATCTAATTTTCGATGAAGAAACAAAATTACACTGATTTTAATATCTACCAATTGAAATAATATTTTACATGCATAGTCAATTAAGAAATTTTACCATGGATGACATTATAACCGGTGTATTATATGGTAAAGCTCAAATTAAGGTTACGTATCCAGTGTATTATTAGCGATTTTTTCTACTTTTAATACTTTACTTTAATCATGCAGTTGTCGAGTATCGACACAATAATAAAAAAATACATCACACAATCATATAATTTAAAAAGTTAATGACTAAGAAGGAAAATAGGGCCGCAGGCAATTTTTTTTTTACTATTAAAGCAAATTTGTAATGTGTGGATATCTCACTTATCTGGTTAACCCGCCACGTCAGGCCCCTTCAGAGCCCGGCTCCCAGGGTAGAGCCCTGTTAGCCCCCCCTTGTAGGGGCCATGATGTAGATACAATAATGAGCTCATGTAATTTGAATAATGTGAATTTTAAATTAAACTATTTTTTTATTCATATATGTTACGCCGAATGTGCGAAATTGACTATTACATGAAATGGGCTAAATTTTGCCTAAATCATGAAAAATGCAAGCCCGTTGCCTTATTCATGAATTAGACAAAATATCTGGTGAGTGCATGAATTCCGCAGTAATTTTTCTGCCTTGTTCATGCATTGGACAAATTAGATAGTAGCGCTACGGTGGTATTTTTTGCAACTAAACTAAATGTGTGAAATGCTCGTGGATTGGTCAAAATATACGTATATTATCTATGGTCAAAATAGGTGGTCGCGCTCCGGTGGTATTTTTTGCAACTAATCAAACTAACCAAATGAAATGTGTCAGATGTCATTGATTATAATATAAAAATATACCAATCAATAACTAAAATGACGTTCATATCCATTTACTATGCGCAAAAAAACTAGAACTATAATATGATAACGGATGAATTTTATTAAAAGGTATTTTCGCGATTTGATTCGTGCTTGGGTATCGTACATGCAATGGTCGATTGTAAGTTTTTGATAGTTTGTTGACACTTGTTAGCTAACCTCAAAATGGACATTCAGTTGAATAATTCAGAATTTCAAAACCTAACCTAACCTAACCTTTTTTTTTTTTTTTTTGTGGCGGGGGGAAATCTTCTTAAGACACCAACAGCAGTCAGCGGCGACTGACTGGTAGTAGTGTGGGATTCTTACCCACTAAAACCCCCCTCCTCTTCCCAGCTGCCCTCCCGGAATCCGCTTTTATGCATTGCTTCAGGAGGGCAGCTATGACCTTGCATTATATTATGCCGCTACTCTTTCTCCCCTCGCCGGGATCTTTCCTCCTCTTCCTTGCTCTGCATCACTGACGATGCAAACTCCACCCACGCCGACCATGATGCAGCGTTTTCCAGCATGGAAGGAACCATTTTTGTCAGCGTCATTGCTTCCTCGCCGACTTTGCTTTTAAGACTGTTTCTGGCTTCCTCCCATGCAGGGCATGCAAACAGGGTGTGTTCGGCGTCATCTTTAATGCTTCCGCAGTGGTGGCACTCGCAGGTCACTTCTTTCCCTATTTTGTGAAGATAACTTCCAAAGCAACCGTGCCCTGTGAGTAGCTGCGTAAGGTGGTAACACAGCTCGCCGTGTTTCCGCTGGCACCAAGCCATGAGCTCACCAATGAGCCGATGCGTCCACCGGCCTTTTGCGGAAGCGTCCCACTTTTCTTGCCATTTTTGCATCGTCAGTTCCCTGGCATCGACTCTTTTCTGCCCATTGTACACTGCCTGCCTTTCGGCAGCGAGCAGGTCATGTACCTAACCTAACCTAACCTAACCTAACCTAACCCAACCCAACCTAACCTAATAATATTATATTATGTCCAATTATAACTAATAAAATCATCCGTATTAAATTTACTTTTTTTGCTGTCATGTTGACAGTTTAAGAATTCCATGCCCTGGCGACTTCATGTACTCGGCAGAAAATTTACCTTATTCATGAATAAGGCAACAGGCTTGACTATTACATGAATTAGCCAAAATTTAGCCCATTTCATGTAATAGTCAATTTCGCACATTTGGCGTAACATATATAAATTTAAAATACCTCAGAAATGTACTTATTAATTGTAGTTAAATTAGTAAAACACATTGGACGAAATACGATTGGTATGGATGGATTCGAGTCCCGCCGGTTTCATCCGCAAAATACAATTTGTATCAGTTGACAATGTCCCACTGAAGCGGAGGAAACCGGTCTTGATTAATAATACATTATGTGGAATAAGTACTTACTACATAAAGTATATATTTATATTTAGACACAGCGAGAAGCATTATAATAATATCAACGTTTATTGAAAGTTTAACAATCTCTGAATACAGACTAAAGTTTAACAGTCGTCACCTTGGGGCATTTCGTTTTTAACCCTTTTGTTTTACTAAAATTTGACTCACCCTCCGTAGTATCACTACGCTTGACTCATTCGAAATTGGTATCATTATGAAAATATTATATTAAATAAAATTTTACTTAGGTAGGCACAGATATATTATTTTATGTTAAAAATGCTCGAAGTGATTGTACAGGGAATGGTCGATATTTGAATAATTTATCAAAATCATTAAATTTAAACAAGTTTTTTAATCCAATTGGAAAATTCTAATCGGATGCATTTCAAATCGTGTAAGATCTGCGTCGATATATTCGAACTGCAGTGCTGTGTGTTTTAGTCCTTACTTAAACCTTGTAATACAACAGCAGTTCAAAATTAACTTCTTCTTTTGGTGCAGTTTTCTATAGAAAGTTATTGACAAAATTGTAGTACATCTATCTATCATGGGCCAGTCATATCAAGTAACCAACGCTTTGATAATCTTATTTTGTCTATATATCTGAAATTTATTACAGTATAAATAAAATATAGAGTAAATCATAGGTACTTTTTGTTGCGGAAAATATGCCCGGAGTAGGTATACAGTCTTTCAGCGTTTGTTGCTATAAGTTTTCTTGGCTTATTGGATCATCTTAAAGCCTTCTGATTAGTTATATGATCAGCCCAAGAATCTTCATGTTAGTCATAACTAAAAAAATTCATATTTTTACTACGGCCATAATGTAGCGACTGATCGTCATCCAACGAGTGTCCAGTCTCGATTACTGAAAAAATTGTACATTTTTTTAAAAGTGTTTCTTGTCATCTAAATTCTGACATTGATAATATTACAGTCTGAGCTCCAGCTCTATTTTCTCGAGATAAAATGAACATAAGTTTGATCTATTTAAACGCCTATCTAAAATTCAATTCATAGTAGATTTGTTGCTGCATAAGAAATTTGAATCTTCAGAAAAGTACCTTATTTACTGACATAATACACTTACCGGGCAATGACGAATGATTTGCCAATAAATACTTTCTCCAAAGATCAGTGACGATCCGTAGGAGTAGGAAGATCATGCGTTGCTTAAAGGCGGCAAATGAAGGAACGAATGACAATAATATTATTACAACCTATGATAGCAGTGGCAGTTTTTCCATACAGTAGCCGATACGGTTGCTTCGAAAGTGCTGACATCAGCCGATAATGGCAGTTTATAG
Organism: Rhyacophila brunnea; assembly: GCF_057557595.1. Taxonomy (NCBI): domain Eukaryota; kingdom Metazoa; phylum Arthropoda; class Insecta; order Trichoptera; family Rhyacophilidae; genus Rhyacophila; species Rhyacophila brunnea. The sequence goes on along the minus strand of NW_028233276.1, from coordinate 30,258,205 downwards.
CAGAGGCATAATTTTTACAATAAGGCCTTCCAAGATTTCGTGAAAATGCTTTAATCTTCAGTAAACGATGTGTATGTGACTTTTTTTTTAAACATTTTTGTTACACTTAAATTTACTTAAAGTTACAAATAAATAGGTAAGTAATAAAATGTGTAGGTTGGTAGAGTATACGTTTTATATCTTTTTACTACACTAATACGCCTCTTTACCTGATTAGCTTGCATAAAATGAGATAAAATGATATTCACTTGTATTAAATATATGTAATACTATATAAATAAATGCATTATATAATATGTAAATAAAACATTTTTAAAATATATTATATCATTTTCATCCTAGAGACAGAGTGAAAAGTTATGAAGCATATACTCTACAAAAAAAAATTGCATACTAGGTATATATGAGACAAGAAATGAAAGGGGTACGCATAGTCTGCTTTAGGGCGACATTTTGCCTAGGGACGTCACTGCTTAAGATATTCAAATATATAATATATTTATGAGTCTTTCGTAAGTATATATTTTCAATAATAATACTGTTACATTATTAAATCTTATGTAAACTCTGTTTTGAACTTAGACTATAGATTGACTTGAATAAAAATAATTGAACGCATAGCAAATTATTAACATGGTTATTAATTATTAAATTAGATGGAACCGGAGTATGAGTTTAAAACACTCGTTGAATTTGTTAGTTTAGAAGTGATCCCCAGAGCTGTCTCACCCAGATAATTGACCCAATCTCATCGTCGCTCATTCAGGTGAGTCGGCTGGACTCGTACCTCAGTCGGCCGCTCCGTTCTAATGCGTTTTTAAATATAACTGTGATATGCTAGCCTGTAATTTTTTTATTAGTAATATTTTAACAAAAAAAAAATCGACATTCAACGTGATTGTTTCTTCAATGAGTGAGACTTGAAGTCGAGTGTTATTATATTAACTGAATCAACGTAATTTTAGGTGAGCTTGTGTAATTTGCAATGATGGAGTATTTTGCAAGAATGCGAGTAATGTTTCTGAATTCATATATGTTATCAGGAAATGTTTTTTGTGTATTTTCACACAACATAAATATGTATAATCATAGCAATCAATGGAAGTCATAATACATACATTTTTGTAACATTCAAGTCAATGCGGCGAATCTGCAGGGCTATACTAAATAGTTAATACGGCAACACGTTTCCGTTATTTTTATTACTTCAAAATAGCACGGATATCACTCGGAGCGATTCCATATAAAAGGTCGTAGCGGACAGCTCGTAGTTAACGCGGTCATGGACGGCCGTGTTAAAAAATATCACGCCTGGCAGTTAATTTCCCGGGATAATTAAGTAGGTACCTGAATACGTAACGACATACCATAATACGAGTATGTATCACTTTTATATTGATTTTCAAAATTAGGTGATATGTTAGAATACTCCTCTGCCGGAGCTATATTCAATTACATATTGCCGTCTATTCGAAGTTCATTCTTTGCTCCTTTACAGTAGTGAGTCCTTAAGAAGGCTATTAATATAGAATGGTTGCCATGGACCAAGGATTTCGAGCAAGATTCGGTTTATTAACTTATGACGGTTGTACTGTAAACGTCAGAAATACAAAACGCACCGTGAAACGAGTGTCCTCAAATATTACCAATATTGAATGAGAGTTTTGTATGCATATTTATGATACAGACGTAAAATTGAAAAAAAAAATGTCTCCACACTTGCAGATTGCAGGTACTGGAGTTGCTCCAAAAGAGTCTCCGGTGTGCCTTTTTTCAAGTCAATCAGTTTCCGGCGATTTAGAAGGCCACTAAATAATACCATCCACATGATGAATGGCGACGCTGTGGGATGCTGATAATATGACTTGGTGAGCGATAAGAATTCTTGAAGGCGACGTGTGGTGATGATAATGCTCTATCCATTCTTGTCAATGTTTATTATTTGTTAAAAATTGAAACTAAGCTATTTTTTCTATTCTTTAAGTCAGTATACACTTCACACTAGGGAATTCTTTATTTTCATCTTTATGATTCCGGGAGACTTACTTATAAAATGCTTATTTTCTTGTCAAGACAGTGTCTATTTCATGATATTAATAATGTCCATTTAATAATGATTGTAAAGTGGTACGCAAACTGCCAAATTCAAATGCCCTATTCAACACTATTATGAATCAGTTTCGGAATATATCGTGTAAATGTGTTTAGCACGGAAGTTCTATGTTTTTAATTTGTATTAATGTATCATTAAAACTTGTGTTAATTTTTGTAAATGCCATCATCTTTATGTAGTCTTTCTTTGTAGTCTTGGAAGCCTCAATATTATATATTGGATAATGTTAATTATTTTATATATGTATACTTACATGTTTTTTCATACTTTTATGAATAATTACACCATTTAAATAATATGCATCCACCAGCATATTAAATACTTTCAAGGGTCAGATCCTGTAACGGGACAACGTTCAAAGCCTCCGTAGACGATAATTAAAATTAATGATACGGTGTGGTTATGTTGATGATGATGACGTAACAAAAGGGGGAAAAAATAAACGATTTGATTGGACTAAGTTTATCCGCGCGGACACCAGGCTAGGTTAGGTTAGATGCCGGTAATCTCCTAAAAATGATCACATCTGTGAGTCGGAGGTAATTCGGACAAGTGTATAATTTACTGAGCCAATGACTGCTCACATTCTTATAATAATTTTACAAACATAAAAAAACACACAGTTTCTCTGTATATCATAATATTATGTGTATTGTAGCTGTGCATAAAAGAGATGATGTTTAACCATGTTTATTTGATAAGATTTTATAAGGATTAACAAACCGTGTTAACTGAGAAAAAATCTTAAATTTAATATAAATAATTACAAGATAAAAAGAACTTTTTATATATTTTTTTTTCGACCATGTACCATCCTAATAGGATCATATGGGCCTCCACAGAGTAGAGGTTTTATATATTGACAGATTTTGTTTTTTTACGAGAAATGTATGTCAGCCACTTGCTCAACCTATTAGGTCCATACCCTGACTCACACACAAATTGAAAAACAATATGTGTACTTGCTAGAACCAGGATTCGAACCTGAGACCCACGGCGTGATAGTCCAACGCTTATGCCGCGCGGCCACCGTTTTTAAATTTTCTGTTGAATCATATAAACTTGACAATTCTATGTATTAATAATTTAGGACAAATAAGGCAATTGTCAACAAATCATTTTTTTTGCTATTTTGCAACAAACAAACAAAAATATAGAATACTGAAATGTCATTTTGATTTACATAGTAACGCACGTATATATTAATAATTTAGTTGCTAGGACCACCTCCTTAGCAACCAATAATAGTGGATTGGATTACGGATTTCTTCCGAAATAACTTTTCATACAAAACAGAATTAACTGATAATGAATTCAATTCTACTTAAAGATGGATGGAAGATATTCTAAAAGTTTCAAATGTCTAATTAGTCGGAAAGTTAGTTAAAAATCGATTGCAAGATTTGTACTGGATAAACAACCACCGGACAAACAAGAATACGAGCTAAGAAAAACGTGGTTAAATACAGGAAAAATATGAGTAAAAAAAATAGTACATGGAAGCACGCCGAGTGATCTGAGGAGATCCTTAAAAACTATCTTACTAGTATTTTATATTACCTATACAATAAATAAAAAAATATAGTACAAGTAATTCATTAATCGATTAATTAATTAGTGAATATAATTCATATTTATCATAAAAAATACTTAATAAATTACTCCCGATTTTATAAATAACGTGGAGAATTTAGTAAAGTATTTACTATATTATAGTTTGAATTATTTGTTTTAAAACGTTTCTTTACGTTTGGTAGTTGTTACAAGTTGGTAGTTCTATTCCAGTAAATATGGCTATTTCGACATTCACCACATCTTTCACTGTTCTCTCACTCTAGATGCATAACTACGTATGAAATAAAATACATGTTTCGTTTTTTGTTTTGTGAAAGATGGCGGTAATGGTTTTTTCATCCCGCGCCGCGTTACATCAATCAACGTAAACACCTTGCAACAAAAACAACTTCCTAAATTACCGATCGCGGCCCAAGAAACAAGGGCCTGCGTCCTATTTTGGCCATCTTTTTCATCACACAACTGACACAATACAACATAATATAAAAACAGTATTTATTTATGCATGTATTACAAAAAATGGATGTGCGCTAGTATTATATTTTTTTTATTGTAATATCCAGTGCTGCAATGGAGCAAGAATGAAGCATGGTGTGGATCCGGAACTTTTTTTCAAGATGTAGCAGATATCTCATTTAGAAGAGAGTTTTAAAAACGTTTGTTATTCTTTTAATTATATCTACATACTGTTATGACAGGGAACACATTAATAAGGGACGTGGGTTAACTACTGGGCGAGGTTGTGAAAAAATATGTTATTTTAATTTTTTATGCGATTGTATCATAAGATACATTAAACTGTTTATCACGCAATCAATATTAGTAATATTTGAGAACACTCAGCCGGCTTTGTGTTTCATGCGTTTTCTAGTCTGATCATCATTAAAATAATATTAAACCAAAAACTAGTTTCAAAATATTCGTCTATGGCGACTGACTTTCGCATTTTTATCATTTATGTACCTATTTGTTCTGAGGTTGTGAATCTTGGCCACCTAAGGGCGAAGACACACAGCACTTCAAATTAATGCAGACTGAGCAACGCATGTATAGAATTGAAATCAAGTATGTTAATAGTATGTGGTTACACCACAGTTCGTGACAATTTGCTGCAAACTGTGTCATCGTGTGTCTCATCCCTAGCAAAGAGATTTTTTTTTTTTTTTGTAAATACTTTTCATTATTTTTTTTAGAGAAATTGTGATTAGTTATTTGCTCAATCAATTGAGTCCATCTTCAGAACTGGAGATTTTTTACAGGAAACTTAGGAACTAATTTTGTTCACAAACCTAATGCCATAGGATTTTTTCACTATGTAAGTGCACTAGAAACAAAACTAAATACATAAACTGTAAAACAATCTCTTACAAATTTGTTTGATTTAATTATATATAATCGATTTTTATTTGTGATAAATTAATTTAATACGGATAAGTGATGTATAAAACATACCTTTTTGTCCTGGCATCCTTGATAACAGATACCTACCAAATGTAAGAGTTGATTCGTTGCAGGGAAGGTTTTTGATGAATTCGCGATCGCCCGAAGTTTGACAGGCGCACCGTGCAAGTTAAAGGGTCAAGTGGGCAATTTGTGACCGCGGTGTGATACTGTAATTGATACTGCAGAATGGTTGATCACCCCACACGAGCTATTTGATGTTTTGAATAGTGGTTTTGTATGAGAGTCGTTGATTACAAAGTTTGACGTTGCATACAATATAATTACTTGTATAGACAAGATTTGAATGTAATTATAAGAAGAATATTTCGATTTATTCACACAACCACCCACCCAAAAAAACAGTGGCGTAGAAGATTTTTGTTCAATAGAATTTGAAAAGAATAAATTTTCTTTGCTATTCCAATGACAAAGAGCTTTTTATATTATGTTGTAAATAATTATCGGGTATATCACTCTTGTTTAACCCTATAGTGCGATTAGACATTATAGATATTCAAATAATCGGCCAGTTCTTAATATCAGATTTTTTAGGTCATTTTACCAGCGCTCAAAGTATAAAAAATACGAACCGGAGCCGGAGGACAATTTACCAAAATATCAAGATATTATTTATAGAATTTTATACTTACACTTATTATTAAATAAAAATAAGTGTGTTGTATTTTTTTGTAATATGATGCTCCGACAGTCAAATGGATTAACTGTCTTTAAACTAGTGGCATGCAAATAATAAACCAATATATACAAGAGGAAAGCAAGAAGACGCGATGGCATAGAAATCACAAAGATGCTGAAATGTCGAGTGGATAACCGCTGGATCAATTCAGCAGCGAAGAACTAGGTGGAAGGCCTTCAGTTATAAAAATGTTTCATATTCGACTAGCATACTAAAAGACAAGGCAGCATAGCATACAGTGTAGATTGTCAGGTAATAATTTCACACATAGAATACAAAATAAATATTCTTTGGGAAAACAATGAATAATTTCGATTGCAATATGAGAAATGTTCTTTTTATGGTACTCGTATATATTGGTACATATTATTACGTATTAAAATTATGTATGCACCTATACGCAGTTTACACAACAAAATATTAATAATATTGGTTTTGAAAGGGGTAGACGTAAATAAATTACGCTTATAACTTGTGTTTATTTATAATTATTTTTTAGTAAATAATTTTGCTCCTAAATGAAGCACCATTAAGGTAACTTACAAAAGATTGTTTTATATATGTAGAATGATTGCTATCCATTTGGGTCTTTGTTATCGATAATTAAATACTTGTGATTTTTTTCCGGACGCATTTGAACTATAAACTGTGACTTCAAAGACAGGCGTTCTACTACTCCACCGATAAATGATTTTCTATTTAATTTGTTGTCAACAAATATTTGATTATATAAAGTAGAGGAAATCAAAAGTTCAATCACCTCATAAAGAGTGTCCAAAAATACTGTTCCAATGTATTTTTCCTTAAGAACTGTCGGAAATGTATGAGAGATAACTAACCTACTCGAAGGTCTGAAAACGAGCGATAAATTTGGTGGTGTTTGCTAAGAAAATAATTATGTTTCCAAGCAGATTTGTTAAACAACTGACAGCTGCAAGGAACACGAGATATTGTGATTCAGGCGTTGACAACACCAACTTGCGTACTTCTATAAATGTAATATTTAGGATTTATTAATATACAGACCAATAGTAATAAAAATACTTATGTACCTTGGCATAAGTAATTATTATTTGTATCAAACTTAAATATTCAGTTAAAAATAATATTGACTTTTGGATAGTATATTCAGAAGTTATGTTGTCATTTTGACTTAAGTACAATAAAATAAATATCATTGCTATTTAATACTATTTAACAATTTGGTTGTATACTAAACTGATCGTATAGAATGAACGTAAAAGCTGACTGCCGATAATTACAAAATTCAAAAAGCTCTTCAGAGAATATTGTAAAAACCACTAGTCAACTTTGTCGCAAAAAGATATTTATAGTGGTTATATATTTCTTTAACGTGTCTTCAAATTATGTACGTTCAATCTTAAATCGTGTGAATTGAACAGGCAAAATAATGAGTGGTATTTAATAATAAAATATATTGAACATACATAACTTGAAAACATCTCAGATACCCATTAGAAAAAATCATATTTGAAAAAAATACGAAGCTTGACTGGTATCACGCCAGCTGTTGCATTAACTAATTATACTACGAGCGTCCTGTTTAATTGCGACAATTTAAACTAGTATGTCATAAATGAGATCCAATTGCGTTATTATTGACTATCAGTTACTGTGTATTAAATGAAGGAATATTAATTACCTTAATTACTAACCGACGCCCGGCTCTCGCCAATTATTTTAGTTATAACGTCTACTTAACTAAGTTATGTATGTTTAATATATTATGGAATATTACATTCTCAAAATCTTGTGAATTATTCTTTGAATAAAAGAAATAGTTTATTAAATATAATATAATATTGTAATCAAAATTTTTTTCAAATTAAAATTTTATAACTAGAAATTTTACATAATAAAATATGACACCCACATTAAAAAAGATCGAGATATATTATCTTATTCTTATTTACATTGGGCCTGTCCTGAGTTTCAATCTGTGACGCGGAAAGTTTCACGCAGTTTCAGTCTCGATAAGTTATTGTCGAAACCTTGTTTCTCGCAGAATATTTTCTAACTTATGTGAAGCTTTTAAAATATAGATCAAGTTGGGCTACATCGTTAAAATACAGTATATGAATAATAGTATATTAAATCGCAACTACGGCTGGTGTGAACTCTCATAAAATAAATTAAAGCTTCGCCAATCCCCTGTTTGAATAGAAATAAGTAAGTATTTGATTATATTATATTATTTAAAAATCTATTAAAAATGCATTTAAATGTATTTACGTATACACTACATACAAATATGATATCGTCATGAAGATGCGGCTCTTTATAATAAAAATAAATAAAATAGGGCTTTGAAGATTTTTGATATATAATAATTATATTATTATAATATCAATCCTTCGAAAATTTTCACTTCATAATTATTTCAAAGCCAAACAATAATAATTTGTTATTTAAGATTTACCCACCTTAAAATATATTCTCATTTATACCACGTATATCTTAAAAGAAATAGGTGTCAAAAAATATAGATATCTGAGGCTACCAGTTCAATTATTAAAACTTTTCAGAATAATATTAAGTGCTGTGATAGATGTTATAAAGCTTGTTTGTTATAGTTAAAATACAAACTCTTAAGCCGGGTACTCATAAGCGAGCTGTAACTGTGACCGTTGCAGATACAGTAACTAGTATGGACGCCAAATTATGTTAAATAAAGTTCACAAGCGTAATACATAATTATTTCGCATCTAGAGCAGTGCTCGAAATAGAAAATTTTACGAACCGGAGTGGTCGATAATTTTCCAAAAATATTAACATAAGTAAGTATCTAATTTGATGTATATTTTATAACAATAAATGCGTTAGATTTTATTTTATTATATCCTATCTCCGTCAGGCAGATAAATTAATTTTTCACGAGAAGGAGCGATAATTTTGCCGATTTCATGAACCGAAACGGCGCTCCGGTATGCTCCGGTCCATTTCAAGCCCTGACTAGAGTTGGTTACAGTATCTGAAACGGTTACAGTTACGATTCGCTAATGAGAACCCGGCTTTGGTATGATTTTTCCATAACAATATATACATATGACAGGTGCGTGTACGTATTTATGGCAAAAAAATATTCGTTAATATTTGGTAACGCATTTTACAAAATCTAAATATTTATAAAGGTAACTCGACATTAAGCACATCAATCTTTGTTACGTAAGTATACTAACATCATGAACGTATTTCCGTGTATACTACACTTCCGTTCTCGCTACGAGCTTTTATGCAACAAAAAATGTAAAAAAAATATTGATTGTCCAATCAGGCCATCGCTTAAAAGCTTCGGCCAATTACGCAAGTGCAGATAAGTCGTAAGTGCCTGCCTACATTGTTTGAGTAGAAACTGAATACTTTGCAAAAGAGCACAAAAGTGTTGTAATCGATTTCATGTAAAAGCTCAGCCGTACAAGTGTTTTAGTTTACCACTTTGAAATTGTAAACCATAGGTTTGGCATACTCGGTCACGCTATGAGGTCAAACAAATGTAAATACTTGCGGTTAATATGGTTTGTAATTGAATGATATACCTACCTATATAAATGTCACAAAAGTGCCAGATTCATTTTTAATTAAGTAAATGATTTCTTTATTCAATAAATAATACGAGTGCAATATTCTCAGCGGTGATTTTATTTGATGTAAATAATACAACCGATTAGTTATAAAATATAGAAGGGGGTCTCATAACAGTTCAAATCAGTTTTGGTACATATTAAATAATACCATAATTGATAAAAGATGTGTATTTCTCACAATGTGGTGATTTTATTTATATAATAATATCGATTTAGGTTTCACTGAAAATAGGCTCAACTATCAAGCTAAAATCGGTATTATCGTGGTGAGAGTAAGAAGATCACGCGTTGCTAAGAGACAGAAAACTAATGCAGAAATTGTGAATATTATATACTTACATCTTTTATAGATTTCGTGGACGTGAAATAAAATTGTTATTTTTTATATTAGGCGCCTGAAAATCAGTCTCCGTATTGGGTCTGTACGTCACTAAACACGCCACTAAAATATTATTCATTCAACATTAATAATTCATTTAATATTCAAGTTAAAGTTGATTTTTTACTACATTAAATCTAATCCACTACACACAAGTATTGAATTGTAACCTAGTGTATGTAAAAAATATTGATAAGATATAAATATTCACTGAAATAAATATGATACTTAAAAGAAACACATTTTGCAATATTCCCATGCTAGCAATAATAAAATTGTTTATTTTTATACATCTTGAAGTGATATGCGCAGTGACGTGCCTAGTAAAAGTAGACCTTACTAGGAACGTTTAGGCGCTTTAAGTAACACTTACGGAAAATGTTAGTGTACTTGTATTTTTAAAAATATTAAAACGTTGAACTAGCTACATACTTGATAAACTATATTCGATCAACATTTATGTAAATTATTGTCTTGTTTTATAATTAACATTATGTGTAATAATAAGTACGCAATAGTCAAAATTTTACTCCGAAAATAAAATTTACTAAACATGACAAATTATAATGTAATCGATTTTCTATTTGATACAATAATAATTATTGTCACGAGCATAATTCCTTATAACAAAATGCCGTGTATAGTTAGCCCGTGGCACTAAATAACGAGTTCCGATAGTGGTGCTAGTTATTGCGTAATTTGCAATATAAAATGAAGATATTCGATTGCATAATTTTAATTAACGTATTACATATTTTTCCACACGAAACAATCATTTTTTACAAATAATTTACCATATTGCATTCGAAGTATAAGCAATAACCTGCACTATGATCAAAATTCACGAATATAATTAGCTTTGATATAAACTATACAATGTTGTCACATTCTTCACGGGATTCTTCGTGCATAATTTATTATTTTGCATATTTAAGTAAAAACTGTTAAAAAGTATTTCTGTTAATGGTAATTTTTTTTTTGTACAGTGATGATTAAATCAATGTAGCTTATGTATCATAAATTTTATGATACATAAACATGTAGGTACCTACTCACATTCCAACCCCATTTTATATCCACACCACTGTGCGAGAAGTATGGAGTTTCAATTCAGAAGTGCCGTGATTTTTTTTTGTATTAGTACCGCTTGGCTGGTTTGGAAATTCGCTATTGGAAAAGGAGTATTGGGTGGGCCACGGTGCCAGCCCACTTTTATTGGAATCATATCAAATTCCTCTTCGCAGTCTGCGGTTTCTATTCGTACCTATGCGGTTTTTTTCGCTCTTATTATTTTCTTTTGAAAGCTGAGATATTTTGCGCTAGTATTTTTATCAAGAATTTAATTTTACTTAGAAACATTCTACGCAATAAAAATCAATGCGATATTCTTCGATTCTAATTTCAAATCGGTAATTATTTATCGATCGAACTGCCGTTGCCGATTTGTGCTACTTTATTGAAATAATGAGAAATATTTTTTTGATAATTCGTATATTAAAGTAAAACTCGGAAACCGTAAAATTGTCAAATATTTTGTATTTTACCTACGTACCTACGTACGTACCATAGATATCAGTAATGCCAAAAAAGTTGAAACTTTACAGAACATTTATTTTCAATATGAATTTAATTGGTATCACTACATACCTACTACTACTACTACATATTTCTAAGGTGACATACAAATTTTACTTTATAAATAATTCATTTTTCAACAATGTTCTTTACGCTTTTTTGGCTTCACATTCGGGATCGTTGGTTCTATAATTCGACGTGGATCGTGGCCTCCTCACGAAGAGATTTTTTTGTACGAGAAATGGGTATTAGCCACTTGCTCAACCTATTATGTCCATACCTACTCTGGGTCCAAACACAGATTGAAAAACAACATGTGATTTTTTATGCCAGAGGCGGGAATCAAGCGCAGGACCCACGACATTATAGGCCAACACGCCACGAAATCATGATCATTGTTGGCCCAAAATTAATAATTCCTCGCCGCATATGTTAAAAACATATCTTTTTAATGAAAATGTGAACAATTTAATTTTCAATGACATTTTTATGTGTAGTTTTTTAATTGTCAAAACTGTTTCTATGACATAATATTCGTTTTTTTTAATTAATGATGTCTCAAATTTTGTTAAGTAGATAAATATTGGGTTTTAGATGTTTTTATACGGTTTAATACAGGTACAGATATTTATAGCGAAACAGAATTAAAAGCATCCAAAACATAATATTAATTATGTAACACAAATTAATAATAAAAAAATAGAAACCTAGGTAAATAGGTTTGACAAAATGTTAATATAAACAGTCGTATATTTAAAAATATACGCTACGAACAATATTATTGTTAGCAATGAATTTATTGTAGGTGAAGAATGTTCTTAGATCCATATTTGCTAGATAGTTATTACTGAGTCCATTACTACACATTTATTTTGTAATATAACATACAAACTAATATCATTTTTACATACTTAATATAATGTCTTTCATGATAAACTTAATAATAAAATCATATATAAAAAACCAAAAATGATAAAGCTATGCTTAAAAAAATGTTTGAAATCAATAGCGGTTTTTCTCGGCAGAAGGGTAGTTTAATAGTTTGCTTATATGAGGTAAATACTTTATCAATTAATTAACGTTATTATTTTAATTTAGTTATAGGAGATAAATACTTTATCAATTAATTTACGTTAGAAAATTCTGTACTAACTCACCAATATTAACAGTTAATCCTTGGCAAAGTTTCACTGTTCATGACTACATGCTAAATTTAGTTAGTTATTTTGTTATGCAAAGTAATATCAGGAATATATTTAATAATTTCATACGGCAGAGATGAAATCTCAGACGATAAAAATTTGCATGTGGACTCCCTAATCCCAGGTTTACTCTAAATTGACGGTTTCTCCAAGTGATGCAAAATACAGTGGCCAGTTGCTCAGTTAGTAATAACGCTACTTAAAAATAATATTGCGAAACATAAAGAAGATACATGATCAGAATCCTATCACAGAAAGAAAATGTGAAGAATAAGAAAATGCGATTTTAATGTTTTAATATTTTCATATATATCGAAAGTCTTGTTTTGCATTTGAAATCACTTCATATTGATTACATACTCAGTGACGGCTCAACGTTTATAACGGCCCATTGCGCTATAAATAGTTGAAATTAATCCAATTAGATTTTAGTAAAAATACAACAACAATGTCATTATAATATATGTGTGGTAAAAGCTAGTTTAATTAATAAAACAAAATATTACGTTTATATTATTTTATTATTATTAGGTAATGATACTTTCTTCTACAATATTATAATGTTACCGTTGTTTATGTATAATATTATAATCACATTTAAAACTGTTTTTCTCTCTTTTAGTATGCATTTTACCTTAGATAGAAAATGTTTATTTATTATGTTATTTATCCCATACAACTGCTAGTAAAAAATGCTTTTTATTTTGACCATGTCCGAATTTAATAGGATCATAATATGGGCATATGGGGTGTGTATTAACGGATTTTGTTTTTATGAGAAATGGTTGTTAGCCACTTGATCAACCCATTAGGGCCATACTCTGACTTCAAACACAAATTGAGAAACAGAAGCAGAAAATTGACAGACAGAAGATTCGAACCAGGGACTCACAATATTATAAGCCGACGCGTAAGCCGCTCGGCCGCTGTGGGTTTATATCAATACGATAATATGTATTTTTATAATGTGGTGGTGAGAAGTACTAATGGTTTGGTGAGATTTGTAATCCGACGCATTATTTTGATTAGATTTAATCATTTGAACTAAAAAGGCCGAGTTTAATGTTATGTAGAGTTTAATATATCGCGCCAAAATAAGACATGTAATGCAAAAAAATACTAAAAGACGTGCGCGTTTCTAGATACACTAGCGCTGACGGACGTCGCGGCAATGGGTGAGGGCGAGTAAAAATTTTTCAGCCACTATTTGTCAAGGAGATACCCGAATAATTGTTGATTTTTAAAATGTAACTATGGAGTTGACTAAATTTGCCTATGCAATGAAATTATAACAAAAATGTATTTGTAGTGTTTATTATTTAAATGAACCCGATACCCGTCTAAGAAATCTCGCTTGACCACCTGTCGTTTTAATTGAGGTAGCATGGTGTCGTTAGTTTACTGTTTTATAATATATTATGAATGGTCATCTATTTAATTTCTATTTAGATGCAATGCTGTTTATCATATGTTTCAGATCAGGATCAATCTAACCCAACATGCCTGGTTAATAAAAAGTGAATGAAAATATATTCATTCAAATCTGTAAAAATTAACACTGTAAATACAGTGCAGTATATCAAGATTAATTCATGGATTCCACCACTGGAATAAATTCACTTGTTTCCAATGTGTTTGTATCCAGAGTTGACTCATATAAATGAGTGGCTCATTTTTTTTTATTATCTGTGTTAAGGTGATACCTCAGTGAAACGGCAAATAATTTTCAACTATAGGCGCGACGAAATTTTGGACTCGCTCGCATTCTGAGAGAAAACGTCGAGCTGGGAACACGTCACTTTGTTTCGTGATGGCGACGGGCGTATTAATTCTTAAATCGTGTAAAGGTGACTAAAAACGTTACCCATTTACTTTAAAAAGAAAACATGTCAATGAATATATTATTATTGTTAATAATGTAACAATACACAGAACATAAAATGGACGTATGTTGGATTTATATGACAAATTATATTTCGTTTGGCATGCGTCATTTGCACCGGCGACCCGCAATCCGCGCATCGCCTAGCCACGATATTTTTAGACCGTGCCTCAACTGAGGTACAACCTTAAGTTTTTAGTTAGTAATCTCATAAAAAGTCCTGATACATCTCTGGTAGTATTATTCTAAATGATGTATTAATGCAAAAATAAATTGTGCATATAATAATAAAACGAATGCATTATCAAGTTTGCAAAAAAGCTAAATTGAATAAATATATGTAATACTGAGAGCTCATGGATCGATGATTACTGGTTTGAGAGTCTCGATTAGCGAATCTAACTGTAAGTTGCATCTCCAGACATGTTAATTATAGGGCGCAAGTTTCACTGAACACGGCTCTGGTATCTAATTCAGAGAAAAGGTATAGGTACACTGTATCGGTCTGTATTGTGTGTTAAAGTGTATGTAAATATCCAGATTTAAAAAAAATAAAATATGTAAGTATTTTGATAATATAATTATGTTTAATATAAAATTATTAGGTGCGATAAAACTATACTCCTTAATTACTATTAAGGGATACAAAATATTTTCCTAACGATATATAGGTTTTTTGTCTTGTTGTTTTATAATTTGGTATCTTTTATAAAACATAATTATTCAATATATATATATATATTTATTTTTTTAATATGAATATAATGGTAAGCAATTAAAATAATGGTGTAGACATATTTGGAAACAATAGATAATCTGCGTCCGCGTAGAAAAAAATGTAAATCACTGATTTATAATATTAAAAACAAACACATGACAATATAAAGACAAATTTTTTTCATTATCAATTATTTTTTAAACGGATTTAAACGGTCAGTAATTAAATTATTTGTCATTGTCATTAGCTGGGGTCAATCAACTACTAGATGAAGGCCTCTCCTAGCTCCTTCCATTCTTCTAGGTCCCTAGATCTTCCATCTTATGAGTTAATTTATCCAGCGAGTTTTGAAGCGTTTCGGTAGTCATGGGTACGACTGAATTTGTTGCATTTGTTCAGCGGTTGTTCACTCGCCGACCGATATGTCAAGCCCATTGTCAACATTTGTATTTATTTTTATTATTTTCTATTCTCTAGAAATGTATGAAATAAGATATACCCCCGAACAATACCCCTGAGCATTAACTTCGCCGTATAAGTATTATAACTTTTAAAAAACAAAATTCTTGACATAATAAACAATGGATACGAAAATTTATTTAACAAAATAAATTTAAAAAATAATTATTTTAAAAGTCCGTTTATAAGGTAGAGAGGATTACGATTTAATTTTAATATTTGACATCATTATGATAACAAGAAAATGCACGTATTGTACGATTGCATGCATGAATTAAAAAGGTTCGGAAACTTATGAATTTTCCCGAAACAGTTGGGATTGTTCCATATCTTCGCCTGCGCAGTAGAACGATAGTGGTGAACCTGCCGGTAAAAAAACGAACTACACCGTGCAGACTCATTTTCAAATAGTACTATAAAATGACAACATCACGTCTCGCTTACTCTTGACGAATAAGATTGGCGAAACAGTCAGCACTTTTACATGTAAACTGTTATTATTGCGACAGTTGAAAATACACACTATTGCTGCAAGCAAATCTATGTAAGTATACAGGCGCTATTGGAGTAGGACTACGGATGACGTTCGATTTGAAGTGTATCCGTGTATATTTCGTAAAAGTTTAATTAGATATTTAAATTATCTGGTGCTTGAAAGCATATTAGAGTTGTATGTTGCAACTCATGACAGTGTCATAACTTTACAAGCGTCATCCATTAGCGCCCCCTAATTTAAATTAGACGAATGAATTAATTTGTACAATTCCTTGTCGCGTATGTCCGCTCGGCGAGGCGGTCTCACCAATCATTATCGAAACGATTATGCTATTAGGACTACAAAGACAGTGGCCGCTCGTTTCTAAGAAATTGTCATTCTTAAGCGCCATACTTCCACAAAGTGCTATCGCGGATCAAATCTGTAAAGCCGTAACGACGTTTGATATGACGAATATAAATAGTGAATATGCCCTTAGTTAGATGTTTATTCGACGGTCGTAACTTAAATTATTCTAATAAACTCAGTTAGGTATCATCTCGTATTCTACAAAGAACATATTGTCGGTTACATGTAAGTTGTACGTATGCAGTTCATCGTGGGACACTTATTCGTACGGCGCAGTACGTGAAACAAGAATTCGTATAACATTTTATCAAATGACGAGTTCTTCGTTGAATATTTCACCGTGGAATACATTTGTACGTATCTTACAAAATGCGGCGATAGTTTACAAATAGTACTGTTTCAATTAGATTAACCCTAACCTAACCTAGTAAAGCCATCTCATAAAATTCGCCACATGTTGTAGCATACATACAAATATACTCCATGGTGAAATGTTCAACGAAGAACTCGTCATTTGATTAAATGTTACACGAACTCATGTTTCACGTACTGCGGCGCACGAATAAGTGTCCTGCGGTGAACTGTTTACGTACAAATTTCCGGATACGCATATTGTCACGGCCACGGTGTCATATTATTGTGGGTTTCATGTAAATTGTACGTAAAACGTTTCACCGTAGCACAGTTCGCCGTGAGCTTTCTATCGGATGAGATGACCGTATATTATATTATTATGATCTCCAATTTTATTAAATTCAATATGAACACTAATTCAATTTTCATGTCTGATTTTGGCCAAATTCATGAATTTAAGAATGAAAACCTAACCTAACATAACCTAACAAATAATCCAGTATGTCGTCTATTTTCAAAATTTGTTTACTGCTGGCTTCCTGTAAAGTGTAAACCGACAAGAACCGTGTTTTATTTAGAAATAATTTTTTTGAGAGGCTGGACGGTCTATATACGACCATATGTTTCTGATAAAATATTTTACGGTGAAGGTTTACGGACACAGGTATTGTGTGGTTGCTCGGACTAGGGGATTTAACCACCTCTATACGAAATTATAAAAAACCGCCCTCCATCGTTGAAAAACAGAGGAAAAATTTTAAGAACATAAATATTAATTCAAGTATTATTTTTATAATCATGACTCTGCCAAAAGTATAATGAATGAGATGGTGATGTATAGTTGCAAAAAATACGGTGAAATTAGCTTAAATAAATAAGATACCTGTAAACGTTTATTTAATTTTTTTAAGAATATCTAAGCTAAAAAAAACCAGTGGATTACGTCATGTATTACGATTTTATGGCATTTTTGTTGACTTTTGCTCGGTTAGAAAGATGTCTTTGTGAAAGGCGGCGGTCACTAACCGTTGCAAATTAAAAAATTAAATTATTAAAAAAAATGGATTATTCTAGCCACTTGAATGCAATGCACCTTTTGCACATATTATGATATGGGACTGGTGGTGTTTGCATAGTGAATGAATACTGTATTTCATGAAAAAGACAGAAGCACGGTCGGTATATTGTACGCCAAAGAGCAGGTGAATTTGTAGTTACGTAGATCTTTCGCTAAGGCATCCGCAGATATGATATAGTAGAAATCATAATAGTGTCAGTCATTATTGATAATTAAATTTAAATAATAAGACCTAGGCATAGTTAGATTCGCCCGGCGGGACAACAGGAGAAATCCCGGTAGACCAACGAGCTGAAATATATATATATTTTTGCGAAACATTGTTATATATATATATATGAAATTGTTCAATGAGATTGTACCCATTAACTCGTGGCACCTTGTAGTGTTATGTTTATTACATTTTATCGCCAACCATGTCTGTCAAGAGGATTCATTTAGTTTAATGTCAGTACATTATTTTGTATTTTTTAAATGTTCATACAAGTAAGTACCTACTTTAATACATTAATAATTTCATTTTCGGTAAATTGACTAAAATTTTCCCGGCCTGGTTTTATGCCACTAATTTATCCCTAAATATTTATATATTATTCTTCTAACGGGTTTTGCTGTCATATGGCATCATAGAACGGGTTGTTTTGTAAAAAAAAAACATGCACCTATTATAAAAAAGACCAACATAAAAATATACCTATACAGAGGAAGCAATGCGGCGGAGTTTTTCTAAGAATACCTGCGTATTTTAAATCGGGCCGATTCACACCTGGTTGACTTGATTAGCCCCCACAAACAATAAGACGACCGAATATTGTACGCCCTCAAATTTCGACACATTAAGTTGAGAAATATGTGTCCATTTCGAGGGTAGACTATCACCATAAAAAAAGTTACAGAAGCCTAACATTCAGAGTTAGGGTTGTTTAATACAGCCTTCTTAATATATTTTTTAATAATTCAAAAATATCGTAACAGAGAGTTTGATTCAAGAATAATGATGTCACAAATAATTTTATCTTATTTTTTTGGCAACGGAATGTTCAAATGGTGAATAGGTTCCTTATTTTTTCCCTATACTCGTAAAATATAGCGATTACTGTCTCTCACGTTGTGGGTATATTAATTGAATAGATTTATTACAGTAATTTACTGTTAACCATTTGCTTAACTTTTACAAAGGGAGTGAAAATATGTCGAAAGAATTTTAGATCATATTAATATGAGTATTAACATATACCTACGTACCTATGTTTTAGGTGAGTTTTATAAAAACAATATATGACTATATGAATGTGTTCACAATTAAGCCGTTTTTCTTTAAATCCAGTATTGATTAATAATAATAGAACTACACAAATATACCCTCTAAGCCAACCTGCCCGTACACACTCGGTCTTAATCGGGCGTATCATGAGGACTTACGTTTGATTTGTAGTTTCAGCTTTTTTTGCCTGACAAACAAAACTATGTCTTCTATAATCTTCACATCCGCAATAAGACGCCGCAATTTAAAAAAAAAATGCAATATAATTGGTCTTTGTGGCGACCAATTTGGACGGCCCGATGGTCCCAACAACGGATAAGACCGCCTTGAGCATCTCTTCCCTCTCGAAGTACATTCTTGAATATTCCCAGAGGAAGTGATAGGACAGCATAATCTATCCAAAATTATTTTAAATGAACGCGCTCAAATGTTCAGAGCATAAGGCCTTATGCAGATGGCATGTAAAAACTCGCGTGCATTATAGGTACATGTGACCTCATTGAGCAGTCCAGCGACGAGACACGCGTCACCTGGACAAGCTCTAACGTAAGCACGTCATGTTCGTGCGTTTTATTACGCTTAGTTCATGATAAATTTGCAACGCGTAGAATGTAGATCGTTTTGCCAGCAATCATGATGAATTTCATGCAGTGGAATTCTAAATTCGAAAATTTGATCTAGAAATTCAAAATTTTTTAATGCGGTCTCTAGGTATTTACGTGAATTGTAAGAAATAGATACATTTAATAAAAGTCAATAATGGGTATCATAAATATATGAATTATTGGGAATACATTTTTATTACGTTTCAGGCTTCGTACCTCTCACCTATGGCGCAAGGTGCGTCTGACTTTATCGCTTTTTAATAGCGTTTTAAAAGTCGACCTTAGCTCGTCCCAAAATAGTAAAGACAAACGAGATTGACCGGCCGAAGTATTTACGCTGTATCTGAGATCATTAGAAATGTTTTGTTCTTACAACATCCGTAAATCAAAAATAGTACCCAAATGCCCACAAGATAATAAATATTAAAAAGAAATCATTGAGATTTGATATTGAAATATGAATTATTTTAGTATTACATAAGCACTGTATTTTTTGAAAGTTGTTTCTTAAACTCGGAATTTCGGAAATATCTAAAAATATTTTTTTTTAAATCTTGAAAAATATAATATGGTATCGGCAAAACTCGACCACGGATCCATTGGATCCCAGACAATGTGCTTTACTAAATTAGCCATCTCAACCTACCTAATTTCGATAACATTAATTAATAGTTATGTGACTTGCTTTTCCCTTCACCATCCGTTATGCAGGTGTATACCGTGGCGTAGTCAACGTTATGCGCCCTTCAAAGATGTGCTAAAAGTATCCCATGAGCAACTTTCCACGGCCTCGGTTTGCGTGCACTAGAGTGTGCGTGATTATTACTTCCATATAATGTATTACGGTCAATTCTCGCTCGCCGCATAATTTTAAAGGCTGAGAAATTTTCCCTCGTAGATTCCATGTCGCAATGGCCGACTGGTGCAACTGAGAGTCGAACCGACTTTAGAAGTCCTTCCTTTTCATTAGACTTATGGGGACACTCCCAGAGGATGTGATTGGCATCCTGTAATTCGCCACATAAACAAATTCGAGATTCTATTAGACCAAGCTGACAGAGCTTGGAGGAAAAACCATCGTGAAGTCAACTTTATTACTTATATTTGGAAAAAAATAAATGCTTTATGCGAATGAAACCTTTTTCAAATTTCGTCAAAATTGACGAATGGCTTATTTGGTTTGAATGAAGGTACCAATAATATTATTAAGTCGGGTGGTTCTCGTGGTGCATTACGTAAGGCACTGGCTTTCCATCCGGGAGCTCCGGGCTCGATCTCGGTGAGGACACACAAAATATTTATAAGTATTTCCCAAAGCCTGTGTTTGTGATTGTTCAAAATTACTAACAAAACCACCTTGTACAAAAAAGCAAGGACATCTTGAGAACCATTCGTTGAATAAAATAATAGTTCTATTTTTAAATAAACGTAGGTAATTTATCAGCAATGCAGGCGAAAAAATATCTCACCTCCATGAAATCTACTCTCAAAAGTTCTTCTTAATCGCATTCTTTCTTTTATTTGGTGCCATCATAGATTAAGCCACCATTTAGAATATGCCGCTTTTAAGCAGCGAATGACCTGTCTTACTTCACAGGACATTACTGAATAGGTATCTAACAACCGTTTGTTTGATCATGCTATTATTGGTTTATCATTATATATTAGTAATGCCTATACTATTTCAATTTTACCTTTTGCTACAGAAAAGAAGGCTTTCAATTTATTATAAAGCTTTTAATAAATAAACCAAACCATGTCGTTAAAAATGCCCACTCGATATTATTTGAAGCTGGACTTGAATGAAAAAGAAATCTTGGAAACATAAATCGTGACAGAATACTTCCCGCGCAAAATTCATTGCTTATCTTTAAGGATCGCTGACATGAAACCTGGTAAACCTTGGAATCTTTAAGGGAAAAAAATGATAAGAATGGTCGCAAATAAATTTTTATTATTGTAATCAAAACACGAATTATTTATAATTTATATTACGTATAATTCAGCCGATATATTGAATAGACTACTGAAGATCATTTGATTATTTCAAAATTACCAATCATTAAGTAAATTAGTTATATTTTTTTCTTAAATTTAATTATACGCATAGAACGCAATATAACTAAATGTAAGTAAATATGGAAACAAAATTATCAGCCTACGTTTGGTTTACGTTAATAATATATCCAATTCATGATTTTAAATTCCTGAAGAGACTACGTGGTGAATTATGGCTCGCGGATTTTTTTTTGTTGTTAATCCAAACCATCATCTCAAATTTACAGTCTAAAATTTAGACTCTAAATTGGACATAAGCTATTTTGAGAAGAATAAATGGTGCAAATCGGTTTACACGAAACCAGGCGCTAATTTTCATAGCCAATTTTGGAAAAAATCATGAATTCAAGAATAAAAACCTAACCTAACCTAACTTAACCTAACAGAACATAACAAATAATCCGGTATATCGGCTATTTTCAAATTTTGTTTGCCGCTGGCTTTCCTTCAACCGACAAGAACCGAATAAACTTCTTACAAGATCAATATACCTATATCATTTCAATAAAAACAATTTGAAATGTTAATTAGTGTCTCTGTCAATTCTTAAGTACAAAATATTAAAAAAAATCCAAATAAACTAATATTTTAACTATGTACCTATATAGATTTTTACGCTTCAATGAAATATAAAGTAATGATTGTTATATAATATTATCATTATAAAGCTGCATTAGCCTTAAAATTGCCATGTTTACACCAATAGGGTTTAAGTTTAACATGATAATTCGCGGTACGAGAAATACTCCACAGAATTTATATTACTGTTTTATAATATAGGTGTAAGCGCCGGCCTATACCGTCGAGGGGTCTAGGGTCGAATCCTGGGTCCGGAAAGTATAGGTAAATCATTTCACAGTGGCACCATGGGTACGGCGAATGCGGTTTGCAGTTGTAGTGGTATTGTTTGCTAGCCATTGCAACAGGCATTGTCGCACGCAATTCAATACACGCGCGAATCGCCTATGGTGCCACTGTAGAATGATTTACCTATACATATATTGTTATTCAATTTGTGTATGAGTCAGAGTATGGACCTAATAGGTTGAGCAAGTGGCTGACATGCATTTCTCGTAAAAACAAAATCTATTAACACAAATCTCCACTCTGTGGAGGGAGGCCCATATTATGATCTTATTAGGATCGCACATGGTCGGAAGGATAATATAGGTAATGTAAAAAATCTAATTCCTCAAATAATATACAGTATATTTCAACGAAAAATGCTTTGAATATAGCCATTGATTTTTATCGATTCAATTATCGAATTCCTTTGGTAACAAGTAACTAACTCTCAATGGCATGCATATAGGTACTTCCTCCTTTCTTCGTTGCAATAAAATGTCGTCAGCCATTTTGCAGTGTATGAAGATAATTAAAGTGCGAAAACGTTCGTTTATCTTCGGTAACAATCGGCGCAAACTTATCCGATTGCAAAATCAGGGAATAAGAGACGTCGCCATCTGATTGTCTGATATTTTTGTCTTTGTTTTATAACTAAGTTTTTGCGCAATCTTTCATAGTCTCAATTGACAGAGTACCGCTATGTATTATATTATATTGTTATTATTATAACGAATTTTATTAAATATAGTATGTATCTTACTATTTTATAACTTATATGTCTAATTGTTTTTGCAAAATATTTTCGTAAGTTATGAATTAATTAATGATAAAAAGTAGTATTTTTGTTATTTTTTTTCAAAATATAGACCAAAATAATTATTGCCAAACCGTAGCTAATGTCTCATAATATTATACCAATTTTATAATTGTATTTTTTATTTATTTTATTAATTTAAATAAAAATACAATCTTACTATGTTATTCAATATTTTTGTCAACAAATACGAGAATGAATATGTAAATTAACAGTTTAAAATCAATTTTATTAATGTATGCATTATATTGCTAGGTTTAAATGAATATTCTAGTAGTGGTGTAGAGAAAGGTTGTATACTAGGAACCGAAATTAATAAAAATATCCATTCGATTTTAGTACATAAAAATGATTCTCCAACAAATCAATTGTTTAATAGGTACATCGATTATCTTTATACTAGGCATACAAATCATTTGCCATAAGTTATAGTTAAAAAATATTTTAAATAAAACAATAATAATAAATTTTAGCTTTTATGGACGGTGGCTTGTACCATTACCATTTATAACGAGATTTAAAAACTTTTAAAGTCTTAACGATAATATTAGATTAAATCGCTGAATAAAGAATTGTATAAAAATAGATTAAATCTTAAAAATATTAATTAATCACAAATCACTAATGTGAACCATAAAGTTGGCCATGAACCATGAACCTATGGCGATTTTATTTGATGCAGGTGACGCAATAGATTCATCACAAGATTTAAGAAGGGGCCTCGAAATAGCTCAGACTAGTCATACAATTATTAAATTATAAAAAAATCTTTAAAAAGATTCATATTTTCCAAAATAAAATATTACCCAAAGCAGATACTTATATAAACATAATATACGGACTTATACACAAAAAACCACTAATATTATTATGCTCATCACTTCAATAGTAATTATTAATATTTTTAGTTAATGGTGTTGATTCTGATAAAAGACACATCGACAATTTTACTAGGTATCTATATACATGAAGCTATAGTTTGTTTTTTAAACGTCTTAAAGTAATTTATATAAAAAAATAGTTTTATCATATAAATATTTTTTATCGTCGGTGGTTTCAAAACAATCATTTTAAAGCCACTATTACCTTCTCGCCTGATTCTAATTGAAATCGCCATTCTAATAACTCCAGTAGTTTTGAAGTGTCCTCAGTCATGAAGAAAAAAAACGAAAAAAAATTAATAGATTTTTTACCAGAATTTTGCATTAACCAATATGTCGCAAACTGCAATGACAATTTTTAAAAGCTGATCCATGAAATGTAAACTGCTGTAACTTTAAAACACCTGTTTATAAACGATAACCATTAAAGAAACATTGAAAGACAATTTTCTTTATCAGAGATATTAAGCGGCAGCAAAACAGAATTATCTCTTTGCGTAAGTGAGGAAGCCTCACTCTATTCGACCGAGACAATCTTGTACACATATTTTATTACACAGAGTGTCCGCTTATCAATTTATTTCCACGAATTTATTATTTACACCTGAAAAATGTACAACTCATTATCTTTTTTATTTGTTTATTGCAGCTGCGATATTAACTTTGAAATATATTATTTAGGATGAATAATCCTCTGATTTTTTTAACAATTAAGCTACTCCATTGTAAAGAACATTAATAAATAAATATTATACTGTGATTAAAAGAATCAATTTAAAGGAATACATTGTAGCTACATATAATAACCCAAATTTAAGCGATGCAGAATAGATCTGTGACTAAACTAGTTCTAAAAATGCTGAGGAAATGAAATATGATTTTTTATCGGAGAAGGAGGAAGAGCTTGATAGAATCATAAAATTCTTTAACAGGATTAGAGGAAAGGCTAGAACAACCCATCCTCACTCAGAGAAAAGACAATACGATATTGGTCTTAGACAGTCAAAGTATATAAGTATAACAGTCAAAGCTGTCAAAGTTATAATTAAAAAAAAGGAAAAAAATACTTTGAATTTGTCATTAACGTAACGACTCATATTATAATAATCATCGTAATGTATGTGTAACTGCATCCAATACTTTAATTACAAAATGTTACCCAATTAAATATATTTGTTTAAACTACTGGATTCCCGAAGAACAAAGACGTATTCGATATATAAAGGGACACGCTATATGTAAAGTCCGCCTTCAAAATAATTGATGGTAAATATATGGTAAGAAGACATGTTGGCCGTCAATACTGTCGGGAAGATTTATTGCAGAATTAAAGATAAGAACCACCTATTAACGGATTAAATAAATTGCCTATCTATCAATATGTCATTAAGTATTGTTACTTGGTGACATCATGCCACAAGACGAGATTAAAGGTTTGCGCGGATTCTATGGAATACGTGTGCTTAAATGACTCATTTTCGACGAAAACTATTATTATATATTATTACTTGAGAGAAAAGTATTATCAGCTTTTGTGTCTTTACTAGGTATTGCCATATTATATTATCTGTCAGCTTAAGTTTATGAAATTTTATTGAGTTTCCAGGTGTCCTTGAAAATATATGGTAGGCCTAATCAGCACACGGATATACCCAACATGGTATATACTGAAAAAAGTCCCTCTATTGTGTGTGAGTGCAGAGAAATTCGAAACACTGATCACGTGGTTAAGAATTGCATCCTGTACGCTCGGGGGCTTTCTGAGATCCATTTAAAGCTGCCCGGGTGCCAGCCAAAAATTGCCATCCCCTCCAAATAATGAAAAAAAAATGGTCAAGTCGTTTATGGGAAGCCAGCGGCAATGACATTTTGAAAATAGCCGATATACTGGATTATTTGTTAGGTTGCATTAGTTTAGGTTAGGTTAAGTTAAGTTATGTTAGGTTAGGTTTTCATTCTTAATTCATGAATTTTGTCAAAATTGGCTATGCCAATTAGCACGGTTCCCGCCTGGCTTCCCCATGACCGACTTAAAAATATTTTCATTGGAAATATAGAATAAATCAAAAAAATATTTATTATATACATACATATTAAAGTGTGTCACTTTGTAATGCTGAGTGGTATAATTGTTACATATATGTATTATAAAACTGTGTTCGACTAAAATATTTTTTATTACTTATATAAAATGGGTGTTTTAGTAACTAATTCCGTGTATTGCACCCATCTTCGGTTTCGCTTCCCCGCGATAGATTAGGAGAACAAGACGATACAAGGATACATTACATTCATTCTCTATGTTAATATGAAGAGACGGGTCAACACATGTTCGGCATGAGTGCAAACCGTCCTATTGACTGCCATTTACACGGCGTGCACGCTGCAGTCTCTGCGTGTCCTCACGCAACTCTCTTAGCATTCGGTCAAACGACCATCGATAACCTAATGGGGTGGAAGAAAGTGGCACGATAGCGAAATCACTCACCGGTCATTCTTTTGGGCTACTGGTCTTCGAGGAAGGAAAGTAAAACCATCGTGTATGTCAGAGTTTACCAAAATTCTCCAGAATATCACAGAATTTTTAGAGAATATTATATTTTATCAACCGCTGCGAGTCAGTTACGTCCCGTGGGGGTAAGCAGATTGAGCGTCGCTTGGGGGCGGCAGTTACTCGAAGGGCGGAAAATCGAGAAGAATCATTAGGTATATAAAGAAATAGGTACCTAAACTAAGTAATCACGAAAACATCTCTCCATTAAAAAATTCAGCTTGGAAACAAAATGTACCTATTACCTAATTAACATTGACTTACAAGAATGTTTAATAGGATTGTATTTTTTTGTCGGGTTTGCGATGTCTAGTTTATTTCCGTTGTCCTTGGACGTCACATCCTTGATGACCAGCAATGACACGTGCAGATTTGAGAATTATATTAGAATTATAGGTATCTAGCTACATAGTTAGCTAATTAATTTATCCAAATATTTTTGCCAGTCACTCGCGAGTTTTGAAAGTTGTCAGGTGTACCTATATTGAAATGTATCTAAAAACCGTGGATCCGCAATATTGTTTATTGAAGTAGAGATGGTATTTAAATTAGATTTAGTGGTATATATGTCATGGAAAGATGATTAAAACTGGGATGGCATTTTGGCGCTGCCTAGGGGCGGCATTTTGTCTAGGGACGTCACTGCCGTGAGTTCATTAAAAGCCTTAAATGGAGATGGGCTGAACACATAGCTCGAAGAAGAGACAATCGTTGGACAAATTTAGTCATCTAGTGGTATCCACGAGGTACAAAACGCGCCCAAGGTAGACCTAGAGGCCGCTGGATCGATGAAATGATAAAGTTCTGCGGAAGTATGTGGCAACGCAACGCACAGGACCGAGAGAAGAGGAAGCAGCTTGAAGAGGCCTTCATCCAGCAGTGGATAGATTCAGGCTGATGATGATGATCAACCGCCGCCATAAAATTGGTCAAAATCTAAAGGCCGACACTCTGGTAAGCACTACTTTGTCAGAAATGAGAAACGGTGACGTCTCTAGGCAAAGTGCTGACCTAAAAAAGACTAAGAATACCACCCCCTTTCATTTTAGTCTCAAATTGTATACAAGATTGTTAGGTTAGGTTGGGTTGGTATGAACCTATTTTACTATCTTGAATTGACAACTGCAATAAAAATTTTGAACAAAATTATTTAGGTAAACCTACTGAGAATTATAGCCATTCTATAAAACTAACTCTCAAACAGGTACGTGAAGGTCTGAGGCACTGATAAGTTTGGAGGTCCATTTGAGATTTATTTCAACTAAAATGTCGGTACTGACAGACGAAATGTTCGCATCGTTCGCTTTTTTGCCGCCCTTTATAGTCTGCCGCCCTTAAGCAATGCATAGCCTGCCTACCCCCATGGTAATTCACCGCAGTTAAATATGTGTATAGTTTGATGTTTAATTATTATTACACCTTTGCCGTGAAAGGTCATCTGACACAAGATTTTTTAATAAATAATGGTCATTAACTGTTCTGTGTTGAAGTGTAGAAAAGATAGCAATGCAAATAATAAGCTTGGTGATGGCGTAAAATTTTACCAGTAAGTAAGTATATTTCATTAGATTTAATAGATTGCATAGCTGATATTTTACTTCATGGCGTCTCTTATCAACTTTTAGATAAATATGTTCTCACCGATGTTGTTCCATATTTCATTCCTTCACTGAGTAAAAATTATTATAACATTATGTGTTAGTACTTGATCCAGTACGGCATAATAAATCCTCCATGATACCCTTCACTTGTTTATCGCATCGCGATTAGCTGTCGGTTGTCGGCTATTGTCGGCAATTCCCAACCCTGCTTCATGCATTTATAAGAAAGAGTTCGTAAACCTCTATGGTCAAAATAAAATAATATATTACACATTAATTTTCAATAAAAATCTATTTAAAATACGACGTTTATTCTCATACAAGCAGAATGTATTATCACTTAACAACACATAATGACACATGCCGTAAAAAAATATATTTAAATGTGATGTTTGCTCATAATATGTAAGCAGAAGTTTTGACGACATAAAAATATATATAATATACACACGAGAGAAGGACGTTTAAATGCAATGGTTCTTATAAACGTGCATATTATCACGAATCTTGATAACAAAGAATAGGTATACAAACTGAATCATGCTTGCAAACGTGAGAGGTTACAATGTGTATTCGTTGACAATTTTGAGAATTAATGTGCCATCCCCTACCGTCTTATTACCAATAAATAGTTATCCACACGACGACAGCATCATACATAATCATGTCAATCTTAGTATGAATAGTGTCATCAAAAGAAACTATAAGAAATAACTGCTCTTCATATTATATAAGTAGAAATGTTATTTATGATAGGTTCATATATAACAATTGATTTATCATTTCACACTATTTATCTAATTACATTAAACGAGAATTTTAAATTTAATTATATACAATTTGATAGTAGATATAGATAAAATAACAGATTTAAAGAATTATAAGTCAATATAATTTATTATTCAAGTTAAATTAAAACTTATATGGTATTAACTGACATGATATGACATGAATATTTAAATAGATAAACTGAATTAATAACAATATTATGTACGTTTTGAAATCTAATAAGTGAATAAGTTTTAAAACGTACTATATCATATTAGGTATTTTTTAGAGTAGACTTAAAAATATGTGTGTTGACTGCCTGGAAGAAAATTGAACCCGCATGAGAGGGCCTAAGACCTGGAGATTAGTGTGCGATAGACAGGAGGCGGTTGAGAGTTGCTGTGGAGAAAAGTTCTGTCGTGGAATGTAGCACTGCGAAGAAGAATATTAATTAACCCTTAGTATGTATTTACTATCGTATGTTGTTTTATTGGCAAAAATGATATTTAAGAGTTGATGTAAAAATATATTATTTTTTTAAAACTACAGATGTTTGTCGTTTACCTCCTTTTGTACAAACTATTTGAACAGTTATTGTGTGATTGAATTTAAAATAATCCATTGACTTTTTTTAAGTATATAAAATTTAATTCTGTAGAATAATACTTTTTTAATGTGTTTATAATTAACCTCCTAATTTCTTATGCTAACAGTAGCTTTTTCATATTTTTATAATAGTTAAAGATGTGTTAACTTGTGGAAGTAACATTCATAAATGATTCATTGACTATTACGGACACAGAAAATTACAGACAAAACATTTTAAGTATATTCAAATTAAAAACAATGTTTCGTTACCGGAATCTTCCGTTCACTTAATTAATATATTATTTTAATTGATTTGAATTTTGTATTATTCCATTTGAATCAACTTTTGCGACCCTGGTTTCGTCTTTCGGCATCTCCAGGCATCATCGGCGCACTCTTCAGTGGCAAACACGCACCGACAACGAATACAGCTATTTATTGTTTAGATATATTGCAATTTAATAAAATATAAATATAAAAACTTATTTCCAAAAGTAAATGATCAACTATAAAAACAAAACAAATGGAATAGTACAAAACTCAAATCAATTAGAATTTAAATTCAAATATCATCAAATACCTACCCTCAGTCGATAGTATTAATTAATATAATTATTGCGAATTCGGTTAGGTACGAGTATATTAAATTTAAATAATGCTGAAGGATATGTCCGTTTTATATTTTACAATGTTTGTATTAGCTCGTATTCTTGTTTGTCCGGTGGTTGTTTGTCCAATACAAATTGCAATCGATTTATTTATTTAGACATTATTATTATATAATTTGATAATCACGACTTGATGTAAACGAGCACCTACCAGAATAATATATCTACGACATGATTGTTTTCCAATTTACTTATCTACCGTTCTTCTTTCCCAGTTTGTATTGCGTATTTTTACCACGTTTTTCTTAGCTCGTATTCTTGTTTGTCCGGTGGTTGTTTGTCCAATACAAATCTTGCAATCGATTTTTAACTAACTTCCCGACTAGCTAGACATTTGAAACTTTTAGAATATATCTGAACACGATGCCAATGTATTCTTTTAATACTTTTAGCCATCTTTAAGCAGAATTGAATTCATTTTCAGTTAATTCTGTTTTGTATGGAAAGTTATTTCAGAGAAATCCGTAAAAAGTAAAAGACTATTATTGGTTGCTAAGAGGGTGGTCCTAGCCACTAAATTATTAATATATACGTGCGTTACTATGGAAATCAAAATGACACTTCAGAATTCTATATTTGTTTGTTTTTTATTTACTTCATATCAGGTACAAGTTTGAGCATATTGAGCATAATAATTTAACAGAAAATTTAAAAACGTTGTATATAAAAAGTTTTTTTTTATCTTTTAATTATTTATATTTGATTTTTACATTGTATAAACATTATAAAAATAAAATTTCAGTATAAAGAAGAATGGCAATTTAACGAAGCATATAAACGCCGCCATCAAATAATAATATACCGTAATAAATTGCCATCCTTTTTTTGCATTCTCAAAAACCAAGCTACCGAATTATTTTTGACCGCCCTGTCACTGCCAATTGCCCTCACACTAATTGACTTCATGATATTTTATTAATTTTTCAAAAAAGTTTTCATGTGTTGATTGCTGAAAGTTTTTTGTATTTATTGTATATATTATATGAAGTCCTTACGATATAATAAAAATTGAAACAATGCATTTTGATTGTAAAGAAAGTACATCATTAATGAAGGTATATAGATATATATGTTAATAAAAAAAAATCCGTGATTGAATTACTTTGATGTGTCATTATAAGTTAAGGAATTGTTTTAAAATATTCCCGATATTCTTACCCTAATAAAATTAAAAACGCTTCTGAAATTCAGTGGCGTTGAATAGAGATATATGTACAGGTCATACGTTACTTAAAGGCCCATTCTAAGAAAAATAAATTAAGAAAAAAATGTAATATAATTATTCTCGATATCCTTTTCCTAGTGAAATTAAATACGTTTCAGCGCATTTAAACAAAAAAAATAATATGAGACTTTAAGTTTAATTTTGAAGTTTGAAGTTTAATTAGGTATATCAAATACGTGAATATTAGGAGCTGGACTTTTTTTCCAGGCACTCAAAAAGTTTGGCAGATAATAATATTATAACGACGGAACGGAGAAGATTTTGCAAACTGTTTTATGGGGCCAATATTCCAACACAATAATTGGTTGTTTTTATGGGTCCGTTGCAACCCCGCAGCCATTTGAGGGTTACTGACTTTCATCTCATAGTTTCATTACACATCCTTAGAAAGATTCAAATTTTAAAATATAAAATAAATTGTCACTAGATCATTATAAGTCGATGAATCGATGGGAATAAAGAAATATTTCGATGGTGTTTGGAATCGATTTGAGAAAACCTATAAAACCATGTTTAGTGTTAAAAATAGCCATACAATAATAATAACATAAACGAACTCAAAAAATGTACATTATGTTCAATAAAGAATGTTACGTTCTTAAATCTTATGAATTATTCATTGAATAAAAAAAAACATTTTATTATTATATCACAATAATATAGTCCTACTCATTTAAGTTAGTGACAAAGGCGTCAACGCAAATTTGCAATATGCATCCTTATTAAAATATAGGTGGATTTAATTTTGTAGGTATATTGTATGTGGATATGTGCAGACACGTTTGCAGTATAGTATAACAATGATATCATACGGTAAGTTGTAAACAGGAATTTACAATACGCGCTATTTTACAATGTAGGTTGAGTTTAACGCCATTTACGTCGAACAACTGCGCAGACTCATTTTGAGATTAACCGATTTTCACGACCTGTCAAATAGTACCATAAAATGAAACATCGTGTCTCGCTTACTCTTGAAGAATGACATTAGAGAGACAGTCAGCACTTACGTGTAAATAGTTATTATCGCGATAGCTTAAACTACTAATGGTGCAAGTAAATCTATGCATGTGTACACGCGCTATTGTATTTACCTTTTTATAAATATGAGAAATTAAAAAATAAAATAAATAAATGATAATGACCTGACCTACCCTTGTTGTCTTATTTGAAACAATACTTTCGATATTTTATGTCTAATAGCATTTCAATAGCTAGAGAGCATGTTACTATCTTATCATGATAGGTCAAACGAACAAATAATACAAATCCTATTTTTATAAGTAATCAACAAGTGTCAAAACAAACACCATGTTAAAATACGTAATCCCATGGACAAGTTGCGCAGCTTTCTCTGTTTGTCGCAGTATATCCGTCCCTTTTGCTAGGAGGCAGTGAGAAAAAACCGTAGGTCGCGTGCGAGACCGTCACGTGACTAAATTATTGGTGTTTGCCTCATTACCCGAGGCTCGCATGCCACCACTGCGTGCTTCTGCTTTTTTCAAAAGCTTTTTGCCATCAAAGAAGCAACAAGAGTATTAAACTGAATAAGACGTATTTACTAAACAAATATAGGTACGCGTAGATAATATTGAACTGCCATATAATCGTTTTACAAAATATTGGTATCCTAACAAAGCGTGATTTAAAATAAAAATATATCATTAGATTCCCGTTATTAATCAGATAATTTGACTGGTCAAACAAAAAATATATATCAAAAGAAATGTTTCACCCGGCAATCGAAAGTAATAATTGGTTTAAAAATAAAGCTTTTTTTGTATAAAAGTTTTCTATACTTATTAATTCGTACGTTTGATTTGTCAAATTTCGCTTGCATATTGGGTATTTGATATCGACCAATTTATCGCTGACATAATGAAATATTAATTGCCAGACCAATCTGGTCCATTATTGCAGAGCATTGTTTAGAAAATATTACTAAAACAATAATTTTATAAGTAAACAATATAAGTGTTTTATATTAAATTAAGGTATGGGTCAAAGCCTTAGTCATATTTATAATAAATACTGTTTTAAACAGCTACCATCATTATTATGGGTACTTTTCAGAAAATATATCAGGTAGAAGAGGCTGAGTTCATTTAATTATAACAAAGACTTGGCAATTATAACAAAGCACATCTATTTTTTACGATTTAAAGATTTAGTTGGACTAAAGAGTTAATTTTTTGGCCTGAAACTATGCAGGAATAAATTTGTATGGTTAGATTTCACTTAACCAAACACGTAGCAGTCGAAAGAAGAACGACACAGCGTATGTGTGTTTACAGAAATATGATGATACTAATATGTGTTATATTTTATAAAATCTCGACCATTATGCATTAGTTTTCATTCCTAATACATCAATACGAGGGTAAAATTACCTAACTAAATTATTTCAGGTTATAGTATTATACAAATACCCTTTTTCGTTCTCAAAAATATATACTAACATTCTGAATTCGACATAAAAAAAGTTAAGTTTTGATACAAAAAGAACTACCCCCGAATCAATTTAATTGAATCGCAGTCATAAATGATAAAGTCAGATCACTTTACGATGGTTAATCGCTTGTTTAGTATAGAAAACAAAATACAAAACATATATTTCTTCTGTTTCTTTTCGGGCGGTAAGTAAAGGATTGAAAATTTTCTTTGTTGCGAATAAGTTTGATTCCTCAAAGGTGAGCTAAAATATCATGATGATAAAATAGTAATACAACAAAATTGGTGTACCCACTCTTATTAAGAGCATATTACCCATTGAGGTAACAGATGACAATGTTGTGATTTTGATTTCAACAATTGTGAAGTGGAATCTAAACTGATATAAGAAGCTTACTATATTATACATAATACAATTATTAGTAAACTCTTCCTTAGAATGAAAAGTCTAAATTTGAATTTAAATTCCACTTTTTATATAACTGCTAATTCCTGTTTTTCGACATATATTTAGATTACAATAAAAATCATTACTTATTATTATTTGTCGTTAACGCAGAAGTTTGCCGAATATCATCAATATACTGATTTATTGTCTGTCCACACACACCGCTGTTGCATGTAGTGCACAGTCTTTTACGGAGGCCGAAATGAAACTTTGGGAACCCAATTTCTATTAAAATATACCGCAAGGTACGGCGTTTGTGTGGCAACTTGCGGTTCGTATAGGTAGGTCAACTATACGTTTGCTTTAGTGGATAATACATAAGTATTATGTAAGTTTGCTCAACCTTTATGGATATGTTTTTGTTGTTGCAAAAATTGACGATGTCCTGTTATTATTTTTCATATAAAGGTACAAGTAATATGTCGATAGATTAATTTACAAATTTTAAATATTTTGAGAAAATCGAAGAATTTAAATCTATTAAAAATAAGGCAACATTGAAAGGTGTATTATAATATATATATATATGAATGAGGTACTATCAAATGACTCGGACTTTGAATTGGACTTTTGGACTCGGAATTCGGACGAAAAATATTTTAATATTGTAAAAGTATTATATAGACTGGAAATACCTACAATATTTTTATGAACTAGCCTATCGATGTATCGATAATTAAAAACTCAATATTTAACATCGAGTGATACATGTATTTATAAACCTTACTAGCAACTATCTTCACCGATGCTTTGAATAATATAATGAATCGAATACTTACTATTTTTTAAAAATAACCATGCAACTCGTGTAAATACTATTAACTAAGTATTCATTTGTATTTTTTTGCAACTCAAGTCTCTTAAATTGAACTATTCCAATCAAACGGGAGGGACGCAAAAGTATTACCTTCGCGAATAACGATTCGCGGATTCATTTGCATAATTCGTAGGCAGACCTCCCTCCATCCCTCTTTAATACCCCCCTTTTTGGGATGGTTGTACTCATAACTATCACTTGCAAAGTTGAATCGGCGCTTTTGTGCAGCAAATAGGCTACGCACCAAGACGAATAGGTAGGTACGAAATTTTGACCACACTACAGCGACAATGTTATTCTCAAGCTTCTAAATTCGAACACCTGACGATTTATTATGGTATATCGGGTCTAGGACGATTCGGCACCGGGACAACTGGGTGCCACGCAATTGAATGAAATTCGAAAATAAATAGACATTCGTTACTTTTAAAATATATATTTAATATTATTATATATGTTTAAATTATTATATTATTATTTAATATTTCGTGAGAATCTAAATATGTACACGGAAGTACATAATGATTTAATTGTGCTTATGTTTAAGTTCCAACAAGAAGAGAATTCTTTTTTATTATAAAGCCTCAGGCATGATAATTCTCAATCCGCAATAAAAAATATGATGTTAAGAGCAAAATGAATTAAAACTACTTAGTAGTAGATATAAACTGATTAAAATCCCTCTTCTACTTTCTGTATAAAATCGTACCCAACGTCTATTTATTTCATTCCACAGTGCGGCGCCTAATTGTCCTGGCGCCCAGTTGCCCCATGCCCGGTATATTTATAGTAGAGAATGCCTTTCTGAAAATGAAACGCTTCCATAGCATCGAGACGTTAATCTAGATCTGAGACTGCGTATGTTTCCTGTGTTATCCCAATCCTTTTCTATGTCATAGACGTTAAACCAGGTGTCAGGGACTTTTACTATGTGTTTGTATAGGTGCATCTTATAAACCTTGGTCTGACATGGTGACAAATAGCCCCATGATACAGCATTAATTCAATACCGTGACGCTAAAGTTGATATCTGCTTATGTTTACAATACATGCTATCGATTATTTATCTTATTTAAAAATTAGCCAAAGAATAATCTTACCGATTACAGAAAACAAAAGGTGGAACATTCATACTAACAGTAAGGATTTCAAACAATTTAAACCTACTATAGTTTACTATGTTGCTGGTTATTTATCAGATGTGATAGAAATAGAGCTTTCTATAAAGTTTATGAAGGTGCTCGTCAGTCAGCCGACCTCGGAAGGGACGCGGAGAGGCTGAGTGTGACGGACTGGTAAAAGATAGCTTGAGATATGTCTGGAGAATGGTTGTGCAGTTAGCCTGAATGGTCTCTAGCGCTGGTTGGTGTAATTAAGTACACATTATATGGTGGAGCATAATATGTGTAGGAAGCTATATTGTATATTATAGAGATGGGTTATTAGTCATTCGTTTACTAGAGTCTGTATTCTATAACCTGGCGTACACGTCACACGGAGAGCATTGTGCCATCGCGATTAACTGATGCAAGTTTTCAATGGGAGGGATGGATGATGAAGCGGGGGGGAACCCGGCACGAGAGCTTATAGAAGACAGACCTGGGAACTCAGAAGCAATGGGAACTGAAATACATAACGGGTAAGGCGATAGCAGGTAACCGACTCGAGTAAGGAAGAATCCGGGTTAAACTTACACACGTGTCAAGAATACGTTTTACGTCGAATACTGAAAACTGCTCTCGGTTTATGCATTTACGCTCATTTAATGTTGGTGTATTACACACACTATTGCACTTGCATAATGCGTGCTTCATTTTCGTAGGACACTTACACATTCAAAACACTGCATAAATATGTGGCGTATTGAATGTAGCCTATCGGTATTCTATTTATTATCTGTTCTGTGAGACAGACTCTACGTTGGTTGGGTCTATACGCTAAATACAAACATATACAATATATGTATTAAAAGCAAACACGTAAATTCTATGCAGCCACTAATAATAAAATATTATAATAATGAAAAAAAATATAATTTTCAAAAAAAAATATTCAATAAATTTTCATGATCAAAATTTTTCAATTTTTTGAAGGTTTTGGCCACAGTTAGAATTAAAATGTGTGTTTTAGAGACGTAACTACTGGATATGTTTTAGTTTTGATCGATTTCATTGTAACTAGTGCTTAATTTATATTTACTTAACGACGTTAATTTGATATGTAGGTACCTAACCTTAATTACTTACTTGTGAGGCAAAGTCAATTGAATTGTTTCTGAACAAATTATTATTAGAATCTTGTATTTGATTAGTTTTCATGTCATGTTTAATGTTTTTTTTTTTTTTTTTTAAATATTTTAAATATAAATATGTAGTTACTTCTGTATCTTTGCATCGATTAATACTATTCCTCTAAATTAACAACACATGGTATTTTATTTTAATTATACATTATATACAACATATTATTCTATTTTCACTTTTAAGGATCATTGAGTACAAAAGAAAATGCACAAAAATAAACAATGGTTATATTTTTATCAATCTGTACATATTCCTTATATTTCATTAATATGTCAATTTTGTAATTTATATTCATAGAACACTATACAATCGTGATTTTAGCATAGGGATTACCCAAGTATAATGTCGTTGAATACTATAATATTTTCATTGACAAGCAAATAAGCCATCTTGAAAAAAAATTTACAATGGCAAAAACATCTAAAAATCAAGTTAACTGTGGTTTAGAGTACCGTGATCCTCTGATAAAAAATCTTTTACTATAAATAAGTACCTACTTGTTAAAATCAACAAGACAAACAGTTGACCTTTTGGTTGTGACTCTTTTCTTGTTGATTTTTTCAACTTCTCTATTAATTTTTCAACATCAAGGATTTATTCTATTTCAAATAGTTCTTCTATTGTCATGTTCAATAGCACCCTTATGTTGTTGTGTAGGTACCTAATTCACTTTTTTTTTATAATATGATATGCTGATTTTATTTCAAATTTAATTATATATTATATTTTACTTGACTACTTATAATATGTTATTATAATTGTTTTGTGTATTTTGTTTTGCTGTTGTATTTTATATATTTTCTTTCAAAGATTTATGAGCCGTTTATAAATACATAAATAATGATAGAATTTCCGAATGCTAACGCCAAAGATATTCGAAATATGATACAATTCTTAGGGTATAATAATAATTTTGTATGCACAAAGGTATTAATTAATTATTTGAACGAGCGTTTACATAGTAGATACAACTGCATTTGTGTAGTTGATAAAAAAATCTTTGTTTCATAACCCATAATAATATACTTAATAATTATAAGAATAACTAAATATATAAAATTAAAATCATCGATATAAATATTGTTTTATCGCGTTTATTAACGTCATCGGGGTAGGTTTACCGGTAGTTAGTCTCAAGAATTGTCATGTTTCAGTTCTATATTTAGCCCATTATGACTGAGCGGCTTACGTGTCGACTTATAATGTCGTGGGTCCCAAGTTTGATTTCCAGGTCTGGCAACTGCACAATATATTGTTATTTTGAATCGGAGTATGGACGTAATATGTAGAGCAAGTGGCTGACATAATTTTTTTGTAATAATAAAAATCTGTTAATACAAACTCTGTGGAGACCCATAATATGGATCTTATTATGGTCAGACATGGTAACAAAAAAAAAATCATCATTATTAATAATACTGTTTATTGCTATTGATAATCCATAATATATAAATAGTTTTTCTGTCTCTTTATTATTCTAAGAAAATTCTTGAAACGTATCACAGGTAATTAAATTTCAGAAGTAATGTCATGAATTTACAGTAATAATCTATGGGCCGTAAATTAACGGTATTTAGAATTTAATTTCATATTAAAGACGACGTTAAATTGCAAAAGTTTTGATGTTATGCATGATTTATACGAGACAAGCTTTCGTTCATACGCCAAAATAATAATAATTATTACTATCAAAAGCGAAACGTATTTCTTGAATTTTAATTCCAGCAACGCTACCAAACGAATGAGGATACTAAACAAAATTCAGCGAGGGCAAAGT
Organism: Rhyacophila brunnea; assembly: GCF_057557595.1. NCBI lineage: Eukaryota > Metazoa > Arthropoda > Insecta > Trichoptera > Rhyacophilidae > Rhyacophila > Rhyacophila brunnea. The sequence goes on along the minus strand of NW_028233276.1, from coordinate 30,218,616 downwards.
ATAGGCGTCTGCCACAGGCCGTCTACCTAGCTGAATTACTAACCATAAAAACTGGCAAATTTTATTACACCTACAAGGCAGCTATCAGTTTAAATTAAAATTATACACTGCGGACCATTAAAGTATTTTTTGATAAACTTCGTAATTTTAAATTTAACATTTTATTCTAGTTGCCATTATTCAACGTTTTTCTCCTTTTCGGCGGGACCTCATGACTGAGAATTTGTCCGCCTGATAAACTTCTCCATGCAGCGGGATTTTCTTTGACGCAAATGACGCAACCAATTAGCTATAGGTACAATTAAAAAAAGGAAGTCTCGAAAGAGTTTAAATAGTTTGGTCGTAAAAATTATAGTATATATTGTGTATTTTTCATAAATAGTTACCTTAATTTTATTATGTAATAATTTTAATTTAGATTCTGGTAGCGCTTTTCGCAGTGGACTGTAATTTAAAGATGCTTGTGGATTACGGATCAAGCGGGGGAGGGTTTAAACAGGATACCAGACAATGACCTTTTATGTTGAGAGGGCTTAAGCGCTGGAGCTGTTTCGGTATTCACGCACTCACGCACTGGTAAACGGGCGGCTTGGAATGTCACTCTCATATTTTCATTCAAATTTTGGAAAAGATGATGATGATAAGTTCAGGATGGATGATTGACGTGACGTTCGCTCAAACCGTATCAGATTTAGTACAACGAAGGTAAAAAAATATGCGTTTTGGATGAGTCACTCTGTGGTTAACGATGCGGTTCGCCTGGTGTTGCGAAAATAATTGGGATTTGAGATAGGTGAAAACAAAGGTATGAGGGCCACCATAATTGGCTCAACAAGATTCAGCAGAGCAAACTATCATTCACCAATGAGAAAGAGGTTGCAAATTAATGTAGGAATTTGAATATTATATACCTACATCTTTAATAGTAGATTTAGTGGACGTGGAATTGTTAATTGTCTTAAAATTTGTCAGCCTCCACGACAGTTAATGCTACACTATCTCGATTGATTTTCTCTCTGCATTCAAGGGCACGCATGATCTTTGTCAATATGAAACCTGAAGGATTTTTGTATTATTAAGTATTACAAAGTTTTTAAATATTCGTATCTCTGTATAAAGAGAATAAAATAGGTAGGTACTTACTATCAAATATCAGTGTAGTGATTAAACTTATATTATATACCTATATAAATATTCATGGTAGATATTTAGCACAACTCTTACGTAATTAGTATTCATAAGTATTAGCAAAAATAATGTCAAGCGATAGATAACCATGAAAAAACAATTGCGTACTTACATATTTCAGGGTTTTATCTACTCGCCCGAAATACATGACTTTTGGTCAGAAAGCTCCTCTCTCTGATAAAAATGTTTTTATGACACGGTGTTCACCACATTTTATAATTATTTTACGACACGTGTTTCTCTTATATAGTAAAGTTTGATACTTATATAAAAACACTCTGGTTAGATTGGAATAGTAAAGTAGCATTGACCTAATTTTCATGTCAATGGAAGAATAAATACTTACACAGATTATTACAATATACCTAGTTGGTATAAAAATATAGGACTTTTGCTTTCATTTGTTTTGATATTTGGATAGGTACAAACTATTGAAAATTAGTAAATATCACAAATTATTTTCAAAATATCTTGTTTATGTTTACTGGACGTTTAAAATACAAAAGTGGTCTAAAATGCCGCGATTTATAGATATTATAGTATAAATTACACTTAAAATAAATGGATAAATCATAATATGGTTAATAATTTTAGTTCAACGATAAATGTCACCATTGATAATCCATATAATTATAAATGAGAAAGAATGTACCTACCCAATCAAATGTATAGTATTTAACAATGTTATTTGACATACATAATAATTTATAAATATTATAAATCATAATAATATGATAAAAATGGCCATAAAGCTTTATGGTAATATTTTAGAAAAGGTTATTAAACCGAAGCAATTATTTGCAACCGAAATAATAATATAACAAACCGAAATAGTATTTAAGTTTAGAATAAATTTCGGTCTATGTTATCAATTTCTTACGACTGCTAAATTATTCATGAATATTCCTCAAACTTTACAAGGCGAGCTTTAAGCTTTCTTTGTAGACGTTATATTTTGGGCTTGAAAATGTATTAGCGACCAATAAAAGTCAAATTTATGGCCAACAATTTGGATGAGATATCAAATAATTTTATTGATGTCTCTGAAAATGTTTGTTCGTGTAACGTCGAAAACAAATGGTTCACTTTACTAAATTTAGAAGTCGTGTAATTTGCAATATGTTAATGAGTAATTTTATAAACCAAAAGAAATGTAATTCTATTGAGGAGCCGAATAAAATTATTGCGGCTTTGTTATTTGCGTCGTTGGTTTATTTAAATTTATTTTTATATCAATTCAGAATAGTCAAATGAAATTCTTAGTGTAGACAACTAACAATACGTTCATGTTCACAAAATGTACTTGAAAATGGGGTTTTTAAATATTGAAAAAGCTTAAAAGGAAGAAGAAGATGCACATAAAATTAGTTGTATGAATTTGTTACACGGTTAATGTATTTATGTTAAATTCCGTCTCTTTAAATGTTTATTTAAAAATATATATATATATATATATATACACTGTATTTTATTTCGACGTATTGATTTACAAAATTAAATAAGCTGAAATAACAATAATATCTCTATATATTATATGGTGTAAAAGTCTTATGTTAAATGATATAAATGTTACACAATGGTCCAATAACATCAATAAAACTTCATATTCATATTTCTATACATACTTGGAGATTAGAACTCATCTGAAATTAATTATTGAATCATTTATAAAGACCGCCGAATCAAGGGGAGGGAAGGCCAGTGCAGATAAACAAAATAGCGCTACAAGCTGCCCTTTGGTTCGGCCGCACATATTACGTATTACTAAAGGTGCCCTAGCAAGCATATCAATTGGTGTTTATAGTGGGCATACTTTGACAGTGCCGCAGGCGTAGAGAAATCACTTTTCCACGAAACCTACTATCAAAAACTGTAGCTCTTCTTATTATATTTGCCGCCTCTTAGAATACGCTTTACCCATGTAGTGCAAATACGATAAAACATATTGTAGACATACCGTAGCCGATAGCGTAAAAAACGTAAGGATAACTTACAATTAATTCATTTTCAGGATCCAAAATAAACTTGTAATTCCATCGAATTGTATAATTAATTTCTCACCAGCTAGTCATGATAATTTATGTGAAATTGAAATTTGAAAGTCTATAATTTCTATCTGTGTATGAAATTATAGTAACCATAATTATTTACTTAATCTGAAAAAGAAAATATTTTTAATAAAAAAGCTCCGTATTTTTATTGTAGTAATCGAGGTTGCATAAAAAGCTCAGTCGAGTTAAAGCTAGTCCGGAGCACATTTGAAATTCTACCCCTTGTCTCCCACAGCAATGTCTATTATAGATATACGTTTCTATCTGTGGTAGTAGTATATGAAGACAAAAGCTTACGTAGTGGTCGGTTTCTGACGGTGAATTTGGTACGGATCGATATTACGAGTCTTTGCACCGGCCGCAGTCGCGATATACCTACTAAGATACATATCTATTTATCTAGGTATGTGAATAAAATGGTGAAATATATATCGTATCATGAGAGTCGTTTTTATACCACAATTTAAATTTTTAAATTTTATATTTAGTTGCGGTTTTCCACGAAGCATTAGGTAGTTAGAAAATTATAAAACCTTGAAAGAACTTTTTAACTATTTTACTAGATTTTATTAGATCAAATAGTTAAAGTATAAAATAACCAGTCTCAGTTTAAAAAAATTCAATAAATTATTGATTTATTTAAAAAATTCTATAGTTCTTATCGCAAAAAAAAAAATTGTTCACTGGGTCTTCAATGCTATCAGCATTTCTGTTAACGGAGATTTATTTTAAAAATCTCATAAAAACAAATTTATTTTAATAAAACTATTGCATTTGCACTTATTATAGTAAAAAAAACGAGGCACATTGATTGGGAGATAGTAATTTAGCTTAGCTCAACACGATATGTATAATTTTGTTTATTTCTCTATCTAAAACATTCTGCAGTAATGAGTTGCACCTTTTTACATACTATTATATTTTATCTTCAATACATATCTTTATAAAATCGTCATCTACGTCCTCACTTATTGTGAGTGTGAGTTATAGTGAGATTTCTTAGTTTTGACTCAATCCAGTTTAAAGATTGAATCCAATATTAAAATATGGTAATATGACAAAACAAATGATCGGAAGTCGGTTATCTTCTGTGAGTACTTATAACAAGGTACTATACTTGAGTGTAGATATATGGGATACACTTAAAGACGTGATAAAAATATTTAATTTTATCATATTATATTGGCCTGCTCCTAAGTCATAAACCAAAACCGCCATCAAACTCTTCCTAGGTAGATATATGGCAAACGGTGTTTGCAATAATTCTATATTAATATTTACTGTGGTTAATGTCCAATGAATAGAAAACAAGACTACACACTTACATTAGTATAGATAACTGATGAAATTTCAAAATAAATAATTTCCAAAATATAGGTCCTATAATCAACGCATTAAATGTTTTGCATTAGCGCCTATTTGCTTGTGTGCAGTATATGAAATAAAGAGAATCATCGCTAAATCATCAAACCCTCGCAACAACAACACATACAATGCAATAACAAGTATCTAGATACTTGCCGAAAATATTGTTTGGGGTGGTCGCCCCCCAAGTATTTTCTCCCAGTTAATGCAACACATAGGTCTGCCACTGGAAGCCTGAATGCTCGCAATCTCATTGGTTGGTTGGTCTCCAACAAAAGGATAAAGCTCACCAAACAAAGACCGGGTGACGGGGGCTTGAGAATTAGGGTGTTGCGCCAGTTAAAGCAAACATCGCTTTTTACGGCCCCACCCTGTAAGGGAGCAGGGGTTGGAAAATCGGCACAGGGAAAGCTCTCATTGTATAAAGCTTCCATATACCTATCTGTCTTGAGTCTGTTTACTCTACTTTAAATTATCATTTAGTATTACATGTTATTATTTTTGTGTAGGTATGTCCGTGATGGCCGAGTGTCAGTATGACGGCTTATAAAATCATGGGTCATGGGATCGAAATCCGGATTTGGAAAATTCACAACTTATTTTTTCAATGTTTGGTTAAGCACAGAATATGACAATAATAGGTTGAGCAAGTTGCTAACGTCAAAAAAAAAGGAAGAAGGTTAAGTAAATATATGAAAAATTGTACATTTCAAGCATTATGATAACCACTAATGTATTATATAAAACTATACAAGCTAAATTAATATATGCAAAGTTGTTTAATAAACGGAAACGGATGGATAGACATTTCAACTTTATTGATTAGTAGAATGGTAATTTAAATAATAAATAAAAAAAACTCAGCAAGATCTACATACATAAAACTGCATAATCTGAAGAGCACAAACTAAAACGAGTAATGAAAATGCTACAACTTTATGCACGTTTCGTAGAAATCAGTTTATTTTTCACCTGTAACGCTGATAATAATGCTGTAGCCTTCAGTGAATATGTTTGTCAAAATTATGAAGAATTGTGATAAATTTATCCGCCTATAAACTATAAACTATAAAAATATAAAATTTCAGATAAGGAGAGAAAACAGACAATTTATACGTAAAGAAATTAGGTATATATTTTTGGTGGTTGAAATCATTGGAAAATCTTCTAATATTTGACATAATAATGATTACATAAAGTTTGTCAAAAGAAACAAAAAAAATATTGTATATATAATATAGTCGTACAACATTAATTAATCGTTTACCTACTTGTGATGCAGAGGGGGTAAGATTCAGTTCAGCAAAGACGCTTCACCCCCAAAAGGGAGACGCGACGCCGCGCCGGCCCTAGCTGAATCGACGCCGTTTTCTTTGTACAAGAACAAGACGGATGAGTGACCTGCCCTGTGATAATATTGGAACTAGACTCGTTTACTCTCACAGCCTGTGACTTATGGCTGACAACGTGGATACAAAGAAAGGTACATGCTATCTCTCGAAGGGTACCCTTTGTGTTCGTTGTAATTTTGTTTACTGACAATATTTATGTTACTTTATGAGACATTATCAAAGAATAGCTGTATGGAAAGTCGATAAGTTTTTGTTCTTTTGTATGTATGAAGAAAATATGGTAAAAAAAACTTATGTGTCTTTATAAGTTAATAAATGTAGATTCATTGATAATAAAAAGGTTACTTAGGATATTATTTAATGTGTTAAAATCCTAATTAGGATTCTAAAAATAGTTATTGACGTCACATTTGTAAGAGTTGGATTGTGAATTAATTGTCATCTTACAGCAGCAATTTTTTGGTGCAGATGACGCAATCGATTCAGATAATTTAAAAGGGACCTCGAAACAGCTCAAATTAGTCATACAATAATTGAATTATACCGAAATATTAAAAAGCTGCATCATCATCGTTATCATCAGCCGGGGTCGATTCACTGCTGGATGAAGGCCTCACATAGCTCCCTCTATTCTTTTATGTACCTAGTTCTGTAGCTAGCGGGTTTTAGGGCATCTTTGTGGGCGTTTAGTGCCCCTTGGGTACCACTGTATGATGGCATATGTCAAGCGTTGTCCATTAGCCGAGCATCATTTCCAATCCATTGCCATTTCATATTATGATTAGCGATCTCTATCACAACGTGTACTATTATCTGCTTCCTTATACATTGGTTTGTTTTGTGATCTTTACGCGTTATGTCTACCATACACCTATCTATGCCACTTTGCGCTAATCGTAATTTTTGAATTTCTCTTACATTAAAAGTCCATGTTAAACACTTTACGCTTAAGACACGCTTAAGTCACCTTTGAAGATACTATTCAGACGTCAAAATGCACTCTGCGAGCAATCTCGTCAAGAAGTTGCATATTTCGCACAAATCAAGTAGAAAATCATTACCCAAAGCATATAAAATCCCTGTAGCTAAGGGTACATAATATACGTACTTTTAGAGAAAACAAATAAACCACTAATCTTAATTATTTGTGTCATCACTGTAATATTTAAAAATAATATTTTAGTTATATTATGTGAATCAAAGAAGTGGTAGATACTTAGAATTTGTGGTTTTATTTATCGTGGGGGGCCTCAAAATCAGTGACTGATTCTGGATTTCACATCTCTAAACCCACCAATATACTCTTGTAAGATTAGATGTTTTTTATGTATGTATTCAACAGTGGCGAAGGGTGGAGGTAGGCTATTAAGATCCGCCATAAATAGTATACACTAAACTTTGTCAGTCATACGTAGGTATTTATTTCATTGAAATAAGACTACAATTTACAGATGCTGTTAGTTAGTTTTCAAACAATTGAACCCTGCGAAACCAAGCCATAATAAATAATACTGAAAAAATACTCTTATATCTATAAAATATCTAAAATTATGCAATTAAATCATACATAACATTGGATATGTTACAGATAGAATAATATTTGTTATCTATTATTGTTTGGTTTAGGCAGGGTTTAATGAATTTAAAAAAATGAACCAAACAGTAACTGTAATATGTATTCTTAATTCAACGATAACCAATACGTATGAATGAAAAAGTGTGCAAATTTTTGTCGTATCGACCAAAGTATACAAAAGCTATTATGTTTTGGTTTAGGCAGGACTTAGTTGATTTTTAAAAACTAACGAACACCGTCTGTAATTTGCGGTCTTAGTTCAATAAAAACAAATGCGTATGGCTGACAAAATTTAATGTGCACTATTTATGTCGGATCTTAACAGCCTACCTCCACCCTTCGCGACTGGTATTCAAAGGTGCCTATATTAAATAATAGTAATTGTGTCGATTGTCATCATTCTTATTACTGTTTATAGGTATGGTCTCCTCAATTATTGTCATCCTCCAATCTTATCTATCCATAACAGTGTCTAACCAGGCCTGAAATTCCATACGTCGCTCATCATTCCATCGCTTTCTACCTGCATGTTCAATGATGATTCTTTTCAAAATTTACCTTTACACTATATTATTATGAATAGACTAATAAGTCCAAAACACTTTTTAGATTCAGACGAGGCGGCTACCTCTGAGTAAACGTTTAATTAAGCTAATGCAACTGTGTGCAGTAATAATAATCTGTCTAATAAATATTTTCCCGTAGTCATTTTGAAAGAGTTGCATCAAGATTGCATTGTGTCAAAATGTCAAGGAACTGCATTCTTTAATGCAAAAGAAAACTTTATAAATATTCTCATATTTTCCATTTTTACACGATACAAACAATCGCCGAGTGAGTGGCTTGATTTAATGAATATTGTGCAGTCATGGACTGCAACTTATAGTTTACAGTTACGGATTAGGAATTTACACATTCTTTTCGTTTTAAATTCTTCAATCAATTTTATTTTATTACTAATATTAATTATGATGAAGTTTTTAGCTATTATTTTTAAATTAAGATGTTATATTAAGAAGGTTATTAAAGATATTACAAATATAAATGAGAGTAGTGAATCAGAATATATCCGATATGGGTATTTTTAAAAATTGTTTTTTATAGGTACATAATAATATTCTATACAATGTACAATACTTTTCTCTATATGGAGCAAGAAAGTAAGAAAGTATAGGTACCTAATAAATTCATCAGTATTCCAATGACAACTTATGTATTATGGTGGATTTTATTATAAGTTGTCATAAATAATGATGTCATATTAAAACGAATCTATTGGTCAATTATTGATGATCAACGTTATGAAATATTTAGTACCCTTTAAAATATATATTTTAAGTACAAATATCTATCATCTACTCGGTCTACTTTTAAAATATTTAATAATTTTTAAGCTAGAAAACAGCGTTTAAATAACTAGCATTATTTTTGTTTCAAAAAATGTAGGTATTATCGAGTATACTTGCCGTTATTCATAATGACAGTCATTGGATCTTTATACAATGGCCGAGCGGTAATGTGTAGACTTTTTATGTTGTGGGTCATTGGGTTTGAATCCCAAGATTTTTGTTTTTCATTAATCGTTATACATGTATCTTATTTGTAAAATCTATATAAAATGTCAAAATGAAAGTAATTATGATGTCCAAGTTAAATGGAAGAAATTCAAAAATATGCAAACTTTATCTGTTTCAAAATAAATTAAAAATTGGAATTGGCAGGAAAGGTAATTTGAACCAACATACTTGTATTTTTATAATTATGTATAATATGTAATTTGGGACCATGTAAGAAAATTTGATTAAACAAGCATATTTTAACTTTTATATATGTATATATTATATAGATAGTAAAAATATGTAATATTTTATATTCTTTACAATATTAAATGAAATATTTGCTGTTTTTGACTTAATATGAACGCTAACAATTTTAATACAGATTAAATTTGTTCTCATATAATATACGTAAATAATCTGTAAAAATGATTCACAACTGACCAGAACATAGATTTGCCTCTGTGCTGATATTATCCGATGCTTAAAAAATATAATTAATGCATTTAATATATGCTCACTGCAAACAACGGGAATATTATAAAAAATGTGAATAAAAAAAAACTATGATTTAATTCCTCAGAGTTGACGGACATCCCAGACACGTATATTAACACAAATACTAAATAACCAAATATACACTGTACAACTGAAATAAATATAGTAATTTTGTATAATATTTATTAGGATAAGTCGAATATATGCTTTTATTTGGTGTTTTAAATGATTTTTGTCTGTACAGTCATCGTTCATGTTTTGTAATTTTTATTTTTATAGGAAAACACCTACATAGCTGGTTAAGCGTAACTAAAATTTTAAGGTCGTTTTAAAAAATACGTTGTTAATTGGAAAACGGCATTGGAAAATCGTATTTGTGCCGCCGCTGTTAATAATTATTATTGAAATAAATAATTGCAGCGCGCAATTAAAAGATATTTTCATTGTTTTTTCTAGTACCTACCTAATAATTATCGGTACTTAATAATAATTGCAATGTATCAATTATTACCTAAATCGACTAACAAACTTGAATCCTTGGGATTTTTCAGCTTGAACATTATTTTTTTTATATTAAAAATATAATAATATCCTATTAATTCACTCTGCTCTCGCTAAATATTTTAGCAAATTGTTAACAAGTTCAATTAGACGTTATCACTAAAATATTTGGCGAGAACCGGGCGTCGGTTAGTAATTAAGGTAATTAATATTCCTTCATTCAATACACAAAAACCGATAGTCAATAATAACACATTTTGATAAGCATTTCATATAATATATGACCCACTCGCTTAAATTGTCGCAATTAGATAGTATGCTCGTAGCATAATTTGTTAATGCACAGTTGGCGCGATATCAGTGGTTATGCGGGTTCAAATTTCGTTGAGCATTGTATTTTTTTCAAATATGATTAATTTTCTTCTAGTTTGTATATCTGACGTGTTTTCAAGTTATGTATATTCTTATATGTTAGATGTTATTATATTATGGTTAGCACCTTAGACTATAGATATATGTATCAACTTACATATCTTCTTGCTTGTCAGTATGGCTACCACATTTTAATACAGTACACACAACCATCTTTTCTACATAATTAACTAAAAATATTTACCATTAACTTTATATTTAACAGAAAAATAGCAATTTTTGCAACACGCGCGCGCGGGTTATCGACACTTAGCTATTCAACAAACTAAAATTTGGCGGCAACACCATAGCAAACCATCTCATGCATCTGTAAACCTTTTATCTTACTCTAGCGCGTGCCGCAGAGATTATAAGGGTGCCGAATACTTTCTCACTCGCACTTATGCATCGTTTTTGTTCAGGTTCAGGTCTTGGTTAGCACTATTCAATTTTAAATAAGTACATTGTTGATTATACGATTACTACGAAAGTGTTTAAAAGTAATACACAGGTATATGTGCATCTTAACAATGCGTAAATTTGAGCACGTCGTAAGTTTGCAGTAAAGATGTACAAATTACCACTTAGCATATTTTCATGCTCGTAAGCATGATACAGTTCTCTTTTATCCAAATATCTTTTCAGAATTAAATAGCGTATGATTTATATTATATGCTCTTTAAAAATAAATATTTGTTCACGCAGCGGATATGTTGGCAGTAAGCCTCTACATACACATCCGATTTTTAGTGGATTATGGCGACCGACACTGAGTCGTAGGTTGGAATCAGGGAACACAGAAATAATGGGAGATATGTTACCTTCTCGTTACCTCCTTGTAGTGACAAGACATAACTCTCGTGTGTGGATAAATATGGGATATACTTAAATACGTTTTTGAAAGAGGATTGATTTAATGAAGCTATGCTATTTTTAAATAACAGAGTGATAAATAATATTAATAAGTAGGTATTAATAAGTATGCTTTATGTAAGACGGTTTCTAAGCTATAAATTAAGACAAAGTCATGTGTTTCATTTAATTAATAGTTTGGTAGCCAAACTGATAAACATTATCACTGTTTTTATTGTACTTATACAACATATAAACCTAATACAGACCAAACCATTATACATATAGCGTGGAATGCATTCATTAAAATCAAATTGATGTATAATTAATATATTTTTTTACTTCGATAATAATACGTACCTACATTATTGTTTGAAGAGATATATCTGAAATCATACTGCCGCAATAAAAAACACAGTTTTCTGCCCAGTAATGATATATAAGGGTTTATGTAGGGGGGTTTGTTTTCATTTTAGTTAAGACCAAAACGTTTGGATTACATGTTATTATTGCAACTAGGTATGAGTACTTTGGGGGGGGGGGGAGGATAAGGTGGCGATTTAGGTTAGTCGGTTTTAAGGGCTAATTCCCGACTACCTACCTTCTATCCTTCCAGCTAAGCACTGGTACTTTTTTCATTTGCAATGATGCATAAACAGTTATTCGTGTCTTAAAACTTTTGGTACTTCTTTCAATTCTTTGTTTTGCTGTGCATGCATGTGTATTATTCCTCGATTGTTTCATTTATTTAAAAGTTACAACTGTACTAACAACATATGAGTTAGATATAATATTTTTCTTTCTTATTATATTGATTACATGATTTAGCCGATTTAGGCATTTATTACGCTGATTGGTATCAGTACCTAAGTACTACGCGCTGATGGTCTTTCACCAAATGTTCAAAATGTACCAAAACTGTTTTAATAATTTTATTACCAAAATATGCCATCAATGTAAGAAGGTAAGTATATAATATATTTTATGTAATTCTTTAAAAGCACCATAATTTGCAGAAATTTTTAGATTGTTTCGTTACACATTTAAAAATATGATATAAATATATTCTAGCATAACACTACAAATTGCAAACGTTAACAACATTAATACCGAATATCTCTGTTTGGTGTATTACCAATTATTATCGTAGTCCTCCTTCAGGTGTGTATCATGTAGCAGTAAATTGGTTTATGTGAGTTTCGTTGCTCTTTGACATTCCCTCTGTTTGGCGGTGACGCGTCGCTGGGTGAGCAGCTCGCAATGCGATTGTGACAGTGAGTTGATAGGGAGGGAGCCGGTAGTTGTCAGTTTGACGTTGATTGAAACATAGCACATGTCATTTCGTGGCGAGTCGTTGATGCGTGTGAAAACTGGAAAATGATGCTGCCAATTGAGATGCATATATATATGAAAATATAAACGGCTAATGGTAACACGGACGGTGGAAATTGTATGAAACAAGTATATTGGTTGAGTTAATTTTTTCTGATAATTTAAAATGGAGCTGTGTACCATTTTTTGTCTTTAACTCGATAATTACTCAGTTGGTACATAGTGCCAGTTCTTCTTCGGTTCTTCTTCAATAGTGCAACAGTCCAAATCGAGCACTGTATGATATACAGCCATTACAGTGGTTACATATGACAATACGTCACACATAGTTGTGTTATCAGGATCTTTTATGGTTCGATCATTTTTCAAACTAACATGTTGAGACTTTCTAATGAAGCGACAGCATTGTTTGTTTCATGGAAAACCGCCACTGCTCTCAATATTTGTATTCATTTCTTCATTCGCCGCCCCGATGCAACGCATGAACTGCATACCACACGAGACGTCACTGTTCAGTATATATTATATTTGTTCGAATTTCAAAGATATTGAATAAGAGACTTCACTGAAGGAACACCGGTAGCTTAATTTTTGTAACATTACCATAAAAGATATCATTTGCTTACACTCGCGAGACAGCGTAAACTGCTTAAGGGCGGCACTTCACCTAGGGACGTCACTAATCCTGACATTTACTTTCCACTAATACCTATAAGTCTTAAAAATCACAATGTTTTGCATTAGTCTATTTTTTGCCCGTTAAAATATGTCACCCTGAAAAGGAGAATAATATACGAATATAATTGGACGTTACTTAACTGGATAGTTACTAATATAATATATTATTATTTACAGTTATAGGCGGATCTAAAGAAACAGGATGTGAAAATGATATCCAATACATATATTCATATTATGTTTATACCTATTGTTAAGTCGAAAAAGTCATTTCGAACTCTAAATATGACTATATGAATATAATATAGAACAAATAGATGGCTTATTCATTTTATTTTCAAAATAATATTATCCAACGATCATAAAATAGTATGATGAATATTTTGATGTCAGCAAAAAGGTTATTAATAATGCATTTTAATAGTAATAGTATTTTCCATAATGAGCTGATGTTTGCATTTTATGTCTACAAAAACTGGTTCTGTATAGCACACAATAGACGCATTCGGGTCTTATTAAAGTATAAACTTCCGATAAGAATCAGTATTTCAAAAACAGCGGTAGATAACGCATCTGACGTCTAATGATCAAACGTTGTAATTAAATATTAAAAATGTCAAAATATACATAATAATGTGAAACAAAAAGGAATAAAAAAGTGCCAACTGGCGCCAGTAGCAGCTGTCCCTTGTAAACGCTTCGCGGAGCAGCGAAACGTCATCGGGGTAGGTTTACGGGCAGTTCGTCTCCGGAATTGTCGTGTTTTGGTTTAAACCTGCTATATTTTGTTGTTTTATATTATTATAAACATAATTATTAAACACATTAATGTTATTATATAGCTATACTTACACATATACGTTAATTTGAAACGAATATATATATATTAATTCAAACTAAAATATGAATTATGTACCTCTGTGATATTGTTTATTTTCTACAGTTATAAAAAACATTATACATACAAAACGGTGTAGTTAATTTATGATGCCGTTTAGTCTAACCTCAAAATACTTATAACTATGAAACTGCGAAAGTCAGTTTAGCTGTCATATAGAAAACTATAACTGTTATATACTGTCCTCAAAAATTAATAGATAGGCTTAATAAAATTAAAATGTTTTTTTTTTTATTGGATTTAAGGTTAAAAAGTTGTTTGTTCTCTAGACTTTTACAATACAGCTTACCGAAAATACTAAAAAATATTATTAAGGCACATTTTCCATATTCAAAAATATTGTTTCTATACAAAGCCATTGGAAGTGTCTTTCTAAACAGAATGTAACTGGAGTTGATCATTATTAAATTATCTGTAAAATGCCTCAATTATTTTTCTCCCTCTTTAAAATGACAAAATCTTATGTAATTTTTCATAAGACTACATTCGAAATATGTTATTATAGAGTTTTTTTTAGAAACAGTAGATAGAAACAATAGTTTAATTTTGATTACGTAGATACTTAGCTAAGAATAATCTGACGACAAATTATTTGCGTACTTATGAGTTTTGACAGTGGCGGTCACTTTACAAATAAAGAACGGCTCCTAATTACTGTACCGGTGATACCTTGCTATGGGGAAAAATATCAACCGTGGGTCGCGAATTCGTATGCTATATTATTATAGGCGCACATAATTTAACATTACATAATATATTGCAGGTAATTATAGTTTTTGAAAAAATAGTAAATTACTATTAATTTTAAAATCAATTATTACAAAATAATATTAGTAATTTAAATTGGAACTTAAAATACCAACAAAGTACATTGTTAATTTATAATTAATATTATCAAAACAGAAAAAAAACTACTATGATTTTACGAGGTAAGGTTTTAAATTAATAAATAAAAACAAACCTGTTATGCAGTGGCGACTGCCTGTTAGGGAAGTAACGACACAGTATAATATATTTGGACAGTTATAATATATAATACTGAGGTAACTATGGTAAAAATAAAAATGTTTCATTTATATTGGTAAATACAATATTAATTTTTAATTAAAAAACGTTTGGAGAATTTCTTCTGAATAATTCGGGTAGGTCCTCTAGGTGGAGTGGAAAGATTTCGCAACGCTGACTTGATAAAACCATTTGAACACATAGATAACTAGACGATTGTCATTTTAGTGCCGGTAAAAATACGTTACGATTTAACTGTAAGCCGGCTCTCACGTCTAAACTCGCCTCGTCTGCAACATGTCGAATACGTCGATGTAACATCATCGTTATTCACAAAACACACGTTGCCAAATGGAGCTCCGTAGATTAGTAGTATTTTAGTTTGAAAAAAACATCTAGTGCTAATATCAACAAATCGCATGCTTCTCGGGCTGCGAGTCGAAGACGCCAGAACGCATACGAACACCTACGAATTGGTCATTCCTATACTGGCACGTCAATCGCCACATCCAAATATCTATACGATTCAAGAGGTTACGTGTGACTGTCGCTAAGTAGATGTGCGTGGTCTTCATACGCAACACCGAATCAACTTTCCTAGAAGGTTTGCTTTATGGCTGTGCGGCAGACGAGGCGACTTTAGATGTGAGCGCCGGCTAACTGGAATTTAAATGTATTTTATTGTTTATTTTTTCTATTCTTTTTCTATTTTAACTATTCTTTGTTTATACCTAAAATAAAGAAAACGTATTGTTTTGTTATTATAGATTTAGTGGTTAAAAATATTTTTATGTTCCTGTTGGGAAGACAATAATACAACTCGTATCTGTATCTAATATTTACCACCTTCTTTTATTTAGTTGATATACGTAATTATTAGGCTCGTGGTTCACTGGAATTGACAGTTAAAGTGATACTATTTAAATACATGTTATCATTATGCTATAACGTTGATATGTTAAGAAATTAAGAACAAACTAATTCAGTCTTATGAAGGTACATAGTTTACTTTCGTTTTATTTTTAAGTTTAGGGCACCTAATCAAATTGCAAATCGCGCTTTCTCATTTTATTTTTATAATTAATGACCCTTAAAAATCATGTGAAAGTTAAGTGGTTTGAATAGGAAGTAAACGTACCCAATAAGTGCTTATCGGAGGTGATTTTACATCAAAACATCAAGCAATTCATCATTGCGAGTCAGAATCGAGATTGATGATAATTTACAATACGAGGCTACATTGTTAAGCGACGGAAAAAATGGCTTCTTGATTTTAGGCACCATTACTTATTATTAGTATATTTATATTCCTACTTAATCGATTTACGTGATGTAGGGAAAAAGTATTTCTAAGAATTTAATACGGCCGTTGCCAATTTTGAATAATGTGTAGAACTAATAAAACATCAAACAAACGATGTAAGTATGATGTGATAAAGAAACCCTTGTCTATAGAGCACATATTAGACTTCCATAATATATAAAAGTGTAAAAAACCTATAAATGCTTAAAAAACGTTGCATTTTATTTTGTTTTACATTTAATTTTTAGAGAGTTTATTTTTTACCATGTCTACACTGGGATAAGCACTAAAATAACGTTGTACCTACTCACCGTATTCTAGTAAGTAGAGTAACCGACTCTAAAGCCGTGGGTTGAGGATGGCAAAAGTATGTTAATATTAATTAATGTGTATTTGATTCAGTGCATGGTCTAAATTATTTCAGTTTCCCCATCATATAGGTACATGCAGTCGCAACGTATAAGAGCCACAGTGGTTGGATGAATAGCTTACAATCATTCCTTGTAAAAGTTTGTTAATATGAATTCTACTTGGTGGAGTGCAATTTTCTACACTCGGGAGAATGTCGAAAATTAAACGAAATTTAGAAAGCGTTTCAGAGACTATTGTAAAAGCTATTAGTTAATTTCGTCATAATTAGATAGGACGCACTTAGCTTTTCAAGATTTAACAAAAAAAATCCTAGTGTTTATATATTTCTCTGAGATGTTTTCGAATTATGTGTGTATATAAAAAAAAGTACAAGGAAATACATCTGAGTGTCTTCGGTGGACCGTTTTTTAAGATTTTATAAAAAAAAAACACTCCACTCTCACGTAAGTGGAATATATCGAATATATCCGAAGTGATTTATTTGAATAAAGTTTTCGTACTTCCTATTAGTATTACAAAAAGCACATAAATTCATCACCATGGGAGAGATTTATAGTTATTTTACATTAGATAGTTAGGTATGGCAGTACTTATTGTAGATAAACTAAACTACACATTTGGGGTGAAAGTGAACACAAAAATACTGGGTGTGGTTATAAGAATATAAGATTCTCGAGTGTAGTGAAATATAGCTTCACGTATTTAAGTCTGTCTGTATCGTAATATTCATTAAAGTTTGTCACTCAAACGCAACGCGCATTCAAATTTGGCAATATTTGAGGACACACACACATTAATT
Source organism: Rhyacophila brunnea (assembly GCF_057557595.1). Taxonomy (NCBI): domain Eukaryota; kingdom Metazoa; phylum Arthropoda; class Insecta; order Trichoptera; family Rhyacophilidae; genus Rhyacophila; species Rhyacophila brunnea. The sequence continues at coordinate 30,200,879 of NW_028233276.1, read as the reverse complement.
AGTCATAAACCAAAACTGTGGTAAAAGTGTTAGTCGATGGTGACTGCCTTTCAATTTTCTGTCTTATTAATCTATTCTATAGTGTTAACTTAGATGGAAATTTTATTCATGAAAGTAAGTTCCCCCTTGCAAAAGTTAGAAACGGGGTGACAATTTGTGTGGACATTATAATATAAATTAATGAATAATGCAAAAGTTATGGATTCAAGACAATTAATTGCTTATACAAGCATCTTTGTGTTTTACTTAGGTACTTATATACAAAGTTGTTTTGGCATTTAGTTTTACAAGGGTGAGACAGGTGTAAGTTAATAATGGCCGGTTTCTCGCAAAATTTACTCGCCAATACCTCGCAAACTTGTAAACATAATAAGTTGCCGCATATCATGGGTAAAAGCTAAACGTTTTATGTAATTTAAGATGTAATTTTGTTTTAAAAAAATGTTTAAATTATTCACGTTATCGTACAATTAGATCAACGATTCCCAACCTTTTTTGTTTGGTCGATACCTTGAGACATTTTTTAAATAATTATATTTACACATATTAAACTAAACCAGGTTATAAATTGTTTAGTGGATCGACTCTTCCAGAACCTTACATCTTCACAGTAATTAAGTGGATCTGTTTTGTTCTCTTGCCTTTTTCAAATTAAGTGGCTCCAAAATCTACGACTAATTGTATCTGGACAACTGCTTATTTTTTATTGTATTTTTCTTTTCTTATATTGCCTGTATTTATATACGTTTTTACGCTTTTCTGTTTTTTTCTCTATTTTTTTTATGATTACTACTGATGTATTTTATTTTTTAACGATTTTCAATAATTCTCTAATTATATTTATTACAGCTGTACCTAATATGCCATCTAATTTTATTTTATTTATTATGATTTTTGTGTCTGCCTCTTATTGAGACCATCACATATTATTTTCTTCTATATTTTTAATTATACTTGTCCTCTGAAATATTCTGAGGACACTATTTTTTGAATAGTTCCCGTATTTTACCATTAACATATGTATTATTTCTTTAATCTGCTATCATTTTAGTTAGAATATCTTTCCCTCAGCAACGCACCACCTGCCTACCGGCACAGTATACCACTGCCATCAGTGTAATACCAACTTATAATTAGTAGGTACATATATTTTCCATACAACTGGATTCATTATTTTAGTTCCTTTAAATAGCTTTTGTAGCTGTAAAAAATCTCTTCGTAAACAGAATTCGCTCTAGTTCAATAATTAACTATGATGCAATATTCAAATCTAAACAAGCTCAATTTTCCCATACTGTACACTGGACGGCTTAAATGCAGGTTACGTGTTTACTTCTAAACATATTAGCAAAACGAAAAATGTAATTACCTTCGTTTTGGGTGCGATTTTCCAAATTCTCGTGGAGCCCCTGGAAGATCTTGCGGAGCCCAAAAGTTATTCTGATCCCCGGTTGGGAATCACTGAGTTAGGACATTAAAAAGGGTTTTGCGCTTATTGATAATCGGTTCACTAGAGTAAGAATTCATGTGAAAATGTTGCTAAGGTGCTTTATCATTTTTTTGTAATGTACACACTTTTACACAATAAATTAACAGCGAGGTATTTAACTGAAATTATCTAAGTTTTATTAATTTGTCAAGCAAATTTCGTTGAATTATATTGGTTAAATAGACTTATAGAATTATAAAATGTGATTATTTACATATCTTATCGTGATTCTAACATTATTTAAAGATATAAATATTTAAATATACTATACATGTATGTATGTACTTGCTATATACTAATAAAGACGGAAAAGCTTTAAATGAAAGGTAAGGAAATCCAATGTTGAGTCGGCTTAAATGGTTGCCCCGGAAATGGCTTTCGCAGCTCCCGCAGAACGCTGGAAATACTTCCGGTGCGCCGAAGTACGGAGCTTTTCTGGAGGGCGGGGGACCAGAAGCCTTCATCAGGGGTGGAACCAAAACGCAAATATTTATACTTTAAAAAAATCAGAATATTATAATACGACACCTACAATATTCCTTGGGATTTATCAAAGAATGTATTTGAAAATTGTATTTCCTTTTAAATTAGTAAATGAAAAGTTTATTAATGATAATTATTGTAATATTATATGTAAGTAAGATGAGTAAACAATGATACAATATGCATGTAGTTATAAATATGTTGATTTTTACCGTTTAGGTACTGAAACCATTTAGATTACTTTACAATGAATGGTAAAAAAACTATTCATCGTGATCTCATTTCGAGAGAGTGATGTGGTGATTGGTAACGTATATTTCGTATACGATTAGGATAACACCGAATACAATTATTTTTATTATAATTTAAATATTCATCAAAATCTACATTATTATGGTTATACACGGTTAAGGAATTGATTGTAAATCTATTGAAAGGGGCTCGAGTGTATAGCGTGTCTTCCCTCTGCACGAAAAAGAAAGAGTTTAGTAACATAATAACATGTAAATAAAATAAAATTAAACACAGTTGTTGATGTCATATTGAAGTTGGTGAAACTGGTCTTGATCATTATTAAATAAGGTTCATATTGTTTCCGTCCATGTCCGATCCTCTTAAAATCATACGAGCCTCCACAGAGTGGATGTTTGTATTATCAGATTTTGTTTTTACGAGAAATGGATGTCAGCTACTTGCTCAACCTATAATGTCCATACTCTGACTCATACACAAATTGAAAAACAATATGTGTACTTGCCAGATCCAGGATTCGAACCTAGAAGCCACGGTGCTATAGGGCGACGCTTACTTACTTACTTAATTATTGTGTTTTTATTATTAAAACTAATAACAATAATAATTGCGTAGATATTTATTTTATGTATCATGTATTTCTATTAAGAAAAGCAATACATAAAAAATTATAGATAATTGTATAAAAATAACACAAAGTATCAAGTGTTTTATTTATATATTTTTGTATATCGTAGAAATAACAACTTTCAAAACCATTATAATAGAAGTTTATCACGTAAACACCAGTTCAATGAAAATCATGATTTTTATCAAAATTATCAATTATATTATTGATTAACAATGGAGATGAAAGAATATTGAGGTAAATATGAAAGTAAATAGATTACAACGTAAATATTACGACGATAGTGGTGCCTGAGCAGTGCGGTGTTGTGCGCCACTCCACGAGCTTTTAGCATCGACGATTAATGTTACGTTTTACGTAGCCACTCGTAAAAACGTATATTTATAGAGGCGGCTAAGGCTTAGTGAAGGGTTCGATTAAAGAAATAGTAAAAGCTTTCCCAGAATGAACCGGGATCACGTGACTATTAGTTTTTTATTATGTTTATTTTACGAAAATCATCTCAGAATTCTTGCTATGCATAAACGAATACTTTTTCCAGGGAGTTGGCACAAAGTCCACTGGTCAAGAAAATAGAAAATGTAGTTGTAATAATAGATATTTTCTCTTTGATTGAATATTAAGACCTATAAGTATATATTATATTTATTATCTCTTATAGAGTATTATATTCATTTCAAATATGTATAAAAAAGTGCACTCGTAACTAAACCGAATACATTAACTTGAAAGTTAAATATGCGATAGTAAATTCTACATAATTATTTTCAACATTCTGTAAATGATGATGTTTTATTCTTAAATGATTCTTTATTAGTCTTGTTTTTAGTATTTGAAGGAGGACAAGTTGACATTAAAATTATATATGGTTGCTACCAAGGTTGGTTATATGCAGGCCGTGGCACTGAGTTGAGAATTACCATGATACTATTTGTTATTGATTATCTTTGAATGCAATGAGGTAACCTGTTTGCAATAAAGCAATAAAAGAAGATTTAGATTATTACCAAGCAATTGAAGTAGGCAACAATCATCATTTCCTACCAACCGTTCACCAAATTGTAATCGAAGTATGAACAATAACTAGCACTACAATCGAAGTTTACAGTTTTGTGCCACGGCCAAACTATAATAGTGGATCTTGAGTTGCTGCAAACACAATGATGGGATTTTATACTCATATTATATACGAGGGTGGGTCAATAAGTCCTTAGAAAAGCCGACAGGTGGCGCGACTAGTACTGTAAGCGGTTTGTTTTCATGCAGCGGCACTACCGATTCAGTATGCTGCGAAGTTTCAATCAGATTGGTCGGGTTGTTGTGTGTTTCTCGTACATTTAAAAAAAAATTGCTTGTGGAAAATGGAAAAATGGAAAATGGAGAAAATTGAGTTAAGAGCTGTTATTAAACATTTTAATATAAAAGGGTTAACAGCAAAGGAAATAAAAAATGAGTTGGATTTAGTTCACGGCATATCTGCTCCTTCACTTGCAACTATTTATAACTGGTTAAATGAATTTAAACGTGGTCGTACATCAACAAAGGATGAACCACGCTCAGGACGTCCTGTAGAGGTGACTACACCAGAAATGATCAATAAAATCCACGATATGGTGTTAAGTGACCGAAGATTAAAGTTGAGTGAGATAATTGAGGTTACAGGGATCTCAAAAGGTAGCGTCATTTCTATTTTACATGACAAATTGGGCATGAAAAAAATTTCTGCAAGATGGGTGCCGCGTTTGCTCACAGTCGACAATAAACGCAATAGGGTGGTGGCCTCTAAAGCCCTGTTGTCGCTCATGCAACGCAATCCGGATGAGTTTTTTCGTCGCTTTGTGACTGTAGATGAAACATGGATACACCACTATACTCCCGAGACGAAAGAACAGTCAAAGCAGTGGATTGCGAAAGGCGAACCATGTCCAAAGAAGGCGAAAACCGTAAAATCAGCTGGTAAGGTTATGGCTACTGTATTTTGGGATGCACGTGGAATTATTTTCGTTGACTATTTGGAAAAAGGAAAAACAATAACAGGGGATTATTATACATCTTTATTGGACCAGCTAAAAAACAAAATTGAAGAAAAACGGCCTCATTTAAACAGGAAAAAAATCCTCTTTCATCAGGACAATGCCCGTGTTCACACATGTTTACGATCAATGGCTAAAATTGAAGAATTGAAGTTCGAATTGGTCGACCACTCACCGTATTCGCCAGATTTAGCCCCCAGTGACTTTTTCCTTTTCCCAAACTTAAAAAAATGGCTAAGTGGACAACGTTTTTTTTCAAATGAAGAAGTCATCGATCGGACAAATGCTTATTTTGAGGACCTTCCGAAAACTTATTTTTCTGACGGTTTAAAAAAAATTGAGAAACGTCTAACCAAGTGTATTGAGCTCCAAGGAGATTATGTTGAGAAATAAAAAAAAAAATACAAAAATAAAAACTGTTTTAATGCTTTTTTCTAAGGAATTATTGACCCACCCTCGTATTATAATAATATGTTTTGTATTCCAATTTTGTGAATAAAAATAAATGTTTACATATCTTAGTTTTTTAAAAATCATATATTCGTAATTGTATTCAATTAATCCTTACACCTCATTTTTTAGCAGAAATAAAGTTGTAAATATATTGATATTTGGTACAAGTCGGTTATCCTGGATAAAGCGGCAAACACATTTTGAAAATAGCCGATATACTGGATTACCTAACCTAACCTGGACTACCTAACCTAACCTAACCTAAATTTACCGAAACTAACAAATAATCCAGTATATCGGCTATTTTCAAAATGCGTTTGCCGCTGTATCCAGGATAAACGTATAGAACCTGATATTTTAATACATACTTTTATAAGACTGAGAAAACATATTTTAAAATAAATTATGTGAGCTGCTTACTGTAGTGTACTTTTCATATTTTTGACGAATATTAACAGTCATATTTTTAATTATTACGTAGAACAATGGATTACTAATAAAAGTGTGTGTTTTCGAGTGTTTAAATTATTTTCACGTTGGTAACGTTTAGTCAGGTAAATATTATTATGTGATGTAATAGTTTTAGGTTCTCGCTGGGGCGGCCGTAAAAAGTTGTGAACCGATTTTCATAAAATAATCATTCATCATATTGTTGCTCGAAGTACGGCGGTGCATTTTGTAATTTTCGTTGATTAAAAGTAACCATGGAGTTGTTAATAGCGCGCGCTATCTGACTTGGAAAATCTCGCTCGATACGTTGTGTTTTTTCTGCGTTTCACTGAATCTGATTCGAATTAAGCGATTTTAATAATTTACGGACGGGGAAATGACGCACTCGCGCTTGGAAAAATGTAGCTTTGTGTCATAAAATGCAAAGTTTACGAGTCGCAGCGAGCTTTCAAACATTGATATACGGTTATGTCCTAGGGGCGCATTGATAAAATTGTCACAATTTTTAATGAGTTTATGAGTACTTGCGATATTTTTTGTATTAATTAACACCATCACTATAAATAGTAAATAATTTTTCTGACTATATTCGTTATTAAAATAACAGTCGGTGGAAGAAATAGAACAATATATTCAAGAAGTTAAGTAAATTAATAGATGAACTTATTGGACGCGGTATATTGCAGTAAAACCTCCGATATGATAATATTTACAGGAATGACAAAAAACTGCTTTATACATAAGCACAAAAATAAACGTTTATATTATGTATAATTTCAATTCTTTAAATATTAGATAGCGGGGCAAGGAGAAGTCTTCGCTTATGGGGATTTGTAATAGGTTTGAAAGATCATAAATAGATCATAACAGATCATAATTTGTTTGCTATATTATTTATTCTGATACTTGACTTAGTAGGTAGGTGAAAAAGTTTTTACCTACTTTATTGTATTAATTTATTATATAAGTTATAATTAACTGTATTTGTTGTCAGTGTATATTTACCTTTTGGTGAGTGCACACAGTGCCTGAAGATGCTAAAAGGCGAAACTCGGGTCGCAAAAATGACTCAAATATAATACTTAGTACAAAACTTAAATCCATTAACCCTGTTTCAATTTTTTTGATATCTTCAATAAATTGAACAGAGAAGTTATTCGAATTTAACCCTTTTTTTTTTAAAAATATTTTTCCTTCATTCACAAGGCATTTTGACACCAAGAAAAAATAAAAATTTTCAAAAAAAAAAAATCATGCAGTAAAGGGTTAATTTAATTATTGTTATATTACTTAGAATTTAAAAAAAATGTTAAAATTTATAATATATTCTGTACCAGTTGTCAATGTCTCTTTGAAGCAGACAAAACCGGTCCTGATTAGTATTAAACTAATTGGAATTAGTAGTACCTACATATTATCGTGTAAGTAATAGATACCTATAGTTTTTGAGAACTGTTGTTTGTTATCGTACATAAAGATTTCTGGGTTTTATGGTGTGTACTTCTTTCCTCAATGTTTCGATCTCGTTGCGGAGGCCATTCTGAAAATATATGTTATGATAAAGTTTAATATATAAGAGTATGTATAGTATAAACACAGAAATCTAAAATACGATAATATATACCTACATCATAGTTAACAAATAAAAGACATTTTGAAACTTGACGTCGATTGTTTTGTAATATTATAACAATGTTCAAAAAATAAGTTATCGAGTAAAAGTGTGCGTGTCAGAATCAATATAATGTTTTGACAAACTCTGTAACGTACACCCTTATCGCATCGCGTACAGCTGACAAATTACGCACCGCTAGCCGACCCTAATTAAATTTTGCATTGTTTTTATGCATGTTTTATGAAATGTTTTATGTTGTTAGTCGGCCGGCTATCTTAGTTTGTGCTTTGCGTACCAGATAATTGAGATTAATTGTGGCAATTTTAATAACAGCTATAAAAGCAGCCACTTACTTGGCCAAAGCGCTAGAGCGTTGTGTTATACCTACCTACTTACACATTTGAGTAAAATAATCAATTAAAAAATTTGATATTATTATATAATTATGTATATAGTATTTACGTAAAATTAGCTTTTTTGCTAAATTCATCAATGTATGAGAGTAGTTTTAGTTATATGAAATGTGGCCGGTATATATCTTTGAAATATATGAAATCTTATAAGGAAACGGAATTATAAAACATAGTATGTCGTTTAATACAATTAAGTCAATTGAGTGAAAATTACAAATATTGGGATTTTAAACAATCAATATATAAAACAGTAATAAGTAAAATAGACTTATTTTTAATTCACACATTAACCTAGAATTAAACAAACGGCGTATTTAACATTGGAATAAAATTTGATAATTCATCTCGAAGATGTGGGAAATGTTTTTAAATAATACGTAGATTTCATATACTTATGAAAATATTGGTATTTAAAAAAAGATTTATTATAAATAATATGATAGAATATAATATCAGGAGGCTATTATTTATTAGTGACTTTAAAAAAATTAATAATCTTATAAATTATCTTTACTCAACACTATTTTCTGAATTATTTTGATCTTCATGCCTTTTCTTAGAGGTAGTATTTCTTTATGTACTAATATAGGTACTTAAAATTTTGAACATCAGTAGTTTTGTAAAATACTTGATAAGTTTTATTTGATAGTTTTTATTAATGAAATTTTAAAATTATGCTAGTATCTTCTACTGCTAAAAATGGATACAATTAATTAGATAATTATATACTTAATTCATTATGATAAGATATTGGCGATAATTATAAAATGTAAATGCGATGAACTGTATAATAATGTATTAATATTCTCAGGCAGTTTAGTAAGATAAATTAAAATTACCCAAAAAACTTCTGTAAATTTTAATTGTTATTGTTCAAAATTGTATTCATAATGCTTTAATAACTTAAGAAATAATGCTTGTTAGCACTCGAAATTAAGTGAGAATTAATTATAAATACACATTTTCAGTAGTTGATAACAATTCATTTGGATGATAATTATGAGAATATTATATTTCATTATTCTCTTGGAATATATAATATATCAAATTAAATTATGCTACTGTTTGAAATAATATTATTTTAAATAAATATTTTAAAATAAAATCAAGATATAATGGTATTAACAAGAAAAATGAATAGACAGTTTAATATTATGATAATGTGAGATAATTGAGCTAATTTTTTTGCTATAAAAATTATAACCGCTATTTTGATGATTTGTGATAATTATTATGAAGTCATTATTATACAAAACTTTTGAAAAATAATCACTGAAGATGACATGCCTTATGGCTGGATGGAAATATTTTATATGGGTGATAAAATAATTGAAGCTTTCAAATCCCGCAATGCTGTATTAGCGAAGATAAAGGTAGACGACATTATATTATATTACGTACATAAGATAAGAAAAAAAGTTGTTTAAAATTCGACGCTTGTCAGCAAAAAGTTGTTTAGTGCTTATATTATAATATAATGCGTAATTTTTAGTTTTCCATTATTTAAAATATTATCGTCAGTGTCCCAAAAGAGTTATTCCGTGGCAAAATAACAACTTTTTCCGGGGTGAAAAATAAATGACACAACCTTTAAATTAATTAATTATTCAATTTGCATTCGTATACAATTGGAAATCGTTACTAACCCCCTTTTGATTTACCACTATCCATGCATTCTACCCAACTAATTCAATCAGGGAATACATTGTTAATGGGAATTAGTTTACTCTAAGAGGTTTGGTAGCAGTTTTGAAGCAGGGTCCGCTTTGTTATTTTAGGCCATTAAATCAACGGACACAAAGCGAGTTGACTATCCACAAATATTGAATGGGCGTTATGTTGACGTGACAAATATTAATACATATTATGAAACAGAAGTAACTATTTAAAATAACATTTACACGTGTAAGTTTATTCCACATTTTTCTGTGATACGACACCCGATAGGGTAAGTCAGTTCCATTCATTTTCTGTTCTTGAATTCAACCAAGTAACGTTATAAAACAACTACGTATTCAACTAACAAATATAGATTTGCATGATTCTGGTATGTGTGTGTGTGTGTGTATAATGTTAACTTAAACAAAACAAAAAAAATTATGCTTGACCGTTTACTGAATAAATATATCACGTACTTATTGAAAAGTATATATTTTTTATACCTACGCAGTAATTTGTAATTCAGTAATTATTATGAATGTAATTTAGTGACATATAACTGTTGTGTTAATGATGATGACGTTTTCACATATCTCCCCAAATGCATTAATAAATGCTTTATATTATACGGGCAACAGTAATTAATACAGATATTTTAATTTGCACATAATCGTTACTTATGTTACGGTGTATATAATATGTTAGCCAAGTTATTCTTTGTTGGCTCGTTAACATGATTGTTGGCTTGTGATGAATATTTCGGCTCTCTTCTCATCAAATTGATGCAGTCTTCGGATAACAATATAACAATAATGATATGTGAGTGCATCATTCATTATCTATGCAGTTGTACAGCTTGTGCAAAAATAAATAGTCCAGGAAAATATTTTAGTTATATCCAGCTGTTCATATAAAGATCGTTATTCTTTATAAAAGGCGCTATATATTATTATGTAACTTTTAAAATGAATTGTTTTTTAAGTTGTTCTCTACGCATATTTTATTTCTTTAGTGTTTTCCTTATAAAATCACTAAAGAGAGTTTTTTTAACGTAACCGCCATTTTTAAACAAAACAATAAAAACCACCCCCAAAACCAAAAGCCAGAGTTCCTTTTTTGATTCACTTGGATTCATTTATGCTCTATCTCTATAAAAAAAGGTTGTTTTTAACATATGTGTAATCTCTTTATAACTATCAATTTAAAGAAATATATAATATTTAAACGCATGTATATAAATTAAGTTTAATGAATGACATTTGTGGAATACATTTTGTTAGTTATACCGAAATAGTTATCTGCATAAGTTTATCCAAATTAAGGAAAATAAAACACAATATTTATTTATTATTATACATATTAATTACATAATGAATAGGACTGGATTCGTCTGCTTTATACTAACAAATTTCAAGGAAAATAATATTTATTAAGGAAATGAGCACACATTACAAATACAACTTACTTGCTCAAAAATAAGCATATTAAATTTACCTAACTTCATTACATTGATGTAAGTAATCATAATTTGGTACGTAAGACTGCATAAAACAAGTATTAATAATATAATGTAAAGAATTAAATAGTCGTCAATTATGTTAAGTAATAATGATTCGAATGGCAGTGTATAACACATTTAATTAAGCACTATTCAATATTTAAACTACTCAAGTCAGTTCAACGTTCAATTGAATCGATTGACTGTACGAGGCGAAAATTATTTAGCTTTTTGTACTAGCAAAATGTTAAATGAAAATGTCAGACTAGGATTACTGAGTTTTTTAATTCATGGCATTTACCACAATGACCTTAGGATTATAAACATCTGAACTATTGTGAATTATTCATTGAATAGTTCTAATGGATTTAACTTTTGTACTATTCCATTTGATTACTCCGTTCTATTACTCAAATGGAATAGTACAAAACTTAAATCCATTAGAATTTAAATTCAAATTCCATTAAGTACCTTCGGTCGGTAGTATTAATAAAAGAATAGTTTATTAAATTATTAGCAAGTGCAAGTATTATAACAAAAATTTGGAGCAATCCAGATATCGGTAAGTAATTAGGGTACTTAATTGCACAAAAACCGATAGCCAAAATTGACGCAATTTGATAAGCATTTCTCGTAAGAACTGCTAGTCAATTTCGTCCCGTTGCTAAATTGATAAAGCACATTAGTGCTTTTTCAAAAAAGATTTTTTTCTAGTAGGTGTATGTATATAAATATGAGGTGTTTTTACAAAAAAATTAAAAAAGAATGGTCAATATCAACAGGTGGTTAAAATTCTCTTAAGTTGCAAGTTTTGAGTCGTAGTGTATATTATTATTATTATTATTATAATATGCAAAGTACAATGAGTGCACACGTTAATTGTAAGTGTCGTCTTGAGTAAATTAGAGCGAGCAGTTTGCTCATGAGGTGTTACGGTCAGAAAAATAATTTAATACGAAAGAAATGCGATTTTGTTGCAAATTTATCGTCCATAATAATGTATGATTAAGTTGCATTTAATTAGCTGTAATCGATTTCATGTATGTGCGAGTGATGCTTAACATTTTCTTCTCTATTATTTAAAGTAATTTTAATAGTCGGAGATACGCTTGAATGAATTCATATGATATTATGACATTGTTTTTAATACTCGTAGCATTGGTGGTACTGTAGACGTAAACATTACAGATGAAAGATGTTGTTAAATCCATTGTAAGGTTGTATGTATAGTATTAAATTTATAATGTTATAACCGGCATTACTGAAAAATGCCATACAAACTAAAGGTCGTTCGATGAGAACAATATTATTGGTAACAAAAATAACACAACACATTTTAATAGGAGCCAAATTTAAAAACCATGAACTTGGTAAATTTTCTCAGAAACATTTTGATACACAAAAATGCTTTGATGTTTGGCTGATCTAAAAATATTTTAAGATTATGTGATAGTTATTTGATAATTTTTAATTCTTAAATTTTCAAGAAGCCATCGTCTTTGGACATCATAAAGCGCACAATGCCAAACAACATGATTATACCTTCATTATTGCCACTTCCAAATTGATATTTAGAATCATTTGTCATATCTAAGAGAAATAAGAATGGTGCAAAATTGAACTCTGCAGTGATTAATTCTTATTAAAATTGCTCCCATATCAAGCATTATTATATTTTTGGGGTAGGTTTTATTAGTGTAATATCCTGTTTAACTTTTGATATAGGCATTCTGTTCTTTTAACGGATTTTCTGTTTTAGTTTTACCTATTTTTTTAAATAATTAAAAAGTCTGTATGAGGTATGTGAAATTTATCTACACCCCTCTAATAGTAGCTATTTTTGGGGGACAATTATTGTTTTTGTGAGAAGAAAGGTAATAGGCGAAATAAGTTTGAGGATATCTGCATTAGATAATTATTATTAATCTCTACAGAAAAAGTTTACGTAGAATGCATATTATTTTGACGTAACATATTACAAAATTAACACGTGTCTTAAGACTCTTAAGCCTTTTGATTATTTATAGCCCCGTATAGGAAAAATGTTAAATGCAATTTTGATTGCATACCGCGCCACATGATACGTATTAAAAGTTAGTAGCTCTTAAGTTGCAGTTTGCGTGTAAGCTCTAGCAGCCAATTTATCTATTTAACTGTTCAGTTTAACCTAACTTGCGTACTTATTTAGATGATACTTAGGTAAGTATTACTTTTCCCCAAGTAACGTGAGCTTTACGCAATGTGAAACTCGCGTACGTCCTTGCGGCGAGGTATTTAAATTCGTAATGTATTTTCTTCACGCGAATCGAAGTAGTTGTGTTTTAAAGTGTTTCATTCATGAAAGTTTTAAATGTTTGTATTGTTAATTATTTTTATTATCCGGTCGTTTTCAATTAGTAAAAAATAAACTATTGAATGAAATTAACAGTGGAGTGTTTCGAAATAAAAACATTACCAATGGTTTTCACCCTACAGTACCTACAGTACAGAGACTGGTTCTTGTTATATTGTGTTCACATAATATACATTTTTTATGTATTTTGTTTTTTGCAGAATTGTGTGGATAGCATATTGTATTACTTACATATTATATATAGTTCAGTATTGATTAATTTGGTAAGTAACTATTGACTTCAATTCAACAGAATGTTACAACCGTATGGAAGAGACAACAGTATGGAAGATAACCTGTTGAACAAAAGTAAACGATTGTAACAAACACTTACATTCATGGACAGTAATTATTGTATTATAATATTAGACTTGCAGTTTATAGTAATGCTAAGTAATGCACAGCAATTGGTTTTCTAATATTTGATTTACTTCGAAAATTTACGATGTAACAGTACTGTTCTTTTTTTATTTCTACAAGACTACTTTGGCAATATTACAAAATAATCAATAAATTTTCTGGTGCGAAATCGTGAAAAACTTTTGTTAAATAATTTTCTTATCTAAATAAATATTATTAAATACCATTAAAAAATTCTTTCATTTTATTCCTCATGGTTTGAAATATTAAAGGGGGGGGGGGGGTCTCAAAAATACCGGTTGCCCGGGGCCTCGCGTTTTTTCTGAAAGGCCATGCTTACAGCAAAGTTTCATTCAGCCTAGTATCAAAATCACAAGAAAACCGGCCGGCGACGTTGGCATTGGGTTTTCCTTTCCGCGCACATGTTTACTTAATACTTACAAAACACATAAAGGAAATGGTCGTGCATGATTAATAAATAGCGGTGGGCGGGCTAGTCAGGTGCACGCAACCCCCCGGCACCACATGCACGGACACACTGACACACTGGCGGACGCACACACTCGCGGGGGTTACCAGAAAGTGAGAACGGCGGAAAATGAAAACGGCGTAGTTTCTTGTTTGGTTTATGATGATATTCGGTTTTACCCTGGAATGCTTTTGATTGCGAAACTACGATTATTACAGTAGCTTTATGCTAGAGACATTTATTTAAGAAAACAAAACATTGTGAATATAAAATTCAGGACGTTAAATAGCGACTTAAAATTAGTTTGATTTATCTGCCTATATGCCATCTAAAATATAGAAAGTTCTCTGGATGGTAAGAAAGGAGCTGGGTCAAAGAAACGATGAGTCCAGCGCTGTGAATGTTATCTGAGGTAAATATCTTTCATAATAATATACCTTGTCATTGATCTAATCCAATAGGAACTCAACTCCCCTGAAAATACATCATAGACCTGAACTGCATACGCTGTAGACATACCCGAAGTGTGCAGAGAAATTCAAACTGCTGAGCCTGTTGTTAATGTTGTTAAGGCCTGCGTAATGAATATTTTCCCTGGTGTAAGCCCTACCATTCATCAAGCTGATAAAAATATACTGGCATAAATTGAGCTCTACCAATGCCCTTTTCATACGGTTGTATTGACAATATGATTTTGTAATATTAATACTATCGACCGAAGGTACTTGATGAAATGTGAATTTGAATGGATTTAAGTTTTGTACTATTCCAGTTGAGTCGGTTTTTTGCGAACCTGGTTTCGCCTTTCGTCATCTTCAGGCACTATGTGCACTCACCAAAAGGTAAATACACACTGAAACCCGGGTCGCAAAAAACGACTCAAATGGAATAGTACAAAACTTAAATCCATTAGAATATGATTTTGTATTTGTGAATGAGCTTTTGTTTGCATATTGCAATGCTGTTACCAATACCCTGACGCCATTAATAAATAAACTACCTCAGGTGCATAGTTGTAAAAAAAAATCTATTGGTATGCATAGTATTGAGCTGGTAGGTAGTTATCGCCTGAATTGCGATGTATAAGTAAGTACGTGATTAAATCCCAATTATTTCTATTTTTAAATATGAATTTTATGAAATTGATACAAATTATGTATGAAGAATGTTACTTTCTATCTTTTATTTTATTCAGTCATAAATAAACACAATTTATTTAAAGACTATAATTGACTCTAAATATTGTGGTTAGGTAATTGTCTGTTTCCTATTGATTTGCTATCGGGATTCTGTTGTCCTTAAAGGGTTCTAAATATCACCCAAAATGCCAAAAAACAGGCGAGCGATAGGGATTCTTTGAGTTGTATCTATATACTCTGACTGAGGAACATATATGTAAAACTAATATTGATAAGATCTAAATGAAAAATAGTTATATCTGTATTCTTGACACCGTCACTGTGCTTAATGATAGGTATATAAGTAATGCTAATATCGTTTTTGGATAACTTCTATAAAAAAAACAAAAACTTAAGAAAAACACGATTTGCTCGTACATGATAATAAGGTATTCTTACTTTCGCTCGCCCTAGCATAAAGGCGCGGTCACACGCACGTGATTGACCCAGTGACTGACTGAATGCACATTCTCGTGACCGAGCGCAAAGCCTGCAGAGTGCAAGGAAGAGGACGATCCGAGGTTTCATGATCGGCGTCCGTCGCATGACGAGCAAAATTATTAATAACGGGCACGCACACTCTTACACGGCAGCACGCGCTGGATCAAGTTATCTCGCGAACTTGCTTGCGGGTACCATGACCTCTCCAAGCGCGTGATCTCGAGTTGCGTTTGTTGCGAAATTAAGGAAATATTGTGTCATGTGGCGATGGCGAATCACGCATTGGAAATTGAAAGTATTTTTATCCACTACGCCTACTAAGAAACTTGGCGGCAGTTCTATTTTTAAAACAGGGAGATAATTTGTTTTTGGTGTTATGTCTAAAATAATATTATCTAACATTTTTTTTATTTTTGAATTACTAAAACAATAGGTATAATCGACTAATTTATAATATGTCCATAAAAACAAGTCTTTATTTAATGTCGAGACAATCGAGAACGACTGATAACCCGGAACTTCCGGAACCAACTGATGTATCGTAGAACTAAATAAAATGACTCATTACAACACTTAAAATATATACTTTTATTACGCTTTTTCTACTTACCAATTATTTCATCCTGTTATGCCCCAGTATAGATTTAGCACAAGCTCGCGCTACTTTCCTCGATCCATCGCTACATCTCGTGTCTCCCGTTATGTGAAACCTGCAGTACGTAAATACTTTTTGTAGCACCACCGCAGGATGAATAAGGGTCGGCAATAACGACAGAATCATTGATGTTGTGCTACGAAGGCACAGAGTCTTGAACTCTGTAGCGGTATCTGAAAGATGTGGCTTCTTCATAACTACTTCAATAACCAAGGGCTGACATATCAGATCACAAACTCGAGTGTTATATACGGTCATACAAATGCACCTTTAAGATTCGGTGGAATTTCGATAGTCGAGATTTTTGGAACCTGGTAAAATGTCATGTCTCTCAGTCATGTGAAATTTTGTTTTCACATAATACAGCCTTGATCTCTATTGCAAGCTTTAAACTATTTTAAATTCTGAGAATGAAATAATATGTTTTTAAAAATCAGTTTTATTTTTTGACATTCATGATCGGAAAATCTGGAATGCTGAATTACCTAATATTTTTTAACGATATATTATTGTTTTATAGTGGGCATTAATCTTCCAAAATAAATCTGATCATCAATAATAGGTATATTAACATCTTTCAAAAAAGTATTTTAAACCAA
Source organism: Rhyacophila brunnea (assembly GCF_057557595.1). Lineage (NCBI taxonomy): Eukaryota > Metazoa > Arthropoda > Insecta > Trichoptera > Rhyacophilidae > Rhyacophila > Rhyacophila brunnea. The sequence continues at coordinate 30,183,812 of NW_028233276.1, read as the reverse complement.
TTCTTAATATTTTTTCTAGAAATATCTTTTTATATATGTGTTAATATAATGAATACAATGAAAAGTTATCTCTTGAAAAATAATTATGTACCGACCATTATATTTTATTACAACGGTTTTTTTAGCTCGTATTCTTATTTGTTCAGTGGTTTTTTGTCCGGTACAAATCTTGCAATCGATTTTTAACTAACTTCCCGACTAACTAAACATTTGAAACTTTGTGAATATATTAGAACACGATGCCAATGCATTTTTTTTATTTAAGTAGAATTAAAATCATTTTCAGTTGTTCTGTTTTGTATGAAAAGTTATTTCGACACCATTATTGGTCTGGGGTCCTAGCAACTAAACTATTAATATATACGTGCGTTACTATGGAAATCAATATGACATGTCAAAATGACATTTCAGTATTATTTCTATCAAATACAATTTTTTGATCGTTTAAGCTAGTCAAGTCAAGTTTATATGATTCAATAGAGAATTTGAAAACGTTGTATATAAAAAGTTCTTTTCATCTTGTAATTATTTTATTTATATTAATATTTTTCAACATATTTGTTTGTAATAAACCATGATTGGTTTCATCGTACGATATTTTCAATTATTGAAAATAGTTTAACAATAGATTATTTATTTAGTTCGTTTAGCATTAACCGTAATTTAAAGTCTACGTATTATACTCGAATGTTTACGTGTGAAACTATATTCTATTATAATAATGTAACCTGAAGAATTTTACAAAGTTTATATTTTTATCAAGTTTTATTTTAAAAATGCTGCAAATATTAGAGAGTGATTGAATATTTCGATGTGCAAAATGCGTTTTGTGACGTGGCGTGTCGTGCGCATGCGTGGCAGCCACCATTACGACGCCTTCCGCGTGACGCATCGGCCGACGACGCCTATCGACGCCGCACGCAACTGCGTCTTGTTTTCTCAGATTACTGTGCACGACCGCCGTATTTTGGCGAATACTCTTCAATAAATCTGACTAGATAGTAAAGTTATTGATTATACGAGTCTATGAAAGAATGCGTTTTAAGTTATTTACTATATGGGTATTTATATTAAAAATCTTGTACATTAAAGGGTAAATGAAAAAATTAAAAAAAAATTAGAAATAGAAACACACTTGTGTGTAATAAAGCATGCATATACTGTACATTTCAAATTTTTGTTTATAGTTTTCTGGAGATAAAAAAATCTTAAGAGTGTACATAAGTGAAACGGCAAATAATTGTCAACAGTATGTGGGATGTAATTTCGGCCGCGTTGCCAGTCGGAGAGCGATTGTCGACCTTTGAGCACGTCAATTTGTTTTGTGATGGCGTCGGAGGAATATATTCTTAAATCGTGTAAAGATGACCAAAAAACGTTCCGCATGTACTTGAAAAAGAAAACATGTCAATGAATATACTATTATTATTAGTAATATAACAATAAACATAACATTAAATGGACGCATGTTGGATTTTTAAGACAAATTATATTTCGTTCGGCACGCGTCATTTGCACAATCCGCGCATCGCCTAGACACGATCTTTTTAGACCATGCGTCAGCTGAGGTATAGCCTTAAGTCGTTCACACATGAATGCATTCACATTTTCTTAGACTGACAAATTATAATTTACAATAAAATATGGTTCAGGTCATTTTATATAAAATAAAATAATAAGTTAATCTTATACATTTCAAATATTATGGAGATATCATAGAATGGGTACTATTAATTCGTTGTCAAATCTTTTTTAATTCTTCGGTTAAATAGTTAAAAGAAACCCCAGCAGCCTGATAATCGGCTGTTTCTAAAAACTAAAAATGAATAAAGACACCAGATCTGCGCATCATAACTCAATATGGTAGAAGATTGTCGTGAAAACCTGAGATTTGAGTATTTGCTATATTCAGCAACGAAGAAAATAATGTAGACAAATACTATTTTACATAACTGATTCAATGTATTAGGTTTATAAGGAATTGCTAGCGATATCTACCAATGAATACGTTCCTTAGATACGTACATATTTAAGGCGATGTTCAGTATATTTTGTTTTTATTGTTCCATTTTAATTTTTTTTTTTCTAAGACCAATTTTTACTTTGTTATTTACACTATTTTTAAAATCTAGATATCGTATCGCGCATTCGCATGTATAGGCAGACGTCACGCAATTTCCATTATGCGATATCACGCATCGGGAATTTATAGCAATATGACCTATATTGTAATGGCGTTAGAGCAGTGTTTCTAATGTCAATGTTCATTTGAGTGAACCCGTTCGAACCGAACCATTCGGCAGACCCAACAAAAAGCATCAAGAATTTATAGCAATATCACCTTTATTGTAATGGCGTTAGAACAGATTATGCCATTCGGCAGACCCGACAATAGAGTGAGTGTCATTTTCTTTTCCAGATGATTCGTCCATATTAATGTCATTGAATAAACGCATTCGATCAAGAATTTATAATGAAAAAAATATATCGTATGTGATATATGTGTCTCAGGTCAATGTTTTATTTTTTTACGTGTGTTGGTGTGAGTATAGACCTTAAAAGGTTGAACATCTAAAAATAATAATCTAAAAAACCTCTTTCAGAAGGTGACCAAAATCCACATTAGATTGTAGAGCCAATGAAAAAATAAATCTATTGACTGTTGTGTTTTGAATTTTTTTATTAGCAAGAATTTTTTTCCACATCATAATAAAAATCAAAATAACTCAGATTAAATTTCCAGACACCGTAGAGACTTTTCATGAATTAAGAACGTGATGTCAAAGTCACAATACTTGGTCATAACCAGCGTCTGAGGAATTTGTCCCGTGCAGAGCCTCGAACCGGCATCCGGGGCTCGCGTGCGCGCGGCCTTAACTTTTCGCCAACATGCGAGCCGACGCCGGCGCCGCTCGTGAAAACCGACGCGGCGACGTCACACCGTTCACTTGTTGGATTTGAAACGCGTGATCGCCGCTCAAATTCACTCTTTCTGATTCATTAATAGGAATGTGGCGTGTGAGACGATGATTTTACAAGTGTTTATAGATAATACGTACGTGACGGGATGTATTGGTCGCTGTCGATGTGACGGACGCGCATTTGATATCATGCTAGTAATTACTGCGCCTTTGATATGTGATAATCTGGATTGACAGTAGTATTTAATCTTAACAAAATCATCTACATGTTTTATGTGGACTTATGTAGATACGGTATGACTTAGACTTAGGTACGGCTTAGAAACATACATACAGATTAGAATAATACATCGGTGTCGAACCATAGTAATGCCACACCATCTATGTATTCTAATTTTTATAACATTTTAGTAATATTAGTTTTGATAATGCTACATTATTAATTCGCCGTAAGCCCGCCGTAAACACCCACAATGGCCGTGGGGCTTAAGCGTCGGTCTATAACGCCGTGGGTCCCAGGCTCGAATCCTAGGTCTGGTAAGTGGTAAGTACACATATTGTTTTTCAATTTGTGTATGAGTCAGAGTATGTACCTAATAGGTTGAGCAAGTGGCTGACATCCTATTTATTGTAAAAACAAAATCTGTTTATACAAACATCCACTTTGTTGAGGCCCATATGATCTTATTAAGATCAGACATGGTCAAAAAATATATGTATACATAGTAAAATTGAAGCTTAGAAAAATTCTGATGACATCTATGAATATTAGTGCATTAATTAAAAATTACATAAAAAATAGTTTCATTTATTAACGGAATTTGAAAATCACTTAGGCATATTCTTACAGTTTTTCATATATATGTATATATATTTAGTGGCGTGTTTAGATACCTACGAAAATACCCGAGACGCTGAGAGGTTATGAGTTCATCTTGCAAAAAACGCTTATGTACAAATACATAATATAGCAAACGTTGTTAAGTTTTTAATTTTACCGGATTGGTTTTTGATTTGGTTAATATTATTACATTTTGATTGAAAACAAACACACTTTATGATGAAACGACCGTGTAATCTGATTCATAAAAAATCACCACTGAGCATAAGATTGTATTAAAATATACAAAGTAACACAATATATTAATAAAATGGTTCAGTAAATTATAATAGATAAAAAAAATCGTTAAATCTTTTTATTTCATTAAACAATAACACGTTTTAATTATTTATTGTTACTGTTAATAAAACATATTTTCATGAGTGAGAAAGTTATATTTTCCAACGTTTTCTTTATAAACAATAAATCATATACTATCATCATCATGATACTCGTAATATACTTTGCATTGTTATATTATATAACAATAAAAAGAAATGCTTACACCGCTAATAATTTTATCGATTAACGTCTGCTACTGTTATACATGTTATAGAGTGTAGAGCTTAATTGCCAGGCTTATATACTATTATAAATTAACTGGAGGTTTCAGATTTCTTTTCACGGTGTTGGGATTTCAATTGCGGAAATGCTTCCATAATCCCGACGGACTTAGCTGCCGTGGCCTCAATTCAATTATCGTAAATCCAATTAATTGTCGGTAAATTGCATTAACTGCATTAGCCGTATTTAAAACAACATTATCGCAGACGCTATCTGGCAAAAAGTACCTCTTCGTAGACTGTCAATCTGTCTCATCCGGGAATTAGTAACGCTAAACGTTAAATACTTATAGAAATGCAAAACTATGCATTTTATTCAACTCGATAATACGATTAGTTAGTGATATCATTGGGATAGTTGAATTATTGCCATATTTGATAATATTTTTACCCAGGACAAAGCAAGGGTAAAAGGCAAAGTGGTAGATTCTAATTACGACTGTTTTTCGCTGCCAAGTTTAGTGTCAATTATGGGTATCAATACATCTAGTAATAGAGCTTATAAAATCATCCGGACGTAGCCATATCCAAATCCTCTTCATTGTTTAGGGTGTTTGTAAAATGCGCACATACTCTCATTTTTGTAAAATTCCTAATATCAAATTTATTATATTTTGTCGATTTGACTAGTAATATATTTTTTGCAGATCTTTCTTGTCACAGCACAGCCAGCACATGTTCACTCTCCCTTGTTACACAGATTTGTATGACATATAACATAGAGGTTTTCATTGCTTTGTAAGTTTTTGTTATTGGGTAATTGAATATCCAGTAATCAAAATGACTATTAAAGATTTATGTATATCATTACTTAAATGATTTAAAAAAAATGACAAAACCACGCCCTCACTTTTCCGTACAAGGTGATTCTGTGAAGATAATTATAGGATATAATTGATTATGTATTTGCAAATTGAATTTTTTGCTAGATTATTATAAGCTTATGTGAAGTTTGTAGTGACAATTCAATGATTTATTTGATAACGTATTGACAGATTTCGTTGGAACCTTAAATGAATGGTTTTATTTGTAAATTGCGGTTTAAGTCAAATCGGTAAGGGCAGTTAAATTTAACTGCGGTTATAATATGCTATTGTATTGTATTGATATTAACAAATTATTATAGGAACATCTAGTTAACGAGTGTAATGAGAAAAATTGTTATTTAAACATATTGTTATAGATTACCTATTTATACAGTTTATGAAAACTTATTCAAAGGGAATAAGGAAGATATTATGTTACTTTAAAGTGCTATGCAGTTTTATTGATGGTACTATTACATATTTTATCTGATTTAATTTGAAGTAGAAATATAGATTTAATATATCTTTCGGGTACGTAAGTATACCTTCTGAAGCTATTTAAAAGTGTTATGTGAAATGTGTCATATTGTTTGATATCCTAAGCGTGATAATGGTGTAAAATAGAGTCGCAGTACTCGTAATGCGGCATTATCAGAGTGGTATTAACTTAGTCAGGTATTAAGTCAACTAATTAGCTATGCGACTGGCGAAATGCACATTAAGCGCAGTAGTTTCAACGCACTATCACTGCAAAATAACTTCGCTAGTATTTAAGATAAGCTTTTGCATTAAAAGCTTAGTATTATGAACTGCATGGGGACGAATTCTAAGCACCGATGACAGGGGTTGAAAATTCATCATGAAACACGCAAGAAAAATAAATTAAAAATTATATGTATAAAATATTCAGCTATATTTACAGAATATGAATATATGATTATAATATTTAGGATTAAGTTATCAGTTAATAGAAGATTGAATAGCTTAGAATATGTTAAAAAAAACATTAAAATATTTTGATTAATTATGGTGTCTTTATGATATAAGTTGTTTTATTTTATACAGCATTAAATTTAAAATTTGTAGTTATCTTCTGTATCATTTTTGTTAACATTATTCATAATAATAAATTATATTTTTGTGTGGCAACTATGACAAAAATAGTTGAATACATATGAATGAATATTCTTGCATAATATGTCATTGATAATTTTATCTGTTTGAAAATGCATACTGCCCGATTAAAATCTCAACGAGGCGTGGTTTCACAGTTAATCTGAAAGTATCACCTTTACTATTGGCTGGCTTTATATAATCGTAGCATAACCCCACGTATTCTAACATTCACTTAACGACTTAAAACAGTATCTAACCGGATTACACCACCAATGCAATTCCAAGTCACATACAGCGATAGTAATGGAATGGATAAATGACACCTACTACAAAAGCTTATATATTAAATCGGACATTACATTCAAGTTTTTATTTTTAAAAAAATATTCATACACAAATAAAATTAAATATACTTTTTTATTAATGCACGTTTTGATATAAGAGTTTTTTTAGAATTAATACGTATATACAGTAGTATACCTAGAATATTATAGTATTTGTTTTATACTCGACTGTTGCATTGGAGGTATATTACAAAATAATTTACACGACCCCTGAAAGGATTTTCGGATTAAAAGCAACCCTTAACCGCAGGAGGGGTGGCTTAATCCTAGCGGGGATATCGATACGCTGCATTGCGTGTCAGATACTGCGGCCTGGGGTCATGTGTGGGAGACCGCTGCATTACCCATGTTAAAGTAATTGATCAGAAATAATATTATCATTGCTACATTGGATAATAACGTGCACAATATCGGTTAATGTTTCGCGTCATTTGGAAGTGACATGTTGATATCTAATATTGTGCGCGGGGATGACTTTTTTGGTGGCAATATAAATACGAAAGCTAGACTTCATCAGCAATGAGTACAATGACCATACACTCTTTATAATATGTAATATTTCTCAAACTTCTTGAATACTATAAGGTAGGTACGTAATTTTCTTTACCATGCCATATTACACCAATCCCTCCATACCAATCCAACGAGCTGTGATAGCGGTTATTTGTTAATTGTACGTATTAAATTTTACCGTATCTCAGTTAACAGTTAGTTGACGTACTAGAAGAAGATGGCCGTATAGTATTGAGATAAAAAATGATGCGTCGTTCGTGGAACACTGTAGAGTCTACGTAGTCTTGAGGCTAGTTACCAAATTTCACTACTCATCGCTAAATGTGGAAAAAACCATACTATAGGAGAGGATCTAATCAAGCCATCAATATCAGCATTTCTTAAAACAGTTTTACAACAAGATTACAAACTCGTGAAGCCGATGCCGCTCAGCAACACTACTGTTTGCAGAAGAATAGACAAATTGAGTGAAAACGTTGAAATACAGCTAGTTGAATAGCTGAAAACACGGAAATTTTCACTACAAATGAATGAATCTACTTTAAGAGACAGTGAAGCCGTGTTGCTAGCTTACGTAAGATATATTGATAAGGGGATATTTGCTGAAGAATATGAAGTTTTTGATGACGGTCGACGGTAGAGCATATGTAAGCTATTTAACAGATATATTTGAAAAGTTAAATATTTTAAATAGCCAACTTCAAGGATCGATGAAAACACTTGTCGATGCAAAAACAAAGATATTTGCACTACTTTCATTGAATTGTCTAAAAAAATATTTTAAACAACAATTTTGAAAAATTTGACTGGCTTAAAAATGTGAAGTGACTGATAATGCTAAACTTGTTATTTTCGACCATCTGCAAACTTTATTAACTGATTTTAAAGAACGATTTGCTGATTTAAAGGAAATAAATTTTCCAGCTTGGTTGACACAACCAATGCTGGTAGATATTTCAAATGAACAACTGTATCAAGAGGAACTTTCAGAAATGCAAAATGATGATTCGATTACAAATTTATTTAATATAAAAGGAATAATGGCATGGATTTGCGAAGAAGCTAACACAAAATATCCTAATATTACTTTGCATGCCAGAAAATTATACCCTTTCCCTCATCTTATTTGGTGGAATGTGGTTTTAGCGCCATAAGCGATTTACTCATTAAAAAACGAAATCGATTGGATATAACTAATAGAGGGGACCTAAGACTGAAATTAACTAAGTTATATCCGGACATAAAATTTATTTGTAGCAATCGTAACTGAATTTCTATGAATTAGGCGTCAAGATATGTGTGTGTGTTTGTACTAAATTTCAATTGTCATTTGTGTTTTATTATTGTTTTAATTTTTATTTTATTCTACTTAATTACATTTTCAATTTGTGTTTTGAAATAATTTCAGTTATAATATATGTATTAGAATAGGTTTTATTTAATTTCATTAGGGGTTCATATGTTTACAAACATATTACAATATGATTTGAAAATTTACCTGCTGTTTTATTAAAAAAAGATGCCGGTGGGGCATTTGACTTTTGAAAAGGCTACGGTGGGGCATGGCATGAAGAAGGCTGGGAAACACTGCTGTAGACAGCAATGTTCCAATTGTATTAGATCAAATAAGAACACTAATTTGATACTTACAAACACCTATTTGCTAACCCACTTTTGAATAATTTATATTTAAAATTACCAAGGTACCTATTTTATTCTGTATTTTACTTGTATTCCGGTGGTTTTTATTACGTAATTGTAATTGTTTTATTTAAACATGAATTAAAATGAATGAGAAATGGATGTAAGCCACTTGCTCAACCTTTAGGTTTAGATCCATACTCTGACTCCAAACACAAATATAATAATTAATGTTTTATAAAATACATATGATGAATAACACAAGTACATGAAATCATTATGAAAAATATCTGAAGATTAATATTATTTCAAATGATAAATGCACAAACCGGCTACTAAATTTGAGCTATGATAAATGTCACGCTTTTACTCACAATCAGTCCAGTTGTATTAGGCCCGTTTCAGACGGGACACCGGTGTCGCGCTCAATATACTATAGGAGGCCTTTGTAATCGAATACGTGGGGTTTTGTATTATGTTTATGAACGCCCCAGAGCTAATGAGTCAACGCGTGTCCGGTACACTTTTTCGTCGGCCGCTACATTCTCAAGCCGCCAATACACTTGTTTTTATTACCGCAGCCAGTTTTATGTTCTAATTTAAAACGCAAAATTATGCGTTGACTCATTAGATCTGGGCATTCATAAACATAATACAAATGCTCTTTGTTCGAATACAAAGGTCTCCTATATTATATCGAGCGCGACACCGGTGTCCCGTCTGAAACGAGCCTTACGGTTTTAGCTGAAAATAATTTCACTAAAAGAGAGCATATGCATAGTGCTAGTATCCAGAAACAACATATTATAAAAAATCAACACGCATGCGTCGTGATTTTCAGATATATCTAATTGACAGTTAAAATATCGAAAAAGTTGATTTAAATAAATACAAATATTTAATCCTTAATAAGAATATTTTGTATCATATCTGCAACGGTAATCGACCTGTAGAATGGGATTAAATATAAAAAAACAGATTTTGAATATAATATGTATGTAAAGATTGCGTTAAGAGATTTAACTCACTGTGCATCTCATCCATTATTGAACAATAATAAATACAATTATTTAAACAATATATTATATAATCATATACATTATACATTACACATAATATGTAACTCTTAAGTATAATATTGTATATAAGTACTTAACTAATAAAATTTTATATGCACTAGTTTGCAGAAATATATATGTCTAAAATCAGAGTAGATACTTGAAGAAAATATGCAATAGTAGAAAAAATACATTATATTTTTATTATTCTAATAATATAAATGTTTGATATTTTTCACCGTCTCGTTGCAATAGATTTAATCTTTACTGAATTCAGTTATTACCTTCAAAACCAAGAATTTTAAATAAGACATAGTCTAGAAAAACCAAATGAAGTTTGAAATCGTTTCTGAATAACAAATCGCATTAAATGATAAAGATTTTTTAAGTTATAGTTGGAGATATTATTGTTGTTTTTTAAACATGACATTGTTTGTCTAATACCATTTATAGTTTGAAATAAGTCGTTTGACTGTTGAAAGAAGGCTTCTCCATAAATTCCTTCATGGTTCTCGATTATTAATCTCTGGAACGTATTTCAATTGACGATATTTATCCAGTACCTAACAGTCGTCGAAGGAATCTAGCCCAAGAGAATTTAAGTATTTTAATAATGTCCATCATATCCCGTAGGTACCTATTTGTATTTGTTTTTGAGAATATTTTCATGTTTGGTGCATTTTTCCTATTACGATATTTTTGCAACATTTTACGACGGTATTTAAAACTATCACTATCTTGTGATATTCTAATTTGAATAATTATAACATATGTTTCTTCAATAATGTTCAAATACAATATCATTGGATTGCCATAGCTCTTAAATTTTCCGGTAATATAAAATTGACTCAAACATGTCACTGTTTATTATTGGATTTTTTAAAGTGATAATAGTAGTATTTTTCAACAGTAATTGAATATAAATGCCTGTTAGTTATAATCCATAGCAGTGATTCTCGACCTTATTGGCTAAAATAATCCCTTAAATATGCAGTAAATATTCAAGAAATCCATACGTGACTAAAAAATCTGATCAAATATCAGCAACAAGAGGAAAAAAAACGTAACGTTTTCTTTTTATTTCTGGCTTACTGGCAAGAAACTAACAATATGTAGGTCTGTCTATTATTTTGTGTTGATTTAAATGATTTTTTTTAAATCATTCAAATATAACCATCACAATAAATATTCAAATATATTAATATGTAAAATGATTTATTGTTTTACTAATAGATTACGTGACAACCTTTTCTATTTTATTTTCTACACATTTACGAAAAGGATGGCAAGTTGTACTTTCTTCAGATACTTTTGGTAATTCTCGAAAATCCCGGAACCCTACTTAGCAATCATTGGTCTGTAAATTACATGCCAACCAAGCCAATATATTATATTTAAACTGAATGAAGTTGGTATATATTTATGTAATTATATAATACCTAAATATTTTAATTCTGCTGATGGAAGTTTCGTTTATAATTGATTATGATTTAAAATGTATTTAAAATATCTATGGGTACATGGATAATGATCATCATAAATAATTATTTAAAAATATTATCTTTTCTACGCCACTCTGTGTCTGATGACATCCGCCGCTACTGTTTGTGATTAGCATATTCGGTGCGGATAAACACAGGTAAGGTGTTGACAGGTAGCGACTTAAGATGTCACGAAGTTTCGAGAATGTTGCTCTGTATTACAATTTATCGGTGATAAGCCGAGCCCCAACGTCAATATACTCTTATAATAAGACACGGATTTAATATCATGTCGAAAGCTCTTTAATATAACTCGTGTTGTTTTAAAGTTGAAATGTATTTTTATAAAAGCTCTCCGATAACTTAATGCAAAATATTTGCAAACGGCAGATACATAATATTGTCACAGTTTATTTAGATTTGGAACTCGAGTAGATATATAATTTTTATAATATATAATATATATTTTTTTATTTAATAAAATAATAATTAAGAATTTTTTATTCAATCGATAATACATAATAGATAATAATGTAGGATTCATTATTGAACATACATCAATTATTGTAAAATATCAAAAACATACTAATATGTATTAAATAATAATATTTTAAAATAAATGAAGATGCCTGCAGATTGTGATTTATTGATTAAAATACTTTAGACGCTGAAGACGCACCTGGCGCGTAATGACCAAGCGACCGATCGATGTAATTAATGTCCATTTTAAAGGTGGTAATTTAAAAATCATTATCTAGTCAGCAGCGAATGAGTTAAAAAATCGTACAAAACTAAGTCGAAGTTTAATAACAACTATGTGTGTGAGGTGTTATCTCAAATTCCGTTATTATTGGCAATCATCTTTTGTTATTTTGAATCACGGTACATATTTAATTTGATTCCTAAAAGAACTCTGAAAATTTTAGTTATAACGTATTGACATGTAATTATTGCGATAATTGAATTTTAAAGTGTAAAACTGAATAAAAAATATGGGAATTATTAAAATAAAACAAATTAATCATTTTTGTATCATGGTTAGGTTAATTTAACAGAATAACAAAAATGTATATTTATAAAAAAAAGAAAGGGGGTAATAAGACATTTATTGTTTTCTCCCATACTTGTAATTTTTGTATCAACTTCTACTTGGAAATCTTATGGTTTTCAACAAGTCTGTTATTGCACAATGAAAAAATATATATTTGACTAAAACATTGCATACTTAACTCAAAAAAAAAATGTGACTATCAATGTTTTCTCCCGATACCTTCTAATATTATGATCTAGATCAAAATCATCTAATTCACGCCAGAAAAAAAATAGTAATTATATTTCTGCATAATTATGTTACTCCATTGTCAGTAACTGCATTGCCATTTTCGTTTTCAAAAACACCTTCAGACCATAAACCACACCAAACTGTTAATTATTGTGGGTGTAAAGGTGTTTCACGAATATTATGTGGGGTTTAATTACCCCAAATATAATTGTGCTTATTTAGGAAGCCATTTAATCAAAAATAAGCTCAATGATAGAGATTCAAACAAGGTTTTTTAAGTTTTTTTCTCTATTGAACTACTGTATTGACATATTTTATGGCAGTAACTATATATTATATTTCTAAAACAAAGTCTAATATTTCTGTTTCAGATGTTGTTTTAAATTTTATAAAATAATAATTAGTTTTTTTGTATCATGAATAATTTTAAATGTAGTTTTTGTAATATTTTTTATGCTAAGCCATTCTCCAAGAACTTAGAGATTTAAGTTGCTTCATTCAGCAGTGGATTTAAATAGTCTGATGATGGTGATGATATTGCTACATTGTATCGTGAATTGTTGAAGTACAATATTTTAAACATATGCGATACATTGAATGATTTTGTTTGCGTGTTTGTGAAGTAGGGAAAATCAAAATAATAGCAATTTCATTGGTATACTTACCACTCGCTATGGAATATATCGCAATTCACGATTGACAGGCGACTGTCTTTGGTATGACATTTAATGTAGAGTTACCTAACAGACCATGTAAGTGACGTGACATTTCAAAATACAGACATCATAATTTAAGACTATGAAATATAATTTATCAATCACCATGCGTTTAATGATGGACATTGTCATAGGTTGTACATATTATCTACTGTATAATTAACTGCGATAAAACTATAGTCTTCTGTCATTTTGTAAATGGTTATGGTGCTAAAGATTACATTTTATAATATGAATGTAGATATTTAATATATTATTATAATATGTACACGTGGGCGTGCACATTAGAAAAGTCCAGCCATTTTACAATGTTTTTCTTAGGTCTTATTCTTATTTGTCCGGTGGTTCTTTGTCCGGTACAAATCTTGCAATCGATTTTTAACTAACTTCCCAACTAGCTAGATATTTAAAACTTTTAGAATATATCAGAACACGATGCCAATGCTTTTTTTTTAAAATACTTTTAGCCATCTTTAAGTAGAATTGAATTCAATCTCAGTTAATTCTGTTTTGTATGAAAAGTTATTTCGACACCATTATTGGTCTGGGGTACTAGCAACTAAATTATCAATATATACGTGCGTTACTATGAAAATCAATATGACATGTCAAAATCACATGTCAGTATTATTTCTATCAAGTAAAAATTTTTTTGATCAATTTTTTCAATCATCAATTTTGATCAATTTTTCAAATCATGTCAATAAAAATAATGTAACATTCTTAAATCTTGAGAATTGTTCGTTGAATAAAAAAAATAGTTAATGGAAGCTAATATATTCGTCATACCGAAAGACAGAGTATTAAAGTATCGCTCCAAAAGAATAGGACTCGAAATCACATTTTCCTTTAGATATCTTAAATGCTAGAGAAGGTACTCACTTTGACAATTTAAAATATGTATTTTAGCTATAAGTTTGTAAAAAAAAATGAATACAACTAGTAATAGTGATTTGCTTATAAGTTGCTTATGTTTTCTTAAATTTACTCAAAGGTCTGTCAATTTATCAAACAGTGATAAGGAGCTATTTTAATGTATGCTTGCCGTTTTGTTTTATTTATTAAAAGATAAAGAAAATACTCTGACGTTTTAATTTTCTCAATGCCTGGAAGAAAAAGGTTAATTTATTTTGTCAGATACTTATAGTGGTGTTCTTTTTTAACATCCATGTGGCTTTCCAGCCTTATTAATAAAAGTTCATTAATTTTATAAATATGGTTTTAGTCGAATTAAAAAATAGAATCATATTATATTACTTGAAAGCTATACCGTTTGCTAGTATTTTTTTTATTTATTTAAGGTTTCTGGCCTGCTAGAGAGCCCAGTCTTATGAGAATAACCTAAATAAGTTAGGTTATATGTAAATTGTATGTAAGTATTACATTTAAACGTAGCACGTGAATTGTCTTACCGGAATAAGATGACTGTTTGTATAGCATTGAGTTAAAAAAATTACGTTTTTCCTGGAGCATTACATACAGAAATTTTCAAATTTTATCAGATTGAATAAGAACATTAATTGGTTCTTGTAGGTTTAAGGGAAGCTAGTGGCAAACAAATTAAAAAAATAGCCGATTTCTGGATTGTTTGTTAGGTGAGGTTAGGTTTTCATTCTTGAATTCATGAATTTTGCCAAAATCGGCTATGAAAATTGGCGCGGTTCCCGCCTGGCTTCCTATAACCCGACTTGTACCTATTAATTTGATATTGATAATTATGACATTATTATTATAGGTATAATTTGATAAGCACGACTTGATGCTAACGAGCACCTACCAGCATAATATATCTACGACATGATTGTTTTCCAATTTAGTTATCTTCCGTTCTTTTTTTCCCGCTTGTATTACGTATTTTTAAATGTTTATGTATACATGAATTTGATCTCAATACTATACGGTCATCTATTTCGGATACAAAATCTCACGGTGAAGTGTGTACGTATAAATTTCGGGATAAGTTTAAGTTAAACTTTAAAAAAATCATTTTTTTCGATGTGACTGAAAGTATTTCTAACAACATATGTTTGATTGATTTTAGTATATTATTATAAATTATTTAAAAATACAATAATACACAGAAACTAAAGGCATTATAAAGCTTTGCTATAAAGTGTCGGCTCACGGCATTAAGTAGCCGCGAAGCGTTCAATACTTATCCATTAGCTAGATCGAGAAGTCATAAATCTCAACTAAGTTTCATACAATACATACAAACCTATTATTAAGCATACAATCTCAGCCACAGGAGTGAGAAGTTGGAGCGAACTCTCGCGGCGACACACTAATTTACACCCCGGATTTATTACTGTCTCCAACAGCTGATGGGTATAATCAAATAGTTAAAATTTACTTGTATTAGCGTCCTGTATTTTTAATATGACGTTTAATTAATCAAACTTACATAAGTGTAATTAATGTTGTTCGTAAAATAAAAATAAACTATAAAACATATTATTTATCATTGTCTAATTGTACTTAGTGAAATTTAACTCACATTTAAGAAAGAAATAAGATTATTAACTTATTACAATAATCAGAGATATAATATTAATAGGGATCAGGAATTGAACCAAATCTCAAGGAACAAACATTAATTTACATGTAGGTACAAACAATTTAATAATATCATCTCATATCAATCAAGTGGAATCAACTGTATACATAAATATTTTGGATAAAGAATGCGCCTTTTGGAGTATTGTGCCATTGTATGTGGCAGTGATCTCCCTAGATAAAATCCCACCCCTAGGCAGCACCAAAAAACCGCCTTATTTTTTTAATATATTATTTTTATCATCCTTTCATGAGTCCAATATCTAAGAAATGTATTTTATAGATACATTACTGACAAAATATCAGACTAATTATTCGCAAATCTGCACGTGTTGTTTCTGGTCACCAAAGACGTCGAAGGGCAAAGGAAGTAAACCAGATATCGCGTACCCGATATTGGATTGATATTTTTGTTATTACTAAGTTTAGGTAGCTATTTCTATATAATCCAAATGTATCTCCTCGATTTGGCGCCCTTCAAGTAACTGCTGCCCCCAAGCAACGCTCAATCTGCCTACCTCCACCGGACGTCACTGGTATGTGGTTCTTTTAACCACTGATATAAACCTTTAACTGTATTATATTATTGTGCATTACCTTTTTTGTATAGGTATTTTTGAAACTTGATATATAGGCACTCACACAGTGGAAAACCCGGCACTGTCGGGTGATTCTGATAATATTATAAATTATTACGACTTTCATTTCAGAATTTTTTAAAAATACATTTTTTTAATGACCATAAACACACTAACATATTTTTATATATTTGCCTGAAAACATTATTTATTTTATAAAAATAAATATGAAAAAAATAGAAAATATATCAATATAATTAATTTTGTTAAATAATGCAGCTAAAATATACAAGTTTAATCAGTGATACCTCGAGCCCTTTATAAAAAGTATAGCAATTTGAGTAACGTTTTGTAGTTTGCCACCATAACATTTGCAATGTAAACACTGTTGGCGATTAAGAAGATATTAGTTTCTACAAAATCGATTTGTTTAATAGTTATAATATAAAAAATGTGCCTAAATTATGGAAAAATATTTCATGTTTCTTATTATTATTTCTTTAATCCGTCCCTGATATTATTGAAGCTTCGGGTAAAGCAGGGAGTTGTTTTTGTTTAGTCTTTCGGTTCCGGTCATTTATTTTTACTTCTGGTCACTCCGCGTATCAGATGGGGATTAGTGGCAACCGAGACCGAGCAACACTGTCACCAGATTCGGGAATTTCAAAAAGAGAATGCGAATAATTGCCCCACAAAAATGGCAACACCGCTTTGCGTCGTTTTGTTTTGAGAATGGCATTTTGGGATGTGATTAATTAAGGTTTGATTCGCTGATTGCGGATACATTTTTTACAGAAGCTGTACTCGCTCGGACGGATTATTTTTTTACGTTGTTTGGTATTATAATATATCATCATTATTGTCTCTACAATTCAATGTGGGTCTTGGCAAACTCTCCACACCCATCTGTTTGCCGCAAGCTTCCTCCACTACAGTAGCTATAGATACTATTATGCTTTATTGTTTCACATACAGTCTTATATTATACATTATATGTATTCGTCATGATTTATCTGTCTGTCTGTCCATCTGTAACGCAGTGCAGCACACACACTATCTTCTCTCGTATTACACTGCATAGTAATAATGATGGATAATCGGGCCCGCATGGTAGTTTTCTCATGCGATTTTTAATTTGGATGGAATTCACGTGAAAATATACCGGCTTTATCGAAATAGTTACATACAAATTTATATTAGTATTGGAATCGAAGCTGTGCATATTGTTACACTGTGTTGCTTTGCGTATGATACTATTGTAAGCTAAATAATACAAGAATATTGACAGGTGGCACTGCCACCTGGTATTTTTTCTATCATCTACTTAATACAAATCAATATTTGTAGTAAAGTAATTTTATGTCGGGTCGGTATGGTTTGTTTTAACGCTACCTAGCTTCTTTATTATTATGACTTGTGGTAGCGAGTCATGGCACCTTAGGAAGGCTCAGAGAAAGTATTTGCAGTAGATACTTATGATTGTGATTAGAGGAGATAAAAAAGCAAACCATGCAGCCTCTCACCACACTAGACCTGGCTTGGTCACGTGGTGTGGATGTTTCATAAGAATTTCAAGCTGGATTTCCTGCTCTTCAATCGGATTCCGACGTCCTGGAAGGTCGCTAAATACTATCCACAGAGTATATACGGCGGAACTAAGGGATGGTGGTAAGACGGAAGAAGACTGGCGAGCGACAGGGATGTTTAGAGACGCCCTGTGATGTTCATATGCTCCAACTTAGAGGCAGATATGGCCGAAGAAGACACCTTTAATTATTTTACAATGAATATAAACAAAATAAAAATATCTGCATATTTGTATTATTTTAATTAACCGGTTTCTGTAAGTGTAGTGAAGTTTTTTTTTTACATGATATGCTTTTGGCGGGGTTTGTAAGTTATTTTGTTATTTGTGGACGGCGACATCTTATTTACCTACTTACGCTAGCGCTACGAATCATGACCCACTATACTATAACCATCTTTCAGAGATCTCTATCCTAAGTTATTTCAGACTCAGTCAGACTTCAGTGGCCCATGGGCCAAGTGCTCACTGGTGTTCCTTCATAAACGCTCTATATCCATCGCATCTAATAAGATGACCGGCCCATCTGAGTCTTGGCGCCCTCAAGACTTTAATATAAGAATAAATTATTCGAATAACATAGCATTCTAACGGATCCACTACCGTTGGTTATCTTTAACTGGTACAAGTATTATTCGGAGAATTTTGTTTTCGAATACTTTGTTAGTCTTATTTTGTTTCTCAGTTAGGATCCAGATTTCATACCCATACGAAAATTGGCTTGACGGTCACGTTGCATACATGGAATTTTATCTTCTTAGTCTCTTGGCGAAGAACGTTGTTAAGATATAATATACTAATTAAATAAAATTGTAGAAACCTCAGTTTAATAAATAACTAACCAAGTATCGACTAAGCCTAAAAACGTCCAATTTTTATAATCAAAATATTATTGTTAACATCACAGCTTCGCAGAACAATGTTATATTAGATACGGGACTACGAGTCTCAATAAATTACATATTAAATGTTTTTTTATGGTTTTTTTTATAACAAATTCCCCACCGCTTGGAGTCAGTGAGGTCATCAGTATTTTCCTTAATGATGCAACATCAACTGTTGCCTCGGGGCATCAAAATATAATAATTCTATGATCAGTGGTAATCAGTCAAGCAGAGAGCGCATTTGGGGTTTCATAGACTTGTGTGTCGATGTTTGATGCCTAATTGTGGGTAATGAGTAATGGTATAGTCCACTGTCTACTGTAGGTAGATGTTTATATAAAAAATATTAAGGAGATTGAACAGGATTATCGGTATAGTAAAACTATATACTAATTAACATTTTATAAACATAAGAATTGTTTAATAATGTCGTATAGTATTTAGCAGTAGCGAAGGATGTAGATAGACATAAAAAGTGCACAATAAACTTTACCAGTCATACTTATTTGTTTTCGTTGAACTAAGAATACAATTTGTAGATGGTGCTAATGAGTTGTTAAAATTCAATTAAACCTTTCCTAAACCACACCATAATAGGTTAATTAGTATGCTATGGGCGATCGGACAAAAATATTGTACATTTTTTCAGTCATGCTTCTTTGTTTTCATTGTATTATGAATACATATTACAGATGGTGTTACTTAGTTTTTTAAATTTTTCTTTCGACTATGTCCGATCCTAATAGGATCATATATGGGCCTCCACAGGGTAGAGGTTTGTATTTAACAGATAACAGATTTTGTTTTTACGAAAAACTAATGTCAGCCACTTTTGCCTCAACCTATTAGGTCCATACTCTGACTCATACACATATTAAAAAACAATATGTGTATTTGCCAGATCCAGGATTCAAACCTGGGACCCTCGACGCTATAGGCCGTCCATCGTGGATATTCACCAAGCCCTACCTAAATTACACCATAATTTGTAAAAAATATTCTTAAATCTATAAAATATCAAAAATTATATTATATGGTTAATATTTGAGATATTTTATTGATAAACGATTATTTTTTCTATTATATACTATGGCTTGTGTAGTTCATGAAAAGTAATAATAAAATAAGTTTATTAAATTATTAACAAGTGCAAGTACGTTATAACTAAAAAAATAGTGAGATCCGGGCGTCGGTTAATAATTAAGGTAATTAATGATAGGTACTTACTTTAATTTAAAAATACAAACACCGATAAGTAGTGAAAATTTACGCAGTTTGATAAGCATTTCATGTAAGAACCAGCGGCGGCTCCTCTAACACCATGCATGTGCGCTGCACTGCTTTTTCCTAAACATCACTCAATGTGCAACAATGCTATTCATAAGTCATCACTCGTTTATCGCAATTTAATCCATGTAAATTTATACCAAAAGCATATACTCAGTAAACAGTCACCGAATTCGTGCGCTCGTCGGAACGCACAAATATGGATCTTAGTTTGCCGTTCATATTACATTGGGTAATAACAGTTCAAGCCGTAACGTGAAAACGATAAATAACTCATGAATACACAAAATTTTATGACCATTAGGGACGCAGCTCAAAAGTTACGCGGAAAAATGTAGTAACTGAGATTTAGCAGGATTGATAAAAAAATAGATTTTTTTTTATTTAAATCTCTTATAAATTCATTGAAAATAGGCTGATATTGAATAAAAATTGATTATCAACATAAATATTTTGGTTGTTTATTCCTTCTATATTTGCAAATATTTGAATATAATTTATAAAAAATTAAAATCTTAGTTACCATGTTCTTTCTCATAAAGAGTGAATATGTATAACATGATGTCATATTTTTAACAATGCAGGCATTTTGCTGGAGTTTTATTGCTTTTTGTAGACGAAGAAACTGACGATTTGTCGAGACTCGAAAAATACGTACCTACCTATTCAAAACAATCGATAGTTTTGTTTTTTTAATATTTTCTTCAAATATTATTTCTTACATACAATTCAGTATGATTTCTGCGGTCGTCGTTATAGTCGGCTTTCTTAGGTGTTTTGTCACGTTATTTCGATAGTTTTGTTCGTAAAAATAAATTCATAACAATATATATACTTATTGTTTAATCAGGGAAGTGTATGTGTTTTAAAATGATAAATTTTGAATAAAAGATTTATAATACTTAATACTTATAATTATAGTTCAATCAGTGAAGTGTATGTGTTTTAAAATGATGTCGGTAAACGTAGACTTTGTCAATAATAATAATAAGAGTCAGAATAAAAAAAGGATGGTCCGATGACATCTGTGGAAATTGAAAAGTGTTTTTCAACCATTAAAAGAATTAAATCGTCTTTCAGAAATACTTACCATGAATCAGGACTAACTTAACATGTCTACCTGTGTTAAGCATTGAGAAAAAACTTTTACAAACAGTTCAAGACTTTAATGAGAAGTGATTGAGGTGTTCGCTAAACAGAAACAACGCTGAATTGATATGCTTTTTAAATAAGGTAAGAAAATTTTGAGTGCACCCCCAATGAAAGCAATTTTGGAAACCACCGGCCGCCACTGGTAATAACTATTAGTTAAATTCATAGTAATTACGTAGGACACACGTAACTTAATTGGTTGAAGCAAATTGGCGTAAATCCAGTGGTTCAGGTTCAAATATCGTCGGGTGTCGTATTTTTTTCAAAGCAATATTTGAGGGGTTTTCAAATGATAATGTATTTAAAAAAAATGTATAATGCGCTTTATACATATTGTTAACAGCCGTTCTTTTCAGAAGTATACTGCAAGAAACACCCAGGTGTAAACAAGTAACAGTTAATAATTAACAGGGGTGCAGAACAGTTATTAAAACAAATAATATTCTACAATCATAATAATCGCAGTTGAGCGCCTAATCAATTGTGGACGTTTGACGGGTATCGCGCATTATGGTATTCGAGATAAATTGTTTTTAGCCATTTAATGGGTCTCTCCCCCTACGAGCCGACGGGCTGGGGCGCATCCCTCCGCAGAAATGAATATTATCCACAGATAAACTAATCATCCCGGTGGGAACGCATTGTGTTTCTGTCCAGGTGGGCTGACGCTATTAGTCAGCCAGGTAAAAGCGCTATGTGGAACGAATTAAGGTGCCAATGCGCGTTTTATCCGATGTTATTGCAGTTTATTGAAGTTAATGCAACATTATTACGACGTAATCGAGGATTATTATTTATACAACATAATATTATAGTGTGTGTAAAATATGTAGTATAATATTATTAGTAATATCAAATACCACAAATTTAGTTATTTAAAGAATAACACCATTCTATATGATTATTTCGTTGCAATTCGTTTTTTTTTTTAAATTATTAATGACAATACTACCTACATTAATTTTGAAAGTAATAATT
The DNA here is from genome assembly GCF_057557595.1 of Rhyacophila brunnea. Lineage (NCBI taxonomy): Eukaryota > Metazoa > Arthropoda > Insecta > Trichoptera > Rhyacophilidae > Rhyacophila > Rhyacophila brunnea. Next base: position 30,161,471 of record NW_028233276.1, on the reverse strand, counting down.
AAAACCTAATATATTTTTCTGAGTTAATTATTATAGATAATAGCATATGCCGATACGCTGGTATCTGACTATCCATGGGTGAGGTTTGTGCGGGGTATAGCAAGACGCAACAGCCGGATGTTATATTGGGCGCACACTACGAGAAAGTTGATCTTGTCTCTTCCTGAAGGTTTTATAAGCCATATCAAACCAAAATTAATATAGTTTGCCTGTTACAACCGAAATAGCTAGCTCTATTTTATAAATAGATAACGATATTTTCTGTTAAGTGTATGGTTATAATGAAAGATAATATAAAATGATTATTTATTTATCCTTCTTTCATATCGTTTTCGTATAATATATTACGTGAATTTAGCGAAACCTATTGAAAATTCTATATTAATATGAATTATTTTTATATTAATTCAATTACAAATATTAATAACAATGGATATAAAATTGCGACTGATTATTCCAATAATATATCGCAGTAAAGAAATAATATACTGACCTCTGGTTAAAGGTTAAATCTTACGAAAAGAAGCAACATCTATGTAGAATTTAATATTAAATTCATCAATCAAAACAATTAAAAGCGTAAAGGTATATCTAGTGTTGATAATGGCGTGTAAGTCAAAATAGTAATCGACGTAAAGAAAACATTGGTATGATTATTCAAAAAAACAAAAAAGCTTAGGGTCTTCTATAAAAATCATTTGCAATTAAATATATCGACTGATTTATATCTAGTCTAAAATGGTGACTCTACGAGTAATCTAAACCTGCAAAAATCAAAAAATATGTATGTAAATCATAGCAATGCTACACTAGTGTAGTCAATAAGTTTTACATCGGATACGACGAAGTGCTATCCTGTTAAAATATTACTTTTTATTGAAAATACATAATTTTGAAAAACCTCCTTAGAGAAGTCTTGAATTTTTTAAACCTAGTGGAATTCGAATATGCATCGCAACTTATCGAAGCTACCGTAGTGCGTAAAATTGAATGTATCGCAACTTCAAATAACTCTGTAGACCAGCAATACAATCAAGGTGAATGTACAATATTATCATAATATGGATGTCAAATCATGTAAATGAAAGGGCAACCATTTTTATTTATGTGTCCCATTGTGCCTACAGCGGTAATATATTCAATCTGGCGTAGTACTGGCGTAGACGTTGGTCCTAAGTAAAACGATTCCGTAGAGCTTTTGTTGCGTCGTAGCGAAAGTTTGATTTAAGTTATTATGAAGAATAGGGGAGCAGAGCCACTGAACACACATTGCGTGACTCTATTGTAAAGACTAAAATATAGACAGTTTAAGAGGGGGTAGTCTCCACTTAACTAATTTAATTTTTTCCACCCATTTTTCTAGGCCTCCTGATATAATGCTACGAAAATTTCGATTTGAATATTTCAAGATGCTAACCAAAATATATACAATCAATTCACTAAGATATTTTATTGGTTTTTTTTAATCAAAATAATATGTTAAACAATAAAAAACTGAGATAAATAAAAAAAATATCATTCATCATTGAGATAATTTAATTCTATATTATTGTTTCAGAAAAGATATAATAATAATTGCATGGATACATATACACTGAAACAAAAATGTCTCAATATTATTCTAAAAAGTATATTTTATTTTTTTTCAGCTTGAAACCACCCCCCAAAGACGGAGTGACGAAGAGCAACCCTAGCAAACGTCACAGGGAGCGACTGAACGCAGAGCTCGATACCCTCGCGTCTCTTCTTCCGTTTGAGCAGAACATCCTTAGTAAATTGGATCGACTTTCAATACTAAGGTTATCTGTGTCATACCTCAGAACGAAGAGTTACTTCCAAGGTAAGATATTCATATTATAAAATTTTGTATTTAGTTATCTTATGCACATGATACAATTGTCCACTTAATGAAATAATAGGTAGGAACTACGTAAAAAAATAAGTAACACAACGTTGCATGCAAAGTTTTCTCTAAGCTGCTATGTGGTTACTCAGGTCATACCAGGTATTGGAATACCGGTATTTTAAAACCGGTATCCCAGTATTTTTCGATACCGAAATACCGGTTTTGAAAATCGGACAATACCGATATAAAGTGGAAACAAAATGTATAAATTAACATAAAAGGCAAAACAGGATTGTATTTTATGTCAGGTTACGCGATGTCTGGTTTACTTCCGTGACCCTTCATCATCCTTGGTGATCAGCAATGAATGACACATGCTATAAAATATTAATATTTTTAAAAGATTTTTACATAACTATATTTTATTTATTGGTAAATACCTACTTCTGTGTTTTTTCAATTATTTTACGAATACCGGATATTTTCAATAGGAAATACCGAGATACCGGTATTGGTATTTTCATTCGGTATTGCAATCCCTAGGCCCCTAGACCATACAATATTGCCGCATACTACATATTATTTTTCATGCATCATTCTAAATCCGAGGAGGATATTTCCAAGTTTCCATATTTAATATATTATTCTATATTTAAATATCATAATTTATGCTGAAATGACCCTGTATATAATATTATCTTGTATTTATAGAATTTATGTGTGGATTTTTTAATTTTCTTAGACTTCTGTCATAAACTCGAAGAAAATTCTTGTAAATATTCGAATGTGAATATCAAATGAGATATTTTCAAGGTTTTTTTCGACGAACATGTGAGGAGATAATAAAAAATAATTGAAGGAAAAGAAATTATTATTGGAAACAATGTTTAGACCTAAGAACGCGAAGGTGATCAAAATGGGGTTAGTAGTAAAACTGAACAATCGCAAATGAAAAAAATTCTGTGAATATTTCACATACAAACACTTTTCTTGTGCAGTGATCGAAAATAATAGAAAGATTAGCAAAAGGTGATCGATGAGTAATCAGTTAAAAATATTTTTTTAATTATTTACTGTTTGTGAAAACACAGTCACAAATACTTTTACTCCACTACCCATTGCGTCTTTATAATCTTTCAGGAGTACACAGTAGCGTAATAAACTTTAAGTTGTGGTGGGAGAGTCACGTGTAGAGGTTGTGAACGACAGACGTGAATTGGTTTCCTCTTTATCCAAAAAATGGGTACATTTTGAGTGATTATACGACTCACTATAATATAAATATGATGTATGGGATTCGATGTCCTATAAAACTGTTTTGTAAGTCAGATCGATCTCTGCTCATTTTTATTGTTTTTTGCAATGATAGTTGTTGCCAGTATTAAAGTAGCTTAATTTATTGAAAAGTGAGTATCTTGTGCATATTGTCATACGACGAGGTATTTAAGTTAATATAATATGTACTTAACTTAATTTCAGTAAATCTGTTGATCTGTATGAGATTCTTACTTGGTTCACAAGCATATGGCAAGTACAAGATGGCACCATTTCCCACAGTCTCTACCTCCCGGACATACTGCTATATGAGATCTGTAACGCGTGAGGTTTCTTTGATGGTTGAGAGATAATAAACTATGACGACGTAATCCATGACATAAGGAAGCGGTGTATCTCACACTCGGGAGGCATCTGGAACACATGTACCAGTCTTTTGTAATCAAATCAAACCGTAATAAAATTAGTAATGCAGTAGTCGTGCTAAAAGTAGTCTTAAAATTTTCCTGTTCATTTGTCAAAAACTCAAAAGTAATGATTTTAAACATTTTAGTAGTACCTATTAATAACATCAATTAATATTTTCAACAAAATCTATTTTCATTCAATACATAATTATTGCAAAATACAATTATTTTTACGCGTTGTATAATAATTTCATCGGTAAATGAATCCGACTGATTTGTAATGAAAATCCATCACAATCAATTCGAAATTCGAAATTCGAAAAACAAAAAGTTAGTAGGTAATTAGGGCACTTAATCGATACCTTGATTTAAAACACAAAAACTGATAGCCAAACATAACACAATTTAAGCAGTTCATGTTAAAATTACTATTTAATTTCGTCGTAATTAGATAGCGTATCCGTAGCTTAATTGGTAAAGAAGCAAATCCAGTGATTACAGGTTCAAGTCCCGTCGGGCGTCGTATTTAAAAAAAATATGTTTTTAGTAGGTATACGTCTGAGGTGTTTTCAAACTATGTAATTATGTTCAATATAAAGAATATTATGTAGGTACATTCTAAAATCTTGTAAATTATTCGTTGAATAAAAAAAAATAGTTTATTAAGGTTATATTAGTTGTCACTATGCCAGACTAGCTCTCGGCAATAAAAATAAGGATTCTCAGTTAATTACATGTAGTAAATATATTAAAGTAGGTATTATTTTATTTATTGTCATACCCGCGCTTCGTAGTTTTAAAATATTTTTTTTCAACTATTAAGAATTTGGTCGGTTAACTGAGTAAAATTACCTGATTTTCGGTTATTTAGAAACGTGCAGTTACCCGGTAAGCCGGCTTTGGTTTATACATGATTCGATGCTCTACTCATGTAGCATTTGCTCGCTACATACACACTATGTTTTTAGTAGTTTATATTAATAATAGTGAAGTATTCACCTATTGCCAATCGTATTATACATTGTGATATGCAGATACTGCGGGGTACATATTAAAACAGTACCTTACCAACTGCGCGGGGACTATAATGACTGTTATTGTAAGGACAAAATGGCTGGGGAAACAATGTTTACAGGGACGGCAAACGGGTGATTTGGCTAAAAAGACTTGTAAACAGTGTGATTTCGCGAAATGATGACAAATTACCAAGAAAAAAGCATTTTACATTCACGACGGATAGTATTGATATTTTTTGTCCATTTTAAAACACGTTTATTCGTCGACCCTAGGGTAGACGTGAGCAATATGTCGTATACTAGGGTAGCAGAATTTTACTTTAGTTATTTATAATATTTCAAGATAAAATACTCTTATTTACAAGGGTCTAAATAAATATGAATTCGAAATCTTTCCAATATAGCATGCAGTTTTTCACATATTAAATTCATTAGAATGAGGTTGTCGACTGTATTAATGGTAAAATTGCACCTATTTTGATAGTCACTTAATCTTAAAAAAGCGAATATATACCTAATATACATTTTAAAACGAAAGAGTTAGCATGTATAACTGTGCACCTATTTCTCTTTGAAATAGTAATTTTGCACTCATAATAAATTGACCGAAAGTTACAGATATAGAAATCAATATTTCGCCTAGAAGTATAAGATATAATAAGAAAAATGAAATGGGCGATTCTTGGTGAGGGGTCTAGGACGATTTGGCACCGGATAACTGGACACCCCGGAATTCGAAAATAAATAGACGTTAGGTACTTATAGGTACTTTAAAAAAATATTCAATATTATTATTTATACTTCAATGATTATATTATGATTTATTAGTTGGTAAGAATGTAAATATGCAGACGTAAACAATGATTTAATCGTGCATATGTTTAAGTTCCAACGAAAAAAGAGTTTTTTATGTTATATAAAACCTTAGGCATGGTAATTTTCAATTCGCGATAAAGAATACATTATGTTAAGAGTAAAATGAATTCAAACTACTAAGTAGTAGATAGAAATTGATTAAAATACCTCGTCTACACGTATCTACAACAGTGCGGCGTCCAATTGTCCGGAAGCCAGTCGTCCCATTCCCTCGGTGAGTACGTAATAATATATATATATGTGATTTTATCAAAGCCTGGGTTTTTGTGATTGTTTCACTTATATTATTACACTAATGTTTCACTACACTACTTTTATTGGGCCTCATGGCCTGTTTTAGTGATAAAAAGAGTGTAGAATATAATAGTTTATTCTGATTTCTCGAGAACATATTTTATAAAAATTTTTGGATTCACATTTCTCAATAATTCAAGAAATATTTTTTTGAGATTCAGCAGTCTGGATTTAATTTGTTTTTGATGGATATTTAAAAAATGAAATTCAGAAATATTTTCTCGAGATATCGATAAACTAATTTCAAAATCGAGATATTGAGAATGCTCGAATTTTGAGAATCGGAATAAGTCAAAAACTCACAAGCTCTAATTTCAACGATAAAACGAAAAAGATAAGAACAATGACTATGTAAAAAATGTTGGGCAAAAAACTGGTTCTTTTGAGTGTATCCCACATAATACGAGTATGGCCGTACGCTAAGTAGGTATTTTCAGCGGACAGAAATAACTACATACGCACTCGCGAGTTAATGGAGGCTATTTGACAAAGTACAGGTAGGCCAGCGGTAATTCGTGTCATTACTCCATTCAAGACCCATTGCCGGTTGCGTATTCATAAATAAATTATAGCCCAACTTCTCGAATCGGGGACGAAAGATTCTAGTATCAATAACAATATCTAAGTATAATCAAAGTGATTGCTTGCGACATACTAAATTGACAATGACAAAACGGAAGTCGTTTTCTGACAGTCACTAGATTTTTTATAATACAAAGAATATTTTTTTTTGTAAATCGCGAACACAAAAAAAAATACGGAAAGAAAATTGATGGAGAGTTTTATGCATATGGTAAGTAATCATTTTAGTTACTAGACAGAGCGTGTGGTCCCCTAACGAATGAATGTATTTTGAGAGACATTTTAATACACGTGGTTACTTATAAAAAATATGTCTGGAAACGTCTTATTATATCATATCTGTGCAACGGCTACGTATGGTCCACATATTTGATACTGCAACGTCCTTGTGTCCATGGTATCCATAAATTGGAGATAGTATTCTCACTGACATCCCCACTTCTTCATATTATCCCTACTTCTGGCTATAATATGTATATAGTTTATTGAACTCGAATTCATAGTATTATATATTTACACTGCAGAAAACTATGAAATTTTATTGACTGTGGAAATGTTTGTGAAATTGGTCCATTCGCAAGATTCGAAGATTAATTGAATCAAAATGTAAGCATTCCAACCTTCACTCTACACTACAGTGGCAACCTAAACAATAGAAAACATCATACAAGTTTATTTTTAAATTATCACTGATTTAATGAAATGAATGATTATTTTTTCATAATTTGTAAATAATTTGATAACTTACATATTTAAAATATAATTTTTATTCTTACTCACACAAAATAGGTAGACTGTGTGGGTATTGGCCTCCTCTAGCGTTCTAGTATTTTTCTCCATGCAATTTTGTCCACGGCCTCTTTCCTCTAATTTTGGATGCATTATACCCCTTTTCTAGTTTCTTGTTTTTATTTGCCTTTCCACAAAGGTTCAGTTTATTTGTCATGCGTGATTCGTCCATCCTGTATACATGGCCCAGTCATCTAATGTGAACGTATTAAGAAGATTATGCTTATAAGTTTAACAAAATAAATAAAATAGTCGAAGGTAGTATATGAAATTAAAATGTATGTCTGTAAAATCATATATCAAAACTGAACAAACATAACCCTACATAGCAGTAGTTACATTTTTAAGTTCGCACGTTATTTTGAAGATATTATAATATATCCATAATTTTCCTATATGTTATCTACATTGTTTTGTAGACATGCGCATTTCTTTTTATTACAGAAAATACTAAAATACTTACACATATGAAATTATTAATAATACAATTTGGATAAGATGTAATTAAGTTTCATGTCAAGAAAATTCATTGCTCAAGTTTTCGGGCTTTTCACGTATTTAAAAGTAAAATTTCATATTATAAGCGTTTTAAAAATAATTAATTAACTTTATTTCATCTTGATTTTTGTGAGTTATGTCTGACAAGTACGTGAAACATACAACATAATTACTTTCTATTAATCACCTTCGTTGAAGAAAAAATGTTTTCCCGGGCAATTTTATTCGCCAGCATTATTAAAGCCACGAATAAAATAATCGTTTGTCAAATTCATGACACACTTTATGAGATCCTGCGGCTTGTTTATTTACAGGCGTAGATTATACAATATTAATTATGATGTAAGCGTCATTTTTATATATTTTTTATATAGGTCGAAATATGACACAATAAATTATTTATTCCCAAAAGGATCACATAATATTGTTTCCAAAAAATCTACAAAAATATTCGTTTATCAAATTAATGACGCTCGTTTTCAGATCCTGTTGCTTATTTATTTAGTTTTAGAGGCGAAGATTATGCGATATTAATTATACTATAAGCGAAATTATTATTATAATTATATTGTGGGTTGCTGCCAAAAGTTGATAATTTTGGTATTTAAGTTTTTATTAAAAGTTTTAGTTAAAAACGGATTATGTATCTCACTTTATTTTGTTTTACTCTTTTATCAATATTATTGTTTCTTTATATATTTTTAAAATTATCAATGTAATTATATCTAATAAGAATAAATAACTGTTTGTTTGCAATAATAAAATTTAAAAAATAGCCCAAATTATATTGTGTAAATTCTATTACAATAATGATTGTAAAATTTCTTACAAAATATTTATTTTACTGTACGATATATAAAATATTATATTGTTTAAAATTAATTTTGTCAAAATAGAGAATATGCACCTGATAACAGGTAAATATAACATTTAAAAATGTAATTTTGACTACTAATTAAAATATATACTCGTATTATGGGTATAAAATTAACTGTTGTTTTTCTTTAGTTAATTTTATAGTATTATTTAGTAGAATTCAGTAGCTATAAGTAAATTACAGTTTTTTTTCTTTATTAAAGACCACAACAAGTCGTGAAGCTTAATAATAGTGGTAAAACTCCCAGGCTTGAGGAATTTACATATTAGATTATGTAAATATATTTTGACCTCACTGGGAATCGAACCCAGAACTCCGTGATGGAAGGCCAGGCCTTGCGAACTGCACCACGAGCACCTAAACAGAATATAATATGGACTATAAACACACCTTTTTATAAGATAGTTCTCAACAATTTGCTGTTATTTAGATACTTGGTATGGATCACATAATATACAAGATGTAATTTCTGCCAGACGGAGGATCGCACCTACAGCTTTCAGAGACTGATACATTGAAATTATCTTCATTTCAAAAATATGTAGCTTCAATTCTAAATTAAATTATTTATTCGAATGAATACAATATACATAGGTACAGATTTATTATTGAAACTATTATACACTTTAGATATATCGTTATAAAAACAAAGTCTACCATTTTTTCTATGGTTTATTATTGGTATATTTTGAGGTTTTCCTGAGTAATAATTGCTTACAATTGTTATAAATCATTCTAAGTATATTAGTAAATGAACATGTTGTTTATTTCTAATGTTACTTTATTATTTTTTGATAAGAGGTATTATTTCACAAAACCCAACATAAATAAATACTTTCTTCTGTAACAATCAGTACAATCATAAGTTATGCTTGCCGTAGTAAAGCTATAAACGTTTTCTTTCCTTTTTTCATTCTGAATGTTAGAAAAAGCGCCATTATATTTGCTAGTCTTTTAACATAAACGTTCATTTATCTGATACGAAATTTGCAGCGAAATTGTTGCGGTGATTTCGAACGGGAAAAAAGCTTTGAAAAGAAAATAAATTGTTAGGAATGAACGAAATGAATGCCGAGAATATCAAAGTACAGGGAAAGAAAATTAACCGTAAACTATCGGATGATGAAAAAATATCACAATTTATATTATTCAAATATCAATTTGGGGAACTCTGATAATAATTGGTCTAATTTATATTAGGTACTTTGTTTTACCCAGGTATATAATATCTGTACGTACTACGTCCGCAATTTATATCAAATAAAATACGAGTAAAATAAATATGTAGCATGTCGTGTCCTAATTTGTAAGTATGCAATTAACCCTCTAAAGTTTATCGTGTATTGTAAAGAGACGGATGAATAGCATTGAGATCAAATTCATGTCTAAATAAAAAAAAAACTTAAAAATACGTAATATAAACCTCCGAATACAAAAGATAAATAGAAGAAAATAGATACGCAAGTAAATTAGAAGCATAATTATATATTTATATAAATTCTGGTAGCTGCTCATAAGTGTCAAGTCTTACATATAAAATATTTAATAATAATGGGAATGTATTATTAGACATTTCATTGAAACCAATATCAAAATAATGTTCTTATTGAATCTAATAAAATTAGAACAATGCAATGGTCCATGGACGGCGGACTATTTTTTGATCTTAATGCTATATGGCCATCTCTTTCTGATATTAAGATAGCTCACAATGAACTGTGATATGGCGAAATGTAATAAGTACAATTTAAATATAACCGTAGCAGGTACTTAATCCATACAAGTTAATAAAGATCATAATAAAAGACGTGGAAGAAAACTTTCTTTATATGAATAGAGTCTAAATATACGGAAATGAAATTAGGCTTAATAAAATATAATAAAGGGTCATAATGGGGCGGAGCCCTTTGAGTTGTTGAATGTAACCAGGGTGGCCGGGTCCCAATATTGTAAGATACAAGTAACCACACACACGTTATATCACCAGATTTTTTTGTGGATTTAAAAATATCCTTTAAATATGACAGATCCGGGAATCGAACCCGGGATCTATGAAATGACATTATAAGCCGACACATTAGTGCTCGGGTATTGTGGGCGACAAGACTACATAATTTTAATTGTGAATTTTCAATACTTTCAAATGTCAATTCTTAGTGAAACATGACTATGTCACGTAGGTATAACTTAATAAAATGTTTTTAAAAGTAAAACAGTTGATAAAAAATGAAACTAGGAATATTTATTTAAAACTTTAATTTTTTTTTCTTTTCTTTACAGTTAAAAAACATTAGTTTGATCGTAATATTTGACTATCCTAGAATTGTATATCTGCCTAATCATACATTGTATCTAAATACAATAATTATACGATTTGATATGTAGTAATATTTTTTGATAACCCTGTACAGAGGATAATACCTTACTTAGATTGGTATCACTTTAAAATATTCAAGTCTTTAAAAAATATTTTGATTCCATCGTAATATTACTATTCTTGCATAGCAGAATGCATTCTGAGTCAAATCGTGATGTCAAATATTTTTCAAATGATATTTCAAAATTGAGTATAAATACATGGTTGTTAGTTATTGTTTTGGTGAACAGTAGACGATAATGGCCGATTCAAAAATGATAATAGTGTGTAAGTATACAATTGAAATATTTAGTACATATCACGTATGTACTAGTATATTATTTTAACGTTACAATATACCACGAGGCTCAATAATAGTAGTTTGGTAGTATTCATGAAATCACAGGCTTTGAGAAATCCACACTATTGTAACCTCACCGATAATCAAATATGGAGCTCCTGGATGAGAGGCTTATTAGTGCCTTACGCATTTGACTATTGTATTTGAATTGGAAATATATTTGATAAAAATGTTTTATAAAGTTTATTGTATATGTCGGCTACTGTGTGAAAAAACCAGTATCTATTAGATCATGCGTTATTTTTAGTCTTAATTTTAAAATGAAAGTAATTTTATTTGAATACGTATATAAAACAGTACCTGTTCTAGGTTTCGACATCATGATTGAGTGGTGACCCGGATGATTTGCCCGCCTGACACTCTTCTCCACGGCGTAGTCTTTGCAAATGTGAAACCTATGTCACCCTTTACTTGGCTTGTCCATCTGGAAGAAGCTCTTTCTTCCCCTTCGATTTTTGTTCCGAACCGAAATGAATCTGGTGAATGGAAACCGAGGAGAGTATATTATTTAGAATTTGGACTTCCGCTGATTGTGGAGGCAAACAACACAACTTATTATCTAATAATATATAAAAAATGATATATCAAAGACGGAACTTTAAATAAATATAAATATTCGTTCAGCAATCCAGTTCGAGTCTGAGCGATATTAGTATGGTAACATTTCAAAATGAGAATAGTAATGGAAAAAAAAAACAGTACAAAGTGAAAAGATCTCTTGTTTTCTCATTTTTTTTTTAACATATATGAATTCATGTCGAAGTCGGTGGAGAAAAAAGAATGATAGAGGTTAGACGTATTTAAAATATGGAGCTGAAGTCGAACCCGGAGAGTTTCATGGATGGCCAAACGGTCAAATGAGTATGTTATCAGAGAACTCTACACTTGAGAAAAAGTTTACTCGGTTTACCTGCACTAGATTCTCTTATTTATTGTCATGGATGATGACATAGAGAAACTTGTGCTGTTTAGTTAGGTCAGTAGTCTGAGAAGATTAAATATATCTCTAGAGTGTACTGGTTTTTCACTGATACAGGCTATGTGTGGTGATGAATGCAAATAGTGGTGGAACGAAACCATGGATAATGCTGAAAGATGGTCAAATGATTCAGGTCACGATCCTCAGTCAAGAGATTTTGACAACAAATAACAATATAATAAGTATTTATAAAAGGTCATCTAAAATGTGTAAGATATTTGGTCTTTTATTATGTAATTAATAATACTTATATTATTTACCTATAACTATTTTTGTTAGTAGGTATTTGAAGCTATGAAAATGCCATAAATTTTGGCCAATGCTTATAGTAAATTATCAACTTTTCTATACAAGACGAATATACGAGTATATTTATTGGAATTTTATAAAAATGTATCTACCTGTAAGCAGTTGATAGTCTAAAAGAATGTGGCATGTCAGTTCAACGTGGATATGACTTTGGATATTTCCAATTGAATTTTCCAGGTAGAGGGTTACACCAAATATGTTTGGGAAATGCCTAACTCCATCTACTAGCCGCGGTGTTTTCGTTAGCTAGTCTTCTCGATGTCTGCAAGCCTGGTCGGATGTACAGTAGGCGAAAAAAGAAAATGCTATCATGTGAATTAATGTATTAATTTAAATAGATAGTAACAACAATTTTGCTATCACCATACCGCAGAATAGAATGGTCTGGTTAAGGATTTAAAAATATAACAATATTTATCAAAATTTAACACGTAAAATAAAGCAACAACTGATTATTTGGCGAAATATATGATAGGTCTCAATATATTTGAAATATTTTTTCGGGAAAACCTCGTTTTTAAAAGGTTCGTTTTTTGTGTAATTATAGCATGTTATTGGTGTTTCGCCAACATATTTCAATCAACAGTGATACACAACCACTTGTGGCGTACCTGGTATTGTACATAGTATATATCAATATTTAGGTGGAAACGTATAAGTAGAAGAGGGCAGAAATTTTGTTAATCATGAATGCGAATTTTCAATATGCACATTTATTTTAATCTATTTTAAGTTAATTTTTCAACCAGATTTTTAATATAGATACCTTATTAATATAATATGTTAAATTTGTATAAGGGCCAAGATATACAGTCACAGGTCAACATGTCATAACGGTTGATGAGTGGGTAGGTATAATAATAGTAAAGTAACGTAAAGTGTATACCGTCAGGGGTACAATGAGAGGAACAGGGTTAAAGCTGCTGCAGAAATAGTATATTGATGTAAGTTATAAATTTCTATACCGTGGTACCATGAGCATGGAAAAAACGACATACAGTTGTAGTGGTATTATTTGCTCACATTGAAACAAACATCGCAGCAAACAATTACAGCAAACAGTGCTGCTGTAGAATGATTTACCTATATCGCCGGGGGATAATGTACGTCAGTTCGGGTAGTTTGTAAGCAGGAATCACTCTGCATCGACGACGTATGGTGGTCATACCCACCCACCGGCCGTTGCTAGGTGTTACAGCGACTAGTCGTCGCGTCGAAAAGTAGCATTAAAATTTAAGTTATTTAAATTGTACCTACTGTAATACCTTTTTATATTTAGTTTTGATATTTTTAGACTTGTGTTCATACAACCTGACGATGCTGTAAGGGTAATCTTTATGACAGTATACAAGTTATAACTTTAATTAACTATTTTTTTTATTCAACGAATAAGTATTGCACATGCATTATTTTGAAAACACTTCTGAGAAAATGTATTATAACCAATGTGACATTATTAATGGACAACGCACTCAATACAGTCGATAGCAAGTAAATTCGCGCATAGCGATATTCGCACGTGTATAAGTAGACGTCACGCAATTTCCATTATGCGATATCACGCATCGGGAATTTATAGCAATATCACCTTTATTGTAATGGCGTTAGAACAGTGTTTCCAGTGTCAATGTTCATTTGAGCGAACCCGTTCGAACCGAACCATTCGGCAGACTCGACAACAAGTATTGGGAACTTATAGCAATATCACCTTTATTGTAATGGCGTTAGAACACATTATGCCATTCGGCAGACCCGAAAAAAAAGTGGGTGTCATTATTTTTTCCAGATGATTCGTCCATATTAATGTCATTGATTATAACCAATAGAAAAAATCTTTTTGAAAAAAGTAAGACTCCCCGCAGGAATCAAACCTGCATCTCGGGTATCGAGCTCGCCGCGAGTAGACCACTATGCTAAAGCTGGCGTACTAATTACGAGAACTTTTAACTATTATATAATATTTTCTGAAGCGCTTCCCAACTTGAGCAAGATCTTGGAGTAATCCGGGACGTCGGCTAGTAATTAAAGTAATACCTACGTTGATTTAAAATACAAAAGTCGATAGCCAAGCGTAGCTCAATTTGGGAAGCGCTTCAGAGAGTATTATAAGAGCCAATGGTTAAAATTTGTCGTAATTAGTATGACAGCTTTAGCATAGTGGCCTATGTGTGGCGAGCGCGATACCCGAGAGATGCAGGTTCGATTCCTGCGGGTGTCTTACTTTTTTCAAAAAGATTTTTTCTATTGGTTATAATATATTTTCTCTGAAGTGTTTTCAAAATTATGCATGTTATAACTTTAAAATTAAGTGCCTATCAAGTACTGTCAGTTTTTGATGTAAGTTTTTTTCGTGAAATTATAAAATGAATTTGGTTTGTCGAAAAAAAATATTTTTACTTTCACAGTGGAAGTTTGTACATTTTTAAATAGCGGCTGATCCTTATTTCCTCAAAATAATAATCCTATTAGATAATAACTCGGGAATTTTGGTAGCCCACTGCTAGCCTGCCCCGAGACGCATACAAAATGTCCGTATGTATTTATACTCGTAGCCGGTTTTATACGAAATTTAATGGCGGCATCGCGTGACTGTTTTGGCTACCCCCTTTCAGTTAGAACCCTCTTGATCCTCGCCGGCCATTGTACCTTGGTTCGGCTCGAGACCGAATTCAATTGTGAATTGTGAATATATCACAGGGAAAGCCTCCATCGCAGATGTGTTTTCTGGGGGTGTAGAGAGGCTATCTTGCTTGCTACTTTTTTAACCATTGCAGTCGAATAAAAAACGTTTAAGGTATTATATATACTCAGCAAGTATACTGCTATGGAAATAAAATATTCTGCTACAATCATAGTTTATACTTACGTTTTTTATAGGAATATTCAGGCTTTATACATGTATACAGCTGATAAAGAGTAAAGTATATTGTATATTAAAGATAAAGCAATTCTTTGTGCAAAAGGGAACATATAAATCACCACTTTTCACGAGGTCTAAAGAAATTGAGTTTTGAATGATTTTGAATAGGAACATCTGTTTTTTGAAATTTAATAGATTCGTGGCATTGATTCGGCTTGTCACTTTTACTCTTTATGATTATATATTGCATTATAAATAATTTGGCTAATTTTATTTATTTATTTTTTTAAAGACTTATTCATCTCTCATTTCATTATGCATTCGGAGTTATTCGTGTACTTCGACCAATGTAATAATATATCATTAAAATGCTTCTTAAACACATATTAGGGGTTCTAATAGATTAAAGTTGTGTACAATTCTATTTGAGTAGTTTTTGCGACCAGGGTTTCGTCTTTCGGCATCTTCATGCACATCCGGATTCACCAATGGTGAATACATAATGACAACGAATACAGTTAATCCTAACTTATATAATAAATTAATATAATAAAGTAGGTAAAAATTCAAGGATCACAACAAAAAATATAACGCATAACCTATGAATACATAGTTGAAGATGTGTTTGTAAAAAAATTAGATCCAATTTAAATTCAAATTCCATCAAGTACCCTCGGTCGATAGTATTAATACATATTAGGGGGTTAAAAAATCGTACATAATTTAATACTATTCTTTATTTTTTGGTTAAAAAAAAATACTTTCATCAAAATGTTATAATTATGTATCATTTTAATGAACATGATTGGTGTTGTTTTTAATTAAAAAAATACTATTTTCTACGATATCCGAAAACCTCTACCAATTAGACTCTTACAGTTATATAATAAATCTAGAGCTGATTCTGAATATCAATTGAGTACCATAAATAATTGTTTTTAATTCGTAGAAATCTGAAAATAAATTACTATCTCCTTTGGTAATTCATTTATTTTGCAATGCCTAATACCTACTTCTATGTAGGTTAGGTACCTTAATTGAGTACTAGATGCTTGATGTATCTTCAGAATGATGGCATAATTAATATTGTATGAGTATTATAAATAGCACTGAATAAATTATAAATTATAGAAAAATTGTAGACGCGAAGGAAGTTATTTGAGCATTTTTCTCGTTTAAAAGTAGACTTGCTAAAAATAGGAAAACCGGGTGGTTTCATTCGGTTTGCAATTTGCTGTGAAAGAATTTCGTAAAAATGTGATTGTTTTTTTTTACCTGCTGAAATGCTTTTGTTTACCTGCATTGCAGAAATAATGCGGACATTTGCGTTCGTTATCAAGGATCACTAACATTGTTTTGATCGATGCAAACTACCCTGATAGCAGTGATAGCGGGCATTTTTGCCAATTATACCTATTGCTAAACTGTTTTTCTCGAGCTGGAATAGAATGATTACTTTAAACGTCATGCATTTATCATGCATGTGATATGTCAATAATATTTTTGCCATTAACTTCACTAATCACTATCCAACTGCTTTTATAAAATAAATAATATAATCAATGACTAATAAGTAATTTTTAAAATTAATTATACTAAATACATATATTAAATATTTATTATGTTATCATGAATTGGAAAGTTGGACAATGTATATTAAATACTATTTATAAAAGTAAAATTTAAACTTTATACTTGTTGATTTTATATTGCTTAATTTTATCTTGTATTTAAAAGCATTTGATAAAATAATAGAGTGAACATGCGACATTTTTATAATAAAATGAAATGAAGGTCATTAGACACAGATTGTTCATAATATATGTAATATTTTTTTATCAATCATTAGAAGTAATTAAAGTTAAACAATAACAATTTGCTTGTTTCTTTTATGGTGTTAACTGTCAATTTTTGGTGGAACTACATTGTATTAATTAAAATAAAAGATTCTTTTCAGCAATTGAAAATGTCCATTTGAAGCGGACGAAACCGGTCCTGTTTATTATTAAACTAAGTAGAATTAGTACTAGATATTGTGTTTTATTTTAACTAACCATCGTTGTATCCCAAGTAGGTAAAGCGTATTGGTGTAGGTATTAAAATTTGGCATGGTCTAAAAAGATCGTGGCTAGGCGATGATTGCGCGGATTGCACGGATTGCGGGTCGCGAGTGCAAATGACGCATGCCGAACGAAATATAATTTGTCATATAAATCTAACATGCGTCCATTTAATGTTCTGTTTATGGTACACAAAGCGCTTAACGTCAGCGGATAGCAGAGCCAGTCCAAAAAGTTTAAGCACTACGGTGCATGGTTGCAGCATCAGTCCCGTGCGGCTCCGTCTCGGGACGGAATGAGCACTTAAAATCACTTCTTTCAGACATGTTTAAAGCGTCATAGAAAGCGGCCATGCATATCCACGGTTGTGCATATATGACGGGTGGTGGTGGGCACTTATTGTTCTATTAGTAACAATAATATTATATTCATTGACATGTTTTCTTTTTAAAGTAAATGGGTAACGTTTTTAGTCATCTTTACACAATTTAAGAATTATTACCTCCATCGCCATCACGAAACAAATTGACGTATTCACACCTCGACGTTCGGTCTCCTAATGCCAGCGGGTCCAAAATTTCGTCGCGCCTATAGTTGAAAATTATTTGCCGTTTCACTGAAGTATCGCCTTAACGAATAATTTCCTTAGTAAACATTCCTTCATATTATGAATATTGCATATTATGATTATCGTATTCCCATCATAATTATTTGTTTTGTAAATTACTAAATGTCATAAAAATAAATCTCTATATATATAAAAATCTCGTGTCACGATGTTTGTGGTCGAACTCCTCCGAAACGGCTCGACCGATTTTTACGATTTTTTTTATGTATATTTGTTAGGTATGAGAATAGGTCAACAAGTATATTTCATACCGCTAGGTGATTAGGGTATCTCTATCCAGAAAAATTTTCTTTTATTTTTTTGACAATTTTTTTTTTTGTATTTTTTTTATTATTTGGCATAAAAAATACCTATAAACCCAAATTTTTACCCTCCTACCCCCATCCTCCCATTTTTTAATCGCGATTTTATTATTTTTGTATGAACAAATTTAACCGTCGTTCGTATTTCAAACAAGACGAAATTATTTATGTTGTCGAATGACAGATGGCGCTACTTTCGAGAAGAATTCAAGAGAAGCGTCGCGTCATTTTGACATTTCATTCGGCATATCACAACGCAGTGCGTGCAAAATTTTGTACGATTTATTTTAATTTATCTATTTTTATGTGCGTGTATTACAGTACACAATGCCATCAAGACGCAAGGGGGGCCATTTGGGCCGTCGAACGAATAAAGCAACAAACATGCGAAATAGTAGAGCAGAAAGAACAGACGAACAAATCCAACAAGATAACAGAAACGTGCGTGTAAGCATGTTGCAATTGCGTGCATCTCAATCACAAGAGGCACGAGCTGAATGAAATCAACAACGACAATTGGAACGGAGCCAAGCGCGCCGGTTCGTAGTTAACACACGCAGAGCAAATGACCGACAACGCCAACAAGTACATCGAACATTTAAATCCGCTTCGTTCCTTCGTCTCGCATTCGAGTACGAGCCAGATATTGAATATTCCGCTCATCCGAAAGTGCTGATTGGTGCTATGGACAAAGAATGTCCCCATTGTCATGCGCTCAAATTCAAACATGAGTCAGCCGGGATGTGTTGCGCATCAGGAAAAGTGCAACTACCAGAAATTGAGATACCACCAGAACCATTAAACGGCTTGCTCATCGGCACGGTTCCAGATTCAAACCTGTTCCTGAAGTCCATTCGCACATTCAATTCATGCTTCCAAATGACTTCGTCTGGAGCAACAGAAATAGTTCACAATACTGCGGCAAATGGTCAACAATTCCATTATACGTTCAAAATCAAAGGCCAAGTATACCACAAAGTAGGCTCATTGCTACCAATGCCAAACGAACCACATACATTTTTACAAATCTACTTCATGGGCATCAGGATGGGTGAGGACATCAATCATGTGGATGCACGTTGCGGCTACAATAGCTTCAATTCGCCTAATGCCAGGCGCATCGTCGGCGAACTGGACGCCCTGTTGAATGAGCACAATGAATTATTGAAATTCTTCAAAGCACACATGCACGAATTGCAAAGTGACAATCACGCTATTGTCATCAATCCTGATAAAACACCAGCTGGAGAGCACGTACGTCGATTCAATGCGACTGTTGTTGACGACATTGCTGGAATCATGGTTGGCGACCGCACATCGACGCGAGAAATCGTGATTCGAAGAAGAAACAACAATCTGGAGTTCATCGCTGACACACACCGTTCATACGACGCTCTCCAATATCCGCTAATTTTCTGGAAGAGACAAGACGGATTTTGCATAAACAGTAAACAACGAGATCCTGTCACAGGTAATTCATTCATCATGAACATCATTACTCATTTTGAATTGAGAAAATGAATGGTTGATGTTTTTTTGTTTTTATCGGCGGTCATCGTCTACAGCGCTCTATTCCTCTTTCTGTCATAGATCCCATCCCCACACACTTACGATACATTCGTTATTTTTTATTTAACAACCAAAATATTCACTAGAAATAATTTATATGGCAGAACAACGTTTGCCTGTGTCTGCTAGTATTATTATAATTTTCTCACCGGTACAAATGAATGGCTTAGATTTTCTTGCATATTCGGACTTGTATAGCAAAATTCAAACTAAGTTAAGCCTGCAATATCCGTTTAAGATCTGAAAATAAAAATCAAAATATTTTAATGTGTGGAAATAAAAATTATGGTTACTGTTAGAATTGCGGTTGACTTATTATGTTTGTTAATCATATACACATAAGGCAAATAGTAAAGCCAATAAAAATTACATGACCAAAATGACAAATACACATCGTTGATCGGGTCCGCCAAGTGAACATGTAAGTCACACCCCCGGCGTCAGCTGTTCTGGACATGCAACATTTACACCGAACTCAATTCAACTCTAGGCCAAGTACACATGAATAAAACATTGAAAGATGAACATTTTTTTTTGTTATTCATCAATAAACAAATATAACTTACTAATTTCACAATGCGAAAATATTTAACTTATGTTTTACCCATTTCAATTTATTAAATACAAAAACTTGAAACTATCGTGTTTTTTAAATTGCATTTAACATGAATAAATAGTACACAGTTTGATGTTGATAAATATGATTCACGTAGTTTTACCCGAAAAAAATAATACCATATTATATTGTATACATAACTTAGATGTAAGCTTTTTTCAACTGCAAGATTATCAATGGACAGCTCAATAAAAACTTAATCTATTGGTTATTTGATCATTCGTTTGAACCAAAATGGAAAAAATCAATAATGTGTAAATATAAGTATCTTTTAAAATACCAGCATATTAAAGTATCTTTTAAACGTTCATGATGGCCGAACGGCTGATGCGTTAGTTTATAATGTTATGGGTCTAAGGTTTGAAACCCGAGTCTAGCAAATATAGATTTTGTTTTTCAGTTTATATTTGGTGTCAGAGTAAGGACCTTATAAGTTTGGCAAGTGGCTAACATCTATTTCTAGTAAAAATAATAATCTTATAGGTAATACAAACCTCCACTCAGTGGAAGCCCATATTATTGATCCTATTAGAATTGGACATGGTAAAAAGAAAAAAATCTTTTAAAATACGTGGATAAAGATAATTGATAGAATATGTTGTTGTTTATAGATTATATTGTGAGCATTAAGGTAAAGCTTTACGCGATCAAATTCCATTCGTGCGATCACAGGTACGCGCGATGTAATGAATCCCATACTTTTGTTTGTCTGGATTAAGTTGATTGCTATTTTAGTTTGACTAGCTTTCAATTGACACCTCTGACAGGTAATGGGATGCCACTAATAACTTGCTTAACGATATCTGAATTTAACATGTGTTCATGTTTTTTTGATGGCGTACACTTTATCAGGTCGAATATCGCTTATTATCAGTTTGGACTTGATATATTTTTGTTGACACTTGTAATAATTTAATCAAAATTGCTTAGAAATATAAAAGAGAAAAAAAATCAATGTAAACATCATAATCTATCTATATGAAATATATCTGTTTTCTATGTAACATAATATAATGTTTATGATCAATTGTATTACCTACTTCTTTTCTGTGTTTAGATTTAAAACATATTGTATTTAGAATTAACTTTCAAACATAATATTGTTAATTATAAGGGTACTTTAAAAAATGAATTAAAACTATAATTGTTTCATTATCGTAATTATTATATTAATTTAATCAAGTGGTGAAAGACGACCTAAACTAAAATATTAAATTAACTAAAATAAACCTAAAATCATTATTGAAAAAAACATAACTTACATAATTTTGAAATGTCAATTAGAAGAATCATGAAAAAAATATCGACGAAGTGGAATTTCAATATTTTCGCTTCTCACTTGCTAGGCGAGTGCCTTATAACCGAAAATAACGATCCAAGTGCGATACATACTATATAAGGGTATTTAAAATTCAAGTCAATATATGGCTACCATCTTTATAATTAAAAGAAAAATGTAATAAACATTTAAAATAATTATTCATTACGTCAATCATAGTATTGAGGATGTTAAGCAACAAAAAGCAACAAAAAGAAACAATAAAATTCTTATTTTAAATCTTCCCGGAATTTATTCTCAAAGTGTTATTAATTTTTCGCATATAAGTAAGATATGACCTGTAGATAATATATACATATATGATATATACAGGTCATATATATTTACGGTACTATTCTGCTAGTAGAGTTGGTAAACGATAATTACCTACCTATCTTCCGTCGCTAAAAATACTCTTCCATGTAAAATTCTTGCTACTTCAATAATAATTATAGCATGATATCTTATTGGATTTTACTTTAAAATGCTTAATTGTTAAAAAAAGGTCACGTTAAATCTATTTTTATGAACAAGTTTCAAGTCATACCTACTTACTGTTTTATGCAAGAATTTTTGAATTTTCCCGGAATGTAGCCGGAAATAACTATAGTGGTATAAATAGGGCCCACGATTTCCGAGCGGCTTAAGCATCGCCCTATAACGTTATGGATCTATTACGTTATATTGTTTTTTAATTTGTATTTGAGACAGAGTATGGACCTAATAGGTTAAGCACACATTTGGTAAAATAAAAAAATGTGGCGAGTAGGTACTCCGGTTTGGTGGTCTGGGACTTTTTTTACGTGAAAGAGAGCACTCCAGCACTTCTCTAAACAGTTTTCATCAATATTATGTTATACACGGTAATTTTCAATCACGTGATGAAAGAAATTATATCGTTGTTATTTTGAGTTGGAAAATTGGGAACTTAAATCTGTATACTATATATTATACTCCATATTATAGGTGAAATTCAATATTTAGCATTCTGTCGCTTCAATAAGCATTGTCATTGGTGTTAGGATTCTTTTTAAGTACATATCTATCAAAATATTGAAAAATTTGCTTTAGAAGAAGCAGCGTCTTGGCACTATTTTATTTAAAACCACGCCACTGAATTACTGCCTTAATAGTTACGTAATATCATGAAAAAAAATAGAACCTCCGTTGAAGGCCAGACGGTTTTTTTTCACCGGAAGCTTTCAGGCGGCCATATTTACAAGTTTATCATTTTAATATGATCCGATAAAAAGTACGTTATCATTTCAATGGTGGCAGTTGCTTTGTTGAGATCTTAAAAGCAAAGCCTTGTTTTTGTATCCGCTGCCGCGTCATGTCTTTCAGGTTATTTTGTCACTTCGTTTATGTCACATTTCATTATTTATTAGTCACCGCGGGAGTCGCGATAACGGTCAACTCTTTTATGACGGGGCAATTTTAGTTTTTCTTGCAATTATTTTGACAAAAAATGTCTAATAATTATATTTATAAAAAAAAACGAGACAAAAAATATACTCACAAGTTTTATGACAGATCATTTTAGAGGTATATCAAATTTTTTGTGAATGACATAGATTACATCCGGTTACATAAATAAAGTAATAATTGTGAATTTTATACGTTTTAATGTAAGATAAATAAAATCATTTAATCGAATCTGTTTAATATAAAGCCTATTATTTTTTTAAACCTAAAATTTTATTTGACCATCATCATTTTCAGTAGGGGATCATCTATATATTATGACTGTACCGCTTAAGGGAGAGACTAATATAATGTAACAATTTGTGATGCAGAGAGTTTTCAAAGAGGTTCTTACAAATGTGATGTCAGAAATTTAACAAAATATAAACTTGAGTTTTTAAGAATAAAATATTCAGTGATAACGTAATATTGAAATCGATCATTTTCAATGTTTTTTATCGAGATGATGAGTCTATTTTCATGACGTAATTTGAATTACATTACATTCACCCTTCTTGATCCAAAGTGGATCATATAGGCCTATAACACCATACAACACAGAATGGAGGTTGTATTAATAGATTTTTGTTTTCACAAAAAGTGTGTCTATACTATGAGTCCAAACACACATGTGAATTTGCCAGACTTCGGGATTCAAATACGAGACCAACGACATTATAAACCGATACGTTACCGCTCGACCATGGTGAAATTATGTGACAAAGTGAGAGAATGAAAGGAGGGGGGGTGTAGTATTTATTTTATTTTTATCGCCATCCTATGTATTCAATATTCGACAACTGGATTCATTCGGTTTCATATTAACACTTTTTTTTTTTTTTTTTTTAAATATTATAGGTATTATTTATAATTTTTTTTTTTGTTAACTGATTACTTCTGCAATTTTTAAGATCAGTCTAGGGTCACGAATTTGCCATTTTACAACGTTTTTATTAGCTCGTATTCTTGTTTGTCCGGTGGTTGTTTGTCTAGTACAAATCTTGCAATCGATTTTTAACTAACTTCCCGATTAGCTAGACATTTGAAACTTTTAGAATATATCAGAACACGATGCCAATGCATTATTTTAATACTTTTAGCTATCTTTAAGCAGAATTGAATTCATTTTCAGTTAATTCTGTTTTGTATGGAAAGTTATTTCAGAAAAATCCGTAAAAAGTAAAAGACTTTGATGAGAGTTTGCTAAGGGGTGGTCCTAGAAACTAGATTATTAATATATACGTGCGTTACTATGGAAACAAAAATGAAATGTCAAAATGACATTTCAGTATTCTATATTTGTTTGTTTTTTATTTATTTCATATCAAGTACAAGTTTAAGCATATTGAGCATTCAACAGAAAATATAAAAACGTTGTATATAAAAAGTTATTTTTATCTTGTATTTATTTTATAGTAAGTTGAGCTAATTTGATTTAAAATAAAATATATATACTTAATAAACATTACAAGTTGAAAATAATCGATTACCTATGAATGTTTATTAAACCAAATAAACAATAAGAAAACCTCTTGGATGAGAAAGGGTTGGTTAGTTGTAACCTTTTACGGTTAGATTATTTCCTGATATGAAAACGCCCAAATATGTAAACGTCACGGGGAAAAAGTGTAGGTTTTCTGCCTCGCTAACAATTGTTTTACATTGAAATTTCCTTGAAATCATTTTATTTATGTAGAAAAGCTTGATATTTCACAAAATTGTACACACATGAAATTCACGAAATCACAAAAAAAAAATGATTTATTAACAATCGTATGCTGTAGTTAACAACGTTTCATTATTCAACCGAACCAAATCGTATTAATAATAAATGGTAATAAAATATTTAGCACTGACCGAGGACCTGAGCTTAGTTTTACTAATTTCAATAATTTTGCTAAAGTAAAAAAAAAACAAACGTATTTTACCTATTATAATTTCTACGAATTAATTTATTGCGCTAGGAAAATGAATTAGTAGTCGTAGGATTTTTAATAATACTAGAAAGAATAAATTATTTCTAAAGACGTTATTTAACTAATAATAAACAGGGTAGTCGAATAATGGAATAATAGATACAGGATTTCGAAATAATGGTCATGCTATGAAATAATTGATTCTGCATATAAACATTTGTTTATTGATTAAATCTTACTGGATTAAATAGGTAGCGACTTGCAAACACTTTAACAAGTAAGGTAAACCTTTTTACTTGGAAGGAAAATTAAATCTTAGGTAACTGTAACAATTAATAGCTATCATATTATTGTATTTTCGTTTGATCATTATAATTATTTACCTTTTACAACATGATATTATATATAATAATAAGATATGTCTCTGTCTCTACTATGACTATTTTTGCCTCGGTATTATGAACTATATATTATTATGACAAGCAATACTATATAGTCTATAGGTAGGCACTGGGACAACTGGAAACCAGGACAAGTAGGCACGGCACTGTCGAATGAAATAAAAAGACGTTAGTTACGATTTGCTACAGAAAGTAGACGAGTAAGTTTATTAAGTTTATATCTACTACTTAGTAGTTTTAATTAATTTTGCTCTTAAGGGGGGACATGCTCAGCGTAGGTCAAATTGGAGCTTTTGTTCTATTTTCAAAGCATGATCCAGGACATACCTTAAACGTTGTAGATGATCTATTTATATAATTTTGAAGCCTTATTATCTTTTATATTTATTTTAAGCATTTGATGACTGCATAAAGTATTTTTATTACATAAAATAGTATTCTTTTAAACCTCTCGCTCTAATGTTTTAGAATATAGTCATATTTCAGTACATAAATGTGCAGTGATGTTAAATTTTTTTATATTTACTAATTTTTAAACGCATTTATAAAACAATCAGTATAATTTATATCGACATTATTATAGTGAAATATTTACGATAAAAAATTATATTGATTATCTCTGTGATCCCAAATTATTATTCAAAAAATGGGCAAGATTAACAAATTTGAAGATAATTCTAAAGATACTAATTATAAGCTATGTCTTTGACCATTCAAGTGTGATAAACATCCTACGAATAATGATTGCTTTATAATAATTTTTGACCTAAGAATAAGGTAGTGTTTTTTTTTAAATACGCCATTTCTTTTGGCATTCCCCAGTGGTTAAGCTACAACATACAGCCGTAGCCATAAATTGACAAACTATAATTGAAGTATGGAGTAAAATGATGTTAACGCGCGTGTTTGAACATGTACCTTAACTCTTTTTTTTAAACGGTACATATTCAAACACGCGCGTTAACATAATTTTACTCCTAATTATATAAATAGATTATCTACAACGTTTAAGGTATGTCCAAGATCATGCTTTGAAAATAGAAAAAAGCTCCATTTTGACCCACGCTGAGCACGTCCGCCCTTAATGTAATATTTTTTTTATTGCGGATTGAGAATTATTATGCCCGAAGCTTCATATAGAATTAAAGAACCCTCTTCTCGTTGGAACTTAAACATATTCACAATTAAATCGTTATTTACGTGTGTATATTTAAATTCTCATCAAGTGTTACATAATACAATAATATATAAGTATTAAATAAATATTTTAAAAGTACCTATAATTCACGAACGTCTATTTATTTTCGAATTTCATTTAATTGCGTAGCACCCAGTTGTTCCGGCGCTGAATCGTTCTAGACCCTATAGATATATAAATATTTTAAATGCTATACATAACATCTCTAAAGTAACCACTACTATTTATTTTAGAATCGAAAATTTGGTATAGTCTTAATTAAATGCAGTACCTATAATATTTTCATTACAAAAATTTGATCTCGTACAGCAACACAGTAATATATCAAATATGTTATACTTACTAATAAATTATAGTTGTGATATAAATAAATAGATAAAAAAGCCTTTTTATTTCTTTAAACAAAAGTAAATGACAGTTAATTGACTATATCTAATTAATATATATATAACCTATGAATATATCTATTATGTATATATATATCTATGTATGATTGTATTATCTACTTATTTTCTAGTCTATATAATATTAATTATTATTAATCTTTTATATTTTTGTGTAATACATATATATATATTGAGATTTTTTATTTTGTATATAATACTGTTAGATAATGTTTATAAATTAAACAGTGATATGTAATTAGTTTGTTTAGTTTGTAAGAACCCCTCTTTGGGTGAAGGCCTCCTCCAAAAATTCCCACTGGACTCTGTTTTTGGCTATTTGTAGCGCCATTTTGGGCCCGCTGTCTTTATGATGTCCTCTTGCCATCTCGCATGGGGTCTTCTTCTATAGTGTTTCCCTTTTGGGCCGTTCCATGAAGTAATTATTTTCATCCATCTCTCATCTTGTAGTCGCGCTACAAGCTACATGATATAACAAATAAAATAAAATATTAAGATACATTTAAACGTAGAATTTTTTAGCCAAAAAAGACCGTAACTACTGTCCGTTCAGAAGTCCTTCAGTAAAGATATAAATTAATTCAAATACAGGATTAACTTTCACATCGTGCTTCAAACCGTTCAAATTCATTCTAATATTTCAATGTATAAATAATTCACACATTGAAACTCTAATAACAAACTACATCAGCGAGTCTATTCTATACACAAGGCGACTATCAACCGCTAAAGTGATAAAGTGATAGTATTTATTACATATTTGTATTGAGGTATTATTATTGTTACAATACGTTAGCCGTCTAAACAGTCAAAAATGTCTATATCGCTCTAAATATTATCACGGCGGTGCTGTGAAAAACTGCTAACTGCAACATAAACTGCTATATTATAATATAGCACTTATTTCAACAATTACAACCAACTTATTGTAATTGTTACAATAAGTGCTAATACTTTGATACAAACCTACCCTAGTTATCCGTCGTATTTATCAATTTATCGTTCGATACATATAGAATAGACCCACATAACCGTGATACCGTTAGAGCTACAAATGTCTGGCCTATATATTTTGAGGTACATGGAAAGGGACATGTAAAGAGAATTCTTGGAGAAAGCCACGAAAAACTCCGCATTGTCTCACTCCTGATGGTGGTGATGAACGTTAAAAGAAACATTAAATTAATGTTGCCTGGCTTCCTTTGAGAATCTTACCTTTCTTACTGTCGACCACGCTCGGTTGAGTTAACAGGTTTGCTGTCCGCTTGCATCTCCTCATTTGCATTCGACGAGATGTCTTAATCGACTTCACAGCTTCATTCTTTCTTTCTTTCTGGCTCGTTAAGAAGTGAATCAATCTCACACTGGCGCACAAGCTTAGTTAATAATGTTATAAATTAATTAAATTAATATGATTACATCAATATTAATAGGTAGTTAGGCGTACAAGTTTATGAAGTTGCAATAGCATAATGATGCAGTTAACGGTTATCAATTATAAAATTAATTGCATTCAATGTTAAACATAAAAAAATATCTTTTTATTGAACATGCATACTTTATCACTTGAATGCATGTTTTTTTCTTTTTAGTTATAAGAAATATTTTTTATTCCAATGGGAATTTTAACATTGGGAAAAATACTTGAATAAAAAAATTCAAACATCATTTTAATTAAAAAAAAAACAGTCGTTTCATATATTATGAAACATTGTTCATTACATGTCTTAAAAATATATTTAGTGAAAATATAGATATACAATATGAAAGTGGGTGGAAACGGATTTTTTTTTACTTATAATTAGCATTAAAATAACGTACTTGAATAATATTCATTTATTCAGACAAAAACGTGTAAAATCCAAATTTTGTACATATAAAATTAAAACTAACATAATTTGGGTCCAGTACTATATTAGTTTTTAAAAATTATTATTAAAAAAATATCATTAGTCAAGAACTAATAGAACTTAAGACCAGTACAGAATTAAAATATAATCTGTAGCATACATTCTACATGATGTACTAAATGGTTAAAAACATCTCAGAAACATATATAACTAACTAGTAAAAATCTTTAAAAATACGACGCCCAGCGGTACTTGAACCTGCGTTCACTGAAATCATGCCAATGTGCTCTACCAACTAAACTATGTGTATCGTATCTAATTACGAAGAAATTAACTAGTAGATTTTTATCGAAGCAGGCAAATTAAAAAAACATATTAATAATAAATTACTTAATAATTTAAGAAATACTAATAATAAAATTTCACAACTTATTCTCATCACATTACTTGTGTAATTCATAATTATTATATTATAAAGTAAAATCGTCACTATTGAAGTTTCATGCCATGGCGCAAAGTTAGCATGCTTGACTGGTAACCGAAAAATCATTGGTTCAAATCCAGCCGAGTGCGTTATTTTTTCGTGTGAAAAAAAAGCGGCCACCCATCCAAGTACTATCCGCGCCAGATAATTTTAACCTCGGTGCTGATCGGACGAGAACGTTCAACCACCCGGCTGGTAACATTCTGCGTAACTCTATGCACATAATTTCAACATCATGTATTGTTACTACACCTTGAGTCAAACCAAAAGCCCTCGAATGAGAAGCCAGTGCCTTACGCATTGGGCTAATAGTACGTAGTATCTACCGGGAGGTTGACGGCCAATGGATATTCCGTGTATCACGTTTGTATAATTTAAATTCATCCACTCTTTCCACGTATGTATACTGTAATTTTCTTCGTAGTTTTGCCCATCTGATTAAAATTTCAATCTTGTAATTTCCATGAGTTCAAAGTGTATTTCGTCGTCATACAAGAGAAAGCGACCAAGTGCATTTTTTACGAAATTGGTTTTATTGACTATTTGACATCTTACTAACATAATGGTTGTCTGGAAAAAATGACCAACTGAATTTCAGCCTGGAAACATACTATCTCAAATTTATCAAAATGACTATCTGCATTAAGGCACATTTTTTGCCAAGCAAAATTGACTATTAGACACATGGTCATTTCTTTTTGTAATCTTTACAATAAAAAATGACCAAGTCACAGTTTTCCTTGTAGTAGTTATTCTGTAGTAGTGAAGTTAGTCATTTATTTCTTACGAAACGTTTGACGTGTCAATTTTCTCTCATTGTAAAGTGATAGAATTCGTTCATAAAATGATCTGTAGAAGTAAATTAATGGTAGAAATGTGTCAAAACCAATTCAGAGATGAGTTGGAATCTATTTGTTTATCCATTGTATAAACATAAACATTTTTAGAGCAGCTTAATCCCAACGAAATAAAAATAGTGGTACCATATGCAGTGAATGAGTTAAGAACCAAATTTAATGCCGCCTATTTGACGCTTGCATTCTGACGGTGCTGCTTTAGCGAATCATGGCACCTTACGAATGCTCAGAGCAACCGTATACTGAACTTAGAAAACAGATGTTTGCGACAGATACTGGATGTGCAGTGGTATGACTTTATGAGCAACGAGGAGATAAAAGATCGCACTAAGAAGCCTCTCACGCTGAGAGTGAAGAGGCAACATTGGACCAGAATTTCAACCTGGCTTGCCCGTTCTTTAAGCCAACCGGATTCCGGCGTCATAGAAGGCCGCTAAATACTATCTATAAAGTGTATACGACAGAGCTACGGGATGCTGGTTTGACCTGGAACAATGCAATAAGACTGGCGAGCGACAGGGATTCTTGGAGGCGCCTGGTGTCCATATGCTCTAACTAAAGAGCTGATATGGTCGAAGAAGATCTTAAAATATTACTTGCTCCCAAAATAATGAAAAATCGGCATGAGCGTGTCAGACCAGGACACATTCTCCATAAAATATTCTTATAACGACGACGTTCAAACCCTGTTAGTGTTTGGGTGAGGTATTTATAACTGTATATATTTTCCATAGAAAATTAAAAAAATGTATTCTATTTTCGCCATTCTATTCAGAATGCACTCAAAATAAAATCAATTTAAAGAAAAATACCTATACTTCATTTTTGTTTTACCTGTATTCCAAGAATGAAAAGTGACTATCTGCAATTTTTCCATTAATTCATGGGTGGTAAAACTGACCAACTTCATTTCGTATTTTTAAAAGCTAGAATAAAAGTGATTTTTTCAAATATTATAATTTCATTTTAAAAGTAAATATATCTACACCCACAAAAATAATCAGAAATGTGAATGCAATATAAGGATTTTTTAGATTGATTACAAATAATGTTAAAATGGCTCTCCTGAACAATTTACTATTTTGCACTTGGTCACTTTCTCTTGTATGACGACGATTTGGTCTCTTCAACGAAACCGAAACGTTGAGGAAAGAAGGAGGAAGATAACGCAGTAACTACACAAAAATAAATTAACCCATAGCTTACGGGCCGCACAAAATTGTGTTTTTGCTAATTACTTTTCAAATGCAAATTAACACGTCAATTACAAAATTAATTAAAAGGGCCCTCAAGCATTGTGTTAAGACCAATACATGTATTTAAAAAAATGTGGATAATGGGGTGATTATAAAACTAACTGACCCGCCACTGTATGAGGTTTGGTTTTGTTTCTCGATTGAGCTTAATTTTAATTTTGTATCAACAGTAACAATTAACGCAGTCTGCATATAAATTTGTGGCCACTCTTCTTAAATTTATTCAAGATATTTTTCATTCTTAATTTAGAGGTAATGACGCGCTAGGAATTGACTCTACCCTAACGACGTGTAATCAATTAAAACACTATCCTAAAAAGCATCGGATCTTATTGAAATCGCGATGGTTATATTATTATGTAAATGATACCCATGTAATTAACTATTGGACATAAATAATTCGATCTCAGAAAATATTCTGAAAAAATATTGGTGCCAAGCTAGATTCTGAAATCGAATACAATGAATTTTTCTGGCCAATATGCTTTACCAATTATACACCCTTCATATGTTTGAAATATTATTAAATTTTGTTAATTATATTGTCGAATTTTTAAAAATATTTTTTCATTTTGGTAATGAATAAATATGTATATAATAAATTAGAATATAGCATTTTTAATTGAATACACTTACATAATTATTTTTCCAAATTGTATAATATGGTCTATAACGTTCATGAGTTTCATGTTCAATGTTCATCATCATCATCCTCATCATAAGCGGGGTTGAAACTACGAATATCTATCTGTGTGAATTGAAATTGAAATTAAAATTTATTTTACATAATATAATAAACATGATAAATTACATACTTAAAGCGTTCACGACATGATATAAAAAATAAGTTTTAACAATATTAAAATAAATAATTACAAGATAAAAAGGACTTTATATAAACCACGTTTTTAAATTTTCTGTTGAATCATATAAATTTCACAATTCTATGTATTAATAATTTAGGATAAATAAGGCAATTGTCAACAAATCATTTTTTTGCTATTTTGCAACAAACAAACAAATATAGAATACTGAAATGTCATTTTGATTTCCATAGTAACGCACGTATATATTAATAATTTAGTTACTAGGACCATCCCCTTAGCAACCAATAAAAGTGGATTGGATTACGGATTTCTTCCGAAATAACCTTTTATACAAAATAGAATTAACTGAAAATGAATTAAATTCTACTTAAAGATGGCTAAAAATATTAAAAGAATGCATTGGCATCGTGTTCTGATATATTCTAAAAGTTTCAAAAGGCTAGCTAGTCGAGAAGTTGGTTAAAAAATCGATTGCAAGATTTGTACTGGATAAACAACCACCGGACAAACAAGAATACTAGCTAAGAAAAACGCGGTAATATACAGGAAAAATATGAGTAAAAAAATAGTACATGGAAGCACGCCGAGTGATTTGAGGAGATCCTATCTTAAAAACATTCTTAAAGTATTTTATATTACCTATACAATAAATAAAAAATATAGTACAGGTAATTCATTAATCAGTTGGATTAATTAATTAGTGAATATAATTCATAATTATATATCATAAAAATACTTAAGAAATTACTACCGATTTTATAAATAACGTGGAAAATTTAGTAAAGTATTTACTATATTATAGTATAAATTATTTGTTTTAAAACGTTTCTTTAAATTAAATCATCTCTAACATGTTTCTAACTAATATCTATCTCAGTAGTCTGGTGAGGTATTCGGGAATGTGTCATCGAGCCATGTTCATTAGCCATGCACAAGATAAAAGATTGACCACGT
Source organism: Rhyacophila brunnea (assembly GCF_057557595.1). Classification (NCBI taxonomy): domain Eukaryota; kingdom Metazoa; phylum Arthropoda; class Insecta; order Trichoptera; family Rhyacophilidae; genus Rhyacophila; species Rhyacophila brunnea. The sequence goes on along the minus strand of NW_028233276.1, from coordinate 30,128,042 downwards.
GTTAAAAATACATTAAGTTTTTCCCTAAAAGGATTGCTTCTAAAAGATTTATTATATCAGTTAGAGAGTGTGGAAAGTTTTATTAGAATAAAAATGCCACTCTTAAAGCGATCGTATGAAAGAAATCAATTAAAACTTAAACAACACAGTTGAGAAAAACTAATAATTTAAATCTTTACAAGCAGTACTCACGCTTATGAACATACGGTGATACGATGGCATATATTATGTCATTTAGTTATCTTTAAAATAATCATAAGATAATCAATAAACACAACATAATACCTAATTAATGACTTATGAATATTAATAAATATTATAAATTAAAATACTAGTGGAAATATAAATAGCACTCATTAGATATTGATTAAAGAAAATAATCATCACTATATTAATTATGATTAGTGTTATTATAAATATATATATATATATTATAATATTTATTTATCCATCAGTATTTATGATGCATTTTTAAAACCATAATACGAGAATAAACAGAATGGGTTATTTAAAAAAATAGGCAAGACGGTTTACATGTTAAATGTAAATTGTACGTATGCAGTTCATCGTGGGACACTTATTCGTGTGCCACAGTACGTGAAACATGAGTTCGTATAACATTTTATCAAATGACGAGTTCTTCGTTGAACATTTCACCGTGGAATACGTTTGTACGTATTTTACAAAATGCGGCGATAGTTTGCAAATAGTACTGTTCCAATTAGATTAACCCTAACCTAACCTATCCTAACCTAGCAAAGATATCTCATAAAATTCGCCACATGTTATAGCAAACGTACAAATATACCCCAAGGTGAAATGTTCAACGAAGAACTCGTCATTTGATTAAATGTTACACGAACTCATGTTTCACGTACTGCGGCGCACGAATAAGTGTCCTGTGGTGAACTGTTTACGTACAAATTTCCGGATACGAAACTTAACTGCAGTAAAGCAGACGAAGCCTTAGCTTCATCGCACAATACCAAGAATAATGTGTATTTTAATAATTTTGATGTAAAAGTAAATCAAAAGTATAAAGATTTATCGTAAAAAATATCCAAACATATCGGTGCCTAGTTTCATATGCTGAAAGCGATTGGAAAACTTTGAAAACTTCTAGAACTCTTCAATTGTGAACGTTCCAGTGGCTGCTATTTTAAATTTATCATTTTTTTTATTGTTTCGGGTACCCAAGTATTTTTTACCCTCTCGGTATTTGAATACATCTCGCATTGGTGATAGCTACTTTGGCATTCTAAAAATATGTTCAATTCATCGCTGCTTATACATGTTATTTATTTATTTATTTATTTAAGAATACAAAACATTGTGGACATAACAAATCTAAATTCAAGACGTACACAACATGAGATTTACATTATAAGTCAAACATTACCCTCACAAGAGAGAAGAGAATATAGAAAAAGAAATATATATATAAAAACAATAATAATAACAAAAAAAAATAAATAATCAAAACATACTATTATGCCAATATTATGCCATATAATCATTTGACTTCTACGTACGGTTCATTATTATGTATATAAATTGACGGCGCCAAATGAAATTTTCTTTGACAATTCCAAAAACTCTTGCGCGCGAAGATATCTATCTATCTTTCATACACCCCGTATGTAGGAACTTTTATTCAGATCCATACGTCAATATTTATCGCGGGAAAGTTTTATGCATATTTGTTTTGATTTTATTTTAGAGATCCTGGTTTTCCATGAACTTTTAGGTAAGTACTAAAATTACACGATTGGAAAAGGAGATTTTTAGATGATATTTTGGTTAAATCTAAATTTAAACGTTCATAATCTATACTGTTCTAACCTATCAACAAAATTTTAAAAATAAATCAATGGCTATGATTAAATATTGTTTGATATTTTCACGTTTATTTGTTATAGCAGTAGATAGTTGCATTGATGGTAGCTAGCCTCCGTTAGGGAATGGCACGATAAGAAGAGGAAGAAGAAACATCGTTTGTAATGCCTCTTTAGTGTGAAATAAATAATTTTGAAATAGGAATGAAATCCGTGTCCAGAAAGTCGTACGTATGCAGTTCACCGTATCACACTTCACCGTCAAATGTTGTATCGGAAATACATGGCCGTACAATAAAGACGGTCTAACCTCTGGGTTGTATAGTACTGACATAAACTTAATGTCTAATAATAAATAACAGACGATTCTTGTAGGTTTACACTTTACAAGAAGCCAGCAGCAAACAAATTTTGAAAATAGCCGATAAACAGGATTATTTGTTAGGTCAGGTGAGATTAAATTTTCATTCTTAAATTCATGAATTTGCCAAAAAATGTTAAGAAAATTGAATTAATGTTCATATTGAATATAAATACGGACATCTCTTTTCAATAAGAAAGCTCACGGTGAAATGTTTTACGTACAATTTACATGTAACCGCAAGGCACTGGGCTCTCACCTGGAGTCTTTGGTTTCTATTCCAGGTAAAGTTTTTTATGTGATCGTTTCGCTTTCACCTCTGTACTGCTGTTGCACTACAATACTGTTATTGGGCCTCGTGACCTATTGTAGTGTTAAAAAGAATATGTATTATTTTTTATGAAAATAAAAAAAATAATACTTACCTACTAATACAATTAGAAACTTTTGAAAATTGAATTAATGTTCATGTTGAATCTAATAAAATTGGAAACCGTATAGTATACTGTCATCTCTTTTCGATAAGAAAGCTCATGGCGAACTGTGCCACAGTCAAATGTTACGTACAATTTATATGTTACCAATGGAATCGATTATTTAATAATACTAGCTTATACCTAATTACAATAATTCAATAACTGCTAATGACAAACTCTTTATACAAGTTTCTATCTTTTGATTTTGGTAGTAGTATTTTAATGGTTTTATTCCAATGATAATAAAACTCAAACAAATATGTAGAAGAAAGCGATAAAAATGTCATTACACAAGGCGCCCGTCCATTGGGTATCTAGTTTATGTTAGTGTAATGAAGTAAAAATGTTGTACGTCCCTTTTTTGTCGTTTGGTATAATTTAGTCGGCCGTGTTCGGCATTAAAAATGTTATAAGGTGTTTAATTGCCCATTTGGAATATGTCCTTCCCACTCTCGAGGTGAATTAAATTGTAGATTGGTAGAGTCCGACCACTGTTCCGATAAAAGGCAAAATATTGACGTGTCGTTCAACTTGATACGTGAACTTTTAACTGCGCATCATCGCTACAGCTTTGCAAAAGCTATCGCTAAAGCTTTGCTATCATATTTATCTTAATTTAATCCACTGCTAAGCCAATGACTCTCTAGGCTGATTGAATTCTTCCCAATTTTTTTGTGACGTACTTCCGTAGAGTTTAAATATCCAGTGAATAGTCAATCCACTGACACCTTTGTCAAACTGTCAGATGCTTTCTACCTCTTTTTTATCGATAACAATACTCTCTTCTTTGTGGTGTGTCTCAGCGCATCTATTCTATACATAATGCTGCTATCGGTGGCTATCATTGGTAGTTTATCATATGTGTGTATTGAGGTATTATAATTGTTACAATAAGTTAGCCGTCTAAAATCTCAAAACTGTCTATCTCACTCTAAAAGTTAACACAGTTAAGAAAGGTGCTGTTAAAACATAATACTTATTGTAACAATTACAACTTATTTATTGTAACAATTATAATACTCAATTCATAAATATGATACACTACCATCGATAGCCATCGATTATGGCAGCCTTTCGTATTTGTAGAATAGATGCGCAGGTCTAATGAAACTCGGCTACATTGAAAAAAAAATAATGCAGCTATTTTTGTGTAACACACCCATATTGTGTCCGAAATTAATGCCAATTTATAAAGATCCTATGTAAAGTTATAGCCATATCGATCATTTCGTATAGTAGAAATGATAAAATATAACTGAAATCATTAATTTAAAGTTAATGGCGAATTAATATTTACGTAATTAACTGAACAACAGTATATCTAGGCCGCCCTTTAAATTCAGCCGCCCACTTTCAATGCACAATGTGTACATAAAGAGTAGCTCTGATATATTCTGCCTGTTTCCATTTTTTTTAAACAAACTCTTGGCAATCGATGTATTATGAAAATATCTCGGACTAGTGATAAATATTGACATTTTCAAATAAATGGTCCAATACAAACAAACCCAAAAGTTTTGCATATAATCAAAATCAGAAAACCACACTATCTCGACCACATTATGAGAGGACAGAGATAATATAAATCTAAAGAAAAATCAACGATACATGTAGAAGATTAAGATGTCGCACTTGGTAGCTTAAGAACCTCAATGATTGTTATGAGTGCATCTATGAAGTATACTGGGTAGTGGACGATATAACAAAGATTGTTTGATGGTAGTAGACCTCTGATAGGGGATGGCACTAGAAGAAATAGCAAAAAGTATTTGATCGAATACCCTTATCCATTTTTTACAACGTTTTTATTAGGTCGTATTCTTATTTGTCCGGTGGTTGTTTATCCGGTACAAATCTTGCAATCGATTTTTAACTAACTTCCCGACTAGCTAGATATTTAAAACTTTTAGAATATATCAGAACACGATGCCAATCAAGGCCTGAACAAAAACGATGCATGAGTGCGAGTGAGAAAGTATTCGGCACCCTTACAATCTCTGCGACACGCGCTAGAGTAAGATAAAAGGTCTACATATCTGTGAGCTAGTTTTCAAAAGTATCGCCATCAAATCGGGGCGAAACGCTTCACATAGCGTCGATAACTTGCGAGCTCGAGTTGCTAAAATTGATATTTTTAGTAAAGTCAATGGTAAATATTTTTAGTTAATTAAGTAGAAAAGATGGTTCTGTGTGTTGTCTTAAAATGTGGTAGCCGTACTGATAAACAAGAAGATGGTATTACGTTTCATAGGTATGTATCTATAGTCTAAGATGCCAATGCATTTTTTTAATACTTTTAGCCATCTTTAATTAGAATTGAATTCATTTTCAGTTAATTCTGTTTTGTATAAAAATATATTTCGGAAGAAATCCGTAATCCAATCCACTATTATTGGTTGCTAGAGGTCTGGGGTCCTAGCAACTAAATTATTAATATATACGTGCGTTACTATGGAAATCAATATGAAATGTCAAAATGACATTTCAGTATTATTTCTATCAAGTACAAATTTTTTTGATCGTTTAAGCTAGTCAAGTCAAGTTTATATGATTCAACAGAAAATTTAATAACGTTGTATATAAAAAGTTCTTTTTATCTTGTAAATATTATTTCTATGATTAACATTTCATTTACTAAGGTTTTGCATATACTTGTGATTACGGTAAGTCGATCCATAGTCATTGGTTACTTTTAAAAACTTTCACCAGATAGACAATAATCGGTTAAAATATAGATTTATTGATCAAAAAACGTTATTAAGTAGTAGTGGTAAATATGTCTTGTACATATGCAATGAAAAATTCACTGGGTTAACTGATATTTGAATGACAGTATTTTTCATTGATTAACGCTGTCGACCCACTAATGAAAAAAACAGCATAACTAATTCTTATCTAGAGTTCTATCGAATGTCACATTCAATTCAGTCATTTTCTCAATTTATTTTAAATATTATTTGAGTGAAACATGTTTTAAAGTTTCATGTGTGAGATTATTATAATTATTTAGATGTAGCACTCTGCTATAATAAAATGTGAATTATTTCGAGTGCCAGTTTTTCTGCCCTAGCAGAGGGCTGAACTAAATACTTTCAGGTATATTCAAAATAATATTAACTATGTTTTGTTATCACTTAGCCTATAATAATTAACACAATGCTTACGGGCCTTTTTAATTAATTTTATAATTAACGTGTTAATTTGCATTTGAAAAGTAATTAGCAAAAACACAATTTTGTGCGGCCCGTAAGCTATGGGTTAATGAGAAAATTGTTATTTAAACTTTAAAAAGAATTTAATTACGTGAGAAACATGACATTTCAGCTTTAGATTTTTTGGAATATTCGAGAAATAATCGTCATAAGTATAAGCGTTAAATTTATTAAAAAAAACCAACTCAAATTGTAGTACTTTGTAGTATTTTCGATGAAATTTATTGAGAATGAATCAGATTATTTTAAGTGGATAGTATTTTTTTCATCACACTAATTAAATATTTTTGCGCCAAATCCATCCAATCTGTCTAATCTAATCATCCAAAACCTTCACAGCAGTGTAACAATGACACTCAGAAGTAGCACCGAACCAATTCAATGCTGTATTAAAATCAGTATCTTACAAGCAGCCAATTCGAGTCACAAAATCCGTTAACAAAACAAGTATCCGTGTTTTACACGCTATCAATGCAAAAACAAGAGGTTTCTTTAAAATTCAGTTAGTTTTGATCCACCTTTAACGATACAAAATATAGGTACAAGTATTCAGACCAGTGCACAATATGAGATTCAACATTAAGGTTATTTCCCATGCTCCCACACTTCTGTCATTCTTACCCACTCACCCATACAGTCCATTTAAATTTACAACCAAAATATATTTTGAAAAGTGGTTCTTATCGACATATTCTTAGTACGTAGAACGATAGATATATTTTTTAAGCATTTGAAGCTAGCTGAATATTAGTCTAAAAAAATATTTCATTTAGTACATCTATTGATCGCAAACTGACCGCAAAAGTTGACTTAACATTCTCTTTCCATTGGTTGTCTTCTTTCACACAATACAGTAGCTAATTCTAGTGCCCAATTAAAGTGATATTAAGCCGTTCGCTTATCTATTATAACAATCTTAATTATTTCATTATAAAGGTTCGTGTCGAATGAATTACAATATTGAATGAAAACCCTTCAATGTTTCATCGATTACCACTGTCCAAATTATAGGTTTATCAGTCAAGTCGTATTAAGCTGTTTTGTGTTGTGAATCTGAGGTATCGGTATGCATACGTCGCGTGACAAGCTTATAATCTGAAGAATTAGAGTTTCAATTGTATCGTGAAAAGCTTTTCCATAAAAGAGAAAGGTTTTAACATTAAGATTAACTTAAAAACGGTTTTATAAATAGCACTAAAATGAAATGATTTTGACAATACTTTTTATTATATTTATACTACATATAATAATGTTTAATTAACTGTTTTTTTATTCGACGAATAATTCACAAGATTTATGAATGTAACATTCCAATTATTGAACATACATAATTTTGATTCGTTCGGGCGTTTTGGTTCGATTCCTGCGGGGTCTTACTTTTTCAAAAAGATTATTTCTGTTGGTTATATATTTTCTCAGAAGTATTTTCAAAATTATGAATGATCAATAATTATTAGAATGTTACAGTCTTAAATCTTGTGAATTATTCGTTGAATAAAAAAAAAATTATTAGCAAGTTATAACAAAAAATCTTTCTCTTATTTTGTCTTACTTTTTTCAAAAACATTTTTTCTATTGGTTATAATATATTTTCTCAGAAGTGTATTCAAAATTATGTATGTTATATAATATTATGTACTCAGAGTAAGTGTCTCTCAATTATTTATTCGCTTAAAATTGTCATTTTTCTTTTAGGGAAAATTTACATATTATTGAGTAGGTATATTCATCTCATCATGATTTGACCAAAAGCGTTCTTTTCTGATTCAATATATACTGAGTCTCCTAAGTAAATTTTGATATATATATATATATATATATTGTATGCTAATTCAAAATTTATTTCATTAGTTTTTTACTATTGGGTGAAAAAAATATATGACTGTGGCAAAGACGACTTGTTGGGGGAGGTAAATGATTCATATTAGAAATACACACGTTAAACACATTAGCATATTAGTTTATTTGTATAATATTATCACACATATTCCATAGATTATTTTGAAATTATACTGATGTCAATTTTTGCTCTGGTTGTGTTTAATTTAAATAATTTTTAGCACTAGTGTTTATGGTTAAATAGATTTATTACAAGCCAAAGTACCTAAACGTTAAATAGTGAAATACCATTGAGTCTTCGCTACATGTAGGTAGAAATGATGTTTTTCAAATTTACTATCTACTTCAAATTTTATCTAATACAAATATTTCTTTAAACAAAACAGCTAATCTATTAATTCCTCACGCGGTCTATCTAATGTGTATTGTGTATGTATAGATGTTAACATTTATAAAGTGAAAATGTTTTTTTACGACCTCAAGAATAATATGATTTTTTATGACCCATCTTGACATTTTTTGATAATCTACTCCACTTATCAACAATAACTGCACTACTCCTAACGAATGCTGGTATTAAATGGAGTTAAGTGATATTAAACCTTTTTATAACAAAGGCGTATTCTAATGATCCAGAATCCCTTCATTCCTCACCGAAAAGATAACATTTAAAAAATATATTAATCATTGCACGGTTACATGCAATTGTTGTAAGTAGGTAGTTAGGCTATATACCAATCTACATCGAATAAATTTGCGCACATTTTTGGTTTTAAAATACAGCATATGAGAATCATTGGGTATATTCTATACACAAGGCTGCTATCGGCAATTATCGACGATAGTTTATTATATTTATATATTGTGGTATTATAATTGTTACAATAAATTACCCGCCTAAACTGTCTATCTCGCTCTAAAAGTTAACACAGCCAAGAGAGGGGCTGTTAAAATATAGCACCTTTTGACAATTTGGACAGTTTCCTAATTGTAATAATAACCGACATGAATGGAAATATGATACCAAAAGTGTAATTTATTCTTAATTTAGAACTATTCTTAGTCATATTTGAAATATTTTGCACCATAGGTTTTTGAGACACCTGTATCAATTATTTACCTATTATTTTTTTATAAACCAGGCATGTTTGATAGGACGGGGTGGTAATATGAATTGAATCATTAAAATATAACAAGCACGTATATTCAGTTTTATTATATTATGATTTATTGAAAATGTATAGAAGTAGATTAACCATTCATATTTTTATTATCTAAACCAGCTTACATGAAAGTATTGGTTTGTATTGGGTGATTAACGACCTGCCGCAGGAGTTATAGAAAGAGAATATAACGCTTTACACGGATAACGGTATAGTTTCATTTTCACGTTACGCATCAAGTTATATGTACATTAGAAGAAAAGTATGACGATGAGTGCAATGAGTACCCAAAACAAGACCAAAATAATTATCATTTTCACGATTAATGGGAAATTGAGTAGGTACCTATTTATTTGGGATGTGTTATAAACAATTAAAACCAACTGTAGAACTCTCTTGTAAAATATTTTGTTGCGAGCTTTCAGGCGCCCGCGAACTACCGGTTAAACATCACTGGTTCATGCCATTATTCTTATCTAAAATAGAGATACGAATGTAAATTATTGTTAATTATTTCATTTGGACTGTGTGTTTAATTTCAGACGCCATCTGTTTTGAAATTGGTAGAAGGTGGAGTAGCAATACACATTGTTCCCACCTAAATGAATTTATTTCATTAGCACGGTGTAAATATGTGTCAATATGTATTTATAATATCACCGTGATATTATATTGTAGTGCTGAATAAAATACTGCCGCATAAACACCTTCCCCCATAAAAGAACTTTTACAAAATAAAAAAGACAATAAATATATATATTTTTTTAATTTTAGATTTAAACTAATAAGACTAATTGTTTTTATCGCATAATTTTAATAGAGCGACATAATTTTTGTATATTTAAATGATTCAAAAATATTGTGTGATAAAAACTGTTTGAAAAAGTGTCGGAGCGTGCCGTGGTTTGAAAAAAGGTCCTGGGAGCTCCGTCTGCACTACACCACTGGTTATAAATTATAACAAATGTACATAGTTAAATTACATGAAAAATCTTGACGACTTGTATCTCCGAACTGTCTTGAACAATTTCAAAAATATAAAAAAAACTATTACTTACATAAAATGATGCATATACTGTTGTATCTGAAAATATAATTATTTTAAAATATAAAGACCTATAATTAATGATCTTATTGTATTTATTTGATATTTGAGCCTTTCTATTACCACCCTAGATTCAAATATAAAACAAGACATACGTAATTACTAACTTGACTATGTTTGAAGCTGTATTACCGGATGTCGTCTTTTCGAGAAATTAATGTTAGTTAACTTAGTCCCGGGTTCAAACATAGATTGAAAACCAATATGTGAATTTGCCAGACAATAAGCCAACATGTTGCCGTTGGTGTACATACGTAATAGTAATTCAATATAAATATTCTTATAAAATATAACAAGTATTATCCTACTAGTATTGAATAAGTACTACTAAAATACGTGGCAGCGAAAAACAAAGCACCAGAAGAGGTATGACTTAGCGAAAGGATTTTTCCAGTAATGATAGGACGTAGGCGGTGGTACAAATCAAGGACTACTATAAAATATGGCGATGCTAGTTATTGATTATCTTCTAATCCAATACGATAACCTATTTTCGCAATAAATGAAGATTTTAGATTTTATACTTCGTTCAAATTATTACGATTTATTTCAATTTGCGACAATAATCATTTTCTACAAACAATTTACAATGTTACATTTAAAGTATGAGCAATAATTAGCACTACAATCGGAATTTACAGTGTCGTGACACGGCCAAACTGTAGTGGACTTTGGGTACAACTTATATAATAATAAATATTCATGAATATTACTCATATTTTGTTTTTGTTTTATTAAAGGTTGAATATATACAAGAATAATCAAAATTTTAGAAAAAAATCGTGAGAGTGTGATTTGAACTTTATAATAATATACGTTATAAATTAGTACAGCGAAGTTATAATTAGAAAAATTGGATTATTCTTGATTTCACTTTTTTAAATATGTCAGTCACCTTAAATTTTAATTACAAAGTTGTCAACCATTTCTTTACGGAATCAGAACGTGTAGTTATTTACAAGTATTTGCAATAAAGGCAGATAGATTTTTAGGTTAATTATATATAATAATTAAACCTAAATATTTCCCTACGTATATTTTGTTATACTTAATTCGTTAGATGATTATGTCCCGCGTTTTTTCGTGATACCTTAAAAAGTCACCAATGGCAGCGGGTGAGGGGTATTGTTTTATTATTTTTTTTATACTCGTGATATATGGCGGAACAGTGGCGGCGCGGTGGCGGTACAAAACAAAACTCACTCGTCCGCGATGACAGATAAGGCCGCGCAGTAGCCGCTCCTGAGGTCACAACCGGCAGTCCTTACAACGCAAACCCTTCTCAAACTACATAAATAAATATTTTTTTAATATTATGGTTATTGCACAGCTGGTGTTGTATGTCCAGTTTTGTATGTTTTGAGAAAATCGAAGGCTAAATATGTAGGTATTATTAATGAGGCAATCTCCTTAAATTTAATACCCAATTCCAGTGATGGGGCACCTATGACACGTTGACCACTTTGTGTGCCACGTGGGCAATGTTGGGAATTTATATAGGTGTAGAATTTTAGTGTTTTTTTTTTACTTAATTGATCTAAATTCTACAGAAAATTTAAAAAAATAGTTGATTTTTATAGATGATTAGCTTGTTTTATTGGCGTTCGAAATGATTATGTGACACTAAAATTAAGAAATTTATCCGTAAGCTGTAGTTAACAGAAAAGTATTATTGCGAGATGAAAATGGAACTCATTACCCGATGGCGGATACTTTTAGGTAATTCATTATTAAAAAAATTGATAAAACGCTATTCTCACCATTATGATTGGGATGAATTCACTGTCTTTAATGAAGTTTTTTTAATCGAAAGTAAAACATCATCTTTGTAATGGTTTGACTGAACCATCTGTTGGTTTCTCCAAGTAACTGTACTTAAAGTTTGATATCAGACAAGTATCAAATATTTAAAATTAGGAGATATATATTATAGTTTTAAAATTTTAACTGAAAATGTAAAAACACAAATATTTCAGTTTTTGTAATTTGTCTGACGCGCATTTATTTTTTTTAAGATTTTAGCACATAATTTGACACACTGTCGACATAAGATTTTCCGTTCAGAAATCCAATATTATTACAGGCAAACCGCTAAAAGTATGATGCAGTTGGATGCTTCATGCAAGTATAATAACACAGTTTCGGTTAAAGCTGGATATAAAATATTTGTGCAGTGCACCATATAATTTTATACAGATGATTTAATATTGAAATTAAATAAGTTGGTAAGTCTCAGAAATATATTAAAAACAACTAACAATTGTTATCAGCTTAAAATCTTTCTGGCAAAAATATTAAAATACTTCTACGCTATCACCCCAAAATATCTTGCGAATCTAACTGAGAGTGTATTAAAATTCCGGTAACAAATTATGGCTAACATTTTTGTACTTTTTTTCTTTAAATTTGAATCATAATTTTTGTCATTGGGTCTTGTGAACTGTGTATATTTTAAATACTATGTTTTCAATCAAGGCCAGTATACAACTCCTGGACAAGAGATACTGGTATATAATATAATCTGTTAAGATACTTCTATGTTGTGGAAATATTTTTGACTAAGTTTAAGAAACTTAAGGCCTAAGGGCAAGCGGTGAAGGGGAAACATTATTGTACGGGATGAATCCAACACCCGGTAGCCGTTCCAGTCGGCGGCCAACTGTCGTTTTCACATTTTTCCACATCTCTTGTCATATGCAAGCGATTTGCAATTATTAATGCTTTTCGGTGACGCTTATTTCAAAGGTTTATGGCAACTGCCACTCTCTCGATTGATATAATTTTATAAATTCGTCAATCATGAAAAAACATAATTAACATAAAGAAAAGATATTAGTAGAAAATTGTAAAAATAATTCAATTAAATAATTATTATTCACTATTACAAGGTGACTGAATAGTTTTGTGTTCATAATTATAGATTTTTTTGTAGATAAGTCTCTAATTTGTTGATTTTTGTATAATAAAAAAATATATTCTTGCATTTTTAATTAGAAACTTAATTTAATTACATTTCTATATTAATTACATGGTTTAATATCATTTTAAAATAATATAAATAATATTGTTTAAAGGTGGAACTTAAATACATGCTCGAAATATGTATGAAATTAAATCATAAAATATAATCTTTATTTTACATCAATCAGGACTTTCATTATTTGATTCAACATGATATTATCACAGAACAGATTAATAAATATAATTTAGATCGGCTATACCCAATACAACTTATTTTAACGCAGGGTTTGGAATGTGTGAGTGTCCTACGAAAATGAAACTAACATTATAGCGTGTGTTGCAACCATCAAACACACTAATGTTGAATGAGCGTCAGTGCATAAACGGAGAGCAGTTGTCAGAACGAATGACAAGTTTAGAATAACTTATTATTGACACGTGTTAAAGTCTATCCCATATTCTTCCACACTCGAGATCGCTTGCATGTTACTCCACACCCGTCAGGTATTTTAGTTCCCATTAATTCTGTGTTCCCTGGACATTATTTACCAATCCTGCAAAGCTATTCTACGCACATACACTATCGACGGTTGTTTATGATATTTATATATTGAGGCGGTTAATTGTTACAATAAGTTGACCGTCTAAACTGTAAAAAGTGCTATGCTTTAACAGCCTCTGTCTTGACTGTCTTAACTTTTAGAGCAAGATGGTCAGTTTTGACAGTGTAGACGGCTAATTTATTGTAACAATTAAAATTATAAAACATGATAAAGACGTGCTAATATTTATCACTTTAGCCGTCGATAACCGCCTTGTGTGTAGAATAGATCCACTGATTGTAAATTTTATGGAATATAAATTATATATTACATCATACTAGAATACAGTCTTTCCACCAAAAACTGAAAGTTAACACCATTGAGGTGGTATTGGAATAGTGTTAAAAGTTGTTACAGAATAAGTCAGTAATAATAATTATTTAAAAAGTCATATTTATTATTTTATGATTATATTCAGCTCATTCATACGAAAAAAATATCTAACGTACAAGTTAAGAATATTTAATGATAATATGAATTATTATTGTGATTGTAGAAACCATGCAGCAAGTACATATGTATGACATGCTCTAGGAAGCAGAAAATATTTTTGTGAAACTAACTGATTTTATTAAAGTTTATCTAGAAATAAATAATTCAAATATGTTCGCAAATACTAATTTGTAATATTCATTATTGTAACGTTAGTAATTAATAGACAATTTTAAAGTAATATAAAATAGAATTACTTACATAAAAACCAATCAATCATCATAAAGTTAATACTAAATGTCAGAAGTTTTTGTTTATGATAAATCTTATTTTCGCCGAATTTTTTTTTCTAAGAAAAACTAATTTACTAGTAACGAAGTATTTATTATCAAGTAAGTATATTTTTAAAAAAGACAGTTAGCTAGCAGTTTTATCTAAACTCTACTATATATTTTCAAACGAGAGCAATCCTGAATAATATGTATTAAACTATTATCATTTTTTTTCAATATAATAGATGTCATTCGATTTGTTTTTTAAATCAGATTATTATCTAAGAAAATGAAAAATATGTAACTTGATTAGAGAAAAATGTACGAAGATATTTCTTGGTTTATTTAAGAATACTAATACTAGATTTCTTCATACTTAAAAAAAATATAATATAAATACTAATATTATGCACAATGATAAAGAGATATTTTTAATGTAAAATAACTTCCGTTAAATAGTTTTGTTATTATATATTCGTTTAGTCTATATCAGCGATTCCCAATATAATTTCTTTGAAGGAACACTTGAAATATTTTGTAAAATCGCAGGAAATTCCCACCTGACTGACACAATATATTAGATTCGACAGGGGTAGTTAAATAAAAAAAAAATGTTTACCTTACTTTTGGCTTGATGATAAGCAGTGGCCCGTTTACTGACATAGAGACTAGATGTACTGACTGACTTTGAGGCTTTCTCCAGCACGAATGAACACCAAAAATTAAACTTTTTTTAATAAAATAAAAATTCAGGAATTCTGTTATGGGTTGAGAAAATTGTACTATAACAATTGTGAATACGCATTTTTTATTGATTTTGGTACCATTTAATTACTTTATTAATAGTTTGAACTATTTGGAGGACCCTTTCTAAAATTTCTGATGAATCCATTGCATCATTTGCATCAAAGAAATCACCCCTGATGGTAAGAATCAAACATCACATATATATTTTTTAACAAAAATTTTACTTACATCTAAGTATTTAAGTGTTGTAACATAATTCAATCAATACTGCCAATACTTTTATGTTCTTCTGTATTTTCTCTATTTTTATGATTAATATGTATGTGTTTTTCTTTTTAACCATTTTCAATAACTCTCAAATATGTTTATTGTAACTGTACTTAATATTTGATCAAATTTAATTAGATGTATACCTATTGATTTTGGTGTCCACCTGTTATTGGGACCATAACAGATTCTATATTCTTATTATATTTTTTTTATCGATTTAGTTGGTTAACGTAAATGTCGTAAGTAAATAAATAAAAAATATAAAAACTAATTGTAAAATATAGAATCTCAATAATTAAACGTATTTTTAAATAATATATTATGAACGTGAGTAGAATATAATTATATCTGCTTATTCGTAATTCCCTATGCGATATTATATAATAAATAATTATAGAAATGCATTCTTCATAATAATTTATATTTAGACCGGAGGCGTTTTCCGGATAGCGCACCACTCACACTTCGCGGAGAGGGTCAAAACAAATAAAATCCATAACGACCGTAGCAATTCGCGCTGATAAATCGGCAATGCGACATGCGTTTTCTCCCTTAACCCCCCCTCGGCGGTCAATTAAATTTTAATCTCGGCCCGCGATCCGGCCTGGACCCTGCCAGGGCTGATCGGCAAGGACGATATCTGCGGTGAGTTACTGACCGCGGACTGCAAATTAATTAGGATGCTCCCCTGACCTCAGTGCCACTGAAGGTGTTGACAATTATGCAGGACTTGTGTAGTTTGTTCAAGTCACGAGAGACCAGATATAGGATACTGCATCATACAGTTTTTACTTGAAATTTGATCCGCATTATGAATTATAATAGTGCATTTGATTATGTACCTACGTACTTGTGACACTTTGGGACAGGAGAATCACTTCTCGGGAGAATCCGCGGTTTACTCTCCATTGATGCTATGAAAACTATCTACGTAAGACATGGCGCTGAACTGAAGGAATAAGTGCGACCTTGTAATTTCTGAATGCTCAAAGGTTGGATAATTTTAGAGAGAAGTAAGAAATTCAGAATATAATTTTTTTATTAAAGGTGGTTGACGAACTAATGGTTTGTTGGAATCCTTGGCCTCAATCTATGTCCTTAATGGCTCACTTAGCTTAATTTTTTTGTGATGAATTTTAGTTTTGTACTCATCTTCGGACCCAGGACTTTCCATTGACGTCACCAAACATCAAAATAGGTTCAGTGGTAGTATAATTTCAAGAACAGTACGGCATTATCGGTATCGGTAAACTAATTGAATACAAGTGTATGAATAGACGATCTTTCTTGCATGTATGGCATATTCCATCTATGGTTTTTCGAATAATATAGTATAAGAATATCTTTACAATGCGTTATTAATTAACCTGCCGATTGTTTGGCCTCCGTATCAGTTAAAGTACTGCATAACGATAAAGAATATTTTTTAAAGACTTATTAAGTTGAGAATGTATCGATACTATATGTGGTTTTATTCGACTAAATTTCTCTTGGGCATACATACATACTATAATTTAAAACTAAGAAAAATTTTTGTAGCAATTTAGGGTTTAAGTTTTTATTCTCCTAATGTGTAGTACTTTATTTTAGTGCCATTTTATAATACGAATTGGAAAGACAATAATTTTGTTAAACGGATATTGATAAATTCCACGTAGGTAGGTATATAATTGTAAGGAGTTTTCATTTTTTGTCACAGTGTTATACATATATCTTACTGTTTTCATTGTGTTAATTATTTTTTTTAACTATATTTAACGGCATGCTGTGAATATATTGAAAGTGTAATTTGTTATTTTCAATAAAGTTAATAGATTACTTTTAATTTGAATGTAATTATTATTACAGGGGATTATTAAAATGAATATTTTATCGCAGACAGACATGCGTGTCCAAGTCTATAATGAACTGAGCTTTTAATAAGACGTGTATGATAATTTCTCAATTTGAGCAAGAGTTCTGAAGGTTCTATGTAACGCTAAACTTTATTGGCATTCATAAAAATAAATACTAATATATTCTCGTAAAAAACTGTCAAAAGTTTTATGATTTATCGCGACTTTTATTCGAACAAACGGTATGAAAAGACAAAATGTTGTACGTACTCATATAAAAGTTTAAACAAAGTATTTATTTATCATTTGCAAACATTTTAAGGGGACCAGATACGAAAGCTTAAAACCGTCTTCTATTAGATTTATATGAAATTTACGCGACTAGTATCTTTAACACGGTGGTAGGAAAATATTAAAGTTATGTAACAATTTAATGTTATGTATATATTATTTTCGCGTATATATCCTGTGATACATAATACATATTGATTTTACGCAACCTTTTGATATGACAATGATTAATATCATAAAACGTCAAAGAACACAATATATTTTGTCTACAAGAAACATTATTCTATTAACACCACATATGGTTTTTTGAGTTATATAACATTTTGTATCAGGCTGAATATTCAAGTTTTGAAATAAACTGATTCAATTTAAACACGCGATATCTGATTTTCAAAACAAAAGAATGTAGTATATTAGTGTTGACAGTGATCCTTTAAATTTAAAACATGAACAAACATGATAAATTAATAATACACTACCATATAGCAAGTCCCACACCATATCAAAGATACTCCTATAGGGAGAAGTATCAGGCAGTTAGCAGTTAGTTATGTATTACCTTTTTCATCTTTATAGCTTGAGCACCACTTAAAAAGTGGTAGAAATATTTAAATTAAATGTAAAATAGCATATATTAAACATGGTTTTTTTATTGATAATATTTGATAATTGTCTAATAAATTAAATAAATAAATATTTATAAATAGCGCTACAACCTCAATTGAGTTAGGGTCGCGCCAAGAGTGTCTGCGGCCCGAGTGCCAGCCTAAAATTGCCAAACTTAAACATTTTTTTTTATAAATATGTATATATTATATGTATATAAAATAATATATAAATTATAATTGGTTAGGTACATAAAAGATCTATTATTATATAAATATTTTAAATTTGTTTCATCATCTACATAAGCAAAAACCATCGTCTACTTCTATTAAGTACATACTCCGTTTCATTTTAAATATTACAGTATTTGTTAAAAAATAAATACCTACACTATACAAATACACAAAAATAGAGATATCTGAATTAGTTTGGACATTTTATTTTTATATGTGTAGTTAATGCAAAGTAATGCTAGTTTTTGGATAGGTTGTAGAAAAGCTCGGACATAAATCAAGGTTGGAGATATCGCTTACAACCCTATGGCTTTGGTTGTAAAAGCCAAAGTTAGAGACTGGAATAAATATAAACTTGGAAATAATTAACTGAGTTGTTCGAATTCATACGGCCGTTAAACGAGTTCCAGCTTATAAACATTAATCGAAACGGAGGAAATAAATCATGAATTTATTATTGACTTTGAAAGGTCGACTTTTATTTATTTGTAAGTAATTACCACAGATGAAAAAAGTAATGATTTTTTAATTGAAGTTATCAAAATGCATAACTGCAATTTAGACGTCGCTATGTAAGAACTGTCATTAGTATTTTATATAATATTTTTATATATAACATACAGTTTTTGTATATTAATATTGACATTTAAGTCATAACTCTTTTACATGAGAAATAATATAATTTTTCACTGAATTAAATTGTTTGATGAATATTTCTATAAATCTAAAATCACTGAAGAAAAATGAGTTTTGGACAACTTTGTACGGTAATTACTTATTCAGAAGCGTTAATTTGACTTGTTTTTTATGATATATTATAATTACCTTTGTGTATGGACATCATAGTTATTTTGGCATATTCAACTTATCAACAAATTTTTAAGAAATCTTATTTTTATTTTCGCACATATTATATTTAATTATTAAAAAACAGCATATTATCGTCAGTGAGATAGATAGAAATAGTTTTTAGATATTAATTTTCACCATGCTATGAACTATAAATAATACACAACATACCTCTTAAATATGATTAAAACATCCCCATTCATTTTTATTGTTAGTATTGGTGACTGAAATCAATTGAAACAGGTGAGATTAATATTACCCGGCACGTGCTCGGGGAAGAAAGGGTTAATTCTCAGCAGACGTCCACGGCAATAAACCTTTGTCTAATAATTCCTTACCTTTAATCTGACTTAGCAGGTTAAAGCTATAGTGTAATAGGGTTTTTATTTTATTGCTACCGTAATCGCTGTCTAAACAGTAAAATTTACTGTGATAGTAATCTGTTAAAGCTCAGTGGATTGTATTCATAGTTTTAATGTCAACGTAAGCTTTGTATAAACATTGCCAATTGTTAAACTATTAACGGTTTTTTTTTAAATTACTGAACATAATATTAATATATGAGATATTGCCATCAGACGCATACACAAGGGGTAACATGGACCCAGAATATGATATTGTATAGTATTATTTCATTTTAATATTTGAACAGGTTTCATATTATTATATTTTATCAATTGGTTGTATCGGACTATTAAAATATCTGATAAAAAAATCACTGCTTCTTCTTCTGAAGAAATTGTCACAATGTATTTCTTAATCGTATCCGATCACCTTCACGCTTTTTGTATCACCTGTGAAGTCTAGCCGATGAAACTTGATATCTAACGATCAGCTCCAATGGTCGGTTTTGTTAAAATGTGAGCGCCATGAAATCTTGTGGATCCAACTTTCAACTTAAGAGCAAACTTACTGTACTTTAACTTGCCAGAATACATGTCGGATACTAGGTCAACCATTATACCCAGTTTAGTGGCTGGGTCATTTATCGGTAGCCACCATTTTACCTCTTCTTGGAATCATATTAAACTTGGGCAATGTTGGAAGTGAACAGTCTACCTCGCAAATTCCTCGTGGTTATCCACTTGGCTGTTATAATATTATTCATGACTCTGAATGGTTATGTGTTTTATGTATCCTGTTAATGAGAAATAATTAATATATACCACAAAATGTAAACTACGAGTACTATAATTATTTACTAGAAATAGCAAACATTTCAAAATGTTAATTTATAATTTTATTATGATGACACCGGTTAAAATCCAGTTCAAATTGAAAACGTCTGTTAGGATGAATCCTGTATTGGATGTTACTAACAAATTTATAACTAAATATTTTGATTTATTTGATATTTCTAATAACATAATATCGTTTCATCAACTATAAACATTGAGAGTAAGGTAGAAAACTATAAAATGTTTATACACAAATTTCCAAATTCTGGTACCTACATAATGTTGCATGGAGTAGGCAAGCTAATTTTTATGAAATTGTTTATTAATTGTGATATAAGTAACCTATATGATAATAATATTATACTTTTATATGCTCTGTACTAAAATTAAAATTTTAAATTTCAGCTAAATCTAGTAATTTTATTTTTCACCACCAAATAGCAAATATTAATCCACACTACTCTTGTTCAAATAGGGAGCAGTATCGATCAGCTAGTAGTATATTATTAATTATAATTATCAAAATTAAAAAAGGTGTCTTACTATTAAATATAGGTTTTTTTTAGGTTTACGGCCTCAACTAAACTAATATTAACCAAACAATGTTTAGTTATAATTTTATTACCTTTTCCACAATAATACGAGTATTATAATTACACACAAAACCGGTTGTATCATAACGGATATTTTTAATAGGCGACAGACAGTTTTACACCAAAACATTTAATGCAATTTCTTAAAATATTTTTTGTATTCAACGAATAATTCACAAGATTTGAGAAAGTAACATTTATTGATAAGTGCATAATTTAAAAATAACTCAGATTTATGACGAAAATAATTCAATTTGCGAATCGCTTTAAGATGAAAAACTATTTGTTAATTTTGTCCTAATTAGATACGACGCATATGGTTCAAGTAGTAAAGCATATTTCTGCGAATCCAGCGGATGCGTATTCGTGTCCCGCTGGACGTAGTGTTTTTTTTTTTTAATATTTTTTCTATAGGTATTTTCAAATTATGTGGATACTATAATGCAATTTATGTTGATGCATACAACTTCAAAAAATATAAACTCACACAATTAAATGTACTTGTTAACTAGCAGGTATCAAATAAATCAAAATTAGGTATATCACATTTAGAGTTGGTTTATATGGTAAGTATAAATGATTTTCCGTTGATAAATCACAATTTTCTTTTGAAAAAAATCACAATTTTATACGCGTGAGAAATGTGCGTAACTCATAAATCCGAATCGCGTGATGAAAATTATTATTAACAACTAATCGAAAATAGTACTGCACGAACTTTTTGAGCATTTTGTCTGCGATCTTTATGTGACACAGATAAGGCGACATCAATGTCGATTGATTTTCTATGATATTGTCAAATGTCACGATTATTCTGGAAAATAAATATTAAATTTATTTATTAATTAAACTGTTACGTTTATCTAGTAAAACTCCATTATAGTTGTTGTGAAATAAAATTGTCGTTAATTCTATAATATTTCTGATATTCCTGCTCCAACAGCTCTCATGAAGATCTAAAAATAATTAATTAAAAAAAATAAATTGAATGAAATAAATGAATGAACGTTCACCAACCGGTGAGAGGATATAGCCCATGGATAAACCGATATACCTATTTTGCCTCTCCCACATAACAGTGGAATAGTTTAAAAAACATATTATTTATTGTATTAGTAGGATTTATTTTTAGAATATTTAAGAGTGAATAGACAAAAAGATTATAAAATTTGGTATATTTAATTAATTATAGATAATTTGGAAAAGCTTCACTTAGAACAATCTTGGACCGAATGGGATTCTTTTGCTTTAGCACACGTCTTTTGCTTTCTAGGCAAAGGATCACACCACTAAGCTACCCACCTAAGTACAAATCTTTCAGAAATATTAAGTATCTAATAACTGACAAGTTTCTATGAAAAGTTTTGTCGCAGAACGAAATTGGCATGTGTTAAGTGATGTGAAAAGTTCAAAATTAATGATCTCTCATTTTGCTTAAAACGTAAATATTGTTTGAGCTATGTCAATTTTTAGTGCTGACGTATAAATGTAAAATATAAATTTTTAATGTAAATGAAATTTAAAAATAAAATTTAGTGCAAAGTGGCATGTTGGGCACATCGGGAACAGATTACAAAACAAATCAATGAATAAGGAGGCAGATAAGTATACGTAATGTGATAGAAGTTGTCAATATTGTGAAATACCTCGGCAAATGATTACTTTATGCAGCAGAAGTTTCAAATACTTAGATGGTATTTTATATTGGTGACGTGCACTTTTTCTATCATACTGAGTGCAAAATAAACTACCCGTGGTATTGTGTTTATTACCTGCTACATCTCTACATCCTGTAGAGCATATAATGAAGCGTAAAGAACAATAATCGATCTTAAAAGTTGTGTTGAAAAGCACAATAAGGAAATTGTCACAATAATTACTTCAGTGTGCGCCAACTAACCCCTGTATCATATGCAGTGAATATTTTCCATATACACATCAGCGAACAATAGTCGCGCGATAATATTCGCTGTATATGAAACAGGGATAAGGTGTTGAAAGGATACTTCTGGATCATTTAAAAAAATGCTTCAGTTACGTATATGTATGTTCTGTATACCACGATGTACTTCCCAAAGACAATTGAAAAGATAAATGATAGAAAGCAAAAGTAAAATCATTGCCGCAACAATATAATAAGTTAATCCCTTACATCAACCTGATGAAACACGTTATTATTGATCTTTGTGAATCTGTTGAATAATGTTGCTATCGGTCATGGACTTGAGAAACTACCTCTGAATGAAAACATGCCCAAATAAGGGGTTTCGTGATAACATTGCATGGCGCGTGTCATGACATGTCACGTCACGTCGCAGCCAAGTGATTCGGTCATCGTCACGCAACTTATGTGGCACGTTTGTCAATAAAGTGGCTGTGTTTTCGCTCATTGACTGGGCTTTTCCCCAATCACCACCCTCATAACGTCGTGATTTGCGTGGAATTTATATTACCACTAATTAGAACATTTCGCCACTATACTGTGCAATTATTCAAATATATTTATCGTATTTGTGCTTTTAAAAGCTTCGAAGTCTAATAATTAAGACACGTACTCATAGTATATCAATAATATTTTTAAATTCAAATTTGAACTGCGTCTCTTTATTGCAATATTATAGCGTATTAAAAAAAACAAACACATCCTGATTTTATTATTGATGAATAAATCGTGAGAATTGTTTTGTTGTGCGAAGAAATAAAATGACAGTTTTAAAACACACGGTAAGTTTTAAAGCTTACTGATGTTAATTGAGCTTATTTGGTAGAATTAAATTTTATAAAAGTTTCTTTTGTAGTTTATTTGTATTATGCCCAACATGCACCTTTCCATGCTAATATTGGATTACTCGTAGTTTTTAGATGTATGTAGGTATATAAATTTGAAAAAAATATCATATATTTAAATTTACGTAGGTACATAATACAATGTGTACAAAAAGTGTGATCACTGTAACTGCGTGATTATTAAATATCTCATATTTACTAGATTATGGCTGATTTTTTTACTATTTTTTAAACGGAGTTATACTCACTATTTTTATTGTCACAGGTTGAATCCAACCGATTACGTGATATAAAAGCATTTGGTTATATGGCAAACCGTTCAAACAATCATGATAACGTGTTTGCTTTGATAAAATGCATTATATATTTTGTATCTCACATACGCTGCATGATGGTATTTTTAGAGCCATTAAGATATAAACTGTCTGTTATAAGTGATGAGTTACCAGTTAATATTAAATTGATTTTCCATAAAAAAACTTTCTTGTTCTAATTGCAACCCCATCACTACAGTGCGACTTTTATATAGTGAAAAATATGTCATAGTATAAAAAGGTGAAAAAATTGACCGAGTTACTATAATATATACCAACGCAAATCTTTTTGTGATTTGTTCTTTTTTTAAATATGAATATCCATTACCGTATTTGGTTTTTATGTTGTCTCTAGAAAAACTATCATCAAAAGATAATATTATATTGTAATAACAGTAAACTTGAATACATTATATCTTGAAAATACCACAAAACGTAGAGGAAGAAGGGAGTAAGAACATACGGTCATAACCCAAAAACTAAATACGACAACAAAAAACCATGAAACTATCAAGCAATATTTAATCATACCCATTGATTTAATGTGTCAATTTTGCTCATAGGTTAGAACATTATATATTACTAACATTTAAATTATATGACATTTGCGATGATTTTGATTTTTTAAGTGCATAAAACCTTGTTCTTATCGTGCCATTCCCTAACAAAGGTCGACTATATTTGATCTATCGTTTGCTAACTGAAATAGTTCGATGTTACTGCACTTGTACGAGTATCAATTATGAAGATTTTTAAATCACGAAATACGATATCGTCCACTTCTACCTTTAAAATAGATAGGTGATTAAAATTAAACTGCTCATACCTACTAGATGAAAAAATCTCAGAAAAAAATCAATTAAAATATTATATATAATATAATTATTGGTAATGCAATGTTTCGACTGTTGTTGTGAATACCAGATATTTTCTAATCTATTACTGATATATGAACATTGAAGTCTTTTTAGTTTTCAAATATATCACCGATCAATGATTACTTTGAGACTATTTTATTTTTTCAAAATTGTGAATAAATAAGTGAAAATTGAATGAGCTTTGAATCCTGTGTCTGGCAAGTACACATATTGTTTTTTTGTTTTTCAATTTGTGTGTGAGTCAGGGTATGGACCTAATAGGTTGAGCAAGTAGCTGGCATCCATTTCTCGTAAAAACAAAATCTGTTAATACAAACCTCTACCCTGTGGGGGCCCATATGATCCTATTTGAATCGGACATGGTCGAAAAATAAAAAACATAATTATGACTTGTATTATATATTATTTAAACTTTATTTTATTAACAGTCTCTCACAGCGATGCATTTATAGTTATTATAAATATCCGGTTAGATGTTTTTTCTCCGATGGCATAGATAAAAATCATGGCATCAGAGCAAATAGCGTTCAACTGAGATATATAAAAAACACCTAATCAGTAAAATAGCAAACACACTGCAAACATAGCGTCACAATCAGAAGTTTACAAACTAAGAGGTCATACTACTTTACAATTATTTATAATAAATACATATTTGGAATCGTCAAATAATAGTAGTGTATATGAGTCGCAAAACTCGATCTGAAAACTTTGGAAAACCTGTTTTGGATATTTTTAAAACGCCCCTGTTTTACATGCTATTTTCTTGCACATTGGGATACTTATCATTATCTTTTTTATGTCAGTTAATATGATGAGAAAATAAAATAAATATATAAACATATAATAAGTTACCAGAGCGGATTTTTTGTTACTCGAAAACTCATATATCTTAATAAACGTGTTGGTATTTAACATCAGTATCATTTATTTAATCTTTGAAGCATTGCCTTTGTAAATGATTTTCTATAAGGATTTATTTAACATTTTTATTTAAGGGAGACTCAGCGACGATTTTCTTTAACGCAAATGACGAAACTGATTTTATAGATAATTAAAAAAAATCAGGCCTCTTTTTATTACAAAGTTTTTATTAGCTCGTATTCTGATTTGTCCGGTAGTTGTTTGTCCGTTACAAATCTTGCAATCGATTTTTAACTAACTTCCCGACTAGGTAGATATTTGAAACTTTTAAAATATATCAGAACACGATGCCAATGTATTTTTTAATACTTTAAGCCATCTTTAAGTAGAATGTATATATATAATATATAGAATACTGAAATTTCATTTTGATTTCCATAGTAACGCACGTATATATTAATAATTTAGTTGATAGGACTACCCACTTAGCAACCAATAATAGTGGATTGGATTACAGATTTCTTCCAAAATAACCTTTCATACAAAACAGAATTAACTGAAAATAAATTCAATTCTACTTAAAGATGACTTAAATAATTAAAAAATGGATTGGCATCGTGCTCTGATATATATGTTTGTTTGTTTTTTATTTACTTCATATCAAGTACAAGTTTGAGCATGTAGAGTTGTATATGAAAAGTTCTTTTTTATCTTGTAATTATTAATAATTAAAATAAGTCATAAATGTATGTTTTTGTTTTTTTAATAACATAGATTTAGATTTCACAGAAAAAACGGTAAAACATGTTTGTATAATAATTAAGACAAAATAAAATTAATAAATCGTTCAAATACATGAGTTTATTTCGATCATTAAATTGTTTTTGTGATTTTTTTATCTTCGAAGCTTTCAAAATTAGTCAGTATGGAGAAGAAATCTCAGGATAAATGGTTTTCACTTTATTTACTTACTTCTTGAATTATTCTTGAATGATTCTTATATCAAAAAATGTATCCGAAATATGTAGATTTGAAAACAGTCATAATATATTAAATCTAATATATAAAAATTAATATTTGTGTGTTTGTTTGTTCGTATTTAATGCGCAGCCATACCGTTCATCCGATTGCGATAAAACTTTGTAAACTTATTGCTTGCACTTGCGGGAAGAGTATAGGCTATACTAATATATAAAAATGAATGTCTGTCTGTCTGTCCCGTATGCGTTCCTATACCATTCATCCGATTGCAATAAAATTTTGGTAAGTAGTTGTATGTTGTAGTAGTTGTAACCCATAAAGGTTTCTGAATTAGAAAAATCATCATCTTCTTCTTCTTCTTCATTCTATCTTCTTTTATTCGTATGGTTCCTATACCATTCATCCGATTGCAATGAAATTTTGGCAAGTGGTTGTATACACACCCATGAAGGTTTCTAAATTAGAAAAATCATCATCTTCTTCTTCTTCTTCATTCTATCTTCTTTTATTCGTATGGTCCCTATACCATTCATCCGATTGCGATGAAACCTTCATCAGTTGTTGTGGTAACACCCGCAATGGTTTTTGAATTAGTACAACCATCTTCTTCTTCTTCTTCTTCTTCTATTCTATATTCTTCTATTCGTATGCGTTCCTATTCCATTCATCCGATTGCAATAAAATTTTCGTCAGTAATTGTGCCAACACCCGCAAAGGTTTCTGAATTAGTACAACTATCTTCTTCTTCTTCTTCATTCTATCTTCTTTTATTTGTATGGTCCCTATACCATTCATCCGATTGCAATGAAACCTTCATCAATTGTTGTGGTAACACCCGCAATGGTTTTTGAATTAGTACAACCATCTTCTTCTTCTTCTTCTTCTTCTATTCTATATTCTTCTATTCGTATGCGTTCCTATTCCATTCATCCGATTGCAATAAAATTTTTGTTAGTAATTGTGCCTACACCCGCGAAGGTTTCTGAATTAGTACAACCATCTTCTTCTTCTTCTTCTTCATTCTATCTTCTTTTATTCGTATGGTCCCTATACCATTTATCCGATTGCGATGAAACCTTCGTCAGTTGTTGTGGTAACACCCGCAATGGTTTTTGAATTAGTACAACTATCTTCTTCTTCTTCTTCTATTCTATATTCTTCTATTCGTATGCGTTTCTATTCCATTCATCCGATTGCAACAAATTTTTCGTCAGTAATTGTGCCAACACCCGCGAAGGTTTCTGAATTGGTACAACCATCTTCTTCTTCTATTCTATCTTCTATTCGTATGCGTTCCTATACCATTCATCCGATTACAATGAAATTTTGATCAACTGTTGTGCTCACGCCGCAAAGGTCTCTGAATTGTTACAACTATTTTCTTTTTTCTTCTATTCTATCTTCTTCTATTTGTATGCGTTCTTATACCATTCATCCGATTGCGATGAAATTTTGACCAGTTGTTGTGAGCACGCCCGCAAAGAGTTCTGAATTAGTACAACCATCTTCTTCTTCTTCTATTCGTATGCGTTCCTATACCATTCATCCGATTGCAATGAAACTTTGGTGAGTTGTTGTGCCCTTGCCCGCAAAGGTTTATGAATTACTACAATCATCTTTTTCTTCTTCTATTTGTATGCGTTTTTATGCCATTCATCCGATTGTGATGAAATTTTGACCAGTTGTTGTGCGCAAGCCCGCGAAGGTTTTTGAATTAGTACAACCATCTTCTTCTATTCGTATGCGTTCCTATACCATTAATCCGATTGCAATGAAACTTTGGTGAGTTGTCATGCGCATGCCCACGAAGGTTTCTGAATTAGAAAATCATCTTCTTCTACTATTCGTATGCGTTCCTATACCATTCATCCGATTGCGATGAAACTTTTGTCAGTTGTGTGCGGTTTCTAAATTATTATTATATAACATACAAAGTTTGTTGTTTGTTTGTTCCATCCAATTTTGATTTTTTTTTTTACTACATATTTATAACATTAATAACGTTTTCATATTTTGGATTCGATTTTAATTTAGTGTTCTTATGTTTGACCTTTACTCCTATTATAATTATTTTCATATTGCCATATTGTATTACACAGATATTTTAATATTAAAGAAATAATTACCTCTTATTATTTTTCAAATATCTAAGATAAATATAACCACGAAGCGACCCCGTGCGTAGCCGGGTACTTTAGCTAGTATTATATAGAATTTTAGCTTCATTTATGAGAAATTTGTATTAATATATATAAATTAATATTTTACCAATGTTTAATAGAAAAATATAAAAATACTAACACAATTAAGTAAACAACTTGAATATTTTGTTTGTAAATATTGTTAATTTATCATTTTAAAACTAATAAAACACTAGTACCTAGGTATCGACTCATGATTAAATAATGAAAATTGATTTGAATCACAATTTTATTGATAAGGTGTGTATTGAAAAAATATCAGTTTTAGCGACTTGAGTTTAGTTTTTCAATATATTCAGGCTATACCTATAGTATATAATATCTACTTGTGATATGTATATTTTGAAACGTCGCTGATTTTGCAGCAGATATAACAATCTCTCTATATGTCTACATTTTTAATCATATAAGTGCAATTATTATTGTGTAGGGAACAGATTTGGAAACATTGAGTTGACTGCATTGCATTGTTGGCAAGTCAAGCGCAGCCAAAATCTCTACTTAATAACGTTTAATTAGCAAATAACAGCTAACTAGCTGGATGCAGTTTTCATAAAAGCATACCTACCCAGGAATATGAAGAGATTTTTATACATTGAGTTATGCTTGACGTTATTACAATTTAAATGTAAGTATACATTATTCAAAGTAAGACACAGTTTATTTTATGAGTGCTTTATTCCATAAATTATTATAAATCCAATACTAGTTTCGTAACAAAAGATTTAAAAGTTAAAAATATTTTTACATGAGCAAAATAATTTTGAATTTTGGGAAATGTTGTATTTATAATATGTATTTCTATATTTCTGTGTGTGAAATTTACTAATTCAGCGCTGCTGATTTGATTCGTTTAGTTCTGATTTACGTACACATCCGTTATAGCTAATTTAGCATATTCAACATATTTTATAGTTTTTAAGACTTGCCTCTCTTTTATTTTACACAGTGACTTATTTATTTATTAAGACAACACATAGTATGTGAAATTATATAATGAAACTTGTACTCTCTTTTTTTAGTGGAATGACATCCCGGGGTACAAGTAGGTATATGAAGTATACTTGATTTTAGAAGTTTAAACTATTTTTAAGACATATTACATGCTAAGTAATTTTATGTAAGATTAGTGTGTAATTCATATTTAATAAGTACTACAAATCATATTATGTAATAAAATATTTATTACTGTAATAATATGCAGATAAAGGTTGTACCTACATTTTAAAGTTTACTGAAAAAAAAATCCGAAAATTAAGATGTAGGTATTTATCACAATTAATAGATCACCTCTTGCAATTCGCAGTAAATTTAATGCAGGCAATAGGTATGTGCATATTTACTTGTATACTAACAACACACTGTTATTATTATGATTTCATTTGATTTTTTCATAATTGCAAGGTATTTATATTCCAACATGGGCTAAGCAATTTTATCTAATCGAGGTTATACTAATTATTTTGATTAGTGTTTATACTAAAATTAAAACCCGGTAAATTATAATATAAATACGAAGGTGTGTTAAATATACAATAATATGTACATTTAAATTAAATAATTACAGTACTAGAGAATTCTGTCTATTGACGAAAATGAAATCACCAAGGCAGGGGTATATTTTAACGTAGACTACGTCTTGGGGTTAGTAGGGGTGAGAAATTAATCTATGATTACATTTAATAACTGCATTATTTGTCGCGAAAATTACATAATTTTATTGAGTACAACCCTGTAGTACAAGAAGTATGATAAAAAGAGCATACGAACTATTTTGTATTTTAATTACCTATATAATAATAATATATATGTTTCAGGTAGGTTTCGTTAAGACAAAGCCGTGTACACTTTCTTTGTGTAGCTTTAATAAGTATTCGTTTGTTACAGGAGGCTGAAGTTCACAAATTGATATAATTCGGGCTTGTCTTACACCCAAGCTTACACTTGCCGATATCCCTATCCAAAGTGCAGCCCTTAGGCAGACTTAGAAAGCCATCCCCTTTTATTTTTACTCTCAAATTGCAGTAGCAGAATTCTTGAAAAACTACAAACATATTATAATCTATTGAGGATTAGAGCATTTCTACGAAACATACTTTCAAACAGCGGTGTTTTTATGTACATGGAGGGTTGTGCCATTGACATATTGGTACTTTGGAGATGTTGGTACTTTCTAACGAAGCGACCGCATCGTCTGCTTCATGGGAAACTGCCACTGCTTGCAAAAGTTGTAATGATCGTATTCGTTCCTTTATTTGCGACCTCTAAGCAACGTTTGGCTTGCCTACCCCCGCGGGACATCACTGTGTATACTCCCCTTTTCGTGCGCCTCACACTATGCTCGAGGTTTTGCTTTCTAACGGAATATTACGTGTTATCCGCTGATTAGTTGCTGAGATATAGCTATTAAAAATTCCTACTAATATTGCAATAAAACTCCAGGATGTATTCTACGCCACAACAAACTGTCAATAGAAATCATACCTATTTGATTCATAAAAATAGACTCTTTCCACAACAAAAAAAATATTATGATAAGCAATCCTGAAACCCTGAGATAATTGCAGCATTTTTAATCCCGGGATTCGGAATTTGAGGATTGCAAACCCTAGTTCATAGAACCTAGTTTGCACATAAAGAGTATATAGAATATTTTTTTATATTTCGGGGTGGCTTTTTATTATTATTTATTTATATACTGAGTAAATCACGCTTACCAAATGGCATGTTTATGATTTTGTGAGCCGCGTTAAAGGCACCTACTAGCAGAATTTGGAGGTTCCGTGCAAAAAGGTATTTTATCAAATCAGGTGATAACGTCAAGTGACTTACTGTGCCATTAAATATGACGTATCTTGTTGTCACAATCCAATAAAATCCGTTTTATCGAGAAATAAAATATCAATAAATCACTATGTAATATGATATATTAAAATAATATATAAATAACGTTTTTGATAAAAGCTATAAACCTCCACGATAATCTTTTAAAATATTATTTGAAAAGACGTGTTTTTTTTTTTTAAATAAATCTAAAATTCATTTGCATCATTAATTTAGATTATTTTTACTTGTTATAATTTAATTTTACGACCATATAATAGTAATTATATACAGATTCACAAAAAAGATAATTTTTTTTTACCTTCTTTTACTGTATGTAGGTATTATGTAATTAATTATAAAAGTGAGAATTAATTGTATTCGTTCTTAGTGTGTATTTACCATTGGTGAGTACGCCTAGTGCATGAAGATGCCAAAAGGCGAAACCAGGGTAGCAAAAAACGATTCAAATGGAATATTAGGAATTGCTAATAATTTAATAAACTATTTCGTTTATTCAACGAATAAGATACAAGATTTGAGAATGTAATATTCTATATATTGAACATCATAATTTGAAAACATCTAATGCATATACACACTAGAAAAAATATTTTTGTAGAAAAAATACGTCAACCAACAGAACTTGCATCTGTATCCAATGGATTCGCGCCTGTGTGCTTTTCCAATTAATCTACGGGCATCCTACTTAATTACGACAATTTTAACTGGTAGTTGTTTCATGAAATACTTTTTGATGCATGAGACTATTTCAAATTATGTCTCGTTGAATAAAAGAAATAACTTATTAAATTATTAGCAAATCTGAGTACGTTATAAAAACTAAATAATGGAGTGATCCGCGACTAATAATATGAACTTAAATCAATAACTTTTCATATAGGTACATGTATTTTGTGAAATTAATATTTCATTTAGTACTCTTTCTTTACTCTAGAGTCTAGAGAGTTCTGTAACTTTTTGATTACATAGCTAGAAGGGAAGACAATAATTAAAAAAAAGATATTGTTAGAAGAAAAATCGATTTTTATACCAAATGAAGATGCTTTTGATCTCTTTATATCTTCAGTTTTGATAGATATAACTAACTCTCAATATACCTAATGGTTTTTTGGTAATAACTTACTGTGAAAATATATAAAATATTAGTCACTTGAAAACGCTAGCTTACCATGTAATATTTACTCCAATGAATAGATATAAATGAATGATAAATTTAAATAGCTTAATTCAAGTTCAGAACTCATATGGCACCCCAAAAATCATACGCATTATTTCACTAACTTCCCCGTGTGGTTAATTATATTTCCATATTAGCGGTAGGTATAACAATACAGAGTGGCGCACCTTGTAACAGCTGCGAAACGGTCAGTTGGTGTCTGTCTGCTATAATACGAGTTATTCCATTTCATATCACGTATAATAATATTATTTTATTTTATACAATGTTAATACGCCAAATGCAATGCGTATTAAAAGAATATTGGATTTAAAAAAACGAATCTTTTCAGATACTTATTAATTTATTGTTACTTAATCTTGTTTATTGTAATATTTCATTGCAAACAAAGTGAAATAGAGAAAATGAAACAAAAGAGTTATATTATAATATATTACTTGAATAAAAATTAATACAATATAGTAGGTAAAAACTATTATTATTTGAAGATCTATTACTAGGGTTTGAAGATGTATACGCCTATTAATTTATTAGTGATAGGGGTTTTTTTACAAACGTTTTAACTGTTCATAATTGGTTGGTTATATTTTTATTGTGATATTTGACTTAATAGGTGGGTGATAAAAGTTTTACCTGCTTTATTGTATTAATTTATTATGTACGTTAGAATTAATTGCATTAGTTGTGATTGCACATAGTGTTTGAAGATGCCGAAAGGCGAAACCCGAGTCGCAAAAACGACTCGAATGGAATAGTACAACATGAGTATGCATGAGATGTTTTAATATTATTTATGTTCAATGTATAAAATGTTACATTCTCCAATAATGAAAACTATTCGCCGAATAAAAAATAGTTTATTAAATTATTAGCAAGTGCAAGTACGCTATGACTAAAAATTTGATGCGATTCAGACTTCGGATAGTAATTAAAGCATTTAATTGATACCTCTTTCGACCATGCCCGATCCTAATAGGATCATATGGGCCTCCACAGAGTGGAGGTTTGTATTGACAGATTTTTGTTTGGATACCTACCTTGATTTAATATACAAAGACCGGTAGCCAACATTATTAACGCAATTTGATAAACATTTTATGTAAGAACTACTAATTAGATTCGTCGTGATTAAGTAGGATATCCGTGGCTTAATTGGAA
This sequence comes from Rhyacophila brunnea, assembly GCF_057557595.1. Classification (NCBI taxonomy): domain Eukaryota; kingdom Metazoa; phylum Arthropoda; class Insecta; order Trichoptera; family Rhyacophilidae; genus Rhyacophila; species Rhyacophila brunnea. The sequence goes on along the minus strand of NW_028233276.1, from coordinate 30,093,975 downwards.
AAGCACATTGGCGTGAATTCAGAGGTTACAGGTTCAAGTCCTGTCGGGTGTAGTATTTTTTTCAACAATGATTTTCTCTAGTGGGTTTTCATGATATGTTTTCAAAATATGTACGTTAAACTAATATTTATAAAACAATTATTGATATCCTAAATTTCTCCAAGTATATAAAATATCTCATACAATCCCCTGAATAACTCAAGAGTACCTACTACAGCGACTTGCTATACTTATTCGCTGTCTCAGTTGCTCAGTTGAACGGCACTCACCTGTTTTATCAGTCAAGCGATGACTGATCTCAGATACCGTCTTCAAAGCAGTGGGTCCACGGAGTCTAAATGACTCGAAACCCATACAGTCGTATTTTTTTGGCTTTGTAAAATTGAATCCGTTTATATAAAAAAAATAAACAGCATTTTTTATTTGGAATGAAAATTTTTGAAAAGAAAGTGCATGGATGTCGAAAGTAAAATATATCGAAGTATTTTTTTTAACTTAAGCTAACCTAACCTTACACCATCTATAAATCAGTTTTATATATTGTTTTGAATTAAAAATATGGTAGTTATTTATTGACAAATTTAAAATACCTCAGCGTATAATATACAAGGAAAAGTACAAAACAAGCACCAAATAGAATTTTGAATTAAAATTTCGTGCGCATACACTCAGTAGATAGTATTGATTGTGTCATAGAGCATTTTAAATCTGCTAATTGTACTTAACCTAAATTCTTACTTTCAAAAAACATATTTTCGTTATTAAAAATAATGTAATGTAAAAATAACCTTTTATAAAGCTTTACTATTATATAGTGCCAAAACATTTTATAAAGATTAAAATTCAAAAAATAAAGATAAAAAACTTCATTTAAATTTATAATACTGAATAACCCTACGTAAAATACCAAATTGTACAATAATATATGTACTTTATACAATTAAAATTCAACAGATAATGCTATCAGTGTGGAATTTATAAATTTAGTGATATATTCAGTACAGTGTAGATTACGTAATTACTCGCAAGAAAGTATACCACTGTACACGGCTTGCAGCAGACACCACCCTTACAACCCATAATTTCCCTTCTTGTTCACCCCCTAACCTAACCTATGCCATGGGCAATCCAACCCCCTCCTCTTACAGTCAGATACGATCTCCGATGGACAGATAATAAATAAACCCCCTCCCCCCGGCTAACGGACTCATAAAACATACAAAAAAAACTTTTAATAACCCCCAGCGCCCTTGTCTGAAGTTAATGGAATGGCCATGCATAATACTTGATACTACGTAAATTAAAAATGAAATTAATGCTTCGCCCTCATGTTACGTATTTTGGTGAGTGTCAGTTAATAACTGGCTGACTGGTCCATAACTTTATGAGTAAAACATAATGAAAAATGATTAGAAGATTCATTAGATTATAAAAATCCTGACAGGACTCTAGCCAGAGGGCACGGGCTTAGGGAGGGGGACGGTGTGGCGGGTCGAGCAGTTAAATGGCTATGCGATGCAATTTGATGTGATATGATGATTAATATAATTAAATAGTAATGTATGTGTAGAATTTTATTGTGTTGCCTGACTAATGTTTATTAATCCAATATGGCGAAGGGTTGTAACACTTGTAACTCAATAATTGTAGTGAATTTATTTAAAAATAAAAAAATACATATAATACCTTTAATTTTATCTCACGGAATTCTGGAGTTCCATAGAATACTATTTGGGGAATATTACTGTAGGTGTAGAGAGAGCATCACACTGGCCTTAACCTTAGGGATAGGTTGGAGGCGCGCTTCAGGATGTGGGGACCATGATCTTAATATGAGAACTTTTGAATAATTATAACAAAATGACAGTCACCACACATCAAAAAGAGTGCTTTTAGGAAAACACCATTTAAGATTTTACATATGTACCTATTTACGGCTATATTCTTTTAAGAAATTCTGGTTTCTGTTATGTGTGAATTTTGTCTGACAGATATGACAATTTAGGTACGATTTAGGCTAAATTATATATATGGTCGGACTTTCAAGTAAAGTTTTTATTTTATCACATTCGCATCCCACCAAATTTTCACCATTTTCGTGAGTATAGTGTGACGAGAAGAATCCATTAAATTTATTTTTAAATACCACTGGTATAAATAGGAATAGTAATTTTATTATTTTTTTATTAAAATTTAAAAAAAATCATAGAAACAACATTGGACGAAATGGGATTCGAACACACGTATTTTGTTTGTCAGGTAAGTGGATACTGTAACCACTAGGATACCGATGCAAGAATTCATATTATGGTTACCGATTTTTTCATATTAAATCAATGTAATCGTCGTCTGCTTGGATCAATTTACTGCCAGATGAAAGCCTCTTCATGCTGATTCATTTCTTTTTGGTCCGGTGGATTAAGTTTACACATCTTTTCGTATAACTGAACTATTTCGTTGATCCAATGTCTATCTTTCTGACATAGGTATTCTCACTATTGGCTGGCTACGACGAGATTTGTCCAGTAATTGTCTCTTCTCCATCAAGCTTATAATTATTACGATTTTTAAAAAGTTGTGTATAGAAATAAATACAGTTATTTTCTTTGCCGACTACCTACCGACCTTTTTGATAATACATAATTTTTAACGTAAGTAATATTATTTTGATTGTGTTCTAGTGAACTGTATTATCTTTCAATATGTATATATAACGTTGGGATTTTACAATACATAGTTCATTTATATTGCATATTCTTGTAATATGTATGATATTCGTGAAGTCCAGACTCCAGTGATGTCTAACCAGTAGCTCACGACTGCTGAGATATTCGAAGGCATCCTTGAATTTTTTTGTGTGTTAGTTGATTTTGACTATAACAGTTTATTTTAAATTTATCATTTAAACAACTGTGAAAATTGGAAATTTATAGAAATGATACTACTATATTTTTTGCATAAACCGACATTTAGACTTTACAAAAATATTTTATATTTATAATTTAACGGCTACCACATTTTAAGACAACACACAAAGCCATCTTTTCTATTCGCGTGTCGCAGAGATTGTAAGGGTGCCGAATACTTTCTCACTCGCACTCATGCATCGTTTTTGTTCATGCCTTGGGTAGATACGTATTTTTTACTGCTGATACAATATAAAAAAAACAACTGTAATCTCTGTAATTTATTGTTAATAAACATTTTAATTAATGTATGTTCTATTTACGTACGTTCACATTTTTAATGTATAATAATCTGGGCTCGAAACGGATAGAAGCGCACCGGAGCGCCGTTTCTGTTCGTGAAATCGGTAAAATTATCGCTCCGTCTCGTGGAAAAAATAATTTGTCCATTTGAACCATATATGCCAAGAATAGAAAATCTAACACACTTATTTTTATGAAATACCCATAAATTTGATAACTATGGAAATATCTTCAGAAAACTGTCGAGCGCTCCGGTTCGTAAACTTTTCCATTTCGAGCGCTGAATAATATATATAATTTAAATAGATGTGTTACATATCATTATTATAAATAATTACATTGTGTTATATTTATAATAATACCCTTTGTTTTGTTGTTTGACACCTGACAGTTTATTGTTATAATACAATTTTGTGTGTTTATAGGTAGACTGATTTAGCTCGGTGGGAATTTTTCATTATAAAAATATGCATCTGTATCAACTGATAACACGTGACAGCGATAAATGTGAATTTACTGCATACATTTTACCGCCCACAAACAATATGAATATTTTATCAAAACAATATTTCATGGAAACTACCCATTTGCAGTTATCAGAAAAGGATATAAACCAATGAAGTTTTTTTTATAACAGTACGATATATTTATATTGAATATTTATTTGGCATTTTTTTTGTTCCTAGTACTAGAAATATTTGGTTTTTATACTATATTAGATATTAAAATATATATAATATGAAAAAAATTCAATGATACGTGGATACTATAATCTTACAGTATTTTAGCAGAATATTGTTAAGGTAAGTATTCTGTTCTCGATTTTTATGAATACTAGGCATTGATTAGGTTACGTTTTTATAAGTTACATGGAAGTATACCGAATGAGCTAAATAAACCCTATTTTAGGAATCTATAAAACAACATCCACCTAAACTCATTTTCACATATGTGGAAGATATCAATAGCCGAAGCGATTTTTGTTGAATATAGTTATTGTTAGCCAAATTGGTATTATAAACAGCAGTTTTTTTCAACATTTTAGGAGAACAAACAACTGATTTTATCGGTTTATTTCGATCAGAAACACATAGATCAACACTATCAAAAGTAGGAGAGTTCAAATTTATAAGTAAAAAAAACGTAGCCAAATTGTAAGCCAGTATATGAGTACCTATACTGAAAATAAATTAGGATGAAGCCATGGATAGTATTCATGCAGTATCAAGTAATGAAGTTTTAAGAATTTCTTCTGAACCATCTCTACTATAAGGTTGTACTTTAACTGATGGAGTGTCCAAACGATAGACCCAATTTAAAGCCTGATTTATGCTAAGAAATTATAAAGAATATTATTTATTAAAGTAAGTAACACAGTTGCCACGTAAACAATGTATGTTTTCATTTTATAACTGAACTAAAAAGTAATTTATGATGGAATACGCTATTACTTTGGAATTCATAGCAGACTTTGCAAATGTGACATAGCAAATTTAATGACATGATGAAAAATGAGTAATAATAATTAATAATACGGCTGCAACGCATTTAATGTGCATTTTGAGGCGTGTGCAGAATAATAAAAACCATGTTAAAGCGGAGTTATCTTTCCTGTGGGTATTTAATTAATGAAAAAGTGTAATGCATTTTATAATCACACCGTAACTATTGACATCTCATAATCATTATAATAATTAAATAAAAAAATCAATTAGAAACTCGTTATGACGGTACTCGGAGAGCGAACGTCGAGCTGTGAACACGTCACTTTGTTTCCTGATGGCCACGAGGGTAATAACTTTTAAATCGTGTAAAGATGACTAAAAAACGTCACCCATTTACTTGGAAAAGAAAATATGTCAATGAATATTTTATTATTGTTACTAATAGAACAATAAACAGAACATTAAATGGACGCATGTCAGATTTATATGACAAATTATATTTCGTTTGGCACGCGTCATTTGCACAATCCGCGCATCGCCTAGCCACGATCTTTTTAGACCATGCCTCAACTAAGGTATGGTCATAATTTTTTTTCCGACCATGTTAGATCCTAATATGATCATATGGGCCTCCACAGAGTAGAGGTTTGTATTAACAGATTTTGTTTTTTTACGAGAAATGGCCACTTACTTGTTCAACCTATTAGGTCCATACCCTGACTCACACACAAATTGAAAAACAATGTGTACTTGCCAGACAAAAGATTCGAACCTGGGTCCCACGGTGTGATAGTCGAACGCTTAAGCCGCGCGGCCACCATGGGCGTTATAGTCTTAATACGTACATACAATCGTTTTTATTTAATTATACTTTATAATAATACTGCACTATCAATTTTAAATAAGAATATTGGGTATACTGGCATAATTCTACAGTGTATCGGTTATTTGCGGATGTATTGTTGGCAACAGGGAACTCAGAAATATCTGTTCTGTGGTTGGCAAACAATACCACTACAGCTAAGTGACTCTCGTAGTCCAGTGCGAAAAGCGCTGGCATTATATCAAAGTCTGGGTGTTTGTAATATTGTTTCACTTATATTAAAACAATAATATAATTGGGCCTCATGGTCAGTGATAATATGAACTATGAATGGCTTTACTGTAGCAATGGTGCTACTGTAGAATGATTCCTGTCTACCTATATATTATTTTTGTACCTCATAGACTGTCCAATTTGGTAGAAAATGAGTAAGTACAAAATTGATACCTATGTTATCCCATTCAACTTTTGCGTGTCCGGAAACTTGTACGTATTTAGCTCGCCATATCACACTTCACCGTGAAATGTTGTATCGGAAATATATGGCTACATCTTAAAGACCGTCCAACCTCTTTGGGTCAATAGTACTGGCATACAATTTATGTCTAAATAAAACACGGTTCTTGTCGGTTTAAACTTTACAGGAAACCTGAGCAGCAAACAAATTTTGAAAACAGTCGGTACACTGCATTATTTGTTACGTTTAGGTTAGGTTAGGTTTTCATTCTTCAATTCATGTATTTTGCCAAAATTATCTAAGAAAATTGAATTAATGTTCATATTCAATCTAATAAAATTATTGTAGACCGTATAGTATACGATCATTTCTTTCCGATAGAAAGCTCACGGCGAACTGTGCCACGGTGAAATGTTTTACGTACAATTTACATGTAAACCAACTTTTGAGTAGATATATTTATAACAGAAATCTGAAATTCTCATTTTTTTAACTGCAGTTAATTTGAACTACGGGTAGCAGATGTAAATGAATTTATACGTATACGTACCTACTTACTCAAAATCATTTCGACTGATTGGATGAAGACGAATATGAAAAAAACATATATATATGTGTCGTATTAAACTAGAAAATTGTAGTACTATACGTACGTATTAACTACAGTATATTTAGATCATTATTTAAGAAATGATCAGCGGAATATATGGCAGAAAAAGCGCTTCATGACTGGCTTTAAGATTGTTTATAATTGGTGTGGGTGCACCTCCACCAATTTTTTTCTAGAAGTAGTTAATAGAGTGATAATAAATGTACCCACCAATGTAACCAAGCAATTTACATAATACAAAATTAGAAGTAAAATAAATGACAAAAGCTCACATGAGCTTTATATTTTCAATTCACTTTGTGTATCGATGCAGCTTTTGAACATTTAATAAAATAACTAAATACTTAAATTATTTGTATTATTAAACACCCAAGCCCAATTACAGTAGAAACTCTCCTAGGCTTAAAGAACTCACATATTAATTAGATTATGTAAAATTTAATATATTGTGAGCTTAACGGAAATCGATCTCGGGGTCCCCCGGGTGAAAGGTTGGCGCCAATATTATAACATTATTGGTGTTTAATAAAAGGTTAATAATTTATGGAAATAAAAGAATTTAATTTTGTGATTAATTAATATGTATTGTATACACTTGTGTAGCCTAATTACTTGTAGCTACAAATAACGTACCTATACTGAGTAGAGTTTAAGAATATAGTACATAGTATAATAATATTATTATGCATATTAATTTAAAAGTATGGTAAAACATTATATAAAAAATGCAGTATGTTATAACCATTTTACTGTTACTAAAAAAATTTAATAACCTACAGAAATTCAAGCACCTAATTTAGACTGTTGAGGTATTTTTTTTAGATTCAAGTATATTTTTATACTTAAAATAATATGTAACATTGTAAAATAGTCATAAATAAATGTATACAAATTATAGTATTACTGATAAAACAAAGTGACATTAAAAAAATTCTTCTGACACACCAGTCAAGCAAAGTTTGATATAATTAACCCTTTGCGGAATAAAATTGTTTTATAAAAGAGCTCGATAATGCTGTATATGTAAATATATTGAATTGTTATGAAAAAAAAAATCCCTACGGTTAGTAGATAGACTCTATATTTCTACTGTGTTGATTTGTTATCGTCCTTAATACACATATTGTTCGAGTTAGTATTTATTTACTTAGTCAATTTGTTAATAAGAATAATATTATTATTTATTATTTCAAAATTATCATCTATTTACCCTAAAAAAATACCTATTTATTCAGACATCTCAGTATATACGATATATTTTATAACTTATAATATAATTATTGATGAAATCATCTATTTATAACAGTTAAAATATCAGAACGGTCCAAATATAACTGAGAATCAGTAGTATAGTGCCAAATAAATAGTGGCGAGTCGAAATTTTAAACATCCTAACCCCCCCCCCCTTCACCTATTTTTTTAATGATAGTGTTATAATATTTAGACGGATACAAAAATACATATACATATATTTAGGAATTGAACTGATTAATCGATTCTCTTAAATTTGTGTGCCCAGTTTACTGGTTCTCAATAATTATTGTTTTCAAGTTAAAAACAATCGCAACATAATTTTACTTATTCAATACTATTGTAGCAAAATAATGATGAAAAAATCAGGATAACTACCGGAGCGGCCCCGACCCACTACATGACTGCTGAGGTTGTTATAGACAATTTAGCTTGAAATAGCTGGCAATAACTCAAATATTGTATAGTTAAAAAACTTTTTTTTATGGAATTCTACAATGTAACCAGTTCAATTAGGTACTTAATACATTTGTTTCTTTTGTTGTTTTTCTCTTCTGACGGTACCTCATGACCTTCCCTGCTTCTTAGTTTCACCATTCTTGCAGTTACGATACTCGGGTCAAAAGGCTTATATCAGTGAAAATTAATGGAATTAATCCTTTATATATCTTAAAGAAGTTTTTACCTGTCATCTTTGTTGTTCAGCCTGGTAAGGTACCACAATTTTTCTAAGCTGATATCTACAGAACAACTTGCATGTGATGTGGCAAATTCTTCATAAATATTCTATCTATCTAGAAGAAGTGTTTATATAATATCAACTCAGTTGTAAGACTTAACTAGATTTTGTTTTTTTTAGACACATTTTGTTTTAAGCTGCTAGCCAGGGAACTTATGCATGCGGTGTGGTCAAAATTACTGGAGAACGCTCCATTCTTTAACAATCGACTTATTTGTCATTCTAGCCATTGGTATGTATCTTTCGGAAGTTTTAACTCGTTCAAGGATATTCTTTTAAACTGTCACAACAGATTAAGTATATATTACATTATCATAATCCATAAGCCGCTTAATACGCGGCCGTGGTGGTTCTAAAGGGGTCAATACTATGCTAAGCTCAAAATTACTTTTATTATGAGAAATATTACCTTATCAAAGGGGGATTATAAAAAATGTGCGTAAAATTCGAAGTCATAAGTCTCTGCCCGATTTTTTATATCGCAAAGCAAAGCATAAGAAAATCCTAACATTGCGTGAGATCGTAAAATAGGGTGACTACCTATTGCATAAATAAAAATTAACTGACCGATGTTACTGGAAAAAAGCTTAAAAATACGTTTAACTAAATTAATTTCTTCAAATTTGTTTTAGACTTGATAGTTATTTTGGCTTTTAAATAATTTTGAAAATATTTTGATACTGTTTAAAAGAGAGTGTAGTGCAACTATAACAGAAATACGGAACGAAAAATTTGTTGACAATCTACATTTTAAAGTGCGCCCATGATGGTCGAGCGGTAATGTATCGGGTTATGTCACAGGTCTCCTGTTCAAATATCGAGTCTGGAAAATTCACATATATGTATATTGTTTTTTTTTCAATTTAGGTATGTTACCTAGAGTATGTATCTAATAGGTTGAGTAAGTGCCTAATATTTTCTAGTAAAAACAAAAATATGGTAATACATCCTCCACTATGTGGTGGCCTGCTTGATTTTCTTAGGATCGAACATGATTATGTAATGTAATGTAATTTTTCAATACGTACCTACCCTATCAAAAAATATTAAATAGAGGAATAAATAGTTTTTAAATTTAAACAATTCGAAAAAAGTTTGGTATAATTATGCGTTCGTTGATGGCTTTCCTTGTATTATTACAAAGTATTTTCAAATGTGTTAAGGATATTTTATAGTTTAAATCTATTTTTTTTATTTAATTAAAAATAGGTAAGTATTACAAATTTGTTCATTTATTATTCGTATTTAATCTAGCTTCTGTATTATTTATGTCTATACTAAAAAAAACGAAATGAAAAACTACCTTTTCAATGCTAATAATAATAATTAAATATTTAATAATACTTACACCAAAACCATTGATCGAATGCTATATTTACTTTAATTTTAACAGTTTTAGAATTGATTGTAAGTTCATTGTTAATTTAATTGGTCTTAATATAATGAGTAAATTATATTAAATTGCATTTTTAGTAATTTTGTCACTTGATGTTACTAATCACTATATTTTTCTATAATTTGTATAGTTTTAAGTGGAATACAGTCATCGACATTGTGTATTATTAATTAATATGTGTACATTGTAAAGTCGCAAATATAATATAATGCAATATCGCATTCGGATAGTGACTATATTAAATGTTTATAGATCAGTTTTTGGTGGATGTGTCATAATACAAAATATAAATATTAAATATTATGAGAATTCATTCATAAAGCATTTCAAAACATGGTTACACTATTTTGTAAAACAGTGAATGGAGCAGATTCGGTCGCGCAGAAAATAAAATTGCGATGAATTATTATTTAACGGGACTGGCTATAAAAAGTTTATTAAAATTGATTAAGGGATTATTGCAAATTGGCGAAAAAAAAGGATTATCACATTAAAATTAGATTAATCAACTCGAGCACGGATTTGAGCCATACACCTAAAAATGATTGACACGTTTCTACGTGATACTTTGAAAGATTAATCAATTAATCATAATTATTAACAATATTTATTATTTATTTTTATGACATTTATAATTATCGAATATTTAATTATTTGTTCCAAGACTTATTTTGAAAAGCTATAATTTTCCGGTGTGTCACGATATTCTATGAAAAAACATGATAAATTTACATACGGCTTATTACAACCTTTGAACGCATGACTATTTGCGCTAAATATGACAAATCGCATCCGTAAAACAACTATTACTGATATAATGTAATATTAATTTTATTTGTATTAAGTTAAACTTTATAATATAATCGCCAAGTAAGGAATCTTCACCACTGGTATTTAGAAAACTAATAGGCATACAATATGATTTGTATTACGTGCTAAGTACGCGGCATTGCTCGGTGTGATTTGTGGTATTTAATATTATATTATTTTATATGCTATGATATTAAAGTATTTTCATCTAGTTTATATTTATTTTGTTTCAACAGTAGCAATATGTCAAAGTACAGAATGTCGTTTTACATGTGTTGTACTATATAAATTGTAATTTTTTTGGTTTTACTTTGGTTGTTATTTATTAGTATGTAAAAATACAGAACAAATGAATCATCAAATCCCAAAGTTCAACGTATGAAAGTATCTAAAAGCGGACGGGTACCAGCTGAATCCTAAAGCTCACAGGGTTAACCAGGTGAGTTTGAAGGGTGGGTCCGAGGGTGGGTGCAGAGTCGTAGGGCGGCCGAGCAGGATGGTAGGCGGACGGTGGCATTAAGGGCGGCGCACTGCGCGCTGTCACGCGATGCCTTTTTTGCCATTGTGCCGGGGTCCCCCGGGGATGTGTTCAAAATTTAGTGCTGCATTACTCCGAAATCAATACCCGCTCGTCCGATGGACATCTTTCCATGCTGCTCCCCGGCCCAGACATCGCAAGCATTATTTCGTCTGAAAAAGAATCAAAATATACCTATGTAAACTCTCTTAAGTAGGTATGTTCTATTTACAATATATTGTGTGAGATTGTGAATGTGAAAAATTATTAGATAAAATGGTTGTATATAGGTTGTTGACACACATATAAATATCATCAAATACATAATGTTTAGTTTTTTTTTTATTTCTGTGTTCAATTATATATATTGGATACTATTTAAAATGTTTATTATTGCATCGAATATTTCCGAGATTTCTTTGGAGATAGTTAGTATTCTTGAAAAAATAAATATCACTTATTGATTTCCCTATAATAGCTAAATGCTTTTATAAACGTATACTCGACTCACTATACATAAATAAGAATTTAACTATTACGACTAAAACATCTGAAATCCCAAAGATAATGCTGAGGAGATAATGTGGAGAAGATTGCCTGGAAACTGCTGCTGAAGAGAAATAAACTACATATATGTTATTAACACACGTATATGTGTGACTAACATATATGTTAGTCACACATTTGTGTAGTAGTATAAATTACAAAAAAAAATTGGTTATTGCAAAATTTTATATCAATGACTAATAAGATTATTGTGCAGAGTAGTAAAATGATTTTCAGATTAGCAGATTAGTTTCCCAAAAATTTCTTTCATTCCTCCTCGTGAACCTTTATATTATCTTTCTTAACTAATAATAAGTTTTTATTTTCAAAAAGGAATTTTGGATATAAAACAACAAAAATTGTTCATTATAATGAAATAACAAAGATAAAATTGCACACGAACACATTAGATTGCTCACTACTAATAGTAATCAAATCAATAATATTAAAAATATTACCAAAAGTAAAAGATAAATATAGTATTGTGCAACCAATTTGTCCATAGTATATCTATCATATATGTTAATACTGTTAACTTAACAACATTTTTTTTTATATATTTTTGACTGGGACCCACGATTAACTAAATATAACGATGAAAATGCAATCTAAATTGTTTTTATAACATCCCATAAAATCGAGGATAATAAGTCCACCCCCCTATTAGCTTTTTCAACCCAGTTTCAATCACAAATTTGGTGGGTATTTAATTAAATTTATACTTTTGATAATTGTAAATTTTTAGTATCTTCTTACTACCCATTTACTCAGTTACTAAGGCCAGCATTTTTTTTTATTCTGTCCACCGATCATATAGGGCTGAAATGCTCACTTTGAGAAACCATGTTTAATAGTTTAAACGATTTATATACAATGTGAACAAGAAAATGTATGAAAAACACATTTCCACAAATTATTTGCAATGGCGTCGCAAAGTTTCTAATGACAGAAAATTTCCCTTGCAACGTGTGTAAGCTCTGAAACAAAGTTTATTTACGTTCTAATGCAAGTTTTTCCGAACATACTTGCAATACGAGTACTCGACGAGGAATGCAATTTCCGTGTTTTAATAAATGTGGAATGTCGGAAGAATGAAAATACGGACAGTTCTGGAAAATGAGTCACCACAACAAATCGTCCCTTACCTGAATTGAAATATCATTGATACAATTTCTTTTACTTATATTATATATATATTTTAATATTATCTTACCAAAATATAATAAATACCTAAAGTGTAAAAACTGTATTTTGAATTGTTGATAAAAAAATCTTAAATTTATTAATACGTAGATCTTACATGAAGACCCACTAAGGTCATATCTTGACACGAAACCGTAAACATTGACAGTAGTGATAGCTATTGGTCATACTTCGAATGCAACTTATCAGTCGAGACTTTGAAATCAGTTCTGATCGTTATTAGAATACACATTTTTAGATATTATTTTATTTATTAGTTTTTCTAGTATATTGTTTTATTGTTATTGATTTGGCTAGAGAATATTAGCTCATACTTATTATTTTTGTAGGTATTAATCTTGAATAAGATATTTTTGTCAATAATATGTTATTTCGTAATGCAATAAAGCTACTTAGTTCTTGGGATTCTTATAAAACGATTGAATAAAGTGAACCTTTTTTATACAATAGGTCTCTTTTCTGAATAATAACAGACTTCTTAGTTCTTATTCATGATAATTGATTGAATTCTCATAACATAGCATTGTTAAATTATTAATTAATATTTTTATGCAGATTTAAGTACATACCTAGAAGTTTTCACTAATGTTTTCTGAAAAGCTAAGTAAATTAAATTGATTTAATTTTGATCAGAATCAGTTAGTATTTTACATTTATTGTTATTTTCGGTAAGTACATATTAACTTAAATAATAAATGCAAGATTGTATATTTTGTACTACTTGACAATATTCCATTGAAGTGGATAAAACCAGTCATGATGACTTAAAAACTTTGTGGAATAAATACTACATACTTATTGTGTTTTATTTGAAATAATAAACTTTATCTATCATAGAAAGTCCACATTTTTATTCAAACGTTTTGTTTATACTAACGTTAATTATCTATTGTTTTAATGTTCTGGTTGTGAAATGTCTGAAAACTATCGGAATTTTCCTAGGAACTGAATACTGACTTCGCTGTCTCTAGCTTTCGTTGAAAACAAGGGACTATATTTTAGCGTCGAATGAATATCTGAATAAATCAACCTTGCTCGCTTGCTTTTATTAAATTTCAGGAAAATTCTTCAAGTATTATGATGCTTATATTATTTTATTTTAAAGCATATTTTTGCTTGCACCATTATAATGCAGTATGATGTATTACGAATTTTTTGATAATATATTATAATAAGTATCGATTTTATTCTCAATAATTTTTATGTACATGCCGATATGTTCAGACTTGAGTACTTAAAGTTGAAATTTAAATAATGGATTCTCTAGGAAGATAGATGCCCCACTTTTAATAACTTGTAAATTTAAGTCCAGACAAAGGTAACATTATTTTTTGCTTATGTCTAATGCCGAGGTGACTTACAGTTGGTATGTTACCAGTTGAATTGATAAAAAATAACAATTGTATTGGATATGTGAATGGTGATAAATTATAACACGCGAAAAAAAATGCCAAAAAACTGACAGGTTAGGTGAGGTTAAGTTAGAAATACCGTGTCATGTTATCTTTTTAGATACCCGATAATTTTTCCTATTTTAATATCTACACTAAATAACCTACCTGGTACCTACTGTACCTACACTAAATAAAAATATATTTAATTGCATACCACACAAATTGCCATTTACATATGTACAGCATTAATTATACGTTTCTAAATATTATACCCCATTTTTCTGGCATGAATCAATCCGCACTTTACCATAGTTTAACAGATATTTATCAATGATTTGTGATGAAAAGAAGAAGTAGAACTATATAACACGAGAAAGATATAGCTGATAAACTTTTAAATCTAATTTACCGTTTTAAATAATTTCAAAAGCATTGAATATCAAATGATCGATGATTTTTATAAAATTAACATATAAAGTAAAGAATAAATCTTCTGAAAAACGTTTTCATAATATTCTTGTATTCGTATCATTCATTTTTCTTCCTGGATTAAATCTTAATTAATTCAATATAATATTTTGATAATGTATTAATATTAGGTATCATAAAAACGATAGAGAATTAATATTCACAGTGTATTTTATAAGTACCTATAATGCAAAATAATGTCGATGAAGTTATGTAACATGAAGCTAAAAGCACCATAAAATGTAATATTATGTAGTATATAAAACAGTAATGTCCATATTACATAAAGATTTACAAGTTTCAGTAAGTGGCTTTTGATGCAATACATCTATGTCATACATATTAAAATTTCAAAGCGGTGTATTTTTACAATATAAAATATTACTGCAGCATTTAAGTAGTGAGTAGGGAGAAAAAAACTTTTTACAACTTTGATTACGGCAATAAAAGAAAGACAAATTTAACTAGCTGTCGCATAGACTCATACATTATCTCGTATTAAATTTTCTTTGTTAAAAGCTCTAGAATTTCAAGAAAATTCGAGTTAGTTGAGCTTTTTCATAGGGATTAAATTTATTAGTATAAATGATATGTAATTTTTTAAATCATTAACTTATGGAAAATGAAAACTATCTAAGTATTTTAATATTTAAAAAGGCATATATTAATTATTTATAAAACTGCTGTATTATTATTTAAAAAGTTATATTACCGTTTCTATGGAAACGCATAACGATTAAACAATATAATATAATTATATTTTTACTTGACATGTTATATTAAAAAATAATAAATTTCTATGAGAAGTAGTTTTAAATGTAATAATGAATATTTAATGTAGAAATTTATTAAAATTTAGATAAAGTTATGAAAAATCTCAGATGCATAATTATGATAAAATTCAGAGAAAATATTGCAGTGAAATTCTAACATGCATCTTTCACTTTATTTTTGATCCTAACTAACAAGCAACAGATCCAATTATTCTTCTTGCAAATAACCCTGACGTCTGAAATCTTTCTGAGGCGTTTGAAATTCTATCAAAAACATATTTAAAAAAATATAATTCCATGCAATTAACTACTGCTACCACGATTTATTGTTAGGTGTCAAAGATAATATAAAACTTTATGACGCTCTTTTACAGCTTAATAATTATTCGAAAGTAATCGATAAGTTAATTTAAGAGTATTTGGAAGAAGATGTCAGTTCGAATCCAACTTTTTTCAGAGCTTTTTCAAAATGATGTATAAAAAGTATTGAACATTATTAAAATGTGGTCTTGAATGACACAAAAAAATATTATGTTCAGATATAGGTTCTCGTATCTTATTATTCTTCATTTATCTATATAGACATAAAGTGGCTCATTTAAGGAGCCCTATTATCCTTATTGCTCTTCAGATGGGAAACCAATTTATGTGTATGGCATTTATTATCAAAATACTATATGGTAATAACTTGGATAAAAAGGGTTATAATATTCAAATATCTATTTATTTTATTTGGAGAAAATAAGTAACTACTTAAAACAATTAATTATAATTAATTGTCTTATTATAATGTCGGTAAAAAATTTATGTTTCATGAAAAATAATTGTGAACATTTGTATTACAATAAAACATTAGTTGAAAAACATCATTTTATTAAAATTAAAATTATAAAATGATCAACGATGGAAATATTTTAATTCGAAAATTGGGATGCTCAAAAAATTCGAATTAAATAGTTTTTTGGTATATCTATGTTCACACTTGAAACAAAAAAAATATGTTAAATATTATAAAATATCAAGTCTGTCTATATTATGTAAATCGAAATAATTATTAAAAATATACATGAATAATTGCTTAATTTAAATACAAGTAAAATCAGCGTTGATGAATTTCCAAGTTCCCACGTATATAATTAAGTATGACTTCATTCATTAAATAAAATAAATTCATTAATTCGATTATGGATAATATATTGACGGAAGTGCGTGACGCCCCCCGTGGATATCCACAATTTATAACAACTTACATCGATAACTACTTGTTAAAACAAGAAACCTTGTTTTCGTTTGACTTAAGTAAGATATCATTCATTTAATTGCAAACTGCGACTGATTACAGCATTTATACCTTCTAGCTCGTATAAGCCTGGCAAGGTTTCTGGTTTTAAAACACTAATAAAAATAAATATTATCGTTATTTATACGAATCTTTTTATAATTCAGGTTTTTCATTTTTTTTTTTAAATATAAATTAGCTATTATTTATAAATGGAGTATATAATTTAAAATAAAAATGAATTATTCAATGTTTTTAGGTATCTACCGATTTAGGATTATATCTACGCTATTTTAAAAAACATGTAAATAAATGGTCATTAAATACACATCATTTGGAACACCTCAAAAGAATACTTTTAATAGTATATATAAATAATGATGCAGAGCGGCAATCAATTCGCATATATCGGATTGGGAAGTAAGTGACTAAAATAATTTCTGTTTTAATTGCTTCACTAATAATTACATATTAAGTAAAATCATAATATTTCAGCTTATTGTTAAAATGATGACTCAACATTTTATTTACATAATATACTATGAAACCAAACGCGGTCTTTCTGTTCTCAGTATAGGTACATTTTAATTCGTGACGAGATTTGTCGGCGGCTGACAGAATTGAGATTTAATAATTATTATAACAATGTCACCAGATGCCATTCTCGCAGAGAAGGCTAAAGGTTTTTTTATTCTATGCTCAAATACCTGTAGCTTTTGGTAATTGCTGACAATTATTATCTACTACTCTAAACCGTAAGGGGGCTCTCGTGGGGGAGTGCATAAGGCGCTGGCCTTCCACGGGAGAGTTCTAGGTTCGATTCCCGGTGAAGACACAATATTTATGTGATTTTCTGATTTTCTGTGATGTCTGAGAGTTTGTGATTATTCAAAATTACTAACAACCACATTGTACGAAAAAGCAAGGACATGGTTATTAATAATTCTAAAAAAAAACTCTAAATCGAATGACAAATTATTCTACGAGGCCTACCGCGCCACTCCAATTATAGATGACATTATTTTGACAATTAGAAAGTGGAGGGTTAAATACCACATTTTAGTTATCAGTTATCAAAATAACAACCACAGATAAATTTACTTTACGTACTTACACTGGTCTCAGCCTTTTTTATAAAGATTGTTTTCATATTCCTTGATGCCTGTACACTCAGTCAGGCATTTATTGTCAGATGAAATCTAACGTTATTAGTTGAGATTTTGCGTTAAATTTAATAAAAGTGAAATACGAAATATGCTTTTATAAGTAACCTTGTTATTTACATTTAATTTATTATACTAGTTTCATAAGTACTTATATATATTTAGTTTTTTTTAAACTATAATCTGAGCACTTCGTTACAAATATGTAGATATTATCTATAATACTATGTAGCATATTCGCAAATAATAAAGTATGTATATTGTAGTATGACAAAAAAACTGATTTTGTGGTAATACTTGAATGAATAATAGATAGAACGATAGTAATTATAAAAGATCATTTATAACTTTTTAATAATTACATATTCTCTTAATTAATTGAGTATATGAGTCAATTTTAGTTTATGGTCGTCTATCAATAACCAAAAAACGGCATTAAACCTAAGGCAAGTTTTCGCATCGTTTAGTGTAATGTTATTACAATCAAATAAATTTTAATTAATAACCTTTGTGTAACCAATACATTTATCTTCAATATACTATGTCTAAGCACATGTATTTTTTCTAATGAATTGTACATCAATGATCACTTTCTAATATCGAAATAAACAATATAAACTATATTCAACAATGATGTAATATCAGACAAATGATAGATGATTTCAAATTGGTTTAAATCATTTACTAATGAAATGCATATCTTAAGAATATCTTAATAAACAGTCATAAATAAAAAGCTATACAAAGATTGTTTTTAATGTGAAATTTTAATAGAGACGATATGATGGAAGGATTATACGAAATTAAAAATAATACGTTGAATGTCCGAAAAATCTTTGGACTCACGTTGGAAAATGGGGACTATAAAAGAAAAATGAACCACGAGTTGGAAGAACTGATTGAACAACAAAAAATCATAAGATACTGTAAGTCCTAAAGGAGACCCAGAGGCCGACCAAAAAGGAGATGGGCTGACGCCGTAGAAGAGGACTGGCTTTATATAGGAAGACCCAGTAACTGGAAAAGTGTGGTGAAAGACCAGAGTGAGTGGAGAGCGGTTGTGGAGGAGGCCAAATCCCACCCCAGGATGTGGCGCCGTGGAAGAAAAAGAAGATGTTGAATGTCTCATCATCTCAGCTTCTGCTGGATGGAGGTGTCTTCTCGGTACTGCCAGGAACTTGGTTATCCCTTAGCTCTTTCAAAATTTCATGGAACCCGCTAAATGACATGATTTTTATAATAATAATCTATCATACAACCTCCCAAATTGCACAATATGTTATACCTATCAAAGCTTACCTAAATATCGACAAAACTTTATCAATTGATAAGGGATGATATTTAAGGTTATATGTAAATTGTAAGTATTACATTATTTCACAGTAGCACAGTTTGCCGTGAGCTTTCTTATCGGAAAAAAGATGATCTGTCATCGATCCCGGTAGTGTTTATTACGTATTTTGTGTTTTAGATAAGTCAGGAGGTCGATTTATATAAAGTCAGGCGGGAACCGCGTCAATTTTCATAGCAGATTTTGGGCAAAATTCATGAATTCAAGAATGAAAACCTAACCTAACCTAACTTAACCGAACCTAATAAATAACCCAGTATATCGATTGTTTTCAAAATTTGTGTGCCGCTGGCTTTCTGTAAACCGACAAGAACTGTGTTTTAATTTAAACATGAGTTTTATCTCTATGAATACGTAATATCTATAAATAAGTTAATTACAAAATTTACGTAAGCGTGTTAACTGATAAGGATTAGTAAACACAAATGTAGACAAACATACATAAGGTCATAGGGTTAGACCACCCATAGCCGAATATTGACCATATAGAAATATTTTCTAACTGTAATGAGGTCAATTGACTAATTATTATTACGTTACAAAACTATATGAATAGTGGGCACGCGTCCGCGCCCTTCGTTTGTAATCTAGTACACTTTGTAATGCTTATACGTCAATTCTATATTTGCACTTTTGTTCTATAAACAATAATCTACCATTAACTTACGTGAACATCTTTATTATTATGTGTTTATTCTATACCTAGCCTTGAAGATAAATTAACCAACAAGTAACCTTGAAGACAACGATCTATAAATGAGATAAATGTGTATACTTCTCACGAGCCTGCAAAATATCTGATCTTCGTTAAGTCGACAAAGAAAGAAGAATATCATCACATCATTTCAGGTCCCTTTAAATACAAGTAAGCTGATTCCTTTACCTTATTCCCTGAGGGATTTATTAGATAGTTGTGGTTTTAATGCATATTTTCGATCCTTGTGCATTATGCCCAACATGCATATTATATCCGTATATTATACACGTTATGTACTCTTAGATTTTAAACTTATTATGAATGGTGTAAATACTACATAGATGGTAATGCAATCTAAAAGGTAAAGCACGGATTAAACATACGGTATAGAGTCACGCCACTTTTTAGTAAGTATAAAAAACGACTTTTCTTTTTATATTACATATTCTTTTCGATGTGTTTTGGTTAAGTTGTTTATCTTTCCGTAAGAAGTGTACTACGTCATTCGATTTCACGTCGACGATATAATTACCTGATGAAAAAAATACACTTGGTATCGGCTGGCTCTTTAGAGATGATATTACCGGCAGGATTTTCTAGTACGAAATACCTAACTATGAAATTTTTAGTAAAAAATTTTACAATACTGGTTCAAAACGTAGTTAAAGGGATGGTATCGTCAAATTTTTTCTGGAGTTTCTGCATATGCCAAAATGCTATCGATGATTTTTCCTTTCACTTCTACAATAATTTTATCAGAATGAAATTTTCACGCAAATATAAAAAAAATATTTACAGTAGTAAAAAAAATACACAGTAAACAATTTAAGTTATCAGAAATAAAGCCTAAAACCCACATTTTTATATCCTGAAAAATAAACCTCAGCTATTTATATGAAAATCAAAACGTTGGAAATATACTTTAATATATATACATTAACAGTTTATTACGATAATAAGTAAATCCTTGTAGTGTGTAATCATATTTTGATTCAGTATACAATAATATCTTTTACGAGATGTCAGCCTAAATAAAGCGATTTTTTGCAATTGACCCTAGGATTCCATTTGTGAACGTTTCTACTACCATTATTACTAATAAAAAATTGTTTAAAGGTGTATATATATCAGAATGTTCAATTATAAGTAGATCATATTATGGGTCTCTACATCGAGGAAGTTGTATTAAGTAACAGATTTTTGTTTTTACTAGAAATGGGTGTTAGCCACTTCTTTTACCTAGTGGATATAAACTTTGGGTTCAAACACACATTTAAAAATGTAAATTTTCAAGACCCGGGATTTGGACTCGGGATCCACGACATTATAAGCCTGACGCGTGACTGTTTGACAATCACGAGTCTATATATTGGAAAGTATTAAATTTGTATCAGATCTGTTTGTGTGTGAACGAATAGTGGATTTGCATATTTAAATGCTAATCGTCCTACAAGAATTCAATTATTCGATCATTGAATAGATTTATAAGTATTGCCGGCAGTCAATAATAAAAAAACGTTTTAACGATGAAGATATTTTTCGTGCAAGTACATAAATAACGAAACAGAGTTCAGTGCCTCGAGTTGTAACGTGTTAAAACATATACAATAAATATTATTCTTAACATGGGTAGGTAAAATAGAAATTGGTCAAATATCTTTAATTAATATGATGAACTATAACATTATTCTACATGAATATTTATATATTGTTTATTAATTGAGATGCTAAGGATTAGAGCAGTACAAGTGACATAATATAAGTAAAAATAAGTTAGTAAAAGGTTTCATAATATAATCAATTGATGTAATTAATATTCCTTAATTTAATACATAAAAACCGATAGTCAATAATAACGCAATTTGATAAGCATTTCATGTATGATCTACTAGTTTAAATTAGATAGGAGGCTCGTAGCATAATTGGTTAATGCACAGATTGACGCGACATTAATGGTTATACTGGTTCAAATCCCGTCGAGTTTCGTATTTTTTTTCAAATATGATTTTTTTCTAGTGGGTATATATTTATTATCGGAGGTTTTTTCAAGTTATGTATGTTCATAATCACATACAATTTATGGGTGTAATCGGATTCAAATATGTATTAACCGAACTGCTTTGTATAAAATTTTAAAATATATTTCTAACTAAATAAACTTTAACTGTGTAGAAAATGATAAATTATAATTGATTTTAGTTTTGTACTTTTCCGTCTCTGAATCGTTTTTTGTAACCCCAATTTCAAATTTAATCAAATTCAGGCATTAAGCTCAATAACAGGCGCGCACACATAAAAAGTGATTTGGGAGAGGTCCTTTTTGTTTTGTTTTTAATTATTGATTATTAACAAAATCTAGCAGGTGTCACAAACTTTTATCTTGCGTACTAAGAGTTTTCCGCCTCTTCAACCACGGTTATCACACCTATTCTGGATGTACATTCCCCATATTCAGACACTCTTCACCTCGAGTATAGCGATGAACACCTAGCATGCAGGTAACTAAGAGTGTTCATCACCGAGTTATTACGAACTCGAAAGCCGAATCTCCCCCTGTGTGCGCGCCTGCTCGATAATGGCAAACGTACCTACTACTATGTCATTTAATCCAATACACGTTTTATTTCTACTTTAACAATTATAATAAATAGTTAATGATTATGGTTAAGTGAAATATATCAGAATTATTACCACCGTTTTGCGATATAAAGAATTTTCCAGCATTTTTGTAAGGGGCTTCATAAGCCCGGGTGAATCCAAATTAGTGATAAACAATACGAGTAGACGAATTGATTTCAATTTGAATTTTTCCTTCGACTTAGCATCAACTAGGGTAGTTTTATGCCAAAATCACTAAAAATACTCGATAGTAAATACGATAAAGGCAACTAGAAAATAATTTCATATTATTATAATCCCATATAGTGTGCAAAGGATTCATCCAGCTGTAAACTTGATTATTATGGTGTATAGATACCATAGCAGAGAGCTGATCAGTAACCACTTGGTCAACATCGGCCATCATTTCCATGTGGCTAATGAATCGGTCGCTGTTTGTGTAAACACTATGCCGAACCCTCATAAATATTCTTGATATTTCAATTCGAGGCGAGATCGTAATTCAAAAGTGGCCGAGGTAAAGAGAAAAGCTGCCTCGAGCTTTTGAACCGACTTTGAACACAATAGTATGTTTAAGGTATTTTAGTAAGGTATCGTAATTGAAAATACTAGGTGAACGATCGCAGTGTGGATTAGATGTTATTAATAACAATGCCAGTAAAAATGAAGAAATTTCTACCAAAGTAAAATTAATTAATTTATTTGATATTATTTTTTCTCTGTTATTTCTTGGTGGATAAGAAGAAAACAGAAAAACATGATATTAAAAAAATAACAAACACTGTTTTTTACGTACGTAACGGCACAAGCTTACAAATTGTTGCACTAATTATTTGTGAATTAATTTTTTTTTATATATTTACTTTTTTGATATTTTTCTTGAATCTGACTAAGTATGTACGTATTTTTACATTGGGTGTAGGTATATTCATAATATATCAAATCTAGCTCCATTTGTTAGTAAAAATAGAATGAAACTGGAGGTTGATTGCAAAGTCGTATATATTTATTAGCAACCATTTTTTAAACATTTAAATACTAATTTTAAACACGTTTTTTCATTAATTTTAAGGGTATTTTTTATATTTGCTAATTATTCACTAATATTTTTGCAAAAAGAAAATAATGTATTTGTCGTCCAAAATGGTGCTCGACAGTTTTATCTTAAAATGGTAGAATATATAAGTTACGGACTTTAGACTGATAGGCTCAATAATTAAGTGTCCATTATAATTCTCACTGTAGTTGGTGGCATTCGCACAACTACAGCATATGAAGATTTTGGTAATCGAAAGCATCATTATATAATACACATATAATAATATATACCTATGTACTTATATATTTAAAAAAAAATGTTACTTTTTAGCCTATAATTATTCAATATTCTTCCTCATTTTTCTTTATACTTATGTTCTTCTTATCTCTTACTTTCTATCTTGTTAATATTGATTCTATTTACCTATTAACTATATTATAATTTATATATGGAAACTTTGATGGTTGCAATATTTTTTCACTATTGTATTTTTAAACATATTTTTGTAATCAATCAAATACAATAAAATAAAAATAAAAAATAAAATAATATAGAATGTAAAATGAACTGGTTGATTTGAATTGATTTAAATCGACCAGCACAATATATTAGTATTGGGAGGCCCAAGTTACACGGGTTGTGATGGGGTCTCAGATTGGAGGATGATATGATGAGAGATTGGAAAAATGTCTGTATGTATTTGTATCTAAGTTAAGGGTATGCTATTTTCTCCTCTCTATTTACATCCTTTAATTGAAGTGGAGCAAATGGTTACCAGATAGCTTTCAATGAAAGTTTGTTAAAACATTGACTTTTGTATGCTCGGTCTAGAATGAAAAATAGTAACGTAACAAATTTAAATAAAATATGTATCTAACCCATTAACCCATACTTAGTGTCTGAAAATTTTTACGGATGCACTTCGTTGTATCACACTTCACCACGAGTTGTTGTATCGGAAATAGATGTCGAAATAAAATACTTAAAATATGTAATAAAACCACCGGAATACAAACGATATACTGAAGATAATGGGTAGGTAAATAAATTAGAAATACAATCATGTCGTATAAAATTCTGAATCATTCAAAAGTGGGTTAGCAAATACGTACATATGAAATGCTCCAAGTCTTTTTTTAAAACGCGTTTTAAAAAAAATGCTATATACCTACAGCTATCTATTTCCGGTACGATAGCTCACGGTGAACTGAATATCTAATAATAACACAACTTTTTGTGAATATGTTGCTGCTATAAGGTTCGAATCCGTGACTCGATTATCAGGAGAAGGAAATGCCAATCTCTCTTACACATGGAATCAATATAGAATTAGTTGTATCTGTATGTATATTTCTTGACAATCCCTAATAATGTAGCTTTAAATCCAGGACTGATTAGACGATAAGTTATAAATCATCATGCACGTGATATTCTGACTCGTTGGTATGCAGACGCTTGCGTCAATTATGACTCTAAAAGCTCAAATAAAATAAAATAGTGTTATTAATTATTGTTATTAACAATTCCAATCAAAGACTGTGTTTTGATTCGGCGCACGCGCGGCGCCTTTTCATTCTCCCCCCAATCCTTCCTCTCTTTACCATCATACTTTCGAGGTGCCCTGATGTCTTCATTAGTGCTTACTTTGGTTTGATACAGTATTGCCAATAGAGAGATTATTTTATTATAAATGAATTCAATATTAATATACCTAGTGATACATAGTACATATCTAAATAATAAATGTACTGATCATATTCGGTGAAGTTTAAAATTTGTTGTAACAAATTTATTTAAAATTGGAAAACCATAATTAATAATATTATATTACGTGCATTAATAATGGTATAGTACGTGTCTTATATGGAAAACATTGACTGGTGGCTACATATTATATCTGAAACTTGTTTGAATGATTTAATAAAATCTAGCAGATCGAGTAACGATAAATTTATTTTCTTTTTAAGGCTAGATATGCTATGTCAAAGTCTAAAAATATAATAACACAAACAATTTGTAGTTTTAATAAAAATCCATATGTGAGTATGGTTGTAGCTTGAGATTAACGCATTTGAAATAAATCACATTTTAAAAAATACTGTAGCATATATAAGTTACATAATTATTGATGTTTCATTATTTAGTCTTTTATATTGGTTATGTGTAATTAAATTCTTAATATTGTGAAATATTCAATATTTGGAATAAGTAATTTTTAGCAAGAATTAAAAATATTTTATGTTCTATTGTGACAAAATCTGTAACACACAAAAAAGATCACGATTCTTTGTGGACGTGATTTAAGTACTCTTACCACAGAAATATTAGACACTGGAAATATTAGACTATTACCATCATAAAAGTAATCTTAGACACAAGACAACCCAAAGATTAACAGTTTTTTTAAAAAAAAATAAGAAATGAATTAACCAGTCACGTGCGTTGACTTTTGCTATTTGGGAAAAAAATATACCTATGTAATAAAATATGTACCCACTATTTGCTACGTGTTATCTACTTCTACTATCTAGGTCAACGATAATCAATAAAGATTAATTACTACATATAAACATTAATAATATATATATATATATATAATAATTAGAAGATGTACGGTTAGGTATAATTTTCCATATATTTGTACAATAAATTCAACAATACATGATCAACATTAAAGAAATTTTCTATAGATTCAAACAAACATGAAAGACAATAGGTAACTACGTGAATTTGCAAGACTCGGCATTCGTGCTCGCGACTCCCAAGTGAACATTCGGTCGCTCATCCATCGCAGAAACTTTAAATAAATAAAATGTACATTATAATATATAATGATATCGATAACATTCTTGCACAACTTTCAACCAATAGACTTTCATTCATAATAAATTAGGTTAATTCAATAATACAGATCTAGAATTATTATTTAATATCGTGTATATTTAGTAACCGTTGAATATTATTACGAGAATTTAATTAATATGTGCTAATTTGCGAGTAAAAGGACGTTGTTAATACATTTAGTTAACACCAAACTTACGCATTCCATTAGCGAAATTTTAGCACCTATTATAGCGTAGATGTTAGACTCATAGTTGAATCGATAGATTAAAAATAAATATAACAGCACTCACATGGACAGTGAAAGATGTGAGTGCGAACTTTTTTGTATGTTTTTTTTTCTAATATGCGTATGTTTTGTGGGTATTTTTAGTCAACATATTTTTAATATATAACCCGCAAATATTATATAGTTGTTAAAGTATTAAAATGATTATTTTCTTTAGATAAACTAATTATATTTTCTATTAATATTGATGCAAAAAGTATTACTGTATGTTACAATTACAAAAAAAAAACATTATTTAGTCGGTAAAACTAAATTATTGGGTGATATTGTATGTCAAATTCACCCCCTCGGTGCTTTTCTATCGAAGCTTTTGTGAATCAATTTATAAAGGTAAATTGTGTTTTTATTAGAATTTCATTGTCGGCATACATCTCTCATCATTAACTTTATAGACACAATACAAAGAGGCAGTAGGGTAAATAAAGCCATTATCATTCCATACGTAGGCGCATAATACAACGAATTTGGTAGATTTGATGATGTAATCTGACTTGATGATATTTTACCTGTTTTATTTCTATATAATTACGCCACATGTTTATGAAGTTTTTAAAACTTTTTAATAAAAAAAAGCATATATAAAAGCGACGAGAGTATTTAAAATAGTGTATGAAAATCTTAAGACATACGCTAGAAAATGAGGCTAGCAGAATAAAGATAAGCCATATTATACTTAATAAACTAACTATCAGTAGATTCTGTCATATTAAGACGACACATCAGTGAAACGGCAAATAATTTTCAACTATAGGCGCGACGAAAATTTGGACTCACTGGCATTCGGAGAGCGATCGTCGAGGTGTGAATACGTCAATTTGGTTCGTGATGGCGACGTGGGTATTAATTCTTAAATCGTGTAAAGATGACTAAAAATGTTACCATTTACTTGAAAAAGAAAACATGTCAATGAATATATTATTATTATTACTAATAGAACAATAAATAGAACATTAAATGGATGCATGTTGGCTTTATATGATAAATTATATTTCGTTCGGTATGCGTCATTTGCACCCGCGACCCGCAATCCGCGCATCGCATAGCCACGATATTTATAGACCATGCCTCAACTGAGGTATAGCCTTAATATTGAAACAGTACCAGACGTATGAATATCAATGATTTTGGCCATGCTAGTAGCCCAACGTAAAAAAACGGCGGAACGAAAAAGATTTAGATTTAGAATGACAGTCTTGAGGATGATTGGAGATAAAATCTGGATTAGTTTTGTAAAGGACATGAGTCAATAGAAGACACTTGTGAAGAAGCCCAAATCTTATCTTTTGGTATATCGCCAAAGTAGAGAGCAACAGCTATTCATCTTCAAATAAGTATCTTATAGCATTATCTTAAAATGAAAAGATTTTTTCATAACAATAAATAATTAATTGTAAATGAATATTTATTTATTTAATACAATCCAAATATACATAAAAAATATAAAAATAATACGTTTTAATAATTAGGTATTCAATTTGAAATATGACATAAGAATAAATATAATATATATATACATATAAGTTAAATAACGATATAAATGTGTATTAAAATTAAAATTATATATTTTTTAAATCCGACAGTGTCTAACAATACACTGAATTGACGTGGCATCAAGCGAGGACGAAGTGATTAATGATTTCTGCCCACTGCCATCCGCCCTGCTGTGTTTCCTGCCTCTGTTTTGTCAGCAATCCACCGATACACGTTAGATAGTCGGGTACTTACTTTCATCATCTAAAACTAAACATAGACAAGTCATTAGGTATCTACCCTTAATTACTTTTCAATACGAATCAATTAAGATTCACCCTTTGTATTGTCAAGGATAGTTTCATAATATGTTTAATTTGCATAGAGTTATACGATGTCATACTTATGGCGAATAAACTGTATGGGTGGGAATGGGACGAATGGACTCCGGACGATTGGACGCCGCACTATCGTAGACACGTATACAGAACGTAGACGAGGTATTTTAATCTGTTTCTATCTACTACTAAGTAGATTTAATACATTTTACTCTTAACATAATGTATTATTTATTGCGGATTGAGAATTACCATGCCTAAGGCTTTATATAAAATAAAAAACTCTTTTTTCGCTGGAACTTAAACATATGCACGATTAAATCATTATTTACGTCTGCATATTTACATTCTCACCAACTATTAAATCATAATATAATCATTTAAATATAAATAATAATATTATTTTTTTTTTAAAGTACCTATAAGTACTTAACGTCTATTTATTTTCGAATTCCGTGGCGTCCAGTTGTCCGGTGCCAAATCGTCCTAGACCCGTATGTGTAGGGTATATTAAATGTGAAGTCATCTGAACATTTAGTTATTATTGTTTGCTGAGAAGTAATTTTTATTATAAAAGAAATTCATATAATTTGTAGCTCTAAAAAATAGTTGCAACATAATAATACAAAATAAAATATGTAGTTATTTTAAGGCATATAAAAATAATAGACAAAAACATACGTTTTACTAAGAATCTGTTAAGCATTTAAAATAAGTATAGGTACCTACTACTAAAAACACTATTTTCACTGGTTTGTAAATTCTGCTCTTAAGAAGTATCATAAAGTTAGGACATATTTTTTTTTTTTTTTTTTTTTTAAATAATATTGGTATATTGTATAATTCTACACAAATAAAACTTATTATGAAGCTACCCTTGACAATTAATACAGAGGGTACATCTTAATTGAACTGTATTGGAAAGTAATGAAAAGTAGATGCTTAATGGTTTATCTATAATTAGGTTTAGAGATGAAGCAGTTTTTTTTATTTGACGATGAAAGATCTATTACACAAGACAAGTTGCGTTTTTTAATTAGGTAATTTAGTATTAGATATTCACAATGCTGGTAGGTTTATTATTAATAGTGTATTATTAGATATCTGGTAAGCATTGTTAAACAAATTTCGAGGATGTGATCTTCATGGATAACCCATAATGAAATACCAAAATCACTGAAGAAGGTAAAAAGATGCCTACTACAAGATGCTCTATCATTGGGTATAAAAATTAGAGTACAAAATCACAGTAAAGGTAGGTAAAGAGAGGTAGTCTGGAGATGGCTAAGTTCCATACCGGGTTGTGGGCCAATGATTACCTTATATACTTATATACTATATATTTGTCTTGATTTATCTGTAATATATAAAAGAAAACATTATGTAAATGTGTAAGAGAAAGTAACACAGATAGAAGACGTATTAAATGGGCTGAAGTGAGAGAAAATATACACATAAACGCAAATTATAAATTTGAAAAATTAACTGACATGGAAATAAAGGAATAATTTATTTTAATCGGGTCGCGAAAGAAAACAAATGATAATATAATTTCATAATAGTTTGACAAAATATGCTAATAGTGTACCCGGTATTTTTTTCTAGCCAATCAATAATGATCCACTTCGAATATCAATAATAAAACGGAGTGCAGTAGGCAAGATCTGAAAATAATAAATTGTTATAAAAATATACAATAATATTCGTTTCTAATGGTGGTTTTATTATTAACAGTCTTTCCACGAGGAATGATTGTTTGTCATTTGTCCAGCCTATTGAGTCTTTATACTCAACCTAGCATCATTGAAAAAATAACAAGTTAATTTACATGAAAGGATATTACATAATATTGATAAATTATATTTAGATGATAGGTATAATATATACTTCATAATAAAAAGATCTTGGATTTGTATTCAATCAACATAAGAATGCTGAATAAATTGTTTCTAAATCTAATCAATATTACATGATGTTACAAATAATTTAACTGCAATATTATGATCGTCTGCTTTGGTTGACTGTATTCATCAGGACAGCCCACGGCCGCATCGCCTGATATATTTATATTGATTAAACTAAATAATTATACTTGGTTACCAATATAATATTCCCTGAACTCGTTTGTATCTACACCTAGCTGCGCTATATACAATAATAAATTTAATATAAGAAACCAAGTTTGCCTTCTCTGCGTACTGCACGTGAGAATTACTGCAAACAACTTTTAGCTAGCCGGAAAAATAAGACTACAACATTATTGGAAATACGCGCCTATTGTCTTAAAATGATTTATTATCAATATCTTATCTTTGCTTTATAGTTAGTTATACATATGAATTAGTAGCCTTTACAATAATTCTGTACCTCAGAGGCAGACGGATGCAAGTGCCAAATACCCAATTGTTCAGGAGAGCCAAAAAACAATTTTTATTTTAAACAAATACTCATAACTTCCAAGAAAATATACATAGAATGATCATTATTTTTTGTATTCTAATTCAATTAAAGTACTTCTTGAATATGTAAAAAAGAAATAAATATAATATAATTTTATATCTAAAAAAATTAAATAAAAAACGTAGTGTGGATTTGCATCCTTCTGCCTCTAAAGATATTTTGTTAATGTGGATTTGTATCTTATTTACCTAGCCAAAATAAAACAATTTATAAGTTAAAAAATTTATAGGTACCTATAAATATAACAAAGCAAAACAATTTTTTTTTTTTAAATTTATAATGTCGTCATCATCATCACCAGCCTGAATCTATTCACTGCTGGATGAAGGCCTCGCTAATCTCCAAGCTGATTCTACTTCTCTCGTTCCTGTGCGTTGCGTTGCCAAGTTTTTCCGCAGAACTTTATCATTTCATCGATCCAGCGGTCTCTAGGTCTACCTTGCGGATGTTTTGTACCACTTGGATACCACTGGATGACTAAATTTGTCCAACGATTATCCTTTCTTCGAGATATGTGTCCAGCCCATTTCCATTTGAGGTTTTTAGCAAACTCTATTACATCATTAATCCTTGTCTGTTCCCTTATCCACTCATTCCTCTTTTTGTCCTTTTGCGTTATGCCCAGCATGCACCTTTCCATACCACATTGTGCTACTCTAAGTTTCTGGATCTCTCTTTTACTTAGGGTCAATGTTTCACACGCATGTGATTACGGGAGGTACACACTGGTTGAACACTTTGCACTTTAGGCACAGTGGGAGGTCAAGAAATTATTCAGGCGGCCAAAATCACTCCAGCCTAGCTTTACTCTGCAAACAATTTCATCAAATATACATCCATCTATAGACACTTGTTGTGCCAGATAGATGTAGTTTTTCACCTGTTCGGGCTGAATGCCATTGATGAGGATCTCTTTTTGGCCCGCAAAGCAGTTGAACATGACTTTCTTCTTTGATACATTTATTTTCAAGCCTACTTTGTTGCTTACTCCAGCGAGTTCCCGCATTCTGCTTTGGAGGTCTTCTGAGTCTTGCAAACTACTATTTATTGTCATCGGCAAAGCGCAGATGACTCACGTATTCTCCATTTATGGGGACCCGTGTCATTCCAGTCAAGTTGCCTAAATAAGTCTTCAAGTGTAGCTGTAAATAGTTTAGGTGAGATTGTATCACCTTGTCGGACTCCTTTGCTGATAGGAAATGCGCGATGGTTTATGGAGATGTTGTTGCGCTACTGTATATATTATTGAAAATATTTATATAGCGCCCGGGGATTCCTTGATTTCTGAGTGCACCGAGTATTGAAAATTTCTTTATGGAATCGAACGCTTTCTCATAGTCTTTATAACCCATGGATAGCGGCAGCTTGTATTCCTGTTACCGCTCTGATGACTTGGATATGGTCCATAGTGCTGTATCCTCCTCTAAAGCTCGTTCTGTTGGCTGGTTCTTGTCTAGTACATATTGCAGACGGTTTGAGAGAATTTTATCTTAGTGGATTATTGGATTTGCATCCTTCTGCTTCTAAGGTAGGTATGGCATTTGCATCTTTATGCTATGCATATCTTGGACTAGGACTTCCATCTCTCCGCCTCTAATAAATAAAGCCTTTAGCATGACGATTCTTAAAAAACTCATTTTCCCCAAAAATGGAGTTGCATCTGACTGCCTCTGAGGTACAGATATTAACATGGAATAACCGCTGATTTTTTGATTTATGATTTTTTTTCTAATATATACCTGTACCTAGTGAGAGTGGAGGTAGGCTGTTAAGATCCGACATAAATAGTGTATACTAAAGTTGTCTATCATCCCTAATTGTTTTCATTGAACTAATAATAGGTACAATGTTCTGATAGTACTGGTTTGTTTTTAAAATTGAATTAAACTCTGCCAAATCAAACCATAATAGTTATAGTATGCTATGGGCGATCCAACAAAAATAATGCACACCTTTTCAGTCATACTTGTTTGTTTTCCGAATTACGAATACATATTGGTTAGTTTTTTTAAAATTGATTAAGCCCTGCCTAAACCAAACCATAATCGATAAAAAATATTCTTTTTTCTATAAAATATCTAAAATGATGTATGGTTTAATGGCATAATTTTGGATATTTAATAAATAAACGAATATTGTTTTACTATTATCCACCATGGCTTCGATTGGGTACGGTTTAATTGAATTTTAAAAACTAACAAACAGTATCTACACATTCTAGTCTAAGGTCATTGAAAACAAATACGTTTCACTGACAAAGTTTAGTGTGAACTATTTATGTCGTATCTTAGCAGCCTACCTCCACCCTTTTTCACTGATATATAATATTCCCTTTAACTCATAATACTGTGAGATCTCATGAGAGTAGTGTAGTAATCAAACAGTCACACTCAGGCTTTGATAACATCACACATAATATGTAGTGACCTCACTCGGAGCCCCCGCGTGAGAAGACGCCTTATGTATTGGACTACGAGGACATTAGTTTTGTAATAAAGATGTTAGGATATATAACTGGAAAAATCCTCAAAAAAAAATCTAATAATAATAACAAGATAAAAAGAACTTTTTAAATACCACGTTTTTAAATTTTCTGTTGAATCATATAAACTTGACGATTCTATGTATTAATAAATACTTTTTTTGTACTTGATAGAAATACTGAATAAATATAGAATACTGGAATGTCATTTTGACATTTCATATTGATTTCCATAGTAATGCACGTATATATTAATAATTTAGTTGCTAGGACCCCCATTAGCAACCAATAATAGTGTTTTACTTAACTTAACTTTCCATATAAAACAGAATTAACTGAAAATTAATTCAAAGCTGCTTAAAGATGGCTAAAAGTATCAAAATAATGCAATGTTATCGTGTTCTGATATATTCTAAAAGTTTCAGATGTCTAACTAGTCGGGAATTTAGTTAAAAATTGATTGCAAGATTTGTATTGGACAAACAAGAAAAGATTTGTACTGGACAAACAAGAATACGAGCTAATAAAAACGTGGTAAAAATCTAGGATATAGTATAAAACACGTGTTCCATTTTCCTAAAGAGAGCTATAATTGGACATAGTTATGCAGAAAGTAGCCAGTCCACAAAAAATAAAAAAAACTGAGATAAGATATAGATCAGATGCGAGAAGGTTTTCTCTACGCTCTGCCGCAAAATAAATATTCTTGAAATAAAATACTATTTACAATTTTACATACATTTTTAATATCATGTTGTTGCTAAAGTGCCATTATCTCAGCTCGACATTATTGTGGACTGACTACATTCTGCATAGCTACGTTTAATTAATATACTATCAAATTCTTGTAGGTAATACGTTGCCGATAACAGATATACCATCTGATGTGTTTTCAAATTTTTGATATTACTAATTTACTAATTGATACAAATAATATGGTCTTAGGAATTCTTTTAATTCAGTTTTGATGTCCTTGTACTTCTTATTAAGACTTTTACTGTGACTATGAGTATTAATGATTAGTAATTATCTTAACTTACTTATGATGATTGTGTAAAAGCTGAAATAACCAATTACTTTCATCTTTTATTATATTAAGGAAAGTTAATTTGCTAGTACGAAGGTATCAAAAATGTTAACTTTGATTCCTAGATGGCGACCGAATCTGTTATTATTATATTATAAAATTATTATAGTTTTAATGTACCATTTCATTCGTTATTTTATACAATTAATAGGTAATTTACAAGATTTTAATTATAACATTATTTATTAATTATCAGTATACGACTTATTTATTCCACATTGATGTTATTTAATATCGTATCCTACCCGAGTTTTCAACGGAGCTTTTAATTCTCTACGATACGTGGCATTTGAAAGCTCAAACTCGTAGGCCGTAGAGGAAACGCACATCGCTTCAGACTCTTTACAATGTCACCCTCCTAATCCATATACACTCGCTATTCCGACAGATCGTTCCCGGGCCAATCTCCGCCAACGGTGACACCGCGGGACCACGCCCACAGGTCGCACCACGTGTCCCCAGAATAATGAGAGGAGGGAGAGGGTTTGTTGCCATAGGGACCGCTTCTCTCCCATCCCTAGCCGCAAAGCACTTCCTGGGCTTCCCCCTTCTCAAGATACAACTTTTGCTTTGACGCGTGATTTAAGGGGCGGCTGAAGAGCTCCGTATTCAAATATAATTTAGTATGAAATCGACCTCGGCGTCGTACGCACGTTAATTTAAATCGATCTTTTGGCAAAAATCACTAATCATCGGAGATTTTATTTAAAAAAAAAACATTATTATTAGTATTATTACTATTGTCGACCTTCTACATTATTATTATTGTGGACAATCTTACATTATTATTTGATAAACACCACCTGCACGTGTCCGCTGATCAGAAAACAGGGCTGTCAAAATAATATAATATTTGTAAAATGTTAATTTCATCATAGTTTTTAATCAAACCTGTGCAAGTACATACTGATAACTTGGGTGGATATCGTGGCAAACATACTATTGATATATCTACGGGTATATTATTATTATAACCCAATTCAAATTGAACATAGGTTGATACTCAAATACTATTATAATATCTTTATGATTTCGAGAAAATAATACGATGGAATATATTATATAATCCATTTTGGTTGCCAGTTTTTACTGCGATGAATCACTGTGTTCCTTACTGTCTTTTTTTATTCGTAGGTTTGTTTACTATGTACACCGAGAAATTTCCATTAATAATATCGGAAATGAGTTGGAATATAATGCAACCAAAACTGGAAAAATTCTATTATGGGTGTTTACTTTTTGAATTAGTTGACCCCAGAAAAACAGGTACATGCCACTACGTGAACCACAGTGGATATTATGCCGGGTCCAAATTGGCAACATGTTGCCGGCAACCTCGTTAAATTTTACGATAAGTATGATAATTATCGTAAAATTTTTTAAGCCATTATGATAATTATCGTAAAATTTATCGAGGTTGTCGCGCGACATTGTTTTGCGCCAGTGTGGACCCGGCATTATATGCACAAAACTTAAATAAAATATATTATAAATTAAATTTAAAAAGTACAATATAATTAATTGCGTCGGCAGCCCTGTCAGACACTTTTTCTAGCGACAGTCATTTTTTATAGTCATTTTTTATATGCCCGCCAGTCCGATGGATTAATAAAAAAATAATGTGTCTAGTGACTGTGTGTTAATAATTATTTTTAGGCACTCTTAATATAATATATAATTTCGCCCATTGGCTTTACCTACCACTTGTTTCACTAGTATAAAAGTGAAGTTGCGCAGGCAATAAAAAGTCACTTTCTTTTTATAGGCAGACAGTAAATTCTACGTTTTAAAAAATATGCATTAGAATTAAACAATACCTATTATTTTTAATATGTAGGTCCTAAACATTACAAATAAGCACTATTCATTAGTAATGTTTTTTGGATAGCACATGAAATAAAAATGTAGGTTGATATGTATGTCAACATCCTTCGTATGTTTAGTTGTCGGACAATTTCAGGTTAAAAAGTTATTAATATATTATTAAGTTTATATCGTGGCCAACACATAATCAAAAAAGTTATCATATCCATCATATCAGTTGCAATACTTCCCACCAAAGAACTGATAAACATATTGAATTTAGTAACATTAAATGTTATTAGTAAATTTATTAGAAAATAAATTTTATTAGAAAGTAATATTTTTTGGTCACCCCATAGCTTCACTTCACAAGCTTCACTTGTAGGGAGTTTATTGAGACAAACATTAGCGGCAACCTTTTTATATTAACTAGTAGACCAGTTATTATGGACCACATGTAAAAAAATCATATTTTCAATTCTCAAGGCCGATTCTGTAGAGCGTCCTCTTAAGACTCAGCTGAACAGGAACAAGGTCATTCATAGTTTAGTCAGAAATAAACCTCAGCGTTGAAAGGACGTCATTTTAATTCAGTCTAATCTCAAAAACCTCTAACCATCGGGGATTTATTTTAAGAAACGCAATAATTATTAATTACAATTCTCGGTCGAACGAATATCATTATTATTATTCCCTTCAAACATAACATGTATGCGACGTAATCTGAAACCGGCCGAACGAATACAGGGCTGTCAAAATAATATGAATCTAATTTTACGTTTTAAAGAGTTACAAATTTAAAGTTAAAAATAGCTTACTGTACCGATGGAATAATTACATACTTCCAAGCGTCAAACGGCATACAACATTCATCTAAAATAATTATGAAAAGACTAGCTGATTATGTTATGTTATTTTTGTATTGTTCTTATTTTTTTGCTTATCAAAATATTTCACATATTATCTGATGATGTGTATTTTGGATATATCGTCATATGTATCTGGTCTCATTAAAATTGCTATTAAGTTGATATAACATAGGAAAATCTGTAAATCATTAAAATGTTAATTTCGTTATAGTTTTTAATTAAACCGGTGCAATTACATATTAGATTTAAACACTGTTGTACTGTGTGACTTTTATAATATCAGATAAAACTGTAGGATGTCAGCAAAAGAGTAAACAAAACCCAGCTCATGGGATAACCGAATGGTAAGCAACTGTATATATTATATTTTCCCGCCAAATTGCACACAATTAAAAACAATTTATCATAAAAACAAGTAAGACGTCTTCGACAGCCCTGGGTGATTGATTCGATAAAGTCGGCAGTTTTTTTTGTCTTGTTCTCTGCGATCGCTAGCTTTGAATAAAAAAAATCTATGGGTGACCATTTTTTATGAGTATAAATTATTTCTTGCATTGGCTTTTATTAATTAATAATTATTGTACCTACCAACTAAAAGTAAAGTTGCGTTACTTGTTTGTAAAAGTGTCAGACTAAATTAATTAAACTAATCGGGTAAGTAATAAAAAGTCATTAATTGAGTTAGCATTTACTTGGTAGAATTCCATTTTAAAAGAAATGAAAATATAATTAATTATATTTTCATTTCTTTTAATAAAAAGTCACTTTCTTTTATAATAAACAGACATCACTATATTAATTTTTTTTTAAATATGCATTAGAATTAAACAATATGTACCCATTTTTTTTAAATAGTTATGTAATAGGTCTTACATATTCAAAATAAATACTATTCATTAATAATGTTTTTTGGATAGCACATGAAATAAAAATGTAGGTAGATATGTATTTCAACATCCTTCGTATGTTTAGCTCTCGGACAATTTCAGGTTAAAACGTTATTAATATATTATTATTAAGTTTATATCGTGGCTATCCATCATATTGGTTGCAATGTTTTCCACCAAACACCTGATTAACAAATTGAATTTAGTAACATTTACGTATATTAGAAGATATCATTTTTTGGTCACCCCATATTTTATACACTTTGACAGTGTTATGATTTAAATTAAATAAGAGATCATTATTATTACTTTAGACCAAAGCATTGTCGGCGACCTTTGCATATTACCAGTAGAGCAACAATTCCGGACCACATGTAAAAAAATCATATTTTCAATTCTCAAGGGCAATTCTGTAGAGCGTCCCCTTAATTGTATAGGTATAACACACGTTAAAGGTATATCTGACTAACTTCACGGTCAATATAATATACAACACAATACAGTATATGCAATACGAATACACTAGTTTATGAAAGATACAATAACTAATGGTGATGGTTTATAAGTCGAAATAACTAACTATTGAATCTATAGTGACCTGTGCAATAATTATTATTCATTGCTATCGGTAAACTATAAAACACAATGTTATCATTTTTGATTCTTGTCTGTTTAGTGGAAGCCAGTGGCAAACAAAATTTGAAAATAGCTTAAAGGTATAATGGATTATTTGTTAGGTTAGGCTAGGTTTAGAATGATAACCTAATTCTTGAATTCATGAATTTTGCCGAAATCGACTATGAAAATTGCCGCTGTTCCCGCCTGGCTTCCAGTAAACAGACTTGTACGTCACTTTTATCAAGCATTTAATTTTTCGTGAACCATTCTGAAATTGAGAAGACTCTAAATTTGCTTTCACAATTTTCCATATACGTATAAGAGAGATTTATGAAATAAATGTAAGTAAAATGAATGCGGAATTCCAGAAAAAAATTGAGACATGTTGAATAAGCTATTACAAGATTATAATAATCTCATCTGAGAAATTAAGAAGTGAAATATATACCTACGCTGTAGATGCCTAATTAAATAACTTAATTGCTAATAATTACTTATATCTGCGTGATAGAATTATACTATTATGGTTTTCAACTAAAGTTTTTATTATTTTATTCTTGGTGTTTTGTTGTTGATTATACGGTAAGAATTTTATTGGAGGTGAATCATTTATGCACTATTACTGCACTAACACTAGTTATATCATATCATGTGCAGTATAAACGAAAATAAAAAGTAACCAACATAATAGGATGCCGAAGAAAATACACTTAGTCCAATAATTCATTAACTTATTGTAACTTCCAATGAGTGTCATTCTTGAGGTAGGTACCGCATTGGAAAGCGACTACTTTGGATAGGGACATTTAAAGAGAGTTTATAGAGGAATCCATAACCTACCTCAAATTGTTGGGCTTCTGTTGATAATATTAAACACAGTGACGATTTTTATGAATAAGATGAGGCTGTCGCTACATCATAAAGTATGAAATTCGTTAAAATACTTTTTTTTATAAATGTATAAAACAATCAATAAAACTGTTACATAAACAATCTAATTATTTTAAACACTTAATGGTTGTTTATCGCTTAGAATTTTTTTTTCGCAAGGGAATTTCAAACCTATCAGCACCTCGGGCTTCCACGTACTTAAAATTACTATTGATTTTTTGGGCTAAAAATACAACGATTAATACATTTTAATACAAGGTGAAAATGCAAAGCAAGATTATTGAGTAGAGTGATGAAACTGGTTGTAGTTATTTATCATTTAACATGAAACGTTAGAATTCATTATTTTTGTTTTTAAATATATCACATTATAACACCTGCAATATTATAATAATTGTGTGATTTAAAATTCTCGAATCGTTTTTTTGCGTAGGTACCTTCATTATAAAAAAAACTAAGTGAGCTATACAAAGTAAAGATATCATCATTTTTTTATGTTAATTTGATTTATATACACATATTTACTATATAAATACAGCCAATGTTTATGTAATTAAAATAATTAAAAGTGCTTTTAAATGTTTTAAACTTTACTCGAAAGCTTACCATAATAATTACGGTAATAGGGCTTAAACGTTGACTTAACGACTGCCGCAGCTAAATTTGCCAAATAATTATTAGTGAAGTATCAGGAACTAGAATTAAAAACATTTTATATAAGCTGCGATAGGTATAATAATATACTATAAGCCAGAGAATTTAAACCAGCAAATTTTTCTTATATTTTATATAAGAGCATAATAATATCACACCAAACCTTCTAATAGCCAATACCCATGACACCGATCGGCTGATCATAGACATCATACCCAGAGCTTTTAAAAAAAGCTCTTCGCACTCTTTTATCATTTTCTACATGGTACTATGATCCACCGTATCCAGAAATTTGTACGTAATGATCCACATGGTCTTTGTCAACTTTACTGATATTTTCGGCATTGATAAATATTTTAAAAATGATCAGGAAAAGCTGTGTTCCGTAAAAGAGAGAGTGAAGATGTCTTTCTCAGTTATTTGACCGAGAATTAAACATCCATACAACATATTGCATCAAGAACAAATTTAGGATCTATTTTAAATATGATATTTTTTTGTGTACTTCATTACTGAATATGATACCTTGATATGATATGGTACCTTATATCAACTCGATTTTTCGTTTAGTTTAAACGAATTGTGTAATAGAATTGACTTGGTATGTATCGAACTTTATTTATAAGAAGCATCATGTCTAATTAGTATTATGCCAAAGTTTGGCAGAAGGTCACGTGCAGTGATTTAATGAAAATGTTAAAAATACTGATATGAATTTTCTCTTCAATATCGTACTTTTAATTGTAACCTACAAAATTACTAAAAATATTAACAAGATTTTTTAAAGCTTAAGTTTAAGTGATGATTTAATATTCTGGTAAGTGTGTCCATATCTACATAGTTACTTAACTGAGATAACATTAAAAGAATTCTATTAATATAATGTTACACACTATCCATGTTAGTTACAGTCACAAATTTATTTTTTCATTCTATAGTAATGTAAAAAAATATTTTTTAAATAATATGTGAAACCCCGCGTGCTAAATAAAGGACTAAAATCAATAATTAGAAGATTCTTTGAGAACTAAGCCTGAATAATTAGTAAACGTTATAGGAAAGATATATATGCCACTTGGATGCCTTGTTTTGTAATATTCTAAATGTCAGATATTTACATCATAATATTTTTATATCACAAGAGAGAACTAGTTGGTAATACTATACACTATGTACTGTTACATGAGATATTCGTCATTATTTTTCTAGTATTTTAGTATTTTTTTAATATTCTTTTATAAATGCGCGCATAAACAAGTAATATAATATTCGTTTAAAATAATATTATAATAAAATATATGTGGTAAAATTTTTTATTGGAGTTTGCAATCGAATCGATTTTGGAGAAATTTTGCGTTTAGCTTGATTTTATAAAATAATGTTATTTATTTAGAAGAAACCATGTACTTTCGTGCCCTATTTTTGAAAAAAGTGGTTTTACATTAATTGTAGCATCTAGCTCTTGCATTATATGTTCTACCTAATATTATCCTAGCCGTCCCTGAGCTATGTTATGTTAAATTTATGTTAACTTAGAAAATGATCGATCAGCTGGAGTAATAAAATTTGGCATAGTAGATAAAGCTAAGAACTTTGCAGAGGATTATAAAATAATTATTTTGGGAGCGGCTCTCGTGGTGCAGTGGGTAAGGCGCTGGCCTTCCGCCCGAGAGTTCTTGGTTCGATTTCCGGTGAGGACACAATATTTATGTGTTTTTTTCAAAGCCTGGGTGTTTGTGATTGTCCAAAATTACTAACAACCACCTTGTACGAAAAAGCAAGGGACACGGTTATTAATAATTCTAAAAAATATATATTTTGGGAATATATGTGGAATCTTACGTTTTTAAGTTCTTATCTTATTCATGTAACCACATGGCGTTGGCTATATGGATGATGCAACCCTGATTTTTATATATTATATGCAGCTTATAAACATAATGACTAACTGAATATACCTACGTCACAATGACAATTTTTCCATTATACAAACATCGTGGAAAAA
This sequence comes from Rhyacophila brunnea, assembly GCF_057557595.1. Lineage (NCBI taxonomy): Eukaryota > Metazoa > Arthropoda > Insecta > Trichoptera > Rhyacophilidae > Rhyacophila > Rhyacophila brunnea. The sequence continues at coordinate 30,051,492 of NW_028233276.1, read as the reverse complement.
GCTGCAAGAATAATGACGCAGTTAAGAATTCAGTGAGCTTCCAGGTAATCGTACCCCCACCTGCCTCCCGCTACCCCCTCTTCTGCTGAGTTAATGACAGCCAATTATGCTGCAACCCTTAGGAGTACATGGCGGTGCAGGGAAAGCGCTTCAACCGACGTAATCTTGAAGGAGTGAACGGAAATTCAAATAAATTTATAAGATAGCACTACTACCTGCTAGACTTACTTCATCAACTCGAAGGTTAACTTGGACAGTATCTATCTTATGATACAAAAAAATTGCACGGTGTGGGTGGAGAAATTAACCAAAATATACCCAAGGTTCTTCGTCCATCGATCTTCATAACTTGGTAAAAATTCTACTGAATAATAAAAATTATATCAAAACAACGACATGCAGTTTTTTTTATTAATTCGGTTGTTAGTTATTACTATCACTACTTATAGAAAAATCATAGCTTTTATTAATATAATTTACTACCTTTGTGGTATTGTATTCTTTGAATGAATCTAAATAATGGATTTATCAATGAAATCGTATCATAAATGCTACGTGAATGGCTCGAAAGACTGCACAACGTTTTTCCTTTAAAAATACGTCAAAATAAATTAAGAGACATTACTACACGTAAAAAAATAATTTTATGTAAAATATTACTCCGTAGTACGTATTTTCGCGGCCAAAATAAAACAATACACGTATTTTCTAGCAAATTACAAGATTGCTTGCATGAATCAAAAAAAATCAGAAGCTTCTGAATTTTCGCGTGAAAATTGGACCGATGAATATCTGCGCAGTAGAACGATAGTAGCGAACCTGTCGGTAAAAAATGAACTACACTTATTTTGAGGTTAACATATTTTCTTGACTGTACTATGAATAGTACAATAAAATGACAAAATTGCGTCTCGTTTACTCATGAAGAATGAGATTGGCGAGACAGTTGGCACTATTGTTGCAAGTAAATCCTATCACATGTACATGCACTATAAACATAGTAGATATTAATCTATTTTCATTTATTATCTAAAATAAATCTGTGTGTGTACTTATGTACGTTTATACGTTGTTTATATAAGGAATTGCAAATTTCGATGGTTCGATTTATATAAGGTTTATATAAGGAATTGCAAACGGTGGTTCGAATCCAATCTAGTGCGTTTTTTTTCGTGTGAAAAAATAAATTATGTATTACATGTTACACGCCAAAAATACACTCTGATCTGATTTCCCAAACGCGCCAAAAGAAGTATAACTTTGATAAAACATAATATTATGTTGTAATTATTCCACATTGTCCATATCTTCAATAAATAATTTTACCTTTAAATTTGTGTAGAACCTATACCTATACAATATATCTGTATTTTTTTTATCTTGTATCAGATGACCATGTCTCATTGAAGAAGGATGAAACTGATCCTGATTATTGATAAACCGTGTGGCATAAATACGTACTATGTATTGTATTTTAATTTAATTAATACAGTATCTTTCCACCAACAATTGTCAGTTAATACCATTGAGCATGTTATGTTTATTTGTTTTTTATTAAAAAAAATGCTTTTTAGATTGACTTAAAATTCCTTTCATTTTGTCACGGTATTGTCATTTGTATTTTACAGAATTAGTGGGTAATAAGTAGTAAGAGCTTTTCTTTAAAACAGGTACGACTTGCAGACTATCTGTGTGGAATGTGGTTGCCCTGGATCTGCTAACGTAGTTTAATATGCGTCCAAAAATGAATAAAAACCATGTTCAAGCGCCTATAAAATGTTTATTTATCTGTCCCAAAATGTAACGACTACAATAAACCAAACCTCCTCTGTACGAAATGTCAAAACGAACTTTATTTTATATCCATCGTCAAATTTAATGAATTCCCCCCAGGCGAAACTGGCGCGTCAGAAGCGACCAGTGCCTGGCCGTGACGTCACAACTAATTGTCGACCAACCCCCTCCCACCTGCACCCCACGTTGTCACCCTCCACCCCTATTTTGTTTTTCCAAGGAACTCAGAATGTTGGCGACTTAAAATGCAGTTAAATATTCACTATACTTGTGTGATTGTTAATGGCCGTTTGGTAGTTTACTTGATAACCTAGCGTTTATCAGAAAATTCGCGATGGTTTGTTTAATTCTGTTTGAAATAAATATTACGTGGCTTGCTTCAACAACGATACAATAACAAAGACTTTTAAATGAAAACAGTTCAATATACACTGACTGATTTAGATAGCAGTTATTTCGTAGAATTATATTTACAATTCTATAATATTAATACATATTTGAATTTAGCTTTGAAATGAATTTTAAAAAAGGTTAAATAAATAAATACTGCAATTTTATCTAGCTTAGATTCAAATAATTATATGGCTATCTGTTTAAGTATATATATATATACATAACTATTAATAGTTGTAGAAATATAGAGGCAAAAGTTTTGTAAAGCAAATATTCTTGTATATATATTTTCATTAGATGCATACTACTGATACTATGACATTAAAATCAGGATAGAGATGGCAAAGAGTACTTTTGATAAAACGAAACTACACTTCTGTGATCGAGATATATCTCTGGGCACTTGATGGAGGGCGATCAGATGGATCAAATTATCATACCCCATACTGGTCTATAGAGTCGAAGGAATATTTATACAACAAAATGACTGGAGAAAAATTGGTTTTTGAGATGTGGCTTTATACCATGAAGATATCCTGGGCTAATTATATAAGGAGCCAATAAGACAAGATAACTAATAGCTACTATCATGCGCAGAAAATCTGCATACTTTATTCATATTTGTCACAATGAGTGTTATGCAAGTATGAGTTACTCCAATTCAAAATACAGGAACAACTAGAGGGTAGAATACGAGTACATAAAAAGAGATTCTATTACCTACGCAACCTCCGTAAGTGACTCAATGTTCAAGGCGTTGGTGATCTGATACGACTGGTCCAGGATATGTAATATATATATATATATATAGGATGCAGACTACATCCTCTGGGAATGTGATATAATTTGTATGGAAAAGAAGTCGGTTCAATCAGCTGTTGGGCCTATTTGTTGTATTTAGAAAATTTGCAGCGTGATACTGTCGACGTGAAAATTTCTTTACTTAGATTTGTCGGCAGTTTTGTATAAACTTTTGTTATTTTTTCAATATTAATTTTATTTTTACGTGCTACTCTCTTCCATGAAAACTTTTAACTTAAAGTCATTTAAATTCAGCACATTTGATTACATGCCGACCTCCGTCTTAGATAACTGATCCTAAGACACTAGTCATAAAAAATACTGGTGCTTCACATCGAAACGTAGTCTTGTGATAGGCCAAATTAAGATCAGGTGTGATACGAAGCGGATGTTCTTTTAACTGGGTAGTTATACTGCAAGTACTGTACTGCAAAACAAAAAGAACATAGGTAATTTTATTATGGTTATTACTCGTATATTAAAAAGAACATATTATCCATCCATGTAGTGAAAAATGAAAATAGAATCAAATCATTTATTGTTTTGTTGATAAATATAAATAAAAACGTTTCTGAGAATTACATAAAAAGGCGATCTAAAGAAAAATCATACAGTCGGTCATTAACGACTTATCGAGTGACCGGAGGCTAGCGATCAAAACTCTCGATATGTTCTTAACATGTAATCGGCCTGCCAGGTCATTATTAACAAAACGTACTGACGATGTGTTTAAGGCTCAGCTGAAACTATAACACGTAATTATTTTGCCCATAAATTCGGCTTATTTACGTTCCCAATGACGGGCACTTAACTAAATACTGCGCTCACTCAATGAGTTCCATCAAGATTTTTGGTAATAATCATACTAGATAATAAATTATTATGTAAACAACTTACTAGTGGTTTGTTGGAATAATATGTTCAATCTATATGGTATACTATCTAAACTTACAATTATAATACTTCTTTATATAATATGTTATCAGTGTATGTAAGTCTTTAATTTTTTTTTTGTAGAAGGATAATATATATTTTGCAATCATAATAAAATTGTAATCCAGGTCTTTAATTAAACCCATCAAAGAGCGAATAATTTCAAGTACAATACAAAATTGTAAAAAAGGATATGTAATAAAGTTGTTTATTACATTTTTGTTGAGCTGATGAAACATTACATGTCACATATTTACTAAAACCTTCAATTTTTAATTAACTACCAAAATTAAAATATTTATTAGATAAACCTCCGAGATAACATATCACATTTTAATAAGACTATAATACTTCCAAATTATGTAGTCATTTTATCGGAGATATCAATAGACTATTGATAATAACAAGCCCTCACCCCATAGTCTGAAATATTAAATTTAAAAACATTTATCAAAAAGCCTTGAGGCAATTAATGAAGCAGCTGCCCCTTCGAAATAAATCTGCATGGTGCAAACTACTGTAAAAGCTCGACAAAAGTAAGTAGGTTTCAATAGAATGTTCAATTATTGAAATCAACTGCAAACAAATGCAATCAGTAGAAATTTTTACTGTTAACAAATTTATATATTAGAAAATACCGTGGACTTCAGACATCAATTATTTTGCATCGGTACATCAGAAAACTTTCGTTGTTAAATGTGAAATTATACGATTGGAGTACTTTATCGATTATTTCTGAGGATACTCCTCATCTGCAGCGTCTATGGATGGTAAGTCATTGATAAAAATGTACCTATTTACAAATCTTAAATTTGTGTGTAGGTACAGTTTTTTACACAACTTTTTAAAATCATAGTCTGTTAATAGACGGATTAATATTTTTTAAACTGTACATAGCCATTTTTTTTAAATATTAGGTATATTAAATCGACTTAATATTAATTATATATTATGTATATAATACAATGCCTTTGCCAAAGTGCCGTCGTTATGCTTTAGACTTTAACTTTTTAACGTTAGACTTAAAATGCCGTCACTTTCATTTATAGTCTCAAATTGTACCTATGCAAATTTATTAGTTGCATACATAATATCATCAACTGAGAATTAGAGAATTTCTACGAAATCTACCCTCAGACAGTGACGGTTTTAGGCACATGGAGGTCCAAAGCGCTGACTAGTTTGGAGGCCTCCTTATCATTTAAAAAAAATGATTTAAAGATGCCAATACATTCTAATGACGTAATCTTCGCTTCATGAAAAACAGCCACTGCTTTCAAAAGGTGATATTCATAATCTTTCCGTCGTTTACCTCCCCTAAGCAATGCATGACATACCTACCCCCACAGTACGTCACTGATATAATATATGTGGTAAAAGTAAAGTAATCTGGTGGGCAAGTATCACAACGACTGATCATAATATAACCTGTATAGGCTAGCACAATGACTTCTTAATGAAATTTGATAGTTAATTATATTCCCTGATAAACAGTGTTCATGAAATATTTTATAACTTAAAAGTTGCATGTGCTTTTAATTATAATTGAAGTTTTAAAATTAGACGGCACCAATTCTCTGTGGTATGTAATACTAATTATAAGGCATTGCCTATAAATCACGTAGAAAATAACGTGGCGTATTAGAATATTCAATATTAGAGGGTGCCTTGTCACTCAATGTGGAAGCCAGTACCCGCCTAAACGTTGTCTTGGGAAGCTATATATCAAACCACCCGAAAATCAAGGAAAAACCACCCCAAATTATAACTGATATACATATAAATCTATTCTTGAACAAATTTATCGCAGGTCTATTACAGTACTGATATATCTCGGAAATTTTGGAATATTTACTACATACGTATAATGGATGAAATATTATTAAATCTGTGATGTTAACAATATATTTGCTTCATTTTTACAAACAATACACAAATTAACAAGTTTAAGAATGTATGGATACCATCAAACGTTGAAAAGCTTAATATTTTCCGCAATTAAAAATGTAAATTACTCAAGCTAAGAATTTAAGGAAAAGTACAGGGCTGCAAAACTGTAGACAAAAAAGAGAATCTATTGACTTTACAATCTGTAAGAGGTTCAACGAATGATTAGTTACTGATCTGATACTATTGGTGCAAGACAAGGACACGATAAAGATCCTTATTATTTAGGTGTGACTAACATAGATTTTTTAAATGAAAGTATTTTTTTTCTGTTCTGACATAGGTAAAGAAAGTTCAATATATTAAAAATATCTAACATATTACGGTAATTTATTCTAGCAATGGAACGGTTATAACAGTCTTGATTAAAATCACCGAAATCAGTTAAGTATTAAACCATGAATTTAATACATTTTACCGTAGGTAAATAAAATCACGTAAAATTAATAGAACTATAAAATAATAAAATCACATATTTCGGTTATCTCAGTATTACACCAGGGCGACGATATTTTTCGGCAGGGTAATAATAATTGTTTAAAACCTATTTTTTGGATAAGGTTTATTGTGGGGGTGGAATAATTATGCTAGCAATCGTTAATAAATCTGTGAGGTCGGGCAGGAGGTCATTTTGATAACTGCGACATAAAAAATGGGTTGCTGATACGACCTGCCTATATAAGCGGTGAGGGTTTTTCGCTGAATATTTTAATCTCAAGCATGCTTATTTCGGGCGTAAAGTAAACATATTTTTTAGTTTTATTACATTGTAATATAATATGTTATCCCGAAACAGAAAATAACAATAACGCAAGTTAACATTTTGAAACGTTGATTTGTATCGATTCATGTAAATGAGTTTGATATATTATTATGAATAAAAAAAATCCTTAAAATAATACAATAGTATTATAACGTTTTTTTTATGAATAGACCAAAGTGTAGAAATAATAATATAAACTAAATAATAGTATAAAAATTTCATTACCTCAATACGCTACAGTAATAAATTATTAATCCAAATGTAATTTTAACCAAAAAATAAACAATTTATTATAAGAAAACCTTAGGCTTAAATGATGCTCCAAAAACATAAGTAAAAATTTGTTAGCTATGCATGTTGTGTATAAAAAATAAATTACATGAAATATATTTTAACGAGAACTTTTAGAATTAATATTTATTACCATTGTCATGACACATGATATAACTTAATTAAATAATGTGTAAAAAATCGTTCAATAGCAATATATAATTATTACCAGCGATAATGACTAGAAGTATCATTTTGTACTGTTCTCTATAACAATAAATAACAGTTTGCTAGATTGATTGCTTTTGCGTTCAGGTAGTAACTGTTTCGATATCAGAGCTTTACTAAAATGTACGTAGTTGTTTAGTTTAGAAGTTTAAATAAGCTTTTTCAATACTTTTTGTGAAACATTCAATCAAAAGAGATGAATATAAATGTATACAAAGCAGTAATCTACAGTTTCCCCATATCTGTATATTTTCTTGATCTGTCAGCAATAAAATTATAAAACTGTTCTGTCATTAAGAGTGCCTCAAGTTCTGATATATTTGACTATCTTATAATTTTAATACTCAAAAAAGAAACATGTCGACCAAGTTTTTCCGACGGAAATTCTACAGGTATGATGCTTGTATACATTTCAATATCTCATATGAGATTTCAATGTACTTCGGTATAATCTCTTTGATCCCAGGATACATAGGTATATCGCATGTGGGAGTGAACTGAGGACCTCTCCTTTAGAAGCCCCTTTGTAAATAATTGTATAATTATCTCCAAGTATATCAGCCAAGATATATATATGTATATAATTTACATCCTAAGAACTAAATTAATAGGCAAAGCATATTATAGGCCTTCATAGGGTGAAAGTTATACTATTTATTCTTTTCGTACAGAGAATCAAATTTACATAGAAAAATCACGTGCCATTTTGTCCAGGTGCAGGATCAAACCCACATTCACGGATTCACAAAGACAAGCATTCAACGAACTACGCCACAAAAAATGGGACAAAATTTATTGAATGATAGATAAATAACTACATTGAAATGTAAATTGACCAGGTAATCTATTTGTGAATTAGGATAATTATGATTAAAATATTGCATTTATTTTTTAAAATATGTATGCACTCATTGCTGTTGAACAACTTAATTCAAAACTCTCACAAAATAAAATCAATTAATCATGTTTGATGATTTAAAAAAAATAAATATTCATTAATTTATCACGTAAAAGGTTAAAAACTGTAATTAAATAAAACTGGTTTGCTTATTAACAACACTAAAATAATGGTTACAAAATATTGTGACAATTGGAGTCATATAATGAATTTAATACCTGATATTGATTGTTAACGAATGAATTGTAATACAAGCATATATTTTTTTCCTATGGTAAAGCCTAATAATAGCAAACGTACAGTAAATCCCCCTTCGCTAAACATTAGAATGCTGTTTGCACAATAGATTATTTAACCGCATTAATTGAATAATAATAAGGAGGTTTTGAATAGGGCAAAAGGTAGTATCTTCTTTATTTGGTTAACATGGCTTAATTGACTTCTTTGTGTTGGCTCACGGCGCGTGCGCATAGAAATCCACTGACGTAGATAATGCAACTTTGACACAACTGCATTGTCATCATTACGATGTTATAAAATAATACAATCTAAATACGCTTTCCATTGAATGCCCCCTTGTAAGGGTTGCCAGTGGAATGGATTGTGTGTATAAATAATGTATAACGGGTGAAACAATTTTATTTTCATCACAATACTAACAAAATAACTTTTATGTTTTTATTTTATTATAATTAATGATATTTGTATGTATAATACAGACATTTCTTATTTAATAAAATAATTGAAAGTGAATTAGAACAATATTTTAAAAAATCCGATAGAATAACCAGAAGTTTCTAAATACCTACTATCGAAAACTGGGGAACTATATAAATAATTTTCAATATTATTTTGATATAGATACACTATAACTAAATAGTCCTTTAGGTATTTGATACCTCTTAAATACCACTAGATGTTGTGGTTTGTCTCGAGATGATCTGTTTTATGAGGTACGTGGCGTTTTTTGCTCTACGTAAATATTTTGGTGCATTTTGGTGTCCTTTAGCGACTGCGCGTTCCAACAAGAATTTATCTATACTACTTGATTTTGAGTTTTATAAGGTTGTATTTGATTTAATAAAAAAAAAAACTTTAGTAATCATACAAATATTCAATTATATTATAGTTTAAAAAATGCTATTACGTAGGTATATTACTATTTGTTTTTGATATAAAAAAGGTAAGTATATAAAACATATTATCATAAAGAGTATAATTTTCTATTCACCGACAGCCCTCAACTATTAAGAGCAGCTGTTTTGTATGAATCATTGATTGATATTAGTTTGATATTAGTTTTTAAATGAACATCCAGCCCTATTTTTATTTTACGCTATGTTCCTATTAATTTTAATATGTTTGATATTTGGTCGAATTTATCTGTGGTTTTTGGTCGTTTTAAATTGGCAATTTATTGATAGGTATTCTTACAGTTTTAGATATTAGCGCTTTTGGTTGATCATCCAAAACTATTTAAATAATATTTTTAATAAGTATTTGTTAGTTTGTTTTATAAAGTATACAATAATTACAGCTTCGTTTTTGGTTTACAGAGAGAAAATTGTAAGCTTTTAATGAAACATAATATAAATTGTTAGTTTTTTACTTATTATATTAAGATTAACAAAAAACAACTTATTTCATGGAAATAAAAATGAATGTTATAATTAACGTATTCACTTTCACAATTTTATTATTTTATGATGAATTTTAGAAAATTATGTCATGTTTATAAAATAATGAGTTTATTAAAATATGTTATTATCTTTGTTAATATTTAATTAGTCTTGAATTGAGAGCAGAATAATTTCTTGTACAATACTCGATACATCGTCTGCCAACGGAGTTTTCAGAATAGTATGTGGATATATAATTTGGTAGTGTACACGGGAAAGGTACAACCAACATCCCCATTTTTTATTAATGAAATATTTCTGTACGGTTAAGTATAAACCGAACTGATGCAAGATAATTTACGCGACAAAATTTACATATTTCTAAAGTTCAGATTTATTTGTCAGTATGTATTACTTACATATTAAATTCTGTTAGACAATGACTTACCTACTGAGTTAGTGATTTATGAATAAATGATGCACGGAAAATTCTATGTAGTGCGCAGCAATATTTTATTAGTATGATCGGTACGAATAGACACAAATATATAATAAAAATCAGGTGAGATACTGAGGTAGTTGGATTATGTAAAATTAAGATAGCGTATTATATTATGGTAGTATGGACTATATGGAGGCGTTGAAGACACATATTGCTATTAGTATCGGTGATGACATATTTTTAGACTTACATAAAATAATTAAATGAAATTGCCACTCATTAAAAATATCCCCCGAAAGAAGTCTTTTTAAGTTACATAGTAATTCGACTTTGTGATTTATTCAAGACATTGTATTTTTGGACGTTGAAATTATTATGCTAATGAAGCATTATTAAATTTTCTGCCTGCTGGTGGAAAAAATCATACCCAAAACAGAATCATTATCATTTTCTTTCTTTGTAATTGTACCTACCTACCAAACACGTAACTTAATTGCTATTTCCTGTTTATTTCCCATATTATAGTAATTATTTCCGTAAGTGTAAACGCTCAAGTAACACCATACAATTTTTCTTTATTCACGCATTTATGCATAAATTATTCTGCGATAAATGTTATTTTTCTTAGCACCCTTAACTGTTTTGAAAAAAGAAAATAAACTACATAGAATGATATATGCTATTAGAGAAACTAAAGTTTGATTAAAATGGCAAATACGTACATTATTTATAAATTAGAACATTATGTTTGTAAACGTGTGTCGGCGCGTTCGTGTATGTGTGTCGAGTATTTTATAAATAAAGTAAAGTACCTATCCATTTTTGCATTTTCAGTACTATTTCACTACAAAGTGACTTGTTGGACTTTGATTCTCTTGAGTCATCTATATCATAAGACTGAGTCACGTAAGATTATACAAGATCTTCTTTTGACATTGGGTATTTATTAACCGCAGTGACTAAAAAAAGCATTATAATGAAATAGTATTAAAACCGTGTATTCAAAAGCAAAGTTATAAATTTGAATATTTTTTATTGTCTACAAAATAATTGCATTAATATTTAAGATAAACGAATAAAATTGATGTAGGAAACATAGTATTCCCCTATTTAATAAATCTTTGACACGTGCAATATTGTGTAACTCAAAATTTTATTTATTGGCTAGATTATTACGGAAGGGGAGTTATTTATTATAAATACAGGTGTATTACGCCCTCAGTAGATATATGTGAGTCATAACCAGGGCTCAAAATAGACCGGAATGCACCGGAGCGCCGTTCCTGCTCGTGAAATTCTATAAGATACCGTTCCGGCTCGTGGCTTCTTTAAAAATTGCGTTCCGTTTCATGTTATTGAGATAATATTACAGGTAGGTATGTGGTTTTTAAAGTTGTAAGAACTGATTCGTGGGGAAAAAATTCGCCTGCGGGGCTGACAAGATATGTATATTATTTATTAATGATTAGTCCTACAAGGTCTATAATATAATATAGGCTGTTCGGACTTCAGATGTGTTTACCCAATTCTAAGAAAATTGACGAAAAATAAGTGATTTTGCAAAAATAAGTAGATACCCATTTAAAAAAAACTACATTTTAATGTTGTATTGGGGGGAGGGGGGGTAATGTGTATTAGCGCAGAGCCCCTTCAAGTATAAATGAAACCCGGATTGTTAGGCATATCGCCCTTATGATATCCGAAAAAAAATTAACATACCTAATTTGATATTTTTGAATCATTATTCAGCGCTCCGGTTCGTAAGATTTTCTATTTCGAGCACTGGACTCATAACGATATATAATAGGTAAATTCAAATAATTAGCTATATTTATTTATAAAATATACATTATCATTTCATAAATGACTATAAAACCTCTTAATTCAATAGATTTTTTAGATTGATGTTTCTTATGATGAAAGAATTAAGAAATGAGTTAATTAACTATTTCTTTTATTCAACGAATAATTCACAAGATTTAAGAATGTACCATTCTAATTATTGAACATACATAATTTTGAAAAACACTTCTGAGAAAATATATTATAACCAACAGAAAAAATCTTTTTGACACCCGGTAGGAATCGAACCTGCATCTCTTGGGTTGATGCCCCGTGCGCATTATCCACTATGCTACAAGATGACATACTAATTAAGACAAATTTTAACAATTGGTTCTTCAAACCTGCTCATCAGTGCAATTAATATGTAAATACGATGGACTTTCTTAGAAAAATATGTTTCTTCTAAAACATCAAATATTTGATATGCCTTTCCCTCATTGGATGTTTACTTTGTATTACCTAACTATATTTAATACATTTCTATTGTAAAGAGATAACCAAACAGTTTGGTCATTGCGTTTAAATTTATTACTCTATTTACCTTTATGAGTATATGGGAATATAATAAACTAGGATTAACAATAGGAAGAAGTAATATTCGATTAATCTGTCAAAAATGTCTATTGACAAGTTCCCCATATTTCATGATACACTAGATTAGTTTAATGTACTAAAATTGTTTTGATAAGAGGATTAAGAATATTTTAATTATACATTAATTATTTTTCTATAATAATGTCTCTTCAATTTTAATATACAATTATAGAAATCGTTTATTGTAATAACGGTTCGTAAAACTACTTAGTTTTGAAAAAAAAATATTCTTAGTAATGAAAACAGTTAAATAAATATGCGCCTATAAGTGGATGCTATACATTGTAAAATAATATATGCATTTTCACAATATTCTACATAGTTATCGTCAATGTTTAGCCACTGTGCATGGAATTCTCATCATCACTGTAATCTATCCCAAATTCATTTCTACTAAGGTTTTCCGCATAATCATAAAGTCATTCATCGGTTTAATGAGTTCACCAGTGCTTTCAAAACTCGGTGAATCATTTAAATGATTCTTTATTATTATACTTGATAAAGGTTATACACGATTTACATAATAGTTGGTTTATTAATATATATTTTTTTCTTTTGTTACAGTTGTGATGCATAAAGATAAGGAGGATGGCATGCATCATGAACCGAGTTTTCGATCGAGGGAGATGAGCGCGTACGATCACTCATTACTCGACGGAGATATGTTCCTACAGGTTAGTATTTCTCAAAACTATTGTTATTATGTTATAAAAAATCATATAAAAATAGATCAACATAATTATGACACACATTTTCTGTATCGATAATGCTGTCAGCTTTTATCACAAATTAATATGTGTAGTTTTGATCTCTCATCAGTAGGCATTGTCATATTTTTTAAATCGTCTTATATCATTGCTACCAACAATTATTTTCTGACATATTCGCATATATTTGAATTCAATCGATATTATCGATAAAAATCAATAAGTATTATTATTTTTAATCTTCATGTGAAAAGTAAAAGCTAGTTTAACGTTGACGCGTGGCTGATAATGGCGTGATCTACTCTATGGAATTATAAATTCTTTATTTCATTAAACATTAGTGCAGTGTTTCTAGATCGTGAAAATGAGAAAAGGGATAAATGTTGTCCTCAAATAATCAACATCATAAAAAGTAATATTTTCGTATACTTTTCAAATAAATTTGTTCGATGTATTCCGTTTGGTCTTAATTAATATACTTTTTAAACTGTACTTTACCGACAACTATCTATTTTAAAACGTTTTTCTTAGCTCGTATTCTTATTTGTCCGGTGGTTCTTTGTCCGGTACAAATCTTGCAATCAATTTTTAACTAACTTCTCGACTAGCTAGATTTTAAACTTTTAGAATATATCAGAACACGATGCCAATGCATTTTTTAATACTTTTAGCCATCTTTAAGTAGAATTGAATTCATTTTCAGTTAATTCTGTTTTGTATGAAAAGTTATTTCGACACCATTATTGGTTGCTAGGGGTCTAGGGTCTTAGTAACTAAATTATTAATATATACGTGCGTTACTATGGAAATCAATATGACATGTCAAAATGACATTTCAGTGTTATTTCTATCAAGTACAAATTTTTGATCGTTTAAGCTAGTCAAGTCAAGTTTATATGATTCAACAGAAAATTTAAAAACATTGTAAATAAAAAGTTCTTTTTATCTCGTAATTATTTTTATCTACGTTTCGAATAATTTCTGTCAATAGTTGAGCACTTTTTTAAAATAGATATATTCTGAAGACTAAAACATCTGGAATCTTATATGCTCAAATATTGTGTCTCATAGTCGTTGAATAAAAGAAATAGTTTATTTAATTTGGAAGCATTAAATATTATATTAATTTAGAGGAGTCGTACAATAAAAAGTTTGAGAAGCACTGGTGTAAAAAAATATAACAAGCGACAATTTGCAAATTGGAAGTTCTTGACCTCCAGTCAATAACAATTATTATAATAATGCTGCGTGTACATTAATTTTTGGATAAGTATTAACTTCTCGGAATCATACGAAATGTTCCCTGGCATTGTATCGATGAAAGCATTATGGTTTGCATTTTTATACGCGTAATTTATCGAACATAAAAAAGGGAGGACGATTAATCACGTGCCAAGAAGTCGGGCACAGTGGGACGCCATTCGCTTCGCAGTCTCTCTCTTTCTGTTTCTTCCCCCTTCAGTTAATATTTATTTATTGTGCGTATCACACCGGTTTGGACTTTTGTGAGGTGCTCTTATATGATCGAAACGAAGCGTTAATGTGATATTAGTAAATCGCTAATCACGACCGTAAACGTCACCGAAATTATGCTGCGTACGAAGTTTCTTACAAAAGGTTCGATGTAATTTTCGCTCAGGTGAGACTACATATGACTTTTGTATGAACGCGTACTTTAGTGTCAAGCTAAAAAGCTAATAACACTTAACATTTCGATAATTTTGATACTACAGTGTCATAGTTATGTAAGAAAATAAACACTGTTACCATAATAGTAATTCGAATTAGACATTTCCGGTTATTTTTTATACATTCGAAATTTCGCGCTTTTTGCGTCTCAAACTGCAAGGTGCTTGAACAAACTTGTCCTCATAATTTTATAACGAACAGGAGTACTGTCCGACAAGAAGATCTAGGCGATAACCAGACGTCGCTGTAGGCGTAGTGCGATTAACTAAATAGGAAGGGCTTTTGTAAGTTCACAGTATTAACACGTGGAAAACTTGTCGATAATCGGAAGTCGTTGCAGTCAAAGTGCGGTTAAAAGTGGGAGGGGCTTATTAGTTCACAGTTTTTACACGTTGACAAGAAGATCTTGTTCGACAGTAGTTTCGTTTCTTGAGAGGGATATTTTTAACCGATTCTGCTTTTTAAGTAGGTACCCGTTCTAAAGTCACACATTTACAAATATAATATTTAACTGTTTATTATATCTAAATTGTATTAGAATTATGATCCTCGTTATAACTCAGATTATTTTCCTATTAGACTATACATAGTGGAATAGTGACATAATAATATCTGCTTCCAAATTCATGGACTCGAATTTATATGTTGTTTTCGATACAAAGAATGAATATAATATTAAGATTTAGTGAATGGTTAATAATTATTCCATTTAAATACCCTGTTAAGAAAATTTAACAGTAAAGATAATAGAGGTTCTCACCAGATATTTGAGCTATAAAAAATACTTTGAATAGGTAGTTGTTCCTTGAAGGAGGTATTTATGTAATATCATTTTTTTTTCCGTTTTAGATTAAGTAGACTATTTAAATAATTTTGTCATTAAATGAGTAATATCTAGTTACTCAAATATATTA
Organism: Rhyacophila brunnea; assembly: GCF_057557595.1. NCBI lineage: Eukaryota > Metazoa > Arthropoda > Insecta > Trichoptera > Rhyacophilidae > Rhyacophila > Rhyacophila brunnea. The sequence goes on along the minus strand of NW_028233276.1, from coordinate 30,035,655 downwards.
TTATTTAAGTACTTGTCTAAAAAGATCAATGGTATTTTAATTTGAAATATAATTTATTCAAAAACTACGGAAAAATTAAACTAAGCGAAAACTTCGTAAGTGGTAAAATAAAATTCTCTCCATACAAAAGAAGTGTCCAGCTGAACACACCCAGGCGTTGTAAGCTAATGTATTTTTTGGGTAAAATTCAAATTTAGTATGCATTTATGTAAAACAGTCGCGGCCGATGGCAGACATTGATAAGAAAATCGTTTAATTAAACTCAGTGATAAGGATTACTTGGCTAAATTATTTCAGATAGGGCGCCATATTTATTAATCTAAGATACAAAACATAAATAATATTCTAGTGAGTTGAATACACTATGTTGAAAATATATTTATATTGGTAGGTACTTTATTACAAATCTTAACTATTTTCTGTTGTATTCATGTTTATTAAATCTTGCAACAAAATAATTAAAATATTGCATTGACAAAAAAAGGTATTTATTTAGCAAAACTACGAGTATAAACAAAAAACATATAATTTTGAGTAATCTTACAAACACGTGACTTTTTACTGTCCGGGTGAGTTCGAATCCCACTCGGTCCTACTTTTTATAGAATTTTCTTTAATATGTTTCTAATTTTTTTCAAAATTATATCATTTCTATTATAAAAAAACTAACATTCTTAAATATTTTGTATAAGTATTCAATACCTGTGTAATAAAAAAAATACTTTTAATAAATTCATCTAAAAACTAAATAATTTACGCAAAAATTTTATAATACAAAAATAAAATAGTTTCAGAGTAATAAGCTATACATTAAATTTATTGAAAATGTTCAGAAGAGTTTGCCACGTTATGTTTGTGATCGGTAATTTTTTTATATTTGGAATAATATCTTTGGGATACCTATCTTACTAAAAACAATGCTGCATACCCTTAATGAGTTTTATTTTTGTGTTTCGTTCTTGGAAATAATTTGTAATATTCTCTCCTTCTTCTAGTATATTTAATGTAATAGTTGAAAGGCGCTCATTAAAACTTTGTCAGTAGTAACTCCTAGGTTTTTTTGGCGATTGAAAGAGATTGTTATACATAATATATCAAGAAACAGTTATATTATATCAAGCACCTTAAACTATCTAATTAAAATACAAATCTAAAAATATATATAAAAAATACAGTGGTACTGAACGTGTAGTTTCTACACTAACAATATAATTAAATCACTTATATTGCAAAGATATTGCGTAAGCATGTTGGTTCGGTCTTTTCATAGAAACTGTTATATTCTATAATAATTTATCATCTTGATTCTGTGATATCTAGATCGACATGAAAAGTTTCAATTTCGCCAGTGTGAAAATTTGAAATTTTTGATAAATCCAATATTGTCACGGAAGCCATTTATTTAATATTGCGTGTCACAATCAGATGATCAATTTTAAATTGTTTAAATGAAAGCAAAAATTAATCTCGAGTAAATGCGTGCCATGAATTATATGCTTTCACGTAAGAAAGTGAATAAATCATACAAAAACATAAATTCGTTTCCTGATAAATAAAAGAATTCCGCTTCAACTGATTTTAAATTTTAATTTTTTTCTCAACAAAATTAGATTACAGTTATTATAGTTTTGCTAGGAATATCTATCAAAACTATCTTGTACTCGTACTTCATTATTTTAAAATTGGAACGATTGTAATCATTGCTGTCAACTTTTTTGCTTTTAAAAGAGCTTTCTGTTTTTTTATTAATTGACAGGATTAAATATATTTTTGGAGCCTCCTTTATATACTTTTATTATTAATTATATAATTTAATTTATTGTGTTTTATAAAATCCGTCAAAAATATTTCACTACTGTAAAGTAAAAATTACCTAGATTTTTTAAATATCTTTATGTAGTAAAGTAATGATGTAAAATATTCTACAGCTGGTATAAAATTATTAATAGAGCTTAAACTAAAACACTCTAAAATGACGATAGATGATATATAAAAAATACTTGTATTTTATGTTTGAAATATGTATAATATATACACATATGTATTATTATTAATAATAAAAAATACCAATATAACTGTAAATTGGTTTTTTTGAATAAAACTAAAATAGTTGAAGAATTACTGTGTGATCATAAGATATTACCACTTTTCTATAATTATTTTAGATTTATCTAATTATTGGTAATTATAACCACAGTGCATGCCGAGATAACACGAACTAATTTATTTACAAGTAAATATAAAAAATATGACAGTTGTATGTATCATAATATTATGTGACAACATTTACCTACCTGTATTTTTTTAAGTTATTTATTTTCAATACTTACCAATTTTTTTGTTGGTGGAAAGACATGATAATGTAAGAAAATATCACCTTATTAATTTTAACCTTTCTACATTCGACTGGTTTTTAGTTCAAAATCTGTTACGCACTGTAAAATAAGTGCGATATGTATGAAGAATTAAATAACTATTAAATAGATACATATATACATATATTAAATAGATAAAGCTATTGAATATTTTTTTCATTAAAATAAATAAATTACAACAATGTTTTTCATGTGCTTTAATTAAAAATACTGACAACAATTTGTAACAAAAAAATGTTAACAAAAAGGAATAACCAAATTGTCATTCTTTATATAATAATTTTTACCGCACATTTTATTACAATTTAATAGAAAATCATCGTATATGGTATGTTTAGTAATAGTATTGTTTTATAATGTCGTACCCATATGTATATCTAATATTGCCCCAATTTATTTTTAAACTATTTATTTTCATGTAAGTGTATGAACACCCGGCATATTATTTGATATTTGAATCATTCGAAATTTGAATTTAAACAGCCACATTTTAATTTAAATGTTTGTTCAAAGAGCGTATTCGATTTCCCGCGGTTTTTTGTTACCGCGCGCGGTAAGCCAGTAACATGTGTACGGCCATAATAATTTGTTCTGGACAAGGGTCCAGTGTTGGCAGTCGTAAATAATATTATCCTCTCCACTGCGATATGAATACGGAGATCGGGAATTTATTGTTTCATTTTGTTCATTTTTTTATCTCATCGTTTCCCGCTGCGTAGCGTTAATGTAGAGTCAACATTTGTTTATTGGTAACGTATGGTTGTTTATTATAATACTATCAACACTAGAAAGAAGCCATATTTACACAATATCAAAATTAAAATACGTAAGTACCTGGCTACAACATAAATAATAAAATGTACTTGTTTGATCAGTCTGGTAAAGCTCGTTAACCCATTGTTGTAGACTTCTAGTCAGGGACCATATAACTTTATATTATATCATAATATTGAACTTAATTTTAATGACATTCACTATATTATTATAGCATACTAGTAGGACTTCACACCTTGGTCTCATTCAGCGTCCCAACCGCCAGGAGCGGATTAAGGCTTAATTATTATATTGATTTAATTATTGATTTCTGTCTCTTCCCCGACTCCGCAACTAACTTATCACGTAGAAAATTGTTTCCACATTATTTTTACATATTTTTAAAAAGGTTTCAAAGTCTAATTGTAAAATATAATTGGATACTATGTATTTACTTTTGTTATTGTTTCACTTTTGAATCCTATTCGAGATAAGGCAGTCATAAAAAAAAACTTTCTTTGCAAATGATTTCACTTTTTTTATAATAATTTTAACTCCTTGGTTAACATGGGACTATATTGCTCCGGCACTCGGAGTACCAACTACCAACCGCCCCTGCTAACCACTCATCAGGAGGTTACGAAAATGTAATTTGGATGTACATTTTTTGTGATTAAAGTTAATTGGTTTATCTTATGGATGTCACTGATCCGTTTAACTTTTATATATTCTAGTATAGTAAAAAAAATGCACTTATAAACTTGCTAATCAACTCTGTGGTAGTAGCCTTGGGCGACATGGGATCTAAACTGTCCCTGTTCCTCGTGACATGTTTTTCATACACTAATAGCGAGTGCACCAAGATTAGTCAATGCACCCCTATAGACGCAGGCATTTTTAAAGATATGATGTGTATTTTATTAAATTAATAGCAATTAATTTATTTTGAAATAATATGTTTTTATAATAGTACACAATAATAATTATGAGGTAAGTACCTACTAATGAAAAAAATGTATTGAAACTTTCCTCTAGAACAGATATTTTATATATTAAAGACGATTTTATTTGAAGCAAACGATGCAATCGATTCGTCAGAACTTTTAAAAAGGGGCCTCGCAACAGTTCGAACTAAACATAAAAAATATTAAATTAAAACAAAATCTTTAAAATACTCATATATACAAATAAAATATTACCCAAACCACAACAGAATCGCTTTTATTAATATCAAAAACTCAAATAAATACATTCCTGTACGCAACAACATAAACTAATAATACATATTATGTGTCATAACTGTCACCAGAATTGCGAATTACGGTGATAGTGCTAGTTATTAATTATTGTATCATAACTGTTATATATGCTTAACAAATAAATGAAGATTTCAATATGCAATAATCACCATTTTCTATAGACAGTGCATTCGAAGTATGGGCAATAACTAGCACTACTATCGAAGTTTACGGTTTGATGTCACTGCCTGATCATAGTGGGTCTTGTGTAAATGCTTAGATATGTAATATCGTTTCATAATAATACTTTAATAATAGTAACAGGCCATAAATTTGATATTTGTGTTGTTACAGTCGTATTGACTTTTAATAATGCATTTCACGTAATAATAATTGTAATAAGTGTGCACCTACCAGCTCGCCATTGCGTCAAGCATCGGGCGAAATTAATAAGGTTATCAAAAGATAATTGGCCAAAGCAGACCAGTCAGGCCGCCCGCTCATATAATCTGTATAATTTGTCAATAACAATCACTCATTACTCGTATAAATGTTGTTTTAAGTGTGATACCCGCGAGACGCTAATGCCCGCCGTCGTTAGAGAGGCTGCGCTATCTCACGGCGAGCAACGCCTGTGGCCTCTAACGCTTTTCAATCACATCCCCAAAGGTAAAAGCGAGTAAATCATAAATATACTAGACCAGTACATACTTTGTTGTTAATTAAATCAACCATGTAAACCATCTTCAATATGGCAAATTTATCCATTTTCTAATAAATTATTCTAATGGATTTAAGTTTTGTACTATTCCATTTGAGTCGTTTTTTGCGACCTGGGTTTCACCTTTCAGTATCTTCAGGCACTATGTGCACTCCCCAAAAGGTAAATACACACTGACATCGAATACAGTTAATTCTAACTTATATAATAAATTTATACAATAAAATAGTTGTACTATCACCTACATATTAAGTCAAGGATTACAATACAAAATATAATAAATAAATTATGATAGTTGAAGTGTTTGTAAAAAACCCCTATCACTAACAATACAATCAATAGGTGTATACATTGTTAAAACTCTAATGACAGATTAGATAATAATCAATTACACTAAGTACATTCTATAACTACATTTAATAGGTGTGCAATCGTCAATATTGAGAAACAATGGCAACGGAGTTAACTAATGAGATATATCAATAATATCAGTCTTTAAAAAAGTTAGTTAAATTAGTTAATCAAATATTTTTATATTACAAATCCACAAATAAACCCACATACATACCTAAATACACATATGTATATTACACTAGTTTGATACATTTTAATATAATAGGGATAAGTTATTTGAGAATTACTAGTAAGCTTAAAAAATCATATACACCCTTCTACGAGTGCATGATTCAATTATCGCGGATGTCTTCTTCCGAGTTAAATGAAAATATTTAAAAAAAAATAGGTACGGACAATTATTGGAATTCGATTAGTGGAACAGTTTAACCTTGTACTTGCGCGGATGGGATTTTGTCTATGGCGCATGAATTACACAGGGCGAATTTAAATATGTTATCGATACTATTTTTCATACTCTTACATGAAACCTTTGGCATCGCTTTCTTTCACTTAGCGCCCCTCCGACTACATCATATTTTCTGTCAAAGCTATCGAACTTCACGTTTAAGATGTTTCTAATACGATTAACAATTTACTACCTACTAAGTAATATCGAATGGTAATACTAAGTACCTATCTAATAAAGACCAAGTAGTACCGTATCCGCTTATAAAGTCATGGGTCTCCGGTTCGAACTACAGATCGGTCAAGCTCTTATATCGTTTTTAAATGTGTGTTTCGACCCAGAGCGTGGACTTATTACATTGAACAAGTTACGAACATACATTTCTCGTAAGAAAAAAAATAGTAAACTCTTCTCGAGTCCTGACCTCGATTATTAATTATAACTACGTAATTTGAAAATCGACGCCCACAATGGCCGAGCGGGTTAAGCTCCGGCTTATAATGTCGTGAGTTCCAGGTTAGAGTCTGGAGTCTGGAAAATGCATAAAGAAATTGTTTTTCAAACTGTGTTTGGAGTCAGAGTAATGACCTTATAGGTTGAGCAAGACGTGACCAACACCCATTTATCGTAAAAACAAAAAATTGTTAATAGAAACCTCTACTCTATGGATGTCTACCTCTGTAACTCTGACCTTTGTAACTGAAAATTATTTTTATTTATTTTTTAGTATATTTTTAAGTTACGATTTCATTTCTTTATACGCCGATGTTATTTGACGTTCTTAATCGGAATTATATCTTTTTTTTACAACTTTCAACACACAACTAGACATTCGAAAAGTCATAAAAATTATTAACAGTTAAATAATAATTATTGTTGACCTTTCGGAGTACAAGAAGATATACAGGGTCAAGTAAAAAGGCGTCTCTTGTTAATTATTTTTAACGTAAAAAACCTACAAAAAACCGACGTGATTATCTATCTTCTTGTATGTTAAACTTATAACACTGTAAACATTCAGAATAAGTAACACTTTTAAATATTCACATTAATTAATTTTCAATTAGTAGATAAATCACATGTTTAAATATTTAATATATATTAAGATTAAAATATTAATTATATAATATACCCTTAGCACATCTTTAATAGTAACGTTTTTAGTTTGTTTAGATATTGTGTAACCTTCCCTTTACGATCCTCATAAATTTCGCCCATTCCAGTGATGTCACTTTGGGTTACCGTACAAAATTGATAGTATTATAGTAGATAAAAGAAAAATACCCTATAAAGTTTAATCGTTATTTTTTCTATTTTTATATGTATAAAATGATGAAAAAGCATCATACATCACACATTACATTCACTGCTGACAATTACTACATTTAAATATCACGCTAATCATATCTAATGGCCAACTAATGGTTACACGCCTAGCGCATCTTTACCACTGAAAGACTTAATTATAATTAATTATCTAGTATTTCTATATATCCTTACAGCCAACAAGTCATAATAATATTTCGATATGATGCCTTATTTTCATATTATCTCTTTCTCATAATTATTGAGTACCTATGTCGCTCTTTGTCGCATATACTCTTGCATCTAGGTATCTCTTTTATTTGTAATCGAATGCGACGCTCTGTATGCAATGTGCATTTATAATTTATAACAGGTAAATGTAATTTGACGGATATATATCAATTATACGTATTTACTGGATAATGCAATCGATTTTGAAAATAATATTATTCGAATTAGATGCAATATTAATGAAACTAAGAATAACTGAAATATCAAGATGATGAAGTGAATATTAACTGAAATATTTGCAATTTAATAGAGCGGGTAATTTAAGGGCGGACATGCTCAGCGTAGGTTAAAATGGAGCTTTTATTGCATTTACAAATCATGATCCAGGACATTCCTTGAACGTTGTAGATAATCTATTTATATAATTTTGAAGCCTAATTATCCTTTATATTTATTTTAAACATTTGATGACTGCATACAGTATTTTTATTACATAAAATAGTATTCTTTTAAACCTCTCGCTCTAATGTTTTAGAATATAGTCATATTTCAGTACATGCATGTGCAGTGGTGTTAAGATTTTTTACATTTATTAATTTTTAAACGCATTTATACGATAAAAAATTATATTGATAATCTCTGTGATCCCAAATTTGACAAGAATTAGGCATTTTATTATTCTAAAAATGGGGAAGATTAACACATATGAAGATAATTATAAAGATACTAATTTTAAGCGATGTCTTTGACCATTCAAGTGTGATAAAAATCATACGAATAATGATTGCTTTATAATAATTATTGACCTAAGGATAAGGTAGTGATTTTTTGAAATACGCCATTTCTTTTGGCATTCCCCAGTGGTTAAGCTACAACATACGGGCGTAGCCATAAATTGACAAACTATAATTGAAGTAGTGAGAAAAATGATGTTAACGTGCGTATTTGAACATGTACCGTTTAAAAAAAAACGGTTAGGTACATGTTCAAACATAATATAAATGCGTTTAAAAATTAATAAATGTTAAAAATCTTAACACCACTGCACATGCGTGTACTGAAATATGTCTATATTCTAAAACATAAGAGCGAGAGGTTTAAAAGAATACTATTTTATGTAATAAAAATACTTTATGCAGTCATCAAATGTTTAAAATAAATATACTTAAAGGATAATAAGGCTTCAAAATTATATAAATAGATTATCTACAACGTTTAAGGAATGTCCAGTATCATGCTTTGAAAATGTAATGAAAGCTCCATTTTGACCTACGCTGAGCATGTCCCCCCACCGTAACGGGAATGTTAATAATTTTTTACTTGATGTCTTAAAACAGTAATATATAAATAGTTCAAATTGTTATATTTATTGGTTTTTTTACGAGGAATGATAGTTGGTTATTTTTTAAACCATTAAATTTTTGTAGGAAAAAAGAATAAGTATGTATTTTTGCCAGCCACGGAATTAAGCTTTAGGCCTCTCTGAAACCATTATAATCATTTGAAAAAAAGATAAATTAGGTGTGAAAGGAGATGTATTATGTTTGGGTCTAAGATTGTATTGATCGTGGTCAGAAAGTAATGAAGATGATTTCTAGAGGTAGCTAAGATGCTAATTGTGCTGATGATGATGAACGATATTGATATGAAATAAACTGCCTAAATATTGTATCATAAATTCAAGAATTTATTAGATATTATACAATATAATGTTAGGCGTTGTAGTAATGGTTTCAATATTATATTTGGAAACGGCTTTTACTACGATATTAAAACTTTATTTGTGTTACGTATTGTGCATAAAGTCTTTTATTATTTTTTTTGTTTTGTTTCTTTTTATCTATTTTTTGTTATATTTACGACAAGACAATATATTATCATAAAAACTGCGTAAATAATGTGTGGCTTTGACCGCACAACATGAGCTATGATATGCTTTAGAGATATAATAGGTATATTATTTAAAATAAATGCTTAATAATACAATTTATCGCCAATGATTTTTACAATTGATTTCAGTTAATCTTAATCGTCTAAAGTTTAACTTCATTTTTAGCATGTTAAACTTGTATGATTATTATACGTGAATCAATTAGATTGATAAAAATACTAGTTTGAACTAAAAGGGTAAAAAACGTTTGAAAATAGAAAGATGCTATATTATATTTTATTTTAGCGCTACAACAAGGACATGGAGATCAATGTCCGATAATGTAATGGAAGTGAAATAATCAAAAACTCCCAGGCTTTAAGAAAATCACATAACTATACGTATTGTGACCAAACCAAGTTTGAACCCGGAGCCCACGGATGAAAAACCAGCGCTTTACAAACAACTCTATCGGGGCTGTTGAACTAAGAATAACCATTTCTCTTTGAATCAATGAAAGAGTTTGATAATACATTTATTTAAAATATGAGAAGTGTGTCATAATATAGCAGTGACGACGGGTGAAGTAGGTTTTCAAGATTCGACATAAATAGTGCATACTAAATTTTGTCAGTCATACTTATTTATTTTTATTGAACAATGAATACACTTTGCAGAATGCAGATAGTGCTGGTTAGTTATTAAAATTTAATTAAGCCCTGCCTAATCTAAGCCATAGTAGATAATAGTCATAAAATATTCGTTTATCTATAAAATATCCAAAATTATGCCATTAAACCACACATAACACTATCTACACATAGTTGTCTAAGTTCAATGAAAACAAATACGTTTGATTGACAAATGTTAATATGCACTATTTATATCGGATCTTAACAGCCTACTTCCACCCTTAGCCACTGTGGTATAGATATAGTATAATGGGTATTTTTTTACATTGAATCAGTGTCGACTTAAAAAATTCTCAGATACTATATTATAAAATTTAAAAAATAATCTTCTACCGAGTGGAATTCGAGCACACGTCGTTCGCTTGCCTGGCGTGTTATTAACGAGTAGGTACAAGTGTTTTATGACCGAATTCAGTATTTTCAGTATTTGTATCAGGTTGGTCATGTTATCACATTATTTTAAATACATTACAAAGATGATAGGCAGTTTTGACTGAATTTGAAAACACATAAAAAAATAATAAACAGTTATATAAATAAATATTTTTTGTAATATATTTATAAGTTCAGTCATCTTGGTGGTAAGGTTGAAAAAATATATATCGGATCAATTACGTAAAATCGAAAATATAATACTTGTTTATACGAGTTAGAAAAGATATTATTTTCAATTTGATAACTCACATTTCCGGAAGAAGATAAATGTCGTGAAATGTTGCGTGCAAATGCAATATTTGACGCATTGCCATTGTATTAACCATTTGTCGCGTCGTGTCAGCTAATTTTCACTTTTCACCAATTCAGACAATTCAAAAAACCTCTACTGAAACACATAGACAATCATATTTTGTGTGATACGTTTGTACAAAGAACATTGCTCACTTCAGATTATGTTAAATAAACAGATGTAGTATTTCTAAACAAAAATATTACTAAATACCTAGTTTGCCGAAGAATTTCAACCAATTCCGAGAATTCCTACAGCTAGAGATTTGATACACTTCTACTATTGTAATTTTTGCAACAGATAATAAAGTCTATTAGTCTTCCAGTCAGTTTATATAGCATACTAAAATTTGCCTCATTTTTAATCCATCTATGCTACGGACTAATTTACACACATAAAAATGGGTTAAACTACATTTGAAAATGCGATTGGATCACTATATTTTTTCACAATCAAGTGGTAATTTAAAAAAGGTATGAATGAAAACTATTAATTTATTATAAACATGTTCCCTAAATTATATTGGGAAAAAAGCGTCAAAGTCGAACGCTGGTAAAGCACCTATTTTTATTTTAGAAATGCATTTGTTTTTGATTTAAGAAAAATAAATGGTTTCATATAATATGTATCTAAGAGGAAGCTAAATATTAATCATTAAAAGGAACAAATTGAAGAAGGTTTTTGGAAGAAGTTGATTTGTCATACATTCAATTATTTATGGTTATCCCAAGGTACAGAATTAACTTACCAACGCAATGCCAATTGAAAATCCAAAAGTTGTATTCTAACCAATGATGAACATCATGGTGAACAAATTCCTTCGGATATTGGTGTATTGTACGCGTGACAGTGAGTTTAAGGTGAACGTTATTTTATAAATTATTTATTTAGTTTTATAATTTTATATTATGTTGTTTATTGCACCGTTTTTTAATGTTTATATTATACTTATTTTCTTAATATTTTTTATGTCATACTGTAAATATCTTTCAAATATAATTCCTAATGCTTAGTTTAGTTTTTTTCATTCTTTCTTTTGACCATATACGATCCTAATAAGATCATATAGGTCTCCACAGAGTGGAGGTTTGGGTTCTTGACTGTTTAGTGGAAGTCAACGGCAAACAAATTTGGAAATTTGCCGATATACCGGATTATTTGTTAGGTTAGGTTAGGTTATCATTCTTGAATTCATGAATTTTGCCGAAATCCCTGGCATCCGGAAAACAGACCTATACCGAGGTTTTTATTAACAGAATTTTGTTTTTAAGAGAAATTGATCTTAGCCACTTGTTCAATTTATTATGTTCATTAATTATTTACTTATGAAAATAAATAAATTTGAATCACTTAAATATGTTGTTGATTACAGATGGTGATCTCATGAAATATTTACGTGCACCCCACAAAATTCTCCAAGCATATTTTTTAATAAACTACTGACACAGTAGGTATCTATTTTTTAAGTCTAGCTAGTAAAATAAGATGCCTTACAGCGTTAAAAAAATGGTTAAAAATTTCCCGCGCAGAAATATTTTATTCTGCGCAGCAAGAGAAAAAAAATAGATAAACCATTGCTTACTTACTTCAGTCTGTGGATATAACCAGTAAATCTAAAAGGTCTCACATTTAAAACACCGTTCCTTGTACTATTCACTGCCATGAACATAAAACATGATACAAAAACCAGTTTTTAAAGTCAATAATAATTGAGAAGCGCCCCCTACAAACAGGCCGCTTTAAATCAATGATCATTTTATAAATCATTATTCCCCGTCAAAAAACTTACACAGTCCTATCTAAGAAAATAATATTATTTGATGTCTTTATTTATTGGGTACGATCGTGTGGGAGTAATACTCTGTAATTAAACGAGTTTCAGAATATGTACATTTTCATATTATTAGGTAGGTTTATTACATGGCATTTTAATGAAATAACTCACTGACTACTAACACTGTGGGACATTTTCTTATATCTCACTCATGATAAATTAACACACATAATGTACCTATGAGGTGGCTAGTATAGCCAGTGGTGAAGGGTAGAGGTAGGCTGTTAACCCAAAGCTTACGGGCCGCACAAAATTGTGTTTTTGCTAATTACTTTTCAAACGCAAATTAACACGTTAATTACAAAATTAATTAAAAGGGTCCGTAAGCATTGTGTTAAGATCCGCCATAAATAGTGCACACTTAAGTTTGTCAATAATACGTATTTATTTTCATTGAACAAAGAATACAATTTACATATCGTGTTTGTTAGTTTTTAAAATTCAAATAAGCCCTGCGAAAATTAAACCATATTGATAATAGACAAAAATACTCGTATGCTTATAAAATATCTAAAATTATGCCATTAAATCATACATCATTTTGGACATTTTATTGATGGAATGATATGTTTTATCTATTATAGTTCGGTTTAGGCAGGGCTTTAAAAAATAACCAACATGTGTAATATGTATTTCTAATTCAACGAAAAGAAATAAGTATGAATGAAAAAGTGTGCACAATTTTATTGGATCGCCCGAAATATACCAAAACCATTATGATTTGGTTTAGGCGGGGTGGGGTTTAATTGATTGTTACGACGTTTTTATTAGGTCGTATTCTTATTTGTCCGGTGGTTGTTTGTCCGGTACAAATCTTGCAATCGATTTTTAACTAACTCCCCGACTAGCTAGACATTTGAAACTTTTAGAATATATCAGAACACGATGCCAATGCATTTTTTTAAATACTTTTAGCCATTTTTAAATAGAATTAAATTCATTTTCAGTTAATTCTGTTTTGTATGAAAAGTTATTTCGGAAGAAATCCATAATCCAATCCACTAGTATTGCTAGGGTCCTAACAACTAAATTATTAATATATACGTGCGTTACTATGGAAATCAATATGAGTGTCAAAATGACATTTCAGTATTGTTTCTATCAAATACAATTTTTTTTTGATCGTTTAAGCTAGTCAAGTCAAGTTTATATGATTCAACAGAAAATTTAAAAACGTTGTATATAAAAAGTTCTTTTTATCTTGTAATTATTAAAAACTAACCAACGCAACTGTGAATTGTAGTCTTTGTTCAATAAAAGCTTAAAAAAAATAATGTGCACTATTTATATCGGATCATAACAGCCTACTTCCACCCTTTGCCACAGAGGTAGACAGTGTTTGCCCCATCATATTATAACGTCAGTGAGGGATGAAAACTAATGTATTATTATGGTGAGGATTGTAGTTTTTCTTGCATAATAACCCGTTGAATTTTTCAATATTCATATTAACCTTCTTTTGTGCCCCTGTCGTACATGTAGAATCACATTTCTTCGGAAAAAAGTCTTTATAATCCTATAGTAATGGATGTTCTCAAGGTGAATTCTGTGAAACGTATTATATAGGCATGTATTATTTTTTTCTGCCCATTAAGAGTATTAATTCTTTTTTTTTGTGTAAGAAATAGTCACCGAATATCTATAATGTCAGAATTTATACAGTTGCATTAATCTACATTCTAAGTCATCATAATTTTTTGTGTTACTAATTAATTTAATTAATTAGTAGATAGCTAATAAATAAAACAGGTAATAATATTATATTCATTTTTCATTAATAATAATTTATTAACGTGACTGTAAAGTAGTAATAGAAATATTACATTTTAGGAATCAGTATACCTACCTATAATATTTGAAAACTTAAATAGTTTTTCACATTGTTTCAGCTTCAAAATTTGAGCCTTATCGAAATTCTTCAAAAAAAATCAAATTATTTAAAAAAAAAAATCGGTACTGTTCGGTTAAACGGAATACAGCGGAAAACGCATTTTGAAAATTGCCGATAAACTGGATTATTTGTTAGGTTAACCTAACCAAACCTAACCTAACCTAACCCAACCTAACCTAACCTAAACTAACCCAAACTAACAAATAATCCAGTTTATCGGCTATTTTCAAAATGCGTTTTCCGCTGTATTCCGTATAACCGAACAGTACCAAAAAATCTAGTATTCTCCGTATTGTTAAGTAATAAACATGACTTTAATTAGGTTGAAGTATATTTTAATAAAACAATCGTACGTTATTTTACCTATCGAAGTTTACTTTAAAAGTTTGTAAAATATTTTTTGACTGAATGAGTAATTGGGAAAAATGTTATATTAATAAATTAATTTTTTAAATGATTACAAAGATTAAAACATAACATGATAACAAGCAAAGTAATTTCACGTGGCTAAAGAAAACGTTAACCTTTAAACTTTTAAAGAGTTCATTTATAATGGATATTATTATATGCTAATAAATCTAAATAACTAATGTACAAATCCACTAAATATTTGCTAAAAACAAAGAGCAGGTACATACTGGTATTTATTTCTTATTACTATTCTTTAGCAAACATTAATTTTATGGCAGTCAGGGAAAATTAGTTGGTACTAAAATAAATTGAAAGATTTAATGTATGCAAATAACGTTAAATAATTACTTATTCTATCAAAACACTTTTAATCGTCGATATATATATATATATATAACATCCACAATGATAGCGTTGTGGGTCCAAGGTTCGAATTCTGGGTCTGGCAAGTACACATATTGTTTTTCAATTTGTGTATGAGTCAGAGTATGGACCTAATAGGTTGAGCAAGTGGCTGACATTCATTTCTCGTAAAAACCAAATGTTTTAATAAACCACTCGGTTGAGGTCCATATGATCCTATTAGGATCGGACATCGTACATCGGTCGAAAAAAATAAAAATATATATATGCTGGTACATTTGTTATTTACTCTAGTTATGTATTATAAACTTTAAATATTTATATCTCGTGAATTAAAACACAAATTTGATTCATTTATACTTTCATAATATTATAGGTTATATTTTCAGCGAATTCTGAATTGAAATCGATATACCTTATATTTTATATGTCGAATAATACTTTCAAATAATTTTGATGTTGCGTTACCAACGTTACCAATAATTAACAATGGAAAACACCGTTTTGGAGACTTTAAATTCCTTAATAATGTAGTGTTTTATAGTATAGATAAAATATTATGTACTCCATTAAACATAATAAACAATTTTATTTTCATTAATCGGCAGCATATGTACTCTAATGTATAAGGCTCCGGATTTTCTGGGAGTACTGAGTTCGATTTCCAGTTAAATAAAAATACATCTAGGTACCTATATGATTTTCTCAAGCCTCGGTGTAGTGTTAAAATTCATTGTAATAAAAAAATATTGTCATATTTACATATTGTTATATAATGCATTTGTATAATCATATTTCTGTTACCACTATAAGTACCAACTCACACGTTACACTTATTTTTGATCACAGATAAGCTTCCACATTAAGTTGTAATTAATTTGTATTTAAAAAATATAATACTTATCATAAAATCTAAGTCGTAATAAAAGCATAATCTTTTAATTAAAAAGTCATAATATTTGATGAATTAAGATAACGGGAATATACATGTTTTTAAATGTCATTGTTATAAAAGTAGGTACTATATTATATGGAAAAAGTATTCTACTTTTATATGATACATATTATAATAAACAACAAAATTAGAAAACTAGTATTAAAAAAAATCTTTGTTTCCTGATCCCGTATTTTACTTCCAGTAACAAATCAGGGATTTTAGAATGACTGTATTATGATATTTCATAATATTATTTGTGGAGAATATAGTTGGACTTTCTATCTATCTTATTATCACTATTATAACGGACCAGTGTTGGAGTGTCGTAGTAATGAAACGGTAATGTAGCAGTAGCAATGAAATAATCATAGAAATACCCAGGTTTTTAGATATTAATATACTTAAATATATCGTAACGGGAATCAAAATTGGAGTCGTGGATAAGAAGTCAGTGCGTAGTGCTTTACGAATGATAAGTCTAGGCTTTTTAAAAACATAGATTGTGTTTTCTAAAATATAGATAAAAACAACTATATTTTTATGGAAATTATTTAGGGATATACTTTTTAAAGTATCCTTACTAGTTTACTCGTAGTTCAGTGCGTAATGCGCTGTCCTTTCACCCTGGAGCATCGGGTTCGATTCCGGTGAGGCCACACTATATTTATGTGATTTTTTTTCTCAAAATCTGGCTATGATTGCTTCACTTCTGTTACTAACTACACTGTAATACTGTCTCTGTTATACTTATGCTACATTTCAAAATCAGCCAAGTCACCTTTAGGTATTTTTTACTTTTTTGTGAATTGCTGAAGAACTACTGCTTTCCAACATTCCTGCATTATCAAAATGTGGAATTTATTAAATTTAAATATTCTATACTCGAAATAATATAAACTTTCACCCTTGTATTTGAGAAAACAAAAAGCTATTTTTCTCCAATTCATCTTTTATGGACTTGGCTGGTTTTGAAATCTAGCGACACATATATTTTTTAAAATATGCGATGAAACTTTTTAATTGCGTAAATTCCACGAGTGTTTGGACATTATAATACAATGAGACGATTACCGTTATGACACGTCATCTTAATGTTACTAGAGTATGACACCAAATTGTCTAATTATCTATGCAACGACATTACTGGAGAAATCTACGCAGGATTGGCGTGGTAAGAGGCACAAAATGTGGTATCGGGTCTAGAGAATACGACAATACGTCTATGCTCCGAGGTTGGATATCGTCATAAATAGTAATAGCGAATAATGTATTAATTCATTCAAGGCACATGATTTGTTTAAATTCTACATAATTTACCAATGCCAATAATTTCTAATGTTTTCGCAGTCTTGGATTCTAGATAATATAACGCACAAAATTGAACTTAACGTTAGCATTGCAAATATCGCAATATTCATTGTTATGTTAAGCATAAAAGTGCTTTACTCGCAGGCATTTAGTTAACTTGGAATCGGAATCTCATTTTCTTGACAGCTCTTTTCATAAACGCCTTATAAATGCTTAGTTTAGAAATAATTCCGGTTTTGCCTGAGTAATCTTATATATATACCTACTGTTACCATTGTGATTAGGGATTCCAATCCCGGGATCCCGAGCTATTTTCAATACCTATGAATCCTGGGATTGATAAACATAATCCCGGGATTCCGGGATTGATTTTTTTTATCAATTTTTATGGAAAATAAAATAAAAGCGAAAATAAAACGGAAAAAATAACTACATTAGAATAAAACTGAGTTTGAATGAAGTTTGATTTATACACATGTGTAGGTTGCCGATTCATTTTATTTTTTCACATGAATTATTAAAAATGAGAAAGATTAGAAAAAAACAATGCTTCGCACTTTTAACAAAGTAATTCTACCATGATATCATACGTTTTACGGCAGTTTCATATTTGGCTGACTAATTAGATTTATGATGCGGAAAGGCCATACGTACGCCATGATTATTTGCTTTACTATTTTAAATCTCGCTAATCCATTCATTATGTCTTTACTATCAGAAACAGCAATCTCATATTAAATTCACAATATTATTTATATTACAATATTATTTACTCCATTAAACTTGTGTATTTCCAAGATTGAACGTATAAAATATTAACAATAAATGTCTTCAATAGTATAAATTATACTAGATTTATTTTTAACCGATTTTATCAATGTTATTTGTAAATATAAAACTTTTATATTAACAATGGAAAAAAATGCCAACCCGGGACCAGTCCCGGGATCCCGGGATTGTCAAATTGTAATCCCGAAATCCCGGGATCAGAATTTTGGCTCGGGATTGGATTCCCTAATTGTGATATTCTAATGTATTATTATGCTCTAACTAAATAATTGGTAGACCTAAATAGACCAAATTAAATGTTATTTATTTGAAAACTCCAACCCTTTCAATGAAAATTGTGCTTATACAAACATTAGTGTATCTATAATTTTGTACGGTAACGAGTCATGAACCCTGGGCCCAGAGTCCAAGGGAACGAAAGGCAATTATTGATGCTTTCGAAATGTAGTATTTGGTTGTCGGTAGTCTATAAGGAAGGTAAAGCAGATAAAGAGCATAAGTGCGCTGGATTGACAAAGTGAAGGAGATGAATGGGGGCTACTTCACTCTGCCTTGAAAGAAACGTAGGGTTGAGAGCGGTAGAAAATCCTGGTCGCTCAAAAGATGACAGAATTTCAAGGTTGTCACGATCCTCAGCCATGAGGGAACGACAAAAATGAAAGAGTTTAACGCAGAAAAAAATACGAGTAATATGAGTCCTCAACTGGAGAAGAAACATAGTATGATTGAGGAGTCTGTTTGTTGTCAAGATCTACCCCTAAACTGCAGTAAGTACCACAAAAGAAGATATTATTATATACGCTAAAGATATTTCTTAAAGATTTCTTTTATATTTGCACGATAGTACCTACACTATCTTTTGAGCTTGGAAAAATACGTAAATAGGTAGGTTTTGTATTCAGCACATATATTATTTTACTATTTTCACAGCTCCGACGGCGTTATCCCGAAATGCTCAGGAATAAGGCGTGAATTGTGCCACTCCCAACCAAACTAACCTCCGATAACTCACTGAGCTTTGGCTGGAAATATTTTTATAGAGGGCGTGTGTAAAATGGCCACTGGCCGAGTTTTGCCGTTGTTTATGAACACTTGTAGCAAATAAATTATCCCGAAAAAACATTTCGGGCTGGAAACACCCAAAGCTAAATAACGCAGAAAAATTATAATTTCGTTTGGTTTGTGTAATTAATTCCGCGAGAGTAAAGGGTCGTAGATTTAGAAATCTTGGTAATATTAATATTTACGAAAGTAAAATTATTGAATATATATTATAGCTTAAATAACAATCAAATACACTACGCAACATAATAAAAGTGCTTGCTATTGTAATATATTGTGGTATCGTTATTGTGAAATGAGTCTACCTACATGTCATTGGGTAATTGAAACTTTTTTAAATCCTAAAAATGAAATGTTCTTTTCTTCAACCTATAATTACTTATATATAAATGTACCTAACTTGTAAAAAATATTTAGAAGTGCCCTAAATAAATAACTACAACAGAAATAATTATAAAAATAATAATGTTGAAAATCTTGATATACGTACTTACAGTTTCTGACACCATTTTTCATGTATATATTGTAATAATGTTATTATCTACCTTCGTACACATTTTAAAGATAGAAGTCATTTTAGAGAAGTTTTAAAACATTTTTAGTCCTCTCTATTCTACGCAATTATTAAAAATTATCTGCAAGAAAGACACTTGACTATCTTGGTAGTTTAGGTAGGTAGATTATTCGTCCAGAAAGTGAACGTTATATTATTATGTTTAAATTCTTCTTGGCTCAAAATTTTCCTTAAAGCTACGTTTCTGATGCTGTTACAGTTTATGCAATATATATTTTTTTAATTATAGTAGCTGTCTATTGATACAACATTATATAACAATATTGAAATTACTATGACTATTTCAATATGTACGATAAATTTGAAGTTATGTGAATTCTATAACCCCTCTACTGTCAGATACTATAAAAACACTCATGAAATCCACTTTTTTTGTTATGGACTATTTGCGGGATTTGAATCCATCTGTAAGGGTAGAATGTAGGTCTTTAACTTTTTACAAACAGTAACACCCTTAGATAAACTGAAAATTCCGTATCTTTAACCCTAATATTAGTCATTTAATACAATCTCATAGATTTTTTTGATTCTTTTCCATAGCAATCGGCAATGTTTTGTTAATTTTTTTCTGCCATTTACAAGAGTAATATTTTTGTATCTATTAAAATAGACTCATTATTGATTTATTTCTAAATGTCATATGCAATATCTAATGATTAAGGAATGCCTCTGAATATTTTTTATAACACAACTGAATTTTATTTATTAATTTGCCGCCTAATCTTAATTCATTTGAGATTTTTCTAAAACCATGCAGATGTTGTATGTCAATTGATGTAATGTTTAAGAAATCCAATATATAAATTACAAACGATTGAAAATTGAAAGCTAAATGAATATATAAATAATCACCAAATCAATATTTTACAGCAAATCAGATGTTATGTGTATAATAACTCAATTTCAGTAAAAATTTGCCATACAATATAGTATACGCTTCATAACTTTTCACTCCGACTCTAGGATGAAAATGGTGTAATATATTCTAAAAATATGTTTTTTACATATATTATATATTTATTTATTTATTACTACATAATATATTAATACAAGTGAATGTTATTTAATCTAGTTTTATGCGAGATAATCAGGCAAAGAGGCGTATCAGTGTAGTAAAAAGTGCAAAGTTATCAAACGTTTACTTTACCTGCGTACGACCCGTCTAAAAAAATTAGTGAATATATAATATAGTCTATATTAAATCGTTTTATAATATTGCGACGTGAAAAGCTACGATCTTTTAGCTTTTATATTCTACTTTATCACCAATGTGTGGCGCGGTTCTATTGTTATGTTCTGCCCGGAAAAGGGACGGTTTTTTTTAAGTGGGTGTATCATATACGTAACCAGCGGCGCTGTTTTATTATTTGCTTGATTATTGTGATTAATTGCGGGACGTTTTTTTACGTAACTGGACTTTCATAAAACAATACGTGACGTAAATGGCTGTAGTTTCATGGGTTTTACGATTTGGCACAATCTACGATTCCGTCGGAATAAAATTTATTTTTTATTTTGTTTAAACTTTTGCATTGTAAAATATTATTGTTTGGAATTATGCTTATTCTTCTAATATAATTAATTGATAAGTTTATTAGTTTCGTCGGTAAAAACATATTATCCAATGGTGTATATTATGTATTTTATTAATGGGTATTATGTCGAATATTAAAAGAGTACACACTACAATGCTTACCATCTCATAGTTAAATATCATATCGATATAAATAAATGTGAATAAATAAAAAGTAGGTATATATCATTCAAATAAAAAAATATATATAAGAGAAATCTAAACATTACTTGTAGCAAAACGTGTCATTGAAATGTGCATGTTGGGCATAACGCGGAAAGATCCACAAAAAAACCAATGGATGAGGAAGTGATAGACGATGATGAAGTGATAGACGTCGTTAAGTAGATGAAATGGCAATGGGTTGGATATGTTACTCGGCGAGTGGAAAACCGTTGGAGAAATGCCATCATACAGTAATAACCACAACTATGCCTTAAAACCCACTGGATATATTTTAGATATACGTGGCAACAAATAACTAGGGACCGAGAAGAGTGGAATAAGTTAAAGGAGGTCTTCATCTAGCAGTGGGTTGACTCCAGCTGACGATATATAAAATAATTATGTGTTGTTCGATACTACTCTAAAATCAGCTTCCAAAACAGTTAGGTATAAGATTTTTTTCGCTTTTTCTTTGAGTAAACCTTCTTAACTTATTAGTTAACCTTAAGTTTAAGCTTTTATAAATCCGCGTTAATATAATGTTTTAAATTGATTTATATTTTTTAAAACTGCTGAAGTCTGAAATGAATTTATTTGTCGTAGGAATGTCGTTTTATGTAAACACTACAGAATTATTATAATAAAATTATTGGAAATAATCATTTTAACCAGTGCTCGAAATGGACCGGAATACACCGTTCCGGTTCGCAAAATCCTCCAGATTATCGCTGCGTCTCGTGATTTTTTTTATTGCGGTGCAAATTATTTCTCTGACTTTTATATAATATTCATTTATTTTTGCATAATATACAAAAAATTAGATAAGTATATTTTCGAAAAATTATTGAGCCGCACCGGTACTTAAAATTTTATATTTTGAGTATTAATTTTAACTATATTTCCATGTCCTCTTTAATGAGAATTTGAATGAATTGGTAATAACAGTTAACAGTTAATCCTTCTAATAAGTGTGCTTAGATACATATTGTTTTATATTTGGGGCGGAACTGATCAATAAAAGTGATATAAATAATGTGTGACAATATTTAAAAAAAAAATAACTTGTTGAAATGCTTTCATTTAAAAATATATTCTTTAAAATTCTGCTACATGAATTGAAATGAGAATGCCTGCATATATAACATCAATGACCTTAATATTATATACCTAACAACCTAAATAATAACCAAAGCTAAATAACATAATTTTCGTTTACACAATGTGAATGTCTAAAAATCTGAAAGCCTTGTATATTTTTCAACCTCTAGTTTATATAATACGTATTGTTGATTGTGGTAAATAATAGGTACCTAATATCGTTCGTATTCATCACTCATTAGCTTTTTATAAGGCCACGGTATTTTCTTGTTATTAGGTATTTTATTAGTCATATAAAAAAGAATTTTGGAATTACCGCGAATTAACTCACTGTTCGTTTATTTGTGAATATTATTATGGCGACATTATCAAACTGCCAACAAAAGGATTAAGATTTACCGTATATGATTTGAATATTTTTAAGGTTGGTACCTTAGTGCAACTGTATTATTTTTATTTATTGTATTTTATATTTATTCTATTCTATTTATATTAATTCATTTTATAATACAACAATGTAGTATACCATACAATAATAATACTGTAGAATGTAAAAATCATCTCCCAATGAAATATCATTTAATATGACATTATAATACAATCTTAGATATTTATAAAATAAATTTTAACTAAATATAATTGTTATTATATTATCTAAACCTGAATTGATGATATAATTGACGTGTTTATCTGTCTGTGATTTATAATTATTTGGCCTTTGATTAGCATTTTGACTATTTCCATGATATCTAAACACAAAATATTAGTTTAATTTAATTTTTGTTTGTGTGTCATTCATTGTTGTTTATTATACTATAAGTAATGAGCGTAATTATGCACAAAGCAGCCGAGCCACACAAACCTCAAACAGAGATAGAAACACTTTTATGTAAATTGTGTTTCTTTAAATCAGCAAAGCCTCTGTATACTGTGTATACTTTTTGAATGATAGATATTATATATATATATATATGATTTTGTATAACTTTTAAAGAGATAAAAGCATATAATCTATGAAATTTTGGTGTTTTAGCAGCCAGGTGTTTTGAGTAAAATGATTTTTTTAGAATGTGCATTCTGCAGAATGCAGCCATCTCTTATTTTTGTAAGAAAAGTCTTTATTTTTGATTATTTTCTTTAAAAATAGCCTTCTAAGTTACTAAATTATTATGGGAATTTCAAAATTCTGAAAATAATTCGAAAAACTTGTAAATTATACATCAATATTTAGCTGCCTGGCACTATTTTTTATATGAAAAATCTGTATATTATATTATATATAATATAATGAAAAACACATACCTAATGTAATCGAAAAAATAATGTTTGTTAATTGAATGTAGAAAAACACATCTTACAGTCACGATTTTAAAAATTTACGTAAGTACATAATATTATCATTTGGCTGCTTTTTGCAGAACGAATAATGGCATATTTTTAGAACGCATTTATATGACATTTTTGTATGACAGCAGCTTGGTTGCTTTATGCAAATCGGAAATGTCATATTCTGCGATTTGCAAAATCTTTAAAAGGCATTTATATGAGATTTTCGTATCACAGCAGCTTGGCTGATTTGTGCAGAACGTAAAACAAACGTGTGAGATTATGGAAATCACAATAACTCATTTTTTTCAAAATTGTGGCTTGGCTGCTTTGTGCATAACTACGCTCAGTTAAAAACCATATTATATTAAAATAAAACTTGCATATATTACAGAAATTGTACAAATTTAGTAAAAAATTATATCGGCTTCTCAAAAAGATACGAGGTAAAAACTTTTCGAAAATAACATTTTTGCAACAACTATTAATTAGATAAAAGACCAGATAGCAGGAGTTGATATGAGATGCGGGTAGAAAGTGGCATACGTCTGCATCCAACTATTGTCCATTACACGGATTCACTTGAGTTTTTAGTCGAGTGTGATGACACATGACACATGTGTCTAAATACACTGAGTCGATATTCGTAGAAATGGAATAGCTGGATAGAGAGGTGCGCGCCTAGATCAAAAAGTTGACTATCTCATTGAATTGAAAAAAATCAAATCAAATCAATATAATTCTTCGTAATGTGTACCTGTCTACTTTTTATTTTTGTAATTCACGTGACTCAACTCCGTGGTTATCCCTAGTCTATTTTTATTTATCTGTTAATTCGATGTTGGCACAACAAAAGATGTGTGCCTGTTTAAATGTTTTGCTAAAATGAACGTATGAGATACCTATTGATGTTAACTAATTATTTTGATTCCTCAACTATATTATATATTATAGTGGTGGTCAATTTTATAAAAAAACACGTAGTGTTCAGAGCAGGTCTGACAAATTAATCGCATGACGTTTTTGTAGTGTTTACTTACTTATTATATATAGATTTTAAACGATTATTCATCTAAATAATACTAGTTCATAACCAATTAAAATGTAGTATGTGTTAATAACTGTAAATTAAATAATTTATAGAATCTACTGATTGAATGCATTTATGCATGAAGTTTTTTTTACAAAATATGTTGTTAATTTAATTATTTTAATTATCATTCTATTTTTGGTTGTATCTATAAAAAAAAATATATTTTACTTATTCAGGTAGTTTAATTGTACAGCCTGTGTTGATTATAATATACGGATAACAAACTATAATAATAATTTATATTAAAAGAAATACAGTCGACCTATTATATAATATAAATCGCCTCTCATGAATCGTAATCTCCTGAAATATTGCGGCTATTTTTATGCATATTTCATACAATGGGGTGATACTGAGGTTTTGATATTAAAAAAAATATAACGTAAATAAACTTGTCGGTAAACCCTTGATTGTTGAACAATCTAAAATTTCACGAGTAATAAATGGTAGTTTTGTTTAGATCTCTGATAACAATCAGTGTATTATAAAAATAATAAAAAAATAGCTTCTGATCCACAATGGATAATATGCTTCGAATATTATCAATAATATGAAAATTTACCAACCATTGATTTTTTAATGAATGAAAAATTAATGTACACATCCATAATTGTATTGAAATTGTATTTTTGGGTTAAATTTCAAATTTTATGTTACCTATCAAGCATTTTTATTGACCGTATCAAATATAACTTAACGTGGGTACAGAGTACATTTTTTTACTATGCCTTTTTTACACTTAATAATATTTTTTTCGAAAATTTACAATATACGTAGGCACACAGAAGATTGAAATTTGATAAACGGGTGTTGTTGCGTTTAAAATGCATTCTATTTATAAATATATGTATAAGTATGTTGTTTAATCCAGAATTTAATTATTTAAATATGACAAGCAGGTTAAAATTCCTGAAGGGTTAAAGTTTCTGAAATTATATTCCAATTATTTTTTTCCCATTATGTTAGAAAGTTTTTACTTGTATTCATTGTTTATCCATACGATGATAGTATCATGAAAAAAATTTCACTTTAAATAATTTCATTTAAAAATTGTGCATTTTTTTACATTTAACATTCATTGTAAAAAAATCAATATTGTATTAAAAGCCTCATTTTTGTCAACATCTATCTACTTTACAAACAATACATTTTTGTGACACGATTGCGATTTTGTTAAAGTACTTCACAGAAAGCTTGCCGCGTCAAAATCAGATGATTTGTCTCTAACTAGACCTCTGGCGTAGTTTCATACTGCGAAAAAAATATACTAGTATCAACACAGGTAAAAATATTTGTCAAATAAAGCTAAATACGTACCTAAGTATATTTTTTCATTATTAGTGAATAGAACATGATAATATGTGCCTTTACTTTATCGCCCCAGTTATTCAATATATGGAGAGCATATTATGCCCTAGATCATTGAGAAGGCGGAATAACAATTGGTGGTCAGAAAATAAACTATCTAAGATTCGCAAATGATACCCCACTAATCGCTGCTGATGAAAGAGAACTCACAGAGCTGCTACACCGGGTAGAGGAAGAGAGTTGCAAATACGGCCTCCTCATTAATATGAATAATACCAAGTTAATGGTTGTTGATCGGGCCAACCTTCTACCAACACTAAGTACACTCTAAAACCTCGAAACAGTCGACGAGTTTGTATATCTGGGTTTGAGCGTCAGTGGAAAGGGCGGTTGCGAAGCTGAAATAAGAAGGCGCACACAGTTTGCAAAAAATGCGATGACACGCCTTACCACTATATGGAAGGATCAGGGAATTTCGATTGCCACAAAAATGATGCTTGTGCAAACATTGGGGTTCTCGATATTTCTATACGGAGTTGAGTCGTGGACCCTGAAGGCAAGAGAACGGAAGGCAATTGATACCTTTGAGATGTGGTGTTGGCGCCGAATGTTTCGCATTTCTTGGACGGAGCACAGGACGAACCAGTCAATCATCCAGAGACTTAAGATAAAGGAACGGCTCTGTACAATATGTCTGAGAAGAATTCTGCAGTTTTTTGGTCATATTGTCAGGCGCGGACCGGACAACCTGGAAAGACTGGTAGTTTTGGATAGCCTCCAGGGAATGCGAAGCAGAGGAAGAGCGTAGCAGAGGAGAGCGTCTGCGCAATAGAGCGACCAAGTGAAAGAGCTGACTGGGGGCACTACCCTGAGAGAAGCGGAAGATCGAGAAGGATGGAAAGTCTTGGAAATTTAAATGTGGTCACAATTCTCAGCCATGAGTGCACGACCAAGAAGAGAAGAGACTGTATAAAAGGATAATCTTAACAGACTTTTGAGAAGAATCATTGTTAGCAATTCGTTTAATCTACTGTGTCCTTGCCCTCGATACAAACACACATTGAAATACTATTTATTCTTATGATTTTTTTTAGAATAATAATAATTACATGTACCTAATTATTAATTTTATTGTTATACTTACTTTTGACTGCTCTACAGCTCAATTCAAGTGTGGCCTCTTTCACTGTTTTCTTCCAGGTATCCCTATATTCTACGCATATTTATTTTTATACAATAGGGTTTGAACGCATTCCTTACACCAAAATAAATATATTTTTATTGATCCTAATATAATTGATTTTTTACAGGCGCTGAATGGCTTCCTGATGATTTTGACCTGTGAAGGAGAAGTATTCTTCGCTACCCATAGCATTGAAAGTTACCTCGGCTTCCATCAAGTAAGTATCATACACAAATAATTTATTTATATCATCCCTAGGAAGAGGCTGTATGTTGGTATGATACCGTCCTGAAAAATATTTTATAATATACTTGATTGTGTTGACATAAAAATTATTACATATTTGGAAATATTAAACGGTTGTAATAATGGGTCAGAAACAAGGCCTGCACAAAAACGACGCATGCGTGCGAGTGAGAAAGTATTCGGCACCCTTACAATCTCTGCGACACGTGCTAGAGAAAGATAAAAGGTCTACATATGTGTGAGCTAGTTTCCAAAAGTGTCGCCGGCAAATCGGGGCGAAACGCTTCACATAGCGTCGATAACCTGCGAGCTCGTGTTGCTGAAATTGCTATTTTTTGTGTTAAACATGAAGTCAGTGGTAAATATTTTTAGTTAATTAAGTAGAAAAGATGGTTCAGTGTGTTGTCTTAAAATGTGGTAGCCGTACTGATAAGCAAGAAGATGGTATTACGTTTCATAGGTAAGTTGAAACATGTTCGTGATAATTTATTTGTATATTATTATATATTTTAATATCAGTGACTTAGTGTTTCTTTAAAATAACTTAAATTATGGATATCTTTATCTAATGGTTGCATTTTGACCGCTTAAAAATACTATATAACGTAAAAAAATAAAAAAAAAATATTTTAATTCTGAGCGTCTAGTGCGAGCACTTTGGGCGAGCACTAGCGAAATGGTCTATGGTCTCGAACATTTGTAGACGAATGCATTCGCTCGCCCACAAACCAAACGCAAGGCACGCGGCTTCATTTAGCAATGCAACGGGTGGCGTCTAGATGTATCTATAGTCTAAGGTCAGAAAGTATTGTATGTATGTGATCTCAAATACAAAATGTTTTAATATTAAGTATGTGATATATTTGGAATCCGTAAATGTATTGTTTACAATTTTTAATGCATAATATATAGTAATTAGCAGTTTTTGCATTTAGGAAATATTGGTCTACCAGTATCCCCCCCCCTCCGTGTACTGTTAGGCCAATCCGCTCCTGTGTCTAGGTTAATCCATTTATTGAACTATTAAATTAAAAAAAAATACTTGACTAAATTTGTCTTACAATCAGAACTGCAAATGAAGCCATAACCGAATCCTGAATTTATTATAGGTAAGTTACTTAAGTAGCTTATTATAACAATTAACCACCTAATACATAATAATGATAAACTACAGTCGATAGCCGCTTTGTGTATAGAATAGCTTCGTTGGATTTGAAATAATGTGATGTGACGATTGAGACGTTATTAAAAACATGGAAATAGACAATGGACCATATTTTTGATGTGCTGATTGCTGATTGCTGATTTGACAGCCAAAAAATACATACCAAATGGTGAAGTATGAAAAAAATTACTTTGTATTTTCATCCATCGATATTTAATGTTTCAAGTATTACCTAATACCAGTGGCGAAGGGTGGATGTAGGCTGTTAAGATCCGACATAAATAGTACACATTAAACTTTGGCAGTCATACGTATTTGTTTTTATTAATCAATTAAACCCTGCTTAAACCAAACCATAGTAGTTTTGGTATATTTTGGGCGATCCGACAAAATTGTGCACACTTTTTCATTCATATTTATTTGTTTTCGGTGAATTAGAAATACATAATACACAAAATGTTGTTGGTTATTTTTATTAAATTCATTAAGCCCTGCCTAAACCAAATTATGGTAGATAAAAAATATTATTCTACCTAAAAATATCCACAATTATGTATGATTTAATGGCATAATTTTATAGATAGATGAGTATTTTTTGACTATTATCTATTATGGTTTGGTTTTACACAGGGTTTAATTGAATTTTAAAAACTAACCGACACCATCTGTAAATTGTAGTCTTTTTTCAATAAAAAAAATACATAGTATGACTGATAAAGTTTAGTGTGCACTATTTATGACGGACCTTAAAAGCCTACCTTCACCCTTCGCCAGTGCTTAATACTAATAATACAAAACTGTTGACCCCGCCGAGTTAGTTGGTATAAGGACATTGGTTAAAATGCGTTCATTATTTTGATTACCAGTCCAATCTCCATTATTTGCTATCATTAAAATTTATACGCATATGATTATGTGCCATTCGGTAGTTATTTGGCCTGTTAAAAAACTGTAAAGTAATCGTAATTTCCTGATAAAATGTTCCAACTTTTAAAAAGCGAGCAAACGTGACCGGTATCAATCACATTAATTTGTAATCTAGAACTCAATTTATGACATTCTAAAACTACGCATGCAGTGGAATGGTTTAACAATATATTTTTTTAAAGTAAAGTACTTCTTTAATGCCATTAATGTTTATTTTTTTTACCAAAGGTTAACTTCCTGTATAATGTACGATTTTTTAGAATATCAGTTCATTTTTACCACGTTTTTATTAGCTCGTATTCTTGTTTGTCCGGTACAGATTTTTTCTTGTGTGTCCAATACATTTTTTTCTTGTTTGTCCAAGATTTGTATTGGACGATTGAAGATTTTTAACTAACTTCACGACTAACTAGACATTTGAAACTTTTAGAATATATCACAACACGTCGATAATGCATTCTTTTAATACCTGTAGCCATTTTTAAGCAGAATTGAATTCATTTTCAGTTAATTCTGTTTTGTATGGAAAGTTATTATTGTTGGTTGCTAAGGGGATCCTGGCAACTAAATTATTGACATATACGTGCGTTACTATGGAAATTAATATGAAATGTCAAAATGACATTTCAGTATTCTATATTTATTCATTATTTCTATCAAGTACAAAAAAAGTATTTATTAATACATAGAATTGTCAAGTTTATATGATTCAACAGAAAATTTAAAAACGTGGTATATAAAAAATTCTTTTTATCTTGTAATTATTATGATATATTTTTGCATAAACATGTGACAAGTAAATTTTACTAATATAGTATATGATGTCCTAAAATATTTGTATCCTTACACATGCATGATCAACCAATGAAAACGAATGACAATTTATTGTTCGAAATTTAAAAAAGTGTCATTTATTTGAGATACAAAGTTTATTTTAAAACAGTGCATATTTTCGTACGATCAACATGTAACACACTTACTTATCTGAATTATTCTGATACAGGCCTGGTCAATTGTTTTGGATGAAGGGCCACATTGGTAATGTAAAATGAACGGCGAGCCGCATGTATAATATCATTTTTAGAGATACACTATTTCTTATCATGAAAAAGGAATTTCAACATAAAAAATAAATGATTCTCTAATAGCCAATAATTATTGAGAAGAATGAAGCTCTCACAATGTTCATTTTTTTTTTAAATTTTAGATGTTAATTTTGTAGTTCTGATTTTTAAAACTGCTTTTAAATGTTCATCGGTGATGCTTGATCGTAAAGATTTTTTATTGATATTCATAATTAAACATGTTTATTCACAGTTTATTTCAGATTTCTTTTCGACTGAGCAATTTGTGTATATACAAATTTTATTTTTAAAAAGGCGTTAAAATGTAGAAAAAAGTAAACTTTTTTCAGAAATATGATTAAAGGTCGCGGGCCGTAGTTTGCAGAGACCTTTTCTGGTGCCTAATTATAATTGCTTTTCAATAATTTGATTGGTGGGTACGTACAAGAAATTTAATATCATCAAATATTTCTTAAAAATAATTAATGTAACATTTTATATTTCAATCTATTTGTAACTTTATAATCTTTGGGTTAACGAAAATGTAAAACAAAATGACAGCAGTTTTCGTTGTTTTCAGTTCGGAATTATACTGACAATAATATTCTACAATCATTATAAAATGTAGACTCACTATGTTTATTAGTTATTTATATTATTATCTTGTAAGCTTATGAAATATTAATGTTGTAGCATAAGTACCTACTACTTACAATACGTAACCTGTGATTATACTTCATCAGTTTTATGTATTTTGTTTTTACAATAAAACGTAATAATTCGTATGTACCATTTATACTAGTGTTCAAATAAGAGTAAATAATAACTTTTATAAAACCAGAGGTATATTTTTTTGTGTATATTATAAATGATTATTACGTATCTTTATAATATTTTATAACTATCAACTAATGACGACGATAATTCAAATGAAACAAATATTATTAGTTATTGTAACTTTTCTCTATTATTATGATCACAGACATTGTCCATTTTATGCATTTATAAATTATACAGAGTGACTGGCATTTACATAGAGATGTTTAACATGTGATAGTAGACAATGTTTTAGAAAAAATGTATGACGATTGAGCGTCATTATGTTGGTTATTTGAAACTTATAAAATAATAAGAGAGCTGAAAAGGTTAAAAATTATTCCGAAATTAGTATGAATTGCTTTTTTGTGTCAAATGATATTGAATACGAAGTACCCAATTCATCCGTTAAAATATTTTTTCCAAAATAATAATAATAATAAATAACAAAATAATTCCAGCATAATAGTTGTCTCCAAAAATTGATTTAATCTGTACGCAAAGACATTTAAGTCTGCATAAAGAAATCTTTATATTTTCTTCTTTTTTTTAACCACGTCCGATTCTAATAATATCATAGGCCTCCATATAATAGAGTTTTTGTATTAACATATTTTTGTTTGAAACAGATGTTAGCCACTTGCTCTACCTATAAGGTCCATCATACTCTGACTCCAAACGCAAATTGAAAAACAATATGTGCATTTTCCAGACCCAGGATTCGAACCTGGACCCATGGCATTTACGCCAACGCGTAAGCCGCTCAATTTTTTTTAGTATAATACATGTTAAGAAAATAAACATAAACTATTTAAATAGATTATGCCAATGTTGTGAACACCCTTTCACTCTACCATGTACCTACAACATGAATATTTAGAATTAGTTATCATATAAGACGTAATCCGTTCCGAAGAGAGGTACAAAACTCAAAACAGCTGTCAACTTAAATAAGTAAAATACATACAGTAGAATTCACAAACAATAATATGCTTAAAAACAACGTAAATGCCACTTCAATTAATAAATAGATACATATTGAAAATAAAATGCACTTTTAATTAAGAAGATAAAAGATATTGTATATAACCATCGCGTTATTATATTGAAAAATTGGGTTTTTAAAAGTATGTTGCCCAAATCGTTGCTACTCGCTTACCTACAGATTAAAATCGTATTACGGAATCCCAAGATTAAAAGGTCTGTAGAAGTGGTATTTATAACAATAATAAAATATCCAGAAAAATTGTGCACGTAAAAGTTGAGCTATAACAAAATAAAAATAAAGATAAATTACTACTAAGATTAAATTCGTTAATAACCATATGTTGTTCAAAGTATTGTTTGTTAGGTATCCATCCACCCCATTTCCCATTATTTTCTCTCGATCAAAAATATGTCCTTATTTATTAATCTTCTCTTTCACGATAGAAATAGCTAAAGGGAAGTCATCTTCAAGAATATTACATTAAATGATAGTGTAGGCCCTACATATTATGCAGCTGTCGTGGTATAGTGCGCAAGGCACTGGGCTCTCACCCGGAGTCTTTGGGTTCTATTCCGGCTGAGGTCACAATATTTTTAATTGATAATTTCGCTTCTACCACTGCACTACCTTTCCGCTGCAATACTGTTATTGGGCGGTGTAGCCTATAGTAGTGTTAAAAAGAATATATACGTATTATTTTTAATAAAATTATAAACATAACAATCCACTACGAGTATCGTAAAACATTAAAAAAATATGGTACAAGTCGGTTATTGGGAAGCCAGCGGCGAACACATTTTGAAAATAGCTGATATATTGGATTATTTGTTAGGTTGGGTTAGGTATTTATTCTTGAATTCATGAATTTTGTCAAATTCAGCTATGACAATTAGCGTGGTTCCCGCCTGGCTCCCCATAAACGACTTGTACCAAAAATATTAATAATACAATTTAAAACTATCTAATATTTGTAAATAATTCTATATCGATTGAAATATAATACTACCACTATGTAGCATAATGTGTCGCTAATAAAATTAATATTAAATTAATGTCATCAATCATCTTTCTTGGAAAAAACTGGTTTATAAAATCAAATTCATGAATAAGGTGTTAGGTGCATATCACACTGCGAGGGATATACTAAACCAATAGTGATGTAAAACCGGGGCCAAAATCGGTGATCAATATTTATAATAAGATACTGTTAATACTTGCACGGGGACTTGGGGCCCGCTGTGTATTTGAAAACGATAAATCTAAAGCAATCATCGAATCCCCGCTGGATGACTAAATCATCGGAAGTACCTCGCTAGGCATTGTTTATTTTTAGCGTTCATCTCACGTGCATTGACCGAAGATTTAATAAATAAAATATTATTTTATACATAGTAGGTACCTACATTAAATTATTTGAAACTCAAAATTAATAACCGCTTATATTATATGATAATCATATTATCGTCATGCATGAAAAGTTTTCTAAAAAATCAATGAAGATATTGAATACAAGAAAGAGGTTTTCTATCTATGTAAACTAAAATAATTAAAGATTTTATATTGAAGATGAGATACTTAGATATAATCTACAAAGTAAAATTATTTACATTGTGATATCGAAATAAAAAGAACCAGATATTTGGATGACAATATTTAATATAAGTAGATATATCACATCGCTTAATCAGTGATTCCTAACTAGCGCTCGAAATGTAACGGAACGCACCGGAGCGCAGCTCCAGTTCATGACATCGTCGAGACGACTACTCCGCCTCGTAGACAAATGGCGATTCGTTTCTGGAATTATTACGAAAAACTTTACATTAATGTAGGTACTAACATTGTTTTTTGATAAGAAAATGTACACACCTATTTCTACAAACACTTATAAGATTTTATTCAGCCTTTTGAAAGAGTAGACCCCAATCCTCTGAGCGTTCTATATAAAACCTGTGTCAGTGAAATACCTGCGGCACTCTGCAATAATCTACAACATCCAATGGTTGCTTTTTATACTTATAAACCAGCACGGATGACACAAACGAATACTAGCGATCATAAAAATTATAACCATTCGGCCACATGCATTCGACATACTTATGTATGCAACAGATCGCAATAACTCATAAGTTATAGTTGCAGACTAGATGTTCTCGCTAAACTTAAAATTCGGAATATCTGAGTATGGGCTATGTACCCGAAGAAATGCGGAGGTCTACGAGCTAAATGCGGAGTTAAAAATCAGTGACACCTGCTCGATTTTGTCAACCCCGCCTTCTTTCACCGTATTGAAAATCAATAATGAATACTTATTACGTAAAATTTTCCGAAATGGATCCCTCCATACTAAGATAGTATAAGAAAATAGCACCTTAGTAAAAATAAAACATGACTTTTTGACATTTAATTATTTTCACTTGATGTAAATGACAGATTTGTCATTCTGTTTGCGTTATATAAATCAACAACCAGATGATGAGTGGTATATTGTTTTAAAGTAGCGGTTCCCAACCGGTGGTCCGTGAGAGAATTTTGATGGTCCGCAGAGTAATTTGAATATATTTGCAATTTTCGTATATACGAGGGTGGGTCAATAATTCCTTAGAAAAAAGCATTAAAACAGTTTTGATTTTTGTATTTTTTTTTTATTTCTCAACATAATCTCCTTGGAGCTCAATACACTTGGTTAGACGTTTCTCAATTTTTTTTAAGCCGTCAGAAAAATAAGTTTTCGGAAGGTCCTCAAAATAAGCATTTGTCCGATCGATGACTTCTTCATTTGAAAAAAAACGTTGTCCACTTAGCCATTTTTTTAAGTTT